>NC_050479.2:8602659-13577659 GCF_012460135.2 Molothrus ater | reverse complement strand
CTTGTGAGGTTTATTTTCTTCAGCAAAAGACTGAAGACTTATTTAAGATTCACTTAAGACTTGGGTTAATAAATTTCCTTCTTTAGACCAATGAACTGGCATTGCTGATAGATGTTTGAGGACAGCAGCGTCATGACAGAATAATTTAATTGCTTTATAGCCAAATTTGATTGTATTTAATTAGAAATAAAAAAGCAACTGTGTTAGAGGCTTTCACGTCTGTTCATTAAATTGCTGTTGACTTTTTTCATTGACATTCCATAAATGACAAAGTTAAGGTTAACAGTATAAATAGGGGTGCTGTGGATTATGAAAGGGGAACCCATGCAATTAAAAAAAATGGCTTATATAACCTGATATCATAATAGACAGAATATTTATTTAACTTGCAGTAAATTGACACACCTCTAGACAGAGACAATTATGACTGACTGTAAAACATCTGACAGAACCAATTATGACTGACTGTTGTTTGCTACCTTTGCACAGAAATAAATGAAACAGATATTTGGAACAGAGACTGCTGCCTGTGTGTCTAAGCTTGCTGTAATTAAAATACAATAACCAGTAGGCGATGTAAAAAAATCAGGAGCTAATTTAGTATGTTCCTTAACTCCTTAAATAAAAGTGTGATAGAGACATGATGCTTTACATAAATGATACTCTGCAGGGGGTTTTGTGCATTCCCAGACAAACCAAGGTTTTGGCACTATGCTCATAGGCAGCTATGTTGTTTCTCCTGTACCTGATGCAGATGCACACAAATACAAAGGAACGTGATAGATTTTTACTTCTCACTCTGGAGAGCAGGCTGTCAACAGAATAATTAGGGGAGAGAGTTTAATAGTTGACACAGTTCAGTTGTCCAATCAGGAGGAAAAAAACCAGAAGACTTTAACTGAGCCACATTTTAGGGAATCCAAGAATTAAAGTTCTTGATTGTGGCTATCAGGTTACTCCGCATAATTTTAATAGAAATTAAGAGAAATTGCAATAAATTGAAAACATGCAGTTAAGTATAGATAACCTCCAAATATCTCCATCCTTCAAATGGCACATACATCCAAATATCTCCATTGTTTCAGATGTTTCCAATTTTTTTTTTTTGGTCCCAAATAATGTGAAAATATACCTAGGTAGCTAAACAAGGACTTGGATGGGGTAGTAAATTTGACAGGATATCCAGAAGTTCAGACTGTTTTGTGAAGGGAAGGAGGGAGCAGTTATGTTGGGAGGTAAAAGGAGGGATTACCTGCATGCTTGGTGGTATAATTCTGTAGTATTTATCAGAGTCAGTGATTTACTAACTTGAGAAAATACAATACCTGAATTTTACTTGCATACAGTCAGAAGCACATTTTAAAAATTTATTTCTATTAAAATAATTGCATTTCTAATTTTATATTTGTTTTGATAGTGTCTTTCATGTGTTCTGCATGTATAGAAATACATCTCATTATGTATGGCCATGTATACATTCTGCAGCAGTGGTCATCTTAAAAGATTGCTCATTGCCCCTGAACTTGGATGTTACTAAAACAATGATGGGGTGATAATGGGTATAGAACTATTTCAGAAAGTGAGCACTAAAAGACAATTTCAGTCAGTTTGTATAGCTCCGTTTTCAGAAGGCCTTAAGCATGTTATTGATTAAATTCTCATTTAGGAAGAAAGTAGGAGCTTTTATATGCATCTCTAAGTTGGATGGTGTGGTAACTCAGAGGTATTGACTGGCTGTGTGATATACAGCGGTCACAGTTGTCTTTTACTCAGAGGAGCACAGAGTGATGCCGGTTGTCATTCTTACTCTGCTGTGTGGCAGCGTAAATAGTCCCCTTTCTAACCAACCTGGTGGGAAAAGTCAATATCCCATCAGCAAAGGAGGTAAACACATCAGGAGCTGTGTCCTCTCTCATCTTCCCCTGCTCTGTATTACCACAGTTCTTTAAATCTCTTCTCCCCAGTCATCAGATGCACTTGTGTCATTCAAATGCATGGTGCTGCAGACATAGCCCTGCCTGCCTCTCCTCCCGGAGCTCCCAGCTCCCATTCTCTTATAATTGAAACTTAAAATTGGCCTCATTACTTCAACGAGGCCCCTCATATTTCTCCTTTTTTTTTTTTAGTCCACCCTTTCCTGCCTGCCTCTACAAGGGTAATTGCATCTAAGAAATGTTTGAAGCATACTGTCAGAAAGGTTATTGCGTATAATTGCAGTTTGGATTTAATGTTGGGGGGAGCTGGGAGCTCTGTTAGTGGGATGGCTGGAGCCCCGAAGCCTGAATTGGAGCTGTACACGGGTCTGTATTTCTGTTCCCTACTTTCATCCCTGGTGTATTGTTTGCCTCAATGTTCTAATGATTAATGTGCCTTCCTGCTCTGTTCACATGTGCCAGCTGTTCACATTGATGTATTTTACCTTGGTCCCTCCTGAGCTCCAGGAAGCTTTAAACTATTTTGGCCTACTTTTGAGGTACAAGGATGGAATTTTCCACAGTTCCTTGGTATAAAGAGCATGGTTTGGCTAATGTGAGCAGTTGCAAGTAAATACACTTATTATATCATTAATCTTGAAAATACATAAACAAGTGAGAGCTCAGTTCGTGGCAAAGTGGGATTGGCGTTTTTATGGATCTGGTTAAGACAATTTTCAAGGTTTGTTTAATTTAACCCTATATCTAAATACTTTCAGAATCGTTAAATGTGTTTATGCCATAGTGACTTCAGCCTGTTAATGAGCAGATTCACATAATCAAGCTTTTGTTGTATTGGAGTTGCAGTTTAAGGAAAATCCAATTCTGCTAATAGATTTTAAGTCATTACTGTCTGTGTAACAGTAAAAATGTGGAATCTTCAACAAGGCATCTTCCTCTGTTTGCTTACTGCCCAGACACAATACATAACTCCTTCACAACAATGCATGAAAGCTGCTTATCAAAGTGCTTTTAATCAATGTGTCCACTTACGCAGGCATTGTTAATTTAAACTTTTAATTTGATTTTTAAAGAGTTGATAGCTTCATGCAAAGCAGTTAACTTCAGTGGAACTTTGTGAATAACATGGAAAACCTAAGGAGGTGGCAATTTCTCAGTAAAACATTGCTGTTTTTATTGTACCCAGAGCTAGTCTTCTGAGCTCATACTACAACATCTGAGGCTCTGCAGAAATATTTGTAAATCCTCAGGGAGGAGAACTTCACAAACCTCAGAACTGTAATAGCTTTTTCTGTCACCATACCTCCCATCCCTGCCATCTCCTCATGTAGCAGTCCTTGGCTGCTGAGATGAAGCTGTCTGAAGGGACACCTTCATGTCAGTCACATCACAGAGGTGAGGTGTGACTTGTCACAAAAATGAGACATTTCACCCCTCATACATGTAGACTCAAAAAAACCAGAGTGTCCCTCTCCCCAAAAACCTTTTCTTAAATAAACTCCACTGATTTTAGAGACAATTGGTTTTTCATCTTAACTTGTGCTGTAGACTAATAGCTGTTTGAGAGGGGATGGATTTCCCCTTACATATTCAAAGGACCAGGAGGGCTGTGGAGGTGTCAGGGAGAAGTGAGGCAAAGCTAATGAGCAATAGAAGGATGGTGTTGGTGGCTCACATGCACCTCAGTGGCTTCAAATCTTGACCTGCAAGTACCTGTCCTGTGCTCTCCTGGTGCTGCTGGGTTTGGAGTCCCTCCAGTCTAAGAGCAGGGAAGCTGCCTGGGAGGGCACCTTGTTCTGCAGTCTGTGTGCTCTCCAGTGTTCCAAGGTACAACTGCAGGAACAGGCTTTGGGGTAGGAGCTGGTGTTCCTAGAATGTGGAGTTGGTTGGAAAGTAGGAGCAGAACTGTGCCAGATCTGCATCCACCTGGCATTGCTGTATAATGGAGTAGTGGAATATTTTGCTCTTTTAGTCTTTGTTCACAGCTTTTATAAATGAAAAGCTGGATAATCACCCAAACAAAATCCCTTGGGTGTGGTTTTTTTTAATGGCAGAAAATTTGATTAGAAAAAAAAAACCAACAGAAATAGAACAGCTTGGTCTTTGCTGCTGCAATATGTTCAGGCTCATGCACATGACTTTGCACACACATAAAGGTACAGGTGAGTAAATGCATGTCCCCCAGACACCTCTTATCAAGCATTTAGGAGCCTCTTCATTCATGGATCAGGTGAACCTGACATCTCCTGGTTGAGACACTGGGCATCTTCTCTCCATTTTAGGGTAAAGTAGCATGGAATTCTCCTTGTTTGTGCTATTTCCCCTTTCCTTCCAGTGCCTCCCTAGAGCTGAGGATCACGATTCCTGTCCTGCACACAAAGTGCATTTGAGAACTCACAAGACTGGTGATAAGTGTGTCCCAGGTTGTGCCAGTGCCAGTAGATGAGGGATGAGGGACATGAATTGGACAAGAATGTGATTTCCTTCACTTCTGAAGCCACCCTGGGGCAGAATCTCTCCCTACTTCCAACCCCTGGGGACTCTGGATAGTTCTCACCAAGTGAGGGCACCTGCCCCTTTTAAATGGGATCCTTTCATACCCAGCCCAGCTATTGCTTACTTTCTCTGCTGTGACTTAGTGAACCCCCATTTCACTCCAGCTAGATCACAAAACTGGACTAGGGGTGGCTCTTGCCAGTTTTCCCACTGCTCCTGTGCTGGTGGGGCTGAGGGAGCTTCTGCCTTGGCTCCATGGCCAGGGTTCACCATGGCCCCTCACCATCTCCTGCAGGAAGGGCAGCAGAATGTGGGAGAGCTTGCCACAAACGTGCTCTTTGCTATCTACAACATTCACCTCGTTTTAAAATACCTTGATTCACAGTCTAATGAATGCAAAAATCCTGTCTTTTTGTGGTCATTTAATCCCTCTTTGTGTTTGGGTTTTTCCTCTTTGTTCTTCTAGAGTTTTTGAAGAAGAAGCAACTCAGGAGGGAAGTCTCTGAGGCCTACAAAAGCCTGAAGAGCACCGTAGACAAATGCCTGGCCATGAGTGGCTACTCAGAAGTGAACCTTGGCAAACTCTTCACCGTCAGTATAGGAAGATAGATCTGTGGGAGAGTCCAGGAATGAAAGACAGTGATTGATGAAAAATGGAGGGAGGCCAGTCCCTTGTTTATCAGTAATGATCTCTTCAGCAATACTCTATTTCAGTATGTACAATGATGTTTTAATAATCTTGTCTCTTTGGAGGAGGAAAAATGGGAGATGAAAACAGGATGTATGATTCTTGTGGATATGAAGTATTCAAGGTGTTTTTATCCTTTTTTTCTTCATTGAGAAACCAGGGTTATTAAAATATGGAGTAGTTGATTTTTGCAATATTTTTTGTTGTGTATTTAGACCTATGAGGGAAAAGGGGGTGGGGGAATTGCTGCTTTAATTGGATAATTCCCAGTGAGAGTTGCTGGAATGTAAGTGATCCTAGACTTTGCTCCAGGGTATTTACTAGAGGTGCTCTCAGGAAGAGAGGTTAGTAGAGGTCTCAGTAGGAGCACTAATGTTTTGCCTTTTCACGGTTTATCTTCTTCCTGATCATAAACATACCAATTAAAAACAATACTAAACCTAAATGCATTTAAATGTCCTATTACCTTCTGAACAGAGGTAGGGACACTTTACTTGAAATTCATTAAAGAACGACTGAAACCTGGAGGTGCTAAAAATAGGGACCATCTTTTTATTAGGAGTCTTTCCAAGCATCTTTAAGCATAGCATTTTGCCACGTTGAAAATTTCTGTGTGGATTTAAAGACATGCACATGAACAAAACCCATTTCACTCATGCAGAGGATATAAATGTGTTTCATTTCAAAGTATTTGAAAGTAAGCAATTGATAGAGAAAAATATTTTTGGGATGGCATTGTAACCAATAACGGGGGAATGGAAAGCAGCAAATCATAGTTACTGTTCTGTAATAATTATTGTGTTGGAGATTTTACAGTTTTTACAAAAAAATTGTATTTTTCATTTACTTCTAATAAAACGACAAGTAGATATGACAAGAGAATAAATTTGGGTATATGCTTTTGTACACAAAATATTGTTGTATACTCTGTTCACTGTTTAGCTTGCAATGTGATATATTAATGTAAGGTTATAAAAATTGCTTTTAAATCTTAAACAGTGTAAAATGTAAAGTTTTTTTCACACTTGAAGGAAAAAAAATAAAGTTTTCTAGTAAAAGAGAATTTGATTCTATGATCTGATGGTTGAAAATATGAATGCTAGGTCATATTGCTCTGGACTTCTGGTTTTACAGAATTGCTTTTGTGTCTGTTTTTAGGATGAACAGCCATTAACAAAGGAAGTTTGAAGAAAAAGTAAGAGGATCAGCATGAACATGTTGGGCACTGTAGGGATTCATGTATCTGATTGTGTTCAGAGTATTGTATGACATTCATTTGTCCCCAGAGTGGCATTTGGGAGAAGCTGTGTGTCAGTATGGGTAGTGTCAGTTTGAATATGCCTAAATACACAGTCATGTTCCTAGCAACTTTTGGAACTAAATCCTTTCATTTCTGCTCACATGGAATCACTACAGTGGGAAATGGAATCTGTGCAGTCTCTGCTAGTGTGCAGGTGTTGTCCCACCCTGGTGAGCTATTGATCCTTCCCAATATGTTTAGTTGGGTTAATATTGTAAAACAGACTTTATTTGGAGTTTTGCTTGGCAAGAAGGTGTTGCTGCCAAGATGCCGTACTGAAGTTGCAGAACTTCAAAAGATCCTGGTTTCTTGTAATTCCATACAGGGATTTTTAGATTTTTTGTGTCCAGCTCAATTAGGATTATGAAGATATTACTGATATATACCGATTCTACTGGGTAGAATGCCTTGGGAAAGTGAAAAGTGTGACCTTCTCCTCCAAACATGAGGTATACAAATAAAATGGATAGATATGGCGTAACCTGACCCTGTGGCACTTGTATGTATCTGTATAATTACAGCTGAAGAGCCTGTTAATTTGCAAGTTTAGGGATGTTTAGATTAAATGAGAGTGTTGTGGAATGACTGTGTAGGGTGCAGCAGCACAGAGTGGCCCTGCCAGGGGCTGTTCCCCCACGCACTGAGGCGGAGGAGCTGTGAGTGGCACAGCCCCAGAGCCCCCGGCAGCCACAGCCCGGGGGGGTTCAGGATGGGAAATGAGGGCTTTTACCCCAATGGAGGCTTGTTTTGATTCCTCTCAGCAAAGCTGGTCAGATCAGAGTTGAAGTCTTGGCAAGGAGTAAACCGGATTTTTTTTTCCCCTCCCCTCTCCCTCTAATCAGCTCCGGGCACCGTGCCTCATCTTGGCCCCTCAGAAAGGCTGGGAAATGCAAAATCATCTTTATAGCATTTAATATTAAATGGAGCTGGTAAACGCTGCGCTGTAAATAATTTGGGAAAAGTGAAGTTCGGAGGTTTGCATTCTGAGGCTGCTCTGGCCTGAATCGCCTTCCCTTCCTTTTCCTCCTCATATCCCCCTCCCCCACCCCGTGCTGTTAAAAGGAAGGTTTGTGTTTATTTGTATTTATTTGCAGTTGGGGAAGAGGAGTGTTGATATATGGAGCCGGTGGCCAGGTTTCGCTGATGACATATGCGATATGAAAAAGAATTCCCATCCGCAAACACGGCTGCTGCTGTGCCAAAATCCCTCTTTTCGCCGCCAAAGGCAGTTTTCTAAGGCCGGAGCGGAGCACATCTTCCCCTTCGAATCCATCCCCGTCTTCTGCAGGGCACCTTAAATGTGCCTTAATTGAATAGTTCTCCCGCACCCTCCTTATAGCAGTTTAATAGATTAACTCATCTGTGCCAGCTTCAAATTTCAGATTAAAATTCCTTCATCCCGAAGGCAGCATTATCAGGTTGTTGGAGGCTGTTTTCAAACCTTGGTTTTGAATAGCAGCGGCTCTGCATTAATTTAACCACTAAGCTAATAAGTAGGTTTCGTTTTGTTATGCTAAGCTTTATTGCTTTTCTTTTGATCAGAATGGTGTTGTTGAGCAAAGCAGCAGACAAGGCATTCTTTGATGAGGGAATTAGCGCTCTATTCTTCCTCTATTATTCATAGCACAGTGGAATATGTAAGTACCTGAGGGTGTCAAAGGAGAGCAGGCTCTATTGCAAAGTGTTCGCCTTGTTTCTCTCAATAGCTGACTATGAGATGATAAACCGCTTAATACACTGCACTAATTGGATGAGAGCAAAAAGAGATGGGAATTAAGGCACGGCGAAAGGAGAAAGTGCTACCAGCCTTCATTCACTCTTTCACCACTTTAACAGCACCAAAGGAGGCACAAGCTTTCTAAAAGCAGACTAGGGGTTTTGTGCGGAGATAAAATGAACCTGTTAGTGGATTCAGGTAATACACTAATTATTGCACAGTATAAATACCACTACTGGTTTTATAACACGGAGGTAAACTTCTTTTGAGAAGGTTATAGGATTGCTTGGCAGCAGTGTAGATCCTAATAAGGGACCAGAGTAATAACCCCCTGGATTAACAAAATTGCTGCTTGCAGAAGTATGATTCGGGCTTTTACGAAGATTTCAGCAGAATGAATAAAAATGACTGAATGACATTTCTTAATGCCTAATGGCTTGATAATGATTCCCTTTTCTTTGAGGCAAAAATGTATATTTCAGGCTGCACTGTTAATAACGTCCAAGGAACAAGCCTTATTTTTCCCATAAATTTTTTTTTTCGCGCCTATGGTGGGTTTTAGAACTCAAAAATACGGCTGGGGGCGGGCGGGGTTGGGGGGTGTGGGCTATGAAATGCCGTGAGTGGAGGGGGGAGCTGCGGGGAAGGGTCGCGGGGGGCTCCCACGCGCGGTGCTCGCTCCAGCGGTGCCGCCCGGAGCCGGGGTCGCCCCGCGGAGCCGCCCGCCGGCCCGGGCCCCTCTCGGGATGCCCTTGGGCCGTTCTCCGGCCCCGGCCCGCCGCTGTGCAGCGCTGCCGAGATTGGACCAAATCACCCAAAAAAAGAACCCCACACCCCGGCTCTCCTACGGCCCGTCCGGGGGCCGGGGCTTGGTCGGGTGGGACCAGGAGTCATCACGGCCGGGGTGAAGGACCGGGGCTTCCCGCATCTCGGTCCCTGCTGCTCCGGGGAAGCGGCACACGGGACCGCTGCGCCCAAAAAAACAAAAAAAGAAAGAAAGAAAAAAAAAAAACCAGCAACAACAAAAAAAGAGGAAGAAAACCACCCAGAGAGTAAAAAAGGAAGAGGGAAGAAACGGAAGTTCACCTCTAGGAGAACGAAGGGGCAGGCGCGGAGAAACTTTTGTAACCCCAAAGGTGCGGGGGTGGCCAAGCGTTCCCCAAAATTCCAGATTTTCTCCCCCACTCCCGCCTTTCGGCAGCGGCAGAGCCTGGGGCTGTCCCGTCCCAGTGCCGGGCAGCGTGGGGCGGCTCCCCGCGGGGTGGCACCGCTGCCACCAAGGGACGGCCCCGAGCCCCGGGCTGGCGGCGGGGGGGACGCGCCACGGTGCCCGCGACAGAGCGCGGACAGGCTCGGCCCTGGGTGGGTGCCGCAGCACCCCGCGCTCCGCAGCTCCGCTCGCAAACGGGGCTGCGGCACCTCCCGTCCGCCCCCGGCACTCCCGGCTCCGGCCGAGCCTCCCGCGCCCACCCCGGCCCGCGGGGGGGCCCCGGCCGCCCCCGGCCCCGCAAGGACAGCAGGGCTTTCTGCTTTTTCTTTTGATGTCTTTTTTCTTTTTTTTTTTTTTTTTTCTTTTTCTGTTAAACATATATTTTTGTTTATTTTCTGAACGTGGCACTTCTCCACCGGATAGCAAGGAAAAGTGTTAACAATAACGACATTACACGAAAAAGTACTGTACCATTGCCTCTTGAGGGTTTCAGAAACCTCTACAGTTAATAAGTTAAATAAAGAGTTTGTACATAAATATTTGTCTAGGAACCTATTATATCTACAACACAGTAAGAATCTACAGAATGACAAACTTTTACAACACTACACTGAGTGCAATTGTTTTATAACTTTTCAAATATACAAAGCTCTGTTCTTTTTTTATAACAATGGTATGTACAGAATTAATAATCACAGTTTAGTGACTTAAACAGTCCATATTCTAGCAGTGTATTTCGCTTTGGTTTGATATAAAAACCTTGGTTGGTGTAGTGATAAAGAATATAACAAGAAAAAGATATACCCTTTCCCCTAAGTGCACTGGTTATCTTACAGCATCAAATTTACTTTCAGTTTGCACTGTCAGCATCCTTGGTTAGCATATGCAGCTCGTTGCAACATGTAAAATAGTTCTCCAGCGCTTCTAACTGACCAACTTAACATCCTAGGATGCTATTTTAAGAAGATGTGGGTAGCTTTCCACCTCTCTTAGCTTCTCTATTGTTTTTTGTTTCACTTTCTTAATTACAATTCTATTTCTTTTTTTTTTTTCTTGCCAGATAAACAGAAGGAAAAATATTTAGTGTACGAAACGCTAATATATAGTAACTTTTATTAGGGTTTTTTTCTTTTTTTTTCTTTTTTTTTTTTTTTTTTTTTTTTTACTTTTCCCCCCTTACGTTCATAGAGGAAATGGACATGTCGTACATTTAGAAATGTACCAGCCAAGGAGTTACTTATTCAGGAGGTTTTAAGTGTCGTTTCACTCGTGTGAGGGATGATGCAAGAGGCATTCACTTTCCCCAAGTTCCTAACTTGAGGACCTACTACAGTCTCAGCTGCTGGTCCTCTTTTTTTTTTAAAATCATCATTATTTTTCCCCCCGTTTGGTCTTGATTCATGCTGTCTGAGGTGACCTTTATTGATTCGCGTATTTACTCTCCTCTTCTCCCCCTCTTTTTTCTCTCCCCCCTAAAAAAACCCTATCCCGCACCCCGCGGACGGCAGCCGTGCCTTAGCACACCTCTTTCCCCGTGCTGTTCCCGGGGAGGATGTTGAGCTGGGTGAGCTGGGCGGCGTGTTCCTTGGCCTTCAGCCGCAGGGCGGCGATGCTGGACGCCCGCCGGTCGGCGGCGGCACTGGCCGGGTCCCCCAGCCCCGCCGAGCCCACCGCGCCCTCGGCGGCCGGCGCCGGCTGCCGCAGCAGGGCCGCGGCGCTGGAGGCGCTGCCCAGGGGGGACATGGTGGAAAAGAGCCTGCAAGGGAAGCACAGACGGCCGTCACCGCCGCGCCAGGGAGCGCCGGCCCCGCTCGCCTCCTCCCCACCAAGCGCGGACGCGAGGGGACAGAGACCCGCTGGAAGTACCCGACGGCGGGCAGGCAAAAGATTTTTTTTTGGGGGAAAAAAAAAAAAATTAAAAAGGGAGGAAAAATCGCTGAGCCTGGTCCTCCCCGACAGCCACAGTCAGGGCGGCAGTGGCCGGGGGATGCGCGGGGAAAAGCCCCCGTTCCCGGGCAGGCAGCGCTCGCTCCCCCCGTTCCCCGGAGCCGCCCCGGCTCCGCGAGCAGCGCTGCCGGGGCCGCCCGGCGCTGCCCGCGCCTCGCCTGCGGCTTCCGCGGGAGCTCGTCCCGACGCGAGCCTGTGGAAGCTGCTCAGCCCCACTCATGCCCGCGGCTAAAAATTTGTCCGTGACGGTCCCCCCGCGGCCGGAGCGGCTCACGGCACCCGGGATGTCGCGGCTCCTGTTCATCCCGACTGGCCAAATATACCGGCAACCCCCGCCCCGAGCAAAGCAGAGGCCACGCGTGCACGTAGGGAAAGCCACTCAAGGGTTTAATTTCTGAGTGGGAGCACCGCTTTCCGCGGGCCGGTCCCGCAGGGGCCCTGCCCCGGCCCGGCCGCCCCCACGGGGAACCCGCGGCCGCGCGGGGGGCGGGCGAGGAGCCGCCTCCGCCCAATGAGCGGCCGCGGCGGAAGCACGTGACCCGCGCGGCGCCCAATCGGCGCCGGCTGCGAGGCGCTCCAAGTTCGAACGGCGGGGCGGCCGCGCGCGGCGGGTCCCGTGTGGGGCCGCGATCAGCCCGGCGCCCCCGCCTCAGGACAGCGCGGTGCCGGTGCGCGGGGAGGGGGCGGGCGGTACCTGCCGAAGGCGGGGCTGATGAAGGCGGGGTGGCGGAACACGGCCGCGCCCAGGAAGGTGCCGAGGCCGAGCGGGGTCCCGCCGGGGGGCAGCGCCGCGGAGCCGGGGGGCGGCGGCGGCAGGCTGGGGAAGGCGGCGGCCGCGGCGGCGGCGGCGGTCCAGGCGGAGTCTAGAGCTGGGTGATGAGGAGGGAAAGGACTAGCATCAAGGTATGGACTGAGGGGGTGAGTTGCTGACAGGGGACCAGGGAAAGGCAAACCTGGGGGGTGTGTCTGAGCCCCAGCCTTTTCCCTCTTCCGCCACTTAGCCCTACGGTTCTGGAACCATACCTGAAAGCCAAAAGAAAAACCGGTTTTAATACGCCTGCCCGCGCCCTCGGAGCGGCGAGCCCCGCAGGAGCCCCGCACCGGCCCGACGGCCACCGCTCCTCCGTCCCCGAAGCGGGATCGCCCCAAAGCGGGCCACGTGTGCCGGTGCCGCGCCGAGCCCCGGGCCGGGCCGACCCGCGGCTTTCGGTGCCAGCCCCGGCCCTGCGGCGCGCCCCGGCTCCCCGAGGGGCGCAGGAGTTCCGCACCCCCGCACACCTTGGCGGCAGGTCGGCGGTGCGGGCAGATAGCGGAGCGGGAGGCGGCTCCCGCTGCGCTGGAGCAGCGGCAGTACGATTTCCCAAGAGGACTACGCGGGAATTATTCCGCACTCACACCCACACCGCGACTTTTTTTTTTTTTTCGTTAAAGGGCATATTTACAAATTATATGGTTTGGGGATCGTTAGAATTTTTTTTCCCTTCAGATTTAAAGAGAGGGGGAAAAATCGTAATTTCACTAATATTGGAAACGAATAAATAATTTGTGAGGCAACCAAAGCAACAAATACAGATTTCAAGGCTGCCCTTTTAAGATCTATTTTATGAAAGTTAGTTAGGATGCCATGGCACTGCCGTCCTTTCTTTTACCCCTCCCACAAAGCAAAAATCGTGAAATAAAACTGCTTAAAGCAGGAGAGAGGTAGAGGAAAATAAACTACATTTCAAAGGAAAAGAAAAGATTCCGTTATTATATATATAATAACCAATTGAGGGGCCATCACACGCACCTACAGACAGAGACTTTGAGAGACAGACGCTTGTAAATCTTTTGGGACAGGTGTAGGCAGAGTTTTTCCTGTTATGCTGGGCTTTGTAAGCTCAGTATGAGACCCTTCTTTCCCGGAAGGCAGAAAGGCAGCAGCGCTGCGAGTCTCCCTGCAGTTGTTCAGCGGGAATCGATCTCCACGCACGCCTATCTGGGCACCCACGACGAAGAGGCATTGTGCTCGTGCGGAAGGCAACAGCCTGGCACGGAGGGAGCGTCTCTCCCCGCTAAAACTCAATTAGCAAGCTGTCCTCACTACAATTCCCCCTTATTGAATTAATAAGTCTGAGTAGACCCAAAGGTAAACGAAGGGACTCTCATAATTCATATTCACTTAATTACATCTTCTGCCATGAATAGAGGAGAAAGAAAGGGGGTGTCTTTCTGTTAAAAAAGTTATTTAACTTTCCCACGACTTGTTCCCCTGAGCTGAAAATACTGATTTGCTGTCACATCTCTGTTTGACAATGGAGAAATGTGTCAACAGAAAGGAGGGGACAAATCTCATCATTAGCCCCTCTAATGCAAGAAGCTGTTGTGTATTAAATGAGCCATATGGAATTTATTATGCTTTATCAGCGCCCGATTTTAACTGTAAAGTGATTTGCTCAGCTTCAAACCCAGAGACATCTGTTTTCTGTTGGCAATCAGGGCATCCCAATGTTTATCGTCTCTTTGGTTATGAGACCCGGGTTGGGAAATGCACTCTGGTATGGGGCGGCAAACACCTTTAATAGCATTGCACTCACTCACTATTAGATCAATGCAGGCTTATTGCTATCAAAAATGGGAAATCAAATAGCATTAGCCAGCTCCTTGTGCAGGCGGAGAGGAAATCAAACAACATTTCGCCTTCAAATGGCCCTGTTTGTTCTAGCACTAAGTGGGCTTTTATGAAGCCCGATTGGAGATTTGATGGCAGCCAAATACCCGACTTGCGGCCGAGCGGGTTTCTAACAAGCGAAACGGGAGCCCTGAGTTTTAATCACACGGGGATCCGCCAGCCGATGGCTCGGCCCTGGCGGGGCCAGGCCACCCTTCCCCGGGCGCCGCCGAGGGACGCGCCGGTCCCGGTCCCGCCGCTGCCACTCACCTGCACTCGGGCTTCTGTCAGATCGAGCCTCATGGCCAGCTCCTCCCTGGGGGAGACACAGACGCCGCCGTCAGCCCGGGGCACCTCCAATCGCCCGCGCCCGAAATCCCGGTGCCCGAGGCGAGCGGGGCCGGGCCGCGGGCGGACACCGCCTGTCGCCGCCCTCGGCCCGGCTCCGGGCCGCCGAGCTGGGCGCCTCTTGGCACTCCAGGGTTTTGGCATTCCCTCCCCGCCGCTCCCCAAATTCGGCCACTTCCAGCCGCAGCTGCCGTGTAGGGGACGGCAGCCGGGAAGCTCCACACGGAGGTTCACATTGCCACAATTAAGGTAAATCGGAAAACACTAAGGCACTGGAAAATAGCTCATCAGTTCCGTGTCCCAGAGAGGAGCATTCCCAGCATAACTGGGACCCTGCCGCGGCCGGAGCCCCGCACCCTCAGGGCGTGAAAAGCCCTGGAGCAAAACCCAAAGCCGTAAAAAAACACCAACGAAAAAACTGCGGTACGTCCATACACAGCCCGGGCAGCCGCTCCCGGGGCCGGGGCCAGGCGGCGCCCCGAGGTGAGCACCGCGGGCGATGCGCGGCTCCGAGGTCCAGGGGAAAAAAAATGCCCCCGTGAACACTCCTGTTCCAACGCTGCCCCGAACCCCAACCCCCGGGCAAAACAAACGAGAAACCGGGAGGGTCTTCGGGATCGAAAAATGCGATTCTGGGGACTCGATCCCCCCTCTAGTCTTAAGGCGGGAGTGGGGAGCTGCAATTTTCGGTCAGCGCGAGGAGAGGGCTGGCGGCTCTGCCTCTCTCCTTGCCTGCACTTCCCGCGGGGGAGCCGCTGGCCAGACCCGCCACCACCGAGCTCCCATTTTCAACGGGAAAATGTCCCCGAAAGTGTGGACAGAGCCGGGCTGGGCCCCCCTGGGCTCCTCGGGGGCAACTCCGGGCACCAAGAGGTCCCGACGTGCCGGGCCGGTATTTTTAGGCAGCGGCGCTTTGATCTCTGCCGCTGCCGGGGCTTCCCCGGGCCGGGCTCCAGCCCACGAGCAGCGCGAAACCGATCCCGGAGCGACCGCGGTGAGAGGAGGGGTGGGCAGGGGGTAAAAATAGCGCCCGGCGGCGGCCTTCAGGCGGGCCTGCCCGGGCTCTGCCGGCCCTGGGTCCCCCCTGAACCCGGCCCCGTTCCCCGTCTCCTCCAGCCCGGGGATGCCCGAGGCAGGATTCACCGCCGGGAGCGGGGGTACAGCACACTGCGGCCCGTCCCGTCCCCCCGGGGTTCGCTCACTCCGCGCTCGGCCGGGGCCCCGGCGCCGGTACCTGGTGAAGACGTCGGGGTAGTGGGTTTTCTGGAAGGCCCTCTCCAGCTCCTCCAGCTGGTAGCTAGTGAAGGTGGTACGATAGCGGCGCTGCTTCCTCTTGAGCAGCCCCTCCTCGGAGTCGCTGCCGGCCGAGAGGCAGACGCTCTCCTCGCCGTCCTTGCCCTCGCCGTCCTCGGGGTGCAGCAGCAGCTCCTCCTTGGGGGACAGATCCCCGCCCTCCGCCCCGGGGGCCGCGGTGGCGCCCCGGCGGGCATCCTTCAGCAGCCCCCCGCCGTCCTCGCCCAGCAGCTCCTCCTCCTCGTCGTCCTCCAGCTCCTCTTCCTCCTCGTCCTCGTCCTCCTCCAGCATCTCTTCGTCCTCTTCCTCCTCTTCCTCCTCCGCGGCCGGCGCGGCAGGGCCCGGCCGTTCCTCGACGTGTGCGGCGGGGCTGCCCAGCTCGTCCCGGGCGGGCGGCGGCGCCACGAAGGGCGCGTTTTCACGGTAGCTTTTGCTGCGGCTGATGCTGACCTGGGGCGCCTGGCTGATCTTCAGCGTGTCCCACGGGGCGGCAGCGGGCACGGGGCCCGCGCCCCCCTCCGGCCGCCCCTCCGTCCGGTCCCCCCGCGGCCCCGCCGCCCGCGGCGGCAGCAGCCGGCCCCCGCCCGGCCCGTAAAGCCGGCGCAGTTTGGGGGGAAGGTGCAGCTCGGCCGGCTCGAAGGGGGGACTAGCCTTAGGGGACCCTAAGCCATGAAAGTGGCGTAGACGGCCGCAGCAGTCGGACGGAGCGGGCAGGCGTGGCGGGGAGAAGGGTACGGAGAAAAGAAAGAAAGAAAGGAAGAGAGAAGGAAAGACACGGTCAGTAGGATCTGCGCGAATAGAGCCCAGGGCAAGAGTCCAGTCCCTCAGCCATCCTTCGTGCACCATTTTCCACCTCCTGCCCCGTCCCTCAGGCCGTCCCCGGCCCGCGCCGCTGCTCCCAGCCTGGCAAGAAATTCCTCCGGGCCGCTGAGCCTGGCCCGACGCCCCGCACGGGGCCGGGACAGGCTGAGGGGGCTCCGGCAGCCCCGGGCCTGCGCCGGCACATTTCCGACAGCGGTCAGCGCCGGACCACATCCCACATGGCGGGGCAGCGGTAGTCCCAGTGCGCCCGCCCGGCGGCCCGGGATTCCTCCGCTGGCTTTTTTTTGTTTTGTTCCCCCCTTCCTATAATCTTCCCCCACTCCCCAAGTGTAGTTTTGGTTTTGTAGGAAACAATCCCGCCCGCCAGTGTACGCCGGGAAAAGCGGGAGCGAGGCCGCCCATGGGAGCTGCCCATCCGGGCTCCCCGCGGCTCCGGAGGGGGCTGCTCCCAACTTGGGGCCGGGGGCGGTGGCTGCCGACGGCCCGTTATCACTGCCCCGGCTGCTGCCGGGCGCGGCCCCGGCTCGCTGGCCGAAACCCGTTACAGGTTTTAATGCGAACGGGCCAGGCTTTTCCCCCCACACGGATCGCATCTCGCACCGATTTATTTCGGCTTTAAAAATTACACATATATCGAAAGCAAGAGCAGCCTAAAGCGCCGGTACCCGACCCCCAGGGAAAGAATTGTGACGAATTCCGGGCACGGCTCTGGCCGCGCTTCCTGGCAGCATAGCAGCCGCTAACGAGCACGGTAACGGGATAACAGCGACCGCAGCTCCGAGGCGGCGCCCGGCCGTGCGGTGCAGGCGGGGAGCGGGGCCGGAGCCGAGCCGCAGGGTGTGCAGGGAATGGGGGACACTCAGCCGGGCCTGCCCCATGCCGGGGAAAAGGGACGGGACGAGCGGGATGGGACGGCAGGGCTTACCTTGCGCGGCCTTGTCGGTGTCGGGACGGGCGGCGATGGCGGGCAGGGTGGGCGCGGTACCGAGCAGCCGCACCTTGCAGGGGCTCCGCCGGCCCAGGATGCTGTCGATGCAGTAGGAGGACAGCAAAGTTGGCGATTTACTTTTGCACTCGGGGCGCTCGGCGCAGCTCTCCTCCGGGTAGGGGCCGCTCATGGCGGCGGCAGCGGGGCCGAGCCGTGGGGCCGGGGCGGGAGCGGCGGCGCGGACGCCCCCGCGGCGCTGCCCGGTGCCGCCGGGACGCCCGTCACGGGGGGAGTGAGCGGCGGCCGCGGCGCTCTTGAGTCCCCTCGGCTCCACGTGCGGGCAGCCGCCCCCTGATTGGCTCCCGCCGGAGGCCGGGCGGCCGCCGACAGACGGCGCCCGGCAAAGCCCGGCTCGGACCGCCCCGGATCGGCGCCCGCCCCGAGTCGCCGCGCTGCCCCCGGCCCCGCCCCGCCCCTCCCGCCGCGCTCCGCCCCCGCTCCGTGGGGGCGGCAGCCGGCGGGTACCCGCTCGGGGGAGCCGTCGGGGGCGCCCGGGATGGGCGGCGGCGGAGTTCCCGTGGCACGCCTTGCTCCGTCCCCACCCCCCCCGCCCCGACGGCAGCCCGCTCCCCGCCCGACCCCTCCTTAGCCCCCGGCAATTCCCGGGCGGGATGGCGTGGGCGGTGCCGGGGGATCCGCGCCGCGTTTTCCCGCGGGCAGCGCCCGCCGGGCGCGGTGCTGCGCAGGGCCGCGCGCTCGCCGCGCTCGCCGCCGCTGTTTGAAATGTCGCGTCCGCGCTCGGCGCTTTCCGCGGCAGCACCTGCGCAGCGCCTGCAGCGGCCGGGACCGACCCAGCCGAGTGCGGGAGCCGGGAAGAGCTTCCCCCGGGCAGGGCAGGGCGCGCAGCCCGGTGCGGTGCTGTCCGCCCGACTCCTCCCTGCCCTGACAGCCTCCGCCTTTCTCCGCACATATATCTCCCCTCCGCCGGCGCTTTCCACGCCGCTTCGGGGCCGGAAAACCTCTGACCATTTTTTATGCTCCCTCCTTTCCCTTCCCTGTTGGGCGGTCACGAGTTCAGGCTCACTGTCCGGTCAGTTTGGGCTCAGTTTTGATGGGCACGGTACAGCTGCCCGTCCCCGCTCATGTGTGCTTGCCGAGAACTCCTGTTCTCGGCAAGCACAAACACGTCGGAGAAACTGCTCCCGGTCACCACAAATAACCCGTCCTCTCGTTCGGGTGATGCCCAGCCCCGAGCACCGAAGCGGAGACAGCCCAATTTTCCCTGTTCATGCTACAACTGCCGTGCGGAACTGACGTCTCCTAATTAACCAGAGATAATTAAGAGAAAAGATAGGCGAGTGCGTGCTTGTGTCCGTGCTGGCGTGGGCTAAACGCCGCTCTGGCTGCGTCCACGCCCGAGGGCGCACACGCACACACTTCCAAGCTCTAAAGGTGCGTGCGCGGGGACAAACGTTAAACCCAGAGTCATCCCCTCCCTGGGAGCGGGGCCCCTCGGGGTTCCTATCCCTCATTCATCCCTCTTCGTTTCCCCCCGATCCGCAGGCCGAGGCGATGCCAGCGGGAAGCGCCCCGACGTGCGCGGCCGGCGGGGCGGCCGCAGCCCGGCCCAGCTTTGCGGGTGCTCCTGGGCCGGGTACGCAAAGCTGCCCCGTTTGCCTTCGGTGCTCAGCTCTAGGGAGCTTTTGCCATCCCCGGCACGAGTGGCATTTAGCTCATTAACTCAGTAACTAAAAAAGATCCACCCCAAATCCCAAACCAGCCAACCAACAAAAAAAAAAAAAAAAAAAAAAAGACAGAATACCCAGGGGTGCCCTTGGCGAGGTTCGGCGAGCAGAGGGGCTGCCGCCTCTTGCTCTCGCCCTGGCCGTGCCGGGCGGTTCCACCGCGACTTTTCCACCGGCCTTCCCTGCCGGGGCTTCTTGCCCGGGAGAAGCTGCGCGGAGCCGCGGGTAGCACCGGGTCAGGAGCGGCGCTCCGGCAGCCGGGGAGCCCGGCCCGCATCCGGCTTCCCTCCGCTGCCTTGCCGGGCGCCGGCCGAGCCGCTGCGGGCGAGCCGCGACACTGCGAGTGGCGGAGCAGGGACGGGCAGAGCTGCCGGGAACCGGACCCGCCGCAGCACAGGCGACAGCCGGAGGGCACGGGGGACCTTCGGTGCGGCATCTGCGAGGGCTTCAGCAGCGCCGAGACCCTCCGGTGGCTGCCGGCGGTGCGAGCCGGGACTGCGGCGGGAGGGAGCTCGAGGCTGTCGGGGACGGGCGGAGCGCAGCGAGCCCTGCTGCGGCCTTCCAGCCGTCTGCAGCTTGTTTTCACTCCTTCCCCGCCCCGGTCCCTGTCTCCCTGTGCCCGAGTCTGGCCGGGGGGGCCTCCCCTTCCCCACTTTCCGGCGCCCCGGCGGGCCCTGCCGGAGGAAACGCGGCCCCGGCCAGCCCAGGGCGTGGGGCGGGCCCGCAGTACTCCCGTTCGCAGGCAAAAATGCTTTGCGATGCGAGCTCTCCTCTACCAATTCACTTTGTTGCTTTATTTATTTTTTTAAACAAACTTTTAGTCATTTATGGTCTCTCCCTCTCCTTCTTTTCTTCCCTTCCCCCTGCAACCTGCTAATTTAACACTGGAGCGCGTTATGGCAGTATTACAGGGAGAGAACGAGAGAGAGAGAAAACAACAATACTGCAATGATCCAAATGATACAGTAGAATTATAGCAATTATAGTTCTGCTCGGAGAAGAAAACCTTGCTGAGCTCAGCCAAACAAACTGATACCTTGTACGGATAACAAGCCCGGGGACTGACAGCCGGTGCTGAGAGAGGCAGGAGGGCACAAACGGAAATATTTGCCTTATTTCACTCCAGCCAGCCTACATTAACACTCTCGTCTGCCGCTGCCAGAACAATATCCGCTCCGGCTCCTCGCACCCGGGGCCTCCGCGATGAGTTTCTCCCCAGGGACCGGCCTCCGCACCCACCCGCGCTCGGCTCCGCTGGGGCCCTGCCGGGAAGGAGCAATGGGAGCGCTGACGCTGCGGGACCGGCCCTCTGTGCAAACCACCCATCCCCACCGCGGGGCGAGGGCGGTGCGCCCCGGCGCGCTCTGCCCGGGACCCTCCGGCCAGCCCAGGGTCCCCCTCGCCGTCTGCCCTCCGAGCGGGCGGCCCCGCTTGGCCTGGGAGCGTGGGGCAGGTGCGCAGCTCTCCGCGCTCTCCGCCTGGCCGCGCAGCGGGGCCGGGGCTCCGCGGCTGCCGCGGCACCACCGCCCGACGGCTGCCCGTGGCGGCTGCAGCACCGGCGCACGCCCTTCTCCCGGACCTGCCCAGGCGGCCCGGGGACGGCGTTTGCAATGGGGTTTGGGCTTGTCACTGTTTTTCCCTGTTCATCTTTCTTTAGCGTTACAGAGAGCCCCGTCGCTGGGAGCGCTCCCCCCTGAAACCTTCCTTGGGAGGGGATGTGGCTACAAAATGGCAGTGCGCTGTCAGGCTTGGGGAGAGGTGTTTGATCTTAGGGCGGAGACAGGGCGAAGCTCTGTTACAGGCGTTGTGGTTGGAAATGTGCAAGATCGGTTCAAGACCAGGTGAGAAATTGTGTTCACCTCGCAGGGAATAGCGTCTGCCTCGGCTGGGGAGGATTTGCCCTCACTGCGGCGGCCACCGGCGACACAAGGTTGTGACCCATGGACTGAGCAGACGGCAGCTTTTGGTCCGTGAGCAATTGGTGCCCGTCCCGTCCCCGGCGCATCCCGCAACCCTCGGTCCAGGCTGCTGAAGTCGGGAACCCCTCCGGTGGGTTCCCGCTCCCTGCCAGCCCTGCGCATGGGTGGAGCCGCAGCCGCAGCCCATCCCCAGGCTTTTACACAAGCTGGTTGTTGTTTATTTTTTACTCTCTTTGCAATGGAGAAGAAAACGATAACAACTACCGTAAATCCTGATTTATCACTGTCTACCATAGATATCACAATTCGATTTATCATTGTCTACTTTATGCGGAAGAAAAAGGCTTGTGTAGAAGCTGTCTGTAGGGAGGTACAGCAACTGTATTTCCTCTGCCTGCCCTCCCGGCTCTTCGCTGGAGTTTCCTCCCCATTCCTCGACGTGCTTGGCGCCCTGGCCCCGTGCTCCCCCTGGCTCTGTGCTGTGAGAGCCACAGCTCCTGGCTAAGCCAGGGTCAGCCGCAGAGAACGGCAGGGTCTGAAGCGCCCCACGCCCGAGCGCGCAGGAGAGTGAAACACAGGTGACCGCTGGTCTTCAAGAGACGTGATTTAGTCTCATTCCTCCCCCGGCACAGCCCCCTCTCTTCCCCCCGCCCAGCGTTCAGGACTATGGTCCTGTGAACAAACGCAGTACAGCTGGGCATTGGGGAAGGTGGGATGCCTCGGTACCAGGCAGAGGGGAAATGCGTGATGCCGTTTAGATGTCATGAACTGGCACATGATTCCCCTTGTGAGCCTCACAGCGTTTTATCTCAATCCATATTCACGATATGTTTTTCAGCTTTGTGGAGAGTACTTTTCTGGGCACAGCCTTGACTTTGCACAGTTCAGCCCTGAGCTGTGGAGATGGGTGGAGATGGGTTGTTGCCCAGAACTACTCAATTCTTCTGCTAAAGTCTTGTGAAACACTTAAAAAAAATTGGCTAATACCCTACAGACGGTCATGCGGGACCTCAGAACAGCTGCACATCCCCTATAGCCGCGATCAGACAGTTGGGGGAGAACCAGCATCTCTTTGTGTCCCCTGGGGCTTTGACCAGTCACTGGTCACCTGAATGCTGCACCTCAGGGTTCAATGGCTTAACAACCTTCTCATTTCAGGTAAGATAACTGCTACCCCGTCACTGCAGATTGACAATTTAAGCATTGGGTAATCTGTACCCAGCAGCTATCACTAGGGCACTGCACCAAAATCTCTTTGCAGAATGATGTTGGACTTCAGCATGTTTGAATTCTCATCCAAGAGAAAAGCTCATTTTGCAAGTATTGCTTTATTTGGATTCTCATCACCATTTTTGCCAGTTTTCAGCCTGTTGCCCTGGATGTGAGGCTGCAGCAGCTGCCCATGGGGAGAGTTGGGAGAGCCCTGTGCACCAGGTGTCAGTGCAGGTCACAGTTAGCTGGACTGTTTGGCACTTGCAGTGCCACTGTTTTCTGCCTGTAAGAGCATCCCCAGCTTTTGTTGCTCACTTTGGTTTTAGTGCAAGCTCAGAGAGCAATTTCAGTAATAGCTGGCATCTGGACAGAGGTTTGACATCAGCAGTGGTGGTGACTCCAGAATAATTGTTCATAAACTTCAGATTTAGTCCATGTCTATGTGTAGGCAAAATATGGGGCACATTCCCTAGATGTAATTTTAAAAAGTATTTTCTCAATAATTTTTTATTCAGTTGTCATTTTTTAATCAACTAGTTTACTCTTCTGTTAATATGGATTTCACTACGGACAGAGGACAACAGTTAATTTAGGTGAACGTGTCTCATCTTTACTTCTCTTCTGCTGTTTTCCCATATCTGGTAATGCAAAACTTCTCTCCATGCTCCAGAAGCTCCAGAAGCATTCCCAGCTCATTTTTGGGTTGACTTTTTTTTTGCATGGCCATGAGCAGAACAAGTCTGCAGTGATGTCTCTGAGTAATGCTGTCACCTACCATAACTCTGTTAGATTTAGTTACTGTATTTAACTTATTCCTTGAGCCTAGTCACCAAACCAGTACTCCTGGAAATCATTTGAAAAAACAGATCTGGGCACACAGCTTGGTGGTACAACCCCTCCACAGCCTGCTCTCCCTCCCAGAGACCTTCCCCTCTTTTGTGCCCCAGGTTTGCTTTGTGGACAGAGGTGTGTGTGTCCTTTGCTGGCATGCCATCATCCCCAGGTCGCTGACCTCATTGGTACATCACAGCTCTCTTTTTGGTTTGGTTTGGTTTTTTGTTCCCAAGTGCTTGGCTTCATGAAATCCTGTCAGTGCTGTCACTTTGCTGGTTGAGACTGGGATGCCATCAATCCTGTCTCTCTCTATTTTGCCAGCTCCCATCCCATCATCCCATCCCATCCCATCCCATCCCATCCCATCCCATCCCATCCCATCCCATCCCATCCCATCCCATCCCAATCATTTTGGGTCCTCAGAGTCCCTTAAAGGCCTTTTCTACTCTTTTAGATTTACCCAGGAGGCTCCTGCCTTTCACATTTTTTCCTCTCCCTCCCATTTCCAGGTATGTCATTTTCCCAGGATCTCAGCCTTCCCACACCTCCCTCCACAAGCTCTGGCTGTCCCTGCTGACTGCAGTGATGTTTCTGCAAGGAGGTGGATTTCCTAGCACTCTGTGGATTTAAATCAAGACCACTTCTTTTCTGGAAGGCATATTTTCACCTAATGCAAATGTTTTGTCTAAATATCAGAAGAACTGTGTGGAGCCCTGTGTCCTACAGACCTGATGAGTGCATCTAACAGGAGGTTGGGTGATGGAGTGAAATATGGATCTTCTGACCCTAAAAAACCCATGGATAAAATCCCAAGTAGCTTTCTCACAGTAAGCCTTAGAAACTCAGTGAAATTATTAATGCATGAAGGTGCAGTGGTCTAAAAAAATTAAAAAGATGATCATAGGCTTATTTAATGTTATACCTTCCGTGTTATTTTCTTTTGTATGTGCTGACTAGAACTGAGCAAAGGCTTCATAACAAATAATTTATTTGTCAAACGTATTCTCTTCTCCTGCTCGTGGAATATCCATGAGCGAGAACATTGTTTTCTCAAATGTATTTATCCAAAGTGCTCTGGTGGCTCCTTTAAATGAATCACAGAAAGGCTTGCCTGCGAATGGTTTCTGTTGTTTGGCTGTACTTGGGCAAATAAACCTCCCGGTATCGGCTGCTTTGCCCTCCTGTTGCACCAGCAGCACCTTGGCTGTGCAAATAGGATGAGAGTGTGAGTGTGAGTGTGAGTGTGAGTGTGAGTGTGAGTGTGTTTGTGAATGCAGCAGCTGGGCTGCCCCATCTCCCCCGTGGGCAGCCTGCAGCCGGGCCAGTCACAGAGCTCAGGCCACTGAAATGCACCCACTGCAGAGGGGCTGCGAACGCAGCTGAAAAGCAGAGCCATTAAACATTCAAATGAGCGCTCGGTGAGCAAAGGACAACGTTGCACCGTCTGTGACTGTCCCCGGTGTGACCTTCATGTGGTGCTGTGTTCTATTTCAGTAGCGCAGCCGCACAGGGGCAGGGCAGGAATCAGAATGATCCCGGGAAGGGCATGGGTTGGTGCTGGTCGGGCATTTCATTGCTCAGGAGATGTTATCCTTAAGATCAGAGTGTTTTAATCCAGAAGTGAAATAGAATAGAGGAAAGAGAGAGCAAACTGTCTGTGAAGCTTGGTTGGACCATTCCACTCTAAAAAATCTAACCTTAAAACCATATTTATTATTATTTTCTACATCTGTGGGCATCATTGCATCTGGCTGTCATTTAGGGGCACCACTATCTCATAGAGATTTTAAAAAAATGGTTTTGGTAAAGAAAAACCTTCATTTCACGGAAAGGAATGGACATTTTTCCTGGGAACGGGCTGATTCTCATGGATGCATGAAGAAAATTCTTCAGTGGCTGTCTGTCAGTGCTCCTCATGGCTTTTTTTGGTGTTGGCCTCTTTATATGGAGCATCCCTGCTATCAATCAAGGCTGAATGCTGCTCAGATAGCTAAAGGGTCTGTTCTGGTATACCATCCCTGTTTATCTGTTTAACATTCTGCACCTCCTTTAATGCAAGATTCAGAGTGCTGTGCTGTGCTCTGTAGGAAGGGGATGTGTAATGGATATAAACTGTGTTGTGTAAGTGCTGAGGTATCAATGAACCTGCTGTCCCCAGGTTTATACCACAGAGATCTCCCAAACTGCACTGAGGATAAGCCATTGATAAGAGGTGTAGAGTTGAGTTTCTACCAAGGCACCCAAATCAGTCACAGATTGGATTTGTCAAGATTTAAGTGGGAAAACAAAAATGAGGAAAAGCTGCTGTTCTGCAAAATAATTAAGAATTGAGATTCTTAGAAGTGTCTGTGCTAACCCTGGTTATGCTCCCAAAGAACATGGATAGCTGGGGCCTTGGGTGTGCATGACATTGTAGAAAAGTATTAACTGTCTGGTAGGGAGCAGACTTCTTCCTTCCTAATTCAAAGGGGCTTTATCTTAATGGAAAAATAAAAAATCAATTTGCCTGTAAATTGGCTCAGCAATTCCAACAGCTGCAACTTGTTGGACTGCTGAGTCAAAGTTTTCAATTAAAAAAAATAAAATAAAGGAGTATATGTTTTAAGGTTTCCCCTTTATATACAGTTTTTAGAAACTTCTATAGACATATTTCCATTCTTATGCACAGATTACAAAATCTTGAATTCACTGGGTGCAAGTTATTGTTTGGAATCAATGTGCTTTCTTGTTTTTTTAGCTTTTTATCAAACCTTGAAAAAGACTTGTCATTTACAAAGCTCACCTATTATTTCCATTCTTAAAATTTAAAAATAATATTATGGAGCCACAGAAAACTAATTTTAAACAAAAAGCATTGGATTTAACAAAATTATTGTTCCTGTTTTGTTACCCGAACACAGAACCTTTCATTTATCCAGAAAAAGGGGCTTTCTCATGAGTGAAAGAACATTTGTATGATGGCTTTTGTGTTAAAAACCCAGGGAACTGATAAACAATTTGGCTGGGCTCTAAGTGAGTCAGGGGCTACTTGAGCAGCCTGGTTGTTTCCTCCAGCAGAGGATGTGCTATCATTTGTTTTGTATAGCAGTGCTGGGGAAAATCTCATTTTCTTCTCTTTGAACAAGAACTAGAAAGGATGGTTTGGCTTTATTCCCTTTCAGGTTTTGTTTTGTCTGTATTCTAATATTATCAAAATGTCTGAAGGGCTCTGGATGTCCATGAGGTTTCTAAAACTGAACATGGCTTCTGATTTTTAAAACTTTCTGAGGTTTAACCTTTACCAGAGGTTTCCTGTGGACCCATCACTCAGAAGAGGAGCAGCACAGGTCTTCCTTCTCTGAATGGAAAGTGAGAATAAATGGGCCATTATTTACACTCACTTTAATTCTTTATCCCGTAACAGGACTCAAATTTCAATTTTTTTTTTTTTTTTGGAGTGGGAACAAAAATTCAATGAATAAAGGAGTCTTCAAGACCTTCAAAACAGGTGGATTCTGACCTGCAGGATGGAAGACAGAAACCTTTGTTGTTTTGGTTTTTTTCCCTGCAATGCATATCAGAAGACAAACTGGTGATCAGGCAGGGAGCAGAGCCAGACAGAAGGCATTTTGTATGCTTTCCCCCATTTTTGCAAAAGAAAACAAAAGGAACAGGTGTCCAGGGAGAAGCATGAGGTGCTATGATGAAGAAGAATATGAATACAACAGTAGCGACTTAGGAACCTTTTCATTTACATGCTGACACGTGCAGTCTGGGACCAAAGGTAACCTAGTGGAGTTGTGTGTAAGGATTGTCACTTAGAGAAGTGAGGCCAGATCAAACCCTGTATGATTCAATGGAAACAAAGCTATGATTTGGTAGGAAAAAGCAAATCAGGTTTGTATTCATGTTCTGGTTGAAAAAAAATCCATTTTCTGGCACTGTGAGCTCTTTGACTCATCTAAAAGCTATGCAGAAATTAATATGCTTCATAACCCGGGATTTCTTTAGCAATGCCCAGATGATGTAGGATGCCATGGAAACTCTTGTTTTCATCAGTGCTTGTAGGAAACCAAATCCATGTGGATATCAGTAAATTTGGTGGCTGTCACTTTCCACATAGAATGGATTTTGCTGTATCTTCTGGGCATGTTTATTCTGTATATTTAAGAACAAATTGAGGTTGATTCAGAAGGTCCAGGAACATGGCTCCAGCGACTTGTCCTTGGCCATCCATTCTTTCTGGGGTCTCCTTGGAAGAAAAGCATACTGGATACCTTTCAAAAGATCAGTATCTTTATAAGAGAGCTCAAACACTTTAAATATCATAATAAATTTCAATTATATTTATGGCAAAAAGCCGATCTCTCTAACTTTCTATCTAGATTTTAATATTCTCATGTATTTCATGTCCCCTGAAATGTGTTTTTTCCCCACCTGCTGTTTCTAGACCAACAAATTCACAGTTAGAGACCCTCAGCTGCACCACAAGGCCTCTATTCTTTCACAGCTTCCCAATGAAATCCTTGGGCTCCTGATGGGGGATGGACCCGGGGCTCTGACCCTGTGGCACCAACCAGCATTGAGTTGGAAGTCAGTGGCTTTGAGCTGCACAGGTGAAAAAGCAGTTCCCACAGCCCTTTGCAAAATGGTTGGATGGAAATTATTCTGAAAAAAGGTTCTCAGAATCTCTGCTGGTCAGAGATATGTACAGGCTTCTTTTTCCCAGCCCGGCCATCGAAGAAGGAGTCAGGATTTTTCTGTTCTCCTTCTCAAGGTTGTTTATTGTTACTTATCTATAACATTCTTTCTCCAACCTGCCGAGGTCTGTCTGGCAGGTCAGGTTGAGGCACTCTGCCCGCCTCAGAGGTGGTGTTGTCTTTTTATACTAAAAACTACGTGCACATTATTTACTATAACTTTCCAATACCTATCACCTGTGTTAGACAGTGAGCTTCTACCTTAAACCAATCCAAAAGTGCCACCATCACCCAGAACATGGAGGCCAAGAAGAAGAAGGAGAAAGGCTGGACATGCCCAGATTCCTCCATCTCGCCTCCTGGACCCCCATCCTAAAAAACCCCAAAAATCAATTTTTCACCACGCGACCAACTAACTATTGTTCTACTTACACTCTCTTGACTTGCAATTCTTCAAATAAAGGTTGGCAATTGTTCTTTCCAAGGGCTAAATCAAAGGCACAGGGGTACTGGGCTCTGTGCCAGGGTCTCTGAGCCCCCTGGACAGGGGCTCGAGTCCTCCAGGGCAGCCAGAGGAATTTCCTGGCTTCTGACAAAAGGTATGTTGCCCCTACTTGGTAACTTTGCCAGATGCTCACTGCATATCCAAGGATGAATATCCATCCATTCATCTGGATGGCTTCTGACTCAAGTTAAAAACTGCCTTGTGTGGCTCGTATGTGTTAAGCAAGTCAGTTGCATGTAGATATGGAGACCTCGGTCAAAGGCTGTGCAAGAAGGAATTTATCTCAGAGAAGTCAAGGCTGGTGACAGCTGTAGCAACTCTTCCTGAAGAGCCAGCTGGTCCGTGGAGTATGGAAACACGCTGACAACAACTCTCCAAAAGCAGCGTTTCTGTTTGAAGGCGGCGCATGGCACCGAGAGGGCACAAACTGCAGCAGGGCTGACATCCTCTTCTCACATCACCGTCACCACTGCACATCAGCACAGCCCCTGTCACAGCACGGAGGGAGCTCCAGGATGGCATTCAATTTAAGCTTCACATCTATTGGCTTTCTTCTCAGCCCCTTGTGAGCATCGTTTGCTTCAGATACCAGATCTACTAATGATTTTTTTTTTTCCCTCCCCCTTGCTCACACTTTAATTGCAGGGTATATGTAATACCCTTAGGAATAGCTATTGCCACCTGTATTATTATTTATGCTGTGAAAACGAAACTTGTAGCAATATATTTATTAACACGGTGCCCTGGAATCACACGAGTTAACAGCTTAATCCTGTGATTGTAAACACTTTTCTCTACACGTTCAAGCACCATCCAGGTTTTTTAACTTAGCATTGGGAAACTGTGAGCATGAGCAGGTCATAATTTCTTGAGAAAATCTACTCTTTGTCAAAAGAAAAAAAAATAAATCTCATAACAAAAAAGTGATTTATCCATCTGATGGTGCCTGCCATACTAAGCAATAATGCCTTTTGCAAAAGAAAGAGTTAAACAAAACATTTATGCAGTATAAACTTTGCTCCTTAGCATTAAAATGCACTTTATTCATACTGTAGATTTCTCTTCCAGCCACGGCTATTGTTTGTCACTAACAGCTAGCTTTTGTGAAGTTAATAAATGTGCATAATAAGGACATAAAGGTATGGAGAAGTAATACTGTAATCCTTTTGTTTGGATAATCAGTCTAATGTATGCAAATTAAACCTTATTAGTACTAGGGTTTTGTGTCTGCTTATCAAAATGTGCCATTTTCATGAAAATTGGAAGTCCATTATATAAAGTTATTATTAACAATCATTTAGGAATTATATACGGTATGCAAATTAAAGTTGATTACAACTAATTAAGGGCTTTCTTTGTTATTTGACCTTGTCTGCTTTTTATGTAAATATGTTTCTTTTGGTCTGGCATATTTTTAGACTCAGAAAAGTATATTAAGACAAGTTACATTATGTATTTTTAATATATTTTTGTATGGCATAGAAACCCCCTTGCTATTGTTTAAGAGCCTGGTTTCACTCTGGGCTGTTCTGAGTGACAATATGTAGACATGTGTGCCTTGCAGTTTTAGGATGGCTCTGGGAGATGGACCAGAAAGTGGAATTGTAGGAACACACTTCCAAGACCCTCCAATGGTTTAAGGAAAAATGAAAAAAAAAAAAAAATGCCCCTGTGAAATATAAACAGCCTTCATGCCAGAGTAGCCTTTGTTCCACCAGTTATCGAACTGGATAAGCCTCAGTTTAGTGGCTCCAGACACAGCTAAGAGATAAATGATTGGTCTCTACCTGCAAGGTACATTGCAGAACTTAAATTGCTTGCTTGCTTGCCCATGACCACTGATCTCAGGATAAAAGAATTTTAACACAGCTAACATGGTGAGCTGAGCAACAGCAGCCTCTGGGAACTTTTGTCTGCCTGTCAAATTCCAAGAAGGTTCAACATTAAGTGAAATGAAAAAAATCTCCTGAAGAAAACTTGTGTGAGTTGAATAATATTTCTATTAAAAACAACAGCAGCATGTAATGCAATTTTTGATGTGTTTTCTACCTAGACAAGAAACCTGCCATGTAAGCCAGTCACCAGTGTGGAGACAGGAGATGGAATATTTTGTGGTGTGTCGGAAAGAGATGCGTAATCAATATCTTCACACCTTCCAGCGTCAGTAAAACATGCAAGAGCAAGAAAGCCTGGGAAAGAAAACAGAGATAAGGGGTATAAGGTAGGAATATCTTAGAAGTATATATAAAACTTGTCATCACATATTCTTTGAGTCTAAAATGTTGGTATCTGAGGAAAGATATGGCATAAATCTCCTCCTTGGTACAAAAGGGTGGGCACAAGGGGACATTGATGCTGGAAAAAACCACTTTGCATAGGCAAGGTATGTATTTAAACATAAAAGTGGGGATATGCTTCTAAACCCAGGTTTTATTCTTTCCTTTCCACATCCTTGGTATCTTGCATTTTATGTCAGACAGTCATGAAGCCTCCTCCTCTGTACATTTGGAGCTCACAGGATCTGTCCCCTCTTGCCTGTGGGAAGGTGTCCCACCACCACACCTCCACAGAGTGCACTGGTGCCTGGCTAAGCACATGCTGGCCTCCTGAGAGCTTGAAGACAGGGAGCGTGGGTGTTCACATCCAGCTGGGAAAGGCAGGCATGCTGGGGTCAGACTGGGAGATGGAGTACACATTGCATCATGGAAATGGAGGGTGAGGGTCTATCTGCTCTCCCTTCTCCTTATTCTTTGGACATGCTTGTGGCACAGAAAATGCTAACTTTTCACAGCTGAAGGCCAATACCGAAAGCTCTTACTTTGTCCCTTGAAAAAGCAGAGCCTCCTGGCTCGGTATCCAAATCCCTGGGAACCCAGTCAGCTTCAAAGGCCAGGTCTTGAATATGTGCTGCAAATGGCTGGATGGGAAGTTACAAACTGCAGATTACTGGCATGACTTATTCAGCAAGTCCTTGAGAAGATATTTGAACAATTGGAGAAGTTGGTGATTTGCTCGCTCACAGTGGGACCATGGGGTGCAATTCAGCCAGTGACTTATTACAATGAATCCTCTAGGGCTGGAGTGGGGACATTTTGCTCAATGTTTCACTGCTGGCAGGAGATAAAAAATGGAAAATCAGAACAGGCAAAACCCGTCTCTGCTGCATGGAGCAATGTCCAACCTCAGTCACCCTCCCTTGCACTTGGAAAAGTCATGCTGGAGTCAGGAATGGAGTGGCTGTAGAAGCAGCAATGTGTGTGACCTGGGGCAGAGTGCCAGTCCATTCCCCTGGGAGGGAGCTGACCATAGCTTCAGAAACACTCCTGCTTAATGAGTGGCACCAGGTAGATGTGGCAAAACAAAAGTTTTTATTTCCAACATTTTCCAGTGAAGAAAAAAAATCAAACATAATTTCTCCTCTTCCACCTAATAAATGGTGAGCATTTCCACCTGAGTCTTGGGAACTCAGGGCTCTCTAAATAGGTGGAAAGCAAAGCTAAGAAGAGGTCTCAAATTATTTTCTCTAACAGAATAAGGATGTAACCCTGATGCCATCAAAGGTAATAATTCAGGATTTCCCTCAGGGAGGTGAGAGTCATTGTCGTGTTTTTAAAATAGTTGCAATTTTCTGTCTCTAAATAGCACAGACTACAAAATGTATTGCAAGGGGAATATAAAAATAGTCAAAGTCTTCAAATCTTTTAATTCAATGAGAATGTAATATGCAATTAAAATTAATTATCTCATAATCGAACTGTAGACACTGATTATTGCATCATTTTTGTAAAGAGACATGCATCTTAACTTGCATAATTTCTGGTATCTTTGTGGAGTTGGCTCAGGAAAGACTCTGGGCCCAGATGTTTTCATGCCTTAGTGCTCAGAGTGGATCCATTGTGGCTGGATGTGCCTTTTTCTCCATGGAGCACTGTGAGCACCTGTGCTTGGCAGAGCCCCAAGCCGTGCCCTTGGTGTGCAATTGAGTAACTCCTCCCCAGCACCTCCCAGTCAGTTCTGCTGCCCCATTTATTTCACTCCCATTTGCCATCATACAATCATAGAGTCATTTAGGTTGGAAAAGACCCTTAAGATCATCAAGTCCGACCATTAAGCCAATTCTGCCAGGTCCACCACTAACCCCTGTCCTCTTCACCACATCTACAGGTCTTGTAAATACTTCCAGGGATGTCGACACAACCACTTACCTGGGCAGCTTATTTCAGTGCTTCACAACCCCTTCCATGAAGATGTTTTTCCCAGTACCCAATCTAAACCTCCCCTGGAGCAACATTTGGTAATTTCCTCTTGTCTCTTGTTACTGACAACTGGGAGAAGACACTGACCCTCACCTCACCACAGCCTCCTTTCAGGGAGTTGGAGACAGCAGTAAGGTCATCCCTGAGCCTCCTTTTCCCCAGGCTAAACACTCCCAGTTCCCTCAGCTGCTCCTCCTCAGACTTGTGCTCCAGACCCTTCACCAGCTCCATGCCCTTCTCTGGACCCACTCCAGCACAGCAATATTCTTCCTCTAGGGAGTTGCCCAAAAGTGAGCACAGGATCTGAGGTGCAGCTTCACCTGTGCTGCCAGGGGACAACCACTGCTGTCCTCTCTCCAGCTCCCATTGCTCCCCATGAGTGTCCCCAGAGCACTGTTCCCAACCTGGTGAGATCTGCAGAATGACACTAACTTTTCTCAGCTCATTTTAGTTGTGTCTTCTATACATCATCTATTTTTCTTCTGACACAAGGTCCTAACACAAGAGACATTCCTGTTTTCTGTCTTTATGTTAAATATAACATAAGGTGGTACCTACATGTATTTATTTGGTGTCATAATTTAATAGTGCTAAATGCTGAGCAGGGCTTGGCTCTCCTGCTGGTTATCAGCATGGACTTGTGAGACCCTGAGAGGTTCAGGGCATTGAGGTGGATCTGGCTGTACCTTCACCTGATGGTGAATTCTCTAAAGAGGAGAAAAATAATTTTAAAATCCAGACTCCATTACAATATTCAAGTATAGTAAGTAACATAAAGAAATAGAGAAACATAAAGTAAATGGGAAAAACAGAATAGAGATAAAATAGGTTTGTAAACCAATCTCTAATTTTTCACAATGTCCTTGTTGGTGAGACCATGCCTTCAGGCCTAGTTCCAGCCACCTCTGTGCAGCAACCTTTTCAGAACTCCCTTAGGGCTCTGATTCTCATGACATTTTTACTTTCCCCTGCTGGGTCCTGACTGCTGTACATATATTTCTTGTAAGATCTTTGAAAGCACCATTATACTGCCTTTAAACAGACCCCCATCAGCCCCTGGGGAGGTGATAAGAGTTTGGGAATGCCTTCTCCTGGTTATGCCCTGCTAAAACCCTGTCTTCATGACCCTGATTTTCATTTTGAACTGTGTCTGTTGCTCACGTGAATGCAAATTCCCTAGGGTTAATTTTTTTTTTTTTTTTTTTTTTTTTTTTGGTAGGGTGGTGAAGCATGGTTCCCATCTCCTTCTATACATTCCTGTCCCTTTTGCAGGAATATTCTCCAGTATGCTTGGGCAGATACTCTTAAGCAGATTCCTTCATTTTCTTAGCTATTTAAATTTTCATTTACTTTTAAAATAATTAATCGGTGAAAATTCATGTTTGGATTCTCAGAATGGCATTTGAGTAAGCCAAGCCTGTTTGGTCATAAGTGAGCAGTTTCTAGTTGTTTTCAGCAAAGGCTGATTTCTATAAACACTGTGTATGAGCTGTGGGTAAGACATTCTTATCTGTTTGCATGTACAGTTCAAAAGGTTTCCTTTCTGCCTGTAATGCATGATGTGATTTTGAAGACATCATTTTAATACCCCTGATTTCATTTCTATAAATGCACCCAGAAACAGCTGAATTTTGCTCTTAACACACAGGTGCCATAAGGTGCAGAATTTGTGCCTTCTCCAGTTTCTCCAGCTCTGTTAATGGCTGCACCCTGCCCTGGCTGGAGGCTCAGTATGGCTGTCAGCCTGAAAGGCTGCTTATTCACCATTCACAAACATCCTTCTTTTCACCCCCTCACTCTGAGAATATGTCTACTGAAAATGTCCTTTTATTTTCTTGGCCTCTATATTTTGTTCTGTGCATTAAAAAAAAATTATGTTCACTTGCTGGGATTTCTTTGGCCTCTGTTTACCACGGGAGTTTTGTGGACAAGGGCTTCTACCTTGCTCCCCTCTTAGGAGCCTCCTCCTCCCCCTTGCTGCAGGGCTTGTGTGCCTCTTTCCTGTGTGTGGGCTCTACGTTTGCCATTCACTGCAGCACTGGATCAACATCTGGGGAAGCCTTGCAAGGTGCAGCAGGAATCTTTTAACAATGACATATCAAGGAAAAAAAAATGCTAGAGAAGTGGATTTGTACATTTTTCATCCTGATAAATATAACTATGAAATTGCTTTATAACTTTGGACACAGTTGGAGTTTTATAATAGGTTGTCAGTGAAGGAGCACCTGTGATCCTAATGCTTCCATCTATTTTCCTGATTTTAGCTATAAATTCTACTTTACAATGCTGGTGGGGATAGCTCTGGGTCTGCAGTAGGGGGTGAAGGTTTAATTCCTTCTGCCTTTTCCCATTCCACCACATCCTTAGGTTTCTCCAGACCATCTCAGCTGTACAAAACATCTTAATTTTTGCTTTCATATGGATGAGGGTGTCTTGGCTTGAAAGACAGGTATCTTCTAAGGAAGGCAGGAGCCTCCCTTGGAATGGCAAATGTAAACCCCATCCTCCGAATTATTATAATTTTGAAATTAAGGGGCTCTCAGGGAGAGGCAGGCTCAGGATCCCGGGCACCCGAGCAGGTGGAACAGGTCCCTCTCTTGGTGAGGTGGGTGTCAATGAGGTTCTGTGGCTGCTCTCACAAGCAGAGGCTCCCCCACGGCAGGAGAAGCAGCTCTGGGCTGGGCTCCATCAGCAGCGGATTCCCTTCCCCGAGCAGCAGCTCCGAGCGTGCTCCTCTGAGGCCGAGAGAGAGCGGGACAGGAGCTGCCCCAGCCCGTCCTTTATCAGCCCAATTCTTGCGGTATCTCTGTCCCTCGGAGCGAAACTCCCGGACAGAGCAGTGCGACCAGATGCCCTCCTCCCCTGAGCTTGGCCACTTCTTTGGTTTTCTTATGGACCCGGTTGTTAGTGTTTCTTTGCAACTTAAGGGGAATAATTCTATGAGTAAACAGGAACAAAAGGAAAGAAACCTAACCCCCAACAAAGGGTTTCAAAGTTGTCCACATTTTGGTAACTGTACTTGCTGATATAAACACAGGCAGGAGACCTTTCTCCTTTTCAATGCCTTTATTAAAAGGCAACTTTGTCTGCTGGTTTGCGGGCAGAGCTGGGGGTCCCAACACGGCAAGAACATCAGGACTCTTCCTAATTTTCCGGTTTAATATTTGAGGTCCTTGTCCAGCCGACATCCATGAGGTTAAGGTGAGGGGTAAAAAGGGTCTTAGCAGATATTAGATTCTGTTCCTCACGTCTAGACATCACTTTGATTCGTTCATTTTGTGTTGGCTCCTTGTTTTTAGGGTTTCTTTTCTAGGTTTCTTGAGGGGTTTCTCCCGTTGCATGCTGGTTCTGAGGTCATTTGCATGCTAACTCCGATGTCCCCTCCTCTTCACTGTCCAGGTGCCATCCTCCCGGAAGCAGCAGGGTGTCACTCGACAAAAGGGGGAATTCTTAACCATCAACGAGAGGTAGTCAATGAAAATGACAGGTGATGACAATAACAAACAGTTAGAACTCCACCCTGGCAGCAACTGGCCCAACCTGTGAACTCTGCAACCTTTTAAAAAAATGGGCAGCTTTTCTACTCATAACCCTTACACTAGCATACTTGTGTTCCTGTTGGACACAGAAACAATTTTGTACTTCAACTTTCTCAAAGAATGTAACTGTCAAATTATTCTTCAGAGGAAAAGAAGGAAGGAAGGAAAGAAGGCTGAAGTGGGTGGAGTGAAGGTAACAATTACTGTAGGCTGATAATATTTAAAGATTCATAGAGGGATGTATTTCATGGGCCATACATATATGTAACAAATTCGCCTACTCTGTAATCCTTCTCGTTATTGACAACACAACAATCATATCTTTCCAGAATAGTAAAGTGCAAAATGTTTTTCTTCTGCAAATGCTGCATCTGAGCTCAAATAACTAACATGAAGTGTTATTACTGGGAAAAGCTGGCAAGCCTACTGAGCAGGTTACTGATTCAGGCATAAAACCTCTGCTGAAGGAGCCTTCAGCATGGGCTTTCTTTCTGAGTCTTAGGTCTTGGTTTGCAGATTGAAGGAGGGTGTAGTCCTAGGGGTCTGCAACTTGGTGCTCAGAATGTGTAGAAATTGGACATTTACTTGTATACTGAAATATGGCTGAGGGAAATGTAATTTGGGAACCTCTTCTGCAGCCCTTGAGCTCATCTGACAAGAAGATACAGAAAGCAAATTTAGTCATGCATGCAGGATGTATGGCTATCATTATATAAATGAACACTACTGAAATATATTTAAAAGTAAGGATCACCTACAGCAAATTTTACTACTGTTTCTACAAACAAAGAGGTAAATACCCATAACTTGCTTTTACATTTAAATTAAAAATATTTCTTGTGAAGGGAAGGAAAAGGACAATCTAGCCATGAGAAAGAAAAATGTTTTCCCTTTCCTTCATTTGAAGTGATTTTTTAAATGCAGGACTATAGTGATGGGTTAGCAATAGAAAGCAGTTGTGAAATGCACCAATTTTTCCCAGCTTATTCTGGTGGCACAGCTCAGTCTAACTTCTAAAGATGCCTCTTCTGATCCTGGACTTTGGTTACTTATCCAGCAAAATCAAGGCCAAATAATGAAATAAATACTTTGGGCAGAGTCTAAGGAAAAATGAGTGCCCTTTTCCTTCCCTGGGGCCTGAGGTAGCTCCCAGTCCTATTACCTGTGAAAAATTCTCACCTAGCCCAGGATCAAAGCTTGTGGCTTTGGAGCGGCTCGGATGTTGTCCCATACTCTTCTCCCTCTTTGCTTTTGAGCTAGCAGAGATGCCATGTTGTTATCTACACCTGAATCCCAGCATCCAATCTCTTGGCTGAGAGGATGCAGAGGGGGACAAGGGGCTGCAGGTACAGGGCTGGTGTGGCTGGTTTGCACCAGCATCCTCTCCTTGGCATGAAACCACCCAGGACACACTGGGGCACTCCAGTGCCTCTCAGCTGGGCACCCTGCATGCTGGTTAGGGATACACAGACCCTGGGGCAGCTGTAATTTAAATTGGAGCTGCTCAGGACAGATGGTGAGAGCTCTGTGAGTGGTGTCCTGCTGGAATCCTTTCAGCCTCTTGTACTGAGCATATCCATGCAAGGGAGTGGCTCAGTGGCTTTTCATCTTTTAGAAGAAAAAACAGAGAGAAAAATACTTCTTTTATTTCCTTTTTCCCCCCCTTTTTTGTTCTTTTTCCCCACTTTTTTTTTTTTTCATTTCCTGCATATACTGGGTTTTGCATTTTCCTTTTCCCCTGTATTTCGAAGACTGTTAATAAATAAATAATGTGAACACAAAATTGCCATTCAAATTTGATTGTCTCAAATTATGTCTAGAATGAAACAAAAATCTACTGATCAGTGATTTTGTATGGCAAAGGCAGCTCAATGCTATTCAATCCAGTAGGGGAGATTTAAAGAAAGAGCATAAAAAACCCCAACCAACTAGCAAAGAAAAGAAGAGGCAGGGAAAGTGTGATAAAGAACAGCACAATACTTTAATGGTGTGAAGAGATTTTTCAACAAAACCATTACTAATACTGGGTATTCTTCTAAGTCAGTTCTTACCATCACAAAACCATTAGCTCTTTGGTAGTCACAATCCCCCTATGTCTATATCATGTCTTTTCATTGCTTTTTATTTGTCTTCTGCTTGACTGGTAACATGCAGCACCCTTGTGCTGTACACTTATTTCAAGACTGACTGCAACAGTCATAAATATCTCCTCAGCACTGAGGGAGGCAAAGAAAAAGCAATGAGCTTCAGTAGCCAGAGTTCTGAATTGCTGCAGACAGGAGAGTCTGTCAATGAAGACTGGTGAAATAAAATTTTTGCTGGCTGTTTTTCATAGCTTTAAAGAAGAAACCTGTGCTTATTTTCATAACATCAGAGATAAAATTATGATTAGAATTGCTTTTTCTGGGGAACTTGCACATGATACTTGAATAGCCAGAATGTTTTCCTATGGCAACAGGGCTCTGCTCATAATCTCCTGAATATTTAGTCTCCAGGCATGAACTTGGGTGAATATTTAGCAATAAGATTTTAGTTCTGGGTGGGGATTGGGACATTTTGTGTTGTGCCTCCTCTTTGAGAAGGCAGAAGAGCCGCTGGCTTTGTTGTATTACAGTGTACACTAGTGCGTAAAGAATCAGTGTGACCTGAATCAGACACTTTTTCCTGCATAAATACCCATGGAATGCTGCATAAATACCCAAGGCAAAACAATTGTTACTGAGGTATATTTTCAGATTCACCCACTAAGAGTTGTTCACTGTCAATAAAATGGAAGTAAATAAAAGGAAACTGCTTAAATCTGACCTAGAGTTTATTGCTTATATTTGACTTGAATCAGACACTTTTTCTGTCGGGTGCTGTGAGAGCCCTGCACATCTCATCCTTTGTCTCCAACAGCAGCAAGCAGCAACACATTTGTTTTTTTTCTCTGTGCTTTCAAGAAATAAATACTGTGAATGTGGTCTCCATGCACAATAAACACAATTTAAGTAAAAAGCTTAAGAAAACGTTTTTCCTCCTTTTAAACCTTGCTTCTTGCCAGTTATTCAGAGTGTCGGGTATGTGTTTTAAAATAATAAAATAAAATTAAAGCTTCCCATTATTATGTGGAAGTCTGGGAACTTATTCCTTCAGCTCTGGTGTTTTTTGAGACCTGTGCACTGGCTCATCCAGGGACATTGCCTGCCCCATGTCCTCAGCATAGAAAGATAAATTCAGAAGACAGAGTTGGGTTCTAGATGTTTACTATGTCTTCTGCAGTAGCATCTCCAGGAGTCCACTGAGGATTCATATTTCAGAGGATGGAGGCTGACTGCCTAGGAGTTTGTCAAAGCATGAGAGCAGGCTTGTCTGAAGCACACATATGATCACAGAAGAGTTGCATGGCACTCATCACTCAAAGATTGTGGTGTGCTGAGTCCTTGTCCTAGGTCTGTGCTTTGTGGGCCCTTCTGGCAAAGCTTTTGTGGGGAATACAGAGACAAATAACAGTGACTCTGCAGGAGCCAGTGAAAAAGCTCTTTATGAGCAAGGAGTAAAACTTGGGCTGGCTTTGGAGGTGAGAAAATGGTCAGACAACACCGCTGGCAGACTGAAGGAAGGAATTAATCATCCAGTAAGAGACCCTGTGTGGCACAGAAGGATGAGCAACGTGCTGAAGAACCATAAAGGCAAGCACTAACAACTTATGGTTGATGAGTGAAGACAGAGGACAGCAGATGCCATAAATTCACCATGGTAATGAGAAACCAAGGAAGGTTATGTTGCCACCAGTGTCTCAAATGGTGCTAAGGCTCTGCACTGATGTTCTGTGAAGGAAGGTTTTACTTGTGTGATTGGCTGAGCTCCATGACAGGTCAGAGCAACAGGTGAAATTTGGGCCCTACATGATGTTGCCCTTGGCTGGCTTTAGAAGCTGCAGGTGTTTTCATCTGCACAGCAAGGAGGGTAAAGGCTGGAGGAAGCTTAAGAGAGTAATGATTTGCCTTACATGGGAGGGGGACATTTAAATTCCCCGTTGCCTGTGATGTCTGATTGTGTTCAGTAGAATCCCTCCAACTCTGTCAATAGAAGGAGGACTTGGATATTGATCATTTACATGGGGCATGATGGATAATCTCATTTTTGTACAGTACTCCTTATCCAAGCTGCTTTGCTCAATTAAACTCTGCTCAGCAGAGATTATTCAAATCTGCTGTAAAGTTCATGCCATGACCACATTTCCTATCAATTTCTCCACCGGAATATATATTAATGGAAACATGGGGATATATTAATTGTACAATTTTGAATAAATGCAACCTTAGCAGAGTACATTTTTTATTATTATTTAATAATTATGAGTTCAGGCTTTTCTTAATTTCCTGCTGTGAGCTTTTAAAAGTCACGGCAATGCTGAAACATAAATAGAGTATGTGATGCAACACTTTGCCTAGGCAAATATCAGACATTTTTACCTTAGGAAAAATAGAATGAAATTTTAAAAATTTGTTTGGCTCATTTGAAATTTTGCACTGTTTAAACCAAACAAGGGAAAACTCAAATCAAGATGGAACAATATTTACTTAAAAAAATTAAACTAATATTTTCTAAGACTTGAGTAAGCAAAAAATGATAAAAATTCATAGAGAGCATGAAAATGGTAAAATTTCTTGAAAAAAATATTCTAAAACATGGATTAGAAAATATACAACTTGGTCAAGTTTTTCTCAGCCATTACATTCCCTAGTGATAAAACCTGGGTGGAATGATGTTTAGATTCTCCCAGATGGTTGAAAAGCAGCAATGGTGTGAGACACCAGGACCAGGTGACCTGGAACCACCCAGAACAGAGGGATCATCATCGCTTACTCTCCCATCACCTGGCCATCAAACTCACACATTCTCTCCCTTCCCCCTCTCCTCTTTGGTTCCTTCTTATTTTGTCTTTGTATGTTTTCCTTTTCGTCTTTGTCTTCCTTTCTTAGCCACTTGCCTTGTTCTGACAATATGATTACTTAATACTTACCTGCCAAATTAACTGACTTATTTCACCAACGAGTGGATATACCATTCCCTGACACTCGGTATTTGACAGTCCCACAATCTTTTCTGTGTCCATGAGGTGCACACTGTAACAGGAAAATTCCCGTTGGTGGGCTTTCTCTACAACACACTGCAGTTACATACCAGCATGAACCAGGGCGTGTGTTGGTTTGCCCTCTCTTTGGCTTTTAAAGGTAATAAAATGTGAACAATTAAAAAAAAAAAGTCTTTTACAACCCACTCATCCTCTCTCCTTTATTCCAAAAATCACACCCAACTGACCTCTTACTGAGAATGCTGTTCCATTCGGTAAGACTCTGTCTTTTCACAATGAAAAGAAAAAACCCTATTCAACTAATTGAGCAATTTGCTTAACTGGATACACTGCAAAAATGTATAGAGGAAATGCTAATGTATTAAGTATGAGTGTGTATTTGTAAGCGTGGGGAAAAAGAAATGCTGTATAGATGCTGTAGTTGGAATGCTGCATAAATACCCAAGGCAAAGCAATTGTTACTGGAGGTATATTTTTAGGTTTACCCACCAAGAGTTGTTCATTGTCAATAAAATGGAAACAAATAAAATGAAACTGCCTAAATTTGACCTCGAGTTTATTGCTTATATTTGACCTGAATTTTTGTTGTTGTTGAATGTTACATACAGAGCTCAGGAAATCATCTTCTTTTGCTTTTTATTAGCACAGTTTACTTGGAACCTAGCCATGGATCTGAATCCTTTTGTAGAGAACCCACTGAGAAACAAGGCAGGGGGTCTGCTGTGCATAATCCTTAAAATGTTTTGCAAGACAACACCCAGAGCAGGGAACACCTGTAGCACTCTGTTGTGATACAACCTCCTGCCCTGACATCATCAATCACCCCAAATCTGGCAATGTTTTGCAGGAGAGTGGAAAAAAAGGATTTTTAACAGAATGGTGAGATCACTTTGTGGGTTATTACCAGGGGCCTTTCCAAATGTGAAAGACTATATTAAAAATCGTGGAATGCCAGAATGTAGATGACAGAGGTTGGAGCTGCTGGCCCCTAAGTCACAACCCCTCTGCCCTTCCCTGCCTTTCAGAAACAGTGCTGAAGATGTGCCTTTCACATTGGGCACTGAACAGGCTCCTGAGCCTGGAAATCCTCAGAGGACAGCAAAAAACTGGGGCAAGAAACAGTTTACTTGCCACATCTTTGGTTTCCCCTTTCCTGTTCATGGAAGGGGGCTGAGACTTAAACAGGAACTTTCTCTGTTGCACATGGATGTGAAGAGCACAGCTGTGGTGGCCCAAAAGTTGCTTTTTAAGAATAAGCTACTGCCTCTTTTCTTAGCTTGCTTTTAGTTCCCAAATATTGCAGCAATGCAGTACCTATGTAACGACACAAAATGTGTGTACACTGAAGAATCCCCACCAGGGGATGAGGTATTTGGGACTCTCTTTGTGGAACCTGTAGGCCACCATGTAAAACCATGGTTATTTTCTAGGTAGCAGAGACAGTAACATCAGGACAATCTTAGAGCAGAGTGCATCGAGAGGGTGAGCAGTGGAGTACAACACCAAAGTGGAATTAGGGAGCAGCTGAGAGACTGGGATGACATAATCCCCATTTCTTTTTCACTGCTTTTTCTTATGTCTGCGACTATTTTATTCCACATTATAAAAATGAGGCGATGGAAGAAGCTCAGCAGTACCTGACATTTGAGTTCTCTTAAAATACAGGGGTGCACTGAGCTGCCAGTGGCACACACTGTAAGACTTGCAAGACTTTTTAAGCCTATACTTTCTATTGCTTTTTTCTGACAGTCCAAGACCTCCTAATGGGGTCCATCATCCTGCAGCAAGACTCTCCCACTGATTCTCATAAGAGAGCTCTCACCAGATATCTTTTGAGGTCCAGCCTGAGGTGGGATCTATGAAACTTAAGCTAGTCTTAGAGAAAATTCACCCACTGAGAAGCTAACAACAATTGCTTCCTCCAAGGAAGGACTGAATCTAAGAGTGAGGGAGTTTTCTTGTCCAGAATGCATTTAATTCCTAGCCAGTTCAAAGCCTCTTTTATATGAAGTGGACAGTTTTTGCGTGTTGTGTGGGAAGTAAGAAAATAGGTTTATTTTTCTTCTTTTGTCTTCTCTCTACATATATTGGCAACTTTATGGGCAGGTATTTGAGGATAAATGGATTGCCTCTCACACAAAGGTTTTAAATAAAACCTCTCTTTTCTGACTAAAAAATAGGTTAGTCAATTTTTAATGGCTTTCTCCTTCAACTGAAGATCATCAGCTTGTATTTGATGTAAAAATGATACTATCACCATAAAAGCTCCTTCTGTTGGGATTCACTGCACCATTTAGACCAGATAGCAGTGTAAAGTCCTAATGGAGAAATAAACATTTGAGCATCTTTCCTGATACTGTAATTGCCACACTTAGGTGCTGCTGCATGTGAAAACACAAGTACATAGAAAATTTCCTTGTTCATCCCATATGCTAGAAATTTTGCCATCCTGCCTGCATATGTTGTTTGTTATGTATGTGAGTGTGTGATGTATATACCAAAGCAGAAGCTTCCCTTCCCTTTCTGTGGTGATGGAGATGCTTTGTGACACAAAGTGTAACTCCATTCCTCTTGGAGAGAAAAACTCACATAATCCCTCTCCCCCCAAAACTCTGATGAGAGAAAAACCAAGGATAAATTGCAGCAAGAAACTCTGAAGCTAGAAGTGTAGTAGAATGATGGAAGCAGAGATGAAGACTCAAAGCTAGTGAGATATGACAAAATTGGTATGCTGTACTCAGAAGTCCTGACATCACCTGGTAGGAGTTACAGTTGTAACAAAATCCAGAGATTTTTCTTCTGGCCAGCCCTGTAGAGCCTCTGCAGTCCCTTCTTGGGAAAACCCCATGCATCACCTGGGATGTGCTGACACACCTGGGAAGCTCTGACACTGACACAGGTCACTCAGGGATGGGGCCATTTCCTCATTTTGCTGGGTTAAAACCCTCAGCACCCTGGCTCAGAGAGCAGCAGCTGTCATGTAGCTCCTCTCTGGCTGAATGCTTGCCTGTGACAGAGTGGAAGTTTGGCTTTTGAAGGTGGGGGTTCAAATGCTTTCTCAGAGGCAGGCACATATTTATGCTAAGGAAAGAACTTGATACATCAAAGTAGGAAAAAGGTGCTTGGTGGGAAGAAAACCCCACTGAATTACCCTAAGGACACTCTAACATTAGGACGTCTGGGTTTAGGAATGGACAGATTGGGGAACTTATTTTGTTGACCTCTCTTCCCAGAGTAATTGAAAATTATTCAGTTCTGATGAGTGTAACTGCCAGTAGCTTCTGCTTGATGTAATTGAGTTCTCTACCCTCAATTTGTTTGCTTGTGTTTCAAGCTTTGAAAAAAGAGCACTTAACCTTTTATTGTTTATTCAGATTTATTTAGAGAAAACAAAATCTCTGTGGCTGGCTCAATTACCTACATTTCTGCTGATCTCTGGAATGAGGTAGGTGTCAATAAAAAGCAACTCAAAAACTCTTTCTTTCAGGATTATTACTGACAGTGGAAACAGTTTTCAGTGATACTGGATGTCACTGATTATGTTAGCATATGGAATGGATACAGCCCTGTTCCTCTCAAAGGACTCGGCATGTATTTGTGCCTGCAATTATTGTGTCATCTATGTTTGGGATTTCACCCAAAACAGGAGAAACTCTAAAAACATTTAAAAGTGGATATTTTAAGTGTCTTGATCTCAGAGAAAATCTCACTGCAACTGGAATCCACTGCTCAGGCGTGAAATTTCCGAATGCAAAGTTCCGTGCTGCTGATGACATGGGTGAGATTTTATAAGATCACGGATATCCAGCCTGAGTTTTGCCTTTGTTGTCTTCTTTTCCACCACATTTAAGAGGAGGCTTTGTACCTCTCTGCAGCTTCTTTAGAGCTCAGAGTGCTTCCTATGCAACCTGACTTCTACTCACAGAATCACAGGATCCCAGAATGGGTCAGGTTGGAAGGGAGCATGGTGAATCATCTGGTCCAACCTCCCTGCTCAAGCAGGGTCATCCCCGAGCACATGGCACAGGATTGTGGCCAGTCAGTTCTGGAATATCTCCAGTGAGGGAGACTCCACACCCTCTCTGGGCAATCTGTTCCAGTGTATGGTCACCCACACAGTATGGAAAACCTCTGACTGGCACATCATGTGTGAGAGAGACATTTTTAATGCAGGTCTGTGGTGACCTTTTATTTTTTATTTTTGAGTCTTGCTCCTTCAAGTGGGCATGGGACAGCGTGCTGCTTGCTTCAGGCTGTCAGAGAAGGCAGGGGATAAGCCTGCAGTGCCGGGCAGGACATTAAAGAAGGTTTACAGAACACTGTGGGCAGGGAGCTAGGGAAGATCAGGGTAGATGTAGATGTCAGGAGAAATGTACATCGTGTCACCTGGAGAGTGAGCTGGGGTAAGAAGCCAAGAGCTTTTGTTCTGCCTAAAATGGCTCTAATTCCCCAAGGTGAGAACCTACCCAGGGAGGCTCTCGCTCTCAGGTCTCTGACACCTTGAAGTGCAGCTGGTGATTTGGGTCCACATCCCTCTGGCTGGTAATTCCCAGAAGGGGAAAACAAGGTCTTTATCACTGGATGTTGAGGTGCTGTGGAGCTATCACCATTGTGGGGGAAATCAGTGATAACAAAACAGTGTGTGACCCCCCCCCATCCCAGGAATGTGCCCTCCCTACAGACCTTCACAGAGGGCTCTGCAGCCCAGCAGCACAATCACTGCCCAGGACATACACAGGCAGGGCTGCTTTGGACTCTTCTGTGGCTGCAGTGCACTATCAAGGGCTTTTGCTGGTTTGTAAGTCCAATGATTCCAGGATTTATTTTTTAATCTGTGGCAAACAATCCATGGGATTATGTGGAGTGGGGCATACAGAAGGGAAAGCTTGTGCTTTCACCTTCAGCTTCTGATTTCTCTGCCTTTAGCTTTGCTGGTGGGTTGATACATTCTGTGGCAACCTTCATGGTCAGGCACAGCAGATTTTGGGGCTCTGAAAAGAAAATTATGAGTATCCTCAACCTCTACTTTTTCAGAATAAATCTCATCCAGAATAGCTCTATTGTTCTTCACACAGTAGAAAACTGTTGGCTTTCCATGGCTTTGGCAGGGTTGTAATAGCTCTGAGGGCGTGATTTTGCCTGAGACTGTGTCTGTGAATAACCTTTCACAGGCAGTGATCCTGCAAACATTCTGGCATGTCAGTGTTCTTACAGGTTCTTCCATGCATGAACGTACAGGACTGTTGGAACTGAGGGCTTAGGCATGGAGATGTTAATGTTTGCAAAGGTAGTCATTTCCCGAGTGTAATGTCAAAAACTTGTGTTCAGTCTGGATTTTTTTCTACTGTTCTAGAAGTTTATCAAACTCTATAACTTCCTAGACAGGACTGTGCATAGTTGTTTCAGAGACACTCACCTGTCTGAACAAAGGAAAGTTTATTATGTTTTAAAATTAAAAGAAATTGGAACTTGTTTTTGCAAAGATGCTGCTAAGTCTCTTCAGGGTTTGGTTTTTTTTTTTTTTTTTTGCAAAAGGATCCATGCAATGTTCATATACAGACAAAATGTATTTTCTGGTAGGAAAAAATAATCCAAACCCATAGTTGTTCAGTTCTAGACTGCCACGTTATAGAGAACAGAACCTTACATAAACACATATGTGCTAATAAACATCATATATGGACATGCTGGTTTCATGTTGCTCTGATGAGTGTTCATCATTGACTGGCATGAGTCTTTAATTTCTTTGCCCTGTCCTGGTTCTGGCCAGGACAGGGTTAATTTTTACAGCACCCAGTCCTACCTTGAGCAGTCAGAGGTGAATCCTTGCACAATTGCATGTGAATGGTTCACCTACCTTGAATACTCCTGTTACTATTGTTGTTGTTGCAGTTTTCTTATTTCATTGCTGTTTCTAGTAAATTGTTCTTATCTCAACCTGTGATCTTCACCTTTTTGTTCCTCCAGTTCTTCTCTCCATCCCTCTGAAGGGCTGTGGGGGATGACTGGAAAGTGGGTGAGTGGTGCACAGTGGGAACACTAAATTGGGGAATACTGTTCCGAAACCACGACATGCCCATAATTTCCTATAGTCACAGGAAACACCCATAGGAAATAGACTGGCCATGGAATGCAAAGATCAGTCACCTCAGCCATTCATTACTGACTGTCACATTAGAAGAACTGAGGTTGTGACAGTGTTTCCTCTTTAATCAGCTCGAAGTGAAGGGTCCTCCCAGGCAGGTGAAACACTGCTTACTTTCCTCCTACAAAATGGAATGGGTTTGAGTAGTGCCAAACCATTAAAGATTTTGCAGTGTTGCAGAAAGGTTGTAAGAGGTCACCTGACACAAGCTGGGTGAATTTAAAGGGCAAATCCTCAGCGGGTGCAAAGCAGCACCCTTCAATTGACATCAGGGAGGATGTTATGGTGGAGCTGCTGCTAAGACTCCAAGGGGCCTTAGAGAATTAGTCTCAGCCAGAGTGCTTGCAGTGCTGCAATTACTATTCTACTTTCTCAAATATTGTTCCAGTAATTCTATTTGACTAATTTTTTTCTTGTTCTGTTAGTATGTGTAATCCATCAGAATCTGTTTTTTCCACTGCAGTACAGCATATTGTCAAACCCATGTTTTTTTGTCCAGCCTGCTTGTTAAGCTAGGTACACTGAAGCCATGGTCTGAATGCATCTAAGTTCACATTTAAGACATGTCTGAAAATCTACAGTGGTTTGCTTTTTTCTCTTTCATTATTTTTTTTCTTTTTTTTTTTTTTTTTTTTTTTTTTTGGCTAATCCCAATTATCCCAATTGATAAAAGCTTTCCATGGCCTGTTTTGATACCTGGAAGTAATATGAAGCTGCTGATCATGATACAGTTTGGGTTGAGCCTGGTTGGTAGGGGCAGGCTGAAAGAAGTAATCTAAATAAAAGTGCATGGCCTCTTGGACCCAAAATTGGTTGCCTTGCCAGTCCCAATTCATTCATCTCACAAAAAAAACCTAAACAGAAATAAATCCTCAGCAAATTCCTATCAGTTTCACAGCGATCATTTGCTTTTCTGGCTTCCACTAAGGATATCATTATGTTCTTTAGTCCTAACCCAGTCCTAACCTGCTCAGCTTTCTAAATAGTTAGTTTAATTAATCCCCTGCCTTTCTGATTGTGAGTGCTATGTATTGCAAGTGAGATTTTGATGCAAAGCATCACTAAATTAATTAGTTTTGGCCCCGATCCACCAGATTTAATGGGGGTATTTGCACGTTCAAAGGTAGACCACTGTTGAAGTGCCTCATTGAATGGAGCACTTCTCCTTAATGAGAGGGGACTAGGCAGCTTGGCCTCTGGCTGCTGGATGAAGTTATCAGGGGGTACTTACTGCCTCAGCAGACAACCCCTGCTCCTGGCATGATGGTATTTTAGTTATGTCTTGTACAGAAGTGGAACATCTTGCATAATCATCTTATTTCATGCCTTCTTCTGCATGCCATTGTTACCTCATATTGAAGGTGTTCTCACTGAATTTGTGGTATTCTCCATGCACATCTCAGAAAGCACTTTGGTTAGGGCCATGAGAGAGATCTACCTTGAAAGGTTTGATTAACAACACCTTAGATGCTAGATTTCTAACAGAATTGTTTCTGTGTGTTCATGGGCTGATACTATTAGTTTGATTCTTGGCCAGCAGTTTATTGTTACCTTGTAGACTGAGATTAAAATGGATGCTGTCTTTGTGTTGTTGCAGGATGATAGTGTGTCCCACATCAACAGACACCACTTGTAACTTTTCATCAGGGTGTACATAAGAAGAGGGAGGGCAAACTTTGCCAGCCTGGCTTTGGCTCCTGTGGCTTTTTAGATCAACTCAGTGAGTGGCTGGAAATCTATGTCTTCCTTCAGTAAAACGGTTTCTGCTGAAATTTTGGGTGTTTATCATCTGTCTCACTAAAGATGGAATTTCATTCTGTGAATTTTCGTGGGCTTTTCTCAGTATAGGATAACTGTGCCCAATAGCATAGCACATGCCAAGATTCAACAAACAGTGTTGCAGAATTTTTTAAACAACTACTTTTGCAAGACTGTCCTGATAGTTTGGTGTGGCTGGATAAGATGCCTCTGGAGGAGCTTCATAACCATATGGAATAGGTATTATAAGATGCTGAACTCAATAGACAAATCACAGACCTTGAGTTTTGCCCTTGAACGATGAAAAGCAAAATTACTCAGGCAGAAACACAACCTGGTTTGTGAATCTAGTGTCTGAAAATGTTATCTGAACTGATGTTGGGAAATTTATTTTACTGTCTTTTATCTGCCAGTTCACTGGGTTCCTGGACAGCTGAAGTGGATTACATCAAAACTTCAGGATGGCCTTTTTGTTTATGGCAACAGTGATGCAGTGCTTCATCTTGTGAAGTTAGCTCTGAAAGACTAGGTTATTGACTAGGGTACTGACTGACTCATATGGCTTTTCAGATTTCCATCAGCGCCTTTGGGAGTGGAGAAGTTCATTTTAGCCTATTAACCAGTCCTGCTGGGAGAATTCTGCCTCCCCTCCTAAGACAAGCCATAGTCTAGTGGTGCTGCTGTGGGTAAGGGGGTGCGGTTTGGGGTAGACAAAAAACTCCTGGTTATCATGGAATCATTCTCCAGCAGCAGTGATGTAGGTTGTGGTCTTTCCTAGAATTTCTTCCTTAGTTCCAGACTATTCTAGGAATATAGAATATTCTAGGAATATTCTTTTTTGACTGACCTACAAATAGACCAAAAATCTGTGTACCCTTAATGACCCTTTGGTCAGATGCATGCCTAATAGAAACTCAACTACTTTTTGCTTTAGCTTGTGGTCAAGTAGTAAAGAAGCAAACAGTGGAGTCAAGGTGCAAAACAGCCTGGAGGGAGGAATTTCAAGGAATTACAGCCAAATATTACAAATGTTTGTCCCCCTTTTAGTGGAAGGAAGATGACTAGTGGCATAATATCTGTGCAAAAAAGTCAACATCCATCCTGAATGATCGTTCACCAAAATAAAATTTTGCAGCCCCTGCGCTACATCTTTCCCTTTTCTAGGATAATGACGATTTTAATGGTTTTCCTGTGTTTTGCACGAGGCAGCCCGGCTCCCCAGGGAGGCAGGACAGGGCTCTCAGCCTCCGCAGGGCCGGGCCCATCCAAGGCGCTCATTCCCCAGGGCAGGGCAGCCCAGGTGCCCCGCGCTCGAAGGGAGAGCGGCGGTAATGAACCGGCGGCGGGAGCCCTGCCACTGTTAAACTTGTAGCCAATTAGCCGTGTTGCACAATTCCAGCAGAGTAACACCAGTCTCTATAGACTCGGTATAGAGAGAGAAATTAGTTTAGACAAATACCTCTTAATCCCTTGTTCTTGGCTGGGTTGGAGCGCCTACTGCTAAGTGCTAATGGCACGGGGAAATCCCAATTTCCAGTGTCAAGGGCTTCGAGGAATCAGGCTATTAAAGAGAGACATTTATTTTGCATTAGCTTTGATCAGCAGCTCCTGGGTGAAATCTCCTTAAATAAATACCCCGTGCGGCCTCTCGCTTGGGGAGGGCGGGCTTCGGGCCGGGCCGGCGGCTGAGGGAGAGGGCGCCGGGGCCGCCTTGTGCTGGGCCTCGCCCCGAGGGAGCAGAATCACTGAGGTTGGAAAAGACCGCCGAGACCATGGAATCCAACCTGTTACCGAACACCACCCTGTCAACTGGACCATGGCACTGAGTGTGCCACGTCCACTCTTTCCTTAAACACCTCCAGGGACGGTCACTCCACCACATCCCCGGGCAGCCTATTCCAATGTCTACTCAACCTTTTCTATTAAGAAATTTCTCCTAATGTCCAACCTAACCCTCCCCAAGCGCAGCTGAAGACTGTTCCTCTCATCCTGTCGCAGGCTGCCTGGCAGAGGATGCAGCGGCCTGCCCGGAGCGGGCACTCGCGAGGACGAGTGCGGGCAGGAACCGGGCGGTGCGGGAAGGCACCGGGCCCTGCAGTGCGGAGCGGGGTGGTGCGGGCAGGAGCGGGGCGGTGCGGGAAGGCACCGGGCCCAGCGGGGCGGTGCGGGCCGGAGCCGGTCGGAGCCGGTGCGGTGCGGGCTGGAGCCGGGCCGTGCGGGCTGGAGCCGGGGCAGTGCAGGCTGGAGCCGGTCGGAGCCGTGCGGTGCGGGCTGGAGCCGGGGCAGTGCGGGCTGCAGCCGGTCGGAGCCGTGCGGTGCGGGCTGGAGCCGGGGCAGTGCGGGCTGCAGCCGGTCGGAGCCGTGCGGCGCGGGCAGGAGCCGGGGCAGTGCGGGCTGCAGCCGGTCGGAGCCGTGCGGCGCGGGCAGGAGCCGGGCGGTGCGGACCCAGCCGAGGCGGCGGCGGCGCTTGGGCGATCTCGCGCTGCCCCCCGGCGGCCGTTCCCGGCCGCGCCGCCGCTGCCCCGCCGCCGGCTCCGGCCCACGGCGCTGCCCCCGCTCCCCGGCGCTTTGGCAAGGGCAGGGCTGGGTCCCCCGCCCCGTCCCGCTCGCAGCCGTGCCCCCTGTTCCCGGGGCTGTGCGTCCCGCAGGTCGGTCGGCTCTCGGGCAGGGGAAGCCGTGCCTTGCAGGGCGAGCGACGCTGGGAGCCGGCGGGGCCTCTCCCGGAGCCTCAGCCCGACCCCGGGGAGGCGAGAGAGGCAAACCCGCACGGCCTCGCCTTTCCCGCAGCGAGAATGGGTCGACACCCATTTAAAATATTAAAATGTCGCCGTTTGCAACGCAAAAGCTTCAGTGTTGCAAATAAAGCTCAAGGAGGGAAATTACTCAGTGAGTGTCGCTGAGCCCTGTCCTCGTGTCAGGTAGCTGGAACCTTTCCACGGCATCAAAGGATAATACCTTGCACCGAGGGCTGCCGCGAGGCACAGGAGCGTATTTTTACACTTCAGCCTCCTCGTGTATTCCAGATGCAATTTGCCAAATGATACTGACGTCTAAACAAGCTAAACATATAATAAAAGATGAAAATTGTATGGGAATCTTCCTGGACGCAATTATTAGGCCCTCATGACATTATTTAAGTGCTCCAGAAGCTTCTGGGACCGAGGGGAAATTGCATTGACACATGCAAAGTAACTTAGGAACCGACCAGCATTTTCAGATCACAGAGTGGCATGCTGGGAAAAAAAAAATTATTGCTCCTAAATACTAATTGCATGCACTGGGTCTTGGTCCATAATTGGAATGTGAACAATGTGTACACATAAAATGTAGCAATTTCTGTACTTATGTAAGTAGCTGTTATCTAAAAATTACACAGCTTACTACTGTGTTAAGTTTATGACTACTTCCTGGCATTGCATGGACACACAGTACCTGCAGAAGGCACCTGCTGGGTTTCTGAATGCATCAGGTACATCCCAGCATTTCTGTGACTCTGGAGGAATGCTAATAGCATGACAGTAGCACAGCAGGCCCCGCAGCAGACTGGTGTGGAGGGAGGATGAGCAGCGCTGGCTACATTAGGGCCACTTTGCAAGCATCTAAAATAATTTTGTAGATGAAATACCCATATATTAAGCAAGGATATGGAGATGGAATGGGTGAAACTTGGTTTTCTGAGTGTTTGGCTTGTAAGTACCCAATTATTTTTCAGCTGCAAATAACAAATGTGGCTGCAAGTCCCTGCTTACCTCTGAGCCTCTTCTTCAAGTAGGACACTGGCTCTTGTGCCATGGCCTTCTAACGTACAGGTTAATTATCTGGTCTGCTCTGATCACATTTTCCATGCCCCTTGGTGTTTATTCTTGGGGTTAGCATCTGTTAATGCTGTGGTTGTGTCTCTGTTGTCAGGAGCTAATAGCCATAAGCTGCCTCTCCAGGGCAGCCAGGGTGGGCTTTTCTGTGTGATGGGGCTTCTGCTCAGCTTGGAGTTGTGATTCCAAGACATGAGCCTGGTTTATGGAACTTCGCTGCCATCCTTTCTGCTGAGTGCTCCCACTGGGTGTACTTCCCATTGTGGAGAGTTGCAGGGATCAGCTGTCAGGATGGGGTATTGCAGGGATGGTGCTTGGCCATGAATCATGGCTAATTCTCTAGTGAATCAACACCTTTGAGCGACAGAAACATTTAACAAGAAATTCCCAACTGCCAGGCTCTTAACTCCTTGGCACTGGGAAATGTAATGATGACTGAAGACCTCCACTGTGGCAAAGATACCCAGTGGCTAAGGTTAACACAAAATGAAATTCACATTGGAAATAAATTGTGGTTTTTTAGCATTTAATTAACTATTCAGACAGATTGCCAGGAGGTGTAGCAGAAATTTTTTTCATTGCTTTTAAGTTTTTAAATGAAGACTGGTTATCTTTGTAGAAGATATACTCTAATCCAAATGTAAATTGTTGGGATCAATGCAAGAATTACTGGATGAACTTCTCTGGCCCTTGCTATGCTGCATGTCAGACTAGATGATGCTAACAATCACTTGTGGCCATAAAAATGTATGAGTAGTAGAAAATTATAAGTTTGAGAAGAATAAAATGATATGAAATTAACTCCATAACAGAAATATTTTTGCAGCATAAACTCCTCTTTAACTTCTCTTGCATTATTTCACACCCTCACTGAAAGCAGCACAGATTTATTGTTGCATGCTCATGTTAAAAACAATGGTTGACAAACTTAAATAAGAAAAATTAATGTAGTTCAACAGAATGGGAACTGACTCCCAGCAAAAGGTTTGTCTGACCAGTTAATTTGCTACTCAGTTTCCTTATGGAGGAACAACTTCCTGCAGCCATTGCTTGTACTTGACTGACTCAATTTTTAGAAACTCCCCCATTTAAGATACAGTATGATTGAATAGGTGATTGACTTTAGGTAATAGGTAATTGAACAGGTAATCTCTTTCTTGATAGATTAATGTTATTTGTATTTAACCCTCTCAGATCATGGTTTCTCGAGAGCTTGAAGCAGGTTTTCAACCTCTCGGTGTTGTCCCAATGATCCTGAGAACAACCCACGGACTTCAACAGAAACACAGTTACCTACTGGGACCTTACATTTATTAGGCATGTTCAAAAATCTCTGTAAATGAGTGGGAGTTGGAGTATAGGATGAACACAATTCCTGTGTGACTACCTAAGCCAACTCCATGTGAATTAAGTCCACTGAAGTGAATAAAAACTCACTTCAGTGAACTTATGTGAAAAGTGAACCAGCTTTTTGCTTAATGAGAGTATTCAAAGAGAGGAGTGAAAATGAAAGCAAAAAGTCAAATCAGTTGAAGTATATTTTTTTTAAATAAAAAGAGGGTGTGAAGGCCTTGTATTGCTAATATTTTTTCTTGCCCTTTCTCAAACTTAATTCTTGAGGAAAGACTTGATCTGCCTGGAGTTCAATCATGTTGTGTGGTTTTGCTTTATTTTGGAAGGTGGAAATTTTTGAGTTGCCTGTTTCTATTTTGAATGAGGTGAAGCAATAAATTCTGGTTTTGACACATTTGAGATTTTCAATACTTTCTTCCTTTGTGTAACAGAGACCTGGCCCAGGTTCCTTTCTGAGACATTTTCAGCAAGAAACTGTCTGGGCTGCTCACTCCTTAACAAGGAAAAAGACAACCCTATTTTCCAAAAGTTTTCCACATTAAGAGAGACAGAAGAGAACTAGATACTTCCTATATGTGATTCATCTGGCTATTATCAGCTGCTACATTAGGGTGAGGTAATTTGCAATTTGAAGAAATTTCTCTACAAGGGCTATGGATTATGAGCTTATCTATAAATGTCGGCATTGAACATTAACTAGGTGTTGGCCATTGAACATTAACTAGGAATAAACATGAAAGAATCGAGAAGGAGAGAACAGGAGACAATATTTTCCAAAATACTTAATAAGGAAAAAACTAAATGCTTGAAAAGCAAAAGTGGTCTGTGGATTCATAGAAAAGGAAAAATAGTCAGGAGGCAGAAGGAACATACAGAGGGCAAAAAATAAAGAAATTATCTTTTTTCCTTTGCTGGAGCCCAGATGGGAAAACAAGGGTGGCTACGTGTTTTCTTGTAGCTGCAGTAGTTGAAGTCTGGCCAAAAGAGGAAGGCAGCCACTTGTTTTCAACAGTATGTAGCCCAGTGGTAGGGCTTGGAAAACTGATGAATGTTGAAATCTTCTTAATACATCTTTGCTCAGCTGAGTGCCTTCTCTGATACTGCTCAGGCATCCCGTAATGTAACAAGCACTTGTAGCATCCAGCACATTATGTAGTCCTCTTCACTTGCCCTGCCTTTCTCTGGGAAACAGCCTGTGTTTGTGTACAGCTGGTAGTATGAGAAGAGATGGGTACCATTCCAACACAGCAAAATATCAGGAGGGAAGCTCCTCTCTCCCTCTGCCTCCCCCAAATTCAGCCTGAAGCTGCAGCCCAGCCTATCCCTACTCAGCACCCCCAGAGTCAGGGTCAGGGTGGGTACATCTGCTCGGGTGACTTGGGATAGCACTGGGAGCATTCCCAACACTGGAGCTTGAATGTGCTGTTAAATTTAGAAAGTGGTCCCTGGCACAGCTCTGGCCTGGGACGGCTAACATTCTCTCAAACAGCTTTAGACACATTCAGTGCTTTCCGATCCAAGTACCCTTTAACCATCAATCAGCTGAGAATATTTTCTCTCCAAGTTTTTCTGAGATTTGCATATCTAGGCTGTGTCTAGTGTCTCCTTGAAGGTTGCTGTAACAACTGTGCTTTCTTTTTTGTCTCACAGACTTTCAAATCTCCCCAAAATTCCTTAGCCTTGGAAGCACCTCTTTGTTTGGACTGTTGCACATATTGTCAGTGCGTGGCTATTGATTCAACAACTCAGTGGACAAAAGAACCATTCTGGATTCTTATACTTGCCTTTAAATGAAAGTTGTCAATTAGCCCCTTCAGTTTCAAAGGAGTTTAAGCTGACCAAACAATCTGACACCTATTCACTCACACAAAGGGGAAGAACTCAGAAGAAGTAAATATTGCATATTAAGTCTCCTTGTCTATGAAATCCAAAGAGTTGCCGAAATCTCTGATACTGTCTAAACTCTTCATTCCAGGATCTAAAGTGTGTATTCATGCCACCATTGTCTCAGCTGCAATTGAACACTGCAATGACTTTTAATCTGCTTGCTTTCGTCTCTCTCTTGTTGCTTGACCCTGGACCTGTCAAAATCACTTACTTTACTACTCTGATTGTATAGTTCAGCTCTTTAAATCTCTCTAATTCCACTTTGTTTATTTATTCCATATTCTGTAGTTATTTCCCTTACTCCTTCAGCCAGAGGAACATCTTTGTTTTCTCTTATCATAACCTCTTAAACATCATATTGCTTTGTTGGATCCTGTTCCAGGGTTAGGTATGCCTATAGAAGGACTCTGTATTTTGCTGGAAACTGGAATTAGTCCTCTACCCACCTGCATTACATTTTCTAAATATCCATATTTGAGTTTTTTCCTACACTTGCATCAACACACAGGATATAATTTTTATCCAGGCAAGGCATTTTTAGTGCATTGGAGTTCCCTACATTTATGGAATTGATTCAAATCTCCAGAGCCTGTCTGTGATACAAGGGATGATACTAGGAATGAACAAGAAGTATTTCTGAAAACTACCAGACTAACTGGAAAACCAGGTAGGCCAAGGTGGTCAAGAAAGCAGCCTGGCTTTAGGTCCTATGTTTTATGGTGGTCAAGCCTGGAACCATCTCATAGAAGTACAGAACCATTTAGATTGAAAAAAACCTTTAGGATCATTGAGTCCAACTCTAAAGCTAACACTGACAGGTCCACCACTTAAGTACGTCCCTAAGTACCACCTCTCTAATATATCCCTTAGTGCCACATCTGCTTGTGTTTGAAGCACCTCCAGAGATGGTGGCTGAAAAGACACCTGATAAATCATTTCTGTTACAGCTCTCTAGGGACCTCCTCTAGGATTGTGAAAGATCATTTTCCAAATCTACATTCTGCCTGATTTCCAGATGAGACTTCAACACACATCTCCTACAGCTCAGGAAATGTCTAAAATCCCAGGTTATATCTGCTTTTGATGTGTGTTTCTCTTTCTGCTCTGCTGAAAACCTACAACAGCTGTACCACCAAATTCAACTGTATGGAGGGACAGACCAGCTTAGGTGAGATCAGGCTTTGAAGCAGAGGAACTCCTAGAACAGATCAGCAGTTTTGTAGCAAAACAGTTTTTGTCATGAAAACACTGGTTTGTTAACCATGTTTTCTTGTAAAAGTCGAATCTATCTGAGTGTGGTTACTGGTTCAGACACTGGTGATCGGACCTAATGGATTATTTTGTGTACTGCTCAGTGTCCCAGCCACCTTTCTTTCTCTACAAGTTTTCTTGAATTCTTCCTTGTATTTTCCTTTTGATTACAAAATTATTAGCCAATACTGGGAGGTGGTGTATGTATGTCTCATGTATTTTTCTTTTTTGAAAAAAAGAAAATCCATTTCTTTCTCTATTACTGAGAATAGAGTAATAACTTTCCTCTTTGTTGTGGAATATGGGGCATGTTTTTAGCCAACTCCATTTAATGTCTTTTCCAATAATCTATCTCGTGTGCAGATTTTCTTGTAAAAAAAAAGTCCCTGCAGTAATTCACATTCTAGTTCTTTAAACATGTAATGACACTCCCTGTTATGAAATATATTAACTTCTCAGTCCCATTTCCCATTACCCAGGAAGAAAAGATGCAAGGTTGCAGTCTACAGCTCTCCTGAGTCCTACTATGGCAGCTTCTGAAAGGGCTCCTGGTTTTGTGTGTCCTCCCAGGAGGAGTGGCTGAAACTGACAAAGATCTCATCTCATTTAATTTCATCTCTTCTCCCAGTGACCTGTGACAAACCAGAGGCAGCCCTAAATACCTCAGAGGCAAGGTACAAGGAAACCTGTGTCAGACATATCTAATTTAACTGGCTCCTGAAGAAAGACTCTTTCCACCCCGACATTATTAAAAAAGGAAAGAAAACAAACCTCAGAAAACCGAAAAGCCTAAACAAACAAAAATTGAAGCTTTGAGGAAGAAAGGGAAGTAGTTTTTCTCTGAAATTTCTGCCTTTTAAATATTTTGAGCATTCCTCAATCCAAAGAGATGGATTGAGTCCTTCTATTGAGTCCTGTTGGATTCACTATGTCATGTGGTTGGGTTTTTCACATGTTAATTATGTGAAAGTGTGTCTCTTTTTGTATGAATTTTCAATCTTCCATGCTTAAATTTTTTGAAATGTCTTTTTGTTCTTACCCTATGGTAAAAGGGGGGGGGATAGAAGTGCCTCATCTGTCTTTTCTATCACACTCCTTATTTCCTTTGCATTCGATCATTTCCTCTTTTATTCATTTCATCTCATCTCTTAGGTAAACAGTCCAATTCTGTTCCATTTTGTTTCATTTTTGAGGTTTTCCACGTCCCTAATTATTCTCATCACCCATCTTTGAACTCTTTTCCTCTGTGCTGTATCCTTTTTTGACATTTTAGGTGCAAATTGTCGTAGGTGCAATTTAGATCTCTTAAATGTCCAAGTCCCTGACTTATGGATGCAATCAGGGATTCAGACATCTAAGTAACTAGATTGCAGACACAAATAATTACACTGCAAAATGTGCCTGCAAGTTTTGTGCCCGTGAGAAATGGCTAAAGCCAGACTAAAGATCAGAGCCTTAATCAAAAGCAAAATATCCCCCTCACCCTTTAAAGGAGAAAAGACCCCCTTCATTTGAACAAGGTACTAACAGAGAAAAAAAAAAATTGTTTAAACTCTATAGAGCTATATTATAAATGTAATAATGACTAGAACAATAGGTCAAAAGATGTAGAATGGAATAATATTAATAATAATAATAATAATAATAAATGAGAACCTTATTGGGAGAGAAGAGCACGGTGTGCACTGAACTTCCATGATAGACAGTGTTTGTCAGAAACATTTGCATGTTTCTGCCTTTAAAAATGAGACTTGAGATGGTTAACTTTGTGGCATTGAAATATTTCTGTCATTAATCTACAGGAAGAAGGTCTAAGACACTTCGCTCATGTCCATGATCCAATATTCTAGAAAATCCAGTCTTTTATTATTGAAAAATATTTCGAACCAGGTTTTATCATTCCTTCTCTTTACAAATTGAATGCCTTTCTTTGATGAGGTTTCAGCAGACTGCAAAATTGAGGTCATGTTGTTTAGTGGGGTGCTGATGGAAAAGTTGGAGAAGGAAGCACCTGAGAAACAGAAGTTGATGCAACAGCCTCCAAGACTTGCATCTGGTGCTTGATCTTCCTTGATCCAGCATTTCTCCCTACTCAGAGGTCTGGTGTTTTAAGCTAGACTGTGTGACTGTCTAATAGGCAGTGAGGCAATGAATACAAAGACTTCTTTTCCATGGGTGGAGCAAACCAGGGGAGAAGCATTATTGTCATTATTGTCACAAGACCAGGACTCAGCAACTCGGCAGCAGCGAGCACCAGCCTTAGCAATTGTGCAAATTGAAATGGGTGCAATGTGGGTGCTTCTCCTGTGCTCTGTTCCTGCTCAAACACATCTGGTGGGGTCTGTCTGTGACTTCCATGACCTAACACATGTTTTTCTACATACATAGCCTAGAATAGGGCAGAATAAGTTTTTCAGAGAAATGTGCATTTTTTTCTTTGACCATAAAGTAGCTAAGAAAGGAAATCTACATTGTAGGCTTCTAAAATTCTTTAGAATTTAGAAGCCAATCCCACATTTAGAATGAGGTTATTTTCCCCCTATCTCATTTTCCTCCCTGAAGAGGAAAAAACATCTCTCTATGCTTTCTGTTCTTCCAAATGATTTGAAAACTTGACTGTACTTTTCCTTGCATTTCAGACATAGTCAACATTTTCAACAACCTTTCTGAAAAACATCTGGGATTATGATGGACATGTGGCTAAGGTGTGGGCAGAGCTATGTGGAAAGCAGAATTAGAATTATTTCTCCAAAATATTAGTGCAGTTTCACATGCAACCACTTCTCTAACAAATCTCTAGAGAATTTAGATTATATTGGTTATTTTATGCCTCAACTCTACCATTTAAAATTATTTTTAATATAATTTCATTGTGTTCTTCTTACAAAAAAACTTCTTATAATTTCTTTGGGTTTTGTTTTGTTTCATTTATATATTACAGAAGCAAGATGCCTAATAGCTTGAGGCCTTTACAACGCCTAAGACCCTTGAGTTTTTCTTTTCTCATCTCATCTCATCTCATCTCATCTCATCTTATCTCATCTCTTGTCTTTGAAGTGAAACATATTTGTTCTTAGTCCTCCTCTTTTTTCTTCCTCTTCTTCCTGCTGTTTAATATTTGCAAGATTTCAAGGTCAGCTTATCCTCTCTCTGCTCACCTTGTCCTGCTGACCACTGCATGGTGTCAGTTGCTGACCTGGCGCCTCACCAGGCTCTTTGGTCCTTACCCACCATTTGCTGTGAAAGGACAAGATCATATGAAATGTTTGCCTAGTTCTTGCTTTGCAAAGGTTTCATGGCCATTCAGATGGCAGTGAAAACTTCATAGAAATCTATTAGGTAACAAAGACATCGAAACCATTCATTGCTGCTCTCAGAAATAATAATATTTGGCAAATTCTTTAGAAGACTCTTAAGCTTCACCTATCCTCAAGGATGGAAGAACCTTGATGTTCATGTTTCAGTTTTTCTTGTATTCAGTAAGTTTTCTTGTGAAAAATCCCAGAGCCCTTAGCAGCAGAACGCTGCAAAGTTGCAGTAATACCAGAAGATCTATGTCCTGGGTTTTCATGAGTTTGAGGGTGAGCATATGAGAGACTGCTGTGGTCGCTCACCTTTGTGTGTACACTGACCAAAGCCTGGTCCTGTCCAGACAAGGTGTGAGCCTCTGTGCTTGATTCCTCTCCCTTCAGATGACAATTGGCTTTAGACTCCCTGTGTATCCAGAGGCAGGAGAGAGGCAACATGAAGGGTGACAAATCTCATTACCATCTAAACCCTTTCTTTGTTGTTGCTATGCAGACAGCAGTAGCCACTGCCTAACTTGTACAGCCTGGTAAGGTGAGATGGGTGTTTTGACCTCCAAGATAATTTGGTATTTTTTTTTGCCTGGCTATGCAAGGAAGAAAGCAATAAGATAATTTCCTTCCTCCTGTGCTTTTCTCAGCCCAAGGAGGCTGTGTTGCATGTGGATATGTCGTGATAGTCCTGTAACCATCCCAGCCCTCTGGGTCTGACCCTTTGTGCTTAGACCTCTTTCATTGTGAAGTGGATTTCTGTGGCACTTGGGTCTGGCTGGCATTTTACAGAACAGCAGATTGCAGTGATTGTTGCTTCCTCCTCTCTTCCTGCTGCTGGCAGTGGTTTTATTTTCTCAGTTTTAGAAGGCTCCAAGCAAGTGCTGCAATCCTCTACCTTCTCTAGGGACCTCCTTCAATAATAACCCTGGTCTGACTGAGCCTATTAGGGATTTTTCGTGGAGAAGTATTTAAACAGTAGGTCCTGTGATCAGGTTTGGGCATGAAGGAAACCCTGATTGGATTGAGGCTGTTGTAGGTGTGCAGTTTCTTCTTTTGTTGCTATGAAAAAGCAAGTCAGTGATGGAATATAGGTGCTCTGAGGTGCAGACATTGGCAGAGTAGAATTTCATACTAGACCAACTACCAAAATTCAGCCTCAGGTACTTGTCAGTCCTCTTTTGTCTGGTTCTCTAGCTCTTTACTGCATTATGTCCTTATTAATGAATACATTTTATTTTTCAAGTACCAATTCAGTTTTGGAGGGTTTTTTTTGTGTTGAAAAAGGTAGGATTTTTTTTTTCCCTGGGAGTTATGCAGAGTTCTTGGCATTTTAAGCACCACGAGGTTGAATTAATTCTACTAAGGAAGGGTTTGGTCTGATTTACTTACGATGAACTCATTTCTGCTCCACAGAACCTATTTTGCCTGAAACATTCTTGTTTAAATAGAGTAATATTTTAATCTTGTGCTTTGGGTCCTTTTAAACCTGATTCTATTTTGTACTCCTATTATCCCAATAACAGTTCAATTAGGAGTGGTTAAAAATCAAGATATTTATTTTAATTGCATGCTTATCTTTTGAAGGTATATTGCAGTAAATAAGGAACATTTGAACAAAAAACCCCTAACATTGCAACATGTCTTGTCACATTACACTTACCCTACACCTGATTTCAAATGTAAATTGCACAGCATTTAGCTCTAATGAAAATACTCTAGTGAAGGAAATTGTTAAGATTTTCTGGTGCTCCCCTAGGGGTAATATTAAAACCTCCATTACTAACATCTCACTCTGAGAAGACAAAATGTGCACTGAGAATACAAAAGCTCTGTTGGCATCTAAATGTGTGCCAATTAATTCGCAGTTACAGACCTGCAGATCTGTATGGAGATGTAAAAATAGGACCTGGGAAAGCTATTTAGATCCCTGTATAACAGGGCTTCTTGACCCTGGATTTCTAATGTTAGTTTAATCATGGCATTCTGCTTTCTATTTATTTATATAGTTGCCTCAATGAACAAATTAATAATTATACAGCACATTGACAAACATGCCGAGTAATATTTGCCAGATTTTAAATTAATTTAATTCAAGGGCCACTTCATTTACAGGATTCATAGGCACATCAAGGAGTAGCTTTTACTTCATTGCTATTCAGATTACACCAAGATTTTTCATAATTTTCCACTCTCCTTTTTATCTCTCACTCCTCCTTTTGCTGAGGAAGAAATTTAACTTGCTTTTCCAAATAGGTGGTTACTTTCAGGCAGGTGGAAAACAGGTAAATGATAGACAAACAGAAATGTAGATAAATACATGGGTAACATACATTTTAGAGAGATAATAATTTTCATTAGTGAAAAATCAGCTCTAACAATGCACTTTTATTTTTCCACAGTTCCAATTTTCAATCTATCTCCTTTTGTTTTTCACCTACAGTTTTCTTTGGATATCATTTTAGCTTTAGTATATCTTATGATCCTGTGGAAGACTGTTTCTTTGTTGAACCTCGACTTAGTTATACAGAGGTGCTGTGCTTTATATTGTTTATAAACAGAGAGTTGATATTAGAACCAGCAGCTGGCTTGAACTGCAGTATTTTAAATGAGAAATATATGTCCCATGGCAGGCAAGTCAAACTTTTTAATGAAGGCTGTGTCCTTTGAGCAGGGAGAAGGAGATGATCATCAATCTTTAAAAATACTCCCCCACTTTTTCCAACACAGCCAAGTAAAAGGAGTTCGCAGAACAGTGCTGCTTCTCTTTTATTCTCTTTCTTCCCATTTCATTATTCTTTTGGAAGAAACATGACAACCAGTTTGTGAAAAAGACTTTTTTTTCTCAAAAGGTGGTACATGCTATCTTGGCCAGTACATAGCAGGGTCTTCTACTGGATTATAGAGAGTTTGAGACATATTTAATATCTTCTCCATATTTTAAGAAGAACTGAAATGGTGGGGAGATTAGTACCCCCTTATTATACTTCTTATAACTCATATGATCCGTGTTTTAATGTATTTAATTATGGCAGTACTCCCCTGAGATGCTGGCACTTAGAGATGCATCTTCAGTTGTAGAACAATACCCTGGAAAGCCCCTTTCATCCCTTTTTGATGTCACCTGATTTCTATCAAAAAATCCTTACCTTGGCACAGGAAATTGCAAAGGGGCCACTGCACTCAGCAACCTGACACAGCAGAGCCTGATCTGCCACATCCTCTCCCTGCATTGCCTCTGCTCCCTGTGGCAGCAGAGCTTCCTCAGAAATACTGCTCCTAGTTTGGTACCCAGACATTCTTTCTGGGCTGAGCCCCCGTGGTTGAAAGAGCACTCTGAAATAGTCCTGTGGGTCACAGACAGTCAGTAGTTTGCTAAGCACAGATAACTTGCACAGCTGTGTTTGCTCTCCTACTCTTTTCTGAGTAAATCTGGTTGCAATGATAGCAGACTTTTAGGAGACAAGATCCTCAAAGACATGAAGTGCAATTAGCAATGGGGACTGGGTCTGAAAAGCTTTGGAGGAGCAGTGCTGTGTAATTGAGCTGAACTTCCAAGGTGTACCAGATGGTGAAACTGAGAGCTATCAATGAGGATCATCTCACCTGGCTTCTGGGGAGGGACTCATCTGCACCTGGGTCTGGCAGTGAGGGATTGGCTTCTGCAATGGATACCAGAGGTCTAGGGCCTAATTCAGTTGCATAAACATGCTTTAAGACTCTTCCATGCATCTTATATTGTTGAAGACCTCTGCATGCTGCTGATGTGTGTGACAGAGGCCCTAGAGAAATCGATTTCCTTCAGCAGCTGGAGGCAGGCAGCATATGCTAAGGTATCCTTATTACCTGCTTTGGATAAATTGCACCTGGGTTTCACTAACCAGATCTGCATGAGCTGTATTGAGAGCTCAGACACCTCAGGAGCCTACAGAGTCCTACAAGTTAATGCCTAAAATAAGGTATCCTAGCTGGCAGTGAAGACCACCCTAAATATCTACTGGTAGGCAGAGGTAGAGAGGTAGGAAGATGAAACTCATCTAAGTATATTAGTAATGAGAAAGCAAGATTTAAAGGAAGACAAGTGAATCAGCTCCTCACAGCCCTGGCTCAGATGAAGGCTAAATTTGGAAATGAAAATTGTTTAGATGATACATGGGTCTCTCTGGAGAAATGTCTTAGAAACCATTTTAGGAGAGATCAGAGGGGCTGGGGGTGAATTGTAAAGCAACATTTGAACCAAATGCTTATTTCTAATTGGTGTGACGTGACTTAAAATATGGAAAACCAACAGCTGGTGATGTGAAAGATAGATATGAGGAAGATAAAAGAAGACTGTGAAAAAAATTGAGAAATAATTTTTATGCCTTTAAGGTACATCACATTTAGGAAATTTGTGAGATATCAATGAATAGTAAGGTTCTCAGAAACAAATAGGAAATAGCTGTGCCTTGTGTAAGACATTAGCAGTCTCTCTTACGTCTGAACAACTTTTCATAGGTAAAATTGCTTTAGCTGGCACGATTATCACTGTTCACTGCTGCATTCAGCATGCTGCTCAATGTGATAATGAGTGATGTCTTTTTTCCATCACTTCAATACAGGTATGCAATTTATTCTGCCAGTAAACACTATTATAATGTAAAATTTATAATACAATATCTTTCAATGCCAGTCAGAGTGATAGTTTGAAGGAACTCGAATGTGTCTGTTATGTATCAGAGCAAACAAACCCCACATTAACAACGAAGTTGCTTACTTGGCAGAATGGTGCAGCTGCCTTGCTTTGCTTGCTGGGGTGCATACATTAACTGCAGCATTGCTCCCTGGAGTGTCATGGCCCCAAACTCCCTCACTGTTCCTGCACAGTCCTCACAGTATCATGGGTACCAAATGGAATGGGCACAGTGATGTCATGTCAGGCATTTGGAGCACTAGGTTTGCCTTTTAATATTCCCACAGCTCAAGCACAAGGTCAGCAGTCCTGATGATCCTTGGTGTTGTTAGCCAGATAAACTCTCATGTTAATCCTGCACATTTAAGTTGACAATACAAATAAATACTTTCTGCTCTGTGTGTATGTGGGGGTAGTGTTCTTTCTTTCAAGAGCTTTTAGAATATATTCCAAATAACTTCCAATAATTTAAAAGCCTTTTAAAGAACAGGCTCTTCTTCCAATAATTGACAGGCAAGACAATACCAGAGGGGGAGGCGAGGTGGCGAGGGGCGGAGGTGTAGATTGCTCTATATAAAAGCTGCTAAATTATGTTGTCAAAATTATAGCAACATTTTTTTTGCTCAAAAGCCTTGAAAAATCACACTCCTCCAGTCCCAGACTTCTGGCTTTTGTTTGTTTTGTGCAACTAATCTAAAACTTCATGTCATGAAATCTGTTATAATTGGAAGCACATGTTGGATTCAAAATCAGCGCAGGACCAGGAACCCAAACATGTGACTGAAAACATTGTCTCTATTTTTACACATAACTACAAGAATAAAAAATTTTGGCTGCTGCTGGTGGTATCTGTGATGTGTGGGCTGGATCTTTGATTTTGTCTTGTTTATTTCCCATTCTTTGACAGGTTTTCTTATGAAAAGTAACCTGTCTGGAGACCTGGAGATTGCACTCTAAGCTGATGTGATGAGACTCTTTTGACAGGGGGAAAGCCACTGACTACAGGCCCTTCAGTTGGGAATGGTCTCCATTGAGAACAACATTCAGTAACTTGCTGAAACAGGAGTCTCAATAACTACATTTCAGTTCAGGGATCTTGTTTACTGATTCTCAGTATCTCTTCTAAGCTATAAAATCCTTCCTTCCTTCCTTCCTTCCTTCCTTCCTTCCTTCCTTCCTTCCTTCCTTCCTTCCTTCCTTCCTTCCTTCCTTCCTTCCTTCCTTCCTTCCTTCCTTCCTTCCTTCCTTCCTTCCTTCCTTCCTTCCTTCCTTCCTTCCTTCCTTCCTTCCTTCCTTCCTTCCTTCCTTCCTTCCTTCCTTCCTTCCTTCCTTCCTTCCTTCCTTCCTTCCTTCCTTCCTTCCTTCCTTCCTTCCTTCCTTCCTTCCTTCCTTCCTTCCTTCCTTCCTTCCTTCCTTCCTTCCTTCCTTCCTTCCTTCCTCCCTCCCTCCCTCCCTCCCTCCCTCCCTCCCTCCCTCCCTCCCTCCCTCCCTCCCTCCCTCCCATGTTAGAGATTTAGTGACCTGATGTCTTCTACAATGTCTTTGCTCTTGGAGAGAAGGAAATCTGTGTCAAGGGTATATTCATGACCAAATTCATACTGTTTCTCAGATATTAATTGTTGCAGTAAACATGTGAAAAACATGATGTGGTAGCTCTCCCTCTGGTCATTTCACAGTAAAATGATTTGCTCTAGAAGGAAGAAGCTGGAAAATTAAATTAATTTTTTTACTTGAAACATTCTAATGTATTTGTTTTTTTCTGGATATTTACTTTTCACATGTAGCATGCCAAGCTGCAATTCATTTCTTGCTGTAGTCTTCACGTACCATAAAGCCTATATGGCTCAAATATTTCAGCATTGAAGATGCATTTGGAACATGATATGAAATATAATCTGAGTTTCTGTTCACTCTTCCTCCACATGTCGTATCACTTATTAACACTTTCCCTTCATAGCAAGTCTAGATGATGAAGCTTCTATAATATCTGTCTGACCAGCCATCTGTCTGTCTCCCAAACACAAAGCAAAGCTCAGTAGCTTGTGTGCACTTTCCAGCTCTGATCCTTACAGAAGTCTCTTATTAAAGTGGGAGAACAAACAACCCTCCAAAAAAGGGCTGAGAAAACAAGAATGTGCCTTGCACAAACAAGAGGGAGAGATTGAGATGCTTTTTCAGCTTGTGGTGTTCAGCTGTGCAAAAGGATTACATGCTGTTGTGCTTTATGGCATCTCTCTGCTGGAGAGGCTGATTAAAAAAGAGAGGTAAATTCTTGCTGTTGTCATATGTTGACATTTCAACAAACCTACAATATTTTTATTATTTTGAAGAAACCTTTCTAAGACTAAACTGTGTGCTTTGAGAAATGTACTTGCACATGATACTGCATGAGTTGAAAGTCTTGATATTGTTGACAGGTAGATGAATAGACTGCAGTCTCTTCAAGCTGCAAGACAAGGAAGAAATTGGTCTGGAAGCCTGCTGAAGAAAGGGAATCTTTGGCACTCTTTGGTGCAATATGAGCAGCTCACCCTCCTATATGTATCTGGGGTAATGTTTGTAGAATAGAACCATAGAATTGCAGAATGTCCTGAGTTAAAAGGCGTCCACAAGGACTGTCAAAGTCCAACTCCTGACACAGCACATCTCCTAGAGTCACACTATGTACCAGAGGTTGAACAAGCCAAGTGACCTCATATGCTTCTCATATGATTTTCCCTCTGGACCCTTCCCCACCTTTGTAACCCTCCTTTTGTTGCTCTCTAATAACTTTATATCTTTCTTGTATTTTGGTGCCCAAAACTGCATGCAGGACTCAAGATAACGCTGCAAGTTGTCACAAAATAGAGATAGGGGTTGTCACCTCTCTCCCCCCATCATTCTAGAATTCCTGGGAGATTTTTCAAAACAATAATATTATGCACACACACACACACACACACACACACACACACACACACAGAGGCACCTTTTCTGAGACTACAAAGAATGTTTTTATCCACACTTTTTGAGCATTGTGCCTCAGATTGCTTTCATACTGACCCAACTTGTAAGAGCAGTCCATTATCCATAGAGGTAACTCTCATCCTTTTGGTCAGATATATGGATACTTTCCAAGATTTTTTTTACCATGATCCTTAATACCTAACTTTCAGCAATGATTCTAATCTAATATTTTATGTGCTAATTTTTGGCTAGTCTGTTGCTGTCAAATCCAGCAGTCTTTTAAAGGCAGGCAATAAGCTGTGTTTCATCATTGTACATCTAGCTGCTTTATTTTATGCCCTGATGAGAAGTACTGCAAAGATGAATGGGATCTAAATAACTGTATTTTTTTGTCTATATATTTAAATGTACACACTATTTCAAAGCTAAATAATGTCCTGACAAGTGAAAACAGTGCCTGGCATGTAACTGAGAAACTTGAATTGTATTGAATTTCTGGCCAATTCTGAGTTCTATTTTCAGGTGTACCAGACCTGATGTTGATGCTCCTGACACATTGGGTACAGATATCATTTGTTTTCCTCTTAGTCTTGCACTTAACCTAGCTTTGCCTGGAAACTATCACCAGTGTAAATGAGAGCAACCTTTGTTTTTTCACCTCAGGTTTCTCTGTCTCATGTTGTAAGCCAAAGCAGTTCCCAGCTGCCACTTTAGAAAGAGAATTAAAATCAGATTGTGACTGATCCAAGAATCAGACCTGGAATGTGCAAGCCTGTTTTTGCCTACTCAAGTGCCAAGGTAACAAAACATTGTCTTTCCAAAATATTGAAAAATATATTTTCATATGTTCATGTGTCTCAAGAATCAGTTTGTTACCTGTAAAAAACAGTTTGCCATCAATCTGTGAAGAATGCTAACTTTATTCCACTAAGTGCTACACCCCTCCCAAAAAGTGTCAGGAGTATCTGCAGGGGAAGGATTATGATCAAGGAAGCACTTTTTGTAATGAGACTAATTTAACATGGTGCTATAATCATATATGCAGGGTTACCAAATGATTTGCCTTTGCAGTAACTCTTATGACAGTAAATACCAAAGTAATAATTTGTGTCTGCTACATTTTTTAAGCTGTTGTCAAACAGATAACCTGGCTACATAGATGCTCAGAGCTGGTATCTCCTGCTGTTCAGCTCAATGGACAAGGGGGCTTTATTCATGGAGGCACTACATGAATGTAGGTTCAGACTGTGCGTGGAGGTGCTCTGGTACTTGCAGAAAAGCAGTAAATTCTTTCTGAATAGCACTTACATTAGCTACTGGAGATGAGTGTTTGCTTTTTTGTTTTCTTTTGCAATAACATAATTTCTGTGGATAAATTCTGTTCATAATTTATACTTTGATACTTCATTCTGTGGGTTTTTTTGTTGGGTTTTTTTGGTTGATCTTTGTTTGTTTGAATTAAATGTATTTCTTAAATAAACCAAATAAACCATCTTTTTTTGTCACTGGAGATGAAGAAGTTACTGGGCTCTTTCTCACCCATTAACTCTGAAACAAATAAGATCTTCCATCAGGTAAAATAAAGTGAGTCAAACTCAGTGCCATGATAGATCACTTAATTAACCAGCAGGGAGAGCTGTTTCTTTAGTAAGAATCACCTGCTGGTCAAGATGAGGATTTACAATTTCCTCTTCTTTAGATTAGGAATTTATGTATGAGATAAATCCAAACAAATGCTACATACTGGAATAAAGTTATGAACACCTCGAGGCTCCACTGTAAAAAGCCACTGTTTCTTGCCCAATAAAAGGCTTTCAGTACAACTGTATCTATGCTATTTACCAGGTAGGAAGTGAGTATAGGATTCCAATAGTTAGTAACTGCTCTTGCCTTGATTATGCCCCCTTCACCCATTGCTGGCATTCATTAAGGCTCAGATTTTTCAGCCATTGTTCATATTAAGCAGTGTCCTGGGGTGACGTTATGATGCTTGTATCCCCATTCATGTGTTCTGTTAATGTTGGATATTATGTTCTGTACCTTTAAGACCGGCTCTGAAGAGGGAAAGTTTTGTTTTGGTTTTCTTATCAGCCTGGCGGGACACGGAGACTGCAGCTTTTGCTTTTGCTGCTTTTGCTTTTTGCTTTTGCTCTCTCGCTCTTGCTTGCTTCGCTTCTGCTTGCTTTCGCTCTTTAGCTAGTTTAGCTAAACTGTCCAATTTCTTCCTGGACCATTTCTCCTTTCCTTTTTCTGACCGTTTCGAACCTGCTCCGGACTGGGACCTGGGAAACACCAAGAGTTTGCACCTTGTGGCTGCAGCAGCTGCCCCAGCGCCGGAGGGACTGAGAACAGAGTGACCACCCCCCAAGAGAGACTTTCCGAATTTGTCATCTTTTTTCAGAGCGGTGTCATCCGGTATTGTTCATTTTGTGTGCTGGGGGGTGCTGTGCTTGTTAAATAAACAGGTTCTTTCCACTTCTCTCTGAGGAATCCTTCCCGAACCGGTTGGGGGGAGGGGCTGTGTGGGTTTGCTTACTGGAGGGGCCCTAGTTTGGAAATTCTCCTCCAAATTTGCCCTAAACCACGACAAGCAGGAACATCAAATTGCCCAGGTTTAGCTGTGCATTGAAGTCTCTTCCAGTCTGGTGGCATCTAGTCTAGGGCCCATGAGCTTTCCTGGTGCTCACTTATTGTGTCTTTGTTTGCTGGCTATGTCCTGACTATATTTTAAAGATAGGGAGAGTCTTTTCCATCTCCTGATATTTCAGGATAAGAGGTATTGAACAGTATATAAGCCATAGGGAGTTATGTTTCCAGAACAAATTTCTGGCACAGGAAATATTTTACACTTTGGAGGTGAAGGACTGCCCAATATTAAACATTATGAATCAAATTTTCACCTCTCATTGAAATTAAATCAAAAGGGGGAATATGTCTGAATACGTCTTATCACAAGTAACGAATGACAGGATGAGAGGAGATGGCCTCAAACTGCACCAGAGAAGGTTGAATTCAGCTGTTGAGAAAATTTTTTTCACTAGTGGGGTTGCCAAGCATTGAAAGAGGCTGCTCAGGGAAGTGGTGGAGTTGACATTCTTGGAGGTATTTGAAAGATGAGTAGAAGTGGCAGTTGTGGATACGGTTTATTGGTGGTGCTGGGTTAGCAGTGGGACTCAATGATCTTACAGGTTTTCCAACCTATATGTTTCTATGATTTAATAATTCTGTGTTAATATTCCTCCCCTCCTGTTTTTTCTTTTCTCTGATGCAGAATTTCATTAAATTAATTTGGGAATTTAAAAAAATATTACCTTAAATAGCAATTAATTTCTGAGTTCTGTTTTTTAGCATTTTACAAGGTAAATTTCTTGGTTCCAAGTAAAGATTTAATGCTTATATTTTCTTTATGACAGTTTGGTAAAGAATTTTGTTTTTAAGCATTAATTGTTTGGTTTTTGAGTAGTTTTTTATGATATACTTTCATCTCAGATGATCAACATTATAATTATCACCTAAAATTTAGCCTTTGAAGTGGTACTGATACAGAACATTACATTCTGAATGCTCACTTTAAATTATAACCATTTTTGACAGCTGTGCTACTATGCATTATCTAAGCAAAGTAAATGTATAGGGTGTTCAAGTGTGTGTGTTGATGTTTTTAAGCCAGTCACTCAGAAATGAAGCTTTTTCTCAGGTATGAACTGGTTTGCTGTGTATTCTGTACAGCATCTCTGTGCTCTGTTATATAACACAGGCTAGTTTCCTATGGAGAGGCCATATAAAGGGCTACTTCCTACTGCTCTCAGGTGTTTTGGCAATTGAGGATTCACTTTTTGTTATGACAGTGAAACCTCCATAGCAGGGATGACTTCCAAAGAGAGCAAATGAAAGGAAATAGCACTTTTCATGAGTCATAAAATGATCATGTTCTTTTGCTAGCTGAGACCAAGCTGATGATGCTTCTGTACACTGGGGTGCATTGTGCCTTTCTGGTTAAAAAAAAATAATGACCTCAAATGTGTGTAGCATAAACACTGAGAGATTTCTGACTATGTAAATAGTGAAGCTGCTGATAGACCAAAGCAGGTAATTTTACTGACTATTTTGCTATCTTTGACAGGTGCCCCATGAATATGTGCTACTTATTGCTTATAGTTCAGCTTATTGGCTAGGAATCAAATTTTACAGGATAAAATCCCACACTTTGAGAGATTTGCTCCTTTGAGGCCACTCAGGTGGCTGAGAGAAAAATACACATCTTCTAGGACTGGCAGAGAGCTGGGAAAGGGTAATTCTTTTCCAGCTGTGCCTCCCAAGAACCGACCCATAATGCTGGCTTTGGGAAGCAGTGAGTATGTGCTGCCAAGTATGTTTTAGTGGCACATGACTGTTTTTAAAGCTGCTGCTTGCTGTGACCCTTGGAGGCTTTTAAACTAATCTGTATTTAGCTATTATAGCATCTCTCCATCTCTGGAGGCTCATCTTTGACCATCTGTTTTTGGAGGATGAAAAATGGTTTGAGTTCCTTATTTGTGTGCTGAAATCAGGGGAATTGGTAGAGTGCTATAAAATTGGAAACTTGGACTTTATCTTCCATTTACAAAGAGGAACATTTCTATTTTTATTCACCAGGGAAGGCAACATTTGCAGCTGACTGGAGGAAGAGGCCAGATATACTCAAAGATGTTGAGAGGCACTAATATATGGACTGACCAATTTATGGAACAGGATGAAGGATGGGAAACAAGACAATTGTGCCAAGAGAAATTATTTCAATCACTCAATGTGCCCTGAAGTGTTCTGCATAAACTTCAAGGTGGGATGGGAGAAAGAGGGTTTCTGCTTTCTTAACTGCATTGTAAATGCAACAGGGAGAGTGATTAATGGACTAGGTGCTTATGATCTGTAGCACAAAATGAAGCCAAATATTGAAGTCTTCCATGTTTCACACATTTATACTTGCTTCAAATAAGAGTTCACATGTGAAGGACAGGCTAACAGCACTTGCTAAACTTCAGGGACTTGTAGTAATAAATCCTCAATTTTCCTTGTTTCCCAAACTATTGATGTAGCAATATGCATCCATTCTGGTCAGTGGAAATGGTTTTTGCAGGTTGAGTAATCCTTTGTACTGTGCACCACTATTATTTTCCTCTGGAGTCTTCCCACTGCAGAAAATTCTGTGTATTTGTCTCTTTGTGTCATTACTGTTGTGAAATACGTGCCTGGATTGGTGAACTCTGAGTCAGATTTTCTGCCCCTTTGCACTGCTTTTCATGCCTTTCACCTTTACTGACTTCAGCAGTGCACAAACTCAGAGGCTTTAATTAAATGGACAAATTCTGCTTGTGTTTGTGTTGTGATGAAGGCCTGGGTATTCCTTTGGGTGAAGATGAGTGTCACTGAGGTCAAGATGTGGTCCATCATTATCTCTGATGTAACAGTGTGAAGGAAACAATCATAACTACTTTGTTTTTTGGCTGTTGGTATGAAATCAGTGTTGCTTGGTCTGTTGTGCCATTGTTCATCTCTAGATGCAGACCTCAGGTAGGATGAACCAGGAGGGATACTGAGCACCCTTGCTGGAGCTGACAGTTGTCAGAAGAAATCTTGGAAAAAAAATGATTTTCTCAACTTGCTGGTGACCTTAACTTGGTCTTTATAGAACACAGCTTGACTGATGCATAATTGTATCCTGAGAAATTTGTTTGCTCAAATTTTAAAGGAAATAGTTATTTTTTATTCTGTTACTTTACAATGCTTTATCAATAAAGGCAAAAAAACATTGTTTAAATGGAGTACCTCAATAATGAAAAAAAATGAATCAATTTCTTACAGCAGTGCCTGTCTCTCTAATGGAAACCCCCAGAATGGATGGGCTTCTGTTTCTTGCTGCAAGTGTTAGCTATCATGTAGAGGAGATATTGCTCCATCAGAAATCATGCCTAAACCTGTTATTCCAAGGAGACAATTTTTTTTATAAAGAAGTGGTTTCTTATTTTAAAGCCTTGGTAAATAAACACATAAAAAAGGGGTTCATACAGAGACATGACCATAATTCTGGGTGGGAAGCTATGATGCTAGTTTACTTCATTTTGTTTTAGAGAAGGGGACAGAGTTAGGCATGAGCAACAAATCTATACAAAGTCATTTATCAAGCTTTACTGGAGTCACTGTGATGTCCTTGGAAGCAGACTGCTTCATTTCTTACATGCTCTGATGTGGAGGAGAGACTGCTGTTCTAAATCTCAAACATTGAGTAAGGTAATGTACAAGCAGCTGGCACTAGCTTTTAGTAAAAATTCAGGAATGTACTAACACAGGAATAGAGCAACTACAAATTATTTTGACAAATTGTTTGTTGTCACACAGAGGTTGGCTTCCCAAGTACTGATTGTGCTGCAAGATTTTACTGTCTTTTCATCATCTTACTGAAGATCTTGGGCACTTAAAGGTGCGTGGTCAATAGATGGCAGCAAGTCATTTAGCCTGACTCTTCCCTCTTCTGGGCAATCCTCTGTGCACAATCAGTGCTCACCCTCTTCTTTTAACAAAACACCTTCTTCTTCTTTGCAATTCTAAAGGCTGCAATGAGATGTATAAGCCAATGACAGTTAATCATGTATTTCATCAAAGAAATATCCTCTTGCAGATATCTGGTGTGTCCGGTTTTTTCAAACCCCTTAACACAGTTTCACCTCCATGTTTCTTCAGTCCAACAATTATAAACCCCTTTAATTGGGATCCAGAGTGACAAGAATTAATTTCCTGTGGAAATGCTTTATTAAGGCACAGCAGAGGAGATGGTGCTAGAGGGGAACCTCTACACGTTACACATCTACCCCCATGAAGACCTTACCATGTTGTCATGACAGTGAGTGAAGCTGGCAGGAAGAAAAAGTTGATGACAGAAATTTACTGAATGAAGAAATAAGCAGTAATTCTTCAAAGTACAGGAGCTGAAAATAATGTTGCTCACAGAAATTTCCTTTCCAGGAACTGCAGTAGAAACTCATTATAGCTCCCAAGCTGACTGCAGTTCCCAAAAGGAGTTTTCATCTGCTAGTTTAGTTTAGGAGCTTTGACACCAGGCTTTCTCCAGTCACAGTGCTGCCTCTGACACTAATCTTTTGTGCAGCTTTGAAAATGGATGAGAAAATCTTTTGATAAAATCTGTAGGAATCCAGAAAATGAACCAGTATATGACCCACCACACAGTCTTTCTCCCTGTAACCTTGACTGTTCCCTGATATTCCAATATAACTGTCTTACAGCAAGAAATTCCTGTGAAGGAAGATGAGGGAGAGGCATGCTGGTTTTACTATTAATCTCTTGCAAAGCTAATTGTGATTACAGTAGAAAATAATTATTTTCTCTGTGATATTGTAAAATCAAGCAACTGGAAAATCATTGCAAAACTTTTAAATTTTCTAGAATTACCATTTTGCTGAGTGATTGGTAGTGTTTTGCTGTGAGTTGATACACACCTGATAATTATACTGACAATATTGACACCTTTGAATGTTCTCATAGAAAGTTAAGATTCATCTGAGAAAGGATAGGTAATATCACATTCTAAAATTAAAGATGCAATGATAAAATCTTGAATTTCACTGTTTAGTTATTAAAAGTGCATTTATTTAAGAGAAGTCTGAGAAGTCTGCTTTACATCCTCATTTTATTTTATGTATGTATCTTACTTTACAGCTGTTCTAAGGATTTGATACTTGAAAGATTTATAAAACCAAGCTATATAAAGACATTTGAAAACAAAATCAGTAATTTCTTACATAACTAGAGTAGCAGCATTATTCTGGAGATCTTAAGACATATATTCAAATGTTAAATAATACAGGACCATTGTGAGAAGAACAATTGTGAATATGTTCATATTATCAGTGAGTAAACTAGTCACAGAGCATATTCTAACACTGCTGGGAATGCAGTAATGACTCCTGCTTGACCAACTTGGTAAAATTCTGGTTTGGTAGATGAGGGGAAGGCAGTGGATGTTGCTGACCTTAATTTCAGGAAGGTTTCCCATAAGATCCTCACAGAGAAGCTGATAGGATGTGTAGGATGGGCAGACAGTGAGGAGGATTATAAACTGGCTGAGTGGATGGGCCCAGAGGGTGATGATCAGTGACATGAAATTGGAGGCCAGTAGCCATCAGTGTAATCCAGGGGTCAATACTGAGTCCAGTCCAGTTTAAAATCTTTGTTAATGATGGGGAAGGTTGTGCCCTCAGCAAGTTTGAAGATGACTCAAAGATGGGAAGAGTGGCTGGTAGGTGCTGCCATCCAGAGAGGCCTCATCAGGCAGAAGAAATGGAATGACAGGAGCCTCATGAAGTTCAACAAGGAGAAATGCAGTCCTGCACCTGGGGAAGAACAATCCAAGGCACCAGTATATGCTGGGGGCTGCTCAGCTGGAAATAAGTTTGACAGAAAAGAACTTGCGGGGTCCTGGTGAACACCAAGTTGAACATCAGCCCCCAATGTGTCCTTGCTGCAAGGAGGGTGAGAGGATCCTTGTCTGCCACAGGCAGAGCATTGACAGCAGCTTGAGGGAGGTGATCCTCCTCCTCCTGTGTCAGCACTGGTGGCCACACCTGGAGTGCTGTGTCCAGCTCAGGGCTCCATGTAGGGGAGACAGGGACAAATGGGGGGAGACAGAGAGAGCTGGGACAGTTCAGTTTGGAGAACAGAGTGGGGAATCTCAATGTGTAAATGGGAGGGTACAAAGAGAATGGATCCAGGTGCTATTCAGTGGGGCCCTGTGACAGGATCAGAGGCAACACTGAAACACAAGAGGCTCCCTCTGAACATCAGGAACCATTTTTTTACTGCGAAGGAGACTGAGCAGATGTTGCCCAGGGGGGTTGTGAGATCTTCCTCCCTGAAGATGTCCAAAAGCTGTCCATACATGGTCCTGGGCATCTCTAGGTGGGTGTGCTTGAGCAGGTGGTTGAGCCATGTCACCTCCCAAGGTCACTCCCACCTCAACCATTTTGTAGTTCTAACTAGGATTCCTTACTAAGTCTTTATCTAACACCATATACTCTATAAAATCCATATGAACCTGGATATTTTTCATGCTGTGTCATGTTTCTTACTCTATTCATGTTCTAAAGTAATATACCTTTTTTAGGATAAGTTCTTTCTTTTTCTTCTCAAAGTGATGCTGTTTCTTCTTTGCACTTCCTGCTTCCACACTGATTTTCCTCTTTCCCTCCCTTCTTCCTCCATCTGTGTGGATTCATTTTCCCTATCATGATATTTTTGACTGCTGAAGGTGCCCATCCTGCCTTTCTTTTTCACTCCTCTCTTGCCAGAAAGCCCAAATCTCTACCATCACAACTATTTTCTTCCTTTTCTTCCTTCAACAGCAGAGATCGTATCTCCAGCCTGTCCCTCCTTCTATCCCACTCCACTTTCTCAATCCTTGCTATGAAATCTCCTTGAGATTTTTTCCTAAGCCTTTGCTCATATCTCCTCCTGCCCTCTACATCTAAAACAAATCATTCATCCCAGCTTTGTCGCTAAACAAGATTTCAGAAGAAATAATAAAAAAAAAGAATAAACACAAATATTTCCCACAGTACCATAAGCACTGAGTGTAGGCAAGGTTGTGCTGTTATGATTATAATGAAAAAGAAAAGCTATCTCTGGTAGTGTCAGTATGTCTGGCACCTTCAATTTCTCTCATTTCACACTGATATCTGCTTCTGTTTTTTTACGTTGTGGAGTGCCTCTGGCTTCTGCTGTCCACGTGGGAGAAGGAGGAGGGCTCAACATGGGCAGTATGGCTTGATATGAGCAGTCTGACTTTGCCAGCTGGAGTTTAAGTGCCCCCTTCATTCGTCCCCTAGGACATCTTTGTTGTGACTTCTGACATGGCACTGTGGGTTTTATTATTATTCACCTATTTTATCACATCTTTGACAACTACAGCCCCCTCTCACCTACAGGTTACTTTTTCCTTTTGTCTCTTCTGAAGATGCAGTGGTAAAGTCCCAGAGTGAGGTGTAAACTGAAGCCTTTACTACCCCTGTATGTGATTGTTTTAAGAGAATTCCTTTGTGGGATTCTGTCCCCCACTGTTTGGGGTTTTTTGATATGATTCTCTTCTCTCTCCCACACACACAATGGCTCCTAGTCTTGCAGTTGATATTGATGGATTGGTTTTCATGTTGTGTTTCTTTTTTTTTTTTAACCTGTGTTTGGTGCAGGACATCAGGATCTGAGTGACCTGAGTCCTGCTTTAGTCTAAGTCTGTTAGGCACCTTCAGGCAGTTACTACACTACAAACATCAGATTAATTGCTCTTTTTAACAGCATTTAGTCAGAATGTAAATTTGAGGGCAGCCTTAAACAATTTGCAGCTCATCAGGAATCCTGGAAAGAGGGAATTATGGAAGGAGGGTGTTCTATAATAAAGAAATATGGGGAACCTTCCTTTTGCCTCTGACAGTCCTTCTGACTTTTTCAAATGCTGAGTCAGTGCTTAATCAAGCATCAGTTCTGTGAAAACTCACAGGCATGAAGAACATGAATCAGCCAGTATACACTGGCAAGGATGTCCTTGGATTTTGGTGGGGTCGGAGCCCAATTCCAGAGTAATCCTACTGACCACTGGATGTCACTGCGACACTGCAGGAATGAAAATTGAGGCAAGGATTTGCAAAAGTCTCCAAAAAATTTAAGAGCACGAATCCTTATGACCATTATTTCACCTCTGGGAATTTCCCTAAAATTAGCTGTTAGCCTACATGGCAGTGGTGAATAGTGAGCTTTGATTTTGAGAGTTAGACACTCTATCAAAAAGTGTATGAATTAGTGTCACTAAAAAGTGTGTGTGTGTGTCTCAGAAAGGGGATTCCCAAAAGGGATTCTAGTTGCACTGTTTTCTGCCATTGATACAGTGAAGATTTTGATGATAAATGAAATTAAATTGTATTGTTCAAATTAAAAAAAAAGGCAGGACTGTTGGAGATTTCAAGAGATTGGTTAATCTACTCCACTTTGGAGCTGGAATCAGATAATGTCAATGCTAATTTAATTTACTCTTATCATCTGCAGTTATTTCATAACCTCATCAGAGAATGAATCTGATTTCTTTACTGTTATTTCAGATCATGATTTCCAAACTTTCTATTCTTGTTCTTCCCCTTTTCAAAGATGCAAAGAAAGCAAATAAAGGGTTGTGAGGACATATACTGCCATATAAAGCAGCCTTATATACACATAAAATAGCTACATTATGTAATAATAGTAAAAAAAATTGAATTCTACTAAGTCAGGAAAAGAGCAATCTGGGACATTGGACTACTCAGGTAATGGCAGAAGATGGAAAACTAGAAAATGAACATACACATTGAACAGATAACTCGAATTTGAGACAAGTCTTTCACCTTTAGGTTATTGAAAGGAAACTTGGAGAGTTGTAGAAAAAGCTGCTGATAGTAACAGAGCACTCGTTGTGGCAAGACCTATGGGACTTAAATTATGAATCATTCATAAATATGAAAATCAAATTTGGTCTTTCCTTAAGGTTGGGGTGCAGGTGGGTGTCAGGTCTGTGCACACCCAGCACACACAATCCATGAATTCCTCTCGTGCTGCAAGAACATCCCAGCCAGACCCTGCATACATCAGGGTTGGCTTGAGGCCATGGCCAGCTTGAAACCAGAAAACCTTCATGTCGCAGACATCTTTTGTGAAAATCCTTTTTTTTAGGATTTTTCCCTTCTGAGAAGCTGCAGCCTCAGAAACAAAATGTAAACAATGGTTATCTGCTGCTGTGGAATGCATCAAGTGTGTCTGTGATTGGGCCATCTTGAATGTTTGCAATTAATGGCCAACCACAGACCAGATAGCTTAGACTCTCTGTCCGAGCCAGCTGCCTTTGTTATCATTCTTTTCTTTTCTATTCTATTCTTAGCTAGCCTTCTGAGGAAACCTCTTCTTCAATTTCTTTTTAGTATAGTTATAATGTAATATATATATATCATAAAATAATAAATCAAGCCTTCTGAACATGGAGTCAACATTCTTGTCTCTTGCCTCATCCAAGAGCCCCTGTGAACACTACCACACCTTCACACCTGAGTATTTGCCCAAACTGGTAAAACAATTTAAGACAGTTTTTGACATTCCCTGAGGAAGCTCCTGCTACATATAGTCCAATTTTTATCCTTAAAGTTGGAAATTCCTGTTTTTTCAATGAAGATGATTTTTGCTTGTTTTATATTGACTCAGGTATTTGGTTTCTCCCTTGATTCTTCCACTTCAATATACGTAGCAGAAGTAATTTTCTAACCTTAGAAATGAAGGCTAAGTAATGTCTTTCATATTCTCTCTTCATTACTTTTTATTCACCTTCAGACAACTGTGAATACTGCCATGACTTGATCATTATATGGCTGCCAAGATTCTGAAGTTTCTCTCTAATTTCTCCTTGGTAAAATTAGAGCAATTTATGCAAGTATAAATTGATGTACCTCCACTAGAGTTTTTGGCCTTTAGTATGTTGCTGTGTATTTTAAAATGTTTTAAGAGTTGCAGCCACAACAGAATCTCCTAGATTAGCTAGTTTAAAGGATAATTGCTTGACATGATGCTTATTAGCAGAATTTCACAGATGGTCAAGACTGAGTTTTATTAATTGCTCAAGTTAAGCCAGAGTTTGTTCATAATTAATGATACAGTAGTAAAAATTTTTCTCAGCTCAGAAGTTGAATAAACATGACCCTCTAGAAGGGAAGCCAAAACTGAGATGGTGAATATTTATTGCTGTATTACTGGACATAAATTCAATACTAAATGGGTAAATTGTTCCATGAAAACTAGACCCTTGTGGGCCACATGCCACAAACAGCCTGAGCTGGAAAGTAGATTAAGGGTTAAAGTTAGGCTTCTTTAAATAGAGAGCTTGGAGATGTGGTTGTGAATGGAAATGGAAATGGACATCCAAAGGAAGGTCAGAGGAGCCAAGAGATTTGTGCCCAGGGAACATTTGTGTTGTGGGTCAGAGGCAAGGTCTTAGCCCAGACCTAAGATGGGAAGCAGGATTCAGGTTTGGATTTGGACTGAATGGAAGGGAGAGCCTGGAGGTGTGGTTGGAGTGGTGCTTAAAATGGCAGGAAAAAATATGTTTCATCTGAATGAAGGAGATTAATGGAAGATAAAGAAGTCTCAGGACCTTTTATTCAAATGAAAGGGATGGGCAGTATTTGAACAAGACAACAGCAGGGATATTGGACAGAAACTATTTTAGAAAAGGTTCAATTAAATGTCAGTGCCATTAAAACATATAACATAATAATGATATAGTGTTTTGACTGGTTTTATACTGTGAAAATGATAGAGCACTTGCCTTATAAAAATAATAAGAAAAATTATTATGGTGAGTTTGTTGGAAAGAAGAAATATATACACTTTCTATTATGAGATGGTAGAAGTAGTAAATCTGCTATAGGCAATACTTTTCCATCATACCTATTTGGTCTTCTTTCATATTTGTTCTACCTTCCAATATTCTGATCAGCTTTTACAGGGCTGCCAGTTTAACAGAAAATATAAATTTTGTTACTATAAATTATGCTGCACCTGAAAGCACAAATTTTTCATACAGAAGTTTTTCAGATTGAATGCCATATATCTAAAGAAAGGCTGGGAGGGAAGGAGTGAAAGGATTTTTGGAAAGCTTTTAGAACCATTACCTCAGCACAGAGTTCCATTCTTTAGTGGAAGAGAATAAAACCATTTTGCCAGAAGAGATTTCCCCTTAAATCAGCATCTGAAAATTTTCAAGCTGACACTTCTCAGCCTTTAAAAAACACTGTTTAGAGACAGTTACAATTATCTCCCAAACAAGCATTGCAGTTCTCTGCTATCCCAATAAGCCAGGGTGTGAAAATGGGCAATGGAATTCCCTAAAAGCCTTGGAAGATTTATAGTATTACAGTGAAATAGCAGCATTTCCTTTGCAGGGTTGGCAGGTGCAGCACAGACACAACTATCCTTTGCATGTGCAAGGGCTTTTCTTAAGCTTTTTTGTCTTTTTCCAGTCTTGGCTAATGCCAAGATGGAGTAGCAGCTATCCCATGTTCTGATGGCCTGTTTGGCAGCTTCCTTACAGACCAATAGGGCAGCTCAGCTCCTGAGTCCTTGGGGGGATATGGAGGCACTGAGTCCTCGGGTGGTCTGTAGTCTGGCACTGAGTAGAGCAGGAGCTGTTTCTTTATACTGTGCACTACAGGGACTTAGGTACCTGTTTCCCTGTGGAAGGAATGAGTGAAGGAGCTAATTAATCATTAATTTCATGCCTCTCAAGCGTGAAGTTTTCTGATGTTCACAAAGCCAAGGAATTGACTCTGCTCTCCTTTACACCTTGTTTAACCTAATGAAACAGCACTGACTTTTTTCTTTTAAAGTAGGAGAGAGCTCAGAATGGGTCTTAATAACTTTCAGATCACCTTAAAGGGAAAGCAACCTTCTCCTCTAATTTATTCAGAAGACATTACAGAGAAATAAGAAAGCTCTCTGTTCTGCTTCAGGTCCAGAAGCATGTTGATCCCCAAAACTGCCATCATGATGTGACTTAAGTAGTTATTTGCTCAAGCAAGGTGTCCATTCTCTCAGCCAAAGGAAATTTGACATTTGGTTGCCACAATCAAATTAGAAACAGCATTATTGTTTGAAATACATAAAAGAGTGATGACTGACTCAGAACTGTATTATGACTTATGTTATGGAAGTCTGCAGGTCGCCTTTAACAAGATTTTCTACTTGCTGTTTTTGGGGTTTGGTCACATTTCTGAGGTTCTGCCCAGCATGCAAGGGTCAGTTCCACAGCTGGTTACAGCCTGCAGAAGCAGGTGGGTGAGGGCTGATGGTGGCACACCATGTGAGCATAGGCTTGTCTCACCTGCTGCTCTGGTCTGTTGGATGTGTGACCTGAGCACGTTTCAGCCAGGAAGAATTCACAAGCCAAGTGCTGCCTAGACACAAAACTCATGCAAAGGAGGAACAGGGGGCAATATTGGGTTTATCACAGATTCATAGAATCATACACTGGTTAGGGTTGGAAGGAATCCTAAAGTTCATGTATCCAACCTCCCCACTACAGGCAGGGATGCCACTCACTTGATCAGATTGCTCCGGGCCCCATCCAGCCTGGCCTTGAACACTTCCAGGGATGAGGTAATCCAGAGCCTTCTAGGCAACCTGTTAGTGTCTCATCATCCTCTGAGTAAGGAATTTCTTCTTAACATCCAAACTTTCCAGTTTAAAACCAGTGCTCATTGTCCTGTCACTATCTGACCACAAAAAAACCCCAAAACCAACAAAATCCCTCTCCTTCTTGTAAGAAACCTTTAGCTACTGGAAGGTTGCAGGTCTCTTTGAAGCCTTCCCTTTTCCAAGCTGAACAACCCCAGCTCTCTCAGCCTGTCTTTGGATGGAAAGGTTTTCCATTCCTCTGATGATCTTCCTTGCCCTTCTCTGGACCCATTTCAGCAGGTTTGGGAGATGCGTAGCTAGATTAAATCTTTCAAAAGCAAAGAACAAAAAAATTTTGTCTCAGGTTTTCTCACTGCTTCAATGGAAGAGAGTATGATGATGTACTTTAAAGCATGATTGACTCAGCCCTGGGTGAAGCCTGGACCCCTGGCTAGTACTTCTTTGTTCCAGGCACCTTTCCAGTATCCCTCGTGAAGTTGTTCATGAAAGCAGTGCAGAGGGTGCAAGGGCTCCCCTTGGGCTCTGGCCATGCCCTAGTCTGATTGCAGTCCTTGAGATTTTTGGGGATTTAGGCAGGCTTTATGTCCTTTGCTCTCAGTGTCTCAGATGGAAATGAGATTTCATACTCACAACTTCCTATGTTTTCATTTCCTCATCAAATATTTGTTTGTTTGTTTGTTTAGTCCCCTCCCTTGAAAACCTGCTTGTGTTTTGTATATTTATTCTTCCTGGCAGGCACTGGTTGAGTAAATGACAAGACATAACTGAGTTTTTCTCTGTCACAATCCTCAGGACATGCAAGGTCAGGTCTTTGCTGCAGAAGAAGCTGACTTAACAAGGTACTAATTTACTTCAAGGAAAGAGATTACTGATCACAGTAGATTTCTACAGCAGATGAATATGTAATTAAGAATGAATAATTTATTAAAAGTATTCAGCCTTACTATCTGCTCACAGTAAGTCTGTGAGTATTTCAGAATGTTCTTATGTTTGTCATTAGAGAGCTTCTGCTATCTCCTTGTCTTAGATTTATTTTTCTGGCCCATTTCCTGAACTAAAATTTGTCCATAATGCTCCAAGAGTGGATAGGTGTACAGTTTCTTCTTTTGCATGTGTAGACTAAAAATAAGATTCATAAAGCTTTTTGAAACATAATTTTAAATATTTTTCCACAGTTGCTTAGCATTAGCCCATGAAAAGGGGAAGCAAATACAAAATGAACCCTTTAAAAAGAGTGACAGATAATAAACAGTGCATTTGTATTATGCTTTCTGGCCAGGATTTCTGAAAAATTGTGTTATATGTGTGTGTGGTTTTCTTTTTTTTATTTTTAAAGTAGACATCTAAAAATTGATGTAGGAATATCCAATGAGAACTATCAAACTTTCTGCTGTGGTTTAACATGCAGACAGTTAAATCCCACACAGCTGCTTGTTCACTTGTCTCCCCAGTGGAATGGGGGAGAGAATTGGGGAAAAAAAATTCCTGGGATGAGATAAAGGAAGTTTAATAGCACAGAAATGGGTTGAAAAGGAATACTATTACTCCTCCTTCTACTGATAAAATAATTACATTACAAAAGCAAGTGATGCACAGTGAAATTTCTCACCACCTGCTCAGTGATCTCCATCCATTTCCCAAGCAGCCACCCTCAGCCACCTTCCATCCTAATCTACACATCAGGCATGACATTTTATGGTGTGGAAATCCCTTTGTCCAGCTGGGGTCAGCTGTCCTGGCTGTGCCTCCTCCCAGCTCCTGGTGCCCTGCAGCCTCCTTGCTGGCAGGGTGGAGTGAGAAGATGAAAAGCCCTTGGCTTAGTGTAAACACTGCCCAGCAACAACCAAAACATCAGTGTGCTATCAGCATTGTTCTCATCCTAAATTCCAAACACAGCACTGGACCAGCTACTAGGAAGAAAAGTAATTCTATCACAGCCAAAACCAGGACACTTTGTGATTTGTAAAACTCATGACATTTATTTAAATGCATATATTTGGACATATCAGCCTAATGGCAGATTCCTGTTTTCAAGCTAACATGAAAATATTGCTTAATCAACCCTCAAAATGATCATGCTAGATAAGATTGTTCCACACTACAAATTTCTTTTGGCACTAGCTTGACCAAAAATATCTGGTTGGACTGAATTCATACCTCTTCTGTGATTTCTTCACTTAAGATAAATTGTATATTTGGAAAGGAGGACTTTCAGAAAGCACTTTGGTCAATGGTAAGGTGTGTTTTTGGAGAGGAGAGATGAACTACTAGAAGACGAACTGCTACTCGAGAAATTTTCTCATTTTTATGTATCTTTCTTTTACCTGGAAAATGTAGGACACTTTAAAATATGGAAGAAAACTAGCATTTTTTTCTTTGTGAGCTTCTTCTTCTTTATATCTTCTTTCTATTCTACCATGACGTAATTTTTCTTGCACACTTTCTATCAAGGATTCATCTGCCCTACTCTACTCTCATGCACTTCTCCTAAGTGCATGAGCACCATTCTTCTACTTCCTAAGGAAATAACAAGTTTCCTTTAGCAATAACCTCCATTTTTCACTGCTGCTTTCTGCTTGCTGACTCTGTCCTTATCCAGATCTCAGGCCCCTTGAGCTCTTGCTCAGGCCAGCCCAAACAGCTGCTGCTCAGAGGCATCCTTGCCCTGCATGCTCTGGCTGTGCTTTCCCTGCACTGTGTGACAGCTCCTTGTCACCACTCCCATTTGAGAACACCAGGTTTTTCATAATCTGTGTATGCACAGCACATGCAAAGTCCCCCACTGATGTGGATTCTAGCTGTAAAGTTTAGGAATACAATCAAAAGCTCTAAAATTTCTCTTCTTTCCTCTTACCCATTGTCACTGGGTTCAGACAACCATGCCTGCTGTATCCTGCTGTATCCTGGGAGATGCCAATCCCCCTGTTCTGTGATTTTCCCTTCTGTGGACAGCTGATCTGCTACCAGGACTCTGGAGAAATGGGGGCTGAAAACATTGTGTCTGTGTCAGTAGCACCATAATGTGCCTTGTGGGGATAATCCAGCCAAGGCTGCATTCCTGCTATGGTGTCTCTTTCCTTTGCCACCTGTAGTCTACTAATTTGCTACCAGGCAGGGTTCCCTGTCACCACATCTGTGCTGGGGGCCTCTGGGTCTGTGGAGAGGATTGAAATGAAGGCATCATGTGGTGATACTGCATGCTGCTGTGCCTCAGTCATAGCATGTAACAAAGTGACCTAATTGGAAAGTTGCAAACTTTTTTTCCAGCAGAACCCCTTCTCCTAATTTTCCACATGAGGGAAAGGGTTTCCATTCCCTAACCAGCAGTAGGGAAGCTACTCCTTTGACCTTTCCTTTTTAAATATAGAGCTTCTGGGGCAAAAAGCTGGCTGTGAATCAATACCTGATGGGAGGATCACAAAGAGAGCCTTCTGATTCTGTACTCTGCCCACTGAAGCCTGACACAGCAGGAGGGACTTGCTCGGTGCTGTGTGATGAGAGTGGAGCCACATGTCCATGAGTCTCCAGGCTTCTTTCCCCCATGTTTTCTTTTCTTTTTTTTTTTTTTTTCCTTCTGTTATTTAATTTAACTTTATTATGAATAGAGTTATGTTGTTATGTATGGTAAAACATGTTAATAACAGATTGAGGAAAACTGTTGGCAAGGGTGGGGTGGAACGATGATTTGGTGACTAATGTGTGTTTTTTTAACCTGTTTTTTAAAGAAAGACTTTAATGAAATGTTTGTGAGAGTGTGTACATTTGAGAAGGGGATGAAACACATCACAGTTTAAATGCTGTCACGTTTTACAGCTAGGATACCATTTTTTCTTCTACAAAAGCTGATAAAATATAAGTTCCATTTAGGCGTAGGATTTATAGTTACTTTAACATATGCCCTGAAAAAATGTGTATCTACAGGGGATAGTAGTTCATGGAGAAAACAAGTTGGTGCTGAGAAGTTCAATTACTCTCCTGAAATATCAATAATGTAGCTGGAAGAAAGAAAAAACAACAGGCCACTTCCTATATTGGATGTAATCTCAAAACGTCTATAAAGGTTTGCTGCCAGCAGCAAGAAAGTAATAACTATAAATGTTGCTCAGTGGGAAGACTTAGTGATGGAGCCCCTCTGTTTGAAATTTTACTGAAGCCCTGTCAACACAGTGTAACTTTCATGGTTTTGCATTTTTATTTTTATTATCGTTTCTATTATTCTTGGCAGGTGCATGTGTTGGCAGGTGAACTCAGGGTCTCCCTCCTGGCAAGGCTCTCTATCTTTTCAAGTCACTCAGCATCAGCCTGCAGTTTCTTGACTCTGGGATCTGCTGAAATACATTTTAAACGTGCTGTTCTGGATGGTGACTGTAGCACTTCCGAAAGTCCCACTCTATTCTACAGAAAGCTTAAGCAGCAGAGTGAACAATGTAATTTTATTCCTTAGAGTTACCAAAATCTTCCTGCAATTCTTTTTATTTGACAGCTGTGGTTGAATTTAATAATAAAAAACTACAGCAATAATGATGACGATGATGACAATGATGATGACAATGATGACAATGATGATGATGATGATGACGATGATGGTGATGATGATGAAAAAAAAACCTCAACATGTTCTAGACTGCTTGAGGCAAAATGTTTTGTGTTTTTTTGTCTTCTTGATGTACTGGCACCTGTGCCTGGCCTCAGCAGCACAAGATCCTATGTGCATGATGAAAACAGAGAACATTGTGTGGTAGCACTGCCACACGTGGGAGCTGACAGAGTTTTGCCATTACACAGGACAACCCTTTACCAAAAGAGCTCCTGAGGAATCTTCTGAGCTTACTTCTGATGGAGAGAGATTGCTGACCTGAGGTGCTGAAACAAAAAGGCTGAAAACAGCTTCAGGTGAATGAATTGATGTTTTTCTTTCCTAAGGAGCTTGAAATGAGCAATAGGGTCTTCCCCCTCCCCCCTTTTTTTCTTTAATTTTAATGACCATTCTCAGCTGAAGGTTTTAAAAATGTTTTTACAGTTATTTTACATATTTCAAAATAACATTTATTAGCCTAATACTCTAATTATGCATGATGGATGAGTCACATGTAGAGTGGGCTCCCACATTTCTTCATTTGAATTCATGTACATACTTACCTAATTTGGCAGCAGTGGCATGGCTACATGTTAAATGAAATGATCCTGCTAAGATAAACTCTCAGAGACAGATCTATAGTGCAACAAGGACTTTAAGATTTGGGTCCTTCCAGGTCTTCCCAATTTTTTCATTGCAGGGATCATTAATTAACCCAAGCTCAGAAGACAAACGTGTGATGGTGGATTTGTGTGAATCTGTCTTTTGGTTCAGACAGGGAAATTTGGTGCTCCTGTTGATTAATTTATTTAGTAGGACCAGTTCAGTTTGGGGATGAACACTTTTGGGGAGAGAGCTTTAGAGTGGGCTTACATTAGTATTTAATTTTGGAGAAGCAGAGTGCTTCTGAACCAAATGTCCCAGTTTGTGCCTTGCTGTGCTGCAGTTTGCACCTGGGGGAAGTTCCAGAACATGGATTCCTGATTTCCACTGGCATAGGGATGGTCTCTGCTTGCTCAGTGTGCTCAGTCCATACGACCAGGATGCTGTCCAGATGAACCCTCCTACAAACACCTCTAGTGTGGCTATCAGGCCCCCAGGACCACCAGTTTGCTACCCTCACCCTGCAAGGTGAAGCAGACAGAGCTTCAGTGGTGTGCAGCTATTGTGACCCTTCATTTGGGTGATGGGACACATGACAAATATACTGGAGCACTTGCCCTGGCATTTAATTACAGTCAGTAAATCATGGTGATACCTGTTACTATAGTTTATGGCTGTTGTCAAACATCTACAAAGTGGAGATGCTTCCTCCCCACAGTATATGATTTTTTGTGTGGCATCTCTCTCTGATGGAGGATAAGTTAATACACCCAAATAATCTCTGAAGGAAAAAAAAAAAATCTAATTTTCAGTCAGGAGAGGAATGTATTGAAAGTCATTCATTCAAAGGAAGGTTTAGCTCCTGTGGCACCTGTGGCTGGGAAGGTGCTGGAGGCCCTGAATTTTGGTTTTCTGCACCTTGAGCATGTATTTCTTGTTCCCCAGATGGTTTCAGTAAGTGGCACACTTTCTGCCAAAGAAGAAGGTGCAGCTGCTTCAGCTGTATTTTTTTATTATAAATCCTTATTGCATTTTTGTGTCATAATAAACACACACACACACAAACACACATAAAGCCCTCCTTGACTGTATTATAGCAGGAACTAGAAAAAGATCTATTGAAGTTCTAATCACTCCCCAAATGTAGGAAGGGAACAACAGTTTCCAGCAATGTCTGATATGTTATCTTTAAAGACTAAAAAACTTTATGGAGATCCTTACATTTTCTATGAATAAGAGGAATATATATCCAGTAATCACTAACTTTATTAATTTTTTTAATGTCTGGGAATGCCTGGTTTCCTAGTTAGTTATTAAGAGACATCTTACCTGATGTGTTTACTAAAAAATGTAAGCAGTCAGACTTTGGCAAAAAGAAACTTCAAAATCAGAAAATGCACTTGATATATATTTCTATGCAAGAAAAATTACACTTTGGACAATTGTCTGGCTAGGTTATGTAGAGGGTTGCTTTAAGCAGTCACACAAGTTATTAGCTGAAACAACTTGCTTTATACATGTTGTTCCTTCAAGAAAAGGTCAAATAAAATTTTGCTGGAAGGCTAGTGGGTACTTTAAATGGCTAGTTACTCAAAATGGCCTTTTGGGGATGACATTAGATAGAGTCTCAAATACAGGTTCTGTTGTATTTTGTCCGATACTCATTTTTAGGGTAAAAAAAGCCATGACCAAAACCCAGATGCTGTTTTTTTAATGGTGCTGTCATGCTGAGCTCTTCCTGTTTTTTCCAGTCTTTCTAGAAGATAGATACAGCTCCTCAGTAAAAATGCAGAGATGTGAGGCTGTGTCCCTATGTGTGATGCCTCACTATTACAAACAACCCTATTATATAACAGCTTTCAGAAATGGTTCAAGCTCTTTTTTATGAAAAAAAAAGGAAAGTTGTCATTTTCTATCCCACTGGAGGGCTTTGATCTGTGCTTTGACACTCTTATATTTTCCTGGGTGTTCAGCTTAAATTAATTCCTTAATAATTTTATAATCATTTATTAATCACTGTGAGCACCATCCTTGGAATTTATGCCCAGGAGGTATTTGGAGAGAGGCATTCTCACTCAGCCTTCATTTTGCCTGGCTAGACAAGACAGATTCTTGTAGTTCCTTAGTTGAGTAACCTCCTTCTTGCTCACATAAGATTGAGAGCTTCACCAGACCTACTTTTCTCACCTGCCAGTGGCTGGAGGTGGATGGACAATGTTAGATGAGGTATTCTGTCTACAATGTCATTAGAGTCTAGAGAATTCACCAATTCTGATACATCACAGAGCTGTCTTTGACTTTGTCCTGGAAGATAAACGGCTTTAGTGTCTTGCAGGCACTTGGTCAGGACATTAACAAACTTGGGTTCCTCTTTTCAGATATTTTGAATTAATGAGAACTGACTGAAATAACTCCAGCTGCTAAGTCAGAGCATATTTCAAGCTATTGTTATATTAATGCATGAGATGTACTAAAATGTGCTGGATTTGAAATCTCCTGAATGTTTTCTTTTCACTCGTGTTTTCAGCCTGTTCCAGTGGGTGGCACAAGAAGCACAAAAACCAGGTGAGTTTCCATCCTAGCATGGCCCATAGGATTTCTATTTAACTATTGTAGTTCTTAGTTAAAAATAATAAAGGAGATGCAAGAGGGTAAGGAAGTGCATTCCTCAGTCTGTTTGGTGTCAGACATTGTGAATGTTTAATTCTTCAATGTTGGTTTATACTCATCAGTGTCTACAAACACAGGCTCCAGGGGGTCAGTCTGAGAGCTTCCCTTCCTCAGAGCTCTGTGGCTGAGAGCTGATATGCTGGACACTGTGAGGGAGCCTCAGATCTAACCTGGATTGCACCCACAAGGGCTGTGGCTGTGGGCTCTGCATTGCAGCATGTGCAGAACTGTGCATGTAAGAGCAGAATTTGGCTCTTTCAGTGGCATTGAAATGATCTTTATTATTCTCAGTTCCAATTTCACAGCTGGGATTGAAAACAAAAGAAGACAGATCTAAAATCAATACTGCAGCTAAGACATTGCCCTGGAGAGCATCCTACTGCAGTGTTTGGTGGGAGGGTAACTGGGGTGTTACAGGAAAGCCTATAATGGTCATGCAGGTGCTCCATCCATGACACATCCATGTGGTTGCTTCTCAATGAAAAATTGAAAGGAACAACTTATATTTGCTTTGCAGAAGTACAGGCAAAGTCAAACCTTGCCGTGACAAAAGGATGAATTTTGCAGAGCAGAATCACTGGGGATTTGAAGACGTGTACAGTTGGGATCATCAGCTGGTATTTCAGGTAAGAGTGTAAGTGGTAAGAGAGGTTGGAAATATCATGACAGATTTCAGAAGGCCTTTAGGAATCAGCTGGCTCTGAGAGGGATGCAGGTGGGAGAGGTCCCTGTGATACTCTTGCCAACCAATGGACTCTGATCCTCCTCTAAAGCAGGAAGGCTGTGGATGCAGAAGAAATGCAAAGCAGAAGTTGTCTCTATGGACCATATGCCTGATGTGATGTCCAGCAATCTGCTGGGCCATTGAAAGCCTACTTTGTTTGCTGCTAGAGGGGACCATGGATGCATGAAAGAGTCAGAGGAGGAAGAAGTGAGAGCAAAACACAAGAGTTACTGGGTAGAAGGAGGTCTAGTAACAAACTTTCCGGTGTAGCATTTTTCCAAATGACCAAAGATGGGAATATGTGCTCCAGCAGAAATTCTCATTTTGTTCATGGCAGCTTCTAGTAGAAACCTGTTGGATTTTAGCAAATGCTGCTTGGAAATGCCTGAGTCCCTGGGCCACTGGTGCTTAGTGCCCTAATGAAGCTGAGAACTGGGAATTCTTGTGTGCCCTGGGGGCTCTCTGGTCTTCTGTGCTTCACTGAGGAGCATTTGGGAGCCTGAAGATGCATAATTTCTGAGATCAGAAATGCTGATTTGAGGGGGATGGGTGTGTATGTAAGACCCAGCTGGGCTGGCCAAAGGCCTGCATGATTCACACTGAATGCCTTGGCTTTAGACTGAGGTGGGCAGGTCTTGCCGGCTCTAGAGAACTTGGCATTAAGGTACAGCAGGGTGTGGCTCTGGTGGTGCTTGCTCTTCACACTCTGCAAGGTTCCAACACTGACTGATACAGGTTTATCATGGATTTGGGAGCCTGATGAAGTCCTGAATTTGGGAAGAAAACAAAAGAAGAAAAGAGTGAAGAGGAAAAAAGAATGGTGAAGAAGTAGAAGTTAAAAGCTTCTAGAAATGAAGAGAGGATTTTAGACTAGAGAAGCTTCAGCCACTGGCCTTTTCTGTGTCAAAGTCTTAACACAAGTGAAATAGTGAGGTGGTAGCTTTATTTCTGGCTGTCACTTATTTTGGTGAACAGGGCAATTAGTACTGTCCAGCTAAATGATGGAGAAGAATTATTCATCTGCATTAGGGGAATATAAATAAAACATTACTTTGCATGAAAAAACAAATACTGAAGAATAAGAACAGAGGAAAAAGGGGGAAATGTGGACTTTGAATCTGCAATCTTATACTGGTCACAGGCATGCAATTCTTGTAGACTGAAGCACTGATAAGAGACCAGAATCTGTCTGGGAGATGAGCCAAGGAAAGGCCAGAGAAAGACTCAGAGTTTAATCTTGAGATGCAATGACAATTTGCCAGCAGAGCAAGCCAGCTCTCCTGCAGGCGTTCTGTGAGCTGTGCTCTGCTGATGCCCAGGCTGGTACAGCATCCACAAGCAGCTCTCAGCCCCAGCAGAAGCAGAGGGCAGGTGCAGTTCAAGGTGGGTGTCCATCAGAAGCAGCAGCGGCGTCTCATCGTGGCGGGTCCTTGTTACTCTGGCAAGAGATGTGCAATTATTGGGACCTCCCTGCTCTCTGCAGGGCAGTGCAGCAGCCAGGATACACCCACGCTCTGTTCCCTGGGTCTGGGGGACATTTGCTGCTCAGGGGAAGATTTAGCTGAGGAAAGGTGGTGTGGTTTTACTCACTTGTCTGTGTTTCCCTGGCTGTGTCCAAATCTCTCCTACTTGTTTCCAGCCCCACTCTTTCTCTTGGCCTCAATTCTCCAGGGAGAGGCTGAATTTTCCCTGAGAGTGGGGAAATCCCCCATTTTTTTGTTTTGATTCATCTTTCCCAAGGTAGTCAGCATGCTAAGCTTCAAATTCTTTCATGCTCTTTTCCCCTGGTGGGAGCAGGTGCCAGAAGAGGAGAGGGGTGATGCTGATGGTGGGGAGACACGGCTGGTGTAATGGGAGAGGTGCCTCTTCTGTCCCCTGCCTCCCCATGGACTCTTGGCAGCAGCTCCTTTTCCCTGAATGGCTGGGACTCAGCTTCCTCTGCTTTTCTCCTCCTGGGGGAAGAACTGCCCCAGGTGTTGGTGGAAAGCAAGGGCTTTGAGCTCTGCTCCCTCTGGGGGTCTGGATGTGTCCAGGAGACACTAAGAAGCTGGTAGGAGAGACCAAAAAGCTGATGGAAGAGCCCAGATGAAGGAGATGGCCAGGGATGGTTCAGCATGTGGTCCTCCCCACACTACCCTCATATTACTTTTGAGTCACCTTTCCACAGGAAAAAGCCCCAAAGTAGAAAACCAAGGCTTCTCTGGGTGACCCCAGAAGCAGGAGGCTGAGTGTTCAGGAAACATGACACTGTCATGTTTTCTGAAAAATCCCTTTGCCAGGATTTCTTCTCCTGGGAAGCTGAGAAGCCTCAGAGAGAAATGAAAACAATAATTATCTGATTGCTTCTCCTGTGTTTGCTGCTTTGGAATGTGGTCTGGACATTGTTTACCAACTGGTCATTGTTTGATTGGTTTCATGGGAATTCTTTTTACTTAATCACCAGTTACCATCAGCTGTGTCGGACTCTGAGGAGTCAGTCAAGAGTTTGTATTATTCATTCTTGTTAAGGCTTTTGTCTGTATCCTTTTTCTTTAGTATAGTTTTAGTATAGCATAATATAATAAAGAATAGAATAGAATAGAATAGAATAGAATAGAATAGAATAGAATAGAATAGAATAGAATATATCAGCCTTCTGAGAACATGGAGTCAGATTCACTCATCTCTCACCTTCGTCCTGGGGACGTCACAAATACCTCGGACAGAAGTCTGCAGGAAGATGAGCATCTTTTCCCTGTTTTCCTTTTGTTCAGTCCCTGGGATGACACATCCTTGTGTGGGCTCAGAGCACAGAGTGCTCCTGTGAGCAGAGCCACACGTGCCACTCCATGTCACACGTGCCACAGGTGCCACTCGGTGCCACTGCTGCGCCGGGTGGCCGTGTTTGGTCTGCTTTGATGGCTGTGCTTCACTGAGGCAGAAGGCAAACAGAGGTGAAGTTGCTTTAGGCTGTGCTTTGCCTGTCTCAGCTTTGGATTCTGACTCTGAGCCGCTCAGTTGCTTTTATTCCCACTGCAGCAGGGGAGAATTGCAGAGATAAAAGTCCTCTGGATGGCACAGAGAAGAGAAGGGGTTTCACTCTGTGGTTTGTAAAAGCTGGCTGAGCAAAGCAGGTCACACACCTATGCAGTCTCCTCAGGGAACGAGGTGTGCTGTAAATGACCCAGTTTGTGGTGGTTTTTAATACCACGTTGCAACTTTTTTTTACACAAGCAGATGGAAGGAATCAGCGTCTTGGTGGCAATGGTCCATAAGAAAAGGCAGGATGACCCAAAGCAAGACTGACATTTGTTTGCATTTTTAAATAGATGTAGTGGTTCGTTCTCCCATTAATGTTTTTGCTTTGTCACTCAGTATGTGCTGCTGCTCAGGATCAGAAGGAAACCATGACACTGCAGCTTTTCCTTATTTTTCATGAGCACTAGCCACTTTGAGAGATTTCATACATATTTTTGTAGCTGCAAGTTGTCTATTAAACTAGACCAGAAGCATAATAAAATAAAATTTGCAACAATCCTGCAGAGAGAACAAGAGAATAAGGTTAAACATATCCTGCTTGGTAGATACTATATTCATGATAACCAGACAGGGACCTCAGAAGGTTACCCAGTCAGCATTTTAAGTTTAGGGTATTTCATTAAAAGACATAATCTTCATGGGTTCAGTAAAATATACATTATCTGTGGATATTCTTCCCAAAGCTTGTCTTCTGAAGGCTTCCATAACTCCTTTATTGCTTGCACTATCTGTTTCTGAGTATTATGCTGCCAGAGAGCATTGGCTCAGTAGCAAACTTGGATGTGTGAGTCAAAACAGGGCTGGTGGGAAATTTGTTTTAGGGCAGAATTGTCTGAAATAGACCACAGGTGAGCTGTCATTGGGCATTAGTGTACCTGAGGAACTGTGCTGTTCTGCACAGCCAGGAGAGGCTTATCTGGGCTTCACAGGGAGGCTGTGACAAACATGACCAGCCTTGCCTGAGGTGAGAGCCAGAGATTCCTAGGTAATCTTCTCCACACCATGTTCTCATAAAAGTGGATGAAACTGAAATAAAATTACCCCCACATAGAACAGGAGTGACTGATACATTGTCTCATGAGTGTACAGTTGAGATGAAGTCCAAAATGGGAAAAATATAAAATTTTTGCAAGTGGGAATGAATGGAAAGATATAAATACAGAAAAGTGAGCTATAGTATGTCCTCTAGCAGTCTTTGCTGGATGGGACATACTTGGTTACATGCTGTGCCATAATTAATCTCAAGGGTGAACAAAAGAACTGGAGTGGGTCTTCAGGTGCATAGCAGAAATTAAAAACCTTTACATTTATTGACAGATTTCTTAAAATCACTGTTGGTTTAATGCATTGCTACATGTATTTCATTAGCAACAGACCAATGGTAAGTAATGGTTCTCAGGTATTACACAGGAGAAATGCCCAATGTCCTTCTACTGAAACAGTTCTCCTGGTAAATTTGTTTAAAGACAGATTGAACATTCTTACTTCTTCCCCTTCAAATGGTTTCCTCTGAAGTCTGAATTCATTCTTCCCCACAATCTTATAGAAAAAAGTGTGGTGCATGGAGTGAGCCCCATACTGAGTGAGCAGAGCGGTGGCTTCAGGTCTAGTTAAATTAGTTCAAAATGGACCTAGTCTCCAAATTCTTCATTCCTGGATAAATCCCCATCCCCACTCAGAGTTTCTTGCTTCTCAGCAATTCATTTCTCCTTCCGTCTCTGACAAGCAAAGCATTAAATATAAATCTTTGCAATGACATCTATTTTTAAAGTAAGAAGAATAGCACTGAAGGGAATAGAAAGTAAAACTGAACAGCATTTCTTGTCTTTTGATTAAGCTCCCCGAGCTGTGAATAAACAAATGTCATCAGCACTGGCTTCCCTTCCTGTGTGCCTGGCAGTGAGCTGCAGCAGGTTTGTTTGCAGGTGCTGGTACAGCCCTGGCTGAGCCTGTCCTGCTGAGCAGCCCTGGGCTGGCAGCCCTGGCCAGAGCTCCCCTTGCACCCCCTGCCCTCGCTGGGTCACACCTGCCTGTCCCTGGGGCCAGGGCTGGCTGGGGTGGCTGCTGGCAGAGCTGGCACTGCAGGAAGGGCCACCCCAGCTTGGCAGCAGCAAGGGTGTGGTGGCTCCTTCCCTCCATACGTGATGCGGTTTCCCTGGTGTGCTGGAAGCTGAAGGGCACCTCATCCCAGATTGTGTGATTTGGGAGTTGGCTTGTGCACAGCTCAGTCCCCTTTGTGACCTGTGACAGATGAAATAAGGAGCCATTACTTCTCCCAGCAGTCTCAGACACCCTTTGCAGACCCACAAGAGGCCCCCAGCTCTGCTGAGAAACACCTGTACACCATTTTTCAGGCACAGGCTTTCCAGACATGGATTGCTTGGCACTGTCTCACATGGTTTTCCTTCTCTCTGCAACACTGATGGTGTGCACTGTCAAACCTTGTGTCTTCTCCCCCTGGAAGAGGCCAAGGAGAGCTGCAATAAGAACATCAGCAGACAGCTGTCTGTGCTGCATCCCCCACACTCCCTCATCCCACCTCTTATTCTTATTTCCTTTCTTCCAGGCAGCATTATTTTAAGTAAGGTTGGTTAATCTTTGGTGTCTCAATACCTGTCCTCATTGTTAGAGATCTGCTTCAGAAAGTCTTATCCCTGTTATGACTTCCCTTGCTTTTATCAGTCCCCTGGAGATGTGAACTCTAGGAGGTGACAAGATGATGGGTGCTAATAGGAATTGGAATAACTGGGACAGAAGTGTAGCAATCAGGGAGAGAGTCTCCAATAATGTTTCATTCTCAGCTCACTGCCAATGCCCAGTGTTTGGCCAGGGTAGAGGTACAGTACACAGATGAGTAACAAACCCACTTGCATCCAGAAAAGGGTCTGTGGCTTGATATTGAACACCCATAAGGAGTCAACCACAATTAACAAAATGTGAATATATTTGTTCCCCAAACTGGCTCAAGCAACTGTTGCAAGGGTTAAAGGAAGTGCAGTGCTGGTGAAAGGAGGTGTGATAAATGGAAATAGGACATCAGGAGGAGGTATGTTAATAGCATTTAAACATTACTTGTCTGTTTTTGAAAGTGGAAGAGTGATTTTTCCTTTTAAAGCTTTTCTATCCAGTGACCACCACAAAAAGGTGGTCTATCGGAATCTGTTAAAATCAAGCCCTAACCTTCTCAGTTTCCCATGTCTGCTGGTAGCGCTGTGGGTAAAAGTGACAGAGGAGATTTGAATAATTGATTTTACTCTGTCTCCAGAGGCAGTAATTTCCAGCAGCCAGCAGGTGAGTATGTAGTTGCTTCTTGAAACTGGGTCCAGCTGCGAGTATGTGACTGCAATGTGTGGAGGGCTCATGCTGCACTGTCTCTTCATTACATTCACATGAGCCATTTCTCTTCCAAGACTCACCCGAATCCTGCGTGGCTGTGCAGGTTCAGCTTTATTTCTACAGTGAAATTCTTCCTTCATTCTGGTTTCACAAAAAGCTTGTGTAAATCCCTGCCCCTCCAATGGCACAGACTCTGCAGTTACTGGTTTACTACACACCACATATTACAATTATTCATACCCTGTTCAGTACAAAGCTCCCTTTGTCCCAGAGGTCTCAGACCAAGACACTTGGTACCTGTGAATAGTGAGAAGATCCTGGAGTGCCAGAATTGCTAAATTGCAATTGAAAAGTAGACTTCTCCTTGCACTGGACATTCCAGCTCCGGAGCACGCAATGAAGGATTTTGTATAAATCTGAAGGTAAGGGAAAAAAAGTAAGAAAAATGCACACTACATCCCTATCCCTGTATGCTCCCTCAAGTCTTCATAGCATCTGATGACTGTTTGAATGCTCAATTTAGACAGAAAATTCTATGTTTTCATTTTGGAAGAAACAACTTTTAACTCACAGATGTGTTAGCAGTTCTGATGCATCAGATGTTCCGTCTGGGAAAACATTTAAGCAAGAACTATTTTCTCCTAAAAGAAGTTTTTTTCTCTCCCCTCTTCCTAGTGTTTGGCTGGTAATCCAAGTGGGATTACAGACTGCCATTCTCTAGTTTGTGAGTTTATGGCAGTGGCACTGGTTTATATTGAGTGTTTTCTGGCAATTAACATCTGCATGGACATATTTGTCCTGTGGCTCAGGTAAGTACCTGAGAGGGGTGCAGAGAGGTTTATCTCCAGGGTAGAGAGACTCTTGGAACCAGCTTCTGGGTGGTGGTTTGGGTTCAGGCAGAGGGAGCAGGGAGGTACTGAGTGAAAGCAGATAGCGTGGAACTGGTGGTGTGGGGCAGGTGGAGTGAGTGCTGGCAAAGATTGTTGTTTTGGAGCCTAATTTATTGAGAAAGTGGCTGAAGCCCCAGGGCTGGGGTGCCACTGGAGCAGTAAGGACCTAAATTCTCTCTGTTGTACAGTAACTTGGCCAGTAGGGCAGTGATCCAGTCAGTCATCTAGCCAAGTTCAGTTCCTTCTCTGCTTGAGGGGGTTTGAAATTGCATCTTCAGCCTTATGCCAGAATTCAGAACCATTTAGTAGCTGGAAAAATAGGACATATAGTTCAAAATGCCCCTGCTCATGGGAACAATAGAACTATAGCCTGTTGACACTGCTTTCCTGTAAATAGTGCTCTGGGGATGTCAGCTTCTGTTTTTCTAATTTTTTAGAGGCTAATGTGGAGACAATGTAAACAACATTACTTTGGAGAAATTAAATTTACTGTCCAGCTGAACTGTGGCTGCTCCCCAGGACCCACAGAGTCCTGTTTGTTTGGTTTTATTTTGAGACTTTCTTTGAAAACAAACTTTAGTTTCTTGAGGATCAATACTCTCATGTGCTGGTAATTAATAATTGAATTGGAAACAGAAAAGGAGAGGTCCCAGTCCCTACTTTCTCCCCATTGCCTCTGGCTCCAAAGTGTATAATCAAAGTTGTGCACTGTGATTATGGTTGCTTATGTCTCTGCTCTCAGTAATGCAGCCCCTTTTGTCCAGAACTGTGGTTTTCACTGGTAAACATAGTGCTTCTCATCAGATCTGGTGTTAAACTACTTTAATTGCAAGTAAAGAATTTTGCTGGCTTGTTTTCTCTTCTGATTTTCCGTGTCCTTTGATCTTCTGGATCACTGATCACATCCCTTTCCTTTCTTGGCTAAATCCATCTTGCCCACACATCTGACAAAACGTTTGCTTCCCAGATGCATTCCTGATTAGAGCTGGCCAGGAATTTCCTGACAAAGCATGCCTTTGTTGAAAAATGCCAATTTATAAAATCTAAATGCCTTATAGATATGTCTCCTCTTTGATGCATTTTTAGGGAATAATAGGAAGATTTCTGCTTTTGGGATTTGCTCCAGATTGAATTGCCATGAATTTTAAAGTCCAGAAAACACTGCCCTGAAAGGGGCTCTGGGAGTTGCTATACTCCTTATTCTGTGGCAGTGGCCTCCCTGGGTGGCTCAGATAGTGTGGCAGCAGTTTGTTGAGTCCTGTGGAGGCAGAACTCACTGGTCTGATATCCAGCTTTTAAATTCCATATCAAAATGGTCAGAGTCCTGAAAATACTGACATTTTTTGTCAGCATTGGAAAGGTCACATTCCAATGGAATCTCATGCCTTGGTGGGAGATGGAAGAATACCTCCATTCAGTGCAGGTGTATTCCTGAGAGCTTTACCCAGTTCTGCAAAATCTGGAAATACAACTTTTAAAAACTAAATTACCCTGGTTGAAGAGGAAAATAAATCAAGATATATTTTTGCTATTGAAAACGAGGTCTTGTCTTGAGCTGCAGAGCCTTAGAGACTGAAAGGCTTTGTTTATCAAAAAGTCAGGCAAAACATAGGAAGCTTATTCAGGCAATGGTAATGCACAGTGTGAGTGGTGGCCATTGGCTCTGACCAGGAGGGTCTGAAAAGGACAGCAAGTTCAACCTCAACATCCATTAAATCTTTAACCTTCCTTGCTATTCTTAATGGAAGCTGGTGGAAGAGGAAGTGGGAATATTTTAATAGATTTGAAGTGCTCCCTTCATGAATTATTTTTCGTGAGGAGATGAAATGCCTCACTGTATGGACACATTATGTTCTCATGGTCTGCCTTATTTAAAGAAACAGTCATAACAAGCAGTCACAAAGCTTTATATGGCTTCTTTATTATTTTGCTCTTGTTGTTGTGCCTCTGCGGGGTCTATACAGAAGAAAATCAGTAGATCAGCAGAATGCTGCTGCTATTGTGGAGCCTTTGTGTTGATCTGTGTGGCAGTAAAAATATGAACAATATTTCACTGAATCCCATCCCTCATTATTTTGGGGCCATTTCCTCAGCAGGCTGTCACACAATACTAAGGACAAGTTGGGTTCACAACAACTTGAATGATGCAGAGAATAAAAGAATATATGCCTCTTTGTGGAAAAAAAAACTGCCTGGGCCCAAATAGAAGGAAATCACCACAAATGCACCTTGTATCTACTTGTCTAAACAGACCTATTCATTTCTATACAATACACTTTCCAGTCCTCAGGTTGTCTCTCAACCCATTTTTAAAAATCAGTCCATTATAATAAGCACACCAGGGATAGATTTTGTTGACTCACTCTTTAAAACTATCTTATAAATATGCAATAACTATATTTGTGAGAATTCAGAGCTCCACATTCCCAGCTTAAAAGCTCAGTCAGTTTTCAGTTGTATCTCCATCTAATGCCTGACAGTATCACAGAAGGACACAAAATTTCCCATAATGTGATTACACTGGAAAAGTCCATTATTTGAATCCTTCCACAGGAGGATCACCACAGATTGCTGTTTCACTACAGATTGCCAATTGTATCAGGAACAGCAGAGGAGCTGTGAGTACCTGGCATCCCCCAGTCCTGGAGGAAACAACCTAAATATAAGGGCCATTTTAGGAGCCCACAGACTTAACTGATCAAAAGGATACTTTGAATTGCAAAGGATGGCAAGGTAGCCCTAGGCCCAGTCTAAAGGGCACCACAGAGGTTCAAACAATTGCTCCTGGAAGGGCAGCTGATCCAAACTGCCAATGCCTTTCCTTAATCCTCCTTATCACTCAGCATCCTACAGGAAATCTGCAGACTGGTGATTTAAAGCCCTTAGTGGGGCAGGGAAGCTACAATACTGGGATCATATCTCTGTCATGGCTGGACTCTTAATGGCATTTTAAGTTTAATCTTGAAAATGCTGCCCATGGAAACAGTGACCTAATCAGAGGCTGAAAACAGATTGATTTTGCAATGATTTTTTTCCCCCGTAAATTGCCTTTGAAAGTAAGAAAGCTTTCTTAGTATCTTATTTTTGATTTTTCAGTGTGAATATTAACTAGATACAGCTGTTGCTTATTTGCACCATCTATATTTTGTACAAATTCATTTTCTGTCACCTGCACTTAGGCCTAAATAAGTGTTTAACTTTTTTCATACTGTAAGTATTATGAAATCAAGATCATTAATAAATTTATTTTAAGAAAATGCAGCCTCTTTATCTGAATGTGTCTTTGTTATTTCCACAGCAGGCACAACAAATGCTACCATACAATTAAACAAACTCTTAAACAACAGGTTTCAAATAAACTGCTCTGCAAAGCCACTCCAGAAGCTGGAGACTATAGATGGGATGGCAGTGGGATCAGGCTGGCTTTTGCCACCCACACCCCTTCTTTTGAGGGCTTTCTTCTCACACTGAAGCAGAGAAGCCTGTGCTCTTGCCAGCCCCCATGCATGAGACACAGGCACGTGTCTGTGGCTGAGCTGCTGCACCTTTTGTGAGTGCATGGCCTGAGCTCCTGCCCTTGCCTGCTCCCACCCAGTGTGCCTGGGCTCCAGCCAGCCCAGGTCACACACTCCAGGGGCTAAATTCATCCTTGCCTGCCTTTATAAAGGTGCTGCAAGCTGCCACTCCTCTGGAGGAATTGGGAATGGCAGAATGTTGTACAAGACCCAGAAGACACAATCTATACCTAGAGGAAGGAGCTGCACCATTCCTGAAAGGCAGGTTTATAAAATAGCATGAAAATGCTGTTCTTGAGCTTTTTTTGCTTTGTTCTGAGAGGAGCTCAAGGGAGGAGGGTATGTTTCAATGGTAGTTAATTAAAGACTGCTTTGTTTGCAATTCCATGTGGAATTGTTCATGATTGCAAGTTTAAAGAAAAGCAATACACAGCATTTTGCCTTTGATGCTGTTGCTGGTTTAAATGCTATGTAGTCCTGTCATATTCAGTAACAGGAGAAAGGTGGCACCCAGGTGAATATTGCTACAGCTGTTTGAAAATTAACTGCTTCCTGTTGAAGGGTGATGAAAGCAAATTTCCAGGGCAGAAATTTAGCAAAAATAAAAAACTGAAAAATGATAACATTTTTGATTTCTGTAGCATCACTGACAAGAAAAATCTTCAAGCCAGGAAGCAAATAAATGCAACACTCAGCCATCCCTTTCATTTTTGGCAAACCATCAAAACCTGTTTCTTTTCTCTATAGAAACAGATTTTCTTTCCTAATGTATTTTAAATTAAATTTTTTTGGTTGCTTTTTTTGTGTTTTTTAACACCTGTTTTGTGGAAAGGCTATTTTCTGTAGAACACCATTTTAGCTGCAGTTTCAACAAGCTCTTGTTGCTTCTGAACTCAGGCTTCCTGTGTAGTAACACATTGCACTGTTGGCACACTCCTCTAACTAACAGCCTATAGCATATTTGGTGTCATCTGTTCCTGTTTCCTTGGCTGAGACATTGGCATCCTGCCACATATCTTTGTATCCTTGGATCACTGACATTTTTATTGTTTTTAAAAATAACCCCCCAGCTGCAACTTAAACATTCCTCACAGAATTTGTTTCTACTAAATGCTACTCTGTGTTTAATGTGGTAATGTGATAAAAAGGGTGTGGGTGTTGCTGTGCTGATTGGCATCTGCTGTAAGGTGGGGAGCATTTTCATTTTCACTGGAGGTCACAGGATGAGGGTGCTAAGTACTTGGCTCTTGGACAAATGCTACATATGACTGTGAACATTTGTTTGCATAGTCCTGGTTTAAAAAAAGTAAAAAAAAAAATTATTCTTTGATGTAGAAACAGAGGTACCTAAGTGTAAGCCAAATTTGCTATCACAGAGGAACCAGGGTAGAACTTCTCACAATTTCTTTTAGGAAAGGTAAGCAGGAAATCAGTATTCCTAAATAAAAACAGGTATGGGTGGGGTACTTATTTGTTATAAGGGTGTTTTAGAGTTACTTTCCCTTCCCTGTGTTTTGTGCCAGTGACATTTGCATACTCCTGACCCTGGGACAGTGTTTGAAGACAAATCTAAAAACATAAACCTAGATGTCACAAGGCATGGAATTCATTGAATCAAACCCAACTGCTGAGACTACACATGGTGGTAGTCTGCACATCAGCTCTCTTTGCAGGCAGAAATGGAAAGTAAGCACTGCTGTGGTGCAGCTTGAGCAGATGGTTCATGGGGTCAGAGGAATCTTGTCCTGGAAGAGGAAGGGCAAGAGGGGCAGAGAGGGGACACAGGTGGGATTGTTGACTCCCAGTAACTGAAGAGATATTTTCTATCGTGTGATGTCATACTCAGCATATACAACTGGAAGAAGAAGGAGGAAGTGGGGAGCAACATTTGGGGTGAAGTTGTTTGTCTTCACAAGCCACCCCTACGAGTGATGGAGCCCTACTTTCTTGAAGAGGTCTGAATATTTGCCTGCTCATGGGAAACAGGGAGTGAAAACCTTGTTTTGCTTTACTTGCACAAGTGTCTTTTGCTTATTTAAAATGTCTTTATCTTGACCCATGAGTTTTCTCACTTTTACCCTTCTGGTTCTCTCCCCCATCCCTCTGGGGAAGAGGGGATGAGGAGATGTGTGGTGCTTAGTTGTCATCTGGAGTTAAACCATGAAAGTTGGTTCTGCTTTTCCTGTTTAAGTGTGACTGCCAAGACTAGAAAGGACTACCTTGGCTTTTCAGCACACTTCTCATTTCAAAATGTAATATGCAAATGACCACATCTCATTCTGAAGATAAACTGTTCTGATAATTACCTCTTGGTGCCAGCAAATCAGATCTTTCTTCATTTGTCTGACCTTGCCTCTAGTCAACATAGTTGTTGCTCTCTACCTGGTCTGCTTTTTGTTTGACCCTCCAGGCCTAGCTCTTCTTTGCTTTGTCATTCATAAGATATATTTTGAGACCTTAAGGCATATAACACAAGCTTTTCTCTCAAGCCTTTTGGTTTTTTTTCCTGTCTTTGAATGTGCTCCCTATCACCATGAACAGCTGAATCATGCTATTCCCAACTGGCCAAGTCCCTGAACAGCAGCAAAATCCCTCCCTAGTGTTTGATACCCCCCCCATTTTTGATGTCAGAGCCTGAAGCAAACCTTCACCTACTCAGTCTGACAACTCCCATGTACCATCTCTGAGTTCCTATCCAGTGGTGGCATCTGCCTCCTGCACTTGGTGATATTTCAAGAGTTTTTTTCAATGCATCAAGCCACTTTGACATGCAATTGAAAACCTTCTGTAAGGGCAAGTGTCTTCCTCATTATTTTCTACTCCACTAATCTCTGTAATGTGCAGACTTTATTGACAACGATTGTAAATCCCAGTTTGGAACTATGTTCAAAACTTCATCTTAGAAGATGATAGGAGTAACAATTAATGTGTGATATGTGGGCTCACTAATGCCATCATTTTAAAGGCAGCCATAAAATTTCAAAAGCCCCTGTAGCTCTTTTCAAGTTGGCAAAAGTATAAATGACAATTTTCTTTATATTTCTCTGAATAGGCTTTTGGAATAGTTTCATCTGTTGTATTAAATGGTTATGACTGGAATAAAATAATTTTTATTTATTAATAAAAATAAAGATCCAAGTTATGCATAAATAAATATGGTTTCTAAGCAATTGTGTGGACAGCCCCAAGGGACTAGTAATGAAATGTTGAAACAGGAAAATTTCAAAATAAGAAATTGTTCTTCATGTCTAACTTTCCAAAAAGCTTTCTCTTTAATTATATTTGTTTGGTTACAGATTTCTCTACTTAGTTTTCACTTATTTTTCTGTACTAGTTTCTCCTGTTAGCTGATGAATTCTTTCTCCTTTTTCCCTCATCACATTACTGGTCACAGGCATGTCATAACAAGATTAAGCTTTTCTTGGAATAGTGCAGGGTGGAAAGTGTGATCAGAAAAGATTTGACTGTTCAGTCTAGTCTAACACCATGCAAGGCAGGAAATGTCTGAGTGTTTTGATGAGAAACAAAAGGTTAAATCTTGTGAGACTGTTGGTACTTTTAATTTTATGTCATTAAAAATGACACTCTCCAAGACACTGTAATATTGAGTTGAGGTTCAACATTTCAGATTGCTTCTGAGAAAATTCCTAAAGTTAATTGGAATATTTTCCATGTTTTTTTATGTATTTTAAAATATTTATTTAAAAAAATAAATGAAAAGAAATTTTATTCAAAGACTTAGAAAGGTGTTCATTAGACTTGAGATGGATAACTGGCTACATGCAAAGATGAAACAGGTATGGGACTAGGGAAAAAGTAAAAATTGTATTCACATTAGAAAAATGATGTCCTTTTAGGTCAGAAAGAAGTCTCACCTCTGCTCACTGGGCTCTGGTGTTTCTCATCTGTGGCTCAACCTGATATTTGCTGTGCAGAGACAAAGCTCCACCCTCATCAGAGCAGATGAACTCGGTATTTCTGACATGGGGAGTAGATGTCCCCTTGACTATCCTGTGAAGTGACTTCTGGGGATAGCTGTGCTTAGGATGAAAAAAAATAAAGATGGATAAAAGAACTTGAGCAAGCACAGGGGAGAGCTCGGCTTATACACATCTTCAATAAAGAGCTGCCTTTGTTTCTGAGTGGCTCTGTCCAGACTTTGACATCTCCCTAGGGAGAATGCTGACATGTTTCTTACTGCAGGGCTCTCTCTGGAACAGGAAAGATCCAAGGATATTTTGTAAATTTTTTATTTCAATTGTGGCCCTTTAGGACACATTATGAACTCTATGCATAATAGTGCTGTCTAATGCTGTGAACCTAGAGGTAGAATTTTTAAATGGAATTAAAATATTTGATGAAAGTTTTGTTGAGATTGTTGCTACATTGTATCAAGACATACTTTGCTTTCATTTTATGTTTGCTTCTGGAAGCATAAACAGTAAGCTGAAGTATTTTGATAATTACTTCCACTATTTCCTCTATGCTTTTTTAATGCTTTATTGTGAAAAACAGACACTTTCCACCTTTCTATCAAAAATCTCTTCAAGACCAGAATTTTCAAGGTGCCAAATGTGTGTATTTTGAGTTTGAATTTCAATATATAAAAATTGGAAAATATGTCCCAAAAAGAAAGAAGAGGGAGGAAAGAGATACAGGGACATATTCCCTGGCTCTGAATGAGAACAACAGAAGAAAAGTGAGCTATCAGTAGAAATATATTTTATTGTTGCCTGTAATCTGTGTTTTCCATTCACACCAATTTCTGAGCAGACTGGGGCCTATTTTCCATTTGTTGTATGTGAGTAACTCCCATTGTTGAAAATGGAAGTTATTTGTTGTATCAAAGAGGAAAACGTGGTTAGAATGTGATTGTAACTGTTTCTTCCCCCTAATTTTCTGTACTGTGTGTTATTATTTTGTGGAGTGCCATGTTTTTTTTTTTTCCTGCAGTGTTTCTCATATTCTTAATAAGGTCAGCTTGCAGTAATTTCAAGAAGAAAGGCATCTTTTGCTACAGTGTGCTATAATTTCAGGGCTCTCTGCAGGCAAACTTGAAGATCAAGATAGATTTTTCCCCTTCAGTTTGGTCTGTTTTACTTTGTTAAAGTCATACTGATGGTCCAAATGATCTCTGCTCAGCTTCTGAGTTTTAGTACAACCTGGAAGCTCACAGCAGTCCTTCTGGTTCATATAATCAATTTGAGGTTCATAGTTTTTTTACAATAAAGAGCTTATTGCATCACTAGGAGAAATTAGAATGCATTTCTCAGCTGGGGGGAGGTTAGGTGGGAAACATCACATTTTTATTACCAGGGCAATGCTGTTAATGATTAAAATATTCTTTGTTTTTTTTCACTGAGCAAATTAATTTTCTCCAAACAACTGTGCAGATGCAGGATGATCAAATCTTGTGACCTTTATTGACAAAGGGAATGTTGCCCTTAAATTAATGCGAATGCTGGGCCTTATTGAGTAGCTTCAACTTGAAGGAGCTGAGTTGTGCCAAGCACTCATTACTATGCAGAAGAGCTGTGCTATTGCTTCAGACTTTCTCAGCAGAGTCACATTTGTGCTCTGGTTGAACAGAGAGTGGAACTGCTTTTGAACAGGTGAAGTGTCATTGCTGTCCTTGTGATCAAAATTTTTTTCTTTTTTTTTTGACAGAGTGTTTTATAATTTGCAGATTTTGATCTCATTGGAGAACTATGTGTCTTCAGCCTGAAGGATTCAGGATGGAATTTGGGAATTTGTCTGTCTTACTTTGCCTCTCCTTGTAACACTGAGGTTTTCATCTGAGCTTTCCATCAACTCCCTTTGATGGTCATTGGTGAGAAACACATGCTTTTATGTCTTCATTCTAACAGCTGACCTAAAAGAGGTCAAATGAACACATCCTCCCTAGAAGAAGGACATTCCCTTGCAATTTCAGTGGTAGCCTTATTTGCATGTGAAAATACCCAGTATCAGAGAAAATCTCTCTCAAAGGATAAAGAAAATCAACTGGCATGAAATGATCTGATGACCAAAGATCTCAGAAAGCCCTTTCTTTCCCAACTTTTTTTAAATTGAAGTTGATGTGTCTGTGGCTTAAATCTCTGTTGGCTGACTCCCTGGTTGCTTCCTTCTGGGGTATAACTGTGCACTGCAAATAAACCTGTCACCTGAACAGAGGTCAGTGACCTTTTGTATCCTGCCAACAAGTGGCCTTCCTGAACATTACTGTAAGAGAAAAGGATGAAGTATTTGAGCAATCAACTATAAGAATCACCGTCTCTAGTGTCTAGTAAGCTTTCCATTCATTGTTGAATTATTGGTTGCAACCAGTTCAAGTGCTAAAGTTTTACTTTGCTAAATTCAGGTTTTAGTTAAATCACTCTGAAATACATTGGAAAATTGAGACGCTTGATGTTCCTACCCAACCAAGATAAAGGAGAAGCTGTTGGATGTCAGAAAATGAGCCTGTGCAGCCTGAGGACGAGTGATGAGTCACATTCTGTACTGCTGTGGTGCTGTAAGAACTGCTATTGAATGCCAAGTCTTGCCAACTGTGAAATTACTATTTCTGCTTGATAATGTTTTGTTTCCAAGCAGGATCTAGATAAAAGGCAATAACTGAACTTTTGAAACAAATCAGACTGCTTGTCAGACTTTTTCCTTTGGTCTTCAACCAACACATTATGGAAAGTTTTAGACTTGATATAATCATAACTATCACACAATTTTCATTTCCCCCCACTTTGTTGCCCAATTTGGCTGAATTGATTGAAAATTAAAGTAATGCAGTCACTATTATTTTGTCAAACTGGGATATAATACTTAAAAAAAGTGCCTGCACACTGAAGTAATTTTTATGGTAAAACTAAGTCTTTTTTTCCAACACAACTAAAAAAGGGATTTTGATGTTTGATTGCAGAGTTAGACTAGCATCCTTGGAAACTGAAAAACTCAAGTTTTTGCTAACATGGTATAGGAAGGAAAACTTTTACTTTAAAGGTGAATGCATAGATTCCTCTAGGATAATTCAGGTATCATCTGGATTTTGAGGTCTGTTTGCTGAAAGCACAAAAGGGACATTGGCTATCATGGAATGCTGATTTTTTCTTGGTTAGACTTATCTAAGAACTTAACTGACAAAGGTACTTAGGCCTGTGTGTAGTATGAAGCTTCTGAGCAGTATCCCTGAGTTCAACAAGCCTGCTCCTACAATGGCCAAGCACTTTGGCTGAGGTAGAGTCCAAGGCGACCAGTTTTTGTAGGTTTCTATGCAAATATCTTTTGTATAGGTACATTTTTTCAGCTGTTTTTGATTGTCAGAAATCCACAAGAAATTGGAGCTGTAAGAATCTGATTCCTGTTTTTAATTGCCAGAATCATTTGGTTTTCCTTATATTCTTTTCCAGAGGGAATAATTATGCTCATCTACATTGTGGTTTTTTATGTAGGCAACTACAATGTACTTCTTATATGAAGTGGAGTGAAATTTCAAAGAATCATTCTGAAGTAGTGATAGTGCCAGTGTGTCCTTAATAACAAACAGATTGTGATGTACAGTTACTAAACTCCAAAACAATATTATTGGATGGAATCCATAGATTGTGATGTACAGTTACTGAACTCCAAAACAATATTATTGGATGGAATCATCTGTCCTGTACTTAAGAGGTCTGATAACATTAATGTTACTATTTAAATATATATGTTTTCACTATGTTAGCTTTGTATGACTTACTCAGTGATTCATAAACTCTGACTTATCTGTGGATTAGGTAGGTATCAGATCTGCCTTATGAAAAGTTAAGTGATTCATTCTTTTACAAAATAATTTTATACAGAATATCATATTGTTTGACCTCTATTGGCAAACAGCCTGGCTTTAGCAAACAGGACTGAAATCACCAGATTCACTGTGATGAAGATGACCAAAACCTCAAGCCAAATCTGACAGACAGATGGGTTACCTGAAGATTACAAAGTGACAACTTAATGAGGCTTTTGGAAGACTGTGAAGTCTCAGAGAGAAAGAAAGTGGGTGAGACATTTCTTGAATTAATATTTATCTGAAATGTTTTTCTCATTCTGCTGGGACAAAACCGTATCATGCAGTTTCTTGACTGATACATTTGGGCAGGAAACGTCTTCAGAAATGGTTTTCCTGCAGAGTTATGGCCTCAAGATGCCCGCATCCAGAACGCCGGGCAGGGCAGGACCGGGGGAACGGTTTCAGCACCACGGGCAGCGCCCGCACCGGGCCGGCAGCGGGAGCGGCGGTGTCACCCTGGTTTTTTTAAGTTTTTCTAAGCCTTCTGATGTTTACATTCTTGTAACGAACTTTCTCACACACTTTATGTAAATAACTTACTATTTTGCATTCTTTTATGGAGGAGGAGAAATTTGATGGACTGTCGGTTTGTCCAGTGTCATTGCAGAGGTGGCACTGTCACCCTCTAATCCACTGTCACTTTTGGAAATCCATAAATGTCGGAGTCAGAAGCCAAAAGTGCTCTTTTTTACCTTGGGAGAGCTGCGTGTCCGCATTGTGTTACTTTGTGTCCTATAGTGACACGGTGGGAGCGGCGGGAGCAATGGGAGTGGCGAGGATGCTGCGCTCATCGCTCGGGTGCCCAAGGGACGCACTCTGACTGTGCTGACCAGGAAGGGTCTTTTTGTGCCTGGGCAGAGGTGGCTGTGGTGAGCCCTGGAGAAAGCACAGAATAGCAGAGCATGGTATGAAGCTGGCACTGCCAGACAGAGTCTGTGCTATGGAAAGAGACACTCCCAGGATATGGAGAGACCAGAGGAGATGGAGCCAAGAGGCTTCCAGCTGTGAGAGTGCCAGCAGCAAGGCTTGAGGTATCTGACCTCAGAATCTGGACTTAAACCTGATGAAGGGTCTTCTTCATCTCACTCTCCTGCAGATCCCATTCCATGAGAATAATTCACAGTAGGAATACCCTATTACTTGAATTTCAAGAGACCTGAGCAGTGCAGCTAATAACTTAGAGCCTGCTGATTATCACTGAGTGACTGCCTTCCGATTTCTACAGAGATGGCTTTGCATTTCACTTTTAAAATAAGTGTGGGAAATCACACATGCAGAGTCTGTGGAAAGAACAGTAACTTAGCAAGGACTGGTAGTGAGGAGTTACCACAGACTATAATAAATCTTTCTGAGCCAGCTTAATTTCTCCTACTGTTCCTGCTCCTTATCGTTCCTGAGGCTCTCTGCCCATGCGATAGATATCATAGAGCCGTCCTGACAATGAATCAATTGTGTTAAGGAGGTGTTGTCTGTAGGACTTGTCAATGTCAAGTAAAGTATAGATTGAGGCAAAGGACTGAGAGAAGAGGTGGGACACTTCCAATGTGCAGCTTGTGATTTGCTGTTATGGAGAAATGGATTTTCAGTTTCTGTCAAACAGTTCCTTCACGGTGATGGGAAAATTGTTAAACCACGTTTTCCCACATTTGGCTACTACTTACACAGTCTGTTTTTTCTTATCCTAAGTTTGAAGTGAATGTTTGAAGTGATTCCTGATTTGCAGAGGTTTTGGCACAAACAGCACCTCCTGAGATCATTGGAACTTATCCGTAAAAAAGGATTCTTGGAACATATTAGATGATGCATAACTGTAGAGATTATGGAAGATCAGCTCATGTGAAATGCATAGAATTCCAATTTACAACTTCTGATTTCAATATTAAAACTCCCTGTGCTTAAATCTCTGTCATTTCATCTTCTTGAAGTGTACAGAAATATAAATTTATTAATATTTTCAAAGTTCTTCTACTCAGTAAAAGAACATGAGATATACATCCATAGACATTATAGCTGTCATTAGTCTTTGCAAGCTTAAATGCTGTGGAATGTAAAGGAAGAATGAAAGTCCAGGATAGAGCAACTAAGAGAGCAGATAATGGCATTAATGTTATTTTACCTTTTGGCCACCTGTTGCAGTACAGCCAATGCCAGCAGTGACTGCAAGTCATTACTGTTTGACAGCTGCTTCATGTGCTTTGGAAAATGACTGTGTAATTGTTCTCAACCTCCTTTCTTGTGGACAGGTGTCCATACCACGATTAGCACTAATTGGCAATGTTGTTGGCAGTCACAGAAGGGAATCTAATGAAAGAATGAGCATGAAGGGGGAAGAAATTTCTCAGCCGCCAAAGCAATATGCCCATCTATATTCCTGCCTGTTCTGGGAACAGAATGTCAGCTCTGTGTGTCCCCTCTTCCCAGACATATTGTTTAGGAGAAGCCAAGTTGTTTTGAGGGAGAGAAACACTGGGTGGTTTAAAAGGGATTTGAGGCTGACAGTGGGATAACGATCTGCTTTAGGAATTTTTAAACTTGTGTTTGATCAAGTTTGTTTGATTTTAACTTGTTTAGAAAGTAAGTTTTCAGAAAGGGGGAAAATGTGGAAAAAGAGCTTTAAAAATATAACACCCCAATGAAAACTCAGGGGTTCTTTTTCACAAAAAAATGATGATGTTATCCTAATTAGGATATCATCAAATCTGTCTCTGGAATGCTGTCATTGTAGTCTTCATGACATGATGATGTCTGCTTCCATCCACTGTCTGGATATGACTTTATATCAACTTATCTGTTGGAATTGTAGAGGACTGTTGGTAGATACAATATTAAAGTTTGCTTCATGTCTACCACATGAACACTAAGACATCCATAACATGATTGGGGAAGAGCATATGTTGCAGGTGCTATACATTTTCTACTCATTGGAATCATCAATTCTCTGGTTCTCTTACTGTGTGACATAGTATTTGAATTTTTGTGAAAGTGGATGTGTATATGGTCTCACTGGTAGGAAAGGGTCATGGTGACCAGTGCATAGTGACTTACTCAAGAAGTTACACCACTCTGAAAAAAACTCTGGATTCTGATGTCATCTTCTATCCTAATTGTTACTCCTTCCCTAGACACCTTGAAATTCTTACCTGTTCTCTTGAGTTGCTAAGTCAAGACTGTTTCAGACCTATCAGTTCTGCAAACCCTGAAGGAACGATCTTTGCTGTAAATGTTTGTAATGATGTCTTTTCCTGAAGTAGAGGCTGGTAGGAGCAATTTGATAGCATTTAGATGCAGAGCCAAACACACCATAAGCATGTCCAAGTGTGTACATGATTTTGCAGTGCAAATGAAAAAACCCAAACCTCTTGGGGATCAGATGGGGGCAGCTAACACTGAGGTATAGTAATGTACAGTTCTTAGTTCCCACATCAGGTCAAACTGAAGCATGTATCTTAAAAAGGGAATGGGAAAAGTAAAAATAAAGATGAGGATTGTGCATGAGGAAAGATATCATTCCTAGGAAGTAAAGGTGGGTGGATGAAGGAGAGCCGAGTTGGTATGGAAAAGCCCAATACTGTTGTGCTATCATGCAGGAAAAAGAGAGAGGGGGCCTGCATTGATTCTTGTATATCATTGCCTTCTCCTCAATGACTTATCAGCATGGAGCCAACTGCATCTTGTATAATGGATGTACTTTCTGTGGGATCAATACTGGCTCATCACACAGCTGGCAGCATTGAACATCTTTTCTGTCTCAGCCTGCAGCATTTATTTTCTCCTGTAGCTTATCCCACTTTATGTGTTCTGATGACATGGCAGTCGGTTTTGTTGCATAATGGATAGAGAAAACCTCGTGCCCACACAGACAGGGGAGCACAGATGAACAGTGGCAATGTGGAATGTTTATAATACCCTTCTAACCCCTTCCCCAGCTTCTTTGGGACCATGACCTGTCCTGTGGTCTGAGAGTGACACCCCTCACAATGCCTCAGAGGAAAGAGTCTCTGGATCACCTTTCGGATAGCTTTCGGGAACATGAAACTTATTATGAGAAGCTAGAAAGTGAATTTTTGGACTGCACAAGACTTCTTTGGGATGTTTTTGAGAGGAATTAAAAGTGGGGAAAGGGATGTATCTAGCCGATTTGGGGAGGAAAAGAATTTGTGAAAAGGGAGGAGTAAAGGGCTGGTTCCATGTAAAACGGTTGTTGTTGGTCATGCCTGGCTCCTGGTCTTCTCACCAAATACCATTAATATTTTTGAGGGTGAGGAACTCTTTATTTTATGTGCATGTAGGTCTGCTCCATCAGCTGGAGTAGGATACAGGCACATGGGGCATGTGAGGGGTGATCATTAGAAATACTAATCCAGGCTAGCTGGTGACATAGATAAATGACCAAATGTTTGAGCCATAAGTCTAGGCCAGATACTAGAGTGACCAGAGAGGCTGAGAGCTGACTTCTAGAGGGATCAGAGGCTCTGAGACAAATTCCAGGGACACAGTGTGAGCCTGGCTTGAGAGACCCATTTCGTGTGTGTGTGTGGCTTGTTGGATTTTTACATACACATGTGCTGTATAGCTGTGTATGCAGGGACCTGCTGGGAATAATACATGGATCCTGGCTGGATCTGGAGGCATGGAGATGCAGCAGCCTTGCTTCTTTTTGGTCTATTGAGTTTGGCACCCCCTAATAGATTTAATAAAGTTATACTTCTATACCTGATCTTTATGAATGCAGAAATAATCCTGGAAAAGTCTTTATTTGTGTACTGCCAGACTTTGGGAGAGTTTAAGTATTTTCCCAGACATGATCTTTTCTCCTGAGAATGAGGAAAATAACTCATGGGAGGTAAAAGTTCTAAAACAAATGAAGCAAGGAGAAATAGGAAACATCATGTGTGGGCTGGTCTTCCCTGTCGTACATTTATTCTTATTTTCTAGAGAAATTAAGTATTTTTATATTTCTACTTCTCTTTAACCATTAAAGCAATGACAGAAAACAAAAAATGTAAATGATGTACTGAGGTTAGCTTTTCTGGAGAATAGTTCTGCTTCCCTTCCTAAAGTGCCTACAGGTATTACTCTTAGGATAATTGTAGCATTTTGTCATGTTGGCAGATCCTTTATAATAATTTTTGGTCCCATTAAGCAACAATAGATGAAAGGAAACCTTGGCTCAGGTCACCTGTTGGCAGCCTCACAGTTGCTACTGAGTAAGCATTGCAGCAGTAGTTGTCACTGCAGACAGGATGTCACTGAAGAGAGAGCTGGCATTTTAAGGACTGCTGTGTGTTTGTGAAAGCCTGGCCCAGTCTGAGAGCTCTGCCTCATCCTCCTAGCACAGCTCTTATTTCACTTGTTGCAGTGACAGGAAGCAGGTGAACTGCAGGACTGAGAGAACAAAACTCACATAAGTGGGAACATGGATCTCAATTCCATTTTTATGATAAAAAAAAGGGTTAGGATTAATGATTTTCAAACCTAAGACAGTTATCTTCTGATTTTATTTAGTTACAATGCAGACATTTAAATAATTTTAGGATAAATGACAATATACCCATCAGTGAAGGTATTTTCTTGGTGAATGTGGTACTAACAATATTTTCAGAAAAAGGAAAAAATCTTTAAGTAAATCCCTACTGTATGGTGTTCATATGTTGCTGTAAGTGCTACTTCTTTGCCTCTTGTTTTCTGTCCCAGAGGGGTAAAACTTTAAATTGAATTGCTGTAGGGTCACACCCCTCACATAATTTGTAGATATACACTGTGAATGAGATCATATTTTAGTAATGGCAAAAGCTGGCTAAAATGTTATGAATTCACATGAAATATTAGACAAGCTTTGAAATGGGGGAGGAGGCAAAGCAGCAGCCATAAGGAAATAATACTCTTCCCAAATGCTACAGAACATCCTACTCAAAACTGTATCACTATGTAGTAAACCCCATAGATTTAGGAAAAGCACCATGGAGGATATGAACAATAGGAATGCTGAAACAGCAAAAGAAAATTCCTGTTTTCTTGTCCTCCACCCCTTAACCTACCTCTGTAACCCTATAAGGCAATGTCATGTTAACCCCTTACCCATTGGTCAAGCTTGGATCCTTTCCAACCCTATAAAAGAAGCATACTGTACCCCATTAGTTGAGAAAGAAGAAGAGCAGAGACCCTTCATGGACCTCCCCAAATAAAGCCATCTTCGTGGAACAGCCTGCGCCTTCTCCTTCTCCTCTCTCTCCGTCTGCTGCAGCCTCAAGCCCAGGGCACCACTACCTAGCAAGCAGAGCTGAAATCCTGAGAGCTTGCAATCACTATAGAGCTGATAATCACTATGCTTGCTAGATGGTAGCCCTGCGGCCTTGGCATGAGCGAGCTAGCTTCGGGCACCCGGTCCCTACCCAGGGACTGAGCTCCTGAGCCCTAGTGCTCTGCTTTATGATAAGGCCAAATAAGAGGCTTTATTAAAGTGGCAGCCCAACGACTTCGGATTCGGACCCCCCCCCAGAGGCGATATCCGTCGGTTGAGCAACGAAGCCCCCCGGGGTTTTCTGTGATTGCCTGTTCGGGAAGCCGCTCCTTCTGTGAAGGGACTTTTCGTTTTAGAAAATCCTTTCCCCAGGAGGGTCAGTTCGACACTCAAAACTTACATCTGAACGGCAGAAAGTTCCGAGGAGAACTGACGCAGCAGACCCCTTCCACAGATCTTGGACCCCAGGAACTGTAAGTATTAGCCAATATTGCGCGCATAACTTTGGGGCTCTAAAACTTTTTTTTTCGGGTTTTTTTTCTTTTTTTTTTTTTCACGTTTTTTCTGCTGGAAGGGCTAACCATTAACATGGGTAAAATTTTTAGTACTTTAAAACTAAGTAAAACCGAGAGAGAGATATATTCAACTATTTTAGAAATCTTATCTGCTAACAACTTCTCCTTTTCTAAAGGCAAGCTCTCAAAAACTAATCTTAAAAAATTTGTAACTTGGATTATTTCGCAATACCCTGATACTGATAAGAAAGCAGTCATTGAAAATTCGTTTTGGGATATGATCAGGAACACAATATATATCTCCCAAACAAACCAGGATTTCTCTGTAACTAACTATTTGCCTTTATTCCATATAATAACTAAAACCGTTGAAAGATTTAACAGAGAAAAAATCTTGCAGGGCTTAACAGATACTTCCTCTTCAAATAGTAACAAGATCGATAAGGACTCAGAGGAATGTCACTTGCATATCTCACACCACCCCTTTGGTCCTAAAGTCCCTCTCGCCTCCGTTACTCCTAAAGCAGAGGTTACGCTGCCCACCCTAGTTCCCCCCGACACATCCTCCACTCCTGCAGGACCTGCGCTGCCCAACTCCGCGAATCCTATCTTATCTGTAACTCCACACATCCCCCCTACCCCTGGCTCGGCTTCCTCCTTGCTTCCGGTCCCGGGGGTCCCTTTTCCTGCCTCTGCCGCCCCCTCCACCCCTGCGTCGGCTCTTCCCCCCGCTGCTGGGTACCCCCCCACCCCTGCGCTGATGTCCCCCACCATCCCTCCCGCCGCCGCGCCCGCCGCCCCCGCTCCCCCCGCCCCAGCTCCGACCAGCCCGGCCCCTCCCGCGGGCTCCCCGAGCCTCACCCCCGCCGCTCCCGAGCCCGTGTCCATCCCCGCCCACCCTCAAGGCCACCCGAACGGAATCCCAGACACCCCCCACGGTGCTGTCCCCCCCACCCGGTCCTGTGCGTGCTGTGCTGCCATCCCAGCTCCAGTGGCACCTCCCCCCAGCCAGGTCATGCCATGTCTCCCCCCCCAGCCATTGAAACCTTTGAAAAACGCTTCTAAACGAAAAAAGCGCAAGTCACGGATAGCAACCCTCCCTCAGTCCTCCTCAGAGGACCAGAGCTCTTGCAGTGAATCTGATTCTGATACGATCCACACGGATCCATGGGCTCGTATTAAAGTAGAAGCGACAAAGGCTGGAGACTGGGAGCTGGCACAGAAGATTAATGCTTTCCCAGTAGAATATAAGCAAGGACGGAATGGTGGTGAGTCCGCTATAAAGACGTGGAAAGCTAACTCCAATAAGGAACTAGTGCAATTAAGAAATATAGCCAAAGAACATGGGCGAAGCTCACATGTTTTTAGAAATTTCTTAGAAGCCATGTTCTCAGCACATGTCTTACTTCCCCACGATGTAAAAAATATTTCACACTGCCTCCTGTCCCCAGCAGAATATTTGTTATGGGACAGGCATTGGAAAAGACATTTAAAAACGCTATCAGATTCATATTCTGCGGATGCTAATAAGACGAATTTTACAGTAGCCCAACTAGCTGGTGAAGGTGACTTACAGAAACCAGCAGACCAATTGGAAACCTTGAATAAAGAGGCACTGCAGGACATCGCTCTTGCAGCAAAAACCTCTTTACTTCTCGTGCATGATGAGTCAATGCCAACAATGCATTTTTCTGCTATTAAACAAGGGACAGATGAAAGTTTTATCAAATTTGTGGACAGACTTAGAGATGCTTTGGAGAAACAGATCGAGAGCACAGAGGCAAAGAAGGAACTCTTATGTAAACTTGCCTTGTGTAACTCTAATGAAAAATGCAAAGCCATTTTGAGGTCTCTACCCATGGATACAGACCCCACCATAGAGCAAATGCTGGAATGCTGTACACGTCACACGTCCACGGAAAATACAGTGGCCCAAGCAGTTGCTAAAGGTATTGCTGAAGGAGTTTCTGGTGCATATGCAGTAATAGCTTCTAAAGACCAACCTAAATGCTATCACTGTGGAGATCTTGGACATTATATAAAGGACTGCCCAGAGAGATCACACCCCCGATACCACCGTAACAATTACCAAAGACCCCAGAATCAGCAGCGCTACCAGCAGCATTCGGGAAACTTCTTGCCCCGCCCGGTCGAGCCCCGGGCGCTGACAACAAATCAAAGGCCACCCAGACCCAACCCCGCACCAGCCCAGGATGTTCCGGACCACAAGAAGAGGATCCAACCCACGGGGCAACCCAGATGGGAACCTGCCGTCAACTGGTAACTGCTTTGTCCATTGACTTTAATAACGAGAATGTTCACCGTGTTCCCACAGGCAAATATGCGCCAAAAGGTGGTCCTTCGCATATTTTAATTATAGGTGACTCTCTTAATAGCCCAAAGGAGATCTTCGTTGTTCCAGAAGTGCTGACAGTGCAGCCAGGACAAGAGATTCTCGTCCAGGTATGCTGCATAGACTCACCATTTTTTCTTTCAAAGGGAACTCCAATAGCACAAGCCTTTTTACTCCCAAAGGATCACAGGGAACAGATTCCTCTCAACCCTACAGCTATGTGGGCACAAGTTGTGGGACCATCCAAGCCTACCATCGAGTGCGGCCTCACCTGCAAAGGCGAGAAGACCCACCTACCAGGGATGCTGGACACTGGTGCTGATGTGACCATCATTGCCCGCTCAGAATGGCCAGCACACTGGGATCTACAACCTGTTGCAGGCATGATTTCAGGGATTGGTGGAGCCACAGTGTCCATGAGAAGCAAGAACAACATCCTTGTGGAAGGGCCTGAAGGCAAGCTGGCAACCATTCGTCCATTTGTGGTAAGGGCCCCCATCACCCTTTGGGGCAGAGACGTTCTATCCCAGTGGGGAGCTTCTCTACATATTCCCACTCAGGATTTCTAATTGGGGTCACTGAAGTAAGCGCGCTGCCAGAAACACCTCGTCTCACCTGGAAAAGTCACAAGCCACTCTGGATTGAACAGTGGCCCCTCAATAAAGTCAAACTGCGCGCCCTAAACACCCTCGTGGAAGAACAGCTCGCAAAAGGCCACATAGTGGAGTCCAACAGCCCTTGGAACTCTCCAGTCTTCGTTCTACCAAAGCCTGGGACAAACAGGTGGAGGCTCCTCCACGACCTTCGCAGAATCAATGAGGCCATCGAGGACATGGGCCCCCTCCAGCCTGGCCTGCCCTCCCCATCGATGCTGCCTAGAGACTGGATACTTGCTATCATAGACATTAAGGACTGTTTCTTCAGCATTCCTCTGCACCCTGAGGATGCTCCACGGTTTGCTTTTTCCGTTCCCTCTCTTAACAAGGAGGCCCCGCTCAAAAGATATCATTGGCGTTATCTTCCTCAAGGACTAAAAAACAGCCCCACTATTTGCCAGTGGTACGTGGCTCACATCCTGTCTCCCATTCGGAAATCATTCCCCGATGCTATCATCCATCACTACATGGATGACATCCTGGTGTGTGCTTCAGACAAAGCTTACTTGGACAATACAGTTAAAAAGACTATTGAAACCATAGAAAAGGCAGGAATGGAGATTTGTGAGGATAAAATCCAGTACACCAAGCCATGGACTTACCTTGGAGTCCAGATCCGGGAAAGGACCATCGTACCTCAGCAGCTCACCATAAATGACGACCCAAAAACCCTCAGGGACTTACACAGCTTGTGTGGATCCATCAACTGGGTACGTCCACTGCTAGGAATTACAACAGAGGACCTTGCTCCCTTGTTCAACCTTCTTTGCGGACCTAAGGACCTGGACTCTCCCTGCACTCTCACAGAAGAAGCCAGAGGTGCCATCACTAAAGTCCAGGAAGCCCTGTCTTCATGCAAAGCCCATCGCTTCGAGCCCAGTCTGCCTTTCAAGTTCATCATCCTGGGAAAAGCACCTCGATTCCATGGACTGATATTCCAATGGGACTCACAGCTTCGAGACCCTTTGTTGATACTGGAATGGATCTTTACAAATAGCCAGCCCACAAAGACACTTACCACCTACCAGGAGGTCATAGCACATTTAATAAAAAAGGCAAGGACTCGCCTTCGATCTCTTTCAGGTTGTGAGTTCGAATGCATATACTTACCAATAACTCTTACAGACTTTGAGGATTTGATCCAGACCAATGAAAGCCTCCAGTTTGCCCTGGATAGCTACACGGGCCAAATTTCAGTTAAGATCCCAAAACACAAACTCTTTAACCCTGATGTAACCTTCCATTTGATTCCAAAACAAATCCAAAGTAGAAAACCTCTCAAGGCTCTAACACTCTTTACAGATGGCTCAGGGTCTTCCCACAAGTCGGTGGTTACATGGAGAGACCCCCAAACACAAGATTGGCACTCTGACATACAAATAGTGGAGGGATCTCCACAGATCGCAGAATTAGCAGCCATTGTCAGAGCCTTTGAAAAGTTTGAAAATGAGCCTTTCAATCTGGTTACAGATTCAGCTTATGTCGCTGGGATAGCGATGAGAGCAGAACATGCTCTTCTCAAAGAGGTCTCTAATCCAAAGTTGTACCAACTGCTCTCTAAATTAATATACCTAATCTCCCACAGAAAGCAACCTTATCATATAATGCATGTGAGGTCACACACAGACCTCCCAGGTTTTGTTGCAGAAGGCAACAGAAAAGCGGATGCATTAGCAATGGCAGCAGAAACTGCTAATGTTCCTAACATCTTTGCCCAGGCAAAGTTGTCACACGCGTTTTTTCATCAAAATATACCTGCCCTTATGAGAATGTTTAAGCTCTCAAAGGATCAGGCAAAGGCTATCGTGGCTACGTGTCCGAACTGTCAGAACTATCAGATACCATCCATGGGGATGGGAGTCAATCCCCGAGGTCTGAATAGCTGCCAGCTGTGGCAGACAGATGTAACTCACTTCGCACCTTTTGGAAGATCAAAATACGTGCATGTATCGGTCGACACGTTTTCAGGAGCAGTATTTGCATCATCACATGCAGGAGAAAATACCATGCACACAATAAAACACTTTCTCCTCGCTTTTGCCGCCCTGGGTGTACCAAAAGAGATTAAAACAGATAATGGACCAGCCTACACTTCCTGCAAGTTAAAGGAGTTCTTCAGTGAATGGGGAATAGCACACAAGACCGGCATACCTGTAAACCCCACAGGACAATCCATCGTGGAAAGGACACATCAAACCCTCAAAAGAGTCCTTGATCAACAGAACAGAGACACGAGAATCACATCTCCAGTGGAAAGACTTTGCAAGGCTCTCTACGTCATCAACTTCCTGAACTGTACAGCATCAGAGCCTGACCCACCAATACTTCGCCACTTTGCAAATACCACCCAAGCAAAGCTCACTGAGAAACCACCTGTGCTCGTGAAGGACCCTGAAACACACCAAATTTCTGGGCCTCACCAGTTGATTACCTGGGGTAGAGGATATGCGTGCGTGCTACTACCATCCGGTCCGAGGTGGTATCCCGGAAAAAACATAAAGCCATACCTAGGCACTGAGAACACTACTCCTGCAAACGGGGACAAGAACGCTCCTGAGGCAAACACAAGACCACCTCAAAACCAAACCAGCTCTGCCTGGAGACGAAGACGTCGCCGAATACCCACAAACACAAGAACAGACCACCCCATTACAAGACAGCAGACAAAACTGAAAAGCTAAACAACAGTCTGCTGCATCAGACCATAGATAGCCTTAACACAAAAGTGTTCTCTGAACTATATGTTGTTACACTGGTTTTTTTTTGTATTTAAAGAAAGAAAAAAAGAAAAAAAAAAAAAGAAACACCGTTATTCCCCCTCCCTAATCTTTTAAAACCCCTTAACCCTCTACCCACTCCTCCTCCCATAGTGTAGCTTAGAAATTAAAAGAAAAAGGGGGGGAGGAGGGGAACAAGAAAAGAACAAGGCAGAAAACCCTCTCATCATAAAGATAACAAATTCTGCTTATATTCCCTATCAGAAGCCCTATTCCTGCCCAAAGATGAAAAATATCTCCGTTGCTGCTGTCCTCATTGCTGCCTGGATGTTCTTCACCGTACCGTGTGCCTTCGGCTGGATTAGCCCACAGCCTAGCCATAATGTTTGGGTAACCTTAGCAAAAACATTAAAACAGGACAACATGTGCTTGTCCATGGGAAGCATTGATAACCCACTTTCCACATGTCTAGTAGGAATTCCCTTTGTAGCAGATGACTGGCCTGTCTATAACTCAGAGATTCTCCGCACCACAGGTAAGAGACCCAATGTGGTTGATACTTGGGACGAGTGGACAAAAATTCTGCCAGATGCTCGAGAGGAACCCCAAGAATTAGATCTGTTGGGGTCCTCCAAGGCCACATACTGCGTCAAATTTTACTTTAGACGTCCAAAAAACAATTGGCCAGAAATTGACCAGAACAAAAACACATATCGAAAAGAGATATCACCAATTAACAAAGCCTATAACTCTCACGATTGGTGCAATTACACGGCTCGTGTGATTTCTGTGTCCTCTCTCCATCCCAAAGTATTACCCAAGGGAATGTTTCTCATCTGTGGTGACAGAGTATGGGCTGGGATCCCCTCCCGACTCCAGGGAGGTCCCTGTACCCTTGGAAAACTTTCTACCCTTACACCAAACATCACCCTGTTACATAATTGGAAAAAAGAAAGCGAATCAAAACGACAAAAAAGGTCCTATACTGAATTTGATGAAAATTGTGATCCTAAATTATACGATTGGAACAAACAAAAAAAGATTGCTGTCTCCCTGTTTTTACCCTGGGTAGCTGCAGCTAAAGCCCTCGGTGAAATCAATCACCTTGGGTGCTGGCTCAGTAAACAAGCTAACGCTACATCTGCAGCCTTGAGTGATCTCTTAAAGGAAGAAGAAACCACAAGACATGCTTCGCTCCAAAATCGAGCAGCAATCGACTTCCTGCTGCTTGCCCATGGACACGGCTGTGAAGACTTCGAAGGGATGTGCTGCTTCAACCTCTCTTCACGCTCGGAATCCATCCATGCGAACATCCAGAAACTGAAAGATCTCGTGAAGGACTTGAAAGTAGAAAGAATCCCAGACTGGGTCAATGAACTTTTTGGGCAATGGGGATTAACAGGATGGGCTGCATCCTTGATTAAGGGAATGTTGTTGATTCTCCTTGTAGTTGTTATTGTGTTAGCTATGTTCTCGTGCCTTGTTCACTGTTTCAAAAGAACTATAGCGAATGCCTTTTTTGTAAAAACAGAAAGTGGAGTTGTAGTAAACCCCATAGATTTAGGAAAAGCACCATGGAGGATATGAACAATAGGAATGCTGAAACAGCAAAAGAAAATTCCTGTTTTCTTGTCCTCCACCCCTTAACCTACCTCTGTAACCCTATAAGGCAATGTCATGTTAACCCCTTACCCATTGGTCAAGCTTGGATCCTTTCCAACCCTATAAAAGAAGCATACTGTACCCCATTAGTTGAGAAAGAAGAAGAGCAGAGACCCTTCATGGACCTCCCCAAATAAAGCCATCTTCGTGGAACAGCCTGCGCCTTCTCCTTCTCCTCTCTCTCCGTCTGCTGCAGCCTCAAGCCCAGGGCACCACTACCTAGCAAGCAGAGCTGAAATCCTGAGAGCTTGCAATCACTATAGAGCTGATAATCACTATGCTTGCTAGATGGTAGCCCTGCGGCCTTGGCATGAGCGAGCTAGCTTCGGGCACCCGGTCCCTACCCAGGGACTGAGCTCCTGAGCCCTAGTGCTCTGCTTTATGATAAGGCCAAATAAGAGGCTTTATTATCACTATAATTATAGGGCAATGATAATTGTTTTTTTTTTTTTATATGAAATTGTATCAATAAACATTCTGTGCTTCTTAAGTACAATCTCTCTTGTAGCATTCCTTGCACAGTATGACTGAAAGCCAAGATGTTAAATCCCTTTGCAGGGGACTCAGCTTTATGAATGTCTCTTAACTGAACAATTTTTATTTAGAATGTTATGGCCTCTGACAAGAGGACCTCTGAGCCAGAACTTGAAGGATAAAACTGAGCATCTGTGAATGCAGGAGGAGAAATAATATCATTGAAACCAATTTCTTACAAACAAATTTAAAGGTAGCTAGTGGAAAGTCAGGCTGAAGTTGAGGAAGAATATACAAGGGCCTTGACCACTCTGCCCATCTTCAGGCTGGCACTATGGGTTACACAGATGCCCCCAACTCTGACACTAACTTATACTTTTTTGTATCAAGCATCATTGGTCTGGCACAGGGGCAACACAATTTCAAGTGACATACATTTTAAATCTTACAACTTCTGTACTACTCTACATTTTAACTCAGTTCAGCTTGATGCATTGATTGCCAAAAGCTCCTGCTTTTGAATAATTCAAGAAAGTCAGCTGTCAGTAGGTATGTAATTTGGAGAATTGCCTTTGTACTTTTTAAAATCCTCGAGCATGTGCCAGCAACTGACTGAAGCTCAATTTTAAGTTATGTACTAGAGCTCAACTTGTTGTTTTTGTATGAATAGACTCTATGGGTTTAGACTTCTCCCATCAGTTTTTTACATAGACTCCAGTAGCATATTGAAGAACAGTTTCATGGAACATTATTGAACCCAGAGCTGATAGGTCTGATGATTTCCATCATTCTGTCATGATACCTGAATGTCAATGAGGCATTGCTGCAAAGCTGTGAGTATTGCCAGTCTAATTTTTTGTTATTGCAAGGCACTAGAGCCACTTGAATTCAATCATGGAGTGAAAAGGTAAGAACTCTCTAAAAGAGGGGGAGAGAGAGATATTGAAAAACTTTCTTGGGAAATGTGGGCATCCTGGATTGCCCACATCTGAAATATGGATGCAGAAATTCAAATCAAACCAATAAAATATAAGCAATTACATATAATTAATCTGTATAAAGTAAAACATATGGCTCATAAGTACATGACAAAATTAAGCTGAAACCTAATACATGTAAAATGAATGCATATAAAAATAGTCTGAATAATTCAAGGCACTTAACACACTAAGTAACTCTTGAACAATACCATGAACCTTATGGTCTCCTGGTTACTGAGGTGGTGCATTGTTCGTTTTTTTTTTTTGTAGTATGACAGTGCTGCTTGGTAATCAAACCTCTGCTGTGTTCTGCACTCTGCAGACATGTGATATGTAGACATGCAGAGTCCACACTTGCTAAAAAGCTAGAAAAGGATTTTCATGCCTGCCAGAAATACATTCTGAATAGGGCATATTGAATCTACATATGCATTTATATAAAAACATAAATATAGATTTATTTGGATCTGGACTACATGTTTCTTTGGAAATGGGATACAAATTTTAATCTTTTAAGATGCATGGATTAATATGTCTGTAATTATTACATGTATGACTAACAGCAATTTCTCCTTTCCAGTACACATTCAAAGCAGTAGAACACAATGCATTTAGCAAGGTGCCATTCCTCTCTTCTGCAATCCACCATGTGGAGGAAGAAATTAAGGAGACATGAGGTGAGCAACCATGCTGGTGGCACCAGGATGGTTATGTTTCCTTTTATCTGAATCCAGACAGCTCTCTTGGCTTGCTAGAGTCTGCAGTTATGGGGAGAGGAAGAACAGGATGCTCAGGATTTAGATGAGTGTGGTGGTGTCAGCCTTGGAGGTTTGGCCTGAATTTTACCCCTCAGCCATGGGTCTCTTCCTATTCTTGTCAGAAAGAGACTCGGTGCTCATGACTTTCATCCCATTGCAGGGTCTGTTCTCATATGATCCATAAGTTATTTTCCACTTCTCTGGTCCAGTGCCCCAGTTTGTTCCAGAAACAGGATGATGGTTGGGTCTTTATGCAAGGCAATTGCATTTGAAAAGAGAAATGCAAAATTTGCTTGAGTTTCTGTTAACATATGTTCTGCTGCGTACAGTCTCACTGAGGTAGAGGTCATAATTGTGGATGAGGTGGGAAAATTAATTGTAAAGCTGGAGGTGCTTTTATTTTAGCTGTTAATTTTGTTAATTTTCTGCCCTTTGAACCATGAGGATTGCCTTAGCTTTCTTTTCTTTTTGCCATGACTGTTCAACTATTATGCCCCTCACCTCCTTCCAAGCTACTATTTTTCCATGTCCAATTTTATTTCCTACTGCTCTATTCCTGCTTCTCTTTCCCTCATTGCTCCACTCTGACTTCCTTAATAAAAATCTTATTTTCTATTTCTCCCATACATCTTTTCACGTTTTTATCCATGCCACTTAAGCTTCTCTCCCCCTTAATGTTATCTAGCTTAGAATAGAACCTTGTCTAATTGTGCACTCTTCCTGCAAACCAGCCATGTGGCCATTGCTGAAGAAGCAATGCATAACCCATAATAATTAGCAGACCATAAAAAGTTTTGAAAAAATAATTTTTTTTCCCTGATGGTGGGCTGAGATGTTGACTTGAGCTAAAATATATTCTTGTTAACTTTAAAACAAGTGTCTTAATTATATTTTTCTTCAGTTTTGAACACCAGCCACTGGGCTAGGTCTAAGGCTATGTTTTATATGGTTCTGTGCAGGGAGATAAATCACAGCAAACACCTTTGGGCCTCTCTAGTTCCAACCCATTATTGTGCAGTGCAAAGGAAGTAGAAGGTATTTACTACAGCATAATTAAGACTGTACAAGCCTCTCAGAACTTTTTCTAGTTGTCACATGAAAAAGGAAGATTTTCTCGACCCTTAGTGTTTCAGTTGTCTGTCAGTGGCACAGGAAAGCTGAGACCCTTGTGCCTGTCAGTGTCCTCTTAGGGGGATCCTTCTCTGAATAGCCCTGCCCTGGGTCAGAGGCTGGTCTGACTGACTTGTCCAGGAGCACACACCAACAGCATAAGGGAGAACCCTCAGCAGGTCATCCACATAATTCAAGTATGTTCCCTGCTGCTGGAGACTGCCTGTGAAGGACTCACACTCACAGTTTATGGAATAACACTCTTTATTAATAGAAAATTGTGACAGGTGAAGGTTTGATAGTATCTGTTAGTGACAGTGTCTGACTGCAAAAATGTATTCAAAGCAATGCAGAGACAAGCACCAATACTCAATAAAAGCATTCAGACGCAGAGCGTGGTTCTTGCCCAAGAGGAGTCCCTATGGGGAGGAGGAGGCAAGTTCAGCTCATTGATGGATCCCAGCAATTACAATGGAGTCTTCCCTTACTTCTCCCCAGTCTCTACTTAGTTTTATACTATATTTCATATTTAGGTGGAGCTTGAGTCACTGCAATCATGCATGCCTTGGTTACTGCTGATTGGTGTAACCCTGCTCTTAAAGGTACAGTCAATAAAACACAGAGCACAGGCACATTGAGGGGTGGTTGTCAGGAGGGGGTACACCTTGGAGGGGGTACCCTTGGGATGTAGGTGTGTGCTAATATCACAATTAGATTATAATGAACCCATCTCATCTGAGGAGAGTGATTTCACCGCAGCTGCTGCCTTGGCAGCAATAGCCCTCCTCCTCTCTCCCCAGGCTGAGAGGTGTTACGGGGTTTATCAGCAGCACAGCACCACTGAGTTCCCCTCCCTGTGAGGATTCCAAAGAGCCTGGCTGTGGAGTCTCCACTCTGCTCCATGCTCCTTTCCATCCCATAGCAGGCGCTGTGCTTGCAGATTGTGTGCACATGGAATCACCATGGGATAGGTTTCCAGGGCGCCAACCAGATTCCATCCAGAGAACAGCAGTTGTATTTTACCCTATAATTTCTGTACTTTTATGACTTCTGTTACAATGTGAATCTAACCTCTCAGCTGCCTATAATTTTACCCCCAGCCATCTTTGCACTTTAATTAGTAAGGCTTTCTTATAAACCAGCTAAATCTGGGAGCACAGAGCTTCACAGCCCTTTCATACAAGGCTTGTACCAGGCAGACCTTATAAAAAGGCTTGACTAGGATGTAGCTTTGATATTTCAGTATGCCATATTAAGTACTTTCAGAGCTTCTATTATTACTTAACTTGTAAGAGTATTTACCTAGTCTTTATTAGAAGTAGGTTTCCAGGTTTCTCTGCTTTTATCTTGCCGCCTACAGCATGTAGTGAAGTCTAACTTTGAAGAAATTTTTTTTTGCTTTATTCTCTAAGTGATCCAGTCCTAACAATGAGTCCATGATGATCAATTTAATTTAATTTATGTTTTGTCATAAACTGTTACCTTCTTGACTTGTCTGTGTAATATTCAGCCTCACTCAGAAGAGCTGTTGGATACATTTTCAATTGCTTTATGTGAGTCATTGTTCTAGAGGGAGCTTTTATTATGGATTGAATACGAAGGATGATACATTTACATGTAGAAGATCAAATTTATGCTCTATTAGATTTATACCTGTTTCCTAGGTGTCCATATATTCACAAATATACATTTGCATTAGTATGCATACAGACTCACAGGGTCTTGGAGACAGAAGGATAAGAAGGAAACATTGGGATGCTGCCAAGAGAAACTACAGTATCTTTGGTCTGATTATTATTCATTATTTATTCCTGTTGCTGCACATGACAAGGTTGTTCACACACGGTTGTCACTATCCTTGCATAGTCACTTAGGCTGCTTGCCTTTGTTCCATGCTAAAGCTGCAACTCCAAGAACAACAGGATGTGAGAGAGGAGGAGGAGGAAAGGTTGACTCTGGACATGCTGAGATGTCAAAAAAGGCCCTAAAATAAAAATCTAAAATAAAAAGCTGAATACCTACCAGCAGAAGAAACTATGTTTAACCTCCTGCAAGCACATGAGCAACTAATCAGGAAATAACCACAAACATGGTACAGGGAGAGCAGTTCATGAACAGGTGAGACTGGACCACAATAATTAGAAAAGTAGATCAGATCTAATTGGAGACCTTCCTGCTAGAGCCATTGAAGTTAGGATTGAGGTGTGTGTGTTTGCTTGTCTGTTTCTGGCAACTGCTTTATATTGCTGGGGGCGGGCAGGACAAGCTGCTCAAGCATAAGGTCTTGGTGCATCTCACCCCACCTTGCCATCTGCAGCATGTGTGGACATCTCTGAGTCAGTCACCCTGAGCTCCAGCTACACAGCCAAGGCATTTTTGAGTTCAGTTTATCTGCTGGTTTTTGGTATCTGCTTGTAGATGAATGGTGCTGTGGCTGTGCCCTCTCCTCTCTGCTCCCTGCAGTGAGGACCCTGCTCCTAGGGACACCTGCAGCACATGCTGAAGGTGTCTGTGTTGGATTAAATGACTTTCAAGTCAGCTTTGGGAGCTCACTGTGCTTCCTTTTGCCCTCAGTGAGCATGAGGTGAGCTGTACTGCCAGCACTATGGAGAAAGATTTGGATTAGGGTTATGTACCTTGCATTTGCAATAGGATATGCCCACACATGTGGCTGGCCACTGCTGTTCTGCTGAGGGAAGCTGTCACCTGTGATGCAGTTATCCTGACAGGAAAAGTGCTTCCATTGCTACTTTTTCTGCCATGTGAGTGAATATCAGCCAATGTGACAAAACAGCTTAGATTTTTCACTGGTATAAGACAAGCCTCTGACAGGAGTTGGCCCTGTAGCTGTGTCTGTGTGCAGGCTCAGATCTCGGACCTGTGGAAGCATCAGTGCAGGAATCTGGTGGGATGATCCCAGGGAATAAGGTAACATGAGACATGAGATGGGTGAGGGATGAGTGGTAGAGTTCTTCAGAGAGTGAGTCAGAACACACAGGGTAAACTTGCTCCCCAGAGTTAACTCCACAGGAAACTGTAATTTTGGATGTCTAAAGTTTGATCCTGGAAACGGTGTACACCTGAGAGCAAATGTAACTGACAAACACACTCAAATTAACCAAATTGTCATTATTTGATTAAAATTATAAAGTGAAGTAAAAAAAAAAAAAAGTTATTTCAGGTTAGTTTCTGATTTCTATGTTTTGATATGTTGAACTCTGCCAATACACTTTTTTTCATTTTCAAGTTCATCTTTTTCACCTCATCTGCTTGGGAAACTGTAACATTAAAACGGAGCAAGGACAAACTTCATTTAAAAAGCAAGCTGTGTTTCACAGCTACTGTCAGAGACAATAGCCAGCTTTTGATGTGTAATTCTGATAGCATCAAAATGAGAAAGCCTGGCAGTGATGCCCTGCTTGGTAATTTTAGAAGGAGGTTTTGGAGCTTACTTTGGGCTTTCTGAACTATTTGAATTATTTACTGGCAGCCACAGGCGAGTGGCATTTTACAGTGTGTTAAAACCAAGCTTTGATATCTGAAAATAGCTCCTTTGGTACAGTGCTTGTCTTCCTTGATTCTCACATAAGCTGCATATTTATCATAGCTGAGTGATAAATGATAAGATTCTGCTGTTTTATATGCAGTGAAATGACAAGGTCAGTTTTAATTAAGCTGAGATCAAGCCCAGTCTGTATTGCACACTTCTGATTAGGTTACTTCAAATTAACATAAGTTTTTGGAGACTTCACTGAAGTCAGTGGTGTTAAACACCAGCTGTGCTGGCAGATAAGCGTGGGATATAAGAAGGAGATAGAATTCACATTGAAATTAGCACTTGGCACAATATAATTCTCTGATTGCAAACTATGCGAAGTTGCCTGTGCTAATTGGTTGATTTTATTTGAAGCAGATGTTGTTAGCTTTCCCACTAATGATCTGGAGAGAAATTTTTTTGAAAGAAATGCCATGTTAGGTTCTCTGCAGTATAATAAGCTAATTACAACTTTAAGTACTTGCAGTAATTAGCACAATGTGTATAAAGTGGTCCTGATCTTTTCACCCTGCTGTATTATTGTTAGGACATGTAAAAAACAAAAAAAGAGAGGTAGTTGGATTTAGTTTCCCCAGTCTAGCTTTTTGTTTTCCCAGACTTTTATATTAAAGAGATAATGAGCTAGACTTTTATCCTTATTTTTAAGCACACCAAAAAGTTTTAAACCTTTCTCCTGTTTCATTCTAACTCTCTTCTCTAAATCAAATCTGTTTAGTTTTATCTATCTCCATTGAGGTAAAGCCTTTCAGGATCTTAAAAATCCCATTAGTAAACTGTTCTGTACAGCAATGGAGTGTTTGTTCTCTATTAACTTATTTAATCACTTGTCCATGGATTACCAAGATCTAAAGTATATCTGACCTATAGAAAGAAAACAAACAAACCCACCCTGCAAACTTCCTTCTTTCAGAGTAATTGTGCTCCTTGTGGTTTGTTCTGTCAGTGATTAAAAACTGCTGGCAGTTTGAAAAATAGATACAAGAAGACCCAGCAAGTGATCCTGCCTGAAGAAAGAAGGAAAATCAAAATGAGTTATATGAAAATGGCAAATCAGATATTATCCTCATAATCCCTTCTGAAATTCAGTGTGACTGTTGCAGATGGTGGGTACACTCCAGAAATGGCTGTTCTGAAAGCACAGTTTAATGAACATTTCAGTTTAGCTGGCGGTCTCCTGAGGTGGTTTGGTGGAGCCTGCTCTTCAGAAGCCTCCACCAGCCATTAACACTGGAAATGCTTTCACTTCCTGGGAGAAGTGACTGGAAGCCAGATAGAACCATTTGCACAAATATGGTCACATTTCCCAGCTCCCTGGTTTTGGGGGCTGAGGGATGACACACTCAACTGTCTTGGACGTGTTGTGCCATTTCAGGAATGCCTCTGTGGCCCCAGCCACTCGTGTGACACACAGATGCTGCCAGAGACTGTGCCTTAAGGCATTTCCTTGCCACCACCTGAGAGAAGGGTCAGGGGACTGTCCCTTTGGGTTTTTTTTCCTGGGAAAGTGATTTACTGCCTGGAACTGCAAGGGCAGACATTTCCAGGCAGCCGGAGCCTTCAGGAGGCATTTTGTGGGGGGCTGTGGACAGACACCTGTTTAGATGGGCTGGGCTGGGCTGAGCTGTTTGCAGCTCTTGCACAGTCCTGAGTGACTGCTCACAAAGATTGGCACAGCAACAAAGAAGGGACAAAGTACAAAGCCCACAAAGTTTTTGGGTTGGAATGTGCAGGCACATCCATGACACCTGGGGAGGCAGAGCAGGAGGGAGCTGTTGATGGCACTGGGCAGTTTGACTGGACTCTTGCTCTCTGACAAAGTGCTTCAGGCCTCACTGTTTCTTCCTTAGGTCCTTTAAACTGCAAGTCATATCTGTGAACAGAAGAGTTTCAACCCATCATGTTTTCTCCTTTTTTTTCCTTTTCCTTTTTGATAATGAATTTTAAAAGAAATATGTCCTTTGCATATGTCCAGGGGTTGAATGTCTACCTCTCTGTAAAGTGCGCATAAAGAAGGTATTAAATCCCAAATCTTGTATTTATCATGGCATATTTCACTGAGATATATTCCTGGGTTAGCAAAAATAATACAAAGTTTAAAATACTCATTTGCTTCCAACAAACCTTCTCCCCTTAAATAAGCTGGTAAATCTATGTCTTGAGAATGTGGGTGAAAAAAGGAAATATTTGTCATCATGGCAGTGGTGGACTTTAAGGAAAACTCTTGAGTTAGCACTAAATCATCACTCAAAGTAAACCACAACTTGATTTCTGTAACTCCTTGAGACCAAATTAATTTTATTGCCTTGGGCAAATCTTATAGCTGTGGGTTTAAACTAAAGCAAACATGCTACTTTCCTTCAGTCTGAAGAATTGGCAAGTAAAGATTCTTTGTTATTTTAATCTCATGATTCAATCTCCTGCTGCATTAATTTGGTGATTTGACTAATTGGTGGTTTAACCTATTATTAATGTTCCTCCATTAATTTCCTGATGCAATTTTAATGACATCTTGATGTCACTATTGAATTAAAGTCTGTTTAGTCTAAGGAAAAAAAGGAAAAGTAAAGCAGTAGTTTTAGATGTTGTTATCTATTTGCTGAATTTTAATGTCTGTCTTCATTCTACTAAAAGTCTGTATGTTTTTAAATATGCATTGGGCTTTAATCGTGAATAAAGCCATTCATTTTCCCAGGAATTTCTGTGGTTTTAACTATAAATAAAAAGAGAGTCCATTACACTGTTCCTAGGTCCTACTCCAAGGATGGCATGCAATGCATATAAAATTCTTCATGTGAAAAAGCAGCTTCTGGGTCAGGTGGTTGTGACCATGAATATTTCCTCTGGACTACAGAGAAGTAACAAAGCAGAAACTGAGTTCTTGCCTTTGCTACAGCTCATCCTAAGTCTCCACACAAGTCTCTTAATTTGGTTGTGCCTCACTGCCTGCTCTTGACCAATGAAATGGGGATCTCTCTTCATTCCCTTCACCTTTTACATGTTTCATCTGTTTGTATTGTAAATTGTCAGAGCAGAGACAATTTTGCACCTGCATTTATGATCTCTGCAATTTTGGTTGGGATCTTGAAGGACTGTATGGTGCACATAACATAACAGCTGCATAATTAAACCCAGGTAATACCAGATATTGTGGAACCATAGTTATTTATAAACAGAAACTGACAGAAAGAGTGAAGTGACTCTACTGCTTCTGGACCTTGCTGCTACTCTTCTGAATCATATCTGCATCTCAGCCAATCTGATGCAGAGAAGCACAAGATGTGTTGACAGAAATTGTAAGAAATGCCATGAGGTGAACAGTCATTTAGTTTTCTATTTTATTTAGCAGTGTAGTGCAGCTTGCAGGGGGATGAGCTGTGCAGCTTGGCCAGCAGCAGATGTGGGGACAATGTGTGTCTGGCCATGCAGCACACGCAGGAAACGTCTCCACATCCCCATCCCTCTTTTGGCCACTAAGGTCAAGGCACTGTTACCTAGCAACTAATGAGAGCTGATTAATCCATTTGTATGGCTGCAGTGATGTATGGGATCCTTGTGCCTGCTTCTATATTCATTCAGTGGCAGGAAAAGCAAGTACCAATAACATCAGTACAACATCAGTAATGCTGACAACATCATCAGATGTGTAAATCATAACAGCCAAAACTGACGGTCCCTTTTCAATGCTGTCCATCAGATTTTGAATTTCTAACTTTCATTATTGTTTCTTTGAAGACTAGGTAGAGATGAGATTTGTATGTGAAGGAACCCAGATTGTAGATACAGGGCAATTTGGTTTTTCCACAAAAGCAAACTGTTGGCTTTCCAGTGGGCTCCCTGTGAAAGCAAAGCTACCCCCAGTCTTCAATGTATGTTCCACAAATGCCTAATCAAACTAAAAGAAAGTGAAACTTTATTGAAACCAATTCTTTTGAGTTTTAAGGGCCCCTGAAGAGTTAAATTTATAATGCATCTGCTTGCTGTCTGCACCACATGCTCCAGAAGGGCAGTACCTCACCCTGTCAATGTCTAATGAACTGTGCAGTTCCATATGATTTATCATTGCTGGTGTTCCACCAGGAATGATCAATAATATAGTCTATATAATTTCTTTTTTACTTCCAAATGCACCCAGCAGGGTAGAGAAACTTTTATTAAATTGTTGGAAAAAAGCAGAAACACTTTCCATATTTTAACAGAGGAGACCTTAGTAGACTTGGTTTGCATTTTAAAGGCTTAAAGTCAAAAGAAAAACTATCTTTCAAATACACTTTGCTTATTTTTAAATAAAAAATTTCATTAAAAATATTAAGATTTTGTACATGAGAAAGAGACTTTTAAAGTGAATACATTTAACAGAGGAGATAAAACTTTAAAGAATGTATTTTTTCAGTTCAGTTTAGACAAGAAAGCCCTAAAAGCAAGCTCCCAGAGGCTCCAAGACCAGCAAAGCAGCAAAGTTTGGCTGAGACTCAGATGAAGTAAAATGTTTTTTTCATGCCCTTCATCTTCCCCCTCCCTCAAATGCCTTGCGTGAGACCTTCCATTTTCAGGCATTAATTTTATTTCTTTCACCAGCTTAACAGTGTAATGGAGAGCAAAATTATCTCCCCTGAAATGACCAAATTGGTTTGCAGACAGAAGTGAAGAAAGAAGGCCAATTCTCTTGCTGTAACCAGACCAATCTGAGGTATAATACATTTTTTCCCTGTCCCTATCATGATTGCTTACTCTTCTCAATCTTGTTTATTCTGAGAAAATTGTGCTGGAGAAATTTCCTTCTGATTAGTGATTAGACACAAAAGGAAATGTGGACTGTCCTACCCACTCATTCAATTTCCTTTGTGCTAGGCTGTTACCAACACTTATGCTTTCTAACCAGACATTCCTGAGAAGCTCTTTCTTCTGTGCTATATTCAAACTCTCTAAATGACACAAGGGTCAGAAATTTGCCCCTTGACCAAGGGTGCTTTGGAGCTGGAAATGCGTGCTCTGATTTGTTTTTCTAAATCTCCGTGAGCTGTGTGGGAAATGGCTGATGCTGGTGAGGAACATCTGATAATGCAGCTGCCCAGACTGGCAAAGGAGCAAGGACCCCAGACCAGAACATCAGAACACATCAGCCAGAGTATGGGACACACCAGGCTGTCTTCTGCAGGTGTGTCTAAACCCTAATTTATCTCTGGAGCTTGGGTGGGGTGGCTGAGTGGTCAAAAGTACAAGGATATACAGCAGGTTTTTCAAGCAAGGGAAGATGCCTTTTGCATATTGTTTAAACACCCTCACCCTCCTCTCCCACCTCTCCATAAATGTCTCCACAACTCCCCCACACACAGATAGCAAACATGGCAGAATGGCCTGTAAAACCTTTACAAGAAGGAAGAAGCACTTCCGCTGTGACTCCCACTAAATTTAATGTGTGTGGTTTTTTTTTAAATTTTTATTTTTAAGAGTAGAAAAGAAGGGAGAGAAGCTTCAGTTTTGTTCCTGATTTATTGAATGACTTCAATAGGGGGAGCCTAAAGACACCTAGTTCCAATATACAATTTACTCAAGAGGCAACTGTGTATATGCTGTTTGGCACATTTTACTTTCTTACCTTCCACAGCACACAAATGTTGCTGGAGGCAGATAAAAGGTGTTTAAAAACCCAACTCTTAGAGAAACCATGCTGGGGGGAGCAGGGAGTGGATGACAAAAGAGACATGACAAACCTGGACTGTGTTGTGCAATTAGATTTTTTTTCTTCACAGGTTATTTATCTGCCCTTGCTCACTTCTTTCCAAAGTCCAGACTTGCCTCTCTCTGTGGTCCTCAGAGTTTACTCATCTCACCCAAGCTGCCCAGTTCTCCACCATGAACTGATGCTCCTCTCCAGGGGTGAAGCAGTCCCACACTGTGAGCCTTCAAAAGCCACTTGCAAAGAATTTGGATTCCAATTTACGAAGATCCATCACCACTACAACCTGTTTAAAGGTAATTTAAACATACCTACAAAGGAAAAAGACAGTATATTAAGAACATCTTCTTTCTGTGCTCTGGGAGCTGGGGGCAGTGGCTGGTCTGTTGTGTTTCCCGGCTGGGAAGAGGTAAAAAGGTCAGGGCTGTGGAGGAGGAGGATGGGGATGCTCCACAGTTAACACAGGGAATACATTTCTGTTAGAAGCAAAACTAAACCTCCAGATTTTCGACCTAATTTAATCTTATAGCAAATTCTAAAGTGTCAGCATCTCAGGTCCTGAGTTCCAGAAAAAGCAAAAGAATCAGAATTCAGAGTTTTTGTTGCTCTTACTCACAGATTGTTAACTTGAATGAAATATTTCCTTAGGCCTCAGTTATCTGTACAAGTAACTGAACAAAGTTTCTTCTACAACCACTTTCCAGGACATACATCAATTTCATAGGTGGCATGAGAGTGTTTAAAATTGGACTGAAGAAGGATGGCAGCACTTTAGTCATCCGATATGTGACTTGCACTAAGAGCCTTCTCTTCCCAAACAAACTGGATTCTGGACTGTGCCTGTCTGGGGTATGTATTTGCTGTCAGAGGTTTCTCAGTGCTCCAGTTACACATTTAACAGCTTTCTTAAGTGTTCTTCATCTATTTTTTCCTCTGCTGTCAATATCTGCTAAGAATACTGCTCGGAACAGCTTACACAAGCACAGAGCAGGCCCATTTCCTACTTAGAAGAGTGCACTGGTAAAGGTCACTTTATTTTTCAAATGGCTTGGAGTTGGTCCTTAGCCTCAGTGCTGGAAGCAACATTTCAGGCAGGGCCATTTCAGCAAGAATCTGAAGTGTCTACACTGAGTTGTTACAAGCAGCACACTTAGCAAAGGAAGGATTTGCTTCTTTCCTGGGGAATAAGAAATACCCTACCTTAACAGGCAAGAGAAGTCTTCACCATGGCCTAGAAAGGAATCACCCAAGCCTGTTTCACCTGTGGTGAAGACAGAGTTTAATTTATGAGCATTCAGTGTGTTGCTCCTTGTTTTGCCAACAGAAATTTGCTCTGAGTTTGGAGAGCCATCTCAGACCACCAAAGGATGCACTTCCAGCTTCCCTCCAGCACTCCCACCTGCTGGGGACCTACCAAAACTTGGTGGGGACTGACATTGTGTATGTACTGCCTGGGATGATCCCACTCACCACGTGACAGGTGTGGTCTCTCTGTTGTGTTATTCTCCTTTCTCACACAACACCTCTTTTGCTTTGTGTTTGTACTGTACATCTTCCTCAAAAGCTGGGTCTGTAAAACAAAAATAACAGCTTTGTTTTACTGACAGGGCAGCTGGTAGGTTTTTAACCACAGTTTGTTTTTATTGAATGTCAGTCACTGATATGAGTTCATCTAAGTTTGTCTTCCTTCTCAGCACTGCAATCTGTTTTTCTTTGTAAAATATTGATACTATTTTAGAAAAGGGAGCCAAAATCAATTAAAACCAAACAATTTTTGACACTTTTGGCTTTCTGCAGTGGTATCGGTTAATCACATATTCATAAATACTCTAACATACAGGTCAGAAATATGACATTAAAATTTAATGCGCTAGGGAAAAATAAATTTAAAAGGTCTGCTGGAGAGGCTTTGCCATAGTTCTCTTCCTGCAGTCTGTCAGAGGATGCATAAACCTGTGACCTTTTTTTGTACAAAATTACAATATATCTCCTCTATCTAAAGCTGGATAATTACAAGGTTACATAGTCCCTTGGCAGGCTGAAGAAAAGGTTACCCTCATTTTCATCCAAAGGCTTTGGAGTGATGCTGTGTGCTGGAAAGGTGTACAGTCATTTAATCCAGTGTGAATGGAGAGGAGGCATGGTGTCTCTTGCCATTGCTGCTCAGTTACTAAGGGAATGACAACCCTGAATTTATGTTTTAGTTAGCACTGTCATCCCCCTTACACACACAGCATCCTGGATGCTGGTTTGTTTGCAGGGATTAGCTGGAGCCAGTGCTCAGTGATTCCTACCAACATCTTCAGGCTGCACCTAGCAGTTTCTTCAGGATTTACATGAAAATATTTTTAGTGGACTGCCTAAGACTGGTTGGGAAGATAAACTTCTGAATGAGAAACTGTACAGTGCAGTCACACTGGATATCTGCCAGATGGCAGAAAGATGAATCAAAGTCTGCACTGGGTAATCAGTGGGATTGAGCCTGGGAATTTCCTTTGATCTGTGTCTGGGAGGTGTACCCAGTCCTTTTGCCTTCAGCATCAAAGCTGAAACCTGATGATGAGTGTGCAAGGGATAACTTTACCCAGCACAGTCACAGTTGCTTCAAAGGGTGCCAGCCAGAGGACTCAAGCTGAGTCTGGTGCTGTGCTCCAGACCTGACCCTGACCAAAACAATAATGTAAAAACTGGGGAGTGAGTTGGCCATGTTTGTCTCCAAGGAGGAATCTGTTGCAAAATGTTGAGCAGGGACAGGCACCCCTGTACTGCTGAATAGGTGGCAAAGGCACAGGTACAGCAACTGTGGAATTTTGGGTGGGAAATGAACAGGAAGTGATGGATGTAGCAACAGCTGTAGGTAGAAAAATGTGTACACATATTAAATGCTGCTGCAAATTACAAAGAGCAGAAAGTTAAGGTTTAAAGGCCTTAAATTCATCAGTGCACCCATAGCCAATTTATTGATCCCTCTGTTACAACAGTGCCAGCCACCATATACAATGGATTCCTCATTATGATTTGTGATGTTACCAAACTTTGCTGCCATGAAGAAGGTGAGTCTTTGTCCAAAGCCTGGAATCTCTGTCCTCCTTCTTTATCTTGTCCCTGCATGAAGGCTGGTGAGCTCACAAATGTAGTTTTGTGAAAGACAAGAAATACCCCAGAGAGTCTGCAGCTATGACATCCAACTCACAGCAGACTAGAATATCATGGAGCACCTGTGACAGTCCTGTGAGGGCTGAATTTGTTTTTTGGGCAGACTTGGCTGCCCTTTACTCTGAGCTTGTGACAAAACTACTGGTCTGTATGGATCAGCATGCCAGGCAGCATTCTGTGCTATGCTGTGGTCCTAAGGTCTTGAAACACTATTTAATACTTAATACAATTAGCAAGACTAATAATTAAAAATGCTTGCAAAGCATTCAGAAAAAAAAGAGAAAAAAAATTAGAAAAAAAAAAAAAAGGAATGAAATAATTATTTCCCTGGAAATTTTCCTGGTATTTTCTTCTCATGACCCATCACCTGTCCTGTAGTGAAGGTACTGGTACCCTGCAGTAAGGGGGATGCCCACTGGATGTCATGATTGCTCCACAAAAGTGCAAACACAATGTAATTTATCTAGCAGTCAAAATGTTATTCCTGAGAGGAAGTAATTTTAGGATGTACATTTTGTGTAGTTATTCTCTTTCTCTGTTTCAGCCCCTCATCTATACACACACATAAATCCTTGGATTTCTTGAACTGTGCACAGTCAGTAAGCCATAGCTAAACCCCTGTGTCTGTTAGGTTTATATGTGAATTGTGTGGAAACAAAAAAATGACTGAAACTTATTCAAATAAATTCCATATGAAAAGACTCTTGTCACTGATTTTAGAAAAAGTCAGTCACCCACACAACTTTGAAAATCATGGTCTTATTGCCATGATTAATGAGAGAGAGCTAGAGTCTGTAATTGCAATCAAATAGATTCAATCACTTAATTCAGTGATTAATGAGATCAAGAAATTGTATGTGGGTCATCTCAGCTTTAGACTCCTGCACTGCCTATAAGTTCTTTACAGAGGGAAAGTAAATAAGAAATGAAACAAACAAACAAAAAAGTACTATTCCTCTGCCAAAGACTCTTCTCCAACCATCTGAATTCAAAGTACGTGGAAAATATGACTGCAAATGCCTACATTCTGCAAATGTCAGTAGTGGCTAGCTCTTGTTTTAATTTACTATTTAAATGTATTAAACATGAAAGAAATCTTGTTAAATGTCATAATCATAATGACAATCCAAATGAAATTAACTAGAAGAGTCAATTAGATTCAGAGGCCAAGCAGGAAGTAAAATGAGTCATGGGGAAAGGAGGATCCCCCAGACTCTGCACAGCGTGGATTACAGCCTTAAATGTCATGTGGAAATGGATGCAGAGCTAATGTTCTCGTATTCAAGGGCAGCTTATTTGCTCAGTCTCCAGAAGGCAAGCTTTTATATTTTTCTTGAAGGGCTAGGCAGACCTGTGGGCTAGGCAAACCCAGAAACTGCAGTAGCATGGTGCTACCTGAATTGCAGGCACACAAAGACTGTTTGGATGAACAAAGATTAATTTGTAGAAATGAAGCTGACAGATATGTAGAAATCATGATTCATAGAATCATAAAATCTTTTCATTTGGAAAAGACTTGTAGGGTCATCAAGTCCAACTGTTAACCCAGCACTGCCAAATCTACCACTAAACCATGGCCCCAAGTGCCACATCCAGGTGTTTTTTGAACACTTCCAGGGATGGTGACTCCATCAGTTCCCTGGGCAGCCTGTTTCAATGCTTGAGAACCATTTTTGTGAAGAAATTTTTCCTAATTCCCAGTCTAAATCTCCTGTGGTACAACTTAAGGCTGGTTCCCCTTGTCCTATTGCTTGTTACCTGGGAGAAGAGACTGCCCCCATCTCACTGCAACCTCCTTTCAGGTGGTTGTAGAGAGCAGCAAGGTCCCCCCTGAGCTGCCTTTTGTCCCAGCTAAACACCCCCAGCTCCCTCAGCTGCTCTTCATAAAACTCATTCTCCAGACCCTTCACCAGTTCCATTGCCCTCCCCTGGATTTGTTCCAGCTCCTCAATGTCTTCCTTGGAGGGTGGGGCTGAAAAACTGGACACATGATTTGAGGTACAGCCTTAGAGGTGCTGAGTGTAGGGAGACAATCATTTCCCTGCTGGCCATTTTCTGATAGAGCCCTCTTATTTTCAGTGTCAAAATAGCTGATACTCACATGTGACCAGAAGGCATAAATGAAGTGAAAAGAAATGCATTTGTGAACAGGATAAATAAATTGTCATGCAGCAGAGACAATTTAGTCCTTTTCCTCTCTGTCTCTGGCCTTATTTTTCTGACATGTTGATGGAGGCAGTTCCATGATGATCTTCTGTGTATAGATTGGCCATGCCTACCAACACTGCCATCTCCAGTAACAGCCCTTAGAGAGTTCAACAACAGATATTTTCCTTATTGGTCCATCTCATATAGTTCTATGTGTTGTAATTTTTATTGACTGTCCAGGTACATATTCTTTGATCAAAGATATTTCTCAAGATCAGCTTTCTGGTTTGCATTCTACTGTCAAATATTCAGCAAAGAACAACTTCAGATTATGATTATGTCTTTTCTGTCATTCAGTCAACTAATATCTTGTGACTATTTGTAGTAGGAGGAGGTCAGAGCAAAGGTACAAGATGAACTCATAGCTTGCAGATAACTTCAGAACTACTTCAAGGGTGTCAAAATGTAATTTAAGCATTATGTTAAAACAAGGAAAGGCCTTACAATTTCAAAAGTATGCATCATATAAATGTTATCCCTAACTTGTCCTCCTCTTCCATTAGCTTGTAATTCATATTGCAGCTTCTCTGATCTTTGTCCCTTTTTTTTTCTGTTTCAACATGAACGATTATGAAGGACTAAATGAGAATAGGAGGTTCATCAAGTGAAAGTGACTCTTAAATGCTTGCATTTTTGGTGGATGATTTATATTTTACAACACAGCTCTGGAGGATACTAAACCCAGGAGCAATTGCTGTGCAGTTTAATGATTTGACTATTTTGCCCTTGCTTTGAACACCGCAGATGAATTTCTTTGTCACGGGAAGCAGAAAGAAGCAGCTCAGCTGGGATGATCCAGGCATGGAGCAAAGACCTGCTGTCCTTCAAGATGCAGCTGATGGTCTGTAGTGTCTGTGCCTCTCAACAGCTCTGTCCCCTCATGGCTCTGTCCCATTGATTTGGGATGGAGTGGTTGGGAAAGCTGTGGGTGAACAATGGCTTTGTGCTACTCTGTAGTGTCTGTGTTTTCTGCTTGCTTTCATCCTCTTCCTCCTATTCTTTACTGTCTTTTTTGCCTTTCTGACTACTGAACATTGAGCTGACATTTCAGGAAATTATCCAGAGTTATTCTGAGACCTCTTTCATGAATTGTTAATGTAGAGCCCATCATTGCATATGTATAGTTAGGATCATTATTTTGCCATGTGCATTACTTTGCATTTATTGACATTGAATCTCTTCTGCCATTTATTACTCCACCATGAGAGCATTCTGCAAGTATTTGAGGTCAGTCTTATGTTTGATTTTTCTGAATGCTTTTTTAGCAGCTGAATATTTGCCACCTCACTAAAAGAGATTAATTGCATTAATAGTGATGAACAGACTTCTACTGTTCATTTATGAATAAAGGGTGAACAGAGCTGGCTGCAGCCCTGAAACTGACTCCCAGTGGGAGAACCTCCCTCCAGTGTAAGAACTGACCAGCCACAATTTTTGACTGCTCAGCTTTTAAAGTAAAAATTATTAATTAGTAGACTCTCTCTCTTTTCTTCCATGACACTTTTAAATATCTTTAAGAGTGTTAAGTGTCCGAACTTTTCAAAAGCTTTTGGGAAATTGAGGTGTGTGATATAACCATGTCACTCCTCACTACATGCTCACTGATTTCTTAACAGAGCATCTCTAGCTTTTTGAAGTACCTCTTTCCCATAAAAAGCCATGTTGGATCTGACTTTTCTCCAATATATCTATGTGCTATTTATGACAAAACTGCCACTATTCAGTTCACTTTGCCATTCAGGCTCAGTGCACAGGAGCTGTCACCATCAGCACAGCTCTTAGAAATCATGGTCCCATGCTGTGCCTTTTCTTTCTCCTCTATGGATAACCTTCTAAACCAGAGATTAAATACCAAGCTTCATAGTTTAGCAGTGTTGTACCTCTGCTCCTTCACCCTGGAGACCATCTGATCCTCTCAATTTCTTATGATTCATTCAATTTCTTCACCACACTGGGCTGGGATTGTTCCCTGGTCTCATCCTCATGAGGAAAGGCTTTGGTGTCAGTGAGTCCCATAGCTCCTATAGGAGGGATGCCCTGGGGAAGAATTAATTAGGCTTTTTTCCTTCAGATTCATCTTCTCTACATGCTCCTTTTAGATATAATAAGTAGGACTTTTATATATAATAAGTAGGGCTTTTCTGCCTGGCTTCTTCATTGCCAGATTTCCAGGTAAAGTTGTTTGGGAAAGTTAGTATTTTTTATTTTTTTACTTCTTTAATTTTTTTTTCCTAGTAATTTAGCCATATATAAGGTTTTACAAACAACTTCTTAACAATCAAGCTGTTTTTAAATTTTTCTCATTTAGGCCTTTTTATTTTTTTAAGGTTGCTTTTTTACCTCTAATGACAGCATTTTACTCTGAACACTATTGCCTTTTACTGTGGTTAGATGGTAATCTTTTATCTTCTCATGGCAGTGCATTTTGAGTCTATAATGGGCAATCTGTAAAGAATTCCTACCTATGTTTTGTACCTCTGCCAGTCCATTGAACTACCTGCTGTGTAGCCTTCTCATTCTCCCCTCTTTGAAATGAAATACTCCTAGGAGGTTGAATGAAATACTCCTAGGAGATTTCTATACTTTGAGTACCTTTTATGTACCTTGCAGTTACTACCCTAGGGTAGTTGTTTGATTGATGTCATGGGACAGCTTCTGTGCCTTGGGTTAAAATATTGACAAGAGAGAATTGGCATGGCTGATCACTTGGTTCAAGAAGTTGGGCTTCATGCTGCTCAATAATCAGTCTGCAGCATCTTCCTCATGTATGAATTTTCCTAGGTCATAAGGGGCCAGACTGAACAGTTTTTACTACTCTTCCTAGGGTGGGTTGACCCTGGCCAGCAGACAAATACCCACCCAACACCTCTCTTAATCTCCTGTCTCATGGGGTTGGTGTGGGGGAAACACAAGGAAGGTCAGAAGACCCATGGGTCAAGATAATGACAGTTTAACAGGGAAAGGAAAAGCTGAGTGCACTAATTCAGGACTTTCCATTGGCACACAGATGTCCAATCATTCTGAGAAAAGCAGGTCTTTAGCATATGCAATTGTTTGTTACTAAGATGAAGAACATAACAACAAATGCCTTCCCTTTGCCATTTCTTTCTTGAGCTTTTATTGCTGGGAATGCAGCCATGTGGTGTGAAATATTCCTTTGGTCATTTCATGCCAGTGGTCCTGCCTGTGCCCTCTCTCAGCCTCTTGCCCACTCCCAGCCTACTCACTTTGGGGAGAAGAGAGCCTTGGCACTGTGCAAGCCCTGTTTCAGCAGCAGCCCAAACACTGGTGTGTTCTCAGGACTGCTTTAGCCACAAACCCAAAGCACAGCATCATGCTGACTACTGGGAACAAAGCTGAGCTCATCCCAGGCAGAGCCAGTACAGCCTCCACCCCTCCCTGCAGATATTTGCACCACAGCTAGCAGGCACTGATGTGAGTTAACCTCTGTGGGTTAACCCCTGTGCTGCCCCTTGGTTTGTTTCCATTGCCACCGCCACAGGGGTTTGCCCTCGGGGTCACGATGGGAGTGGAGCACTGGCCACTCTTCTCTAGGTCCAGCTGGATGTCCCTCACTTCTGCAAATTTGCTTAGCCCTCTTTCTCCTTTGGTAGCTTTGATAACTTGTCACGTTAGACTCCACACAGCAGGTTTCCACTTTCCGTGGTTTCCTGTAACATGACAGGATCTGTTAGTAAACAGAGCACAGAGCCTTTCACCTTTTGGTGATTCCAGGACTGGTGAAATGTGGGTAGAAATGGGTGGGTAGGAATGTGTTCCTGTGTGTCTCCATGTGAGGAAAGGTTCTCCATATGGAGAGTAATGGGAATGAAACTGAAGAACTGAACTATACCTTTACATGCATCTCCTTCCTGGGGAGAAATGGGAGACTTTGATAGACAAGAAAGTCCCTCAGAAAGGAAAACACGTCTGCCATCAGTATAAAGGCCAAGGAATTCTGTATTCTCTGCAGCAAATCCTTGACTGCTGATTGCAATTCATGAGGCAAAACAGAACTGAGCAGCCAGAAAACACATCAGGGTTATTTATACAGTGTGGGGGATACAGGTTGTAGTTTTGCATGACTATTCCAAGATCTACAGTATCAGACAGTGTGAGCACAGAGGTAAAGATGCTTCTGCAAATACTGGGGTAACTGCTCTGCCTTGTCTGAAAGAGAAAGCATGCCCTGCAGCCTGCCATACATGGGCAGGCTGACACCTGAAAAATAATAGCTGTCAGTTCTTTTTATCAGGGGGTTGTTTGTATATATATACGTTTTTAAAGAATAGGAGCATTTTGTCCTTTTTCAGAGACAATCACTTGAAACAGAATGTATTTGTCTAGGCTGTGAGATCTGACTGGAACCTAGAGTCAGCAGGCAGCCTTTCAGGTTTAGGAAAAATCAGAATGTAGAGGTCAAGTCTCATTTTTTTGTCCTTTATAGTTACAAAAACACTTAATTTCTTTCACCCACCAAAATGGCTTCTGACTGAAAAAGGCTGGTTGTTACATGCTGAAGAATTACTTTGGCTTTAGAAATAGAAAATTCAGTAATACTTAGCATAAATCCACTCATCTGGACCACCAGAAGTGATTTAAGGGTATGTCCAGTGAAGGCAAGGAATACAACCTGGCCAAGTAGATTCACCTTTTAAACATTATCCTTCAAACAGTCCAACTTATGAAGATATTTGCTATTTATATCATTACCAGAGAATGGAAGGGAAGGGAAAAATACATTAAAATTATACATGAAAAGCAGGTCTGGATGCAATCTAAACTTCTTTCACCTAAATTAAAGATTAATTTCTTCTGACATAGGCACTCATACAAATGTGGTGTGATGGTTAAGCCAGCAGATCACAAGTTGAGTACCCAGCACGTGGGCATCTGAGGTATTTAGTGGTTAGCTTAGGAGAAGTGAGTGGCAAATAGGCAGTGTCAGAACAGTATATTGATAGGCATGGAAGTAAACAAGAGGGTTTCTCTGCTGTACACCCATGTGTTGTTGGAATCCTTGCCTGTTGAGCTAAACAGGAGCAGGCATGGGCTGAGCCTCTGAGAGACAGCCATCCTCTCTGGTATGTGGTTGGCTTTGCTTTAGCATCTGGATTTTTCTTTCCTTGCATACATTTTATTGGCAAACAGAAAGCCTATCTTGGGGCTGAAGACTCATGAAACATTTCAGGTGAAACATTTGAAGTCTGGGCACTGCACTGCTGAACTGAGCAAAACATTTTGAACAGCAAGACCCTGGTACATCTAACACATCCAAAAACACATCATCCTCACAAATGAGTGTAGAGAATTGCTGTACCTCTGTAACATAACAATTGCTGTACCTTTTCCAATATAGGAAAGTAAAACACAGAGAAGACACAGACATTTTATCCAAAACAAATGGGCTGAAGAACAAAATTGCTCATCAGAGTAATCAACTTTAAAGAGTCCTTTTCTTGATCTCAATCTTTGTTCACTTATTGCACGTAGGTAATTTTAAAGACATCAGTGTAACTATTTTATGCCTGCTCTTGTTAATTTTCTTTAAGTACAGTAAAATAACATTTTATTGCTTGCACAATTCCCTAATCAATTGCATTTTCTTTGTCACACTTGCTTGGCAAGTAAAACTGCCTGAGCTGTGATGGCTGGGTAAATTAGTATCATTCGCAAGCTCATTTTGCACTTTGGAGTGTCAAATGTGGTTTGACTAAGAAAACTTCTTCCCTGTTGTTGTTGTTGGATGTGGGAGGAAGGGAGAAGATAGGTAAATTTTTGTAATGGAAGAGTGAGACATACTTTTGAATGTCAGTTTTATATATGTTGATAAAACCTGCAGACACAAATCAGCTTCTGACTGTGATTTCACTAGGGTGTCATAACTTCCCACATGGTCTAATGAATAAGCACAAAGGGAATAACAGGCCTATTGATTTACATCTTATTTAACAAAACAAAACAATATTTGTGACGGTGCAATTCCACGGAGAATGTTAGGAAAGAAAGGAACTACAGGCAGGAAGGAGGGTGGAGTTCTCTAACATTTGTGTTGCACAATGCCAGGGATTTAAATTAGGGTGTCTCAGATTAACCTGTGAGGCAAGCTCTCTCTGGAGGTTTGATGCTCTGTTGTCAAGGCCTTGGGATCTGCAGGAGAGGATGGCAGCTCCCCTGCTGCCTGCCTGAGCTCTCCCTGCAAATCCAGGGCACGGATGATGGGGGGCATTGACTTGCTCTGCAGTCTCCAGCTCTGTGGCCACAATGCAGCTCAATTCTCGGGTTTCTGTGGTTGAGATGACCCCGAGGTATTAGAAATTCTTTTCTTTCCCAGCCCACCGACTGAAGAAGAAGTTGAGATTCGTTGGTTTTGCTTTTCAAGGTTGTTTATTTTTTCTTATCTATTACATTCTTTCTCGGACCTGCTGAGATCTGTCCAGCAGGTCGGGTTGTGGCACACTGACCACCCTTGGAGTGGTGTTAGCTTTTTATACTAAAAAAACCATGTACTTTATTTACAATAATTTCCCAATACCTATCACCTATGATAGGCAGTCTGTCTCTAAACCAATCAAAAAGTGTCAGCATCCCAGCAGAAGATGGAGGACAAGAAGAAGGAGAAGAAGGACAGGACACGCCCAGATTCCTCCATCTTGCCTCTTGAACCCCTATTCTAAAACCCCAAAATTCTACTATTTCACCCTGTGACAAATTAACTATCATTCTACTCAAACTCTTGTGGCTTCTAAATCTTCACACAAAGTTGGTAATTGTTTCCCTGGACTAAAATCAAAGGCACAGCTGTTTTTGACTCCGTGCCAAGGTCTCTGAGCCCCTTGTGAGGGTCTTGAATCACCCAGGGCAGCCAGAGGAATGTCCTGGGTCCCAATACTCAATGTGGCTGTGAGATCACCCTGGTAGGTGCTCCTGTGCTTAAGTTCAAGTTCAGAAACTTAAATTCTCTCATTGGCCTATGGAAGGAGAGAGACTAAACCTCTGTAAGTTTAGCTGGCAAACATAGGTTAGATATTTGCCTTAGATGGAGTGACGACTTCCACAGAAGTAAAATGGATTTATCTTCCGACAAAGTCCAGTTTTGGACAACTTTAGGTGTATATGCTGACATCTGATATAGAGGCATTCTGTCTGGTGTCACACAGGGACACAAAACTCAGATTGTGGAAAATAAGATCCAAAATACTGGCCTGGGACACTTCCAACTGATGAAACACTGTGAATACAGAGATGGGGGAGGCAGTCTCATGAGTGTAGGATTATGATTGTGGAAGCTCATATTTTTTATGCCACTGGCGCCATTCCTGAAATAAATATTTGTTTTTAAAGCCAACTAACAGAGACAAAACACATGCAACTGAAGAATTGCCCATTAACTATTGCATGTAGGCTGGGAGGGTTCAGCTGCATTTCCTTCTGTGCAGTCAGGGGTAATATTGGTGTGATAGAAAAAGGCAGAAAGATGTACTTATTAATGCTTATCAAAGGGCAGAATTTTAGATCTTACAACTGACATGGGCTCCTGAAGTCTGCTAATTAAACCATCTGAAGATTTGATCAAAGGCATTTAATGCGGAGATTGCTTAGCAAGATGCAGATAATTAGATGAAGGCTACTAATGATTTACTTCTGCAAAGTGTAACCTAGCACTGCTGTCTGAAAGTGACATTTCCTGCAAATCCTGTGCTTTGTGTTCCTTGCTGTAACAGCCTAATTGTTAAATACCAAGCACAGATCAGGCCCAGAACGTGTCTCATATTCTACTTCACAGTTAATATAGACAGTTTAAGCTGGAGAACACTGGTGATAGGTTAAGAAGGGATAGATATCCTTTCAAAGAGACAGAGTGCTCTTCACTGGCTGAAGAGATGCCTCAGTTTGTGTGCCTGGAGCTAAGTGAGATGATTCCTACAGCTAGCATGGAATGTAGCTGGGACTGAATTAACACAAATAGCTTTGCCTGAAGTTCTGTCTCTGGGTCTTGCTCTTCCTTTTGCAGTGCCATGTTCTTCCCCAAGCCTTAGAGCTGAATGCCCTCTCCCAGATGCCCCTCTCCTCTGGAGAAATCAGGTCACCTCTGCATCCCACAGAATACTCCTTCTAAGGCAGAGGGCAGCTCTTCCTCCACCAAGATCTCTTGGGGATGGATTTGTGGGTTAGTTTTGCTTCCCACAGGAGCAGGAGGTCAAACTGTCTGCTTGCTTCCTAAACAGGTACTCTGCTGACTGGATTACGAGGTAAGGCTCTACTCTTTAAGAGGCTTAGAAAGAGCTTGAGGGCATTTTCCAGGTGAGCTGCTGCTGCTGCTGCTGTTGCTGAAATCTGGCAGACTGTCACTGCTGCTCGTAGGCAGACCTGAGCTCTGCTGAGATGATTGTTTCTGTCAAGGTGTACGTGACACTTGGCATTCCTGCTGGCAGAAATCCTGCACTGGGGGAATTCTGTGAGTAGGGATGCAGGCATCCTAAGAAATTTAAATGAAAGTTAATTTAGGTAGAACGCGGCCTGAGGTTTCAGATTCATACATCATGTAAATCTAACCCTTATTTTTGTACTGGTTTAAACATTCCCTTCCAAAATATCTTAGTAAGTTATTAATTCTTTCTTAACCACTTTTAACTGTAATATGAGGTGTGATTAAGTTTTGTCCATTTTTATCCAAAAAACAGCTCCATGCAAAAAATTCCCATAAATTACCCAAAGCAGAAGCAGTCCTCAGCCTTAATTGCAGCATTCATTACACATTTACACTATCATAAAAGCTCCTTGGATTTAGTGAAACTCAAGAATTCTTTTTTTGTTCATAATTTTTACATGCATCCTGAGGGAAGCTTCTGTGGAGAGGCAGCAGGCTCTGAAATGAGCTATGGCTGTTGCTGAGCATTACAAAGCAGCTGAGACCTCCTCCGAGTTAGGGCCCTGCTCATCTGCTGCCCTTGCTTGCTCTCAGAGTTCACCTTACAGACACCAGTGCACTTCTCCAAGCTCTGAACACACCTCTGGGGCCAGTGCCAAACAGGCAGACACTTTGCTGTGATCCAGAAACTGAGTGAACCTTTTGACAGCTCCATGAGGCTGGATCAGACCCATGGGTCAGACCCTGATACTGAGGTGAGGGAGGAGAGAGGAGCATGAGTGCATCACCAAAAACCTCAGGGTAACTGGCCTTGATGGCTGCATTTTTGTGGTGTCCACAGCTCCTCTGTCTGTCACACATCACCTGGGTGTGCCAGTCCAGAAACAAAAAAGTTAGGAGCTGGCATTATGGCTTTGTCTGTCATGCAATAACCCCTGCACTTCCCTGGTTATGGGCTGGGGAAGGAGCTGGGCACTCAGCACTTCCAGCATCCCTGGGTGGCTCCACTGGGAGCAAAGCTGGGTGAGGACAGGGCTGGGGCTGAGCAGGGCTGGGCTGGGGAGGAGGCTGGGGAGGGCAGTGGTCCCACAGCACTGCTCCTGCCAGAGCATCCTGTGTGACAGTGCAGCTGCGGGTAAGTAGGTAGGATACAACTGTGTCTTAAATGCTCAAAGAAACAAAATCACATTTGGTGGACTAAGGTGGAAGTAAGGTGAGAGATGGGTCAGAACAGACAGAAAATAAATGAAAGAAATCCAAGCTGGATTTATCAGTAATTAAAGATTAGAAGGGAAGGAGAAATAATAATAACAAAACAAAAAGCCGGCAAGCCAGAAATGGAGTAGAAAATGTACTCTAGACAACAGAAAGCCAACAATTGCAATGTTTTAAAACAAAACAGTGATTGTGGAAGACCTGCTGAAGATCTCAATAATTCCTATTTTAAAGGGATCCTAGAAGTTTCAGTTGGATTACTATTTAGACCTGGCTAGTTCTAAATCAGCATGCATTGCTTCCAGTTTTGTGATTGGTATTCATCTTCCATTCTGAAGTAGGACAGAGATGACAAATTTTAATTTTTTGTGGAATGTTACAGTCTATAACATTGGTTTCTTCTGACTGATATGTTTCAGATGAATGTTTATGTTATTAATTTTTACAGTACCACAGGATGTAAGAAAACTTTCAACTATGTTAAAAATGAACTTTATGAAAAATCAATTTTCAAACAAACCCCAAAATGTTCCCTTTAAAAATTATCTATTGTCCCTGCCCAAGCAAATGTTCACAGAAGAACCATGTTTCTACAAAATATTTAATTTCAGCTTGCCAGCAGTGGAAATTTGCTTCATCAGGAGCTGACCAGCTTTGTTATTGATTCACTCAAGGAAAGAGCACTGAGGGAAAACCCAGTGACTGATTTACTACTGCCTTTTTCTCTTATGCATTCATTTACACTTATGGGCAGGAAGTGTAAAACACATAAACATACACAAAACCAGGCCTGTGCAATTCATAATGCAGTTCAGATCCATGCAGTACAGCTATAGTTACATAAAGAACAAGGCAATAGGGAAGCAGATACAATATTTGTGTTATGAATATGTAGAATTCATATAATTTGGGTTTAATTGTCCATGAATAGATGAATATCTGGTATTCATCTGCTTTGAGACTTTATCTGCTTTCACCTTAATTGGTAAAGAGACATTATGTCTCAGCAAGGAAAAATACCATTTTCACTGTATGTTGTTAATAAGGAATAAAGTGCAAAAATCCAAAAGGGAAATGCAATCCCTTTGGGAATAAAACCCCTCAGGAACTGAAAACCTCTCTGTGATTGGGGATGATGATATGTCAAAAGGGTAGAGAACTTCCTCCAACATTAGAGAATGAGCAAGCTCTGCATTTGAATGCTCATGCATTTGAGCAAATAAATCACACACGGTTCTCTGGATAAAAACAAAAGAAGTAATTAATTGCAAATTATATGTTCATAGCAATTCCTGTTGAGAACTCAGCTGAATTTTCTTGTGTTTAGTAGCTCTCCATCCCACAGTGCCCTCTTCTGAGATATAGGAAAGCCTGAAAATGATGGGAGGAGACACAAAAAAAAAAGCCTTTCCAGTACATTGCTTCTTGGTGCTCTCTTGCTGCTTAGGGTGGGCTGCTTTAACCCAGAAGTGCAGGCACAGAAACTGTTTCAGTAGGCATCCCTAGAGAACCTATATTTGCTTTTCTTCCATTTGCCAAGCTTTCCTGTCCTTTATTCCATATCAGAGAGCTGTGCTTTGCATTTTTAACTCTGATTGACTTAGTTCCTGCTCACTGCTCCCTTTACTGTAAGGTCAGCCATCTGCATTGGTATCCAAATTTTACATTCACTGTCCCTTGTAGATCTCCAGCTTTATCTCTTCAAGCCCTGTAACACAGTCACTACAGCCACTTTGAATCTGTGAACTGACTGACAACTTGCTAAACTGTTTCATACACCATCTGAAAACATCCTCACCTCTGTCTTGGTTCTGGAAGCAGTAAAATGGCTTGAGTTAGAGGGCAGCTCTGCTGGGGAAAACTGCTGTTAATGTGCTAAACGTGATGTTCATGCAAATTGCAGGCATGGTGTTAATAGCAGTGCAATTCCCAGGGCCCAGGCTGTCTCCAAGAATAAAAATGTGTGGCATCAGTTTGAGGTGATGCTGCTTGTTGGGGGCTGAGCATGCACAACTGTGGAAGCTGAAGCACAGACATGGGGATGTTGTGTGTTTTCCTGCCTTCTCAGACATGCAGCCATGGCTCCCCTGAAGTCACCCTTGCTTTTGTATGAGTTTGATGAGAAGATGGTAGCTGCTGTCCAGACTTGCCTTTGTCCTCACCATCGTGCATTTCTGCCCACCTGTTCTCTGTCTGTTCTGCCACTTGCTCCTGATTCTGTAGTTCAGGTCCTCATTCATGCCTGCTTAACCTTCCTCTGGCCAAATTCTTGTTGTTGCCCACTTATATCACTATTAACCATACAATCTTTTTTTCATTGATGTCTTTCCTAACTCCCATCTCAATGTTACCCACTCCTGGCATATAGACTGCCAAATGGACTGTCTGCCCTTTTCTACACTTGGATAAACTCAAGGGTGAATTAAACACACTTTTATATATGTACTTTTATACTGTTAGGGGACCCTGATTGCTCCATTTTCCCCAGCAGTGCAGATTCTGCAGCCATGGCCTGGGAATGATCCCTGTGGGGCGGGTGGCATTGAGGGCTCCCTGTGCAGTGGCTCAGCAGATGGCTGGCATGGGAAGGAGAGGTCAGCTGAGGATTCAGTGCACTGTCTGATAAATCCTGCAGATCTGCAAGATGGATAGCTTATGGATGTGTATGTTGGGGTGTTTTCTCAATTTGGATACTAAACAGGAGGTATTCATGATGCTTCACAATCTGAGATTTGAATCTTGGCTGACTGAAGTCACCTTGAATTTGAATGTATTTTTACATTTAGGCTTCTGTTCAGAAAGCTGTGTTTCGAGTTCCAAGGCTTTTCACAGCAGACATCCTTAAATAAATATATTTTATAGTAAAAGCAGAATATAAAAAAATATCAACTGTCTTTCATAAAAAACAGCCTTCAGAAGGAAAAAAAAAAATCTGCATTTCTCCTCCATTTTTTTTCCTTTCCATCACTTTACAGGGGAAGGTTAATGCTTTATCATGTTGCCAGGTAAATAGGTGCTTGCCCAGGTAGTCAGAAAGAATTAATGGCCTTGTGGAACTATCTGCAAAATCTAAAGAGTTTTCACAATGTTTTGCACATTTATATTGATCAGCATCCCACAGTTAGTCAAATAGAACTTCATCCTACAGAAGTCAAAGGGATGCTGTCCAATGACACTGAAGATCACATGATAGCCATTAGTCAATATTTGCTATACAGTAATTTTCAGGTCCTTGTTCTATTGGTGTTGGCATGAAATGGCTAGAACAGTTAGTTTAGCCTTTATTTTAAAAGTATTTCTTGTTATTTTTCCACATCTCATGAATATATTCTGACTAGTTTACAAATTTACGTAAATTCTATTGTTTAAAGAGAAAAAAAATGTCAAAATAGCTTCAAATATCTTCCATTATGTTCTTTGTTGCTCTGCTGTGTTTCTGTCTCTATCTATATTTTATTATTAAGAAGGTCTGATTTTACTTTTATGATGTGAAGTCTGTCAAAACAATGCATTAAATAATTCTGAATCATTATTATCCAATACTACATCTGTTGCTTTCTTTCTTAGTTTTTTCCCCTTCCCTTAGATGGTCCAGGATTGAAACCTGCTATTTCCTTAATATTATTCAGCTGTGTCTGAAATATTCTTTTGTCCTCCTACTTAGAATCCTTCAAACTATTGTGTTCATCATTCAAAGACCTTGAAGGGTCCTGCCTGTGACTGTTCCAGGTGTCTGAATGACACAGAAATGCTCCTTACACTGGTTCCTTCAGTCAGGATTGAGAAGTTGGTCTGCAGCAGCTCTGGAGAGACAGGGACAGAAAGGTGGAGGAGGCCAAGTATTACAGAATGATTTTAGAAAGCATTCTATCCAAGGCCTCGGTGTTTCATGTCCTGCACAATTTTTTTGGGAGGGATGAAGTAGATGAGATGAGGTGTAGCCTGCAGAGGTTGCTTTAAGCCTTGGGAAGCCTGAGGATAACCTTGCTCTGCAGGCTGTGGGATGTGTGATGCTTTGTGAAGGCTGACCTAGAACAGAGATCAGACAGAGTTGAAGAATAAAGTAGGGATTTATTAGAAGGCCTCAATGGAGCCACCTTGGGCTACACTCAAGATGAACCTAAAATGGCCACAAAATGGACAGCTGGTCATGAGGTCTCTCTCTTTCATAAGTTCTGCTCCATTTGCATATTGGAGTTAATTGTCCAGTTATAGCTTTAGGTTATGAAGTCCCATCCTGATTGATTTTCTTTCTTCATTCCACCATTGTTTATGCTCCTGGGCCTGAAATTTGGATTGGTTGTCCTTGGTCCCCAGCCAGAGAAGGAATTGTTCTGTCTCCCTGCTCTGTGCAGAGAGCTTACCATCCCTTAATATGAAGATCAGAACTACACACTAAAGCAGTACAGAATCTGAAAAATATTAAAATGAAACCTGAGACATCACAAAGGGAGATCTACCAGCAGAAAGCACAAACAAAACACATGAGGCTACCTAATTCTTCAACATTGTCCCAAGAAACTGTAGAGAAAAAACATCTAATTTTAAAATGTCTGTTGAATTCACAAAAGGCTGCAAAATATTTCCCCAATTTTTACAAGCTTATAGGCTGGCTTAAAATACAAAAAACCCCAACCAAGCTGTGTTTCAGGAAAAGGTAGAGGGCAAAGCCCCAGGTTCCTTCAGTGACAGGAACTGCCTTGTTGAAATATTAGGTGATCTTAGCAGTGGAGTTTCCTCATCTTGCAGGTGAGGGCAAAAATCTTCGTCCAGTGCTCTCATCATGCCAGGGAAAAATTACCCATCTCTCTTTGAATTAGCTGTGAGTACATAGACAGGGCACACAAATCCAAGACCTCAGTGCCACCAGACTTGACTGCACCTGTGCACCCACTGCAACAACTTGGGAGCAGTGGGGTTTCAGAATTATGCAACCTGCTTCTCTCTCCAAAGCTGCTTACATCACTCATTGGAGAAACTATGCTGGCTGTGCCTGTTCCTTCTTCAGACTCTTTTCTAATTTGCCTAAGTGTGGTTTTCCTTTGGGTTTTTTTAAGGTTTTGTCCCTTTTCTGCTTTCTATATGTAGTCACTTGCTTTGCCTTGAACAGCTTGTGCGTGCAAGGTGGAACTTAATATAGAAAAATCAAAAACAAATGTGGTCAATAAGTCAGTAACATCTGTGTTGGAAGACAGCATTAGAACTCAGAGTTATTTAATCATGGCTTTACTTTGCCAGTCTTTTCTCCAGGGCAGCCCAGGAATGGAGTAATTGCTTCATGAGAGAAGCAGTTTAGAGACAGGCTGGACTTTGTCCTTTGAAATGCCAGTGTGGATTGTAAACTTGTGGCCACTGTACAGGTGTGGTGTGTGAAAATGTATGCATGTGTGTATATGTGGTCTTACACATTTCAAATTAAATTATTAAAATGTTCTCCCTGTGATTTATAAATGGTGCTCCAACCAAGATCACATCATTCTGGAATGGGATGGAGCAGCAGAGACAAGAAAGACTGTTTGCATAACCACCTCTGGAAAGAGCTGGGAGCTGGCTGTGTCTCAGCACAAGTTCCAGGGTGATGCCCTAGCCAGTGAACTCTTCATTACATTGCAAAGAGTATTGCTGGTGCCTTCTGTTCACTTCGTGCTGCTGTGTGCTTAAAGGATCAAACACTTCAGGCCCCGAGCAAACTTGGGACCGGCAGGGGAATGGCCAGCTTGCCTTTAATTAGCACACTTAGAAAGAGATACACAGCCTATTCTGTGAAATGCATAGGCATTTTATAGTAGAGCAGGATCTGTTTGGGATTTTTTAAAGTAAATGTAGGGTTTTTTTAAGTAACTGCAGGAGCTCTGGGAGCTTTCTTTCTGCCCACCACAGGTGAGAGCCCAGCTCCATTTGATCTGTTCACCTTCTGACTCGTAGCTCTTACATTCCTGGATCCAGCTTTCACAGGTGCTTGGTTTGGATGTCTTTCTCAGAGAGCAGAAACAGCATCCAGCCTTTGCAGCCTGAGGAAAGCCCCAGCATCAGGCAGCACTGCTCTTGTCTGGGCTGTGCAGAGGTGCTCAGTGGCTCTGGAGGAGCCACCAGTGCCTCACACCACTGCTCCACAGGTCTCCTTGCCTGGGCAGGGCTGGATCCCAAGCAGGTATCCAGCACTCCTCTCTAGTTCCCTGTAATCTGACACTGATATCTGACAACCCTGCCTCTGGAGGTCTCATTGCAATTCACTCCACAGAATAAGAAAATTAGCTACTTATTTCCAACAGGCTGAAATATTTTCTTCTCCTTTTCCCTCAGACTAGGTGGTTACATTTTGGTGCACTTGCAGGCAGAATGAAATGAGATGGACTGGAGCCAGTATAAAACTGCTTGCAGTGCTGTAGTCAGAATCACAAAGGAGAAACTTCTGTGTTGTGTTCTACTGAAACCTCATCACTGGCACCACTTACTGCTGTTTCTAATCAATATAGATGTGCAAAACATTGTGTAAACTCTTTAGATTTTGCAGATAGTTCCACAAGGCCATTAATTCTTTCTGACTACCTGGGCAAGCAGCTATTTACCTGGCAACATGATAAAGCATTAACCTTCCCCTGTAAAGTGATGGAAAGGAAAAAAATGGAGGAGGAATGCAGATTTTTTCCTTCTGAAGGCTGTTTTTTATGAAAGACATTTGATATTTTTTATGCTAGACAGAAAACAGGATTTCCATATTGAAATTTTTTTTTTCACTCTGTTTCTGAAACTCTGGATATTTTTAGATCAAAAACGTAGAAGAACTCACATTACTAGAAAGATGCCTTGGCCTATTGAAGATGAAGCATTACAACTAGAGGTATTTATTCACAAAGTTGGCATCTCTGTTGCCAACCTGATTTGCATTTGCAAATTGCACCAGATCTTCAGACCTTTAAGATTGCATGCTTCCAGAAATCTATTTATTTTCTAAAGGGATGTGTAGTTTTAAGTGTTTCCACTAATGTTGCTGTGGAGTTATTGTCTCTTATTGTAAACTTTCCTGTGTAGTCTGAGGAATTTGGCCTTACCTCACAGAAAATTTTCCCCTGAAAGGCAGAGTTTGGGAAAAGAACCTGTTGTGAAACTCAAGCCTGTTATTAATCTTGGGCATAACTCATGAAGATTGAAGAGTGTATCTTTTTAAAAGCGACTCTAATGTTATGAATAATTGCCTCTTTGAATTCAAGGGAGGCTGGAAATTTACTTTTAAGCTGTCTGAAATGTTTCTTAGTACTCTCTACTATACAGCAGTAGAAATTGGGCAGATACTCAGGAAATGGAAATTTCATTCTGATATCTGAAAGTATTGTGTAATTCATCCTTTCTTGACAATCTTTTGGCCTTTAATTTCTTGAACTGTCCATAAACCACAGAATTATGCAGAAGTCCTAGAAGTTAATTTTGCAAAATATTAACCTATATAGCTACCTTAAAATTCCTAGTCTGATAAACATATTCATCCTCCTGGTAAAATAGAGGCTGGTGGCTGTTAGTATTTGATAAATGCTGTGTTTGCAGAGAGCATGGCCTCACACATGTTAAAGTTACCGTTGGCTTTTTGACATTCCTTAGAAATAGTAGCAATGTTCATATCTCTTTTCCTACCAACTGAAAACTGATACCAGGCTAATGATAAATTTACCATTCATCGATCTCTGTGGGGTGAGAATGACATGCCCAGACACCTTAAATGGAGAGTCCCATGTAATCCCAGTAAGGTAGGGCAGGGAAATATGCAGAATGCAGTCAAACCCAAGAGTGTTTCTACTTTGCTAACAGCTAAGAATCTGTGGCTGATAAAAATAATCTTTCCTGAATACAAATTACAGCACCCCAGGAACAATTAAGATTTTTCTGAAAATTGGAAGAAGTGTAGAAAAATGTGAACAAGGTCCTATAGGTATTCCAGGACAAAAAGTTGTGTAGACGCCTCTAAATTAAGCATGCTGTGCATATGATTGTAGAAGCCACAACTCTGTGATGCACCTGGTTCCTTTCCTGTCTTTGTCCCTGTCAAGTGAACTGATGAAATGTCAATTTTGGAATTGTTTTCTTCAGATGCAGTGAGATTTTACATGGTATCATAATCACATATTAGCAATAAGAAAATCATGGCTAAGCATCTTCACATGAGATTGACACCTGGCCTCCAGATCCTTCAATGTGTCAGTACTGGATGTGTATGCAATAATAAAGCACTGGCTTGTGCCAGAGTAAAACTAGTGTACTGGAATAAAGCTGGCCAGACTCTACAGAAATCAGGCAGGTATGCAGTTTTTCCAGTTCCTTTCCTTGGGAGGTTTACTTGTCTTAATGAGTACAACAGGCCTTTCAGCTGTACAGAAATGATCTGAGTTGGAAAGTTACTATTCCTGCCCTTTCCAGCAGCCTGTGTCACAGGGAAAGCTTTATGCTTTTTCTGCAGCAATGGCTGTGGTAGCTACAGTGGTAGCTTTGTGCCAGAAAGGAGACCTTGACATCTCTGTTTGTGGAAAATGGATTGAATTGTGATTGCTTCATCTCTGGCAAGAGCAAGGGGGACCTGAGGCATGCTGTATTTTAAAAAGGAAGAAAGCACAATGAGTTTATTTAAAAGCAAGTCCATGTGCACACATATTTAGGCATATCTCTTTCTATCCAGGGTAGGTTAGACTTTCTTGCCACGCAGTAATATCAGAAAATATCATGAGGGTACAGTATATTGAAGTCACTTGGGTTTTAGGCATTGCTACTTAGAAGTAGAATTTTGCATCACAGGTATAAGAAAAAATGCTGCCTTGCCTTTACTATTGCTCAGAGACAACTGCTACTAAATGCTGGTGACCTTTCAGACAAAGGACAAGGTTTTGCAAGTAAAGGGAGGATGAAAAATAATGCTTTAATATATTAAGCATCCCACTGCTAGAGCAAAGAAGAAGCAAAAGGTGGAGATGTATGTCCAGGTCAGAGTACTGACCTAGAATGAGATGAAGGTATACTTCCCAAAGTGTGGAAGTTTTCTTTTTTTCCCCCACCTTTTAAAAAATTACTTTATTTCCTAGTGTTATACAAACTTTGCAGAAGCTTTAGCCTGAAATAGCTAAGAACAAATCTCACCCTGTGAAGAAATAGTTTCCCTTTGCTGGAGCAGGTGTGTTGAGAACCCTGTTAGGTGCTCATAGATCAGGAACTGTGAGGGGACTGAGACAAAGTGTTTCCAAGACTGCAAGGAGACAGTTAAAAAGAATGAGCTTTGTACAAATTTCTCAGAGGGGACTTTAATAAAAAAGGAAAGGAAAAATGGACTTTTTCCAAAATCTGCAATTCATTGACATTGATTTTTCTGGGCCTAGGTTATGATCATACAATCGCTTCTATCTTATATATAAAGATATTTGCAAAAGCTGTTTAAAGAGAACTTACTAACAGGATTTATACATGTTTTGAACTGCATTGAGGAATACTGCTGCAGGTCTGTGGCACTCCCTGCTTGTGCACTACAGAAAACTTTGTCCAGTGCTGGATATATGGGAGAAGGAGACACAGAGAGAGGAAAAGGTATTAAGAGCAGGTTCACCCAAGAAATTATTTTGAGGCTGTGTGAGTAATGGTAGTTATATTTCAAAGGAAAGGCAGGAATGACTTTATTCCCTCGACGCACCCCCTTTCTGTACAATGTCTTACATAATTAATGTGAATTTTCTTAGGCAAAGTTTGTTTTTACAATCTGAAAAAAAAAGAAAAATGGCAAGAAAATGAAAAGCAGCAAGCCATTGTGAACGTTAACAAATGTGAGTTGTGCCATTGAATCTCCAATTTGAGGTACATGCTATGGAAGAATTTTATTTTTGTCTAGCTCAAGTTGGTCTGACAGCACAGCCTCTGTGTTGGCAGAGGAAAGGATGTGATGTTTGTGGCACACCCCTGCAGGGAGCATCAGAAACAGCTAAGGACTCCCATAGGACTTTCCAATATAACACACCATACACTGGGGAGAAAAGCCTTTCCAGAACATTGTCTTTTACATGGACATGTGGCAAGTGCCTTCATTAGGACTTGAGGCAAAGTCACAACTGAGTCCTGATGTATTAAAAGGCTGATAGGGAGCAAAATGAAAAACCAGAAGGTCAAGCTGCTGCCTGACATGTAGGGAAACCTCCACCTCTCTTGCACAGGCTGGTGGCCTTTCTGACTTCTGCTGTGTTACTCAAGCTTGAACCATCAAGCTGCCTCTGAGGACACAAAATGCTTGCCCAGGCTATACAGTCGATGTGGCTGTCAGCTGTGTTGGGTGATTGATGACTGTTCAAGGTCTTTTTGTAAATTGGCCTTGTATCCTGGATGGTAGAAGGAATAAGTTTGACAGTTACTGTGATTTTTTAAACAGCATTCCTTGTCAGAAGTCAGACCTCTGCAGATTGCTTTCTGATCCTACTGAACAGCATGTCAAATATATTGCTGTTTTATGAGCATCTTTCCACCTTCCCAATTCCAAAAGTTTCTGGGGAGACTAAGGCTCATGAGCAGAGTGCTAATATAGCCCATAAATCGTGTTGATGGCAGTGCCTGAACATTCCCAGGGGAGAAGGTTTTACAGCCCTTACCAAAATAATTTGCTCTACATCAGGCATGATACCTGCCATAAGGACCACAGCTTGATTCCATGGGGCAGTTTACAGTTAGCTGCCATTCACTTTTATTTAATTGTGCAAGACTCAGAGGCTAACAGGGCAGGCTTAGGAAGGCAGCACATGCTTCTCAGTAGGTTGACACTCACCAGCTTGTGTGATCTGGGCAAGCTCCCACAGCTGCACCTGCAGCTCAGGGTGTGCAGCTTGTGTGATCTGGGCAAGCTCCCAAGCTGCACCAAGTAGAAGTTTCATCCTTCTGTAGATTCTTCCTACCATCTGAACAAAAACTATCCAAGATGAAAGAGTTAAGTACAATAGTGCTTAGTACTCTGTGCCAAAACAACTGTATTTTACATGCCCAGCTCAGAGAAACAGTCCAAAATCCTCTGAATGCTGAGTAAGAGCATGATGAAACTAAAGTTCCACACATGTCTTGCTCTCATTAAGAATGGCACTCCAGCAAACCTCAGAGAATGAGTTTAAGGGACCATTGAACACACCTGGTATATCTCTCCTAATGTAATATATGCAATTAGTGTAAGTTTCTAAGCTGCCAAGACATAGTCAAGTGCCTGAGGATTAGATCCAAAAGAGGCAACCTGCATAACCATTGATATGTTTCATGAGTGCTGATGCCTTAAGTTTTTAGCTTAGATATTTTTCAGATCCTGTACTGCATTAGTGTAGAGCTCTGAACCCCATAGAGAGTGTTAGTAAACTCTCTTCACAGTTTGGTCAGACTAAACAACCCTTCTAAGCCTGAGAACCAAAGACATCCTCAGCCTCAGGCCCTGAAAAGTATAAAGAAAAGTGAATGGGAGGAAGAGCAAACTGTGGGAATATGACTTCATTACCTGAAGCTGTAATTGGACAATTAACCCCTGATATGCAAATAGACCAAACTCTTATCTGTCTGAAAAACTCGTGACCATTGCCCATCTTGGGGGTAGCCCTTGTGAGGCTTTTGCACTGCCCAGGTGAATCTATTGAGGCCTTTAATAAATATCTACTTTAACTCTGTCTAGGCTCTGCTCTAGGCAGCCATTCCAAGGCATCAATGCTAAGGATAAATGTAGAGCAGGACTGATGGAAGAGGCCATAACCCAGAGCTACCCCACAGCTGGGTGTATAGTGTCAAATTCACTTTGACTCGTCATTTAATTTGTATAGCAACATTTTCTTCCAGTGGAAATGAAATATTTAAATGATACTTAAGTGATTCTTGTTCTGAAGTCAAAAGAAACATTTCCACATTTCACAGTCTCTAATGTCTTAAATACTTGAGACAACAGTAACTTCCTTAGCTCACACAGAAAGGAAATGATATGAGACACTTGAAGACTGAATTAATGGAAATCTTGAAAAAAGATCCCTTTAGGCAGAGATGGTAGCATTCATCACACCAGGGCTGGTGTGCTGGCTACCATGTAAAGGTGTAGGGAATGACACTTTGTCCCCCAAGTCCCAGTCATTGTCCTCCTCTGGTAATGTTAAGTGCAAGCCCAGTAGCCTGTTTGCATACTCTTTGATTGGTATCAATGTTTGTATTAGTATTCAAAAAACAACAAAGGGTGTGTTAAAAATAGCAGAGATGACAGAAAGAGGGCAATTACTTGGTTGTGTGAACAGGAAGGATAATATTAAGTTACTGTGTAATTAAGGTTAGACCAAGGTGAAATAAAGATAGCAAACAAGGAAAGTAAGGAAAGGTTACTCATTGTGGACCCAAACCTATCCCTGCTGAATTTAATGACAGGTTTACACTGACCTCTGTGAAAGGGAGTAGGAGTAGACTTGAGGTTAATATAGAGACATATTCATAAGGCAGTTTAGTGAAACTTGATAATGTATAATAGAAGAAAAAATCACAGACAATTGTGAGGGAATTTATTGAACGGAGCTCTCATCTTGGAAGCAGTTTGATAGCTGCTCTCACACATCATGCTGCGTGCTTATTATGAGAGATGAAATGCATGGTTTTGTTTCATATTAGATTATTTATGGGATTTCTTCAGGGCAAATTGTTTTCAAAAGGCATGAACCTGGATGTGTCCTGCCACTGGTCGCTCTCAGGCTGCATGGCTGCTCACCAGCAGGGTACCAGTGTTGTTTTCATGCTTGACTGGGAAACATTTGTAGCCTAAATCCCATCTTGTTTGCAGCTATCAGAAAATGCTGTGTTCTTTTACTGAACAGGCATGGAAGTTATTGATTTCTCCTCTGTGGTCATGGGGACATTTCTTGAGGTTGTTGGGACTGCCTGAAACAATTCAAGAAAATTGTGTGTGAGACAGAGAAATAAACGAATTAAATCTTCAGAGAGGAAAAGGACTTAAATGATGAAAGATGGTGGTAAATTACTTAGCTAACAAATAGGTACCTTGGAAATTGAACTACAAATTAGGTTATCTAATTTTTCACCACAAACCTAAGCAGTTCCATTAATATGATTTCCATCTTGGGATAATATTTCATGGCTCATCAGGAGCTTCCTGAGACATCTTAATGTCAGCTAGAAGCAGTGGTAATACAAAGCTTTTATTCCAGGTAAGGTGATGACACTTTTCCACAGAAAAGGACAATAAAAATGATGCTGCTTTCATGAGCTGTTACATTCATATTACCAAAGAAAACAGTGCTGTTTGTGTCCAGCTGAATAGAGCATTAAGTCATAATTTAGACAAACAAATCTGATGCCTTTACCATCATGCACGTTGTCAACATTGCCTGGTGGGGCTGCATTGAGGGGTTTTTGTGATGTGCAGTGGCCACGCTCCAGGCAGGCATCCTCTGAGGCAGGATCCAGAGCTTTGGTCTCTTGGCCTTTACAACATCTTTGTAAGTGTTGGATCAGACTTTCCAGATTTCCCAGCAACTGTCTTTGTGTCCACTAGCACTGCATAAAATGCCTCACTCGGAGCACATGCCTGCAATTATTAGTGATTTGGTTTTCTCATACATATATTGTACTATGTTTCAGCATTAATTCTGCAGTGAGAAAAATGTGTACTGCACAGTATGTTATCTCATTCCATCTGCCTGCACACTGATATCCAGCAACATCATTTTCTAATATACAGTTTGTTTTCCCCTTCTTTAAAGCATGATTTTAAATCAAGCTGCAGGTGGGGGAGCTCTTGTGAATTTGGGGGAGGCTTTTGTTTCTGTCCATTCTCAGAGCACCTTGCTACATCTAGTTTTGTGGTTAGTGCAATGTGTCTAAATGGCAGAGACAGATGAGCAAACAAGCATGGGTCTGTCTAGCAATAGCAATATAGACTAGTGCATGTTGGACAAAGGAGGAGGGAAATATAAATTTTCCTTTTGAGAGGTAACTTCTTTACATGATTTCAATATGATTTTGGATTTCATCCCCCTTCCCCTCCCTGCCTTCTTTCCAAGTGATTAATCAGAGAAGTTGTTATTTTGCACTATCAGATGTGGTGGTGTTTAGCTGTGGCAAATGGCAACATGTCTAACGTGTGGCATTTTAAAGAATTGCTGCATTTTATATCAAGCTGAGCAGGTTGTGTGGCCTCCATCACAGGTACTGATAAGGGCAGCAAATCAGATCCAAATCCTGTGACAATTTCTATGCCAATTTCAGACAAGGAATGTGCATTTGTTTGTTTCCAATAGTTGCTGTCTTGTCAGATGACATTTTGAAGCTCAGGAATAGCAGATCAGATTAAAGGTCTGAAGAAAAATAGTTCAGCAATGTTACAGAAGCAGCTCTTCCTTTCTTTTCCTATCAGCCCACCAGTGCTTCCTACCAAGCCACTCATTTGGGCAGGACCCTGCAGAGGCTTAGCAGGTGAGCTGCAAAAGCAGATTGACCCTCTACCAGTGATGTTCCTTCAAGCTGTGGAAATAGAACTTTTCCAACTCTAGACGAACTATGTATCATCCATAATGTGATGTACAATGTCTAGTTGCAGGATCCAGCTTCTTCATTGTTATGACATTGCTTTCCCTGTGGCTAAAGAAAGTGATAATGTCTGTTTTTTAAAATTCTACAGATCATCCTTAAAATAACTGAAACCCACACAACTGTCTTAGGAGCTTGTATCTCATTAAATCTATATGATATAGTATCAGGATACTTAGAGCTAATAAGCTTTGAATCCCAGTGACTTGGACAGGAGGACCTGCAGTTAAACTACTTAGAGGTGGATTTTAAGATGGGATTTAAATGCCTAAATATACAGATATTTTCTCATTGCCTTTTGCAACAAGCACTATGAGAAGGTATCCTGCAGGATTTAATTCTCCTAGATGTGTGCATCTGAAAGTTTACTTTTAAAAATCTGCTTTGAGGCCTTTTAAAAACATTACCCCATGACAGTGTCCATGGGCTGTATCTTGAGAGCTTTAAATGCAATATGGACTTCAGGCTCCTTCTGTAAAAGTTCTGGTTTTAGCCTTTGTCACAGATGTGTAGGGGATGTGATGGAGTCTGCTTTCATCTTCCTGAGGTGTGCATGCTTCTGGGCAAGGAGATGGATAACTGGTAACAGAGTGAAAGTGCATTTGATCACACATGCAAGTGATTATTAATGGAATATTTTTGCTTTGTTGGCTGGCTTTGTCAAGTATCCACCCACATACAATAGGTGGACTCAGGATGTCATGAAAATAAGGCCTCTAATGGTTAACACATGCTGGATTCAGATGAAGAACTGAATAACAGGTTTTTAATAACATTGCCTTCAAAGTCAGCCAGCAAGAACATCACAGGATGACTATATGGACACAAGAATTAAAAATCCCACCATACTGAGTAGAAAACCACTAGAAATGGGGAAAAAGAAAATGTGATATGCAGCACATGTATGATTTAAACTGTGATTGTTGTTGGGTACCTGAAGGCACATACATTTGGGTAGATTTGTAGGTGTCTTCCTTATAGGAACAGCTCTGACCTTACATTTCAATGGCAAAAATCATTATTTTCTTCCTACTTCTTTTCAAGAAAAGAAAATCTTCACCTCATCTCCTACTTCAAGATCCTCTTACTGCTGTGCCTTCTAACTATCAGTCTTCATTCACTTTTCTGTACAGAAGAATTAACCTTGTAGAAGGGCATTTCTAAAAAAGTGCAGTGTAATTCCTTAGTACATCAACACTTGTTGAACTCTTGCTGGTTACACCAGATGAAAAACGCTGATGGTGTCTGTACTTCATCTCAATGACAGTATGATGATCAATTTTTTTTTTAATGCATTCTTTAATATGTTGCATTTTGTTTACTATTCTGATAAAATCAATTTAATTAACTATCAAGATGTGACAGAACATATTCAGGCAGTGTCATTCATTTCAAAAGAATAATAATTTCTACTAAAGACAAATAGCCAACCATTCTAATGAGGTATCTGAACATCAGCAGGATTTCATGCTAATGATCAAAATGAGATTTCAGGGCTTCTAAAAAATCATGATTATAAGCCAAGATATTGCATTAATACCAGGGTACACTGTCACTATTTAGTCACTAAATCATCAGTATTTTAAGCATACTCCGTGTGTGTAAGTTGGAAAAGGGAAACAAATTACCCTGTGCTCAGCTTGTTATTCAGGAAAGTTTCTGTAGGGAGGCAGGTGGTGTCCTTACAGCACATCTCAGACTTTGTGGGGTGCAGGTTTCCTAAGAACAAATAAGCAGTGGTGTGTGCAGCTTACTGGAGTTTACATTGATGTGCTGTGCTATCGCTCCATATTATTATAGTGTGAGGCTGGATATCAGCAGGGTCTATTACAACACTGGATGATTAAAGCACTTCTTGACTTTCCACAAGATTTTAAATTCAGGATGAAGGAAGGGGAGGCATAGTTGGTGAGAGAAACACAGAATGAAAGTGAGAGGATTATGCTTCAGCAGCCTTTGTGATAAAATACTAGTAATTAGTTTCAGTAAAATCCCATAATAGTTTTTTTGTGCTTTGCAGGAAACCAAGTGGCAGACAGATAAAACAAATTACTTTACTCAGGGCAATTAGCATGCTATTTCAAGGCTCTGACTATGTTTCCCCACGACTGCAAAGATCATGTCCTATTTTTCCAAGAACTTTATGTTCCTGAAAATCTCATCCATTTTAAACCTATCATTGTGTACACAGAGCTGCCACATCTGTGAGCAGAGCCTGCATTGCAGGGACAGCCCAGGAGATAATGAGTTCTGGGACCACATTGAGGGCAGGGGGAGTTTGGAACACTTGCTGCTTACTCATCTGAAATAAACCCCCAGTGTCACTGTTGTGTGCCTGGCTCTCTGACACATAGCACAAGGAAAACATTTGGGCTTTATAGCCCTGCACTCTTGTGCTGCACCCATAGATCTAAGTGAAATTGTGCACTGCAGTTTTAGCTGTTCACAATTTCGTGTTTGTTTCTTGATAGCGAGCCCCTCAGAAAGGAAAATTTATTTCTTGGCATATTAGTGCAAAGATTTCAAACTAATCAGAAATAGAGATGAAAAATATATTTTCAATATTTTTTCTTTTGATTTAAAAGACTTTTCAAGTTTGTGTTTCAAGAAGGCACTTGTTAAATTAAAGAGTAGCTTAATATATGAATAATTCAGGCATTAAAAAAAGACAATAAAAAACAGAATCTGAACCTATATGGTACAGAAAAATTAAACATTTTAAATTACAATTGAGAACACATCTTAATGCATGGTCATCACTACTTCAGGCTGAGTTTAAATAAAATTATGCAAAACATGAAGGGCATCAAATTTACAAAAGGGAAGTTTAATTTCCTTTTTTGAAGAGAAAGGCTTTGTTACTGCACTGAGACCACGGGAACCATTCAGGTATAAAATGTAGGAATGTCATAGAAAGAAGTAGCAGGTTGTCTGGCCAGACTTTGTCCAAGGACACTAGCTCTCCTCACTTAATCTGCCTGGCTATGATAAAAGGGAAGAATGTGAATTTCACACCAATTTCTGCAAGAACCTGAACTCCATTCCTGAGCTGTAGAAGTGCTGCATTTTAACTAGGCTTGATGGGGTTCAACGTCTTTTTACTGAGTGTTGGTTGCTAAAGTCGAAGCTTATTCTGGTTTTCATTTATAGACTGCTTCAGCCTCCTCCTGTCTCACTTCTGCACCTTCAATCTAGCTACTTAATTTCAGGTTGGGCCATCCAGCTGTTTTAAATCACAAATTATAGCTTGTGCAGCTGGGATGAAGCATAGTGCTGGCATCCCAAAGAAGAAATTTCATTGATACGAACATACAATTTTCATAACTCATTTTATTAGTATCATTACTTCTAAGCTGCATCAATTGGATTGATATTATTGGATATTGAATGAGACCTTGCACATCAATTAATTTATTCTCTCTGCCAGATAGAGTGAAGGAGACTTACTTGTCTAAGGTAGAGACATCAATAATTGAATTGTTAAATATTCAGATTTATTAGCAGCAATCAGAAGAAGAATTGAATTGTTGTAATCATGATCTCTTCCCATTACTCATCTTCTCTTCCTACCAGTGACTCATGGTGGGAAGAAAAGAAAAGAAAAGAAAAGAAAAGAAAAGAAAAGAAAAGAAAAGAAAAGAAAAGAAAAGAAAAGAAAAGAAAAGAAAAGAAAAGAAAAGAAAAGAAAAGAAAAGAAAAGAACCTAATGGGAATATCTTGAAACAGGGTAAGTTTCAAGATGTACATGCTAATGGCATATTTGTGGTTATGACAAGAAAATAACAACACAGCCTGCTTGGATAGTGGGGGTGGGGGGAACCTATGGGCTGCAGGTAGTGACTCTAGTGAATGGTTGTAAATTACTGTTAGCAAGGAAAAAACAGGAGAGAAAAGAATTCATTACAGTTTACATGATTATTGTCCCGTGTGGTAGTCAAACTTGGATCCTGTCTACACTCCTGATAATATCAAACTTTTGTAATTGGAAGAATGCACCTAGAATGAGCTCAGACTCCTGAACAGCCCAGCTGATTAAAAAGTTTGACATCAGAAAAAAAAAAAAAGGATAAAAAGAAATGTGACTAGAAATGATTTATCTTTGATGAAGGAATGCACTTGGAGTTTGTGTAACACGACCAGAAATCCTTTTGGCCTTAAATGTATTCAAATGGCCAGGGGCAGCTGATAAGTGCTTGAGAATCTTGGCTGTTCTGACCAAAATAATTTCCTGAGGTAAAGTCATTGTGATCCAATTGACATCTTTAATGTGGATATAATGCGAATATAAATTGAGGCAAAGAAAACTGTTCAAAGCAAAATTCCTCAGTAGCATTGAGGCCGCATGTTCTATGGGACAGCTGATCGCACCCAGTTTTCCATGGATATGTGAATTTGTTTGTGTGGATGATAAAGGGGCACATTTGAAAATGATTAATTAGACTTTGGTGATGACACCTTTACTGCCTATTGATCACCTTGCTCTGCCAGAGGGAAGGTGGTGCTACAAATGCACTGCCATTTTATAAGTTTATGTTTGCTTAAAAATGCAGGCAGGAAGATTGTTAGTTTTGTCTTTTTATTCCTGCCCAAGTACACATGTAATTTTCTGCAACGATTTTGATATAAATGTTCAGATAGGCATCTGGTGAAAGTAATTAATATCCATCTATTTAGTTTTGTCAAGTTTCCAGCCAATCTGGTGGTCAGCACTGCTATTGTCACACATATATATTTCTATTCATGAACAGGAGTTATAGCAAGGCTACCTAAAAACTTCTGCTACTTTGTCAATTAAAAAAAAAAAGTTTATGACAGAAAAAAAAGAAGCAGTTTTTGCCTGAGAATAATAATGGAGACTCACATGCTAAACAAACCTCATGTGGGAAGAAGGAAGCTCCCAGAAACAGTCTCTCAACATTTGAGCCCCTGAGTCTCACTTTCAAATTGAAAAGATCATCCTTTATTAACAGTGCACCATTTACATTTTAAAGTTCAACTCTAAAAAAAATGATTGCAAAAATGATATCATGGGTATTGTGATAATTTTCAGTAATGAGAAACCTCATGTGCTCAATTCCTAAATAAAACTGTCTCGTTCTCTTCTATCAGCCAGCCTTAACACATAGCTTGAGAAGGTGAAAGTCATCTTCTCAAGAGGATGGTTTCCTTCATGCTCACAGTTTACTAACAATAATGTACTTATCTGGGCCTTAGCAATTCTGTTTGGGATGTGCAAGGTGGATTAAACCCATATCACTCCCCTGTAACATAATGGAGTCTGCAGTGCTAACAAGAAGTAGTAAAGGGAATAAAAGTATATTTCAGGCAATAAAACAAACAGATACCACTACTGAGTACACACTAGGAGCAGATGGCTATAATAAGACAAACAGTTTGCACAGACACTTTCAGAGAAAAAAAAAGAAAATTCCTTTTTGGTCCTGATTTCCCCCCTATATCGAAGCACCATTAGTCACACAAAAGTGGCTGTGGCTTCCCCACAGAGGCTCAAGCTAAGGGTACTGGACTATTTTCCATTGAAGTTTTGTTCTTTAAAGGAAAACAAAATATTAAATGAAAGTATAAATAGTATGAAAAGCATCTTCATAGCTCAGAACTTTGTTATAAAAAAAAAAAAAGGGTCCCAAAGCTAAAATGTTTTAGATGAAAAGATGAAGTCTTTCTGTTGATGCACTTTGCTGGGATCTTGTGGGATTTAATTTTGCTTCATCTTGTACTCTTTTTCCCCCATGCATTTAAAATCTCAGTTAAGCCACATCTCTCCTGCAGACCAGGAACTCTCCTGGGAGACGTTGTACATCACAGAAGAGGTAGTCTGGTTGGAAAGGCAGGCCTGTAGGGGAAAATGGAAATTGGAGAAGTCTGATTCAAAGTTGCAGTGAGGCATTGCAACTGCATTTTCAAATTGTACTATTTCAGCTTTGACTACATCTTTTTAGGGTTTTTTTTTGCTACACATGGACAGTCAGTTTTGTGATGCAAGGAAGGCTATAGCATATAATAATGAAAAATCACTTCTAATTTTTGGGGGGGGGTGAGAAAAAAAGGAAAATAACTTGTACTGAGCTCTAGCTGTGATAGCAGATGCCTCCTCTGGAGAGTTGGGACCATTGCCCAGTTCTGCCCTGATGGTCACATGCCCTGGCATCCCTGGCATTCCTCCTTCATCCAGTTATTCTGAGGAATAGCATGAACATGTGACCATGAAGATTTGAGAAATTAATTTCTTCCCCTGGCTCTTGATATTTCTGCCAATTGACTGAAATTGTCAACACTTTCAGCTTTCTTGGGCCCTGGATTCCCAAGCAATAAAGAAGTAAAGTTCTGTACAAAAGAAAGTTTCAAACTTTTAAATTGGTTTTGTCTGGCTGTAAAAGAGCACTTAATGTTTGTATCTGTTAAGTCTTTTTAATTATTAAGTAGTCCTGAAGGCACCTGTAAATTAAAGGATGATTGGAAGAAATAATAACATGATGAGGAAATTGGGGATAGAGAGTGTTAAACTAACCTTCAAAGTGTCAGTAATTAAAATTAATTACAGTTCATGACTTGCACTGATTGTAGAAAGAGTGTGGTGCTGTAGGGAAATAATATGGTAGGAAATATAGGAAATAATACCAGAGGTTATTAGAACTCTTTTTTTTAACCTCACTAGTTATTTGAATATCACCATAGGAACTTTGAAAAGTTTTTTCTTAGTTGTTAAACTTTTGAATCAGTAAGTTTGTTTTGGGTGGTTTTCTTCTTCCAATAAACAAAACAAGCTCAATAAAAGGCAGAAATAATTTTTTTTTCCAAAAAAGGACAAAGGAATATCTTATATTACTTTCTAATGCTCTTAATTCCCAGAAGACCTGTCCCCTGCATGTTTGTGTTCTATGAAAGGAACAATAGATCTATCAGTAGCATCTGATTTACAAGTATCCATGCTTACTTGCCTTTTGGGAAATAAGGAAATATCATGTGTATTATTTGGTCAGTTTAGAAGGTAGTTATGAAGACTGGACTCCCAAGAGAGAAAGAGACAGCTGCTGAAAACAGAGGTGCATATGTGCATAAGTAGGATGAAGAGAAATTAAATTAAATGGAAAAAAAAAAAAAAGGAGGTCCAGGCTGTGGCAGCAATGCAGCACCTTCAGAAATCTGAGTCCTGGGTACAGACAATTAAAATGGCATCTTCCCAGTGCTGGTGTGAGACATCAATACACCCTGTTTAAACATTTCACTTTTTTATACAGTATAGTCACTAAGTGAGGTCTTGGATATAAAAAAGAATATGTCTATTTGGTATATCACAACAATTGGGATGGATACCTGTTCCACAGATAATTTTGGAGTAAGTGATTTCTGGTGCTAGAAGGATGTAGCTCTCCTCCTTCCTCAGCAAGAACCAGGCTGACAGGCCTGGAATGACTTTTGGCCTCCTTACCTGGAGGAATCAATATTTAATTACTTTATAAAAGATGGAAGATTCTCTTCACAGAAAGAAGGAAGAGTTCTCCTGGAAATCCTCTAATGCAATGAGCAGTAGGTACCCTCTGGCACGTGGTGTTGGAATCTGGAGGTGTGAGGTAGATCCACATCTCCTGTGCAGTGCCAGGAGTTGGAGGGTCCAGTAATTTATTATTTTGTCTTGAGATGTAGGAATAAACTCTTCTTGATTTTTAGGAAGACTTTCAACTCCTCAGCCCTACATCTGTGTCTTATTTGTGTTTTATATAAAGGCCCTTTAGGATTGAGTGTAATTTCATTGCCACGGCTGAAGCTGTGACTCTGCAAGGAGAAAGGGAAGAACTGACTGGGGCAGGAACAGAGAGGCTAAACTGGGCTGTGTCCTGCTGATTCTTGTTTGGGGTAGCACTTGGCACTGTAACCACTGCAGAAAATATCCAGGCAGGGTTACCTGGTGGCCTCAGTCCAGGTGAGTGCCCCACTGCTCCGCTGAGAAGTCCTGCTCCAGCTTGTGATTCTCCTGCAGTGGGAAGGATTAAGCAGCTCTCCTGGAGGCAGGCCCTGATCATTTCCTGCTATGAAACCACAATCCAAGACCTGGGAGGCATAAAGAGCCCAAGCTGCCCATGCTGTGTGCCTGTGCTGTGAGTGCAGGCTGTGCAGGCAGCAGTGCTGTCCTCTGAGCTGCAGCCTGAGGGACTGCCACAGCTCTGGTGGCCTGGAGCTACTGATGGGGGAAGGAGGTGGGGGACACGCTTATGTTGTGCTGGCCTGAAGTAGGAAAGCATTAGACCCTTTACTTCGAGGCAATCAAAGCAGAGTGTTCTCAGGATTCACTCAGGCTTAGCAATATTTGTTTTAAGCCCAGAATACTTGAAATTTGAAATACTTTGATATCCATGGACTGCTGGCTGTCAGCCCCAGAGAGGGGTGGAGCAGTGAGAGAAGGATTAATGTCTTCTGAGCAGCTTCTTTCCCCTGGTATCAGAGAGGTGTGTAGGTAGAAAGATAAATATTTGTGTTTTGTGAATCAGCTGCACCTGTGGTAGATAAAGGGCTCAATAAATCCCCTTGGCTGTCCATTAAAGAAAACAGTGTTTCATGCTTGTGTGACATCACAAATATTTGCCAGGTCCACCTGGAGGTCATCAGTGTGCACTTGTGCCCTTCAGCCTCTCATTTCCAGCTAGGATTTAGCCAGTGCCTTTGCTCTGCCTTATCAATGCTCATTGTCATTGTGGCTGGAAGGTGCTTCCCTTCACCTGAGCATCTCCCCTGCCTCCTTCATTGCACACAGCACCACTGTGCTATGGGCTTGACAAATACCAACAGAAATAAAAAAGAGGCAACATGTTTAAACAAACATTTATGATCTTGGAGATAGTAAATGAAAGTATTTTCTTGCAGGACACAGATTTAGGCAAAATATTAAGATTTTTTTTTTCTCTGCACATTAGATTACACCAATGCACATATTGTAAATATAGGTCACCCACTGTTATTTGATATTTACTTGGAGAGGTGATGGCTCTCCTCATGTTTGAGGTAGTGATTTCAGGTCAGGAGACACTATGAATGTAAAGGGCAATATCTCTGTAGTAAATATTTCTTCTTTCAGGAATTGTTTCTTCAGAGTAACAGGAATATTCCTGAATTGTTATCCTGGCTTGATGCTCTGGTCATCTGGTTGTTGACCAACAGTGATATGCCTTTACCAGTAATAAGAATTATAAATCTTTGTTACCCATACAGATACACCTGCATGTCATGAGAACACTCTGTAGTTCTTGTCACTTGTAGAGTAACAATATCTTACATAAGAAATGTATATTTTTTTCCAATTTTTTATTCATTTCATCCTGTTTTACTGCTACAGGAAGTAATAAATTGCTACAGGAAGAAATGGATTTGTTTTCTGGAGCATCTATCCCTCTATCTCAGTAACTTCAGGTGTCTTTTGTGTCTCTAAACATTTTTACTACAAGGTGTGGACTTCTTCTATTTCTAAGTTTAAAACAGAAAGGGGGGAAAAAGAGAAAGAGATACCTCTATGTCATGCATTAATTGAAACTTTCAAATAGAATTGTTTAAATCTAATTTTCATCTTTCTGTATGAATTTCCCATTGTTGCCAGTTCCTTCAACAGGAATTATTGTCCTGGAGGTTTCTTGAAGCTCCAGTCAGAGGGTTAGTTTGATTTTGTAGAGAAGTCTAACTTTTACCAGCAGCAATAATATCAATAATTTAAAAGAAAGAAGAAAAGGGAATTTGTGGTCTCTGTAGCTAACTGAAAAACCTCAGAAATGAAATGAACAAATGGAATGAAGGCATGCTTTTTGAATGTTCCAGATTGCCAGAATTACATCCTGACTTCCCTGAAAGTTTATATAATTATCAATTCTAAAAGCTGAGGGTGCATTTTCTAGACAACACACGGTTTCATCTGGCTAGAAAAAGGGAGAAGTTGATCCTGTATCCAGTGCTGTATTGGGATATCTTAGCACTGGGCAAGAGGAATAAAAGCCAGATTTGAAGTTGCCATTGAACTGTTACTTGCAACAGTACATCTGAATGATGCTTACAGGGCATTTTCATTCACTTTCTTGGGAAAGGAATAATTTACAAGTCTTACATGCACATGCTGATTACACATGCTGGTTCACACAGTTTAATATATATCAAAATCAATGGGCATTGGAACAGAGATCTTGTAAAACTTGGCAGAAACTTCATGACTCGAGTGGTTTAAAAACGGGATAAATTTATTAAACCTCCAGAGCAGTTAAGTTCAGCTCCTTATTCATTAAGCATCAGCTCTGATCAGAGTAAAGTGGGCCAAGAAGTTGTTGTTTCCTTTGAAAAAAGGTGTGATTCCAGCTGCTGGCACCCAGGGAGCTCTGAAGCTCTCCCTGGTGTGTGCAGAACATCGGGGCTCTCCCTGCCCTGGCAGGAGCTGCAGGAGCAGGAGCTGCATCCTGGACCTGGCTCATTTCCTACATTTGGGCACCAGTTCTCAGGACACCAACACCTTTCAAAAGCTGAGCAAATCAGAGTTCCAGTGGAAGCTCATACACAGGCACTTCAATATCAGTGACCTGCTTCAGAGCACCTGCAGTGCCTGTAGAATTCAGCAAGAATAGTCTTGAGAGGTTAGGCTACTAATTTTTGTAAAAAGCAAAACTCTATTCTTGTAGGCCTCTAAGACATAATCCAAGTCTAACAAATACCTTGCAGCCATCACTTAGGGGTCAGAAGGTTCAAATTTTACCGAGATGGTGTCCTTGCTACTGCACAGCCACCCAGCCATCCTTATTATTTATTCATCACTGCCTTAAACTTGTATTTCCCTAAAGTAGATTGGGGTGTCTTCTTTCCTGCTATACCATTTTAGTCCTTTGTGATTTAATTTTGTTTGTTCATACAAAACATTAGAGTGGTGTTCTTATTTATTTTAAATTTTATTTAATTTTATTTCTTCATAGTTTGGTTACCATTTTCCTCATGATTTCCCCAGTTACACACACATTTCCTTCTTTGAATTTCCTCACAGATTTGATTTCCCCCTCATATTGTCAGCAGTGTTTGCCCTTTTTTCATAAATGAGATACTGGAGCTATAATTCCTTAAAGTCACTGGCTTGAGCTACTGGGAAAGTCCTTTTAACATTGCCACCCAGAAGGACTGGTTAAATAATCTGCCTGTGTGTTGGCATTTGACCACCACAATACATTATTTAGAAATGCAGTTCTCTTGAATGTCAAGGGAGAACTACTTTTCCGTTTTCTTTTCTCTTTAAATGAATTGCTTGCAGCAAGAAATTGATGACTGTTTAATGAGATATGTTGTTGTTGCTGTCATTGTTTAGATAAGTAATGCCACAGTGGGGTCAAAGAAAGGGCCCAGATTTTGGCTGCTTTCAATTTTTTTTTTCACTTAAAACATCAAAATTCTGTACGTTCACAGAATGAGAAAAAACAAATAATAAATACAAACACTGCAGATGATTAATACTCTTCAATGAGAAGTAACAGTGACTTCTGCACAGGACAAGAACTAGAAAATACACTCTGTATCAGATACAAACATGCATTGAGTGCAGAGGGGGAATGAAAGGGGAAAAGAATGTCATACGGAACTGAGATTCTGAGCTCCTTAAGCCAGAGCTGACAAAACTACACCCTTTGGACCAAGGGCTCATCAGGGAAAAAATTCCTGTTGGCAGCAGCATTTTCTACTGTCAAAAGGTTGAAAGTTCATAATAATTTTTTTAGAGTCCTTTTAGCTCCCAGATGCTGGATGCTGTCCCACTGCTCAGTTATGAGGTGCCCATGGAGACAAAAGGAGCCACAGAAGTTGGTCACAGCAGAGTGGTGACAAACAGTGCCTGACTGCACCATTCCAAGCGCTGCTGAACAGGATGCTTGGAAAGACACTGGGTTTAAAATGCTGCTGAGTGTTACTGTGAGCCTTGCAAAACAGGCCTGAAATTTGCAGTTGATCAAAGATGGCATTTTAGGAACAATGAGCTCTGTCAGCCTGGGAGAGAATTAGCAGAGATGCAATAGTCATGAATATTGTTCTACTCTTTCATCCCTTGGTGGACTGTTCAAATCGTGGCAAAGCCACAGGAATATGTAGTGATTTTTTCCTGTCCCAAATCCTCTCCACCACTCCACTTCCCCATCTCCTGTGTCTTACCTGATACTGACACTGCTGTTCCTGGGTAAAACACTACCCTGCAGCATTTTCTTGAACCAGAACAGCAAGAGATAATGACATTTTATAAAGTGCTGGCAAAGCGCAACCCTGTGTGTGATCTTGGGACCTGCAGGGTTTTCAGGGGCTGTTACAAGATCAGGGCAGGAAGTATCTTCTGAAGAACTGTTCAGGTTTGTATTTTTAAAATACATTTCAAAAGAAATAAGCTTTACTATGTTTTTCACTGCCCCCTTATCCTGATCTATGAACAGGGGGCTAGGGTGGAGCAGTCCATCATCAGCATGAGCAGTTCCCCCACAGGTGGTTATGGGACTCAGCTTGGGGATCTATGAAATCCATGAAGCACCAAGCAAAGACTGTCCACGGAGAATTTCAGCTGATCCAAAAGCTGTTTATCAACTTTATTAATCTTCTTGGATTTACATAGACACAGGAATGAAGGATGTCTCAAATAAGAAGGTCTGCAAAAGAGTTATAATGTTATTGCACTGAATTATCCCTAAAATGAATAAATATTCAAATGTGACCAACCATATTGCAGCCACATGTATTAGATGTTTGTTGTCCAGTGTTGACCTTGTTTTCACACCATTTTTCTTATTTTATTGTCCTTTGTAGGCTGTTTGGTGATATTATTTTCACTTTACTTCATATGGCTCTTTTTTTTTGCTGCTCACAAATTGCAGGAGGCTAATGGGACAATTCTTCAGGAATAACACTGAAATGAGTCCAACAATGCCCTGGTTATATTTCATATTTCGGTACATGCAAGTACTGCATGCCATCTTTTCTCTTGAATTTTCAATATATTAAACTTTAATAAAGATATTATTCAATCCTAGTAAAACTACTGACACCAATGAATTATTTTTAAATTTTTCAATTTATAGTCCAGATGTGGCATCCATGCATTATCCAGTCAGACCAGATAAGATTGAAAGCACAGAGGGGTTAGGGTGCTGACAACTCACTGCTCAAGCCATTCCTCCTGTATTTTTAATTCTCTGACTGTTTAGTGACAAAGCTGTTAATTAGAAACAATGAGCCAAGACTTGCACTTCTTGCTGAGTGCCCTGAAATGCAGTGAATTCCTGTCCCACTGGCATTTTTCTACAGCTGTAACTTGCAGTGCACAGCAAGTTACATCATCTGTTTTTCTGAGGTGACAGAAACAAATTTTGCAACTGTACTTTGCTTAAAAATCGGATTAAAAAAAATATTCCTGTACATAAAGAATAAAGCCTTCTGGACTTATATGTTTTAGTTCTTGTAAGACCCTGGGCAAATTCTTGGGGTCTAGCAGCCAAGAACACACAAAACAATGTTTCTTATGAGTATGTAAGACAACTGAGAGGCAGTCATTTCTTCAAAAATGAGAGGGGGTTGGATATCCAAAATTTCTTTGGATATCTTTCTACAGTTTAGTAGTCTTCCACAAAATGTATCTTTTCTGCTCAGAAAAAAAACTGTCTCACTATGTAGCCTGTGGAAAGAGCTATTTAAAGAAAGCAGTATTTTCTTATTAAGAGACAAAATCTTGAAAACATCAGTCACATTGAGGGCAGGTCTGAATTATTCTTCTTAAAATATTTGGTTCCATTCCTTGCCTCCAGCAATTGTCTATCACAGAGCTAGAAGTGGAGGGTGGAACCAAATGGGCAGAGGAAATAACTGAGTAGGAATAAATTTCTGCCAGTGTTGTATAAAATCCATTGATTTATAATGTTAACCATTTGTGATAAGAGCAGAACCCCCCCCCCTTGCACAATCTCTCCTTTTAAACACTGGATAAACTGAGGGCATCTAAAAATAAAGGTGTAATCACTTTGTGAAGCCACACTGGCCTGACCAAAGTATTTCTATTTGTAGACAATTATGTGGATTTTCCCAGGTAACTTACTGGGGATTCTGGAGAGGGGAATTGTCTCCTCAGGGAGGCAAAACATGTCAGTGACCACAGTTAATGTTTTTTTTTTTATCTTCTGGTTTCACACTTGGAGTTGGATCTGTTGAGGAATACTTGTGCCTTTGACTTGAGCATGTGTAGATGCTATTACAAGATGCAAAGGTCAAAATACCTAGAAGGCTCCCACTTTTGGATGCAGTGTCCTAACTCAATTAGATACTTATTTAATCTTTAGGATAAATTATTTAAAATTTCTTTCAGTCTGCACAATGGCATTTTGATGTCTTAGTCAATGAAATTATTTTAAAAAACACTTTTATTTATTTCAAATTCTTTTTCTTCCATTTCCATTGCTAGGAACGTTTCATGAGCTATTTGGGATGTTTCTCTGTCATGCAGAAGTGTCCAGGAAGTTGTGTAGATACAGTATATTTATACAGTATATTTAGGTATCGAGATAACAACAAACTGAGGAAGCAGAGAGAAGTCCTGCCCTTACGCCATCTGGGCAGCTGAACCACCTACTTCAAAAACTTGAGTTGACAAGTCTGTAGAGAGCTTTTAAATTTACAGCTTCTACATATGAAACATTTAAGTGTGGAGTTTTAATTTTTCAAGCTGTCATTTATTGTGTCATTATTTAATTACTGTGAATAGTGCATATGAACATATTTATTTCATAATTTGAGAGAACTGATGGGTTGGTCTACTGGATAAGGCATTACATATGGATCAAGAAAACTGGGCTCTGTAGATCTCTCTGTGTCTTAGCCCTTCCTTTTTTGGGGACACTGGAATGGGGAATGGGTGAAATTCATAGAATCACAGAGTGGTTTGCTTCAGAAAGGACATTTAAAAGATCCTCAACTTCCCTGCAATGAGCATCTTCAAACAGACTAGGTTGCTCAAAGTCCCATCTAACATGGCCTTGAACACTTCTAGGGATGGGGTAACCACAACTTCTCTGGAAAACCTTTTCCAGGACCTCATAATAAAAAAAAAACCAAACGCAAAACTTTCTTATTATAACTGTTCTGAATCTACCCTATTTCAGTTTAAAATTCATGCCTTTCTCTTGAAATTGAGTGAGATTTCTGGACTGTAAATTCCCTGCTGAGCAGACTCTAATTTATTGCATAAGGTAGTGAATGCAAAGAAGCATCCAACTCAGAGGGGCCATTTAAATTTGATGTAAACAGGGGGAAAAAAACCACATCACTAAAATAACCCTGTAAAATGTGAAATGCCAATGCAGATACAGGTAATTCCTAAGTGTTTCTCCCTACCTTGATTTTACATGCTTTTCCCTACTTAATCATGTTTGCTATTGAAAAAATAACATTGAAATAGGGAAAATATCCACGTTCTCCAGTGAGTTGTAAATTCTTCCTCAATTCTTCTTCTTGTCATTACCCACAGTTGCTGTCCTGTGGCCAGTTCTTCAATGCCCTTGCACTGCCATTGATTCATATTATTTCAGACCACTTACTCATACAACAATATAGTTTTCCTGTTAGAAAACTACCTTGCTAGATAAGCATTCTGCAGGTTCCTGGTTTTTTGGGTGTTGGTTGGTTTGTGTATGTGTGTGTGTGTGTGTGTGTGTCTTTTTTTTATGAAGAAACAAACTATGTCATGGGTTGGGTTTATTTTGCAGGGCAAACTTTTAAACTCCTCAATATCTTCTGATCTGTTGAAGGAGAAAATCTCTTCAGCTGTGTCATGGTTTGACGCTGGCACAATGCCAGTGCCCCTCATGAAAATACATTCTCCCTGGTGTCTACTGTGAGATGTGACCAGGAATAGAGCAAAGCAGGCTCTGGCTTAGGAATAGAAGGAAAAAAACTTTATTAACTTACAATATATAAAAGAAACACACAGAACTCAGGATGAAAATCTTCCAAACATTCCTCCTCCCCCCAACCAAGTTCCCAATACATCACAGTAAGACAAAACCTTGGACTCTCAATTCAGTTGCCATCCCTCAGATCACCAACTCTTGATCCATCACCACCCTTCAGACAATCACTTCTCAGTTCATCAAGAGGAGAGGAGTCCTTCTTGTGCCATAGGCTTCCCCAGGAAACAGCGTTGAAACCTCATGTGTTTCCATGTCACTCGTGGCACCGCCCAGAGAACTTCTGCCATCGTGACCTCTTCCTTCCATGTCCAGTGCTCTCACCACTGCACGTGGACCAGAGCTGCTTCTAGGGTAGTCCTTTTAAGGGTGCTTTGTCCAGTTCCAAAAAGAGCACAGTCTCTCACTTTTGGGACACTTGTACCCCCAGATTTCACTCTCTGGGGCCGAGGGGTACCAACACTGAACTCTCTTGGCTCTGAGCCATTGCCTCCCCCTGGATGCAGTCTCTGTGTCACAGGAAACATGGTTCTGTTCATGGCTATACAAGAAAAGTCCAGCCAAAGGCCACTCCATCATCTCCTGCCACCTAGAGTTCTTCTCAACTTCTCCTGGACATCTTTCACTTGCACAAACTTGCACCACATTTGCCCATTTCCTCTTATCTCATCTCTATCTCTCTTCTCATTCAGTAGGAGGCTCAGCATTTGTAATGTTTCCATCATCCAAGAAAAGGGTTAAAAATCTCAGGCTCTGCCTGTCCAGAGCTCCCACGGCTGCCCTGCCGGGCACCTTCTTGCTGCACCCACCCCACTTCTCCTTCTCAGATGGCCTGCTATAAAATTTCAAGGTGGCACAGACACCGGCTGTCTGTCTGTCTGTCTGTCTGTCTCTCGGGAGGGGGGTGGCTGCCCGATGCCTCTTGGTGCTCCTCCACCCTTCCATCCTCAGGCCAGGCCTACCTCACCCGGCCTCATGGCTTCCCCTGCCCCGCCCAGCCGGCAGCTGGGCCAGGGGAGAGGCCTGAGCTCTTTCACCACTAGAACCCCAGAGAAAGGTTTCCTGAGAGTTCTCTGCTTTTAACCCCTGTGTTCTCAGAGGCGTATCCATGTCCCCGGTGCCCACACCAGGTGCCAATATTCAAATCTGAGCACCCATTGGTTTGACCACAGCATCCCAAAAAACTCACTTCCTCTCAAACCACAACAAGCTAGGACAGATTTGCGCTGATTAGATTTGTCCTGTTATTTTCAGGTGAAGTTTGACTGTGTAGGAGTTAACTAAAAACCAGGAAAAGTCTCAGATGTGAATTCAAAGACTATTCCCTTGAATGTAGCTATTAAAAATCCCCATGGATACTGTTAGCCTTGCTTCTTGCACAGTACTTACACTGCCATTCTCTGTGTGTGCTTAGCAAGAGTGAGTTGAGCTATATAATAGCTATAAAGATGCCTGAGATTCAAAAAGGTCCCTGGGTTACTTCAAGCTATGAAGCATTCATCTTTTGAATCAGATTTGTCAGTACCAGTGGTACAGATGATCAGCATATGCACCAGCAGCACTGCAGAGCTGTATTTTCTTTAGACCACAGTACTTTTCTGAGAGATCAAACTCTGATGGATGCATTGAGCAGGGTCAAACCCTTCTCTCTGAGCTGGTGGAAACAGCAGGGAGCATGAAATAACAAGCCAAGACTAAATGCTCCTGAAAATTAATCACTTCATGAGCTTCATCTTAGCAAGTCAGTGTCCATGGAGACTGAACAGAGCAACAGGTGGACCTCAGAGACCTTGGTGTTTCTGACAGCAAATGAAGCTGTTGCCAATGCTTGACAGAATTACAGAGTTTGAGGTACAATTGGTATTTCTTTCCAGAAAGACTTCGCTTGTTAGATTGTACCTAGGTCACAGAAGGAAGGGAAAATACTCTAAAAAGTTGCAGTCCAAAAGAGGGTTTGTATGTTTTTGACTACAGCAGATTCAGTTCCTAGTCAGTTTGTTGCTTGATTAAAATATATAAACATTATAAAGGCAATAAACAGACATTATAAAGGTGAGTTAATTCAGAAGCAAGCCAGGTGTCTCCAGCTTTAAAACAGGAAGGTTCAGAACTCACAGAAAAGCTTGTTGCCCTTCCTTCTCTCCCTCTCAAAAATGTTAGCTCTCTGAAAGCAGAACTTCTGGATGGTATAATGCAATGCCTTATCAATTCATTTGGGACAACTGGATATTAATCCAATATTGATTAAATTAAGAGTCTCTTCCTGCTCCTGCAGTCCTCTCAGTTCAATACAAGGCCTGTCTCTTTGGCCAGTGTGAATAGTGCAGAGTAACTTTGTCTGTGCTGAGCCCCAGTTTGAGGCTGATCCAGATTCAAATTGCTATGCCATGAATCAGGATCTGTTAGTAGGACTTATCACACTGGATCCAAACTGGGGAAGCATAAGAAAGTCAGGGGCTGTATGTCATATTTCTGGTGGGCATTTACCCTGCTATTTCTGGACCCTTCATTGCTTGTGCTTGACAATGTCTTAAGCTTGTGAATATGACGGTCCAATTTACTGTCATTTAAAATTTTCTCTACTAGACAGAAGAAAGAAGGGTGCTCAGTAGTTTCTGGGCTTTCTTTTCTCTTTGTTTCTGTTTTTGGCATAGCTTTCACAGGTCCAGCTCTCTTGAAAGTAAAGGAATTAGACTGTTGACTAGACTTTGCTTTATTGGGTTGAGTTAGTGCTTTTCATCCACAGCATTTCTTTTTAGCAAATTAATCCTTCTGAAACACTCACTGATTTTTCTGGAAGACCTTTGCAGCAAAAGAAGCTGAACATGGAGAACTGTTTGGCATAGTATTTTTTGTCTAGGTTTTTTTTTTTTTTTTTTTTTTTTTTTTTTTCTCAGAAAAAAAGTCCTATGTGGATAAAGAAGCTGAAATATTTGCTCTGGAATGAATAATGGCAGGTGCTGTCCTAGCAGTTTCAGCTAAGCTCTGAAGCTGTGATCTTGACAAGAAGGCACTTGTAAGCACTGGACAGTTTTGAGAACATGACCCTAGGGTGTCTTCTTTTGCCATTGTCCATCACTAAAAGGGATGAGGGGAGAAAAGCAAGTAAAGTCTGGCCTCACAAGGATGTTAGTATGTCTTCCACACCACAGATATTAGATGCAGTAAGGACTGCAGAGGATTAGCACCAATTCTTGTTAAGCAGCTTCATGTACATGTTATACTAAATAAAAAGGGCAAGTACATGCAATTAGATATGCTGAAGAAGATAAAGCTGTGAATCTCCTGGAAATTTAAGCTAACTTTATTTAGCTAATTTATAAAGTCTGGCCTAACCTAAGCTTTTAGACACATAATTAAGTGAACAAATGAAGGTATTTCCTCTACTGAAAAGAGATTAGAATATCCCTTCTCTTCAGTGCCAAAGTTCCCTGATGTTAATAGCCCAATGTTTTTCACTCAAATTGAGGATTCAGGGATGCTATGGATCCGTGTGCTGGGTCCTGTCAAACACTTCATTCTCTCATCTGTCATCCACAGATTTCAGAGCCACACAGTCCATTTATAACACCTTTTTGTTCCTTAACTTTCTGTTACAGAAGGTTACTCAGGTGTCCAGTTTCCCATGTGCTGTGACCTACAGACACAAGTCATTGTCAGTATTGGCTGCCACAGCACAAGGACAAAGAGAGATGGAGAGAATGGCTTTCCACTGCTGAAAAAGGAATGCTACCAGAATTCAGTAAAATTAATAAAGAATGTAAGGGAGCTGTGAAATTTTAGTTATTCAAACAAGTCAGAAAATCCATGTGTTAAGGTTGCTGGTGAACTTTTAAAAATATGGAACTAGTTAATATATGACAATGTTTTTTCCTATTCTGCCAGCCATTTTATGCTCTTTCACAAGCTTGGTGGTACAAACACTGATGATGACAGTCTGCAAGGATTATTTCTGTTTGTCATTCTGATAGAAAGTTTTTTGGGTAATGATAGCCATTAAAACATGGACAAGACATTTGTACAATTTTTTTTTTTTAATTGTGAGAATTATGAAAATCCCTCATCATAAAAATGAGGGACATTCAACACTTCTGATTCCTGAATGACCCAGGAGCAGTGGAAAAAAAGGATGTTTCAGTGGTATGGCATGCTATGTCTGACCCTGAAAACTGCAGCTCCTTTCCAAAGTTGTTTTTAGAGTGGCATTATTTAATGCTGTGTTGCCATGAATTGTCAATTGAACTGTCAGTCCCTGGCTGTGAAATTCCATGGTTAGCAGACTCTGTTATCTTAGAAATGCAAAATGCTTAAATCCTGTTTGGAGCATCTTCACGTAAGCACCATTCCAGAAACAGTAGTGGCATTTCCCTCCAGCTGGTGGTGGGATGCTCAGGCAGGGCAGGAGAGGCTCCCAGGCAGTCACCCTCTTTTCCCTGAGGATTTCCAGGCTCCACCTGCATCTCCTAAAGGAAAGGTCCATGGGGATTGCTTCCACTGTCTTTTGGTATAGGCTGTCAGCTGAAATACATGCTGAAAAGACAGGTAATGATTTTTTGATGATTTGTATGTTCCAAAATTAACCCAGGCTGCTTCTTTTTTTTTTTTTGGGTTTATTGTTTTTGTGGGGTTTTTTTGTTTTGCCTGATGAACAAACACACATGGTTACATTTCTTGTTGTCAGTGTGAATCACTCCCCCTTTGTGTTTTACTCCCAACAGATTTTTTTGACAGCATCAGGTGATAAGAAGCAGAGATGTAGAAAGACTCAGGCCATGTTTATTCCCTGATGGACTGCTACTTAGTTTGGTTTTAATGATAAATGTCAGATATCTGCCCTTTTAAGAAAACTGTGTGAAAAATTATAATTCTCCATATCAGTAGGGGAAATACTTTGCATCTTTTAGGAGTGTGGTTCTTCAGTTTTTCAAAAATTAAAAGCTTGACCTTTAATAATGGCATCTTTTATTTGAGTCCCACAGTTTGCCTTGAGTTTATTCTAGTAACAATGCACTCAGCATTGAGATATCCTGTGTTAAATGAAAATGGAAAACTCTCATTTGAGCAGAAATACTGTAAAGCAAATATTGTTAAGGACCATTTGCTATGTAAAAAAAAGCTATTAGTAAGCACTCAGTAGCAGCTTAGTTTGTTTCCCCCCTTTCATGCTTTCATCTGAATTCTTTCCACTGAACTCTGGCTGAAGCTGAAAAACTTGAATGGCACAGACAATCTCACTTAAATTATGCCTTGTAACTACCTCAGCCTAGTGTATCTGAAATCTCCCCTAAAATAGCTCCCAGGAGTTTGAAAAGTTAGTATAATTGAAAGAATGTTATTACATCTTGCCCTTCAAGGAAGTCAATGTCAATTACATGTTGACTGTGTTCCTTCTCAGTTATTCCCCCTAAATACTCCAAGGATGCTGGTCCCTGACTGTTCTCTTGCCTTCTCTTGTACTACTTAGTTATCTCAGAGTTTTTCAGTGACCTTTCCATTGTGTTTAAGAGAGAGCAAGTAAGCCAGACACTGCCTGGGTGTCTATTTTTTTGCCTATTTTTCATTTACAATATCAATTTCTTACATGAGAGGAAGGGTTATTGTGCACTTTATATGTTTCTTCATTAATACATGGTGTAATAGTAGTAATTAGGGGAAAAAAAAAGGATAAAAATTATTCCAGGTGAACTTAAGACCAAAGCTGAAATTACATTTTCCTATTTGGCCTCATAACCTTGTAGTTGGAAGATGTCTTTTGAAAGTGAGATAGTAAGGAGGTGGTACAGTGAGCTGCAAAAAGAGTGAATATCAATGTGTGTAAGAAATATAGTTTCTGCAAGTAACTGCAAATACTGATGTTTCTGTACTTCTATTGAGTCAATTGCAGGATAAAAACCTGAAAGTAAAGGGGGAGTGAGAAACACAAACTGAAAGAGAACCTGTGTTTTTCACAAGTGCAGAGTCACTGACAATGTCAACAGTTCTTGAGAAATAAAAAGCTTTTATGAGAAGATAAATTTGTTTATTTAGGAAAATAAATGTGCTTAGGAACTGAAGCTTGGCCATCAATTTTTGAAAAGTGTCCCCCATGGTCCATGCAGCTCTGTTCAGAGAACTATGGCCTTCAGCACGCACTTCAAAGTAGGGACAGCTCTACTCTGCTGCAGACAGAGGAAGCTCAGTTGCAGTGGCATTCTGCCATTTCCCTCTGTGATATTTCCTTGAGCAACCCAGAATTCACAAGCAGTCTGAGTCTCAATAGGATGAGTTTGACATATATTTGTGTGGATAATGCCAACTTTTGTATTCTCAGGAGTTAGAGGGAAAAACAGTGGGCTTATGATTCAAAACACTGGAGAATTTGCCTCTCTCTTGCTTAGAGGTACCTTGCATTTTTGGAAGAAAGGGGTTGCTGATCTGAGCTGAACACCCAGAATTTCTACAAAGCATAACTGCAGCATCTTGCCCCAAAGGAGTGCACAGAATAAAAAGTGCTGGTATGCTGTAGGTCTTACACTGCTTCACCTCAAATTTTGTATATTTCTCAAGCTGGCAAAGAGGTGGAACAATATTTTTAGTAGGTCACATCTCTTTTTACTATATTGGCTCTTTGGATTTTTATCCCATTATTTGTGACAGCTAAGAGCTCAGACATCTCATTGAACAAGACTTTAAATGTCGTACAATTCAGTTTTAATATCATATTAACAGCCTTGATAAATGTTCCAAACTGGGTTATTGCTTCCTGCATGACACTCATAGCCAAGTTACCTTGTCCTGCAAAACAGCTGCTGAGATCAGTGGGGGCCACAATCCTGTAGCAGAAAATTAGCCTGGATAGGCTTATAGGCTATTGCTGCTTTTTGCCAAGTCACACCTATGTCCATCCCATTTCTTATGGTGCTGAGGAAATGACAACCCCCCAGCACTATCAGGTTTACATGAGTAGCATTTTGAGCCTGGAAGTAGAGGAAAATTCTTAGGTCTAATGTTCCCCTTCCCTTCTGCAGCAGAACTCCTATCAATATCAGCAGGCTCAGAAATCACTTAGAATTCTTTTATCCAGCAAGGAATCTGGAAAGTGTTTAGGGGCCCATTTGAAGATGGGCACCTGTCAAGTTAAGAGTGGAGCATTTGTCCTCTGGAAAAGAGTTTGAAAAGGTCACAGAAAAGCTCCATTCTTCCTCCCCACTCCCATTTATTTTTAAGTATATTTGATCCTGCTGTGCATGAAGCCTCAAATCTATAAACAAGATTGAATACTCTTAGACTCTCACTTTTCCTAACAGTAAGCTTTGGGTGGATTGAATTGACAGAAAGGTTTATTCAGAACAGCTCAGTATGAGATTAAGTTCTCAGATTAATTATTCGATTTTACTGAGGACATGGATGATCTTTTAAAATGTGTATTTAGGCTCACAGGTAGCAGTAGGTCAAAGTATACTCAGGGCAGTTTCTAAACAATCCCTTCATTGTTTAAATGCAGTCATTTTACTGTGAATTGGAGGTACTGTTAAAACCCTCATATTCAGGTAAGAAGCCTTCAGACCTGCTCCCTAGTGAAAAAAATTAACTTCAGAAAACCTGAAGAATCATGAAAGGACATCAGAGTGGGAGGACTGGGTGGAGGCAGTGTCAAAGAAGAAGAAAAGTAAGAACGAGCATTGTACTTTGATTAAACTTTTCTTCCCCTGCAGTGTGGAGGGCATATTGTGAAAAGAACATCTCTGTAGGTGGTTTTTTTTTTTTTTTTTTTGTCCTGCAAGCTCTCACAGCCTGTGTTTAAAAATACCAGCTGTTACTTTAGGCAAAAGAAGAAGTATTTATGCTATTAAAAAGATGAGTAAAAATTGTTGCTAGCGGAACAGATCAGAGCCATATCACAGCAATGCAGCATCTGGTTTAAGTATAATAGTCAGTGTGCTGGCGGTGTTACTGGAGCTGCCTTCTGTACTGAAATGCTTGAGCACTTGCTTTAAATCTCAGAGATCCCAGGGTGGTTTGAGCAGCAACATCTTCCATAATTAATTGCATATGTAATGTAACCCATTTGGGGGGTCTGCGATTACTTGCCTGTATGTTCTTGAACATATTACAATACCAATAACTACTAATTTTAATTAAAACTTTGAAATGTCTGTTGGTTGAAATATTCATTAATATCACTTGATTATGTTGTTTTGTAATCTTCTGCACTCTCTTCATTACTGATTATCAAGACTATGCAGAAGTATGGCACTTCAAAGCACATGCCTCCCCTGTAAGGGCAACAGTCTTCAGAGATGTATTTTAATTTTGTTTTTGTGAAGAGAGAAAATAATCTCCTCCTTCTCAAAGTACTAAGAGTCTCTGTAACACACGGACAAACCCATCATCTGTCATGGCCTCAATCCTGCAGTTCAAATGATCTTCAAATGCTGACTGAAACTTAAGGCTTGTGCAGTGGTTTGCTAATTTATCCTTTAGCTCTAGATTTTTTAAAATTTAGGTCTACCTGATAGAGATGGGAATGAAATGCTCATACAATCCAAGCACTAATGTAAATTTGTGTAATCTGAAATTCCACTTTCTCACTCTTAAACAAAGAGTCTTTGACTTCAAGCCAGTACTTGGGCATTCACTTTTTTTTTTTCTATCAGCAGCCCAAAGTCTCATTTTCTGAAAACTTTCCATCTTCTTCCCTTGGATTTCTTTTTTGCCTTGAAGAAACCTTCTCTCAAACCTTTAGGATGGACAAGGAAGTTTCAGTGAGTCCTGGCATCAGAAATTATCTAGAACATTAAACACTCATTCAACTAGAGTCGGGAGAAGTTTTTAAAGACTATGACTACCCACAACACAGCACTCCACGGGCATTATCTAATACATCCTGGGCATCTAGAAAGCCACACAAAAGTAAAACTCCAACATAAATGGTGTGAGAAAAATGTTTTGAATAACTGCTGCCAATAAATAACAGCTCTTCTGGTAGGAAGAATGACTGTAAAGATAGAAACAAAATGTGCTGATGCTCTCACACCACAGAAGGTAAGAATCAGTTTGTCAGCACTACAGAAAATTCTGTAGCAGCTGATATTTTTATATGCCATATAAAAATAACTGCCATGGTTTCTTTGTCTCATCAGTAATTTTATTGCTTTAACTGTGGTCATCTTGATAGCAGTTATTTCCTTAGTGACCTGTGCAACAAAATATTAGGAAGATGTTTATTAAAGAGAAAGTTTAATAAGAATTGTCCCCTGCCATAGCTTCAATACATAATATTGATAGACTCAGCAACTATCAGATCTAAAGACATGATCCAGGGCACATCACACTGCCCTCAGATTACTCAGAAGAGAGGAAGCTTCCATGCAAGTAGCGTGTATATGCTCAGCCTGATGAAATGCCTCATTTTTGGGCAACCACCCTCATTTTTTGGCAATATGGGATGAGCTGTAAGAGGTATTGATTTTTCCAGACAGCCAAGAACTTTTCGCCTTTCCACAGTGCTCGAGGCTTCATGATGCAAGCAGCATCTCACTGAAAGCCTGTGACAATGGGGACACTGGCTCCTCTGGAGGTGGTGCAGGGTCTGTCAGGCCCCTGATTGTAACTGGGACAAAAGCAGGGCTGTGGATCTGAAGGCAATAGCCTTAACAATCCCACTTAGACTTAAAATTGTCCAAAGCCATCATATTCACTACAACACTATATTTCTGAGTACAGCTCAGAAATTTTGCCATAATGTATTGTTAGCTTTAATTTCCAACTATTGCATCTTGTTGTATCATTTCCAGGTAGACAGTTATTGAATTCCAGGTGCCCCCAACACAGGGAATGATTGGCATCTGACTCCATTGATTCAGAATGCTGAACAATGGCTTTATTAAGCTATACTAAAGTTTAATTTCCAAATTTATATATATATTATATATTAATATATAATCCAAATAATCACTAGTGTTAATATTACATTAATACTATATTATATTAAAGAGATACTATACTACACAAAAGATACATACTATATAAAAGATACATATTAAAGAAAACCCCATGACTATCCCTAGACAGCCAGGACACAGCTTTGAGCCAATTGTCCAGTTAATATAAACAACCATCACCAGAATCCAATTACCAAATCCCTTCAGGTAAGCAATCTTCCTAACACATTCCACATGTGCACAAACAACAGGAGCAGCAAGTAGAGATAAGAATTGTTTTCTCTTTGTCTGAGCTTTCTCACAGACTTTCAGCTTCCCAGGAGAAATTCTGGGAGAGAGAATTATGTTCAAAGAGTATGTGAATACCACAGACAGGAAAACCAGGTATTGTCAAATTCCTCTTAGGCACTTCTTCCAGACTGCCAAATAATTTCCAAGGAGATGAATTCCAGGTTGTGAGATTTGGGTATTTAGAGTTTGAATGCTCTCATATACCTTGCCAGGCCTCCAGCTGCTCATTCAGAAAAGCACTGCTCTCCTGTAAGTACTGGGTCACTTCTGCCATCTCCTTCCAGACATCTTGCATGGTAACCTGGCCAGTAGCACTTGCTTAGGACAGGTGTCACTGCATGCCTGAGATACTCCTCTCCACCCCAGCCAGGCCTGTTGGGCCTCTTGCAGATTCAGCAAGTCAAAATAAGGTACTCACAGTAATTTCTCAATTTTCAACACCAGCTGAGGAATGAGAGGAATTATAATTTATATAATAATGACTGTTACTGAAAATGGAAATAGTCTGTTAAGAGGAGATTAAAAGCTGCAGGCAAAAGGTTAAAATACTTGCAGTTGGTATGGTGACTGCTAAAAGAAAATCAGAGATACCAACTGTATTCTGTGTGTATCAAAAAGTATTTGGAAAGGCCAAAAACTCCCCAAACACAGTTGAACAGCAGAGGTGGCTAGAAAATAGCAGGAATTAGACCAGATTAAAAGCAAAAGTGAAATAATGAAGAAAATTTTGAATAAGCTGCCCAGGGTAAAATATGCAGTTTGTTTGTTTGGTTTTTTTTTTTTTTTTTCCTCTTCAAATTGATCAAAATGAAGCTTATCAGAGCACTTGTAGGACAGACACATCCTCAGGGCATAAATGGTCAGCCTATAGGAGAAAAACCAAATTAGTTATTTCCCTTTATGTTTTCTACAAGAATACACAGGGAATTTCTTGCAAAGAATAGGAGAAACTTTTTCAAAATGAAATGTCAAGTCGAATTTCTCAAACTGAAAAGGTTTTAGACAAATAGGTAAAATGATCAGGAATAAATAAAAAGCCCCAGATGCTATTCTTTCAAGCATTCGAACAGAAATTTGAAATTAAATAGAGAATCAATCACAACAGTAGACAACGGTAGTATATTTGACTAAATAATTTCCTACCTTAAAGACTATAAAGTAGTAAATGACAAGGGCAATGCAGAGGACTACAGAGTAGACTTTGATATAAAAGCCATAATAAACAGTTGACTTAAGTAAAGAGAATTCAAGAATGCAGCCTTTCTTGTATACATACAAGAAAATGACACAGGGCAAGGAATTAGCAAAGTTTCATACAGGGAAAAAATGCCTCACAAATAACCCAGAGCTCTTTGAAGGAGTCAGTGATATATGAACATAATTACCAAGCTAGTCTGCTTGGATTTCCAAATAGCTTTTGACATGATCCTTCATCAAAAAGGTTTAAGGAAACTAAGCTGTCTTGAGATTAAAGATAATTTTCTCTTCTGGCTTAATAAAAGCAAAATTGATAGAAAATGCAGAGATGGGAAAATGTGGTTATATGATTACGTCAAGGGAAACAAAAGGTACAGATAAGGAAAGGAATTACAATGGATGCTGCATTTCAGGAAGTTTAGCTGTTCCATATATTCATAAGTGACCTAGAAAAGAAAGTAAATACAGGGTGACAAAATTTGCTGCTGATGAGATATTACTTAAGGCATTCAACTCTCAAATTGACTGCAAAGAATTACAGGAGGATTTCATGATACTGAATGACTGGACAGTAAAACAGCAGATGAAATTCAAGGTCAATATATGCAAAGAGATGCACATGGAGAAACACATCCTTAATTGTACATACAGAATGATGGTTTCTAAATTAGCTATTGCCTCTCAGGAGAGAGATATTGAAATTACTGTAGCTGGTGCTATTAAAACATCAGTTAACTTCTCAACAGTGGTCAAAGGAACATAAAGTTTGATAAGAATGGTTAGAAAATGAAATGAGAACAAAATATAAAATATGATTAGGCCATTTGATAAATCATTTGATAAATGTGTGGTGTACTTCATCTTAAGCACTGTGTATCGTTTGTGCTTATGTTTCTTGAAAAAGGGAAAGTGTAACAAAAAAGGTCAAGGGAATTTTATCACAGTGGTGTAATGGTTTCTTTCCAGGAAAAACTTAAACAACATGCTGGGAAGGAGATGACTCAGGATTACATGACACATATATATATATATATATATATATATATATATATATATATATATGTTAAATAATACATGTAATGGGCAAGAATGGAGCAAGTTTATTTCTTTGCCTTCATAGTGCAAACTGCATAGTTTGACTTCATATGATGGGCATGAATGAAAAATAGCAGCTAAAGACAGAAAATAATCAAATGGAGGTATCTTTTTACATTGTGTTGGTAAATTGCAGGGGAAGTTGTGATGATCATATGTAAAGTTGGGTTCAAAACCTGCTGGGAATGTGAGCTATTAAACATCAGGATGCATCTCATGAACTCCATCAAGGGCTTTTTGTTGGGGCGCGATAGAGGCAGAGAGACCACATAGTCCTTGCCTGGTCTTTTCATGCTTCCCTAACCAGCCATCCTTGAAGGATAGTGAGGAAGGTGTAGTTTACTTCTTTTTTTCCCTAACTCTTATTATTTATCTTCTGACAGTACCAAGAAAATCCCTTTTTACTAAGCACTATGCATGTAAAGAGTGAGTGCCTTTCCTCGCCCCTAAGTGCTGACTTGAAGACCTTGCTAAAAAAAAGATAAGGAAGTTTGTCTCAGCAAGATTCTATACCTTGTCCAAGGTCACACAAAGAGCCTGTTGCAATGTGTAGCTGGAAAAATCATCCTTGTACTCCAAACGTGGTTAGGAAATATGTTCACAGATTTTAGTCATGAGCGTTTTTAATTATCCGGTCCTTGCTTGGATTCATTATTCTGAGTCATTTAGGACCGTGCTCTTATTAATTATATGGCAGCTTTCTGCATTAAGTGATTTAATTATAGAATATTACCTCATTAAAGACAACAAATCTGACCAAAATAAAGAATTATTTAATAAATATAATTGAATCCTTAAGCTTTTAATCAAATTAAACATTGATTATTAATTAAGTGAGATGGAAAGCATTGTCACCTTAACTGGAAAAAGTGGAGACAAATGAACTAAGGCTTTTCACAGGCTGTCTGAAGGTGGGGGTATTGAAAAACTCATAAGTGTTCACTAGTGGGAATAGAGTTCTGATGCAGCTGGGGCAACCACGTGTCCAAAATGGACATGACAGCCCTTGGCAACCCTTTCCAGGTTCTCCTCTCTCCAACCTAGTCCCAAACTGAAAAGCAGGATCATGATTTCTAGTCCTTTAATCTGTGTAGTGTGTTTGATGGTACTTCAACTCTTAGAGAAATTATTTCATTAATATCAGCATTTTAATTTTAAATCATTCAGTGGGCAGGCTGTGCTGTTAAAAATGTATCTTCAGTCTCTTTTACGTTCCTTTTTTCTTCTACTTAGCACAGCATGGTTGGGATCCTATACTATCCCACAGTTTCTTCAATAAACAAACTGTGTGAATTTTTGACCTTTTCCTTTCTACAGTTTCTAAGGCTTTTCTAGGATAGTGTTATAGTCTTGAAATTTCCTGAAGATGTTTCTCTTGATGGAACAAAATAAAACTTTTTTTCTGCCTTTATCGCCTTTCTAGTCCCTTTCCTTGAATATGCCATTGTCAAAATTGGTCTAACTTACATTTTTTTTCCTTCCTTCTTGCCTTTTTCCTTCTTCTGTAGCACACACACTGTGAGGTTCTTTCTCATCCCTGCTGTCTCCTGTCATTTTTACCTTTGTCCTGATGCTATGGGAACAGAGTGTTCAGTCACTCCATGCTGCCACAGTCTTTTTTTCTCTCCTCTCAGCTTTGTTGCCTTTGAGTGATGCAGCAACCACTGCATGGTACCTTTGCCCCATGAACCTCAGTGACCCAAAACAGGCCAGGAGAACTTGACTAAAGGGAGCAGATAGCATTGTATGCCATTTTATTAAACAACTGATGTGTGTAATATGACTGCACATACAGTTCCCCTGAAATTAATGATGCAGATCAACAGTATATTGAAACACTCCCAAGGCAGGTTTTGAAATCAAATTATTCTCTTCCCCCAAAAAATCCTGACAGAAGCCCTACATGAAATTACAGTAATTCCAATCACAAACCATATTTTACTTCCTTTGGTTCCTGAATATGGAGTGTTGCCCTTGGCTGGGTGGCAGGTTGCTGCCAAAGCTGCTCTTTCACTCCCTTCCTCAGCAGGATGCATGACAGAAAATATAATGCAAGGCTTGTAGATTGAAATAAGGATGGGGAGAGATCAGTCACCAGTTACTGTCATGGGCAGAGGAGACTCAACTTGGGGAAATAAATTTAATTTATTGTCAATTCAATAAGAGTAGGATAATGAGAACTAAAACCAAATCTTAAACCCACCTTCTTTCACCTCTTCAGTTCTTCCCAGACTTCACTTCTGATTTTGTGTACCTCTTCCTTCCCGGTGGCATTGGGGGATGGGGAATGGGGGCTGTGGCCAGGTCATTACCTGTTGTTTCTGCTGCTGCTTCCTCCTCAGGAAGAGGACTCCTCACGCTCTTTTGCTTCAGTGTGGAGCCTCCTTGAGGAGAAGCTTCTTGACTGTGGGCTGAGCACCAGGTTCAGATCCAAGGGGTGAACTTTTCCTGTGGTCCATTCATGTTGTAAGGGGTCCTACTGTAAGAGATGGCTTTGTTGCACTGATAAATGCTCCTAAAGAATGGACTCAAGTTTTGGTCCTGGTTCAGGATTCAACAGCAATGCCAAGCTCATCTATTTTCATGCTCAGAAAAACACTACCTGATTTCAAATCAGTTATAACTTAGGGCTGACTTTTGATTTGTAACTATGAAGTATTACAGTAACCAAGTTGAAAAGTCAGAAGGCAGCTGCTAATATGATGATACAGGTGTAAAACAGTAGTTGGAGGATGACATTTTACCCATTTGTGATGGGTTATGGAAAATCAGGGAAGTGTATATTGAAACACACTAGGAAATGTAGGAGAGCAGCCAAAGACTGACTCAAAAAAGATCACAAAAGAGCTGTCTGTAATCCAACCCATGTTCACTCAATGGACAATAAGGGGTTGTGACAAATCCCACACTCCGGAGGTGAATGGTGCTCTCTGAAACAGTTGTCTCACATCCTTCACCATTCCTCAATTTTTTTGCTAATGTCACTTTTGAACTTTGGCTGCAAAATTCTGCAGGCTTACATTGTTTCTTATAGGCTCTGCTGTGATTTGAAGCAGTTCAGCAGAATCAACAAGGTTTGCTGAGCTCCAAGGGCAACCTCCTTGGTCTGGCTTTGTTGACAAAGTGACAGGTTTGGGGAGTTAAGGCAAAGAAAGCTCTGGACTGTTCTGGAATTAGTCCCAGGTCTGGTTCTTAGACTGATCCCTGTAAATGGCCTTGTAAGAGTTAATTTCACTGCTCTAAGCACATCTGTTGAAGTTTTAGGTGAACACTTTTGTTTTTCAAAAAAATGAAGTTGCAGAAAGGAGTCGGAGATTCTCTCCAGTGCAAGTCAAACTGTAAATAGGGATACTCTTCTTTTCACCAACCCCAACTCAGTGAAACGACCCTTCCCTTGTTTGAGAATCCACTGAAAGGCACAACTGCTCAGGAAAGGGGGAGTTATTCCCATACTACAGCCTGAAACCAGAATTTATTTTAAGCATTATAATTGAAGCACAGATACCTCTTTTCACATGGTATAATTCTTAATAACAATGAAAATGTGAAATTGACACTTTTTGCATGAATTCTGAATGACATAAATTTGAAATATACATCTTAATAAAATATGTTGTATTAATTTGATTACATTAACATCATGAGGTATGCTATTATTTTAGTATGATTTTAATAACACTTATTTTTATACATACATATAAGCATGATGCTGCTTTACTGGCATAAATCATATTTTTAAATACAATTTGTTCCATCCCTGTTTTTTATTTGTATGGATCTTAAAATTTTGATGTGATCATTTCTCAAATTAAAAGAGGCCAGCTAATGTGCCTACACAATGAACTAAATTAGAAATAAATTAAATCCTCCACTGCTTGTCCTTCTCACCACTTCCTGCTATATTGTAGTGGCAGCATGAAACTTATTTATCACTGTAAGGAAACATAAGCAGCTATTCAGAATAAAGGAGACGCCCTCCTTACCATTGTGCAAACACAATTGTTGTGCAGTGTAGAAAAGAGCTTTCTGCTCTGCAGAGAGGTGAGTGAAATGATAATCTTTTCAAGGCTTCTGCAGAAAAGCAATTGAGGCCCAAAGAAAAGGAACATATGCACATTATTTCCTTAGTTAATTTTGAATGTTTTGTGGTAAACTATTTTCTCTTTATGACTACTAGAAATGTTGTAGTGTTACACTGCTGGAGCTGTCTTTCACTAAAACCAACAAGCACAGTTCCTGGTCATTTTTAGGCAGAGGAGAAATTAAAGGGCAATTGTAGTTTTTGGAAAGACTTACGTCCCAGACTGAAAAAATCAAGCCATGAAAAGATAAAATCTAAACATTATCTGGTACTGTCTTGTTGTGTCACATGTAAAAAAATTACCAGGTTTTAGTGGCTGGTGACAACTGAGGAAAAGTAAGCATGTCCTCCTTGAGGTAGCCTCTGTAACAGAGATCGAGATTTAAAAATGTTAGCATCTCTTCTACAAGTTGCTCCAAAAATTTAAAATTAGGGAACATTTCTGAAAGTTATATTCACTATCCCTTATTTAATTCTAGTAGATGCCTTTAAAGTTGTTTGTTGTGAAAAATCCCTGAAAACATTTCAGTTGAAAATGTTAGTGGATTGATCTTTATTTCTGTGAAGGTCAATTATTTATTTACCAGTCTTCACAAAATGACTTTCAGGTTGCAAGTTGGTTACTGATTCCTCTCTGTAATCTGAATCTAGTTGTGCTGGTTTTGCTCCGTGCTGTGTGAAGAAATGACAGCACAAGCCCCCTGTCCCCTAAGCACACAAGCAACCTTTCCTCACATTATATGTCAGCATGAGGTTTTACATATTCCCAGTCTACTATATAAATTAAGCAAAAATACAAGGGAATAAACAATATGTAAAGACATGGCTGAAGCAAGAATTCATCATCCGAAAGAGTCAAAACTAATGTGATGATATTTAACCTGTTGCAACACACTGTAATGAAACAAGGATGCAATTTCTTTTATTGCATTCCTGGTACGTTTGCAGATATTTTGCAATGTCATTGAAACATCTGTTTATAAAATGGTATCTAGACTACCTATACAAAATGCAAAACAAAACAAGATGATCTCAACCTATCAAATTTTATGAACTGAAACATGGAAGAACAGTTCTGAGGAATAGCTAGGAAATGTATGAACTTTGCTGAAGGCCATATGCAAAAATAGCAAATGGAATGATGAAAAGAAGAGCAGGATTATCAAAACACGTTTTCTTGCCTGTAGATCCTGAGCTGTGCAAAACCATTTCAAAAGTATGCTTAGCCTGTTGAGTGGAAAACCAGAACTTTGAGTAAAGCACTTCTGGAACCTTGTTCTCAGAGCAGACATGTGAGAGAGGGGGTATCCCTAAGCTGTGGTATTTGTGAGGTCCCCAGGATGAGGTGAGAGATGAGAATTTGACTCCATGTTCTCAGAAGGCTGATTTATAATTTTATGATATTATATTAAAGAATGGTATACTAAAACTATACTAAAGAAAGAGAAAGGATGCATCAGAAAGCTTAACAAGAATGATAAAGAAAAACCCGTGACGCCTCGGAGCTTCGACACAGCTGGACTATGATTGGTCATTAAATTAAAACAATTCACATGGTGAATAAACCATCTCCAAATCCATTCCAAAGCAGCAAACATGGAGAAGCTGAGGCTTCTCCTCTTCCCAGGAGAAGAAGTCCTGGCAAAGGGATTTTTCAGAAAATATCATGGTGACACCTAAGCAGAGGAGTGTTGGGGTGGGGGTCTGCACCTGCCAAAGAGCCCACAGGACCATGACTGGGAGTGAGAGGCAGGCCTGAGTTGGAAAGGACAAATGGGGCAGGTGGGTGGAGGGACCAGTGCTGGGAACGTGGCTGGAGACACCACTGGAAGGAGGAGAGTCCCCTGAGAACCCTTGCTGGAGCTGGGACACTCTGGGGGACTGTGAGCACAGAGGGTCAGGGACATCCCTGAGGGACTGCAGCCCAAGGGGACCCATGCTGGAGCAGAAGAGCAGTGAGAAACCAGAGCAGGGGATTTGGGGTTGTTCAGCCTGGAGAAAAGAAAGCTCAGGGGCGACTTTACTGAAGCCTTTCAGTAGCTGAAGAGGGTTACAAAAATGCTGGAGAGGGACTTTTTACAAGGGTATGTAGGGATAGGACGAGGAGAAATTTCTTTAACCTGAAAGAGGGCAGGTTTAGATTAGATACAGGGAGGAAATTCTTTACTGTGAGTGTGGTGAGACACTGGAACAGGTTGCCCAGAGCACCTGTGGATGTCCCATCTCTGGATGTTCAAGGCTAGGCTGGATGGGGCTCTGAGCAACCTGGTCCAGTGGAAGCTGTTCCTGCCCATGATAGGGAGGCTGCAACTAGATGATCTTTAAGGTCCCTTCCAGCCCAAACCATTCTGGGGTTCTACAATGATTCTAGAAGGAAAGAGGAAGGAGGAGCAGCAGGAAATGTCTGTGTAGGGACAGCAGTTTCCTGGGCAGCCCACTGTCCCTCCAAAGGCAGCAGTGGGGCCAGCACCATGGGCTGTGAGAACAAGGGAAGGCAGGAAAAGAGCCATTGGTCTGAAACTGAAAGCACAGAAGGAAATGAGAGAGTTTTTCCTCAGTGTTTGTTTAATTGTTTTTCTTAATACTTGAATCAGTAATTAAAAATTGATGTTAATTGGCAATAAATTACATTAAGTGCTATTCCCCAAGCTGAAACTGCTTTGCCCACAGCAGGTCCTTATCCTGAAACGTTTACTTCTAATGGTGCTGCTGAGGAGAGGTTTCATTGATGCACAGAGCAGACATGCAAGGAAGAGGAAGCTTCTTCAGAAATGATGTGGTTGAAGTTCTCAAAGGGTTGGAGGAACATGCCCTTGAAACTATTACAGTACATGGGGTAACCTTTGAGGAGGGCTGCCTGCTGCCACGGTTATTTAGAGTTTTACATCTTTATTTAAACTACATTATCAAAATGAATGTAAAATAAACTACTAGAATGCCTTGTCCTTTTCTGCACCGAGTACATTTGACAGGGGAAAAGGAATCCACTTGTTATATGTCTGATGAATAAATGCAAAAATAAATCCTTATTATGAAGCTTTCTTATATAGATCTGTTCCAGATATTAAGCCACTATATCTTGCCTCTAAACTGCATTATTCCCCAATGCAAACTGAAATTTTCATGAGGTGGCATTTCCTACTACACATTTGAATTTATGTATATGCCTTGTATATAGTAAGGCACACTACTTTCAACATATATTAGTAAAAGCCTTTGATTTATTTTTCCTGGAACTAGGTCACATAAAGCATTCATTTTAGGATGAGGATATATATATACCTACTTTTACTGGCATCTTTGGCTCTGAATGAGAATATAGAGCTGTGTTAAAGAGATATTTGTCAAGCAAAATAATGGTTTATTGTTTTTCTCTGAGATAAAGGTGATAATTACTCATGGTTTATATGAAGCCATCAGTAATACAGAGCTTCTCTGATTGCTATCTACCCTGTAGGCACCCCTGTAAGTTCACCCTCAATGCCTGTTAATATTTTGGAAGTGGTTGATCATCCAGAGAAAAAATGAGTTATGGTGGTAAATGGCCTCCTGTGTCTCAGAGTTTAGAATTTTACCACTGCAGATAGCCACACTGGGTAACATCTTCTCTCCATCTCATCATTCCCCAGGTGAAAACTTCAGTTTTGCTGGAACTCATTATTCTTCAAGAAATTATCTCAGTTTGCTGAAGAATAGAGCTTTATCTGCATGGAGTTGTTGGAAAAATGTCAATGCTCAGTTTATACTCATTAATTAATGCACCTACAGAGACCTTTGTTTTAAAGAACTCCACTTATGGTTCACCTTAAATCATGTACTTAAAAAGCACAAAACAAATATACTTCCAAACTTTATAAAATTGTCTAAACCACCACATTTTTTCTCAAATTCTCTAATAAAGTAGGCTTTTAATTCCCCCAAATAACTTTATAGCCCTTATATTACTAATTTCTAGCTTGTGTTCATCTTTGAACATTAATATTCACAGTATTGCAAATTAAGCCAAGGCAGAAGAGCCCTGTTGCTGATGGATTTCACCTGAACCTCATCAGAGGACCACTTTTGCCTTTTTCCTTGCCTGTGTTACAGAATTAGTAATTTTATGACCGATTAAATCAGCAAATGCAAATGTTCATAAATTTGCAACACTGAGGAAGTAATGGATTTTTAAGAGTCTAGATTTAATAAAGAGGTAATTCAGCTGTTCTGATTTTTTTGGTCCTTAGGTGCCAGATACAGATGGGACTAGGTGCAGACAACACTGCTTACACTGATCATAACTGGCTGGCTGACTTCTGTAAGTTAAAAATCTGGACCTTTGCTCTTTGAGTTACTGTGAGGCACAGAGAAAATAATGAGTGGAAGGTAGAGAAGGTGCAAGAGAGGGAATTCATAGGTTTACCCACACTGCATGCTCCAGAAGAGGCACTTCCTCAGAGAAATGCAAACTCAATCACTTTCCTTAATTGACCCTTCAGCCATGAAATAACTAATTTCCAGTCTGTTTCTAGCTGTGTTTGGCTTCCTATCTTGCACTGAGGGGTAGCGCCAGGGCTGTTCCTGAGGGCTGCCAACTTTTGCTGGACTGGCTGGTTTTGGGCTCTGCAGATGGGAGTGTGGCAGTGAGATGTGGTAGGTATGAGTGGATAATGCAGTGAGGCAGGGCTCCTTTTAAATTGGGATGGAACTGAATAAATGAGAGGAGATACTGTTAAAACTGTGGCTTGTGACCTATTTTTCCTCTTGCATTTCACCAAGCAGAGGAGTCCCTGAGTCTTCTTCAAGCTTTAATGAGACCCTGCTTTCCACTAGTAGAACTCTAGGAGGAAAGAAATATCTCAGCACATAAATGTGAGGAACCAAGCTTAACTAGACTGGGTGAATGTTGAACTCTTTTTGCTAGAAGGATTGATATTAAAGCTCTATTGGGCTGCAAGTCTATTCACACTGGGACAGAGAAGTCCAAGGAAATTTTTTTTTATCTCAGAAGAGGCTGCAGTACCTTACAGGCATTAATCTCACAGGAATGTGTTTGGGGTCTGCCCTATGGATAGGCCTGGGTAGATATGGATAGCTTGAAGGGTATCTGTAAAGCAGGGGTGGAGCTTGGGTGTCCCATTGGCAAGGGCAGCTAAAACCTTTCCTGTTTGAAGACTCTCAGGATTGACCTCTTTCCATCAAGTGTTACAGTGCAGGCTGCTTCAGTGGCAGCAAACAATGAACACAAATAAACATTTTTAAATGCTTTTTAATGCTTTAAAAAAAATTTACTGCCATTTAGGCATGTGATTTTTGGAGGGGGATTGGGAGAGAGAGAAGTTTGGAGACGATCATGTGTCATGGTTGCCTTGTAGATGACATATCAGATCTTGGAGCAGAGACTTCAGAACAAAAGACACAGGTTTTTCCTTGTGACCACAGAAGGTCTGACTCTTTTGGTTTCCTTGTTCTCTTCAGTGAAAGGCAAAAGTGAGACTGAACACACCAGCTAGTGAGCAACACAATCCAGAAGGAATGAGCCCCAGGTTCCCTTCCAGTGCTCACCAGTTCACAGGCAGGATCACTGATCTCAGATGTGCAGCTACAGAAGAGTGATACATAGGGAATGGGACTTTCCAGAAACTGGCTGAATGTGGCTTCTCTTAAAATTTAAAAGTTTCCTTGTTTATTTTTTGTGTTATGTGCTCCTGCTGACATCACAACTGAGAAATAACCGCATGTTCTTTCCTTTTCCTTGCAAGGTCTGACCTGGGAAAAGTAGATCCATCTAGTTTGGGTACCCAAGGGAAACTAAGAAAACAGACAGCCAGCTTGCTGAGCTGCTCTGTCTATGAACCTTTCCTTTGCAAATGAACACAAATTTTTTTAATGAGGGAAGTATTATAGTTGGAGATGGATCAGATTAGTGAGGGGACTACAAGCTCTAAATACAAAATGCAGTGATTATAGGTGGGCAGCTCAGTATTGGCTGTATGTTTTGACAATGGATTTTCAAATTTTGCTTGGCTCAAATAGGAACTATAAAACTTTGCATTTTCTTTATGGCTTAGTTACTTTTCATGAAATAAGATATGTAAACTGACAACAGAAAAGTTCGAGGTTCTAGAAAGATTTAGGTGTAGTTTGATTTGAATTCAAAATGATGATAGTTCTGGGAAAATGGTGCTGTTCTGGATTGGGATTTTTCCTAGTCACATTCAGTCCTATGAGACCATCAAAAATTTACTTTCATATTTCTTTCTGGATTACAATATATGACTTAAACAAGCTCTTGAGACCCATTGGAAAAGTGCTCATTATTAAAATCCATTAACATAATACATCCTTTTAAAAGGTCCTTAAGTTTGGAGCTTTGCCTGCAATCACGCTATTAAAATATCAACCTGGTGATTAATCCAAATGATACCAAGCAAATGATTATTTGTGTCTCTTCTTCTGATGCCCACACATTTGCCTGTATTGCTCAAAATTAGAATATTTCTTTCTTCCTTCCCTTTGCCAGAGAATGTATTTCTCAATTATGAACAAACAACTAGCTCTAAATACATTTAAAAGTTACACACAACCACCCCCCCCCAAAAAAAAAATCTATCTTTGGAAAAAGTTTCCATATGAAAAAAGTACAAATCACGAGATTTTGAGGGGTGGCATAGGTCAAAGCAATTGCAGATGAAATTCAAAGCATTGCAGAGGACTTTTGAAAGAAGTCAGGAGTTGTAACATAGAAGTAATCTTCTACCTGTCACATAATTGTGTTCCTTGAATCACATGCTGCTTGAATTGCTATATATCCTCACATTGTTGTCTTCACTAGAATTTTAAAGCTTACATTTCATGGGCACTTAGTGCCCATGCTCTCTCCTCTGATATTTTTACCTAATTGTTATGGTGTCAGTTGTGCTGATCCCTTCAGAGGGCTGGTCTTAAAAGTGTGGGCACACACATTCAATATTTATACAGCTTTTATCAGGATAGTGAATTTATTCATTCACTTTCTCTATCAGTCTAGAAATGAAAGGAATATTATTACAGGAGCATTGGCTTTCCTCTTGTGTTAAGATTTTTCAAATGGAAAACAGAGTTACTTTTTAAAACATACCCTTGATAAGACATGAACTCCAGATCTGTGCCACTTGAATAATTTAGCCTGACACATAACAAATAGAGCAGCTGAAGTTCTCCATGGAAGCAGTTTACTTAAGGAAGAGGACACAAATCAAACTAGTTGCATATTCAAGTGTGACTGCAGCAGTGTGTAAGCCTCACCACACTATCATGTTAACTTTTGATAGCCATTAAAGGAAGATGACATATTTTCTTTCAGCTTTGGTCATTTAGAAGGTATATAGAAGATTTCCTTCCCTGTGCAAGCCCACATTATGCAGTCTTGTTTTTTTTTTTTTGAATCCAATCTGTCTATGTCAGGAGCACAGCATTAAGTCTGCTTCTCTGTATGAGGGAAATTGTTTTCTACTAACTGATGACCTCAGCATAGCAGTTTCTTTTCCAGCACATCAAAGCTCACAGTCAGACTTGCTGCAGCAAGTGCACTTTTGAGTGGCTTTATGACATATAAAGACCCTCTTTGGCATTCATACTGTGCTTTTCTATTGTTTACAAGCTAGCAGTGAATTATTTATGGAAGTTGCTGCAGATCCGAGTCTCCTTTTGCCCAAAAGCTGTATTTTATCTTATGGTGAGATTTTATGTGAAAGCTATTTTGGGGGTTTATGTCCTTTTTACATTTATTTGACAGGTTTTATGGTACCAATCCCTTGATTCAATTTTTTGTTACTGATAAAATAATTCTCTGAAAACGATTATTAAAAGCAGCATAGCTTTAACTCAGCTGATGATATTTTTCTTTGCTTTTCTGTTTTTGAGTGATTTCAGATGTGATCATACTGAACAAACACATGAATATTCTCAGCAAAGGAGCAGCTATTTTGTTTCTTCAGATAAACTTGGGATCTTGAATTCCTTTATAGTCTCTGGTGAAAAATAGCCATTGAAATTAATCTGACTCCAAGATACTCTGTTGTTCTCAGCAGCACTGGAATGTTCATAGTGAAATAATGAAAAATATGGCATGATCACATGATTATGATCATGGCTGATTGGAACAAACCTTTTTTGGGGTTGGCATGGCTTTTCAGCTTATAGATGTAAAATTTTGTGTGGGAGGTGTTTGGAATATATATAAGATGGGATTTTCAGAAGTGAGTAGGACCATTAAAAATCTGTTCAATTTCTTTATAAGAGAGCTGGATTGGCACTGAATGCTTTAAGATATATTATTTTAAGCAAGAGCTGTTCCTCTTCAGGGATAAGTATTTATGTTGCTTGCTTCTCATTTCTCTTCTTTGAGGAAATATGTGATTTTTGAAATGCATCATGGCTGCCAAATTTTAATCTGAAGGACTCAGCTGAGTTGCCTAAACATTGGCATTTAGTTTTATCTGAGATGCCAGAGGGCACCCCTGACATCTGAACAGGGCTGACAGATGACTCAAGGAAGGAGAGAACTAGATGTACTGCTGGTTGAGCAGCTGAAGGCCGGCCAGAACACCCTAGAACATCTCAAATGGCATTAGCAGTCTGTGCTCAGGATGTGAATCATGCCTTATTTCCTTTGTGGTTTCCTTCAGCTGTCCAGGTACAGTACTGAGGGAAAAGGAATTGGAATCAGCTTTGCTAATTGTTTTAGCTGTAACAGAGGCTGAGTGGAGACACTTCCCATTCATTGTCACAGTAGTTGCAGTTTCCTGTTTGACTGATGTCTTGTATTTACATGTAGCTTTAAGGATCTCCATATGCAGGAACCTGTTTTATGGAAAGGCATTGGCACAGATCTTGGCAGCAATACAGATATTCCAAAGCCAGAACCTGCTCAACTGTGCAGCACTGCATGTGCATTTGCCTCCAGAGGTAGAGAGCCCACTCCTGCTTGTTTATTCCTTTTCTACTCACATAGCCCAGCAAATAGAACTTGGTCTTTATCTCAGAAGCTGGGAGCCTGGCATTTTATAAAGACCTAGTGCCTACTTGACTGACATTTTCAAACTTGCTTCTAAATCAAGGCCTCCCCACTCAGTCAACCACCCACAGAATGACATTTCAGAAATAAAAGTGTAACATCTCTGCAGATATGTCCCTGGTTACTGAAGCATCTCTCAGTCTCCAAGATAATTACAGCTTTACCTGTGAGCTATGGTTCTATATGTGAAGCAGGACCTTGTCTCTCAAAATACCAAAGGCTTTGGAACCTCAAAAAAGCAGATAAATTTTGGTCAGTGACTGTAAGACCTATTTTCTGCTTGAGTTAGGAGTCAATGTAGATATATGATGGGGCTAAAACCAGTAAGGGATAAGGCTTACTGGCCCTCAAGGGAAGTTTTCATGCTTGCTTATACCAAAGTTCTGCATACAGAGCTTCCATCACATTCAGCTATATCTCTGTGTGAGGCAGATATTGATGCAGTCAAATATTGCAACCAAAATTAAGAAATGACCAACCAGTAAAAAAAAGCTCAAAGTGAAGAGAAAAATGCTGGGTAGCTAATTATTTCAAAGGAATTTTCAAATTCCAAAATAGTTTAAATATTTCCTTAGGAAAGCTATTTATTCTTTCCGTAATGGGCAAAATTATTCTTAATTTCAGCCAGTATTTTTCCTATCAGTACTACTACTATTACTATATATTACCACAACTGCTACTAGAAATATACCTGGTTTAACTCACTTGATTTTGAGTACCTGTATTTTTTTCTTAAACACAGATGGGCACAGTCAGGCTATTGTCTTGGAAAATCCCTTTAAGTTTTATCAGTAAAAAGTAGCCCTGTGTCCTTCTCTGGAAAGCTGATTGTTTTGTTCAAACCACGGTCTATTGCTTTCCCCTTCCAGATTTCCACTGAAGAGCAGTGATGTTTTATTCTTAGTTCTTTAAATTCAGCAGACAATCTTCTCACATCTGGTCAATTACCTGTGTCCTACTTGCCCTTTCTGTCTAATCCCTCTCTTATATACAAGTCCTTTATGATGTGACAGTTGAACATTAAAAACAATGTGAGGTTAGATCAGAGGCAAGCTGAAAGTAACCCCTGTCTGAATGACAGATGCCTGTGCTGTACTTACATTTTGCTTCTCCAGCGCAAATGCCCATGAAGATAATCTTTCATATATGACTTTACAGAAATTTAATTTAGAATGAAATTTGCTAAGAGACCTTTTACAAATTAAAAACAATGAAAAAATGAATTCTGCATAAATGAGTTTGGTATTTATTGGTAATGTTTGTTTAAAGCTATAAGATCTTTTGAAATTCTTGTTAGAAATGACTGAACAAACCCTGGATTTGATGCTTGGGCAGTGAAGTAAAAATAAAGCACCTTAAATGCTTTGCACTGATGGATGACACCTCTGTGTTCTGTTTATGAGTGACTTCAGTGCTATAATTTTGTGACATTTCAACGTGGGATATTTTTTAACCCCATCTAGAGATAAGTTCTCTTTTTTCCAGTCTTTGCTTTCTCCTGTACCTCAGCCTTTCATACTCATAGTAAAAGCAACAAGGACTGTATTCTAACATTTTAGTTATGACCAAAATGTGCTTGCAGTGTGCATAACAGAAGTGACCAAGAACATGTGACCATGGAATAAATATTTCTGAATAACTATAAGTTTTTTTGGGGGGGCATGGGATAGACTGAGCCAGTGTCCTGGTTCTGGCCAGGACAGGGTTAATTTTTGCAGAAGCGGGAGGGGCATGGCCAAGACATGGAGATTTTTTTTTACCACCTCACTCATTGCCTGTGTCAGGGGGAAAGGAGTCTCTTCTGGGGAGAGATTATGTCTCATCTGTACCATAAATATGTCTCGTATTTATATATATTGACATTGTATTTACTCAGGAAATGTGCTCCTGTGCCTAAGTCGCAGATCTCCAGAGATTTATCTTATTCTTCTCTTTACTATTTGTTTAATCATGAATGATTTAAAAAGATTTGTCCAAATTGTGGTCTGAGGATGACTAGTAGATTGCAAAGCTGTGGAAATTGTTTTCTGGGTTTATTAAAGGGGGTTTTCAATAACAGTTAGAATTTGAGGCATAAAGGGTGCATGACTATCTACAAAAAATGAAGAGAGCAAACAATGGCCCACTCCTTATTACCACATTGGAGTGTGATATATTCTGTCATTAGTGCAGATGGGGTGAATGAAGACTGCAGGTACTGATTCCCAATCCCAACTAATTTTCATTCTGGCAATTCCAATTTGCTTGGCTTGCTCATTCTCTCAAAAGCAGCAGTTTTTCAGGCACACTGCATAATATTCAAGACTAATCTAGCATAGCATTAACTGAAAATGTTAAAAATATATTTTAATTTTTTGCCAACACTAAGTATAAACGTTATGATAAATGAAGAAAGGATATTTTTATCTGTGTTTTCAGAGCTCTCAGAGAACAGAGGAAATCTCTACATTCACACTACAGTCCCCAACCCACTGCCATTTCCATGCCCTTAACATGATATTTATTCATTGCAAATTAAAGTCTTATCACTTCTGCTTTCAATTCCTCTGTAATAGCGGAAGCAGCAATCTAAATAGGCTGCTAGATTCCAATGACATATTCATTAGGACTGAATTATTGGTTTAGCACATCCTGAAAATAGGGACTGCTTGGTACATTTGTGCAGATGTCACTTTTGCTGTGGGCACAAACCAGGAAAGGAATGACTACAAAACAAACTGCTCCAGTTCTGTGCACACCAGTTGTTTTGGTAACCATACCCTTCTTTCCTGCTCCAAATAGTATTCCTCTGACAGGGTTTGCCTGGCACAGCAAAGGCATAACTTTATATCTGGAAGTCAAACCAGGAGAAAGAAAGGGATTCAAAACTGTTGAGTGGAATGTTCTCTGAGCATAAGACACATCAGAGAATAAAACTCACTTTCTGCAATATAACTGCTGTTTTAAAATGGTAAAAAACCACATAAGTTCACATCGCACCATATGGTGTTGAGTTAAATCTGCTTCATAGTTTTGAATCAAGAACATATGCACCCAATGAAGTGGCAGTTGTTATAGAAAATATGACTGTTTTGTTAGTAAATAACATTGGAAAGCTACAAACAGTCCCTAATTTTTTTCTTCTGCAGTAGATTATTATGCAGAACAGCTACTACCAGGAATGAGCATTTAAAATCTATCGACTCCTAATCACTTTAGAGAGTGAAGGAGCTGGCTCGGTGTGCATGAGAGTCTGCACAAACTTGCTTGTCAGAGGAGATCACATAAATACATTTGTTATACTGCAGGTGGCATTTTAATGTTTCAGTGCCACCTTTTTGAATGAGGAGTGATCAGGCTGTCAGTCAGAGTGGAGCAAAAGAAACAGCCCCTTTTTTGTCAGATGCATTTTCCCATTTCATCCCATATATCTCCCATGTGTAAATCAAGACGAATCATGCTAAGTGCAGGCTAAGCCAGGCTACTCAGCCTTTCATGTTTACTTATTCCATTGGGGCAGAACTGGAGCTGTTTTAGCTCAGTGCTCTGAACCTGGTGCACAGGTGTTGGTGCTCTGTACTGGGTGGTGGTGAACCAGTGTGCCCCTGGCACCTGGCAAACTGGTGACTCTGTACACTGACAATACTTGGTGACAGCTCTGTGGGGGAGTGGGAGAGGGACAGAGAGCTGTGAAGGAAAAGACATAGAAAGAGATTTCTGAGGATATACCAAGGACTCAGGCAAGTCTCTGCCTTCTTGGCTTTTACTGTGTCTAGTCCCAGTCTGAGTTTGGGATCAGTAAGAGGATATTTTGGGTCCCTGCCACGATTCACATAAGGAACTGTCCACACTCAAATACTTCACTGGCTTCAGTGCTAGTCCTGTCTAAAATAGCAACTGCAGTTTCTGAAGAGCAGCAAGTCTGTGTGCTGTCAGGGATGTGATAAAGGTTTAGGGAGAAAATCAGTTTGGGGAGCTCAAATAGCACCCTGCCCAGCTGCTGCCAGGCTCAGCCCAGGAGGCATCAGCCCACCTTAGGCTCACTTGCACAAACCCAGAAGAGCACAGGGGCACAATGGCAGGGAGGAGTGGACCTGAACTGAGGATTCCTTAGGAACCACCACCTGTCTGGGCCTCTCCCAGGGCTGCCCCAGCAAAGCTCAGCCCCAGTGTCCAGGTGTGAAGTCTGTTACCACGGAGGCAGCACTCTGAATCACCTTTTGGACTGAGAGGGCTTCTGCCTAGGGACAAACCCCTTGTGTGATGCAGGGGAAAGGCAATTTGGCATCTCCCAAGATTTGGGGGGAGGAATCAAAGGTGGAAAAAAGGGAAATGTTTAGATGATTCAAGGAGGAACAAGAATGGGAAATTTGAGGGGTATGCAACACAAAAAGGCTTGTTGTATGTAAATTGTGGGCTGGTCAGCCTGTATGGCTGACCATACCCTGTGCCTGGTCAGCAGTCTGTCCTGTCTTATTAAATTCCTTTCTAACTGTTTCCTGGGCCAGTGATCCTTTGTTCTGTGTATATACATGTGTGCATGCATGTGTGCATGCATGGATGTGTGAGTGCAGTGGCTGCAGTCACACCATGGGCTGGAGCAGCTCTGTGTCCCTGGTGCCCTGGCTGTGTGAGTGGGGTGTGCCATCAATAGTGAAGAGCAAGCTGGTGAGCAGGGGGAGAGGCCTGGGAGCAAGGGGGTCTCTAAGGGCCAATATGAGTGCAAGAGTGCCTGTTTACCTCTAAAAGCTGAGGCTTAGGGCACAGGAAGATGGCCACTGGGACCTGGGAAGTGCCAGCTCTGTGTGTGCGTGTGTGTTTGCATGTGTGCATGGTGATTTGCACTGGGAATTGGAGTGGGATCACAGCTTTGGGGTTTCATATGTCCAGGGTCCAGTAGCTGAGGAAGCTGAGACCAAGGCATAGCTACTTGGCAGACTGTCAAAGAGCAGTCTCTGACACACAGAAACACACAGGTATATATGTACATATTCATGTGTATATAACTGTGCATGTAGGTATGTGTGTGGTGTGTGTGTGTTCAAGTGTGTGCATGTCCCTGCTGGGAATACATCTTTAGCTTCACTTTAAATTGAGCCATGGGACATGGGGCAGCCTTACCTCTGTCAGAGTTCTGAATGCAACATGATATATAACAAATTCATTCTGTATTATGTTTATTCAACCGTTTATTTTGTTTCCTCACTCATCAGTCCTGTTAAAAGCCCAGTGTTAAAAGGACAGCTTTCAAGAGCAGCAAATGTCTTACAGTAATGCTAGTGCTTTATTTTAGTAACACATATCTCTTTCTGAACCCATGCCATTAGAAGCAATTATTTAAAGCCCATCCTGCTGGAGCACATGGATGCTGGGATAGACCCATGTGGTACCAAGAAAATGAAACTTTTTCTTATCTCACGAGCCACTGACCAGAAACAGAGTGCATGGAAATAAGCTCATGACAGCTGTGAATCTCCATAACTTTTGCTCAGCTCTCCATGGGGAGGAATGACTGCCTTTTCTCAATTATTCCTGACACCAGAAAGATTGGACATGTGACAGCTGCATTGACAAATATCTTGATCACAGTGCTTAATCTTTCCTTGACAGACTTCACAACCAATGAAACATAACTCCTATCTTTAAGCTTGACATGATCCTGGAGAGCTCAAACCAATTGGTATTGTTGAAGTCTAAAACTTTTGAAAAAGTATTTACGGGTTATAGTGGCATATATCTAAGTCCAAAATTCTTTAACACCTCTAAGACACTGTGTTATTCTGTTCTCTGCTGAGGGCAGTTGCTTTACTGCTGCTTTTGCTGACCTTCCTTTCTCTCATTTTTGCAGTGCTTGCTCAGGTCTTGCTTTTATAATTCCCCTCCTGTACTGTAGCATGACTGTGTTTGAATTTACAAGATGATATTTGGTGAGTAGCTGATCTCTAACTAACTAGGGTGCTCATCCTAGTCAGCATTTTAGCTTTTAGATGAATAAAGCATGAATTTGCCTTCAAGGTTCTGTGAAATTGTGACTGCAATATTTAAGAAAACATCTTCGGCTTTTTCACGCTCTTGCCTCCTTTTGCCCAAAAGAGGGCACTCTATACCTGACTTTCTTTCAATTCTTTTTACTCTTTTTTTTTTTTCTTCCTTACGTTCGTTCAATCATTACTTGCACAAAAGATAGTGCCACTTTTTATTTACAGTTCAAAATATGTGGCTCTCCCTTGTTCATCTCTAATGAGAATAATTCAAAAAGTAGGGAAAAGAAAAACATTCACTGTAAATGATTAAGTATTCCTTTTTTCCTTTTTGGTTACTTATTCCTTTACTTATTTCTTTTTAGTTTCCCATAAGTAAAAAACAGGAATTGGCTCACAATCCTACCTACAGTGCTAACCAGGAAGCAATTTCATTTGGGAAGCTGAATTTGGGCTTTCCCAAGGTGGAAGCATAAAATAATCCAGTCCTATGCTTTTGTCTGGCACCATGTTGGGCTTCCCTCTCTTGATCTTAGTGCTTCTTGGGACAAATGTATCACAGAATCATGGAATTAGAGTACCAAGCTGGAAAATACCAGCTTGGATCCTCTGGTCCAACATTTCTCAGCAAAAGAATGGTCTAGAAAGATGGGCAGGCACGCTATCTAGCTGAATTTTAAAAGAATCCAGTGTTGAGGAATCCTCCATTTCTCGGGGAGATTATTCCAATGGCTGATTGTTTGCACTGGGAAAATTTTTCTTCTTTTGTCCCATAGAAATCACCCCAGGATTGACTGGTACCCATTACCCTTTGTCTTTTCCCTGGGATTCTGTGTAAAAGGAAGTTTCCAGCTTTGTGTCCACCCTGTGAGTATGAGAGCATGGTGACAAGGTTTCCCCTAGGCCTTCTTTTCTCAGGGCTGGGCAAACCCAGGTCTCTCAGCCCCTCCTCATACAAAATTGCCTGTCCTTTGGTTGTCTTTGTGGCCTTTCTCTGGACTCTCTGCTGTGTCCACATCTTTTTGTGTAGCAGGGACCAAAATGGAACATGATATTAAGGCAGTGATCTGATCATTAGGGTGGGATAAGGATTTCTTTGCCTCTGCTGGTGATGACATTTTATATTAGGGTTTTAACTCTATCTATCCCTAATCCTCTCTCTGTCTTTCTAACACAACATCTGTATCTGCCACATTATCTGTATCAGCCACATTATCTGTATCAATATTCATATCAATGTATTTTTTTCTTTGATTCAGTTTGAAGTACTGCAGACTGAACTCTTAGAAAATCAATTAAAGTAAAAGAAAGAGGACAACTATTTTTATACACAAAAAAATGAAAGTTCTTTTTACTTTTTGCTTAAAAAATATCAGACCAAATGTTTAACTCCACATATTTTATCTGCTGACTTTGCTGCTTCTGAGCACCAATGCTGTCTTAATAGCTACTATTGCTCAGTTCTCAGGGTCAGGTTTAACCCACCTCTATGTCTCTTCAAGCCTTCTTGATTTCCATTTAATTGTATGTATTTTAAGTCAGCTCTCAACAGGTCCCTCTTTTTCCATTTGATATTCTGGTAGTTCAATCTCTCCTATGACCAATGTAGGTGAAGCAAACCCACTTCACATCTTCTTGTAAAAACTTTTGACTTCAGAAATGATATTTGTCAGTAAGAGACTCACACATATTTATATATGGAGTTTTATTTATATACACTTTTAAAGACTATTTCGAGAGCTGTAAAAAAATAGTTTTAGAACTGTGGACTCCTATCTCTGGCTGGTCAGCTACCTTTAAAAATTGACTGCTGATGCTTCAGTTAAAGAATCTTTACTTGGGTCTCAGTTGAAGCACTTGAGGCTTGGTAATCTCTTCAAGGAATCTTTGTTTATACCAAAAGGATGTTGCTTCCTCAGCCCAACATCATTTCAGCTAAATGGAATATGATGCAAATTCATCACACAGCATTACCACTCATATGCAGAGATTCTGCCTTTGTCTGTGGTCATAGGCCTCTCCAGATTCCCTCATGGAATTCCAGTGTTGGGACAAGAGTTCATTTTTAATCTAAACTTTCTATCCCCAATTTATACATCCAGAGGGTGGTTGGGCACTGGAACAGGCTCCCCAGGAAAGTGGTCACAGCACCACGCCTGACAGAGGTCAAGAAGTGTTTGGACAATGCTCTTGGGCACACCGAGTGACTCTTGGGGATGGTCTTGTCCATGGCTCAGATTTGGACTTAACGATCCTGATGGGCCCTTTTCAACTCAGTTTATTCTGTGATTCTGTGATCATATTTACCTGAATACTCCTGAAACAAAGTACCTTATACTAGGAAAAGTTTAGAAACTGATTGAGTTGAGGTATTTTATGTGCACGTGCATACGCACGCATAGACACACACACACATATATACACAGAGATAAACACAAATGCATATATATATATATGTGTGTGTGTGTGTGTATTTGTACATATATACATATCTCCCTAGAAAGAAAAATAATCCCAGAAATTGTTCAAGTTTGATGGCTTTTTCTTCATGAAAGGACATTTTCTATGAGAATAAGTGCTTATTAGATAAGAAAGTAATAGTTTAGATGAAAACAAGGAACACATAAAATCTGCTCCATGGTGCAGCATAGGATTTTGAAATTCTTTATGATGAGCAAAGATTTATAAAGCATGGAGAAAATGAGTAAGTGATCAAACGAGGTAGTTTTCTCCATTTAAAAAGTTTTGAGAAAGAGTGAATTTGTTACATTCAAATACAGGATACTAAAAATGTGAATGGAAATATATTCTTTGCAAAGTTAAAGATAAGAAAAGATGTATCAGTGAAAGTGACATCAGTTCAAATAAACACTGTCATTTGATTCTAAAAAATACACTGGTTTATATCCATTTAAATATATAAATGGTCTTTCATGTAGATGTAGGAAAAAGAGACAGAACAAAACAGATGAAGGAATCAATTTGGCACAGCGGTGTGTAACATTCAGAAGGCCTGGTGTTACAGTATTTAATTACAAAAAATAAAAAGGAATAAATCCAAGTCTCCTCTACAGAAGTTTTCAGAAGTTAAAAAGGGATTGTATCAGGCTTTTGTGATATAGAATACTAAATTTGTTCACCTTGGAGAATGATTCAAACCATAAGAATGAGGCTTCAGTAGGGCACATTTTGCTCAAAATTAGTCCCATGATAAGTGTGACTGGTTTTCTGAAATGAAACCCTGTAGGAAAATCAGCTAGAATTACAACCTGTTAGTAATATTAACCCTGTGGGATATAGTATTGGGAAAAGTGGTTTTAATAAATAATACATTTTTGTTCAAGGGACATAACGCTGAAGATAAATGTTCTGAAACAGGGTATTGTGCATGTGAAAATCTTGGAAACCGGGATACTGCTGGAATAATGCAAAAAAATTTCATTAACTTTTGATCCAGCTGTCTTTTCCTGCTCTTAACACTGCTTATGATTTAATACCATCTTACTACCACTGCTATTAGAAAAAGTTGACTTACTCTAGATTTGCCATTGCATGCAGCGTTCAAACATAGTCCTCTCACAAGTTTTCAGTTAAAATATAATAAACAGAAATAGATGTGCCTCTATTTTGTTCAATCTAATTATATATTGTGACTAAATGTGTAAGAAACAAGAAATCAGGAATACTGTATATTATTTTCACTGTGGGTGATCAAAACATTGTTTAGTGGTTCTATAATTATGATGTATTAGGAAAATTCTCATTCAAACTAGCAACATCCACCTGAATGGTTAGACTAGTTAGAGTACACTGAGTTATAATAGAAACCATAAAAGAGAACAGTTTAAAACATGCTAGCAGACTTTTCATTGATAATGTATTCAACTAAGTTTGTTGTTAAAAACCCACAGGTGTAAAGCACATTAAAGTATAATTGCTCTGACAGTTCAAGGCAATTGTTACATATTAAGGCATATTTTTACTATTTACTTTTAAGATATTTATGCACCTGAGAAACCGCATCTAAAACATCATAAAAGAGGAAATGGTAAAAAGGAGCCATAAACCCAAATGACAAAGAGAATAAGAGTTATGAGCACAGTTGGTGAGAACTGTAGTAAGTGTATAAATGGACAATGAACTGCTGAATGTTCTCATAGACACATTTTCTACCATAGAAAGAAATCAAAATGTCCTTACCCACAGACTGCTGAACACTACTGAGCTTTCACTAATCTCCTGGAACATTAATCACTTGCAAACTTTAAATTGTTAATGTGAATAGAAATGAAAGAAATAATGTCTTTCTCACAACACAGTTTATTTACTTTTCTCAGAAATGATTCATCAGTCTGTAATTATTTATCTAGTTCTTAAGAAACCTTCACTCAACCTAAATGACATCTCCATCTCCAATTTGAGTCAAATGAATTAGAAACTGCAAAAAAATAACTGGACTGTGAAGCTAGCAAGCTACTACTATACAATTACAGGGGAAAACATCCCCCTGCTTGTACCCTCAAAGAGAGAAGTAAAGACTTCAGAAAGCCTATTAGGGACTAGATTGTGGTTATTGATTTTACATAGAAAGCAATCAAATTCACTGGTAAATCCCCTTCAGAGATAATTCTGTTTGAAGAGCAGACAAGTCTAATTGTTAAAACACACTTCTCTTGTCTCCCTTTAGCATGTAGCACAACCACATCAGCTGCTTAATTAATGAAGGCTGGCTTAGAGCAAAGTCCAAGGAATGCAGAGACTTTGGTTTTGTTGTGGATCACAAACAGATTCAGAGAAAAATCACATACAGTACCATGATAATTCACAAACTTGCTGAAAGATTTCAGCCAGCTAGATTGAGATTTACACATTTAAAACACACAGAAGTTCCTAGAGAAACTTGTCTTTTCTGTCTTCCCTTCAGGCATAGAGAGGTTCTCTTGAAAACCTTGTGTTTGGCAATCATGGGTAGCCGATGCACATGCAGAAATGCCCATGTTGGGGAAGAGCATTCCTGACCTATGGAATTCTTTTGCCATTGAATCTCAGAAGGTGGAATAGTGTAAATGGACATTTTTCCTTCTGAGGACAAGTGAACTGGAGTGCAATTCTGACAAAATACATGCACATGCCCTGAAGACTCAGTTGAGGAGCAGTGGGAGTAAAACCAGCTCTCCATCTAGCAGCTGGAATTGGGCCTTCTTTACATAAGCTGAAAATGAGAGGAGAAAAAGTTAAAGGAGGCTGTGTGTTGCTCAGAGGAAAGGCACCCAAGTGTGGTGCCACAGAACAGGGTGTCCTTGACTATTTCCCACAGCTGGTGTCACAAAAAAGCCTACACACTCCAGGCAGCAAACTGAAAATCCCAGTCCTCATCACTTCTTGATATAAGTGAGACCCACTCTTACTCCTGGCCATGACTCGCCCCAGCCATGACTCACCTCACTGGGAATTCATGTCTTCTGTGCATCTGTTAGTGGGTTACCTCTCCTCGTACTTCTGCAGCTGACAACATCTAAACCCCATGTCTTAAAGCTGGCTGGCTGAATACCAGTTTCTGTAGCCTGTCACTTTCTCACAATTCACAACAATATTTGCAGTTCTGAAGATTCAAGGGTACACTGGACAAATTGCAAATATAATTTAAGTCTAAACATTTTCTGCTAGCCCTGCTCTCTAATGATGCCAGTTAGTTTTCTGTTCAGTGCCCTTTAGTATAGCCATACACCAAGTGCTTCCTTGTATGAAGCACTGAAATGAAAAAATCCATCTTCTAATATCAGCAACAGAGACATGACCAATATAGGAGGAAATGAAGTATTGTTTCTGGAGCACAGCAATTTTTGAAAACTGTTCTTGGCCTGCTGATTACCAATTGCTTGCTGACTTCAGAAGTGCTGCAGCAAACTTGTACATCATATTGGGAAGCTTTTTTCTTCTTTAAAAAAAATCTTCTTGATTTTACTTTGACATTTATTGTGAAGCAGAATCTCATTGATCTGCTCATGACTTGCATCAGTTTATTCATTGGCTCATTATGCAACTGATTTTGGAGATGCAACTTTGTCAGAGGAAAAAGGGACTTGTTTGAATTGATCCAAATGGTAGTAAAAAGCAAGTCAGGAAAATAAGATTTCTTTTGTTTTATTAGAAAAGTGTAATGTTCTCTTACTGATAATAAAAATTTAATGAAAAGAAATTAGCAAAAGAAATAATTTTCAAGAAAGGAAGTAATGTTCTATTAAGTCATACTTGATAGCTCAACAGAACTGTGTTTTATTTTCAGTATTAAACTCTTTGACAAAGAAATTACAGAAGTTCTGCCAGGCATAATGTGATTTATTCACCATGAACATGCAATAGTTACTGGTAGTATCTTTTCTGTGACAAGACTAAAATTAAACTCAGGACTTTCAGCAGATAAAAATACCAAAGCACTATGAGCCATGAAGATCTCTGTTGGATCTTAACTCTGATGGTGATTAACATCCTGTGATGGAAGTCATGCTTTATTTCAAGGTTTCATTTGTAAGTGTTGTACAAATTAATAATAAATAGACCTTTCAATTAGTGGTTTATCAGTTTCTAATGCCTTCTGGGCTGATAGACTGTCTATAATCATGTTTTATAGGCCTCTATTGATGTGCAGTCACTATCCATGAAATACTACTGTCTGAAATAAGGAAATAATACCTATTAATCACATATTACCCATGGAGAGTACATCCAATACAGACATTTGGGGTGATGAGATAATTCCTTCTGCACTGTGCTCTCCTTCAGCAAAATGCCTTTGCTAAGTCTGGCAGCACTGTTTCCCTAAATCTCCCGTTGCAGGCACCCTCAATGCAGTGGTAATCCCTTCTCATTTCAGGAAGTTCGTGAAGGAATGAAATAACAAATTGGTGTCTGTCTAATTGAGGGGGTTTATGTATGTAATTGTGATATTAACTCTCTTAGCAACCAAAAAAACAGCCCCAAATCTCTATATGCTTTATCACTCTCCTTAGCAATAAAGATTGAGTGGAGTACTAGGAGGGTAAATGTCTTTAATTTGGCTCACCCTCTGCCAAGAGTTTTTTAAATTAAGCTCTTTGATCAGAGGAATGAAGGAATATTGCCTTCTCTGTTGCAGATTTCCATGGTTTGAGTGGTGCAAGTTTGGAGGGAAGATTTTATTTATAAACAGCTGATGTCATCCAGGCTGGTCCACTGAAATTTTTATACATGGACAGATAATGTAAAATATAAGCAACTATCCTTCTGTGATTCCAGAATGGGTTTTAGTTATGAAGCAGTAAATCACTTAGTGTTTATGTGATTTTAAGTACCTTTATTTTCTCAGAAATTCTGAGCATAGTCTTATCCCACTTCCAAAGTTTTAATTCCACTCCTGATTGGGAAATATTTCGAGTGTTATTTGGATTTGCTAATTCTATGTTTAATGTCTTGGAGAAGGAAAGAAGAATATTAAATGTTAGCTGGCATGAAATATAACAGTAATTTACCTTGTGTTACTTTGTAGAGATAGGTTAGGAAAATAGGTACTCGTTGGAAAGGTCAGAGAGAGCTGGGAAAGAAGTGCCCAGTCTGGCAGAAGAGCAGTGGCAGTGCTGGGAAGGCAGGAGCATCTCCCTGGGTGTGGTGACATGTTGGCAGTGGAAGGGATGCAGGTGATGAAGATGCTCCTGAGAGCTGGGGTGAGGAGGAAGCCGTGGTGCAGCTGTTCCACCTGTGCCACAGCCACCGTGTGCTCCTGCTCAGCCAGAGGGAGCCAATGACCGCCGGATGGGAGACTCACGGTGCAGCTGCAGAGAGCAAATTTTCCATGTCTTTCAATATGCTACAGCAGGCATCTGCTCCTGGTATCCGAGGAAGTGTTAATTACTATCCTCTGTCTTCACTTAAAGGCCTGGAAAAGGGAGTGAGGAGTTCCTGGCTGTGGTCTGAGAAGGAAGCAATAGACTCTGATGGGAGTTGGTGAGTGCCAGGGAGTGCTGTGGGCCTTGACAGCCTTAAGGAGGATTCTGCTTTTCACCAATAGCGGCTGCTTCCATCACTTGGCTCTTCTACTGATTAGAAAAACTGGAGCCAAAGCTCCCAGGATAACCCACATTTTCTTAGGTCTTCTTGGATATATTGCCTCATTTTAAAGTGTCCTGGTGGGTGAGGGAATGCCTTATCTAATGGAGTGGGACTGTCAGTAAATAAAAATCTAAATTAAATGAAGATCCATGACAGGAAAGGTGAAATAAGAGCTTCTCTAATTGCAAAATAATTTCATTTTGCCACACTAATTATTGAAGTATGAGCTTCATGTAATTATACATGACTGGAAACAGCTCCAGCTAACGCTCACTATGTTTGCCCAATTAAATTTTACAGCATTGTGTTTGAATACAGCCAGTTACACTCATTAATAAAACTGTAGGTGACAATAGACACGAGGGACTTCTGACAGGAAGTGTAGCATTTACTCTTTATTTTTCTCTTTCTTTTGCTGCTGTGGCCTGCACATGTCTGCAGAGGAAGGACTGTACAGCACAGTTCTGTACAAAACTTGCACCCTCATATACACCCAGCCCTCGTGTGTGCTGTCCACTGGCATGGCCTGGCTGTCAGACAACTTTGCTTAAGTTTGTAACAGAAAACAGAACAGGACAGAGACTTTTGGAAAAAAAAAACAAACTCCAAGAAAAACCATGAACCTGTAAGACAGAACAAAATAGTAAGCAGAATGACCTGAGAAAATCTCCTGAGACTGAATGATTCCTAAATCCTTTTCTCTTCTTTCTCTGAGCCTCCATCACTTTTCCACTGATTTGAGAGTTCTGTAATAACTCCTTTCTACTTCTGAAACTTTTTCAAATTAATTTGACGCTAACCTGTTTTTACATTATCCTATTTTTCTTCAGTATTTATCCATTCTCTCAGGTCATTTATGTCTGTTTCTGGCTTTTATCCCAGTCCTCTTGGATAGTTTCAATGCAATTTTTTGGTGTGTTTTATCTTTCTGTCCCCTCTGTCACTGGACTCATCCCATGGTCTCAAAAGTGTCAGTGGCTTCCTCACAAGTCTTTTGGTAGATATGCACACACAGAGCCACACAGACAAAAGTTACAAAAAAAGGGAAAAGTCTGTTACTCTTTTAGCCTTGTTCTTTCCTTCTCTTTTCAGAGTTATGAACTCCTTTTTTCCCCCCCACCTTTCTCTTTTAATATAGTTCTTTTTGATACTTAGCAAGAAAGTTACTTTCTTGACCTTCATTCTTTATCATTGAGGCTGACTACATAGCATACATGGCCCTCAAAAATACAGTGTTAAATATTAAAGTGATTAAAATGATTTTTCAAAGAGAAAGTCTGCATTGCACATTTCTTTAACCCTCAGACCAACGACCCATGTATGCCTGATATTCACTTAATTAGCTACAAACTCAGTGAAAGAAATTAATATATTCTGATTTTTTGAATTCTTTGACTGGATTTTTTTTTAAATTTTCTATGATGTGAAATATTCATATTAACCAATTTTCACAGGTTTTAATCACAACATGTATTTACACAATTTGCCATCCATTTGACATTACTTGAAGAACTTGTAACTATGGGAAATTTTGTCTTGGAAAAGGAGATGGAGGTGGCTAAGTTAATAAGAGGTATAATACAAGCAATATTTTCTGTATCATCTTGTTCTTTCAGTGAGGTCTGTGCCTACTGTACTGACCCTGCACCTCTTCAACCACACACATCTTAGGTGGTGATTAGAGGCTAAGGTTGTGTCAGAGACTGTAATCATGATCCTTCAGTATTACAGCAAAAAGCTTAAGGCTAGAGAGAACTTGAGAGAGACAGAGTAAAAGGGAGCTCCAGATGCTAACCCCAACAAATAAACTAGTTTTAAGCTTGATATTCTAGAAATTGTTATATTCCAGGCCCAGCCTATTAAAAACATTCACTCACTGCACTCTCTGTGCTGGAGACATGGGACACAGATGTGCTCAGCATTTCTAATCATGCGCACCTTCCCATCCCCATAGGTAATTTGTGCTCTCTAATTCTGGTCACAGTGGGATGGTGTGCACAGAGCAACCTGTGCTGGCAAGAACTGTAGGAATTCAGCTATGACTGGGAGAGCTGGAGAGCAGTGGGTGTCACCCACTCCAGGTGATAGGACATAAGCCAGTGCTGCTCCCAATAAAGCCTCACTGTGTTCACAGGGAGGTGTGCTCCAAGGAAGGAGCTCTGCTCCAAGCTCAACACCCTGCAAAGAGCATCTTTTGCCTTGACAGGCAAGTGCAGCCAGTGCTGGGCTGCCCTGCCTGATCCCTGACCTGCACCCTGCAGGACCTTCCACTTGGCCTTGTTGAACTTCAGTGGGTTTGCACAGAGCCACCCCTCCAGGCTGTCAGGGTCCCTCTGGCTGGCACCCCTGCCCTCCAGCTTGTCAACCAAACCACACAGCTTGGTGTCCTTGGCAAACTTGCTGAGGGTTCTCTTGGTCCCTCTTTCCATGTGCCTGACAAAAATGTTAAAAATTGCTGGTCCTGATACTGACCTCTGGGGAACACCACTTGTCACTGGTTTCTATTTGGACATCAAACTGGTGTCACAACTCTGACTGTGACCATCCATCGTTCTTCATCCACTGAGTGCTCCACCCAGTGCTCCATCAGATGCATGTCTCTCCAGTTTAGAGACAAGGATGATGTGTGGGACAGTGTCAAGCACTTTGCACAAGTCCAGGTAGATGATGTCAGATACTCTTCCCTCATCCACCACTGCTGTAACCCTGTCATACACGGTCACCAACTTTTTTAGGCAAGATTTGCCCTTAGTGAAGCCATGTTTGCTGTCATCAATCACCTCTTTATTTTCATGTTCCTCAGCATGGCTTCCAGGGGAATCTGCTCCATGACCTTGCCAGGCCCTGAGGTGAGTTATGATTTCATGCTTGACACAAAAACAAGGAAGCATGGTTTAATTCCTACTTACCTCCATGAGTAATAATATAAAGACAGCAATTCTATAGGTGATAAGAATTTAAAAAAAAAAACAGCCAAAAACTTTTGCCTGCCAATGTGCTCACAAGCACAGAACTTCCATGACAGCATTTAAAATAGATCCAAAACGTAAACCTAGCCCCACCAATTTAATGGTATGTTTGCAGAGTAGTACTTATCTATGTTCGCAGAGTGTATGTATAAATAAATAAATACATATTACAATAAAAATTCATATCAGCCTTGTTTTTTTACAACTTGGCATGTATATTATCTATAAATTAAAAAAAAAGTTATTAAGCAAAAAAGGCCATGCTTAAAGAAGTCTGTGTTACTTTTATGATATCTGAAGTCCCAAGACAGGCTTGCTCAGAATGTCCTTTAACTTCTCATTTATGTGATGTCTGTGACAGTAAATGGAAAAGTGGAGGACCAGAGTCTTTCATCATGCCTGAGTAAAGCAATATTTTACTGAGCTTGTTTTGAGCCATCTACAGTTGACAAAACACTGAGATCGCTTTGTAACATTTGATAGAAATAAATTCAGAGCATAAAAGATATCTTACACCAAAGAGTCCTCCCAGAAATGTGAGTTTGTATCCAAAAGTTAAGAGTGGAACAAGAGAACTAGTAAGATTTCTGTTCCAGAAGGACAGAAGCAAGGGCCAACAAAATTTGAGGTGACTTCAAGGACCACATATCCATGGCTTTCACCTGGGGTGCATGTGGAATGAGGGGCAAGCACAGAAAGAGGCAGGGAAGAGCTCTGCTGTTCAGCAGAGATCAGGACTGCATTTAGCAGTTACTGCTTTTGTTTTTTCCACTCTGTTTGTGAGATGTTTGCACAGTAAGTTTCCTAAACAAACCTTCACTTTTAGGACCAGGGATCACTTTGCTCAAAGAAAACAGACACTGAAAATCTTGGGGCCTATTGAGTCAAGAATCCAGTACTCAAAACATGGGCCAAACCCTTAGAAGTTATATTTCAAGCATGGTGCCTGGATAAGTTGGGGGATGTATTTGTGCTACTGTGGTACAAAAGCAGAAGAAAAAAAGTTGAAATTCTGACTGTGTTGTTTCACAGTGCTTTCAATGTCCTGAAAATGAAAGGAGTTACCTGAGTACATTTGGCCACCCAAGGAAGCAGGTTCTCCCTTTGTTTTGGTTCTTGGTGTGCCCTCCTTTGGACACAGCTGATTGTGGCTTTGGAGAATATTTCACAGGTCCCAGCTGACTCAGCCACTGCTTGGCAGAGGCTGATCAGCCTTTTCTGCCATTGTTTTTTATTTCTTTTTGTGCTAGTTCCATCTCTAAGTGTTCAAAGAACATGGCCCATTACACTTGATTACTAAGAACATCTTGCAATCTCCTTTCAGAAGAAAGCAATGAAAGTTTTACCTTACAAAGCAAGAACAGGAAATAAAAGGCTGTTAAAAATTAGAGAAAGAAAAAAGATAGGAAAAACTGACTCAATAACATAAGTACTGCATAAAATAGCAAGAACATTGCAATGTCATTTGAAGTTATGATTTTGACAAATATGGATCATTTGCATTTTCAGCCTCAAACATGTAATTTCTTAATCACAGTTTTTTATGTGATTACAGCTGCAAAACCCCCAGAGGCTCTTTTTTTAAAGTATAATTTTTTTCTTGCTTTCATTTTTTTCAGCTAATCATAAATGGATTTGGAGGGAATTTTAAAGATGAGAATTTGTGTTTGGCTTTGATCACTAAAATTTTTATTTTTATGCTTTTCAGGGGTGTGTTAGATAAGAATTTAGTTCCCTGATGAAATGTATTTTTAGTCAGTTTTTTTTTACTTGGAAGAAATTAATCCAAAATTTTTTGTCACTTTTATCAAGAGGAGAGTTGTTTATGATTTTCTGTTCAGCAGTGGAATCTGTCTATGTAAATATTATGCATTTTCATTCTTTCTGTATGTTCCTAAATGTGCTTTCTGTTACTAGTTTCTTTGCATCTCATTCCTCCTTGTAAAGTAATGGATTGGTACCAATATATTTTTTTTCCCCAATCAAATGGTTAAGTCCTTCAGCAATTGAATAAAATTTCACACATTTCAGTGTGTAGACTTTGTTGAGTGGAGGGCTGATAAATGAAATATGTGGAGCAGACATGGAATCTGTATGACTGACTGCTGGCCAGAAAACAAGAGGGACAGCATTTGAATTCTGCCCAGCTCCCCAAACCCAACCACATCTTGGTTGCAAAGTCTGCATTCACATTGTTATTTCAACTTGGATCCCAATTGTGCTTTTGAAACAAACCTGATCAAGCCTATTTAGTGTGGCTTTGTTCACACATTTAAGAGCAGGTTTGGAGAAATGGGTTCCTTTCAGATGAAGCAGGCCAGATGGTGCACTTATGTTCTTCTACTAACACACATCCAGGCTGTGGGCATGGGTTACAGATATTCTTCTGATGGAGAAGTCGCAGATCAAGTGTTGTGTGAATGTTGGATCCTCAGTATTGTATGTCTTACTGTGGCTGTTTCTTGCATCTTACAACTGCAGGTTCAGCCAAAGTCAATGCTCAGTGTTCAACAACTTGCTGGAAATCAGAAAGAGAGAAATCTTCAACGATATACATACATACATACATTCATACATACATACATACATATGTTGCAGCCTGAATAGGGCTTACACACACACACACACACACACACACACACACACATATATATATATGTATGTATAAAATGTATGTATAAATACTTTTTATTATGAAAGTAGACATATTTTAAATTTGGAATTTGGCTAATGGGCATGATTTTGCCACAGAAGTGAAGCCAGATGAATGAGGGAGTCAAAGGAGTTCCACCTGGAAGAATGGTGCTGTAGAAATTGAGGAATATAATCCAGAAAAAGGATAATTTGAGTTCTTACTAATTTATAGATTGTCATTTGGAATGCTGTCCAAAGCTTGTACAAAGTCACCACATTGTATAAGAACAATTTCACCTTCCTGAGAAAATTTTATTCTATATGACTCTTTTCCAAGCTTCTACAGGTAAATTTTCTCTAGCATTACACTGCTAGGAACCCTGCTCCAAAGGTTAATTCTAGCTGCACAACACTTTCCAGCATTACATCTCATGTTCAAATGAATTATAATTCAAGTTCCTGTTTAAGCAAATCTTTTCAGTAGCTCTTCATCTTCTGAAATAAATTCTTCCTGTAGAGAACAGAAATAGTGCTGTGATTTCCAGGACAGTGCTGGGATACTTGTACCCAGAGTAAGGTTTGGACAGCTTCCCATGGTTTATCCATGAAAGCATCCAAGGTATTTTCTGGGCTATCCTGCCACAACCAAAGACAGAAGCCCCACCACTGGGGTTGCTAATGAGTTGAACTGTAAAAAAAGTATGTCAGCATTTTATTCAGGATGAAGCAAATGTGCTAAAAGCTTGCACTAATAAACAGGAAACATATGTTTGCCCAAAGCAAACACAATTTTTGCTCATGCAAAAGTCATGAGTATGTGCAAGGAGTCTCTGAGGTTTTTGAACAGTTTTTAATATGAGATGAAGCAGCTAGGCAATAGACTTTGGTAATGTTGAGAGGAGGAAATGAGAAGAGAGTCCATAATCTTTAAAACTATCACTCTTCAAGTATCTTAGAAGAGAAGAAATGGGAATTGGCTATACCCTGGTCTTGTGTGTTAGCATAGGTACAATTGCAAGCAATATTATTAGCATACAAATTGATATTGTGCAAAAGCAGTCTTTTGTTTGAAGGTAATGGCCACGATACTGCAAAAAAAGAGAAGCTTATGTTCTAATGTAGCAGAAGAAGCAAATAAGCAATTTACACTGTAAAAACTTGCTGTTCCAGAAATGTGACTGGAAAAATGATCAGTTTGTAAGCAATCTTTATGTTGATTTGGGAGATTTTTGAATGCAATTGCTTTGTTCATCAGTCCAACACTGTTTTCTGTTAAGGCACTTGCTCCTCTTGAAGGGTCAGACTTTGACACGCTGGCAGAAACGAGAGCATAAAAGGATCAGGAACTAAATGCTGCAATTAAATTTTGTTTTTACAATTTTCAATGACAAAATATTAAGATGTATATCCCTGGCATAAGGAACATCTGCAGGTCCTCATTTCACTGATACCAGAGAAACACCCTCACCCAACAACATGTAATGTTACTCATCCTTAAGGCAGAACCTTAAGAAAACAAAGTCCTAATTCAGCAGTTGAGAGCTCTGAGTGTATCTTTGAAGCACTGAGTTAATCTTTATTAACCCACTAGGGGAGGATCTGTAGGACTTTTCAAAGGCTTGAACATTAGGCATGAGCCTAAATATCTTGCTGAGCACAACCTAAATGAGTAGCTAGGCAGTGCTTCTTGATCAAAGCCATTTTGGGGTGAGATAGATATTTCCACAGTGAAGCAAAGCATGGCACTGTTCCTCTGCTGGAACTTTACAGTGCAAAGAGAGTGCTGCTTTGGGGTGTTTATGAAAAACAGTAGTGCAAGCTCTATTAGGCATCCAGTTAGAGGTAAAAACATAAAGTCTGTGTGAAGATTATCTGGGTAATTAAATTAATAAGTAAGCATTATGTCAGGTGGGGGGAGGATATTGTTATGAATGATTATATTAAATTTTGACAGCAAGAGGCAGACAGGTGTCTTTATTCCCCTCCAGATGATTATCTCTTGATAAATCGAATTCCCCTCAGCAGCCCTATTGCAATTTCAAAACAGGCATATTATTAACAATTCTGTGTTGTTCTATATTGGAAAAGACAGACTCCAGCAGGCTGAACAGGACCACCAGCAGAGCTGCACCAATCCCATGGATCATTTGGACTGTTAACCAGGACTTTCCCATTCCCTATTTGCCTCTGCAATGTGAACTTCCAGTCTTCATTTTCAATGTATATTCTGGTGGGTAAACCTTCCTGAAAATTTAGTTAGGTTTAAGAAACTAAAATTACTATGAAGCTAAGAGTAGTCACCTTCTCCTCATCATCACCCACCCCTGGTGGCCCACACTGGTCTCTCTTTAAACCCAGTAGTAAATTGGGCTCCCCAGGACAACCAGGAGGTCCATGAAGAAAAGTGTGTGCTGTGCAGGGTACAGGTTCCAGGAGAAAGAGGCTGCCCCATTACCTACACCTGAGGAGGCAGAACAGACTTTTCCAGCCTGACAAGCAGCACCTCTCCAGAGCCCTCTGCTCCTGTTGGACACCTGACCCTGCAGCTGGGAAGATCCTGGTGTAGATCCTGGTGTAGATCCTGAAGATCCTGGTGTAGATCCTGGAGAAATATTGCAGGGGACAGAGACAGGAGGAGGCTTCTTGCAGGACACAGGAGTGTTCAGAGAAAGGTTCCTGCTTCCCCCAGGGCTGTGGTGGAGCTTCAGAGGGGCTGCACAGCTTCTCTGGCACAGGTACTGCTCACTCCCCATCCTGGCTGCAGGGAACTGCTCTGGGAAGTCTCCTTCTCACTGAGTCCTGGGACTGCTGGGTTGTCTCAGTACAGATGCCAGCAGGTTCATCCCTCATTGCTGTGCAAAGCTTGGGGTGTAACATGTGCTGCTCTGCTGGGCATTTAATCCTGATACAAAAGACACACTGGGGTTTTTTTGGTTTTTTGTTTGTTTATAAGAATATTGCAGACATCAGTTTTTCTCTTTTCTCACTAAACAGAGAAAAGCAAACCCCAAAACATTTCAGTGACATAGGTTAATCTGCTCTAATCTGTTACTGGCATGATGTATTAATACAGGGATATGGACTACTTTCTTCCATGTTTAGTTAGTATGGGCATGTATCTTTGCACATATACAAAAAAATAAATCTGAAAAGGAATGGTTACTATTTTAGTTTTAATTTATACTCAAAGACAAGAGGTATGGTTTCCCTGCTATAGTTGTATTTTAGCTATTTGAAGCCAGCTGAGCGCCAGCTGTGTGCCCACAACCTCTCAAGGGTGTGATTATTTAATGATAAAACTAATTTTCCTCAGTGCTCATGATTACCATTGCAAAAATTATTTTAACATAAACTGAAGTGGTGAATTTTTGAGCTGTCAAAAGGCAGGGTTGGTTACTCAGAATATTGAGCAGCCTTTTCAGCAGAGCTGTGGAAAGTCCCATAAAATAACACTACCTGTCAAAATCTAGGCTGAAGTCTAGAGTCCCATTTATCTTAGAGAGGCAAATAGTCTGCCCAGCTGAAAAAGAAAAATTTCTACTATGTCACTAAGACCATAATTTCTGGTTGTCTTTTCTTTAAAGACAACAGCTATTCCAGGTCAAATGGGCTTTGTAAGAACTATATTTGGCATCCTCTGATGCCAAGACACTGCATGGGGAAAAAACTTTCTCTTTACTCATGTTCAGACATGGTCCTTTGGATCAGAGCACCATAGAATCCTTTGTGTTGGAAGAGACCTGTAAGCTCATAGAGTCCAACCGTGCATGAAAATGAAGGCTGAGGGATGTGGAAGACCCTGAATAGGACCTCAGAAAATAGGATGAAATTTTGAGGCAAACAAAAAAGCCATTGTGGTATTCTTATGAGATATAAAGCAACCTCATTTTAAGGAAAGCATTTGCATAAATCACTAACTTTATACTTTCCCTTATTTTCCAAGTGGATGCATTCCCACCATTGAAAGGGCTACCAAGGACCATCCTGTCTTCAGTATTTGGAAAGGCAAAGGAATGAATGACATCTAATCTCTTATTTTTCTCCTGTCAAAATGGATGTTATACACTGAAAAGAAGAAAAAAAAAAGCATTTTTAACTTTGTGAGATAAATTGTTTTTAAGGTAGACCAAAAATATGCTTTTAGGTGGGACCTTTCAAAAAATAGAAAACTATAAAAAACTTTCATTTTTAGTTACATCTAGAACTTGTAGATCTTGATGCATTATTTTTTGCATTTCTCTAAATTTTAAAAACTATTCTTAATTTCTCTTTCACTTTTAATTTCTCATTTGACACCTGCTACAGTTGCCAAATTTAAAAAGAGAAAACCTAGTTTAAAACATACTTTGGTTTACAAATAAAATATTTTTGTCTTATTAAAGTAAAGCATTTGATTTTGAAGCATTTGCATTTTTCATATTAAAATATGCTTTTAATTTATACCTCTCCAAAAGTTTAATATTTGGATAAGATTATTAGCAGGTAGAAAAAAACCCCAAACCCTCCAATTTTTGTGTTCATTAGCAGAATCTGCCACAGACCAATGGTTCCAATTGATGAAGACAACATAAGCCTAGAAAAACCACCATTAGTCATAAGCATGGGTTTTCTCTGGAGGATTTCAACCACCCTCTGTTTGGGAGACCTTGCCAGATGGCGGCTGATAGCACTGCAAATTTTTAAGCACAAAGTGGTACCAGCATTTGCTGTCTGATAGCTGCCCAAAAAATGCAGGACTAAAATTTCTGTATTTTTAAGTGTACTGCACTGAAAGAAGCAGCCATCTTAAAATTAAAACCAAGGGATAGAGTGTGGGGTATAAAGACTATATCTGAGGGTTATTATTACCATGAGTTATTATGTAAATGATTCCCCATGCTCACAAATACACACATGCTTTTTTTCATCCTGATTTAAAGCATAATTGCAGTCCTTGACAGATTGCCATTGAATTTTTTCTCATAGAATGAATTAAAATATTGAAAGTAGAAAAGGATAGAATGGAACATTATGTCCTATTATACTAATCAAATGTACTAAAACTAACCCCTCCACCCCAAAACCACCTCCTGCTGCCATCCACTGCATCAAGATGGGTTATGAATGAACAAATCCACTTGGCACTTTACAAAATGAGGTCATGATAAGTGCATGAAAAAAATGAAATCAAAGCCCTTCATAGCTGGCAGGATTCTGTCTTTGTAGCAGAATCTAATGAATTTAAATCAGGGCAGCAAGATCATCAAAGTGCTTACAATTCCTTACAAGAGCAAATCATAATTTTCTGTTTCCCGACTGTCCTTTGTAGCTGTTGTGCAAGTTTGTTAAAAATACTTCACCTCTTCCCACAGAATGTTGTAGAGCCAATAGCAGGAATTGACTGGAAAAAGAGACCTATAATGTGTCAGGAGGGTAAGTCCAAGGAAAGCTGCAGAAGAGGAGGCACTGCATGTTACTTCAGAGGCAGGAAATCCCTCTGTTCCCGATGGTCAAATGACAGGGCAGCAGAAGGAGGCAAAATGGAGCAGCATCCACCCCTGACTTGGAGCACCCATGATCAGGACCTCTGTAAGACTTGCTTCCCTTCCACAGCCTTTCTTATGGGATCCCTTCTGCAGTTATGTTTAACTCAGGCTGTAACAAAAGGATTCTGGCAAAAGTCCTTTACTTCTGAGGAATAACCAGGGAGGGGGAATATAACTCACCAGCTTCAGAGGGGCTGTTTGTATGCACTGTAGCAATTTAATTACTGTGACAGTTAGTCAATTCAATACAGCCCTTGTGTAAATGAGCAGGAGATATTTTTCCTTTAGAAATTAACACTGAGTATATCTCTTCATTTAGGGATGAATGAACTTGAGCAACCTTAAGCTCTTTGTGCACTGAGCTTTTCAGGAGGTGATTTCCAATCCAGTTCTGGGTACTGTCTTGGTTTAGTAGACATATTAAACCAACAAATCTAAATAAATAAATTGACTTTGGCTTTGAATTGGTTAGAAAAGATTTCCCTACACACCTGGGTATGCCTCACATTTATCTTGTTTGTGATATACACTACTCACTAACATTTGGTACATTTTCTAGACAGTGGCTTCCTGTAGCAATTCCCCTCCTGAACGCTTATGCTTTAAACAGCTCCAGATTTCTGAAGGGTCTCCCAGGAACTCATCTCTATTTCCTTTCACTTTCCTTTACACACCAATGGAAGGACATATTTAGCACACTGATCTTTGCATCATACAGCATTTGCTTAGGTCAGTGGTTTCTTGTGGTGTCATGTCCTGGAGCTGCTCCTCTGTGCTAAGTTCAGTTTAGTGCTCTGTCAACTTTCAAATGATTTAAAAATGCACTTCAGATGTGATAACTAATTTGCATAAAGAAAAGACATGATCTAATGTACCTGAAAGGATCTTGTGAAGAATAATTTCAGATGTTTGCATATATTGAAGTGTTAAGAAAGATGTTCTTCAGTCTTTTAATGTGCATACACATTTTCAAGACTGGTTTCTAAAAATGTGACTACTCAACACATTATACCCTCTCAACTTGCAGTCTGAGTAATTCAGGTATGATTCTATTTCAGGTAGCAATGAAAGGAAGAAAAAAATTAATAGAGGTAAAGAGTACAGAGGTTACACTCTCCTCATAGTGATGCATTTTTGACTGTGACAAGAAAAGAAGTGCTGGCCTGGTTTTTACATATTAAAATTTAACTTTGTATTTAGAATTTGCCAAGAGAATTTTGATTAAGGGAAAGATTGATTTTTTTTCTCATTAATGATTTGAAAAACTGGATTTTTTTTGCTGCTGCTTGTTATCTAAGATGATGAAATGGGTTTCAGCTGCTTTAACATAGACACAGACCATTTTTACTAATTTAGACCTTCAAGGGGTGTTCCCACCTGCCTCCATCAAAAGGATGCAAATTCCTCCGGGGTCCCAGGTTATATCTGCCAACATTCATGGATGCCTCAGATACCTGAGGGGATCCAGAATGGCACTGGGGGTTTGTGCTGAGGCAGCTGAAACCCATTTTAGCTGCCTTTAAAGTTCTAATTTGAAGTTAGTTTTGCATATTTGCAAAAGCTATTGATTTTTCCTGAGTGGTTCAATATGGGCATTCACTTTATTGCTTTATATCTGGAAACTGTTATGTGTGCCTTGTAACTGACCTCTTATAGTAATATTTTCCCTGCTTAATAATTGCCATTAAACATTATTAAATGCACTGTAACCCAGAAGTGACATGCAATTTTGGGATGTTGGTTAAAGTAAGAATTATCCAATCAGGACTCAAAAACTAGACAAGATGTCATTGGTGGTTTGTTATAAATTCCTGGTTTGTCAGCTATGTAAATGGTTCTATTGATTAGTTCCTAATAACCTATCTTACAAATATATAATTTAAAAAAGCGTAAACAAGAAACATGATTTAGACTGATACTCAGGTTCTACTGTGCTGGCTGTTTGGGAATAATGACATTCCTGCATGAACTACAAATATTCAGCTCTGTGCTGACTGCAGAATTAGTAACTAATACAAAATTAAAAGTTTGCAGTTGACATGGTTTTTAGCTAGCTTAAGCCAAATACTGACTTTTTGCAAGTTTTTGCATTAATGAAATTAAAGTGCCTCATCTGTATGGGAAACAAACTTGGGAAGAGTTGCGAACACAGTAAAGTGAAAATTCTCTTTTGAGAATTTTGTGCTCAGACAGTATGGAGATGGGTATCAGCATAAAAATCTTCAAACAAATTTGAACAAATGTTCAAATATTCCCCCTGCACACATTTACAATATTTGCAGCTAGTCATCCATTTCCTACTGAATGCTGTGTTCTGGAAACCAAGCAAAAAAACAATAGTAGAGAGGCTAATTAATCATAAATGAGTCTCATACTAGAGGATTTTTATTAGCCCTAAAAGACCACAGTAACAGCTCCACCCTATGTACACAATAAGAATATGAAATGTTTATGGATTTACTGGGCTTTTTTTACTGATTTGCTGTTTTATGCTAAAGGGAAGACAGAATGTTGCCTTCTCAGAGGCCCCTTACATACATTGACCAAAACCATAAGCTTCTGGAGAGATGTAATTTTGGTAAACAACACCATTTTCATTTTGTTTCTTGTAAGGTGAACACCATGCAGATACCCTGTATTTTATTAAAATATGAGTGAAACACAAAAATAGTTATTTATGGAAAATAGATAGTTACAAGTTAATAGTTATAAGGAAAATATTTTGATATTTCCATGTAATAGTCTTGGACAGTAGTTTGCCAGGCTATCCTGTGCAGATTGAACTACACAGTAACAGTCTTGGTACTTAGTGTACTGCTAATGTCTAATTATCAAATGATTTGTTTTTTTGAAGAGGTTATAAATGAGCATATGTAGCCCTACTAAGAATTCTGTACTTCCTTGCAGTTTTTCTCTCCTTGAAGAATTGGTGTGTATGAGTACCTGAAGCATCTGAACATTTGAAATCTTTATAATGGTATTTAGGTTATTTAGGAGAGCAAAATAGACATGCAGATCATCTCCCTTCTGTGAGAGGAATTTATATGACAATAAGCAGGATGCAGAAGGAAGCCAGCTTGGATTTTCTGCTTATTTGAGAATTGCTTCAAGAAATAACTCAGTTCAGGAATATTTAGTAAGTAAATGTTACACTATCTGAACCAGAATATTTTAATGCTGTTCCATATTTTGATGATTAGGAAGGATCAGATTGCACTGTTTTAGGCAATGCTGTGTTCTTTCCAAGGCACATTTACTGCTATTTCTCCTCTTTTGGGTGTGAAAATAAGAGCTAAACAATTAGGCTTGTGGAATAAGCCTATGAAGGATGAAAACAAGGGGATGACTCAGGAAAATGGAGCATAAAAGTTGGCTGAGGAGTTAGTTCCATGGTTTAGATGCTCTTTATTTGCTCATTTCTCTGTTGTTTTGTTTGTTGATTTAAACATTTTTTGGTTTGAAATTTTCCAAACAATTTAAGAAGGAAAGTCTATGGCACAGTGTCAATAGAAGAGTATTTCTGGGTAGGTTAAGTTAATTTACATGGAAAAGTACTTCCATTTATAGTACAAATTAGAAAGAATGTAGCTGAAAAAAATTACTCCTGTTAAAAACTAATTATAAATTAGCTTCAGTGGAAAATTTATATGCTCATTTGAGAGGGATCTCTGGCTTTTGCCTTGGAGTGCTGAATGATGATTAGAATAAAAGGTATTCCTGCAGGGGATCCAAATACACCATAAAGGCTGTACTGCACAAGCCCCAGGTTTCCATAGTGTGGAGCCCTTAAGCATCAACTCATATTTTCCAATTAGGACTGACTAATGTTCCTCTCCGTGTGGTAAAAATGTAGTCAGTCATTTATTCCTCCTGGAAGCATATGAGCAGAAGTCACCACTAAAGTTATCTGTGTGTATGTGTGTATATACATATATATCTATATGTAAAACTACTATATATATATATATATATAGTAGTTTTATATATGTAAATTGTAGTTCTTTGCTATGATTGAATATATATCATGCTACTTTTTTATTGAAGACCCCCCACCCCTGAACTATTTAGGATTCATTATAGAATAGAGTGAGGTTTAGCCTATGCGAAACGGTTGCCTGCTGAGTAACAAAGAAAAGTTATGAGAAAATAACTGAAAAAATAAACTTGGTAAACTATCCATAGCTTAGCATGCATATCTTGGATCATAAGAGATTTAACCAAATGCTGGACAGAGTTGCCCCAGCTCCTGCACTGTGTGAGTCCCAGCTAAGGTCTGTCACACAATCTGGGCTGAGTGTCCAAGTATATGAGTATGGAAGCAGTGTTAACTCTCTCAAACCTTATCTGAGCTTCTGGAAGCAGAACAAAAATTTTTTACAGCATTTTACATTGTGTAAGATAATTTAAAAAATATTTTACTTAATTGACCCTGGACACATTTCTGTCTTTCGTTTCCTGGATGATCTTGATGATGATCCCTATGCTCTTTGCTTTCCAATGCCATGATGAAAATGGTAATGTGAGACAGACAAGGTATGAAAGAGTGGGCCCTCTGGAGGCTGTGGTGTTTTACAATCACTGGAATAATAAAACCCATTTCTGACCATCAGCTTTTAAAGGTGGAACAAGTGATTATGTAATTTTAACAAAATGCTTTTTACAAGGCTCAAAAGGTCATGGAAAGCAAATGCAAGCACAGAAGGAAGAAAGCAGATTGAGGACTTCCTCCAGGTTGGACAGGAATTAGGGCTGGGGATCTTTTTAGAAATGACTGACTCATAAGCATTACGCATAGGAAGTAGATATTACATAATATGTCTGCATTATGTACTGCTTTGCCTGAAATTATATTGCTCACAGAAGGTGTTATATTTATTACCACTTTTAATGGGAAATGTCAGAAAGGTTTGTAAAGCTCATTTTCCCAGAATTTTAGACCTAGCTCTTCCTTGTTGCAGTCCTTTGTATTTCTTTTATTCAATCCCAAGGATGTATCTTTTTCCTCCCTGTGATTTGCTCCTATTGGAGGATGCTAGTGCTTAGTGTCCTAGATGTCTTCCTTAGATTAGCCTCACAAAATAATACATAGCTTGATTTTAAACAAGAGTAGATCAATTTCAGACGTGGTGAAGGGGAGTGCACTTTCTCTGGCTGCTACTTCAAATGTTCCTGAGAATCCCATTGTGCCTTGATTTCCTCATCCATAAAATAAACATAAAAATAAAAGACTTTGGCTTAATTTTTTAAACCAAAAATATCCAAAGTCTGTTGTGGAAGAAGGAGATGTATATGCTTGAAGTTCCTTACTATACCCACCACATGCATGTGATGCTTGATACCTCCCTTCCCTCCACTCCCCTCCCCTTCCCCCTGTGTTCCATGCTTAGATTTTGCTGCGCCATCCTGTTTGACCTCTTTTCTAGTTTCTGTATACATCTGACCCATCATCTGCTCTTCTTAGGGTCTGAGCTGCTGCACTTTTCCCATGATGAATCTCTATCTATATTACCTGAAAACATGCTTAGTTGCAACAAAATTCTTGTTTCTTTGCTTCCAGTGTTTGCAGAATTTCTTGGATTAGAATCTTCAGCAGAGCTAATTAATGCAGCCTATAATGGTGCATTTATACATGTAAGTGATCTGAAAAATGTTAAATAAGTGGTTAACATTGTGTACTACAAAGTTCATGAAGTTAAACCTATGCAGGATGTTGGAGCATCTGAGGTCATTGATTTAAACCAGCACACATTCATTTGAGAGATAGCAAAACTCTCTTGAGCTGGATACTGTGTTGACCCTGGATTTTATTTATTTTTTTTTTCACGTGGTGGTTCTTGACCCTCTGAACAGTAAACGCTGGAGCATCTTCAGGAGAGTAGGACATTCCTTCTTGTCTTTCACACTAGGAATACTGTCTGCACATGGGACAAGTTGATCACTCAGACCTTAGTATTGGTAATAAAACAGTTAAGGAATAAACTAGAGGGAAGAAAAGGATGGATAGATGGTAATACAAGATAATCTCTAACAGGCTGACTAAAATGAGATGTGCCTAAGCTCTGTGCCTTTTCTAACCTTGATGGTCTTTAAATGTCTCTGTGTCAGCTCTGAAGTCAATTGTCCTGGAAGAGGGAGCAGACTCTGGTGGCAGCAGGAGTTTGCTCCTGCACACTCACCCAGGACAGTGGGGGTTCATTGTCTGCTGGCAGCTTGTTTCACATGTGGTTTATAAATGAACCCTCAAAGGCCCAATGTTTGGAAATCCAGTTGAAAATTAATGTTTCATCCAAAACCCTAAACCAGATGGTACTTGGCCAGTACTGCTGTTTGGAGCATTTCAGTGTGTAAATAGCTGGCCAGCTTCTTTTGCTGAGGGTCCTCTTCTGATTCAATAAGCTATAATCCTCTTTTTAATGTTTGGACAAATCATGCACCAAAGTCATGGCAGGAGGCTGTGATTAAATGCGCAGTTCTACACAACTCCTAGATTTCCTAAAAAACTAGCTGAGCCAGGGTCTGATACACACCAGAAGCTGTGGGAAACAAAAAATGTATTTTCTAGTCTCAGTGACAGGACCTAAATTAGAGCTCAGAAGCCAAACACCTTTGCTGGAAATAGTCTGATACCTGCTGATGCCAGTAATTGCAGCTAGTCTGCTAAAATAAGCCAAAATGATCATTGTCACTGGCAGTGTGCTCTGAGATAGCAGCTATTGCAAGCAAAGGGCTCGATACGAAGGTAGCATGAGTTGATATCACAAGGTAACATGCACAATTTCTCTGGAGGCTTCAAGCATATATCAGACACCTGGCATGGCTTCCCCATCTGCAGGACACCATTTCCTTGCTTTCTATCTGTGATGGACTACTTCTTTATGGGTTTGGGCCATACTCTACATTATTTTGCTGTACAACAGTTTGGATACCAGTGTTTTGCTCTAAAACATGGTTCTTTGCCAGATCTTTCACTTTAATTGCACACAATTTGTTTTAGTACAGAAAAACAGAGGGTTGAGCTGCTTTAAGCTGGAAATGTTGATAAAAATCTGGAAGAATCTTTTAGCTCATTACAAAGGTCTTTGGAGACATTTTATTCTTATCTTCAGTTTAACAGTTCAGACTTTCGATGATATGTGCACTTAAAAATGAATACCTTTGGAATAATGCAGAAGGTGATGAGATTTTTGGAGACAATGAATGCATTCTAGCTCAGTAATAATTTCAGTTTGCTCAAAGAAAAAAGGCTAATATAGGCAATACTTGGATTTTTCCAGCAGTGTGTCTCGTTGCAGCATGCCAGGAGGAGAAGAAAAGCCCATGCGCAATGTGCCAGATGTGCACAACTGTGTGTACAGAGAATAAATCTTCAAGACAGGCTGCAGCAATGTATTTTTCTTCATCCCTTGCAACGTGCTTGAGAAGACTGCCTTCTAGGCAGGACTCTGAGAAGGATGAATATATATATTATCCTCAGTCTGAAATGCTCTGTGGCTCTGCTCACCCTCTGTGAGCTCCTCAGCTGTGCCCATGCTCAGTCCTGGAGGTGATGCTGCTGCCTCCCTGCAAGGCACTCTGCTGGCTGCTTCCTCCAGAGGACATCCCTTTCTCTGCTATTCATTAAACTTCTAAACAATGTAATTTGCTACTGCATAGCTGTTTAACTGCAAATAACCTAGTGTTAAATAGTTCTGATTGTTTTTAATGTTTGTGTGAGGAGGGAAAGGAGGTTTTACAAACACTGCTGGTATGAGGGTTCACTTGGTGTTGAGGTACCACAGCTGTATCACTTACAACCATTAGGAACTCCACCGATGCTCTGGTGTCAGTCAATAAGCTCACAATAAGACCAGAATAAATTCCTGCTGCTTTATCCTCTGATTTATTGCTTACTAGCATTGTCTTATTTTTAAAAAATTTATTCTAGAGATTATGGTCTGCCTAGATGTTACTTTGTGTTAGTTTTTTTGTAAAACAGTGCACAGTGAGGAATTTATTCTGGAAGAAATTTCTTAAACATTGATAGAATGCAAGTGGCACCTTAATACTGACTGCCTTTCATTATTCAAGACAGGAATGCTGCATTGTGTTGGTGCGTTTTAAAAGGAAAAAGAGTTTTTTACTTGCCTGTTTTTCAAATGTTTAATACAGAATTTGAGTAGTTGTTCATATGGCATTAACTACTCTGAAATATATACTGTTACTCAATATGTATTTGTCATTTTTGATGTTAAAAGCTATGAATATATAAAGCAACCAACATGAATCCTACTTCTTGCTCACTTTCACACGTGCAAATCCATAGAGCTCAAGATCTACTGTGAGCAGCTGACAGCTGGTAAAAATAACTCTCAGTTAAAACTGTATGTGCTTACCTGCCTGCAAAACTTCTGTAAAACTTCATGCTGAATCTTGTGATTCCACAAAGATATTTTTCAATAATGAAACAGAAGATGAAATGCTTCAAAAGAATCAGCTCCTGCTGACACAGGGTGGAGATGCATGCATGAAAATGGTAAAAACCCCTAGTCTTAAGTCTTCAAGTTGAGTAAAGTTTTGAAAAATTTACCGAGCAGTGGGAATCCTGGAGGTTTATAAGTACAATGGTGACATTAAAGACTGTTGTGAAATGTTACTTTCATGTAGGAAGAAGCTATTTTGTGCCCTGATTCTCTTCACCTCTCTGCCCTTGTTTGGCTCAGTTCTCAGGGAACCAGCAACCTGTGATACGTCGGCAGGACACATTTTTTCTTCATGTAGTCCCTACTCAGCCACAACTTTGCTGTAGTTTGGTTACACATTCATTTTGATAGATGCACTTCAAAGTTCTGTTCAAATTTCAGCAAAAAAAACCCCTCCTCATCCAAGTTACACCTCATTATTAGCGACTGTTTATGTTATCTCAGGGCTTGCTAGACAAAGAAACTGCAAACACTACACTGAGCACTGGATTAATCAGTGTATTAATCAGAGAATAATCTTATGCAGTGTCTCGGTCCCTCTGCGAGCCTCTCAGGAACCCTAGGCCAGTCCCGAGTCTCGGCAGACACCGGGGGCAGCCCTGACACAGCGGGGAGACACTCACTGTGTGTGCCCCGAGGGTACTGAGGGCACCTGGGCTGGCAGGGAGACACTCTCTGTGCCCCGAGGGTGCTGAGGGCACCTGGGCTGACAGCAGGGAGACACTCTCTGTGCCCCAAGGGTGCTGAGGGCACCTGGGCTGGGGGGAGACACTCTCTGTGCCCCGAGGGTGCTGAGGGCACCTGGGCTGGGGGGAGACACTCTCTGTGCCCCGAGGGTGCTGAGGGCACCTGGGCTGGGGACAGACACTCTCTGTGTGTGCCCCGAGGGTGCTGAGGGCACCTGGGCTGGCAGGGAGACACTCTCTGTGCCCCGAGGGTGCTGAGGGCACCTGGGCGGACAGCAGGGAGACACTCTCTGTGCCCCGAGGGTACTGAGGGCACCTGGGCTGACAGGGAGACACTCTCTGTGTGTGCCCCGAGGGTGCTGAGGGCACCTGGGCTGGGGGGAGACACTCTCTGTGCCCCGAGGGTGCTGAGGGCACCTGGGCTGACAGGGAGACACTGTCTGTGTGTGCCCCGAGGGTGCTGAGGGCACCTGGGCTGACAGCAGGGAGACACTCTCTGTGTGTGCCCCGAGGGTGCTGAGGGCACCTGGGCTGGGGGGGAGACACTCTCTGTGTGTGCCCCGAGGGTGCTGAGGGCACCTGGGCTGGCAGGGAGACACTCTCTGTGTGTGCCCCGAGGGTGCTGAGGGCACCTGGGCTGGCAGCAGGGAGACACTCTCTGTGTGTGCCCCGAGGGTACTGAGGGCACCTGGGCTGGTCGCCTGTGCAGCACAAGAGACACCAGAGACATCGGTAGAAGAGAAAGGGCCGACTCTTAGCAGGGGTTAATCCAAGGTTTTATTAGGAGTCCCAAAGGAGCTCCTGCACCTCAGGGGCCTCCTGCCGAGAGCCCCGGGAGAGGTACCAAGGTCACATTTAAAGGGAGGTGGAAACCAAAAGTAAATAACATTTTATTGACCAATAAATGACCCTAAGGGATGGGTACGGGGGGATGGACATATAGGACAGTGTATGGGGCAAGGCTTGGGGGGCTGACCCCTGGCCTCTGGCTCATCACTCAACGACTTGGACGGAAGTTTCCGGATGGAGGGGATGGGATGCTGAGTGATTGACAGAGAGCCAGGGTAGGGGTTTGGGGATGATCTCATCCGAGGAGAGGAATAACACAGGTAAAGGGAGGGGGGTACAGTTTGGGATAAACCATTTGGGAAAAATATGGGGATACAAAACAAAACTACTTCAAAGTATTACTAAGTATAAAAACGCACTACGACAATGCAGAATAAGGCCTCGTAGTTATGGCTATAGTGTTGCCTGTGAGTCAAAAGACATCAAAGTAATCTTACAATAAAGTGGCCTCAGCCTTCAAAAGCACTTTTATATATGATTAGGATTATTTACATCAGAGGATTATATTCCCTGTTTGGTAAAGGTTTGTAGACAGAGCTGGAGGCAGTGGAGGGACTGTGCCAGGGGATGCTTAGATGAGCTGGCCTGAGTGCCAGTTCTTGTTTGTCCCTGGTATAAGCTTGCATTTTTTGGATTACAACCTTATCCAAGTGTCTGGGCAGAGGGGTGGATAAGCAGTGTGTGTGGTGGTTTGCTTGTAACCTTCTTCCATTTACCCTGTTATAACCATGTTAGGCCATGCTGACATCAAACACTTTTGATGGAATGAAATTTGTAAAGATGGTAGATTTAATTCTGGACATATAAATGAGATTTTTATGCATAGAAGGCATATGAAATGCATAAAAATGCATTTCAATCACTAACAATCTCTGAGAATATGGTTTAGAAAACTCACGTGGGCCAGCAGAGGAAAAGTGAATTTTGTATTAATTTTCATAGAAAACATGATAAGATGGAAGTGGAAATCTGCAGTGGCCAGCCAGATTCCAGAGGCATTGCATTTTCTTGCCCTCTAGGACGTGTGGGAGAGAAGCATTTTCATGGATCTTACAGTGCTGCACTTGGCACTTGAAAAATCATGGTTAAAAGTACACCAGCATTTAATGGAGCAACTGTTTCCACCAGCTCTGCTTCTGTATTTGAAGAATTCAGTGGTATGAGGGTAATCCTGGCTGCCTTAAGCCCAGAGAAACTTTTTTCTGGGTCCTCTGTGCTAGAAGGCTTAAACTAGCAAGGAGGGATTGGGCTTTGCCCTCTTGAGCTTCTTAAGGTTTCATGGTTGCAGAGGCAAAGTGACTTACAGCTCTGCTACAGCCTTTAAACTTTTTCCTGCATATAAAATTTGAAGTGCTGAAGTGCTAAATTGGCTGAGCTCTAAGCCAGTTTACCTCTACATGCATAATGGTTTAAGCAGTTGAACACGGCCAGAGGTTCCTGTTGAGGACAAAGTGCTGCAAAACTTCTGTGGCTGGTGGATTTCCTGTGCTTTGCTTCATGTCTTGCTGGCCACAACCTGGAGCCTGACATAAATGCAAAGACACTGTGGCTTCACCAGGAGAGATAAATCTGCTGGTTGAAGGCTATTATATGTTGAATTTGTTTTAGAACTTACTTCTCTAGATATCTGCTATCTATACATCAATGTGGGTATCTAAATAACTTTGTGAGTCAGGGGACAGGGCTCCTCACAATTTTCTCTTGAAAGGTATGGCAATATTGAGCTTGCTGTGACATGAAAAGGATGTGTTTTAAACAACTGGAGCTATGGAATAAATTCTTTCTCTCAGTTACCTCAGTATTTATTCACTCAGGAGTTAACATAGATCAGCCTGGTAGCCAGGAGTGCAGAAGGAGGAAGATGGGCTTCCTGAGCAGCAGAATGAACACTGAACAAGAGATTTGAAAGCAAAGGACAATATTTCTAACCTTATTACCACCACCTTTGTGATCAACAGGAGTAAATGTGCAGCTAAAGCCCAGCTAAAAACACTTTCCCTTTCATATGCAGAGTCACTGTGTCTGATGGCACTGGCAGTGCAACAGCTAGAGATAGACTAGTCCAAGTGAGGGGCTTTGCTTGTTTCTGTATTTTGTGTTGTTTGTTTCTTTAGTTTACACAGAGTGAAGTTACGTAATAAAATGTGAGGTTTGTACAGGGACTTTTATGACAACGTCCATAAAAATGCTCAGATTTCTCCATGTGAAAAGCCATCAAGAGATCCAGGAAAAATTAAGAAAGCAAGAAGAGTGACAAGTTTTTTTTTTGTTTTGTTTTGTTTTGTTTTTTGCAAGCAAGGAATGATGGGTCTACAGATGCTTTTTAAGGTGTATTCTGCTGAATTATAAAACAAGATGAAGCTTATTAACTTTCAGACATGAAACTGCATCGTATGGTTGATTCTATTCTTTGCTGCTATTCTTTCAGTTTTCACATTCAAAATCATACATGAAACTAATTCTTAGGACTGAAATATACACCATGGAATTCCCTTTAGCCTCACAAGCATTTGGTCCTTGAGATTACAAACTCAACCAGGCTGCCACCAATCCTGTCTCCTTTAATGAGCTCGTCCATCAACATTGGATAATTCAACATGCAATATGAATTTATTAAAAATTCATCAAGAAAGTTCAGAATCTGGTTCAGTTCTGTGTTTTTGGAATAGTTGACTAATGTTTCTAAAAAGCTAAGCCTGGAAACTATCTCCAGTGATCTAGTATATAAACAGGAATTGTGCACTTTTACAAGTGTTGTAAATCAACCCTTCCATACACTGCTAAAATATTCACCTCCTTGAGACAGGTGAATTTCTAAGGACAAGCAGGAGGCCTGTGGTGCTGCTGTGGAGCTCCAGGTGTACCACTACCAGATTTTGAGACCATATGCAAGTCATACATGGTCTCACTCACCCATTTTCCAACACCTTGGTCACAGAATTTTAGGCAAATGTTAATTAGTATTCATAGCAATACTTTTGCACCACTTCATTTCAAACACAGGTGCTATTCTCAGCTTGTCAAAATACCAGTAAAATAAATGAAGCAGAATGAGGGAAAATTTTAATACAGCTCAACTTCTTAAGTGTGGTTAACATATTCTTCAGATAAAAATGGTGCAAATAAGCAAATGGCCTTTCAATTAAGAAATACACTTGCTCTTTCAATTGTGCTAATTTGTTTCTAGCTAATATTGAGAGAAGACATGACTGATGCCTTTATTATGAGTTTATGGTTAATAAATGAGGAATACATCTCAATTTATTAGCAAAATAATGGATATTGTTGGAAAAAGGGAGATACAAATGCCAGCACTTCAGAAAAAATATTCATGAGAATTATGATTCTGCAAGGCTCTATTTTTACTGTATGATTCTTTAGCCCCTACTGAAAAATTTAAGAATTGCTTCAATTTTTAATACAATGGTTACAGAAGATGATATCTTATTTATTTTAATTCCTTATTTAGTTATGTAAAATGTTCAAGATTATTATATTTCAATATTATTATATATTGTTTGATTTCTGAGAAACATGGACAAAAGGATATGGACAAAATTTCCTAAATGTCAAGGAAAATAACACCTTCTGAACCAGTAAGCTGAATTTGTTACTTCTGAGTGTGAGTAAAAAATAAAGCAGAAGTTTAAATATTTGAGAATTTTAGACTATATTCTATATCAAAACATTTTTAAAGCTATAAATAATGCTAGATAAATTTGTTCCTTGCAATGAAATGTGATATTTTTCAATAGAAAATGATAAATGTACCCAAAGGAAAGGCTGTAACTCTTTAGTATATGGCCAAAAGAAAATCCAATTAGTAGGTGCTGAACAAAGATTAGGATGAATTTCTCCTAATTAAAAAATCAGATAGATGACATACCAGATCTTTAAAAATCAGATAGTCTTAAACTGCTCATCTCCTTGCCACACAAGTGCCAACAGAGCTGCAAATGGAGCAAGCACCTGACCTCTGTAATTTCTATAATGTGACAAACAGAGCAGGGACTTCAGAATCTCTGGTGAGGTGGTGTTTCCAAAAGTGATGTCAAAGTAATCTTCCACCCTGCTCCCTAATGCAGTTAATAAGATACTGAATCTCTGCAGTAATCCAAGTGACTAATTGTTCATCCACTTCTATGCCAGACTGTTTTGACAGTAAATTCCTAGAAAAGAGACAAAAATCTAACCCTCACTGGCAGAGAGAAATCTAATATGAATCAAAATTTGTTAATACCCTTGTGAGAGTTTCAGGACTGCTCTTTAGATGATTTACCTTTAAATGAGGTATAAAACTGTCTTCATGTAGATAAAGCTTAGTTACAATTATTTCTCCTTGCCAGATGGGATTCACCAATGTCTCTTGTCTTTGTAATAGCAATATAGGATGGAGAAAGCAGGGCTTGCTGCTGTCTTCATGGGGTGAATTTATTTTCCTAGCTTACTTAGACTACAGTCTCAAACACACTGGTCACTCTCAGAGACATGGTCCTTGTTAAAAAAGAGCATAAGGATGAATCTATATATGAAATGATATGTTTTTCTTTTGCCTCCAGCAATATATTCATAATTCAGAACAGTTGTTACTTAACATACTCTTAACGATAGCATTTTCCAAGGTTTTTCCACATTGCCAAAATGATACTGAAAGAGTTAACATTTGTTTCTTAACAAATTATAAACCACAATCCTTTTACTCACTGGGAAGAAAAAACTTAATTATCAGGGTATTTTCCAGATAATTCTATGTTCCAATCTCAGTTAGAGAGAGTAACAATTGTTATGACCTTACAATTAATTTTAATAATGAAAAAAGCAGCTGTGGTTTAAATTAAATTGTTTCTAGAAAAAACAAAATGAGGTATTGCACTCTATCAATTTCAGAAGCTATTTTGAATATTCTGATTTCCAGACAGACAGCAAGAACTGATATGAAAAGAAGAAATAAAAATGGGTCAGAGTGAGACAGATTTTGGATAAACAAAATTAATGTGGACTTTGGGCCAAAGAAGTTGAAATAAAAGGTAGACAGAGGTTACACACAATTTGAGGCAGCAGTTAATACCAAAACTCTATAAAAAAAGAAAGGGTAAATTAAGATTATCAGAGAATTTATGGGGCTGCTCTAGAACATCATTGTTGTGAACAATGGCATTAAAACAAAACATCTCCTATGGATGTATGTCCTTCATCCTCTCCCTACACACTGTAGGTCCCTTGTCTCTACCCTCAAATGTGAATGCTTCTGCCTTTTTGCATTTCACCCATTTCCCCTGGGTTGTCCCTTCCCTCTGCAGCCTCCCCTGCTCTCTGGTCACCATTTGGGAAAGGACCTGAGGATGTCAGTGCTTCCAGGCTGTAAATGTGCTGCTCAGCTGTGTGTATTTGCTGGCTAGTGTGTATTTGCTAAGATGCCACCAGAGCAAAGAAAAGAGATAATTGTTGAAATTGGGTGGCAAAATTTGTGTTAGATGAGGCACCAATTTGTGCTGCTCTCTCTATTCAACTGCCCGTGCTCATGACAGTATTTCCTTTGAGACTGTGCTCTGGCAGATTTGTTGGAATTGGCTAATGACTTAGGCAGCTAAAGGGGAAAGATACGGAGAGGCTTACAGAGAAAAGGGCAGGCACACGGCATTTTCACTTCCTTGAGAAGCTTAGGGGAAAGAATAAAACTATTTTAAAGAAATTTTGATATTCAGCATATAATTTACTGATTTTTCATATCTTGAGGATAGTGATAGGGCAAAGCTTCAGGTATTCAGGGAACAGATCCAGAAGTAAGTTTTTCCTGTTCTCATCTATGCCATTAGAATAGAAGGTTTAGTGTGTGAGTCCCCAGCTGAGCAGACAAAAACCTGCACACCAGGGTAAAGTCCCTTAGAGCAGACAAGGGTACGTAACAGTACATAGGAGCTGCATTGCACCCGAGAGGCTGAGGACACTGGAGAAAGAGAAGAGAGGGAGAGGAGGAAGCATTTACACAAAGCAAAGTACAGATTACTGTAATACATGGTAACACTGTCATCTTACCAAAAAATTCCATAATAAAACCACCAAGTACAGTACAGCAGTGGTCACAGTCCCCCAGGTCCTGATTTCACCTGGTATAGAGCTCATTTCCTCAGCAGCTAGTGCAGTGCTGTGTTTTGAATTCAGTAAAAGAATAATGCTAATAACACATTGAAATTTTAGTTGTTGCTGAGCAATGTCTACATTTAATTAGGCACTTTTCAGTGTGTCATGCTCTGCCTGTAAGCAGGTGCACAGGAAGCCAGGAGGGAACATGGCCAGCACAGGTGACCCAAACATCCCAAAGGATGCTCCATAGCACAGCAGGTCATTCCCACTATTTCAGCTGGAGGTAATTGACTGTGAGGGGCCAATTCTGCCTGGGAATGGGCTGAGCAGAGGTGAGTGTGTGGAGAGCAATTGTATTGTGCCTCACTTGTTCTCTTGGGTTTTTATTCTCTCTCTTTCTTCTTTTGATTGCAATTATTATTGATATGGTTATTATACTTTTTTTTACTTTATTTCAATTATTAAACTATTCTTATCTCAACCCACAAGTTTATTATTTTTTTTTCTTCAGTTCTCCTCCCCATCCTATTGTGGCAAGGGGAAAGAGTAAGCAAGTGGTTGTGTGGTGCTTAGTTGCCTGCTGGGTTTAAACCACAACCATTTTCCTGTTAGTTTCAATTCCATAAAGTCTCTAATATTTGTCCAGGAAATTTGTCTCCAATCCCTCACATCCTTTGTTAGCTTCCTACCAGACCACTGCTGTCTAAAGGGGGAATGCCACCAAGACTCAGGGGGACACCTAAACTCATGAGGTAATTCATGTAACCTTACTCAGTCTCAGAGTACTGGAAAAAGCCTTAATGGTTTTCCCAGTCTCTCCCAACAGACTGGAGCATGCCATGTTTAGTGCCCTTTCCCCAGGTGAGCTCTCCCATCCTGGAGAAAAAGCATAATGCCCTGAACAAAGGGATTAAAAAAATTGCTGGGCATCAGCTGGCAATTTCTGTGGCAGAATTACATTTACCACAGGGTAGAGTATCTTCTCAATTTAAGAGTAGGTGAAAACAAGATTGGTGAAAACATTTTTTGGTGTGTGGGTGTGTGTGTGCCCACATGAGGGCTGACATTTCCCATTCATTCTGCTTCAGTATATGCTGTTTGGATTCCCAGGTATGAATATCATCCTCTATGAACATAAATGCTATCATTGTCCTTTTTGGGATTGTGTATGAAGTTTGAAGGCCTTGATAGTTTTATCCAACTTTCCAAAATTTTGCTCTTTAATCTGCAATTATAAAATACCTTGAGAAATATCCTTGGTGCACTTGAGTAACAAGAAAGGTTCAGTTTCACAGCTCTGGTTTAATCCAAGCTGTTGCACACTTGCCAGTGGCAGCATTTGGAAATCACATAATTTGACTTTTGAAGACTGATCATAGATATACTTAAGCTGTCTAGACAGCAGTTGTCTGTTTTATACTCCAGCTTTCCAAAATAGGTACCTAAATGGTGCTTTGCTTTTGCCTCTGACTAGCAAGGGAGAATGGTAGAGACCAGATCAATAACTTAAAAGACTTGAAGAGGCCATGACTGCTTGCAAAAATGAAAATAACAAGGCATCTCACAAGACTGATGGACTATTGCTTCTCAGGCCTTAAATCCAGTGCATTTCGTTTGCTGTGCTGATATTTCCAGCCCATTTTAGCAGCTGTCCTCTCCCTGGTACTCTGTTTCTCTCTGGTAACTGAAAATTCAACACATCAATTTTCCTGTTATAACAGGACCACGTTGAAAAATAAATAAAAAATATAAAAACTGAAAAGCAACTGTGAACAAGACAGAAAAAAATATTAGCTCTAGATTTTTTTTTTTTTACAGAAGCAAATAGTCCCCCAGAGTCTGAAATATGATACAAAATAAAAAGGATCTTTTAATCTGCACAATGGGGCTGTGCAGAGGAGTAAGAATTTATGGCAGTTTGTTTTGTGGTAAGTGATAGGTCTGAACAGTGCAAAAGGGATCCCTGTTGAGCCCAGCCAGGCTCCATGATGCACATCTCATCCTGCAGTTCTGGATCCCAGGCTGGCTCTTGGTAACCAGGGTGTGCTCTCAGCACAGCACAGAGCTGCTGCCCTGGGCATTCTCTGCACTGCCAGATCAGGGAGCTTTCCACCTTGCTGAGGAGTAGAACTTGTACCTCACCACAGAGACATCTACACGGCCTCTGCTTTGAGAAAAATGTACATGCTTCTCTGCATTGTGGAAAACACATTGGAAAATCTGTGTTTATCCAGGAATGGGCTTGCTACTGGCTTGATTGCTTGGGAGTCTGGCTCTCAGACAGGTCTTCTCATCTTGCTCAAGTCTCATCCCAGGAGCCAGCATATTCTGGGTCATGTATCTGGCAGGATGTGGGACCACTTAACAAGAGCTCGGTTTGGGACATTTTGGCGCTCTGGTGTCATGTTTTGGCTCTAAAACCAGGTAGAGGCTGGGATAGGGTAGAGCCCTCTCAGGCTCAACAATTATCTTCCTTGGAAGGAAACCTGTGACACAGTTAAAAAATAAAATACAGATACAGAATCACAGAATAATAAGGTTGGAAGAGACCTCTAAGATCATTGAGTCCAACCTATGCCCTAACACCTCAACTAGACTATAGCACCAAGTGCCATGTCCAGTCTTTTTTTAAACACATCCACAGATGGTGATTCTACCACCTCCCTGGGAAGATCATTCCAGTACTTTATTATTCTTTTGGTGAAATTTTTTTTTCTAATATCCAACCTATACCTTCCCTGACATAGCTTGAGACTGTGTCCTCTTGTTCTGTCAGTTGCTGCCTGGTGGAAGAGACCAAATCCCACCTATCTACAACTCCCTTCAGGAAGTTGTAGAGAGTAATAAGGTCACCTCTAAACCTCCTCTTCTCCAGGCTAAACAACCCCAGCTCCTTCAAATGTTCCTCATAGGGCTTGTGTTCCAAGCCCCTCAGCAGCCTTGTTGCCCTCCTCTGGACATGCTCAAGCATCTCAACGTCCTTCCCAAGCTGAGGGCCCGGAACTGGACACAGTCCTACTGCAGCAGGAACGTGCCTCTGGGTCCAAGTGTGATGTTGGACATGCCAAGCACACTATGAAATACAATGCTTCTCTCACCAGCTTCTCTCCTCCCCTCAAGCTGCTCATGCTGCAGAAAGAAAGCAGCCCAAGGTTTCTGATTGCTAGCAAGATTCACAAAAGACAGGGCAGTGTCCAGCAGAGGTGGATCAAGAATTTGCTTGCTCTGCAAAGAAACACTGACTACTTTATCCCAAGGAAATTGGACACCATGTTGTGAAGCTGAGAAGAAACAACTTTCAAGTGAAATTCTGCCTCCATAGAAGAACGCCAAGTGCCATTGCTTTTACTGCCAATTTCATATGAATAGTGTTCACACCTGTAGGATGGACAAAGAGATAAAACTTGTAAGATAGACAGAAAAAAAAAATACAAAACCAGAGACTACCACAGTACTCTGTTCTACAGTGAGATACTTCTGGTAAGGACTGAAAGTTCATACCATGCACAGCAATGTAACAATGACTGTAGATTTCTATCTCAATATCACTCAAAGATGTCATTTGGCTTTATTAAAAAAAACACACACATTTCCTGCTTCTTTAAAAATCCAAAATTCTTCCAATCACAACTGTCTTTCAGTCTGTCATTCTGATATGCAAGTGCAACTATTTAACCACACAAACATTTTGTGAACAAAACAGTTTAAAAAAATCATCAACAAAAAATTAATGGAAAAAAAACTCAGCAGAAAATCTTTCATCCTCTCCTCTTGATACTTTCACATTAATGTGTACTTTGCATTTTGTATTTTAGATGAGGGTGGATTCTCTTGGATTTTTGGAAAGTGGGGAGAAAAGCCTGCCTACATCAGAAATAATTGTGCTGTACAAACAATTATCATAACTTTGGAGTAGTTTTTGTTGTGTCTTTTATTAATGTAAGCATATGTATTTGATTCAAATGTGAATTACCTTGTCATTTTTTTCAATATTTTTTAAAGAACTTGTTCAGATTAGCTTATTTACACTTACTGTGTACTCCCTTAATGGCATAGGAATTTAGCCCTGGGTGTAAAAGCATGGTTTAGACAGCTTATTTGGATTTTGAATCTGCTCTGACCAGCCTGTGGGCATACAATATGAATCTAAATGTAGGAAGTCTGACCTATCAAACACATACATGTGGTACAGATGACCTGCATGTGCAGGAAAGGGTGCTTGTTGAACTAGAGAACATTTGTAGAGAAAATGCATAAGAGATAAATTAGTGATAAATTTGATTTATTGCATTTATTCTGCCTAAAAGTTCTTTGTTTTGTGTTAAATGCCCTGAATTCAGAACAAATCAGGTTCACTTTGCCCGTTGAGATGAACTATGCAAATCCCAACTGTAATTTATATTTTATAGCTTGGGTGTTGCTGTAGAAATAGAATTCTTCCATCCAGTCCCTGCATGTATTTTGGCATCTATTTATTGCAACTGTCTAACAAAAAGCAAACACCTTTGTTTTGCAATCACATTGACATACATTAAGGGGAGCACATTTGTGATTTATCTCTTTTTAATTATCTCATTAAAAAGGATGAGGATGCTTACCCAATTTGCATGTCAAAGTCGATTTAAACTCTGTATACAAGGTACAAGACATTAGATGCATTGGTATATGGCAAAGTCCATTTAGACTAATTCTAGATGTAGGTATTATAGACATCAGTTTACAGACTTGCTGCTCTAGACCAGGCTCCTGTTACAGACATGCAGAAAAATTCTAAAAGAGATCAGATGTCTAATGCCTACAAGTACCTGTTTCTCTGGATTAGCTATAAAGGGAGCTCTGCTGTGTGATAAACTCAATTGTACAGGTAGTTTTTGAAGATATTGAAAGTTCCTGGCTTGTTCAGTATTTTCTGTAGTAACAGAGGGGTTCACGTCCCTGGCAAAGAAGCTTGGTGTGTAAGATGCAGTTTACAGACATGACTTGCATTTAAAACAGAAATGCTTTTGTTGTTATCCATTATTATGATCAGAAACCTGGATTTCTGAAGAAACTGAGCCCAAATATTCTCTGTTTCCTCAAGACAACAACAAAAGAAGATGTTTAATCTCTAAATTTAGAAAATGTCGAGATGGAAAATGTCGCAGACATCTTTTCACTAAAAATCCTTTCTTTAGGATTTTTCCTTCTGAGAAGCTGAGAGGCCTCAGAGACAGAATGTAAACAATGGTTATCTGCTGCTGTGGAATGCAACAGGTCCACCTGTGATTGGCCCATCTGGGATGTTTATAATTAATGGCCAATCAAGGACCGAGCTATCTCGGACAGAGTCTGAGAGAGCTGCCTTTGTTATCATTCTTTTCTTTTCTATTCTTAGCTTAGCTAGCTTCTGAGGAAACCTTTCCCTTCTTTTTCTTTTTAGTATAATTATAATGTAATATATATATATCATAAAATAATAAATCAAGCCTTCTGAACATGGAGTCAACATTCTTGTCTCTTCCCTCATCCAAGAGCCCCTGTGAACACAGTCACAGGAAAATATAGCCAGCTATGAGGAATCAGTTTTGAAGTTGAGAGGAAATTCAAGAGGCTTTAGAAAAAGGTTAAGAAAAGTAGAAACAAACAGTTGTTAAAATAGTTTAAGATTTAAAGGCACCTGGCACTATTGAAATCTGACAATACCAATTTTCTTAATGGCCTTCTATTTTTTCATTTCACATATCTTAAAGTCTTCCCCCTCCCATGCTAAGTATGGAGCATTTATGATTGTGAAGTATTACATTCCCTTGGTGATAATCGTAGTTTGCCATTTATTTGGCAATAATTGCTTATCTTTCTGTTCCACTCTAGGGAGCATCTGAGGACACCAGCTGGCTGTGCATTATTCTTCCTCCATCATCTGTATTTATAGACAAATAAAAGAAGCCTTTGGGAAGAACTAATGGTTTCTTTTAACCTTAAAGCGTGCCCCTTGGGATAGTATGACCCTTCTTTTTTAAATCCCATGCTTCCTGCTCTGAAGTTTTCATGGCTACAGTATAGTTCCCACTATACCAGGATGTGTCCCAAATCATTCCATCTCCAGATCGAACATCAGGCATTTCTCCATACCCCAAATTCTCCTTGCTCTCTTGATACTAAGTTGGAAATCTAATAACATTTTTTCACTTTTAATCGCGGAGAAGTGCCTCCACTGCAAAAAGACAATAAACCATTGTGCTAGTAGTTTGAACAGTCATTTGTCATCCATGGAGCAATTATGCTCAGAAAGAGTAGACAGAATGGACTGCTTTCTGCTAATAGTGCAACACTCTGGTTTAGAGCAGAAACTACCTTCAACCAAGCCCAGCTAATGTGTATGTGTCAAAAATGATGTTTCTGAAGCAAAATCTCAGGTACTTAAGGTATTCCTATTTCCTCCCCCAGACATATGCTTAAGCTGATGAATGAGAAACTGCCACTCTATGGTATAATTGTTGTCTGAAACAATATTTGCGGATAGCTGACTGTCCTTAATATTGATTACCTGGAAAGGTCAGAATGATTCCTTGGTATTTTATTAGCTTTATAAATAGAAATGGCAAAGGCAAAACGTGAAAGGTAGCAGTGAGGAGATTAAATGGAATTAAAAGTGTGAAAATGGGAAAAGCAGTGAAGATATCTCAGGAAAAAATATCTGTGCGGGATAGCAGGAAAAATTTCTTGGTTTTATGTGATGTATACACATAATTAAAAGAAGTGTTATGAGGAGTAAGAGAATGCCAAGAGAATTGAAAATATGCCACCAAGAATAATCAAGAAAAGGTCACATTTTCACTTAGATTTAGAAAGTATCTTAGTTGCATGCATAAGAAAGAGACAAAATGTGATTGAATTGGTGCAAATAGCAGAACGACACAGGTATTTTGAGCTACATGAAGTGCCACAGCTATTGAAGTTAAAATGAGAATTTCTGTCAGCAGCAGCATTTTATACCCAACAGTCAACAATACTTTAGAAATGGCTTAAGCCATAAATGAGCCTGTGTCCTGGTTCTGGCCAGGGCAGTGTTGATTCTTGCAGAAGCCAGGAGGGGCATGGCCAGGACACAGAGCTTGTTTTACAGCACCTCACACCATTGCCAAGGCAGGGAGAGGGGAGTTTCCCCAGGACAGGGGGTTTCTTCTGCTCAGTGACTGTGTGGGAGGGAGTGCTTGGGTGGCCAGGGAAGTGTGGCTGTGGTTGGGTTGGGTCAGGCTCTGTGGTGACCATTTTGCATGTGAATCACTCTCTCTCCTTTGTACACTTTTTTTATTAATATTGTTCCTATTGCTGTTTGTTTTTTTATCTCATTGCTGTTTCCAGTACAATTTTTCTTATTTCAGCCTGTGATCTTCCCCTTTTGTGCCTCCAGTTCTACTCTCTGGCTTGACACAAGGGAGGGAAAGTGAGTGAGCAGCAGGTTTGGAGAGCCTCAGTAGGAGCACTAAATTGGGGAGTACCATTCCTAAACCACAGCCTAATAGCTCATCCTGGTTCATACTTTGTTCTCTCATAATATATACTCTTTCTCAAAGTTGTCATATGCTGTCTGGAAAGCATCCTGTTTTACCTCTAAACAGGAAAAGGTCCCACAAGATTTTCCACTAAATGGCATTGCCAGAGTGCTGAAGACTTCATGCTTAGAGGTCTCTGACCATTGTAATATGCAGATGTAGCTGAGAGTTCTCAGCAATACCCAAAGAGAGAAATAGTCACTATTAGTTTTGCTGAACCTATTGTGTGTCACCACCAGCTGAAGTCCACTGCTACTGACCAATTGTTCCTGTCAGTCAGGGAAATATATTTGTTCCCTTTGTTGTTTTCAGAAGAGGTTGGAGAAGGAAACCTTACTGTGAGGATGCATAGCTGTCCCAGTTCACCCCACAAGCTGAAAGCATTGCCACCTAAGGTGTCATTCTATTATCAATTCTATTATCAAGATGCATCAAATTACATCTCATTGTATGGCCACTAAGCAAAACCAGGACCTATTTACCACAGAATGTGTACATTTCTCATATTATTGCCAATTTTAAAAATGAAAGAAGAAACACTCTGTAAGGTATGAAGAAATAGTTCTGAGAAACCATCCCTCCGTGCCAATAAATTGTTTATGCTGCTTTAATTTGCATTCAAATGACAAGATTGAAGCAAAGAAGCCTAAGTATTGATGGTGTTAGGAGACTCTTTTGGCCTGGTACACTCTGTGATCATCTTTTTGCTAACATATGGTCAATACTCCAAGGGGATTCCAGTTCTCTTACACCACTCCTATCCTTTCTCACTGGAATAGAAGAGCTGCAAAAAAGCCCCAAAACCCAAAGCCAAACTCTCCCCCTCTCTGACAGCGAGAGTCTCTTTAAACTATATTTAAAAAAAAATTCATTAAATCTTTCCTTGAGAGAAATGACATTTGGATTAGGTTGTTAATTTCAGTTTCTGCTGAAGAAATTTCAACTCACTTAAATTTGATGTTATTTTTTACTGGTGGCTTTCTAGATGTTAATAAGCAAGTTTTCCCCTGAAATTGCTAGAGGAGTGTGTGTGACTTCAGGAAAGAAGTGCAGAGGTGACAAAAAGATCATGGTCCTACCTTGATGGAAACTAAATGCTACACCTCTCATGTCACCCTGTTCCTCAGATTCCAGGATGTGAATGGGTGCAAGAGATCTGTAATACAGAGCAGATCTTCAGCTGAGAGGGAAAGCAGAGAGATGAAGGTTCTGGCAGGAAGTTTTTTCTGCCCAGTAGGAGAACTATTTTTCCTTTTCTCCTTTCAAAGCCCTGCAGCTTCAGTTTTTGAATCCTTTCATGACTTGAGGATCTCAAACGGCACAAATCATCCAAGCATGCCATCTTACATTTGCGTCAGGCTAGGTACTTATTAACAGCCCTCTCAAAATATTATTTTACCATTGCAATTATCTAAGCTCCCTTAACAGATCAGAGTGCAGCCATCTGCTCTGCACTGGGCTAACCCTGAAGCCTAAGAAAATGTTACAACTCATAGAAATCACAGCTGCTTATTTACTTAATCATATTAAATGTAAAATATTATCTTATTTCTTTCCCAGATGAATGAACTTCATATTGTTTTCTGGAAAAAATTCAAGATGTTTGTATCAGACTTTGGAAAGCTGTATTGGTGTTAAATACCAAAAAGACTATCACTGATGAAATTACAATATAATGAAAGTAATATTCCCAATTTCAACACCAGGTGGTTGCTGCAGATTTTTATAATTGTAAAGCCCTTGACTGGGCTTGATTCAACCTTTATGTAAATATTTGATAGAACTAGAAATTTACTGAAGGGCATAATGAAAGGTTTACATTTTCAAATGCTTGTGCTTTAGAGAGAACTACTCATATGAATATTTATTTTTTGATAACATTTGGTTTTATATTTATTTTTGGGATGAATGGCCAGTTCATATGCGGTTTGATATATGTACATGAAAATCAGTAAAATGTACACTTATTGCAAGTAAATTGAAGAATCTTGAGGTAGTGTATTTTCTCAACTAAATTAACATTAACTAAAAATGAAATCCTTAGTTTCAAGTTACTCAAATGAATGAAAAACAACAGGCAATGTATAGCTGGACAGTAAACTCTTGAAAAATATCAAAGAGTTTACATCTGGATATTTAAATTCACTGGAGGTAAAGTAAGAACTTTTTGCTAAGAAACTTGAACACAAATTACAAGAAGTTAAGTATATCAAATGTTTAAAGAGGAAGTATTTATTCTCAGTTAAATATTCCTCCCTGTTCCTTTCTATACACTGCTGTTTTCTTGTCCTGAGTCAGACTTTGGGTATAAATGCAAATCTGGAAACTAAGAAGTATCATGACACATACCTGGAAAATAACACTTTTTTGTCTCAAGTGTTAGTTCTTTACACTGATGAGCTCTCAAGGATGATTCCTGACCAAAGTGAAAATGATAAACAATAGTCCTAAAATCAAAGCAGTTTTTCTTCCATCCCATTCACTTGCTGAATTACTTTTGCTCTTAATGTTTCCCCACTACTGCCTCTACATTTCCTAACATAACTGTCTTTAAAAAAAGTTATGCCTGTTTTGAGTCTGCACCTTGCTGGAAATAACCCTTGCTCCACCTGGCAGAGTCAGACAGCACCTCAATTTTTGACAATGCTTTCTTGTTCAAAATGTGGTTTTACAGGTGCATTGGAGAGAGGCTAAAGCCAAAGGCACCACTGTAGGAGCATAATTTCTGAGCCACAGAGGATAAGTGCTAATCACAGCCTCTGAAGGAACAGATGGAGTCTATTTGGTATCAACTGACAGCCTAACATTAGCTCAGACAAATTTCTTAACCTGATGAGAGGTCAAAATAAAGATGACAGTGTTCAGGTGTTACAATTTGTTGAACAAAGATGTACCTAAGTTCACAGTGCTGTGGGACTCATAGTATTAACTATGCCTATCTCTGCTTTTGGACTGTAAACAAATGCTGCTTTGTTCAGGAGAGACCAAGGTTTGTGACTTGAAGCCAGACATAGTCTGTGCAAAAGAAATACTGGAATACAGAAGACAGAAGATATTGGAGATCCATTCAAGGATTTAGCTACTCAAAGACAAATCACAGTACTTCAGAGGTATGCTTTTGCAGGTAGCTACCACAAATGCTCTCAGAGAACAGTTGCCTTCTCTCTGCTTTGTCAGCAACTCAGCCTAGTTTATTCTTTTGTGTAATAAATACTGGTGTGGTCATGGGAACAGTGTGGCTCTCTTTGTACATTTGTTCCAATTAAGATTCATTGATTAGGACTGTGAGAGCTGAAAATTGTACACACAGTAATTTCTCCTCCATTATAGTTTCTAACTTCTAGCAGATATTATTTTTATTATTCCTTAAAGACTTTCAGCATACTTTTAGTATCACACATCATCCAAATCAAAGTCCATTCACATCTCACAATATGATGCCCTTATCTTCTCCTGCACAGACAAAATCTCTTATGCTCATGTCTTAGCACATTCCTGCTTTGTTGTACTGAGGTATCTAACAAAACTGTAAACAATTTTAAGGGCAAATTCCTCAGGATTCTGAACCTTTATCCAACACCGGTAGTTTGCTTTCAGCATAACATTATTGCCTCCTCATCAGGCAATTTAATAGACTTGTTATAAATCCTGTATTTCTATTCATCTTCTCCATCTTCTCCAGCTGAACTAATTCCCGAATGTCCCCATGCTTTGTTGAAGCACATATAGATGAGATCTCCTGAATTTTACTCTTCTAGTAAAAATCAGTCCTTACCAGAAAAGTTGTCAAATTAGTCTCTAAAAATCTCTTTGAAGGTCTGACACCCTGAATTTTATAATTTTTCACGATTTAACACTGTGTCTTTGATTTATTTTCATATCATTTGTCACCTTCTCCTTGTCTAGCTTTTATTATTTTACTTTTGCAGTTTGCAAAGCTGGGTTTGTTCATTGTCTCTTTCTCACCACGTTTTCCTCACTTTCTGAGGTGTTAAAGCCAGAGATTAAGTCTGGCTTTGAACTTCCCACAATAGACTGTAAGAGTAATCACTATTTAAGCAGGGGAAGGGAAAGGAAGCTCTGCAAGTGTGACAGTATCAGTTGAAGCAGAGCTTCATATCTCATTATTCACTGATGAACTACAAATGTCATACTCTCCATGCTCACTGGCTGCTCTTGCTGGGTATGCCCAGTGTCTAATCTGGATCTGGAAGCTCTGATCTACTCTGATCTGCTGCCCCAGGCAAGCTACATGCCCTGGAAGTCACTGAGAGGTGGAGAGGGGTCCTCAGGTCCTGGTGGGGACACAAGTCACTGGCGTCACTTTTTGTGTAGACAGTTATGTTGTCCTTGAGATGTGGGCTCCTGGGCCTTATACAGAGCATAGAGAATTAGATTCTCTTACAAATGCAACCCCACCCTGATATTGAAAAGTTCAGGATTGAAAAATCTCCAGTGAGATGTATACAGTTGAGTCACTCTAGGGATATATATATATATCTATTGCTTGTTGAGCTTGGCTTCACCTCAAGGTCTAGTCATGCTGTTTTTGAAGTCAGCAGTTTTCCCTTCATACTGAAATGGAAGAAGGATCTGAGCTGCAAATATGTGCCACAAGACTAGCAGCAAGGTTCGAGCCCTTGGGCACTTTTGCCATGGAGCCAGGCTTGGAGGGCCCCTGGACAGATCAAGAGCTGCCACATGAACCAGTGTTGGCTCCTATGCATGACAAGCTGTGTCATTCTTACCTTTGCAATTCCTAACAGCCATCAGGAGAAAAAAATCTCAGTGCAAAATGCCACGTGATTCAAATATCCTTCCTGAAATATAAGTGTATTCGTATCAGTAGAGTTGCTGTTGATCTACACCCATGTGAAAGAGAACTGCATCAGCTCTGAAAATCATTGAGCACAGAAAATATTGATGGGCTCCCTGCTGTCCCACTAGGATAAAACAGTGCTTTTAAATTTCCACTCCAGGTAACTAAATTCTAGAAATGAGGTACAAATCATTTTCACCAAGGGAATGTTAACTAAGAAGTACAGGAATCCAGTACATGTATGTAGCAATAAAAATGAAATAAAATACTCAAACAAAAATAAAATATAGTAAAAAATGAAGTAAAAAAAAAAAAGAAATTTAAAAGTTGCATTAGTGTTCAGGCATTCAGTCAAAAATGAAATGAGGTTCTACTCTTACTAAGAGTCTTCAACAAACTCCAGTAAGATGTTTAGCCAGCATTATTCTTAGTAGTGAAAACTACCCTGCTTCAAACACCAACAAGAGCTGTGCATAGTTTTTGTCTTTTTAAAGGTGCATATTAATAAGACATAAGCATTTGTAAACATACTGATGGAGAATAAATGCTTTAGCTCTCAGTACAGAGTCCCAGTAATTTGAGAAATGTGTTGCCTGAATGAAGAGTTCAATATTTCTGTCTGGTAATTTATTCACTTCCCAAATCCCTGACAATTCTAGGAAGCATAAACTGCAATGTTTTTATTGCCTTCATCAAGCAGTGGTAGTGAGAGAGCTAATGGTAAATAGGCAGTCCCTGGAAAGTAAAAGTGTCTGGAGTTGGTTTTTCAGTCCAAATGCTGCCTACAAATGATTTATTGTACCAAGAGATACAAAAGCTAAGCAACATCAGAGGAAAGATTTCCAGTCTTTAAATTATAAAGAAAATTATTTATTTCCCTTTTAATGGTCTTACTGTGTTGTTTTAATCTTGGCAACAGAAAGATGTGTTATTGCTTGCTCAGAAGAAAATGGGATGTCCTTGGTTTGGTAAAAAACACTTGTATGGATGTTAACCAAACATGACATAATGAAGAACAATGAGGTGCGTAACTAAACATTCTTAATTGGCCAAACACTAGACTCTGTCAGCCAAAACAAGTGAAGATTAAGCAGGAGAGGCAAAAGGAGCTATAGTGGATTTTTACACATGGAAAACCTGCTATAGCATTACTAGTGTAAAGTAATTTTTTCTGTCAGTCCAAGTCAGGCACACCTAGAAAGTTAGCATGAATTTGCAGCTAAAGTTGAGGAACTTTTTAAACGAACACATGTACACGCATAAAAAATGAAGTTCACTAGATGTAATTTAGCACCAGTCATAAGCATTTATAAATTGTCATTCAGCTATGAAATGCTGTTTAAAAACCTTATTTCTATGCCTTTCTTAGGATAAGAACCCTCAAAAGGCAGAAACATGAATGCAGGTAAAAATAAAATATCACTATCATTAAAAAATACTTTCAAAGTGTTTCAAAATCTACTGACCACTTGCATTTCATGTAATTTCAGCCTTTACCTTGTTTAGCTGTGTTCAGCTAAAGAAACAGTGTTAACATCACTTCTCAAATAAGATTAGGGCAGGCAAATCCTTTGGTGATGATTTGAATGGGTCCAATATGAACTAAATCTTTCCAGAAGCCTCAGCAGACTCAAACTGAACAGAGTCTTTGTCTGTTTATTTAATAAAAAGAATCCTTGTATTTTCTGAGCTGCTCAACCTGATCCTTAGTTACTTACTAAACATAATACAGCACTTTCATGAGTTGCCTGTTGGATGTTTACAACAATCTGTAAGCTCCATTAGTCTCCACACAGAGAGAACCAGCAGAAAGTGATCTAGCTTAGCCTTTATGCTGGTATGAAATACAATTATCTAGCAACTTTGTGACACTAAGTACTGAAATTTTCACACCTTTTTCTGACAACTTTGCCAGATTTTGTGAAAATCATCACTTTGAGTTTTTTTTCTGTTGTTCCTTCACAATTAAGGATACTTGAAATAGGGACAAGGTGCAAAAAAAAAAGTATAAAAACCTAACAGAAAAGCAACATTAGAAGAGCAGATATATGAAAGGATGCTGTGACTGGTCACATTTAAACACAAGTTGTTTGGTTTATAAAACTAACTCAGCCCAGTACATCTGTCGTTATGTTCCCATAAAAACACAGCAGGGCAAAGAACAGCAACTATAATAACATCACATTTTTATCCCCAAAAGCAAAAGACATCCACAAATGCAAGATGAATTGGCTCTGTCCACTTCCTGTTGCAGCTGTAATAAAGACACCCTCAAGATCAAGTACTGTGCATGCTCTGTCATGGCTGTGGGCAAGGGTGCAGGCTGAAATGTAGCCCAGGGAGTGTGATCCTCAATTTCCTGGGAGGTCAGTGAGCTGCCAGGGACAGATGCACAAGGCTGTCCACCAGCTACCCCAGGCACTGAAGCTCTTGTGTGGACAGCTGCAGGTGGGAGGTGCAGTGGGTAGTGCTGCTGGTTGCCCTTGGGACTGCCTTTGTTAGAGAGGAAAGATAAAGGCTCACAATTATGGCAGCAACATGACTGCAATAACAGTGTCCTGAGGAGCTGGAGAGGAGAGCGGGCTATGAGTAGCTGGATGCAGCTAGAAAATGTGCATGACTCACCCAGCAATGATCTCTTGCCTTGGTACTTACATAAAAGAAGAAACTTGTAATAGTGTGATTTGTTAAAAATATGGATATTGATCTGGTACCAATATCCAACTGTGACAGACAAAGACTCTCTAACAGTTTAAACTTAGAAAGTGTGTGTTTATTGTGACGCAGGGCAGCGTGTGGGATAGTTCCCAGATACACACCACAATTTACAGGTGATTACAGAGTCCTTTTATCTATACAAGTATTGAATGCCTAAAATACAAATGCATATTCATAACTTTGGTAGATCCCATTCCCTGCTTTGTATGTAATTACTTCAAAAGCTTTAAGCATGCATAGTTTGTTCCTTGAAATGGGTCAGTGGTCCCTTTCATGGGGAGGGGTCTCAAAATGAGGAAGCAAATGAAGTCTTCTTTGTTCCGACCTTTCTTCCTTTTCAATGCAAATATGACAAATGAACCCTTGGTAGAACTCCCATTCCCATCTTCAGTTGGTTTCAGAACAGAGGAGGCCTACAATTGTCTGATGTTCCTAAAAACTATTCATCTGTTTCTATATTCTTCATTATAAACCCAGCTAACCAAACATTATGTTGACAAGCAGTCAATTATTAGTTAACTACTAACTCTTAACTTCATCAAGGCCTACCCATTTGTTCTGATTAAGTCTAATAAGGCTTATCTCTAACTAAAACCTCAGCTCCTCTAAAATCCCTAAATTCCTTGAAGTTTATGTCTCAGTGTGTGAAAATAGGAGGTTTTAATTTTCTCTTCTCACTCTGGATCTGTATCTGTTGTCCTGCCATGGATTGTTTCCTTCCCAAGGCAGTGAGGACGTATGGATCTAATCAGCCCTCACAAGCAGATTATCTCTCCTCTTTGTCCCATTCTCCAGCAGTGTGGGAAGGACAGGTGGCTCACACCACAGCTGTACACATTCTGTACACCTGCTCACAGAACTGGCCTTTAAACAATGCAGCAGGGAGGCATTTGTTCTGCTCAGCTCTAGCTCACCTTGGGACCCACAGCTGTGCCCAAGTGAAGAAAGGTTTGCCTTGCGTGTTTAAAACAGTGCTCACACACTGAAAAATCTCAACAAAATGTTATGGCTAGCAAGTTCTTACAGCTTTTACCAGCAAACTCTTGTATATCCTGGCAGAGGCACTAAAATCACAGTTGGGGTAAACCTGAGAAATGAAAAATAAAAATTGTAAATGAATCCTTGCTGGCAGTATTTAATTGGATAAGATTATCCAAAGGTATCCAGTTAAAGATGGGGATTTAGATGAGTTGTTCTGAGCTGGGTTAAGGTGTTATTTTGTGCCTTCTCCATTTTCTACCAGAAGAGCTTTTTCTAAGGAGGCTTGGAGGACTTGTTAAAGGTTTTGATCTGCTTTCACATATCCTGTAAAACATAAATACTTTCATATACCTCAGACTTCTCCTTTTACTTGAATTTCTATTAACATTGTTTCTACAACAGTATACCATTACACTAGTTTACTTTATCATTATCTAAGTTAGATCTTGTAAATATCTTAAAAAATTGGTCATCAGCACACCCTGATGTCCCCAGTATTTCATCAGAACATGAGGTGATAAAATCTCATTCTTGCCTCACCTAGCCTTGTGTTAATTGAACCCATTAATGCAGTATAGGTCACCCTGTTATCAAAACCATGGGTTGCCTTGTATGTCTACAGTCCTACAGTGACCTCTGCCATCAACATATACTTCTGAAGCAGCAGTCTTTCTTGGGCACTGAGTTTCTTATTGCTCACCAAACTTTAAAATAAGCATAACCAGAAAAATGTTTGAATATTCAAGACAGCTCCTACATAACATCCCCAATTATTGATTTCTCTTCCCTGTAGGGTCTGGGAGTTGCAACCAACCTGACCACTGACCCTATTTGGGGGAAGAAGACATCTCACTGTTATCTTTACTCAGGATTTTCTGAGTTAAAGCCAGTGCTTTGCTCATGTGTGGTCTTGATAGCTGAATGAGCTAACCCCACACTGGGGTGAGGCAAACTTGGCTGACTGCCACATGCCCATCAAGGCTCTCTCAGCCCTCCTCTGCAGCAGGACAGGGTAAGAAAATAAGATGAAAAAGTTCATGGGGACATTGCTTACTAATTACTGTCATGGGCAAAACAGACCTGAATTGAGAAAGAATAATTTAACTTATTGCCAATTAAAAATAGGATAGAATTATGAAAAGCTAAGAGAGAAACTAAGATGTTTTAGTTTCAGCCAATTCCTCCATGAACCCCATTCTTCCCAGACTCTATTCCTTCATCCCTGACTCTTCTACCTTCTCCCCTTGTGAGCACTGGGATGGGGAATGGGAATTGCAGTCAGTCCACAAGGCCTTGTCTTTATTGTTAATATCTGCTCACACTTTTCCCTTGCTCCACTGTGGGGTCCCTGCCATGGCATCTGCTCCTTGTGAGCTGCTCCAATGTGGCTCCTTCCACAAGCTGCAGTTCTTGGAGAATTGCTCCAGAGTTGTCCTTTTCAAGGGGTGCAGTCCTTCAGGAATGGATTGGTCTAGTGTGGGGTCCCCACAGGCCACAGAAAACCTGCTCCTGTGTGGACTCCTCTCCAGAGGCCACAGTTTCTGCCAGGTCTCTGCTCTCCAGAGGCTGAAGCTTCCTTTGGACCACGTCAACCTGCTGCAGCATGGGGTCTCCAGAGGCTGCAGTGTGATACCTGCACCACCATGGTCCTCACAGGCTGCAGGGAAAGCCAAGTTCTGGAGTCTGGAGCACCTCCTTCTCCTTTCTGATCAGCTCTGCTCTGTCCTCTGGTGGGCCCATTGGAGCTTGTCCAGCACAAGCCAGTCTCTGGTTTTGTCTCACAGAGGCAACATCTGCAGTCCTCCAGCTGCCAAAATCTTGCCAGGTAATCCCAATATGTCTCTCTTCTGAACTCTTGGGAATGAAAAAGTGATCTGGTTAGGAGTCATGATAGTAAGGAGAAACAGGATCCCCAGGAACATTAGTTAATCTGCTCATTAAAAACAAGCCTAGTCTGGAGGTGAAGAACAGAACCTTTGAAGCACCAGTGAATGAACTGGTTGCCATCCTGGAAGTTTTGTTGGACTATTACTTGGCAGCATCATAAGCACAAGACTCTCTTGGGAAGCCAAGTAGCCTGATCCCTGCCATAGGAAGCAGCCTCTACTATGTCTCTTGAAGCTCACAGGCTTCCATCTGTGCCCATAACAGATGCTGAGAAGGCTGAGTGGGAGCCAGCACACACTTGATATGACTCATATGGCTAATGACCACATAATCAGGTCTGGAGCTCTTTTTCACTGCTCTGGACTCTGTGTTTATCCAGAAAGTGGTGGGGTTTGGACTTGTCCACCTTCTTCTCCAGCCTTTTCACTCTCATTAAAAGCTCAGACCATTTATCAACAATAATTTCTGTTATTGCTCTTTTTTTTTTTTTCAAACCAAATAATTAAAATATCTATAAATATAGTGTCTCTTATTTTGTCATATTTTTTCATGGATCTCTTTCTCATTGTGCTAAAAGATTTCTTGTTGGCCTAAAGTGCTCTAAAGCTCTGGTAGCACCTATTCCTCTACTGCCCAGGTGTTCCTTTTTGCCTCCTTCCTGCCCTCCCCTCCTGGCAGAAAACCCTCTTTGTCTCAGCCACTGGCAAGATTGGGTGGAGTTCATTCAGCTGTGAGGTCTAAATTTACCTCAGGTCTAAAGGTCTGAAGTTATCCTTTCCAGAGCATATCCAAGGCACTCCTCAATCCATGCAGACACCAGTAGGCTTTGCTGTAGCTGTTGTGGCTTTAGTGGCACAGCTGTTTCTGTTGTTTAGTTGTGAGCTCTGGCACGTGCTGAAGGAGCCTGTATTTGGGAGAGCTCGGTGCTGGTGAGCCAAGCAATAAGGCTGATGTAATGTGAAATAACCTGGCCTCAGCCTCCCTGGGCTCCCCATATGGAATGACCCAAAGTGACTACACCAGAGTGTGATTCAGAGAAGCTTCATCTTCTTCTAAATGTCCCTGGCAATTGCCTCTCCTGCTCCACTGACAGTAAATATCAATAATGGCAGCCCCTTTCTACCTTAACCACTGCTTTAACAGGGAGTAGAAAGGTCAGAGTCAGATACAGTAAAGCTTGAGAGCTGAGTAAGGACGAGAAAAGACTTGCAGATAAACCAAAGTTATTATGGAGGTATGCATTAGCTGCAGAAAGTCACTAATAACACAAAACAATAACAGCAAAAAGCCTTGTAAACAGATTTTAATATTCTTTTCTTACCCATCTTTATAAGTTGCTAATTCCCTGATCAGCAGAAAAGAGTAGCAAGGAAAAACTGGAGAAGAAAAATATATTCTTATTATATGGATTGCACTTTTGCCTGAAGCTCTCTTTTTTTTTTTTTTTTTTTTTTTTTCCCTTTAGTGTGACTGAGCAATGGCTGCTGAGCTGCCAGTGAGTGTATTTTATTGTGATCCTGTGTATGGCATCACCCTGCTGCCAGTGGCATGTATACTCATCAGTCAAACAGAACTATCTAACATGTTTGATTTACTGTCACTGAATCAAATCTATTTGCGGGTTTCCATAACATAAAACATTTCACTAGAGATTAATCCCCTGATTTACATGTTGCTCTTGGGAGCTATATCATTACTTTCCTTGATGGATTCATTTTGAAGTCAAGAAAGATGCAACTTGATTTTTTACTCTGTATTCAAGGTGGTGCCTTGCTCTTTGTTATCTGACCTTTATATTAACTCTTCCCCTTGTCAGTCTCAGAGGCATTACTCATATTTGTGTCTGCTAGTGGAAGATTAAGTGATTCTAGCTCAGTCAGGACAGTAAAAAGAGACTTAAAACACCTGGTGAAAGTACTAGCAAACACCATGTTTCTGATTTTGGAATCGTTGCTTTTCTCAAGCTTGCTGCTGTGAACATGCTAGAAAAAAAAATTGTATTTGTTCACTGATATCTGTTTCAATTTATACTCCAAGATGAATGTCCACTTGGATAAATACCTACAAAATTGGTCACTCATAAGGAAGGTTACATATGGTACAAAGGTTGTTAACTTACTGTAATGTTTATAGGAAATCTCAAATATTTTGAGCACTGCTTATTGGAATTTTGAGACATACGGAAAATATTTTGTTTTTAAAAAAGAGTTTATAATCTAATCCTCTTTTAATACTCATAACCTATTGCTATCTGGGATGGTTGCCAAAGAAATGATTTATAACTTCTCAATTCAAGCAAGTAAACACTGAATTTAATTTGCCTTGGTAAATCCAACATTCTTGCTTGAGCTATCAAAATAATTTAACTGGGTTTCTTGCATTATTAATGTTACAAGGGCTGCTGATTTTTCTCTTGCTTACAACATTGTGAACCTGATATTTATTCTTCACTCTTATCAGATATATCACTGGTCAAAGAAAACCCCAGTTTAAATGGGAATGAGAAAATACTGTCACAAAATAGGTCTCAGTGTCTGATTAATCCAGCCAGTACATCATTTGCTTTCAGCACCTTCTCATGTTTTTCCTGCTATGAGAATTTGCCCCAACAAAATCAGCAGAACAAAATAAAGACACTGGAAACTTGACTCAGTCCTCCACAAAAAGTTCCAAGAGGAGTCTAGCCTGGTATTAACTAGTTCTGCAGAGTGCAGAGATCTTCTGTGGGTCATGTATCATCTCTGACAGTGTCATGCAGAGGTGTCAGATACCCCAGTGTTGTGGTGTGTTTTATGTTTGTTTAGCTTCCCCCCATTGTTCTCTCAGAAGGTTCTGCCCTGTTACCATTTTGTGTCAATCCCCAAACCCCTCCCCAGTTGTCTTGGTTACTAAATGTATCTTTCTTGTTCCCCACCCCGGCTGCCTGCCTGTCACTCGACACCCCTGCCTCTTTTTCTAGAAAGTTCGGGCCAGGGTGTCGGGTGATTGGGTTAGGGGCCAGGGTCCCTCCCACAACTGTGTTTGATTTGTTCTCTGATTATGCCAATCCTTAATGTAGCCTTCTCTGATTTGCTATTTTTCACTCCCCCCCCCCCCCCCCCCCCCCCCCCTTTAAAACACGAGGCTTTCCCTGCCTCGGGACTCTCAGCTTCTTCCTTGCTACCCCCCGCATCCCCTACCAATAAAACCTCCTACCCCGAAGAGACTGAGAGTCGCCTCTTCCTTTCGTCCTGCGACCTTGGAGAATCCCAGCGGCCGACGTCCGCAAGGCTTGGCATCGCCTTGGGCACAAGGCCCTGACTTCGTGTTGGGGAAGTGCCTTACTGGCTGGAGGTTGGCTGGACACTCATCTAGCCTGGGTTTTTTGCTTTTTATTCGGCCACCGCTCCACCCCAGGACACCTGAATGGCTCTGGGAACATGTGCTTGGGCGAGCCACCCCTGAGCCCTCACCCAATGCAAGCCATGGAGGCCTGAGCTGTGCAGTTAACAGCTGTAGCTGGGAACGTGGAAGGCTTTCCTGAGTCCTTCGCCTGTGCTGAACAGGGATTTAACTGCCTACAGTTGAGTAACTGGTGACATCAGGGATATCAAAGACACCCCTACAAGACTGGCAGGCATGGCACAGGGTCTCCTGGGCCTCCTGCTCTCTGCTGGGTGTGCTGGGGAGGAGGGTGGCTCAGTGGCAGGAGCTCCTTCTGCTCTGGCAGCAGAACTGTCCAGTCCCAGATCTCTGTTGGCCATTAAAGCAGATTAGTCAGTGCTCATATATTTGCCTAGATCCAGACACCTAAACTATGTGTGTCCATTTGGTGGCTGAATCCAAGCATCAGTAAGAAAAGCCAAGTCTTGGTCTCAGGCATTTCCATGTGTCTATACGTAGAAATGAGGGATATTTTTGAAAGAGACAGATTACTTTTGAGACACTGTCTGCAGGTGTCTGTTGCTAATACTGTTGAGATACGTCATGTGAGAAAAAAAGAATTCTTATTCTGGAGTCATTTTTTAGCAGAAAGAGCTGAAACCCAAGCCTTCATCCTCAGATAGGTTTTTTTAATATAACAGTGCATTTGTCAACAATAGTGAAATGAGATCAGTGTCCACAAGTACCCTACCTACTCTTGTATGGTCTTGTAGTTTTCTTCTTATTAATATGGTACAGCTAGAGACTGTGTTGGCTGGTACACAGATGTTGCCACTGAAAAGTAGGTGTTGGACAGTGTGATTGATGAATTCAGAGTCCTTTCACTGATACAGACTTTGCCTCATTTGCTCTGAGCTCAGAGCAGCTGAACAACTTGGAGCTTTCAGACAGAAAGCTGCTACAGGGCAGTGCTTAGTGGTGTGTTTTCATGTTGTTAATCATGTCTCATGTTTTCATCAGCAAGGTTAATTACACACCTTGTGAAATTAGATGCAAGCTTGTATACCATCTTTCCTTAGAATGGGAAGAGGCATTTTTAGAGTTTACCTGAGGACAGTTTAACACAAATTCTGTTGTGTTCTGTAAACATACATCAATTTGTCTGAAAAAATACCCTAAACTGCATGCATTTCTCAGACTGCATTTCGGATGTGTGCAAAGCATCATATCATTAATCTTTCCCCCAAAGTTATATCTTAGTTTTTTATTTATTTATTTTTTTTTTTAGATTTGTATTGGAAGATGCTTTTTTGATCTATATTTAAAGATCATTTAAACTTTCCTCAACTTCCTTCTGGCCTCATTTGTTTTCTTTGATTACTGTAGCTGGAATGATTCTCTTTTAAGACCTTGTCTGCTGTTGAAATTACCTAGGATGTTAACTAAGACAAATTCAGGACCTGATAGGAATAACCACAATTTGTGGTAGTTTAAAGCAAGACTAAAACATGGCACTATAAGTGTTAGAATTTTGAGAGTCAATATACTGTATGGATGCATAGTAAAAGGGGATGTAAATAAAACTGGAATTAATCTAATGTTCTGGAAAGAGCTGACAAAATAGCTCATGAATATATTGCTAAAATATTCTAAATATTTTATATTCTTCTCTGAATATTCTAAATATTCAGAGAAGAATTAATTTAAGTAAGTAAGAATTACATATCAAAATACTATTTGTCTTACACAGTTGCTTTCCTTGTACAGAAAGTACATTTAGGGCTGCCCATTTTTTCTGTTTTGATAAAGTTTTGGCAGGGCTTGTGACACAATTCACTTTTCAATGCAGTGTGCCACCCTCACCCAAAAGGAATTTCGTCTCATGACAGAACAGTGCATGTAATCCCTTTTGACCTCACTCTGACATACCTGAAATGCCATGTAAAGCAACTTCATGTGAGCTTATGCTACTAAAATAATCACATGCCTGAGACGGATTGGGATGCGTTAAACTGTTTTATAATAGAAGAAAAACTGCTGATGAAATTCAATTAACTTTGTAGAGTACAAAGGAAAGCAAGAGAAATGGATTTTAAGAATATGTTCTGGGAAAGTATTAGCTTACGTAAAATACAGAACACAGATGACAAACTTTTCCACATGGGTGAGAGCCAAACTTAATGAATATAGCTAATCAGAAGGATGATGTTTAATAGGAGTGATGTAGATGGATGAAATACATTTGGAAGGTACATCATTTGCTTGGTGCACCTGGGCATCCAGAAATTAAATGGCTTAAAACTCCTCAGAGAACAATAGAGGAAGGTATAAGGAAGAATAAAGCAAGAATGAAGAAATAATTTATGCTTCCTGTTCCCAGTGGAAGACAGGCAAGAAAGCTGTCAATGTTCCCTGAAGGAGAGAAGGAAAATGTGAGAGAACAAAGCCAACTTGGGGGACAGGGAGAATGAAGCTGACTGAGCTTTGATGTTAAAGCCACAGAACTGCTCCAACTGTCCCTAAACTAATATTTTCTTAATTATTTTTTTTAAAAGAGAAACCTTAGAGTGAATACTAAGCCCCATGGAAACCAATTAGAGTTTTTTTCAATGACTTAAACAGGAAGATTTTCCATCAAGCACATAGACATTAATGTGTTCCTCCCCAGCTCTCTATTACTCTGTAAAGTTCTGCTTGTTACACATGATGCATCTCAAACTTTAGGGATCACTCTCAATATTAACTGATACCAGTATCTGGCCAAATCTTCAAATCCTCCGCTACTCTTTGAGTGCCTGACACTGTTCAGGTGAAGGAAGCCCTCACCATTAGGGTGGAACTCAGCCCCATGCTTACTGCTGTCACTGAAAAACAATTCCCCATCCCCAGAGGGGAAAAAAAACCTCCTAAAAATCACTTCTAAAATTCTCACTAAGTTTTGTGCAAAACGAGTAAAGACTGTGGGGAGTGAGGACAGAAAAAGCATTCCTTAGCTGGAGTTTACTGGCTCATCATTTTTCTGGACTAAACTTCTCCTCCCTGCCTCCTTGCTGCCCCTCTATTTTTTCCCCTCTTGAAATTATGTATGGTTTTTAAATCTTTGGTATTGTGAGGCAGAAATCACAAGGAACTATGAAAGATCTGGCAAAGAACCTTGAAAGGACAAATATGGAAATATTCCTGCATGTTTTATGTCTTTTTTACATTCCCTGTAAACAGTATCCCACCTACAACACTTCAAAGAAACGCTGGGGAGAAGCCAATGGAGTCTCCTCCCTCTGAAGTCTTTGAAGGACTGAAAACTGTTTTCAAAAGAGAGAAATGTGATTCTGCAAAAATAGATTTTAGGGTCCAGATTCTGATCTTAGTTTTATTAGAGTGTATAGATGGCTATATATTGACACAGGCAGTAGAAAATCTCTATTTTTACTGCAGTGTAACTAAGATCATATTGTATATAAACATACTCTGAAGCAGGTTGTGGATAACTTCAAAATCAATTCAAAAAGCAGGCAATTTTTCTCTACTGAGACTAGTTCTCCCTTCAGTCACCAACAGAGACAAAAGCAAATCTCATGGCTGGGAAAAAATTTTAGAGTAACAATGTTGTTGTACATGAAATGATCAGGATTGTTGGTACTTTACAGCTCTGTAATGCATGATGCTCATTTTGAGCTAATTAAGTTGAATAAAATGTATTAATACATTTAAAAATATCAGTTTGATTGTTGATGTTAATTTTTTTCCTAAAACTGGATGTTGCTGAGTGGTTGAAGACTCTAAATCTGTAGGACTAACATGGAATTGTCAAAATACTCAGTATCAATGTAAACATGTTTGTGCAACAGATATTGAGGAATATCACGGTGTGGTTCTGTAGAATACTTTTAGCTTTGGGTAATTAATTTCATAAGAGACTTGTGACCTGTCTTGGGCTCCAGAGACAGTTTTTCAAATGAGTTCTGACATAAAATACCACAGATGGGAATACAGAACTGTCAAAGGTTTTAATCAGGTTAAAATGAAAGGGGGAGGAAAGGGAGTATGACTTTCATTAGAATCTCTCTATACTTGGCTGTGTAACTTAGGAGCCTTGCTTGAGTCATGGTCAGTGGAGAGAAAAAGGGTCTCTTTAGGATCACTCAGGACTCCTGTGTGTCAAGGTCTTACCAACCTTTTTCAGATACTGTCTGGAGGCATCTATTTTTCTCCATAGATGTAACATTGGGAAACAGAGACTATTAATTGATGGACCTAAGTTATATTGTTTTTCAGACCTTTGCAAAAATCCTACTAATTTCTACTTTATACCTGCAGGGCTGTATCTTAGAATTTATTTGGTGCTTTTGTCACAAAAATAGCAGCTTACACAGAAATGAATTTGAGGCAGAGATTGATTTTGACTTCAAAGCCCAAATTTATTTACCTCTTGAAATTAAAAGCCAGCTCCTGTTCCTCTATGCCCTATAGAGGAGGTAAAATGAGTGAGTAGCTGTGAGTGATCAGTTCCTGTCTAGACCCACCACAATGGTCTAAACTGGACTGGAGGGGCAGAGGTGAGGAGGTGTGAGGTTGGTGTGAGGCTGTCTTCTTCATAAACATGACATAAAATAGGAACTTCAGAACTGAAATAGCTGTCAATATTCTACCCACCCAACTTGAAGAAAAAATTTTGAATGTTGTATCCCTGAATGACATGATTCTGTCTCTGCAGAGATGTCACCCCTGAATTCCCTTGTGATCATAATATTCAGAGAAATGAATGCTATGGAGAACTTGGAAGACAGCTGTAAATTCTTATGGATGGATACCCTATATCTAATGTTTTATAATTGTTATAATATTGTTTATACAATTATACAGGAAAATGTTGTTAGGATGGACAGGGCATTTATCTGGGAGGTTGTGTTTCAGTTTTATATACTACCATTTGGTGGCTTTCCAAAGATGACATTGCAGGGTGCTCTCTGTGAAAGTTCCCAGCTTGCAACCTCTAAAAATCTGCTGATTCAAGGTGGAACACAAGGTTTTGGAATAGATAAATAGGCTCTGAGCTCTTTACTTTGGTGGAAAGATACTGGGAGCCATTCAGTTGCTTTGTAGCAGGAGTCTGGAGTAGCAACTCAGACTTTTGAGCAGAGAGCTTCTACCTATATAATATTATAGAGAACTTCCTGAAGCAGCAAAATAAGCAATTTTTCCCTGTGTAAAAATATGTGGCTCTAAATGTCTTCAAGGGCATGGCTTGTTTGCAGGCAAAATGCACTGAGGGATTGATAGCACAAGCTATATACCCAAAGTGTTTGTATTCACCTGTCATACTTTATTCCTGATATAAGAGAAGATAACTGAGTTCAGCATGATTTGGAAAGAGACAAACCAGCAGAAAGGCATCTTGCTTTATTGAGCCTGGGGTACAATGTGCATTTCAACCAAAGGCTTTACAGGCCATAGCAAAGCAGATGACAAGCAGGTCTGGTTCACCTTCAATTATTTCTCATATACTGTTGCATGACTTTTCCCATCAGTAGAAATAATTTAAGAGCATTTATAATCCCGCAGATATTAATCTGTTTTTTGCTGATAAGATCAAACAACAAAGGAAAGCAAGCTGTGCGTTCCAGAGAAAGAGAGCAGTGATGGTTCCATTTTTTTTACACAGTTCTCAATATATACAAGGTTCTGCCATGTTGTATTTGAGCAGGATGAGGGTTTTGCTCTAAGGCTGTGGGAGAAATCTCCTTAATTAGGGTGAGCAAAAACTCGCCTCCACTGCCCTCTGGGAGTTCATATCTAAATGATTACTAGAAAGTTCTTTGTTCCTCCTGTTATTGGTCTGTATTTGTCACAGTGATTTTAATATTCGCAATCCCAGTTTGTGATTGGTACCCTGTCCCTCCGACTCTGCCCCTAACCTATCCTATATATATCGCTGATCCTACCCTGACCCTTGCCTTTTTAGTGTACCCCATATCTTTTTCACCTTCTGTGCTGTTTGTTGTTTCTGACTATTAAAACTATCTTTTATTTTCAGATGTCTAAATTGTGCCCACGTCTTCATTAATTTGCCACAGTACTTTCTCCCAAAAGTCCTGAGGTGACACCCAGCCATGAGGTGACCCATCCAGGCCTGGCATGCCACACTGCTACTCTGAACAAAGCCAAAAGCAAACATCAGGCAGCAATATCTTCTCTCAGTGGAATTCCAGGCACTGTGCAAGCCGACAGATTCTATTTATTTTTTTCAGGAAGCGTACCCTGCTCCCAGGACAGCATTGCTAACTTACTGTGCTACTAACATCCTTGCTGTGCTGCTGGTGCTTGGTGTCCATGTGCATCACTGAATAAGCAGGGCTCAGTATCCTCTTTTACATCAGTTTCCCAATACAGCTTTTCAGCCCACCACATTTAAGACTGCAGGCCCATTTTGAATGTGCCAGAATTGCTGTGTGATAGTTTCCATTTTTTTTTTCCCATGGAGGGACTGGCTGGTTTCTTACAAACTGTCAGTGGTGCTCTGCATAAGCATTCTGCATAATAACAGTTACAGGAGGGGAAGAACAAAGGAAAAAGTTGGTCTAGATTTAGATAGTTATCCAAGCAATATCATGTTAGGTTGTATAGTCATTTAAGAAAAGCAGTTATCTGGACTATTTGCCTTTGTAAATACCCTGTATTAGTCAGCAGATGGCATTCATTGTACATTAACTATTCTACCAATATCACCACAACTACTTTAAAGCACAAAGCATATGGTTTCCTCAAAGAGACACATTATTTCCTCATTTGCAGTTCAGTGTTAATTGCAAACTACTTAGTGACAAACAAAGAAGGTAATTTTTCATCCCCATTTACTTTGAGTAACAGATTAAATAGAGTCTACCATTGTGCAAAATGTAAATAAGACCCATGACACTGAAAGGGTATTCAGGGTATACAAGTTAATGGAAGGTCACACATTGGCTTTTGGCAGGAAACTCAACAGCATTGCTGAAACATTTTGGATAAGTCTAATTGAGAGGTTCTAGCAAAGTGCCAAAAGGGGTAAATATATTTTTTCTCCCTTCAACATTAGTACAGATAGCAAAAAGCTCACTTAAAATGGCTTCAAAAGAAATTTTTGTATTTTCATTGTTAATGCAGGCCACACTGGAATGATGATAACATACCCCAACCTCACAAAAGTGCCGATAATCTGCACAGACTGCCCTTTCAGTATCTCTGGGGAGGAGTTTGGCTGTTCCACACAACCCTGATGCACATATTGTTCTTTGGCATGCCTTGAACCTATGCTCATACCCATCTGTCTAGATGGCATAATGCCTGCTGCTCATAAGGTGTCATATCAGTTTTGATAGTGCATAAGTGCCAATTAAAGATTGCTTTTCAGCTAGACTGTAGAAAGTTAAAAGTGTCATTTTCCTTTACAAGGGGAATGTCCTAGTGGAAGATAATAAAATGAAGTCCATGTCCCTCAGCCCTTTTGATTACAGTTACCAACAGAATTTTGGAGGCACAAGAAGCAAAATTAGCGCAACAGGAAATTTGCAAAATTCTCATCTGTTTTCACTCATTTAATGAATAAATTTATGATACTTCGCAGTTTTATTTCTCAAAGGCATCTTTGAATACAGAAATAATTTTACAAGTGATAATTTTACATGCCTATACATATATATTTGCTTACACACGCAATTTATTTCCCTTTTCCCCAACCTCTGATATTTCATTATGCAAATTCTAGTTTTAAAGAGTTGTGAGCAAATTTGGCATATTCCTGATGTAAAGCCTTCAGACTGTACCTTCAACCCATTCTCGAAATTCTGCACTCACGGAAAAGATTTTACTCAAACAGCTGTTACCAGGAATGTATTCATTTAAGGAAGGAGAATATGTATTCCAACAGCTTTTCCTCATCCTCGTTTTTCTCCTTCTCATTGTTGTTTGTGATCTTCCTTGGACAGAATTATAAACGTACCTGCTTAACAGGATAAAATCATCTACTATTTCATTTACCACATCTCACAGAGAAGTCTGAAGTACAATAGGATTTAGTTATTCTGTGCTGTAATCCACTGTTAGGTGTCTCAGTGTAGCAACGAGGAGATAAAGCACTGTCCTAAATGGTAGTACCTATTACACAAGTCAGTAACCCATAGCCACAGGGATGTCACTACAACATCTAGATGCCAAATACCCTGGGTTCTGGCATGATGCTCCTAGCATGCACGGGAGCCAGTTGGCAGTGCATTTGGGAGTCAAGCTTGATGAGTTTGGATGGCACACAGGCGCATACTTTACTTTCATAATGTTATTTCCCAGTGCAAAAAGACCATGGTATTGCACAGGATAGTTCCTTCCTGCCCACCTTTCTTCTCCATCTAGCAGGAGAAGATTCTTCTTCTTCACATAGAGGAAACAGGTGAATGAGCTCACAGGAACCCAGGGAAGCACACATGACAATGGTTATATTAATGATTTTCTCACAAAAGAATTTTTTTCCCTGAAGAACAAGATATTTGGCATCTGCATGAGAGTCACCAAATCACTTGGTGTTTTTATAGAAATTGGCAATACTTTAAGGGATAGTATAGTTAGTAGCTATATGCTTGTCCTGTGCTTCCAAAGAATTTCACTAATGTCCACATGAAGCTTCTAATTCATAATTGCAGGAAATTTTTTTGCACTGAGCAAAACACAGAAACAGTTCAAAAGCCATATGTCTAGAAGGGTCTTTCTTAATCTGTAGGAGGCAGTCTCAGAGCTTTGATGATGAGCTGTGCTATTTTTCTGTACCAAAATAGGAACATTTTTAGCTGAATATACCTGACATCCAGATATATGTACTGCATGGTACTGACATAAGCCAGGTGAGGGTATGTAGAGTATTTCAGGTCACTAACTCCAGTGTATTTCAGAGCTGTTCAATGAGCCATGAAAACTCAGTGTGATCACTGGTTGTTGATGTTCCCCATCACAAACAATAATTACAGGGGTTGCTACTGTGACCAGTTGGAAAATGCCATCCATGACAGGGACAACCATGTTGTCCAGGGGTAATGCCACTGTGTGTTTATTTATGCAAAACCTCTTGTTCTGGCCTGAGCCTGCAGATCCAGGCTAGTCCTTTCTTTATTGCCATTATACATTTGAAATGATTATCTCTGGAAGCTGATTCCTCCCACACAGGCTGTAAGGTGAGATGTGTCTTTATGGTCTGTAATTACAGGGGATAGGAAATGGAACAAATAAAGCCACGAGCATCAATGGCTATCAGCTGAGACAGGGGAGTTTTTGTCTCCAAAACCAGTTTTAGGCTCTGCAGGTTCCAAGAACATAAGTTATGACAGAAACAGAAAAGAGCCATCTGGTCCAATTTGTCTGCATATTTGTGCTGTTCTGTATCCCAGCTCTTACTTTATTTTCCAGATTCCTTATTTTCCTTTCCTTCCACAGATATAATTTGATATTTGTCACTGGATGTACAACCGTTTGCTTTCATTATTTCCCTGGGTCATTTTGAAATTTTATGTCTGACCTCTGTTGCGCATTCTCCTCTACTGTGTTCCACATGTGCTTTGCTTTTGATTCCTATTTTTTAGTTAGCATTCTGCAAAATTTTCAGCATAATACTGGTGGAAACTACCTTAATATTGCTTAGCGTGGCCTAAGCTTTTGCAAACTTCTGTGATGTGATCTTTCAGCCTGATCTATTTTTTGTAACTATAACTCAAAGGCCTTTGTTAGAACTGTACAATTTATTTGGTTACAGTCTTTTTATTCCAGCTTGCTGTCATTGTATTATAGAGATACATACTGTGATCTGCATTAAGAAAGACCACCTCTGAAGTGGAGCTAGGAACATCTCAATATTACCAGATAACAATGTATTTACAACTACATGGTCTCCCTCTCACTCACATTCCTCTCATTAACTTGACACAAAATCCATTGTTTCAGAAGCTCTGGATACAAGTCTGGCACTATGATAGAAATGTCTGAAATTCTGAACCTTTGAATTTCTGAAGCAGTCAGATTCCAGAAGGACATGAAGGACATCAGACTGAAACCAGCTGAATGTTATGGGAATATTTCCTTTAATACTAATACAAAATAAGGTGATGGTAATAGAATCATAGAATATTCTGAGCTAGAAGGATCAAATCCAGCTCCTGGCCCTATAAAGGACACTCCAAGCATCACACATGTGCCTGAGAGCATTGTCCAAATGCTTCTTGAGCTCTGTCAGACTTGGTACTATGATCACTTCCCTTGGGAGCCTGTTCCAGTGCCCAACCACTCTCTGGGTTAAGAATCTTTCCCTGATATCCAACCTAAACCTTCCCTGACACAAATTTAGACGATTCCCTTGGGTCCTGTCACTGCTTACCACAGAGCAGAGATCAATTCCTGCCCCTTCTCTTCCTCTGACAAAGAAGTTGTAACTGCAATGAGGTTTTCCCTCAGTCCTCTCCAGGCTAAACAGACCAAGTGACCTCAGCTGCTCTTCACACAGATTCCACTCAAGGCCCTTCACTATCTTTGTTGCCCTCCTTTGGACACTCTTTAACAGCTTCATATTTTTCTTATATTGTGGTGCCCAAAACTGCCCACAATATTCAAGTTGGGGCTGCCCCAGTGCAGACCAGAACTGGACTATCCCCTCCCAGGTGTGGCAGTGGTGTTATTCTGTTTACTGGGCTGGAAGGTCATCCACCATTAGAAAAACAATCATCACTCAAGTTAGATGTGTTTAACATTAGAAAAGTGCCATGAAGACTGGCTGCTTTTCCTCATTCTTCTAGTGTTGGGCAAAGGATTTTGATGATATGTGGATGAACACCTTTAACCAAGAGATGAGCAAGGGACGGAATTTAGGCAGCATCATCAACATTTCCAATTCATTTGAGTTTTAAATTGATAGCTTTCTTCTGTATCCTTATGTTTATTAAAATTTTAAAGAATTGTTAATTCATTAGCTGATGGATGTAACTCTGACCAGCTTGCTAGTTAATATATTACAGGAAAGCCACAATACCAAGCTTTTTCCAGCTCCACCAGAAGCTGAGTGGTTCAGTGAATCCCTTTCCTCCTCCATGTCTCAGTTTTTCAATCTGTAGAAATAAAACATGTTCCACTTTTTATTGTTGCTGTCTAGTCTTCTCCCTGATATGTGAACAACCTTAGGAGTAGTGTCTTGACTAAAGGTGCTGTTTAAGTGTCGCTGGGATTTTGTCCTGCCTAAGGGAAGACATCCAGAGTGTTTATTAGTAAAGTCCTCACATAAATTGCTCTGATTTTTGACTGCTAGAGCATTCTATGAGAGCCATGTCACATGTTTTAAAGGTGCATTTTGGCCAGTGGCCAGTCCAGGTGAAGTTTACACATCACGGGTGAGGTGAGTTGCCTGTTTCCTCCAGACCTGGTGTTTGTTCCAATGCTTTGGAAGAGATTGTTCTGCATCAGTTTTCTCTACACAAATATAACAAAGCTGTAAATAATTCCTTTGAGTTACAGACATTCAGGGCAGAAGTAAACAAATTTGTTCTGATTTGATTTGGTTAATTTCTCCAGTAATGTTGCCTTTATATGTGAAATTTCTTTTTTGTAAAAGCAAAAGCGAGACTGCAAAAACGTCCTTAAAAGAAGAGCACAGGCATTTTCACCACTTATTGTGCTAATGAGCCTCTCTGCAGTCAACCCACTGAATGTTTTCTGCAAGAAGTGGCCAGCAACATCAATATTAGAATAAAATACACTGAGCTATTTCACTACAAAAAGAGTAAGTAAGGTGTAATTTATCATTTAGAGACTTTTCTATATAGAGGGAGCTGAAGTTATTGTTTCAGTGAAAATTCACCATGACAATAATCCAATTACTGATGTCTGTGATCTGCTATAAAAGAAAAATGCTCTTGATGGCAGCAGAATTCTAGTCATAGGCATGTAACTCATGTCAGCACTCCAGTTAAGTATTTTGTGCCATGTCTCTGCCCCATGTAGGATGCTGAATAAGCTTCAGCAAGCTGAATCTCAGCTGTGAGATTTTTTGCAGTCTTTGTTTTTCTTTTTGTTTTTCTTTGTTTTGTTTTTTTTTTTTTTAATTAAGAAAACCCATTGAATACTAAAAAGTAACTGAAATGGAGGAAATCACATAAAAATCTTATTACTTTGAGGTTGGTGAAGATGACAACCTTTAGTGGAACTGATTTTTTTTTTCCGTCACTCTGAACACTCTGATGTATAAATTTCAACTAAAAAAATCTCAATGAAATGAATAGAATGATATGTTATAAAAATTAATTTGTGCTCTTTTTTATGTGAGCAAAGTAGGTAGAAGAAGAGTAAGCTTCATATGAGTTCCCCTTGTCAAGAAAGATGTGAGTTCTTTTATTTTGTTTTGGATTCCTATTTTAAAATTTTTTCCTGTATATTTCCAGTTTTATGCTGTGAATCAAGAACTCATTTCCTATCAAATTCATATTGAACACGAGGAAGAAATTGCATAGATACATAAAGTCAGATAAAGACAATAAAGAAGTCCGATCCAGTATGAAAACACGTTAATATAAACATCTTCAGATGTATTTCTCAGAGAAAAAAAAGTCAGTAAGAATAAAAAGAAATTATTGTTGGTTCATTCTAAAAGTGTCTCTGGCCACAAAAAAACCCTCTATTCAGACCATCGATGTTTAGGAGTAAACTTGAAGAGCCAAAAGTAAATGGCAATTTAAAATGAATTTTTTTCAGAATCCCTTAACTCACTCCTCATTCTCAAGCATCCTGTAGTGTGTAATTTATTACTCCATAATAAATAACTACAAGGCTGAAAAACTCTCTTGCTTCTGCTCTACAAATAAGAAATTGAAACCAAGCACTGGGAAAGTCTTGGTTACATCAAGTGGTGTCAGAGTAAAATAATTAAACTCAAGAAGGATCTTGCAGAGAAGAAAAATTTATATATTTCAAATAATATCTTCAGTAAACTGAAAAAGACCTGGTAATAAATAACTAATAGAAAACTATAGTCTGAAAAATTGAAATTGATGGAGCTTAGTGAAGGCTGGATGTATCAAAAACATTTGACATCATTCTTTTTGGAGGGGCATAAGCATCCTAGAGTAATTGTCAGTCAAAACCTGTCTTTTTGAGGGAAAATTATGTGCATGGCCTATGGACAGAGGGAAGTGTCCCTGTAGTTTTGGAGAGGCTTGTGCATGAAAAGAAAGCTGAGGGACTGTGAAAACCGTAAGCAGAGTCCAAGAGCAGACATGGGCACAGCTTCCTCTTCACAGTACTGGCACTCCCAACCATCTGAATGCTGTGATTTCTGAGTTTGTTTTTTTCTTTTTATCTCCCAAGTAACTGTGGGCCAAACTTCTCAAGCTGTTCCACGTTAGAAGGGCTCAGGGCTGTGGGCTACAGAGATGTTGCATTAAGTTATGAGTCCCATGACAGCATTGTGCTTCTACTTTACCTTCAGGTCTGGTAACCAATGAGAACAGCTACTGGGCCCCTGTTAATCAACACACACTATTGTTGGTCATCAGCATCCCAGTGGTGTTTCCTGGGTAGCAAATAACTGAATGTTTTTCACTGAGGACTTCAACATTTAAAATTTTCTTCTATGCTACAGAAAACAATACCTTGTTTTTTTTTTTTTTTTTTCTTAAAAAGAGCAATTTAATAAATTCCCTCAGAGTTATCCCAAATATAAGCATATTGTAGAAAATAATCTTTCCTGAAAATCAAGGAAGAGAACTGTGTTGAGAAAAAGAAAATCCTATGTGACTATGGGACATGCTCACCCATGAATTAAGAATTCACTAGCTGTGCTACTGACCATTAACACAGTTAGTTTTTAAAACTTCCTGATTTGAAAGGAGGTGGAGAGCTAAAAAGTCACCTGGAGATTGCAGGGAAGGAAGTCTTGGGTAGATCTTACTTCTGACTCTGCTGTGGCTGCCCCATATGTCAACATTTCTCCTTCCAGCAATAGCACCAGGAATCCATGATTTCCAAGATCTTTGTACACGCCTTTAACAATAGACCTGTTCCTTACTGCCATTTATATATCTGTGCTGTTGGACATGAGGACGCAATTATTTTTGTCAAAGGAGTAACAATATCCATCTGGGCTGTGATGGAGGACATGCTTCCTATAGATAACACCACTGTCTTTACCTTTATATACCCTTATATACCCTTATATAACTGTCCCTTGCTGAAGCAAAATGAATTTCTACACTTTTTTTTCCAGAAACAACATGTCCAATTTTCTGAGCAAAGAGATTTTGCTTTCATTTCTATCTCTTGGTGAATCTTATTTAAAGATTTTTTCCCTTCCAAACTGACACATGCAGTTATTTCACTTCCATACATAATATGATTTCTTTTCATGAGAAAACAGGATTAAAAATTATTATGTAGATTGCCTTTTCTGTCCCACACCTGTGTGTGAATAATCAAACCAGATTTGCAATCTCCTTCTACTCCCACCACACCAAGGGTTTTCCTCCTCTGAACTGTTGCTGTTATCAAAATATGCTGTACCCACATATTAATTTTTCTTCTTGTTATTTATTGATATCACATATCATTTCTTGACTGAGAGTTTCTGAATTGTCACAGAATAATAAAAGACCTTAACAATATATTGTTCAAGGAGCCTGACATTTTATCTACCTTGAAGTATGTCTAGTCAAGCAAATCCTCTGACTTCTATCTGGTTTTAGCTAAGGCATCAACAAATACCTCTTAACACTCCTGCCTTTCATTTATCTTTCCTAGGTCAGCAGTCTTTAGTGTGTTGGGTGTCCTCACAATTAATTGCACTGCATTGCTGAAGATTTAAGATGCCTACAGAAGTGTCACCGGGTGAATGTAATTGATGTCCTTGAGAGTGTTTGCTGCTAAACTGTCTGGAGAGGGTCAGGAGAGGCTGTGGCTCTGTGTGCCTCTCTACCCGAGCTGAGCTGGTACTGAGCTCTGTAGAGAGCCAACTTCAAATGCACTTTGAGACCTCTTTCAGAGACAAGCTGCAGTATCCGGGTCCTGAAGACTTTTGTGGCAATCAGAGGTGTTAGGAAGAGCAAGATACAATCTGATTTCACTGCCTGGGACAGAAAGCTTTGTGAGTGTCCTGCTGGGTTCTATAACCCAGATTGCCCCCTGAATGCAACCCTTATGGTTCAGTGATTGTAGAGAACCGGAGCTGTCACATAACTCTGCTTTTTCAGCTACAAGATGCTGAGAGCCTGGCCTCTTACTGCAGTCCTGAAAACTAAAGCACAAGCTCCTCCTCTGGTCTTCTGTCTCACGGAGTGTAGCTTCTTGTGTCTGGCTTTGCTGTGGTGAGCCCTGATTTACTCCTAACTCTGCAACAATGTTGTCCAAAGGTTGACATTCCTGCCTGTCAGAGCTATTTGTATCTATTTCACTAGTCTTGCATAAGCAAGCTTTATATATTTTCTTTCTTTAATCTCTACTTCAAATATTTATAAGCAATCTGATTTTTTTATCCTGTCTTCTCTTTGAACAGCTGATGGATGGTTGTAGTGTTTCTTTTGCCTTCTTCCTCTGACTCCCTAGTCCTTCTAATCCTATTTCTGGCTACATTCTGTGTATCCTTCTCTAACAAGCTGTAGTTCTCCTCATGTAATTCCTCCCAGTAACTTGCTTTTTCCAGGAGGCACATGCTATTTGAAGAACAAGCAGTGTCACTTTATGGATTCCTCTCATGCTTTTGACACAGCTTTACAGTTTTAACTTCCATTGGGAAAACACAGTGTCTGCTTGGCAGATGGAGTGGTAAGGGCTTGTAAAAGGATGGGGCTGCTACTGACTCTGGACTCTGGATTTTATACCATGTGTGCATGTCCTGGTTTTGGCTGAGGACTGGGTTAATTTTTCACAGTGGCCATGAAGGGATGGGGCTGGAGCCATGTGGTCATGGCCAAGACCCAAATGTTATTCCATACTGTAGAACATCAGTCTATGAATTGGGGGAAAACATCAGCAGCCTCCAGTGACTGCGCAGGGATGGCTCAACTAGACATCGGTCTGGAAATCGGACAGCTGCTGGGAAATTGTATTATGCATCACTTGTTTCTCTTGGATTTTATTATTCTCTCTTTCTCCTTTTCATTGTATTTATTTTTATTATAAAATTTTAATTAGCATTGTTGCTATTAATTAATATAATATAGGTATATTTATTATTTTTATAGCATTTTTATTTCAGCCCATAGGTTTTACTTTTTTAATTTGCAATTCTTCCCACCTGGAATACTTCCACATCAAGGGAATCAGCCCAGACACACCAGGAGTAACACCTGAACACATGGGTACTGAAGATAATTTTCATGAAGACCTTAATTCGAACAAAAGACAGGTGAAAACTCTGAGGGGTCCTGGCAGAAACTGTTTTGTAGCTCTGCAGTATTTTTTAGGAGATTCAGCAGAAAAATCTGTATTTTAGAAATTCTCCTTGAACACTTGTTCTACCTGTTATGTCATTTCCAAGGGGCTAAAGTTGGAAACAAGATCAACAGTGATAAGAACCTGAATAATATGGAAATGACTGGAAAAGCTTTAGAGTTAGAGTTAGATTTTGGAGACCAAAGCAGTTCATTTTGGAGTCCTCTAGCCCACAGAGGAGAGATCTGATCCTGGGTGAGTGGTTATGTACACCACAAGTGGGAACTATAAATATACTTTGTTCACAGCTAATCACTTCAGAGAGATGTGTATGGTACAAAGGTTTGGTCCAATTAATACAGTCTGTTGACTTTCTATATAGAGGATTTAGCAAGGACTGTGATTAAGCTCAGAAATACATGCTCCTTGAATGATTTCTCTGCCTCAGAAGAAAAAAGGCACAGGTGAACTTTTTTAGCGAGTAGGACAAATATATTAAAGCAAGATTTACTGTGCCTTTGAGATGTATGCAAGAAATAAAAGCATTAGAGTAAGTTGTTGTTATATCCAAATTATATTGTAAATTGCTCTGAATATAGACTCATTCTTTGTTTCACAACACATTTTATATAATTCTGCTCCTGTATAGAAATATGATTAACTTTTTTTGTGTTTACTGCTAAGGGACGTATTAGGATGTCTATACCAGCAAAAGGAAGAAAGTGAATATCCATCACTTTTGCTTAGAATTAGTACTCTAATAAATAATCATGTTAATAATTCTGGAGTAATTTCAGTTCCCTGAATCTTAAGAGTCCTTCAGTTATAAATGGAAGTCTAATATTATATGCAGCCTGCTATGTTCCTTTGTAGTGTGTAACATTTGTTTTGAAAGTCTTTCATTTCACAGGCTACAGAGAAGTACTTGCACATGAAGCCCTTGACATCAAGAATGTATGTTTCTGTCTCAAAGAGATAGAATCCCATAGGAGTTTCCTAGCTAAGGCAGAACATTTTTTCTCTTTCTAGAAATTTTGGAGCAAAATAGTGTTGAGACTGTGGGAGAAGTGTTGGGTGAGAAGCAACAAAGCTGTAGACCTGTAAAGACTGGAGAAGCTTGGTGACCTTTATGAAGCGTGCCTCTGGGGAATCTCTCTTCTTGAAGGAAGCAAAATGCATGGTTCCAAACTTGTAAGCAAGTTTCCATGATGTGAACAGTAGAACAGTACCATCTTAACTGCAGACTCAGAACTTAAGGAAATTACCCTGGGCTTCTGGGAAATGAATAAAATATTTCCTTTGGGGGAGGTCAGTTTATCAGACTGATTACTTCTGAAAGGTCAGCATAGTGTGTCTAACATTGTTTTCACATACACATCCATCTTAAAACTCATGATGTGTGTAACGTTATCAGGTATCCTAATGACACAGTGGATGATGTAGTTCTACACCAATCAGTTTTTCAGGGTTATTCTTAATTATGCCAATGAAAGCAAAAGTTCTTGGATCTCTATTTCTGTTTGCAAAATTATCTGGTCTATTTTCTCATTATTCTTTCATCATTTACTGTCCGCAGCTTGAAGAGTAAATGTATAGATGATTTTTAGGTATGATTGAGAAATCTTTTCATTTTACATGTAATGGGCCTTAAGTACAGAATCACAATGTTTTTCTGATGAGCTGAGATGCAATTCTGTTTTAAGGACTAAGATAAATATGTTCTCAAAACTTCAAGTTCCTCAGTGTCTGTAGAGACAGGCTGTATAATTGATCAGACACGAAGTGTACCTTGGTACATAACAATATTCCTCATATTTCTTAGAGAAACCTATTTGCAAATGTAAATGTTCTGTCAATGACAACTGAAGCTGGGAAATATGTCAGCAAAACTTAATTTGTTTACTCTATGTAATTTGTTTGTTAATGAACTGTGTATGAATGGAGCGCAATCTCAGCATATACATTTTCATTATTTGTTGAAATGTGTTGTTGACAGGGCTTGCTTCTCCTTTGTGATTAACTCATTAAACAAATTTGTTGCTCAGTATTTTTAAAATAAATTGTTCTGCTTCAACACAACAAGCACGTTGACTGGTTGTTCCTTTAATTTTTGAGTGCCATATTTAAGCTCAAAATCCACATGGACAATCCTCAGCACATAAATGTGAAACAGTTCATTTAACCTGCAGTATATTTTTTGAATTTTCTTATTATTAGCATACCTGTTTTCTAAAATGTCCTTAAAAAATCTTACATGTCATTTTGTAGTCATTATAAGTTTGCATAAAAATTCGGAAAGCTTTTTATGGAGAAATTTTGCAGTCAACCCTCCAAAATCCACTCATAAATAGCAGGAGAAGAAGAAATAGTTTGACAGTTTCAGTTGCATGGGATGATATTCTAAGTGTCAAGTTGTTGAGAAAGAAGGAAGTGTAGATATGCTACACTGGGAACTTTTCTCTGGGGTTTTATGACATAAGAAGAGATCCAGAACTTTATTTGTTAAATCTGAAAATGAAAATATTCATAAATTATTCACCATACTAGCTGCTTTATGAAAAATAACTAGATGTTAATTTTAAACTTTTTGGAATTAGAATATGAAGTGCATAGCTATCCTTTAAAAATAAATAAATAATTTGTGGTTCCAGTGTTGGGATCAAATCCCTTGAAATTCATCCTTGTTTTCCTCTATGAAACTGCAGCTATAAATAATTCCATCTATGTTTTTCCATCATATGCTATGTCAGAATATAGTTTGCTTCATATTAAATTGATATGTATTTTTTATTGTGAAATTTAAAGACTAATATATTGTCAGCTCAATAATAAAAAATTAGTTGATAGAATAAGGAGTAACTTAGGTTGAGAGGGAAGCCTCATTCAACTCACTGCACAAGACAGGGCCTGATTTTTGAGTATGTCCAAGGATGTAATTTAAATCCTCTCTGTGTGTACCTGCTCCAGTGTCTCACTGTTCTGCAACCCTTGCTATTTAAGACCTTTTTTCTTTTTTCTCTAACAGAGCTTCCATTTGTGGGGCAATTTGTGTCAGTTGCCTCTTGTCCTTTGGCTGCACACTTTCAAAGCACCTGGCTTTACATCCTTTGTACCCTCTCTTCAGTTTCTTCCTTAGTTTACCCTTCCTGAGTGAACAAACCCAGTTATCCCCCTCTCCTGCTGTGCCATGCACCCCACTGCCCTACCAGTGCACTCCACTGGGCTCATTCCAGTGTGTTCATATCCCTCTTAAACTGACCTGGCCAGAACTGGACCAGGCACTCCAGATGTGTTTCACCAAGGCTGAGAAGCCAGGAATATCAGCTCCCTCAATCTGCCAGCTGTACTTAAGGCAGCACAGCTCAAGATGTGGTTTGCTTCCTTTGCTCCCTGCTGACTCAGACTCAGCTTGTTATCCACTGGGATGCACAAGCCTTTTTCTGCAAAGCTACTTTACATCCAGTCACCCACCAGTCTGTACCAGTTCTTGAGTTAGTCCTCTGAGGTTCAGAACTTGACATTTCCTATGGTTGAGCCTGATAAATTTCCTGTAAATGCCTTTCCCCTGACTTACAAGTCCTTCTCAACAGAAAACCTGTTGGTTTGGTATCATTCACACATCTCCAGTTTGATATTATCCATAAAATTCCTCAGGATGCACTGCATCTTATAATTCAGGACATTTATAAAAACAAAAACCACTGTTGGCCTCAGTATAATTTCTCCTCCTGAGTATCACTGCAATTTTCCACTGCTGGGCACTGAACCCCTGATTGCAGCCTTTTCATTTGGTAATCTGGCAATAATTTTCTGCTCGCCTAACTGTCCACACATCAAAGTTGTATTTCACCAGATTGGTAATAGGATCTTTTGGGAATTTGTATAGAAAGCTACATTTAAGGTCAATGACCTCAACTGTGGTAGTCTTGTTCACAAAGCCAGTAATTTCTTTGTAGAAAATAATGACATCATGCATAGATGGAAAATCAGCCTTTTAATATGTTTTGCCATTTGGTCTCTGGCCCCATTAAACAGGGGTCCCATACTTTCTGTAATTTAATTCTGTCGGTTACACATGTATAGAAGCCCTGGTTGTTGCCCTTCACATCCCTTGCTAGTTTCAGTGCCCAGCTGAGATATGTCTTTCCTAAATCTTCTCTTAAGTTAAAACATCATCTCTACATTCCTGCTAGGAGTCCTGTCCTTGTCCAGACTCCTGAATACTTCTTTTTTTAGTTCTTTCTTAAGTGCCTTTTTCATCCATGCTTGCCTTTGACCACTCTTCCTCAGACTTCTGCACATTGAAGTTGTTCATCTGTGTGCTTTGAGGAGGTTGTTCTTGATCAGCTGTTCTGTGCCACTGTCCTTCAGAGCTGCCTCCCATGGGATCCTGCCTCAAACTAAGATATACTGTTCTGACACAAGGGATGTTTTTCATCTTAGAAAACATCAGAGCTTATAGAGAGAAGTTAGTTCACTTTTACAGGGTATTTCTAGGGCTTGACCCAGCCCTATTGTACTTGATCTCACCCCAGTGGTCTGAGCCAAAGACAAGTTATCATCCCATGTAACAGAAACACTGAAGACTCTGGCCCTGAAAATATAAAGATACCTACACCGATTTAATTGAAAACTAGAATAGGTGGATATAGCCCTAAAATTTCTTCATTCAGAAGTGTGTTATGCTAATAAAAACACTAATCTGTGGGAGATTACAGTCAGGATGTCTGACCCAGAGTTGCCAAAGGGATATTCCACCCCACAGAATGTGACACCCAGGGTATGAACTGGGGAGAGTTTGGCAGGAAGGGCTGATTGTTATTTGGATACTGGCTGAGCGTCAGTCAGTGGGTGGTGAGCAATTGCATTGTGCATCAGTTGTCTTTCTTGTGTTTTATTTATCTCTCTGTTTTCTCCCTTCTCCTGTTAAGGGTATAGAAAGTTGGCAGAAAATACCCCTCCCCCCTGAAAATTTAGCATACCATTTTATTTAAAATTCTTATTCTCTGAGACGGATGAGAGTGAGGAGGTTGCCCAAAGGATCTGTGAAGGCTCCATCCCTGGAAGTGTTGAAGGCCAGGTGGGATGGAACTTTGAGCAACGTGATCTAGTGGAAGATGTCCCTGCCCATGACAGGGGTTCCAACTAGATAATTTTTAAAGTCCCTTCCAGCCCAAATAATTATATGGTTCTATGTTTATTATTAGACTTTATTTTATTTCAGTTATTAAAGTGTTCTTATCCTTTGCTTCTGATTCTCATCCCACTGGGGAGTGGGTGGGCAGCTGCATGGGACTTTGTTGCCAGCTGAAGCTAAGCCAGGACAAAGATCTAAGATGGAAAAATCTAACATAGATCTTATTCTTCTTCCCAAATTCCACCATTCCACCTTTCGTAGAACAGAAAGAAAAACTGGTGCATATCTGTCTATCTATCTATCTATCTATCTATCTATCTATCTATCTATCTATCTATCTATCTATCTATCTGTCTATTCTTTTTCTATTCTTAAACCAAAACCACTAAGTGCTTCCAGAAAAGAAAATTTAAGAAACCTATTGTGTTTTTGCTCTCTGTAAATGCAACTGACTGCTTTACTTGTCATGTGTTAATAAAGAGCGCTGGTCTGCAAACCCACACTAAAGATTAAACTGGAGGGTCCAAAAAGTAGCAAGGAACATCTTGGCAATCTGTAATGCCAGCTGAAGGAACTCGACCATTTCCAGTCTGGAAACCAAGAGATCTGTGAAGACAATGTGAAGAAATGGAGATGAAGTTTATGTTTACTGTGAACAGTGTGAAATTTATGATGCATTTACTACTGTTTACTGCTTAATTTGCATGGGTTGTGAAGAAAAAGCATGCTAGATAAATAAACTGCTCAGTGAAGAATCTGATCAAGTGAAATTCTGACACACTTATAAATCAGCACTGACCCATACTTAAGCTCAGTTGTCTCATGCTTTCTTCCTTTATTTTTATAATACTTCTTAGTAGGATAAGAAATATTTTCATTAGCTAATTATTATTTTCATTCCTTCTCTTGTACTATGTATTTATCTTTTATTATCTTAGTCATGCTAACTTTACTGCTCTTCTGTATATTTGTTCTGTGTGGTTTTATGTATTTTTAATTGAGTGGCATAATATATTTATTATTTTTTCAGAATAAGAGTATAAAGTTTAAGACATACAAATTCCTGTTGAGTCATTAAGAATGAGAACTCAGATTGTATGACTTTTTTTGCTCAGGTTTCAACATCTACTGAAAATGCAGCAGAGAAGCTAAATCTTTTATGCCTTTAGATGATTTTATTATGTATTGTTAATCTAACTTTCTTTCTGAATTGATGACTTTGTTTGTGCCCTCCTGATCCTTGCTGTTGTTAAAGGCATTATGGCATATATGATATGATGTATGATATCTAAATTTAATAGTGTATATACCATAACTTTTAGTTTTAGACTGATGTTTGTCTCTAACAAAAAAACACAACCAAACCAAAGCCAAACTAACTACTGTAAGAATATTTTTAATAATATTTGAATTTATTAATTCAGAAGTCTGAAGTACTTATATGTAAGAATCTTACTCTAATAAGAGGTGTCCTTAAAATCTACGTGTTCGAAAAACAAGTCAGGAGGATGCTCAGAAGGCTATTAACTTTGTCTTGGGAATTTTAAGGTCTTCTTCAGAACTATTCAAAACTATTTTTGTGTCTAGAATTTAAAGACGATGTAAAGATAGTTCTGGGAATATTATTATTGTAACTCACACTGATAGTCTAGAACTGGTTAATTCCCCAGCTATGAAGTGATAATCACAACAAGTGGAACACATCATTAAAATAAGGGCTATTAGTAAGATTGTGATTTTTGTGCCTGATTTCATTTGTTTATATATTTTGCTAATTTAGTCAAACGGATAATATATTGTTAAATTCTGTAATGAGTTATATAGAGTTATCGAAATAACAAATGACACCTTGCCATTATATTGACATTGAAGACTGAAAAGAATTACCTCCACATTACAGTGTAGTATACCCACATGTGTATTGAAATGGACTTAAAAAGTGCCTGAAACTTCAGGTCTATAACTTGTAAAGAATACTGTAAAACCTCATCTCCCCAGCAGGAAAGACCAATGTAGGCTCCCAAAAAGTTGACGTTTACTTTATAAAGTAAGCAAATACTTCAAACATTTACTGTCTATTTTACCTTTAATGTACGTCTACAGTTTTGTCACCAAACTGGAGGTGAACTCACGTCAGCAGCATCAGGGAGGAGCTGGCTTTATGTGCCAGCAGCAGAGGAGCCCAGGCCCTGCCTGGCTCCACCGGGGCTGGGGCTACAGCAGTGACAGCCTCGGTGGCTGCAGAGCCGCTGGCAGCTGAGCGTGGTGGCTTGGTGCAGGCTCAGTGCTCTCCCCACTCTCGTGCTGGCACCTCTGTCTGCAGCATGAAGGTGAGCAAACTGAGAGGATGCAGGGTTTTGACAGAGGAGGGAGTGCATGTAAGCCTTGCAAGGTGCACAAAATGAGTTAATCTGTTTTGGCTCTATTATACAACCCTGTTTTAAATGTGACAATGCTATGTAATTGCTTTTCTTCCGCTTTTTCTGTTGCCATTCATATTTTGTGTTCTGCTTTTCTACATCATCCCAAGGTTAATTTGTCAATTATAAATAAGAATTAAAGAGACAAAATGTGAAAGGAACATCTCACTGGTAGTGTCTGATCATTTTTGCTGTGTACTCAAACACCTCATCTCTGTTCTCTGAGGATTTTTTTAGAATTGCAAACCCCGGGCAGGGAAGGGAAAATGTTATTTTATGTGTATGATGACAATGGGGGAATGAGAATGGGAGATTGCTCCCACTAATTAGACAGTTAAAGAAATGGACATTTTATGATATTTTCAGACCAAAGACAGAACAAATATGCTGCTGGTGTTGAGTGTAAGATGGACTGGGAAGGACTCTCTCAGGTGTGTTAGATGGCAGGCACCCATGGACTGGGGAGACAGCTGAGAAGCTAAATGCTCCCCACATACACATATCAGATATATCATACCTGGTAAAGTCTTCACAAACTGAAAGCTCCTTTCCACCAAGTTGATAATTGACAGAGTAATGCATTGGGGATTTTATATTTTATTTTATTTTGTTTTATTTTTATTTTATTTCATTTTATTTCATTTTATTTTTGATACAACTTAGCTCAGTTTTTCCTCAGTTCTAGCATGATGGATGTTGAGCACTTTTGACACATAGATCTTTAAACAAACTAGGGGCTTGGTGTGGTAGTAGTGGTTTCATAACCTGAATGAAATGAAATGTGGTGGTTTCATAATCTGAATCCCTGTAAATGTAATATATATCTTGTGTCAACATGATTTATATAATTCTTCAGTTTATAATAGTCGAATTTTCGGAAGTGGATCAAATTTCTAGTTACCTCACATAATATATTTTCTTGTAATGTTGTTATTTTCTCTTAGGATGGCAGAGTTGGTTTGTTTTCTTTCCAAGTAAATAGGGAGAAAAAACAAACAATACAGCTAAAAAGGCTTTAGCTGATTGTTTTTAACATTTCCTTCTCTGGTGAAAAAAATAGACTGTAGCTGTCTATAGTGACTGATGTGATGACAAACCTCTGATTTCCAGGTCTTCAGGAAAATTTCATGAACAAAAATACCTGTGGGAGAATATGATGCATTAAAATTTTTAAATTTGCCTTTTCAGCAATTCAAGTCTCACTTGTCTGTTGAGTTTATATGTGCCTTGTATGTTCCTCATTAGGGAAATAAGGTAGAGGAAGAGGCTTGCAGTGAAAAAAATGTGCCACATTTCAGAGATATTTGTATGACTATGTTGGGATGCAGGCAGGAAAGCAAGGATTATGATGAGATATGATCTTCTACCTCCCTGTGCCCTGAGCCCTGTGCTTCCTGCAGCTCTGTTTTAATAAGATTCTTTGTTGAGAATCTGAGAGAGCAAATCTAGTTTCTTTTGTGCATTACATTCAAGATTAGTTAGTGTGGGAAAAGAGTATCTAAATAAAAGTTGTGGTTTTAGGTTTTTTGGTTTAGTTTTTTTATTTCATGCATTTCAGCATGTTTTTCCTCTTTGAGTTACTGATTTCCCAGCTTCAGATTGGGAAATGACTTATAAATACATGATAGTCACAGACACAGTAATGAAAATCTTTGTAACACATGTTAACTCTTTCCTGAAATTATTATCAATTTTAATTAGTCATCAGACATGACAAAAGAGAATGCTCTTGCTAGGAAAATATCAGAAAGGGTAAGGCATTGTTTAAAAATGAAATCAAAGAACATCTGGTTCAAATGAAAAGCAAAAACATCTCAAATACTCTTCTTATAAGCTGCATACAACTGCTGAACAGTAGTTGTCTCAGCCATCTTTTCTCTGACTCCCCTTTAGCCAATTTTAGCCAGCTGCTCAGGCTGCTGGAAACATCTCTCTTATGAGGGAAGGCTGAAGGAGCTGGGCCTGTTCAGCCCTGAGAAGAAATGACTGAAAGGGAAACTCATCTCTGTCTATAAGTATTTGAAGGGAAGATATCGAGGGGATGAAGCCTTTTGCAGGCTCCTTTTGGTGGTGCCAAGCAACAGGCAGAGAGGCAAGGGGCAGAAACTGATGCACAGGCAGTTCCACCTGAACATGAGGAAGAACTTCACTGTGCAGGTGACTGGTCAGTGGGACAGATTGCCCAGGGAGCTGTGAGCACTGCAGATGTTTAAAAACCATCTGGACACAGTCCTCTGGGATGGCCCTGCTTGAGCAGGGAGGTGGGACCAAATGACCCCGCTGGGATCACTCCCAACCTGACCCATTCTGTGGTTCTGTGACTCAGTGAAGGCATTGAGGACTCCACTCTGAAGGAGCAGATTTCTCCTGTTTCTGGCTTAGTGACATGCTCTTCATCACTGCACTATGAACACTCAAAGTATCCAGTTTCAGCTCTTACATGTTGTATAATTCTACTATTGATGTTAGTGAGGCTAAACCTGTTACTGGCAAGTTGATCACATTGCACATCACAGATCCCCTCACCTTTTCGTTTGCTCTTATTTTCTCATTCTGCTTCTTTAGCTTTTCTGCTTTTCACTCATGGTTCACCCTGTACAGCCTCAATTCAGCAACTCTATTACACTATTAGGTGTCTTGATTATCAACATGGAAAAACCAAATAATTTTCCTTTTTTTTTCTTAAATTAAAAAAAAAAAAAATATTGTAGGTACAGCTAAATGGTTAGTTTTCAAAAGCGACCCAAAAGTTTAACCCAAGAAAATGTCATCCTTCTCCTGAGTCACAAGGGTGTGCAATATGTCACAATGCTATTGTGGCTTAAGTCCATACAATGCTGTCCCAACTGCTTTGCTGATGGAGCCCAATGCTTCCCCTCACTGTATACAGATTAATTTTTCTTTCTGAGCTTTACTTCCTTTGATTGCTTTTCCACTGCAGTTTAAAATTAGTGGAATGCTATTGCTTGCTGGCATTTACTGATTTCAGTGTGAGTTTTGGTAAGTACCTGCATCTGCAATGAATTGAAAATGAAGAGATTTAGGTCAAGAGAGAGTCTAAACTCTTGAATTCAATTCATTCATGTTGCTCTGTCTCTCTGACCTTTGGCAAATGTCCCTGAATGCACTGCATGAAAGAGGAAATGCAGTGAGGATTGCAGAAATTTGCTCCTATAGAACTGATAAACCATAGGGTTTATTAACAGCAATATATAGTTAACAAATTAGATGCAAAAAAAAGAGGGAAAATATTAGGAAAAGAAGATTACAGCAGGTAAATCTCTTTGTGACTTAAATAAAATACAGCAAGATCCCCAAAATTTTGCTCCAGGAAAGGGAGTCTCCCAGTTTATGAGGAACTAGTGTAAGACACTGCTTCCTCAACAGACTTTCATGGTAAAGGTGCAAAACAATCCCTGAGTTGTCTCTGGTGGATGAAAACTATAAAAGCAGCATTAACTCTGATCTCCACCTCCTGCAGAAAATGGAAGAATGAAATCCTAGCTGATGAAAGGGGGGAATTTAAGGTGTGGGGCTTTCCAGGAGATGTTTGTAAACTCAAATTGAAGAAGTATTTTTGGAATATGGAAAAAATGAATTTATTTTTTTAGGAAATCTTACATGAAAAACCACTCCTGTAATTTGATTTATATTTTTCAGGCGTTTTTTGGAACATTTACTCTTTTAAAACCAGATTTAAATTAATGTTCTTGCCACCAAGATCAACCACAGAGTCCTAAAAAACATTATCAAACAAAGCAAGCACAAAACCTATGAAACCAGCTACTAAGTCTATAATGGACTATGTAATTCCACCTATAATGTTTTTGAGAAAATCAACACAGCTAAATGCGAGTCAGATTTAATGTAAGGATGTATTTAATAATTTAGACCTCTTAAATCAGGGTTTCTTCAAGATGAATCAATGAGGAAAACAATACAGGCATAGGTATACTCTTGCTTTATCTGCTGATGAAAGGCTTTATAAATAACTATCACAAAATAAGTGTTAAGAATGCATACTGTGGTTATATGGAAAATGTTTAGAGATATGCCAATCACATTGGTTAGAAAAGTTGTATTTACATGAATATAACTTTTGCACCACAAATTATTCTGGTTTCCATGCTGTACTGAAAAAAGAACATTGCTTTGGACTTGTAATGAAGAGCTGACCTAGTTTTTTATGCTTACTTTGTGTTATAGTCACATACATTGAAAGAATTCAACTGTAACCTTTTATAATTAAGAATAATGGCTAGGCATGAGATCTTAACAGCTTATAGGACTTAAAAATCAATTAATTTCTTACTAGTTGGACTGTACTGATTAAACCTATTCAACAAAACACAAAATAAACTTCTGAAATGAGCTTTTTGAAATAAACCCAACCTGAGCTAATAGTTTTAACGCCTTTCTGTCTCTGATTTAATTGTGTTTGATCCTCTAATGCAAGTTGGAAATGGAGAAAAAGTTTTATTTAATCTTACCTGATTGTGTAATCAGGATAATGAAATATCTGTAGTATTTTAAAGCTGGCTAACAACATAAACTATACCTAAGTATTTTATGCTGTTTAAAATGTATTTATCTATATGTAAATAAAATACAGAAGAAGAATGCTAAATTTATGATCTAAAAGAATCAAATGTGTAAGGAAGTATAAAACATGCAATGCTGTGCTAGATCTGTTGCAAAACCCAGTCCTGTTCATGAAAGACACCTTTGCCACACAGTCACAGAATTTACCAAACTTGCACATAAAACTGTTTACATTTGCTGGTTTTGCCCATACAAAATCATTGCACATGGGTGGAAAGAGATGCTTATGTGATCATATGTGGGACACTTAGAAGCTCTCCCACAGGGGTGCACAGTTTCCCTTCAGGTAGTAGCTCTGTGCTGCAGAACCTCACTGCTCTAGAGGCAGAAAAACTTGTAGTTTCCAAGCTAAGTTTGTTACTCATCTTTATACAGCCATTTCTTTGCAAGCCAAAATAAAGTTTTTGTCAGTTTCATATCAGGTCTTTTAGGACCTTCCAACATTTGCAGATTTTTCAAGAATTTTCTACATGACAACATGAAGTGCTTTGCTGAAAATCCTCACAGCAGGTGTCTGCCACACTTTCTTTGCTTACTTTCTATGCTTAGAAAAATCACTTTTCTCATAATCTGACCTTTTATCTTTCAAGGACATGTCACAATGCAATGGCAATTGCATGGCCTCAGAATAGCACTTATTCAGAAACCCCACCTCTTTCTCTGCAGACTAGGCAAGATACAAACAATAAAGAGATAAGTTTTAATGTAATTCTGAATAAAAAATTATAACTGTGTACAGCACATCTTCTATGAGTTTATGAACATTGAAAACTTCTATGGGCCTACACAGACTTTACAGTGATAAAATTAAATTTAGAGTACACCTCCAAACATGGACTGTGAACTGCTTCTACATCAGCCCTGATAGCACTGCTCACAGGATTTGATCAAGGCTGAGGGAAGGATTTGAGGCTTATGGTCTTATTTCCACTGCACATTGTTCTGACAGCATAGGGAGAAAATGACTTTATAAAACAGCTGGAAAATAATTTTGACTACAAGAGCTATTGCATTCAAGTTGTTGGCTCTGCAATAATACTGCAGTGGTTGCCATATGCCATTACTTTTTTCTCTTTTTTGCATTTATGCGCTGAAATTATCTGACTCATTATTATATAAGCAGTACTAAACTAAAGTGTTCTGAATTTGCACTGAGACCATAATCTTAACTTGATCATTTGTAAGCAGGCAGATAGATACCTCAGTAGTCTGCTTTTGGTCTTACAGAGAAGACCATACTTAAGTGCTTTGCCGGCATGGGATCTGAACGTGCTATTCTCCCAAAAGGATTAATACCACTTGTTCAAATAATTAAAATGATTTTACAATGAAAATTCTCCCTTTCTCCTAGTTGGAAAACTTAATATTTGATGTGAAGTTTCAACATTTTGATTTCGTATGTACTGGATGTTCTGTTTTCTATAAAAGCTTTATTTGTTGGAATCTGAGTTTGGAATGTGCTATGGTAATTTTGAAAACAACCATAGGACATTTCTAGCACAGGTGTCTAAGAGTTATTTTATGGAGTTAGGATTTTCCTCCTTGTGATTTGATGTTTAGAAAGGTGGTACACAAAAAGTACAGTAACATGGAAGATGAGGTGTTATCCCATCATGCTAGATACAATATGCCTCTTGTTCCCATCTTGTTTCACTCACATAGAAAGCGCACATTTAAAAGTGGCATGGAGGTGACAAAAATGATGACCTTTCCTCCCCTAAAAGCCAACTATTCAGTTATGGGCTAAAAGTTTAAATCTTTCCTAGTCTGTTCATGAATATATTCTGCATAAATGCCTCCTTAATTTTTCTTACAGCTTTAAGGTGGAGTTTATTTCTAGATACATCCAAGTATATATACCTAAAACCAAATAAATATTCATATATGGAGGAAGTTATTCTTACCTGTTTGAAATTGTTACTTTTAGTTAAATATAATCTCACATTTTGTTGGCATTGCTCTTATGTTGTGAAATCAGTCACTTTACTTAAATGATTAAAATTTTCTGTCCCTGAAAAATGACTTTTTCAGGAAGATGCTTTGTGGAATGACTCAGATTTGTAGGCATTTGGTGAAATGACTGGAATAACAAGCACTTTGTTACCCGGTTGGACTGCTCTACTCAGTTGTATGAAATCACAGAATCACAGAATATGAGTTGGAGGTGACCCATCAGGATCACTGACTCCAGTTCCTGGCTCTGCATGGTGAAATCCATGAGTCTCACTATCTGTCCAAGAATATTGTCTGAATGCTCCTTGAAATCAGACACTGAAATCAGGTGCTCTGACCACTTCCCTGGGGAGCCTGTTCCAGTGCCCAATCACCCTCTGGGTGAAGAAATTGTTCTAATATTCAACCTAAACATTGCATGACTCAGCTTCAGGCCAATCCCTTGGGTCCTGTCACTGGTCACTGAGAGAAGAGATCCATGTCTGCCCCTCCTGTTCCCCTCACAGGAAGTTGTAACTGTGGTGAGGTCTCCCCTCAGTCTCCTCCAGGCTGAACAGATCAAGTGCTCCCAGCCCCTCCTCACATGGATTCTCCTCAAGGCCCTTCACCATCCTCATTTCCCTTTGGATTCTCTCTAACAGCTGAATGTCTTTGCTGCCCATGTCCACAATATTCAAGGTGAGGCTGCTGCAGAGCAGAGCAGGACAATCCCCTCCCTTGCCTGGCTGGTGATGCTGTGCCTGATGTCCCCAGGACATGCTTGGCCCTCTTGCCTTGTCCATGTCCCGTTTTTGAGGTTGCCATCCTCATCCTGTAACAGTCTGTTATGGGATGTTATTAATGATGTTATTTCTGATGTTATTTCTACACTGCCTTTTGCCATTAATATATTTGAAAACCTCATCCACATTTCTGGCCAACTTCAGCTTCAGGTGAGCTTTGGCCACATGACTTTTCTCCCTACACTGGCAAGCAGCATTTCTGCCTTACTGTTTTGGGCAGTTTATTAAATCACTCACATCAGTGAAATCTAGCATATTAAAAACTGCAGCATGTAGGATGTTCTGCTGCAATACTGCTACAGAAAGTAAAATCTTCCATCAAAATGGTACTCAGAAGCATTTTACAATCTGATTTGTACTTGGTTTTAGCTTGGTACTACTTCTTTTCATGTGCAACCCATTTCAAATTAGATTTTGGATTTTATCTGCCGCTGCAAGCATTGTGGAAGAGAGGTCACTGACAGCAGAGGGTGGAAGTTGGGGTTTTGGTTTTCTAGAAGGGAGCTTCATGACATCCACTGTTCTTGTTGGAAAGCAAGTATAGGTTAATTAGGTCATTGATGGACTTATATTAGGAAAAGGCAATAAACAGTTCTTAGCACATTGCATTTCCATATAAAATAAAACTCATTGAACAGGCTTGGGTTCTTAGGGGAACATAAAGTCTCCTTTTAATTAGATATACAATGCTGCATCTTTGGCATCTCACTAAAAACATTTCAAAAGCATTGCAAGGTTGGCTGTGGGTTTAAATTTTCTTTACTCACATTTCTTTATAATATACCACACCAGTATTTATACAGACATTGCAGATCTTTCACATTTCTGTTGTTTTGGACTTGATGATCCTGATGAGTCCCTTCCAGCTCAGCATATTCTATAATTAACAGCAAAGTATACTAGGTAGAGTGGTTACATGGTGTACCTAGGTGCCACTAGGTACGGCCTGGAACTGCTATTTTAGAATGAATATATATATATATATGTATATATATGCATACACACATGTTGCATACTAAAATATATATGTATATATGTTCTAATGATTGGTCAACTGTTGAAAAACATCAGCTGTAGGGAACAGGAAAATGATTGCTTTTTATGAAAGTTCTTTTTTGATGTGTTTATCGCTGAGTGCATCATATACTGCTAATATTTAACACTTCTAGCATCTACTCACAACTCACATTTGTAATACAATGTGATAACAAAATTCCTCCCCAAACCCTATCTAATAAGTTCGCTTTCTTATTTCATTATGCCTGCTCCAATAACATCATAAAATCACCATTAAAAACATATTTTTGACTGCAGGGAAGTAGGCTTAGAGAAACTGCTTAAGGCTTGAAGCAGAAAATTTGAATACAAAATATCATTGCGGGATGTATATTTGTTATTTGGGTTGAGGAGGAGGAAAATGAGGCCCCTTCCCTTGTGGAAGCTTGCGGAGAGCTTGAAAAAGAGAAATGGATCTTTGTGAATTTTTAAAAGTTTTATTTTTATTTTTTACAATAAATAAATTTTAATTTTTTTTACCCAAAAAAGTCTTGATAGACAACAGGCTGTGTTTTTTAATTGTTTTTGCTTTAAAAATCACTGTGAGAAATCCATTTAGAGAGAAAAGGAACTGTTTCCCATATTTACTAGGGAAGAAATCACAGATGATCTGCACACAATCCTATTTTACAGCAGCACTGTAAGTTTTCTCACTTTGATTGAAATTCCTCAAGGTTTGATGCTAGTCCTGGAATGAATCCCTGTACTCCATACATGTATCTTCATCTTGAAGGGTAGGTATGTCTTGCAGATGTTATTTGGTATAATTAAATGAGTAAAGAAAATCTTGTCTCTCATTTAATGCAATTGGATGAATTGATCTCTGACATCCATTTTCCCTGATTACTTTAGCAAGACAATTTACTCTAAATTGGCCAATCTTCACAATAAAAAAGAAATCACAAGAGAAATGAAATAAATAGGCAAAACTTCAGAGTTTCTGTAGAAAAATACTGTGCAGCCAGAAGGTAAACAAGGATTTGGTTTGTTTTCAATTCATATTGCAAAGCCTGAAAAAGCTTTCTGAAAACATACTTTGTATTTTCTGGAGGGATTCAAGTGAGTAAATAAAAACCTTTAGCAAAGATCTCACAAACTGATACCTGGAAAATATTCTTGCTGCTTTCTTCAAAAAGTCAGAGCCAAAGGTGACTATTGCTGTTGTAGTCTTCCTCACCTTGGCTCTCTCAGGCCGGGTGAGATAAAATCCACATTTAGTGTCTGCATGGCAAATTCACAACACTCAGCTGAACATATGCCCAAAGTCTTAAAAAATAAAGGTGTTTTGGATGTGTGTTTTACCATATTTAAATAGGTTTTCTGATGATATTTCACATATTGGGGAAAATTACCCACATACAGGATCTTGAAAAAATATCTTGCAAATTTGGATAGCTTAGTTTCCCATCAGAGCTGGGAAATGAGTTTAATGTACTGGGTTATTTATTTAATTTTCCCCCTGTCTATTGCCTTTAGTCTCCAATATTTCCTTGGCCAGGTGATTAAGGAGGTTACACTATGGATCTCACATAAGGTTTTCTGTTGGTGATCATCTAGTTTAGATTTTTCCTGTGCTTTCACTGTCAAAGTTCCATGAGTGGCTGCAGTTTTAATGAAGTGACATTTAAAATTTTGTCTGATTTTCAAGTTAATTCCTTATTAACATCTGTCACTCCAACTGCATGCCTGAAGTTAAATAAAAAATTAGATAGAAAAATAAATAAATCACATTAATTTTGCATTTCATCCATTCAAACCCTACAGTTTAATGTCAAAATATCAGAAAATGGTATACCATTGTTGGTGAAAATCTGAGGAAAATGAAGGAATATGCCTTTAGGAAAAGAGAATGAAATGTCTTTTTCATTTTTAGAGGTATTGAATAAAATGTGTATGTTTTACCGAGATGAGGAGTTGGTCTGCAGGTCATCTATCTCCTTCAACAGCATTATTATTGGCAGGCTAGAGGAAAAGGTTCCTTACTGTTTTTCACTCTGTTTCTGTGAATATTTACTCTTTGAAATGTGTCACTGCCTCCATTTCAGTGGCTGAGACTGCCCTGTGGCTTTGAACCACTTTGGTTTGATTCTATGATTAATTCTGTTATTCTGTGAACTCAAAAGCAGAGGTTCTTTTCATCTGTTCATTTTTCCAGAACAGAAAAAGCAGACCTGTGGCTTGGAAGTACCTGTGCTGTGGCTAAATAAGTGCATTATTTTTGTCCCTAGTGGAAAGTTAGATATCAAATGACATTGTGTGGAATTTGCTGCTCTCTGAAGCAGACTTTGTATTGGAATACATCAGCATATACCTACAGCAGGCATTTTAGTCATCCAGTCTTGCTATGCAGCAACAGCTTTAGTAAGGAGAGCATAAGCAACACACAAATTATTCCAGTTATTCCAGGTCCACATACCTGCCTTCTCTCTTACCCCTTCCCAACCACAGTGAAGTAGAAAAGGTAAGACTGAAAAAAATGCTAGTGCAGAAAAATTTAATTATATTAACTGTTTCTTAGAACTATGGGACAATTCAGATTGTTACTCTAAGAAAAATAATTTTATATATATGGATTTTCAATAATTTTGAGAAAATAACTCAAATACTTTCTCTTTCAGCTTGTAGTATGCGTTATATTTAAATTTGACTCCAGATTTAGAGCCATGGTAATGACTTTGGAAGATTTATTCATCCTTGTCACTACTATAAGGCAATTTCACTCTTCCCTGACTCTTTAGAGGTGTAATACTGGGAAATGTTAATTGACCAAATCCTCAGTTAGACGGAGAGAAATAAGGGAACATGAAGTATAATTCTGTTTATGAGTTTGACTTGGAAATTACCCATCACACAACAGATACTCAGAGGCAATAAAACTTAAGCTCTTTTCTATTTCAATGAACTACTTTAAACTCCCAAATGGACTATTTGGATTAAATGATATATATACCAGCTTTCTGTTATATATTACAGATATACCAGGAAAGCTGGCTGGGCCAGACACTGACCTCAATTTGAAGATACACCTTTCTTCTCTCATCCAAATGCTTCAACAAGAAAAGACAGGCATGGCTGTGAATACAGAATAGAAAGTATTTTTAGGTGTGGAGAAACGGCTACAGTTACCTTGCCTGTAAAAATCCCATGCCTTTCCTGGATTTGCCAAACATTGTCATCTATCTTTGCTCCTGATGCTGGCAGATGTCAGAAGGTCCCCTCCTCCTTCAGAGGCAGATGAAGTGAAACTTTTCCAATGAAGTTTGTGTGGATGTCAGAGGACAAGGGAACAGGTCAGCAAAGCAGACCCCTTGTTTAAGTAGACAGGTTGTGGCTATTCCTGTTCAATCTGACAGGTCTCTTTCTCATGAGTAATGCAAAAAAGAAAAATGGTTATTTTTCACTCTGTTTAAAAGCAAACATTATTTCCAGTTCTTGTCTTTTTCACCTTCCCCACTTGAGAACAAACAGAATAGCCAGCCAAAATCAACCACCAATTTTTCTCTTAAAACACGTATTTAAACACTACCTTCTTCTGATTCTTGCTGAAGCTACACAATCAGCAAATATCTGGGAATGAGTGGCCTTAGTAACAACTGTGCTTACAGAAAACATGTCACTCTTACTCTGTTTTGTTAGCCATTCACAGTGTGTTTCTTTTTAAAAATGTGTAAAACTACCTTGGCTTTGGAGACAAAAGAGAAAATGATACAATTACTACCACAGAGCTAACTCAGACTAAAATTTGCATTCTACCTTTGGCTTCTGAGCTAACAGTGATTTGCACTCTTCCCTGCTCTCCCTCCCTCCTTCCCCCAGGTGTAAAGTAATACTTCAAAACTTAAAAATGTGTCTTTGATAACTTTAAATTACTCTTAATACCACCTCCTCTTGTCATAACAAAGCAGGCTTATACTTCAAAGGGGACTGTGTGGTAGTTTTGACTAGATCAGTGGAATTATCATGGATTATTTTTAACTTTGGTTCCGGCTCTTTGAGTTTTGTTCTGACTCTCTGATTGAATTCATGGGAAAATTGAAAGCAAACCCCAGCTAAAGGATTGAGGTTTAAGGTAATACTAGCCAAGGAAGTTGATAACAGTTGAGACCCTGTTAAACACATAAAGGTTTCAGTCCAAGCATCTTGTGACCCAGTTCAGGTATTTGTAAAAAAACCGGGTGAGACCTGAAGGTAGGTATCATATATTATGACTGGCTTGGAAAGTCATAAAGTTTTTTATTTAATTGGAGGTAGGAGAGCAGAGTTGAGCTTAAAATCAGTTACAAATCTCATCCTTTTCTTGCTGATTTGTTCTTCTTACAAAAATAGTTTTGATCTAGTATGATCAAAAACTATTTGGCACTTTTTTATGTCCACTGGAAAAGTGGGAGATGCACAAGGTGAAAGAGGGCAAGAAATTTGAAGAAGAAGAGGAAGTAATAACCAGAAGGGAAAGAAACAGAATCAGAGTAAACTGGATAATGAACAGGAAGAGATAACACTGAGAAGGGAATACATGTTTAGGTAGTACAGATTCTTTTATCTCCACTTTTTAGACTGTATGAAACTAATTTCCTGGATGAGCATACTTAATTGGGGGAAGAAAACTAATCAGATCAGATTCAAAGTTTACTGCAAAAATGATACTTTAAAGTGATAAATAATTCTTTGTTCAGTCTTCTACATCTCAGTTGTTTATTTTGAACCACAAAGACTTGTAATTGTAAAGATAATGAGGTATCTGATTTTTTTCTATCTTTCCTACTTTGTCATTGTCAGCCTGTTGTGCCTCCCACTACATCATGAGCAGACTTTTCATTACAAATCTCTTTAGCAAATCTAAACCCTTTCAAAGGGGAATAGCCCTGTGTTTCCTCCCTGGAGAATCCTGGACTAGTGAAGTGTTAAAATTGACTGTGTCTCTTCCTTTAACTGTGGTATAAACATTATAATTAATGCAATGAATGAGAAAACAAGTATTAGAAAAAAAATCAAAAGAAGAAAAAAGGGAAACTTTGAACCTACTAGGGTCAAAACCCTACACTGGTTCTGTCCTTCAGGGTTGGTTAAAAAGAAAAATGCATCCATTTGTGTCTGGCCATTTAAAACAGTCCATCTGAAGCTTCAATATAATCAGGCAAATAAAATTGTTTATGGTTAGTTATTCTGTTTTTATTGCTTTCTTTGTCTGGAAATTAGCAAGAGAAAAATATTTCTGAGTTGGTTTAATAGAATACTTGAAGGAACAAGGTTTCGGGGTCTAAAGATTGGAAAATTACCACAAGTAATTTTACTCTCAGAATTAGTTTTGGGTTAAAGTCTGTCTCTAATAGAAAGAAAGAAAGTGGTTTTCCTTCATATTTTGATCAGTTTAATGTGAATGTGAGCAGCTTTTTTGAAAAGGTTGGTTATCAGATTCAAATGTGCCTATGATCTTACATAGATGTCAGTGCTTTTAGCATCTCTTTAATTTAGTTTGTCTTCTATTATGTCAACATTCCATCCCTTCCTTCCAAACAGGAGTAATTTAGGGTTAACTAGTAATATATAAAAGGTTTTTTTGATTAACAAATGAATGCATAAAATTCAACCCTGCATAGGTAGATTCTGTACTAACAGTGCGCCAGTGCATAATTCATAATTGCCTTTGACACCCCAAAGAAAGTGTACATTTTAAATCATCAGTCAGGAACACCCTTCTGTTTCTGAAAAAAATAAAACTCAAAATAAACAACACATTTTAATGTAAGCATCCATCAACATGGATAATTTTTAAAATCAGAATATTTTAAATCTTGTATTAATACAGGCAGCTCCCTAGTTTCTGAACACCTTTTGGAGATGGGTACAACCATCATAAGCTCTATGATCTGCAGTCTAAGGACTGTACTCAACAACCAGACAAACAAGTCTGTTGACTCCTTCCATTTCAGGTTTTGTAAATGGGCTCACAGCCCTCACATGGAGCAGATTTAGTAGTTCTATTTACTTCGGGGCAATTACTTAAATTTGCTATTCCTAAAACTTGAACAACACAATGACGACAAGTAGCAAGAATAGAAATAAAGTCCTACAGTCAATCTAGAAACAATAAAAATAAAGCTCTACAGTCAATCAGGGGATTGTGAATGAGTGACAGAGTGAGGAAGAGAAGATAATAGATGGCATTTTCTAGCTGACTAGGACAGGTCAGTAAGCAAATAATTGCTTGTAGGATTTCTTTTAGTGGCAAGGACAGAGGAAATGTCATATGTGAACTGTAAATACAACACTGATAAGATTGGGAAAATTGCAAATGTATATCATTATGTAAAGTACTTTCCACTTATTCTGACAAAATCAAAAGGCAACTTGTGCTGTATAGCTGGTAGGAGAGTACTAGGCATTCAAGGATATGATTTGTGCTGAGTTGATGTAGACACCAAGTAAAGGTCAGATGAATCCTGACCTATAAATATGTGTTTCTTAATTTGTTAAATGAGTTATTTTCTTCCAGACATAGAGAGCTTTCCTCTTGCATTTCCCAGTGTTGTCTTCTTCATCCATGAAAATCAATGTAATTTAATGGCTAAAACAATATTTGGGATCTTAGAGTCGAATGAAGAGGCCTTTATTAAGATTCTGCCAGATAGGATTCAAAAAAGAATGTAATTTATGGAACTGTGGTTCCCAGAATGACTGAGAGAGGAAGGCACCCCTGGAGATTGTCAAGTCCAACAGGTTAAGTGAGAGAAGATTGCTTGGGGATATGTTTGGTTGGATTCTGAGTATGTCCAAGGATGTAGAGTCTGCAATCCCCCTGGACAACCTGTGGCAGTGTTCTTCATGCCCACACTTTCTTACTCTTACTCTTACTCTTACTCTTACTCTTACTCTTACTCTTACTCTTACTCTTACTCTTACTCTTACTCTTACTCTTACTCTTACTCTTTTACTCTTACTCTTACTCAGCATTTTGTGTGTTTCAGTTAGTACCTTTAGCCTCTTGTCCTGTTGCTGGGCAGCACTGAGAAGTGTCTGGCTTCTGCCTTCTTACTTCTACCATCAAAGTTTTACAAAGATGGATAAAATTCCCCTGAGCCTTCTCTTATGCAGGCTGAGCAGCCCCAGTACTCTCATCTCTCCTCATATAACAGTAGCAGTTCCTTAATCATCTTCATGAGTCTGCACTGGCTGTGCTCTAGTATGTGCATCACCCTCTCATACTCAGCAGTCCAGAGCTGGACCCAGCATTCACAGAATCACAGAATCAACTAAGTTGGACAAGACCTTTCAGATCACAGGGTCCAGCCTATTCCAGATGTGCATCACCAGTGGTGAGCAGAGGGGAGGTTCCAACCACCAGACTTCACCTGCTGGCAACATTTTGCCTAATGCAGAGTACCATTGTCCTTTTTTACCACAAGGGCACTTTGCTGGCTTTGTCAAACCAGGACAAAGCTAGGATTAAGACATTTTCTGTCAAACTCCTTTTCAGCTGGTTGGCCCCTATGTTATACTGGTGCCTGGTTTATTTCTTCCTGGGAATAGGGCTGACATTTCCTTTTGTTGAGCTTTGTCATGTTCATGTGTTGTCCCATTTCTCCAGCCCGTTGAGGTCCCTCTATTCAGCTGTGCTATTTGGTGTATCAGCCACTCCTCCCTGTTTTGTATTGTCAGTCCACCTCACTTTTCATTTAGCCAGACTCTACTCCATCAGCTTTTCTGTGGGGATGACATGGGAGACTATCAAAAGCCTTGTCAAAGTAAAGGAAAACAGCATCCACTGCTTTCTCTTAACCTATAGAAGGCTATCAAGTGGGTTAAGAATGATTTTCCTTTAAGTCCATGCTGACTGCCCCAAATCACACTGCTGGCCTTCATGTACTTGGAAAGGGAGATTTTCTCCATCAATTTCTTAGGGACTGAGGTGTGGTTGTCCAGTCTGTGGTCCTGCAGGTACTTCTTCTATATTTTTCAGAATAAGAGTGGCATTTGCTTTCTTTCAGTCCTCACAAAACTCAAACAATCAACATGACATTTCAAAGATAATTGAGAATGACCTTGCAGTGACATTGGGCAGCTCCCTCCACACTTTTGGGTCTATCCCATTTTGTCCCATGGACTTGTGTCCATCTATTCTCTTTAAATGTTCTTAAGCTGACCCTGCTCTGGTGAGAAGTGATCTTTACCACTGGTCTTAGGGGTCTGGGCCTGCTGAAAACCAAAGGCAAAGAAGGTATTCAGTACTTTAGTCTTTGCTGTGTCTTTTGTCACCAGGTTTCCCTACAACAAATGGGCCCACAATTTCCCTGACATGTCTTCTGCTGCTGATGTATCTCCTGGAATCCTTTTTGTTGCTTTTCACCACCTCATGAGATACAACTCTGCACAGGCTTGTCCTTCCTAACCATGTACCTGAACCCTCAGACAGTGCCTCTCTGCTTTTTCTGGGTCACCTGTCCCAGCTTTTGCCTCTTGCCCACTTCCCTTTTATGTTTGAGATTTTCTGGGAGTTCCTGTTCATCCATGCAGGGCTCCTGCCACTCTTGCTTGACTTTCTGCTCATGGAGCTGGACCCTTCTTGGGAAGTGACACATTTCAGTGGCAATTTCACAGTTCAACATACCTGCATCATTCCACTTTTGTGGCTCAAGCCCTAGACATATTGAACCTACTTTAATCATGACCTTAATTTTACTAGTGCATTGTTCCATCCCTAATTAGCTAAAGAAAATTGCAATACTTTAGCTTGATAATTAGCTTTCTTAAATGAATATTTGCTAGCTCACCAATTTTAATAAAATCAATGAGGGATATGCAGATTTGGGTTGCTCTAACAAATTAAAATATGGTACAAGAACTATGAGGGCATGGCTAGTGTCAAAGACGTCGTTTTTAAACAACTCAGTTTATCTTTCAAATGAATATTTAAATATTTTTAGACTATTATTCTTAGAGTAGGCTATATGGGTTAAGAAGATCTCCCCCGACTTCACTGAGAAGGAGCAGTAATGGCTCAGGCCAGGATCTGATGCAGAGCTGTAAAAAAGCTGATCTTTGAAATAGCTGAGCACCTTGCTTTCAGTTCTTTCTGAGCACTACAGAATCACCTCTGCTTCTCTATAGCAATGGAGATTGCACTCACAACTGGGACTTAGCCCAAGAACACTGTGGTTGTAACCTTTCTCCTTTAGTATGCCACTGAAATTTTTTATAAAGCAGGGATGAGAAAACTATGAAATGTACATTTTTGTATTAGTCAGACTAAGTTTGTCAGGCACTCTTCTTCTGAAGTAGTTTTTTGTCTTCTAGTACATCATGCAGCAATAAACTTCTTGTTTGGGATTGGGAAATGTAATGAAGAACTCTTGGCCTTGACATACTCCACTGTGTACTTAACACCAAAGCTTGTGTCTGTTCTGAATAACTTCTTGTCACAGTGACTGCTGTTCACAAAGTGTTAATGGTGGGATTTCCACCAGCAGGATTTAGAAATCCCAGAAGACATGCACTGTCCGAGTCCATGGACAAGCTTGAAACTATACCAGCATGCAATACTTTTGGAAATCCTTGCCCACATGCTATGATGCGGTCAACTGGGAGATGTAATCTACATTTTTTTGGTCAAGATGTCAGAAGATAAACAAATACCTCAGTCCTGGGTTAATCAAATAATAAACACTCAAAATCTATTATATGAGCAAAAAAACAGAGAAAAAAAATCTAGGTAACAAATCACCTTAATTCAATGCCTTTCCTACTGGTCCTTTCATGAAGTAGTAAAATACTTAAACAATCTCAGCTCAGGACAGGACACTAATCTGACATAAAGCCCAGGTTCTGGACTCTGACATTTTGCTGTACAGCTAAATGCAGATAATAATAAAGCACAATTTTAATGAATACAGATTTGGTTGTTGAATATAGAAACAAAATTTTGGGAAAAAATACCAGAAATTTTAATCATAACTGAGTTATTACAAGCTGCTTGAGCAGCTTCATTAAATGTCTCTGAAAGCCATTTCGAAAACTGAAATGATGGGTGACATTTAGTTTACATAGTGGGTAATATAAAAGATAAAATAATTTTGAAATATAATTGGTAATAAAGAGAATAAATAGTGTCTTATAAATATGCTAACAAGCCATTTTAGTGATATTTAGTATAGACATACTTAAAAGCAGTTAATAATCAGATCTTCACATTTAATGATGTTACTGTTTAATGGTGTTTCACTGCTTGATCCCTGAAATTATGTCTTTAAATAACATTACCAGCTGTAACCACTACTCTGCTATCAATTAATATTTGAAATTGTCTGTGATGGCAAGAAAAAGGGACACATAACATGCTTGTGTAATAAAAATCTCTATCAATGTGAATTTACCATGTGGGGGAGAGAGTTTTTGTATATAGCTGATTTCAGTGTTGGTGTTCAGGTTAGTAGCTTGAGAGCTTTCAGCAGGGGATTTAAAAATTTTCTTAGAATGATTAATTTCAAGGCTAATAATATAATTTCAGAACTTTCTGAGAGGACTGTCAAAGGAAAAGGATTTATATAATCAGTTATCTTGCTGAAAACCCCTTCAACCTGTGAAACTATACAGTGAATAAGAATGAACCAAAAGCCTATGCATGTAGTTATTCATCATGTGTGTAGAGTCATTTTTTATTGAGCTAATAACTAAAGATAAACAAGATTTTTAAAGAAAATATATTTTTTTTTCCAAAAGCATTGTGAGAATTTAGTATAACTAGAGAAAATATTGCTGAGTATCTCTGTGCTACAAACAAAATTTCCTCAAAATAATCTTTGGTCACATGCTCTCTTTTTGCATATTAATGTAAAAGTGGAATGGATGCAAGTAGTGCTTGAGGACTCCTTGCTGTCCTTTCAGCTTAGACATTTAGGCAATGGCTTCTGCATCTTTGCAAGTCAAAAGGCACCTGATAAAGTCAAAGCAGTTTAAACAGCAGACCTTTGCTACCTGGATTACTCTGAAGAAGACAGGGGTAGTCTCAGATTTGTAACTCTGAAGATCCATGCAAGGGGAATGGACCAGGAGTAAGGGAGGAGGAGCCTCCTCCTGGAGGAGGAGCTTTTCTTCTTTTCCATCATGACTACTGAGTCCAGAAATGAGAAGTGCTGTGGGGTGGATCTGCTCCAGGCAAATTCACTCTGGAAAAATCCTAGCACAGGGACCTGTCCTTTACCACTTGCACTTGATGTGCAGGCTAGGGAAGAAAAGACATATTAAAGATGTGGAAAAGAGATAGTCCTGTCCCTTTGTTGCAGTGGTGTCAGAGAGTCCAAGTAGCCGGAAAGTCAGCAGTTTTCACATTGGCCTGTTTTCCCCTGCACTGCTTCTGCTCTCTGTCTCTTTCAGAATCCACAAGTGCTGAAGGTCAGAAATTCCTATGGCAGAAATCTTCAGTATTTTTATGCAGGGTGAATTTTCCTATGTGCTGGAAACAGACACCCTCAGGATTCTGTTTTGCCTGCTCTTACTCATGGTTGCCCAGAGAAGCTGTGGATGTCTCGTTATTGGCAGTGTTCAAGGCCAGGCTAGAAGGGGCTCTGAGCAACCTGATCTAGTGGAAGGTTCCTGCCCATGACAGGGACATTAGAAGCAGATGATCTTTAAAATCCCTTCCAACCCAAAGTGTTCAATGACTTGGTGACATAACTTCTAATTGCTCTCCTAGGAAAAGTTTTCTCTTTAAGTCCTTATATATGTCACACAGCTCTTTGTAGAAAAAGAATGAGAGGTTGCACAAGTATGATGTTGAAATTAATGCAATTAATGCAAGATCATGTGAATGTCCCAAAAATATTTCCAATAGTAGAAAGAAAACTTTAGACTGACTTAAAGAAGCAACAACAAAGACCATAACTTTGTGTGCCTGTCTACATTAATTCATTATTGCATCTAGAACCTTTGCACTTTATTCATCTCCTGACATTAATTTTCACATGCTGTGATTTTACCAGCAAAACTATTATTGACTCTTTGTATTTTGTTGCAAGTGTCCTCAAAGTTTCTCCCCACTCATAGTTAAAATAGTGGACTTTTACTATTGCTCCCTAACCCTTCCCACGCCAGTGTATTTTCTGACCACTGAAGAAAAGTATTGGGTTTATCAGTCTTTGTGCCATGATTTCTGATTATCACATTCTGTTTTACCTTAATTTTGACTTAGGAGCTTTTTTTTAGAATGATAGGGGTCCTGTCTTTAAGTGTCTAGGCATTATGGAAAATAAGTTTCTGGTCCATGTTTGGGTTCATTAAGGGTCCAAGAAACAGTACATTCTAGAGAGATAATTGCATATATTGGTGTACAAATGAAAATTTGAAACATAAATAAAAGGTTTCATAAATCTAATTTATGACAACGTCAATGCATAAAGGTTTTTTTTGTTTTTTAAAATATATTTTGTAACCAGAAAAAAAATGCCTTGGTCTTACACCTGGAAAAGTAGATTTTTTAAAAACTATCAGAAAGGTTACAATGTGAAACTACAGTTTATTGATTATAAGAATTCTTATATCTTAAATCTCAAGATTATCCTTGGAGTTATATTGAAATGTTATTTGCAAGGAGCAGAGGATGGCACTGTTGGACTGCAATTAGAGGTGATACAGACTGCATATCTTGAATAACAACATTGCACTACATTGCAGAAATTCTATCAGATGTCTTACAAGAAGTGATAGCAGGAAAAAGATTTACACTCGTTTTGATCACCAACGTTGTGCTTGAACTGTAGCAGCGAGATAGGAAAAATGATTCTTTTTTCAAATGGGATGTGGCTGTAGAGTAATGGAGAAAAAGTGGGTGAATAAAACCAAAACCATTAAGTCACATATTTTGGTAAATAAATTATTAGTATAATGTTGAAGGGCCTTTCTGGCACCGAGTCCTTAGCTGTGAAGTGCCTGAGGTACTGAGTATTTGCAAAGACTTTGGCTCTCTGAAGGAGGCACCATGGTATCCACAGGCTCTTCAGATGAAATAACCTACAGAGATTGTAATTCACATCGGAACAGAGGAGAGACCTGCAAACCACTTTAAAAAATTGACTTTGTTCTGAGATATATATCTCCATTCCATATTGGTATAGGATACTGCTAGCCTGTTTCTCCAGATTTCACAGGAAGATTTTTATCTTAAAAAGCTGTTCAATATAGTGAAAGGGGAAGAATCACATTTGAGGCATGTTAATATGAGTATTTAAAATTGTGCAGTCAAATGATTCAGTTTTGTTATGCAAGAGGTCATTAGCTGTGCAAACTTCTGAATTTTGCTGTCCAGGTGTTACCAATAAAACCAGCATTCACTTTATTAATTTCTCTGTAATTCTAGCTAAGCTTATGATAAAACCCCCACACGTGCAACTTTAGGTTAAAGAAATTAAATTTCACCTTGAATCTGACTGCTGAAGTAGGCTCGCTTGGTCTAGAAAATTTTGAGAAAGCATTCTTTTTGTGAGAATGGTGGGAGCTTTTGTTGGATACACACAAGCCACCTTGCTGTTCAACAGGGCTTGTTTTCCAGGATTGCTTTTGCTGCCAAGTACATTGAGAAAAACTTGGAGGAACATACTGGACTGCTAGTATCATTTTCAGGTTATTATGTCTTAAAAATAGGATCTGTAAAAAATAAAAATAAAGTAGAAGTACAATTTATTTGAGACCATGAATTTAGTTCTGAGAATTTGGCATGATCATTTTACTGCAACTGGACTGGCATTCAATAACCAAACCATTTCGAACTGCTCCTATAATTTTGCATTGTAGCTACAAACCCCAATGAAATTCCATGTTTTCTTGGGAGTTTTATGCATTCAAATGTACATAATAAATCTCAGCTCAGTTTCATTGCACTAAGACCTCAAAGCAAGTGATTTTTTGGTATTTACAGTTTTTATAATTAATCATATTACAGAGTTCTGCCAATACACTTTTCTGTATGCTTTCTGTATGTTAATAGTGTGTCACTGTTGCCTTATTTATTTTTCTATTATGGCAAAGATCCTTTGTTTCCTTTTTATTTTTTTTTAAATTCAATTCAGTCATGGGAAGAAAAGAAAAGAGAAACTTTACATTCTGAATGCCATATTTTTTCATAGTACTTGTTTCACTCATTCCCAGTTTTATTGGCTCCTTGTGAACAATGAATGCTGTAGTTTGCACCAAAAGTTATATTGTCAGCAGTTGTGTTTTTTTTTTTTCTCTCCCCAGTGAGAAAGACTGTTGTGATTCAAGCAAATTATGATGTCTTTTTACTGGGAATAACTCCTGTAAGAATTTAATTTTTAGGAATCCTCTTTAAATTCTCCTCAGCAAGTGTAATTTAATGCTCAAAAATTAATTTAAATTGGTCTAAATTCTCTACAGTCACATGGTTTATGGCCTGAAGGTATCTCAAGGATACCTTGTGACTATTTGTACCAATTTTATGTTATCATTACTCTGGTGACATTTCTGGTTTCTCATGGTTTTCGCTTTTCTAAAATACTTACAGCATAAGACCTGTCAAAGCTACAATGATCAAACATAAAAACAAACATTCCAATAAACATAAAACTATTGATAAAAATGCAATGAAATGAGCAGCTCTACCACAGCAGTAAGAATCCTCAGATTTCTCCATGTGCAGTCCCAATGTGTAGACTCTCTAAACCTGTCATCTTTCCAGAAAAATCCTACCAGAGAAAATCAACATGACAAAAATAGTTTCTAGGATTATGGCATCTGCAAATTGCTGCCCACAGAAGGATGTGGCAGCAGATAAGCAGTTTGATAGAGAAGTAGACAAATTCGTGGACTATTTATCCATAAATGGATCCAAAGACATCTAGGCAGGGATGTCCCTTTAGCATCCCTCATGCAGGAGCTGCTGAGGAGAAGGGATTCCAAGAGCTGACCCAGCTGGAGGGATTGGTTTAACCAGAATCTTCTCTGCCGCTGCCCTAGGCTGAAACTCAGGCATTCATGGATGTTTGGTCAGACATAGCAGTGCATTTATTGTATTCTTACACACTGAAATGCAGGGCAAACTTGGGTTTTCATACCACTGCATGTGTGGGTTTTAACTTTCAGTGTTTGTGAAGCCTTGGAATAATGCTGCAAGGATATTCAAGACTGCTCTCAAATCTTTCTTTGGGAATATTCAATATCCTGTTAAATGAACCTTATTAAAATAAAATGAATCAGATGTTTTTGTTTGAGAATGAAGTTTTTCTTTGGTTTAATTTTTTAATTGAGTGACAAGAAACATTTGTCTCAATAAATAAATGGCACGCTAGGATAACTTTGTGCAGTAGCTTATTCATTTGTAGGTCTTAATTCTGCTTCTTTGGTTAAATGTGTGAGCACAAGTTTTACTTACTATTTTAAAAGACTATCAGGAAAATCCCTTCTTATTCAGACTGTATGTCAGATATGTAAAATTAGATGTTCTTGAAATAATATCCTACAGTCAACACATTTTTGGATAATAAAAAAAAGAAACTTCTGAGAGGTATGACAGACTAAAATATTTGGAGTTTTAAATTACTGGGATTAAGTAATATATTGCATTTTAAATTTTGAAGCATAGAAAGTCAGAAATTAAATGACAGAATGAAATATTCAGGATAAAATCTCAGTTTTTCTCAGGCCACTGACAAAGATTTTATTACTTTCTGTGGGGCTCTCCCACTAAAAGCACTGTCTGTACAATAGGCATGCTTGCTTTACCATTAATACATGTTGTGTATATGTACCATGTATGAGGCACAACTGACAAATGAAAACTTAAGAAGAAAAATCCTAAAAATTAATTTCAAAATTTTGAAACGTTTGAAACTTAAGCAACATTTTTAATCTTTTTCTTGTTCCCTGAACTTTCTGAATAAACAGGGGCAAAATGCAAGCAATACTTGTGCAGAAATGTGATGCTGATCTTTCCACCTGCACATAGAGAGGAGTGACAGTCCAGTTTTCCTTATGAATAGAGATAATCACAAATACTAAAAAAAATCAGCTGAGAGTCTTGTCAGGGGTTTTTCCCTCCCCTATTTTCTACCTCTTTTTATCCAAAGTACCAAAATGTTACCTTGTACCTGCTCCTTGATTCTTTCTATAACAGCTTCTGTATCCTGACTTCCCAAAATATGTACAGGTACTCACAGCAGTACTCCAGGGTAATTGGTCAGTGTAAAAGGCCATCACAGTTTATGGGGCAGCAAATTCACTTTAGAGATAATTAAAGACTATTTTTATCCCATACCATTATTTTTCTTGTTCAAGTGCTTCACAGCAATAGAGAGCTAGGCACTGTTAATGATTTCTATAGTTGTCACCAAAGCAAAAAGAGATATATTTGTCTAAAACTATCTGTCCAGTGCTATTTATACAGTAGCACAGTAAGCAATTACTGTACACTAGAGAGTTCAGGTGAGAATAGAAAGACCAACAATCATGTGGCAGGCAGCTCTGAATGCCTGCAGGGATTAACCTCTTAAATCTCATTTAAATTTGTATATTTTCATATGTACAGCCTGCACCTCAGATATCTTTAATCCCTGCAAAAGTCTTGTTCCCATGATAGGTCCTCAGGAAACTGAGGTCATTTCAGAGGTGAGGAATCAGGGCTTTGAAGGAAAATGAGCAGGTTATGAGGGCCAGAGAGGGGAAGTTCTTGGAAACAAGGAAACTCTATAATTTTCCTCTTTGGGTATATGCATATATATAGTCTGTTACTGAGCCACAGGCTATGCTTTCTTGATTTTATTTTTTTTATTATTACCATTCCTTTCATTATTTTTTGTTTTTATTTTGTTATGACAGGTAACCCAAAAGTTATGCAGAGAAATCCCCTGCTAAAACATGCAAAGATAACCCTCATATGACACTCAGAGTATGGTGGCTGAAGACCTACAGTACAAAATACTTTTTGAAACAGTAAAATTGGCCAACCTACTTAATCAAGCAAGTTTTCATGTCTTTTGAAAGAAGCTGAAAAGAGCATACAAAGAGATTTGTCCTTTTGATTGCTGTTTATTCCTATATTGATCAAAATATATACTATGACTTTGGAATACACTACTTATTAATAAAGCTGAATAGGATTTTCCATCAACATTACTTCTCCTTTAAAGACAAATTCAGATTTTGTAGTTTGAAACTAAAATATTAAATATCTACTTTTCTAAACCTGTTTGAAAATTGTAATTAGAAAACTGAAATTAGATGTAGGTAAGTCCAATAGTAGAAAAAAGTGATCACCTGGATATAATATAAATGAAAATGCAAAAAAAGAGAAAACGTTATTTCTGTTTTCCTCCAATCTGATTTTAACTAGTATTTATAGATGAGAGGATTTTTCAATAAGAGTGACATTTGTCTTGGAGACAAAGAGCTCTCTCTATTTTTTTAAGTCTTTTAGTCTTACCGTTTTATGTAATGATGAGAACGAGGCATAAAAGACTCTCCTGGCTGCTAGATATTTCTCCTTATTAAGAATTTCTCAAAACCAAAATTTTAATGAATTATATCTCATATCTCCCTACAAATACATATTTTCAGTGGATTTTTTAAACAAAACAACTTTTCCTAGTGTTCTTGTGGGTCTTTCCTCATTACAATAAAACAGTAATTTACTGGATGAACAATAGGTAGCACTTGTTTGAAGTGTTGGTCATCAGAATTTTCTCTCTGTGCAGACACTCCACTGCAGCTTTAATAAAATACCTTGTTACAGCAGTATTAAATCTGTATTCTGTTGGCATGACTTTGCATTCTCTGCCAAGGGCATTTCAGCTCATTTGTATGAAGATAAAGTAGGGAGGCAATTCTGCGTTCACCAACTTGCCTTTGATCTGCTGGCAAGAATATGGAGTTTATACATACAGAATCTCAGTTTAATGACTGACTGAGCAGGACAGATTTTTACAGCTTTGGATAACAATGTGTTTTCTTCTATACTGCGTCTGTCTTTATGCCTTTTACTTGAGATACAAAATATACAGCTAATTTTCCCTTTAAATCTTGTGTTTGCAGACAAGAGATTGCTCCTTTGTGAGCTGTCCAACTTTCTGCTACAACTCCAATATATTAGATGCACATGGTTGAATACCTTTAAACCCCGCTGGCACTGGATAAACTGGTGAAAGTTGGAACTATTTTTCTCTAAAAATGGAAATTTTTCCTGTATAAAGAATGCTGAATATTTCCAATCCCCTAATATTTTTTTTGCCATCTAAGATTTTATTAATTAAAAAAAACCCCAAAACATTCCATTGCATTGTTCTTAATAAGCTAGACATATAACAAATAGAGTAAAAAAAAATTGGACATCTTTTATGGAGCTCATTAATTAAATACTTTCAATGTTCTTGGCACCATAACTAACCTGAATATCAGGTAATTGCCTTTTCCCCTCTTGTATTATTATTCTTTTTATGCTGAACTGTGATAGTTAACATTTATTTCTTACCATATCCACCTAAATTTGATCTGAGATTTAGTAAAACTATTATAATAGTAGCTGTCTAGGCCAGAAGTTTCCCAGAAGATCATAACATATTTAGCTTTTTAACAGTTAAAAGTAATTCCTATAGGGATTCAGGTATTGTATCTTGGCATTTCATAATTTTTTAGTGTATTTTATAAGTTACACTCTCACATATTTTTATTACTATATATTTAAATTTGTCTAGATACAGTTTTATGTAGTGTGTAGTGTAGGTGTACACCATATACCTGTAACTACTCAAGGAAGGTCAGCACAATGTGTAGATAAAGGCCTGAAGAACAGCACAGCTGTTCCTAAAGCCTGTCACCAGCATGACTGACACCTGAGACATATTCCTGGCTGAAGATCCTGGAGAAGAGGCTAAAGGTTTGGCTGCACATCCCAAACCCAATGCATGTTTGTGGGACAACAAGCAAACTTAAATTCTGGTCATGATAGATATCAAATTAACAAAGCTCAGCTTCAGAGTCCAAAAGCCATAAATCATTGAGGAATTTTGGAAATAGCGAAAACCAATCAACCCTTCTTTGCCTCCTGGAAAATCATTAAATCCTTCAGCTTTCCCATACAACTATTCGTCTTCAGGTCTTGGTTAGCTGCTGGTGTGCAAGCCCATCACAGGTAGGTTTTTGGTGGGCAGGTTTGTGTGAAATGCTGCCTTTATGTAAATGGCTCAGTAGAGTGGAATAAGTTAGAGGGAATTGTATCTGCTGGTCCGTTGGCTCTGCTGTCTTCTAAAATGTGAAACTCCTCTCTTGGACCCAGAGGAGACATGAACCAGAACTAGGATCATGCAGGAAAGGTGAGTCCATCTGTGGACTGTAAAAAGGTTTCCTTGTGTGAGGATAGGGTCACACCAGGTGTTGTGCATGACCTCAGTGCTGCTGACACTTTAACACACTCCACCACACGCTGAAAACTCTGCTCAACCAACAGAAATGAGACAGGTGGATAGGAAGCCTGAGTAACTTATATCTCAGACATAGTAAATCTATTTTTCATGTGTAACTAGGTGAGAGCTGGACTGTGGTTAAGTCTAATATGTTCCCAAACTCAAAAGTATTACCCAGGAACAGTGATGATCAAGCAAATATGTCTGATAAAATCAAAACTTTGAAAGGGTTAAGCAGTGAGGATTTAATGGTGTATAGTGATTTAGAAACTAATGTTTTCTGGAGCTAGAACATGGCTGAAGGCCTTGAGAGGATCAGTAGTCTGCCAGGGAAAAACAGGTTACCCAGAAAAAATAAACAGATAAACTCCCTGAATTTTAAAGTGAGATTACTGGTTGCATAAATATGTGCTTTTCATTTCATATCTATTTGCTGAAATAGTATGATAAGAAATGAAGAAATTTGGTGTGACCCAAAACCTGCATTGCTTTGGTAACAGTCACTGTTGTGAGAAATCCTCTGTGAAATTTCTTGTATTTTAGGAGGTGATCATAGCCTGCAGAGAGATTAGGGAGAAAAGGATGAGATACCCATGGGTGCTTGGAGATGCCTGTGGAACAGAGGCAAAGAAAAGCCAGGGAGATTTTCTCTGTAAAGCCCGAGGCTAAATGTCTGAGGAAGTGAGTTGAAGGCAATGGAGTGTGCTCTGAGCTCGCCTGCACATTTAGAGAGAAGATAAGGGCAGACTCTTCCCTGTGCTGGAAATCTGTTGTGTCACTGCAAGACATCATTCCCACAGGAAAAGCAAAGCATGATGGCAGTGCTGCCTTGGCCCTGTAGATATGTATGTGGTGCTTAGGGCTTGAGCATGGAGAACACACTGAGAGAATAAGTCTTTCCAGAAGAAAGCAGGAGAACATGAATGAAAAACCTTTCTCTCCACCAGATATTTCCAATGTTTCTTTCCAGTTTCTGATACTCTGGTAAAAAAAAATCAGCTCCATGTCAGCAGAATCCACCTGGGTTTCCAGCAGTGTAACTAAGACTTGATTAAGAAGTTTTGTCTATATCTATAGCTACCTATACCTATATATCTGAAGCTTGCTGGCATTTCCTAGATAAATCTACCTTTAAATTTATCTGTAATAGTACTAGGCATTAGAATCATGACTTCTTAAGGAATACAGTGAATTGTGGTGAGTGCTAGCTGCAGTTTATTTGGCTCAGTCTGTTCACTAGTGGCAGTATTTAGTCAATGGCTGAGCAAGGCTGATTCCTCAGATGGTGTAAATCAGCCCAGCACCACTGACGTTAATAGATCTTTGCCAATTTACATCAGATGGGAGCCTCTCTTGCTCTTTCTTCCCAAAATTTATGAGGATTATGGAGATGAGCTGTAGCCCTAGTGGCAAATGTATCATTTATATATGCCAGGTCTCTGCATAGTGTGATTGCTGCGCTCTCCAAATCTTTACAGACATTCTATGATGTATGTGATGACTAAGTAGTGGAAGTCAACAGAAAGAAGAGTAGGCATAGCATATGGAATTTTTCTTTGGGTACTTTTCCCTTATCTTTCTTTCAGACTAGGGATGAGGGTTAAAATCATACTAAATACATAATTTTATTGAGTTATTAGCATTTCAAGTCATCTTTACACTACTACTAGTATCTTCATACTGCTACTTAATATCTTTAATATCTTTACACTGCTACTTAATATCTCCATCATCAAACTACTTGTATCATTTTCAAGGTCTGAGCGTTCTCTTCTCATAGCTTATTCATATGCTGCCTACCAAGGACTGAGGACCTAAAGGCACTGCTGAGCTTACTTTTCACACAGAACTGCTGAGCCTGTTCTGTGAAAGTTGTAGATCTGTGAACTGTGGTAAAAATAAAAATTTAAACTAAGAAAACCAGAGCCCTGTGAATCCTGAAAGCAACATTTATTGTGTCTCCAATGAAGATTTCTCTGAATAAATTCAATATTTCATTTTTAGATATCTATGCTTTAGTAACAGAGAAATAAAATTCATGAAACAGAGACAAGGAAGGAAAAGAACAAGTAATACACATTTCTTTTAAGAGGCCACTCCATCACGAATACCTATTTCTTTCCTTTTCCTCTGTGGCTTAAAAATAGGAAAAAAATACCTTGGAAAAAGTTGAACAAGAAGACTCTCTTTTTTTGTCTTTTTTACCTCGTGGTATATTTGAGTTACTTCCTCTTGGTTTGCTACAGAGATTAAAATTTATAATAGTTATGTTTATATTGCTGTTTACATATCATCACTGAGGATGTCGACTATGAAACTACCACCTGCCATCTAACTACTAGCAAAAAATTAAATTTAAAATTATAAGTTTCTATAAGGTTGATGACACAAATACTTTCCCAGTGACTTCTGATCAGAAAGATCTCACTTTTAGGAAGAACATGGAGTCCTTGAGGACTTGTGGTGCCAGTGCTGGCTCCAAGAACAGCAACAGGCTTGCCTTTTCCCTTTGGGAAATAATACTAGTGTGAGGTTGGTACAAGTGTAGGTTAATATGAAGAACATGAATGTTTTTAATGACTGGGGATAGCAAAGAAATATCATATGAAATGTCAGGAAATGACATGGGAGAAGGTGGAAAAGTGCAGTAGTGCCTGAGCAAGTGCTGCTGACCAGGGAAAGCAAGCCCCTGTTGGCACTTCAGCCCTGATACAGATGGACACAGGTCCACAGCTCTTCATGGGTCAAACAGATGCTAGAAATAGAGAACTTGGATATTACGGCAAAGAACATATTTTTGTTTCGGCAACATTTAGTCCCAGCTCAAATCAGGCACCTCAGGGCTTTGCACAATGCAAACAAAAAAACCACTTTTCTCCTGCAGACCTTAGAATACAAATAGAGAGTCCATCCAAAGAGTAGGAGGAAGAACTCCTCCTCAATTGTGCACAGCAGATTATATTGCTTGCTACTTATATGAAATTCTGTTCTGTGGTTTGGCAATGGAAAACATCCTGCTTTGTTTCACCCAAGGTCCACCCCCCCTTCTGGAAATCAGTTCCTCCCAAAATGGCACTCAGACTCTAATATGAAAAGTTGTTGAGCAGCAGATGTCAATGGCAACACTGTAGGAGTAGAGCAGGGCTCTGTTTTGTTGATCATTAATAACAGAGACACATGATAATAACAGATTCACACAACTTTTTAATGGTCTCAATGCTACTGTCTGCTCCTACCTATATGCATGCCTCCTACTTGACCTTCATGCCTTAGTTCCAGTTAGAAGTCACAGTAGAGATTTATAATTATATCACTGCAGATACAGGCATTTTTCTGTTCATTTTTCCTCTCAATTTTCTCTATGATTCCAATATGACCATGTGTTTACCACACTGAAGAAGAATGAAATCCAGTTGACAATTTCAAGAAAATTGATCTGAATAGGATTCAAAAGGTATTAAAATTTGGTTTGTTCATGAAAATATGTCATGAAATAGAAATTCTATCAATACACAGCTATCCTGAATGAAGGGATGGCTGATCTTGCTGGACGCAGAGAAGTAGCATAAGAAGCAGCTACAATGAACTCTTGAGAAAAGCTCTAGGAAGAGATGACATACATTGGGTGCAACAAGAAATGAGGCAGCCAAAAGGAAATAAGTTTTAATTTGGTGCTCCTAGAAATGGTTTTCCTAATGCTATAAAAACTGGATAACCTCATGGGGGAAAACAGAGGAGCAAGAACTGATCTCTTCACTCTTGAGACCAGTGAGAGGACTTGAGGAAATGGCATGAAGCTGAGTTGGGGGATATTTAGGTTAGATATAAAGAAAAAGTTTTTCACCAAAGAGGGTGTTTGGGCACTGGGACAGGCTCTCCAGACAAGTGGTCGCAGCACCAAGCCTGACAGAGGTCAAGAAGCATTTGGACAGTGCTCTCAGGAACACGGTGGGATTCTTGGGGTGTCCGGCTGGGCTTAAACCATGACACCTGGACCTGGACTTGATGTTCCTGAAGAGTCCCTTCCACACCATATTCTGTGATTCTATGAAGCAGAATAGTTGCAGTTCATCTAAATGCACGGTATATTCACTAATCTGGTTTATTAACTAGGCTATTTGTTGGTGTACCCTTATAAATCTTTCTCTGAATGCACTTATGGCTCAAGATGTGCTTTTCAAAAAACAAAATCCTATTAGAAAATTGAACAGGTAGACTGCCAATGGAAGCAAAGCCCTTCTGAGCTTTCCTGAGTACAGTGCAAACACGCTGTAATGGCAAGCATGGATTTATTTGGGCCACTGTTACTGAGATGAAGCAAAGAAGTCTGGCACAGACAGGTGGGTGTGCCCATCAGATTCTTAGGGTCTTACAGGCTCCAGGATTAGATGATAGCACGAACTCTACACGTGTGTAGTTGATGCCACTAATGCATTCATTTTTGTTATCTACACATTAAAACCACAAAGCAGTCAATGTATTTTTGTAGCAATAGGGACCAGAAACCATTGAGTGCCATATGTCAGCCTAATTTAAGAAATTATATATTTATTCCCAGCCTAGGATCAGGTAGGTGACATAGAAATCAAAATATCAAAGGAGTTTTGGCAGATAATTCCAATTCCTACAGAACTGCTTTAAAAAATACTTTAAAAGGAGAATGTAGTGGAAAGTGCACTATTTTGACAGAACAGGAATGACTGCTCATGTCTCTTGCTGAGCTTACTGTTCTTATTTACCAGCTGGTTTTGAATATGTCTTTATTGAAGATATTCAAATAGAAATATTAATATACATATCTACATGAGTGTGCATGTGCACACCCACACAGGGACACACATATATGAGTGTTATAGAGCTCCTGACACCAGTTATAAATGTCATCTGGAATTTCTAAGCTAAACTTTAGCACGGTGTTCTTTAACCTACAGGTAAAAATTCATCATGCTCAAAATAATTTTAAGCCCTGCTTGATGCCACTTCAGACTCTCCAAATTGCTCTGTAACCTCTGTCATTAATAAGGTACAGGCTGGTTGTAAATCATTTTAGCTGTTGCTGCTGCTTATTCAGACAATAGCAGAAGTCATGACCCTACTGTAGCAGAACCCATGACACAAAGTGCTGTATGAAGATGAGACAGTTTATGCACTGTGACTGTGAAATATTCTGTTTTATACACATACAGTATATTTGATACACAGTTTTCTTCCCTCTTTTCCCCTTAGCTCCAGGTAAAGGTGGGTCTGGCTTGTGTCTTACAGGGAAGTAGAAACTGTCTTTTATCTTCTAAGGTCTGAGATTAACAAAGAGCAAAACTCTTTTTGGATCTAGAAGACACTACCAGAGTAACATAAATATAGACTTACAAGTTCTGCTAATTAAACTATTTTATGGTAGCTCTGGCGCTCCCACTGCAGACAAGAATTCTTATCCTATATATACATGTTTCTGAAAGAGCATAAATGTTCTAGCAGAGTTTTTCTGAGCAAATAATATGGTTCATGGTTGCCTTCCTCACATAGCCCATATTCTTCTTTTTCCTCTTACTTTTAGTATTGAATTTAGCATCTTCCTTTCTCCCTCACATTATTAGATATTATTAGAGAATCAGATTTATTTAATCTGTTCATTCTTCACAACAACTGATTTTTCACTCTGTTTTATGATGTCCTGATTTATTTCTGTTATATGATACTACTACTACTACTATTAATGTTAATAGCTTAAAATAAATATGAAATACGTGAGTACTTCCAGGTACTCACTCGGGCAAATAAAACAATATTTTCCTGCTGGTGTGCATAAAAATGTGCATGCAGTAGGACAGACAAAGAGTTAGGAGGGCTGCTAGCTGCCCCTGTGGCTAGGTGTTTTTCTGTAACACCATATTTCTCAGATTACTCCCCAGATAACCCTTCCTTAGGTGTGTGGCAAAGCCTTCCCCTCCTACACCGGTATACTGGTGAATTTGAGGAAGGTGGTAGTATCTCTGCTGGTCAGAGATACTGGAACACAAAGCAATTGAGATTGCTTTTCCTGCTTTACAACAGAACAGCTGTGACTGACTTCTCCCTGACCAGCCCTAGAGATGCAAAGGATTAAGTTTGAAATGTGAAATTTACCATGAAAATACTGTGAACTTCACTGATGGGTAAATGGATGGCCTAATCGTAATGGAAATTAGCTTTGATTTGACTATGTTAAGGCGATTTGAAAAAGCATCTTTCAAGGCAAGAACTTACTGTAAAGCTGTGGAATATGTACCTGAGATGACTGATTACACATATTGGCCTAATAGTTCAGTTTTGCAGTAAATTTATCAGACACCAGGTGGAAACTGGACTCAGTCATGGATCCAACAGGCTTGTGTTGGATTTTCAGTTCAGCTCCTCACATTATGTCATTCTCCAGCTGAAATATCAGCTCTCATTTTTAAGCAAGATATTTTCTTCTAGGCTTCCCTCCCCAATGAGCCCTGTGGGGCCACACCTGGTGAGTAGCAGAGGCTCCTGTGTGGGTGGGCAGCCTCAGCTGCCACAGCCTGGCCCAAGGCGGGGCAGAGGGAGGGCTGCTCCTGTTGTCAGAGCCCAGGACACCGTGGGACGAGGCAGGAGCAGGAGAAGGGCTCCATTCTTCGCTTTTAAGGGAGTAGAGCACGTGACTGTTTCCCACACTGCTGCTGCTGGTGGACAAAGAAACCCTTGCAAACTCTTGTTGAAATAAAAAGTAGTTTACTTCATTCCCTTTTTACTAGTCCAGCTTAGGGGAGGAGGAGAAGTGAAGCAAGGAAGAGCTTCGCCTTCCCGTATAAATATAAATTTTTCAGGATTTCCCAGAAGTACCCAACATGTGTTACACATCAGTCATTATGGCTATTAGAGAGTTAAGATACTTAAATCACTTTAGAAACAGAATCATTTAGTGTTAAACAATGCAATGAATTTTTTTTCCTGTAAATACCATGTATCATTTTCAAGACTACAAAGTTTATATGCTTAATCTTATAGAAGGCGTTTCCCAAAAGTTCAAAACAAAATATTCTATTAAGATATGCCTACATATGACATAGATCAAATAGAATTAGACAAATAAAAGTCTTGTGTATCTTTTATCCATGTGCTTACCTACAATGCCTTATAAAAATAGTTTTGCATAAATATGATGTGAAAGCAGAACTCTTTTGAAATACAGAGCGTTTCAAAGTTTTCCATGGAAAAATAGGAGCTTTTTTTAAACAAAAGGAGATAATAAATTGCTTTGCTACAGGGCAAACATTTTTAAAAATGCATTTATGCCACCAAAGGAATATACTACACTGAATTTGTGACTTTTCTCACATTTAGAATCCCTGTAATCACTCTCTTGGCTTGTGCAATTAGTTTTTCCTGGAGTTCTGCCTCATGTTTTTGTGTCTTCCTAATTAGCTAGGAAAAGCTTTTGCTTGCAATTGTGTGACAGGTCTATTCCTGTAAACTAAAAAAGAAATCATTCATATGGAGGTTTAAAATCAGGGCCATCATTTGCTTAGGAAACAAAGTTTAGTTAAAAACTACATTTATCTTAAAAACAATCCTAAGGGGATACACAAATATGAATGTTTTAATAGAACATCTTTCCTACTTTTATCTCTTGGCTATGTAAACGAATAAAACAAGGGGCATCAGAAAAAGATTCACACAGACTGAAGGATGAAAACAAATCCATGCTTGTCATCAATATGTAAGATGGAATGGTCCAGAAATACATATATATTTATTTATATTTAATGTCTTAGTGAAATAATAAGAACATTTTTGCTCTGATTGTATTGATAAGAAAAGAAATTAAAAACTATCCTTAGATTGGGTTGAAACTTTATTTTTATTGCACTGTTTCAGGAATTCTTCTAGTGCTCTGTCAGTAGTTTCACAGGTTTTCATTTTCTGATATACAGAGACTCATGGAGTCTGAAGGGGAAAAGGAAAAGAGACATTAATTTGATCTGTTTTTGTGGAGAACTTTGGAAATCTTTGCAGCATTCATCTTATCTGTGCAAAATGTAGAAGTCCAGACTGAGCCATTACAGTTCACAGCCTAGCTTAAATAGTTATTCCTCAAAAAAATTATCTTTTCTGGTTAGCTTCCACACTTCATCTTGTCTATGGAGAAGAGTCTGAGGGTTTGCAGAGGTTTAATCCCAGCCAACAAGGCAGCCACGCACATCTGCCTGACTTCTTCCCCCTGCTGGAATTGGGGGGAGAATCAGAAAGGTAAAACTGAAAAAAACCTTGTGGGCCAAGATAAAGACAATTTAATAGGTAAAGCAAAAATTGCACGTGCAAGCAAAGTAAGACAAGAAATCCATTCACCCCTGTTATGAGCATATTATTGAGAGATACCTCTACCTGAATTAAGGTGCAAATAACACCATGTGCTGAAGTCAATAGTATAGATTTTATAACAATAAAATGTGATGGTAGAGAGATAGAAAGAAATAGAAAAGAGAGGAGAGAGAGAGAGAGGGTGCAGGAGTGAGAGAGATTGATCAAGCAGAGGACATTTACCACCTGTGTATCCAACAGCATCCCACTGGTCCTTCTTCACCACCTTTCGGTGGTGGGGGTGCTGAGGTTGTTCAAAATGTTCACTATTTGTGCATTTTAGCCACCAAAAGAATAAATGCTCTTGGGATACACAGTTCTATTGGTTAAATGATTCCCTTTCTTCTAATGCCTATTAGTCCTCATGCTCAACCTTTCTCTTCTCTGGAGTTTCTTGGGGTGGTTTCTTGGGTCAGTGGGCCCTGAGGTGGTGGTCATGATCTCCCCTTTGGCAGAGCTGCCTTTTACCCAGCTGGGGCTGATTTATTCACAGTTGCTGAGTTGTCTTTCCTGGGGGCCCAAAAATTCTGTATTTTTTTCTCCAGTACATTCTTCTCACCAAGACTTGTTAACCTCCCCCTGGGTCTGAGATAACACCCCAACAAATAGTATCACCTTTATCTTATTTGAAGTTCCTTTTATGGTGACTTAACTTATAGTCCAAGTTCCAGGTATTTACAGAGGCAGGTTTGGGGGGGCTTTGGTGGTCGTTGGTGGCCACAGATGCCATCAGTCCCATAACTTGGGGTGATCTTTGTTTGATGGGTGATATGCATACAAGCAGTTGCTTGTCTACACAGCTTGCCACAGTGGTTATTTTTGTCCTGATGCATTAACCTGGATGTGCTAACCAGATATCTTGCCTCCCCTAGGCCTGGAGTTTGTGCCATTCTGTCACTCATGCCATAGCAAAGTCATGTGGGGGGATAGAAAGTAAGAAAATAAAGATGGTGCAGAAGGTAGTCTCACCCTGAGGAGTTGCAGCTGTACTAATTACCAAAGATTAGGAACAGGCCTGCCCTTAACAGGCCACAGCTGTGTCCAGTGAGGATGAGTGCCATAAAAGAGTGGGTTAGCTGGTACTGTGAGGACCTGCTCATGAGAAATCACCAAGAAGGTATGGAACTTTTGCAATACAATGATAACAAAGTTGTTCTGTGGCCTTAAGAGTTTTTGAGATGATCAACTGTGCTCCTTAAATGCTTTCTTAAAAGCCTTTCCCGTGAGCAGGCAGGTATTTGGCCGTCCCCAGGAAAGCCAGAATTCATCTTATGCACCAGTGACTTTGGAATACAAATATCATCATTCAGAATGTTCACCCTTTCTACAACTTACCCCAGATTTATTGCTGAGCATGATGCCATGTGCTGTGGGATATCTGTTTGATCAGCTGTCCTGGTTGTGTCCCCCTCCCAGCTCTGTGCCTTTCCAGCCTGCTCACTGGTGGGGTGAGTGTCAGGGGAGAAGTTTAATTCTGTGCTAACACTGCTCAGCAGGAACTAAAGCACCCCTGTGTTATCAACTCTGTTTCCAGCACAAACCCAAACCATAGCTCCACGTTAGCTGCTATGAAGGAAATCAACTCTCCCCCAGCCAAAAGCAGTACAAAGGTGTACACACGATTATGTCTTCAGGGTACATTGAAACCTTATTTAGGATTTTATAGAAGTGATGTGATTTCTTCTCTATAGTTAATCACACTTAATCTTCAAGTCAATTTGTTTTGGTTCATAACTTAACATTCTCTGTCTTCTTCAGCCATACCTGGTAAGTATAACCTCCCTCTCCACAGCAAATGGGTGTAAAAAAGGAAAAGCTGCTTGTATTCCCCCTCTCTCCAGTAGAGGTTCATGCTCCACTGCTAACTACTAAAAGCTGAATGCACTGATTCCATCAGCATGGTTCACAGCCTGTGAAGAGTGAAACTAGATAATCCTGAAAATGTACATGAATAAATGAAAAGCCCACTTCTAAAGGAATGGAAAGTAATTTCAGGCAGACCCAGGATATTTCAATGCCTGTCATCAGAACTTTTTATGAGGGCATGGAAGTTCTTTTCCAAGTTTGTCTGCACAAACTTTGACAAGGCTTTGGCCCACTGTGCCTACAAGATAGGTGTGTAAGTCCTCTAGGAAGTTAAGTACTTACAAAAACTTTTTTAGACATTAACATTGAGCTACATTCTCTAATGAAATACCAAACAATATCTCCTTTAAATTCTCCTGAGATAAAGGGGGGGAACACAGAAGAAGAACTCAGATTTAATTTCTTGTTTTCCTTTACCCTGTACCTTTACTTTAAATAAAAGCAGCAAGTACACCTGAACAAAACATGTACTCTAATTTTTTATAAGTTATACACTTATCCCTTCTAAAAATCACTTTGTAGTTATACTATCCCACTTGTGATTTTGGGAAAAAATGGAAGTTCTGACTTTGGTTATGGAACAATCAATTGGATACTTTATGGCAAATGTGGTGCCCTAGCAGAGTAATGTGATAGTTTGTCAAGATTTTGAGAACACATGCACAATCCTGAAAGTAAGTCTGAAGTGTTTATTTATTCTAAGTAATTTCTACGATAGCAGTAAAATTGACATTACCTATTTAGGTCCAACTCAAAACAGACAAAGCAAAAAGGAAGTAATTTTTTTCCTAATTATGTACAGATAAAAGGTGCTACTTTGCAAGTCTCCAATTATTAGAAAGATCAAGATTTGTTACTGTATAAGTAATGTGAGTAGAACATATCGTGACAGGCAGACTAATAGAAAAGGACACTGGGTTAAAACAACAATAAAAGAAACCTGAGATGGTTGCACCTCACAAGAAAGCATACAAGAGAGTTCTGCAGACTCCACAGTTTCAAGAAGAACAACAAGACGTAGGTAACACAAAAATGAGGAGGTGAATTTTATGAGCTGTAATGACAGAGACCAGTGTGATACAGGCACAGTGCATACCTGGCACTGGTGAGGCCACACCTCAAATCCTGTGTTCAGTTTTGTGCCAGTCATTACAAGAAAGGCATTGAGGGGCTGGAGTGAGTCCAGAGAAGGGCAGCAGAGCTGGGGAAGGGTTTGGAGCAGAAGTCTGATGAGGAGCAGCGGAGGGAACTGGGGGTGTTTAGCCTGAAGAAAAAGAGATAACTTATCACTCCCTACAAATGCCTGAAAGGAGTTTGTGGTGAGATTGGTGTTGGTCTCTTTTCTGAAGTAATGTAACAGGAAGAGAGGAAATGATGGCAAGTTGTGCCTGGGAAGGTTTGGGTGAGATATTAGCAAAAATTTCTGTAATGAAAGGGTGTTCAGGCATTGCCCAGGGAAGTGCTGGAATCGTCATCCTTGGAAGTACTCAAAAGGTGTGTGAATGTGGCACTGGGGACATGGTTTAGTAGGGAACAAGGTGGTGCTGAGTTAACAGCTTGAGTCAATGATCTCAGAGGTCTTTTCCAACCTTTATGATTCTATGTAATGACTAGGAGAAGGAAGATTGTTCAGACATGATTAAGTGACAAGTATATAATATTATGATAAAAATAAAAACCAAGATGAGGGCATGGAGTTGTATGCCTATTTTCATTATTCAGAATAATTATAAAAACTTCATGTAAGTTACTAAGAAAATATCCCCATTTGCCACATAATTATTGTCAATGACTGACCAAAAAAGTAGTTAATCTAGGCATTTTTGTGGTTTCTGTCAAGTACCAGCTCTAAATCACCACAAAAAAGAGACATAGTACACTAAAGTAGCTCAGACCACAGAGATAAATGAGTTTGAAGAGGGTGGAAGTATAAAGATGTCTACATTATCAAGTAATGCAGGTCAACAGGACTGTATCTGCAGAGAAACAGATGGCACTCAGGAGCTGACATTCATTCCATAAGCATTTAGAAGGATTATTACTTCAGGCAGTCTCTATACCAAGCCCATGGATTCAATGCCTGGGAGTAGTTAAGAGAGCATTAGAGGTACCCCTGGAGTGCATATTTCATTTTAGATTCATACAAAAGATTCTAGCTGTCATCCCTGGGACTGCTCTGAAATGAGAATCAAAGCACATTTGAAGGGTTGCTCAGAAGATTGGATTCAGAACCTGTATTAGATCTGAACTAAATGTAATGCAGATGCAGCAAACATACATACATATCTCCTCTGGGAAACAGAGCAAAGATTAGCTTTCACTGAGATCTGTGCTGTTGTCACTTGCCATAGCAGAACTTTTATTGGTATAAAACTTTATTTTCTATGAATGTCTACATGTTTTTTACCGAAGAGGCTGAGGTCTTTCTATCTTGGAGGGAGTAACCTTTATACCATAGGTTTTAAAAGATGAAAAGATGATTAAGAGAAAAGAAAGGATGGCTGAAAGGGCTCAACATTTTAAAAGTCTAAAATTTTAGATAAATATACTCTTCTTATTGTATATGTGTCCTCTTCTCTTAGGGACCAGGATGTTCTGGGGGCTGTGTCTAGGGCTTTGCAGAACTCCAGATAAATGGCATCTGTAGCCCTTCCCTTGCTCACTGATGCAGTCACTCCATTACAGAAGGCCACTGGGCTGGCCAGGCAGGACTTGCCTTGGTGAAGCCCAAATCTCCTCTCTGTTCTCCAAGTGCCCTAGCATGGCTCCAGGGAGGATCTGCTCCATGATCTTCCCAAAGGTGACACTGACAGGTCTGCAGTTCCCAGGATCCTCCTGTTGACCCTTTTCCTCTTTTCCAGTCACCAGGGACTTTACCTGACTTTACCTGTCACGACTTTTCAAATATCATGGAGAGAGGCTTGGCAACTGCCTCAGTCAATTCCCTCAGGACTCTGGGATGCAGCTTATCAGATCCCATAGACTTCCACCCATTCAGGTTCCTCAGGTGGTCACAAACTTGATCTTTGCTTACAGAGGGAGGGACTTTGCCCTCCCATCCTGATTTCCATCCACTCAAGGTGTGGGAAGAGAGGTTGCCATTGAAGAATGAAATGAAAAAGTCTTCTCCTCAGCTGTTGTTGCCACTTTTCCACCATTGTTTATTGGGGTGTGTGCCTGTGTGTGTGATACAGTAATGCTGAGCACTTTTAGGAGATTTTTGTGGTTTAAAATGTAAAAATGTTTCTTTATAACAGATAGAAGAAATTATTTTAGCTATTTCATACTTACATTATCTGAGTCCTGGAGAGATCAGATAAAGGAAATGGAAAAATTACCCTACAATATTAGGGCTTCATGGTGTGCACAGAACATAATTTAATAGTGCTTCCTTTCTGAATGCCTACCAATAGTACAGCAGTCCACTATCTGTAATCATTATCTATAAACCATATAGTCTGAGGAACCATATTTTACAGAGGAAAATAAGAAGTTAAAAATGAATGTGGCAAGGTGAGACATAACAAGAAACAGACAAGAAAGGATCTACTGCACATCCTTAATTCTAAATGTAGTTCAGCATCTGGTATTTACTTCTGCTAGGTTCATTTTGGTTGTGTAAGCAGTGCTAGCATATATATACCTACAATATATTTTGGAGTATGGGTTTAGTATTGTAGCTTAGGTGTCTGCAATATCTGAGGGCACTACTACATGAATACCAACACTGCCGTTTTGGTGAAAAAAGTATATTTTTTTTCATTGCTCAAGGTTCTTTAGCTTTTAAAATACTTCTATGCGAAGTGAATTACTAAAATTAGGGTGTGGCTCAAGTTGAATCACATAAATAGAAAACTACATTAGAGGAAATAAATTTTGGAGGATTGCTATATAAAAAACAAGAAAAATATTTTCTGTAAATAAGTCAAAAATGCCTACCTTATCTCTGAGTGTCTTAAGCTATTAGATAGCGACTAGAAATTGTATATTCAAAGTACACGGTTTAAGAGCTTTTTTGTCTTTTTCAACTCTTCATCATTTTATATTCATGTCATTAGTATTGCAAGAATTTGGTAAGATGTTGTCCTAAAGAAGCTATAGATTTGAAAGTTACTTCTTTGTAAATATGGAGGTTAAAAGCTTGTAAAGATAAAATTAAAGAAAGCAGAAGTTTAAAAGCATTTTTTTTCTTGAAAGAATCTACCAGAAATAAACTAAATCTTGGATGGTATAGAGATTTCCTATAACAAAACAGTTGAGTAAATACTAGCATGATATAATGCATTTATTTGCAATGTTTAATTGCTCAGAAAAGTCCTGACATTATTCAACCACCACTAGAAAAATTGTATTAATAAAACACCAGACTAATCTCTTTATTTTTTTCTTGGTTTCTACCATGCTACAAAATCCAGAACATAAAAAATTTAAGAGCAGAAAGACAATGAATTTGCTAATTAAAACAAACCCACTATGCAAATTCACATTAAGAAACACTTTTTGCAAATACAGAGTGTTCTTGTGGCAGGTTAGTACAAAACCCTGAAAGGACCCTTCTCCCCCTTTACCAATCTCACAGTTTTACACAAGTGGCTTCTCTCATTAGATATGCTACAAGCTTCAGGTCTACCACAGAGCTGGTCCATTAACAAACAGTTTGTTGTTAAATATTTCATTGTTATGAGCTCATACTTAAACTTAAAGAGCAATCTGTGGAAGAATGGAATGTTAAAGATTTTATTGCCCATAAAACAACAGGAAAGTAACTTTGAGAAAGCTGTAGATTCTGGAAAAGGATGGCTTTTTTTTGCATTTTACTGCTTTTTTTTGGTATTTTCTGTTTAGTGTATCCCTATAGTAATGCACAGGATGAATGTTAAGTATCTTGTACAAAGAAATAAATTGATTGAAAAATCTGACTATTTCTAGTCAACTGTGTCCATGTCTTTTGGGGTGGTGCCCCTACAAATATGAGCAGACCGTAAATGAAAAGATCGAGTTTATGGGTCTTGATTCAACCTTGGATTATTTATTACTCAAGGACTGAAATTTTGCACAGGTGAAATAGCCCACAATGGCTGTTGTGGTGATGAACTTTTTCCCAAGAATCAACACAGATCTAGAGATGGATGTGCTGTCCCGGGAGAAGAAGCTAGAAAAGGATCATGTAATTTACTCATTTTTATGTTATTCTTCAGTCTGGAGTGCTGGTTTCAGGCTGATCTTTCTTAGAGGAAGCTGCTGAGGTTCCATCACTTAAACTGCCTCCTTTGGCAAAACACGGGACATGGGCTTGCTGCCTTTGGTAAGGTGAACTGAATATATTAATTGCTGCAGTTAATAATTTAGGATGGCTTTATTTTGCCCTATATATGATTATCATTCAGCCTCTTTAAAGCTGAAACCTCTTTTTACATTCATTTGCTTTGTACTTGGACTCAAAAAACAAATCTATCAAATTACTAAATAATAGATATTAATAAATGTCTTACTTGCAATAAGAAGGAAACCTCTCTCAGATATATAGATATAATATTCCAAGAAAAAGAAAACAAGGTTCTCCCTTGGAGTATATAAACCATGGGAGTATATACTGTTAATTTTAAGATTTTGTTTTTCAAGACGGGAATTTTCTCATCTTGCTAATATGTGAAATATTCTAGCAAACATTCCCCCTTTTTTTCTTGAGTGGACACAGTAGTAGTACTTCCAAACAATTCTATTTAAAATGGCAGTAAAGTTTCATAAGAATTGAAGATTTTTACAGATTCAGAGAGTGGCAACTCAATCAGGGCTTGCATACATGCCACAGTCACAGTGTTGCATTTAAAATCACCGAGTAGTGATTCAGGTAGTGCTTTCTCTCAGGGACAGGAAAATTGAATTTATTGTTGAGGCACATGCACTCTTTTTTTTTTTTTTCCAGGCCATTTACACATTAGATATAGAACTGCAGTCACAGAGACATGATATGCTCTGCCCATCTAGCAATTAGTGCACTCCACCAGCACATGCTTATGTTTCTGAGATACAGGCAGAGAAATGATGCTGCCTCCTGATTTCCTGATCTGTGAACTCAATTGAGGAATATACTGAAAGGACATAACAGTTGAAGATAAAGAATGTTGGCAAGAGATTCAAAAAGGATAACAGCAGTACTTCAGACAGAGGTCTATTGATGGAATCTGAGAACTATTGCAAAACAGAAACCAGTTTAAAAAGTCCATAAATAAAACAGGAAATGAATGGAAAAAAGCTTATATATTCTAAATTAGGCCTAGCTTTTAAATGAATACTGTGAAGACGATTAGTTCCTTTTCCTCTTTTCTTTTTTTTAAAAAAGTGATCTCAGGAGTAATGTAGAAAACGATTGTTTCATTTGAAATATTATTCTTTCTGCTTTTCTATCTCCATTTTCTGTTTCTGGAAGGTTTTTGACTGATAGTGAGACCAATACCTCTGTACAACATCAATATGATGAGGTAAAATTGTCCATCCATCTCTTTCCATTTTGAAATTATACCTCATCCACAAACACTGACAAAACCCAGCTATAATGATGCCAAACCCTTGTCAGAAACAGTCTAACACAGGCCTATCCATTAGTATGTACCAGTGTACACTTTCTCATCTCTCAGCTGTGTGTACCATAAACTCTTAAATTGCTTGTTTTGCTGATAGCTGCAGCTGTGGGAAATACTTCTTGCTGATATGTAGGATTTTAGAGGATTTTATTAGCTTGTTGAAATGAAACTGTAGTTGATATGAACAGCTTTGATATGGCCTAACCAGGCTGCTGGGCTGTGACCATTCGCCGCAGGATGATCAGGAGGGTGAATGTGGAGGTAGGTTGATGGCAACACTGGAATGATAGCAGTCCCATTTAGAAGAGAGAAAGAAAACTGTCTGAGATCCCAACTCTCACATTAAAGAACAATGTGTCTGGCTCATGACCTGTTTGATTTGGCTTGAGGTTGAGGAGTGGCTCTTTCAGTCACTGGTGTGAGGTATGGAACTGCCTGTAGCTCATTACGTCCTCGTGTAGACAAGTCATGGTCACTAGCAAAGACTTCTGAAGTCATTGTGCTTGTCTTTTATGATCATCTTGGCTCCTTAAAACAAAAGTTTTGCTGCAATGAAAAGGATTGTCTCTGACTGCCCAGAAATGTGCAGTGTTCAAACTTGAGAAGGCAGCAAGGACCCAGAGCAAAAGCTGTTGCTAACAGACTTCTCAACTCAAAGTATTGTCTTCACTGAATCTTATCCTCTCTTTGATCTTTGAGAACTTTCAGAAAGGGCTGTAATTTTTACAACTTCTGTTTTCTGTTGTCTTAAAATTTATGTCAAAACCAGGAATATCCTTGACACTTTCTTACAGATGACTTCAAATTTTATCAGGTCTAATCTTTATGATGAAGCATGCTTTTGAATAAGGGTTAAACTGAATGTATGGATTAAAACAAAAGAAATTATTTAATTTTAATGTAATAATTTTGGATTTCTCTTCTTTTTGAGCTATATGCTTTCAATTCATGTCACAGATTTTTGAATTTTGCAATCAAAGTCACAAAACATGGTTAACTTTGGTATATATCAATGGTATTATGTTGAAATTTCTGTGCCCAATAGTTTAATTGAAATTAATGGAATTTTTGATCTCTAAAAAAATTAAAATATTATCTGGATGCAGGTGTTATTTGATTCTTGCAGCACAGCTCAAATTCTAACTTTTACAATTGATACTGATATATACCTTAGAGCATTTTTCTAATTTATAGGAAAAAAGGGATATATTTATCTCACGGAAAGCTACTTCAGTGAAGGAGCAGATGTACTGATTTACTGACAACGCTGGGTGCTAAACTGATACACCCCCAAATGATCACTGCAAACATCTGTGAAGTTGCCAATTACGACCACATGTGTTTGATCATAGAGGGGGTGACAAACTGGCACTGTCATACCAGTCAATCTGTGGCAGTACAGTTACTGAAGTTTAATATTAAAATTATTCTGTCTTGTTGGCATTCAACACCTACCTATATAAGGAGAAATTTCTTATTATGCAAGTATGTGCAAGCACAGTGGAGTTTTCTAAGTTACACAGAGGCATCTGACTTATGAATAATTTTGTTCTTAAATTAGAAAAAGCAGTAGGAAGGATGGCTTGGGTTTTGTCCACTGACTGGAAGTGCTCATAGCTGATTAAGCTGATGTGAATTCCAGCTACTGTTGTTTGTGTGTCCCTTTGTGTCGTCACAAAGATTGACCGGGGAAAGCTCTACATGAATGCCTCAGTGCTCATCTGCTCTCCAGGGCTGGAGATCTTTGAGAGACACAGAGGACTCAGACCATGGAGGTCTCTCCAGGGCCTCCTGTGTGTAGGTGGTCTCATCTTGGTGAGTGGCAGAGGAAGGAGGCAGAATACTCATTGTTTTCTGTCCTGTGAACCGGAGAATCCTTATCTCAGAGTGACCCTGAGTGACAGTGTGGCATCACAGAGGTTGGAAACATTAGAGGTCTGTAGGATTTCCATGCAGAGAACAGGGAAAAGAAACTCCAGAATGACAGTCAGATGGGTTGTCCTTGTCTAGTTTCATGCTTTAAACAGTTCATACCTCCGAGAGATAAATTTGAGTAATTTACTAAACATTCTACTAACCATCTTAATGGTGCTGTATACATTATGGGGCTTCTATAAACACATCAAGATCTCACTCTCCCACACCCTCACTGTCCTTTCACATCAATGGACTGTGCTGGCTAGCACCTGCCAGAAATCTCTGGCATGAGAAAAATCTTTTGAAAAGTAATTAAAAAACAGGGAAGTAAATAAAGAGAGTCCATGAACCAGGACTCATGTGGCTTTATAATAAAGAGAAAGTGTGGAATCATTGAGGGACTATTTGATAATTTTAAACATATGACTGAAGAGGCATTATGCACTGGTTAGGTGGTTAAATAAAATAAAGGCAGAGGTCTAAACTGAATTGCTATTAATTTGGGTGTATAAAAATCACTCTCACTGAAGAAAGACATGAGAATATCATTGACAGAGAGCAGGGAGATTCTTTCTGGTAGACCCAAATGGCTGTCTAAACAGCTCAGAAAATTCTGTGCTTAAGTGCCTTGGCTTTTTGGTAACATTTAGAAATAATGAGATTTAATGAAGATCTAACATAGTTTTGTTAAATAGTTCATAAAAACAAAAAAGTCCTATTGAAAGACCGTATTTTAAGTGTATGATGTAAATGACCTTGTGAGGTCACTACAGATGTTTCTTTTGTAACAGATCCACAAGGATAAAGCCCAAAAAGCTGATACATGATTGATTTCAAAGTAAAACCATCACAGAGAAAAGAATCTTAGAAAGTCCTTGGAGAGTCCTGAACTTCCTGCCCCTTTTCAGCGTAAAGAAGCAAATACAAAAGAACAAAACTGAGTTCAACAAAACCATGTTTTATTCTAAATGAATTATGGAAAAGGTGGATAAGAGATACTTAAAACAGCATTATACTCTGCAATGCTTGCAAAGATGCTGCCAGGAAAGTGTCCAGAAAGGCATTTTGGAACCCCCAGAAATATCCTTTGCAATAATTGAAGGGCTATGATAACATTCACAAAGATACAGACACTCCGGGCTTTTAAACTCATTATACCTGTGTATCTTAGCCTGTAAATTCCTACTTGCAATAAATGGCAATAATAATTGATGGTTTTTCTTAAACTATCAAGACCAAAAAAAAAAAAATAGACCTGGAGGTTGAGATAGAAGTGTAACAGTAAATAATAAGATAGAAGGTAAATAAAGACACAAGAAGAACACTGCAAGAATAATGGATAAAAAGGACAGTTTGATGCATATAAATATAAAAAGATTTATCATTCAGATGGATTTCTATCACACAGAACCATAGAACTGTTTGAGTTAGATGGGACCTTAAAGATCATCTAGCTCCAACCTCCCTGCCACAGGCAGAGACAGATTTCAACCTAGACCAGGTTGCTCAGAACTCCAAGCAAGCTGGCTTTGAACACACTGGGATGAGACACTCACAGGTTCTCTGGAAAACGTGTGCCAGTGCCTCAAAATCCTCACAGCAGAGAATTTCTTCCTAATAGCTAATCTAAACCTACTCTCTTTTTGTTAAAGGCCATTCTCCCTCGTCCTATCACTGCACAGCCTTGTCAAAAGTCCCTATCCAGCCTTCCTGTAGAACCCCTGTAGAACTGGAGGCTGCTCTGGGGTCAACCTGAAGCCTTCTCCAGGCTGAGCAACTCCAGCTCTCTCTGTCTGTCTCCATAGCAGAGGTGCTCCAGTCCCTCTGATCATTTTTGTGGCCTGCTCCAACAGCTCCATGTCCTTCCTGTGCTGGGACCCCAGAGCTGGATGCAGCTCTGCAGGTGTGGTATCACCAGAGCAGAGGGGCAGCATCACCTCCCTTGCTCTGCTGGCCACGCTGCTTTGGATACAGCCCAGGACACTGCTGGTTTTCTGGGCTGTGAACGCTCATGTTGAGCTTTTCATCATCAAACACCCCAAAGTCCTTCCCCTCAGTGCTGCACTCAGAGCAGATAAAAAATGGACTGCAAAAAAAGACTGCTTGTTCCATTGCTGACTGATAAGAAATTCCAAAGAGAGAAAAAAACAAAATTACCATATCTACAGACTAGTAATGGATCAGAATGCTTATTATATAGTCCTTTAAATTTCATTGAGTAGAAAGAGTATTGAAAATAAGAATAATAAGATTCTGCCATTGTCATATTTAAAATCCTGTATTCCTACCTAAGTAAAAGTGAAGGAACAGAGAAATTGAGGCAGCAAAACTGAGTTGTGTTAATTATAAAAGAATATACAAAGGGATGTGAATGTGTCCCAGACCTTTAAGCATGAATGTATCCCGACAAAAACAGACAGCTTGCAAAGCCTGCAATTTACCAGTATGTTGGTATGGAGAAATCACCAGAGAAAACACAATGGTACTGACATCAGAAGTCTAATGTGATGTGAAAAAGCAGGGCAAGCTGGGTCAGGAACATAGGAGCTGCCACAGCAAATTAAATCAGTAATTCATTTGTTCTATTATCCTCTCTTTGACAGGGAGCAGCTATCAGTGCTTCAGACAACAGAGGAAAAATATTAAAATACATAGAATTCTGCAGTGACCATCTCATTGGACATGGATTTTTTCCCCCTATGTCTCTTGATTAGAGGTTGGTTTGTCATCTCAAGATTTAGTCTTATTCCTGCTTTTAAGGAAACAATTTAAATATAATAGCAAATGCTGAATTTTAATCATGTCTGTATTTTTCCTTACAATTTTTTGCAAAAATGCCTGTAGAAATAAAAACAACAGCAGAGCTGGAAGGAAGAGATTGTACCCCAGGTATCAAAGTATTTTATTATACGTTTAAGGCTGGCTGAGAAGCTGTGGTAACAAGGTAAGTCCTGTTCTTCAGCATGTTGATTTAAATGTGGAAATTCTATGTTGACTAGAAATACCCACAGTTTAATTAAAGCCATGTAAAATAAACAAGTTCTCATCTTTGGCACTTGGCTTCTGAAAAAACAATCAGGTTCAGATGAGGAGCTCTAAAAACACCCCAAACCCTTAAATGAGTCCTAAGAATTTGCTGTGATGATTGCCAGACTTTGAACATTGACTTTTTGCACAGACACCCTGCCTTTACAGCACTCACTGGTTTGTTTGTTCTGGGCCTTAGGGATTTTACCTTTACTTAATTCTCCCAGAGCTTTAAGCAAGTATTTTCAAGTTCTGGTGACTCTTTCCGAGATGTCACTCATTTGAAATTCACTTGCTTGCCTTCCCTAGTCCTCCTCCATCCCAAAGGTAAGATGGTGGTTTTATATTTGTCATATTCTCAGCCAGACAAACAGAACACACTTTTTTTTTTTGCAGTCCCATATGCCTTGACATCTCAGCACAGAGTGATTCAGGGGTCCCAAGTGGGTGCTGATGGAACTGCTGGTGGTGTCACTGTGCCAGGATCAGCTTGCCCAGCCACCTGCCCTGAGGTGAAGGGCTAAGTAGCTGCACTCCAGTAAAGCAGCCTTATTTATTCCAGCGCTGTTGTTGTCCATCTGGATGTTGTCCTTGTCTGGCATAAGGAGCCATCCCTGTGGTTCAGGAGAAAACAGAAACCCTGAAACTGAGATAAGAAAAAAACCCCATTATGTTCTGGTTTCAAATTCACAGAATATCATTGTAAAGTGCAGACTCATTAACCTCTATTCTCCTGTTGGTCTTGACTTAAATGTACACATCCATCCTGCAGTAGATTTCAGTACATTAGACACAAATCCAAACGTTATCCTGGTAGATTGTGGGAACATCTAGGAGTGAGTGAATCATAAGGAAAACGTAGCAAGGATTTTGTTTCTCCACTACCTGAATGATGGCAGGACCAAATTGCTTTTTGTCAGCAAATGTGGGTGATTATTCTTTGAAAAAGTTTTTGCATTTGCTCTGTAGAGAAGCCATAGTAAATATAAGAGAATTTGCTAGAATGGATTTTGTTATGTATTTTGGTGCTTGAGAATTTCTTAAAAATGTCTTCATCTTTTCAGTGAAACTATAAAAGTTCATGAGAATGATGCAAGGAAAAAGATCTGAACAGCATGTTTTGCTTAACATGCAACGAAAAAATATATATAAAAAAGCAGATTTAGGAAAAGACTCTTCCAATTCTATTTGCCTATTCCAGTACCCATTTGTATTAGAAGATGCCAAATGAAGATTATAAAACTATACAGAGGTATACCTTTAATATTTGCCTTAACACACACTCATCAGCCGGAAGTTGATAAACTTTTCATTCTTAAAGCTTTTGAAAATGTAACCATCACCTTAGGACTTGTAGAAAAATTGGATTTCAGCTTGATTTTAGGTGAAGAAGGACTTCACCAATGACATGAGACAGAATTTAGCTTGGTCTATTCATGGAGTGGGAACATGGTGTTGTTTCCTAAAGGCTAAAAGCTTTCCTTAGCTCACAAGTGGATAGGTTCTGTGAATTTTTCTCTCTGTAAGCTTTTATACAAAAGTCTAGAGTTTTCCTATGATTTCCAACTTGAAAAGTTTCTGAATTGTTCTTGAAGTAGTACACAAATAGCATGAACCACTGTGAAGTAGGAGACAAAGCTGCATTATTTGGTTCTCTCAAGTCTGACTTATAGACTTTTGGTTTCAACAACAAAAAATACCAACAGTGGTAAATTGTCATTCATTCAAGTGTATCCACGATTCTGGTCTTCTTCTCTTTATGAAGAGTTGGTTTACAGATCTGAGAGAATTTCATTTCCTTAATGATTTTGTTAAGACAGAATTACATGAAACTCCTGACTCAGTTTCATTCTATCAGTCTATTTACACTGTTCTGATCATAACTAGGGCTTATAAGACATATGTACTCCTTCACAAGCCCTTGTTTCTGCAGAATAATCTAAGTTTATATTCAACAGTATAGGTTGAGTCTACCAATCTCTGATTTTTTGCAAATATTAATTTAAAACTTCTGTCTTTAAGAAACCTGAATCCCTTGAGGGAAATTAGGCATTAGCTAGGAAAATCTGAGGGTCTATTGCATTTGAAAAAAATGCATGTAAAATCTTCTGTGCCTCTTCTGACTAATTGTAGATTTTTGGCTTGACTGTTAATTATGTGTTTGAACTTTTTCCAGCAAGAAAAAACTTGGCTGTAGAGAAAAATGGCACAAAGTGGATTTAATCTGTGAAATTCTACAGCATCAGAGAAACATACAGAAGTCCAAACCTCACAATTTCATAAACTGTCTTGCTAGGATGTAGATGGAAGTAATTTTTAGGGTGGCAGTTCCAGTGAAAAATGTTCTCTATAGTAGAGAGGAAAGGGGCTCACCACTGTATGTGTACCTGCTCAGCAGAGTTGTGTGGGACACTCGTCCTGACCTCTGCCAGGATAAATCAATTTGGATTAGGTTAAATACTTCAAATATTTGGTTTAAGTTGCTGGATTTTGCTCAAAGGAGGACCCACTGAAACAGCCCATGCAGCAGATCAAATATAGATTCTGTGCATTGGTGGAGAGCTGGTGGCTGTGACCTACTCTGTAAACCTGGCTGAATCCTGTGTAAACTTCTTAATGTTGCATACATTTATAAATACTACATTTTAGAATTTTTGTATTTTTTAACATTTTAGAAATAAAATTCATGCATTCAGCTAAAGAATCCCAAATACTTTAGTGTACCTATTATAGTAGACTAGCTGAATTTAGATTGTTCTAAAAGGATGGGTATTCAATTTACATATCTTGCTAGAATCTGACCTATTTCAAGACTATTCAGTGTGAAATTAAAGATTTAAGAAACTTTACTATTCTTCTCTTAGAAGCTTTGGGAAATACTTTTCCTGAATTTAAATTAAAAAAAAAACCCAAACCAAACAAACTGTGGGTTGGATTTCAACTGTATAAATCAGACTAACTTAACCAGGACAGAAAAAAACATCAACATGAGTTCCCTACACGCATGGGATATCTCTTGGTGATAGGAAAACTGATTTCAACCCTCTTGTCCTTTTAACCCCTTTTTGTTTAAACAATCCAGTATTTTGTCTATGTTTTTTTCTGGATAAACAAATCTGGGAAGTCTTTTTTCACCCTTCTTCTGCGTTAAATTTTTAAGCTCTTCACACAATATATTTGCAAAAAATAATAGAAAATTTAGATGAATAGCCACAGCCTACAAAGAGGATGACTATGAAACAACACCTGCTTTCATTTAGAGAAAATTCTTTAAAAAAAAAAAAACAACCCAAAGATATTTCATGCTTTTATGAAATGGCTGCCATCTCTCAAAGAGGGACCATTATATTTCCTCCAGATCTGTCTCTCTAACAGTTTCAGAGTCCAGTGTTGAGACATCTCAGCTGACTTTAAGTGGCAGATGATTCTAGCTGATTCGTGGAAAGTATCAGTAAACTCAAGGTTGAATTAGGGATAAGCATCTGGTCACAGTCACAATATATGAGGGGTGGAGAGGACTTTCTTCCCCTAGCAACTTTACAGAGTATTTTGCTAAGAAGATGAACTAAACTGGAGTTTATAATTGGTTCCTAACTCCTAAGAAAGGTGAAACAGGAAAGGTGAGTGTGAGTGAAAGGTGTCATGACTCATCATCTCTAATCTCTCTGGACTGTAATTAACAGCATTTTAAAATACAGATGAATATAGCTGCCTCTAACACAGTTTAGGCTGGCCTTGCTTTCTGCCAGTCCAGACTGCCACAAACTCTGTTAAAAGAAAAGAAAAGAAAAAGAAAGCAGGAAATCTCTCACTACAAGTGCATCAGGCATTTGGGAACAGGGAGAGAGCTCATCTTCATTTCAAGAAATGTCCTTTCTGTATTTATTTTGACTGTGTGCAATCCTTTTTTGTGGTTTTTTTTTTTTTTTTTTTCTTTTTTACTAAGCAATTGCAGGTAATTCTGCCTCTCTTTTTTACCATGGCACATGGTAAAAGAATCCACACATTCCATCCAGCTTTGAATTCAAAACCCAATTCCCTTAAGGTGCTTCCTTCTGTGCTTGGAGACTGCAATTTAAGCTTGTTCTGAGAATGTTCATGGTAGGAGAAAACATTGTCACTATTTCTCTTTGTCCTCAGAGGCCTTTTGAGCCTCTGTTGGGAGCTTTTCCCTTCTGCCTGGCACACTTGAAGGAACTTCTGATAATCCACCTAGTTCATTTGAGACTAATGATTATTTGCTACACCAGCATCAGAAAACCCTTGTGGCAGAGATCTTATTTGGTGATGAGCAGACCAGCCCCTGGGTGAGTTGTACACCCAGTGCTTGCAAAGCATTAGGGTAAACAAGAAAAGACAGCAGAAGTTACTTTTTTTTAGCACAATAGCTAATAACTACTCCATGTACCTATTGCACTTGACTGTAATAATGTTATAAGAAGAGAGTAATAGTACATGGATGTCAGTAAAACCTAATTAGGTCCTGGACTTCCTTAGATTTTATAATGCATAAAGGCAGTAGGACTTCTCAGTTTACAGGTACCACAGAGAGGTGTGCAATATAACCATACTCAGTTTAGCCAGATTTCATGAGAGATTGAAATGTTAAACTCAGCATAGACAGCTAAACATTTCAGTAAAAGTCTCTGGATAGGCCAACAAGGTATACTTTGTAAACCTGTTTTCAGCTTTTATCCAGCTCCTGGATAATTTCATGCTGTTCATATAATTGTCAAAGCTTGCTCCATACTGTTAGGAGAGCAATTCTTGCTACTGTTACCAGCCCTTCAAGACAGTCACTTTAATGGCCATGTGCAGGGATATTAGTGCAATATGTGAAAAAGCTACACAGTCATGATACTTTCTATTGTTTTCCCCCCTTATTTTCTGTGATTTTAAATTAAAATTTTAATGAAAATTTAAAAAAATTAAATGTAGAAAAGCATCTGTTTTCTGACTTTTTCTTTTTTAATGCTTATTTCAAGAGTATGCCCAACCATGCTGCTGAATCTGGCCCAAAGTTTTCAGCAGTGCTGGAAATCACCCTCAGTAACTACAGAACTTACTCCCAACAGCTGCAAGGAATTGTCACGTGTGAAGGGTGGCTTTTTCAACTTGCTATTTAAAACTGAAAGGCAAACAAACTCACAGAACTTAGAAAAAGTGGTGACCTTACCATTAATTCAGCATAATCCTTAAGCTTTGAGAAGCATTAAGAGCTTTACCTTGATAGTCAGGTTTGATTTATTGATAGCTCTTTTTCATTTGCTTGACTGACACCTGCTCTTCTCATAACTGGCTGTTGTTGATCCAATTCTTCATCATCTGTAGTGCACAGCATAGATGAAAGAAAAAGGAAAAAAAATGTAATATGAGATTACATATGAAAAAGCTTGAGAACCAGCACATCTTAGATTACACAGATTGTTTATAAACTCCCTTAAGAGGAAAAATTCTTTTTTCTGGAGCATGTGAATTTCTAAAACAAAAACAAAAGAAATGTGGGTTTTAGAATAACAACCAATACCTGCCTTTTGCAAAAAAAGCCAAGTGGTGGTTGTGCTGTGCCAGTTAGAGAACTTCTGCTTTTGGGAAAAGGGTATGGAGTTTTACAGAGTGAATTATTCTGTTGATTTCAGACAATGAAACACTGCCAACAAATGCAGAGGATGCTCTCCTTAAGTAGTGCGGTGTGAAGACAAGTATGTGCTGAGAGGTCCAGATAAAAAAGGTGCAAATTTATGTGAACATGGAGCAAAAAAAGGTGCATGACACTAGCTAATTCAACTTTTGAGTCCAACTTCAGTGATTTAAAAGAAAAGGTGGTTTCCATTAACTCTGGAATTTTGTTTCTGCTTAAAAGCAGAAACATTCAAATCTAATGTAATATTTCTCAGATTCAAAATGCTGGAAATTTACTCACATAACCTTGGACGTTTGTCATATGGGAAGGAGCAGTTTGACAGAGAAGAAATGATCATTCTTCTGAAATCTCCCTAGCAAAACTGAGAGCTGAGAAATCTGGATAGTTTAGATAAGATTCAAAGAGACATTGAATCATGAATTTCCTCCTTTGAACTGAACTCTGCTTCCTCAGTTTCAGAAGTGCTTATGTTGTCTACAAGACTCAGTAATGAAAGACTGAATGACACAGAAGAAAAACTACAGCTGATTTTTTTTTTTTGGTAGGAAAAGGAGAGCTGCAAGTTACAGTTCCTGAGAGTAACAATGACAAAAAATGAACAGCTTTTGTTCATGTTATAAATATAAACTAGAAATGTTCTCTGCCTTGCTTTCAGGGAATTGTCACAAGATAAACTGCTCCCACTAATGCCAGCTGAAAAGTCATTTAGTTGCTTGTTCTTCTGGCAAACTTTGCATTTTGTTTGAGTCAGAATGAGCATTATATCAAGAAGAATTTCTAGCTCATTTAAGAATGAAAAGTTTAGGTACATTCCTAAAATCATCATTATTTTCCAAGTTGTCTTAATTTATTAAAATCAAATGCCATGTGATTATTGAGGAAAAGTATCCATCCCTTAAGCTCAGAGCTAGAACTATTGAATTCCACAGTATATAAAGAGAAATAATTTTTTTTTCCATTTTAGTTGGAATAAATTTCTCTCAGGAAGACTGTGCTTGTTGTGTCAAATTTCTTATCTTGAAAAACTCTCCACATCCTTCTTTGACAAATACAAAAATTAAATTTCTCCAGTTATACCATGGAAGAAGTTTTAAAACATGAAATACTTCAAAAAATCCACAATCAAAAGAAACAGTCAATGATTGAAACAAGGTGTTTCAGATTATTCCAATATAGCTTCCTTTACATATTCTCACATGATATTTTTCTTTTTATCCTGTGCTAAAGATGGGAAATGTATAAAAGAGGAGATGGGCAAAAACCAGAAATATTCAAAGTTAGAGCAAGATGGAAAGTTAGATTCCTCTTCTGCTCTGCAGAAAGAATTCAGTTACTATGAAAATCATGTCAGATTATGTGTGATGATAAAAGGATGATGCACTGTTTCAGCTCACCTAGAGAATTGATTGCCATCCAGAAACTCTACCTCATAAATAAAATGCACTTTTCTGCTCACAGGATCTATGAACAGATGGATCTATAGTTCATGGAATGTGCCTTGAAAGGCTACAGGACAGTATCATTTTTGTGTCGTGGGGGAAATGAATGAGGTAAAACATCCATAGAATCACAGAACCACAGAAGGTTTGAAACTGGAGAGGACCTTTGGAAGTTGTCTGGTCCAACTCCTCTGCTCAAGAGGGGCCACCTAAAGCCACTTACTCATAATGGGGGGCTCTCATAATGGGTTCATCCTTTCATTCTCAGAAGCAGACACTGTTTTTTTCTGTTAAATTTTGACTTTACGCTGGGATATTTATCGGGCTCAAGAAGAAAACATCAGTTAAAAATATCCTTAAAATTCAGAAAAAAGGTCTTCACCAGCTCTCACTCTCTTGCTTACCAATCAGTCAGAGTGACAAGAAGACTTTTCTCTGCTATTCAGAACCATTCCTTCCTCTTGGGCTGATGATGACACTTGCATCCATGGAATGTCCCATTTCTCTGCACTGCAGGGAGAGATGTGCCTGGCTGGACTGTGTGTGCTACAGGGACCAGCCAAGGTGATGCATGGCTAACCCCAGCTTTCTGACATATAAACACAGAGGGAGATTAAATTTGATTTATAAATAAGTGATGTACTAGCAACATGTGATAGTTCTGGAAAATCTGGGAGTTAATCCAGATTGCTAAAGTAAGCTTTTTTTTCCTCTCAGTTTTAATGTTTCTTTATCACAGCAGTTGAAAATGTTTGGTCCATATGATTGTGGTCCTCCTTATACTATAGAGTTCGTTTTGTTGCTTTTTGCTTTCTTTGCAATATTTGTATCTTAAGGAAAAAAAAAGACATTTTAAACCATCTGAAAATCCATTTTTATCACTATGAACAAAGGTAAATATGGATCAAAAACCTTTGTAACATTTCTTCCTTCCAAAAGCATTATGTTTATGAGTGGCTTTTCACTGTGGTTTTATTTTTCAAAAGCAGATATTACAACTGCTTAATTCTGAGACAAATGATTTTTTCTCTTCATAGCTTTGAGGAGCTGAAACAGAAAAAAAAACAAATGAGGTCTCATTCATCTTGAAGAAATTGAATTCATATCTGAAGAAGGGTTCTAAACAGCTCAATGTTATCCTACAGATCCAGATGTTTATGGGATAGGCACCAATCACAGTAAAAATCACACAGCCATAAAAATAATAAATTGAAGGCTGCTGGAACAGAACTCTACTACATGCTTCACACTTCTGATTAATGAAAACTGAAATCTGAATCAGACTATCAAAACTCACTTAGCACATCAGTGTATTTTGTTTCAAAATACCCTCAATGAGCATTTTGTGCAATCTCAGGTTATTAATTGTCATATTTTATTTCTTCTCTCCCCTCCCTTCTCCCCCTCCCCACTTTCTACCATCAGCCATAGCTATTACCTATATTTCATTTAGATGTAGAGGCCAAGAATACAAGTTTTCGGGGACTACTCCGAAAATCAAATTGGAATCAAACTTCCTTGTGTTTTTCCATTATGGTAGTGTAATTGTTTGCACTTTCCACATAATGGGGATAAAATACTGTCACTTCTGAATTCTCCACTCCATCATACCTAAGCACCCTTTTTACCTGACTTTACATTTGTCTGTAAAATTCGTGCAGCACCCTTCCTGACAGAGCTCTCAAACTCCTGTTTTCCCCCATGATCTAGTTAAGAGTTGTCAGGCAGCAGAAATCCCCTACTGACATCATGGATTGAGAAAAATGTTGAAAGGTTGCTAAGGGCAGGCATAAATTGTACAGTTATGAAGGAATTTGTCTCAGCTATCAAAAGATAGTGTTTCACCCCAAATACCATGATGAAACTAGAATAGCACATCCTTGTCTTAGTGGTTCTATACATTGATAAAGAGGGCTGAAAACACCTTCTCACTTTCCCATTAGTTCCCCTGATATTTGCTGCCACCTCTCACAGCTGTAAATTGCAGCTATTCCCATTGTCTGTCAGCTTCACAAGTCACATCATGACTTGGCTCAAGACAATATTGGCAGCTGCCACAGGATGGGATTAGGAAAAATCACTAGGATGAAGTAAGAAGAAAGTGAACATATAAACAGGATGAAATGATCTTCCTCCTAAAGTGCAAAACCCAGAGTGAAAGCAGAAGGCTCTGGGCTAGTGTATGTAATCTTGGAGTTGATAACATTTACCTCTAGAGGAAACAATGTTCTCTTCTCAGCACAAAATGCAAATATTTGTTCGCAGTTCAAGTATGCAAACAACTTGTATTCCATTGTCACTGCTGTAGTCTATGCACCAACAACTAAGTGCCTCTTTCTCTGGCCTGCTGGGGGCTTGTTACAAGGGTATCCAGAGAGAAGGAAAGTTGCAGGTAGATTTGGGAGCAGGAGGGCAGTATATGTTTAGTCTCTGTTATCCTGTACCTGAGCTTTGCTGTTTTTAAGAACTAGGACAGTTTATTCTTGATTAATTGGGGTCAGGGTTATAAATGGAGATTGTATTACTGTAATGCCAATCATCCCCCTTGTGTAGAAGGTATAAGCATTCATAAAAGATAAATACAAAACATTTATGAATTATTTGGATGCTTGCAGAAAATGTTAAATGGACACACTGAGCCATTGCTTACCTGTTGACAGGACTCCCTTCTGAGCACAGCTCTTTCTGTGTCCCTGTGGGTTTCTTGGGAATACCTGTCAGCAGCCTTTGGTTATGGTATTTGTCATTGCTCTGTTATCTGTCACAGGGACAACTTGCTGGATGGACCCTGCCAGGCCACTGGGACTTCAATTTCTAGTGAAACAGCTCAACAAAAGCTTCACCATGGGAACGTTCCCTTCCCTCCCTCGGTGACTCCATCTGGGAGGTGCTGCAGGGATACCTGCAGAGTGGGGAGGCACAGGAGCACTGCTGAGCAGCTCTGGCAAAGGTCAGCAGGAGAGGCTGAGCTTGCAGCAGCTCTGGAGGGCAGAAGGGGCCCATGGTCATGGTCACAGCTCTCCTGGAGCTGCTCCTGCCAGCACGGTGCCATCCCTGTGCTCAGCTGGCTGAGCGAGGACATGGAAGGTGCTCAGGGCTGTGACACACTTGCAGCCTAAATTTATTCACACACAGTCACTCTTTTGGATTCTCAAGCCAGCTCTGTTTTTTTAGCTTACTCAGCCCTTCTTTTTTTCCTGGTGTTTAGCTACCCCATCAGCTATATTTGCAGAGCTCAATAATATTCCCAGTTGCCTTATTTTCACTAGACTGAACAGTAGAGGGTTTTTCAGTCTCCTCTTATACAAGAGATTATGCATTTCTTGAATTTTTCTAGTAGCTGTTCCGTGTAGCTCTTACACTAGAAGGCAATTTTTTGGTGTGGGTGACTAAAATTAAACACAGCATTCATCCTCAACAATGTCCTCATTTCACTGGAAATACATTCCTGAATTTCAGGGTTTGGAATTAAATAACTGTCTGTGGACTATGGATTACATTAAACAAGCCAGTATAGGTCAGACAGAAAATCCAAATATATTTATAGAATATTAGAAGAAGTTGGCATGGAGTAATATGGAGGTTTATATGCTTCAATTATACAGCTAGAAAGTAGCAGCAAGAATGATTTTAATAATTTGTAGGAGGTTAGTAAATCTCACCTGTTTTCTTTCCAGCCTCCTCAGAGATGTAGGTATGTTTGCTTTTACTGACACAGTACTGGGTTTGCTGCATTGTGTTTACCTTCAGTTAGACTGATGGGATCATCCAGAAACCTGTTTGGAAAGACCTTCCCATAATGATGTGTTTATCCAGTGGGATAAACAAGTGAGTTTAATCTTTACTCTACATAAACAGTCATTTTCTCTGTTAGTCAAATGAATTCAGAAAAGTACACAGGTCTATTTTTATTGTCCAAATGATTAGAAATTTTCACATTGTTCATTTTATTCAGGCTTATAGTAATTATTTTCAGTACCTATATCTCAAAAATTTTCTAATAATGTACAAATATCAAAGTAATAGTGTACAGTAATGTGTACTATGCACACCACCATTCTTGTACTACTGCTATAATATGTATACAAAAGAGACAGAAATTGTTGAAAAAGCACAGCAAGCCAAACAAAGACTTCATCACAAATATGATACTGAAAGGAGAAAATACAGAACTAAAACATCAGCACAGGTTAACATGTCGTTGATACAGAGAGAAACAAAGAATTCAGATCAAAGCTAAACCGTCTTTCAAAGGCAAAAGTAAGCAGAACTGAATATAAAGGAAAGTCAGATATGTCTTGTAGTGCTTTATCTCTGGGAGCAAGACAGAGATGGGAAAAAATAAAGAGAACAAACAAAAGAGCTGAAGAAGGTTTGAAAAAGGAAGAAGGATTAAACTAGACAGAAGTGAATGTGGAGGAATAACAGTGGAATGAAAGAAAATAATGACATTCTATCAAAAGAAAATGGAAGTAAGCTTTCCTCAGAATGAAAGAGGTGACTGTGATTCTGTACAGATAATTTAAATTTGCTACTCCAAAGCAGTTTAGAGATTTTATCTGATTAAAATCAGAGAGGTTTATTCATTATGGAGGTCCAGGTCCTCTATATCTTTTCATCTGTACCAGGCTAAGTTCTCCCAGTGTTGTGCAGTCATGTGCTATGCCCCTGGAAAACAATGCATGCTTTACAAATCTGTACCTCTTCTAAACAACAGTGAAAAAGGGAGAGAAAAATGAATTAAAGGAGAGTTGTGTTTATTTTATTATTATTTTATATGGTGCAGTGTTTCTCTTTTTCATTCTGTTTGTACCATTTTTATTAATGAGCTGCAAACTACCCTTTGGGTTATTCCACAACAGCAGTGCTTACACCTGCACAGCTAAGTCCCTAGGAGATTTTTTTCCTTATGCATTTCCTAGTTATTTATAGCATATTTTTATTTTCTGCAGAGATTTCTGAAGATTTGGGTTATGTTATTTCAGTTCTAGAAAGTAAAATATAAATAGGTGAAGGAAGCATTGCAAATACATTTTAAATAAATGCCCAAGAGGAATTCCTTTGCATAACATATGCTTCCATCCCCAGTCTCCACCACTAAGTGCTGCCAACCTATGCATTTATTTGATGTATAGAACAGTTAGAGAAGGATGTCTTTAAAAAGGCGAGACTTGCCACTGGTCTTAAGAAATAAAATATACCACAGAAAAAATTTGCATGTTAGACAAGTCTTTAGTAATAGAGAAACTTTGAAGGAGTTTGTTCATTGTGACTACTGCAGGAATATTCTGCTTGTGGAAAGCAACATAAGGAAAGAATAAACTTTCTTCAAATATTGTGTCTCCTAAAAAAAATAATGTTTGTGCATGAAGGTGACATTCCCTGATATTTTCCTCATCTTCCTTCTTCCTTCAGTGACTTCCTTTTCAGTGTCATGACTGAAATTGCAGAAGAAAAACCCCATGTCAGGAAAATGGTTTTGGGCCAGAGTGGGGTTGGGCACTGGAACAAGGAAGTGATCACAGAACCAAGACTGACAGAGTAAAAAAAGGATTTGAACAGTGCTCTCAGGCCCATGGTGTGATTTTTGGGGCATCCTGTGCAGGGCCAAGGGTTGGGCTTGATCCTTGTGGGTCCCATCCAACTCAACATATTCTATGATTCTGTGAAGTTAAAAGAAAATCACCATGCAGCAAGTTCTAACAGTTCATCCATCCACTGGAAAAGAGTTCCTTCTTGTTTCTAGTTTTAGACACCATGTCTGATTTAATGAATTACTTAACAATAGCTAGGCATAGCTCTAAAACTTGCAGCATCTATTAAAGATAAAGGTTTAAAAAGGAGCAGGTTATACACCATCAGAAGAAAATATGAGGCTTTAAACACTGTTTTCTACAATAAATCTATCCTGAACTTGTCCTATTTGGTCTTCATGACATCTGCAAATTGTCTCAGAACAGTAAATGCCTGTTACAGGAAATCCTGAGTTCATCATCATATGTGGTAGGTTTTCTAAATCTACTGCTGACTTTTCATGTATGATTAATGGGTCTGTTATTTCAAATTTGATGTGCAGTTCACACAATGCACAATTGAGTTATGTTTAATAAAACATAAAAGTGAGCCTCAGCTTTACAGTTCTATGCTTAGCAATTTTTTTCACTATTGATTCCGATTCTTCTTGACTTTCAAACTTCCTTTTTTTTTTCTCTTTTAACAAGGTCTTTTACTATCTTACAAGGCAGATTACATCTGTAAGCTAATTTCCTTTGATATCCTTATGGGAGTCCTCTTGATTGTTAAAATAAAAGTTCCTTATAGATTTCCAGTGCCTATGACAGCCTGACAAGTGTCCTCCATTATTTAGTTCTATGAATATATTGTTTCATTGAAATATAAAATACAAAATTGATATTGTTAGCAGTTTTTAATGTGTCCAGAGAAGCTGTCTACAACAGTTTTACTTGTAATAAATTCAGCTGAAAGTTCACAAGGATTTAGGTCGGAGCCATTGAATTACAGAATAATTAAGCTTGAAAGGGAACTGTAAGGGTCATTAAGTCTAAAAATTTCAAAGAATAAACAAAAATAAAGCCCAATACCTCAGTAGAACATTTACAAGGTGGATACTGTAGGCCCTGACTAAATCATTAGTTCAGACACTTGCTCAGACTCTCACCACAGGAGTCCCTGGCAACTCGGACTGTAGCTCTGTTGGACTTGTAGGATGCAGAAACTCCAAAAAAGCCCAAAGGTCTGTGGTTGCACCCTAATTCAAAGCTGTTCCTTACTGGATGCTCTCTTCTAGGGACCAGAGGGTCCTGCTGTGAAAGGCCAGCCCACATCTCCCCTCTGCACCCCTGGCAGGCGTGAGCAGAGCTTGTCCTAGCCTCTGCCGCGCTGTCATTGTCACAGTGTGCTCCCTGCCTGAGAACAGCCCTTGCACCTGCAGTGGACAATGAGAGCCAAGACTGCACAGGCATCACTGAAGAGCAGCACAAACCTGGAACCTTCTCCCAGTGCCGATGACCCTTCTGTGAAATCTCATTTTATTTACTCAAAAGTAGCCCATGGCCTCTCAGGGATGGGAAAAAATTTGTTTAGGGTGTAGGTTTGTGAAAAGAAAGGATATAAATGTGGTGGTGGAATTTATTTGTTTCCTTTTCTGTTTGTTGGTTTTGTTTTGTTTTTTCCTTTTCATGAGTGGTCCCAGAAGGCCCCAAAGGTTAACACATCAGATATTTCTGGCTGGGTCACATTGATTAGCTTTCAGTTTGTAGCAGATAATAAATTTCTGAACTATAGTTTAAATTTAGGCAAGAATAATCCTGAGTGAAAGCTGATTTTAAGTGCTATCCTTTAACCCTCTGATAATCTAATACTCAATGGTGCCAGAAGTATTCATTAGCAGAAAACCAATTTTTTTTTTTACAGTCACTACCTTAGGTACTTCTTTTTGATATCCAAAGAAAGAAATACTTACTACAATTACTAATGTTAAAGTGATATTTTTGTTGATTATTGCTAGTGAAGCCATGCTTTTGGTATTTCCTTTTCATTCTAACAATCTGAATTATTCAATTAAACCATCATAACGTGAAGTGAAATAGGTCCAAAATGGCTGTGTAGTTCATTATTTTAGGACTGCTTATAACTTATAATGTCTTAAATTCACATGCATTTTTCAAGGAAATGTATTCCTTGTGTTGCTGGAGTACCTCCATGCATGTCTTGCAAAAGCTTCCAACTCCAGCACTGATTATAAACTCTACCAACCAGATGTGCCTTGGAGTAGCTCTTGACTTGTGGCTTCTTCCAAGTAAGGCAATGCATGTGACAGGTTATCTGCTTTCTCTCTTTGACTCACCTGCTTTTCTTTTCCCCCTCTTTCTCCTTTAAAGTATTTTTTCTCTTGGCTGAAATTTCTGCTGCTCTTTCACTGTAATTTTGCTATTAAAAGTCATAGATGTTTTCAATTTATTTAAATATTTAGCAATCAAATACATTTACAATGTGTAAGGAAGAAGGACTAATTTATAACCTGAAGGTACCTTGCCTGATGTTTTTAGAGAAAATCCCATGTTGTTTAAAGCACACTTTATAATTCCTGTACAACTTCCTGGTCCAGAGGAGTTCTGTATGTATTTATAACATTTTCTATCTGCAGCAACATTCTTTTAGAATTATACCCAACTAAAACAATACAGATTGTAGATATGTGTTTTCATTTAAATTAATCTTATTTCAGTGCTGCTTTTGTATTGCATTCTTTTAATGCATTATAATGAAAAAGCTCTTGGAAAAGATATAAAATTACATTATACCGATTTCTTCCTTTACAAATATTTATTAGAAGCATCTTTTTTGACTTAGGAACAGAGAAGGCAGAGACCCTTGTGTCTTCTTAGGAAAGGCACGAATTTTATTAATGCATTCAGTTCCTGACTGTCAGGGACAGTTGGCTGAGCAGGTATGTGCAAATACTGGCATGAAAGCTAAACAACAGTTACAGGAAAAATTTGGCCTGACTCATCTCAATTCTAAAAACAATGTAGTCCACACAATCTTTTTTTTTTCTTTTCTTTCTTTTTTCTTGAAAGAGCATAAACAATCCTGAATCTCATGGAGGAAACACACATTCAATACACAGGTTAGAGATAGTCTTATCAGCTGAGAGTTATTTCCATCCCATCTTTCATTTGTGTCAGCAAACTGTGAGTAGAGATTGCCTCACAGTCAGGAATTTTAAAGGGAGCCCAGATTCTGGCTTTGTAACACTAAAAATCATTTTTATTAAAGGATAAAAAATTCTTTCCAAAAAGGTGAGAGTAAACTTAATAATGAAGTCATCTTTGTTTTATTCCTTTGAAATTAATGAAGTTTCTCACTTTTATTTTCCCCTCTTTGACATTTTTGTTAGTGTTAACAGGAGCATCTCATGCTGGTGTCTGGAAAACTGAGCACTGAGGTTTGACAGCACAAACCTCACCTGGGAACAGCATGAGGTGTCCTCTGCCTTGTCAATGACATCTGTGGGACTTTGTGTACAGGTCATATTCTCAGCTGCTGTAAAGCACAGGGTTCTGGTGTTTGCATGACTCTGACACCTGGTTCAGAATTGTTTCACTGATTGTTAAACGTGAATGGGGGTAGAAGTTCTGCAGAGCATCCCAGAAATGCAGCAAAGACCACAGAGTAGTCAGCCCAGCTTAATGCCTCTGGAATCCCTGGGAAAAAAACCTGAGTGTTCAGATTTTCTGTATAAAGCCAGATTTTGTTTTCCCCTTCAAGCATATTCTGAAGTTCTTGCTGTATAAGGAATAGAACCATCTTTGCTCACTTTAAAGCAGTATCAGAGCAAGATTTGGTTTGAAACGCAGCAATATAGAAAATCCTCTGGGGTCACCAAAATTTTTTCCCACTGATGTCAGGGTAATAACAAAAGTGATAAAAAATTCTGTCTTCCCGCAATCAGATGTTCCTCTGGGACCTTAAAACAAGATTCATATTTCAATTCCACACAAAGCCCAAGTGAACAGGTAGTTTCTCTGTATCAAGAAAATAAGGATATTATAATTTATCCAGATCATTCTTGCTAGGCACTTTTGATATTGATTTGTGAGCTAATCTTACAATATGCAGACTTAATCTGAGAATAATTAGGATGATGGGATGAAATAGTGTGTGACCTCAAACCAGGAACTGGGATGAAACCCCCAAAAATAATGGTCACTTAGAGAACATGTAGGCTTAATTTAGTATCTCAACTATTAATTTTTTGTGCAAGCAAGTAGTTATATGCTCAGAGCCATGAATTTATGGCAGTTAAATGTGTCTCTAAAATTTCTGGGGTTCAGGCCTAAAGCTTTCACAAAAATGTATTTAAAAAAAATTAACAATAAAACTCCTGTCATTTGCATCAACTTTCATGTAGAAATAAAAATTATTCAAAGTCCAACAATTTGCAGCTCCTTCATCTGTTTCTGTCTGCTTTACAATTGGGCCTGGACATGGGCATATGTGCTAGATGAAAATCAATTGATTTCTGATTAGGGTGAACCCAGTATGTGTCACAAAGCAACCAGCTCTCAGTCACAGGACAAAAGGCTCCTGACCCAGCAGGCAGAGTCTCACTGCAGAGGTGGACATTTATGTTGTGACAAACTATGTCACCTACAAAACACATCTTTATTTTGTGACAAACTATGTCACCTACAAAACACATCTTAAAACTGTGATCTTAATATTAATAGCACAGGGGGCACTGTTGAGTCTTTAATTGTTCAGGTTTATGATGCACTTGTGGAATATTGGCCCAAACCATAATCCTTTACTCATTTGGTAAATATTAAGAAGAACACATTATTCCCATGTGGGCTGTTGACTCTTAGAGTTAAAAAGTAGGCAAAGTGCATTACTTAATTTCTCTTATTGAATAATACTAACATTTTGAAGGTTAATTAAAGGATTTTGAGAGAGGATATTAGAGAAGTAGATGCTTAATGTCCTTTGTCTTTAACATGAATAACCTGAAAAGGTATAGAGGGATATCTATCCCTATATATATAGTTCTACTGCACATTAGGACAGATATGTGACCTTTGCCAGTGTCAGAATGTGGTCTGAATCTCTTATTTGCTAAAAAAAAACCATTGCCTAATTTGGTTTTAGGAAAATATCTTTCTGACTACTTTATATCCTCATCTTCTGTTTTTCCTCCTTTGTAAACTAAGTCTATGGATTATCAGATGAAAATTGGAAGTACTCACAACTGGGGTCTCTCTGTGAAGTTCTTGGAGAAATATGGATAAAAGCTTATACTTTATTGTCACTTTCACTTTTTTTTTTTTTTTTTCAGAAGGATAGTTTCCTTAGAGCATTGGTTGAGAAGAGTTTGGTGGTTTTAGGACATACTATTATTAGTTGTATTAATAGCATTTTTTGGGAGTTTAGAAATACTGACAGACCTTGACAGTTTCACAAGTTGAACCACAGTACTGGCAGATGCAAAATACTATCTAAATGATCATAGTTAAGGATGGACAGAAAAAAAAATAGAAAAAGGGCTCTGAAGTACTTGGTTTCTACCACATTTTGTCTTCACCTTTTATTTTTACTTTTGAAAGAATATACTATATTCAAAACTACATAATCTAAATGTTTTCTGGTTTTGAATAGCTGGGTTTCTGTTCTGTTGGTGATTACAATATAGCAAATAAATCCGTGGAAAAACAAAGCCATAGAAGTTTAGAAGGAGCTCTGTGACATGAGCTGATCAGCAAAACAGCTGTTCCATAAATGTCATCATCTCACCAAGTATTGCTTTTTCTATCAGAGTTCAGGGCTATACTTTGTTACAGACTATTGTTTCAAAGGACTAGATATATTGTGTTTAGACTTTAAGCAATTGCATTGAATTCTCTGAATCTAAATCCCTGTGAAATGATGTACAATCCTGACCAGTCATTACACAAAAGCATTTTTAGAGTAATTGAGAATCAACAAGGTAAAACAGTTCTATAGGAGGTCAATGAGGCAAAACAGTTTTGTAGGAGGAGCAGGGCAAAAATTGTGAAGGATCTATGAATATACACACACATATATATATATGTATAGATGTACATATGCTCATTTATAATTACACTTATACACAAATAAAATACATACATTCGAAGTAACACTACTGGAAAAAAAAGAATATATTAAGGATTCTGCTGTCTAGCATATGAACTTTCATCACAGGAAGGGAAATCTACCTCTTTTAGAAGGTGTTAAATTAATGAATCTGCTTTTCACAGCAAGGACCAGAAGGCACAGTGGAAATTTTGCTGAGAAATTGTCGGCATGAATAATGAAAATAAAATCCTGTAAAATATTCTTAGGATATTGGTAAGTAGCTTGGTGAATAATGTAATGAATATTAAACAATCAATTTAGTCAATTAAAGCAATAATTGAGTTGTGGTGTGAGCAGTTTAAAAAGTCAGCCAACTTGGCAGCCTGGCTATTAAAGAAGCTGCTCTGCAAGCATTTGACAGACTCTTGGTTCTGGTTTTGAATCAAAAAACATCAAAGAAAAGCAAGAAATGCTGGGGGAAACTTGTTCTGAAATGACAAGTCCTGATGCTTTGGATGTACCTCCAAATTTGTAGCCATTAAACTTCTCTTCTACTTTAAAATTTTTAACTCAGTAATGTCTGGTCTGGTGCTATAAACTATATGAATAAATGTGTTTTCTGTGGCACAATTGGCACAATGAGTTGAATGGTTTAACTTTTACCTGTTTATTAAATGTGTTAAAAATTCTCCTAACCAGTGTCTTTGTTGATGGATAAGAAGATACAGAAATAAAGAGAAATAGTGATGAGACATGGAGATATACATTTACATATTATTTAAATTAATGAATCACAAGATGTTTAACAGTTAGGTCATATTTTTATTTTAACCAAATGGAAAACCTCCCAAATATGTTTTCTGTTATTTTTTGCTATTAATTAAAATAGGAAAATGAGGTGTACCTCTCTCAAAACATGACTAGACCAGAGTGGACCAGAGAAATCATGCCTGAGGTTACCAAGCATTTGATCCAAATCCCATTGAACTCAGCAGGAGACTTTTTGTCAACTTCAGCAAGGTTTGGACGAAGCTAAAAATATTTTTTCCTATATGTTCAAAGAAGATGCTACAAATGTAATTAAAAATAAAGGAAGAAATTTACTTTGGTTCTTTCAAGTAAATCCCCACATAGTTATTTCAGGATAATAAATATGTATTTTCATATTTTTTATACTAAAATTCAGGCACAAATGTAGAAGTACTCAAAAATATATGTTAATTGCACTTTATGAAAGCAACAGTAACACACACTTATATGTTATTCCAACATTAATTAGCTCTTAACCTGACTATGCTCATCTATTTACAGTATTAATGCACAGAACCAACAATTTGTGCTTCCCTTTATTTTTCACAGCTGGGCATAATTTTTAATATTTAGTTTTTGCTTTATCTAGAATAGCATTAAGTAATCAGTTGCCACCTTCATTTTAATGCTCATTCAGCATCAGTTTGAGTTAAAGGTGCAATGTAAAGTAAAAAGTGAAATTGGAGAGATCTTTGGACCTTATTCCCATTAGTTGCAGTAGGAACAGGATTAATTATCAATACCCATATTCAGAAAAATTTGTACAGAAAAATTACTTTCCACTTTGCTCCACCATTTGACATTTTGGAGTACAGCCCCTTCCCCAGGTTGCTTCCTGTTCTTTGGCCGGGTCTATGTGTCACAGTCATATTTTCTGAAAAATCCCTTCACCAGGATTTCTTCTCCTGGGAAGCTGAGAAACCTCAGAGAAGAATGAAAACAATAATTATCTGATTGCTTCTGCTGTGTTTGCTGCTTTGGAATGTGGTTGGAGATTGTTTATCCAACAGGTGCTTGTTTGATTGGTTTCATGTGAATTGTTTTTACTTAATGACCAATCACCATCAGCTGTGTCAGGGCTCTGGAAGGAGTCACGAGTTTTCATTATCATTCTTTGTAACCTTCTGTGAGGATCCTTTCTCTATTCTTTAGTATAGTTTAATATAGCATTCTTTTATATATAACATAACATAACAAAACCAATATATATATCATAATAAATTAGCCTTCTAAGAACATGGAGTCAGATTCTCAATTCCGCCTTCATCCTGGGGACCCTGAAAATACCACAGTTCATGCAGCATAGGGCAATTTAGAGGCTGGGTTTAACCTAAGGAGCAAAATTTTTGACCTGCATCATGGTACAAGTGGGGGATGGCTTTGCTGCAGTCTCTTACCTTTGACACATGTTGATCAGGGACAGCAGCAGGCACCTCTGAGCTGCCTCAGAAACGCTGCCAGCACTGCAGGGCAAGGTTCCTCCTGTGGCCTGGGGGCACAGGGCAGCCAGCTCACAGCTGCCCAGCTCTTGCATCTTTTGCTGGAGACAAGAGCAGGCAGAGAGTGGGGAAGGCTTTACAGCTGGTGGAAAAAGAAACTGGGAATGCTGTTTGTGGTCCTGAGTGTGTGAAGGAGAGACAATGATGACTGGGGCATAGAATGCCCTCCTTCTCCTCTCCTTCCTCTGGAGAGGCAACAGGTGCTCGAGAAGAGAGGAGCCCATGAATCTGCAGTTTCATGTCCAGAGGGGGGCTGACAAAATCTGAGAAAGAAGAAGCAGAACTTATATTACTGCCCTCAATCTGTCTCAATATAAAATAAATTGTTAATCACTTAGGATGTCCCTGTAGTCATTGGAGAGGCATGAGCTCAGTTTACCCAGTTCACTTCACTCAGTTCACATGCATATCTAAACAAATAGAATAAATGTGCCCATTTTCTGCAAGAAAAGGAGTGATAGGGAGTAATGCACCCTAAATTTTAAAGCAAGAGTCCTATCTAGTCTTTGGAACAAAGCTAAGATATTTCCCTTGGAGTATAAGATGCCCTGGATACTTGCTCTCAGCCTTTAAAGAAATACAAAGAAGCAGTCCTAGCTTTCATATTTAAAGCTGACACGGTGTGGAGGTGGTATGTTACACCTACCAAACTGTGGTGTGACAGACATCCTTCCCCTGGGAAACCTGGGTAGAAACACATTTACTTTCACACAGGCTATGAGCTGCTCTGCAATAATCTCAGCTGAGGTGTTTGTGCAGAAGACCAGAAGCAGAAAAATTGCTGAGTAAAGAATTTTACAGTAAACCCCCTCAAATAATAGCATCTTATTTATTGATTTTTGGCATCTCCTGAGGTGGAAGGCACCTGCACTGTGGTTTTAGTACTGCAGTTATGCATGTGAGTAACTAGCTTCCATCCACAATCCATACTATCTTTTTTTCATTAGATTCTCAACAATTAGCCAATCGTTATTGTGAAAAAATAGCCAATTTTTAATGTGAACTGAAAATTAGGCTCATTGAAGTCATATGCCACTTTTGAATTCAAGAAAGCCTGACTGCTTGTAGGATCAGCAAAAATAATTAACCTTAAAATGAACTAGAAAAGTCTTAGCTTAGGAAACAAGAAAGAGTCTAGCATATTTAACAATAATAAAGAGATATATTTAAGGTTTTTTCCTTTTAAACTCTGTCAGCTGTTAACACAACTTATTTAAATAAGACAGAGAAAGTACCTTTTTATAGGCAATAGATAATGTTGCCCTGCTTCTAATGTCACAGCCTAAGTGAACAGATTTCAAAAACAAATTCATAAAACTGAGATAAACATACTAGCAAAGGGAATAAGATACCATGCAGGAAAAGAAATAGAACCTTGGACAGTGCTGTTAGTGGGTCACATTGTATGAGAAATAAACAAGAATTGATGAGTTTCTTTCATGAAGACAGTGATTTCCAGCATTATCAATAAAGTTGCTGGAGTCTAAAGAAAATATTTATTATAATCAGATTTTTTTTTTCCGCATTTAAGGTCAGTTTCTCAAATGAATCATTAAATGTGGGCGATTTACAGAAGTAAATCTACATTTCCATGGAGTAATCATTGTTCCTTTACTTCCTGTCAGAAAAGAACTATTACAATGAATTTTCAACTTTAAAACATGGTTACAAATCATTGTTAACCCTACAGCAGGCAAGGCTGGAATGGCAGTAACCAGTTTGCATTACAAAATAGAACAAGACTGAAAGGTTGGTATGCCTGCTATATTGAAAGTGGGGAGCATTATCACCATATTCCCCTATCCTTATATGAAGATGTATGAACAAGAGCAAAGAAAAAGCCCAATTTTTCTAGTAGTAACTGGAATTAATAAACTTCCAGACCTCCTAAGGCAAGTATACAGAGAAGTACAAAGCATACAGAATACTTGCATCCATGCAAACTTCTAAACTGTTGTGCCTTTGAGTCACATTCTCTCACATAATTGTCTAGTCATTTTACTTTAAATTGTATTATGATTTTGCTAGAGGAAATGGCTTGAATGTCATTTATCATCAAGCAGTTGCAAGATGTAAAAGCTTCAACAAGAAGGGGGGGGTCCTGCATTTGAGTCACAACAAGTCCATGCAGTGCTCCAGGCTTGAGGCAGAGCAGCTGGAAGACTGCCCTTTGGCAAAGGAGCTGGGGGTGCTGGTCAGCAGCAGCTGGACATGATCCAGGTGTGCCCAGGGGGCCAGGAGGCCAAAGGCACCTGGCCTGGATCAGCAATAGTGTGGCAGCAGGACCAGGGCAGGGATTGTCCCCCTGTGCTCAGCACTGGTGAGGCCACACCTCAAATCCTGTGTCCAGTTTTGGGCCTCTCACTACAGGAAAGGCATTGAGGGGCTGGAGTGAGTGCAGAGCAGGGCAGCAGAGCTGGGGAAGGGTCTGGAGAGTCAGTCCCATCAGAAATGGCTGAGGCAGCTGGGAGTGTTTAGCCTGGAATAAAGGAGGCTTAGGGGAGATCTCATCCCTCTCTACAGCTGCCTGAAAGGAGATTGTAACAAGGTGGGGGTTCATTACTTTTACCAGGTAACAAATAATAGGATGAGGAAATGGCCTCAAGGTACACCTAGGGAGAATTAGATTTGATATTAGAAAAAGTTTCTTCACCTAAAAAGTTGTAAAACATTGAAACAGGCTATCCAGAGTAGCGCTGGATTCACCATCCCTGGAGGTACTTAAAAGACATGTTGGTGTGACACTACATCATTTAGTGGTGGACTTGGTAATGCTTGGTTAATGGTTGGATGCAATTCTTTCTTAGAGGTCTTTTCCAAGCTAAACAATTCTATGATGCTAAGATTCCATGTATTTTCCTACAAAAAACCCACTTACTTTTATTGACTAACAATGCATGGCAAACTTTAGTTTTAATGTTACTGACCATTAACTCAGTAGAATATACTACTCTAACAGGTGGAAATAAAGTCTAAAAAATTTAGTTTCTTCTCTCTTATATATCAGTTTTAATAGAAAGCATTATTTGGCATTACAAAACCTACTTCACTTCTTTTAACAATCAGTTTGGATGATGCATTTTCTGAATATTCTACTTCATTTGATGCAGTTTGTGACAGTGTTACTAAGAAATAGTTTGATGATAAAATTACTTAGGCATTAAACTGGTGCATCTGACACTAGCAAATGTAATCATGGTTGCTAGTGGCTATGACTTGGTGTTCATTCCAGAGCTTTCCCAGCTAATTGTCCCTCTCTCACTTTATACAAATTCCTTGCTTTGTTGCAGCTGCTAAACACTGTATTTTGGTTGTTGTACATTTGGATTACACAGGGGTTCAAGAAATAACAGCAGTTTTATCTCAAATAGGGTCTCTGAGTTTCAAAAAGCTGATATGTTTTTCTATTTCTGAACTGGAGTTCTGCCAGTTAAGCAGTTTCTAAATACAGTAAGAGCAATATCCATGAAATATTCTGAAAAATGTCAATCCTATTTCAGTATGGAAAACAGATTTAAATTTGTGTTCTCTGGCAAGTATATTATTATGTCCATTAGACTATTTCCACGGTTGTATGTTTTCTAGATCATGACTAGTAAATCTCTGGTTTTGATACAAAAATGTAGTGTTTCTAGGCATTAGCAGTGTGGAATTTTAACATCTGGGAAAAAAGATAATGGCCTGCAATGCCTTTCCTCTCAAACATGTCTTGAAAACTTGTGTACAAGTTCACAGTGAGAATGGCTAAATGTTATTACAAGGTGATGGCTGCTTAGTGATCCCCTTGAAATTATTTTAGCGGGTTCAGCCCAGGCACAACATTTACATCTCAATTAGCTAGTACTGGCAGAAATAAGATAGAATGACCTTTCTTTAAAAGGCAAAAAGGTCATTATGAATATCCAGTGCTGTTCCAGGATTTAATGAGGACTGTTTTCACACAGTCCCAGTGGGTGAGGGAAGATGACAGTTTGACTGCTCCTGTCAATGCTGCTAGATACTCACTCAGGTTTCGTGTTGCCTCCCTTTTACCCTATGCTTTAAGAAGCCTCTTAGCATGAAAGACACAGGGCAGACTTGAAGTCTAAGAACTGCAAACAAATGAGTAATATATCTGAGTGTTTGAAAAGGCTCTCTCTTGAAAGTTGCTCTTTAAGGGGAAACACATCTCCTTAGACTCTAAATACATTTCTTAAGACTCTCTAAGCAGCCATTCAGCCACTTGAGGCAGCCTTGACCTGGGAGATACTTGGAGGAATAATTCTAATAGGAAAAGCTGCATAGGAAGGAAACTTTCAGACCTAACCCTGGCCCAAACATTAACTCTAACCTTAACTCTGCCCACCTTTGCAGGGCTCAGGGGAGTCACACTTGGCAGGGCTGGGCTGATGTCAAGGAAAAAGAAGTCAAAAAAAGGGTCTGCAAACAGTGGAAGGTCTTGTGGGCCAGGCAGATTCAGCTGGGATGCCTGAGGTCAGATGAGTGTTTGCCTCTGCTAAACAGTGTGGGTAAGGGTTATGTCTGTGGTTTGTGTAAGATTCATTGAATTTTGCATCAGCAGGGCTTTTGCTCCATCTGTATTTGGCACACAGAACAACCCCTGCCCTCAGCTACTCCTGTCCTGAGATTCACAGACACCTGCTGACTTCACATAAACATTTTCTCTGCCTCACTAGGAAATTTTCTTAGTGTGGGGTGCTTCTGCTTGTAAGGAGGAAAGATGAGAAGGATTATTACCTATTTCCATCCCTTCCACCTTCCTGGTAGGAAACTATGCCAAGCACCACTACCAAACACTGGAGAACTGGCTACACTTTGTGCCAGAGGATAGAGGAGTCATGCACTGGGAGATGGGCAACACAGAGGAGAAGACAGCTGCTGATAAAACTGTTCATATTCAGCTTTGACATCAGTGGACTCCGTAAACTTTGCAAACATGACGTTACCTCTAGTTCATCCTAATAAACTTCATTAGTGATGTGTAGTTTATTTCAGAACTCAAAGGATGACCTTAAACATGACAAGAAACATAATATGTTCAGTTTAAACCCTGTTCAACAAGGACCACCTCAGGGTTTTCATTCATTGCCCATGAACGTCAACTTTTCCTATCCCTGGGATACTCAGAAGTGTCTTGTTTCAGAGTCAGATGTGTTGCTAAAATTAATCTGAAAGAACTTTAAATAATGTCTCAGGAGGTATTTGTCTCAGCCCAAATATCTTGTTTATTAAAAATCTGTAATGTAGTTGGTGGTACATACTTGTTTCTGAAGTAATACCTAAATCAGATACTTGTGTGACTATGTAAAATGTGTTTTACACAAAATTACTGTCATACTTCCTTTCTACAAAAAGGCATCTCTTTAAAAGGTAGGATTCACTTGCACTTCTGTTTTATTTTTTTGTCTTGTTTGAACACATATGTATATTTGAGATTAGCAGTCTCTATAGAAAACAAAATCTACATTCCTTTGCCCTGGCAGCCAGGAAAGCCAGCCATTTCTTGGGAGAGATCAGGTACAGCATCACCAGCTGGGCAAGGGAAGGAGGGGATTGTCCTGCTCTGCTGTGCACTGGGGTGGCCTCATATTGAATATTGAGGGGAGTTTTGGGCAGCACAGCATAAGAAAAATATTCACCTGTTAGAGAGTGTCCAAAGGAGGGTGGTGAAGATGGTGAAGAGCCTTGAGATGAAGCTATGTGAGGAGGGGCTGAGGGCACTTGGTCTGTTCAGCCTAGAGGAGACTGAGGGGAGACCTCACTGCAGTGACAGCTTCCTCCTGAGGGGAACAGGAGGGGCAGGCACTGATCTCTGCTCTGTGACCAGTGACAGGACGCAAGGGAATGGCCTGAAGCTGAATCAAGGGAAGTTTAGGTTGGATGTCAGCAAAAGGTTCTTCACCCAGAGGGTGGTTGGGCACTGGGACAGGCTCCCCAGGGAAATGGTCACAGCACCAAGCTTGGCAGAATTCAAGAAGTGTTTGGACAATGCTCGCAGGTACATGGTGTGACTCTTGGGGCTGTCCTGTGCAGGGCCAGGAGTTGGACTCAGAGATCCTGATGGACCTCTTCCAACTCAGCATATTCTGTGATCCTGTGAAGTAAACTGAAAATAAAACCATTTTGCCTGATGTGTCATTTGATGCATGACAGGATAAACACAGAAACGAAAATTTGGCTGGAGATCTCATGCTGTGCAGCAGATCAGCTGTGTTACCTTCTCTCCAGAGAGTTCACGCTTTCTCTCACCGTCTTTTAGGCTTTCTGCATTCTGTGTAAATGTCCTTTTTCTGCTCCTTTGATTCTTCTCACTTTCCTTACTTTTCACACTTCTTGTGTCTTCCTCTCCATTACCCTTCTGCATTTTCACTTGCCCTTGACATGTTTCTTTTGTGTGGGGCTTATTTATTTAGTTTTGTGACCATAAAACATTCCATATCCTGCAGATATGCATTCTGAATTATCTGAGAGATCACACTACCAGTAGTAATGCAGTGTTTTGTCTTAAAAGGATTGATTAGTTTTTAATCCATGAGTTGTGCTATAACACAGGTGATTTCTCTGTGAAAATGGCACTCAAATCCTCTTAATTCCTGATTTTCATTTCCACTTATTTTTAGAGATGAAAGAAGAAAAAGCATAGGAATAAATGGTCTTTAAAATAGGCTTTTTTTTTTTTGCTCTCCTACTGGTATTGTTTTCTCTCATAATTTTCTCACTCTTCTCCTTCCATTGCTCTCATTTGTATTTTAAAACCCCAATGTCTACAATATTCAGTAATAATGCTATTGTTATAGATGAGCAAGTTTAGTGCATATATTTAACCCAATAATCTTTTATATTGGTCAAATTAATATTTCATAGTCTCCAAGGGAATTTCTTTTCAAAATTAGAAAACTGATCAATAAATCAATTTTTTCAGAAGATTGATGTATTGATATTTGTCACATGCAAGGTAACTCTTTTAAAACGTTTTTCTAAAATTAAAATTTAAAATTTTAAATTTTAAATTTCGCTACTAAGATCACTACATGCTCATTAATTTCCCCCTTCTATTTTAAATCTCAGTGATTAAAACAGAACACCCTTCGAAAGGTAAGGTTGACCTCATCTCAGATTCAAAAGAATTACTTCACTCCTGTTTTCTCATCTTGTTTTAGAGCTGCATGCCTTAATTCTTTGTAAACAGTATTGCTTTTTGTCCAGAAATCACTTGAGCAGCTAATATTCACTCAGCAGATGGTTAATTCTTCCTCTGAGACACTAGTGTCTGACCAGTTAATTTCCACTTTGTTGTGCATTTCCTTATTTATGAGAACCATGCTAAAGTTCTCTTCTTAGTAATTCCATTTTTACAGCTGCAATAATTTATGATCAAAATTTTCCTGCAGATGCTCTAAATTTCATACACTTAATACAAATAATCCTTTGATTTATTTTAACCTCAAATCTTGCATTCACCATGGTATTCTTTATGATTTTCATGAAAATGTGGAAAATGAAACTCTGTGGTGCGCTTAGGGAACTGATCCTGCAGTTGTAGAGGCAGATGAACCTTACCCTTCTCAGCTGCACTCCTCAGATTTCTACCAATATAAATGGAAGTTTGAGAAGTGTGAGAGCACAGGAACATCCCTGGAGGAAGTTAGGATATTTCTGCAGTGCACAGTGCAAACTGCAAGCAGCAGAGAATTTAAAACCCCTATATTTTAGAAATAGATTAGGGGATAAAGAATAGATGAAAAACCCTCCAAGGAATTATCAAGGATATTTTTCTATTATCTTATGTTTGTGGCTAGATTATTTTCCATATTATTCCACCTGCCACCCACTTCCTTTGTAGTGTTCATTTGATGTGGACTGATTTTGGATTAGGGAAGAGGAGGATGAGATAAGCAAAATCAACCAGGATTTAAGAAAAAGAACAGAGAATTTCTTGAAGACAGGAGCTGCTTAGACAGTTAGTTTTGAAAAAGGAAGAGACTTCCAGAAGGGGAATGTCCAACATGGGCACTGCAGGCTGTCAGCAGAGCTCCCAACCTCTGTCACACTGTGCTCAGTGACCTGCTGAGGGTCTGAGCTCTATTGAGACACATCCGTGTGTGGCTCTGCTGTGCCCAGACCACTCACAGGACATTGCCATAAAGTCACAGTCACATCCTGCTCCAAGTGCTCAGGAGGGACAGGTAATCTCACTGCTTTAACAGCTGAAGAGACAGTAATGGGAAATTGATAAGGAGCTTAATGTTATTAAACACCTGTGAGAAACCATTTGGGGCAGAAGACATTTCTGCATCACTGAAGCCATAACTCTGCATTCACACTTCATGATGCTTTTAGTGGAAAATCCAAGGCAATTAATGGTTCTATTTCAATAACTGTTCTGTACTTTATGTCACCTCATAGCAGTCCCAGGGAAGTACATGTAACAAACAGATAATCATGAAATAGTTATGAAAGCTGATGGTTAAGTGGATGGACAAGTCCCATGGTCTGCTTGGCAACTGTATTTTGTATATTCAGACTTATCTTTTTCTGAACCAGAAACTGCAGTGATAGTATTGACAGCTAAACCAAGAGAATGAAAATGGTATTTTTGCTGTTCCAACACAATCTAAGTGACTGGTTAATTATGCAGTCTTTGGTAAATCACTTTGGGTGTGAGGGCCAGCTTCAGAGAAAGCTGTAAAGGACTGAAGGCAGATAGGCAGATATTGAGAGCTCTCACTTATGTTCTGAATGACAGTGGTGTGAACCAGGTCATGTCTAAAAGCCACAAGGTTGTGGAATACAGAGTCATGCCTGTGCTCCCATGACCACTGGAGAGCAGAGCTAAATACTGTGAACACAGTGAAATGCTAAAACTTCCCAGGGAGCTCTGGATCAAAGCTAGCTTGAAGCATAGGCAGAACTCAGGCGTACACTCAATCAAGTTTAGCTTCCAATTTTTTGTAAGTTAATCCTTCAACACATCTGATCTTGCTTCCTGGTAAACTCTTAATGACAGTGTATCATGAACCATTAACTTAAAGGAAGGTAAATGCTGTTATATAATTTGCAAAATTTGAAATTTTGAGGGCATGAAGCTATTTAAATATTTTAAATTTTATTCAGCTTCTCTAAATGTAGACTTTTTCTTCTTTTTTGATACTGCAACAGTGCCCAGCAGGCAATGCCAGACTGGAGGTTTCTTGGTAGAAAGGAGAGAGAAGTGCTGAACTCCCTCTATGGGATTTCCCAGACTTTGAGGACTTCTGTTATTTATAAGCATTTATCATTGCAAAGTCCATCTTTGTATGTTCCTTTTGCCAGAAAGGAAAGAGTAGGTTGAAAATGAAGATGTTTTTGCATTTCTGTATTTTGATCAGTGAAATACAGAACAGTCAAAACACAGGATGATTTTAAATTGATGGAAATTAGAAAGTAAATGTTCAGTGAATAAGCCATAATAATTATTTTTTAATAATACATATGAAACAGTAAATCAGAAGTGTTAATGGAAGCTGTAATTTACCAAACAAAATACAGATTTAACACATCTGTGTAGTGAAAAGCTGAAATTTAATATAAACAGGTTGTTGTTTACTAGGAGAAATCCCCATGAAAGAAAGAAGGTTATTGTCATCCTATGACCAGTGCATTTGGTCATGTTTTCTGAATATGCCATTGTGTTAAAGGTGGTGGCTGGGGAGCTCTTGTTTCCCTTGCTCAGTGGGTGCCCTTTGGCAGAAATTGATGATGAATTTGGGTTTACAGACACAGAGTACATGAAGCCAGGAAGAGCAACAGGGTCTGTAGCAGAAGCAGGAAAGCAAAAAACCACCATGACAGGCTGACAGTTAAATACTCTGTTCTACAGAAAATTTTGTTTTGATGAATTATTTCCCAGTTTTCTGCAGACATCTCTGTACTAACTTTTGGTGATTGGGTTCCAGCTCAGTACTCAGACTATGAAGACCACAACAGAAGCTTCCTGAGGGAGAAACTTTGGATTTTAGCTCAGCTTTCATTAGCCTATAAAATGGAAATGGAAGTAGAAAACATAGAACTCTTGACGTACATTGTAATTGAAACAATGAAAAAATCCTTAAATGATAGTTGCTTTAGAGACCATAAATCTTCTGAACTATTCAATTGCTGATCAAAAGTGAGATTTTTTTTTTAAGGATGTGCTATAGTGACAAAAAGGGGCTGTTTTCTGCTGTAATAGGGGATCTGATATGACCTACAGGGAATGTATCAAAGCACATTGTTTTTACTCTACAAAAATAGAGGTAATGAGCAAAACAGTTTTACCAAGTAAGATCTTTTTCCTCATAAGTTTTGATTCTCAAGAGAACTATTGATTTCCTATAACCTTGGCTCCATGCCTTCTGAACCACACACAAAAAGAAATCACCATAAAAATCTGCAATATTTGCTGCAGGCTGCAGTGATAACTTTCTATCATGTTTCCTTCCCCTCTGATATTGTCCTGTTGTACAGAAAATTCTGCAGTGGAATACAAAAGCCAGCTTCTAGGCAACTTTTCTTTTATAATGTTTTAAACTGCTGTTTTGAGGGGAAAAGGGCATGTTGTGAATTGTATAAAGTACTGTCAGCACATGTTTTATGTATTGTTTTGCTGTCATGCTGTATATGGTATGGCACCAAGAGCCCAAGTGCACAAGAATCCAGTTGAGATAGCAAACCGACAATGCCAGGAAAGAGCTAAGGCTGAGCTGTCACTCTCTGATTTCTTCATATTCATGACTTATGAGAAAATTTCTTTTGCAAACATAGAAAAGTATGAAGTATTAATATCTTTCACCGTTGGAATTTGAAGGAGAGAAAATTATTCTGGTCTTCAAGGAGTTGTGCACAGCTAATAAGTGAGATTTGGTAGGAAGATGTGTCTAATTCAGTTGCTACATGCCCTGAGTGTCTTGTGGCTTCTGCACATCTGTATGTATACTTGTGAAGGTCACTCTGGAATTGGACAAATCCGAAATGCAATTAAATATTTTCTCAAACTAAACCAAAGTTCTTGATCTTTTTCTTGGTCTAAATCTGTTTGTGCTGGCGTAGTCTGCTTCAACAGTGTGTGTGCTGAAGGCATTCACTGCTGTAACATGGCATCAGTTTGGTTCATGAAAGGACTGCATTGCATCCTTAGACTTTGGTCCATAATATATCTTAGATTTTGAAAAATTTGGGCAGTTTCATGTAAAGTTAACAAATACAGTATCAGCAAGAAATATCAGAAAAGAGAAGGCTTTAGTTTTTGATTAAAATTCTCTGCAGTTGATACACTGAGGCGAGGAAGAATGAACTTGTTTTTGGGAAGGCTTTCTCTTTATGTTTTATGTCAGAAAGATAAGAAAAATAGGTTTATATGAGCAAGAGAAAGGATCAGGAAAAAATTTCAGTGATTAGGGAAAAGTAAAAGATATATAAAAGAAGAAAAGTTATGGAATGATAGATATGACAGGGAGATAACAAAACTTTGCCTTTTACATCTGAACTTTCATTGGTTATTATGTTCCTTTCCAGTTCTGAACTTAAACTTATGAATTTTAGAGGGCAATGTGGGATTTCCTTCAGTGCATATCTGGGAGATACTTGGTAAAGTAAAGCATCCATTACACTTTGAATCTATTCCATTATTTCTGTACAGCAAAGAAAAAATAAGCATGAATCACAATCACACTAACATTGTTGGATTTTCTTCAGTGGTGTTTTTTGTTTTTTTCCATTGCTTCTCTCAGTGAAAACTTTGTGTATTAGAGGTGTTGAGCTTACACAGAAACACTTGAAGATAGATCTAAAAAGGCAAACAGTGTTTGCACAGAAAAGAACAGTAAATTGGAAAGAGAATGAATTATCTTTCTAAATCAGGAAATCAATCCTCTGTTAAAAACCAACCAACAAACAAACCCCAAACAAACAAACAAAACTCTCAAATGCACCAGCCAGCCCCCCAAACAAACACCATGCCACAAATGACTCAACACTTGTTAAAGAAACTTTTGGCAGAATTTTGGATTTTTGATCTCTGCTCCCTGTCAGCCTTTGTGAGTTTACAAGACTTGGCATCCTAACTTGTTATTTTTCTTCTTTACTCTTACTTCTGAATACTCCGAGTCTATGTCAAGTCTTTTTTTTTTTCTTCTTTTATCTGACATGCACATCCTTCCACCTGTCAAAACTTGAATGCCTAGATATTCTGGTGTGATAAAGGCCTGAGGAAAAAAAACATTTTAAGATAATCATGCCATAAGCTTAAACATAAGGTTACAATAGACATTTTTTTCTCTAACTTCTGATTCATATTTCTTGTGGCATTTTCATCATCAGGATTTCAAAAATTCTAACAGGAACACAGTAGGTTTAGGATTGAAATGCTGTGTGCTTGAGGATGTGCATATGGATTTTATCAGTAGTTTTGTTGTCTCAGTCTTCACAGGGATTTCTCAAGAACTAAAATAATGCGGATGCCAAAATTAAGTCTGCTGAAATTGAATTTTTTCCTCCCCCACCTATGGAAATGCAATTAAATAGGACAATACAAATAAAATGCTGTTTTTAAAACTGCTTTCATTCCAATTTGCAGTTTTTCCTTCATTCCTCAAAGTCCTTTTCTGATCAATGTGGGTTCACAGGAAGACAATAAAGAGAACAACTCTGGAATGTGCCTTTAGCATCACAGAAACTGAAGCTCTGCAGACCATGTTGGGTGCCTGAAGTAGGTAGTGCATTTCCAAATGAAAGCATAAAGCAGAATGGGAATGATATGCAAATTGGAAAAAATCAGTAGCAGTTATGCTTACATGGGACTACAGATAAACAAGCTTCCTTGTTTGTATTCTACAGCAATAGATTTAACCAAAAAGAAGTTGTAGGGTTTTGTGGTGTGTGTGAGTGCTTCTCTAAATAAAACATTTCCTAACAACACAAGTGACTAACCCAGAATGGAAAGTTTGTTGAATCTCAGTGTTGGTTCAGTTTTTGGAAGTGCAGAGTAAACAAACTAAAGCAACTAAAAAAGAGAATTGTCATGGAATTGAAGTTTACCTTAAAGCAGATAATTGTAATGTTGAATATGTGAATACATGTGGATTTATACTGGTGAATATTTAAGGTAAAGAATGTTTATAAAAAAAAAAAGAAAATACAAATGTGTGATATCATTCTGTGGGGTTTTTTTGTCATTGAATCTACCATGATGCAGTAAAAATCTAAGAATGTCTGTACATGTTTTGACCCAAGTCATTACTATGTTTTAACAGCATTCAAGGAATTACTGTACACTTAAACATGCTCAAGCACAGTTTAATTATTAGAAAGTCTGGATTAAAATTTCAAGTGTTTAAAATTGTATTGCTTTGCATCAGAATCTAGGGAAATGGGAGGACATTATATTGCTCATAGCACATGAAGCAAACAGTGGTCATAAATAGCAGTAATTTTGTCTTGTATTAAAACCTAAACTATTTTGTGGAAAAGGTTAGCAAAAAATCTAGACAGGAAGGACTGACTGCCCCTGAAGGGTTGGTACACTGTGGAAAACTGACTTCAGAGCTTGGGCTCTAGTGAGGAAAATGTTCTGAAAAGAGTCACAGATAGCATAAGGGCAGAGAGGGGGATATATAAAAAGAAATAATGGAAAGTCAAAGGTATAAATTAAATCAGCTTCAGAAAAGTACACCTTTATAATACCTGTGAAATAAATTGATTTGGAGAATGAAAAAGACTTGGCAAGCTTGTAGAAAGTTTGGGTCAAATTTTGTTTATTCTGGCATCAACTTTTTAAACTTCTGTGCATATATAGTATACTTGCACTCCTGAGGCCTTCCTCTTTCCCCAGAAATTTTCTTTGTGGTCAAAATGCTTAGTCACAAAAAATTGTGGGGATTTTTTTTCTGCGTATTTTGACTATACCCTTTTTTTCATTTTTTAATATGTATTTGTCATTTTAGTCCTAGAAGCACAGAATGATAGGTGGTTCACTTTCCCTGTGTAAGTAATCTTATAAATAATCCCTGTTCTTAGATCTTCTGGAGATAATGACTTCACTTAGCTCTCCACAGAACATGGAGAATTGTAAGCTGTAAAATAAAGACATATTCAGCACATTAAGCTCTGGAAGTCAAACAGATTAATAACACAATTTCCTTTAAAACTGAAACAAGTAACAAAAATTGAAAAAGTGAAAGTTCACAAAATTATTGAGGGTGGTTCTAAACTGCAGTTGTAATAGCCAATTTTTTATTAGATATGCATCTATAATTCCAATGACTGTGTAGGTTTGCCTGATTAAAGCAACTGATGATACAGACTATAAGACATACCTCTGTATGGTGTTTCTTAAATGATAATAATATATCAATTAAATAAGTATAGAGATGTAATTAATGAACAACTGCTCTGGTAAAGTTAATTAATGATATTTTGTTAAGGCAAGGAAGTGACTTAAAATCTGTCATTAATACCAATAAGTGGTCAGCCCAAACAATTTTTAAAGTTTGAAAGTTTTAAATATCACAAATTATATCTTCTACTAAAAAAGTGTCATTCATGAAATGTTACCCACTTTTTTCTTTTCACTGATTAGTGGCTCAGATACTAAATTTTTAATTTTGCCACGTATAGGTTTCTAATTCTTTTGAAACCCAATCAGGACAGACTACCCAATTTTTTGGGTTTGTTACATTCTGACATTTTTACTTGAAAATATAATGGCACTGCTTAGCCATTTAATATAATGTATTTTTTTCTTATGCTCGTTTGCTTTTGATAAAAACCTAATATTGACAGGAAACACCACATCCAACTCAGAGCTGTATGTGCAAAACTTCCTGTAAAGTAAAAAACCAAAACCTTAGAGCTGGAAAAATTAAATAATTATACACTAAGAAATAATAAACAAAATATCCTTGATTACACAACTCCCTAGGTGCCTTCTTCCCATGCTACAGGCTGTTTGTTATTCTTTAAAAAAAAACCAGGGATCTTGGAAGGCTGTTTACATAATTACATTTTGAATTATGACTTTATTAGTTTAAATAAATGGTGATATTTCCATATATCCATGGTGTGTTAACTTACAGAATGTTAGGGTATTGATCTGTGCTGGAGCTTTGCACTACCTAGATGAAAGCAGCAGCAGAAAATGAGTGTGACTACCATGCTGCTAGTCTTAAAAAAAAAAAAAAACAATTAAAAAAAATACCCAGAGGGACCAGGGAACCACTCATGTCCTCAGCAGAGTAGAGGATGAGATCTTTATTAATTTCAGTCATGAAGTTAAAAGCCTTGGCTAGTGACTGCAAAATTAGTTATTATTTTTCTTGTATTGTAGAATGAAAATCAACTATGCAAATAATCTAATAGTCTCAGATTCCTGAGTCAAAGTTCATGACAAAGAATACATTCAACATTTTTTCCTGTGTACCTCACTTTTGGTCTCATTCACTCTATTCTGTGATGCAATCCAACATTTAATCCACCACAAACTGAGAAAGGATGATTTATTTAAAGAGCAAGGAGGAAGTACAAGAAACTAGATATAAGATCGCAAACAGCATCAACCTCTTATCCAGAGATGGGCTGTAAATAGTGCAAATGACTTGCAGTAAAATGGAAAATGGTCAGTGTAAAACCTGTAAATCAGAGTAAAATATTATGACCCCATTTGGTTAAGTCATTTGCTGGCTTGTAACACCAAGACCTGCATGAATAGAAGAGACAGTGGCTGTGAACTGGAGAGATTCATCCCTTTCAGGCCTGCAGGACATTCTACAGACTTCAGAATCTCCACTCAAGGGCATGGGCTTCATTCATCTCTCTGCAAACCACAAGCCATGCCAGGGATATGGGTAGCTCAAGCATTATTTTTTCATAGTTCAATGGAAATATGAAATTTGATGCTAAGTTCTTTCTGCTTATTTTAGTTCTCACTACTGAAGAAAGTTTAATACAGGACTTCACTGCTGTCTTCCTAAACTCAGTAAGAAACATCATTTGTTCGTCTTGGTACTGCCCATGTATCATGAGCCAAATCTTCCTGGCTCACTGTCCTCAGGTTTTCCGACAGATCCCATACAGTGATACTAAAAGATTAGAGAAGATCAGACCTATTTTGTAAATAGTGGACCTATTTTGTAAAAACCTGTGAATCTGTAGCATTCCGGTATTCCAGAAACTGGTTGAGTTTGTGCATAAATGAGTTCAGAACGTCTTACATTCTGCACTGATATTTGCCAGTCTCAACTGTGTAATGCGAGGAAGGGGCACAAATGGCTAACTCTGTCTTTCTACTGAATGTGGTGACATGCAAATATCTATTCTCTTTTTCTCTGTCATGTTTGATGTCTGTAGGTGGGCTGGCCAGGATTTGAGAGCAGCTAGCACACATCCATCCTGATGCTGGCTGGTGACTCATTTAGCAGACCACAGTGATCTGTCCTACCAAGTCATGAGTGCTTAGATGAGTAGGAGATTGTAGCAATCACAGGCTGTGACAACAGATCTTCTCGGTGGTGGCCAAGAGCACATCAAAACTGACAGAGAATATTGAATTCAGATCAAAGTCTAGCCATGCTTGTGTAGCACTCATGGACAAATGTGAAGATACCTAAAGGAGTCGTCAAAGCTCCAGTACAAACACTCTGGCTGAGAGTTTTATATCTTGTCTCACTGTGGTGCGGGACTGGGGAACATTGTTTTTCTCAAAGCTTAGAATTATCACAAAATTCAGCAGTCTTTTCTTCCAGACTAAGGTACTACTCTTTGAACTTGTCTTTTCTACTCTAAATACATTGCAAAATGTAAATTAAAGATTAATAATACTTTTCCCCAGCACAAAACATCCTGACCATCCAAGCTGTCATTCTGCACATGGGGTTGTCCCAAGAGAATTAACAAGAGTCATACAAGTTATGCAGTCTGGTGTAAAGCTCTCCACCACAAGGACAAGGATGCAGCCTCACTCTGTCATTCCCAGGTGAGCTGGCTGGGCAGGCCTTGTCTCTGTCACCATTTGACACAGAAGTGTTATTGCTGTCATAAACAGAGTGTCTTTACATAGAGCAAGAGCTCCTTTGGGATGGATGTTTTTTCTGTACTCGTTTACACCATGGCCACACTCATGAGACATTCTTAACTGTCTGAAAGCCTGAAAGAGTTGTGGCAGCACAGGGAAGTGGTGAATAATGATAAGAAGCATCGAGTCTGTCGAACAAAAGCAAATTTGAGTTACAGGTTACAATTACAGATGGCTGACATGCAGAATAAGCCTTGCTAGCTCTTACTTGATAAGTAAACCAAACATTCATGGTTATAAATCATATTAGACTGACAGTTGTGTCATACAGGTGACTGAAAGAAGCTAAATGCTATTATAATGGGACCTGGTAAGACTCACTTCCAAAATATGTTTTATTACATTTTGAAATAGCTCATATTAAGCTAAACAATGAGGGATTTAATTACTTCAAAGCCTGTTGATTCATTATGAGACAACAGTTTTTAGTACAATATTTGGCAGTTGAATCATCTCAGGATTCAGCTGGTGCCTTACATAACATAATGTGGTGATTGAGACACAGCATAAATCATGCAGCACTGACTATCTGAGAAAAATACATCCACAGTTGTAAATAGCAGCATGCTGCATAGAGAAAAATCAATATCAAACCAAGTATCAGTTTCCTATTCACATATAAAAAACCACTGCATACACAATTACTCTTCCTGTTGTTGCTCACAAATTTCCTTGCCATTTTTTATATCAGGATTTCTTACCAACCCTATCATCTCTCATAAATAAAACAGCTCTGTTGGTAGGTAGTTCTCACTTACCAAATTAGACTGAGCCCCTTATATTTTTTCACCCGCTGTTATAATTAGGCCCTGGAGAAAAGAAAGGCAGCTATTTTACCTCTCTTTCATTGTGTCATCTTATTTGTATCAAAACTGAAATAATCCCTTATAGTTGCAGTGTTGTTCTGCAGCACAAACTAGCAGAGTCATTAGGCTGAACAGAGGCTGACCTTTTTCCTGCTGTGCCCTGACTTTTCAGCACATACAGCATTGCTCCACATTTATTATGATTTAAAATGTATGTGGTGTGTGCTTCTTGCTCTGCTCAAAATCAAATCTGCTTGAACCATATGGAAGGATCCTAGAATAACAACGTGAGTTCATGTTAGGTTGCATTCTATGAGTGAATTTTATGCCAAAGTGCTTCCTACATGAAGAGATATGAGAAAAAAAAAGATAATTTTGTGCTACACCTAAGGTATGCACTGTTAGAAAACCTGAATCCCACGCTTGAGTTGTTGGAGCTACATTTTCATGTTAGATGTAGGCTAAAACCCCTGGCTCTCCTCTGTGTCCGCGTGCTGGCTAACCTGCAGCAAGCCTGGAAAGGGAGATGGAGGAGGGCTGGCAGGGCAAGAGGAGACAAGGAATGTGTTTGACTTCTCCCCTGCAGGTAAGATATGCCCAGCTGGACTGACTCCCATGGCTGCACACAGACAGGGGTGTCTATCAAAGTCATCTTCATTAATACCCTTCATTTTAGTGAAACCTGGGCCACAGTATCTGCTACTGCCTCGTGTAATATCTGTGCTACTCATCCATGGGTAATGGAAAGGAAGACACATCTCTGCTGATGTATCTGCAAGACCTGCTGTAATACAAATGCATAGCAGATTAAATAGAACAAGGAATATTAATGACAACAGTTTGGTATGAAATCACAAATTAATTAACTCTCATAATCTGTAACAATTTTTTCAACTGCCAATAACCTCTACTTCACTTGTGGTATCTTCTTGCCTCTGGCAAAATCACATGGGAAATGAATATTGGTGGAATCATGACCTCTGTCTTTGCTTTGAAGTGACATATATTTTCTGCTACACCAGTAATGACTCATTAACAGACTGAGATGTACACTGATGGTCAAATCCAACATGTTCATAAGCCATGAAGTTGTCAAAAAAATCTTTTACAAACCTTATTTCTGGTACTGTATTAATTTTTATTTTTAATATGTATTCCTACATTGAAGAGATTTGACAAAGCTACATTTGAAAGTTTTGGTGACTTCTCAAATTGGCATATAAATGCTTGTAATTTCTGATTTATGCCCTAAAGTTGAAAAATCCCTAAAAATACTGAAGTAAAAATCTATCTCTGGTAATTTATTGTAGTCTATGTGTTTGAAACTGTGCAGGACCAAAAATTTAGAATGGCCATATGTTAATTTATTAAGGCATTTTTTTTCAGCAATATTGTCAGACAAAATGCTCTTAAAATGAGAAAATACCATTAGCTACCTTATTTCTACTTTATCAACACATATTAAAAGGATGAAAAGTTAATATTAATTATTCCCAATGACCAAAAGTGTACCAAATATTATGCCTATGCTTCATTGTGTTAAAATAAGAAAATGTGTTGTAATGTTTTTTACTTGAACTAATCTTCTTGTGGTAGCTGTGTTTGCAAGGTAACAGTTAACATATCAATAGCCATTAGGGCATAGACCTCAAAAAAGCAGAGCACAAAAATGTCTCACGAAAGTCGGCAACAAAGATGGGTAGTTGGATTCTGTGGGAATCTCCCAGCCCTGCAACTCACTCACAGAGTTTTGCTGGTGAAGAATCCACACAGAAAGGTATTAAATGTGGAAGCAGTGCCAAATGCTCTCTGATGTAAAAGGTAACAGAGAATCCAGTTCAACAAACTCTTTCCTGGTGTATTTAAAATGTGCACAGATGCATCCAGGCTGAGAGGGGTCTCCTGCAGAAAGGCCTGACACAGAGTGCCAGAGGGAGAAGCAGGTCTGTGAGCAGCCTGAGCTCAGCCTGCATTTATGGTACTTTAGCCAAGCAGTGCTAAGCCTCAGGCCTTCTGAGCTCAGTGGTGGCATGCATACAGCTGAGTCAGAAAATAGCATGAACTTCATCTGCTCCATGTCTTGTGCTCCCAGGACAGTGTGGACATAGCCTGAATCCAAATAAAAGCATGCTGCTGAGGTTTTGGGAAAGTTCCTGAGAAACAAGATATTATACATGTTGTTGTGATATGACATCTACTAAACCATAAGTATCAAGAGGTAGTAAAGAAGTGGGACTCAGGACAATGTGTAAGAGATAGGCAATATTGTAGTTAGGAAAAGGAAGACATGATGGTTGAAAGAATGCAGAAGGAATTTGCAGTTAATGGAAAGGAACCAAAAATCCCGGAAGGTTTATTGATTACATTATGATATTTGTGATGAAAACTTATCATTTGGAGTAAAATGGTGAAAACCCAGCAGCATAACTAATGCATGAAGAAATGTCAGATTTTTAGAAAAGAAAAATGTCTTCTACTAGATCAATTACTGGAAAGTAAGATTGGATTTTGGATATGTGCAGTCTTCATCAAAGGGAGGTTTTGAAGTTCTTTATTATTATTGTTTTTTTCTAAAGAGAAACATTATCAAGTTTTTTGTCCATGTATAATAAAAATAGGTGCTAAAAATCTGCTCAGTGATCATCAAAAGAAATTTAAGTCAGTTAAGTGGGAAATAAACCTGTCTAATTCTTGGAGAAATACTAGAAGTGAAACAGTGACATTGTGAATTGCTTTCTTTTGAAGGTCTTTTTAAAAATAGATAAACATATAGCCTATGCATCCAAGACACATTAGTCAGTCTCTCTAGTCTTATTTGGAAATTCACTTAATGGTATGGTTGAACTCTGATTTTCAAAGACATATTCATGTGAAAGTTCCTTATTTTCTTTTCTCCTTTCACTAATAGCTGCTACTTGCTGATTTCTGCAGTTTTTGCTGCTATCAAAATGAAATTAAATATTTAGTAAAATTTTAATGCTGTAATCTATATGCAACAATTGGAATTATGTTAAATTATTTCAGGTTGTTCCCATAAACATATGAAACACTGAAAATTATGTGACCAAATCCATCAAAGCGACAAGGTTCTTGCTGAGTGTACAGATTCTCATGTGAATGCCAGTATGTTGCAAAGGAGGGAGTGAGTCAAATCACAATCAAACTTCCAGACTAAAAAAACTCCAAACAAACCAACAAGAAGCATCACTGAGAGGTAAAAATGAAACTCTCAACATAAAGTGAACTAGTACCGAAAATTCCAGCAGAAGATGCATCATGGTAGAAAAGCCAAATAAATGGTCAAAAGAGTAAACATGTTTTGTTTTATTTTATTTATTTCTTAGATGAGTGCTTCTATGTTCCTGAGGTAGAGTGAATTGCCTGAAGGGATTTCTGTTAGAGCTTGTAGAACAGCTTCTCCATTATTTTAAGACTTCACTCACCAATTTCATTTCATTATTTTAAAATAAAAAAAAAAAGTGTATCTTATACTGTAGATATCCTGACTGATTATAAAAAGCAATCCCCAAATATTGCTGATATAACTTATACTAAAACAAACAGCATATATATATATATATATATATATGAAAAAGAAAGAACCAAAATATGGGTTTGTGCTCATAATGAAACTTTTGCAAATTCTTGCCTCTCTTCTGTCTTTACCAGCTCAGCCTCATGACTTTTAGGGCAGTTTGCCCTTTGCCCTAAAGCCCAAGACTTTTGACTGCCTGTCACAATTACAACAGTGAGAAAGCACATGGAGAAAGACCTGTCAGAATCCTTGTTTTCTAGACCACTGTAGCATTTTTCTATGTTCATATGCTGAAAGCAACACAGCAGTGTCTGATATATGGATAAGGCACTGCCAAGAATTACCTCTGTCTAGATAAATAATATAACTTGAGGACTAAACTTCAGCAGCAGGTACCAGCTTTACATCAGCAGGTACCCAAGACATCACAGAAATGGATTTGGAGCAGAATCTTCCCTTTGATCAATGTCCTTCATTCCTTGCAGCTTCAGTGCAGGTGATGTTATCTTGCTCCCTTAGCACTGTGAGAGCATGCCAGGGGTCTCACCTAGACACCCCAGGCACAAGCCAACTTTCAGTGAGGAAACTTCTCACTTTCACCACATGCTAATCAGATGAAGCAGCCAGAATCACTGCTGATTTTTGATTGCCATACAGAATTTTGTGACTAGGAACTGTGGTTTGTGCACAGCATTAGACACAATGATCATCAATGCAGGTGTGCTTTTAACCATCTTTTCCAATAAGAATCAAAAAACTTATCCTATTTTCAGTGTCACTGTCAATTAAAGAATGGTTCTGTGTTATATACATCCCAATCACTCAAGACTATGATCTGATTACATACACCCTATTGTATGGTACCCCATTGCTCATGGCTGATTAAAAACCTCATTGGCAGCTCAGACACATGAGGTAGATTCAGTGTTTTGTTAACTTTCAGGAACCTCAGACTGGTGTTACATGTTTCCCATTCCCAATTCTTTCTTTGATGGTTGATAGCGCTTCTGCTTTGGACTCTTTGATGCTAAAGTCTGTGTCCTGGAGTCACTGAATAATAGAAGAAAGTCTGGGGTTAGAGCAGAGCCACCTGGATTCCCTGATGTGCAGACAGACATTCTAGTTTTCATCTTGTGGCTGAGGATCAAACTGGGCATGGAGAGACAGAGAGGTCTCTGTTATATGATGGGAACTTGTATTTGATATACATCTGCTACTTTGGTTTCCTCCTGTACTGCTGTTTGTCTAAACCAAATGAAATCTCCTGTTTCAACTATGGAATGAAACCTTATATCTGCATAGAATAAAATTTAATTTCTCAGCATTTTACAATACCTGTAGTTTAAGAAGCTACTTTGCATATTTTGAATAACAACATGGTACTTTGGTGGTTTATGGTTGTTTCAGGTCATAAAGAATAATTTAAAAGTGAAATTTCATTGGGAATATTAAAACTCAGCAAATTTTTCATGGGGGAAAGAGTAGATTTTAATTTCAATTAGCCGTTACTGTTAACATTTTATTCACTGTAGGTTATTTTGTATTTCCTCTCATATTAGCTTGTGCTTGTGATCTCTCCAAGCAAATATATTTGCTTGTATCAGACTTACTGTAATTTCTACCTTTTATGAGACAAATATGGCTTATAGCAAAGGCTATTAGAAACGTTCTTTTCCCACTCTGCAAACCCAGAGAATTTTATGCTGCTCTGTAGTGCTGCTAGAACAATGCTCCAGAGAGGCGTGAGGTGGCTTCGAGTCAATCATGCTAATTGTTTCTGTATTTTGCTAAGCTACTGCTATCTTCAGTTGCAATTAACATGACATCTGGCAAAGCACTGGGCTGGAACATTGATTATTCTAATGTTTCTCATTAGTAATCATTAATAACAAATGAATAATTAAACCGATTATCAATTAACCTCTGGCTAAGGTTTTTGACACTATTTTTCCTCTGTAGAGACTCACAGCATGTACTGTTTAACTTGCTCTGATGTTCACTTCATCTCCCTTAGAAGATAAAATTGTTTCTCATTTTACTCTGAAGCAGCATAATATGTACCCTCTGCTTCATGAGCACAACACCCAATGTGCTCTATTCATTGAGACTGCATTTGTATTCTATTTCTGTAAGCATTGTGTGATTTCTTCAACCTAAGAGCTTACTCACAAGGAAATAAAGCTCTACTTGAGTGGGCATGGGTAGGTAGACCATAAAAAGGATGAGAAAGGGTACCTGATAACTTGGCAGTGGTTATGCACTGTAACCTAAGTGCTACCTCCTAGAAAGCCTCTCTCTCCCTCCAGGAGATTAGGAGGGAACATTTATTTCTTACCTGTAACACCTTTCCTGGGAAACTGTTTCTGGTGAAAAACTGCTGTGATTTTGTGATGTGTGGCTTAGCCAAATGAATTTTGCTTAGCAAAATGACTCAGCTCCCTATAATTTGCTATTCTCACACGCATATAACAGCTAAGGGTACAGAAATACCATGGTGGTCCACACTGCTTATTTTTACGAATAAAACGTAACTGGGATATGTGGTGGTTGCAGGGTCCCCAGGACGAGGTGAGACATGAGAATTTGACTCAATTACAGCCTTCTCAGAAGGCTGTAATTATTTTATGATTTATTATTTTATGATATGATATTAGAGAAATTATATAATAACACTGTACTAAACTACAGAGAAAGGATACAGACAGAAGGCTAGAAAAGAATGAATAATAAAAACTTGTGACTGACCAGAGTCCCGACACAGCTGGACTGGGATTGGTCATTAAGTTAAAACAATTCACATGCTGGGTAAACAATTCTCCAAATCACATTCCAAAGCAGCAAAACAGAGAGAAGCTGAAGCTTCCCAGCTTCCCAGGAGAAGAAATACTGGCAAAGGGATTTTTCATAAAATATCATGGTGACAGGGGTACATCTGCAAAGGCTAAATACCGTGGAAGGGGCAAAAAAGGGGAAAGATTACTTATGGCTTATTAACTTTGTTGCCTCTTATCACTGGTATTCCTGATGATTATATCCTCCATGAATGGTATGAGCACCTGAGTAAGAACATATATATTCATGCTCACAGTTTTCTGGCTAGAGTTAGGAGCTTGTACTTCCTGGAGTAAGGAACTGTATTTAATAACCCACAGATGACAAGCTGCCTGCACAATCAGACCCCAGCTTTCATCTGTTCTTGTGTTAAAGATGATCTTCAGGAAGGTGACAGCCACCTGGGAGGACAGATGTGGAGTGGGAGAGAGAGCTCACTGCACCACAGAGCACCTGGGGTGCATGAGAGATCACTAAAGACAGATCTGCCTTCTGTCAACCCTCTGTGAGCACAACTGGGTGGCACAAGTCCAGGACTGCTCTGAACTACACCCTGTTCCTCTTGCCCCAAGGTATTGTAGGAGTTCAGACTATTCCCAAGTATACCCTTCACATTGGCTTCAGGAGGGATTCATGACAAATGAGAAGCTTTTATAATGCTTGTCCAGTACCCACATATTATACCAGATTATTATCTTGGACCTAGATATTATGGCTTTTGAGGAGTTTTGAAAAGGAAGAAGAAATCAATCTTTAGGCAGAATCTGAATGCTGAGGCTGAAAAGACAGCTGTCAAAAGGAAATACTGACTTGTCAAGCTGCTGTGCATGGCTGAGTTTGAAATGTCAGTAGAAAACTGTTCTTCTTTCCTGCTCATGGATGAGGAGAAGCAGTAAGATGATGATCTGCTACTGAGTCACAACTGCTGGGAAGATGGTACAATGAGTAAGGAATTTAAATTTCTCTTCAAAAGCAGTGCTGACTGCTTTACACACCAACAGGCACTGCCCAAAGTGACTGGGATTTAGGAAAATGGATGAATTCTGAGATTTTTAAAAATCTCCTGCAAAAATTCAAGATTTAGGTCCTTAAAGTATTAGAAAGAGGACCTGCAGACTACCCCACCTTAGACTAATGAAATGCTCCTGGGCAGCATTGCTACATGTAGATGTAGCACTTAGGGACATAGTTTAGTGGACTTGGCAGAGCTGAGTTTATGACTGAATATAATAATCTTAAGAGGACTTTTCCATCCAAAGAGTCTACAATTCTGTGATTCAGGTGCAAACCAGCATAGAGAAACTGGCCATTTCTCTTGCCATTTCTAAAGCCTCCAGCAAACAAAGAAAAGAAGGAAGTTTTGCCCACCATTTTAAAATCTAGTATGCCTATGAAACATGAATCAAACTCCCATAAATACAAACATATGCAGAGCCACAGGCTTTACTTTGTCAGAGAAAACTGAAAATCAATGCTAACCTGTGCACAATTCTTCAGGTTACTAAATGCCTGATGTCTGAGGCTCTTTTGTGTCCTTAACACTTCTTATTTATCAAAGAGTAAAATACAAACTCCTGAATATATTTAATGTGAACACTGAATAAAAAAAAAAAAAGAGACAATATTAATGCCCTTTCTATTTTCTTCAGGAAGGGAGAATTTTTTCCCTTGAAATTCTTCATTTCTAAATATGGTTAAATTACCATACGCTTTTTCTGGTAAATGTTAGGGCTCTTCCGCATCTCTGCTTTAAGATATGAATCAATACAGCTCCTGTAAAAGTGCTTTTTCTTTAAAAGTACTCACTGACTAATTTACATGAGATATTTCAGGCTGTGAAATTTTTATGAAGAATCTGTTAAGCTTCGTGCTGACATTTGATTAATCACTTGTTTTTAACAAGAATATTGGCTAATTCTGTCAATGTGACAACAGATGTGGTCAAATATCGATGCCACTGTTGGTGCAAAAAACTCTTAAATCATTTAATGATCAAGAGAAAGAAATGAGGATATCTAAAACAATTTTACTTCCTTTTAAACCAGACATTTAATGAGTGAAATATGGTCAAATGGCTCATTTTGCAATACATTTTATATTCTTTGTTCTATAGAAACTTTAAGACATATACAGCAAATAGATCTATAGAATAGGTCTGTAGAATCTGAAGTTCCTGGCATGTAACAGGATAATAATGTCTCTAATTGGGCAAACAGTGAGTATCTGCTTTTCAACAGAGTTCAGGAGGCCGGATTGTTCAAATATTATTAAACCTTAATAGAAATGACTGTGTCCCATCTTGAAATGGTGTAAATGGCTATAGAGCATGCAAAGCAGAAGATCTGGCACATTTTAGTCATATGTCTCCTCTGCTCAGCCAGCTTGTAGTCATTTTGATTCATTGCTTTCAGTAATCTTCAGTATTTCAATCTTTGTAGCCATCACAGGACTAGAGCTCAGACTGCCTTCAGTTCTGTGTTTAATGTGAAGGCCTTAAGAGGATGCCATGCATCATGACCGTGACACGAGACCCTCCATAAATGTAACATGATGTGTTTTGCTTGCAGACATGGTTAAAGAGACTGTAACTGTCAGATAAAACACAAAAGAAAGGAAGAGCAGTCACTCTGTCTGTCTCTCCAAATGATGTTTGAACAGGAAAAAATGCTGACTTTGTGAAAGGAATTTGTTTGTTTCTTTACAGCTTTGAGGAATGAGTTGAGTGACTAAAAGCCTGTATCAAAATAGCACTAAGAACAGTGATGGGGAACACAGGAGTGCAGAATTTTCTTTTTCTTTTCTTACCCTTTCCCCATCCCCTCTCTCGTGCACAGACACACATACTACTTCCTCTATCTCCTTTTTCCTCCTTTTAGGTTCTTCCTGCCATTCTGCCTACTTTATTCCTATTAAACAGCTGAGGGCAGGAAAAGAGGGAATTAGCACAGGTCCCATCAATGTATTAAACGTATTAAAACTGAGTTGATACAGAATTCAATAATAAGAACAGCAAACAGAACTTCTTGACAGAAGCTAAAATCTCAACTTTCAGCTGAAGCAAAGATAAAATAAAGTAAATAACTATCTTCCCATGATTCAAAGTTAAGAGCAAAATTCTCAGTTTTGGCTGCAAGATATTAATGATATTCTTGAATTGGACATAAAATAAACACCTTCTGTAGATCTTATTTTTAATATTAGGGAGTGCTATTTGAGCAAAAGTAACACTAAAGAGGTGAAGTATCAGCAGAGTCCTGTGAGAGTATATTTCTTTCTGAGGACATTAATAGAAAGCTTTAGTGTGTGCATTGCACCTTGCATAAAATTACAAAAATTCATGTAACATAAAATTGACATATAAATTGCTCATTTTGTCCTCACACTGTTGCAGAAGATGAGGGTACCACCTGCGGCCACAGGTGACCCCTTATACTGGCTCTGTAAAGGCATAGAGTGTTTCAGAAATTATGTAGAAGAGTATAAGTGAGGATCCCATTCTGCTTAGTCATTATTCAACTTTAAGGGTCAAAGGATCAAATGTTTACATTGCACCTGGGCTTTTCAGCTGGAAATGGGTGGCAGGTTCAGAGTTATTTGCTTGGATCAGGAGGGAGATACTTAGATTGCTTCTGTCTGTGCTCTCACCAACAGCCACGCTAGAATAAAAAGTTTTAATTTTGCTTTCCTACCTTGTACTTTGAGATGGTTTTGACTTATTTTATATTCAGTGATTTTCGTATAAATTAGGATCTTAAATCTTCCCTACATCTTAAATCCAGTGCATCCTAGTGTCTGTTCTGTCAAAAGAGGTATTTTGCTGATTTTAATGCTTTCTAAAAAGGCTGGTTACTGTATACATTTTCTTATTACAGTACTTTAGAGCAGGAGAAAATAAAAAAAAATATAGGAATGCTTTCTTTTCCTTGGTCACTTCAAATATTCTTGTAGCTTTTTTCCAATAGCAATGACCATAGCACTACATAAACTGATTTCCCCACAGTTTCAGGTTTCCAACTTTAGTCCTGTTTCAACAGCAGCAGAGATCAACTAGCACTGTTATGATCTTGTACTTGTTCATGAACTTAGCAGGACTGCATGGCATACTTCATTTCTTCTGGGCTCTGTCAAGGATTGTCCATGTGTTCAGGAATTTTCATGCACATAAGGTTACAGAACATGAAGAACTTCTTCTCTTCTATAGGCTCCATTCTTTCACACTCATAAGTCTTCTGTTAAAATAACATCTAGAAAAAAAGTTGCATTTTTTCAGAACACTTCACAGTATGATGTAGTTATATTTGACAAAATTACATTGTTAAGGCTATAAAGGCACTATTGCAGACAAGTTTTAATCTTAGAAGAGCAAATGCAAAGGAAAGTTGTGTCTTCCTGAAGGATGTCTTCTGAAACAGAATGTGAAAATAGGGATTTCAAACTCCATTAGATATTTTTACAGTCATGACATAGATAATTGAAGAAATTTAAACATCAGAAATTTGGAGGAAACAATTACAGGCAATTCTTACCTGCTTTTATCTAGTGCCTCCTTATGTACATAAATTCTTCACTTAGATTTGGCAGAGTATCTCTACAGATGAATAAGGAATATGAAAGATATCCAGTCTGTGAACTGGATCTAGTGACTAGCATTTAACTTCTTTCCCTTATACCACTTCTTTTTCTACACCCTTTTCTTTTCCAAAGGGCTTTAAGTTTTGCCATTTATAACACTTGAATTAAGTCCATTTTCCCTTATGAAGCTTATCTGACAAACATCTTTTATTTCAGCAGACCTTAATATCTGCCCCCAAGTGCCTTGTAGCACAAAATGTGTGCTGCTCTTGGCACTCACAGAAATGGAATGGCACACAGGCAGAACATCCCTGCTGGGAGCTCAGGAATCTGATCTGGGTGTCCACACCACACATCATGTCCATGCTGAGATCTCCTGGGATCCCCAGCAGTTGTGCAGCTTTGCAAGGTGATGCTGCAGAGGAAGTCAGGTCTTCCTGCCTGCATCAGAGCATTTACCTTTTCTCTCCCTCTGAACCTTCCCATCTACGTAAATGAAATTAGGACAGGTGGTGATGTGGGACTTAAGGCTATTAAACTTCAAAAGTAAAATAATTAAAAAGCACATTTAATACCACTTGACAATGGGAAAAAGAATGGATTTTTAGTATACCTAAAGGAAGAAAAAGATGGAAGAGAAAAATTGTATGTTCCAGCATGTCTAGTGGTGCATTCTTGACATGACTTTCAGTCTCATTTTATACAGGACCAAAATTCAATGCAAATAACTTTCACTGCTTTTATTCCAATGAGAGAGATCTGCAGTGAGCTCAGTGCTGTAGGATCAACAAAAATCAACATTATGGTTTCAAGTGCTATTTCTGGCCTGCAAGCAGTAATTTTGTATTTACTGTGGGCATTTGTACCACAGGTTTGGAGACTCCATGTGTATTTCAGCACAGTTGAAGAGAAGCAGCTTCAGCACCTTGTATAGTGTGGTCTGAGGCTTTCCTGTCAGACTAAAATTCATTTAGAGCATCAAAAGTTTTTTTCTACTTTCTGCAAAAAAAGCTTTGGATACTGTCATGGTTTGACCCCGGCCCAACACCAGGCACCCATGAGAGTGGCACGCTCACCCTCCTTACCACAGCTGGGAAAAGGAGGGGAAAGGAGGGAAAAAAGTTAATGAATGCTTCATGAGTGAGATAAGACTGGAAAAATATTTCAAGGGCAAAACAGGCTCAACTTTAGTTACAAAGTGAAATTTATTACTAAAAGAATCAGAGGACAATAATGAGAAATAAAATAAGCCCTTAAAACATCTTCTCCCTCCCAGCCCCACTCTCCTTCCCACCGACAGTGCAGGGATACAGGGCATGGGGATTTGGTCAGTTCATCACCGAGATTTTCTCCAGCTGCCCCGGGAGAGGAGCCCATCCCCTGTGAGGCCGTGGGTCCCTCCCACAGCAGGCAGCTCTCCATGGCCTGCCCCGGCCTGGGTCCGCCCTCAGGAACAGCGGCCGAGCCGCCCCTGCTGCAGCGTGAGCTCCCCCGGGGCCGGCAGCGCTCCCTGGACTGCTCTGACCTGGGGCTCTGCCCTCGGGTGCTGCCCTCCAAGGACAGGGGAGCAGGGCCCGAGGCCGGGCTGCTCCAGCCGGGGAGCGGGGCCCGAGGCCGGGCTGCTCCAGCCCGGGGAGCGGGGCCCGAGGCCGGGCTGCTCCAGCCGGGGAGCGGGGCCCAAGGACGGGCTGCTCCAGCCGGGGAGTGGGGCCCGAGGCCGGGCTGCTCCAGCCGGGGAGCGAAGCTTCTCTCCCCTGCATCTCCCACTGAAGCACAGCCTCCTCCAGGCCCCCACCCGGTCCGGCCTGGGCACCTCCCCACGGGCTGTGGGTGGATCTCTGCATCCCCCATGGATCCCCATGAAGGGGCACAGCTGCTTCACCATGGTCTCACCATGGCTGCAGAGGAATCTCGGCTCAGGTGCGTGCAGCACCTCCTACCCTCCTTATCCCCTGACCTTTGTGTCTCCGTGTTGTTCCCCTCGTGTTCTCATCTCTCCTCTTCTCTGACTAGCAGCAAGAACCCCACAGCTTTGTTTCGATTTTCTTTTTAAATATGTCATCACGGGGCATTACCAGCCTCTCTCACTGGCCCAGCTTTGCCCAGCAGCATGTCCATCTTCAGGGCCATCAGGGTTTGGCTCTGCTGGTCATGGTGGAAGCTTCCAGCAGCTCCTCACAGGAGCCGTCTTTGTGGCCCCCGCTACCCAAAACCTGGCCGTGCCAAACCAATACAGATACATTACAGAAAACTCACTAAGACCCACTCTTTCCCCTCTCCCTCAAAAGAAAAAAAAAAATCTGTGTCTGTCTAAATACTTAGAGGAAGGTTAAATTAAAAAAAATTGTGAAGATCTTATGCAGTCTGTGCTACTGTCCTGGCTAAAGCCAGGTGGGATTCATTTGGATTAGTCCCCATGAGTTAGTTATCTACAGACAGAAGTTCCCTGAGAAAAGGAAATAAAAGAGCTGTTAAACCAGCCTAAATTAATTGATGTTGTATTTAAATTTCTAATACTACTTTCTGTCATGTATGCCAGTCTCCTTCCAACCAAGGGAAAAGACAAGGAAAAATAGGAAAAAATAAATAAATACTCTCTTAGTTATTTTCTAAGTAGGCATTTTTTATTGATTAATCAAGTGTTACATATTTATTACAAATTGATACATGATCTAAGCCTCTCAAGTAAGGCAGAGTAACTTTATTTCATGATCTCTCCTTATCAAGATGAGACAACTAAAATTGATTATGTTTCAGAATTAATATCAATCCCATCCCTAGCTGTCACATACAGTGACTCTGAGAAAGCATGTTCCACACCAGACTAGAAAAGTACTTGGGAAATATAGAATATTCTGCTTTTCAGTCATATGTGACTGCTGCCATATTTAGAATGTTTAGTGAAGCACATCAAATATTCTGTGAAACAAACAGCTCTTTTTAGAACTTGCATCTTTTCTATTCTATGCCTATTCCCTGTACAATTATGCTTGAACAAAATTCTAAAAACACATTTCATTTGGTAGGAAGTAAACCCAGAATGTGTTGTAATGAACCACAGAAGACTGTATTATTATATTACATAATAGATGCCTCTCAACCTACACTGCCACCTACCCTAAAGATGCAAATAATAGTTTTAAAATTATTGATATTCTAATGAAAGTGAAACTTCTCTGTAACATTAACAACAAATATTAAAGCACATGCAGAAGCACCACAAACGTGATATGTTGAATTATAAAAACATGCAACCTGCAAATGAATGCAAACATGCAAATGAAGCAAAAATAAGCTTCATTGCACTAGCTTATTTATAACTATGGATCAATGCCATCATTGAATTTGAAGAAATAATTGTTGTTAGGCTAGGTAATGTTCGATTACAAATATGGAGATCCTTGCAAATAAGGAAGTAATTGGAAGTAGTTAGAGTGTGCAGACTTCATGAAGCATTTTTCTCATGGTTTGCAGTAGCAGCATTGGCTCTGATTTAGTAATCTCATGGGAGTGCCTATTCCTGCTCTTCATTACTCTTCTAAATTCATAAAAAATATAAAATAGGAAAACACACAAAGCTTCAGCAATTTGGGTGCTGCATTTCAGTGTGACTACCCACTAACTTTTTTTATTTTCCTGGAGTCTTAACTGCTCATTGTTATTCGCATCTGAAAGAAGGTCCTAACCAAGCTTGTCCACCATTATCCATCAAGCTCTTGGGGAACACATCTGGCTGTATAATTCTTGTAAATTACTTCAGAAGTGGAACTTGTGCAAGAAGGAGTAGAACAATTGCCACTCCTTGACAACAGGAGCTTTCTTTGATTTTGCTAAATAAACCTGAAGTTAAGTTCTTCTGCTACCACTGATCAAATCTTCTACAGCATTTTTTTTAACCTCACTGCATGCCCTAATCCATCCCTGAAGCTGTCTTCAGTAGGAGTTATTTTCTTTCATCTTTTATCTGTCCTGATCTTCATCAAAAGTAGAGTGGCCAGCAGATTGAGGGAGATGATTCTGTATGGCCAGGCTTTGGTGATGGTGGAGCTGCAGGGGGGCTTCTGTGAGAAGCTGCCAGAAGCTTCCTCCTGTCTGGCAGAGCCAATGCCAGATGTCTCTAAGATGTACATGCTGCTGGCCAAGGCTGGCCAACTGGAGAAGGTGGTAACACCTCTGTGATAAACAGATTTGAGAGGAAGGACAAAGAGTTACTGCACAGATGTAATTGAAATCAGAGAAGAGCAGGGTGAGAACATGTGAGAGGAACAACTGTGCAGACACCGAGGTCAGTGGAGAAGAAGGGGCAGGAGGTGCTCCAGGTGCCAGAGCTGAGATTGCTCTGCAGGCCAAGGTGCAGCCCATGGTGAGGCAGCTGTGCCCCTGCAGCCCGTGGAGGGCAGGGGGATGCAGAGATCCACCTGCAGCCCACGGAGGAGACCCAAGCTGGGGCAGGTGGGTGACTGAGGGGAGCCTGTGAACTTGCGGGAGGCTCGTGGTGTGCAAGGAGTGCAAGGAAGGGCTTTTTAAGGTCTTATTTTACTTCTCATTATCCTGCTCTGATTTTGTGAGTAATAAATTCAATTAATATCACTAATTGGAGTCTGTTTTGCCCATGATGGTGTTTGGTGAGTGATCTCTCAGAGTCCTTATCTCAACTCACAAATCCTTTGTTACATTTTCTCTCATCTGTCCAGCTGTGGAGGGGAATGACAAAGTGGTTTTGGTGGGTGCCTAGCATCCAGCCAGGGTCAACACACTACAGCTCCTCTCAGCTGAGATCTGGTTTAGAGTACTGCATCCAGCTCTGAGATCCTCAGCACAAGAAAGACATCAACATGTTGGAGCAATTCCAGAGGAGGGCCAACAAGATATTTACTATCCTCTTACATGAGGATAGGCTGAGAGAATGAAGCCTGGAAAAGAGAGGACTTCAAGGTGACCTAATTGCACCCATGCAAGACCTGAAGGCAAAGTATGAAAAAGATTAAGAGGGACTTTTTACAAGAACATGTAGTGAAAGGACAAGGGGAGCAGATTAAACATAAAAGAGAGTGGGTTTAGATGAGCTGTTTGGAGGAAGCCAGTTCTTTGCAGTGTAGTTGGAGAGACACTGACACAGGTTGCCCAGAGAAGCTGTGGATGCTGCATCCCTGGAGGTATTCAAGGTCACACTGGGCGGAGCTCTGAGAGCCTGGCCTCCCCATGGCAGGGGAGTTAGTATGAGATAATCAATCTTTAAGGTCCTTTCCAAGCCAAACCATTCTATGATTCTATGAGTCTGTGATCTTCCATTCACATCAATAAATAATAGAAAAATACTGCAGCTCTTGGAACGTTGAAGAAAAGCTACAATTTCTGCCAATAAGTTATTAAAATCTAACAAGAAGATACAATCTACTAATCCAGCTGTAGCATCTACTCAATATAAAAACTTTTCAAGCGCCTCTTAAACTTGAATTAATCATCCTCTAATGACAATCATGCACAAATCATGATCTACAAAATTTTACCAATTCTTTTGCTTCTGTGGGAAATATCTATAATTCTCCTCTTCTAATAAGATTACTTGCTGCTGTTTTTGATAGCATGAACAATCCTGAGCTAAAGAGTAGCAAGACACATTTTTCCTGAATATTACTTGCTTTTACTTTGGAAATATTCAGAGTATAATTGCTTGTGAGATCCCTCAAGTGCCAATTCCAAAGCTACTCATGAGCTGTGCAATAGTATAAATATCAAGAACACAAATTTATAGCTGAAGCTATATGTATGAATTGTTCCTTCTCTATTTAAATTTTGCCCATTATTTTCCATTCTCAAGTGGAATTTCAGTTTTTTTATAAAATCTGTCTGAGTTGAAAGAAGCAGCAATATCTCTGATTAAGGAATGTGCTATGGGGAACTACTTAGCAAGCAAAGACTGAGTAAGAGCTCTACTCTTCCTCTATTTTGTGTTTCCTGAAAGCAGTACCACTTCTGATTCCAATCTCCCAGAGCCTTTTGAATTCCTCATTTCTTATGTATAATGGAGAATCTATATGTTCCTCAGAAGATGTCTTACATAAACAAACACATAAAAGAATGTATTTTTGTTCTTTTGTTATTTAGCCTTTCCGCTATCAAGGATTTTTTAAATAAAAAGCTCCCTCCAATCTTTCTAATTTCTTTTTCTTACTTTTTTTTATTTCAGGTGCCACCACACTTTCTGATCACAGGTGCTTGAAGCATATGCTACAATCTCATAAGGAAGATAAAAAGCCTACATAAAGGGATTAAGATAGCTAATGCTTGTAAGCTACAATGAGTGCCCCACCCCTCCTTCATTTTCATTTAAGGCTTGTTCCTAAAACAAAGTATTTTGATACATGTCATGAAGACTTCAATCATATTTCTATTTACATTGAGACCTTGTGACAAAAGAATGCATTATATGAAATATTTAAAGTGATTTAAAAATTATTGAGTATGCAAATGGTAAAAAATACAAAATACGTAAAAGGAACGATCTAGTTATTTCTGCAAAGTCAGGTCTGAATGGAGGTAATTACAGTCTTGAAAAAGACACAGGAGGGGTTAAAGTATTGTGTGTCTCTTCTTGCTGTCTTTTACGAATTAATGTGCAAAAGAAATCTGTAAGTTTATTTTAATGGTGTGTTTTGGATAACTTCCTATAAAAAATATATGACCTGTGTGGTGCACTATATCATTAAGCTGTAGTATTTTACAGCAAAGATATTTTTGCAAGAGCCAACCTGCAATTTAATCATAACTACAGTATTTCATTCTGAGTATATAAATACATTCTTTATGAAACATGCAGTTCTAATTTAGAATTTTAAAAGGACTGATTAAGTGCACACTGAAGTTAACAAAAATCTTTGTCTGCAAGCACTGGGCTTTACTGCCAAGTTAGGTAAAAATGTTTAAATCAAATAACATTTTTTTTACATGTTATGTTATTTAGGACCACTCTACATATTTTGGAACAATATTGTGGAAGAGACAACAGATTTTTTGAAAGCGTGAGTATGCATCTGGGAGGGTCTCACATGACACATCTTTAGATGAACTGCTAGAAAAATAAAATGACAGTCCATAAATAGAAGCTGGCATGCTGCAGCAGAATAATAGTTCTTCCCTTTGGTATTCTGGACAAAGAAGACAAAACCAATTCAATCTGCACTACACTGCATTATGGCATATTACATCCATTATTCCAGAAAAGCTTGATTAAAATGTAATTAATGAGATGCTAGCTTGCTGTTAATGTCTCATGAATAAGACATTTTATATTGTTTACTGGTACATTGTTTTTGTTTGTAATGTGTATTGCAAATATACTTGATCAGTTTTATTGTATTTATTTAAATTTTTTCCACTTCCTGTTTTTACTGGTAAATATATTTTATGTTCTCATCTTTACTATTTGAGATCCAACCTCTCTGACCAGTCTCAGAGAAAAGATGAGTCCAGGAAGGCTGGGTATTCTCCAAGAAGGAAATCTTAAAGACTCCATGCCCACCAGCTGGAAGACAAGATGCTGGGGAAGACTGGCCCAATGGTCAGAAGGTTTTGACTGGAAGTCAGGAATAAAAGGAGAGCATATGACCTTTGGAAGAAGGAGCATGCAGGAGGACTAAAATGATGTCATGAGCTTATGCAGGGAGAAAAACAGAGAGACCAAAGCCCAAATAGAAATTCGGACTAGTGCTGTAAAGACAATAAAAATATTTCTATAAGTATTATAGAGACAAAAGGATGGCTAAGAAGAATCTTCATCCTTTGTTGCATGTAACAGCAAACATAGTGACAAAGGAGATGGAGGAAGAAGATGGGTACTCAATGAAAGTCCTGCTTGACTAATCTGATCTACTAGGAGATGACCCAGGGAGAGGGTGTGGGTGTGGTCTGCCTTTAGTAAAGCTTTGACATGTTTCCTACAGCATCCTCCCGGAGGAGTTGGCTGCTTGTGGCTTGGGAAGGTGCACTCTTCACATGGTAAAAACCTGTCTGGATGGCTGGGCCTAGAGAATGGTGGGGAATGGGGTTAGTCCAGCTGCTGGCTGGTCACCAGTGGTGTTCCCCAGGGCTCAGCACTGGGGCCACTCCTGTTTAACATCTTTATCAATGATCTGGATGAGGGGATTGAGGAGAGTGGGAATGAGACAAGAGGAGCAGGGCTCATACTAAGGGCCTGACAGAATCACAGAATTACAGAATGCTTTGGGTGAAAGGGAGCTCTAAAGGTCCTGTGGTCCAAACCCAGGCCATGGGCAGGCATCTTTCACCTGGATCAGAAATCTCAGTTGATTATGTGATTGATAAGATTCTGCATCTACTGATTGACGAATACAGGGGTGGCAGAGAACTCGGAAAACAGAATTGCACATGCTGAGCTCTTAGTATTTGAGAAGTGTACAAGTGTGGCTTAGTTTGTAATCAATATGCATTGTCCTTTATTTAAATACTTCACTGGCCTCTAGTACTATAATGTTAAAATATTTAATTTACAGAAAAAAAACCTAAAAACTTTATGCAAAAAAACCCCATAAATTATAGAAGGTCTGTAATTCAGGCAAAACAATCTTCAGTGTGTTGAGATACATAATATGAGAAGACTTTGATGTTGACTGGACAATATTTTTTTTGCTTATAATGAAGACTCCACATAGCTGAGGTAACATCTCTAAAGCTAATTTTGGGAGGCCCAAAAATAGATTTTCCAATCATTATGAATTGCAATACTTTGTATAATTTAGTGCTTTAAACCATTCTCACATACTGTTTGTAACTATGAACTTGCAGTTGTTTTATTTTCCTTTTAAAATTATCTGAGGCCATATGATGTAAGAAAATGATGACTGAAAATTTGTTAAGTCTAGCAAAATAATTCCTCTAATTATTTTCATTTGGGAAAACTTTTATGTGTAAATATGCCTCATGATTTGTCCATGGTCCTCATACAATCATCATGAAGGTCAGAAAACCAAATTCTATTCTGTTCTTGGTACGATGAAAAAGGAAAAAAAGACACATTCATATTTTAAGAATACTAAGTCCGTTTGGAAATGGTCTGTACAAATGCCCTTCCTAAATTAATAATATCTAGTAATAATATCTTTCCATCTCAAATATGTATTAATTATCACATACAGCAGTTTCAAAGCTTTTTCTGTATCCTTTGATAAAGGCTGACTCTTGACAGCTGAATTAGGAAGTGCTTTGCTGAAAGTTAGCTGGTTTTGAGAAGTGAGGTTTCTGATAAGCTGATTGTTCCATTATTATACTCTTCCTCTGACTCCTACTTAATTCCCTTTGACCATTGATTTACATCAAAAATTTGCTGATGGTTCAGAATTCTCATCTTATACTTATGACTGGTAGAAGAATGTTGTACAACCTAGATCAGATTATTCATGAGAGAGAGAGAGATGAATTTCTTTTACATGAGAAACAGAATAGAAGAGTATTACTATACTGCAGTTCTTTTAGTGCTACATCATTATGACACCCAGACCTAAAGGACATGGCAGATGATGAAGGCAGCTGTGTAAATGCACTGGGTGTGGGTGTCTGTGTAAAGAAAATTTCAATTTGAATATTAAATTGATTTCTCAGTGCTTTAAAAATGGTTTACACGAAAGAAACAGGTATTTTGATATGATCAGTTGTTGATGACAAATGTACTGTTCATAGCTGATATGATTAATGGTGTCTGGCAAATCAAAACTTACATTTGATTTTGAATACATTTTTGTCCTTGCCCTTTCAGCAGCATAATTGGAGAATACTTAAATGTCAACTTACACTTAAATATAAGTCTGAACATTTACAGTCATCTCATTTCATGTTTATTTGGCTTGGGAAAAAAATTATTTACTGTAAAGCTTGAGAAATGGCCCAACAATACATAAAAAATTTTTATGAACTGGATATAAAAATTTAGCCTTTGAATAGGAATGAACAGTTTGGCTTTTAAATGAAACTGTGCCTAAAAATTAGTTGCCAGAGGGGTCCTCAAGTGATAATCGTGTCTCCTTGTAGGAGAATGTTGAGTTTGTTCAAAGGTCTGTAATTCCAACCTGAGATCACATCAAGGCAACTTGATTGATAATGCCACTGCTGACCTTTTAGATCAAAGTATTCTGTGCAGGAAGACAATTTTAAAGATTCATACAGCATCTTAAAAGGCTGGACAAAACTGAAGTGACCTGTCCCAGACTTTGCTGTTAAACAAAATAGGAAGAACAAAATGCCTTTTGGTTTCTTGACTGCTGAGAGCAATATTCACTTTTGCTGTGGTGGTGGAGAAGGGATCTGTGGCAGGGTGGTGAGCAGACTGGTAAGACTGCAAGTGGAAATCTCTCCCTCGCTGTCTTAAGTTGTGCAAACGTCCCACTCTAAGAAATTACTCTAAAGCACAGGTCTTTCCTTAGAGAGAACTGAATTTATTTGCCTGACTCCTTAGCTGGCTGATGGACTTGATGCCATATGAAAGCAGAGACATGAGGAAGATTGAGTAAAGCTGGATGCTCTAATGGCAGCAGCAGCCTAAGGCTGCCTGCAATCTGTGGCTGCTGTGCTGCCCATACCCACCACATTTCTACTTACACAGCCACAGGTCTGTACAAATACATTCCTGTGTGGGTAGTATTAACTCCTTCTATATTATGCCCTGATTCAGAAGACTGAAGTAAGAACTAACCGCTATAGAAGTTTCTTCCAATGTTGGTTGGGCTTGTTGTTTTTTTTTTTGTTTTGGTCTGGTTTGGTTTTTTGTTTTGTTTTTTGGGGTTTTTTTTCTTTATTTATCTGAACTGTGAAAAAGAACACCCCCATTTTTGTATTAAGCATCTTATTCATGCATCCTTTAGTAAGAATTTTCCCAAGAGAAGATCTAAATTTGGTCTCTGAAAAATGGCATATCATGTTCACTGGTGCTTCTGAAATACCCAGACCAAACATCTTCTCTAAAGAATACACTGAGAGAAAAATACAGGGAAAATAGCAAAGGATTAAGAGTGGCACTAATATTAAATAAAGATTCTCAGATTTAGGTTAAGGTCAAGAATAATCCTTTCAAGGGTTTAGGTCATATTTGTCTGCTTTTGTTAAAATTTCAGTCATCTGAGGCAGGGATCTGATGGACAAGAGTGGACAATTTGGACTGATGTTGGAAAGGTCATCTTTCAGCAGCAGATTGTGGGCTTATCTTTCTAAATAACTATTTTAGTATTTGTGAATGTGCTTAAGAAATTGAAAGTTTAGGTTTTAAAACAGTCAGTGGAAAACAAAATTAAAGAAACACTGGTTCTCACATAGTTGAATGCAGCTCTGAAGATTTTCTAGAAATAAATCCCAAATGAAGAGCCTTGGATGTACTGGGGAGATTATACATTTGCTAGAAATTCAAGGCAACAATAAAAAGATGCTCTCAGGCTTAATAAAGCAGAACTACTGAAACAGTACCTTCAGATGTACCAGAGTTTATTTAGCAGTGCTTAATATTTTCAAGTTCATGATTTATTGGTTGAACCACAGTTGATGACATTTGTGCAGCTCAATAGCTGTTCAAATAATGGGAAGAATAGCGGCAGTTTTGTCTAGTAATAAAAGGATAAATTCATTCTGGTGTTGAAGCAGCTTTAAGGATGAGCAATAATGGAACAGGCACAGGAGAACCTAGAATATCTGTGAAAGAGGCAGTGATATTATAGATACAGCAATGGATTTGACTGGAATATCATGTAGAAGGATTGCCCTGCAGGACTGGTAATCTTTTAAAAAAGGCAACTGCAGACATAAAAATTATGTGTAGGTTGTATTACTGCAAATATATTTTAAAGCTTTCTTTCCCAAAAGGAAAGCATTTCCAGAGAGATGGATGGGTAAAGAGCAGAGTGTTCAGCCCTGACAGGAATGCCACTGGTGCTTCTTCACTGCAGAGGCACACTTGGAAATGTTGCTCTCAAAGAGTATGAAATGTAAATGTAACATATTCTCTGCTAATTTTAATTTGACAAATCAGAACTGGGTCTTTGGGCTACCTTGTACGCTTTGAAGTTCCTTTTCCTCAAACCCACTTTCCTAATTTTTAACTATTAGAAACATGTCATGCTCTCTCTCTCCCCACTCCCCTCAAAGAGGCAAAGACATTGAAGCACCTGAGACTGCTCTAATTAAAATTTTAATTATACAGAAAATTCTAATTAGTTAGAGAGAAGAATTCTGACAGTTTTTCCCTAGCTTATCAACTGACTGTTTCATGAAGGAAGTAGTGTCAATTTTAGAAGTGGAACCTTGAATAACTAGACAGCAATGACAATGTAAAATCAGCCATTTTCACCAGCATGAAAAAAATAGCAACCCAGCTAGTGCACAGCTTGTACACGTTTACTGGATTTTCTTGTACAGTCTACACAGAGTTCAGACTTATTTTCTCTCTAGTACACTGCTTGCAGGGTGTCTCTAGAGTTTTTGAAGTTGGGATGCTTTCTCCATATGGAATTCTGGGCCAATGTTTTGGGAAGTATAATGATTCCCTAATGCATGCACGAGGAGGAAAAAAAAGGGCATTGGAAGCTCATTAAGTACAAACTCATGGCACTGCATATCCTATTGATCCCTGGCAGTAAAATTTGGAGCTCTGGTTTCAGGTCTGTAGAAGAAAGTATAATGCCATTGTGATTCATGACAGGTTTGTAACACCAATGACATTACCCTTAAGGGCAAAAAATTGTTCTAAACTGCATGCAGTCATAAGACAGAAAGATGACAGAGGATATTACCAAAATTAATAGCAAGAACACTTTTTTTTGGCACAAGCCAGATTTGAATGAATCTAATTTTTGTTTGTGCTGTGTTTGTTATTCTGTTCCTGATACTCTGTGGTACTTCTGACTCAAAACCTCTTGTATATGCTCATATGTTTGGGCTGTCTGAGTTGCCATCTCAGAAATTACATTTTATACTCATCACAAAGCCCAAGGTTTCTCTGTGGAAAACTTACTGCCTCTGAAGCAGACTTGGCCTTTTGCTTGAGAGTCAAGAGACACTCACCTGGGACATGGTGAGCATTTCACTTTTATCAGAGAGGAGTTGTCCTCTTCTCATACGCATGGAGATAATGTAAGGGGCTTACTGCATTTTCTTCAAAAGGAAGATACATCGAAGGATACAAGAAAATAATCTTAAAATAATCTAAAATCATACAGAAATTATGCATAATTTTATCAGAATATGTAGTAATTGCATACACTTGTATTTTATAATTACTGACAGACAAAAAGACAGTTGTTTTCCTTTTTAAAGAGATACACAGGGCAAGAAAGGTTGAACTGATCATTATAATTAAAAAAAAACCAAGAAAAACTCTTCTGAGAGGAGATGAACTGTATTCAGGCAAAAAGAGTATACCCTTAAATTCTGAAGCCCTTGAAAAGGATTCTTTAGTAAGAGTTTCATTCCACCATTTATTATTACCATTACTACTTGTCGTGGTTTGAGAGGAAGTAAGTTTTCTGGGATATGAAGTGGTCAGGCCAATAGGTGTTCGGATTTGAATATTGGCACCTGGTTTGGCCACTGGGGACATTGGATACACCTCTGAGACCACAGGGGTTAAAAAGCAGAGCACTCCTGAGGGAAGCCCTCTTGGGTTCCGGCGAGGGAAGCACGTCAGAACTCCCCCGGCCCAGCTGCCGGCTGGGCAGGGGAGGGGAAGCCATGCGGCCGGGTGAGGTAGGCCTGGCCTGAGGATGGAAGGGTGGAAGAGCACCGAGAGGCATCGGGCAGCCCCCCCCCCCCCAGGAGACAGTGAGAGAAAGAGAGAGAGAGAGTGTGAGAGAGAGTCCGGCCGGCCACTGTGGGAGTTTTGAGCAGGCAGAGCCCGAGCTTTTAACCCTTTTTGTGGACAATGAAAACTTTGCAGAACATTAACCTTTCCTAGAAGAGAGATAGAGATGAAATGGAAGAAGGAAATGTGCAAGTGTGAAGGTCTGGGCAAGTGAAAGATGTTGGGAGAGTAGAGAAGAATCTTAAGTGGGAAGAGATGATGGAGTGGCCTTAGCTGGACTCTTGCTGTAGCCATCGACAGAACCATGTTTCCTGTGATACAGAGACTGCATCCAGGGGGAGGCAATGGCTCAGAGCCAAGAGGGTTCAGTGTTGAGACCCCTTGGCCCCAGGGGGTGAAATTTGGGGGCGACAGGTGTCCCAAAGGTGAGACTATGCTCTTTTTGGAACGGGACAAAGCATCCTTAAAAGGACTACCCTGGAAGCAGCTCTGGTCCATGTTCAGTGGTGAGAGCACTGGACATGGAAGGAAGAGGTCACGATGGCAGATGTTCTCTGGGCGGTGCCACGAGTGACATGGAAACACACGAGGCTTCAGCTGTGTTTCCAGGGGAAGCCTATGGCACAAGAGGGACTCCTCTCCTCTCGATGAACTGAGAATTGATTGTCTGAAGGGTGGTGATGGATCGAGAGTTGGTGATCTGAGGGATGGATGTATTGGAAATTTGGTGGGGGGAGGAGGAAATGTTTTTGGAAGGTTTTCATTTTCCCTGTGTGTTTCTTGTTACTTAGGGTTGTAGTTTAGTTAATAAAGTTTTCTTTTCTTTATTTCTAAGTGGGGGCCTGCTTTGTTTATTCCTGGTTACATCTCACAGCAGAAACCAGGGAGAATGTATTTTCATGGGGGCACTGGCATTGTGCCAGCATCAAACTATGACGCTATAATCTGGGCTATATTACAATGTGCATGCAAGAAGGAAGAACAGAGAGAAATGTTACCTGAGACTTCTAGTACAGTTTATCATCTTGAATCTTTTAGAAACTAAAACTGAATAAAAACAAAGCCAAAGAAATCTGATGAGAACTGTCCTTACTACTCTGTGAAGTTACGTTAAGTAATTTCTGATAACCTCCCATAGCTGAATTGACTTCCTCTCTTCCCCTCCAAATTGTTATTAAACTAATATATCAAAGAGTTTGGTAATATCTTATGGCCTTCTTGGACTTTGTTAAGCACTTCCAATCCATTTCTATATATTCATGATTCATGGTGGAGAAAACCGGGCTCCAAGCTTAATCCACTCTTATGATACATTCATTGAGGTTTGGGTAGTCTTAAAGTACCTAAGAATCTGATACACTGATCATAAAAAGTCAAAAAAAGTTTCAAATAATTTTGGATTCCGTGCCCAAATTTTCAAGGTAGATCCTGCTTTGTATTAAATGAGCAAATTCAACTCCAAAAGGTATACTGTAGTTAGAGAATACATAGCCAAAATATCTTTCAATGAAACTGTTGCATCAAGATTTTGTTCATTCCATGTTGTGGTTATTCATTAATAAAATATTATATATTTGGATTGTCAAACCAAACTTTTCAATAAAAACCCCATAAACTTAAATAATGTAAGAATAAATGTTAATAGCAAGAGACAGGAACACTTGCTCCAGGAAAATTATACTATGGAAAAAAATTATTTGGATCGGATCTTAAAGTGAGCTGTAAATGTTCTGCCCAAACCATTTTATTTCTTATTGATGTTTTAAATCTCCATGCAGCATTTTAGCACTCACTAAAAATATAAATCCATAGCAGTAACATGAACTTACTATGTGCTGTACTGTATACCATAAAAAGTCTCCTAAAGGTGACGTTGTCATTTCTTTCTTGTTTTTTCCCCCAGGGATTTTGTGCTGTGGTGTCAGATTTCATCATTCATAGCTAGATTTGCCATTTCATTGACAACTCTATAGTATGTTGTATAGTATTTTAGTGTAGAATTATTTCTTGAAGACTATTAAATGCTTCCCATCAGAGAAAGTTTTTAAAAATTAATATGGATATATAATAGACTCATAGAAATATTTGGGTAAGAAGGAACTTTAAAGACCTTTTAGTTTCAACCCTCCTGCAATAGACAGGGACACCTTTCACTAGATCAGGTTGTCCAGTGCTTCACCCAGCCTGGTCTTGAACACTTCCAGGGATGTGGCATCCACAGCTTCCCTGTGCAACCTGTTCATGTGCCTCACCACCCTCACAGTAAAGAATTTCTCCACAATATGCAATCCAAACCTGCCCTCCTTCAGTTTTAAGGCATTCATCCTTATCACCATCTGCTCTTGTAAAAAGTTCTTTCTGTTTTATGATATATTATCATCAAGAAATACTGCCCAAATTCACTGAATTAAATGACCTAGACATATCTTTTCCTTTTTACCTGCTTAAAGGTAACAGCCATCTGCTTTAAAGCTGCAGACCCCAGTTTTCAAAATGGAACTTTAAAAAAAGTCAGGAAACCACAATCACTTAATATATGAACCTCCTGAAATACTCATGGTATGTGTTGGGGAGTTTGTTTCGCAGGACAGGACTGCTGGGAGACATGCTTTGAGTTTTTATTGCAGCATCAGCCTCTTTACAAGGTTGAGACAATAGGAAGATGGCAAAAGCTTGTGTACAGCCAGCAGCAGCCAAAGATTTCTTTGTTACAGAACATTTTAAAAACTTTCTAGCCAGCAGCATATTGCTCAAGTTTACAGGCAGTTGTTCCAGCCAATCACTAAAAGCACACGTACACCTGCTTCACACAATACTTGCTTGTCTTCTATTAACAATACACAATGCTCCATTATTAAGCTTAAAACCTTCTACTATCTTGCTAAGCATATTTTTCTGCAGTCTTAAGGTTTATCTTAGCCAAGCCTAAAACTGAAGCTATTGTTTCATGTCTTTGCTTGCTATACTATTGTAACTTTTTCCACCTTCAGACTTTGCAGCAGTAGCTAGTTCTAATTTTCTCTGTTCTTTCTGTTTTTAAGGCCTGCTTTTCCAGCTTTCTGAAAATCCTCTTACCTTTACTATTTCCCATATTGGTACCTACTTACAGCGCAATAAAACTTGGAGGAAAAGTAATATATTGCAGTTAATGCAGTACATAGCTGTTTCTGCAGTACTCTGTTGTTGTTTGATTTTTTAAAATTAAGGATTAATATTTATTATTCCCTGTATATTGTCACTGTTTATACATTGTCATGATATGCAGCTTTGTCCTTGTATAGGTTTATAGTCTCTGGTCACTCAGAACAAGGAACTATATTTCAGTTACACCAAAACTGAGGAAATATCTTTCTGAGTAAACAAACTTTTCCACAAATTTTTACAATTTAGAAAAAATATTTTCTTTTAGTTTGAATACTGAAAACTTTCAATGGGGAAAGTAACAAAATATTTCATGATAGGAGTACATTCAGGATTCAATATATTTTTTGTTGGAATCACAAATTAATAGTTTCTGAAAATTAGCATTCAACAAGGCATATTCAAAAATGCTTAGTTATAGCAGAATATTTTCAATCCTGTTATGCATGCCATATTCATGTTCAATTAAATTAGTACCATGTAATGAAAACTAAAGGAATTACTAAATCTTAGATATTGTTAAGTAGAGTAGTCTGTTATTTTCCTGCAATAAACTTTCATTCTAGTTAATATTTTCTGGACTTCAGTAATTTGAAAAAGCCTTTTTCTGTAAAATTTTTCAGGTGCCATTCTGTTTTCTTTTCTTTCTCCCTCTTCTGTTAGGTCTCTACTATGTTCACAGAATATTTCAGTGTCTACTGATCCTGTGAGATGCAAGGCTATTTCATACTTGAATATGACAAGATCTATATTATAATTCTACAAAAGCAGATTTTCTCCAGAGAGGTTACCTCAGTAATGATGAACTTGAGGCAACAGGAATGGAGAATGTACAGAAAATCAGAATAGCACATAGATGTTGGACTAAAAAAAAAATCTAAGCACTGTGAAGTGGGAGCAGATGAAAGGTGATTTTTAAAGAAAATGGTTAAATAGGTTTCCTTCAACAGTGCTGTTTGCTTGCTGCACATGTGCACTTTATTCGTTATCTTTTAGGAAAGAACTATATTTTCATGCTACTTGTTACAGCTACAAAATGACGTTGGTACTTTGTTAGCTTTAATTTCATCTGAAACAAGAATAATTAAGATTCTGTAATCACCTGCCTGTATTTCATAAAAGCTGCTCAATGCCATATTAGAAGCTAATACTCTACATGGTTGCTGATGTTCCTTCTACTGCATGGCTTTTCACTTAATGTCATGAGACATAGTTTTCAATAAAAGCAGTCACCAGAAGAAATAAGCTGACATAACCTTTGACACAGAGGTACAACCTCAAAAAATTTAGGTAAACAGCATCAGGGTGGTAATCATCCTTGGCTACTTAAACTAGGCAGAAAAATAATGCTTGACTAGATAGGTCTCCAAGCCTATCTAGTCAAGACCCTTGGATTCAGGGTGACTTTAGGAAGGCAAAGGTCTCTTACCCAAATAGACAATTTGTGGTTAGAAGTTCCCTATGAAGAGACTGTGCTGCTTATCAAGCATGCTTTTCTTCCTCTCTAGCTTGGAGAGATTCTACAAAAAACAGGACACACTACTTAAAGCTGGTTTAATTTTCTTTTTTTTCAGCCTTGCTGCTTATTATTCTTTAATCAGCTAGTTCAACAGGAGGCCAGCAGGCTGGCCCAAGCCCAGGGCATGCTCTCTCCTTCAGCTTTCTGCTGGATCTTTGGGATGGAGCCAGGAGGCTGTGGCTGCTTCTGGAGATGGCAGCCAGCTGCTGCCTAAAGGGCAGTGACAGGAGGGGCAGGGGGGCAGTGGGAACAGTCTGGTGACCCAGCTGCAGCCCAGCAGCTCCTGGGGCTGTGCAATTCTGCCTGCACTTGGCAGGAGCACAGCGCTGGAACTCCCCAGCTGTAAAGATACCATTCCTGCTGCTCTGAAGAAACAGTTTTATCCTGAGGCAATGTCATCTCTTTGCTGGTTTTCTTGCCTATGCTCCCTAGAGATGCTTCATCGTCATCTCTTTTATACAAAACTGGTAGCTGTCCTGTCAACAAGAATGATTCTGCTCACCTGGATGGAAATCTGAGCATGAGTGAAGAGGCTCTTGATAATTTCCAAGGATGGCAAAACTTTTGGAGTTTGCAATTGCAAATAGTTCTAAATTTATATTGCACACATTATAAAATTAAGCAGTTACTCATAATGATGAAGCAGGAAAAGGTCAAGAAAGTGAAAACTCACTTTCACTTCAACAAAGATCCTCATTCCAGGAATATCACTTTCTGTGAAAAATGGGGAAAAGAGAGAACATAAGGAGGAGGTGCTGAATATCTTAGCATCAGTGTAACCACTGCCAATGTAAATTTGAGCACAAGCCTCATCTCTTTGTTACAGGGGGAAGATGGAGTCAGGGGATAACATTTCCCAATAAAGTCTTGCCTAAACACTCACAGAAACAGGATTTTAAAAACCAAACAACTTCAATAATGTATTTACAAAAGGTGGGTCCTTCCTGTGCCTCCTGGAATGAAGGCTGTCACAACCTGGAGCACATGCAGAGACTGTGCAGGAATCAGGATCTGACTTCTGTTCTTCTCATTGTCACATGAGAGAGGAGGAATCACAGCATGTTCTGTGGCATGGATATAGGAGCTTCTCCTCAGCAGATTCATTCCACTGTCCAGCTGAAAGTGCCCTGCTGTTCATTTTCTCCCTTGTCCCTCTCCTTCTCAGCACTACTGGAAGTTCCCCCCTGGCTGCTGCTGTCAGAGCTGGTGCTGCGCTGCCCGGCACAGCCAGTAGGGGCCAAAAAATACCAGGAGGATTTTGGCAGAGGCCCAGAAGCACCAGTGCTGGCAGACAGAGAGGGGCACACTTCCCTGGCTGAGTCTTAGTGACTCCTGGCCCTTATGCTCCATCTCCTCCAGGATCCAAGCCATCTCCTAGGTTTGCTGCTCTTGATGCTACGAAAAAGCTCTTGTGTGACATTTTCTTTCTGGTCACCCAACCCCAGTACTCATGGCAGGATGCTCAGCACCATCAGGATTTGGGTGGTGTTCCCAGCCATGGCCTGGAGGAGGAGGAGGTAAGGGACTCAGCTGGGCTGGGGGGCAGAGAGGAGGCAGCTGGGACAGTAGGGGCAGGAGACACAAGGACCTGGGAATGTGAGCGAGAGGGGGTGTGGGAGCTCAGGGGTATCATGGCTGAGGTTGGTGAGTGCTTAGGGACGGGACCACATCCCCAAAGCCCCTTGGACACTCGCCATGGCCGACAGCTCTGGGCACCTTTCCACGCAGCTGAGGGCAGCACCTGCCCGGCCCAGGGTACTGCCCAAAGCCCCTTGCCTCCCCTCAGCCTCAGAAACACCTTCTGGCCTGGCCAGAGCCTTCCCCTTGCCTGCCCCACTCACCACTGCTGGATGGCGGCACAGCTCTGTGGCATGGTCTGTCTGATGTCTCTGGCATCAGAGCCGCATGCTGACACCCGACCTGGACAGCCATGGCCAGCACTGAATAATGCTTTGAACTCAGCCTTCTCTTCAGAAATCCTAAAACAATCCTATTCCCCTCAATGGATTGCTTCGATTTTAACTTTTTGAAAAAATTATTATTCCATAATAGACTAAATTTTAGAGTAACTGCAATTACTTTTACTCTAAAGAGAATTTCAGCTCCATTGTTTCTTGCAGGAAACATTTACATAAGTGGACCCAAAGTGTATTGCAAACTAATGCCTAATTTTTAGTCCAATGTCATTCCTAGGCCCCCTTCAATCCAGCAGCTTTCAGACTTTCTATATCCTAAGTATTTAAGATTATTTTATGTACCATGCATAGATCAGCAGTTTCTGTGCTGTGGTACAATACATAGTGTAACATTTATCTGTGATAAAATATAACAATATAGTAAAATCAGTGGCAAGTATTCATGAAGTGGCTCACATTTAGACAGAACAAATATATATATAAAAAAATAATGTGCTTAGTTTCAGTATTACCTACCTTGCTACTTATCAGTTTTCATTACTTTTTTGTAAGTCCTACTAATTTAGTGCCATTTGAAATTTCACTAAGGTGATAAATCTTTCTAGTGTTTCATTTTCACTTTCTAGCTTTCCCCTAGGAGAACGATCAAACTGTAAAACAAAAGGGGTAACTACATTTTAAACTATGATTCCTCCTGAGGAATTCTGATATTTGACTAAAGGAAAGAGCCTTTGGTAAAATATTGTTTAATTTACCCCTGGTAATCAGTTGCAGTTTCAAAATTGGGTTGTTATTAATGTTAAACTAAGAAGAAAATTGATTCCCTAAAATTAATATCTGTGCTGTATAATGAAAATGGCTTGAAAAAAGAGAAATGACAGTGATCTAATGCAAACCCAGGACATTTAGATGGCACAGCATCCAAATGGGGGATAAGCAGGTTCTCACAGAGCAGAGGTACGCAATCCAGCTGTGTGAGTGTTTATGTGAAAGAGATCACTACTGAGTCTGGACACTGTAAATAGTGCTCACACCCTTCACTAGTAAACATGGTGGAAAGAAAATGGAACAGAAAATAATGGAGTAATTGGAACATACTCAGATTTTCCCTGATTCTTCTCAATGTGTGCTTCTGTATAGACAACCAGGGTGGCATGCAATAAAATTGGTGATGTGAATTTACATCTCTACTAAATGCAGGAATTAAAGATAAATTCATAAATTCCTGGTGAATATATTGAGTAGCAGCACTATGGGATGGACATAAGCATAAATATTACTACATTGACAGTACAAAGTACACTAATTTTCAGCCTATTTGTATCTTTTTTGACACACTGACTAGGGCTGGTCTGATGTCAGTCAGGTGCTTCAGTGCTTTTGCAAGCATGCATGCATTTTCCCACCTTCCAGCAAAATTACTGTTAGGAAGTGATTAAGAAACTAATTGGGTTGTTACCCAGGAGGAAAACCTGTGATGCTTATCACCAGATATTAAATTTCTTCACAAGTTCTTAGCTTTGTCTGTAGTTCCCAGTTACAGTTGGTCTAGCAAATATAACTCAACTGTAGGACATGACTAATAAAGTTATATTCCCCACTCCAAATTCCTGATGGAACTCTTGTAGATTTAAAGAAATAGTTAATCACAAGTTTTAGAGCTATATTTTTAATACAAAACTGTACAAGGTCTTTTGATGACAATCTTTTGCATGTCATCTTAATTCTTTCTTAGAGCTAAGACATATCATTTTAGACATCCTGTAGGAGCGTCACACCCTGCATCCACAGCAGAGGTCACAACTGCAGGTATTCAAGATATTTGGTCATTGCACAGATACCCTCCTAATTATTTACAGTTCATATCTTTAAACATGCAGACATCTTCAAGCAAAATTATTTCTGGTACTAGAGAGGCTTGATCTCTTATTCAGAAGGCATCTGAGAAATCTCTGCTTTCATCCTGAAATGGAAAAGTATTACTTTACAGCCATATATTATATTGATTTGTTTTAATAGATATCCCAGGACAGTCAGTTTCGCTTGCATTTATTCTCCTTGCTAGGCATTTGATTACTTTTTATGGTAGATTAAGAAGGCTATGCCAGCTCTGACTCAATGTTTTTCAAAGAAGAGTTTTTCTGTGGGGGTTGTTATATTCTACATTTTCCCCTCTTAGCTTCTCAGGATCATGAAGCTGTTTATGTAGGCTGCATGCTTTTTAAGATTTTCCACAAAATTTCTGCCTTGTCCAATTCACTTCCTGCTGCACGAGGAGCATGGCAAGTTGTAGGTATTGGCCATGCTAGCATGAGCTTTTTGAGTGTCTCCTGGACATCACCCCTACTGTGCAGGCAACTGAGTACCTTAAATATGTATTTTTAACAGAAAAGTGGTGCCTGGTTTTCAAACAGCTGACGTTAAGCATTGCCAACAGCATTGTACTGAAGGAATGTAATCCATTTCCAATGCAGTAAGGTCAATGTCAAGAAAAAAATAAGTCACTGGTATTAACAGGGAAAAGATTACTTGGTACTTGCTGCAATGTCATGCTGATCTGGAAGAGGATGCTTTTTTTTTTACACTCATGACTTTGAGTATTGCATTAAAAGGCTTAACTTGCTGGGCAATTGTTAACAGCTTTGCCTGCATACAAGGGTTTTTTGTTTTTAAAATTACATTTTGGTAAATAGTACTAAAATGGGTAGCTGACAATGTCATCTCTTTAATACTGGGCATCAGATCAAGAAAGTTTCTCCAGTATCCCACTGATTTGCACTGAGTGAAATGGAAAATATAAATATATTACAACAGAATAGTCATATGTGAATGTAGATTTACATTTGCGTTTATTTTATCTTGATGGCATGGTATCAATCAAATTGGGTGTTCTAATTAAGGACTTCTGCATTGTCAAAATTAAGCTGGATGTTACACCTATTGTGATTATCCTAGTTAGAGTTAATCTGAAAAACTGCTGTATCTACTGTTGAGGTACTGTGAAGAAATTGTTATTCCTGCTTGGTTGCTAAGAATTTAAACATTTCTTCTGACAGTTTATTTGTGGGGGAAAGTTGGGAAAGAGGAGAGAAATTGTTCCAAAGTAACATCTTGTTTTCTGATTTTTCTAGAAAACAGGTTTTTAATCAAAGTTATGGACAAACTTTTTGATATATGTGACACCACATTTTGCAAAAGTTGACTTTTGATTCCTTGGTGTTAGAGGAATTATATTGAGGAATTACACCATTTTGGTATAAATCAGAATGTATAAATCCATATGCCACAAACTGACATTTGTGTCTATGGGGTTATCATGACTCTGATGGCAGAGTCACACCATAAAGCTCATTTTTCAGTGGGAGTGTTGCATTTATGCCCATCACATACAGCTTATTATATCTTTGCATTATAAGAGACTTTCTTAGAATTTCCATCCTTTTTTGAGTTAGTGGATGTTTGCTGTGCTATAATAAATCAAAGTAACTCATCCTTACTTTTAAACAAGAAATGGATTTTGTGGATCCCACTGATCTTCCTATTCACATCATGAAATGATATTCTAAAGAAAGGAAAATATCTGTACATATAGTTTTCTTCTGGTTAAGCACTATCTGAATCCATAAGCCAAAGGATTCCAACATGTTAATCATTGTTCATTGTACCCTTATATTAAGGGACAATGAACCTTACATTAAGGGACAAGCAGAGAGTCTTCTGGTAGAGGGAGCAATTGCTAATCTCCTACTGTGTTAGCTGGGATGCACAGTGCCAGAGACAGACACAGAGGGGTAGCAGGAAACTCTGGCCCTCCCTTGGAGCTGGAAAAGGCAGGCTGAGGGGGCAAAACCTGGAGCTCTTTTGCTGATAGCAAAATATTTCATTCATGCAAATACTATTCTTGATAGAGAAGAATATGGGATGCTCAGACATGCATTCTCTAGCTGTGTAGTTCTTCTATCCCTTAAGAAACCCTTTTCCCTGTAATCCAGGGATTTTATTCTTTCCATGTATGTACAATTACTGAAGATCAATTATTCTGTGGGAAGAGTGCTAATAGAATGCATGAATACCAAGCCGTAAGAATCCCTGCAGTGGTCCAAGAATACCTCCTCATCTATTTAAAGTCACTGACCAAAAGAGAGTTGGAAAAAAAAATCTCAATTTGTTCTGTGTATTTTGTGTTTAGTATTCTGGTGTTATTGATTCTGCTCAGTATGCTTCAATTGAATGTTTTCTACACAGCACATAGCATTTTGTCAGGTTCAATTACAGTGAGAAGTGTACAGTTAACATCTTTCACGGCTTGGTGGAAAGAATCATTGAAGCAAAGGATGTCCTGAGTTTGAAGGGACCCACAAGGATCCTTCAAGTTCAACTCCAGGCCCTGTACAAGAACATTGTTGTTCTATTTCTAAAGTCCCATACTGTTATCAGATTTCTAAAGTCCCATACCTCCTCGGTGCATTCTTATGGCTGCAGATCTTCACAGCACAGACTCCTTCTTCTGTATCTTGCTCTCTCTCAGTTCAGGGCTCCTTCAAGGCTCTCCCTGACTGGGCTAACCCCACTCCCTTTTATCCCAGTTATCTTCATTGGTCACAGCTGCAGCCCAGTTAAGGACATCGCAGCTGCAGCCCATCAAGGACAACCAGGACCTCTGGGGCAAAGCCTCTATACAGATATTCAAGTACAATACATTTCCTCTACTATACAAGGACATCCCAAAAGTCACACCATGCACCTGAAAGCATTGTCCAAACACTTTTTGAGCTCTGTCAGGCTTGGTGCTATGACCACTTCCTAGGGGAGCCTGTTCCAGTGTCCAAATACCCTCTGAGTGAAGAAATTTTTCCTATTCTCTGACCTAAACCTTGCCAGCCACAGCTTCTTGCCTTTCTGTCTGATCCTGTCACCTGTCACTGGTCACCCCCGAGAAGAGATCAGTGCTTGTCCCTTTTCTTCATTTCATGAGGAAATTGTAACTTCAATGAGATGTCCCTTCAGTCTCCCCTTCTTCAGGCTGAAGGGGCTAAGTAACCTCAGCCACTTCTGATATGGCTTTCCCTAAAGACCCTTCCCCATCATTGTAGCTTTGTTTGACAGACTTTGCTGGCTGTGCCGGTGACTGTGTTGTCTTGCAGGTTTTTTTCAATAACTGCAAGAATAATCTTCTTTATAATAAATTTTCTCAATTTTACCATTCAATAAAAGGTGCTCACAGCCAGCAACTCCAAAAGCAAGGTGCTACAGTCAGTAAATTGCTATCCAAGAGAAGTTTGAAATAACCAAAATACTCTCCATTCAAGTATTTTGGGTCTATGATCTATATGTGCAACTGAGCATATCCCATATGATGGAAGAAACAGTGTTGTTCTTCTCAGCCAGACCTGTTAAGTAAAAGTTTTAGGAATGCACAGCAGAGAGTCCCTGGCTGACACAGCTGATGGACTCTGGTGCAACTTCAAGTCACAATGAAATGGTACAAGACCTGAACACTGAAGTATTACACTGCCCCAAAAAGAGACATAGCAGAATCTTATCTGTTACTGTAAAAGAATTAATCTGATGTAATGCATGACCACATAGGACAAAAGGGGTTTGAAATAGTTGCTTGCTAATAATCCTGTGCATAACACTCTGAACCTATCTCTTCCTTGAAAAATTGCTACTGACACTGTTTCTGAAGGGTTGGATTAGGAGTTTTTATAGACTTCAGAATAGAAATTAATTTCCTCTATCTATATAGAGGAAAAAAGGAATATTTTTTCTCTTAAAATGTATGTTAATATTTTAATATTTAAAAGGCTTTAAAACATTTGCCTAAATCTACTATGTTTTAGGCACTTAAATAATTTGTCTTGTATGTATACTAATTCTTTTAGACCCCTTGTCATTAAGATAGACTGCCTGCTGAGTTCTCTGAAAAATACAATAGTGAAGATGATCACACAAAATCTGGAGAGAAAAGTTCTTAATTTCCTGCTTAAGAATGGACTGATATAAAGTTAAACCCTTTACATTTTTTCCATATAATTGAAGAAAATTATGAAGATGTTTCATGTTCACATAGCTAAGTGTGGCAAGTTTCCATCTCAGCTACCTCCCCCCAGCAGTAAGATAGATAATAATTTTAACTGGAATAATGGACACACAATCTTGTTTTGGTGGCTTTAACAGAACCTGAAAACTTTGCTTTAAGTACAGTTTCATATTTTCCTTTTGACTTATGAAGGAAGAAATATAATAACACGTTTTCCTTTCAGTCTTACTGCCGGCAATTTCTATCTGAAGTAACCCTTTTAAAGAGGCTGGAGTTACTTTAAGTTGTATAAGAAATAAGATCAGAAGATATGCTGCTCTTTACAAACTGTATGAACCAGAAATGAAGTTCCTGGATTTGAGGGAAAAAAGATTTCTAGAGCCTTTTGAAAAGCTTTCCAAAAACAATTGATATACTTAAAGGCTGGACAATAAACCTTCCAGCTAAGAATCACAGGACTTGATTGCCTGGAGTTCACAATAAGGCTTTTTGAAGAATTTCCATATAAAAAAATCAACCTATAGACCCTGCTGATGCAACAGTGATTTAAGATGCTCAGAACCAACCTATGCACCCATTATTGTTACTGTTATAGCTTAAGTATTTGGCTGTTTTCCCCTGCCATTGCTCAAGTTTCTGCATACTTCACTTGAAGTTATGTGTGATTTTTATTGGTGGGAGGGAAGCAGCTGCAGGCCTGTCTGTGTGCACACACACTCCTTGGGTTACACTGCAGGATCTGGTACTCCACCACTGAAGATGAAGAGTCACATTGTTTCCTGTCATTCCTCCTCCTGAGCCAGTTTTCCCCCTAGGACACAAGAAAGCAGAGTACTTCTCTGTACTTCTCTTGCTTTTGTTGCTTACTCTACAGTTTTCACTATTTTACTTCAAATATTTCCTGTAAATCATTTCAGTTACCCCTTAAACCTATATCCCATTTTTTCCATTTGCCAAGCTAATCTAATTGAAAAACTTCTCTAGTTTAGAAGATACCAAAAAGTCTCCCCCAATAATCTATTGTTCTCCCATCTCTTTTCTAACTATTTAATATGCTTAATTAGAAAGACTTCCCTCTAAGTGGGAAAGTGCCAGGTTTTTTCACCAAATACTTATAAATGTCCTGCTTTAGTGAACTGATATGAAAAGTATGTGTGATGAAAACTAGTAGTGCATAGAAAGATTTAAGAATTTGTTGCATTTCTTCTTCACTTTATTTCAGTAGACTGAAAACCAGCATCTTCTGAAGTCCATGCTCTGTTGTGTGGAAAGCATGAAGAACTGGAATGCTGAAAGAAATAAGAAGCAGTCACTGAATTTTTGTCTTTCACAACTGTGCAGAACAGAGAGGGATGTCAGAGCCCTGAGCATATGCCCCCTCCAGGAGTTTCAGGGCAGACCTAAATGATGGTGTGGGAGTCCCATTTTGTGAAAAGTGTTCTTCAAGAAAATTCTGCTGGGAAGGTCTCAGCAGGAGCTGTCCATTTTCTCTTAGGAGCTGCTTTTAAGCTGTGGCTCTCCTCCCAGATTGTACTAGATTCCAACTGTGATGCAGCTATGCCATTCTTAGCCATGCCTGCTGCTGATTTGGGCTGTACCGGTGACCTGCAGATGTGCCATGGTGGCCTGACCTGGCACACCCTCTGGACTTGCTCTGGGCTTTGGGCTGGCCCCAGCAGCCCCAGTCTCTGCTGTCTTTACTGAGAGCTGGTGGGTGGGAAGTGAGGCCAGTGCATCTGCTCTTATTCCTGCTCCCATGTTCCACCTCCCCTACAAAGCAGGCTGCCCCTATGGCTCCCTGTGAGTAGGAATAAGTTGAAAAGTTAATTCCCACCACAGATAAAAAAAACCCCTGTGTATTCTTGGCATGTTTAAATGTACAATATTAAATGCAATACTTTCTTTAATAAAAACCTAAAACCAGCATAGCAATTGTACTGTGTGGGACATGGTAGCATGCAGTGCTCTAGGTAGCAGGCATGCAAAACTCCAGCTCTTTGCTGTGTATGGCCACTTGTCTTTCAGACTGCAGCAAAATGTTGGTCCCTTCTAAATGGTTTTTGATGCAATTTTTTATATTATTGTGTTAGAGCTCTTTAGGATTTCTACTCATTCTAAGGGAGACTGAGTATGTACATGTTATAAAAGCAAATAGGTAGTAATGGAATAAGATAAAAGAGTAAACATGAAGAGTTCTAGAAATTGATCAGCTTCTCAGTTTGATCAGGGCCATATAACTGCCACAACAAGCTGATACTAATATGCTGCTAGACTATTAGTCTATTAAGTTTCAGGAGTTAAAAATGATATATTTTCCTTACTTTTTAAAAGTTTAATTTATTTTATTCTGGTTGATGTGAGTGGGTGGATGGAGAAAGAGTTTTGTTTTCTGTGAATTGCCCACATTCAATCTGTGTATCCCAGTACCAAATGCATAAATAACTTTATAGACTTAGTACTGATAAGACTATGACTCCATTTACATGAATTTTGAAGTATTATTAAAATATTGTAAAGATAAAGAATTCAGAAAATAAATAAATTAAATTTCTTTGAAATGAGGAAATGTGTGATGGAACCTATTAATACGTAGATCCTGAACTGCACACTGACAGTGTATGGGTAAGAGGACTAATGTTTTAAGCACATGTGTAATTAAAGCAATAGGAGTCTGCAGAATATAAATAGGCAGTGACTTTACTGTTTGAAAGCCAGCTATAGCCTGTCTGTATCAGTGGAGAGAGACAGGCCAGGAATGCATTTCCTGAACCATGGACTCTGGTTCTCTGACATCATAATGGCACATGTAAAAGAAACTCATTACTCATGAGGACAGAGTGTAAAAGAAATGATGCTTTTAATGAACCTTATTGCTATCTTTGTATGTAAAATTGCCTCATCTTTCAATAAGATATGACTTTGTGGTGCATATTACTTTGCATCAGAAACAAATTCTTCAAGCTCTGATCTTGGTCAGAGGGAAAAGTTCCAGCTGGCAAATACCCCCTATTTTGGTTATCAAGATGGAGCAAGTTTAGACACCATCCTGACTTTTGTGTCCATCAAACAGACCTCAGAGACAGTTTAGGAGGAAGGGGCGATCACCAGACTACAACTTCATTCCAGGTTTAAATGATATGCTTTCACAGCTGACCTGGCCTGGCAGAAGGAAGGGTTTCTACCTTACACAGGTGGGGAAGCTCTGAAGGAATCCCAAGAACACATAGCATAGAAAGTGGTTTGTCTTCCAACCATTCATTAGATTTGCACTGCCAGTGACCTACTTATTTTATTTAGAATAAACTTATACATTTCTTATTCTTACAATTTTAGCAAGACACTTACTAACTGCTGAAAAAAAAAGCTGGAATTTATTTTATGCAAGGTACAAAAGCATAAAAACCAGTCAGTAAACATTTCCAAAGTTGTGATTAACACAATTCTAACTATGAAACATTCAAAGACTTAAGAAGAAACTGTACAATATTTGGAGATTTCATAATTTAAAATTCTTGATAGGCTCCTAAAAAATAAGAGATCCTGCAACTTCTGAGCTTTCATAAAAAGAGAATTATACAACAGTGTGGGGTCTAGAATAAGGCTAGGAAAGGCAGAGTATAAGTACAGAAATAATGGCATAAAATTAATTCAGTGAATACTATTTTACAAAATATGATTATTATTTTGAAAAATTCATAAATAAGATGGCCTGACTTAAAATTGACTATGGCTAGACAATAAATAGAACTATAGCATATCCCATGCAATAATTATGCATGCTAGATGTATAATTCAGATGTCCATAAGTGGCATTCAAAATGAGATGTGTCTTTGAAGTATGTGGAAAAATTTTTCTTGGATTTAAGTGATGCCTGAGACAGTTTAGATTTAGATGTCTTAGATTTAGGACTCCTAGACATGCCATCCTCTAAGAAGCAAACACTCTCTGGTGTTGCCTTTCCCAGGTTAGGCTGTGGATATGAAGATCTGTGATGTGCAGCACTAATATTAAGGTTCGTGTCATTGAGTGCCTCTGTGTTGTGACAGGCTGGCAATAGTTTTCACAGCCATGTAACAGACAACAGGGATAATGTTTTGAGAACATTGTAATAATTACATAACCCTTCAAGTGCTGTTGGGCAGAATGCAAAGGCAAGCCCCTGGTTTGGGCCCAAGCCTTGTCTAATTTTTGACTGGCACATTGCCATGAGTCATGGGTGAGAGCACAATAAAGAAATAGAAAAGGGAGAGAGTGTGAACTAAGCCACTGCAGTGAATCAGGCACAGAGAATGACAGAGAATGTCAGGCTGGTGTCTGGCCACTTGTGGGGCTCTGCAGTCATAAATGGAGCTCTATCTTCATAAATGACTTGGAAACAGGACTCAAAGAACTACTAAGTTTGCCAACAACACACTAAATTGGGAGGAGCTGTTGGCTCCTTCAAGAGCAGAGAGGCCCTGCAGAGAGACCTTGACAATTTAGAGAGGTGGGCAATCAGCAACTGTGTGAAGTTTAGCAAGGGCAATCCACATCAGCACAGACACATTCTGTGCTGCACCTGCTGCATTGAGGAACTTTAGTTCTTAAAGGTCTATCTTTTAACTACTTTAAAAAATATTTTCTTATTTGTATTTTTGTAACTTTAATGATTGTAATGTTTCTGAAGTTTTTAGACTGTCATATCCTTGAAACTTTAGCCTCTAGATTTTTCAGAACATAACTGTGCTTCTACTGTGACCTTTGTAGATCTTCTCCTTCAGCTCTTAAATGCCTGAGGCTGTCTCTGGACAAATTCAAGCTTCTGAGGAAGCACAGGTTTCCAGATCAATAGCATCTTTCATTGTATTGAATCCAGGAAATGTAGCAAAGCTCTAGGGATGCCATTCTATCTGGATCACAACTAAATACCATATTGGTATAGCCTAATGAAGGGAATCTCTCAGGCTTTGTACTGCTCTACAACTAGGAATGTTTAATAGGACCTACTATGAACTTTGTGTGTAGTCTATAAAACCCAAGCACAAATGTTTATCATGATATTTTCTTTGGGAAAAACACTTCAATATTTCAGTGAAGACTGAATTTCTGTGTTAGAGAAAGAATTTCTAAGTGAAGACTAGGAAATCTGATGTTGGGCAGAAACTCAGTCAATGAATCTGAATAAATTAAAAAAGAGTAATTAAGATAAAAATGTTTATGTGGAGTGCCATCCTTCTATGTCAGGTTGCACCTTTTTTTATTTGGAAAAAATTCTATTCTGAGTACATGGAAGGAACACAGAGGTGGTGTTTCCTCAGCTGGACAATGGGTTTTGAAAATGGTATATGAAAAGAAACTTGATGAACACTGAAAAGTAAATGTTTCTGAAACTGGCCTCTTATCAATAATTGGTTATTTGGACAGCAAAAAACAAAAACCCAAACAAAAAAGCAAGAAAATATTTGCAGAGGTTGTAAACTAGCACAAAGAAATACGTATCTTATGGAATATAATTTGCTGTTGAAACCAAAAGTTTTCACTTTTAATGACTTTATTGTATTAATATACAATATGAGATCTGCCCACTTTTTTAGTCTTTCGTGCCATCCACTCTTCATTTCTGTATATCTTCATTTTGTTTTATAGTGATACTGAAGGGTCTGGAGGGGAAGCTGTATGAGGAGCTGTTGACATCACCTGAGATCTGTTCAGCCTGGAGAAGGGGAGACTGAGGGGAGATCCCATTGCAATTACAACTCCCTCATGAGGGAAAGAGGAAGGGCAGACCCTGATTTCTTCTCTGTGATAACCAGTGACAGGACCCAAGGGAATTGCCTGAAGTTGTGTTAGGGGAGGTTTAGTTTGGGTATCAGGAAAAGGTTCTTCACCCAGAGAATGGTTGGGCACTGAGACAGGCTCCCCAGGGAAGTGACCACAGCACCAAGCCTGACAGAGCTCAAGAAACATTTGGGCAATGTGTTGTGGTGTGTTTTATGTTTGTTCAGTTTTCCCCCCATTGTTCTCTCAGAAGGTCCTGCCCTGTTACCAGTTTGTGTCAATCCCCAAACCCCTCCCCAGTTGTCTTGGTTACTAAATGTATCTTTCTTGTTCCCCACCCCTGGCTGCCTGCCTGTCACTCGACACCCCTGCCTCTTTTTCTAGAAAGTTCGGGCCAGGGTGTCGGGTGATTGGGTTAGGGGCCAGGGTCCCTCCCACAACTGTGTTTGATTGGTTCTCCGATTATGCCAATCCTTAATGTATCCTTCTCTGATTTGCTATTTTTCACCCCCCCCCCCCCCCCCCCCCCCCCCCCCCCCCACCCTCTTTAAAACTCGGGGCTTTCCAGCCTCGGGGCTCTCAGCTCCTTCTCCACGTTTTTTCCCTACCAATAAAACCACCCTCCCTGAAGAAACTGAGAGTCGCCTCTTCATTTCATCCTGCGACTTCGGAGCTCACTACTGCGGCCACTCGTCCGTAAGCCTGTCATTGCTAGGCACCGGGCCCTGACTTCGTGTTGGGGAAGTGCCTTACTGGCTGGAGGTTGACTGGACACTTACCTAGCCTGGGCGTTTTACTTTCCACCGGCCACCGCTCCAGGCAATGCTCTCAGGAATGTTGTGGGATTCTTGAGCATCATGAGCAGGACCAGGACTTGAACTTCAATGATCCTTGTGGATCTCTTCCAACTCAGAATATTCTGTGATTGTGTGATTCCAGATGGTGTGATTATTAAATTCAATGGCTACTTGTCTTTCCTCCAATAAACCATTGGCATGCTGGACTCACTGCTGTAAAATCTAATGTGCATTGTCATGATTTCCCAGTCCAACAAAATTTTCTATTTTGGAAGGGAGATTTTTTTTTTTTTGACCGCAATATTAGGCTGCTGTTCTATGTGGGACAGACTAGGCTCAAGTAGTCATATTTAAATTATCAGTAGACTCACCTCATTTCTTCAGAGCAGGGAAAACCTTTTCATTGGCATATTAATAAATTCAGCGCATGTAGCTGGCTATCAGAGAAGCAGCTGATCATCTCCACCATTGCTGGCAGATTGTTCAGCTTTACAGTATGAAAATATGAATCCTTCACCCTCAGGAGTAAGTAGGGGGGCATTTGATAGAATGCGTCTAAAACAGTTATACCTGAAATTATATAAACTGCACTTTTAAAAAAGAGAATTTGCAAGAATTAACAGTTATAAATGAATTTTATGCTTACAAAAATATAGATGTTTTGCTACCTCCATCACTAGCATTGAGAGAATACATTAGACTGATCTGCATTTATTCATTATTCATTCCCTACTTTAAGATCACCATGGACTCACCATACTTTACATAAATAAGTTAACCAACAGAATGTTGAAACTGAATTTCAGCTTCATATAGAAATGAAATTCTGAAAGATAACAAAATCAAAGACATGTAATTAACTTGTTTAAACAGATTTTCTCAATTTTGGAGCAGAATAGTGGCATTTATATAATTTTTGCATCATAAACTTTGTAATGCTTGGGAATTAGAAGTCAGGATCTGGTTCCTAAAACTTTAGATTAATTTTATGGGTATCCAGCTATAAAGATGCCTTATTCTTTGAAAGCCAAGACTGATGTCTTGAACCTTGATCCAGTGACGGCTCTTCCTATCTACACTGTTTTGAAGAAATCTGTATTTAGAAATAGAGTTTTGCAAAGGTTTATAGCTTCACATATGAACTTACTGTGCAAATGCAGACTGGATGTCAAAGGTCTATATGAATGAGCAAGTCGACCTACAAGAGAACCAAATGTCTCAAGTACAGAGTTGTTGAAAATCACTTTCAGCAGATGAGATGTGACAGTTTACAACTTGCTTACTCCACTTGGGAACTTGAAAACAGATTAACGATTGGTTTTGAGTGTGTTTCTGTGTTCTGCATCCATTCAAATAAAGCATACACTTCTCCTAGGTCTTCATATTTATATGTTAGTATCCTGTTTCTGGCAGTGCCACATTTAAATGCAGTGAAACCACTTGTTGGCTATATTAATATCTTCTGATAAGATTTATGAAACACAGCTCTCCCTGAGAATTCAAGAAGCTGAATTTCTATTTTTCTTAATAAATTTCTGCACTCTCCAAAGGAGATGATTGGACTTTTGCCAGTTGCCCCTCTGAGGTTATGTTGCCTGCATATATTGCTGCAACAACTGATTACCATGGGAATGAATGTAATGTCAAGTATTAGTATCAATAGTATCTGTACAGGAAATAACCAATGATTTTAAATACACTATTTTCTAAATATTAATAGTTCTTTTTGCATTGTAAAACATATGAAAAGCAAACACTAATTATCCTATTTACAAGCATAAGGTTATTCAAATACAGAAGATTAAGCTTTAGCTTAGCTTTCTCTTTCTTTTCATTGAATACAAGACATTGGAAGAAAGGAAGTAAACAAGGTACAGCAGCTAAAAGCAATAAGGACGTATGGCATTCAACCATTCTAATACATATTCCCAGTTAATAACCCATGCAGGTACATTTATTCAGCGTTCTACTGATGAATAACTAGAAGAGAAAAAAAAGAATATTTGAAAAATTACTTTGGTTATGGGCATTATTTTTTTCACTTTTGAGTTTTATTTCTCATCTATCATACAAAAAATTAATATCAAGGTTATCCTTCTGATATTAGTGTTGTTGGTCCTTTCTTGCACTGGGGCTGCTACTTAGGAGCAGGCTTCCTTTGGTATCCTTTGATTTGTAGCTGGAACACTGTAAGTGCAGCCAGTATAAAACAGCTTCCTTTAGCAATGGCATGACATTTTCCAGCAACTCATTATAAAAGCTTTAAGAATCCCTCTTTTCCCCCTTTCCTTTCTTGACTCATGTTCTGTGTTGTAGATAATTGTGGATGACTTAAGCTTTCTAGATCCTAGATTAAAGTCGCAAAATTTATTTTATAAGCTGAAAAAAATATTTTAAAAAGAAAATAAATATGCAAAATTATATTTTTGTTTACAGGATTTCTTCAGTATCTAATCCTGTTCCACATACTCTAGATATAAGATTGATACAATAAACAAATATCAGAATTAGAATATGGATGGAGGTAAAGTAAAATTGGAAAAAAATAATATCCATATAGTCTTTGCTATTTTTTAAGACTATTGTCATTGAATAATATGTGCAGTTCATCTTCATTGTCAGTTATCATCCTATGGATAAGTAATGCACATGTATTTTCAAACAAAAACTCATTCTGGGTAGGTTCAGTGTCTGCTCTGAAGGGAGGCTTGTCTCAAGGGTCTGTATCTGGACACGAGAGGAACTGGAAGCCTGTGTGCAGTCACAAGGTTATGCTGTGACAGGGCCATGGGGACCCTGGGGGTACAGGGTCTCAGAAAGGGATGAGCACTAAAAATAGGAAGGAAAGTTGTGTGTCACAGACATATTTTATGAAAAATCCTTTCCTTAGGATTTTTTCTCCTGAGAAGCTGAGAGGCCTCAGGAACAAAATGCAAACAATGATTATCTGCTGCTGTGGAATGCAACAGGTGCATCTGTGATTGGTCTCTTGTGGTTGTTTCTAATTAATGGCCAATCACACCTGGCTCGGACTCTTGGTCAGTCACAAGCCTTTGTTATTCATTCTTTTTTTTTCTGTTTTTAGCTAGCCTTCTGATGAAGTCCTTTCTTCTATTCTTTTAGTATAGTTTTAATATAATATATATCATACAATAATAAATCAAGCCTTCTGAAACATGGAGTCAGATCCTCGTCTCTTCCCTCATCCTCAGACCCCTGTGAACACGGTCACAGTTGTGCTCTGTGGAAAGGCAGGGCTTGACTGCGCTGAGCTCCAGTGACAGACAGGAGACATTGTGGGTCAAGATCTGACCAAGAGTGCTGTCATCACTGGCATATGGGCAAGCTGCCTGCAGTGGGTTTGAGTTTCCACCAACAATTAGTGGAAGGGTCTTTGTGGGAGGTGGCACCCACTCTACCACTATCCAAGAGTGCAGCAAGGCTTTGTGCAGCAATCTAAGAAGCTTCTCAATTGTGTTGGTGACATTCCCTAATGAAAAGGGGGTGGAGGGGCTGAACAGTAGGAACAATCCATTTTCCTGGTGCTCACAACCAAGGAGGAATGACTGATGTGGTCACAGAGGAGGCAGATTACAGCAGCCAGGAAATGGTAGTTAAGCCCCAGAGGAGAAGTGGGCAGTAAATAGCAGAGTTAGGGCTCTGAGCTGTGGGGTATTAGACTCTGTGCTATGCTAGACAAAATACCTGCAGGGAAACTGACCAAGGGGAGAAGTACACAGGAAAGCTGTTTGTTTTTTAAGAAAAACTAATTTGAAGGTTAGGGAAAAAAATTATCCTGTTGTGGAGGAACACTGGGAATTTTGCCAGAGGATTCTGAATTCAAGAGGAAAGTGGGAGTACATATTAGGTGGGAGCAAGCACCAGCAAAGATCACAGACATACATTGCTCTGATGCTTGGGGTAAAATCAGAAAGGACAGTCAGCATCACCTGATTTTCTGGAGAGATCATAAAGCACATTTTCACAAAATTAATTTCCAAATATGTGTGGGGCAGAGAGACAGCCAGCTTATATTTACCAATGGGAATTCTTTTTCATACAACATGGTGAGCTGCTACTATGAAAAAATTGTATGGATGTGACAGTAGAAGTGGCCATGAAGTATATGCTTCATACTGCTTATAACCAATCATATGTTCCTGTTCAAATAAAGACCATCTGACACAATAAATAGTTTAAAATATTTTTAGTAAATGATCATGGAATATTTAAAAAAAATAAAAATTCAAGTTTCAGCTGAACTCTATGTTTCCACTTTCATAAAAATCTCTTAATGTGAAGTTTAAAAAAGAAACTCGCAGAACTAGATACTATTACAATCCACTTTGTTTTGTCCCAGAAAATATAGAATATTTTTTTACGCAAATGTTTCTCATTAATGGCATATTCTTACAAATTATAAAAGTGACAACATTAATAAATGAGGAAATAAATACCTAAAATAATAGATAATCATTTCCCCAATCATTTTTAACTTCTTCTCCAGTGATGCCAGCAGCTTCTTAGCTCTGATTCTGAGGTATTTTCCTTCTTGCTACATCTGAGAAAATTAGATCAGTTTGAGCATGGAGTTCCATCATGAAGAGTCAGATAAAATACAAGCTTCCTTATCCTCTGTAGGACTAAAAGCTTTTCCTCTAGCTTTGATCATTGGGGTAGTGATATAAAAACAAGTAAGCTTTAAATGGAAAGACACAGAATGGACTCCACAAGTGCCAGAGGGAGATTCAGAAAATTGAATTATTATCTAAACTGCCAAATATGGGATATTTTTCAGCATTTACTTTTGGAATAGGCTTTAAACCTGACAAATATGTTTATTGACAGATGCTTCAGCAAGGCACCAGAGTTACTGTGCTTACAGACTTGAGTTATACCCATGATTACATTTATGATTTCTATTATTTACAGTGACTTTGAAGAACAGTGAAGAATAAGCTGTTGTTGTGCCTGGCACAGGAAACTTCTGCAATATTAGTCCAGAAAGAATAAAAGGAGAGCTTTATGGGCAGCTCTCAGAAACAGCTGGCTTTCAAGTAAATTCTGCAATATTAACCAGAAACTGAAGAACAGAAAATATAAATCTGCAACAAAATGTTTCCTGAGGTCTGTGCTGTAGATTTTATAATGTTGAGTGGCTTATATGGACAAAACATTTTGTAATGAGCAAAGGCAGTTGTCACATAAGGAAGTTCTCAGCTGTTTCAATTCTGTTCCTTTTCCTCTCCTTAAATAGCAGTGCTCTCCTAGTATAAATGTAAAGAACTGTAACCTATTATGTGAATCAAACCCTTTAGTAGGCAAATGCAGACAGCCCATTTCCGCAGATAAGAAATCCCACTCAAAAAAATTTGCTATTTTTTTCTGCATTTTTATATGCTCTTTTGCATTTGTGTACATGTTAAGTCTGAACCTGCACTGAGTGCTTAAAATGACATAAATGTTGTTGTCAGGAATTCCACTAACTAGTTCAGGTGTTTGTGAATCTGCTTCCATTGTGCTAGTGCATATGTACCAGAAATTAGGGAAAACGATTTTATTTCCTGGGTTAGGTTTAGTTTTCTTAATAGAAGAGTAAGAAAAGATTAAAAAGAAGGAAGAAAAAGTTGTTAACTTTCATAATCAGATGATTTTTTTTGTGCATTTTTTTTGCATAGGGTCTTGCACTGTAGTATTTTCATACATTTTCTGTTTTCAAGATATGTTTTTATTCCTTTATTGTTTTGCAGTTTTCTCCTGACTATATGCAGGTTTGTATGGGTTTCTAAAGGTTGGCTGAAGATGCCTGGGCAGACTGACCATTTCTTTGGTTTAGCAGCTTTATTGGCACATAAACAGCAAACAAGAACAAAGCCACAAATACTCTAAGATGGTGGTAACAGGCAAAATTTGGCAGGTGGTACTCTAAATTCTCAAGGTCTCTTGGCCCATCTAATTCATCCAGCTTGCAATTAGTCTGCAGATTGCTTTAAATTATATGGAAGAACAGGTTCCCTGAAGATAAAGCAAAAGATTTTGCTCTAGATTTAGATTTTAGCATTTGCTTCAGACTTGCTCCACTGTGCTTCCGGATTTCCCCCAGTTATCCAGACTGGGGAGCTGGCTAGTCTGTATGACAGATCTACCTTAAATCAGGCTGTGGTTGAGGAGAGAGGCCAAAGTGTGCCCAGGACTCATCTTTCAGGAGACAGGGAATAGTTAATTAATGTAATCACATCTCTCGTTTGAATGTAGCCTTTATGGTACCCCCAGTGATGCTGCTTTGCATTCTTTTGCAAAGCCTGAAACATTGCCCTTGTTATACAGAATTGAAATTTTGCAGAGAATTCAAATTTTTCTAATGAGAAAATTTTAGCAAAGGGTGATCTGGAGAAATGCATGGCTCCATTGCAGCAGTGCTGGTTCATACCATCAGGCAGTCTGCAAGTCCTGCAAGTCAGATTGGCTTAGGGGCAACATCCTGGCTGCAAGGTGCCATCAAGTTTATTGACAAACTGGGCAGATTTTCTGCTGCAAAAAGCCCACAGGCTGAAACCCAGACTACAGGAGAAAAGCAAGAGAAAGTGGCATATCGCCACTTTCCCGTCTCCCAAAGAATCAGATCCATAGAAATTCTTCACCCTTAATCTTTCAGCATGTTTCTTTATCTTCCTTGTTTTTTTTCCTACTCTAGCTCTTTATAAAAAGAGTTGCAAAGATATACTCTATGATGTGATAAAAAGATATTGGTCATAAAAGAGAAACTTAGATTTAGGAGATGAAGAGTGTCTATTAAATGAGAAAACTGGGAACATGAAGATAAACACTTGTTTTCTTAATATCCAACAGCATCTTGAACTATACTCAGAAGAGTAATTAAATGGACAAGAGTGTCCAAAGCCAAAGGCTCTACATTGCTTTTCCTTCTTCTGACTCCTTCGTTTAATAAATGCTCTGCTCTGAGTACAGAGATTAATAAAAAGCTCAAGATAGAGGTTAACATTTTATTCAATATTCATTGTTTCACCTGATATAAAATGGAAATTGGAAGCACTTTGTTAAATGGACTGAAAATTTAAAAGGTTGTGTAATTTCACTGTACCTTCTATGAGCGGCTCTTAAATATTAATCTGAAAAGCTGTTTTGTATCTGCCAAAAGCACTTTGTCCTCATGGATACCTGTGGACCTTCCAGTCCAACAATATATGGTGACTATATCTTGCCCTCTCCTCTCCTCTCCTCTCCTCTCCTCTCCTCTCCTCTCCTCTCCTCTCCTCTCCTCTCCTCTCCTCTCCTCTCCTCTCCTCTCCTCTCCTCTCCTCTCCTCTCCTCTCCTCTCCTCTCCTCTCCTCTCCTCTCCTCTCCTCTCCTCTCCTCTTCCCTCCCCTCCCCTCATATTCCATGTAGAAAAGTAAAAGTAAAATATTCCATGTAAAAGGTACTCTGTTTTGCATAGTCTTCTTTCTTTCAAACAATTTCATTCCAAGTGTTACTAGTACATTTATTTCTTCCTGTAGGTTCTTCAAAGGGTATTTCCTTTTTCTGTATGTAGTGGACAGGTAGTAGCTGATGTAAACAAAATTAGATGATGTCAAAATATGGCCACTATGTCAAATAAAAAATTAACTTTTCATGAGAGTTGGTTTTTATTAACTTCTTTAAAGGTCAGCTTTACCATAGTTTCCACGAGTGGATTGAAAAACCTCACAACTATCACAAGGGGATAATGCCTCATAGAAATCTGTTGGCATTGCTTCACGTTCTCAGACTCTATATTGTTGTGCTAGAATTCTTTTTTTTTTTTTTTCATTTAAGCTGAACATATACCCAGTTCAAATAATGGTGTTGAGCAATGATCTTCAGCATGGCATCTCACATCAATTTCAGGCACACGTTTTAGGAGTTTATTTCCCTGAACAGCCCCATAGCTGTCTATCACTCTTACCCTGTAGCTAGTAGTGAAGCTCACTGCTGGGAGCAGTTGCTCCAGTTTTGCATCTTGTACTTATCAGGATCTGAATCTTTACTTTGATGAGATGAACTTATGTCTTTTTGAGCAAGCCAATCTAGACATTCCCACTGCCTTATTGAGATCTTTGTTGTTGAAATGATTTTTAGTGTCTGGGGAATAGCAACCAGCTACAGGACTCTATGTTTTGATAACCAAGACATGTTAAATTATATTTTTTTTCATTCTCGGAGTTCCCTGTGGAAGAGGAGAGCAAAAGTATATAATCAGAAAACTGTAGCAGCTGCAGTCTCTCCTGCTTGATTTGCCTCTGGAAAGAGACAGTGGGTTCAAGAGATGTACATTAAATACATCCTTTGGGTATGGGGTTCTGAGGAGTGGGCTAAGACTGAAAATGGAGTTTTAAACAGATTATCCTATGTTGGCCCATGAGATCATCACCCCAGATTTGACAAAGAAAAGGGTTAAGAGAGAAAAGTTCTATGTTGGAATTTTGGTACACTAGTGGCATTTATTTTTTTTTATTGTAGATGATCCTCCATAACCACTACCCCTCCCTGTTCAGCAGAGTTCTGTTCTTCAAAGAACAACAGCAGTGGACTATTTTATCTCAGCAGCAGCATGCTCTCACCCCAGCAGCTGCATCTGGATTCTTTAATGAGGAGCACTGGGAAAGTTGCAGGTGATATCAGTCCAATGAGCTTTCAGAGGAGAAATTCTACTGCTCTCCAGCTGACCACCTCCAACGCTGACAGTGCTCATTTCCTAGGGACACTACTGCTCTTTTAAGGGATGCTATTGCACTTCCAAAGTGGAAACAGCAGCTTATCTCTCTTCCTTCTGTTCTCTCCAGCTGTCTGTGTGTTTTCTACTGCCAGGTATTCAGCAATAGTCCCTTTGAAATGACCAAGTTGCACAAACTGTGGAGAGACAGAAAAACAAATGACTCTCACCGATCACTTTTGGAAGCATGGTTTGCTCTTCCTGACAGCTCAGCTCTGGGCTTTTGTATCATACTCAGTATGGTATTCCTTCTCCAGTTGCCATTCCTTTTCCTTGCCAGAGATGTATAAGCTCATTTTTCAGGTTTTAGGTAGCTTTTTCCTGCTAGGAATGTTCCTATAACTCCCTCTGACAGAATTTTGCTGATTCCATATTTACCTTGTATAATAGGTGATCTTTCCCTCCCTTCCCTCCACTCCCCTGTTCCTTCCTGCAGCAGACTTTCCTAGGTCTGTCCTGCACTGGCTACTGCTTTCCATTTTGCCAGGAGGGTGAACAATTTCTTCTTTTTTTCCATAGTCTCTCTAGCTGTTAACTTCCCATTCCTCTCATCATGCCTTAGGTCTCACAGAAGGCTTTACCAAACTGTCCTTGGTGACTGAATAGGTCTTGACCAGCTGTGCCCAAACTCGCTCCTGCACCTGTGAATTAGGAACTCCACACTTGAATCTAATAGAAAAACATTTCACATCTGTGGAAAATCATGGGAATTTATGGTTCAAACTTTGAAATTTGGTGTTGATGTGAAGTTCTTCACAGATTCAGTGGCAAATTTAATTGAGTTTGAATTCAGCTTAGTGATGAAAGATGCAAGAGTTTTCAGCTAATCTCTTCCAAGCTCTTCTGCTTTCATCTCTCAGGACACAGGAAAAAATTCCACTATGTTGCATGTTTTTTCTCAAGGACTTTTTTTAACACATCACAAAAATTCTCTGAGTGTGTGGTCCTACTATTGTTGGCTATATCTCACTGTAAATATTCATGGAATATTTGAAGGCACTTAGACATGAGCCATAAAACTTTCTGGTCACTCAGACAGAAAGAGAGGTATTTTATAGACACAGCACTCTTTAAAATGTCTGTATTGTCTTGCAGAATCCCATAAAACATCACTTGTGGATGTTTATTTAAAAAAAAAAATTATGGTGATAAATCAAATGAATAAAAGCTGTGTTTTTCCAGTAAAATAATCAGTGAACATTAACAGTATAAAGCTGTAGATTATGAGACATCATTAAATTTGTTAACAATTGAGAGTCTTTGGGTTAAAAAGAGTCACAGAAGTGAGCATGAATTTTAAAGCTATAAGGAAATAAGTTTCTGTGTTTGATTTCACGCCACACTTAGATTTACAATATATATATGTTTTTAGTTTCAATTTAACTTGCTGTGAATGTGTTGTATTGTATAGACATTACATCTAAAGGACATGAAAACTTCTTTGCTTTCTAACAAATAAATGGTTACTATAAATTAAACACATTGCATTGAAGGGAAGAAGTTAAAAGTCTGGATGACAAGATATTGTAATAGATGTGAATTTACTTGCTCCTCCACACTGTTTAATGCCAAACAAAACATAATTTTTTGAATCAAAGTATCTATATTTGATTTTTGCATGTTATCAGGAAAACTCAGGCATAACATTGGAATTGTCAAGCCAGCTAATTTACATTCGAGGTTTTAAATATCTCTCTGCAAAGGACAAGATAGAATTTCTACATCTTTTTACATTTAAGAAAAAAATATAGAGACCTGAATGATGATATGCTTTCTCTTATCATCATGTGGCTGCATAATTCTGCTGAGAGATGAAAAGAGCAGAAACCCATATTCACTGTATACTTACCCAGTACTAAAGAGACTTGGTCAAACAAACACACAAGCAGAGAAATAAATTCTTCAGGCTTCCCAGAATATTTACAGAGTAGGGAGGATATTTCTTCTCGGAGCAGAGGTCAAATTTATACTCTCTCTGAAGTGAAAAGACTACTTCAATACTACTAATAGTAGAGTATTCATAAAACTTACTCTTATGATAAGAAATTATCTGAAAAAAAATGTTATTTAGCTGTTAGTTTGCCATGCTTATTTCTAGAAGTAAACATAACAAAAGCAGCCCATCTTTAAAATAATAGAAGGAAACAGGAAATTATTTTTTTCACAACTTTGCTTCATAATCATTAGAATATCAAAATACCTTTTATCTACCTGGTAAAAATTTGTTAACACATATCATGGGAAATCTGATAGGGTTATAGATATTACAGAAATAAATTGTAATGTATATAGAGAAATATGAGACATATTAATATCTATCAAGAATGTTATGAGACAGTTCTTATAGAAAAAATAACTGTAAACAAGTTGAACTTGTGAGGTCATGGGAATATATATAAATTTACTGCTAAGAAAGGGTAAAAATAGAAGTTTTTAGTTGGCTTGCATACTTTGAACAATACAAATGTAGTATGTGTTCCTAACAAATAAGACTGACTTTAAAAATTCAAAATCCTAAAAAATTATGGTGTGTGCAATAGGCTCTACTTGCAAGAAAACTTGTAGACATAAAATAGATGCTTTTAAGAATCTCATTTCCTTGAGAAAAAAGCTTACACTTTTTATTACTATTTTCATGTCATACAACAGCTATCAAAAAGTAATGATAAAAGTAAAATAGTAACATTCACACCCAGAACAGCCGTTTTACCCTCAAACCTCAAAACCAAAAGAACCCCAAAATAAAAACAAACAAAAACAAACAACCAAACAAAAAACCAAAAAAAACCCTGAACCAAACCAAATCAAAAAACAAACAAACAAAAACCACAAAACAAATGACCAAAATCTATATAAAGAAATATTCAAGCTGTATTTCTTACAAGGCAAATATAGAGATTAAAATTAAAGTACAGTTTCACAGAATTTATAGTTACTTATGTCTATTTGTGTCAACTCAGAAGAAAATTGCAGAAGACAAAATTTATGTATCAGCTTATTCAGCTGTCTCTACACTAGTTAGAAGAAATCTTTGTCTGAATTCATGCTTTGTTTCTGGAATGACCAGGAATCACACTGAGACCTTTCAGGAGGTCTTGGCACAGAGCTCTCTGGAGAACAGGACATGAGGTATTTATTTGAGTGATGACACTTTCTGTGAGGTTATCCATGCTGTTGGAGCATGGTCAAAGACACAAAACTCCTGGGCATGCATAACCACTTCCCATACCTTTTAAGGCTTTTTTAGCCTACAATGGGACAAGTTCTAGTCTGTGAATCTGCTGTTTTCTGAGACTTCAGCTTTTCCACATGCAGCCTGCTGCTCCAGAACTCAGCTTTAACTGCAGCCTCACATCACTGTAACCTCCTTCCAGCCCTGTTTAGCTCTCCATGCTACTTCACGTGCTCATTTTCCCATGGAACCACCCTTTCTGATACTGCACCATCCTCTCAGCTGCAGTTCAGGCAGCCCCAGTCCCTCCTGGGTGGCTCCTGCTCTGTCACTGCCCACCAGTCCTGGCTAACACAGAGCTGCTGTAACAGGGGCCGCGGGGCATCTGCTCCCCATCACAGGGACCTTGGGATGGCAGATGCTTGCAGGGGTTGGCTGTATCCCTGCCAGACCCTTGTGAAGGTCTTGGCACCCTTTTGGAGGAACAGATTTGGGCAAAGGGATGATTTTTCTGTAGAGGAGAGGAGGGATGCAGCAGTTCTGTGTGTGGAGGACCCCATGAGATATTTGTGCATAATTTTTAATGTATGTAGAGAGTCATGACCCTGCAGTACTTAAACTCCCAATTTAAACCATGAGGAAGCCCTCATGGGTTAATTATTTTGATGGACACACACTACACAATTTTGCTTCCAGCTCACTCATTTAGGGTCAGTATCATTATATTTGCCTGTCAAAACAGAGGCACAGTTTTGACCTTGGCAGCAACTTGTCAGTAATTATTTATCACTCTCACATTTACACAAATGAATAATCTCTACCTTCCTCACACTAATTTGTAGGAAATACTTTAATAAAATATTCTGTTGTGAGTGATAATTTTGCCTAGTAAAATTAATTAAATCATTTAGCAAAATGAACCCTACTACTATACTTCAAAAGTCTTAAAGAATTAGTCAAAACATGGTTCTGTTTCCTGTATTGTTGCTTCTAATGATTACTCCTTGAAATTTGCAGGTCAGTGTATTTCAGACTTTTTAGGTCTTTCCAAAAGGTGCACAGAAGGTATTATGTTTGAGTAATATGAGGAAGAGAAACCAGTATTTTCAAGAATACTCTAATATTTTCATATAGGTGTATTGATTGTGAAATCAGCCTTTTAATTTACAGCACCTCCTGTTGTTTTGAGAGAATGTGACTGAAAGAAAGCAAAACATAAATTTTTACCAAGTTTAGAGAATTAAATAAATATTTTATAAAGTTGTTTTTGTTTGTCCATTTCACAAGAAAAGTAGTTCTCACTTTTATATACTCCTGGTTTTGTTATATTGGCACACAAATTTAAAAACCAAAGCAAACCCAAACAACTCATATTGAAAGTGAAACGCTAGGTCAGCAATCTGATATATTGCTATGGTAACAAATGCTGCCTTCATGCAGCCCATGAAGCACCAATGCATAAACTTTTACACCTAAAGTTTTACAAATCTGAGATTCTTGTTAAAGGAATGATAAAATATATGGTCAGTCATCAATTCCTGCTGATACCTGAAGTCCCTCTCCAAGGTAATATATCTGAGATTAAAGGTTTGATTAATGGTGTTTCTGGGGTTAAAACAACTCTTCACAGAATTGGGAATTTTCCTAAATAAGAAAGAGTTGTCTTGCACAGATGTTTGGATGAAAGATCTATCACAAACAAACAAACAATGGTTTATGTTTGGGTAATTTTTCCATGTATCTTTTAAATAACAGCAACGTTCCAAGCAAAAGACTAATGACAGAAATTGGCACTAATTTATTTTTTCCCCTAAACAGAAACATAAGGGCTGTGATAGGGTCAAGGATGCCTGTGGTATATTGCTTTACCACAGGAAAGACTGAAATATTGTAGATTTATTTTCAACCCTGAAGTTTTTCTTTTATCTCTGAATTACACATCATTACTCCCTTTATGTAATACCCAGTTCTTACCCTGTCAACACCTTCCATTAGTCTCCAACAATCCATTTCCTCACCAGCTTCATGTTAGAAGTGTCCACAAGACAGCTGCAGTCCTACATAACACACAGAGGTCAAGAGAAGACAAACACCCCAGATCATGGATGTGCTTTGTCCACATTTCACTCTCTTAAGTTTGATTCTGCACTCTCTGAGCACAGAAATTTTTTTAATTAGCTAAAGGAAGAGATTAAACTGTGGAGACAAGAGAAGGATAAAAGGAGGGATGTGTATTTTGTTTTAGCCTCTTTACCTGCTCATTGGAAAGGAGTGAGCTGTGCTGGGGTTGTTGCTAGTGAAAGTAAGTGGGACCAACACTGATGTCCCATTTAAGTCTGTCATAATTTCCTTCCCGCTCTATTTTGGATCTGCAATAGCAATATTATGTTGCTAATGTGTCTGGTCTGAATTGTTTCTCTAGAAAGAGCCTTTCCCAGAAGGCAAGTTGGAGAAGGAGATTATACAATCTGAAATAGTTTCCCTATTGCTGCAGAGAGACTAGCTGGGAAATTTGGGAGGCTCTGTTAATACTGAAGTTGTGTTGTCTCAAGGCCCACCACTACTTCGCCCAAGTCCAAAAGTTAGACAAAATATCTTACCTTGCCCATAGTAGTAAGACCAGGTATTTTTTCTGATAATGTTTTGAGACTCCAGAAAATAGCAGACTTGCCTCCATTCAGGCATCTGCATCCTGAGGGACAGTCTGAGGGAAACAATGATAAAGGAATAAACCAGATTAAAGTAATATCAATGGATATTACAATGGATATCTATGTTTAGTCTACTGCACAAGCAATATATTCATAACAGCATATTTGAGTTGGTCCCTACTCATGAGACTTGGCTCTGTGGTGGATAGGTAATGGAAAACAGCAGGAGAGATGCTTTCAAGAATGACAAAGATATCTGATCATGTAGAGCCACAGATACCACCATGTTATTTTTTTTCTGGATAAAAATCTGAAAGGTATATTAAGAACATGGTACCAGAATGTGAAGCACAAAATTTTGTCCACAGGTGGGTGTGGACACTCATTTTCCTCTGTGCAATAATAACGCAATTTCTGATCATCAAAAGACTACTGTACCTGCATCTATTTATTTGTCAGAAAACAATGTAGAGGGTTGGTTTAGAGTCTTCTTAGGTCAGTCAATTTAATTTCAGTAAACTATCTATCTGATGAAGAATCTTTGGGCTACTTAACTATATTTAAGTACTGCATATTGCAGCTAACACAGTATATTGAATATAAAGCAAATGTAGTCTGTCTTTATAGAACTTTATAGAGCTATAACGTGTTCAGTTATAGCTTGTGCATATCTATATCTCCATAGCTATAGAAATAACAGATATAATACTGCAAAAGCAACACTTTGTAGAATGACTGTTTCACTGACTAGCATCTGAAGCATTACTGCTTGAAGCTTTACAGGATAAAAAGTTTTCTGATCTCTAGTTGAAATGTTAAATCAGCTTGAGACTGGAAAGAGAAGGAGATTTCTTGTGTATATTAATGATCAGTGGGAACTAGAATGGGAAAATATGCTTTAGCTGCAGAAACTTTCAACCTGGAATTCTTCTGATGACCTTCTCAGAACTACTGTAACTTTTAAAGGAAACAGAATTTGCTGATAATAAGAACATCAGATATAAAACCAGATATTATGTCCTGCTGGTTTCCTTTACATAAAAGAATTCCAGTATATTGAAGTAACTTGTGTATGAGAAATTCCATAAATGTAATTTACTGACTATAACTGGGGAAGAAACCACTTAAGGAAGAACTAAATTTTGTAAGCCTTCCTCTATAATTATTCAACAAAGTCTTTAATTCAAGCAGAATAATGCAGTGCACTATAGTATGGCATATTATTCAGCATTCCTGAAGACAGGGACATTAGAAATAAATTTCAGGACTGTGTACATGGAGTGTTGTAGTTAGTGCAAATGTTGGATGGGGTGGTTGGGCCGAGAATAGCTTGTTCTGCATATTTGCCTAGGTGTAAATAGAAAATTACTGTTGTAATTAAAATTGCAATTTATTTTATTACTATAACAGTTTTTATTGCTGACAGTAAAATTTACACATTCTTATGTGTAATTACAGTTCCAAATACTAATTTACTTCAATGTGACTTTTTTGCTGGTCAGTAAATCATTCAAATCAATATTTCTCTGAGATACCTTCATTAGTTTTTAGAATTGTTGCTTCTATATTACCACAGCTAGCAATTCCTTAAATATCTTGCTGTGAACTGAAGGGAACGGCTTTTGTTTCCTCCTTTTCAACTGTATGTTTTAATAAAAACCACACTTGATTCCTTCCCTGTGTGTTAATTTTGGGGCATTTTGTCCCAGTTATTTTGAAAACTATCTTTGAGACAGATTTTGTATGCAGAGTAGAGGTTGGTAAATTTCAAAACAATCCCACTTGAATTAGGTTACTATTGCAGTTGTAGACTTTTTGCAAATATATTTAAAATGTATCACAGAATAATTATACAAAAGAAGTTATCTCACATTTTTGCTACCCACTCTTTCAATGAACCACATTTTCAAAATTCTGTTTTTCCCCATTTGCTGCTTATAATTATTAAAATGGGTTTAGTATCTTCCATTTTAACCCAGTGTTTCAGGAAAACAAGAACAAATAGCAGGCAAATCAGAGATACTTCTGCTTTGCCTTAATTTACTGATTTTTGTGAAGTGTGAAATTCAAAGTCCAGTTAAAGCACTCTTTAGGAAGCTGTTATACTTTCTTCACTTTGCCTCAAACCCAGAAATGATAAAGCAATCAAAAAGTAACTTATCAGCAAGATACATAGAGAAAAAGGCTTCATGACAAGTGAAGAGTGGAATTAATGTGTCCCTGGTGTTGGGTCCTGAAGGGCTCTCTAGATTCTCTTATTTCTAACCAAGATGCACTTTCACAATGAGGGGCACGAATAGGAACTCCCTCTTCTATCTTGCTATAGGTAATGTCTGATATCCTTTTAGCCTTTATCTCTTTCAAGTCTGCCTGCTGTTGCCCTGGGTGTTGAAACAGTATTAGGGAAGAAAGAATATAGACACCCACATGTATGCACAGAGTGCAGTCTCATAACCTCCTTTGCCAAGACCTAAGTTGGCAAGAGCATTTCTTTCATTTTGTTATTTACTTTGTATTTATGGTCCTTTAGCAAAATATCTTAACAAAAATCATTTAAGAGAAAGCTCAGAGGCAGGAAGGTTAAATGTACATTTCTATGGGAGTTTCAGATGTAGTTTACTCTGATTATACTTTCAAGAATCTGGACGAGACTTGAGCAATTTGTGGCCTGTACCCCACACATTCTTTCATTTATGGACTGCATTCTTCAGTAAAAACTTGAATAGTTGTGATCTTACCTGTCAGTTGCTTTCTTAAAAAAATTAGACAAAAAGGAGGGATGTGGATTTTGTTTTAGCCTCTTTACCTGCTCATTGGAAAGGAGTGAGCTGAGCTGGGGTTGTTGCTAGTGAAAGTAAGTGGGACCAACACTGATGTCCCATTTAAGTCTGTCATAATTTCCTTCCCGCTCTATTTTGGACCTGCAGTAGCAATATTATTTTGCTGATATTTCTGGTCTGAATTGTCACTCAAGCCACTCTGCAGATCCGTTCTACAAAGCCAGCCACCAAGTGGCACAGGCAGGAGAACTGAACAATTTTTTGTAACAGTCGTTAGAGAGGGGTGGAAGAGAGAGCTCTACTTTGGTAGGTGGAGATAGAGGATATAAATCCATTTATTTGAAACTCATGGCTGATAAACTAAAGTACCTGGCTGTCTATCCAGAAACTTGATTGGGCATCTCTGATTTAGAAAATTTCAATAAACTCTGTAAGTACATGCAGGAACACAGAGATGTTCCCATGTGCTCTCTCACACAAACACTTGAAGTAAATGTTAGAACTTTAGGATTTCATTATCTCATTTCCACCTATAGAGCAACTGCTGGCATAATTATTCTCTGCTTTTAATATCCTATGTGGATACAAAGAACAGAATAAACTCTGCTTAAATTCTATGAAGTCAGTGGAGTTAAAGCAGATAGCAATTTTATTTATTGCTTTCAGTCATTCAATCCAACTCCCATGTAAGGAATAACTAATCCAGTGTGCAGTTAAAATAATTATACATATATGGTTAAATGTTAAAATATTTTTATGGTTTGTTTCTCTTGCTTATGATATCATACCAATATGCTAACTTATTCTTACTTATTTTTATTCAGCAAACACAGAACATGATGAGAAAATGCTTTAATAGGCCACTAAATTCTCTGAAAAGAAAATGCATTCAGAATAAATTGTTAGCAGTATTTGTCCTTATCAGATCAGTGCAAATCCAGCTTTTTTAAAAAAATATGCCTCCTCCTCGTATTGAAAATGTAAAGGAATTATGCCAAAAATAAAGATAGCAGTTAGTACAAATAAAAGCTTCTATAAACAATGAAGAACTTTACAGTGACCACATAATAGTCTGGAAGTAAATAATGTATAGACATATATTTAATTTACTAGTGTGTGCAATTACACCAGATAAAAACTGAAAATGAATATATCTGAATCTGGGTTCTGTGACTGATTTGCATAGAAGTTGATTTTATCACTTGCTTACTATGTCTAATAATATAGCAGAAGTTTATAGCATTTTAATTGGTTTAGGTAATTGATTCTTAAGTATACACTGTGCAATTTTTCCTTGATATCAAAACCCACGGTTGACTGGAAGATAATTTGCTTTTCATCTTCCATTTCAGTGGCTCTGTTAATTCCATTCTATCATTCCTATCAATTACTAAATGACACTAAATGAGCATTCAAAGTAATTTGCCTTGAATTCTTTGTTTTCTGACTTATATCTTATTTTTGAGTTGATTGGCAGGATGGGAGAAACAACTGTAGGAAACTGTTCTCTTTACTTCTGAATTGCCTCACTAAAGAACAGATATGTTAATTAATTTTCTTCTTGTTTCCTTCTCTCTTGTCCTATTGTTAGTCCATTCTTGTTTTACCACTTAGAAAGTCTGAATTCCTCAGCTTTCCAGAAAAGCTGCAGTTTTACAGGATAGAAAAATACAAAATTCATTAGTGTCATATGAGACAATGGACCACCACTAACAAAAGACCATGAAGCTTCCTTTGGTGGTTTGAAGTAAGTTTTTTCCTCAAATTGTGTGTTTTGTCTGTAATGGAAGTTTTATATCAGGAAATTCTGAAAATGGATGCATGAAAATATAGGAGACTGATAGGGTTTCTTATGTAAGAACATTCAGCACACAGATAGCTCTCTGAATGGTCAGGTTTACATATTAAGAGGGAGATTTAAGGAAAAGTTATTGGATATGTTTGTTGTGGAACTTTGATAACTGGGAATTCATATTTCAGGGGGTCAGATACTGGAATCAATATGAAGACTGTCTGTTTTCTCTATTAAAAAATGAGAGGAGTGAAAAAAAAATATTTGCAGGCAGGATCAATTTGAAAAGATGAAGGAAACTTAAATTGAAAACCTGGTAAAACACTGTGAGATACACTGCTTGTGCTTAACCTGTTCCATATTTGGAGCTTTCCCCAGTTTGTTTGAAGTCAGTGTAAATTTTTCATCCAATCGCAATCAGTACTTGAAATCAGCTGATAGCTCCGTTTCAGTGTATCATTAGTACTATAAAAATGCAGTGAAAATTTTAAAATTAAAATACGCAAGAAAAAAAGAAATATCAGAATTACTGTACGTAAAAGCATGTTCACTTATAGATTGTGCAGTCACAAATGTTTGAATATGTGGAAAAGAAATTCTTTCAGTGCTTAATTACTCTGTGCAGTGATAAGTCTTGAAGGCTTGAGCAATGGTGGTTGGGTCTTAAAAGTCACAGAAGGGAGTGATCTCATCTGATTTTATTAAAATAATCTCAGATACTTTTGAAATTAACAGGTTGATCTGAAAGCTGCAGAATTATGAGTATATGCCTGATATTTTAAGGATCTCGCTGAAATTAATCTATATTCAATGCTAATAAGGCAATGGAAAGGTGACAGGTGGGATATTTATTCTGATCTCAGCTGATTGGGGCAGAATTCACATGTCAGTGTTCTCACCAATTAGGCCTCTAGTGGGAGACTAAATGGAAGACTTCACTTCTAGCACATTGCAGTCCTGCAATGCAATCAAATAGTGTTGAAATAACACTCTCCTAACAATGGGCAGAAGTCCCTGAAATTGCTCCAGCACAAAAACATTCTATAAGATGTACAGCTAATGAGAGCTGGATATGGAAAATAATTTAGGAAGAAAGTTCTGCCCTTGTAGCCCAGACACATCAGATTTTTTTCTGCTCACAGATTGTGTATTTGTTGTATGCTGCCTTGATTAATGCTGGTTTGGAAGCTTCTGTTTCTGTGGAAAACACGTGTGTGGGCTTCTGTGCAAGCCAGGTACAGCTTTAACAAACACATCTGTGATAACAGATGTTGAAGGGAGAGTAAGACAAACCCAGTCCTGAAGGATTTTAATAAACTGAATTGAATGGGAATTGAAAGCTCTTAGTATCACTTTAGGACTTTAAATCAGTTTTGCACCAAACTGATTGTTGGATTAAGTGAATTTTTCTTCTTTGAATTCAGTGGTGTTCCACAGCATACTGAAAACCTTCATCAGTTTTGCTCAAGAACAAGGAAGAAAAATACAGCACCTGATTAAAAAAATTACTGCTCGATATAAGTAGATGAGTTGTGATATAGTCTCTTTTTACTTGGGGATCTGAGAGCCTTAACTGGTGAGCAGATCAAAGAGATACCTATTAAATAGGAACCCATAAAGGAGCTACATAGTGACTATTTTGTGTATTTGTTATTGCAAATGCAGTCAGGGAGAATCAGATACCTGAACCTATAAATTCAGTAGTTTTTAGAAAATACTTGGAAATGAAAAAAAAAGGTAAGGTACGAATAATACTTTTAAAGCTGTTTCCTTGGAATAGTATTTGCTGCTTATCACAATTTTTAGTTTGTTACGGTGTACAAATATATGTATACATTAAATTTTTAAAATTTATTTTTATGTACTGTTGAGACTCTAATTTCAATGTTGAACACTAACATTTGTTTTATATTTTGTCTTGTGAGTGTGTAATTTTTAATATTCTAATGTGACTGGGAAGACAGTAATGCTGTAAGTTGCTACTGGAGTAATAAAAGATTAATTAGACCATGTAGTCTGACGATCATCAAGAATAAAAGTTCGATTTAAAAAACTGGATTGCAGAATACATAAATCTTGTTCCAGATATGAGCATTCCTAGATCACCTCTCTCATCATCTTATAAATCACGTGGAGTTTTCAATAATTGTTGTGCTCTGTGTTATTTGACTAGAACTTATGTTAAAAACAAAGCAATCTCTAATTAAGCACAATGTCTTTGAGTGTTATGAGACAGGCAGTTTAACTATGGCTTGAATTACTCAATACAGTGGTGAGTGGAAATTGTATTTCCATTTACAGATATAAAATTTACAAATACATTACATCTTAGTATAGTAGATACTATTGTACTGATATTTTCTCTTTCAGGGGTGGAAAGCAAGCCACGATCCACTCATTAATATCCATAAGTCCTTCCCTATTTTCTGGATGACATAATTGTTTTTCAATGCAGAAACAGATCAATATAGAGCATGCTACCTAAGACTGAGCTCCCTTAAATTTTCACTGAAGGATAGGTAGTGGTGTACTGTTAAATACTAAGTGCTTTGTTGAGGGAGGAAAAAAAAGAAATTTTATTTTTGAAAAGTAATGACAATTTCATAGAAAGTATACAGGAATTAATTCTAACAGATCTTAATAAATGTTAGCTTGCCTCCTTTCCGTTTAGGATCTTGGTGGAGAGCTCTTATCCACCTACATTTAGGGCCCTGATAGTCTGTCAGAGAGAGAGGAACTCAGAAATATGCAGCATCATCTGTCCAGTTGCACAACCCATGCAGCTGGGACAACTCAGATACAGCCCTACAGGACCTGCAGTCACTCCCAATATAAATTCACTGAACTTCACCTGTGGATGGAACAGAAGATCAAAAGCACAGTGCTAATAAATATGTAAGACTATATACACTGGCTAGGGTTGAAGTTTTCTTTTTACTGTAAGGCTAAGTAGTTCTTCTCAGAGGCTTTTAGAAAACATGACAACATCTGGTGCAAACTGAGGGGCACTAACAGTTTGTCACCACAGCTACAGATAGTTCTCCCATATTTCCCATATCTCCCATATTTCTCCCATATTCTCTCAAATTCTTTCCTCTGTGTCTCATTAGTTTACTTCTGGTTGCATTATTCAAAGGTTGTATGGGGCTCTGAGTGACCCTGTCTAGTGAGAAGTGACTCTGCCAAAGGCAGGGGGATTGGGTGGTCTTTGATGTCCCTTCCACCCCAAGCCATTCTATGATTTATGAATCTAATGAATGTGAATGCTAGCTCCTGACTTGCAGTTCTGATTTTTTATGCCTTGAATTAAAAATATACTGCAGACCTAACATGGAAGTCATCCTCTCTTGAAAGAGCGCATATCCATAAGCTGTTAACTTCCAAAATATGACAGCCATTTCCATTCTGTGTACTGGGAATGCTCCCTGACACAATTCCCACAGGTAACAGTTTCTGGGGGAGACAAGACAATGGCAAGGCAGCATTTTCTCAAGTTAAAAGCAGAGATAATTGAGGTTCCAGTGCCCAGGAACATTTGGACCCTAGAGGGAAGAGGGATCCAAGAAAATCAGTTATTGTTCAAGGACAGCTTACTACAGCCTGAGGGACAGTTCATCCCAACAAACAGGAAGTCAGGGAAAACTTGAAAAACCAGGAGATCCTAGAAAATCTGAAACAACCAAAAAAGGGAAGTATGCAAAAGGTGGAATCAGGCATAGATGCTGCAGGAAGGATGCAGAGATGCTGCCTGAGCATGCAAAGATGCCGTCAGGAAAGGCAAAGCCTACCTGAAATGGAATCCAGACAGGCATGTCGAGACATCAGGAAGAGCTCCCTCAAGTCCATAAGCAGAAATACTGAGGAAATGTGTCTCCACTGTTTAGTTAGGAAGGGGCCCCAGAGGCGCAGGACACACAAAGAAAGTGCTGAGTCCCTTCATTACTTTAGTCTCTACTAGCAAGACCAATCTTCAGGAATCCCAGGCCATGGAGATGAGGGTAGAATGTCTGGAGCAAATTAAAACTACCATTGATGGAAGATAATCAGATCAGATAATTCTTAAGCAAACTGGTCATCCAGAAGCCCATGGTCCATGAGAGCTGGGGAAGCTGGCAGATGTCACTGTGAGGCTATTATTAATTATCTTCAAATGATCTGGTGGCTAGGAGACAATTCTGAGGGCTGGAGGGGGAAAAAAGTCACTTTTGTCTTCAAGAAAGGCAACAGAAAGGACACAGGCTGATCAGCTAATCCTGTAGATAATTTTCAGAGACATGAATGATAAGAAGGTGATTTGGAGTACTCAGCATGGATTCAAAGAGGGAAAGTCATGCTTAATGAGCCCAGCCAGTCTCTAAAGTAAAGTGACTAGCTGGGTGGGTGAGGAAAGGGCAGTGGATATTCCCTCCTTGATTTGTCAGAGGGTCAAGCTGCCATCCAGAGGGATCTTGCCAGGCTGGAAAAGTCAGCAGGCAGGAATCTCTTACAGTTCAACTGAGGGAAGTTCCAAGTTATGCTGGGGAGGAACAACCCAATGTACCAGTGAGTTCTGGAGACCACAAAGTGATGCTCTGCAGAAAAGAAGCCTTGGGGGTCCTGGTGGACACTGAGATGAACATTAGCCAGCAAAGTATTCTTATTAGATATGAGAAATAAAAGCTGTTAATAGGTCTTATTTACAAACTCTTACTCTGAAATATGAAAAGGTGTTTTCCAAAATCCTGAATTTCAAAGAAAAATCAAGATGTTTTGTTTCCTGTTTTGAGACCATGTGTTTTCTCTTTACTCTATTTAACTTTGTTTCCAAGCTGTTTCTATTTTTGTCTTTTAGTGTTGTTTATAAATGAGGTATTTCAGCTACTTTATATTCTCAATACAATTTAATCAGTCTAAATATTACTAATACACACAAAACCTGTTAGTCTTTCAACCATATAATAAAAATCATTACAGACCTTGATTTTTATGGCACTTTTAGTTTTTATTTTTATAAAGAAAAACCATCTACAATACTCCTCATGACTCTCAATGATTTTTCAGTCATATAACTAAAGCTCCAAGGTCTACCAAGATAAATTAGTGAACTATGGGTCATTAGCAAAATGTGAATTAATGCAAAATGCACAATAGGCTGCACATTTTATCCTTTCTCCAGATGGTTAATTAAATATTTGAAGGCACAATATTACAAAAGTATGACAATATTATTACTTAATGGCACTGAATATGAAAAGGATTTAATTGTTCTATTTCTCTCTTTCATCATTGATTAAAATAATGTATTTCAATGAAATTTGGCACTGGTCAGCATCTCAGTATTTTCTCCTAGTTGAAAATTAGATCATCTTCCATTAAAAGAAGTGAAAATTATAATTTGCTGAACAAATTGGAATGTCATATTAAAAAGTACAGTCTTACAATATGTAACTTATTTAAGGTGGAAATTACACATCCCATATATATGCAACACTTATAATTCCTAGTTATGTTGTTCTAAAAATCCACATTAGAACACCTTCAATATTTATTAATAAAAAACCTTATCACTGAACATTATTATCTTGCAATCTTTACCAGAACATTTCACAAAATTTGGAGATTATAGCTGTTTATGTGATGTAATGTATACAGTAATACTTATTTAAGAATTCGTTAAAATATTACAGTTGCAGATTGTTTATTTTTATTTTACTTCCAATAGTTTTAAATTTAAGACCAATTATTAAAATTATTTGAATATAAATTTATTAAACTGCTAAAATCTGGTTATTTGATTAGAGTAAGAACCAGCAGACCCTGGGGATTTGGTTTTCTAAACACCTCAGTTTAAGATGCAAACCTGTTTCTTCACAGCAAGGCTCCTTGCAGGCTCTTCCTGCATCTGATAGGATACCTTGTAGACCTGTATTTTTTAGACTGCAGCCTTACCTTATAAATGAGATTAGTTTTAGGTCTGCATAATTACCTCAAATCCAAGGAAAAAAGTATCTTTTGAATTGTGGTGAATGATGTCATTGATTGCTTGTGCTCATTGACAGACAGGACCAAGAAGACACAGGGATTGTGAAATCTCTGTGAAGTCTGGATGGAAGTCCAGGAAAAAAGATCAGTCTGGGAAGGGAGATGAAATTTATAAATCAGAGCTTGCTAAAAAATATCAATAATCTGTGTGTGTTCCATTTTTCACAAGTTCATTCAGGAGCTCAGAAACTGCTTTAGTGATTAACACCCTGCATGTTTGTACTGCAGAACCACGGCCATATTATGGAGACTTGTTATGTGGCTTACCAGCACTATAAATTCAGAAGCCATCTGAAGCTTATAAAGGATTTTAAAATATTGGTTGAAAGAGCCATCCAGAACCAAATAACTCACTTAAAACTTAATGCTCCTTAGAGAAAGCATACTTTGTTACTGAAATCTTTTGAGTGGCATAATTTTGAAAATCCCCCACAATGTCTTTTTGACACATTCATTGTTTAAAGAGAGCATAAAAGTTTATGGAGATAAGTGATACTGGATATTAAAGCTGAAGAATATAAGTGTTTTGAAAAAAGGAATAACCCTAAAAGTGCTGTATCTCTATTAATTTAGTAAAGCTCTATTAATTACACTCCAAATTTCCCTCCATCAATATCCATAAATAAGGGAAAAACAGAAGGAAAATACCAGAGACCAGAACTTTTAAAACGTTAAGCACAGAGAAATATCCACAGCCTTACTAAAGGTCTTAAATTACAGAAGTGAGTTTACTAGTGACTACAATAGTAGACCTTAGGAAAGTGCTTTTAATTGTATATATTCTTTAACTCTTAATGAAGATTTCACAGTTACCTAGCTCTGTTTACACACAACCAACGTAGACTCTTCAGGACAGGACAAACCTTTCCTTCTCTGTAGAATTCATTTCTCTCTAGTTTCTCCCTGAGAGTGAGAACATTGTTCAAAACTCATCCAGGTCTGCAGCAGGTGCAGCTGAGACAGGAAACCCTGGGACTGGTTCGTGCTTCTAAAATGTGGGACTCTAAACTCTGTTGAAAAAAATTATTCACCCTTTCTGTCTCTCAGTGCCATTCCATCATGGGAAACAACCTCCCTGTCTTGCCAATGGGTCTGGAACCACTTGCAGTGTGCAGTGTACAACATCTAGCAGTGATTTCCTTATAAATAGCCTGCCCAATTGTAACACTTGAGCAGCATTGAGGATTTATGATGAAATCCCAAGTACAAAAGTGCAGATGTCAAGGTGTACAGAGCAGGATCTGTTCCAAGAGTCTGGGGAATGACCCAAATCTACCTGTGGTCAGTTCTGGAAAAGCACTGGCATGCTGCATCTCTATTCTGAAATGTGCACAGTTTCTGGAAGGAGCTGAAGTCTGAGAAGAAAAAAAAAAATTCCAAGGTTGGTAACTTAGTAATTTAAAAGGATGTCTTGACTCTACTAAATTTTATTCTATTCTTTAATTTGCTTGTGTGGTAAGTGACCCACTTGCATTCACTGCAGCTGAATTTAAAGACTTTGTAAAAAATCTATTGAAATTTTTTTTTCCTTTTTTTCCTTTCCTTTTCCCTTTTCTAGTTTAGGGGTTTTTTTAACAGAATGGAATGTTCAGTACTGCAGTTCATAATAATCTACTGAATAGGGTTCAGATTTACAGCTGAATCTTGGATATTCATAGAATTCTTGCCTTTAGCAGTAGGAATTTTATTAATATAAATGTACACAAACATATATATATATATATACACAGACATATACATATGTGTGTATATATATATATATATATATATATATATATAATATGTATATATACACATACCCACATATTTTATCTATGCAACTCCATCTTAGCAATACAGTAGATTTTTTAGAATTTACCTATACCACAGACCCACAGAGTGACTGTGGCACCCATGGAGATCACCTGGTCCAACCCTGTGCTCAGGGCAGCATCAGCTACAGCAGGCTGCTCAGACTTGTGATCACCCAAATATTAATATGTGCAAAAAATGGAGATTTAAAAGTTTTCCATTTCTTTGTTTCTTTCAAATATTTTTGAGATTGAGAACTACATGATTTCTGAAAATGGTGAGATCAAGTTTACCTGCTCACTCAGATGGGAAAAAAAACTGAAATAAAGACTTAATATTCTCTTTGTTTAAGATAACATGACAATGACTTGTTGGTATTAATATTTAATTTGTGCTGATCTAACTTGAATAATTAATGTTATTCTCATATTAAAATGCAGGTGTATACTTCCTATTTTCTAGCCTGAATATATTAGAAGCTTAGCTGTCAAATGACTTGACAGAGAGCCAAACATTTGCAGAGATACTACTACCTGAGATCACATTTGAAAGGGGAAAAATGCTGTTATTATAGCAAAGCTCCAAATAATTATAGCATATGAAACAAAAGGTCAAGCCAAGGTGTTCTCTCACTGAAGAAACTCTTGGTATTACAAGAAAGAAAGTCACTTTTTGTGAGCCCTTTTGACTACTGATTGTTAAATCTAAAGTTCATCAGAGACCAATTGCCCCATTTCAAGAGAAAATATATAGTGAGATACATTTAGATGTTTCTTTAAAACTACTTTCTTCTCTCATTTGTCCTTTTGAACGTCCTCAGGAAAGACGAAGTACTTGCAGAAGCTGAACAGAGGTAAATAACTAGTGATGGTCTAAAAAGGGATCAGTTCCTTAGGGGACTCCAAGTCTATATGGAATCATTACTTTATGGGACAATTGGACTTAAAATGGACTACAAAAAACCTGCTATATTTGAGTTGATCAGAGGAAGGAAACTGCTTCTGCATTCTAAGGGCATGTTTAGATGACTGTGGTATGTCTTCTATATCCCCTAAGTCTATGGCCAATATCAATATTTTGGCAAGAACACACTCCCAGGAGGACGAAGAGTGAATAATTCCAGTTTCTGGATTGAATGACAGTCCTTCCTAGAGCAAAGACCTTTCATAGCTCTAGAAGATTTTCTTCATAATTTAAAATATTTCAGATGATGATTTTTATTTCTATGTGCTATTATTGATTTAATTACATTTCTTTATGTGAACAAGAAAAAATATGTGAAGAAATAATGGTTGATTATAGCACAATTGTTGCATGTTAGTTACACATTAAAAAATACTAGAACACCATTTTTCTAGTCCATATTGGAAAATAGAATAGAAAAAGTAATAGGTAAGAAGACACAGGTTGTGCTAAAGACAGAAGAAATTTTAATAAAATGCCAAAGGTATGTACTCTCAAGAATCTCTAAGGTTGGAAAAGACCTCCAAGTTAATTAGGTCCAATCTTTGAACAAACTCCACCATGTCAAATAAGCCATGGCTGAGTTCCACATCCAGTTGTTTCTTGAACACTTCCAGCAATGGTGACTCCACCACCTCCCTGGACAGCCTGTTCCAATATTTAACCATCCTTTCAGTGAAAAAATTCTTACTCATGTTCCACCTGAATCCTCCCTGACACAGCTTGAGGCCAGTTCCTCTTGTCCTGTCACTGATTGCCTGGAAGGAGAGTCCACCTGGCTACACCCTGTATTCAGGGAGTTGTAGAGAGTGAGAAGGTCTCCTCTCAACCTCCTTTTCTCCAGGCTTTACATCCCCAGCTCCCTCATGGGACTCTCCAGACCCCTCCCCAGCCTCCTTGCCCTTCTCTGGACTTGCTCCAGCCCTTCAATTTCTTGTAGTGAGTGTCCCAAAACTGGACACAGGATTTGAGGTGTGGCCTCACCAGTGCCGAGTACAGGGTACAGGCACATACACACATCTATGTACATCCATGCAAGACAGGAAAAAATGGGAATCAGTGATCTATTCTTCTCTTCTTTTTGGAAAATAAGATTTCAAACCTGATGAGAAAATTCCCCACAGTAGTTTGTTGTGAATACAGGAGTATATGCAAATTACTGCAGAAAGCAATCCTAAAAAAACAGATTTTCCAAAATAAGCAGGCAGAGGTATCACATCTACTGTAGGACCTGACAGTTTAACAGCTGAAATAATAGAGACATTCATGTGAATCTATACAGAAAAAACCCGAACACAAACAACAAAAAACAAGAGATTAAACAAATAGTAATCAAAATATATATTATATTGACACTACTTAAATACTTTACTTCAGGTGGTCAAACCTACATAATCCAGCAGGATTTTAAACAGGAGGTACCTAGGCTGCTTTTCAGAGTTGAATTTTACAGGTCAGGTAGACATTTTCAATTATTCAGAACTTTGATAAACATCTTTTAAGAAACAAGGAATGGAAGCAGAGGTTTTGGATAGATAAGCTAGCATTATCAGAAATAAAAGTTTGTGAATAATTAACATGTGCAATCCAAAATGTTTAGAATATTACTATAATCTAAAATGGCATTTTGTTGTTTTCTCAACAAATGATTTTAAACCTATTATAGGTCACCCAATTACACATATGTGCTTACACTGACTTGGCAGATTTGGGTTTATTGTAATCTTTATTGCTAAGCAGGACAAGAGAACTATTCGAGAGTTCAAAAAGCCTCCAAAACTACAAAAATCAGCCCAGTTATAAATTGAGAAACATCAATAATTTTGAAAGACCATATCACAGATCAGGTTTCAAAATCTAACCTACTAGATCATCTGTTTACAATGAACAAATTTTACCTAGGTGCAACTTTTTTTTCCCTGAAGTTATTTTCCTTACTTTTATCTTGTATCCACATATAGAGACTTGTTGAAAGATGACACCAAGACTTATTCAGTCAAAAAAGAACACTGGGGGATTTCTACATGCTTTTTTTAAAGGAGTGTTTTATCAAAAAACAGGCTGTGATGGACTAAGAAATGAATCTATATGTGATTGTTGGCAACAGAGGCCCCCATAAACCGGCATTTTTTATTATAATTAGAGCAATGTAAAGTTTTCTTTAACCTGGATTAATCTGTAGCTGTGTAGACTAACAGTAAGAAACTGTGTGGCACATCATGCTGGGAGTGCAGCAAATTAGTTTGTAAAATTTCATTTATATCTGCACAAGCCAATCAACCTCCGCAGTGTTAGGGGATTATAAAATGAATTTTCAGAAAAGTGTTATGAGGTTTATATACAGTTCTGGGTATATTTCCACCTCTTCTGTTATCCTTCATACAAAAGCATAAGAGGACATATACATCTATTTTTTTATTATAATTATAGAACAGAAATGAAAAAAGCTTTTCTAAGAATGAACTATGGATTGTTAACTGGATTTGCTTTTCAAATTTATCTGTCATTTAACACTTTAACTAAAATTACTGCTACTCCTCCATAAGTAGAGAATGAGAAGCCAGTCACATAATGTCCACTCTTCATTTTAATTTCAGTTAATATTTTATATTAATTGTTATAATTTATACAATATTATTAAAGGTAAAATTGCAAAGACAATTCTAGTATTATTTGGTCCTTTTCCATCATAGAAAAAAATCCACAGAACCAGCTGTTGAGCAGAAGTTATCTTTTGCTTGAAATGAATTTTGATACATTTTCTATCAAATAAGCAATCTTATGAAGTTCAACATCCTTTGCATTTTGTAATGAAAAATATCCAATCTAACTAACATTTATTTACTCATGGCAAAAATGTCTAGAATAAACCTACAAACAACATGAAGAAGTTACAATAATAACATAGTTTTTACCATATTATTAAAAAAAACCCAAAAAAATCTGATTTCTACATCTTGTTAATAAACTTTTAAACAATCTTCATTCTTGCTGCAGTTCAAAAATACTGGTTAAACATGAATATAATGTGAACATATGCACTTCTAAGGGAGTAAGTGAGGCCAGTCACAGTGTTCTAACTTGGGCACAAGTACTATTGAATTAGAGTCTAATAGAGTTTCTTGAGGAATATTTAAAGATCAGACTATAAATAATACTACTGCCTGGGCACACCACTATTAAAAAGGCTAGAGCAGAGGTGAACTGCAGCCAGCATGATAAAAAAAAAACTGAGTAAAGATATTAGAAGCAAGAAGAGATTATCCAGAAAAAATAAATCTGTCTAAATACAGGCAAGCGAGACAATCATAAATTTCTGAATATGGACAGCAAAAGCAATGAGACAGTGAAAAAGAGAGTCTGAGAATTAAATAGAAAAATGAGTAAAAATAATAATAAATCTGTTTTCAAACACACCCAGAGTAGAAAACCTGTCAGAAAATCTGGTATCTGCATAAAAGCAGAAGTTTTAATCAATTCTTTTGAGCACTCTTCACTTCAGGAGATACCAGCAGAGGATCTGTCTGAAACTGAGACAGCTGTAGAAGATGTTAAACAAAACTACATTAAAAAACTGCTTAGGCCAAGTGTCGTTAATCCAAGAGGTCTGCAGGACCTGAGAGGTGGATAGCTGAAGCAATAAAGCACACAACCTCTCTTTTAAGATGTCTCGATACTTCTGACTAAATGTTGAAATATGATTCTCTTGTTTAAAGAATTGTTTATGGATTTCTCCTGGAACTGCAGTCTACTTCTGTTATTCTAAGTGGAAATTAGTAGACACTTTTAGGAAAGAAAGGAATTAGTAGATATGGCTTAAAAATAATCAGTATGAAATGTTCAAAGTGACTTTTACAAAAGTCCTGTTTTTTGGGAGTGGTGATATTTGTAGCGCTTGAGCAGTTGAACAGGGGTGATTTGATTTCTGCTGTCTTCTTGAATTACTGGAAGGCTTTTGATATTGCAAGACCAAAGGCTTTTAAGGAAATTGGATAATTTTAAGGATCATGGCTCAGGTAGTAAAGGAAGAGTTTTCACAATATTGGGAACATGAATTCTACAGGCATCTTTGTTGGGACTTATGCTGTATCCGTGAACTATTTTAGAAAAGAATATATAAGAGAGAAAAAACATTTTGCTGATGACATTAGTTTCTTGTTTTAAGGACAAGGACAATTCTAGATAGCTAGAGAAGGATCTTATGGTACTCCCTGACTAATTAAAGTGTTAGAAGGAGCTCAGCATTGAGCAATGCATTTGCCAATGACAAGCAAAACTCATTCTACAGATAAATTATGTGCTCACAGAATACCTTGGAGCTGATATTATCACTCAGGTATGACTTGAGTTTTATGTTGGATGATTCCTATGATATGCTTTCTTTCATTTACTGCTGCTCAGAATTAGTTTGATGCCATGAAACTGATAGGTAGGGAATACAAAATAAAATGGACTCACCTTATCATTATGTGAGTGTTTGAGACAGGAAACTCTGCTCCTGAAGTCCCTACATCACAACACTGCACAATGCCATGGCTAATTTGCATGTGCAGTGTGAAGTGATGTTCTGGTACATTCATCTCAAGGAAGATATATTTCATCTTATTAAGCTTCAAAGAGAAAGTTGAACAAATATGTGGAAGAGCCTGTGTATGGGGAACAAGCAGTTCAACTAGGAATTGTCAGCATGGAAAAGATATGCTTTGAGTGGGGTCTACAAAATAATTAGTAGCATGCTTAACAAATCATTGTTCACATTCTCTTCCAGCATAAGAATTAATGGTGAGCCTGAAAATGCCTCTAAAAGCCAAAGGATCTGATTTTGCTGATAGGAGAACTGTGGCACTGCTATGAGAGTGTTGTGGCTGCTAAATCTGGGGCTTGAGGGAAAACTGGGCAAATGCTTCAAAATGATTTAGTGATGATTACCTAATGTGTAAATTTGCACTCAGAATATTACATTGTGAAGCCAAGAACTTAATGATAGCCTAATTAAAATGTAATAATAACATCAAAAATGCAACAAAAAGTTAGTTGTTCAGTTAAAATAATACTGAGACTGGCAGAGCAAATTAATAGAGAATAGCTGCATTACTAATAGTACCTCTAAAACTATTATGCAAGAAAACTTACTAATGTTTACCCATTGCCTTTTTCATTTTGATCATTCTGCAAAAATCCCTGTGGATCTTCAGGCTGACAGCAACAGTTTTCCTGAGGCATAGCAGCAGGGAAAAGGTTATCAGTGACATTCCCAGATTTTTGGTGCAAGGAACAATGCGCTGGTGGCAAGAGTAATTTCTCCTCACTCTTTGACTTGCTTTTATGTTTAGCAAGGTCTGCTTCCACTTCACTGGTTCCCAGGTAAAGTTTGAAAATTGTGGAGTAGCATTTTACAATAATTACTAACAGAAAGTGCTCTTGTTTGTTGTGCAGTGATAAGCCAGAGTTTTCAGATCTCTTACAGATCTGGTGTGTGTAGAGATTAGGGAAACACACTGTGGAAACAAATTAGAAATAGCTCACGTTTAGGTAAACTCAGAACAGTGCTGAGAACAGTGCTGAGACCCTGCATTATCAGGGCAATAAAAGACTTATGGATGGCCATCTTCTCATAATAAAGTCATGTTCTCTATGCTGCAAAAGAAAACATATCCATCTCAGTTCTTGGAATTAAAATAGCCAAATAAAAAAAAAATACAGACAAGATGTGTACAATTATGGTTTTTTGTTTTTTTTTCTTATGAGTTCTGTTAGAAACCAAATCCTGGTGCCTTGATCTTACACACCATGGTTTTAATTATTATCTTTAAATAGATTAATATACATTGCTTCTTAACTCCAGCAAACCCACACAGACTTAACCAAGAAGGTAAAACTGAGGGTTTCATTGTAGCTGTAAATATGTGATATTTGCCTTTGGGCTTTCCCTCATGACTTCTCCATCCTGCACTTTTTTCTTAGGCTGAAAGCTATCAAGGGTATCCTATTAGGAATGACCTGACAGAGTTCTGAGGGTGTTTCTGGAGGAGTTGGGATTTGCTTCTCAGATAAAATAGAAATACTTTATGATGAAAAGTTAATTTTGGTAATACCTTAAATAATCTTGCCTGATTTCCTGCCAGGCCAATGACCCTTCTGTCTTGAGAGAAACATTTTAGATTTGCTTTTCTTATATGTTCACAGCACAGGGCAAATACAGAACAATGATCTCGAGTTTCTTTATTATTGTCAGGTCCTTCTATACTATCAGGATCTTAGAAACATGGGTGAACACTGCTGATCAGGATATTTGTCATTTTTCATCACACCCTTCTAAAAAGCAACATCAAGGGCTTTGTCATCTTATTGCTAAACCTCATCAGGCCCTTGTTACTGATTGAAGAGTAGCATCCAACAGAGGACAACAGTGGACACCTGTAGGAGTTATCTTGATCTTAGTCAGCAGAGGGGGGGACTTTTCACACTTCATAGCAGTCAGTGGCAGTGTAAAATGGAGTTCCTGAGTAATGGAAATTTAATTTTGGAATTAAATTATTACATGGTGTTTTTTTTCAAGAAAGCATGCAGAAGGTTTTAAACTCAGTAGAAAAAAAGAAACAAAAAACCTCCCCAAACAAACAAACAAACAAACAGGACCCCACCCCCAAAAGATGCCTGGAAGATCTCCGTGTCGAGTTTTGTTTCCTTCTATAATAGGAAAAACCCAAATCAACTAACCAACCAACCAAAGACCCAACCAACTAAAAACTCAATCAGAAACCATTCAGAAAAATAAAATATACTAAAATGTACTTTATAGCAAGAAAGGAAACACATGGATCATTGCTGTTTAGAATTGCTGTTCTATCTAAGATGTTCAGCTTACTAGTATATACCATGAAAAAAACCCAAATTCCTTAACCCTCCTTTTAGCCAGGAGGAGTTCTAGCACTTTCCTATTACTGTCAAAATGATAAATAACAATTTATAGTGTGGACATTTGGAGTTCTCTATTGAGGTTCTTGAGTAAAAGTACATTTCATGCTGAATATTAAGAAGGTATTTTGGAGAACTAACCCAACATTGTGTGCTACCTTCTTGAGAAAAGTAACATTTCTGCTTTAAATAAGACCCTCCTCTTTGAAAACACTATTGTAAAAAATTTTTACAGTATATGAAAATTTATGTCACATATTACAAAATGTTATTAAAAGTATAGTCTTAAAAAGATAGTATTGAAAGAAGTGGTATTTTTGTAAACAGAACAAAAAACACATGCAAAATTATAGAAGGATGGAAAGAAGCCACCTGTTCAGCCACCTTATTTATTCCTTGCTAGTGAAAGGCTGTTCCCTAAGGTGCACACCTAATGCTTATTAGCCCTTTCCAAAGCATCAAGCAGTGTAGCTGCATTTTATTCCCATGGGAGATTATTCAGTGATTTCAGTGATCTTACTGTCAGGAAGATTATCAGTATGCTATTTAACCTCAATTTTCCTTATCCTAATTTAGTGTCATTACTCTCAGTTACCCCATCATAACATGTTTTGAGATGTAATATGAACAAATAGATACTTAACAACAAGATAAACATCCCATCAGCCTTGCATAGGGAGGATTATTTTTAGATTCTCTTTAAACTCTGAGGGTCTCGTCTGATGTCTCAGCTGAGGCAATAAAAATAGTACAAGAAAAAAAATGTTAATGTCAAACTATGCATTTTCATAGATAGCTACCACATAACAACTACTGCAGGAGGTCCAGTTTTGTAACTCTTCCTTTTTTGCAATTTGTTATTCCTGGGTGACAATGCTAATAATCCTTTTGCTAACTCAGATTTTGCTAAAAAATAAACTCTGTGCTACTATAATACATGTACAAAAAAAAAAAAAACAAAAAAACAAACTAGCCTCAGGATGTACAAAATAATGTGCTGAAAAAAATGTCAGAATACTCCCTTAGCAAAAAGAACAGCAGATCCTTGTTTTCTTTATTGTTTTAGATTGTTGAGTTTAGATGCTGATTTAGAATGCCATATCTGGTGGTTGTTACAGCTCATGGGTTTTTTTCCAACCAAAAAAAGATGAAATCCACAGTGTTGTAGTATTACAAGAAGAACTCAACTAATGTTGTTCATAAGTTTCCCTACTAAAAGAGCTCATACCTGTGTAGTTTGGAGGGATACTGATTAATTGACAAAGCTGACTGATGTATGCCACAAATAGAGGGATATGAACTGAACTTGCCCTAGATGTCATCATTATGAATGCAAAAAAAAGCACTGGTCAGCTTAATAATGACCTAAAAATGTGGGTAAAAGTCAATCCAGGCAATAACAGCCTAAGTTATTGCACTTCATTCCACCCCCAACCTCTCCCAAAAATTTTAATTGGAGTATACTTGTTTCACTACCAATTACATCTACAAAAACTATTAAGACAGGGTTCACACATTCTATTACAAATCAGGTGTTTAGCTGCTTTTTTATCTTGCCTTTCCTAAGGCATTCCTCCTCCATGCCCAAGGCACAAGTTTGTCCATCAGAGTGGCTGTGCTAAACATGTGTGCTCACGTTCCAGTTTCCCAAATTCCAGTTTTTCAGTTTTTCTAGCCACAGACATCAGAGTCTGTATAAGTGCAACAGGAGGAAAGAAACAGTAGATTTTCCTGCTGTACAAGATCGGGCTTCTCTCTGGTCACAAGAATCTCTCAATTATTCAGATGTAACAGCTCAATGACATGAAAATGAAAATCTACATGAGTAAATCCAAGCAGGCAGTTTAAGGGTAGCAGTCCAGTACAAAATCTTAACAATTTCCCTATATATGTGTATATATTTATATATGAATTTTTCATTTAGTGTTTGTTAGCATAAAAACCATTCTTAGAAGAAATGTTTAAATTCCCTGTTGCCAGATTCAAAGCTCTGCATTTCAGAGTCAATCTGATTTTATTGCTTACCTTATAACTTTTTAAAAACACATATACAGAGACATGCAATTTTCTTACACTAGGAAAACTCCACAATTACTGGAGGCACTTCAGTTACTTTAAAGAGCTCATCTTTGGCCAGGAATCAACATGGATATTTTCAGTCCAGAAGAAAACTGTCAATAAGGTATCACAGTCACAAAACTGGGTGTGATTATAAAATATATTTTACAAACCTAATGATAGCATTTCTTGCTTAGTGACAGCTATAACAATGATTTGCTGCAAGATCACATCACAATTTTCAATAACCTTTCCATTCTCAGCATTTGGACACTGGCATGAAAGATAGTGTAATTAAGGGGAGGAGAAAGAGAGGGTGTCACCCATTTATGTCTTCACCTTTTATAGTTCAATTTACCCAACAGATTTTAAAACCAATATATGAAAAACCATTTACAGTTCCCAGAGTGAACAGATGGCACAGCAGCATTGAAAAAGTGCGTATACACACTGAGTGAACTGGTGTTCCGCTCTAGTTAAAAAGCTGTGAACATTTGTATTACAAACCTCAGATTTCAAGGGTTTGTAAGTTGTTTCTTTTAGGTAACATCTGGAAAGATTGGCTTACAAGCTACATGCCTAGGTACCATGTTAAAAAAAAAATAAAACCAGCATGTTTATTACTTTCATATCCTTTACACTCATTTAATAATATTGTAAATGTTATCTGGGGATTAAATTGCTGAGAGAGTGCTTTTATTTTCCAGAGGGATTTGTACAGGTAGGTGAGTGTGTGAGTGGCTGTGCTGGCTGGGCACAGGAGAGTGTGGCTGTCCCAAGTCTCCTGCTTTCCACAGGAGGCTTTAAGCATGACTGCTGAGACGTGCCCAAGTACCCAAGCACTCCATACCTGGGAGGTTACTGTCTTCTGGGGCATTTCCAGACCCTATGTGAAACTATTCCCCAGAACAAAAGTGATCAAGATGCCAAACACAAATGATAAACCATTTTAAGTAGCACTATGCCCAAAGTAGCATAATGTTTGGGTTAAATACCACTTTGGGCTTAGAAAGATTGCAAGCTGTGCTGAAGCAATTGTTTTTCACACTAATAGTCTCCAACAGTGGTTTGCATAGGAATAGGGGCAGCTATGAATTGCATTAAAATCCTGCTTATACAAGGTGTCAATTTTGGCCACAAAGAAAATCAGAAGATTGTAACATTTTGCCTTGAGAAAATGTAATAGCAGCTCAGGAGGGATTTCAGGATTTGGCTCACCAACCAAACAATTTTAAATTATATGCTGCTAAGCACTAAACTGCTTACAGGATTAGTATCAACATATTGTGCCCACTAGCTATAGGTTTGAATCTGTACCATGATCTCTGTGGCTGGCAATAATCTTGAATTGAACATAAAGCCAAGCTTTGGTCTTACTTGATAAATGAGTCTACAGTGTTTAGTTTTGAAGTAAAGTTGAGAAATAAGTAAATATTGTAGTAATAGATTCATTGAAGCCATTCTATGAAGGGGTGTTTTGGACCATGAAAGAATATATAGAAAAAGCAAAGAGTTAATTATATGTACTAGAAGCAATAATGTGATTTTCAACTTGGATAACTGCAACCTCATTCTTTCAGGAGGAAACATCAGGAAATGAACAAACTAACCAACCAGTCAAATTGGAAATTACATTTTTAGTGCCATTTAGAGGAAAAGAAATACAGTGCAATCAATCTGAGTTGCACCCACTGAGACACCCAAATGTTAAAGAGATTCTTTCAATGGAATTATGAGTCATTCCCCTAAAGTCCTAAATTAGGATTTTCACAAGTGTTTGTATCCAAATACTCCTAGAATTCCATGACTACTGTATGCACCAGGCACATTTGAAATTTCTCCCTCGGATGGAATATGTATTACAAAAACTCTTCTGTTTCAGGACATTGTCAGCAAAAACTTGAGGCATTTAAGAAAAACAAAATATAGATAAAAGGCTAGAAAGGAGTGGGAGACTAAAAATTTCTGATTTGTATAATGTGACTTTAGGCATATAACAAGATTCTGAAAGAGGGAGGTTAAGAGTAACAACTTCAAATATGGAAAGTGATGATAAATACCTAGGGAGGTAAGAATACAAACATTAGGACTTTAAATGAAGATCTCATCATCTTTTAGCAGATGAGACCTGCTCAACTTCTGTTCCTCACAGAACTAGATGGGAGCTGAAAACTGAAAGTTGTGTCTTTCAATGAATGCAGCAGCAATGTCCTTGTTTTCATTTCCCTTTGATTTACTGAAACAACAACACTTGCTCTTCCCTGACTCAGACAGCTGCATGTACCTGTCTCCCTGTTCCCAGTAAGAACTCATTTACTAAGGTCAGCTCTCACTCAATTTGATCAGGTATTAAATTCTTAACACATGATTTGATCTATTTTACCACACAGATGCTGTACTCACTGTGCCCAGGCTGTGCCCCTTACCTTGCTCTGACCCAAGTACACCAGATGTCCTCCAGCTGTGTCCTTTGCTCCATCCACGAATTTGGACTCTTTGATGTACTGGCTCCCATTCCCTGTTGGCTACTTGAGTGGTAGCTTGAGCTTGTATTTTGTAATGAATGCATTTTGATTTCTGAGGGAAAGATAATTAAAATACATAGTGTTGATCCTTTTCATCCTTTTTGAGTAAACCTGAGATTCAAATATCTCAGTACAATGTTAAGATAAACCCCATGTTTCCCAAGCTTTCTCTAGAGACTGTAGGGACTAAATTACACGGTTTCCATGTCTCAGAAAATACCTTTTGAAATATTCTTTGGAATTTGAAATCTTAATAACTGACATATTTTGCTGGAATCACAAATTAATGATGTCTATCTGCTAAAGCAAAATATTATTAACAAGTTCATTTTGTCCAAGCAGAAAATAAGTTCTACAGTTTAGATTGAGCCTTCCATGTAGTAAGATTTTTAGGGAAATCAAAACTGGAAATCTCTGACTACTGACTGTGACATTATCCAGGAATTTTCTCAAAGGTCAATGTTAAAATACTCTGGAAAAACTGGAATATGATGTCCTTTATTGATAATTTATTATAGAAGACATGAAATGCTGTTTGTTCTCTAAAGATTTTTTTAAATTTTAGCTGTCTTCAAACATTGTGTCCAACAGACACAATCCAGAAAATAAGCTACTTTCTCTGTCCTTGCTTAAAAAGTGAAACAAACATACATGACAGACTGGAAGCTTCAGGTCCTGTACATTTGGCAATGTCTGAGAAAAAGAGATTTATTTTGAGAGACTGCAGGGTACTCTGAGGTGTCTGAGTGTGTAAAAATGATCTGAAGTCTAGACTGAAATTCTCTGTGCCACCATCTTTCCAACTTTTCTGACATATGTGCATGTCTGCAGCATAGATCAGTGTTAACCGCTGTTTTTCTCTGCTAATAATGTGGGTCACGTTCAACTGTTAATGTGTTTCCTTCCAGGTATTTGAAAGCCTGGGTATATCTAAATGAGTAATAAATGTATGCCTGCACTGCACCATCCAGCTTCTCTAGGACTTTGCTGATTCCTGTGCCAAAATATTTAATGAAAATATCAACACATATTTGCTGAATTGGAGGGCAGTGCTTGAAAAATATTATTAATAACTTAATTCCAACCTAATGTTTTTTTTCTTCCAGGACTGTTGAGTATTGACCTTTTATCAGACCCTTTCTGTGTCATAATACTTTTATTTATTCTCCTCTTTTCCATCTTAGTTAACAAGTTTCCAAATCTGAGATTTTATAAAATTCTAATGTTGTTTAAATAATAGTATACACAAAACAACAGTTATAAAAATAAAGATATTAAATCTACGTGCTAGAATCTCTTTCTATTTCCTTTATTTCTTTCATTTCCTCACTCCATTAGCACTGGCTGGCATGGAAAATGCTTCTGGACATCACATGCCTTGTGTTTGCACAGATGCTCAGCCCTTCATTCAGGTCAGGGCTGCATTGGCCCTTGCAGAGAGCTGTATATTACAGATGTCAGAATAATGAGCCTGAAAGATCCAAGATCACTTCACTGTCTTTTTAAAGCATAAATGTTCCTGAGACTGCAATTTCATGCACCAATTGTTTCAGATTTCTGAAATGAAGATTACCAGGTGCCTTCCCTCACCAAAGATGACTATAGTCTTTGAGCTTCCTACTACCTCTTTTGTGATAATTTCTGTTTCCATATTATTATAACTTCTTTCTAATCCTAGATTCAACAATCATTTTTTCTTTCCTGAGATTTTCTTCGATAACAATGGGGAGGCTATTGAATCTGAGCCCTGTTCTCATTTTTTAGTGATCTTTTAGCTCTACTTTAAACCCTATGCTGTTGAGAGCATACTTGGACTGTTTTCTTAAATTTCTGGCCAGTGACATTTTGGACATTTTTTTGTTTGCTGTGCTTCCTGGTTTCTAATTATTTTATGAACAATAAATATACTATTGGTCCAGTTACATGGTTAGACATGGTCCAGTCATTCTTTGGACAGTTGCACTGTCCACATATTCTTTCTCACCAACTTCTGTGTTGTTTAAATATTGCCTTTTAGATACTAAGTATGTAAAATTAACTTTTTATTATGTAATTCAATGAACTCCTACTAATATGGGCTTACTCACTTTTCCCCCAATGTGATATCCAGGAAATATTCCTATTTCTTTCATTTCCCTGGCCATCATTGTCTTCTGCTGCCCAAATTCCTGAAGTAGTTTTCTACAGTTATGGCATCATGTCCATACTTCATTCCCTAGCTGGAGGAGGTGGAGCTTTTCACTGTGTTTAAACATATAGTTATACTGTCTGGTAAATGTGTGTTTCCCCCATCTTACTTTCCAAACTCCTGGTGTTCAACCTTTTATTCATAGTTTCATCCACTGTCAAAGTTTAAGGCACCACCCAATTTCTCTCTTTTAAACCTATAGAGTAAATTGATTTTCTACTAATACTCTTGTCTAATTTTTTAGTTTTAATGGTAAAATCTTCATATTTTGGTTCAATTATGGGTCTGTCTTGGATTGTAGAGCCACATGAAAACTCTTTACCATACCACCAGTTACTGACAGTGTATTTTTACCTCTAACCTAAGAAAATATGCCTGTTGCAAAGTGTGACAAGACTCTGGGGACTGGCTGTGATGAAAAATAAATACAGCTATCCCAGGCATTATCTGAAAGCTGTGCTTAAATATATTTGCTGAGTTTCACCATAAATATTTTTAACGTTGTCCCCAGCACCTGACTGAGGAACCAGTGGCTATTGTGTGAGGCTAAATGCCTCAGTGAAAAAGGAAAAAACTTTCCTTCTCATAAAAAAGATAAATCTGTACTTAGGACAGCATAGAAGAGGTGAATACAGCACATTTCCCTTCCCCTCCCCCTCTTATTAGTTTGTAATCACCTGTTTCATGAAGCAGACATAAGTCTCATCTGGTATCTCACTGTGGTGAATGGTGTTTGATATTTTGTGAACCATTTTGCCACCCAGCTGCCCACAGATTGTTACTGTAAACATACATTTCTTCAAACAAATGAGGCATTTTACAGGAGTCCCATGTTGCATCAGCTATCAATTTCGTAGCTGCAGACATTTAAATGAAATTGTCAAAGAACTCAGTTCTGTTCCTCCTAGAATGAGCATCTTTCTCTCTTTAGTCACTGTTAGTTTGAGAATTGGAGGACATGCAAAGATGAAAGAAAATCCTGGTGTTGCTGTTACTTGTCCAAGCCAACCAACTGCATATCTTAACAATGGAGAATGGAAAAAAAAATTACTTACTGCTACTCAGACATATTGTATAAGCTTTTTGAATGTTTACATCATTATCTATGCAGCATACTCATCTACACCTTATCTGAAGAGCTGACAAAAGAGATAGATAACAAAGGTGGCTCATGAGAAAGGCAACTGATGCATTTTTATGTCCAATTTCATAAGCCAATTGAACATGGTATTGGTATTGTTTTAGTACATGGATGTTTTAATTGATATAGGTATTAACGAAGATATTAGCTTAAAATCTGTTGGATCTATTGTGCATATATTGATCTTCTTGTTTCAATCATAAATCAAGGACAACAATAGTATTTATTTCATGTGTAAATTGTATTTTCATGCCTTTTATTTATTGCTTGCTATAAAAATGTGTTTTGGCCTGAATAGGATAAAAGAAATGTGTAAGATTATACTAGGAACACAAAGCATTGATCAAGTTAAACTTCTGTGCACATTTTAAAAGTCATCATTCACATATGACAATATTTTTGAGCATCTTCTGTTACTCAGATTAAGAAAGTCAGAGAGTTATTGAATAATTCAGGTAAGAAAAGCTCAATTCAGGTTAGAAGGACTTCTATAAAGCAAGATAAGTATACTGTTATTTTAAAAGTTTAGGTATAGATATTTGAGAATGAAATCTTGTTTACAAGCCCCGTTAGAATAGTGGATCACTACTGTTCCTGGTTTATTCTCAATTTGCTCTATTCATAATATTATTTTATCTCAAGTACCAAATTTTCCTAAAACTATAATGGAACATCCTTTATCAGATTTTCATACAGAATAAAAACTCTGACTCTTCTATGTAAAATTGTTGCATCCAATAAATACATAGTAATACATACAGTAGTACAGGAGTACCCCTCTGTATTGTGCAAAATGCAGGAGATGTGTTTCTGTCTAAAATGAGATAGCAAGTCCCATTCGACCTCTCAGCTTGGTTTGTTTAAGGTTGATTGACATTTTCTGCTTGCTTGGAAGTGGTCTCCTGCTCTTGGTCTGTAGGTGATCTCACTGTAGCAAACTGAAGGACCACCCTTCAGCTTTTTTTCTGTGAATGCATCTCTACCTACAGGCATAGCTTCTTGACATAGTGCTTCTGCAATTCTAAATGTCCAAGTTTCAGTCAAATCTGGTTGACAATCAGTTGCTGGTGTCGACAGAAATGGGACACATATGTTCTGATAATCCCAACTATTTAACTTTGGCTGTCAGATTGGAGTGCACATATCTAAAGTCAAATTGAAGCTGAATCCTGAGACTTTGCTCTTTCCCAGCAAAACACCTGAGGAAAGCAACTTGAAAGCTGGGTCAGAATGGAAGATCAACACAGTACTACATAGTCTCTGTTACACTAGGGAAGGAATGCTGTTATCTGACTTGACACTCAAGATAAAGAGCTTTGCTGATAGTGCAAGATGCATTTCTTTTGATTAATACAATAACTGTGCCCAAATCCAACTTCACCTCTCCACTGTGTATGAGAATACCCAGTCTAGGCAAAATGCACCATGCTCTGCATCATTCTCCATAGTGTTATGCAGAATAGCAAAAGATATTCTGTTGCTAACGAAGAGAGGTACTTAAAGGAGGATTCATGGTTATAGCCTGCAGGCAAGAAAACAACATTAAGAGTAAAGAGTGTCATTTAAACACTAAGGGTTATTTAAGACTGCTGAAGTAAAATTACTTTAAAGGGCTGAGTTAACAGCTTCAGCTATAAAGATGTATCTTAGAGATATTTTTCCTGAAGTGATTGTATGCTTATTTGTGTCATCTTTCCCAGTCCATTTCTCTTTACTTCCTAAGACTTTATAAATGATTCTTACAATTCAGTAAGCTGAGGATAAACACTATTCTACATGAAAGAGGGGAAATGAGACCCATTGTCTGTGGAATATTTCCACACTTCTTCTCTTGTTATCTTGTATCTTGTAATCTTGTATGCAGGTGCTGGTGGCCTGTTTACGTTAATGTTCCATTGTTTTCTCACATGCACGAACTTCTCATTGTGATTGCTGCTGCTACCGATGCTTCAAAGCCGGTGCCTTTTCTGCTTCCTCATGGCAGAAATGTTCTCCAGATTTCTTCATTCCCAGAAGAAAGAACTTAGAAATTATGTTAAAAAAAGATGCTGAACCTTTGAAGCCCCCTGTTCTGCCCAAGCAGGAGGGTATTGTGGGTATCACTGTGGATAGACAAGCATGAAATCAGCAGAGGCAGAGAAGAAAGAAAGGGCATAAACCAGGATTTCCATGTGTGCTAGACAGTGAGGGCTGTGACCTCCTGAAGCAGAACTGGGGAGAAACCACCAGCAGCAGTGCCTAAAGAGGAAGGGAGGGAAACCAGGGGAACCAGGGCTGGGTAAGCACCGTGGAGCAGAGACCCGAGGCACTGCTCTGCTACAGGTGTGGTCAGGGGTGGTTTAGGGCCTCCTGCAGAAGCTGAGCTGCTGTCATGTCTCATGCCCTGAAGGAAGGAAAATAATTTTTTGTAAGTCAAATTGGTGGAAGTGATTCACAAGCTGAAATGTAGCATGCCTGTGACAGGGAAGGGTAAAGAAAACAAGGGCACTGCCAGAGACAGAGCAGGCAGGATGGAGCCTGCTGGCACTTGGACTTCAAAAAAGGCATGCACTAGTTTTTAGGCAGGCAGAAACAAAAGTGAGTAGTACTCAAGAGTAATCTGGCTGAGCTGTTATAACAATGACTGGAAAGCAAGCATTTTGGCAGTGCTGGCTGTGAAATTTCTCTTTGCAAATAGCTAAAGCATAAATAATTGGTTGATGTTTCTAAAATCTTATCTCTACCTCTCAATATCTTTTTCCTTCAATCAGAAGTGCGCAGACTTCACACACAGACTGGAGACATTTCCAGAAATGTATTTACTACCTGGGTTAGAGATAAAAACATAATTATAAATCCTGACCTGGACATAGTACCAGAAGTTTGAGGATAAGGTGACTTTGTTACCCCCTGTTTCTGTGGAAATGACCAAAGGATTCACTTTATCAAAAATGCAGGCTGTTCCTTTGAGATAGTTATATCTACCTATGTAACTAAGAAGAACTCCTTGGGTTAAAAAAGTACATGATCAGTACAGAGGACTACAGTGCACAGCAGTATGTACTGCAATTTTCTTACCTTTAACACTTCATATAAAAATAGATGCATCAAAATATTTGTCCCAAAATGCCCCCTCAGCTGTTAGTGTATGTTTATCAACCAGTTATAGATTAAAACAAAAGACAGTGTATGTATTTTATCAGTCTTTCTAGTGGATTATTCCATTAAATATTATAAATTGGCCATCTGAATCTGTATCTCTGTGAGGTAGGATTGTATCCTTCTCTCCTTTCATCTTCCTAAGCTAATATCAATTTTCATGAGCAGAATTGAGAGATAAAGAAATCAAATAACTTCCCATGCCATTCCCTTAATGTGAATGAAGCATGATGTTATTTCACTAAGTATTCAAAGCCCAACAATATTTCATCTGCAGTAAGTTTCTGAAAAATGATCAGTGCCAGCAGATCCAGGCTGATGTATTCCTACAAGTAAAAACTACCAGGACATACAAAAGGTTTGCTGTGTTCTTGAAATATCTTGCTTTACAACAGAAAATGGGCAGTGCATTTGAGCTAACTATGAATAACTCTGGTTTTATAAACCACTTTATAAATAATTGCTGCTACATTATGCATTAGTAAGAGCTGAGTTCGTAAACTGAGTATTGATTAGGTTATACACTGTGGTTTCTCTTTAGTGGCTGTATTTGTCTCAATTGTCTTGGCTTATATCTCTCTTATTTTCTTTCAGCACCCCTTAAACCAAAGTAATCTTAGTTGAACTCTAAGTCTGGTCTCAGATGCATGCCATGAAGTACAGAAGGGCTAAACTACACACAAACAGATGTTACAAGGCTGGGAATTTGCTATGGCAAGACTAACTGGGATGGACTAATTGCATTCTGGCAGCAGGAGCTGTCCTGCAAAGCTGTGCCATAGTAATTCCAGTGGATTACAGTGATTACCAATGACGAATCACCTTCCTGTGGATTTGTGAATTTTTTTCCAGAAACACTAAATCACTGGAGTTTAGTTCTAGGGCAACAATATAGAAAAGCACAACCATGCTTTACTACTAGGTTGTGGAGGGTCTAGCACTGGCTAAATGCCAGTGCACCCACTAGAATACACTTATTTCCTGCTGTGAGATAGGATTAGGAGGATGGCAAAGCAGGCTCAAATGGTATAAAGAAAATGGTATAAAGAAAAGTTTATTAACAGTAACTAAAATCAAGAATAATAAGAATTAGAATAAAACTTTTAGAACATTTCTCCCCTTACAATGTTTCCCACTAACAATGTAAAGAGACAAAACCTAAAATTTTTAGTCAGTTTACCACCTCTAGAATAGTTTTTCTTTCAGTTTACATAGGGAGAGGAGTCTTTCTTGACAAGCCATGGAAACTTCTCTACAAGAAACAGTTCTTTTGTGGTTTCAATTTCTATGAATAACAGCTGCCCAGAAATCTGCATCTATGAAACCCCTCCCACCTTTGGCAGCCTTCCCGCAGCTGTGTTCATGGGCCATGTCAATTTATGGGGTACTATTTTAAGGATGAGTTGCTCAAAAGCAAAAGTTCTCTCCATCTATCTCTGAGATAATCTTTATTTCTGGGAACAGAGATCTTCTCTGGGGGCAAAGGGCCTTCATCACACTTATCTCTTTCTGTTTAAGCTTCATCACAGCTATTTCAACATCCTGCTTCAGCAAGGATGCTTTCCTCATACCTACAGTTTGAACAATCTATCACCTCATATTTTCAATGAGTTACAGGGGTATTTCAGTATATTATAGTCCATCACCATGGCTTATAAAACAATTTTTAGCCTAAAATTAAGCTCCAAAAGAATCTAGGAAAAACTATTGACATTAATATTTTTTGAGCTTGATAGTAATTTGGGCATGTTATAAAGACATTGTTAAAAATAATTTAGTAAATTAAGTATACTTTGCAATTTTATTATACAGGCATATTTGAGATAACAGAATTGCAGAAGTGACACTGATACAGAAAAGATCCATTTGCTGATGACATCAGTGTCATAGTTTATCTACATTACAAAATGTAATTAGTTAGGCAATCGTTAGGCATTTTTTACTTTAATTATTTTTAATAGAGGCTGGACTGTATGCTACAGAATGCATCTCATTCTTCATACTTCTCTAAAATTTCTTTCCCTGTTCTGAAAAAATTCTCAAGTTGTAGATACTTTTGGATAATTTTTTTTCTCCTTATACTCTTTCCTTTTGTTGTTTTCTCTCCCCAAGATGGATTTTTAATTTTTATTTTAATCATAAAGACTTAAGGAATGGAGTATAATATAAAATACACTTGTTTGATGAAAATCTATAGACATCCCATCCCATGGCAACAAATCTATGAAATAATGCAGTGTGGGTTCACCATTTGACTATATTGAAGCTACACAAAATAATTAATTTCCTCTAGTGTATTACAGGAAAATAATTACAAGATCCAGCACTGAATTACTGCTACAGTCTTAATCATCTCCTATCCACCATGAGGTAATCTTGTCCCAATTATAGATCCAGCTGGAAATGGATTTAAAGCTAGATAGCTCTTCAGATTTTTCTTGGCCAAGTGTAGGAATAGAAATGTCTTGACAGTGTAATTAATAGAAGCACCACTAACATTAAAATGCACACTATGTAGCACTCCATGCACCAGGTGCAAGGCTGTGTCTTTTTGACTTAATGCTACAATTTGAAGCAGCTATGAAATGCTTTTATGTTATTCTCAGTAAGACTGAGAATTAAATTTCTAATTTAAAACAGGGGTAGTTTAGTGATTTAAGGTTAATCAAGTTAAAATGCAATTTTATACTGGAGATTCCTTAGAGATTTTTAAAAAAAACAACATTCTGCAAACTTGAAACATTTCAAGTTTCTAATACTGGTGTTTGCTAAGACATCTGTTGTGAAATATAAAATATTCCTGAACTACTTTTTCAATAAATTCTCTGTTTCCACAGCTGAGCATTGTCAGAAACTTTCCAGGATGTCTTTAAGCTCTTTTTGTAAATGAAAGAAGGGTATATCATTTACCCATAATACTCCTTCCTGAAAATTTTGAATAGCAAATTTCCAATAAGTTAACTATAGTATTTTTCTTCAGTCTCACTTAGAAAAACTATTTCACCCTGGTAATTCAATCAAACTTCTGCTACTCAAAGCCAATCTGTGTCTTCCATTTTGTCTTGTGCCTTTAAAGTAGCTGGCACAAGATTTTTTTTTTTTTATAGCCATTCAAAAGTTTGTTTCCAGTCTCTGAGACCTTTAACACACACTTGGTCATGGTGCCTTTCTGTTTCCTTGCTGCTCTTCTGACCCTTAAGACCAGATATCTCTTTGTCTTCATTTCTCTTTCACGTTTGTTAAACAGGTAAAAAAGCCAGCTCAACTAAACAATCCAATGGTTTTAATTTTGTAGTTCGTCAATTCTCAGAAGCCAAATTTCAAAGTCATGAAGCTTGACTACTCAGTCTTCAGTTCCACAACCAGATGTCTACTCCATTTTCTCTGAGGCACCTCTGTCATTCACTGTGCAGGCTGTGTGGAACTCATCTTTTGTAGCAATAATGGAACACCTTCATCCACTTTTTAGTTTTTGGTTTGTATGCCTACGTTTCAGTTATGTGTAAATTTTTTCAACATCTGATCTTTGTTCAGAGTTGCACACAATGAAAAACTTAGGTACTTGAGAAACAATTCCTTTATCTGTGAAGAACATTTGTTATGTTGGCCAAAGCTCATTCTTGCTGATACCATGTGCTAGGTGGAGTCAGCTGTGTACTGTTATGGATGGCTACAATTTGGAGGCTTATGTTAGGGTAGTTTCAAACTTGAACTTTAAACCTGTTCTGTGTGTTCAAGCTTGGATGTACCATGAGTGCCTGCCTTTTAGGAAGTAGCTTTACAGGCTTCAAACTGGATCCTCAGAGCAGAAAGGCGGTACAACACTGACTACTTTGAGTGACTGATTTCTGATCTGGGGTGACTGCAGCATAGTGTGAATGTACATAAGTTATTTTTCATGGAGCCAGCCCACCTCTGGGTATCCATCTATTACAGCAGCAGGAGGTGCAGTTTGGCATCATCATGTCGTTAGGACTGATTCCAAATCTTTGACCTCTGAAAAGCTGACAAAATACTAACAACCTGCATTGGAAAGGAGTGAGCCATATGTTTAATAAGCCTCTTTTCACAAAATTTACTAACTAAAAAAAAGCTCACAAATGTTTGGATCTGCAAAGCAGTGATTTATCAGGGATGACACTTGGAGTTGTTAAGATTACCTGGGGCTAGGATCAGGATGGATAATCTTTTTGAACTAATTTTCCTGCTATTCCCACTCCCATTAGTCAGTGGTAGGCTTTCCTTCTTCTTCACTCAGTCTTGATTTGCTCCAATTTACTTCTCTTACATCAGCTCCCTCAGAAACAATGTTGATCTTTGCTGTAGAGTAGGAATTGATGATTTTTGGGTAGTTTTACCCTTTTCCTCCTTAGCCTTGTCTTCTCTTCCAAAGAAAGAACTCTGTGAAGGAGGTTTATTTTATTGTAAGAATAATTGAAACCATGGCTTTTAACAAATTTTGAAGTTCTTCAGCCAGTTCAAAAACTATCCTTTTTCATAAAAGTCTTTGCACCTTTTCAATAAATCATAATTTACTTTTTCTTTAGGAGATTGCTGTGAAAATGCTGACAAAATTAAACTGACTGAACTCAGAACCTTATAACATCAAGTATGATGCAACCTGAGCATCTTAGAGCAGCAGGATAGGCCGCATTATTGATTGGGAGGTGCTAAATGCAGCTTAGCTGTCAGCCAGCTGCCTCACATACAGGCAACAGCCTAAATATAGGGTCAGGGAGCACAAATCAGGGTCACCAGGCTGGGTATGACAGCCTTAGCTGCCCGAGTGCTGGTGAGCAGAATAAGGTCTGAGAAAGCTTCCAGGCTAACCACAGCCCCCTTCAGTAAGTGACATGTCACACAGAATGATCAGCAGTTCTGCGTCTGGGCAACCTGGGAGACAGGGGGTTGATTTTGTGCTTAAGGAAATAATTTTATCAGTTATAAAGCTAATCATTTGGTATATACAGAAATAATAGAACTAATACTGAAACAGTAGAAATTAAGCTGAAAAGATGAGGGTTTGATGCACAAATTTTTCTGCACTTAAGGAGGTTTTTAAAATGCATGCATACTAATCTGTGTCTACTTGCAACTTTTAAGGAATTTCACAATTGCTAAAATGTAGAAGTCATTAATCTTAATACAGTTTACTAAGACATTTCTTCATTTGTTCAATTGAATCTAGAAAAATTAACTAGTGTGATGAGAATTTTTACTGTGGCCAGATGAAAAAGCAGGCTATAAAATGGTGGAAGAGAAAACATTGAAAATTATTTGTTTTCTGTTTGTTTGTTTTCTAAATAATTGGAGAATATTATAAATAAAGAAAAAGAAATCCTCAAGCTTTACTAACCCATTAAAGAATTAAGGATTTGAACTCCTCCCAAACTTCCAAGTTTTATTCAAAATGAGATTTGGGTTTTGGTTTTAGCACAATTCATCCACTATATAATGAGGGAAAATTTTTTTTTCCTGCTGTATTCTGTTCCTCCTTACTGCATTTTTTCTTCCTTCACTTACTTGTGTTCAATTGCACTTCTCTGGAATTAGGGCCGTGTACACAACCCTAGGTGAGTGCAGCTTCTGCACGGGAGAGATTTGTCAGCAGGGGTTAGGAGGGGTTATTGTCAATGCAGGACAGTTCATGTGTGTGTTGGTCTCTAGGTATGGACAGGCTTCAGGCTACAGCTACAAGAAGAACCAGACACTTTGAAGTGTTCATGTGTCTGCAGAGAATGCGGTCCAGTCCATGTGATACTTCAGGCAGACAACCTAAAATACTTCTTTTATATTGATAACTAAAATCTGGCATCTGAAAGTCAAGAATCCTTCTCCTTTTAATCTTCACACACTGGAAATATTTGTCTCTGTAAATCCTGGAGGGATTAATTTTTAAATTAAGTTGTCAAGGACTGGGTTCATATTCCACTTGGTTGTAATTTATTTTCACTCTTTATCTATAGCACAAAGAAATAGTTTTTGTAGTGAATTTAAAGAATTCCTTTCCCTTATATTTTTTTATAATATAATTTCCAAGGTATCAGAATATTTATTAGTTTTAAGTAAGAGTTATAATCTTTTTTTGAAATAAGAATTGCACCATATAGTATGTATTGTCCTCTGTTTTAACAAATATGTAGATAAATACCTATTAAAAGAAACCCCAAAACCCCCCTATGTTAAATAACTTAAAAGGCCTTGTTTTCTGGAATATTTCTAGACCTCATCTTATGATGGAACTTAAGAAATCATGTTCTCCATCTTGCAGGAGAGCTTTAATTTAATTGTAGGGAGTTTCATTGTGCCTACAGATTTATCCTTCAGGTCATGGTTTTCAACCTAGACCTTTTGGAAAGTTTTCATATATTGACAAACAACCCAAGGACAAACACCTTGGACAAAAGTCTCTCTAATTTGTATACTTAGATACAGAAAAGTAGTTTTGGAAAGTTTTGTAAGGCAGTGATCAGATTATCTCTACAACTCACTGGAATTTTGAAATAAACCTTGATTCAACTCTGGCACTGCTGAGAAAATCTTACTATGAATCTCTGTTTGCTATTAAATGACTAAATAAATTTGAAAACCTGTCCTTTAAGTCTGGAGATCAACTCAAATATCTGGGGAAAAACAGCATAAAGAGTGCAGACCTGGCATCGTTGTTGCTGAAGAAAGAATAATTAGGTGGGCTTGGTGAGGTAACACATTTAGGTACACATTAGGCACTCTAGCTATTAGTGCTTTTAATATGGATAAAATGTGTTTGTGTTTTGACTAACAATGATAGCAAGGCTAAGGTAAAATGCTATTATGCTACTCTCTCCTAGACATGTTTGCCTTACTCTTATTAATGACTTCCTCAACTTTGAACCATTTTGTGAAGAACTTGGGATCATAACATTTACCTAAAATTTGTTGCAGTCATCTAAAGACACAGAGAATTTATCTGTAAATTTGTGAAATCACTGATGGAATATAAGAAAAAGAGTGGAGTTATAGTACTTCTTTTGAGAAATTTAATAGTCCAGAGACATAAAAGGAAGATGGGATCATGGATAAGTCTATTGACATAATAACAAAATAAATACTATGCTTTTTTTTTTTTTGACAGATCACTTGGCTTTTTGAATATCAGTCTTTTCATTATTTGACAACACTCAGTATTGTGGGGAGATTTTAAACTAGAAACAGAGGAATGGGAATCAGAAAGTATAGATCATCAAGGTATGACAGTAAAACTGCAGTTATTTGCTACTCCTAGGTGAAAGCTGTCTCAGCATTTTAAGATATTTCCTACTCCTCTTAACAAACTCAGTATCTTTAGTAACATGAGGCCCTGCTAATTAAGGCAAAGTAGCAAAAAAATTATTTTATTTCAAGTAGCATTGAATCTATGTGGAATATTTCAATAAATCTTTGTCACTAAGTTGCTGGCATTAAAGTCAGTTCATTATATCCGTACTATCAACCAAATTAAATATTGCCCTTAGGCCACAGAGTCAAATGCTTTTTAGGAATGTGGCTTTACTGCCTTTAGCCACAAAGAAAAAGAAAAGCTAATTTATGTCTTAGAAAAGCTAATTTATGCAATCAAGTGTCAGTGCACTGATCAAGACTGTATAGGAAACCGTCTGGCACAAGAAAAGGGAGAGGTCTTTACCCCAGAATGTCTAATGTTGCCTCTCTGTGCTGTGTCCACAGACAAGGGGGCTGCCAAGCTCTGAATCTGGAATAACATGGTTAAATCAGTGGAATTACTCTGGATTTTCTCCAACTCAAGGGCATGCAGCTTTTGGCAGTCAGTACTCACCGGCTCATAGAAACCTGACCCTCACTTTATGTGTTGGCACAGCTCTCTTAGCTCATTTCTGACAGTTTTATTAAGTAAAATTGGCTTAAATAAACTGGCACGTGATTTAAGATCAGTTACTTCAGAAAACTCCAGTGCTGTTTTGAAGGCCCACAAAAAGTCAAAACCTTACACGCAATAATATAAATATCTATAAACTAATATCTCAATATCTAAACTATATGTCATCATATATATAAACCCCTAGTTAATGAAGGCTTGAATATACTCAAATTTACAGATGTGAGCAATGTTTGAAATCAAACCAGTTGCATGTCAGGAATGCACACCATGTCTATAGAACAAAAAAATCTTTTTTTTTTTTTGGAAAATGCTAATGTTTTTCTACTCCCGCACATTGTCTGAGCACTTTCCAAGTGTGCTTCAAATTATTAGCTGCAAACACACTTGAACAGTATAGTTTGCTACATAGGCACTAGTTCAGTAAAGAGATGACAAGGGCTGACTTGCCTAATGACAACAATTTGTCTTAAAATTTTCTCTCAATTTCTTCTTCTGCCTAGTTCCTCTTAATATTTGCTTAAGTTATCGTAGGAGAGTTTTATTTTCTAGCAAGTGGTAAAACATTTAGTCTAAAATTCCTTAGCATCTATGTGTAAGGGGATAGAATATAAGAAAATAAAGGTAGTGTAGAAAGTAATCTTACCCCTAAGGAGTTGCAGCTGGGCCAATTATCAAAGATTAGGAACAGGCCTGACTTTAACAGGCCACATCTGTAACCAATGAGAAGAAGAGAGCTATAAAAGAGTGGGGTGGCTGGCTGAGATGGGAACTGGAGTCAGTGGCTGCTTTGTGAAGACGAAAGAGTCAGTGCTGTGAGGAGATGCCCATGAGAAAATATTAAGAAGGTGTGAAGCTTTTGCAACAGGAGACAACAGTATGGAATGCCTGCAATAAGATGCCAATGTTTATGGATGTAGGGAAACTGGAAATAAGGGCCTGGGGCTGATTGGTGTCCTTCTTTTGGGCCATAAAACAGGTAAAACTTAAATGCATTTCTGTATTTTCTCTAGATTCAACCCTCAGAAAACAGTGAAAGATAATGATGATCAAGTCTGCCTATTGATCAGTGCAAAAGAGGAGATCACATCCTTGCATGTACCTACTTACAGGAATCCCTCAGTTAACACTCAATGGATGGTTTCTGCAGTGGTATCCTTCCCTCTGCCTTGGGAAACCTGCAGATTCTCTGCTTAGAATGAAAGGGACTCAACAAATCCCTGTCCCTTGAATAAGCTTGTGCCTCTCTACATGGGACAGAATGGCCTGCAGGTAAGGATGTACAGGCAATTCTGTGCTTGCTGAGGTTAGCAGCTGATGGCTGCAAAGGATTGGGAGCAAATAAGAGTAGACAGACAGAGCAGCACCTTGAAAAATTATTCTTTATGTGTTTACCAGGAGTCAATGCACTCAGCCATAAATGGACAGCAAGGGCAGCAGGAGTTGACCTTGATGGAAAAATTAGCAGAGAGAATACCTGCTAAAGAAACGGATCAAATTTTGCTCAAAAGTCAAACTGAACCTTGTCTACCTCATCAGTCATCATTTTACTATACCAGATATTACTGTGGTGTCTGATTAAGCCAGGCTAAGATGTACAGAATAGGAGCTATGAGACATTTCCCCTCACATGTGCAGGAAAGGTCCTGTTAGTCCCAACAATGAAGTCAAAGGTAACTGAAAGAAGAAATGAGTAAGAATCAATGAAGTGTGTTAATAAATGGGTTTTATTGTATTGAAACCTCTCAGGGAAGCCAATTTATGTGAGGGAGAGGGAATGCCTTTGATTTTCTATCATTGCTTTATTAACTCCCTTTTGGTTGAAGGAAATTCAAGTTTGCTAATACATTTAAAAGAAGAACATCTTTTTAATAGACAACTATATATTGGCAATATAATGCATGGCAGTAAATTGTCTGGAATTATCAACAACAGGTCAGCACAGATTTATAATTTTTTCTTTAAGAAAGATCAGAAAAGGTCAGATATGAACCTTTCCTTCTTGGACTAGTCTCAAATATCTAGCCAAATAAGTAGTGGTGTAGGTAGAAATTAGCTGGCTTTAATGTGTTGATAAGGGCAAAAACATCATTCACTCAATTACTACCTAGCTAGAATTTGGCCTTTAAAATCAGCTGTAAAACTCACATCAGCTTTAAAGGAAGTGGAACATCAGCCTTACCATTAGTTTCAGTAGAGGATCAATTCTGAAGAACAAGAAGTCTTTGATGTTCCTTCATGGCAAAAGCCTGTTGGGACTCTAAACATTTGGAAAATGGTAAAAAATCCTTTATCTGGAAATGGTTGTGACTTTTGTTTATTTTTCTTGATGGATATTTGTAGCAAGGACTTGAGTAGTGCATTAAAAATGATGTACAAGGCCTCATTTGAGAAATTGTCATCTCTAAGGAGTTTTTTTTTACTTGACAGCGTTTATAAGATGCTTATTCTTTATAGTACCTCTGTGAGTATAATTCTATTTGTCTTTTCATAAACCCATTACTTTAAACCTTAGGAACTGCATAGTGATTTATATTACCTGGAGTTGATACTCTATTTGATTGCCTTTGATTTTAGCTTTTAATTACTGGTTCTACACTCTTTTAAACATTTTAGCTATAGAATCATAGAGTATCCTAAGTTGGAAGATACCGACAAGGATCTTCAAGTCCAAGTCCTGATGCTGCACAGAACAACCCCCAAAATCACAGGATGTTTTTCCATAGTGGTAGTGGTACTAACAAACAGTGTGTTCTGCCTAAAGTGGTGAGAATTCTGCAGTAGAGGCAGTCCAGAATCTTAATGGTCTTCCTCAGCTGAGAGAGTCTCTCTTTGATTAATATTGTTCCAGTTTATATGCTGGAGTAATATGTGTTTCCTCTCCACAATGAATTTATTTCATCAGCGACCAAGAGTTATTTTGATTCAGTGTCATTCTTACTCTTCAGTTTTGTTTATACACCTTATGAAATTTTTAAGAGATTTATCAATGTTCAGTACCCTCTTGTTAGGAAAAGCTTCCACATTGCCTATGAGAGTCTATTGTTACCTGATACTTTAGTTTCAGTGGTGGCTTTTTTCAATTTACTTTTCCAAAGGATGAATTTATGTATGACATTTTTTGGTTTTCTTGAGGTAACCTTTTCTTTCTAATGACTGATGACTTGCTGATACATGAATGTGCAAGAGATACCTTTCATAACTTTTCTCACCTATCTCAGAAAAAAAGTACCCTAATGCAGCCAGTTTCTATGATATTCCCAATTCTCTAATCACATGTCAGTCTTACATTTGTGTTAAATATTTCACAAGACTTCTTCTAGTTATGTGTGTGTATTGTGCCGACTCAGTACTTTCAACTTCAGGAATGTTTCACTGTAAAAAAAAAAAAAAGAGATAAAGAATGAAATAAAAGAAAAAAAGCCCCAGCTATAATATTTCAAACTCAGAGCTGTGTATATCTCTACTGACTTACCTTTCTACCTTGGCTCTCTTCAGCTGGCCTTGAGGAATCCAAACAATCAACATATTAATAAATAACATCTGACTTAAGTTAAAAACCATCAAATCCAGCTGGTTTTCAATGAAACCAAAGGAATTTGAAGAAAATAAGGTTAAGGCCTTAGAGGTGCAAAACCAATGTTCCCCAGTTCTCACATGTCACATTAATTGACATGTACAGCTATGTTATGATTTCCTTTTAAAAACCTTTAAGTTACCCTTTATAGCATATCTTCACTTTTGCTTTCAAGAAATTAAAAAACTTTTGTGTTCAGTTTTGATGCATTCTTCATTCTTATCAGAGGGTGTTTTTCAACACCATTTCATCAGTATTTAAGCTTTTTCCCATGTTACTCAATCTATTTTTCAGTTTCTCTGCTGCTAGTCTCTCTTCCTCAACCTGCAATCCTCCAGGCTCTGCATGTGTGAAAGTCTGGAACAAGTCAAGTAAACAAAACTTGGTTAATTAAGCACAGTTGTTAACTAACAGCAGTTGTGGAAGTAAAAAGGAAATGGATGGATCTATATAAGATGTATCTTCCTGTCTGAATCAGATGAGTACATTCAGTGCAGAGACCACTTGTATATTTTTCAGCAACTGAAAAATGTAATCTATATTCAGAATCTCAGCACTACTGCTCTTAACCATTTGTTCTTAATAGAAGCAATAATTGAACACCACTTCTTATAAATGAAATCATAATTACATTCTCATTATTACACTGGCATCATTTTCTTGGATAACAAGTTTCCTGAAGGTGCAATTTCAACTTCTAATTTTAATTTTAATAAAACACTTAATGCATTGAGACCAGCTGTTGTTTTGAAGGAAAAGAATAACAAGGAACATGCAGAATTCACATGTTTGTCTTTTTTTGGAAATGATAATTGAAATTTTAAGACTGTATAAAAATATTTTAGTGTAAGGTACTCAAAAGGCACAGTCTTCACACCTAACATGTTTACAGTCCCTCTAAGGAGAATGAGTGTTAGGCTTCATACTGAGTTTCCAGTAATTGGGACTTTTGCAGATATTAATTTATGAGTGGGACCAGATTTTCAAAAATGCTGTAAGGCTATGTCAGGTAACTAGGGTCAAAGGAGTATCCAGTGAGGTGGTATCCAATGAGGTTAACTGGTTGGACAGATGAGGGGATTGTCAGAGAATAGAGGCAGTGCTTCAGGCAATCTCACCCCTGATAAGTTGCAGCTGTGTGAGACAGGTGACCAGCATTGAAGGAGAAGCACGGGATGCTGATGTGCATTGACCAATCACAAAAGAGTAAAAGGGCACACAGGTGTTATGCATATGAGATTCAGAGTATAAAAGGTTTTACTGGGGAATAATAATAGTGCTGATGCTTATCACCATCTTTGGTATTAGTTTTGTGCCCTTTGTTAAGGGGAGCGAGTGGGTGCTGTCTACTGGACTTCAGCAAATCTTCTGGCACTGCCTCCTGTGATGTCCTCCAGCAGACAAGTTCAGAAACTACAGGCTGGACAAGTGCACATTGAGGTGGGCTGAGAACTGGCTGAATGACAGATCCCAGAGGATCATAATCAAAGGCACAGGGTCTAGTTGGAGGTCTGTCATGGATGGTGTCTACCAAGGTTCAATACTGGGACCAATATTGTTTAATTTACCCATCTATGACTTGCAGGAAGGGGCAGAGGCCTCCTCAGTGATCTCACTGCAGGCCCAGAGCTGGGAGGAGTGGCCAACAGCCCCCGAGAGCTGGGCAGCCCTTCAGGAGGGCCCTGACAGGCTGGAGGGATGGGCAGAGGAATGGTCTGGAATTCAGAAAAGGCAAATGCAGGCTCCTGCACTGGGGAAGGACCAGCCCAGGCACCAGCACAGGCTGGGGGTGCCCTGCTGGAAAGCAGCTCTGCAGAGAAGGGCCTGGGGGTCCATGGACAATGAGCTGTCCATGAGCCAGCAGGGCCCTGGGGCCAAGAGGGCCAATGGGATCCTGGGGTGGTGCATTAGGGACAGCAGTGCCAGCAGGGCAGGGAGGTGACCCTGCCCCTCCACCCAGCCCCAGTGAGGCGTGTCTGGAGGGCTGTGTCCAGTTCTGGGCTCCTCAGACAAGAGAGACAGAGATTTCCTGGAGCATGTCCAGTGGAGGGCAGCAGGAATGATGAAGGGACTGGAGCCCCTCTCTTAGAAGAAAAGGCTGAGGGAGCTGGGCCTGTTCAGTCTCAAGAAGAGAAAAACCGAGGGGGGACCTAATCAATATCTGTCAGTATCTGAAGGGAGGGTGCCAAAAGGATGGGGCCAGCCTGTTCTCAGTGGTGAGCTGAGCAGTAGGACAAGAGGCAGAAACTGGAAAAGGGGAAGTTCAGCCTGAACACGAGGAACAATTTCTTTGCTGTGCAGGTGATGGAGCCCTGAAAGGGGTTACCCAGAGAGGTTGCAGAATCTCCCTCACTGGAGATATTCAAGAAACATGTAGACACAATATGTGCTCTGGGGTAGTCCTTCTTGAGCAGGGAGGTTGGGCCAGATGACCTTGCTAGCAGTCTCTTCCTGCTTTAATCATTCTGTGATTCTGTGAATGTATGAGTATAAAGTGCACTTCTGAGGCCAAAGTTTGCTCTCAATGCTGACCTATTACTTTGCTATAGCTTAGATAAAAGGCCTTGGCCTTATTAACCCCCTACTTCAAAATGTAGCTTAGACAAGCACAGTCAATACAGGAAGCCCATAACTGGTCAGCATTCTGTTTGATCTCTGTGGTACTAGTGCAAACACTGGAATATATCTATGTCTGCAGGGAAACAGGAGATCCTTACATGAATCAGAAGTACGTGAGCTCATGTCTCGCTTCCCAAAAGACAAAACACCTCAAACACTACATAATGCTCATCAATATAATAACTTCTGATGCCATCAAAGCAGGATTTTACTGTCATGCAGAAAGCTAATTCAGGGATAGACTGGGAAGCTTTCAGATTTGAAGCATCTGCATATGGAGCTATACAATACACAGGACAGCATCAGCATCCACAGCCATGTTCACAGTCTGTCAATAGGTGACTCCATTCTAGCAAACCTCTCACAAAGGCTGTCAGTGTGTGACACACCACAATGAGGTCTCTGGCTCTCACTGGAAGATTTTCCTGGCTTCTGTACCTCAGCTCCACACAGCCAGTTTTTTCTGATTAAAAAAACCCCTCTTTTCTCTGTTCCCCAGCCATGTTCAGGCTATCACTTGTTATTTTTTCCAGTTTGTCCTGGTCTCAGTCCCTGAGAGACTATTTGTTTTTTCAAGTGGAGATGAAGGAATCTTTCTTTCATTTCCAAATCCTATGATCTTTGCTACAGCTCCAGAAAGCTGCACTTGACAAATTCACAGGTTTCTGAGGGGGAAAAGAAAGAATTCAACTTAAGTAGAGAAACACAGAGGCACAAAATATATTTTACACTCCAAGAGAGATGTTAGGGTGACTAATTTAAAAAAAGTGTTTTCTTTAGCTTCTTTAATGCAAGACCACAAAGAATATATTTTTTTTAAATCTAAACATTCCCCAAATGTTCTTTTATATAATATCCTCCAAATATAATGGTAATGTTCTCCAAATATAACATATCTATAATATTCTTTTATACAAAGCATACAGACAAAAAACATTCTCCCCACTACATTCAGGAGGGGAAAGGGAAGCATAAGAAACTAAATTGAATGTTTACAGGGCTATATATGTAAATTTTTCAACATTTTCCAGACTCTCATATTGAACATATTCATTTTGGTAAATGCAGGCAGAAATAGATTATTATAAGAAGGTTTGCCATGAGAAAACAGATTGTTTACTGAAAGGTTGATTGCCCACATGAGAAGAAAGACTCCTTTCTCAGTGTGGACTTGGAAAATGCATTGCCTGAGATTTGAAAAATGAAAAATAAATAAAAAGTGAGTACAAGTGTACAGAAAAAATTTAGTTACACATATGTTTGTTCCTGAGACTTCATTTCTGAAACCTTATAAGATTTCTTATATCTGTAATAGAGCCAACCTGAATTTGTGAAGTATCAACTCATTTTTTTCAGCTGGAAAGCCAGCCTTTCCTTCAAATTCTGAATTAGCCTCAATTTTTTTAAATAAGAAGTAATCAAATAAAGGAAAGAAAGGAAGAATTCAGACAAACACTTCAGAAGTATTTCACAGAAGGTATTTAATAAAATAGTAATTTGGTCCTCTAAAAAAGCAAATCTTAAGGTATTGAGTTGTACTTTTAGGTGTGGAATATGAAATTGTGACATAACAAAGAGATTTTTGGTGTGTATTTTTGTTTGTATCCAGTTGCTTTATGCTTCAAGAAATAAGAACCTTATGTTGAATTTTACTAGAATGCCACTAGGTTTTTGACCTGCAGACATTTGCCCATCTGTTGGGTAAATTTGCTTTCAGTGAATGAAACAAGAGCAATGCAGGCAGAAATTAGTGTATTTTAATTAACCTACTTTTTGAACCCTAAACTTATCTTACTCTTGTAGCACTTATGTAAGGCTATGCTTTTATACATGCTAGTGAAAAAAACTAAACTTTTCTAAACTAAAAGTCTCTTGAGGAAAATGGTGATAATTTATTTAAATTATTATTATTACTTTTATAGCTGGAGAGTTAATAGGTGCAATAGAATGTGAATTTCAATAAAAGTTTATCTGCAAAATGCTGGACATACAGGAAAAAAAGAGGATCATGATCAGTGACAGAAGGTCTTAATTTACCATCTTTGCCTTAAAGCAGATGTTGCTGAGCAGTCACAGATTAAGAGGTGAGGACTGATGCCTAAATCATGGTGAATATACTCCACTTGTATGAATATGGGTCACTATGGAAGTAGAATTGGAGCTATCTGAATTTCCTTATCTTCCTCAGGGTTGCAAAACTCGGTCTCTGGGGTTAGTGCAATTTTCCATCCTGTTGCTGGAGACTTTCAATTCCTAATGCTTTTGAGATGAGTGGGTGATAAGCTAGATGTGAATTACACTGAATGAGCAAACTGCCTATTTCTTTATCCGGTGTGAACACTGGCATACCAAAGTATATGAGATTCTTCTTTCACCGTTACTGTAAAGTTTTCTCATTTTCCTCTTTCATAATAGAGGCCATTCTTCATTCCACATCAATCGCAGGACGGCTCTTCATTCACACAAAAGGTAGAGTAATTTCAAATTAACAGGTGTTACACTTATGACCCAAATAAAAATTTACACTTCCCTTCCTCCCAAATAATTTTATAGAATAATGACCTTCACCCATTGACTTGTTTTTTGAGCTTCAAGCATGCCTCATGCATATGGATTCTAATCAGGAGTTAAGGTCTATGGTGCACAAACAAGGTGAACCTCCCAGAAGGTTTTCAGGCTCCACTGAAAACAGCATCTTCCATGTACTTATGCCCCTTTTCTTGTTGAAAGAGTTTAAAAGTGACTTAGGAAGATTCAGCTTTTGTCAAATTGAGACACAATGCAGATGATTCTACATGAGCTGACTTCAAACACTGAATTTGCATACACTGGAGTAAAGAAATATCTTGGACTGGACATCAAAATAGTCACACTTAAAAAACCTTGAAATGGTCAATGAGTATTAATTTTGTAATTTTCTTAGAGCACTGGCCACCCACCATCCAACCTGTCTTTGAGACTGTCACATAATTTCTTTGAGCTTCTGTGTTTGATTTCTGTGTTAGCCTACTAATTGTTGGTGTACTAAAGGTTGAGACTGATATTTAAAATTTTATTTTTAAATCCAAATATTTTGATAGTATCTGATTCAAAATGTCATGTTTAGAAGAACAAAAAAATATATCATTTAAAAAGAAAAATTCTTGCAGAGCCAAGTTTCATTGCTGTAATTACAATTTATTAAGGTTTAGCCTCAGTAGGTAGCTCAGCCTCACACAGCCACTTGCTCACTTCCCCCTGGTGGGACAGGGGACAGAATTAGAAGGGTAAAATTGTGGAGTCCCAAGGGCTGAGATAGAGATTGTATAGGTAAAGCAAAAGCTGCCAATGCAAACAAAGGAAAATAGGAATTAATGCACTTCTCTCCATGGGCAGGCAAATGCTCTGCCATCCCGAGGAGAGTAAGAATCCTTTGTGCATAACAGCGACTTGGGAAGACAAATGTCCTCACTCCATGTGTGTCTTCTCCTTCCCCAGCTCAATATGCTGATCATGAGGCTGTATGGCCTGGGATATCCCTTTGGTCTGTTGGGGTCAGCTGTCCCAGCTGCACCCCTTCCCAAATTCTCTGTCTGGGCAGCATAAGAGGCAGAGAAGGCTTTGATTCTGTGTAGCACTGCTCAGCAGCAGCTAAAATTCCCCTCTATAACCAAGGCTGTTTTCATCAAAGGTCCAAAGCATATCAACATGCAAGCTGCTGTGAAGAAAGTCAGCTCTGTCACAGATAAAACCTGTATAGTAAACTGCAGTATTTTTTTGTAAGTACAGGTTAATAACTACAGAAAATTAATTATAATTTTGAGTGGAAAATGTGCAGAGTATATTTATTCTCAGTGATCTCAACTAAACAATTTTACAGAAAATGTAACAGGCTGCTGCTGCTTGAAGAAATAAATATTCTGTGTCTTCTCCACTGATAATGTACTATACAAGGTGAAAAAGACAATCCTGGAAGTATTACTGTGCATTGTCAAAAATATCATCAGTTTGGTAGAGATGTGGCTATTTTTCAACTTTTCCTCCTAGTTTTACTCTAAGATCTCTTTTTTTGAACATTAATTTCTTTCAGATACTGTAAAGTGTGATTCAGTAGTTGCACCATTGTTATTTGGGCAAGAGACAAAGAAAGAAATTGTTCTGCTGCAGAACTGGTAAGGAATTAGAACTAGACTCATTGCCTTCAAATTCTAAGAGTTACAGTGTCTTTCACAGGAGCATTGATAATACACAATTAGAGCTGAAATAAATTCCTTAGAAGCTGAAAAAATGATCTGTCATTTGGAATGACCTTTATTTGCTTTCATTCACAGTGTTTGGGACATCACTCAAGACTTAGAAAACATTTTCACCTTTTCTCTTCAAAGACATTTATTAATGCTCCAATTTTATTTTTAGAATGCAGCTCTATCCCTGACACACCCCAGAATGTGTCCTTTTCTCCTCTTCTATTTATTTTACTGTTATAGTTAGTGGCTTGTGCAATTAGGATTAATGATCAAATTAAAAGGTATCCCAGTGGGTGACTTAAGTTAAATATTCGTACTACACCAGTAATGCCTTGTTATATCTAATAGATCTAGAAAGCTCAATTAAATCTTGAAAAAGGCTACTGAAATTTTCACCTGATTCTTTATAAGACTGACTTAAATCAGAGGAATTCCCATTTAAATTAACTCTTTTTCTCACATAATTCTCACCTGCCCTGATGAAACTTATTATGTGTTTGGACACATAATTATTCTTAAATTAATATTCCAGTAACCTTAGTTAAAAATTTAATATTACCAAATTTGGGAATAGAAAAGTTTCTAAAACATTTATGAAAAGCCACTTGTTTATTACTCAAGAATGCTTCAAAGGTGGGGGATGCTTGCAGAAAGCTAAAAAAAATCTATCAAGTGTCAGATGTTCAATGAGTTTGGTAAACCTAAAGCATTTTTTGGTCCCTAGGAGTAAATTGCTGGGGAGAAGTAGATTTGTTAGATTAGTTCCTTTTTACAAATATGAGCCGGTACAATTTCCAGTTCTGTTAAAGGATTGTATATGAAAGTAAATTTTAAATGTATCTAGTTTTAAATGTTGCAGGGAATATGACAAACTCCATACATGTCCCTTAGGCCTACAGGTAGAGAGACCTGACCCTCCTTCCAAAGATGATGCATCCTCTTTTTACTCCTAAGTTCCTTCAGAACCTCGTTGCCCATCCAGATTGGATGTTTGCTTTGTTGACCCATCTTTTGGCACACAGGGACAGTCTGTTCCTGTGCCTTCAGGATCTCTGTTTTGAAGCACACCCACCTTTCCTGGACTCCTTTGTTTTCAAGGGCTGCTTCCCAAGGAGCTCTCTGAATAAGCCTCCTGAATCGGCCAAAGTCTGCTCTCTGGAAGTCCAATGTAAGAGCCTTACTGATGTTCCTCCTCATTTTACCAAACATTGAGAACTCTGTAATCTCATGATCACTGTGCCCCAAGCGGCCTCCAACCTCCACAAGCATCAACTGCATATTATAAGAAGAGATGCCAAAGATTTTATGCACTTATGCTAACCCAAAGGGTTTGTATGTCTAGTAATGGTGATTTTTTTACACCATAGATGAAGGAGAGGGACAGAACTTGATAAATAATTGAGTTTGTTCCAAAAAAATCAGTGGCAAAAAGTAAGACATATACATGAAAGGGGGGTGAAGAGAATGGATTTGCCAGAGCTAAGGAGTGTAGGAGGAGATGAAAGTAGAGATGTGGCTTTGAAAGAAAGCTTTGAAAGAAAGAAGCAGCATGGATAAGGGAGATTTGAGGTGATACACTGCGAGAGAAGGCATAGAGAACTGAGTTTCAAGTGCAGCGGAGCTGGAAGCATTGAGAGTGAGACTGTGTTATGGAAAATAGGAAATTAAGTTGAATATTCACAGTGGGGATGACAGCAGAGGGCACAGCTGGAGATGTAGACAGTGGAGAAGCTTCAGGGTTTGGATATGAGAGTTCTGCAAGTAAAAACGATGGGGATACCAGCAATAAAAAGACTGATGTCATCACACTAGTAATAAGGAAAAGAAATGTGATATTATTCACATTGAGTCATATTCTCTGTGACTTAAATGCTCTTCACCAAACAGAGTTTACATACTAGGTACACTTCTAAGAGATCTTAAGGAACAATGATATCAGAAGACTATAGACATTTTAGGTGTAACAGGATCTGTAGGAGATGGGGAAACAAGTTTGAGGGTATGGCACAGAAAGTCACATTAGAGACTGAAAGAGGTAATTAGTATGGGGGATCTTATCTGAGAGAAAATCAAATGAAAAAATCAGAATGTAACCTGAGAAATGTCATTGTTTTTAATCAGTTCTGCCTTTCATAAAGATTTATAAAATACATTTATTGCACCAAAGTGTTGCTACAATGACGGTGGACTACAGATACAGGAGCAGAAAGTTTGGTGCTTAAAACAAATGAAATTGCCTCTTGGGAGAAATGTGTGATAGTCTGCATTTTCAATTTAGTTTTAAATATTGATTAAATCTATTTGCATCTTCTATTAAAGTGGAAACAAGCTGAATCCTAATCTCATTTTGTCAGTGCTCTAGGATTTTGGGAAAAAAAGTTCAAAAGCTTGAACTCTACTTTAAAGAATCAGCATGAATTTTTAGAAACCTCGTATCTAGACACACAGGGCTGCATCTTTGATTTATTTTACAAAGTGTGTTTGTGGTAAATATGTTCAATTAGTCTTTTAAACCACCACACTTTAGGGAGTGATCTAGTATCAAGTCCATAGTTTCTATTCTCCTCTGCATTTTATAAGAGGAAACTTTATAAAGAGGATTTCTTATGAAAAGAATGCATTGATTTCCTAAAAATGCCTAGAGAGTAACAACACTTAAAGGCAGGTTGGTGTTTTGTACCTTTGACATTCTTGGGGTGTCCTGTGCAGGACCTGACATTGGACTTGAGCATCCTGATGGATCCTTTCCAACTCTGCATATTCTATTATTCTGTGATATTGGACAGATTAGCAAACTGGGCTGTTTGTTTGATTGTTTAAATAGAGAATATACTTCTGGCTAGTTTTTTATGACCGCTCCTTGAGAAAATCAAGATGCAGCTCTACTTGGTGATTCTTTAAATTTCTTTGAGAGGAATAACCCTTGACTGTGGAGGCAAACGGGTTAGAAGTGCTTCTCTTCACTCCTGGGAAGTAGAATCATTGTGGTAAAGAGATGTTAGTGGTCAAGGGTGTAAAGGAATGTCATTAAGGTCAAATATATATCTGAGTTCAGAGAAGGAAAAAATCAGACATATCTCTGAATAGGAAGCCCTTATGAAAGGCTGAAGACCAAAAAAAAGAGCAAAAGTTTCAACCACAGAAGTACAGAAAATCAGTTAGCAAACAAAGGCCAGCTAAGGAACATATTTGGAAAGGATTTATGTTAAAAACAATAAATTGAATTAAACAGAATATTGAAATTTTGCTTTGACAGAAAAGGAAAGTTTTTTCTTCAAATGTAAGATAACACTAAAGTATGTGATATGCTAATTTGTAATATTAAGATGAGTTGGGGGAAATAAGGAAGATACCTTAATTTTTGAGATTTCTGAGGCTGAGATTTTTTTACACTAAGAATGTTGGCTTGGTATTTGAAAGTGGTTCTTTTGTTTACTAATGGAAAGAAGAAAAAGGGCAAAAAGTATTATAGATTAAACATAAATGGATAAATAAATAGCCTGATTTATAAGGAACCTACCTGAGGAATGATTCTTTGTGGCTATTCTCCACATCATGACTTTTGAGACCTTTTTTTCACCATGTTTTGCTAAGGTGAGCATAGAGGGAGGCAATGACATAAATAAGAATACTAAAGTCATAACAGATACACAAGTTTTGTGTTTCAGTATTTTGTTTTTTCAGGCAATAAAAAATATCTCTTAATAACTCTGTTGCTACAATAGCTTAAATATTGTTGGCTGAAGTCAAATCTTATAGAAACAGAAAACGTTAGTTGGGCATTGCACAGACTGATTATAAACTGATGAACAACAAAAGATATTCCTTTGGTTTGATGACCATATTGGATTAAATCCTAGATGTGTGTTTTGGGATAAATGGCAGTGGAAAACTTAATGGCAGAATGGAAAATTTATTATTTTTTTTTTTGTTATTTTTCCTTTAAAAGTATTTGGTAAGACACCAAGTGTCTTGTTAAGATTGCTTTGAAAGCAATTCCAAAGCTATAACCAGACCTGAATAACCAGATCTGTGAAATAACATATAGTTCATGCAAAGAAAAACTCATTTGTGAAACACTAAGTACCTCCTCTTTAATAATACTATGTCTAATTTCTCCCTCTGCTGTCCTCAGGTTTGTCCTTGGCAAAATGCTGTCCAAATGCAGAGGGCACATGCAGAAATTAACCCACGAGGCATTTAATTTAAGATACACGAAAACCCATGAGAATAAATTGAGTGGTTTTTTTAAACACCAATTAAATTACCAGCATTACCAATATTTATAGTTTATGGAACAGTAGCGGAATGAGTCTACATTAGAGATTGCATTCTCTGCTCCTCAGTTTAAAATACTTCCATGGACCTCAGCTGGATTTTTTGAGTGGAATGGGAGAAGAAATACAAGATAAACAGGCAAAATTATGATAGTAAAGTAGGGACAATCTTTCAGGAAAAGACAAAGTTACACTAGCACTTCTTGTTTTGAAACATATGTAGGTGCTTTTGATCGCATAGTACTACAGTCCATTCCTTCTCCACCAAAATTCACAGATCTTATTATTATTCCCTGCCTCTAGAGGGACAGGATACTTTGTAGATGAATAAAGAACTAGCCAATCTCTGAACTGTAAGGGAAAAAAGAAACTTTTCTTTGAAAATATCAGTAAGTAGTACTGTGCTAATAACAAAATCACCAATCACTTCTGCTGAACATATGTAGTCATAGAGCTTGTATTTGAAAATTAATAGTCAAATGGATGGATATAATAAAAACTGGAGAAAGGGAAACTGAGGCTGGGAGTACATTTGTTGAGAAATACATTTCTTCAAAAGTACCATAAGTTTATAAGTAAATAGATAGATAAAGTAAGAGCAGAACAAAAGCTGACTAGAGTCTCAGTTTATGGAAATAAATTTACATGAATTCCTCAGTCTAAATGCTGCTGTCTTGCTGCATTTGTATTCTCATCTGTAGTGGAATGCTTCTGCCACCAAAGATAAGGCAATCAATGTGGACTCAACTCTGATTTATGATTAGTTAACTCTTAAGCCTCTTTCAAATCTCTGCAGCCTAAGCAATCTTTTTAACTGTAAGGACATGACATCCATAATAAAAAACCCTCAGCATTCAAGAATCAAAAATGTTCTTTCTATCATTTCTTCATTTGTGGTATTATAGTATTACTTTGGCAACTTATTGATAAACATTGATTTCCTCTAAAAACTGTGGAATGGATTATAGACAGAAACCTTATTAAATCCACATTTGCTGTATGGTATCCATAAGCTTCATTTCCAATGTAGTCTTATGATGCATTCTAAGAGATACGTTACTGCTTTCCACATTGTTTCCATATCAAGTGACATGTGAAGAGACAGTGAACAGCAGTAAATTATAGCCCAGTTCTAAATTTCACTTACTAAAAGTATTACTCCCTGCAGGCTGACTGTAAACATTCAGACAAGTATTTTTTTCCCCTCTGCTACATTTGGAGTTGTACAATTAAAATCCCCAGAATGGAGTGATAGCTTAGCTCAGGTGAAATCTGAACAGAAAGAGTATTTGATGTGAATGACATTTCTCTAGTGCTTTTGACAAGAGTAAAACCAGAAAGTTTACTTATTTAAGCAAATGTTACTCAAAGCTCATATGAATTGGAGTCAACACAAATGCCAGTATATTCAAAGAGGATGGGGGAATTATTGATTTTATAAAAATGATGAGATATTTATCCAATAGCATATTTAACAGGAATTGCTCAAGAAGTATTTTAAAAATGTATTCTGAATTTGGGAGTGTTACTATGAATTTTATCCTTAAAAGTGATTCACTCATTTAAACAAACTGAGCCACAAATTTTTTTGCCAAGAGCCACAGCACTCATTTTTTTTCCCATATTTTCTTACTTCTGAACTCACCCAGAATGCAGCATTTCCTTTTCAAACCTCGGGAGTCACCCCCTAACATAGTGGAGTCCCTATGATAACGCTGGTGTCAGGAAGCAGCAATTCAACTACCTTAGTAAAGCTGCCCTCTTAGGTCACAGACAAAGCAATTTCCTCATAGATATTAATAATTTTGTACATGTAGGTAGCTGCTGGAACAGCAAAAGCAGATTATTTCATCATGAAAAAACTTGAAAGAAATGTGAAAACAGTATTTGGGTTTTTGTGAAAAAGTGCAGTTTTTTAGCTCTGATCTGTTTAGGGAGTGCTACCTCATACTCTGAGCATGCAAACCAGGCACCCAGGAGTGTAATTACAAATGTGAGTTTGCATCTCACCTCCTGTGAACAGAGGAAAAAAACGTCAAATCCATACCAAATCTATATTAGTGTTTTGTTTTCTTTGCCAAGCTGAAATAATTAAGATAGAAAATATTTTGCACCTCATTAATTCCTAATCATTCCCAGGGTTGCTGTTTTGCTTTGAGTTTGGACTTTTTAAATCATTGTTACTTTATTGAATTTTCATGTCATTATCCTAGATGTCATCTTTTGACAAGCTAGATCTAAGTTAAGGTCTAATCTAAATCAAATTGGTTTTCCTTCACTGCTTTGTTCAAAATACTGACATAAAGAGCTGAAATTACTCCTAAATATTTTCAGCCTTGAAACGGTAGCATAAATTCTGTCCACTGCGTATGTGCCTGTGATTGTCCATCATGAACATTGCACCAGTGCCTGCTCCCACCAAAAAAAAATCCAAAACCCAAAACAAATGGCCAAATAACTCTTATAGTCTGAGTTAGTTAAATAAATTATTTATGAAAATTTTTATACCTGTGCTTATTGGAATAACTTTCATATTTAAAGTATAAATAGTAGTTCTTATAGTAGTTGTTTATCTATAGTATCAAAGTAATTTTTTAATTACTTCCATTAAATGCAATAAATGCTGGAGACTGTCTTTCAACATATTTTAACAATAATTTATTTAAATGTGCTGTCCCTGATCCATTCTGAATTTATAAAGGGAAAGCTTAATGGAACAAGAAACAAAATATTTTGAAAACCCAATTTGTTTGAAATTGTTTTTGAACAGGGAATATATTGCTCTTGGGTATTCCTAGTCTCAGAAAGTCAGACATGATTATTATCGCTTTTTCATGTGGAAAGGACAGGGCAAAATTCCAAAATTTCAATGCCCAAAATTCCTAACCTGCATAAATTATTTATTTGTAGAACTACACATATATTGGATTGCCAACTGACTGCCTTTTTTTGGCAGATGCATACTGCAACCCGTTTCAGAGTTTTCCTTAATTTGCTCAGGGTATTGGGATGAAATCTTCACATCACTGCATTCCCTTGCAGGTCTTGGAGCCAGCTCAAGTTTGTGATAGTTCTGTGTGACAGCCTGAGCAGGCTCTTCTACCCAGAGCAAAGCAACCAATATGGAATCATTGCTGCATGAGCAAATCACACCACATAAAAAAGCAGAGATTAACAAAAAAATGAGGTGAACAAATCTGAATGAACTAGTAAGAAATCAGGTATTTTGCTCTTCTATGTTTATTCTTGTTCTTTGTAAAATATTCAGGATAAAAGTTAAAAAGCCAGATAAATGTATATATTGCTCATATAGTTTAGCTTGGGACTGTGTAATACTTTTACTTTGCCTGCCAAAGTCACACTCAGGTGAGCTGATTATGACATTCCAACTCTCATTCCAACTGTGAAATTCCTTTGCTCATGTGAAACTTCCCAGCCATGGTACCCAGTGTGTGACCATAGGTCTAATTCAATAAATGTTGCCCTGTTTCCATGTGTATATGATGTTTAAATCACCGAGATATAAAATAACTTTTAATTCTCCTGAAAAATATTCCAGGGATGGAATCAAAACCTTGAAATATCTCACATCTTCCATGTTTGGTAGGACATCTGTGGAAAATAACATTGAGGCAATTATAAAGTTGAAGAATTGTACCATTTTATCATAATAATAACACGTATATTTATTAAGGAAAATGTAATAATTATGAATTGCAAATCCCCCCTCTCTTCTATGTCATCTAAATTGTTCTTGTCAAAGCCATTCGCGATCACTGAATGTTCAAGTCTGGAAAATAAATTCAGAATAATTGAACTTGATATTCATTCACCACCATTCTTTTTTACCAGATATTTTTGATGGCAGGTTTGCAAGTCTTGGAATGCTTTCTTCATAGGAAAAATAAATAAATAAATAAATAAATTTATATATATATTTGAGGAATTATTGAATCCAGAAATTTCTTTCAAATTATATTCAAATTGCTGTATTTTCCTTTGCTGATACATGTGGAGGAGGGAAGGGAAGGGAAGGGAAGGATGTTAATATGAAAATGTAAGTTTTCTCAATTGTTATAAAATAGAGTAACACTTCTGGATTTGCTGTCATCCTTGGGGATTCATTGACTATCTAGTAGATCTGAATCTCTGTTTTCTGAAATCAGAATTCAAATGTTCCCCTGGGAACAAGACAAGGAATATTCTGAATTTTTGTTACACTGTGTGTTTTATCTGTCATTTCAGTGGCAAACACCAGCAGATTCCACAGTGCAGCAGTTTTTCCAACTGATTTAAACAGCTCAATACCATCTGACATCTGATAAAACCCTGCTATTAGTCTCATCAAGAGAATTAATTGGGGATGTATATTTTGATAAATTGTATTGAAGCAGTAAAATAAGTAAGAATTTAACTTGGCTATGAGGTGGAATCCCCAAGTCCATTTCCACAAAAAGACTTCTTTATTAATGGCATACATAGATAAATTATGTGGGAGTGAGGGAATCAAGGAAACAGAGAGAAGTGATGAAAGAACAGTGAGTAGGGTAAGGAAAAATACATGTATCAAGCAGAGAACAGACTAAGAAATCAAGTGGTACTTTCTTTTGCAGATGGGAGAAGTGCATCAGCTAAGCACTTTCATAAAACAGGTGAGACTGGTTTGTCCCAATGTGTTCCTCCTCAAGGTAGTTGCCTTAGATCTGGTAACTAAACACTGCTGCCTCACAAAACAAAAACCCAAACTCCAAACTACCAAGGACACCTGTCTTAAAGGACATATTGCTGCCATAGAGGTATAATTCAGTGACACAAAAAACACTGGGGAGAGAATTGCATTTATCTTTAGGATTTTTAGCAGTAAAAATTCTTGTATGTCTCAAATATTATTAAACAGGGCTTCCTTGTGCCATTTAATAGGTGCTTCCTTAGAAAAATAGTACAGATGTCCTCTCAGGTGAAAAAGCTTTATTTTTGCACTGCATGATCAGATTTTCTGTTATTGTTTAACAAAAAAGCAGTGGCTTTCAATGCAATTGTGTCAGCTGCAAAACTATAATGCAGCTATGATGAGTAATCTTCTGAGTCCTTTGTGTGGAGGTAAATAGGAAATGGTTACCAAGGAAAATTAATGAGTCTGGGAGACCTCAACTTTACTTCCTTTTGCATTTTCTTGGATTTTAGAGTTGCCAGTACTTTTGGAAGTAAATTTTAAAAGATGTAAAGTTACCTAAACAAGTAAAAAATTAAATTATTTATTAAATTTTTCCCTTGTCAGACTATTCAGATCTCAGCCATCCAATTTGGCAGTGACTAAGAATGACTGAGTGACTAAGAATGACTGAGTGACTAAGAATGATTGAGTTAATATAACACTAGCAGGCTGTGCATTTTATCTTTGTTTACAAACCTGCACACTGGAAGTCCATGCTTAAAAACTGTGTAGCATTATGTACTCATGCACTTCTAATTTTGTAGTCACCAAGGTATTCTGTTTCCTTATTCTATACAGCAGAGCCTTCTGTTTGTTTTAGGTGCACTTCCAAATGTGTGAGGTTTGTACTTCTCCTTGAATTATGTAGTTATGGTTCCAGTTCATTTTTCTTTCTTCTACAAAGGGATTTTTCTTCCCTGTTTACTCTGGAACAGGAAAAGAAATACTCTCAGTTGTTTTTTTCTGTTTGTTTGCTGGTTTGGGGTTTTTTAAAAATGAACCTACACATTGTTTAGTCAATTGAATTTCATTACTCATTGTTCAACTATAATTTGGAATGTTTTTTTCCTATTCCTTTGCAAAAGGTCTTAAAAATAATAGATGAAAAAAATAATGTAACAAGTTTATGTTTTTCCAATAAAAACGGTAGTTTTCTACACTTTAAAAAAATGGATTTTGAAATGGAATTATTACCACATCCCTATCTTCATGTTTATACATATGTATGGGTATATTTGTGCATGTGACTCCTATCAAATAAGGTCAATTGATTAAACACACAAATTAATGGCAGTGGATATTAATACATCTTTGTAGTTCATGTTGTTGAAGGCAGCAGATGGAACTTGACTCTGCTCCCTTAGGTATTGTTAACCACTCCATCAAAATAGAGTCAATGGGAAACATTCTCCTCCCTTTATTCCCAGCTGAAGAAGTCAAAACCTCACCTAGCAACAGAGCTCAGAGTGCAGACTGCCATGCAAGCTACTCACCAGTTTTGGGTAATCAAGCCCTGAGGTACAGGCTGATATTGATGAACTTAAGATGGCCACTTGTCTTCTGAGAAAAGATGTGTTATGCCTTATAAAGCTCTGGAGCTTGATCTGTTCAAATATGCCTGCATCAATCTCTATTTTTAAAGGAAACAAAGGCTACCTGCTCCAGTTTCCTAATTGCTAATACTTAAAAAATACAAATACTTATAGCCCATAATATATTTTAGAAAACTAATTGGAATTTGCCATACATTTCTTTCAATCCTTATGTTTTATGGATGGAAATATCTTTTTAACTTCTCTGTACTGTTCCAGAATGTCATCATATTCAATAGGTTAGGCTCAGTCTTCATCAGGACTGTGTTATATGAGAGACAGATTTAAGACAGGGAATATTTATTTAATAGTGTAGAGGGGTGGAAAGACGTTCTACATCACTAATAAATCTGCATATTCATTGGTAGATAGTTAGTAGTTCTATGGAAAGTGGTTCTTGGAGAAATGTCCTGCTGTGATAAACACAGACACACAGAGGTCATGGCTTGTGGACAGGACAGAAAAGCAATCTTGTTCTCCTGATGAAAAAGCAGTGGCAAATGAGCAAATGGAAGTGCTGAACCAGCATGACTTGTCTGCCTGCCAGGAACAGCTATTTTGGTGCATTGCCAGGTGGACAAATGCTGAATTGCTCCTGGCCTGTGAAGGTGGAGGGAAGTAATCCAAGCGTAGGTTAGCAGAGCTGGCATGACTCAGAAATAAGAGAGGAGAAGCCTGGCTCATATCCAGGGGAAGGAATAGCAGGGTGGATCAAGGGGGTGAAGAAATGAAGTGTGTAAGTCCATACATGAACCTTTTCCCTTGGAACCAGTGGTGCAGCCACATCACAATATGAGCTCTAGAGATGAAATAATGACAAAGGCTGGTTTTGAGAGATTTAGTAAGAATCATTGGTCTTTATGATCAAAGTGTATTAATTTTGACTCGACCTCCGCACACAACCTTTCTGCTATTTTACAACTGTCTTTTGCTTGGAAACACTAAGCTGCTGTGCATTGCTGGTGCAGGCTGTGTGCAGATGCTGCCAGGCTCTGCACACGTGGCAAACAATGCAATTCCCACAATGTGAACTCTTGCCAGCTCACATTGTGAACCTCAGCTACAGAGCTACCTTAAAAGCAGTCCAGAATTCTCCAGATGAATGCAAATCTAGAGTAATAAAATTATGATTCCCAAGACAAAGTGGTGAGAATATGGGTTATTTAACAGGGACAAGAGGAAACAATCTCAAGTTGCACCAAAGGAGGTTTAGATTGGAAATTGGAAAAACAAATCTTCACCAAAAGGGTTGCCAGGCACTGGAAAGTGCTCCCCAGGGAGTGGTGACTTGGCAGTGTTGGGTTTACAGTTGGACTTGATAATCGTAGAGGTCTTTTACAACCTAAACGTTCTCTGATTCTATGATTTTGATCACATAATGACACATTGTAGCTTTCAAATTATTTTGCTTACTGAAGTTCTCAAGATTCACTTTTTTTTTTTTTTTTTTCCTGTTTGGAAATGATCTGTTTCCTGAGGAGAGCACAGAATTTAAACTGGGAATATATATACACATTGACATGCTGTGGTCACACAATAGCATGCAAGAAGTAACATCTGTAGGAGTTCCACCCTTTTACTATGTGAAAACATTCATGGCTTGGGAGATCCAAATTCAATTGGTTCCTGCCCATGGCAGGGTAAGTTGGGTGAGTTGGGACTAGATGATCTTTAAGCTCTATTCCAAACCTTTAATTTTCCATGTTTCTGTGAATTCTCTTTCTCTGCTTCATGGATTTTCAGTCTTTATTTCAAGTTTCTGAATAGGGCTCAAACCACTTTAATTGCAGCAGTCCACATAGGCTTCTCTCAGTCTCTATTAATGTTATTTTCTCTTCTGAATGAATATTCAGTAGTAGAGGGACTGAATCTCTATCATCTCCTGAGTTTTACAGTGAGTGCAGAGCAGCATTATGTTTTGGGTGCTTGGGTTGTTCTTTTGCTTGAGGGTGAGGAATGAAAAGCCAAAGGGAATATTAATTTAGCAGTTATTAATTTGAAATGATGTACTTTTGTATACTCTTCATGAGCTGTTCTACTTTCTATTAAAAAATATGTAAATGTTGATAGTGGTTTTCTGGGAAGTGTGGCACCTGAGTGTAACATCTGTTCTGGAATATATATTTTTTTTTGTAGAAGTGGAAAAGCATCAAGAGAATACAATGAATTAGCTTATAATTAAGAGATTGTAGCTTGGTGAGTCCCTAGAAATCAGGAGGTGTTAGGTTCAAATTGACTTAGGGAGAAAAAAAAATTTGAACGGTCCCCCTTCCATGGTGACTGGATGTCCATCCTCCCTGTTACTCACACTGCTGCTTGTGTTCAGTTTTGTGAAACCAGCCCTTCATTTTCTTCACTTTTCACATCTTCACTGAAATGCAATATTATATTTTGGCTCAGAGAAAAGCAATTTCATCTAAGCTTGGTTTTGGGAAGAAAAAAGCCCAAACAATTCACATTTATTCTTTTTTTTTTCTAAGTGGGCTTAATCAGTCAATGAAGTGGGCATGGGGGGGGGGGGGAGGGCATCATTGATCTGTGTGTCCCAGCCTGATTCTCCTAAAAATTTCCCCCTTCTAGGCCAAGGAAACAAAAGATGTGTTTATTTATTCAGAACATGAACAAGGATGAAAATCAACACACAGGAAAAACTGCAGTTTGGATAAAGGCAGTTCTATTTACTTCACCACAAGTAGCACTGTCTAAATCCTTTACTCAGTATACTGAAATCCTTACAGTGCTTTGCAGGGCTCTGTCTCTAACTTGTAAATACACAGGGAAGAAGAAAAGCAGCAGTAACAGACTAAGGCAGTAGTAATGAACTGTGGAGTCAAACTGCTGATAACAACAGGAGTTTAATATCAGCCATTAACCTCTGCAATATCCCTGCATTCAACTTGGAACCAGCCCTCAGAAAATATTACCTTCTCTATTGATATGCAGCTAGAGAAATATTCACTTCTAGAGTACATGCAATTACAATATCTACTGTTGGTTAGGAGTGCTGAGAACAAAAGAGCTGAAGTAACAGTGAAGCTTAAAATGTAGGGATGCTCAAAATTTTGCAAGAAATTTTTTTCTTTTGGTGGAAGAGTTTGTCACTTCTGTGCAGCTAAATGATTTCTCCTGCAGAGTATGCAGGTTATCTTCAATAGTTAAAGATGGATTTTTGAACTGCAGGAGGCTGGGAAGTGCATATCTTGCTGAAACTTCAAGCAAATTCTCAGTTAACTGTGTAACTAAAAGAGTTCATGTGCAAGTACAAACACACTACAGGAAAAACATATTACTAAGTGTGGTAGGGGAAAGAGAGGGAGACTAAGCATTTCCTTCATTGTCAGGTTTTAAGCAGCTCTTTTCTTTGAAAAGACTGCTGCTAGCTCTTATGATGGCTTGAGTTTTCATTATGAGAAGGGGCCAAGTTTTTCAGGAAGAGATGATGTGTTTTATTGACTAGAGTTCACTTTCCTCCAGCTTTGTCAGACAAGCTTCTGGGAACAGAGTCTGAAGTACATGCCACAGTCTGGGAGCACAGTCTGAAGTAACAAACAAGGGTAACAAAAATAGCATTGATTCCTGCCAAACACTACCTTGCATTTATCTTTAGGTTGTGGATACGAATAACATTATTGCTATGAAAATAATACTAAAGGTGGGGATTTTTTTCAGTTTTGGATCTTCTCACAGGTCTAATTTATTGCTCTGGACACATTTAACTCTTTGAACCATTATTATGCTTACTGCTCAGTAAACCTTGATTACTTAAGCTCAGTTCTTTTGGAAATTATAAAGGGACTTATGTATTAAAATATATGAAACATTCAAGCTTCCATTAAGTTCCTTTTGTTCCTAAGTTTTACATTCAGTATGTAGAACCAGAGAAGTCTGTGATTCATTCTGTGAATATTTGAAAACTTTTCTCCAGCCCTATTGGTTTTGAGAGGGTTTCAAAATTATCTCAAAACTTTGCCACCTTAAAACACCACGGTATTTTAATCATGAAATGCAAACAAAATAACAGCAACAACAAAACCCCAAAAAACTGTCCCCTGGAAATGCTGCAGTAATTTTTTGATGCAATTAATGTATAATTAATTGGTAATGTAAGCATTACTCTTAGCCTGTCATCTTATGATATTCTTTTCAAAATGGATCACAAGATGAAAGGAAAACAAATGATGACCTTTCAGCATGACTTAGCTTGCCTACATAATATTTCTTCTTCAGCTAATTTCTCTCCTTCAGAGGGAAGGTGAGGGCAATTATTTGAAATGCTGAACAAGTGGGAAAAATCTTCAGGATGTTTTGTTGGAAGCAGAGAGAAACTGAAGTAAAAATATTAAATAACCAGCCCCCAAACCCTCAAGAAAAAAAACTTCTTTGTGGTTAACAACATATCTCTATTTTTCCATCTTATGGATTTTAATTAAATTGTGTCCTTTGGGTTTAGATACCGAAGAGAAAATACTAAATTTCAACAACAAAACCTCAGACCAAACAACTCCTGTAAGAGTTTTAGCACCAAAGGGGAAAAAACTCTTTTAAAATTCTTAAAGATTAGAGTTTTTCACCATATTAAATGTGGTTCTTCATCACTGTCTCATCTCAATGTCAGTTTTTTTCTACTCTTCTGTTCCATCAAGAGAAAGAAGTCTTATTTCAGAGGCTAGTTCTTAGCACTTTGTAGACTCCATTTTCTAAATCACACTGATTTGTCTCTATCATCTTTTTGTCTAGTTCAAGTTCCTTCCTAAGTTAAATTTTGCCTATCCAATGGATTTTATTGATAACCATAAGCAGTCTATTCCAAGCATCTCTTTTAATCTTCCATCTTGCAGATTCATAATCAGGTTATTTTTAATTTATTCAAATTACAATGATGCTATGTATCAAGGCTGTTCTAAAAAAATTAAAACAAGATTTAAACCAAGAAAAGGGTCAGGAAACCTCTTATATGAATTCACCTTTTTCATCCTTAAAATTCTCAAATTTTGTAAGTTTTCATGCAAAGTGAATAGGGTACTAACTCCAAAATCAAAAAGTAGCATACTGGGACTTTCAGAATCCCAGTGGTAAAGGAGTTGAAGCTTTAAAAAATGTCCAATATTTAAAATATTGAGATGAACTAAAAGAGTTTGCACTATTATAAACATGATGTATACCATCTTTTCAGTAAAATTTTGCTGTCGGGTATAATGCTTAATGCATTAATGCCAATTATTTAGTTTCTTTAAAGAGTAAAAAAAGAGTACCATTCTCTTGGGCAAGACATTATTCAGGATAATTAAAATTTGTTAGTTGACATGTTTATGGAATGCTGAAAGCACAATAGAAAATATTAAAAAAAAACCCACTTCAACTTCTACATGATAAATTTGTTCACTCTTGCTAAAATTGTGTGTTTATTTTTAGCTCTCCAGGAAGTGTTATCACCAAGCTAATGATAAAGTCATAACTTTCCACTTTGATGTCTTAATCAAAGCTCCTCTTTCTTTTAAAGAATTAAAATGTTACAAGTTACTTCTTGGGATTCAAAGGGTGGCGAAACTCCTTAAAACATGGCGGTGAGACAAAATTCCTGGGGAAATCCCTAATGCACACCTGGATTATAAGACCAAAAGCCAAGGAAATGTACTACGAGGTTCCTTTCACATGCCCATCTCCCATTGAAAAATGGAAAGGGTATAACATCAGTTTCCGATAAATATTTCAGAGAAGGAGGCTAATGTAACTGGCAGAATTTTTAGCAATATATGCACCATCTTTTTGCTGCTTCTTTCACCCAGTACTGTCTCTCCCATGCCAGGATATATTTTTCATTAGCTATCCTTTACAGAAGCTAATAGCAATAAAAATATCTTGTGTCAGAAGCCAAGAAACTGCTTGGCATATATATTTTTTAATATACAGGCCACAATGATATCCTAGTTATTTGGTGTTGTTCTAATTTGATTAAAGGAGTTTAACATGCAAGTTTTTTGCAAGATTGAAGCTGGAGATTATTGACATGAGCAGACCAGTGCCACTGGGGTGATGAACTATATAGGTATTTGAAAAGAGAGGTCACTTTAAAGAATATAATGTACCATGGTTTATTAAACTTCAATTTAATTCAATAATTCAATAATAAAATTACAATTGTTAAAAAGAGCCACCTTTTTTTGATCTCAGGCTAATTCTTTTTCCTTTTGCTTTTAGATATTTTTTGTCTTTTTTTTCATCCTCCTTTTAATGAAGATCCTTCCTGTACATCTACATCTTTGCCTCCTCACACTGCTTTTATTCTCTCTTTCCTTTTAGCATCATTTTGCTTGTTCTCTCTTTATACTTCTACTTAGTAAAGGACAGTGACTGCAAACTTTTCCTGCAAGTCACTACTACCTTTCAGCAGATGGCACTGTTATTTAGTCTAACTAGCAGGGCAAGATAATTAACTTAAACCCCTTTCTTAAACAATGAAATAAAGACACCTTTTTGACTGCATTTCCACCTTATAAACAAAATCAGTGGCAAAATTACCGATAAAATGCTGCAACATTATTTTAACCATGCAGAAATATGTTGCTAGATGCCAGACCTCCTTTAAAGGGGGCTCTGGAGCCATTTAGAAAAACTGCTTCTCTTAGCAAACAAGTTTTGGGGGTGTGGGGGGAAATTTATAGCGTGCACATAACCCCATTAGCCTCCAGCCCTGCTGTGGTTGGTATGGTTACCTTTGTGTGTGTGAGAGGCAGTGCTCCAGGCAGGGGTGCAGCTGCCCGGCCTGTGTGTGGTACCCGCTTGCCTGGCACCGAGCCCGCCAGGCTCTGCACTGCAGGTTCCCACAGATGCCTGGGGAGCCTGGTGGAGAACAAGCAAGTGCTCTGCCAATGCTGTCAGGAAAACATGCAACTTCTGTCAGCTCCAATTACAAGGAGAAGATGAATCACATCTCTTAGCTGTCCCTGGTGGCACTCTGGCTGCTGGCAGGCAGCTGTAAGCAGGAGTTTCTCCAGTCTGCTGCCAGCCCCACTGTTTTTCCAGCAGCTCCATTTTGAGGTTCCCTGAGGTGGAAAACCATATTCAATTAGTTTGCTCCAACTGATCCACAAACTTCTACTTGCAGTCTGCTCCCATGATGTTTCTCTTACAGTTAGCACTGGTTCTTTTACCTCTAATACATCCTGTGGCCTTCTAGGCTCAGCTGCCTTTTGTGTTCTTGCCAGAGCAAACTCTCAATGGTAAAGTTGCAACTATTACCTCTTGTTGTGCTTCCACCATTTGGGAAAGAGCAGGAAAAGTGGACTGGGATGGGAAAAAAGATGTGAACAGGGGACTCCTTGTGATCAGCAATACTGGGCTGAAGGGGCCCACCTCAAGGCATGTAAATAAGAGCCTACAGGACATGGTTGTGGGCGAAGCTCTCACAACTTTTCTGGGTGCTTCTCTGAAACACCTGAACAACAGGATGCACTGGAGGTCTGTGTGAAGTTACAGGACTGCTGCCTCACTCAGATGATATGGGCAGGGTGGTACAGCTCACACAGCTGCAGCACCGTGATGGACAGATAGAGGCTCTGGGAGGTGTGACTGGGAAGGAAGGGAGAGTGAGCTGCCTTTTATGGGAGCTACAGGAATGCATAAAGCTCTGCCTAGACATGGACAATGAGCCAGTCATGAACTGGGCCAAGAGCAGGCTGACAAATATTGGTGACTTTGTGGTGGGTCTCTGCTACACACCACCTGATCTGGATGTAATAGAAGATTAAGTCTTCTTCAGGCAAGTGGGAGCACCCTTGTTTTTGCCAGGTTGACCTCATGGGTAACCTAAACCACCCTAATATCTGCTGGAGGGGCGACACAGGTTTGGGTACAGTAGTGACAACAAGTTCCTAACTCAGATGATCAAGGAGTCACCAAGGAGAGGGCACTCTGATAGGTCAGATTGATCCAAGAACTGATCAGGGATGCGAGGGTCTGCAGCAGCCTTGACTGCAGGGAACACGAGATGGTGAAGTTCAGGATACTCAGATGAGAAAACAAGGCTAAAAGGAAAATAACATCCCTGATCTTCATGAAAGCAGAGTTTAGCACTTTCAGAGGCCTACTTTAAAAATCTGATGTAATACAATCCAGGAAAAAAAACCAAAACAAAAGCAGACTTCAGGAAGGCTGGTTGACTTTCAGGAGTTGCAGGAGGCCTTCATGGATGAACCAGGATCTCTCGACTAGGCTCAAATGTTAAAAGGAAGTAGATAAAAGATGGGGGCAGTATTGAGAAATCCAGAAAGAACACAGAGATATTGTCCAAGTAGGTGGGGATAGTATTATGAAAGCCAAAATCCACTTGAGTTTAATCTGACAAGGGATTTAGAGAGACTTCTGTAGGCCCAATGCCAGCAAAGTTAAGAGCCTTTTCTCCCTTTTCCCTTCACTCTCACTTACTTCAACCTTCCTAAACATTATTGTTGCTCTCAATAGCAGGCTTGTCTTCTAATTTACTTTACTCCAACCACCACCAGTGAGATGCACAGTTCCTTAAATATCATGTCTTTTCCTATTTGCCATCTGAGTTGTCTTTTTTTCTATACTTCTCATCTCTGCTTCTTGTTCCTTTCATGGTCCTGTCTTTTTCTCTTGACTATCAAGCCACTTTCTAGAGGAAGTGATAGTTCACCATGTCCCAGACAAACACATAATTAAGGCAAATTAAGTTGCCAGGTTTTGTACAGTACTTGTCTATGATTCATAAGCTGAGAATGGAGTTACTGAAGCAAAGCCTTTTAGATGCTGTACTTTTATTTCTGAAAGACTTCCTGCTGCTATTCCCATGCCCTCCATTGTTCTTACACAGCTTCCTTCTGTGTTTCTTGCTTCCTGGTGCATGACCATGTCCCATCCTGTAGGAGTACTTTCCATTGTCCATTTGCCATTCACTGAACAGTAACCAAAGTCTTTCATCTTTCAATCATGGTTCTGTAAGTTTCCTGAAAGCCTTTACATTATGGTCTGTCTGCTTAATAATTAGAAAATCCTATGAATTCTTTTAACTTCAGATGTGACTTTCCTACTCATGCATTCATCTTAGCTATGATTCTCCAAATCTTTTTTAGAATAAGTAGCTCATCACAGGTTCCTTTCATCAAGACTTAATCCTTACTCCAAATGTTGTGTTGCAATTGCTTTCCTGTCTTGCTAAGAAGGAGAAAGTTAATGTTGGAAAGCTTCCAAGTGCATCAAAGTGAGGAAAGTGTGCTAAACAGTAATGAATCTGTGACCAGATGGTGTGGCTGAGTGATTGCTATGGAAAATATTTAGATTTTAATAAACATACAAATATTAGGAGAGAAAAAAATAATTTCAATTCTGCTAGTATTTTTATTTAAACATATTTTTCCTGGAAATGTGGTAATATGAAAACCATGTTTTCACAAGACTGTCATTTAATGCCATTAACAAATAGGAGTATCACTGTAGATGATGTTGTTTTTCAAATCACATCATTGCATGCTTATTAGAATAATTTTATGGCATATAAACATCATTTACATATGAATTGTGGTAGTATCCTATTATCTTTCTTGCTGAAACAACTCTTCTAACAAGAATTTTAGGTTTCTGCATTAAAAAGAACAAAAATATTTTGGACACTGAGAGATGAATGAGTTTACCACAAATTTAATATAATCTAACTTGATGGTTGCAAAAAGCCCTTTATCTGTTGGACTATAGATGAACAGAAACTGCCCTCTTATTGGGCCAATCAGTTGGTGAACCCAGAAAATGTGGATGGAAAACGTGACTATTGTTTTCTGAAGAAGCCAGAGTATAACACAACAACAGCCTCATTTTTTATTAACTGTTATTGTCCTTTTTTTGGCATGAAATGTTTAAGATTTTAAAATATTTAGTATTTCAAAAATTAACTTCAAAAATAACATGACGAAATCTGATCTGTGTTCCTTGTTTAAATAGATCATCTAGAATTGGATAAGGATGAGACTTCTTAAGCTTTTGAACAAGAAAATTAATTTATACTCTGTGAATTTGCCATTCTTAAACTGCCTTGTTTTTTCAGTAAAAATACTGTTTTACAGCCAAAATATTTCCTGTCAGAAAACAAAACAGATTTTAGCATAAAACTCCCAAAACTCAATAGTTTGAAACATTTTGCTATAAATCCCAAAAGGACACATTCAAAATATTTTGTCTGCCCCTTTGGAAAAATGATTGTTACCCCTCCTGTTTCCCTTCCACCACCCAAAGCTGACATAAATTGCTTTATTACAGGTAAGAGTGTCAATGTTTAGCATTCTTTGATTCAGAAACATCCCAGCATCGTCCTCTGGCTCAGACCAGAAAAAAACCTGCTCCAACAGGAAGTGTCATACACAAAGGAAGACTTTATTTACGTACTAAAAAAGCACAAAATGTAACAGAAACAGATGCACTTTTCTAGTATTTGGAAGCAAACTGATTTATGAGATATAAAACTATTTAAACTACTTAAGTACTTCATGAGCATTGATATATCAGTTATATTACACATCTCCACCATAGATTTTATTTGGTTTAATTCTGTAATATTGTTGAAGCTCCCATTTTCATCCATGTTCTTATCCTTTGATTTAGTCTTACCACTGATGAGAAGAAAAATGCTCTCTACCTTAGTGGAAGCGCAATATTTATTAGAAACAACATTCTTTAAAATTTTGGAAGTCTTCTGAAATATCTGAGCATTTTTTAAATATCTTGAAAATTCTTCTGTATATTTCTTCCTTATGCCTTTTCTTTGCAATAATATTGCTGAAACATTTTTGCAGTTTTTCAGACAAGATGTATTTTAAGAATTTTTGTTCATTTTAAATAACAATTTTTAAAAAGACCAATTTTGTAATTTTGTCCTTTTACATAATCAGGGAGAATTATTGTTGTTACTCAGGGGGAATTATTGTTATTATCCATTCTTGACTGGTATTGCTTTGCAAGGAAGTGAAACTTTAAATTAGTTTTTGATTGTTTTGGGGTTTTTTAATATTACAGATTATTTTTTTCAACTACTTTCTTATCATTTTGATGGAGCAAAATATCCTTACCTACTGTAGAACACCTGACATGAGATGAATTATTAATAATGGCAAAACACCTACCTTAGCAAGTTGTTCCTCTTGTGTTTTTGAAAGTAGGACTCCTCACACATCTAGAATAAATATTTTCTAATTTTTTTTTCATTTATCTAGGAGGAAAAAATGGTTGGAGGGCAGAGGTCTAGGTTAAATAAGAACTGAGTTTTGTATACATCTAGGAAAAAAGTATGTATTTGAAAATCCCCAAACTTTGTTTTTCCTTATCAGAATGTATTTACCTTTAGGGTTTCTTTTGAGAAAATGTATGGCTAAAGCCTAGGTAAGAGAATACCACATTTCAGAAGCACTGAAGAGTATCAGCACTTTTATTTTCATTCTAAAAACTAATTACAATACGAAAGTTAATTTTTAATTAGATGCAACTCATTTAATGATGATATAAAATTACTTCCCAGCTATAATAATGTAGTTAGATAAGGTATATTTTAATTAGTTCAGATATCTTAAATTGGAAGTACGGGAAGGCATCGATTTGGACAAATGCACAGTTAGATGCATTTCAAGTAGGAGGACTGCAATTTATTCACATGACCAAACACAAAGGTAAAAGCCTTTTCAGGACCATTAATAACCAACTGAGGAACCTGATGCTAAAAATCCTAAGGAAGTATATGGTAAGGAATCGATTACAGTAATTATAGTGGCATCAATTAAATCCTTACTCCATTAGAATAATAGTTATACAGAATATTTTGAACCAGAGCAAAGTATATGCTTATATCTCTATCAAATGTATTTTAAATTGAGCTTTCTCAATGGCAATGTGGGAATTTCAAGGCTTGCTCCCACTTTCTTTTTCAGTTTAACTCTCTGCAAGGAGATTGTTGCAATTTCAGATCAAGAGGTAAAATGCCAGAGGAGATTTATAGCAGGTTGACCAGACTTCAGTGAGATTTGGAAGATTTTCAAGATTTTACAGGAATTTCATTATTAGATACATATCCAAAGCCAGTAGGATTCTTTGTGATGCTAATGCATTACTTCAGTGTGACAGGACTAGAAAGCCTGTAATGTGTTTATGCCATCTGCAGGGAGGAAACACAAGAGTTTTTATGAAGCTGATGCAAAAGTTCTTGGTGAGCAAATAGAGTCCAGGATTTCACATCTCAGGACAAGCTGGTAATAGAAATTCCTGGATAATGTACATTAACAACTCAAATGGGGCAATGAACAGTTCACTGAGATACATTTTCTGTGGTTAAGTCTGGTAGTCAGGCTGGACAATACACTTTTAATCTCCTCCATCATCTTTCTTGGTACTGAGGTCAGGCTGACTGACCTTAAATTCCTTGGATTGTCCTTCCAGTCCTTCATGCTACATTGTGGGTGTTACATTTGCAAATTTCCAGTCAGCAGGGACTTCCTCAGTTAACAAGAAGTGCTGGTAAATGAATGATTGAAAGCAGCTTGGCAAGGTCTTTTGGCAGCCCAAAGATTTGTGGGTGTCTGTTTGGCATAGCAGGTCACTGACCATTCCTCCTGCATTATCCACTCAGCTCGCCATCCCATCCCACCGAGGGATACTGAGTACAACTGCTTTTGTTACTAAAGACTGAAGCAAAGAAGCCATAAAGCACTTCATGCTTTTCCTCATCCCTGACACTATGCTACCCTCTGCATCCAGCCAAAGTTAAGGATCTCCTTAACCCTCCTTTTGCTGTTAATCTATCTATAGAAAGTGATAGCTAGTGGTCAATGATTTTGACATATCCATTGTTTTTTCTCTTCCCTACATCCCTTGTTTGTAGGGTTTTCCTTATAAAGCATCCTGCTCCCTGAGTGTGGTTTCTGCAGCTGAAGGACAATGCAGGGCTGCTCTCTTTCCTGGAATTCCTAAACCCTCTTCCTGCAGCAGCCCCAAGGCCCCTCTTAGAGAGAGATGAGGGGGCCAGGACAGCAGGGAGCACACTGGGGCAGTGCTTCACTGCAAGGATGTGCCAGCATGAGGACCAGGGTGTGCCTCAGATCAAACATCATTTGGCAGCTTTTCTGTCTGCTTCTTCCCTTTCTTTCTCAATTTTTTGTTTAAAATTATTTGGTGTGAAGATTAGCAACCTTCCCTCATTTGCACACACAAGCTTTTCTAACTGGTGGCAAGTAAGGTAGAAAAAGATGAAAAGGGAAACAAGCTGTGCACCCAGCTTAGGTGTGTAACATACCAATGATATTTATAGAGTCTTTATCTGTGGCCTGAGACTGTCATTGCTTCTCCAGCCAGAAAAACTTGGATTATATTACATATCCTCATGAGAGTTTCTCCTAACTTTTCCCCCCCAATCACTGACAATCATTATCATTACAGCTTATAATTACAGGTGATCACTGTAGCTTACTTGGTACAGCTTTCAGTCACTGTGGGAAAGAGAATATATTCCTTTCTGGGAAAGGGAAGGAACTGTGTGCTGTCTCAGAAAGGCTGTGGGGTAAGTGCCAATCTAAAGCTCAAAATTTCTTCCCTTCTTCTGTAAATAACTGCTGTGGGAAATCGGCGGAAGAAATGCGGCACACAATATGCTTGATCAGCAAGTCTCAAACTTTATTGATAGTTCACACATATTTTATATTGGTGTTAATGAAACTTATACGTACTGCAAAGCTGAGCTCATTGTTGGTTAATTACTTATTGGCCAACCACGCCTACTTCTATATTCTTATGGTTATTTTGTTACTACTTCTACATTCTTGTGGTTATTCTGCTGAAACTATCCTCATATTTTTGGCAAAGGATCCTCTCCTCTACCCAGTTGTTGCACCAAGGGCACAATGTCCTTGTCAGTGGTTGGACACTGCTGAATCCTAGACTTGTCTCCTTCTAACTTAACCAATGGTATTATGTCGACGTGACCTTTCTCAGCTAGCCAGCTGTCCACAAAGCTCTCCACAAACTGCAGTGCAACTAATGTATAGGAGGAAAAAGCAATCCTTCAGCAGCAAAATAGGAAAAGACTTCTCTAGAGTTGAGTTTAAGGAAAGTCGTGACATAGTAATTTAGAAATTTGCATCCTCTGTCCTTTCAAATAAAAAAAATGAAGTTCCACAGAAATTAAGGCAAATGGTAGAGGCCATTCTTTCTGTTTATGTGTTTTCCTTTGCCATAAAAATGCATAGGGATGTCTCTGGTTATGTCTCAGTTTAAAGCTGACAATCATTTGTTTCTGAGCAATTATGGATTTTCACAGGGGATGGATGCTTTCCTCAGCCCTGCTATGGCTGCAGCCCTTTGGCTGCTTGGCATCTGCTGTGAAAGACAGTTCTGCAGTGATTCCCAGCTGACCCAGATTCAGTGTTCCATGGAAATCCAGAGCTCACTGATGCAGAACATGCTAATCACATCCTGTGCAAAGATCAGTAGGGTTGTCCTCACCACTGGAAGGAGAGCAGCCTAGATGACTAAACTGCTGGATTGAGGTGGCAAAGAGCACACAAAACCTTCTCTGCCCACTAAAAAGTCAGGGCAGTAAATCTATTCTAACAACTTGACGCTGATTCTTGTCAAAGAGTGTGGGACAAGAATTTTTATTCTCTGTAGTTTTATGTGTATTTTTATGCTGTTTCATGCTCTGTGCCTTTCCAGCCACCCCTCCTTGTCCACCTGCCCACATCATCAGGCACACTTACACAAACCTATCTGATCATTCATATCAAAGAGCGAACCTGAACATCAACCTTCACTATTCTCTCTGGCAACACAAGAAATATCAAAATACAACTCTTCACAGTTAATAATTTCGAAAATCAACACTCCTTGTGATTTTACAGATAAAATATTTAAAATGTTTTTAAGGTAACTTGTCTTTAATCTAGAGACTGTATATTTTTCCAAGCATTATACTTTTTCCATTTATAAACACACACATGTGTGGACAAATGTTTATGTATACATAAAAGAAATGCTCTCTTTTCAGAAATGCTCTGGTCTCCAAGTCAATTTTAAAGATACAGCAAAGACATGGGATAAAAGCAGAGATTTTGAGATTTTTGCATCTAAGGACTGAGAAATGCAGCATGATGAATAAATTAATATTATTCCTAAAATCTGGAAATTAATACATTAACAAATTAAATTTCAAGAGAGACATAATTTGCTGTCTCAGTTCACAGTCAGATTAATGAAAGAATCATGCAAAGAGTGATAGGACTAAACAATTTCAAATTACTTCATTAATGACAGTGGCAGATGCACAAGTTTGCATCCAGAAGTTTTAATAGCTATTGTTGGGTGTTAGCATTACAGAAATAAAAAAAGTTTTCTCCAAAATATATATATGTATTTATGGTGGCAAAGTATCTAAAGGGGTATGTTACTTGAATCTGGAAAGGAATTTGAAACTCCCATTAGGAGGGCTGATTTTTTGGTTTGTGGGTTGTTTTTTTCTGCTTTTAATTTATTTTTACGGGAAAGAGAAAGGACTGGACTCTCATTTGTCATTGCAGAACCTCTCCCTCCAGCCTCAAAAGTTGCAATCTTGCTTTCAAGTCTTCAAAATTCTCTTACAGTTAGCATCTTTCAACTCTGTAAATTTTCTGCCCTTCTCCTTACATTATTTTCCATAACATCAGATACCAGCTACTTATTTTTACATAAGTGTCTTACAGTCTGTCCTTCCTTTGGTTATATCTCTACATATCTACCTTTTTATAAACAGATAAACTCACAAGACTTACTGTGCCTTGAACATAATGTTCTTAGGTATTTTTTCTTATTTTTTGACTTTCTTTGTCTTTACTCTTTTTTTATTGAAAATTTATTTTCCCCTTCAAAATCCATGTAGTTATTCCATTCCTCTTTTTTAAGTCCACAAGGCTCTATCAATAATTTGCTCTTTTCTAAAAATCATAGTCTTTCTATTCTTCATAAACATGGGATTACAACCTGATCTGTTTAATGTAGACACTGCCCATGACAGAGGGGTTGGAACTAATGATCTTTAAGGTCTCTTCTAACCCTATCCTTTTTATGATTCTGTGACTTTTAGTAAAATTATATTGGGTTTTTGTTCCTTACCCATGCTATTTTCAGCTATAATCTGTGCCCTGCTGTATTGTATCTGGCAGAAATATCTTCTTCATCTACATTTTATCATTCACTGTCTGTTTGTCATTCCTTCCTTCAGGTGGATTAAGGTATTATCTCTGGATTGGGAGAATTCACATTGTGAGACTTTTCCCATTTCAGTCTAAATGACTGGCTTTCCTATTAAATCAAGGGGAAATTTCTTCTGATTCCACAAAAAACCCCACTGAGCACTTTTCATTTTTTTTTCCAGTTATGAACAGTATTTCCAAAGGACTGAAAGCAGAATTTATGTTATGTTTATGTTTCTCAAACTTGTTTTTCTATCAGGATATTTATGATAAGAAATCCATAAACTTCACTGTTATACATAATATACATGACATTTTTATCATTTTTTCTTTAGTTGAAAAAATAAAACCTAGTTTAAACAGGGAACTGGTTCAATTGTTTGTGCTTAGGTAAGGCACTGTTTGTGCAAAAGCTTCTCTCAGGTGCTTTCCTAGCAGTCAGAAGTTATTTCATGATAATTTTATGATTTATAAAAGAAGGGCTTAAAGTTCTTGCAGGAAGACCAAACTCAGAAGGTACCAGTTGTCACCCAGAGCCACTTCTGCTCTGGTCTGAACATCCATAAACTACCAATGAAAGTCAGACCTTTATATTAACAACCAATTAATTGGTTGTTAAACCAATTCAACAGAGGGACACTGCAACTGGAAAATGATTAACTGTTCTGCTTTCCATGCTAGTTAGTTTCAATACAGTCAATCCACATGAAGAAGTGCTTTGTTCATGAGAAAAGAAGTAGCTGCTCTACCTTTCTACTTCCAACTCAGTTCCTTTAAAAAAATGTACTTTGCTGCTAAGACTCTACACATCATTATTCATTTGCACAAGAAAGATTTTTTGTGTATTACAACTCCAATAAGAAGTAGTAGGGGGTAAACAATAAGCCTTACTGCTTACCAAACACTCATTTATGCCTTTCTGCATGTGCAGCTTTGCAAAGTCACTCAGACAATTCAAACTGACTGGGAAGATGCTCAACTCAAAGTCCAGAATACCTGGTTGAAGAGGAAAATTGTCACTTGGCTTAGAATAAGTGCTGTCAGTCAATCTTCAAGAATGCAAACCTGCTTTCTTTTTTTACTTTCTCCTTCTCTTAATCTCTGACAGGGTGAGAGGAAAAATATGCTGATTGTGAGGAACTAAAGCAATTTTTTTTAGAATTATTCAGTTTACAGAAGGACCAGTTCTGCTGACTTTAGGTGACCCTCTAGGTCTGTTTCTTCCCATAGGCTTTTCCTGAGGGAAAACACAAACTCTTGAAAGAAGTTTGGTACAGCTGGTAGCTATGTCAAGAAAAGTTCAGGCTTCAGAAGAAACCTGCTTGGTGGCTGCCAAGTCTAATTATTATTGCTTTATTGGATGTGCATATGTCTGGAACAAGGAATACACACATTTTTATTAATAAGTTTATAAAATTGAAATGACAGCTAAATCATTAAGTTGTGTATTTCAACTTCAATTTTGTGTTTGGCAAGTATTCCTTTATATTAATGGCTGTTATTAATTTTACTTTGAAAAAATTATAAATATTCATTGTTTCTTGGTTTATAACACTAATTGAAAATGCTTAACATAGACACATAAACAGTCTGGTGTATGTTAAAGCACTTACACCAAACCTGCTGGTTCTCCTGAGCCTTCTTTGCAATAAAGTAGCAGAGGGGCTTTTTCAAAAAACAACACAAAACCTCAAAAAGCCAACCAAAGGTTTTTTAAAAACCTTTGAGTGTTTTGCTATAGTTTTAGTTTTTTTTTCTGAATGCACTGAAAATTTCTAAGTATCTAAAAACTTAGAAATATACACATTAATATATACATGATTAATATACATCTTAATATACACATGATTATAATATACTTCTTAGGTAGCTTTTTCAACTTAAAAATGACATTATTACATTTTCAATTGACAACTGTAGTCTTTGTCATTAGAATTCTAGCATTAACTTTTGTACCAATTTCTGAGATCACAACAAATGCTAACTTTCATTTTGGGCTTTGATTTTTTTTTATTTTGTTGGAATTTGTTGTTGTTTTGGGTTGGGTTTTACGTGTTGACCATCCACATGAACTTAAACCCACAAGTAAGTACTCATTACAGTACCCTGTTTTAAGAAGATCTTTAATTTTTTTATTAGCAGTAATGTCACTGAAAGAGTGCAATCCCATATAGAATATATATATATATATATATATATATCTGTGTGTGTTTATAGATAGATAGATAGATAGATAGATAGATATAAATATATATATGTAAATTGTTCACAAAACCTGGATGAAAAGTGGATTGAAAGCCATATCATTTTAGTTTTATCAAGCCTGAAGATTCCTATGTAAACCTAGAATATTCTATGCTGCTGGATATCTGACTGCCACAAATTCTACCTGAAGTTACTCTCCATCAGGAATGTTGCAGATTTGTGCTCTGAGGCTGTGGAAATCACTTGTTTGGATGAGGTGGTGGCCCCAGAGAGCACAGGGCATGTTCTCGGTGGGACAGTATTTATACTGAGGTAGAAAAGAGCTCACAAGGTTTTCCATTTGACTTTTTATTTTGAATAGATATAACTGTGCTGGATTTAGAGCAGCAAGAAACTCCTGGGTTTGGTAATGAAAATAAAAGTATAGATTTAATCTACCAACAGGTCAAAGCTTTGAGCCCACACAAATTATTTATATTTTGGCCATAATCCCTGTCCCTTTCCAGCGGGTGTGTAATATCCTCTGTCTAGAATGGAAACCCTAAGAAATATCATTGCACTCCAGTGCTTGTACCCTTTCTAATAATGGTTCAGGAACAGGCTTAAATTCACGGGTTACACTGCATGGGGTTTTCTAATTATCATTATCCATAGCTTTTTTAACCAATAGTAAGGATGTCTTCCACTTTGAAAAACTGTACTTTCTGTTTTGTTTCAGTGGCACTGCAAGACCATAGAGTGGTAAACCATGGCTGAACTATTTTGTTGGATTTTGGAAAACCCTAACAGCCCAGACCAGGAATTAAAATGTTTTAGAAGTTTAAACTGACATCTCTGTTGCTCTGCCTTCCAGCCACCAGAGGAGTATAAACACTTCTAACTACATTAAGAATTTTTTTTTCAGGGAAAAAAACCAGAAATACAACAAAACAATTAGGTGACATGAAATTAAAGTAATTTTTATATGACAAAACTATTAATTTGCAGAAATCAAATGAAAATAAAGATTACAATAATTTTTATACTATGGAATGTGAGCTACCTCTTTTTTTAAAAAAGATAGTAATTTTCTTGTATGAAAACTCTAGACTTCTTTGGATTATAGCTAGGACAAAAGTTCATTTAAAAATATATCAGACTAAGACATTTATGGAAGAGAACATTTGCTTGAAGCTCAACTCAGGAAATGTAGTAGCTGTAGGAGAAATTGAAACACAGCTTTCTCAAATAGTTTGGCATTTTATTTCTGAATGTGGTGGGCCTCCATTGTTTTGGGGAAAATGCAGAAATGGAAAAAATTCTTGACTAAAATTTTACAATTTTTTTCCAAATCTTGCATAGCTTTAAGTTCTTGGGTATCATGAAATTAGGAGCCGAGTACTGCCTTGAGAATATTGAAAAGCTGTGATTCTTCATCTCTATGCATGCACCTTATCAGGCTTCCCAAATTTAAAATTACACTGAATTACTATCATGGAAAACCCCAGGAAACACATGGAGAACAAGAAGCAGCATGTCTTGCAAAAGAGATAAATTATACCATAAAACGTGTTTGGCTTTCAGAACATACACTTGCATTCATGCCTGGGGGAGGAGGGGCCATGAGGGGGAAGGCTTAGATCCACTTTCTAAGAGCAGGAATACCAAACACAATCATTAAATTCACCCTACACCAGTACCTGTTTCCTGGCCCACAGGCTGTTTCCAGGCAACTCAGGCAGGCTTACCTCTTTCCCATTACTCATACAGTGCAAACTTTCCAGTGCATTAACCTGCAATCTTTCATTTCTCTGTAAAACCTGCCTCACAGTCCTTGCATGCTTGCTGCAATGCTGAGTGCTTTCCCCAGCACACATGTGTCGAAAAATCATCCTTTTAGGACTTTAGTTAGGTTGTCTAGCTCATGCTTCTTTTAATTAGTTATCACTTGCAATATTCAAGCACACTTTCCTGCCATATAGCTACTAGTCAAAAGGCTGTCTTAATTATGTTAATCAGACTTCCCAGCTAATACAATTAACTATAATTAGCTGATCCCTTTTCTCCTACACTTTGTTCCCCCAGGGGGATTAGAAGTTATTAGACTAGATGAATACCCAGTCCCTCTTGCATGACTATCCCCCAGAAGAGCCCCAGGGCCAAAAAGGCAGGAGCTGCACTGCCCATGCTCTTGCCTGACCCAGCCTGAATGAGCAGTAGAAGACCCTTGAAGAGGTATTGACTAAAAATGTGCCTTCCATTATAATCACTTTACATGGAGGATGGAGACCATGGCAAGCCATTCTGCTTCATCATTAAAATGTATTTTAAATCTGCTGTGGACTTCCCTGCTGTACTAAGCTGGTGATTCTCATCAGCTCTGCTGCAGAGGCACAGGCTGCAGATGCACCCACTGCAGTTACTGCTGCACAGCTCTTGCTTTTCTTATTCATGCTGCAGACAAAGCTCCCCTTACAGATATAGAGCTGATTGTCAACTGCCTGGCATGCACAGTGGTTCTGTACAGTTAGATGAGTCACAAAGCTGAATTTACAGTGAATGAGTTGCAAAGGAATCATGTCTCATCTGGCATTGTTGTTCTGTCACTGTTTTGCCATGAGTGACCACCACACTGCTAAAGCAATCTTCAGAGATCTCACATGAGAGTTCTCTATAAGTACTGTCACCACCTGTTGTAGCCATGATATTTCCTGAAAAATCCTTTCCTTAGGATTTTTTCTCCTGAGAAGCTGAGAGGCCTCAGGAACAAAATGTAAACAATGATTATCTGCTGCTGTGGAATGCAATGGGTGGATCTGTGGTTGTTCTCATGTGGTTGTTTCTAATTAATGGCCAATCACAGTCAGCTGGCTCGGACTCTCTGTCTGAGACACAAACCATTGTTATTGATTCTTTTTTTTTTCCATTCTTAGCTAGCCTCCTGATGAAATCCTTTCTTCCATTCTTTTAGTATAGTTTTAATATAATATCTATTATAAAATAATATATATTATAAAATAATAAGCCTTCTGAAACATGGAGTCAGATCCTCATCTCTTCCCTCATCCTTGGACCCCTGGGAACACTGTCACAACCTGTTGCAAAGGCACATTGCTCACCAGCTGGAGGTTCCAAATGCTTTGTACAGGCTTGTGATACAGACGGCATATGGAAGATCTACAAAGGATGCAAATACATTAAAAAAATATGTATTGAAGAGGTAATTTGGCTACTCTGGATGACCTGAAAATACATGATACAACAACACAATAAAGATTTTGAAAGCCTGGTATAATGGAATAGAAAAAAGAAGTGAGCATTTCTCAAAAGCGTGCTTATCACCATGAAACAGAAGTACCTGCAACTTACTGACAAATAGAAAAAAATCAGGGAAATTACTATTAGGAAACGGAAATATAAATGGGTAAAAGTAAAAAAAAAGTGTGCCAGGAGCAGTCCTCAATTAGCAGGGATAATGGTAGATGACAGAATAACCTATTCAAGCCCAAGCTCAGCCTTTTACTGACACCATTCATCTCTTCCTGCCTTTTCTATGCCCAGTGTGCATACAAATGATCACAGCAGGTATAGTGACACAGTGCAAGATTTGAAAGGGTATATCTGCTGGCATCATCCTGAGTCACATTCTTTGCATACTTTATAATTCCAATAATTTTTACCATTGTGACTGTAAGTTCAGGCTGCTGACAGTGAAATTGTAAATGGCCATGCTCCAGGGACAGAGAGCCTACTCATACATCTCAGCCTCAGGGAGGAATTTCAAACTGAAACCACAAACTGATTTGGATACCTACTGCCATCCTTCATTTGCGTATTTAATGAAAATAAAGTGACGCCTGTGACCTCTGTGAAAATGACAGTTTCAGGTTAAGAGTCTACATGTTCCAAGGCATGTATATTGCAAATATGAATGCTTCTTTTCATGGACAGCTTTACAATATTGCAGGGGGAGGATTGAAGGAAAGTGTGTCAAATGAGACTGCAGCAAGGAACACAAAAGATCAGCAGATCTTGCAGTGGTAAGGATGAGTTAAGCACAGTTATACCTTGAGATTGTCTAGAGATTAATAAAGAGCTTAAAATATTTGCTGAATGTGTGTCTCTCTGTATATTTCTGTGCTGTATTCAAGATGTTTCTTGGCAAAATGGAGAGACACTTTATATATGAAGCAAATAATTTTTTGTTGATAAAACTGATACTTTAACAATCTAATCCAAGAATCATTAATAGTCCAGACATATTTGTTATGTAAAAAGAAAGAACCTTCTATATGAAAAAGTCTCAATGATACAATTAAAATTGCTATACATACACTTAGTTTCTATCCCTTGGTGCAGTGCTTACTCTTCCTGTGGTTCTCTGGGCCCTGATGTTTGTGGTTTCACTCTTGTGGTGGTGGTGGGGTATTTCAGGGGGTTGTTGGCACCTGGAGTCCTCTGCCAGTGGGAACTTGACGATCATCATGGTGGTTTCTTCATCCTCATGTCAGAGATCCATGTGTGGTCATATTTATGTGTTTATATTCATGTTAAGCTAACATGCTTTTACATCTTCCTCTTTCTTATTTGCCTCTGTATCCACATTTTATTCATTATTAATTATATTGTACATTTTACTTATGGATTTAAAGATGTAAATTGTTGCTTTTATAGTATCTGTATAGATATATGTAAACCTTTATGTTTATGCATCTCTCTTTCTGCATTCATATGCAGAAATTAACACTGTTTTCTACATTGCATTTTTGCAGACTTGCAAGTGAATGCTTTTGGAAGATTGAGAGACACGAAGGTTTTCATTCACACCTTTAACATGGTCTCTGTGTGGCAAGCTTATCCCAGAAAATAATTCCTTCCACTTTTGTCTGGGAAATTACCTTGTGTTCCAAATTCTTCACATGTAAGTTATAACTGCTGGGGTTTCATTAGATATTGGTTGAATTGTCACAAGCAGATCTAATGGAATCCAAATTAGCATTAATGGATTTTAGCTCATCACATGTGATACACACTTCTGAATTAGGCTAAAAGAATTTTAATCTGATCTGTAAACCTAATTTATCCTGAAGGACAGATTACATTAAATTTAACTCAGTGGGAAAACATACATACACAGATGAACTTTAGAAAAAAATTTCTAATACAAATCTTATCTGTCTCATATCTGCACGAGAAATTAATATATTGCAAGGAACTGTGTAGTTTCAATAGAATTTACTGTTTCCATTCACAGCCCTAAACACTGGGACATAATGAAAAGAGAGTTTGGCAGTAAAGTGCAGCCTTGTTATAGAGCAGGGTACACTGGAAGTGTCAAAGCCTTTGAATGTCACCATGATTAGTGCTAAAGAGTAGAACAGTAACAAGATGTGTCATAAATGGGACACCTGTGAGATGGTGGAAGTAACTTACAGACTGAAGGACACAGCAGGAAAAAAGAAATACTACTGTGGAAGAAAAGTGAAAACAGTTTAATTTAAAAAAGTAAATCTGGAAACATGGGGAGTCAATACCAAGCAGAACTGTGAGAGGAGCCTGGGAGAAATGACATGAGGTGTGCCAGAACAGAAGGAGTGTGTGGAGGAGGCACCTCTTCTCTAAAACAAGGTTACAGACATATCTTTTACCTTTCCATTTGTCCCCTGTAAAGAAATAACTTTGCTCTCAGGTTTGTTTGCAGTGATATGAACACTCCTAAACCTTATTTCAGATTGAAGGAGCCAGTTTAGCAAAGAGTACTCATTAAAATGTCTAAAGCTAATCTGGTTTCTTTGAATTGAAATACATTATAAAACTGTATTCATAGGAATATATTCTATATTCATTTATAGAAGTAGTGGAGGCAGATGATTGAAGGAGGCAATGGCAATCAGCAATAGGCTGAGGAGCTGCTAGAAGCATCATACACAGCATCACAAGAGAAAGCATTTGTATATTAGTGTCTTGCAGAAAGTTTCCCTGGTGCCCAGGATACAACAGACTTCTCAAGTGCAGCGTGTCCTCTTGGTAGCTAACTGCATGTCCACCCCTGGATGACAAGAACTGTACAAAAATCAATGTTTAATAAAAGTAAGTGGTAGAAAGCAAGAAGAGAAAAACAAAACAAAAAAATCCCCTGCCCAATCAATAAAAACCCAAACTGAAAAAAAAAAACCAAACCCAACAAAGAAACGAGCAGAGAGATACAAAGTGTGCTGGGAGGAAGGGGTTAAAGGTGAAGGATTTGGTGAGGAGGACAATAGGTTTGGTCAAATGACCTTGTAGCTGGGAATGCCAAGGCTTGGAGAATACGGAAAATCCTCTACTTTTCCTACTGTTGTTTATCCTTTGTCTGTTTTGAGAAGTAGAATTTCTGTGCAAAGATAACATAGGTGTTTACAGAGACCTGGACACCCTCTCCAAGATGTGCTTCCTCTCCCTGTCTTGGGAGAGAGACTGAAGCAGAGATCATAAAAGCAGAGAGGAAAAGCACAACCATGGGAAAGATTGTACATGTGCCAGGCCTTTTTGATATGTGAGAGACCTGGGCACTTTTTGGAACAAGCTTAGCAGTGTGTGTGTCTGCTTTACCCAGAGTGGTGATGGAATAAATCTACTCTCTACACTTCAGCTGTGGATTTTGGCCATCTTCATTCCCTGCTGATATTGGGTTCACACTGTGTACAAGCAATTCTGCTCTGTACAGAAATCAGACCACCAGCAGGAGGTTTAGAAAATCCTGCTCTGTACATTAGGCAAGTACATGACTTTGCCAGTGGAAATGGAATATTTTATTAACAATGAAATAGGCATAGCTGTAATGGATAATGTGGATTTCCTCTCCTACAGAATATTTTAAGTGTAGGCTGCAGCTTTTCCATCAATGCAGGTGTTTGTATGACTCCACCTCTTTTTTCAATTTTATTTGAAATTAGAGAGCAAGGGGGAAAAACTCACTAAAGAACATGCTGTAATCCTCTGTAAAGGCTTGCATTCACTGAAAAAAATTAGACTATGATAGTAGTATGAATATTTATGGCTATTGAGCATGAACATTGGGCAAATATATGTTTATAGTTACAAGTATAGATATATGTATATGTACATATATGAATATCCCAAAACAGTAATATATAAATGAATTTTTATTAATCATTCCTACTGTTTGCCTCTTCTTTGGTATTCTAGAGACATATCTTTTTATTTAGCTTGCTTTCTGCCATGTAGTTTGTAAATAAAATTTGTAAGAATCTATGACTTGTAACAGTTTTTAAGGCAGACGAGTATTAGTTGTATCTAATACTAGAGTATTACAACTAATATGGATCTTTTATTTTTCTGAATTTTGTTTCTTGATGACTGAGTTATCATTTTAATTCAGTGTATTAGACCAGTTTTTTATTTCCTTTCAGCTTAAAAAAAAAAAAAAATCAGTGTGGCAATCTCAACTCACATAAGTAGATACTTTTCTGGCCTTCTGCTAATTTAAGAAATTCTTTTCTCCTACACATTATTAGGACAGAGGACAAGATTGTGTATTTTGAAATATCTTCCAGGTGGAAGCATTTGCAGCTGGAGATGAAATAGGGACTGTGGGACTATTGACCCCTTAAAATTATCTCTCCATTTGCAGGAGATAGTGACAGTGTCTCTCATTCAACAGGACACAGTTCAAGCTTTTTTAAGTTGTGTCTCCAGTTTTGGTTTGAGCAGGGAATAATTTTAACTGGTCTCATTTTTATTTGTATTTTTATTTGTATTACCAAGCTGCATTCTGCTTTATCCTAACCACTAAAAATATTATCCCTTCTATTTTATTGTGGCAGCTGACTCCAGGCAAACAAATTAATGTTAAATTAAGCATGAATATATTACATATAGTCATTACTTTAGTACATACTTTCATAATTAATAATGGTAATTACAAACAGTAATTTAAAATCCCAAATAATGTATGGCAAATTCTTTTCATTTCAACTCCTACTGCAAACTTTCTTCATAATTTCTGTTTGTAAATTCACCATCAAGCTGAAACTTTAGCACTCAGTTTCCTAAATAGCAGGTTTTGAACATGCTCAGCTCTCTCTTTTCTCTTTCCTCTTTTGCATCAGTGGACATGGAGTAGGATCCCACCAAAGAAATATAAGAAGACCATGTGAAAAAACCTTGCACATAGTTCAATTTACTAGAATACTCAAAGTTACCTCATGGTGAAATGCAAGCCTTGCTACCACTTGAAAAATAAGTGCCTAGGTGCTGCCACCTGATAATTCCCTGCGTAATTTGGGGATTTGTCTAATTGGTCTAATAACGTCCTAATCTAGGAAAACCACTGGTTTGTCCTAGGCAGTGTTTTCAAGTGTTAAAAATTTGATATTATTACTGAAACTCATTAAAAAAAAAAATTAAAAGGTGGTAATGGTCTTGACAGCAGAGACAGGTAGTATATTCTTGTATTATTTACAGTGGTTTGGAATGCTGATGCAGCATATGGGTTCTGGAAATTAGATATAGAACTGTATTTAAGGTTAATTGAAGAATCATATACTGTTAATCCTTTCATTATTGTTTTGATGAAGAAACAGCAATGCAGGTTGATTTGCACAAGTAAGGTTACTTGCAGATTAGAATCTGTCTGGAGAAGAGTTTATAAGCATCAATATATTTAATTACATTTCATGCGTAAGTGAACTTCTCTACTTACATATTAGTAAGTTTGGGTTATTGATCCAGTAAAATATTACTTGAAAAGCAAAAATGCTCTGGCACTGGCTATCTGAACTATTTTCATACACATTTAGTTGAACAGAATCAAACCAGGTCTCAGAATCTGCATAGAGCCTGTGTCCAAATGATCTGAACCAGGCTCTTTAGCTTACAGTCCTAGAGAGTGGAGGAAGAGCTTTCTGCATTAAAACAACTCAACAAGCTTTGTCCTAGGCAGTGGTTTCAGTAATCAAAACAAATATTTTTCTTGCTGTTCTGTTGAAGTTTCAGGTGAGTCAGCAGCCATGCACTAATTAGAATTCACCATCAAGGACTGCAAAGGTCATGGCTGGAGCAGCACCAGTCCTCACTTTATCTCCATTATTGAACTTTCCTGTACAGGTAAATGTGTCCTTTGCATCTTTGCTTAAAAAAAAAAATGTTTATACACTGCAGAAACTAAAAAAGGGTTCAGTGAGCTGTTCTGGGAGAACAGCTGAAGGAGATTGCACCAGAATGACTTCTCAGAAATGTCTGAAATTCACACATTCAAAATAAAGATTTTGAAATACCTCAAATAACTTCAATATCTTCAATATTTTGAACTACTTCAAATAATTGAGAAGTAGCAATACTTACTCTAAAAATTTATATGAAAGAGAGTGTTTTGCTTACAGCCCTGTCCTATTTACTAATCAATGTCAGAATCTGTATATGGCAAAATTTTCCTAAATCCTGGGTATTTAAAAACATGCAAAATAATGAATAACTGACTTGTCTGTATTCTGCTATTTGATTTGCTAATATTAAAACATATTGCATATTAAATCTTATGTTTACTCTTTCTTCAGCTACGGAACACATGCTCTACAATTAATTCCATAGAATTTCCTAAATTTAGCCTTTGAAGTCTCAGATTCCTCACACAAGTTTGATCCTAAGTGCAGCTGGACACTGACAAGGTCTATAAAAGCCCTGCTGCCCTGGGCAGCTCTGCCTGGGCAGGGGACCCAGGAGCAGAGGGTGACAACATCACAGGCACACAGCAAGGACTGACATCTTGCAGGACCTGAGCAAGATGAAGTCCAGGAATGGCAACCAGTGCCAGTCAAGAGCTCAGTGACTGACAAGCAAGTCCATACTGAGGGCAAGCCAGAAAGCCACATCAGCAGATTAAGATCCTGATCACCAAGAACGAGTGAATTTGCAAAACAATTCAGACAATGAACAAGGACAACTGGACTGTTAAATCATGCAAATACTTATGACTCACTTTCACTGTATGTTTTTAATTCTGGAAAATTCTGAAGCAGAAAACAATAGAATTAGTAATTTAAAATTATAATTATTGTTTTATTTCTAATATAATAGTAGAAATAACGTAATAAAAAATAAGGTTCCCCAAACTGGGAATTCCACATGTTTTTCAAAGTAATTTGCTATATTCAACTTTATCGCCATTTAGGAAAACTGATCTCAAGTTTTGGTTCCAGTATTTTTACTAATCACATGTAGATGTTTGTAGTGATTTTAATTTCTCATAATCATGAACCACCACTTATGCAAACAAGATTTTAAGCCTGTGGTTCCTTTTGGCACTTCTGGTAGTTTTCTCGAAGAAGTTGCAATTTCTGAGAATTCTTAATTCAATGCCTTATGACTGGCATATTTTTATTTCTGTAGCCATGCTCTAGTCTGATGACCTAATTAGATAAATTTAACAAACCAATATGCAAACAGTCATGCAAAGCATGCAATTTTTGTATTTTGATTATGATATTCTTCTTTCCCAGATCAAGTAAAAAAATTGTTTTAGAGATAACCATAGAAAGCAAAAGAAATCAAAGATTTTTTGAAGAAAATGTGTGCTATATGAGTTGATGTTTTTAGTCCTTTTTCTTGGCCTTCCTTTTCTCCTTCATGTAAAGGCAAAAGGTTTGATTGTGTTATTCATATTAGCACATATTGATGTAACTTTAGTTCTCATTATACTCTGTGTACCTGATTTCTGTGGCCGAAGGTCTTTAGTGGTGTAGCTGGACTACTTTTGTAGCCTGAGGTGTTGATGTTTCTACTACTAATTGGTTTTCATGTTTACTGAAAGTAAAGTACCCTGAAGTACTTAAGAACGGATTTGTATCATCCATCTCTAAGTAGAGAGGAAATGTTTCAGCATTAAGCTTTATTACATTTCTAGCTCCTTCCTTAATACTTCCTCCTTACCACCTGCTTGGCTTCATACTGTTTGTTCTCTTTGCCTCTTAATTTAAGCTTGCTAATCATCTGTTAATGCAGTTTCAATGAAACATCCCTTGCATGAAACCTCATCAGCTACCTCATTACCAGATCTTATTGAAGTCTCTCCACCTATTATCACCTGGCCAAACTTCCATTATGTTTTGTCATTGAGAATGTGGAAAAGGAGAGATTCAGTTATGTGAGCACTAATAGGAAACAAAAAAAATTAATTTGACTTAACCTTGGTACAATGAATAAATGTTTCACCACTTGAAAAAATAGAGTCCAGCTTAAATTACACTTCCAGGCATCTGTTTCCTTGCCAATTTAGCTGGATACGACATTCAGGTACTATAAATGCATGCAAAAGCCAAATCAAATACATGTAATGAAGTATTCAGAAGGGCTAGCCATTCCAAATAATCTCTGGCATTAGAGGATACAAGGCAAATATGCAATTTAGTAATATTACCACTTATTTAAATTTTAGTTCTTGGGTTAATAATTATTTGTTCTTCTCATCTTACACTGAGACAAGAAATAAGCTACAAAAAAAACCACGGGTTATGATGTCAACATATAAAAGTGTCAGTTTTGCAGAATTCTACGATTTTTTTTGTACAAGACTGTCTTCTCCTTAAGGTTTAGCTAAGTAATGTTCTTAGAATAGCTGTGAGATTATTATTAAAGATAAACTTTGCGCTGCAGATGCTAAAAAGTAGTCCAATGAAAGTTTCATAGGCTTTGTAGTATTTTAAAGAGATTAATTTTTGCCTTCTCAAAGTTATTAATTAGAAGGTTTAAGTTACTGTTTCATACTCACCTAGACAAACTCTACAAGAAATGCAACAGCAACACTAAGCAAAAAGGGCAGTTATGTGAGTAAAAGAATTTAGTCTTTACGATTTAACCCATGTATTGCAGGAGAGAACTAACAGTCATCGTAAGATTTAATCTCTAAACAACATATTGCTCATGAAGACTGTCAATTGCTTGCTGTGGCAAGTGGACCTATTTGTTTGATCCCTCAGCAGAAGATGAGCAAATGTTTTGCACTGTGCCTTGCCAGTAGATTTTTCACACTCCAGAAATGGGAACAATTCAGTTTTCATGGGCAGCAGTTTTGGCCCTTTCTTTGAATGATACTGACAAGGGTAAAATCTCTGTGAGGTTGTAATCTCAGAATTGAAACTCACTGAATTTCTCAAAATGCCAGTAAAATAAATAAATAAATATTTATTCAGATATCTGATGAGATAAGCAAGTTTTTGTCAGAGAAAGAACAGTGTAGAAAATTTTCACAAATGAAAAGCAGTGAAATATCTCATAATCCAACCTAAATTTCAAAGTGTTTGCATATCTTATATACCAGAACTGAACTTCAAGTTATTCTAATCTAATGTCATGTATAATTCAGACTGTACAATGCTTTTATCATTCTATATGATATCTAGCATCCTCGAAGTGCAAATCCTGTAACTTTACATGTTCAGATTTCATACAAAATATTAATTTCTTTGAGTTCTGCATAGGAATGATTTGTAAACTTATTGTCATGAGGTCTACATAGTTATAATGCATATCTTCACTCTAATGGGGATCTGCAATACCATCTTCCATCAAGACAAATACTCTTGACTTGCAAGTCAGAGAATTTTTCTCTCCTTTCTAGTTAGTTCTGGTGGCTCATCACACTCTCAATTAAAAAACAATCCCTAATTTTAATATGCCTTTCAGCCAGTAATTTTTTATGGTTTTCTCTGCTAGATCAACAAATTCTTTGGGAGAAAAAATTCATATGGTGAAGAAGACTTGATCCATTATGTGCAGACCTTCCAGCCAAATTAATACAGCCTCTAAAAGCTATCTTAAAATAAGACTTTTTTTACTAGCCCTTCCATTTGTGGTTCTCTTCTTATTATTGTTCATCACTTTTTAAATATGATTCTCATAAGTGAATTTCATTCTTTATTTATGTACCATCTTTTTTGGGTTTGTTTTGAAATTAAAGACATACTTTCCCTTCTTTATTATGATTCTGTTTATACTTCAGAATTCCATATATCCTTGACAGGTCTGTGCTCTTGCTGTGCAATGTCCACTTCACAGATTAGTATTATGTCTTCCTTTATGAGTTAGATCTGAGGGAATTTTTAAAATTTACTTTTTCATCAGTAGTTCAGAATTTAAAATCATGTCAAAATTAATACTTAAAAAGCTGTTTAGATAGATCCAGTGTATTGATTCTTACATAAATCTCCTTCTTGCTGTCTTCCAGTTGGTCAGTTCTTAATCCCTTTTTTCAAGGTATTGTGAATACTATCTGCTAATTATTTAAGTCTATACAACTGTAAATCATGCTTTTGTACCATGTAAGTATATTACATCTGTGGTTGCCTCTGTCAGTCCAACTTGTAATCTCATAAAAAAATTAAATTAGTTTTATTTTATTAGACCTGTCCTCCATCATGTGTTATTGATTGCATGTATATTCCTCTTAATTTAATTATATATTGATTGAACCATGTCAGCTTTCCATGCTTCTGCTCAAGGATGACAACATAGTTATTATATATATATATACTTAAGCTGGGTCAATCTACTGTCTCCATTGGGACATTATTAATCTCTTATCTTGAGAAATTACACTTCAATTCTACTATTGGTGTCATTTTCTATTAATCTCTATCCATAAATAATAAATAGAAGGAAGCTGGACAGAACCCCTGCTGAATGTTTACAAGCCTTGGGTTCATTTATGTTATTTGGACCTGCTAATTTAAGAGGTCTTAATGAAGAAAAGAACCAAACGTGAAGAGTGACATTAATATGATTGGTTTTTACTCGCTCAAACACCATATTTGGGACTTTGGTCAGGATCCTCTGTCTCAAAGAAAACATCTGATTTATAAACAAAGTGTGATCACAAGAACTTTGTTACCTTGAGCACAGCAGAGGCACAACAATTATTCAGAGATTGTTGGCATGTTTTTCCAGCTAGTCTGAGATCTCCCTCCTAGTTTCCTGTGAGTGACAGGAAATGCCTCTCTACAGTAAGTGTTTTCTATTTCTGCTGTGTAGAAATGCACTTGAACTCCATAGAGTGCTCTGAACTCTCTTACTGGCAACGTTAATTATTTTCTCTTGATCTTGCTCAGACTGTTCTGTAAGCAGAGCTTTGAATGGGGCTTCCAATGCTCAGGCCAACAGCCTCCATAACGCAGCAAAACTTCCTCCTTCAGGCTGCTCTGGAAGGTTCACATCCTCCCAGCTGCCCCTGATCTGCCATCACTGACACAGAGACAGACAGAAAGGGAAATGGAGACTGAGCTGGGTGGGTGTAGCTGATTCAGCCTGGAAGAGTTCAGATCTGCTTGCTTTCTTTACAGACTCTGCCTCCTCTTTGATCCTACCTACCAGTGCACTTAATATTCCTAATTAATTCATTCTATCACTGCAATCAACTCTGCAATAAAAAGCTTTGCTGGTAATAGAAGAACTTCTGTGTCCTGAAGGAAGCTCAGTGTATTTGTGGGAAAAAGGCTCAGATATCAACAGAACAGACACAACTATCTATTTTTACCTTACCTGACACTTTAAAAACTATCTAAATCCATCAGAAATGCATCTATTAACCACTTATTTTCTGTTTGTCACTGAAAGGAGTGCTACTTCAATCACAGGAATGGTAATACATCACTTTTCCATCTGAAGAACTTTTTAGCAGACCTCCTCTCTGCCAGACTAAGAAAAAAAGTATTTGAAGTTACTAGTAAAAGAACTCATAGTTTCTATGCAGTGAGCAGGCAAAAGGAGTGCTCTAAAACGGGGTAATGGATGATCAAAAGTTTTGAATGCATAGTAATAGTGTTAAACTACCTAAACTATTTGAACTTATCAAGAAAACAAAAATCCAGAATTTTCTTTGTGAAATTAATAGAAACAAACAAACAAATGAAATTTTGGACATGAAATTAATAGCAGAAAGTTAGTTGCTTGAAGATTTACTAGAAATACATACATCAGTATTCCTTTAATTATATTTTTACTGAGTTGACACTATAGTGTGGTGGTTTGGATTTTCAAATCAGTAAGGCTAATATTGTATTTACTGCTTAGTCTTTTTACCCATCAGAGCACAAATTCATAGTACTTATCCATTTAGCCATTTCATTGCTAACACTAAGAGAAAAAGAACCACTGAGTTCTTCTCACAACAGATGTATTTTATCCTTAGGGGTATCCACACTTTTTAAGTTCCATCATTGCATTAATCCTTCATTTCTACAACACATTAAAAAATATTCACTTCATATCTGTTTTTATAACCAGTTGGTGTAAAGGCTAAAGTTTAAATACATGCCCCCTGATCATTGAGTACGTCCCAAATCTTGTTATTCTAGAAGGATGTGCATGTATCACTTGAGAAAAATACTAAAAATGTAATGTATAACTCCAGTTATGATGCTTAGTTTTCTATATTAAAAGGAAAATGTGAGCCACTAAAATCAATACTTCCATGGGAATTATTATTTCTTCCACAGCTCTGAATACAAACAGACATGAGATCATTAAGCTTTTACCAGTTATGGTCCTTAAAATCCATATCCTAATCTCAGAACCCAGTGTGTAACACCACAGAATAAAACTACTCAATGAGAAACATGCTGAGCTGGGGACAGCCTTCAAAGAGCAGATTAAGTAAGTCAGCTCAAATTTCTGACAGTGTAACACTAATAAAAATAAGAGTTCTCTTGTGAGATTGGAAAGAACTACACTGGGTCACTTTCAGAGGCATTCTGATAAGTAAGGTGACTTTTGTCAATGATTTACTTGCATTTTTTACATTTACTTGCACAGAATGGTCTAGATTGGATAGATGTGATCCTGCTCTGCTCTTCCCTGAAGAGACTGTTCCTGGCTCCCAGCTCCCAGCAAATTCAAAATGCAGAGGAAACCCCTCTTAGAGAATTTTGCCTATTCTAAAGGCAAAATTAAAAAAAAGCTAAAGACTCCTGTTGCATGGGAACTCTGTGGGAACTGGGAGTTTCCAGACTGTGAAGTTGCCCTTGGCCACAGTCCTTGTATTTTGGAACCATAGCTTACACTCCCCTTGTAAGCTTAAGTAAAGCAAAATTTTAATTTACACACTGAGTGATAGTAAGTAAAGCTGACACATCTTAAATTAGAATAATATAAATAATCATATCTCCAAAAGTGAAGTCATGAGAAGATGATTACCTTCACTTCTTCAACAGCCAATTGTTTTCTGACTGAAATACATTTTTGTCACATTATCAGCATCTCTTTTAAATTGCCTTTCATTTTTGGAGTATCCCTTTCATTTTAATTACAGGTTATATATTGGATTACAGGGGCAAAATTTGCCACCCTTATTAATCATTATGCAAATTATTTGTTAGATATTTAGAATAATATGTGTTTCCTCTAAAAGGTGAATAAAAGCTAACTACAGTTATTAACTGGTAAGCTGCATTCAATAATGAGGTAATTCCATCTGCTTCAGGCTTGGGTAGACTTATGATTGTCATCTGTGACAACTCAATTCTGTGGGCTGATTTCTTTATATTTTTGGAGTGATGTAGCTTCATCCTTCTATTTTCTTTAAAAAGGTTGATAGAATTTGTAATTACTGATGGTGTCTGCCTTCTTTATAATGTACTGAGCTCATACATAATGTAAAAATACAGACAAACATGAAATTATAAACACTACTCTCATATAGAGATTAGTGTATTTTCTTGATTTAATTTCTTTTAGCTCTTTAAATCTGCAAGGATTCTGCCTCTTCTATGAATTAATGTTTTGAAATGGATGACCCGTGAATATGTGAGGGACAGCCTTTAACCTGACAGGAATAAAGCTGCTGTAATTAGACTAACAAGGGAAAAGAAAGGAAATTTGAATGAAACTCTCATTTTCTAATAGACATGGTTCAGGCAGGTTGTATCCTGTGGATTCCCACTGTCTGTGATTTGACAAGCTGTGGCCCTTGTTGAAGAGACCTCTTCAAAGGAAGCAGCAAATTTCTCATCTTCAGGTGCAGAAGCAACATAAAACCAATTCTAGAACAAGAGGAAAAAATGTCAGATACAGAAATGAGGTCACTGAGCTGGTTCCAGCATCTCTTTACATCTCAGCAATGTGGCCACAGAAGATTAAGCACCAAATCATACTGCATAATTCTTCACCAGTGTCACCTTATCATTCTATTAATTCATAGTATGAGAGATAATTTTAAATGAATTTCTGTTTCAGCTTTTGTGCAAATGCCAAAGAAAAATAAAAGATGACCTTGAAACTCATTGAAAGTCATGGTTAGGGACTCAGGCCAAGTTAGAAAAAGTGCTTTCTCAGTATTTTTTCCATGAGACCTTATACACTGGGAATTACAGATTATTTTCTGAAAAAAATAGTTGTCAGAGGTTTATGTTATGTTTTGCTTTGATACACACAGGTTCACTGGGCAGAATATATTAAATATTCAGTTTCAAAATAACCACAACTTAGTTAAGGAATTCCACAGGAAACTGAAATACATTATGGATTATTCAGCTTCTTTACTTTTTTTTTTTGAGGGCAGCCAAAAGGGGATTTTTCTGAATACTTAGAGCTTTTTATATAAAAAATAAATTTTTTTTCCGATAAGAATTTTCAGTTTAGTTGTATTTTTCTTATTACTTTAAATGTTTGAGCAAAAACACAATGTGTCATATAATATTATCCTGGATAAGAAAATAGAAGCTCTCTGATAGGACTAACTCCTTCATGAAATGCCCATGGTGAAAATTTTATCAATGTACATTTTCAAACTCAATCACGGCATTTATTCCTAACCTCCCTTGGATTTCAGGAAAATTTCTTATCTCAATACAGAATTTTAGCACATGCTCTACCTGCTCTTCATACCTTTATGCTTCCATTTATTCTAGTAGTGTTAACACTACCCATAATTTCTAATGTATTTATTGTGCCACATATCCCCAGTAGTCTATAGAGCACTTCAACTTCACAGGGATAGGAGCTGATCTGCTGGCAGGACCAAAAACATTTACTTCTGTTCATGATGTCCTTTTCTTAAAAGGCCTATTAGTAACTCTCTTTTACTGCAAAAATTAGTTTAATTCTTACTCATCACCAGAAAGGCAACATGGCAGTTACATTTAATCTTCAGTACTGACAAGTACTTAAAATAGAAATGTCTTACATCAAAGTGTAGGACATATCAGTGTAAAATCCTGAACATTCTCAATGAGAAGTCAGCCCAAGTTTAATTAATTAAGATCTCAATTTATTGTCTTTATCACATGCTTGTTTCTAAGTCTGTATATACTCAAGGGTCTTATCTAAAAGAGAATACTGTGTTGTTGCTTTTTAAAATTAAGTAAAGATAATACTAATTAAATCTGTCTGAAAACTGGGGTGGATGTTTATTAATGCTTTGTGAGCATGTAATACAGATTTTCAATGAAAAAGAATTTTTGTTTTTCAATGAAAACAAATTAGAATGTTAAATCTAATAACAAGAGTAAAGAAGATCACTGGCTACTATTAAAAAGACTTAAGAGAATTTGGGCTTTTCCTCGTGATACAATTTTCAAATGCATATTTACAATTTTTCAATGAATAATCTTTTAGACAGACACTGAACTGACACATTACAGGAGCAAAATTTGGAAAGAAAGATTGGAAAGAACTACACTGGGTCACTTTAGTGACAAGAGAAAAACTGTTTTCTTGTCCATGGCACATGGAGCTATAGAGTTAGTGTAATATTCTCATCCTACCAATAAAACTACTGTCTGTTAATAGGGGAGGATGCCTACAGCTGATAGAGCATCTATGACAGATTAATTTGTTGTTTTCTCTTTCTGCTAAGACTAGCAAATAAGGTGACAATTAGTGTCATTTAGGTTTCTCTTTCTGTTGGTACAGATGTTTATGACTGTGTTTAAATAGTCACACCCTATTTTGAAGCTGCATTTCCAGCTGTATACTTATATTAGGCCAGGTGAATCCACTGAAGGGTGAATTGTGATGACAAGAAGAAAATAAAATGTTCATTTACTGCTGTACCTAGACAGGCCTACAGTTATATGTGTGCATTATAATTTGTAGCTCCTTAGGCATGTCATAGCATAATTTTTCTCCTATTTTTTAAATACACTTAGAAGATATTACACAAACACAAAGCTTTTCAATTGAGAGAAAGGCATTAAGTGACAAAAGCAATAACACACAGTGCCTGTGATGCAAAATGCACCGCTATGCTATGAGTACTTTGTTCTTACAAGGTTGTGTCAAAAAATGTCAGCACAACATAATCTTGGCTTGTATTTGCAGGGCTCCCAGACAAAGGAAGGAAGGATGAATCTGACTCCATGTTCTCAGAAGGCTAATTTATTATTTTAAGATACTATATTATATTAAAGAATACTATACTAAACTATACTAAAGAATACAGAAAGGATACTTACAGAAGATTAGAAAGATAATAATGAAAACTTGTGACTCCTTCCAGAGTCTTGACACAGCTTGACCCTGATTGGCCAATAAGTCAAAACAATTCACATGAAACCAATGAAACAATCACCTGTTGGATAAACAATCTCCAAACACATTCCACATGTGAGCACAACACAGGAGCAGCAAATGAGATAAGAATTTGTTTTCCTTTTTCTCTGAAGCTTCTCAGCTTGCCAGGAGAAAATCCTGGGCCAAGGGATTTTTCAGAAAATAGGACTTCCACAATCTTATTCCCTGAGAATATTGATGGTTTTGGCTGGGATTGAGCTAATTTTCCTCAGTGTCTGGCACGGTGCTATGTTTACATTGTGTCACCCAATGAGTGTTGATAAGACAGATCTTTAGCCATGGCTGAGCAGTGCCTAATCAGCGTCAATAAAGGGCTCTTCCTCATGCTGTACAGCCAGGGAGGATGTTAAGGGATGTGCCACAGGTTAGGAGAGGACATGACCAGGAAGATGACCAGACAAAGAGATATTTCACATCATAAAAAAATGTGGATGTCTGGAGTTATGGCACTTCTATTTCAAAGTCCCCACCATGGATGATGGAGCCCAGCTTCCCTGGGGATGGCTCCAAGCAGCTGCATAACCATGGGAAGCAGTGAATCAACTCCTTCTTTTGCTTTGCTTGCATGTGTAGCTTTGTCTTTACCTACTGAATTGCCTTTATCTCATCCCATGAGTTGTCTTGCTTTACCCTCCCTGCTCTCTGCCCCAGGAGCTGCAGGGAGCAGCACATCCTGCAGTGATAAGAGCTGTGTGGGGCAGAGATACATATTGGGGTTAAAACACAACAGAAGCTAACATGCAGGGTTATTTTAGCACATGCTCTACCTGCTCTTCATACCTTTATGCTTCCATTTACTCTAGTAGTGTTAACACTCCCCAAAGTGTGAATCCTCAGAGGTGGGTGCTCAGCCCATATTGAGCCTGTTGAAGGGATGTTTCTCTCCATACCTGCAGATGGCTCTGTGATCAGAGGAATGGAAGGAATGTACCTGTCCGGCCAGAGAGATGCGTCCCAGCTAGCTCAGCAGCACAGGGGGGCACTTTACCTGATGGCCACGCTTCGGGTCAGCACCTCAGGCAAACACCCAGAGTTATAGCAGGGGATGTTGCCAGATGCAGGATGAGGCTGATGAGTGGCTGCGGTCAACAGGGAAAGAAGAGAGCGCTCTCCAGTCAGGGCAAAGCCCACGTTTATCACAGGTCCGAGGGAGACCAGCAACCGAAGAGACTGGGGGAGGGATTACAGGAGGTTATAAAGGGTGTGGGAGGCAGGGGTGGAACCAAGTCGGGAGCAAATGGGAATCCAGGGGGGAGTGGGGTACAAGGAATTGACATACAGAAAAGACCAATGAAAGTAACTTGAGGGAGGGTCCCCGGCCCCTGATCCAATCACTCCGAGCCCTAGACAGAAGTTTCTGGAGAAAAAGGTGGTGGCAGGGAGTGACTGGCAGGGCACCGGGGTGGGGTTGAGGAAAGGATACATTCGGTTACTAGGGAAACTGGGGTGGAGTGTAAAAAGATACAATGGTCGCTACAACAACTGGGCTGACAGGCAGGAACTGGGAGGGGAGGGAGAACCAGGGCAGAACCATTTAAACCTAGAGCGGGAATGGAACAAACCAACACAATACAACAGAAGGAAGAAACCTCTGTTTACACAAAGGATATCATTATTGCTGCTGTCCTCAGCATGCTGTCCCAGTTAGCACTTCAGAAACACAGCACCACATTTTTAAAAGTAGTTTGAATGCTGCTAATATGAAATTAATATTGACTAATATTGTCAAAACTACACAACTTCTGCACCCTGACACCTTTTGCCTGTGTTGGGGCAGAAGTAAAAAGTCTCCCCCACCACTTTCCTGTTGTCTTCATAGCATATGATGTTTTAACCTCCATTTCTCTCAATTTTTCTGCCTTTCCCTATCTCAATCACACTGCATAGTGAAAAGTCCATGTATTAAAAAGGCATGTTGAGGCTTTCTAGCCAAGTCTCTACTCAAACTAACCAGACTTTCAATTCTATTATGTACAAAAGAGAATATTAATTTCCCCACTTTATTATACAACATGAGGATGAAACAAATCGTATCATTGAGAGCTGCATACTATAAATGGAATTGCTGTGAACAGTGAGAAAAACTAGAAGAAGAATTGGAAATGTCTTTGCTTTACTTTTGGTTACCTAAACTGTGTCAATTTATGATATTTAGTAGTCAGAGAGCTTGTTAAAAACCATCAATTAATATTCACAAGAATTCCAATTATACTTAGTTTAAAGAAAGAAATCTAAGTATCTTGCAGGGATTGCTTTGGACACTGTGGCATATGCTACTATGGTTTTGTTTTTCAAAAGCCTTATTTACCTGCCCATGTCCTGCACATGCCCTAAAAGTAAATTTCCATGAGTCTTTCTCAATCAACAAGTAGATTATCCTTCAACAATCAAATTATCTTCCTGTAGGACTCAAAACTAGAGAGATTTTCTTTTCTTTCATCCACCTATGAATATTTATTACTCTACTAGGTGAGTCTTATAAGAGTCTGATTTAAAACCCATTCAACTCAAAGGAGGCTTTCAGATTATTTTAATGGGATTTGATGCTGACCCTAAGACTTTATGTCAGTAGACATTGCTGGAGCTGTAAGCATCCTGAAGAGATAGGGAATGAGCACAAAGGAGCAGAGTCAGTGTTGCATGTATAAAAAGCTGGATGTTTCGGGTTTCACTAAGAGGTTTTTGTTTAGCTGCTACATCAGCTGAAGCTGACTTTGGTATCTTACTCACAGGGTGTCAGAACTCTGCTTAATTCTGTGTCTTTTATTGGCCTACATTCTCTTTGATACCCACAAGAAAAATAAGATTGTACTGTGCTGCAAACAAAGAGTGATATTTTCTGGAGTATCTGCCTAAGTTGTGGTTTGAAGATTCTTTCCCAAAGTAATGGGAGACTATACCTAGCAGAGGTTTACAAAAAAAAAAAACTCTAGAAAAATATCTCTTGAACCAAAGTCTGCATTTTTTAAATACACATATATGTGTGTACAAGCTGAAAAGCAACAGAAGTTTGTTATTCATATATGAACACATAAAATAATATATAGGCATTTAAATGTTCTCAATGTCCAAATGGAAGCTAGAATGAGTGTTACATCAGGTCCAAATGGGGGCCATGGAGATGGCCAGAGGTCTGAAATATTTCTCCTGCTAAGAAAGTATGAGGAATTGATATTTAGTCTGAAAAAGGGAAAGCTCCAGAAAGATCTTATTGTGGCCTTTCAGTACGTAAAGGGGCTTATAAGAAACACCAATAAGTACCTTTTCCCAGGGCCTGTAGGGTTCTGTGTATTCTTTATAATATTCCCTGAAATATGGCTCTGTATATATGAGAAAGCATGAATATAAGTAAAAGTAGATTTAAAAGATATTTTAAGATGCAAATCTTGCATTTGTTCCTTGCTACAATTTAGAGCAAAAAACATATGAGACTGGAATTAAGGATTGTCAAAGTTTGTTGCTAAATTTATGTTTAAACTAATTATTTTTTTAATCAATAATAGGTTTTAAACAGAAGAATTAGAATGTTTGTCAAAATAAATTTAAGTATGATCAAAAAATACATAAAATTAAGACAAGTAATTTCTGTTCCACATTTTTGCATTTATTATTTTCTGTTAAATTTGAGATGCTTTAAATTAAATTTTTCTTCCTTTTATTGCCATTGAAAAATGTAGCTAAAGTGGCTTATGTGGTCGAAATATCTTATTGTATCAAAGGACAATATAGTGTATTTCCACTTACAAGTAATCAAAGGCCTGAACAAAAATTTACCAAAAAAAGTGTTAAAAATGAGGGATTGCACAATATCTCTGTAGTATGGGTAGACATCAAATTGCAGTGTGTATATCACCTCCACCATGATACTCCACGGGATAAAAGGGGGCAGCTCAGTCAGGTTCAAGTGTCCTAAATCCAACAGTGAAAGGACTCTCCAGGGGTGCTGGGGTGGCCTTTGAAGCTCCACATCCTAGGGCCTAAGGTACAATAACTACATTAAAAAAATCTGTTTCAATGTTCATTTCACAGACTGCTTTTACACCAATTAGGGCACCATGTAGTCCATGACATGCCTTGGTCGCCACGTTTTTTAGGCCATTGAGCAGTAATTTCCATTTTACAGTAAAGGTAGTGAAAGAGACTGAACACATAATTTTCATGAATGAGTCTTAAATTTCAATGCAGAGTTTAAGTAAAAAAAAAAAAAAAAAAGTATCTTTTTCAGACTCATGAAGGTGATTTCAAACTCCTAATAAGAGTATGTCAACTGGCCTTCAATTCTACACTCAGAAATATGAAGTTCTGCAGGATGTTACAGTCATATTTTTAAGCTTTTTTCATATATAGGTAACAGAGTCTAGAAATATTTTCTATATTAAAATAGAGTATGAACAAGGTTCAAAGACACTGCTTTTCAAATTTTTATTATGCATATGCATGTGTGTGTTTTTGTACTCAGAATGTGAACCTCTATCATAGAGATGGTAATTATTTTGCTTGGTAGCACTATTATTGCTCTGCCATTTTATATCTTTGGAAAGATACCAAATTTTTTTCTATTTCTTGGCCTTAAATAGTCCACTATTCTTAATGAAATAGTTTCCTGTTAACTGCATAAGGACAGTAACATAGCCTTTAGCTTCAGCTAAATTCCTTGGGTTTTTTTAAAAGTAAAGATAGTGAGTTTATTTAAGTTATGTTTACTTTGAGGTTCTGTTTCATTAGTAGAAAAAGTAGATACATACTTGGGTCATTATTTAAGTGACTGTAAATGCTGTTTTTCCTCCTGCATCTGACTCTTTCACTGAAAGAAGCTGAATATACTATTGAATAACACAGCAAGTCACTTTGTGTACAACTAAAATATTTAATTTCTGACCAGATTTCCTTCCTTCACCAAAGGTATACATTAGGACTTTAATGATGCATGAAGACAAATCCCAGTTGCAAATGCACAAGCCTTCCTAATATTTTAGAGAACCAATAATTAGCATTTTGGAATTGTGTGTGCATCTCACAAGCAATCTGGTTCTCCTCCTCCTTCTTCCTGTTTTGAAGTCAATAGCTGGTGTTACACCAGCCATCTGCAGTTCTGCAGGCAGGTGCAGGGTCAGCATCACAGCTCCAAGGATGGGGTTCAGAGAGAGATGAAAAAAATTGCTAAGCAACTAAGAAGAATTTCCAGCATAATTAAAAACCTCCACCAGCATTCATTTCTAAAAATATGCACGTCTTTATCTGGGTTTTTTTACATTTCTCTGGACATGGTTTGTTCAGAAGAAACAGCACATGGACTTGCTTGCAAATTTAAACTGTGTAGGAATAATGAGAAATCTATAAAGCTAGCCATAAAACATAGGGAAAAAATGCACATGGTTTGTTGAAGGCTTGTGCCTTGGAGTTAACAGACTTTTCCACAGTATTGATTGCCTTGGGAACATGATGCTGCTCTCTAAGAGCAGTAGACACCATCCAAAATGCTGAGGTGGTGCGAGTGTCAGATAGGCACAGCACAGGAGAGCAGGGTAGTGAACAGTCCAAACTTACACATTGTTGCACCTGGTCAAATTTCAGGTTTTTTTCTTTTTTCCATCTTACTGTTGCTTTAATGGACTGAACACTTCCTACAAACTCCTCCACCTTCTGCATATTCCCTCTCCCTTTAATTTGGACCTATCAGTGGGATTTTAGGCAAAGACGATTAAAATAACACCATCCTCTATGTAAATAATTATAAACGTAACAAGTACATCCTTGTTATTGTACATTGAAATAAATTCTGTTCCCAGACCTGTCTTACAAGCAAGGGGTTCAGTGGAGTACACAACTGGAGATTTTATATGCATTGAAAAGCACTTCCTCCTTGTCAGGCAAATAGAATTTTCTTCCAACATCTTCTGAAAATATTGCTATTGGGTGAAATTTTGGTAGTAGGTAGGAAAAGATCTTTTTCCCTTTTTTTTATACGCAAAGTGATTTCAGGATCAATAAGTCTAACTTGCATTCACTGGTGGAAATTTCATATGTAAAATATATTCTAGTTGATATTATTTATGTATCTAATCATGAAAACTTTTGGTATTACTGTCTAGTCATATCAGGGCTTTAGGACCCTCTAAATTATCAGAGGTTTTAGCATATAAAAATAACAACTTGGATTATTTTATGTTTCACTAGTAAAATCTCAAATGTGAATGATGTTATTAAGGAAACATAGATCAATAACACTGAAAAAAGTATACATTTCTTCAAAATGTTGTGATTTAGAAGAAGTGGAAATCCTATTTTTTTCTTAGACTAAAGCCAAGAAGTCTCACTTAAAGATCATTAAATTTGTATATGCACATAATTAAATCATAGGTGGCATTTCAATTTAGCAATTAGAAAGGTTAGGCAAGGCACTAATATCTTTTCAGTGAAAATCCTTGCTAAATGGCAGTGTTAGCAAAAAAAGAAATTATGTTCTTAAATTGTGTTCCAAACTTATCTTAACCTCAAAACGTGAACTGATTGTATAAATTTGTAATTATCCAGCCCTGGTTTTGTTTTGGTTTTTGTTAGTTTGATTGTTTTTTCTTCAATAAAGTTACTTGCTGTGATGTTTCTACTGCTATAACAGAAGCAAAGAATGAAATAAATCTTATTTTCAAATGTAGGGCATACATTTAGTATATTGACATTTAGTATATTGACTTCTTCATTTTCTCCCGTGCATTATCTAATGCATTTGCATTGTTTGATTTCCATTTATATGCTGATATTTCAGAAGAATGTTCATCCATTCCAGAAATTTAGATGCCTAGTCATACACAAATTTTGAACTGCTTCTCCTTCTGTCTACAAAAAGCATCACTTTCCTATTCTAAATCTAATTTCCAAATTAAAATATCATTTTAAAATGAGAATCTGAAGGTCTTTTGAGAAGATGTACTGTTTAATAATTCATTTCCTATGTGCTCTGATGCTGAGCAGTAAGTATTAAAAATGATTAATCCAGTCTGGCTACCAAAAGGTCCATTCTTAACTCGTTCCAGCAGGCAAACATAAGCGAAATTCTTGTGAAGAGTGAGCACAATAAATGTAAACAGGCACATGTTAGGGCATGGCCTGGGGTTTAACTAACTAAACTGGACATGAGAAGCTGCTGGGCATGGCAAGAGAAATAGCTGGGTACGACAGATAACAGAGGGAGAAGCTGCCAAGTGTTATGGGCACACTGTGAATAATGGCCAGATTTTGCACATAGTTACCAGCGAGGGGAGAGATGGCCAAATCTCATAAATAATTGAAGGGTCAGCTGGGGATCTTTCAGAAGTGAGAAATAACAGGGTCAGCAAACCCTCAGCAACCACAATCTGTGAGATACCAAAGTGGAGTGGTAGTGTAACTGGAGGGAAAGTGTAATTAACAACAGGGCGTTGATTTGGGATGAAATGCAGGTGGAGAAAGGGAGGGATGCAGGTGGATGGGGAAAACAGGCATGGGAAATTCAGGGAGCTGGAACAAGAGAGGCTAATTGAGGGCAGGTAATGTGTTCTCCACCACACTGCTGGTGGGACATGGCCTCAGGGAGCCTCTGCATCCATGAGTCCTGGATGGTGGATGCCACAAGGTCGGAGAGGGACAAAGGTCCTCTCTACGTTGCCAGGAGGAAGAATTCCCTGAGTCACAAAGTTTACCAGGCCTGGCTGCCTTCTCCTGTAGGTTTCACACGTTGATCAGGATGAACACTATGTTGTCCTCTAGTCTCTAATTCATCCTTAAAAGAGCCTTCAACAGAAGAATGAGAGAACATTGTTTTTTTTCACGAGATAAACAATGCATACCTGATGTAATGACTTTTACTATTTGTGTTAAGGCCCCTAAAATCATAGCAATTTAACTAGGAACAAATGATACAAAAGATACTTATTTTCTAATATATCCAAGCTTGAAAGTCAAGTCTGTACTAGGAAAAAAGCTGAGTTATGTAATTTATTATTTAAACAGGCCTATTTCTAAATCTTATTATATTTTGCTGCTAGTTTCTGCTGCAAGCCAGAAATTCAGTGTGTGAAGTGTCTTAGGAGGCTGCAAAGTCTGACAGGAAACATTAATAATTTTTTTTGTTTTATACAAGTATTTTGACAAATATATTTGAAATTATATGGCATTAAAATTTATATGTATTTATTACTCCTTGAAGGACAATTATTTTTGTATCATTTCACTAGAAAATTTATCAGCACTGGTTTTATTTCCCTGATTATGTAAACCAATTTCTAAGCACATTTACCTTCTTTCCTGCACCATTACCAGCGGTATGAAGTAATTTGTAGATAAGTCATTAATCATTTCCTTTTATGTTTAGTGCAATAATATTAATCATGAGCAAACAAATTGAGTAATCACATAGCTCTAATATGTGATTCCCTCAGGACCCCAGTTGTAATTTACTAATTACAACCATGACACAATATTGTAGGCTCAATCAAAAAGTGCAGTTTACTACTTTAATAATCTTTTAATTCCCAAGCTGCAGCAGCAATACCTGGCCGTGAACACGCCCCATACTTCAATGGACCCTGCAAGGTTCACAGTGTCAGGAAAAAAAGAGACAAAGAGGTTGCAGAAATTATCAAACCACTAGTAACTTTAGTGTGGACCCTTTCCTGAAGAATTAATGAAATTATTAACTTTTTCAGATAATTATTTATTTAGCAGGAAAAAAAAAATCTCGTTCTTGCTTATGATCTGATGCACAGTAACTATAGTGCTGACTAAACCCAAACAGAATAAAGCAGAGAGGCTATGATAATCTATGCCACTCTGATAACATGGTTTCTTAAAAGTTTTACATCTACTTTTCATTTTTCATTCATCTGTAAAGATATTATCATAAATATGAACATTTTGAGCAGCCAGTGCTGTAAAAGGAGTACAATGTGGTATGCACTTAGTTCTACAGTCAAAAAATCACATTTTTTTACATGATCTTAAGCAAAGATATTTTTCCCTTGTGCTTGGTTATTGTAGAGTTGTGCTAACCTTGGTATTTCAGCAGGGGTCCACAGAGCCTTATACAATGTTTCAGAGGGGGCTGTTTTAACAGAAGAACAAGGTTGACAGTTCTTTGTGTGTAAATTCACCATTGTAGGCTGAACATGGCAAACATTGCTAAGCATCTATTCTAAACATTTTCTGCAGTCACCTGTTGGAAAAAATGCTCTGCATCTGTGAGGAGTTATCTACATGTTATTGTAGAAGCATTAATAACATATATTTTGATGTTTCATTTCTTGGCAGTCTTTAAATCCTCTGTGCCTTTTTAAAAGTCTTCTGTCATACAATCATAAAACTACCAGAAGACACTTCTTTTTCTTCAAAATATGCATGGGTCATGGACATTTTCATTAAGCTTTATTCAGTGTCTGATTATTCTCTCTCAATCCAAAAACTCATCAGAATTTTTACCAGCAAGTATTGAAATAAATTTCTATATCTCTCAGTTATGATGAAATGTTTGGGAAGGCTTTGGTTGGAAAAGTTTCTGTGCTATCGTGTGTTGTCAATTCTGAAAGGGTTTTATTTTGTGTGTTTGCTTGTTTGGGTTTTTGTAATCAGCTGCCTTTATTATAAAAGGTATACATTTTAGTTTAAAAAACTTCCTTAAAGATACATGAAAAATAGGAGACCTTATCAAGTAGACTCAGAATGAATATTTTGTTATTTTCATGTTATTCTAGCTTCATCATAATCCTACTGGAAACCCTTTCTGGGTTTAATGTTTGCATTATCTTTCCTTCAGTCAGTGTTTTATTCCAGAAGTCTTTCGTGCAAAATATTATCTACTCCTCATATTCTGTTGCTGAAAAGATATTTTATTTAATACAATAGTTTCAGTTATGAAGTCATTAATATAGCAGTATTTCAAAGAACTCTGTTGGGAAAGGGGTTAATGTGTTATCTCTTAAGAGAGAAACTTGTGTGCTGAAAGAATTTTATGGAGTTAAATTTCATCTGAACACCTGACTTAACTATGAACCACTACATGATTATGGCATCTCCAGCATGTTCTGAGTGGAGAGACATTTGAACAGCCCAAATCTCTGCTAACTGTGTTACCCTGCAGCAGAAGCTTTGTCACTGAGATCAGCAATACCACTGACAATCAGCAATACCACTGACAATCAGGAAGTTAACATCTGACCACTGACTTCCTGATGGCTTTGTTGTTACGTTAAATTAAGATTAAAATTCAAAATATACAGAGCCTTGATGAACCATAGGAGATTGATATAAACTGACCTCTTTTTAGCATTGTCAGTGATGCTTAGGCCCCTTGAAAATGCTGGGGGTTTTTGGTTTTATTTTATTAGGCCTTTTTTTTTGTTTTTTTTTTGTTTTTGTTTTTGTGGTAGAAATCAGCTTTTTTCCCCCCCACTGTTCACACTTCATTTTCATAAAAATATTTTTCTGAAACCTGTAAATTTATGAAACAGAGACCAGGGATAAATAGATGATATAACAACACCGAAGCAGGAGTTTTGTGCGTTCTTCCTGCTGTGTATGCTATTGTGCTTCATTGTTCATCCCAGAAGAGTTTGGAGGAGACAAAAGTATAAAACTAAGAAATTAAGAGCAGAAAGTAGGGCAGTAGTCACAAAACATTGAACTTAGTGCATAATGGGTACAGTGCACTGACAGCAATCTGTCAGCTGCACTTTTAACTGGGCACTTGATAAATACTACCAGTAATTCTTAGAGGAGTAAGAGATGGGAAATTTGACTGAGAGGAACAGTGAATTCACTCAGGAGACTGACATGATTTGGTGGTGCTTCCTTAAGCCTAAAGGTCTTCTAGGCCCCTAGAGCTGTGGGAGGGAGTCACCTGCACTCCCCAACAGATAAAATAGACTGCCTGTGCAAGCTGGACAGCTGCCTCAGTCTCTGAGCTTTTATCTTGCTACAAAATTCTTGTAACCTGGTTAGCTTTTGTTTAATCTACATAAAAACAAGAACCAACAGCTTCTCATGGAATTCCAGAATGGTTTGGGTTGGAAGGGTCCTTAAAGATCACCTGCCTCCAACACCCCCTGCTATGGGCAAGAGCACTCCACTAGACCAGGTTGCTCAGAGCCCCATTCAACCTGGTCTTGAACAGCACCAGGAACGAGGCATCCACAGCTTCTTTGGGCAATCTTCTCCAGAGTCTCACCACCCTCAGAGTTACGTTTTTTCCTTACATCTAATCTAAATCTGGTCTCTTTTAGTTTATATCCAGTGTCCATTGTCTTATCATTACATGCTCTTGCACATAGTCCCTCTTCAAGTCTCTACTAGGCATCATTTAGGAACTGGAAAGCTGTTTGAAAGTATCTCCAGAGCCTTCTCTTCTCCAGGATGAACAACTTTCAGCCCATACTCATGGCAAAGCTGCTGCAGCCCTCTGATCATCTCCTTCTTGTACCTCTATTCCTTGCAGGACTTTATCCCACAGTCTGCTCTCCTGATGCACAGGGTAGTGAGCTTGTTTGTGAACCCTCCTCACACCTCTAAGGATGTTGAATTCCACTGCTCCATGGTGACTGCAGCCCAGGCTGCAGCCCAGGGTGCCCCTTCACATTTCCCAGCACAACCCCTCGGTGTGGGTGAGAACAAGGTCCTGCACATCACCTCTCCTTGTTGTCTCCCGTGTCACCTGGAGAAGGAAGTTATGATCAGCACATCCCAGGAACCTCTGGGATTGCCTGTGCCCTGCTGTTTTGTTCCTCCATCCTGTACCAGGGTGGTTAAAGTTCCCCATGAGGACCACAGCTTGTGAATATGAGGCTGCTCCTATCTGTCTACAGAAGCATCCTCTGCTCAGTTGTCCTGGTCAGGCAGCCTGCAGCAGATCCCCATTATAATGTCTCCTGTCCCTGCTGTCCCTTTAGTCCTTACCCATAAACTCTAGGTCAGCTTCCCACCCATCCTCAGGCAGAGCTCCATGCACACAAACTGGACAATCTGGAGTTTGCAACTTCTTTTTCCAAAGGGTATGTATATTTTACAAGATTTTTTTCCAGAGAAAAATAAAAGCTATTGCCTCTACCAGCTGCTCTGAAACTCTTGACTATGGTTTGACAAGTCTCTTTCCCTTATGACAGTGTAGAAATGGAAAAATAGTCCCATATTCAACATAGGAATAATTCAGGCCCTTTAAAATTTGGATCTAAATCCTTGCTGCAAAAATGGTTGTAAGGAAGTACTTGTCTGACTCCTTGACAATTTGCTAAATGTAGCAAAGAAAAGTGAACATATGTATTAGATTTGCTAGGGGAGTTTCTTTTTTACAGGTAAGGAAGAGCTATTGAATTTTTTTCTGGTCATTGATCCCACCTATTATTTTTCATTCAAGAATACACAAAGTGGGAGTCATTGATTGCCTGGGTGGGTGTTTTTTAGTGAAAGTTAATCTACCACAGATATTGATCAGTCTTTCTTATTTTAAATAAATTAGTGATTTTACATGCTTAATTTTATTAATCCTATGCTGCTTTTATCTAAACACCTCACTGTCACATGAGCGTTTGTAATTAAAGGTTCAGAAATAACCTGTGTACAACATTTTGCAGAAAAGCAACACCACACTTTTTATTTCAATAATTACAATTAGTGGATGAAATGTGCATTAATCTGGAGATACAGATATGCAGAGTTTGTTTTATATATACAGTGTATTTAGGCCAGCCATCCACACACAAAATCTTTTCTGGTCTGTAAGACTGTTAATGAAAATTGAGGTGGAATATTAGAAAGGGCAGCTAGGAAAATAAAAATATTTTTTCAGGGTCCTCCAAGGAAACCATTCAATTTTCTCATATTGAGAAGGGCAAAGCTTTGAAGTATCAAGCAAAGGATTCCATTTGATCTCAATTCTCTGAGTATACCATGAAAAAGGAAACATCCCTTTAGGAAAATGGAATGGAAACATTGTTGTAGAAAGTTAATGACAAGTTTTATGAGCCCAAACTAATAAGAATCATAATAATAAGGATTAAAGCATAAAGGTCTGGTAAAAAGCCTATATCTTCAACATTAATAATCAGCAGCAATTAGGTTGTTCTCCCACCAAGTACTTTTATTTGCTCCCTCAGTGCAATTTTTAAAAATGGTTTTCCAAAGGGGAAAAAAACCCCAAAACTGATTAGCTAAAAATATAGATGCCAAATGCAGGAGATAGTCTGAGAAAACAACATGAATAAAATGCATCCCTGTCAAAATGTGCTGCTTGGGGCAGAACAGCAGCACAGCTAATGTGGAGAGCTGTCTCATTGCTGTGTAAAACTTTCAGAGCCTTAATTAAAAGTGAGAAGAAACAAATTGTCTTTTTTTTCTGTTCTGTCAGCCACAAACATCCAGCTTGAGACACATATGGAGAACTATCTATTATTTGATATCCCAAATTTCAACAGAGGCTTCAAAACAATTATCAGCATCTGAAACTTACTGATACATCTGATGCACTGTAACTTTATTGTCATCAGCAGGTATATGCCTATTTATTTTTTTCTCACTCTGAATAACAGATGAGTTGGTAATTGCAAGTTTAAGGGCTTCTGGACATATTAGCTCTATGCACAATTTTTTAAAAACTCTTTTGCCTATTGGGTGTTGCAGTAGGCAGCAAGGAAGAAATAGACTGCCTTGTATCCTGCTGAAGTGAGGAGGAGAGAGACATATTTTTCAAATGTACAAGAGATTAATTTCTTCTTAATCATCTAAAGAAATTCCTCTGCTACATGCACAAATGCACCTCATCAAGTGAAAAAGCATTCTATCTTTTCAGGTATAAATATAGAAATGAGTTTTCTATTCCTCTCAAGTGCACACACAAAAGTGAATTGTCACAGAATTGTCTCCTTGGCCAAGAAGTAGCACTTTGAAACTCTGAGCCCTAAATTTAAATGAAGAAAATTAAAAATCTGAGTTTTTGTAGAATTTCAAAGAATTTCTGTTCTGTGAAAGCCTTTAAGAAAAATCCTCCAATACCTTGGTATTTCCAGAATTATTGTGTTAGTGAGGGGTTCCCAAACATCCTTCTAGAAATTTTAAAAGATATTTCAGTTTGATGGACTCAGGAAAATGAGAAATCTGAGCAGATCAGCTGAGTGCTCATATAACTTTACTTACCAAGCTCTGATCCCACGAAATGGAGACACAGAAAGGTATAAAAGAACCTAGTGAGATAAGTATCTTATAAAGCTCTGAAGGAGCTGGAACAAAGCTTACCTTCAGTATTGGATGACAATTTGTCTCATAACTGCCTTCATCCATCTCCAAATCTGTGATGAAAATGTTGTCATGAAAAGGCTGCTGTCATGGCAGGAGAATTTCACTGTTGGTAGGAATGAAAATATAGATGTATTCATTCCTGCTGTCAGTATCCTGCGTCATTTTCCTAAGCACTGTTTTATTTCTCAGTGAGGGAGGCAGATATTGCTACTTTCAACATGACTTAACTAGTTTGTTCCCATTTGAGGCAATGTGATCTTTCATTAATAACTTACATAACTCATAGCTACTAAGCTATAAGTAGCATCTAAATTATTAGTTAACTGCTCCTGAACTGAAGGGAAATAAACTAAACCAGCAATCATAAAATGGAGCTTAATGACTGATACAGAGTCAGAAAGAAATATATATGCATACTTATTCTTTAAAAATGCTGATTTCCACATTATTATAAAACTGATAAGAACAATGTATTCAGTATTTATGTCAGCTTTGGCAGTCACAGACATATTTTCATTACAATTAGATATGTGTTATTACCTATAAAACCCTTATTTCTTACACTAAAGCATTCAACCTGCTGGTCATGGGTACAACAGATATGGACTGTCCCAATGTGGATATTAGATTTTTTTTTTTTTTAATAATGAGTTTAGTGGTTTGATACCTTAATCACAACATCTTTTCTGTTTTTTAAATGAGGGCAACACAAGAAGTTTTGTTCACTTTGGTGCCTTTAAATGCTCAAGGTAAAATGACTTTTGTAATTAAAAATGTAGCTTGTCTATTCCTATTAAAACTGTTGCTTCTTGAAGCATTGCAGAACTAGTTAAATTCAGGCTACTCTATTTTGTACTCTTTATGGAAAGTTGTTTTATCACATTTAAATAGTTCCATAATCTGTAGCCTAACCGATGTTTTTTGAGTGGAGCCCAAAATGCCAATTTAAGTTGCTTATCTTAGCTTTTCTGCCTGAAAAACTCTCTGCCTATTGTGGAGGCTAACAAGAATTCTTCAAGTAGGAAAGTTTTGATTTACTATGAACTGCTATATGGTTGCATGTTGAGAATTTCAGTGCATGCTTTCATTGTACTTCAAGAGGGAGAATGCTCATGATTTTGGTTTTGTTCTGTGTCTCTCCTACCAGGAAGCACATCAGCTGTTAGAGAAAGGTTTGTCCAAAACTCTTGCTTACCATTACACCAGGATAAAATTATTTCAAATAGATATAATTCTCTCTTACAAAGGGCCATAACTTTAAATAAATAGTCCCAGTGGTTTGAGCAGGCTGTGTTCAGACCTGTGTGTAGTGACATCTATGTAAGGAGGCTTTGTAATTAGTATCATTGATAAGTACAGCTAAAACTATTACTTGATTAATACAATGCTGCTTGAATCAGCAGATATTTGTGTTTTCAACATCTTTTTAGTCTGGATCCAAAATATATTGGGAAGCTGTCAAGGGAAAACTCTGAATCAGACAAAAGTATTGTGTAGAGTAAAACACAAATCATCAGGGACATGAAATTCTCTTAGTAAAAATTTATGCAAATCCCATGCATTGCTTCGATTACTTATCGAGCTGCCACTCTCATTGATTAGATTAAAGCTCATTCACTTTTCAGCACCTCAGTATGGTTCTTAAAAGAAAAAGTTGTCATGTTTTGATATATCTATGAACTCTTCAAATATATATTTCTATGCCTTCATTCAGATGCAGTGTTGCTCTGGTTTGGATAGGCTTGTTAAATAAAAATGAATTCAAGAGAATTGGTAATGGATTAAAATTAAAGAGAGGGCAATAGCCTCTAAAATAGTAAACACACTTTTCTTAATCTTTGAAAATGAAGAAGAATAATTATAATGTTACAAATTCTCTTCTCATAGTAATTGGAAAGTTTCAATTACAATCGAAGATGGAAAAAAACTTGTCAGAGGTACTTCAGATTAAAATACCTGGTTGGCTCCTTATCCAAGTTCCCAGTGGACTTTACTGAGAGCCAAAAAATAATTCAGCTTTAGAAATCTTGGTTCTAAAACACAGGTGCTAATGCAGGATGCAAGCAAGCCTATGAATTAGTGTTTCAAAGCAAACTGGAGCAAATGTGGCATATAATTGTTCATGACGATCTCTCCATATTAAATTGGAGATCAAAGCTTCTAGCTGCATCTTCAGGTCCCAGAGGTTATGAAATTTTACTGTCTATGAAAATATTATTCATTATTTCCTTTACAAAGGGGAACAACTGGAACACAACTTTCATATCTGCATAGTTTGTGGCTGTTTAACTGTCACAAACTGGCAGTTTATCTTAAACTCATTTTAAGCTGTTGCCACGTTCGTGATTACACCACATGTGTTGTTTTGATTAATCAACTCCTTTTCATTACCCAGCATTAGCAACAACTGACATCTTCTCTGAACCACAAAATGCTGTGCTTAATATTTTTACAGAAGAGCAATAATATATTAGTAAATGCCTGTAGTGTTTAAAAAGAGGAATGGAATCATGGGAAGGGCAAAAGAATCATATAATTGCCAAGAGTAACAGCATCTTCTGTCACTCTGTGTGTGCACAGCAAGAGAAGGATATAAGTGAAGTAACTCAAGGCTTGCTGGGACTGAATTGCCTCTTGTGCTTTTAATCCTCTGGGACAAATAGCAGGGGCTCCATCCAGTGTCTGCCAGATGCCGGGAAGAGGAGGTAATGAGCTGTGAACCAACCTCAGCCTGGCTGATTTTGCCATGCCCAGTGGAAAATGATGCACAAGGCTTGCACTAGACACACTCAACAGTCAAATGGCATGTGGAGTATCTTCTCCATGCATGAACTAAATCGAGGCACTCCAGTCAGTGCCGCTCAACTAACCAAAACATAGTTTTTGATAATTCATGAAACCTAGAAATGTAGGCAACAATGGGAAAGCACAGCCAACATGAAAGTTTTCAGTCAGAACAAGATGTAAAATAGGATGCCTTAGAATTACTATGTATTTGAACTTCTGAAAATACCTGTTAAGTCTGGATGTTGCAATTTGCTTTCATACTTCAAAAAATAAAAATGGAACCTATTAGTATAAATATTATATATTTAAATACATTAATTACATTAATAAAGTTAATGTAATTAAAAATGAAACCATATTTTTATCAAACTGAGTGATATTTGATAGTCTGTCTACTCACAATACCACTGAACAAAATAGAAATTAAGGTAGTAATTTTATACTGGTAAACCAAAAATAAACTGTTAAAAAAGCATTTTGATTTCATCTCTATTTTCCTTTGTCTACCACAAAAGTACAACGTATAAAAGTGTAAAACACTTGACTGTTCTTGGGAAATAAAAGTTATTTTAGTTCAAGGAGTTCAAGTTAAATAGTATTTGAATGTTTCCTCAGGATACAGTGATATTCATCTTTTTCTCAGTACAAAATTGATTGAAGAAGTAATCATCATTGGCATGTAATTCCTATTCCATTATTAAATGTTATTACCTACCCTGCATTGTTGATATAAGGGTTGAGATAATCTATCTAGTAAATCAAAACTATGAAGTGATCCTGATTAAAATAATTTACAAATATTTTATTTATATTAAAATCATCCATCACAAAGATTTGCTTCTATGAATGCATTGATTGTTTTTGCTAGTTAGTAATATTTCACAAATTTGCTTCCCATAATGAACCATTCTGAAACCTTTTCATTTTGTATATGGCATAAGTCACCTAAATCAAGTCAATGGTTTCTAAATCTTATCAAGATGATTGAAATTGGAGCTAGGAACATTTTTCAGATAAATGTAGAATATTGAGTACTCCTCAATACATATCTGCACTGCCATATCTTGACAGCTGTTTTGATCTCTAGAAAATAACATAAATGTGCATAAAAATAAACAAGAGAGAGCTAAAGCTCTCAGAATTTTCTGTCCTGGCATAATTGTGCTGTAGTTTTAAAAGCAATTATAAAGTTTCTCTAGATCAGTACTACAAACATGATGAATACACCCACAAACTGGTTCAAAGAGACAATGTAGCTGCACATATATATCCTCTCTTACTGCAATTGAATGGTTCCTTTTGAAACATTGAAAAATACACACTTTATTTTTCTCATAATTCTGCCTAAAATTTCCCAAAGTCTTTTAAAACTTAAAATATTAGATTGTTATTTGAGTAAATTGCATAGAATTAATTTGATTTTAATTACCTAACAAAATAAAAACTATTTTTTTTAATAAACAGGAGGAAGATTGTCCTGGGTTCAAGTCAGTTTTGAAAAGGGCTTGTGGGTTTGTTTTGTCTTGTTTTGTTTTGTTTTGTTTTAAGTACTTCTTTGTGGTGCCTTACATTTATGGATTCTTTTCTGGCCCTTTTAACTCACGCTATTTATATTCAGACAAAACTATGATTGTTTCCCATTAAATCAATAAACCCAAAGTTATTAAAATTCTCTTAGACTAGACTTCATTGCTAGCAAACATGTATTGGGGAATACAACTCAGTGTGTTTTTAACATTACACATATCCCTAAACACCACTGAGTTCAATGGGCTTTATGGACACACTTTAAAATTATCACATGCCTAGGTTATTTTGTGCATAAGGAATGTCAAACGGGAGCTTAGTTAATTCCAGAAACCTATTGACGTCCAGCAGCTGAACTGTCCATATTTATGATGCACCAAAGTAAATAAATATTTTCTTTGCCTGTTTAAAAATATTTTAACATTAGAATTCACATCTATACCTCAATAAAAAAAATCTAATATCTTAAATATTTTTCATCTAAATAGAATTTTATTAAGCATTTGATCTGGTTTGTATAATTTACATGCTCTGGGTCATAATTTTCTTCATTTATTACATGGCTGCATTTGTAATTACGTCTTGAAAACTCTTCAGTTGGGAGATAAGAATTCAGTTCCAAAACACTCCCTGTCAATTCTGTCTGCACAGAAACTGGTACTAGGCTTAATAGAGTAGATTTACACAGCTGTAGGAGCTTTGCCTTCGGATTCATCTTGTTGAAGACTAACAACGTTAAACACACTTTTTTTAATCAAACAAGAAAACAGAGACTGTTTATTTTCATCCACAGCAAGTGGAATCTTATAAAGACAGTCATCTTTCATTTAAATCAGAGGGAAGTTTTCTAGGTACTCCATTTAAAACTGATTCAGGTCTCAAAATATCCTGCACACATATCAAGCAACTCCTGAAAGCATTCTCAGAGTCAGGCTCATATGCTGACAGCTTTGTGACACACTTGAACAACTTCTATTTGCTAGTGCTGCCTGAAAGGACTTGAAGAGGTTGTTTCTGAATGTTATTATGGGAGCTCAAATCTCATTATTCTCCCAGCCAAATGTAAGGTGATTTCTGAATAGAATAAAAATGAGTTGCTATTGTAATTTGCTGGTATCAAAAGCTGCATTTATTAATTCAATAACATCATCTTAGATAAGTAGGCTTCAGAACAGAAAAAATAAAGATTTCATGCTTCTGCATTCCATGTGTATGTTGTGGTGTTTACAAGGTCATTTAAAATGTGTTACTACTGGTTCAGAAAGGGCTATTTCACTCTCATCTTTCAGTGTATTAGCTGCTAACATTTTCCCTTTTTGGTCTTTGCTCAGTAAGTAGAAAATATTCCACTGCTTCTGCTCATTAAAATTTCAATGTATCATTTTCCTTACCTTCTTGAATTAGCAACAAATTTCAATGCTTCATAAAATATGTTTAATTTCTAAAAATCCAAACTATGAAGTAATTTTTAAGAGTTTTTTTGCTAATATTTAATTTTAAGTGTTTCCTGGGATAAAGAAATAGCTCTGAAATCTGATTATATTTTGATCTGAATCTGAATATGTAAAAATATATTAAACACATAGGAAGCCTCCATCAAAAAATGCTCAGTCAGTCAGAAGCACAGGTCTAGATTCTTCTCTTATTCTCTGACATCAGAATCGTACCCTAGTAGTAAATTTTCAACCTTATTTTCTAGAAAATATAAAAAATAAAAGTTAGTCAAATCATTGCTTCATCCCATTTTCTTTTACATGTGATTTCTTAGAAATCCTACATGTCAAAAATATTTTACATATTTATAAAAATATTTCCAAAAACAGTAGAAAGGTTTTCCTGCCTGAACCACTGAAAGTGTTTCAATCACAGTCCTAAATTTTGCATGTGTGGTCCTCAAGTATCTCAGACTGAAAAGGACACCTTGGGAGAGCTTTGGTTCACCCTTCTAATCAAAGAAGGTCTGATCAAGGCTGTATACAGTAGGGTCTTGAAAACTGCTAAAGACAACTGTACAAGCTCTTAAAGCAGACTGTGCCAATGCTTAATTATCCTCAGTAGTGGTCTGGATTTTGGATTTTGTCTTTTTTTCCTTTGTTTTTAGTTCAAATACTTATGTTTCACGAGCAAATTAAAAACTATGTAAAAATGAGCCATGGTAACCAGGGTGATTCTGCTGCACCATTCTTGTGGCTTGATACATCATTTTATACTTTTTTCACATAATATAATTTATTTAACTTGGTTGACATAGAATAGCACAGTTTCTCAGCAGGGGCTCAGCGACAGGAAGTGTGCAGTATTAAAGATGTCTTTTTTTGTGTATTGAGAAAATTTATCTCAAAAGCCAGACCAGATATTAGTAATATGATTTTACCAGTAGATTAATATAAGGCATGTGCTACCTGCAGTTTGGTGGGTGACTGAATGTTAGCAGGGAAGCTGCAAGCAAGTTTTATATTTAATGGTTTCCAGTAATTGCACCCTACACTGATATTTTACAATGACCAGAAATTTGTTATTATATGTCACCATTAAATCCATGGCCCCAAGACATGTATCTCTGGTACCAGGCCTTTGCTCTGTAAAACATGACAAACATAAGCCTTTGAACATCCTTGTGTTTGGCAATGCTTTTCTGTAGGAAGATGTGTAAATTTAATATATATGGATAGGAAACCTTACTATCAACAGTTAGTATTTTAAAAATCTTCCAGTGAGGGAACTGATGTTGGCCTGTCTTGTAGCATCATCATAAATATTACTCTGGATAACATTTGATGTTTCTGCTCATGAAATATTTGATCCATTTGATCCATGAAATAGTCGATCCACATGCCAATCTCTTCTGTCCTCTTTTAGAAAGTGATATAGCTACCATATAGAAAAGTTTACACTAATTTATCACACAGCAAACACTAGCTGCTATACATCAAGTGGAAAATATTTTGCAGATATTATAGTAAGACTCAATATTCATATATATTTACAGCAATGCATGAACATGATCTGCATATTTTTATAGATTTTGTTACCTCTGCCTCTCCTAAATTCTATTTTGTCTTCTGGACTCATCGCTAAATTTGTAATGAATTGTTGCAATAGGTGTTAGTCAGCTGACTAAAAGAGACTGTGAATGATATAGGAAACAAAATTTATTTATGAGATCTTCCCTTTTGGACTCTAGACAAAAAGCTCTTGCTTCCCAAGAATATTTCAAAGGACATTGAGGTGATAGACTTTGTCCAGAGAAGGGTAACAAAGCTGGTGAAGATCTAGAAATCTAAATCTAGAAAAACATGTCTAGAAAACATCCTGTAAGAAGAGGCTGAGGCAAATGGGGTTGTTTAGTCTGGAGAAAAAGAGAGATTTCATTGTTCTCTACAACTACCTGAAAGGAGATTATTGGTATCTTCTGCCATGTCTCAAGTAAAAGGACAAGAGGAAATGGCATCAAATTGTGTCAAGGGAGGCTCAGATTAGATATTAGAAATTTTATTTTTCTTTGGAAGAGTGATCAGGCACTGGGGCAGGTGTCCAGGGAGGTGATGGGATATTGTCTCTGGAAGTGTTCAAGAGGTATCTGGATGTGGCACTGGGGGCAAGGTTTGGGGGTGGCTATGGTAGGGCTAAGTTGAAGAGTGGACTGGATGATTTTCAATAGCTCTTCCAACTATGATGGTTCTGTGGTTATAACACAGTCATGGCCAATGAAGTGGCAGTGCAGAACTTGTATATTTGTCTCTCTTACTGAAAGAAAGCACCTTCCTCTTTGCTGAGTACACTGGAGAGGCTCATATGAGATGGCTGCAGAATCTGGACCCTACACAAACACTTTCTTCTGCTTTGGCTCATGGCTGTAGTAAATTAAACAAAACTCTGTCAGCTTGGCCATTTCACACACCGGTAATTTACAGCCACCTCTAGGGAGCATCATGCACAGACACAAGGATTTCAAGCACAGGGTCTGGGTGACTGAAAACACACTGTGCACAGGAGATAAATAGATGCATGTATTACTCCACTGGGCTGGTATGTGGCCAGGAGCACGAGCTGCTCCTGAATGGATTTAAAGAGTCTGTTGGCCGCAATACATAGAGTGGTCTAAAAAGTGGTAGCAAGGAATGAAAACTGCAATTGATTCTTCTGTAGTGCCTATCAGCTGCAAAGAGCTCGTTGTTCTTCAAATGTTTATTCAGGAAGAGGAAGGAGGGTGGTGATGATATTTTAGAGCCTTGGAAGAGTTAATTCGGAATGTACATCTGAGGAATATGTGCTTCTTTAGCTTGAGTCTCAAAATTATTTGTATTCCAGTGTTTATATGAGATTTTCTGTTGTCAGTTATTCTAACTATGTTAAATTTGAGTCTATGTGGCATCAGAGGTTCATTTTATAATTCCCTCCTAGAAAATTTAAAACATTAGTTAACTAGCATTCTGTTAATTTCAGAGAACTGAGAGGCTGTTTTTCTTTTTATTTTGTTTTTGAGATGCCAAATGCAATCCCTAAATAAAGAAGAAAAAAAAAAAGTGTGTGCTTGTTTGTTTTTGTAGAAGTCTCTGGTACTAAACTGCACTATTACAAGTGTTTAAATGGCTGAAAACCTGAGTGGAAAATTTTCAATGTTTTGTTGTTTATTGTATTTATCTGTGATACATGTTTCTGGACTCATTGTAATATCCAGCTAAGGCCCTAACCTCATTGGAAATCCTGGTGAAATATGAGAAAGCAACCTGCTGGTTGTGTCAGAGCTGGGGCACCCCAAGTCCCATAAAGAGGATGGAACCCTTGCCTCCTTAAGGCTCAGAAGTGAGAAGAAAGGGTGAACTGAGCTCCTGTCCCTCACAAATGGCAAAAAGATCCTTCTGTAGAAAGGCATCTGCTGCTGGCTCACACCTCTTGCTAAATTCAACAACATTCTAGCTCCAAAGCTTGAAAGGGCCCTAAGCATGTCCTTTCCTATTGCAGGCACTAAAAATACTTATCACTGTTCTTGATAATAATAGCATTTAATTCAGGAAATAAGATCATAAAGAAAAAAGTTTCATTCAAATAGCCAGAAAAAAAAAAGTTGGAATACTGGTGTGGACATAAAGAGGGGATTGTACTCTGTGTGAATTGATTTAAAGAAAGAAATCCTTAACACTTGCTGCCATAGAGTGATCACAAGGGTCCTTCCTTTCTGGGAATCTCAAATCTGACCATTCACCTATAAAACACACCTAGCAGGCCACGTGCAGGAGGGAAGGTGTCCTGCCCCTTCCCAAACATGCAGGAGTCTCACAGGCCAGTCATTTTGTCCCAGATTATATAGTCTGGAGGTGATCATCCAGCAGAATGGCTCAGTGCCAACTATGTTAACAGATCAATAGGCAAGCTGAGTTTGTAACTGGAAGAATTTATTTCTCAGGGGCTCAGTAATGGCCCCCTATAAATTTGAATCTTGGTCTAGATGTGTCAAATTTAAGAGCAGTCAAGTAACCTGGGGAGTTAGAATCAGCCATTACACAGTTGCAGGTAGTGCCCCAACAACAGAAATTAGTGTGGTTTGATTAGATTTGCCTAATAGCTCACCTAGAAAGAAGAAATTGAATGCTCCTGAAGAAATTGGATTGCATTTTAAATGGAAAACAAAACTTTTTATTGTACATAATTATAGGGTTTTCCTAACCTTTACAATGTGGAGAAGAGAAGAGAAGAGAAGAGAAGAGAAGAGAAGAGAAGAGAAGAGAAGAGAAGAGAAGAGAAGAGAAGAGAAGAGAAGAGAAGAGAAGAGAAGAGAAGAGAAGAGAAGAGAAGAGAAGAGAAGAGAAGAGAAGAGAAGAGAAGAGAAGAGAAGAGAAGAGAAGAGAAGAGAAGAGAAGAGAAGAGAAGAGAAGAGAAGAGGAGTTTGTTATTTTCAGAATCTTGTCTGTTCAGGTGGTACTCTATGAGAAAAAACAAAAGAAAAAATTATATATTTTTTACACTTTTAAAAAGATTATTAAAGATATTTTGCAGTCTTACAGAATGATAATTTTTAGAAAAATCACAATTTGTTTTCAAATTTACAATAGAAATTATTTTCTTTTGCTTTCACATCAATGATAGATAACTAGATTTTTTTCAACTTTAACATTAAACAAAGTGTTGATTGAGATTATTTTCTATTTCCCATCATCTCATGCATTATTCTGACTGTTACAAGGGTTCTTTCAGTTTGAGAAAAAAAATTGATGCAATATCTAATTTGAGTCACTTTGAGAGGATGGAAATGGTGATTAATTAGGACCTTTACCTGTCTGTTTTGAAAACTAAAATGGAAGAATTTTGTGTCTAAATAGTTGCAAATTATGAATTTAATGTTAATTAGCCTCCCTTTTTTTGAACTTCTTGTCTTCCAACAACCAAAACTCACTCAGAAACATCAGAGATACCTAACATAGTTCCCCACATGCTCGGTGTGATATTTGTTAATATCTTTGACTGTGACCTAGAACAGATTATTCAGGGAGGTTCTCAAGTCTCCATCACTGGGATATTCAAACTCTGTCTGGACATGGGCCTGAGCAACCAGCTCTAGGTGAAGCTGAACTGGTGAAGCTGGACCAGGTGATGACCAGAGGTGCCTTCCAACATCAACTCTTCTGTGATTATGAAAATATAGATTGGAATCAATGGAAATAAAAGAATACTAATCCTTGTCCCATTCAGATCTACCTTCTCCTCACCCTCACATTTCTATCTATGCAAGTAGTTGATCAAATAAGACAAAATAAAAAATTAACATTCAAAATTTAGTCTGTTTTGGGAAAGGAGAAATAATTCACCATACTCAAATTTAGGAGAAAGTCTGTGCTTACTGATATTCTACTGTGATTAGCCCTCGTACATCACTATGACTCTAATGAAAGGAATGGAATTAAAAGGGAGAAAAACTGATACAATGCACTGATAAATAAGGCCTGTATGTTTATAAGAGGAAATTTATTCAGAGCTTATGCCTTTCATAATAGATCATTAATCAGAAAAACTATCACATTGGAAATGCTGTGGAGGGAATATGATCCTCTGGCTTTAACTATGTTGGATTTTCTCTGTAACTAATAGATTTGAACTCCATTATTTTTTCTTCATTCCCCATTTATTATTTTTTTAGTTGCATTTGCCAGTTCTGCAGTACTGTTTGTTAGGAAACTCTTATCCTTAGTGTAGTAGTCTTACTGTATCCTGCAGTACCTAAAACATCTCTGAAGGATTAATTGCTTTCTATGGATCTAGATATAATTTATCAGAATTATTTTTCTTTTGATTGTGGATATATAAAATGCAGTTCTAAGTTTATCTGTTCAGAGTAATGTTTCCTACAGAAGATGAGTAAATGTGTCATATTATTTCACAGTTTTGTACAGTTGTAATACTCAACATTTCCATGAGATACACTAGGGGGAAGGGACATGATTTTAAATAATATAAATGTCTGAATGCATAAATAAATGCTTAAGGGTATTAGCACTTTTACAGAATGAAGGAAGTAGAAAAGCTACAAATTATATTGAAAAGTTTTTTAATCACTTCAAGGAAAGCTCTGATATTTATGAATATCAGAGTACTTTCCAAAAATACTTGAGGCAAAATAACAGCTACCAGGAAACTTGAAACTTGTTTTTTTTCTCTGTCTATTGGCATGTTGTCAATCCTTTTCACCTGTCTTCCCACAGCCTATAGGATCTTAATAATTTTGTTTAACATGCCTCAATAGAAAAGCAGGCTTTTATTCCTATGAATTCCTTCTTGAAAATATGTATATTGCTCACTCATTAATTTCCATTTTAGTAAAAAGTATGTTCACATGTACAATAAAAGCATCAATTTCATTAATTATTAATTTTCTGAAAATTAATTATCCTTCATTGTCTGAAACTTCTGTCTCTATGGATAAATGAGCAAATTATATTTCATGTAAGCTACTACAGGACACTTTATTTTGGCTGATCCAACCAGCCAGCACAGTCTTTCAGCAGAGAGAGAACATTTCGTCCAGAGCTGATGATACAACATATGTCAACTCTACAAGACTTAAAAAGGGTTATCAAGTACTAAATCCAAGGGTCTCTGATCCCTTGAAAGGTTGCAACCTGAGTGGCAAATCGGGTCTTAGAAGTTAAATAAAGGGTGATAGAAATTGATATCTGTACAGCAGCTTTATAGTACACCCTTCAGGAGAAAAAGACAGTATTTATTTTGATATGTTATATTAATTTTGATAGAAATCACCAAAACTGTGTAACACTGAGATTTACTAATCTTAAACTTAATTTAGGGTTTTTTTTTCCAAATAAATGAAGGGTGATACTACAAGAAAAGTTATACTCTTGATATTAAAGCCTATTGTTGAATTTTATTAGAATGTAAGCTGAAGTATTTAAGAGTGTTCAAAGTGTTTTTTCTTTCATCATATCAAAATTAATGGTGAAACAGCAGATTTATCCATTGTGGCAACAGGCACACAGCAGTCACCCCTAAGCATAAGTGATGCATGTCCCTTTCAGTAACCAGTGTCAGACCTGGCTGAGCCAAGATAATGATGTGCAAAGAGTTACTGAGCATCTCTCCTGAGGGGGTGCATTCTCACACCAAGCTTTTAAAGAAGATGTTGATGCTGATTTGCTGCTGTCACAGACTGTTAAGAAAATTAAGGGTTTTTTCACTGTTAAATTTTAATCACTAAATACTCTGCTTTCTGCTCCCAGTAGAGGCGAAATAAGGCAGCAGAATCTGTCCTCTCTTTGCACCAGTAGTGTGAAGCAAAATTTGGGGTCTAGTGACTTCTGAAATCTGTGCTTCTGGGTTTTTGTGAGAGTAAAAAAGCTTTCTGGAAGGCAGGACTAGCTGTACACTGCTCCTGGACCACAGAGCAAAAATATACAAATATGTACAAAATGTATTTTTTGTAGAAAGTACTCAGGCAATATATCTCCAAAGATCACCACTTGGAAAATCAGGTTGCAGATTTCCTTATATAGCTGAATTAATTTATTTGAAAAGAACCCAAAAAACAAAACAAAAGCAAAACGAAAAAACAGGTATCAGAAGAGAACAAGTCATTATCTTTTTAACTGAAGTGTTAAAAAGGACCCCAGAACCTTAATTTGCCTTTTGCTCCTATACATGTGGATGTATGGTTTGTTCATAGAGAGGAAGAGTAAAATCTTTTGAACTACCAGAGAGGAGAGACTGAAGATGAATCAGTCACCTCAAGCCACACCTGCAGGAGTCATTTCAGAGGAGAGCAGTCAGATGACCATTGTTTTGCCTAATACAAGGTGTGAACAACACTGAGATGTCAGATCTCTGAAACTCAGATCTACTGAATAAATTTTCAGTTACAGGAAATTTGAGGAAAAAACCCAAAGTTATTTATTCTCTCTTATGTTATCCTGGAACAATTTTCACATGAAGCTTGGTAAATAATTTTGTTCAATACAGTTTTTCCAGAATTTTCTATTTAGGAAATAACTCAAAATTACTCTAGAGAAGGAAGCTGCATCCATTTTTTATTTACTGGATGATGCTTTAATGGGCATGGGAGATAGGTTTCATTTTCTCATTTACCTGAAGGCATCTGAGCTCACTTTTTTCATCTGACATTTTCAGCCATCACAGGACTCAGAGCCCCATCTCTAAGAGCTGTAAAATTGCATACAAATTTAGCAGATCAATTTGATCCTGCCTTATATAATTTGCCCAATCAAGTGATAATCTAGACTAATCAATAATTGCAAACAAATATAATTACAATAGTGTAAATGTTCAGTGTGGAAAAAACACAAAAAGAGGAATGTGACATATAAAATATTTTCTGAACACCTCAATTTCATATAGAATTCTGCAGGAGTTAGAGACAACTGCCTTTGATAATCAGATCACAGAAATGCAGACAGAAGACATCTAAATTACAGGGTGCAGCTGTGTACTTCATTTATTATCTATTCTAGATCTGAGAGGGAGGTGAGAATCCCCAAAATACCAAAGACTGTAATCACCATGATCATTATTAATTTTTCCACACCAGCTGCACACAAGCAGACAAACACAAAACTTTGCTTTTGGCACCTGGTTAAACCCTCATGCATGTCCTTTTGTTTCAGGAATTGGAGAGAAGGCTTATAAGCAAATAGAATAATTTCAGTTCCTCTAAATATGGAGCATTTTGATTTACTTTTAAGACGGAAACCAGACTTAATAGTTAGGGGGTTATTTTTATACAGTGGAAAATTTACTGGATGTTCTATCATACTGGAGGTATGACATAAATTAAACATTTATTCATCATATATTTTTTTTATATTTTAAAATATGCCTGCTTCAAGGTCAAAGTAAAAATCTCAGTAAAATATAGTTAGCTGCAGGGAAATTATTTTTAGAAAATTTTAGGATTGTTCCGATGAGGTCTATACAGAACAGCTACAAGATGGGAAGGAGTTCGTGTGCATTTGCTACCAAGTAAAAAGCAAATTCAATTTATAAAACTGCTTAAATATAAGCAACTCCAAATTTTATTTGCATATCAAAATAGAAAAGAAAGCTTCTAATAATGTACAGAAATTCATACTTTTCTGTGTAGGTAATTAGAAGGATCAAGAAACCCTAAAATCATGCATAGGAAAAATGAAATTGAGAAAGAAAGTTTATCTGCCCTTAGCTTCTTGACACAAGTCTGCACAATCTGTGTTTGTCTGGTAAAATGTACGAATTAAAAACAACTTATAATTGGCACATGAAAGAAAATTCAAATCTTCTCTTTTTGTCTCCCTTAAATGAAATAAACCAGCAAGCACTTATGGAAGAACCTTAGTTACTGTTTTTCATTTAGAATTTTTATTGATCTTTGGAAAGAGGAGGCAATGATTTTTCTCTCTCTAGGACAGTAGGTCCTTCCTTCCAAGGACACCAAACTCTGAAGCTGAACTTAGCCATCTGAACCAGTGAGTTTATTTAGTGAAAAGGAAGTCTGATGCAAAATTATCTCTGGAGTACAACATGAATACTGTGAGCAGTACAGTCTATAGCAACAGAAAAAAGTGGAGCAGCTGCTGAGATTTTGTTCAGCAGTCATGCATTTTAAGTAGTTTAGTAAGGATTTATGAACTTATAGTGACAAAAATTATTCTATTGATTTAAACTACTCAAATACCTCATTGTAATACCTGTGGAAATCAGTAAGATCCTGACCCAGGCAGGTGAAATTTTTGGCTGTTCAGGGATCTCTGTCTGATTTATTTTTGTTTCCTGGAAGGGGTGAGGGGTTTACCTGTAAAATGAGGGGCACGGAAGAGGAAATTCCATTTTCTAATATTATGCTGCCTACCTGAATGGAACATAGGTGCTTCAGCTGGAACTCCATCAATACAAAAAAATAAATGAAATGGAATTGGAGCCTGAGCCTCTTGATAAGCTATTCAATGACTGGGATGCAGAAGCACAGGCTGGGAAATGTATAATTTGATTTAAGTGTCCTCTGCAGGGTTTACCAGGTCCATGGCTGAGCCAGCGCTCTGTTGATTATGTGACTGTTCAGTAATGTGCCAAGGCTGGGGAGAAGGCACTAAGGAGATGCTAAGTGGGTTTGGTGTAGGAGAATGAGGTGGAGAGTTGATTCATGGAACTATGGTATTGATCTAGTTAGCAGTCTTTAATCATTCTTACATATTTTTATAATTATTACATTTTAGTGATAGAAATGCTGGCTCCAGAGAGCTTGGCTTTGGTTTTGGTTCATTCTGCTGTGGTTACTTCTCACCTTTGGATGACTTTCGGTGGCCCCTTGCTCTTCTCCAGCTCTGGGAGTTATTTCTATTTTTGAACCTCCACTGTGTTGCTCTGGTTAGCTTTTTGTTCTCTCTGAGCACTAGCAATCCTGCCTGTGTTATCTTGATTTTCTCTAAATTTATGACAAATTTCATCATCTTAGAAAGCCAGGGAAAAATTTCATATTATACAGAGAGTGGAAGGAACAGTCTGCTTCTCTTCCGACCATAACAGAGTTTGATTTGAGGGCAGGATATTAGTGTCATCATTGCTATAATTTATTTACATCAGTGTGGAAAACATAGATTCTAACCAAATTCATGATGTGACTTTCTTCCAAAGAATAGCCAAGACACTGACAGAAAATAAGGTTAAAATCCTCCATGAGAAGTGATCAGATATTTTCTCCAAGGCATTTTTAGGGGTTAATGCTGCTAGTTTTTAGCCACTATTTGGTATGTTTGCAAGAATATACCCCTTCCAATGACTAGGACTTTACCTCATAATGGAATATCCTGGCCAAAATGGGAGAGAACATTCCACAGCTCAAAGCACAGAATAGCCAATAGCTTAGTAGTGGTCATCTTCCAAAAGAGAAGTGACCTAAATTCTTGATGGATACTGGCTTGAAAAGAAGCCTCATCACCCCAATCAGTGTCCTGTAAGATGTTCAGGTGTGCCTACATAAGGAAGAGAAAAGATACTCACCTTTTCCCAATCTGATGGGAGTTCAGAGGGACACTCAGTGCATCTTTAGTGCAGTGTCCCAGCTCCTTCCTGCTTACTACCACACTCCTTGCAAAGATAATTGGCAGCTTCCTTGACAAAAAAGGTATTTTTCTATAACTGAGAATTTATGACTCAATTTGCAATGAAACATCTGCAATTTAGTGGTAGACCATTCTGTATATTCTTGGATACCCAACTAACTGTATGGTGAGAGACATTCAAGGAATTTGCCATTGAAAAATGATTTTGCAGTGCCTAGATGAGTGGTATAAGAGTTTATGTGTAAGAATATTTAGAGTCAGTTTTATCACTTAAAACATATAAGGGGAACTTTTTTAATATATTATATATAAGAAAGAAAAATATTTATGAAACATATTCTATTCTTCTATCATTAAATCTATTTGTACTGCTCTTTTTTATCTTAAGGCTGAACAAGCATCATTTGCTTTTAAAAAACTTATTCTTTTGCTGCTTCTTCTTGGTCTCTGTGACAACCCACACTGAAACAATGATCAGAAAATTTTCTCTGTTCCTAAATTTCTTGAAAAATATTTCTATTTTGTACCTTAATTAGCAAATTCCTTGCTTAAGACCTTAGCATACTTCCCCCATTTAAAAGAATTAAAGGGTTTATTTTTAAACAGACTTCACAGAGAGTTTACTATGAAGTCTAAAAACACCAGAAAACTGATTTGAGGATTGGTTGCCAATAATCCTCAAGACCTGTTTTGTTATAATTAGGGGAACCACAAAAAGACAAACCACAACATTTTTTTGTCTTTCGGTGCTCAAACTACACAGAAACAGGATGGCATTTAGCCCTTAGACCTTATAAATAAAAGAAAGAAAAAGAAAGTATCACAAAAAACATCTTGGCTAGCTGCTCTCAAAATTCAACCTTTTCCTATGACTATCATGACCAAACATTTCTGTGCTACAGCCTCCCTTTTCCAGACCTTCAAGCAGTTTTTTTGTTGCAAAAATCTGGATCTTCACTATTTACCCAAGGTGTATTTTTTGAGGTACTGCATTTTGTTTTCAGCGGGTTCATTCTTTAACATCACAGAGATCAATGCTGGATGAAAGACAGCAGGCTACCTCTCCATGGATAACAAAATAATTCAGGGATTATACAGTACCTTGTCATCCCAGCACAGCACAGGTCATTTCTACCACTTATCACCAGCAAAGGCACCCCAGCAGCAGAATCACCACTGCTCTCATTTGTTTTGGTAGTAGGTATCACCTTTGACTGTGCAGCCGAATTTCACACTATCATTAAAAAATCATTACAACCCCAAATGGGAAATTGTGAACCTATGCTTCATCCAGAGTAGTTTTCCTGAGCTCTCACAAAGATGAGAGCAGCACTATCAGTAATGTAAATAAATTGCTGTGCCATACCATCGACATTTTTATTGTGAATTTCTTTAACCCAGTGCTTCTTTTAAGCCTCTCTGAAGCACAAAGAAAACTCCTTTTTACACATTGAGAGCATTGAGAGACCGGGGATACTGTCTAAAGCTGCACCAAAGATGCTTCTTTATGCAGATGATTATTGGTGCCATGCTATTCATTTTCCATGAGGCACTTCATTTTGAAATGTCTTGATGCTCTGAACCTTAATGCTTCCTTTGAGAACTCTAGTACCTGTAAAATCCATGAGCCAGTCTTTGTGTAAATGCTTTATATCACTCTTCAATTGCATACACACTTCTAGCTAAAAATAGTTAACTTAAAACAGGCTAAACCTGATTTAATGGACAGCCAGTAAGAGATGTTATTGACATCACAAACTTCTGTGGGACATGTATTATGTATTTTACAAGAAAGAAATAATTTTCTTCTTTGAGTCTGAAACTTTTCATTTCCTGACCAGACACAGCTCTTAGCCTCTTTTGCAGCCAACTTCTTCTAAATGGCCCAGTTTCAACCATAGTGAAAAAATAATGGTCTTTCTTTACAGAAAACCTGAGATTCATGTGTGTGTATCAAGCAGACAAAGCTATTCAATGCATTGACATGTTTCTTACTCAAAGCACACAGAGCAGCATCACCCAAAGAAACTGATTCATCTCATTTGCTTAGCAAAGTCTAACTTCTTTCTTATGAAAGTATATTGATAGGATTGCAGTAAAAAACCTAAACTTTACATCACATTTCGACCCAGGTAAAGACCCTATCCATATAATCTAAAGGAATTTATGCAGTTTGTCTGTCTGTCAATGTACTTGCTTGAAGAGAGAAAGCTCTGCAGAGCCTTTTTAGAAATTAAAGATTTCATTTTCCCAGAAAAATAAAATATTCAACTACACACCACGAATAAAAATTTCTTTGGGGAAGATCTATCTGCATGGAAACTACAGCTTCTTATAGCTGTGAACCCAGCCTCATGAATTTAATGTTCAAATTCATAATCAAAGGTCATGTAAGGATTCTGGCTGGGGAGTGCCAACTCATTTAATTCTTTGAGCTCCCTGGAGACAAAAGCATTACCAGGATATAAAATAGGCCAGACTCTGGTGCTTACCAGCATTATCTACAACATCTGATCACATATATGTGGATGGAAGGAGGATCCTCCATAGGTCTGATCCCTACAGATGACAAACAAATGTACAGCTCTTGCTGACATGTAGGATCACTCCTCCCAAGGCTGACACAATCCTGCAGTGTGGCACAGCAGCTTCTTATGAAGGGCAAGTTTTCTACTCCTTCCTCAAGGAGGGGCTCCTCATTATGCACTGTTCCTCAAGGAGACTGTAAGGAATGTATCTCCCATTCCTCTCTGGTCCCTCTGCAGAATGGTGTGTGTTCCCACTGACCCCATAGAACGAGAACATTCAGCAGAACAGGGTGATGAGGGTAGCAGAGGACTTCATGAGGCTCTTCTGGAGGGATCCTGGAATACTTGTTTACATGGCTCCTGAAAATGACACTGCACTTTCTGGATTTGGAAAAGCTGTCCCTAAGCTTCTTGGAAAGTTCTGTCTTTTTATTCATTCTCTGTGTAGGATTTGATGAAATTCTTGTGTGTTTTCAGCTATAACTATTTCCTCTTACTTTTCATTTCCAAAGTGTCTGCAAAACTTTCTTAGTCAAAAACAGCAGGAAAATACTGAGTGAGAAGAGGATTAGAAGCAGAAATGAAGTAAGTATGGTTTCACTCCATTGAAGGTGGTAATAGCTAAAACACAGGAAAAACAAGTCTTGTAATCTGGAAGTTTGAAAAAAAGTTGTATGAAAAGCAAGTTACCTTTTTCAGGAGAAAAACAAGTGTTTTCTAGCTTGCTATTTTCTGGTTATGCAAAATGCTGAGAGAGATTTAAAAAGAGAGAATTTATTTACAATTCTGATGGAGGAGTAGGTGTTGTAAACATTATGTGTGATTGCAAGCATGACGTGGTCTAGGCTGCTAGAGACTGGTGTACTGTGCAAGGAAACTGCAGAGCACTCACCAGCTCTGCAGGGCTCAGCTCTGCCCTGCCTGGCACTCATCAACCCCTGTGATGTGCTCTGAGCTCTGGCTTCTGCCTTGGGAGGGCTCAGCTGTCCTGCTTGAAGAATACAATTAATATTTCTATCTTTTTTTGCAAGGGCGGGAGAAAAGGATGAGAATAGATAAGTATTCATTTCCATCTTATTGAGAAAAAAAGATAAAGGAGGAAGAGTTTTGCTGTGGGTAAAATGTGTCTACAATGCAGCAGGTTACTGAGGAACCTAAATTGAGATCAGATGCTTCTGATTGCTAATGCAATTGAAAAGAAGACATAAAGTCTCTCATTTTATGGTACTTGTGTCATTCATGGCACTGCAGCAATAGCAAGAAACCCAGGAACTGCACGGAGCATCCAGTCCCAGCCTCTGCCAGATAAAATGTGCTCATTTATCTGAGGGCAGGATTTTGAGTGCCTGTCATGTACATGTAATCTATGATAAAGGTTCTGGATATTTAAGGCTAAGTTTTTTAGGGACAGTGAATGACCAGAGCTCCTAATCTGATGAAAAATTCACAAGCAAGAGACTATTTTTAAATGTTTGTAATATTTTCACTTTACCTTTGTTTGTGCTGTATTTTGTGGTTGTTTCCAAGAGCTGAGAATTATATTTTTCTAAAGAAGACCTAAAATGGAGATTTTTATGTTTCTTGTTTGTCACTACTCCAACTGCACTGGAACTCAAGAATATTCTGCATTTTTTCAAACAAATAAAGATAATTTACATCAAAATAATCAGTGTAAATTTACACATACATTTCAATATATATGTAAATAATTTTGAAAACTTGCTCCTGTTTTGTGGGTATTTACTGTAGGATTGATAAGTATTTGCAAATGGGGTGTCATGACAGGAGCTGTGCAATTCAATGAAGCATTAAAAAAAAGATTAATTGCCCATTTTACTTCTTAAACTCTTTTCTCTTCTCTACCCCCTTGCTCAGTTGAGTGCTTGCTATTTTTCACTGAAAGCTCTAGGAAAAAAAATCTACTTAATTTAAATAGAGAGCTCAGGTATTTTTACTGATATCTATAATCCCTGAAAGCAATATTGCTTCTGGAGTCAGCTGAAAGGATGCATGATATTACTATAAAACATATATTTATTAGGAGCTTCCCATCAGCTTTTAGCTCAGGTAATCATGGGAATAAAATATTATATTAGACCTATTCTCTTGAAAATATATATACTCAAAAAGGTGTGCTTAAGGAACTCACATAAATAATTTTTAATGTTACTTCAGTGGCCAAATCCAAGCACAGCTGCAAAATTAGCCACCTTAGAGAGAATGTTTCAGATTTGATTTACAATTCATCTCAAATCCCAGAAAAGCCATCTACATCTGGTTTTACCAGTGCTTGTCTTCCTCCAATGCTCTAGTACTCTTGACATAAATGTTAGATAAAGATTTTAGCAAAAGTTCAGATTTATCATATATGCATTTATTTCAGGGACATTATTGTTTTTAAATGTCTTATTTGCATAGAGTTTTTGTGAATTGCTAAGGTAAATATTTTTTGGTTCATTTCTGTTTTATTTTCAACAATAATATTAAGTGGATTAAACTGATCCTTTCTGTAACTCTACAGACGTCACTGGAGTGACATTAGGGACATATTAAACCTGTTTGTCTCATCAAGCATCAGGGAAATATGCTTGGAAATGCTTGGAATTCAATGTCTTTTGATGCCATCTAAACAGAAAATATAATTCCTACAAAGATTTTCCAGTCTGGCAGGGTTCAGAATTTCATTTCAGTAGATGATATGAAACCAAAAAACCTTAAAAGATGGCAACAAAGGCAGAAATATTCTATAAAATAAATAACGAATTATTAATTGTTTGAAAACAGTCTGGTGAGTTACTGTAATTTTGAGGAATTTTTCTTCCTTTGACCCCATCCCAAAGTATTGTATTTAAATTTTTAAAGAAGCTTAAAAAAGACAGTAAGCACAAAATGAAACACATGAGGCTCTTTTTGAATATCAGGAAACATTTTTGCATTGTTTGGGTGACAGAGCACTGACACAACTTGCCCAGGGTTGTTACCTCTATCCTTGAAGATATTCAAAAGTTGCCTGGACAGGATCTGGAGCAACTGGCTCTAGGAGACTCTTCCTGAGCAGGGTAGTTAAGATCAGATGATCCCCAGAGATACAAGCCCATCTCAGCCATTTTGTGATTCCATGACTGCAGCCAAAGGCGATCCTAAAGGAGGGACTTTTGCACAAATCTCTATTGCCTTAATGTCTCCTTTCCAAGAAAAGTGAAAAGGGCCTTGCTACATAGCTGTGCTTTAATATTAGATTACAAGGTCAAGGCTAATTGGATAAAAATTACCCATTATTCCTTGAATTTGCATTTTTTCTTTTTCTGAGAACCGTTAGAATCATAGCTCTCTTAACATTCAGTATTAACTTATTGTTCTGCCTTTGATTTTGTACAGCAAATTTATACTGAGCCACATTATTTAGACACTTTCATTAACCATTGAGACTTCTATTGTTTCAAAACTGGCAATAAAAAGCATGTTCCTTGAAATCAGCTTTGTAACCTGACAGCACTGGAAATAAACCCTACAGTCCTTTACTTTAAAATACTGTCTCAAAACCAGCTTCTGCCTCTCTGCATTTCCTTTCAATAGTTTTTGTCATAAGGCACAACAGAAGATTTTTTTAATTGTCTCATCTCACACAGTTCTCCATGGATGTTGCATATGAACTGCATATATTTAAGAAAACAAGGTCCATTTTCCCAAAAAAGTGACAATTTTTTTCTTTTCAAAATACAAATTTATCCTGAAACTCTTTACTCATGATCCATTTTTTCTCTACTTTTTTCCCAACTCTTCTGTCCTTGCTGAGGCTACATGGTCTCAGGTTCTGCGCTGCCTTTGATAAATTGGAGTCCTGAAGGTAACTCTGGTGATGAGAAAAGAAAGCTCCATTTCAATAGCTTTTTCATTGAAGATATTTGTGGTGTTGTGAGGTCCCCAGGATGAGGTGAGAGATGAGAATTTGACTCCAAGTTCTCAGAGGACTGATTTATTATTTTATTCTATTACCTTACATTAAAAAAAATTATATACTAACACTATACTAAAGAAAGAGAAAGGATACAGACAGAAGGCTAGAAAAGAATGAATAAAAAACTCGAGACTCCTCAGAGTCTCGACACAGCTGGACCATGACTGGTCATTAAATTAAAACAATTCACATGGTGGATAAACAATCTCCAAATCACATTCCAGAGCAGTAAAACATGGAGAAGCTGAAGCTTCCCAGCTTCCCAGGAAAAGAAATCCTGGTGAAGGGATTTTTCAGAAAATATCACGGTGACAGATATTTCAACAGAAAATGGAATTGTATACAAATATAATTAGGAGAACAGGAAATTTTCCTAACGCATAAAAATCTGAAAAATTAGCATGTCTGCAATTGTTCTAGGAAAACAATATTAACTGGATAGGAACTTGCTGAACACATTATTTCTCATGTGGAAAAAAAGTCAGTTGTTGAACCACACTGTTACCACTGCCTGCACATCTGTCTTGTAAAAATTTAGGAAAGAGAGTCCCTGATTTTTCTTGGTTAACTGCGAACACAGCCAGACAAGGGACAGCTGAGTCTTCCCCTTCTTACTTGCAAAGATTTTGCCGCAATTTACCTTCCTTTGAAAAAAGATTATCTTGATTGGGCATTGCAAATATCAGAGGACTTGCAAATTGCATTGTTAGACTATCCAGGTGTTCAAGTCATTTTCCTTGGTGTATTTTCTGTCTGTCCAAGAGCCCAGGAAAACTTCACAGATAACATTGCAGGGGAACCAATTTGGCACTCCAAGTCTGGTCTCATTAGAACTCTCATGATCACAAAAGATAAAAGAGGATGGTGTTGACACGATAAGTATGGGCACATTTGCAGTCCCAGATGCACAAATAGCATGAGTTCCACTATAAGCCTGGGCACATTCATTAAGATTTCAGATTCATAAATACTGAAATTTATTGATTAGTGTGACAGGATTTGGTTCAGAAATTGCCATTGATAAATCCACTGATATCAGAAATCATAAGCAATAGTACTACTGCAGAATAAAGCTTATCCAAAAGGCATTCTTGTAGGGGAGGAGATGGGTACATCCTTTTGACCTCCAGTATACATAAGTAGACTCTCCAACCTTCTTTTCCCCTTGAATTACATTTATATTGTTTTCTTTAGGAGAGAAGAGAAAATGTCATCATTAGGTGGTGCTTTGTTTAGTAATTACATGTAAAGCATGTGCAGGTTTTTACTTTATTAACATATCTGAGGCATAAAAATTCAAATGTATTTTTGAGTTGATAAAACATAGTTCAGCTTTTGGTTGCTGTTTAGGTCATTCCTTTGGCTTAATTCCCATTACCTGCATTGATTTAAACAGAACATGACCACAACCCCTCAGTGCCACTCCATCCTTTGTTTCCTCCTCTCCCAGGGCAGTACACCAAGTTCCCTCAAAGTCCCTGCTCCTAAGGTTTGCAGAGAGTTTGTTTCTGGTGAACTATTGCCAACATGGCACTTCTCCTTGCTGAGTTTTGTCTTTTAGTATTTTTCCACAATCTCTCTCACTGAAATGTTCCTATTATCATTTGGTTTTTCTCCAGGAACCTAAAAGTTATTTCAGTCAGATGAGAGAGGAAAACAGAATACGTGTTGGCATTGCCATCATAGCTCTTGCTTTTCTATTAAGAAAAACCAATAAAAGCTCTATTTGTATCCTGGTTTTTGCTTTATTCCTGTCACCTCTTTTCATTTTATAGTCACAGTTTGCTTCCAGTTCAGTGGAGTCTGAATTAAGAAAATGCTTGAGACTCAAACATTGAAATTTTTGCAGTTGTCCTTCAGAGCAAGAGGAATGGTCTTGTGCATGGCCAGGAGCTGAATTCGATGGTCCTTGTGAGTCCCTTCCAACTCAGCATACTCTGTGATTCTGTGATTAAGGACAAGAACAGCTGTAGTTTCCCGAAGTGCAAAATAAAACATGCATATCATACATCTGGAATACAGGTAACTATATAATGCTAGGATATGTTAGAAAACAGTTACTTAAATGGAGAGTTGATTAAGTATTTGGTTTCAGTTTGATAGTGTGAGCAGCAGGCAGCAGGTACACTCTGGGTTTCCAGTCAAGAGAGGCTTAGGGGAAAAAAGCTGATGCACTTGTTTGGTGTAGTCATATGTTTACAAGGTGTAAATATAAGGTCTGTAAACACATGTTTACATATGTTTACAAGGTAAACACATACAGGTGTTGGGATACTCTGCCCAAACCTAGTGTTTAAACCTAGTGTTTAAATCCCATCTTTATAAAATGAATCTGATTGTCAGCTTCCTGAATCTGTGCTTTGCCTCGTCTCAAATTTTGAATTTTATACTAACCTTTCAGCTCAGGAGTTGTCTGTGCTTAGTTAAATATTCAGTGTAAACAGACAAGGTCTAAGGTCTTTCCTAGGTTTTAAAGCCTTTTATAGCTTTTCTTTTCCAAATAATTTTTGCTTTTAGATATATTAAATTTTGGGCACATGGATTTCTTAGATTCACTGTAGTTTTTTCCTGCTTCACCTGTTGCCAAATCACAGCTGATCAGTTTAAAAAAATGAAAATATGATGTAAAGTTTTAAGTCATATATCAAATATCAGCAGGCAGTTGAAAAGCAGCTTTTATCACATCTGCCTGTGATTTTGCCAAAATACAATGAGAATTAACATTTTACTGGCTGCTAAAAGAAAAAAAAAAAAAACCCAAAATCCAACAACACCAGAAAAATAAGCACTTTGGAAACAGCACTCATTTAAACATCAATGTAATGTAATATAATGCAGTGTAAACTTCAGATACTGCTCTCACCCTCTTTGGTGACTGTGAAAACATTTGCTAATTGACTGTACTCCCACGATCCTCCTTCCTTCTGCTGAGACTCTCCATCAGCAGCTGCACAATCATCAGTCTTTGAAGTCAGTAGCAGTCTGCTAACAGAGCAATTAGTTGAAGCACCACGAGCCAAAGGTGGTAGATGTGTTCCTTTTTTTTGTGACATATAAACAGCACTTACATGAACTTGAAAAGATTAATAATATGCACATGGATTTGCTACATGCTTTTATTTTTTCCTGTTTGAACAAGGTGAGGGAATGCCAGCTATTATTATTTGAAATAATAAGGGTTGTCAGGCCACAGAAGTTGTTGTGTCAGATCCCGGGATCCTGACCTACAACACATGTCATGGGGCATCAAGAATCCACATCTGAACAGCTGAAATGACATTCATCTGACTGAATGTAGTAATTTTATATTGGAACCATCTATATGGACTTCCATTTTTGTCAATGGGAAGAAATAGATTTATTGCTTCTTTAAAGTGCTTTATTTAAAGTACATGCACAATGGTGCATGGCCATTCATAGTTTTATGATATTAATAAAAATGGACATAGTCATTGTATTAGTTGGAACTCAAAATTATCTTTCCTGGGAATCTGGATATAGGAAAAATATTGAGTATTTCTGGGTAATAGCAAAAACGTGGTTAAAAGATAATTTCTCAGAATTTTTACTGTTACCTGTTGCATTTCAAAAATCATAGGAATACTTCAAATTTTGGGAAGCCTTGAATATGATTTTATTTCTTTTCAAATCCATAAACTTCAAAATCATCTCTACAAAAAGTCTTGCTGCTGCAACAGTTATACGAAAAGAGTCCTTTCAAGGTTGTTGCATTGATCTGGTGAATGAGCTCATCAAGGCACCTTTACAGATACTTCCAAGCATATGCTTCTCTTTTTAATATGTTTAGTGAAGAAAAGAGGGATAAATAATAGCATTCAATAAAATAACACTTGTTTGTATTAAGAATTATCCATTTGAAATGAATGGCAAGAACAAAGCATAACCGAAATGACATAATTATGCCCTGATAATCCAGTCCTGTTTTATTAATAAAAAATTCTTTAAAAGAAAGAGAAATGTAAAATCATGTTTCTGTCTCCATCTGCCTCATTTTTTATCTTATGCGAAGTCTCAGATTTTTTCAAAGACTGGAGGCAGATGACAGTGAGCTGAAGAATCACCTTTGCTGCAGAGTGGAGGAAAAGTGAAGAAAGGAAAAAAATAGTATGTATATTGCTTTTATGTGATATTCAGTGCAAACAGAACTCTAGAGAGCTGCCCAAAGACAGCACCTCTTTACTGAAATGATTTACTATATTCACACTCTGAGCCACAGATACATAGTTTAAGTAACAAATCTTCCTTGTAAATGTGTTCTACTGCATCCACTAAGGCTTAGAAAATGCAACTGAATTTGTTCCTCTTGACAGAAACATTTAATTATTAAAGTGCAGCATGTTACACAAACAGGCTAGAGACACATTAGGCTGCATTTTATTGAGCACAGAACATTTTCTGATGTGAACTTTATCTTAAATTTGCAATTAAAAATCTGGTCAGTGGACATATAGTATTAATAATCATGAAAAGCTATTTTATCATATGTGGAGAGACGTGTGGAATGTGGTGCAGTTTTTAGGTATTTCCTTTTTTTAATAAACAACATGAAGGTATTCCCTTTCTTCCCCCCTCCCCCCTATTAAAAGTTCTAAATACAATTAATTAAATGGACCCTCTGTCCCATGGAGAAGGTGGAGTAGAATGCAGCAGGCCATGGTACTAGAGCATAGAGAAGTGAGATATGGGAAGAGTCCTGAGAGAATGGATTCAGCTAGGTGAATTTATTCTAAGACTGAAAATTGCACTGATGTTCATGTCCAGGAAAATAAATTTTGTCCTGAAAGTTTGCTTTTTATTGCAAAGTTGGAGGTTTTGTTTTTTTCTTCAAAGTGGGGGAGTTGCTCTTCATACGATGTATCTAAAGAATAAGTGTTGTACTTTATATGAAAGCTACCTCTGCATAATTTCAGGACATAAAATTTCCTCACATTATTCAAGCCTAGCAAACAGGTTGATTTAACAGAGGAGTTAAATCAAGCTTTATTCCATACATTTGTAAAAGTATGATTTGTGTTCAGTCAAGTGAGAGAGTATGGCAAGGTATTTAAGGCCACCATGACTTGTAGCAGCCAGTCTACATAAAACAAAACAGAAATCCCTTGCCTAATCAAAGGTGCATGTGCAATCACAGAGTGAAGACACCCAAACATGGAAACAACAATCTCTCTGTTAAATTAGGCAGAGAGCTCCTCTGTGTCCAGTGTGTTTTTGGTAAGTGTAGTAACCCTACACTGACCTTGCCTCATACCTTCTGAGACACTTGGTGTGGCTTATGATCTTCTTTGGAGTGTGTGACTTCTGTTTTTATCTGTGCATCAACAATTATGTGGAGATCTGAGGAATTTCCAGCTCAGGAACAAAAATTACTGGGGGAAGCAGGAGGAGTAAGAAGGCTTTGAAAATTCGGGCAAGGACCAGTGCAGCAGCTTTCCCTTTTCCTGCCTGATGGAGGAAGGGTGCCCTGTAATGCAACCCCCATCCAAACTGCAGCTGCACTCCTGCCCACCAAAGCTTTGCAAAGGGCAGGGGAGAAGACAAAACTGCCCCTGTCCAGTCAGGCTCTTAAAGATAAAACAGTTTAAGGTGTTTTCTAAGGAAAGGTATCTTCAATAAACAAATTTGAATACATATCTAGCTTTCTCAAAGATGTTGTTACCTCCATGGGGAGAAACCTGTTTCTCAGATTAATTTCCCATTTTATTAATTCAGAAAAGGTTATCTCTAGGCTGAGTACTGATTAGCCTTTCAGGAAAGGTAGAAAATTCTGTAAATTACAAAAAATTTCTTCGGAAGGAAGAGGAAGGGAAAAGGAAGAGAAAAGGTGTCTCTGCATTAGGATACAGCACAGACCAAAAGGAATGAATGTATTGAGTAAAACAGGTGAGGCTGAGGACCCACTAGCAACACTGTTTTGTGGGCAGAGCTGGTTACTACAAAATCTCTTGTCTGGTCTCATAACAAGAACCTTTTGTAATTAGTGTAGTTTTCCTCTAGAACTTGATAGGTTTGTTTATTTTTTTTAATGACTAGCATAATATTGTGTCTTAATTATTTAATGAATATTTGTCAAAGATCTTCCTGGTTTTACATAATGCTACGGATTGAAAATATCCTGTCCTGTATATTTGAATTCATTTTCCTCATGTACAACTGGTAGTGACTTATTTTTATTTATATGTCTACACTTTCAAAGATCCTTTTAGTTGAGCACTTATTTGCAGAGTAATCCTAGAGGAATTCCCTCCCACTTCCACTTAGCAACAGGTGTATATATATCTGGCATTGCAGCAAGTAAAAATTATCTTTTGAAACTCCATCTGCTTATGTGGGAAGAAACTAGAGCACATAAACATCTCTGTGAAGATGTATTTGTTTCAAAATGCAGTCTAGAATTTTTCTTAATGGTCTGAAGTATTGCTCTCATGTATTTATATGTTTTAGCAGACAAATTTATTGCCCAGTATTTGAAAAACTGAAAAAGTACTTTTTTACCAGTGTGCATCTATGGCTGCTTTTACATCAAATAGTTAAGAAAAGGAATTCACTTAAAAAAAAAACCATTACTTTTATTATATACATTTTTTCCTTATCACAGACCAGTATCAGAGCACACATAACGGATTCTTCTAGTGTAAAACTAAACCCAAATACTTGTTCCAAAAACTTTGTTAAGGCAAGTAATCATACAGAGAGGATTGTTTCTACATTTGTGTTTCCAACCTAATTTAAGAGATGTTCAACTTAAGACTGGAAAAGATTTTCTGAAAGAGGGATTTAGTGTTTGTAGTAGGGGGAGAGGAAAAAAGAATGTTCAATAGAAACAGAATAGAAAGTCTTAATCTCCAAAGACATTGAACATAAGCTTTTCATGATTATATATATTTCATGAGTATATTTATTTCTGTTAGAAATTTTTTAAGCAAGGAATTGGGAGACTAGTTCAGATTGCCTGAAAATCAATGTAATTTACAGAATTTTCTACCTTTCCTGAAAGGCTAATCAGTACGCAGCCAGAGATAACCTTTACTGATCCCAAGCATTTGCCAGCACCAGAACCATGCCCTGGCTGAGGAGTTCAAGGATATCCAAATCCTTCAGCTCTTGCTGCCCACCAGGGCAGCCAGATTCCAGTGTCCTCTTGAAGTTGTTTCACTTTGCACAAAATATCTAAATATCTTCTGGATAAGGAGGGAAATGGAAAGTTTATTCATGGAGGCAGCAGTACAGTGGAGAGACTATAGTGCTTCACAAACTGAATTTACATTTTATACCTAAATTGCCCTCATGTCCTAAAATAGAAATTGGAAGATTTAGGTTTTATGTAATTTTGGACGAATATTTATGTTTATGGAGGGAGGTATTTACATGAGATGAAAATCTTGTGCAGTAACTGGCATTCCAAGCTTCAAACCTGAGTTTTTTAACTTACAGACCTTACACTGATGACAGGCAGTTTGAAACAATAAGATAAAATTCATTTTTTTCTAATCAAATTCTTGCCAAATCTTTTATGATTGTGTCAAAAAAAAAAAAAAAAACAAGAAAAAACAAACCCCAAAAAAACCAACCTGTCAGGAAAAAAGATGGTGCAATTTAATTGAACAGTCACAAAGTCCTAAAAATACCTCTGGTGAGTTTATTCAATAAATTTAGGAAGTGGAGAAGAAAATCAAAGTACAGCCATAAAAACACAGAAGAGACAAAATAAAAAAGCAAAGATAGATTATCTTCTTTAAACTGGTAAGTACTGACAGGGGGATGACAATCTTCATGACATCTACAAGTGTTTGAGCTGTGATAAAGACTGTGAAGAACTTGAAAAGCAGTAGAAGTATAATTTGAAAAATTCACATAGTGTTTTGGGTTCCCTTTTCAAAATTGTATTTTTTTAAAGAGAACTTTGCATTATGCCCATCAAAATTCCAATTGCTCATAGATGTATCTTCCAGTACCTCTTTGTTGACATCAATGTAACTATTCTAGGAGTTCATGTGGCATGCTGGAGAACATCACTTGTTCAAGAATCACTAGGAAGGACAGGCATGTCAGCAGATCCAAAATAGTCTGCAACTAACGTAAAGGATGCATTTATCATCAATGAAATCTAGTTTTAGTTGCTCTCCCTACATTAAATGGCAAAAATGGAACACTTCATTGGGCTTCCAAATAAATGTACACGAAGTTGTATTAGAGGTAGGAAGGATTATGTGTTAAGAGTTACCATATGGCTGACATGACAGTGTTTATGTGCTTAATTTAGGACATGTACAGGCAGTTAATCATTTGGATATGGAAATATTCATGTTTGTTAAAGGAAAAGAAAATGACACCTGCAGTTTTTAAGGTTCTGTTTACAATCGCTGTTGTCCCAAGAGCTCAAAGACATTTTTCTGAGGTGCATGACTCTGAATTCCTATTTCTGAATCAGAACGACTCATATTTCATTACTATTTGAAGATGAAGGTCCCCTGTCAGTAATATCTGAGGAACAGATACTGTCAATAACTTCCCTCATGTGTATGGGCTGCCTGGAATAAATTACTGGCTCCTGAGTGTCTATACTTACGACAACCTGTCAACAAGTCACAGAATACTCACAGGACTGCATCAGGGCTCTGCACGTGGCTGACAATTTAACCAGCAAACCAAGGGCCTGGGCTGGATGCTGGCTCAGGAGTCCAGCTCACCATGAGGTCCAGCTGAAAGGCTGGAAATGACACGGGAAGGTGAGGAAGTGTAGAGACTCCCAGGTGATGCCCACTGGACTGCCATAACAGGCAAGGGATTTCTTTCATCCATACAGCAATTTCAGTTAAGAAGGAATACAGCAACCATATCTAAGCCATTTCTCTTTCACTGTGAGAAGGTTCTGAGGATCTTTGTTGTGCATCCATTGTGTCATGTGTCTGAAATATTTATGGTAATTCCCCTGATCAATAACTAGTGATGCAGACTACAGACTTTAGCTAAGAAAGGAGGAACTATGCTGGTATAATTCTGTTTATGTGTACTTGTATATATTTCTTGCAAGCTCAGGACCATTGGTGGAGTTTTGAGACATCTTCTGTGAACTCTAACCTGCTGTGAGCACTTTTTGGTACAGCACAACAGAATAAAATTTTGTGATTGACAGGAGGGAATTCTGACTCCTGACCCTTATTGAAAAGATTTAAAAAGACTGAATGGGCTTTAGTGGACAAATGTCAGTGCCATGTACTGTTTCATCTCCCTTCAGAGGTGAGAAGTAGTGTAACCTTCCATTTTTTAAAGTGTAATGCATTTTGGAGAGTGACATGCAGACTACCTGACAGTATAAGCTTGAAAGGATTTATTGATCCCTTTTACTTCTGTTTTAATGAGATATAACTTTAATATCTCAATGTTGCCTGAATATTTTGCAGATTTCCAGCATTAACAGAAGGAGTTCAAAAGGGCCCTGAAATGAGACACTGAATCCAGCACACCAGTCTTGGTTACCAATCCCAAGCTTCCAAAGCCAGTCAAGGTTCAGAGTTACCTTAGAGATCTCTAGTTCCAGTTTCAGGAAAATTTATATCTGCATATGCTCATGGGAGAATACTTCCTCAGGATGCTGTTCATGGAGAATATTGCAGAAAATGCAGCATAAATAATTTTCTCCTAAATAATTTTTCTTTCAGAATGGTCCAGACAGAAATTGTGAGATAAAATATGTATACTAGTCTTAAACTGAATCCTGCAGTCCTAGCTCTGTGATTAAAATACTTTTTCATTTGACAGTTATGAATGTCAGGGCATCTAAATTCAAACACATTTAATGCAATGCAATTGATAAAGAATTATGATTAATAGTTTATGTCTTGGTGGGGTAGTACTCCCAAACTGACTGTGAGAGGTTAAAGTGCTCTGTCTCATGGTAAAGAAACTACATGGAACTTCTCTTACCTAAACAATGAAATTTTCATCTCTGCTGTGAAGAGGTCAAAGAAAATGGCAAGAAATCAAATGTGCAGTGGATAATAATCAGAATTAGTAGAGGAGTTGGAAAAAAAAATTATAGGTTACTTGCCACTGTTAATTGTGGGTTTTGAACCTTTTGTTATAATTCCAGACATCCATGTAAGAAAAACCACTAATTAACCTCAATCAGTATCAAACCATGAACATGTGTATTACATGCTGGTTTTTGATAATAGGCTAGGCTGTGCTAAGAAAGGAACATGTTCCAATAGAATGTCACTGAAAAGAAAGAAGGGATGGATAGGTAAAGCATGGCACTCTTATATGAGATGGCCTGAACTGTTACCTTCGTCTGAAAAGGCATGAATACTCTTTTGATATTTGGCTTTTAGTCCAATTAATGTATTGATCAATGCACATTTTGTGGCTCAATAGAAAATCATCATGATGTTTAAAATTGTTTATTTCAGCCTCGTAAAACTGTCACTCCTCTAGCCAAAGAATTTTATTTTTTTTATCTCTCAGACAAGAAACAGTGTGAGAACTCTGTGAGAACTCTGTTCTTGTGCTGAAAGCAGCTGCTCCCAAGCTGATGGGTGAAAGGCCTTTGGCACACACAGTCAGATGCTGTGAAATTGCATCCAGCTCTTCTCATGTTTTGCCATTGCCAGTAGGTGGGGATGATCTTTACAAGGCAGCAGATTTCACTGCAGTGGTAGGAAAACAAGGTAGGTATGCAAGAAGTAGCCCCTGACTGCAGTGAAAGTAGGGGATGAGGTTCCCCATTGTGTGGACTCTCATTTGTTGAACTGCAGAGAATTACATATTTCTTTTGACTGCATGGTTTTATTTTACATTTCTGAGCAATCAAAAAAAATACTAAAGCATGTGCAGATGTAGATTTATGAAAGCCTTACACATGCTCCCAAAAACTTAAAAATTAGATTACATTAGTATTTAATTGCCTTGTACCTACTTATTAAATCTTAAGACTTCATATTATTGTTATTCTGAAATTTATTATTATTATGTCAAGATAAAATATTATTAGGTAAAGCCTTAGCTAGTATGAACAAAAAATATTTTATATTAGAATTAATTTGTAGTAAAACTCAGTTATTTAACTTCATTTTAGTTTAAACATGTTCAGAAATTCTTATCTTTCTTGAGGTGTGTATAGGAAAGGACTGAAAATAGTGTAATTTATCTGCTTCTAACAACAAAGCTTTCAAAGACATTTTGGTTTCTTACTCACATTTTAATGCCTCATTGTTCACTGTTTATCACAGGAGCTTTAAGATTTCTGAGAACTTTGGATGTGACCTGTTGATTTTGTGTCTATTTAAATGCAGATAAACTCTCCAGGATGTTTTACAGTTTCCTGTAGGTACCTCCAAAAGATAGACCAGTCCTCCCAGTATTCACTATGCATGAATGAGAGACTCAGATGTATACAATTAAAATAGCTAAATAAATAGACTAAAAAAAGTTAAATCATAGAAACAGATCACCAGCTGAAGTATCAGGGTGTGTTAGTGCAACTCTAACAAAACCAAGTATAATTTTGGGGCTATTTTCATTTTAGGGCTAATTCTGAGCTCATTTACTTTAGATATGTGCTTACTTATTTTAATTTTATAGGCCTAAAAAATGTATTTAGAAAATCCCATTCACAGGTGTATCCAGGCACACATCAGCAACAGTATAAGGAAAAAACATTAATTCCTATGTAGACAGCCAGCAAAATGCACCCCTTTTGTCTTCTGTATCAGCAAATTAATCCCTGAACCCTTTGAACTTATCTGTTCCTGCTGCAAATGACCTGCTCATTTGAGTTACTGACTCAGTGCCGCTGAAAGCGCTGGCTGTGGGCTGGGGTTGTACAAAAGTATGTACAGTTTCATAGCAGGCACCTCCCCAGGAAATAAAAGATGATGAATGAGATCCCTTTTGTAGGATCTGGTGAATGAGTTGGTGTCCAGACTGTCTTGTTTTGTTCAGGACTAGACCAGTGGAATTTGAGGCAAATTGAGGGAGACTCTTGTACCCAGCACAAGCCAGCGCTGGTGTTGCACAGTGTTTTTCTCTGTAAAAGCTTACATTTTTAAGTTCTCTGTCTTTCACTTCTAGGACTACAGTCTGCCTTTCATTTTTTTATTCAACCTGACACACACACACAACCCCAGACTGCTGTGGCAGTACCTTTTCTTTTTTTATCCCAAAGTGCTGTTAGCCTCACAGCCTCATGCTGGAGGATTCAGGAAATATTATCCCACCTGTAAAGTTGGGATGGGTAGGAAATGATTGCCACTGAAATGTGAATTTTCCTTTTCCAGCCATTGCTTCAGAGTTTTTATTTGATAACCTTATGCTAGGGAACACATAAATCTTAAAAGATAACTCCAGTAGAAAATAGTGATGTAGGTGGCCAGTAAACATTTGCTGATAATGCACACGCAGAAAGGTAAACAGCCAATCAGTGAGTGCAACATCTGTGCCTGATAAAAGCACAGTCTCACACTGCAATGCAACAGTCCAGATGAAATCATATTGTTACTGTGTCAAAAATACTCAGAGGAACATCTGCAATGGAGACTATGAACAGATGAGGATGAGCTGGGGCAATCCACACCAGTTATTTTGTTGGCCAGCAACTTGGGAGTTTCCCTTTCCCTTTCCATTGGCTTGTTACACAGCAATGCTTTTTGCTGTATACACTCATGGCCCAGGAATAACTCCTTGTCCTTGTTTACTAAGTGTTTTTGAAGGCACTCATTTTATCTCAGTTGGCTTTAAAGACTGTGAATACAATAAACTAAAAAATGCCCCATAAAAGAAGGAAATAAGTAAATATGTATTCCAATACTAATAAGAAACACTGCTGTGACAAAATAGAGCAATTTAGGCATGCACCAATAAAAAATATCAGGATTCTCTATTAGTTTTTTTTAACACATAGTCAATATCAAGTGAGATGGCACAGCTGTATTTTCTTATAGATTCTTCCACAGATTGAATAATTAATTGTTATTTAACAGGACATGTATAATTTGTAAATATCACTGAATATTATAGATCTTAAATGATATATTTTTTTTTACATCCCTGTGCACTCATTACAAGACCTTTTATGATTTTTTTTTGCTGTCACTGTTGTCCTAAAATTGACCCTACTGGTTTTACTTTTTGTCCTTTTCCTACTCTGAAAGAAAAAAACTACTCCTTGGTGTCAGGCAGCTGCCATTTTACTGAAAAAAAAAAAAAAATCTGTGGTAAGAGGGCTTAACCAACTGTCTCCCCAAAATAGGCTAAAATGCACGAAAAATCAATCCAGTTAGGAATGGAAGTTAATTTCATGACTGTAGTGCTACCGAGGAAAAAAATAAGGAGAGAAATTTTTATGATATACCATAAATCCCCCTTTCCTCATTCCCTGTGTGCTGCACAGGGTGGGAGGAGGTGGAATGTAGAGGAGTTGAGAGTGAAGGACTAAAAGTAAGCCTGGTAAGGAGGGATGGGGAAAGGCACTTTTTTAAGGTTTGTGTCTGTTTCTTACCACTCAAATCTATTTTAGCTTACAAAAAATAAATAACTTTTTCCTCAAACTGAGTATTTTTTCCCATGATGGCAACAGGTAAATGACCTCTCTGTCTTTATGTTGACCAACAAGTTTTCTCATCACATTTTCTCCCCCTGTTCTGTTGAGGAGGGTAAGACAACACCTGTGTGGCATTTTGACCCTTAAACAGGTGTTTATGTGATGGAGAAGATCACTCACCAGAAAGACAGACAGAGGAGAAATAACATCATTTTGACCTATAAAAAATATTGCATAGCAATATTCTAAATGGTTGTTAGAAGGACAAATTATGTAGACAACAATGAAGATGTTTCTGTACTGAAAAGTAAAATTATATGAGCTTGGTAAAATTTAGAATTACATTAACAGAAAATGCTGTGTCACTGATGTATTAAATGAGGAGAGAATCAATGTGACAAGTTAGAATGACAAAAGTCAAATAGGTCTCCAGATCTGATGATGCTGTCCACAGCAGTCCGGAGCTGAGGGTTTCAGAACAAAAGGCCAGCTGTGCTTTTTAGTCTCACTAAATTTTAACTGATGACTAATTATCCATGATGGGTTTCAGAGGAACAAGGAGAGGTTTTAGATAGGAGAGGTAGTGATATAAATTTATCTCGTAGAAACAAAGTTTGAGGTTGAAAATATATTTGTGCAAAAAGTCACTCTAGCAAAACTTTTCAGCATCATATTCTAAATGAATTATATTATATTTGAGTTTAAGAGATAAGTTAAAATTCAAAAGATTAACTCCTTATATTTGTCTTAGTATATCAATATCGGTATTATCAAAGTTTGCTTTCAAAGTTATAGGCTTCAGTTATAAGGTCAGATATCAGACTTTACATTATGTTTTTTCTGTCACTTTAATTTCTGATTAACTTTAGCAAAGAATCAGATCCATCTTTCCAGGACAGTCACTTTATCTTTATTATTGCTATCTATATTACAAATGAATTAATTAGCATTCTCATCAGAAAACCCAAGTTCATTATCTGATAAGAATAAAATTTCTTCAGATACATCCTGAGGTATTTGATTTGTCTTATTTATATTCTCAGTAGGCAGCTTTTTTCACTTGGTAGAGATGGGTATAAGCAAATCATGATTCTGCTCATTACTTTCCCCTGATTGAGATTTTATTTCTGTCCTTTGTTACATGGAATCTTTATTTGTTTTCTTCTTCCTTTGTTTAATTGGTTTGTGACTCCTGAGATACAATATACTTTCCATTCTTGAGTATGAAAAACAAGTTCTAATTTTTTTTAATGTTGTTTATATTCAGCAATATTAAATTGAGAAGCTCATCTAGGTAATAATTAAACAAAAATTTAACTCATTTAAATATATTTTTGCTGAGATGTGTTTAATACTGAAGTAATGATGGCGATACTACTAAATATGTACAGACAGCTTAATTGGAGGGGGACAGTTTTTGCATTTAGTCTTAGCTTTTCTTCTAATAAAAGATGTACTTTTTCCTCTGTTAATCTAAAAATTTTTATCCCATCTATCAGTTAGTACCACTCCATTCAGGTACATGCTTCAGCTTTTGCCAGACTTTCTCTAATATCCAAATATATGCCTCCAAAAGGAAAACAGATTATATTTAGAATATGGAGACTTTAGGTCATTAAAATTCCTCAATAACCATCTCTATTTTCTGAATCACTCTACAGTATTTCCTTAGTAGCCTATGAAGTCTTTTCTTCAGAGTTAATAAAAATTTTTTTGATTATTCTAATCAGAGATAGAAGTCCTCTAAAAGAATCCTTCGCCACCCCACATCCAGGCCAATACAATATGAAAAAGCATCAAGCTGTTAAAAGAGTGAGCTCATCACAATTATTCTCCACCTTATTTCCACATTTTGCTTACAGAGACCCATTCTTTATTCAGTTATTCCTATGAAAGTTTTCAGTGCAATTGTGAGACCCCTGAGAGTACATGAAAGAACCTCAAGGGTCCTGGCACAGGAGGCCTGGGGTGATTTCCAAAAGCAGCTGGAGGCCAGGTAGACCTCCAAAAACATCCAGTGGTGCCATATTGCTTATTTTAAGGAAAGTGAGTTGAGCCCAGGGTGTGATACAGCTTTGTCTTCCAACATCTGGAAGCAAAAATTGGAAATGCCAGGGACTCTCTTGGAGATACTCCAGATACAAATATATTCAGTTTTTGGGACTAGACTAGAAGTGAGACAAATGAAAATCTAATGTCTATAGTGTGGATATCAAATCCTTGTCACCAGTTCTCCAGTTCTGCAGATCCATCCTTTCCATTTTGCATGGCTTTCTTTCCGTTTGGTATAGCCATGGCATCTCAGCTATTGCTGTAGTAATTGTAGATCCTGTGAAGAAAAATCATCCAGACCCTAGTTCAACTGTCTGAGATGAAAAAAAGTGTTAGTTATTGGCTGACAGTACCATTCCATCCTTTGTTCACTAACAGTGTCCTGGTTTTGGATTGCTATCATTAGTGAAATCATTGTTCAGGGTATATAAAAGCACAACAAAGGATTGCATTCAGAAGGTGTCAGAAGGATGAAGCCAGATTTTCTCAGTGGTGCTCAGCAGCAGGACAAGAGGCAATGGGCAGAAAGTGGAACTCAGGAAGTTCCATCTGAACAAGAGGAAGTTCTTTCCTGTGCAGGTGACTGTGGAGTCTCCCTCAGTGGAGGTATTCAAGAACCATCTGGACATAATCCTGTGCCATGTGCTCTGGATTGGCCCTGCCTGAGCAGGGAGGTTGGACCAGATGACCCCACTGTGGTCCCTTCCAGCCTGACCAATTCTGTGATTCTGTGAATAACAAATTCTTAAAGGCCTTTCTGGAAGTTTACTGCTAAACTATCTTATACTGACAAGATACAGCCAGTTTGATTTAATGGCAAACACATAGGTTGCAGCACTATAGCTAAATCCTTTTAAAATTGATTGCTGAAAAAAAAAATCAAAGTTTTGACAGTTTTTGTACTGCATACCTTGTTTATTGTTTTCTTTGCCTGTTTAATTTGAGCCATAGGTAACCCTTTCCATTGAGGTGAATTCAATGCATGAAGAACTATTACTTAACTTCTGCTTAGTGAGATTCACTGTGACCTGCAATCCAGTTGCATCGAAAGAGTATTCCTAAATAATGTATTTACATTGTACAGTAAAAGTGAAATGTTGCCAAAGTGAAACAGGTATCCAACAGTTACTTTGGCAGTGATGTAATTCTGAAACACAGGTTTTTAGGAAAAATGGGTGCATTGGGCAGAACTGATGAGTTTAAACCTTGAACTATAGTTAATGAACTGGTGAAAGAGCAAAAGGAAAAAGGCCATTGAGTCATTCAGTCAGAAGAATATTTAACACAGAAATGGGCATTTGTCTAAAGAGATGAAATTTTCAGTCCAGCATCTTCTTCATTGCATTTACAAGTCAACATTCCTGTTTCATAGTCACACGTGGGGTTCCTGGGATCTTTGTTGCCCAGTAGTCATGCTGCTGACATCTCTCACCATGTGCTGGCCAGCTGATTCCTCCTTCCCCCAGACAGGGGGATTCCTCCCACACCAACCTCTGCAACAAAGCTCACATCAGAAACAGGGCAGTGAGGTGGACAGAGAGGCTTCCAAGGCTTCAGCTTGTGCTGGGCTCTGCAGATGACCAGAATGCATATCCAGGTGATAACAACTGGTTAGTGCTTAGAAATCCCAAAGTATTAACATAACTAAGGGTTTGTTTGTAGTATTATTGTAATCCCCAAAGAGTAGATTTTGCAGTGATTAGCTCTCTTTGTACAGAGAAGGTATTTTTTTCAGTTCAAGTGCAACCCACTTCAGATAGGCCAGACCAACTCCTTTTACCCAAGAGAAGAGACTTTTCAGATCAGCTGAGTATTGCCTTCAAACAGAAATTGAGACCTAGAGTGTGAGGATTTCCTGTCAAGCTGCTAGAAAATCTGACTAATTATGATTGCATTGGACTAGAGCTGAATAATCTTAGTGTATCTTTAAGGAAGACTTCATGATCTTGATCTTCAGCTTGCTTCACCTTTTGATGATGAATGCAACATAGCTCTGACCACACTTTTCCTGTATGTCCTTCAAGAGCTTCTTGACATTCATCAAGTCATTTACAACAACATTGCCATCTTAAGTGGTTCTCAGGCTGTGTTTGATATGAGTGTTTTGTTTACATAATGGACTGAATTTGTAGAGCAGAAAGAATAGCACTCCAAGTGAAAAAGAGGGGGAAAGTTAGAAGCAACCCCTAAGTTTGCCTATTCATTATTGAAAGGATGCATCATTTCTATATGCATGCTACAATTTGAGTAGGTCAGTAACTGAAAATAGATCATAGGCAGGGGAAATATTTCTCTTTGCTTGTATTATAATAGCTGCAGAAGAGCTAGAGAGCTGCTGTAAGCATAGTGCTTACCTATTTAAATCTCCATTAAGCAGCAGTATTGTTTTTCTTCTCCAACACTTAGGTGATGATGAACAAAAGTTCTCTAGGTAATGATGACTATATGGCAGCATTCTCTATATCATAAGTTAAATTTGGAGATTGGTATATGAATGATGGGGTTTGTATAACAAAGAAATGGATGCTCTTACAGCCTCATTCAGATATACTATTGTTCTGTAAAGATTTTCCTGTCCTACATTAAATGGACAAAAAGCAATATCTTGGCTGACAAGGAATTGAGCTAAATCTGCTAGTTCTTTCCCTTGTCACACTATATTGTTGGTTTGAGCAATAATCTACTGACCTCAATTATGCCTGGGAGATGACCTTCTCATTACTGCCATGTCTACAGCTGTGAGATGGACAGAAATCTTAGCTGTGGATCACTTAATACACATTCAGCAAATCGCACATGTTTCAGCACACATCCCATGCCTTTTAGTGACACTGCTGTTAGAGTAGATAATAACACAGCACCTAAAGTGCTCTTGCTTTGAGGGCCTGGGAGACAGTTTTAATAGGCAGCAATTTATTGGACTTATTCTTCAATATACTCTCTTTTGCTTTTCTTTAAAACTACCACTTTCTGTGATGCATAAGCATATTTTTCTGCTCATCCCTCCTAATAAAGAATCACTGCTGAATTTCAGATATGGCCTTTTTTTTTTCATTTCTCTAAGCCTCTTCCTAATCCATTCTCTCATCTCAATTAGAGTCAAATCTGCATTCTATTTAAACCATAATAGGTTAGGAATCCAGCACAATTAATTATTAACAAGACTTGGTCATAGAAAATTAACTTGCTGGGTTTATTTGTCATTTGCACAGATTCTTCCTTCTCTCTTGGCTGTGTGACAGATGGGACACTAATAATGAAAAGCTTCTATAAACAGCTCTTGAAATGCAAGTTATTCTTGTTTAAAAATATCAGGCAGTTAAGATATGAACATAATATGAAACAAAACAAACTTCAATATAGCATATAATTTCCTAGCAGAAAATGTATGTGAGCAGCTTACCTATAGCCCCATGCTTTCAATATTAATTTAAATAGTTCATCTTGGCAAGAAAGGGCTTAAAGAATAAAAGAAAAGCAGAGCAAATGAAATAGAATAACAATAATAACATAACCATAAACACAGGAACACATTTAATGGAGGAATTAATTTAGAATTAGAAAACTTTTGGAAACTCCCATTGTGAGATGAGGGAAAGAAGATCTCTGTGGACTTGCACAAAAGTTTTAAAGGGGAGCAGTTATTCAGCTCTTCTAACTCAGTCTTTCTGACATGAGCTGCAACCTGCCTTGTCGACATCATTCATAAGAAAGCAAAAAGATGTTTCTTAAGACTTTTCCTCTTATAACAAATTTTGGCCAAGTAGTTGATTCAACAGTTCAGAAGAAATGCACAAGGTGGCAATACAAATTTCTTATCAGAACATTTTTGGAACATGCTAATCAATCATGGTAATCAACATGACCAAGAAGTGAGAGCACTGAGTATCTGTTATTGTCTTTGCTGGAAAATCTGACTCAGGTCACTAATTTAAAAATGGAAAAAAAAAAAAACCCCAAACAAACAACAACCCAAACAACAAAAACCAAATAGATATGGTTTGAAAATATTCTAGTTTTCAGGAAAAAGTCAGACATATAACTTTGGCCAAACCCAGAAATGTTATGAAGGAGCTTGTAGGCTTATTGTAATTGGTTTTTTAGGACAATTTTAAATCAGTGGTGCTGACATGGTACGATGCAAAGTATGTATTGGAAATAAAACATTACCTATTGCTGAAAAATGTTAGCAGAAACCTCAGGCTGTATGAGGCCATATCACATTCTAGTTCTCTAATCTATTGTGGAAGAGACCACTGTGCAAACTTAACAAGTCCTGGCTTAACAATAGTGCTTCCAACAGATCCATACAATACTCTGAAATAAAAAATTCCTCTGTAAGAAATCAGTCAGGAGAAAGGCTGATGTTACAGCAGTCTGGCTACGTGCAGCTAATGGCTCAGAGCAAACCTTCTGGGATGCTTGTTCTAGTATCAAAGTCTTAATAGAGCATGACCTTGAGTGGAGAAACAGGCAATTTGTGAGAAACTTTGGGTGTCAATGCTTGCTCAGCAATACTTTGAAAAGATCCACACAGGCAGGTCACATTATGTTTGAAATCTGCAGAGGATTAGGGAGCCTATATTCAAGCAGAAACATCCTTATGTTTCAACCTAAATAATAGAAATACTGTATAATGTGCTGCTATTTTTACCATTTAGAATTTTTCAGGTTGTTCTCATTTAAAACCTACAATGCATATGAATCCTACTGTTTCACAAGGAAGCCCTAATTTTGTGCTAGTGTTTGTATGGTCTTCTATAATGAATGAATATTAATCTCCAGAGGAATGCCTGCTAGATTTGTGTAAGATGCCCTGGAGAAAATTTACAAAAGCTGAAGGAAGAGTCAGCAATTTGCATATAAGATACATCTTTTTAAAATGCAATAAGGCTTGATCAGACTTTGAGAAGAGATTTTAAACACTTGAAAAAGATCCTGTTTTGTCACAGCATTTTAGTTTTAGGTACTCTAAGATACAATTGCAGAGCCCAGAGACACTCATGGATTTTTATTTTTCTTTTAAAGATGTCCTTGCAGATCTTAACATTTGCAGCATCCCAATTGGCCAGAGAAAAATCAACAAAACAGACCCCCAAGTTTTGGGGTTCATAAGGATAGTGAAAATGTCATTGGACTGTCTTGTATTCACAGACTACTTTTGACTACACCACACATCCCATAAATAGCCATAGTATTACTTGTGCAAATGAAAACTAGAAATACTGCTGAATGATGCAGTTTAAAAAGCTTAGTTTTCTTTGTAAGTCTTAAATGGTAACATTTCCTGCGTGCTGTTCTTGAGATATTGACCATCATGCACTGATCCTAATTCTAAACCATGCCTGTAGCAAGTCATCTGTCACAGAGTTCCATTAGCAGATTTCAAATATTGACTAGCAAAGAAGTATTCACTTTCCTGAGATTAACAATCTATAGGATAATATACAATGTGTCTACAATAGCCATTAATGGAAAACTGATGAAGATAAATCTAATTTGTAACAAAGTTACTGGTTTGCAAACACTTCATAAATAAAAGACAAGCCTAACTCAATGAACAGTTCCTAATGAGTATTTCAACTTTATTGATGCCAAGAACCAAAGTAATACCTGCTGTGAAGTAATAATATTGTTTTAGCTGTATGGATTAAAGTTGTAACAGTTTCCTTGTGATCTTCTTTCAATAAACTCTCCTTACTAAATCAGCATGTTCTACAAGTTTATAGGGCATACTGTCTCACTTCAGAACACAATCAAAACTGGGAAGTGCAGGTATCAGCTCTTTCATGTTTACAGATCCATGTAAGCCTAAGAAATGTAGGTGAAAAAATAATGTATATATCAAAATATTTGCATTTATATTATTTGTCAAGATGAACATTACTCATGGATAAGGAAAAGCACCCAATTATTAAAAAGTCTTTTAAAAAATATTAATAATGGGAGTTATTTTAACCCTGTAATAGAATTTATGCTTGTGCTACTGAAACCGGAAATCTAACATCCATTTCATTGCTCCTCCTTTGACAAAATTTAACAATTTGTCTTTTGCATGTATTTATGTTACTTTAGTAGTTTAATAGATATTTACTGTCACTTTAGTAGTTAAGTAGATATTTACTCAATTCCTATTTCTCCTGTTATAAATCTCTGGAGACATGTTGTTGACTTCTCCTCTCAGTAGTCTATCTTGAGACTGAACAGGCCCAGCTTCCCCAGCCTTTCCTCATAGGAGAGGTGCTCCAGTTCCTTCATCATCTTTGTCAGTCTCTGCTGGACTTGCTTCATTCAGGAGCTTGAAGTCTATTTGTACTGAGGAGCCCAGAACTCGATGCAGCACTCCAGACTGGCCTCACCAGGGCTGAATGGAGGGGCAGGATCACCTCCCTCAACCTCCTGGCAGTGTTCCTCCTAATGCACCCCACATGCCCCATCATTTCCTGCAAGACAAAAGAGAACGCAACTTGTGCTGGAGATCCCTTGCCCGGCTGTCTCCAGGGCCCTGGGGTCAGTTATTGCTCATCTCATGTAAAAATATAGGTAGACCTTCAACACCAAATTGGGAGACATTAGGATTGTCTTTCATTGGTCTCCTTTCACCTGTGTACATGCAAAGACCAAAAATGTGATCATCATCATTACCGTAGCCTGATTAGGTATTACGGAAGATAGTGTATGTCCAAGGACAGGACTGCTGAGAGGAAGATTTGGGAAACCTTCTCATGGCTGCTGCTTTGCATTTTCACTCTTTGCAGAAAGTCAAGTCATCCATCCTACTAGATCACACTAGATACAGTGATCACACACTGAGCCTGAAGCGGTCCGGCAAGAGAAGGGTCGACCTTCTCAGACGTCCCGGCTAGCTGGCCAGCACCGCTAGCAGCTTGGGGGGCACCGCCCCAATCACAGCGCTTCGGGGCAGCGCCCAAGGATGATGCCCTGCGTTACAGCAGCGGCGCCTCCTTGCGCAAGGACGAGGCCGCGACAAAGCTTCCACCAGCAGGAATGAGAGAGTGCTCTCCAGCTGGGGCAAGTCCAGCTTTATTGTGACCCCAGGGAAGCCAACAACCGAAGAGGAAAAATAGGTGGATACACCAGCTTATAAAGGGAGAGGGATACAGGGGAGGAGCCAGTCCTTGGGTGAAGGGGGTTCGGGGGGAGTGGGGTACAAAGGACTGACATAATAAACACCAATGGGAACACCATAAAGGAGGGGCCCCGGCTCCCGAGCCAATCACCCAGTGCTCTGACTGGAAGATTCTAGAGAAAAAGGTGGGAGCAGAGAGTGACAGGCAGGGACACTGGGGAGGGATACAAAAAAGATGCATTGGTTACCATGGTAACTGGGGAGGAGTTGGGATAACAGACAGCAGCAGGGAGGGGAGGGAGAACCAGGGCAGAACCATTACAAAACTGGGGGGAACGGAACAGTCCAATGCAACACAACATTAGCCTTTATTGCATTACAACTTCACATACTTTGTACCTCACTTTTATTAACAGGAGTTTAGGAATTGTTGTACTTTGGTGTAGCACAAATCACAATATTTGTCTTTCACCATTTTCTTAGTTTTCATCCAGATTTACATTCTTCAATTGTCCCCACTGCCTTGATGGTTTATGAATATGTACCGCAGGATTCATCATAAATGAGGTATGACTGTCTGTTTTCACCTTGTTGATTTTAATAGAATATCCCTATAATCTTTCTAGTATAACCTCCTGAATCTTCCAATAACAATTATTCTACCATAACTTCAAGTTCTGGAATTTTTAAAAAAAACTCTTTACTACTGACTGTAAAAGGTGAAAATTAACCCTTTGGCATGGTTTTCTGTATCATCTTTTATAAGAATATTGCAAACATCTATGTTCTGACAAAGAATGAAACCTTTCTTTGAAGTTTTGCATCTCTGTGCTGAGTGAGGAAAGAGAGAGAAACTAATCTAGGGATATAGCAGTAACAAAATATTTTAGGTTTCAATCCAATCTTATATCTACTCATTAATTTACAAACTTAATTATCCCACTTGCTATTTTTCTTGTCTACATAATTTTTCCCTCAAATGATACCTTAGTTTTCTAAGATGGAAGATATACCAACATATATGCATCTGATTGAAGAATCACAAAGAAACTGAAATTTCACTCACTCTTTATTGAAACATTAGATTAGCATAGATTCCACTCCTTCTTTATCACTTTGTCACTTTTACTGCACATCATATTTCTGCTACTGTAGTATTGTAGGACACAATGACACTGCAGCCATCTCCCCCGTTGCTGGAGGGATCCTGAAATAATGATATGAAGAAAAATGAATAAATTAGTATTGCAATATTGTGCTGTCAGTCTCTGGAGGGTTTTTTTGCACTTCCTCCTCCATCTTCTCCAGGTGTCTAAAACTGTTTTGTCAAGATAAGTCTCTACCTTACAAAACAGCTCGTTACTACTGAGATGCAATGGGAAGTTCCCTTTGAGACTGAATCCATTTTATCCAATTAGTGCAGCTGATAAGTTAACCTAAATAGCAGAAGGAATAAAAGCACACAAAAAATCCATTCCAAACCCCACCATCGTTCTATAGGAATGGTAGATTTTCCTCTAACAGATGACAAAAATGAAACAGGAAAATTTAAGTTGACCTTGTTTACGTTTTACTGTGAACCTTCTGAAGATGCATTAGCAAACATGATAAAGAAATTAGTGACAACTATTGGTTTTGTGCTCTACAAGTTTTTTTTATTTTTATATTCAAATATTTATGAACCTTTATGTCCCTGGCAACTATTTAAAGGTGTCCTGACTACACCAAGTTTCATGTTAAATGCTAATTATTCTATTGAGCATATTGTGGCTAGAAAAGCATATCTAATAACAATCCAGTAAACTAGAAGATCTTCCAGAAGGTACTTTCAGATGGAGTAAAAATAAAAAATGAAGAATAAAGTTCCCTTTCCCAGACTGTCTTTAACACCATTCTGGAGTTTAAATTGTGTATGCCAAGAGTACATAATCAGGTATTTGATCTGGCCTGTGCTATTGATGCAAGCAACGTCTTAATAGATTTCTCACTTTTGTTTACATTTGAAGCCACTATAAAGCATTTCCATCTCTCTTATTTTACAAGACCTTTTTCTGTCCTTTTTATGACTAAATTTTTCTGTAATAACTATGGAACTGCCATCCTTAAAGGAGATATACTGTAAAGTCCTGTTTTCCTCCAGCTGATCTCTACATTCAGAAAAGAACATTCATATCCAATGAAACTTTAAGTTCTCCTTCATCTCCTTATCCTATTTTTTCTATCTGATATTTCTAATTATTTTTCCACACTAAGTACTTGCAAAGGATTCATGTAATTTCACGTAATTTCCTTTGTCAATCTGATGAGCTCCCCATTGGAGCAAGAAGCTCAGTGCACTGTCCAGATTCTGATGGGGAATGTTCTCTGCAGTTGGAAACATCCACACCACCCCCACACCCTCCCCAGAACAGTTCTGCCATCTATTGCATCCTCCTTCCCCATCACTATTCACTCATTCACTCCAAATTTGGCAGATGTGTCATTGAAAATCATGACTCCATATCAAAGAGTTTTGTGCCGTTGTACTAATTCTCTCTTTAATGATCCATTCTCAGCTTTCAAGTGGACTTCAACACACCACACAAAATAAAGAAATAATGTGTTTTCTTGGGTGCAGCAGTATGGGAGAAGGGGATAAATTCTGTTCATCGTGTATGTAGGCATCCATCTGTGTACACAGCCAATGTCATCTCTAGCTTCAAGAGGAAGAACGGGGACAATAATGTGGAATCATTCCTTTCTAGCTGGGAAGAGAAGGATTCATGGACAGATGGAAAATTCTCTACTAAGTTCATATTGTGAAAATCATCTGGTATGAATACGTTGTAAGAATAATGTATTATTTCCCAGAGCTTTCTGTCTGAGTTATGAGCCAAGGTCAAAGATGTTTAGTGAAGATCTTAGTCTTTTCTTTTCTCACAAAACCCAAACAAATAAACAAACTCCAACAAGAAAAGAAGAGAAAGAAGTCAGAATTTAGTCAGTTTATTTTTTCCAACACTATATTAAACTTTTTATTGAAGTTCTCTAAAATGAATTATATAAATCCTTTATGACCCATACTATGCTTATTTCATTATGGCATAGCTACTGATACTCCTGCAAACATATCTTGCAGTCTTTTACTATGAAAACAAATGGAACAGATTTATGACCTACATATCACTATTATTTTTCATTTTTTTTAATCTTCCTTTAGTTTCACAACAAAGAGGTTTTCCCTGAATAAATTTACTTCAATTTGATATTCTAGTATATCTGAAAGATTTATTCTGTGTTTCTTGGAACACAGAGGATCTTCTTATGGTGATCACATAGAAAGAGTTTGTTGTTTTTTTCTTAACATATTTAAAATACCATACTGAAGATGCAAAAGTACATGGGTTTTTTTGTTGGTTTTTTTTTGTTTGTTTGTTTGTTTGTTTTGTTTAGTTGGTTTTTTAAATTAAGAAATGCCTTTCTAATAATTTTTTTCTACACAAATGTATATTTGCAACACACATAAATTTCAAATGTGAACCAGTGGTCAGGAAAGCATTGTTATGGTATTAATTAACTTCTGCATTAATTCATTAGTTGAGTGCATAGGGACGCAGCTGATGATGTAGTTTTATTTGCAACATGGTCAGTGTCTGGTACACCAAAACTCCCCAAGGTTTAATAACCTACAAATTGCCTACATCTTGATGACTTATCTTTTCTTCTTCTTCCTACATGGCTAAAAATAACTTTTCATTAAACATCAAACCTCTGTGTCAACATCTATGAAGAGCAGAAACCACAGATTTCCCTCCAGAAAAGCTGCTTCCAGGTCAATTTCCAGTTTGTTTATATTTTTAGAACAAAGCAAAGCAGAGAATAATTCAACCACCTCTATGTGCAATGTATAAGTATATAATCATTGTTACTGAGGAAGTGTTTAATTACTCCTTGCCTTTTTCCCTCTCCTTCTAAAACTATCAATTTATATGTGTGAAATGAAAATTTAAATCCATTGTAAAAAAAAAAAGGGTTTCTACAATGTGATTTGATGAAATAAGAGATATAAGAGAAATAAGAGAGGAAGAGGAATTATCTTGGGGAAGAGAATAAACTGTATTAAACAGATTAGAAATTGTTACTATAGAAAAAGGTTGTCTGAAACAAGAATAATATGTTTGGGGTTGGAATTTCATAATGTTTCAGAATCAAATTTCAAAATTTTCCATCTTTGCTCTATGAAGACAATGGTGAACAAAACAAAAAAAATTACATAATTTTATTTTCTTTGTTTCAATAATTTGAAATTAAGAGTAAAACTGCTCTTGTTTCTTAAGTTATAATGAATTTAATCTCTAATTTGTGAAATACAGGATGAAGAACAAGCTGTAGACAATCTTAAAGTAAATCTTTTCATAGGTTTAACTCCACACCTAGCATGCTTGGGATAATTAATGATAGTGCTGGAGTTCTTCACAAATTTGAAATAACTCTGATATTATTAATCAGCTGGGTAAGGGCAGACATTTTTGCACCCTCTGGAATACAGCAGTAGGTGCTTTGGAGTCTTCTGCTCTGTGAATTCACAAGATAACAAGTGAGTCACTTTGCTGACCTGAAACCATGCAAAACGTGTGTAAAATGCCAAAAGCTTCTCATCACTCTAAGATTTCTACACAACCCCATCACTGCACTGTCTGACTGTGATATAATCCTACATCTGCTTATTCTCATATTAAAAAGACAGCAACTGTTCTTCCTGGCACTGAGAAGAAGAAAATGGACAGAGGCCCCAGATTTTCCCAGTGTCAACAACTCTGGGATGGGTCCAGAAATTAAACTTTCAACTGAAGAGCCACCAAACAAAAAAAATTCTTGCTTCAATTATTTATGTAAATTTATTTATGAGTTTTACACTTGTGCATTTGAAGATGAATGGTGGATTGAAAAAGAAAAATAAAGAGCAGAAGAAGAGCATAACCAGAAGACGAGAGACAGGTTTTGAAGTGTCTTTGAAGCAGGAAACACTGATGAAGACATATTTTGAAGATAAGGTAGATGGTAATAAAATCACCAGATGAAGGAAAAAAAAATCATGAGAATATCAGAAAAGAGGAAGACTATCAGCTAAAGGGGAAAAAAAAGAGACAATGAAGACCTTGAGAAAATTAACTCAGGCAAAAAAGAGTAAAAGGTCCTGAACCAAAATCAAATAAATAAGTTGGAAGAACATTTTTGTCCAGTGGGTTCTGTATCAGGAACAAACTAGAAAGTAGGCAGAAGAGAAATTTAGGCTAAAGAAAGTAGAGAAACCCTAGAAGTTAATACGTTAACATGTTAACTCTAGAAGTTAAAATACATTAAATGATCAATAATTTAGGCCTAAACATGAGCAAATCTCAAAAAATAGGTATAATGACAAAACTTATAGATTTGTGAAGAAAAATGTAATAAAATATAATAATGTATTCATTTTCTATTTGCATGTTGAATTGAAAACCAGAAATCAATTAAACTGTGTCTTTACAGCCTGGGTAGGATAGAGGATTATTGACAAAGGAAATATACTTCTTGTCCATGCAGAAATGTCAGGTCTTAAAGCTTTCCAGGAGAAAATACAGGAAAAAAAATCTTAGTCAAGCTGAAGTCTGTAGGGACCTGCTAATATGCATTTTCTTGGAGAGCATTTAAAAAGGGATGATTCTAAAATGTCACAAGAAACAATAAGCTCAAGAGTAAAGAATAAGTTTAGAGATTCTTAATACTTCTAACATCCATCTATAGTGAACAATTTTTTTTTCCAAACAATATCTCTTTTACTGTCATGTCAGGATGTAATTTATGCTGGAGTTTTTTGTTTGGTTGTTTGGGTTTTTTGTTTTTTTGTATGACAAGTATTTCTGTCATCATTTGTTCCTCTTGTTTTGTTTTTAAATTTTGCTCAAGCTTTATTTTTAAGACATAAAACATTTCCCTGGTTTTTGTGATGGTGCAGTGGTGCTGCTACCATGAATTTGTGAGGTGACTGAAGACACCACATAGTGTTATAAGCCTCATGTGAAAGACAAAGATCATTCTCACTCACAAGAAAACTCAATCACAATACTTCACATGAGCTAAAAGGAGGACAGCATTTCCACAATTGGAGGACAAACCAGCCCAACATGGGTAAAAAATCTAGATTGTTTGATTCACAGGAAAACAAACACACCTCTGTGAGAAAATATGTGTTAGTCTGTGTCCTCTGATCTGTAAAATAGCAAGTGTTTTCAGTTTCTATGTATCAGCTACCACTGCAGCTGGAAAAATATCAGAGCTGTTAAGAGAAAAGTGAATAATTAATCTTGTATCTGCAGATTGTGGTATGTCCTTTTCCTGTAGAAATAGTAAACAACAGGTAAATTTGGCGTGTTGTTTTGTTTTTTTTTTTTTCTTGGTGGTTTGTCACTACACTTCCCCCTTGCTGGTGTGTTGTGGTGTGTTTTTTGTTTGTTCAGTTTTCCCCCCATTGTTCTCTCAGAAGGTCCTGCCCTGTTACCAGTTTGTGTCAATCCCCAAACCCCTCCCCAGTTGTCTTGGTTACTAAATGTATCTTTCTTGTTCCCCACCCCTGGCTGCCTGCCTGTTACTCGACGCCCCTGCCTCTCTTTCTAGAAAGTTCGGGCCAGGGTGTCGGGTGATTGGGTTAGGGGCCAGGGTCCCTCCCACAACTGTGTTTGATTGGTTCTCCGATTATGCCAATCCTTAGTGTATCCTTCTCTGATTTGCTATTTTTCACACCCCCCCCCCCCCCCCCACCCTCTTTAAAACTCAGGGTTTTCTTGCCTCGGGGCTCTCAGCTCCTTGTCCATGTTTTTCCCTACCAATAAAACCACCCTCCCTGAAGAAACTGAGAGCCGCCTCTTCATTTCATCCTGCGACTTCGGAGCTCACTACTGCGGCCACTCGTCCGTAAGCCTGTCATCGCTAGGGCACCGGGCCCTGACTTCGTGTTGGGGAAGTGCCTTACTGGCTGGAGGTTGGCTGGACACTTATCTAGCCTGGGCGTTTTACTTTCCACCGGCCACCGCTCCACTGGTGCTTCCTTTCAGTGCGAGCCTCTCAGTCCAGCTCTCAACTTTCCAAAAAGCCTTTGTGGCTCTCCCAACAGCAGCAGCAGCAGCAGCTCTCCTCTGCCTTCCCTTTGCCTCCTCCATCCTCCCTCCTGGTGTGCAGCCAGAGGAGCTGGCAGTGTCTGGCAGCTGCATCCCAAAGGAGGAATGTCTGTGTCAGTAAATCCCCAGGAGCACCGGCTGAAGGAGCAGGAGCAAGGACAGGGCCAAGTTGGCAGCCTGTACCAGCCCGCCTCATCCCACCTGCTGTAAATGTCCCAGCCATTGTCACCTGCCCACGTGGATGAAGTTTCCTCTGGACTCTGTGGTGCTGGTGATTAGAGTGGTGAGTTAGGCTGGCAGTATGTGAACCAGTCCTTCTGAATTTCAGCCGCACCTGTGCAGGTTCCTGCCCTGGGATGGAGCATTCTGAGTGCTCTCATGCAGGTCAGTCCCACTGCAGCTCAGCAGCTTGCTGCACAGCAGTCCCACACAATCCCTCATCTAGGCCAGCATGTCATAAATGTTAAAAAACAACCTGCCTGTGTGCAGATCCTGGGGAGAAAAAAAACCCCAAAACATTATCCTTATCTTTCTTTGATCCTTTTCTCATAAGGGAAGATAAATGAGATGGTTTGTCCTAAATCCTGCAGCCTTTATATGCCTCAGTACAATGAAGTCTTGTTCATATCTTAAAGCTTTTCCCCCAGCCGTTATCTCAATCCTAAACTGTATTTTATTATATTTAGCAATAGGAATTCCCTATTCTGTTTAGTCTGCCACTGCCTAACAGTGAAGATCCTTTGCCTTCTCTTCTGTTGGAGTATATGACCAAGTACTTCAGAGCTACCAAGAATGTCTTTCAGTAGAAACTATTAAGACAAAATACATATACTGATATAATCTCAAGCAACAACAACTTGTGTTCTTTTGCATTCTTTCTTTTTATTTTTAACATCAGAAGACTACAAAATTTGAACAAGAACAAAAAAGGAAGTAATCCTTTGAAATTTCAATTTCTTTCAAATAAACAAATACCTGATTAAGGTAGCCATACTTCACACTTAATACCATCTACATGAAAATTGATTTTCTGCCGACTTAAGAAATTGCCAGTCATTATTTAACAAGTGGCACATTACATACAACCCATTGAAATCAATGTAAGAATCCTGTTTTCTTCAGCAAATAACTTGCAGGAGAGGACAAAGAAATAAAGCTTATTGCTGCAGCAATGATTTCTTTTCAAAGGATGCTGGCACCAGGAGCAAGCAGGCAAATCCTTGATCATGAAACTGATACTTACTGGTGACAAAGGTCTAGAAAGTTGGGCTTTTTATTATTTGACTGGCTTATCAAGTGCATTGAGATCACACTCTGTGCATGTGTGATTGAATTGGTATTTTATCCTTGCAGATATGTGTGATATTCATGCATCAGTGTGATGCTACTTTACAATTCAAGCCTGTAAATGTTAGGCCAGGAGCACTCTCAAGATTTTTGCTCTGAAAGTCGGCACTAAGCACAGCCTGATGATGCGTGGAAGAGACTCCAACACAAACCAGCCTCCTGCATTTTAATTTCCATGGACATCTGATCAGACATGCATATTTGTAGGATGTGAAAGGCATAGAATGTGAGTTTGTAAGTAGTCCTAGTGATTAGCTTGTCACCCATTTGGAATCCTGACAACATGAGAAGTTTTTCAAATCAGTTGCAGTAAGAACCCTACTTACTCACACAGGTTTCCTGTAATCATCTTGAACACTCCCAGGATGAATGACTTCCAGCAGTACCATGGGGTATTTTGCAAAACTAAGAGATATGGAAACACCTTTGAGTTGATATGAGAACAACAAACTTCTTCCTAAGCATTAGTAGATAAATTCTCAAATGTTATTTTCACATAGTCTTTTCATAGTAAATGTTACTTTTTAAAGATAAAAGTAATTCAGTTTCGCCCCCTGAACTGATATGACATCTTTTCTTCAGTTTTCTTTCTTTTTATTTTTAATAAATGAATATGTCTCTATAAAACTGTAAGTCTTTGCTCAAAGGAAATGTAAATGCTGTCATTCAAAACTTTATTGACCTTCTTATAGCAGTGGGCTTGACAGCAGATTTGACTTGTTAGAGAAAAAGCCTTTCAAAGTCTGCTGATATTTACACCACTCAAAACAATCATCTACCAATTAAAGCAATACAGTGTGAAAAAAATTATAAAACTGCTTGTGCTCTTGAAGTAGTCTGATATTTTTTATCAGCTCATCTGGATTTTAGTTGTGACAATATGAATAAGGAGGAAAAGGAAACAGCTACATTAGATAATCTTAAAAATCAAAGTGCTACTTTCCTAAAACTGTTTTGAGGCTATAGATATTAGTAGTGGGATTACAGGTCAAATAACAGTTAGGCAATCATAACTAATGGTCTAAACCCTGGGATAAATGAATAACACTCAAGTTTTTCCTTTCTTTCCCACTAAATATATTGCTCATTTTTCTTTGAGAATATGCAAATCAGATGATGGGTTATTTTTTTATTGATGATGAGACCTAAGAATACCAAAATTTTAGGGTTTTTTAATACATAATTAAATTTTTACAATATTAGACCTGATGGGACAATGAAACCTCTCCACAGTGTTTTAGGAGAAAAGACAATTTTAGAAGTCAAATTTTCACCATCACTTTTACCGTAATTTTAGTAAAATAATGTTTCAAAGATGGAACAGATTACAGTTTCTTTTGCCCAAAAATCATAGAATCATAAAGTAGTTGTATTTGGCTGCTTGAATATAAATTTAAAGATATGGAAGTCTGAGATGTGTATGAAAAAGCATCCCAGAGGTCTTTTTCTGATGCACTGGCTCTTTCCTGTTCAAAAGAAATGAGAAGTTGAAAGTGTACTCTATAACCCGATTCTTTGCTGCTTCTCAATTCTCATAGAAAGTAAAGATAAAATGCTGTGTGGAACACATAGCTTTGTGTTTGTTTTATAAAATTTTTTATGTCTGCTCCCTCTTATTTCACTTCACCCTTCTGAAAAGTGTCCTAATCTGCTCTACACCTTCCATCATCACCTTGCAGTTGCAGAGCAGTACCTCAGAAAGAATGTCCTGATCTTTCTTTTCTGAAGGCTGAACAAGCCAAGGTCTCCAGTCTTCTCTTCAAAGCCATATTCTCCAGTGTCCTGACTGCCCTGGTGATCTCTCTCCAGTGTATAAATGGTGTCAGAGTGCCTGCTCTGTGTGTGTTTGCATATATTAGAACCCATCAGAACTTTGTTCTCAGCCTCACTTGTCATTTAACCTCGACTACCAGATTCAGTGACCTCTAATCATTTTTGAAACACATCTATTCCATTCACACATGATTTGTTACAGATTCAGCCTACCTTCAGAGCCAGCCATAGATCCATAGTCCTGCTTCCCTGCACCTGCCCCATCAGACATTTGAAAAATGGCACTTGTTTTGGCACAAAGCAGTGAAAAGGGAGGGGTTGTCAGGAGAGGTTTATATTATGATGCAGATGTTAGGAAATGATTCTTCATCCAGTGGGTCACTGGACACTGGAACAGGAAAATGGTCACAACACCAAGCCTGACAGAGCTGAAGAAGCATTTGGATGATGATCTCAGACACGGGTTGGGGGCTGCCCTGTGCAGAGACAGGAGTTGGACTCAATGATTCTTGTGGGTCCCTTCCAACTGAGGATATTCTGATTCTGCACACCGTATTTGGGTAAAACATGTAACTTAATTTTTGTGGATCCAGCTGTAAAAACCCAACTCCAATGCTTCCTCCTCTAAGGCTCCAATGCAGTATGTGGGTCACTCAATTACATACTAGTTTTGATCATTTCATTCAGCCTTTTCACCTACTGATGCTGTTTACTTCATGTTCCTTTTAGGTTGCTGTGGTTACTAATCTACATGTAAACATTTTTCACTCCTTTCCACCAGTGGATCTGCCCCTTCTAACAGGCCAAAGTTTTTTAAGAGTCAGGTACATAACCATTTGTCACTGGCAAGGCCATGGCACCCAGGGAGAGCTCTGGGAATTCAATGTTATCTTCTGCTGCAGACCCAGATCTGAATTTGATATGTTCTCAACAGGGCTCAGTGGGGAGGAATGATCTTTCTGCTGGCCAGTGCCACTCCCCTCAGGGTACACTGTCCTTGTTTCCCATTCTGCCCATCAGGATCCCCCACCCCTGTTGAAAAAGACTCAGGTCCTTTTCCACAAAGCTGCTTTCCAGACAGACAGGCTGCAGCAGGCACTGGTGCATGGAGCTATTCCCCCTCGGGTGCACAACTTTGCATTTACTTTTTTTGAACTTCTTGATGGTCCATCAGCCCATTTGTCCAATCTCACTTGTCAGGTACCTCTGAATATCAGCCTTGTCAGCATATCAGCTTCTGCCCTCAAATCTGTCTGATCCTATTGTCCAGATTTTAAAAGGTCACAGTTTTGATTGTTGAGAGATATCACCTGCAATCAGCTGCCAACTGGAGTTTCTATTGCTGATATTACCCTTTGATCCCAATGGGAAAGCCAATTTTTGACTCACCTCCACTCAACTGCCCATTTACTGAGTTTTTATTTGACCAGTTTAGCTCTAAGGTTACTCTGGGGAATAAGTCAAAGGCCTTGATGAAGTTAAGGTATACAACATCCAGCTCTTTTCTCCTTGTTCACAGATCTAGGCATCTCAGCATGGATGGTGAGTTATTATTTTTCCCTTGAAAACAGGTAGACATTAAGGATAAACCATCTTAATTGTATTCCTGAAGTATTTACATGAATTTTTTGAGAACTGTATATATTCGCAATGAGCAAACTCTGGAAACTACAGTATCTGAGGCAATGTGTCAGATATGACTGAAAAGACTAGGAGATAAACAAGCAATTCCTCTTTTTTGATAGCTTCTTACACAAATGAAAAACCGCCTACCTTTTATGTGGGTATTGTTATTCACCCTGTTCATAAAAAAAAAAAAAAAGGGGAAGAAAAATATGAAATAGTAAATGAGTAGAATTTTTTTTCATGTGGACATACTCCCAGTGGCAGTGGAAACTGTCTAATTTTGACTGAAACCAGTGGTTTCACAGGTTTTGGAGTCCATACAGAATCAAGAGTTAGCTAGTCACAATAAGTTCAAGACTTGCAAAATGATAATACATTCAAATGATAGAAAGTCAGATTATTTTTTGTTTTCAAATAATTAACTAAAGATACAGAAAAGGTGACTGATTTCCCTATAAGGAAGTATCTTTTAGATAAAGTGATATTATATTCACTAATAAGTTGTTTCCCTAACTCCTCTAATTATTTATAACAGTGCTCTTTAGAAATGGCATTTTCTTAAAATTGTTCTGGAATTTCAAGTGCTATTCAAAGCCTACCAAATTAAATGATAATGGGCTTTATATCAGACTCATATGAAGTGACATTTTTGGAAAATGTTGTAGGTAGGACTCTAAGTGATGTACTGCACAAAGATTTGATCTTTCTTGAAAAGTAGGAAGATACATTTAATTTTGCAACACTAAAATCTGAAGAGGCACTATTTATGAACATAAAAAAACAAAGATGATCCAAATTATGCCTCCAAGTCACTCTAGGAGCCTTTTTCCTTCTCCTAGAAAGAGGACATTAATTAAATCTGATTTTTCTGGTAATGCTGGATTAGTCCTGGCTAAGAGCCAGATGTCTCCCCAGCTGCGCACTCAGTCCCCTCCTCAGTGGGACATGGGGACAAAGCCAGGGAGATTGCCCAGCAGAAATGTTGTAGGCCAAATTAGTTTATTGACAACTAAAATAGATTTGAGTAATAAGGAATGTAGACAAACATTAAAACAATCTCTTAAAACTCAATGTCAGTCCTTCACTCCAGACTCCTCTACCCTGCCCCTGACCAGCACAGGGAGGAACATGGGTGGAGGTGAGTTAGAACAAAATATTTTCTCACTACCACTCCTTCCTTCTCACACTTTCTTCTTTTCCAGTGTGGTCTCGCCCACCAGCTGAAGTCCTTCAGGTAAAAATTCTGTTCCAGACTGGGCTCTCTACAGGCTGCAGGGAATGCCTGCTCCAGTACCTTGGGCACCTCCTCCTCTCCCTCCTTCTCTGACTTCAGTGTTCACACTGCAGTTTCTCACTCTTTTCTCCTCCTCCACCTGTCCAGCAATTTTTTTTCTTCTTCTTAAACATGTTTTCCCAAAGAAACAGGAGAATTGCCCTGTGGTTGGCCCAGTACAGCCAATGGGAACTTGCACTCCCTTCCCCCTTCCCACTGTCCCTCTGCTGCAAAAACCTTTGCTGCCTGTCAAAGCAGTGAGCCCCTGAATGTGGAATAATTAGCATTGACTTTATGATTTCAGAAGGCTGATTAATTGCTTTATTATATTATACTATACTATACTTCTAAGAAACTTATTGTTCTTGCAGACAGTCTGATACAGCTTTGACCAGATTGGTCCTCGATTTCAGAACACCATCACCAGTGGCCAATTAAGAAATCACCCTTTGGTAACAAATCTCCATAACCCATTCCACATGTGCACAACAACGGGTGCAGCAAGTGAAGATAAGACTTGTTTCTCATTCTTTTCTTTGAGCTTTCTCACAGCTTCTCACAGTTTCCTAGGAAAATCCTGGGAGAGCTATGTCTCTCTCTGTTCAGAGGATATGTGATTACCACAGCCACCTACACCCAGTACAGTGGTAATTCTGTTTAACCAAGCCCTGGAGCGGGAACAGGGTAGGATGCTGCTCTGCTGTCTGTGGGAGCAGCACAGGACTGACATTCAGACTCAGTGTCTATAGGAATCCCACCTTTCCACCTGGTCTGCCAACTCTGCCACTTATCACACTGCTTAGAGGGGAAATTACTGGAAGGATGTAGAACAGCTAGATTTTTTGCTCAGTATTTTATGCTAAGGGATTCAGATAGACAGTGGAATTTCAGGAAGTATCAGCCAGATAGGTGCATGTGGATCTATATGTCCCTCCATAACCTTGTAATTCAGGCACTAAGTTCTTTAGGATATGGATGAATAATTCAATACAAAGCACTGCATTGTCTAAATAATCATTCTGGAGGGATCTCCACCAGCCAGGCATTTACAGACAGTTATTTCTACTCCTTAATCATTACGGGAAACAAATACATAGCCATTTCAAAAATCCTTTTTAAATAAAACTCTATTTTTCTGTGCCTGTGCCTGTTGTGGGACATTAGTTGTTTGGCTTAAATAAATAAGCTTTAAACAGAACGAGTCACTTATTGTTGTAATACTGTGTGGTTTAGTATGCTGATTGCTTAGCTCTGTTTGCCTTATCTGAGAAGCTGCATTTGTTGAAGCCTTAGGCCATAAGCTGGGGACCTTCACCTAGATATGCTTTCTGCTGTAATAGAGTGAATTTTCTTAACAATTTTCCAAGTAACTGGTATGGTGCTGTGTTTTGGCTTTTGTATGAGAAGAATGTTGATAGCATACTGCTTTAGCTGTTGCTAAGTATGATTATTCCAAATCTAGTACTTTAGTTTCCCAGGCTCTGCCATAGAGCAGGTACACGAGCAGGTCACACCAGAGCTAAGGAGGGAGGCGAAAAATGTCAGCAGAAGCTGCAACTCATCAAGATGATAGCAGTTAATGCTCTACCTGAATGGAGAAAAGAGAAAGAATCTGATAAAGTGTTAGAGGACCCCAAACCAAAAATCACCACTGAACTAAAAAGGTGTGTGGAGAGCATGTGAAGGATGGATGCATAAATGGCAAGGGTCTATTTGCCCAAGGATTTCTTTGTTCTGGGTCCCTTTCTGTAGACACCCAGCTCAAGCTGACCTACTGCTGTAAGACACTGTTAAATTATTTATTTTTTTACAAAATCTGATACCTGAGACTCTTCTGCAGGAAATACAGGATTGAGCCTGAAGAAAGAGGAGTCTCATCTGAGCACGAGTGTGTGAGTGAAGATTTAGAATGGTCTCATTGGAACCACCTGCTGTGAAGGGTCTCTGGCCCCAGCAGCTGCAATCTTGAGTGATGGTGCAGCTCCCTGAATTGTGTAATGTTGGAGCTGTCTCTTCTCCCTTAATGTTACCTTCCTGCATTATTTTATTACAAATTATAAATTCTGGTATGAATAATGTTACATAGATGAAAAAGGTGCAGTACATTCAAATTGAGTCTTATATATACGTGAATGTAAAGTTTGTATATGTAGACCCTCATGTTTTTTCTTCCACAAGTTAGATGGCAGATTTAGTTGAGAGCAGGATAAAGAGCTGAAGAAGGAAAACGAAGGAATCCTGTTGCATCTGTGTAATAAGGTGTTTACAGTCTTTTTTTTTGTGAAACAAATTTCACTGCAAATCAAAATCCCTGTTTTTCACACTGAAGGCAAAGGAACTTTCATTTCAACGTTGATTCAATGAAACACCCACTTTCATGCATACACCTATATTAGTTCTTGTTTAGTGAAACAGATGGAGGTTAAGATAACTTAATGTAAGCATCCATTTGAGCCCTGCTGACTTCAGTGAGAAGGTAGTTTGCTTTGGAATTGTTAAATTTGATGACTCACATAACACTGGTAGAAATCTCTTCATCTCTTCAGTGTATAATACTTGGAAATGTAGCCCATATTTTAATGGTATTTAGAATTATTGAGGTCAACAGAATGCCCTGTGCACACATCAACTTCAGTGGCTTAATATTATGAATAAAAGTGAGTGCTCTTCTAGAGAGACACTAGTTCATTATTAGAAAGATGTACTAGAGAACAGAATTGCCTTCAAAGTAGTCTTTTTTTTATAGATTTTAATACTCAGTTTTACAGTCCGTATTCTGAAAAGTACAGCATTATGTAGTGTAATTTTGTGGATGGAAAATATGGGATGTACATGACCATTGCACTTTGCATTTTCAGTTGCAGAGACAATCTATTCATTACTATTGGGTTTACCAATTCCACATTCTATTTTAGCTTTCTATATCCTTTCTCTTCCTATTTGGCTTTGATGTTTAATGCATAACAGATATAGACAATAAAAAGATGCAAATAAATCACCCCATTGTAGAATTCGTATGTGACTTCACAAACATCAATTTCTCTGTGTCCAGATGTGATGACTGTGAGTGCATTAACTTCCTTTGTCTGCCATTTCCAGCCTTACCTGGAAGGACTATCCATGCATTCTCTGTCGGTTTTTCTGGGAGCTCTGTGAGCAGACAACCAGTTCTGGCCTGAGCTGCACTGTAGAAATGCCTCTGCTCAGCCCTGTGCCCTGCTGCCCTGATCTTTTTGAAGGACCCCCAGATCTGCCTCCTGTATGAAGACTCTGTCCTTGCCTGGGCTCCTGGCCTGAACAATTTCTAAAATAATTTCCCACCTGAGGATTCTGGTTCCACAAAAATGCTGTTTTCCTTGGAAACAAGCTGGTTTTGCTGCATCTTTATGGAAACCAGGGAGACAGGGAGGCTTCCCTTCCACCTCTTGCAAGCCAGCTGGCACAGTGCTGGGTGAGGAGCTGCCTGCCCATCTCCCTGGACTTCATCGTTGTCCTGGCTGTCCAGCTGCCCTGCTTCCCACCTGGCAGCCTGCTCCAATTGCCTGGCTTCCTGGCTAGCTTTCCACCTGGGAAGCAAAATCCCTGTACAAAAGTTCTTGAGACATGCTCTATGCAGTCTCAAAACAATCAAATTTTCTGAAATTAAGTTGGGCAATAAAGCAAAGTTTTCTTTGTTTCCAGTGAGAAAAAAAGAAATAAAAAGTAGAAAATTGTCAACAAAACAAAAATTGCATTTCGATTACTTCTTTAGATTTCACAGCTGTCTCTGTGGAGAAAAAAAAAAAAGAGACTATCGTGGTAACATTGCTTGTATTAGCAAATAAAAAGGACTGTATAAGCCATTTTCCCTTTGCTTAGGCTATTTAGTTTTTTAGTCTATTTAGCATTTTCCTTTTTATTTCCTTAAAAGGAAAAATGAAAAAAAGTCACTCTGAAATGTTACAAGGGCTTTATGATTTAACATTGTCATTAAGTGAAATTAGGAACACATTTAGCATATCTTTATGTAGCTTTCTGTCTTGTAGCCTAATTTCTTGTACTGAGAAATTAGGATATTTGTTTTATTTTTTCAGTGTTATCGCTTATATATAACTAAAAAAAAAAATGGTTGCATGCATAATGTACAAACACAGAATCCAACTTAGGCAAGAGGCAACGGCAGCTCCAGGGCCACTGGGTAAAGGCTGCTGGGTAAAGGGGTGGAGGATCCAGATGAAGTTTTTCAGAACAATTAAGGCCTGTTAGTGCACTCAGGGCACTGAGAATGAGTCTCAGTCCAGGGAAGTTTCCAAAAGGCTGTTATGGGAACTCTCCTGCAAACGATCTTTCCACCTTGGTCTTTGGCATGTCTCGTGATGGAGGTCTCAGGGCCCTGAGACAGGGCCCAAGCACAGAGAAATCTGAGAAGAATGAGGCCAAACAGAGCTTTTCACAGAAGACAGCTGTGATGGGTCACCCTCCACAGAAACCTTTGCACACAGGCCTCCTGTCTCTGTGGTACATGAGGTAGACACTGGGTTGGTAAGAGCTTTAAGACTGACTTGTCCACACATTTTGTTGAAGTACACATGTAAAAATCAGGAAGCAGATTTTCTGTCTCTTAAAGTATATATTATTAGAGCAGAACTTAAGCCAGTAATTTATTAACAGACAAATCCTTAATCTCATGAGTGAGAAAATAGAAATAAAAATTAATTTACAAATATGCCCTCTACCTGTTATTGCTCATGCCTATAGATCTGATGCAAAAGTTTTCAAATTCAATGTCAAGGCTTTTCAATTATGATGAAATCCACAATATTTCCTGTGAATTCAATTATTATTAGTATTAGTGTCAGCATCAGCATTGGTATTATCATTAGTATTCCATTTTTCTTGGTTTTAATTTTTAAACTTTCTTTCTTAACCTATGATGGTTTTTCCTTTTTTTTTCCTCTGATTATTCTCCCCTTCTCACTGGAGAGGGATGGAGGAAATAGTGAGACACAGTATGGCACTAGTCTGGGGTTAAACCAGTCACCTATAGCAAAATAATATCTTAAACCAGAAGACAGCAGCTAGGACTGGGACAGGCAAAATCTCTGCTGTTTAATTACATCCTTTTCACAGCATTCAATGAATATATGGAATCTCTAAGCAAACCAATTAGTTTTAACATTCATCACACTTTGAATTTCAACTCCTATTTGTTGAAAGTTCCCCAGGAGGGTTCTCTACTGAGCAAAGAAGGAAGATACCAGGTGGCTGATTCTGGATGTTTTGAGTAGCAGCAGTTCAGGCAATTATTTGAGATCATGTCTTTGCCATCACAAGTTAGCTTCTAGGCTAAGATATCTAAGAAATTAGGAATGTCTCTAAAAGTCCCAGTCAAAAGTCGATTGAGTCCAGTGGTGAGTTCAGGGACCCTCAATGGCTGCTTGGGAAGAACATTAGACAGAAATTGTGACATTTCCCTAGGACACACTCCTTTTCCAGGTAATTTGGTTCAGAGCTACAAAGCTGTCTCAGGCAATAGTGTTTACAGTCAGTGTAGGAGCCATGGTATTGGAGCAAAAGCTGAATTCTGGGGTTTTTGTTTGCTTTTGCCAGTCTGCCCTTTTCCATGAAAGAAGTGTTGATAGATGACACACTTGGTGTCATCTCCTAATCTCAGCACGGGCTGTTACCTCAGGGAGCTGAGCTTTGAGCTCCTAGTCATCCTGCAGAGACATGGAGGAGGTTGCTACCTCGGAATTTTGTTTGGTAATAAATACATGCCTGCCTCCTAACATCCTTCTAGGAACTGCCTCTCTCCTTTGACTGGCTGCTAAGAATCAGTCTGTCCTATACCTTTCACACCTCTGTAAGAATTCTTTTCTCTTTTGATTCTCCTTCCACTCTTCTAAGTACTTTTCTCATAAGAAGGGTGGATTACTCTGATCCTTGCTGCTTGAGTATTTACTTTTGATTTTCTCAATCCAATGAAAATTAATAAGATCAAGTGAGTCAAGGGATATAAAGGGAAAGTAAACAGTTCATTTTATGAAAGAGGAAGAGGATAATAACCGAAATACTCTGTTGGAATCATTTCTCCTGATCAGTCCAAATTCTAACAGATTAGCAGATGGCAAGAGCATTCTAAATGAGTGCAAATCTGTCCTTTGTGCTTTTAGGATCCCAGGAACACAATATTTATTCTAATGGTAAATATCTAAAAAATTGCTGGGAAAAGAGGTAATATATTATAACTATGGTGCAGCACAAAATTGAAGGTACAGAAGGCTATGAATTTTAGAATCCCTGGCTCTGATGAAACTTTAAAATTAAATCTGACATTACATTGAGCCCTGCAGTCCTTGTCCAGATTTTTTTCCCCAAAACTTATACAGAAAAGAAATCCTGAATTATTTTAAATTGCAATAACTTTGCAGGTTTTTTGCCTTGGATTTTCTCTCATTTAACTTGTTCTTCTGGCTGACTCTCCCACATTCAAATTGTGCAGAATATGACACTTATACATGATGAAAAATACTGACACAGAGATTTCCCTGTTTCTAGCTTTCCTTCAGATACAGAGTTGGATTAATTCGATTTTTATATAAATCCATACATCATAAGTCTTACCATTTTTTTAAAATCTGGAATAAAAAATGAATGCATTTTATACCAAGGATTTATTGTATCAATGTCATTTTCTCTGTTATTTCCTTTCTCATCTACAGTGTCAGTACAAGCTGAGGTAACCCAATGGAAATCACTACAGATACATGAACATTATCCTTGTACTGGTCAAGAGAAAGTAGACAGTCTTCCTACATGAAGGAAAGTAGATTAAACTGAAGTGGAGAATCTGAATATATACCAAAGACTTACAGGAAAAAGAACTTAATCATATAAATCTCTACAAATAAGAAACTAAGATGGGCAGGAATTCAAAAGTAAGGCGATACTTAAGAGGCAGATAAACATTTTAGAGAGGTGAAGAGCATAGCTTTTACTGCTAAATGCATTAATTCATTCAAATAATTGAGTAAAGCCCTGCTCAATAAAACTGATTATGCACATGCTGAATTCTGGGCTTGTTTGGCAGTGGATTTGATTTGGTGTTGTGCAGTTTTGTTTTGGTTTTTCTGGTAATGTTTGGCATTTAGTCTGAAACACCTGAATAGCCTCATTGCAATGAGATGACTGCTATTAGCTAGATCTGGTTCTGCATAAAAATTCTAGTTGAAAGATCCAGCTCCCTGCTATTGTTAGAAGATTAGACAGATGGAACACAACTGCAAGTTGCTTCTTCCCAAGCTCACCAGCAGCATAGTTACATGGATTTTATCACTAAAATGCACAACAATGTACAGTGAAAATACAGAAGAGACTTAATGTCTTTAAGTTGTTAGTATATGCACAGGAATTAGGAGAAAAATCTTGTATACACAGAAGCTGACCTACTTACATTTAGCAGTCTATGTTAAATATCAAAAACCACTTTCTGCTGAAGGCATTATATTCCTTGGAAAGTAAAGGCACCTCTTCTAAAATGTTTTTCATTTATTCATTCTGAGACAGCTCTTTTTGACTGTGGTTGTGCATGATACAGCAGTTCTTGTAACAGAGATGGCTCTGAACTATTGCAGTAAGTTATATAGAAAACAGAGAGATACCAAGGAAAAACAGCAACAGAACACAGCTTTTAAGATATAGTCAAATCTTTAAAATAGGATCAAAAATTGGAAATACACATTTATGGATACTGTTTGGGAATTAAACTTCAGGAGGAAGGTTTTTGGTTTGTTTGAAGGTTTGTTGCAGAGTTATCATGACAGGTTGCCATGATGATCGATGATGTCACTACTGCTGGAGACTGCCATGAGTACGTATGGCTATAATTCTATCCTGCTAAATTTGGCAGATTCCAGCAGCACATCAAAAGGAAAAAAGGTATGACCAAGGACAATGAATCATGAATGAAGAAAGTGCAAATATAAGGGTCAAAGTGTTAAGAAAACATGGCAGTTTATAACCGAATCCTTAACAACATGCCCAACACTGTGATTTGACTGTCAGATGTAAATAGGGATTGTTTTGAATGACCAAAAACCATTTGGATTGTTTTGAATGACCAAAAATTCTAAAAACCCATTCAAAATAAAAGAACTATATATAATTATTTTACTAATTTTCATTTTGGTTTCATTTAAGGGTACAATTTCATATATTTATGAGTCTTCCAAAGTTTGCGTTTTCCTGTTTTTGCTACTCCATATAAAAGAAGAGCTAATGCAATTGGACCTCATCATCCAGAGCAGCGCTGCTTCCCAGTGTGCTCAGAGCTGGCTCTGGCATACTTGGGGTTCCCAGTTCCTCCTGCCTTGGTCAGATGGGTGCAGCTCTGCAGTTCACTGCTGTGGGTGCAGTCAGTCAGTTCTTACAGACCTACCTCTTGCAGAGAAACCCAGCTGGATCCCTCACCACTGGCTGATCAGCAGGAGGTTACTGGTGAGCAGTGCCAGCCCCTGCACTCTGCAGAGTGCATCTCCACTCTTTGTATCAGATGGACCATCCACTGATTTAATCCTGTGGAACACCAAGGCACTGACCCAGCCATCGTGCCAGACTGTGGACATGTGTAGGTGCTGGTGTCCTTCTGCTCATCAGCCAGTCCACACCTGAACTTTGCTAACAACTAAGAAAAACACACAGCTGGACTCAGCTCCTGAGTCAGACACAGAAAGCTGCTTGAACAAACACCTCCAGTGCCATTATTGTGTGTCATGCTGTGGCCAACACACATAGCACAAGATTTATCCATGTGAGCAGGATAACACTGCAGTGGTACCAGGACCTGTGTTTGGGCAGCTGAGTCATCCTGCTATATTTATTTATATATGTCTACAACATCAATGATTACACAGGACCAGGTATCTAAGCTCCTGTTAGAGTCAGTGGCCATCTAGTCAATACAGTCAATAGAGAAAGAAAACTTTTCAGCTCTCCCAAAGAAGATATCTACTTTAAAAGGAGATAAATAAGTCCCTAGACTCCACTGACTGTGCTGGCTACATGAGATAAAACAAGAACTCAATTCTCATGTTTCATCCAGAAATTTGTCATGAAAAAGAAGCTGAACTTCTGTTTCTCCTGTCTGGGTCTGGTTTTTCTTTTTGTCTTTTTTTTTTTTTTTTTTTTTTTTTTTTGTTTTGGTTAATTTTTTGTTGTTTTTTTTTTTTTTTTTTTTGTTTGGTTGGTTTTTTTTGTTTGTTTTTTTTGTTTTGGTTTTGTATTTTTCCTAAAAGAGAAAAAAATACCTTTAATATAAGAACTGGTATCAGTTGAAAAAAAAAAAAGGCAGTGCTTTCAAGTCCTTCTTCATATTATAAACTACATCAGGCTGCTTTCCAGGGCTTTGATTTTCCAATCTTCTAGAATGGACATCTGAAGAATGATATAACTTTAACAAGGCCATGTATAAAAAAAAAAACTGTTCCTCTCTATGGAATCAAGAATTTCAGTGTATGTAGGTCTCATTCTTATGGAATCAAGATGTGTCAAAGTGCACATTTTATAATTCACTATTTTTCTCAGCTTCTCTTGACAAAACCTAGCCTGAGTTGGTCCACTAAATGGTATTTCTTTTCCCTCATCTAACTGTAACCCACCAAAGTTATTACAATACTGTCATTGCTACTATTGGATCTGGTAGATGTAACAGGCAAGTGCAGCTGACTGAAATTCAAAATGAAACTTCAGGGGTTTGAAATCAACAGATGACTGAATCAGGAATGAGTCAGACTTCAGAATTTTTGGATTCAGTTCCATTATGAGAAGCTCAGTTGTTATTAGACCATTATTAGATTTAATTAATAATCCAGAAATTAAGTCAGTTTTCGTCCTTATTTTGTTATTATAAATCCTAGTATTGCTTAGCATGTAGCTGTGTCCACAGCAACCGGGGGACATTTTACAATTTTAAAAAGGGAGAAGATTTTTTTTTTATGAAGAAGAAAGTGGCCTTTTTTTTTAGCAGCAACAATAGGATTTCCCATTTTTACTGGAAATGGCCTATTTTCTATCAGCTTTTAAAAAATGTTGTGAAAAACATGTTTGTAGGGAGTTAATGAAGTCTTATTCAAATATTAGTTTACAAGAAATAGCTCTTTTATACAAAAAAAGTCTCTATTTTTGGTGGTTTTTATGAAAATTCACTTAGCACAAGTGGACTACCAGAACAAAGAAAGGGGAAGAAAAAGATGTTAAAGTAGTCTGAAAATACAAGATATACGCAGATAGGTATATTGGGAAATAAAGTTTTGGAAAACTTGTTTTACTCATCTTCTGATAAATATGAAACTACTTTGTGGAGTTTATAAATTCAATTAATATTTCCACTGACATTAAAACCTGCAGCTGGTCTTCCATGTGATGTGCACACCAGAGATGTGAAGCTATATAATTATGGCAGTCATTGAACAGAAGTTTAGTGAGCTCAGGCAGAATGACTGAGCACCAAATGGAGTGGAAAATTCTATTATTGTGTATTTGGTTTGGGGTAAAGAGCTTTTACCTACAGTCAGGTTTAGAGGTTATGTGTCATCTTTATATCACTCATCAAATTAATTCATTTTTCAGAAAGATCCTTTCTTTTCTGTTACTTCACTCCCTGAGTGCAACCACACTGCAGGAGGCTGCTGCTAGTGATGTAGCTTTGTTAGAAAAATTCTTTTAAAATTTTTGATGTAGCAGGAACAGAGAGAAAAGCTTTATGTGTTCCAAGAACCAGCTTCAGATTTTAAGCTGAAACTGGCTTCCATTTGCATTTAAAAAACTCATTCACATTCAAAGACCTGATCAGAATAAGGAAGAGAAAAGAATGGCTAAAGGTTATAAAAGCACATTTTTTAGTGCAGTTTCTAATTTAATTACTAGGGAAAAAAAAAAAAAAGGAATGTCTCCTCTAAACCCAGGCATATTGCTGGTGAGATACGAGGAAAAAGCAGAGGCAGTGCAAAATCAAGGGTTATCTCTGCTTTCTGTTTCCTTGTGCAAAAGTATAAGTGTCTCATTTGAAATCTTGTTAATTTCAGAGAAAATATGTTAAAATTGAAAGAGATTCTGAAACAATAGTTAGTTAAGAGCTACTCTGTTTGAGAATTGCAAGTATTCACACCTGCCAGCCTTCTACAAGAAGTCTTTTGGAGGCTGTTTCCCTTGTCTTGAAGGAGGCTTTCATTTACATTTTACTATTTTATCACATTCTAATCCTCTGAAATTTTAAATGTATTTTTTAATTTTAGAGCTATGGCATTCTTTAAGGCTGGAGGTTTAACTTCATGGGAGGTGCTTACCGAGTGCACCACATTTCAACAGTATCCTATACTGGATGTGGTCTCTGTTTTCAATCAGTTTAAAATATTAAGGCTGTATGGAGTTATTTTTGTCAGGTTAGTAGTTTTTTCTTTTTTTTTTAATGTGTGAATCCTTCAAACCCATCCAAACCCAAACCCTAACCATGTACATGACACCATGCACAAGAAACTATATTTTGCTTGGAGAAAAAGGAACATCTGTAAATTTGTTTTGTGAGGGTTTTTTCCTTTCCCTCCCCCCTGTTTTTTACTATAGCATAGATTTGAATTTGTAAATTTAGATTCTAATGTATGTCGACAGAGAAGCACAAATTTCACTCGGGTTTTGTTTGATGATGATGACCAAGAGTAGAGTGAGGTAGGTAGATTGCTAAGACAGCTGTTCCCCACTCATGGCAGTTTCAGCAATGCCTGCAGTTGGTTCTGTCTGGATAATGTCAGCATTATTTTCTGGCTTTCCAGTGATGAGAATAATTCCTATAGTAGTAATGTCTCCATTCCTCACTACTGGCAATATTAAGTGACCATAAAACTATGAGATATAAAAGTAATCTGACTCCTACTAAGTAGAGTAAGTCTCTGGATTGTTGCTTTATATGTTTCTTAAATTCATGAACTCCCAGTGCACGAGATTCAGAATTAAAAAGACAATCACCAGCTGTAGTTTGTACAGTCTGTTTTTGTGTTGAAGACAATTAGAATTTGCTTGTAAGTATTTTAACTAGATTTATTTAAACATGAAAACATTAAGTATAAAGATAGAATTCAGTTTCCTCAGAAGATCAAAAGGAAGCTTCAGTAAAAGAAGATGCAGCTATGCAAGAATTACAGAAACACAGTTGTTCTGTTTTGAAAAGGGAATAAATCTAATAAAATTAGAAAAGTATATGTGGGATCTTCACAACTTAAACAATTCAATTCCAGTGTTTGAAACAAATAAACCAAACCAAAGCAAAGAAAACAACCCTCCCCAAACAAACAAAAACAAAGAAACACAGAAACCAAACCAACCAACCAACCAAAAATAAAAAAAATTCCCAACCTGTTTAGGAGGCAAACATTCCATGTTTTGCTGGTTCAGGGTATGTTATTTTCTGTGTGCAACACATTCAGATATCCAAAGTATTTAGAGCAATACTAAAATAAAAGAGGAATTTTTCTCCTTCCTTTGTCCACCTCCAGGCCTTCTAATACATCATCTTTAGACATAAAAGGTTAGGTTTCAAGCTAGACACGTGTTGAAAAGGTTGCTCTCCAATTGCAAAACCCAAGAGAACAATGAAAGAAATGCTGAAAGAAAAGCTAATTCTTTGGAGTGTGCTTAATAGACACGAGGGAAAGAAAAAATGGCCAACTTTGGAAACCATTTCTCTTTTAAGAGATCATACTTATTGGTGTCCAAGCCTTTACTTATTGGTGACCAACCCTTTACAAGCTCATTAGCCATTTTGATTTTTCAGGTTAGCAGGAATTGTCAGCCTGGGTCATGATTAGAATTAGAATGCTATAACATCTCTAAAATTGGGCCAGGATTGTCAAACATGAATAGGTAAATTTTGGCATTTTAAACTATATATAGACACTGACATACAGAGATGAAGTTCTCAGAAGTGCTGAATATCTAAACTTTACTAGTTTAATGGGAGCACTTGCCTGAGAAGGAAGTGCTCTATGAAGCTAAAATGTAATTTATTTTAACAGCACTCTTCATGCACTGTGGCACAAAATGCTTTTCAAGAAAGGTAAACTTCTTTTCTCAGTCATAACACTATAAATTCAACATGACTTTGGATTTAGAGATATCAAAGAGTAAGTAAATTTCAAACAAAATGTTAAAGAACTCTTGTAAGACTGCTTACAAATGTAAGGACTCAGATTTATGATAGAAGAACGAAGAGAATGAAGAAATTGTCTCGAGCTGTCTGATTTTTCTGATTTTTTTTCTGCCTTATTTGGTGGCTGGGATGATCTGGCATTCCCCGGTGATGTCTGACACTGTTGGATGTCATGTTGGTATGTTTTTATATGCTAGTATGGCTTTTGTTGGGACTCTCAGAGCATCCCCAGCAGCCATCCTTGCCTGCCCAGGGCAGGCACTGTTTTAATGACAAATATCAATACAGGAGCATGTAAAGAATAATTATGACAGCTGATATGCAGCAAATAAGGTTCGTGTGGTAGCAGTTTTATACCTTAGTCTTGTATGCAAAGAAAATAAAATAGAAAAAATAGTTGTAAGGTTTTATTCAATATCTCTTTGAAACAGACATAAGGGGCTCGTATCAAAATGCACTTTCTTGAATCCCACCCAGGTATTTTTTTAAATAACAAAACATAATTTCCTTTTAGTGCATTGCAATGTAAATTGTGGCATTAATAAATTTTTGCTGCTTTAAGGAAATTGCTTGTTTTAAAAGAGCTGACTGATTTTCATGGACTTGCACATGTGTGGTTGTGCACAATATTTACTTCCAAATGCTCACTGTCAGATAAAAAAAAAGGAAGAGATAAAAGCAATTGGGGAAGAGAATATTTCTTCCCAATTTTAGCCAGAGGGTGGAATCCTTGGGCTTTTTATGACCTGTTTTATTTATAATTTTATTAACAAGTGAATGCATTTTTAAACTTTAATTCCTATAAAATTGAAAGCAAGAATTTAGGGACCAAGGTCTGGGAAGTAAATTAGAAGGCTACAGTTCTGTATATCTTGGTGAGAGCAATATGTCCTTATGACATGGTTTAACCACAGCCAGCCTCTTGCTCACTTTCCACACTCCCATTCCATGTCCCAGTGGGGAGGAGAATTTAAAAGAAAAGGTACACCTCATGGTTTTAGATAAGAACAATTTACTGATTTAAACAAAAATAATCATAATAATAAATAAATTAATAAATAAATGTAGTATAAAAACATCAACAATAATAACAAAAATAATAGTAAAAATATTTTGATTAGGGAGGAAGTAGCAAAACCAGAAAAACAAGTAATGTACACTACAATTTCACAGCACCTGCTGACTGATGCCCAGCCCATCCCTGGGCCATCAACAGTCCCTTCCAGCTAACTCAATTCAAATACTGGTCATGGCATTCTGTGGTATGGGATATTCTTTTGGGGGTTTTGGGTCAGTTCTCCTGACTGTGCTGCCTCACAGCTTTTTGTGCAGCTCCTCCCTGGCAGAGCATCAGGCACTGGAAAGGCCTTGATTTAGGGTAAGCACTGCTCAGCACCAGCCAAAACATCAGTTTGTTATCAACATAATTCTCATACTAAATCAAACCCACAGTGTTGTACCAGCTACTAGGGTGAAAAATGAAGTCTGTTCCAGACAAAACCAGGATACTGTGTAATAGCCTTTGAGTCTGGATAAAAATTCTGTTCCTTCCAAATTTCTTCTGTAAATAATGCAAAAAAAAAGCTAGAAATTCTGTTTAGCTGTAGTGATTCTAATTCTGTGAATCATTTCATAACACTTTGGCCATTACACATATTTCCACAGCCAAGAACATGACTGAGCATCTTCATTTTTTTTGGTATTTTTGCCACTGACATGATGGTCTGAGGACAATGTTCCCATAGAATGGCAGAGTAATAAAGAAACAGTAAACATTTCAAAACATAGAAATGTTCTGGCTTGAAATAAACTCAACATGGTGAAATTCCAATAGGTCAGCCACAATGAATATGCAATCACACCTGACAATTTCGATAATATGCATTTTTGTAGTTGTCTAGAATCCCATAGGGACTTACTTCCACTCAGTTTGTTTCAGAATAAATTAATAATAGGCTTGAAACTGTTGAACTCTAGGGCTAAAGGCAAATGACAGAATGCCTTTGAAATCTACCATCAGCATAGCTACTCTACCTAAAATTCTGATCAGAAGCTGTTCTCTTTCCTTTCTAACTTTCCTTCTATTTCCTCTGGGATGAGGGGACCTAAGAATCAAAGGCAAGGGAACAAAAGATATTTCCCACATGCAGCATTTTCAGTTTTCCAGTTTCTTTTATTGTAATCAGTTCTTGAATGAGACAGACAAAATGTCCAAAATGTTGAGTATTTCCTGACCTGCTCTTTTCTGTGACAGTTCTTTTGTGTAAATCTAATTTTCTACTAGCATCCCTGAGGAGTCATGGGATAATAATGCTATGTACAGCCATTCCTGTCTCATTTGAAACAGCCCTTGGCTGCCCTTCCCAGCATGGCTGGACAGCTGACTTAAGCTCTTTCAGAGCAAGCGGCTTCTGAAATGGAGTATGGGAGAGGCAGCAGCCAGCCTATTGGAATAATCCACCTGTAAGGAATTACACACTTACAACAGGATTGGCCAAGTTAGTTTAAAGGCATTATCAAACATGAGAGAGCAGAAAAAATAGGGAAGTAACTACATTACACCCCAAATAATTTCACACATATGCAACTGCAGTAAGACCAAACCGGTTTACAGGAATATGACCTATGTACAACTAACAGGCATACTTCTACCACTTCTCAGGGACTAACAGAAAAGGCAGAAAAGCAAAGAAATGATTTGATTTTGGGGCAACAGCTTTGCTTTGGCCAGTGGTACCCAAGAGCTGTTGACTAGAAAGGTAGAGACACAGCAAGAGAGTGCTGCTAGGTAGAGGACACATTTCCTTCAGGCTCTTCTGCCCTGAAGTAGGAAAGCAGTTGACCTGCTGTGGCAGCTGAAAAAGAGGAAAATCATTGGTCTCCTGGGTGGTCGCTTAGCAGTATCACAGTGCCAGGCAGAGAGGGCAGAGCTGCAGCAGTGCCAGAGCAGCCCTGGTGTCAGGGAAGTCGAGGCTTCCTGCAGACATTCCCTGGGCTTCATCCCCCTCCAATCGCTTTTGGTGCTGCCGCCAGAGGGCACGAGGAGCCAAACTTTGGTGGATTCACAGAGAAATCATTCCCTTTTCCTACAGAAGGAACAGAGTGACTAAACTGTGCTTTATCATCTCCGCAGTCCCTAACCAGGCTGCTGATTGGGAAGGAAGAAAGTGGAGGTTTCCTTTTGAAGGAAGGAAATCCAAGAAGGAAACCCTTGTGTACAACTTTATTTATGAGTCTTTCTGCTTTCCTGTTTTGTATTCCAGATGTTCAGTACAGGGAACATATTTTTATTGCTGTGGGAAGACATTCCTTTAGGAGAGGACCCATTTGTGTCCCAGAGTTCAGGTCAATTCAGAGGGATCTCTTCCCAGGGACCTTATCAGATATAAGAAAGAGATCAGGGCCAGGCCTTTTTTACAAATTTATACAGACTACTGGCACAGTATTGTGTGCCATGAAAATTGCTGTTTTGTGATGTTGTCACCTATTTAGCCACTTTTGGTGAAATTAATAAAGTCAGTTTAACTGATAAAATGCAATAAAATTAAATAGAAAACTACAGGCTCTGTTTTATGAGGCTGCCACTCCAGTTTAACTCTTCTTTGTGGAAGAGACATGGAAGAGGGATGGGCAATGTTCAACACTGTGTGTTTGAGAAGAAGGCCAACATACAACTCTGTTCTGTTCCATCCCATCCCATCCCATCCCATCCCATCCCATCCCATCCCATCCCATCCCATCCCATCCCATCCCATCCCAATTTTCTATTCATAGAAGAAGACACCTCTTCTGAGTTTCTCTGAGTCTGATCAGGCACCTCCTCATTCATCCCCAAAGCAGCCACACAGTATTGTGGTCACACAGTATTTTTGCAACAGCCTGGGGTCTTTTTGCCATGTCACAACCAGGCTGGCAGCTCCCTGTGGCCAGGAACTGGGAGTGTCAGGGATTTCCTGTGGGTTAGAGCTTGGCAGCCAAGATCCATTCCACACCCAGCCAGAAGCAGGGCACCTGGGGCTGCACATAGCTTCAGCCCTGGGCACCATGAGCTGCTCAGGGGGGACTGAGGCTGGACCAGGATCTGGACCCAGGTGAGTTTGGGTTGACATGGCCCCTCTCTGCTCAGGGCAGGCCTGTGAGGAACTGGGGACCTGTTCTGCTAGGGTGTCAGTGGGGCAGAAGCTGATAGCCCCAGGGGGCTGACATGGGGTCCTGGGCCATGGGCAGAGTTGGAGGAGTCACACAGCAGCTCACACACCAGCCTGAGCTGGGGGTGCCTCCTGGTGCCTGACACTTCCCTCTGTTTCAATATACAGGTCACATTTCCTACAGAAGCTGAAAGCCAGAAAAAAAAGAGCTATTCCCAGGAACATGTGCTTGTGGTCAACCCTCATTTTATAAAGATGATCTAACTATCAAAGGAAATACAGCAACATTTGAAAGGAAGAAAGAAAAAAGGCTGAAAAGATCAAACATAACATCACCTCTTCTGGTCCCTGATAAATAAAGGCTCTTCAACAGCTATTTCTTCACCTTCTGTTTGAAGATTTTACATGCATGTTTTAGCTGTGTTTTACTAGATATGTCTGCCAGAATAACTATTAAAAGACATTTCCTATGTTACTGGGGAGGTAGAAAGCTTTGTTGGTGTAATTCCAATTTTTCAAGCATCTAAGTAGTTGAACAGTTGATATTAGCAGAAGCCAAGTGGCACCATGGCTTGCAAACCAGGATGTGTACAATTTGCCCAATTCACTGAAAAACAACTTTGAGAGTAATAATGTGATTGTGATCTGTGTGCTCAAAGGTAAGTGCATTTGGTGCATAAACATTATTTTTCCAAACTGAATGACAGCATTGTACACATCATATTTCTGATAGACATAATATCCATGAATTCCTGAGCTGTACTTTTAAAAGGCAAGAGGGTTTCAGAAGAAAACATGGCTTTTAAAAACAGCTTGAGTAGGAACATGTGCCTCAGAAAGAAAACACTGTGAAAAATAACTTGTAAAACAAAATTAAAAGAAGATATTACAGCAGAATAATATTCACCTTTTTTTTTCTACTAATAATACAGTAAAAAACTTCCACCTCAACTCTTTTAACAAGACAGTACAGCCAAAGATGTGGATGTATTTTACATGTAGCACCTTTTGTTATGTTGGTATGTTTCTAACCACAGCCTCCACAGCTCTGTCAGATACAGACCTATGGAAGTGAAACCTTCAATCCTTGTGAGGCATTGGTTTAAAATGAAAGAAATGATGTATCTTTGAAAGACAGTGCACAGGACGATAACTAGAGCTAAAATGAGATGTGGCATCAATCAGTTCATACAATAAATTACAAAAAACAGTTTATGAAAGAAATACTTATGGTATGTGAAATCAGGTGAAAGGGCATCAGATACATACGTGCCACAAAGTACATTACAGTCACAAACACAGCAAGGGAACTTTTTACTGCTAGGAACTAGAAAATGAGCCCTGAGAAGGATAAAAATATAAAATTAATTCAAAATTCACAAAAATAAGTAATAAAGTCTCAGTTAATGGGAAAAAACAGATGAATATTTGGTGTAGTGGTGTGAGTGGACTTCTTTGCTAAATACAGAATTTTTCCCAGCTGTCTCGAGAAGGAATATGCTTCTGTTGCCCTGGCTTACCTAGGCACACACATGCATTCTCCCTGCACATTTCCCAATACTTCCTGAACAATGTTATCAGGTTACTCATGTTTCTTCTCGTGGTCTATGACTCCTGTTTAGATGTCCAAGTAGAATGAAACTGCATCTCACTTTTCCTGATCACTCTGTTCCACGTATCAAGGTTTGCTGAAGGGCTCTGCTGTACACCTTAGCTCTTTTACATCCCATTAAGCCTAGTTTTTGGAAACACTCCCTTATTTCTATATCCAAATAGTGAAAAGTGTCATCCATAGAGTCTTCACCAGGTATGGGTGGTATCCTTACCTGCTCCTGCTGGTTTGCAGATACCAAGTAATTTTTTTTTCATATTTTCTATTACTACTTAACAGAAAAACCTGGAAATGGGCAAATTCAAAACTTAGAGGATAATAAGAGGATTGTTTCACTACAATTTTTTTCTTTTAAAAAACATCGTTTTAATCTCCTGGTTTTTAATGAATTTGTGACAGCTTTTCAGCACATATATCTGGCAAGACATTAAGAGGACATTCTCTTTCAAGGTATTCAGGGAAATTCAGAAATGTCTTTTATCAGGTCATCAAAAACAGATCAAAGAATAGCTTTCCTCTGTCTATGGGGAAGAGATCAACAGCTCCAGGAGGGGCAAAAGCTGTTCAGACATTGGGACATCATACTCCTGTTTCTGCCTTGATGTCAATGCAAGTATTTTGGATCAAACCATCTGTTTTTATTTCTGAGTGTTGGTTTTCCAAACAGAAACATGGAAAACTGCTTTTGCAAGTAAAAATGTCCTGTTCTCAGCCTAAAACCTCTGGTCATAAATGTTTAAAACAACAAACAATTACCCATATGGTGATGCAATAACATCTTTGGACACTTCTAAGAAGAGCAACTCTTCCCATGATGCCACATCTGTCTGGAGGCAAGGTTTGGAACGTCTCTCAGGGGCTATAAAGAGCACTCTGTATTTCGTTGATGCTGCAACTCTTTCTACATGACAAAATAATTTTGGATTCTAAAAAGGAAACCAAGATGCCTGTGATATGTATACTTAGAAAATTCTTTCTTGGTTTTGACACTTCACAAGCAGAATTAATTGAATCATTACAATCATATTTACTTTATTTGGGGAAATAAGGGATTTACTGTCAGGACTTCAGTTAAGTTACCCACAAATTTGAAAAAAAAGACATTTACTGAAAGATTTCTAATCTATTAATTGTGAGAAACTATAACACATACAGTATTTTCAGGTGTTAAAGAAAGTAACTGATAATCATTCTCCAAGGAACATTAAAAAAAATTCCTACAGTAGCTAGGTGACCCTGCAAAAATAGTGATCAAAGAGTGTTGCTAGAACTGCTGGGTCATCAGAAATAGACAAGAAAAACAGTAAGGGCTGCTGTTAACATTTCCAACTATTACCGATTTCCTGCAGACCACCCTCTGCATCTTCAGGAGGGGAATGGTTCCTGTTGTCCTTTTCTTCTGTGAAAACATTATTAAGGAAGGCACCATATGGATTTATTACAGACATCAACACTTCTACACCTCAGAATTTAATTTTCTCTTAGATGCATTTAGAATGATAACCTTAAGGAAGTGATTCCCCTGGCTGTGAGAAGCTGCATATTTTTGGATTTTGAAAAAATTAATGGGGTGATATGTTCATGAAATTGAAACTTACTTAGAACTTCAGCTAAGTAGTCACCAAACCAATGAGCCCCAATGTCCTGCAGAATTTCTGAGTAGCCAAGCTCTGGATATCACCTCTGTCATGATAAAGGCAGTAGTCATGCAGCACATGGAAGACAAAGCAAACATTGCACTATAGAGCCACATTCCCTTTGGCATACTTCACAAGGCAGCAGAAAAGATCATTGACAAGTGGATAATGTGATCTTTTCCTTCTGAAGGAATTAATTCCCACAGCTAGGGGACAAAGCTGTGTCTGTTTCCTGTACACATCATCTGGGATATAGAAGATGAAACGTGCAAACAGAAAGACTCACAAATAAAGTTATGCACAAGGATATGCTCTTGGATTTCCTCCCTTCTGAAGGAAACCTCCACTTTCTTCCTTCCCAATCAGCAGCCTGGTTAGGGACTGCGGAGATGATAAAGCACAGTTTAGTCACTCTGTTCCTTCTTCAGGAAAAGAAGAGTTTCGCTGTGAATCCACCAAATTTTGGCTCCTCGTGCCCTCTGGCGGCAGCACCAAAAGCGACGAGAGGGGGATGAAGCCGGAGGTCTTGTGCTCCGAGGGAGGAACAAAAGCAAACCGCACCCCAACCCAGACCCATTTATGTGAGGCTTGCAAAGCCCTTTGCCGCAGCTGGAGTGGGCACAGAAGCTCCTGGTTTGGCTCTGGACATGTCCTTTGACACCAAGTGCCAGCACAGGGAATGTCTGCAGCAGAAGCTCAACCTGCCCGGTCCCAGGGCTGCTCTGGCACTGCTGCAGCTCTGCCCTCTCTGCCTGGCACTGTGATACTGCTAAGCGACCACCCAGGAGACAAAAATCTTCCTCTTTTTCAGCTGCCACAGCAGGTCAACTGCTTTCCTACTTCAGGGCAGAAGAGCCTGAAGGAAATGTGTCCTCTACCTAGCAGCACTCTCTTGCTGTGTCTCTACCTTTCTAGTCAACAGCTCTTGGGTACCACTGGCCAAAGCAAAGCTGTTGCCCCAAAATCAAATCATTTCCTTGCTTTTCTGCCTTTTCTGTTAGTCCCTGAGAAGTGGTAGAAGTATGCCTGTTAGTTGAACATAGGTCATATTCCTGTAAACCGGTTTGGTCTTACTGTAGTTGTACTTGCACGAGTGACATGATTTAGGAATTGTTTTCATGTAAAATTGTGTCACTGAAAAGAACAGGACAGGAAATTCTGATGTTATTGGACGTTTTTGTTAATCTTCTCAAAAAATGATTAGTAAAAAAGAATGTGGAAAGATGAAAATATTGCACATGGGGAAAAACCTTTTATTCCCCTGTCATTGTTTGTCAGCTCCTATCTTCCCAGAAGAACTACAGGTCAGAGCTTTAGGTATAAAATAACTATGCCCAAAATTAATTTTAAAGGACTTCTGCCATTTCCCCTTAAGCCTGTGGTGAAAAACCTATTTTTGAATCTAGTTTTTCATGTATACAAATAAGAACAGCATAAAATCTTACCCATGAATATAATAAATGCACATTATTATATACCCACATATTTGCTTGCAGTTTGGATGCCATTTCCAGAGGAACCTTCTCTCTCTTTTTTTTTCCCCTAGAGCTTTTGATCCATGTTTTTCTGCTGATAGTTAAGGCTCACATTATGAATGCACCTTCCACACTCATAACAAGCATTATAAGGAAAATGGGATTACCTGTTAAAGACAGTTACCAACAGCAGAAATAAACATTTACTGGATTGCTCTGCAGAGATTTTGATACTATAATGTGGGCATGGATACATGAGATTATGTGCAATATCCTTACTTACATTGTTTCAGTAAAATAAAATACTGAGTTTCTTTTTCTGTAGTACCACATGATTTTAATCCATGCTTGAATTCTGGTTTCTCATTATTCTTTTAAGGGATTTGTGTCACTAGAAAACTTTTTTGGAAAGAAGCTGCATGCTTCTCACATCCAGGGATGGGATCCAATCCCTGTGGGATTCATGACAACAATTAGGATGCATGCCTCCATTTTTACCTCTGCTATAACATGTGAGGCCACATGTTCATAATGAGTGGTATATAGAAATTTTTCCTATTAAGAATAAGACATTGGTCTGCACATGACATTATTCATTTTAATTTGCATATTTGCCATAGAGATGTATTGTAAGAATATTGATGCTTTAAGTAGTAATTTATGCAATTGTCATACGGATGAGATATGAGTCTCAGATTTAAATCTTGCTCTTCTTCATGTCAGTGATACTAAAAACAATGTTATACTAATGATGGTACAATATAAATATAGCTCTTAATTAACAGAAGTCTGATAATTAATAAATTACATTTTATGTCCTGGAGCCTTTTGCTATTAATCATGATTTGTTTGGGGATATAAGCAAAACATTGTTAATGATAGTAAGCAGACTTTGATTATGAAATTAGTGTAGTTTTTTTTTTTTTTTACTGAATCCTATTAAGATAGTTTTCCAGTCAGAAGCCCATAGTTGTTTTCTGCTGAAGCCTTGAACTTACTAAGCACAGTTTTTTGGGTTGGGTGAGAATTAGCAAGTTTTTGATCATTCCAGAAAATAGGACTGAAGGACTAACAGTGCCATAATAGTCTCATCCTCTCATTGCAAAGTTTTATCTTGCTTTTCTTTGTAAGACAGATTTGTTGCCATTCCTTACTCAGGACAAAAAGATACAGCTGTGCTTAGAATATATTTTGGAAGATAGATCCTGCATATTGCAAAATACAAGACACAGGATTTAAGTCCTTTCTGCCACTACCTCCTCCAATTTTGTGTTGTGATATTTTATACAGAAGATAGTCTAAAATTTATTACTGAAAAAACACAGCAAAACCAGAAACTGTTCAGGCAAGCTCAGACAAATTTCAAAATCTCTGTCTCTGCATTACAACATCTGCCATGAATTGTGTAATTGATCTTCCTGTATTTAGGGAAACTCCGGGGGACAGCACAGCCCTCTTGCAAAGAATGAACCTCATCCTGAGAAAATCACATCCCCTGTCATGTTCTCCCTCCTCCTGTACAAGATTGAAAGATTACTCCCACACTTAATAGTCACATTATTTGACTTTAGAAGCCTCCCTTCTTCCATAAATCATAAATTTAACTTGAAGCAAAAAGCTGTAACAGGCCTCTGGTCCCCTCTCCTTCTGCTTTTGAAAAGATTCCCTGGATGGACTCTGAATCTCATTGATAATTGCTTGTCGTGACTGTTGGCAGGTGGTGTTACCATCCCCTGCTCCTGCCAGCCCTGTTGGTGCCCCGAGGGACTGCGCCGTGGCCATCAAGGCTGTGCTCCTGCCTCATTCCCCACCTTGGCCCACCCCTGCTCTTGCAAATCCCTGGCAGGAATGTCCTTCCTGTCCATTTCTGCATCTGCAGGAGCAGTTTCTGCTCACCTGACTGCATTTTACATACCCACACTTTGGTCCTCTCTGCCATGAAAATGACTTGAAAAATACAAAAGGGACCGAGTCCAACAGGAGATGTCTGAGGAAATTTCTAAAACTGGTTGAAATTCACACCTAGAGAGATCCAATATGAATGAGTCCAATAATTTATTGTGCAGGTAGAGAGGAGCTAAATCAGCCACCTTGGCTAAAGTTAATCTATTGTTTCTTATCAACAAATTGTCTCAGCTGGGGTGTTCCTGGTCTGCCCAGGGAATTGATCACTTGAGTGCCCTGGATGTGCACAGTGGCACAATTGCTGTGAAACTCACCTGCACCATAAATATAACTACAGAGCAAGCATAATTTTATGCCTATATCTCTCTATTTCAAGTCTTGTTGCCAAATAATTTACACAAGTTTTTCAGAGCCTTTCAGATAGTAAAAGTGTCAAATGTGTAGTTTAAGTAAAGTATCCACAAGTTATTGCGCTTTTCCACAATTTCTTTTTTAAAAACAGTGTTATTTCAATATTTCTGAAGAAGTAAAAGACCAGGAAATACTTATTTCTGATAAAATTATGCAGTTTAAATAAATACTATTGTTATAATTGTAGTCTGTAAGGACTAACTTTATTTTCTTTTACAAATATTTACTTAAAAAAATGCGGAAAAATTTTAAGAGCTGAATGAAAAGCAAGATTTTTTATATATCTATAAATTACTCTTTATTTTTGTCATGAGTATCTTAAAGAGGAGGCACTTTACCTAACACAGAAAACAAACCCATATTCCAGGTCTCTGGTAGCAATAGGGATATGTGCTTGTGTCTCATTGGATTAGGCTAGCATGACAACTGAAAGGTAAGGTAGCACATACAGCTTAAAACACATTTCATCTGATTTTAGGGGCAAACTGGCCCAGATCCCTCTGTATGTACAGAGTAGCCAATGTATCTAGAGAACAATTTGTATTTATGCCATCTGCAGAAGATCATGCATCAAGCAAAGTGAGTCAGACACGTACAAGTCCTTCAACATACCCCTTGATCTCAGAAATGGTGTGAACTGTGAGCTAATAAATACATTCAGTTCTAGTGTCTGAATGTTCCTGATAGCTACTGATGCATTGAAAGAATTCCTGGTAACATGTTGAAATTATGAATTTTACATACTGGAGTCTGAATGATACCTGTGAAGCAGGTCAGCTGTGAAAGAGAGTCTCTTTCCTGAGGATTGTAATTCTAGATGGATTCTCTGGCAGTTCTAAGCTCTCCCTATCTTTCTTCCACTTTGCAGTTGGTGAGTGGACCATAGCTATTTGAAATGTAGTATTTGAAATGTAGGAGAGAGCATCTATGTAAAATTAATCTCTGGCAGCTGTTTTTCCTTCTTGAAACTGTTCAGAGGACATTACAGTGTTTTTTATATGAATACATATGCATAAATAGATGCACAGTATGGAGTTTCTGGATATATGAACTGCTAATTTTATGGTCACTAACACCAAAAAAGAAAAAAAAAAGCAACATACAGATTCCTACTGAGCTGGCTAATTTTCAATATCTACCTTAAGATGGTCAATCATACTCTGAACCTTAATATTCAGACTCTTGAGCAGTTTATCATTTGAACTGAGTGTGAGTGAAACTTGAAAGACTAGTCTAAGTGTGGACATATATCATAGAATCAAAGAAACATTAAGGTTGGAAAAAGACCTTTGGGATCATCAGTCAACAGTCCTAGCACCACCATCATATTTGCTGTCAAATCCTTTCTCAAGTGCCATGCCCACACCTTTTTTTGAATACTTGTAGTGGTGGTGACTCCTTTGTTTCCCCAGGAAATCTGTTCCAATGCTTTACAAATCTTTCTGTGAAGAAATTTTTCCCAATATCCAATCTAAGCCTCCCCTGGCACAACTTAGGGCCATCTTCTCTCATCCTGTCACTTGTTAGTTGGGAGAAGAGACCAACACTCACCTTAGAATTACCTCTGTATAGACTGCTACATGTGATTTCACATTCCATATCACTTCCACAGGAGGACAGGGAAATTGTGCACTGCACTTTGTGCGCAAACACAAAGACTCACTTAGTTTTGTAGCAGAAACATGACAGTCGGTTTTTGTTTGTGTTTTGTGTGTGGGCTGTGTTTGGTTTTGGGTTTTTTTTTGTTTGGTTTGGTTGTTTTGTTGGGTTTTTTTTTGTTTGATTTGTTGGGTTTTTTTGCTTTGTTGTTTTGTTTTGTTTTGTTTTGCTTTTATTTTGAGAGGACGATCTTGGAGGGATGTTGCATTCTTCCCAAGAACATTTTGGATTTGGTGAAAACGAAATGTGTGGGCTTGAATGTGTCCCAAAATGAAGCTAAGCATTATGAAGCTGTTTCTGTAACTTCTGGTGAGATTACAATTAGTTCTGAGTGCCACCCAAATGCCTTTGGCAGTCATAGGACCTTCTCTAGACAGCAGTGGAAATTTTTATGTATGGACAAATGCAACATCATTTAAAATCCACAAATATGCTGTGTGATCTCCATAGCTTTGGCAAAAATATTAATAGAGAGCTAGGGGGAATCTTTGCTTCCCACATTTTCCCTTTTTATACGTGTGTATTTCAGTGTGTATATATTTGTGTCAAGAGATTGAAAATTTTGGTCTTATACAAGTTGGTGGCAGTTTTATTACTGAATTGTCATTCACCTAATATGACAATGACTCTTGCAAAAGAGAGCTCTGGGACCATTTTCTGCAAGTTTTTCTCCTTACCCCCTCCTTCTGTTTTCTAATCTAGTCTAATTTACTCTAATCTAATTCAATCTTTTTGGTGCTTTTGGGAATGTAGACAACAAGTCAGAAGTTGGAGGAGTCCTTCTTCCATGGTCTTGTTTTGATCCATTTGTATAGGAGATTTTGGTTAGTTTTTGGTTTTGTTTTTGTTTTCTTTCTAGATTTTTGGATATTTTATTTCCATTAACAAGTTACAGAAAAACATTGTATATACCAAACCAAAACTATAGATACAAAGAACTTGCACAGTTTCTTATTTACTTTTACCAGCTCAGAGTTTTTCTAATATACCCTGTTGAAATGAGATAGGCAAAAAATATAAATTTAGTTAACAAATGGGACAATCCTGTCTGTAGCAATGTGTTTGGGCAAGTCTTTCCTTAGAGGAAATGGACATTAATTATGGAAATTTGTTTTTGGTTTGGTTTTTTTTTTTAATAAATAGAAATACATTCTTTTTAAATCAGGTAACCTATTCATAGAAAAGCCTACTGTGATAGTTTGACATATTACACTCACAAAACAGCTACCTATTCAGATGTTGTTTAGAATATGGGGTTTATACTTTTAAATCTGTGTTGGCAGGGATGAAACAATGGTGAGAGAGAGTTCACAAGGGAATCTCTCTAAGGAGATGTCAAGTGGACATGAGTACACTACAGCTTTGCTGCTTGCCACTTGGCTTCTGCCAACAAGAAAGATTTTTTGAGTTTGGGGAAGCTAGTGACAGGTGAATAAGGTTAATTGGTGAGAAGGTAAAGGGGACACAAGTGTCCTTTTATGACTTTGTGTATTGAAAATACCAACTGTAGATTGCATGCAGGGTAGTGTGGTGTCAGAATATCACACCAGCTTTTCTTAAATGAAGCTGTCCCAGGTTTACATCTCCTTCACTATAAATATCTGTGTTATCTCGTTATTGAAATGTGCATAACTAGATAATGTCTAATATGGCAATTCAAATCATATCTCCTTTGTTTGAATCTTTTGGGTATCCCACATAGAATTTAGGATATTTCCCTTACCACCAGAACCAATAACTGGGTGAGTAACTGCTTTGATACAATACATGATTTGCAATAGCTGTGAATGTTCAATCTGTTTTTCAACTCAGAAAGGAACTCCAAAGGACCTTATGGCTCATTCAATTTGCTGGAAATTCCAGAGAAATAATAATTTAAAAAATCCACAATTACTGTAGAATCTTATGATTATATTTTAAATTTTAAATAAAGAATTGTATATTTGAATTCATAGTAATATTATTTAAGACATTGTAATACAATAATGTTAATTTTCTGTAAGTGCATTTAAGGAAAAAGGGAAAATCATGTTCAGACATAGGGTTTAATTACTTAATATCCAAAATAGGTATCTGTTGGATACCTATGACTCGATATTGTCCTTTAGAATAGCCTGTTCCAATGCCATTAGAAGGGAACAGGTCTGTAAAAGGCCATTTCTCATCAGCAAGTCAGAAAACTTACTTCAATAAAATTTTGAAGATTCAAATTGTTGTCCTGTACACTCCTCACATTTTAGCATGCAAGAGCTTTCACATCAGATATACAAACACAGAGTTACTTAGCATGACCAAGAAGATGCCTTTTTCTTTTTTTTTTTTTGTAATAGAGGACAATCATCTTACTACTTATAATTTCTGAACTGTAACCATGCATCCTAGAGTCCTCATAAAATCCTGTCATTGCATGCTCTGCTTGACAGATTATGTTAACCCAGGTCCTTCCTCCTTGTGTCAAAAATACTGGAAGGAAAATGCAGAGCAATGAAAACACAGCTCTATCAGGAGGAAAGCAGGACATCATTTTTAATTTCCTTTCAGTCCCAAACCATTGGCTTCCACCCCTTGCAAAGATCAGCACTCATCTAGCAATTATAAAAGAAGCTCTTGCAAAGTACAGGAAGGGAAACAAACTCCATTTTAGCTACATTTAGCTACAAACTCCATTTAACTACATCAAGGATGTAGTCTGATGGATATGCAGGTAATAAATAGTTCTCTAGGTTTGTTGCTTTCCTCATTCTCTCCAGTGTTCTTATTTCTGTGTAACGGTGTTCACAGGGGTTTTCAGGTGAGGGAAGAGATGAGAATGTTGACTCCATGTGCAGAAGGCTTGATTTATTATTTTATAATATATATATATTACATTAAAACTATACTAAAAAGAATAGAAGGAAAAGTTTCATCTCAGCAGGCTAGCTAAGCTAAGACTAGAAAGGCATGAATAATAAAGGTTTGTGTCTCGGACAGAGAGTCCAAGCTAACTGGGCTGTGATTGGCCATTAATTATAAACATCCAAGATGGTCCAATCACAGATGCCCCTGTTGCATTCCACAGCAGCAGATAACCATTGTTTACATTTTGTTCCTGAGGCCTCTCAGCTTCTCAGGAAGAAAAATCCTAAGAAAGGATTTTTAATGAAAAGATGTCTGCGACATTTCTGCATATGGATTATAGAGAATTGTCTCACAGTATCCTCCTGTTCTCATTCCTCATTTTCGACCAAGGCATTAGCACCTATTCTACTTTTATTTTATACTTATCTTCACTTTTGTAGAAGGGATATTCTAGATTTGGTAAAAAAGTTCATAATTATTTAAGTAATGTAACAGCATAAATTAGTGAATCCCTACCCTGAATTCATCATCAGAGTAGAGTGCTAATTATGCAGAATATAAGGAAGATGAAGGAAAGCATGAGGAAAGGCCAGAATTTTCAGTCATTTTGTATAGTTCAGCAATTTGCAATCCTTGTTTTAACTTAGACAACTGAGAGCTCAGAATAATTTTGGCTGTTATGACCAGAGTCTTCAAACATGCAAATAGACTGTTGTTTATTTTCTTTGCCTTGATATTTCAAACATCTGGTCCTTCTGTATTTTATATTTGAATTTTACTTTTTTTTTTTTTAACTGAGATTTGGATGAAATTCTTTTTATGTGGGAACACGTTTCAAATAAATGCAACTACATAAGACTGAAAGGGACATGGATGGATGGATGGATGGATGGATGGATGGATGGATGGATGGATGGATGGATGGATGGATGGATGATGATAGATAGATGGATGGATGGATAGATAGATGGATGGATAGATAGATAGATAGATAGATAGATAGATAGATAGATAGATAGATAGATAGATAGATATCTTGGAGAGCCCTGTCTGTTTTCATTAGAAATGTTCTAAAGGCCTGTGTACTATGTTTATGGGGCAAGGTTTGCAAGCAGGAGGGCTGCAGGGGTGACTTTTTTGAGGAGTTATACAGAGCCAGTTTCAGTCAGTTCCAAGATGGACCCATCACTGGCCAAAGCTGAGTAAAACAGTGATAGTGGTAGTACCTCTGCAACTCCCTGTTTAAGAAAGAGTGAAAAAGAGCAGCTGGGAGAGAGGAATAAGAATATGAGCAAGAGAGTCATACAGACACAAAGACTGTTGGAGAAGTAGAGGGTAGGAGTGCTGCAGGCACTGGAATAAAGATTTTCCTGAAGGCCTTGGAGAAAACTTTGGGGATGCTGGTTGTGCCCTGCAGATGGTGGAGCAGATATCCCCCTGCAGGCTGTGGAAGTGCCCTGGAGGAACCTGGAGACCATGGAAAGCCAACACCAGAGCAGGTTCCTGACCAGGAGACCACTGCACTCCAGGGAGTTAGTGATCTACATGAAAGTTGACATGAGTGTGACCAAGCCTGTGCTGTGCTTGTATTCAGCGCTTCACTGTGCTATAAATGCATTATCTTGTAAGAACAAATTCCAGCGACTGAAATGGGAGAACTTTCTACGGATGCGGTCTGCCCAATGTGCTGTACGTGGATTGGAGAAGCAAAACCACCTGGAGTTCCACAGAGATTTAAGATTATCCATACTATTATGTCCTTGTGGTGCAAGCTCTAATAAATTGGATTTTCTGAGTTTCCTTCTTACTGAGATCATAACAGATCATGTCCTGGAGGAAAACAAAACTAAGTTTGGGATTAGTTTCTCAAGTCAGAATGCATCCTGGAATGTTGCTCAAAAGATAGAGCTGAACCCAGTAGACTGTCCTTAATGACTCATGGTTGCAGTAATAACAGATGCAAAATACAATTCTCAGGACACAAAAATGTTTTTTCTTGAGTGACTGCATATGTATGTACCTTTTAATTGACGTGGCAATCCACACAGATCCTGAGTGCATTTTTTTCTTTTTCACGATTTTTGTGCGCCAGGAAACCATTTGGCCCTAAGAAAATACAGTAGCCAAGTTGCAGCTGCTTGAAGCAGTTTCCCATTAAATGTAATGGCACTAATGTGGAAGTGCCAAGGGCCATTATGCACTGACAGTATAGTCAAGAAAATACCCATTTGCAAAAAACATGCAGCAAGGTAGGAACAGAGCAATGAAATAACCATGAAAGCAGTTGGAGCCTCAGGACAAGAAAAACAAGTGATTTGCTGCAATGCTTAACAACAAAAGGAGAGATCTGAACAGTTATTTGGGCTTCCAGAGCTACAAGTGTAGTATGAGTGAGCAATATTGCCTTTGGCATAGATCCCTGTTCCCACTGTAGTGTTCTCTTCCTTTCTGGAAAGCCAGGTCCCCCCAAGAGCAATCATAGCCTCATCATGAGAAATAAGAACTGAATCACAAAAGGCTGCTTCTGTAGAAATCCTCCATTTCTCAGCTCTTGGTGCAATAACAAAACTCCCTAAAAGGAGTTAAATCAGGAAAAAAAAAAAAAAGCAATGTGTAAAGCCAAACTACCAAGTTTTATCTGTAAAGCAGTGGTGAATAGAAATTGTTGAAAATTTAGATGTCTTATTAATGTTCTAGCTCCTGCTTTACATAATGCATTAGTTGAAGCTGTGTGGAAGTCAGGACAACAGCTAAATCTGAAGTGTAACTCAATACAGCATCAGTTGGACAAAGAAGCAGTCCTTGGTCTTGGTTGTGCCGTTTTGAGTGTGTTCAAGCTCTATCTGTCATTATATTGTTGATTTGTGATATGGAAATGTCATACATGGTCAAGCACAGGGCTGTAGAAAGCAGAAAACTGGATAAATCGTAGCTTAGAGTACAGCTACAGAAGGAAAATAGCAATTTATATATTTCTAAGTCTTTTCTGAGAATAATAATGCAGGTGCAAGGAATGGAAACTTCATGAATAAATATTTACTAAAACAGACACTAAATTTTGCTCAGTCCTGCTAAGAGCAAAATCTGATTTTTTCCTTCGCTATAGCATAATGAATTAATAGAATTTTAGTAGATCAATTATATAGTTCTACCAGTTTGAATTTCCTATTAATTGCCATCACTTGAGACACACAATAGACTTCTCTAGCATCAGTGAGCTTTGTCTTCCTCTGGTCCCAAGAGGTTGTCAGGTGCACAAAGGGTGAAGTGCCACATAATGACTCAATTTAAAAACCCCAAAAGAATGCATCCTTCTTATCTCAGCTTTTCTTCAATAACTTTTTAAAATATGGACTGTGAATTCATCAAATGCTCAGCAAGTTGATTAAAAAGTGCAACTAATTTTCTTGATTAGTTGAAGATTTGTTTTGAACAGTATATTTTGTATGATTTAGAATCATAATGGCTCATTATTAGTCCTTTGTATTGTCATCAGATCACAGTAGCTTTCTCTTCCATTTTTCTCACTTAATCTACCTGTTTTCTCTCCTCTTAAATGCGGCTTTTTCTCTGTGGTTTGCATCTGGTTAAGCTTCTATTTGAGATTCTTTTCCCAAGCTCTACCTCAGTCACCTATACCTGTGTGACAAGCATCAATAGTCTCTGGTGCCTACTCAGATCATTATTATTATATCAACTTCTTATTTAATTCTCCCCTGCTCTCCATCATGTTTTTTTCTTTTTTTTTCTTCTATTCTTTCAGAAAAAAAAGAAAAAAAAAGGGCATCAATGAAAAACAATTAAATAGCAAACATCATTTAAAAATGTGCAATAAAAGATTACCTATTAACTGATACTCAGATGTCTACACATACAAGTAAATTGTAGGGAGTAAAAAATAAAACTCCTTCAGAAATGCCTTAATTCATGTCTTTAGCAATGAATTACTGCAACAGCAAGGAGCCAAAAAAGAACTTGGCAGTAAGTAGCAAGCTCTGGCGCAAGATATTTATATGGCTAAATTTCAAGGTTACAAAATATTATAAACAAAAAAGTATATGCATTGACTAGGATTTTGCCATGTTTTCTGAGTATTATTGTGTGCTTTGTTTCAATGGCAAATGACAGCAGTTGAGTAGCTGAGTTTGAAGTAAGGAATTGAAAAGCAAACTAATGTAAATATAAAATATTAGGCCCTATCACGGTCCTCAGGAAAAGAATTAGAAAAAGCAGTTGAAACATAGAGTTTATGGAGAAAAGGAAGCCCCTGGTGCACCTTTCCAGTCCATTGTATTGAGTGTCCATGTTCCTGAGGTCTGGGGACAGTGGGAATGACTCAGCCTCTGCCTCCAGCTTGTGAGCTGCTCTTGGATTCAAAGGATTTGAAGTTAATGGGGTTCAGGTACTGATGATGGTGTCTCTTTCTGGTCTCTCCCTCAGATCTGAGCTACTCTCAGGAACAAGTCTACCAGAGGAAATCCTGGGTTACAAGCAGCTCTTTGTTCTCCTTTTTCAGTTCACTCAGAATGCTACATGAGAGAAGCAGTGGCGCCACTTCTGTGAGTCAGCAAGTGACCCGCTCCTGTTCAGTCCTGCGTGATCAGAAATTATGTTACTCTCAGTTTGAGAAGTGAAACTCCTGAGAGTCAGCACATCCTCCCTATTGATTCTACATTTCATTTTAACATCTTTAAACTTAAATTTCTGAAAGAAATTGATTCTAAATGATTACACAATTAATGATTGTACAACTCAGCAATACAAAAAGATAAGCTGCAAAGCACGAGTCTGATCTAATCTCTCACAGAACAATTTGAGGAAGATTAAAACTGGGCAGCACTTTTCCATTCTCAAGAATTTTTAGTTGCATGTGACTATTGTAACTTTTGCTAAACAGCAGAGTGAAAATATTTTATACACTCAAACCATAATTCAGCTTTATATTCAAGCATATAATTAATTTACATTCTCATGAAAGGATTATGTATGTGCTTAATGTTAAGTAGCTGTTTAAGTAGCAAGCAAAGAACAGGAACAAAACCCCAGAGTGAATTAAAAGCCAGTTTTTTAACAAAAATATATAAATAAATAATGAAACCTTCTGCCACAAGAGGTTATACTTCAGATATTTTTTCTATATATAGTATCAAAGAGAGTCTAGCCAAGCAAATTAGGAAAAATGGATGTAAGGTTGGTTTTAATATTTTAATAAAAATATTTATTAATAAAAATCTTCCTATTTAACCTCAATATTCTGCAGTCAAGACCTATATACATTGAGGAGGTTCTATGCCATGCTTACCCTGTTCTATGCCATGCTTACCCTGTCCTGAGCATCTTTTGGCCACAGCCAAAAACTGTGGAGCTACAAGAATTGTTATATATTAGTGAGTTATTTGGCCTTGAGAAGGACACAACACAACCCCTCTACTGGTGCTTTGATTAGTCACCTGCACAGACATCTGGAGAAATTAAAAAGCCCCTGTCATTGCCTACAGGAGACATTTAATTTAAAGCCTTCTCTTAGTCACTGCCTTTAATCATGTGGTTTTGGAAAGTAACACAGCATCTCACCTTACTTTAGAAATTGTCACATTTAACTGATCTTACCATTAATTTTCTTGCATTGCTGCATTTTTCCTTATATAGATTATTTGCATATTGGATGTGTTCAAGGAATGATGATGCATTCTTCATAGGCAGAGGAAGATATACTGCATTTGTGATCTTGTATATTTGGTCTCCCTGAAATGCATGACAGCATAGTGCTGTGGATAATTAAATATTTTTAAATGTAAAGATATTTTTGTACGAGGTTTATTGTGCCTGCTGTACTTTTCTTTAAGCTCCTTTTTCACCTTTCTGGACTGTGTAAACAGAATCACAGACAGGTTGAAGTTGGAAGGGACATCTGGAGGTCATCTGATCCAACCCCCTTCTTCAGCAGGGCCAACTTGGCCACCTAGACTGTCCAGGACCACATCTGGATAAATCTTTAACATCTCCAAAAAGGGAGACCTCACAAATTCTCTGTTCAACTTGTGCCAGGTCTCAGTCACCTTTCCAGTGAAAGATTGGTTCCTGATGTTCAGAGGGATCCTCCTGTGCTTAAGTTTGGACACCTCTGGAGCCTGGCCTCATCCTCTGCTCACCCTGCCTGCAGGTGTTTGTGCACATTAAGATTCTCCTGAGCCTTCTCTTCCCCAGGCTAAGCAGTCTCAGCTTTCCCAGCTCTTCCCTTTATGGGAGGTGCTCCAATCTATTAATGTGCTTAGGGACCCTGTGCTGGACTCTCTCCAGCAAATGAGCCCTGCCAAAGGCATTAAGAAGCTCTAAGGTGGGAGTTCAGTTCCTAACTTTTTAAAGCTCTCTTGAAAAACCCTATAGACAGCTATTTTTAGACACCTAAATGCCTTTGAGTGTCTGACTGTAATGGTCTTAAAATTATTTTAATTCAAATTATACAGAGATGAGTTCAAAAGAAGGTTTTTATTCATTTGGCCTTTCTACATTGATAAGTAAACTTTCATTTTTCCTCTTTTTCTGTAAAGCATATAGCATATAATATGGAAGATATAGAGTATTTAAGATTCCAGCTTTCTTTACATTGTAGCACAACTGAATACATAGGGAAAGCATATTTATGAATTTATGACTTATATATGTCTGTAATAATTTTACACAATTCTGTCTATTTTCATAGTAATATTGGTAGAAAAAAAATCAATTTTAATTTCTAACTTTTAAATCTAGGCAGTACAATCCTCTACTGAAAAACAAAAGTAAGTAAATCAAGCCTTTGAGTGGCTGGCTCTGAAATTAACCACTGCAATTTCATCATAATTTTATTGAATTAATTCTTCCTCTCTTGGTTTTCACAAAAGTTATGGGTAGTGTTTTCTCTCAGATAAGATGATGACTATATCACTTCTGTTTCTATGCAGTTTTGGCATAATGTGTTCTCTGGATGTCATTAATATTTATAAAATACATCTTCCTAATTGGTTTTACCTTGGTATAGTCAACTAACAAAATACTTACTAGTAAAATTATTGGAGAACTTCCGTTCTCATTTTCAAGCAATGGATAAATATCTGGAGACCTGAAATATGCTTTGGAATAAATTTTCAAAATATTCAATTTTATGTCAATAAGCATAGAAGAAAGTCGATAAACAAAGAAGAAAAAGGTGAATATTAAACATGAAAGGTGTATATGAATTTTTTTTTTCTTACCAATCCTTTTATTGACTTGAAACATTTATGCATTTTGCTTGATATTTACATCTTCATTTGAAAGATGCACTCTGCTTTGCTGTTGCTATATAAAAATAACTTACATAGTCTAATGCTTCTTTTTCTTCCAATTTTTTAAACTGAAAACCCTAGAGTGACTGGCTGCTGGCAGTCATTCTTTTACATGTCATCCTTTATTATTCATTGGCATGAAGATTATTGGCAGAAGAAAAGAGGAGATAGTCAGCCCAGTCAAGCATGCTTTCTGCTATCCAATTTTTCTTGAAACACCACCAGTTTTCCAGATTTCCTTTTTTCACTGTTGTTTTTTTAATCACAAGACATACACCTTACTAGCAGAATGTTAGCTGAAAATAGCACCAATGTAAACAGCTATATTTGCTGAATTCTAATATCATAATTTTCAAGTCTTTCCATGCCCACAAATCTAATCAGTTGCTTTGTCTTGTCTGTCATACTATGCCAATTTGGTCCTTGCAAGTTTTCTAATGTATTTTAAGAATTATTTCTTCTTGGAAGAGTTGTCTCTGCATCTCCTAATCCATGGACTGACTTTTTTCAAGTTACGTTGCCTTTCTACCATTTGAGAGTACTTACTATAGCTTGGTACTGACTGTTACTAATTTTATGGCATCTTGACTCTTCAAGCAACAATTTTGATTTGCTTAACTTGGTTTTAAATGGTTTGGGTTCTTTTTTTCGGAGCTATTTTAGGGCTTATGAGATAGTTATTTTTAGGCTTGACTGAATAATGAAATTTGTTCCTGGACTGTAAAAAGATGAAATGCCTTTTTTAAAAGTTTTCCTTGTAGTATTTGAGAGGAAATATTTGTCAAGTGATTTGCCTTTAAATGTTTCAAGTAGATGGATAAGCTTGAGAAATCCATTGGAAACTCTCCCCAGAGTGCATTTACTATTTGTACATCAAATCGAAAGGTCTGCTTTTAAAACAGACATTGTAAATCATGAGATACAAAGAAAGTATTGCTTTTCTGCTTAGTTTCTTGGCTTCAGCAACTTCCTGGGGACATTTAGCAAAACAGAGATGGTAAATTATACAGGTGTATTTTGGCTAATTCTCATTGAGACGGCTTAGTAGTTTAAGTTGATTCATGTAATTTGGGTATTGGCACAGCTGTGCTGATTACACTAAAAATATTTTACCTATAGTTTTCGTTGAGTATAATTTATACATGCTAAGGAGACTCAATGTTTGATACATTAGCTTTCTTCCAAAATATTGCTGTAGCTTGCATTGTTCTGGTATGTAGCTGTTCTCTTCAAATGAGTCTGATGTCTCAAACTCCTTCAGAATGCTCAGAGGAATGAATTTCTGAGCAAATGTTAAGACTGAAAATTATTATATTCTCTTGTGCTTGAAAAAAATCCTCTGAAACCACACTGCATATCTGCAAAATGACTCTCAAAGGTGATGAAACATAAGGAACATTTTAAAACAACATAGATTCCACTTCCAGCCTCCACATCCTCTGTCACCCTTCCTGTGCTGAAAGACATGTTGGAATGCTTAAGACTGCAAGACTTTGGGGGTTTTGGAAGGCTTTTTTTTTTTCCTTTACCTGTTCATATGTTTTAGCTTTTCTTTAGGATCAGAGGGATCATTTGAGTAGGACAATCCACACTGGGAGCCAACAGTGATGTTCATGTGCAGTTGGTGCACTGTGAGTTGCACCCCTGTGAGCTCAGGAGTTCATTTGGAGACTCAGCCAAGTGTTTGAGCACCTTCAACAATTTTCACTTCAAACCACAGGATGGCAGCCATGAGGAAGATATGGCAAAGTAGCTTTCCTTTTTACCCCATGCTCTGGGTGACTGACAACAGCTTTACTCTCAGTGCTTAGCCAGCAGATTTATAGACACAGGCAGATCAGTGTGGCTTGGTCAGTGGACTATGCCCTTTTGGAAGTTTTTATTCTGTGAGTATAACAGCAGTAACAACTTTGGAGAGGTTCTTCAGGTCTGTGCAACCATGCAAGCCAAAGGATGCATAGTCAGAATGTTGATTCCCATGGCAGTGGAACTATGGCTCTCAGGTATTCCTATTAGGAACTGGAAAGTCAGTCAGATTTCAGGCTAGGATTCCTGAATTTTGGATTTAGTTCTGAGTGAGGACTGCCATTCTGGCTCATCTTACTCTGGAAGCAATGTTGAAAAGTGGAGTGATGGACTAGATAGTACTGACCAGATTGTGACTGTAGACAGTATATATATTTTTGGGATTTTTTTTTTAGAAACCTATTTCATTTTCCAAAAATTCCAACAATGTATTCATGTTGTATATTATCCAAAATAGTCTTTGTCTTGGGGATCTGTCAGGTTAGATCACATAGTTGTTTTAAATAACTCCTGAATTTAAATTTATTTTTATTTTCAATGATTTTAGCTAATCTCAGCACAGGCCAAGGTATCTAATGAACTGCAGTTTATCCAGAGTCGAAGTCTACAGTGATGCAGGGAGAAACATCTGTCCATTGAGACAAAAGATCTGTGTTTAAACACCATCCTAAAGAAAACTTCAAGCTAATGACAGTTTCTCTACATATTCTGAGTTAAAAATGTTTGCAGTTTCTATCTAAATTGTTCATTGTTCAATAAGCTTGGAGGTTAGTGCCCCAGGTCTGTGCTCATAATTATGGCAGCATTCTAGAAGCTGTGGTAAATCTTTATGTGAGAAAGATGCCCCTGTCCGTGCTGAGGAATGCAAAAATGTTAAGCATTCTTACAGGAACATCAAAGTAATGTACTAAAGTACATCACAGGATCTGAGGATCACAGATTATGATTAATTGGAAGGGATCCACAAGGATCATCGAATCCAACTCCTGCTCCCTGTTCAGGACACCCCAAGAAACACACTTGAGAGCAGCATCTAAATGTTTCCTGAACTCAGACAGGCTTGGTGCTTTGAACCCTTCCCTGGAAACCTTGTGGCAAGTTATAGTGCCCAGCCACCCTTTGGGAGAAAAACCTTTTCCTGACATCTACACTAAACCTCCCCTGACCCAGCTTGATGCCATTTCTTCAACTCCTCCATTTCTTCGACTCACTCCTCCTCTTCCTCTTACTAGGAAGCTGTCACTGCAGTGAGGTCTCCCCTCAGTCTCCTCCAGGCTGAACAGACCCTGTGCCCTCAGCTGCTCCTCACATGGCTTCACCTCCAGACCCTTCACCATCCTTTTGGCCTCCTTTGGACACTTTAATAGCTCGATATTTTTTTTATGTTGTGGCACCCAAAACTGCCCCCAGCACTTGAGATGAGCAGAGCAGAGCAGGACAATCCCCTCCCTTGCCTGGCTGGCCATGCTGTCCCTGGTGCCCCCAGGACAGGGATGTCCCTCCTGGCTGCCAGGGCCCTGCTGGCTCATGTACAGCTTTCCATTGAAACATATGCATAATTCAGAAGACATGTTTTATTATATATTATGTCAAGTTAGTGGTAAAAGTTTCCTCTTACATAAGATGTAAACTGCATTATAAAATACTTGGGGCATGTGTTTACTGAAAAAAAGTAAAATCATATTGGTTCTACTTCATTCCTGTTGCAATAGCACAGTCTTTTCAGAGGGATGGAGACCTTTTCTTTCTTCCATTGTCATGATAATCATATCGATAGTGTGTTTGCATCAGCTGGGTTCAAAATAATTTGACAGTCCTGTTTCATCAGCAGGAAAAATACAATAATCATTGTGAATAATAACACATCATCTCCTGTAAATAATGAAATTAATTGAAAGTATTTACAGAGCTCAACACAGTGGCTCTCCTTTTTTTAGAGATAATTCAGACCTCTTGCTCCAGAGACTGCTGTTTAGACTCCTAGACTGAGGCAAAGAATATACTCTATTAAAAAACCAACATCAGAAAAGGCTCCACGGGCAGATAAGACCTGGAAAATCTCCCTGAAATAGCTTTTAGGATGTGACAGAGTTCCTGTTTCTGTGGCCACATGTGAGGGTAACTTCCTAAATGAGCCCTGGCTGGCAAAATGCAGCTACTGTGGCTCAGGCAGGTGTTTGCCCCTGACAGCTTGAACAGAGGCAGTGGGTTTTGCACAGAGGGCAGAGCAGCCAGCAAAGGCACAGCAAGGGTTAAACCACTGCCTCTGTTTGCCCCACGGATGAGAGCCAGCACCTCCACATTCCCCTTCAGAAAACTCATCCCCATTCCTACCTAAAATAGAAAGAACAAAAGTTGCCTGAATTTTAACTTTTCATCCTGTTCTAGGGAGGAGGAAAAAACCCAAGAGCACAGCATCTGAAAATTAATGTAGAAATTTAAACAAACAGAACAAAATCAAAATGGATAGAATGTAAATCCTAAGCTATTACATGTTTATCCACACAGACCTGTACAGAAGCCTTTTCACTTAAAAAGATGTGTTTTACATTATACCGGAAATAAAAGGTAAATTATTTTATTAAAAATGACATAAAAAGCTTTTTTTGAGAATATCTTGCTTTACAACCTAAAAATATCCTGTGTTATTTTATTTAGTATATGTATATGCTAGAAATTTACTAGGGAAGAAAGAAATATAGAAAAAATACAGAAATGATGCTTGCTAGGATAAAGGTATTACAGTACAGGATTATCTAGGTATTGTTTGACTTTTTTTTCCACAGGTGCCAAACAACATGACAGGAGAAGCCTGCATCTGTGATTTAATACCTGCAAACAAAAACTTCTAAGAGCAATCAAATTGCTGGTCTGAAGGAAAAGATTTGCAAACATTTTCAGGACTTCTCTGATTTTAGACAGACACTTGCGGAACACTGACACTAAAGCTTCAGGATAACCTGCATTAAAAGAACCCCACCGGAAGGCCCAAGGATTTTACCCAAAGTACCTAAATCTCTTTATTAGCTGAGGCCTCTGAAGTAGGAACCCACCCAGTCACTGCCTGTGGGCAGCACATTTCACTGGGGCCCTCTGGCAATGCCTCTCTCTGCTGACTGCAGGAAAAGGTAATGCCCAGCCCACCTGCCCCAGCAAGGAATGCAGCTCTGGGGAAGAAGTCTGGTGGATCTGGAATTCCAGCTAAAGAGATTTCTTTCCATGATGTAGCAACAAACCAGTTTGTAGGGTTTTTTCCCCCAAATATTGTGCTTAGTTAAAAAAACAAAACCAAAAAAAACCCAAAAAACCAAAAAAAACCAAACCGCAACTTTGATGTGCTGGAAGCAATAAGTGGTGGTTTTATTGTTCAGCATTATTGGACTACTTATGATGAATAAAGAATGCATTAAAAATTTCTAAGTAGGGTGTCTCATACATGCCATAATCAGAGGAATTATTTTCTCTGTCTGAAAAGATAGCTTTTCACAGTCAAAATCCTTTCCAAATAGCAGTGAAACTGTAGAAGGGTGCAAAAACTCATTTAGGCTCTTCAATGTGCAATATATTTTCATGTTCATCTTGTATTTAATATTTTGAAATTTGTCAAAACATTAACATTAGATTTTTTCATTACATTTTTCTGTCTCATGTCATAAGCATTTTTAGATTTTATTTTTACTTTTTAATTCCACTTTCACAGAACATTTCAAAATATTGAAACTGAAAGGAGAAGAATAACCGTCTCTATTGCCCTTTACTATAGTATTTTGAGTAGCAGTGCTCATGTGCCACAGCTAACAATGTTGAGTAGAGCAGCTAATTGTGTGAAATGTTCCATTTCTTGGAATGGGGACATTACATTTATTGTTATCTGCTCTATTGGTTCTTGAAGTGAAACTATTCTCTTTTAAAAGTAACTGTATCTATATAATAATTTAGTTCATCTTGTATGACAGTACTCTAGATTTATAAATTGATTTGCATTCCTCAATAGCCTTATGTGTGAACTTTTACTGATAAAAGTAAAAATTATTCTGTTTCATAGAACTAACTAATTTCAATCAAATATATATAAATTGACTTCTTGTTTGGAATACAGGATTCATCATTTCAAGATCAACACAAGGGAAATTATTTCTTATGTAAACTCATAATTTATTATTTTTGTGGTATTAGAGAGTGATCAAAGTGTTTGGAAGATGGAAAATCAAGGAATGGTTTGGGGAGTGGTACTTTGATTTTGGTTGTGTTTGGGGTTTTTTTCCCCATCAGACACAAAAAATAAGGGAAATTGTGGAACTAGAGATGCATAGAGAAAAATGCAATTTAACACTTAAATCTTAAAATTAATAGTCCACATTGGGAAATTAAATTTTAATTTAGTTGATTAAATATCCCCACTCAAACTTATGGGTGGAGAGGAAGGAAAGAGAGAGAATAAGCTTGAATTTCAGATGTCTCTTCTAAAGAATATTTTTCATGTCATAAAAGAAAAAAGGAATTGTTCAAATGTTTATGATTGCTGACAATTAAGCTTTAATTACAAATAACAGCTTGAAATAGATACACCATCTATATATCATGAATCCAAGCTGCACAGTCTGTTTTACCACCTGATTTGGCAGATTCTGTCAAGGACAGTGTTTCCCTCCACGAGTCAATGGGACTGATAATGGGGTGTTGTAAATGCTCATTTTCTTGTCCCAACAATACTTGATTTACAGTCAGAAATTTTGTGGTTGCAACAGGCAACTGGCCCTGGAATAGATCTTTCTGCTAATAGTTTCATTAAAATTTGCTTAACTTAAATATGGCATCCAGCCAGCTGGCATCTAATTCCTGGGGTCCTCTGTTAGACATGCTTGAAGTAGTGGGAGTGTAGAGACTGCTTCTGATGCAAATAGTCTGCAAGTTGCAGAAAAACACTTCTGTCTGGAGAAATACAACTGCTTGCTGTCATAATAAGCCGAGAGGAATTGGCTGGGGATGAGTCATTTCAGTGTGGCTGATTGCCACAGTGTCTGTGCTAACCAAGTTTTCCTGGTAATCTGCATACAATTCATATGACTGAGAGTTTATATTAAGTATTTTTTAATGTACAGATTCATTCCTTCTGTGAAGTTCAGCATTTCTCAATGACGAATACCAAGTCTTTCATTCTAGTGAAAAGGAAAATCTAACAATAGAAGGGAGAACTTCCACTCTAACAAAGTAATACCTATGGAATTGAAAACCTCTCACTCCCATTAAAAGAGGATTGGATGGCTCTGGAGTGAGAGCACGTTGGTAGGACTCCTGGCAGGTGCTGAAAGGAAGACTGACCACAAGAGAAAATATATTTCTTGGAGGAGAAAATATATTTCTTGGAGGACTATCACTGTGTGAATCCTCAGCCCTTGACTACCATCTCCTCAAAAAGCAAGCTAATAGAGGTGAAAGACTAACTATAGTTTACAGTCTTCAGGGTGATATAATGATGTTTTTCTCATCTATGAATTTTACATTTAGTTGCAACTAGATTGACTGTTCTGGATATATAAATGAAGGCTTGTATTTATCCTTATCCATGTGAAGCACAATTTTAAAACAATGCCTTATGGAAAACTTCAGTGTATAAACTAAAGACTCGTAACCATTTAACAAGGACCTATCTCAGCAGTGATAATCTCTAGGACAGTAAGAATAGCTCAGTATTTATTTGCATTGCTAGTAATAGTGTGGTGCTGAAAGATTCTATTTTCTGTTCATGCAGATCCTATAAAATCTGATTAAGTGGTCATTTTATTAAAACAAGCCTAAGCCAAACAGTACTTAGGAAGCAAGGACTCAGCTGGGCTGTGAGAAGTTCAGAAATTCACCAGAGGTGTGCCAAGGGGCCACACAAATGAACTGCTCACTAACCTGTCTGGGATAAACACTTTTTATTTTAAGGAAAAGTGGTCTTTAAAAATCTTAATTGATATTATTACTAGAAAACAAATAGAAGGCACTAATGAAAATAATTTTGATTTCTATTTGAAATGTGCTTTAAATTCCTCTGATTGTTTATCCTACTGAGGAGCTCCCCGTTATTTGATGATGAAATATCTCATTAGGACTCCCCCATCTTGCATTAAATTCCTTATATCTGGTTACAGATGTAGTCTGTGAGACAAAGAGAAAGGTGTTGCCTGAAAATCCTCCTCCCCTCTCCAAAACAGAATTCTGTCTGTTTAGCTCATCATTTAGTTCCAAACAGAATTTGGAAAAACTGATGAATACCTTTTACTTGGAATAGAAAGGAAAACTGTGGACAAGGGATTTTCAGAAATGAGAATATTCTTACAAATATATATGTTGGAAAGATCATAGAGAGATGATGTCTATGCCATTCGAGACAAAATTTAATTCTCAGGTGAATAGGAGGTTGTTCCCCCTGTTCCATTGTATACAGAATGAACACCAAGAATGAGTTACATATCTGAATGCACTCATATGAGTGGATCAGAAGATTGACTCCCTGCCATTGATTTCTTAGGAAAGCAAGAGCTCAAGGCATATTGTCAGACAGAAAACAGAATATTTAAAATAGCATTACTCTAATGTCTTAACAGTTGTAGTGATTAAAAAAAAAAAAAGAAAAGAAAAAGCTAACACCACTGTTGATGTGCTATATCTGTGGGGCAGTAACCATGACAACTCAGCTAGCTTTTCTTTTAATTTCTAAGGCAAATATAAGTATTTGTAGAAATATTCATAAAATGTGTTCATACAATGTTGATAACATTCAGTGTTTTTAAAATAAACCTTTGTTAGTGTCCCTTATTTTCTCATACTTTATGCATTCACATTCTTCACAGTTGTCAGGACTTTTTAAATTTTATTCTCGTCATTTTGATATTTTGCCAGAATTAAGCTGAGTTGTTTTGATTTTCTTTCAGTGTTTTTTATTACATTGCTTTGCTTGTGCATTTTTTTCCTACTACATTATTTTTAAATTCCTCATGTCCCTATATTTTTCTGAAATGTTAATAGTTTTCAATTAAAACCAGCTCTAAGAGTTTATTGATTTATTTTATTTGGTTGTCCTGCCAGCTCTGTGGAGCATTTCAGAACAGAAGCCTCCTGATGAGTTAGGGTCCAAAATAATTTAGCCTGAGGCTCTTGGCAGCATCTCTGTTTCTTCACAGCACTGCTGTACAATATGGTTAGAAAGTTAACATTCCTAATAGGTGTAATTTTGAATATCTGCCCATTCTTAAGGAAATTAAATAGAAAAGTGTGTGCCTTAAGATTCCAGAAATTCTCCATTGTCTTTGTACTAACTGGATTTCTTTTAACACAGTGCCATGTTAAAGGTCAAATTCTGTTCAATTTAAAAATATAATCTCTTCCAGCATGTATTTACTTGCAGGAGTGAAACAAACAAGCTTTGACAACAGAGCTTGAATTTTCTGAAATATGTGCTGAACTGTCTGACCAGCTCTTTACGTTAACACAGGCATTTAAGACAAACTGAGTTACTGTGTTTTGGATGAGAAATACTGCCTGAAAACCTCTCTCTGTACTTGGTTACCCTGCAATAACTGAGGGAGTAAGTGAGCTGGGCTTAAACAGAGTGACTGATAACCCCTAGTTTCAAATAAAATCTTGGTGGCACTGCTCTAGGTAATTTGCTTTATTTATATTTTCTCTTCTTTTGTGAATTGGTAAGGTTTGAACACAAACCTTCAGCTGTTTCTAATTTCTTTTTGGTCTTTGTTTCTTCTTCAGGTGGTCTGGCCTCCACATCTTATCTGCATCTCAGAATAATAATTTTGCATTTCAGAAAGGATAAGAGCTACACAAAAATCAGCTCCTTTTACTGACATGAAATATATCTGAAAGATAATCTAATATGTTTAAAACTTGATAATTCAGTTTTCCAATTGATCTTTTTTTAGTTGCTGTTTATTTGAACATCATCAGAAGCATAAGAGCCTTTCTTTGTTTATGGAGTTTGGTGGAATGATGCACAAAGTTTGAGAAGTAGGCTATTAACAGAAATGTTTTCTCTCTATATCTGATCTTGGAAGCAAAAGTTAAAAAGTATCATTCTGCTATAAATTCACATTGCAGCTATTCAAACAACTCATGATAGTTGCTTAGATTAAAGAAAAAGTTGCAACTTACCTACAAAAGACAGTAAAACCACAGCAATAATAATTGTCTTAAACTACTCAGATGATTCCTCTGATGTTAAGGTTGGAATTAATGTACCTCTTAAGGTTCTCCCTTGTAAAGGGGAGAAAAACTTCCCTGCAGCCAATTGTTAAGATGGTTTTAATATGGGTAGCATATTAATATGGGTAGCATATGGTAACAATAAATATAGAGGTATTTGTCTTTCTCTAATCCATCATTTCAGTTGAGAGGGAAGAATAAAAATCAGATGAGACAGTTTTCATTTTAAAAGAGCTAGAGGAGAGAGAATTCCCAAAAATTTTATTCTCACTTTCCTCTCTGTCTCATATCCTGCCTCCTGTAGCAAGTTGCTTGCAATGGTGTGATATGAGTCAGCAGAACACACTCAACAACTTTGAACATTTCCTACCAGTATCATTTTTTGATAACAGAGGGTTTTTTTCTAAGCAAATATTACAAGCCTGTTTTCATTTTTGTGGAAATCTTCCTAGCACAAAAAGCATCTCAAGGAGATGTACTGAAAAGTGTTATTTAATGGAGGCAGTAGAAAATATTTTGACTATAGGAGAAAAAATTCAGCTATTCATGTTTTACATGGTATTTCTATACTCTCTTGTTGGTGCAAAGAAGACAGAAGCTTTGCAATCATTAAACTTTCTTGGAAGGTCTTATGTCTAAGCCTGTGAAGAATGAAAACTATAATTTTCACATGTTTTACATGGAACAAAAGACAAACCTTAATGCAGTTTACTCAGCATAGCTACTTGATTTCATCTGAGGATATACGACAAATATAATTTTTTTTTGCATTGTATTGTTATCATAGCCTAAACAGCTTTAGATCACCCTGGATAACAGCCACATTTTGTTTTTACTTTCACTGGTGAGCACTATTTCTTATAATCTTGCATGTAAGAGTCATGGAAACCTATTTACTCTTTAGTCCTGGCTCCAGCTGACTCTTTAAGTTACAATCCTGTTATTTAAAAGTTATTTAAAAATAAAAATGACAACTAATGAAAAGGATTTTTGGCTTGGACAGTTAGCTTGGAGCAGGTTAAGTTTTTTCCTGCTGCAGTTTTGCACAGCACAAGCATGGGAAAGAATAAAGGGATGATTGATAACTTATCTCAAAAGCAGTCAAGTTGCCATGCACATCTTGTAGTTCCTGAATCCGCTCTACCAGGAAAAGCAGTGAAAAATTAAGAGGGAAATTTTTTTTTTTTCAGGAGAAATTTGAAATTAATTGGAAGGTTGCTCAGGTGGAGATTCACTAAAAGGTTGCACTAGATTGAAGAGATGGAAGAAGAAAGGCTGTGTTACCAAAAGGTAAAAGAAAATGGAAAATAGTTTCTGCAAGGCTCCAGAGAATGGAAATTAAAAAAATAAACTCTATTTAGAGTGCTGATCCTAAATATGATGCTAGGTCTGCAGTCACTGGAAAAAATATTGTTCTACCAAAAAACAAACCTTTTTCAGGACTGTATGTTCTGCAGTGATAAAAACCAGTAAGTCCTAATATGAGCTTGTCTTCGTAAGGGAACTCGTGTTATCATCTCTGCGGGAAGAACAACAGTCAAACTGCTTACTGGCCTCCAAGCACAAGTGGAAATTAAATGTGTCTTTTTCAAAAGTGAAAATATTTCCTCTACATCGTGGATAACTGGGGAAATTAAAGATGCAGATTAAGAAATTAAATAAATTTCTCTGTATATTAAGAAAAGAAGTATCTGAGTGACTGAGATTGTGAGTTCAGTATTTTTCATTAATTTTTTCTTGAATTTCTATACATATTCTTATGTGTTTGTGCACATCACCATTATGGGCTTTTTGTACTTGGTGATTTTTTAATAAAAAACCCTGTTATCAAAACATCTATTATTAAAAAATCTGGACTTAATTCAGCTTTAAGTTTGCCACTGTTTAAGTAACATGATGGTGGTGTTCAGTCTGTAGAGGTAGGAATAGAACACTCTGCAGCATACAAATGATTGTATGCTGCACAATGTTTCATTCCTTTGGTATTAATAAGAAATGTGAAAAGTTTGAATGGAAAAGCAGCTCTTTATTCCAAGAGGGGATAAAGTCACCATCATTAACCATCAGCTATAAGTTGACTTTTGTGTTACAATTATTTCAGCATGGTAATAATTTATACAGAATATGCTGTTAATTTTATGGGGTTTTGTACTCTCGTTGTTAACTTTGGAAAAGTTTTGCATAATGATACTTAAATATCTGTGCAATTTTTTCAATGGCAGATTGCTATACACATAGAAGCAAGAGATCTGCTATTCCTTATAAATTTTTCTTCTATTATTAGACAATATTGTCCCTAGCAGATTTGAATAATTCAACCAACAATCAAATTTGATTAATATATTTTTCTTACTACCAGTATCTAAGAAAAAGCCCAATATCCCTTTACTGTTTCTAAAACATAAAATAGTCATAAGATTATTCTTCTTTCAAGTAAATTTGTTTCTAAGCCATTTGACACAACAAATTCCCACAGATTTCTCAGGTGATATTTATTTCCAGAGAATATATTCAGTTCTGTGGAAATACTTTCTTGTTAGCTGCCTTTCTAATTGCTGACATTTTGTGAATAGTGCAATGAGAAAAGACTCAAGGTTGATTGATAGCCATACTTATGTAGCTCTCTAAACAAATTAGTGAAAATTTCCTAAGCCATGCAGTTCAAATTTCAAATAGATTTATTATTAACAATAATTATTATTACTAACAATAATTAATATAGGTAGTACTAGTATTTAAATATTCTCTTCAAATTTCTTCCAATTCTTTTATTAAACAGATCAAAGCTACAACAAGCACCTGATGTGAGCAGATCTGTACAGATGGGAAGGATGCTAATTTGGCTCAACAAATCACAGAGCTCACAGGAAAGACTCAAGTGGAATAAATGATTCTGTATGACCTAACACAAATACAAGAAATTAAGACATTTTTCTAGGCATAAAAAAACCATCAAGATGTGTAAAATGTTATCTGAATCTTGCAGCTATGTCATGGACTGTCAAGAAGTCTGTGGTAGAGTGACTGCTGGCCTTCACAATGTGGTGTTTCATGTCTCTTTTTAGTGTCAACATATGAAAGAAAATCAGATATGAAGTATCCAGAAAAAGGACTGTATGGAAGAGCCTGTCAATAATGCATCAGTGAAACCAGAATATCTCAATTTCAGCTCATACCGGAAGTAAAATGTGAGTCCATGTTACAGCATGTATAACCAAGGAGCTAACTGTGGAGCAGATCCATGACTGTATTGAAGCAATAGAAATGCAAAGGCACTAAATATGAATATGTGTGTGTGTGTGTGTATGTGTGTGTGTATGAGTGCATAAAAACTTTAAAAACCGAGTTACAGATGGGATTGGCTCACTAAACTATGGGACAGTGAAATCCAGATATCCATGGCTACTTACAGGACCCCTACAGAAGGAGCACTGAAAAAGCCAACAGTAAACAGATCCATATTCTGTTGGAAAAGAGAAAACAAGGCAATGAGTGTCAGGAGTCAGGAAAGCCTGAAGTCAGCATCCACTTGTCATATATATATAATATGCTACGCTCTGTTTGGTCAAGCCATATGTGTTTTGCAGAAACTGGCTTTTTAGATGAGAAAGAGAGGCTGCTATCTGCTTCCCAAAGTATGAGATTATCTGAATAGTTAATAATTTGGTGGGTCAACAGCTATTTTTAGCAAAGGAATATAAATTATAAGCATTTTAATAAACTGGGATTTGCTAAAGGCATGTCTGTGTTTCAAATCCTGTTTATGCAAAGAATTTCCTGTTTCTGAAGAGAAGGGGTGTGTGTGTATTTAGATATAAAACTACTGGCCTGTTTCATTTGTCAGTAGCTAGTGTACCAGTACATCTTCTATAATTTATCCCATCACTACTAACAGAGTTCCACAACAGATGGAGACACGATCCCACACAAATGGCATTTTTACTGGGCAGAACTAACAGGCTTTTCAGTAGATTGATGCTTTAGGTGTATTGAAAGAGGCATTTTAAAGTTCCTTAAGATATCTTTTTCTCTGTAAGTCTTCTGCATAGAATTAGTTAGTGTTTTACTCCAGAGAAATAAGATAGGATGCTACACATAAAGGAATCCTCTGAGACAGAAAGATCTGCAGACAAATGTGAAAGAGGTTTTTCTTCAGTATAATATTGGTACTCCTCTATAGCTCTCAAGACAGGATTTTGATGTGAATAGGGAAATGTAAGATCTTGTTAAGAAAAAAATTACTCCTCAGAGCTGCATTTTTGTCCAGAGATTTAAATTCCTAGTTATGGAAAAAGGCTTTTGGTAATATTAGGCTTTTTCTTTTTCCCAGGAAATGACTGCCAGGAGCTAATGCTTTTAACCTTGGTTTTAGTAGCAATATTACAAAGTAGCTCTGTAAAAGAAAATAAACTAGGACAACTCGTTAGTTGATTCTATTTCTGCTAAATTTAAAGATAATATTATTTAATAAATAACTGTTTTAGTATTAAGAGATAAACTGAAGCACTAGAGGAACTAAAGGAAAATATCTTCTAAAAAACCCAAAGAACTCACTGGATCTCATCAGCCCAGAGTGAACGCCCAAAGTAAAATTTTCTTAAATCTTTATGATCCAATCACAAAATTTGGTTCTTATGGTATATAGCTGTACAATTCTACAGTGAGCTCCAGAAAACATTTTGCTAGTTGAGCTTAATGAAACAGACAGTGATCTTTGTCATGGTAAGGATCAGCTAAAGAAGGTTTTGCCACCTCTTGCAGTGGTTTCACTGTACCAGGTACTAGGAAGGAGTAACTAAGAGATCAGCAGCACCTAAGGGATCTTACTTTGAGGCTCATCATCAATGTGACAGAAAATGCTCCAATAAATCTGATTCCATATTTATATCAGAATGAAAGCACATTTAAACATGTCTCACATATTTTCTTTTTTAATCAAAAAATTGAAATTCATATGGACTTGAATCTTTAAACTACAAAGGCTGAAGTAATGAAGTAATTCATTACACATGAAGTAATTGATGTGTTCACATGTTGGTACAAATGACCAATTAACGTCTGCCTTTGATATGTACAAGCTCATATCTGTCTATAAGAGTGTTTCCTGATGTAATATTTACTTTTCTTAAAAAAAAAACCCTGCAAATAATTTACAATTATTTTCTGGAAATAGAGGAGAACACAAGTGGTGAGGAAGATTTAATAAGGGACGCTTTGCTCTGACTGCACCCTCCACAAGCTCAGCAATCAGAGAGTTTAAATAGAGCACAGTGACACTGATACTGTGTCACCACACTGAGGATCTGGTAGTCAGCAGAAGTGACTGCAAATACACTTGATGAGCTCATTTCTTCAGTTGTGCTAGCAAGACCCAGATTTTTATATGTTCTGGCAAATGATCCTAAAAAAATGCCCAGAAGCACTCCAGATAGTTAGATACCCAAAAAAATCTGCCAAATAGGATTTCCAAAGCCTAAACTCTCATAAAGTGTTTAAAACCCAATGTGCCCAGGGACTTTTTAAAATATCACAATGTGCATGATAGGGATTTCCCACCTAAATAAATTTGAAAATCCACATTTAAATCAATTTCAAGGAACTATCTGAAAATTCCTAATTTAACAGTGACTTCAGCTTGGGTAGATGCAATCATTAATCTTCAGAATATTTTCCTCTACTGTTCAGGAGGTGGATGCCAGGATTATGAATTATGCAGAGCTGTGACAGAAGCACAGACCAGTGCCATTCCAGGACAGTATGCAAAAGATTTTTGAAGGCAGAAAGAAGGGCCTGTGACAGTCACAGAAAAAGATAAATGTAAATTTCAGAATAAGGAAAAAATTTCAGAGGATAGATCTCAAACAAGAACAGTCAGCAGTGTTCTCTTTTGTGATGCTATGAGACTGTGAAAATAAGATATAATAAGGTAATATTTTTCACTATCCAATTCAGATTTATTATGCATTTATTTCAAAGCTTAATTTTCTAAAACACTCACCTTTGTTTTTATAAATTCATATGATAGGGGGTGGAAACAGTAGCTGAAGCAAACCTAAAGAGCAATAAGCTCTTTAGGAAACATGAGCTGTCCAGAAATCCTGCAAATGGTATGCAGTGCAGTAGATCTGGACAGCCAGCTGGCACCACCAGTGCACCTTATATATGGAATTGCATTTCCCACAAAAATCTCTTCGGTGATTTATGCATGCACCTTTGAAATGCACTAAATGGTTTGGGAAATGAACCATGTGACTAGCAGGAACAGAAATCCCTTTGAAATACTTGAAATCACAAAACAGGAGGCCCAGAAGGTGAAGAAGGCAGATTTTCATGCTTCATTGCCTCACACCTGGCTGTGAGAGGAATCCAACAGATGAGCAGTTTAAAAAAAAAAGATACAACTGGGACTTCCAAATCTCTTGTAAGTCTGTAATGACTAAGGACAAATATCTAGTTGTTAATTGAAAGGATAAAAATACCCCAAAAAATAAATGTTAAAATACCCAATTTTCTCTTGACTTCATCAATTCCTCTATAACTATTCCTTTGTATCTTGTTAATTAGGATATTCAACTGCATTATGTGTACCCAGTGTTGGATACATATTATTTAAAAATATAAATATAAACTATTTGTGTCGATGACCTTTGTAGCAGGTTTTTGTTCTTTCAGGCTACTCTAAAAATTCACCATAACATGAGTAGTCACTAACTTATAAGACTTTATACTGTGTTTTCTAGTTTTGCTTGTCTTTCTCTCAATTTTTCGAGTACCCAATTCTCATCAAACATTTTTGCTCACCTTTTGTGGTTTTTTTTCTTTTAGACTCTCCTGATCCACAGTTTTTCTGTCTGCCCTCCTGCCTCCTGTAATCTCTTTATCTTAACACATTTTCTATGTTTTTATTAGAACTAAGCTATAGGACTTTTTTGCAGTCAATAGTAAATGCTTCCTGTGTACTGCAATATTTAAACAATTCCTGAGGAGGCAGCTCCATTGCAGTTAAGGACTGCAAATTGAAAGAAGCCATTGTGATAAGTTGAAATGCAACATTCAAATTTTCTCAATTTTTTTCTTCTTCAAAGTTGTTTCATATGAACTAAAAGAAGTTCAAGTCTAAATTAAAGTAACTTCTGTCAGGGAGTAGAAAATGTCTTGTTTTTTAAATATTTACCATGATCATAATTGTAAATCCGTAAATATATTTGAAATTATGGTACAGCTAAAAATAGTTAAAAGCCATATTTTAAATGAAAATATCATGAAGATTCAGTGTAACAGCTTAACAATTATATATTTTTCCTAAAACGTTAGTAGTTTGCTTTTGCCAAGAAATATTGTTTGTTTTCAGTTCAGTAAATATTACGTTCTAGAATATGTACTCTCTCTTTTTCAGTCTAAAAAGTACCCCTAAGTGCTAGCTCTGGTTGCATGGTTGGCTTTCAAAGGAGATAATGTTTGTTTAGTTCATACTTGACACCTTATCAGAGAGCGATTTTACTTGGAAATGAAATCTTCACACAATGAGAAGGCAGAGTGTCTTCCCCTGTACTTTCCCACTTTGCTGGATAAAAGCTCAAGAAGGAAAATAACAGGGAAGTGTTAGCAAATGTGCCCAAATAATAAAACTCCTTAGCCTGAAATATATTTTGCTACTTGTTTGAGCTTGGAAATATCTGTGCAAACACTTCAGCCATTTAGCTAGTGAATCTGGCAGAAAGAACTTCTTAAGGAGTGAGAAAATGCAGGCTCTGAAAGAACATAATCACAATCAACAGCACCCAAACCAAAACCAGTGATCTTGGAAAAGAGAAAGCTTATGCATCTCCTCCACTGGTTTATTTGGAGAGCTTTTGCTTAAAATGAGGTTCATATTGTGCTGGCAGATGTCCCAGCATTCCCTGTAGCAGATTGGGAAAGCTGTAATGAGGTTTGCCTACAAGAAAGCAGTGCCACTGAACAACCAGGAGACAGGAGCACCCCAAACTCCCTTGGCCTGCTCAGCCTGGATCTCACTCCAAGAGCATATTCTATATCTTCTTTTCAGATATGGAACTTGTGAAGAGAGAAGCAGTCTTTAAGGCAACTCAAGCAACTCTGATCCTCATTATCTGTGCAACTTGTACAAAACAGGGAATGACACCTCAAAACAAAAACTGTTTGGAACAACTTGCAATGGAAGAGCGGAGCATAGACCCACTGCAACACACAGAGGTGACACAAGTGCTCGTACAACTTAAAATTTGTTGCTCTTTAGTAATTATTTGTGGTGTGAAATCTGAAATGTTAGACTATGAATTGTTTAATTTTCTTAATGAATATGGGGTAATCAGATTAAAGAAATTTTATTATGTTGTCTGTAACAAGTTCATTTGAGGAAATGATCCTAACAGTAAGTTCTCTTGTGCTGTATAAGTATTCCAGCATTGCTCATGGCAGAATAACTCTTTCCATCACTGCCACAGGTCTTCCTCTAGGCATTCAGTTCCTCCATTAGTTCCACAGTGATATAGATATTTCTCTCCTTTGTATAGCATTGCAATGTATTTGATTCAATTTTATAATAGAATTATGCTTATACCCTTAACCCTTCTTTAAATTCTAATCTATTTTTATTCCAAACAAATGTGTCTATTAAAATGTTGTCATTGTACTGATGCAAGTGATTTCAGTAGTTCTTCCATTTTTGTGACCTTGAGATAAGGGACACAAAAGAAGCAGTGGCAGCCAGAGGTCACAGGAGTGCTCGCAGACCACAGGCTCTAGAAAGGGTGGAGCCCTCAGCAAAGGGATGAAAGCCAACAGAGGCCATCTGACTTCAGGGTCAGGACTTCTCCCTAACCTCTCTTTTTTAACAGTACAGATATAATAATTCACAGCGCTAATTTTTATGCTAAATCAGTACCTGCACACCGAGGTGTATTCAGTATTAATATCTTTAATCACTACTTCACTGAAATCACAAAATTTTTAGGGTTGGAAAGAGACGATCCATTCCAAACGCCCTGACAAAGCAAGGTCACCAAATGCAGGACACAGAAACATGTCCAGGGTTTGGAATGTCTCTAGAGAGACTCTGTGCACTTCCTGGGCAGCCATTCCAGTGCTCTGCCACCCTCAATGTAAACAAGTTCTTCCTCATGTTGAGATGGAACTTGTTTTAGTTTCTGGCCACTGCTCCTCATCCTGTTACTGGGCACTACTGAAAAGAGTCTGGCACCATTCTCTTGGCACCCACCTTTTAGATATTTAGATGCATTAATGAGATCCCCTCTCAGCCTTCTCCAGAATAAACAGACCCAGCTCCCTCCGTTTCTTCTCATAAGAGGAGATTTTTGGGGATTTTTAAATTATTTTTGTTCTGAAGACATAGGGGGTTTGAATAATCTAGAAAAGTATGTAGCTGGTGCTTTTTTACATTCTCATTTACTTTGTTTGAAAAGTGGAAAAGTTATAAAAACATACAAGAACAAAATTATATACTTAATGAGACACTAATTTTTTTTGTCTATTTCATTTGTTCTCTTATGAAATTTTAAAAAAACAATAAAAGAGATGAAGGAAAAATAAGGAATTTTTATATATTTATAAAAGTTAGAGTTCAGACCCTCAATCCACTTTGATCAGTTTCAGAAATGAAATTGTCCTTTAAGCCCAATAAATGCTGTTGTATTATGGGTATCCAATTTTAATTAAAACATTTTTGAGAGAGATTGTTCAGCCTTTGATTTCCCAAGCTCATCCACAATTTGCCCTACTCTCCAATTTTCTATAATAAATTATTCCTTGAAAAGAAAGTTACCCAACTTTTATCACAATGGTTAGCAGCCGTCACACCAGGTTACACATTGGAAAATTGGTGTAAGTAACCTAATTTGTATGCTGAGATGATGAAACAAAGCAATTTCCTGCATGTGCATCTCACATCATCTCATTGATTGCTATTAAGTAAATATCATTTTGCAAAAACTGTCAATAAGTCCACTTCCAACTAAATATCTGTCAATTGGAGATATAAATTTAATTGTGTTTCTATGACTTTTGTCTTACAACTTATTCCTCAGCTGAGACAAGTGGAAAATAGACATCTTTACTTTGCTGGGAACATGGAAATAGAGACCAAGAGTTTGGCCCATTTAGTAGCTTGTTAGGAATGTGTATATTATATTTAAAGTGTTGTATCCCACTCAGCTCTCTGCATCTAAACATCAGAAAAAAACCCTAACTGAAGTGTCTGTGTTCTCTCCAGAGTAAAAGGTACAAGACAGTGGTTGTGTCCAACCAATAATATTGCACAACTGATTGTGAACCCCAACCCTCCTGGCCCCCAGTGTCTGATCCATGCCCTGGGTATGGCATGAGAATGCAGGACTGTCTGAAAAAAAAGGCTCTCTAAAACGGGAATTGAGCTATACCTGTAATGAATACCTTTCTCACAACCTGGGCTTTTTTTAGAGGACTGGTAGGTGTGACTCAGCAGAGACTCTGGCAGTGACCAAAGCTGCAAGTAATTTCTAGGTGCTGGTAGATACAAGAATAAAACCAGAGGTTTTTTGAGATGTAGCAGCATACATGTGCCACATGTTCCTCTCCCTTCAGCAGCACTACAAGTACTTCAGGAGGCTATGTCACTCTACATATGTGTTTAAGGTGATTAACATACTGCAGAATAAACCTCACACCAATGCTGTGTCACTATTTCTATAGAATGTGAAAAAGAAAAAAAGAGGGTGGAATGTTCTCTTGGCAATTTCTGTAAAGTGCATAAAGTAAATTTGAATTTTTCTTGTGTTTAACTCTAAACATATAATGTAAATTGCATAGGTTAGGATAAAAATACAATTTCCTGTCACTGAGAATGGAATATATAAAATGTCAATATAAGGGTAATACATATTATTGCAGCAAAGAATTCTATTCACTTCAGTGCTTTTGCCATAAAATAATTGTCATATCCAAAATGTCACCCTGTCCTTGTGGTTATTGGTCTCTCTACTTTGTCCATTCTGAGGCTGTTAGTTAAGTGCAAGACTGCAAACAGTTTCAGAGGCTTCTACAGGGAATGTTGTACATAACTGACCTCTCTGGAGGCTTTGTCTCTGTTCAAAGCCAGCTGAGCTTCACTGCTCGGTCTGTGATTTCTGCACAGGGAATTCATTAAAATACATGTTCGAATAAACAACAGGGATCCTAACTCTTAGAATACCATATGAGTCTAAGAATTTTGTAAACTTATCAGTAGATCATTGTCTTTACCTGACTATTCACTGAGAGTAAAAAACTCTAGGAACATCCAAACTTTATTTTTTCAGTGGAGGGGGTTGTAGGTGATTCACATTTTCCACTAAAACAATATAATAATATATCCAGAGATCTTTTATTTTCTGACAGTATAAAATTAACATTTCAATTTAAAAAATCTTTTCATATTGTCTACTGCAGTCCATTCATTTTATGCCTATGCCCATTTTGTATTGTAATTCTCAGTGTTAAATATATGGGCTTTACTTTACCTGAATTTATGACTATTGAACATTACATTAGATATGACCATATTTTCCATGCATTTGGTATTGACAGGATGTTACATTTTATTAACTAGAGTAGTAAAATATATCTTTCTGTTGTTTTTCTCACTATGTATAAGTAGGCTGCTGATTGGTAGGAGAATGAAATGGTAAAATATTAAGCAGTCCATTAATTTTGATTCATTAATAAGCATTCTTTGAAGAGACTTCCTTTTATCCAGAATTGGAACAGTAACTTTCTGTAAGATTAAAAAGGCTTTTAAGGAGAAGAATTCAATATGATAGGAATCATTTGGACAGGTCCACTTGACTTTATAGATTTTTAAGGCAATGCCATTTTAACAGTGCTGTAGGTTTTTTTATAATGAGAGCTTTTGATTATTTAAAAAGAGATTTTGTAATTTTGATGTGCTGCTCCTGACAGACTCCTGCAGTTAGTTTTTCTGTAGAATACAATGTGACATGTATTTAAGTCAACCTTATTTTACATCCTTCCAACTGCTTTGTTCCTCTGGGGCCTGGGGGAGTAGGTAGTCTGTATTAACATGCATGAGCACTCTTATGACATAGTTTAAGCTGCCATTTGTTCAAAGAAAAAACTTTTATGCACATGGGGTTTTAAATTTTTTTAAAAGAAAATAGTTCTTTACAATGCATTGAATTTAAGAGAAACAGACAATATTGGAATTACAGGTGTCTTGAAATTAATCTATTTATTTATTTAGTAAATTTAGACATGATTTTATTGTTCCTTTTTCCTTAACAAGATATGATTCTTAATCATGAAATCATATTATACTTTGAGTTGAAAAACACCTTTAAAGACCATGTGTTCCAACTCCCCTCCATGGGCAGGTATATCTTTAAAAGATTAATCAAAGTGTCATCCAGTCTGAGCCTGATCATATCCAATGATGGGGCATCCACAACTTCTTTGAATAACCTGTTTCAGCATCTCACCACCCTCACCATAAAATATTTTTTTCCTTATGTACAATCTAAACTTATCTTCCTTCAGTTTAAAATTGTTGGTTTTTTCCTGTGTATTACTACAGGCCTTGGTATAAAATCTTTCTCCATCGAGGGTTGGAAACAGATGATCATTAATTTCCCTTCCAAACCATTCTATGACACTTTGATCTTTCTTATAATCCTCCTGCACAGAACAAGGAGAATACAGAACAATAATACCTTTGCATCCATCAACAGGACAGTTCTTCAGATACAGTGCAGACAGATGGGAGATAAGGACAGGGAGATCACTTACCAATCACATTTATGACTCCTTGGGACTTCATCTCAATTTTAATGTAAATATGGTTTGCCTGGCTCTTCAGCAAAGAGAAGAGAAAGGCTTTTGACTTGCAGTGAATATGAGTTTTTTATTATATGTTTAAAAATACTAATTCTATATTATTATGTAATAATATATTAAAACTAGGTAACACTAAGAATACATTTGGAAGTAAAAGCATCAAAATCAATTTACAACTGTAGCATAGAATGTGGATGTCTGCTATTCTTTGGTGTACAGACAGTGTTTTAGCAAAAGCAGGATCAACTAAGAGAGCAAATGCTCCTAAAAAAGACTGCTATTTAGAATTTAAATTTTCAATGGGCCTTAAATACTGCTGGTTTGGGAACAAAAAAACCAAAAAACACCCAGTGGTAATTACTTCTATGTCCAGAGACTGATTTTCTTGCAACTGCAGATAACTTTTACACCTCTATCTTCATAGTTATATAGGAATTTAACCTTTGTTTCAGCTGTGACTCTTTTGTAGAATTTCTGGACTGCATAGGTTGTGCTCTGCAACCTTTTCGCTAGACTAGAAAGTGCAGTGGTACCTGATAATTAAACTATAAATAAAAAATTTCATAAAACTTTTACAATGATGACTCTTGGGTGCGTTTCTTAAGTCTTCAGTTCTGAGATCGAGTAAATTGACAGCAGCAGACATAGATATAGTAAGTGATACTCTTCCTGTAGTAAGTGATAACTTTTGCACCTACTATTTTTGATTTGCATCTGTTATAGCTCTGATTTGATCTCTCTTATGAGTGTGTGTATATATATATATCAATGATCCATAGGCATTTCCCTTCTGAGTCATTTTCCTGAAGTGTCTGTGCTGGTGGTATCACAGGCCATCTCCATGGAAACAACTATGATACTACAAGGAGTGAGTTGTGACATCACTAAGTGAATCAACCAAGAGAAGGAGTGTTTGTGAATAAAAAGAAACTCCGATAAAAAACAATTTAGTAAATTAAAGCAAGAAATGCATAATAATGTCTAGGTAGTAGATATATGTAGTAGTGTTCAAGGACTATTTTTCCATCAAGAGAGTGAAAATTTTTAAAGTTTGTTGGAATATGATAGCAGCTCTTTACATTAAAACACTGTCAATCTCTCTCAGCTGACAGTGTGAGCATATTTAAATTGCTTTATAGCTACAGTACCATATGTTGCTGTGAGTACGAAGATGCAAAATTCACCATAGAAAATATTATCTATCTTAAGGTGAGCAGAAATAGTGACTTAATTCCTGATATTCTTGTCTTTATTGATGTAACTTCTGACACAATTAGATTATATGAAACTTATAAATACACTCCCTTCTCAAGTTGCCTTTTCTATTAGAAATTTGCTGTAAGGGATAGACATTTCAGCTCCTTTCATTTGTATGTTTGCTGTATAGTTTTCCTTTTTCTTCATTCCCCCCTAACATAGAAAAAGAATTACAGCTCTACAAATAAATTATTTTTCTCATGATCTTCTGAACATCAACAGACTCTTCTATGAGTATTGCAAACATTAATTTACTCTTCCCCTAATTAATTACAGCTTTCTTTAGCAGTCATTATTTTACCCTGTAGGCTTTTTAGAATTGGACATTTATGAAAACTGCTCAGCACCTCAACAGGTACATCACACATTTATTACTGTCCTGGACACAGCAAGTCTTTTGTCTGTTTATATTTCATATACGGAATTCACATCAGTTCCATCTGAAAAAGTTGCTCCTACTTTCAGTATCACAGAATGTAAATATTTTTATTATTTTTTTTACCCAAGGCATATTTTAATCAAGGTTTGGCAATAGAACTGATTAAAGCTGTCTTAAATTCTACTCCAAAATTGTTCACCTGGATATCCAGAGTTAGTCATGCATGATTTTTAATCATTAGCAGGTGCCAGAACACCCAAGACAGTCCAGAAGAGAATTATTGGATTGTTTTTGCTTATGGCTCCATCCTTCAGCCTATTCCAGGAAGTTTGCAAAAGATTTGTGCTGTATAACAGAAGGAAATACAAGTTCCTCAATCCCTTAAATTTGTCATTTATAGCTCTATAAATGGTATTTAAAACTGTCACATGAATAAGGAAACACTTTTACTTTGAGAATTGTTTTGCCTATGTCCATTGTGGCATTATCCTTTCTGCACCTGATGACTGAAAGATCAAGAATTCTGAGGGACTGTAATGAGTCACAGAGTGCACATCTTAATAAATCAGATGTGCACTCTGCAGTTGCTCTGCTTAATTTTAACTTTCTGAAAAACAGTTTTACAAACTCAAGGAATTTGGATTTGCAAGTCGATAAATACATTGTCTCTTTACCTTTTCACAATTAAAGGGGAAATTTGAAGTTTTCTAAATGTGCAGAGCTCATCAAATATATTCCTCTGGAAGAACTACAGTATTAACACATTGTTAAGCAAAACTGCATAAAGTATTATTATAGATGCATATATAATTCATTATTCACTGATATATAGAATTAATTCTCCACTGCCTTATATGTAAACTTTGATGAATGATCTTCATATTTTGATCTTTAATTACTAAAAAATTACTAAAAAATTACACAGCAGCAATGAAGCAACATTCAATCAAAAAAAAAAAGATGTATGCCTTTATTGTTTTTTTTTATTTTAAATTATTGTAGACATTTGTGGTGAAGTTCAATACAGTAGTAGTTCCAGACTGAGAATGATCCGAAAAGTTTTAGATTTATCATTTTGTGTACATTTTTCTAAAAGTAAAAAAAGGAAACATAATTTGTTTTCATCTACAAGTAAAAAAATGATCCCCAGCAATTAAATCTTAGGTTTACTTTTCTAGAAAAATAAGTGATACAGATAAAAAATGCAGACTGACACAAACCAAATAAATCAGACACTACTAATGTACTATGCTCTGCAGGATAGATAATTAAATCAACAATTGGTTTTTTATTTATTACTGAAATTGACCTCAAAGTTCATGTCTTTATGAAACTTTCTCCAGAGAATAAAAACATAATTGGAATGCGACCAATGATGTTGAGTAAAGTATTATTATCTCAAATAGACTTGCGATGACTAAAATGCACAAGATTTGAAGAATAAATAAAATAAATCCTGTGGTTACTCTAAACCACTTGGAATTTTTCAAAATGTTAATAAGAAAATGGCAGCATCAGGCATAGAAAAGACACCAGGACATCAAAGGATGTTTTAGTCTTTTGTTTCAGAACAGTGGTATTTGGTAATCTTTGGGCAGTGACTGATGGAGGTTTGCTAAACTTACCCAAAACTTCCAAACTTAACGATATTCTTTAGGTTTCCTTTTTCATTATTTTGCCACCTGTTGCACTAAAAAACCCACAGTTTTCCTAATATCTAATTTAATTCCTCTATTTTGACAGCCAAATTATTTTCTTGTCCTTCCCTGAATAGATAAATCCTGTGGTCGCTAAATAATTCAGCATCATTGCCTTTTTAATCATATTTTGTATGCTGGAAGACCATTAGCACTATCCCTATGCCTTTTTCCTTTTTTAAACATAAAATACATTTATTCAACCTTTTAAAATAAGAAGTCTTATTCTTTGAATATTTTAATTTCTTTTTTTTTCTTTTCTGTGGACTTCCATTAGTTGTGTTTCTAAAAGCTGTGTTACTTGAAGCAGATGCAGTACACTATTAGAAGTCTGAAGTAGGACAAAGATAAACATACAATTTCTATGCTTCTCATCCAGTATTCTGCTGATTATACTCCAGATTAAGATTTTCCTTCTTGCATTGTCTTGTACATTTTGTCTGTTCTAAATCCAACAGAATCTTAATCTTTCTCATTTCAACTGAAGCCTCCCACAGTTCAGTTCTTTGTACGAGTGTTCACTAAACTTCATACTGTTAATTTTGGATGCCTTTTCCAAATAGTTAAGATGATTCAGATTTTAATTCTTCCCTACAAAGTGCTTGGAACTCATTAACCACAGCAGATGCAAACATGTATTGTCTATTCAGTCTACTGGCCAGTCAACCTGGCCAGCAGCAAAAATATGTAGAGATTAATCCTTCACTAAACTTTTCAAATTGTATTTTCTCCACCTTGATTGAAAAATATATGTAGATAATCTTTGGAGTGCAATTTTTCACCTAATTATGTATCTACTCTGGCAAATATTCAAGAGGTTGCCATACAAACATCAACAACATTTCTGAAGTGCTGGTTTAAGCCATCTACTGATTATTCCTTACCCAACAGCACTCTTATCCTCTCAAACAAATAAATCAAATGGTTTTCTACCATTCAGTCTAAATATATCAATTTGAGCTCTTTCCCTCACTGCTGTAAATTTCTCTTTAAACTTATAATTTATTTCATAATTTATAGGAATATTTTTTCTGAAAACAAAATCAGACCCACTGCTCTGTAACTTTACTTACCCTACTTTTCTGGCTTTCTTTATGTAAGTAAGTTTTGGATTTTTATTCCACCAGCCCTCTGGGACCTTCCTTCTATTCCAAGAATTCTAGTAATCACTAACAGTTTGGACACTGCATCAGCTTGTTCCTTTTGTGCTCCTAGGAGAATTTAATCAAATACTGCCTACTTGAATATCTCCAAATTTCTTCTGATTATTCTCTCATAATTTATCAGATATTCTTCTTTTGAGAACATTAATTTAATTAATAATGATAAATTTAATTTATTAATAATATTGTCATCTTGGTTTATTCAAGTGCAACCTACATCCTGTCTAGTGAAAGCATCCAGGAGATTTATTAAAGTATCATCAGAGTGAGGGAAAGAAAGAAGAAAGAAATGTTGAAGTGGTGATAATGAGCTATCAGGAACAATGGGCAATTGTTCTTAACTTTAATTATTTTTAGCACTTAGTTGTTGCTTTAAAGCAAAAGGAAAAGCAAAAGCTCTAAAGATATAATGAAAAGTGTAGTAAAAATGCAGATTCTGTTTTTGTAAACTCATTAAAAAATACTGAAGTTGTTTTAAAATTTTCTCTCTAGATACATATGAGGAAGAAGTAGACCTTCATGTAAATGTGATTCCTGAGAGTCTTCATGACTAACAGAGCTAGAGACAAGCCCAGGTGTTTCAGGTTACCAACACGCAGAGAAACTCTAACATCAGTGATCAGTGTGCTGAATAATGACTTCATGCTGCTTAGTTTTCTCAGTTGCACTACAGCAACAATTACTGCAGTCAATAGGAAAGACTACAGTGAAAAGTGATAAATTATGATGATATCCTTCTTCATTTGCTTGACCAGTTTTCTTTCATCATATTATTTGATTTTTTTTAACAAAATAGTTCATAAAACAAACATCATCTTTTCTAATACAGAGTTTTTAGTTAACAAATCTTGTTTTTTCTCACTAATGAACCTTTGTGATGTTACTAAATGAGTTCTCAGTTGGAATTTGTCAAAGTAAAAATAATTTAAACAAGATTGGGATTGAAACAATTTCTTGACACATAAACAACACACAGTTACCCAGCAATCAGCAAACTGTACATACAGAATCAATACTAGTAATAAAACAGAATAGCTGCAGTAGTGGACACGGGATGTTAAACCTGTAGAATTTTATAGATGCTTTGATCTCGTCACAAATTGATCTCCAGCGGTTCTAGTCTCACTAAATTGTGATTATACATGAGCAAACGCACAGATGCGCACAGGGCTGCAGGCAGAGCTCCTCCAGCAGAGCGTGTGGGGCGGCAGTGACACCCCAGTGTCCCGGCAGTGTCACACCTGCTGTGTGTCTGTCCTGCTGCCACACCCCTGGAGATGTGGGAGCCACAGCTCCCGGCGCCCATTAATGTCATACCCCAAAGGAAGCAGCCCCTCCCCAGGGCCAGGGAGGCCACTCAGGCTGCTCTGTCTGGGCTGGGCAGTGTCTGTGGTGGCACAAAGAGTCCTCTGAAGTGCCAAATCAGGTTTCACTCCTGATGTTTCCGCTTTAGAGTCTCCTCCTCCTAAAATGAATTTTCATGTTGTGTTTATGTGTCTTATCAGGCTAATTCCTGCTTTGTATCAAAAGCTTCGTAATTCTCTGATTGCTTCTTAATCCTTGTAAAGTGGAGGATGGTTATCCTCCACTTTACAAGATCAATTTAGGCAAATGGATTTAGAAACTTTTGAGTATTCAGTCCAGATATACATAATACTTCTCAAATTTTCATTTCACCAGGTTATCAAGGCAAATCATTCACGAAAGGTTGGACCATGCAAGTACCCCACAGAATTTAACTGTAAGGTTTATATAGATATAAAAGCCTGTCAAGAGAAATGCCAAGGTAGAAACTGCCTAGGAAATGGAAAACTGATTTTAACAGCAAAGTTGCACCTGTACTATGGGACAGGTCTGCCCTTTGGAGCATTCTGTTTTGTCCTGATCACAGGAACCAAAGGAGACTTTTTTCTTTTCCTTAGAGGGCATGTGAAAGGTAATGTACTACTAGATGCACTGCTGTACCCAAGTGTTTACTGCCTGTGCTCTGAACAGGACCAGGACAGTAGAGACAGTCTCAGAAACTTCAGTTTTATTCACAGAAAAATTATTCTTTTAACAAAGGAGCTGTGGTTTTCCTTAATACTTCTTTAATTTACTTCCATTTGACAATATTGTTTTCAGTCTCTTTGACTTTTTCTCGGACTATGTGCATTAATTTCCAGGTGATATGCTCACATGCAGGAAGCAGGCAGACAAACTGAGTCCTCCTCCTTTCTTACTGCATTGCTCTCCATTGCTTTCATTGTCAACCACTGTGCTTTGCTGTGATCACACAATCTAATTTACCCTTTTTTATTCTATTTTTATAGTAATAGTTTCTCTGCTAGCCCACTATGCTTAATGTAACTAATCAGCTGTGCTACTTTAAGTAAAAAAATCACCTTTCTACATCATTCATGAACAGCAAAGCAGTCTTATAGGAAGTTTGCCATTTACTGCTTGTTTGTTCCCTATTTGCCCGTGCTTCTTTATATTAATGTAGCTTAAAATTATTTTTCTATTTACAATTTTTTCTGTTTTGGATTTTTTTACACTTAGGTCCTTCTTCCTTTGAAAGGATTTTTTCTTTTAATACCATCAGAGTTCTTTCAAGAATAGTGGATTTTGAGGCCAAATACTTATAGAGCTCTCCTGATAAAAGTCAGTCATTTCTCATAGGAAACACTTCTATTTATATGTATTACACATGCAAAAGTCTAAACAAAAGTTAAAAATCGATGTATTCTTTTCCTCTTTGAAATAAAATCACATATGGAAAAAAAAACATAAAATAAAGATTCAGAGTATAAATTTGCTACTGCCTCATATTATCAGAGAAGCAAAAACTGCAGCATGACTTTGAACACTGGCATATCTGGGTCCAAGCTTCTGAGCCTGAGAGCATCCTCATTCTAACAGAAGTGGGAAGAACACACTGTAGAAACTCAGAACCCAGATGAAATCCCCCAAAAACCCATGAAAACAAGCCAAACTAAGAGGTAACAAAGTAAAATAATGAGAAAGTAATATATTTGCAAAGTTATTATACTCTCTAGATGATGGACTTTGACTTACAAACTTCATGTCTGAACTTTGGACTAAGATTTTGGCCCCTCTATCAGCATTGCATATCTTTGTACATTGTTATTTCAATCAACTTTTGCATGAAGATAAATGATAGTAAACATCAGTGTTGCAACATAGAATTTAACTTCTTACCACTGTAGAGAGAAAAAGAAATGAATTAATATTTAGACCGAACTGGTTTTCAAGTAAAAATCCAGAAAACTAGCATAATGTATGCTATACATGAATTACTGGTCATCGCCTTCATAAATAGAGTGCAAAAGATATTCAATGAAACTATTAACTATATTGACTGTATAAGGCTATACCTTTTTTTTTCTTTTAATTCTAATTTGGTATTGCATGCATTTAAAATTGCCATCATCTTCTCATACAAGCTGTAAGCACGCTGTGCTGGAGAACTAATTTCACACATGTGTCTCAGATGAGTAAACTCAGACTGTGGGTGCCAGTTATCTTTAGAGAATCTTTGTTCTGCAGGCATCAGTCTGCCAAAGCCCTGTTTTGTGATGTAGCAAAGAAAAGCTGCTTCTGAGAGCATGGAAAGTAAAGAAGAAGAATATGTCCTGGCTTAAGTTGATTAAAGCTCTATCAAAACTCTTTCCATTCATCTCTAGCAGAAAATCACTTGAATAAAAGATGGTTTTGAAAGGTGAGCAAATGTATTTTGAATTTTAGGGGCTTTCTGCCTGTGGTAAAACCACAGTCCTCTGTAAAGAAATCTGTGCTTGGAAAGCAGACTTATTTTTTACCTCATCTCTCTACTCTGTCCATTGTTTTGAATAAAATTGGAAGCACAGAACAATGTCCTAATAAATTTTTGGTATTTGCTGATTTATTTTCAGATGTTCTTAAAAAAACAAAAAGAACCAGGAAAATTTCAAACCATGAAGAGAATGGCGTATTTTTGTTTTCAAGAGAATGATAAATGTACTTGCTATTTCTACTCAATAACATCTGTTTTAATTAGAATTGCCACAAGGATAATTGTGAAGAACAAAAAAATGATGTTGCTGTAGTTTTGTTTGCTTCATGCTATTAAAATACACATTTCTAGTTGATATTTTGGTGAATTAATTTTTTTTTAAAATCGGTATCTGTGTTGAAGGATTTTTCTTTAAAACAGCAATTATTTCCTTCTCTATTCTCTTCCCTTCACAGCTTTCCTGGTGCAATTCACATCAAGCATATTTGTGAAATAGACACAGTGAAATGTTTTGCTACTGTCAAAGGAAAATGAATAAGGATAGAATGATCTATACCATAAGGATAGAATGATCTATACCACCGTAAGGGTGGTCAAGAGCCCTCAGAAATTTGCCTTTTCCTCCCTGCTCAGCAGAAGATCCCATACACCAATTCTTTCTCCCCATCTCAGAGAATGAATTATAAGTACAAAGACACTACCATTTGGAAAGAGAAAGAGTTAAAACTACAAATAAGCACATGTATATTAATTGTTGGCCAACAAAAGAAAACTTGTATTCTCAAAATCAAGAGAAAGAAGAATTGACCTATGGTTCCTCTTTCAGTGATATCTGTAACTGATATCAGCTGTTCTTGGGATAGGCTAAAGAAGTGCATCAGGCTAGACCAGGCAGAAGGTAAAAAATTCTGATATTTTACTCAGACAGACTGCTTTTTAAAAAATTCTTTTAAAATAAAAATAGAAGATACTTTTTTCAAAACCAAATTGCACTTGGGCAGCTGCTTATTTTAAAAACTGACTAAAGATTCACCATGAACATAAATAAAAATGAAGAAATTTTAAATATATTCAACAGGCAAAACATGTACTCATTATTAAAATGCCTTTCTTAATCTTCTGATTCATGCAGTCTTATTTGTATATCTTCCTAACAAGAACAGCAAGCAGAAGCTGCAATTTACATGATTTTTTATTGTGTTTTCTGCAGGACTGCTTAAGTAGAGATCAGCATTGGCTGTTGTGGAAAGTGAGTGATATATTACCTTGGGCTTAATATTGCAAGTGACTCAGCTGGAGTCTGTGTCAGATTTACAACACAGTATCTGCCTAATACTGGCAGTAGCACAACCTCTTTCAAAGCTCTTGAGTGAACTTTCACAGATGTCAAATGTGTCATATTCTGCTGAAAGAGGAGGGTGGAGATTCTGTTTTCTATCACCTCCAGGAATTTACCTCCAGGAAGGTGCCAAGCTTATTTTTATCTCTTCTCGAGACTTTTATCACTTTCTCTTCTAGGCTTTTAAAATTTACATCTGGAAACAATGTGCTATAGTTGAATTGCATTACATTTGTACCTTGCAAGCAGCAATCTTTGCACCTGGGTTTGGTGTGGATCACAGTGTTGATATTCAGCACTTAAATCATGAGTGTAAGTATGCTTCTAAATGCTCAGTAGGAAGTATTTTTTTCTAATTTCTAGATAATAAAAGCATGGCTGAGATAGATGGGATTACCCTAGTGTCACAAACTGGCATTACCAGTTTACCTTCAGTGTCACAAACTGGCACTGAATGAAGAGCACAGCACATCTTCCCTGACTGTAACCTTTGGTCACTCCATCTATGAGCTCAGGGAGTCAGCTGAAAGCATTACTTCCTATTGGGCTGCAGCTGGAACAGCTCTACAGAGAGATAGCTGTTCTACAGGTGTGCTGGAAATCCATTACATATTGGTATATTCATAGAAGTGTTCCATCTTTTGCTTCTCTGTTACTCTTAGCAGGTTCACTTTACCTTTGAGTCTTTTGCCTGAATTTTGTTTTAATTCATCTCTGATCAGTTCACAAGCCTGTGTTTTCTTTCGTGCAATGTACAAACAGAGGCAGCAGGGTTGTCCTCTGGTAGCTGTTGTGTGCTGAGGTTGACTTTAGATGTGGGCTCAGCATGCAGCAAGGGTAAGCATCCAGCTCCAGTCTCTCTGGATTATACCCTCGTTCACCTGTGCACCTCATTACCATTGCTGACCATTTAGGTGCACATTCCTCCAGTAACAGACCTTTACCCTTTAGCTATTCTGGGACCATCTCATTATTTTCTACCTCTATGCTGTACCCCAGGCAACAGGAACTTATTCACTCAAAAACCTCACTCAGGAAGCTTACTAAAGCAAAATGCATGCAGTCTTGTCTTGGGGAGCTGCAACAGAGTGATTAGGGAAGCTTTTTCATTGCTGCTTTGTAGGTTTGTGCTTTTTCATATTAAATCAAACAAAATATAAAACCCATAGAACAGTCAAGGTGCATGAGTTTTTTGGCTGCATATTGCAAGACTCAAGTGCTTTTGGCATTTCTTATGTATTTCAGTTGTTATAATTTATTCTTAGTAAAATGTGAACTGAACACAATCTGCAGACATTAGCTAGAAAGGTGCTGCCTTGAGTATTCTTCCTTCACATCCCAGCTTATTTAAAAGGACTGTGTTATATTACAAGTATGTTTTCTGGATCCATTTTTATGTTTCCTATTTAATACTGACTGCCTTGTTACTACCTAAATATTTTGTAATGTATTACAGACCTTTGAAAGAAATGATATAATGTACCTCATCCAAGGCCCTACATAAATAACAAATTTGTACTCAATAATAATTATGCATCCTCTGAGTGCCTTACCTAATGTTAGCTTCTTTTTCCTTCATTGTTTTTATTTAACTTGTAATTAATGCTTTCTGCAAACAAATGTGAAATGTCCATAAAGTAGCAAATAATTTAGGTGGTTAATTAAATAGAATACAAAATAATTGTATGCTGAAGAATCCTATGGGAATTTTTCATAACTGAAGACTCAACTACATTTCATTTAAGATTTATGAAGTCCTCCACAAAACAAATTGTAGTTGATATGAATGGAAAATCAAAAGGCTTTATCAAACTCAGGTGAGTTCTGTAAGCAAAACACGAGTCTAAGAATACACTGCAATAAAAAATCTGAAGCTGCAAAGTTTTATGTTTTATAGGGTATTTGCATTTCCCCATCTAAATGCATCAAGAATGTGCATAAGTTACACGTTTCTATCTACCATTACATCACAGGACAGGTCAGATGTGAAATAGTGAGTGGAAAGACACTTCCTAATTTTTCATTATGTTTTCTATCATCATGTGTGTTGCATTCCTGAACAAGCCAGAGTATGGTTGTAGTTGGGAAATCAGGGTACCTGAAAAAGTTCTGACTTGATTAGAATCATAAATAGTTTGAAGCTGAAGTTACTGCAATAATTGGAATCTACATGTCCATGTTGCCCTTGTAAGGAGATTTCTTATGTTATATTAGTTTTCTTGTAGATTTTTTTAATGTTGTCTGGTGTTTGTTTTGTTGTTTTTGTTGTTGTTGTTTTTGGGGTTTTTTTTGTTTGTTTGTTTGGTTGGTTTTTTTAATTTTTGTTTGGTTTCTTTATCCTTAAAAAGAGTTTTCACTTAAGTTTTTGAGAGTTTTCAGTAGCATACATCTTATCAGGTGTGATAGCATATTTTAATATATGATAACCAGAATAATTCATTTGGAAATAGCAATGCCCCTAAACATGAAGAAAATATATTAATATATAAAATAAAGCTAATAGAAATAGGAGGGGTTTAAAGAACACAAAGAGCAACTACAACAGTTTCACTAAGAAGGAACCAGAAAAACTCTGAATTATATCATATTCTCATTTGGCTTCATGTCTCAGCTGTTGTTAAATGGCATAATTTCAGCAAAATCAATGAAGCTGGGCTAATCTGCATCCTTTCAGTTGAATGGAAATACACCAGTTCACACCAGCTGGGAGACCAGGCTGCTCCAGCAATGGCTTGTCCTTGGTTTCAGCCATTTACGGTCAGTAGATTTGCTTCAAGTTATGATCATTCCAAGAAAGATGTAAATTCATTTATGCAAAGAAGGCCAGAACTGTTTCATATGGAGAGATGTATGGAAGTGCTTTGTGGCAGATATCTTTTACAAAAGGATTTACATGCATAATTGAAAAGTAGTGACATTAGCATGATGAAAATATCTTGAGGTAAACAACACATAGAAAAACTGGAGTAATATGAAGTGACAGCAAAAATATGGATGAAAGAGGCCAATTGAGTATCTGCCAACTAACACTGATAATTCATTTTCCAGTTTGAGGATTTCTGGGAAGCAAATGCTGTTCAGTAGATCTGCTCACAAATGGATCGCAGCTCCTCTTCAGTAAAGAAAATGTAGGGAAAATATCATAAGACACCATATTGATGCATTGTCTTTCAGCAGGAACTTTCAATTTTGTTTATTTATAACAAGTTCTTTGTGTTGTAGAAAATCCTATCATTTGACAGAATCATTAGATTTAATTAATTAGGATGTGCCTATTTGGTATTTCAGTTGTTCTGGTACATTGGAGCCTACAAACTGATTGTTTGTTCAACAGCACTGGGAATCCAATCTATCTCCTTGGCAAAGCCTTTCAATGTAGCTCTCAGCAGGCAAAGTCACTGGGCTTGTTTTCATAAAAGTTACTTCTATTATTGGGACTTAGACCTCCCCTAGGGAAGTATTCACAGTGTAATTAGCTACTGAAACAAGAAGTCTTTTCAATTGCTTTCAGAACAACTTCAGGCTGGTGATTGATAGGAATATGAGAATTTGGGGAGAGCTGACAATAGTAAATGCTTTTAATTAGGGGGAAAAATCCCAGAGAAGGCTTTAAACCATGTCTTAACTTACTTTGCTGTAAAACATGCCCAAACTTTTCTTTGTTTATTTTCTCCCCTTTGGTGTAGACTAGATATGTATTTAAATGAGGTACATATTTAAAACCAATTAAAAAATGAATAATTCCTCTCCAGTTATCAGGCCTTTGTGGCCTGATTTTAAGCTAGATAATAGCTTTCTGATATCTAATGATCATTGCTCACATTCAAGCATTCTTAAAAATCATCACTGAAAACAAATGCTAGTTTGTACATATACACGTATTCTCTCTTCGCAAATAGGGTTGATTGCACAACAAATAAAATGTTTTAATTGGAATACTATCCTTCTACTTATTTGATAATTAGGTATAAAATTTGAACCTTTGAATTGTATGGCAAAGAAAATACTATGTTAAATGCAAAGTATTATTCTGCTAGTCCTGATTGTACATTGGAGGAAGGTTTGGCTGAAATATATTTTTTATTTTTTATATGGGTTTACTTGATTGCTAGGAGTTACAAAATGTAACACCAACATCTCTTCTTGAGAGAAAAGACACCCAGGGCTTCTTAGAAATGAAACAATAGAACTTCAAGGATAGTGAAATATTTAGTTACTGTTTATTGTGAGACTACTCTTTATTGTTACAGATTTCGAAGAAAGGTTATTTGTTTTATAGCAACAAGCACCCTAGAGCTAACAGCACTGCTTCTCTTCTCTTTTTTTTTTCTTTTATTTTTCCCTTTTGAAATAACTGGCAAATATTAGCAGAGAATTTGTGCAGAAGAATTCCAGAAAATATGAGCAGGTCCTCTAACCAGAGATGGATTTTGGTAAGAACTGCTGGATTTTGTCCTCATTTTGTGAAGTCATTCTATGACAAGGTTGGGCCTTCATCACCACAGTGTTTGCTCAGCAAGCAGGGACCCTGATCAAAGAGCAGGAATGAATGCTCCAGGCACCACCTTCCAGGCATGCCTTGGGAAAATGACACAGGAGAAGTCCTGGAGCCTGGCCACCTGCCCTGGCCATTGGGTGGGAGACCCACAGGTGCTCACAACTTCTTTACATGACACTTTTCCCTCTCCACCCCTCCATAAGCCAGACAATGAGAAAGGAAGTTAAAGTGTTCCCACCCTAGGTAAACCCTTTCCATTCTAGCTGCTGCCTGATGTAGTGATGCACTTCACTTATTGGTCCTTTCTAATACACTTAGACACTGAGGGTTTCTGCTCATAAAGAGTTTAACTGGCTTCTGGGGGAGAATGGTCACAACAGAAAGTGCTGTAAGTAGTGTACACAGGTCTTCAGTTTTCTTTAGTCTTAATTTTTGTACATCAGAACAGCCTTTAAATTTGAAAAGTTATAAAATAACCCAAATACACTGTGACAAAAAGCATTTATATTGTGACCTGTGACTACGTTTTAGAACATTAGACAGGATTTTTAAAATATTATTTGGCTTAATAAACAGCTTTTCACCTGATTTTTGACTTCCATTAGCAATAGGGCTCTTGTATGCAGGAATACATGGAGAAAGCTTTCTGCCTCTGGTGCTGAGCTTTACTCCCTGCCATAGTATCCTGGCTGTCCATAGGATAGACCAGGTGGTGTAAGGAGCCTTTGGCAGGACCAATGGGCCTGTGAAGCCCTTAGGACTCCATACTTCTCTTTAATCATTCTTCTGTTATTAAATATCAAAGACACGGGTCAAGGTTTGCTTCTTGCCCTGTGTTTGATCACATCAAACAAAATTCAATTAATTATGACCTTAGAAACTGTTTTGGGGTATCAGACCTCAGGACAGAATTTTTCTGAAGCTGTACCTAAACCTCCTTCTCTTTTGTGAGATATGCCAAGCTAACATTTGGCCAGAGAGGCCAGTACAAAGCACTTTTTTGCAGCTGATCTCAATGCAATAGCAGAAATTGGCTGGATCCCACATTAATGTGGTTTCCCACTTTGAACCACATCAAAGGAAAATGCTAATTCCCTGAGAGAAGGCAGGATGTTTAGGTACTTCACTGGTGCTGTTTTCAAATCAGGTAATTTAATGAAACTAGACAGAAGGAAAATTGGCTTATGATTGTGCCTTTGGAAAGGGATAAATAAAAAGCTTTGCACCAAAATATCTTCCCTGAAGATGCAACACTGATCTGAATATCACAAACCAGCAGATTGAAATATGAACTGACTCTGTTTGCACTGAAAAGAAATACAATATTTTCCCTCCTTAGTAGGAAGAAGTAATTATTGTAATATGCACCATAGCTGCATAAATTAAGCTTTTGACTTAGAAAAACAAAACAGGGGAGAGGAGAGGAGACGAGAGGAGAGGAGAGGAGAGGAAAGGCTCAAAATGCTTACAAATGTATCTTGTCTCCCTACACAAAGATGAAAATTAAAAAAAAATAAATTAAAACTCCCCGCTCTCTTCTGGAAGAGTTTTAAATTCACTTGATATGTACTCACCAGAAATCAGACTAAGGTAACTCCACCAGAACAATACAAGAGTACCTATAAAAAAGGCCCTAAGCTGTCACCTGCTAAAAATGAATGGGCCAAGTGTATGGAGCAGCATCCATTGCTGGGGATTCCTGACTGATCAGTCTGTACTTCCAGGTCCCTCCAGGAGCCTCCTTGCCAACTGACCAGATAATCAGAGTGGCAGGTGACAGCCCACTAGGGCTCCAGATCTTTATCTGCTGCCTGCTGATCAGCAAAACTTGATGAACCCAAAGTAATTTATTTTAAGCAAAATATTTAGTGCGTCAGAATTTTGCATTTTTCAGTGAAACTTAATTTTTGCTTTAAAATTTCTACTGGCTGAAAGTTTTTCTTCAGTATCCTTTCATTCTGAAGGCATTATACAATCTGAATACTGTTCGGAGTGATTTAAATTTGCAGGACATTTTTTGTTTGTGTTTTGTTTTGTTGTTTGGCTGGTTTTGTCCTTTTGGTTGGTTTGTTTTGTTTAGTTTTTTTTTTAATTGCACATTTGTACCATATCTATCACTTTAATTGCTAATTACCTATATTGGCTAACACACTCTAGAAAATGCTTTAATTTAATACAGATAAGCAGTGGAGACCCTGCAATCCATCCCTCTACCAGCACACTTTCCTATTATAAACCTCTTTTTTCTCCTAAAATTCAAAGTAAAATAATTGTACTGTCACAAAAGAAAATACACATTCTTGGAAGTCTCTGCAGATGTATTTTACCATTAAAAAAAAGAGATTATCTCTATCTTCTGTAGATTGAAACGAAATATGCTGGAAATTTTTGAAACTCTTAGTAATAAACTAATGAAGCAGTGTTTTGTAACCTCAATAGAACACTGACAAATGGAGTAAAACAGCCATTTCTGAAAGAGACAAACCTTTCATTTTATATGAAATCCCAGCAATAAACTAAGTGAACTTTTTGTTCCTGTCTGCATATGAAGCAGGATGTACCTCCAAAGATTTAAACTCGGTGAAACTCAACAACGTGGTTCCATTTCCTAATTTTGTCATGATGATTTTCGCAGATGAACACCTACAATTCCTTTTGTAAACATTTTGGATGGTGCTTTGTTACCCTTTCCCTGCAGCAGTCAATAAAAATGAACACAGATCCATCAGTGCAGATCTTGAATTCTTAGGTCCAGCTGCTGATGGACATCGTACGGGATGTAGCACGTGGGGACCAGGTGACACTTGCTCCTTCTGATGCACAGCAAGGGCGCTGACCTCTTTCAGAAAGGCAAGACAGAATTTCAGCATTTGTAACATCTTAAACTGCTGCAATAAAATTTGTCTCTCACAGCCAGAAGCTTGTTTTCACTTCCACAGTAGTTTGGCTGTACAAAAATGCCAGAGTATTGAGCCTAAAGCTTCCTCCCTAATCACAGGCATAAGGGAAAAATCACAGACACACGTCTTTCCTTGTCATACTGGGACTAAAGAATTAGATTTTTGTTTTATTGAAAAAGCTTATACATTTATACATTTGTAAAAAAATAATACTCTGCACAGAAAATTACATAAATCATATAAATTTGAATTTATTCTGTTTTTGAAATGAACCATCAATGAAATTTTGAAAAATCTGTGTGCCTCTGGATCAGCAGGTTCCATCCTCAAACCTTGCTCATCTCTCCTTGGGATTTCTCATCAATTCCCTTTGAGGAGAAATGGTTTGATTGAGCCTCTTATTTCAGAACTAGGTAATCTCAGGTAATTACTCTGAATGTATTATTTCTTATTTTGTTTCACAGAATCCCAGAATCTCAGAATTGTTAGCGTTGGAAGGGACCTCTGGAAATCATCTTGTCCAGCCTCCATGACACAACAGGGTCACCTAGAGCATGATTCACAAGGACAGGTGGATTTTGAATGTCTCCAGAAAGGGAGAATCCATGACCTCTCTGGGCAGCCTGTTCCATCCTCAGTATAAAGAAGTTGTTACACTGAGATGAAACTTCCTGTGTTTGAGTTTCTGGCCATTGCCACTTGTCCTATCACCGGGCACCACTAAAAAGAATCTGGCACAATTCTCTTGGCAGACACATTGGAGATATTTATATGCATTAAGGAGATTCCCTCTCAGCCTTCTCTTTCTACACTAAACAGGCCCAGCTCCCTCATCAGAGGAGAGATGCTTCAGACTCATAATCATCTTTGTGGGCCTCCGTTGGACCCTCTCCAGTAGTTCCTTGTCTTTCTTGAGCTGTGGAGAATAGAACACAGTACTGCAGATGTGGCCTCTCCTTTGCCAAGAAGAGGGGGAGAATCACCTCCCTCAAACTGCTGGCCACACTCTTCCCCGTGCAGGACCCTAAGCTTGCCTTTGTTGGACACCTTCAGAGGTTTCTCTCTGCCCAACTCTCCAACCTAGAAAGGTCCCACTGAATGCCAGCATTGCCTTCAGGTGTTTCAGCCACTCCCTCCAGTTTTGCACCATCAGCAATTATTTCTGAGGGCACATTCTATCCCTTAGACCAGGTTGTTGAAAAGAAAGTGGAATAAGGCTGGACCCAGTACTGAATGCCCCTGACTAAAAACCTGGATTCTACTCCACTGATTGTGATCCTCTGAGCTCTGCCATTCAGCAGTTCTTAATCCACCTCACTGTCCACTCATGAAACCCACATTTCCCCAGCTGACCTATGAGGATGTTATGGGAGATGGTGTGAAAAGTAGAGTCCAGTCCCTTAGCTTAAAGCTTGTCTGACTGAAGTGGCCAGCCTGCTGCCAAAGATTCTCTTGCCCTTTTTAGGTGGGTGGATCCCATCCACATCTTAAGAAGCTGCAATCATTAAAGTAAAACCCACTGTCATAAAAGCCAAAACCTTTTTGATGGCAGCAGCAATGAAGGTGGATTTTGATCTGCACTATGCTTCTGCTTCTGGCTCTCCCTGTTTCTCTAATCAGTAGAATGGATGAGAGGATGACTTGTGCACTGCTGTTTTCCACCTGCCTCACCAGAGCTTTCTAGTCTTCCTTGATTCTACCTATTTTTTGCCTTGTGGTGTCGTTTGTACCTAAGTGAAAAAATAGTAGTGGACAGTAGTCTGTGCTCTCCACAAGCTGGGGCACCCTCAGATGGATTTCAACTCCCAGAGGGCAGCATTCAGCTCATGACTCTCCCTCAGCAGGTGGGTGCCTCAGTACTCTTTAACAGAGTCACCCACTATGAGCACTCAATGTTTCCTTTCAAGACAACCCCTGTGTGAGCGCAGGTTCTCCTTTTTGGCCTTACTCATGGACATCTAAAGCCCAAAATCACACATTAATTATTTTTCTGCTCAAATGTATTTTATCACCTAGGTACCACATGGTTTAATTTCCATCTGGAAGAAAAAAGATCATTTCCTAACCACTATTATTGCAGTTTTTAAATAAATCCATTTAAATATCTTCTTGTTCTGCCCCTTGGAATATGACAGACCTAGAATACTTATTCAAGTCTTTACTAAATACATGACCCAAAAGATTCTAGGAGAACTAAAAAACAATTTTAGTAAGCATGACTGCAGTGCCATTGATTTAAGCCAGTTATTTCTTCCTTCACCTTTGTCATGTCAGGCCACAATTAAAGCAACATGTTTTGATTTCCTGGCAAATGTAATCATGTATATATCTGTACTTCTCGGGACTGCTAACTAAATGAAAGTTACATTTCCAAAAATTCTGTGTTGTGAAATATAGTCCATTATTTAAACTTCCATTGAACAGAAGAGAAATGTAGATTGAGTTTTTTTCCTGGCCTTTTCCCATAAGGTTGTAGGTTCATACATAGTTCACTGATCCTGACAAGTCTTTCTTTAGGAGGATCAGGATGGGAGGCAAGCTCTTCAGCTTTATCAGATTTCCTGTACTATGTTTAAAGCCATAGAAAATTTCATAATTCCTTTTTTTATTAAAATCAAGTCATGCATATATCCTAGCCTGGCTAAAACACTTGGATCCTCATTAAATATTCTTCTGTCTGGTTATTTTTCCTGTGTTACTTTACTACTTTTGTTCCTTTTCTCTTCATTTGGATTTACTTTGTGCAAAACTTTATATAGACTTTATATATAGCTGCATGTCACAGCTTGATTTCAAAGTTTTCTGGCTTGATTTGAACTTTTCATTTGAAGAATTTTCTGTCAATATATTTGCCCAGTGTAAGCGTAACATACTTAACAAGCTTTTATGCACATGACCTGGGAAATAGAGTTCTCTGGTATGCCTTCCAGACTCAGTGGTAAATATGTGCAAAAATGCTTTCAGTACTGAGGCTAATTTCTCTTAGTGCATTTGAGGTTATTCATGCCAGTGAAAATACATGTGCTTCAGTTCCAGATAACTTCATGTCCTTCATGAAGTGCAGCTACACTGACATCTGAATGTTCTACCAGGTGGACCCATCAGCTTTACTTTGCCCAAATGTGGAGTGGCCGTTGAAGACAACTCCAAGATTCAGTTTCAAAGGATAGAGGATTAGATCTTTGATGATGAATTACTTTAAAAAAATCATGTCAACTTAATAAGATCACACAAGTCCTGAAAATATCTTATTTTGTTGTTGTTATCTTTTCTTGGGAATTTTTTAGCTGATACAGTTGAAGAAAACCTTATTTTACACATTTACTTCTAGAAAACTTTTAATATGAATACTCTTCTACTGAGATAATGGAGTTTTGCTTTCATTTGGGTGAAAGAAGAATAAAGCATATTAATATATACATATAATACACACACATTCACCCTTTAAGACTTAATCTTCACTGATCTAAAATTCTAATGTAATGAAGGACTTAAATGAATATCTATCAATGATCTGGTAGTTTCATCTCTGCCTTAAAGACTGACAAAAATCATTATGCTGAAAACCAGGTCAGAAGTTCAAAGTATCAACTTCACCTTGAGGGTTTATCAGCAACTATAACTCTGCCACTGCCTGACAGAAAAGGAGCTGGGGGTGCTGGTCAGCAGCAGCTGGACATGATCCAGGTGTGCCCAGGGGGCCAGGAAGGCCAAAGGCACCTGGCCTGGATCAGCAATAGTGTGGCAGCAGGACCAGGGCAGGGATTGTCCCCTGTACTCAGCACTGGTGAGGCCACATCTCAAATCCTGTGTCCAGTTTTGGGCCTCTCACTACAGGAAAGGCATTGAGGGCCTGGAGTGAGTGCAGAGAAGGGCAGCAGAGCTGGGGAAGGGTCAGGAGCACAGCTCTGATGAGGAGCAGCTGAGGGAGCTGGGGGTGTTTGGCCTGGATAAAGGGAGGCTGAAGGGAAACCTCATCACTCCTCTCTCCAACTGCCTGAACGGAGGGTGTAGCCAGCTGGGGGTTGGTCTCTTCTCCCAAGTAAAAAGGAATACATTAGAAGAAATGGTTTTGAATGGCACCAGGGAGGTGTAGTTTGTATATTAAGAAAAAATTTCTTCACCAAATGGGTTGTCAGCACTGGAACAGGCTGCACAGGGAAGTGGTAGAGTCACCACCCCTGTAGATATTTAAAAGAAATGAAGGTGTGGCACTTAGGGACATGGTTTAGCGATGGACCTGGCAGTGCTGGGTTAATGGTAGGATTCAATTATCTTAGAGGTCTTTTCCAACCTACTAAACCATTCTGTTATAATTACACTTTGTCATAAGCAGCTGTGGCCTACATATGATGGACACACTTTGTCTTTCATGGCATTGATTTTCAGGCTGGCAGGAGCTTTCCTATTGAAAGCTCTTTTCCTCCTTTAGCTTTCATAAACCCTAAATGTTTTATTTTTTTACAAGCTTAACAAAGAGAATATATTTCTAGAAAAACAACCCCAAATTTGATTAAGATTGCTGTTGCAGTAAGTAAAAAAGTCTGCAAATTATGCCAAGGTACCTCTCTGAAAAAAATTTCAAATATCTTGGAATCCACAGTGACATTCATTTACCATGAAGAAAAGAGACTGGAAACTTTGGCTGTAATCCAAAAATAGGGGTGCTTTGGATCTGTTTTTCCACATTGGCTGAAATAGCAAAAAAAGTAAAAATGATAGCTTCCAAATTTTAAACAACTTGAACATATTTCAGATTTTAATTGAATGGAACGTTTTTAACCTTAAAAAATAAATTCCTCAAAAAGAGAAGCTTGAAAAAAAATCATGTTTTTCTGATTATCTCATGGCAAATCAAACTCAGCATGTTTCTCCTTTCCATTGCTAAAATTATCTACCATAATCCTTGTAAACAAATGCCAAAAATCAATAATACAGGTAATCAACTAAGGTCAGTTTTCCAGCAGATATGCCCTAACCTTACCTGCAGGTGTTTTTCTTCAGAAAATATTTTACTAATTTTCTTTTTTCCCTGTCTCCATGGCAGTATAAGTAAGGATGTCCTAATCAGAACTGGAGCTGTTTGATGCCACAGCAATAACTATCTAGCTAATAATAACTCTAAATACATGGAATATTTTTCAGAGTTAAAAAGGAGTATCAATAATAGCTGTGAAGGCATACATTTGCCAAAGTAATGCCTATGAAGAGCTAATTTCGTTCCATTTAAAGTTTATAAAACCAACTCATTAAATTAATATGAGGTTTTCATAGACTAGAGCAACATATGAAATAATCAATATGAGTGATAAAAATAATCATTTTTTTTGAGCATTTCACTGTTTAATCTATATCAATTATCTTTGAGTATTTTCTTATCTTTGTAGGAAATATTTTTATTTGTGGAAAAGGCAAATTAAAAGGTAAAGTTTTATTGTATGGTCTTCAAACCTACCTTCACACCCCACAGGTCATAGTAACAGAGTGCTTAACTCAATGGTTTGCACATAGTAACCTCAGTCTGATTCAGTGAAGCACTTGTATCTCGTTGGTTAAACGTGGATGTGGTTTTGAGACACCTGGTCTGGGTGTCCTGGCCATGAAGGAAGATTAGGAAGATTAGAAGTTGGTGCTATTTAAGGTGCCTTCCAGCCCAAACCATTCTATGACTATAAAATTTTATGGTTTTACAAAAATGTTCCCTCAAGCCACATGAAATTCTGTAATCAACCATTCCAAATTTGCATTCAGTCTTAAATGTAATGACAACTGAAGTTTAGCAAGTCAAAATAGAGATACCATTTTATTAGAAATCAATTTGCCTTTCTGCATTGCTGCTGTGTGACAAAATTTCATGATAGTCTTTGAACCATTGAGAGTATCAAATCCCACAATTTTTGAGGAGTGAGACCTTAAAGTAGCCTGAATCTGGAACTGTTTCTGAAGATAATGATGCAGTTGGTAAGAAACTGGCCCAGAGCTGTGGGCCAGCTGAAGTCCACAGTATGCTTTGTAATCCAGCTTCCCCATTTTCCCAGCCTGGAAGATGACTGGAGTAGGACACCTAGGAGAGGAAATCAGGACATTTGGTGGGGCAGGTACGAAACCAAGCATATGTCATGTCCTGAGTGTCACCTGTTGAGAGTCTCCAACATCCCCCAGTGTAGATAAAATGGTACTAGAACACATAAGTAGTACTAGACATAGTGTAATGTACAGAGATATATAGAAAAATTAATTATTAAAAGTATTTAATTTTCACAATATTAAAAATTTATGGAATCTAAAGAAAATTCGAAAACACTATTGAAAACATACAATATGGAGATTTCCCTTAATTAAGAAAAAAACACCCAAACCCAACTAAACAAAACCAGAACAAAACAACCAAGAAAAAAAAAAAAGGTGCTGTACTTCCATGTTATCTTCAACACTGACATTTCAGGTCACAACTCTGCTGAACAAGATGCAGCAAAACAGAGCTTTGTCTTAAGGTGGTGGTGCTGAAAGTAAAATAACCTTGACCTCTGTTGCCCCTCTGGTGCATTTTACTTCTTGTGGGCAAAGCAGAAGTGCCTTGTCCTTGAGCACCAGTATGGCCAGATTGCTGCCTGTTTGGACAGATGTACATCACCCCATATTATGCTTTACATGTGCCTTCAGGCTACAGTCTAGCAGTTCTGAAATGTCAGGCTTAAAAAACAAGACATTTTTAAAATTTATTATTTATTCATAAGTTAAGCCAATTCTCTCTTCTCTTAGTTTTTCTGGATGTTGAGAAGAAAATAGTAATAATTAATCTGGCATATTGAAAAAACTAGTCATAAGGAAATTGCATGTTTTTACAATGAATGTTTCAAAAAGCAAGCTTGGTTTTAGAACTATTTAAGATTGTGATACCAGTGCATGTATGGGGGCATCTTGTGCAAGTAGAAAACAAACTACTGTTTTATTTCAACAATACTAATTGCCTTGAATTAAAAAAAAAAAAAAAATTACAAATGTTTACTGATGCAACTATAATTTTCTTCTTGAAAAGCTGGTGTATTACTGTGGAGCATTCATGTAAAGAAAACAGCAGTTCAGTTCATCAATAAATTTCCTGAGTATCATGACTGTCAGGTCAGGTTCATTACTATAGAAAGAAACATTCTGTTTGTAATAGAATCTTTCACAAATCACCATATCCATCCTGTATGCAATATAAATCTAGTTAATATTCCTGTTTGACCTCTGTTGCTTTGGAAAGAATATTTTGTCTTGAGAATGCATCACACATAAAGGGCAATTTGACCTTTACCTTCTTTTTTATCTTAGAACAGAAAATTTAGAACTCATCTCATGCCCTAAAATATTTATGAATTATGTTTGTTTAGTGCTTGCACTTTCAGTCAAGATCAGGGTGCCCTTTGATTACTGATCAGATTGAGCTCTTGTGAGTGGGGTCAGTGCCAGATTTTCAAAACAGACTCAGGTGAATGCTAATGCATTGAAGACTTTCTCACCTGATATGATAATAGGTGTGGCTTGCAAGGTGTTAATGCTTCAGTGTCACTTAGTAACTTGTTGATTCAATTATTAAAACCTTCTAGGCAGAATGCTTTTAATCAATAGAATGAATTTGGTGCAGAAAGGATCTTGAGGAATCTCTTGTAATCTGGTACCTGGCAAAAAACCAAACCAAAACAAAGCAAAATCAAAAAAGTGTTTGAGTGGATTCGGTGAGACTCATATCTAGGATTTTGTGGGCTTGGTCTAAGGTTCATAGTTGGCAGGCTGCTGACATACCATGATAAAATATGAGAGTACTGCATTAGAAATGCTAATACCTGTTCTGTCTATAGGTCTTGATCCAACAATTAGATAGCAGCTGATAACAGTTCTTAAAACTAAAAGAGAAAGTTAAGATTCCCGCTCTTATATGCAAATGTGTCTATTCTCCACCCTGGCAAGGGACACACATTGATTTTCTTTTTCCTGCCTTTAGCCCCTCTAAAGCACTGACTTTTATTTTTTTATGAGCTGCATGAGAAAACAGCAGTACATAAGTAACTGAACCTTGCTTTTTTTAGGAACTGGAAAATTTACATCTGCAAGTCCTAAACCTGAGGGGCAAGCTGAATAGAGGGATAACCTTCTGATTTTTCTTACAAATACTCTCTCTGATGTGTTGTGAGTAGAGACAATTACATCAAAGCCTATTCAGTGAGGTTACCAAAATCTTGTATTGCTGTTTAAAAACAAGCAGGGCCAAGGGGTTGAGGAAGGTGGTTCTCCCTCTCTACGCTGCTCTTATGAGATTCACCTGGAGTATTGTACTCAGTCCTGGGATCCACAGTGCAAGAAATATCTCACAGGCTGAAAATGTTGCTATTTCATTTATGAATATTAGACTTTTGCATTAAAAAGTGATGGATGAATTAATGTATTATCAACATATTTAGAGTGGATAAGTATATTTTTAATTAATTATGTATGTCAAAATACAGTTTTTAAATATTATTTGACTAGCTAATATTATACATCACCTGCACACATGATATGTAGATCTCTGCTCTTAGAAGCAAGAAGAAAGCCCCTACTTCCCTTACTTCTGTGGATGTCACTATTGTACTGGGAACCCCACCACATGGATGATCCCAGCAGAACCTGGTCTGTTGGAGCCTTGTAAGCACATGATATCCCCCATCTGGTGGAAAAGGGGGATGAATGTAGGGTTACAGTGTGACTGCATATGTTAAATGCCAAATGACATTATGGGCAAAAGAAAAAACAATAAACATAAGGTAGCCAAGACTACTGTTAGTTCAACTGATATTTTAGCAGTCTGAAAGTCCAAGTCAATCCATTAATACAAAAATTGCCTCACTCGCCAAACAGCTGAAATTGATATACAGAAAAAAATGGTATTTTCCCTTCCTCTCAGGTGTTGTCTTCACCCTTCATGGACTCCTCAGGGGCCAAAGGTGGACCTTCATTCCTCAAAAAGCACACATGTTCCTCAAAAGGGAACAGATGTTCCTGAGGAGTCATCAACATCCATTAGGAGGTCTCTGATAGGTGGCATATGTGTTCTTGGGGGTGTTCTTGGGGGTGTTCCTCCCTTTCCTCAATCCAGAGTCCTCTTGGGTTTAGTTTGAACTACTTCTCACAGCCTGCCTTCTTCTCAGTGGTTCCAGCTAAAGTTGAAAAGTTTCAGGGTTTCCCCCAGCATCTGCTAACACAGTCTGTCACACAGTGGTGAGCAGAGTTCTTGAGAACTTTCTTGTATTTTGCAGTTGTAGAGGTTAAACTAACCCAGGCCGGACAACAGTCAGCTGCCCACTAACCAGTTCCTAAAACAAGTGAAAACCAGCTCAGGTTTTGGCAAGCTCAGACAGGTCCTGAGACCCTGCACTGTCAGGTCCATCCAAGGCCTGTGGCCTTTTCCTAGCAGGAGCAAAGATGTATTTATTGGGCTGCACCCACTACTGGTTATTGCAGCAAATATTTATTTTTACATAACTGAATTTTCAGTTATAAAACATTAGACTGTGGGTAGATGTTCAAATAAATTGAAAATGTGCACCAACAGTTTTTTTTAATCTAAACCACTGTTTTGATGTTTATGTAATAAAGTAAGGTATGCTGAGAAATCTGATTTTTTTTTATTTTCTCATTGTTAAAATAGTTGTGATATTACTTATTTATGTTCCTAGAAAATGGATAAAATTTATTGCAGACTTCAGCACTGGAAAATCTTTACAGAGATGCAAAAAAGTTAGATTTAGATAAAGCAGGAACTTTTTTGATTATGTGAACAGTGTGGTTGGCACAAATTTGATCTTATACTTGCATAGAATGTTTTGTTTGAGATTTACAAGCTAAGTATTTTTTTAATAATTTCATTAACTTAGCTATGTTTGTGCTTCTTATGCACTTGGAGGCTTCTACAAGTACAGTGAACTTAAGGATTAAACTAAAGTATGCCTCAAAAAAGGCCCATATAAGATTTTGAAAAATCCCTAAAATTTTATCTAGGCAAGTTTATTTACTTCAAAATTATACTTGCCTTTTAAACATCTGCAGAGCTACCACATTTGTTGACATTGAGTTCAAGCAAAACCAAGGAGAGTGTCAAAGACATTACTAGCTCTAGATAGATACACTTTATTACTGTTTTTAAAAAGGCAAAAATTTTTTGACTTTCAACAAATTCCAAATCTTAAATGGAACCCTAAGATACATAAGTATTCAGAGGTTTATTTCCTCAATGAAACAAATTAATAAAATGTTAAAACTTCATAGTATATAAACAGCTCCAAGGTTGTATATTTTGCTAAAAATTCTTATACTATCGTGTTTAAATGTTAAATTTTTTTTTGTATTTTCTTAAAAAAAAAAAAAAGAAAACTTTCCAAGTGGATATATGGACCTACACACATGCTCCAAATTCTGTAGATAAAACAAATGAAATGTTGGTAAGGGATGGAAATGCACTATGAGCATTTTTATTACTGTAAACCAGTAAACTTAAGCCTTGAAATGCCATAACACATTTTGATCACTGAGACTCTGACCTAATTTGTAATGAATTGATTAACAGAAGAAGAAATTGAGACCAGTCTCAGGCCAGTGTAAGGTGGATCCACATACAATATAGGTGCTATGGCACAATGTGGTATAACATAATCAGACATTATATCAGACAGAAAAAAATCAATAAATATTAGGAATCCTTAATTAATTTTAGTTAATATATGCGTAGGTATTTCTGTAATTCTTATTCTTTTGTGGCTATTAGGACTTGAAGTAAGCAAAATATGTTGGTTATAAACTGGATTAGAGATGTGAGAACAGCTTTCATGGATAATATGGATCAACAAATCAGGCTTCACAGTGTAAAAACCTGGGTTCAAGCAGAATACTTTAATGACTTAAGGGAAAGTAAGCTTCAAAAGTCACAATAAAACATCATATGATATCTATTACATAAACCAAAAGACAGTTGCATCATATCTGAAATTAATGTAGCGCCATTATTAATCATTCAATACTTTTCACAATCAGATTGTATGATTTATGGAAACCATCAAGCAATGTATAAATGAGTAACAAAGTTATAATTCATGTTCATAACTTAGAAATTAGTTAAATGATTTCTAGAGATACATGATTTATAAATGTAACATGATTTAGTTTAGGTGTCAATCCACTATTACAAAAATCTGGGATGCAATTTTCTGTTCTAAAAAACAGCTTTTAAAGTAATTTTTAAAATAACCATGAATACATCAGCAGTGTTAATACTGCTCCATCCTAGGTTGTAGACACTGTGTGCAAAACTCTCATCTACATAAACGGTTCCTATTTCTATGAGAAAAAGCAAATTTGGTGGATGAAGGAAAACACCACACTGCATCAGTGCTGTCAGTGCTGTAACACCTGTGGGGCAGTGGGGATTGAGGGAAGTGATTGCTCCCCTTTACTCCGTGCTTCCCGTGTCTGGAACACTGTGCTCAGCTCTGGGTCCTCCAGGGGCAGTTCTGAGGGACCTGGGTGAGTTCAATGGAGAGGGAACCTCAAGCAAGATGGTCAGGATTTGGGGAACCTGCTCTGTGAGGATGGGCTGAGTGGGCATGACTGGCACACACTGGAGAGGAGAGAACTGGGGCTGTCTGTGGGCAGGGGTGGAGGTGCTAAGAGACACCTGCTGCAGTCCCTGAGGGCATTATCAAGGATGCTGAGGTAGACTTAGTATCAAAGGGCTCAGGGGGAAAACAAGAGAAAACTAGTCACAAATAGAGAAAGGTCTGACAAGATATAAGGGGGAACAAAACCCAGTACTGTAAGAGTATCTTGGTATTAACACAAGTTTCTTAAGAGGTTATGGAATCTTCACCTTTGGAAATTTTCATTATTCAGAACCCTGAGCATCTTGGTGTGAATTCAGAGACATCTCTGCTTTAAGCATGGCATTGAATTAGGGAAATGCCAAGGGCTCATAAAAACATCATTGTGTAGCTGACCTATGATTCCATAATCTTCCTCTGTTTTGAAATTTTTCAGTGTTCAGTGTTCTTCCTTTCCTGCAGCAGAATAGAAATTAAAGTGTTTTTCCTAAAGAGGAAAATAGACAAATAGTTGGGCACCATACTGTCTCCAGGCTCTTTGGTGACCAAAGGTCTTGGGATTTTTTATGCTTGCATTGAAAGAAGGATTAAAGTTAAAAAAGGCACTGATGTTTTAATAAAGTTACATAAATATAACAGTTTCATATTTGAAAAGCAAGCAGAGGAAAGTGAAAAAATTCTTTGGTACAAACTGACAGAATGAGAAAACAGACACATATATATATATTTATATATATATATATTCTTTACTGCATCACTAAAGGGTAATCAGGTTTAAGTGACTAGAAATTATTAAAAGAATTTATGGAGTAGAAGAGTAGAGTGGACAAGGCATGGGCCAATAACAAGATTTAATTCTACAGCTGACAGCTTTGGCTGAAATTTTGTTCAGACAAGTATAGGACAATGAGTTATGATTACTTTTTGATTCAGCAGAAATCATCATGAAAAGATAAAGGGTTTCTACCTCAGTGCCTAAACATGTTAGAGGTCAGAGGGGCTGGACTAATTCTGAGTCTGCTTTGGATCCATCAGTATTGCTTAATACAAACAAGGAACATAAGAGTAGGTTAAGGGTGTACTTATGGTTTGTAACTTGCAAACATTTCTATCATCAGGATATGGATTTAAAGTTCAGTCTAGAGTGCAAGTCAACAGGAATATATGATATGGATTTATATCTCCTTTTGAAAGCTAAATTGAATACTGACACAAACAGAAATAATCCATAAAAATGTTGTTCTGGAGAGGGCAGAATGGCTCTTTATCAGATTTCTAAGCTGTTATTAAGAACTGAAGCCAAGTAAAATTTGACCTTTGTACCAGACAAATTGACAGAAAATACAACAAACACTGTAACTAATAAATATATGGATAAATATGATGTCTTGTGGATTCAGATGATGCAGATCTTTTTCAAAAGGTTTTCCACAAATTTTTTTTAATACTCTGAAAGAAAAAAAACTGCCATAGTATAAAGGGGAATGAGAGCTATAAAGGGAGAGCTATATGGGAATTTTATTTTTTCAAATTCTGAAAGAAAAGCAACTAAAAGAGTAAATCTCAGCAGACACAATGATGAGTACTTAAAGACACTGTTCTTGATGTTCTGAAGAATATATACCACCTATCAAACAAAGACTTGAGGAAGTCCAGAAGGAATATGATAAGGCCAAGGGAGGTCATTAGAAGCAAGAAAGCTTTCAGAAAATCCTCTTTCTTACTAAATAAGAAAAATATAAAAATTCATACCCTTCATCTGGAAAAAATATAAACAACAAAAAATGAGGAGACATGTGCTCAGGTTTACAGCAGTCAGTCATGCCAACATGCAGCTCTGCTACATCTCAGGTGTATGGTTAAACTCTACCTGGACTGTGCCTGAAATCACTGTCTCCTCATTGCAATGCCTTCTGAAATCACCTACTACAGCTAGTAATGGTATATTGGTGCATTATCAAAAATGCTGAACTGTTAATTACAGTGTGTTATGTCTCTCTTAGTATCTCCCACTCTGCAGGGAAGAGTGGAAAGTGTCTTGTTCCGATTTTCTGTTTCCTTTTTTTTTTCAGAAGAAGTCCAGAGCAGGTACCAGGAACTACAAGATAATTGTGGAAATTGGAAAGATAGAAATCTTCACTGACACGAGAGGGTTTGATTTACAGCCTTAGAAGAAGCCTAGATTGATGTGAAAGCAAGATACATAGACATTAAACAAAAAAACCATAAATTTATATTTCTATAGTTATAAGTAAGAATATGCCTTAAGTAAATAAGAAACTGCTTTAGATAAGATGATGAAGAGTTTTATAATGTAGTAATGCGATTGTATAGAATAAACTTAGAGTTTATATGTTATAGTAGAGACATGTGTATACATGTACTAAGACCTTATTGGACAAAAGTATCTGCATTGCAGTAGAAAGATGTAAAGGTGACAGGTCAGAAAAGCAAAATAAAACCTGTGGCATCAGCCTATTGGGTCAGAAAGTTATATCTTGCCCTGTAATGAAGAACCTGTGAGCATCTATGACTATGGCCAACTGCTTGCTGTCTTATAAATCTCATGGCCTTTGAGACTGGTGTTATCTAAGCAATAAATTGTTCCTAGTCTGATTGTGGTCCTGTCCCTTTGATTAATGCAACGACAGCCACAGATAATAAGTCATATATTTGTTTAGGAAGAACTCAAAGAAATTTTTATTTTAAAGAGCAGAAAATGGAAGTCTTACCTATTTGGAAATAAACAGCACAGTGTTTACAAAAATAAAAAATGGCCTCAAAATTGATTGAAAGAAGTTCTTATATTCTTAAAGCCCTTTGTAGATTAATAATCTGTTAAATGTTAAAAGGGAGGAAATAATTAACAAGTTTCTTGCCCAAAGGAAGGGTTTTGCATGAGTCTGTGGTATGAGGAGAACTTTTTAACATATTGATTTGGAGAAGTTTCGAAAGTGAGATAAAAAGTTTGCTGGTGATAGGAAGATATTCTTGAAAAGTTGAATCTCAAGAGTAAGATTTGATAATGCAGTGTGTCTGAGAGATAAAGTGCCAGTCAGAATTCAAAGTTGATACACGCAGCAGCAATACAATCTGTTTGCCATTTCACTGCTGGGTGAGAAAATTGCAAAGTACTCAGAAACAGTGACAGGCTTCAAAGAAATTAGGAAGTTAGCAAAGACAAAAAAATGCAATTGCAGGTAACTTTTTATGAAACATCATCTCTGTGATTAGAAGAGACAAAAATGGAAAATAGAATTCTGAGCATTATTATGGATCACATAAAGAAAAACATTAGTATGACATGATACTCCTGTATTTTGAATATGGTATGCAGTTACATCATAAGACTATATTTTAAGATTTTGACTAAGGAAGTGGAATGATCAAACCTGTGCAACCTGATTTTACATGGAAAAAAAAAACACATTTCAGCCTACAGGAGAAGTAATTGAATAGTGGCATGAAACAAGTGTTACTAAAAAGGGAAAAGGAAGAAGCTTCTCACTTTGTAAAGAAAGTTAACGCCTAATTAAAGGATGTGGTGAGCATATTTAGAACAAACCTCCTTTTTCTTTCACAGTATGCTAATTCTGTCTTGGATCTCTCTGCTACTGTTTTGTTTCAACACCAAAATATAAATGGGCACTGCCATTGATGGTCTGCAGAACAGGAAGTTCATAGTCTGTTATTTGACAGAAGGTAGGAAGGCACAGCAGAAGTTACCCTGTTAGTGATCTCGTAACAACCATGAGAGTGATTGGATTTTAGACTAGACAAAGGTTTGGGCTAGACAGAGACTATTTCTTTAGCAGAAAGAAACTTCACAGAAAAACAGAGGTCAAAACAAAGCTCCACAGAACAAGGACAAGAGTTCATACAAGCTAAATGTAGCCATTTAGAAGCTACAGCATTGTTCACCTCAAGCATCCAGTTTCTTTGTGGAGTAATTTTTGAGAAAAACACCTCTAGGGCAGAGGAAACAATTTCACTTTACTTACTATGGGTTTGTAAAGTGTAAAGACTTTGTCACTGTACCAAGTGACATCTTTGTCTCTAAACTGGAGAGACATGGATTTGAGGAGTGGGCCACTCTGTAGGTAAAAAATCATCAGGATGGCCTCACTCAAAGAGGTGGTAAATGGCTTGATGTCCAAGTGGAAACCAGTGACAAGTGGCATTCCTCAGGTGGCAGTATTGGGACTGGCACATTGCACATCTTTTTTGGCCTCATGGACTGAGGGATCAAGTGTACCCTCAGCGCGTTTGCCAGGGACACCAAGCTGTGCAGTGCAGTCACTGCAGTGCTGGAAGGGATGCCATCCAGAGGCTGGACAGGCTGGAGAGGGGGATTCCTGTGAACCTCATGAAATTCAACAAGGCCAAGTGTCTGCAACTGTGTTTGGGTCAGGGCAATCCCAAGCACAGGTGTGGGCCAGGTGGGGAGCTGAATGAGGAGAAGAATTTGAGGGTGTTCATCACCACATAGCTCAGTGTGAATTGTCAGTAAAAGCTCACAGGCCAGAAATCCAACCTCATCCTGGACTTCATCACAACAGTCACGACCTCCAGATTGAGGAATAGGATTAATCCCTCTACTCTGCTTTTGTGAAAACCCTCCTGGAGCATTGTGTGCAGGTTTGGGGCCTCCAAAACAAGAAGGACATTGACCTTGTTGGAGCAAGTCCACAGCAAGGCTCTGAAGATGATCACACCATTGGAGTGCCTCTCCTGTGAGGTGAGAGGGCTGGGGTTGCTCAGCCTGGAGAAGAGAATGTTCTAGGGAGACCATATAGCAGCCTTCCAGTACCTAAAGGGGGCTTGCCAGAAGGCTGGAGAAGGATTTTTCAGAAGGACATGTTGGGATAGCACAAGGGGGGATGATATTAAACTGAAGGAGGTTATGTTTAGACTAGATATTAGAAATTTTTTACTGTGAGGGTGGTGAGGTAGAGGAGCAGATTTCCTAGAAAGGTCATGAGATTCCCATCCTGGAGATATTTGGGGCAAGCCTGGAGAGGGCTTTGTTTAGCATGGTCTAGTGGGAGGTTGGAATTAGGTGATCTTTATGGTCCTTTACAATACAAACCATTCTATGATCCTATGTACTTTGCAAAGGGAATAATTCTTTCTTTTGGATTCTTTCTTTTCAATTATAAAATGTGATTGGATGAGTATTTTTAATATATGAAGTATTTTAGGCCAGTTGCTATTTCTTGGTCTTTTTATTTTTTAATTTTTTTATTAGGACCCTAAGAGAGTTCAAATATTAATGCTATTTTAACAAGGCCATCCTGCAATCCATGCGTTTCCAGGATTTTATCCAGTAACCAGAGGTACTTATTTTCAATGCAAACACAACAAAAGAAAGCAAGATTTTCCAGACCCTGGGATTTGACTAACAACTGCTACAGTGTTCATCAAACAATAGCTGTCCATTGTTCTAAAAAGTTGTTTTTAGCATAAAGAAGTGATTGCTAAACTAAGCTACTTCCGAATGATTCACAGTAATTAATGTTGTTGAGCAGCTGAGGACATTTCTCCAGTACTTCAGGAATTACTTTTGCATTTTCATTAGACAGGGATTGAACGGAAGACAAAACCTTTTATTAGCTTGAGACTATCATCTTCATCTAGATAAGTGTCTAATTCCACATAAATTATTCTTTAGCACTCAAATTCTTTTTTGGTTCATTTGATTTTAGTCAGATTCTGAACAGAAAATTCAGGTCCTTCAAAGTTCAATTACTTCTTTGTGTGTTATGTAATTCATCTTAATTTAATCATAAAATAAGAAATAACACCATCACTGTTTTAGAGCTAAACTGTCAGGAAGGAGCTCCTTGCGTGAAGACTCTTATGCAGCTATAATCCCCACACATTTTAGTGAAATATTTGAAATAATCTACAATTCATTCTATTTTTGAAAGGCTGGTAGAAGATTCTACCAGCCTTTCAAAAGTAGAAGATCCATCAAAGCACGAGAATGAATATTTTTTTTTTGTGCAGTCATGTCAAACATTGGTGTTTTAAAGGCCAGTTTTGATCAAAGAAGGGATAAATGGCCCTTTTGGGGCTACATTTCAGTATGAATGCAATACATAGTATGTGAACATAGTATGTGAAAGTATAGAAATATTTATTTTGAAATTAAAACCTTAAAGTTCCCTATTATTATACTGATGATATTTCTGACATTTTCAAGTGTAAGTCCTTGAATATTTATTGTTCAAACCAAAAGTTGCACTCTCTTCTGGATTTGGTTTTGCTAAACTGTAACTCTTATGTAACCGGTTTATGTTCCTAAAATGTTCCTAAGATATTTCCAAGAGTAAAAATTATTTTGAATTTTTTTTTAATTTTATAGTTTTATTCTAATTCAATGAATACCTTATTCAGCTCTTTTAATTATAATTATTAGTTTGGCACTGGATTTATGGATTTATGCTTGGATTTATTTGGAATAGTTTCAGGCATTTTTGCTATGTGTATGTCAGAAAGTGTCACAAATGACCTTCCTTATGTTACCTTACAAAAGACAGAGCTGTTGGATTGCTTTTCTTAAGCTGTTGATCCTTGATGCATATGGGGAAATTACACAGTACAAGCTTTATCACCTTATCAGCATAATGAAAAAGCACATTAGGCATTCAACCAGGACTGCAACCCAACAGCACACCTTGGGTATGCTGACTCAGCTTCTCCAGTGCAAGATGGAATCAGGAGATTATAACTTATTTATTAAAATCAGAACGTGCTGCAGTTAGTGGAGAATAGGGAAAATATAATGTTCTTACCAGTTTTAAAAAATGTGCTCAACTTCAAAAGAGAACGTTAAGGAGCATGCTAGTGAGTTGTTAGAAAACAATTAACCATGCCATCAGCATTTCAGGTTAAACATGTTAAGAAAAACGACTTAAAAATAGGCTCTGATTTCCAGTTTTTAATTTTGCTATATGGTCCATATGGCAAACCACAGGAGAGTATGTAAACAAAGAAAAAAGCAGGCTGGGGCAGAAAAAGGCAACAGACATAATTTTACTTTCCTGTATTTAGGATGTTTGATAGGCTTTTGCTTGATTTGGTTGCTTGCTATATCTGAAGTTTTCCTTGTCTACATGAGCAATTTTTCTTTTATTTGATTGTGTAAAGGTTTTATCTTTCATTTTTAGATAGTTTTATGTGTGACTCTGTACCTAAGCATAGTTTTAGTGAAGGAAGTATCTTGGCTATTAAAATATGGGACTAACAAACTGGGAGTACATAATGAGGTTTTTCCCCAGAGCTGGCTTTGTTTGAGTTCCACCAAAAATATCTTACAAATTTTTGAGGTTAAAATTTTGGACCTGTAGGTAATATCTCACTGATTCTCAGTAGAATCTATGAATAGCAGAATCTATGAATTTTATTTAAATACTGATTTTACTTTGCATGTGTTATACAATAAGATTTTTTATACTTATATTAATCAATGAAACAAATTCCCATAATACTTTGCTATTCAGGTTTAGGCCTGGCTAAACTTATGACCTCTAGCCTAGCTGATTCTTTGGGGAACTCATTAGCCTGTGTATCTAGAAATGCCTTTTATAGCAAATGAGACTGACCTGTACATCCTATCATTTTCCATATTCTTCTTCTAAAGTACCACCCAGCAAAGCAGTTAGCAGAAAGGACCTATGTGATTGATCCTTTAAGTCACTGGTATTTCTGTTGGCAAAGATTAAGCAGGTGGGAATTATGCAAATCTGTGGAAATTGGTGAACTGCAGGCTTCAGAGAAGGTATAAACTTGAGTAGCTAATTGCACATTATGGACTTACTGTATTTTTGCTGTCATATTGTAGGGGAAAAGAGAGCAGAAGAGCAAAGTAACACATTTGTCTACTGGTTAATTAGTGTCTTGATCAATAAATTGGTTGAGCTGAATGTGAAAGGTTTCTTGAAGCGTTACTAACTCAATTATAGTGAACAGTCAATGTTTAAAAATCTGTTTGCCATTTAGTTTTCATATTTAGAACTAAATAAAAAACATCAGGAAATTATGCAGCACCTGAGGGATACCAGAAAAAATTCAATGATGCTGTGTTTCACTTTGTTAAAAGTCAGCAAGATCCAGTAAATTCAGTAAGGTTAATGGACTTGAACTCGAGTAGGAAGAAAAGTAGAAAGAAATATTTTAATTTATGGTTAAGGAAGTAATAAAACCACAGAAACCTGCCATAAAAATATGTCCATTTTTATTCTACTTAATATGATTAAAAATTAGCATAATAAATCTGCAAGAAAGAAATTCTGTCTTGCTGAAATTAAAGTGAGTGTTGCCCTCTACTGAGAACAAAGTTTTATTTCTAAGAAGAGTTTACACTTGTGAACATGTTTGTCTACTTTGCAAATAAAAAGTAGATGTGTAGAAAGGATTTGTAGTGTAGATGTGTAAAAATTAGATATGTACTGTTCCTTTAAGAGTCCATTGAGGCTGTTCTCAGGCTAATGAGATGTCACCCTCTCCTAATTTGAGTGACACCCAAAAGCACAGACCTCCCTTTTATCTAACTACCTAATTCTAATGAATTTGAAGGGTACCTGCTTTCTAGATATAATGAGAAAGGACAGAAATTCAATTATGCTCCCAATTATATACCCCATCATTTTTTTTGTTTATAATTAAAATTACTATTTTAGAACATTCTGTTATACAACTAGTGCTATTGCTACTATTGCCACCACTACAATTGCTAAACAGCAAAGATAATAAGCTTAAATTTAAGAAAACTCAGAAGTGTAAAGAACAGAAGACCTACACCACTATATATTCTCTCAAAAATATTTTCTAGCTTTTGATCACTGGCTTTCTTAATTACATTGAGACACCACTCCCATTGGGAAACTGAGTATTAGACATGTTAATTGTGTCTACTAGATTTTTCAAGATTAAAAAAAGCTCAGAGAGACCATGAAAGTTTTCACTCCTCACCTTGCTTAGAAGAGGGAGGAGCAGAATTGACAACACACTGATGTAGCTTTAGCCATAATACATATAAAATATATATTGCTATATAAAAATACTCAGACTCAAAATCAACATTGGAAACCACCTGTTAATGATGATGCAGAATGTTACATATCCAAGAACAATGCACGTGGCCAGCTGAGACTTCTGTGGCTGATAAATAAGATTGTGCCTTACCTGGGCCTGTGGTACAGGCTGAGGAGCTGAAAAATGGGAGAAATAACTCTGTGTGTGCTGCATGTGCTGTAAGAGGCACTTTGGAGCCTGGGGGTCAACCTGCACCTTCTGTGGGGGATCCAGGAATGTGACTTACCAGCACCTGTATCAGTCTGCTCTGAAAGACCACTCTGACATGTGCAAATCAAAATGCTTTGACACCCTTGAAACCAGTCCAGCTTTAAAGAAAAGATTTATGGGTTTGAATCCATTTGCCAATATTTATTGTGTTGAAGTTCTGGAGACTAGACAAGGTCTGTACTTCCCACTGAACTAACAGTTCTTTCCCTTTCTCTTCTGCTCAGTCATGAATGGTTGATTATTCAAAGTAAAAAAATATAGGTTATAGAATTGTGCTATCAATACTTGAAATAATTAAAAAAAGTCATTTAACATCCTTGTGTTTTCTACTCTATCCAAAAGAAAAAATCTGATGTGGCATTAATTCTTCTATGGTTAAAAAATATATTACCAGTATTTTTTTATCCTTAACAAAGAAATTGGCAAAACTTTATCAATCTGAGATTAAATTCTTGGGTTTATAACATGTGTGACCACTTTAGAATAAAGCTTAGAAGCTTGCTCACTCAAAAGAAAACAAAACTCTTGATATTAATACAAGAAGAAAGGTGAAAGGTAAACTGAATTGTCTGTATACTGTGCAGATTGGAAAAAAGAGATCCAGTCATCACTTTCAAGTTAATATTCTACCAAGTGAATGTAGCTTTCTGAATACTAAACAGATACCAAAGTACCCATATGGAACCCCTGCATGAAAAGTACCCCCATAGGAAACTTAATTGTCAATGCTCAAAATTAAATGTTAATCCTATTAGAAATTGAAAAAGTTGTGTAAACCATGCTAAAAAGCGTTAATGGTGAGCCTATAAGATGATGCTATCTAAGATTGCCTGGCACATGTGTATGACTTCTCATTTGAAGGTAGCAGCAGCGCCAATTTTTAAGATATTCCCCTTTGAGCCAGAAATCTAACCACTAGATATACGATGGTCCTCAATGTGTTGGAAATAGTACTGGAACAAGGTGGGTGAGAAGACTGTTAAACTCTGACATCTCCCTTCTTGTCCACCATGGAGATCCAAAATTACAAAGGTAAAAGTGAAGTTATCTAGAATTATAGTGGGATGTGAGGTACTTGTGTTAAGCCACCACTGATTTCAGAAAATGTATTTGTGAAAAAAACCCCTGATAAACCACCAAAGCTTAATCTTTTTCTGAACATGAAGAAGAAAAATCATAGAATCCAGATTTATTAAATGAATGCTCAACCCTGGAAATGCTTGTTTCAAACCACTCAAAACAGGTAGTCACAGTATCACATGTCAGGGCCAGGCTACTTTTGGGCACTCAGGGCAGTGTTCAGCTGAGTTTTGCACATCTCCAAGGTGGAAACTACACAGAATCTCTGAGCTGCTTCCACCATTTGACATCCTATAGAATAAAAAATATTCTCTATGCCAGGGTGTAATTTCAACTTTCAACTTATGTCCATTGCTTCTTTTCCTTTCATTGTGTATCTCTGAAAAATGAGATTCCAACATCTCTTCTCCCTTCTTTTGAGTAGCTGTAGATATATATTAGAAAAACAAAAAACAGAAAACAACAAACCAAACAGAGGAAGAAATGAAAAAGAACCACAGACAAAACCCACATTATTTGGAATTGGATGAACTGGATACTCTCTGTGCCTATCTCAGTTTGTGATTCCATCACTAAATTGTTCATATTGGCTGAGGGCTCAGGCAAGCACAGAGACAGTACAAAGCAGAGCCCTTTTATTAAGACCTTTTCTCTGTGTTCTGCCTCTTTCCCTTTTCCTTTCTTTTCCTCACATTTTATCATATGTCTGTGTCACCTGCAGGGGCTTGGCTTTATTTCTAAATCACTGTTCCAGGAGAAAAATGAGAGATAGACTGCATTTTGTTGGCCTCATGGTAATAATCCTTCAATGAGAGACTGTGAGCAGCTTTTCTGGGCAAGACAGATGTCTTGAATGAGCTGCCAGATGGAAAAAAAAAAAAAAAGAAATAAAAAGAGACGTATGTTCCACATGTAATACAAAGTAGAATTTGTAGTATGATAATACACAAATCTTTCATATTGAAGCCTATAAAACTTCTATTTATGCATATAGCAGGTTCAACTATAATATCAGTGATTGGTATTATCTCCAGTTAAAATACCTGTCTACTTCATGTAAGGAGACTGCCCACTAATTCTGCTTTAGCTCTTAAATATTTTAGCAAGAAAAATAAAGCCAATTGAGAAATATGCTTAACACCTGCAGCTCCTCTCCTCTCCTCTCCTCTCCTCTCCTCTCCTCTCCTCTCCTCTCCTCTCCTCTCCTCTCCTCTCCTCTCCTCTCCTCTCCTCTCCTCTCCTCTCCTCTCCTCTCCTCTCCTCTCCTCTCCTCTCCTCTCCTCTCCTCTCCTCTCCTCTCCTCTCCTCTCCTCTCCTCTCCTCTCCTCTCCTCTCCTCTCCTCCTCGTTTTGTAGGCAGTTTTTGTGGAGTTTCCCAGTCCTATTTTTTTTAACCTCATCAGTAGGCCCATCAATAACTGTATTTGTGTGGGTCTTTCTGATTTATTGCAAAGAACAAATTTCCTTTGAGAAGATCAAGAATTTGAATATCTTAGTATGCATAGGCCCTGAATTGAAACAGGTATTTATATTGGTGTGCTGGAAGGCATGAGCAGTGAAATTTTGTGTTGTAGAAAAAGCCAGAATAACTAGGGTTTTATCTATTCTATTTTCTCCTAAAACCTATGAATGAAAATAAAAAAATAACAGAGTTGCACATAAAAAATTTCTCCATAAAGATTAATCTGTCCAAAAGAAAGTAATTTCATGGCCCACAGTAGAATTGCCTACAATAAATTCTAAATGATCATTATAAATTTACTCTCACAGATATTTTACAATGTTCAAAGCAAGCAATGGCACTCAGAGTCCTGACAACAATATAAGCACTAATTGAAAGGCCATTTACAATTACAATACAATATTTAATTGGATCATAGGTAGGGAGAGAGAGCTCAGAATTTCCTTCTGCAATGATCTGTCAGCAGAAGATATCTTTGAAATTTTATCGGGTAATCAATTCAGCAGGAAATAATCAGGCTGCTGAAACATGCTGGTTGCAATGCTGGCTGCTGCAACATCATTTTCAACAAACAAAATAATAAATAGTTTAAATATGCTCAAATTCTGCTCTTCATTTGGGATAGTTATTGCAATATGCAACTGGTAGAATATAGAGCCAAGTGATTGCATCCAAATGTTTATGAGGAACATTTTCATTTACTCAGTGGAAAACTGTATTACCATTCTATACATACTGTTAACATTCTTCAAATGTTAGCAACAGTACTTTCTTAATTTCTGTATTGCTTTAGGTTCTACCTTGTCATTATAAATTCATATATGATGACAAAATAAGAAAAAATAAATTAAAAAAAAGCCTATATCATGGTTTACTTAGAGAGCATTTTGCACAATTGTTTCTTTCTGAGCTGAGTAACATTACAGTAGAAACAGATTTTTCTCTCAGTTTTTCTTGAGGCAAATCAGTGTTCTGAATAAGAGAAATGGATGGTTTTGATCTAAGAAAACAGAACTGCTTTACAGAGTGGGGATGAGTATCTCAATAACTGTGAAGGAATAGCTGTAGAGCAAAGGGCAAGATCCTCTCATCATTTGAAGTCTTTGGGGAATATCATTCTCACTTAGATGAGCTCTTTGGACAAGCTCTACAGCAAATTTGGGAATGAAAAAAATTGAAAATATTTTACTGCCAAGAAAAGGTCAGGACGTTTTATACAGCAGCAATAAAGGAAATAAAGGATGCATTCTATGTTTCAAAGCACAATTATTTTTAGTTCAAGGTGTGATATGTCAGGTGAATATCATCTTTTCTCACTCTGACTATTTTATTGTACTAGAAAGAGGCAAGACATCTCTGCTGTTCTCCTGATTACTGACAAGTTTTATTTCATTTGACTTTAGCAGTATTTACTCTATTTTGGTTCTTTTGGGAGATCAAACATGCACATCATAAAGACAGGACTTTGGGGGCTTTACTTGAAATAGCCACTCTACCCCTTTTCAACTGACATGATATTTCATGTATTTTTAATGTTTCACTCAGAAATGAAATTTAGTGATAAATGAGGACAAATTATGCCACCCTACATACACCATCATGCTGTAAATTATTATATTGTACCTTAAACACCTTCTTGCAAAGGTGTTTAACAGACTGATAAAATAATATGGAGTGAAAAAGACATTTGTATTCCACAAGAAAACTAATCTATGAATGTTAGCTGTAATAAGAGTGAGGTGCTGGTGTTTTTTAAATTGTGTTTCTGTGTGTTGAAGGCTGTAACAAATTCTCTACATTACAGGAAAACAGCTTTTGGCTTAGAATTGTTCATATTCTGTTATGCTTTTCATGGTTTTATTTTACCATAGCAAATACTTAAAAAAATTAATGGAGCAGGAGGGAGGATTTTTATAGTTAATCTGGAGACAATGATTTGTTTTGAAGAAAAACTAGTGGAGTAGCTATTTTTAGATCTGAATTTAACTAATTCAATTATAGGAAAGACCTAGTTGAGATTTGAATGTAGAAGGTAGTTTCAGTGCATGTCATCACAAAAAACCAGAGAACAGCCCTCCAAGAACAGAAAAAGTGTGAGAAAAGCATTGAGAGAAAACTGGGCTTCCAATAATAAAGAGACTTTAGCAAATTCAGGTATAAAAAGCAATCTAAGGAAGATATTGCAGTATAATTAATATCTAAAACAGACTCTTCAGAGTGCAACACTAAATTAGCCTGGTGTCAGAGAAAGGCAGAAAGAATGAGAGAGACTCCTTCAGCAGAAAGGAATTTCAGGATTCTGGAAACCGGTACATGTCTAAGAATAATTTTGCAAAAGAATAGAACAAATTTATAGAGATAAAATTGGAAAGAGTAGGGAGCAAAATTACTTAAAACTAGCGAGACATATAAAAAGCACCAAAGAATAAGTTCTGTAAGTGCATCAGAAATAAGAAAAATTCAGTGCTTATTTCTAAGCAGAGCGCAGAACTGTGCTTTAAGTCTGCATGAGCATGCATTTCTATATACATATTAGTACAAAGATCAATTTTTTTCACTAGCAAATCAGAAGACTTTCAGATGAAAAATCTCAGAGGGGATTTGAAGATGCATTCTTTTTTCTGTTATAGACCTAGCAGTTTAGTGAGGATTTTAAATAAAAGACTTTTAAAACTGAGGCAAATTAGAGAAGCATGAAGGGAGGAGTGGTTTTCTCAAAAAGTGAAACAATTCCTCAGACTATATGATTTAATAATTCATATATTTTAAAAAGAGACATAAAGTATAATTGAGGAGCACTAAGGTGTAAGAGGTGATACGAATTCAAACATTTAAAAATGTCTGCATCTGTCACATTAGGATTGCAGTTTGTCAGGGAAATTGGTGCAGGAGAGGACCAGAACCTCATTTCCTCACAAAAAAACATTTATCTTCCATGTATCCATAATACTCATAACACTGCTGTGACTCTTGGGGAGGCTTCTGTGCAGAGCCAGGAGCTGGATTCAGTGATCCTTGTGGGTCCCTTCCAACTCAGTGTATTCTGTGATTCTGTGATTTTGTGATTATCCATGTAACTGCCTAATTCTATCCTGGATCTTGCCAGAAGTTGTTGCTTATTCCTTGTCTCTGGTTATATTTATCTTTGGACTTTCTTGTTTTTTGGTAATGTGATTGGAAGTGAAGCACAGATCCAGATATGACCTGTTGAAACTCTATGTTTGAGCTTGCAGTGCCCTGCTATGTGTTTGATATTAGGGTCTAACTGCATAGTATACAATTAGGATTTCATGTCATAATTCACTTACAGTTTGGCTTAAGGATAAGGGGAAAAATGTTGTGGATCTTGTTCCACTTCCTTTCAGAAAACAGAACTAGCAGTCACAACTTACAGTTTTGTTGTTGAGGGTTTTTTTATGCAGATTTTTTTTCCCCTAGAGTTGGAGGCACAAAACAACAATAAAGGTTCTTAAATCTAGTCAAGTACTACACAAAATATCTTGAATTTTGCAGATGATTTGTACGACTGAGCCAATCATTTATTGTATGGCCTAATTCAGAGAGCAAAACTCTAGCAAATTTTGCCTCTGTGATGAGTAGAACCAAATTCAAGATGAGTAGTAATAAGTAAAACAGTCCTCTCAACATGAGTAAAAATTCATTTAATTCTAGTTGATTTATATTAATTTCATTCACTGTGTGATGGGACTCTGAAGCTGCTATGACGTTTGAGGTCAGTGCTGGTTAACAACTTGTTACACCGGATACAACAAAGCTCTCATCAAAGATTTAAGGTTAAAATGTTTTTATTTATATAGATAAAACAGCGTTTTTAAAGGATTTTTTTGATGACCAGGAGAAATAATAAAAAAGTATTAATAGATAAGCTGCAAAATAATGCTAACTCCGCAAAAGTGTGTTCTAAGTTCTCGGAAGGAAGAAGTTGCCCAGAAACCTGGCTGAAGGTCTCCCTGTTCTCCCAAGTCTCCCCTACATGTTTGGTTCCAGGTGCAGTGCTAGCAGCAGCTTGCATGTTCAAACCCGTCTGCCTCTGCCTGTTCCATCTCAGCCCTCCTAAAGCTCTCAGGTCCAGCTTTTGCTCATCTTTCCCTCAGGGAAGGCTCATGCTGCTAGAAGGGGAGGCCTCCTCCAGAGGGGAGTGGTCAGGACAGGCCTCATCCATTGCTGCCTTGCCACATCCTCTGAAAAGAGCACACCATCAGAAAACGTGTCAGCCTTCACAGTTTGCTACTCACCCCACTTGCAAGGAGTCACGACTTCATGTGATATAAACAGGGCTTCCCCATGTAAGCAGCAGAAGCAACTTCAAAGTTAAATCCACTGAGCATTACAAAAGCTCTCAGTATTGCTGTTCAGACTTTAAAATAGATTCATAGACTGAGTCACTTCACTTTGATCTCATCTGTATTATTTCTATTACCTAGAGCAGAGTTAGGTTAGCCTTTCAGTTGACAGAACCATTGTACTCTCTTTCACAAGCCCAAAAATTTTACTGAGTAATTAAGGTTTTGATTCTGTGAGCTGAAATAAATGAAAATTTTCTTTTCACATAATAGCTGTAATAAGAATCCTGCTCTGACATAGCACTATAAGGAGAGCAGACTTCTGACAACATCTATGTTCAAGGCAAATCTATTTCTAAAAATAGGAAACAAGGTTAGATGAAGCTCTGCTGGAAGTCCTTTTATTTGCCATGATGCCAACATCAAACTACAAAATCATTTTACTCTCGTGATTAACTTTTGCAAGAGATATACTGCTTTTCACTGAACTGTTTTCAAGTCAGTGGGGGAAAGAGAGATGACTTTATCAGCAGAGAAGAAGATGAAGAGAATTAAAGGAAATTTGATGAGGTGTAAACAAAGTAGCAGCTTGAGCTGGAGGGTGAGCTGTAAATTGCAAGATGGTAGTGAGAAAAAGAACAGTTTGCAAAATTAGCTTAAAAACTGTTAAGCATCAAAGCAAACGACAGGACATTTTTAAAGCTTACTTAAGCAATAAGCTAAAACAGCATTTAAGTCAAGAGAACAAACAAAAATTTTTCATCCATAAGTTTCAATACAGTTGCTTCCTGAGATTCACCTCACCCTGCTTCACTGCTTCAGGGTCAACTCTAGCATTGTGCCAGATATTCTACAGTACTCATGATGAAAGAGGTAAAAATGAATTTTTGTATATTTTAAATGCCTTCATCTGGATTTTGAGTTATTAAAACATGATTGGAAACAAATTGCTTGACAATTTCAAATTGATTTTTGATTTTACTCTGTTGCAACTGTTGTTGTGGGGTTTTTTTTTTGTGTTGGTTTTTATTTTTTGACAGAACATTAATTGTCATAGCTTAAATAGATGCTTTTTCTTGGTTTATGTAGCTGTGCTATTCATTAGAACTGCCAAAGTAAAACAACATTTGAGTTTGGCTAGACTGGCACAGAAAAGTGTAACCATTTTTAAAGATGAAAATTATTTTCTACTTGTTTATCAATAAAACTTTTTTTCCAAGTAAGTCTCAGTCTAGAACAGCACACCATCTTAAAACTTGCACTTTTTTCTCTTTACTGCAGGATGGTTGACATCATTATATGCTACTCTCTTCCTATTTATTAAAAAAAACCCCAGCATACCAACATCCTTATACTTACAGTCACTCTTATGTGTAACATGTGGGGCTTTAGAAGTGATCAAATATGCACAAGTTTTGATCCAAAGTGCTTTATTTTGAAATCAGCTGCATATTCAGCCCATACTGATATCAGGGTGATAATCTCTTTCAGAAAGAAACTTCAGGGTCAAGGATGTCTTTAAAATGTAGTGGATTTGAACTTCTTTGAATGTTCTTTGACTGTTGAATGTTTGAACTTGAAAATCTGGAAAAAGAGCAAGCATTGGTACCAGTGAAAGGGAACCCTCTTCAGGAATGGAATATATGTGATGTCTGTGAGGAGCAGAAACTACAGAATTGTCACTTTTGTGGTGTTTCAGCACACCAATATATAAAAGATTCAGTTTTATTACCTTAGAAAAAGCTCACATGGATACACAAAGCTTTAGTTGAATGGATAATCTCATTTAAACATGAAAAATGTCCAATTTTTGTTCAAATGTGTGCCCTGTTTCAAAGATGTTACTTGTCTTTTCCAAAAAAAAACCCCATACAATCATCTGTTGTAAGTGGGCTATAATCTTTCTAATGTGTTCCAGCTCTATAAACATCAGAAGAAACTTTGCAAAATATTCAGGTTCCTCTTCAACATCTCATCTCAGTCTTTAGCTATAAACTACTATGTGCTTTTTTATTATTATTTTTCCAGAAACTGGGGAGGGTACCTACTTTTAAAAAGATATTATATATTTTCAAATTACAAATAACAGAAACTATTGCAGAAATATGAGCTTTAAACTTTATTTAAGCAATTAAATACCAAATGTATTAAAAAAAATCATAAAGAAGACAAGAAAAACATCAGAAATTCTACATATGAGACTGAAAATAGTGTAAAGGAAAGCCCTTTAGTTTTTCACCTGATTCTTTTTATACAGGAATTTAAGAAAGAATTTTAGCATATCCATGGAAGGAAAATGTATATAAAAGATTGTAAAGCCCACCCTTAAGACTTTACAGCTCTTTGAACCTTACTAAAAATTAATAATAATTGATATTTTTTTCACATTCCCTGATTATTTTACCTTCACAAGATGTGTTAAATATTTTTCAGTTTTTGTTGATTGCTATCACTCTTTCACATATATAATATATAGAATAATAGATTGAACATTATGGATGCTTTGGAGAATAAATACACTGTTGTATAAATGAACATACAGAGTGATTTACACTAAAACCATGAAGGCAATGTAATTCAAAAATATAATGAATATTGTACATAGTTTAAAGCCCAGGGAACTTAGAGATGTTATGATTTGCAGATCATTTTTTTACACAAGAAATTAACAGTTGAATTAGAAAGAATATGGATTTTTTTGTGATTTTTCTTCCTTAGTGCAAGGATCTAGATAAGTCTGAAGGTTGTTTGGTGATAAATCATGTGAGTCGAGCTCAGAGAAGATGTCACAATTTCCACAGGAGAAGAGCAAAAATGAAGAAGCTGAAAGATCTTGCAATAGACCTTCAACAGCTCTTTTCCTTTAAACTGTATAAAGAAGAGCAATGATGATGGTCCTGCCCATGAGTCACAAACTGAGGACAGTCAGATGTAGCCCTCAGCAGCAGCTGCAATGTAGTAGGAGTTACAGCTATGTCCCATGGCACTGGCAATTCATGAGAACACTTATAGGCTAGCAAGAGCTTCAACTCCGTGCCCAGTCGTACAGATGGCACAGAAGAAGCTCATCTTTGCATCTTCCTCAAAGATCTTTGCATCTTCTCAGTCTTCCTAACTTGGAACCTAAACTTTTCCCTGTTCTCACCTTTTTTCTGTACCACCATCTCAGCCTGCCCTTCTAATTGCAGACCCTCTCCCAATTACTAGCTTCATATTTCATGCCTCCTGTCATATTGTTGTTGATGGGATACACAGGCAAGGGAGAAAATACAGAATTCAGTTCTCAACACTCCAGAGAAGTTTTCAAGATGTACATATCTATTTTATTTCCTAGTTTGAGACAATGCTTCACTAGCCAAATTTAGGCAGTGCATTAAGCTAGTGGAATGCTGAGGGACTTGTGCTCCCTGTCAACATGATCCCATAACATTGTGCTGAAAACCATTCAAGATTTATTGAGAAAGAAAAGAGAGAAAAAGGTATGATTGCTTGGTCTAGTACTAAAGGCACTCAGCCTTGAGGGGGCAATTTTAACTGCAATTGCTGCTCACAGGGTTGCATTTTACTCAGAGGCTGAATAATTGAAATATAGACAGAGCTTTAGAAAAAAAGGGCCAGAACTTCCTCCTCACAGAGAAGGCAGTGAAGAAGTAACACTTTTCCTCTGTCTCTGTATACTCTGTGACATCAAATTTGTCCTTGCACAGCGGCACAGCTCAGAGAACTTCACTAGAACGTATATATTGATGATAGGGTGCTTTTGAGAGATATGTGGGTTGAATCTCTGATAGGTTTTTGATTGAACTGAGCCCATACTTCCAGACAAATTCTCTGAGGTATTGAATAAAAGATAGATGGTGGCATTTTGACACACTTTTAGAAAAAATTAGCAACCACAGCTGCCTTTTACAGGATGCCTGAATGTGTTCAACAGTTTCAGCGCTCACCAGGCTGAGCTTCTTGAGAGGCTTCAGCATAAGAATGACACATTTTAAAACTTACACTAGCCTATGTAGGAAATACAGATTGAGTTTTTCAGTAGTTATGCACAGGCAGAGGGGCAAACTCAAGACATGAAGAAAAGTTTAAAATCTGATCTTGGATGCTTTGAATAAGTTGTACTAAATTCCACTTAATTCGTGTTTCGTAGAAGTGAAAAATAGATGTGAAAAAGTATTTAGGAGTCTAATATCTCTTAGGAAGTCTTATTTCCCTGTGATTTTAATTTGAATTGTAGTATATTTAAGCAGGAATAGGGACTCAAAGCTTTTGGGATTTGGTTATTTTATCCATGGTAGCATAATTTTGGAAGTGCAAATAACAAAGCTTCTCTGTAATATAACAAAGCTTCTTTGTAATTAACTACAAAAATTTGATAAGTTTTGGGTTTAAATTATTTCACAGATACAGGATACAATATGGCAAGGATGTTTCAATATGTGCCAGCTTGGTTTATTTAGTCCAGGTGTTGAGAACCAGTTTCTGTATCTTCCCAGGAGAGTTATTATTTGAAGACTTCACACCAAAGCCCTGAATGCACTAACAAAGAAACCTTGGACAGAAACATATTTTACCTATACCAAAAGACTGAGCACTATTGAAGGTGGATCTTGTCTCCCAGGTGAATTTCTGAAAGGTAATTTAACCTCTTTTTTGGGCTTCCTTTTGTGAAAAGCAGTTACTTCAGATGTCTGTTGGTGTTTTCCCAGTGTTAAAGGTACTGTGGACATTTGTGGTCTGGAAAGCAACCAAACACTTCCTCCCCTCAGCACCTTGGGTGTGCAGCTCAGAAAAGACTGAAACTGCTATTTAGCAATGAATTAGAGATATGATTCAGAACAAAATGAGAAGCAGATGAGTAAGTATATGCCAATTTTTCATAGCCTTTTTTTCTGAGAACCACACTTCCAAGTGTCAAGTGGGTGAAATTTCATTGCTTTGAATCAAAGGGTCAAGTATTCCAACATGGGTTTGTCTTTGGAATTAATTTAGTGTAATACATGCTCTTTTCCCCTCCCCTTTTTCTAGCACTCTAGTTCCTGAAATATATATGATGATGCATGCAGCACAAATAAGTGGTTACCATAGGAACAACTGTAATAGTGATCCCAAAGCAGGGTTGGCCTTTTTTTCAGGATTTTCTTTTTCCCCTTAATACCATACTCTGTATGTACATAAAGATCCTAGCCCTCTTTCATTTGCAAATCGTTCTGGAAAAATGCTCCTATTTAATGTGATTTGACTATAAATTGAAAAAAACTTCAGTGTGTTTGCAGCAGCCTTTTGGCCTTATGCATTTTTTTACTCGTAAAGAGATGAGCACTAAAGGACTTTGTCATCCATGACATTGTAAATGACAACCTTATGGTAAGCCTTACTACTTTAAACATTCCTGTGATGACATTACTGAAGTAAGCAAAGATTTTATTATATTTTTCACTTTTTTTTCCCCTGTCAGAAGTTACTTTTTACCACATCCTGGCATACAAGTATGAGAAAATGCAAATATGTGTGAGCATGAAACAAGCAAAATGGTAAAAATAAGAGAATTTTCATTCTTCTAAATGTTAATGGCATTACCTGTTATCATCTAGCTCTGCACACATCTTCAGAGTCATAAATTGGGTTTCAGACATGCACTAACATATTGCCACAACCCTAAGCAGAGGTTTATGGGGAAGAAATAAAAGATCAGTCTGCCTCCTTCCTTTAGTGTTCCCAGGGAAATTGAGGGAGCCCTGTTTTACAACAGCTTTCAAATTTCTTGAGTATTGGTGAAGGCTCTATGATTCTATAGAGAAAGGGGGTGATAGAGCAGCTTGGTGGTCACTAGGCATCTGGTCAAGGTCAACCCATCACAAGCAATCATTAACCTCATCTCCACTTTGGGTAGTACAAATGAATAGGAGAAACACAGTAAATGCCTCACAGGGAGTCCTTGGAGAGAAGGATTTTCAGTTAAAAACAAATAAAAGCTTCTTTCTTTCATCATGCATATAACAGTGCTCAGCCTAAAAAAAAAAAAATTAAAAATGCATTAGGAGAAGCTGTAAAATAGCCATGGATAGAGAACATGAGCTACATGTGATTGGAGAGCTCTGTCTGCATTGCTCTCTTTGAATGCAGAAGTTCTGTGTCCCATGTTTTGCCAGAGGGCTGGGATGCAGGGGTACATCCACACTGAAGCCACAGGAATGTATATGGAGTTTTAAGTGGTTATGAGAGTGCTGTTTGTGGCAGATCTGGACAGCTTAACATGAACTCTACACTGCAGTCACCAAAATACCACCTGAAGCAGTGATATACAAGTTTTGAACAGTTGTAATTTTCTGACACAAACCACATTTTAGGGAAAACCCATGCATCAAATCTATTCCAAAACACTCTTCTCCTGTCTAACAAAAATTAGAGATATTATTCTGCCTCTGTAGTTTAAGAAAATGGTCACTGTTACAAATTTTGCCTTTCAGAATGGAAGATTTTTTGCACTCTGTAGAAAAACTGCATCAGCTGAAAAAATAAATCATAATAAATGGAGGCCTCTGTTCCTTTCTGAAGTGACACCTTGGATACCTCATGCACTTGTAGGTAATTGTGAAATTTATTGAGGCTTTTCCATCCACAGAAAAAGCTACTGTAAGTTTCTTGTTACTGCAGGCTCTTGGTGTTTTTTTCCCCTGCTAACTATTTAATTTGGTTGCAAAGCAGATTCATATCATCTTTTTTTTTTTCTATTTGACATATATAATTTAATTATGGTAAACATTTGACAGTAATTAGAGGGTAGCTTTAGAGGACCTGATGCAATTTATTAGATTTAGACATTTAACTGCAGTGCAGTTAGTGTGTAACCATGTTTAGGGGTATACATTCTATAAACCAGCAATTAATTTACATATACTTACTGCTTCATTAATCTATGTGTCTGCATACCTAAAAATGTAAGGTGTAATATCTATTTTATTAGGCCATGAAGAGGAAAAAATATTGTCATGTAAGAGAGATTAGACCTTGCAAAAATCCCAAAACATTCAAGGGCAAAAACCCCACAGATGCTCTTTCCACTCTTTCTTCAGAGGATTTGCATTCTGCCATTCTTTAGAGGATGTTTCTCATGGCACAAAGGTGACATGTACTCTTTAGGCGGGGTTATTAAAGGCTTTGAGGTTACTGCTGTTTCCTCACATCATCAAGTCTGTTTCTACCTCCCTCAGCACATCTGCACATGGGATGGGGTTTTCCTTACTGGGGGCATCAAAGTGATCCAAGTATTTAAGTTACCATTTCAGGAAAAAGTTATGGAAAGCTGTGCCTAATTAGCAACCTGTAACAGTGGGAGGGGAAATGACAAGCAGGGAGGTTGTGCAGAGCTGAAGCCCTTCCTGCAGGATGGTAAAACAAGGAGCTGCAGAGTGACATCAGAATCTGAGGAAGCACCCTGGCTAACTCTGCTCAAAAATTACCTCAGTGCAGGAAATTCACAATATTAACTGTGTTAGCTTCTCTTTACTGCAGAAGGACTGTTTCTGCTGTTCCCTGGTAACACTGAATCACTTCGATGAATAATAGGAAAAATGTAAATAAGATATTCTCATAGTTATATTGCAAAAGCTGAGATAATTTTTTTTCCCAAGCAGAAATTTTCCACAAAATATTCCTTTAGTTAGAAAATTTAAATTACTGCTGATGAAATTCTTTTTGTGAAGCAAACAACTTTTTTAATTTGAGAAGTAAAATATTTAATAACAAAGAGAAATGCTTAGACTGCGAAAAAATGGATATTTAATTTTTCAATTTTTTTTTTCATTTGAAAATGAACTTGTCAGTAATACATAAACTTCATCAAATTCAACAAGGCTGAGTGAAGGTTCTTCACCTGGGTGAGGACAATCCCAAACAGGAAGGGAGATGGGTCCAGTGAGACCTTATTTTGGCTTTTTAATCCTTAAAGGGGCTTACAAGAAAGAAGAGGACAGGTATTTTAGTAGGGCCTTTAGCAGTAGGACAAGAGGTAATGGTTTTAACCTAAAAGAGGTGGTACATGCTCCATTCCTGAAAGCATTCAAGGCCAGGTTTAACAGTGTTCTGAGCAACCTTCCATAGTTGATGTCATTTCTTATTGCAGGGGAGGTTTGATTTGATGGCCTTTAAATGTCCAACCCAAATCAAACCATTGTAGGAAAAATAAATAACTTTTAACACCACCATTGTTCCTGACTTATTAAATTTAAATTAGTCTCATGATTTTTTCTAAATATCAATTTATATTTTTTTTTTAATTTCTATTTTGTGATATGCAAGTCAATCAGCATAAAGAAATAGAGAAAAGTAGAAGTGTACAGAATTCACATAGCAACAGGGATGGATTTTAATAGACCTGATTATGAAGTAGATGGGGGTGTGTGTGCATGTTGGTGGAGAACTGCAATTATTTTTAATTTGCAATGAAAAGCCAAGAATTTTCAAAAAGAGGAAAAAATAGACAAGCAAGATATAAAAGGAACTGAAAATGAGAGTAATAGATAAAATAAAACTCACTTGTCCCTTCTGTCCTATGCATACAGTTAACACAGATTTCTTTCCTTTAGGTTTAATGCAGTGCTAATGGCTTCAGTATCTTTTTTAGATAGTCATACTTTAATATTGGTTCCTAAGAAGCCTTATGTTGTAGTAACCATCTAGAAAGTAAAAAAGCTTGTTTGGGAACCATCTGTGCTAAAAAACAAAATGTTGAACACAGTTATTTGGAAGTAGAGTCACTTGGACTGGGAAATAAAGTAATTTCGGTACCCCTTTCAATAATATATTTGAGGATGCCAGTGCAGAGATGGAGTCTGTGTTCTGAACACAGCACACCCTCCAAAAGAGAGGCAAACTCAAGCTTTATTGTCTTAAGAGCATGTGTGATTCTGATTAGCATTTGATTTATGTGTCTTCTGTGTTTATTTGTTTATAAAAATGCCCTGCCTCTTTGCAGTAATCCAAATCCTATGTTGTAGCAGTTTCTATAGCAACTATGCATTTATTATTGAATAAAGAAAGAATTATGTAAACCAAAGCCATAAACCATACATAAATTATCAATGCATAAATTCCTACTGTCCTGGTTTCTCAGTCCAATTCTCTACAGTTTGTATATAAGCAAGTAAGAAATATGAGAAAATGAAAAGTAGAAAGTTTCCCCCAACCTTATCTTCCGTAACATTATTGAGACAACTATCTGTCTAGAAATTATGATGATATCTGATTCAAGTAATTCAGGAATCATGAGTCATTCCCTTAAAAGTCATGAGTCTGGTTTTTAAAATCTTGAAATTAAAAAAAGCACTAACCCTATGAAAATGACACCACCACTCTCCCTCCCTCCCCCACATCCCCCCTCCCCCAATTTTATTTGGTTTGATTGTGAAAGCATGCTATCAATTTTGAAGCATTTTTTGAAGCCTAGTTGAGCTATTAAAATATATTTTAAGGGTGGAAACTTAGATTCTGAACTCATTTTGCTATTCTAATAATAAGTCTTACCTGCAGTTCCAGTACCAGTTCTCTTAAATACTCAAAGATGCACTGAAAGATATTCACCTAAGCCTCTTTAACTAGTTCCCTCTGTTGATTTCCATTATTTGGCTCTATCAGTGCAAAGCAACAGCCAAAATTTCATTTGCAGCTAGTGTAGTTGAAATTCAGGAACTCTATCCAGGATTACAGCTTTTAGTTTCTAGATGCCAGCTGTGAGTTAAAATCTTGGAATCTTTCATAAGAAAGAAAGAAAAAGAAAAGAAAAGAAAAGAAAAAAAAGAAAAGAAAGAAAAGAAAAGAAAGAAAAGAAGGAAGGAAGTGGCGGAAGGAAGTGGCGGAAGGAAGTGGCGGAAGGAAGTGGCGGAAGTGGCGGAAGTGGCGGAAGTGGCGGAAGTGGCGGAAGGAAGGAAGGAAGGAAGGAAGGAAGGAAGGAAGGAAGGAAGGAAGGAAGGAAGGAAGGAAGGAAGGAAGGAAGGAAGTGGCGGAAGGAAGTGGCGGAAGGAAGTGGCGGAAGGAAGGAAGTGGCGGAAGGAAGGAAGTGGCAGAAGGAAGTGGCGGAAGGAAGTGGCGGAAGGAAGTGGCGGAAGTGGCGGAAGGAAGGAAGGAAGGAAGTGGCGGAAGGAAGGAAGGAAGTGGCGGAAGGAAGGAAGTGGCGGAAGGAAGTGGCGGAAGGAAGTGGCGGAAGTGGCGGAAGTGGCGGAAGGAAAGAAGGAAGGAAGGAAGGAAGGAAGGTCCAAATCCTACTGCAGTAGTCAATTTTGAGAGTGAAAATGTTGAAATAAAACATTTTGACACTTTCTGGAATTAAATGTTTTGAAACTTCCATTTGAAAATATTTTAAATGTTGCTGCTGTGAATCAGAAGAAAATTGTTCTGTTAGGGAAATTTTTGGCCAAAATTGCAAATCCATTCCTAACAGCTGCCAGACTTTCTGAGGCAGACCGCAAGATCTGAGCTCAGGGATTCTCATCCATGTTGCTCTGCTGAGCATAAATTGTCAATAAAAGCCACAACTTATTGCTTATCATTTCTGGCTTCCCATGTACTTGCTTATTTAATCTTTGGCTTTGCCTGAGCAGTTTCAATCAAAAGCAGATCTCTCCAAATGAGCAACCACTTTCTTAATGTGTATAAAACCCATACTGTTATTTTTAAATGAAACTAAATGAATGTACATAGGACAATAGGGTTGTCTCCATAAGTGCAATGCATCTTGATTACCTACATGTGTAACTTTACTTCATAAAGTCATACAATTACCTTCACTTATGAAAGCAATGTATAACATGTATTTATAATATTTAGTATCAAAGTCTTTGATTAAGAAACAGAAGTTTCTGTTTATCACCATGGCTCATCTCATTATCTCAGTGGGGTATTTAGTATGTTTGTTTTAAAGCACTCTTGAAGCTTTTCGAAGACAGAAGGCTGAACAAAAATCCAGACATATGCCATAATTAAAGTACAAGACATAATTAGAAATTTTGTGAAGCAAAGGCTGTATTAGAACCTATTTCATGCTTTCTTTTTTCTATTCAATTTCAAACATTGTCTATTCAAGAAATTGATAAAAAAATTCAATCTAGCTCCAAGTGTTCTTGGATTCTTAAGGGTTTAAATGAACCTTCAGTGTGTATATATATATATATATAAATTTAATATACAAATGTTATACAAATGCATACCTCTTTTGATGACTTTTCAAGTCTTTCAAACTGGAGCTAGTATTATAGTCTGAAGGAATACTACAACTATTTAACTCATATTGTATTCAGAGAAAATAAGAAAGACAATCAATGTTTCCAACAGAAAAATAACTTCCATTCTGCTCTCCTCCCAACAAGTAGTTTGAAAATATTTTGTGTGCCAATCACTAAGGAAAAAAAGTACTGTTCTGTGTAGACCAATGAGTATGTTGGTTTGGGAATCCAAATGAAATGTGGTATCTCATAAAATATCCCTTCTTTTTAATCTTTATGATATCATGAGATAAAAATATAAAGGATTCTAAGTCGCTACAAAAGCAAAAGACATATTTCAGTAAAATGTGATAAAATAGCTATTCTTAGGTTTCTAGGAGTACTATGATATATTGTACAATTTTTTTACAGAAAAAAGCCTTTAGCACCTATTGTGGACTTTGCTAAAAAATGCAAACTTTACTCTGCTGGTAATACAGAAAGGAATGATACTTTTCTTAATATCTTTTTAATGATAACACTGTATTTTTATGGACCACACAGACTGTTTCAATATAATGCCATCCTTCAAATTTACAGTATTTCTATTTGCAAACTCAAAAGGCAGAATGGTATTCCTGTCATACACAAAATAATTCCTTATCTCTTGTTCCTCATTGGAGAGAAATATAAAGGCATTTAAAAAGCATTGCTGCTTTTTCTTTCATTGATAAATACTGAATACCCTAATTATCTGTGCAGTACTAAGAATTTCTTAATTGAAGAAATGAGATGCATAAGAGGCATATAGTAATCTAAGCATTTAACAGAACACTTGGTCAATCAGAAGTTCAAAACAGAAGCAAAAATACAAAAAATCATCTCTCAGTCAGCAGTGTATTGAGGCCACAGTCTCTTTAATGTCATTAACAGATGTGATTCCAGTAGAAGAATAAGAGATGGATTTCTTGCCTTTTTCTTCCAAACAGGTTCTGGTCAGGAGGACAGAAATGCAGTGTGTGACTGCTGATGATCCAGAATGGCATTGCAGGCACTCCCTCTTTAGATTAATCCATGCTACCTGTAGATGTATCCATGTCCCAAAAATGTATTTTCAGATCATGTGCTTTCTCTGGCTAGCTACCAAGAGTGGGAGCTGGCAACATGGCCATGTAGCCAACTCAATATGAAAAACAGCTTCAGAGCCCAACCAAATTCACTTTAAACCTTTCTTCTCCCTCCAGTATTTCCTCTCCCACTAAATCAAGTTTTGTGCTGCAGATTACAAATTCCTAGAAACAAATGCAAGTTGCTTCTGCCTATGTGCAAACATCTTGGACTCCTGAAAACAGGAAGGAGGGCAGATAAGGAAATCTGTATAACAGAGAATCACACAATCATGTAATGATTTGGGTTAAATGTTACCTTAAACATAATCTAGTTCCAACCACCCTACCATGGGCAGGGGCACTTTTCAATAGACCAGGTTACTCAAAGACCCACCCAGCCTTCCCTTGAACATTCCTAGGGAGGGAATTCCCTCTGCTTCTCTGGGCAGCTTGTTTTAGTGCCTTATAATAAATAATTACTTCCTACCACATCTGTATTTCTGGAATGAGAGGGAAATCCCAGCAACTAACTCTTCTAGAGGCCAATATGAACCCCCCAATATGAGGGGGAATGAGTGGCAAAAGCACCCCGTTGTGACCAGCACAGAGGTTCCATGACTCCTTAGCAGAGACTAATGCAGGAGAAGGTATTTCAAGGACCAAAAAGGGTACCAGTGGACTTTTGGTATATCTGTCTTGGAGACAGAGGAAACTAAAACATTTGTCTACCTTGCTCAGTCTCTCAGGGCACCCTGCTGCTGTGTGGTTGCTGAGGGTCAAAGATCATAGGGTGCCAATCACTGCCACACTCCACTATAAAAACATGACAATTGTGTCTTGGTTTTGGCCAGGATAGAGTTAATTTTCATCCTGGTAGCTGTTCCAGTGCTGTATTTAGGACTTAGGATGAGAATAATGCTGATAACACACCATTGTTTTGGTTGTTGTGAACAGTGTTTACACTAAGTCAGGGGCTTTTCAGCTTCTCCACCAGTTCACCAGTGAGGAGGCTGGGATGGGACACAAGGAACTGGGATGGGACACAGCCAGGACAGCTGACCCCAGCTGGACAAAATGATATTCCACATCATATGACATCATGCTGAAAAATAAAACTCAGGGAAGCTGACTGGCTGGGCATTGATCAGAAGGTGGTGAGCAATTGTACTGTGCATCAACTGTTTTTTATATTGCTTTATCATCATTATTATTGCTTTCTCCTCCTTTTCTGTTCTATTAAATTGTCTGTATCCCAACTTGTGAGTTTTACCTTTTTTCCAGTTCTCTGCTCCATCCTGTTGTGGAGGACTGGGATGTATGGTGTTTAGTTGCTTGCCGTGTAAAATTACCACAATATTCTTGTGTTCACTGTTGATGCATTTTGGTTGTGTGTTTGACTAGGAAGGGTTGTTATTTATACTTTGCCATGGTCATGCAATGCCCAGAAGTGAACCTGCAGGATTTCCTTTCCCTACAAATTGCAAAGGGTTATGTGTTCCCTAGTAGAAGGATTTCCTCAGCAATCTGCTCTGAATGCTCCACATTTGACAGGACAATGAGGCTGAGTGAGGTGCTGCAGCTTTTCTGCTCAGGTTTCATGCAAGGAGATGGTGATGATGAGAGGTCTTCAGGTCTCAGAATGAAACAGTGGCACTTGTGGCACCTATAGCAGGGAGGTGGGAATGTTTCTTTGTAGAATGGTGAGTTACTGAATTCAGACATGATTCTGTAGTAGTATGAGTCAGCACAACAGACTCGCTGCTACTGTTATAAAATTAGTGGGTGCTGCAAGTCATGACATTGCAATATTACCAAGATATTGGCTTTCCCCATGACTAATCAGTTACAGAATTTCTGGGGTTTTCCTGGCATTTGAATTTCCTTAGTGTTCTTACGCATATGATAGTGTGTGTGCAGAGAAGAAAAACATTAATAACACAAATAAAACAAAGTTGAAAGAATCATAGAACATAATATGTTCTGAGGTAGAAGGAACTCCCAAGGACCATTGAAGTCCAACTGTGTTGCTGCACAGGACAGCCCCAAGAGCCACACCATGTGCCTGAGAGCATCGTCCAATTGCTTCTTGAGCTCTGAAAGGTTGATTCTATGACCACTTCCCTGGGGAGCCTGTTCCAGTGCCCAACCACCCTCTGGGTGAAATTACGTTGGCTTCTCTGAGCTGACAATAGGGTCTTTAAAAATGCTTTTAATGGACCAGAATTCTGATAGTCAATGAAACAAAACTGTAGTAATCTCTCCTCTCCTCTCCTCTCCTCTCCTCTCCTCTCCTCTCCTCTCCTCTCCTCTCCTCTCCTCTCCTCTCCTCTCCTCTCCTCTCCTCTCCTCTCCTCTCCTCTCCTCTCCTCTCCTCTCCTCTCCTCTCCTCTCCTCTCCTCTCCTCTCCTCTCCTCTCCTCTCCTCTCCTCTCCTCTCCTCTCCTCTCCCTTCTGCTCTACCCTACCCTGCACTTTTCTTCAGCAGAAAATAGATTCAGACTCAGCACAGATGATGGTTTATATTAATTACTGAACACTCACATACACAGAATAAAACTATTCTATGCTTGGGACCAGTTTAAGTATCTGAACTAGCAGCAATTTTCTTGGAGTCACCAAAGCCATTCAGTTCCAAGTTTCTTCGTGTATAAATTAAAATAAAATATTTTCCTATTTACTTTCAATAGTGGTGAAAATGTAGCATCAATGACATGATTTACTCTTTTGGATAGAGTGGTGAAAACAGCAGTTTTCCTAGATATAGTTGATATTTCTTGTTTTCCTAGATATAGTTGATATTTCTTGAGTTACAGAATTAATTTTAGTAAGAGGAGGGGTTTGAAGTGATTATATTTAAAGAATCCAAGATGGTTTCAATGAGAGCAAACAAGTGTCGTTTCTTTGTTTACTTTTGTTTTTCACCTTGAAAGGAATGGAGAGGCTGAATATATGAATACCATCTGGGAGTAAAGCATTCAAATAACTCAGTGTTATGAAACATTCTGTATTTTTCCATGCATTCATTCACTGATTAAAATCAATCTTTCTATTCTATGAATGGTTTTAAAATATGACAGTAATGTAAGTTTCAATTTTATTAACAATGTCTGCTTATCTGAATAACATATCTGTTCCTCATACCTGGGTCTATTAAAAACAGACATTTCAGTGACTGAATACACTTATCAACATTTGTAACATCAATTTCTATTTTTATTTTTATTTTCAGGCTGTAACAAGCCTCAAAATTGTTTGTGCTAACTCTAATCCAGTGACTGTTTTCCTAATATGACTTACTACATTGAGCTATGCAGAAGCTCAGAATAACCTTTGTGTGCTACTTTACAAGTATTTTCATAATGCTTTTAGAACTATCATGGCTTTCATACATTGGCAACACTTCACCTCTGGTTTAATATTCCTTAATTTTCCTTTGATGAAAAGCAGATTGAAAGGAAAAAAAAATACTTTAAAAGTAAAATTAATTGGCTCATTACGGTGTTATCATAATTTGAAAGACACCAACAAATTAAACAGAACCCAATCTTCCACATTTTTATAGTCAGTCCTTATGTCAGAGAAGCCACAGTGGCTGGATGACCAGGCTCAAAGAGTGATGGTGCGTGGAATTACATCCAGTCACCAGTGGTGTTTCCCAAGGCTCAGAGTTGGGAAAAGTCCTGCTTAATATCTTTATTGATGATCTGCACAGGGGTATCAATAGCACCTTGCATTCCCAGCTAGGCAGAGTTCTGACCTGCTGGAGGGGGTGAGGGCTCTACAGAGGGATCTGGACAGGCTGCATTGATGGGCTGAGGCAAATTGCACGAGCTTCAACAAGGTAAAGTGCTGGGCCCTGACCTTGGGTCACAACAACCCCAGGCAATGCCCCAGATTTGGGGAAGAGTGGCTGGAAAGGTGCCTGGCAGAAGAGCTCCTGGGGATGTTGATCAACAGTAAGCTGAACGTGATCCAGGTGAGCCCAGGAGCCCAAGAAGGCCAAAGGCACCTGGCCTGGATCAGCAATAGTGTGGCAGCAGGACCAGGGCAGGGATTGTCCCCTGTGCTCAGCACTGGTGAGGCCACACCTCAAATCCTGTGTCCAGTTTTGGGCCTCTCACTACAGGAAAGGCATTGAGGGGCTGGAGTGAGTGCAGAGCAGGGCAGCAGAGCTGGGGAAGGGTCTGGAGCACAGCTCTGATGAGGAGCAGCTGAGGAAATTGGGAGCATACAGCCTGGAGAAAAAGAGGCTCAGGAAGGACATTTCTGTTCTCTCCAGCTGCCCAAAAATTTGTGGTGGCGACGGGACTGTCAGTCTCTTCTTCAAGGTAACAAGCAAAGGACAAGAGGAAATGGTTTCAAGTTTCACCAGTCCCTAGCTCTACTTTCCTAAAGAATACATAAACCTGTGGCAGAAAGTACTGAAATGTACATCACACACTGTGGATACCAGAAATAGATCTCTGTTTGAAGAGCATGAGTATGTTGGACAGCAGCTAAGAATGTGAGTTCAAGGTTTACTGTACAGCACTCCACAGTCCATAAGACCTGAGAGTAATCTTTGCTCCTTTGTGTACTGGACATAAATTGGCATTTCCTGTACTGTTAAAGTGCTCTTGTCACAGCCAGGGCTGTATCTCATGCAATAGTAGAGTGTTTGCAGTTAGACATGTAAGCAGTGCTGTAATACAAAATCAGATGTACATTCATAACAGAATAAATGAGTTGAAAATATGCTTAGACCTCTGAAGCACAGACTTTGCTGCAGTTCATACTTTTAGTGAAAATGCATTACTTTTAAAATGAAGAATTACTCCAGGAACATTTGTAAGTTTGCTGTCAGGTCAGATTGAAATCTGTTACTGGATAGATTTGCCTTCCAAGACTGCATTCTATTACAATAAGGAGTACAAATCACAAGGCTTTTAACTGTATCTATTTTATTTGCATATAGAACCTGAACCTTAAGCATGCTACCTTAACAGAATTCCTTTGAGGCACTTTAATCAACGTAAAATTAAATCTAGTTATGGTAATTAAATCTTCTGAAAGTAAAAGGTGACTGGAATAGTACTCAGCTTTAGCACAAGCCAAAAAATAAAAAGGGAACATACTAACATCTTCTTCATTAGTTTGGTATTAGTACAATACCTTCCTAATGTCTCTGCTGAAACTTGAATTTTAAATGAAAGTTAGAATTTTCCTTTCATTTCCTGGTGTGTGACAATAGAATTAAATTAAAAACATGGTTGTAACTACAGTGTCACTGTTGGTCTCTCTATTTTACTCAGCTCTTTTTCAACTGATAAAACATTACTCTCCATCCATGAAACATTAAGTTGTGAGATTTCATGTGTGGTCCTTTGGTTTAATCTTCAAGTAGTTTCAGCTAAATCAGGCATTGAGGGGACGGTCTTGTACTGATGATGTTGTACTCTGATCTAGTTAAGCAGTGACCAGACTCTCAGCAATCCTCATTGCAGCCTCTCCTGGTTGTAAGTTCTGTGTCATAAATTTGTACTTACAAAAAAATGCCATTTAACTTTTCTCTGAGCAGATCTGTGTCTGCTGATCTCCTGCTCCAGTACTGAGAGAAATACTAATAAATCTGCACTTCAGCACTCACTAAAACAGATCAATTTTGTAAGCACCAGCATGGAAACAAATAGGCCCTTTATAGCTATCAATAAAGGAGGATAATTGCTGGCATTAGTCACAGCATTTAATTTCACTGAAGTACTAGTTGGCTGTCCTCAAGGTGAGGATTTTCTGTGAGGTATTTTCAAGTGGCATGGCTCATGTTTTATAAATAGGCAAACTTTGCTTTCAAATGAAAAATAAATAAATAGATGGACACACACCCCTCCAACAACATATTGGAAACATTTCTGGTTTACAAAAAGCTACATGCATGTAAATAGAAATTTGGAAGATAGTAAAACTAACATTTTGAAACATGCACCACGGTACCAGTCAATGACTAAATAGGTGTGTTTTCTCCTCCTCTGAGAAGCATGTGGGGGTTTGGGTAGGATTTTTTCCCTTCAAAAAAAAGTTGTTAATCTGATAAGAACATAATGCCTAATTGCAAGGAGCATAAAAATGAAAGCATGAGAATCTAACTTGACAAATGAGAAACAGCTTGATGAGTCAGTAGCCCATATTGTGTGTCATGAAGATAGACATATACCTTTATTCTCACTGAAATTTGCTGCTGTCATTACAAAGATAACTGCTCCAGGCAGTACTCCTCTTCCTTACTAAAGACATAATCCCTGTTTCAATTACTTCAACACACTGGAAGATCTGCTTTCTGCACTGCCAAACTATGTTATATCCAACTGATCACGTGGATATAGGAAGCTGTGGGTATGGCCAGTACATAATGGGAGATAATTAAGGAATTTTTGGTTACTAAACAAACAAAAGGACTCATAGCCAAATGAATGGTGATATCACCAAAATAAGAAGAATGGATGTGTTTGGGCCTTTTTTGCTGCTGAAGCTGAATAATGGCTTGCAGAAAAAAAACCCCAAAAAAACAAAACCAAAGCAAACATGCTCATTGTTGAAGCGGTATGAAGAGTTTAAAAACTACCACAACTTCTGCATGTATGGTAACTTTAAGGTGGCAGCATATAACTTGGTGATTTGGGGTGCCAGAGTTTGTGGAAATGTTCCAGCTGAGGCTGAGATCCTCATTCACCTCCCTAATCCATACTTTCAATTTGTAAGTGTCCCAGTATCCTCTCATCCTGTCTTTGACTTAGAATGATTTCTCTCTTCTTCCTCCCCAACCCCTCCTAGTATCAAGCACCTCCACTAACAAAGTACTTCCAGTCTTTCTTAAACTTCAAAATCACAGATTCAAATATAGCAAAAATAGACATATCATCCTTCATTTATCTGGAAGAATTTCACAGCAATGTCAGATCAGGTGTATCAGAACCTAGAGCAGCACTCAGGTGTACGTCTCAAAGGGTCACCAAGAGAAATGTTAATGTCACAAACATTGATATCCTATTTGTTAGGGTCTACAACTTAAGTTGTCTTTAATATATCCCATAAAGGAAACATATATACTGAGTTTCAGGTTTTCCTACTAGGAACCTTATCAAAGGGACCTTAATTACCATTTAATATTCTCTTTTGTTTTCCAAATGAGAGATTTGTATCTATGTGGGCTCCATTCAAGTGTGGTCAGTGTTTGCTAAGGTTTATGAGACTTCTAGGGAAATACAGGCCAACAAGGTTAAATAGGATCCAGTCAAATGTGATCCAGACTATTGAGCTCACACAGACACTACTGTTGATTCAGGAGATACTGGAAGCTTAGAGCAATTAAGAAAAGGTTTGGACATTGCAAGTTTTTCTCTTTGCAAGAAATGCTGTGGTACTACTAGCAAAATGACTCTATCTTTGAATTACTTCAAATGGCTCTCACTTAAATAGAAATCTGAAAGAGTATAAACTTGAACTACTTTGGTTTCTTGGACCACTGAATCTAGTCTTAGATTTAGTATATGTAAAAGATACAAGGAGTTTCACTGATTTTAACAATACTGTGATTTTTGTGGTTGAAGTCATTGAAGCAGAAATCCGGATTGCTTTGTGTGAAAATAATCTTGCTCCCTAACAATAAAATATAAATTGAACTGTTTATAAATTCCTGTGTTTGACAGAATTCCTTATCTAAACCATCAGAGAATTTTGGAGGCAATACAATGTATTTACATTCAAAATTCTCATGCTGTGTCAATTTTATATAGATGCTCCCTTTATATCTGAAAGTACATAGGATTGTATTTATGAATAAAACATTTCAATTACTCAAAAAAGGAGTTATAAACTTTCACTATTTGTTTAATTTGAACAATATGTTATTCAAGATGGCAACCTGCAAAATCACAAATTCTTTCTGTTAAACTTATTCCATTTATTTAACAGTTAAAGTTATTGGTCAGAATAGTACCCATAGAAGCTGATTCAGTTTTTTATGTCTATGTTCAGTTTTGGATAATCACATAATAGATGTTCACTTTGTTATAGTAATTAGAAAGGTTTTGTGCCATTAGAAAAAATCCTTACTTCTGTACTTCTGTCCAGTATATAAGTGTGTGTGTATATATGTATCTATATCTATATCTATATCTATATCTATATATGAAAGACATTGCTGGCACCATAATTTTTGATGATTTGGTGATCATATACTCACTTAATAGGAATCAAACAGATGAATCTTTTCACCTCTCTCTTCTGCCTAAATTCCAGGAATTATCATAAAGAATATTGTACTGTTATAGAGTATGTATTGTTCCAAAGGTATTAATGAGAGCACTGTTGAATTTCTAAGATCCCTATAGAAGAGTGAGCACAAATAATTTTTATAATTTGTGAGAACAAATTTTTTATTATTTGTGAGCACAAATAATTTATATCCCTTGTTTTCAGGTCTGATAAAGTGACCACTTCTTCCCCAATTCCCTAGGGTGATGCAGAATCCCTATAAGATCTTTAGCAAAAAAAAAATCCATAGGAAAAAGGCACTGATAGCAGATTTTAACTGAAATCCCTTTTTCAGGTGTCTGAGGTAAAAGGTCTTGAATGGGAAATAAACAAGTCCAGCTACTGACTTGGCTTAGTGTGCAAAACCAGTTAGGCTCTGCTAAAAAAGGTAAAGTGGCTATGCTGCTCTTGACCTAAATTAAGGATTACTGAGTGACATGTAAATTAATAGTTTATTAAAAAGAGAATCTAGTAGGCACTGCGTTGGCTTTGTGATTTTCAAATTTACCAGTAAGAGCACTATCTGTATCAACAGATTTATACCTTCTGCAAAAATGGTGATATAAAAAAGAGCTTAATCTCACAGAACAGACATAGCTTTGTCTCAAGTTCTTTTCAGTCAGGTGCAATGTCTTAAATCTGAGACATTAATTAGAAAACTGAATCATTACCAATGAAAAAGTTTACATTAGACAAGTTTAAGGTAATACCAGACGTTTCTTATGTGGATAGGTTTTAGTACATGATTTTCAGTCTTTTGACACAGTGAATAACTAGCAGCCTTTATACATGGACATTTGCTGCACTGCAATTTTGCTTCATACTTTTTTTTGTACATTCTCACAATGTACTTTGCAAATTCTTAGAATGTATTTTGGAGTACATTGGAAGCACTGCAAAGTGTGTGACAGCAGCCAGATGAAAGTTCTGAACTCTTGGTTGAGAAGTAATAACAATTGTCTGTTGTCAAGGCTGAGCATGTATGGATCTACCCTTTCTGTTAGGGAAGGTTAAATCTATTGAATTGCTCACTGCTTTCTATTAGTGAATCCAGTAAAGAAACTGTTTGCCAGGTTCTCCCATGGGAATCTTTGTTTATAATTTTTTTTGTGTATCACTTTCTCATCTTACTCTGAATAGACTATTCTCTGATCTCTCCCTCACTTAAAAACATAAAATTCACCTGGTATTCATTTCATCTGGATTAATATAATCAATATATTTTATTTGTTTGTTTCTTTTAATATATACTGAATGAAAACCATCAATTCCCCTGTAAAATCCCCTTTGGCAAGTCTGCTGATGACAAGCTGGGAGGAGTGGCCAGTACCTCAGAGTGTTGTGGAGCCCTTCAGAAGCCCCTTGGCAGTACTTGTGATTTACAATCTGGTCATGGCCACTGGACTGATGGGATGTGAGCATTGTCCCTGAGCCACCTTGCAGCCCAGTGCCCCCTTTGGCTTCCTTCCTCTGCCCTTTGCAAGGCAGCCCCATCCTGCAGACATGGGGTAGAGACACAACCCAAGGCTCTAGGGGATGGCTGGCTATGTCCTTTGTCTTTGGAACATCTAGCATAGCTAAATCCAAGTCTGGGAACAGCTGTATCCTAGTAGAAAGCATAACCAAGAGCTGTCTTGGAGATCATGTGTTGCTGCTGATGTTTCCTGATGTACCTTGCCCAGCCTGTTGTAACAGTTCCCTGTGGAATCAGACATAAAACACTAAGTATACTTCTTCCACCTGAAAGATAACACAATGTCTACACCTGCACCAAGACAGTGTCATAATTCAAGGTACGATACCTAGCATTGCCTCTTACTAACACAAATGCACAGAAAATAGAAACTGTATCAAAATAAATGTGCATGTTGATATGTTTTGAAACTTCACTGATAAAGTAGGAAATGTCAATGTATAATGACTTTGATGCATAATAACTTAATCCAAAGCACTTCTGGATGTTCACTCTCTTGGATATTTTCACCACATATCTTTTATCTAACAGATAAACTAGTAATATCCTCAGTCAATGAAGATAGCTGTTTAAAGCTCTCTAATGATGAATTCAAATACCAAGTTATGAGCTGCAGAGGGAGAAATTCAATTGTTGTAACTAGGCAAAGTTATATAACTTGACCTGCAGGTGAAAAACAATTTGAATGTATCGAGGCAGATTAGAAAATCTGTTCTGCACTCTGATATAAACCACGAGCAGCTATTTTTCAAGCAAAAGGACTTGAACAAAAACTGAAATAGAACAAAAAAAAATGTTTTAAAGTAGTATTAATAATTTAAACAAAGGAAATAGTTTGAAGGTGATGACCATAAATGGCAAAAGTAATTAAAATATTTATCACATTGCTTTCAATAGATAAAGGTATGAAATGAAAATATTTTTATATTTATTTTTCAACCTCCTTAATGTTTATAGCTGATTAGCACAGCTGAATTCTTATGATACGACAGCATTGGATGTATTTTCAAGCAGTTTAATGGTAGTAAAACCTCTTTCAGTACTGCTCCCTTTTGGTTTGTTATTTTTTCTAATTAAATTATCAACATTCACAGATTATCAAAAATTAAAATATTTAAATACATCAGTGTTCCTAAAATAAATATTTTTATGACTTAGCCAATATATTGCACAATTGTAGTTCATCACCATGGAAGAATGTGTCACTGTCCTTTTTTATACTCACATGACCAAAAACTTGTGCTGGAGCTAAAACATCTCCTTTAGAAAAAAACCTATTTATGATTTCAATACTTAGAATTATGAATGAATTTCACAGAACTTTGTTCATTGTTTTTCTGTTAATCAACACTGTTGAAATCAAATATTGATCTGTCTTCCAACTTATTCTTTTCTTAGTTGAAATTTCACTAAACAAAAGTTAGTTATTGCTTTGTTCAATTAAAGTCTTGTCTAATGTTAGATGTTCTGTCCCCCTAGATATGCCTAAAATTGTAATCAAATCCCCTTTTGACTGACTATTAAAACTATTCTACTTGAGCCACTATTGTAGTTCTTCTCTGAACCCTCCACAGCACTTCAGCACCCTTTAGAAGGGTGCAAATGAAACTCCATTTCACAAGGTGTCATCAGAATCACTCCTATATCCATTATTGCAGTCTGCAAAAGGCTGTGTGAGTGGCGATGAGTGGGGATCCCATAGTTAGTTGCAAGCAGAGATTTACAACAACCTTTAAATATCAGTATTTTTGCAAAATAATATAAATTATGGATAAATTGTACAATCCCTGTCTGTATCTGTAGGCCCTGCAATTGGGTGCACTAAAGCTTAGCCTTCAGTGAAAAAAATATCAATAAGCCAAGACAGAGCTGTAGCTCAGTGTATTCTTCAGCACTATTGCTTTTATCTTTTGTCTTGAAGATTCTGGGTGAGAGCAACATGTGTAACTAAGACTAACATTTCCACAGGAAAAATCAAGACCTCAGCTAAATAGGAATGTGAAGCTGTGGCTGTTTTTAAGGGGGGCCCGGCTAAAGGGATTTAGAGTCCAGCCACCTTCAGCTACACCGGCACTCCCCTGGCACGAAGCCAGAAGCATGTGCCGACCGTGGGTGGGGTGAGAGGAAACAGTCACCGATATTGAAGCAACCACGCCGCAGGAGTGAAGAAAAGAGACGGCCCTCCTCTGCTGGGTGAATTAACTTGGTTTATTCCAGGGTAGGGGAAGTGCAGGGTGGCCACCCAAAGGTGGCGAGCGGAGGAGGAGCCCCGGGCCCCTCCGGGGACCAGGTTTTACAGGGAAGGGGTGGGCACACAAGAAACCAATCACAGAACGAAAATTTGCATACATTGAAGACTGATGGGTGGTGTGGCTCAATGGGGATAGGTCAGGGGAGGAGCCCAGGCCTACCAGCCAATCACTCGACACCCTAGCTGGAAGATTCTGGAACTTGGGGCGGGGTGCCGGTGATTGGCAGAAGGCCTGGGGAGGGGATACAAGGACAAATAAGGGATAATGAGGGAAAATGAGGAGGGGAAAACCGTGATTGACATAACTGGGGGTTTGAGCCAGACCAACTTGCCAAGCTAGGAGAGGGGAGAACGGAACAAACCAAACACAAACCACAACATCTCCCCCTTTTTTGTTTTAAAAAGAAAAGGAAGGGAGAAAACAAACAGTCCCTTATAATCAGGCGGCAGCTGTCTCTTGTGCTGTTTTAAAGTCCAGGCTTCCACCGCTCACGCTTTCAGAGTCTGAAGTCGAGGCAGGGTCCTCCTCGACATCTGAAAGCTCCAGATGGTTTATGTTGGCCGCTGAGGCATTCAGCAGAAGTCTCTTAACCAATCCCCACATTAGGGAGCAGGCGATGACAATTGCGAATATAACTAAAACGAAATATAAGACGGACCGAACTATGGACCCGGCCCATCCTGACAGTCCCCAGCCTCGATAAGGAGGACTGTCAGGAGGGTAATGATGGTCATCGGGTCCATGCAGGCGGGAGATCAACTAAAAAGAAACAGAAATATAAATTAAGAAGGTCTGGCTCGAGAGGGGGGGGGTCAGGACCGTGGTCAATGGTGGCTCACCCACCAGTTCCTCCGTTTCCGCCGCCAACACGCCTCTGCTACCTGTGGGACCGGTTCTGGTCTTGCACCCCGCTTAGGGCGGAAGGGCTTGACCCACTTTGATGGAATCCATCTCGGACCTGAGGGAGTGGACACGCAAGCGTATCCCCTACCCCAGGTCACGAGATCAAATGGCCCTTCCGTTTTCCAGGTCTCCGGATCCTTAATGAGGACCGGGGGCCTGTCCCTAGGTCGCAGCTCCTCGTGCTTCCCGAAGTGTCGCACTATGGGCGGGTTGAGATTTTCAAAGGAGCAATTTAGAAAGTTGATAGTATACAACGCCCGTGCGAGACGGATGTGAGGGGACTCCACCTTCACTGCCGAATGCTGTTGCTCCAAAACCCTTTTAAGGCTCTGGTGGGTCCTCTCCACCACGGCTTGGCCTGTCGGGGAATAGGGGATGCCGGTCTTGTGTTCTATTCCCCATTGCTGCAGGAAGCTCCGCAGTTCCTTGGATTTGTAAGCTGGGCCGTTATCTGTTTTGATTACCTTAGGGATGCCCAGGACCGCGAATGCCTGAAGCATATGCTTCCTGCAATCTGCAGCCCTCTCACCTGTGTGGGCAGAGGCAAAGACAGCACTAGAGAAAGTGTCCACAGAGACATGTACAAACTTAAAGCGGCCGAATGATGGATAATGGGTTACGTCCATCTGCCACACCTCGCAGCTGGACAAACCACGGGGGTTAGCTCCGAGAGGGACAGAAGGGAGCTGGTGGGACTGGCAGTGAGGACATGTAGCCACAATGGCCTTGGCCTGTTCGCGCGTCAGATGGAACTGCCGAACCAGGCCAGGCGCATTCTGATGGAACAACTGGTGGCTGATCTTGGCTTGACTGAAGAGATCAGGGAGCGGGGCCACTTGAACAGGGGCGGCAAGGGCATCGGCACGCCGGTTGCCCTCCGCTATGAACCCCGGCAAATCGGTGTGTGATCTCACGTGCATGACATAAAAGGGTTGCTCTTGGTGGGAGACCAATTGAACCAATTTGGAGAGCAAGTCGTACAATTTTGGGTTTGACACCTCCTGCAGCACAGCATTTTCAGCTCTGGACACTACACCCGCTACATAGGCTGAATCCGTAACTAAATTGAAAGGTCCAGGGAACCTCTCAAAGGCTCTGACGACTGCGTCCAACTCGGCAATTTGAGGTGAACCTTCAACCTCGGTGACATCGGACTCCCACTCCCGAGTTTGGGGATTCCTCCAAGTCATGACTGACTTGTGGGATCTTCCAGACGCGTCAGTAAAAATGGTCATTGCCTTTAGAGGAGTTCTGCTCTGGATCGATTTTATAGATAATACGAACTCCTGATTGAATAATTTATGGGCCGGCCGATCAACACTAATTTGGCCGGAGTAGCTATCTAGAGCGAACTGCAAAGCTGCATTCGTTTGCAGGAGGCTGTCAATTACCTTTTGTTTTAGGTGGCCCGAATTTAATTTAAGAGGAATGTATATGCACGCAAGATCAACGCCTGCCAGCTCTCTGATCCTCAGCCTAGCTTTCCGGATCAACTCTGCCACCAGTTCAGCGGGCTGTGTCATTCTCTTGGACCGATGGTGGCTGAGGAACACCCACTCAATGATTAAGAGGGGGTCACTCGAGCCCCGGTCCCTGCCTTTGGTGGCGTTGTCCCACTGAAAAATCACCCCGTGGAGGTGTGGCAGTTTGCCGCAAATAATGAATTTAAATGGCAGGCCCGGATGACAGCGGTGGGCCTGCCTAGCCGAAATGAGTCTCTGGATTTTCTCTAGTGCAATCCTCGCCTCTGGGGTAAGGGTCCTGGGAGAACTTAGCTCCTCTCCCCCTCTCAATAAATTGAAAAGGGGGGCCAGGTCTTCTGTTGGTATGCCCAGCCAAGGTCTTACCCAATTCAAAGATCCACACAGCTGGTGAACATCCGCCAAGGTTTTAATAGTTGTTATGATAGCCAATTTCTGAGGAACAATGGTCCTCTTAGTAATTTCCAGGCCCAGATACTTCCAAGGCGGCACCCTTTGAATTTTTTCCTGTTGGAGCTCGAACCCTGCAGCAACCAGCGCATCGACTGTCAGGTCAAGGGCGTGGCCAAGTATGTCAGCGGTCGGGGCACACACCAGGATGTCATCCATGTAATGGTAAATGATGGCATCGTTTACCACTGCACGTATTGGGGACAGCAAGGAAGCGACGTACCATTGGCAGATCACTGGGCTGCACTTTAGGCCTTGTGGAAGGACCCGCCAATGGTAGCGCTTGCTTGGGGACTCACGGTTGATGGAAGGAACCGTGAACGCAAAACGCGGGGCATCGTCCGGGTGGAGGGGAATTTGAAAAAAGCAATCCTTTATATCAATCACAGCCAATTCCCAATTTTGTGGGAGCATCGTTGGGGAGGGCATCCCTGGTTGGAGAGGCCCCATATCTTCTATAATGTTGTTGATTTGGCGGAGGTCGTGGAGAAGCCGCCACTTGTCCTTATTGGGCTTTTTGATGACAAACACGGGAGAATTCCACGGTGACGTGGTCTCCACGATATTGCCCTTAAGTAGTTGCTCCTCAACGAGCTCCTTGAGCGCCGCCAATTTCTGTTTATTAAGCGGCCACTGCACTACCTGGACTGGCTTATCTGATTTCCAATTGAGCTTCCAGGTAGGGCGCTCATCAGTGACCGCCGCCCGAAAAACCTGGGGAGCCGCTGGAAGGTCAATTCGGGCTCCCCACTGGGCTAGGAGGTCTCTCCCCCACAGGGGCTCCGTATAATCTAAAACGAATGGGCGTATAGAAGCCAATTGCCCATCAGGCCCCGTAATTTGCACGATGCTCTTAGATTGTCTGGCCAATTGTAAACCCCCAACACCACGGACGTGTCCAGGCGCGGTTTGCAACTCCCAATGCGACGGCCACTCCCGAGAAGGAATGACCGTGACATCCGCCCCAGTGTCCAACAGGCCTTTTAGTTGTTTGCCTTCCCCCCCTTTTGTAATATAACAATCGAGGCAAGGTCTTTCGTGCCCCAAAACCTGGGCCCATGCGATGGTCGGCGTGGTGTTTTCTGATGTTTGATGTAAATCCCAGGTTATTTCAGGCACTGGGATTGCCTGAGCTACAATCTGCCCTTTAGGCAAAAAGATGGGGGGCTGGACACAGTGCAGGCCGACGGCGAACACCCCCGGGTCCGATGGTAAGAGGCCCGGGATAATGTTCACCGTCGGTGGTGTGTGCTTAGTATCACCGACCACAACATACTTGCAGCGAATCCGTCCCCAGTTACCTGGGCACTCCGGGTCGACAGCAACGAGTTGAAAGTCGGAGGTCCTCAGGTGGAGAGCCTCCGAGAGCCGCAACCTATAGGGTGCAAAAGCAGAAGCGGTCGTTAGCACAAGTCTTGTTTGAATTGGTAAAACAGAAGTCAAGTCCGGTAAGTATTGGTCACATTTAGTTGGCGGCGGTCCCTGATCTCCCTTCCCCCTACGCGATGATGATAAATGGCCCGCCTGATTTTTGTCAGCGCGCAGGGGGGCACTGCGCTCCGATTTTAGTTTTTTGGGGGGTTGGCCCCCAACTGTCCCTGCTCCCTTTTAAATTTGTAAAATTCTGCCCGTAGGGGGCAGTCCGGCATCCAATGTCCAGTCCTCCCACACAAATGGCAGGGTGCGGAGGACTTCGACGAAACAGCTGCTGCAACACCCTGCTCGGTGGAGGGCTCTTCTGCCGCGGCGACCCGGGGAGGTTGAATCCTCCTCTTTTCGCTGTCCCTGGTGGTCAGTAGCGGGACCTTACGCGCGCACACTTCCAACATATCAGCCATCTGCGGTGCCGGGTGGAGGGGCAGGCTGAGGATGGCATCCCTGCATGCCTGGTTGGCATTTGAGGACGCCACCTCCCGCAAGATGGTGCTTCTAGCTCCTTCGTCCGACACCTGATGTTCAATGGCCTTCCTCAACTTCTCCACGAAGTCGAGGAAGGCCTCGTCTGGACCCTGAAAGATTCTAGAAAAGGCAGTTGGGGGCGCGCCCCCCGGCAGCAACAAAAAGGCTTTTTCTGCGGCAGCTGCCGACGCTTTAAGAGCCTCCCGGGGAAGGGTACTCGCCTGGGAGTGCCCATCTTCCCAGTCCCCGGTCCCCAGGAGCTGGTCGATGGCCAAAGGGCGACCTGTGAAATCAACTCCCGATTGGGGTTGACTCCACAGGCTCGGGAGGGCTTCAGTCACCCCCCTCCTCCAGGCGGCTTCCCACATTACCCGCTCGGATGGATTCAGCAGGCAAGTGAAAAGCCGCCGGACATCGAAGGGGGTGATCTCTGCTTCGGAGAGTGTTGCTTCCAAAACTCCCCGGAAGTATTCACTCTCCCGGCCGTACTCCTTTTGGGCCTTGACCAGCTCCTTAATTTGTGAATGACTTAATGGGACCCATTGGCGACGCACTCCCCCACCCGCTTCTGGCTGGTAAACAACCGGAGCCGCCGATGGTACAGTGGCCGGCTCCGGTTCCTGGCCTTTGCCCCCCCCCCCCCCCGGGCCCCGAACCGTGGGAACCGGAGGGAGGGGCGTGGGAACCGGAAGAAGGGGAGGAGGGGGCGTGGCGGGAGACTGGGCGGCCCGATGACGAGGGGCCGTCCCCGGAGGTGGGAGCAGGAGGCGAGGCACAGTGGCAAGCGGTGGGCGGGGAAAGGGGCGGGATTGTGGGAGGAACGATGGGAGGAGCTATCATGGGAAAGGGAGGCGGGGAAACGAGATGGGAGTGGTCAGATAGAGGGTGGAGCTGGGGGGAGGTCGGGAGGGAAGGGGCGGGGAAAGGGGAGTGGCCGAGAGGCAGGAAGGGGTTGGAACTTGGAAGAAAAGGATTCTGGGATGAGGATGGGGGTTTTCCCGCCATCTCGACCACGCAGTCGCCTCCATTTTGGGCCACGCCGCGGCCATCTTGTGAAACCAGAGGCGACCCGGGGCAAACTGGGGATTCAACGAACTGGGGTACATAACTCTGGGGTTTGGGGACAGGAGCAGGGGAGGCAGGACAAGTCGAGGAGCCCCCGAGAGTTTGGCCAGAACTCTCGGGGCGGGGGGACCGGGTATTCTGGAGAGGGCCAGGGGATGATGGAACGCCCTGCGCCTGGCTGGTCTGGGGGGGTGCCCCCTCCAGAATCCCGGTTTTAAGTTTGGGTATACGGGAAGGGGTATTCGGGACAGAGGGTGAGGAAACCGAACTGGGGTGCGAAACCGAACTGGGGCAACGTTTAACTCGAACTGTGGCCTGTTCTGAGCTCCCTTCTTCTTTTAATATTTTTCTAATTTGGGCAACAAGCCTGGCCAATTGTATGAGGGAAGCGTCGCCTGGCCTGAACAACTCCGAGAGTCGAGTTTTAACCCTCCGCCAAAAGGCCGGATTTTTGATCAGGTCAGGCGAAACCTCCGGGAACTCAGAAGAGACCCATTTTATTAATTTTCCAACAACAGGTTTTTCATAAACAATTCCCCCCCCAACAAGGATTCCCTCAACTTGGATAATAAGTCTCTTTTGGGCAGTGGACAGCTTAGCACCCATAGCTAGTAGAGACTTCCCACGAAGTCAAATGTCCACTACTAAGAACTTCGAGCCCAATCTGCCACGCAAAAGAAAAAACGAAAACTAAAAGGTGACCACCCACCGGCCCCTGCCTGTAAAATCAAGGGAGGGCGGCAGAACACCCTGGGGACTGGGGAGGACGACAGGGAGAGCGGCGAAACACTCACGTGTCCGGTGGGCTATCAAAGGAAAGCGCGGCGAAGCGGGTCCTGCGGCCGGACGGCTCGGGGTGCTCGAGGTCCCGTCCGGTCCCTGGGGAGCGCTGCCTCAGAGGGCCTGCTCACCTCGGGGTGCTGCTGCGTCCAAAGGACGGAGTCCAAAATCCGTAGGGTCCTTGCGAAGATTGTAAGTCCAGGCTCTACTGGTCCCGAATCCGGCCGACCAGGAGCAGGCAATCGATGCAGAGGGGCCCCACGTGGGCGCCAGCAACTGAAGCTGTGGCTGTTTTTAAGGGGGGCCCGGCTGAAGGGATTTAGAGTCCAGCCACCTTCAGCTACACCGGCACTCCCCTGGCACGAAGCCAGAAGCATGTGCCGACCGTGGGTGGGGTGAGAGGAAACAGTCACCGATATTGAAGCAACCACGCCGCAGGAGTGAAGAAAAGAGACGGCCCTCCTCTGCTGGGTGAATTAACTTGGTTTATTCCAGGGTAGGGGAAGTGCAGGGTGGCCACCCAAAGGTGGCGAGCGGAGGAGGAGCCCCGGGCCCCTCCGGGGACCAGGTTTTACAGGGAAGGGGTGGGCACACAAGAAACCAATCACAGAATGAAAATTTGCATACATTGAAGACTGATGGGTGGTGTGGATCAATGGGGATAGGTCAGGGGAGGAGCCCAGGCCTACCAGCCAATCACTCGACACCCTAGCTGGAAGATTCTGGAACTTGGGGCGGGGTGCCGGTGATTGGCAGAAGGCCTGGGGAGGGGATACAAGGACAAATAAGGGATAATGAGGGAAAATGAGGAGGGGAAAACCGTGATTGACATAACTGGGGGTTTGAGCCAGACCAACTTACCAAGCTAGGAGAGGGGAGAACGGAACAAACCAAACACAAACCACAACAGGAATGTAGGTATCAAATTGACTTTTAACTTCTAGGTGTAAGTTTAAAAGAGGTTTCCTGTAATTTCAACATAGTTTGCATAGGGAAACATTTTTTTATTTCAGAATAAAACAAAAAGTGTATTTTGATTTGACTTCTGTAGCTTGCCTGTGAAATCAAAGTATTTCTTGGTAACCATAAACTTCAATAATTGTTATATTAACATTCTCAAATAGCAAGCATGCCTGTTTAGTTTTAGGTAATCAAACAGCACTAGAAATATTCATGTATCACATTTCTAGGCATAATCAATGTCATATCTTTGAAATTTTCCAAAATTAATTTCAAAAGCTCTCTCAATTGCCAAACAATATAATCTATTCTGTGCATGTATCACATATATTTCAGTATTGCTAGTATTGCTAGTATTGCTTTATATGTTGAGGCAGTAAGTCTATTTTTTACTCATGTCCCAGTTATAATCTTTACCTAAATGTCATTCTTAAAAAGACATTTAAAAGAGGGGAAAAAAGGATCAGAGGGCATCCAAAGTGTCATTTGATTACTAGTCTGTGTAAGCAGAAAGAAGCTTTTTAACAATGTTGTGATGTGAATGGCTCCATTTGTCTTCAAGAGCATGGGAAAGAGCAGACCAAACCTATTCTGTTGCTCTAAAAAGTTGGTAACATGTGCATCTACTTTATAGACTGTTTTGTAATTACTAGTTGTTTTGGAAAACCCATTGTTAATCTCCAACCAAGAAAGGGGTATGACAAGACACATCAGTGCTTGAATTATTATAATTAAATCAAAGGATAAATAACAGAGGAAAATGAATAATTAAGAATGTTGACAGCTGGAGTCAGGCAATGGATACTTCTCATGAAAAGAACAGCATGAACTAAAATCTGTCTAATTTAAATCTTAAAATTAAGTACCTTATTGGTAATAATCCTTTGTGGGTTTGATTGTGTATGGTACATATCAATGCACATCCCTTACATTAAGTAGATGCTATTGTTACATACACGTAAATTAAAATAAAATAAAATAAAATAAAGTAAAATAAAATAAAATTTAAATGAACAAATAAAAACCAACACAAATCCAAACAACCAAACCCCTCTAAAACAAAATCTGAGTTCAATAGAGTAGATGTTTTGATATTTAGGGGGATTCTGGAGGAGCAGTGGTCTAGGTGTTTTTTGCCAGCCTGTGTTTAGGTGGCTATATCTTCTAATCAAATTGTGTTGGTGGAATTAGTTATAGACCAGAATATGGTCTATTTCACCTTCTCCTAGGGATTATGTAATAGCTACCATATGATGCCAGTTGATGGTGATATTCCTGCCAGATGGACAGATACCCTTCCACTGTTGCTACAGTTGCTTGTACTAATTCCTCTGAAGGGTTAATTATAAAAAGGGTTTATTCCTGATGCTACCAAAAATATTTTACTTAAAAAAAAAAATCTGTTTAAATGGATACACAATGAAGAAAAAATAACAGGTAATTTAAAAATCTGCTGATTTAACCAAATGACGCCTCCCTTGCCACACTTTTAATTGAAGAAGTCAAAGACCTCAAGGTTTTTTCTCTGCTCCGTTTCCTTCTTATTTTTTCTGCATAGGGGAAAAAAATTTGGAAAGAGAACATGCTTCATAGATCTCAGCATAGAGTACATAAAAGAGACTTTCAAGGGCAGGTTGTTTTCCAAATAGCATCCTTTGCAAAATCAACAGTATTTTATCTTTTCTGAACTTACAGTGGTAATTTGACCCCCAGCTTCCCTTTCTAACTCTTTCAAAGAGAATTTTGTAACCACAAGACAGCCAGAAGTGTCATGGGGTTCTTAGTGCTGTAACAGAAAATGTAGACCAGTAATGAGAAAGACGAATTAATTTTAAGAATGTGAAAATTTATATTCACTGTAGAAAAAATGTTCTGGGGCAAAGACAATTAAAATCCATGTTGTTTATCTTTTCATTTGAATTTAATGACAATTAAATTCAGCTGGTTTAAACTTTTCTGGAGGACAAATGTTGGGTATAAATGGTATCCTCAGTATAGGAGTCCTGTTAGAGAGCAGTCAGAATATTCAAGGACAGCTGAACATGAAAAAGAGCAAATTTCCTGAAAGGGAAAAATAATGTTGAAAATGCATGGAGTACAACTGGTAAACAATCAGAATGCAGTGCACTTCCATGTGTGCTGCAGAATAAGCCCAACTGCAAACACATTCTTTTGAAACACAAAATTAAATAAAGAAGAAGCTAGTCCAAAATATTGACATCAGATGAAAGTCATGCTTTTGACATTTAGAAAATTCTGTTCTCAACCATGCTACCCTGGTATTGTCTTTGCAAAATCCAAGTTTTTAATAAAAATATTCATAGAGTAACAAACAGTAGAAATGTGTCAGAAATTATGCAAGCATTCCAAATGAAGTAGAAACCTTATGAGATTAATCTGTTTGAAGGGGGTTTTTTTTGTTTATTTTTAAATAAATAAAAATTATCATCATCCTTAATAATAATTCTTATCTTTGACACCTTTCAGCTCAACCCGAACATGTAAATGCTATGATAACATATTGCTGCAAGATGAATCCTCATATACTACTGGATGCAGTAGCAGTAGATGTTATGAATGGTAAGATAACACTTTCTTTTCTTATTTTTTAAAATAAAAGACAGAAATGTAAAGGCAAGGACTGTTTTGATGAGCTCCTTTAAAGGGGCTTAATTTTTTTATACCCTGAGGCAGCACATGACAATGTTTTCAGGAGGTTACACAACAAACTTCTAGTCACAAACTTTGGAAAAACAAGCGTACTTGGCAAATTTTAAAGCACAGTTCAATTGAAATAAAGCATTTCACAAGGCATTGACTTAGCAAACTCTAACGATCCAACTTTAAGTTACCCAGACTGTAAGAAGAGGAAATTAGGAGAAAAAACAGAGAGAAAGCTGACAGAGAACAATTAATACCCATTGCTCAAATTCCAGGTTAATCTAACTGCTTGCTGAGATTACATAAATATACATGTGAGATAAAGCTGCACACAATATAGTGAGTACTTCATTAGGTTAAGAATTAATAATAACAAATCTGGTTCCTTTGCAGAGGAGTAATAATTATTAATATAAACCAATGTCAATGAGAAGACTGTCAGCATGGATAGATCAGGAGAATTCATTGCCTTTAATGAGGGTAAACTTACACTCATCATCATATAAACAGTGAGAAATACAAATGCATGCAACCTTCAGAACACTGAAAATAATTTCATAAGGTGTGTACAAAGGGTGACTTGCAAAGAATGGAAATTAAGTTAACTAGCAACTTCATGAATACTGGAGATTAAGCCCATGGAATTGCAAGGATGACAAATGACGTACATTATTCCTAGCCAGCATTGTTCCTGAAGATCTAGTAATGAAAGATATATCTTTGATTATTTTAATGAATTTGAAGACTTTCTACTTCCAAAGTTTCCTGGGGTGTTGGGGGGGTGGGTGGGAATTAAATAATGGATTATTTGAAGTATTTATGACTAATTTTGATTTTGATTACATGGAGGTAAAAAGCTTGAAGGTAGGTTAGATAAACTACCACGACCAATAAGTTGATAATCTTTACTAGTATAAATAAAGTTAACTCTAATGGAAGGAAAGATCAATCCACAAAAATTCATTCTCTTTCTAGATTAATCATTTTCTTAAAGAAATAAATTTGCTTCTCTACTTTTTCTATAAAATGAGTTACAGTAGAACACAGGCTAGCTCTAAAAGTGGAGTAACAATTCTAAAATTGGAGGTAATGTTTTTTTAAACATATTCTCAGTATATTTTGATTTTATGCCTGTAAAGACACTAGTCCTACAAGCACTAGTTGATTAAACAATTAGTTTAAGTCCTTCTCCATGCTAAAGAAACCCTGTTGCAATTAGTTCCGAGTTGTTGCGGTTTAATGCCAGTGGGCAGCTCTGACCCGCGAAGCCTCTTGCTGACTTCCCTGCAGTGAAATGGGGAGACAACTGGAAGGGTAAAAGTCTTGTGGATTGAGATAAAAAAAGTTTAATAGGCAAGGCAAAAGCTGCATGCTCTATCAAAGCAAAAAAAGGGATTAATTCACCACTTCCCAGGGGCAGGAAGGTATTCAGTCATCTCCAGGAAAGCAGGGCTCCATCACAATTAATGGTGACTTGGGAACCGGGAAGGAAAACACCATCGCTCCGAACATCCCTTGCTTCCATCATCTTCCCTCTGTTTATGTGCTGAGCAAGACACCAGACAGCACAGAATATATCCCTGTGGTCAGCTGGGCTCAGCTGCCCCAGGTGTGCTCCCTCTTCACTTCTTGTGGTGATGGTGTGAAGACAGAAAAGGCCGGGACATTGTGCAAGCCCTGCTTAGCAATAACTAAAACATTGCTGTGCCCTCAGCACTGGCTCGGCCACAAATCCAAAATATGGATTTGACCATGTATGTGGTCTCGTGCATAGCAAATAACTCAGCCAAAACCAGGACATAAGGAAATTTCTGAGTTTCTGTATGGATTACCAAGCACTGGAACAAACTCCCAGTGGAATTGATATGGGCACATCTGTATGTGGAGACTAAAAGTTTTAATGGTTTAGTGTGGTATTTTCTGAGACTCCCATTGAAGGGAGGAAATTATGAATCTGACTCCATGTTCTTTGAAAGCTAATTTATTATTTTATTATCTATATTATATTAAAGAATGTTATACTAACTATACTGAAGAATAGAGAAAGAATATAGACAGAAAGCTAAAAGATAATAATGAAAAACTCGTGGCTCTCGCCAGAAACCCGACACAGCTGGATGGTGATTGGTCATTAAGAATAAACAATTCACATGAAACCAATCAAACAAGCATCTGTTGGTAAACAATGTCCAAACCACATTCCAAAGCAGCAAAACACAGGAGAAGCAAATCAGATAATTATTGTTTTCATTTTCTCTGAGGCTTCTCACCTTCCCAGGAGAAGAATCCTGGGCAAAGAGATATTTCAGAAAATATGACGGTAGCAGCGTAGTGAAAGACTATTAAGTGATGTAGCCTTTTAATTAGCAGCTTTGCTAACAGGAAAGAGTATTAGGAAATCTGAAATACAAGATACACCTGTTCTTATGTGAGAGTCTAAAAACATAGATTATGGGCAATGTTTTTTTCTCTAATACTAAATTATTTATAACTTTGTAAGAGAATTTTTTTTTAAGTAATGAATTGGTTATTTACAGAAACTACAGAAAGTTAGTTTTCTATCCATGGTATTCCTTGTTAGTATACATATCTGACAGCTCTCTGTCAAGGTTAACAAATCTGAAAACATGCTCGTAAGTATATTTTCATTAAATATTTAATATACTGTCTCCTAACAAATTTATAGAGTAAATTTGTTATGCTCCCAAGTATTTAATAAGGAAAAATACCTTCATATTTCAGCAGATAAGTTTTAAAGACAATACTCATTTCCAACAGAAGTGGGAATTATATGACATTGATGTCCCTGTCACTTAGAACCAGGACTTTGCAATGTCTGTAAGAAAACACCGGACACAAAAAAAGCATGGACAATTTAATAGAAAAATAAAAGAAAGAAAATGGGGGATAACTGCTTTTTAAATATGTAATGAAGACACACAGTTTTGTAATGGAGGACACACTACTGGCACCAAAGACAGTGATAAACATCAGCATTTTATTATTCCCCGGTACAACCTTTTATACCCTGAGTCTCACATGCATAACACCTGTGTGCCCTGTTACTCTTTTGTGATTGGTCAATGCACATCAGCATCCTGTGCTTCTCCTCCAATGCTGGCCACCTGTCTTACACAGCTGCAACTTATCAGGGGTGAGATTGCCTGCAGCATTATCTCTAATCTCTGTCCATCCATTCTCCCACAATTTTGAATCTATGAAAGGGTGGACGTTCTTTTTTTCATTATTATGTAGTGTAATTTTGATTACTACTGTTGGATTTTTCACTTCAGAATTCAATCAGAACACACATTTCTTGAGTTAATTTCTTATTTTTAGCAATTTGACTCTAAGATAAGCAATTAAAGTTGTTAAACTCTTCACCAGCTCCTCACATAACAGCATTTTTTTAGAAATGGCCATTGTTTTATTTTAGTGAGCAAGATATTAAAAAAGCAAATGACCTGTCTCTTCCCAGAATTACTATAAATCCAGATTTAACTAAATCACGATTTTACAGTCTTAATTACAGAAAATAACTTGTTATTTACATATAATAAAACATACATTAAAATTGTAATAATTCTTACATTCAAGTGTTTTCAGCAAGGCAAAACAGATGTTTAAAGTTATTAATGCAGTATAAAATCTATTTAGAACAGGTTTTCTAAGTTGATTCTTTCTACTCTCTTTCCATAATAAGTGTGACTTCTATTACAATTTCTGTAAAATCTTCATTAAATCAATATATACCTATAAAAGTGTTGTTTTTAATAACATTATTAGTAATGATAGTAATATTATATAAAATAAAAGTGTATCTTTCTAAAGGAATTCTTATGTTTTTGAGAGGCCTTTATTGTTTTAATCTTAAAATTATTCTGAAATCTAATAGGCCTGTTGCCCCCAAGTTCTGTCACATAACTTTTTTGCATAGCTGAATATATGAGAGATGCTAACCTTAATATGGCATGAAGAACTCTCTTTCTTCATTAGTTAATTGTATACATTTGTAAGAGTTACTACAAGCTTTACCAAATTGTATTTCCATTTTCTTTCTAATGAACAATTCTCTTCTAAGAGGTAGCAGAAGAAAAGATGTTAGTGAGCTTTTTGCTTGTGTTTTCAGAGACTAAATATATTTGCAGAAATCAGCAGCTCATTTACTTAGACACAAACTATGCATTTTACTTTGAGCCTAAGATTATGGCATGTATCAGGAGAAAAATTAGGAATACAACACTTCTATGAGCAGTAGAGCCAGTGATTCACTAGCTAACATTCTCCTTTGGAATAAGACCTCTACCTAAAGGAAGAAATACACATAAACTCATATTGGTGTCTGAAATACAAACCAAGGTACTTTGCATTATAATATATAATTATTAGATAATATCCATTGCAAGTATTATACAACATCCGTTGCACATATACAAGTTATATATATAAAATGATGCACTATTATTATATATATTATGACTTTGTAATTTTAAAAATTATACTCGAGTGTAAACTGAATGAAAATTTAAGTGACTTCCTTAAATAAGCTGGCTCCTGAGATTACCAATTATCTCAAGATGGGAAAGCATGCAAAAGAGTTAAAAATAATATAGACTTTATTTTGTTTAAAATAAGTCTGTAACTCATTGATCAAAGTAGAATAATCCATACTTGGTAAGAGGATTACCCAATTACCCAAATACTATATAAGCACTTCTAGAAGGGTCCATAGACCAGAATTGCTGGAGATTATCTTTTTTTATTTTCTTTTCCATCTTATAAATAGTTGAAAGTCCCCACTGAATGCAGCATCATACAGAAAGGATGACATGTCATCCTGACCTTCCCTCAGTAGGAAGTTGAATATATTTGCTCCAAATTTTCCAAGGACAGTTAAGTCATGACAGACCTGAGTCAGCTGATTTCTCTCACTGAAGCAAGGTTGGTGCAGGCAGCACCTGCTTGATTGCAATGCTGTCACTGAAAGTGACATGAAAGTGTCAGCTCTTCTTATCCTAAACTTACTCCAGAATATTTCCCTTGATAAACTCATAATATTATGGAAATACCTCATCAACTTCTTTAGATAGTCATGGCTACTCATACACAGTCATTCACTGCATAATAAAAAATAAACCAATTGCTCATGATTAATTTCAGCCTTAATTAAAATTTTAAGCTGAAAGACTTAACTTACAAGCATCCTAAGTTATTTACTCTTCATAATTCATCAACCCTTGATTGACTAGTTCTCCAGTCTTACAATGGGATTGTGATATACACTTAAGTGAAAAAAAAAAATATAATTTTGGATAGGAAATATACTGGTAGTATTGTCACAATGGTAATTTACCTACCATGGGAAAATAATAATTCCTCACAAATGTGCAGATAAATCAATTAACGAAATTCATATATCAATCAATCAATCTAATGGATAGTCAATAACTAAATAGTTGTCCTTTTTGATGAAGGACAAATACTTCAGCCCAAAGAAATATTAAGTACTTAAGTACAGTGTAGTTGCACTAAGTATTGAATAAAAAACCTCATAGACTTAAATTTATGAACAATTAAGGTTTTGTGAAAAAGTAGTACTTGAAGTGGAAATACTGGTGACATTTTCTCAGCAAAGACTCTAAAAAATAGCCAGATCATTCAGCAGTTTCATTAATTTTTGCTTGGTGTTAAAATTCAAAATGGAATTCAGAGAGGAGCTATAGAGCTGAAATTAGCTTACAACCATTTGGCCCAGTATGCTTTCACCAAATGCAATTATTATTCAGTGTTCATTTACCTATGTGATGGAACTTGCCTGCAGCAAGGAAGGAAAGAGCACAAGGCTAGACCTCTAGCAATCATACAAACTTCTTTTAAAATTAGTAGTCAGAATTACTATTCTTCAGTGACTAGAAAAGCTAGAACTCTAAATGAAAACTCTCTAATAAAGAAAGAAAAATTCCACTGAAATGTACTGAGAACAACAATTTAAAATTTCTAAACCCATTCTTGACAATGCATCCACAAGTGTTTTGGAGAGATCAGCTGAGTTAATTAAGCCCACAGGAATTTTTTTTCTTATTGTCTGGAAGAGTTGTGACTGAACTTATTTAAGTTACTGCTGCTAAAGTACACAGAAGTCCAAATGACCCCAACTATATTAAACAAAATAATTGTAAATGAATGCATAAATACACTTTCTACTTGTATTGTATTCTTCTTGTCATCCTTTTTCTCACTAGCACTGATACTTTGTCTTCCAAAAGAATGTTCACACATTTTTTGTTCAAAATTCGTGCCTGCACTCATGCTAATATATGGTGACTGACTTAGGCTTTATGCAACTATTTACCATTAATATGAACACTTTTTGGTTGGATATCTGAAAATATTTTCATTAATTTTGTCTTAAAAGTAGGCAAAACAGTTGTTATTTTCTATTTGCTAATTTTCTACTCTAATATACATTATTCCTAACCCTATCCACCTACTTTGAATTTCCATGAGCACCATAAAATATTAAGAATATCACAGAAAAGATTTGGGCTTTGAATTTTTTTTCCTAGAATAAAATTTTCATTCCAAGATATACTTTTGTTCCAGTTTGCATCATAAGTCAGAATATCACTATTTCTCACAGTCAAATTCTTCTACGGAAACTACTAGAAATAATCCAAATTATATCTGTTAATATGGAATAATTACAACTTTTTGTTCAAATACTAGCTCTAAACCCATAAAAAATAGGTGTTACTGAAACAAATTGCTAGAGCAATGGAAAATAGCTGAACTCAAAACATTCAAAATAAAAGTTTAGATTTGAGAAAAATGAGATTTTTTTTTCTAAAACATGTATATATTTCATCAACTATTCTTTGCTGAATTCTACTTGTAACTAATTTTTAGACAACATTCAGGTTGTATACTGTAGATGGTTTGAGCTGCCTCTTCAGATGTTTCTTCAACAGTAAGGAGCAAACTTACTATTGTAGTATATATATTTATAATATATAAATATATATATATTATATACTATAATATATATATAATATACTATAATATACTATAATATATTTTACAAATACTAATTGTAGTATTCTGCCCCTTTCTTTTCCACTAACAATAAGCACCAGTAGCCAAACATGGATTAATAAAAATTAGAATAATCAATTTTTGTCCCTAAATTCCCTCTTGCCTTTCTCCCTCACTGCTATTCCCTTTATCTGATATTGCATTAACTAACTTTCTGTTCTCTTCTGTTTTCCCAATATAATGTTTTTTACCATTTTTTTTTTAAAGAAACATTGGGAAAATCATAATTATGTTTCTGAGTTGCTCATTATATCATTTTACAATTTAAATGGAGCAGTTGTGAACAAAGGTGAAAGAGAGGTTCCTGGCCATATTTAGCTCTTGCCATTATCTTTGCTTCTGTGCTCTAGCAAAAGCTTTAGAACCAGGTGCAACAATACTGGGGTAAGGTCTTCTCATAAAACATTCTTTTTTCTGAATACTGGTTTCTCCTGGCCTCCTTGGGCTTCTCCAGTTTCATGCATTTTGTGCAGGTTTTCTGCTCATTCAGTATAACCTCGGGCATACTGTGAAAATGACGTTTCAGCTGAAGCTCTGCTGCTTAGGCAAATTTAAGAAGCCTCAAACTGTGAATATTCTAGCCCTCTGCTGCCTGTCATAATTTGCATCCTCAAATCCCCTCCTCAGCTAACAATTTTCCTGAGTAATACTTATGCATAGATTAGTTATTTTTCTTCTTTTTTTTTCTGTAGCAGAATAAAGGCACCTTTGTTTGCATATTGTACAGAAGAAACACTCTCCTCTGTCTGACGTTTAAAAAAATGACCATTCTGTCGTCTGCTCTGCTCAGTTTCTGTTATTGATATACAAATCATAAGACATCCATTTTGCAGCTTTCCACCTGAGCTTTCCTCATTTCCTTTTCCATCTTTCCTCTTGGATTGAAACTATTGAACTGTCATGAGCCTCTGTGTGTGAAACTATGAGGAGTTCTCTGGTTTTTCTTTCTTTCTTTTGAAAAGGTGTGCAGGAAAAGGATTTCAGAATGCTCACCTAGAAAAGGGGAACACTAATTTCAAGTCTTTGGTCACCCCAGTTCAAAGTGATAGATTTTGGATGAAAACATTTTCAGTGTTATTAGAAGAGAGACCACACAAGCATTCATTTCAACCTTATCCTTCCTCAGCTCACCTCCATTTGCTTTCAAAGGGAAAAAAAAAGCATGAACACATCACTGTGACTGTCAAAATGCCCTATTCACAAAATTTTGAAGTGCATTAAGCTTTCTCTTGCCTTAAAACCAGCAAAATTTTGGGTCCTGGAAGCTCTAGATAGGCTGGTCCCAGAGAGCTGCCCCTTGGGTCTTCTCATGGGGCTTCACCCATTAACCCCACAGTCCAGGATCCCACACAGCCCCTGCCCCACAGCAGGGACAATCTCCACTCTGATCCCTGAGGTGTCACTTGGATCCTCTGGACAGGGCATGGCAGAGGCTGCTGGGTCCTCGCAGGTGCTGGAGTCAGCCCCACTCCTGCTCCTGGGCATCACCCTCAGCTTTGTTTCTCACAGCAGCTGGAAAAGTGGTGTTAGGGTCTTCTGCAAGTGACACCCTTTAGGGATGTCACTCTGAAAAGCAACAGTCATCAGTGCAGACACATGCACAGGTAAAAGCAAAAACATCTTCAGCTATTAGGTTTGGATTCACAACTTTAGGTGAATCAGAGTCCTGGAAGAAGATTATATTGAGTCAATATATTTAGGATGAATATATTAAGGACAAATAATTTTAATATTTATCTTAGAAATGCTTCCATAATTAAAGAAGTGAATGGATCACCTAGTGTTTTTCTCATATTTCTATCATTATTGTTCCCTGAAAGAGTCCAAAGAAAATCAAGAACATGTTTTCTTTAGCAATAACCTGTTCCGCCTTTTTTAGGTTTTATGGAATGCAAATTTACTTTTTATTGTCTTGGACAGTGACTGAAATGCTTTCCAATGGAAAAATAACTCATACCTATCCAATTCCTTTCTGCAGTGCAGTGTGTGTGTGTGTTATGTGCTCATGTAAAAATGAAGGAAACTTTACATATAAATTTATGTGTGAGAAAGACACGTCTAAACTTGTTTAATTGTGGTTAAATGCACAGGGCTCAGTTCTGGGAAGAAAAAAGAAAACTGAAAAATGACAGGAAGCAGGATCTAGGGAGTTCTTAATTCTGCTACAATTCAAAACTGGAATAGGAGTTCCAGAGTTGGAATTTGTATTCCTGTCAGATAATTTCTATTATTGGATTTGGATTTTTTGTTAAGTGTAAAGGCATTTTGAAGGAAAGAAGGCAGTAAAACAAAGGATATGCAAAGGGGAAAAAATCCTGAAAAACAAAGGTAAAAAATGCAGTTTACATGGCAACAGAAGCATGAATATATTTATTTATTTGTCTTATTGTATTAATTGCTGCAAATTAATTTCTACATAATTACTGCTTAATGTAATGTCTCGTTCCCAAATCTCTAGAGGCCTGAAGTCCCTTTAAACATGTCTCCAGGTTTTACATACAACCTGAAGCTAAACCTGAAGTAATCCAAACAACAGGATTATCCAGTCTTAAGCTGCTCTAATTTGGGCAATGAGAACAATGGAACTTGTGCCTGCTTTGGTGCTCACCATAATGGGATTCCTGGTCCATGGCTGTTTCATTTATGGTACAAAATGTGGCCAAGGCTGTTCCCTGACATTGTTTAGTGTCAGGAAATGTCTCGTGTTTATAAAATTAACTTCCTTCTTCTCCCAAACAGGATGTGTCCACCCAAACTGCCCTGAAGTTGTATCCTCCTAAGGGTAACCTTCACACAGTGTTTTACTTCTTGTAGAATGTAATATCAATTTCAGTTAAGAATAAAAGTATATTATTGTTTGTCAAATAAATGACAATCTAGGAGAGGTAGAAACAGATTGTACATTCAGTATCTGAAAGTATTGCGAGAATGAATAATGTACAGTCAGATTCTGAAACCTTTGTGCATAATGAATAAGACCCAATTTTTTTATTCACCAAGTAATGTAACTAATTTATTGGAGGTCTTTTAATACATAATAGTACTCAAAGTGAATGCAAGATGAAGATTTGTATGATAAATTATAAAAACATAGGTTTAGTAGTTTCTACCTTTAAAATTTGATGAATAAATTTCAGCAAGTTTGCAGATGTTACAAAATTAGATTTAGTTGGTGCACCAGATGGCTGCCTTTCAATTCAGAGGAGCCTTGACAGGCTGGAAAAAGGGGCCAGTAGGAACCTCCAGAACATCAACAAAGGCACAAACCGAGTCCTGCCCCTGGAGGGAATAAAGCCAGGCACCACTTAGAGCTTGGCTGAAGAGCAGCTTTGCAGAAGCACCTGGTGGACACCACGCTGACCAGAGCCAGGGACGTGTCCTTGCAGCAGCAAAGGCAGCAGTATCTTCTGCCACATTAGGCAGGGGGTTGAGAGAGATCATCCTTCCTCTCTGTTCTACCCTGCTGGGCCATATCTCTTTCCCATGCTGGCTCTTCAGGATAAGGCAGGAACTGACATCATGGAGCAAGCCCAGCAACTGGCCATGAAGATGATTTTAACAAGATGTATATTACCTTACTAATTCCACTTGTCTCTTTATAAAGATATAATTTGCTATTAATTTTTTTTCTTCAAATGTTTCATTTAGTACTAACATGACTAATTTTAAACAATATTCGCATTTTCATAAAGAGGTACATTTTTATGTGTGTGTGGGTACAATTTTATATCATACCCTGGAAAATACAAAATACATTCAAAATAATGTTTTTGCTGTATTATGCCTTTTAATATGATAATTATCATGAAAATACTTAAGAAGGATCATAACAATTTCCTTCTAACACTGAACAAGTAACTTTGAAGGCAAGTAGAATTTTTCTTAAATTATGCCTGTTGGTATGTCTCTCTACACATTCTTGGGAATAATTAATTTCTCTCACCAACATTGTTAGTAACAAACCTTCTGTATATTATCAATAAGAGAGCTACATTTCCTGCTGGAAGTGATTTATGTGAAAACTCAGTCCAATTATACCGCTCATCTTCCATCTAGAAATCACTTAAGTAGCTGTGTTCTGCAAGGTTAAAAATGCATGCTGATTGTGCTGTATCTTTCAGATCTTTTCTGATGATAAGGAGAATGTATGCAGCCAGAGCAGTATATCAAAAATTAGAAATCTGCTTTCATAGGTACACATTCATGGTTGTACAGCAAACTGCACAGTACTCAGATTCAAGAATGGTCAATCACATTGTCCCCTTACTGTAATGCACCCCAGGATTACATTAGGAAAGTGAGCAATTCCTGTAGGAAAAAAAATTACACCTAATTACCTTCTTGCCTCTGCAATTCTCTGATTAAATTAAAAAAAAACCAAACAAATGCAAATAAGTACAGGTTCTCCAGCTCCCTAAGACAGACTTCTAAAATAACCTGGAAATCTGTCCTAATCTCCTGCAAGGCACTACTGGGCAAAGTCGTGTAGCCCAGTTTCCTCAGTTCATCTCTCCAAAGAAATTTGATAATTACTTTTTTTCCACTGCAAAAAGTAAGTTTTGACAGTAATTTTCTCAGGTTTTCATCAGCCCATTCAGTAGCTGTGCTTACAAATTTCACAACCCATCCACAGCTGGAACTCTTTTCACTTTTCCACTGTAGGTCTAATAAGAGAATCAGAGGTTAAGTGGCTTTCTGTATACTTACATTGGAGTGGGAAGAACATCCATTATCCAGGAGGACACTGCAATATAATCTACTCCACAGCACAGCACCCAAAACAAACATTTCATTGATTTTTGTAAATGACATCTTAAAAAACATGTGTTCAGTTCTGCTGGTAATGTATTATCTGACTTCCTCAGATCTCTAGGTGAAGGGTGTATTGAACATTTCTCATCAGAGGGATTCATCCAATAGTGACAAAAGTATATGACAGCTATTTAATACAAATACAACTTCAGGGCCTATGCAAATAGGTGACATTTATTGAACTTGACATTTCTCATAGCAGGAACATTTCACTGTGTTTTTTGGCCTTATAGTTATTGAAATCTTTAAAAATTAAACTTTCCATTGTCTGTTCTTATTTAATCTCTATAATTTTAAGTGCAAACTGTAGAAACAGGGGAAAACTTCAAGGATTCTTATTAAAGAAGCTGAATGTGTCAAGCCAAGAGATCACAGGAAAAAATGAATATCTTCTGCATTTGGGTTTGTTTACAAGAGACTCCATAAGAGCAGAAAAAGAATATTAACTTATAATGCATAAAGGGCTTTATACACTCTCTTCATGTATGCACTTGTGGTGCATGCTAAGCTACAAAAACCTTTCTGACTAAAAAAAAAGGAGGTGCCTTAAGATCTGTCTGTTTTTTATAATTTATTCTCTATTCAAATATAATGTGTTAAATGTATTCTTAATAATATCACCTTTGAAGAAAGTACTTAAAAGCAATAAACTGGAGACAAGTTGTCTCAGAATTTACTGTTGCAAACATTGACCCAGGCTCAGGTTCCTACATTTTTTCTCTTCAGTCCTTACTAAATTCTGTAAGGTTGCATTTTCAGGCATTATCCATACCATAACACTTATTTGTGTCCTTTCTTCAACATGATTCAATTCTGCTCCACAGAATTATATGGTTATGTTGTATCTGAGTTAATTTTTGTTGTTCTTCTTATGAGCAACTGCATGAGTGGATATAAGAAAAGAGCCTTCATTTTCCAGCTACAGTCCACCAGATTTTCCTGTGATGCTTCATTTGTGTAAGGACACCAAGGAAAAACAGATCTAGCAGTGATGTAGTTCAAGTCTGGAATATTTTCTGGTTTGCTTTATTTTTCATTTTTCTTTGATATTGGGCAATCCCCTGCATACTCTGGATGATCTTTGGAGTTTCAAACAGCCATTAAAAATTTATAGCTATTCTAAGAAGAAAGAAAAGATTGCAAGCACAATAATTTCTTCCTTTTCAGGGACTTTGACATGGTAGGATTAACATAGTACTCCAGTGTTGACCTTCAGCTTTGAGAAAACACTAAATAATTGAAATCAATGTCTTAACAAAATATATTTGTATCTACCAATTCAGTGAAGACATAATTGCATCTGTCATCTGGACAGGGTTTAATGAAAAATTTCAGGATATATAGTCAGTAAATTCAATCTTTTCAAGTCAGTGTAGCAAAGGAAAGTCAGAAGGGAAGGCTCTGGAAGGACATTGACAGGAAAAACTAATTAAATTTAATTATTCTACTAAAATCTTTAATGAGGTATACTCTTGATTCATGAAATGTTGAACATTTATGTTGCCATATCTATGGTTAAACCAAGGAAAGTATCTCTGAAATTATGTTTATCTTGCTATGGGAATAAGGAGATAATTTCTTATTCCAAAAGAAAAACCCAAATTGGTACTTTTTCAAGCAGATAATTTTACCTAGCTCACCAAAGGTTACAGTGATCTTGCTAGAAGCACCATGTTTCTGTTAGTTTGTTTTAAGAACTCTATGTAATACTGTGTGTTTACCTCTGATGGCAAAAAGCCAGACTAGCACTGGCTTCTTTAAAATGCCCTCCCCATGGGACTCCAATGTGTTCCTCCACATGATACTGTAATAGCCCTAGAAATAAACTTTTTATTGCCACAAATATCCACACCCAGACACCCATGAACACCCACACAAATGAATTGAAACAGAAAGATGGCCGTTCCATATGTCAAAAAATTGAGGAGACACTGTGCTTCTCCAAATTGCCACTCCTAAACAGAGGTCCCAAAGAATATATCTTACGTCATGGACAGTGCTATTAGCAGCTTCCAAACCCATCAAACTGGTGGTAACTTTTGTTTTAGTGAAGAACATTTCTCTTATCCAGAACAGAACAGCAGTTCAAACTATCATATACACATCATCATTCTGAATGCATCCGCTATGCTGATGACACATCTATGATTCTCATGAAGAGAGATAATGAAAACATAAACTTCAAAGTCTCTTCTATAAAAATGTTTTCACATCTTTGTGATACATTCACTGAGATAAACTATGGAATTATTTGATTTTTTAATTTTTTTTTTTAAACCATCATCATAAAATGGATCTTGGCATCTTATGTTTTGGGGTTTTTTTAGTGTGGTGGTATTTGTTTATTTTTTTGTTTGTTTCTAATAAAATCCTTCAGGAAAATATCTTTTAACTTACCCTGAAGTGAAAATAGTATAATGAAGGCATTTAAATAATCCTGGCCTTCTTTCAGAAATATGGGTGATGTGTATTCTTGAGTCTTTGGATAAAGTTTTTTTCTACAATGAATTATTAAAGTACCCTAAATACATCACTATTTTGTAACTAGGACTTCAGTAAATTTTCAACACAATATATGATTAGTGTATCCCCCTTTTTTGTCTTTTCAAATCTCCTGTTCTTAAATATACTTGTCATCTCAGGTATTCAAGACAGAATAGAAAGATTAAATATATAGGTCAAGTTTTCCGTCTCTTTTATCTTGAACATGTACAAAAAAATCTGTTATATTTCAAATTTCTAGTCCTCATTAATTTCATGACTTAGCTGAATTTCAATCTGATACCACTGTAATTCCTTGTTTCAAATTTTCTGTTATAAATGTTCATTCTACAGATATATCTGGTGGAAAGAAATCAATAGAAAAAGAAAGAAGAAGAATCAAGAAATCAATCCCTTAAAAGGAATTTTAAGGGAGGGTTCATCTACTTATGTTATCTTCTCTCCTCCCTGTAAAGTTTTTCTCTCAGTGTTCACATATAGTTTATCAAAATCACAGTCTTAGGGTCCTTATGCATGCCACAATTGTTTACAGAATTACCCAAAGTAATGCATGATTTCCAGAACTCTGATTTTTTCTGTGTAAACATTCTTCCTAACTCATTGTACTAAAGTAAGAATTTTACTAGAATTTTGATTTGTGACAGAAAGCTATGCTATTTTTTTCTGTTTTGTTTTGAACTCTCCTGTTATAATTACTCTTCCAATAAGATTCAATCTCATTGTAGCCTGTGTGATCTGTTGGGTTACCATTAGTGACAGAAGAATTTGACAAAAACTGCTACAAATGTGTCTCATGTCTCAGTATTAGTCTCCCTACTTTACATTTGGAAATTCTTTGTTTATAAACATTGGACTATAAAGAACAATTTCAAAATTTCCTAGTGTGTAGAAGATACATCACATATCATTATTTTAATCACATATATATTATATCTACAAGATAATCTGTGTATAAGAGCAAAGGTGCAGTATCTGCTTTGCCAGATATGTGATTTATACTTAGTCCAACTTAAGGGTTTTTTTGGAAGAATAATAATGCAAAAGAAATAACTGAAGCACACTTGTGAATTATGGGAACAAGGATTGCCTTTGTGAATATTATGTTTCATAAATATTTTCACAGATAAACAAACCATCATCTAAAATCTGAATAATTATATTTTTCTTCTCTGAGGATTTATAACCTCCAACACTTTTAATAATTTTCTTTAACATACATTTTATGAGTTTAATTTAAATGTAAATTTTCATCTTTTGTCTGGTCTTTGTGAGTAAACAGTAGACAGATTGCAAGCAAATACTGAATGTTATAATACAAACTTCTAGATATTTTTCCATTTAAAAAATCCCCAAATCACAACTCTAATTATCAAAGCAAGTTATGAAATGCATGAACGAGTAGAACCTATATCTGGGAATTTTCCATGGATATATTGTGATTCTAAACAGTTAAATAGCATGAAGAGACCAGAAAAAAACTGTTTTTTTCTCATAAGTATTTAGGAGTGTTATTCTGGCCAATGAGGATTTTTTGCCATTTAGGCAACTGCCTAAAACACTTAATGAAATGCATGAGTTTATTATGATGATATGTTTCATTATTAAAATACTTAGTTCTCCTAAAAGAGAACTATAGGAATTTTACCCTGTTTAGGTTCTTTGCACTGAAATGCAAAGAATGGTATTTTGAATGGTATTTTGCAAACTCCTTTTGACTTCCTTTTTTTTTCCTCCAGAGTTAAGTAATGCTATTCTGACCTATTTAGGAGTGGTATTAAAACCTACTAATCATTTTATGCTTCCTTCTGTATCAAATATTTCAATCGGAATTTTGCATGAACTATGCCAGAGACAAATGAAGCCAAATAGTTTTTATGTGTGACTTCATCTCTTTACCAAACAATATTCATTTTGCTGAATAAAATAGAACTACAATGGGAAAACATGAGTCCCACCACAGAAAATGTAATGCCAAGCATTTGTCTGTTAGGGAATAAGAATTCAAATTCCCTCTGTCACTGGAGAGAATGTAACCTTTTCTCCCACATCCCAGCTGGACTACTAAAATCCTTATTAAGAAGAATAGATACAGTTTTATCTGACAGTGTGGTAGTGAGGATTGGGGCTTTTCCTTCTTTTTTAGTTCCTTCTTTTTTCAGCTCCCAAGACTAATTTTGTGATTCATGTGGGCCAGTTTGGCATTGGAGGTGTCCTGGGAGATGCCTCGCTGAAGGATTTTAAGGAAATCATCTTCTAAATGTTCTGACCATCATGCCAAAGTAAATATCTTCAGGTGCCGAAATCTTTATGAGGGAGAAGTCAATTGCCTATGTACTGTAGTTTCCTGAGACACCAGATGGCATTTGATTGTGGTTTTATTCATTTCAATATATGGGAAGTTGGGCAAAATGTGGAGGTATAAATTTTCTTACAGATTTAGTAGTGGTCTTCTTTAATAGAATGTGTGCATTTAGGTTTTGATATTCTGTTTGACCAAAATAAAACAAAGATGAAAAGAAGACATAGAAATGTTTCAGTTCCTGTTAGATTTTCAGGCTGAAATTTAGATCAAAGAATTTTGCCTGGAGTAGCTTTATTCTTGTATCTGCAAGTTATCCAAAGGAAAGAAAAGAAAAAGAAAAAATATCTCCCCAGACCTATTCAGAGTTGGCCTTTACTATTTTGAAGCCTATTTTCTATCATGGGATCTGAGAACAGAAAATATTTTTAAGAGCTGCTGTAGAGAAAAAAAATATCTTAGAATAATAATAAACATCAAAACACACTTAAAATATGTGTGGCTACTACTGATGCAGAGGCCTACTCCTTTAAAGAAATGCCAGCATATATAAATGGCATTACATCATATCCATTTTACTTGGCTGAATGTTTCCTGAACAAGTTTTGGCAACTGTCATATTTGAGACAATCTCCCTTCCAGAGGAAAACAATCTGTTAAATTAATCAGGTGTATCTTTAAATGTTCTCCATCCACTCTGAGTACCTACATAAGTCATTCATTGCAGCAAAGGCATGTGTTATAAATAAATAATTACTATAAATTGCTTTAGAAAATTTTCTTACTTGAGTAGACACAGGAGTGGATAGCAAAAGCAAGGTCTCTAAAGAATATTCAGGCCTATGAAGAATAATAAGCTATGCCTTTAAGAAGATCTACATGCTGATATATATATATATACATTTTATATCAATCACAATAGAATAACAATCAAATCCTTCTAAAATAATTATCTAAGCTACCATAGTTCCAGGGTGAATTTATTTTGTTTTTAAACAAAATTATATGTAGCAAGAGTGGAGCGTCACAAAGAATTAGTGGAGTAACTGACAGAAAAATCTGCTGCTCCTCTGATTTACTGAAAGTATATTTTAGTGCTTATAAAATTTTAATTGAATGTCAACTGTGTTAGAATTCCTTATCAATGAGGAGTATTTGTCTTGATAATAGGCATCACATTGTATCTTTTATTGCAGAAAATCTGATCTCTTAAGTGACTGTCATCCTTCAATTCCTAGCAAACATCCCTTTCTTACGTCTCACTTGTACGAAGTTAATTTTTCCAAATGAATGAAGCAAGAGTCATGTTTCACTTTTATTTTTATTGCTTGCAGTTTCCACTTATAAAAGACAAAATCCATACACAGAAAAGGAAAATTAATTTAATCAAATTCTAGTTGAAGCAAAGAGCTGTTCCTTGACAACAGCCTTGATCAAAGGATAGTGTTTAGTGTGTTCCTAACTTGAAATACCTGAGTCATTTCCACTGACAAAGTTCAGTTTTGCTAAAGTGCACTCTTGATTCAGAACCAGTATTTTAAATAACTTAACTTTTTAAGGCACAATGAGCTTCCAATGTTACCTGCAAATCTGGGAGTGGAGTAAATATAGATCGACTTACCACCATAAAGCTGGAACTGTATTATGCTTGTCCTTTTAGCACAGAAGACATAGAATTCATAAGCAAGCAAATTAAGTAGGACAACATTACCACCTTGTTGGACAGGCTGACTTTAAGTATCCTTTGGTGACTCATTCTATCCAATTTTATAATAAACTTCTTTTATATAATCCTTTCCTTGAATATGCCATTAAAGGAGGATGACAGAACGTAGGAGGTGAGAATGACTAGATGAGTATTCAGCACCAGATTGGTATTCCATTAATATGAACTACCATTTCCTTGTCTTCAAAGATAGACATTTGCTTGGATATCTGTAACCACAAAGTTTTATTTTTACTAGACTCTTACATTAAAATAACTCAACATCCTCGTATTTTATTTCTTTAAATCGATAAATTATTTATTTATTTAGTGTTGGCAGAGATTCAAACAGAAATATTATGTTTTCACACCAAAGGTGCTGTAAAAAGTATATTCCTGTGTCCTTCACAGAACACAGAATATTCTGAACCCTGCCTTCTTTTTCTTCAGATACCCAACAAGGAAGAAAAGCCCAGGAAAAGCAGTCTTCTTGTAATTCCATTAAGTTTTATTAGACAAATAAAAGTGATGTTTGTTGCTACAACTACACAAACAAAAAAGAAACAGTCAGAATTGCCACTAATTATAATTCCTCAATGCAAATATGCTGGCAGTATTCTATTTCCTGTAGTCTGTTCCTGTAAAAACAAGTGATCTTTCATCTGACCATTCAATCATACTAAAATATCCCTTAAGAAATGTACAAACTCAGTGAGTATACTAGCTAGAGTGAGAATAGGATTTCACACAGAGGTGGTGGGTTTTGTTTGTTTTTTTTTCCCCAGATTAAATTACACAGATTCATGTAACATGGTTTCCTGTTTTTAAAATCTTGCCTTGTGAGGTTTGAATGATTTTTCCAGGAAAATTTGTAAAATTAAATATAGGGCCAGAAACAATACTGAATTATATCTGATTTACCATTGTTTTGTTCAAGACAGGCAAGGTGGTGTGCTGGTTTTGGCTGGGCTAGAGTGAATTTTCTTCCCAGTGTCTGGTATGGGGATGTGTTTTGGATTTGTGCTGAAAACAGTGTCGGTAATAGAAAGATGTTGTTGTTGTTACTGCTGAGCAGGGCTTATGCATTGCCAAGTCCTTTTCTCTTCTGGTGCTGCCTCACCCCCAGCAGCTGGGGGTGCTTGGGAAAGTGGGAGGAAGCTCATCTGGGACAGGTGATCCAAATTGATCCCAAGGATATTCCGTTCCACACCATACTCAGGATAGAAAGAGGGGGAAAGAAGGAGGATGTGGGTGATGTTCAGAGTTAGTGTTTGCCATCTCAAGTCACTGGTAAGGGTGAGGGAGCCCTGTTCTCCTGGCATGGTTGAACACTTGCCTGCCCATGGAAGTGGTTCATGAATTTGTTGTTTTGCTTTGCTTTTCTTTACCTATTAAACTTTACCCCAACCCATGAGTTTTCCAACTGCTACCCATCCAATTGTCTCTCCCACCCTGCTGGTGAGGGAGGGAATGAGCAACTGTGTGGGGATTAGTGGCCAGCTGGGCTTAAACCATGACAGACATTCTTAAATTTTGGTTTTAATATTTGACATATATTTTTAGATTAATTAACTGACAGATTATGTGCACCAGCCTCTACTATTTGCAAGGTAGACCTGCAAAGTTTCAATTTTCCAAGAATTGTCAAATATCAAATGTCATTTATCGAAATAACCTTTCTATTTTTGTCTTTTATCCTCTCCACTCTCCCCTACTTTCTAAATCCCGTGAAGACAGTATGTAAGTAACTTTCATTCTTTTTCTGTGTATACATTTAGTGTACTTTCAGCACATTTTATGTGTGCTGAGGGCACTTTGAGGACAATCCAATTGCAGTCTTGAAGGTGCTTGCAGTTATTTGGTTTTATTTATGTTCCTGGAAGAGAGAACAAAGAAATACAGAAGAATGTTTTATGTGTTTCTTCTGTTTTGGATGCCTCAGGTGAGAGAAAGGGGAAGAGGAAAAGAGAGAGAGAGAGAGAGAGAAAGTTAGGGAGAGGGGAAGGAAACAGAAAGAAAGGATATAGTGGGATAAGGAAGAAAGGAGTGTAGGGAGTAGGGAAAGAAGGAAGTAAGGAGGAAAGGGATGGAAGGAGACAACTTGTTCTCCTGGGATCATTGAAAAGCAGTGTGGATGTTGCTCATGGAAAAACAATTTAAGATTTGGATAGATTTCTCAGTTGAAATATCTTTGAAAATCTTGCTCAAAATAGAAATTGCCACTAAATTTAGCTGTGCTAAGTAATACTTTCCGTAATAACAGTAATTTAAATTTTAGCAGATGAATGTAGAAAAAAACCCTTAAATGCTTAGCTATTTTTCAAGAGAGGGAGTTGAGCAGCACTGCTTCTGTTTCCTCAATAATAAAATTGGCTGGCAGAACTTGGAATGCATTTGTAGCAGCAGAGGCTCAGCTCTTACCTTTATTTTGAAAGCAACATTACAACTAAATAGGAACTTATATTCTCCCTTGGGATATACGGAATTGTGTCATTTCCAGAGGTAAAGGAACTAATGTCTGCATGACAAACTCCTCCTCACATGAGACAGTTCTGTAGGATGAAGCTCTTGTACAACTGCTGGCATTTTCAAATCCATCACCACGAGTCACAAACCTGTACTCATCTTCATCCAGACTAAGTTCTTGATCAGTCAGCAATTTGTGATTCACATCCTTCATACTGTGGAAAGAAGTTCCTCACATACCAGTTCTTTGAATTCAGCCTATCACAGTCAGAAACATAGAAGGAAAAGATCACAAACAGGGGAAAAAAGAGACAGACTTGTGATATTCTCAAGGAAAAGATATGTCCTGTTGTGAATAGACCTATATGTTTAAAACAACAAACTTCACACCATGGGACAGGATGATGTTTTAGGAGGGCAGAATTCTTAGAGGATCTATCACATGGTTCTTTAAATAGAAAATGCCTATGTGTTCCTACTTATAGTCTGTCACTCAACTATCAAAATGAATAGAAATATGATTTTTGCTTTCTCCAGTTTACTTCTCAGATTTTTTTTACTGTATATTTTCTCTTTAGTGGTGGGAGACTTTGGAAAGAAAAAACAATGTTCTGCTATTTTCCTCCTACATATTTATCCATTTTATAGTTCCTCTGCATATTTACCTCTTCATTTTTCAGTTTTTACAGGTCTTACCCCCAAGTATACTCTAAACATAAAGGCCACAGCTTAAGGGAGAGTTTTAACGTAAAAGAGACAATTACAGGAGCACAGCTGAGGCTTTAGGAAACTGAAATATCCTGAAAGAGAAATAATCAATAAATATAAAAGGAATGTTTGAAATTAAAGCATTCAATTTGTCTGCAGTAGATTCACTTCCTCAGTCTCATTGTGCAGTAATGGTGAAATGGAAAATAAGTCATCAGGCTTTGTCTGCTTGCTTAATTTATGGGAGGTTCAATTTACAGTGAAACCAGGCAAACCCCCACCTCACTGAGGCTTCGGCTTAGTACAAAAATGAGTTTCATATTTCCCTTATTAGCATTCCTTGCACAGCTTCTTGGGACAGGTGGAACCCAGGTCAAATGGTTTCATTACCAAGGAGATACCGCTTTGGTTTTATGAGAGTCTTTATTCTGTGTCTGATGTAAACTTGCTGAGCACATAGTGGTTCCAAATTATCTGTTTATCTGCAGTCCTTTTTTTTTTTTTTAATTCAATGATGACATTAGACTTCAAGAAGATATCACCTGAAAGCTGACAGCTGCACTTACAGAGCAGCGTATCAAACATCAAACATCAAGGAGCTGATGCAGCATCTTTCAATCTAAACTTTGCCACTCAGATTATGAAATAATTTGAAAAGTAAACTTTCATTAGAGTATAATGTGGTAATATAAAAGCAAAATTACTGTATAAACATTTGAGAATGTGCATACATAGGAAATAGCGTCTGTAATAGGGTTCATAGCAATTTTCAAAGTGCAGAAGGGGCACAGAAGATTTAGAAGCAATGTTTTGCCATGATTTCCATCTGAAGTCAGTGAAAAATTGCCCATTTGCACCACATTTTTTTAATCTATTGTATATTTCATGTATCTTTACCACAGATGTTTTATTGCAAATAAGGAAACCAAATTCCAGATTTGTCATTAATCTCATGTAGGCACCGATCTCATGACCTGAGAAGATGATAAAATTATTTTTGGGTTTATCGTAAATTGACTTTTATTTTCCAAGTAAATTAAAAAAAAAGTGTAATGCTTTCTGATTTGAAGTAGTGTTCACAGTTTTTTGAAATGTTTATTGCTAGACAGGTCACTATTACTTCATCAGTGCATTAATCATTATGATAGTTACAATTAATACATTTTTAACTTTCATAGTATAATCAACAAGACAACATATTTCCACACATTTTAATTTTAAAATAAAGAATTGAGTGCAAATAAAGAATTATTTATTCATCCACGAATCACAGTAATAGGCAGAGTTCAATGCCAGTGAATTTGCCAGACAGTGCTATTGTAGGTCTTTTTTATACATCTTTATAACCAGGTGTGCAGGGTTGCTCATGGAACCTCAGTTCTTCTATCTTGTATGAAGGATTTAACATAAATTTATCATTCACATATTGAGTGTACGTTATTATTAGTGAAACTGCGATTTGCTGAAATCAGTAGCAAAATATGCATCGATTTAAATGAAGCTAATATCATAAGCTTTTGAAATAATGAAAAAAGTGATTTTTTTCAGACCAGTTGCACAGACATAAAAAATGTGTTAGAGGTGGAGCTGCCATTCTGTCAACTTTTTTCTATGTTCCACAGAAATGTTCAGCACAGCTGTGCAGGTAAGGGTGGAGAGATAAACTGCTGAAAGTACATGATTATCACTGACTTGTGGATTTCATGAAAACATAAGATATTAACAATTTTTGAAGTTATTGAAATTATTCTGAAGTGTGTGCAAGATTTATTGTTTTATTAATTTGTTAAATAGGTCTGATGCTCAAGTTACATAAGTTAATGTTGACTTTGAAATCATACAAAATAAGGTAATCATCCAAATTTGCAATAGAATGGGCAGCTTGCATACTTCTAAGGGCTGGTGTATACAAGAAGGGCAGAGAGGAGATATCAATACTTTGGGTGTCCTTTTCTCATCCATCCCTTGGGTCAGGGGACTCCAGTAAAGCATTCATGTTTCTTTGCTGTATATGCAAAATTTATACTACACATCTTGGACTTAGATACATTACATGCCCTGATTTCATGATAGTTTGTTTTTTAAATTCATAACATACATGAATTTTGCAAGTTAACTGTTGCTGGTTTTCAATGCAGAATTTATTATTAGACTGTGCTATTATACTTTACTTCTATAAAACCAGTTCTGTTTATCTCTGTGTTCAGGTGACTAAACAAGGCTTGTCTAGAAAATTGACTTCCAGCCTATAAAACTCCTTACCAATGACAACTTGACAGGATGATTTCTGTGTTATACATTTCCCTCTGTAGTGCTGCTCCTGAGGAATGTCACTGAAGCAGTGGCCTGTTAGTTTACCTTGGAGTGCTGTGGACTTGGTACTGCATTTTCTGCTCAATTCTGGAGGCAAGCTGAGAAAAAAATAGAGAAAGAAACACAAAAGATGATCCTCCATTATAACTACTTTGTACAACATGACTACCAAGGGTACAATTTTAAAATAATTCTCTCCCACAACAGTATTAGAGATCCATGTATTCTATCCCTTTTTCCTGTAAATTATAGTTCATTTTGTTCTGAATATTATCAGTAATAAACTATTGTACAAATGTATGCACAGTTATATTGCAATAATAAATGAAGAATTAATTTGTATGGATTGTATGAATTGAGCAAATAGAGGAAATTATTGCCTATGATTTTTTCAGGGCTTCTGAAAAAGATGGACAAGTAAGGTCATAAATTTCCTTCTGGATAGCATGAGTATGAATATTAGATTTGCAGCTAAAAAGAATCAAATTGCATACTATATAAGGGATAAGACACACTGGAGGTGTTTTATTATTTTTTTCCCAAAATATTCACATAATTTGAATGTTTTTAAACAAGTCAGCCCTCAGTAACACAGCAAAATTAATTTCAAACTTGCATAGTTATTGAAATAACTGAGGGAAAATACTAGAAATTGAAAGTCTCAGTCAACTCAGGGTTTACTGTTCTGCTTTTGACCATGTATTTCTGCAAACTTTCATTTTTTTTACATGAATAAATTCTCACCCAGAATAAGGACACAAAAATCCCTGTAAAGAACATCTTTCCTTTCGCTCTCAATCTTTCAGTGCCCTGATGCCTTTATACAGAGCAGTATATAAAGAGGTGTTCAGGAAAATGGATTTTGACCAGGAATCTAGATTTTTCACCAGAGATTTACCAGTGTATTTTAATGTAACTTGGAACTGAATGATCAGAAGCTGATTAATAATCAGGCCTGCTGGCTGGATTCCTTAAAAATATGTGGTACCTCTAATCAGTGTTACCAATCACTGTGCTGTGACAGCTCACTTATATTTGCAGTCAGTTGAGTAAGAACTTGTTTCTAAACAAGAGCTGCCTCTGATTTTGGTACAAATGAAAATTATTTTTTATGTCATTTACCTTACACGTTTGGAATGAGGATAATCACTGCCTTCATAAGCCAACAGATGCTGTGGCTTACCGTTTAAAGGACATCCTTTGTCATGGAAACTTCCTCTGCCTTTCACATTAGGTTTTTTCTGCCTTAATGACTTATGCCATATCTATTAAAGTTCTGAGGATGTTTCACTTCACACTTCTGATTCATTCTCACAGTAATTCCCTACTGAAACTTGTATTTCTGTCCTTGGTACTACTCAATTTTTTTTATTGCAGTCAAGAAAACTTCTAGCAAACCTTTTTTAAGATCTTAATGGTGACTGCTTTTGCAGGTGTCATTCAGAGAGTAGGCACCTCAAACTTTTATTCCTACACTGGATGAATTGCACTGGTGCACTTAACCCTTCAAATGTTAAGCTGGAGTGCAGTAGCACCACTAATACCAGCACCTTTCATGCCTGTTGCTTGTTTTTTTTTTTCTCTGACTGTTCTCCAAAGCAATATTCAAGATGTAGGATCAGATCCATTAAATTTCTGGGGAGAAAAAAACAAGAAAATTCTTTCTTTTCGAATTTGCAGTCTGTGACATTAATGCACTCATTTGATCTCATGCTGGGAACTCATCCTGGTGCTGCAGAGTCAGTGTCTAAGGGGGGAAAGACCACTGCTTTTGGTCAGGGCTGGCAGCAAATTCAAGAACAATGCAAGCCAGAGGAAGCTACACTCACACCATCCCACAAAAGTAATTTGCTTCTCTGAATCCTTTGCATTTACACAGTTTTGGGGTGATGCAGGACACTGAGGAGGAGTCTGTGCTAGTGGGGGATCTTCCTGAACCGAGGGCGTCAAGGCAGAACATAGCACAACCCTTTATTTCTGCCCCTTCCTGTATGCTGCCACTTTCCTGGGAAGAAATCCTACTGCAGTCACAGCCCTGCAGCAGAGATATCTCCCTGAATCTGCAGCATGGGGGCTGAACAGTTGCTATCTGGCATCCCTCAGGTCTGACATCCTCTCCTGAGTGGGGTCTGGTCTTCAATTTATTGAGTGCTCTTTCTGCATTGCCTACCCTGCTTCAGCCCAGATGATGGAGAATGAAAGAGGTGAAAGAGAATCCACTGTTGCATACAGGTAGACATATTATAAAAAGAAAGGTCTTATAAAATATGGTTTAGGCCCTGCTACTTTAGCTAAGCTATCAGTCAGCTTGTAACTTCCTGTGTGAAAAATCATAAGAATGAAAGCAGTTAGCACAACAAACTGCTCTGGTAACAGAACCTGCAAAACCAATAAATCTATCCCATGAGAAACAGTGAAGAAGGTGAACAATTTAAGAATAGAGAGTCTTAGCACGTACACACAAAAACGCCTTTTAACCAATGAACTGAGTGGCAAGAAAAGTACTATCCAATTGGAGTTAACACAAGGTCTGTGAAAACTGCATAAAAATGAGTTATGTGAATAAAGAATTGGCTTTCTTGCATGAAGAAATGGAGTCCTGTCTGCTTATTACTGGAACAATCTACTTTTAGAAGTGTTCAAACCCCCTGCCCAGGTAATTTAGGTGGAAATGGAGAAGGGGCTCTTCACTGGAACAGCTCATCTGGCAGATGGGAAAGGAAGGGGTGGTTACTTCCACCAGGGAGGTGGGAAAGATCAGATGGGGGCGAGGTGGCATCACTCAGATCAGTCAGCACAGCTGCAGCTGGGAGAGGGTGTCCTTCTCCACCCATTGTACTGAGGTAGACTAATTCTGAATCTAATAAGTAGCTTCAGCAGTTTCACAGGGTAAATTTGGGTTTGGATGAAGCATGAGTCATATCCCATGGAGGAGGTCAGAAATACTGTTATTGATGCTTTCTTCATGTAAATTATGTGGGAGACACAAGTTCGGGAGCCTTGGTTAAAAAGCTTCTATATCTCAGATTTTTCCCTTGTTTCATTTCTTGAGTGAAGATGGTGAGACTATTGTTTTGTTTGGACTTCTGTAGTGCCAAAAAAATGAAGGATTTCTGATCAGAAATAAAGACTGCACTTTCTTGCATCTTTTATCTCTATTAGTGACAAAGGGTTTCAGACAAGAATAGGTAAAATATGCACAGAAGACTTTGATTACAACTAAAATAATCTCTATTTTCCTCTAATTTTCTCTTCAATACAGGATGTTTAGCATATGAAACTGGCTCTTCTTTAGCTTCAAGCATCAACTACTTGAATTTAAAATGGAATGATTTTATATCCCATTTAGCATTAAGGAAAACAATTAGAGTTATGATTCCAAATAAATATATTTTTAATGATTTTTCTGGTAACACACTTTGCAGTTCTAAATAAATTTTTATGGATAGCGTTTAACTCCATTATCTCCTAAAAAATAGGATTTTTTTCCTTTTTCCTCTTACTTATTTCGTGTTCATCATTAAATGCTGTGTTGCTCTTCTTAACACTGGCATAAGGAAGGCAGTTTTGTAAGGCACAGCACCTAATACAGGTCAGGCAAAGGCACAGTAATACACCTGAGTGTTCCTTCAGCATCAGTGGTGTTCAGTGTTCTCAGCTGGTCAGCCACCTAAGTATTGACAAAAAGTGAGCTTTTACCCTTGGACAGGAGTGGGTGGGGTCTGTCTGGCACAGCCTCGGGCAAAAGTCCAGCTGTCAGGGAGAGGAGGTGGGAATCTATATTGGTTACAAATAGTTTGCAATTTATTTGATGGGTTTTGTAATGCCATGTTATGTTTGCTGCTGGATTTTATTCAGTCCACATGCATCACCTTCTAACCTAGAAAAAGAATAAAAACAAAGCAAGGAAAACTAATCTGCAATAGTATATTTCATACTTTGAGACCAAAAAGAAAAAGTGAATTACAAGAAATTTATTTTGCACTAAATGTATTTGGCATCAATCACTATCAGGCTTTCAGAAAACCTAATGTATTATTAAAAAAAAAATTAAATTATTAACTCTTCTCCTTTCCCTATTTACAACTTTTTTTTCAATAACAAAAATCACACTGATAGGAAATATATAATAAAGAAAGAAAGGAGAGATTGCAGATATTCTACTCTGTCTACTAACTCAAGTAAATGTTTATGTCAACATGGACAATTTTGTAGGAGAAAGACAGTCAAAGAGTAAGGGTCAATAAATAGTATAGAGATACAAAATCCAGGGATGTAAAATGGAGTAGGAATGTAAAATGGAGTTTTTCTGATAGGTGCACTGATAATGCATCTAATTGCATACTAAAGGCATACAGAAAAAATGAGTTAGCAAGATAGTTAGATACAATTTTATACTGCAAGTTATAAATTCATACTGGACTGATCATTAGGTAAACATGACAAAGGAGAAGAGAAAAATTCTTGAAAAGAATAAAACACTCCATGTGATGATCTATCAAAATATAGATATGTCTGGAAACAGTCTCTGCTGATGACTCTTTCTTGAGGTTTGGCATAATTTTTCCTTTGGAGCTATGCAGCAAGGATCCAGAGGCAGCAACCATCACACAGTGTGGTCTCAAGTGGATAGCTGAAATCCATTTTCTTGGGAATGCCATGTTATCCAAGTGTTTAAATAAAGAATTTCAGAATGTATGTATTTAGGCTGTTTCATCACTTCCGTAAAAGTGTCTTCATAGACTGGATTTCCAAAGGAGTTTTGGAAGAAGCAATACTTTTAAAACACTCAGGTCTTAAACTTTCTGGACCCCACTGCCTAGGAAGCAATATTTTCCAAGAGGACTTTGTATTATTATGCTTTTCACAGGAGAGGTGTTTTTGGAGAGCAGAGTGGTTTTGTTAGCATGTGTTGGGTTTGATCTTGTGATAAATTGAATAATATGCTGAACAACATTTAACAACAGGATTCTTCTTAGCTCCTCCTGGCCTTTATGAAAATGCCAGATAACTTGTAAATTGCATTTAGAATAATCTGAAAATCCTACTAAAAGTTTGCCATTGGCATCTGCCCATTTTGCATGGGCCCATATGGAGATAATTCACATGGGATACATCTCCTTTTTTCAGACCATGACTTATTATTTACAAGTGAAGCCAGTACTACAAATCTACACTGATCAGAGTAATAGTACAAAAATGCTGCATTTAGGCAAAGCTCATTTACATGGCTACTTCTTGATATGAACTAAATTTCCCTCATCATTTTTCAGCTCTCCTTTATGTACTTGTAGCCCGTCAAACTAAGGATTTATCCTACTATAAGATGGATAGTATTTGGAACAAGCTAGTCTTATTTTTAAATACATGATGTAAGCCTAACCAATTCATAAGTGTTTCCTTTATTTTTACAGACTATAATTATTAACTTAACAATGTATTGCAACAGTATCTCAACAATGTTACTCCTTTAGCTATTGAGAATTAGCACATCTTTAAAAAAACTTGATAATTTGTACTTTCAGAAAATAATTTCAGCATGGAGATTTTCAGCTAAAGGTATGATTTTTAACTCTTTGTAATCACTTATTCTTTTTAATCACTGAAAAATTATTAGTTATGCTATGAAAAAGTCTAGAAAAACAATAATAGATATTTTAAATGTAACTTGAACTAGAAATATTTTTTTCTTATATTGATATAAAAATGCTCAGAAAGTAGTTCTAAGAAGAAAGGAAAATAAAACAAACCAACCTATTTCTGAGATTTATTTTTGTGCTTCAATCTGCTCCCAAATCAAAAAGAATTGCTGATGTCAGGTGGGTCAAATCTCTGTGAATAAATTGGATTTTCTGCTAAAGGATTTATCTCAAAAATGATTTCTGGCCATCATTATTATGTAAAAATCTTATTACACCTTACTTGAACCTTTCAAACCATACATAAGCATAGGGTGGGGGAAGGTGGGGAACAAAAGAAAAAGCACTATGGAAAAGGAGGACACAACATGCTGCCCTTTGGAGGGTGTTGTAGGACAGGAGTGCAACAATGCAAACCCAGGGCATATTTAGGCCTTCACAAGAAACCAAATTTCCCTTCATCCAGGGTTCTGGATGTACAATGCTTTGTTTTCTCTTCTTCCTGCATTTCAGCTCAGTAATGTTGCTAAAACAGATCTGTGAGCGGAAAAATAGATATATTAAATGGAGTTCCTGTGATTCCCTTAGTATGAACAGTGGCAGGAATAGTGTTGGTACACTGTGCAGCAATTAAGCTGCATATGTATTTTTGTTTATCCCCTCAAGATAGGAAGCATACTAGAACTTATGAAACAATCTAAAATTGTTAATTTTAAATATATTGGAATTTGTTTCTGTGCATGATTTTATTCTATATTGCAGTTTGTCTGGCTGGTTCTCTTAAAACAAGGAACTGCAAAATAAACTCTTAATAATTATAATGACTGTAACAACAATTAGTCTTATACTGCTTCCCACCAAGATTTTGAGGTATATTAAGAACAGCTGTACAAAAAAAATACTTATGATCCACAAATGTGAGTTGAACACACTGCTGCCACATTAAACATAAATTTGTTCTCAAACAGTGAATGCAGAAACATGGCAACAGAAGGAGAAAACTCTGAGGATGTTGTCATCAGCTGAGAAAGAAACCTGACAAGGAATTATTCCTGAGAAAGAAATTGTGGTGGTATTTACAAAGGCAGCCCACTTTTATTCACACAGCTGTGTCTGCTGCCAGAACAGGCAGGCAATGACACTGTTCCTGGATGTGAAAAAGCTCTGGCTTATGAATGCATAGACAGGCTGGAAGTGACTGGGCAGGTTGCCTCTTCACTTTCAGCCCACCTTCATACCAGCCTGCAGTGCTGCAGCAACGATTTGAATCAAAGGAAAACAAAATGTGGGGCTGGGAGGAAGAGTATTCAGTAGCTGCAGGGAGAGGAGAAACAGCAGGTGATTACTAGAGCTGATATTTATCATAAGAAATAGCTTAGAGACAAAGCTTCATCCTGATTGCTCTGATTTCCTCAATTTATACTAAAGTGAGAGATATACGATAAATGGAAAAGAGGCCTTCATTAAAAAGATATTGTAATTCACTATAATGTTACTAATTACCTCACTTGTGGCTTTCAGTACTCTTCAAGTTCTGGTTATAATCTTCTAACTAATTGTTGACTGCAAACAGAATAAAGTTATTCATCTTGCATAAGGATTCCCAGAGAGAAAAAATATTTGCTTTCTGTGATAGATCCAAGATGTTTTCCTGTATTATCATTTGTCTTCAGTATAAGAAAGAATGGAATATCTTAATGTGGTGATGATGTGAGAAAAGAATTGTGTTTACTATGTTTTACAGTTATATTTTCACTTCCCTGGTATTTTCTGTGAAAATAAAATTACTCTGATCTTAAATGTGTTTATCTGTTTATTTTTTAATATTAGAATCAAATAATCATCTTTTAGACAGTCAAATTCCTTTCAAATTCTGGCTTTCTGTACTAGAAACCATATTTTTTGATACTGTAGGTTTCACTTTTTTACTATCTGCTACTGGAAACAGCTGCATTGGAGAATCCATCAATATTTTAAACAGCATTTATTTTTTTCATAATGCCTGGAAAACACAATGTGGTTTCAAGTGTTGCTTGTTCAGAACTGTTTGTAGGCACAGCTGGAGAGCCCCAGGTCACAGCCTGGGTAGAGGTTCCTAATACAACTTTACTACACTGCTACATATAATTTCCCCTACCCATGTCTCTGAAGACTTCTCTTTTGTTTTTCTGCCCTGCTATCTTTTCCTCTAGATCAATATTCAAGATACCTACTATACCATAATGGTCTTTCCTCTTTCTAGTTAGTTTCTATCTTCTGTGGTTCACCAGACTCCTAATGTAACAACAAAAGCACAAACCACTATGGTTTTTTTCCCTGCTCAGTTGTCTCCAACATTCCTTTGTCCTAAAAGTCTTAAGTTCTGTCTTTTTGGAAAAATATAGACATACTCTGCTTGTTCATATATTTGAAGATTCCAGCTCTCACACAGCCAACACACTTAACTGGACAGAGCCTTTAAAAATTCAACAAGAGCAGGATCTAGAGCTGATCTTTCTAAGGATGTAGGTCCTGTACAACTCAGACACTGCATGTGTTGCTTGTTCTTATATAAGTAGGGTTAAAGTTGTTTCAAAATTAGAAAAAAAAAAAAGAAAAATTGTTCATTTGTATTTTTGGCAAATTATCCTAAAATCCTTTAAAATACTTCTGTAGAAACAGTATTTCCTTCATAATCTAAAAGCACAAACTAAAGAAATGGTAAGAAGAGACTAAAAATAAAATCCCACTTTTTATTTTTTTAACTTACAGAGTTATTTCCATTCCCCATTAGAAACCTGATATAGATTCTGATGACTGAGCATTATGTTCATCACTTATAAATGTAAGGTTTTCTCCAAGATTCTTTTTCTGAGCTCTCTTTCTCTATAATTATTCAACTAGCATAGTTCCTCCAAAAGAGAGCAGATGGATTAAATAAGCAAGCTGATTGAAAGAAATGGATTATATAATAAAGTATAAATGCATATTGGACTTCAATAATGAGAACAATTTGCTTTCAAATTGCAGTGTTTTTTCATCACAGGCAAAATAAAGTCTTTAATATTTCATTTCTGAATCTTGTAGACGAAAAATCTACAACTGTTCTCCACAGGACACCAGATCAAAACAATACAAATTAACCACAAGTCTAATTTTAAGTTAACAGCTAAAACTGTTATTACTATTATAACTCTTATAACTCTTGTAGTTCATTTAAACAAACACAAATTCTAAAATACACAATAGATATTTTAAAATGGTAAAACACAGCTTGTATACTGTTTGCCTCATTATAAAATAATTACCAAAAATGAAATTCTACTAAATCTTTTCAAAGTTATCAAGTAAAATTAAATTTCATTAAACATTATTGGTTTGATGATCTTGTCAAAGTGTTACTAAAGTATGAAGGGAATGACAACTGTTAGGGTTCTTGCCTGAGTAAGGAAGAATGATGCCTCCAACCCATTTGGTAATCTACAAGCTTTATTAGAAGGCAGCTTTGGAGATTAAGACTATTCAAATCAGAAATACAGAATTAAGAAGCATCAGCAACACCTCCATTAAACAGATAAATATTTAGTAATTTGGCATTCCCAAGTAAGAGAACTCCTTTGTGCGTGAGTTTATGATTAAGCATTCACTGTCATGGGTCAGTGGCAGTCATCATGCAATGGCCTGATTTGATTTTTCCATAACATTGGAGTTATTGCAGCAGATTATCCTTAGGGCTGATACTTCTGTCCCTTGTTGTTTTCCCAGAGCAAACTTAGCAAATGTGTATCTATAAAAGTCAGCTAGTGAAGTATAAGCCTTTAAAATTATTTCAAAGCAGAAATAACTTCATAAGAGTAGAGAAAGCTCTCAATGAAGATTAAAATAATAAAGAAAAACCCTTTCAAGTAGGATTTCAGTGGGCTTCAGCCACAAAGTCCATGCTTGCTAGTTTCTTATATTTAGAAACTAAACAGGGTGTCACCTTTTCTTAACTGAAGGTTCCCTAAATCTCTAACTTTCTGCCCATTACTGTCTTTCCTATTTCCTGCCTAGACCATATTCAGAGCCAGCATGTGTTTTTTGACAAGTCACACAAGTAAATATCCCTAGGCATCATCTTTCTGACAGAGAACTCTCCTGTATAGAAGAGTTCCTACTCACTCTTAATGAACCTTCTCAAAATGACCTCTGAATTCTGGATCTGGACCAAAGAATGGAAGATGTCAACTGGAAAACTACCAGGAGTGAAGAAAGGGAAGGTCAGATACAGCTGTTTTTAATTTTGGTTGTTATAACTCTTCACTCAGCAAGTCAGCTTTTTCCAAGCTGTAGATTACCTAACATAAAAGACACTTCTATTTTCTCTCTCATGAACATGTATAAGACCCTATTGGCAAAGTGTTTGTAATTTTGCCTTCATATAATTTGCAAATTTAGAAAAGCACTTAGTTCTGAAATACCACATATTTTAAATTGGGCCCTTACTAGGTATTATTATATTATGTAAAAAATTTACAAATTTGTTACATAATATAATAATAAAACAAATTAGACTGTTACATATAACAATATGTATATGTACATTGATCATGCATAGAGGGTTAGACTAGTTTAATAAAAAAACTTTATAAACTATATAGCTATATAATCTCTATATAAAATGCTATATTTTTTTCCTAGATACTGTGTCAATTAAAATAAATTATATATTATTCTAGGCTCATAAGGGGAAAAGTATCTATTTAGAGGTGTTGATCGGTGTGAACATATAATGCATTTTGAAATAAATAATTTCTAGCTAGTTCAGACTTGGAGGAACCAAGGGACACTTCCAATTCAACTGTCCTAGTTCTTATAGGGGACCTCAGCTTGATAAAATCAACGGGGAGGATCCCATATTTGGCCCAACCCAAGCCAGTAGATTTCTAAAAAATTAGATGACAGCTTGATGGAAGGTACTAAGGGACCTGACTCAGAAGGATGCCCTCCTTGATCTTTTTCTCAACAGAGAGGACCTCATAAGTGAATTGGAGTTTGGTGGCCATCTTGGCCACAATGACCATGAAATGATCAAATTTAAAATCCCTGTTTACAGGAGGAAAAGTGCAGCAAAACCTCAGCTCTGGACAGGAGGAAAAGAAACTTCAGACTGCTCACAGAATTAGTAAGTGAAGTCCCCTGAGATAATATTTTTGCATATGCTGGGTCTATCAGCACTGGTCACTTTTTAATTACCTCATAAGGAAACAGGAGAAGAATATTCCTAAAAGTTGGAAATCATGCAGACAAGGCAGAAGGTCAGCTTGGCTAAGCAGGGATCTTCTCTTGGAAATAAGGTAGAAAAGGAAGGTATATGCCAAATGAAAGCAAAGTTAGGTGACATGGGAAGAATACAGAAATGTTGCTTGCCAGGGTAGGGAGAAAATTTGTGTGAACAAAGCTCAGTTGGTGCTGAAGCTGGAAAGAACTGTGGGGGATAATAAAAAGGGTTTTTTTTTCAAATATATTAATTCCATTGGAGAAATAATATCAGTCCATTACAGAATGGGGATGGCCATGTCACAGACAGGGACATGAAAAAGACAGAGATGTTTAACACATTCCTTGCCTCCATCTTCGACATGGAGGGTGGACCAAGGAAGTCTCAGTGCCCTGAGCTAGAGGACCAGCGCTGTGGCATTGATAAACTTCCAGTTGACCCTGAACTTTTGTAGGATCTGCTCCTTCAGTTAGATCTCTACAATCTATGGCATCTGATGGAATTCACCCAAGAATCATCAAAGAGCTGCTGATCTCATTGCAAACCTCTCTTGGTCATTTTTGAGTGGCCTCAGGAATTCAGAGACTTTCCAGCTGACTGGAAGCTGGTGAACATCCCAGTTTTCAAGAAGGGCAGGAAAGAGGACCCCAGAAACTACAGGCTTGTCAGTCTCACTTCAGTGCCCAGTAAAATCATGAAAAAAATTGTTCTGGGAGGTGTTGAAAAACACCTGGAGGACAACTCAGTCACTGGTCCCAGCCAGTATGGTGTCATGAGAGGAAAGTACTACTTGTTGAATCTGATTTCCTTCTATGACAGGCTAACTTACCTAGCTGATCAAGGAAAGCCAGTAGGTGTAATCTTTTTAGACTCCAGTGTCACTGTCATATTTTATGAAAAATCCCCTTGCCCAGGGTTTTCTCCTGGGAAGCTGAGAAGCCTCAGAGAAAAATGAAAACAATAATTGTCTCATTTTGCTTCTCCTGTGTTTTGTTGCTTTGGGATGTGGTTTGGAGATTTTTTATCCAGCAGATGGTTGTTTGATTGGTTTCATGTGAATTGTTTTTACTTAATGACCAATCATCATCCATCTGTGTTGGGACTCTGGAAGAAGTCAGGAGTTTTTCATTATTATCTTGTTAAGCCTTCTGTAAATGTCCTTTCTCTATTATTTAGTACAGCTTTAGTATAGCATTCTTTAATATAGTATATTACCATAAAATAATAAATTAGCTTTCTAAGAATATGAAGTCAGATTCATCAATTCCTCCTTTGTCCTGGGGACCCTGAAAATACCACACTCCAGCAAAGTTTTTGGTACTGCCTCTTACAGGATTCTTCAGGACCAAATGCCCAGACACCAACCAGACAACTGTATTATGTGATGGACATCATATGAACATCTCAACTTCATCTTATGAATAACCCACTGGATTTTGTGCTTGGGAACTGTTTTTTATGATGTTAAACCCAAAAATTTTATTCCACTCTATATATTATTTTATTTCACTAAAGGTCATTCAAAATATTTGACTAGAAACTAAAACTTAAATGTCAAAATATCAGTCATATTTTATAATTACTACAAAGTGTACTGAACTTGGTGTGAAATGATTAGTGATTTCACCTGTTTGCATACAAATCAATTCAATTAAATTCAACACAATTAAAATCAGCTAATTCCTTTAGGGGTATAAATATTCCTTTAGGGGTATAAATATATTACTCCTTAAAACATTTTAAATTTATAATTTATATTTTAAATTTATATTCAACAATTTTATTTAACAGCCATTACTACCTTGGGAAAAATATTTTTATTAAAAGACTTTTTAAGAAATTGCTTAAATGTTAGTTATTATTTTGCCTGAAATAACTATTTAATATATGCTGTACTATTCTAGTTTTCAATTACATTAGGAGTGGGATGTTGAAGGGGTAAATACTTTAAACACCTTTAAATATTGTTTTCAAACCAATTTTAATCTTCCTGTTATTGACAGATGTTTATTTTTTTTATCTTTCTATGCAAATTCTGTGTAATGTACTACAGAAATGGAGTGTTTAGGTTGCTGAAGGATAGAAAGAGGTGTCTAGGAAGTAATTTTTTATTTCACATTATGATTCATGTATATTATTGATATTATTTTTTAATAATGGTATTGACTTTACCATTAGATGACTATACAAGAACTTTTCTCTCCTCTGGAAGTACTGGTGATTTATTTTATTTCAAAATACTAAAAGAATTTATAAAGGCCATAATAGTGCTTTTGTCAGTTGGATTCAGATGATAGTGGAGACAAACCTCAGAAAAGACAAAAATTTTTTAGACTGTTACAGCAATTAAAGTTATATGTGCCAAAGAATATTTCTAGCCATCAAATGTCAGAAGAAGCCTCAAAAATGTGTACCTAAAATTTCAAAGAAGTTTTCAAATTATCCAATCTATGGATTATTTTTTTTTACTTTGTAATTCTCAAGAGACATCTGGGAGATGTACTCTGCCTCAACAGCTTTCTCTTCAAAGTAAAAACCCACTTAAATCTGTTGTTTTCAATATGCCAGGATATACTGTGACACCGAACCATTTGTGCAATACTCATTCAAATAAGTGGAGTCCCACTGTCAAGCAATTCAATTTAGTGAGTCCTGGTGACCTGACTGATGCTTGTATCTACTGTGTTCACAAAAATCTTGCAAGGCAGTGACAATTTTCAAGCAACACCTCTATCTTTTGCACATTATTAGCATGTAGAAGCCTCAGTCAGGGCAGTGGCCCTGCATCTGATTGATGACTAAACTCACAATAAATTACAATCCTCATCTAAGAGGACAGCAAAAATCAGTTGTGTGTAACACATGGGATAAAAGGCTTCCTGATGTTTTTCTAACAAACTACCAGACATTTCACTGATCATCAGCAGTATTTAATTTTCTATTCATCAGTAGGAGTCCATAGCTATGGTATTGCACTCCATAGTGACACTGACCTCTTTCCAGTTTGGTGCCAAAATCTTCCCTACACATGGATCTGCAGGGAGGAGGGTATAGGAGAAAGAGAAATTAAACAATTCCTCTTGGCCTTTTGCTCTGTGTGGATATGATTTCCATCCCCAGTGCAGCACTGCAGCTGTTCTGTAATGGGAACAATTTGCTAGCAGGACAGCAGCAGGGGATAACAGACAAATGACAATAATAACAGCATGGTATACTCCCACCTCTGTAGAATAGATAAGAAGGCAGCTTTTTTTCTGCACTTTTCTGTTTGGGGCAGTTTATTCATACAGCTTGTACTGCTTGCAGACAGTTTGAAAGCATGAGCCACCCAGTTAAAAGCAGGAAGTAATTATTGGATGATACAGTCAATAGACTTTAAGGAAGAATGAATTCCTACGATAAATACTAATATGTTTCCCTAAGTTCATCATAGCACACAAAACATGTTTACCCTCTAGGAAGTTGTCACTCAGGTAGGGATGGGTCAGCATCAACACATCCTCAGTGTTGCTTAGTTGCAGCCTTTCAGATCCCTGTTTCAGTTCCTTAGTGCTATAAATATTTTCTGGTAGTACTTATCCTGTTGAATCCCTGTCTTGAGAACTGCCTTATTTTCAATAGTCAGGATTCTGCCACTCTCACTGTTTTTCTTAACTTTTCCTTGCTCCACTCTGCAGATTGTCTTGCAGATTTTTTTTTCCCACCCTAGAAACATTCTCAGGAGTTTAAGCCGCGGCTGCACAGATATGCTTCATGGAAACAAGGCCTTGGTCTCTGGCTCTTCATGAAAGGAAATATTGCAATTTCAATGAGGATCAATTTGGCAAGCTTTGGTCCATTTTTATGCACTCCATGTCACCCCAAGCCATTTTATAGTTTTCCCTTTGGCGCAAATTTTTTTAAGCGTTTCCTTTCATCAATTTCTTCTCCTGAGTTTTCGTTTGATTTCATTCCCTGATTTGGGGATTTTGGTAAATATAATTTTGCAAGATTTTGTTCAGTTCACTTCACACCCCACTGCCCAAAGACTGCTCTCTTTATACCTTTCTTCTTTGCACCACCCATGTGCTGGGCATTCAGTAAAAGGTTGCTTTTACTGTTCCATTTAGGATTTACAGTCATACACTTGGGATTAGGATTGAAATAAGCACAAAGCCTAGAGTTCTAGGGACTCTGGAGCTACAAAAGTCATTCCAAACAGAACATGGCACTCCCCCAACATTGCTCCCTTAACACCTTTCTGCTTGGCACCACTCATGCTCTTGGCACCTCAGCAAAAGATGCTTTTATAATGATCCTCTTAGGATTAGGGTTAGGCTTACGTTCAGGGTTCGGAAAACCACAAAGCCCAGAGCTCCAGAGACAGTGCAGCTACAAAAGGCATGCCGAGGGGAGCACAGTGCTGCCCCAACATTGCTCCCTCCACAGCTTTCTGACTGGCCCCAATCATGTGCTTGGCACCTTAGCAAAAGGCGGCTTTTGCTGCTTTGCTTAGGTTTAGGGTTAGGCTTAGGCTGAGGCTTAGGGTTGAGCAAACCAAAAAAACCCAGAGCTCCAGGGACACTGCAACTACAAAAGGCATACCAAGAGGAGCACAGCAGTGCTCCAACATTGCTCCCTCCACACCTTTCTGCTTGGCACCAGCCTCTGCCAAAGGCTGCTTCTAATGCTCTGCTTGGGGTTAGGGTTATACTTAGGGTTAGGGAAATGGAGGACTACTGCCAAATGTACTGTGTTGAAAGAAGGTGCAGTGAAAAGGTCTGATACTTACCATAAATAATTTTACTTCCAAAATCAGGGAATGAAGTCAAACAAAGAGAGGAGAAGAAATAGATGGCATGAAATGCTTAAAAAAAGAATTTCTTCACCAAAGGGAACACAATAAGATGGCATGAGATGACATGTATGTGCAGGGAAATGTACCAAAGCTTGCCAAATTGATCCTCATGGAAATCTTGAAAACAGAGAAGAAATGTGGCAAACACTCCAAAAAGGAGATATGATAAAATAAATTGTAATTTAAAAAACTCAAAACTTGGTAATGGAGAGATTAGAACCAAATGGATTGTGATGAAATAAATTGCAGTGAAAAGGACAGCTCAGAGACCCAGACCCTTGGGATGAGGGGATTTGGGATGGGGGTGTGACAGCTTGTGGCTGGGGAGAATCTGTATAGCCTGGAGAATGCCGTGTTCCTTTGGAGTGTCCCTCATTGAGCTTGTAACCTGCAGCAGCACTGCCCCTCCTCTGCTCTTCTCACCAGACAGCAAGACTGTAAACCAGTACTTTGTCACACAGATTGAAAAAGAGAATATCTAACAGATCATTTTTCTCAAAAAGAAAATGCCATAACTAATCAAAGATAGATAACTGGAATGCAGGGCGATCCTAGGCCTTTTTCAAAACTAAGCCATGAAATACTAAATTTGTTTTCTTTTGTGATTGTTTGGGGTTTTTTTTCTTTTACAATAGGAATGTCATAAAATGTACAAGTGTAACAAGTTGCATTTTCCTCATATTTTTCTTAGGCAATTTTCTCCACCCATTGGATGAAGACAGGCAGAACCATTGGTAGCAGCCAATTCCCATCACTACATTAAAAAGACACTTTTCTCCTAAATAATCTGAAGTTAAAAAAGAAAACAAAACTCGTGCAATAAAGCTTTTGTCAAAACAAACAAGTACTTTTTAAAAAACACAGAGATTGTGGCAAACAGATTTGCAAATAGGAAAGAGTTACCTGCTTCATAAAATCTTAAATAAGCAATGGTGCATTAGTTCTAATCAACTGCTTGCAGGGCTTAGAGGCTGTTCAGTAAAATCAAAACACCGTAAGCACAGACTGGAAGTTTCTGGTGGTCCTGTTGTGTTGTCTGATTCATTTCAGACCTCAGTAATGCAAGTTCCTGAATAATAACCTTGTGAGTTTATTGTTACTTTCTACTTATTTCTGAACAGGTTTATCTGCAAGCATAACTGTTTAGGATTTCCTATGGTAGTTTGTCTAATTCTTCTTGAAAACAGCTTTTCAGGAATTATGTTTGACCATGGTTTATGAAAGAAAGTTTTGTAGGAGTAGATAAAAAATTTTATGGCACCATCTGAAGTGACTGGAAAAAACAACAGTCACACAAGTTTGCTTCCATGTTGAAAACATTGCTTGTTGTATATCTCTTCAAAAACATCAATTTGTTGCAGTAAAGATATAGTTTTCTACTATAAACCTTGTTTTGTTTGTATCCATTAACCTATCACTTCCACATCAAAAACATTTCTTTCAAACAGAGTGTAAAAATGGTTTACGAGTTTTAATTCTGTCTTATTCTGGTTGACTCCATATTTACTCTTAACCAGAGATCTAGTTTATGGTACTATTGACAAATATATATAGACTATACTTTTTAAATATCCTTGGAAAGGTGATATTTTTTTAGCAATATTCTTCCATGATGTGGGATTATTTCCTCATATTCTGAAGGACTCCAAGTAGGAAAACACAGCATTCTTATTTATAGCCTAGGCAGTTAAATCAAAAAGAACTAAATTGCTTTCCCAAGATCCCAGAGTAGGCCATTGGCAAAGCAAGTATTTATTATTGGTAGTTTTTTCCATCTTAAAATCACAAAATGATTCTTCCTTTCTAATGCAAACTCAAAAGAAAGATGACATTTTAGAGAAAAGTTGGGGGAGAGGGCAGCAGGGTTTTTAGTAATTGCATTGTGTTTTCAGTTTTTTTTTTCTTTTTTTTCTTTTTTTTCTCACTTGTAAAACCATTAGATGCCTTCACTTTTTCTACAATTCCAGTACAATGTTCCTTCTTCCTGATCAATATGCCCACTCTTTTTTACCTTTAGCATTATTTTTTAAGATTTTTTTTCATAATGGTTACAATTAAGACAGTAATTTATCTAGTTGCTTTGAACTATTATACAGCTTCTATTCCTCTGTATCTGTCTTTTCTAATAAATAATACAGCCCATTTAATTCATTTTTCTCTATATTCAAATTTGAACAAGAGTATCTTTTAAAATATTGAGTATAAATAAGAGTATCTTTTAAATATCTTTTAAAAATATTGCAGTTCTTGATGTATTATATACTGGTTTCTTTATATGTTCATTGATTTATAGAAGGACTTTGTCAAGAAGTAGATGTAGGTATATTTTGTAACCTTAAAAAAAAATTAAAATAGAGAAATTCAGTGAAATTCTTTTGGAGAATTTAACTTAAAAAGGCCCTTGAATATTCTGTTTAACATTAAAGAATTCAGGCCAAGTAACTTTCTCATTGTTTTTGTTTTGCAAGCTTCTCTGACATCACTGCTACAAATTTTTTGGTCTCTGTAAGCCCTATTTCTTTGATCACTGACATTTCATCATGCCAGCTTCCTGTTTCAGGATTACAATTAATCTCAGTCTATGTTTTTGGTACCCCTATTTTGGAGCATGTCCAGCTGTAGTCTGGGAGGGATGGGACAAGGAGTCTGTGCTATCTGGCAGGAAATGTTGCCCAGGAGGACCTTTCTCAGATCTCCCACTGCCTTGCTTCAAGACTTTGAGCAAGTCACTTTATCTCTGTTTTCCAGTCCCATTTTCCTCTCATTTCTCACCTATATTTGCCTTGGGAAAGGTATTTGTGTCTCATAGTGTGTGATGCAAATGTACCAATCACAAATGGGTTTTCTGATGCTGTAATTCCAGTATCAAAACACTACACAGAATGAAAGTGTCACATTCCTTTAGTGAGTCTCTGGGTGCTCCTCAGCTTGTTTTGTGCTCCTGGAGCCAGAAAGGGGCTTCCAATTGACTTCAGTGGGAACACATTTAAATGAGTACCAATCCCTGGTAATCACTGCTCAAAAGCAAAAATGCAATATTAAGAAGGAGAATTTTACCTTATTTTTTTTAATATGCATATTTTATTATGACCTAGTTTTGAATTGTATATATGTATGTTAACTAGGTTTAGTCCCATTAAGTTGTTGTTTCATAATTAAAAGGGAAACAATTTCATACAAGTTGAAAAATCAAAACTTTTACTGTAAGAAACTCCTCATTCATAAAGTAAATTGTCCTCTGGTATATGAAAGGATCAATACTGATATGATGTGTTTTTTTAATTTCTGATTCACCATAAAAGAAAACCTTCTAATTTTTTTTCTCTTTAGTTAGAATTTTTACCTTCCCTACTTTGTCTTTTGATTGTTGTGTTTGAACAGTCTAATTCTGCTGGGAGAGTATTCCTCATTAGTATTTGGAAACTTTCCTCTAGGATCAATAGAGCTCCATTATTTTGATGTTTCACACTGAATTTATGTCTTTAAAGAAATGTGACCGGGGATAGGTTTGTAAGTCTACTTTTTTGTTTCATTTATTTCTTTTTCCTCTGAGTATTTTAATTATTTACTATAGCTTCAAAGAATTTGCTTCAAGTTGGGAGATAGTAGTTACTATAACATATTTCACATTTGAAAATAAGTTGATATAGGTTTTAGGGGTGTCCAGCAATGCTGGTCAATGGACAGCTGATGAACCCCCTTGGAGCCCCCTGTTTCAGGTTGTATTTAGCCATACTTACTAGTAAATTTCAGTTTTTGGTTTACAATGGGATGAAAACATTTTTTAAAAGCTTAATCAACTATTTATTTATAAAAAATGTCAAGGCTTTGGAGTTTTTTGCTTTCCAGTACACAGGTCAGCTCTTAGTTCTTAAAAACTATTGCTGTTGTCAGGACCATAGTTCAAGTTTTTTGTCACTAGGCATGCAAAATTAACTACCTCTGTACTTGCAAAGTGAGGAGTGATCCCTAGGAGTGATCCATGTAATACTGTCTCAAAACACTGATTAGCTAAGGAGACAGCCCTGCATTGCCTTCCGCATGTTCATTGGGAGAATGATGGGTTCTGTTTGCTCTAGTAACTCACAGAGTCATTTCTAATCAGACTCCTGTGGTGTCTTTGATCAGTGGTTGGTTACCCAGCAGAAGAGACATTCAAATTAAAACAGATTTGAGAAGAGGAATACAGCACATCACCAGTAGAAAATTCTTATTTTCTCTTTCTTGTTCCCTTGTCTTTACTTGTGAGTCAATAGATGTGTGTCTGAAGGGAAGGAAGTGCATGACTACTTAATAACTGTTCTGAAACACAGATGGAACATGAAGGTTTTTATTTTCACCAAGCCAGAGAAGGAAAACATATCAGGTATACTGCATGTACAATCTCCACTGCAATGAACCCATAATGGATCCTAGCTGTAAACTCTGAATATGCCTAATGGAAGCAATAGTTTGAATCTTAAATAATAAAACAAAGAGTTCTTCACTGCTCTTTAATCCCCTCTGGGAAGCCCAGTTAATTAAAGCTGTTTATTACAACTTGATCAAAAAGCCTAAATTCTATGTGTCCTACATCTAGCTACTACAATATTCTCTGTCATTGAACCCTCATGAGGCCCTGAAGACTTTGACTTGGTAATGCAGCCATCAAAGAGCCAGACTAACTTACTCTTTAGTCAAGCTGTTTGTTTCAAGGTGCAGTACAAAACATGCTCTAGGCTTCCCAAAGCTGCAGTCTATTTCCTCCTTAACATTATTCCAAAAACCTCCTTGCCATACTTAATTTAGCATTTGAATCAAATTAATTATTTTATAACAAGACTGGTGTGGAGGACGTAGGTTTCTTACTTAGCATGGAACATTAATTGATGCAGTGGAATGCTCTGTTCGAGCAGCTGCTGTTATCAGTCCTGTGTTCCAAATAGCTGACACAGGCACACACATGCACACAGATAAGCTCATGAAACACCAAGATGAAGCAGTTAATTAAGGAGGGGAATGCACAAGTCAAAAAGAAAAGGAAAAAAAATGAACACTTACAGCTGCATTTATCTCTTAATCATGAAGAAAAAATGCTGCACTACAGCAGCTTAACTATCACTACTTTTTTAAAGAGGAGTGTGATCACTGATGAATATTTTCTTACTGTACTTGTTAAATATTAACTGTAACCATGATCATTATGAGATTAAGCTTATAAAAATGAAACAAAAAACTCATTTGCCTAGATTTTCTTTGGCTGTACTGACAGTTCATGCTGGAAACAGTAATGATTCAAATCTAATCATATACAAGAAAATAAAATAGAAAATAAAGTAATAGGTGAGTAATTTTGAAACCTTTTGCTGTAAGTTCACTACACTGTAAGAAAAGTCTCTATTGAATAATAAACTGGGTCAGGGAGCATCTTACACTGTGTTCAACTCCCTTTTATCTCATAAAATGCAACAAAAAATATAAAATACCTAACCCCTAAGCAACTGTTTCTGAAATTCAAGCTAAGAGAATGAGCACATTTCTTAAACCCTTTTTAGTTTTGGCTGAAAGAATAAGTTTTCATTCCACCTAAGAGATTCTTGTGCCTTCTGCTCCTCTCATACAGGGTTTTTTGTCAGACAGTTTTAAATATCAATTGCTGCCATTTTGCATTGAAGATAAAGCTTGCAAATGATGTCTTAATGTCTTTGTTGATGATAGTCACTGAAAAAGCCAGATGATTTAAGCCATTTTAAATATCTCCCATAGCAGCTTCTCTTTGGAAAGGGTAAGTGGATTTAATTTCCCATTTTCATAAAAGCATAAACCTCCCTTGTGACACAGAAGGTCCTGTTCACATGTTGAAGGCTCTGTAACTGATTTTTTTTTTAAATGAAATTGCTCCAAGATACAAGCAAGTGACTGTCACCACTGCGTGGAAGCAAAAACAAATATCCCAATTTTGAAAATAAAGTAACCCCTGAATTCAAGAAGAACAGACACTAGAATAGTTGTTTCATGCTCTTACATAAGATTTCCATTTTCTCCCTAACAGCAGCATGATCCCTGACATCTCCACAAAAATGGTTAAAGGACTGCAGGTGTGCATCAAACGCCATCAGCCCTGATCCACAGCTCTCAGGAAGCTTTCTGCCACCTGGCCAGAAGTGTTTCAGCACCAGAAGTAAGGTCCTCCTTGACACTGCTCTCTCACAGCACTGCTTTGAAACTTTGAAAGATGAGCAATTCTGATTGTAGGGGCAATCTGATCTGTCTGCATCTGCCACTCAGAAGGTCTCGTGCAAAAGGCTCAGTAATACACCAGGACTTTCCAAAGAGCAGCCCCTACCCGTCTGCTCCTCTGGAATCAGTGCTACTCCCCTGGAACTTTTCATGCAATCCAGCTGAAGTCCTTGCTTTGATGCTTCATCCAAGAGCACCTGTGGCTGCCTTGGTGCAGATGTTGTGCCTCCTTTGGAAATAAGGTGCTGTTCAATTTTGTCCCCAGTTTGACACCATCCTTCTGCAAGTGCCAGTGACAGGCTGAGCAATAGAGCCACTCACTTCCTCTCTGGGGCTCAGCTGTGTGTTTCAACACACAGGGAAGCTGGTTTGTGGACCAAAACAAATAGACCATCATCTTAGGGTGAACAGACAGAAAGGGTGGGTTCATATTCTCTTTAACTTCACTTTTCAAGTGTGTCTTTCCCATTAGCAACAGATGATTTTTTTTTTGTTGGCATATATTTGTACCATGATCTGTTAAGACAAATCTCATAAAATTGCTGTGGTGTAAGTGACTTCTGTGTTGTAAAATATTTTTCGTCCCCTCATTTTATTCATATGTAAATACAAAGTGTTAGATTATTTAGTGAATTCATATAATCCCTAGGAGACCATAAATGTCTTGTTCTATCCCTGAAGGACATCCAGTAGATATACTGATTTACTAATATGTCCCCTGACAAAAGGGTATTTCAGTTTCAGAGATGTCTTTGTAACTGAATACCTCTTTTACAGATTCATTTCCTTGACATTGCTTACATGCAGCAGTTAAACAACAAAGATTTAATCTATATCAAACTATTAAATCACAGGTAAAAGAGGCAATAACATAAGAGAATCTACACTATAAATTACAATGAACACAATGAAGAATGTTATAATTCATGATTTTACCTTTACTGAAACACACTTCAGGCTAACTCGATCAGCAAATGTTTTGACAATCGCCATCCTCAAATAGGACATTCATGCCAGAATGATTAGAGATGGATAAGAAAGTGAAAATCTTCACCAAAGCCAAGAAAAAACAAAATTCTTCCCAGTAGTTTTCATTGGAAAGCCTGCTGTGGATGATCCATATTTAAATTGACCTAGAAAACACATTTGTGCTGCGCTCAAACATTAGACATTTGCGGATTTGCTTCAAGATAATGTGTTATTAATTCTCAATAAAGATCATTATTTTATGTTCTCTTAAGACCTCGAGAAATAGACTATAAATTGAAAAAAAATATGTTTGCTAGAATGAAATGAACATAAGAAAAATATTTCTCAGGATGACATTTCTGGTTTTCTGCTGTTGAGTGCCAATATGTCTGCTAAGAATTAATAATGTAGGCATAAGTAAGGGATCAAATGCCATCTGCACCTCAGAATAACCAGAACATGTCAGAAAAACTTGTCAAGAGATTCTCTCTGATCCTCTCTCTTCTTTTCTCTCCCAACTCTTTCCTTTTCTTGGTCCCTATTTGTTCTATTTTATTTTCACCACCTTCTGTTGCTTGTAGATAGGAGCTTATAATAAATGTAGGTAATTTTTTTCTGCTCTATGACAGGGTAAGAAAAGAACACACTCTAATCTCTTCTAAAACAAAGCCACAATGGGATAAGTTGCTCTGAAAATTATTTTTCCCTACTTCTGTCAATCTTTACCATAGACTCTAATAGTGTTATTAATGGTAACAGCAATAGTAGTGTTACTTGTCATTTATCCTACAAAAATGTTGACTGTGTTAGACATAGTTCAAATATTTGCCAACAACTCAGGAAAGGACTAAATTGCAATTTCAGTATGAAGGGACAGGCAACAGTTTGCTATAGCAAAGAAATTAAAATATGGCAAAGTATAATAAACTAAATTGTCAGAGGAGAATCTTATTATTCTCTGTCTGTGGCTGTTATCATGGAACATTCCATATAGAGATCCCAGCAAGAGAGAGAATTTAAACACAATATAAGTCAGGGAAGCGATTATCTGAGTATTTAAAAGGGAAATTTCAGTAATAGACTTGTCTGAACATCTGAAAGGCAGAAAACCAGCTGGGCATCGATTGACTGCTCACAATTGATATATTGCTCTAGGTACAACTAAATTTTTCTCAGGCAAGAGCAGAGAGAACGTAAATTGAAATGCAAGATAACAAAGGCCTGAAAAGGCAAGAGAGATGACAATGAAAATACAAGTATTATTAATGATATGTAGGAAAATTGCAGTCCCTGAAGAAACAACACATAACATCTCAGCAGTAATCTCAGATTGACAAGATGTTGATGGTGTTCACAGTATCTGTGAAATGAGGGAGAAGAGCTTTCTTCAAATGAAATTTAGGAATTTGGTTTGACCATACATGCAAATTTAATCTCAACACAGTGAGTCAGACCCAGAAAAGGAGAGGAGCTGAATTAATTTTTCAAGTCAAAAGGATGATGGAAAGGAACCCAGGATTCTAGAAAAAAATCTTGGTGACCTATTGCAGATGTTTTGGGGGTACCTTGAGTAGAATTTAAAGATGTGCTTGAAAGCAGATTTAGGATAGGACAAAAATATGGAACTTAATAGAAAGACAAAATTAACAATAAAATACTATCTCATGGGCTCAAGGTCATCTAAGACTAAGGAAAGCAAGGGTGGAATATTGATTCTGAACCTTGCCCAAGAGAAAGTTATGAAAGACATTGAAGACAGACACAGGTTTTGTAATAGGATAAGTTAGCCTACACAATTTTTTTCCTGACATAAGAGGAAAAAAAAGGAGCTTACAAGTTTTCAAATTTACCCACAGGCAGCCAGAGACTATGATTTAAGTCAAAGAAAGAAGGAAACATGATGAAAAAAATAATGCCATTATATATAATCTAATTCTACTGGAATAAAATTTCTACCCATTGTTCCTCCTGTTCCTGACCTTATCTTGCTATAAGTGCCATTCCACAGACACACTCCATGCTCTATCCTTTACTGAAGATTTTCATGTCCTCTAAGGGAAATAAAGTGATTAGAACACTTTATAAAGTCTGAATCTCAAAAATGTTACCATTTGAAGTAAGAGATATTTTATTTGAATGAGTTTGCTATCTCAAATTAAGATTATGTGTCCAAGAAATTGCTCTTAAAAGTTAAATATTTATTCAACTTCAAAGATGAAGCTGTGAACTTCTATTCCTAAAAGAGGGTGCTATATCTGTATGTCTTCATCTCCCAGTTTTTTCATTATCTCAGAATCTGGAGGGCTGGAAATAGCTTTATTGATGATTCTGACGTGCTTGCCAAGCCCTACAAATGACTATGACTGCTGAATACCTGATCTTGTAATATTTCTGGCCAAAATGTTTCTATTTCTTGATTATTATTATTTCAAACTATACATTATCTGCAAGTGCTCCAGCCCCATCAACCTTTGTGGTCTCCACAGAACTCACTCTGGTTTAATGATGCCGTTCATGTACTGGGGGACCTAAACCAGATGCAACAGTCAGATGATGTCTCAGGAGTGCGGAGTAGGGTGGTTCAATCCCTTTGCTCTGCTGGCCACACTGCTCTTATTGGTGTTGGTCACCTCAGCTTCCCAGCCCTGGTGATCCATGGCCTTTTCTGGCCTCCCAGCCACTCAGTGCCCAACCTGCAGTTGTCTCTGCGTTGTCCTTGGTGGCTTGCTTGGAGTTCCTTTTAAAAATCCTGTTTTGGTCTTTCTTAACAGCAGATGTCCCTTCAGTTTGGAGTAGTCTGCAAAACTTTTTAACAGGGAATCATTTCCCCCATGTCCTTGTGAAAAATATTTGAAACAAGACAGGCCCCAGGACAGAGCATGGTAGTATTCCACTTGCTCCTCACCTCCAAAGTTCCATTAAATTCTACCCTCAAAGTTCAGTCATTCAGTTTCCTGTATGAGAAGCATTTATACCTTTTTTTTTTAATTTACATTCAGTGATTAAAGAGCATTATGCATGCAAACATTTACAAGGTGGGTATCAAGAGGATGGGATTTGACTCTTTTCAGTGGTGTTCGGTGACAGGAGTAGGGGCAATGGACACAAACTGAAACATCAGAGGTTATTTGAATATGAGATTAAAAAATCTTTACTTTGAAAGTGACAGAGGACTGGAACAGGCTGCCCAAAGAGGTTGCAGGGTCTCCACCTCTGAAGATATTCAAAGCCTGCCTAGATGCAGTGCTTTGCAAACTGCTCTAACTGAATTTGTTTTAGCTGGGGGATTGGGTCTGGTGACCTCCAGAGTTTCCTTCTGACTGCAGCCTTTCTGTAATTCTATGATTTGTCTCATCTTCATTACACCTGCTGGCACTTCTTTTGTCTTCACTTGTATTTTGCTCCAGTTCTTTTTCCTTAGAGATGTGCCTGTGAATATATTTTTTTTAATTTGCAATCTTTTGTCTTCCCTTCTATTCCCATAGTACGTTCTTTTCACTTTTGGAAGACTGCATGTTTCTATGTCCCTTGAACAACTTCCCAAGTACACAGTGCCAGCAATGAGCTCTGAAGTATCTGTGGCTGAAAAAATAACTGGGTCTTATAGGAGCATGACAACGTCCTTCTTTCCCTACTCCCTACTCATTGTCTCCTCTTCAAATACATTGGCTGCAAAAGCTTTCCTATTTCTCTTCAAACCAATCTCTCTGAATGTCTTTAAGCTTGTAGAAGTCCTCAGAATCTTTTCATTCAACAGGTACAATTTGCAGTAGTGTGAAAGTAACTCCCCAGACTGTTTCCACCCCTGGTACCGAGGGGCCCCAAGCAATGCTGAGCGCCGCTCTCCCCGCCTGCTCTGCTCCAGCATGGCACCAGCAGCGCTGACATTGGACTCCTGTCGGGCTGCAGCTCCCAGCTTGAGTGGCACTTCCCAGCCATTTACCAGGCCCTCTGCCACCTCGGACATGGGTGTGGTAGCAGATCTTCTTTTAAGTACATCACTGCTACACTGACATTTCCTTAAAGCTCTCGGCCTTCTCTCTTTGATGTGGAGATTCAGGATTTCCTTACGCAGCAGGAATTCTAAATCTGAATTGTAAGCAGAGAGTATTAAAGATGCTCTCATGCTCTCTGCACTGTTAAAAAGGGAGAAGGAAGGGAGGAGGGAAGGGAGGGAAGGAAAAATGGATTTTATATTTTTACAGCATACTGTGAAAATGCATCCTGGAAATTTTAATAAAATGAAAATCAGAAGCATCAAACCCCACTTTGGTTAAGGGCTGCATCTTTGCAGTGCTGCAAACCAAGCTTATTTGAGCCAAAAAATGTTCATAGGTAAATTCCACTGATGGCAACATTTTAAACATTTCATATTCAGAGACACATCTTTTTTGTAAAGGAAACAAATACATTTTTAAGGAACTGTACTTTCAAGCTTGAGAGTGTTTTTCAATGCATTTGAGGGAGAGAAATTACAGCGCTAGCAGCAGCTCATGAGAATCACAACAGGCAGTAATGCTAGGATAGCTAGAGCTGTCTCGTTGCTAGGTAGAGGCTGACCATCTTTGTGAAATTGTAAGACATGCCACTTTTAGTTTATATTATTCTAGGTTGCACATTTCTTCAGGCAATTATAGGGAGAAAATGTCTTAAAAGTAATTGGCTACAAAATTGCTACAGTAAATCCTTTACATAACATTTAATGTTATATCCAACAGGGAAAAGATGGTAAATGTGAAAAAAAATCTGATATAACAACTACTCCAAACATTTATTTAGACATCACTCATTTAAAATGTGCATGGCACACAGTGTGTAAACCTTTGAAGTTTTCTATTTTTTTCTATCAGTTTCATGCACTGGGTAAATGAGCACTGCAAAGATAACCAATTTTAAGACAACAACATTAAAGCCTTAAAACTTTATTCATTGCATAAAAGCAATATAGAAGCAGTCTTTAGTATATTTAGGGAGTTTCTGTTTTAGTTTTTCCTTCAGGCTTTTTTGATTGAAAAGATAATCACACCAATCAATACTTTTTCCTCTATAAACTACTGAGAGCTCTGTATGTTTTCATCAGTGCTATGATTGCACAGAAAACAGGGAACACAAACAGAAGACACTGCATGTTTAGATCAGATTGCTTTTTGTGTAATTATTTTTACCTAAGGAAAAAGCTTTTCTGGCAGAAATACATACATGTGGCTGTAGGTGGCATAGTAGTATAATTCAATGCATTACCTCATGTTACATACTTTGAAATATATTGTCTTCTATTTAGAGACAATGGGTGCAACGTTTAAAAATGCAAGAGAAATAGGTTTCCAGAGTTATTTCCTGTAAGCTCTGTCACAGCTAGCAGAGGACTGGCTGTTTTGTAGGCAGCAACAAGGGCAGTACAAGGGTAGTAGAGGCAGCACATTCTGTAGCATGATCATCACCTTATTAGAAATAGTCAATTTCAAAATATTTTCTTTCAAAATTAAAGTCAATAAAAGAAGGGACAATTTCATAAGCTACAGGGAAAGAAAAAATTATATATATACATACATTTAAAGTAATATTGTATATATAATAATATTTTCATGGAATTTAAGATTAATATAGAAATTCATAATACTAAAGAACTTTATATTACTTAAAGTAAGTAAAATTAATCTAGAACTTTTAGTAATTAGCCAAACAAAAGCAGATCTAATATTAGTGTATTATTTTTCCAAGAGGATGTTCACAAATCCTTCTATAGTCACACAATTACATTTGAAGCATTCTGTTCAGCTGTTGCCTTTAATATTATCAGACTCCCAAGGTTTTTGAAAATAGATTATGAATATCAGATTTAAACAATTCAATAAGGGATCTCTTTTTCAAAGCTGCATATATATTCCACCCTTTCAACTAGAGCAGAACTTTCAGTATCACAGATAATTCTACTTCTTCTGAGGGTATTTGAATTAAAAAAGGAGTAGGATTTTGTATTGGGTGCATCAGTCAGGCTGCTGGTAACAGAGGGCTGCAGGGTGGCCTCTGCAGGGAGAAGGCATGGGCTGCTCTTCTCTGGACACAGATGTTTCCTGGTGGCTTCAAAATGAACCCACCACAGAACATGGGCGAGTCCATCAGCCAAGCTGGTGCCAACTATGAAAACCTACTTAAGGGGCAAAAGTAGTACAGGGAGAGAGGAAAACAAAAAAAAACCAAGAAAACAACAACCACCATCAAAAAAAAAAACCAAAACCAAACCAACCAACCAAACAAAAACACAACAAAAAAAGCTCAAGTGAAAAACAGCAGAGGGAACACAAGTGTCAGAGAAGGAGGAGAGGGAGGTTCTCCATGCCAGGGCAGGTGTTCTTTGCAGCCTGCGGAGGACAGAGCAGATGGATGTTCCTGAAGGAACAGCCACCCATGGAAAGTCCTTAAAAGAGCAGAGGAAAAGAATGAAGAGTGAAAGAGGGAAACCACTACGTTCTGACCATAGCATTCTCCTGTCCTGTGCTGTGCATCGCCTCTCTGAAAGGACTGAGGGAAACCTAAGTCAAACATGGGAACTAAGTCAAACATGGGAAAGGGGAAGAAAATGTGTCTCCCATACTTTTTAATGTTTGAGTGTTTTGGGATTTTTCAATAAATATTATTTTCAAAAAGTCAGGTAATTTATGTAATATTTCACATCTTGATTCCTGGACTTTTTTTACTGCTCTTTCTGTTTCCTGCCCCAAACCTTCTGAGGTTAGCCAGGGAGAGTAAGTGGCTGGGTGGGGTTTTGGCTGCCACTTGTGGCCAATCCAGAGGGAGAAGGCAGAACGGTGCAAAGCCTGAGCTATGGCAGCTCCAGACGCATGAAAGAGTGGATGGGAAAATGACAGCTTCTGGCAGTTCCTGATAAGGAATTTCATAGTTGTCATAAATTTTCTCATGCTGTATCAATGTGTCAGTGATGGTAAGGTTTCCTTATAGATATCCTTTGTCCTTAAAATGATGCTGCCCTTCAGACTTCAGGTCTCTTCTGTAATTAATCATTGATAACCTAGCAGCCTATTTTGAGTTAAATAACTTTGGTTACAGCTATCAATTTTAACTCAGCCTATTAGGTATACTTTGGACTCAGAAACTGTGATTTTCAGCTCCTGGACAGAGGCATATAAAATGACACTTTGGAATTATAAATTTTTGTATTAGTTAGTATAAAGCTGAATATAATATAGAGAGAAGCCTTGCTGATTGTTGTTTGTTGCATCAGATGGTCCTGATATTCTTCGTGCAGTCACTACCAGAGGGGGTTTGACTATACAACCTTTAAAAGTCCCTTCCAACCCAAACTATTCTATGATTCTATAAAACTTATAGTAGGATCTGACTGACAACACTGCAAGTAGTGGAAACTGCCTAACAAAAGTCTGTGGAAGCAAACCACATCCTTTATGTGTTAGTGGAATTTTTTTTCCGTTGTCTCTTAAAACTATTTTGACCCACAAAAAGAAAGATTCACATATTTTCAAAAGGACATTTAGAACTAGAAGTAATTTTAATTAGCATTTCTTTTCAAATAATTTTGAAACTATGGTTATACACAAACAGAAAAAATTAACCCAAAATAAAGTATGAACCAAAAAATGCAACCTACATATTAATATAAATAAAATTATATTAGTAACCAGACATTTTAATTCCAAAGAAATTTAGAGGAAACAACAAATATTACTAGAAAAATAACTGAGTGCAACCAGAATGAATACTCTTGCAGAAACCAGTAATAGGTAATGGAAACCAGCTCTCTTATGTTTATTCTAAAATATCTGAAGAATACTGAGATTATCTACAGCAAATCTCTTATTTGAACATTATAGCAAAATGTATAGAGTGAGATGTGAAAAGTGCTCTTCAAATGGTATACACTCTCAGCAGCCAATAACTATTTGTATCTGTCATAATAATTTAAAGCAGAATCAGCCAGAAAGCACAAAATCCAGTTGCCACTGCTGGAGGAAAAAAATTGAATGCATTATTTTGTCTTGTGCCTGCCAAGTTCAACTCTTTAGAAGTGACCACATCAGTCTTGGAATAGAAAGAGGACTATGCAGACTAGAGAGACTTATAATGTTCTTCCTTACTGACACCTACATAAAGATATTGTCCTAAGCATTTAATATTGTTTGCTGATATTGAAAAGATGTCTGGAAAATCCCTTACTTTTTACATTTATACACATATCCATGTGCATGCTGGGTAGCATTCAGATAATAGATTTAGAGTTTTGCAAGTTACGTGTGATCATGATCAATGAAAAAATTGCCAGTGCTGTTACTTTCTCTACCTCAACAACTTTTCTACTGCAAAATATGAACAAAACTAAAGAAAAATGCAGGTGCATATTTTTCAATCTGATTTCGTTTATAAGCAAAGAGTTGGTTTGTTTTTTTTTTCTCTGATTAATCAATTCCATGCGATTTCTTATGCAGGGTCAGTAACAACATCTGTAGTTAAGGTTGCATACAGGTTTTCTTTCCAACCATCACTTGTCAGTGGCTTCTAGTCTTACACTACTGTTACTTTTCTTTTAAAATGCACTGAGTTTCTGCTCTCTTTGAAAGAAAACTGTCTTGCAGGTGTTGGAAAATAGTTCAGCCATTTTTGAGAAAAAAGAATAATTTTCTCACATGTTAAAATTAGTGTTTTAAAGAAATTTTCAGCAACTATTTGAGTTAAAAAAAAAAGGTTAAAGTTTACCGTTAATAGCATACCTTCATAAGACTGCATTATGTTCAGGAGCATAATAGGAATAAAAGAATGCTTGTTGACTGAATTTTAATGGAACTATGAAAATAGCATTTGATTGCTGAAAAATGAATTGTAATAAACAAATTTCATAAGTTCTGTTATTTTGTCTATCTCAGCCGCCTCATGGAAACATACAGAATCTACTAATGGGTGAAGGAAAAATTCATATTTTTAAATGCATGCATTCTTCATCTTTAAGTAAATTCATCGAGATCTCAAAGGATGTTGTAATTTACTCAAATTTACACTGTATTGCACCTCAGCTAGAATCTATTCAAGGAATTCTGTGCTAGGAATACATAAATAGTATTCCTTAGTTTCTGTAAGAGCAGAGATACCCACACCCACTAAAAGATCTAGGCTGGAGAAGACAGGAAGAGCTGTGAGGAACAAAAATAGAAAAAAAAAGGCCAAACCATAAGCAGTATGCTGTAATTATCTCAAAAATTATATATAAACTCAAGGTTATCAGGGTATCATTCTGCCATGCAATTTATTGAAAGACTGTATGCCAATGAATATTACTTTGATTGTGATATTTCATTAATCCAGAATAACCAGTACAGTCTCTTGATATATTTCTTTAGAAGTATTTCCATATTTTCCAAAACTTTAAAAGGGACTTACAAACCTTACTTAAGCATGACATTACCTTTGTTAGGAAGACATTAATTTGATCAAAAGTAGTCTTTGCCACTTAGCCACTGAGAGAAAGGAGAACTACACAGAAGACTGCTTAAGAAGATAAATGCAACTTATAGACTTTACTCAATAATTACCATTTTTATCCACACATGGTACAGGAACTATCTGCTTCCTGTAAAAATGCACATTTAGAGATTTCAGGTCAAGAAAGTCAACTGCAGTTTATCAAAGTACAGGAATGCATACGTCCAACCCAAACTCAACTAAAAATATTTGTGTAGAAGGAGGAATAGTAGAATCTCAAAGGATGGGGCTCACCTGCTCTGTGGTGGAGGCATGGTCCCAGGTGTGATGGGAATGTGCCTGATAGATCATAGGGCTGCTTTGTGGCCCATTTGTTTGATAAACAATCCCTCTTCCTCTGGCTGCTGGAACCAGACCCCATTTTTTCTTGTCAGTTCAAGATTGTGGTCAAATGGTTCTGTTAAAAAACCCCAAACACACACACACCCCCCTAAACCACACCAAACCAAGCCAAACTGAACCACCTCTCTGCTTTCTCAGAATGTGTTTTTCCAGATTTTGGTCAGTGTACTGAGAAAAGTAAACAGGAAGGTTTTCATATGTGTGGAACCAAGCATCCAAAAAAAAAATTATAATGAAGACCACAGGATTCAGAGCATTTCACAATCACCATTTGACTATATTAACTTCATTTAAAACATTCAGATTCCTTGAAGAAAGTTGTCCTTACTCAAAATATGTGTCTGTCATATTTATTTCCAAAACAGCTTTCTATTTGCCTGTACATTCTTAAAAAAACCTATTTTCTCACAGATATACATATAATTTATAGATATCTATATATATATAATTGAATTTATTTTGTTTTATCATATATTGGCATTTATGGAATATCTTTTTCAGAAGAGAAATAGAGTGAAAATATTTTGATAATTTATGCAAAGTCTGAGAAATATTCTGTGCCTGCCATGATGACAGAAACACCATCTTTGCTTTTATCTAGACTGTGCATAAACAAATATTATGTGAAGAAATAAACTCCAGGACCACCAGTATTTTAGAAGACGCATATATCTTTTTTTCCCAGCAATTGGTAGTTGGGGTGGGCCTTTTTTTAAACTGCATTATTGGGAAGAAAGGGTTAAAAAGTGGAAGACTGGCAAGTCACTTAAGTGACACTGCAGCTGGGAGAAACTCTTGACAAGCCCATGTGAACAGCAGGCCAGTGACCCTCTGGCACGGACAGAGTTTAACACAGCCACTGTTTTATTTGCTTGCCCAGGTGTTGCTTCAGGGATCCCTCAGGTATCTCGGTAATGGAATAAATTTACTCTTTATATTCCAGCCTCCAGTTTGTGGTTGTTCCACCTGCCTGTGTCAACTCACACATGTGGCTCATTAGCCACAGCTCTGCTTGTTTTTTGCTGTAAAATATATTTTTAATTAATCAGAGTTTAGGATTGACAGAGAATAGCCAGCAGCATATCCATATTCATGGCATATATCCAGAACAGTACTCTACAGACACTTCAATAACTTTTTCTCCTGGTGGTCCATTTCTTATTGGACTTGAGAAGTGCCATTTGCAGGAGTTCTCAGACTCCATCATGATTATGTTGTCTACATTTCACACAATAAACCAATCAACAGCATATATAAAATGTGCTGTCATTTTTCCCAGTCACTTTGGACCCTAACCCTTCACTTTGCTCCTGGAAAAAGTCATGTTTGTCCTCTGAATTTTTGTGGGGGTGTCATCAAAACAGTAATTTTTAGTGGTGTCTTTTAAATTGTTTCAGTGAAAAATCAAGAATGCAGATAGTGCAATAGCTCATGTGTTATTTATTTAGCAATGAAGCTAAACTGGTTTTCCACCGTTCACATATTCTCAGCTCTTATGGAAAAATGCTTTCACAGTGGAAGTTAACCTGATTTTTTTCCAGTGATTAATATATTCATCAAAAATAGTCTCATTAAAAAAATACTGTGAATTTGAAGCACTAATGTAATGAAGGAATTTTAAAAGTTGAAACCTTTCTCAGTAGATGCAGCCCTGGTCTGGAGGTTATATCCAAGATCACGGTCTTTTTGCTCTGAAGGACTTGCATAAGAGCTGGTGTTGTAGCATAAACATGTTTTGGAGCAAAATGTCTCCATTTGCCCGGTGCATTTCAGAACACAAAGCATGAATCACAGCACCTTGAGACCTTGCTTAGTCATGGCAGGTCTGTAATCAGAAGCAATGTCACTGTGTCAGCGTGCCAAACACTGCAGAGAGTGACCTGTGACCCACCTCGGGCAGGCCAATGTCCATCACATTTGCAGGGTGTCTCCTGTGGGGCATGGGACCAGAGCCCAGGCAGCGACAGCGTGACAGTGACACGGCCCTGTGTGAGCAATGATCAGATATGGTACTGCTGGAATCCTGCTGGGGCAGGGGGGCACCTGGGTCTGCCTCCTTCAGACCCTCCTGGGCCTGAAGCTGGGGTCTCTCTCCATGGGCTGGGCTGCTGCCTAAGGCACCTCCTGGAGAGCCCTCACCTGACTGGGTGGGTGATTGTGCATCCTGGGTTACACTTTCTGAAACTCTGGGAATTGTTAAGTCAGTTGGGCAGTATCAGTTCCATTTGTCATCACGAATTCACAGTCAGTTGTGGGAACCCAGGAAATTCCTCTGGCTGCCCTGGAGGACTCGAGCCCCTGCCCAGGGGACTCAAAGACCTTGGCACAGAGCCCAAGACCCCTGTGCCTTTGATTTAGCCCTTGGAAAAATGATTGCCAACCTTGTATGAAGAATTACAAGCCATGACAGTTTAAGTAGAATGATAGTGAATTTATCATGGGGTGAAAAATAGATTTTTGAGGTTTTTTAGAATGGGGGTTCAGGGGGCCAAGATGGAGGAATCTGGGCATGTCCAGCCTTTCTCCTTCTTCCTCTTGGCCTCCATCTTCTGCTGTGATGTTGGCACTTTAGGATTGGTTTAGAGTAGAAGCTCACTGTCTAACATAGGTGATAGGTATTGGGAAGTAACTGTAAATATTGTACACATAGTTTTTAGTATAAAAAGATAATACTGCCCCGGAGGCAGGCAGAGCGCCTCTGACTGTCTTCTTGAGCGGACCTCGGCTGGACAGAAGAAAGAATTTTATAGATAAGAAGCAATAAACAACCTTGAGACTGAGAAATGAAAAGCTCTGACTCCTTCTTCGACCACCGGGCTTGGAAAAGAGAGTTTCTAACTTATCTTGGGGTCACTCTGACCAGCTGGAGACCCTGAGAGTCAGTTGCTGGCAGAGCTTTACTCGGTTTATCTGGTTGAACTGGTTTATAAAATAGATCTCATTTGAGCATACTATTTGTCTGAATTCTCTAAGATTCCACAATAGTCAGACAAGGCAGACTTTTTTATATGTTCCAGAAAATGCTGGAAGTGGTCATTTCATTTCCTCTCACAGAACACCTTAACAACACAGTCCTAAATTCTCATGGCAATGTAAGTATACAGATGTTTGGAAAAGCAAAGAACAGTGGGAATAAACTCAGAAGAAAAAACAGAAAAATTTGCTAATTTTCTTTCAGCAAAATTATAGTGTGCCAGCTTTGTGGAACTTGTTCTATATTCACCACCTGAACACTGGGTACATTGCAAATTGAGTCACTTATTACTTCTGAAAGAAAACTCTAGCCTGTATAATTGTGTTGTTATGAACAGATCTGGGGGTTTTGTTTGCTTTGTTGTTTATGTTTTTGTTGTTGTTGCCAGATGGAAGTGTGGATTTAACAATGTAAGCCGTTGCTAGCTGAGTATGGTCAGGCTGGACACAGCTTACAGCATTCATGTTGCTGGCCTGGCAAGTTTGCCATTTAAGAGCCACGACCTTCTGTTTTCTCCTAAGTGCATTTCATAGCCCAGTAGAACTGGGTTTCTCTGCAATTATGCCTGAATTCATTTGATACCCTGCAGGAACTAAAATAAAATTATATTAGTCATAAAAAATCCCAGAGTTCTTGATGTTTCTTTATTGATTTTCCCCTCCATTCTTCACTTTCTCTGTTCCCACTGCTGATGTGTCCTGACCCCATTTATTTATTAAATATGCCTGATTGTCATGACTAAAATAATATCTGCTTGAATTTACCCATGTCTCCCTGATGTACTGACATTCATGCTCTACTTCCCCTGTATGAATTCCTTTAATGGGAGATAAAGATTCCATTTTAAGTATTGGTATCTATTACTGTTCTGCCCTTGGCATTGTAAGTCGCGAGGACTTAATTTTAGTAAAAAAAATTATGTGAATTTCTGCACACAGCTCTTCTGTGTATACAAAACCACAGTGTAGGTGAATGGGCAACATAGCTGCCACTGAATTAGCCCAGTCAACATCTCCTGGCCAAGAGAGGGCTGTTCAGTGACTTGGCTTCAAACAAGAACCTGATATCAATTTTGTTTCAATAAGAGGAGACAAATAACAATGGTGACTTGTTGAACCTGGAGTTTCAGGGGAAAGGATGTAAGTTCACCCTTTTAGGATGCCCAGCTGACAGAAGACATCTGTTTGCTTATCAGTTTCCTTGAAGGGCTGTGGATGTTGTCTATTTGGACTTCAGCAAGGCCTTTGGCACTGTCTCCCACAGCACACTCCTGGAAAAGCTGCAGCCCACGGCTTGGGCAGGAGCACTCTCTGCTGGGTTCAGAACTGGCTGGATGGCCGGCCCAGAGAGTGGTGGTGAGCAGTGCTGCATCCCACTGGGGCCAGTCACCAGGGGTGTGCCCTCAGGGCTCTGCACTGGGGCCAGATATGTTCAATATTTTTATTGATGACCTAGATAAGGGTGTTGAGTCTTTCATTAGTAAATTTGTAGGAGCAAAGCTGGGTGTGTGTGTCCATCTGTTGGAGGGTAGGAGGGCTCTGCAGGGAGATCTGGAACTGGTTGGATGGATGGGCAGAGTCCAGTAAGATGAAGTTTAATAAGTCCAAGTGCCAACTCCTGCATTTTGGCCACAATAACCCCTGCAACTCTGCAGGCTGGGGATGGTGAGGCTGGACAGTGCCCAGGAGGAAAGGGACCTGGGGGTGCTGCTCAACAGCCAGCTGAACATGAGCCAGCAGTGTGCCCTGGTGGCCAAGAAGGCCAAGGGCACCTGGCCTGTGTCAGGAATGGTGTGGCCAGCAGGAGCAGGAGGTCGTTCTGCCCGTGTACTCGGCACTGGTGAGGCCACACCTTGAGTGCTGTGTCCAGTTCTGGCCCCTCAGTTTAGGAGGGACGTTGAGACACTTGAGGGCATCCAGAGGAGGCAATGAGGCTGGAGAGGGGCTGGGAACACAAACCCTGTGAGGAATGACTGAAGGAGCTGGGGGTGTTTAGCCTGGAGAAAAGGAGACCCAGGAGTGACCTTATCACTCTCTACAGCTCCCTGAAGGGTGGTTGTAGCCAGGTGAGGTTGGTCTCTTTCTCCAGGCAGCAACTGACAGAATGAGAGGACACAGTCTTAAGCTGTACCAAGGGAAATATAGGTTGGATATTGGGAAAAAGTTTTTTTTTTTCAGAAAGGGTGATAAAGTACTGGAATTGTCTGCCTGGGGAGCTGGTGGAGTCAACACCCCTGGATGTGCTTACAAAAAGTCTGGATGTGGCACTCGGTGCCACGGTTTAGTTGAGGTGTTAAGGCATGAGTTGGACTCGATGATCTTGAAGTTCTCTTCCAAACTAATGATTCTGTCATTTAGTGATCTTTCATTTCTCTCACTTCATGTTTACCATTCACAGTCATAATGTATTTTTGTGATAGCCTCTAGGTAATATGAAAGAACTGGCTAAAGGCTATTTTTAATTTTGTTGACTTTTGCCATAATTTTTACAAAGAAGATTTCAAAGAACTTTGAAAGCTTTTTGCAAGGCTTTTTGAGAGCTGAACACAACAGCCTTTTGCCTGTCAGAGAGAGAAATGGGACAAATGTGCCTTTTACTTTGTTTTCTAATCGAAGGAAATATCATGAATCTCCTCTCAGGTCTAGAGACAGGATTCTAACTCATATATCTATCTTTACTAGCCAGATCCCACTGGATTGTAAAGCTTGCTTTGTGTTTTTCTCAGATCCTCTAGTGGGAGTTGTTTAATTTTTGTATGTGACTAACTCAGTAAGACAAAGAAAGGGAAAAAAAAATGGGTATTTGGGGTAAGGGTGGGATGAGGGGAAGGAAGATTTCTACTCTCTGGTGGTTAGGGCATTTACTTATAGTGGAGTAGAGAGGGTTTCCAGCACTTATTGAGACAATATGTGATTACTTTTTGCTAGATATAATTGCTTAATCAAGAAATATGGAGGGTACAATTTCATCAACTCCATCATGAAACTGAAGAATGAAAGGAAGAGCAACACACCTCAGAAGAGAAATAACTTAGGGCTTAAAATATTCTCTTGATCACTTGGAATTAACCATCCTCCTCTAAACAACATAAAGTAAGCTGCTGGGATAATAAAGCCCTAGAACAACAAGCCCCAAGGGAATGCTCATTACCTGTGATTGGAAGATACTGCAATAAGACAGTGAAGAGAATGACTCTTCAAGGACTTGCATAATTCAAATAATTGAGTAAGCTGTGATAGCACCATATTTTTTACTATCCTGTTTCACACTTATGTTGGACGGATATTCACAAATAGCAGTTGTTAAAATTAAAAAAAAAACAAAACAATCTTGAGATCAAATAAATTTTCTTCAACAGGATGGTTAATTAGTGCCCAGATCACAATAGGAGTCTGCATCTTCATCTGGTTTGTATGACACTCCCCAAGCTGCTCTTCTGATCAGTTCTTATAATCCAGTTGGCCCGTGGTCCTCCAGTACATGCAATATTTATTGCTACTAATTATCTGAACTAAATACAAAATACTTCTTAAATGTCCCTTAACTATCTGGAAAAGATGTGACCTTTACTGCCTCTTCTGGAGTGGGTTTGTGTGGGAAAGTCTAGGGAGGAGAGAGGGCTACAAGGGTGGCTTCAGTAAGAAGCTGCTGAGTTTCTCCCATATCCAACAGAGGCAATTCCAACCTGCTACAAGATGGAACCACTGCTGGTTGGGCCAGGACTGAACCAATCAGCAAAACATGATGTGTTAAGAAAGGTAGAACATTTCTGCACAACAACAATGGCAGCCAGAGAAGAGAGAGTGAGAAAGTGTGAGAGCAACAGCCCTGCAGAGTCCAAGGTCAGGGAAGCAGGAGGGGCAGGAGGTGCTCCAGGAGCAGGAGCTGAGATTCCTCTGCAGACCTTGGTGCAGCCCATGGTGAGGACAGCTGGCTCCCTGCATCCCATGGAGATCCCTGCTGGAGGAGGGTGTATCCACCTGCAGCCTGGGGAGGACCCAGTGCCAGAGCAGGTAGATACACAAAAGAGCCTGTGGCCCCATGGGAGAGCTGTGCTCTGTGGATTAACAGAAAGAGGAGCCCACACTGGAGTAGGTTTGCTGGCAGACTTGTGATCCCAGGAGGCCCATGCTGGAGCAGGCTGTTCCTGAAAGGCTGCACCACATGGGTGGGATCCACACTGGAGCTGTTAATGAGGAGCTGCTGCCCAGGGGAAAGATTCATGCTGGAGAAGTTTGTGGAGGACTGTCTCCTGTGGGAGGAAGCCTACAGTGGAACATGGAAAATTTGAGGAGTCCTCTCCTAAGGGGCAGGAGCAGAATTATATGAAGAATTGATCACATCTCCCATTCCTCATCCCTCTGTACTGGTGTGAAGGAGTCAGTAGGGAAATCATGAGTAAAACTGAGCTCAGAAGAAGGGAGAGGTGGAGATAAGGTGTTTCTACAATTTGGTTTTATTTCTCATTATCCTACCCTGATCTGATTGGTAATAAATTCATTTAATTTTCCCGAGAGAGGTTTTTTTTGCTTGTGGTGGTAACTGGGGAGTGACCTCCCACTGCCCTTACCCATAAGAGTAGCTTGGGTGGTCACTTGTCATCCAGCCACAATCTACAAGGTTTTATTGGATCACTACCTGAGTCTTATTTCTATACAGTTTCATCAATTTTATAGGAGGAAATTACTAGGAGAGTGTCCAGAGGGAATTGCCATACTCATTATCCAGGGTGCTAAACAATGCATTTAAAAATGCATCCACAAACTGGCCTATGGAAATTCTTGGGATATTCTCCAGATTCTTCAAAATTCCCAGATGGAGAGCTTCTTGAAATAATCAGTCAAATACTTCATTTTGTATGTGTCTTGGAGCTCAGTCAATGACCTGGTTTCACATCTATCATCTCTTTCAAGCTAGTCCATTTTCACATCTGTGCACAAAATCTTTGGCATATTCCTGAACTCCCTAGGGAACTAATGACTTGATACTCTGGGTATGAATATAGTCATAACTCTGCTAAAGAGATACACTGCAGTTCTAACTGTAGAATAACTTGATTTCCATACTCAAATCTCTCTTATAACTTAAAGCTTATAAATCTCAAAGCTTTTGCTTCACTTAACTTGCTAGTTTTGGAAACAGAGCAATGACCCTCTGTCAGGGAGAGGAGTTAAGCCTAAAAGGCATCCAGTTACATTATGAAACATAAAATTCCATCACTTGTCCTTCCAAACATCTCTCAGAGGTATTTGACTGTGTATTTCTTATAAATGCAATAAGTACTAGCTGCGATTTTAGTTACCTTTTAGGTAACATAAAATGTCACTGACAATTTTTTATACCCTTGGCAGGACTCAGTGACACCCTTTTTATAGTAGTTCTGTCAACAAATGGCTTCTTTTTTATCACCATGATATGTTCTTTTGAGTGTTACTTGCTGATAGTTTTGCACTCATCTTCTTGGACACCTTTGAATGGAATAATCAAGCTCACCTTTTTCTCAGTAACATGTACATCTTTGAAGATGCAGTTTATTTCCTTTCACCATTCTTTGCTCTACCAGGGAGCATAGGACCTCAAAAAGGATGCCTGTCTTTGTTTCTCTTGTTCTTGTTTTGTTCTTGTTCAGTGACATGAACAAATAATAGTACGAAAGCCCTAAGGGACAGACACAATCAACAGTATTCAATGTGCAGAGAAAAATCAGTTCAAGAGGACAACAGTTAAATTAATAATGCTGCTTACATGATGTACCTAAAGAATCCAGAAGATAAGATTTAAAACTTTCAATATCCTCCAATGCATATAACCAGCAATAGTTGATGTAGCTGACTTCCTTTATAAGTCAATCTGAATACTGCTTCTGAATTCTGAATTGAGTAACCATTAATAAGTGAAACCTGTACTTTTCCTTTCTTAAACATTGGATTGTATCATACTGACCTCTTTCCAAAAGGTCCCAAACAAAACACCTTGAATTCTGATTTAGTAGCTTTGTTTTTTGCTGTACCACTTTTTATATAGATTTTCTTCTAATATATGAGACAAAAATTTACTCATCTAATTTTACATAGGAGACAAAATCTTACTCTGTTTTGATTATCTTATATTTCTTCTCTATTTTTTATTATTTCTTGTGGCCTATTTCTTTCCCCTTTAATTGCCACCCAGAGATTAGCTCAGTTGGTAAGAGTATGGTGCTAATAATATTCAAGGTGCTGAGTTCAATTCTGCTTACAGGCCCATTTATTTAAGAGTTGAACTTGAGGATCCTTGTGGGTATCTTCCAACTTAGAATAATCTGTGAATCCTTCTCAAGACTTTCTGTGAACCTTTACTTTGCCCACCTCCTGGTTTCTCATATCTGTATTTTCATTTAAACTACCCCAGCCATTTATGCAACAAAGTTAATTCTATTTGACTGTAGGAGCTTGACCCGTATCTGGGACATGTTAGAAAAGGGCTTTTTTAAAATTGGACAGCTCAATACTGTCATTATTGATTTTCTAATCTGCTTTCTGCAAGAATTTTGCTAACTCTGTCCTCCAAATTTGTAATTGTCAGTGTAAGATCACCTCACTGAAAGAGATCTCTTGGAAACCAAAGACTTTTAGCACAGATAACCAGGTAGCCACACCAGGTAATCCTTCTCATAAACTTCTTTTTCCGTCTTTCTCATATAGCCATTTTCATTTTGTTCATAATAAGTTTCATTGCCTCCTGTTCAAAAAAGTAACAACACACATGTAGTACTTGTTGTAAAAATACATAAAAATATATTTTTATTACATTTCTTCTTAAGGCAAAAATTAACATAGCCTGAGGGATTTTAGGATGTATTTATTGGACATAAAAAAGACAACAGGAAACCAGCACCTGCTTGTGAGTTTTAATTTTCAGTAATTTTGTCTGCCTCTTTAATCATCCAGTGCAGATTTTCTTTTCTACAAGACATCATGGCTCTTAGGTTTGGCCTAATGATAATTTAAAGTGTATTATATCCCATTTAATTTTTGAGCTTCATTATACAAATACTGTTTTCAATTTTCTTTTCCTTTTCATCTTAATTCCATTCTGTTGGCACCTGCTAACACAGCTATTTCCATCGACAAGACATTCAACAACCTGCATAAGTGTGTAAAAATGAAATTATTGCAACTGACATTTGCCATATCATACATCAGTATTTCAATGAAAATGTCTTCATTACCTCAGTAACCATCTTGAATTCATTCTTTTCTCAAGTTTTGTATTGGTAGTTGTTTTATTTTATTATTTTCCTATGATTATGGCTAATGCATTTTAATTTTAAACAGCATTAAGAAAGCCTCTTCATTTAAATCTTTATTTATTTGAATGATGCATAACAATTTATCCATAAAAATAATATAATTTGCTACATACTACGGCTTTTTCTCTTTCCAAAGCCTAAGGGGATTTCCTTGTAAACATTTGGCTCAAAATGTTTCCTAGGCCATGGAAATTTAATAAATAGTTCATTATGAGAAAGATTTCTTGTAATATAAATTTTCTATCTCTTTCAGTCACGTCTCTTTTTGTGCACTGAGAATTATAAACGAGTAGACTGGTGGAGTTAGAGAGGGAGATTTCTTGGAGGTGATACAAATGAACAGTTGGACTGAAGAGTTGTATTTTCAAATACTTAATTCACTTAACTAAGGTAAAAGGACATTTTGGAATGTAAGAATTGAAATTACAAAGAGTTCTGTTACTTATTGAGAGATAGTAATTTTTTAGTGTTGTGTTGGAAAATATGGCGAAATACTCATGCTACATTAAATAATGCACACTATGCACACTGAGAAAATGTTCTACTGTAAAAGATAGACAAGAAAATATGTTTCAGAAATATGTTGTTTACAAATTGCTTTAAGGACTCTTTTAGGTATTAGCTGAGGAATGTTTTTGAGATTCAAGAAAAACTTTTAAAAGTTCTTCATCTCCAAATCCACTAGTTGCTTTCCTTAGTTCAAAATTTCAAGGCATCAAAATCACATTATTCAAAGAGGATTTTCACTTTTTATCTACTTCTCTGCTGTAGCAGTTAAAAAATCTGTTCTCTATTTAGTTACAACATTAAATTACATAGGGGGGTAAATACAAATTATCTCTGAAACTCCATTTTTCATTGCTTTTCTTAAGGGGTTGTTTTCTTCATGAAAGAATGGAAACAGAGAGTAAAATCAGAACCTAAGAAAGACAGGGAAGGTTAGCTAATTTCCCCTATAGACCTGCTATTTAAGTGTCTTAAGGAAGTCATATTGAAAGCTGAAAGAGTCAAAGAACTGATATAATCAGAATATCCTGTAGAACAGGAGCCCAGAGGATTATAAAAGCTAGGAAAAAAAGGAAGTTGCTGGAAAAGAAAATAAGAATGTCAGATCAAGTTTGTATTATTCTTCCTGAAGTGTAGTTACATGATGTGAATCAAATTAATGACAGTTTAAATCTGCAGCATGAAATAAAGATTTCTGAAGGCAGTGAAGCAAACTGAGTGCAATGCTATTATTTCTTGAATTTCTGCACAGAAATATGAGGCACTGTAAGACAGATTTAAAACTTCAGAGGCTAATTAGATCTTCTGTAGAACTTCTCATGCTGTGCTTATTTTTAAAGCATCAGTGTTTTACATCTAAGGAATAAAGCAATATCTTTTTTATTTGTTTGTTTGAGCTAGGTATACCAATAGCTTTAAACCATCTGGGAAGCAGAAGCACTTGCAGCTAAGATTTCATTGATTCTATGTTTAACCCAGCTTAACTGTTTTCTAATTTTAATGCCAGTGAGAACATTAAGGTTGCAAAATCAAACACTCAGATTTAGAAAATGTCAGAATTAAGATTGCCCATGCAAATTTTATTTGCTAGCCTTTGTGAGCATACGTTAGGATATAATCTTTAATTTTTTTGATACAATCTTTAGTTCTTCCACAAGACACCTGCCTCACTCAGGGCACATGCTTATACCTTAGACAATTTTTCAATATTTCTCTTTTCTCTTATCACTCAATATGTGGCTCTGGAGTTTATTTACCACATGTTATCTTAACTCTGCACTGAAACATGATTATTGGCATCTTGATTTTTTTACCAGAACAGCTGGTACTTATGAAGCATTAATCAATTTGTCTTCACAACAATATTTTTACAAATTTTTCAGGGTGCATTCATCTAAGTTTGTCCCTTACCTTCTTGTCCTGCCCAGTCATCCCAGATTTTTTGCTCTGGTTCTCCCCCATACTTACTCCCTTCTGCTCCAGTTTTCTCATCTCCCTCCTCACCACAGGACACTCTCATGTTACTTCTTCTCTGCTCGTTACTCTATGAGCATCAGCTTGTTTTCTTGTTCCCCTCCAGGCCACACAGCTCTTCTCCATTCCACAGACACACTCCTCACTGTCAGCACAAGAGCTCTCCTGGTTGTCTTTGTGAATGTTGTCTTCTTTCATGGCATCTTGAAAGCCAGATTCATATTTGGAAAGCAAAGTCTTGGCCAAATTCCGCAATGTGAAACAGATCCCATTTTCAGTGAATTTCATTGGCAAATTTTAACAGACCTCTACAGTTTTTTTAAACATGCATAAGGCAATTTTAGGAAGTGAGAAAATCAGGAAAAAAATGAGGACAGCAAAAGACATAATCTGCTGGATGATGGAAGGTGTTCCCAAATTAGCATTAGTACAAACACATACTGTGAGTAGTCCCATGTCTCAAGACTCACTTGTAGCAGCCCTTCTTTCAGGCTCAGACTGCTTCCAGACATCCAGTGAAACTCAAAGCCATTGCCACAAGGAAAGGTAGAATCCTCAGGTAAGCAGCAATAATTTTTAAAAAATGTAGCAATCCTTCAAGCTGTTTCTCAGAAAAATGCACAGGTTTTGATGGATAAATTTCAAATACCTGAATACAGAACAGTTCAAGTTAATGTCATTAAATTTTGGTGAGTTTATGGCAAGCATAAATACTGAAAATTTCCCAGAAATTTAAACATAGGTGTTATTTCCAAGACTGCATCTCATGCAAGTCTGAATATGATTTCATGTGTGGAATTATATTAGTTATATAAATCCTTTATAATATATTCCTGTCAACCATGAATTCTAAGTATTTATGCAATAGTTTTCTATAGTAAGACCTGTAACAGAAACTGAATAGAATTGAGAGACCAGAACTAGAGAGAAAGTGTGGGAGAGAAAAAAAAAGAAAAAGTAAAAAGAAAAAAAAAAAAAAAAGAAGGGGAAGGGAGGGGGGTAGGGAGGCGGGAATGGAGGGGGGAATGGAGGGAGGAAGGGAGGGAGGGAGGAAGGAAGGAAGGAAGGAAGGAAGGAAGGAAGGAAGGAAGGAAGGAAGGAAGGAAGGAAGGAAGGAAGGAAGGAAGGAAGGAAGGAAGGAAGGAAGGAAGGAAGGAAGGAAGGAAGGAAGGAAGGAAGGAAGGAAGGAAGGAAGGAAGGAAGGAAGGAAGGAAGGAAGGAAGGAAGGAAGAAAGGAAGGAAGGAAGGAAGGAAGGAAGGAAGGAAGGAAGGAAGGAAGGAAGGAAGGAAGGAAGGAAACCAAGCAATTAGAAATACAACTGGAATGGTTTGTACCTGCTCTTACACTGTTCCCTAAGCATCTACATTGAACTGACAGGGACAGTACAGATCGTGATCAGCCTCTATTCTGACCCAGTCAGAGATATTTCAGGTGTTACTCAGAAGGGGGAAGGATATTATTATTCAGATTCAGCAAGGAATGTTTTCCTGAATAAAAGTCTGGAATGAACATTAAGCTTTGCAATCAGCCCAGAATGAATTAAATAGCCTTTGCACTGCAGCACCAGACATTGCACCTGCAGTTTTTCAGTGATACTCTCACAAACAAGTGCATTTCAGTTATATTTCTAAATACTTGTTGGAACAAAAAAAAAGGTGAGGGGAAGGATACCATATACGAGCAGTGTAGTTTTCTCCCACTTCTAATTAGTGGTTATTTAAGAGCTTCTATTACTCAAAACCTGGAAGAAGAGCAGGAACATATCACTGGATTATCTATACAGTACAGAAATTGCAAACTGCAGACTGGATCCTTTAACCCTACTTTGTCTTCTGGATGATATTGTAATCTTTACCTGTCCTTCTCCTTTTATTACAGTGATTTCAAAATTTATTTCTTAGGCTAAAATATTTATACAGAATTAGTGACCTAGAAAAAAAAACATATTATATGATGCACAATTATAAAAAATTTAAAAATAACCTTACTGTAATAGAAAGATGACTATAGAACAAGAACATAAGACAAGAAGAAGGGAAAAGGTCAGTGTTATCCACAATATCCAACCTGAGAAATTGATCATCTTGGAAATTTCAGTCCTTTGTAACTCTGAGAGCAATGTGAGAAGGCTTTATTGGAGTTTTAAATCTGACAGATATCTTATGAATATAGAATTAACTAAAGATTCATAAGTAATATGCATTTAAATTAATCAAATGAAACTTCTAGAAATTCTTTACTGGTTGAAAAAACAATCAAATTCTACCACGATAAATGGCTATTTATCTTTATGGGACAGGACATTAACTGAAAGGGCTCACTCAGAAAATGAGTGGCACTCAGATTAGTAACACTCTGCCTAAGACTTGTCCTGAACCAAGAAAGTTTTTCTTTTCCTTCACATTTTTGGCCACCGTGAACAGAAAAAGCCTTTCACAAAATTTTCTTGAAACTACATGTTATATTAAGGTTTAAAGAGTCTTAAAAACATATTAGAGGGGCACTGCAGATCACATCTAAATAATACACCAAAAGAATTTTTTGTCTTTATCAGTTGACCAGGTAGATAATCAATGCTCTACATATGAATAATTTTAGTATGAAAACCTGATAGAAGAATATATTTACTATACATTAATACTGTGCACTTTAGGAGGTCTCCGCTGAATTTCTAACCCTTTAACATAATTTTAATAAAAACTTCTATGAATTCCCCATTCCAATCTTTGGCTAATTAACTCTGAGCAAATGACACAGAGATCAGAAGAGAATATTAAATTATAAAGGAAGCAACTCTTACAACTTTGTAGTGCCTTATGGAACATGAATAACATTTCAACCAAGCCAGATCTGTGAAAGTCACCTTGCACAGGCTGAGCAGCGGGAATAAAACACGAACTACAACCTTTAAAATATAGAGTATCATTGAAAAATAACATCTTCTAAGTAATATTTTTGTATTAATATACTTTCTGATATAGGCAGAATGATGCTTTGAGTCAGCCTTTGAAATTGCAAAGTAATGTGCGTAGATATGTCTCAAAATCTTTAAATTTCTTAGTAAAGTTAGACTTAGACTCCTCCCACAGTCTTATGCTGGAAGGAAGTCATGTTAATCAGAACAGTACTTCTGCAAAATTTTTGATGGTCCAAAGTAAGACTGACCCAAGATGTTCTTAATTTCCAAATCAACAAATTTGGGGAAAATAATTTTTATTCTCCTATAGTAAATCTCAAGAATCAATTTAACTATATAAATAGAAATATATATATTGCTTTATTTGTATTTATTATGAAGTTTGCTGTGGTGTTCATTAAGTAAGACTAGCAAAATAAAAAACATTTGCCAAAATAATAAAAACCTCTGTATTGCTAAATGGGCATTAAACATTTCTCTACTTCATTGCTGTGATTTAGATATTTCTTATCTTGATGCCTTTTCTCCCAACACCTTGTCAAGAAGGATTCAGGAATTCCCAAAAAGTTATTCTTTTTCTTTCCATCTTTCTTTTGAATGCTTTGACTGCTGCCACATTCTCATTGAAGATAAAATAAAAAAGAACAACTTTTTCACCGTTAGAGCTAACCATAATAAAGAAGCTCAGTTTATGAACATAGAAAGCATTTTCCCTCAAATTATCAGTCTTATAAACTCTAGAGTCAAATATATTTTTCATTTTGTCCAGTCCCTCATTCTCTAATTTTATTGATATAAAGAAAGAGTTTATGCAAGCTAAATTAGATCCTAATTTACACAATCAAAAACTCTATTTTGAAAGACAACCACAAGTTGATATTCCTTCCAATAATAAATAATGTTTATTATGGTTTTAGAATATAAATAAATAGAGAATAATGTCCCATTTTTTAAAGTAAAGTGCATTTGACCAATTTAGAATTAGATTATTTTTTAACACATTGTATGATATTAGAATCATTTGGCCAACCTTGGAAGTTTTTAGTTAAATATATTGCATAAATCTAATAAATTCTGTCAGTAATTTGCTCATCGAGAATTATCAATTTTAACAGAAAATCTGAGAGCATCTATATAAGCATTTTAATTCTGTGCTTCAACTTCTCATTTTAGAGCTAGTATTAAATGTTATGTTGTTTTGTAGGTAATATTCTAATGTTTTGTAAGTAATAATAAGTAATCTAATTGTTTTGTAAGTAATATTCTAATGGTATATGGTCTTTAAGTTACTTTAATTAGTATTCGGTGGTTTTTTTGATTCTTGGAGAAGTTCTTTTCAGTTGCTTTGAAACGAAAAAGAACAAAGTTGTCCTCAATTATTTATATTTCCATTTATCAGCCTTCCAGGACATTTAGAATTATCAACTCCCCAAGTCACTAAAAAATATCATTGTGCAAAATGAAGTGAAATGGAAACATAAGAAACTAAAATCTTACTGTAAAACATGAAAATCAGCATTTTATCTTTTTACCCCCTATATGTCATATGTATAAAATAATGTGTGAAGGGTACTGTTCATCAAATCTCTTGTAACATTATGGTATAGAGTATGTGTGTTTGTGAAACACTCTAGGGTAGAGATATCTCACATTTGGACAAGAGGAAGAGAGTTTGGACATAATACACACATTGAAAAACTGATTTATGAAAGATGTTTTATCAGTGTAACGTCTCTGTTCTATGTAAAAATATTACCTTTAGTTTTCTGTCATTTATTCATATCAACATAATATGTCTGAAGGACAAGTATAATTGCTTTTTCCCTGTCTTATTGGTAACACCCACCACTGTTGACCTAAACAGTGTGTCAAGTCCAAATACAAGCACAGAAAGAAAAGTCAGTCCTTTCCACAAAGGTTTACACTCACACCATAAAACAGAAGATAACCTGTGAAATACTGCTACAAAATACTTTGTCAAGAATTGCAAAATACTTTTTTTCCTCCAACTAAATGGTGAAATAAAAGGTTAATAATGAGACCTCCATTATTATTGTTGATGCTAATTATTTTTATTTTTTTATAACCACTGCTACTCCTATTGCTCCTGCTACTACTATTTAAGCCTATATATAGCAGCTCACTAAAATAGACACTAATTGCAAGCCAGGAAATGTTGCACATCCGTAGTAACACGTTAGCAATAATTTGTGTCCACCTGACAGAAGGAAATGGATTTCGTATATATGGTATATCTGTTCTGCTGCTAATAGGAAAAACAGAGATTCTGGGCTCTTCAGGAGGAGCAGGATGGCATGTATTGATCAGTATGCCATGGTTTAAATGTTCACAAAGGTTTAAATGTTTTGAATACGTAAGTCCATGCTGCTAGGGAGACAGTTTTAGTATCAAGGAGGTTGTATATTTGCACTTAGAGAAGGTAAATTGACATTTATAAAGGTATCTCTAAGTGAAACTGGAGCATACCCTCTGGAATAATTTCTGTGGGCAGTAACATTTTAAGTGTACTCTACTCCCTCTGGATCAGGCAGAGACTTTAATTATCCAGCTGTTAACTTTTCTAGCAGATATAAACAGACTTCAATTAAATTGTTAGTCAACCTGATAGTGTCTGTCCAGACACCTGAGGATGATTTGTTCTCTTTTCTTACTCTGTTCTTCCAGACTTGGGGTCATGAGCTGAGCATCATCAGCATGAATCCTAGAAGCAGAAAGGCTTGTCCTTATGCCATTATCTAATAAAAGTATTGTTTAACCTACACATTGTTCCTGCTTTTACCTACTTTAAATTAGGATGATTACCTGACTGCTTTATTTGATTTTTTCTTTCTTTTTGTCTGATCTTCACTCTAGTAAGCTACAGGATATTAATTGCTGTTTAAATAAAAATAACATTTGCTTTTACCCATCTTTCAAACTTGGAAATCTTTTTGAATCTGCAGAGAGTTTGTGCAGCTTGGTCTGTTGGATTCGAACTGCTGATGACAGAAATTGAGTTATTCCTCAATTTATTGTAAAACCTATTGTATTACCTATTGTAATACCTATGTACCTACTGAGCAAAGGTAAGGAATGCTGCTTAAAGAGGTTACTGGTGACCTTGGTGCTGCCACTGATATTTCTTGACTGAGAATTTGCAAGCTTACAAACTCCTGAATGAATAAATTGGAGAAAGAGTAGAATCTCAAAGAGACTGTTGCAGTCAGAGGAAAGATTATGGATTTATTTATTCTTTTACAGAAAAACTATTTAACTTTTTTCAGACATGATTTAGACAATGAACAGGAGCAAAAGGAGCAGTAGTGTTTAAAACAGTAATTTTGTAAATGGTGGAGAAAGTGCTGTAATCCTCCAGATCACACCAAATGACAAGAAGTAAAATATAAGCAGTTCTTTCAAGACCTTCATCTGACAGAACCAGGGAAACCTCCTGGTCAGGAACAGTTAATAATTAAAAGGTGGGCAAACCCACAGAATTTTATCAGATCTTATACAGGAGTACATATATTGCTCTTCAGTCTCCCAGAATCAAGATGAAAGCTCACAGCACACAGGCAGAAAGGATCTAGGAGAGCAGGAGAAGTGTATGGGCTTTCATGGCAGGAAAAGGTGTGAAGACTTCAAAGGTTTGCACATGACCCAAGCTGAGACAGAAACAGGGGTTGGTCCCCAGAGTGGTGGGACAGTCATTGAGAAACCTATTGTGGGGTGAAACAAGGAAAAAGTGTGTATGGTGGATAAAAGCCTGAATGAGCACACCAATTTTTGTGCAAGAGATGTTGATTTGAAGATAAGCACAGCTGCCAGCTTTTGTGCATGTGAACAGTACATTCATAAATTCATTCCTGTGTTGGATATAAGAACTACTGCCTATATTAGGAAGGGCAGTACTAAAAAGGGAAACAAATTACTCTGTTTGGGGTTGTAAGTGGATGGGGAAAAAAACATCAAATGAAAACAAGTAGGATAAAAATGTCTAAAAAAAATCTGAAATGGAAAAAAGTATTAACTTTCTTGTGGATATATGCAAATAACCAAGAGGTTAATATTAATTTAGCTTTATTATAAATTTGGAATATGATAACCTTGTTTAGGATGTCTTAGTAATTACTATGGGACTAATTCTTTCTTAGTTGGAGGGAACAATGCTTTTCTCTTGAAGAATCTTAGTAAGGCCAGGTCCTTCACAGTTCTGTTTCTACTCAATAATATTTTATTCCAGCTGTAGTAATATATCTGCACTTTTGAATTTTTTCATTCAATATTCCTTTGAACATGGGTTTAAAATTAATTGAGATCCACATAGACACAAGTAGTCTTGCAGAGACTGAAAAGTGAAGGAAAGTCTACACTATTAAATAATGGAAAGAAAAAAGTATTAAAATGATGAAGCTGCATAGCACAAAATGCAAGGGACAAGGATTGATCACAGCCTTTATTAATGATGTTTAAGAGGATATTCACTAGCAGCAGCTACTCTTTCTGGCAATATAACTAGCATGGAGAAGAAACAGCAGCTTGAAAGGAAACAGAAATGTTTGCTTCTATTCCTATTGGGTAACAGTGTTAAGTCACTGCATGAAGAAAAAAACACCTTCCAAGAAGACAGGAATGGCAGGAACCTTAAGTGAATTAGAAAACTAAGGTAACTTAAATCAACTGAAGTAATCCAAATTTGTGTAGGCTAAATAAAGCACTTCAGAACAAAAGGTTTATAATAGAAACCTTCAGTGTTACTTTCTTGAAATGAAAAAGTTTGGCTGGCAGTGCTGCTGTAATAAATGCATTTCTCTTCTGGCTGTGGAGCTGTCTTTCTGTGGAGTCTGAGGCACAAATGGGGCAGGCAGGCTGGGGGCAACAATCAAGCCATGAATAAAGGCTGCAGAGTTTGAATCTTCTTTTCTTCCCCCTCAAGGCATCTATTTTTATTTCTCATTTACTTGTCTAGTGCCTCAGAGAAGGTGCAGACAGTATGCTTAGTATATCAAAGCACGATCTGTCTGTGTTTTAATAATTACACAGTCTCTTGTAAAATAACTTTACAGTCGATTACCGAGCTCTGCCTTCAGACAGCTCTGCTTTGCTCCTCCATGCAGAGCCTTCACAGCTTGGTGGGAATGGCTCCAGATCACAGCAATGCCCCTCACTTACTGCAAGAGGGAGCATTAGTAACTTCAGAGGTCAAACATGTAATGCTTTCTCAGTCTGCTTTAAATGTGAAATCTCAAATAAGACATTGATCCCAACTCCAAAGAGCATTTTGCAGTCTGACGGCCAAATTTAATCTAATCTTTCTAATCATTTAAGCATCAGGTTCTCTGACAACAGCAGGGCTCACAGCAAATGACAAAGACTGACAGGGGCAAGGGATATTCCCAGTCAAGAAAAAAAAAAACAAACAAACAGAAACCCTGATAAAATAAAAATTAATAAAGACATGTTGCTCCCATATGCTGACAATGTCTTCTTTAGAGCAAACTCCACAGATCCATACTCACAGCAAGAATTTTATTGTCATTATGGCATTGTTTTATTGCTTTCTATATGACGTGTCTACACTAGTTTTGTGCTACCTAAGTAGGGAAAATCAAGGAATTGATCAAAGTCACTGAATTATGATAGCACAGATTGTTTCCCAGAGCACTACTCTACAAACGCTGAACAAATTCATTCTTCTATAAAAGCAAGTTATCTTGTTTAAACATATTATCTTTGATGCTGCAGTATTTCAGGAATACAGTCACAGGAAAAGGATTCTCATATTGCATTTTTTTGTCAATTTGCAATCTAAGTATTTATGGAAAACACAATTTATGAATCATTTGTTTATGAATGTGAAAATGGTAATGCATTTACATTCTTCAAATAAAAAAAATGTAGGCAAAGTTTCACAGGGCTAGATCATTTCACTGACATATGCAATGTAAGAAGTAGTTTACATTACTCACAGGAGGGAACACTGTGAAGACTGTATAGATTTAGGAAACATCAGGAACATCAATCAACATCATTTCTTTTACATCTGTTTTTAAGAAAAATAGGGCTAAAATATATTACTTCAGCACTAAGAGCATATATTATAAGGCACATTAAAAACATTTCAAGAAAAGAATAAAACAGATTGAAAACCACCCAAACAAACCAAAGCCACAAAACGTGATTTGTTTAAGTATTTCATCACCTGTAACAGAATAAAAAGATATTTTTACAACCAAAACATTAAAAGACAAGAATGTTACCCATGTATACTTAATCACGATAAAACATGGACTTCTTAGAAGCACATGAAGCCTCTTTCTTGTACACGTTTGATTGGTAAGATGTTAATTATATTACTAAAATCAGAAAGAAGGTGGCTGCTGGTGGAACTACCATTAAGTGCAGAGCATGTTGCATTTTTCCACCAAAAATACTCATGTGTCACTTTTAGCTCCTAGAGTGATGATCCTCCTTTTTCTCTTCTTAGTGTCACCATAAATTGGTGACAGGATAGTAATAATAGCTAATAGTAGTCTTTTGAACTGACACCTGTCACATTTTCTGCAAAGCTGTTCCTCTGACTTTTCCATAAGGACTGGATTTGACCAACGTAAGCTTTTTCTTCCTCTTTAAATATTCCTAAGATTACTTAGCTTTCTGTATTTGAATTAGTATCTTATATTTGCAGGCTAAGTATACCGATAAGTACCAAATGAGATAAGAGATTGATTTGGATAAGACCAGTGAAGATAATGTTGCTAAGAACAGAGATCCTCAAAAATACCTGTTCTGGGAACCAGACAGCAGCGCGGGAGTCTTGCTGTTCTTTGGGTATTTATAGCAAGTTATTCACAGAGTGTCTTACCACGGCCCTTTCTCTGTGTTTCTCAAACCCCAGCCACCAAACCACTTTCCTGGTTACCACCAGCCATGCCAGCATTAACTTTCCAAAATCCATGACAGCTGGAGTACACACACAGCATGATTTTATGCAACCGTACGTAACACTGGAAATATATCTAAAGATACAATTTCTGTATCAGTAAAAGGCATCAGTTCTTGATGTTGTATTTTAGTGTCCTATTAAATGTAACTGCCTTAGTTTTTTGTGATTTTCCTCTTTTGGAGGGGGAAGAAATCTACTGATAACTTTCACAGACAAGTTCCTGGTATAGGAACTTCATTGTTTTTTGGAGAAAAATCAGCAGAAAACTGGCTGTCAGCTAGCTTCCTGCTTTCTCTGTTTTCAGCTTTTCTTCTGTTTTGGCTTTTGCTATTTGTCAGACAAAGAGAATTTCTTTCAATTTTAAAAATCAGGTTACAATTTTAATGTAGTCCAGTAAAAGTCATTACATGCACACTTTCCTTATGTTGAAAAACACTATGAAAAACTTTGTACTTGGGAAAAAAATTAGAAAAGACAAAAAAAATAGCAAAAGGAATCAAAATTCGGCCTTTAAATTAGACATGCAGAGAAACTGTTGTGAGTTCTCTATGCCAGAGAACAATGGAAGCATGTAAAAAATAAAATTAAAAAATGTCAATTTTCCCTAATAACGCTGCAGACTGCAGCTTGCCTTAAACAAGACTTAAGTAGATTTCTGTTGACTAAATCTGACATTATTATTCAAAAACAATGCTAAATGCAAATGACATCTAAATTCTTCCAGCACTTTTGGCTACAGACTTTTTTCTGCACCCCTAACTCTAAGTGCCCTAACCAAAGCATCTTAATTAAGAGGTTAGTAGCTCTAGGCTCCTTTGAAGTCTAGAGAGACAAGGATAGACTTTTCTGGGACAAATTGCACCATAGGCAGATGCTATTTTTTATAGTAGAATTTCTATATAAGTTCATTTTGGAGGAGTTTCAGATTTACCACCTGCTAGGTCTTACTAAGCAGGTGGATGTGGATGTCACTGTTGCTTGCTGCTTTTTATTCTGGTCTCTAACACAACTGCTTAGCAATGCTATTGTGGGGGTCTATGCTACAGAGGGGGCAGAAATTTGTATAAAGATAGGATTAAGAGTTGAAGGCTTCCTATTAGGTAACTTCAGTGACTTCTCTTTTTTGCTTTCACCTTTTTGAGGCACCTAATCCTTCTCACAATCTGGGAGACCACAAGCTCATCTTTAATATTCCCTGGAGGCCAGGTGAGATTGGGCTATCCCAGCACCTAATGTCTGGATATCCAATCAGAGTGTTGATGCCCAATCTTGATGCAATCAGCATCAGTGCTTTTATGTCAGATGAAGGGGAAGGAAATTCTAACCACTAGAAATACTTTTTTTTCTGGTGAGATTAGCCTATTTCAGTGGGGGAATAGAAAGCACATGTAATTTCTTATGGGACTAGTTCAGTACTCAGTATAGTAGCATGCCAATCAGTCAATCAATCAGTCTTCTCTTGATGGAAGTGAATTTCCTTGGAGGGTTGTGGCTGGGATTGTTTGTGGTGTTTGCTTTTTAAAATATAATTTTACGTAAATATTTTCAATCATTTCATCTGAACAGGAATTCCACCAGTAATAACTAAATCCTCTCTTTAGACTCAGTTTCCTGAGGAGAGGGGAGAGATAAAGGAAACAGAAGGGCCTCTGTATAACTTCTATAGTGACACGGTCCTTGAGAATGGGCAAGTGAAGGGCCACAGATGTCATTTATCTGGGCTTCTCTAAAGCCTTAGAAGTGATAGGAAATACAACACCCTTCTCTCTAAACTGGATAGGTTCAACAGGTGGACTGATAGATGACTAGGAAAGTGGTTGGACAATCACATCCAGAGGGTCATGGTCAACAGCTCAGCATCCCAATGGCCATCAGTGACAATTGGTGTCCCTCAGGGGTCTGTAGTGGGACCAGTGTCATTTACTGTCCTCATTAATGACAGAGATAGAGGTATCGAGTGCACCCTCAGCAAGTTTGCAAATGAAACCAAACTCAGGGTGCCACTGACACACCTGGATGATAGGATGCAATTTGGAGTGCCTGGGCAAGCTTGAGAACTGGCCCATGGGAATCTCATGTTGTTTAGCAAGATAAAGTGTAAGGGGCTGCACCTGGGTCAGGGCAACGCGCAGTGTAAATTCAGCATGAGCAGATCAAGCATAGCCCTGCCCAGAAGGACTTGGGGGTGCTGGTGGCTGCACGTGAGCTGGGAATGGGCATTTGAAGCCCAAAAAACCAACAACATCTTTGGCTGCACCCAAAGCACTGAGGGCAGCAGGGTGAGGAAGGGGATTCTCCCCCTCTGTTCTGTTGGGATTCTACCTGCAGTGCTGCCTCCAGGAAGGACATGGAACTGTTGGAGCCAGTCCTGAGGACGCCAGCAAGATGATCAGAGGGATGGAGCACTGTGTTCTTGGAGAAAAGGCTGAGAGAACTGAGGTTGCTCAGCCTGGAGAAGAAAAGCCTCATGGATGACCTGATTGTGGCCTTCCAGCATCTGAAGGGAGCCTACAAGAGAAATGGGGCAAAACTCTCTACAAGAGTGGCAGTACAAGGCGGACTGGGTTCAAACTGTTAGAGAGTGGGTTTAGATTAGATATTAGGAAGAACTTCTTTACTATGAGGGTGGTGAGGCATTGAAACAGTTACTCAGAGAGATTGTGGATGTCCTATCCCTGGAAATGTTCAATGGAGCTTTGAGCAAGCTGTTCTAGCAAAAAGTGACCCTGCCCACGGCTGGAAGCAGATGATATTTAAGATCCCTTCCAAACCAAGCCATTGTAAAAGTCAATCTTTCTATGATTCTATTTTAGTGTTTGGGCTATATGACTTCCCCTCGTGTCCATATCTCTGCAAGCAAGCTGGGTAGAAACTGAGATTCTTTAAAATGTGGTATCAGAGTATTCTTTTCTAAGCATTATAGCATCACTCTCAGAATTTAAGTTTCAATACTTATTTGTCAGATGAAAAGTTCTGTTTTAAAGGGTCTGCTTAATATTGAAAGAAATGAAAATATTTGTAGAAATTTGTAAAAAATCATGGATATACTGGATAGTAGGATCTGATTATGCCTGGTTTGTTGTGTAGGGTGTTTTTGTAAATAATTACTGTATTAAATGCTTATTAAGAATCCTTCTCACACCTATACATTATGCTTTCCTCCTGCTGAAGTACATCAGAGAACCTGAAATGACATTATTTCTTGTGCATCTAAACTAATAGGTATCAAGATATTTTTGGATTCATCTGTATTCAGGGGGATGCAACACTCTCTGTCTGTCTTCCTTTTATAACTGCTATTATAAACTCCTCCACTTTCTTCCTATTTTGAAAAGTTATTAAAGAAAAAAAGGTTGAGAAGATATCTTTTCCTTCTCTCCTTCTCTCCTTCTCTTTTTCTTTCTTTTTCTTTCTCTCTTTCCTTCCTTCCTCCCTTCCTTCTCCCTTCTTTTTTATTTGTTCCTTTCTTTCTTTTTTCCTTTCCTTTCCCCCCTTCCTACTTCTCTTTCTCTTCTCCCCTTCACTTGTTAATTCATTCATTTTTATCATAGATTAACAAGTCTCTTGAAGGTTTTGATAGAGTCAGGTAGATTTCTTATATGACAATACAAAACTGTCTCAATCACTCTACACAGAGCTGCAGCAGTTTGCAGAGCCCTGTGTGAGATCTGGCCTCATTACCCAGAACTCAAACATCTTAAAAGAAAGCCACAGAGGTTTCAGACTCCAGGTTGATGCATAGTGCTGAAAGTGAACTTCAGACTTTATTCTGGTGAACGGTCCCAGGCCAGCAGCTCAACATGCACATTGACTGGAGAGTTGCACATGGTTCTACAGCCAGCTGACGTGGGTGGATATTATTTCTGTCTTAGGCAACCAGGGCGAACAGTCAAATTTAATATTGCCCCAGAGCATTTTAATATTAGGGTTTTGTTCCAGTCTTAAAGGTCAGACTTGTGGGTCATTCTTTCAAGTTGTTTCCTGTCTCATTCCACCCCTGATTAGAGTTCCTCTGCAGCCCAGCAGTGCTCCTGGCCACAGGTAAAAGGCCAGAATTGTCACATCCTCACAAGCACCTAGAAGTCACAGCCAGGTGAGAGCAAAACCAGGGAGGCTGATGTTTCGCTCATAGCTGAGCATCAGTGCATGACACTTAAGAAAACCTTACCTGAAAATAAATACAAGGTCAAATGTGAAAATCTGAGGCTTCAAAGAGGCAGGAAAGAGATGCAGAGAAAGAAATGTAGTGTCCTTATTTAGTTCTTTAGGCAATACTCCATGCCTTGTCCACTGTAAATCATTCCTGCTTCAGTGAAGGAGTGGCTGTTCTCCCTTGCATGCACACTTCAGTTCTGAGCTGCTGTTACTTTCCAGGAATACTACAAAGGGTGAGCTTTGTGTAGCCTTTACACCAACTAGAAATGAAAACCTAGAAGCCCCTCAGAAATCAAAAGTATCACCCTTCAAAGACTGATAACTGCTTGCTATTTAATTATTTTTAGAAGAAAAATCATTATTTATTAAAAGGGTAAGAAGAATGATCAGATACTGTAATTGTCATCTGATTTTGATGGGTTTATTTGAATGCATAAATAAAATAGAACTTGCTGAGAATTGCTTGTAAAATTGTATTTGTGTTTTGTTCAGAAGGTCAGAAGTTATTAAAAAGAAGAGAGAGAAACTATAACTTATCAAATACTTCACTGAATACACAGGCCTTTATTGTGTTATCTAATAATAAACTGAGAAACAAAAATAGTATAACATACTAACCTGTAAATCATTTAGTCTTGTTGTGGGGAGAAATAAACATGTGGTATTTTCCTTAGAAAACAGATAGAAATCAACATTTTGGTGCATTGTGAGAATTATTAAATTCCTTTTTACTTCCATAATGGAATTCACCTATATGCAAGTTTTCAGGAACCGATTGGCTTCAATTATTCTTTTGAACATCTAAGAAAGACAAACCATAGACATAAAAAGCTTCTGATATTTTGCATATTCATAATACCTTAGTGAATCACCAGGAATGGCAATACTGCTCTCTGAATGCTAATGTAGAGGCAGGAGACAAGTAGAAGGGCAAAGAACACAGAAATAAACCAGATTTTCCCATTTGAAATCACCACTTATTTGTGAACACTTCTTGTATTCTTCTTTTTCCACTGTTACCACTTCCTCTCTTATCTTTTTTCATTAAAAAATCTAATTACTTAATCCAAAACACATATATGATAACGTGCCTAATTTCATTGGGTTTTTACATTAATGACAGTCACTACAAAAGATGTCACTTTTAGTGAAAAAACCAAAGATCTGCAATGATTGTGGACTAATGCTTATGTCTTAAGGGTTACTAGGTATGCATAATAGCATGGTACAACATCCCTTTTTACTAAGTCTAGCAAAGAATGCATGCTCACAGCAGGAAATCTTAATCATCGTTTATCACAGTAGCAGGTGGTTCTGTTTTCAATATGTTACCTTCAAAGGACATATATCTAAAACTTTTCTCAGAATCTATTCCTATTCTACCATAAAATTAATTAGCCTTTTAGTTCCACTGAATATATTTCAGAATTTAATATGAAAAAAGATGAAAAATGTACTTGATCTCTAATAGAGCAACATTTTTACACACAGATGAAAAAGAAAGCCAGGACCTCAAAACAACTCTTTAAAAAATTGAAATATATTCTTTATATTTCTATATAATAGAAATATAATGTCTATATATTATTCTTTCATTTTTGTTACGAGCTTTGAGTTCTTGGGTACTAAAGGGCAGCGTTTGGCCAAATTCCTTTGGTGTCAGCTCTCTCCTTCATTCCCAGGAGAGCTGCAAGGCTCCAGCATCATTCCAAGGAGCTGTTTCCCCTGATGTTGACAGAAAAGACAGGTTGATATCCTGAACTCATGGGTTCCTATCAGCACTGTGTGTCTGAGGAGCTGGCCTAGCTGGACCATGAGTCCATTACACTCAGTGCTCCTTCCAGCCCTGTGTCCTTTTTACCTTCAAAGGACATATATCTAAAACTTTTCTCAGAATCTATTCCTATTCTACCATAAAAATTAATTAGCCTTTTAGTTCCACTGAATATATTTCAGAATTTAATATGAAAACAGATGAAAAATGTACTTGATCTCTAATAGAGCAACATTTTTACACACAGATGAAAAAGAAAGCCAAGACCTCAAAACAACTCTTTAAAAAATTGAAATATATTTTTCTTTATGTCTGACTGTAGCTGTCATTTCTGTGATGCTTTGGAGGGACACATGTAAATTCAGGGTCACAGAGTTCACAATCCATTCCCTCAGATAACTTTGCAAATTACTAAAGCTTATTTAGAAGAATGCTCTGGAAGGGCACTGAGTTTCTCAGAAGAATACATGTGATGAGTGATGTCAGTGCTATGCTGGGCACTAATTGTGCCATTCTAACACAGGAAGGAGCTGTCTCAGCCCCTATATAAACGTGAGGATCCCAGCCAACCCCTGCCTTAAATAGAAAACTCATTTAACATACAAGTCAGGCTGCAAAGCTGTTTACTGGAAAGGGTTGTGTTGATGAGCAGGCACTAAGAGCTGTGTAGTTTAATGGAGAAGAGTTTCAATGAGGGTGCAAGGTCTCATTTGCTCAGCTGTGGAGCACAAGCCTTTTCCAAACACACAGAAGAGTCCTGTAGGTTTGATGGCCAAGTCTTTGCAAGTTCAGATTCCTCACATTCTCCATCCTAGAGGGCATCACAAAATTTAATACCCAGCACTTGCATCACAGAAAATTGTGGAATGCTTTACCCAAGATTGTTACTAAAGTGATTAACATGATTCTTTGAGGTGCTGAGAGTCTCCCTGGAAATTTAATCAGAAGCAGAACTAAATTAATGTGTTCTGGTGCTTTGTGTCCTGAGGCTCAGTCATCTCAAGCTGCTCCTGCTGCCCATCTTAGATCTACTCAGAAATTGATTGCTCTATATGTTAAATTATGCTTCTTTCTTGGACTTGGAGGAGATTTTGCTCATCCTTTCTAAATATCTGCTTAAAAGGAGTGACATGATCAGAGAAGTTTATATGAGTAAGGTTTTATATCTGTGAGAAGTTAAGAAGAGCCACCCCAAGCTGGATCAGCAGTGCCCTGTATTCTCAATGCTTCTGGCAACAACAGGAGAAGAAGGGTGGGAAAAGCACCCTTTCTTCTGATTGTGTCTGCACTCTGCTTCTCATTGCATTCCTCAGCATCTAGAGTAATTTTAGGGGTTTTACATAGTAGATCCCTGCCTAGTCCCTTTACTGTCTAATTATTGCTCTGCCTTTCAATGAGTTTATCTAATCCCTTTTGCAACTAGTGATGTTTGCCTTTGCAGCAGCCTCCAGCACCAAATAACAGAGATTTATTACATGCTGTGAAAAGAAATGCCATCTTTTCCATGTCTGAACCTGAATTTCTGCCAGTTTAAGCAGGTGCCTTCAGTCCAAGTATTGTGAGAACTGATGAATGAATGGTCCAGGACAAGCTTGTAAAACTCCACTATATTGCTTCTCAGTTTTGTCCTATATAAACTGAACATTCCCATACATGAGAGTAATTTTGTAAGTCACTGGGTCACTTTGCTCCATCCATGTGACATTTTAGTCACCATCTTTTTCACTTTAATAATTTCAGATTTGGGTACTACTTCAGTGCAAGCAATAGTGTTATCACAGCATAATTTTTGGTAAACTAAGACACTTCCTGGGAATCCCCAGTTATATTTTGAGATTTATTAACTTTATGTATTTGCAAACTCCAAAGTAGATTTACTGGTTTTGCTACTCAAAGAGTTCTTTCAGCTTTCTGTTGGAGAAATGTCAACTTAGGACAAATCAAACTTGTCTGTGGCAGTGTATTACAACTATGCCAGCTATGAAAGTGAACTTACTCCCCAGCCTTTTTCATGCACTAGGAAGGTACAAGCCACTCTGTGTGGGATTCACTGCAGCTAACTTTAGACATCTATAGTTTAGTCGTCTACATCTATCTGAATTAGTCACTTTGGGTTCTCTTTATAGCTATCAAAGAGAAAAGGCCCTTTAGAGTATGATTCATCTGACCTATTTAGATATCTACTTAAGAATAAGATGAATCATGTCCTATAACTTTTTTCCGCTCCCTTGACTGCAGAGGGAATTAAAATATTGACTTCGGCAAAGAGAGTTCATTGCATATACTCCTCTCTATGTTATTTTGATACCATTTTCTAACAAAAAGTTAGCCTGGATATCACAGGATGACTCAATTGTTTTAGAAAATTAAAAGCTGAGTTCCTGCTAAACTGTGAGCTGCTGCCACAGCTGCTGTTGCAGGTATGATGCAATCAAGGACCTTCATATCTGTCTTAAATGGTGGGTACCAGAACTGCACAATACTAAAGGTGAGGCTGCAAAACCCTGAACAGAGCAGGATAATCAACTCTTTAATTATCTTTGTATTGACTGTTTGGTGCATTCCTCTTTCAACTTACCCTTAAAGGCAAGGGTAACTGAGGTACTTTTATTAATAGATGCTTGGGGAGGATTAGAATGAAATGACACTGAATGGTCAGTGTTTATATATATATGTATGTATATATATATATATATATATATATATATATATGTAGGTAGGGTTTATTCTAGAACAATTTGGATGCAATAGAAAGCAGATATGCAGCTATTTTGGTTATTATAATCTATAGTAATGCAGCAATAGAAAAGTAAAAAAACACATGAAATTGTAAGAGTTGATACTGGAGGTGAAATTTATAGCCACCTGTGCACCCACAGTGAGATTTGATGCTATATTTTACATGTCCATTGGTAGAAGTCATGGTCTTGACCAGTCATGGGTGGGGGAAGCCCACAAAACATAGATTTTAATGTGTTAGTAAGCGTTCAGGCTTATGTGAGAACACTCAGGTACCTTCATGAACTAGAAGCAGAAATAAAAGCTGTTTTATTTTTTCATTGGGATGGACGATGAGATAATATCCAACTTTGATGAGTTTCAGTGAGTTATATAAAGGATCTTCAGAGCTGGTGGTGATACCGTGATCTGCTAGTACTGCTGCCTACAAAGTGTTGTAGTGCAGCATACTTCTTGCATGTTTTTTCCAAACACTGTATTTTCTCTTCACTCTTGTTATTTAATCTTAACCTGTAAAGTACATTTTATTCTGTTTGTGTATTGCAGGACAGGTCCTGAAAAATCTTTCTATTCAAGGTATCTCCTTCCAACAAATTTTAGACTCTTCACCCTGGCAAGACAATCTAAGCACGGCCCATCTTTAACAGATAATTAACACTTCAATATGCTATGCCTTTGCTTGTCAAATTTTATTCTTTGTTAAATGCTACACCTCAATTTCTTGATCATTTTCAGCCTTTAATGTTTTCATTATCTTATTCACATTTAATCTCTTAGGTCCAAATCTTGAAGATCAATCTGAAGACTTTCTGGTTCTTTCCCTTTCTGTAACATGTTTTTTTTAATGCATGCTTCATTTTTTTGCATTGGGTGCTGCACTTCACATTTCAGTACAGGAAATTTCATGGCTAGCTTTCTCTGCCTGACACAACACTGTTTAAAACACATCAAGGGCTTCAGAGCCAGGTTTACAGGACTGAAGCTTAATTCTAACTACCTTCTCCCTTACATTCATTAATTTCTTGCAGATACTTTATAAAGAACAGTTTCAATCTCCTGTTCTTGTCTTCATATTTCCAGAATTATAGTGCTGGTGAGACTTTTTCAGATATTTTCAGAATATCTTAGTAGTTTGCTTTATTTCTCATTATCATTGATAAGAAATTAGAAGTGTCATTCCCATACTTCCTGTTTGTCTCCCATTCTTAGCATAACCTTTGGTTTGGCAATGTGACCCATAGACTCCCTGGCTGATTACTGCCCTTTTGTGTTACCTCTGGCAGTCAGTTACATGCCCTCTTTTTCTTGGCGACTTCGTGCCTTTTCTATTTCTTGCTTTTTCAGGTACAAAACCTGCAGAATTTGGCTCTAAATCTATATTGAGGATTCCTCTCCCATTTTCTCTGATAAAAATTAGTATTCTGAATGAGTCTCCATTTATTAACTAGTGTTCTAATTTACTTTTTCCCTTGTTCTCTCTTGTGTAAGATTTTCTCCTTTCAGTCATTCCTGCTATATCTCTAAAAGTTTTCTGTTATTTAGGGACTTAATTTTTCTAATTTGTCAATGAACTAAAAGATCGTTCAATACATTCAGATTTCCATTAAATGAGACATCTTTTAGGTTTATATATATAGCACCTATCACAAAGATTTCCTGCTACATGAAAATATTTCTTAAATGCAAAATTAATAAAAAATATTTTAATATAAATATAATGTATAAATATAATTTAAGTAACAATAAATTTATATTTTGAACAATTAAGATTAAATATTTACACATTAATATTTAATTATCTGTTATTAACAACAGTAATAATGTTATTTTGCAACTGTTACAGTCTTTTCTGTAATATATTGTCCCCTATCTATTAGTTTGATAATCAGCTCAGAAATTAACATGAAAGACCAATGATGTGCAGACAGGTTTATGAACTATGGAACTAAACTCTCTTCCCCACCTTCAAGGAAGCTTTTCCAGTTATTAAGTAAAATAAATGGATATTAATTTGTTCACAATCCCTGTGGAATGCCTGTACAAATTAAGAGTAAACAAAGAAGGAAACTGCTCCTCATCAAAAATATTAAATATGTCTAATGTGTTACTGTACTCATATAGAAGAATCTGAGAGTTCTAAAGTGTAAAATATTGTTCCTCAATAAATGATATTATATTTCACTGAACAGTAATTGCTAGGCATATTCCAATCACGGCTAACGTTTCTCCTTCATCTTTTATCATGATTCAATGAAAAATGACAATTTTCTCTGTGATTTCTTCAGAAATGTCTGCATGTTTAAACTTATGCAATATTTAGATTTTTGCATTCTAATATGGATGAATTTAAGGTAATGCAATGAAACACAATGGGGTCAGGCAGAAAGTAACATTTTTAGTGAAATAGCATAATAACATTTAACTTAGATTAGACTGAAGTGTCATATCTTGCACCCAAAAGGGGCCTCCTTCAATACTTTTAAAGACAACACACTGTTTTATTTAGCATTCTATCTTTGCCAGTCACCCTGGGCACTCAGTTATAAATAAATAGAATTAATTCTGGTGAGGAACACATGACACCACCAATTGGAAAATATCAAGAAAATATGAGCTGAACAGCAGCTCTGCTCACTTCACCAGGTTGTCTAACATTTCAGCAACTTTCAGTGTTTGAAATCTGCTTACAGTCAGGGCAATCTAAGCAAATGTAAACCAGATCTACCAACGTTGTGCTATCTGTGGTGCTTTCCTCCTGTGGTTTTATTGGAAACTCATTTTAATAAACCTAGATTCGGTTGGGCTGCTTTAATTTGAAGAAAAAACACCCCAATAGAAAACTCACTTGAAAAGATAATCTTACAATATGCCAGGAATTTGGCTTGGAGTTTGGTTACCTATGCAGACTCCCTGGTTTTGTGAATGACCCTTCTTCTACAAGGTTGTGACTGTAAAACCTTTCACCAGTTACTTTTATAATTAAGAATTCCTCTGAAACATGGAGAATGATGAAATTATATTTGGGTAAAACACACTTCAGTGCTTGTCCCAGTAAAGTCAGAATACTTTAACAATCTTTGTTTAACAGTTACAAAAATATTTCCACATATGTGCAGTCAAAACAATTGAGAAAGGCATTATGAGGAGATTACTGTTGTCTTGTTGCACTGTTCCAAGGATGCTCTCTGTGAGCAGTGCGCAGTGTTTCCTTAGACAACTGAAAAAGAATCTCAATAAGACATCCCTGTTGCCTTGATACCAGGAACTAGTATAACACTATGTAACTTTGTCAGTCAAAAAGCATTGTCCGTATTTAGTGGAAATGAACTTATTCCTTCATGAGGTGGATTGGGTTCCACTCCACCTGCTGGGCCATGCAGTGTCCTGTGAGATCCTCCCCATGTGTCAATGAGATCTGTGAAAGCTCAGAGAGCTACTTTGAACTCTCATCACTTTGTCCTGTCCAAATACGCTTTAGATATTACTGCAGATATTTTTTATTTACTGACACTATCTGTTTAATTCTCCTGTGTGTCAGTCATGTATGTCAGTGGTGTTCTCTGATGTTCATATTGATATGATTTTCAGGTTTGGTGGAACAGCTAGCTGAAAAGATCCTCTTTTTGGTTTCCAGTTATTAAAAATGTGAAAGTACTGCCATGGTACCCTTAAACAGTAAATTAAGTTCTGGGGCTTTATCTTTGGAATACTTTTTTCCCCTTTATTTTCACTGTAACCATGCTAAAACACTTAACATCAGAAAAAGAAAGCATGGAATATAGGACAAGAACAACACCTACTATCAAGAAACAGTTGCTACCAGCTTTCACAACTTAAAACACAGAACCATTAAAGTTGAAAATACCTCTAAGATCACCAAGTTCGACCATTAACCCAACACTGGCAGGCCCACAACTAAACTATGTCTCTAACTGCAGGTTTTTTGAACACTTCCAAGGATGATGATACCACCATTTCCCTGGGCAGCCTGTTCCAATACCTGACCATCCTTTCGGAGAAGAAATTTTTGTTAAGATTCAATCTAAACATCTCCTGGCACAACTTGAGCTATTTTGTTTTTCCCTACCCCTTGTTACTGTCACGCTATCAAAAAAGGATATCAAATTGGTCAAACAGGACCTGCCTTTCACAAGCCTGTGCTGGCTGGGCTGGTGCACATGTCATGTCTGGCACAAGCAGTTGGGAGGGTTCCTTGAATGTGTCAACAACTTTCTTACAAGTGATTGACGAGCCAACAAGAGATGCGATACTGGACCTCATGCTCACCAGCAGGGAAGAGCTGGGGAATGTACTGCTCCAAGGGAGCAGTGGCTGCAGTGACTGTGAGATGGTGGAGCTGGAGTTCCTCAGGACAGCGAGGAGGGCCCACCATAAGCTCATTGCCCTGGAATTCAGGAGAGCAGACTATGGGTTCTCCAAGGACCTGCTTGGTAGAGTCCCATGGGATAGAGGACTGGAAGACAGAGGGCTGCTTGAATTGCAAAGATCATCTCCTCCGAGCTCAGGAGCAATGCATACCAACAAGGAGGAAATCAGGCAAAAGTGGCAGAAAAGACTCCATGGATGGATAAGGAGCTGCTGTGCAAACTCAGAGGGAAAAGAGAAGCTTAGAGGAAGTGGACTTAAAATCCTGTCAGGGTTTTATCAGGGTTTTCAGAAAACTTGAAGCCACACAGGTAGTGCGAAGTGCACTTACCTATGTTAATTGCATGTGAAAGAGGACTTTGCAAATCTGTGTTTCCTAAAGTTCCCTCCACAAACCCACTTTCAGATAAATTTTCCTACTGACTTCATATCCCTTAAAGAATCCCAACCCTTACACGTAAGTGCATCTGGGAGTAAGGCCTGTTGGATATTCATCTCCTAGTTCACCGTGACAGGATGCTTCTTTTTGAATTACACATCCTCCAGGCAATAAATTTTGATTGCTCTGCATTGTTAGCCATCTGCTCCCATCCCTTGGGATCCCAGTTCAAGATGGAAGTTAAAAGACAACAAACTGAACCCCCCAGCAGACATAGGGCAACAGAGTTTGTAAGGAAATTAGCAAGCAAGGGAGTTGGTGAAAAGTGTTTGATTGAGACATGCATAGATGTGCACTGGCTTCTCACAAGGTCTGCTGATCTTTAGAAGTAATATAATAGCTATAATTAAAGTTTTCTCTCTCTTGTTATTGTAATACACTGTTTTCAGATTTTTATGTATTTACCAAATGTCTTTTCTATTTGTATTATGTATTTTAAACAGTGGAAAAAAAGGCAAGGAATGAACCTTAAAACCCAGAAGAGAGAAACATATGGTAAGCTGAACCGTAAAAGAAAACCCTCATATATAATGCCAGCAGTCTCGAAGATCTATATTCTGCTGCTTCCAGGAAATAAATTGATCTAAGCAGCAAAATAAAGACATAAATAAACATTGCCTGTGACCAGCCAACTGGATTTAACTTCATTCCCCACCATTCTTTAGGCCCAGCCAAGCAGGTTTTTACTCAGCAAACAGTTTCAAGCTGTGAACAGTCAGGTTCTCCAGGAGAATGCTGTAGGAAATGATGGTAAAGGCTTTACTGAAGTCCACATAAACATCATCCACAGCCTTTCCTCATCCACTAAGAAGGTCACTTTGGCATAGAAGGAGATCAGGTTGGTCAAGCAGGACTTGCCTTTTGCAGACCCACCTTGACTGTGTCTGGTCCCCTTGTTGTCCCGTGTGCACCATACAGTAATTGAAAATTGTTATCCTCTAAATGAGAAATAGCCCTCTGGAAAACAGGATATTTCATGGTGTACCTGTTATGTATTTCCTCATAAATTAGAGACCTTTAGGAATTTAGCTTGTCAGACATTTTTCATGACTCTCGAGGAATGCCCAATGGACACTATATTTTATAAAGGGTAGTTATCACAGTTTTAGCATACTCTGTAGTTTAAAGGAAGTAAGATAACTTCAAAGGCATTAAAAGATCATTGTATGGGGTTTATTGCTTTATTATCTAATGTATTTCTTAACCATTTTTTCTCATATTATCCTGCCTAAAATGAAAGATATGAATAAGGGCCATGTTTTCATATGAAATTACACTATTTGTGTGTGTGTGTCTGTGTGTGTGTGTAACACCTGATTACAAACCTAAGACCAGATAGTATACTGCTTGCTAAATAAATAAATACATGCAAAAAATGAGAGCAGTAATGAACTATCATCTTTTTATTATCATGCTCAAGAGCAAGTCTCTGAAATGGTGTTTTGGTGATGCTTTTTCTCTCATTGTCAAGAAAAGCTATGCCAGTGTAGGAGGAGTTATTAGGTATGTGATATCTGAAATCTGGGAAGACTGCCTTTATGATAATTATTTGATTACTTAGATCAAGGAGAAATTTATATGGAATAAGTTAAATTAAATCCTTAATAAATAAGGCAAATTTTATTTCACAGGTTTCACATTAATAGAAAAATCAGTACTTTTTGGGAGACAATGGTAGCAATTTAAAGAGGAATTGAGGTATGAGTTTCAATAAAACATAGAATTGTATCTGAGAACTGAGTAATAACAAGCCAAAACAAAAATATTTTGATGAATTGATTAAATAGGAAGACCTAATTTCTTTACAAGTGGACACTTTGCTGGGCTATCACATGTACCAACAATGTTCACCTCACAAATGCTACTTTTCTTCCATGTTGTGTCTTACCTCCCAAAATAGAACAAAACAACAACAACAAAAAACCAACAAAAAACATACCAAAAAAAAAAAACAAACAAAAAACCAAAAAAAATCCAAAAGCAAAAAACCCCAAAATCTAAAACCCCAAAACCCCAAAACCAACAAATAATCACAAACCCCCAAAAACACACATAAACAAAAAAACAAAACAAAACCAAACACTCCAAGAGTGTTGTGCAATATTTTTCATGTGGTATGGAAGCGTTAGAAAGATTCATAAATAATTGCTGTAAGCTTTTTCTCAGGATATATTTTTCCTTTGTCCAAAATATTCATACTGTGTTTTCTGAGGGTTTCTTCTATGTTTGTAGTCAAAATTTCTGATATCTGCTACCAAACTTTTAAATTATGAATTATTGAAAATTAAAATCTTCAGAAAAGAGATAAAAATTTTCAAATTAAGAAGTAGGTAGTTACAAATTTATTTTGTTTTAGACTGGAACACAGATTCTTGGCTTTTTGTTCTTTCAATCACTTCTGCTGGAAGACTGAAAAGGAAAGCAAGAAAATGTGACTGATGGGCTAATTAAGTAGTTACCAGAGATATTATTTGGCTGATTACATTTGATCTACACTGGGTAATCCAAAATATAAGTTGTGTCCCTATTCAACACAATAAATATTTTATTGCATTACATCACAGCAGATTTTACTCCACTTCTATGTTATATACCCCCCAAAAAAAGAGAAAGGAGATGATCTTTCCCCAGGAATCACAGTAAACTTTGATCTATGACCCTAATTGAAAGGGCTAATTAACACTCCTGAAATGGCTTTTCTGCATCTCAGATCCAGAGGACTTTTAGTACACCTTAAGCCTATCACAATAGATAGGACACATTTCTCTTGTGGTCAATATATGGTACAACCATGAGAAAAGGCAGGATCAAAAATGATAAATGTTACCAAAAAAAGGCAAGAAAACAAAAGAGGATGAAATTGAACTTGTCACCTATTCTTTAAATATGGATTGTCAAGTCCCATTGAACTATTAATTCTCTCCCCTCCCTCACAACAACAACAACAACAACAACAAAAAAAAAAAAAAGCCATTTAAGACATTTGAATATCCTTGTAGAGGACCCTTAGAACATTGGGCATTGCACTAGGTTCCTGTCCCAGCAACAATGATTTTGAATGAAATGTTATTTTGTGTACATAAACATGCAAATGCACTACAAAAATGTAATGTGAATTTTTGCAGGATATATCTGCAGGAATATCATTCCACGGAGGGTGTAAAAAAGGGTATGTGAAAAATCTTCAGGTTTAGCAGCAAAACTGAGCTACATTTCAAACTGTGGACTTCTGCCGAGTTTAAGAAAAACCAAAAAACAAAACAAGAAAGATTAAGTCTTATTCAACACTTGGAAAACGTGGGGAATGGTGTCCCAAACATGGATGGACCTTCTTTATATTCTACTGCTGAAGAGGAAGGGCTGGTCCCAGAACAGATGGTTATATTGACCTCATCCTGTGGAGGGATCAGTGCCCTCACGTCCATTTAAAAAGCAGTTCAGGCAATCAGACCTCTGCTGGAGTCAGACCTCAAATGGCTGTTTCCATTTGGTGTTTTTTCATAAAAAAATGAGATGGGGTCATGGGCATATTCCTTCTTGCAATGACCTGTGGAACTGAAACAACAGTTAATTGCCTTGCAGAAAGCAGAAATTGCATCTTCTTTCTTTCTTTCTCACTCTTCTCAGGATGTGCCATAAAAAGAAACAGCACCAGTGACTTCATAAAACCTCAGAGGAAAGTTTGTTGTTGTCATTTACTTTCTCATGAAAATCTTCACATATATTGTTTGTAGATGACAGCAGAAAAGCTCAGGACAGAATGACTGATACATAGCTGCTATAAAAGTTCTGTCTGCATCAGCAAGAATGCGTCATAACACTTGGAGAAGTGGAATTTTTGCACATTTTTGTGGATACTACCATAAAATAATCTGTTTTTAAAGAATTTGGGAATTCTTCATTATATATTTTACTTCTGTTATTCAAGAGACATTAGAGAGTGTGGCTACACTGTACTGAAAAGAACATTGTATATTTGATACTGTTTTTCTACACTGATATTTTTGTTACATATATTATAGAATATGATATATGGAACAAAATATATTATAAAGAATACATATATTCTTTATCTTCCTAAAATGACTCCTTTTTTGGAGAAGCATGCAATGCTTATATTTACTGTTCAAGTCCTGTGTCACATGACATGATTTTCTGATTATTCTGTTTTGCTTACATATGACTTTGAAAACCAGACTGCTCTTTGCTCCTCTGATGTCTGGTTAGCATATATTATAAATACTTGAAAGATCTACACCATTTGCATTTTAGTTTGATATTTTATATCCACATTTACTTAACTAAAGGTCCTATTAATATTTAAAATCTCCAAGATCTAGACAAGTGGAACAGTTTCATAATACCCACAGATTTCTCTTGAATCTTTTCAGTGAAGAACTCAGCCACCTTTTTGATATTATTTGCCCATATTCAGAGTTGTTCTGTCAAAATTTACTGATCTACTGATATAAGCCAGTCTATTCAGACATGATGCTTTTAAATAACAGTAAATGCAGGTTCAGGAATTGTTTGTATATTGGCCTAATAGGATAAGTAAATTGCATAAAATCTGTATAATTATTACCATAGCTTTCAAAAACAAGAAATGCAAAGCATCCAGGTTTAGATGAAGATGATTTGCTAAAGGATTCTAGGGAATGTTTATAGGAGCATGCTGAGCAATCACTATCTGGTTGCAAGTGTTTTAGCTCAGTCAAATCTTGCCCAAAATCAACAGACACAAACCCAGACAGAAAATTTGAAGAGCTTGGAAAATAATCTTGGAGAAGCATGATATCCTGGAGGATATCATTGTGTTGGGAGGGACCTTAAAAAGTCTCTTTAGTTCTCCTGTCACAGTCAAGGACAGATGCCTCTAGATCTTTGAACATAACCAGGATTCAAAGGGCCGTCTCATATTCAGCCTGTCATCCATCAGCTCTTCCAAGTTATTCTTCCAGGACTGTTCTCCATCTGTTTATCTCCCAGTGCATCATCCTCCATAAGAAACTGGTTTTCTGTTTAATGACTCTTTAGCATATCATGTAGATTTCCATCCATGCTGAAAAAAGTAAAAGTGTGTGTACAAAAAAGATACTTCATACTTGGAACTAACATAGGAAAAGCTGAGTAATTTTTGACTAAAACTGCAGTTGTATTACCTATATCCATAAGTTGTTGGAAGACCACTACCTTTTGGAAAAATTATTTAGCTTGTTCCAAAAAAAATATGCAAAATCTAACAAGAGTTGCTAACTCACTTAGAATGTTTCATGTTTTTTCAAGGCACATTTGGATACCCCCCAGTGATAGGCTCAGAGTCATAACCCAATATTTTATATTGGGGTTAAAGTTTACTAAGAATGAACTCAACATCTATATTTCTTGCCTACAATGATTTGTCAGTTATAAAAGATGAAATTCTGCAATTGTATCTTGTTTGATTTTGCTTTGTTTCTATTTTTGCTTTTAAACAGCTCTAGTGCCAAAACAATTATAAGCAGAAAGTTGAAGTTTGACCTTCATTGAGAAGTACCTTTGCTCCTGTGAAAATTGATTTTGCTTTGACAAAGGGTTTCTACAAATTGCAGTTCTGAGGAGTGAGCAGTTCTTTGTGTAAAACTTTAATATTTTTTGTCTGACATTTGTAGTTAAACAAATTGATGACAATTATGACATGAGGCTTCCTGAGATAAAAGAGTGATGCATTTTCATGTAGCCTTCTCTATTCCAGCCTGTGGTTTCATTGACAGTTTTCTTAGAATTCTAGAATCAGATAGTTTTTTCTGCTTCTTTATGGCACAAATATAAAATGAAGATACCAGTTGCTCTCACCTTTGATCTAGAGATTTCTAGTCATGCAAGAAAGGTAGAATTTTAGATCTGAAATGTACCACACAAAGTTTCATACAGGTTTTGAGTTTCAAAGAGATTTTCAAAGACTGTTGCAAGGCTATTCATAACTATCACTTACACAGGAGTTCACTACAAATGCACAAAATAAAAACATCTTATTCTCCAAATTACATAATTTTCTAAAAATTATTTTATTTATCTTTTAATTAATTCAGCTTCATGAGTAGCAACAAAAATACCTCTGTGAATAAGGAAAAAATGCCTTCTAGCCTTCTGTTCTTTCATATGTGTGTAATTGTCACAATAACTAGCATGTTAATGAGTGCCAAAGAGAATACAGATCTATCTGGGTCTGAATGATAGTACTATTTTCACTTGTAAATTTGATATTGAACACTGATATAGAGAATGTGTTTGTAGAAACAAATACCATACATAAATATTAATGAAGAATAGCTCAGCATGAACAGCAGAAAAAGAAAATTCACCCTGCCTGCCTTTCTCCCTGACTGACACTAAGAAATGAGAGCTGTGATATTGAAATAGGCTGTTGGAAAGACTAAGGTGTCTTTTATGTTACTTAAAACAGTGAAAAAAAAAAAAAGAGGCAAATACCTGAACATTATATTTCAATGAGCTTCACTAAATAATTTTAGTGAATGAAGACTTTACCTGCTTGTTGAGGCTCTACTTATTCAAATAATCATAGAACCATTGAAGTTGGAATTTTCAGATAATGTAGTACAACTGTTAATCCAGCTCTACCATGTTCACTACTAAACCAAATCCCCAAGTTTCACATCCACACATCTTTTGAATGTTTCCAGGAATGGTGAATCTGCCACTTCCCTGGACAGCCTATTTCACAGACCATCCCTTCGGTGAAGAAGTGTTACCTAAGATCCAGTCTAAATCTCCCCTGTTACTTGTTACCTGGGAGAAGAGACCACCCCCACCTGGCCACATCCTCCTTTCAGGTAATTGTAGAGAATTATAAGGTCTCTTCTCCTCCTCCTTTTCTCTTGGTTAAACATTCCCAGCTCCATCAGCTGCTCCTCTTAGTGCTTCTGCTCTAGACTCTTCTCCAGCTCCATTGTCCTCTTCTGGACATCCTCCAGCCCTCAATGCCTTTCTTGTAGTGAGAGACCCAAAACTGAACAAAGGAGTTGAGGTGTGGCCTCCCCAGTGCCAAGTACAAGAGATCAAGTTTTGATTTTCAAATACAGAGATCAGTTTTGATCTTCTGAACAACTATCTATTCCAATTTGCTAGAAACAAGGCAGCTCAAGATCCTAAGCCCTAAACATGGTAGATTTGATCACAAGTGATTTGGATTAGATTGAAACAGATAATCATGCAAGACAAACATACAGCAAAAGCTTGATAATTTCAGTGTGTATGAGTTGTACTTTTGATTTTCTACATTTTGATGCTCTTAACTTGCCTACATGTATTTTCCAAAAGCAACTTCCTCAGAATCTGATATGGATGTTTATTTAAACAGCTGATAATCTATTTTGCTCAACAAAAGAACAGACACAGCACCCTCCAAAAGAAGTTGATTCATTTTTAATAACATGTCAAGAGAAAGCAAAATTCAGTAATAATGCCTGGATATGACTAATACTTGTCTAAGAGATATTATTGCAGGATGTTATTCTAAAATACTCTGAATAGCACCACTGACACTACTACTCAGCACTGAGAGCTCAATCAGCTGATGATGGAATAGTAATTCCTTTGATCTGATTAGCACTTAGAGATGTATCTTCCCACTTATGTTTACAAGTCACTCCCTTCTTTTTCATTGATGGGGAAATAAGCCATTAAAAAGTCAAACAGCTAGCTGAAGAACATAGTGGAAAATGCTGCTGGAAGGGAGAACAGGATCATGAACTGGCTGACTTTGGATGTTCAAGCTGTAGCAATTAATTGTGTCCTATTGGACACACCTTTTTTTACAAAAAACCTTGAATACCTGTGTCCAAATATGCACAGTTTATTATTATACAAACTTCCCAGAGCAATTTACTCCATGTGTAGAGAAAAATTCTTCATGTCTTAATCAACAAACCCACTTAGACAACATGAAAAATTATTGACTTGCTATGTTATATAACAAATTTTTCAAGGTACGTAAAACACAGATTTTTCTTTTTAAAAAGTTTAGAGACCAGGATGAATTTAGGACAATCAGTTCTAAACAGTAGTGGAGATATTCCCAAAAGCAAAAATGTTCTCCCATATTCAAGGCATCATGTCCTATTATCTTCAAACTTGGAAATAATGTTTCCTGAGGACAGAAACCATGTGCAATCATTAGAAAATAAAAATCACAATGCAAGTGAAAAAGGAAAAATATTATTTGTTGATTTTCTGTCACAACCTTTTACGGAATTAGGGCTTCAGGGGCTACAAGTCTTTATAGGAACTTCTTTTAGACAAGGAAGGCCATTATTTGAAGTTTAAATTAGAGAATAAAATAAGTAAAAGAAGAAAAAAAATTTAAAAGGCTACACTCACTCCCCTCCAAAAAAAAAAAACCCACAACAAAACACCAGATTAGATATTTCATATTTATATCTTATACAGATTTCTTCTCTTAGTTTGTCAAGGCATTTATCTGTCTAAAAATCAATTTGCAAACATTAAAACTGCTCCAATGGAATTTCCTGTGGCTTATCTTTCTGATTTGTTGGAATCCAGCAAATTTTCAATTGGAATTCTCCCTTTGAGGCATCTCCCTGTGCAATACAAGAGCTGCTTGCTCAAGCAACCCTGGCAGATTTCTCTTAGAGCAATGCAAATTCCCACTGCAAATTCCTTCTTCAATTAGTGCAAAGGGAAAGGACACTGGTGATGTCCTGTGATCTCCTTTCAGTCCTCATGGAAGGCTGGGTCATATCACACAAGATTTACATAACATCAAACAACAGCTTCATAGCATCAAGAATACAAAAGTCCATTGAATGGTGCAGACTTGGTCAACCATAATTCTGTGGAGGGATGTCACAGCAAATCATTGTGGTAAGGCTAGGAAACCTAACTTTTTGTGATTTACAGTAAGTTATTGCTGTTGTTCACTAAATCTTGTAGTGTTTCCAAAAAAAAAAAAAATTTTCACAATTCTGGCATTTAAACATCACAGTCCTGAAAACTCTCTGAATTATTTTAGACATGTAGACTTACCTGAGAATAGCAGATGCACCCTGAACAGCTTTTAAACAGCAGCACAGGCTTTGTGACTGTTTCAAAACTAATTCCAGAAAATCCATATGAATATCATTGTACCAATAATTTGTGTCCCATTATTGCTTTTTCAACCTTCTCATTCTTTGAGATCTGTGTATCCCAGTCAAATATAGGGAAATATCTAGTCACACCATGTACTTTCCTTTTTGAGATTAATTTGGTTTCTACAGGATGAATGACTAAAAGAATGACTAATCTGTCCTTTTTCTCTATTATAATGCAATATTTTTCTCTCTTAATATGAATTTCTTTGTGATTATTCCATATTTTTGTCAATGTAATGGACAGTTACAGTTTGTCCAAGACACATAGCTGTTTTTTTTTAACAAACCCTTTTTAATACTTCTAGTCTTTAAAGCTACACCACCATTTTCTCCCTATTTCTCTCTCTCTCTCTCTATTTTATTAAAGCATCCGCATTTTTAATAAGCTTTCTGCAGACTTAACTACCTCTTCCCCCAGGAAATAATTCCTGTTCTTATGCCCCAATGATTTATTTTAGTGTTTCCATGGAATAATCTTGTAGACATTTATTCATGGCCAGTGAAGTCAGTAATGTGTTTTTAACTGCTCCATCCACCCCCGTATCAGTGCAGAATATTATTAACACCTGTATTCCTAGTTATGTACATATTTCTTCCACATCAGTTCCACTGCATTGCTCCCTTAGGAACAGACTAATAAAGGTAGTGTAGTGTTTACAAATTCTAAGAAGCTTTTCTCATATGAGCTTCCTAGTGATAAGCTAAATAATAAATGAGCATGACCTTTATGAATTTGACATGGCTGCATTTCCTGAAGAACTCCTATGCTCTTTATTGTGTCCTGATTCCTCATGTCACTCCAATCTGAGCTCCAGCAGATAAAGCAAAGTCATGTGAACTACAAGAGCAGCACCAGATATTGCCTTTCTTACAAATGCCAGACCAGTGAAGGTGGGTGAGGTTAATGCCTCCGACTACAGATTTGAAAGAGGCCTTTTAAATAAGTTTGAGTCTGTGATGAACAGCTTGCTGGAATTATTTTTTTCCTTTGGAAGAAATTTTGATGCAAAACAGAAGGGAGACTTGAAATTTTTGTATTGCAATTTTTCTCTCTAGAGAATTCATAAAAATCAGACTACAAACCATTGGCTCAGTTGTGATCTTTGCTGAAAGTCCAGCTCACAGTCCTTTATTCCCCACAAAGTTTTGTACTTGTGTGGTGAATTAATAAATGTAATCCCACCACACATACAATTCTATATCTATCTTACTAAAAACTATAAACTGTTTTTAACCAACATCTATGTATAAAGATAGTTTCTACTTATATAATTTCTGTCTACCATATGTTTCATCTTGGCAGTCTTGTTATTTAATTTTAGAGTGAGTAGTTTCATAGTTACTGACAAGAAATGATACATATACCTCTTTTTGACTATTTGTTTTTCAAACACACACACACATATATATATATAGTAGAAAACCAACAAAAGTATTAATAATTTGCCTTACCTTTATGATATTTCTGACAGATAAAACTTGGGTAGCTGTAGCACAGATACTCTACATATAATACTATCACATGAGCAGAAGTCAGCATTTTGTGAAGACTGGTGCACCTCTCAGGGAAGTGACTGACAGGCTGTAAACTGGTTTTTTTTATTATTTAACATATAATACCCTAGTAGACACATGTCATGTAACAAAATGTGCTATGCCTTTAACTTCCATCAATAGTGGGTCATAGACCAAAAATGCTCCTATCTACATTTCATTATGCTAAAATCCATTTATCTACAACCACCTGACAATTATTAAAACCCCACAGATCTAGTCAATAGTCCTTAAAATAAAAGGAGTCCTAAATAACTTTTCTTTAGTTTTTTAGTAGCTGATTCAGTGCTGTGTTTTGACCTTAATACAAGAATAATGTCAATAACCCATTGATACTTTAGTTGTAGCTGAGCAATGATTACCCTTAATCAAGGACTTCTCAGGTTCCCATGCTCTGCCCATGCAGGTGCACAAGAAGGCAGGACACAGCAGAGCCAGGACAGGGGACCTGGGCTGGTCAAAGGGACATTCCACACCGCAGAACATCAGGCTCACCAAACACACTGGCAGGATTGTCAGGGGGCGGTTAGAGATGGGCTGGGGATTGCTCAGCAAGTGGTCAGCAGCTGTTTCTCTTGGTGTTTATTCACCATCATCACCTTTTCATTACAACTTGTATTATTACTATTGTTATTTTGTTGGTTTGTTGGTTGTTCTTTCTCTTTTTGTTTTTTTCATCATTACTGTTAGAAATATTGACATTATATTTTATATTATGATTATGTTTTATTTTTAAAAGATTATTAACCACTCTTGTATCAAGCCATGAGTTTGATTTTTTTCTTCTCCAATTCTCCTCCCCACCTGTAATTAATTGCTGGCTCAAATTAAGCCATGAAAAATTTGATAAAGCTAAGAAAATATATTGATGGTTGAAGAAAAATGAGGACAATACAAGTAAAATATTCACTTTAAGACTTTTTTCTCTTTTGCATGGTTTGATACAAAACTACAAAAGAATAACAATCAATGAGTAAATAAATAAATAAAAAATTCTCTGTGTTTTCTTACTTTCCTCCAGGTACTCCCTGATAATGCAGTTTTATGCCCTCTTCTCACAAATAGTAGTTCCTAAACCACTTAGGTCTCTAAGTTCAGGAGTAATGTCTATACAATCAAGCCTGGCTCAGAAAATAAAGTCCAGATGACATAGCCATTATATATTAAAAATTTCACTAAGTAATATTTTAAAGAAAAAGTCCTTTAGAAGGCAGCATTAAGAGAAATTATCTCAACTGACAGTTTCCATGAAAGTTTTCAAAATTTGATCAATTGCTAGACTGAAAAAAAATCACTGGAAATTGTTTTCTCTTTGATATATATATATTGTGATTTGAGGAAAATAAGGCATTTTTCTAAATTTCAAATTTGAATTAATAAATATTTACAACTAATTAACTAATTTTAATTAGTATTAAAACATGCTATTATTAAAAGTAATTTCTTACTGCAAGAAGTTCTGAAATAGGCACAGGGTTGAAAAGAAATGCTGTTATGTATCAGTGACTGGTTTGAGGCTTGGAATAGCAGACACCTTTTAGTTCCCTCTTTGTTCAATATAAATCAAGGTAAAAGTACTGATGACAGTGGTTATATATGGACTTGTAGATGCTGAATATCTATGTTTTTTGCCATCAGAAAAGGCAATACATTAAAAAAAGATGTTCTGAACAGTACAAGTCATAGGACATCATAATTGTGGTAGTTACTTCAACAATTTACTTGTGGTCCCTCATTTAAGATGTCATCACTTTCAGTCCCATCCCTTTTTATTCCATCCTTTCTGTTCTGTCCTGGGGTTTTCAGAAAATGCATAAAATACCACATACATGGAATACTGTTCAGTCCTGATCTGGATCAGTATTTTTTTTCTGGTGATACTTATTTCTCAGTGTAAACTTCATCAATGAGTTTTCACTGAGAGTCCCTTTCCTGCTGTTTCTACGCAAATTGTAGAAACTAAAAACATCTTTTACACTCCAGGAGGTTGTCTCAGTTTAAAGCTAGTATTTTTACTGAAAATCAAATCTTGAAAAAAGCTTATCACCAAAACAAATATACTTGCTTGTTCTTTTTGTATGGCAAGACCCTCTTTAATGCAGTTAAAACAGCAAAAGAATGCTTTTGTCAGAACTCAGTGTCAGTCTCTTAAAACAGTTTATGTAGATACATCATATTAATTCCTTTTATCAGCATGCACCTCATACCACAATCTGCTACCCTAAATGCAGCAAAAAGTCTCTCTTGTAACAAGTTTAACAAGCACTTGAATAAAGTAGAAAACTCTTTTAATTCTAATGCATGTTGGCAGAGAAGCAATGCTCTGACAATAAGGAGTTCTTTTTTATGCCAGAAATGTTCAGAAAGAAAATGTGACATTTAGCTACAGAATAATAACCACGAAAATAAAAACTGCATTCACAAATTGCATTACTACTAGAAACTGATTTTCAAAATTATTATAATGTAAAAATAAAGCTAAAACAACAGTCAGCAGTTTTATGCACTATGTCGGCATTCATCAAATATTTTACAACAGTGAATTATTTAAAGTTTAATATTTAAAGTTTAATATTTAAAGTTTCTATAGACTTGTTTGGAGAATAATAGAAAATTATTCAATAACAGAAAAATGTTAAATATAGCAGTGAAAGATTGCAAATCCCAAGAAAAATTGAAGAATAATTATAGCTCTAACAAATATAAATTGTGCCTTTTTTCCTTTAATCAATTAACAACTGGATATCAACTTACAGTTTTAGGGCACTGAATAAATATTTTAGGCCTTTAAAAACAAGAGCCATTTTTGATAGAATTACATCATTTCAAGATGCTTACTATGGAAAATAAGCACCTAAATAACTGCTAACTTTGGATGTCTCCATTTTTCCTCATTCTTTCCTAAATCCATCTTAAACCAGGAAAAATTAGAAATATGAGTTCCACCATCATAATGTCTCAACTCCTTCCTTCTGCTGTGTTACTGAGAAATCCACTTTAAGCAGGGACAACTAAGGTTTCAGCAGCACATGTGAAAGCTTTCAGTGTTTTCTCAGAAAGAATCACCTAATTTCTGCTTTTCCTTCCACTCAGCTCACAAATTAATTCCAATTACAGCTCTGGAGAAGAGATTGCAACCCATGACTGATCAATTCAAAAGGTACTGGCTGGCCAACAGGGACATGTAAGTGATGCTTCTTTTTACAAAAGTGACCCACCTGCAAGTGCATAATAAAACAACAGTAAGATTGTAAATGATCCAAAGAATAGCAGAAACATTTTTCAGAATGGCATTTTATCTTTACCATGTTTCTCTCCATGACAGTTTCATGTTAATTGTGTTGATGACCCTTGGGCAAATGCCCCCATTGTATTTAACAGATTGGTTCCCCAGTAAACAACCTGAGGTCAGAGGTCTGTTTTCATATCCTACAAATCTGCTCTTCAATTTGTGCTTAATTATCATTTTCATGGCCAAAACCTCAGGACAAATAACTGAGATTAAATTGAAGCAAGTAGTTTAATAAAAACAGCATTATCTCAACAGTATTTATATAAACTGTGAGTGCCTATGAATAATTAACATATTTTTGAAATCAAGTCTAACCAAAACGAAAACAAATCAGCATGAGCTAGATTACAGTTCAAGAACATTTGGGGTGTAATCTTTTGGGACTCTGGTCTGTTCCAGAGCACTTTAAACTCTGTTACCTTCGTTCTTTCCTGCTGAGGATGAATCTGATCTCTGACACCAACAGCTGCTCAAAACATTTTGAGCTCATTATTTGCCAGTTTAATCAGTAACATCAATGCACCACTGGACCCTGTGCAGCCCCACATGCCATGATCCTTTCTTTGTCCCAACCTAAGTCTCTCTAAATGATGCCTTCATCTTCTTCATGTAATTTTTCCACGGGGCTCAATGGGTACAGAGGTCCTCACACTGGCCTTCACAGCACAGACAAATGCTGCCTCAAGGATTAAGTCATTTTTCACAGCAGACTGTTAAGCATTGTAATTCTTTAACCTTCAATCCCTTTTCATGCTTACTCTTCAACTTTTTAGAGCAGTAGGTCATAAAAAAGCTTGAAGCTGAAATACTGCCTTAAGCTGTTTAATTGTGATTTTAATGGGTCATTGTGTTTTTTAAATTTGCCATGTACATAGACTAAAAAAAGAAGAAAAAAATTCTAGAAATCTCTTATAAAAAAAGTTTACTTTTTCACGTGAGGCTATGGCTGGAAGATGTAGCTAGAGAATGGTATGAAGGAAGTGGCTGAGGGAGTGAAAGACAAAAATGCTTCAATTGGCATAAGGGGTGTCTTTACTCTGGAGAGCACAAGTGGCTCACGTGGGGAACCTTTTCTAGGGGAAGAAGAGTGTAGATATGATAGGACTATGTAGAAATCCTAAGCAGAGGATTTCTACATAGTCCTATCAAGAAGCCAAGTTGCTTATATTCTGCTAAATTGTTACTATGCATCTTGAATAAATTATTCTCCAAAGCAAGGAAAGGTATCCCTTGATGCTATTACACAACTCAGAGCTTTTTCTTTCTATTTCAAAGAAAGCCCTATGAGTCACTTGCATGAAACCACATTTTTCCAGCTTATTAAGGCTTCATATAAAGAAACTACTGCAGAACAACTAACTGAAAATAGTTAATCTGAACTGAGTCACAAGATAAAAGATACATTTATTTGCCTTTAAGTAATGAGTTCTTCAAGGCTTTACACATTCATCCCAACAAACAATATTCTTTCAATTCCACATTTCTCATAAAAAATCCATCTAACCAAAACATTTCAATTTCTTCTGCAGCTTTTACTGTTTTAATATATTTATTTAAATACATTTATTTAAATGTATTTCTGTGTATATAAATTGTTTTAATATTGTCCTCCATTCCCATTAATACTTGTGTAATGACAGTACAGCAAGGAAATTACAAGAAAGAAAAAGGGAGGGGTTTGGGTTCTTTTCAGATCAATTTATCACCCATTCAAAGAAGCAGGAGTTTGGCATGTAGCCTCAATTTCTGTAGAGCCTCATGAATTTCATATTTTTCTGTGAATACAGAAAATATTTCATTATTCTAGTGAAACAATCTTTTTCCCAGGAAGAGGAAAGTTTCCTGTTGAAAATAAACAATATAATTAAATTTTTAAAATTATAATAAGGTAAATGTTACATATTATTCGTCAAAAAAGTTATTAATATTCATCATAGTTTATTTTTTCTTGTGCAGTAATATAATTTTACATGGATTGCAGCCAAAAGCTTAATGTTATACTATATGGTGTTATTCCAGATTGAGGATGGGTACAACTCCAAAGGAGAGTCAAAATTATATACTGGAATCAAAATTTGCCTTTTTGGCATTCACAGCTGGATGGATCTTGAAATGCTTTCACAACCGACTGAATTCAAGGGCATCCTAACATATGCAGACACACAAACTTTTTTTTAAGGAAGATGTTTAGTAACTAATTCTGTAGGTCAAACCAATCTCCCTCTGCTGGACACACCTATGTGATCCTGTATGGACACTGCATTATGACCCTGGTGCTCTTTTGCCTTTATTGAAGGAAATATACAGTTTGCAAGAGCTGTCACTTTCTCTCTCTCTCCCTCCCTCTTTCCATCCTTCTCTTTCCATCTTTTCCTTTTGTTCTCATCCAAACAAGCATGACAAGAATGTCGGTCCCTCTGAACACTCTCCATGTTTTGTTGAAAGTCTCTTGTAAATATTAAACCCTTTTGTCTTTCTCTGTGGGGATTCCCTTGCCTCCAAATTTCTTTATGCAGTCTAAAGTGGTCAAATTATTTTCCAGAAAATTTTTGCCAATGTGCTCTCCCAGTTTACATATCAAAGGTAAAATACTATTTCCTTTCTTCTATGTAAATTGTTTGAAGAATCTATTTTGAGCTAAAAAATCCAAGTGAGTGAGATATTTTCTGCAAAACAAAGTAAGAAAATGTCTAAAATGTCTTTATTCTTCCAGTCCTAGATTCTCTACATATATTGGTGTCCTGAAATTTTAGCTGAAGAAACACAAAAGTATAAGCAAATCTCCATACAAAAGAGATCAAAATATGTCCCAGAAGGACAACACAAAATATCTGGACATGCCTTCCTTTTTATACACTCTACTCAGGTCAGACAGGGAAAAAAAATTCCAGTTCTTTTAAAGAGAATTTACAAAGTAATGCATGGAGATCCCTAGAAGTTTTCAAGGTCAGATTGGATGGGATTTTGAGCAAACTGACCTAGGGGAAGCTTGTCTTTGCCCATGGCAGAGGGGTTTGAACTAGATGGTCCATGTTCTTTAAGATCTCATCAAACCCAAATCATCCGATGATTCCATGATCAGTGGTTAAGGAACTTCGATTTTAGCATTTGACTCAGAAAATTGAACAGAAAATAGAAATATTTCCTCAATTTTGTTTTTTAAAAAAATCATTATCTCTATGTAATCAGAGATCCAGCCTCCAAATGGGACTAATAATTCATTCATCGATGTTTCTTTGACACCTGCAAGAAATTAGCCAAGCCATAATGGCTTGGTGCAGAAACTGCAAGAAAATATCTGATAGCTATATATCAACAAAACATAACAGGTGTATAAATAACTCACTGTTTTCTGTCATTACAGCCAATGGTAGAAAAGCATAGACTTATTTTTGAATTAATATTTTTCTTGCTAGACATGATTTTATTGATATGTAGAATCCAGTTCAAGATTTCAGTGCAATTTTGTTTTAGTAAATTTTATGAAAATGTTAGGAATTTTTTTTTGCCTAAATGATTACATTCTAAAAGCCATTGGGAAAATGTCTGTTCATACTCATTCAGAATTGTGACATTGTTTAATTTTCTGCTACAAAGAACAGAAAAAAAGCTTCTGTTTGCTCCAGTAATAATCAAAAAATAAATTCAATAGGGAACTTGTCTACTGATGCTGCAAGCATACTACAAACTCCTCATCCACAAGAAAGAAAGGCAATAAAAATGCCTTTCACTAGGTCAACACCTTTAACACAAAACAGATAAACACATTCAGTTTCTGTCTATCACAGAGCATTTTCTGATAGAACTTTAAAACACTGGCATGTAACACCTTCGTGTCCTTAAAATTGTTAGACACTTGGCAGCATGCTATTAGCCCTGTACATACCAAAAATAAACCTTGCTCTTTCCTTCCTGCTTTCATGCTCACATATTTCAAACAACCAAAGCATATGTAATAATGTTGCAAAGGGTTAGAGTTTAACATAGGATATTATTCTTAGCATTCTTCCTTGTATATATTCCTTTCCTCATTTTGCATCCTAAATACAGCAAGAGATGGGTGTACATTCTGAAAGAACGAAAAGATTACAAAGTTAAAGGCAAATAATGTTTTATATTGCTCTTTGGTGACATTTTTCTGTATAAGGACCTAAAACATCACACTGAAAATGTGCATATGCATTTTTTTTTGTTTTTCCTCTCCATATTTTAGTCTGTATGGGCACTGCTCAACAATAACTAAAACATCCCTATGTTCCCAACACGGTTTTTGCACAAACCCAAACCATAGCCCCATACAAAGTACTACAAAGAAAATTAACTCTCTAAGAGTCAACATCAAACAATAGGTTTTAGTGAAATTTTAATGACTGCTCAGTAATGTTGCCTTGCTGCGACTCAGACCACAGGGAGTCACTGCAGGGCAAACAAGTCATTGAAGCACCTCTACAGACCAATGGATTATGGGACACTTTAATGCTGAGGACTGCCTACATGCATGGTATCTTTCTGTACTTTCTGAGATCATCTCTATAAAATCTCTGTTCAGATAGGACAATCTGCTGCCAGGCTGTTTATTTTCCTACCTTGGAAAATTGATTTATATTTTTTAGACACTGAAAGGAAATGCTCAAGAAACTAATTGAGAATATTTTCTACCCCTTTCAACATCTTAAGATATTGTTTGATTAGGCACAAATAATTATTTATCAAGGAAACAGCTAGTAAATTGGCCTTCTTAGTATGAGTGTTGGCAGCAAAGCATTACTTCAACATTTACATTTAATTTTCATTTTTATTTCTATTGCCTCTAATTACGGTGAGCTGGTAACAAAAGAGAAAAAAAATTATTAGTTGTAAAATCAATGCTGCAGAAAATGGATTTTAAAGGACAATCTAAATGCAGTTTTAGATGCAGTTAACATTTGAATGCTGAATTTTCATTGCAAAGTGTGATAAAAGTGTGTTGGCTCATACTATTCTATACATAATTAGACAACAGTTTATTTAGAAATTGTACAGTCTTGTCTTCCATATTTTTAAGCTATTGCACTTTAAGTGTAATCTGTCACTTGGGGGTCTTTCAGTTCTGTAGAACATCCTGATAATCTTGCTATTCTATTCCATATACCTTTGCCATAAATGTCTGTGTGTGCCTGTGCTTATGACAGACCAGAACATCTTCATTTTTACATACCTGATAATCCCAGATTCTTAATGGTGTGGAACTGCTGTGCAGATCTCCTCATAGTTTGTAGTTTCCATATCCTCCACATGTAGTCAGTTGGTTCCTTACTCATCTGCTACGTATTTCACATAAAAGGTGAGAAATTGCTGGAGGGAGCACAGCACAGCCTTCTCAATTTGCTTTCAGATATGTTTGCAACAAAATCACTGCAAACAATGATCAAGTCTAATATTGACTCCTATCAACATCAAGCAAGGAACCACTATTAGAGAGAATTATGTGTGTGTTTATTAGGAAGCAAGTATTATAAGATTTTAAGAAAGCTATAAAAAAAAAAAAGTAGAAATTTTATAATTGTAAGATCACATGTACATTAACGATGGAAAATCACAGACTTCATGTTTAGGAGAAGGACATTCCCAGGTAGCATTGCCATCTTTTGACTGAGTTTCCCCATTTTGTTTGCTGAAGCTTGAAGTTTTCTTGTCCTTAGGCAATGAGGTGATGTCTGTACAACATCTTAAACAACTTTCCAGGAGTGACTGAGTAAGTTGGGACTAGGGATGTATGGTAATACTGGATTTGGACACATTTTTATTGGGTCTTTTCTTGGTTGGTTTTGTTTGGTGTTTGTTTTGCTGTTTTGAGATTTTTTTTTATTTGCTTACTAATAAAAAGAGCAAAGTAAGCCATCATTAATATCACACATAAATGTTGATAACTGATCTGAGACAGGTTACTTTAATACATTACCAATAATAATACCCACATTTAGGACACTTTCTGAAGGGAGATAGATGACCAAAATAGAAAATAAGTTGGATACTCTGCAGACAATGCTAATCAATAGGAAGTTAACCAGAGCAGGACTATGATCATACAAAGTCAAATTCAGTAATATAAAAAAAATAATAATATAATCATAAAATAATCTCCTCTTGTGATAAAGCACATCCTTTAAAATTGAATTCTAAATTTTTATAAACATGGGAGGTGAGAAGCTGTCAAAAACAGTAAAGGAGTTTGATGGTATGGTGGGCTGATGTTGGCTGGATATCAGGTGTCCACCAAGCTGTTCTATCATTAGCAGAAAAATGAGGGGGAGAAAATAAGAAAAGAACCCAGCCCTCATAGGTGAAGATAAAGACAGTTTTAAAAACACAAAGAAGAGGTCGTGCATGGAAGGAAAGGAAAATTCTCTACCTCCCATCAGCAGGCAATGCCCAGCCACATCCTGAGAAGCAGGACTTCAGCTACGTAGTGGTTGCTACAGAAGGCAAATATCATTACAGCAAATTTGCAGCCCCTGTCCTCCTCTTTTCTCAGCATTTGTACCTGAGCAGACATCACATGGTATGGAACACCTCTTTGGTCAGACTGGGCCAGTTTCCCTGGCCGTGTCCTCTCCTAGGATCGTTCCCACCCTCAGGTTACTGACCAGGGGGAATGCTGGGGAGTCATTCTTGGTGCTCTGTGAGCCCTGCCCAGCAGTAGCCCGAGCTCTGGTGTGTTCTCAACACCTTTCCAGCCACCACAGCAAAGCACAGCACTCTGAGGATGCACCCTAATTTTAACAATTAGTTTTGTATACATAATGAAGACATTTTCTGTTAAGAGACTGAAGACTCAGAGAAGTAAAGCAAAATTCTGAGATGTGATCCCCTGGCAGTTTACAGCTCTGAAACATCTTAGCATAACAATGCCTCATAACAATGTTTTCAGAATGAAGTAGAGATTATTAGAGAAATAGTTGAGAGAAATTTGCTCTGAATGCTTCTTCCTAGGCAGGTGTTCCTTCTCCACCCTGTAGAGACAGAAAGAAAACAAACAAAAAAACTTTAAATGAAATCCAAACACGATAATGATTACTTATTAGCTGCTGTTTACTCACCCTGCAGATAGATGCTTCTATATCCAAAGTCATTCAGTCCTCATGAGATAATAACAATTAACATTCTCACAGCAGATTAAAAATTTAATTAAATTTTTTTTAAAAAGCTGAAATGGTCAAATGGAAAAAGAGAGCTGAACACAAGTACTAAGGACTACTTTCTATGATTCTAACTTGGACCTACTGTTTGCCAGTCTTTGTTGCTGGGAGATTTGTGGAAAAAAAAGCATGACTGTTTACTTTCTAAATTAACTGTACTTCAATAATTGCCTGGATTAAATGTCTTTTTCTATCACTACTTTATTTCAAATTGAAGATCAAAATATGCATAATTTTTATGTAAGAAAAACAGTGAAAGCACTTAAAGTTTTCATCTCTGTAAGTTAAAATACTTTCAAAAATATTAATCTTGTTCTATCTTTACAAAATAAACAAATATGTGATATCCAATGTATGTTTTCCTTTTTTTTTTTTACTATACACAAATGAACCAGAAATAGAGTGCAGTTTATTAGGTGTGTTGTTTGCTTTTTCTTCTTTTTCTCATAATTATTTCCTTTATAATGCTGAGAATAATTTGTGATAATGACATGAATTGCTTGTTTGAGTTGTTCTCCTTTCATCTAACCATTTATGCATTTCTGTTTTATGAGTGGATAATGAGAAATAACAAGTAAAGATTTGCAAAGATGTGCAAAAACATGAAACACTGTACTGTCAGCCTGCTCAGATGCAAGAGGTGTATTTTCAAAATTGTAGCTGAAAATATTCAATTTATAATTTTGTATCTGCACAAAAAAATTGTACATTTTCTTAAGAAAAAATATTTTTTTAAAAAGAAAAGTTGGAGATGAGCACAAAATTGATATAAAGAGGAATCCTTTAGGTACTCTGCATACTCAGCTGCTGAAGAATTCTGTGACTGAAGGGTGTTGAGGATTTGAGTGATCAGGTGTGAAGTATGTATGTTTAATTTTGAGGGAAATGTTTATGCTTCTGTTTTTTGTTCTAGTTTTCCTTACTCCACTGTGTTAAGCAAGACTTATTTACAGTTTGTCCATGAGGTATGTTGAATAATTTTCAAATAAGGAAAAAATTAAAGAAAAATACTACATTTCTTTTTCAAAGTGTCCCACCATTACCATCTTTGAGATTTGCAGATGCTCCTCAGGTTGTATAACTTGTATGTAAAGCTCTGTGTGAAAAATCAGAATATCACAAAAAATATTTTGTAGGTGTTTTTAGTGACGATAAATTTAATTTTTTCACGGTAGCTGGTTTGGTGCTGTGTTTTGTGAATATAAGACTTTTACATTAGATTTCCAGAGAGCAGACTTTGGCCTATTTAGGAGACTAATTCAGAGAATTCCTTAGGAAGCAGCCCTTGAAAACAAAGGAGTCCAGGAAAGGTGGGCGTGCTTCAAAACAGAGATCCTGAAGGCACAGGAACAGACTGTCCCTGTGTGCCAAAAGATGAGTCAATGAAGCAAACATCCAGCTTGGATGGGCAACGAGGTTCTGAAGAAATTTAGGAATAAAAAGAGGATGTATCATCTTTGGAAGGAGGGTCAGGTCTCTCAGGAAATATTTAATGTTTCTAGTGTATATAGGAAAAAAATTAGAGAGGCCAAAGCTCAGTTCTACCTTAACTTGGCAACTTCTGTAAAGGATAATAAAAAATGTTTATACAAATATATTAATGGCAAATGGAAGGGTAAGACCAACTTTTGCTCTCTATTGAATGCAGGAGGGAATTCAGTACCTGCAGATGAGGAGAAGGCAGAAGTGCTTAACCCCTTCTTTGCCTCAGTCTTTAGTGGGAAGATGGCTGGTCCTCAGGACAGCTGTCCTCCTGGGTTGGCAGAGGCTGCCAGGTCCCTTTTATCCCTGTGATTCTGTGTTTGTAATTTAATAACATGGATGCTTTAGGTTCTGCTCAGCAGTGCTCATACAGAGTCAAGGCCTTTTTCACTTTTCACACCACCCACAAGTGATCTGGGAGTGCCCAAGAAGCTGGGAGGGTACAGAGCCAGGAGGGCTGAACCCAGGTGCCCTGCAGGATGTCCCAGACCCTACGGCATCATGCTCAGTGATTAAAACCGGGTGATGGAGAAGAAAGAGGGAGACACTTTTGGAATGATGGTGTTTGTCTTGCCAAGTCATTTTTTTGCAGGATGGAGCCCAGCTTTCCTGGATATTGAAGTGCCTGCCTTTAGGAAGTGGTGAATGAATTGCTGATTTTTCTTTGCTTGTGTGCACAGCTTTTGCTTTATCTATTAATTTGTCTTTAACGCCGCTCATGAATTTTCTCACTTTAATCTTTTCTCTCCTCATCCCACTGAAGAGTAAGCACTGAGCAGCTCTTCTGTGGGGCTGAGCTGCCCACCTGAGGTTAAACTACAAAATATGATAGGTAAAAATGGCCATTTCACAGAGGACTCCAGAAAAAAATTAAGTACATTTTTAAAATTTTAAGTAAAACTTGAATATTCCTTTTGGGTATATATAGGGTTTTTTTTTTAATTTACCTCTGATGGAAAGTTTAGTTATCATAAAATGCCTTATCTGTTTTTTAATTCTCTTTTCTTTTTTCTAAAGGAGAAGATAAATCTCTCAATCTGTTCCTTTATGCCTGATCTCTTTTGACTTTTTCCAGCTATTTCCTGACATTGATTCTCATGATTAATATCTTTGTCAGGAACATCACTGCTGTTTTTCTTTGTGTTGCCATCCCTTTCAGCTTTGGCTGTTTATTCTCAACATGCCCCCACTGATGTGGGGCTCTGAGGAGGCACTCATATCCGATGTCTAGAAGTTGCTGAGGTGCAAGTGACCTTATCAATGAGTCAGACTTCACTTGGGAAGTGTTAGGCACCACACTGATTTTTAAAACAGATGTTCAATCACACAGGCAGGTTGACTGAAATGGAAGATGGAATTGATAATAGGTGGCTGTCTACCCCTGTGGCATTTCCACTGCGAGAAGATGGTCTGCTTATAACAATATACTGTCTGTATCAGAGCATGATGAAACCCAGAGCACTGAGAGACACTCTTAGGGTAAAGTTTTAGAATTGTTTAAGCCAGAGCTTGCCTGTGTAACACACTATTGAATTTTTATGTACTTAAACACATAGATGACAGAGGCAGAAGGAAATAGAAGGAGACAAATAGACAGATTAATGGAAGAAAATATAACAGGCCACAAAGAAAGCAAAAGCTGAGATGTCTTGCTCCAGGTATCTCACTTTGTTTTGTTTTCATATATGATAGGAAGAAGGTTAAAAGTCAGAGTGCTTCAGAGCAGAGGATGGCTGGGGATGGACAAGTCTTGAGAGTTTTGGGTGGTTACTGTCTGCAGGAACAACAGACTCATTTTCGGCACTAAGGGCAGATGGGAATATCAGTGACTCAGGACTGTACATCCTTATGTAGGTTCTTGCCCTCCTCAACCCTCACAAAGGGTCTGCACCTCACAGCCTGCTCAGAGAGACTCACTCAGGAGGCCAGTTTGACTGTGCCAGTTCCAGTGTCCATGAGATGCTGAGGGAGGCAGCATGGACATGGCTAACATGGCTAACAGTTTTTGCTCCTACTTTATTAGTATCTATAGGAATATTCCAAGGCCAAACGCACTATGAATTATTAATTAATCAGTTATGTCTATGGTAGATGTGCTTATCTGTAAACTATGAGGATTGCATAGAATCCATGGAGATAATGGCATTCATGATTTTCTCACACACACACACACACACACACACACACACTGTCCTTACATACCTTAAGAACTGTACTAGTAACTTCGTTTCTCAGAAATCTTAATTTCTTTCTGTCTGATTTACAATATCACCTCAGAGATTGGTCACAGTAAGTTTTATACTTCTGTGAAATTCCATGGAGAGAGATTAATTGGAGGAGACTCATTCCAATATATTCCCCTGAGAAGAAGCAGACGGATATTTTATTGTAACATCAGTGCCAATTCAGAGTATTCCGCTTTTTCCAAAATACAGGTCAGCTGCATTGTGGCTATTTATTATTTCCTCTGTACAATTTATCAGTTAAATTGTACCATTGGTACTTTCCAAGGGTAACATCTAAGTTCAACCACAAAAACTCACAGCTTTTCAGAAAAGCCCAGCACAGGGAATTACCACTTCCAGAAACCTGGAGGAGTTTTCCTGTCCTGGTTTGCGAGTGATGGAAAAGTGCACTCTGAGTGCTCATGTAAGAAGCTCAGGTTAGATGTCACCTCTGGTGTTACCTCAAGGAAAATTTCAAATGGTTGCTAACCAGATCTAGTTGACTTGTGACCTCACTTCAAAAATTTAGGGTAAATGAAAGACAGATCAAGCATTTAGAGATAGAGAGAGGAAGAGCTAACGGCGCATCAGAGGAAATTATATAAAAATGTTACAAGATCATTTGGATCTTGCTGTCACATGAATTTAAGCAAAATTCTTATGCCAAACACATTAATTTATATAAGGAAAAAAAGATGACATAATAAGATAATAGTGATAAATGAGAAGCAAAACCAAGTTAAGATTTTAAGTAAAATAGTGCAATGCCATCTTCAGTTAATCAGGAATATTTCAAATCTGGCACATTTTATTTTTCTTTTTACGATTCAGAGGGAGAAAGATGAAGTGAAACTATTATAAATTTGCATGTTTTAATTACATGGTAAATATAACCTTGACTATACTAGTGCACGAATAACTTCATTACACCAGAACCCAAATCACATATTTTTTTTTTTTTTAACATTTCACTCATTTCAGGAAACCAAATTTTGATTTCAGATATAACACTGTGACTTCAGCAGTTTACCCAAAATAAAAAATATGTTTTTAAAAAGAAAATTATACTTATTTTTTATTATTTTTTAGCTATGACATATTAGTCATTGCAGATTGATAACTTATATTAATTTAGTCAGATATGCTTTATCAGTACTTGTATACTTTTTACCTGGGGCTCTATATGTTCCCAGCAGTTAAGGTTAATCTCTGTTCCTTCATCATTATTTCTGCTAAATATTTGTTTTGAATTTCTCAGGCCACACAGCTGTGGTAGCTAAAATTTATTCAGATTAGTTCATATAAAATTTCTTAGTCACCAAGATCACAGAATAATGTAGATTAAAAATGATATATGATTCAATAGTGTTGTGATAGGTGGATGCCAACCAGTAGCTGAGTTTCTACAGAGCCATTTGCTCGCTCCCTCACCCTTAGTGGGATCAAGGAAGAAAACAGAAGAACAAAAATGAGAAAACTCATGATTTGAGATAGATTAATATGTGAAAGGCAAGGGGGAGAAGGAAGAGTACAGACATCAAACAAATGAAACAAAGTAAATCAGACCAACATCTAGCCAGTCTCCAAGCAATTGCTTCCTTGAAAGTCAAAATGTTCTTGCTCCAACTCTTTATGAGGATGACATCCTATGATATTAAATGTACCTTTGGCCAGTTTGGGTTATTCCTCCCAGCTATGTTTCCTCCCAACCTTTTACCCACTAATGCTTGATAGACAGGAAGAAGAGTAAGAAAAAGAGAAAGCCTTGACACTGTGTAAGTACTGTTTGCAAACATCAAAAGGTTTATGTGTTACCAACACAGGTTTAGCTGCAAATCCAAAGCATCACAGAGGCTGCAATGAAAGACAATGAGCCCAGCCAGACATAGACCTAGTGTTTCAGATCCAAGAGATTTAATTAAAAACAAATTCATTTTCCATTAATTTATTCAGCTTTAGTGCTCATTTGGCTTTGAGTTTTATATATTGACTCATATCTTTCCATGGATATATCAAGCCTCTTTCTAAATAGGGTTTATGCAAAGCCATCAAAGTGTATGCTTTGAAGACTGCTTTCAGTTAAAACTAGTCTCGTACTAAAAAAGATGTGTTTCGAGATTTTGGGTTTATCACCAGTTTTTAGAAGGTTCTAAGTACAGCAAGTTGATATGAAGCTTGTCTCCTGGTTATCTAATGGCTGTACTAGCAGAATGTTTAATAAGTACAATTACATCACATAATTGCATAAGAATAGCTGTGTGGGATTAGACAAAATCTTATATCAGAAACAATACTGAAATGAATAGAATGGAAATAATATTCTATTCTTGCCATATATCCATGAGGGACAAAGAAGGGTTATTAAAAGTGTGGCAATAATTATATGGCATTATTATCTTTCTACTTGTGTGAGCATAATCTTACCAATGTACCCTGCTTAACCAGCATAAGGCAAAAGAATAATGAAGTTTTGTAGATTAGTGTGTAGCGTAATCATGGCAAGCAACATGAGGTTCTGTTTGTAAGGCATTGCTACTGTCACCATAATTTCTACTTTTCTGCTTCAGAAGGCAAGATATTAATATTTTTCCATTTTGTCTGGCACAAAAATATGTAAATCACATAATTGACACAGAATCTGTTCCAAAAATTTTTTTTTAATTACCTTTTCTGTAATCAAATGCACCTGAGCTTGGCATTGAGGGTGATTTTTTGTTCATGTGTCACATAAATGCAAACCCCACAGAAACATGAGCAAATTGCAGCTATGACTTTGATAGCTGTGGGATAGTGCAGGACTAGATATTCCTCACTTAAGTAAATTTTGTTTCCTCCTGTTTAGTGGGAAGCAGGTGCATTGTATGCAGTAATGTAGATTTATGCTGATATTTTTTCTTCTACATGCAAATGTTTCATTTAAGGGGTTCCACTCAGAATAGCCTTTCACCTTTCCCCAGATTCCTAAACCCAGATTTTAATCTCCTCTGATTTAATATTTAAAGGCAAACATATCTTCTACAGTCTCCAAACAAACAAACAAACAAACAAATGAACAAACAACTATTGTCATATACAAATTGCTCATTTCCTTTTTTTTTCCTAGAGGAGATAACATCTGCTTCAAAGATCCTGCAAAAATACCTGCATGGGGTGTTCCCTTTTATTTATAAACCAAATCTCTGTCATTCATTGAACTAGGAGAAAGAGACAGTAGTGCTCTTCAGTGTTATTTCAATAGTGTTGAATAGTATTTTTTGCTTTCTAAATTTGGAAAGAAGCACGATGCTGCAGTGAGTAAACCGTTAGCAAAAGGTGCCTAAAAGTAGACATGCAAAGATGATTTGGAAATTCAGTGTTGACAACTCTGATTTATATGTTGCTGTAGAAGCTAGAGGAGGCTAGATATCTCTTTTGAAATCAGAAAAAGGAAATACAAAGGTAGATGACATTTCAGGATGTTATCTAAAGAGATATCATATTTCCTCTTAATTTCCTATAGGGGTTATCTTTCCAAATCAGATCTTCCTGCACAGCCTTCTTCTTATCCCATCCTTAAAGCAGTAGCATAAGATGCTTCAAATACAGGGAGAGCATAACTGGGAAAACTTATTTACATATGAAGCTTGATTTAAACTGGATAAAATCTATTCTTCTGATTACAATTTAATGACTTTTAATTATTTTTTCCACCTAAATATTTCTCAAACATGTTCATGTCCTGTCTGAACTACTTGTGAGCTACTGGCTTCAATATCACATTCAGTTAAAAATAATTTAAAGCTGTATTTATTTTAACAAGTTTTATTTTTCTATTTCTTTTTCCTTCAGTTTCAGAGCTACAGAATGAAAAGGGAGACATTTTTAAAATCCATTTTAAAAATATGTGCCTATCTTTTGAACTGTATAAATTGGTTTTAAAGTACTCTGATACTTTCTATATTTCTAAAATTTATCACCAAACTTTTGATCTCATCCACTGCAACATAAAGGCATTCCCATAATTGCATCCATCATTAGAAAGGTGTGGCTGTTAATTTTATTTTTTTCTTATACAATCTAACATGGATTCTTTTCAAACCACTGATGGTCTCTGGTTTACACTGATAACAGTATGGACTTGATAATTTCCCCTGTTTGATCAGGTAATTTAACAAGATCAATGTTTACACTTTTTTAATGTCATCTCTTGCTATGTATGCTGCTGTGGTTTTGCCCCTAGAGAATTTTGTCTACCATCCTATTTATATCTGATTACCATTAGGTCCCCTAGGAGTCTTCACAGCTTTCTATGACTAATGTATTTTTTTGTAATATGCCATTTTGTCAACTCTTTTTCTAGTTGTGTATTCAACATAATTCTAGCAATCCTATGTAAGACTTCTTCTAAGAAAAGATTTACTGACTGATGTTTGGGGCTTAGCACCGCTCTGCTTAATAAAGCCAGAAGAATTCTCACTGTCAGTCATACCAAGTTTCCAGACTAAGTAAAAACTTCTGGAGGCCCTTCCAAAGGCCTCTAACTCACTTGTTTGCTACTTGTCTGCAGCTCTGTGAGAAGTATAACACTTTCAGGTCTGGGACATATTCCTTGGCAGCATTCCAGTGACAATTCCATTCCCTACCTTTCCGTTCACAAGACCAGAAGCAGGAAGTGAGTCCTTACACACTCTCCATACACACATACACCCAGAGTGTGGGGTGCATCACAACTTTAATTATAAGACTGGCCATGGCACCAGACCTTAGAAACATATTTCCTTGCTTTGTTTGACCAAAGCACTGAACAAGAACTTGTTCTTGAAAAAATAATGTACCAGAAAGGGATTTTAATTTTGTCCAAACTTTTTCACTCAAAAAAATTTTCAGCCTTAGCAAACAGCAATCATAATTATAATTGAAGACAGAAATGAAATCAAATGCGAGGGTGAAAGGTGTTGCTAAAATGAGTCTCTTTCTTGCATTTAATGAATGATATAGGAAGAACTGCTGTAAGAACCCAAATCACTAAATGCAAATGACTGTACTTGACTGAATATACTGTAATTTAACTGTAGTCTGATTTCAGTGTTAGCTAAAAAGTAACATGAATGTGTTGGTGTGTATATTTTCAACACCCTCATCAATATAAATACGAATGAAGAAAAGCTATGGAATGCCTATGGAAATCTTTTACTTATTTTACATTCTTCAAAGTCCATATTTTCCTCTTATTTCTTATTTACACATTTCTTGCTTCTGATATAATACACTGATTTCTTTATTATTTGAGTGTCTCTAGACAGTTATTTTTATTCTGATTCTGCCTCCACTGTTTCAAGAGACATCTACTCTTTTTTTTGCTGTTCTGCAAGGGTTTTTTCCTCCTTTTTTCCCCTGCCATCAGTGTATTTGGGGATCTCTTAGTTTCATTTAGAAAAACATTTTTTTTTCTTATTTAAAAGATATCAGATTGGATCAGAACCCTCTAATTATTTTTCTTTGCTCTTGCTTCCTTCCTATTTTATTTTTTGTTTAAGGATATGCAATTCTGTTCCAACTTAATTTTTTCTATATACATCTTTAATTAGCTGGTATTCCAAGTCCAAGAAATTAAATTACCTCATGTTTCATTAAGAAGTTTTAATTTGCATTGTTACTTGCCATTCATTATCTTCTGTTGATTTAAATTGCCCTTTGGAATTGTTATCTCACAAAGTTAAATTTTGCCATGTCTTGTCTCCATACAACACTGAACTCAATACTCAAACCCAGTATTTGACTACATACTCCAAAAACCTATGTAACTTATATTTAAGGACACTCTCTTTTATGCTCTAAATTATGATAATTCAAGAGGCCTAAGAAAACTGATCCATGAGGCCCACTATTCTGTGTATTCTTAAAAATGCAAAGAATAGTAGGCAAAGTAAATTGGTTTTGTACATAAGTGGAATGAAAAGGATACAAATAAAAATATGATATGGAAATTTTGGAAAGGAATATGAACAATCGTAATTTGTCTTCTACATGACTGAGCAAAACTTTTTCTATCTCACATTATACTTATTCTTGTAATTGTTCTTCTATATAAAATAGATCAGTCACACACCCTTCTATGAAAAAAAGGCTTCTTTGCCGTTTTCAATTTTTTAGTAAAACAAAATTAATTATTAAGCACAAGCACTTTTTTTAAGGTTTCAAGAAAAAGAATGTAGCTTATACATTTTCATCCTATCTAATTTAGCATAAAAACATCTCAGATTTTTTGTAAGCACTTTTACCTCTCACCTTGAGAGCAACTAAGTTGATTATTAACTAAGTAAATCTTTCACTTTATTCAAATCAAGCAGCATTTGATTACACTGAGTTTCCTTTTATAATATTGAATTTTTTAACACTTGACTTCTGTATGTTTTTCTGCTTTTAAAAATACTTTCTCATTACTTACTTTTAAGCAAATACACACTAGTAATAATGTAATGGCTAGTGTAACATTATTGTAACATTAGAGGTGCTGGTATTCTCATCAATGCATGGAAATTGAGATAAAATATTTTGTTCCCAAAGAATCACAGAGACTTCCCAAGATTTCTGACAAAGCCTAATCTGAAATATGTAAAGCTGGGGTCAAAAAAGATCAGTTACATAGTTTCAAGTTTCCACCATGTAAAACCTGAGTAACTTCAAAAATATTAAAACACACCCCTTGTTCCCCTGTGCTTTAACCTGGACTAAGAGTGGCCACCATCTTCAAAACCAAGCCATAATGGATGGCCAGATAAATATTTCTGATTATATTGGCTATATGCATTATATATAATCAGTATATTGATTATATTGCTGATATGCATTCTGAAATCCTATCACCACTGCTGGTTCACATCAGGACTTCTGCCCTTGCTTCACTATATCTTGAGACAGAAATATGATCATTTCAGGTAACATGAAATGAAACTTGACCTGGCTATTAAGACATCTTTTATAAGTGTTATGCACCTACATTTCTCCTTTCAACTCCTGTGCAAATGTTCTACCGAGATCAACAAAACCTGAGGAAAATCACTATAAAATAAATGCACCATATACTTACCTTCTCAGTTTTTCTTGGACCTTTTATAAATATCTCAGCATTACCTGAGCAAATGATTCTCTGAGTTTTTGTTTATTTGAAATTTTTGTCAGATTTTTAATTTTTTTAACAAATCTAAGCAAAAATCCAAACTAAAGAAGGCTGTAAATCCTATTTGTCCTATTTCTTTCCAATCTATTATTGATAACCTTTCCAAGGTTATCAATAATAGATTGGAAAGAAATAGGACAAATAGGATTTACAGCCTTCTTTAGTGATTGGAAAGGTTATCAATAGTGATTGGAAAGGTAATCAATAATAGATACCCTGAGAAGCTAAAACTGAGAGCACTAACACTGATACCCACATCACTCTGCAAAATGTCAATGTCGCAGAAAGAATCAAAAGACAAATTTGAATAGCTGTGTAAGTGAACTCCCTCTCACTAAATGTAGAGCCCAAAGTGTATTTCAATGTTCAGAAGATAAACACCAAAAGATTTCACATTTCATAAGTAGTTTTCCTGCATTCATAAGTATAAATACATGCAGGGTTGAATTCTCTAACATAAATATTACATTTTTTCATGGATTTCATCATCCATTGCTCATGCATGTAGTCTTAGCAACATCAGTTAATCAATTGCCTGTATAAACACCCATATGCCCAGTTCTAAACAATTCTGAATGCTCAAAATAAATGCTTCTACATCAAGTGATTCGATATTTGATTTTAAAAAATGCAAAAAGATTTTTCACAAAAATAAAAATCTGCTATTAAACAGAAAAATTTTGCTGCTGTTATTTATTTCATATCAATTTTATTAGCTGTCAAAACTGAATCAATTATCCCACAATACCTCCATAAGTCTTTTATTGATATTCTAGAATCTGAACAGGGTTTAATAAATGGACCAGAATATATCTGGTAAAAGAAATTAACTTATTTAATTAAACAATAAAAATATTAGCACTTATTATACCTCTTGTAAAAATCTTATACATTTTATTCATTCAAATGGAAAAGAAAATCAATATGAATGGAAAATATTTCTGTTATTTATTAATATATTTGTTTCTATTTTACATAATATAATATCCTCCTTGTAGATATGCCAATCCATTACAAAGTACTTCTAATATTAAGGAATCACTTAAATCAGCAGAACGTCAAGGGATACTCTGCAGTCTCTATCACTGTTTTTTAAGAATGTCTTCGACAAACTTGTTAGGAACAGTTTAGGTAGAATTTAGCTTGCCTTAGAGCAGAAGGTAGGATGAGATGATCCCTTGAATTTCCTTCCAGTCCTATTTTTGGTGATTCCTAGCCAATTCAGCAACATTATTTCTTGCAACAGTAAGTATATTCCAGGAAGTAGAATGACCTATATCAACGATTTCCAAGATCCTTTCCAAACCCTTTTCTGTTCACTAAGATTTCATTTGCTTGGAACTGCAGCAAATGAATTTGAATAGCAGATTTATTATATATGCACAAATGCTTGTGTAGTTGTTGGCATTGAGTTTATTGTTCTCTATACATTTAGTCTTCCTCTTTGTCTTTCAGGTATGGGGAGGACCCACTAGAAACTGGCACATAGCTCAGTGGCCACTGCTCTTCCCAGGCTGTGCTGTTTAAGCCTCAGCCATCAGCCTCTGCCCACCTCTGTGGCCCTGACCCCCATGCAGGGGCAATGCCTCTCATTGCCTGGAGCTGCAGCATCTTCTCCCCAGCACCCAAAATGCCATATCATCATTTTATTTTTCATGCAGGGCAGAGAAGTGGGAGGGGAGGAGCAGCTCTGACTCCATTATCTTACTGTTCACATAAAATTCCTAGCACAGTTTGCTGCTCAGTGACAGATTTCTAATCAACCAGAAACTTCAACTGCTCCATTTCTTTTCTATTTTATTCTGCACTAGCATGTTCTTCTCTTCATCTGCCTTACAGAAATATTTTAATGACACGTTTTCAGTCTAAACATTTCAGACTCACAGAAGTCTACTTCTTTCAACTCAAATGTGGTCTCCCCCTCCCTTTTTCTTTTTTTTTTAATTCATTCCTCTATCAATTAAATACTTTGAAACTCATGAGTGTTACTTAGTCACTAAGCTCCACTGACTTTTAATTAAAGGTGGGTGTCTAATTGCCCAGAGTGCAACTGAAAATTGCCCAGAAGCCTTTCTTATATACACTCATTCCTTTATCAATCTCAAATGCCTTCTTCTTGTACAGTGAGTTCGGAACATAATTTTCTCTGAAAAATCCTTAATAAAACTAAACAAAAGGCACAAGAGCACAGAAGTCAATGAGACCTTCACACCTCTCCAAATTTCTCTGTCAGTGTAGCATGACATTCATAGAGGAGGTGTGCTCTGCTCATATAGATATCATTGAAAATACTCATTTGATTTGAATAACATATATTCAGTCCCATAAAGGGTATAAATCCTCTCAATTATAAATTATAATAATAATAATGACTTCAATAGCTTTTTTCCTACTATCTCATATCTTCCATTAACCTTATTAGAAGTATTTTTATTAAAAGGAAGAAATGTACCTAAATTCATCATGGACTTTTGAGAAATTATGTCCAGTTCTGCCTTACAGATGACCTTGGAGATATACACTTATTATTATGGACATGAAATGACACAAACAAGTTTGGATGAACAGAAAATGGTCTATATTCCTACAAAAAAGAGAAGGAACTAATTTTCTGTGCAAAGCTTGAAGATGCATAGGAGATTATAAAATCCTAGAATCATTTAGGTTGGAAAACACCTTTAGATCCAACCATTGATAAAAGACTACCAAGTCCACCACTAAACTATGTCCCTAAAATGCCATATCTACAAGTTTTTAAAATACCTCCAGGGTGGTGACTTCAACACTTCCCTGGGCAGCCTGTTCCAGTGGTGAATCCTTTTGGTGGACAACTTTTTTCCTAATATCCAGTCTACACTTCCCCTGGTGCAATGTGGGGACATTTTTATTCATCCTATCTCCTGCTCCTTGGGAGAAGAGGCCTTCATCCACCTCACAATAACCTCATTTCAAGTAGTTGTAGAGAACAATTTTTCCTTTTTTCCTCAGCTCTCTCAGTGACCCCTCACAGGACTGCTTCTCTAGATCCTTCACCAGCTTCATTTCTCTTCTTTGGATACAATTATAGACCACAGAAAATGAAATTGCTTTATTCAGCAAGGATCCACTAAATCTTTGGAAAAGATCACTGGCAGCTTCTGCAGAGAGTTCCTCCAGTCTTTGAAGAAACCTCCTGCCATTTGCTAACTGTGGCCAAAATAAAGCTGGATTAGCAATAAAAACTGAAATTAAATTCTAGTATTCTCTGAGTTCTTTGAGTGACATCAACCAATTCTTCTGTCAGTTATCAAGCTTTGCTTTATATAACTATGATGAAGCATAGTTCCTGCAGGGAGAATTAGGAAATAAATGCCATGAAGGAAAGGAAGGAAGACTTAAAGAGAAAAATCAACAGGTGTTCCATAAGTTGAAGATTTAAAAAGATGTCTTGCAAAGAAAGAAACAAAACTGCAATCCCAAAAAAACCCCAAAAAATCAACTCAAAACACCACAGGTGCAGTGCCAGAAGTTTATTTATTAGACAATTATTTTTTGCCTGATGCTTGTAGAAGCTAATATCACACTAAGCAGCATTAATATTTATTTAATAGCTGTTGTTAGGAAACTTATCTTTACTATCATATATTCGCTTTTCTGCTGCAAGTTCTTGCTTTTCAATGAGAAAAAAAAAGGGTTTTTATTAAATTGAGACAGTGGTGGAAAAAATTGAATGTCAAAGAGAAGCAGTAATTGGGAAGACTAAATGATCAAAACAGGCCAAATGTATTAGTGCTTTAATTTTTCTGACTATAGTTCTTCTATGGAATATTTGCCAAATTTCAAATTGTCACATATAAGCTTGTTAACTTAATATTGCAGAAGTTGTGGAGGTTTTGTGAGAGAAAACTGATTTTTGAAAATTTCAAATTCTGTGTTTATCATAGTCAAAATAGTGGAAGACCATTGAAAAATCCAATTAGTATTCGAAGAACCCAAGATACCTCCTGATCTGTTATTTGCATATGACAGATTTTACTAGGCATTTATTAAGTCTATTCTTCCTTTAATTTCATCTCATCTTACATAAAAATGATGATTTCTTCATTACCTATTCATTTTTCTTTTTATTTTTTAAAAAAATGTAGCTTGATAGGTGAAAACAATGGCGATGACCAACTTGAGAATTTCACTAACCACATCACTTCCATTGCTAATTTCTTCAGGGCCTACAGAATTCCTGCTTTAAAACTGCTCCCTGAAGCACAAAATCCTTACTTTGTTTTACTGTATTGGTGATGGGTTTTTTGGTTTATTGTACCAAAAGTAATGTCTTCTGCAATTAAAAGGATGAAAAAAATCAACTGACAGAGCTGCTTTCTTTTGGTGAACAATTATGTTTGAAACATCTATTTTCCTGTAATGTAACTGTGAAAACTTACTTCAGTCTAGATAAATATGTATAAAGTAATCAATTCCTACATTCTATAGAATGTAAAATTAATGGAAAATCTTACATATTTAAGGATTTCTTATAACTTTTATAATATTAAAATGGATTAATAAAAATTTAAATTTTTGCAATACTTCATTTAATTCCTCCCAGCTGCCTGGGATTTAACCTTGGTAGGCAGCTCAGCCTCACACTACTCACTCCCTTATGTTGAGACTGGGGAGAGTATTAGAAGCACAAATTTGAGAAAACTTGTGGTTTCAGGTAAAGACAGTTTAATGTGTAAAGCAAATGCTGTAAGCACAAGCAAAGGAAAACAGGGATTCATTCAAGTTTCCCATGGGCAGGCAGGTGTGCAGCCAATCTCCAGGGAAGCCAGGATCCCTCACATATAACTTGGCAAGACAAAACACTGTAACTCTGGACCTCCCCCTTTCATATTTCCCCCAGCTTTTATTGTGGAGCACGAGGCCAGAGGGTATGGGACGTCCCTTTGATCAGCATCAGCTGTCTCAGCTCTGTCCCCTCCCAGCTCCTTGTGCACCCCCAGCCTGCTCTCTGGTGGGTGGGGTGAGGATCAGAAAAGGCTTTGACTGTACAAGTAATGTTTAGCAAAAACTGAAACATCCCCATGTGGTCAACACATCACAAACCCAAAACATAGCACCTCATCAGCTACTACTGAAGAAAAAAAGCTCCTTCTTAGCCATAACATGTACTGCAGCAAATGCAAATATGATTTTTAGCAATTTTTTATCTATTCAGACCTTCCAAAGTTATTTCTTACTGAAATTAATATACTTCCCTATAGATCTCATAATTTAAAAGAACTACTGTGTGCTTTTCACTGTCCTGTTTTTAGTATGGTGTTGAGCAACACAAAATGATCTCCTATTTTGAGTATATAATTGAACCCCAGACCAGGTTGTTATGCAGAGTGTTTATGCATCATAAACTTTTCTGCTTATCACTCCATTGGGCCAAAATTGCATTGTGGGGAGGTGCACTGTTCATTTTGCTTTGAAATCTTGTGTTTTTAAATTTCTACTAACATCCATAAGGTGATCATCCAGCATATGATGTTGTGTATACACTTAAGAACATAAATTGTAATATTTCTTTAAGTTTGCCTTTATCTAAAATAATTAAATTACTAAATATAGTTTTAAATTTCTTTTTAGAGCTCCTCTTTGCCATCCCACTGTATTGGCTCTGTTTTCTACTGCACTTGCCACTTTCTGTATCTTTTTATTCATTTGAAGGGGGAGAAAAGGCTTATTAAAGGTGGAAGTCAGTAGAGCTGTGCCAACTTTCAAAACTTTCTATTTCTGATTACAAAACATCTAATTAAGAAACGGTGAATCTGCAAAGAAACAATTATTGCAGTTTTTACCATCTATAATGCCTCACATGGTTCTGGTTTTAACTGATAGCTCTTGACATCCCTGCTTCCACTCCTAATTAGTGTTCCAGATATAATTGAAATGTTTCATTTCTCTATCAGTATGATATGGAGTGGTTATTATAGGTAAAAATACTGTTGAATATGTTATGGTGTATAATGTACATTTTCACTTTTCTTAGGGCTTGCTGGCAGATTATTTTTTATTCCATTCCTCAATTCTAATGTGCAGAGTGAGATTAACAAAATTATTCTAATCTAACACACTGGAGTAGATCAGAACAAAATACAAAAATACCTCTACTCGGTTTGCTTCTGCTTTCCTCTGCTGGACCCACATCCTGACTCATCTTTTCAGAACACAGGAAGAGTACAGTATGACCTGGGATTTTTAACAGTGTACTTTTAAGAAAGCCAAAGTTGCTGCCGACAACTTCATCATGCTTTGTATATTGATGAAACCTGCTTGTACTAGGAGTGTGAAATTATTTTTCAATTCATATAGCAAAGTGCCAAAGCAACACAGATGTTCTGTTCGGGAGTCTGGGCTTAATTTTTTTTTCAGAGAAGTACAGTGTTAATTCCAGTTTATACAATGAAGAGGAAGCATCTGTTATATAACACATTTATTTTCATGTATTTGCTGCATTTTTCTTAATGTATTTCCTATAGAACTTGAAATCCAAGGTTTAAGAGAATATACACAAATAAATTTATTGGGTAAGGGTAACATAATAATTTCCTAAAGATGAATCTCTAAATATGACTCCTTCCAAGAATTTAGGTGGTTATGGTAAGTACAAGTTTTCTTAGTGGCATCTTAATACATTCTTGTGCACTTTTTTTTTGTTTTAAATATCACTGCTTTAACGTATTGCTGCTGTTTTTCTACTATCATATTTGAAATTTCATTCCCCATTTTCAGTACTATTAATAGTTCCTGATCTAATTATTAACCTATTTCTAAGTGCTGAATTGCCTGTACCTGTTGCAGGTATTAGAATTACATATGAATGTTGTTTTCAAGGGAGACACCTTATTGGTCAATATTACCTAAATGGCCTGCTATCTCTGGGTTTGTTTTAATCTCTTTTTTTTTTTTTTTGGTAAGGGGCACTGTCTAAGTAAGAGGACCATTAATGTTAAGGCATCATTAGGTGGAGGTACTGCTCATAATGTGCTGAGGAATCAGTTAGTTGGAGTGCATCTTAGAAAGGAAATAAATAACTTGACCTGAATATTCTGACCAATTTGATTCCTGACAGCCTTGACGTCTGGGAAAGGTTTCTGTTTCTGAATGAGACTGCTAACAAAACACTACAAAACACAATCTGTCTGTTGGAAATATTCCAATCTCCTTGACTTTTGTCGGTCTACGTTGACCCAGTAGACTCTTCACTCATTCTCATTTTCCTCAAAATAAACATCGAACATAAGTTAGAATGTAATTTGATCTACTGAGAAACTTTGATGTCAACGACTCTCAGGCACTGCTGATAATCTTTAGTGCTTTAGTATGAGTAACAGCTGTGTTACCAAGACTTTGTCTTTTCTTGGTCTCTTGAAGAGGCTGGGAAATAATCAGAACAGATTCTTTTCCACAAGGCAGAGCAGCTTCTTTAAAAAAAAATCATCATCCTTTTTGTACAATGTTTTTAGGCAGAATAGCTCACAGGAATAGTGTAAAACGTGAGTTTATTCTACAGTGCTACTGTTTCATCTATTGTTTCCTCTGACTTCAATGGCTGGGGATGACGTAGCTGTCAAAAAATGGCTGTGAAAGAAAAGCTATTACCAAGCAACTCAATAGGAAAGGTAATAGTGATAATTTTAACTAAATGGCAATTGTTGACCATTAGTTACCAAAGTCTACCGTGAAAGGATGATATTGATTTAAAATGTCTTAAAATGTATTAAATTACAGGAGTTCAAAGTGTTTCTTTTCATGTCTGCACTTTGTTCTCCCTGATGTTCTTTCCTCATCATTATTTTTTTCCCCCTTAAGAAAATCTGAGCTGCCTTTTCACAGAAAGAGTGGTAGGGATGGACATAGCAGACCCATTTAATGAGGTAGGTGTTATAGTACATGACATAGTGAATGTGTGAACACTGGAATGCTGTGAATTGCATTTGCTTTTTCTCATTTTCCACACAGATATCAAACTGAGAAACTTTGATGTCTCAAAGTTTATTCTTTTCCAGTCTGATATAATTAGACATCCAATTGTTGGAGGTGCAGGGGGAGAGAGTCTTTCCAGGAGAGTCATCCTCTGCAATTTGCTTTCATATTTTTAGTGTGATTTTGCTGATATTTGGGTTCCTGTCTCTTTGGGAAGAGGAGTACTCAAGTGTGGGCATGTGAATTTTCCTGCACTAGAGTATTTATCAGGCAGTCAACTGTGGCACACCATGACTTTGATTCCTTTATCTGGGATATTACAATTCAAAAAGCTCATAATGCAGCAGTCTGCTTTTTAAGGTGTGCAGGTTCTTAAGATCCTGTGATGCTGCCTGAAATAGATGGAATCTCCTTTCACTGCAATTCCCCCATGGACAGGTCCCATCAAATAGTCTGGCACCCGTTTACCTCCAGTTTGTTCTCTCTTGTGCAAATAAAAGCAGATGCTAGTAGACAAATTAATGTAGTTTTGAGGAAAACCTATTTAGCTGGAGAAATTTTTTTCCTCAGCATTTTCTTTGGTCAAAAGTTTTATTACATACAAACATATCTCTGTACTGCTCAAAATCTGAGAAACAGCAGGACAATAAATTGAAAAATATGGTTCAGCAATTTACAAAAAAAAGTAGGAAGAAAAAAGCAAAGATTTTTTTCTATCAATCAAACTCATTATGAAGAATTTAATTAGTTAATCTGGCATCTTTCAGCTTTCACATATCTCTCTATATTTATTATGACTTTAAAATGCTTATTTTCTGCCAAATGATTCATAACAGGTTTAGAGAACAAGTTCTGTCATTTTTAATATAAAATGTTTAGAGAGAAAGTACTGAAGAAGTACTAAAGGAATATAAAGGAGCTTGCTTGTTTGGAGATTTATTTAACTAATGAAAGAATCATGTTATAAATTGGTAGTTGAAAGAGGCACAAAATATATTGCAGATCTTCACTGTTCCCAGAAATTCATATTTCCAAGGTAAAACCTTTACATTTACTTTACTTCTTGCTCTACATTTGAAACCCACACAGACATATTAGTAGTGACCTCAAGAGACTCCAGCCATGCTGCAGGCCAGAAGATCCTTGCTGATGCCACATCATAAGGGTTTGGCACTGTCTGACAACTCAGCCAAGCAATATCTGCCTCCCAGATGGGCAGCCACTATAAAGGGTGACATCCTTACCTGGTTTACTGAAATCTGGGAGTTCATTTCTAATTAGAGTTGACAAAAGCTTGACACAATCAGCAGCGCTGGGAACCGAAATGCAGTTTCTTGAGCATAACAAAGCCTCCAGTTCTTTCCTTTTAACATCATTAAGAGCCCTGAGGATAAATACAGAATGTGAGGGAAGGATAATGTGATCAAAATGATGGAATCCTCTGCCATCTTTTTCTCTGGCATGAACCAGGTTTTAACAAAAAGAAATTTCAGTCACTGATACAGTAACAGTAGAAATGACTACACTTTCATAAAACTGAGAAAATTAACTAAAAAGAATATTCCAAATGCAGCCTTCTATTTTAAAAAGGACTAATTTTTAAATATTGTAGAAGCATAATGGAGAGAAATCAATACATAGTTGCAGTTTGGATGAAGCAAATACACAATTTCTTTAGAATTATTCATAAAAACATGCAAAATATACAGACAGTCATATATTTATGGTAGGTGTAAATTTTCAGTCAACTTTTCCAAGGCTTTGGCTTAGTGCTACAAAATGAAATAATTTTCATCAGTATTTTTTAAATGAAAACTACTGTACCAACAATGTCCTTGTCAGTAGGCACTGGCTGACCCTGCTTGAGCAGAAGATTGGAGTAGATGATCTCAAAAGATGCCTTCTAGCCTCAGCAATTCTGCAAATAAATTAACAAGTGCAGTGAGAGGACATCAGGGAGTTCAAGAACTAATCCTTAAACTCAGCATTATGCCTCTGGATTTGATCTAAAATGAAGATGCATTTGATATTCACATACTCATACTGCTGCCCATGAATTAAAACCAACAGACACAGCTGAATGCATAATGAGCATGTGGTATTTTGCTTCTCCTGGCAGGACTAGAGGCAGTCAATGGTTGAAGCTTTCTGGAGAGCTCTATGTGGATTGATAAGAAAGCTGAAGGAAAGGTCAGGACATGTCATAGACTCGCTGCCAGGAGTATGCAAATGGATGTGTTTCTTACTAGTGGTGTTTTAGTACCGACGCCCAAAGATTTCAAGATGTCAGTAGTAATCTGAAAAAGCATTTGAGTCAAGTTTATTGCCAGTAAGGACATGATGGAGTAGGGAAGAAATGGCTGGAAGACATTGCCAAGCTAGTACTCTTTAGTACTTGTGTCAAGGTACAGGTGATTGAACCTGGTTCTATCTCTAAATGCATAGATAGGAGTTTGAGGTAAACCTGTTTGATGAGTTCTACAGGGTACTCTTGCTGGACTACAACCTACCAAAATTAATGTGCATCATTTTGGGAAAATTATGCAATTTAAAAAGGAAGTGTCATTAGTAATCTCAAAAATAAGCATTTTTAATTTATATGTGTGTGACATGACCAAAAGTCAGATATGAGGCACATGCTCCCAATCACATTGTATATGTAGTTCAATATATGATTAGAGAAGAAAACACAGACCAGAAACTCTTGAACATTAAAGTTAAGTCTCTGTAATAGCAAGCAGCTATAAAATATACATCAATTCAGAATGGTCCATGGTACTATATTACTTGTGGGGTTTTTTCAGACATGTCTTCTGTATTATTCACAGACCAGAACAATTAGTTCAATGTTTGGATTGATGCAGTGAGAAGTAATGTTTTTGACATCCTCAGTGAAAGACTTTTACCTCTGGAGTCCTTTGCTGAAGGAAAACAGTGCTATTCTCTAAGTACAACTCCAAACATTCTTTTTTTTCAGCACGCAAAAATACAACTATTTAACAGATGGATATAGTAACCATAATAGGATTTACTCCATGGAGAAAGCAGAATGTCCTAGTCTGTGAGCCAATTAGTCTATCGTCTCTTATTCTGCGTCTCAGAGGAAGACTGTTGATTCAGGAATGCAGTTCCCACTTGAGTTTATTTAACTTCAGGCCATTTTCTAATGTTTGACCATTCCATCCTTTAAGACTAACTAATGTTATAGGATTATATACTATTGTGGGAAATTTATTATTTCTATCTGTGCACAACTGTTCTATTCCAATTGTAAATGTACTTCATGACAATAAAAAAAACCAAAAACCAAAAACCTAAACCCAAAGCATTTTGCAATGCATGGAAAGTGAATGTAAGGTTTCTCTAACCAGCTGGAGGGAAAAAAAACCCCTCACATTGTTATGGTTTTGAATTTGTGAAAACAGAGGAAATAGCTAAGGAGAGAGGGTGGGACATGAGGGAGTTTATGATAATAGAAAAAGGCACCTCACCAAAATACCCCACCCCCCACCACAGTGCTTCACTTTCCAGCTTGGCATCTTAGCACTGGCTCTTGCCAAGCTTCTTTTTTCCTGCTTCATTTTAATCCTTTATCTCGAACCTCTAGGCTTGCCTAGGATTTACCCTTGTTAATGTCTTTGATGCATGCATTTAGGGTTAACAAATCTTTGCAGAACCTTCATAATGACAACTTAGATTTTCAGATTGTGGCTCCTTTTCCAGAAGTAAATGGATCTTTTTTCCCCAGAAAATAAATTTTCGAGGTCAAAATATGAATGCAGAACCATATATGGTCTAAAAAAACCCAAAATAAGCAAACCACAAATGAAAAATATGTGGTAACTCTAAGGGTACTGTTTTTATTAATAAGACATGGTGTGATGCCATTCAAATGAGGGCATAATATTTTTTGAATATCCTTTAACTGGAAAATGTTTGCGAGTTCCTCAGTACATTAAATATTTTGTCATTCCATAATATTCATCATAATAAGCTATTAATTTTTCCAACATACAAGCTGCTTAGAAATGTAGGCACTTAGAAGATAAAGGGAGAGATTAACTATTAATACAATGTGTCATCAATATTTGACACCCTACTTAGCATGACTATTATCTACTACAATCTACAGAAAATATTCTCCATGCTCCCACTGCATTGCTCGAGTGCCATATGGCCATGCTTGTTTTTCTTCAAATAATTTTTACATAAACAGCTGGTGAGCTGTTTTCTTTGTAACATGGCACATATTTTTCAAGACAGTTAGGAAGGACTGATGTAACACCAGTGTCTGCAGTGCTTTTTGTGTCAGGGTTGTAAGGAACCTCCTATTTATTATTCAAAAATTCCAAGCTCATTCTGTGTTTTGGTTTCTTTGGGGGGAGACTTTTTTTTTAAATTACTGCTGGGCAATCAATGTGACTACATTTTCCTACTTTCTGCTGATATAATCTTTGGAATAAGACTGAGTGTAAATGAATGCTTAATCACACAATAGACAGTCAAATTATAAAGTCTCATGGAAACTCTTTAATATCCATTTAATTAAAAGTGGTGTTCAGCTAACCTAGAATTTGACCTCTGTCACCTTAGATAAAGGTAAATCTGAACTGACTGGCAGCACTGGGATTATTTAATTTACATGGTACTCAATTTATTCAATTTACTGTTTTATCCTATGCAATTCTGAGGGAACAGTATTATATAAACAACTACAAAAACTGAGTAAAAGATGGATTTTAACTCTTTTCCTTAGATATCAGTGATGTTTTTTCAAGACTATGCACCAAAGTCTGTTTCACTCAGTGATATTAGTTTGAAACAAGCTTTATGTGAAATTTAATTTTCCCAACATATTCTCCTGAAAAGCTTTAAAGTATTCCTTCCTTTCACTTGTAAAGACAAAGTATAAGAGTTTTTATTTTATAAGAATATATATATATATATATATATGGAAAATCAAACATTTTAGAGGCAGGACTAAAGGATAAGAAAATGCCTTACAGATTTTCTTCTAAAGGCTTTCTGTTGTTTTCACAGGTATGAGGAGTGATAAATATTTTATATGTTTTACTAGTGGCCAAAGCAACCATTTGTGAAGAAAACACCACGAGGTAGTTGACAACTGTTGAAAACACTTTACTGAGATTTGTGGAGAATATAAAATTTCAGGTGACTCAGCTGCTGTCAGAAATGAAGGGTTGGTTTCCCTGCCTCATGTCATAATGTCACAGTGGTTCACATGGCACCACAAAGATTTCTGGACAGTTACAGAGGGGTAGAACTACACTGAAATAGTTACTCGATAGCAGGGGAGCAAATTAGTTCCTGACAGCAAGAACCTGCAATAAATTCTTCCATTTGAGGATCTGGTACTTGATTTAGCACTTGGTGTAGGTTTTCCTGCATGTTTCAAAATACATTATCTGCAGATTAAAGCAGAAACTGATGGATAAATTAGCATGCTCCCAAATTTTACAGGGAACTGCAAATACTCTAGAAAATATGATAAAATGCTTACCAATAGCAAACAGTTAAAATTTAAAAAAGGTATGTTGTGTGGAATGCTCAGAAATTCTTGTTGGGTTTATCTTTGTTCGTTTTTTTTTCTTGTTTTCTTGGCTGGTAGATTTTTCGGATTTTTTTGGGGAGGGGAGTAGGTTGGTTTGGTTTGGCTTGGTTTTGGTTTGGGTTTTTTTTCCTGTAGCTCTTACTTGAAGCAATTTCAATAAAAATATAAATTTATTTCAAGAATTAAAAGTTAATTAGTTAATTTTACCTAAATTTAATCATTTTTAGGTATCATAAGTGACAGATTAAGAATATGTCAGACCTGTTTAGGCAGATGTTCAACAGCTAGAAGTTATTATTAGGCAGAAGTTATTCAACAGCTAGCTAAAATGAATGACAATTTATCAATTCCAGAGAGGAAAAATAAATGTCCCCACTGCTATTCTTATTCATCCTGCTCCAAATCCAACATTCCCTGGTAAGTGCTGCTGCACAGAGATCTATATAACTTTTTACTTATCAAAGAAACTGATTTTCTCTAGACTGGGGCCTGAAGCAGTCTACTATCTCTGCCACCAGATGCTGAACAACTGGTAGACAAAAACAAGAAAATCTCCTGGATTTCTGTAAAAAAAAATCTACCAAATAGGAGGCAAAACTGGGTCTATAAATGGCTCATCTCTCCAACTGCATGTATTCCCAAGCAAGTAGAGGAATATCAAAGAAATGCATGGGCACCAGGAAAGACAGAGAATGTCACCATCAGGCTGTGACACAGACCCAAATCTGCCTTCTGCTCAATGGGTGTTTGCAAGTTCAGAGCATAAGGGCATCAAAGATGCCAACTGCATACTCAACACACGTGTTCCAATTTTCTGTATTGGTGCAGAACATTGTCATAACCACTCAGTGTAATTATTTTGTCCCATAAAACCAAATATATTTGATAATCTGTTGGCCTATTTCCTTCCCCCCCCAAATTACTTATTACATATTTACTATATTTTCTTATTGAAATTGTGCAGTAATACTGCCTTAGAGTAGTAATAATGTTTATAGGGGAGACCACTTTGCATTGTTGAAATTGCTTTTTATGAGACTGTAACCATTTTAATCTGGTATTTATATTCTGCTGTTTAACTTGTGTTTGCACAACATAGCAGTTTATACCATACCAGTTATAAAAGACTTAGCACTCAAGGGATCAAAAGTCTGTCAAACTCTTTATTATAGCAGTAATAATAATAATAATAATAATAATAATCTTATAATATTTCTTGAGCAATGAAATTTATGACAAGAAATGTTTGTTGAGGGAATTAGTGAATACAGGAGCACTGAAGTCTCTAAATACTGAGTTTTAGACTGGATGTGATTTGCATCCTCATAAAGAAATTTATTTTGGAACATAAAGGATATTTAAACTTTGAATATCTACTGCATCTATAAAAGGTGTTATATTTTAACAGTTAAGAAGTATTTTGTTTCCTTGAGTCTTTTAGTGAAAGCCTAGTTACTCCTGTAAAAAGTAGAAAAAAATATGGGGAGGTGATCCTTTAGCTTCAGTTTTAATCAGGGAATATATATTTTAAATGAACCTTTAAATGTACTACTCTTACAAGCCTGTAAACATTCACCTTTTAAACAAGATGTATTCACTTGAATAAATATTTTGACACATCAGTCAGACATTGATTAAATTAGTTCTCTAAATCATCATCTAAACACTTCACTGAAACAGGGTAAAGTGATTACATCTTCCACACAGTAAATTCTCATTTAGTTCCAATACTAAAGGGAACAAAAAAAGTCTTTGAGCTGCAAAATTTGAAGTTAAGGTAAAGATTAAAGGACTGATCACTGAGCTAATCTTCTCTAACCTCACACTGGCAGACATTGGAATTGCCACTATTTAATATTGTTTGAAAAGAGCTCGGATTTTGATAAGGAACAGCCCATGGTCGTGAGAAAAAAATATATATTTTCAGAAACAAATAAAAAGGTTTCCTCAATATATCATTGAAACATTTATCTGCATTTTTTGTTGTGTGTCAAAACTTCAGGACAAGTAGAAGTGCATGTGGACACAAACACAATGGTATATATAAGATCCTCTTTCATTATATGATCAATTTAAATAATAATATTAAATCACATGACTCAAGACATCTCACTATTTGGCTTCTAAGAATCTTTCATTAAGGTAATTTATAGTTTCCTTGATATTCATGGAACAATTTTTGTCACAGGCCTTTATACTTGGTCAGAGGTCAAAATAAGTCTCTGAAGGAACATGTCCCATGTCCCTAAGACATTTGAGAACATCTAAGACACATGATTCCCTCTAGGATGGCTTTTTAGATCTGATCTTGATAGGAGAATTCTCCTGTCCAGTATTTTAAAAAATGAATTTATAAATCTATAAAATAATTGAATTTCTATTGTAAAGAAAACTGAAGTTGAAAAAATGTGCAATGATCTTATTAAAAAAAAGCTAAAATAATTTTTTATTCTAAAAAATTATATCAGATTTAATAATTTAAATCCAAATTTAAATGTTGCTGATGCTTAAAAAACTGAGTTAACCAATTTTGCCTCAGAAATGTTTCAATCTGTGCATGTTTTACTTACACCATATGTTTTTGTAGCTGAGAGATATTCAAAATTTAATCAATGTTATAACAGAAAATGAAGTTCTACCAGTTTATTAGGCAGTAGGAAGTTGAGTTTCTAAAATCTACTCAAAGAAAAGTTTCACATTAAAAAGGTCATATCATGCCATTTGGCTACATTAAATACAAATTCACTCTTGTGTGATAAAGGGAAAATCATTGGGCATTCTAAACTTTGCAGAAGTGGGAATTTGACAAAGTCATTGAAGTAACAGCCCAGGAAGATTCTCTGATCTATTGTGCAAGAGGTGATGCTCATTTTTTCATACCCCTTGACCAAAACATTTTTTTATCTGCAATTTCTACTGCAGCCGAGAGTGTTTTGCTGTCTTTTGTGCAGACCACACCAAACGGGTCCCAGGTGACACCTTCAGCACAGGCACCTGTGACTGCCACTTTGGCTCTCAGTGCTCTTCACATGAACTGCCTGGTGGGCTTGGAGGAGCAGCTCTGAGGGAAAGGGCTCTGTGCACTCTGCAGCCTGGACCAGGAGTGAACATCCCCGGGATTCTTGAAGAAAAAAAAATAGACAAAACCCACATGGAAATGCTAGACTGTTCTTTTCTACAAACATTTGACTCTTGCAAGGGGATTATGAGCATATACATTTTTGACATTGGTGGCAGAAGTAGGCAGCTCTCTTTATCTCGAGATAAAGAGAGGATCTTTGAAAATTAGATGAAATAGGCAAGTAACACCTTGTGATAGGCTCGTGAAAACCAAGAGAAGAGAGGCACTTACTTTTTCTTCTTAGTGAGTAGCATTCCTTCTCAGTCACGTTGTGAGCAGGATGTGTGGCAAAAAAGGCTTGATGGATCACATCAGGGTGCCATTATGTGGAGACAGCCAGGGCTGGCCCATCTATCCCACTATGGCTTTCAGAGATTCCTGGAAAATATTATTTTTAATTTACTCTGTTAGTACATGTGTATAAAACAGTTTAGGGAATTAGTCTCTGAATTTAAGGATTTTATGTTTGCAAGGTCATCTCATCAGTGTATTCAAGAGTCAAAATAGCTGGATAAGCTTTTCTTTATGAGTATTGATCCAACTGAATTAAACAGTCAAAGAAGATGGAAACTGCAGCAGAAACCAACAGAAATTATATGATTAGTGCTATTTTGGACACAAATTATTCCCTTTTCACAGACCTGCAATACTTCCAGATAGTGTTTTGGGACAATTCCATAGGGCTAACTGTAGAAAAAGCAACATCGAACTGTATTTCATTTATTTACACAGTTTTGAGTCTAGAGCAATATATCAGTTGATTTAAGTCTATATGAGAATCTAGAATAATGCTGTGGTTTTATATAGGACAAAGGAGCTATTTAATTTTAAAAATAATCTCAGAATTAGCATATCAAAACAACAACAACGAAAAAATTAAAGACCAGGAATTAAATTAATAGAAATTAAAAATTAAAATACAAGACAATATAAATTGTATAAGAATAGAAATTACAGAATCAGCTAGGTCAGAAAAGAGCTTTGAGATTGAGTCCAACCTGTGAAGTCATTTAGCTGTCCTAGAAGGAGAAATAAAGTTCTGAACTAAAATGTCAGATTTATTTTTATTGTTAAGATCTGTTTATATGATCTTAACAATAATTCCACTATTTTGTGAATAGTGGAATATTTTATTTCCATCTCCAAATATTTTGAGTTCATTTGTAGACAACTAAGAAAAATAACAAAAGTTAAGGACCAGGCTTTTACAAAAAACAAGATGTCAAAATATAGAAATATATTTTTAGGGTAATCCTTCATATTCAGAATAAAACAAACACCAACTGATTGTCATCTATTCTTTTTGAAGTTATCAGGAGTTGGATTGCTTTTCCTCTGGCCAAAGCCTTGCCAATAGCTGCCACTTCTTGTGCCAAAAGATGTTTAGAGGAATGGAGCACCTTTCTTATGAGGAAAGGCCAAGAGAGTTGGGGAGGTTGCTCATGCTGGAACATAAGGAGTCTCTTCAAGGAGACTTTATAGCTTCTTCCTGTACCTAAAGAGTCCACAAGTGAGCGGGACAAAGGACAACAGCTTTAAACTGAAAGCTGGCAGGCCCAGATTAGATGTAAAGAAGAAGTTTTTACAATGATGGTGGTAAAACACTGGAAGAGGTTGTCCTGTTCCACAGGGCATCCACAGAGAGCTGATGGATGCCCTGTGCCCTGAAACACGCAAGGTCAGGCTGGACAGGACTCCAAGCACTCTGACCTGGTTGAAGATGCAGCGATGCTCATTGCAGGGGTGGTATACTGAGTGACCTTTAAAGGTCCCTTCCAAACCAAACTATTCCATGATTCTATGATTGATGGAAGCATTCTCAAGGGTGGTGAGTTAAATACATAAAAACTGTTTTTGTTGTGGCTGAAAGGGAAGCTCTATCTTCTTCCTCTTTTCTCTCTTTTGGAAACATGACAGATGGAAAGTAATTAATCTAATTGTGAATGTCTACAGAGAGATGCTCAGTTTTGAACCAGACGCCTCAGTTCTGTTATCCATCCTTTAAAAGTCAATGGAGACATGATACTTTTACAGCACAAAACACACAGAGTAATTTAAATACCTACTTCAGATTAAAATAGTCATGCATTATGTCTTTCCACTGCTTACAAAGGGAACCTGAGTAGATTCTTGTAGGTCTTAGCCCCACTTATTCAAATTAGATCAATTTAATTATCTGCTAAGTGTGTGCACATGAAATAACATCTTAATGAAGAAACTTTATGGGTAAAAATAAAACACCAAGTTTTTATTTCCTTTGAAAAGATTCAAACTACTCAGTAGTGTGTATTAGTTATGACATCAAGAACTTTAATTAACCTGAATTGTCTTCACTTATTGATGAATATAAATGTTTGTAGACACTGAAGTTGAAATATCACTGTTACTTGCTGGGGCAGTAGGAAGAGATGGTGTAACATGAAATGAATACCTTCCTATTGAGGTAGCAGGAAGAGAATGTGATCCCTACTGATACCACAGACAAGGATGGGTGTGTACACAACAGATACAAGAGGGAACAGGAGAGACTCCAGCTGAGTGCTTCTTGTTTCTCTTTCAAGACAGTGCTTAATTTTTTCCATTTTCCCCATATCCTTTCCTTTTTTTTTTTTTTTCCATCAGTACATAAATAAGTTTAGCTCTAGGTTAAAAGTAGAGACCACAAAACTGTTGGAGGGCTGTATGAATAAACCAAGAGAATTGTAGGGATATGGAAGAGTTCCTGCTGAAATAAGGGGAACACCATTTTTTGACATGCTGAAACCCTCACAGAAACAGGACAAGCAGAAAAATATCTTCATTCTGACTTTAGTTCATGGGTCAGGGGCACAAACTACCTAACAACTGCTCTAGGGAAAAAGAATACTCTAACTGCAGCAGAATGTCATGCAATACATATGCAAATACTTTAATGCTTCCAAAAACCATCATCATCTGTGCCAGTTTCTGTCACTATTCTGTATTACATGCATTTACATTGCCAACACTGCCCCAGGCATCAATGACAAAACCTTTATTTTGTATGGATTTGTTAGGGCAAGCTTACCTATAAATAGCTTACTTGTAATTGCAGAGAATGCATACAACGGTAAATATATATTTTTGTGTTCTAAGATTTAGATAGTTTTTAGTTTCTATTGAAAATCTGAGTAATGTTATTCAGAATAAATAGTGTATATCTTTAACATAAACATAAATACACAGACTGACAGATGCCCTTTAATTTAAAAATTGGCACAAGTTGTATTTTCCACCAAGGAGAAAGTTTAAAGTTCTTAGGTAGGTTTTGACCCACCACCCACTCAGAGTGGCAAAAAAACATGTAGACTTGTAGAAAACACATAGAATATTAGGATCTACATAGAACAAATATTTTGCCATGAACCATGGAGGTGGGACTGTATGATGAATAATTAACTTATTCATAGTTTTTTATCAAATACAAACACTTTTTTATAATTAGAAGAGTAGAAGGCAAGATAAACAGTTTTCAGAACATTTTTTATGTTGGATGGGAACTGAATGAGTAGAATTTGACCACAAAGTGAACAACAGCAAAAAAGAAATATCAGAGTTATAACTAAAACTGTGTGAATTGTTTTCCTAAGACAATAAAAAGCTTCCACTACAGGTGTGGGAAAGGGGAATATTTCATACTGACTCTTAGCAATGACAGACTATCCATAAAGCTCAAGGAAATCTTGACTGGGAGAAATGTGTCTGAAATAAAGGTTTTGGTGCTCCAGGAGGACAAAATTGCTCTTTAGGGAAAAGAAATTTCAGGCAGGATTTCGTGTACAGTTGCTTCTTTGCCAAAGGTGGGATATTGGTTTTGTTGCCCAAATTGCAGGGTGACTTTTGTTGTTGTTGCTTACAACATCCCCTAAAAATCCATCTCCTCCTCTCAAGTGTTGAATCTGGAAAAATCTGCAGAAAAAGATATGTTTGCCACAAGATATGTTTGATACTCCATGACTTGGCTGAAGATACCATGGAGATGTCAGTGGTGATCTTTGCAGGTCTACTGCAGCTGGCACACAGGGGCCCTTTGCTATTAATGGGATTAAGACACAAATCAATGCCCAGAAATGCTGCCAGTGAAATTACAAAAGAAAGAGAAAAGCTTAGATCCAGAAATACTTACAGAGAGGTGGATTGCTATGTACCACAAACAAATCTGGTAATGGAGAGATTTCCAGGAGAAAAGGCTAAGCCACCACTTAAAACTGACATTAGGTTAGTTTATATAGTCTGAAGGAAGGGAGGGGTGCCCAGCATTTTGCATAATTAGATTTATTTCAAATAGCCCATCTGCACTCTTTTATAACTGTGAGAAATATTTGTGCACACAGTGAGCTTCTGATGAATTTCGAATTGAAATATTTGTTCTTGGGAAAGCCACTGTGCTCCTGTCTTGGCAATTTATCTGATACAGGCTCTTTGCAATTCATCCATGTAATCACAGTATAACAGGTGAGAATTAGTGGATCAAAGTGAAATGTTCAGGAACACACAACCTATCTTTTGAGAGAAATAAAACCAAACTGCCTCTCAGCTTACCATTAGCAGAGATAGCTACTTTTTATTTACTGCCCAGTGAACCACATGCAGTATTTAGCAAAGAAAATAAGTTTTTTAAAAATCTTGTTCTTTGAAGCATTAATTAACCATTGCTTGATTTTAATTTCCTGAAATAAATCGCAATTAAATCTTGAAAAATTCTTACCAGTTTCTGCTGATGTCTTTCTAGTGTTAGCTTAAAAAAATTTAATGTCTCATAGATTTTCTATTGAGAGATGGACTTTATCTCCAAATAAAACCCCAATCCCCAAAACCTAAACAAAGAGCAAAACAAATCTACACACAAAAACCCAAACCAAACCAAAATAACCAACTCTCATTTTAATTAAAGACAGGAGAAGAAAGCAATCCTAAGGCATATGTCTCTTGATAAAAAAGGAAAAGTAAATAATTCAAAATATCATTTAGAGTTTCCAGTATATGTTCAGTATATATTCATTATCTGATTAATGGTTTAAATGTTTAATGTGGTATAGTAAGAGTCAAGAGAAAGCTCTGACAACTTGCACATATTTTCAGTCTCTCTGCAGGTATATAAAATATATGCACATTCATGTAAAAATATTTTACATTTTCTATTAATTACTTTGATAATTAAGTGTGGTATATATTCCTGGGAACAGAAGTTTTAAATCTCTGTCCTTTTAACTTCAAACCAGCTCTTTATGACAACAAATGGTAGTGGCTTTTAGAAGTGTAAGCTGTAACACTAGATAGAAAATATGCATTTGAAAATTCTCTGGTAGAAAATACCCTGCTTGAAAACTGAAATATTTCAGAGAAAAGAAAAAAAACAAGCAACTATTTGAAATGAAAAGCATTTTGAAAATTATAATACTTCCTGTAAGGAGTACATTTTTGGCCTATTAAATAATATAATAAAGGCATGTAACTGCACAAATGAAGCACAGAAATAATCCTTCTCCTGCCCACAGTCTTTCCCAGAAGCACAACTCCTTTTCCTAACATTTGAAATACAAATCAGAAAAAACAGATTTTCAAGTCCATCAAGAAGGTGTTGGCCAAACCACACTAAGTTAACCATCACAGACATGACTTTTAATGTTACTTATACCCTTTGCTTTTTTTTTTAATTATTTTGCGCTGAAATTAAGAAGAAAGGCATATATCATAATGCTATCTTAAATTAAAAGCCCAAACAATAAATTTTTTAAGAAGTTACAAAATTATCCCTGTAACCCCCATTTTTTGTTATGGAGTCAGGAAGCGTGTCAACTCGTGTATAGATTTCCTATTCCTTCTACTTATCCCCCTTCCCTGCTGTGCAGCCTCACACATACAACTTCATCAACTGCTGCTTACACCCAAGCTTCTTTCAAAATGCTTCTTTCTATACATCTAAATCAGAAAGATGAGGAAAAAATACATGCAGAGGGCTTCATGGCATAAAAGTGCAATGATGGAGCCACACTCAATACCCATCGTAAGAAGGGCTCAGGAATTCTCTTCCTTCATAGCTGTCAGTGGAGGTGAGGTTATCTCCTAGAAAGACATTTCTTCTCTGATTTAAACACTTGAGAAAGTGAGGGTCCGTTCAACTAGCCAGCATTCCAATCTCAGATTGCTAGATTTAAGGTTAAACTCAAGTTTTCCCTTGCATCTCATCCTATACTCAATATACAGAATCCTGTTATTTCTCTACTTGTATAGGATTGTGTCAAACCATCAGACATAAGTGCTAAATACTAGAGAGGAGAACATAATTTTAAGAGGAGATTGATCTTTAGAGTCTTTTGGGTTTTTTTTTCTTCTATCAAAATATCAAAAAGTGCTTGATGGCTTTGCCCTAGAAAGAAATAGTCTCATACTGGTATCATGGCTAGAAAACCATCACCTCCAAATCCTCTATATATGAAATGTATTCAGGCTTCACTCACCCCATCCTGCATCTCACCACTACTTATTTTCTAAATTTCTTCTGAAATTACCTGGTTTTACATCTCCACAGTACTAAAGGATAGAGGAAGGAATACTTGCTATTTCAATGGACTGCAGCTATTATAATGCGCTGTTGCAAGGTATACAATAAAATCCTATTTTGGTAGAGCCCATCGATGTTGTTGTGATATAATGGAAGGGTGCCAAATGTGTACCTTTAATCCTAATAACTTCTATTCTTGGTAAAGAACTAAACACCTGTAAAGAGATATAAGAATTTTACATGAAAGGAAAACAAAGAAGTAAAAAGGCTTGGTGTAACTTTGCATTAGGATTCAATAAAGCAGTAGATTATAAAAACTCAGAACAAATTAAGATTATTTGTTACTTTCAAAATTTAAAAAATCTTTAGATATTGAGAAAAATTTTGCAGTATCTTCACCCGAGACTTAAGAAACTACAGAACATTTAAAATTAATGAACTGTTTAAATTTTCTGTGCATTCATGTGGAAATCATTACAATGCTATTTTTGTAATGCAAGACAGTGGAAATTAAGGAAAAGAATTTAAATACAGAAAGAAAATTCAACCAATGCAATTAAACATAAAAGAGAGTTCAAGAGAACATCCCACATTAGCATAAAATCAAAGTATGTTTGCTAATTATTAGAAATATAAAGAAGGTGGGGTTCATTTATATCTTGGATTATATCTAGGTTTTATTTGTGCTTCTTACACTCTACACTGAGCTAGCAATTAGCACCAGAAGTCAATACAAGTGCTTGAAAACCTACTCATGTAAACTAAAAATAGAAACTGCAACTTTGTGTCTTTAGTGATATTTAGAAGTTTCTGGTAATAATGCTTGCAGGCTGGGATAGAGAATGAAAATTCATAGGGGAAAAAGTAACTTGAGAAGAAAATAGGAAGGACACAATTAACCTTCAAAGAATGCTGTAATGATGGTGATGTGACAGTGAGAGTTTGTTTGTTTTCCCTTACTGGTTTCTCCATGCAAAAAAATCTACCTTACCCCTTGTGAACAACTGATAAAAATCATCAGTCTCTGATGTTAATTCCAATTAATTCTGAAGTCAAAACTTTGTCATTGCCTGTTATTAAAAATCTTGGCAGAGTTTTGCAGAATTAGGGGTTTTCTAGGCCTTGCTGGGCCTACAAGAAGCTAAGTGCATGAAATGCACAGTGCATCACTTGCCCATTCTGAAGTAACATTACTTTTTACTTAGAATAGATAGATAGATAGATAGATAGATAGATAGATAGATAGATAGATAGATAGATAGATAGATAGATTAGATAATAGACAGATATATATCTTAGGTATAAAACTGCCATTGGTTTCAGTTGTTTTCTCTCTTCTGAGATAGCCTAGCATCAGGAATTTTGGTGCCTGTATTTGACAAAGCAGTTCAATGGCTCTTTTTGACTTTAAACTAGGTTTTATATTTCATTAATCTTGGGGAAATGAGTTTCTGTCTTCCTTATTCCTAAAAGCTGACCAAATCTCCATGCCTCTCTTCTGAGATAACACTCATCCTCTCCTAAGGAATCCTAACAGGTATGGAAAAAAAAGGAGGTTTCAAACAGACTGTAAGGAGTCTGGCTCTATCCCAGCTCTCAACATAATTACTTATGCTGAGTTCTGCATCTGTGCTAATAGCTAGATAGTTGCATGCATCTTAAATGCCTTTTTTCTTAAAGAAAAAAATCTCTTATCCTGGGTTTGAATTGAAATATGAGCAGAATTAGGTAAGTCAGGTAGGTGGGGAGAAATATTTCCCAGGACAGAATGGGTTTTACAAATGTAGTTTCCAATTTACACAAATGGGGGATGCAAGAGCTTTCACCCCATAGATTTTAGTGGAAGATTTGAGTCTATCTTTTTTTTTCAGCTTTATTGCCTAAAAGTTAATAACCACTTTTCTAAAAAATGGTAATTATTTACAAATGTAAGGAATTAAAGAGTTTATCTTATGTTTCGCTGTTTCAGGTTATGTATATTTAATGCTGAAAAAAGGTGAGTTAAAAATGCTATTAAAAATATTTTTTCAGGTGATTTGTATCAAGTTATTTCTGAAAGGAAACTGTATTTTAATTAGCATTGTGGAAAAATAATCTAATATTTGATTACTGATTTTTTTCAATAGAATTTAAAAATACTGTATATAAACAAAATGCAAAATACATGTTTTCAAAAAACCTGGAGTACTTAAAATAAAATATTAATGAACTAATTTCTTTTTGAGGTAATTGGGTTATTTCCAGTTTTATCAACACATAATTCTACAAACATCATGTCTCAGCATTTCTAACCTACTTCTTATTCATGGATCAGGAAAGGAAAACAAGCTTTCATATTTTGTTTCTTAACAAGATGGTTTAAAGCTAAAAGGAAGCAAAGATCATGTCTTTACCTGAAGAACAGTCTACAGCTTTCAAAGACTGGGTTGTGTAGTCAATGATATTCTTAAATTACAGTTTATTTTTTTCAAAACTACGGTGGCTTAAATGCATTTCTTGAATAATATTTTTGTTCAATTTAAATTTTACCAAGGATATTAGAATAATTTTATACCAAAATACATTTGTCTTGTCATTTCTTTTTTATCTTGACATTTTTGGGGGCTTTTTTTAAACAAGAAAGTGTGTGTTTAATCAAATTTATAAAATAAAATGCAGAGGGTTTTCTTTGTATTCCTCTCCACCATGTATATCTCAAACTTTTAATTAGGAGCATTCGCATCGATGAACATGCTACTTTTTATATTCTATTATCTTCCCTTTTCCATTCTAAAAACGTTCTGTGAATCATTTTCTATTGAATGGAAATTATAGAAGAAAAATCCAGAGGATAAAGATGAATTTAACTCCTTTTGTAATAAAGAAAATACCCTGAATTTGCAGAAATACATTTGCTATTTCATCACAGCAGTGAATAACCCTATTTTCTCCAGAAATATGGCACCTGGATCAAAATAAATGAATGTAGGTTAAAAAAAAAAAAGTATAAAATTATAGACACCATGTAAATCCATATTGCACCTGAGTGCCAGTCTGGCTATAAATGTGGAGATGGGTAACACTGGAGAACTTCAGGTTTGAGCCCTGCTGTTCACTACGGAGCCCTGCCATCTGCGCTGCAAATGTTGGAGTGAGGTGTGTACGGCTCCTCCTGGATGTGCGGAGATGCAGCTGACTGTGGGAGCAGCACACAGAGATGTGGCCCAACTCTGTGACATGATGTGTGCCAAAGCAACCCCCACACCACAGAGCAGCAAGCCACACATTCGAGGGCTGGAGCAGCGTCAGAGCTGCACACAGGTTTTATCTACTAGGTTCTGCATGTTGGAGTTTTCTAAGATTTTGAAATGCTTTTGACCACTTACACATCTTCAGTTTTTAGACTGAACATGCATTATCACCAGAAACTAATCTACTTCTATGTGTTGTGAAAAAGAAGAATCAGAAACGTACATTTCTGTTTCCTTTTGCGTACCTTTGTGATAGTACAGATGAATTATCAGCTAAGCCTGAGTCCCGTGCCTGACTAATACTAAAACGTCAGAGATTCATGGAAATGCCAGAGCTCTTTGCTCTATTCTTCAGTGTCACTGTGCTTTAAACATCCTTCTTGCTTTCACACAAAGGATCATGTATCTTGACAACAAGAAGATGTAGAAAGGTGGTGAGGTCCTGGAATGGATATTCCAGAGTCTACCCTGGTCAGGGTACAAGAGTAATAAAATCTTGGTTGTTTGTGCTCTGCAATATCCATATGTAGGCCCCACGACTGTACTCATGAAAATACCAGTCATGTTCAGGGAGAATGACGGGGCAGTGCAGACCCTCATGTAATTAGTCTTCAAAAGTAGAATGTTATATTTACACAATGTTATAAAATGACTGCAATTTTTGCATCCTACTCTTTTTAATTCGCAGAACAGTCATTTAAATAAAGGTTGATTAGTTCTGGCAATTTAATTGCAGAAACATCTTTGACCAGAAAAAAAATTAGGCAAATACTTACTTGTTTGGCTTGGTTTTTTACCTCCTGCAAATTCTGTAATGTCTTTAATGGGTAAAAATATAAAACACGGGTATGTAATGAAAATTTCTAATAAATCTCATCAGTGAGTAACAGGGATTTAATGTCTTTATTGTGGAATAATTTTTTTCTGCTATCATAATAAATCAATTGGAATTGTAATGATAGTTTCATTAGCATAACTAAAGTTTAGATCTGTCAGTTTTTCTATTTAATAAATAAGTATATATTCATACACATACCCTTATTTTTATCAGGGTCTACAATTAAGCCCATGAAAATAACTTTAGATAGAAATTTCAGCTGAGATTTTTTCCTCTGTCTTTTATTGTTCTTGAAATTTCATCATTTTGAGCTTACTTTCAGACATTCTGGCCATTTCTATTATGAATAATATGGTCTTTAAAATTAAATTAAAACTTCCACATTTTCATTCTGTTCAAGTGATTGTGTCATTCCAGAATAGTTTTTTTAAGCTAATTAATAGCAAGTAATTTTTATCGAAAAAGTGTTTTCTTATTCTATTAAAAACTTGGTAACAAAAAGTAAATTCACTCCAAACAATCAGCACATTACTTCATTTTGGAAACTTTTGTCATGATTAGTGAATCAGATGAATGCTTGTGGGTAACACTGACCTTGACAGAACAGAGATGCCATTACAGGACCATAAAGAATAGAAAAAAGTCTCTTATTTGGATAAACTTCCAAAGACACTTAGTGACTATTGCATGAGAAGAAAAAGCCCAATGAGTGAATCAAAATTTAAAAAAATACCCTGAAGAAAAAAACATTATTAAGAGCATGCTTGAAATCATTGTTGTTCACTAGTAGTGTCAGTCATCACTGTCAGTGAATGTACAAATTTTCTCACATGATATCACTGGGCAAAATCATTTGCTGAATTAGAAGTAAATATAATGGATTCTGCAATCCAGAAAGGAGACTCCTTCTTAAATTTTAGGTAAAAATAAATCTGATAATAAAAACGTCTTCTTTTTTATTATTTTTTTTTTTAATTTGGAAGCTGAGAAGCGTCTTGAGAAAATGTTATATTCAGCACTTCTCTGATATATATTATGAAAGGTGACAACCTCAAAAACTGTAGGTGGAATATAATTAGGCTTTATTATCCCAATTTTACAGATGGCAGTCTGAGACATATAGCAATCAAAAGCTACATAATGCAGAGATTGTAACACAGAACCTTTTTTTTTTTTCCTGGCATAAAAGAACTTCCCGTGATTTTATTAAACATTATTTGTATCTCACTGGGAAAAAAAAAAAAAAAAGAAAAAAGAAAAAAAACCCAAAACCAAAAAAACCAACCAAACAAAAAGAACTCTAAATTTTCCCAGTCCTCAGACCTGCACTAAATCCTCCAGCATTTTATGCTGCCTTCAGGTAAGTGGCCTTGTTGCAACCAAACCCATGTTAAAGGCAATTTACAGGGGTTTTATGTGTTACACCGTAAATGAGGCGATCAACGGGGGTTCCCTCTGGGGTCTGGGTATCCCACAGAGCTGAATTCCTGAGGAGTGAGTAATTCCAAGCTCTTTTCTGTCTGGAGAATCTAGGTGTGAGAAAAGGCAGCTGAAGTGCTTTGTGATTCAGTCAGTAGGGGCAGATGCGTTCTGCAACCTTAATGAGCCCAATAAGGAGGTCTGAAAAGGACGAGGGGGTATTTCCAGCTGCATTTTTAAGGAAAGAGGGTGCCAGAGAACACATTGAACATAAAGTTGTACTAGACAGCTATACATGGCAGGATTTTGGTTTGAACGGGGTCTACTTGTGTAAAAAGTCCCAACAAATTAAGCACGTTTTAAATTCTGGAGGATGCATCTGTGATTATTGTTATAAATGATCAAATCGAGAGCCAAACTTATAAGAAAATTTAGCAATGATTTATTAAATTGTCAGCGAGACCGAATTTCAATCGGCAAAAACCACCACAGCCAAGGTCAGCGTCGAGCCCGGGATCGGCGCTGGGTGAACACACGGACCTGACCCCGAATGTCGGAGTCTCCCCTGTTCACCAATGCTGCTTTGCCCAGCGAGCTCTTATACAGTGTATTGCGCCTGAGGCAGAGATGACCGAATGTTCCTTTTGTGTCCCTTCACATGCAGAACCGGGGCTACACATGTGCAGAGGTAGACAAAAGTCCAATCCAGGTGTCTAGATGTTGTCAGAGCACTCCGGAGGAGAAGTTGGCATTCACACGTAACAGGGTGGCGCCGGTGATCACTGTGGTAGACACAATCTTCGAGGTGAAAATCACTCTTGAGTGGTCCTGGCCACCCAGAGCAGCCGGTGATTATCACCCAGGAAGGTTCCATTCCTACGTTAAAGAGCCCAATGTTATCTTACGTCCTCCCGGAACTAGATGAGTAAGAATAAGACACTGCTCCCGGCTGGGGTGGTCAAAAGACATAGTTTGGATCTTACAATATTTTATACATTAATAGCATGAATTATCTCTATCATATGCTACAATTATTAACACCTAAGTCTGGCATTCTGAATGGAGAAGAAAGAATTCTAAAAACATTGAGATTATCTTTCTTAGAATTTCTCTGCTTGAGACTTGTGTGCGCCCACCCATAGTTTTCCTGATTGTCCAAAATACATATTTTTTAGGGTCTTTACAAGAAGGAGAAAAAAAAAAAGGACATAGAAATGCTAAATCTGGCATGTGGAAATTACCTACTTATGTGAAGCTGCAGAAGACACTAAGTGTTGCAGATGCTGCTCATAAGTTTATTTCTCTATTCTTCTGACATTCAATATCTATGTTTTGGATGTTTTTTGGTTTTACAAGGAAATATTTCCCAGTTTATACAATATATTGTGGGCAGACAATTACTCTTCTTTGCTCTGTTTCACTCAGAAATAGAAGTTTGTGCCTGATCTGTCATCAGAAAGTGTTGCACTCATTAAAAACACACTTCAAACTCCATAGTAAATACATTTTTTCATAGTTCTTTAGAGTTACAGTCCCCATAAATGGTATTTCCTATGTAGATGAAGTATACAAGATCTCTTCATTCACTGCTGAAACGCAGCCACACTTAGAAGGGAGATGTGGTTCAGCAGCTCACAGCAGAACAGTTCCTGCCAGCTGGAATTCAAGGTAGGCTGTGTGTAGTTACTTGCATTGAAATTTGGCAGACACTGCAGACCTCCTGGAGCTTTGTTCTGTAGGACCCACATTATGAAGAGCACCTGATACTAGCTCTAGAAGAGTGCTATATATATAGTATAATATACTATATTATAGTATAGCACTATACTATACTATTATGATACAGTGCTATACTATAATACTAGCACTTCTTTCTTCTTATTGCTGAAAAACACCAAACAAACAAACAAACAAACAAGCAAAAAAACCCCTAACAAAACAAAAAAAAACCCAAAGAAATAAACAAAAAAACCCCAACCCAAACCCAAAAGGTACTAAACTTTCCTACTTATAGCATAGATTTCCCAATGCAAGACAAAGCATACTTCTGGCTGCAGCAGGTCCTCTCTGTTCTGCTGAACTGCCACAGAAATTCTTGTATTAACACTGCTCAGTCATAACACTTATGAGAAGAAATATTTTGTTACTAGTGGATTATTGTTGAGAAAGTTTTGAGAAGATGAGCAGTGTTTAATGGCAGTTACCTAAAAATGTCTTTTTTGTGCAGTCACACTCAAATCAGTCTGGATCAACTAATTTTAATTATTAGTAAATTATTAGTGGATAACTAACACTTTAAGGAAGTTTTAAAATCATATCAGAAAGTTTCCTTTCCTTCTAGATTTACTTGAACCTTCACTAGGCATTTAATTTAAATGTCAATAATTCAGTCATCTTACAGTTTGACTGGCAAGACCTACATGTCTGAAGAGGATTGTTCAATTCCTAACTCAAAGATTTAGGAGTGCTCCTACATTTTGGGGGTGCTCAGACAGGAGATCTAATACACTATTCCAAGTGTTTTTCTCTTTTGCTCCCAAAGTTGTTTTCCCCTCTTTTTTCCTAATTCATCTTTATAAATTCCTAGTGCAAGTTGGCCCTTTTCTAACTCATCCAGCAGAACCTTTGGGGCTGACACGGCCCTTTCAGTTTTCCTTCAGGCTCAACATCCCACTCAATGATTTCAAGCTGAATGTCAAATCTGAACAGGTTTTGGCTATTTTGGGTCCTCCCATGAAAATTTTAGATGATGACAAGTATATGTCCACAGTCATCCACAGTGATTGCCCCTTAAACTGGCATTTGTTGTCTGAAAGACTATTGCTTTGTATGCTGAAGGAAAAAATACTTCTCTCTTTTCCCCTGTCCAACTTATGCCTGCAAATACTTTATTCTTCCTTCCCAAAAAAAGGAAAAAAAAACAAGCTTTGCTTATTTCAGCATTTTTCTTGATTTCTTATAGTCATTTGTGTGTACATTATGTAACACAGTATTAGCTGAAATTAAATTTTAGTATTGCTAGAAAATTCCCACAAAGAAAAATATGTAGATATACATTTCTTCTTAGGTGTGTTTAAAAATAAAGTTAATTATCCTTTTCTGTGTATGAGCATTATTGTAATGTCATCAATGGCAGCAAAACTCAGAACTAGTGCTGCCAAAATCTGGTGCTACCCTGCACAGATGATGAGACTTCTGTAAAAATTAAACATTTTATGGAAAATATAGGTAAGTAAAGAAATTTTAGAGAGAATCTTCCAGCAGCTTTTGTGATTCATAATGGAAGTTCATATAATTTCAATTCCAATTTTCAATTTCAAAATTTTGTCTTTTTTGAGTTTTTGATTGGTTTGATTTTTTGTTGGTTTTCTTTTCTTGCTGTTTTTAATGGATTAGTTCAAAATATATTTCAGTATGTGGATATAGAATTTAATTAAAATTTGGTAAACACTCATGAACTAATCAACCCAAGGAAAAAAATTACCTCACTTTTCATTGGTTTTAAAAAAATCTCATTTTACTTTCTTTTTTAAATTCAAGTTGGTCATCCTTAAAGTTTGCCTGTTATACTATTGGTCTAGCTTTCCAAGTGAGTAATTGCTCCTATGGTGTCATCTTTTTACATTCATTTTCTACCAATGATAATAAACTGATTTTCATCCCTTATATATCAGTCCAATTTCTATTTTAAATTTGGTCTTCACAGTTTCCAGCTGGCTTAATTCAGGACCTTAAAAAGATCACAAATTAAACTATGCAACTACAAAAATTACCATTGTTTACTCCATGAATATCTCTGTGACTAATCAAGCACCTGATTAAGCTTGATTCAAAACTAATTGTGTTCTGCAGTCCCTGGAGAAGGAATGCTATGTCTGTCTTGTATGTTGCTTGCTTTCAGAATTGCCTTTTTTTCCATTTGAAACCCTGCTGGTTTTATGTATTTACGGTTCCTGCCACAGTTATTCTTCAAAAAAAAAAAAGAAAGAAAATAAGTAATGTTATATTATATATGTAATTAGCATATGTTAATAATAATAATAAATTCTTGTTAACAAATTTTAACAAATGTTGAGTTTCCAATATAGATTGTGGTTACATATATGATTTTGGGAAATAGAACAGATAATATCCCATTACAAGATTATGTGAATAGTGTCCAGAGGAATCTGTTCTATCAAAATTTCTTTCTTTCATTGGTTTTTCTAGCTCAGTAGAATTAAAAATATTAGTCAATGAAATCCAATAGTTCCTTCAAAGATTTTTTTTTCTGATGCAGGTATAAACTGAGACTGTCAGGATATATAAATACTGAAATATAGAAAGGTGCCCAAATCTATCAGTCTGATGCTGAAAGAAGGTAGCCTTTTGTATTGGTTTTGATGGGCTCAGGAAGAGCCTTTGGAAGTTTCTTCAAATATTCTTATGACAAGGAATTGATAAATAAAGTCATTGATGAACACTACAATGTCGATGTCGATGATCATGTCAACAGTTATTTTTGGTGAAGTATATAAGACTATAAATTATGTGCTAGATACTTGAACTGCGGTTAAAGACAGAGAGAGAAACCTACACAGGATTTTCTCTCCTTTGTAATACATTTTAGATCAAGAACACACAGCTGACTGGCATCAGGTTTTGGAGAGCAGGGTGCTCCTTGAGGAGTGTCTGCAGTATCCATCACAGAGTCCTTGAGACACTCCTCCGAGTATTTTGTTACAATACTTTGCCTTGAACAACTTATCTACTCTTTTTTGGTGATGCTTCTTCCACATTGAATTCTTTTTTCTCTGGAAGTAATTTATAGCATTCTGTCAATTTACTGTCAGACATGATGAAAATGTATTTATTGAGTGTGAACCAAGCTCTACAGACACTACTCTTCAGCAGTCATGTTCATACTGCTCTCAGGTCTTTGACTGGGAAACAAATTGCAGCTATGAAATACAAATAGATATGTGTGAAAAAGCATATTACTGCAACACAGATATTTAGATTAATTTTTGTAGCATTTTAAAAATAAAAATCAGTTTGCTGATACAATATTGAATAAAGATTTTTTAAACTTCAAGTTAATGGAGAATTATAAATAAAGAGGTGCTTACATTTTAATTTGAGATGAGGCAAAATTTCAAATTACATTATCATATTTCTGATACACATGCAAAATTAATATAATTGGGCACAGAAGTAAACAGATTTAGAATAAAACTCTGATGAGTTTGAGAGGTTGTTGTATTGTCTTAATTACCATAGTACTTTTTTCAGATTCAAGAACAATAAATCACAATCCATATATTAAAACAAAGAAACAAAGAGACCAGCAATCCCGTTGAAAAGGTACAATCAAGGTAACAATTCCTTGATTCCTTTATACAGGATCCATAAAAACGAATGGAGCTACATTCTGTGACTTCAGGCATCTTACTTGACTTCTTTGACATTCTTCAGTTTATCTGTAGCCCAGTGTAACAAGACTGCAATGGAAAAAAAGATGCTTTTTCTCATTATCATTCATGGATATAGAAAATTAAAATGTGTGAATGGTAATGATTATGTATTGTTTAAAAATGAAAGAGCTACACTAAATCCTCACTATTGATGTATGTAATGCTTATATAAGCATTAAGGACTATTTACTCAAACTAATGGCAGATAAGCTTTGTGTCATCAAGGACATAAAGGAATTTTTAACCATTCCAAAATTAAAAAGACCAATCCAAAAAATATTTTCATGAGAGTTCCAGGAATCCTGTGCAAAAATTTCCAAATAATGATTTTTAAATTAATAGGAAAATTAATAGTGTGTATTTTGAGAAACTTTGTCCTTTCATTGCAGCAGTTAATTAGACAATTAGAGCTGTTAAAAATTGCATAAGATTAACCTCAGAGGAACAGCATCCCAAATCTCAGGTAGAAAGAATAGAAAACATAAGGTATTCTTAAGAACAATTTTTAGTTACCTCTTTGAATATCAGACTAGGTCTTCTGTCACCATAGTTCCTTCATTAACTGCTACTTAGTGAGCACATCAATAATTGAACCAACTCACTGTTTAAAATTGTGAAATACCGCTTATATATGTTGTGAATATGATTTCATAATATTTATATTTTGCGGATAAATACTTAATTTGCTAATTTTATATTTCCAGAACACAATGAATACATCAATTTTCTCTTGCTTTCTTTTTCATTTTGTTGATTTTTTTGCACTGCAGAGAAATTTTTCTTTACTAGAACTGAATATCTTTATAATCATACCTGAAGTAGAGACTACAGACAAGAATGATGGACAATGTAGTATGTCTTACTCAGTACTTTGCACAGTTTTTGGCTCTGAGACTGGGACTACTGGCTCTGACCTTTAGGATGACATTTAGCACCTTGTCTGGAACTGAAAATTGCTTTTTTTCTAATCCAAGACCAGTCAAGCCTCTATTTACCCTGTCTCAACCCATGTAGTCTTTTTGTATTGGGACATTTCATTTTCTGGCCAGATGAGCACTATGAGTTTTTTTTCAGTGAAATCTTGGTTAAATGCATCATGTCAGGAAGCAGTAGAGGTTGGCTGCCCCACGTGACAAGGGAAGATGCATGCCAGGCCAGACATCAAGCAGCAGCCTCAGAGGCTCAATCATAAATATGTCATTCACCATGAGGTGAGAGAACAGGTTCATAATGGCAAACTCATGCAAGTTTGAATCAGAACTTTCAGGCAACTCCAGTATGATGACACCAGGCCAAGGACCATCTGAGAAGTCAGCCTATGGTCTCGGTCCAATCACACTCTGTTTCAGGTACTGTAATTCCAACTCTGTGTGAGCCATCACAGTTGTTGATTTTCCTTTTGGAAGAGTGCTCCAGAGGCTGTTTACCAGGCAAACCTGAAGGAAAATGTTTACTCAGCAGTGAGTCATGGAAAGAGGATAGATAGACACAGAAATAAATATTTTCTGTAAAAACAGTCACTATGTTGATTTCATGTTTAATTTCTACTCTTCATTATTAGAAAAATTTTTTTTTGTTTTCAGGATTTCTTCATCCCATTCCAATTATTTTAGAAACTCTAAATGCAAGACTAAATGACATCCTTCTCCCTATGGGTGAAGAGGATGCTCTCAAAGAGGAGATTTCTAATGATTGTTGTTCCTACTAGTTTTTAAATAATTGAATTCTGCTGACTCTGACCTGTCAAGGATTCTCAAAGCAGCTGAATAAATGTAATTAACTGCCTTTATTATTATTTTTAAATCAAGTTCATACTTGTGCTAACACCCCAAAGCACCCAATCAAACGTGACATTATAAGATATCATGTCTAGAGCTACCTATTAAGACACATCTACTTTAAAGTAAGCACCAAGTACTCACCTTACTCCCACTTAGCAGAAGTGGGTTCTTGCAGTGAGCATACTGTGTACTGTATAAAATTTTAGTGCAAAAAGTCCTAATTTATGTGTTGTTGTAGAAATTTTCTCAGTGTGAGCATAGTAGATATGTAATGTATGCATCAACTGTATAATGCTAACAAATGAAGCTAATAATCACTTTGGCTAGTCCTTAAAACTGAGTGGAATACTTATTATGTACATTTATTTTTCCTCCTAAATGTAAGCTATTAGTGTAAACAGTAATGACCACCTTTTTAGCATTCTGTTATCAATGTAAGCTACTTAATAAGTACAGATCTACTAATCATGATACACTAACTGAAGCCTGTGACTTCATAGCTTCTAAGAATACACAAATAATTCCATTGAAAATCAAGATATACACCTGATTTTTAAACTCCTGGAAATTTGAGGTTTTTAAAAAAATTCCCAGGAAGAACAGCACACAAAAGGCAGTGAAAAGTGTTGGACAGGTGCCACTAAACATCCAGGACTACTACACTACCTAATTAAAGAACAAGAGTTTACAACCAGAAGTTTAAACAAGGTCTAGTTTGCATGTGTTTGAGAAGTTGTACCCAGATGCTGCTTGGAGTACAGAGCACACTAATAACAGAGTGTGTTCCAGCTACAGAACTTAAAAGCCTGTTTATCAGTTTGAAGCAGACACTTTTGTAGAAAAGTGAATGCACAAATGTTTCTGGTACCTAGCTTATTACAATTACAATAAAACTAGTCTGTCAGTATTTAATAAAAAAGTGTTTATTTAAAATTCCTATCTTCAAATGTTACAAGCACAGACCAGTGAATCTTCATGAATCTTATGATACAGCTAGTTAAGCATGACTACTATCTTTTATGCCTCAAGTAATGCTGCTGTTGAAATTCAGTGGCTTGACATGGGCCACCCCAAAAGAATCAGTATTGGAGCTAATGAGATTAAAAATGCTCCCTTGGCTTTGTTCATGCTTCAGAACAATTTTGTGCTTCCCTTGTAATTGTTTTTTAACAATTTTTTACCCATGTCTAGCTGAAATCATGACTCTCTCTATGGCTGCTGCTTGACTTGCAGTGTTCTATATCCAAATACCATCCTGGGTAAAGAGAGAATGGCAAAATCTCTGCATGGGAGCACTATCACAGAAACACTATATTTTCCTTTTCTTGGGGTCTAGGACTAAGTTCTGTAAGTATGGCTTTTCTCTCTGTCATGAGAGACTGTAAGGCTCCAACAGACTTTTTATTCTTTAGTGGCTGAGGGGTGCTGCATGTATCATGGCCAAAGGGAAAGAGCTTACACAATCCTTTATTAAACTTGGAATGCCAAATTTTCAAAAGTACACAGAAGCAAAATACAGTTTTCTTGGGTAAATATTTATTTGGTTTGGAAGAGGTATCTTTCAGCATCCAGTAAAGAAACACGTTCTGGAAAATACAATCCTTTGCTTGTATTGATTAATTTCATGAAGTCTGAGAACAGACTTAAAAATGACTTGATGCTGTTGACTGAAATAAGTAAGTTGCAACTGGTACTACAAATACTGGTGGAACTCAGAAAAATGAAATAACACTGAGGAATCATAAATATGTCATTCAGCCAAGGATGGATATTTCTGGAATTGTGTTGAGTGGGGATTGCTTCATCATAAAGCAAAATGGTTCCTTTTGGAACACTGCCCAGACTTACCTAACTCTATTAACTCCAAGCAGATATTGCTGCATAAATGTCAAGGCAAAATGAGCAATGGTAGACTAGACAGGCCTCTGAAGACAACTGTTTTAAATAAGAAGTGTTTCCACACCACCACCAAACCTGACTTAAGAGAGAAAATTAGATACTAGGATATCACAAGAATAAATTTTCATTTAAAAAAGTTTGATTAGAAGCATTGTCTTGTGTGATTTATAAAAAGGAGCAAGACTATTCTCCCAAAAATGGACATTTCAGTGGGTTATCCAAACAACATGCAAACCCAATTTAAAATATTAGAAATGTTTTGGAATTTGAATGTTTTCTTATAAAGTAACCTATGATATATTTTTGAAAGGGAGAAAAAAAATACGGTAAATATGATTTTCATTTGGGATTTTTTTGTGTTAAATCGGTTGGAATGTATTATTCAATTGCAAGGTACTGAGGATAGAACTCCCTGGAAAAATCTTTATTCTAACACATACCTTCTAATAATGGAAATCTTTCACACAATTCTTTCCACAAGGTTTTCCTCAGGTGATGTTTAATGCAGTTTTAGTTATCAGAAGAAAAGTGGTTTTCTAGCTTCATCTCTGTTCCACTCTATATCCAGGACTGATACAAATATACCATGTAAGTTACTCTTGCTTCAGATGCTTCCATTGATGCAAAACTACACTTTTTGATTCAGGTACAAGAATACAAATCCATATTTTTCAACACATTTTGGTTTAATAAGGATTTTTGTTGTGTTGTGTTCAATTGTTCTGTTCTGCTCCCCCTACGTTGTATTATGTCTATTAGCTCTGTTCCCCCTATGTTTTAATAGTTCTGCCCTGGTTCTTCTCCCCTCCCTTATGCTGCCCATCATCCCTAGTTGCCTAGTGACCATTGTATCTCTTTCTAGTTCCCTCCCCAGTTGCCACAGCAACCAATGTATCTTTTCTTTGAACTCCTCCTTGGTGCCCTGCCAGTCACTCTGCGCCCCCACCTCTTTCTCCAGAATCTTCTAGTCAGGGCGCAGGGTGATTGGCCTTGAGGCCAGGGCCCTGCCCTTGACTTGTTCCTATAGGTTTGTTTCTTATGTCAGTCTGTATCATCCCACTCCCTGTTGTAACCCCATTCGTCCAAGGACTTGCTCCTCCTCCACTCCCCCGTCCCTTTATAAGTTACTGTTGCCGCCCCCACTTGGGCCTGTTGTGTTGCTGGATTCCCTGGGATCAACATGACCCCAGACTTACCCCAACTGAAGAGTCTTCTCCTTATTTCCTGCCGGACACAGATAGAAGTGGCCACGGCCGATCCCAAGGAGGAGGCACAGCTGCTACGGCTCAGGGGGCTGTCCTCAGGCTCTGCCCGGAAGCATGGCTCCAAGTGGTAGTGCCCCCTGATCTGCTGGCAGTGCTGGCCTGCTAGCCTGGGCATTTGAGGAGGTCGACCCTCCTCCTCTCTAGCTGCACAGCAGTAGATTTTAACATAATTTCCCCTATTTCTCATTTGTTGTCATGGTTTAACCCCATCCAGCCACAAAATATCATGCAGCCACTTGTTCGTTCTCCCATCAGCAGGATCAAGAAATGAAAGAGTAAAAGCTGGAAAACTTGTGGGTTGAGATAAAGACAGCTCAGTAGGAAAAGAAATAGCTACACACACAAGCAAAGCAAAACAAGTTCCGTCACAGCTTCCCATGGGCTGACAGTCATTCATTCATCTCCAGGAAAGCCAGGATCCGACTGTGTAACGGTGACTTGGAAAGACAAATTACCACCCACTCCAAAAGTCTTCCCCTTTCCTCCTTCTTTCCCCCACTTTACACACTGAGCGTGATGGTCTGGAATATCCTTTTGGGCATTGGGGATCATCTGTCCCAGCTGTGCCTCTTCCCAGTTTCCCACCAGTGTGGCAGTAAAAAGAGCAGGAAAGTCTTTGGCTTGGTATAAACTCCTGCTCAGCAGCAGCAAAACTATCTCAATTTTTATCAACCCTGTGTATTATGTGTACTATCACAAATCCAAAACACACCCCCATGCCAGACACTGAGAAGAAAATTAAACCTACCCCAGCCAAAACCAGCGCCCTTGTCACATAGAAAAAGCAGTTCCATGAAAAGGCTGAATAGGTGTGGAGAGCTTTGTGGACAGTTGGCTAGCTGAGAACGGTCATGTCGACATAATACCGTTGGTTAAGTTAGAAGGAGACAAGTCTAGGATTCAGCAGTGTCCAACCACTGACAAGGACATTGTGCCCTTGGTGCAACAACTGGATAGAGGAGAGGATCTTTTGCCAAAAATATGAGGATAGTTTCAGCAGAATAACCACAAGAATGTAGAAGTAGTAACAAAATAACCATAAGAATATAGAAGTAGGTGTGGTTGACCAAGAAGTAATTAACCAATAATGAGCTCAGGTTTACAATAAGTATAAGTTTCATTAACACCAATATAAATATATGTGAACTATCAATAAAGTTCGAGACTTGCTGATCACGCATATTGTGTGCTGCACTTCTTCCGCCGATTTCCCACAAATAGTAAAAGTAAACAAATAAAAATTTTGTTCAATTCATCTTAGCTATGTTTTGTTTTCACTTTTTTTTTTTCTAATTTCAAATGAAGGTTGGAATATACACACAAAAAAACCCCAAACAAACAAAGAAACCAAAACCAAATATTCCTATTTCTGTGTGCATGCATACTTAGTTTTTTATCTTTTGTTGGTGTGATACATACTCTTTACTATGAAAGACAAAAACCTCCTTCAACCTTTATAAACTTAAGTAAAGTAGCAGATCTATATTTTTATATCACATTCCACACCTATTGCAAATATGGGAAATTAACCACCTGAATTTATTTATTAAATGTAATATTCTGAAGTTTAGAAAGTACTGAGATAGCTATTTTTAGGATTGATTTATTAAATATGTCATACATTTCCATGATACATAGACTGAATCTTTAGCACCTAATCTAAAATACAAAGGACACATCAAAAGGAGAGAATGTACTGTATAACTATTCATGTGTGTGAAGAAAAATTATTTGTGAAAGTATTTCTTCATGAGACAGGAGACTGTTCTAAGAATAGAAGAAGAAGGTTTATCAGAGCAGAAGCAAAGGTCTGAATGCGAAAGTTGAAAACTACCATAAAACTTCTGAGAATTAGAAAAAGTAAAAGATGTGGGAAAACATTGCATGCAAGGAAAATAAATGCAAAAAGAATGAAAGGACAGTTTGATTTATGTCCCTGATGATCAAAAACCTTTCAAGAAACCAGTTTAATGAATGATGTAGGACTGACAAAGAGAAAATTCTCACATAACAGTAACTAATGATAAAATGCTTCTGAAAGAGGAAAAGTTGGGATTCAAGGGGAAACTGAAGGCAATGTTGTTTTCTTTTCAATTGAATCTTAAACTGAAGACATTTCCTAGCAGCAATCCCTAACTTATTCTTCAGCTTAGCTATAAAGGCCAATTTGTTTGGTAATCAATAAGTACAAACCACAAATAAGTAAATCCACTGAACTGCCAGACATTGTTGGTACTAACCACTGCTTGCACACTGTGTTTTGCCATATACCCACAGGTCATTGACTCAAATAGGAGCTTTCATCAAAACTTGGGTGTCCCAGTCATGTTGAAGAATTTCCAGGTATTTTACCATTGCTGAAACATTTCCCAAAACCCCACTTGTCTAAAACTACTTATAACTCATTCTCCAAAATATAGAAAGGAGTTTTGTTGATCTCTGGGAGTAGAGCTCTTCTGCAAGCATGGAAAACAAGGCTTTTTTTCCTGGCTAGTAGCTCTTTCTGGTTTCACCAAGAGCTTTACATGACTAATGTTCTCAGCACCTGTCACACCAGTAGCCAAGAGCACAAATCAATGAAAGGAACTCTGTCTTATTATTTTCTCTGTCAAACAGTGCAGGCCAGGGTACAATAATAAGATACAGTGAGAAGTTATGCTATTCAGATAACAAATCATATCTCTGCAACTTAGGGGGAAAAAAAGATAAAATAAAATAAAATAAAATAAAATAAAATAAAATAAAAATGTAAAATAAAATAAATAAGTAACAAAAATAAGTGGTTTGTAACTACAGAATAGGTCTACTGACCTCAAAGCTGAGGAGGAGCCAGATGTGGATTCCAGTGAGACATCTGGCTCAAGTGACCCTAACCCATGGTACTCCACCAGCAGTAAAAGGTGAGGGATAATAGTGGGTGATTCCCTGCTGCAAGGCACAGAGGAACCTGTCTGCCAGCCTGACCTGTTGTCTAAAGAAGTTTGCTGCTTATGGGTGCCTGGATCCAAGACGTTGCAGAGGGACTGCTGAAGTGTGTCCATCACTCTGAATATTATCCCCAGAAGTTCTCTCTTGTGGGCAACAATGGAAAAATCTGGAGAGCATCCATAGTGACTGCAGAGCTCTAGGGGCCGAGGTGGTGTTGTAAATCCTGTGGCTAAAGGGGCAAAGCTGATACTGAATGCCAGAAAATGTTTGCAGAGCTGATGCCAGAAGCAGGGTTTAATTTTTATGACACCAGAAATTATGTAAGAATTAGCCTTTGCTCAGGATAAAAATCATTGTGTGGCACGTGAAGCACAAGAAGGTCATCAGGAGTAGTCATCTTAGCCTGATTGGGGGAAGTCATGACTGACCAACCAGAGAAACTTCAACAATGAAATGCCTTGGTGAATATCAGGAGAGAGCAGTGGATTTATTTATGTTGAGTTCAGTAAGAAATTTGGCACTGTCTCCAAGAAGATCCTCACAGACAGCCTGTTGAAGTATGGACTGGCCAAAAAGACAGTGAGGTGGATTGGAAATTAATGATAAGGCCTAGAGGGTGATGTTCAGTGGAACTAAATCCAGTCAGAGGCCATAAGTTAGCAATATAGACCATAGTTCAATCTTCCTAAATGATCTGGGTGAGGGCCAGAGTGCACCTGCAGTATGTTAGCTGCAGACCTTAACTGGGAGGAGAAGATGATATGTCAGAGGGTTGTGCTGCCATCCAGAGGGACCTTGACAGACTGGAGAAATGAGCTGGGCTCTTGGGAACCTCATGTCATTCAACATGGGGAAGTGCAGAGTCCCAAACCTGGGAAGAAAAGAACCCATACACCAGTACCTGCTGGAGGCCAACCGGCTCAAAAGCAATTTTGCACTCCTTCTAACTGTCCTGACTGTTAGTTTTTGTATCTCAGAAAAAGAGTATCTAGTAAATTTTAGAAATGCCAAGTCCATACACATATTGAGTTCTAAATATCATGTGTGTGGGGCTCTCAATGGCAGTTATAGTGTCACAGTAGATCTGTGATTATTTGTAATGCAAAATATTTTTATTGTTCAGTATTTGAGAAACAAGCTTGTAGGCTTGAGAAGTGACTTGCAGAATTTCTACAGAACTATACACACTTTTTTCTCTCTTTGTGCTGTCAGCGCTCAGTTGTCATGGTTGGATAACCCAAATCTAAATGGGAAGCTCCTTCAATGATCTTGAAAGTGTGACCTGCCAGGCTCTCTTCTGCCTGTTCTATCTCTGTCAGTAACAGATGAGCATGAAGACAATGCCCAGACAGGAAACATTACTGTACCTCTGTTTCTCTGAGTAAGTAAATCTTTATCACTGTGAGCTGTGTCTTCAGTACAGCACTTGCAAATGTAGTATCTGATTGCTGATTTTCTCTACAGAAATCTCATTCAGATCCTTCTTTATGATTCATTTCTGCATACTCACAGTTATAGAATTGCTGTAATTATTCAGGGTGGGCTCTAGGATTTCTGGGGACAGGTGTCACTGTTCAATTACCCTCATCCACTCTAGTGGTTACATTGTGAAGAACCGTGGGAAAATGTGCCAGTTATTCCAGACCCACAGACAAATCTGCACTGAAATGCTCTCACTGCCTCTGTGTGCAACCTCCCCCAAGTTTCCAGTTTTCAAAAGCCGAGTTTTTGATAACTGCTACTTCCAAGAAATTTTATCACAATCTTCCTCTTCAGTTAAGCTTTGCACTTAACAACTTTCATGTAACTGCAATCTGAATATTGTAACACATCTACTCTAATTCAGTTTAGGAATGTTTCTCAATGCTTGGCATAACTTACGTCTTCCTAGAGGCAGCAATCTTCTTTTTTATTTTTCTTTTTTTTTAAATCAAAACTAGGATTTTTACCCTAGAACTAAGACATTTTACTGTAAGAGAGAAAAAGCACTGTCTTTTTTTCCCCCTTTCCCCTCAGTCTAGCTATGGTGTCACTTGTGTCTGCCTAGAGTGACAACAAATTCACTTCATTCGCAGTAAGGGTAGCTGCCTTTCTCTATGTTGTGCTATCAGTTTCTGTTAGACACTTGGAACTAGATTCAGTTTTATAAGTAAAAGCACCTGGTGTCATTTTAGGTGTCCTATGACCTTCATTTACTGGTCTAGAAATACTATACTGTCTAGAAAATAGTATTTTGTGGGTGTTCTGTGTCACAAACAGCAGCTACATGCGCATGTCCCAGGCATTTTGTAGCTTTCAAAATATCAATTGATATGTGTATTTAGGGAACAAGATACTGCCCAATGAGTCATACTCATGACCTCACTCATGGAATTTGCCTTTATGGGACCCCTTGAAATTCCCAATTTCTTTTCAAGTACAGTTACACACTACTTCATCTTCAGTTAGACAAAATTTAAAATTACTGGCCTTGCTTTGCTGGTATTAGTGTGTAATTCTGAGAAATGTATACCTAACTCCACTGAGTTTTATTTTATTTTTAAATATTTTTCATACTGTTTCCTCCCAGCTAATTGAATTGAATATGACAGTGACAAGTTGGTACATTTCTTAATCTGTACTTGTTTGCAAAATGCTTGATATTAAAATTCTAAACTTTTCTTTTCTTGGCTTCGGTATAACACTTCTAGGAAAAAAACCCACCCACAAACAAGCAATAATAGACAATAATAGAAAACCTCAAATAAACACACAATCTCCCCTATTTTGTATGTACAGTATTATGTTTAGTTCTGATATCCTTCAGAAAAGAGCTTTTTGGAAAATGAAAGTGAAAATGAAGTTGGGAAGTAGGCATGTTGCAGTTAATAAAAACAAAGCCACCCTATTCTGCTAAAGGCTGACATCTTTGACTTGTTGCTCATTGATTGCATGTGCACAATCTCATTTCAGTAGCACTCAAAATATCTCTACTGTTCACTTATCCTTTTAATTGCTAAAATGACCTTCATTTTGCTGGTTTTGTATACATTATCCACTACAGCTGGTCTCTAATTTGACTTGGTTTTGAGGGTAGGGAGCATGTTCTCTCTCTCACACACCTGGCACTCTCAATGCTTAAGCAGGAGAAGTTTATTCTTGAAAATAGTATAAATATACACAATTTTAAAAAGATTTTTCTTCACTGCATATTTTTTCGCTGTTTTGTGAGGTTGTTCAAAGTCACTCTGTCTCCCCCTAAATTTTTATGACATTTGTCATATGAAACAAATTTCTTGATATTCAGTAGATTAATGAAGTCTAGTTTTCTAGTGACTTTTCTTTGATTCTCTGCCTGTTCTCTATGCACAGCCACAACACAGCACAAGACATGAGCCAAGGCTAATCCAGGCTGCAAGTCTGTGACTAACAAATATTGAAAATGAACTGATCTTGCTGGTTCTCATCTTGTCTCATGGCTGAAGAGTTTTGCACTAATTCTTACCCACAGATGCCTGTCAGTCAAAAATAGATATTAGCATATTTTTAATCAGATTAACAGAAATTCTAGGCTGAGAAAGACCTTCATTAGTCATATCTTTCACTTTCAAATCTTCCTTTGAGGGCTAAGAAATACCAATAATGTCAGCTTTCTCGAAACACCAGCAGATACTGATGCACAGACATTCACAGAGTTTCTGAACCACCTCCTCCAGCTTCATGCCATCTAAATATTGCAAGGTTCTTTTGTGACATAGGTGGTAAAAAAAGTCAATTCCCTTATTTCCATTATAAATCACAGTTATTTAAGCAACAATTAAATCTTGCTTTAAAGACTGCAAAAGTTAGCTTTTGGCATTTTTAAACAAGAACTGTTTTGGCATTTTTAAACAATCAGAACTGGCTTAGGTGAGAACTCTTCCACGTAAAACAAATCTATACATAATAATAATAAAAAGAAAGAAATAGTAATAATTTTATAAATAAGCCAGCTGTTTAAATATTTCCTGAATATCAGTCTTTCAACCATAATTATTCTTATCAGAGCTGTCTGTCTACCTGCTATAAGTGTCTAGTGTCTCATGAACCAAGCATCCATACTTCTTCCTTGATATGGGAGCTCTCCCACAACTATCACCAGAGGGCAATATCCACCAAAGCTCTCACATATAGGCTGAATGAGGGGCCTTCTGTATGTTTCCCGTGCTGTCTGAGTCCATCAGTATGTCTATACATAAATATATATCTGTTCTTCCTTCCCTGTATGGACCAGGATGTTGAAGCCCCACTGTGTCCTGTAAACTTACAGGAGGTAATTTCCAGACTGTCTCAATGGGAGTTTGGTCAAGAGCTGGAAGTTCTGACTGAAAGGGATGACAAACAATGTCTGAAAACCTTCATACTCGAATTGAACAAGTGCAAATAAGAGTGGATCAGGAAAGAGCACTCACTGGTTTTGGAGCTCCATAGGACACCTGAGGGCAATGTATGTGGGTTTTTTTATCCCCCCACTGCAGAATTACCTTGCATCTTTTCTATACTCACCCATGGAGGATGACAATGGTGAAATCACATCACTGAGATGCTGGCCTGGAGCCAGTGAGGATTATAACTAAAATCCAGGAAATAATAGGAGCAGGAATTACAAAAGGGAAATGTTTTGTAGCATATAAGAACCAGATAATAATTTTATTCTCAGTTGAGCACTAGGCTTAGCTCTCCCAGTTCTTACCTAGGCCAAAAACTGAACCTGCAGTATGTGGAAGAGGAATAGGCACTTTGTTTGAGTATAAAGATGATTGGAGAAATTTGCAGATCTTTTCCTATAAAGATCTCTGTGAAGAGCTCTACCTAAGATACAAGGAAATTTTTATCAGAACTGAAAGTCCCAGACACCATGGTGGGGTGTTTCCCATGAATATGATGGAGAGAAACCCCTCTATCTGCAGGAAGGCAGTGGGACATGAAGAAATGTGTTTTGAAAGGGAAAGGGGCCTTGTGGGCGGAGGCTCATGGAGAGCTGTGCCATGGAATGAACTGAAGACAAAAGTGTGAAAAAACCAAGTGGGATGGACTTCGCAGAGTGTATGTGGATGGTGTCAGATAGAGCTGTCACTTCATAGAAGTCACAGTAACACTCCCAGCAACTTTATTTTGGGAGTGTTCAGGGGTCCTTTCTTACACAGCTTCATGCAGTGATTCTGCTCATTATGTACATTTATGTTGATAAGAAAACTGGTACCCAGGTGTTAGGTTATGTGATAAAAGTCTGATCTCTGTACACACCAGAGCGTAAAGGGCACCCCCAGTCACATGTGGGATTATGGATCCTCAGCAACTTCACCTCACTAAGCCACCAGGTCTAACACTGAGAATCTGCAGCTGACTCTTATATGTCCAATGATTAATTTAATTTCAGCAACTGCTTGAGATCTACTTTTGGGAATAGCAAGGACAATCGGATAAAGCATTATCACCAATACTGCAAGTAATTAGACACCTCCTAATCTCAGATTTTGATAAAATTTTGTAGAATAATGACCTCAAACATTAACACTGTATCTTTGACACCACTGTCAATCCAAAAGACATTTTAGCCAGCCCTGGAAAGAACAAATGGACACTACTGACTGACAAAAAACTGAAGCCCAGTAGAGTGCAGCCTATAAAGCCATTTAAAATAAAAAAAATTGCCGGCCTGCTCCTGTATATAATGTATTGATGGTTTTAAAGTGGATTTACTGGCGCTAAACCATTGTCTCACAAACCTGTAAATGTCTAATGAGTCTGGCTTTCAGAAGGCACCAATTGCTCTTTCCAAGGCTACAATAAGGTAACAGAAAGAAGTGTACTGCCCTAGTTGAGCCAGTTCTACATCTGACACCTGACTTCATCTGTCCTTCTACACCCTGAAATTGGTTGTAGGCTGTGGCTAATCTCACCTTGGTCAAAAACAAGTACAAGCTGTGATGCATGACCTGAACTGTGAAGGCGTGTCAGTCTAAGCTGAGCATCAGCAGCATCCCACAACTTGGCAAAGAACCTACTAAAAAGTTGAAGAATAGAGAAGTGCTGCTTTTTATTGTGGCAATACTAATTGCAATTGGTAGAAGTAGAGCATGATGAGCAAGGCAAAAAAATAATTAGAAGGTGCTATTTTGCGTATTTACTTTCTTCTCCAGAGTTCCTATTTTCCATCTTCCTATTTTCTCAACCTTGTGAGGTTTTTCAAGGACACTGACATATGGGGCCCATTTTGAAGGACTGTGTGTCAAAGCTAAAAGCATAAATGAAATAAGAATTCTGTCAAGTAAATCTTCCAGCTCAGCTAAGGCAGTGGGAAAGCCTCTTGTGGACATTTCTGAATGCTCCAGCATGAGGAAGCAGTTTTGTGGAGCACACAGATAAGATCATGAGATTTCTAAATCTATAGTCTGTGATATTAGGCAATTAAATTTGCTAAAAGCTGACAGTTTCACAAGCTGTGAATAAGAAATTCCACTTGCCCACACTGCCACAATATCTGAACAGCCTGTTCTATATATTTCTTGAGTCCTTTGTACTACCAGATGCCATACATATATTATTTTTTTTAAAAATGCATTCTTTTTATAGAGGTGTTTCCCATATTTTGAGTTAATTGCAACACAGCATTCATCATTTATTTAGAACTTGTTTTAACATGTTTCCATGCTTTTTATGTATATTGGTTGCTGATTTTTTTAAGGTGTGATAAAGTCTGGGAATATTTTCTTTCTTCATCATGTTAGCTTTAGTACTTTTATTTCTGTATGTATGCAATTAACATGAGATTTAACATATTTTCTTATACGATGGTTATAACAGACAATGCATGTATCAGCAGAACTAAAATAAATTTCTATGAAAAGATCTCATAAAATAATAGCATGATATGGTAAAAAATATTCGAAGATATTGGAAATAGGATGTACTTACCAACCTTTTATTTAAATGCTCCACAAAGGAGGATCCTGTAGCTTAAGAGATGATATATTTTTAATATCTTCCCTTGACTCATTTAACCAGATTTTTTGCTCTTATACAAAGGTTTAATTTTATTCTTCCTGTGTTGACATAGATATGCATTTTCCACCATGCTGCCTAAATTGAGTCAATAGAAATTTTATTAATCTGTTTTAAGTATAACATTTTTGCCTTTCAACAGCTTTTCCTAAAAAAGTATTTATTTTCCCATATAGCACAATTTCATAATTTGATATATGTTAATTGTAGCTTCTCCAATTAATTTCTTGGCAGGAATGTGATTTAAGCTAGCAGCATCCATTTTCACTTTATGTCTGTGCTATTAGTATAGAATTAATTCAAGAAAAAGCTGTAGACAATGCACAAGTATTTGTATAAAAACAGTTACAATTTTCTAACATTCACACTCATAGAGCTATTTCAATGTAATTTTCCTAGAATACTAAAACCAATATTAATAAATTAAATAGCATAATAAATTTCAAGTTTTATAAGGATGGAAGTTTAATATAAAATATTAGTAAACGATTTAGTATACTATTTATTCATTTGCAGTTAATGATTTGATAAATCATGGAAAAGGAGACTTTTTTTCTTATTTATGTGATTATGTATTTTTACATTTAGGAAACTAAAATGATAGCATTAAAACAATACTGTAACTTATTTTTACAGTTAAGGCCTTGAAAGCTTTTAATTTTACTCCATTTAATGTATTTTGCTTATTTTTTCCCATGACTTTGACATGCAGTCGGAATTCCTAATAAGGCAATATTATCCAACCAGTAGAACAGAAATACTAAATACAAATAATACTGCCTGAATATAAAATAAACACAGGAGGCTCCACCTGAACATCAGGAAACTCTTTTTGACTGTGAGGGTGATGCAGCCATGGCACAGATTGCCCAAGAAGACTGTGAAAGTTGTAGATACTCAAAGATTCTGGGGTATCAAAATGTATCTGGACATGGCTGTGACCTGCTGTTAGGTAGCCTTGCTTGGTCTGGGTGGTTGCACACCACGACCTCCAGAGATGCCTTTCAAACCCAGCTGTTCTGTGAATCCGTATGTTCACAGGACAATTTCTTCAAGTGAGATGCAGAATTAGCTTGAATTTGGAGATCAGTGCCCTCAGACCGTAGTTTTCTTTCTCTAAAACTGCCTCAAATGTTTTTGTTAAGAAGACAAACTGAATAGAAGTAATTTGTAATGTACAAGTCTAATTTAAGAAGTCATTGTGTCTGTCATCAGTTTTGAGGACAGAAAAGGATAATGTAAAAGCCAGGTGGCTTTTTTACCTGCAGAGTGCTACACCTCTGTTAAAACCTGCATTTCAAAAAGACTAAACTAGTACTGACAAAAAAAAAAACCCCACTTAATACCAATATTAAGGCAAAAATTTTTGAGTGTCTAGCTTTATTGTCTTTTTTGTCCCTTCTTTTTTCTCCTGTGGTAAAGATCAATTCAATATTTTCTTACATAGCCAAGGGAATTGAAGGCTTTTTGAAGGTACAGGATGCTTCACAAATTCTCAGCCTAAAAATCTGTTCCATGTTTCTGTGAGCAACTCAGTAAGGAGAGGACTAGGATGAATTAGTCACAGCCACTTATGTGACTGTCTGTCCTTCAGCACTTTGTAAACTGAGGTAGGTCTTAAAACCATCCATCACCTGACATATCCCAAATGTCTCAGTGCTTCCAGGTACTTACCCACTTGCCTTTGCTTTATTATTCATCATCCTAGCTTTACTGCTTCCTCTTGCTCTCTTTCCTTGTCTGAAATTTCCTGCTAACAATGCAAATATATTGCTGTAGTTTCTTGCCTTTCTCCAAAACATTCAATGGTTATTTCTAGATTTGAAAGTTTTAAAGAATCATTTATGAAACCTTCTGTTTAGCTGAAATCAATTTCATTGGATCTACTTTGTTTATGTCAAGCTCATAGCATTTGCATTTTCCAGGCAATAGTCATACTTTGGCTTTTTTTTTTTTACATATTCAAAAACCTTTGAAAGGAATGAAGTTTTCCTCAATCAAAAGTTTTCAGGAAAAAAGAGTTTGATGTAGGGTACACCATGCCTGCCAGACAATGGATCTGGAGTCAATCTGTAGAAGTTCAATTCTACACATTTGTACACATCTTTTGATCAGCTTTTTGTTATACTAAGGACTGGGTGACACAGTAAGCTGTTAACTTGGCCTTTTCATGCTGATATGAGATATGAACAAAATTCTCTCTAAATAACTGCAAGAAAAGTTGAAAAACTAAATAGAAGTTCCAGCGCATGACAGAGGACAGTAAGCTTTTTTGAAGCAGTGGGGGGAGACAATGTTATTAACAAAATTCTGTTTAAATAAAAGGCATTGACAAAGATTGAGTCTCCATCAGTGGGAACAATGGGAAATCTCCACAAGGGAGGAAACTAATCAGAATTCCCTGCTAATCACAGACTCCTTGAAAAAAAATGCAGCACAACTATTTCAGATGATGTGCTAAGATGAAATAATATTAAACCCATAGGTTTAAGGAAAAAAAGAGGTGTTGACTTAGCACATAGTGCATAGTGGTCCTCTAGAGCTGAGTGAAGTGACAGTGAGTGAAACCTCTGAATTCAGTTTTATCCAACTTGAAACTTAGTACAATATTCGTTTACACCCTTGGAGCCTCTATACCTTATTAGTCAAGCACACCATTTGACATAAGAGCTGTAGCAGTATTAGCTCCCTTTTTCCCTGGTTATAATGACTAGAATATCTGTTAATTGGTGTTAGAGTTTTATTTAAGCTTCACATATTTTAAGATGTCAGTAGAGCCAGTAGTGTTCAAACAAACCCATTATTTTAGAATAATTACCTTCTGTGGTCTCCTATTTGAGATAAAACAGAAGAGAGCTCAGCAGGTTATTTTGGGTTTGCAGTGCTTATGTTAAACAATTAGCTGTTATTGTTGATTGTCCCCTTAGAAATAGTCAGGTACTGTTATCTTATGACACATTTCTACAGTTGTTTTCATGCAGAATATACCCCCATGGCGTTACACCTTGGATGGAGAAAACCTGTTTTTCTGCCTGCTCCAATAGCATTCCTATTTCAGACTGCAATAGAGCTGCAATGTGTGCCAGTACTTGATGTTGTGATGAGCTTTGGAGCACAGTTTGTGCATGCCTTCAGGACCTGGAAGATGTAGACATGTAGAGTCAAGAGACAAAAAGTCTCTCCTGAAAGCTCTTGTATGGCTGAGGCTACTGCTGCCATAAGGTACCATGTACATGGAATTGTGGAAATGTTTTCCAAACCTCTCTTTTGTTACGTCTGAAGAGCAGTAAATCTTCACTAAATCATCACAAAATCTTAGGGGTCTGTCTAGAAGCTCTTAAATGGCAAAAAAAAAAAAGAAAAGCTATATATTCACTGAAATTGTGGTTGTATATTCAAATAACAAGACAGATCAGAATGCCTTGCACATAAAATCAAGTAATTCTGTTTATTTGAGGTAGAAAAGGGAAATCTCAAGATTCCTTTGAAAATTTCTGTACGCTAAAGATTTTCCATCATTCTGTGATCAGCTTGGGCCTCCAGTGAAGACAGCTGTCCCCCACAACATAACAGAATATATTTGCCTTAGATATATGGAGACACTAAAAGAGTTATAGTTACAGAATTACCAAATAATGAAATAACAGACTTTTACTTTCATCAGTTCCTCTGAAATGGTCACTCTTATTGTTTTTACTGAGAAAGCTTTATGCTCATATATAAAAATATGTAAATATTTTTTTATTGTTTCATAGCTCTACAGGAATCTCTGTGGTAGTAACTACCATAGTATCTGACTCTATCACGTTTAATAACAGATATATCAATTACTACTTTCAATGAAAATCTTGAAAATCAAGAAAATTTCCCATTAAAAAAATATTTTTGTAAAATGTATTTTGAACAAAATAATTGTTTATTAAAAACAATTGGTAACTACATTTTTCCTGAAAAATAATGCTGAGAAAGAAAACACTTTCAGACTTCAGATTCTCAACACATATCCTAAAAAAAATAAATAAATCCATATATGAAAAATCAAAAGGGTTAAAAAAATGAAATTTTAAAAAATCCCAACTGGGTCTAGGGTGGTTCTTCTTTCACTTTCGCTCAGAGTCACAGAAGAAGTTCTGGTAACAGAAAAATTGATTTCCAGGTAAATCTGAATGGAGACTTTATTTTGCTACTGTTTTTAATTCTGAATGCTGACCTCAGTAAGAATTACAGTTACTCTTAGCAGCAGTTTCAAGTGGTGCTTTTCCAGGAGTGAAAGCCTTACACTCTTAACCAATGACACATGACACACCTTATTGAAAGACATTTCTTTTTTGTTTGCTTGCTTTCAGCATTTTAACACTCCACATCTCTGACAGTTTATGTTGACTTTAGTTCTGCCATGTATTGTCAGAGGAAGACAAACTGTTAGAAGCAGAAGATAGATTTCTTCCTCCGATAAGGAGAAAAAAGAGAAAGTAAGAGCAGAGAGATGAAATGCAGAATTTGCATTTGAATGTTTAATATTTGACAAATCAAAATCACCTTTTTCTTGACTTCTGCCATTTACCTTCATTTTCTTTGAAATGATTGGTAGAATCATTTAATACTACTTAGTTTATTTGCTTTGGAAAAAAAGAAAAACAAAACAAACAAAAAAAAACCCCAAAAAGGAATAAACCACATTCTTTTACTAAAAAAAAAAAGAAAAGCCATTCCAATGTTATGCCAATTTATTATGCTTTAATACTTTCCTAGCATTTTAATCTCTGTTATACTTTATGAAAACTAGCACATCTCTACATTTCCTTCTGAGTGACTGAGTCAATTACAATTTCTCTGCTGACCTCACTTGTGAAAGCTGTAACATTCTTTCCTAGTGATCACTCTTGTGGGATAAAGAACTTCAATTAAAAATCAAGAGCAGAGGGACAAAATAGCAAACACAAACTTTGATTACTAAAGAATTCAAGCTGAAAGGTTTAGAATTTCACAGTCATTTAGAACAGTTTTGGTTCTGTCATAAAACAATTGCTCAGTAAATTTGAAACTATTTTTCTCTTAATATGGATCACATAATAGGTTAGTTGTGGTTTATTTCCTCTTTCTATTTCAAAATGACATTTTTAAAAACATTTGCATATTTTGAAAACAAATGTCATGCTCCCTCTCTGTCACTTTCTCTCTTTTTCTGTCACAATAAATATTTTATAATCACACAAGATATTATTGTATTTCCTGGTGTGTTACTGTCACTGCTGGAGTTATTTTCATTTGTCCTTATAAACTCTGCTTGCAAAGTCAAAACAACTGAGAAAAACACTTATTAATACTGCATCATCTTTACCAATTTTAGTATGAAACTAATTTAGTATGAAACATATTTTTAAAGTTTGATTAAGAATCAATCTAATTACTCATGGTAGGATTGTTCACTTAAAGTGGTTATTTTTGAGCCAATGTGTGAAGGTTCCATTTTCTAGCCTAGGGCTGCCACATATATCTGCCTGAAGCCAGAAAGCAGGACACTTACTTATGCCTTAGTTATTTCAAGATTGATAGTTCATCCATTTATGTAAAAAAACTGGAAAGAAGAAAAGTCGGTTTTCCTTTTGGGTTGGTTCTACCAAGAAGTGACTTCTGAGAAATCAAAATGCCACCAAGTAACACCAATATAACGGTGTTACGGCTGACTAGTATGAATAATAGCATTTTTAAAATGTTATTTCCAGAAGGCTAATATTTCACAAGTAATTTACACAGGAGTTCATGTTGTAACATAGTGAGCTCTAAAATCCATTCTACAAGTGGAAACACACCAGTGATTTCCAGGAGTGGTAGGTCAGCCACCACCCTTCATGGTAATTCCTTGACCAAGTAATGACTTTTGTACACATTCTTCTTGCACATAAAAAATAACAGTTTAGATTTCTAAACAACAGCAGGACTTTTTTTCTACCTGTGTTCCATGTCTCCATGTCAAGAAAATGTCTCCTTTGTTCCATATTCAAATTTAATTTGGGATACTATGGAGCATTACAATCCTCTCTGTACTGTGAAAACATTATACTTTTCTCTCTTTAACAGGCATAAAAAGAAAATAAAATGCTAGCATTATTGTTGCTGTAGCCAACGTGCACCTCACCTGTTTCCCTAAAATTTCTCTAGTTTATTGAGTAGTTCAAAGACTTTCAATTTAGTTTAATTGATGCCTTGGAAAGGCTACCTAGAGCAGAGAATAAAGTAGATATTTATTAAAGGCCTTCAGTAGATTCACCTGGGCAGTGCAAAAGCCTCACAAGGGCTACCCCCAAGATGGGCAATGGTCATGAGTTTTTCAGACAGATAAGAGTTTGGTCTATTTGCATATCAGGGGTTAATTGTCCCAATTACAGCTTCAGGTAATGAAGTCATATTCCCACAGTTTGCTCTTCCCCCCATTCACCTTTGTTTAGACTTTTCAGGGCCTGAGGCTGAGGATGTCCTTGGTTCTCAGGCTTAGAAGGGTTGTTCAGTCTGACCAAACTGTGAAGAGAGTTTACTAACACTCTCTATGGGGTTCAGAGCTCTACACTAATGCAGTACAGGATCTAAAAAATATATAAGCTAAAAAATTAAGGCATCATTATCAAATTTTAGGTTTGTAGTAAAACATCATAACCCCTGTATTCCATGTTTGTGATCTCTCGTCCCTCCAATTCTTTTAATACCAACCACAGGAAAATTATAAAATAGCATATATGTGTCTGCCCTGCACTTTAGCAAGTGGGCTACCACAAAACCACCACTAACAAGTACTTCTGTGATTATATTGATCTATATCAAGCTATTACAAATTAATATGGCAATTATATAGTCTCAATCAATATTATCCAGTAATGAACAACAGCAAAACCAAGGAGGTGTAGACATTTCTACAACAGCAAAACACAGAAGGTAGATCACAGGTTACTACAAACTTATAATTTGTGAATCCACTTTATTACCAATATAATAGCACATATCCTCATGTGTGTGCAGCATGGGAAGTTCCCAGAGACAAAGGCTCAAACTGGGAGAAAAAAATTTAATCCACGTTCAAATCATTGATATACAACATGAAATTGAACATCACCACTTTGGACAGTCAATATATGCTGTTAATTTTTATTTTACACTTGTCATGATGTTTTTTATTCTTTAGGCCCATTTTATATTCCCAGATTATTTCCATCTTTTCAGAGTACAAGTTGTCATTACAATTCCTTGATTTTGCACTTTTAGTGGTATCTGAGGGAATCTCTGGTTTCTAGGTTACCCAGCTGTACTTCAGAGAGGCCAGCTGTACTTCTCAAGTTTCCAGCTCTCAGGCCTAATCCTGGGCTCACAGCTTCCAGGTTGGGAGACAACTTCTCTGTCACTGTTTTTCAGTTTACAGTTCCTTCTGTCCAGTACATTTGTCCTTCCAACAGGCCAAATTTAAGGCTGTTTACCTCCATTTACTTTACATATTTAGTGACACCTTCCTATAAGTACATAATTGACCTTCAGTTCAACATTTTAATTAGCATTTTTCACTTCCATGACCTAACAAGCAACCTTAGAAAGTCTTGGCAAATAGTGTAAAAACCTATTATTTGAAAATATAGACCCAAATTTGGTTTCTAAGCATTATAGATTATGGTTTTTTCTCATACTGAAATCTAATTTTTAAAATAAAGCATTTCAAAACATATTCTAAGAGTTTTTAATACCTTGTTGTGCAAAAGAGTAATGTGATTCATTCAGTGTATTTCTTCCTTGTATTTGAAGGGTAGGAGGTTGATTACTTGTTTAGTGGATCTTCAATCATTCTGCATAGAAAACTTGAAGACATGTTCAGTTTGTTGCTATATTAATGTCTTTCAAGTGCATCTACTGCTTGTTCTGCATACAACTCCTCCCCATTCCTTTCAACAAAATTCTGGCTAAACAGGAATTGTTGAGTATATAAAGCTTGTAGCATATCAAAAGTAAAATGCCTTTCACTGGATGTGAGTGAAAAGGTTCCTCAGAATACCTGAATAATAAATTTTCTATATCCTATATTCTCTTATATGTGCATGACAGCTTTTAACTTCAAGTTTTGGTGGAACAATGACTCATGCCAGTGATTGATCTGTATTCTCCTCTAACGTGCTAATGATAAGAAATGTGATAAGTACCAACACAAAAAGTTACCCTTCTATATCTAATTAGATGAGAGGAAAAATAGGTTGGGATTATAGCCACAGCAGAAAAATTTGTATTTGGGGCAGGGAAAAAAAGCTGTCTGGATTAGCAACTGGGTTAGGATGAGGGAAAGCCTCTACTTTTAAATGTCTACACCTTTCAGCAGCTGAGGTTTTATGAGGACTGTTTGTACCAGTAAGTGGTAGCTTGTCTCCAAACAGCATGAATGGTTGAAATGTTTTTGTTATGAACAGAGCTCAGAGAAGCAGGCTGCCAGACTTTCCATGCTCAAGGATTTTCAATTGTGAAGTCAGAAAGATGCTGGAATGTCTACTGATGTCTACTGATACACCTGCACCAGGTTCACCTCAAAGACCATGAAGCTGGGACAATGTAAAGTCAGACAAGGACAGTAGGAAGAACACACCACAATTAGAGACAATTAATCAATCCTGTGAATTAGAAAGAACAAGAACTTGATTTAGCTCTCATAAGGGAGTGATCTTACCATTTTAAGCTATTGCTCTCCAGAATTCCTGTCCAGGTTTGACCAGAAATCCTATTCCTGTACAGAAAACACTCCTATTAGGAGCGTCAAGCAGACGTGCTTGTTGTCAGCAGCTTTGTTTTGAAAAGACAACACAATCTTAAAAAGAGACATTTCTGTTTTCAAATATCAATAAACTCCCTGCAACTTTCCCCCAAACAAAAAGGAGCATGCAAAATTACAGAGAATGAATGCTCAAGATGGCAGTGTGGTTTTCTTTTCTGAAGAATTTTTCCCCCAGTAGTCACAGAGAATGATGTGGAACATATTTCTCACAAGGTCTACCTGATAATTATACTGCATCCATAACAGTACACACAAATGGTATTGCATTATTCAAATGAAAAGCACATTTCTTGTCTTGCAGAGTACTAGCATTTATTTAAAAATACTATTATTTGAATTATTTATCTCCTGTTGTTATGCTTCATCCTTATTAGTCCACAGAAATAAATCCAAGGACTGTCAGCGACAGTAGCAACCCAGCAGCTGAAGAACGAGGAGGTTCATTTTTGATTCAAAAGTATCATGTCAAACTACTGAATCAATGGAAAAAAGAGGCCATGTTTTCATTAATGTCCCTGTTGAACAGAAGGTACCTTGGAACTGAAATTATCTGGCTAGAATTTGACATAAACCTGTGAGTAGACATTTTATTCAGGATTTAAGATCACTAACTAATCTTTTTCCTGCTGAGTCTGGCCCTAATCCTGTATTCTAGGGATGATGAGGAAAACTTCTACTCTGCATGTCCTCTCTGGGCAAGTTTTCTTACACTCTGTAGTTGCCTGAGAAGTTAATAGCATGTTGTGCTCTGTCCCAGAGCCAATGCAGAAATTTAACTCTTAGTCCCTTGGATCAGAATCCTATCTGCAGTAATTCAGCACATTTTAATTGCACTTTAAAAGCAACATTTTATGAGTTATTGGTCCAGCATGGTATAGCTAGGTGTCAAGAAACAGTGTTCACACAGAATTAGCCTCTTTATGCTACACATTGGCAGTCTGTGCTAAAGAGATTTATTTATTCTTCTTTTCTATAATACATTTTGCTCTCTGACATTTTCACATGTGGACTTTACACTGAGAAACTTCAGCTAGCCCACTGACGGAGAATTTTGCAAGCTTTGATTTCTGCCTGCTATGAAGTAAATAATAAGGTCATAACCGGATTCTTATCAGTCTCTTTCTTTTCTTAAGAGATAAAAAACCCACACACATTTCCTATCTCATTCATAAAATATGTATATTGGAAATTCCCACAAAAGTTATCAAAAATATTCTTGCATTTGCAGAAAGAAAAAGATAAAGAAAGCAAAACCTAGCAATGGGAGTAGCATGAAAGAACAATGAACGCTTTCTCTGATATTTTGCCCTTTAGAGTTACCTGAATAAAAACTAAGCAAAACTTTGAAATTTTATTTCTGTAGTTGATCCTTGTTTAATTAGAGCATGAATTCCAAAATGGCTGAAGAGGACAGTGAGACCATAAGATGTGTTATTTCATGATATAGTTAGGGATAATTACAAATTTTGTTCCCTTAAAGTTGATTCTGCCCTGGAAGAAGACTGAGAATGGCATTTTTGTTGCATCTTCCTTGTAATTATGGCTACAACAAATTGCTTGTTTTATGGGTGATGCTTTTAAAAGCTATTTCTACCAATTTAGACAACATTTCTGAAAACTAGATGTTTTTAATAAGAGCTCGAAATGCTCTAAATGAGAAAGGTCCATCTATATTAGTATTTTGTCTTGTATCGAATGTACTATTTAAAGCAAATCACTTGGATTTTACACTCATTTTAGTACACATCACAGAGTAGGCTCAGAATGCACTATTTGGATTTCCTTGGGATGCTAGTAAATCAGATGTTTTCCAACAGCCCATATAGAGCAGCTGCACTACTCCTATCTATCAGAAGAGAAGTAGAAACAGTAGTAGTAAAACACTCTGTAATTCTGATAACATGAATTTCATGTCATTAGCACTAACATTTTGTTCTTCAGACAGTTTTATTGGTTGGCACTAATTTTCCTCATTGCCAGATCTGAAGTAAAGCAGACATGCAATTTCTTAATGGGCCAGTCTAACTTCAAGGGAAGAATAATTGTATCTTTTATATGAATACATGTAAGTTTTAGCTATGACCATGTCCCAGAAACACAATGGGAAATGCTGATCACTTTTTTTTTTCTCTTTATCAGAAATTTGTATATTTGAGTAATAGAGTACTTTGAAATAACTCCCCAGGTTCACTCCAGTGGACTAACCCCCTTTCATATAATGAAGCAACATTCTTTCCCAAAAAGAACCCAAACCAAAAAAAAAATAACAAGCCAACAAGAATAGTGGTTTTGCTATTGCTGGAAGAAATTATTCTTGCTTCTGTATTCATTATTCAAACATGTTCATGTACTGGCCAAATTCCTGAAATGTTCCATGCTGATTATGTGTATAAGCATTTTTTTCTTTTTTCTTTTTTTGGAGAAGGGAAAGGGTTGTGTTGGATTGAGTTGGTCTGGGTTTTTTGTTTGCCTTTCGTTTTTTGGTAATTTTTATTTTCTTGATTTTTATTCTGATTGCTCCATGAATATTCTCTCTTTTTTTTTATGAAAAGTCACCAGTCACTGTCAAAAACTGACATGTCTTTATTTTTAAAAATACTATTGCTGAGTCCTTTATACTGCTGAGCACAAATGCATCCATCCTTTTGTGCAAACCTTTTATTACTCACACAGTTTCATACAAAGCCTGGCTAATCCTATAATGTATCTTCTAGTGCTAAATCTAACCTTCTCAAGTTGTAAAAATAATAGTGTTTACTTCTTTTGTAGAATGACACTTGAAACAGTTTGTTATCCTTAAGAAATTAGGTTTTCACAAATACCTATTTTGTTATTACTTACAAGACATAGAGGTCTATTTTTCAGTAATCAAATGCTATTCACACAGAACTGACTTTGAAGTGTTTGACAGAAAGATAATTGTAAGGCTTTGGCCCACTTGACACCTTGCAGTAATCTGGGCTCTTTTTTTTTTTTTTTGAGGCTGTTCTTAATCCAGTCAAAATCCTCTTTGTGTTTTTCAAAATCAAGAAAGAAACATGGAGAAGTCTTTCTCAGGTTTTTCATCACTCAGAGAATGAGGTTTTCTTCTCAGTAAAAGAGAAGCAATAGCAGATTACTAGCACAAATGGAAGAATGCTTGAAGAAATGTCTTTTCATCAAAATATGCTGAGGATAAAATACTGAGCTTTGAAAACATGATCCTCAACATGGTTTAAGAGAAAAAGTGTCTGAGGCCCGAATCAAAATCCCTATGTCACTTCTTATGAAAGAACTGAGTGAAAACACTGGGGTTTAGTTATTTGTTTTTATTAATCTGGAGGTGTACAGTTCAAAAATATTCCATTTTATGAAATATAGCAAAGTTAGTTTGTGTTGCTTTGGTTTATTTTGGGGGGAGGGCAGGGATCAAAACAAACCAAAATATAAAAAAGCTTCAAAACACAAAAACTTCACACTTTCTTGAAATGGTGAAAGGAAACACAGTTTTCATTCTCTTACCAGTTCTAATATATGTAATTTATTTAGTGATGTTTTTGATCACAAATGAATTTTCCATATAAGGATTAGACCATTGGATACATTTAGATTGCTATCATTTGTTATTCTGCTCCTTAAAATCAGCCATCCTTCACATTAAAAAAAAAAAAAAGAAGTTTTAGGAGAAAACCAGAGCCTACAGCTGTCCAAAAATGTACAGCAGAGCAAAGCTGAATAACGGACTTTAACACAAAGTATGGTTACATTTCCTCTTTCTTTCAGACCTTCAGAAATAAATAAGCATAGTGCTAGAGACAATTGCCCTGTGATGATTTCATCTGTGTAGCAGACATTTAAGGTTGATATTGCAACAGTAACTCAAAAGATTTAACTCTAATATGATACTGCTGATATGTTATTGCTTTTTTTAAGAAAAGGAAAAATGGCATTGCTTGCTAATAAATATACTTAACAATCACTGCAATAGAAACGGTCAGAGTAAATAAAAATGAGATTATCTTTCAACAGATGTAACAACAGACAAACACATAAAACACAGTTCATTGGAGAAAATTACATTTTCTTCATTGCCAAATCACCTGCAAAACCACAACACATATTATAAAGCAGTTTGTTGGGTTTTTTTTTCCTGGGAAAATTATGATAGCTCCTTCTTCACCAGCTGTTCGATACCTTCCCTTCTTGCAAATTGATTTAACTGCTCATATGGCTAAAGCCTTCCCTTTCCCAAATCTACATATGTAAATGATGAACTTCCCACTCTCAAGTGGTGTCTCTATTTACTTATTATTATCTTTATAGCATCCAGAGATTGACACAAAATTGAAGACTCGTCTGGATTTGGTTTTGTAGCAATAAAAAGAAAATATTTTTTCTGCTTCAAAGGGCACAGCAACACATGTTGGAAGAACAGAAAGGAATAAAATAGGAGCAGCTATGAACAGGAATTGCATTGGCTGTGTAATCATGTGCAATTTTGTTGGCTACTTAAACACATGTACATACATACATACATGTACATATAGATGTATACATATGTATGTATATACATTCATACATATATATGTATGTAGGTATATGTACATATTTCACTCTTTTTATGTGGTAACTATAATTACATATCATTGATAAGGGTCAAGCATGAGCAGAATAATGAGTGGAAATCTCTCTGCAAACAGGATTTCATGCAAAATTCACTTTGGACTGAGGAGGAAAGATCGAGTGATTCAGGCTGACAGCCTTCACCAGAACATCAATTGTAATAAACATATTTAGTAGACCACATAAACTAACATTAGAAATAGATTTATGATAGATAATACTCGACAATAAAATAATAGAAGCCAAGTTTGTGTAAACCTGTATCTAAGGTTAGCAGCAAAATGGAAGATAAAGGTTAAGAGTACTGTGTCCAGTTTTGGGCCTCTCACTACAAGAAAGGCATTGAGGGGCTGGAACGTGTCCAGAGAAGGGCAGCAGAGCTGAGGAAGGGTCTGGAGCACAGCTCTGATGAGGAGCAGCTGAGGGAGCTGGGGGTGTTTAGCCTGGAGAAAGAGGCTCAGGGCAGACCTTATTGCCCTCTACAACTGCCTGAGAAGAGGCTGTGGAGAGATTGACCTCTCCTTCCAGACAAACAGAGACAGATCAGGGGGAAATGGCCTCATGGTAAACCAGTGGAGGTTTAGGTTGGATATATGGAAAAAATTCAACCCTGAAAGAGTGGTTAAGTTTTGGAACAGGCTGCACATGGTGGTGGTGGAGCCACCATCGCTAGAAGTGTTAAAAAAATGAGTAGATGTGACACTTCATTAGATGGTTTAGTGAATATGGTAGTATTCAATCAAAAGTTTGACTTGATGATCTTGGAGGTCTTTTCCAGCCTCAGTGATTCTATCTGGACAGTTGTGAATTGTTCACATGGCTGTTATTGTTTACTCCAAATAAAAAAATTCAGCGTGCAGAGTTACTGTCTTCATAGCATTCAAGACTTCTGAAGAGTGTGTGTGAACCAATGGAGCAGGAGCCAAAGAGATGGATTATCAGGGAAAATTGTGATGTCAATAAAGACAAAAGGTAGCCTACAAAAATGTAAACTGACGTTTAATAAATACCATCAGTGATTTCTTTTTCTCAATTTAACTTCCTGAAGAAGTCTCCAGAAGTGGATGTGAAAAGGGAGGGGATGGTTGGGAGGCTTGAGGTTAGGAAGTTAGAGGGTTGGGAGGATTCAAAAGCTGTAGAAGTGATATTGAAAATAATGATCACGACAATATCAGCATTCTCCTAGCATCAGAGAGAAAGACTGAAGGGATGACTTATGTTAGATATGCAAATGAGATACATATATTAATTAATTAGGACTTTCCTTTTATTAATGAAAATAGAATTATGACATACAGTTGCATTAAGGCAGAAACTACTTCTGATGCAGACTATATGAGATTCTCTGCTGTGAGACCAAAGGTTAAGGCCACCTTGTGTGTGTATCCAAGAATGCACACAGGCATGGGTGCTTCTTTAGTGATCCCATCAATACTTTTCCACTCAAATTTAAAAGTTAGAATGCATGCATTGGCATTTACAGCTGACTGGTTGAAATTAACTGAGATAATTCTAATTTTATTTTGTTTAATAACACTTCAGACATGAGTTGGGTGTAAAAAAATTAGTTCAATTTACTTTTACATCTGCACATCCTAGTCCAAAACTGAACACATGAAACAATTGTAATTGGTAGTTTCCCATTCCACTTGGCATAAAAATCTTCTGACAGCTGTATCAGTCAAAAATTATTTATGGAAGATATCATTTATTGCCAGTTAAGTATTCTAGGCCTTGTAAAATATTTAGAAGAGCACAGTAGATGCACTGCAGCATTCACCCACCAGGTCCCTTTTATTCAAGCATGCAGAGAGAAACTTCCCAAGCAGAGAATACCTAAGTAAGAGCACACAAAAATACATAGAGCTAACGAGACAGGAAGCTAAGGATTAATACTGTGTCCCACTGCCAGTGAGATTGCCATGGAGCCTTTGACAGCCAGGAAGTCAGCTGGGTGGGAAAGAATTCCCCTTGAGTGCAGAGACTTGGTGATACTAAACTGCCAACTTTGAATTCTACCTATTTTTTCTACAATATATTTTATGTCTGTATTTTTCCCCTCAAATCTGTAAGGACCTAAATACCTTCTCAGCAACTGTATGTGTTTATCTTTCTGTGTTTTTCTATTATGCCAGGCTTCAGCCTGCACATCTCACACTCTAACTATAATTTTATCACCAAAACTTAGCCAAGGTCAAAGAGTTATGTGGCATCAAACGAAACCTTTGATCATCAGAACCTGAATTATGGGGAATACAGATTGCAACAAGGTTTTTTAGACATCCAGAAAATGGATTTTTGCTGAAAAGAATATTTTCTTAAAAAAGAAATTTCCTTTTGTGATACTCTTTAGTCAATTTTACTCAAATTCCAAGAAAAACTCACTAATTTCCCACTCTTCTCTCTAAGCAGGTATCTTCTCCATCTCTCAAAAGCTTACCACATAATTTTGGAGCACTTTAGCAAGAAACAAGTGAAAAAAGTCAGTGTTTTTCTGTAGCTGCAATTTGTTTCTGCCTGATAAAAAACTTATACAATTTCCAATATTTTCCTCCATTTTTAAATTTTGATAATATATTTTAAATCCATTAAATTCCATCGCATTCTGTATTATGATTGGATTTCTGATCTCTTCTAGTTTTAATTATGATTAGTTCAATTCTAAGCAGCACATGATGAAAAACATTTAGTCAAACCTGTCCAGCATCACAGTTTCCTAAACAGGTTAAAGAACTTATGGGGTACTTCCAGTTATTTCATCACTTATCTAGACATTTCTGGTCTCTTCCAGCAAAGTTGTTCTGCTTCATTCCAATTTACTTTATTTCAAATGCTTTTCCCTGGAGGTTTGTGTTCTACTCTTCAAAAAAAAAAAAAAAGGAAAATCACCTCTCCCAAAAAACCCCAACAAACCAAAACCAAGAAAGCAAACAAAGACAAGAAAAAAAAATCACTTCTCACTTCTATGTTCCACGTTCCCTAAATGAAAATATAAAGTTATGTGCACTACTGGGTAAATAAACAAACAAACCAGAAAACCATTTTGATAAAGTAACTTTGGGATATATAGGTGGAATAATGCCAAAGTAGAAATTGTTCTTCACTAAAAAATGAGAAAAAATTATAAAAAGTAATACAAAAACTATCTTTATAGCTTCCTTATCAGTAGCAAGCGGTGAGAAAAGAGAAACAGGAAATAATTACCATGTGGGTCTGTGTGTTTTGCCTTCCAGGTTATGTGAGTAAATGATCTGAAGGAGCAGTTTGTTCCCTCTTGCTGCTTCCCTCCTGCATGGAATTGCATTTCAGCAACAAGTGGACAGTCACAAGGACAACTCATTGAAATATCCCAGGGGAATTTTAAGAAGACTATGACTTCCACAATGACAAGAATCAGAAGCAGTAGAGAAGGAAATGGGACACCTGAAAATTACAATAGAGCAACCAGATCTGATTTGTCAAAGAAAAAAAGAGTAATGAACTGTTCTACATCACTTTTCTAGAAATGTTCTTTCAAATACATAGTTTCATAGTCAAAGCATTTGTTCTTTGCTTTAGAAATTTCTTTTAATACTAGTTGTTTGGTAGGGGTTTTTCTTTTTGCCAATCATGACATACCATCCTATATCCCAAAAGGTGATTGAAAACAAACAGAAAATTACATAAAGACGAGCTTTAGTACCTATGCCAGCTGGAATTATACCACTTTCTCATAAGAAGATATTCTTCCATCAATTTCTGTTTCAAAACTAATCTTCAGGATGCCTTGAGCTATGCTTTTAAAATAGTATAAATTATGTCTTGTATCAATACATACACTTTAGGAGTAAAAATGAAATTATACAAATGGGGCACATCATAATATTTTGAATTTATTGAAATTCCAGACTGAGACTTTGAGGGATACTTAGGAATGACTTCCTACTGCTTTGTGACCACAAACTGGGATGGAGCGAATTGTGTTAAACCTCACAGTGCCAAATGCCCCAGTAACATCTGGCTATCCTACAGACAGGCCTCTTATATACAGACATGAAAAGTGCATTGCATATACCCTGCATGTCTGCTGCCTTATTTAAATTTAATTCAATTTCATTAAATTGAATTAAACACAAATTGCTTACTTTATAACTGCTAATTTATAAGTTGGCTTAAGGATGGGATGAAATGGAAGAGGATCTTTGGGAGGAAAGGAAACAGGAGGAAAATCAGAACATTCTACAGGCTTTTTGCTGTTCAAAAATTGGCTGTTGGAGACATAATTGCATTCTTTTTTTGTATCCTACCTGCAAGAAGAAAAGAAAATATGTTTTATTCAAAGTAATTTCCACAATGCTTTCTAAAAAAATATTTTATCACAAGTATATTTTACAGGTTGGTGTGAGTTAGAATGTATTTCATTCATCAAAAATAAATCTCAAGGGAATACACTTGCCCACTTTATTCTTGTTTTAAAGTTGCATTGTTTTTTTGGTTTTTATTTGTTGGTGGTGGGTTTGAGGTTTTTTTTTATTTCTTTTCATATTATTTTGGCATGGTTTATATTGTAAAAACAACATTAAAATTAATCTTATATACTCTCAATTCTTTTTCTTGCACAAAATGCATGGTTAGCACTGTGCAAACTGAGTGCTTCCAGCTCTGTCAGTTATGTGAAGAATGCAGGTGCATGTAAACAACTCTAAGCTCACTGAAGAGTTAGTGTCTCTCTTCACCTGTGTGTTGGACTGCAGGCTGAATAATGAATGTGCTGTGCTTTATTGTTGTTCCAAAAGTGGTGTTTTGTTAGAGAACTACAAAGGCATTTCAGAGAAAACACATATCTTTGTTACAAGACTTACTAAGTCCACTGATTGCTCAAGTTTGATTGTGTGTATGCAGCTTAAATTTTTAAATATATTGTTGAGCAGAACAGCAATTCAGAGACATTACATATCACACGTGTGCAGTTTGAAAATTATTTAGTGCTTGCAGGTCTTGTAAAAGGTAACCAATGCATTTGAACTCTGCTTGGCAGGGGAGAAAACAAAAAAATGTAATTCAATTGTGTTATATTTAGACATTAACTCAAGAAGAGTACCTCCCAAAAGACTCTTTTAATGTTTGTGTCCAGGTAGCCCTAGCAGAGAAAATTGCATTGAGAGAGATGTAGTCATTTGAACATTGCCTTAAAGGTTATTCCTGCTGTTTACAGAGCCTCATGGTATCTCTGAGTCTTCAAAAATGTTCCTTTCCCTTATTATTGCAATTAAACAGCAAAGGGTACATTTTAGATTGAGACACTTAAGTTTGAAGAAAAGGTAAAATTGTTTGCCTCTATTGAACTGTGAGTAGGAGGAGCACAGGCTGTCACAGGTACCTGCCAATGCAGCTGTTCAACATCTGCTCACACCACCCAGCCTGCAATCCTCGTGGCACACTCACATGCACTCTTCTAATGCAAATCTGCAGGTGAATTAAAAAAGCAAGGTTCATTATGACAGATTTCTTGTCCTGGTTTGTCACTGGAGCTCACGAAATCAGGTATTTCCATGTGTCAGAATTAATTTTCAGTACAGATAGAGAGGTTGAATATTGCAATTTTCAAATGCTTACAAAAGATAGCTGGGAAAAAATTGTTTACTTTTCAGCAATATTTAGCTTTAAAAAAGCAAAATTTTATTGCTTATTTCAAAGCAAGTCTCAAAGACCTAACATAAGAACAGAATTTTCCTGCCTTTTCCTCTGCTTCATATAATTAATATCAAAAATATTTCATAGTATAAATTGCTTAACTTAGTGACTTTTAATATAGACAAAATTTGAGGACAGTTCTTATCACATGGAGTGAAATAAATCAGCATTAAGCTATTGCGATGTGACTTATTAATGGTGGCAGAGAGATTTTGCAACAATTTATTACTTAGAAAGATTGAGTTGTTTATAAGAAAGTTTTCTTATATAAATATGTATGTTTACATTCCTAAAGGCAGTTCTACCTAGGTATCTTCATATTTTAACTACTTTAAATATACCTTTTCTGTGAGGTGGCCATTTTTTTGTAAAAGATGGCGTAGATCATGAACCTTATCTTTGTAAACCTAGTTGAAAAGTTGAACAACATTCATGACTTGTTTCCAGTATTTCACATTTATAGAAACAAAGCAATTTGCCAAACTTACTTACTTCTTACACCTAGCTTCCAAATTACTCCTGTAGTCGAATCAGTCACATTTTGTCTTCTATGGGAAAGCATTATGGGGGAGAAAAAAAATCATCAAGAGTACAGGAGTAAGAGCAGGATAAGATAAAAGATCCCTTTCCAAATGCTGTGAGGCTTCCAGTAGCATACTTCATTAGATTAAATTATTTTTTAGAAGACAATAATTACTTCTGGAAACCTGCTTACCTATTATGCATAATGAGCTTTATGTTTTTCTGCTCAGAGTCCAATCACTAAAACTTGGGGACGTTTACTGTGACTTGCTACTCCTGGCAGTATAAGGGACCATATAAAGCTATGAAGAAACACACAAATCAAAATGTGTTTTAACATCAGGCCATTAAATAATAAATTCACTTTTTTCCTTGTGTATTCTTAAGTACCTTGTGAGAGAAATAATCAGCTGTTAGAGTATTACTTTGTTGAAGCTAGCTCTGAATTATTTGCCTTATTTATTTAATTTGAGCATGGTTAAAATAACAGCATTTAAAAATTAGGATCCAGTATACACAGATTTATAGCTGTCTTCTAATAAATGCACGATTTGCATACAAGATTGTGTATTCTCTAAGCAACTGAGATTCATATTCACTCAGACAAGAACTAAAATACCAGCCTCTTTAAATATGCCACATTGAAAGAAAATGCTGTTGACAGCAATTTCTCCTGTAGCTCAGTATGTGAAATTGTGAAGAGTGACAAGAAAATGATCCCTATGGTGGGAAAAAATAAATAAACATGAAATTACATTAAAAAAATAAATCCAAGGGAATATTTTAATGAATGTCCTATGAAAACACCAGATCTCTATTCCTTCAATTACATAAAAGGTTTATCTATTTATGTCTGAGCAATTCTGCAATCACTGAAAACAAATGGTTTGGCTAATAAAACAATCACCCTTTCTAGATGAGATTTATTCAGTAGTTGTCACTTAATCTGCAAATAAAGCTGCTAGATAGTTATGACATGTTGTATCCAGTGATATTGAATTACTTCAATAATGATTTTTATCTCCAGATCCTTACAGATATTAAAGCTCTTCTCTTTAAACCTTCTCTCCATTATTAAGGGAATAACACTGTGACTGTGATAGTGCATTTTTCAAACTGGGAGTAAGCCATTCAACTATTATTTTGTTGAAATTGTTCAACATTCTGGTTTAGATAACAATAGATTTGTTTAAAGTGGCTCTTTTCCAAAATGTAGTTTGGTCATGGGAATCCAACAAAGTCATGGTCACACTATGACAAGGTAGTGAAGGACAGTTAATTTATTTTCAGATTTTCTTCTCTGATGCTGGGACCAGGTGCATTTTATTGACATGAAGAGTCATTACACATTCTGTGGGTGGGTTGGGGGTTTTTTTGTTTGTTTTGGTTTTTTTTGGTTGGTTGGTTGGTTGTTTTTTTTCAGGAGGGAGGTTAATAAACTTTGCACAGCCAGGGTTGAGGGGACTACAATAATTTTCTTCTCAATCAGTTTTACTAAGTTTCTGCACCCTGAGTTTAGGTTTCTGGGTGGAAATGTCCTGCATATCTATCCTCTCCTTACTCCCAGTGGAGATCTAATCGTGGTTGTCAATAGATCCTGGAGGAAAATAGGCATCGATGTACAGGTGGATACCTGAAAAGCCACTGAACCAAATGCCTTTTGGATAAACTGATTACCTCTTTCACTGATAGGATCAGAGGCATAAAGACTGTACCCACTTGTACCCACGACCACACGGATGATACCTAAATCCAACTTTCCACAAGTGAAGGTGAAAGTCAAAGATGAAACAGCTCTGTAATCAGATAAACCCTTCCTCACTGGAGCACCTGAACATCCACAAAGTTTCCTCATCACTATTCTAGTGATGGTGCCAGTTAGGATGATACTTCAGTTTTCAGTGGCATTTACACCATTAAGCCCTGCAGAAGCAATTTAAAACAAAATTTCATTTGCTACATGTATCTAGAATGTATTATTATGCAGTAAGTTATTACACTCAACACACAGCAAAATATTTAAAACATTTATCAGTGTGTCATTCACTGTTAAAAAAACTAAAAGTATTTGAATATGTAAACACTTATTATATGATCCATGTTTCACATCTGTCATAGTCAATGATCTTTTATTTCCAGTAAAAGATATGTATTTATTTTTATGTTTTAATACATGGTAGTAATTATCTTTATAGTCTAGGTGGTTAATTCCCATACATATTTTCATTCAAATGAATTATGTTGATTTACATTTAGATAATTTCTTTACTTTGGCTGCAATAAACTTTCAATCTAAATTTCAGCATTCTAAATTCTGTTTTGGCAAGTGATAATGATCTAACATACAGTTTGGTCTGATATTTTTTAATCAAGTAATTTAGGACTAAAAATGTAAACATTTATAGATAAACTGCTAGTTAATATCTGTTCTTCACAGATGTAGCTTCAACACAGGAGATATTTAGTACTTAGGTTTTTTCCCAGCATTTCAGAGCAAGTACTAGAGATTTTTTTTTATTATACAAGTGCATCTATTGCTTTGATACAAGTGTAAGCATTTAAATGAAAATTGATGTATCTTTACCTAGTATATCTTTTTTATTCTTAATAAGAAATGGAAAGGATCTTGGAAAGGTTGCAGTCAAAGAAAAAGTCACTGATTTTTTGATGCTGATGTGGAATTAATAAATCTTTATTTTCAAATAAAGATTTATTTAAATCTTTATTTTCAAAAAATCTTCAATATGAAATTGAAATCATGCTGGTATACAATTTACTGAAGAACTGTTTTAAGACTTGAAAACTTTTGTCTAGAAAAAAAAAGAATTCTGTTCATATAAATTATGTGTAATCCTGGAACAGTAGAGGAGATCATAGAAGTAACTTATGTTAATTTGACTCTGCATTTGATGTGTATATGAGGAAAGGAAAAAAAATCATTTTAATAATTTCATAAAGTTATTATAGACGGTTTTCTTGCCTGTATTTATTAACAGCTTTCAATAACCAAGGTTTTTCTTAAAATATGGTTTCAACAGGTTTTTAAAAGTAGATATCAAAATAATCTGCTGGCTTCACTTTAAAAGTTACACAAATAGATTCCTTTCAATACCTAATCAATTTCAGTTTCATATGTCATGATGTCCACCTCTTTAATTCTCTGTAAACCTCATTATTTTCAAATTAAGAGCACAAAAGAAATGGAGAATTACTATATTGCCACATATCTGGGAAACATCTTGCTTTGAGATCTTAGATAGTCAATACACGTGTTACATTTTTAGTAGCAATGCATGTCTATCTTTAAAAAATGAAGGAAAAGTATTCTCATGTATGTATGCCAATATTTATTTTTAAACATTCAAAGTATTAGCTTTGACCATATTCTGAAAATGCCATTCCTGATCAGCCTTCCTTAGCCATGAAGATGTGAAAATTCTGGCAATAATTTATAACTGGTTTTGTCAGAATCTTATTTATTTGTTTTTCACTTGTTTTGTGCATTGAGAGAATCCATTGTTCATACAAAGGTGCTTTAAGTCTGTTTTGCTTCATTTCATATTTGCCTTATGAAAATCATAAACTTATGTTTCCATGTGCATGGGCCAGAAGAATATGTAATATGTAGTCCTTCAAATAATTTAATCTCATGACCAGTATTAGAAGGAAATGTAATATTTACCTGAAACTATTATGAATCTTGTGTGTGTGTATGTGTGTGTGTGTGTGAGATTATTTTAGTATTCTATTTAAAACTAAAGCTAAGTGTTAAAAGACAAAATATGTTAGGATTTTCAATTAATTTTAGGGCTAGTGCATGGTAGAAAGGGCTTCTGTTAATACTTAAAATGAAAAGACATCACCTTGAGATATCTATCTTTTCAGTAAGTACCTAATTGCAAGCATTTCTCTTCTACACCAGAAAATTATAATATACATATATATTAGAAGAAATATACATTTTTATTTCTACTTTTATTAAACAGAATGCATGACAGTTTTTGCTCTCGAATATCTCATATTTATGCATAAGTCTACTGAATTTTTGAAATTTCTGTATTTCATATTCTTATTCTAATATGGTTTCAGATTGAGGAGGATATAATACATTTCTTTTCCCTGATGACATCCTTCACCCAGATGACCAGGCTTTTCAGGCAATATTTTGATGCCTGACTGAAGGTAACACCTTTTCTTATTCACCACTGGAAGAGATTCAGATGCAATACAGACTACTTTGGTTCTACTTTGTTGACTATATTGACTTTTCCTTCACCATCCTGCGCAAATGAGAGTTTAATTTCTAAACAGGAATATTAAATTTGCATTGTAAAATTCTCTTTTTAACAAAAAAAATCACGTGTCTCCTTCCTAATCAACAGATTATTAACATAAATCTTTTCTATAAACTATGTCTTAACTATTTATATTTCTGCTGGACTTAACTGTTTTCATAAACCTGTCTGAACATTTTCTTAAATCTAAATTCTTAAGACATGGGTATACAGTCAATATTTTAAATCTTAAATACCACTTGTATCTTGTTTAAACTACATGTTTTTCTCCTTTTTTAGCAAGCTGTTGCAGATCTACCAAGCACTTTGAAAATAGCCTATTGCCCTTTGTACTGATCACGGATATGAAAGAAAAAAATAAAACCTAAACTCCCTCAGTTAGTTATGTAAATTCAGATCCCTAGACATGTCAAGCTGATTTAGATAATTATGAAAGTTGATCCCACTTGAGTCACTCAAATATGGTGCAACATTTCAAATTATAAAGCATATGTGAAATATAGTTTATTAAAACAAGAGTTATACTGTATCTTTCTTTCTAATTATGTTTTCCCTGAGATAAAAATATGACTGCAAGTTTATATCAAGTATTTGCTCTTGGTTTTACAAAGCCATAAGCTTCTGTTTCAAACTTATATCACTTGTCTGTACTTCCATCCAATTATACTTCTAAAATAAATGCATAAGGCAGTAGGTTACTTTTTCACACAGCTCTAGCTGATATAGCTCTGAGAATAGGAATAGACTCGATGTTAGGAAGAATTTCTTACTGTGAGGTTGGTGAGGCCCTGGAACAGTTTTCCCAGAGAAGCTGTGAACGCCCCATTCCTGGAAGTGTTTGAGGCCACGTTGGATGGGCCTCTGAGCAAGCTGGACTAATGGAGAATTCCTCTGTCCATGTCAGGGCAGTTGAAATTAGATGATCTGGAAGGTCCCTTCCAACCCAAATCATTCTGTGATTCTAACCCAGTGGAATTTTTTATAGCCTTTTTTCAACACTGAACTCATTTGAACAGAAAGTGATGCAAGGAGCGAGGGAGCTGAGGCTCTCTCAGCTGGGTGCATCCAGCTCTTGCCACATCCAGCAGGTCTGAGTTGATTTGTCTCTGTTTTAAGCATCTTACAGTGATGAGAAGCACTTTCATCTGTGAAACTCCCTTTCATCAGGATGCTCCTAGTCCCTTTCCTCCCAATGACCTCCCTCTGGGAAAGAGTCAGTATAATCATAGAACCATTAAGGTTTGAAAACCCATCTAGGAACATCAAGTTCAGCCATCAATGTAATATCACTGACATCTTCACCACTAAATCATGTTCCCAAGTGACATATTCAAACATTTTTTGAACACTTTCAGGAATGGTGACCCAACCACTTCTCTGGGCAGTCTGTTCCGTGCTTAACTACTCTTTTAGTGAAGAAATTGTCCCTGATATCCAACCTGAATCTCCTGTAGCACTCCTTGACAATCTTTTGGCTTACTTAGAGTTAAGAGATTTGCACATGGTTTGGTTATTGAATCTAAGTTTAATAAGGTTCACATTAATGACAAAAGCATGCTCCTATTCACAACAATAACTGCATTTGCTTAGCTCTAATTTCTTTTCTGTCAGCTTATGCAGGGGGCAGAAGGTGGTGGCTTATCACACAATATCTGGCTGACAAAAGCCAATTATGTGATAGTCAAAACAAATGTGAGTATTGCAATCGAGACTGAGAAGAACAGAATGGTAGTAAAATTGTTGAGCCCTGTTCTAAAAGGCTACCAATGGAAAATCCTGTTAAACCTCACTGTAGCAGATAGACCTCACTCTTCTGACTGTGGCAGTTATGGGTCTCAGGAATCAGCTTTCCACTGGGAGCTCACAGATGACTGGTAGCCAGGGTGCCTGTCGTTGTAAGGACACTGGCAGGCTGTGTTCTGGACAGCTTGAGCCCAAGACCTCTGGATTAAATATTGCTTCAAGACACTCAGTGGAGAAAATCGGCCATACTTACTAATGAAAATATTACTGTGACAGTTACTGTTGGAGATGTGAAATAATAAGGTAGGGCAAGGTACATAATCTGAATGTTCCCAAAACTAGGATTTCAGCATCTCTCTTCAGTCAAGTTTTCCATGTAATTTCAAAATGGCTTTATTTGGTAAATAATAGTCCTATATTGGAAAATAAATAAAATTATTCGCTTTGCATAAAAAAGTTGGTGTCAATGGAGATGAGTAGTAAACAATATGTGGCTATTACAGCTATTGAGCTTTAAGAATAAAAGTTTCACATTTTAATTTTATAAAACTTACCCCCCATATATAAATGTATGAATTTATGTATGTATTGCATTGCTGCAATATTCACTCAACACATAGTTTCTATCTTTCTGTTTTCTACACCTCCCCTTTCTCTTTGCACTAAAAATTCTATTAATAGATTTGTTAATTATTTGTTGCATATACTAAAGTGAACAAGGTACTATTATTAGCACTACTACTATAAGGACTAAAATATATAAACTTGTAAGATACTTTTTAAACTATGGTGTTAAATTTTATCTACTAAATAGATTATTAAGTTCTATTATTTATTCTTATTTTTGTTATATCTTCTTTGAATAGTTGCATGCATTTATAAATAGATTCTGAGTGATTAGAATGTTTAGTGATTAGTTGGCTGATTTCTTTCAGAAACCTAAGCAAAAACAGGTCAAGAGGAAAGATTGTGTTGCAGTGAAGAGGGAGGTCAGCTGAAAGAGGAATGGCAGATTGGTGAACTCAAGATAACCTTGATAGCATTAGTATGTTTACTTTATCAAGTACACCACATTGTAGCAGCTAAATGAAACACAATTTTTCAAAGTAAAGCCAGCTGTAAGAAAGACCTCTCTAGTCAGTGCAAGTTTCCATACACACATCTCTCAAAACAGTGTTGTTGCTAAGCTCTTCACATATATTACAGATTTTTTGTTCTCGGTAAATATGCTTAAGGACACAGTGAAGTGTTTTCATTCCTTGATTATATATATAATATAGAAAAACTGTTAAGAAAGAAAAAGGAGAGGAGAGGAGAGGAGAGGAGAGGAGAGGAGAGGAGAGGAGAGGAGAGGAGAGGAGAGGAGAGGAGAGGAGAGGAGAGGAGAGGAGAGGAGAGGAGAGGAGAGGAGAGGAGAGGAGAGGAGAGGAGAGGAGATACTTAAATTTAGATGTTGCAAGAAGTGTACAGCAAGTTCAAACTGATTGTCTTGAAAATGCCTTGGGTCTATCTCCTAGTTTTGAAGATCCTGAAAGCCACATTTTTTCACCTTCATACTTTCCAAAAAAAAAAAAAAAGTTTTGCTTTTGCTTTTCAGTTAGGATAAAAGAACTTCAGATTTGATAAATTATAGCTAACACACAGATCCTCAAGGATGTTTCAGGGTGCATGATTAGAAATCGGTGGATTTCAATCTTTTTATACTTCCAGTTAAATTCAAGTAATCCTGACAGCCACATTCATCATCCTGCAGTGTTAGTCTGCAAATGAAGTACATGGGAATGCTTTGTGCTAAAGTTTCAGTGTTAGATAGGTACACATTTTTGTAGCCCAGAAATCATATGCCTACATTAGTGTGTTCTGCCAAATAATCATGCCCTGCTTTTTCCTGCTGCAAAATTTTCAAACCAAATCCAGTTTGGATCCAGGCAGAGCAATCTCAGATATTTGCACTGCTTCTATATGGAAGCAACTAAGATAATGCTTATATACAAAAGTCCCTAGTAGAACACATTCCCAACATAAAAGAGCCCTTACATTCCATATTAAAGAAATGCAAAACTCTGAGGAGCAAACCATGGAATCCCTGAATATTAAACTTGAAGCTGAAAGATGTGAAACCTTTCAGTTGTTCCCCAGATTTACTGTTAATTGACATTGAGGATAATGGGCTAATATTTTAGCCATTATTTAGCCAACATTACGCTGTTTTCTAAGGCTGTCTTGGATTTCTTTTTCTTCCAAAAATATCTTAAATAGACTGAAATCTCAGGTTGCTGGAAAGAAACTGTGCAGGTGTTTTTCAAAGGATGCGCCTTGAGTGACACAATCAAGAGTTGGCTGAGGAAGAATCAGACTTAGGTCTAAGTTTGCCCATCCTGTCTGCTGTCAGTTATCCTGCTGCCTTTCAGTCTTGATGCTCTTTTGGACTGATCTAGCATTTGGTAACTGAGTTTATGTTCCAGTTCTGTTATTCTGTCACCTGATTTTTAGCTTTGTCTCTTGTTTCTTGATCTTTTTTCCCTGTATAATCATCTTGGCAAACTTCTGAGCAATCCTTTCCTGCACGACTCCAATATTTTGACAATATTTGTTTCCTCTGAGGATTTCTTGATGGTTTCAATATAGCAAGGAAAAAAAGCAGCCTATGTTACCACACCAGTAGTCTTGCAATCTGCACCATAAAGCTCCTGCAACAATTGTACAGTTAGAAAACTCAAATGTGAAGCCCAAAGTTTTTCTTCTAAATAATCAAAGGATATAGACACTAAATGAAAGAATGATGACCACAGAATTTATTTTTGGGTGTAGCATTCTAATTGTGGTCAGAATTCTTAAGTAGAAAGAAAAGAGGGGTAAAAAAGATATGATAAATAGAGGAATCCTTTATTGATTTGACCTTCTACTTCCCACAAATATTATCTGCAATAAATCCTAGTTGATCCTTGTGAGATATTCTCCAAGGTTATTAAAACACTGACAAAAATAATTTACATGTGTGACTACAGTGGAGTATCTCATTGCTCCCACCATTACTACATGAATGCCCTTTATCTCATATTAAACCCAAGAAACAGAAAAAGATTTTCCAACTTACTCATTTTTTCTTTTTCATGTAAAGGACCTTATATTTGTGATTTTATGGAGAAATACATTAACTGACCCCTACATGGTTCTTGTGGAAAGAGGGTATTACTTACCATCTATATGACTACTACTGTTAATGTCTGAGACTGTTGCAGCCTTAAAAATGCACAGTTCATTCTGCAGATGGTGATAGCTCTACTAACACTTCTATTGTTAGTTTGAAAGTCAAGTGATGATATGTGTAGGCGTATGTGTGGGAGCAGTGCAAAGAATTACAAGGATTTTCTCCCACACTAACGATCCACATGGAAAAGAGGGCCTTATGAAACAATGTTCTGTTCCCCTGGTATTTTTAATCAGTCTGATATTTTGTTAGAATAGCATTTTATTACACAGCTTGTCATTTTTCTATCTATGGACTATCTTTTTAAATTAAAAAAAAATCCTGTATGGTTTTTCTTCACACTTCAATATGTCACGATTTTTAAAAAAATAAGCTGTGTCAAAGCAGAAAAAATAGCTGGAAAATTAATGATTTATTCTGACACACATGTAATTTACTCTTCTAGTTTTTTTCATAATTATGCATTTGTTGTACCTGCTAGTAATTGGAATTTCCTTAAAAGACAGTGCCTGTCAGTTTTGCCATCTCTGAAAATTCAGTGGTGGCTGCAAAAGAGGAAATACATCAGTATTTGATTGTAAACACATCCTTCATGGTGCAGTCAGATGAGGATAAGGCGGTTGACCTGGATAACCCAGACACATACTTTAGCCCCCACAGCTTGATTCCTACAGTGCAATTCCTTTTGGTTCCTACAGCTCATCCAGGACATTTAGTATTAGTTTGGATTTTTATTCTTTCTGGTCACCCACCCAAATTACCTGTTCACTTTCAGGAAAAATTATTTTCTTCCAAGTAGGATATTAATTGCTTCTGTACATTATCTTTTTTGTTTTGGTTTGGTTTTTTTTTGTTTCCTTTGGTTTTTATTTGTTTGTTTGTTTTGAATTTATGTTTGGTTTTATACACATGTAGATAAACATATATGTATGAGTATGTATTTATATATGCATAAACAAATATTTTGTACACACACAAGCATATCTATGCACATTCATATATATATATGTCTAAATTTGGCATAGTTTTTGGCTCTTCTTCAGATATTATATAAACTCAGGTAACAGAAAAAGTACTTCATCCAAATATTTCCTTGTCCTCCTTTTCTACTTCATTCTTCCACTTTCGTTCCTGGGTCAGGCTGTTTTTTTCTCAATGCTCAGAAAAAACCACCTTATCTGTGCATTTTGAATAATGAGGGCTCAGAAAATCAGCCTTGGCTTATCTGTAGTACTCTAACTATTTTGTTCTCTTGATGGCAACTGTGATTATACCTGCTAATAAATGTCCAACAAAAACTTATGCTTTATTAGAATTAAATAATCCGGCTATCTACTCCCATGAAACTATATCTATTTTAGATTTATTGAGTCTGTGGTTGAAAGGTTTAGTTCAAGTTCATTCAAAATAGTCTTGTCAATGACCCTTACTCTGACATGAAATATGTGCTGTACTGTTTTATATGGGAATGTCTTTTATTTTTTTTTTCTGAAATTAACATTCTCTCATTAAAAATAAAGATAGCTTTCTTTACATTGTTGTTTCTGTTGGAAAACTTCCTTTAGGAAATGTACTGTTCATTTTACCACAAACTTAAAAATGCAGACAACTTGCAAATTGTCTTTTACTTGAATGGCCAGAACCTGCACAAGGTAGGGATCCTCTCCTGGTACACACATTGTTAAATGGCACAAAGTAACACAGTACTTAAAATGATGATGCACCTCTGACTAATTCACTGGATATTGCATATCCACCCATTTTGTAGACTAGACTGAATGAGGGTTCTCCTGGTACATAGGGATTCTTGGGAATTATGAACATGGGAATTATTTCTCATAAGGGAATTATTTCATTTATTTTATATACTTTTTATTCCCCTACTTGTCTCATTCAGTAGAACTCAATGTCTTTGCATTTTCATAATTAATTAATTACATAATAAAATATATCTGCAAGGTTCTATATCTTTTCTGACTGGAAGAATTAAACATAATCTTCATTTGATTTTACCAACTATAACTTTTAACTTTGCATTTAAATTTACAGTTTGAGTCTTATTTTACATCATTGTTTTTTGTACTGCTGTTGACTTGGTACATGGATTTGGGAAGGGCTTAGGAAAAAAAAAACTGATAGGAAAGAATTTTGGGTAGCAGATTAATAATATATATATATATAAATGATGTGTAAAGGCTCTGTGGAGACAAAGTAAAATGTGGTCCTACCTGACTATGAGATTAGAATTTTATCTAGGCATAGGGTTGGTGACTTCAAGGGGTTTTTGTGCATGGTTTCTTGGATTTTTTTAAATTATTATTGTGAGGGGGGATTTTTTAAATGTTTTTTTGGGTTTTTTTTGTGTGGTGGTGTTTTGTTTGGTTTTTTTTTTTTGGTATTTCACTGTAAGGGAAGGAGTTCAGTAGAAAAAACAGCAGAATTTAATCTAAGTTAAATAATATTTATCAGTTAAATCTGTATTAAAAAGAGTTTCTAAGGGTGCCTGTTCTTCAACAGTATTCTTTTCAGTAATGTGAAACTGAAAAGTTTCCAACCCAACCTGCATGCTTTGTCTTTTACTGCACAATGCTGTATTTTTACAGAGGGTGACCAGAGAATAATAACTATTATGTTTTCTAATCACTCATGAAGTTTTGATTGACTTTTTCTTTTTTCCCCTTTTGTTGATCTGAAAGTAAAGGACTTCAGGGAAAGAGGATCAAAGGAGAATGGTGTATGTTCTGAGACACAGATAAAATGAGAATAATTTTATAATTGTCTTCAATCTCCCAATAGTCTACAACTCAAGTGATGTAAATAAAACATTTTAATAAGTATTGAGTTACATTTTAGTGCTAAGTTTTAAGGAGAAATAAAAACAAGCAAGTGAAAATTGAAAAAGAAATAGTTTTAAGACATATAAAATAGAAGTCATCTGACAAAAATATCAATATTCAGGAATATGATTTCTTAATAGATCAGAATTCCCTGACAACTAGAATCTTGATTTCTTATTCATTATACATGTACTTTAGAAATTCTATTGAGATTCTCTCTCCTGGCACTAAGCACTATGTAAATGCACAGTAATATTAAATTGATTTCTCAGTCTGAAGGTGAGAGTTTACTCCTCTACGTGTACCAGTCTAGAGAGGTGAGAGATGGAAAACATCATCCCCTTCTGCCACTTGCCAGCTGCATCCCAGACTGAAGTGAGAGAGAAGCCACTCACAGGCAGTAAAAAAAGAAAGGGAAGACCAGGCAACAACCCAGTGAAGGCTCAGACACTGTTTGAATGCCTAACCTACATCAGGTAATGGTCTGAGACAGATAATTCAGAATAGCAGAGAGGAATGTGACTGGTGTTAGTAAAACTGTTGTTTATCCCTCTGTCTGGCCTAGTGCAAAAGCCAAGCAAACACTGAAACATGATCCAGACAAAACTGGGGAAAAATAGTTGTCTTCTCTTATTTTCCCCCTAAGGCTTTCTGAGTGTGGGGATTTGAGTAAAAGAAGCTTGTGACACCTCTGAAAAAGTTCAACTACAAGTCATTCAATTTTTTTTATACCTGAACCTTGAAGTATTTTACATCTCCTCTGGCTTCAGATGTTTTTCACCTTGTCAAAAGCCACAGAACCATGCAGATAAGCAAAAAGTGTATAATGTTCATCAGATACTTCCTTATCCTATCTTAGTGTGTCTGAATTATTTCCAGCTAAAATCATACCATTTCTAATACCATTCATACCAAAATTTTTATTGATATGCATTTTTGCAACTTATAAGTAGTAGGAAATGATCTCAGAAAGAAAATACAGGGTTCAGAAAGGTTGCTCAGAAATTCTTGCCAGAACCATCTGGGCTTTATTTTGTTTTGCCTTGGTTTGATATTCACACGTTCTGCAGGTGAAGCAGAACCCAGTTTCATCTCCATTCTTGTGTTTTATGTTTCTTTGTATTGGTTACAATTGTTACTTGCTGTTCCTTTGTGAAATGAGAGGGAGTTCTAATACAACAACTTACAGATGATGAAACTGTAAAGGCTTAGAACATCAGTTATGGAATACTGCCCTTGGTCACAGTTCATTGAAGTGATCTGATTTTTGCTTTTTAGAAAAAAAAGACATAGAAGGAATTTCACTACTGAATTCTCAGTGAGTTTTGTGATCTGAGTAAAATTGAGTTCTGTTGGTGATCCTGTTGCCTTCATTTTTGCTTTTCAAATTAGAGTCTCATTACATCCTTCTACATTATTCAGTATGATGAAAAAGACAATTTTAATGCTTACACCACCCCATGACTCTGTGTGTAACCTTTGCAAATCCTGCCCTTGGCTGCAATGCAGAGAAGTGTGCTGGGGCCATTGTTAGCATGATTTAATAGCTCTGCTACTGGCAAATGAGATAGACAGAGACTTGGTTATTCTGTGTGACTTGTTTTGTTTCTACAGTTCTAAGAGGAGTGAGAAGATTAAAACACTTTTATTTATTCTGTCTGTTGTGATAAAGTTGGATCTTTTAATAATAAAATAATGTGGTGGTTCCATGATTTTGATAATAAAATAATGTGGTGTTTCCAAGGCAGTGAGAACTGCCTTGTGAGATTTTGCAGAACACGTGTTGGAGATAAAGATGCAGATGTTCCTATGCTTTTATTTTGTGTTTGTGTCAGATTTAGGGATTACTTTGGTGAGCAAGGAACTTAAGTAACAAAAAAATTACAGCAAATTATTAAAATATGAACAAGTCTAGAAGTGCAGTGAACAGAGTGAGGGTGTGGATTATGAAGCTTCGATTCTTCCAGTATTTGATCTCCAGATGAGTTCTGTTTTCTTTTCATAAGAGATACAGTCAACTTTCATTTCTTTATAATATTTTAATATTTTTTGTACTGTATGTCCACATTATAATACTTCCAGGACTTAATAGGTAGACACTATAATACAGTTTGATTTTATTTAAATAAATTTGACCTGCTCAAGATAACCATCAGTCAAAGCAAAAATTTGATGAATGCTTCCATTTGGACATGCTGTGAATAGACTGAAAATATTAGAGTTGCAAATCATATTCATGAGTGTGTATTTGAGATCTTTGTGACAATAGTTACATATAGAAATAATTATAGCAAATGGTAAAAGGTAAAAAAGACACCAAAGATCACTTTTGGTCTTTTTCTTGAATAATAATTACATATTCTATCAAAGTTTTCAATTTTCTTCCAACTTACAGAGCAAGTAAAGAGAGCTACCCTGGTAAAAGACTGGTAAATTTTCTGTCTACTGGAATATCTATTCTACTACTTGCTGCTGTAGATATTACACATTTTTTTCAATTTATTCCTTTATATTAATTAAATTTATGCTTTTAAAAGTAAATATTTGACAATTATACAAATCTCCTGTTTATTATTAATATTCTTGGACATCCAAAAAGTCAAGAAGTAAAAGTTTGAGATTTTTTCCAAGTTGAAATCTATACAAAAATTCCTTTTGTTAAGATCCAAGTCTATAAAAATATTCAGGACATTCTAGGTAATAGCTGCAGAACCAATCTTATTCCCTGTGGCATATTAAATTACAAATCTATTAAACTGCAAACTGCCTCCCAAATTCATAGCAAATTAACTCTCAATGATATGTCCACTTGCCAACACAAAGGGCATATTTTGCAAGTGAGATGAGACTTTCAAAATATGTTTTTATTTTTTTGGGATGTTGCTTATCTTATAGACAAGATTAGCATAATTTAGCAAAAACATATTGCATAGTCAGTTCAGGAGAGAAAATAGGATACTGAGATGCTAAGTGGAAAGAGGTCAACAAATTCTTGACTAGTACAAAAAAACTAGTACTTTTCACTACCATATATTTTGCAGTTTTTTGCGATTTTTTTTTGCCATTCCCCTGAAGTATTCCTCTAAGTTTTAACTGGATTAAAAAAATTTAAAAAACAATAAACCAAACAAATAATAATTTTAAAAGAACCCTGACCCCGAGTTTATTTTGAAATGAGAAAATAAAGTATAGTTTTAAATTAGTTCGAATGCTTAAGAGAACACTACAAATTTTGACAAGATCAAAGGCCTGTTTTCTGTCTTCCTTAGGCAAGTCAAGGATAATTCCACAAGTGTTAACCAGTATGTACACAGTGTGAGAGAAAAGCCTGATCTCCTAAAGGTTCCTGTGAGATTATGAATATAATTTTCTTTAGCCATTTCATTTTGTCCCACCCACTAGCTGAGTTCTCTGTGGAACTGAATATGAGGTCCATTTACTCCCCAGTGTATAATTCTAGATGGTTAGTTTACTCAGGAAAAATATTCAGAAGAAATCTCAATTTATTTTAGGCAATCAGAGGGAAAAAAGACCAGACAGAATATGAGATATTAGCAGATGATACAATCAGGTCATTTTCCCCAAACCTTGGAAATGTTTTTTGAAGCTAATTTTGATTGTAGACACCTTTTTTCCACTACTCTGCTCTTACTGAAGTGCAACAGGCTCTTTCCTTAATGGCTGACATAAACATGGGTTTCTGTCTGATTGGTACAAACACTGTCTGCCTTTTGCTGCACTCAACACATGCATTTTCTTTCTTCCTGAGAATAATACATGCTGCCCACAACATTTTCATACTGCCTTGCTTCACATAAATACTACTAATTTTATACATTACTACTAATTTCATCTAACAATGCATTTTAAAAATTTTGGTTGTTTATTTAAATTGTATGGCTACACTTCTGGTGTTGATTAAAACACACCTGCTCTCAAAAAAGGCAGAGAATTGTAATTAAATTTTTCATTTGCAACGCCTCAGTTAAGCCACACCAAACAAGCCTAGAAGGGAGATTATGCTGTATTTTACCTCCTTTCAACACAAAGGTATAGAAATATTTTGGCATTAGAAAAATGGGTTTTTAATCATTCAAGTAGTGGAATAGTCTTTTAATTAAAATGGTAGGAGCAAGGCATTAAATACATTTCAAGATGTAACTTGGCAAATTCAGGGAGAACAGTGCATATACTTTCAAAGAGATTGTCTGAAGGTGGGATATTTCTACTGTGTTGTTACCTTGGACTAGTCCTTAAGTGGTCTCCACTGATTTCACAAATTACTCAAATTACTCTGTTCTTCAGACGGTTTTTTTGTTGCCTTCTGAAAAAGAAGGAATTCTCCTATTCTTGATACATGGTGAGGTTTCTCTTGATTTTTTTTTTCTTTTTTTTAAACTCTTCGGCCTTCACTATTGACTACATTTATATAAGCTGTGAACAGTTACTTCTAAAGGGGGTAATTGTCCCTAGATCACTTCCATCCTGCTTACAAATTTGAATTGGAAGCTAATACCAAATATGTAGAGTTGAGGTGGACTTTTTCCTCTTCTCATATTGTTGTCATATATCAGGTTTTTTCCCATCTTTTGGGCATTAAAAATTACCCTTCTCCTAGAAAATATATATGTGGAAATTTTTGGGTTTTCATATTTTCAATGACACTTGTGCCTTTTATAGGTGTTGGGTATTTTTGTCTTATATTGGCTATTTTACCTAGCTGCTGGTTCTAGAATTTAGTTGTGCATGCTTCAGCTATTTTTACTGCCAAGAATATTGTATCAAAAACATACTATGAGCTATACAGTAAAAATAAACAAAACACTCCATTTTGAACCTACCATCTTCCTTTTTTCCTTCTAATTCCATATTTAGGAGCAAAAGCTTTTTTTTTTTTCCCAAGAAAGTTAGTAATATGGCTGAGAATGTAAACCTTCACAGAGTGCTGAGAGCCTACCACGTTAGCATCAATAGTTATTGCATAAAAGCTTTCAATTTAATTTGAAATGGGACTGCAAAGTGGCTCATATGCTGACATATCCAAATGAATAATTTATCACTCAGTAGAAGAAAGTATTTCAATGGTAGGATGCCAACATGCTGGTATTCACCCAGGAGATCTTTAGCTTAAACAGTAGATATGTTTAGGCAGGTAAAAAATTATTAATGCACTTGTAGGAGATAGAATCCTAGAAATTCTTCTTACATTATGCATTTACATCCAATGTAAGAAATAGAAAGGTTTTTTCAGACCTAAAATAAAGACAGGGAACAAAGAGCATCAGAAATTCCATTGTCTTCATCTAGAAAATCAACATTTCCTTCATAAAATCTTCTATGCTTTCTCCCATTTGCAGTGCCTTGAATGACACAGCCAAACAGTATGATTTCAAAACATGTCCAAAATTTAGAAAGCTTTTTTTCTGTTGGGGTTAATTAGAAATTTTATAGACATGCTTGCATTTAAAATGGAGTGGAGTGGAATGGAATGGAATGGAATAGAATAGAATAGAATAGAATAGAATAGAACAGAATTGAATAGAATAGCTCAGCTGGAAGGGGCCTAACAGGAACATCTATTCTAACTGTTCAACCACTTCAGGGCGGACCAAAAGTTAATGCATGTTGATAAAGGCATTGTCCAAATGTCTCTTAATCACTGAGAAGCATGGGGCATCAAACACCTTCATCAGAAAGCTTGTCACTATTTGACCACTCTCTTCTTGGTAAAGAAATCCTTCCTAATGTCCCATATAAACATCCTCTGATGATGCAGCTTTGAACTGTTCCCACATATTCCATCTCTGGAACCCAGGGGGAATAAATCAGCATCTCACTCTCCACTTCCCCTCCTCAGAAAGCTGTAGAGAGCAATGAGGTTCCCTCTCAGCCTCCTTTTCCCCAAACTAGGCAACCCCAAAGTCCTTAGCCACGTCTTCAGCAGCTTAATTCCTTCCCTCCCTGGCTGAGCAGGACCTTTACATCCTTCTTAAGTGGTGGGACCCAGAACTTCGCACAACACTCAAGGTGAAGCCACACCAATGCTGAATATAGCAGAATGATCCCCTCTTTTGAGCCAGCTGTCAAACAGCACCCACGCATCCCTTTTGAAAACTGGAAAAAAATTAGTTCTTCTTATCTTAATAGGTTTGTATCTTCTTAACCTGTATGTGTTAAAACTAAGCAAATAAGCTAATTCCAGTTATCTAACATCACTTTTGGTTAATAATTCAATCTGTTTGTTGTCAGGATAGAAAGTTCAGATGGGGTTTGCATTTAAAGTTCTGTTAGCTTTTTTCCCTTCATGTTGCTTAATAAGCTCCAAATTCAAAAAGAAGCCTTATCTGGAATTAGTGGCCTTTGTGGTTTAAAAATAATCCCACGGCACTGAGGGTAGTATATTGATTGCCTTAAGGGAGGATGGAGTGTATGTGCACAGTGTAGTCAGATCATTGTACCAAAAGACATGGTTCTTCAGGTCAGGCATACTGGACTGGGAAAGCTTACAAAGATATGGAATTAACACCAGAAAATCTTTCAGAAACTATAAAGCAGTCTGAAATCAAACAGTACCTTCATTTTGTCAGATCCTCATATCTCAACACAGAAGCTGCCATACTAAACTGGTCAGAAAGTTCATTTAAAACTACAACGAGCTGAAGCAACTGTTTAGAAAAAGAAGATGGAAATGTTATTGTCCTTCTTGTGTACTACAGCGTAAGAAAGCCTGAGTACATTTTCCCTGGTTTTCATGATTTTATATGCAGCTCTATCCTGTGATAGTCCTTTATTTTTTAAACTAAAGAGCTCTTATCTTTTTTGTCGCTTCTCAGTCAAAACCCATTTCACACTTGATTCTCTTTCCCGTACCGTGTCTAGCTGTACTATATCCTTCCTGATATAGAATAATAATAAATGCCTGGAGAAGAACTGCACAAGGAATGTGATGAATGGATTTATACAGTGAGACATATCATGGTGGCTTTTATTCCTTCTTTTCCTATTAATTTTTGAGCATCTATCTGTTATTTTGCAAATCTAAGCACAACTGTTCAAATCTTTCCTGATGCCAGTAGCTAGTACAGAACTTCTGATTTCACATTATTTTGCTTTAGTTATTTCAGGCATTTCATCCCTCACTCAATCACTATTATAGTATCTTTCATAAACTTTCATACTGAATCATTGTTCCTGCTTCCTTGAAAAACACTGTGTCAATTAACTGGGTAACCATCATACTTTTTCCCACATCACTCAGGGATATGTTGAATAGCATCAACTCCCAAGGATCTCTCAATAATGGTAAAGCATTACCACCTTTTCCAACAGCTTATTTTTCTTCTTTAACCACATATTAATGACTACAGGAAGACTTTATCCCTTCTACCACAGCACCCTGTTTACAGAGGTGCTTTTTCAAAATTATTTTTGAAAACCAAGTAAATACATCAACAGTTATCTCTCTCTACTTTATCACCTTCTTTATCGAAATTTGCACTATATTTGTGCAGCATAACCACAGAATGTGTTGATTTTCTGCTACATCATATTTAGTCATTTATTCTCTATTATAAGTTCAACAGTTTGCTGAGTGCAGATATAGACTTTCCATTTTATAATTCTCCAAAGCCCTTTTAAAAAATTTGTATCACATTTGCCATTTTCTACTCCTCCAGTACAAAGGACATTTTAAGTGATAAATTACACACTATAGTTAATAACTCAGCACTTTCATATTTCATTTTCCTTAGAACTCTATGTGAATACCATCTGGTTCTGGAAGTTTGCTGGTATTAATTTTATTAATTTATTTGAAAACTCTTTTTATTAACATTTTATATGAGACAGTTTCTGAGCAGTGACTTTTGCTACAATAAACTTTAATGTGTGATGCTCCTAAACTTTTGTACAGCGAAGAGATTAATTCATTTTAGTTTTGTCCTATGGCTTCTTTTTTCTCAAAAATCCTTTATATCAATTTATGGCGATACAGAATCTTGGAAGACTTCTTGGTTTTGGTATTGGAATTTCTTTGAATACATTGTTATAGGGGTTAAATATTTTCCTAGGAGATAATGTTTCAAAAGTCTCATTTTCCCTGTTTTAATAAAACACATTTTAGAGTTAAGTTATAGTTACAATATTTGTATCCAGTTTCTTTTGCTTAAATGAGACTTTGTATTTTCAAATGGTCTTTCTCGAATTTGTTTGGGCATGAAAGCATTTTGGTGTCATTTATAAAAATTTTTTTTTCAAGAAGAAATACAATTTTAGAATAAAATTTTTATACAGGAGTAGTATTTTCAATACAAGAATTTTATTTCACTAGAATTTGATCCTTCTGGCTGCTTGTTCTACTTTTCCTCAGCTTTACAAGCCTACTGTTTTTAACATGTTCTTGTATTTCATTTTTTAATATGTTCTTGCATTTCATTTTTTTACCCCTGCTTTTCACCTCTTTATTCATATACATATACTGAATACATGATGGTATTTTCTCAGGTTAGCTTTTTGCTAATTATTAACTTCCAAGGCATATAAATAAATAAAAATGTAAAAATTGAGTGTTGGTTCAATACAAACAAAAGAAAGGAGAAAAAAAGCTTACAGAAAGCAAAGAACAGACATGTTAGAAAAGACAAACACCCACAAGGATGAAAACAAAGCCAAAATAGAAAGAGATAAACTGCTCCCACACCATAGTCCCAGCCCACACAGGATGCTGTGTCTCATAAATTCCTTAACTTAGTGCTTGTCATGCCACATCTGGAATGCTGAGTTCAAGTTTTGGTTCCCACCACACAAAAGAGATGTGGACAGGCTGCAGAGGGTTCAGAGAAGGGCCACAAAGATCCTTGTAACAACGTTATTCATATTTTCTAATATCCATTTGTAGACTGTCATTGTGATAGCTTCATTTACATGTCAATTATGTTTTTTCAGACAAAAAAAATTACATTTTTTATTTAAATATGGCAACGAATCATTCATCTGGGAAGCATCCTAGTCTTGCTTGTAATTCAATAAATTCAGTATACAGTAACTGCAACATAGACAAAGAACAAACAACCACCAATAAAGATTCTCACAAAAGTAATAAAAGCAGTAAGCTACTTCTTTTCCTAGACTTTTTCTGTGACTTTATTTGTCACATTCCCTGAGAAGATCACAGGCAATAATATGCATTATGCATACAAAATTTGGAGACAATGTGAAATAATATCTTAATTTCAACAAAATTAACCTAAAATAAAACATAACATAGCTGTAAGATTAAGTACTCACATGTCTGAAAGACTGCTGAACTGAGATTGAGCTTTGTGCTCTAGTTCCTACTTATATATATATGAAAAAATATATAGGAAGTTTAATGAATTGCAGACCTCTGTGAATATGACATCTACAGTGTCTTACCAAGAAATTTGGCATTTTCAAAATTAGGAATATGAAACATGAGTTTTGCAGGATTGTAGCATTGTTTGTGTTGGTACTTTATTACTTCAAAATCTTCAGCAATTTTATTAGACTGCTTTCAAGAATTGGAAAAAACATTGAATTATAAGTCTTTATTTCTATATTCTTTACTTTTTTAATGATATTCTTTTAATTATGTTTATTTATTTTGATTACTTTTGCTGGGGTCCGTGTTGGGGTCCATGCTGGTCCATGCACGACAAAGTGTTTGGCCGTACTGTTTCATGTACTTGCATACAAAAGTGTTTGGATTACTGGTTAAAAAAAAATGGCAAAGTCTGAGTCACCAGCAGTTCATACAGCAGCTCATGCTGGCCTGTCTTTATCTCCTCAGTCTTTGTGACACTTGGTTAGCTTCTTCTAACTCTTTCATACCAATATATATTTAAATACTGCACTATTTGAACCTCCTGTCTCAAGCATTCAGTCTTCTGAGATTTTTTGCCACTCATGTTTCCAAGGCTGCATCTGTGTCAAAGCTTTCATCCTCTAAAAGAAAAACAAGCATCTCTTTTGCAATGCCATGGAGTTCTAGTGCCTTCAGAGACTGTTAATGAAGATCTACAGTTTGTAGTGCCTTACCATACTTTTTCCCTTTCTTTCTAAACACCTACAAAAAAATCTATATGCTCCAAAATATGCATTACCAAATACACATTTTTAAAAGAGAACTGCTTTATACATTTGTTTCTGTAAGGTAAAGAAATGCATTTTGTTTGCAAAATGTCATCCCTTTAAAGTATTGCAACTGTACTTGGAGGCAAAACAAATGTAACACTGTCCCTACAAGATTCTTGAATTTGAAAGAGGAAAAATATGCTATTTTTAGGGCAAAGAAATTACATTGCACCATGAAATGTACTATTCTGCTTGCCACCTAGTAGGGTGCCTTTGTAAATGCTGATAAAATGTATTTATTCCAAACATTACTGTTAACAGCTCATTGCCTAACTGAAAATAGTTTTCCTCAATAGGTGTCTTTCTGCCCAAATTAAATTCAAGCAATTCATCTGATAAATTCAAAGATAGCACTCCAACTGCCTAATGCTAAATTGTATATCAAAGCTATAGGAAGTTTGAATCCATAACATGCAAGCTGTGAATACTTAATACAATTATTAGAAGTGAGGAAAGTTAAACTGCCTTTACTCATCACATGATAACTTATTTGCTATTAAAAAAAACACATATTTACATAATTACAAGCTAATTAGGGCATTCTTCTTAAATCTGCATGGCCATTGACACATCACAATAATATTTTGGTGGCAGCAGTAGGAATCCAAAATTGTGCAAGTTTTAATACTGATTATATTATTGTATGAAGGACTCTGTTCTGCAATCTAATCATTTTCAACTAAATTTATCTACTTATGAATGAAATAGACAAAACCAACCTCATGATTTTTTCATCAGCACCACTAGGTTTTAAATTTTTATTGCTTTTTTATTTTATTTTGTTAAAGAAAAAAAAAATTGTTTTATAAAGCCACAGACTCGTTTCTTCGACTAAAAACTTACAGTTCTATGGCAAGTAATGCAGTTGCTAAGTACATATTCCTTACGAGGCTATGTGATTGAAATGTATTTTGCTTTCTTTTCCATAGAACTTATCTGCCCAAAAAACGCTGAACGAAATGTCACATGCTCCGGAGGATGAAGGGTGATAGATTTTCCTGGAAATAGATGTGGTATATGGAAGACACGTACAAGTCTTAGAAGATAAAAGTGAGTTACAGTTTTGACACTGTCATGTCTATGAGACTGAATACTTTGTTAGACTTCTGACAAGCAGAGATATCCTTTCTTGAAAATACAGATCAAGAAGCAGTTGCCACATCAAGTCCCATGGTGCTAATTTTTGTAAGCAGCAAATGTCTGGGAATGTGTTCTTTGATCTTTGGTCTTGGCTTTTTTTTTAAATTGTCATTATTACTTATTAACTTTGTTGCCATTTCACAAGTATATGAAGTTGGTAAAATCTCTGAGACATCATGTTAGAGTGATATGTGCCTCCACAGTTCTGAGCTCTTGATAAAGTCATCAAGAGCTACTCAGTGAATTTATAGTCTGTAGCATATTTCAGCTCACACAAAAGGAGATAGCTGGGTCTGGTCTACAATAAAATTATCTGTTTATTGCATCAAAAATATCTCCATTGAACTCTATAGGACCTAGACCACATGAAGACTCTGAGATTGCAAATTAGCTGCCCAGAGGAATTTAATGTTTTCTAAAAGATCCTTGGCAGTCCAAGAACTTTATGTGACCCTGACTGGTATGACTCAGAAACTGAATGAACTGTACTCTGCTCTGGGGTAGATGAATTAGCATGTGTGAAAAAGGCCACCAGGCACATGAAGTCCACACGTGCATGGAAGCACATACAGATACCTTGATCTGAGATCTGCTAAACCTAAGCTGTGCCTTCCAGTACCACTCTAGATGCCTTAGATTCTCCCACCTTATTTCCGCATGCACTCCAAAACCAGGTGAAACACTTGCTGATCTGCTAGTGACTCTATTATCTCCATGAAAATGGACTGGGAGTCTCCCTCCAGGCAGGATCAGATCATTGGTGTCCATGCCTGTGTGCACATACAGTGTGGGCTGATTCCCTCTCTACATTCTAGCACCACTTCTCCTTATTTTCTCCTTTACAATAATGTGGTTGAACAGCTTCTGAAAGAATAACTTGTTGGAGAGTCTTCTTCACATTAAATATGTATACAAAAAAAAACTTTGCTTTTTAATTCTTTCTGTTATCTAGGTTTTGGAGGTTTTTTGCCAAAAATGATCACAAAGTGACATTTAGAAATATTTTCTCAGTTTTTCAGAAGAATTCAATAAGTACAGTATGTAAACACTCTTCAAGTATGCATTTACAGCATGCTAGGAGAAGTCCCTTCAAGTACATACCCCTATGCTTTTTCAACTTTTTTCCTAAACAAAATAGACTGGCTCATTCCCAAGTTGTTGATTTCTCTGTCCTGCACTGGCTGATGCAGGTTCCTGGCTGCATAATTGCAGCTGACAGCAGGTGACCTCTCTGCAGGGTCTGAGCTCTAGAGATAGAAACCTGAACAGATTTATGAACCTCATCTTGGTTTCTATGCTGAACTGAAATGTTCACCTTCCATACACCTGCAGCCAAGATCAGTGCATTAACTAATAATAAAAAGTTTGAATGACTATGACTCTCAGACATGTTTGAGAGACTTCCATGAAAGTGTAAAAGATTAAATTCTATATTTTGAATAATAGATTTATAGAACAATATTTAATGTCTCCTTTTAGAAATCATGTGAAAACACTTGCATGATCCTTTTCTACAAGAAGCAGGGGAGAAATGCTTTTGAAGTAATCTGTGAGTGGGACAGTCCAGTATGCAGAAAATTCTGCTGTGGAGCAGAAGGTCTCTGTACTACTCACTAAATGGCAGACAGAATTCCACTGGTTTTGAGTTACATTTTTCCATTTAGCTACTTAAGAGAGAAACAAATAAGCACAAAACCAAAAGGCAACCAAAAATAAAATATTGACTTCATTTCAGTTCTCTAGCTAGGAAAAAAGAAAAAAAAAGGCTTATCCAAGTCCATGAAGCTGCACTGCAGATATTTGGACACATCCTGCACGATGTGCAGAAGTGGCTCTGCAACAGTGAAAATTCCTGGAGTCTTTCCTATTAATTCTGCCAACACTCTCCAGGACTAATGAGGTAGGACGCAGCAGAACATGGAATGCTAAGCAGTCTGAGGTATCCATTCATAAGAAAAATACTAAGAGAAATACTTAGACTCTGCAGGCTACATAAACAATAGTTCTGCTTCTAGACAAAGTGTAAACTCCATAAATAATTGAGACTGCTCTGAAGAACTCTAAGCAATGCAGGACAGGAGCTACACACATATATATATATATTATTTTTGAAATAGTAAATCTTCCTGGCTCGTGTATTTCATAGTCTTGGTAAAGATAATAGAGATGGGCAAGGGCAGCATGAATGTGACACATATCTGGCAGGACCTGAAGCATGGAGAATTAAAAAGACCTGGCTAAAATCCATGACACAGACCAAATGTACTACAAAGTAGCTAAATCCCATCCTAAAATTTTGTTTTCCCTCAATGATGAAAAATATTCTTCCTCACCCTTTTTCTCATGAGGACTTTAGTACCCTTAGAATTGCTAAAATGAGCCTTTTGATGTGGTATTTTAGGTATCTTTGTCTTTTGAGGAAGGTTTGGGATTTAGTGGTTTTGATAGTTTTGGGGTTTTTTTTAAACTTCTCTTGAAGCCTGTCCTGTATATGACCATTAACTAAGTCAAAGAGTATCTGGCTTTCAGTCTGACCTTTGATTTAGGAGGCCAGAGCAACAGGGAACACTGTGCAGCTAAATAAATAGCTTTTAAGCCATACTACTTTCATTCATCTGTCTGTAGGTGCTGTGCATCCATTGTTAATGTAGATGATCATGTTAAATGCAACAAGAGGCTTTTTCAGAGTATGAACTGATCTTCTGCACAAAAAATGCCATTCTTTTGATGACCATTGCCACCAAAAATTTCCTTTTACATAATCCTCTAGAAAGAATAAAAACCTCTATCATGTTATTTTACAGAAAAAGTTTGGCAACAGTTTTGCTATGTGGTAACTTGCAATGACCTTGGCTCTAATCAAGCTTAAAAATTTGTAACAGTGTTGTGATAAACACTGAAACATTTTCTAAATGCCCCATGCATAGTTTGAGTGAATAGAATTATTCAAGACTCCTGCTTAGAAGCTTTCAATCTCAAATTACTCCCTAATTTAGGCTATCACAGGAAAACAATATTTTACTATTCATTCCATTCAATAATCATTAATTAACTGCTCTAAACCACTAATATTTCAGCTAATCCACAAAACAGCTTATATTGTGTGTGGGCTTTTACCAGAGATGAACTGGGAATGTCAGTTAAGTTTAGAAAAACCTACAAAGCTGAATAACCTGCAACAACTCCTTATTTTTCATATTTAATATCATTTAGGCAACATTCTTTTGCAAGATGTTCTTTACTCAAAGATTGACTACAGCCTAAGTACTGCAGAGGATTGTCCATCTATGTTAAAACCCTGACACCATAAAATAGAATGGCTAGAATCTACATTCTGTTATAAGTATATAGTTAAATACTATGATATTATAAATACTAATACTCCTTTATTTTTAGTATCCTTTTATAATAATACCTTTAGCAACATGTCAAAGAAAAAGGAAATAAATTGTAGCTTATGAGTGGTTCTAAACCACATTACTCTGGGAATTAAATGGGACACAAATATTCAGATCCAAGAGAACACGCTTCTCTGGATGCTTTACTGCTTTCATCTCCCTATCCTTTGAAAGTATATGTTGCTCTTATCAGGCAAGGATCTTACCTTTTTTCTTCTTACTGAGAAGGTGATGGGTTTTCACCTCAAGAATGGAGCAACTGACCTCTTCTTTGTGAAAAAAAAAAAGAAAAAAGAAATTATGAGAATCCATCTCTTGAAAGACACATTTTAAGGCTAATTGTATTCTTACTAGGGCAAGTTATTTTGTCTCGGTCTGCAACTCTCCTTTGAAACATTTTATTGCTGTAAGAAGAGCTGTTGGTTAGCATAGGTCAATGGAATGGAAAGGTTCCTTCCTGAAAACACAAATTAAGTTATTAATTTACTTCACACAGAATCATGGAATCCTTGGAAAATACTTCTGAGAACATCAAGTCCAGCCCATGACCAGACACCAACTGCCAATTAGACCACAGTTCTGAGTGCTGCATCCAACCTTTCCTTAAACACCTGCAGGGATGGTGACTCCACCACCTCCCTGGCAGCCCAATCCAGTGACTAAACCACCCTTCCTGTGAAGGAAATTTTTCTAATGTCCAACCTAAACCTCCCCTGATCCACTTGGAGGTTCTGTTCTGTTGCTGCTTGTCTGGGAGTATAAACCAACGCCCACCTGGCTATAACCTCCTCTTAGGGAGCCGTAGAGAGTGATAACATCTGCCTGGAGCTGTCTTTGTTCCAGGCTAAACAAGCCCAGCCTCTACAGCCACTCCTCACAGGACTTGTGTTCAAGAATCTTCACCAGCTTCATCATCCTTCTCTGGACTTGCTCCAGGCCTTCAATATCTTTCCAGAATTCAGGGACCCAGAACTGGACACAGGGCTCCAGGTGTGGCCTCAGCAGTATCGAGTACACAGGGGTGAATCACTTCCCTGGTTCTGCAGAAAACACAATTACTGATACAGCCCAGGATACCAAACTTGCTACATTTGGAATAATAGCATTTTTCTCCTTTTCTTAAAAAAAAAAAAAAAAAAAAAAGAACTAGATGACTATAAGCATGATCAGACTTTTATTTTAGTATTACTTAATTTTCTTCTTTAGTCAAACAACAATTGCTATGTTGCAGACAATGAACAAAATTTCCAGCCCAAATTACTCAAAAAATTAAGAATTGAATTGTATTCTAAATGTGCATACAGACTAAGAATAAAATTTAGAATAGATCACAATTCAGTTTTGTTCTATTTATTTTGTGATTCTCAGATGATCCATTAACTTGTTTTTTCTCCTCCAGCAGAGTTTTTCCTAACATAAATTCCCAGCTAACAAAAGGTGATTGGAGTGGGCACCATGCCACAGAGTCTTCTGCAAGATATGTGCTGTAAATCAAGATGGGTGTCACTGGCTCTCCACTGAACCTATTTTCGGTTGCAAAGCTGGTCCTGTTTCCTCTGATAAACCAGAACTATGCTAAAACTTGATTGAGGACACCTCATCTCAAGCTGCACACCACAGACATTGTCTGCAGTTCTGCATCTGGACAATTGTCTCAATACTTACAGCCCCAGGGAAATGTAAATTTAAAATGTAGTCCTGAAATGGCGGAAAAGTTAAGTGTCCTGTGGGAAATTATTGCCTTTTCTACAGATATTGCAATGTATTTTGCAAGGGAGGACATGCCAGGTTAAATAAATGGGAAGGCAATATGGTAGAATAGAATCAGAGAAATACAATGAAAGCATAATTGTCAAGATCCACAGGATTTGTTTTGTTTTGGCTTTTTTTTCATTTCTCTGAATGAGATGGTTGGATGTCATTTGCTTGCTTGTTTATTTCCTGCTATCCTCCAACATCTGAGATATGACTATCTGCAAAATATAAATTCAAAATTATTTCTCTATGCACAACGGTATATTTTGGATACTTTTCATTAAAGCTACTGTTCTTAGTTTATTGTATTCAAGTGTCATTTTTTATTAGATTTCACTGACTTTAGAATTGTTTTTATAGCAGAAGTTTATTCCAAGTATGCCACAGATTATACAGTCATTTAAATGTTTGGCCAAATGCTCTGCTGCCATAAGTATTTTGATGTTTTTGCTCAAGCATATTTGACACAAGAACTTTTTTTACATAGTAGAGGAAAATAGCTTAAGGCACCTTCTGAGGTAAGAGATAAATTAAACCATTCAAAAGCTCCAGAATTGAAATAAGTATGGAAATTTAGTAACCCAGGGTCAGCTGATCCATTGTTTTATCAGACAGAAAAAGGGTAAATCATTTGTTAGGAAGAAAAATTAAATGTACATACAGTTGACAAAAATGATAGTGAGATGGATTGTTATTAAAGTGATCCCTTTTAGCCCAATGACATCTTCTAAGGTATTAAATAGTTTAGAACTCCTTCTGAGATCAGGCTGATATAAAATATTCAACATCCATCCACTTCATGCCAAAAATATTTCACTATAATTAGAGTCAGACATATTTAAAATAATTGGTAATATCAGCTTTGCACAGGAAGGCAAGAGGGCTGGGAGATTTAATAATACTTTCATTGATCTTTGCATATGAGAGTAATCCTCTTTGGAAATGAGGTTGCTAATGCAGGAATGAGCTTTCCTTTTTTCTGGCTGTACACAGATTAACAATCAAATGCATCTTCGCAAAGTACTTCTGGTAAAGAAGAAACTTATGCACTGTGTATGAGTGAGGTAAAAAGAAGCTATCTAGTTCAAAAAAAATCCCAGGTATATCTGAGTACTCATGGGAAAATGCCTATTCCATATGCCTTTTTAAATTTTTTTTATTTAATGGCACAGGAAAGTTAGTTCTGACAATGTTAGAATTCAAGAAACAGTTGAAAACAGTAATTTCTGAATGAACAAAGTATTCTGGAAAAACAATTGAAATCGTTTAAGAAAAAATGCCATTGAAAATTTGATATGCTATTTATTCATTCATTTGATAAAGATCTGGGCACTTTCTACATGAATTCTTGAAACTGTCAGAGATTGACATTGTCTTTTTTAGACAATTAAAACTCATGAGATGCTAAGTAGTGTTTGAAAGACATCAGACATTCAGTATTTCTTCAAGCAGTATTTCTAAACCCTGCCAAGATGGTGTCTGACTATTTAAAATGTTATGTTTATAAGAGTAAGTGTAATTTATGAACAAACAACACATCTTGATCTGAGAAATGACAGCATTTCATACACTCACACAAAGACTTGCAGAAAAGCAATTTCAGAATCCAAATGGTGCTGTTGAATAATCACAGATCCAGGATGGTATGGGCTGAATGGAGCCTTAAAGATCATTTATTCCAACCTCCCTGCTATGGGCAGGGACACGTTTCACTAAACCAGGTTGCTCAAGCTCCTGTAACCTGGCCTTGAACACTTCCAGGCATGGGTCATCAGCCACTTCTCTGGGCAACCTGTGCCAGTGTCTCACCACCCTTATAAACTAAAATTTCCTTTCTAACATTTAACATTAACCTGCCCCCTCCCAGTTCAGAGCCATTCCCCCTTGTCCTGTCACTACATGCTCTTGCAAAGAATCCCTCTCCAGCCTTTTTGGAAGATCACTTGTTACTGTAAGGCTGCTAAGAAGCCTCCCTGGAGCCTTCTCTTTTCCAGGCTGAATAAGCCCAGGTGTCCCAAATTTACAGGAGAGGTGCTCCAGCCCCCAGAATGTCTTCATGGCCCTTCTCTGGACATGCTGCAGTAAGTCCACATCCTTCTTATGTTGGTAATTCCAGTCATATTAGCCAAATATAGCAAGGGATCAAAAGGACAGAGTTTGCAGGAGTCCAACTAGATATGTGAATTCCCATGTATTTACTGCACTTTTTTTTGTCTACTGGCAAACACAGTACAGCATATCAACATGTGTATTTTGGAATGGGGTCTAAACTATATTTTAATCTTAACTCCTTGAGAGCTGTAGTTTCCTATCTGTACTTAAATCAGCAGTATTTCAGTAGGCTGAATAAAGGAAGAAGTGGAAATTTTGGTGTGAAACTTTTGGCTAGCAGAGTGAGAGATTGAAATTGAAAAGAAAACCAATGAACCAAGAGAAAAACAAACGAAAAACCCAAAAACTAAATAACCAAAAAAACTTATGTATGGAGGTGAAAAGATAAAAACAGTCATCATTTCAGAAGACACAGACTTCAAAAAAAAAAAAAAGCCAAGATGACCTGAACTCTGATCAAAGAAATAAGACTTTGGACTGGCAAAAGTATGAAAGAAAAGGGAATTTTCTACAGCGGTGAAGTTCTTATACTGTCTATGGCTTAGTCATACTGACTTGGATCTGAAGTTCATTACACTCATTGAATACATATTTTCTGAACTTTAAACAGTTTTAATAGAGTTTAAAGTAACTTTTCCATAAATACATGAAATTTAAAGAAAGAAGCAAGCGCTGACATACTCAAGCATTGTTCAGCAAATGCAAAAAAAAATCAATAAAAATAATGTAAAAATTCCTGAGGCAGAGGAGGGGGGAAAAACAAAAGTGAAAGTAAACCAATGCCTAATGGAGTTAAGGAAAACCAAAATACATTTTCAGACGGAATAAAATCAAATGGAGATTGATTTGGTCCTGTTAGAGAACTAGCAAATTGTAGATCATAAAATTGAAAGAAGTAAAGCAAAAATCCCTCACTTCTAATTGAATGAAAATGTGAGTATATATCCATTATGGATGACATTATGAATTACATAAGAAGCTCAGAATACATATGATGGAAATCTCCTTAGGAAAATGTTAAATATCTATTCTCCATTCAGATTAAGAAAGAGGCTCTGTCCCAAATGAGGTAGTATTGTTCCAAAATTTATTACATTTTTTTTAAGACTTAATATTATAATTATTTAAAATATTTAGAATTAATATTAATTACTTCCAATTTAAACATAGCTAAACCAATAAAGTATTGTATTATCTAAACCAGTACAGATATGTTGCATAGTCTGGGGGTTTTTAGCTTTTGTAATGGCAAATCTGTACAACTATATGTCAATTGTTTTTAGTACATATGAAAAATTTTATAAAACAATCAGAAAATTTTGAAAATAGTGGTTGAAAGGCTAAGAATATAAAGCCTGAGATGCTAGATTTAAGAAAATCAACTTTGACTATTTGAGAGAATATTTGAAGGTGATTTCTTTGTGAAAATTACATCTACTTATGAGAAAAATTTTCAACCTTTCTGACAAATGCATAGAAATATCTGAACACTGAAATTAGATTAATTGGTCTTGAAAATAAGGCTTATTATCTTCTTAGCATGGGAAATGTTCTTTACAACAATGTTATTAGAGTATCTTTTAATTATGACAATTTAAGTTGGCAAGATGTTTTTTAACTATATCTTTCCAGTATGTGCATATATGATGCAGCCCAGCAGTGAGATATTTATCTTCAGTTCACTATCAGCAATATCCCGATCTTTAGCACATGTACTCATTTTCTCAATGCTATATTTGTTATATGATAAATTACTACAAATAAAGCTGCTCTGTCACTCCCCTCCTCAGCTGGACATGGATGAGAAAATATATTGAAAGAATCATATGTGGAGATAAGGACAGGGAGAGATCACTCACCAGTTACTGTCACAAGCAGAACAGGCCTGACTTAGAGATACAAAATGAGTTTATTACCAACCAAAATCAGAGTAAGATAATGAGAAGTAAAACAAATCTTATAAAAATTTCCCCCCACCTCTCCCTCTTTCCCAGCTCTGACTCCTCCCCCAGCAGCGCAGGGAGATGGGAATGGGGGTTATGGTCAGCTCATCATGGGTTGCTTGGGCCACTGCTCAAGGAGAGGGTTTCTTCTTCTTCCCCAGTGTGGGGTCCCTCCCACAGTTCTCTGTGAACTTTTCCAGCATGAATCCTTCCCATGGGCTACAGTTCCTCATGAGCAGCTCCAGCTTGTGTCCCTTCCACATGGTCATTAGTCCTACCAGGAAACCTGCTCCAGCGTGGGCTTCTCTCTCCATGGGTCTGTGGCTCCCTCTCAGGAGCCTGCTCCAGCATGAGTTTCCCCATGGATCCTTCAGACACTCACATGCTCCTGCATGGATCTCCTCCATGGGCTGCCTGTGGATGTCTTCTTCCCTGTGGAACTCCACGGGCTGCAGGGACAGCTGCTTCACCCCATCCTGCACCATGGCCTGCAGGGGAATCTCTCCCCTGGGCCTGGGCCCCTCCTTGGTGACTGACCTTGGTGGCTGCAGAGTTGATTCTCTCATATATTATCACTCCACTCTTCTCTGGATGCAATTACTTCTGCACAATAAATTTTTCACCTTCTTAAATATATTATTGCAGAGGTGTTACCACCATTTCTGATTGGTCCAGCATTGGCAGCAGCAGGCTGGTCCATCCTGGATTCATCATTGGCTTTGTCCGACAGAGGAAGATTTTGGCATCTGCTTACAGAAGCCACCGCTGTAGTCCCCCTCCTGCTACCAAAAACCTGCCACACAAACCCAATGCACAGTGTAGGAATAAAACTGATGTTTGGAGTAGAAGAAAATAATAGTTTTGTTGCTGGCTACCTTGGAAGGCTTTCTCTCCATGAGTAGCACAGACATGATCTGTGCAGATCACCAACTGGAATAATCCATGCACACCTTATCTCATAACTTCCTTCTCTGTTCTGGTGCCTTTTAAGATTGCAACACTTTATTCTCCCCTGTGCTTCAGAAGATAATATTTTTATCTTCTCAAAGGCTTTGATTTACCCTAAATTATCATGGATAGCACTGTTATGGGATAAAGAATTCTGTTAGGTGATAAAGAATTGCCATACAAACAAAGCAGGGCAGAGGTTTGAGGGTAACCTGTCTCAGCTACAGAAAGTGATCAGCCCCACGGTCAGGATGGACACCCATTACCATGGGGCCAGAGGAAGACTTGCAGATACCTTTGGGATTTAGAGTGGCTGGAGAAGGAACAAGAGAAATAGAAAGATAAGGGGATGAAAGAGCTTAGTCATGTAAGCAGCAGCTGGCTACAGTGCTTGAATGGCTGTGCCCTGTGCCTGAACTGTCATTTCTTCCATTAAAGATTAAAAAAGGTCTATTTCTGACATTTCAGTCTGTCATTTCTTCTCATTAAACTTAATTTCTGACTATTTTTCTGGGTAATACAGGCTCTCTACCTGTGTGCACAAGACCATGGGAATTTCTGAGTGAAAGCAGCCAGAGTAGTGCCTGAGCTCACAAGGGCTGTGTGTGGTGGGCCACCACTGCAGTGTCTGAGGGTGCAAGATCTAGCTAGTCTCATTCCTAGAGAGAAACATTCCCAAAAGAAATTGAGATAATTTGTCAGCAGTCATTCAGTTTGATGAAAAATGGTTGATTGTTATGTATAGGTTCTGTGTTTTGCTGAATTAGGACCTGCAAGAGAAATGGCTCATGTTTCAAAAAAATGCCCTTGATGGAAATAAGAGAAGAGTATTTGTATTGCCTGCATAAGTTATCAGGCACGGTACAGATGGTGAGGGACTTTGCACTGCAGATGGGAATGATTCAGAAGATGATAAAAGTGCTAAATCCAAACCCTTACTCCATCACGGTCTAGGGATACACATTGTTACAGGAAAGTTTACATATAAAGTTTACTTTCAGCAAATATGCATACTTGTGGGAGTGAAAGTTAGAGGACAAGAAAATGAAAGCTTTTCCAATGGTAATGGGAATCTTTCTGGTACTAAAATAATAAGTTAAACATAGTATACAGTTCTTGAGATGCTGTGAAGATGATAATATCAGCAAATGAAACTGCTTTGGGGAACTGTAACCTCAGCAGTGAGTAGTTTAAGGACATCAGGATGAAACTCTACTCAGATCACTAACATGTAAAATCTTCACTACCTGTACTGAACTGGACAAATCTGCAAGCTAAACACAAAGGTGTAATACAGGCATTTCTGTGGCAACGGCTATAGCATGTAAAATAATCCTCAAAGCAACTAGCAAACTAAGACCATCACTTACTGCAGTTTATCAACTGTTTGATTTCTATGGCAGTTTATATGAAGGAAAACAACCACATGTATTTCATGCCAGCAATGTCCTCTAAGAAGGCATGCTATTGAAAAAAGCAATACAGCTATGCAATGAATCTTTTCTTATCTAAAATCATAATAGGATCCTTATATATAAAAGGACAAGATTGTTCTTTCTTAGGTCATTTTTTAGCCAAGACATACAGCTGCTCTAAGAAAACTAGAAACTTGAAGTTACAAAAATTCTTTCCTAAATTAATTTCCTTTTTTAAATTTTTCCCCAGATGTATTGTAATATTACTAAATTTTGGAAAGTTGTGATGACCATTTTGAATAGTGAAGGTGAAAAATAGGCCAAATATCTTGTTCTGGTAAATTTAGTTTTCTTTGGGATGTTCAAAAAGTCAAGAAGTAAATATGGCAGATTTTTAATAGCACTATACTCTCCATGGGGATAATAAGAGTGAGTACATTTTCACTATTTTTCTTGAACTTGGAAGTGTGATATGTCATAGAATTTCTGTTTTATGCACAATTTAAAATTTCCTTGGGTTCTAGTTGATATTTTATTTTGTGGACAAGTCTATACTTAGAAAAGGAAAAGCATTTAATTTTCTGGAAATAGGCTTGCAGGGTTTTCTAAATAGTACTCATGTCTAGATGAGAATTTTGCCAAGTTTCTCATGAGGTTAAAGATTCAGCACTGTGCTGCTTTTGGCTGGGGTAGAGTTAATTTTCTTCCCAGTGGCTGGTATGGGGCTGTGTATTGGATTTGTGCTGAACACAGGGTTGATCATACAGAGATGTTTTTGTTATTGCTGAGCAGGGCTTACACAGAGCCAAGGCCTTTTCTGCTTTTCCTACAGCCACACTGGTGAGGAGGCTGGTGTGGCTGGGAGGAGACAGAGCTGGGACAGGTGACCCCAGCTGACCACAGGGATATCCCAGACCCTGGGACATCATGCTCAATATTTAAAGTGCTGAGAAGAAGGAGGAAGGGGATAATGTTTGGAGTGATGGTGTTTGTCTTCCCAGGTAACTGTCAGGTGTGATGGGGTTCTGCTCTCCCCAGGATGGCTGAACCCCTGCCTGCCCTTGGGAAGCAGTGAATGAATTCCTTGTTTTGCTTTGCTAGTGAGAACAGGTATTTCTTTCTCTATGAAGATGTCTTTATCTCAACCCACAAGATTTCCAGCTTTTACCCTTCTGATTATCTCCCTGATCCTGCCAGAGGGGAGTGAGTGAGCAGCTGCCTGGGACTTGGCTGCTGGCTAGGGTCAAACTACAACAAACACTTCAAAGTTCTTCTTATAAAAACTCTCTGCTAATATGGATAAAAATGTTCTGCAGTCAAAACTATCAGTTCTTACAGTAGAATGTCTCCTAGTATTTTTTTTGGCAAGAAGTATTTTCTTTGTCAAGTTGCTTAGAACTTCTGGTGCGCAAATGTCTACTTCTTTCTGGGAACAAGGAGCTATCTCTAAAGTTTATTAGTTCTGGCTCATATAATTCATCTCGTTTTGAATTATTGAGAAGTGAGAATAGATATGCAAGCAGACAATTAACATAACAAGTAACATTCAACTATAGCATTCTAGGGACTAACACAAAACGTTTTTTTCTTAGAAGCAAATTGTTTTCTATTTATGGAGATACTTAGAAATCTCTTAAGACGGGAGTTTACATCATCAAAGTGGTTACTTACACAGGCTTGAGTATTTACCACTTACTCATATTCAAAGTGCTTTGAAACACCAAGTAAAAAGCATAGAAAATAGTCCCATGAAATAAAGACACCATTTACAGTACAGAACTGTAACAAAATGGTGTGTAAGGTCACTTGATGGGCAGAAATTTAACAAAGTCTTTGAAACCTTTCGTTTGAGTATCCTGCCCATGCAGACTCTGTACAAAGATTTCCATAGTTAAGACACAGAGAGAAATTCAAGAATCACATTTTTTGAATACATTTTGAACTCAGAGTTCAAATACCTTTTAGCTTCATGATCTTGAAACTTACAAGTTTCTTACAAGGGTGTAGGTGAAAGCCAAAGATTGTGTTAGATTCTTACTCTGTTCTTGTAACCCCATGGAAACCCATGACTGCATAGTGTGAAACTGAGAATGGCTGTTTTGTGTTCCTACCCATAAACACTTTATGAGAAGGCACTGAGGAGCAGAATAAATGAGCTTGCACAGATTTGTTCCAGGCAGGTCTATGGGATTGCTTCACTGGGACATGTAAGAACCATTGATAATTCACTGGTGGTTTAGCAGTTCTCAGAGCCCATTCTAAGCCAAGGACTTTTCCATGCCTCATGCTCAGCCAGTGAGGGGCTGCATGAGCTGCTGGGGGGAAGGAGCAGGAGCAGGGCAGATGACCCAAACTGGGCAAAGGAATATTCCACACCACAGAACATGACGCCAAATCAATCAACAGGGGGAAGATGGCCAGGAGCGGTTGATGGCTGCTGAGGAATGGGCTGAGCATCAGTCAGTGGTGAACAATTGCATTGTTCACCGTGTTTTTCATGGGTTTTATATGGATTTTATTCCTTTCTCTTTATCTTTTCCATTACAATTATAATTTAACATAAAATAATTATAATTATTATATTTTAGTGCATTTCAACTATTAAACTGCTCTTAATTCAAGCCATGAGTATTTACTTTTATCTCCACTCAGGACTGGGAGTGACTGAGTGGTATTCTAGTTGCTGGGTGGGGTTAAACCAACAATGAAATTGGCCCTCTTTGGTGCAGGTTGATGTTTACCTGGTCTTTTTTTGGCAAAACTAATTCTTAGTCAGTCTGCCTTGGATTGTACTGGTGAATGAGGCAATTTGTCCTATTGAGCTTTGCATTCTCCTTTGCTTGTATTTTTTTATGCCTTTTTATTTCTTTTTTATTTTTTTATTTATTTTGTTGAGGTCACTTCAGCTAGCAATGAACCACTTCCCCCATTTTGATATCATCTGTGAGCTGGGTGAGGGTGCACACCATTCTATGACCTAGGTTGTTAACAAACAGTATTTGCTGCAATGCCTATCCATGAATGGCTGCCATTTGGACATTGAACCAATGATGAAAATAAGCTTTCAACCTGAGACTTTTGCCAGTTTTGCACCCATTTATCAGCCTGTATTTCACTGTGTGAATGCTAGTGAAGATCATGTTGAAACCTGGCTAAAGGCCTTTTGGTACAGAGTTCTCAGGCAGGGCCTTTGGAGAAAAAGCTTATAATAATATAAATAATAGTGACCCTGACTGTCCTTCACTGGAATTGATCTTTATAAAATTATATATATGTATTGCAGGCAGACCATCTTCACTGCAGAAAATAAATAGAAAATGCATATAAGGATACTTACAATGATAAAAATAAATATTTCTAGTATTGCAAACTGCGCAAGAACCTCCTGTTCATAGCTATGCCAAATTACTATCTAAGAAACAATATACTTGGCTATACAAAGCAAAAATAGAGACCTTATTATACTTCTTTTCTTCCAGTATTGTTTCAAAGCTAGAATATATGTTGATAATCTGCTGTTAGAAATTTCATCAGTCAAAAATATTCTCAAAGGGTTACGGACAACAATTTGTAGCTATTCTGCAATGTTACAGTCATGAAGAGGAGAGAAAGCAGAACAGAATATATATTTCCATAAAAATTGCTCAAGACATTAAGTGTTAAGTATGTAGCCCACATCTTTTCTCTGTAATCACACTGTATTTTATGTCTGCTACATGAAAAACACAGTGGCAAATGTACTAAATGTCTTTATATTCCAAGTAGGTAAATGGTCTGCTTTGTAAGTGAAAATGAGTGTTCATGCTTCACTTACTACAAATACTATGCCAGTAGAAAATGAAAGAGGAAATGAAAGAGAAAAGAAATAAATAATACAGAGAAAAATCATAGAGCTTATGTTGATGAAATAGTCCTGCTAGTTCAAGTTAACACTATCTTTATGACTGGCAACTTAATAGAAGCAATCAACTTGTTAAATAGCATTTCATTTTGTATGAAGTTGGTTTTGTATTCAAGTTTCATTGTCATTCAAGTATTGTATTCAAGTTTCATTATCAATTAAACTTTCAATATTCATTTAAAAAAAAAATGGGAGCCCTCTTTGGATTACTGCAAACACTAAATTTTCATTTAAGTAGCCTGTATACATGGAAATAGGTCAGTTTATCTCAGTTAGAAATTTCTCTCTGACATACCTTTAGATTGTTTTGTTCTCCCCCCCCCCAAAAAAAAGACAAAGACAAAACAGTTGGACCTGAGCCTAGAATAAATAGGAAACAAAATCTGTTTGTTTCATTTTTTTTTTTAATTGAATTTTCCATGGTTACATTAATAATAGAGAATAAATATAAATGATATAACTGCAGTTATAGGTCATCTTTGCATTATTTCTCATTGAAAAATAAATTAATACTTTGCAATAAAACACTTAGTAAAAGTTTTGACATAAATCACTCAAATAGCCTGACTCAAGACAAGAAAGATTACAGTGGCATGAAAACCTTGGGTAAAGCCTGACATTTTTCCCAAAATGGAATTTGTGACAGCCAAAGAAAGAAAAACCATTAGAGCAAGCAAAAAGACCTCCACAACATCACATGAGAGCAAATAAAATCAGGACATATAAACAGAAGAACTTGTCTGATAAATCTGAAAAAGAAGAAAAACAACAAACCAACAAACTACAACCATCAGGTTACAGTCAGACTGAAATTTGATTATGGCATATATAAAATAAGACTGCCCATCATAATCTGTACATAGAACCCAAATTAAAAGCTTGAATGAAATCAAACTTTGAAAAAATATGGTATCTCTGACTCTGAAAATCTCTTAAGGCTTTTCTTTTTTAATATAGAGACCAACCAATAAGATAGGAAAATAAGCAGCTGAAACAGTAAAATGTATTTGTTTAATGTTCAGACTGTCCCTGAGAAAACAGAATCTCCAAAGCTTATCTGGGATCTATGTGTGTGCAACTCAAGCAATATCAGAAATACTTCAGAAGTCCTTTTCAGATCTTAAAAGGGGATATATAGAATGGAGACAGATTAGAAACCTTGTAAAAGACAGCTGGCACAAGGCATTAGACAAAAACTAATGGGAAACACTTTTTCTGCCTTCCAAGTGAGCATTAAATAAGGCAAGTTCCAAAATGTCACTTTTGCAATGGACTGGAAACCATTTGCATTGATTCTACAATAGACTGGGAGCATCTAAAAGCTTGTAGCGTTTTGATGATTGTCAGAGGGTTTTATAGAAAAATGTTTTATCACATGTTTAATCAATGGATAGGCCCCTCAAATTCACCATTGCAAGTAGCCATAATTGGCAAATTCAAAACAGAATTTATAAAAAAACCGAGTTCAACTGAACTAACAAAAATAAAAGCATTTTTGTGTTTGGGTCACTAGTCTAGAAGTGGAAAGAATTCCTGACCTGTTTGGTTTCCTTCTGTGACCTTGCCAAATTCACGCAGACCAAATCCATGCAAGACTATGGGTAGAACTTAAGTACCAAAAGTTTAAATTCTCAAAAATTCTGCTCATTCTGCCAAAGACAAAAGAATTTAACATAAAACACGGTTGAATATCAAAGTTATTCCTTTTTACCTCTGGCTACACTCCAAAGTGTCTTAGCTTGGAGAACATTTGCAATATTTCAAGAACTTAATTTATTTCCTGCTGGAATAAAAAAAAATTCTATGGATGACAATACAAAGAAAACAAGGGGCTTATGAAGTGTTAGGAATGAGCAATAATGCAATATGGCAGATACTGAGACTTATATTTAAAAAGGGTTACATTGCATGAAATTCATGCTTGTGCAATGTAACCTTTTATTTATGTTACTCATTCGGCAGATAAACATGAGAAGTCAGTATGTACTGACTTAGCATTAAATAGTTAATATTTGTCTAGAAAAATAAATGATGTACATATACTGCACCTCACCTTTCACCTCTGAAGACTTAGAATTAGGAAATTCACATACAGCACAGAAAAATGGTCTGGTGTTAGCGGTCTTTATGCTAACACATTACCAGAAATGACATCAGAAGTTAAAGGCATTTCCAAAGAAAAATTGTAGAGAAGAAGGAAGAAAGACTAAGTTATCCAGTCTGCTTCTGTTTCAGGACCTTGAATTCCCCAACTTTATTTTACCTTCAAAAGTCATCTGCTGCTTGTATGACATGTTTATAATAGCAAGAACTTAGCATATCTATTAATCAGTGTCGGTTTTTACCGAGAAAACTTATCAATGTGTACCATGAATCATCGTGATCAGAAACTATTCTAAAAACACTCAGCTATTTAGCAAGATTTAAAGTTATATATATACACGTGTATGTGTATATATAAATATATATCTCACATATATATATATATCTATCTTGCATATATATGCACATATATAGAGATAGGCATAGAATGTCAAGCAGATCAATGATAATTAATTTGTACAGTCTAGGAAATTATATCTATCTACCTCAGGCAATCAAAGATTTCTTTAATAATTGCACTGGAACCTGTTTTTCAAGCAATTAGAATTTAGTTGCCAGCAAACATCTTAGATTAAAAGAAATGGCATTTTAAAATTACATGAATAAAAATTAAATGGAAATTAAGACTACCGTTGTCTAATAGGCAATCAGAAATACAGGAAGATACAAATTCCCAGGACTACTAGAATAAGTTTAGTTCTGTATTTCCCAAGTTTTTTCAGTAATTTGAAGTGATGTCATGGGAGTGATCTTGTATGTACTGATTACCAGGAGTTCCAATGCCTTCAGGAGGGATTCTGCCTGTCCTGTACCTAGGGAGGTGAGTCTATGGGACAAAAAGCTTCCTGTCAATTCCTAGAAGTGTACAAACCAGAGAACAGACACAAAACCTTTTTCATTCTGATGTTATTTGCTGCTGGGGACTTGCAATCCTAGTAGTCAATGTTGGAAATCTATAATGTGCTGCAATATGTTATCAACAGGTAATTGAACTTGAATATTATTTATTGATATTAAACTTGACAGTCAAAAGGATAAGCCTCAGATATTATGTTTAATACATTGTCCCATAGGATGCTTTGAATATTTTTTTAAAAAATTTAAGTGCTGTTATTATCAATGCAGCAGACATAAAATTAATAAAAAATCCTAACGAGAATTGGGTGGGTTTAGATAATTCTCCAGTGGATTTATTATCTTAGAAAAGTGGTGTTCTAAGGCATTTTGATGACTCAAGGGATCATCAACCAAACGGAGTTTCTCTCGTATCTTGGTTTCCAAACCATTTCATGTTAGTGCCTGAAGTTAGCATACAATGACTATTTAAGGCCCATAAGAATTGAGCAGTATCCTTGACCCTATTTGAAAAAATATATCCCCTGAAAAAATGAGATATTAGAAATTTAGGTTAGTCTGAGCTCTAAATGAACTATAGTGTTCTGAGGACAAATCTGACTGACAAAAAACAGTCAAGTGATAAGGCAATTTGATTTTCCCAGGCTTTAGTTCCTCTAGATAGCAATTGTCCTCCTGCAGGATTTTATTATGAATTAAATTAATTCTGACATTGGATAGACTGATGCTCATTAAGCTTTTATATTTCTGTAATCCCCAGTTCCAGACTAGAATCTGTATGGAAAAAAGGCAAAACACTATACATGTTGTAGAAACAAGAAAATTATTATTTCCTGCTTTTAGAAGAACTGAAGATTTTACATCATGCTGAACACTTATGCATATGGCTAAGTGCAAACACAAAAGAATTAGTCACACACTTAAAAGTTTATCTGTGAGAAAAGGTTTCCATTGGTGTAGATAGGAAAATAAGTAATTCACAAAGATTTAAAAGGAGAAAAAAATCAAAGTCCTTTATAGATAAGATTTAAATTTTTTTATAGATTTAGATATTATAGATATTTTTATGATAAAGATCAGGTAAGAATCCATCAGTTCCAGCTGCTGGTCCTGCCCTGAGAGCTAGTTATAAAGGACTAAACATAGAGTAATGGTTACACATTGATCACAGCTGTGTATGATGATTCATAGTGAAGTCTTCAGACTATTACAGATGTATTTCATTTGTAAATTCAAAGTGTCTAACTGCATTTTTGGGGAACAAGACAGGAAGTGAAGGAAATGCAGGAAGACACATTTGCAGGGATATGAATAGTAATAGAAGATAAATAATAATTTTTCAACTAAGACCATTACTAAATGAAATTGTAGATCAGGTTAAGCCATTAGACCTTAGGTCAGCAATATGAGAGAAACCAAAGGGTTTCTTACAATGAAATTAAGTGGAGTGGTTTTTTATGTATATTTCTAGGACATACTATTCACAAGAAGGTGTTACAGTTCAGGAAAAGCAAGAAATTAATTCAAAAGATGATAAATGACACTAATAAATATTTCCATATACCCATAGCTTATCTGATCAGTCATAAATTTTCTGAAAGCAAATTTTGTTTCTTCTCTATTAGCAGAATGATTAATGTTGGACACTCGTGGATACTCATGTCCCATCTCAGCTGATTCAGAATACCTTTTGCTATGAATTTAATAAATAACACTTAGAGTCTCTTAAAATTTTAATTGTGATTTATACAAACCATCACCAAATCAATGATTTTTGTATTAAATAGATTTCTGACAGTATCCTTCTATCTGATAATATGTTAAAAATAGCCAGTATAGTCTGTAGGTTATCTGTGTCTTGCACCTTAGAAAAAGAAGCTTTTCTTTCTAATGATTTAGAGGATAAATATTGACTTAGAAAGAGTTAATTACACAACACCTTTCCTGTTGGGAAAAAACAGTCTCTTTCAAAATGCCTGTAAGAATTTTCCCAAACATGTGCATCAACATAACTCCTCTGAAAGGGACTGGCAAACCTGATTTCAGGAAAAGACTTTGAGACAGTTTTTGAGAACATAAAAACAACCCACAAGCAAACCAACCAACCAAAAACAACCCAGAAACTATAACTCACATGTTTATGAATCATCTGAAGCATTCTGTTCACCTGATTTATTTATTTATTTAATTTTTTATCTCTCAGAAAACAAGTATGCCTCAATAGGTGCTAAAATGATCTAGCAGGACAACATTGACCCTGCTTGAGCACCCATGGAGGAGATTTGTACCATGATAGACTTAAATACCAAATAAAATTTAAAAGTCTCCCTCAGCATGGAAGGAAATAGACCAAGTGGCTGTTGTGATTAGATGGTTTGAGAGCAATATTTAACTTGAAATCTGCTCAGGGATTGAAAGCAGAATGTAACTGCTTATGCATTTAGAGTGCAGCTTGGAGGGGTAGGAGACTGTCAGTACTAGTCTCAGGCAACCAAGTTACAAAAGCTGGTGGAATGCATTTTTTTCAAAGGGTTAATTTTTGAGGACTTTTGTCACTTGGTAATATTGGGAAAATGGAAGGTTTTAATATTCTACTTAGCTTGATGGAGAATGGGGGCACTAACAAGGGGCAGGAAAGACCATTCTAAGATGAGCGCTGCACAAATATCATGCTATCAAATTTCATGGTGCTCTTCATTTGTTTCACATGTGATAAGCAGAAGAATTGACAAGAAAAATGAAGACACCCACAAAACTGCTGCTCAGAGATACATTGTGGAATTGTTAATATAACGCCAAAACCAGAGAGAAATCAAAGAGAAATCAAAAAGAAACATTTTCTCAGGAATATGTGCAATAAAATATTAAATGCACTTACTGTGTCACCATAATACTTTCTCTAGGACTCTGTCTCTGAGTTGCTCCCTCAGAACAATTAATTTTTGTCAAAAATTACAACACAAATAATGAGCTAAATCACCTCTTTTAAAACCCCTGTTTAATTATGTGAAGCACAACAGCAAATGCTGAATACATGTATTGATAATGTTCATGCTTTGCTTCTTTAAAGCTACCTTAGGTGTGTGAGAGATATTTATAACCATAAAAATGAAAATATTTATTTTAAGGGGTGAGGTCAAAGTGGTTGCACTGAGTCCAGAAAGCACCCCAGGGGAGAGTTCCAGGGGAAACCAGGAGAGGGGACAGCATCACTTTCCTTGGTGCCACTTCTCTTGATTGACTGATGTCTCAACCATTCCTGGAATTGTAAGGAGAGAAGGCCCCTGAAGTCTGAGACCTTCATCATGCAGTGCTAGTGTCTTCATGTCCTCTATTGCAACTCCAGTCAGTGTCAGGATGCCTCTCCTCATATTCTGCTGACTGGGATTTATGTGCCCTGGTAACCCTTGAAAGCTTTTTTGGTTTTCTTTGTTGTTTTTTTTTTTTCCAGGACAAATACATAAAAGCAGCTGTCTCAGTAGCAAGATATTTTCAGAATACAGGCTAAATGAGAATATCTTTTTTAGACTGTTGGTAACATTTTGTGATTTACTCTGCATCCAGCCTACCAGTGCTCTCTTAGCTTCATTAGAGAATGACAAGTGATTACACCATTACCTTTCTGAAAACAATATCCCACTTTGTTTCTCTCTGAACAGCATAATGCCTTACCTGATGAGAAGGGAACGTTTAAATGAAGATATTGGTGCTAATTTGAGAGCTTAGAGAGTCTAGATTCATAACTGGTAATATATCCCTACACAGATAGGGCACACTGCCAACATCTCTTTTGACAGCCTTCAGACTTTGCTCAGTCCAGGGTAGACATTTATTTCCATCTCCTTATCTTCAAATACTGTCACAACCAGACATGTTCCTGGCTATAGACAGGCAGTCTTATGAATCAGATTGACATCATTCAGGTCTGCACCTTCCTTATTAGTCATGAGATCATTGGCCTAGCTGTTTCCAGGTACTATGTTCAATTCTTAGAGGCAGAATGAAAAATTCAGTATAAATTATTCAAGTCCTTTTTTTTTTAAATATAAAGTACTGATTTATTACTGGCAGATCACAGACCACTTTCACACCTGTATACTGACAATATCTACAAACCAAGCTGAGGTAAGCTTTGAATTTCTAAGTAGCCATTTCTTTTTATGAATTATTGACATCCTGTCTTATATTTAATCATGCTTCAGGGTATCATTTTCACCTCTTACTACTTTCTCTATTGTTCTATTTTTTTCATGTCACTCTCTCTCTTGTTCTTCCATTTTCCTTCAATTTAGTTTTTTGCTACACTGTTTATTATTAGCTTGAAGAACTTTAACAAAATTTATTTCTCCCCCCTTCACATATAGTCTCATTTCCTTGTACTGTTTCTTATTTGCAACAGTCTAGATGGTGACAGACAAACAAATGTGATTAGAATTACATTAATGGCTGAACAGAAGTGTGCTAATATAAAATTTGTGGAGTCCAGTGTATAGAGTATTTTATTAGAAAGACAGCATTTAAAGAAAGTATTTATTAGAAAATTTGTCTTTATTCTTTCTATTGTCAATAGCATGATACAGGAATTCAGGGCAAATCATCTTACTGGTGCCATGAACTACCATGTATTTTTCAGTAGCCAGAAATGGCCTGAATTCAAATCATAGTCCTTAAACATGAAATGATCCCACTTAGAAGTCCAGATGGACTCTGCCTGCTGCCTTCATGGAAACACTGCTGCTGGCTGATGCAAATGTTCAGCAAGATCCCTGGACTGGCTATTGAAAATCTGATATTGCACATTAGATCTTCTTTGCCCGAAGTGTTCCTACTGCAAACACAGAAAACATAGCCCTACAGGTTATTTGTAGAAATGCCTCATATCTTGTTAAAGACACTGGTATAGACCATGCAGAGCTCTTCAAAATTGTCCTTTTTCCCACTTCTGTTTCCATTTATTTTCTTATTTCTTGTCCTTTTCTGTTTCTCCAGCAAACCTCCTTTTTCATTCTTCATTGTCATATTGTTTCTTTCTCTCATTGTCTCCACATCTGAACTTAAATTGTATCTTTTTTAACAATCTTTGCACACATTTTTAGAAGAATAAGATTTACTGAAACATATCACTGTAAACACAACATTATTTTCTCTCATGTCATCATCTGGCTATGTCCTTACGTCCCAAGTCAGCCAGAAAACAGCCTGGTGAAAAGAGGGGGCAAGAAATAAATGAGATCTTTAAGCAAGAAGCATGATCATGTTTAGAAAAAATTTGCCTGTCTCTTGGGATAAATACCAATGTTATTCTAAATATTTTTATTTTTCTCATGGGAAATAATTCTAAAATTACCAAATTGAACTAATTATTTTTTGCATTACAAAAATTTTCCCTCCCTCCCTTTCCCATTTTCCTTTTCCCCTCCCCCCTTTCTCCTTTCCTCTGCTTTTTTCCCTATTTCTGTCTCTCTTCCTCCCTCTTCTCTCCTTTTCCTCATTGTTCCACATCCAGCTGATTCCATGTTTTATACTTTTACCCTTATGCAAAGTTTACAGTGTTGTTCTGTGAACAGCAGAGCTAATCTACTCACTTTTTATCTGGCATTTCCCTTAGCTCTGTGCTAACCTTGCAGTGGGCAAGTTGTGCATCTGATCTAACAAGTGCTCCACACTATTGATGTCTTTCCTTTGTTGTCCTCATGCCCTGTTTGATATCATGGCTTCATGGGGAGTGCTGCTCTGCTTGAATCTTTGCATTTTTCTGCTGGTGATATTTTGTTAAATGTTCTTCAATGATTTTTAGAATTGCTTTGACTTTGATGATATTCTGAGTATCTCCCTCTCCTCGACATAGCTGAAAGTTCAGTTTCTTTTTCACCTGCTTTTTCACTTAAACTTATCACAAGGTTCTGTTTCACTTTTCATCTTTCTTCTTAATTTTTCCTTGTTCTACTTAGTACTGTTGTCAAACATTTTGTCTAAATTGTTGAGGTTTCTGCCAGCTGATCTGTGGCCCTCATATGCTCAGTGTTAGCTTGGACTCTGTGGCCTGCAGCATTTGTCAGTGGGTATATTTTTGGTTCTTTTTTCTCTTTTATTGTGTGACTGTGTGTTCACTTGACAAGCTGAGAAGCTTTTGGGCAAAGTTGGAGGAGAGGTTTTAGTCCCAGAGAATGCACCTTGGAAGCAGAAGAAAGAATGAGCAGATTCTGAACTATTCTAAACAGATTAGGTGCTGGGAAATATGTTGATGATGATGATGATGATGATGGTTGTGGTGGTGACAAGTGAAGACACAGTAGGAAGTCAAGCAACACCCTAGTCTGAGAAAATAATTGTGCTACATATATATGTCTAATGAACAAGAAAAATACTTTATGAGGTTCAGAGGGTGGAGATATCAGGTGGGATAAACTGGGAATTAAAGTGTAATTCCTGCTACTATTGGTATAATCTCCACTGCAACACCTGAATTCATCTTTTGTGGGTTAGTGGGCAACAACTTGGCCTCTTCAGTACTAAGACACTCCAAAGCACCAAGATTGCAATGTATTTTCTCACCAGACCAGATTCACTGGATAAAAAATTTTGGATAGGTCCATTCTATTTTCTGCCCAGGAACAGACTCCACCATGAGTAGTATAAATTTTTGACCTCATCAGAACCTCGTATAAAACTGACAGGACACTGTCAATTTATTCAATTTCACCATATGTACAAAAATATTTTCCCTTTTTACCCCCTTTAAAAATGTGGAAATATTCTGCAGCCACCAGCTGCTGTGGAAATAGATTTTTTTCCATAGAATTTATACACACTAAGAAATATTGTCTCGATGGTTTATCAGGAGTTGCTGGGTGACTGCATGGGAGGTTTTAAGTTTCAGCTACTGTTACACTTCACAGAATCACTGCACTTTTTCTCATGGGTCATATCTATTAGCCATTACATATTATTCAGTCTTTCAGTGATTATCTCTCCAGATATTAAAAAAATCCATTTTCCAGGTGCCAAACCCCACAACCTCTACTTTTAAAAATAGAACAATCGCAGTATATGTGTTTTGTAGCTTCCTTTTACTGTCTGTGTCATTAAATCAGCTTTCAGTAGTTCCTTCTCTTTCACAATGCTGGTGAAGGTCTTACTCTCTTATCTTACTTTTTCATGCCCTTTGGAGAAAAAAAAATTATGTTAATAACCCTATTTAGGGTTAGGCAGAGTGGAACCTAAACCATTACAAACCTCACTGACCATCTATCTCAGAACTTAGAGAGCAAAATAGCTATCATAATTTCATAAAGAGAGGCTAAAAATGTCATCAACAGTCTATGAAAGTATGTATTTTCCAAAGTTACTGTGCTTTGATTTGAAAGAGGTGTTTAAAGCATTAGGTTACATACATTACCTAACTGCACTGTAGGAACAAATACATAACACTATTTTTTTAAAACCTGTTTAACAGAACAAAAAGAGAACTATCAAATAGAAATGAAACAGTTATGGATGCACCTCATTATGATGGTGTTGCACTTAACAGTAATCTTGTGCTCACCATGTTCTTTCTTTGTGTTCTAAACACAAAGAAATCACATCCATTGGCTGCAAATCAGGTGAGATGACGAAGAGTTTGTTAGGGGAAGAAATACTCTAGGAGCAGTATGGAAGTGAAAAATTTTCATCACCAAAGTGCTCAGACATTCTCTCAAGAGCACAGCCCTTCTGTATTCATCCCTCTACAAGACAAGGCAAACACTGCCTCTGTTCTGGAATCCTGACTGCTATCTAAGACTAGGCACTGCAAGAAGGGTACAAATTGTTGAGAAGAAGTAGGCCAAGAATTCAACTAAATATTGGTGGTTTATTATGTATATGAGTCTAAATCATATGTACAGTGCAAGTAAATGAAACAATGTGCCACACACCTTGGTCTGAGTCTAAACTGTTATGCAGCTGATGGGTCAAAAAGGCAAGAACCAGACAATATTACTTGAAAAGCTAATACTTAGAAAATGGGTAATTTGCATCAATGATGCAAATGTAACTCCAGACATCAGAATATAATGGCACTATTAATAAGAAGATTTAGGTGGAAAGAATGTCTTTAAGAATCTGATTGGAGGGTGGTTTCTTTGATTTCACCTTTTTAAGTAGTTCTATTTATTAATAGGTTATTTTTTTGTGTATTTATTTATTGGTTCTGTAGAGAATGTTTTGGGACCTTTTTTCATTGGTTTTGTATTATCTTGGGCTGCTGTTTGCAGATGTTTCAACATAAAAGCTGGATGGATTTCGCTTTATGGGCTGGGAGGAAATTGATGTTGCTTGGCTAAATCATGCTATAGTAGTTGTCAGTGTGCAGCATCACTCCATAGCCATTCAATTTTAGATTTCTAGATATAAGGTTACTGTATGAATGTTTGGTAAAGAGCTGTTATCACAAAGACAGCATTATAATGAAAGTCAGATACTATCATTCCTCTCATCTTTCACTGGCAGTGTAGTGTAACTACTACACTTTTTACTTTGGGAAGAAGTGAGAAGATATTTAATCTTCCTCAATATGTAAAACTGACATGAGTTCAAATGTTACATCTCTGCAACTGAGATAAAAACTGCAGCAATGATAACAGGGTAATTTGTCTTTGCTTATTTTTTTCTTTAAATTGTTTTCTTTTAGGTTTTGTTTTCTTTTAGGTTTTGTTTTCATCTTTTTTAAAGCTGATGCTAACAGGTCCTCCAAAAATGAGTTCACTGAACTTATTTTACATGCTTACTTTATTACTTATTTTAATTATAGGCACAAGTTGGCAAAATGTTTCAGCTTCTTAATAGATATTTATTTAAATAAAGCACTACAGAGAAGGTTGTAATTTTAAAAAGAAGTCATAACTTTGCATATCACATTGGAAAGGTGAAATTGATTTTATTATGACTGAGCAACCCATAAGGCATGCGGTATGCTAGCTAGCTAGTAAGCCAAAAAGAAACTGAATATTTGTACATGCTTCAACAAGAAATTATCATTGCAATTTATTTTAATTTTTAAGGGAGAAAGGAATTTTAGGGAGCAATGTTTACTTAGAATGTATATAGTTATGTAAAATAGATGGGTCTAGCACCGTGTAATGTTATTATGTTTTTAAATCAATAACATTTAATTGACTAATCATATTTGCTCAGCCTTTTAGTCTGCAGTTAATTATTTAAAGCCATGAAAAATGTCAAGCCTCATAAACTGTTTTTCAAGTGATAGGTGTAACAAGTATAATAATAAGCCTTCTATTTTTTTTATTTTAACTTTTCCTTTTTTTCTCCTTCTTTTAGTTGAAATGACATTCTATAGTATACGTAGCAGTAAAGTTGTAAGACAAAAGACATTTTGAAACAAGAAAAAAAACCTCTCATATATAATGCTTAATCATTTCTCAATGCCAATTTGATGGACAGTAGTTTGAGTCTCCAAAATTATTGTTTTATTAATAGCAGAGAATCAGTTTGGATTCTTTCTTTCACTGAATTTTGAAAACTCGATCTTTTTAATCAAAACTCTTTTTACAGTTGGTGGGAGAAGAGAATGAATCAATGTCTTTTCATTTTCTTTCTTTTTTTAAATTGCAAACAATGTTTCTATAATCTTTTTAGAATTATCTGAAGAATTTGATGACAAGTGATACCCCATAGTCATTCCTTTTCTTCCTGCCTGTTTTTTTAACCAGGTTTCCACTGGTTAATAATAGATCTATCTAGTAAGTGCAGTAATCATTTCACTAATTTTGTAAATATTAAATTTTTATTCGGAAATGTCCCTAAATGTGACTGGAAAGACAAAAAATATTATCTTCTTTTGCTGGAGAAACGTAATTTCTAGAGCTAAACATAAATTTGAGTTTCTTCCATAATGATTTTTGTATTTGCTTCTTGACAGCTTGTTTCTAATTTTGCTGGCAACATTATCATTGCTAGTTTTGATTGATGATCATGCTTTGGGAAGACATTTACAATTTATGTAATGTCCTGTAAGAGAGTACCTCACTGCCAGCACAAAATTGCTGTAATTTAAGACATATCACTTTCAACAACACATAAGGGTTAAGTACATATAATAAATACTTAGATACCTCCTTAGTCACGCCATTAAAAATGCTTTAGACTGTGTTAATCTGACATTTTCATTAAACATGAAAAAGCATGAATCCAGATTGGTACATGACTACAGACTATGTCTAAAAGAAAGATTATTCTTTACACTTACAAAATATAGTTGTGACTTCTGGATGTCACCAATGGCATCTGAAAAGACTTGACAGAGCCCTTAAGAGGGTTAGTCCAGCTTCGTGAAAAGGTTGGAATTCAACTGAAGCCATCCACAGAGTATAAAAAAGGAAAAAAAATAGTGGGGTAAAATGTAGTCTTTGATGGAAGTAAAATAAGGTTTTGAACCAGCAGTATTTGACAAATCACTCAAGTGTGCTCAGAAAAGATGACTATTCCTTTTTTTTTTTTTTGACTCTGACATAGTACAAAATAATAGATTAAGGAACATAAAATGCAATACAGTACAATGTGGAGGTATAAGATGCAATTGTAGCGGATAGAAATTAAATAAAAAGAACCATTCTACCTGTGAAACATACCTTTTGATTCTGTGGCAGTAAAGCTGCTTGCCATTTGTGAGTCATGTGCAAAAGTAAATGACCAGTGACACAGTCAATGAAACAAAAGGAAAAGTCAGACTAGATGGGTAAGCTCTGTGGTTAAACACCTGCTGCCAACCACCACAGCCACAGGCTGGGGGAGAGAACCAGAGCAGCGAAAGTGAGGAAACCTGTGGGTTGTGTAAGGGCAGTTTAATAGGGAAAGCAAAAGCTGAGCACACGAGCAAACCAAAACAAGGAGTTCATTCACCTCTTCCCAAGGGCAGGCAGGTGCTCAGCCATTGCCAGGAGAGCAGGGCCCCACCCAGTAATGGTGGCTTGGGAAGAAGAGCACCACGCTCTGAATGTTTGCCCTCCCTCTTTCTTCCCTCCACATACTGAGCGTGGTGTCACATGTTCTGGGATATCCCCTTTGTCACTTGGGGTCACTGGTCCTGTGTCCTCTCACAGCTTTTTGTGCACCTCCAGCCTCCTCACCAGTGGTGTGGCACAAGGAGCAGAAGAGGCCTTGCTTCTGTGCAAGTTGTGCCCAGCAAGAACAAAAATACACCTGTTGCCAGCACTGTCTTCAGAAAAAATCCAAACCACTGCCCCCATACTGGGCACTGTGGAAAAGCCACTGCTCCAAGTCAAATCATCACAGTATCTGAGTGGCCCACAGAAATTACATGCATATCATCATAGCATGTAAAAGTGGCTTAGACATGCCAGATGATTCATATTGGAAAGAATACTGAAAGCTGTCAGTTAACATAAACTGGAGAAATACAAGAGCCTTCAGCATGGATCTAGAAGTTTGTTTAAAATTACTTTGCATATCTAGAAGAAAATATGACAGTACTGTCATAATAAGAAGGACAGATGTGGAAGAAAATATAAACTAATAGTAATAGTAGTACAAGTTTTTCCATTATGAGACATCTGCATCTGAAACTGATTGCTTGGTTCTTATTCTATTTTATGGAAAAGTGGTAAACAAAATTAAAATGTTTTAGGATCATGTGCCATGAATAAAGGCACAGAGGATCTCCAGAAAAATGGGAAGATTGATATTTTTACGACAAAGACAGAGAGGTGCTGATGCAGGTTATGGTTGAATTAGCTGTTCACTAAAATCTTTTCCTCCTGATTCAATGGAAGCAGACCAAGAGGTAAAATAGACGATTCTGTTGTGCCTCATATTTCTGTTGTATATGTGGTTCATGGAGTTTACATTAAATAAATCTGGATACTTGGGCCAAATGTGCCTATATACATCTGGTTTCAAGTTCTTTGATGAAAACTTATTCAGTAAACCTTGGTTTCTTTGACTACACACAGTTCCACATATATGCTTAGGAATCACAGTTTCATTTCATCTATTTTATGTGGATAACTAGGACATTATTGCAATTGTGTGTTCCTACAACCTTTACCTTTGTAATCCATATAAGAATAAAATATAATTTATATTCATGATGTTGCTGCTGCTAAACCGTATTTCAAAATTGCATTGTGTAGTGGCTGCTGCCCAACCAACTGTCCTTTTTGTTTTCTCAATGTCCACAGAAAGTGTCAGAGTGGAGTGTTCATCCTTTGACTGCAGCAAGTAATGCAGAACACTGGATTGCCTGCTCTTCTATGGTTCCAGTTTGAAAAGTAAACCAGTATTTGCCAGTTCTTCCTTTCTAGTGAGTTTATTGAAGAACTGTCCCAGTTTATGCAGAAATGCTTGGTGGTGAGAGAACAGCTCAGGTGCCCTACCATGAGCTGTTTTTTGGCATCCTCCCTTCCAATTTTCAGAGCCTACATTCATCTTTGAATCGAGAGTGGGGGAGAGCTGCTCTTCAGGTGAATTTTGCAACCCATGACTTATCATGAAGTGGCAAACCAGATATGAGTGGGCAAATCTATCTTAGTTCAAGTGATGACCAAGGTCTCTGGGATGGAAGAGAGTTCCAGGCTTATGAGCAGAAAGCTGGAAGATGCTGAGTGCAGTGCTTGCCCCTTTTATGACACACAAAGACCACTTCAGGTGGTCAGAGTAGCTCAAGAGCCTTGCTGTTGGCATGTGAACAGAGTCTGTGTCATGGTACCCATTGGCTATGTGTCCATGACCCAATTCACAACTTGATGCCTCCTTGGAACAGGAGAGAATATTTGAGTCTTGTGGTGAGATTTCTGCTAGGCTTCTTCACAAGGGAATATGTGCAAAAGAGAAAAGCTGCTCTGCAAAAACAGTCTGCAAACCAAATGCAGAAAAGGGGCATAAGGGCAGGATTCTCTTCAAAACCAGAGTCTTGCCTCATTTTAAATTGTTAATGTAGAGATGTCTATAAAGCTGTAGAGATTCAGAAATTACAGGTAAATCTGAATCTAGTTCTTTTAACCTTTTTCATTCTACAATGAAAACAAATTAGTGTAAATGGAAATTGATACATTAAAAACTCATTGTCTTGAGATATAATTGAGGCCAAGAGCTTAGCAAGATTCAGTGAAGGATTAGACACATGTGGATAAGAACATTCACTGCTATTTCACATATATTAATTTACTTTTTCTTAGACAGGATTTACACTTTAAAAATTCTGTTAATTGGTAGGGATTATGAAAAGTAACCTCTAGGGAGATTATTTCATTCCTGGGCACTACAGATTTTATTTTTTCCCATTCTTTTTATGATTGACAGACAGAATTTGGGGTTTGCCTGGTTACGCATGCAGCGCAGTAAGAGAGATGATATTCTAACATGCACTTTACTGCCCCAAGGTAACTGTGTCAAGTTTATCACTACTGAAAATTTTGATTGCAAACTGTAACTAAGTTTTGAGATAGATAGAATAAGATGTGAACCTGGCTCTCAATATTCTGAAACAATTTTTGGATTATTCCTCTTTCTTCCTCACCAACTCATTAACAGTTAAATTACCCCAGTGGACAAAGCAAAAAAAGGATGAAAATGCTGCAGTTTCTAACCCTGCAGAGACTGCATTAGCAGGGCATAAATTTCTACCAAATGCTTTGCAGCAGCTGTAAAAATACTTTTTTTTTTTTTTTAGATATCACTTGATTTTGGTGTGTATAGTTCTCTACCTGAGATACTGTTAAGTCAGCTCCTTGAAAGCTATACTGCTGCTATATTCATATATATATTTTATATCCACAGATTGGTTTAATCTATGGAAAAAAATTTGGAAATTTAATGTTGTAATAAAATGAGCTCCAAGAACAGCAAATTAATGTAGTTAAATGGGTTTAAGTTGGTCATAATTTGGGATTTTTTCTTAAGAATGATTGGTCAGGCATATTCTAATTAATTCAGTGGTATTCTACAAGTGCAGTCTCTTGTGTATACCTTTTTCACCTTTTATTCCTGAATGAAAGAGCATAACAGTATTAGAATGATGTTTCATCATGACTATCAGAGGACTGAGCTATAAACAAAGGTTAGAAGGGAAGAACTTGATACTCTCTAAAAATTAAAGAGCACTGGGAGAGAAAATCAGTCTCTTTTTTCCTTCTTTTGTGGGGATATTAAACAATAAACTAAGTTTTCAGGTTTTTTTTTCCTTGGTGTAGTTTTTTTGTTTGGTTTTTAGTTTGGTTTTTTGTTGATTTTTTTTTTTGCACCGAGTGGAAAAAAACCCCAAAAGCATTGTGTCGTATTTAAGGTGGTAATTTTTTTTCTCTCAGTTTTCATCAGGAATTTTCTAGTTTCACCAATGTCTGCTTCAGGATACTGGAGAGTGGGGACATGTTTTATGAAAGTCAGGTTTTGGAGGTTGGAGCATGGAGACAATTTCAAGGATTTGCACACTAACATAACTCTATATATACTTCTTGGTGGATCTTGATTTTTGAGAACTTGGGAATAAAAACAATAAATAGATGTCTGGTGAGTTTGTTGTTATACTTCTATTTGATGAGTCATTCTGTCTTCTTTAAGCTACATCATCACTGCAAAGCATTTTCATTCATTGAAAGTATAACTTTAGCCTAGTGCAAATGAATATCCATTATTGGAAAGGACAATGAACAGATAATAATTCTGCTGTTTAATTTTTCCGTTAACCCAGGAATGTAAGAAGTTGGTTGCACAAAATGTCAGGAAACAAAAGCTTATTATGTGATGAAAAACTGGAACACACAGTGAACCTACTCATATTAAACAATTATCAACAAATATTATCAGCAATTTATACTAGGTTTTGTGTGTGAATTTGCTTAGGAAGTACCTTAATTTAAAAAATGAGTGATATCAAATGTAGTCGGAAAGATTAAAATTCATTATTTTGGCTTAAGAAATAGGGAGAGCAGACAAGTTTTGGGGTTGGTGGTTTAGTTGTTTGTGTTTTTTAAATTAAATGTTCAGGTTTTATTACATAAACCTAAGTAGCCATCCATAGTTATGTCAAAAGTCACATCTGTCTGTAAACCTTGAAATCAGATCAGACAAGATGTTTTTGCCTATAACATTAGGATTGTAATAATAAGGATCTCTAAATAAAATCCTTTAATTTTAGGTTAGATTAATAAATTGTGAACATTGACTCAAGAACTCAACTGTTGATTAATCCTGAATGCAAACTCATTTAATCCAGCTTTTTGAAGGTTTTCCATCTGATCTAAGTTTTTAATCAGTGAAAAGAATTGTTCCCTCAAAGGCTTGTTATTACCCTCCTAAAGCAGTTCAAATATTGACTGGGTTACCTAGGTAGTCTCTTAATCCTAAAGAATTTGCCTAAAGAACTTCACGCAAAAAAATAATGACAAAGTAAGGATTTAATCAGATTCCCTAAGTTTTAGACTGTTCTTATACATTTAATGGGAACTTTTTTCTATTTTTAATGCTGCTAGCAGTATAATTACTTAGATACACATACATCTTTCTGAAATTGGTCTTAACTTAGGATTTGTCACCTTTTTTGCCTCATTCAGTGTTATTGTGATTTTTTATGTATTTTGGTTGAGTAATTGCGATTTGGTGATATTTATGGGTATTTTTATAGGAATTGGAGGAGTTATTTTGTGTTTGTAAAGTGAATTTATGATAGATTTTATATAGGTTTTGAAGTATTGTCCAACAATCCAGTGCATTTGTTTTGCCATACACAGAAAGTAATTTAGAATTGTTAGGTTTTCCTTGGGGTTCATATTTGGGGCTTTTTTGGTGTTTTTTGATTGTTTTGATGTTGCTTGTTTTTGCTATTTTTAATTATATAAAAGGCACATTTTCAAATTTTTCTGGTGCAGGACTAGCTACTATATTGTCTTGATATATCTGAATGTCCTTCAAGACTTTATCATTAAGAAAAAATTCTTAATTAAAACCTATATTTCTGGTATTTTTCCAACTTGAACTTGTGGGCCACAGCTTATCCATCTTTCATCAACAAAAAAAATCAAGATTTTTTAAATAAAATTTCATTTAGTAAGCAAAACTATGTCTGATTTAGAAAATATGCATAGTCATAGATGCTTCTTTCATAATGATTTCCAAAAATGAACGAAACATATGCAATGAGATTTCCTGAAATTGTTCAATATTTTGTTACCAGGTGTTTGGACTTGTACTTTAATTGCCTTTTTACTAGAGTACTTTTAAGATAATTCTTTTCTTTGACACAGGGAAACATTGAATCTTTTTGACTACTCCTATTGTTTATTTACATACAAAATGATCAGTATATTTTATGCTTTAGAAAAGATATATAAAATCTAAATCACTTGCTTTAAGGGTCTGTAATCTATGGAGGATTTTCATGCTCTCTGTACTGTAAAACTGGCATTGATTTTTATGAGGATCATTAGGTGCTTTTGAGAATATCATCCAATAGCTGCATTTTCAAGGTACTGGATATTTAGTTGACTAAAAGCAAAGTTTTGTATCTCTTGTGCTTGTATCACTAATTTTATATTATCCTATTTTCAATTATCTACTCTTTCTTCAGGAACTTTCATAATGATTAAATGTCCTGAGTAAAACATGTCAGATTTTATTATAGGAAAAGAATTTATGGTGAGGGAAATAAAATTACAGATTGTAAGAAAATAATGTAAATTATGCCAATGGACTTAAATGATCAAAAATCTTATTGAATACTTGGTGTTGCCTCTTAATCAAGACACTAATCTGTAACCAGTTCCCACCATCATCACTATCAAAAGGTACTAGTGTTTATTATTATTATTGTTATTTCTGTGTTATGATCACTGCAAAATATGGAACAGATGCATTTGTTCCTCTGATGTAATTTTGGCTTACACTTGGGTAAAAAGGCAGAGAAACTGCTAAACAGCATATCATTTAATGAATCCATCAACATAAATAACAACCTTGCTAACTAGAGTTTAGTTTGGCCAAAAAAGTGCACAAAATGAGATGGAAAAAAAAGACTTTGCTGTACCCATCTGTGATTCTTTAGCCTCTTGTTCCTATTTCATAAAAACTTCTCAGGATCTAACTCCAAAACTGGAGATTTAGACTGCTTAAATGGTTTGGGAAACTGCTTTCTATCATTCAGGGCTCATTCATAGTTCTTTTTGTAGAATAATCCATATTTAATTGCAGCACTAAATGTGATGTAGGTATGTTAGAAGGAGTGCACAGCACAAAGAAACACAGACAAAATTAGTGAGGCAAAATGAATTGATGTAAAGAGGGAAAAGCTCAGAGATGTCAGAATGTGGTCATCATATGACCTCTAGCTGAGAACTTATTTAAGAGAGAGGCCGATCTGTAAATGTAATCAACATTATTAATGATGATGATGATGATAATAATAGTAGCAATAAAAAGGATTATCCCTGAATGCATAACTGCAATTTTTATTTATATACTATATAATACATTTAAAGGAAATAGAATACATGACAACATGAAAAAGACTTTTGGAAGCATATTACTGAAAAATATCCTTTAGTTATAAATAAACCCATATTTCCTGAAGAATTGCATAATCATTAGCACCTCTTTTATGCTCAAACATGAAAACGGGATAGTAATTTTTTATTTCTGCAGTTGCATTTGAAAAAAAAATATATTGGAAAAATTTTCAAAATGCATTTGAAAGCACTTTGATACATTCATGTAGGTCTGCATGCATTGAATATACAGAACTTCTTGTTTTGCTCTTTGGTGTAATGTTGTGACTTACAGTTGCTAGCGAATAGAAAGCTCAAAATCAAAACAAGATTGGCACAGGCTCTTTTTGCAAACACATTATTCAGATCTTAGTTTCTGATTTGTCTCTCTTTAATGATTGACAAAGACTTCTTCCAAATCTGGAATGTACTGGCTGTCATGTGTACGAACCATTCATTATAGGAAGCATAAAATAAAGAATGCATCCATGTATTATAATAGTTTACTCAATGCTATTTGACATGTTGGTTTGTTTTCCCCTGATTCAGTGGTCAAAGAAGGGGAACATATCAAATTGTGCCAAAGAGCATCACACAAAGAATAGCTGTCTTGTGTCAGCTTGATGAGACTCCATCATAGTGATATTAAGTCAAGATATGGCTTAGAGTAAAATCAAAAACCTAGCATGTTGCAGAATGTCCAGTAAGCAGAAAACCACAATGTTCTATAAAAAATGAATTACAGTTGAAATATATATATCTGAATTCTAGTATGGCTGTGCCTTTCTACATTGCTCTTGATTAGGATATGCTGCTGGAAAAGGGTCATGTAAACTGAAAATAGTTGCAAAGCCGGGCATCCTAATCATTCAGTGTAGTCTAATTAGTGCAGGATCTAACAAAAAAAAAAAATCTGTTGAGAAAGAAACTGTGGTAGTTTAGTCTGGAGAACAGGAATTACAACATGGATATGATAAAAACAGTTGTAAAGACAAAAGAAAGAAACCACTGCCCATGAGCCCTTCTGAATAGGACAGGCAGTAGCAACCATATTTTAGCCAAGAAAGATTTTGAATATAAAATAATTTTGAATATAAAATAAGAATGCTTTTAAGATTAAAAAGTTACTTTAATATACTGGCCAAGGCAGTCCACAGAATTTCACTCAGAAGCTCCAAACAAAAAATTAGTCAAGTGTGAGATCTGCCCATATGTCTCAATGATTCCTTGATACAGTTCTTAAACACAAATTTTGATTTCTATATCATTATATTATGTATTATAAGCTTGAGTTATTTCACCACAGATTTGTTGATATCAAATAAGTAGTTTCTAACAATCTGCAATGTTGATGACTGTTACTTGTGATCAGTTTAGGCAAAAGCAGAAATGATTGGCTGTCATAAATGTAGTACAATGACACATTTTATTCTGCTCTAAATTTGTCTTAGAATTCCGTTTATCTGACATCCTTTTGTTTACTTAGGCTCAGTAGATGATAACTTTTAGGAATAAAATTGTACATGATTTCTATGACTAGTAAAGTGTGTGAATAAACAGCTGTACAAGTTTCACTAAAATTCTGTTCAAATTCAGCAGATTGTTGGAACTGACCTTTTTCCTCCTTTGCAAAAGTAAATTGTTCAGCTAGATTAGAATCAGACTGGAAAATCCTCAAGGTCAAAGTATATATCTGTGTCTTTGACAGATAAAATATCTCAGGCAAGAGAATCAGACTCATAGACTATGCTGAGGGGGAAGGGACCCAAGAGATCATTGAGTCCCGCTCCTGGCCCTGCACAGGACATCCCAAGAGTCACACCATGTGCCAGGAGCACTGTCCAAACACTTGAACTCAGACTTGGTGCTGTGACCACTGCACTGGGGAGCCTGTACCAGTGCCTGATCCTCATTTGGGTGAAAAGCATTTCCTGATATCCAACCTAAACCTGCCCTGACACAACTTTAGGCCATTGCCTCAAGTCCTGTCACTGGCCATGAGAGTGATGAAAGCAGTATCTACCCTTCTGCTTCTCCTCGTGAGGATGTTGAAGACCACAATGAGGTCTTCCCTCAGTTTCCTCTTCTCCAAGCTGAACAAGCCAAGTGACCTCAGATGCTCCTCATGAGGAGGACACAGTTGGCCCTCCTGGCTGCCAGGGCATTGCTGACTCATGTTTAGCTTGCCATCAACCAGAATACCTTGGTGCCTTTCCACTTTCCAGCCTCTCATTCCCCATCCTCACTCACACATCCAGGGCTGCCTCATCCCAGGTACAAAATTCAGCACTTGCCCCTATTAAACTTTGCATGGTTGCTGATTGCCCATTTCTCTTATTTGTCAAATTCTCTCTGCAGGGCCTCTCTGCCCTCAAGGACAGCTCCTCCCAATTTAGTGTTGTTGACAAATTTAATAATTTTTCAAGTCATGTGCCCAGGTCATTAATGAAACTATTGAAGAGAAATGGGCCAAGGATGGAGCTCTGCAGAGCTCCACAAGTGACTGGACACCAGCCCGATGTCATTGACTACCACTCTCTGTGCTGTGTGTTGGACATTTGTTCCAGAAGCATCCTGTGAGAGACAGTAAAAAAAGCTCTGCTGAAGTCCAAAAGGATCACATCTACTGGCTTTCCTAGATCAGCTAGTCAGGTTACCTTGTTGGAGAAGAAAATCATATTCAACAAGCAGGTCTCCCCTCACATGAAGTTGTGCTGGTTGTAACCAATGACTGCATTTTTTTTTCTTTTTGGTAACATTTACCAGTGATAAACCACCATGAAATGAATAAAAGATAATTAATGAAATGCTTATTTCTTAGAGGAGGGAAAGGATTTTTATATACTTTTTTGTATTTGGTGAAAAACTCTTCCAATGTAACACTCTGATTCTAAATAACTCTGCTATTACAAATACATTTCTGTCATCTTAGATTAATTTTTAAGCCTTTTTTCAGGCAGTGTCCAGCTTTGAAAGGGGAACTAACTGTAGGTGAGTTTGGCATGCCAGCACTCATGTAAATAATCTGTCAATATTCTGAGTGAACTTTACTCAGCTGCCAGAACAACATTTTCTCCTGTGGCATCCCCTCGTGTGCTGGGGACCTGGCAGGCAGCAAACATTTCTGCCAGTGCAGGCTGCTGCCTTCTTGGGCAGCCCCCACATGAGTGCTCTCTAGGTGGTGTCACTGACTGAGTCTAAGGGCTGGACTGCATGGGGAAAGACACAGAAAAATCATTCTGAATTAGTTATTTAAGTCATATGAGCAACTTGTGTTGAACCCCTAATTGGACTGTCTCACAGAAAACTGTAATGACCTTAATTTGATTTGGGTTGATTTACTTTGGAAGCAATTTGAACTCATTGAATTAAACCATAGTTAATTTTCATTATAGCTTTCACACAGGGACTTTATGAAGTTTAACTAAACCACCCGTTATTTACTCAGTATGTTAACTGGAATTAGCTATCTTGAATTACCTTGTGTAGGAAATGTGCAAGTGAAACCAGAAAAAAAATATAAGAATTACTTTATTCATTATTTCAGATACTGATTTTACATATGACCTTCCCACCTTCCCCCATCAAATCATCACACATATTTACTTGCTTAGCGTTACCTAAAAACTGTTGGGTTGCTTTTGGACCAACAGCTTTATTAAAGGAATTCTTCAGAATTTAACAAAACAATTCAATAAAAACCATTTCCAAATCTGGTGAAAATATTGTTTTTGTTTAAACCTAATTCACAAATTCCTGTTCTTGAGAAGTTTGTAAGTTTTAATTACTAGGAATAAAAGTAATGCAACTTAATAATAGAGTCAGCATATGCATGTTTTTTACCTAATCTTCTTTTTGACTCTCCTCTCCTCTCCTCTCCTCTCCTCTCCTCTCCTCTCCTCTCCTCTCCTCTCCTCTCCTCTCCTCTCCTCTCCTCTCCTCTCCTCTCCTCTCCTCTCCTCTCCTCTCCTCTCCTCTCCTCTCCTCTCCTCTCCTCTCCTCTCCTCTCCTCTCCTCTCCTCTCCTCTCCTCTCCTCTCCTCTCCTCTCCTCTCCTCTCCTCTCCTCTCCCTCATTACACATTCATACATCAATCTCATATCCCTCAGTTTGTGGTTTTCTGGAAGCTCTCCTGTTGTTTTTTCTTCTCAATGGCCAAATGTTGTGTGTTTTTTCTCCTTCCATAACCAATCAGTGCCTGGAATCACACTATCCAGTATTGTCTCTGGATGGACAATAGGAAAGGAGCTTCCTGGCTCAAGCACCTCCAGATATTGAAGGATCCAGAGGAGTCAGGGTGATGCATGACGAGGTTTCTGAGGCTTTGACACTTGGCTTTCCTGAGACCTGGAGCTCTGAATCAGTGAAAACTGCTGAAAATTAGCTCTAACACAAAAGGCAATGTGCTGGCTTTCTAAAACTAACCCTCAAAGGAGGATCTGGAATCTGGTCTTAAGTCTCAGATTACATTTGCATATGCATTACTAAGTCTGTTAGATATTGGCAGGGCAGAGTTATTACACTTTCTACTGGAATCTTATACATCTAAATCATGGATAAATATTTCTCAGAAATTCTGCTTTGTGCCCATGTCGTTACTTGCATCATCATGCCTACAAAGAAAGGGTTTTAAACCCATGTACTTATTATAATCTGGGTTACTTTGTGAGCTTTGGGGACTTTTCTCCACTTAAATAAGGCTTTTGTTAAATGGCAAAATTATTGGTCCTGAAATCGTGCATGGCAGTGTCTGAAAAGACTTCATGCAATGGAGGTGTTCTGAAGTGTTGTTAACCTCAGCGAAGCACTATTATTGTATGATTTATGACTTTCACATGAAGTTCTGAATTTAATGCAGAAGACATTCAAATCTACTATTCAAAGGATGACTTAAACACTGGTTTGTGGAAAAATGTCAGGAAGTTTGTGCAAGTATCAATACTCTCTGCTGGCTGTATTTTTTGCTTATAAGTGCACCCTTGATAATGACCATCCTTCACATCACTCATGGACTGTTTACAGCAAAGATTTAACATTGAAAAACCCAGTGGTATCATAGCCACTTACAGTTATCCTTGCTAGTTAAAACTACACAAACCACATTTGGGCAGCTAATTTCTTTTTGGATTTAAAAATATTTTTGCCAGGACCTCAGGTTTAGTCTAACAGACAAGACTTCCTGATGCTTGCAGACCTACACCCTCACTGGTGAAGGGCTGTAAAGATTTTCTGTCACTTGCACTTCCACTCAAGAAGGAGAGGAACTTTCACACTTGGTCATTGTAGGAAGCCTTCAAGTCCCACAGTGGAAGAGTCTATTTATGCAGCAAGAAACATAATGTTTATGGATATCCCTGCCAGGTGGTCTGTTCCAGGGGTTAGAAATAGACAAAGCAATCTTATCTACGGAAAAGATAGGAATGTATCGGTATATAGGAAGTTTCCATGGGATCAGGAAGAAGATCCTAAGTAGAAAATACATTAAAATGGAATATTGGAGTTAAGGAATATGTTGTTGTGACAGTTTTGCTCTTTTTTTTCAGTTAGGCAATTGAAATTAAATGACACAGGAAAATTTAAGCTATGTACACCTCTGAAGTGTTAATTTGTTGAGACACATCTTTCTCCTGATTCTGTGATTTTATTCAGCAGAATACAGAGGAAGCAGACCTATCACACAGAAAAACAGTAGGACTAAGTTGAGGTTTATGATCCTTTATGGGTCAGGAATAAAGCTTAGTTTTCTTGACCATTTTTGCTAGGTTGACCCTGGCCAGATGCAGCCAGGTGCCCACCAAAGCCACTCTGTCACTTTCTGTCTCAGCTGGATGGGGAGGAGAAAACAAAACAACAGATTTGGGGATCAATATAAGAACAGGGAGAGATCCCTCACCATGTACCATCATAGGCAAAACAGGCCCAGCTTGGGGAAATTAGTTTAATTTATCCAAAATGAAATCAGAGTAGGATAATGAGAAATAAACCCAAATCTTAAAAACACTTTCCTCCCTCCCTCCCTCCCTCCCTCCCTCTTTCCCAGGCTTAACTTTATTCCCTATTTCTTTGGTCAGCTCATCACACATTGTCCCTGTCTCTTCTTCCTCCTCAGGGGGAGAGCTCCTCACATTCTCCCCCTGCTTCCACCCACAACCAAGCTCCAAAGCCTTGCCACATCAACCTAATACATAATTTGGATAACACATAGTTGTTTGGAAATGGAAGATACTTTGCTTCTGCATCAGTCTCTGAGCACATTATTGCTAGGGAAAGGAGGGTCCCTCTAGCCTGGAGACCTCACAGCTGCTCATTATACTCTCAGCTATTTGGGTTCTCAGGCTGGGAAATGGGTTTGTAAAAAGAGGTAGCTGCTTTTTGGGAATAAATCTTACCAGCATTTCAACTTAAACTCTTTTAATAACTCTCTTAACCTAGAAAGATGATTTCATGTTTGGTTTTTTGACTACCTCGTATTGCCTATTTAAAACAAAGTGTGATAGTTTATTATATTATACTGCATTACATTATGTAGGAAAGATAACAACATAGCAGTTGAACTCATGGGGAAATGGAACGTTACAATGAATTGTGATCTTGAACTACATTATGACTTTATTTTTAAGAGTTGATGAATATCAAACCACCTGATTTATCTGAAATGAAGTATATGCTAATGTACCAAAACATTCATGAGAACATCTGTAACAGCATATCTCTGCTAGGTATATTGTTCTTGATGACTAGCAAATGAAGATTGTAGAGAGTTGAGATCAGAAAGAAAAGTTATTTCTATGATATAACTTCCCCTTTCATTAAACCATTCCAAGTGTAATGCTTCTAATTATATTTGCATATTATGACTAAAGAGCAAGATTCATAAATATAATGAGTCAGAGAAAGTTCCTGAAGTGAAGAAGTTATTTTGATTTACACCAGCTTAAGTTGGGCCAGAGGTGCAATTTACAAAAATCATTGATTACTTTCATCCTACCCTCTTAACTGTTGCATATTTTATTGTACTTCTTACTGTAACTAGAGTATTAAATTAGAATTTCAACATTATGATCCATGAAATTTTGTGTATATAAATCAGGAAACTAAACTGGAAGTTTAACAGAAAGATTTATATACTCACATACTAAATCAGAACTCTAAAATTTAAGATTTTTAAATAAGTTTTATATGCAGTATACATAAATCAGCACAATATACCTGATTCTGAAAGTAAATGTGCATAAATGAAAATTATGACAGTATATGTTAATGAATGTATATATTAATGAATCATGGTAAATAATTTATACTTAGAAAAGCAATTTACAACTTTATTTCACAGAAGATAGGCTTGCTTGAAGCAGTCCTTTCTCTTGTACATTTTTGATGCAACAAAAATACCAACTGTGCTCATCATTCAAGAAAAGAAACTAGAAGTCAAAAAATTAAAACACCAGGCGTGGATCAAATGTTTGATACACCCAGATTGTCAACTAACATAAAATCAAGGATGTGTAGCAACTGGAGGTCAAGTACCTAGTCCAGCTCAATATAATTTAAACTGTATATAGACACTTTTGGTAGTGTTTCCTTTAGCTAGGTAATTTTAAAGGCTTGGAAACACCCAGTTAGAAAATGGGATGACTGAGTCTTAGTCAATATTCAGTTCTGTGTTTAGTGTTTTGTTTATTGTTGCCACTTCCAAGCCTTTCCCACAGCATGAGTCAAGGAGTAAAACTGTGATAATTTCTCTGTCCACTGAGAATCAACATCAGTACAATCAGTTTTGGTGAAATAATGAACCTGTACCTAAGTTAGAAGACAGCTTAATATTTATTTCAGAGATAACATCCTTTAGGACAACATATTATTGCTTTTATTATAGATTTATACTAACATACCAGACAGAACAGAACCTGGCAATGATCAGCTATGCAGCCTTGTCACTGGGTTGGCTGCTGCTTCATCATCACCAACTCCAAGGACACTTCCCTTCCATGCATTGTTCTAACTTCTTTGCTCTGACATTCGTATATGCATCCTTTCACTCTCAATTTCCCCATCTCAATCCAGTCAAACTTTGCAAGATAGAGAGCTCTACATTCCTTCTGCTTCCTTTTACCCTTTTTTAAAATTATTATTCACACTTAGGTATCACCCAAAATTGTTGAACCCAGTTTAGGATTTGAAACAGGAATTGTATGTCATTAAAAAAGTCTATGAGGGAAGGATCCTGCTCATTGTGATTTTTGGTAGAATTTTGTCCTCACTGGGGATGTAGTGAGCATCGCAAAAAAGTTTTGCATTCACTCTACCCTGTGAGCACAAGGTCATAGAAAGTGTAACAAAGCTTCTTGTCAAGAAAATTCAGTCCCTATGGAAACTTTACTCACCTTAACACTACTCAAGACAAATATAGAACCTCAGCCTTTTTTTGAAAATCATGGATTTACTTCAGAACTACTTACACTCTGTGACCATCAACACATGGTAGTTGTCATGAGTGTCACTTCTTATCAGATATGTTCTTTCGCCCTTTCTGCATCCTGTGCTCTGTTTTCTTCTTTGACATCAAGAAATACAAATCCTGCAAAATTTACACAGCAGTGTCAGTAGAAATCTAAGTAGTAATCAAGTATAAACTCAAGATATCTGGGACAGTTATTTGTAACCCTAAAAATCATTGATTACAGTGTGAATTCAATACCCACATAATTTTTTAAATCTGATCCTTTGGCCCGTGGTGGAAAGCAGATACCACATGGTACTTTTTGCAGATGGATCATGTAAACTGTGCATCTGTGAATAAGTGTCACAGAGGTATTTCAGCTTCCTTTTGCCAGATGACAAACAGAAATCAAACGCAGATGTTTCAGCGGGAAGAGGGAAAGAGAGGGAGAGAAGTCAATTCTCAAGGAATACATGGAGCCAGCCTAACCCTCTGGTGCATGAGTTAGAAAAGCAGGCATATGTGTAACTGGGGAATTTTTCCAAACTCATTTAAAAAGATGGGATGAGCTCAGTATTGTCAGCAGGAAGTTGAATCCTTCTGTGTATAACATTGGAGCTTGCAGCATTGGAGGTGAATTCACAGAGCACAGTGAATATGAATGGCTTACACAAGAGATTTTTATCATACATAATTTCATATTTTCTCTAAACCTTCAAGGTAGTAGAGTGTTGCTAAAGAGTAGGGGAAATGTGCAGCATTACATTACTTGTTTTAATTTCTGTTACTCTTCGGTCTTTCCACTGTATGAAATCAAATGGGACAACAGCAAAAGAAAACCATTAAAGAGGAGGTTGAGTTCATAAAAGGGTGATTCACCTGTGTTAACGACTAGAGACAAACATGTCATGTTTGCATGAATATTCATATCTATGTAACATCTAGGAAAAAAACACAGTAAAATGTGTTAAATAAATATATTCAACGGGGAGAGTCAAGAATTTTGGTGTCTTTTTAAAGGAGAAACAGTGGAAGTTGTCTTCGTATATTTTTGCCTCCGGCAAGAAAAATAGGAAGCATATTCTAGGTCATATAGTCCTTTATCTTACATGTGGGAGAATCATTCTTTTTACATTGCTGTTTCTCATTCAATGCAGCAATACAATTCCTTTAGAGAGTGAGCACAAAGAAAATGAGGCAGACACGGAGACAGGGAGGAAGGCCATAATTCCTTTACTGGGAGCACATGAGACTGCTGAACTCACTGATATTTCCTAGGACATCCTAAGTGCCTTCCTATGGCACAAAAATTATTTCTCTCTTTCTAAGGGGAAAAGTAGGTGTACACACTCATGAAGGAATGGTGAAAATGTTAAAGCTATATTCTTTAATTTTTATGGTATCTTTGTGCTTGCGTCTACTAAATTCCCAACTCTGTTGAACTGCCTTTCAGATGGCAGTGACTCAGAACAGGGTATGCCACGACTCTACTCTGACACCACCTTTCCTTTTTTTTTTTCCTTGTTACCAAAAATGTGACCTCCATGCCAGCTCTTGGGAATCCATGTGCACCTGTACATTCCTTTTCTATACTTAGCCCTCTAACAGTAACTGTGGAACACTGAAAGGTGTTTGGGAAACCATCTCTACAGACCCATTCGGAGAAAAATTTGTCCTTGATTAAGTTGAAGGCATCTACTGCTGAAATCAAAGCAGTATCGTATTAACATCTGGGTTAATAAGATAAATTTCTAGCAACTTCTGGTCAAAACAACAGATAAAAATATGTTCCCTGTAAGCCAAGTCATCATGATAGAAGTTATAATCTTTCAATGGAGAGATTAGTACATGTGACACATTCAATGCACAGAAGGAAGAAAAAAAGAAAAAAAAAAGATATCTACTGTGCTGTGGGAAACATGTACATGAGCCATACAAAAAACTATCTCTTGTACCACTTTTTCTTGAATTTCCTGCAAAATTTTAATTGCACTATGCATATTGAATGTCACATCAGCTATTAATTTCTCTTCTGCAAAATGTATGTAAATTCTTTTCCCCAACTGTTTCCAAGGTAAGGCCAAGGCAAGTGGATTAACCCATATTATCACACAACTATTGTATAATAACTTTCTTTGGCTTATTTGCTTCCTTTGATAATTCCAACAAAGTAGCTCTTATATTTTGATTAAATTAATGGGAATATGAGAGAAGCAATATAAGAGCAGCATGTGCAACACAGTATTGTTTTACAAGAGGGTATTATGGACTAGGCCATAGCCCACCAATTTAAATATTTAATATTTCTATGCTACTGTGATAATAAAGTTTGCTTCTTTGCATAAAATAAATTGAATGGGACTGACACAATTGCACTTTCTTTTACATAGAAAAAGAAATAGCATTCATCATGTTTTTTGTGGATGTTAACCACAATGAAAATCAAAACAAATGGATGATAAAATATGTTTAAAAATTACAATAAGCATAAGGTGTATAAGTTTTATTCATATAAATATTCTTTTCTTGAACACAGCTGAGTGATCAAATGTTTCTTGCAACTTTTAATGCCTTTTATTAATTTTTAACCATTTTTTTCTTTTTTCTTGTATTCTACCCAAGGAATTTTGTAATTAAAAAAAAAAACAAAACAATATGTTTATCTCTTGTACTGGGGAGCCCAGCACTGAATACAGATCCCCAGATGTGTCTCACAAGGGCTGAGTGCAGGACAAGGATCACCCCCTCAGCCTCTGCTGATGCACTGTCTCCCTGGCCACGAGGTGAGCACAACAGCTCACACACCCTTGCAAGGCCAGTGTGACCCAGCTCCCAGCCCCAGCCCCTGGATTCTGCCTGCACTGTCCCCATTTCCCAGCTTCAGACAAGTGGAGAAATTAATACAGCATGTCCAGGGCAGTTTGTGTTTGTAGAAATTTCAGAAATACTGTAATGAATGGCAGTCAAATGCTAAACAAAGCTTGTTGGGGGACACAGTCTGCTGCAGGATCCAGCCATGTTCACTAAAAATCTAGGAGCACCCTGATCCCTGCTGAGAATAAAGCCTGCTACTGAGGATGAAACAGCACAGATTCAACAGTATGTATGGCAATTAGCAGGTGCAGCAAACATCAGCTGGTATTTCAACCAGTCCCCTGTGGCTTCAGATTTGGAAGCAACCAGACAAATCTTATTTGTACATTAGTGTTTTGCTCTTTGGGGCACTAAGTTTGATTTTATATTCTTGTGATGTTTTTTACTGTGGAATCATTTGTCCTTTAGTCTTGTGAAGAATGGTGACTCTGATATTTCGTCAAATTTTAGTAATACTTTTATAAACATCAAAATATTATGAGATTTAGGCCTCAGGAAATTGAATATATTTTGAATCTGGGTACTGTGATGAAAATGAATGAAAAATATTATTCCAGAGAATAGTTATTTACTAAAAGAAAAAAAGTAGCTGCATATCTTCCACTTTAATCAGCACATATTATCTAATTAACATATTCCTTTGTTCTTTAGTCTCTGTAATTGTAAAAGTAGATTTAGGTGTACAATCAAGCTCTGTAAAATGCACACCACTCTTTATGGCCCACTTTCTTGATATGTTTCCCCCACTTCAACCCCAGTCTCCATACTCCAGTATGGCAATTAGAGGCAATTAATATACAGAGTAAGACTCAAACCACCTCCTTCCTGCATCTCAGTCAAACTCCCTTCTCCTCTGGAATATATGAGAAAGTGAAAGTGTCAAAACAGGTGAAAGACTCTGGCCTTCAGATCCAACCTTGGCAAGCTTGAGATGTGGGCCCGTGAAGGCCAAACTCGAGGTGCTGCTTCTGGGTCAGGGTCTGGTATCAACACAGACTGGGAAAAAATGGGTTTAGAGCAGCCCTGCAGAGAAGGACTTGGGGCATTTTGGTGGGTGAAAAACTGGATATGAGCTAGCAGTATGTGCTGGTAGCCCATCCCAGACTGCATAAAAAGAAGTGTGGCCAGTGGTCAAGAGAAATTATTTACCCCCTCTGCTCTCAAAACCCACATCCAGAGTACTGAGTCCAGTCCAGGGGCTCCTAGTAAAAGAGTATCACTAATCTCTAAGGGGGAGGCCAGAGGAGGGCCACAAAATTGATTCTGGAAATTGATTTTTGATGGGAATCTCTCCTTTGGAGACAAGCAGAGAGAGCTGTGATTGCTCAGCACGGAGAAGGCTTTGGGGAGACCTTATTGTGGCCTTTCAATGTATAAAGATATATTTCAATATATAAGAAAGGTGGAGTAGCTTTTTACCAAGGCCTGTAGCAACAGTAGAAGGATTAATGGGATTAGACTAAAAAAGGGTAGCTAAAAAGGTATAAGAGAGTGGATATAAGGAAGAATTTTTTTTTTTTCTGTGGGAAGGTGAGGCCCTGGCACACCTCCATGGATCAAATGTTTGATACACCTAGAGAAGTTGTCAGTGCCCCATCCCTGGAAATGTTCAAGGCCAGGTGAGGCTTTGAGCCACCTGCTCTAGTGCAATGTGTCCATGCCCATGGCAGGGAGGTTGGAACTAAATGATTTTTAAGGTCCTTTCCAACCCAAACCATTCTGTGATTCAGAGACAGGAGGCTCTAGCTCTTGATTTAGAGGTGGATAGTTACCCATTACTATGAACAGGGAATTTCCTAGGATGAAACAAAGATGACCTTGAGAAAAATAGATATAAAACAGATAAAACAGATATAAAACACCATGATACATCTTAAACTGGAATAAGGCAAGCACTGGTTCACAACTGGTCATGATTCTAGTTGAATTACAAAAGACTATAGGTAAATGTGTTAGTACTCAAGTTTTACCTCTGGCATCACTAAAAATCCAAAGAGGGAAAAGGACTATCACATTTTGGAACAAATTAGATGGAGCAAACAGAACTAGGATTTAAAGGTAAAATACCAGTGTCAAATTTAAGCTAAACATGAAGAAAACAATCTTCTTAACAATAAGAACTTTAAGACAGTGGAATGTTCTCTTGAGGAAAGCGATGGAAAGCCTCTCACTTCAGCAATGCACACGGAAAGGGGTTTAAAATGTTGTTTGATCTGTGATAGAAAGAAATTGGTGAGTCATTACAATTTACTTTGAAGTCCTACAGAAGAAGATTTTTAAAAAATCCATGCCTTCCAGTCAAGTGTTGTAGCTGCCTCACTGCTCAGTTCTTGATATGGAGATAATCACAAGAATTTTAAGAACTGATTTTTATGTGATGCCAGTTACCACTAGGATCTGAAACAAAATGTTATGGACAGATGAACAGATTCATGTGGTTTTCCTACCAGCTACCTAAAGAGCCCACCAGGCAGTATAAATTACTCCATCCCACGGCTGCATTTGACCTCCTTTCTGCAATGAAATTGCCCTGGATATGTCTGTTCTGAATGCAGGAAAAGAGCAGCAAGTCAGGTATATATCAACTACCCACATTGGTTATTTCAATAACCTGGCCCAGAACTGCTAGGGGTGAGCACAAACCAATACAGGCTTCAATAACAACTGAGACAATCAGACCCCACAGAGTCCCTGCAGCCCCTTCAGGAGTCTCAGCTGCCCCCTGTCCCCTCCCCGCGGAACACATACTGACCAGATTGCAACAAGGTATTGCTGGTCTTCCTGCAAGCTCTTGCTCTGGCTTCATGGTAAAATTGACTTGGGAGACAGTCACAAAATTTTCCCCCTTGCATTTTCTTGAAATTAAAAAAAAATATAGATATTCTTGAATCTTTTTGCTGAAATTTGGGGTGACTTGGTGAAAAAAAGAGAAACAGGCAGAGGTAAAAAATATTCTTTTTATCCTGAGAAGAATAAAAGAGATGAAAATTCTGGTTTCAAAAGAAATATTTTAACTAATTCACAATTTTAGCTACTTTACTTGTGGCCACAAATGTCCATGCTGGTAACCTCAGCACAGTGTGAGAAGTCACACCCTGTTCCTGTGGTGATCAATGCAGGGGTGCCTGCACAACCCACTTTTGGCAAATTATCTGTTCTGGTGAGAACATGAGAGTGTGAGTACCAGGGATGTGTGAGTATGTGTGTTTTTGTGGATGTGTTGAATACAGAAACCTGGTTTTTAGAATATTCACCCCAAACTGATCATGCTCGAGAAGAAAATGATTGTCAGCTGGATTAAATAGTAATGGGGGAATTATAAAGAGGATTTGACACAAAGAAGCAGTCACTGGGAATAGTATAAAAGAAGCATAAAAATTCAGAACCAGAGGGAAAGACTGCAGTGAAAAGGACAGAAATGAAACCTGGTTTGGCAGTGACAGAAATTGCCCTGGGGCATCACAGCCCCTGTCCAGCCCAGAGGGATGTCCCTGTCCCTGTCCTTGTCCCCGTCCCTGCCCAATGCTGGGAGGGTCCTGACTTGGTGAGCAGCTGCTCCTGCAGGTGGGACCCATTGCAGATATGTGCAAACAACCTCTTTGAGCTTTTCCCATCAGTGTCAGGTTCCTGGGGCTTCCACCTCTCCACAGGAGGACAATGCAGGCAGGGCAGCCCCCACGCCTGGGTGAGTGGGGGTTACTGGTTACAGCCCCTGTCTTGGTGAGGGGTGTGAACATAATTGCATGTGTGCATATGTGATATGAAGATCTTGGGACTAGTTACAGAAGAATGTTTAGAATGTTTTATTATTATTATTATTATTATTATTGGCATTATTGTCAGTATTTGTTTGTTATTTCTTTTGAAAATGTGTACTTTTGCAGATTATCTACTGTATTAGATATGACTCCGGATGTATTGTTTTTCAATTGACAATTATTTACATGTTGTTCAGAAATCAATAAACTGCTTTGATTCTTTGATTTAATTTAGTCTTTGTGAAACAAACGCTTTTTCCCTTTGTCTATCAGAAGGCATTCAAAGAATTTCTACTGGCCAAAAGAAAACCTAAAAAAACACCTTGCAAAACCTCCCAGAAGGAGGATCTGAAGAACATAGATGCCAATCAGCCTGACCTCAGTGTCCAGCAAGGTTATGGAGCAGATCATCTTGAGTGTGATCACACGTCACATACAGGACCACCAAGTGATCAGGCCCGGTCAGCATGGACTTAGGAGAGGCAGGTCCTGCCTGAACAGCCTGATCTCCTTTTACGACCAGGTGACCTTCCTGGTGGATGAAAGACTGTGAGTTTTGTCTACCCAGGCCTCAGCAAAGCCTTTGGTACTGCCTCCCACAACATTGTCCTGAAAAAGCTGGCAGCCCACAGCTTGGACAGGTGAACCCTTCACTGGGACGAGAGATGTCTGGATTACTAGATCCAGGGAGTGGTGGGAACTTGTGTTGCATCCAGTCAGTGGCCAGTCCCTGGTGGTTGTTTCCAGAGCTCAGTATTGGGTCCAGTGCTGCTCAGTAATTTTATTGATGATCTGGATAAGGGGATTGAGTATACTCTCAGTAAATTCACAGATGTCACACAGCTTCATGGGAGTGTTGATTTGCTGGAGGGTAGGAAGGCTCTGCAGAGGAACCTGGACAGGCTGAACAGAGGAAATGAGATCTCTATGGCGTTCAAGAAGATCAGGTGCTGAATCCTACACTTTGGCCACAATAAACACCTGCAGTGCTGCAGGCTGGGGGAAGAATGGCTGGAAAACTGCAAAGTAGAGTAAGGACCTGCGGATGCTAGGTGACAGCTGGACATGATCCAGGTGTGCCCAGGGGCCCAGGAAGGCCAAAGGCACCTGGCCTGGATCAGCAATAGTGTGGCAGCAGGACCAGGGCAGGGATTGTCCCCCTGTGCTCGGCACTGGTGAGGCCACACCTCAAATCCTGTGTCCAGTTTTGGGCCTCTCACTACAAGAAGGGCATTGAGGGGCTGGAGTGAGTGCAGAGAAGGGCAGCAGAGCTGGGGAAGAGTCTGGAGCACAGCTCTGATGAGGAGCAGCTGAGGGAGCTGGGAGTGTTTGGCCTGGAGAAAAGGAAGCTCGGAGGGAACTTATTGATGTCTACAACTGCTTCAAACTATGCTAGGGGTGGTTCAGGCTGGACATCAGGAGTAATTGCTTCCTGGAAAGGGTTGTTAAACACTAGAATGGGCTTCCCAGGGAGGTGGTGGAATCACCACCCCTGGAGGTGTTCAAGAAACTACTGGATGCATCACTTGGTGCCATGGCCTGGTTGACAAGTCCAAAGGTTGGACTCAATGATCTCAAAGGTGTTTTCCAATCTAAATGATTCTGTGATTCTATGAAAAATTGAAGATTTAAAAAATACTTTCTAAATGGCATAAATATTCATTTATACCTCTTTATTTCTTCTTCAAAACATGGTGTTGGATGTATAAGATAATTTTACACTACTTTCCCTCTAAAGGTTTTTGAGAATTTTTCATAGGAGATACTGACTTTTGTGAAGGTAAAAACAATCCATCAGATTTTGGAAACGATACATGAGACATGTGGTGTTAAAAAACTTCAATATTCTATTTTATGCATTAAGATCAATTCCTCCCTAAATCAAATGCCAGAGCTGGAAAATTAATTTAAATTCTGTCCTCAAAAAAAAAATAGATATTTTCTTTCAAAATTTTTCATTATAGATTTTTTCAGAGTGAAAGTGTAAATCATAATATTTACAGGAGGATACATGAATTTACAAGAAGCCTCTGGACAGTTTTAATAAGTCTAAATTGGCCCTTATTAAATGAAATCTAGTGTCAGTTCACATCATCCTGTGAAATTTTATGCAAAGAATTTGTATGATAAATTGCAACAATATGAAATAGATCTAAGTAATTCCACTGGGAAATTCACTTTTCTGTTTTCTCTGTCTTTGACTGTATGCAGTGATTTTAGAAGATTCTTGCTTATTAATGATATAGGACATATGTTTGGAAGGCATTTTCATACAAAAGAGAAGAAGAAGGAGCTCAAAACTCTGTAAAAATCTGTGTGAAATCCCTGCACAAACAGGAAGCACTATCACATCTTCAGGCAATTGTCTTAGGAGCACCACACTTCTGGTGTGGAAATTAGATATTTACTTGCAAATGACTCAGTAAGGGAGGTTTCCATAAAAATCATACTCTGTAAAAAAAAACCCACCGAACCAACTCTCCCAAAAAACCTCAACAAACTTAAAATTTCTGAAAAACTTGTGAGAAGTAATCATCAAGATATCATTTCAATGCCATCTGTCTAACTTTCCAATACCTGATGCATGCCAGGTATGAATGAGCTCAGTGGAATGAGCTCAAGGTTTATCAAGCTCATCCCAAAAATTTGATTTTGTTCAATTTGATATTTTTTTGTTTTCCAACTGTGACTAAGTCTATGAAATCTATTAGTTTTAAATATTATCAATTTCTACTGAGCAGCTGAGTGCTATCGTGCAAACAAACAACAGATTAAAAGAAAAACCACTTATCTTCATTCAAATATTCAGTATGCTTATTTTGGAAAGCTGAGGCTTGTTCCACTTTGTTAAGAATATTTGATTCACTGAGATTTATGAATTCAACTCCTTTAAAAAAAATTAAAATTTCATTTTGTGCAAATACATATGTTGCAGTACAAATTCTCAACGAAGCCACTTATATTTTTAGGAAAATAAGAACCTGGTAAACAGCCAGAACATGCAGAGGCACCAAATTGTAAGAGTCTGATCCTGTCTCAGATTATTCATGATCAGCTCAGTGTGTATTAATCTAACTGCAAAACAAGAATCCAATAAGATATTCAGAGGTTTTAGTAATGAGTCAGAAACTAGAACTGAACAAAAGAATTTTTTTCTTCAGTATTGCTTTAATTAAAAAAAAACCAAATTTTTTTTTCCATTTTTTATTAGAATATGAAGCTTTGTTGAAGTTTTTTAAAGATTAAAGCAGAAATTAATTTCTATTTCCTTTATGGGGTGGGGACATATGTGCATGTAAGTATGTTTTAAATTTCTTCTCTTCCATTTTTCACTTTTAATGTGGTCCCTTTATATTGCACATCTTAAAATTATGTAATAATTCAGATGGGAAGAGGCTTCAAGAGCTTTCTAGTCCAGGCCTGTGTTCACAGCATTGTTAGGCATGAGATCAGACCAGGCTTCCTGGACTTTTTCTTGAAAGACCTACAAGAATGGTGATTGCCCAAATTCCCTGGACCACATTTCACTTCTTATATACTTGGGCCAGCTTGGACTTCCAGTATTTCCTGCCCACTGGGGAAACAGATGAGATGGGAAATTATGATATTCTTGGCCTGGATAGAAGCAGGTGGCTGTTGGGACCCTGCAACAAGCCCAGCTTCCCTGGCACCTTCTCATGCAGCCACTGCTCCCATCCTGACCATCCTGAGGGTCCTCCCAGACTTGCCTTGGCTGATCAAGGTCTGGTTTTTACTGGCAGAGCCAACTGGATGCAGGACTCCAGGCGGAGGGATGGGATGGTCCCTTCCCTCAGTCTGGGGGTGGTGGTGCTGCTAAAGCAGCCCAGGGAGCTGCCAGGTCATGCCCAGTGTCCCACTGGTGCCAGCTGGAACCCCAGAGCATTTCCCACCGAGCAGCTCCAAGCCTGTGGGGCCTTCAGCCCTGGGGCAGGACTTGGCATTCCTGGTTGAATTTCCTAAGGCCTTTGTGTTCTCATCCCTCTGACCTGGAGCTTTCTCGGAGCAGAAATTCTGCCCTTGAATTTATCCACTCTTCCTACTGCTCCCTCCTGTTGGATGTCATCTGCAAATCTGACGTGTGTCCATTATGCCACCATCCACATTGTTGACAGAAATATTAAAATGGACAGATCCAGTCTTGTTCCCTGTTTTGTTGTTGCACTTTTTTAAAAGTGTTTCCTTAAATATTAAAGTGAGGGAAAAAAGATTAGTTTCCACCCTTATAATGCTTATGGGTTTTTAGCCTTTTTTTTTTCCTTTTTTTTTCATTTGTACTAAAAGGTGAAAAGTAGAATACATGGTAAAAGGGGAAAAAAAACCCTAAAAAAAAACTTGACTCGAAAAATCAAGGCTATTTTCCAAAATATGTACAATGTGAAATACAAGTTGATAGGAGAGGAGCCTTTCAAAATAGATTTTGCTTTTTTAAAATAATTTTTAAATTGCTATTCTTATTTCTTCCAAAATAACATTTCTTCCAAAAACAACATGAAAACTACATTTAAATTACACAATTTAAAAAATGCTAGGTTTATACTTACACAGAGTTGCTTAAATTGAGCAAGGAGCCAGCCACATCCAGAAGAACTGGATACAATTACTCTGAATCAATGATTGTGATAAAGACAGAAAATCATAATCTGACTAATGAAACACCCTTGATATATCTGTTGTATGAAAATTGCTTTACATACTGTACAGACTGGGGATATGGTCCTGTTGTCATTGCCAAAGAATTAGCACAGAATCAAACAATTAGCCAGGCAAGAATGTTACTAAACCGTTTGCAACAAGGGAATGTGCAAGCAATTATTTTACCTCAGTGAGACAAGAGAAAATTACATTTAAACTGTGCTGCCAATAAACACAGCAACTTTCTCTTTTCCAGGATTGGTGCCTCAAGCAGGACCCGAGTGATTCAGACTGGAAAAGTTTCTGAGCATTTAAAAAATTCATTAATCCTGATTATCTGACACCTCCCCTTATAGATAAAAGCCCTAAAAGGATTCCTTAAACCTTTTCTCTGCCAGAGCTTTACTTTGAGCTCTGGATCACAGAACAGGACAGTGGAGATACCTGGTCTGGTTGTTTGGTGAAAGCAGGGACTTAGATCAGATTATCTGTGACCCTGGCAAGACAAAAACAAGTAATTCTGGTGAAGGAGACCACACCAGTTCTCTGTGTAATTTATTCAAATGTTTAATTGTTCCCACCATGAAGATTTATTTAATGTACCGAGACAGAATTTGCCCCTGTGTCCACAGCATCCTGTTCCATGTTTCCTTGTGCAGAAAGAAGCTTCTCCTTCTCTGTTGCTAGTTTTGAGGTATTGAAAGGCTGTGATTAGATCCCCCTCCTAAGTTTTCTCTTCCCTAGGCTAGATGGTCACAACTTTTTCAAAATTTTCTCATATGTGTGCTTCACCCATCTTGGGGACTCTGGTTTTTGTCTTTTGAATGGAGGGTGGACCAAAACTGAGCACTCTATTTCATGTCTGGCCTAAATAATCACACTTTATCACCTGCTGCATATATTCTTACTGATCCATGCAGCAAAACCAGAGTTTGTTTCAAGGGTTCACAGCTTGTTGCAATTGACCCATGTTCAGCTTGTTCCTCACAGCCCTCTAGGTCTTTTCCAAAATATCTACATCCCAGACATCCATCCCCCAGCTGTTACTGCTGCTTGGGATTATTTCAGCCCAGATTGGCATTTCTCTTTGTTAAACATCATGCATTGAATGGTTTACAGATCTTTCAGCTTGTCAATATATCCCTGTATGATAGCTCTTCCATCTGAAATGTCTGCTTCTAATCCCAGTTTTGTACCTCCTTACCCAGTCACTGAACAGAAGTCAAGCATTTCCACCTACCCAACATAGTTCAGATTAGAAAATCTAAAGAAAAAAAAATAATAAAAATTTTCAATCAGGAAAATACAAGTAAAAAGAATAAATAACAACTGTACAATATGTTTGAAGACACAGCATGAAAGTATATGAAAACTATATGGAAGGATCAGACAGAATTTTAGAGCTATGCAATACATTCTTCTATGTAAACAATAATAGTTGATTAATAATACAGAAAATAGAATAAAGACACTATTGACACATAAAACTCATATTTGTATTCTGTTATAACACTGTTATGGCAATTAGCCCACCTCAAAAAAATGTACTTACAGAAAACAGGTAATAAATAGGCCATAAAATTAAAGAGAAGAAGAAAAGGAGATGCCATGCTTCCTCCAGCTGGTGAAGAAATGGCTGTAAAAATGCCTCTGGCCTTGGGTATGACTGAAATGTCAGAGTTGGTTGCATTAACTGTGCAAGGCTACCACCCATAACTTTGCTGATGGAAGATGAAGAAATTCACATCAAAACAAAGCTCTGACTTCCTGCCTCTGAGCTGGAGAAGTTCATGGTGCCTGGATCAAATGGATGCTGAAGAAGCTGATGCTCAACAGATACTGTAACATGTTCTGTTTGGAGTCAGGAGCATCAGCACTGCCCGTGAGATGACCCACAGCCAAAACAGTTTTTTTTGTAATTATTTGCACCTTTATCTTTCAATAAATTGGATTATATGACCTTTATAAGCCAAGAGTATTGTTTCACTGAAATATGGCAGCATACAGTAATTAGAAGATTAAAATTTAGATAATCTGTTTATATTCCAAAAATCCTTCATCTTTGAAAGTTTCTACCTTCTTTCTCAAATGGCTTTTTAAGAGCTTTCTTTTTTTTCCCTCCAAAGAAATAGATAACAAACTCAGAAATATATTTATATATATATATAAAAGCTCTAAATTAAAAAAAAAATTGCTTCTCATGAAATGTTCAGACATAAAAGCCTTTCAATTTCTTAGACACTTGCATCTCTTCACTAAATTTCTGCAGGTGTGTCTGGATTTTTTTCTTTATTTGAACATTTTCTCTACACCTCTGGTACTGTAACAACTATGGTGCGAAATGTATTTGGAATGAAAACTGTAAACACAGCCATATTGTTTATAAATTTTACTTCTTAATTCTCTTCATTAGACATTTCCATTCACTTACTTGGCATTTAATTTCCAGTCAGAGAAAACTTATAATAAGATTCATTCGTTTAATTTCTCAGTCTGCCACTGCCTCACTTTGCCTGGCCTCTCAGACACGTAAAAAATATTAACAAGAATTTTCTGATTACACAATATAAGTATTGGTAAATTAATTTACTAATAGTAACCATACCACCCAGAGTTTACTTCTCATAATTGCAATTTTTCATTGGGACAGAGCTACTACTCCCAGGTTCTCTCTATTCAGCTAACTGAATACCTAGCAATTTTCTATGTTAATGTGAATAATTAGATGTACTTCTAAATAAATAGATGTACTTCTTGTCTTTTTCAGGCAAGTGCATTACCCACTGGGAGCTATTTTGGCTGGACATAGAGCTGGTCAAACACCATTTCTAGTTTATTACCTGTACATCAAAATTCATCATGAAGGTGTAAGACAATCCAGGAAAAAAAAGAATGCTTAGAATTACTCACCTTAATATCTTTTCTCTCTTTCCTGACAGATATTAATAAAAAGGGAACTCTAGAACAAAGAATACAATTTGATAAATATCCTATACTAATAAATTTAAAGATTTCATGCAACTGCTGCTCTTCTTTTTAATCAGTAAAGAAAAGAATGTTTTATGGATTATCTCTGGGGGAAATTTGCTATATTATCCAACAAAGAAAGAAAACGAACCACTACAGAAAATATTGTTCGGTTGTCATCAATAACATTCTAAAAAACCTTTGCCATATCTTTAGATGTCTCATATCGCACGACTATAATTTTTATCTTCAGAGAGATACATCAGAGGGTTATGTTAGCACAGAATGACAACCATCCTGGGACTTAGGAAACAAAGATTGTGCTCAACTAAGCCAAAAATATTATTCACATGAAAAAATTCCCAAAGCAATGAAGACAAATCCTTGTCTGGAGACAGTGTGTAGTTCAACAGCAGCACAGTTTGTGATGAGAAAACACAAAGTGTTGATCCTCTAAAAATTCCTGCTCAGCAGTTGTAGAGTCAGAAACTATGCTTAAGCTGTCCTTGGTGAAATGAAATGATAGTGAAACTTAAAAGTTCAAAATGTTCCACAATTTAGTAAATAAGCCCTTCTGAAAGTATCCACTCACAGTTAAGCACTGATGATAATTCACCCAGAAGGAATGGTGTGATGATGCCAAGAAAAGGCTGCTCTCAAGGATGTGTCCCTGAGCACTGGAGAGGAGTCTCATGCCAGTGGTTGGTGGTGTCAGAGGTGGGGAGGGACACTGAACCATGCTCACATTGTTTTAAGCAAACAAAACAATTATTTCAACAAATGTGAAAGAAATTGAGACACAGGCACAGGGATGGATTTAAAAGTGCAATGTTTTAGCATTTAAATTTTCATTTTATTAGAGAAAATCAGGGTGGCCCATCCTCCAAGATTTGTGTAGAATCTTTTGGCACTTGTAGTTAGACTAAGGACACAGCACAACCTGTGGAGATTTTAATAATTTTTGAAACTTTAAGGCTTTTGATAACATACCTTTTGGCAACTTACAGAGATTTACTGATGTTATAGATAATGCTGCAACTCAGAAGATCTCTGAGGAGGATTTTCAGATTTTGTGTGTCACAGGTGTGAATAGCAGCAAATGAATAATGCAACATTGTTCAGTAGAAAGACTCTGAAGTAATGATTCAGCTTAATCTAGGAGATGCTGTTCCCTGGTTTCTCTACAGGGAAAGGAAATGACACTAGAAAATGCAAAAGGGAAAAAAAGGAAAGAAAAGTTCATGACAGGTCAGAGACCCAAGGGCCTGGCAGAGTAAGACAGGAAGCTTTGGGCAATGAAGGAGTCTGCACAAGTTTACAGTGATTAACTGCGACAGTGCCTTCACCCCTGGGCTTGGAAGTGTTTTTCTGTTGTTGGTTCCAGGGACATACCCTGTCTGTGTCTGCTCCCACTGCAGGGACAAAGTCTAGCACCTCGACTCCTTCTTCACACTCTGCTCTGCATAAGGGAACTCCACCTTCCTCCAGGCATGCAGGGGCCACAAGGGGCTGTCAGGGGCAGTGGGAGCCCAGGATCCCAGGCTGAGCAGTGACTCACACATCCAGGTAATGCCTGAGCAGCCACCTGCCAGGAGAAGATGGTGCAGCACTGAGACAGGCTACAGGCTCAGTGGTTACATTGGGAAACAAAACCAAGCTGAATGCTGTGGGCTGATCATCCCTACAACCTAATTTTTAACACTCCACAAGCCACAATTGTGGCTGAAGCAAACTAGATTTCTGCTGGACAGTTCCTGGCCATGATCCAGACAAGAGCACCATTAGGGGCCAATGAACTCCACAGGCATAGGGGAAAAATATGCACCAGCTTTGTTTCTTTTTGCTGTATGAGGTCCTCTAATATTATCTGGTATCTTAGCACACAACTGCATTCCCTCCTTTTGTTTCAACACTCTGCTAAGCTGTGACATTATGCTGACATTATTGCAGGTACTTTGGACTGAACAAACTAGTCACAGAAATTACTTATATATTAGAGCCATGGAGCAGCATGTGGGGCACTGACTTACAGTTGAACACCATGCACTGTGGACATGTAGCACCATGTGTTATCATTCATCTCAGAGAAGAGCAGAATCCCTTTATTTAAGAGTACAACTCCATCCAATGATTCAGATGTAATTCAGATTAACTCTCAACAGAGTTAATGCTGGGAAAGTGATTATGATTGAGGATTCTTTTTAGGTTGTGAGCCTGTTCCTAAACCATAAAGCAGAACATCCTCATGGATGGAACCTACATAAGCAACATTAACTACAGTGAGCTGAGGAAAGCAAGGCAGCATGCTCCACAGGAGCCTGAGGAGTCAGCCCTGGAGTCTCCTTGTCATAAAAGGATCAGAAAAATAAAGTTCACATCTAGGAATGCAGCCAGAGGAACTGCTTACTGATCTAGGCAAACACACTGAGATTCTGTGTATAAGGACCTGATTCATCAGCTTGTTAAAAATCCAACAGTTTTTACCAGATTGCAAACTTTCAGTTCAATTCCTGCTGCTGAATAACTGGGCATGGGCTTTGAGGAGAATAGGTAATAAAAATAAATATCTAAATAAAACCACTGGAAATCTTATACATGCTGCTTTCATAGAATTCTTCCCTAAATCTGGAATCTCAATGTTGGCCAGTGCTGTCACATAGCAAAAATGTCACAGTATTTTCCAAAAGAAGGGCAGTAAGGCAGCTGCTCAGCTTAAGAGAGCTCCCTACTCATAAAGACAGATGTCTAAGAGTTGTACAGATTCCCCCAGCAGAACTAGTGGCAACAGTGAAAGGTGAAAAAAGCTTTTTCCTCTCACCATCTGATATTCAAATAGGATCTTCTTTAGTGTTTTATATGGAATGGAGGCTGAGGTATAAGGAAAATGCTGAGAGGCCATTTCCTTTAACACACACAAAATTCTCAAGTTCCTTTTCCTTACTGGCATATCTGTCCTGAAAATATAGCAATAGTGTTCATTTTCATGATAAGTCAGAAGCCTGGGAAAATAACTGATTATTTGACTTTATTATATATATATATATATATATGCCCAGTATACTGTATATACTTTCAAAATACAAAAATCGTTGCACAAGCTTAACATTATACCCATGTCAGCACACTCCATCTTTCAAATCCCAATGCAGGAAAAAAAATCAGTTATTCATGCACTACATCCAGCATTCAGAAGCTAAGAAATTTTTCTTGAAGTCAGCCATTATATGGCTCTTCTTTATTCAAATCTCAAGAGGAAAGAAAGGCCTGTGAGGAAAGCAACAATATGTGTTATGCTGTGTTGAAATTTGGAATTCCTTTGTTGTGCTGTATTAAGTGCAACCATGAGGAAAGATAAGGTCAAGGGGAAAAAAATCCTGCAGGATTCCACAAGGCCACAGCTTCCACTGCAGTGCTGAAGCTCAGATTGTTGCTGTGAAAAAGCTGTTAGACAAATGCACAAAGGGCATTTTAAAATCATTTTAATAATAAAATATATGTCAGAACCATACTGAAAACTAGACTTCAGCTCAGTGAACTGTGTTTTCATGCATTATACAATGCCAATTGCCATGCAAATAGCTATGAAATAGAGTTAAATATAATTTAGGAGTTCTGTGTTTCATCAAGTAAGTGTCAGAAAGCACTTGATGCACTACATTAAAAAATATCTTATGACAATTAAGGTGAGCAAGTACAGAAAGGCTGGTGAACAGAAGAGACCACTGAAAGTCCATTTTGAATTATGGGGCAGAGATTGCCTTCAACTCAAAGATTACCTTCAACTCAAAAAATTCTCTGGGATTAAAGACACACCTGGATCTTTAAGAACTCCTTAAGACTCTAAGGAGGGAAATACACTAAAGATTTGGAGACTTTCTTATAGAAACACAATTTTGAAGCTATGTTTTTAGGTACAAGTTACGTTATTATCTGGTTAAATGCAATACAGATTGCATCTTTCAGGATAAAAAATATAGTATGACTTTTCTCCTCAAAGCAGCTGTATCATGATTGTCCAGTCATGCACACTTTCTGTCTGACACTGTTCTTGGCCTCTGCTTTAACTTCTCTTGGTAGAGGAACCTGCATATGGTGGAGGAACTAGTTCACTACCCCTTTTTGGGTGGAATGAACCTGACTGAAGCAGGCCTGGCACCACTTTGCTGTGACCAAGTGTTTCTAAGGACATTTCAGCAGATCTTTGCCCTTAGATGTGCCTCAAAGATCAGTATTTCTGCTCTACACCTCTCTCTCACTAAATAGACAAAAAGAGCAGAGGACCTGTGTCCACTAAGTGTGAAGATGCTGGAAAGGACTCTCCTGTCAGACAGTTCCAGTGATATGAGCCTGCCTAAAGCCTTCTGCTATCAAGGAAACCATTAATTCCAGGTGCCAAGACTTCTGTTTCAGTTGATTCCAAGAAGCAGAAATTTGTTGCAAGTATTTTATGAAATAGTAAAACAATGCTTCCAGTGCAGTGATCACAGAATGACAGAACATGCTGAATTAGAAGGGAACCATCAGGATCATTGAGTCCAACTTTTGGCCCTGTACAGGACACCCCAAGAATCATACCATGTTCCCAAGACCATGCTCCAAATGCTTCCTGAACTCAGTCAGGCTTGGTGCTGTGACCCCTGCCCTGGGGAGCCTGTCCAGTGCCCAGCCACGCTCTGGGTGAAGAACCTTTCCTGATACTCAACCTAAACCTCCCTGACTCAGCTTCAGGCCATTCCCTCGGGTCCTGTCACTGTCACACAGAGCAGAGATCAGTCCCTGCCCCTCCTGTTCCCCTCAGGAGGAAGCTGTGACTGCAGCGAGGTCTCCCCTCAGTCTCCTCCAGGCTGAACAGACCAAGTGCCCTCAGCCTCTCCTCACACCTCTTCCCCTCCATACCCTTCACCATCCTCATTGCCCTCCTTTGGATGCTCTTTGACAGCTGAATGTGGTTTTTTTTGTATTGGGGTAACCAAAAGTGCACACAGGACTCAAGGTAAGCCACACCAGTGCAGAGTAGAGAGGGACGTGATGAGTTAATAAAATAATAACTGGGTGCATACACATCTGCAGTTCTTCTCCTCCTTCCTTGAAAGAGGCTTCTACAGCACTAACTGTATCTCTAAGGACAAATGCACAGGTTTTGCTGCTTGGTTTGGGGATTTGTTTTTTGGTTTTTTGTTGGGTTTTTTTTTTGTTTGTTTTTTTTTTTACTATCCACAGAGTTTATCTAAGGCAGAACTAAAGGTCACAACTGAATAGGAAAAAACAAAAGCAATGATACAACTCCTCTCCTTCCTTAATCTCATGGGTCCGAGCAGTCATTAATGGAAAAACACATTCTTTTCTTTTCAGATGCCTTTAGAGGTAAATCATTAGTCAGGATTGTAGCGAGGTAAGGTGAGTGACAGGGTGTGTCTCCTGGCACTTGACAAAGGCTGATGTGGCACATACCAGCCCTGGAGAGAATTGCAGCTTTGGGCTGCTTTTTGGAGTATAATGGGCACTCAGTGTGTTAGGAAAGAGTGTTAAAGAAGTTCGTGCTTGCCTGTAATTTAGGCAAAATTCAGTCTCCACTGAATACTGAGTGAAGCCAGAAACATCTGCTAAAGCTGCCATGGGAACACTAGTTTGAGAGTAATGTGTGCTGAGACAGGAGAGAAATGGATGTTCAACAGGTGCCTCATGGAGGCTTTTTCAACATCTTATAAAAAAAAAAACTTCCTAAAGACAAGTTAAGGATAGGAGAGTGTGTGATCCTAGAAACACTTTAAGCAGTGTTTTAAGTGTAAAACACTTCTAATAGAACAAAAGTTATTACATAAAGAAGAAATTTCATATGTTGGAGGTCTTAGCGGAAATGGATCAAAAATACTTAAAGATCACACAGACAGTATTTCAAAGGCAAAGTTCAGGTAAAAACAAAGTCAATTACAGGCCTGAATGATACAAAGGATGGTGGTAGAAACACCCAATATTTTCAGAATTCAGATAATAAAGATAACAGAAATATTTTGACATACAGGAAGTGTAAGAACCATCAATATGATGGTCAAAGTTATAGAATAGGGTCAGTCAAATATCTCAATCAGATAGCAAGTTATGAAAGAGCCATTGGAGCTTCTTTTACACAAGAAACAAAGAAATTCAATTAAATAGAACAAGATCTACAATGATATTAGAGGATAGATATATACTGCTGAGTACAGCTCTATTTGCAAGAATAGAATATTGTAAAGATTCAGCTTTTTTAAAGTTTGGTTTGGGGATTTGTTTTTTGTTTTTTGGTTTTTGTTTTTTTTTTTTTTTACTATCCACAGAGTTTATCTGTGGAACACAATTAAAATAACTAACTTGGAAATAGAATTAGATTGTTAAAAGTGGAAAATGTCACAAGCAAAATGAGGAACTGGAACAATAATCCCTGAAGTGTTGAGGAGTGTTCATGTGTAGTTGTATTTGCAGAGACTAGATCTCCAAATTTAATTGAAAATTTTACAGTGAAGAGGTATATGTCTTGACCTAAGTACAATCTGGAAATATACCTGGTTTTGACTTCCAACATCCTTTAAGATCTAATTTTAACTAAGCCATTAACTGGTGTGACAGTTTCTGTCAGACAAAATTGTTTCTGCAGTCTTCATTGCTACACAGCATCAGTACTACATAACAAAGAATATTAATGTCACAGATGAATAACTATGGAATAACTTAAAGATAACAATCTTTAAATGCCAGATATTACTACTGTAAGCAAAGGGCAAGAGATATCTAACAGAAAAGTGGGTTGGTAAGTAACAAACCCTGTGGTTTCACCCTCTGATAACAAGATAGCTGCACAGCCTGTATTTAAGAAAGCAAATTCCTTCTCACCTTCTTTTTCTGTGAAAAAAAAATAGGAAAAAAAAAAGTTTTTGCTACTTCTTTCTCTATTCACACTCAAGTTGAAAATAAGCAGCATTTGAAAAACACCCAGGCAGTGCATTTTTATTTCTGTGTGAGAAGCAGAGAAGCCATTCTGTGTGAAAGTTTCACTCTGGAAATTGTTATTGCATTCTGCATATGTTACTCCACAATTTAAGAGAAAAGATAAACTTATCACCTTAGTTTTTGTTAAGTTTTTTTTCTACATTAGGATGTCTATATGTCTCCATCCTGCTTCTTCTCTGTAAACAGTTTCACTGCATTAAATAAGAATGGACAGGAGAATAAATAATTTTTTCTCTGCCCTTGAAATCACACTGCTTTTAACCCAAAGGAATCTGGGTGTTTCCACTCTGCCCTGAGCAGCTTTAAAAGTGACAGTGGAAGGTGACAACATAAACTGTTACAATAATTCTCCTAGGAGCTGCCTTGCTGCAGATGGATTTGATAGTAATGTGTTTGTCAGGCTCTAGCACATCAGCTAAGGACAGTCCTGGGTGAGTGTCCTGAGTGCTGTGCATAGCAATTGCACCAGTGTACTGTTTCTCATCTGACCAAATGGGCATGAATAGGTTTTATTGCTTAATGAAGAGATTATGTTATTAAATACTCTGGTGAGTTTTATTTTTCTGGTTTATTTTTATTTTCTGTATTAATGTGAATGGCAAGTATTCACTGTGTCTGAAAAAATGAGGTAATTGCGAAAGGCCAAGGCCATATCATGATCTCAAATTGAACAATTCTGTTACTACAGATTAGGTGCCTGGAAATTATTTGATGTTGAGTAAGAAGCAATATCTTTTTCCTCCTGCCCCCTAGTAGAAAATATTGAATAAAAAACATTTAATTAAGGCTATCCTCCAGGCTACTGAATTGTTTCCATTAAATGTCCACCTCTCCTGACTTCTGCTCATTTTGGGAAATTAATTGAAAGCAATTACGTCTTAGAACTGTTTTGTCTTTTTGCTTTAATCAGTCAACTCCTATGCAGGTCTCCTACCTCTTAATGATGATATTTTATCTTGTAATCTGTGTATGAGATGTTCTTTATATTGATACGTACTTCAAGCTGTGTCTATTTGTTAGCTTTGTGCAAAGTTAAAGAGCATCCTATTTCAATCTGAGCAGACTCTACATGAAATATAGAAATGTAATGAGTATTTTGCAGAAGAAATAGCAGAGGTATTATTTGTCTTTATTTAAACATTGTCCAATTTTAGGGGTTTTGTGTGTGTGTGTGTGTGTGTGTGTGTGTACATATATGCATATATATAAGAATGTGTGTGCAGGTGGAGAGGAGTTGAGTGAGAACATTGTGGTTAATCTGTGTCATCCAGGAAAGGACACAACACACTGGTAGTATGTTATGTTCTGCAGAGAGGTAATACCTACACTTTAGATCTGGTCATTGAAAAATGACAGAGTTTCAGATACCAATTTTTCCCCCCAAAACTGAATAACAACCACATCGGCATTGGATTTTAATATCTTTATATATTAACATATTGTATCTCAAAACCAAGACTCCTTTCACAGAAAGGTCTTTGGAGAAAAGGAATATTTCCCTTGACAAAGTATTAAGTGTCACATCTTTAAGAACACATAGTCTTAATGACTGCACTGGAATCTCTGAGTTGTACATTTAGATTCAAAACTCAAAAATGCTCTGAAAGTAAGTAATCTTATCAGGCTAGTATTTTAAACCCTCAGGTGCTCTACCAAGGCTTATCTTTACTTATATTACAGTATTTTTTAGTTCTAAGAACTGCAAAAAATCCCTTTTAAAATATAAAACCAAAGTGAGTGTTAAAAATATCAGCAAGATTCGAAAGTGCTGGCGAGACAGGACAGTAGACCTGGCAGTTGAGAACTGTCTCAGATGTTTTAACTGTAGTGCCTAAAAATCACTCAGGTGCAATACACTATTTTTTATAATGAAAAGAGATCACTACACTGTGAAAAATATCCCAGATTTAACACCCTAAAAGATTTAAGGATAGATAACACACCAGATGAAGGTTTACTGAATGTCCATCCCAAGTACAAACATATGCATAAACCATTATAAGATTAATATTTCCTTTGTGATTCGATGCACATCCCAGCTTAACCTTTGCTTAATTTTTGCTGTGTATTTAAGGATATTGCTGAATAAATGCCTCAAGTAGAATAATTACATTGATGGCATTGTATCAGCTGGAAGCCTGGAGGTTCAGTTTTCCCCAATACTACCCTTTGAAGCAATTGTACAGGCTTGTTACTGCTAGAGGTATCCAGACCCAGGGGATTTCAGGACATTGCAGGTATTTCCCACCCCCATCTGATAGTTCATATAAGATTCCCAAAAGAGTAGCTGAGAGAAAAAGCCCCTTCTAGCTCTGATGTTTCAGTTTTGATGGACATGTAGCCCCTTTGGCTGCTGGATCTGATATCAAATGACTGCCTTTAACTGTTACTCTGAGAGAAACTGAAGTCTTTGAAGCCTTCTGCTTCACTTTAAATCAAGAGCATACTCACACAGAGGACTCTGTGGTCTCTCACCTGCACTGCAGCCAGTTGCTGTCCCTGGAGCTGCACATCTGCAGCAGCTGGCCTGAGCCCCACAGTCCCTTCACCCTCATGCCTCTCTTGTAGACTGGCACTTGGCATAACCTCAGACCCCTCAGCCAAGCTGCCTTGCTGTTCATCTGTGGTCTTGCACACAGATCACTGAGTGCACATGCAGTTAAAACAATTAGAAATGGGATTCAGTGAGAGGATAGGATAAACTGTGCTGCAGTAACCTGTCGGGCATCACTAGCTCCTTTTAATCTCCTTTTCCTTTTATTTTCTCATATTTGTGCCTCTTGTACCTGCTTAGCTCCTTCCCCCAAACAATCTTTAAAACCTGCCACAAAAGGTTTTACACAATGCCAAAATGCTCTTGCATCCTGGATCTCATAGGCAGGAGTCTACTTTGGTTCACATGATGGTGCAAAGAGAGTTTCTTTCTCTGATTCATATTTTTAGGTTATAAACCAGATTCAGCAGTCCTGTCCTTCTTCTTTGATAATTTTAAGGACAGCTGATTCAGTGTTCTGTCATTTTCACTGATTAGATTTTCGCTGATGAGGCTACTACAAGTCCTCCACCTGTCACTGCTCCCCTGGTCCTTGTGGGTCTCTCTAATCTGCACAGTTTTTCATTAGAAAACCTAGGAGTCATGGTCCTTCCCTTTGGTTTCCTTTTCTTTCCTTCAGTTTTGGGCCTGGTGGTGGAAGGACAAACAGGCAAACCTTTGCACTTCCTATTTTCACTCACGTGTCACAGTCAGGACTATAATTTCTAAAACATTTTATGGAGTGAGTGGAAGGAGGTGACCTCAGAAGATACCTCCATGCTGCTTAAAGGTGAAGATACTACTGAGCTGATCTTTGTGTTCTGCCTTTTGTAGCTGCAGGCATGTCTTTTTCTGTCCACTGTATGTAGGAGTTGTTTTAGTAACCTGTGTCAGGCAAGAGAGTTAGTTGTGCACATGTACTTACTCCCAGAACTAGAAAAGTTGAGTAAAAGATACAAGAATCTGAGAAAAGCAAGTTGTTTACAAATAGTTGTACCATAGCAATTTTTGGTCACTAGCATTGTCTAATATCAGGTATTTTGGCTTCTGTCTGACATCAGTTACATTTCCTATATACCCTCCATCTGGGCACACATATTGAGAGCACCACTTGTGAACTTCAGGAAGGATTTAAATCAGAGATTAATAATGTACTTTTGGAAGGAAAGTCATGTTAATCCTTGTGGTATTGTCTATTGATAATATGTTAATGCTCACAGTATTGTCTGTGGATAATTTAAAGCAGCCAAGAAAAATGAATAAATTTTGCTCTAGGGAGAAAAGCATATAATGACAGCTTCTTTTGTCAGCCACCAGCCTACTGGGCTGATGCTGCAACTGTAGAAAACAAAAAAATATTCTCACTGACCTAGAATGTGAAGACAAGTTTGCTAGTTAAGACAAAGAACCATAGGGGAAAAAAAAGTTCAGCAAGATGTGGTTTTCTGATGTGCTATTGGATGTGCATGCATGTGTTTAATACTCTCCAGCAGAGAGAAAACATACATTCTATTTCACTTTTGAGATGGAAGCAGTATCACAGTGCTATCAGTGAAAAAAATTCTTTAAGAGTATTTAAGGGGAGTATTTGAAGAGATCTGTTGTGTGATAGAAAAACAAAGGATTTTTTCACTGGATAAGATACACCAAAGCATTTTTAAAGCTTCCACTTGTAATTCTGCAGAGGATTATACTATATTATTTTAGATTTTATTTTTTTTAAGCAATAGAGAATGTGCTGCATAGACATATAAGGGAAAAGCACTGGGTCTGCACTGTTTTATTTTCCATATTTGCATGGGTAAGACCTTAGAAACTGAGAGCTGTTGGACTGCAGGAGAAAACAGATCTACAAAAGAAAACTGTGGCTTTTAAGCACTTTTTAAATACAACCTGAAAGTCACAGACTACAATGCTAATGATATTCCAATGAAATTCTAAAGATAAGTAATGCTGTGCTGGCTCTTATTGAGACCTCTTTCCCCCTGCAGTTACTAATACAACAGGAAGATATTTGAGAAAACTAAGGCAACAGAATCACTGCAAGCTGCTGTGATGCAGAGAGCAGCTGAAAGCCACCAAAAAAATCAGCAATAACAAAAAAGCATCAGCAATAACACCATCATATTCTAGAGATGAGGAAGGGTTGACAGTGCAGCATTAAGCTATGTGATAACTGTTCTGTCATGCAATAGTCCTTTGAAGTTACGAGCACCAAGTTTACCTTTATAAACTTTAAATGTTCATCAAGGGCTAGGTTTTCAGATTCAACCTGCTTCATAGACTGGAAGAACCTGACTTGGGCTTACTGAGAACTGCTTTAAGTTGTGACAATCTATCCTAGAAGGAAATTTTTTTTTTTTTTGCAGCAGTTTGTTAGTAGGAAAAAACCCCACGTTTTGAACATTTACCTGGACTGATAATTTATCCTTTGTTCAGTAGTGTGTGTGTGCACATGTACAAGTTTACCCCACTAAACTTGTTTAGGTATTTTTATTATTAATAAGTGGTATTAGCACAGTTTTTCCTGGTTTGTATACCTACATTGCATTGTTTTTAAAACTACATTTGCCATTAAATGTAAGCAATACTCTTTTTTAAAAAATTTGAGCTTTAAAAAAGTGAATGATTCCTCGATCTTATAAATATCTACTTTGTAACCCAACAAGATGTAGGGCTTAGATATTTGCTTTAAGAATGAACACAGGATATCTACAGATCAATTTTTTTATGGTTGTAATCAACTCTGATTCAATGTGAAGTAGAAATTTTCAAAGACTTCAGTTGCTGTAAGTGTAATAGTTGAATGCAATTATTCTCCATTAGATGCAAGCTGCCAAGTTCACTCTTAGGAACTCTTAGGAAGCTATGTATGTCCAAATAAAAGCTGCTAAAAGAACCATTTCCTCTCTGCTGCTGCACTGTTCTGAGATTCCTAAATGAACCAATACATGACAAAAGGTTGTTCATTCAGTGTTAGCACATGTAGCCCAGTGCATCCAAAAGGCAGTAGATTGATTCTTAGAATTCCAGTCAGAAGTCAAAAACAGCTGAAGACTACTTCAGCTTTGAAACTCATTATGTATGATCCTTCAAGCAGCTGTCCATAGTGAGGAGGGTTTCCTAGTCTCAGCCACTACCACAGCTGATGGAAACAAAAGGAACAATATCTGACTTGAACTGCATTCTTTTACACAGACCCTGCAGTAGAGTTGCTGCTCTGCCGCCTCCTGTAAACGTAACTGTGAGCACCATCAAGAATGATCAATGGCATGAATACAGAGTAATAAAAAGACAGAAAGAAGAAGCAGTACACAACCTCATCCATTTTACAACAATCTAACATTTCTGACTGCCAAGGATCGATTTTTTGTTGTCACATTAACACAGGACAACATGTATCAGCTAACTCATTTCCAGTTTTCTGCTATTAAAACCAGGAATGTTTCCTTGGAATCTATTAGTTAATGTGGCTTCAGTGAGCCAAAAAGGCTCAGCTGAAAAATTTTACTGGAATTAGATTTTTGAAACTGTGGGGCATAAGGTGTTCTCTTCATCTTGAATTCCCAGTTTAATTACATTATACTAGGCATGCTGACAACAGAAAAAACATCTTTTCAATAAACGCTTTAAATCTGTACAAAACAGAGTAGCTGTGGAGAGCTCTGTGGGGCCATAACCTTTTACAAAGTCTTTTAAGGTTACTCCTGTTCATTAGAAAAAAACCACACATGAATAATTAAGGAGAAATGGAAAGAGAATCTAGCCTTCTGTATCCTAGCTGAACATACCAATGCTTTTTGTTGGCGTGTAGTAACCACTGCCTACTGCAATGGATATTTTAGAAATCTGAGTATGTACTTCTGTCATTTGTTGAGTCAGACAGCCAGAATAGATTTTTGAGTTTAGTTTTGACAAAAACTAAACTAACTTCATCAGTTTGTCAGGCAACTATACTTATTCAGTCTTATTTAGGCTGATTTTCATCAGGAGAGCTCTCTGTGCTTTGCTAAAATGAGAAAGCAAATCATCAAGTGCAAAAATGAATATGGAAAATGGGATTTTTTTTCCTCTTTAAGCAGGGGCATTAGACATTAAGACTGGAGTAGGGAAAGTATAGATTATAAGATCTCTGTACTACTCAGTCAGAGTTACTCTTGAGTGCAGGGGACAAGGAGCCTTCCTCTCTTTAAGTAGCAAATTGACTTAATCAAAGCTCCATAGAGGCAGACCAGAGCAACTCAGCTTAGCAAATTTATCACTCAGAAGGTGCACTATATTGCCCCAAACTGTTTCTTTTGCTTGTAAAAGGACTACATTTGCTAAACTGTGCTATCAGAAATCTGTGGTGTAGAAGCTGTTGCAGAAGAGTGGAGGTTGCTAATGCAAGTTATGCTGAGTTTAGAGATCCTTTACATCTGGAGAACAAAAATGTGAATCTGTGGCACCAACAGGCATCGGCGTGACGTGCAACACTTTGGTACCACAAGGGAGAAAGTGACTTTTGGCAGTCATCCTGATGCATTAAAGTCTTCTAAAAAATTTCTAGAAATATCAGTTTCTGCTTCTGCACGAGCCTGGAAATATGATTCAGCCTTTACAGATGATGACATGTCCCAGGGTAGTTCATTCTCAATTCATTTTGGGTTTGCTAAATTAAGTTTTCCCTCTGCAGCCCCTTCAGAGCTCAGTTCAGGAAGATTCTTCCACTTGTTCCTCTTACAAAAGCAGAAAAAGTAGAAAGTGTGTCTATTTACCTGGCTGTTACAGGAAAAAAAATCTTGACATTATATATTAATGCTAGAACAGCTAGCAATGTGAGACACATAGGAACTTTGTTCTGTTATTTTTTATTTTTCTTTTTTTTCATTTTGAATAAATATTTTAGTCTTCAATCAAAACCTTTTTGTGCTGACAGATAGACCTGATTTTTCCCCAGTTCACAGCAGGTTAAATGAGGTGATAAAATAATTATACACTGATTGAGAAGAGTGCCGATTAGATTGAAAGGAGACTAATCACATAATTTTTGAAGAGGTAGTTCCCTTGATGTAGCACCTGTGGAGGGGGTCTCCTTTCCTCTTTTTTCTCTCCTTTAGGCTTCTTCATATTTTTTCCTATTGGTTTAATATTAAGGATTTAAAATCAAGTAATTTGAGATTTTTTTTCCACTTTGTTCTGAACTCATATTTAATTAATACATGCTCAAAAACTAAGACTCTGCATAATTTACCCTCACTGAATGCTAGCTTAGACTTTCTTGAAGCAGCAGGCATTGCTTAAAGGTGTACATTTAATTTTGCCCCTTTTTGTCAGAAAGGAGTATAGAATACTTTCTTGACTTAGAGAGATGGATTAAAAAATAGGTGCATCTTACTGTGATTCTGAAATAAAAGTCTGCTTTGCTGCAGGATACTAGAATACATACGACAGAGCATTTTCTTGTAATAAAAGCTGGCAGCTGAGCTTTCATTACCTAGTCACAAAAAATGACATCTGGACTGAGAGAAAGTCAGACGCATAGATGAAGAGAGGTTAAAAATCACTAGATCAGAGATAAAAATTGAGGTAAAACCATGACCAAGAGGTGACAAATGCCAAAGACAAGGGGAGTAAATTTCCCTGCCAAGGGATATAATCCTGAATAACAAAGAATCCAGATTTCTAAGGCTTACAGACAATCAGTTTTCTGTATGAAACTAATCATAAATTTATCTGTGTCAAAATGGATAAAAATATGTGCATCCAAGTCTCAGAGCTCCTAGAGTTACACAATGGAGTTCTGCAGGGCCCAGGGGAAACTTTCAGGCCAATATTGCTCGAGGCTAAAATGAAATTAGCAGCATGGGCCTGATAGATCTCCTCCTAAAATAAAGTGGAAGCTTTCCATTCCCATTTATGAGAGCTAGATTAGGTCTGATATTTATTTCTGACATCCAGTACACTGACCATCCTCAATATGGCCCTTTTGGTACAAATCAAATTCATACCTGAGCTTTTAATTTACAGATAGCATGACTCCCAAAGCTACCATGAAAAAAGGGTTTCTACCCTTTTTTTTACCCTTTTCTATCCAGCTTCATGGATCTTAGGTACAAATTGCTTGAAGTGATTCAGAAATTAATATTCTGTGTCTTCTTTGTCTTTTTCTCTGTCAAATATTGTAGAAATTTATTTTGCAAAGAGGTGCATAATAATAAATTTAAACATTGCACCTTTTAAACTGCATCACAAAGTGAGTAATGTGGTTTGAGATAAAATACAAAGGGGGCCGGGGATTAGAGGGAATGATTTTGGGTTTATAAGTAAACATTTTAGCATGTCACTGTAAGTATCAGACCACCCAACAGTTGTATTTATTGCTGGATTTTTTATCTAAGTATGAAAACACATTAATATTGACACTTTATGGACAGAAGAGGGTCCTGTTCTTGCCAAATGTTGCAAAAATTATTAATGTTTGTTAGGGGTGGTATTGTGCAAGGACCCTGTGTGTATTGTCATTATTCACATAAATGAGCATTTCTCATCCAATAGCAGCCTCTTAGCATCTAACCCAATGAATGCTGGAAAGGGAGCAGATTGCAACTCTTGAGTTTAATGTTTTATTTTAAGGTCCAGTAAAAGATTTCTAATGTATTTTTAAAACTCACTGGTATTCTCCTCCTCACAATCAGTGAAACAGTCTGTTGCTAATGTGGAATGAAGCACTGTTTTACCTGCAAAAAAGATGTCATTGCTTTAAACAGGCTTGGCCAAATCAGCTTCTTAAATCTTAACTGTGCAAGGCAAAAGGCTGAAAGATAGTTTATCACTGGCTGCAGCAGGTGTGCTACCAGCCACTTTCATTCCTGTTGGGCTGGCATTCACGAATTATCTGCAATAACGCAAAGAAAGTCTTACTTAATTTGTAGTCCAACTAATTGTTTCATGGTTTATGAGCTCAGCATTTCAACAAACAGGAACAAAGCCAAATTCTGTTCAGAAACTACCTGCCTGAAAATAGATATTGTAAAGGATTTAACATTCAGTTTTTTGTTTAATTAAAAACATGAGCATTATTTTTAATATCCCAATTAAACCTTTTTCTGCCTTAAAATCTGGGGGTGGAAAAAGTTGCAGAAATAGTGTTTTGAAAACATTAGCAGGTAACTGCAAATCTTATGTGAAAATGTCTGCTTTCTACAAGCAGACAAGTGAGAAGATGATGCCTTTCAGAGGATCAGAAAGGAGGTGTTCTTAAAATAAAATTGGGCCAGTTTCATTGACTTATTCACCCAAAGCCTTCAGTGATTGTTTCTAATATCATGTTGCAGTGTCTTTCATCTGCCAGTGAATGCTCTGCTGCATTCAATCACCATAATTCAGGTTGACTCAAATGCAGTTGCCAGGTTCAGAACCTGGAACATCCTCTTGAAAGGCAGGGGTTTATTTTTCTTCTATTTTTAAATGCCATCCAGAAAATGGTCAGGGTAGCTATTTCACTTAAATTCTTGTCCAGAAATGTAAGGACAAAGACAGTAATGAAGGGATCAGGAGGTACACGTGTGATCAGTACAGAATGATCCACTTTTATTTGCTACAGAAAGAATGAACCTGAAAGAGGTTTACAAATTTCTCTGGAACTGTTAGGATAACAAGAGGCCAAAGCACAGAAGTAAGGGAGGGTGTGTACAGTTAGGACTTCCATTTGTGAAAGCCTTTAAGCAAAGCAGCTGGTACAAGAAAAGAGTAACTGCAAGTGTAACTGCACTTTGTGATTCACGGTTCACCTCTTGTGGAAAGAGAACATTTCTGATTCAGACCTTCTCCAAAACACAAGTAAGTAAGACTATAAAATATATTAGTGAGGATTACAACACAGGCTTGTGTCTCATACTCTCCACCAAGTGAAAGTCCTTCAAAAAAACAGTAAATACAAACCTATTAAGGGAAATCCTCTGGGGGAAAAACGTCAATGTGGCTGTTTGAAAGCTAAACAAAAAAACCATATTTCAATATTGCAAAGGTGATTAGGTTAATGACATTTAGAAGGAATATAGCTAATATTATTTCTTAGCTTAGGAAATTGAGACACAGATGATTTCCTTATTTGCATATAAATTACATTAAAAATTGTTTAACCAAGACTTTTGGCCCCATAGAACATGAAATTGAATTAAAGGGGGTTTTTGTGGGTTTGTGGGTTTTTAAACATAGAGGAAGAAATCTCTGGGGGTTTTGTTGTTGTATTTGTTTCTGGATAACAACTTAGACTTCATTAGAAGTCTGGAGATTCAATATCAGTAAGACACAAAATGATATGAATTATTAATTCAGGTCCTCTGTCTCAAGTTATCCACTTTGGATGTCTGTATCTTTCCACAAGCATTCCTTGCTGCTTAAGCCACACAAAGTGGGTGAGAGAAACTGTGAATTAAAGGCAGACTTCCCCATGAGAGGATTAGAACCCCTGAATGTGGAGGTGCTCCTTACTAAACAAGCTCAAATTAAGCTATAAAGGGCTGAGTGCACAAAATGGAGGAAATGGGGCTCTTAATTTGCCTTTTGTCTGGGAGTGAGCCAATGGCAATGACAAATGCCTACACACATCTGTCTAGGGAGGGTGTAACACCTTTGCTTACCATTGCTGTAAGCCTGTGTACCTGCTCAGCAGACACAGCAGTCTTGACTCTATAAACATATCTTGACATTGTTTGAGAGGACATAGCATTTCAATTAGATCATGGTTTAATACTTTAAAGCATTTTCTTCAATCAAACAATTTGCAATTTTGGTGTGTAGCTTCTGGAGCACTGATACACGGTGGCAATAATGGATTCAAACAGACATATTGGTATTAGAAATAGCATCCTGTTACAGCTATTATGTCATGGATTTAAAAAAGCATTTAACATCTTTTCCAACCATTATGAAAATACAGCAACACATTTTCAAGCATAAGACTGCTTTTCAAAAATTGTGCAGTTAGTGCTTTGTAATCTCCTATGTGAATATTTCTCTACACAGCTCTCTTCCTCTTGGTTTCACATCACTTTCTAATCTATTCCTAGTAAATGTGCTTTCTAAGTCAAGTAATAGTCTGCATTATTGTATACCAGTGTGTACTAGAGATGCAGAATAAAGTCACAGAGAGCCACATAAAATTTCTTCCCAGTGCAGTTTTGCATCCTTTACCCGCAGTAGAATTCCACGTTGTCATAACAAAGACCTCCTGGGCAGTGCAGCAGTATTGCCCAAATCTGAACTATTTTAAAAACCAAAAATAAATTTCTAGTAACTTTTATGATCACAAACCTAGGGAAAAAAGTAATCTCGCTGAAGGATTCAAAAACTTGTATTTTTAATTTTAACTTACTTATTTGTATTAGTCTCTGCAGTGGAACTGCAGAGAATTTGAAATGGCTCTCTGAAATGCATTTGAAACTATTTTTTATGCTGGCCCCTTGCTTGCATATTAGGTTTCAATCTAGAAAATACTTAAGTATCCTCACCCTGATTAACTGTACCTAGTGTCATGGGAACTCATTAAACTAAACGCTGAAATGTTAGTAATGTTTTTATAAGTTTAGCTGAGATAATTGTAAAAGAAACCCCAAAACCCTCCTTTGGACAGAAAGCTCTTTTTTTCAGGTCTACTAAACATGTGTGCAAGGCTTTTTTAGCATTATAATTATTTGTCATTTCGTCAATTCTCATGCTTTTAAAATTAGAGTAGCTTTTTCTGCCTACAGTAATTAAGTCCCTCTCTGACGTAGCACTTCAGATGTTTTTTCTTATACCATCAAAACAGGTATTTCAGATTGTTTGGAATATTGAGCATTAACAACAGAAATTTCTTGATTTGCTCTTCTTTTGTGCTCCCAGGGCTTTTTCTGTCTTTTTATTTTTTTTAATTTTTTTTTTTTAATATTGTTTCCCTGTCCTTGACACTCAGTTTTTCAATACTCTACTTCCAAGGGAAATGGAAATGCAATAGGTATGGTCTTAATATGTTGGACTTTTTTTTGTTTTATTTTGTTTTCCAAATATTAACACTGTACCATGCTACATAGCCTACACAATAGATACCTCCAAAACTATATCAAGCACTAGAGGGATTAATTCCATTAAACATACTCAAGTAGAACAAGTATTAATTTTCTGCTCATCTGTAATAAAAAAAAAACTGGCTTATGTAGACCTACATGCAAACATGACAAGGGAGTTTACGGGGACATTTATGTAGAAAACCACATTGATATTATTTCAAATTGATTAAAAAAATTGACAACACTTCAGTCTCTTCCTCCCTTTAGAAAAATTTCAATCACCTTCAAATAGCATGAAGAAGGATACTTTAAAGAAATGTTTTAAGTTTTGTATTGTCCTTCACTCTCAAGGACTTGTTTTCCCCAAAGATAAAAGGTTCTATATAAAAGTAAGGTTGTTTGGACTCACTGGAAATAGATTTCCCATTCCTAATGAAGTCTTGAGAGTAAGAAATAGCTAATAAAGAGGTGTTTTTTTTTTCTTTTCTTTCACTTTTGAGATACCCTGAAAACTTTTTTCTACTAAAAATCAAGTAAAACAAAATTATGTGTTGAGTGAAATTATTCATGAGTGAATGGGTACCCATCTTTGAAATAAAGATGGGTACCCATTCCCTCATGTACTGAGGATGTTATTAGAACTAAAGAGAACTAATTTTTTCCCATTCTCACATTTACAGTTTCCTGAAAATGTGCACATGCTACAGGCAAAATGTTAACCTTAAGAAGGTGTTGAGACAACAAGAGAGTGAAAACAGCTAATTCTGCAGCAATTCTGGTACAACACTGGTGTACCTTTCTTTCTCCCAGTTAATAGACAAAGAGGTTGGGAAGATGCCATGAAAACTCTGAATTTAACAAGACGCCTTCCTTCTTCTATTTTTTACAACGCATTGTATTCACTGGTCAGCAAGAAACAAGGTAAAAGGAGAGAATAAACAGGCACAGTCCAGCATCAAAGGGAAGCATCTTCCTGATTCTGAGCAGTGCTGGGACTTCAGTTGTGCTGCTTAAGATGAGGCTGCAGTGCATTTCCATGGGACCTCTTTTTATTGTCTACAATAATTAATTGAATACAGAAATCCTGCTGTCATTTAATAGAGTAGATTTTGATGTTTAAAGAAACAAATTTCTTTATATTTTGCAATAATGGAGAAGGTATATGAAGAACATTTGGAAGATTGTGTGAATCTGAAAAGAAATGGTAAGATTTTAATTATAAAATATTTCTTCTCTTTCCATTTTATAGTCTCAAAAAAATGTTTTGTGTGACTTATTCACACAAACAGTGAAGGTGCATAAACTTTCAAGAGGTTCCAAACTAAGGTGCAATAAGAATACTTAATGGCTAGAGGTTTTCAGTTTCCTGCAGATAGTCCAATAGATTTTTTAGTGACATGTTCAGACTTGATATTTGCAAATAAATTTATTTCAATATGTTATGATTTGAATTACAGCCTGCTAAACCTGACAGTGAGGTAGATTTCCTGGACACATATAGAAAGATATTGCACTAATTTTATTATTTTTTCTTTTCACACTATTTTTCTTAAATTATTCAATTTATAAGGGCAAATATGGTTATTTTTGCACAGTGCTATCTGTGACATAAACACTCAATGAGATTCCAGCGATGACTGATCTTGAATAAAGTATTTCTTTAAGTATGTATTGGATTGGCTGCTCTATTATTATTGTTGTTGTTGTTGTTGTTGTTGCTGTTGTTGTTGTTGCTGTTGTTGTTGTTATTATTCCATTCTATGTGTCTTTATTAATTGATTACATTCTTCATACATTTTTAATTGATTACATTCAAATCTTCAGCATTCTAGACATGTGATGATCCTGTCACACTGTGAGGGTGACTGGGCCCTGGAACAGGCTGCTCAAGAGAGGTTGTGGAGTCTCTATCAATGGAGATATTCAAAATTTTCTCTGCACTGTCCTGGACAACCAGCTCTAAGTGGCCCTGCTTGAGCAGGTGCAGGACAAGGTAACCTCCAGGAGCCAATTTTGTACTTAGATTTGCTCAGTTTTTTAACCAAAGTCTTTAAACCATCTTGTTTTTTTAAAGAGTTAAAGAATTTGAAGTTTATATATTTGACCTGAGGGAATGATGATTGGATAATGCACAATGAAAGAAGTTCAAGTTAGTTAATGGATTTCTGTAGCAGTGCACTTCTTGCTCCCTTACATGCAGAAACTCTGTTGTCGTGAAAAATGGGGAAAGATGAGCAGGGTAGATACAGCAATATTATAAAAGGGAGAAGAAAAATCATGAAGGCAAAGTAATTTACAGAAAGAGTCTGCACTGTCACAAAGCAGCAGAGATACTGTATACCCACAATAATGCTTTTGTAATAAATCTGGAGTTCCAGACTAGGCTGACAAATTTTACAGCTGTTATACAATGGTAGAGGCATAGAATGGTTTGGGTTGGAAGAACCTTTAAAGATCATCTAGGTTCAACCTCCCTGCCATGAGCAGGAAGAACTGTCACTAGACCAGGCTATTCTGATTCCCTTCCAACCTGGCCTTGAACACTTTAATAGTAGCACTGAATGGTATTAGTAATTCTTAGGTTTAGTGTTGATCTGGTAACAATTTCCAATGAAACAGAGAAGTGAAACGCAACACAAAAAAAAGGTAGAAATGAGCCTTGGTTAAAGGTTCTTAGGGGGCAAATGGGGGAAAATGGGGGCAAATTTGAGATTTTTTTAAGGAAAATCACTTAGGAGTGGTTGTTTCCTTTATCAGAGTGGGCAGAATAGCCAATGAAACTGAATACCAAAGTCTAAACTAATGACCTTAGATTGCCTTTAAAGAGACAAGGAAAATGCATGTCCAGTAAATTGTCCAATAAAGAAGCATCTATGAATTCCTGTGAATTTCTGTATTCAGAAATAAAATTTAAGTGCCCAGTATATGAACAGATGGTCTAAAATTAAACAAATCACAGAACGTGCTGAGTTGGAATTGACCCCGCAAGGATCAAAGTCCAACTCCTGGCCCTGCACAGACACCCCAAGGGTCACACCCTGTGTCCAAACACTTCTTGAACCCAGGCTTGGTGCTGTGATCACTTCCCTGGGGAGCCTGTTCCAGTGCCCAGCCACTCTCAGGATGAAGAACCTTTTCCTGATGGCCAACCTAAACCTCCCCTGACACAACTTCATACGGTAAAAATCTACCAGTTAGACTAAAAACATGGTCTTAAAGCAAACCTTCTTTGTCCAAGGTGGACTTCAAGTTATTTTGGATATTCAGTAAAATACTTGAGAATGCAAGGACCAGAAAAGAGCATTAATAAGCTCACCCATCAAAAATATGTTTATGTACGAAGCAGAAATAATATTTTAAGTACTTGATGAGTACTTATAGTCATGACATTTTTTCTCTTTTTTCCACAACCCCCAACATAAATCACACTGTTCGAATAAAAACACACAGAAAGCAACAGAGCAGCATCCTTACTAGCATGTCACTATCCACTAACTGCAAGATTTTCTGCATTTTATCTGACAACAATATGCATTCTCTTTCTTTTATTTTCAGCTTTACTAAATCAAGAGTCTTTTTAGAATAAAGAATATGGAATGAGAAATATAAACAAAAGCTGATATTAGATTCTGAGCATAGTTGGATGTTTATACAATGTGACTTGCAGACCAATAGGCAACTAATATTTCACAGCGAGGTGGAATGTAGAATCTGTTTCATTTTTCTGTTTTATCTCCTGTTATGTTTCTATCATTTTTTGTTTTCCAGCAGAAATAGTTTCTAGAAACACATTGTTGATGCACAAGACCAGAAATTTTTTCCAATGGAACATACCCTCATCAGGTAAATATTCATATGACTCAATTAAAGCTAATTTCTGCTTGCTCTATGTATAAACCAAAATGAGCTTTCTTAGAAAAAATTTAATTTAGAAATTAATAGTAGACACCCTAAAGTAAAGGATTTATATGTAATTTTAACATTCTACTCCATCTGTCACAAATGGCATGAAAGAAACAATACCAAATATCCCTCTTTTTGTCTTTCTCATTTTTTCATTCAAGGATAGCTGAATAAGGAAATACGAAATGTTGACTACAAATTTAAAATTCTTTGGGCTACCATGTAAAGACTTACAGAATTTTCCATCTGTCCTAACAGCTGGAGACTTAGTCAGATCCCTGGCAGGAACTGTAATCTTTCCTTTCTAATTTTTTTTTCCTTTGGTGGAAGATTGAAGAGGTCCATAATTTACCATGATTGCTTTAAGAAACGATGCTGTGTAATGAAACATTCTGGCATATTATTCTTTAAACACGGAAGGAATGGGAAATATGGAGGGCTAACTTGACTAAATGAGAAATAGTATATAATGACAGATCTGAAAATTGCTCCAAGAAATCTTTCAGAAAAAACAGAATTATCATATTTTTATGCTAAACATATATGTATATAAGGAAATAACTATATTTCTGTTTTCTCTTGTTCATTTATGCCTTGATACAAACAAAAAGCACAGGAATTTCATTAACTTCGAGCAAGAAGCTGAATGTTGTTTATGGGGCCAGGGGGTGGAATATCAGGCCACAGAAAATATTGCATTTCTGAAAAATGAAAATATATCACAATTGCCTTTGATTTTTTACATTGCAGATGTATAATTAAGTAATCAAAACTTTCTTTCTATATTTCTATGGAATTATTTCATGTTTTCTCTCTTTCAAGTTAAATAAGAAAGATGAAAAATGCCACTTGTGAACACTGTGATATTTTGTACCTAAAGTTGCATACCCTCTTCTGCACTTTGAGTTTCCACAACCTCTATTCGCTAAAATAATGTTGGTCATTATATAATTTCACCAAATTTACAAAAATGGTTTATAGAGTAAATATTCAGTCACGTGAAGGCAGCCAAATCTTGCCTTTTGTAGCTTCCTTTCAGCACATATATTTGAGAGGCTATTTTGAACATTACAAATATAAATGTTTTAGGGAAATTTTGAGAGAATAGGGGTTCCAAACATTCTCGAAGAAACAATCTGATGAATAAAGAAGCAGAGATGAAATTTTTTTCATAACCAGAGCAGCATTGTTTTCAAGATGATAAAAGCACTGGAATGCCTAAATGGTTTCTTGCTTGTCAGGATACTTTGTGCTATATACTTCTACTAAATATAATTAAACATACCAATTAAAAATCCAGGTTAGTGAGGGCAAAGTTTCTGCTTCAAACTATTTCTCTTATACTCACTAAATATTTTATTTCTCTTCCTAAAACCTTGAGAATGTTATTTATTATATTTCAAAATGTACAGCAAATACAGGAAGGATCATAGTGCTTTAGCTGGGAGAAATTATGACAGGCAAGCAATAATACTTCTCTTTTTTTTATTCCCCCTTTTTTCTTTTACTTTCCTTGCTTACAAAAGGAGGGGATAAGCTTGTGTATATATAGAAACATATATACATATAACCCTAAAAAGACATTTTTTTAATCTTTAGTGCTTATGTAATAGTATTTTAGTAAAGAACATGTCTTTGTGACTATTTCTGAAAACCTTCCATAATTTTTTAAAAAATTTTCTTCCTAATGTGAGTGAGGAGAAGCCTTTATATCCATGGATTAAACTTCAGGGATTTAGTATCTTCAGTCAGATTGCAGCCTAATTTCATTTAGAATATAACTTCAAGTATCTTTAAGAAAAAGATGGTGCAGAAATACAAAAATATATTTTATTATGTTCTTAAGAAAAAAAAAAGTGAAATATTAACCACATATGAACAAATTTAGTGGTATTTCCCCAAACACAAACATTTTTCCCTCAATACTGTTTGCTTCTGCTATTAGCAAAAATAAACTCAGATGTTTTTGTAGAGGAAACCACTAAAACCACTGGTGTACATGAATAATCAGGATCTCATAGTACTGACTTTAAGAGCACCACAGCCATGATTTGTAATCATGTATAATTCCCAACATTGCTTTGTACAAGGTGTGTATGTATATTTAGTGACAAGCAGACATTTTAATTGGGCTAATTCTAATTAATTTAACCAGTCAGAAAAAAGACATTTCTTGGTTACTGTTTTAAATTGCTGGCAGGAAGCACAACTGACACATAAATTCAATGTCATGTCATTTCGGAAAACAGCTCAATGTCTAACAGTAGACAAAAAATAAAGGCATCTAGTATTCCATTCTATACTTTTTTTTTTTTTTGCCTATTTTCAGACTTTATTTCAGCCCTTTAACATTAAGCCCATATAATTTCATTTCAAGAAGCATTAGAACCAGTTTTGCCCTTGGATATTTGGTATCCTGTAACTTCAAGGATTCAATATTTGATTAAAAAAACCGCAACAAAACAACAAATACATATGCCAAAAAAACCCCTCACAAAATCAAACGAAAACCCAAAGCAAGAAAACGTTTAAAAGAACAGCTAAGTCTGTGTAGGCTTGCTTTGATATTTCCTTTATCTTAAATACTTTTATGTAACTGGAGGAAGATGTGTTATCATAGAAGAGCCCTGAGATAATGGGTAGACAGTCCAGCATACAAACTTTCATTGTTACATAAAGGTTTGTTTACAGTACTTTAAAAATTATTAAAATTTCTCCATTAAAAACAAATTAAAGTCATTAGGCATTATAACAGAGTAATGAATTAAAACCCAAGCAAAGGTCTTTGACAATTTCATATAGATTAAAGCAATGTATTCACATTTCTTAACATTAAATTAGTACTTTACCCTGAAGTAAAAATTTCAACTTTTCAGTCAGGATAAGTTGTTACTTTCCCTATTTGCAGTCAGATGAATAATAACAAAGGATAAATAATTCAGCAAAAAGACATTTTACTAAAGATACAGGGCTGAGTAAAGCTATTACTTTGATTTGTGTACACCATGGACTACAAGATGTTCTTCAATACCTTTGGTGGCATAAAAACTTTTGAGAGTAGTTCAACAAAATCAAGCAAAAGAATCAAAATAGCTATTTGGTATAAAAAACTCAGCTGCCTGGCTTCATGTAAATGAGGTTATAAACTGCTCTTGTGATCCTTCTCCCATCACAGCTGAAGATGATAGGCATATGGATGGTGTTAAAGACTTTAACTGAAGCAGCTGTTTGCAAAATGAGCACCTGTTAATGGCAAAAGGGTAGGTTCTCACCTTCATTATTTTGAAATGTAGAGAGACATGGCTAAACATTTTCAGTGTGCAATGAAAGTCATAAATCTTTAAGTTCTGTGTTTGCCTCAAACATGCAAGCAGTGCCACAGCTTTTTGACTTCATGCACAGACTCATGGTGGAATAAAAACATTTAAAAGTAAATCAAATCATTGATTCCATCACAGGTTTTATGGTTCTTTGTGTATTTGTATCACAAGTAACAATGTAGCATGAGGGAAGCCAAGTGCAAAAATGTCACTGGACTTGGGATGTCTTTCAGCTTTTTATTCACTCAAATTACAGGACCCTATTCAGTTTTGCTGTCCTATCCCATTTTCCTCTGAAGCTGAACTTGCAGCTTTCCATCTGTGTTGAAAAGAGATGTTCCAGGTACTTTGTTTCAATCAGGTGACAATGCTCAGTCCATGAACTCTCCAGTGTAACTGACAGCCCCACAAAGTTAAAAAGGCCAAAATGAACCCAAAGGAACACTAAAGTATGATGCTGTGTGCCATGCAGTCTTCTAGATGCAAACAGACTGTGTTGCAGAGCAGAATAAGAGGTGATTATGGAAAACAAATTATTGAAAAACTTAAAAAAAAAACTTAAAAAAAAACTTAAAAAAAAACAACCCACTTCTCAGCTTCCACTGAATTTTAAACTTCAGACAGCTGTAAATTTCAGCATTTATAGCAAAAGACAGCAAGTGAGCTCTCCTTCTCAGTCTTGAATAAAAGTGCTCAGTAGATACCTACGGTGTCAAACATAGGTTTAAAGTTCAAGTGATATAAAATCTTACCTAAATAACATCTTAGAGCGGGCACTGTAGGCTTTCTTGTCCTAAGGAATAACAGATAAGGAAAGGAGAGACATGAAGACCTGGATCTTCCTCCATTCCTGGCCTTGCTACAAACTATCAGATTGACCACTGGTAAAATGCTTAAACATGCTACAAAATCTGTTTTACCTCCTAAGGACTAGGAGAAGATAGGCTCTTGCATTACTTAGGCTTTAAAATATGCCATACTGAAAGAAAATTTTGACCAACAGTAATTGATTTGCTCTGTAAATACATGTGTATATAGAGAAAAATGCATGCACAAGTGTATTAAACTAACTTCTGAAATATACCCAACTTTTTGGTTTTCAAATATCTTTGGGCCTTTAGAAAGAAATTCCTTGTTTTGTTTTGGTTTCTTTTTCTTTGTTTTTTTGTGGGTCAAAATTCTCTCATTTCTCTTGTTTATAACAAAAGAAATTGAACATGAATGTCACAGTAGGCATACATAACAATTGATACTTAGGCTGTAAGGTACAGCCATGCTTTTTTACACTCCCTCTGTTATGTGTTTGTCTGTTACATGATGACCTGTAGCATCTACAACAGCTGAGGCCAGAACGAAAAGTCTAAACATAAAGAACCTTTCTAATTGAATGTGGTGAAGTTATTGTGCCCAACAACATTATTTTTTTCAAATTTTTTTGCACAATTTTAATGACTTCACATCTCAATAGTCTCAGTTTCTGTATCTTATCAGTTTTAAAACAATGGCTGCTCCAAAACCAAAGTTCATTTTCTGCTCTTCTGGTTTCAGTGCTAAGCCAGAGGGAAGACTGCCACCTAATGATCTGTAGGTGAGTGCAGGTTACAGCTGGTATCTTTTGGTTCCAAGTTTTTGCATCCTCCACTGCTGGTAGGCTTAATAGACATCCAGGGGTGGACAGTCACTTTTATGGTTGGTTGTATTTGCAAACACAACTGTGGAGCTGCTTGAATTAAAAAACTGAATGGGGAACAGTGAGCAGCTCTCCATTTGGCTTTCTAACAATAAAGAATCTGGAAAGCATCTCAACCTGCCTTTGAAAGGTTTTTGAGTGCAGCAGTGAGGAAAAGTCATCATGGGGAAAAAAAATGAAAATCCTGAAGTATCCTAGTTTGCTTTTCTAAATTCATGGAGTTAGGCAATAAAACTATGACATAAAGGAAGAGCAAATGAATTAGGAAAATATCACAATCTAATTGTAGGTTTATAGAGAAAACTTCTCCCATCACAAACCTGAGAATTATTTGGTGGGATAAAAAGATAAATATTTTCATGGTACATTTGAAAAATTGCATGTAAATTGCAAAGTTGTATTCAGTAGGAGTCTTATTTCAATGTATTGAGACATTGCAGGGGGTGTCAGTCACATTAATACATGCCTCGGGTGGTTGAACATTCAAGCATCCCTTGTCTCCCATTGCACCAGAGGAATGTGTTAATGAGTCCATAGAACATAATCCTGCCATATTTAATGCTATGTTAATTTGAATGGCTGAGGAACAAATCCTGGGGCTAGGAAGATCCATAGCATGGAGCCAAATGAAGCCATGCATTTTGTCTTCATCCTCTGGTCACACAGACCTGGTTCTTGTAATGAGAAATTTCTAAAGACACCTTGAGGGAGGGGAAGCTTCTGTGTAACTGCCTTCCTCTCAGCTCTGCTGTCCTCAGGGATCAGTGATAATAAGACTGCTCTACTGAGGATTATTTGGGGGTGGATTGAGCATGAAGTTTTGGCAACCCCGCTGCCTCACAGAAAAGTGGAAGGATTTTTTATATCTCCTCTTTGTTGCCTGTTCTTATCTAACAATTCCAAGGGAAAATGAGGAAAAAAAGTATTAAAAGGTCTTTGCTGCTCAGCAGTTCAAATACAGCCTTTTAACAAATGTTACAACTCCTCTTTTCAAAATGTAGTTTATTTTAAATATCACAAGAATGAGAAGTCCCATTCTGGCTTCAGCCTTCCCCCAGATCTAGGGCAGGCACGACTGCTTAACTGGGCCAAGAATATCCTAAGTTACCCTGTGCTGGCTGAAGAGTGATAAGGATTTGGCTAAATCCTTTTCTTGTAAGCAGAGATTGCCTACTCAGAGCTTACCTGACATGGGGAATACTTGGTTCTACATTGGTGACATCAAATCCTTTCATTATTTTGGCTGTACAAATAAAGATACTGGTGTCATCCCCCAGCCCTCTTCCTATTCAGAAGCTCCTAAGGGAGTTGTAGGCAAATTCAAGGAAACATAAGAGGTCTCTGAACAAATTTCAGCTCCATTTTAAATACAGAGAGCCAAACATGGGAGTTTCTGAACAGCACACAGTAATTATGAAAAAATACCAAAGCAGGAGAGGTGCAAATCATATGATATGTCTTAAGGATATGAAAGGAAAGTTTCAGCATTCTCAGGACTCTCAAAGTCAGCTGAAAATTTAGATATCATGGCAATTTGAAGGTTCAGCAGCCTGAGAAGGGAATGGACACATATATATCTACTCTAATACAATTAATGGGGAAGACCAAATTTCAACATTGTTGCCACTTTGTTATCATGTCACTTCTGCATTCAATAAGTTGGAAGAAGACCTTACAAATCATTTTCTGAAATAGACCTTGTACTTTTTTCAACATGATTCCTGTTAACTTTCTTTATGACCAGGTGTTCTAAGAAATAATTGATAGACATTGCAAGCAGATGACCTGTACCCTCACCATAACTCTGTCTCAGTCCTGGTTTCACCTCTAATTTTCTATCAGCTTCTCCCACAAAAAAAAAAAAAAAGTGCAGGTCCTCCTAAAAGTGTCCTTTCTACCACTAATTGGTGAAAAATCAGATTGGAGTAATATGGAGAAATAATGTTTGTTTCTCTGTGTGTGTGTGTGTGTGTGTGTGTGTGTTTGTTTGTTCAGAGTCCCAACTGTCAGGAGAAAGTTCTAATTTGTAAAAATATCAAATGTGAACTGGGAATTTCCTTAATTTCTTTCTGTCTTTCTAGAGCCCTTCTCCTGATAATGAGCACACCTCTTTTCCAAAAAGTCATTGTTTCTCTGCTGTCTCCTGTATAACTGAAGAGCCTCTCTCTATCTTAGGCTAAACTTGCTCCATTTAGTCAAATTATAATTAACCAACCTTTAAAAAAATCAATTAATGATCAAATAGTTGTAACCACAAGAAAAAAAAGAAGTGTATTTGTAAGAGAAAAGGACATTGATTACAATTCAAAGATATCTTAAGCACTTTCAACCACTGCTTGACAAAACAAATGAGCTACAACCTTAGCGCTGATGTTTCTTTGCTTCAGTGTCCATTAAATTGGAATTTTATTGGCAGACTATAGCTTAGTTAAGAATTTATTCATGATATGTCACGCTGTCCTTTTGGCAAGGAGAGAAATTTGAGGAAAGATTCTTAATTAAGTTTGGGGTTTTTTTTCCTTTTGGCTTTAATGGACAGAGGTGACATTCTCCTGAAAAACTGAATTTTTTTCTCTTATATTTGCCTGTAAAAACATCCAAAAGTATGGCTGCAGGGAAAAATTACAGGTACAAGTGTCAAAATTAATAACCTCAAGCAATAAAACTTCTTCAAAATTGCTGCTTTCTTCACAATTAAACAGTAGCCATATATGCCTTTAGATGCCTTCTTATGGAATTATAATCTCCAGTATCATTCCTTGTTTATATGGGTAGATTTTTATAAGCCAGTCACACCCTTATTGCCTGATAACATCAAACAGTGTTAATCTTTGAGGCTAAATAAATGTTATAAGTGCAAGCCAAAGTCCAGTCTGGAGAAGAGGGAAAAGTGACTTGATAAATATTCCATATTGTTAAACTTTCCAATTTTGTTCTCTTGAGCAATTGAAAACTGCAGCACCTTGCCAGTTAGAAGAGAGAAAGAAATTTAATCTGGTTATGAGTGATTAAAAAAAAAAAACAAAAACTAGCTAAAGTGGCATAACCCTGGGGAAAAGTAATATTTGTTGGGGTTTTTTTGGATTATGTCCTGGGAAGCAAGCATAAGAGATGCATAAGTCTTTCTCCAGTTCTATTTTCTATCCTCCCTAACTAAAAATCACTCATAAAAGTTAAAACAACTTAAGTTGCAAATTTAGAGGAAATTAGTTGAAGTCCCCAAGGAATAATCCCATGCAAAACCAGAAATATTTAATATTTAATACCTACTTTCCGATGTAAACCATCCATCATATGCTTTATCATCCTTGGCCACAGGTAAGTAGAAGAAACCAGTGAAACTATATGTAACAGCTTGTTCTTGAAAAGAGAGGGACTTCACTTGTTTCTCTCCATTTGGAGATGCAGTATTCACTGAAAAAGAAAAGTGACATTTTTTGACCTGAGTTTTACTGATGATCGCTGACAGAGCACAGTAGATGCTGGAGCACATTTCAACAGTGAGTTTCCTTAGAAACTTTATTATAATTTTCACTTTATTCTCATTTTAAAAGAAATAAATAGGTTCCTTCTATAAGGCTTTGATCATCAAGTCAGATGCAAGCAGAACATACAAGAAGGGAACTATTTGTGGGTTACAAAGAAGTGCCTTTAGGTTTATTTTTAGAGCTGATGGCTATTAGTCACAATTCCATAATTGCTCTTCAGGTGTTTAGAGAGTTCACGATACTATTACAGAGTTCCTATTTTGAAAGAGTAATTGAGTGTGTGTATAAGTACTCTATTATGAAGCATCACAAAAACCTAACAAAAAATATGGTTTTCTTTTTCAATGTTCCTAGCTATGTAAAAAGCTATTCCTGCAAGTGAACAGGATTTTCCAGCAACCCCTTGGAATCCTTGTATTGCATTCATGCCAACAAAGATAGGGTTGTTTTTTTATTTTAATCTGCATAAATTTTACTAAAATTTTATTTGCAAACACTATTGTAACCATTGAAAAATCACTTTTTTGTGCAATGTTGTACTTTCTAAGTCTAGAAATTCACTTCTGCTTATTATTTTATATCCTGTTTACATATAAATGACAGGAATAACCTCATGCAGACTTAGGCATCTGTCATATACCTTCTATTTCCAAGCTTTTAATCCACTTTCCTGTCTAGTTGAGAGAGTGAAATAGATCCTTCAAAGGTGAGATTCACTTAAGATGTCTACACTAGAATGAGCTGAATCATTCTAATGCAGCTTCTGTTTCTCCTCCATGCCTATAAAGGTAGTCTGGAGCTCAGGATGATGATGACGCTCTGATGATGATGATGAGAGCCTAAAGTTATGGAAGATTAGTTCTGCCCTAATTATCAGAGTTAGCATTACAAATTGCAGTGGCATAAATTTTGTTTTAATTTGTTACAATACGTTGCAAAGTTGTCTTGGTATTGATTCAGACAAATCTTTGAAACCCAATATAAGTATTCAATTTGTGATCCTCTGACAGAGATCAATGTTTTCACAGTCATTAATGACAGGCAGTCAGACCTCTATTTAAAACCAAAGACTAGCTTAAGAATGTTTTACTTTTTCTCTTAAAGGACTGTCTTATATATATATATATATATATATATATATATATATATATGTATATGTATATGTATATGTGTCCTTGTGGAAACACCTGAAACTGTTCCATCATTGCTGATATCACTAAATCAGATTTTGATTTGTATAGGAGTTGAAGTTTGGCTTGGTTAGGTGTTTTGTTTTAGGAGGTTTTTTGCTTTTTTCCCAATCTTTTTCTGGGGATTTTACCATAAGTATTTCCATGTTAAAAATTCATAAATATGCAGTCAGACATAAGCCACAGATCTAGAATAATCTGACAGTTACATATTGGTCATTTATTTCAGTGGGATTTTTAAAATTTAATGTCAAGCCACACAAAATAAATATGTGAGAGAGAGGCCATTGTGGGGAAGAACTGCAGGGAAATGAAACAGCAGAGAGGAAACAAATTACCTGAAAAAACCTCTCAATCTGTAATCCTTCAATTAAGTTTAAATCATTCACTGTTGTATCTGTCTGTATCAGCAGGAAGATGCCCCTACTACAAAGCATGAAAATGTGTGTGATATAGTGTAAAACTAGTGACCAGAGATAGTAAAATTATTGGAAATTTACAGAGTATTCATTGACCCATGAATTCCAAACCCCTGTCTCCTGAGAAAATACATTGCTTATTAACAGCTTGTAACACCAAACCCTAATAATACATGCAGTTATAAAAGAGATGTACATTTTTAATATGTGATTTATGCACTATTTTTTTAAATGGGGCATTGTTAGTGTTTTCAGCCTGGTTTGGAATTTTAATTGTCCATAAAATACATTGATGTTGAAAACGTAATAGCAAATAATTCAAAGACATTCTGCTTTTGAATGCTAATATTTGAATTTGTCCTTCTACCTGTCAGGTATTCTGTTCAGAACTGAAAATGGGAATTTTCAAAGAAACTTGGTCTAATTTATGATTTTGCTTGTTTTTTCTCTGTATTTTCCCTATCTTCATAACATGGTTGGCAACAAAGACTGGACTTTCCTAATTATCCTCACAGATCAGTGTTGAATTAACATTATCAGCTTCTTTTGCAATGTTTGCCTTTTGCTCAGCCTGGGTGTGATCAGATTAAGATGCGATAGCAGTGACAGTACCATGACATGCTGATCTTTGCATGGAAGCAGATGAAGGTGAGGTTGTGCAGTTATCATTTCTTACAGAGCAAATTTGTGCTTCTCAGTGGAATACTTAATTTTGAATTTTATTCCTCAGAAGATGAGGAGTCAAGATTCAATGCATTTCCACAAATCCACGTTCCCGCACGGTCACTATCAGCAGCAAACTTGGATTTCTGAGGCTCTAACATGGCAGAGCAGGAAGCAAGGTAACAGCCATTTTATAGTACCCATAAGTCTGATGTTCCTGGCAACTGCCTACCAGCTAACAATTTTGTTTGAGATGTCCTAGCAATTTTGCATCCTCAGCAGTTATATTTATTTTCTGTAACTGCACATGGGCAAATTTAAACAACCTTTTCTTTTTAGTGGTGAAATAACAGTATACTCACAGATATACATCAAGGTAACAAACCTGCTTTGATTCAAGCATCTCAATAGATCACAGTGGATTCAAGACCTACTGAATTTCAAGGAAGCCTTCCAGGAGTGCCTCTAAAATTATAATAAAACTGTTCTGCATACTACTTGCTGTTAAATATTCAACAATAATAAAATGTGCTTTACCTTTATGAAGAGCTACAGAAGCATTAACTAACTAAACCTCATGACTCCTATATATAATTCAGATAAATGTATAATTTAATTTTACTCTTCTTAGTCAAATTAGCTATAATAGTGAACAAGCCTTTTACTAAAGAGTGAAGGATTTGAGAAAGGACCTTGGCTTCCTTGATTTTCTTCACTGATCTCAGAGAAATCACAATTTCCCTCCAGCTGTACTATAAAGAGGGAAAAACTAAAAAGCTTCTTATGCACTGGTTTTAAAAAGTCATTATAGAGAAGGACAACAAAGCCAGTACTACCTCAGATACAACATAAAATTTAGATTTTTTTTTTTTTAATTTCAAGGCACAATTTTGTTTGTATATTGCATACTTCACAGTATGACAACACATTTAGGTCCATTTATACATATACTGATATCTGCCACTATAGGCTGTTCTACACTGCAAAAAAGTATTTTCTGGGAGAATACCCACTGTTCTGAGCCTCAGCAACAGCTGATTCTTTGAAAGGAACTGCCATCAAAACCAATGGCTTGATGGCTGGAGAGTGACACTTTCCCCAGTGCGTGTGTTGAAGCAAGAACTTATGCTGACCTCAGTGTATCCATGTCTTAGGTTGGAAATGCAAGATGTGGCTGGGGGTGTGAATTCTATTGCCACCTGTTAGAGGTGGGGCAATTTTCTTCTGCTAATTGAGCCACCTGTTAAAAGCAGGTGGGCAGTTTTCTTTATCTCTTCCACAACCAATCGTCCCTCTGGGAAATATTTTCTGTTAATGGACCATTGACTGTCACTGCATGACTGATAAAATTACATCATCCCATTGTAAGATGCTCTGCCCAGAGGGAGGAGCCAAGCATTCCTACCTGGATATAATCTGAGGTTTGGAACACCACAGGCAGCCTTTGCCCACTGGATTCCCAGAGGAAAACCAGGCTCATCTACACCACCACTGGACCTTCAGAGAAAAACTTCACCTTTCCACAGGATCACTGCTTCAACGGAGTCACACCTGGCACTGCAGGAGGGCTGCAGCCACCGTTTAATGGGACTGCTATGAACACCCTGACCCCAAGGGTGTCAGGTCGTATTCTGACTCTGCCAGTGTTGTTTTATATTACTGCACTTTTATTTTTATTTTTCCTAATAAAGAACTGTTATTCCTACTCCCATATCTTTGCCTGTGAGCCCTTTAATTCAAAATTTCAAAATTATAATTCGGAGGGAGGGGTTTTACGTTTTCCTGCCATCCTCAGCAGACACCTGTCTTTTCAAAGACAGTCTACTATTAAAAGTGGGGGGGGTTTGATTTTTAAAGTTTGGCAAACTTCTATTTTCAAACATAATAGGTCTGCTTATTTTTGTTGTTTTGCTTTGAAAAACAGGATTTCCTGTGAGCACTGACATCCAACACAGTACTTACATATAAGTAAGAAATACCTGAATATTTAACTATACTGTATGCCCTGGAGAGTGGGTGTGAATTTTGTGTACCTCAAGGACCTCCTGTATTTGTAATCAGTCTAAATTACTCAGAGAAACATCCTCAAACCTTGATATAGTCCAGTTACATGGACTGAAGGGTCGCAAAAAGTGGGAGAGAGTGTTGAGCCCTTCCCTTAGCAACTATATTTCACAGGGCTGTGTCACCACCATTGAACAAACAGTGAATCCTGTTTGTTCCAGTTTTGTGATATAAAAAGAGTGCAGGAGCGTGTCAACAGGACAGATTTTACACACTGGAAATGAGAGAGCGAGAGCGCAACAGAGAGAGATCTTTCATCTTGTCAATGCCTCTTCATCAACATTCAGATCACATTGCCTTCATTTCAGACCTCGCCACTATCCTCTGCCTTCATTCCTTTTTCTTATTCGGATTCCTCTCTCTTCATGGCTGAAAACAAAACTTTCTCCTTTGCTTTGACAGTTGTCTCTCTTCTTTCACAAAATGCTACGCCGTCACTGTTGATCTCATAAGGGACAGATTGTTGTCCCGTTAGAAGAAAGAATCCAGGCCATAGGAAAAAAAAATGGCATTTTAAGATCAAGCAAGGCAAAACTACACATTGAAATCGAAGTCACATTTTTTCCAGGTCCCTTGAAGAAAGTTATACAGGAATGTTCTTTTAAATCTTAGTAATTGCCAATCCTTCATTTTTCATTGTCTGCAGCTTGCTTTCTGTGCTGTCACAGACCTTCTGTAACAATCATGCTAACATTGTAGCATTTATTTTTGATGTTTATTTCAAGAGAATATTTAATGTAAAAAAAAAAAAAAAGCCATAAGATGAAAATGTTGGACGTGGGAAATATAAATTTTACGCTATGGATAACAAATTCAGAATTGTTTACAGATCCACATCAGGAAAAGCTGGCACTCTTACTGAGCTGTGTGAGACCTCAAATCTGTTTGTGCTGTAAAGTTTTCCTGTAGCTACACAGCATTTCAGGAGGGTACAATACTCTCCTACCAAGGCTCTCTTCTTCTTGTATAGACTTGAAGAAAGATTCAGAAAGAAACAGAACCCCACACATTCATAATAAAGCCCATTTCCTTTAACCCCTTTGCTGCCAATAATACAAAGGTCCTGCCATGCTGCCATCACCCACAAACACATTTTTAGTCACTCCAGATCTGAGGGGATGTTAGGAAGGTTTCTGTCCTATGAACAGATTTTTTAACTTTCCTCAAATACTAGAAACTCTATTAGTAAAGTTACAGGTTGTAGGCCATGAATAAATTGATTAAAAAAAAAAAGTCAAACAAAATATGTAAAAGTGAGGGGGTTTGTACCATTTTGAAAGGAGTGGTACAGTTAATATGGCTCAATATCTTTATTAACAGTGCCTCATAGGCAGAAGTAAAATTAAACCTGAATTTCCTGCTTCTTCAGGATCTCTCATCTTTCTTCCTATTGCATCATAATGTCTGCTTACTTATACCTGTAACATAAGCATTGAATAAATTTAGGAATTCTTACCTGGTAGCAGATTTTACTCCCTATAAAAAATATAGAAGTAAACACCCATGGAAAATGACATTTCTGTACATTAACCCAGGCAAATGACATTCCTTGTCATTTGTTTCCAGATTCTGTGCTGCATTAAACATGCATAATATGCATTAACTCTTTCAATAATGCAAACTTTCAGGTTCCATGTACCATAAAACAGAAAACAAGAAAACATATCCATGGAGATTCAGCACAAAGACCCAGCTAGCCCAATGTGTCATCTCTAAGAATGACTGGTAAAAGAAACCTAGGCAAAGGGTGAAAGAAACAAGTGAAGCAGACTGTCTTTCTCTGGTGTGCCCTTCTGCCTTGGCTGCACAGAATTTAGGCATTTTCTGACTGGGAACTTGTAGTCAGATTATTGTTTAATACAAAAGAGAGGCTCTCCAGCAAGAATGTACTTAATCTTTCATAACTGATTTGTACTTTGGCCTTCAACATGTCCTGAGGCAATAAATGAATTATACAATTTACTTATTTGTTATGCATCTGTTTTGAAAATGTCGTAGCATAATTTCACTGGCTGCCTCCTCATTCTTGTGTACCGAAAACAGTGGTCCTTACACTGTAAATTTACAGATCTCACATATTTCTCTTTGTATCAAATTTTGCAAACCAAATAAGCCTGCTCTGTTCATCCTCCACTTCTCTGAGCAAACATGTTCTGTTTGACTACTCCCTTGCTAGTTACTTTGCTTAATACTAATGACCAATCAAGACTTTTTATTTGAGACAGTGTGACCCAATCCTGCATCATATTACAGAAAAAAAATTCACTATAGACTTGTACTGTGGTATAATGCTTCTTTGCAGTTTTGTTTTCATTTCTAGTCCCAATCATTCTTGATGTTTTGATTGATTATTGGAAATTGTTTAATATTAATCTGACATTTTTGAGAAACTTTGATAGTGATATTGATAGTTTCCTTTGTACTACAAGATTTTTGTGAAACCAAAAATACTTTAAACTAGGGTAGCAATAATCATTTTAACATCCTTAGATGCTAAAACATCTCCTATATACTAGAACAATATCTGTAAATTGACTATTTTTCAACTTGTTACTGCTCTATTGACTGGAGGTTTTTTCCGCTAATTCTCATCCTACTGAATCATCTGCTATTATCAATGATGGCAAACTCCATCTTCTAATGAGTTTGAAAATATTTTTTCTCTATGTTATATGCTGTTAGTGGCTTGATTCTCAACATTTTTTGTCAGGGCTGAGTTGCTATAGCTTTACATTTAATTTACTATATATAATTTCCAATTATTTGGCTGTGATTTTCATGTTGGAAAGGAGGGGTTTATTTTAGTCTCCCAAAGACCCTTTACTATTTGTCAGGATCAAGCTAGCCCTTTTATAAGGATCTGATGGGCTCTTTCACCAAACTGTAACATGATGTCTTTGAACAGCATCCTTTGCACCAACTGATATTTTGCTGTTTGGAGTGTATTTTTTAAAGTTAATTTGAAGTAACTTCCATTATATTTACGTATTGCCTCTCTTTACAGTAGAACAATATTTCAGTAAGAGAAGGTGAGATTATTTTGATTTGCTTCAGGCATCTGCATACCTCACAATGATTATTGTACAGTGGTACTTAAGTAATTGGCTCTTGAACTGAGTCTTGAGCACTGCTGAAAGGTAAAGAGCTGCTTCTCTTCTTGTGAGTTCTAGCTGTTCCAAAGAGAAAGAGTTTATTATGTCCTAAACTTTAATCACCATGTTCCACCATAAGACCCAAGGTGAGGTTCTGTATCACTATCATCTTTAATTTTTTTTTTTTGCTTGCCTGCAAAATCTTTCTAATCTCCTTTATGGTCATTTCCCCCACCTTAGTTAGGGGATCCATAGACACCTGTATTGATACATTCTTCTAAGCCAGGTTTTGCAATCAAGATCTGTCATACATGAAATAAAGATGTTGATTTTTCCCTCCCCCTTTCCCCTGCCTGCCCTCAGTAATTTATTCCCTCATGTGCAGCCCAGGTCTGTATGTAGAGGCCTTGATCTCCCCATGGCATCCAAATAGCAAAATGAAGCTACAAAACATTGACTGCAGATGACTCTAATCACTTATATTAATAACTGGGACAAACCTTTGCAGCTGCTAAATTGATGCATTGGTAAGCACAAAATCAAGTTCCTTGCTAAGCACACATGTGCGCGTATAGTGGGGAGGCAGAAAATCAACCACACTGAATAATAAACATTTCTTAGGTTAATTAATTTTGACATGTATAGCTTTATATGTAATTGATTCACTAGCTCTGTGAGGTAGATAATTCACACATCTTTGATTTTAGCAATCTCTTATTCTGCTTCATAACTTTCCAAAGGATATTTTTACTCAGGAACATTAAACCAGTTAAATTTTAGTCTGTTCCTGTCAAAGTGGTTTACATCTGCACAGGCAATTTCTGGACTTCATTTTGTTTTTGTCAGTCATGCTCTTTGATATATGAAAGTTTAGTACTTAATGTACATCAGGATGAAAGTAGCCATGGTTGTTTGGGAACTTGCTCATATGGAGCTGTATCTGAGTGAGCACGTTATTGCTCCTGGCAGTCCCACCTGCTCCCCTGGCCTGCTTGACTCCACATTTTGGTTGGTCAACCTGCACCAAGGCTGCAGAAGTAATTTCAGTGGTGAGGGAGTGAATGCTCCAACAAACAAATGACTTTGCAGTCAAAGGAAAAAAAATTGTATTATGCACCCATTCATGACATGATGACCACATACACCCCATTTATGCAAACAGGACTGATACCACATCTCAGAGCGAGAATGGGCAGGTGGTGACAGACATCCAGGACTGCATAGAAATTATATTTATTAAATTGTGTATAGTCTCCACATGGATGGATAGGACAGGGCTGCTGAGGAAGGTCCCTGACACCTGGCCCTGCCGCTGCCAGCCATGGCCATCCCACAGGGAGGCAGGAGGCCATGGAAATATCCCTGTCCTGCTGAGAAAAGCTTTCAGCAACAGAAGGGTTCATTGGCTGGAGTGGGCTGGGAAGGAGGTGCTGGGCAGTGTGCTGGGCAGTGGGAGCAGCACAGCCCGGAGGGAGCAGCAGCCCATGGGAGCTGCTCTTTTTTCACCTTCTGGCAATTTTTAGAATGAAAAAAATAAACAAAAATTAATAGTTTTTTTTTTTTTTTTTTTCACAAAGCAGCTGTATGACTCAACAAAGTTTTGCTTGTGGTCTTACTTTTTCCTTTAGGGTTTGGGTGTTGGGTTGTTTGGGGTTTTTTTCAGATCAATTTGTCTCTTAAGTACTAACAGTTTTCACATTCGTGACTAGCATTTTCTCATGATGAAAAGTGAAAATCCCTGTACTGGGAGCTGTCAGAAGTTGGGAGGGGCATGACATGAGAATTGCTTTTGGTTGTCACCAGCCCTGCCTTTTTCACCTGCAGCCATCCAGCCCTGGCCACTGCTGGGACACATCACTGCCTAAAGGAATACTCTGATAATTTGGGTCACTTGCTCTTGTGCAACTTTTTTTTCTGAATAATGTTGGTATTTAAAATCTCCAATTTATGATTTTTGGTTAGACAACAGTAGTGCAAGACTGCTGTAACACCTACTGAAGCAACAGGAGTCTTTCTATAGACTTTATAGGAATTGGATGATATTTATATTACTGAATACTTTAAAACTAAACAGACTCGCAAAGGAAAATAATCCCTTATTGCTGCCTTCTGTTAGTTCCTTGGGGGGAAAAAATAAAGCAACTCTGAACTGAAACATACAGAATTTTTTAAATGCATGAATGCACCCTATCATTTTACTTTTCTCATCATGTGATAGAGTACTGTTTAATTAAATAGATGAGGTATATGTTCTAAGCAGCTTATGGATGGGTATTATCTTCATTTGAGATACTCTAATGAGAGACTAGGGGAACAACAAGTAACCATTTATTCTACAAAATTAAAAATGGGAAAGAGATGAACATTTAATTACCTTGACATTATCCTTTGCTATATTAGGTTAAAGCAGTAAGTTGAAGGACAACAAAGCTAATATATATATTTCAAATATTATATTTATATTTTTAAACATATACATATAGATATGCAAATTTTATTTTCTTTAATCATTAAAATTCAATGAAGTGCATGTGTTAAAGTAGTAACAAGATATTTAGCTTTTATGCAAGGTCACTTTTCATCCATAGGTTCTGTAATGCTTTGCTCAGGCCACCTACAGCTGATGACAAAGAAGGTTTGTCTGAGCAGCAAGGCCCTGGCAGAGCTGGGACCACATAGCCTGGGCTGTCTGACACGCTCTGCACAAAGCTGCCAAATTAGTCACACAAAAATGGCACCAACGAGAAAAGCATGGTACAACTGTAGCATTTGGGACAACACAGCTCAGCTATCAGCACAGCATGCTGTACCTAGGGAAAGGTGCATGTTTTTGTGGTGGGTTGGCACCGTCTGGATGCCACCACCCACCAAAGCCTCTCTACTGCTCCCCTCCACTGACCTTGGTGTCTGCAGCGCTGCTCCTCTCACCTGTTCTCACCCTGCTCTTCTGTGATTACAGCTGCACAGTAACTTGTTTTTTTTCTTCTTCTCAAACAGGTTATCCCAGAGGTGTTCCCACCATTCCTGATGGGCTCAGCCTTGGCCAGCAGTGGGTCCATCCTGGAGTTGGCATTGGCTCTGCTGGACATGAAGGAAGCTTCCGGCAGCTTCTCACCCCTGCAGTTCTTTCCCCTGCTACCAAAATCTGACCATGCAAACCCAACAGTGGCTCAGGAAAAGAAAAATATAATTGCAATTAAAACTATAAGCAAGAATTTTTGTGATTAAATCTCTTCATTATTAGATGAGTATTATTCCCTGACTAGATATGTGCTCGTTAGAGTCAGGCTCCTCTGTAAAGGAAATTGCTTTCAAAATTTTCACAGACACAGAATTAGGGATTATTCTTTCTAAAATATCTTCTTTCTTGAACACTCTTGCCTAGACTTATGAAAAGAATATGTATGGTAGTAAGTAAGGTACAATATATAAAGCACTCAACAAATAAAATGCAATTATATATACTGTAAAATATACAAAATTTAAAAAGATAAAATATACACAAGAACTCAAGAACTAGGAAGTTAATCACATAGCATATTTCAGGTTTTCCTTTGTTCATCTCTGAAGCATTCAAGACTACTTAGTCTGCCAGAAGTGGACAAAAGGGAACCTGCTTCTAATAAGATCAATGCAATTGTGTTTTGAAAAGGGGAAAAGAAAAAAGCTAGGCAAAATGCTGATCTTTTTTCTTTACTGAAACTGTTTAGTGATTAGATTGAGGATGTAGTTTACATGACCAAAGGGCTCAGAAGCAGATTTTTACATGAGCAGGGGTTCTGTTTGGTGTTTTTAGTGGGGGAATGAAGGCATATTTTGGAAACTGTGATTTCATTACTTTTTAAATCTAAAAATCTATGCTTGTTTTCCATGCTGTCAGATTCATATCATGTCATAGTTCTATTGTGTATGCACACTCAGCAAGAGAATGTGCAAGTGCTGGTGTTTTGTGTTACCCTGTTTCTCCCTGCATTTGCTAAGAAGTGGAAAATAAATACTCAAATGGAAACAATATTTACTACCTAAAATCCACAGGAAGGTAGAAAGAAATCAAGACCTGTCAGTCTTTGGGTCCTCTGGACAGATTTGCTGGCAGAATATGCATGAGGCCATGATGTTTTGTAAAACCCCTGGCAGCTAAGGGGGTTGTGGATATCAGCTCTTGGGCAGTACCCATTCAAGCAGATTGGATTTACCAACCAAGAGCATTCTGCATGAAGTTAACGTTCTTCAGACCCATAAACTCTGTCAGCCCCTTCATTTTAGATATGTATTACTTTTAGAAAGAAAGCTTACTTTGACTGCACTGTTTCACTTAATACAGACCAAATGTGATGGTCCTCTTAAGGATACACACTGAGCTATATAAGAGGATGTGGTTTGTGCCTCTTCCTTTTTTCAAGGGACACAAGGCATCAAGATCACACATATGGTTCAGGTACAAGATACACTACTCATACTTATTAAACATTTCAGCATGCACTGAACGCCGTGGAATTAAAACAGACAAGATTATGCTCTTCTCTTTGGTGAAATTTCTTGGAAACACAAGTCATGATGAGGACAAAGGAGATCCCCTTCTATATTAAAAAACCCATACCTATTAAGGGAGGATGAAGTCAATTAGAGATTAAGTATGTGGCTGAGAAAAAAAATTAAATTTAAGATCTCTTATGCTTGTATCCATACAACTGCATTGCTCTTCATAGCAATTCAGTAACTGAGAAGTGAACGGAATCTAGTTTCTTTAACCCTGGGATAAATTTAACAAGAACACAGGTGGTTTGTATTCTGCACATGTGAATTGTCTACAGCTTTTCTGTATTATTAGTCTGGTTTCAGCCATTTTAGCAATTCCATTGTATTTTATTCACAGCTTTTGGCTTCCACCTTTTTTCATTTTCTGTTTCTTCTGCCAGACACTTAATCAGCCTCTCTGGGAACTTATATAGCTCCTGTGACCACTGTGTAAGAACACCTAACAAACATTAATGCCTTTTTATCTTCACTGCACCCTTATGAGTAGGAACAGTGTTAATTCACCTTATACAGAGAAGGAACAAAAGGATGGAGACATTAAATGACTTGGCTATCAGAGGAAGAGTAATCTGTAAAGCGTCAGGAACTGAAGGTAAATGGTTAGGTCTAGCCCAAGCACCTCCTTCCTACTCTCTGCCCTTTGCAGACTATGAGCAGCCTCAAGCATCTGTCACTCTGTCAAGGCACAAGGGAGACTCTTGGAATTCCCGTGATGGAGGTGCCTGTGCTGGGAGTCTGTTGTCACATCCCCATGGTGAGAAAGCAGCTCTCCCAAAGGATAATGGTGAGAATCAAAGTTGGGAACCCCTCTGTCTTTCCCTCTCACTCTGTCAAACAGCTAGGATGCCCAGCCTTCTAAATCAAGCACCCAAACCTGCTCTCTAAAGTATATGGTATGAGTCACTTAGCTAACATAAAATGTCCTATACTGATCCACAAAGAGAATCCCATAAAGTTTCTCATGTCTCTTTTACCTGCCCACACATATGGATCACTCATCATAGTAGTAGCTGAATGCACGGTTTAACCAGTCACATTAATTGTTTTGTTTTAACATTGGATTTTGACTTCTGGTTCCTGCACTCATTTGTAGTTTCATCTATTTTTTATCTGACATGAAGAACGCCATTCTGTTATAAGGCGAGGTGGGGTGGGGTGTGAGCAAGTTCCACAAATTCTGCAACAGCTCCCATCCCTCCTGCAACCCACTGACTCTGCATGGCATGTTATCTGCCTATCGATAATCCTTTATCATATTCCATAATAAAATCATATTCTTCCATGGGCTGCTTTTTCTTTTCTCCCTTCTCTTGTAAGATATTGGGGGTTTAATAACTGCAGCAGTTTGGATTCCTCTCTGTGACCCTACAAGGAGCCAGGATGGATGAAGAGGTAAGTAAACATTGCCTAGTCTCTTTGTCCCGGTTTTGGAGAGTTTTACAAAGAAATAAACAGATACGTAACTGTACACATTTATCTCACATTGCTCAGCTATTTCCTGCTCCTCCACACTCCCACCCCATACAATGGCTTGTAAGAGTTCAAAATGCCTCCCATCCGACCCTGTACCTATGCACAGGCAACTCTTATCTCTTCCCTGTGTGTGTGCACCTGGAAGGTAAATGCAATGGAAGAAGGGGTGCCTACTTCCCTGCACATTTGTGCAGGAATGGGAACAAATGTATTGAGGGGAGTGTCAGAATTTGAGTTATGTTTTACAGAACATTTGTTTAGTATAATAAACATCCGCAAATGACTATTTATTTCATGAAGTAATTAACATTCCTAATTAGATGCACCTTGCAGCTGCTGTTAATCTTAATTGGCAATAATGCAGTTACATTTTGATACATATCTTCAGAAGAGTTGCAGAAGAGAAGGAAAAAAAAATAAAGACAAAAATCTGAAGGGAAGGAAATAAAACTGTTCCCACACAGTTCAGAGAGTTCGCACAAAGAAGATCCCATGGCAACAGCGAGGCCCACAGTTTGCCTTATAAAAATCCAAGAATAGATAATGTATCATCTCTCCTAAAACACTTCGCTTGGGAAACCGGAGGGGAAGAGGGGGGAGAAAAATAAAATGAAGCGCAGGAGGTGAAGCGAAGCCGGCTGACCCCCGCGCGTGTTGCGCGTCCGGCGCTCCCCTCCCGGCCGTGCCCCCGCCGCTGCCCCGGCGGAGCGGAGCCGAGCGGAGCGAGCGGAGCGGCCCCGGCGCTGCGGGCCGAGGCGGCGCGGGGAGGCGGGCGGCGCCGGGGCGGAGGGAGACAAGAGAAGGAGGGAGGCCCCGCTCGCCAGGAGTTTCTCCAGGATCTCTTCGGAAGGGCCCTCCCCGGCGGCTCCCCCCGCAGCGCGGCGAGTGCGGCGCTGTCCATCGGGTGGCAGTGCCGGCCCCTTCCTGCCGGCCCGGCGGAGGGCGCGTTCCGCCGAGCGAGCGAGCGAGCGAGCGAGCCCGTCTCGTAGGAACACAGGGATCGTTTATGCACTGCAGTTTCTCTCGCCTCTCTCCCTCCCTCTCTTCCTCTGCTCCCGAGGATATTTTGGGTGGATTGTGGTTATCAATCAAGACCTCCTCTTCTTCTTTGCTGATCACTTGTCATTTTCACCGGGGATTAGTATCGTTCGGGGCAAGCGGACAACTGATTTTTTTTTTCCTTTCTTCTTTGCCATTTGGAGAATTTCCCCCAAAACCTCCCCCCCTCCTTTTTTATTTTTTTTCATTCCTTTTTTTTTTTTTTTTTTTTTTGGCGCTGCGGTGCGGGTGCTAGGACCCGTCAGGCACCCTCCCCCGGCCGCCCCCCCCCCCCCCCCCCCCTCCGGAGCGTTTTCCCCACATTCGCCCAGCACCAGGAAAGGAACCCAGGAACCCCCTCCGGATCGTCGATCGCCGGATACTTGTGCGGGCAGCCGGGATCCGGCGCGCTGGGCGCGGAGCTGCCCGCGGGCGGCGCGGGGGCCCCAGGCCGGCCGCCCCCTTCCCCCCGCCCCCCCTCGCCGCACCTGGATGGTACCTCCCGCCGGCGACGCGGGCACTTTCTGAACTAGGAAGGAAGGGGCGACTCGGGGGGGGTGGGGGGCGCCGAAGTCTGTATGGAATTACCTGCGCCCCCGGCGGAGCTGGCAGCGGTGGATGGATGGGCGCCGCGTCCGCGGCACTCGCGGCCAGCTGAGCCCCAGGAGTAAACACGGGGCTCCTCCGGCCGAGTGCGCAGTGTGGTGACCGGCACTCGCCTCGCTGACTGATCGCACCGGAGGAATATTTCGGGAGACTCCTGTGGGTAAGGTCATTTTATCCAGGCAAAAGCCCGGCATTGCTAAACTTGGTGGCGGGTGACTGAAATGGGCACTTTCGGGATTGCTGCATTACCCTGATGCGAGGGGCTCCAGCCGCTATTGGCAGTTGAGTGGAATAACTGCAGTGGGTCTTCTGGTGAGTGCTTTTTGCGATAAATTAAAAAAAAAAAAATCTCCTCCCTTTGTATTTATGCATCCTCTGGATTTAGGAGAGTACTGTAAGAGCAAGGAATCTTTAGTTTTCCCTCTTTTTATTTTTTATTTCCCTGGTTGTAATATATTTGACTGGAAAGGTTATGTGACAGCTAAGAAGCTCTCTGTGATGGAATCTAATTAATATGAGATCGGATCCCATCCTCTGGTTAAATAGATGTTTCCAACTCTGTGCAGCGTTCTGCTGCATTTCATAGCTGCAATGGAGGTAGAGAAAATCTGCTTTTCAAGTTGTTAAACTTTAAGGTGGTGATTCTTATTGATCGTGGTACAGTGCATTGGTGCTAAAGGGGTTAAATGCCATTGGTAATTTGGGATTACAACTGTTCCTGTAAATCCTGCAAGGAAATTATAAACTGAGAGGTGCTAAGGACAGAATCCCCTCAGTTTCATAGTAGAGAAAGACCATAAATGTCACTAGCCTGAAAAAATCTCATCCAGCTGCTCTTACAAAATATCTTTTTTACCCAATAACTTACCTACTGAAATCTCAGACCACGTGTATGGGAGTTGGAAGATGTGCAAACAGAGATGCTATCTTCGGTATTTCATACATACATGCATCTGGCTGAGGGACTGTGTGAGAATTCATTCCTGTTACTTGTGGTGTGAAACGAGACGAGAGAAAAAGGAAAGATCATCTTCTTAAGAACAGAAGCGAGTGAGGGAAGCACTTCAGCCTTTAAAGATTTAAAGGGATCCGAGCAATGCACATTGGTAATCTCTCTCTGCAAAATCAGTTCTGATAAGAGGGAATGGGGGAAGGTTGAGGGAATCGATAGTGATGACGTTGTGCAGTGCAATGCACTGCAATGCTAAAGTTACATAGTGTGTGCGAAAATATGTACCCTTATGTACTGCTGGTGAGTTCATGCATAATGGATGGAAGAAGATATGCAGATCTGTCTGTAGGAAGATGGATGTATTTGTGCAAAGACGGTGATTATGTAACTTGATTACATCAGTGGCATCAGTCGCCGATAGTGGAATAATATTCTCCTATAGCGTATCGATCACTTGGCTTAACTTTGTAGCGCTCCCGGCAGCGAGGGATGGAGACCTGGGCAGAGGAGGGGAGATCCTTGCTCAGCTCCTGACAAGGGGTTTGCCTCTTGCAGGCTGCCTTTTGCATCAGCGTGCTGCTGGCGGAGTTTCCCCGGGACAGGGAGTTCACGGAGGACGAGGAGGAGGAGGAGGCTGCCGAGGGCTGGTTCAGCCACACCCGGGAGAGGCTCCCGAGGAGCCCCGGCCAGGCTGCACAATGGTCCCATTGAGCGGCCCCGGCTCCTTCGCAAGGTCACACCGCAACCTGGGACTTGGGTGCATGGCAACAGCTGAGCGGAGGAGGAACAAAACCGAAATTAAAATTGATCCTCCTCCTCCTCCTCCTCCTCTCCCCCGGCCGTCGGCTGGCTCCGAGCACGGCGTTCTGCTGGCCCTCTCTGCTCCAGGCAGAGCCGGTGCCGCTCGGCCGGGCGTGTGCGGCGCCCAGCACCGACAGCGCTGTGTGCTGAGTCTCTCTCGGTGCGAGCAGCGACTGCTCGCAGCTTTGGCAGGGTGCTGCTCCACTGTGTTACAATACAGCGTGACTGACGTGGGGGAAAAGTATTGTCAGATACAGCAGCTTCATACACCTGTTACATTTACAGGAACCCAAAAGGTGGTCCCTTAACGCATTTCAGGCGGCTTAGAAGTGAGTGGGTGAAGAGCAAAGGTGTAACAGGAGTCCCATTGGTTTAACTCAGACTTTTTTAGCAAATTGTCCTCAAAGATAGCAGTATCAGGATATGCCTTAATGCCCCTTTTAGAATCCTGAATCACTTTTCCTATCTGTTCAGGGGGAGGAGGGGGAAGAGCACTCCTTGAAGATAGATAAGCTCACAAAGGCACTGCTGAGGGCCCATACCTCTAACACATGCATTTTCTGAAAAATGTAAGCCTGATGAAATCTTAACTCAGCTGAAATGAGTGATCTTATCATCACTGACCTGTGTCCTTCCCCACTTCACTCTGAATCCATTCCAGCAAAATGTCACTAAAATACTTTTCAGTTAAGAAGAGGTGAGGGCAGAGTGGGTTTTACATCTTTTGATAAGCATGATCTTCACATACTAGATTTAATGCACTACCAAACTCACAGTAATTTTACCCTACAGCAGCCTGAAAAATCATTTTTTCCTGCTTGCCTGAAAACATCAGTATTTTAAAATACATTCACTATTAGTTCATGACTGTATTCATATTTCTGGAGGATAGGTCTGGGCAAGCACTAAAATATCCTGCTAATGCAGTTTAGAGTTTGACATTCATAGAGTATACTGAGTAAATTGAGAAAAAAAGGATATGAAGTTAACTCTGTTTCCATCCTTCAGGGGTCAGAATAACACTATGGCAACTCCTATGCATTGCTACAGCTCTTATAATTTTCAGAAATGTCCATTGCATAGTCTCCCCCACACAGAATTACAGGCATGCTCTTTCCACTGATTGCTTACAAGACCCCTTGTGACACCCAGGCCACATACCTGTACCACCCATCTCAAAGGAGAGCACAATTGTCTCCAGAAGGTGTTATAAAACTGGTGCTGTAGAGGAGTAGGCACTGACAGTGTGGGAATTTATCACATGGTACATGTAAAGTGGCATGCAGCATGCAAGGATTTGCAAATTCAGGACAATAGAGAATGGCAAGCAACCAAGTTTTATTTATAGATTAATTTTATTGTTGTAGTTAGCCATGCCCACTTGGTAAAAATAGAGGGTTTCAGCTCCAATGCAATATCTCTTCAGTTTGCACCAAATGTAGCTTTTTTGAGAGGAAACTTTCCTTGCTGAAGTAAAGCTGTAAATCACTCGGACAAATGAAGAGAAAATGTGAAGAGAAATATTTACATAAAACATTCCCAGGCTCCAAATCTCAGACCACTGAAAGCAGTGAGATTTTGGCCACCCACTCCTCACTATTGCTGGAGAGCTGGCTTTTAAAGAAAACAGCAGTGCATGAAGAATAATCTCAATGCCTTCCTCTGACAGAGCAGGCTTCTGGCTGTCATTGTCATAGAAAACAGTAGACTTGTTTTACTGCTGATAGGAAAATTTGAAACAGGGCAGATCTTAATGAAACTTTTTTACTGTTCAGTGATATTCTTGTAATGCATTCAGAGTACTTTCTGTGGCCATTATGTTGAACCCATGTGTTAGGAAAAAAAACAAAAAAATGGATAATCATCTGAGGCTTTCCTTCAGTGTATTTGCACTTACAGAGAAGTGTTTGAATATACTTCTGTGTTTCATAACAGCTGTGATATTTAGCGGCTGGGAATCTTTTTATTTTTATAGTTCACACTGCATGATAATATATGGCAATTGAAACATGAAGCTCTGATTAATATGATTAAAAAGTAGCAACTTATCTAGTGGTGCTGAAGTTGTAAAGTTTAATTATAGAAGCACCATTTACACAGCTATAGGTAAGGTTGTGTCAGCATTTCTATTATAACCCTCTATCCTGTTTCCATCCGTTGTGTCAGGGGGTCCATGAATTATGAAGAATTCAAAGTCTCTCATCATAGAGATTATGATGCTGTTTAGGTCACTGCTGTGGCCTGTCAGGTCAGTAATCCATGTGTTTCTTTAAGTCTTTATATGAATATCTACAGCAGCACCAAAGCAGCCATTATGCTCTATCAATTCAAGTATATTCTTCTATTTTAAATGTAATTAAATATGCAATGATGGACCACAGTGACTTAGTGACTCAGGAGGGATCATTTAACATATCATTTTTTTATGCACTTTCATGTAGTTTTCATACTCCTAAAACAAAAACAGATTAAATACAGCAATTAATTCTTTTTGTGACAGCTTAAAATTAATTTGCATTTAGGTGAAAACTCTTTTGGGGGACGGGGAGGAGGGAGAGAATGATGAAGATGAGAATTTGTGGGTTTTGAATGTTAATATTCAAGCTTTACATATTCCCCTGAGGTAGTCACATATGGAACTCCATCCTGCAGAAGGGGAAGGTACTGTGTCATTTGTCCCAGCTCTGTAAGACCTGGGCAAGGAAATCAGGTAGCGCTGACTCTCTGTTTTTAACATTGAGCACTCCGTTTTTCTAGGTCTCACTGTACCTGTGTATTATAGGCACTCCTAGGTCAGTTCATGGTATTACACAGCACACTATTTATGCCTCAATAACTGGGTCTGAACAAACGAACCAAGGGCATCACTCAGTCTTACTCCTGTATGTGCTTTAATGTTTCATGTTTGTAGGAACAGCACACAGACATAAGGATAATCCTTAAACAGTTGTAGCATCAACTGCAGCATTTACTCACAAAGATTTTTCAATTGGGAATGAAGGAAAAGAAGGGAGAACATGAAAACATTTAGATTTTTTTCACTGCAGTAGATACTGTTTCCATTTTATTTTTTACTTCTGGGAATAATTTAGGAAATTCTCAGTGTAGCTTCCAAAAAGAACTACAGAAAGCTAATTCATGTGTTGAGAAGACCAATACCATCTATACAAATCTATACAATCAGCAGGCAGACAAGGGGTAGTGGTGTCAGAAAGTTTTCTGTTCTCTGGTCCTTTACAGCTGACCATGGTGAATAGAGCATTGTGAATGAGGAAGAAGATGGAGACTGCAGAATGGGTTAATAAAAGGGGAAGCAAAAAAGCTTGTAAATGTACAGTGGTGAAGTATCTTCTCTATCTTGAGATGTAATATATTTCTGTATTCCTCTTGTCTGTTCTTTACTAGGGATACCCAGCTGCTTAAAGTTATTGCAGTTCCCAACGCCCACTGCTCCTTTTTTTTTTTTTTTTTTTGAAAATCCTTAAAATCTTCAGTGCAAGGGCCATCAACTTTCTGTTTTCACGTTTTCATTCCTGTTTCCAGTCACCCAATGAGACGGTGATCTCTCAGTTGAGGTAACTTGAGGTCTTTCTCCACAAAATAATAAATTAATGTCAGGAACATGAGAGGAAGAATGTTTTCTGTTAGATGAAAAGACTGAAAAGGCCTATAATTTTAGAAAAGGCTGATAATTTGCAGAAATCATACTTTTTTCTGACAAAGTACATACTTTGAATTTCCAACTAGGATTTCACAGTACGCGTACAAGACTGACACCCAGGTAGTGCAGCTGTTCTGCTTGGAGTGTCAGTAGCAATTTCTTTTCAATCCCAACCAAAAGTTTAGACCGTTTCAGGGAAAATGAAGTCATAATGATGTGCATCCATTGTCATGTGCAGGGAAAGGCTTCTGCTGCTGGTTAGGAGTGGGCTTAACCACTCTGAGTTCCCAGTGGGCTTAACCAGCTCTGACCTGTCTGAGTTCCCAGACCATTTGCATCTGACTGAGAATTGCTGTGCCTGAATGGTGTAAGGAACCTGCAAGTACATCTGTGCCCTGCCTACATCCATTTGACAGTGCACCTTTACTGGATTTGACTCTGAGCTCAGATCATATGCCTCAGGGATAATTCCTACACCAAGATCTGTTGGTATGATGGAAACCTTGGGATAGAGCCACAATGTCTGCACAGGAATGTGTTTGGCCAGGATGCTTTTGTGTGGCACTGATCCCTGGCAGCAATTTTAGCCCTGTGTCTGTCAGGCTGCTGCTCAGTGCACAGAATTTCAGGATGGCAGCAGAGCACAGCTGTTACCATACAGCACCTTGGCATTCTGCATCTTCAATTTTCCTTTAATGCTTTCTGTCTCTTCCCACATTAAACTTTTTTCTCCCACCCCTCTCCCCTCCCCCCCAAACTTTTTTGCTTATTTTAGAGTAATGTAACTGGAAATGCATGGCATTTCCTTTCCAGCAAGTTGTGACTGTGATGGAGATACGTATGCTTGTGTACCTATCTGTCACTAAGATTTGTGTTCAGTATACACAGAGTTTTTTTAATTCAACAGCTCTTACAGAACAGACAGGGCCTGTGAACTTTCTCTTAGACACTTCTTTGGGGGATCCCATAGCTAAAAGTGGTGTGCTTACACCAATGTTAAATCAGGTTGGCTGATTGGCACTATCTCTCTGCACATACATATATATTTAGTTATCATAGAATCAATAGAATATGCTGAGTTGAAAGAGACCCATCAGGATCATTGAGTCCAACTCATTGGCCCTGCACAGGACACCCCAAGAGTCACACCATGTGTCTGAGAACATTGTCTTTTTGGTCTCAGTCAGGCTTGGTGCTGTGACCACTTCCCTGAGGAGCCTGTTCCAGTGCCTGACCACCCTCTGGGTGAAAAATGTTTTCCTGATATCCAACCTAAACTTCCCTTTACATAGCTTTAGGCCATTTTCTTGAGTCCTGTCACTGGTCATGAGAGTAAAGAGATCATCACTGTCACCTCCACTTCCCCTCAGGAGGAAGTTGTGGCTGCAGTGAGGTCTCCCCTCAGTCTCCTCCTGGCTGAACAGACCAAGTGGCCTCAGCCCCTCCTCATAAGGTTTCCCCTTCTGTAAACCTCATAAGGTTTACCCTTCACCACCCTTGTATCCCTACCTTGGAGGCTCTCTAATACCTTAATGTACACTTTCAGGGATCATTTCTGTAGCTGGTCACTAGAGGAGAGTTATGTACATGTACACATGCACAAATACAGGTACCTCTGTGTGCCTGTGCATGCACATGCCTTTACCTGTGCACTCACTCCTACACCCAAAGGAAGGCCGAGAGCAAGCCATGAGGAGGAAATACTGGAGTTATTCTTTATGCTAAATGAAGGAAAACAAGCATCATTCAAACAAGCCATGAGACAGTAGTCTATGGTTTTTAGGGTTGATTTAGTATTTATTTTTTAATGATCTGTAAATGCAGCACATTTGAAGACAACACAAATGTATTTTGGAATATCAAAGCAGTCACATACTTTGAAAGGACTATTGAAGGGCTGTTTGGTATCAAATGTAATTTTAGAAATCTACATGGTAAAACTTTGAAAGATACAATCTAAATGTTTCCTGTATATCTCTCCTAACAGAACAGGATACCATCAAAAATCTTGCCCCTTGTTGTGAAGAAGCTCAGCCCAGGGTATTTTCTCAGTTCATAGTAGAAGAAAGTATTATATGTATCATAAAAGAAATGTAAGACTTTGTGTAGTATTTCCTGTATAATGCTTAGGAACTCTTCACTGTCATTCTCAGTATGAATAATCCATCTGCCTTTGGTAACTTCTTATCCAGAAACCTATTAAGTAGGAAGAAAAGACCAGAGGAAAAAAATAAAGAAGTCTTCCATATGAAAATATTCCCATGTGAAGAAAGAGGTGAAGGTTTTATTTATTAAAAAAAAAAGAAGATACAGTATGGAAGAACAAATGATGCAGGGAATATTGAAGGCTATGGAAAGATACATTGGTTTAATCTTACATATTGTTTTCCTGAAGACCAGTAAAATTTAATTGTGGAAAATGTAAAATGAGTTAAGGAAAACACTCCTTTACACAGTTCATTCAAATCCTTTGTCTCATATGGACAAGGATACACTGAAGAGAAAGCTCTAGTAGAACAGAGCAGCTAGATAAAGACAAAATTTTGAAGTGTTGCATTGTAATAGATACCTAGGTAAGAAGATTATCAGGCTGTGTAACAGAGGGCTCTCACCTTGTGTACCCCAGTTGTGGTGTAGTCAGTGGATGTATTTGTCTGTAATTTCTGAAGTGTTAAAGGGGGCTCCTTCCAAAGGATTTCTTATTGGCTTCCCTTGGAGGTCTCCTGTCTGAGATGGACTGTGTATTCTGGAGACCACAGTTCTTCACTCTGTTCATTTTACAAACCCAGCAATTGTAGTACTGCTTAATAAAGATTTATTAATGTTGACTGAACAGCCTAATTTTGCTGTTTAAGTCCTCATTACTAAAGTCCTGGTCCAAAACACAGTGTTGGAAATGGAACGAGGTCTACTGCACTCTGTAGGTATTGGATCAATCTCCAGCTTTGTCATCTAATTTCCTAATTTTTGTTATTTTCTGTGAAAAAAACCTCTCATACTGCTTATGTTTAATAGGTTAACATTGATTACAAAAAGAAAATCTTGTAAACTTTAACAGAATCCAATAAAGCTTATATTAAAGCTATACTATTGACAGTATAAACAGTCTTAGTAATTTCCATCATTAAGGGATATGCAACCCCCATATTTTGGTCAGTCACTGAAAGGAATGTCTCATTTCTTAAAAGGTTGTTACACCATCCCTGGTCTCTGCTACTTTCAGTTGCTGTGATGGAAAACTCAGATCTTTAAAATCAATCCCTAAAAATATATGCAGTGTTAGTGTACATCCAGAGCTAGTTCTTTCTAAAAATTTGTCAGGTTAATCAAAATACAGATAGGTTTCAGTCTTTAGTTAGTTTAACTTATCCTCCTTTGTATTGCTTCTTCACTACTTTATATGTATAATGAGGTATAATAAATTTCTTATATATAATGTAAATTCTGTCAAAGGACAGTCATGTGGCTCAATGGACAGACACTCTACTTCTACTTCTGGCTGCTCAATTACAAGGGATCTTCCTTAATTACTGTTTTCTCTGGATTTTGTCCATTTGTAGTATCACTTAATGATTAAGACTTCCATATTAGCTAATGCAATGTATGTCTTTTATTTCTTTGGTGTCTGAAATCAGGCCCTTTCAATAGTTCCAAATATTGCTTCTCTGTAAAATTCTGCTAAATTTGTTCAATTTCTTGTCTCTAAAGACTGAAAGACATAAACACATTCTGTCTTCATGTCTTTTTAAGTGCTTAATCTATTTATAATTTAAACTCTTTGCTTAATATTTCTATTTTATTATCTGTGAAGCAGGGCTAGAGAAAAAGTTAATGTCAATTTCTTCTTCCTGCCTCAGTGGAAATTAAATTTTTTGCCAACCCTTGGAAATCATAGAAAGTATTTCCATTCTTCCAGCCTCCAGAAAATAAGTAATTTCCATGTTGGTTGGAGGGTGGATTTTTAAATATTTTTTATTTATTTAGCACTTAGATTTTGGGAGGATTGAATCAAAAGATGCCATTTTAGACATAAAATTTTAATGAAAACATTTTTTGCTCAGTAGAAAATTAATCAGGGAAGATATTTTCAGAGTACTTAATGCAAGTTCTTAGCAGAACAGGACTCTCAGCTAAGGTCTTTACATGCTAAATAATACAAATATGAAAATAGTATTGTGAGTCATACTACTGGGGGTGGCTGGGTCAGCTGCCTGTTTCCTAAATATTAATCAATCTTTTTTAATTTGATATTACTTCACTATTCATCTTCTAATTTTTCCCTGTTGCCTGAATTAATTATATTTAAAATATGGATGGTCACGAATCAAATGTAACTTGTGGTTTTCCTTTCTGCCAAGGTTCAGGTGTAACCTACCTGGTTAACAGAACAAAAATGTTAATAGTGATGGTTTCTGCTTTTGATGCTGAACTTCGACTCTGTGTTGGCTCTTGCACATCAAGTCTTAATCCAGTGCCCGGGGTGTTGTGGGAAGGGCCGCTGTTGGTCTCAGCGTGGAGTGAATTAGATTTGGGAATTTTAAATCCTAGCAGCGAGGTTCTCTTGTTCCCTGCATCGCGCTCGCCTGTCGGCGCAGAGCCATCACCTGCTGCCTGCCCGCAGGTACCGCCTGCCTTCCGCAGAGCAGCCTTGCCAGCGGGAACGCCGGAGCAGGGCAGCTCCTGTTCCTCTGGGAGATAATCCCAGCCGTGAAGGCATCTCGGGTTTCGTACATGAAACCTTTGCTGTTTTTTTCAGGTCTTGTTACTGGAATTGACGAGCCGTGCTCAGTGCCATCCTTTGGGCTAATTCCAGCTGACGGCTCTGGACCAGGGCTGGACCGCAGAGCTCCGCGGTGACGCCGGCGGCATTTCCCCATCACAGCAGGAATGCCCCAGCCAGCGGGCTCCGTGCCCGCCACAACCTGTCGCCTGGAGACTTGTGGTTTCCATAGCCTTGTTTAATAGAAGACATTTTTGTCTGCTCTGAAGATACTCGTGCTCGCTGATTTGGAATAATATTAAGTGAAGCAAGGGTAAACCGATTTCACACAGAATCTCCTGTCAGAGCTCTGTTTCGTCAAGAGTAATGTTAGAGTAACTCCAGTGAAGCTGTTTCATTCGGCTTGCCAGATTGAGTCCAATGTGAACCTTCAACATAGATATTATTGCATTAATTTTAATGAATAAAGATCACAGACTTATTTAATTAACATAGCAAAAACCATTGTCAACAAGCAAAGAAGTTATACTGCACAGCCACTCTAATGCAGTCACAGGAGTATACTTTATGGCTATGAGAATATAATTTTCTTGTTAAAAACCTTTGATGTTTCTTTAAATATATAAAAATACAGGAAATGTGTAAATAGGGCTCGCCAGCCATCTCAAATGCCTCGTGTTAAAATTAATCTTTTAGCTTTAATTTGTGTCCATTTAGATGGGTTTCAGATAATAATGGTGTATATATACAAGCATATATATAGATATAAGTAGAGGTATGCATGTACATACATAACTTTTGTTATAAAATCATAGATGTTAATGTTGAAAACACAACCATTATGCCAATTTTCTTATGTTGTTTTTGCCGTTAATTTTATCATTTTATTTGCACGGTTAAGGACTGTTTAACCACTAGAGTTTTACTTTTCTTGTGCTTTCCTGCCTGGTCCAACTACATAGAAAGTGCTCCTTTAATTTGTTCTTAGGGAATGTGAGAGCACTCTGTTGGAGGTTTGCCTCCTCCACCAAGACTCACTGGGCAGTCCCACCTGCATGTGTGGTTTAGACCTACACATGTTCTTCTATCCAAGCTCCCTCAAGCATTGCCACAGGAGCTGGTTCAATGTTTCTGGAAGTCAAGGAGTCAAGGAGCCACCAGTCACCTGAATGGCCATATCTTGTCATGTGCAAGACAGGCTGCTGTCTCTGTGCTAGCCCTGAATTCATAACTCAGAGGGAGTCTGTGTTTCATAACAGGGGAAGCTGTGGGCAGTGCATCTAATAGTTTGGCAGGAGCTGCTTGCTGTGTAGATGGCTTTAGATTACTGTTGGTGTCAAGATTTCAACATATATTTGGTTTGTTTAATCCCACACTGAGACAGAGTATGAAAACAATTGCTTGAAAGCAGTATATATGTGTATAAATATAAGCCGGACTCTAGTTTATCTAATAATGACACCTGAATGCAGGAATGCAAATGTCTAATGTAGCCCAAAGTGTATCAGGCTGTATCAGTGCCACCTGAAATATGTAAATAAGAGACTTTATTGCTTATTTGGCAGGGACTGTAGTTCTACAGTCCTCACTTTTACTGTCATTTTTATTCACCTCTCAGAATGCTCTCAAATAAGCTTTCAACCTTATACTTTGTTTTGATGAATGAATTTTCAACTAGAGACAGTTTACTATAGAATTATCTTGTATTTTTTCTACCAAGATTGGCACAATATTCTTAGCTTAAAAAAGAATGGTTTTTTCTTTATTATTCTCTTACTGGAAATTTATACTATAAAGGTTATCGTAGGATAGAGGAAAAATACAATAAAAATATAATACAGTAATACTGTGTTCGTATAATAGCAATTTTTTGCACTCATAAACTTTATAGTTTGTTTAGAGGATTATCTATTAAGGCTCTAATTAAAAAGAAAAAAATAACTCATATAACTTGCCCCAGAAAAAAGAGAAAGGACACACCAGAAAGAAAAATAAATTTTTGTAATTAAATTTAGATAACCATTTATTTAAGTCCATAATTTGTTTTAAAGTACAAATTGTCTTTCTGCTTATCTTAGAGGAAAGACAGACCCTCTTACTATTTAAAGCTTATTTTAAAAATAGCTTCATTATGAAGGGGCACAATTTTTGCTCAGTCCTTATCAAAGAATAAAATTAAACAAAATATGCTGTCAATCAACACTCACTTTCCTGTAGATGGTCAGAAATAAAGCAGAGAACCATCACTGATCTCAGTATCAAAACAGTATATTTTGATATACTATTCTCCTAGGGGTTTCCATAAAATGTAGTTTATGGAACTCAGAAGTTTTATAACAAGAGTTATGGGAGTTTTACATATGGAATAACTGATTTTAGCAGGAGGTTGTGTTTTGTTGATGTGAGGAATTCTAGCTCACTTTTTCTGTTTCATGGTGTGTGTGGTGCATAGCTGTCATGGTGAATACACACATGAAACAGGAACTAATTTCTCGGTTCCCATGAGTAAATGTCTCTGCACACCTCTTTTATTAGTGAAAACTAAATTTTATTTGAAAATAAAGGCATAGAGGAGAAAATATCCTTAAATGGTCCTTTATTTTATATGCTGTGATACACAAATAAATCCATGAATTACCTTCAGCAATGTGAAATTTATTTATCAGATGAGACAGTCTAGCTGTCACCAGTCACTGACAGTGATTGTGACACCCTGCTGCACACATTGCTTACACTGTATAAAAATTCTCTATTTATGTAGCACGTTGTTCCTGAGATTTCATACCACAGGTGAACAATTAGCTGTATACCTGCCAGTTAAGATAACTGAGCTCTGCAATTAGATTGTGTGACAGCTTTTGATGAAATTCAGCCTCCTTCCAGAGGCAGATTGTGAGCTGGGAGGGAGCATGTGGGGTGCCCTAGGTGGGTGGGCACAGGGTGTGCAGGCAGTGCAGCAGGAAGGGTGCTTGGAAGGGCTCAGGAGTGGTCAGCAGAGCACTGCCTTCCCATCTTGTGCAGCCCTGTAGTTACCACATGTCCTGTGCAGCAGCTGACAGGCATGGGCAAGGCTGCTCCTAGGATGGGTATTAAAGGAAAGCTATGAATAGTGAAGACAGAAAAATGCTTGGTGTTGGTCAGTGTCCTTTGGCATGATTTTGGTTTGATCGCATCTTTTCTGTTGCATACATCATCCTTAGGGATGATGTATGCAACAGAAAAGATGAGGCCTAAGATTCGGCCTCCTTGGCCAATGTTATGCCTTAGTTTAACATCAGCTCCCAAGTGAAGGAGAGCTTGGGAGGCTGTCCCCCCTGCTGTACTCTGGGGTCAGCTGGCTAGGTGGCAGGAAGGGGGACCAACTTGTGCTGGTTTTGGCTGCAATACAGATCATTTTCTTCAAGAGGTGGAGAGCAGTTATAGCCACGGTGCCTGATGCCCATACCCTCTCAAACAGGTTGCCTGGGACTACGGTATTTGTCATTTGGCTTTGGGTTCCTTCTCAGCCACCTGTGGTGGACTTGTTGTCTTAGTTATTACTCTTAGAGTTGTTTTTTTTAATGTAGGTTTATGGAGTTATTTTTAGTTTTGCTTGTGTGAAGTACAGCCTCCCCTGCCTTGTAGCTTTTTCAGACACAAAACTGGTAGATGTGTGTCCTAGGCTACGTGCAGGGATAAGCTTAGGGATAGGATGGAATCAGAGGACTGAATGTTCAGTACAGACCAAACCTACTTGTTACCTTGGTGTTAGAGGCAATCTGTGGAGTGAACTGCCTTCCCTCACCTGTTGACTCCAGTGAACTCACACCCTGCAGTGTAGATGATCCCTGTGAGGAGTTTACTCAAGGGCTGAGCTGCTTGGCAGTGCAGACGTGTTGCCTGACGTGGATTCCCAGGAGCAGAATGGGGTGATAGCATTTCTCACCTCCCTGGCACACTGAGGGAACAGACACATTAGAGACTGTGAGATGTGAAGATATGGTAAGATGCGGTGTTTTGTGGTGTGATGAGGGTGCAAATGACAGACTCCTGTCTGAGAAGATGGATGAGTTCCCTTCAGTAAAGCATTAATATGTGCTGTATCCTCTGAAATGCGAGCTGGTTGTCACAGGCTCTGCAGTTGTTCCTGGGGATTTTGTTATGCAGATGGTACTTTCTGATTATCACATTTTAAGACTCACACACACATGAAAGGGAATAGTGAAATGGAGAGGGGTAATCTTACTGAATAAGAAAAGCATTTTTATAAACAGATTTTTTTTCCCCTGAGATAAATCAGCTCACTCTCAGCCTTACATCTAGAAGCTCAGTCTGGCTATATCTGAGTTTATGAGATAGCTATGCATCTTTTTTTTACTGCCCTTTGAAAAGCCCAGAACATGACTGTCATCACTGACATGCTGTGGAGACAGGTCTATGCAGAGCTGAGTACCATTCCCCCTGCCTATTTCTCTCCATCAGGCTGGTCAGGTGTGTGCCTGCTGCTCTCTGAATCAGGACTGGGAAGGCAAATGGGTCTCCAATGCAGGTGCCATTCAGGGCATCACTCTGTAACACAGATACTCTTGAGAAGTAAGCTACAAAGCTTCTTGGTCTTGTACACTCCTTTCCACAAACTGCCCTGCCAAAAAAGGGCTGGTGAAACAAAGGTTTGGTGAAATAATCCCATTTGACACAGCTATTCTTTCCATTTGTAGGAAAACTGCACTGCATTCAGCACTCAGCAGATCATGTTTGTTCAGCAGATTTCAATTAAAGGTGTTAGTGCTTTTAGAGGCCAAGCTGGACTTCTTCCAGAGCAGATTTTTTATTTTCCACTCCATACACAGCTCCATAAAATGTCTTTGTACAGACAAAATGTGCATCTGCCTATACCCTTAGAAAGCTTTTGTGATTAAATTGTGGAAGAAATTCTTTTACCTTGCCCTGTCTGAATTGGAAATAGTGTCTGCATGTGGGAGGAAGCAGACATTGTAGTTCGGGTTTGGATGGGAATAGGGATCTTAATGTTGGTGAAGGAATTACTGTGACTTCTTTCTATTAAAGGATTGCCCATAATCACCCAGTTTCCATTTCTCTCTGTGTTGTGCATGCTCAGAACCCATGCCATAGGGCATACAAGGGGAGAGAAATTGGATTGGGGCAGCTGGGGAGCACAAGGTAATAACAAAACCATATTGGCAGCACTCTTGACAGTGGCCATCAGCTACCACTTCCTTCTCAATTTTTCGTAGGCATCACAGCGGAGAAGGGATTTGAAGGAACAGAGAATGGAGTTCATTGTCTTTTTAGTCTGCTCAAATGATTGAGGAAGGCTATAAAAAGCCACCTCAGGCCTAATTTCGTAGTAGCCAATTCTCACAAATTGTCTGTCTGTAGGAAGAGCACAAAGCTTCAGCAATGCCAGGCCACCTGCAGATTTCACTTAAGAAGAACACAGCCCAATTTTCATTGGACTATCAAAACAATTAACTTGCTCAAAATCATGATGGTTCTGTGAGTTGATTTTAGCTACAGAAGAATAAATTTCTGCAAAAATCTCTATGAGCCTTTCAGAATTCTGTTTCATAAATTACGCCCCCATCGGTGAAATCTCAGTTTAGAAAATAGAAAACTAATCTACCACTAATGAGGAGTTAAACATAATTTTATACTGCACAGTATTGAGCGTATTTAAAATACTTGGGCTCTTAGTTTGAATTTGGACTTCTGACCTCATATTAATAAGCAAGATTTAATTTGAAGGGTTTTTAATTTTTAATGTAGTTTGTGTCATTTTACTTCCTTAATAATCAGAAGGTCACATGGTACCAAATGAAACACCTTATGACAATCTAAATTGAGTATATCATCATCATTATTACCTTTATCAGTCAGAAATTATTAATTGAATCATGTGTATTGCTCACAGATCATGATTTCTGCTTCTGAAAAATGCATTGACCTATAAATTGTCCTCCAGTAGCCATCCCCAGACTCGACAGGAGTTGCCAGAAGAAATTTGTAGAAAGATGTCTTCTGAATGATGGGTGTTTGCACAGTAAAGCTGAGTAAGAAGGCAGCTATTCAGAGCCTCTTTTTAAAGGTTTCCTGTTAGATCCTTTTTTAAAAAATAAGTTTTCTATTTCTAGCATGAATTAACATAAATCACATATGAGATATATTTAATTTCTTTATTTCTGTCTAGTTATTTCCATGTAAGACAGGACACAGTTGGAACATAATACTAACCACCATATGAATTTATAGCTACATGTTCCCGGTGCCACATTAAGTTTTACCCAAATACAGTAAAATTGTTCAGCAGATAATTGCTGCAACAGCTTATCTTTGTATTTATTTTTAAAGGTTTATTTTACAGTGATCCATAAACTTTAATTTCCAGCTCTTTATCATTTGTTTCTCAGGATATCCTCCAGTTTTTAATATATACACCCATTCTTAGGAATAGAGGACAGGGCCTTATTGTTATGCAGTGCCTAGTCTCCCTTAAAACAGTTTCCTTTTAGGCTTGTCCTTCTAATCTGTTTTCTGCTTTCAAGGCCAAAATAGTTGCTGGACAGCTCAGATTCAATACCCTTTAATTGACATGACTTTTCCTCTGCCTCATGTCTGTTCTCTGATGGTATACAGAAAGAAATCATAACTTCTCTGATATTTATCACACTAAGAAAACTAAAATATTCTACTCCAGTTAGACTTCTGTTCCCCTAATGTGCTCAAACAGCTGCCTTTGCACTTGTGGTCTGAGTTCTTTTGGAAAATACTGACCAGAAGGCTCTACATTGTGCTAGAGGAGGTCTGGCTGGTGCTGGTGCCATTTGCAGTAGCTCTCCCACACACCTGTCTTCAAAGGCAGATGCTAAATTTGCAGCTTTTCAGTACTATGTCATTCTGATTTGTCACTTAGGATACTGTACTCACTGCAAGCACGTTTTCTGACAGCCGTGCTTTGCTCTCAGTCTGTGGCTGCCCCAGCTTCTGATGCTTTACCACTCTAACTAAGGTGTGTATTTAGTGCTGAGAATCTACCTAGAATCTGAACAGTAGCAAAAAGTATTGCCCTCTCTGCTCTGGTAAGTGTCCTTAAGGGTGGGCTTTCTTCTGGCAATGTGAGAAATGCAATTAATTGTTCATAAATTGGCTTAAAATTCATCCTGGTACCAGAAGGATGGAACATTTCAGTGCTATTTCATAGCATATATTGTGTAGGATATCATGGCAGCTACTAGCATATAGGTATGTAAGACTGAACAGGTCATTCTTGCTCATGGAATCTGAGTACATTCACTGGATCACCAGAAATAGTAGTATGTGTGAAGCTCAGACCTCATTGAATGTATCTTATTTTCCCATAACAAGACACTAAATTTCTCATTGGTTCCTATAGTTATCAGATACTATTTAAAAATCCCCTCCTCTCAGCTCTAAAACCATGCCAGAGAATCTGGTGTTTTAATGCAAGTCACAAATTCAGCTAAGAAAAACTGTATTTTTTTTTATTTCAGACCTACAGAAACTTCGCATGGCATATGTTTAGAGATGCAATACTCAGATACTTCATTATTAAAAAGTCAAGAAAGGGAAGAACAATCCACTTGGCATAGGAGGAGTGCTAGCCTCCAAAAAAAATGGATTCTAGGAAAGTCAAGTGATGGTAAAGTGTAATATCAGCATAATTTTAAGTAATAAACCCCCAGGATTTGGCTAAGTTTATCTGGGAGTAATGTAAATGAGCCTTTGTAGAGCAATTTGATGTTTAGAGCAATTGTAGAGCAAACCCTGTGTTCAATGTCCTAAATACTTTGTTTGTGGCTCTTCAGCCTTATGGCCTCATCATATACCAAATTTTTGTGAAAAAACACTTCAACTTACATGCAATTAAGCTTTACTGAGGACGTAAAATTACAGTATAGCCAGTGTGAAATAGGATCATCAATGATGGTGACATCTGTCAGACACAAGAATAAAACTTCATTATGAACCCCCAGCCAGGATTGTATCACCTCATTTGCATAACCAGTGTTAAAAAATCCAGTTATGTTAGGCACTTAGCATTTCAGAATGGCCTTTAAGCACAGGAGTGAGGCTGGGAGGGGGCACCAGATAATTTTAAATTGTAGGATTAAGATGCCAGAAACCATCTGGATAAGCAGCCATGCCTGCAGTGGTGAATACAGCAGATCCATGGGCCACTTCAGTCCCCCCCCAAAACATAGCTCTGCCAGGGAGAGCACTAGCAGGGGAGCAGGGGAATGGCTGCAGATCCAGCATTGGAGCTTTCTTCCTGGCTTTATTTCCTTTTGTACTGGTGCAGCCAGGGAGTCTAGCTGGCTGCAAAAATGTAATATACAGCTAGTTTAAAAAGGACTTCAGAGCACCAACCCCACACCACTTACACACCAAAAGTTCCAAGCTAATAACTCCCAACATCCTATAATTAATTAGAATAAAAAAGCCCTAGAAATTATGATGTGGCCACAGAAAGAGAGCAGGAGAAATCAAGGGCATTAAGGGTGTCCTAGTATATATATGGTGCAATGGTGAGAGTACGGACATAAAATCCTTTATTAAAGTAAATTAAGAAGTTTAAAAGAAGAAATTACTAAAGCTATAATATAGGAACAAGTCCCATGTTGCATAAAAATGGTATAATTTTTCTTCATTAATGTGTAAGATGGGAAAGGACAGATAGGAAAAAAGCAGTCCAGAAACAATATGTTATTAGCTACATCAGACAAAGGAGAGCCAAATGAGACACATCTAGGTGGGGAGCAGCTTCACAGACTCTTCTGTCTCACCACTGGGCATGTAGTGAAAATTGCTTCTCTTTCTAATCTCAGGTATGTTTAATCAGCTAGGCAAAAGTGTATTCATCCTGGCACAAGATGTAATAATTGCCCAAGGAAGCAGCAGGAGGAGGAAGGATTGCTTTAAGGCAGTTGCAGAAGTCTGGAGGAGCTAGCCAGGGGTGAGACATTATTTCCAGAAGAGCAAGGCCACTGATTGTTCAGGCTTATGTCTTCTCCCCATCACCTTAGGTAAAACTGCTTGGCACTTGCCAGTAGTAATATACCCACATCAAATGAGTCTCCCTAGACACCATCTGAAGAAAAATGACAGGAAAGAAATAGATGCTTGTTAAATTTTATTTTGGTTTGATTTTACTTTGCATTGCAGAAATTAGTATTATTCATTTAGTGAAGTTAATAAATGTGAGGTTAATGTATTCAAAACATTTACACATAATTTTGAATATTTTCAAGGTAAACAGAATACGCATTTCTGTATCACTAGAGGAAAGAAACTACACGTAGAACACAGGAAATTAGTATGTTTCCCCAAGCAGTAATTTTACAATATTTCTTTTCCAGTTTCTAAAAAGAGAGGATTTATATTGCTCCATGAAGTAAAGTTTAAACCACTCTTGTATACGAAAAAAAGTGAAATGTTATATTTTTGATGAAGTATGATGTTCTTTGTACACGAGATTCCAAAGAGAATTCATGCACTTTTCTCTCAAATAATTTCTCCCAAATTCATAAAAACAACAAATAGAAGAACAACTAAAAAACCCAACAAAAAACCCCAAAGCTATTTAGTTTTTTCTAGGTTGGCCCTGGCTTGATGCCAAAGCTGTTCTGTCACTGCCCTCCTGAGCTGGACAGAGAAGAGAAAATAAAATGAAAGGCACATGGCTTGAGAGATAAGGACTGGGAGAGATCACTCACACGTTACTGTCATGGGCAAAACAGACTGAGCTGGTGGAAATTAATTGGATTTATTACTAGGTGAATCAGAGTAGGATGCTGAGCAATAAACCCAAATCCTAGAAAACACTTTCCCCTCACCCCTCTCTTCTTCCTGGGCTCAACTTCATTCCTGATTTCTCTGCCTCCTTGCTGCCAGTGGCAGAAGGGAACAGGGAGTGGGAGCCATGATCTCTGTTGGTCCTTCCTCCTCAAACTCTTACCCTATTTCAGTGTGGGGTCCCTTTCACAAGATGCAGTCCTTAATAAGCTTCTGCAATGTGAGTCCTTCCCATGGGCTGAGTTCTTCACAAACCACTCCACTGTTGGTCTGTTCTAAGGGGTGCATTCCTTCAGGAAGAGGCTGCTCCAGTGGGCGCTTTTCTCTCCATGGGTCCTGCAGGTTCTGCCAGGATCCTGCTCCAGCCTGGGCTTCCCACAAGGTCACAATCTCCCTGGGGCATCCCCCTGCTCCAGTGTGGGGTCCCTCAGTGGGCTGCAGGTGGATCTTGGCTCCATCAGGGACCTCCATGGGCTGCAGAGGCACAGCTGCCTCACCATGTTCTTCCCCACAGGCTGCAGGGAAATCACTGCACCAGCACCTGGAGAACCTCCTGCCCCTTCTTCTTCACTGACCTTGGTGCCTGCAGGGATATTACTCTCACATATTCTCATTCCTCTCTTTGGCTGTTGTCACACAGCATTTTTTTTCCCTTTTGTTAAATATGTTATTCCAGGGGTGCTGCTGCTGTCACTGGTTGGCTTGGCCTTGGCCAGCAGTGGGTCTGTCTGCCTTGTAGCTGGCTGGCTTTGGCCCTGGCAGCTTGTCAGAGAAGCCACCCCTGTATCCCCCCCCACTACCAAAACCATGCCACTTAAACCCAGTACATCTGGGTCAGAGTGAATGTTGCTCTGGGCTGAATGGTAATTAAGCTGAGTGTTTGAGAATGTTCTCAATTACATGAGTTGCAGTGGGCTCTGTCTGCCTTAGCATTTTTGTTTGAAGCAGTAGCACAATCTTGAAGGAAATCCCTTGGTTGTTCCCACTTCCCACATGTCAGTTCAGTTTCCAGGGCAGCTTTTGTATGATGTGAAACAGGTGGCCCTGTAGAGCAGAGCACTGTTGGCAGCTCCCTTCCCCTCTGCAGCAGCAGAATTCTGATCCCCATCAGGCGTGTGTGGGTAAAAGCCCCAGGCTGAACTTCCAGCCAGCCTGGAGCTGGTTCCAGGGACAAGATAAAACCTATTCTGAAGTGCAGTCAACTACACAGTGCAGAAATCAGGGCTTACATGGCACGTGATCTAATTATTGTTTCACTCTCTTCGCCAGGAATTTAATTAGCAGATAATATGGAAGGGGTTTGGTTTGGTTTTTTTGGGTTATTTTTAGTTGTTGCTGTTAAAAAGATGGGGGAAAACCCAATGATATGAAACCAGAATAAATGAAGAGAAGGTAATTTATGTGGATACTGGTAAATGCATGAAGAGTATCATATGCAGATCAGTAAAATAAAGTGAATTGAGTTGAATAAGAAGCACCTTTACCTTTCTGGAAGAAATTACCTTCCTAGTAAAAAATGAAAATGAGTAAATAAGTAAATTTCAACAAGGTACTGCCATGTGGACTAATCTTTTTGAGTGCTTAGCCCATTTTTTTTTTCTAGAGCTGCCATTGCTCCTGTTAAAACAGGAACATCAGCTGTGGGCATGCATGTTCCAGCCTCCTCATCCAGCCCTTCCAGGTTAAAGGAGGTTTATGCTTCTTCAGATGATCTGTAAATCTGACAACAAATTTTCTTAAGCAGAATTTGGTTTAGGAATTTGACCCAGTTTTGCAAATAGTTTTAAAAGAGCTGAAATGACATTTTGGCTCAAGAAGAAAAGAAAGGGAAAAAAAACCCCTGAAAATAGGAAGAGGGGATTTACACATTTCATAGCACTATTTTGTCAGGTTTTGTAAGAAATGTATTATATAATTCAGCCCTTTAATCCATAACAAGATTAAAAGTAATTGTTTTCCCATGTTCTGCTTTCCTCTGAGGCTGGTTCAGTACATATCCCATTGTTTGTGTAGTATTGCATTATTTAGTAAAATCCTCAGATATTGAACAGCTGTTTGTTGGATTTGACCTGCAACACTGGAGTTATGGCACTACAAAGACAACAGATTTTGGCAGCTGTAATTTCTGTACAGCTGAACTATGATATTTTCAATAATATGTTGCTGGCAAAATTGTATCTGCTTGTTTTTTGTTTCTGTTTTTAAAGTAGCACCATTTATTAGACCTAAGAAATTTTGGAGATCTGTACACCATTATTACAATGACTTCACATTTATTGCATTATACAATTAATATCCAGATCTAAATTTGGAATTCTAAATTGGTCTGTAGAATTTAAGAACTAGTTAATACTCAATGCTGTCTTAATAGCAAATGGTGTCTTAATAGTAAAAATACAATGCAGATGTTATACAATGTCTTCTGTAAATGTATATTACATTACTTTTTCAAGTGGCACTTGTCCCTGTTATTTTAATTGCAGTAATTGCAAAGTAGAGTCCAGACAGAGGACTATAATTTAATGCTTAGAATTTATTGACATAAATTCTGTTCACTGCTTAACTCTAAACTGTAATTTGTCTTAATAAGGTTAGTTGATGGTCATTCCTTTACTGAAGGGAAGAGATGTTGGATTAGTTGGAAGATGGTGACTTGAGGAGATTTCACCAGCTGCATAAGCAAACAAGGCTTACTTTAATATTGCCGTGATAACAGCTCTTGAGCCCTGAGTTCAGAGCAGCTCCTTGGCACCTCCTTCCCCGTGTGCAGGGCTCCCATTAAGTGGTCTGCTCAGTTACCCTTCATTTCTCCAGCCTGTTTCCTATTGCTTTGCAGCCATCCTCTAGACTCACTAAACAAGTTCCTAAGCAACTACTACAAAACTCTTCCAAAATACAAAAACCATCCAGGAGGTGGGTGCTGCTCCATTGGACTGGACTGCAGTGCAGCAGGAAGGGGGCACCCAGCCTGGTGAGGGAGCTGGCAGGAGCTTTTGTGAGTAGGTCTGGGTTTAACACTCCATGGCCTCTTGCTGGAAGTGAAATTTGCAACCCTATGGAATAACTCCAGGAGCTAAAAAGTCTGCAAGATTGATTCTTTCTGTCTTTGTTTAGTTTCTAAAGAAGATTTTGCATTAGCTAAACGGTGTTTGCGTTAGCCAAAAAATAAGTAAATTTACCTGTATCATAAGCTCTTCACCTTTTTTATATGTCTTGATACATTGCTTAGTACTGTCAGAATCTTGGCATCCTGGTATGATGTATTTCCAAAGAAGAATTTTAATCATGACAACCATTTTAATGACTTAAATAATGCTAATTCATGGTAACCAAAAGGAAATATTTTTTTAAGATTATTTTATACAAAAGTAAGGAACAAAATTTAACTTCATTAAAGTCTTGTAGAGTAAGAATGAAAACATGTTTGAGTATTACACAAAATATACAAAATAGTTCTAATGAATAGGTTTTTTGGTCTTGTTCACAAATCAAAACTAGAGAATCTGTGCACAACTATTTAATAGCCATTCAGAGAACTCTGTACTTGATCAATATTCTAGACAAAGGTTGATTAATATTCATTGTGCTTCACAATGAGCAATCTAGAAAGAGGTGATGAATCAGTTTGCAGTCCTGAAACAAAAGATAACACTGTAGCAGTCTGAACTTCGCCAGCCTGTCTGGGTTCATAATTCCTAGTTAACTCTTTGATTTTTAGCTGTAACTGAGGTTGATTGTAACTGTTGAGTAGAACAAGGGATTTTGTTGTTGTTCTTACAGGTGAAATGATTCAACAGGTTGCCAAGTGCTCTGGCATTCATGCAACAAAGCACAAGCTCAAGTCCTTAAATGCCTTCACTCAAGCCTTCAGTTGTTCTTGCTGGTTTGAGTTAGGCAGATGAAGAACATTTTTGCTGGAGATATAAATAAATCATCCTAGCATGTTTCTCTGTAAATGAGTGCGCTGGATTAAGCTTGTTTTATTTACTTCATTGCCTTAGGGTGAGCCATTTGACAGAATCACTGTAGCTTCTTTGATTTTGATTAATCAAGGATGGGGATATTTTTGGTGGTTCACTGTTACTATCACAAAACAGAGCAAGTGACTTGCAATATCTGATCCTGGAGAACATTATTTTTTTCAGTATTCAGATTGGAAAGAGCTTGTAGAAGACTTCCTCAAGTATTTCTTACTCAAATTGCATTTAATGTTTGAGGTGGTCCGTTTATGCTCTCAAAAATTATTCAAAAATATTATTTGACAAGGTTTTTTTATTTGTATAGCTTATGGGAAATGCAAAACGTCTCCTTAATGATAGATATAAAAACTAGTGGACACTTAAGTTCTACAAAACGACAAAGTTTTTTTTAAATTTTGTTCCCGGACCTCAAAAGGGAACAATTTTCCTGATTTAATCTGCTATGATTTTTTTTTTCTCTGTGCCTTGAAATAGCCCCCATTATCCTATTATTAAAAATCTTGAATGACACCTGCAATTAGTTGTTCTTGCTGGTTTTATCATCTCTATGCTGCAATAGTTTGCCATACATCTAAGTCTGACAGATGTATCTATATATCTATATCTATATCTATATCTATGTATATATATACATATATATATGTATATATATGTGTATATATATATATATACACATATATAAGTATCTATGTTTGCTATTGCTTTTTCAATGTAGATCTATCTCTTTCCAGAGATAGTGAGGCAGTGAAACAAGGTAATGGAAAGCCAAACAGGAGGTGAAGAGGTGAGGACCGTGCTGTGTGTGCCTTCTTCACTGCACTTGACAGTGTGAGAGAGGAAGGGCTAAGGGCAAAGCAGGGCTGTGATCTGAGCTGGAAGGAGACCAGGCTCACTCCTCCTCCCACCCAGGCAGGAGCATCCCCAGGAATCCCCGGAGCTCACTTGTAGCATGACAGATTATGTAGGAAAAGACAGTTTTAATTAAAACAAAAGACAGTGTCTGTCAGATGCATCTATTTATAGATTAGGTAAATATGTTCATCTTTTCATTGACGTCGTTGAAGAACTGTAAGGATCATTACTATTAACATATGAATATCAGCTTGGCTTTCATGTGTTGGCTTGCAGCCAGTTCTGTGAGTTTTTAATGATGCTGCCAAGTTTGTAAGGTTCTCTCATGTAGCTGAGGTTATTCATGTGGATAAGTGTACAGGGTCAAGGAGAAGAGGTTCAATGGCAGAACTCACAGACAGTGCCTCCAGCCTGACTGCTTTAATACTTATTGGTGTAGCTGATAGGATTTGATAATTAATGGCACTTAGTAAGTGAGAGATTCCCTTTTTTTCATGCAGAAGGAATATAATATTCAGTTTTTGTATTCAGTGTGTTTCTGTTTACTTTTCATCAGTGGTAAAAGAAAAAATATAAAGACAAGAAACAAAAAGGATAGCTGTTCCTTCCTCCCAGTAATTTAACTGGGTTGCAAGAATTAGTGCAACAGTATGGCAGAGAGTTTGTTTGTTTGTTTGTTTTTATTGTAGGCTAGGTTCACAAAACAGCTTAATTGAAATTTAGTGCAAGTTAGGTTTCTTTTGTGTGGGCCTAAGTTGGTAATGCTCAACTGAAAGGTATCTGAGGATGAGGACAAACTGTTTGTAGAGAGCCTGTCATGATGGTGCACCTTATGCACTAACAATATTTGAAGAAAGAGCATGTTTTCATGTTTTTTTTTTTTAATAATGTTTTATTATTGGTACTTTGGAAAGTAGGAAAATATATTTAAAAAGAATCAAACATTTAATTGAGATGCTCAAGCACTCAAATGTGCCCGTTTAAAGTTTCAAACAAGAAGATGGAAGGGGTCTCCAAAATTTTCTCCATATTATTTTTATTCTACAGCATATGTTTACAGTTTTTTAAATGAACATTTGTAGCAAAAAAAAAAAAAAGCAGAACAGGTCAAGATATCTATGCTGCAACAGAGAAATTCTAGTAACATGCACTAAAATATTAATGAATCATTATGCTTCATTGGTTCCAAATTTATTGTAAAGCTGCTTAGTAGTTTTTGTTGTCCAGGAATATGCATATTTATCCTACCTTATCTACAAGTTCATGTAAAATTTGATCAATATTTAGCAACTGATTTAAAATATGTACAGGTTTCATGGACAACAAGGAGCTTCAGCTTTCAAAGGCATGCAATCAAGTAACTTCTACAGGGTACCATACAGACAATTCTGAAGTAAGCAACCTCATAATATTTTCCTTGATGTTTATTGATGTTTAGATAAACCTCCTATTATTCCCATACTTGGATATTAATGCTTAAGTTTTCAAAGAATCCAGTGTGAAATTTATGAAAGTTTGTGAAAGGCAGGCCCTTCATGACTAACAGGTCTCCTTCTATGATATGGTGACACTTGGAGAATGAGGAAAAGGCTGTGGATGTTGCCTAACTAGACTTCAGTAAAGCATTTAAAAAGTGTGTCCCCCAGCATTCTCCTGGAGAATCTAGCTGTTCATGGCTTGGTTGTGCTGACTATTGGGTAAGAAAATAGTTGGATGGCAGATCCCAGAGATTGGTGGGGAATGGACTTACATCCAGCTGTGTCTGGTTCCCCAGGGCTCAGCACTGGGGCCACTCTTGTTTAACATCTTTATCAATGATCTGGACAAGGGGATCGAGACCACCCTCAGTCAGTTTGCAGATAACCCCACAGTGGGCAGGAGTATGGATCTGTGGAGGGCAGGAAGGCTCTGAAGAGGGATCTGCACAGGCTGGAGCAATGGGCCAAGGCCAATTGCGTGAGGTTCAACACTTGGACCTGCACTTGGATCACAAACCCATGAAATATTCCAGGCTTGGGGAAGAGTGGCTGAAAAGCTGCCCAGTGGAAAATAACCTGGGGAGGCTGGTCAACAGGTGACAGATTGTGAGCTGGAAGGCTGCCCAGGGGCCAAGAAGGCCAGTGGCATCCTGGCCTGAAACAGTCTGGCCAGCAGCACCAGGGCAGGGACTGTCTCCTTGTACTCAGCGCTCTTGAGGCTGCACATCAAATGCTGTGTTCAGTTTTGGGTCTTTCTCTACAATGAAGACGTGAAGATGCTGCAGTGGGTCCAGAGAAGGGCAGCAGAGCTGGGGAAGGGTCTGGAGCACAGGTCTGATGAGGAGCAGCTGAAGGACTTGGAGGGGTTTAGCCAGGAGAAAAGGAGACTCAGGGGGACCTTATCACTCAGTACAACTACCTGAAAAGTGGGTTTAATGAGGTAGGGATTGTCTCTTCTCCCACATAACAAGGGATAGGACAAGAGGAAATGGCCTCAAATTTCACCAGTGAATTTTAGATTGGGCTATGGGAAGTACTTCGTCTCTGGAAGGGTTGTCAAGCATTGGAACAGGTGTCCAGGGAAGTGGCTGAGACACTTCAAGAGTGTGTTCAAGAGGTATCTGGATGTGACATTCAGGGACATGATTTAGTGATGAATTTGGCAGTGGTGAGTTAACAATTAGTCTTGATAGATCTTAAGTCTTTTCCAACCTAAATGATTCTGTGAAAAATTACAGGCTAGAGTTCGTTTTAATGTAAAGGGATCTTACATACCAAGCCAAAGTATCATAAAATTGATGATGCAGATTTTGGAAAGAGGGAGATGTGTCTCCTGTTAGTGACCTAGGCCCTAGGGTGGTACTTCAGCTGGAACATATGGCATGTAGTTTATCAGAATTTAGATATCTTCTTTTACCATGATGTACATTTTTGAATAGGCTCTGGAGTCAAAGAGGCTTTCCCACATCTTTCTAGAAAGTGCCAGAAATTGAAGCTGGCACACCTAGGTACTGATTGATATTATATTTATAGAAATTGTATAAGTAATAGCAGGGATTTGTTCCCCACAGTAACAAGCTAAGACTTTCCTCCAGGTTTGAGGAATTTTAGAAAGAAAAGTGGATTCTCAAAGTGCTGTAGTTACAAAGATCATATCAAACTCAAAATAACACAAAACACTGAGATGTTTTTCCCTGGGCTTAGGTAAGGTGGGAATTAACCTCTCCCAAATGCAAACATTTGTAGACTGCTTTTTTTAAGAGATCATGTAAATTTTATTATTTGCTTACACTTTGTGCATATAGGGGTTGATTTTTGATGTTTGTTTCCATCTCACCACTTTTTTAATCAGCTTGCTGTTTATTTTGGGCTTTCTAATTTTTTCCCTTATGAAAAATATGTACTTTTCCATGCCAGAACATGACAATTGCAAATATTGAACTATCTTCTTCCAGATAAAACTTCTATTTCAGCATATGTTAACATTTTCCTGTCTGCCGTGCTCTATGGCTCATTTTGGTTTCAACATATTAAAATGCCCTACTTGATATTTTACACAGGGCAAATATGATTTTTAATGTGGGGACATCAGGATTTCAGTACAATTTATATTGTTTGCTTTAAGGTATGAGGCTTCATAGATGTATCAGACCAGACTGTTTGTGGGTTAGAAGTATCAGACCTGACTGTGGGTGTGGAAGAGCCAGTGGACCACACACTCCTGTGGAGAACAGCAGCTCTCCAAGGACAGGGTCCCCAAAGTTTGGTAAACATCTTAGGCTATCCTCACAGCTGTCATCCTCACAACCATAAGGGCTTGAAACTATAAACATAAAAAGATTATTATTACAACTGTAGGTAAAAACTCCACTTTGAGAGCTGGCAAGGAGAACATTTTTTTCCCTCTATTGATCAAAGAGCTTTTATCAGAAAGGCCTAAAAGAGTTTCCACCTAAAAGAGTTATGGCTAGGATCCAGAAAAGTTTATGCTTAGATTTCTTTGCATTCTGAATCAACATTGGCATATATGTGAGAGTAAATGTGGGTATAGATAGATGGTAAAACTAAAATTATATAAAAATCAATATATACGCATAGTGTTTGCAGAGACAACATTTGGGAGACAGGTAAAATCCTTACAAACTCCATTTTAGCACAGGATTATAGAGTGGTGCGTGTTGTAAGAGAACTTCTGGGGTTTTCTAGGGCAATGTCATAGGCAGGGACATCTTTACCCTGACTAGGTTGCTCAAAGCCCACCCAGCCTCACTTCAAGTTGTAGAGTATCCACAAGTTCTCTGGGAAAACTGTCAATGTCTTGCTACTCTCATTGTAAAAAAAAAAAAAAAAACAAAACAAAAAACCAAAACCAAAAAAGATCATCCTTGCAATCTAAATGTACTCACTTTTAGTTTAAATTTTTTGCCCTTTGCATCCTTTGTTCCAAGAAATACATAACGGTTGAGGTTGGAAGAGAGTTCTGGAGGTCATCTAGTCCAAGCTCTTGCTAAAGCAGATCCTGCTTCCTTATACACTACAGAAAAGTGAATCATCTGCAACAGGCCTGACCTTTGTGTTTATGTGTGTCACCTCTGATGAGTTCTCTGAGATAATTTTGGCTACTTATCACTTCTGCTGGCACTAAAGGTTCAGTACAATTCAGGCAAAGCCACATGGTTCCATTCTAAGCCCTTCAAATTAACTTCAGGATAAGGTACTGTTACTGCAAAAGATAGTAAGTAAGGGAAGGAAAAATATATCTATATTTTGATGATCATAAAGAGATGAGGAGGAGAGGAACAGACTGACTTGCATATTCAGGAATGTATCTGCATAGCTGGCAATTCAAAAAATCTTACTTCTAGTTTAAATCCAAGAGGCTTTGACCTGAGCCTATAATAAGAAAATTATAATCATATCACAATATTTAAATAACTTTTTGGACTAGAGATATCTTTTAAGTTGTGCATACAAGCAGCTAATACCTAGTTACAAAAAATTAGAAAAAAGGTAAACTGCATTTCAGCTGATAGAGATGTTCCTCTATTCCCATGGATACACCTTTCCATGCAGAATTCCAAGGTTTGGTTTAAAGGTGACTCATCTGACTTATGGCCTTCATTATTTTACTTTTCCATTCATTAGTTGACTTATCTTTAAAACTTTCAAAGCTCAACTTCTCTGATTTTTCTCAATAGGAATAGTAGCGATGATATCAGTTATTCCCACTTGCAAAGTTTTTTAGAACCTGAGTTTTAGAGGAACTTGCTAGCCACGGGTTCCAGTATTTTCTCATAACATTTACCTTTTATTGAATAAAATACACATTTTGAGTGGAAAAATTGTCATTGCATCCCCAGGTACTTCCTGCAGTGATTTCCATTGACTGGAGTACATGAGCTTGTGAAAACAGAGATGATCGACTGCACTGAGGCAACAACATACTCATTATACTACCAGATGCTTTTATTTTCACATAGCAAGAGGAGCATTATGGACCACTGTTTTCTTTTTCTCCCAGAAGGATTTTTCAGTGTACTTATAATTCCAGAAATGAATGCTCTATTGCATATTTAAAGAAATTCCTGTCAAGACCTTCAGAAATACAGGCTGTGCTACAAAGACACGTTCTTTATGAAGGTACCAAACTCTCAGCATTTGTTTTAAGAGGTAATTCTGGGCAAAACCACCAACAGCAGCAACAACAAACAAACAACACACCTTCTTCTCTCATGACAATAATATATTACCTGATTACTGCTTTTTGTACTCCATCATCCCTCATGTCTCTCTGAATGAACACAAATAACACTACCTGAACATCACCCCTGAGAGGTTATTTCTGTGCTTTCTCTGTGTTTACAAACAAAGTGTACTGTTTTCCCTCACACATATGTTATTATCTTTCTCTAAGTACCTGTTACAAATCGACTGTAATTTATCAAGTGCCTGTAATGGATGTTGTGTATTTGGGTATAGTTGGATTCCTAAAGGTCATGTTTATTACATCTTGGGGAAGCCCATTGTAAAAGTTTATCAAAGCCTTTCAGACCTGCTGATGGGTGTGGGAATATCACCAGATTACTAATGCGTTCTGTTTCTGCTGGTCTAGTCAGCAAATGAGAAATGTAATAAACCTCTGGTACTTTGTACTTCAACTTGAAGCTAAAGCAAGAAGTACAGAATGAGCATGTTCTACAAAATAGGCTGTGTTCTTCTGAATGCTAAGAAGCAAACACATGGATTGAAAGGCTATTGTTTGAATAAAGATATAATATTTTCTTTTTTTTTTCTATTCAGTCAAAAATTTTTTGTGGTGTCACATATAAACTTTTAAATGTTTACTCATTATTCTTACTATCCTGGATTAAATTCAACTTTAGTACAAGAAATGCCATCACATCAAACTAAGGAAGACAGGGAGAAATATAGATTTCCACATCTGTTAGAGAATTTATAGAAGTCATTAGAGCTGTAATAACGTATAATTATATAGTTCTGACTGCAGTCAGAATCAAGATAAGTAAATGCTGGTATGCTAATAGCATTTCCAAAAAAAAAAAAAGAAAAAAGAATCCTAGTCTTTTATTCCTCCATGCTCATCAAACAGGTCAGACAGTCACGGATGGATGCAACAACAGATGAAGGTGTGAAAGGTCCCTTTTTGCAGAGTAGCCAAACAACTTGTCTGTGTCACTGTTCACTTGGAAGGAAGAGAGTGTGAATGTTTCTAGTATTTGCTAGGAATGGAACCAAATTCAAAATATGAGCATGAAAAGTACTTCTCATAATGTTTAACCAGAAAGAAAGAAGTGTCACTGCCTTCTTTACCTGTAGAAGGGTTTCAGATTTATGTACTTCCACCAAACTGGAGGCACTTCTGCGTTGCTTGGATCACTTCAGAGTGGGCTCTGAGATTGGCTGCTTGTGATAGAGGATAAACTATTTACAGTTATGTTCTTTCTGCTTGGATCCGAGCTTAATATTGGAGATACACACATGAAGTAGTGTAAGAACCAAGAGCAGTAAGAGCAAAGCAGTGATTGCACACCACATAGAAGGCAAGTATATTTTAATTTCTTTTTCATGCATCATTTAGTACTCAAGGCTTTAATTTTGCATATCTCTTAAGTAATCAAGGAGTAAAGATAGAAGGGAATTAAGAAATAAATAAAAGGAGGCAACGAAAGCAAGAATGAAAAGTGAGCATGAAGGAAAACATAAGTTAAGTGAAGTACCAATTGGAACATTGTCACTCTCTTGCACTTGTGTCATTATCCTTGAGTTTCAGACATAGTTTTTATATCTTGTAATGAGAGGGGAGCAGAACACAACAGCAGGTAATTGCATTTAATCCTTGGGAATTCCAGCTTCTGCCAGTTAACTGGTATGTGAAACGGTTTCTAAGACTGAAAAGCTCACTGGAGGAAGGATCACAGTCAGGTCTGCAGCAGCCTTCCATGGCCCTGGGAGTGCTGTGCCCTTTCACTGCCTGGGGAATGACCAAAGCAATAGTGCCTTTATTCCTAGCAGTAGTCTTACTAAAAAACTCATCTTAAATCCCCATTGTAATTTAAAGGTGCTGTTTAATACAGAAATACAATACTCTAGTATGACATCATTAGCACTGGCTGTTGTCATCAAACACAAATCTCTTCTGGACTGAGCACATCAGACCAGAGAATAGATAAATGTAATAGGGACATCATCTCTCTGACCACTGCAATATGTTTAATAGTCCTTTGTTTTGTGTTATGTCTCAGAAAGGATCTTTGAAGTTAAAATCCATTTTCTATCTTCATCAAAGTCTTTTATAAATTTTCTCATCTGTACGTCAGTTGTGTAGACTGAGTTCTAATAAATATTTCTGATTTCTGTGTCATTCATTTTGAAATAAATACACTAAACCCATATATATAACTACCATATTAAAGCTCTTATTGCAGCATTGCATATTTCTAAGATTTTTCAAAACATTAACCTAGCGGTGAGAAATTGAAAATAGCACAATACTTTGGAAAAAAACAAATGATCTTGAAGCTTATGTTCCTGCCACGGAAACCTGGTGTCAAAATTCACAAGATAGACACTTCACCTCAGCTGTAGAGAAAGCAAATTTGATGGTAAGAAATCACAGAAGCACAGAATGCTATTTGGAAGAGACTGGTGGATGTCAACTGCTGGATCTTTGCTCCAGCAGGGTGAGTTGGAGCCGTGTCCAGATGGCTGTTTAGTACCTCCAAGGCTGAAGATGCTGCAGCCTCCCTGCGGAGCCTGTGCCAGAGCTTAGTCACCCTCAGAGTGAAAGGGTTTGGGAGAACCTCCTGTGTTTCAGTTTGCTCCTCTTGCATGCCCCTCAAGGAGAACATGGCTCACCCAGACACCAACATTCAGGAGATGTATATGATGAGTTTCTTCATGCTATGCTTCAGGCATTCATATAGAACTAACATTTCATGTTCCTTCTGAATAGGTAAAGGAGCAGGTACTGTGAAGCAAGTGGCTGAACTTGATCACTCATATCCTGAATGGTTTCCTGCATTGCAGGGTATTCTGAGTAATAATTCTTTAGTGGTACCTCTTGAATTTAATCTCTACTGGATGAAACACTGACATATTCCTCGTAACAAAGCCTGAAATTCGGGGCTTATAGATGTGTACTGTGGTTAAAAATATTATCTGTCCTGCCCAGTGTGTCATATATAGTATATTTTAAACAATATGAGAGTATTGTAGGGAAAAATGGTCAAAGAAACATTACAGTTTGGTGATTAAACCAGTCACCTAGCAGGACAGGGATGTAAATCCAGTCTGTCCTCCAGCTTAAGCAGAGATGGGATCAAAGCCTTGCCAGTTCTTGCCAGTTTTTAACTGCAGCTTCCATATTTCTACTTTAAAATCTTGCCTTAGTTGTGGTCCCTAAATCCAAGAGCAGACTAAGAGTTATATCTTCCTCTTACCTTATCCTGCATGCAAGGCTTAAGATTCAGAAAGCATCTTGCATTCATGAGGAATCTGTTCAGTTAAATCAGGTGTGCAGACACTGCTAGGCCAGAGGTGGCCAGGTGGGAAACTCTATAAAACTTGGTTTGCAGTGACTGAATATCTTTGTTGACTGGGCTTTTTTTATCTTATTTGGTTCTGCTTTTTGGTATGGCACCATCTACCTTCTCTCCAAATATACAGTGGTAAAGTCCTTTCCCACTCTTTACACCTTCCAGGTCATACCAGCCAGTCTCCAGATACCAGCTCCAACCTCCTGAACAAAGCATTTGCCAACAATACAGCGTGTACCTTGCTTAGTCCCCCTTAAATGTAGCGTTTGATAAGACTGGAACAATGTTCATGAGCTGATCACATATTTGTGTATAGGGTCTCTTGTACGGTCTTATTTCTACTTTATGTTACCTTTATGGTCTTTTGTTAGAGTTGACATAGTTATTGGTGATATGTTGGTGGACTTATGTAGATGTACTGGATCTAGCAATTAATGGAAACTCATTCCTTTATCTACAAATCACCTACAGTATTGCAATGTCAAATTTTAGAGACACCTACATTTAAATTTATATCTATGAAATATAAGTCTTTTGAGGTTAAACAGCTTATATTGTTATGACAGGAAATATTTCTTAATGGCCTAACTTCTTGAAAAGTTTCAAAAAAGTCTTGTGACCTTCATGGTGACTGATAGGTTGCCAGTCAGAGCCCTTCCCTTTCCCTCCTCACACCACCCCCACCAATATAAGACCTCTTAGCAGCCAGCTAAAAAAAAGGCAATGGGTATGGGATTCAACTCCAGACTTAGATTAGGTACTACACACAAAGCTCTTCTCCAATGAATGTCCCAGTAGAAATGCTGCAAGACCATTGCTGAATCTAGAAATTAAGTGGAGCATTGTCATCTCCAGTCTTCCATACTTATTCATTCTTACAACTTTCTTTGGGAACACTGTCTACCCTTTCCTTGACACTATTTAACATTTGGAAGAGAACATTTTCCTAATGACAAGAATGAAAATTGTCTTACCATCTATTCAAGAGATGTAACTTCCATAGAAAATAATGGTATCTTTTTTTTCTGTATAGACATTGCCTCATGCAGCCTATACTTAAGTAAAGGAGCTATGCAATCATGAAAAATATAAGTACAAGGTGAAACAAAAAAGTAGAACTAGTCTTTGTTATTCCTCAGCTATGAAGCTTACTCTGTGGTCTTCTCATTAATGTCAAGGCTGCAAACTAGAGAAAAGCTGAGTAACAAAAAAGATATTTAATTTGTTTTGACTGAAAACAGTTCTTTAAATTATTTAATTTCATCCAAGCTGTTTAAGCACTAGTGGAGACAAAACATGCTAAGAAAAGCTTCATAATGTTTCAGTTCAGATTAGACAGTAAGGAAGCATCTTCTTCCTTTAAATATGGATATATCAGAGATAAAACACGGGGTGGAAACAAAGAGCCTGCTTTACAAATTTGTTGGGATTAATCATGCCTTTCCTGTGAAAATGTTTTAATATAGTTAAATGTGAACCAGTTTCAAGCAATTTTGTAACTATGTGGTTAATGTCAGATAATAAATAAATGATTGTAATTAATGGAGGACTGAACGTTTCAGCACATCTACCTGAGGGCTAACAGTCTGAAATATAAAAAATACTCCCCCAGTTTTGTAGGTCGAGGTATTCAATCAACCCAATAACAGCCCTGGATATTTTTCTATAACTGTATAATCCTGAGAAATGATCAGTAATCTCTAGGTTGGGGGCATTATCTAACATCTTACAAGGATATAATGCATTTTGTACTTTAAATTGCCTTTGATAAGCACTATTTATGTAGTGGCAAAAATATATAGTGGCACTATTTATGTAGTGGCTTCTGATGATCTTGCTGTTGTCCTACTGCTAAGGAGCCATAATGTAATAATTTCTATTGAAGCTATGAGGGTTCTTTTAAGAATTTAAAGTGAACAATATTCCAAGCCACTATTGAAAAAAATGGCCCTGGCCTAATTTTCGAAACCTGGAAAACAAATACAGATTCTAAATGGGATTTTTGGTAAGGTTGTCTTTGAAGTTATTGTAGAAGTGCTATGGTTTTGAAAGGCTTTTCTTAGCTTCAGGTAACTAAGAGTACTTGTGTTTAGCACATAATGTATCTACATCCTGAAGTAGTGTTTTTAAAAAAAAAAAGTCATGAAGGAGAAACTGAAAACCAAGGTCACATGTCCAATATTTAAATTTGAGTACTATAGAAGTTTCATTAGGATAAAAAAAATCTTTTTTCTTTTTCTGTTGATATTATCTTACTGGATTAATAAGTTTAGCAAAGAAAAGATTGTACTTTCCAGTGCTTAAAGGATGGGTAAGGCTCTTGGGGCTTAGAAGAATAGGAACAGAAAGGTTCAGTAGGTGGCACTCTTTCCTTTGAATATTTTCAGCACCAAACTCTCTTAAGTTGCTTTTTAAAGCTGGTACCTTCTAAAACGACCTTACAATAAAGATGTGCCCTCAAGTGGTTGTTCTACATTGGATGGGAGGCTTTAGACAAACCATGCTTGCCCTAAACAATTATTATATCATAAAATTATACTCTACTGACTTCCATTTCCTCAGTTGTGTCAGTTGGTTATCATTCCTTTTCCAAAATATGGAGAATCATTGTTCTTCTTGAAAAAATGGCATTCTCTCTCAACTGTTATTGCAAGGAATTTAAGAAAATGCAGGTTCTTGTAACACTATAGTCATGATACCACGTATCATGGTTTTTTAGCATCACTGAAGAATGAGTGGATTACAAAAGCTCAGTGTTTTTTTTCATTGTTTTGTGTGTCTGGATAGGACTTGAATAACCTAGATTCACCCTTTCTTAGGAAAAAAAAATCACATTTTCTTAGGCAAACAGTGTGTTTGCCTCAAAGTAATCAAAATGATCTGACATTTTAAGAGCTGACAAACACTTCTCAAAACTAACAAAAATTCAGGCCTTTTTCACAGACCTGAACACTTGGTAGACAGTTGTATTTTTATTTAACTAGACAATCTGTAAGAGACAGTATGAGTATAATAAACAAAAGATGCTTGGGACTGGTCAAATCAAAGACACAAAACTTTAGTGCTGATGCATGTGTTCTCAGAAATGAATGCACATTTACACACATACAGCTTTGAAATAATGCCCATTACATTTTGTTTTCCCTTGTCTGTTCATCTCAGTTATTTTACTTGTCATGTATTTACGGGTGCTGTAAGAAGCAAGAAACATACAGCTCTCCTGCACTGGTGCACCCTGGGATGAGGTATGACCCAGTGGAGTGCTCTGGGAGGAGCCCAGAAAGAGGGCCCAAGGTACATGAAATGTCAGTACAAACCATAATCAAGTTTCCAGCATGGCTCCTGTGTATCTCCCAGTCTAGCTCTTCTGGTAGTTGGTAGCATTCACAGACTAAATGTGGCTTTTGGGCTTATTCATCCATGACAAATCTTTTGCAGCTTTGCCATTTCATTCCCTTTTGGTGTTCTTGTGGCTTAACTGAATTACAACTCCAATACTAATAGTGCTGAAGTGAGAATGAGATTTATTATACAGACAGTTCTCTTTTACTCCTCTAGGCATTGACATAATTTCCCTATTGAAGAGCACTTTTTTTTTAAAATTCATATTTGGAAAATGTCTTCTTATTACTATGATTTGCAGTCTTATAGTTTTATTTCAAGGACAAATGCACACTTTTGTTCAGGCTAATATTCCAGAGAAAATGTGCTTCAAAGTGAGATTTATTACAATTAGTCTTACTTAACTAAGTTTCCATTTTAAGACCTATTTTCTTCCCTTCATATGAACATTTAAGAGAAGTGAAGGATTAATGAATTGAATAAATGTAGGAGCTGGGCTAGTCTGTTTTTACTCCTATCAGTTGTTTTACTAGCAGAAAATACCCACTATATGGTCAGTGAAGTACTGAAGGAAAATAGTTGCTTTCATGCTGTAAGAATTCAGAGTTCAATATACTTGTACTGCCTTTCTCTCTTCTCTGTACAAAGTGATTAGATACCATCTTGGCACTGTCTGGGAAATAGAAAAAGTCAAGAATACAACTGGCCAGTTTCTAAGGTCTGCTTCATACAATGTTGTGGAGCTTTCTCTGATGGATGAATACATTTTGGATAGGGGCTGGGGTGCTGACCTTGGCTACAGAACCTGATACGATTTAGGGCCTGGATTGATGGTGCAATCACAGCTGAAATTATTTCCCCTTCTTAAGAAAGGGTAAGTTGGTGTCAAGTTATCTTTATTTGTTAATCATTATTTTTTGAGGGTAAGGAAGAAAACTTAAATCGGGTGACTTGACGTGTTGATTGTCACTCGTCTATTACAAGTTTTGAAATACAACATAGATGGGTAAAAATACAGATAGCACATTTATTTGTTTTGGAAAAAAAAATTGACTTCTGTGCTATGTGTGATACTGTCCAGTCATTGAATATTCACACAGATGATTTACTCATGTAGGAAAAAGTTAGAATTTTTTTGGACCATTCAAAATGGTCCAAAAAGAAATAAGAATCCATATAAAGTTTTGCACCAGAGGACACTTTGCTTTCTGTTCTCATAAACACTCCTTTTGCTGGCATTCTCAACCTTCAAATCCATAAGTAGAAAAACATGAGATATTACATAAGGCTAAGCAGGTTACAAGTAATAGTAGTCTAGAATTCTAACAGATAGTATCACAGTTCCCAAATGAAAATACATTCCTATAAAATGTTTAGATTCCAATTTTCTATGCATTAAAAATATGATGGTGTTTCCTTTACCTCTCAATTTTTTAATGTATGATAAAAATATTTCTTTTACCCAGGAGTTTCATAAATGGGCCTTAACCAAGATCAAGCATCAGGGCACTGTCTGTGCTTGCTCTTAAAGGAGATTTCAATTCATTGCCTTCAAAACATTGGTCTTTGAGTTTGTCATGAGGAATAGCTGGGTTATTATTAAATGCTTCTGTTCGTCACAATAAAAAGAAAGCTGGACTTACCTCAGTCTTTCTGTAGATCTTTCAAAGGTTTGAAATTGTAGATTCCTTGGGAATGAAGTAGTGTGTGAAGCATTTCACACTTCTTAAAACTGCCCCCAGTGATTCGGAGAAGCTGGTTATAGTCAAGTCTGCATTCCTTGCATTCATTGTGCATTCATTTAACACTCACTATTTTACAATCTACCTGCACAGCACCACAAGTCCCACCAATGTTGAATAGTTATCTTAGATTTGACAGAAACTTAACCTTAACTTCTGCTATTACCCCTGACACCTAAAATGAGCACCTGCTTGAATCTGTTTGATCTGAACAGGTATTCAAGGGTACATATGTTTGAACCTGGAGAAAATAGAGAAATTATTATGAAGTGAAGACGTGATGTGTCAAACATCTGACATATCATGCCACCAGCTGGAAAGAAAAAAAAAAAACTTGGTCTATGTCTGAGGTATTTTGCTTCACATCAGTCAAACAGATACCAAAGAAAGCAACCTTTCATTTGGAATCAGCAAAGTTCTGTGCCATCACTAAGATTTCCAGGCTCACTGAGGAGCTGATCAGCAGTGCAGCCAAGTCACTGAGAAGCCCTCTTGAATAGTTGGCACCAGACCAGAAGGGACACAGAGTTTGGGGAGTTTTGAGTTACTGGGGTTTTTTTAACTAGAAAAACAAAACAACAAAAAGGCCAAATCTGAAAATCAGAACCCAGACTACTGCTTAAAGTGCACTAGTCCATATTTTGTTCATGCTTCAAGTTATCCAGATATAACAAATCAACTGAGAGCTAGCTAAGATTTCCCTTTCTACTATTACTGCAGCTACTTATTTCAGGAACTAAATATTGTTTAAAACTTAAAAATATAACTTACTTTAAATTCAGAATTTTCAATATTCCTGCATGAAAGAGTGAATTATTCTGGTTTATATAAATTGAGATATTGTGCAAGAAGTGACAAACTATTCCAGATGGGATACTTGATAAGAAAGAGCACTTAGTATTCTTTTTTTAATTAATCCTTCTAACATCTGAGTATCGTTAGTCAGTTGGTTTTGAAGTTAAATGTAGAAATTGGCAAACAGAGGTTTCACTTCAGAAAACACAAATTCAGCTTTTAATTTAGGTCACTTTATCTCTGCTTCCTTCCTGTGTGCTCACTTTCAGAAGACTGGAACATAATGTGACTCAGCTTGACTCTCCTGGCAGTATCTCCTCAACAGAGGTTCAGTGTTAAGAGTGTTAAGACATTAGCAGGTCAGAGCTGATGAGCACTGATGGGGCATGGCAAGCATTAGTGTGTCTATCTGCTTAAAATCAGAGTTATTAGTGCTTTGCTTTTTATTAGGATAAGTTCATTCTTCTTCCTATTTATCTGTTGTTCCAGTAATTAACTCATAGTGATACTTCTATTTGCTAAATGACCCTTTTTTTGACCTAATTCTAAGTATTTCTGCAAACATTGCCCCTTAGCCTGTGTTCCAGATTAGCACCTAAAAGAATTTCTGCAGCTTTCTGCTTTAACACTTTACCAGTCAAATGATTATTTCTGCTTTTAACTGGATTTTTATCCTCAAAGTGGGTCAGTGTCATCTGCCAGCCTAAACTGGTTATATGCAAACATGCATGCACAAATGCAGGTGCATTTCCATGTCTCTGACTTACCTGTGGAGCAAAGCATTTGGATAATAAAATTGATTCAGAGAGCATGCTCTTCTGTAGCAGGGATTTAAGCAAATATCCAGCATGTCACTTCTCGCAGGCCTTCTCTTCTTCACTTTTCTGACATGTGCCTAAAGGAGTGATCAAGAGACAAGTGTCTCTTTAAGGAGAATAGTAGTAAAATGACATAAGTGAGAAGAGGAAAAGAGACATCAGATGATACTTCAAATAGAAGCTGAAAAGCTGCACAGACTGCAGCAGCACGAAGCAACGTTAGTACATGGTTGCCCTACACTGAAAAAAAGAAAACTTCAATAGAGCAGTGTCAGCATGAAGTAACAAAACAGAGTTTGCCCACTAAAGATTTTATTATTTCTTTTCACCTTGTCTCAGGGACAGGAGAGAGCACTCTCCAGCTTTTCAAACCTGAGGCTTTGCATCATAAAGAACACTTTTTTATATTAGGTAATTTTCTCACTCTGGAAGATAATGTTAACTAGGTTTGTATTTTTAAAATTTCCTTTATTCTTTATTTTCTTTTTCTGTTGTCGTTTTATTACTTTTTAAAAGAAAGAAACCTGATTGTAAAGTTGAAACTCATCTTGCCTAAAAGCCAAAACTTCATCAATAAAAGCATGTTCATACCAGCACATGTAAAATAATTCAAATTTTTCTGAGTAAAGCTTTGAGTATTACTTATCTTTTCTCTGTTTTAAAATAATCAAGTTATAGTACTTTGCTTTTTCCTTGGGATTGATCTACTAGCTGATTTTTTTTTTATTTCCTGTGTTTTTACATATTTTCAGAAGATCTACTCAGTTACATATTGCATATTACATGGCTTAGCTGCATGTTTCTTTACATCTGGGCAGCAGGGACACAGTTTAAAGAATAATACATGGCCTAAAATACCCTTCTGTAACAATTCATCAAATTTCTGTAAAGTATCTGTGGAGTTCTAACAGCTGAGAGTCAGCAGAGTGAACCTGCTCACTGAAAGCTGGCGCCCTGGGCTTTTATAGCACTGCCTCTCTTCACTGACAATTCACTTCTCAAGATCTCACTAGGTTCACACTATTACTCATTGTTATCACTAGCATGTCACTGTTACCTGAAAGCTATCCTTCCTATACTTATAAAGCAGATTATATTTTTCTACAGGTTATATTCTTGATTTAGTTATTCACCTTATAATTCGGCATAATTAGTATCTCTGTGTTTGTAGAATGCTATGTAAACTGTTTTCATTAAGCCTCTGATTTTGAAACCAAAATGGGCTATGGTTGTCTCCAAATATATTTGAGTGTGCTAATTAAAACAGTTGAAATGCAATGTTCTGAAGTCATAGAATAATAGAGTAGTTTGGGTTGGAAGGGACCTGTAAAGATCATCTGGTTCCACTCCCCTTAACTTTCAAACACTTCCACTGGACCTGATTGCTCTAAGCCCCATCCAGTCTGGCCTGGGCTGCAAGGGCACATTGCTGGCTCATGTTGAACTTCTTGAACATTACCAAAGAACAAAGAATCCCTGTGTAATGTTTTAAGTTCATTGACTAAAACATTAAATATATTAAGTTCATTTGCTAGAATAAATTGAAGGAGTATTTTTATAACCTTCCCCCTGCAGACTGTGGATATATCCATGGAACCACAGTGCTGCTAAAGGGTACTTCAAAAACTGCAGTACAAAATTAGCATCACACAAAGCATTTAGTTTAAAAGAGAAGAAAATTCTAAAACACACATGCAGACTTATTTCAACTGCTTAAGGTTTAAAGGTTTATTGTGTACTTTCTTCTATGTTCAATCAATTTTATTCCAGCAGAGAATCTAAGAGGTGAGAAAAGCACAGGGAGAAGATTCTTCACAATCCCTCATATAACAATAGTAGCCTGAAATCAGACTGGTAAAAGAAAATGATATTCCTAATCCTTGAGCTATGAACATAAATTAAAGAGGAGCTATGGAGGAAAAGGTATTGTTTACATCCTTTCTTTCCTTTATACTTAGGAGACTCATTTTTGGAAATAGGCCTTCAAAGACTCTGTTTGCAAGAACAGTAACTGTAGTTTTTAAGGATATTATAACTTTTTAAATAGGCAAGGTATATCTCATTTCTTTTGAGCTCCAAGTACAGCTTGCAGAGGTCTTTGCAAAAATTTAGTCTCAATTTCTTCATGAACAATTTGCAGCTGTTAGTTTTCTGAAAGACTTAATTTGGAGAAGGTATTTCCCTACCACTTTCTGCTTGCAAGTGCTTAAACCTTGTTAGTTTCAGAATGTTTAAAATGCTGGCATAGAAACAGCTGAACTTCTAAGTGTTTCACTGAAACTTACTTTACACCCCTTATTGCCTGGGGGATGTTGTTCAAGTTCAAATTAATTATACTTTAATGTTAAAATAGCTCCTACTCCTACTCTACTTTCCCCCAAGCTGACTTAAAGATAGTTTGCATATGAAGATTTTATAGACAATATAGTAAGATTTTAATCCTCTTAAGAGGTTGTATTTATTGATGGTTGTGCTCAACATGTTTGGTATAGTCTCTTTGAAGTTTTTTAATATATGTGATAGGTATGTATTGATGTTTGGTTTTTCAGTGCTTTGTTCTTCTGCAGATGCAATGGAAGCCCATGATTTTCACACTGAATTTTAGCTTTTTAAGCAGAAGTAAATATGAAAGGTCTAATTGCTTCAGCACTGTAATTAAGTCTTGTAGGCATGATACCTCTCAATCGTAATTCATAGTAAATACATAGATTTATGTTTGATTATTTGTTTGTTTGTTTTTCCTGGTCAGTTAATATATGTAATAAAGAGGAACAGTTTCAAAATATTTAGTTTAGCCAGTCTGAAAGGATGAGCAAATAAACATCTGATTAGAAGATTGAGGAAAATCCACATTTCTATACGACTAGCTTTAAGTCTTCACAGCCATTGACTCAGACAATCAAACACTGAATGACACAAACTAAGGTGTGACTGTTGCAGTTAGCAGCTTTATGATCATATGCATGTAGCCAAGCAATCATGTGTCTTACGGAATGACCATAAATGATTAATAGAGCTGAAAAGCTGGGCCACGTGTCTCCTCAGATTTGTTTCCTCTCCTCTACTTTCAGCAAGCAAATCCACTGCTCAATTTTTCAACATTTTATTCTATTGTGTCTCATAAATCTGTCACTGAATCTCTTACTTGTGAGGGCTGACCATTTGCTATTTATCTGAAATGCACTGTATGCATAGACAGGCATTATGCTTGGACAACATTAATTTTTTATTTCCTTGTGTTTAGTAAGTTAAATTGTTCAATACACAATTTGAAGAGTTGGTTTTCTTTTTTGTTTTTTTTTTTTTTTTTCTTAATCTATATCTGATAGATGAAGTCCATTTACTAAATTTACTCAGCCACAGTATTTTCCAATGCACACTATTTTGGTACTTCCAGACATATTTACAATCTATTCATTGAGTGCTTGGCACATTCTGCTGATGAATCCTTGTCACGAAGCACAGTACCTACCTTGCTCAACTGGATTGCTGACTAGGTTAGATACTATGGCACCAATATAATCCGTCCAGAGCAATCCAGAAACTTTCTTTTCTATTCCACTTAATTCCAGATTCTTCCCTGTGAGGGTGGGGAGGCCCTGGCACAGGTTGCCCAGAGAAGCTGTGGCTGCCCCAGCCCTGGAAGTGTCCCAGGCAGGATGGATGGGGCTTGGAGCAACCTGGTCAAGTGGAAGGTGTCCCTGCCTGTGTCAGGGGGATGGATGATCTTTAAGGTCCATTCTGACCCAAACCATCCTGGGATTTCGTTATTCTATCAAAGGGCAGATCCAGGGATGCCTCAACAATGCCATCAGAGCCACACGTGTGCTCAAGCTTCCAGCCCTGGGGGACCGAGCCCTCGGGCAGGCTCCATATGGGAGAATATAAGGGGATACAGGATGGGTAAATAAAGGTAGTAGAGAAAGTAATCTTGCCCCCTAAAGAGTTGCAGCTGAGCCAGTTATTAAGGATTAGGAGCAGGCCTGATTTCAACAGGCTACACCTGTAGCCAATCAGAAGAGTGTTATAGAAGAGTGGATTGGTTGATTGAGGGAACTGGAGTTAGTTGGCTGCTACAAGGACGAGTCAGTGTCTAGAGGAGCTGCTTACAAGAAACATCAAGGAGGTGTGAAACTCTAGTAATATGGAACCCTTGCAATGAAATGACAGTAGAACTCCTGCACTATAATGACAACAGGAGAGAGCACCCAGGCCTGCTCCCTGCCTCGGCTGGGACCCCAGTGCAGCTAGAAAATGCAGGCATTTAAATATTGAAATTGTTATTGTTTCTGTCAAAGAATTTGGAATTCCATCCCAGTAAGCTCTCTGAAGTTTTCCTCAATCCATGGAATATCTGTGTCAATTATAGGCAGCAAATACTGATGCTGTCCTGTCATTCGATGAAGGAGTGATCCCACCAGCCACATAGCCACATTGCTACTTATGTTAGAGGAAGAAGAGGGTGTGGAGATTGGTTTGTTTGCTTGTTTGTTTTCTGTTCAGTTCTTCATAACCTTCCTGTTAAATGGAGAAAAACATCTCTGATTCACTTTGCTTACTGTTGGCCTTTTATGAGATCATTGATTTTTAGAAATTTAGTCCAGCATGACCTAAAATTCCACATTCCTTACTCAAGTCTGACTTCTGTTACACAGAATACTATTATTTTATAATAACACTACTATATTGGCTCATGTTTTCTTGTTATCATCGTTCATAGCTCTGGTCACTCTGAGGTGACAGTGTATGCCTGTGCAAGAGCTGTTTTCTGCAGTGACTGCCCTAGTGAGGTGACACTACCAGGCATTAATGTGGCTGGTGAAGAGTTTCCTAACTGCTTTCTACCTTGAAAATCAGGTGTTTAATTTGCATCATGAAGGAGGTGGAGTTTATCCACTGGGCAGTGAGAGCCTGTTCCTGCATAAGTGCTTCTGTGCTGTCTCCTCAAAGTTGCCTTCCTCTTTCCTATTTTACTTTCTCCTCCTCCAGAATACTCTGACTGCAGCAAGCCCAGCCCTTCTCCCAGGATGCTTACTGGAGATCTGACATACAAACAGATTAAAGGATAGAACTGTGTTTGAGTTCTGTAGGAAGCAGAGCAGAACATCTGTGCTCTGGGGTCACCAAAACCTAATTGCGGTCACCAAACCCCAATTCCTGATTGTAACTGCAACCAAGTCAATGAGAGATGAGTAATAGTCTAAAGCAGTTTTGAATCATTGTTTGATTCAATTGAATCACAGTTTCGAATGACATAATTTACTGAGGATCTATAGAGGTAAGAAATGGATGTGGACCCCCCTGACAGTACTATTCTCTAAAATTAAGCCTTGCAACTTTAAGACATTGGCTAATTTCCCTTCCTCTAGGTAACTCTCTCCATACTCTCTCTGTGTCCTATTTATTTATTTTTAGCCCTTCCATTGACTGCAAATCTCTAACCATAATATGACATCTGGTCTCTTCATGTTACACTATATAAGAATGTCTCAAAGCCTGCCAATAGAGAGGATTCATGTGTCTGGTTTTATGGAACATTTTAAAGAGATTTTTGTCAACACTTCTTGCAACACATTATTGTATTTGTCTTTTATTCTTCTGGCTGTTTTCCTTTTCAAACTCTAAGCAACTGCCATTCACCCTGACTCTCCCACATGCTTGGTTAGTCACTATTTTTCTTCTTGGTGATTGTCATCCTGCCAGTGCCCAGGGAGAGCTCTGAACCAGATCCCTACCTGCATTTGCTCAGCACCTTATTCCCCATCTGGTGTTGTGAATTCCTGTTTATTTTCTGGCCTGCTAGTTGGGACAGAAAAGTGTACCTTCACACTCTGAGGAGGTGTGATTTGACTGCTTGACAAATAGCCATCCTAGTAAAGGTTTGGAAACATGGGCGAGGCAAATATGGCTGGTTATACACCATGTGATTTCACTGTACTAAATTCTAATTGTTGTTGACAAAAATTGCAATGGCAACTTCTAAACTGCCATTGGAAGAGCATCCTTCTAGTATCCTGGTCGGCTGAATCTCAGTTACAGTGCTGACCAAGCCAGACAGATTTGAAAGTCTTGCACCCAAGGTCTTACAGTGTCAAATGAAACTGGTGGTACTGATGGTCCTGATCTCCATGTTCCTCAAGGCACTGTGGTGTCAGCTGCTGTGACAGGGCTGACACTGACATTAACCCCAGTGAAATACTGCCACATACCAGCGGTTTGCTTATCCTCATGCAATTATCACTAGAGAGGCTTACATCTGTAACATCTCCTAAAGAAATAAAAGTAGCATTAGTAGCCATGCTGCAAACATATGGTGCCTCAGAGCAGCTGGGAAAACACCGTGCTCCAGCTTTCTTGATGGAAAGCACTTTTCCTCTGCCAACTGCATTTTGTAAAACAGTTCAAAGCCTTTTACCAGCTTTCAGGGAGCTGCTTGCCACAGGGAAATGCTTGTGAAAGGAGTGGGCAGGCAGGCACCCAAACAGCAGAAGTCATAAGCTATCTTGCTACCTCTCCCCGTCTTCCAGTTTCTACGCAGAGTGCTTGGATTATCTGCTGAGAGGAAAAATTACCAAAGGTATTTGGATACAAGTAAGCCTCCTACATGTATAGGATGGCCAATTCAGATCATCAGATTAACTGAGCACTGGCTTTTCAAACATGAATTCTCTAGGAATGGTATTGCTGAATCAGTGTCTTCCTGCCGTACACTTCTTTTGCTGTGCCCCATTGAAATTCTGTGTCTTTTTAGCCCACCTTTCTTCTCTGTGGTCAAATACCTCCTGCTCCAGTATCTTGACCAGTTTGTTTTCATACTGCTAACTTTAGATCTAACACTTGTGCAAATGCAACCCCATGGTAGGTCCTAAAGATCAGCTGATTGACTTCTAAGAGCTTCCTTTCACCTTCTCCTCAAAGGGCATCTCTGTACTAGGCTCTATCAAATGCTGCATCTGATCTCCAGGTAGTGGTGCTGTCTGTTCAACTTCTTGTTCAGGTTATTGCACTTCTCCTTCAGACTTAGAACCTCAAAACCATCAATTACCCCAGGTCAGAAAGTCCTCAAATGTTCATCTGGTCCCACCTTCAGTGGGAAAGAAAGGAAGACTTAAGAAGGGAAGGATATTATGAATATCAAGTCCATCTGTAGAAGACATCCTACAGTAGATAGGGAAAATAAGAATCATTGTAAAAATATTTTCTTAGGTCTATTCAATATAAAAACCTCTCACAGGATGGCCACAACACACTTTATTTTCCCAGCTCAGAACTTAGCATCATATGGCAGCTGTTCCTGAAAGAGTAGAATAACCAGAGGAAATATAGGATTACCTATAGGAATTATATGCTCTTTGTTTGTCCTTAGTTACTATGTTCCCATTCAGGATGGGGATCCATATTCTGGATTTTTCCTGGACAGTTTCCCCTCAAATTAAATGAATATATCTCATGACAATAAAGCATCATTCTAAAGCATTTCAGTGAGAACAGCATCTTTGATAAAAAATTTCTCTTATCTCTCAAAATGTTAAAGAAAAGAAGATAAAGGAAAAGATGCAGATACAGGTTCTAAGAAATTCAGGGAAGGAAAGCTTTCCTTATTAAAGCAACATAGATTTGTGACATAACCTAATGAGTGATTTCCAAATAATTGCATGAACCATTGGGTGCACCTTCTACATCTCTTCTTTCAAGACTTTAATAAATGTTTAGTCTATATTCTACACATCTTATAGCTGCAGTTTAATTATCACAAAGTTTACTTTTGGTATTTGGTATATATAATCTTTATAATATATGCCTCATAGACTTCTCTAAAACAGACATTCTCCCTGGATAGAAACATTTTCAAAAATTCTTTAATGTGTTATTCAGCTCAAGAATAAGTAAGAGTAATTGAAAGCAGACCTCTCTCGGTGTTTCAGAGCAGTAAATGTTAACAGATGAAATGCTTAAATGGCAGTGAGGCTCCTGTTAGTACCTGCGGACCTGGGCAGAAAGGAGCCCATGCTGGAGCAGGTTTGCTGGCAGGGCTTGTGACCTGGCAGGGGACCCATACTGGAGCAGCCTCTTCTGAAGGACTGTGTCCTCTGTTAGAGCAGTTTTTGAAGAACTGCAGCCTGTGGGATGGACCCACCTTGGGGCAGTGCCAGAAGATCTGCCTTCCATTAGTGGAATCCCATGCTGGAGCAGGGAAGAGTTTGAGGAGGAAGGAGCAGGAGAGACAATGTACAATGTACTGACCTCAGCACCCATTCCCTTTGCCCCTGCACTGCTGCTTGGGGAAGGAGATAAAGACATTAGGAGTGAAGTTGAGCTCTAGAAAAAAGGAGGTGTTTTTAGTTGTGGTCTTGATTCTTATTATCATTATCAATGAATTACTGATTAATAAGGGAGTGACCTACTGCCTTATCAATCAGTAATTCATTCTATTAATTTCTCCCAGCTGAGTTTTGCCCATGATGGTACTTGATAAGTAATACCTCAGTCCCTGTATCAACTCACAAGCTTTCTGTTGAATATTCTCTCTTAGTTTTGTTGGGTGTGGTGTGATATTGTGGCTTGGTGGACCCTTGTCAGCCACACCAGCAAAGAGTGACTTCACAGGAAGTAGGCACATGTAGAGAGTTTGGACCCCTTTTGTTATAGATTTCAAGTAATTCACCTTTCAGAGTCTGTCACAATAAAGTGTATATAACTTGTTACAGAGTATCAAACTTAACTTTAGCATGTCCAAAAAAAGATAGACCGTTACTTCAATTCCCATGACTGTCATGCAAGAGATGGAAGGAAAGTATTATTTGAAACTGCAGTTCAAAAATAGTGTTCAACATACATTTAAGCAAGTATGTTAAAAAAATGTTAATCTATAATAATTTAGAGCTATTCAAATTCTACAGCTTATCTTACTGCAATAAGTCAGTGGGATTCCCAACAGAAATATTCAGGGTTAATGCAGCATAATGAGGAAAAGGTTACTTGACACAAACTAGTAGACATCTCCAGGCAGTTTTCAAAGAAGTTCCTAGTCACCCTGTTAATTACATTCAGCCCTGATAAATTGCCTCCTGGTTTCAGTCATTTCGTGTCTTTTCTCTTGATGAAGTTAATTTCTTTCTATGTTCCTTAAAATACATATCAGCTAAGAACAACAGATTCAGTTAAATTGCATTGTCACAAAAAACAAGCCTGAAAAATGACCTTCAGAATTCTGGTGAATTTCTGATATCATACATTGTAAAACTACTAGAGAATTTGAATTCAGGTTTTCAGTTTTCAAATTTTCTCAGAAATTTATGAAGGATGTTATTTTACCAAGCTGTTATACTTATGAAATAAATGGCACTCATGTGGATCTTAATTCAGGGTTTAAAATTAAGCACATGGAACAAGTATTGCACATCTGGATGCAGCTTGGAAAGGAGGAGAAAAGCAACTGTCTTAGGTAGATGATTATAAAAATATTACTGTATAGGAATCATGTCATAGAGTAATGGTCATGACTATGCAGTGATCTTATGTTAAAATAACTTATTTTTGCAATGAAAGTTGAGTCTTCGAGGAAAAGGAGAATTTACAGCAGATTGCTAGTTATCTGTGGATGTTTTGTCCACTGTGAAAAGAATTCTTGCCTATATGCAGACTTATGGTTTGTTTGATAGATTAGTTGCTTTGGGATTCTTCTCATGTAAACATAACAGCTACTTATTGGAATAAAAATAGAAAGTTATTTGCTATGGTATTTGGAAATTTCGGTGACGAATGACATATACTAAAAAGAGATAATACCTGACTCGAGAAAAGTATGGAGAAATAATTACAGCAGTCAGGTTCATGGAAGAAAAATGGTGATCAAGAAATGTCTAATGATTGACAAAGATAGATGAGGCACATTCAGAATGTGAAAAAAGTTGCAGCAACTGCTTTGGGAGTTACCCATGTATACAGAATTTCACTGCAATGAAACATTTGCAGGGTTGCCATTAAGTGCAGTAGAGTGGAAGGAATAAGTATCCATGGACCACAGTGCTCCACCTCTCTCCCAAAGGCAGGATTTAATTGAGTGAAGGGGTGCAAGATAACTCAGAGACTCGTGTGTAACAAAGCTTTTGTGTATGTGTGGATATGAGGGGTCTGGAGCACAAGAGCTGAGGGCTGGGGTTGTTTAACCTGGACAAAAGGAGGTTCATTACCAGTCCTTATCACTCCCTTCAACTACACAAAAAGAAGTTGCAGAGAGGTGCAGGGAGGTCTCATCTCCCAACAAGCAATAGGACAAGAGGAAAAGGCCAGGAGTCTATTGAGCCAGGAGAGGTTAGGAGTGGGTATTAGGAAAAACATCTTCAGAGAAAGTGTTACCAAGCATTGAAAAGAGGCTTCCCAGGGAAGTGGTTGCATCCCCATCCCTGGAGGTATTTAAAAGATGTGTAGATGAGGCCTTAGGGATGTGTTAGTGGTGGATTTAGCAGTGCTGTGTTAGCAATTGGACTCCACTATCTTATAGGTCTGTTCTAACCTAAATGCTTCCATGTGCATATGAAAAGTTACCAAAGGCACAGGAGACCATAGGCAGAATGAATGTGGACTTCAAAAAGCACGATACAATTCTGCCCAAAAGGCTTGGGTGCCAGGTATCATATCAAGGATGTTATATACCTAGGATAACTTAATGGAGATATATTTCATTCACAGTTCTGGATAAAAACTTTAATGCATTGCACGTGAAAAGAAATGCAGAGTGGCTGGTGAAATGACAGAAGAATGAATATTATGGTTATAATTTACCCTTTATAAGAAAGGCAAGGAAAGATGCATCTTTCAGCAAGAAAACTTTGTACTTGAGAATGGGTAAACAAGCATGGTCAGCAACTGAAATACAGGTTATATTCACATCTTAACTCATCTGGATATGGAGGGCTCATTTCTGGGTTTCAGGCTTGTCCCCAGTGGGATCACAACTAAGAAAAAGAAAGAAAGTTAGTTGTAGAGTTATTCTTTCAAAGGATTAGTATGTTCCAGGATTTGAGTGTAATTTAAGCTTCTTAACCATGCATATGTCTTCAGCAGATTATTAAAAACAAAACTGAATTTCTGTTGTCATTATAAGCTATTAATTATATATTGCAATTCTTCTCACACAGCAGTGGGTATGAGTGCAGTTGTCTCTGGAGCAGTATTGTCATAGACTGTTCAAAAATGTAATGGATGGAGCAGGAGAAGTGGGAGGGAAAGCAATAGGAATGTCACAGGGCAAGGAGGTGGTAAAAGAGGTGTAAATAGAAGAATAATTAATATAACAAATAAGCCTACATGGGGAGAGAAAGGGAGTGAACTGTTGTGGACAGCACACATTTCAACAGCAAGATGAATTGCAGCATTTCTAACCATAGAGTTGGATTCAAATGAGAGCTACAGTGATTAGTTTGCTTTATGGGTTGGTTTTGTTTTTTTTTTTTTTGTTTTTTTTTGGTTCATTGGGTTTTGTTTGTTTGTTTTATGTAAACAAAACATTAAAGAAATGTTTGAAGGAATAAATGAAGATTTATAGGAACATATAGCTGTAGACAAGAAAAAAAAATAAGCCTAAAGTTCATAGATCTCCTATTGGTAGAAAGTTTAGACAAGAAATTGTTGCATAGGAATAAAAAGCCCATTAATAGCTACATGTAGCTCAAATTGTTTTATAATAAAACCAAACGTGTCTGCTGCTGCAACTGACTGGCTGTGAATAATTCCCTCATTCTTTGGTTTCAGCTGATGGCACCCTGGCAATTCCATGTTTATGAAATCAGATACATAATCATTATTAAAAGATTTTGACATTTGTATGCAATCATAAAACATCACTGATGAATGTTCTGTTTATTGTAGAAACAGAATAATAATGGTTTTGGACTGACTGGCACGATGCTATTTGGAGAACACTTCTTAGCAAAAAAATTTTCCAGTCCTTAAGCTTTTGGGAGGTTCTGAGAATTCGATATTAACAGTAGCTCCAGTCAAGAGACAGATGAGCTCAGTACCTGTCAGGATTAAGCCTGGTTTGCATTCCAAAATTCAAGGTTGGACAAGGTTACTTTTTGTTTTTCTTTTATTTTCCCTTTAACAATAGGGAATAACAATGTAGCACTTCTGAAAGTGTCTCCAAGAAATACGAATTAATCTGTTCTGCCTCTGTGAAGACTTTCTCTACATGTGTCGTATACTGATAACATTACACAAGTAATTATCATTATCTCTGAGCAAATGTTTTCAAACATTTGATATCTTTTAATAAGGAAAACACAGTGCATTTTGCATAGAAGAGTTGGCAAGATCCAGGTGATATGGTTACCCAGGAAGAGAACTAGGGGAACAGGAGATATATTGGGGATTAAAAAAAAAAAGAAAAAGAAAAAAATCCCAGAAATTGAATACGTAAAAGAATACTGCTCGTGCACAGCATTATTGGTTAATAAACATCATTATGTCTCTCAGGGGTACTGAAGGGATTTAGCAGTGAGCTGTAGGTGCCCATTGGATGTAACTGTAAAACAGGTCACAGAACTGTAAACCACAGTTCACGAACACATCACTGAATTAAAAAAATACCCAAGTCACTGTATATATGCATAGCACCTTTTTAAACTTGTTTACTTCACAAAAGCACTGCAACTGTTTACTTTAATTACTTCATTTTCACTTTAGGCATAATTTAGGTTCAACACTCCAGCTGCAAGAATGATTAATGAACCTGCAATTAATTAACATAATGGTATTAAATAATAATGTATAAAATAGTGTGAAAGCGCCACAGTGCTTTTTACCATATTCCACAGATGTCACACTTTCCTGGGAAACATTTTACATCATTGAGAGTTAAATATGAGTTAATTTGTCTTCCTTCCTTTGGCCTTTTCCGAAGCCAACTAAAAAGTTAGATGTGCTGTTACAGAACTGTGATTTAGAATTATATAAAGGAGTGCAGCAGTCTTCTGATCTCTCTTTTTCTTCAACACTATTAGCTGAAATAGCTGCAATTTAATTAGAAGAAGAGAATAGTTTAGGTTTTTTTACCTGTTTATAATCAGGACACAGTGAAAATTTTACTGTCATTAACAAAAAACAATTGGTTTTTTTTCGCTACTATGAGTCATCCTGCCACTTCCATAATTAAATAACTGATTTTTTTTTTTCAGTCTCTGGGAAGAAAAATAGGGTATTGTTTCAATTTCTTCTATTTCTTCAGCACTGTTGCTACCTAAATAGCAGTGGGGTGGATGGTACCCCAGCAATGAACACATTCTATTCACTTTAGCTTTAAAATTTTGGTTGAGCAAGGAGTTCATTGAAGGATCTCTTTCTCCTTTTGTTGTGTATAATAATAGCAAGTTTGTGAACAAGCCTGTCCCATGCCAGCTTTGTCATTGCAAGGAAAATCCATTCCTTCAGGCTGGGTGTCAGCCTGAAAACCTGCTGTGAGTTTCTAGTTTGATCAAACGCTGGTGAAATCCATAAGGATCCTGCAGTCTTTCCATTGCCTCTGAAAATTTGCTGTGGACTTGCTCCCAGCTGCAAGCAGTACTCCGTTTCCCTCAAAAGTGTCCCAGTTCCCTGCAGCAGCAGGGAAAGGGAAGCAGCAGTGCACACAAGGTTTAACTTTACATCCTGAAGCCCTTCAGTAGTGTCTAAATCTTCAGTGCAGGTCACCTGCTCATTGTACCTTCCAAGCAGATTTCTCCAAAGGAGGAGGCAAAGTTGCTCTCAGCGAAACAAACTCTCCTCTCTGGTGCTGGAGCAGAGTGGAAGGAGCAAACCAACAGCCAGTCCTTGGCTGTGCTGCTATTTGCATCTTTTTGTGTAGAATTAAACATGCAGTAGAGGTACAATGAGCTGCAAGCAAGCAGGTTGTTACAGCAGTTGCTGTACCAGCTGATCTAGATTAAATGACCAGCTCAATAATGTTGGTTGATAAATCACTTCTGAATTTGACCTTCCCACTGCATCTTACCAAGACCTGAAATGTCCGTGACACAGTGCAGGTCTGGCTTCACCTTTCTAAGAGTGGGCAGGTCCAGAAGCTGAAAGCACTGCAGCATTTACCAGGCTCCACTGTGAGCTTACCAGGATTCCCTGCATAATTGCTTGGAGAATTTGTGGAACCTAATTTTTTATATTTCTACTGGGGTGTGTATCTTAAATTATGAGAAGGTACTTCAAAAATTAGTGTTTCAGTGGGAATTGTGTGCTCTGCTCTTGCTCTGTTATGTTGAATAATATGTTTAGAGACTTTCTGGGCTCCTGCTCTTCTTTCTAAACATCAGAAACAAAGAGGATATCAGACAGGTGGAAGTCTCTGGGAGAGAAGGTGAATGTTTAGCAAGTGCAATGACTCAGGCCTTTCATAGGCAGGGGAAGGAAAGAATGCATTTCCTCACCTTTATGAATATTTGTTGGATGAAAAAAATCTGACAGATAATAATAAGTCTTCTCCCTGCTTGTCTTTAGCATATCTCTGTGTAGGCTCCCCCTCTCATAACCATTTTGTATTCAATCACAGGAATGACTTTAGTAATGAACAAAGGCTGCACCGCTGCTGTCACTGTCTGCTGATCCTTGTCATCCTCCTGCAGTGTGTGCTGAGCTGCCACGGTTTTAGATAAAGCTCTATTATTCTAAATCACTGAAATGAGAGTGACACTGTACAGCAGGAAAATGCACAAGGAGAAATTGCTTTAAACAAGCCTTATCTGTAAGAATTGAGGTTGCAAATCTATCTGGTTGTGTGTTAATATCAGTGTAAGTTAGTGAACAGTGCAAAGGGCCTGACTTGAAGGCTTATGGTTGGCCCTATGCCCTTTTGTTGTCAATGAGGAGCAGGGCAGACTGTAATAACCTTCCGGCTTAGTTTAAAAAAAAAAAAAAGAAAGCATTGAAATAGCAGTAAAAATAAGGCAACAATATGCTCTCCTTCAGGGAATAAAGCTATCTAGAAAACCATTGGTGAATTATGAACTGATGACGGAGAAAATTCATGATTCCTTACTCACCTGGACAGAAGGCATTGCTTTTAAATTACCTGCTTTACTCTTTCTTCCTTCTTCTCTCCCATCCAGCTCTTACACTCCCAACCAAGTATGCAGAACTGGAAAAAAAAGGCAAAACAGTCTAAATGTAATTTCAGAGTTCATTGATTTAGCTTCAGTTGCACCTCTGACACTTGGAAGTGTTTAGAGGCTCTGAAAGGAGAAAACAGTCTGGAGAGAGTAGAAATCATACTCAAAGGGACAGGATTTGTGAAGTCTAAATGGAAGTCAAACGGTGTGTATGGAAATGTGATAATAGCTCTTAAGCTGTAAGGAAAGAAAACTCATTTTCTTTTCAATAAACTTACCCCTAAAGTGTTACCAATCTGGATGTGGATGGCTTCTTATGGAGAAAACAGATTTTATGTACATAAGAAATGTGTTTTATATGTATGTGAATTCAATTATTTCTGTTTCCATCAACCACTGCAGGTCAATGCTTTCAGATTCTGTATTTGAACTTGTGGCATGAAATATGCTAAAGAAAGTGCTTAGAGCTCATGCACCTCTACCTCTACAAATACTGGTTTTGCTTCCAGAAACTGAGTAAAATCACAATACTTTGTATTACTTTGATCTCTCTGATCATATTAAAGGAGAGGGAACTCTGTAGAATTACAATATATTAAAAGACTATGTTTGGAAATGGTTCACAATGTAAAGCATTAAGGAATTGCTGATACTATTTGCATGTCACTGCTGAATATGGTTGCTTAGCTAGTGAAACTTTTATCACCAATTTGTCCTAGAGAGTCATATCTGAGAGCCTGGATACAAGTAGTTATAAAATTATTTAAATTATCTTGGCAATGAACATCACCTTTAGTAAGGTTGTGCAACAGTCAGTTAAAAGAAAAGAGCTAAGAACTGCCTATGTTTTTAAATTTTATAGTATCTCCATGCTTTGCAAGATGAATCTGTAGTTCAGTAGGTGTGCTTTTTCTTATATATAGCATATCCTATGCGAAAATGCATATTGGGTTTAATCAATCTGCATATGCTGCAAAGCTGCTCATGTTTTATAGAGCATTTTTATTCTGACCTCACATGGCTTCTAACTGCAGGAATTGAACAGGAGTTCCTTGCAGATCTTCCCCCCAGGAGGTCCTGCATTGCTTGAAGGTATAGGTGTCGGGTCTGGCTGTCTGTCTCTGCCCCGACACGGGTAGTGTGGTTCTTGGGTCGCACGCGTTTCAAAGGACGAGTCTGGACTCTTCAGCTTTTCGATCTTCAGATTGTTTATTATTTCTTATCTACAAAATTTTCTGTCTGCCCAACAGAGGTCTGACCTGCAAGCAGTCACAGGCACTCTCTGACCACCCACGGGGCGGTCATGTCCTTTTATACTAATATCTACGTACATAATATTTACCTTTATTTTCCAATACTTTTCACCCATGTTAGCAAGTGCACCTTCACCATAAACCAATCCCCAAGTGCCAACATCACCACAGGAGATGGAGGACAAGAAGAAGGACGAGACACGCCCTGATCCCTCCATCTTGTCTCCATAACCCCCCTGTACCAAAAACCTTAAAGTCTATATTTTCACCCTCTAAATGTGTCCCTTTTACTCCCTTCACTCTAAAGTGATTCTCATGTCCTCAAACTCTTGTTACTTCTGTGGATGGATCAAAATCAAGCCACCAAACACTCTTGGCAACATTCCAGGATTTTCGAGACCCCCCCCAAGGGTTCTCCTGGCATCTCTGGACATCGGGAACGATGTGCTGAGATCCCACATATAGGCAAAGACATTTATGGTCACACAGAAATCCTGTAGTTGTGTAGTGCCAGAGGGAAGGGAAGACATATGAAGAGTACAGTGGATGGAGAAAGAAATAAGACCTGCAGCAAGTGGTTTTGGGAAGATAGTCAAAAGTAAAGCAGACTAAGGAGCACAGATGACACAGCCGAAGCAGGAACTACGGATGTCAGAAAAGGTTAGAGGAGAAGGAAACTATTCTATAAATAATAAAGCACTGATGCTTGCAAGTAATGGAAATGTGGAGTTGTGAATAGTTTCATTAAAGAGCTGTCATATATACTGGTAAAACTCATGTTGCCACACCAGTAAATCTCTATTAGAGAAGTCAGCAACTCTGTACTGCTATCTACTACTGCCTTTTTGACATAAAGTCCACTGACCTGATTATTATGTGCTAACAAAGTCAACATTTCTTCTTCATTTTACCTAAAACAGAGAAAAAGGAATGTAAGTTCTACGTCCCTGAGTCTTTTTAAACAATATTAGGGTTTTGGTTTTTTTTTACCATGAATAACTAACATCTTACACTGCTCAAGAATATAGCCAAATGTTCAATCTTCAGTTATATCTAGTACCTGTATTCATCATGAAAAACTAATTATTTTACCTGTTTCCAAATGGTTTTTGAATAAGAGGTAGCATTGGTTTTGCAAGTTCCATTTACACAGATTTGGAGAGCCTCCCTGCTGAGGTAAGAAGGCCAAGTGTTGTGTGGAGTCTCTAACCTGCCTTCCTGCTCCAGAGCTTTGCAGGGAGCTCTGGTGGGAGCTGGCAGGGAACTGTAGGGAGGCCAGAGAGCTGCAAGTGGTGCTGCTGAAGGTGTACCCTTAGGACACAGAAAACATAATTAGGCTTTACTGGATTTCTCAGACAGCCATAGATCATCTCTGGCAAATTTAGAGAGTGTTAAGTTTGAATTAAAGTCCCCCCATCACACACACTCACCTGCAAGATTAAGGGACATCACAACACTGTGGGTGGTTTTGTTTCTCAGCTGCTCCAAGCTGTTACAGGAGGTGCTGTGGAGGCATGTTTTCCAAGGGGATATGAGAGTGGAGGAGGTCTTGGGAAAATGATGGATCATACAGACATGAAGCATAGAATATGAATTTTAAACTCTTGTAGTTGTCTGGAGATAGGTTTTCTCCAGTGTGTCTCAGAATTCATGCAGGAGATATTTTTTATTTGCTTTTTGTGCCTGTCAGGGAGAATTGGGGTAAGTACTTTTGTTCTTTGTGATGTTCCTGGTCACACGAAGCAACAGCTGTCATGGATAGAAAAATATTTTTCTTCCTTTGCCTTTGTAGAATTGCTTCATGAAAAATATTTACCTCTGAGGAAAGATGCAAATTGTTCATCATGAATCATAAAAAGAAGCAAAGGCAAACTTTATTTCTCAACAAATAAGGGAAAATGAGAATTTTGGGAAAACACTGGAAAATATGAGAGTTCTACCACAGCACATGATACTTTTTAGTTCTTATTCTTCTGTCTGACTATATTGATTCTTATTTTTCACCTTTCTGTATACTCACCTTGTATTGCTGTATCAAGGTGAGGGATTTACTTTCTGTTGAATGCTATATAGCTTTTACCAGTGAAGGCATTAATTTATTCCACACTAGGGAGACATTGTCTCTTTAGTTTAATTTTCATTGAAATCTTTCACTGTGTTATCTACACTAATCTGAAAGCTGAGTAAAATCAATGTACACAGAAAATGAAATTATTTATTCAGCGTTTGTTCAATCTTATCAGTCATGTAAAGACTCTAACATACAAAGCAGATCTATATCTATTTCTTTCTCCTGTTTCCTTTCAAAAACTTTATTCCTGTCTCCTTGATACTATCATTTCATGCCTACAGAATGCAGAAAAACATGTTTTGTGCTGGTTTATATACTCTGCATTCTCACTGAAATAGGTGTAATTCTGGAGATATTAAATTTGTATCAATAACTTTTGTAATACTGAAGTGTTAGAGAATATTTATAACATGCTTGAAAATAATTCTCAGTGATACAGTTTTTGATAACATGATAATTTAATATAATTTTGTGATAATTTCATTTTGTCTTTAGCACACCCTCAGTGTTGCAAAATAAAAACCTATAGTCTACTTCTGTATGCAAGAGGCATGTTCCCAGTTCTGTTCTAGAAATGTGTACACTTCAAAGAATGCACATACCGGGGCTGACTTATGGATGCTTATCCACTCGTATAATCTTTAGTTGCACAAACAGTCCTGCTGAAGCTAAAACTCCCAGATACAACACAATTACTCACGTGCTATAAGGTTGCATGGATCTTGACAATTGTGGTCTGCCCTGCAGCTAAAGGTTTGCCTTAGCTTCATCTGATAAAACCTTCTAGCTGAGTGCTCCCTGCTGTGAATATACATTTCGAAAGCTGGCAAGTGTATGGCTTAAGTAGAGAGCCAATTATTAACTGCCACACATTTTTTATGAAAAAACAAATCTATCTAGCTTTTAATATTATAACTCTCTTTTCAATGCTGTTGAGCTTTGCTGTTTACCTCACTTTATAGCATTTTTTCTCAAGGAAGAAATGTCTGATTATAGATTTCTTGCTGATGGCAGAAGAAAGAAGATGCGAACATTTTCAATAACAGTCTTAACAATGACTTTCGTTGTTGGGGCAAGAACTGAGGTCATATTTGGCACTTAGCCCCAGACTGTTCTGCAACAGTGCTCTGTCCCAGAGTAGACCTTACCAAAGAATTCTGCTCTCAAAACTGGAGGCAACTTTTTGCAAAGCAGCAGTGCCAAAGCTGAATTTTCTAGTCTTTTAAGGACAATAGTAGGCTGGCTGCATTCTGGGTTATGTTGTGTCATGACTGCTGGGTACCCTTGTACATGTACAAACAGGCTGCACACAGAATTTGTCTTCCCTATGATACTAATAATGATAAAACTTTCAAAGTGAATGGTGCACAATCTCGTGCATTATCTGGCTTGGCTTTGCTATGATAGCTGTCATAAATTGATTTTACATGTCAATAGTGGCTATTAGCTAATTGCATAATCTGGCTTTGGATGTGCTTCACATGCAGCCTTACATTTAAACAAAGCTGCCATTTGAAGAAGGAATGTAATTTCCTGTTTTAGTTCCCCTCCTTTGAATTACTTAACTACATAACCATATCCTTATCTTCCACTGAATGTAATTAAATTATTCTTAGAAAATTATTAAGTCAAGGAGTCTTTGGAAAACAGTTACACTTGTGAATGAGAGAGTGTATGTGTGCATGAAGCAAAAAGGGAGTGATGCTGGGAGGGGGGGTGTCTTCGTTGTTATTTGAACAAACTGAGTTAATGAGTGTTTTTCTGCAAATACCCAGCTCTAAAAAGCATTTCCCCTCAGAGTATTATTGTAATAAGCATTGTCCTTCGGGAGCTCCAATTCTCTATGCTGAATTTCTCTCCACGGTACAGTGGGATTTTTGGCAGGAGCTGCAAGTAGCATATGGGATCTCAGTATTAGACAGAGATCTACTGCTGATGGAGAAAACCACTGTGCCCTTACCTTGCAAAGATATGTTATCATGCATGGGAATTATGTTGGGGTATCTGAACATCATTCCTGGTTAAGCCAATTCCAAAAGAATAACACAGAAGTACATCAGTCAAAATGTTGTGGAAGCAGAATAATTAAGTCTATTATCTATTTATATTCTGTAAAGTCAGCCTATAAAACATCTGTGGTATTTGCATGGCCATTTGAATCAAATGTGTATTTCTTCACTGTAAAATGAGCATGTACCTCTGCTCACACTCTGCCACAGGAATTTCCACAGCTCCATGCAAGTGAGCAAAATAGGGCAAATTTATACCAGTAACACTGTGACCCAAATACTAGCTAAGCTTGTACGTGTCACTTCATTAGATGCAAACTTGCTACTGTGGATTTTTAATATCAGCTGGCTGTAGCATTTTTCAGTTGTTTAGCCCATGTGTCTGTTTAGCAGGCTGTGTAATTACTGCTTTATGCATAAAGACAGATGATAAGGTCTTGGTCTAAGGTGATAAGATTTTGTTGCCTTACTCCATTTCCCACATAAGGAAAACAAAAGAACAACTTGATGCTACTTCTTTTACACTGGTGCACATTTGCAACAGTCTTCCTGAGGTGAAATTGCCAGTTTACAAATAAGGGCAATGCTGAAAAAATTGCACTCCTCTGCTCCATGTCATGTGTAACACTACCAATCTTCTCTTCTCTTTTGCAGTTCTGCTACCCACAAAACCAACTTAGCTTTTTTGGTATGATAAAGCCCATCTGAATTGCTATTGTTGCAATGTACTCTCCTCTGTAATTTAGACATATTTTATTGCTCCAAACACTTTTTTTTGAAAATAAATTGACAAATAAATGAAAACCTTCTAGCTACTTATTTACTTCATGAAGAGTTTATTATAATAGTCAGAAAATTGACTATAACATGGGAAGAAATACCGTATGAGGATAGTTCAACTATATTGTTTACACTCGTCAGGTCTCATTCACTTGGATTAATTTATTTGTTCTATATGAATCTTTATATGCATTAAAAATAATTTGACACAACTTTTTCTGTCTCATCTGCATTAGACAGCTTGTAAAACATAATTTGCAGAGCACTGTGGCCAGCAGAATTTCTTAAGAAGTCTTAGCATATTTCTTTTAAATAAAATCTAGCCGCAAACTTCACCTAAATAGCAGTCCTGTCTTTGTAAAGGTTGTGAGATTGAGCTCTCTTTGTCTTTAAAACTTCAGTAAATGCCATAGGCCTGCAAGAATAATTGAGAAAGAATATTTACCTTTATGCTATTATTCTTTCTCTATTTTTATTTTTTAAAAGAAGATAGGTGTGGCTACTAAATAGTCCTTCTCAGTGCTTTAAGAAGGAATGGATAGAAAAGAAAGTAATGTAACTTTGTAAATAATGTAATTTTCCATGTTTCTACCAAGAAAAAATAGCGTCTCATTATAGATCTCAGAATATCAGCCTATTTGATGAGAAGTAAATGAAAGAAAATGTTACATTTTCCAGACTGGGCTTCTGTATGGATAGGGTGTTAACTTGTGAATGTCTAACATGTTGGACAGAGACATGTGGCACTGGGCGAAGGGCTGAAATAGCTTAAATGCTTGATTCTGCTCCTGATGAAGCTTTTCTCTACTAAATGCCAGACAGTTAAGTACAATTTATAAGCCTCCTACCTCTATGACAAGTATATCCCTTCTGAAGGGATTTTACTCTTTGGTCCTTTTCCATTTCATCAGTATTTCATGGAGCAGCACGACTATTTTACACTAACCTATGGGACATATACTACCAGGGATGTCAGTCTGGGAATGGAAATATTTGGGGAGTACAGGAGCAATTGTATTTCACAGAAACAAGTTCTAAGTAACATAGCCAGAAAGGAAGACAACTGCTAGCCCAGGAACTGGGAAGCAGACCTTCATTTGCAAAGATCCACTGGAGACGGGTGTGGTTTATTCCTCTAGGTTAGGAACCAACAAAGTTACTGGAGAATCTCATGTTCTGTTGACTTTCAAAAATACTCAACTCCCAGCCAAAGGTTTCAGTTCTTTAAAAGCAAGAAGGGAGGTCTAACTGTTTCAACATTATTTTAGTTTTCTTGTCTCCTTGGGACAATACACAGGGAGAGGAGAAAGCAAATCTTTCTCACTGAATTCCCATGTAAATGAAGGAAAAAGGAAAATACTCAAGAAATTTGCTCTATGGCATTCTGTAGAGGAATATATTTATATTGGTGCCTTACCTAGAAGAATGTATTATATATATCCAGAGGTCACCCAAGAGGTGTCATTGGTGAAACATCTCAACTGCTGTGCCACACCAAGCTCAGTATACTAAGGGCATGTTTTTTTACTACTTTTAATCTGCTGCAGGGGTGTAAAGACATAATGATCTTCTTTGGGAAAGAAAAAAAGAAGAATTAACAAAATCAGATTGCCTAGAAACTATTTGTTCTTTGAAATGAACAGCTATTGTTAGTGCTGCCATAGAGATTATACTTTAAAAAGACTAGTGCTTCCTCTCTGCATTGCATTTATTATATTTTATTTTATTTTATAATCCTGTGAAAAGAAGCATTTTGAAAAAGTCTGTGGAATGTCATGATTCCAACTGATCTCCTTTGTTTCTGTTATTAGATTAGATTTCTCCAGTCTCAACCTTCTGCAATAGCCCTTGAAAGAGTATGCAGCTGCTAGTATAAAAGTCAGACATTTTCTGTATTAGATTATTCTCTACTTTTATGAGAAGATGTGCATCTTTTAAACATTTGAAATCTGCTGCCAAGTACAGTTCATAGTGTGAAGATAAATAATGTCATTAAACTAAAAAAAAACCCTTTAATGATTTGTGGCTATTCAGTGGGTTTAGCAATTTAAACTAACACTTCCTTAGAAAAATCACCACAGTTACTCAAAGTTCTAAGCCCAGCAATCATTTCAAGACAATGTGGCAGCATTCTTTTATAAAGTGGGTCACTGCTGATTTCCTGAAAGCTCAGCCCAGTAATTTTCATATTCTTTTTATTGCTATATTGGAGAAGAAATACAAAACGTGATTTGTGTTGTTAAAACCCAAATGGCATAACATTATTTCAATTTAGCAGGGACCATCTAGGAATAAGGTATGCTTTGGAGGTCATTCTTAATTCCCTTGATTCCCAGTTGCTGTGAGCTGACAGATTTATTCTTTGCCAGCCCATTGTTTTGCCCTTTGTAATGGTGAAGGAAGAGATCAAGCAAATTCTGACTACAGAATTTTTGTGTTCACTCCGATTTTTATTGTTTACTGTGTCTTTTACTGCTGAGTATCAGCAAATTAAAGAGACTAGCACTTAGCTCGTGTACCTTTTTTTATTTTACACATGCATAGGAAATATTTTTTTTTCTAGAAAAACTCAGAATATATGTAATTTGTAATTTTTAATTGAAGAGATGTTCAATAAATCCTAAAGCATGGGAAAAGAGGGAAACACTCAATGCTAAAATGAATAAGTGATGAGTGTGTATGAACAATTTTACCAGTAATTAAAACTTAATCTTTCTGTCATCCTAAACATTAAACAATTCAGCATTTCTTCATTTTCCTTTTGACAAGCAGAAATAGGGAATAAAAGGTTAAAGTGTTAAGAAGTTAATAAGTTAAGATAATAAGAAGAAAATAAACTTGCTTTTTATTGTTATTATTCTAAATGCAAAAATCTTTCCTAAATTTAGGTCAAAATTTGTCAATCAAACATAAATCTAAAAATTCTCTTCCATTTGTAGCAGAGAAGGTGTACTCAGAATTATGCCACATATTAAAGATAAGATCAGAGTGCATTCTTGCTGATTCCATAGCATAGCCTGCAAGGAATGATGCACAGTAATGGACATTCCCTGCGAGGCTCAGCATATCCCTCCTCTTGGGCCCCTTTGTAATTTGATATCTCTTCTTTCCACACACACTAACTTCTAGGATCTTAAAACACATTAGTGCTTAATTACAATTTTGGTGAATTTATTCTCTTGTTCACTTTGCTGTATCACTCAAAATTTATTAGGCTGGTATTAAACACCAAAATTATGTTTACTGTAGCATTTCCTAAAAATATAGATGCAACTGTAAACAAAGCATTCACACTTTTGTAACTAATTGATTTGTTTGAAAGGTCAGAGATTGTTCAAAACAGCATTTTAGCAGAATTATTCAGAGTTTTCCAAGTTTACCTTCCTAGAAGTCATATGCCCAAACACTGAAGTTTGTGAGAGCTTGAAAAGATTTTATTATTGTGATCTTTTCTGGTTCAGATTCCTAAATGACTCATTATTCTTTGCTTGAAAATAAGTGATGCTGTTTGACAAATGTGTTTTTCTGTGAAAATGGAATCTCTAGAGAGGTTCTCAGAGAGATCAGTACCTTCTTTTGATTTTTTTTGCCTAAACTATAAAAATGTGAAGGCATGGTGCCATCCCTTGTGAAGGTTAATTATTAAATTTCATTATTTCCTTTCAGACCCTCACAAGGGCTTTCAGAAAGCCCTGTTATTTCAGAATATATTCAAATAAGCTTTGATTCTATTTTTCAACCTTTGAATGGGCATGACACTGGCAAATATTTTTGTTCAGGGTTTATTGTTAGTGGTTTTTTTTTTTATTTTATTTTTCATTCTTTTTGGTTTTAATTTACCCTTGTTTAGCTGTCAAAGAGTATTTCCACTCTCTTTCCAAGTCTGCCCTTCATGTTCTGGATAGAGTCTGCCCTTATACAAATCAACAAATGATTTGGGTTTTTATTTGTTAAACAACAAACGTTATGTTATATTTATCTAGAGCAGTACTCAGCAACACACCTATGAGCTAGTGGCTTGAGAGTACATCTTTGCATCTATATGAGCTGTAATGAGTGAAGGCCATCATGACAAGAAAGTAAATTATGAAGAAGTCCTTGAGTTTTTATGTCTGTACTCTCATCCAAAGCGAGAGTTTATTCTGATGGAGTTTATACAGATGATTATCTTCAGAGACTTTGGTCAGCGCTTCAGCTTCTAGGGACAAAACAGGAATTCTCATCTTCTTGGAAACAATTTGCCTTGTAAAAAAGGGCAAAGGAAAACAAGAGAGAACTATTAATCCTAAAACTGGTCTTTTCTGAGAGTTCTTCTGAGTAAGATCCTCAGATTTGTTTTTGGAGTGGTGGTGAGAGGATAACTCTTTTCCGTGATCTGGCTCCTTGTCCTGCCTGTTTTGGTACTCAAACTGTGCTGAGAGTAGGATTACAAACTGAAGCCCTTTTGTTTCAGACAATATCACACAAGCATCCTCTGTTGTTGGGGAGATAGTCATCCAGGGAACAGTCATCAAAGATAGCATGATGTCTCTACCAAATTCAAGCCCATAAAGACTGTTCTATTGAAAGCAGATTGGTCCCTTCCCATTTTATTTTAAGCTACACTAGCAGCTGCTGTAATACATAAAACAGCTAAATTATTTCAAAACAACATTAATGAATTTAAATGAGACCTACAATCTGTTCTTCTTCACTCCAAACTTTCAACTACTTGAGATGAACAGGGACTACAACTTGAAGGATGTCATTCCTGTTATCTAAAAAAACTCCCATTGGGAATTACATATGTTCTCGAATAATGGAGAATTAGCCTTGTTGAGAAAACTGTAAACCAAATAATTCTAAACTAGCAACATTTCTTGGCTGTAATACTGATATTTTCCACAGTGGGGAGACAAAATTATTAGCAGATTGGTGTGTATGATGAAACAGAGAAGATAATATGTGGACATCATTGCAAAGCTGCCATTCAATGTTCAGTGTAGAGGAAAAGATGCGTGAAACAGTCTAGCTAAGGTAAACCAAACAAAAAAAAACCATTATATATTGTATATATCTTGTATATTTAATTTTGATAATATATTTTTAATAATTCAGTAGGAAATATGTCAGTAAAGGATTACTAAATTATTACAGTAAAGTTTTTGTAGCTTATTTTCATTGTAAGTATTGACATGTGCTAAAGCTTCTTATAACAGCAACAGCTTTAGGTGCATGTCACAATCTCTGTTTCCTCTCTACATACATGTTTATATCGAGAGACATGGATTTGATGGATGGACCACTTGGTGAATTGACCACTTGACTGGACGGCCGCACTCAAAGGGTTGTGGTTGGCAGCTTGACATCCAAGTGTAACCCAGTGACCAGTGGTGTCCTCAGGGGTCAGAACTGGGACCAACTGAGCTGTTCAACACCTTAGTTAAACACAGACAGGGGGATTGAGGGCACCCTCAGCAGGTTTGTCAGCCCATGACACCAAACTGTGTTGTGTGGTCAGTGTGCTGAAGGACAGGGATGCCATCCAGAGAGACCTTGACAGGCTCGAGGGGTGGGTCTGTGCAAACCTGCTGAAATCCAACAAAGCCCCTGGGTCAGAGCAGCACAAATACATCCCAAGCACAAATACAGGCTGGGCAGAGAATGGATTGAAAGCTTCCCTGAGGAGAAGGACTTGGGGTCGTTGCTTGTTGAGAAGCTCGACACGAGCTCTTACTGCGTGCTTGCAGCCCAGGAAGCCAACTGTCCTGGGCTGTATCAACAAAAATGTGACCAGCAGGTCAGAGAAGGTGTTTCTATCTCTTTATTTTTACTTTTTAAAAGAAAAAGAAACATGACTTTGACAGCATTCTGATTTGGTCAGGTTCATACAACTACAAAATTATCTTTGGGCCATGTTTATTGAAAAATATTTTCCCTCATCTACTTACAAGATGAAAATACTGTAGACTAATCAAACTAGGATTTAGTTTGTTTAGTAAAAGTCTTATTAAGCATACCCTGAAATTCAAGGTCTTTGCTCTGTTGGTTCAGATGCAGTCTTTTAAATTCAGAAACTGCTTCACAAACACTGGATATTTGAGGAGAGCTCTTTTTGTATGTATGGAGTCAGGACCTCTCAGCAAGCTAAAAATGTAATTCTTTTCTGAGGTGACTGTTTTATCTGAAGAGAACTACTTGTTTGTGAATATACAGACAGTTCATTGCTGCCTGATATCCCAGGATATTAATCCAGAATTATCAAATGCATTGCTCAGTCCCCTAATTTGCTTTGCTGATGCAAAACTACACTCAGACATTGCAGTAAGTCAGGTTAGTCAGCAAGATAAAAGGATGGCATCATGAACTTCGTAAGCAAGTTAGAGCAAAGGTTCCGTGAGTCCTAGCAGACCTAAGTGATGATGTCTGTAGCTCTGCTTTCATCTCTTCTTTCTCTCCCACATCATCTCATGCTTCATTGAAGATTCCTCGTTTACAGCAAAAGCGAATAGCATGCCCACACAGTTCAGGGAGATAAATGTATGCTCAGTGCTCGCCCAAAGTCAGGTAGAGGCAAAAGTGGAAGTAGAACAACTCATTAGATATTTTTCAACTGTAGAACCAAATCAGGAAAACATTAGGAGTTAAAATCTAGGGAAGATTTATGTGTCTTCAACGTGTTTGAAAGACAAATATTTAATGAAGTAAGCATAAGGATTTAGCTACACTATAATCTTCATGTTGGATCTGACTTGTTTTACTTTAACAAATCAATCTTTTCATCTACCCGTGACAATTGAAGTTAAATTTCTTTTGGTGGACACCTGTCAAACTGCTGTAGAGTTTCATTATTTTAAGTCCCTGTGTTTAAAATTTGAAGAGTCTGAATGGCATCTTGCATTGACTTCCACCATACCTTCTGTTTCATGCAGAGCTAATTAGCCACTTCATTTATAGTGAGTATTATAACCTGACTTTCTGCCTTTCACCCTCTCTTTGGAACTCTCTGCAAAGCTTCTAAGTTACCACACCACCACCTTGATCCCAGTTGTCCTGTCTTGGGAGGTGCACCAGCAAAGAAAATACAACATTTAGAATTTCTTAACTAGCACAAAATGCATATAAAAGATGAAGGGAACCACAGACAGGGTGTGGTGGTGCAAGACAACATTTTAAGACCCCTGTTTGACTGTGCAGTGTTTGCAGCAGTGCCTCAAGCCTCCATCTGCTCTCCTCTGATTCTGCCGTATTTGTCCCTATGCTGTTAGAGTTCTTTCTCTCAGCCTTTTCAAGTCCTATAGTTTGTTGTTTTTTTTTTTTTTTTTATGAGGAGGGATGTCTTTGTCTTTTTTTTTCAAACAAGTGGTTTTGTTAACACTACTTCGGGAACTGCTGTCCCTGGAACAGTTCTCTGTACTTCCAAACATAGAGTGGAGAAAATACGTTTTTTTCTCAAATGTGGTAAATACTTTAATTCTCCTAGCTCCTGAGTAGTGCTTCAGATCTCCAGTGTATGAGAATATACTGATATTTCTGTCAGGATAGTCCTTCAGAATACCCTCGGTACAAGTCTTGTCTCAGCTTATGAAGCACGATGGAGGACAGAGTAAAAATAGTGTTAGAAATAAAGACCCTATTGATTCAGTAGATCAAACTGAAATTTGGAAATATATTTTCCTCAGTGCATACACTCATCTACCTTTTATATTGGATTTTTATCAGAAGTAATGAAAAGTTCCTGTTTTTATGTGGTTTGAAAAGATTAATCCTATAGAAGAGTGTAGTGGATTGTAAACTTCCATGATACTTTGCTGTTGTTCTAAAGAGCCTTCATTACCTCATGTGCAGCTACTCTGTACACAGGCCTGTGCAATGCCATGTGTGCAGCTTTGTGGAGGAATTGAGCCATGGGTTCAAGCTCCACTACCTGGCCCTGAGAGTGGCCCCACAGGAGGTGCCCAGTGCCTGGGACTGCCCTGGTGCCACAGTTGCTCCTGGCTGGGGTGTGGGACGTGGGGAGCCCTGCAATAGCCCCAGCCCATGGGGACATGCAGCCCTCATGGTGCCCCCAGTGAGTCTGCTCAGAGCAGAAGACACTGCTTCACACAATGGTTTAGCCTGGAGAAGAGGAGGCTTAGAGGTGACCTTATTGCTCTCTACAACTTCCTGAAGGGAGCTTGTAGTCAGGTGGGGTTTGGTCTCTTCCACCAGGCAGCAACTGACAGAACAAGAGGACACAGTCTCAAGCTATGTCAGGGGAGGTGTAGGTTGGATAGGAGGAAAAAAATTTTCACTGAAAGAATTATAAAGTACTGGACTGCTCTTCCCAGGGAGGTGGTAGAATCACCATCTCTGGATGTGTTTAAAAAAAGACTGGACATGGCACTTGGTGCTATAGCCTAGTTGAGGTGTTAGGGCATAGGTAGGACTCGATGATCTTAGAAGTCTCTTCCAACCTCATTATTCTGTGATTCTGTGATTTGTTTAATGGTTTTAAAGAAAAAAAAATAAATGCAATGCAGTAAGAGATTTAAAGATTATTTTGATGTTCCTTAGCCCTATACTGTCATATATGTTTCTCTAGGCTTTGTGTCAGAAACTGAGAAGGAGGTAGTGAGGATTTCTATCAAAATGCAAGCTGGGGTGCTCTGTTCACCATTGGAGCCATAGCTTCACCCTACATTAGCTATATAAAAAAATATAAAAAAAGTAAAATGAAAGACACTGTGGGAACTCAGCACATCACTCTGGATGTCCAGAGTTACCGAGAGAACCCTTGGGGGTCTCGGAAATCCTGGAATGTTGCCAAGAGTGTTTGGTGGCTTGATTTTGATCCATCCACAGAAGTGACAGCAGTTTGAGGATATGAGAATCACTTTAGAGTGAAGGGTGTAAAAGGGACACGTTTATAGGGTGAAATATAAATTTCAAGGTTTTTGGTACAGGGTTAGGGTTATGGAGACAAGATGGAGGGATCAGGGCGTGTCTTGTCCTTCTTCTTTCTTCTTCTTGTCTTCCATCTTCTGTGGTGATGTTGGCACTTGGGGATTGGTTTATGGTGAAGGTGCACTTGCTAACATGGGTGAAAAGTATTGGAAAATAAAGGTAAATATCATGTATGTAGATTTTAGTATAAAAAGACACGACCGCCCCGTGGGTGGTCAGAGTGCCTTTGGCTGCCTTGCAGATCAGACCTCTGTTGGGCAGACAGAAAATTTTGTAGATAAGAAATAATAAACAATCTGAAGATCGAAAAGCTGAAGAGTCCTTTGAAACGCGTGCCACCCAAGAACCACCCTACCCGTGTCCGGGCAGAGACAGACAGCTGAACCGGACAAGACACAACTTTCCCAGGCATTGTCCTGGGAAAGGCTCTGAGAAAATCAGAGAAAAAAAAATTAACAATTCTTTTCTTCACTTGCTGCACCTGTTGTTGTGAACATGTGGAATGTGTTATGGAGATTTGTTTATCAAAAGGTGGTGGTTTCTTAATTAACCAATTGTGATGGTGTTTAGATTGAAGGACCAGTTGGGTCCACTTGTATTGTAGTGTCAGTAAGGGCAATGAGTTTCTTAATAAATATAGTATAGTAAAGTAATTGATCAGCCTTCTAGAATCATAAATCATAGAGTCAATACTAATTATTACCTGTCAGGGGGGCCTACAGAATCCTGTTTTCAAAAAAAAAAAAAAAAAAAGGCGAGGTGTTTTTGTGCAGGAAGCAGCCTCTTTACTAGTTGTCTGAGCTGCAATAAGTAAACAATTGAGAACCCTTGATAATTCATATCTAATTAAATTGCTTTCATGAATCTGTGGGTTAAAGATTTAGTAGCACTGCTAAGAATAAACTTTCCTCTCTCTTGGTAAGCAGGAGTCATAAGCTCCTCATCTACCTCTGCACTCTCTGGACAAAGTAGTTAGCATTGACAAGCCCTCAAATCAGTAGTGTTGAAAGGGATATATTCTGCCCTGGTCACACTGAACATGTATAGACCTAATATTTGCTTAAAAATAATCTTGCTATTAGGGTTTTTTGTCAGGGAAGACAGCATCTCCATTTCTCTGGGAATTGTGCTCTGCTTAACCTACTATATGTTTTAGCAAAGTTTTTGGATATTCTGTTTAAGTTTACAAGAAAGACTAAAACTTTACACATAGTAAACTAAGGGAATTACCTTGCCTGTCCAATATACATACCTACAAAAAACAACCCCTATCCTTTTAGCAAATTAGTTTTTAGGTATTATAGACTGAATTATCTTGAAATGCTGCATATGCTTGTAAGATTTCATAAAAAATGAAAAGTTTCAGTGACTATCTGACAGCAGATACAAAACCCAGAGTATACCAGAGAATGCTAAATGCTTATCATGACTTCTACTTTAAAAGCTGGAAATTAATTTAAATGGGACCAAAACCCATCTCAAAAATATATTAATATTACAAATTGAAGTCCATAGAGTCATTGAATGGTTTAGGTTGGAAAGAACCTTAAAGTTCATCCAGCCCTACCTTGGGCAAGGACACTGCACTGGACCAGGATGCTCCAAGCCCTGTCCAGCCTGGTCTGCAGCAGTTCCAGGGATGGGCACTGACAGCTTCTCTGGGCTGAGGTGCCTCAGCACTTTTACAATGAAGCAGTTCAAGGGAGTTGATTGAGACAAGATAATATCAAAACTCTGTCAGTATCTAATGGCTTGTATATAATAGAGCTAAAAGCTTCTTGGTGAACAGCTAATACTTGTTCCATTAGAGCTGTGCTAAGATCCTCAATTGTTAAAACCTCAGGATTTCCTTACTACACTTGTTTTCATTAACTGTTCATTTGCACATAATTACTGACAATGCATGCCCATTAAACGGAAAATAGGCTTCTGTCCTAAATGGACAAACCTCAGTAAAGAATGTCCTGACTCCTTTAGCTGGAGCCCCATCTATGCAATGATTGCAGCTATTAGGCATCACAAAGCAGTAAAGTGTGCGCAACTGGGAGCAGGATGTGTAAGGCAATGAATAATGGTCAATGGCTGGAGCAAGGATGTTGTACCTGTATCTTCTGTTTAAATGGGATCTAATGCAGATCTCCAAAGCACCTCACTCTGAATTTTTACAATCTCCTTGTATTCGCTCCAGTGAGACTAAGCTCTGGGACATTTCAAGCATGGTTGTCTCTGCTTGACACAATACCAGTAACTAAAAATATTTAATTTAACAGATCTTTTAGTTCTGATTTTTTTCACTCTCCTAAATCACATTTTATCATAAATCAATGACACTGATGTAATGAGTGTGTTTTCACCTCCTCTAAACCCTTCCCTTCCTCTGGAACTTCCCTTTTTCTTTTTTTAAGCTCTTCACACCATCATGAGCCACAATGCCATAGCAAATGAAGCACACATTTCTTTTAGATCCACTTCAGAATTTCTTATCCCAAAATGGTGGGCAAATGTCAGCAATGGCAGTATTTGTTCTAGGAATGCTTATTGTCTCCAAATAATGTTGAACAGGTGAAACAAAATCAGTATTTCTACCTGTTATGACTGCACTGGCTGCTGAATGAATCCTCATAGTACCATCATTTGTTTCAAAATGACACATTCTGGGCAGTGGCTACTGCCAGTGCTGGTGAACTGTCTATGCTTTACACTCTTGCTCTCTCTCTTAAACAACTCTTATATTCCTAGTTTGTTTTATTATTTTGAAGTGTTTTCCAGAATGTGTGGACTTCATATACATCCAGCTCTTATTTTCAGAGGAAGTTTCATGCAATCAAAAGTATGGAATGAAACTATTCCAGCTGCACTCAGTCATTGTGTATAAATGTTAAATGTATTTTTAAAAGATTTCTGGAGCCTAAAGATAAAGGTTTTACAATTACCCTGCTCTGTGCACATCTCAGGATGTCAACTTTATTTTAGGAAGTATAGGCTGACTGGTATTCAGCTTCTAATCTACTGTAATTGTTAGATCCTTTCCTACAGAACCAGTACCTGGCCAGCTATTATTCATCCTCCCTGCATTTGGTTGATTAGATCTTCTTAATTTGACAATTTACATTTTTTTCTCTGGAGTTTTATTTTTTTTTTTTCACATGAATTCTGTAGTCTGTCAGCATAATTTTCAATGCTGTCACTGACTTCAAACAGTTGTGCAATTCATCCTGCCTTGTTTAATCTGGAAATGTAACAATCAAAATATTTTTCCCATCATGTAAAAAGTTATTAAATAATGCTGAGCTAACAGCAGGAAGTGTAGAAGTCCATTTGGTATCTGGCCTTCCAGAGTATTGGCCTTTGGTCATCCTAATGAAGCAATGGGAGAGTTTCATTACAGAATTGATTTTGGAAGCTCTAGTTCTCAATTCTTCATGAGAATAATCTCCTTTAACTAAATGTAAAAAGAAAATAATAAAAAAAAGAAAGTAATGCAACCCCATAAACTTTTACTTCTGGTTTACTTAATACCTCTTATAGCTCTTATTAATCTCCTGGTGTTATAATCAATGAAGAGTTAATAAGATTTGTGTGTGTGGTATGAAATTCACTGCCTGTGAAATAAATTTACCTTGCATCTGCATCCACATCTAATCCCTCAATCGATGTGTGAGCACAACAGCCCCAAGCAACTGGGAGGCAGGAACAGACAGGTGACTGTCACTTCTTGTGGGTCAGAAGTAATCCAAAAAATACTGTGTTCCCAGTTCATTGACAGAGGCTGGCTGGATGCTGTTGGAGAGGGAGTGATCATGTTCTTTCTCAGAGTGCCTGTGAGGAGTATGTACTAGAATCCAAAACCCTGTGTAAATAATATAAGCATCAACTGTTGCTGCATGTATTTTTAGAATGTACCGATAATTTTTTATTTTAGACATAATTTCTCAAGGAAGTAAAACCTCAGCAGTGTTATTCTAATATAGATTTTGTATTTATGATTTATTGGTATAAAAGTAGTCAGTCAATAGCATAGATTCATGGGCAAATACACTTATGCTAAGTTTTGAATTCTGCAGAAACTAGATGCATTTCTGGTGAGCTTTTAAAGCTTCCTGGGGGCTTTCACAATAGGAGCTGATAAAATTTTATGAAATGCTCCACTTTTATGTTTAGAGTATGATGGGAATCATTCTACCCAGTAGAACAGGGCAGAAATTAACAGAATAGTTTTGAATGAGCTACCCATAAACATTTGCTGCATTTATTTTACAAGTTAACATTTTGCTTGTCGCAAACTGTTCCTCTGAAAGCACACAATGTGTGTGTGTGTGTGTTATGGAAGTACAGCACATACCCAGGAAATGGAAGCATTATTTTGTAAGTCTTCTTGATTTGAAGGAGTTGAACCCACATGTCCCAAATGCCTCATCCAATTATTTTGATGACACCAATCTCTATAATTTCTGGAGAAAACAAGGTGCTGTGCAGCTGTGCATGCTAAATCCAGGGGCCTGGAAAAAGAAGCAAAAGGAGACAAGTTCTGGTTTAATAGTTTTAACACTTCCATAGAAAAGAAAGAGTCCCAGGGTTACAGTGTTTTCTCCTGTTATTTCTGATGTGCATTTCATCCATTTTAAGACAGAAGGTTTTGAATTAGAGGCTTGGAACCCCAAGCCTGATCTACCACAGGTAAGACCAGAGTGATTCTCAGTCCATGTGTGTTTGAAATTCCAGTTTTGAAAGGCTACATAAACATTTGTCATGGTGGGAGAAAATATTACTGTTTTCCAGAGAAGTTATTTTTGAGAAGGTTTTTTATTTTTGAATATTATTCTCAAATCAAGATTTTGAAGAATGTCATTATATATCTCCCAGCTATGAAAATTGCTAGCAACATACTAAATATACTGCAGTTTAGTTTGTGACCTGATACTTCGCTTGTGACCTGAATATATGTAAATCTTAACTTGATTTATATGTTCCACTGTTATAGTCTGAAATTTTAATTTTGGAACAGCTATAGTTAATTATCAGGATGTTGCAGCATTAAGGTCAGATATTATTTATTTAATGAGTTCTTATTAGTAATGCATAATTGGCAAACTGGAAGCTCTGCCTCTTCTGAAACTATCTAAGAGCTTATTATTGTCAAACCATGAAATGCAGCTATTAATAAACAGTACTGTTCAGCAGCTTAAAACTGTAAATGTCTGTGAGGAAGTTAAATTCAGTAGTTATTTAGGCCAGCCACATTGCTTTGTGAGCTTGGATCTCAGTACAGGCTGAGATTGCAGCTGAAGGTAAGCAATAGTCATAGATCTGCTACTTTCCTCTGATGCAGTGAAAGTTTCTCCTGTGTTGGGATTATTAGGTAACTGCTTGGTGCTAGGACAGTGAAATAGCCAGCAGAGTTTGGCTAGACATTAAAGGCATTGAGATATGCTTATCAAAAACCAGCTAACCAAAGCAACAAGATCACCAGTAAAAATGAAACAGGGCTAAGGAATGCCATCCACATGGAATGATGGGTCTGGGCAGTTTCAAAGTTGTCTTGTTCAGTGCAGCTAAATGCTCTACAATTTTAACAGGAGAAGTTTTAGTCCCATTTGCAATCCTTTCTTCTTTTTACACTTCTACTCTTCTTCATAGTAATAGATCAGGACTTATGAAACTGTGATGTGATTGTCAGTATTGTAGGAAAGCTGACTTACATTGATGGGGCGCAGAAGAGAGCAGAAAGAGCTGCTCTGCTATACCTACCACTGGTGTAGATGCATATCATCAATGCTTGAATTCTTTACAAACCAATTAAATGGTGATAATATTCGTAGAAATTGCTCTGCTTTAAATTATGGTACACAGGATGATGTGTCAAAATGGTAAAGCTGCCTTATTCTTTGTATGCGTATTTCTCTTCAGTCCTTGTCATATTCAAATGGCAAATTCATCGTATGGACTCTTGTCTTTGTCAGGCAGTAACTTTCCTGTGAAATCTCACTCACATACTGACTTGCTGCTACTCAAATGTTTTTATATGTGATCTTGCTGTCTTGACATCTTAAAATAATTATATCATAAATGATTAATAAAATAGTGAACTTCTAAAGTGTTTTATCATTATTTCTGTAAACACAAAACTGTTTTCAATCTATTAATTTTCAAGGGGAAGCAGCAACTCTTCTCAGGTTTTTTATAGTATTAAAATGTGAGACATTTTCTCCCATTTGAAATGACCAGGTTTGAGACAGACATTGGTGAATGGTTGTTCTGGATTTCAGACCTTTTTGTGGAGCAAGGTGTCAGGGTGTGGTGAAGGTGGACTGTCCAGCCCCAAGAGTGACACTGGGGTAACCCTGTGCCCTCACCCATGGGGTGCAGTTTCACAGTCTTTGAATGTTGGGGGGTGATTATGGGGTCTGTCAACAGCCTCTGGCATGGCATGGTGAGCCAGGGGCTCTGGCCAGGAGCAGAAGAAGACATGAGAGAGGGCTGGGGGTAGCACATGTGTGAGGAATCCATGCTGAGATGGGCTGCCTCGAGTGCTGGCAGCATCCAGGTGGGGCCAGAGGTGGAGCTGGAGCCCAGCAGTCCTGCAGTGTCACGGAGGCAGGGACTGACATCCCTGAATGAGCTTGTCCCGGGCCCAGCAGGGGAGGACTCAGGGTAGGCTGGGCAGGGACACCCAGGTCCACTACTGATCTCAGGACCTGACAGCAGGTTGTCAAAATCTGATTTGAAGAAGTGTAAAGGGCTTGTCAGTTAGTCTGTGAGAGAGAGGGGATAAATGAAACACTTGTTCAGAGCCCTTTTCACAGCTCTAAAGTGCAGAGGGAGCTCATATAGTAAGAAGTGTAATGTAAATTTACACAACTTCCCTAACATCTCAAATGGCAGGATAGGGCAAGCATTAAATTAGAAACAGGTCATGTGTCAGGCTCTCAGATTACCTTGTGTTAGCAAAACTGTGTTTCAAGTATCAGCTGTGGAAAAACCATTGATGTGTGATGTAAACTGATAACCCGAGTGATGGTAAAGGGGGGGGTTATTATTTTGTGTATAAACATTCTGTCAGAATATCCACAGTGGAGCTTCATCCTCCACATCCTTCTGTCCTTCATCTTGAGGGATAATATTTTTCTTATTAGTTAGATAGATACTGATAGATATTGATGCCTTAAGTTGTAGCTTTCATATTTTCTAGATTCTGTACTGCATTAGTCCGCAACCCTGGGCTTCATATAAAGTTTAATAAGTTCTCTTCACAGTTTAGTCACACAAAACCATCCTTTTCCAGCCTGAGAAACAAGGACACCATTGCAGCTTCTGGCCCAAAAAGTGTAAACAATTGAGGAGAGCAATCTGTGAGGATGGGACTTCATAACCTGAAGCTGTAACTGGACAATTAACCCCAACATGTAAATGGACCAAAACTTATAAAAGTGTGAAAGCTTATGACCTGGGCTCCATCTTGGGTGGAGCCATGGCTCGGCTCTTGCACTGCCCAAGGTGTATCCTTTGAAAGCCTTTTAATAAATATCTACTTCATTCCTTTAACAATGTCTAGCCTCTGTTCTAGGCAACTTCTTTAGGCATCAATACTATTCAGGGAATTTTTGGAAAGAAATCATTCTTGCAATGTTTATTGGTAGGCAAAATACTTAAAGACTTCTGTTACTGTCTGGAAAAGAGCTTGCTTATTTTATCAAGTAACTATGTAGAAAATTTTATGAAGACTGAACTTTTTCAAAAATGCATTTATTGTAACAAACTCGAAATTAGAGTTAATTTAAGTTACATCTTGCAAATTTATTTTTCAAATATATTATGTTGTTAGATAACTGCTACTATTCATAAATTAGAAAATGCAGGAAAAGTACTCCTATAGGAAACTAGAGAATCCAGCTGTTCTGCCATGATTTTTCTGCAAATGGCTAGTCTTTGAAAACTTGCAATAAACAGGAGTTTGAATTCCACAAACCATAAAGTGAATATACTTAGATTGGAAAAGTAAGTGAATACACTTAGATTGGTAACATATCCTCAATTTTTAGAAAGAGAAATAGAGAAGACCTCAGAAACGATATGGTGGTCAGTCTCACCCTGGTGCCTGGCAAGATCATGGAGCAGATCCAGCTGGAATCTATGCTAAGGCACATGGAAAATAAGGAGGTGATTGCTTACAGCCAACATGGCTTCACTAAGGGCAAATCCTAAATTTGTGCCTAACAAATTTGAGGGTCTTCTTTGTCAGGTTTACAGTGGTGGTGGATAGCGGAAGAGCAGTTCATGTCCTCTACTTGGACCTGTGCAAGGCATTTGACACTGTCCCACATGATGTCCTTGTCTCTAAGGTGGAGAGACATTATTTGATGAGTGGGTCAGTCAGTGGATAAAGAATAGTCTGCCTGGGGTCACTGAAAGAGCTGTGGTCAGTGGCTTGATGTCCAAGTGGGGACCAGTGACAGGTGGCATTCCCTGGGGGGTTGGTACTGGGACCAGCATCATTTAACATCTTCATCAGTGACATGGACATGTCAGCAAGTTTAAGGTCCCTTCCAACTCAAACCATTGTTGTTGTTCTATTATTTCTCTAGAGTCCCATAATGATATTATCAGATTTCTAAAGTCCATACCTCTTCGGTGTATTCCCATGGCTGCAGATCTTCACAGACTCCTTCTTCTGCATGCTCTTCTCTCTCAGTTCAGGGCTCCTCCAAGGCTCTCCCTGACTGGCTAACCCACCCCCTTTTATCCCAGTCATCTTCATTGGTTACAGCTGCAGCCCAATTAAGGACATCGCAGCTGCAGCCCATCAAGGGCAACCTGGACCTCTGGGGCAAAGCCTCTATACAGAAATTCAAATACATTTCCTCTACTATAAACCATTGTGTGATTTTATGTTTCTCTTATTCCACTGCTATTGTAAATATTTCAGGAGCTCATTTAGTTGCCTGAAAACACAAACATAACTATCCAACAAAATTATACTTGCAGTATAAAAACCTTGTCAGTTTAGGCAGAGGTGGAATTTCATATTGATGCAAGAGCAAGGCTAGTAAACCTCAAAAAGCAAAGATACAGAGTGGTCAAGGAACCAACATGAGAGCAGATAAGTGGTGTTAGGTATCTTGCATGCCAAAATGATGCCATAAGTTGAGTGATGGTCACCAATGCACACAGATTTGAAAAGAAGGCCTTTTTCTTTATTTGGAAGGGCAGCATTTCAAATCACACTGATATCTTTAAATTTTTCCTCTTCACCTGACTTTATGTGTTTAAGACTATAAAAAGGGATAACTGTTTTATTTATTATCTTCTACATCTCCCTCTGAAAGTTATGTAACACAGAAATCTTCCAACTATCTTTGTTTAAACATTGCTGTTGAGCTAAACTTCCTGAAAACTGTAAGTTTGCTGCCAGGTTGTTATAATGTTTTTTCTTTACTGTCCGGAAAAAGAAATTATGGTTTCAAACTTTTCAGTAATCCATTGACCTAATTTGCATCATGAGGACATATTTCTTATGTATCCTGCTAGATATATTGGAAACATCAAGTATGTTAATCCAGTTTGGTTATATTTTTTGTTGAAAAAAACCTTTCCTTAGTTTCAGATTCTAATTTCTTTATGATCGTGAGTTGTGAACTATGATCTACTTTTAATAACAATACAAGATTTTTTTAAACTTAGACTGATGTATTTTTTATCTCCAGTAAAGGCTTCTAGAAATGAACAGAGACTTCTCTCCATCCTTTGTTCCCTTACCTTGATAGTAAATTACTCGCTGTCTCACTATCCAAGGATTTTCTTGCTCTGTTTGCATCAGTACTTCTGACTGACTGAGCCACCTCGGTGAATTATCTGGGGCTGTCACGGGTACCCTGCTGACCTGGATCCCACAAGGTCCTATGAGACCATTGGAAAGAGACCATCATCTCCCTTTTGTATGTCTTTGCTGAATCTTTACTTCCTCTTCTTAGCCCCTGCAGTTCCCCAAAATATGTGTTGTATAGTTTTCAGCTATGTAACTATTTCATGCTGTGGTTCAGAAGGACAACATGTCCAACTGTTTCTTCAAAAGAGGTTCCACAAGCAAAGGACATGTTAAATTTCAGATATCTGCAATCTGCTACAATTTATTTGTCTCATAATGGAAAAAGCACTAACCAGAAATCTTATTCATTACATAGTACAGAAAAAAGCCACTTAGTGAAATATTTAGGAACACATTAAGCAATCTAAACAGTATGCAAAATATGAATGTTTGCTAGTCCATGTTCTGTTCAAATACTATTGTTGACATTACTTTTTTCCATAAGGCTAAGAAAATAAATATTCAGTCCATATCAGGATTCTTTTTCATTGTAGAATCATTTTAAATTCTTTTATTTATTTAAGTGATGCATGTTTCTTATTGGAAACTTTTGGGAAAAGTAGATTATATTTTCATATACAGAGATATATGGAATAATCTTAAATTTCTCCAGATAGATTGCCTGGTTTACTATACCTTGTATGACGGACAGAGTCAATAAAAAGTATCTTTAAAGGAAGGCAATAAAGAGTACCAGGTTTAATAGGGAAAGTCATAATGCTGTTGGTTGGAAACCCCTCCAAAGGTTCCATTGAGTTCTTATTCACAATGTGCCCTGCAGGACAGGTGGCATATTGGCTTTTTCTTATCTCAGTTTAAAGTACTGTCACCATTCCTTCAACCATTACTGCTTGCTTAATCTTCTTCATTCCTTATTTTTTTTTTTTTTTTGTCATGGACCACAACATGCTTGAACTTAGGAATGCTTGGAGGAACAGGGATGATTTGGAAAGCAAATGCAATAGTTTATTTGCTTCCTGTTGCTTTTGACTGGTTTTTCTTGAGTTCTTCATAATTTGATTACCTAATCCTTTTGTTTATTGGGACTCTGGAAAGGACTAATTTTGTGGAGTTGTGTATTTGAAACAGGTATATTTTCTTTTAGCTACCATTTTAAGAGTTGCTAGGGTTATCTTACTGTTCTAGGTCAGCTCATGACAATGAATTGACATGTTTATGAAATCACATTGATTCTTATTTTAGTTTTTCCTTGCATTTTAGGAATTTAAAGCTTTTTTTTTTTTTCCCAAGATGTTTGAATTGTGTTCTGGATATACCAAACTGTCCTTTACACCTTGCGAGATCTAATATCATTCTGTTCAGGGATTTGTAAAGAACTACCACTTAAAAAGAGAATATTACTGAACAGGCATTTTTGTTATTGCTGCAGAACAGTCATGAAATATCTTGAAGATTTCAGAGGATGCTGCAATATTCTTTTGCTTTTTCTTTTTCTTTGAAGGGCATATGATGGAGAAAGATAATGCAGCAGTTTGTAACATGTATAAAAAAACATTCTTCAAAGTTAGAATAGCAGTATGGGAAGAAAAATGGTTTTCAACTAATTAGTCAACAGACATCAGCTAGCAGTTACAGGCTAACTGAGAATCATCCCCTTAAAGTTATTTTAAGGGACTCGAAGAGCCCATGGAAAACTTACTAAAACTTACTTCAGTTAAGTTTGATTCAAGTATCGGGAAAGGCGCATAGTAAGTACAATGAGGAAATCAAAATTTTCTTTTCTATTTTCCTGCCTTATCAGGAACTGCTTTACTATAGTTAATTCAATGTCTGCTGAGCTGTTTTGGGAAGGATGTGTCTATGTGTATGCATTTTCCTCACAGTGAGTATTTATGACAATTGAAGAGAAAAAGCATTCTTGGCATTTCCCCAAAGAATGTTAGTCTTAATATACAGTTGTATTTCTATTTCTGTCTCAACTGGAAAATTAGATACTTTCTGATGCAAATGCTATGCTATGGCACTTTTGTGTCAAGCAGTGACACCTTCTACAGAAAAGAATTTTTAAAAAAGTTATTCATATGCCCAGTTAAAATTTGTGTGCAATATATTTCTGCAGAAATACTTAACATTTTTTCAGTACTTTGGTTCACACAAACAAACAACACACTACTGAAAATCTGAAGTTGTAAATACTGCTTAAAGATGAAAAAATATTTCATCTTTGGTATTGTATAAAGAAAAGGCAGCCAAAAATCCCTGGTTCTAAAAGACTTAGTCTACTATTCACCCTTGGAGTATAGCAGTCTTATACCCAAAGGGTATGTAAAACATGTTAAAATAGATTCAGCTTAAAAAACAGCAATTAAGTTTATAAAGACCATACATTGTCTTGGCTTTTTAGTGGAAGTAACTGAAAATCAGAAAAAAGAACAACCATAAAAATTACTTTTGTAGATGTATATGTAAACTGTCTAACTATTGCTTAAAGAAACAGCAGACTTGTTCTGCTTGTTAAAATCAGAATTTCTTAATGTTATTTAAAAAAAAAAAAATCCAGCTAAGCAACTAGTAAAATAGTCTCTTCCTTAAAAAATTAATTGCTGAAAGAAGGCTATTTCCAATGCATGAGATATCACGCTCTACTTAGTGTTAAGAATTTGACTTCACAGAATTATGCCTTTTATTTTGTTTTCAAGTTTAAAAGCTACCTGAGTATGTTACAGTGTCCAGGCCTCGGGTCTACTCATTTCAGTAGTGAAGGCATTTCCTGTTGACTTTGTTGACTTGTTGTGAGATTCCCCTTGGGATGTTCCTTTTATATTTTCTTCTGACTTGCTTATTTTGTTTTCACAACCAATTTCACAAGGGTGACATTTTCTAGAATAGTCAATTTCTGAGGCATTCACCCGGAGCAAGGGACAAGAGATGTTAAATATCTGTTTTGAATCACTCATATGAATAACCGGAGGCAGATTTCCCAACCGCCCAGACAACTTCCAGAGCTGTGAGGCACCAGCTCCAGTAAACTGATCTTTACTTCTTTGCATTTTCTTTGGTTGAGCATTTGGTTTTTAAAATGTAGAGAAGACCAGAAATAGTTCTCCTCCTTCACAAAAGGGAGTGTAAACAGAAGAGAAGGGTTGGAAGGCTCTGGGGAGAGCCTATGTAAGATCTGATATGTTGCTTATATTGCTGTAAGGAGGCAGTGGCTGCTGTTGGGAGTCATCCCTCCCTTCTTTTTTCCCTTTGGCAGTAAGTTCTTTCTGATGTTTCCAAAGACAGCAGCAGACTTTACTTTCTAGGGATTTACCACAAGTCATGTAGGCAGCAGCCAGTTTAGCTTATGCCTTTAAATTAGACCTGAATCTCTGAGAATAAATGCACATGAGAATGTCTTCCATGGTGATATGTTTAAAATGCAATTCCTGCTATATTATTATAATAATATTCCCCTTATTGTCTTGACAACTTAAATTAGTGATATATGCATGGACCAAGAAGAGATTTTCATTTACTGAACAGTTTCTTATTGATATTATTGTATTTACCGAGGCTTGCTTTGATAGAATCAATCTTTATAGCTGCTCCACGGCTTCCCTACACAAATATCTATAAATACAAATAAATACATGCATGCACATACATATGCAAATATATGTATATATTTGCATTTATTCACAGTGATCAGCAATATTATCTTTTGATGTGTGGTCAAAAAGGATGTATTTGGATATGCTTTCACAGTCAGAACCTATTTACTGGATTTGTAATTGCGTAGTAAGATCCTGTGGCTCTTTGGGCAATATTTATTAGGCTCACACAGACTCTTGCTAGTTCCCTGGAGGCTGAAGATATCAGCTTCAGGATTTCCTGCGGCATCAGTTAGTGCAGTGACTGAGAAATGAGATTTTGATTTCAGAAAGCTTGACTAAGGTCTGCAGTAAAATGTGGCATAACACATTTTGGTATCTACTCACTGTGCTCCTGGAAAATTAACCTTTATTGCTAGCTTCTAAATTTCTTAAGATCTATATTATTTATAACTGCCAGTGGTGATGCTACTTTGTTAAATTTTAAAGTTAACTAAAAATGTTAGTATTACACATAATTTACCTCCTAGCAATCCCATATTTCATATTTAATTTCTAATTTGCCTAAATTTTCTGAAGTAGCATTTGAATGTAGGTAGTGAGTCTTTCACTGATTCTAGAATGCTGAAGTTTGTCAAAGACCATGAATGAACAAACATTTGTGTATTTCTCTGTGAGTACAAATATTTTTATAAAAAAATAAGATATACAAACTTGTCAAAATATATTATCTCACTTCCTCATCTTTACTAAATGCATAGTAATGAATGTAGTAGATTTGTGCTTAGTATTGAAATGTCATGAAATGTAAAGCTTTAATACAAATTATATATGAAGTCATAATTTTTAAGCAATTTTTCCCATAATGTCCTTTTTTATGCTGATGATGTTTCTTATTTCTAACCTGTTCTCTTCTAAGATGAAGATATTTTAAGATACTGCTTTCAAAAAATGTCTTAGGTACTCAGTAACCTGATTATCAATGCAAGCACGAAAGATTCACAGTCTCTAGAAATCAAAACTTGTACTATGTGGCCCCTTCTGAGAATTTCTTTCAGTTGCTGTCCAGTGCTATGATTAATGGAGGTGAATATCAAAATCACATTGGTTTAGTCTGGGTCTTAGTTATAATATTAAAGAACCATTGATCCCAGCCCTTTCTCATCCCCATTAGACAAGATTTTTTTGTGTAAGCTACTCTAATGAATATAGATAGCATAGATAGGCTGCTGTCTAGCTTGAATAGGCAGATTTGTCCTCCTTTCCTCTTTCAACACACTGAAATACAAGATATTAGCCCTATCAACTTATTCTGAAGAAAGCTGATAATCATCACGAGTAGATGACATTAATTCTTCTTACTTATATGAGGAATTAACAAAATGTTTAGTCCCTGCTTTCACCACCAGTTCATACCACTTAATACCCAAAGTAAATAAATAGAAATGCAAATCTGTTATTCACATGTTGAAGGTGAAGGCTAAAGCACAGTTTGTGCTCTGCTTATCTCCATTCTAATTAACATTCACTTCTGATTTAGTGCAGTGAATATGTTAGTTTGAACTTGCATGGAAAGTTGCTCACCTAAAAGGAAGTTGTAAGTGTCTATGCTGGTTACTTTGATGTTCTCTTATTTCCCCCCTTTCTCTGTTCCCAAGAAGATGATCTTTTTTTTTTTTAAATCAAATGTTCATTTTATTGTGAATCTTCTGCTCAATTTGTGATATTAATAAGTGAGATCAAAAGTAATGAAGAAGGGCATTATTTTCTTTTTCATGTTGGTGGGTGGAAAAGGTTGTATGATAAAAAGAAATAAATAGATGTTTCAGGAGGTCTGTTATAAAGTTTTAGCAGGGACCCCATGGATTTTCAATATGTAGAAAAAGTTGTAGCTTAAGTTACAAGGTTAAATGTAGTATGTGCATGTGTTTGTTTTATAGTGATTTTGGTTTGCATACTTTTTAAAAGAAAGAATAAAACATTTTTAGTCCTTTAAATTGCTCACAAAAACTGTATTTAGCTTTTCCACAATGTCACTATTATGATTATTTACTTCAAGGTTGTTTCAGCACCATTGTACAACCAGTGTTTCTTTCTATTTTTTTTGGTACTCCAGGAAGCAGCCACGGAAAGACAGAAGATGAAAGCTCCTATTCCCAACTTGATTCTCTTGTATGCTACTCTGACTCAGAGCTTGAAGGTTGTAACCAAAAGGGGATCAGGTAAGTAAATCTTTATCTCTGTGGTTACAGTCTGGCTTGGAAAGAAGTGCTTAATGTTTGCAAGCATACACCAGGATGTTGTTATGGTGGTTTGGAGTACAGTTAAGAGGGTTTCACATTCTGCAGCAAGAGGAGTTGGCAGCTTCTATATATTTTTGACATATTTGTTTTATGTGGACTTAATGAAAAAAAAATCAGATGTGTAATGTGAAATGAATATAACCTTTCACCTGTTGAAGGAAAGTTATTCCCAGAACTTTTTAACTTAAAAGACTACGTTGCAGTCAGCGTTGTTGGGTTACCGGATTTATCTGTTTTACTATATACTTTGGAAAATTAAGATCATAGAGTTTGGATTTAACAACAACAAATAGATCAAAGACATTAAATTTAATAACCATGAAAAGTGAGCAGCAAAATGTGGTTTTGAAAGGGATAGCTAATACGTGGTTGAAGAGTCTAATTCAGCAAAGAAAAATAGTCGGTATTCAGACAGTTGGATTCATTTTTTCGCTGTCACCCTGAAATTCTAATTTTACTCTCTTTGGCTTTTCACTGGGTAATGAAAAAAAATAGAATTCTACTTCTGCAACCTATCTTGCTATACTGCACTAAAGAAAACTAAATCCTTAATGAAAGTCTTAATTCCTTGTTGGTGGATTAATGAAAGTCTTAATCCCATGTTGATTGAATTAGTTAATTGGGTTTGTTGTTAGTTGTAAGTTTCCTTTTGGCATTGGAGTGTTTTGGGTAGCTTTTGTTGTGCTTTTCCAGAAGTCTGTCTCTGATTTATTTTTGTCTTCTGGTTGGTAGTAGTTGTAAACTGGTGCTTGGGGAGAACACAGCTCTTTATATATTTTTGGCAACATCTTAAATTATACCTTGCCTTTTCAATGGATTATATTTGCAACAGCAGAATGAAATAGATTATGTCTCCAATATTTTAGTAGCTGGAAATATTGACGTAGGAAAGGCAAACATGGAGTACTACTACAAAGTAAGGTACTCCTTAATGAAAACTCAAGAATAAAGTATATTTGGGATTATTTATTACTTAAACTCAAGAAAACTGAAATACACAGACTGAGTGCAGAGCAAAGGATCTGGCAATAGGTGGAAGTGTAAGCTGCTGTAGCCTTGATGTAGATATCCTTTGAATATGTCTGGCTAAGATTGTCCTGATTGATTAAGATTTAATACTTTTAAGCTTGAAGTCAAGGCCCCTTAATTCAAATATAGTAAAAACATTATTGATCTTAAAGTAAATTTTACAAAGACATCCATTCTTAAGGAACTAAAAGAAGTCCAGCTATCACCTGTTACTTGAAAGTGACAATGATAAACTGGGTTGTCTTTGCATTTTCTTTCATAACTTTTTGTCCGTATGCTCTTCATCCGATTAACCAATGCAAGGAAAAAATGGTAAATATACAATGAAATTTATTTTTGGGAAAATAATTGCTGTCCAGCAAAAGAAAAAACATTCAAAATTTTTCAAATATATAGAATTTGTTCTCATCCTGATGCTGTAAGAAAACGGAAAAACTATAATGGAAATCTTTGTATCATATCTTACTGTAACATGGGGTCTTGAGGTTTTTGCATGCTTCTCCTGTGTAAAGCTTCAATTAGATGAATCACCAAGGGGGCAGTTTGCCATACTGTATGTGAAAAGGAAAAAATCTCTCATTTACTGAAATCTCAGATCCTTCTGCCTTTGGTCATGCTGCTTTGTGATTTAAGATTTGAAGAACTTTAGTGCTAGGTGGAATGTAGTAGTGTGTGATGGTTCTTGGTTTGCTTTTGTTGTTTGTTTGATTTGGTTTGGCTTGGTTTAGTTTTTACATCCCTTTTTACATCCCCAGGAGGGCTTTTTTTGCAATGCTGAAGTGTTTCTACCAAGAAAACCTTATTTAACAGGAGTTTTAACAAAATAAGATTGACTTATGTGTACTGTGAAAATATAAATGGTTTCCTAATATTAGTGCAACTCATAATTGTAAGTAGGTAAAAATATCGACTTGAAAAGTAGAACTTGAGTTTTATGTGAACATGTTAGCCAGAGGCAGAACGTGGTGAGGGCATGGTTTAAATCTCTTCAGTCAGTTCCACTTGTGAGTGCATTTTGTCCTTGAAATGTCACCATGAAAGCAAAGAAAAAAATTTAAAAGTAATATTTTGTACTTATGAGTTGTTATAAATATGGAGTTGCAGTATCCACCTTTTTGAGATGTACTGCTTTTCTTTACTTCCTTCTCTGTCATAAATTACAGGAATGTAATAAAGTTACAAAGTTTACATCAGTATGCTAAATTATTGTTTTAATTGATATTTATTTCTTCTAATTCACTTTTGTTGAGCCTGTTTCTGATGACCAAACCTAAAAACACAGAAGTCGTGTTCTTTATTTATTTATTTATCTATTTATTTATTTATCCAATGCATATATTTTCATATATATTAGCTATTTTACTATATTTATTAAATATATAATATAGTTTATTTTACTTTTATTTTTATATTTTCATTATTTAATATAAAAAAGAGATCTGTCCTTGAAAATATGTCAATATGGTCAGAGTACTTGACCTGTTTTCTGTTTATTTATCAGTTCTGCTAAAAAGACAGTGATTAATAAAATAATGAGTTTGTCAGTCTGGTGGAGATACATTTCCAACAACTTCTCTGATTTTTCAAGAACTTCAGAAAGTAACTTTCTAAAAATCCATAGCAAGTCTGGTCATCTATTGGCTTTCAGGACTGAAAGTATCAAGTTATATCAAGTGATTAGCTATATGTGGAAACAATTAGAATCAATATATTATTCTTTGTTTTGTTTTTTTGAGAAGAGGGTTAAAAAGACTTTATAACAGAAGAAAGCTTAGGTTGTGCTGCATTGGATTTTATTTCTGGTCATGAGAGCAGTCCTCATACAAAGCTCTTAAATTACTTCAAGGTAGTCTTTGAATCTTTCTACCACTGTGTGCTATGAATCAAATAAATATAATAATATAGAGAATAAAGGGAACAGTGTTAATCAAATATTACATTACACAGAAAACATACTTTAAATTAATTTGGTCACAGCTTTTCAACTTACTTGTTAAACACTTTATCTTGTCTGATTGTCTCTCTCTGACAGAAGAGACTTTTTTTTTCCCAATTACTATTTAAAATAAGTTCTGAACAGTTTCAAGTTACTCTTTAATATATGTTGGATTTCTTTTACATTAAGACCATGTGATGACTGTGCTTGTTACGTGACAATGGATGGGTGAGCAGTTGTAGTAAAAATTGCATTACTAAATATAGATGATACAAGAAACTTCTTCCTAATCCGTGCATGCAAAAGACTTGTAAGCACACCTTAACTTTTCCTGTCAAGTAGAGTTGGCCATACAACACCTACAGGCTGTAATGCCCTCTCAAGAGAGAAAGCAAGGATTCTTTGCTGTAAGCTTCCCTGTTCCAACCACTAACTTCACAGTGGACATCATGGTTATTAATTGGGTGTTTCAGGTATTCAGTGAAGTCTCCCTGAACCGCAGAGGCTTCAGAGCAAAACAACAGTAACTGCAAAGAGGAACTTTCTTTTATCAAATAATAGATCTCAGATAAGATTTGCTAAATGAGAAGCTGATTCTTGCACTACTTCTCAGCTCCTTTACATGTCTTAAAGCATCTTCCTTCATGAAACAGTTCCTGTCTGATCACAGTGATCTGTTTGATGCAAAAGAAGAATAAATACTTAAAGCCTACATATTTTGATTCATTCAGTGCATAGTTTTACAGGATTTGAGTTTTACAGGAATTGAATTAAACTTCAAAAATGTAGAAGAAAATGCCTGTTTCTTAGCATGAAACCAAACTACAAATAAATTTGTGCTGTGCCTAAGTGTGTAGATTCACTTTTTGTGCAATTTAGTTCTGTCCTTGATAGTATTTTGAGAACTTTATGGTAATGCATTTCTAAATGTTTTCCTTTCAGTGACTTTTCCTGAAATTATCCAGTTTCATAATTTGAACTAAATTGTTGGTTCTTTTTTTTTTTTTTTTTTTTTTTTTTTTTTTTTTTTTTTTTTTTGTCATGTGGTTTTACATTCATAGAACATAGATTTCTAAAAGTCTCTTCTTTACAGGTTGAATGGTATTTAATCACTTACTTCTGCTGAACAGAATTTTGGCTTATGAATTATTTAATATTCATCAAAGATGAAGTAGGTTAGGAAAGAGAGCCTCATGCTGATGCATACAGACTTTTTTCCCTATAAGATATATGTTAAATGAAATACTTGAACACTGCATTGCCATCTGGTGGTTTTTTCCAAGGATGCTGAGTAGACAAAAGAAAGAAAGGTTTGGGATTTTTTTCTTTTAGAAAAAAACCAAAACCCACAAATGTGATAAAAGGGAAAATGTGGAAAAAAGTATGAAAAGAGATCTCGTTACATAAAACAGTTCTGAGCTGATCAGTTTATTCAGACAGTATTATTGTAGTCTCTTTTTTTCATGCTTAGATGGCTTAATAACAATCTGGCTGCCTTGTATCAAAGAGGTGAGAGTTGCCATTACTGCCTCTAGTTTTCTGCTTTTCTACATATTATTCTGCATTATTGGTTAATTAATATTCTGTGTTCAGTTCTGCTATTGTGAATAGAAATTTTCTTTTCTAGATCAAATTTATTCTATGATGGAATGATTTAACTGGAAGGAAAATCTTTCCAGTGATTGGTTTTTTGGATATGCATATGATCCTTTGCATCATTATGATGAGATTAAAGTCTAGATATGTATTTTCTTGTGTAACAGTAGATTGCTTCTCTTTTTAAGGTCTAGTATTTTTTTGCCTTAGCTATTATTACTCACTATGGGTGGTTCTTGTACTTGGATGAAAGATCAATATTATGAAAATAAGGTAGTAATGATTTTGACACTGAAATACTATTTTTCAATTTTATTTTTGTATGAGCAAAATATTAATTTTAATGAGGTAAAAATTATTCCATATTATTTGTAAAAAATATTGGAACTCTGAGGAACAGAATGGAAATATATAATAAAATTTCAAGTAGTTATGCTTCAAGAAATATAAGGTTATATTTTTCCAAATTATTGCCATCCATGATTTTTTAGAATTTATTGCTCATGAAATAATAAGTATATTTTAGATAATTATAGCAGTTGTATAAAAGATATCTCTGAGTAAAAAGACAGTTGCTGTTTTCTGACTTTTTTTTTAACTGAAAAGGAACATACCTGTGCAATACGGTCCTTACCAGCAACAAAGCCAAGGTTTTACACCTAATGAGGAATGTCATAATGAGAACTCAACAATGTAGTTAAAAAAAGAGTAAGGAATATAAGTAAGTCAGTATGAGAACACTTTGCATCTAGGAAGAGTTTTTGAATTGACTTTACTCATCTCTACTTAATAATTGAACTGTCACTCTTTTATAGAATATATATATAATCCAGCTTATAAAAACACTTTGAGAAATTGCACATAATTAAGTGCTGAGGCTTAGCAGAGATCTGGTACCCAGTATTTGAGCATTTGTATTTTTAATTTATTTTTTGTAACCCTTCCAGGTGAGATTTGGTGTCCTAATTGTGTAGTACTACATAAATAGTCCTATTCTTCTTAGTATCTCCCTTTCAGTAATTCCATTCTGTTTTTAATTCTACTTGTGTTTTGGTTGCCTAAGTATTTTCCTTTTGGCTTCTTGTCAAAAGGTAATTAGTTGATGGATGTCATATTGGATCTGGTATGCACTGAATAGCAATAAGAAGGTTCAAAAATAAATTAATATACCTGTTGTTCTTTTTTCTTATACAATTTATGAGCAGAACACTCATATTTGCTGCATTCCAGGTACTGCACGCTTGGAGCAAAGCAATATGTATTTAAATAAAGGATATGCTTCTTGTAAACCAGAGGAGTTTATGTCAATTGATATTAATGGCTCCTAGCTGTTGTTTTCACTCCGTTACAGAATGTTAATTTCCCATTATTAATTGATGAGACTCGTGGCTTGTTGTGTGGTTATGTAGAAATTGAAATAATATTTAGAGTCTGTGTCTATTTGATGTACAAGATTAACTTCCACGAGAATGACTTTTTAAACTGGAACAATCAAGACTACTGTTATTACTATGAAAACACTTTTTCTATCTCTCTGTTTGGTGACAGGAAGAAAAAATAGAGTGAATACCAGGCCTAAGCAAATATGTGTGTACCTTTCTTATTGCACTGGGGAATGGAATTATTTTTGCATCATGACCTGATTAAGAAGTGAACCTTGCTTCTTATGAGGATTGTTTCAAAAAACTCATTTTGAATTGGCATATAAATATGCAACCTAGTTTATGGTAGTAGCTGTGGGGCTGAATGGGGAAAACTGTGAAATATTTTTCTTTTTGAGAGAGAAGAGACAAAAAGATGAGGGTGAATCTTTACAGTTAAAATAGAGATAAACAGAAATCCTTGTTTCATTCTTAAGCAACTTTCTTATATTGTGATCTAATAATAATTCCATATTGATTTTATTAACACTAATATTCTTCAGGTTTTCATCCTAAGAATAAAATATGTTTTAGTTTTCTTTTTGCACCTGTTCTGTTTTATTTAAAGACAGGCTATTCCTCCCCATTTAAATGTGTAGTAGAAATCACTGTTTAATTTTTAATGCTACAACTTCATCTTCACAGTTGAAGAATTAATTAACTGAATGTATCCACTTTCTTGGATTTTTTCTAATTACTCTGCAAGATACAGTTGTATGTCAGTGGAGGAGGGAGTTTCTCGCTTTCGTACTTGCACATTTCTTTTAATGATAAAAACCTTCAAAAGCAGTACAGTAACGGGGTCAGCTGAGATGAATGATTTCTTGTGCCTGCTGGGAGGGAAGCCTAGATGATCTAGAGATGCAAAGACTGTGTAAATGCTCTGCCTCCTTCTTCAACACTTGCACTCTTTGTCCTGAACTTCTGCTATCTGTCTAATTCTGGAGGGAATTGTGAAGCCTTCTGTAAATAATACAACCCACAGAAAATTTTTGCATCTTGCTATTACTACATGACACCAGGATGCCAGAAGAGCAATTAATGTCCTTTAGCACCTTATTTAGACATCAAAAGTATCCATATCCCCATCCTGCAGCAATTCTGACAAAGCCATTTACACCAATTTCGGTATAATCCTCAACTTCTTTCTTTGTTTATGGAGGTAAACCTCCAGTCGATTATTGGAAGGTGAAAAGGCATGACTTGTTGTTTGGGAATCAAGAGATACTGGAAGAAAGTAGGAGTGAAGAATCAACTTATTCAGTAAATTTCTGTATATTCAGGAAGTTAGAGGGTTCCTTTTTGAATATGGTTTTGAAACTGGGATTTGTTTTGTTTTGGTTTTTTTTTCTGTTTGGTTGTTTATGCCAACAGTATATGGGAAGCATTATATTTTTTTAAAAGAATAATCTTTTACAATACTGCATATTTATTTAACTACAGAATGTTGCATGTGTTGCACTACAATGAAGTAATTTTCAATGTCCAGTTTTCATTTGCAAAATGCTGAATAATAGTGTAGCTAGAAAGAACACCAAGTTTTGCTAGTTACCTGTGCTTGGGCAAGGGGATGGTTTGGCTCCAATGGTCTCTACTCTGCTTTTATAAGTGAAGGATGCTATTCACTATGTCAGATGAACAGCAAATATGAGGATTGTATACCAAGGGGTGGCAGAGAGACTGTACTGCAAAGAAAAGAAAGAAAGAAAGAAATATAATTCTTGTCCACTGGAGGATTTGGGCAGTAAGGAATGATTGCATCTCAAGCATAAATCCTTGGTGACACATTACTTATTTTGGAGACACTATGAAAGCAGTAACTGTTACTTGTCCTGTGAGCATTTATGAACAGGATGGCTGGCATTTTAAAAATAGTTATATGACCTTTTGTTGTTTCTAGGATCCATCCTGATACTTTTCAGAGTCCTGGGAGATTGTGAATAATACCACAGTATGTGAAAGGACTGTCTGTGTTTTGGCAAAGGGTCAATGTTTTAGAGTGTGCAATATATATTAAGAAATGACTAATGATAGGAAAGGAGACAAAACAAAATCAGAAGCCAAAAGGACAGTAATAGATATTCTTACATAGTTTGGTCATTGAGTTTTAGTAGCTGCTTAGAAAAGTTGACTCTTTTCTTCCAGTCCCTGATGTTCCCTGGGGAGCCATTAGGGATTGTTTTACTGATTGGCATCTGTTGGTAAACAGCCTAAAAGATTTAAAAGAGCCAGTGACCTTTGATCAGAAATCACTGTTGTAGAAGATTTATTTATTTGAATTTTTTCTTGTCAATTTTATGTAGAATAATGACTGTGGAAAATAAGAAGGCAAAAAACCCTCAAGGACAAGTAATGACCACCTGATATATTTCTCTTTTTTATTTAAGTGTACTCAGTAGTTAAAATTATTAAAATATAAAAATAATAGCCATGAAAATAAATTCTGCCCATTAGAATATAATTTGTTGTCATACTTAAAGGACATTAAAATTGATGAAATCTGTCCTATTAAAATACTTCCTGACTTGCTCTTCCTGAAGGCTGGAGGGAGAAAGTGCTGTAAGTGCTATATACACACAGTATGTGGGAACCAACTTAGCATGAAAATCAGAGGTTGTCCTTTAGATTGCAATCCTGAATTCCTCAGACGTTCTTGCTCAGACTTGTTTCAGCTGTTGTGGTCTTCACTTCAAAAGCAGGATACACAAAGTCTTGTAAGATTTGTATTTTTAATTTCTTTTTCAAAGCATTTTTTTGCAATTATAAGGAGAATTATCAGACTGCAGTAAGGGTAAATTACAAGACAGTTATGTTAGTTGAGAGGTGAGTACTCCTGTAATTTCATCACCTTGCTCTGAAGGTATAACTCATTTCAGGAAACCATTGGTTGTACAGATGCAAAACAGACAATTGTGCTGAAGTGATCTGAAAATTCATTTAATGGATTAGCTCACTTCCACAAATGACTCTTTTTCATCCTTGACAAAAAGGAGCAGTTTTTATTCTTGAAAATAACAGCAACATACATGGCTTGGTCAGACCAAAAGAGAGCAGCCAGCAGTAAAGCTGTTGTTCATACTATTTTTTTAAAGAATACAAGGTAGACTTGTCTTAAATTCCAAAATTTCTGCTGAATGCCATTGGTGGTATAACCCAGAGTGAACTCTGAGGCCAAAACAGAGAGACAGGGAAGAATAATGGAAAATCCCTGTACATATAGAGATGTCTGTTCTCTGAGGGAAGGCTCAGCTCCTTCCTGCAGACCATGGAGCGCACAGGAAGGCTGTTAAGCTCTCACACATGTGATTGCTGGGGAGCAGCACAGCAAAGGAGGGAAAACATGGAACAATAGTGTTAACCTCTGAGCTCTTTCTAATCAAACAATCTGAGCCAGGTATGAGAAGGAGTCAAGCTGCCTTTTCTAGAAGTGACTAATGCATAGCCCATGGGTTCACAAGGGTCAGGCCAGCATGGAGGCCAGTCAGTTCATTGCTTTCCTTCTGATGATTGTGCCAGGCACTTCACACACTCTGAAAAATAACCACTTTTTTGTATCATGCATTTACTTTTGCCATTGGCAGTGTTTTAAATGCTGTTTATATTTTTGTTGTTTGTGAGAAAAAAAAAAATCTTTTAAACTTTGAATTTTTCTAGGAAATTTAATGAGTCAGTAACAAGGCATTCTAGTTCAGTAATAAACACTTTTTGAAACAATTATTCAGCAGAAATGCTAGCTGGTATAAATTTACAAATATGCATAATTTCTTTTTTTTTTGTGTACTATTTTCTGTGAATTTTTAGCAAGATGGGGCTATTAATGGATGAAGCAGGATACCCTGGCACCTGGCCTGGATCAGCAATAGTGTGGCAGCAGGACCAGGGCAGGGATTGTCCCCTGTACTCAGCACTGGTGAGGCCACATCTCAAATCCTGTGTCCAGTTTTGGGCCTCTCACTACAAGAAGGGCATTGAGGGGCTGGAGTGAGTGCAGAGAAGGGCAGCAGAGCTGGGGAAGGGTCTGGAGCACAGCTCTGATGAGGAGCAGCTGAAGGAGCTGGGGGTGTTTGGCCTGGAGAAAAGGAGGGTCGGGGGGGACGTTTTTCCTCTCTGCGACCACCTGAAAGGAGGCGTTGACACGTGGGGGCCAAGCTGCCCCAAGGTTCAGGCTTGGTGCTCATAAGGAGCAATTTCTTCAATGAAAGGATGGGGAAGCACTGGGATGGGTAGAATCACCATCTCTGGAGGTGTTCAAGAAGTGACTGGACCTAGCACTTATTGCAAAGGTTTAGTTGACATGATAATGTTCGGTCCAAGACTATACTCAATGTTCTTAGGGGTCTTTTCCAACTTTAATGATTCTATCATTCTATGTAATTTTAAATCTGATTCTCTAAGTATTTACTTGCATGGAAGATGCTTTGTTATACTCTGAGAGCCTCCTAGTTCCTTTATTTTTCTACCTGCAGCTATTAAAAGTAATTTAATTTAATTTATGTTTTATTAGGTTGATTCAATTATAATGCCCAGTAAAATATCTCTTTATTTTCTCTCCCATTTGCCTGATCTTAATTTCTATGCCAAATTTAATATTAATAAAGGCCTTAAAACTCGTCTCTTGCTTAGGGAAAAGGTCAGGCATCAAGGTCCATCACACTCTAGAGAGAAGAATAATGTGTTATGTTATGCTTTCTTCACAGTATTTCAGTGCTTTAAGCAATTCTGAATGACTAGTCACATACGAGAGTAATTTTTGCTTAGATTTTTTTCTTGCCTTTCCCCCCTTTCTTGAAGACATCTTTTGCTGAGTTTTATTGTGTTTGTGGATTGCTTTTTGATTTTTTTTTACTGTAGTTAGTTAGTTTTGGTATAAGTAGTACAATGCTGTATATTTTCTTAAATTTTGGGCTGAAATTAGAATACCTGCTGAGTAAGTCTCTATTTGACTTGCAGTAGCATAATGACATAATCGAAATACGAATAATTAAAGTTGCCTGTAAATATGCAATATAAACAAATATGGAGGCAAATTCCATTGCCTGGAATCTACCATTCCAATAACTGGTGTGGATTACCTTTGCTACAGTTGTTAGTAGAATAATATTGAAGTGCTTTTTGACCACAACTGGAGATGTTTTTCATATTTATGTGATTTTGTCGACACAAAGATTTAGTCATGAACTGAAGATGGCTGAGCCAAGTAATAGCTTTGATTTTTTTCAGCTTTCTTTGGTAGCATAATTCAAGTTGGAAGAGATCTGTGCATGTCTCAGATTTAAAGTAGGGTCAGCTCTGACATCAGGCTGGATTGCTCAGGACTTTATCCATTTGAGTCTTTTAAAACCTCCAGGGACGGAACTTGCACAAATTCTCTAAGAAATTGACTGACTCTTGCCTTCTGCTAGGGGTCTCAAAATACTCTTATAGTTCAGAATGACATAATGCTTGAATTAAAAACCAAACCTGCTAGACTCAATATCCTAAAAAAATATGAGAAAAGAGAAAAAAAGACAAATGAGATAATAGGCTTGGTTATCTGCAGCAAAATTATGAAAAATAATTCATCTAAATAAAACAATCCTTCAAAAATCTTAGAAAAGGCTTTACCATGAAATAAAAAGAGATAATTTAATATTCAATTAATTCAACTTTCTGCATAACTTATTTCTATATGTATGCTTTTCTTTAATCTAGTTTTTTTTTTTCTTTTTCCTTAAGGCAATTTACTGCTTCTGTTAAAGGCTAGTGGAGATTAAGTTCCAGATGTAAATGGAAATGTGATAGACCCATCCATTTTTTATTTTGTTTACATATAAAGTTATTTAAATTCATTGCAATAACTCCAAAATTTGTTACATGAAGTGAAGGGTTTTTAAAATAAATTGCAACTCTGATTTCTCTAATATATCAGTGGTTAGAGTAAGACCTTTGAAACAAACTGTGTAATTGGGAAGAATTCTATGAAGCATAGCTAACCCTGTCAATAAAACTTCTACCATCAGAAAACTGTTCAATTGATATGTATTGAGTCTACTGGAATACACCTCTGAAACAATGAATGACACCAATTTTCATTAGCTAGCTTGTGACTTTCTGAAAGAGGGCAATAATACTTGTTATACTTTGCTCCTTAGGAAAAAAAAACAAAACCAAAAACCCTATCCAAAATAACCACAAAATCAAAACAACTTTTTTTGTATGGTTTTAATTCATATTACTCCTTTTAATTGGTATATAGGCACAAAAATTCTAACTCACACGATTTTAAGCATTCAAGAACTTCCAGCATAGTTAGTGATGTTATCTGTTTCAGGTTGCATCAATGGATAATGTTTTCATGGTAAGCACTAAAACATTTGCAGATGAATCTCCTTGACTACAATTGACTTTTCAATACCATTTTAGTCTGTAGTTTAAACTTTTTTTTCTTTTAAAGCTGAAAAGAGCCTTTTAAAAATTTTCTGAATTGGATATGACAGTATCTAATGCTCTCCTCAGGACTCTGCAGGGTATCTATCATGCTCAAGGATGAACCCTTCAAACAGTGGTCAGATTATGTAGGGCTTTCTTTGTTTGTTTTCTTTTCCTTCTGATGTTGGCATCCAAATGGATTAATGTGTCATGTCAGAAGCTAATCACAGGTAATTAAATGGATTCGTATGCAGCTGAACTCCGAGTCTTAAAGAAGGGTTGAACTGCTTCCACTGGAAATAAAAGGAGATAGAGCCCTGGAGATAGGAGAGGACGCAATTTAATAACCAAAAAACCCCAAACAAAATGAAAAAAAAAAAACCTAAATTCTGAATTTATTTTGTTTTATGTAATATTCTATTTTCTTCAGTTCCCAACACAATTATATAGCTGTATCTGAAAGGATAATTAAAATAAAATACAAATATAATTCTAAAGCATTGTAGTTCATGTTTAACACTGAGACTTTAAACTGGTTTTTACCAGTGTTCAGTTACTGAATTTCTCTTAGTCTTGTCTGCCTGCAGCTAACATGGGATTATAAAGAGGTGAAGCACTCTGAGATGAAGGGAGAGCTAATTTGTTTAAAACAAAATCTGGATGAGGAACTTTAAATTAACCTTGCAATGAATTGCAAGTCCTACACAGTGCCATGAATCTGCTTCAGGTATGTGAAAGATCCATACAATGAACTAGCTGCAACAGGAGAAATGAAAGTGCAGCATCAGTCTGAAGAGATCTCAAAATATGATAATTTGGAATCTTCCAGTCAGTTGCATGTAACAGTCAAATCCTCCTTATTTAAAGCCAACAGTTTATTTCAAATATTGGAAGAATTGGGAAACATATTTACTCTGAACAAGTAAAATACATAACCTAAATATTGAATTTAATATAGTTAAGCATGGCAAATATATTCCCACATGAAATATTTTATAGGAAAAGTGTTAGCTTCCATGAGAACCGTATATTTATAAAAATATAAATAAAAATATAAAATTCTCAGTCTTTAGTCTACCAAGATAATTTTGTAGCTTTTAACTAAATGCAGTCTGGTATTCTTTACCTTTTTGAGTGCATTATTTCCTCCTTTCTGGATACCCTCCCTTCTTTCCACCCAGCAATCCAATTTTTTGGCAAGTTTCCATCTTCACTTTTAAACTGTTATTTAGCTTCTGGCATTGACAGTCTCTGTGATTAGATAGTACTTCCTCTAGATGCATTTTTGAGATCAGTGTTCTTGACAATCAAACTCCTCAAAAATCTTCAGAATATGTTCAGAACAGATGTAAAGCTTTTCAGCTTATAGAAAGTCAGTGGCTTTTTGGTGAATTGTACATCACTTTGATCTTTAACACCAGCAGAAGAAACAAAATGGCAAATCGCTCAGTTATAGTCTGTAGGAATCACAGAATGGGTAAGGTTGGAAGGGGCCACATCTGGCCATCTGGTCTACCTCCCTGCTCCAGCAGGGCCATCCCTGGGCACATGGCACAGGACTGCATTCAGTTGGCTCTTGAATACCTCCAGTGAGGGAGACTCCACAACCTCTCTGCAGAGTCAGTGCACAGTGAAGAAGTTCTTCCTCCTGTTCAGGTAGAAGTCCCTGTGCATCAGGTTCTGCCTGCTGCCTCTTGTCCTGAGCTTGGCATCACTGAGAAGAGCCAGTGAAAAAAATTGCCATGCTGCCCCTCCATACCAAGTGAGCATTGCATTAAGGCACCCATTAAAGTGACCCTTGTGGGTCTGGGATCAGGCTTCACATGACTGTGGGAACAGCTGCAGAGATTATGAGACCTTTTTTCCCTCCCTGCATCCCATTGAAGGCAAATGCAAGCTGCCCTTTTCTTCCAGGGTCCTCATCATGTCCCCTGCTGAGGAGAATATGGAAAAATACCTTTCCATGTTTCATCGTGTCTGCAGCCTGCAACATCCTTTCAGAACTAAGGACTTTCTGAAAACCATGCTGGATGACTGTTGTTATCAGGAGGAGGTTTGTGATCAAGGAAGGAAATTAGATTTAGATAGTAAATAAAAGTTTCAGAATTCTTTATTTCTGTCCCATTCCTTTTCAGCTAAGTTCTGCTTTGGTTTTCAGAGTGCCACCTTCTCAGCTTAGTGCTCTTTGTGTCTTCTTTTTCCCTCTTCTTCCTTCGTCTGCTCTGTTTCTTTCCTGGTGTCTATCTGTACCCGTGGCAGCTCCAGCCAAAGGCCCTCACCACATCATTTTCCCAATTCACGTGCTAAACACTGCTTGATTAAGTTATGAAGGCTGGTTGTGAAGTGTCATTGTAAGATCTTGCTCCCCTTGGGTTTTGGCCCTTTCAGAGCTTTGCCTTAAAGGGCAGGAACATCTTTTCCTTGCTGAAAACTGGAATTCCAGACCATTGCAGTGTGTCCTATGGATCTCAGAGGGGAATTACTGAGGGTCCTGGGGTGCTGTTTCTGCCTTGCCTCCCAAGGGAACTGTGCAAGTGCAGGTGACAAAGTCCCAAAGCTCTGTGGGCTCCCAAAGCAGACAGCAAATGCTTGTTTGCTGAACATTTTCAAGCACTTTCCCAGCTCGAAGCAGAGGGAAGCAGAAAAGGGAAGCAAGGAGCTGACGGAATCATGGAATGCTTGCACCTGGAAGGGACCCTGTGCAGGTGTTACAATCCCATTCAGCATTTACAGGTTGGGAATAGCCAGAGATGCAGAGAACGTAAATGGACATGAGCAAACATTAACCCCTGGTGCAGCTGGAGACACCTGGTGGGAAACACAGATTTGTGTTAGCATCAAACTCGCTGAAGGCACACCCTGCCCTACCATCCAGAATGGGCAGAACAGAGTAAGGAGAGCACTTCCAAGGATGGGCAAAAAAGGGGAAATTAGGGAGAGTGGAGCAGGAGAGCTGTTCTTCTTCAGCCCACCAAAGACACCAGTGTAAAACTCAGAGGTTTTGTTGGTTTTCATAGAACAAAAGGTTTCCCCTTCTGCAGCAGTGACTCTGAATTGTCAGCGTCCGGCTAGCTCCAGCACTGCTCGCAGCACGAGGGGCACTTCTCCTGAGAGCTGGCTTCGGGATAGCGCCTAAGGCAGTGCCCAGCTTGCGGCTGCAGGCACACCTTGTGCAGGACGGAGTCTGGTAAAGGCTGCAACCAGCGGAAAGAAGAAGGCGGACTCCAACCGTGGCCTTAATCCAGGCTTTAATGAATCCGGAGGGACCGACAGGAGAAGCCGGGGGGGGGGGGGGGGCTGACAACAGGTTTTAAGGGTAGGGAGGTGCCAGGCATTGGGCCAATGGGGGTGCAGTGGGGAGTGGGGTCCAAGGGATTGACACGTGGGTAACACCAACGGGAAACATTCTGGGGAGGGGCCCCGGTTCCTCAGCCAACCATCGAACTCCCTGCTGGAACATTCTAGCAGTAAGGGTGGGGAGTGAGAGTGATTGGCGGGGTACCGGGGAGGGATCAGAAGAAAAGATACAGGGGTTTCCAGGGAAACTAGGGCGGAGTTTAGGGGATACATTGTTGGCTGAGGTGGAGCCAGGAAGACAGACAGCTCCAAAGGCGGGAAGGGAGAACTGGGGCAGAACCATTTTCAGACAGGACGGGATTGGAACAAACCAACCTAATAACTTAACAAAACACACTACAACACCCTTCCCTCAGTGTTATAGAGTGGTGCTGTTTGCACACTAAGCAGCAGCTGCAAAGAGTTATGTGAACAGCCCCACATCTTTCCATGTGATAAATAACACTATTATTGTCACCTGTGAGCACTTGGCTTTGGTTACCAATGGGCCAGTCTTTTTCCCCCAAGAAAGATCATAGAATCCTTGTGTCCAGGAGGCTGAGGCCCCCTCACCTGACTTGTGATAGAATTACCTTCAGATACTTACATTGGTATGGTCCCCTATATATTTTAAAACAACCTGAGTTTTTTAATAGCTTCTCCCAATAACTGATTCTAGCATTGTATTGCCTTTATTAAGCATGGAAAGTGCAGCAGTTAAACTACATTATTTCATGGGATGCCCTAAAGCCATCAAAATTCAGACACCTTTCTGAGTCACAGTGTCATTCTTGCTCTGGGCAAGGAGGTAGCAATTTGCTGCTGGCCCAATTTTACTAGCTCAAAGTTTCCTGTTTCTCCCTATCTTCTCTTCCTATCTGTGTAGCTTCATTTCTCTGGCCAGGAAAAGCTCACTGATCCAAGTTTTTGACAGACTGAACAAGGAATGAAGGGAGATGTTTCATTGCATTAGTGGTAAGGAAGTGCCTTGTTCAGGAGCAGCTGAGCGCTTCAATTTTCATCTCTCTCCTGTAGGAGCTCTGTTGTGTTTTGACATTTATGAGTACATATTAGAAACCAACAAACAATAGAGCAGTGATGTTAAATGAGTTTTGCTGGTAGTTCAGCTTTTCATGTACACTTTTCATGTGTTTACTTAATGTTTTAAAGACAATTTCTAATCTTTTGGTGGCAGCCAGCTTTCCTTCAGTGTCTTCAAAACAACAACAACAACAACAAAAATCAGTGACACTATGGATTGCTTTTTAAAAAATAAATATCAAATGTCAGAAGTCAGAATTTGACTTCCAGAATTCTCATTTTGACCATCAAAGAGGATTTTTCTAATTGTTTTTTTTTCTCTATTCATGGCTATACACCTTTTAATTTATTTTACTGTGCTTCACATCCCTGATATGCTGACTGAGAACTTTTTGTAAAGTAATATAAAATTTCCTGAAATATTTTGGTTCTAGGAGAGATTCTATTATACAACATCACATGTATTTCTGTTCTGTGGGGTGTATGCTTGTGCAATCTAGTCTTAAATAGGTTAGTAGATCAAAAATAACACAATAGGATAACCTGTGCAATAGATGATAGAGAGGACTGGCAGGGCAGCAGTCAGGCAGATTGCATGGTATATTTGGCATTTCTACAAAATCATTGTGTTAAATTAATAGCCACATCATTTTCAATCCCATAAAACTTGGCTCAACTTCTAAATTTATGTTATGATCACAGGGAGGACTAATTTTCTTTTCTGATGTTTGACTTTTATAAATGTACCATAATTCAAAGCCGTGACAGTGTAGTGTTATATTACTAAGGAATGAAGTTAAGCAAAGACCTTTTAGCTGATTTCAGGTTTTACAAAATACTCTGAGACAAAAATTTAGATATTAAAAGTTACATGTCACATAGCATTTTGGACTCAGGTTCTTCTTCTAATTATCTCAGATAGAACATGTGTCTCAACTATTTTTGAACCTTTTCTGCCATGGGACCTCATATGGTAGAGATGCTGTCAATTATCAGCTAAAAAGTTGACTTATAGTAATTTTTAAAAATAGATGTGGCAGTCAATTCAGATTTTGCATTCAACAGAGCAGAAAAAGGAAGTTTGAAACATGGATTTTAACTGAAATCGTAAAAACTATCCTAAACCCAACAGATGTTGCTATAGTATTGAGTTAATTAATACATTGAGGAAAAAATCTTGTTCTACTCCATTTTTAACATAATTCAGAATTCTCTTACTTCTCTGTGGGTTATTTTCAGGATTTAGGGGTGTGGACTATTTTTATTCTGGAGATAAATTTCATAATTTCTAATTTAAAAAGTTAAGCAGATAGTGTTGAAGCAGATTTTCTTTTATGAAGTTGTATTAAGCCAGCATAACATAGTTAAGTAAGTCTTCCTATTTACCTAAACACTTTATATTTTGAGAATAGATTTAAAAATTACTTGGCATAAAAGCAGTGATCCTGTTTTTAGGTCTGAGTGTGGTTAACTATTTTTTAATACATGTGGCTACCATTTATGTGAAAATGTTTGCACACGTTTCAAAATTTTGGCTTTATTTTGACAGAGAAAGTTAAAAATTGCAGAGAAACATGACTGAGGTCTCAGCAATGGTGGTTTTGTGGAAGCACTTTATTTTTAGCATCAAGAGCATAGGACCAGTTTATACCCTGACATTTAGTTCCACAAAACAGAAGAGAAGCTGTTGGAGAGGAGCCCTCTTTGCAAGGGCACATGAGAGAACACCTCTATGGATCTTTAGCCTTAGAGTCTTCTCAAGATCCCCTAGGAAATCTAAGCCTCAGTGATGCCTGTACCATGGACTTCCATTAATGGTTTGAAACACTTCCCTCCCTTCCTTCCCTCCAATATCTAGTCAGTTGATAAAACTGTCTGGTAGTCTGTGAAGGAGACACACTTCTTCCATGATGTATGCACAGAGCAGAAAACAATGGTCTTTATTCAAGCTTATTTTTCATCTTTTCAGGAACTGTATCCCTACTAGAATTTTCTAAGTCATCTAACGTTTTTCTCATTATACTTAAGAACCCAGAGTGGTCTAATGAAGGCAACATTCTGCTGAGTAATATGATGTAGTATTTAATCTCAGTGTTCCAAGGAAAAGAATAGTTTTGTTCTCCTCCTCTGAGATCCTGACTGCATTGCACATTGCTTCACATTTCTTTTCTCCAGGCAGAAACTGACCATTAAATATATTTATGTACCTTTGTCCAGCTAGAGTTATCAGAGTTTGCTTACTATATTATTTTAAAATATTTTTCTTGACTCTAATTATATAGTAATATATAACTTTAATAATGCATCCATTCCTACTTGCTTAAATGAAGTATGCAGAGTGAAGAGAAGATATAAATCGCTGAAAGTATCTTATTTTTCCTATCAGTTTTTCAAATACTCAGAAGTTGAATTTAAATTTATGAAATTTGTATAATTACCTTCATATTCAAACTTCTTCAAAAGGTTGAGAATTAAGTCAATATTTTAATTTCTTTGATTACTGAATTAATCTATCTTTGAAGTAAGCAGACCTACAAAACTGTCTTTAAAAGCTACATCACAGAATCACTAGGTTGGAAGAGACCTTCAAGATCATTGAGTCCAACTTGTGCCCTAACTCCTCAATTAAACCATGGCACCAAGTGCCACATCCAATCTTTTTTTAAACACATCCAGGGATGGTGACTCCACCACCTGACTGGGCAGACAATTCCAGTACTTTATCACCCTTTCCATAAGAAACTTCTCCTAATATCCATCCTATATTTCCCTTGGTGCAGCTTAAGACTGTCTTCTCATTCTGTCAGTTGCTGCCTGGAGAAAGAGACCAACCCCACCTGCCTGCAGCCACCCTTCAGGGAGCTGTAGAGAGTGATAAGGTCACTCCTGGGTCTCCTTTTCTCCAGGCTAAACACCCCCAGCTCCTTCAGTCATTCCTCACAGGGTTTGTGTTCCAAGCCCCTCTCCAGCCTCGTTGCCTCCTCTGGATGCCCTCAAGTGTCTCAACGTCCCTCCTAAACTGAGGGCTCAGAACTGGACACAGCACTCAAGGTGTGGCCTCACCAGTGCCAAGTACAGGGGCAGAACGACCTCCCTGCTCCTGCTGGCCACACCATTCCTGACACAGGCCAGGTGCCCTTGGCCTTCTTGGCCACCAGGGCACACTGCTGGCTCATGTTCAGCTGGCTGTTGACCAGCACCCCCAGGTCCCTTTCCTCCTGGGCACTGTCCAGCCACACCATCCCCAGCCTGCAGAGTTGCAGGGGTTATAGTGGCCGAAATGCAGGAGTTGGCACTTGGACTTATTAAACTTCATCTTACTGGACTCTGCCCATCCATCCAACCAGTTCCAGATCTCTCTGCAGAGCCCTCCTACCCTCCAACAGATGGACACACACTCCCAGCTCAGTGTCATCTGCAAATTTACTAATGAAAGACTCAACACCCTCATCCATGTTGTCAATAAAAATATTGAACATATCTGGCCCCAGTGCAGAGCCCTGAGGCACACCCCTGGTGACTGGCCCCAGCTGGATGGCAGCACTGCTCACCACCACTCTCTGAGCCCAGCCATCCAGCCAGTTCTGAACCCAGCACAGAGTGCTCCTGCCCAAGCTGTGGGCTGCAGCTTTTCCAGGAGTGTGCTGTGGGAGACAGTGCCAAAGGCCTTGCTGAAGTCCAGGCACACAACATCCACAGCCTTTCCTGCATCTACCAGGTGGGTCACTTGGTCATAAAAGGAGATCAGGTTGGTCAAACACGACCTAAACTCCTGCTGACTGGGTCTGATATCTCTGCCAGCCTGTAAGGGCTGTGTGATGACACTCAGTATAAACTGTTCCATTACCTTACCCTGTACTGAGGTCAGGCTAACTGGCCTTTAATTACCAGGATCCTCCTTCCCACCCTTGTTGTGAATGGGTGTCACATTGGCCAGCTTCCAGTCCTCTGGAACCTCACCAGTGAGCCAGGACTGGGAAATGATGGAGAGTGGCTTCCCAAGGTCATCTGCCAGCTCCCTCATCACCCTGGGATGGATCCCATCTGGACCCATGGATTTGTGAACATCCAAGCAGCTCAGCAGTTCTCTGACTGCCTCCTCCTGGATAAAAAGGGACCATTCTGCTCCGTGACACCCTCTGCCAACCCAGGAGGACAGCTGTCCTGAGGACAAGCCATCTTCCCACTAAAGACTGAGGCAAAGAAGGGGTTAAGCACTTCCGCCTTCTCCTCATCTGCAGTTACTAAGTTCTCTCCCACATTCAGTAGAGAACAAAGGTTGGTCTTACCCTTCCTTTTGCCATTTATATATTTGTAAAAACATTTTTACTATCCTTTAAAAAAGTTGCCAAAATAAGTTCAAACTGAGCTTTGGCCTCCTTAATTTTTTTCTTATATGCCCTAGCAAACACCTTAAAAACTTCCTGAGAGACCTGACCCTCCTTCCAAAGATGATTTATCCTCTTTTTATTCCTAAGTTCCTTCAGGACCCCACTGCCCATCCAGGCTGGATGTTTGGTTGGATGTTTGCCTTGTTGACTCATCTTTTGGCACACAGGGACAGTCTGTTCCTGTGCCTTCAGGATCTCTGTTTTGAAGCACACCCACCTTTCCTGGACTCCTTTGTTTTCAAGGGCTGCTTCCCAAGGAGCTCTCTGAATAAGCCTCCTGAATCAGCCAAAGTCTGCTCTCTGGAAGTCCAATGTAAGAGCCTTACTGATGTTCCTCCTCATTTTACCAAACATTGAGAACTGTAATTTCATGATCACTGTGCCCCAAGCGGCCTCCAACCTCCACATCTTCCACCAGCCCACCTCTGTTTTCAAACAACAGATCTAACATAGTCCCTCCCCTGGTGGGCTCACCCAGCAGCTGCAAAAAAAAGTTGTCCTCCATATACTCTAAGAACTTCCTGGACTGCCTCTTTTCTGCTGTGTCCACTTCCCAGCAGATGTCTGGTAGGTTGAAGTCACCTACAAGAACAAGGGGCTGGTGATCCTGAAACATTCTCCAGCTGCTTGTGGAATAAGTTGTCCACCTCTTCTTCTTCTTGGGTGGTCTATAACAGACTCCCAGTAGGTTGTCAGCCTTTTTGACCTTCCCCTTAATTCCTACCCATAGCATTCAACTTCATCATCGTTAGTTTCAATACCTATGGTGTCCAAAGCCTCCCTAGTATAAAGGGCCACCCCTGCACCCCTTCTTCCTTTCCTGTCTCTCCTGAAGAGCATGTAGCCATCCAGTGCAGCACTCCAGCCATGTGAGTCATCCCACCACATTTCTGTGATGGTAACTACATCATAGCTCTGCTGCTGCACCATGGTCTCCAGCTTCTCTTGTTTGTTACCTGTGCTGTGTGCATTAGTATATATGCACTTCAGCTGGGCTGCTGATTTCACCCCTAACTCAGGTTTACCACCCTTGGGCCTGCTTCCAGAGAGGCCAGCTGCATCCCCTACCCACTTCAAACCTAGTTTTAAAACCCTCTAAATGAGTTCTGCCAGTTCACAAGCTAAAAACCTTCTGCCCTTAACAGAGAGATGGAGTCCATCCAGTTCCAGCAGGCCAAGTGCCAGAAAAGTTGCCCCATGATCAAAGAACCCAAAATTCTGCCCATGGCACCAACCCTTGAGCCACTTGTTGATAATGGGGGCTCTCCTGCTCCTTTCATCACTTTTCTCTGCCACCAAAGGGACTGAGCAGAACCCTACCTATGCTCCTGCCCTGTGGACCACTTGACCCAGTGTCCTAAAGCCCCTTTTAATTGCCCTGATGCTCCTCTTTTCAATCTCATCACTGTTAGCCTGGAGTATCAGCAGTGCGTAATAATCAGGGGGTTGAATCAGCCCAGAGAATCTCTCTGTACATCTTTCTATTTAAAAATGTCAGGTTTTAAATTCCAAATATGAAATAGAAAACAAAACACCTACAAAAAGTACATTTTCTTTTTTGAAAAATAGGTGCTTATAGTTCTTTCTCTACTTCCAAACACTGTAAGTAGCTTCTTAAGGTGCTACTGTATGTAAAATTCCAGTAGGTTTACAGTCCATCCACATTTCTGTCCCATTTGCATCTTTAGTATTATATTGCTCAATCATGTATATTTTGGTGTGTTCTGGGAGTAACTGCCCAGTCTTTTCTCACTTCTTTGTGAAGAACAAGGATGCCTTTAGTTTAGTCCTGTCCTTTAGAAAGGGAAGCATATGTTTATGTTCCCAACAAAAGTCTTAATAGCACCTCCAAGGGAATCAAATTCTGGAAAAAAAATGTTTTCGTTTTTATTTAACCATACTATTGTAGGCATTTACCTTGAAGTTTCCAGAAGAATATATCTGTCTGTGGTTGTATATTTACCCATATATTTAAATGAAAGAAACAAGGTTATCTTCAATAGGATGATGCATGTTTTACCTGCAAGAATGGAGCACACACTTGAACATTCACAGGCATTTTGTATCATTCCCAAAGAATTTGGTGGAAGTTACACCAAAGACAAAAATCAACATCTGAGCACTGATGTAAATAAAATATACAAATAGTTGAAGCCACAGGGATTCATCAGAGAACCACCTGACACATTATTTTAGTCAGAAGTAAAAAAAAAAAAAGTACAATTTATTCAATTTTGACACATTCTGTCACATCCTCTATAGAAACCTATTCAGTTGTTGAATGCAGAACACCACCACTCTAGTTTCCATTAATTTATTGTGAATCTTATTTAATTCTTTAAAATTCTCTTTAGCCAATTTAGCTTCATCACAAGAGCAATATTCATCTGAATCAGTCCTGTGGGGATGATATTTTACAGTTAATTAGGCATTCATTAGCTACTAGCCCATAGAAAGCAGGATGTTTCTTGGTTTAACTGTTAATCAATAGATTAACCCTGTTCTTCCTGTTTAATTTTGTAGACACTGAAAAATTTGTAGACACTGAAAAATTCAATTCAAAGGAAATATCCTTTCAGTCTTCTGGAAAAACACCTAAGTTATAAAATAAATGCTGGAGAGGATATGATAAACATGTTTTCTCACTAATGTCAAAATAAGTATACAAAAAAATCACAGAATTATGATTTCTTTAGATTTTTTTCCCTTGACTATGCTGACATTATGGAAATTGAGTTTTACTTTATGTGATGTCTGATTCTACAAGCTATGGCATTTGATTCCATATTCTGGAATGAGTCAGTGTTAGCACACCCTTTCACATAGGTACATTCCCTTCAAAAAATGGAACAATTTTTCAGCGATGCAGTTTACTTATATTTCTAAATATACTCAAGTAAGTTTCAATAATTTCAGCTCTTATTTCTGGCAATTTTTGATTTCCAATGTTTTCTTTTCATTCAACACATGGAGATTTTTCATGTTTATTATCCTGTAATGGAGAACTAGACTTAGCTTTCTGATTTCTGATCTCCTTAGAGCTTCAGAGAATTGAAAAGAAAAATAAATCAAGCTTGTTTTAAATGACCAGTCTAGTGTAGATTGATTCTTCTCATTTGAACCAATGTAACAAGGTCTTTCTGACTCTCAAAGAGTTATTATCTCCTGATTACTTGTGAGTCAGACCCTCAGACAAAGGTCTGACATGGCAATGCTAATCAGAAACTAAATTGTTATATTATGTATTTTAATAAGTGCTAGAGACAAGTCAATGGAAATTACTGTGATACAGTGATTCAGTGAAGAAAATGGTCTCACCAGAATCCATAGAGTTTTTAATGAATTAGAATGACGTGCAATCCAATGGTGTTCAGTAATTTCAGCATTCCATAGGGCATTTCAGGGGTTTGTCTGAGATTCAGAGGAACATATGATACAAGACACAGAATAGTGAAATGGAATATGAGTACTTTTCATTTAATTTGACAATTTACACCAAATTCAGTAAGCTACTTTTTCCTTTAAAGTGTTTTTGAAATGAGCATTGAGGTGTTTATGAACATTTACAAAAGCTACATTCTAGTGTCATTTTGCCCACACGTTAATGATAAAAGTAATCTGTGTATCTGTTAGAGTAGTTAGAAAAAACAAGGAAATTGTGTAAAGGATACTTTAATGTAAATACTTCCTTAATCTTCAAGCAAAGAAGTCTTGCAGTGTGATGTTTGTTGTTTCCAACAGATTTAAGTAATGTAAGATCTCTGTGTAACTCTAGAAACAAAACAATTCTTAGCTCTTTAGCTGTTCATAATGTAGTGAAATAAGAGATGCTATAGGAAACACAAATAACTTTTTTTTAACAATAGAACTACTCGTTTTTAAAATGTCTTTCAAAGCTAATAGAAATTGGAAAATGAAATACTGTAGCATCTCTGCATGTTATTCATTAAGGCAAAGACTAATTTAAATTTACAGGAAGAATAAATCGCATTTTGCTCCATTTTTTTTCTTCATTTAGTTCCTTTTTCTGAGGTTGTTATGTGTTCAGATTATTCATCTTATTTCTAAGTTCTTCTTCTAGAAATGTAGTTAGTCACACAACTGGTACTATGTAAGCTGTCCGCTAATGTGTGCATCAGATTTAATTTTTTTCTGTGATAATTCCGATTTTGGTCTTCACAGTTGAATCGTCATATACCTGTTAACATGAAAGGTCCTGAAGTCACCTTAGAGAAGCAGAAGAGTTTGCAGAATTTAAAGAATCTGAGGAAAAATCAAGACTCTTTATCTCAGGAGCATTTTTTTTGTGCTTTTAGAGATCAATAAAGTTGACCTTGTCACTGTTCTATTTGTCTAAATGAAGGATTGTTTCACAGGAATGCTTCCTCTCAAGGATTGAATTAAAAAAAAATACAAATTAAGGGGAACAGGACAGTAAATCAATTCCTAGAAACAAATAAAACAATGCTGTATTTGTAAAAGAGCATATTAATAATTTTGTGACAAAATAATTCTTTCTTTTTTTAGAATCAGAATTTCTTATTTTCTTGCCTGCAAATGTAAAACTTCACAATAGTAGTAGGGCAATTCACGACTTGGCTGAATATGTTTGAATGGAAACATGTCTTTGCTTTTGTCAGCAAAGAGTGTTCCTATTTCTAAGCCAATTTTGTCTTTTTGTCTCTGTGAAAATGAAAGCATTTGAGAAAAGGAAGGAAACAGAATATTAGAGTAAATACAGTTTAATATGAGCCTTTGTACCTGACCTGGAGGTGCCATTTAGCCAGTTCAAAGCTAGCAGGACTTACAGTTTCAGGTTCATCTTTTTAATGGTAAAGATCATTAGGGAAGGGAAGGGAAGGGAAGGGAAGGGAAGGGAAGGGAAGGGAAGGGAAGGGAAGGGAAGGGAAGGGAAGGGAAGGGAAGGGAAGGGAAGGGAAGGGAAGGGAAGGGAAGGGAAGGGAAGGGAAGGGAAGGGAAGGGAAGGGAAGGGAAGGGAAGGGAAGGGAAGGGAATGTGTGTTAGAAGCTGAAGGATTTCTATTAAGGTAGCGAAGACTTAGTATGCCAGAAAAAAAATACACACATACGTGAATACTGAAGACAAAAACCTCACAACAGATTGTATGTCTTGTATCAAAGTCATTAAAAAACAGTCACTAAATGAAAATATATTAGTTATCCATCTTCTCTTGTCTTTCAGACTGTGAAACAAAACACTAGAATGTATTTACATGAGTATTTATCATTACTGTAAGACAAAATTAGATTATTTGGGCTATGAATGCATAATTAATTATTTTATTCATTTAACTGATTTATTATGTTTTTGAGATTAAGTTTTGGTAGATGGCGGTGCTCTCAGGTTTAGGGTAAAATTAAATATAAGAAAAACTGGAATTTGGATTGTTCTGATTTCCAAATTCTATTCTAGCTGTTATAATTAAAAACATGGTAATCTTTGCTTATTACAAAATTTATAGCAGTTTTCCTTATAACATTTGGAAATAGATGCAGAATGTATTTTTTATAGCTCACAAAATCCCTTCTCTACTGTTCCATTGCTTTGATCAAGGGCACAGTGTGCTCACAATCTCAATTCTCCTGCTTATATCATGATAGTGTACCTGCACCTTCCAAGAGGTTGGTAAGATAAAACTGTGGAAAATAACTGGAGGATCATTTTTTATTTTTGTTTTTCCATGTGCTGTATCAGTAAAGTGCAGTGAAAATGCAATTAAAGCAAAGACAGATATTTCACAAAGTATCCTCCAGCTCCTAAGGAACTGCTGGAGGTGCTGCAATAAAAATGTTTATGCTCTGTGTTCTTATTAGACCCTAGTTTTCCGAGATTTATGAGCACCAGTAATCAGGAAATAATTTCCTGTAAAAAAGAGAGACTTGGGCTTTTTTTTTCAACTTTTGAACAAGTAGAACAATAGTGTGAGGTCTGGTTACCAGGGGGTCTTTGTGGATCTCAGCACTTCACACGAGAGAGGAAAAAGTACAATAAAACAACTTGTGGCACTACTGTTTGTTTTGTAGATTTTTGGGGGCAAGAAGGTAAGAAGATTATTTTCATTAGAATCCCAGGCCACTCCAAAATTATACAGAAGATTTTTCAGATGGATAATATGATATTCTTTAGCTGATTCTCAAGAAAAAAGATTCTTTTAACTTACAGTGTTGACTATATGGATGTTATCCATAGTATTGTTGTTGGTATACACTTTTCTGAGAGTGGAAAAATTTCAGATATTTCTATTTTATTCAATGGAAATAAAAATAAAAAGTTGCTGTTTTATCATGTTTTAAAATATTTTATTCTTTTATGCTTAATGAATATTGCCAGAGTAATTTAAAATGTTAGGTAACTTGAAGGTAGGGGAACCTACGAAAATATTTCTTGGAAAAATTGAAATTCACATCCTCTTTAGCAGCATCTCAAATGATATGTAGCCAATTTGGTGTAGCTACATGATCCTCATAACCTCTCCTGAGGTTTAAAGAATATATCTTAGGACTTTTGCACTGCAAACCCTCACTAATGTAAAAGGCTCTTTGTTCTGCCAGGAAACAGACAATGCATTTTAGCTCCATTGGAAAATTAATAGCTCAGCAAGATTTGCTTTAAGAAGGTCAAGTATTGTCTAAGATTGTACCTCTCATTCTATGAATACATTTTTCATGGACTGAAAATCATTCCCGTATACGGCCTGATAGCCTGAGCTAGTTTATAAATAAACTTGCAGCCAATACTTGTTGAAATCCAGAATTTTAAATACAGTCAGTTCATTCGGGAGATAAACAAGTTTGTCCAGAAATACTTCAGGACTATATCACAGCATCTTTTCATAACAAAAGTTACTCTAGTACAAACTGAATTTTATGCATGATAACATAATGCAATTTTTAAGACTTACTTTTGAATTTTTGTCAGGATCAGCATCAAAATCAGTTTTTGAACGGCTCATTGAGACTGAATTCAGAATTTGGCAGTCTCTCAGTAGCTTTGATTGCGTGAGATCTGTGCAGTAGTAAATTAGCCTTTCCTGTCCTTTCAGATCTTGCTACTACAATATAAAATTGACAACCCACATGCAATTAATAAATAAAGAGTGTTTACTTATATTTTAAGAGCTCTGTTTCAGAATTTAATGTGTAGTAAGAGCAGACTCAATATGGCACGCAGAGAGCTTGTGTGACCTAATTAAATTATACAAACATTTGTTAAAATCAAAGGATATGAAGGCATCTTCATTTTTTTCCATAGTTTCCCTGAAATCTGGAATAAAAAAAGTCCCATCACTTTACATTTACTGGCAAGGTCTTTGAAAACATTTTATAATGTGCCCTAGTTATACATGCATTTAATGAAATCTACCTGTCAGCAGTATTGAAAGGACTTACTTATCGATAAGTGCAGCTAGGATAAAGTTAGAAAAGTGAGTACAATGCAGACTCTATCATCTCCTTCTGTGATTATTAAATCAAGTCAGCATTTTAGCATATTTTCTCTCTTTTTTTTCCTAGATTAAGTAAAAGTAACTTGCTTAATCACTGTTTCTCAGATGCAGTAATTAATATCTCATTAAGTACTAATAAATCCAGTAATGACCATGGGGTGGTTTCTTCTTTTAAATGTGAAAAAAAATATTCTCGTGGTGTCTTCTTTTCCCATCTTTTCATTCTAATTAGTGTCATGTCATCTTTCATGACAATCAAAATACATTTACTGATTTTTTTTTCATCTAGTATTGCAGAGGGAACAGATTCAGTCCAACTTGGAAGTCCTCAACTGATACTTTTATTTTAATAATAAACTTCTAAATGGAATAATTTAAGAATGGCCTGCTCTAGATAACTGTGTGAAATCCCAGTAACTCCTATGAGACCAGACAAAATTTTGTAGTAAAAGATTTGTTTTAATAAAATCTATTAAATTAAAGCCTGAGAGGGAATATTGCATCTGATCTTTTATGGTGCAAACTGTAAAATTCCATGTTGTCACTTTCTGCACTCAGTTGCATACTTGCATACAGAGAATGTATTTTTCAGAATCATAACTACAGTTTTTTCATCTTCTGGTTCTGAAGTTTTAGATTTCAATGTTTAAGCTTAACCGAAGTAGATGTTCAGGTTGTTTTGTTTTCTTGCTTTTGTGGTTTCTTTTATTTTAAGGAAAGAAAAAAGACTTTATATCTTAAAATTGCTGAGCTTTGAGGAAAAGAAAAAAGAATGAACTGATGAATCAAGGGACAAAGAAAGTATGGTCTTTATCTTCTAATGCTCCACTAACAAGTTAAAAAGGAGTAAAATAATTTTAAAAGTCACAGCACATGCAAACAAAAAGGGGTTTCAGTTTGATTTATTTCCTTGAGGGGACACATCTGCAGATCTTGGTGCAGTCTTGTATAAATAGTAGCAGAAAGTTAAATTATGTTGCTTCTTTATGAATACTTTAAGTCAGTAAGCTTTTCAACTAATAAGCTGCTTGTTTTTCACATTTGAAAAACAAAAGCATTGTATTTTAAATTGAAATATATTTTTACATAGGTCAATATATGAGGATTTGATTTATTGTAGAACTGTTAATGGGTCTATTTAGGCACTTCTATCATTTTGCCTTATTTTTCTTATAAGAAAAAAAAACCCAAACAAACAAAACACAACCTTACTGTAAGTTTAATAGGGTTTTCATACTTGTCACTTAAGAAATCTAAAAAACCTCCCCGACTACTAGTTCTTTACTATCACATTGTAACCAGTGTCTGGTTCAACCTGCTACTTCCACAACTCCAAACCATTTCCTTTAATTATGAAATCAAGTAAAGCAATATACTCAGCAGCTTCTCAAATCCAATTTTTTTAGCAGTAGCAGTTACTTTTTTTTCAGACATAGAAAGGGTCAAAATATGTTCTAAACACACATGTAGGATGACTTTTAGTCTAACTATTTTAACTTCCTTTTAGACTAACTATTTTAACTTATAAAACCTCCAAAGCATGTAGCTGGGATCAAGACACTGCTTTAGTAGTGCAAGTTTAATTACTTAAAGGTATACTCTGCCTTCCTTTGTGTTTTTTGTTGGTGTGAACACAGCTTTAGAGAACAGTGTATGATGCTATTATGCACTGAAATCATTCTATCAATAAAGTTTAGCCAATTCAATTTAGCTAAGGAGCTGAAATTCACTGGTTTTAAATCCCCCAAATTCATGGGTGTTTCACAAACCCTTACCACATGAGAGACAAAGAGAATTGTTTAACTTCTCTGTAATTCCTCAGGGCTGTTCTGTAAACATTTTAGTCCAGCTGATTTGGATGCACTGTCAGAGGGTACCTGTGTGTGTCAGGATGTGACTTCTGGAGCCAAGTCACACACATACATGCTTGTACACCAAAGAAGGAGTTGTTACAGAAAACAACTTGAAACATTCCCCAAAAACTATTGAGGTTTCTCCAGCAGTCACCTTTGCATCAGTTCTCATTCTCTTCAGCAAGTCTGAATGACTTATCTCTCACTCCAATTAGACAACATTGTATTAGTGTGTTTCATGCTTAATTCCAGATTGTGCTTTCCTCCAAGACTTGTGTTTTGAGACCCCTGCTGAGAATAGATGGAGTATCCCCTACCTGGGTCTTTCCCCACATGTGGTTATACTTCTGGAAGTGCTTGGAAACTGTGGGGCATCCTCCATGCTCCCCTTCTGAGGCTCTCAAAACTTGTAAAATCTGACATGTGATGATATTTTGTGTTGTGTGAAATTAGATAATGTAACTTAGCTTGTTTAATTTATGTACTCTTTTTCATGAAACATGCATTACTTCACTCACAAAGGTTGTAATGAATTATTTTTGTTATAGCTTCTTGAAGTAACAAGCTGTGAGTGCAACTGAGGTGCCATAGGAGGACAAAGTAAATAAACAGTAGTTTTTGTGAAAGAATTCAGACTGAATTTTGTTTAGAACTCACTTCTACAAATAATTCTTATGGTTAGAACTGATACTTTTTCTGTCCTTAGTATGTGCTGCAATTGTGGTCTTGGTTAGGTAATAATTATTTGTTTTTTGTAAAACAGAACAACTCAGATTATGACAGTGTTTGAATCAACCCAGAAAGCATAAAATATGCTGGCTAATTATGCTCTGGTTTAATGTTTGGGTTTTTTTTAGTAGTTAGTTTTTGTTGTTGTTGTTGTTGTTTTAATTGAAGATGACAAAATTATAAGCCCTATGTTCAGCAGAAGTGGTCTTACCCAAATGTTGCACAAAGTGAAAGCTTTTCTGTGAAGAAATTATATTAAAGATAGTTGGATTATTTTTATGCCTACTATGCCTGAGATTTAACTGCTTAATAAACTGTGTGTTTATTGTACTCATAAAGGTATTTGAGGATTGCCTGGGCCAAATGATGGTGTTGTTACTCAAAAACTTTTGGGTTCTTTTGGATATTTTGCAGCACATTTTGAGAAAGTTTTCATCTAAAAGGTTGCCAGTGCCATAAGGAGGAATAAACTCTGAAGGTTTCAAGAAGGTCTGGGAATTTAAGAGCCTACCTAACTCAGCACCAAATGCATACATTTTGACATTATTTGTGAATATATTGCTATAAGTTTTTTTCCTATTTTTTTTTTTTTCAATTTTTCTTAGGGTCCTCAAAACTAAATTTGATTTCTTACTTTTCCTGCCATGAGGATAAGGAGGGTTAGGTCAATGGGAAGTAGCCCTCTGTAAATGCAACTCAATAACTGGAAGGATTAACAATATGAACAATCATTTTGAGGATATTTTAAATAGTCTTGTAAAATTGTAGAGCTGAATTAATCTGTGCCTTCAACAGATTTACCACAGCCAAAAAGAGTTTTTTACCATATGTTATAAATGTTTCTTTTCTAAAGCCTCAATATTATTTTTTGCTAAGGAAGGATGTTTTATGTATTTCTTAAAATAGAAATCAAAGATTTATTGTTTCATTTTTTATTTATGGTGGGTCTCAGTTAATAGAATTACACTTTTATGAAGATAGTATAATTTGATAATCAAATGACCCCGTAAAAATTTTTTACTCTCCCGTAGGTCCTATTAACAAACTCAGTGCTTAGTTCACTTATCAACTTGTATCCCTTTCCTTTTCTTGTGTTAAATGAAGTGTCTATACTTGAAGTGCTGCTGTTTAATTTAAACAGAGGTGTAATTTATTTTTCCTTCACACTGAAGAAGCCTGACTATGGAAAGATTTTCCTAAGTAAGATTCTGTTGTGTACCAGTGTAATTCCTGGTCCCACGTGAAAATACCTGCTTCCATAAAGCACTATTTAATAAAATGAATTAATTCCCCCCTAGGAAGTGTAACTGGCAAAGGCAAAGCCAGGAAACATTTTAGTGTACAAAGCCATAGCAGAGATGAACACACAACTGTATTTCTGTCAACCCTCTCCTTGTGCTGAGCTGATGAAAGAATGCTTTGCCAAAGGCCTGTGCTGCCTGATTTCCATGCTCTTGATTTTCCATGCTGCCCAAGTCCCTTCTTTGCTCCCTCATTCACACAGCTAAATGGCAGAGCCAGAGCAGGGGGGCACTGGGATGACAGAGGACCCCAGGCAGGAGCCAGAGGTGTTGGCCCTGGAGCTGGAGGCCCAAACAGAGCAGGGACCCTGTCATCTCACAGAGGGCACGAATAAGAGCTTTTTCTGAAACACATGAACAAAAACCAAATAGAAGTCACTGACAAATAAAATAAAAGGAAGTAATCAAAACTTTGCAGGCTGAAGGGAGTCAATTATTCTGTATATGTTACCGTTTGATTTTATATATAACTTTTCCCCCCTTATATTTAACTATTTGATCTTGATTCATGTAGGTGAAACTTGCTGTAGGTTGACATATTGAAAATTCTAACATTAAGGTATGTTGTACAAGACTTTTCTAGAGAAATAAAAAGAGCCACCATGCATATTAAATGCCTTGAAAGAATTCCAGGCTTAGGGTTTTTTTTGTCTAGGTAGGCAGCATATAAATTTAAATATTATTTTGAGTAATAACAGGGAGTAAGAACAATCAAAAGTTTTAACAAAAGGCATGAATATGCTCCATATGGCCTATCTAGAAAAAAATAAACACATTATGGGCAGGTATTTTATCATAAATATTGGCTTTACCGAGAAACCATTTTTTCAAAAAATATTTATGACTTAGTGTTTGTATTGCAGTTTTACAGCAAAAAACACTCAGGTCACTAAAGTGGGTGTTTTAGAAATGTTTTCATCTCCTATCAATAGTCATATCAAATATAACTGTTGGACAATTTAATAGAAAAGGTTGTTTATGTAGATTCTGTCTTATATAGATTTTTCTGCTTTTCCCTGTATTATTCCGTAATAGCTCATTGCTGCAATCATCTATTGAGCTCTTTCGTGTCATAGAGGAATCCCATGGGATTGGAGCCAGTTCAGGAGAACAATGACAAATGGTGCACTGACTGTGAAAAGCTCCTAGGTAAAATATGAGTTTAATGTCATCCAGTTTAATAACTCTTTAGTTAAACATGTCAGATATTTTCTTGACCTTTCACAACCTAATTTTGAACATTATATGATGATGCAACAAGATAAAAATTGGGACATACTCTTAGCAGCAGAACTTTCAGATAAAGAAGTCTTTTAAGAAAACCCTGAAACAAATAGCTTTCTTCTAGAAATGCTACTGTGAAGGTAACAAATACAAGCACATACATTATTTCAGATGGATTAAAAAGAATCCAGGAATCTCAATGTAACCCTTACATGAGTGTGGTGAAGGCAATTCAGAATGAGTATAGTCATTACTAGAGGCTGCCAGAAAATATGCCAAAAACTTTCTTCTGATTTCCTAGTTTTTAGGCCCTTCTCTTGTAGTGGAGATGCTGTATCACTTGTGGATGTTTCCTATTATTCAGTATTTCTATTAATATGTGTGTACATTTGTAATTATTAGTATTGGTTGCCATTTAAGTACATAAGCTGAATAATTCACTGCTGTAAACACTGTATACAAATGCATATCTGAATTTATTAGCAGGGAAATGAATAATTGAAAAGACACAATATGGAAAAAAAATTGGCAAACTTCTGAAGCTGTATGTGTAACTGGAGAAATACTAAGATAGGGAGAAAGATAAAATTTACCTAGTGTGGCATAGAAGTGACTCATAGTTCTGCACATACTATTTTTATACCTCCTGATATTAAAAGTGACAAGAATGTTCTCCTGAGGAAATTCTCTTCTTAAACAAAACAAATAACTTCATTGTCAGCCACTTACCAAAAGAGAACTTGAACTAGGAATAGGTTTCCATTTTCTAAAATTTTTCCTGTCACCCTTTGGTCACTGCTAGAGGAGGGCCAAGATAATTAGAGATGGAGAACCTCTCCTCTGAGGAAAGGCTGAGAAAATTGGAATTATTCAGCTTGGAGAAGGCTTCAAGGGGATCTAAGTGTGGCCTTCCAGTACCTGAAGGGAGACTACAAGAAACATAGAGACACATTTTTTACCAGCGTGTGTAGTGACAGGACGAGGGGGAAGTGGTTTCAGACTGAAACGGAGTAGGTTTAGATGAGCTGTAGGGAAGAAATTCTTTACTGTGGGTGTGCTGAGGCACTGGCACGGGTTGCCCAGAGAAGTTATGGGTGTCTCATCCCTGGAAGTGTTCAAGGCCAGGTTGGGTGTGACTCTGAGCAGCCTTGCCTAGTGAGAGGTACCCCTGTCCACAGCAGGGCTTTGGAACTGTATGATCTCATGGGTCCCTTCCAACCCAAGCCACTCTTAAGATTCTATGATTCTGTGAACCAGCACTGCAGAGCTGAGAGTGACAATTTACTGCAATAATTGTTGGAATGGAATGAGGAAATCAGTATCTGAGAACCAGCCTGGGATATAAGGAGACCTGGAGCTGATTGCCTCCTCCTTTTGCTGGGCTGCTTGTATGAATTATGGCATATCTGGAAATCTAAATGCCATTTTCCAAAGCTGTTTAAACACCTCAAGCTAGTTGTAATTAGTGGTGGTAAAATATCTTTTAGAAGAGTGTATTGTTCATTTCCATTTTTCACGTGGATATTGCAATATAAGGGATAATGGTGCTCCATGAAGAAAATTAAGTTTCAGTGTTTAAACTGGTGAACCAAAAGGTGAGACCTTTCTTATTTATAAGTTAAGAACTTATTTTCTTATGTTAGTGGTGGAATAGTTTTTCAGGGCTGTTCTCAGGTGCCTAAATATGAGTGTGTAGCACTGTTTGAGATGCTGTGAGGAATCCAGCTTGGCCCCTAGCTGCCCATGCAGAGCCTTCCTTCACTCCAGCATCACATCTGTCAACCGTGTGCAAGTGGGAAATTTTGAGTCTCTAAATGTGTGAGCTTCTGCCTGACCATCTGGCATGATGTACTAAAGAAAAAAATGTTGGAAACGAGGATAAGTCTGATATTTTCTGTATTATATTGTATTAAAATTTTAACTAGTGTCCAAGTATCAAATACATCTGGTAGGAAAGTTACCATTGTATTTATATAAGGAGCTGGCACACGTGTATATGTGTGTAACTTCAATTTTATATTTGTGTTTGTGCATATAAACTTTTCAGAGTTTAGGATTATGCAATGATTTGCTTGTAAGAGAGTAGTTTATAATTTTTTTTCTGAAATATGCCTCTTTTTAATGCAGAAAATATAACTTGTAGATTGATTCATTATTTTATTGTATAGCAAACACATTATAATGGCCATCAGTCATACTACCCTGAGGGGGATTTTACAAATGCCCTAGAGAATTCAATGTTTCTTCTGCTTATGCTTTTGTCCTTGATGCCACAGCTAAAGCTTGAGTGGCTTTGGTGATGTAAAGCTGCTGGTGACAAAGGAAATTTGCCCCACCTGACAATTCCTCTATCAGCCCTGGCAATTACATGTCCATGCAGAGAGTCACACAGGGTGACAAATCTGACAGAAGGGAAATGTCCAAAACAAGATAAAGGTGGGAATAAATGGACAAGGGCTGGGAATAAGGAGAAGAAAGATTTCAGGTAGATAATATCAAGCCATTTGTTAAACTTTGTCTCAAAATACACAGAAACAAAATTATCTTCTCAGTACCAGCCATACTTTAGTAAAACAGCATTTTTGCATGTAATGACACAGACTAATATTGCTGTACTTTTCTGTTGTCTGAAAGCTTGCATCTTTGGCTAAGTGATGGGAGACATAAGGCTAGAGCAAGGCACATCTCAAAAATGTGGTCCTACAAATCAGAATGAAGAGTATGTACTTTTTTCTAATTATTTCCATATTTTACAAGTGAAACCAGAAATAAATCTAAGTACAGATAGAATATTTGAAACTCAGGCTGTGTTTCCAGTATTACTTTTTTTGTAGTTTTATAGCACAAAAATGAATACTTGGAAGATGTAACAATTCTGATATTTTCCATTTTATTAAAAAAAACCCCACACTTCATGCAAGTAATAAAAAAAAGAAAAAGAAAATTGGCTTTTCATTTTTCACACTACTCATGGAAAGTTCACAGGAGGGCTTCCAAGATGACTAGAAATGGAGCAGTTCTCCTGTGGGGAAAGGCTGAGAATGGTTAGGTTTGTTCAGACAGGAGAAGGCTTTGGTATGACTTCAGAGCACCTTCTAGTACCTGAAAGAAGCCTTCAAGAAAGATGGAGTGAGACTATTTACAAGGGCAAGTAGTCACAAGACAAGGGATAATGGCTTGAAATGAAAGAAGGTAGGTTTAGATTAAATATTAGGAAGAAATTCTTTACTGTGAGGTTGTGAGGCACTGGAAGAGGTTGCCAGAGAAGTTGTGGATGCTGTGTCCCTGGAGGTATTCAAGGCTGGGTTGGATGGAACTTTGAGCAACCTGATCTAATAAAAGGTGCCCCTGTCTATGGCAGGGTCTTTAAGATCCCTTCCAACCCTAACTGTTCTATAATCCTGTGAATCTGTGATTCTGTGTAAGGAACTGGGGTGGGTGACCCTGGCTGGATGGCAGACACCAAAGCTGCTCTGTTCCTCCACACCTCAGCTGGATGGGGGAGAGAAAATGTAGCAAAAGGCTTGTGAGTCAACATAAAGACACTGAGATCCCTCACCAGTTGCCATCACAGGCAGGACAGACTCAGGGCTTGCAGTCAGTTCATGCCATGCTTGTCTGTGCCACTCCTGCCTCTGCAGGGGGAGGACTCCTCCCACTCTCGACCTGCTCAAGTGGAGGGTCTTTCCCACAGGAGTCAGTTCTCATTTCTCCCACAGAGTTCTTCCCACAGGCTGCAGCTCTCCACAAACTGCTCCAGTGTGGCTCTCCCTTGGGTCACAATTCCTACCAGGGAACCTGGTCCATTGTGAGCTCCCCACTCCACAGGGACACAGGTCCTGCCTGGAACCTGCTCCAGTGTGGATTTCCCACGAGCCACAGTCTCCTTCAGGCACAACTGCCTGCTCCAGTGTGGAACCATCCAGGGTCTGCAGTTCCATCTCTGCTTTGCTGTGAGCCTCCATGGGCTGCAGGGGCACAGCTGTCTCAGCCTGGTCTGCACCACAGGCTGCAGGGGAGTCTCTGCTCTGATGCCTGGAGCACCTCCTGGCCCTCCTTCTGCACTGACCTTGGTGTCTGCAGGGCTGCTGCTCCCACGTTCCCACACTCCTCTCTTCAGCAGCTTGGCTGTTTCCCCCTTCCTTGACACATTATCCCAGAGGCACTACCACCGCTGCTGATGGCCTTTGCTTGGCCTGCAGCAGGTCCATCTTGGGGCCAGTTTCTCTCTTGGACAGCTTCTGGCAGCTTCTCAGAGAAGCCACCGCTGCAGTACCCCACTACCAAACCTTACCATGCAAACCCAATACTCTGCTCTCTGCAGAGCCTGTGGCTAAACCATTTAGTGGTTCTTGTGGTTGTACAGTACTCTTAAATCAGAACATATTTTCCAATTAATTTACTTAATGATAATTTAAGTGTATTTCTCTTGAGTAATTTTCACTAAAAGTCTACAGTCCTGTCATTTACTCTAATACTCACTTTTAGCCTTTTCATCCATAGATATACTCACATCATCAAGATATTATCCAGCTACATTATTCTAAATTTGTGTATATTTTTGATTCCCTTAGTTAACTTTTGTTAAATAGGAAGCACAGAAAGGAAGACAATATTTTCACCTAAGAGCTATGGTCTTTGAAAGAAATTATTCAGACAAGTATTTCTTTATTACTTTTATGCATGGATTCGAAGTTCAAATTCAACACCTTGAATTTAAAAAAGAAATGCACAACACACAGTCTTTAAAGTAATGTTGTAGGAAGGATGAAAGATGTAAACGTCTTTGAAAATATGAAGTGCTACAGAAGAGTACTATTGTAGGGAGAGCAATTAGCAATCAAAGAATTATCCATTGCCCTCTACTACTAGTGTAATTTAATCCAGTTTATTAATATTTGGATTTAAAGAATCATAAACAGATGAGAAATATGTAAGTAAATATCTCAACAAGACTAGATCCATGTCAAGAAATAATATTAGGTATATGAACTTCTGCATCCTCTGGTCTCTACTTGCAAATTCCATTGCAAAAAGCAATAATTTGTTTTATATACACTAACTATGAATTTAAGATACAATAGTTACCAAATCTTGAGTATCCCAGTTTAAAAATTGGTAAATAGATAATCAAATTACATGTAATTGAACACAAATATGAGAAATAACTTTCTCAGAAAACATAATTATTAGAAAATTATTAAAGAAAAAAGAAAACCACCTAAAATTAACACTGTACTGTTCAGTTACAAAAACAATCCCCAGTGGGCATTCTTTATATCAGAAAGAGGCAATGAGAAGAAAAAATTCAAGTATTTAATTACTGTGAAACCTGCATCAGCATAAATGTGATGCATATTAATATATTTTATGATTTCAGATTAAGGTCATTGAACAGAATCCTAGAAGTCAGGAATACTTTATCTCCTCATCTGGCATTTTTTTTCTTTTTTTTTTTTTAGCTGAGTCTCTTACGTTTGATGTACAGGGTTGAGGTAGTAGGCAGTAGTCATTCTACAGAAGGATGAATTCAAATCAAAACCTGGCTTTCTCTTACTAACAATTTATAACAAGTTCTGAAGCTTTGATATTTGTGTGACAGAATATTGATTCTATTTTTTTTTTTATATTTGCAAATTCCTAATGAAGCTTGTTAGATCTAAGTTTCTGCTGAACCATGTATCTGTACATCTGCATATATAGGCATATTTGGTTTCAAATGTTCCTCTCCTAGAATATGACAGTCAAAGCATAAAAAGATTTCCTTGTTGATGTTTGCCAGTTTATAGGATCTGTGCTTCTATATTAATCATGCACACAGTCCCTGTATTTTACTCTGAATCCAATCATCTTCTTTTTTTCAAAATGTCAAACTGTGCATCTCCAGAATTCATGGAGGGATAAAATGTAGAATACCTGGGAAGCTTACTGTGTAAAACAGAACATAAGAGTGGAACAGCAAATATATGGCTGTATGAAACTCTACAGCAAAGTATTAAACCAGAAATATTTAGGAAATAAAGTATCCTGGATATTTCTATCTTAACTAAATACTTTTCCCATTGAAGGAAATAATTATAAAACTAGTGAAGAAGGGATTAGCCATTTTTTTTATTTGTAATCATATCTGTTTAGAAGGCCCTATTCGGAGAATTTTTAACTTCCTAGGGTCAAAGAAGGAGCTGGAGGATTCTGGCTGGATAGGACACACATAATCTAAAATAACTGCACCATATTCTTTCACTATGAAAGGAAACCACTCTGTAACAAATGGATAAAATTTCAGTTCTACTAGAATTTGACACAAAAGCATTTAAAAATAGAAGGCATAAGTAGAATTTATTGTTCTACATTCCAATTACAAAGATGAAATTAATTTTCCTACAATAAAGAACCCTTCATACATGATTTATTCATAGCCACCACTTATCCAGCAATAATGCTGCCATTATTAAAAGGAATATTGATGAGTTAGATGAAAACTGCCTATATGTGCAAACAAATGTGATAAATTCCCTTTTTTTATTGCATGTTATTTATGCACTTTGTGTCAGAGGCTTGTGTATTTCAGGCATGTTTTCATGTTGCCTGTGCTGTCATATTGTTTTACCAAATGATTTTCTTTTTCCTTTGTGTTTCTTATGTTGCTTGTGACATGTGAGAAAATTATTAGAGCTATTTAAGGAAAGGACAACTTTTCAATAATATGAAAAATAGTGTTTGGAGTGTTGTCTGAAATATAATGATTTTAATATTTTTGATACTTCAAGCTTCTGAGTAGAACAACCTTCATTTTTTTCCCTTTTTGTTTTTAACCCCAAAATCTCCTTTTTTCAGCATCTATTGTATCTGTTGTATGTGATACTTAATATTCCAGTAGGCTACCAAGCCAGCACATTTACAGTTACTCAAGTCACCATTGGGCATTTTCTCAAGTTGGTGACTGAGGAAGCTTTGTGCTACCATGCTCTACTGTAGGATTTAGGCACTAAGCATATTTTACCTTGAGAGCAAATGCTTGCTGCAGTTCCTGATTTCAGAAGCAAATTCTGACCTTGGCTTTTACCAGCCTCAGAGGAAGATTGGAGTTGCCCAGACCCCTGGTTAATGGGGAAAGGAAGCACCAGACTGGGAGTTTAAGAGAAGAATAAACAAGGATGGAGTAAATGGAGTACAACAACTGCTTTCCTTCTGCATCAGTTAGGATGGTTATGAGTTGCAGTGAACCATTCATCCATGCTTTGTCTTACTTCTGAAGGATTTGTGTAGTTAAAATCAATTTCTAGCTTCACTTCTGGTTGTGACCCTGCAGTGGTGTAGCATGTAATGCTTCCCTTAGTCCAGCACTATCCTATGGGGATATATCTGCTATTTCTCTTGCCAAAGATTATTGGGTTTTTTTTATGTCAGTTCTTTACAGTAAGATCTAAAGAAGTACAGGTATTCCATACATAAATATTTACAAAGCAGCCTCTGTAAAATCCAGTTAACTTTCTTAGAAGGCAAACTGAGAATGTCACAGTTGGCTTGGAACATTTAATGGGAGCTTGAGGAAATAATGAAAAATTTAATGTGAGCATGAATCACTCCAGAGAATACCAATCTGCAATCAGTAATTTTACTGTCAGAACTTAGAGATTACACCAACAGGTACTGTGCAGGCACTAAAATTAGAGAAAAAATATTATGCCCTTTGAAAAGACACATCAGATCCATAGATTACTCATGGCTGTATTATGCAAAATTTACTTGCAGCTTTCTTCAGGGTAATAGAACTGCTGACTCCATATGGAGACAGTGATTTATTCTTACTCAAGACATCCCTAACAAATATTATTTTAGTATTAATGATTCCTTTTTAAATCCACAAACTAAAATAATGTAGAATGATTGAAATTCTAAGTTCAGGTAAATTATTGCTGCTGTACCTATAGATAAGCTGCAGAGCCAGTGAATAATGCAAGGAATGAAATTAGAAAGTCTCGAAAGTCTTCATTGGGAGCAGTTTGAATCTCTTTTGCATGGTAATTCACTATTCATGATGCTGAATATTATTACTTTTTTTGGATTTGCAACCTTTAAAAAAGAAAAATATATAAAAATGACTTATGCTTTCAACTTCTGTCACATTTTCCCTTATTTGTTGCCTTTGGATGATTTGACTATACTTAATTTTGAATATAATATAGATATTTAATATATTAATAATATACATTGAAAATAATATAACATTCATTCTCTCTGGGTATTTTGTATGACATCAATATTGCAAACTCTGTGTGATCATCTAACCCAATTAATGCCTAAAAGCAAACTGGGTTTTTAAAGAAAATATCCATCTACCCAAACCATTGGACTATTCCCTGTGGTGTCTCTGTGTTGGTGTAGGTCAGCAGAAATAAATATAAATGAAACAGTCATATGTTGATTACCAAGTGATTAAGATCATGCTAAGTGACAGTTGATATTTATGTGTATTTCTGATTTTAGAAATTTTTTAGCAATTTTAGAAACAAACATTTAGAAAGCTTCCTATATTACAAAATTCTTTTAACAAAGTAAGTTATTCTATTTCAATCAATTTATTAATATTGAAACAAAGTGAAGATTCACTGACATTAGTAGGAGACCTGTTTGAAATTCTGTGTGAAAGACTGAGTTTCTAAATTTTATAAGTGCTGTTGTATGAAAATGGTTGGGGATTGAGACAGACAGCATGTTCTTACTCTTAGGAGTGTGTAAATTAGAATTTTTTTTTTATAAGAAAATATTTAAACTTCTCTCCTTAATCTTTGTGACTCTTAATGATATAGATAGTTCCAGCAAATATTATGGACTTTGGTTCTCACATTCTCCACTAGTTTTATTCACAAGGACCTCCAAGGACAGTGAAAAACTACATTTATGCCGAATTGTAGCCTCAGTGGTTTGTATTTTCTTTTTTTCCCATTACTCATTCTTGAATTACGGGAAAGAAGGAGTTGAAGGGAGTAGTAAAAAGAAAATCAGTTGTGTTCTGAAATGTGTGATAGGAGAGATCTTGGGACTGGCTAATTTGTGTCTAATTTACATAAAACATTTAAATCATAGGCATGCTATTCAAATAGAGAAGATTTTCAAAGCTGTTGTAAACAAGGGCATGACAGGAATTATTGCACCCTGAGTGTTTCCAAGTGGTTTTCCTGTTGCTGTAGGAACTAAGTAGGAATTAATGATTTTTTTTTGTTTGACTTTTTTTCCAAAAAGACAGGAAGTGCTATGTAGTTTCAGACAAAGCAATGAAATAAGGAGCCAATGATTATCAGAGAAATTCTAATAATTTAGCTGTGTGATATGAGTATGCAATCTTTGGTGGTGTCTGTGAATTAGAAATCCCTTTTGTTTTATCTTTGTGAAAGGTCTTGCTAGATTAAAACTTAAAAAGAAAAAAACTGGAAAAGGAAGGATGTTGAAGATATTCACAAAAATATGTTGCTTTTATTTCTTTTCAGTGGAATAATATCTGTGCCCATAAAAACTCCATGATTCTTTCAGGAGTGGTGGAGGGTGTAATTTAAAAATTAGGTTTTTCCTAATTAGGTTTTTCCTTGAACATCTTTTTCCATTCCTTTAGGTCACAGGTCTCTAGAATGTTTGCAAAGCCTTCACTATTAGGCTGTCTTTTCAAAAGAATTGGTTTAAGGGGACACATGTTTAATTTCTACTGGACTATCTTTCCTGAAAGGAAATAAATGTTAACTGCTGAATACTTTCCTGCATTCATTGCCAAGTTCCAACCGGGAATCTGAAATGTGTGGACACATTTTCTTACAGTTCAGCTACACTAGTAGATCTATCTACCTAATAAATATGGCTGGCAATCTCTATCATTAAATGGGAAAGAGCCCTTCAGTACAAGAATGCAAAACCTACTTTCTGACACTGTATTCTGAATTAAATTGAGCATTGTTTTACATCTGTGTAAGTGACACGTAGTGAAATATCATGCTGACAATTCTATGCTTTGAAAAGATGATGATGATGATAAACATTATCATTGTTGTTATAATGGTTATAATTTTCATCTTTATTATCTAGGACACTTCAGTAGTCATTGACCCAAGAGGCTAAGATCCTAAAACTAGTGTACAAAAATAACTTCCACTTCAATTAAACTCTTCTACTGATTACCTGAAGTCATTAGAAATATTTTTAATATTCAGTTGAACATGAGTAAAACTTTTCTTTTGACTATAATGTAAGTTACATAAGCTACAATTTGGATGTCATTTTCTTGTAACTTTTCCAGTTGAAGTCTTTTCTTATGGCAAAAAAGGTAGCAAAACCAATTTCCCATGAGAATAGAGGATAAATTAATGAGCATATGGTGTCTTTTGTTTCCTCAAAGCAGCTGTAGTTTTACTTTCAGTTTTACAATTATCTTCACATCATTCTTGATTACTCATTTTACCTTTGCTGTGATCATGTTGGGAATAAAGAAAGCAAGGCCATATTCATGACTTTTAAAGAGAAAAGAAAATATAGGTTGTTCTGCATTAAAAAAATGAGAACATTGTCAAACTTATGACTTGTGTAACAGCCTTTTAGATAGAAAAAATCTCACAACAAAATCTTAACGAAGCATGCCCTCAGATTATCTTTTCATTTTAGGAAGACTGCATAAAATGATTGAAATGGAAATTGTTACCATTGCTGGCATATATTCTCATTTCAGTAAAATTATTAAATTTTTTGATCCTCCTTCCACCTGCACCAGAAAGGTAGAATCATTCTCAGAGATAAATATTAAGAGTTTTAACTCAGGGAAGTGCTTAAAAAAATCATTTAACTTGTAGTTTACTAAGACCTAAGCTATTTAAATAGATGTTTTAGAATTCACATATCATTAATTGAAAACAAGTCTACATATTTGGCCCAAATGAATAGCATTTGTATATTTTTAAAAAATCTATATTGATAATAAGACACTCAATAACTTGTTAATGGGTTGGTTTTCATGTTAAAATGGGATTTCCAGAGCATTCTGTAAGTGCTCAGGAAATATCCCTGAAGAACTCTGCAATATGTGAAGTTCTCAAAAAAAGAAGATAAGGAGGATAATCGAATTACTTGCAACAGAGCTGATAAGTGACTCAGTATCTCCAATCCTGAACAAGTTGATGGAGTTGAAATCATGGATTGTTCACAAAGCAAATAAATCTGGATAAGTTTGAGGTTGTTGATGAACTCATCCAAAAGCAGAGGTTTTCTGCTAAAATCAAAAGTTTAACCAGAATATCTGATAATGTTTGCCAACTTTGATGAATAAAAGGTGTGAAAATTAATTTTGTTTATTCTGCAAGTGTGGCAGGTTGTTAAATTTAACCAAGTGTCTAATTATATTTAAAAAAACAAGAATCAGCTATCCTAACACTAACCTCTAATGAAATACCAAACTAAAGATCAGGAAAATGTACTGAACTTAATAGTGTTATCCTAGCACATCTGATAAAGGCAGAACATTGTCAGTGTTGATAGGTCTTTCATGTCCTGTTAAACTGTTAATCTGTTAAACTGAAACTTATACCAAAGTAAACTTACTTTTAATGACTTTCCTTTAAATTCTTTATGTGGCAAGGATCCTTTGAATGTCTCACTAGCTTTGTTGATCTGTTCTGTGTTGTCTGTCTGCTGGTGTTGTAGGTGTTGCTCCTAAAAATTTATAAAAATAAATAGAACAGAATTACATAATTTCCTAAATATTTTTGTTTCTTTTTTTCTTCCTCTTGATGAAAACTGAGACTTTATAATATTATTGGGGAGGGGCTGGGAATGTGTGGTTTTCCTGTCATCACAAGAATAAGCAGAATCCAACCAGCAAAAAAATGAGGTCTTTCAGTTAGATAAAAATGCAGCATGATGGTATTTGGACTATTGAAGCAACTGAAATATCTGGGGGGAAAAATAGTGTGAAATAGCTACATATTCTGTTGGATAATTTTGCAGTTTTGTATCATAGCAAAATTCTCAAGTTTCTAACATATTGAAGTAAAAAGTATTCTGGCAAATTTCCATTCCTTCACATTCTTTTTAGTAAACTGTTTTGACACTACTTCAATTCCTCTTCTGGTCCATATATCAAATAAGCAAGCTCTGTTGAAAACCTTACTAAAATAACCATCTGATTTTATACAGACTGTGCACTTTAAAAATTTACTTATTGAAGTCTCTCACTCATTTCATACTGTTTCTGCAACTTTATTTAAATACCAAGACTTCTTGCCCTAATTTTCCTTCTCATTGCCTTGATTTTGCCTCTAATTGATATTGCCTCTCTTTTCTTTGGTAGATTTATTGGTACGAATCCATTGGAAAACATTCTCCTTCCTTTCCTATAATACTACAAAATATTTGTGAGGACCCCTATTATGTGTAACTCCACGTAAATGTGACCCTTGATGGAAACATTAATATTAAAAGCTCCTGCATTGTAATTTCACTGTGTATTCTCAGCAGAAATTAAATGAACATGTCACATTATCAAGAAATGGCTGAGAATCCAGGAATAAAATACAGTTCTGATATCAATAATATATTTCCTGTGAGGAAGCAACACATTACATGTGGAATGCACACTTGGTAATTCAGTTGTCAGGTAATGGTTTTGTTGAGTAACAAGGGAAGAACTGGGGAATGTGGGGCAGGGGCAAACTCTGTGTGATACTGTCCTAAGATCCTAATCAAAGCAGTTTAAAAATTACTTATGACCACTAGACTGAGTCTGCTACATTCTGTTTTTCTAGATAATTGTTTTGTAGGTAGAGTTGAGCTCTTCAGGCTTGGTGTAGTGAGGATAAATTACTTCAATAAAAATTCTATTAAAACTACAGAAAGTTATTTCTAAGATTCTGACACATTTGAGAAGATGAGTGAATATGTGAAATCTAGTAATCCCTGATTTAATGAACAACAGGAGAACTTTAGGAGATTTCTTCTTGGTCCAAATGGCTTAAATGCAAAGAATTACATTTAAAAGAGCAATAGAATTGTTCACAGCTGTCAATAGTTGCTCTCTTACATTAATATAGATCACTGTAAAAACCTTTTCTTTAGAGCTAGTGGAAAGTATTTATTTTGCTGGTTTACCTTTATCACTAAGCATAAGTAATTGCTGTCTTAGGTAGAATAATGTAATGATTAAAATGTTATCTGATTAATGTAGATTAATTAATTAATATCGATAGATCACTCCCATATGTTATTTCTCTCACTATACCACACAAATTCAGAATAGTTTTCCCCCACAAAACAAGGTTACATTTAGTGATTACTGCCTCCCTACCTCCCTTTTCTTCCTTTCTTGAGAAAGGGGACAGCAGTGCATGGCCCTGTGGTCAGCCCATAAATAACACACTGAAGTTTAGAAGCCTCAAGGTCTCCCCTTTGACCTGAAGTTCTGGCACCTGAATCTAAATAAGTCAATATAAGAAGGTAGACATGCCAGAGTGGTAACATTTGGTGACTGGTGACATTTTCTTTCTGAGGACTGTCATACTTAGCCATACTGTAAATTATAGTAGCAATATTTATATATAAGAGAAGAAAATAAAAATCAGCTCAACAAGAAAATATCAGCAAGTAAATGCCAGATTTATGTGCTGAAACAAGTACCTGAATACTAGGATACTGCATTTTGCTGTGGCAGTATCCTTTAAAGATGACTGAATACTCAACCCTTTTAGGATGCTACCTGTTGGAAGCAAGTAAAGCAATGCATTTTTAAGGATAAGTGGTAATTGTTAGCTGTTGCTATGTAAGATCTATGATGCAAATTTCATCAAATTAGTCAAATCATGTTTCTTCTCTGTGATGCCATTTTTCCAGCTCTGAGTACATGTTACAAAAGTTAAGAGACTGATGAAAGTAAGGATATCATTTATATGAAAGTTGAAGGAAAAAAAAAATCTTAATTATATTTAGGCAACAAAAGAATTTGGGAGGAAAGTCTGTGAAGACTACTGAGAAAAACTAAGATGACTTAATTAGATATTAAGAAGTATAATCCCAAAATCCCTATCATTCATTGTAATTAGTTGATGATTGCTGTTCAGTTTTTGACTACTCTCCAATTGTGATCTTATTTTTGTTTTTCAGAAGATTATTTAATGTTTGTGAATTAATTTTAATTACAATTTTTAGGTTTTGTTAATTTTTTTACTTGCTTGTAATCTATGTGCATACATGCTTTATAGATCAGTCATGATAGAGTGATCACAAGAAATTGTTCATAAGAGAACAGAGCTGCCAGACTGTCTGTCAGTCCCTAGAGTGAATGTGGTCACAGCAGAAATTCCCATGAAGCCAGGAATTTAGGGATGTCTTTTACATTGATCATTAAGGAGGCTGCTATAAATTCCATTGTCCAATGAAATAACTGCTAAAGAAATTAGTAGGGGAAAAAAATTCTAAATGAATTTTATATAAAAGCATATAATGTAGATAATGAAATTTCTAATATTAGATTCATAGTACTTTTATGTTTTACACATATTAGAATATTGTTATAATAGAATATTTTACAAGAAATAGAATTTAATCATTTAATAGACATATTTTCACTGAAATATTGCAGTTTAATATATTTCTTGTTCAAGCCTAATCGTTAAGACTTTCCAGTTGTCTAATTTAGATTTTTTCAAATTGAGTACCCTTCATGATGATTAAAGAACTTCCTGATATTTACATGCTTTGAGTAACTATATTGAATATAAATATTAAAATCCATCTATTGTAAATATTTCTTACAATATTCTCTGGAGTCAATAACAAGATGCTCCTGAACTTTATTGAGCTACCTATGGAACTGGATTATATAGATGAACTCAATTTTTTAAAGTAATGACGAAGATCCTGATTTTGGAAAGAATTATGTCAAGATACTTTTATATAATTCTGTATCTGTGCCCATGTCATGACATTCCTTCTGGTTTCAAGGACTATTCCTATAATTTGTCTCCTAAATTAGGATTGAGCTACCCCTCTACTTCCTTGTTTACTTCACAGAGTTAAGGTGTATTCCAGGAGGCTGTGCATTTGTCACCTGCTGCCTGCTCCACATTGGCCACTGACATCACAGGGCCACTCTCTCCTGATTGCATTTGGGCAACACAATAATGTCTGTGTGAACCTGTATGCTGAGGAGTGCAGCAGCCTCTAATGAAATTTCAACCATGCACTCATTTTTCTGAGTAAAAGTTGACAATTTTCTAAAAGCTAAAGTCAAGTCTGTTGAACATCTATATAGTATATTTCAGTGGGTGCTTGTTCAGAGCCTTCAAAGTCAAATATGGTAAATATAAGCAGTAATTTTACTGGTGAAAAGATCTCAATGAAAATAAATTTTCTATCTTTATTCATCTTTATAGATATTTGTGAAAGAATTAACATTTTTTATTGATTTCAGTCATTGAAAATAACACCATCTAACCCATGAAAGAAAGAGTCATTAAAGATCAATGAGGAAAAAAAGGAAAAAAATACCAGGCACTGATGGGTCTGCCAACAGTTAAAATATCCAGGCTTTGTGTCAATTCTTTTCCTTTGTAAGTTGTTTTCTGCATGCTGCTTTGATGTCAATATGCACTGTAATTGAAACTAATACTGACGTAGACTTGTACAAAATCAGTATGTCTAACATAACTACTTAATGGTAATTCAAGGTTCAGGATTACCAGCTAAGTGAAGTCCTGTGGAGTGTATTCATTAAACAAGTAGAGATTTCTTTTCCTATAGATTCACTTGGGTGTTTCTTAATTTCATTTGATTGCAGGTTTTTTGGTATTTTTATAACCCAAGTACTTAAATTGTTATTTTTTTCTTAGTTTTCTTGGTTTTCACCATCTGGATATTGGCAGCTGGCAGTCACTGTTCCAAAAAGCATTTAGCTATGGATCCAAAATATAATAGAGGCCTCTTGGAAGATTTCTAGACTTTAAAGAGCCTCCAAGATTTTGTAATACTTCTGAGGGCTGTATTTAGTGATGCCTGTCAAAATGTTTACTCTACTGTCTTTACCAACATTGATTAAAATACAGCATTAAACAAAAGAATTGAATATGTCGTGGAATTTCACCATCAGGTGGTATCTGTTTCCATACATACAGGTATCCCTGGTAAGCAGCTTCTTACTTTGTTATATTGATGGGTAAATAGAACATTTTTGTCTCCTTTTATTAAGTTACAGTGCGGCTTTGCAGCCTGAAATTGGCAAGTAAGGTTCCTCATGCCAAAATGATTTTTAAGAGGAAGTGTGTCTTGTACTTCAGAACATTTTGGCATCTCAAGAAGATTGTGTAGATGAGCAATGAGGTGTGTGAAAATGTTGGAGGAAGAAAAATAACAACACTTCTATTTACCAAAAAGAACTCTTTGTGTTTATTCACAATAGTGAATAAACATCTAGTCAGCTTGAATTACAAAGTGCAATTTAATTATTTTTATCTCCAACAGACTATTCATTTAATATCAATAACAGCTTTAAGTGTGGCTTGTGCAGCTTTTTATCACAAGTAAATGCTGAGAGGACACATGTAAATGGTATCTATTGTATTTATTTTTTATATGCTGGACATAATGCAAATGTACAACTTGCTGAGATCAAATATCTGTGTGGCTGAAGAAAGAAAATAAAGCAAACGATTTCATTTTTCAATAATGCACACTGCTTAGGTTGCTTATTTGTGGGATCTAAGTGTTTAAGGGAATTTTTATCATTTTGTACTAGGAGAGGTGCAACAATATTGTACATCTATTGAAAAGGTAATGAGATAATAGTGCTTGAAGTGTTATCTTAATTCTCAGCATTTTTTGGATATCTTATGTTTTCTTCTCCATTCATTCATGACTCAATTCTCAAACAATCCTGTGGCAGTAATGTACTGTCTTGGTTTGGCAAGACAGGTTTATGCTACTGAAGGCAGGAGCCTCTCTTGAAATGGAAAATGCAAACCCCCTCCCTCTGAATTATTATCATTTTGAAATTAAGGAGCTCTCAGGCAAAGATATGGGACTAGGAATAACAGCTCTTTATTAGGAAAAATAAAAACAAAAATAAAAATGCCGTAATACAAAACAACACTGTCAGAGTACGACCTGACACCCTTGGGGTCAGGGTGGTGGCAGCAGTCCAATTGAAATGGTGGCTGCAGCCCTCCTGCAGTGGTTCTGTTGAAGCAGTGATCAATCCTGTAGAAGGGTAGCGTTATCCTCTGAAGATCCAGTGGTGGTGTAGATGGGCCTGGTCTTCCTCTGGGAATTCAGTGGAGAAGGCTGCCTGTGGTGTTCCAAATCTCAGATTATATCCAGGTAGGAGTGCTTGGCTCCTCCCCCTGGGCAGAGCATCTCCCAGTGGGATGATGTCATTTTATCAGTCATGATGCAGCAGTCAATGGCCTATTTATAGCAGATATCTCCAGGAGGGAGGATTGGTTGTGGAAGAGTTAAAGAATGTTGCCCCAACTGGTTTTAACAGGTGGCTCAATTAACAGAAGAAAACTGCCCCACCTCTAACAGGTGGCAGTAGAATACACACCCCCAGCCACATCTTGCAACCTAAGACCTGTACACATATTTTTTCTCACATGGGAGTAAGCCATGAATATTTACTTCCTAATAGGTTTGCCTGTATCGGTGAAAAGCATGGTATAATGCTCAAAAATTGTTTTTATTTCCCTTTCAGGTTGCCTAAAAAATATTTAAAGTATTATTGATTAACCTAAATATCATAATCATATATTACATCTTTCACAGAAAAGTTGAACTTCCTACATTGCTGGGTTATTGATGACTCAGAAGTGGCAGTTGTTTTCTGTCATGTACAGATGAGAGCCCACTTCCCAGCAAACAGGGACTCTAAAAATAGCCTTTAAAAGGTGCCAGGAATCTTCTACCCTGTGCACTGATGCACCCATCTCCTTCAGATACGGCTGATAGGAATGAACCCTAAGGCTTATCAGTAAGGCAGAGAAGCATTTTTTTTTATTTTTTTCTTTTTTCAGGAAAAGTTTAGTGAACTGAGAGTTTGCTCAGGAAGGTTCTTTTGCAGACATCCCAGAATAGCCTGAAATTAAAATAAAAATGTAAAAGAAATATTTCAGCTACAGAGGCATCATGTCTAAAGTGTGTATTTGAAACTGTGTACATTTATTTGAAACCATACCTTAATCAGGACGTCTCATGACTGACTTGTTCTGTTCATGTAAACAGGTGTTTCTGAGTGGTGATACCCAGGGTTGTGATCATCCCAGGAAGCGTTCAAAATGTGATTATGGGCTTGGACACATGGTTTAGTGGTGAATTCCAATGGTGCTGAGTTAATGGTTGTACTTGATGATCTTGGAGGTCTTTTCCAACCTTAGTGATCTGTGATTCTTTGATTCTGTATTGATCTCTCCTGATTTTGGTTTATTCTAGTCCTTCCATCTTCCTGTTTGAAGTCTGGGGAGAGAGAATTCTATCCAGAGGTGGATACTCTCAGGATGAAGTGAGTCTTTTGTTAGAGCCTTTTTTCATTATGCTACTTGAAGGTCACATTAGGTACAGATGAATATATGGAAAATACAGACTAGGAAAACAGGAGTCCCAACAAAAGTGGAAACAGTCAAATCCTGTTAACACAGCAGTAGATCACTCCTTGTAAGGCTTGCATGTGAACTATTATGCCCATTTAATAAACTGCAAGGAATCTTCAGCCTGAGGCTTTTCAGGTTGGATGCCAGGTTGAAGAATACAACCAGTGGTGATTATTCCTGTAAACTGTTTCTCTGCTCATGTTGTTAATTTCATGATCTTCCAGTGCAGATCACAGTGTTTGCTAATATATTATGTATCAGCTACAACATTGGTATCTAAAAAGGTGTTAGGCTTGCAAAGGTTCAAGATCTTGCCCATGTTTGGCTTCAGCTGATACATATTGCAGCACATTGATGCTTCATGGATGTGAACACTTTTATAATGTGAAACACTTGTATAAATAATTTGATGCAGAATATTATTTTGTGAGAAATTTTAAACCCATTGGAAGAAATGTATTCTATAAATTAATCTATTTCCTTTATTGCAGAGGAGGCCAATGTGGTAGATTTGTGTGGTAGTACGATGAGGTACCAACTTGCTATTCCTCCCTGTTGGATGACAGAGTGTCTGGCTTTCTAATGACTGCTGTGGATAAACAAATGTAATGAAATAAAAGTGTATCTGCCTCATGAGTACCTTTGACTTGTTCTCCATAGAATTTTGATATGGTAGAACTCCTATGGACAGAATTGCTTTTGGCTTTAGATTAGGAAAAAGTCAGCATTCCCTATGTAGATATGCAGAAGGTCTCTTATTGGGTAGTGTTTCAGGTTATTGTCATTTGGATATAGAATAGGACTTCATTTAATAAAGTTACAGAGATGTTTAGTAAAAAGGGCTACGTAAGTACTGTGATGAAGCAAATAATAAGAGAGAGCCTTTACCAACGGCTGTATTCATAGACGTTATTTCTTTCCCTAACTTTCCTTCTCAATCAATTTTCTACTTTCCTTCTGTGAGTTCCCAGCTTTCAAACTGGTTATCCTTTGATGTGTCATCCTGTAATTTTGACACACTTTCCTTATTGTCCTCAGCTTGACATCAAAGCTCTCTGCAACTCCTTCATTACAAAATAGTGATCTTGTGTATAGTGTAAAGGCATAAACTGATGTTATTTTTCATGGAAAAAACCCTAAACATTTAATTTTGTTTAACTAAGGAAATAAAAATTGAGAATAATACAGGGAAAATTTCTGGTTTTAGAAGTACAGATTCTTCCACTTAATTTCTCACAGCCGTTTTCTGGACAGGCTTCTTTTAGCAGCGTGAGCACCTGTTAACTGTTACCAAATTTTCCAGTTCGTTAAGAAAGTTCTTGTCCTACTAATATTTATGTGGATGGAATAATGAATCACCAGTGAGAGGGAAGAGCCCCATCCAATAACACTGTGAAAGGAGCTAATGGCCAGAGGTACATCTGTGGTGGAATTCAACTTCTGAAGACAATTTTCTTCATCAACAGATCCTAGATATTCTGGATCTGGCAGATTAATACAAAATGTTTGAAAATAGGTCTTCCCATTCTGCTATGTGTTCTACCAGAGTAGGTCCTCATTCCAGTAGTTTTCAGTGGCTCCTTGGTTTGCAAAAATTTTGCATTCTTGATATACTTTTGAAACTTCTGGGACTGCTGGGCTTCACTGTCAGCTGCACGGCTCTATTGATCCCATGATTGTCTTGTTCTGAGCTGTGCATTTGCACTCAGAGATTATTTCTGAGCCCACACTATTACTCTCAAGATGCGAACTATTCCCTTTTACTCCAGAGGCATCCCCACAGTGCAGCAGTCAGAATAAAGCCAATGACCTTTCTGGGTATCCTGTCTCACACCTAAAAGTAATGCCAAATCAGCACTTATACAATGAATGTTAAACAAACAAATAAAGAGACATGTTTTAGCTCAATGACCTGGCAATGAGAAAAATTTCCACTCAGGGGTGTTTCAGTAGTGCAAAATGGTGGGCAATTCATCCAAAATTTCCACTCAGGGGTGTTTCACTAGTGCAAAATGGTGGGCAATTTTGAATTTTGTGTTGTAGAGTTTGATCTGTGTAACTTTGTTGACTTTTTAAAAAAAAAATCATCAATGCCTGCTGTGGGTTTGACTTTTATATAAATTGATGGAATGAAGAAATATTATTGTGGCTTTTCTATCCACCATTCCTTCCCTGCTGATCAGAAAGGCAAGATGACTTCTCTACATATATTATTCTCACTATTTTATGCAGAAATGCTGTGAACATTTCTCAGTCACTGCAATTCTGAAGCTAAGAAGGCATCCTAGGATTTCATCATTACCTAGGGAAGGAAAGGGTGATTCTTGTGCTTTTCCTATCTTACTCAATATGTGCAAATGGCTTATAAAATACATTGAGAGATTGGTGGTGAGAAAAGCATTACTTTCCATTTCATTTGGTTCTGGAAAAGCAGAGGAATGTAAGCCAAGTTTTTTTTCTACTGCCAAGAAAATTCAGTCTTATTAATAGTCCTTCTAAGTGTTTAGTGAATTCATCTTGGTGGCACTACTTATTAACTAAGGCCCAGCGCAGCATGAGCTGAAATAGAATAATTGGTAATTCATTGTAAACATGACTAGTTTTATGTCCGTTTTTCATTTCTTCTTGACTAGTGTTTAGTATTTATACTCCAAAGTAATTGGCTCCCTCCCCATCTTTCAGCTGTGGGGCTTGAGGAATTTCTTTTCCAGGGTGTGGTGTGTGTCCTGTATTTAAAATGTTCACTTTGAGCTTTGTGGAAAACTCATCTTTGTTTCAAGCAAAAAAAAAAGTTTCAAACTCAGGGCGCCAGACACAGAATCAGACTTTTCAATGCTTTCTCTGAGATGATAGCTTGCATGGTGAAAAGTGGTGGTAAAGGAATGTGTGTTTAATGTGAAAAGCATCTCATAACAACAGATAAAATAATTGAACACAGAACAGGAACATGCCAAAAATTAATATGATATTGTGGTGGATTAACCTTGACTGGAGGCCAGGTGCCCACCAAGCTGCTCTACCACTTCTCAAATAGATAGGGTGAGAAAATATGGCAAAAGGCTCATGAATAAGGATAAGGGACTGAAAGAGATCTCTCATCAGTAACTGTCATAGGTAAAACAGACTTGAAGTGAGAAAGTTAATGGAATTTACTGATAATTAGTGAGAGAATAGGATAATAAAAACCAGTCTAAAAAGCACCTTCCTCCCTCCTTCCCTTTTTACCAGACTCAACTTCACTCTTGATTCCTCCACCGCTTTTGCCCAGGCAGTGCATGTGCACAGGGAATGGGGGTTGTAGTCAGTTCATCACACATTGTCACTCTTTCCTTTTCAAACTGCCCACTCCAGTGTAGTATCCTTCCCATGTGACACAATCCTTCACCAACTGCCCCAACAGAAAAATTTTCCACAGGGTGAATTCCTCCTGGAAGAGAATGCTTTGGCCTGGATCCCCCATGGCATCACAAGCCATGTCAGCAAACCTGTTCCAGTGTGGGCTCCTCTCTACAGGGCCAAAGGTATCCCAGGAAAACTGCTCCAGTGTGGGCTCTGCACAGGGACACAGCTTCCTGCAGGGCACATCTGCCTGCCCTGTCATGGGATCCCCCCTAGGCTGCATGTGGATAACTCCTCCACTGAGTACTTCTGTGGGCTGCAGGAGAACATCCTTCCTCACCATGGACTGCAGGGAATCTCTGCTCCTGGGTGCCTGTAGCACCTCTTGCCCTCCTTCTTCTCTGGTCTCTGCAGGACTACTTCTCTCACATACCTTCACCTCTTTCCTCTTTCTCAGCTACGTTTGTGTATCATTCTTTCCCTTTCTTCGTTTGTTATCCCATGGGCACTCTCAGTGTAGCCCATAAGCTCAGCCTTGGCCGGTGATAGATCAGTCCTGGGGCTCTGTGGAATGGCTCTCTTGGACATGGGGGAAGCTTCTGGCATCTTCTCACAGAATCCAGCCTTGTGGCTCTCCCACTACCAAAAACTTGCCAAGTGCACACCATACATGTACAATGAAGGAATACCCTTTAGAGAAAACCCCCAGCTGAGGTTATGCATTCTCCCCTTTCCACCTGTCTTGTGTGTCACAAAAGCTTTCTATATGTGAAGCAAATTATTTCTAGAGGTCAAAATTTCTGTTTCCTGCATTTTTTTTTCTGTTTGAAAGCTAAGAAAAGGTCAGAGAAGGAGGAAGAGCTTGCAAGGCTTATTGGCTGGGTTAAGTATGAACATGATCAGGGTGTTTGGGTTTTAAGACTTTTCTAGGGTAAGGATCAAAGAAAACCTGCTTTATTTAAATAATAGTACATACAATGTACTGTTGTAATGTCATTACTAGTGTTAAAACCTTCTTCTTAATGCAGCCATAGGTTTGCCATAATTTAAACATTTAAATTAGGTTATCTTTATAAAACCAAGGTGTTAAAGCATCCACTTTTCATATGCATAATATTTTCTCTTTTCTAAAGAAATTTATCAGAGCACAAGCTTTACAGAATTTTACTCAAAAAAGTATCATTTCCTACGTGGTAGTAGAGAATGTCTTTGTGAAATGAATGCATTCAAGTTGATTGTTTCTCTTCATTTTGCAGAACAGAAAAAGAACAGGCTTGCAGACGGTATCTAAGATATTAGCTCATCTACAAAGTATTTTTGAAGTAAGGAGAGCATAGGACACAAAAGTAACTGATGAAAAATATGTTCCTTTGCATCTGTCTGTTTTAAAGGAAACTCTTTACTAAAAAATTCTATTCCCAAAAGGGTACCCGGGTTTTACTGTATTATGGTTCAGCTGATGAAGTGCATCACTAATTGTATTTGGGTTTTCTGTTAATTTTCACTACTCTTTTCTCACAGAGGAGCCTAGTATATTTTTAAAACATTAAACAAAGTTTACAACTAGCTTACCTTCATTCCTTTACACATTACAAGTCACCCTTTAAAAAAGGTAGAATGCAACTTTAGTAGGTATAAATTCACTGTCCTTATTGACTGCAATAAACATTTGCAATTTATATCACTAAATGTCTGAACAGTGAGCTTTCCTTCATTGTAAATATAGGAAATACACTGTAATAATAAAAGAGATAAACTGTAAATACAATCAACATTTCCCTTTACTTGTTCAGAAAGAAATATAATCATGAGTTTAAGAGTACATGGTATAACTTGCACTTGAAGAACTTAATGTCCAATGTGTTCTCATAGAAAGCTCAATGATTACAGTTTATTCACTGAAGTAATTGTGAACATGTAATTATTTCTTCCATTACTAATAATTACCTACCCATTTTACTTAGACATAAAAACCAAGACAAAAAAAATTAAATTAAGGCAGCCTGAAAAAGAGGAAAAATTTATGTTCTTTAGTTGTGAACTCTAAAATAAAATATACAGAGCCAATGGGCCAAAAAATTGCTTTTGCTAAGCAGTTACATAACCCTCATTTCTTATTTCGACTTTCTGTAGAACTCCAGTCAAATGGAAATCTGCATCTTTAGCTTTTTTTTTTTGCCTTTTTTTTTTTTTTCTGGTATCCACTTTCTTGCCTAGTATCTCATTATGTTTTGCAAAATAATGTGTGCCTGCTTAGAGTGCTGGTTTTTGTATCAGAGCTTTTCTCTTGTGAATATTGATACCATTACCCATGCATCAAATTGCTGTGAAGATGGAACTTCTAAAGGTATCTAAATAAATGTAAGAACAAGTCCTACTGAAAACCTTTGTCTTTGAACAGAACTATTATCAGCTTGCAACAAATGCTATTGCAGGGAAATATTAAACAGTGCTATAAAAAACACAGATTGGAGTGTAAGTTCTTTGGGAAAGGGACTCTTTCTTGGACTACAGAGTTGGGAAAGAAGTTACGATCCACAGCTTGTAGTTTATCTAGATGAGAATGTTATTAACTCCTCTTACCTAGGACCCATTTTTCCCTCCTGAATAGTGTTTGTTGTGAGACTTGGTGCTGTAGATTGGGTGTCTAGCTACTCTCATAAATAATAGGTAATTGAACACTCAAAAAAACCATAAGGCATATTCATGCCACAATCCCTTCTCTTTATTTTGAGTTAAAGGGTTGAGGAAGAGAGAAGTCTTCAGTACACTGAAATGTTTAACCTCTAACTCTCAATGCTTTCTGAGAAAGTTGTCTTCCGAATCCTTGTCATAAGAGAGCTGGCAAACTCCTTGGGTATATTTACTGGATCATGCCACAGAACTGATTACTTTAGTACAATCAGTAGTGGAGCAGAGATCCCTTCTAACCCTCCAACCCCCTCACCTCCTCCCATGGCAATGGGGTCTTGAACACTGTTATTTGTTTTTCATACGTTAAAGCATTAAAAAAAACCCCAAAAAACCCCACCAGCATCCTATCTAAAGCTTTCTTCCCAGGAACACCTGAACTGAAAGCAAAGTGTATTAGTCTGATTTTTGGATAACCTGGTTCCAAGAAGTAACTGCATAGAGTTTATCTATGCAATGACGGTTTATAGTGAAGTATTTATCCTGAAAAATTGAACGAATCATAGACTTTTTTTTTTCCTCTGAAATATAGTGAAACCTATTAAGTACAGGACAGATTCTGTAAGTGTGATAGCAGTATATCTCTTGAGAGTAAATTAAAAACAATTATGGGAACCTTTTCAAAAGGTTCACATCAACTTTTCAGCATTGTTGCTAACTTAATGAGTATTTTTCAGTATAACTCATGCTAAACACCATGGGAGGAATCATTTGTGACAAGCAGGAGGACTAGTTATTGAGATGTCATCAGACTGCTCATAATCACATATTTTCCCTGTGGATTTGTGCTTCAGTTCACACTCTTAAAGTCCATTCCCATTTTAATGTAATTAAACCTTTGCTGTGTCTGTTTGATAGGCTGTATTTGATTACACCAACTATGTGTATTTTAAAATAAACCTAGTGTGATTAACCCAAACCGTATCCACATCTGTTTCTAGCAGCCATTCTTCTCATTCTTCAAAATAAATATCCTTAAGACAGCCTAGGTACTTTTCCTATGACCCAAATTTCTCTTATTTTTTCTTTCCTAACCTGTTAAAATCCCACAGCTTCACCAGTAATTTGAGTAGTGCCAACCAACCTGGTGGTTAGCTCATGCCTCCCTCTTTTACTGGACTTCCTCTCCAAAGTTAAGGAGGAAACCCTAAATGGAACTACAGTTTTCTTCCTCCAACATACTCTTAGCTTGAGTATGTTTAGTTTTTTAAATTCTTTCTGTTTTGACATCACTGAGGTGTTAAAAAGGCATTTTATAAAAAACACCTGATCAGAAACAGAACGCCTTCAGTGGCAGTTAAATTATAGAAGGAAAAATAGTAGTCCATTTGAAGCATCTCACCTCACTAGAGACAGTATTTCTGTGGTTCATTTATCACTAGAAGGTGATAGCTCTCTATCAAATGTTAACTTCCATTGGAAGAAAAGCAGAGAGCAAAGAGAAAATATGCTCAGATTCCAATTTTTTAACTTTTCCTTCAATTTTTTTACGGATCACTATAAGGTCTCAGTTATGAAGCCAAATCATGCACGCTCTCTGACAAATGCATCGAGGCTTGACACGTCTTCTGGTCAGGTTTCATTTGTGTGTGATGAAATTTCTGCACTTATTCAGACAAACTGAAAACATCACTGTTTTGGGATTTTTAAACATAAGGCTTTTATACTGAAACTGTGTGTATGCAAGTTTAAGTGAGACTTTTGTCACCTGTGAAAGATATATTGGCTTATAAAAATTGAATGTGTCATAGAAATTAATTTTTATCAGATGAGAAACAAAATACAAGGATAACAAAAAATAAAATCTAGATAGATTTGTTGAAATTATCCTGTATTCAAATAATTGTCACTTTATCAATTATAAGTTCTCCCTTCTGTAATAAGTTCATTAGTAAGTCCTTCATTCCTAAAGAAAACTAGGCAAACATCTTTTTATTCAATACCTCCATTTGTCTTTAACACTAGAATTCTTTTCAAAATAAGAGAATGATATCTAAATTTAAGGGGTTTTGACTTAATTTTCCTTGAGGGAGAATTATGTATGGTATTTGATAGGTTTCTTTGCAGAAATGACAAGAGACAATGATCCAAATGAACAGTTTATACAATATATTCTGGCTTCTTTGTTCCTTGTTTGTTGTGAAACAACAGAAATTATGCTACTTAGAGTTCTACTGAAAATCTGAAATGCCTGTACATGTCAATTAGATTGTCTTCCCATAAAATTATATTGTGACCCAACAGCATTTATCTTCATCAAAGGTAATATATTTTGTATTCTGTATGTACTTTTCATAATGACATACAGAGTACTAATAAATCTAAAACAGGAGTACCATAAATTTATTTACAATTTTTTATTGCCTAATGTCTTGCCTATTACTGCTATTAATGTAGTCTGTTTTCAATATTTTTGGCTAAGCCAGTAGTATTTTAATTTGCTATTATTTTTCATTTTACAGAAACTCTGGCAAAGTCATTTTTCCTTGCACATCTTAGCAGTTTGGCATTAGATCTTACATACCATGAAGGAGAATGTTTCTCTATGTCCAGGTGACGGCTTATGGAAAATATAGGCCACAAACAAACAAACAAAACCCCCAAAACAAACCAAACAAAAAAACCCACAAACTATTTTAATAAGATTCACCTCTAAAAATAGGTAATCAACTCAAAGTTGAGACTCAAAGTCTTGAGCTCTTGCAATAAGCACACCATGACTTTTGAAAACATGTTCCTGAGGGGTGACAGTACTGCTCTGTGATCTCTGGGACATGGAATATGTCAGTACTCAGAACATCTTATTTTATCATTTGTCATGCCTTGGCAGAGAATAGAGTGCTGGGTTTGGGAATTCTGATGCTTTTGCCACTAACAGGAAGCCTAAAATCATCGGCATGTCTAAGACAACAAAAACTGTTTAGTCTGGTCCCTCAGGTCTAGATTTCATCCTTTCAGCAGCTAATGGATTTCTTACAAAACTATTGGCTGGCAATGCACAGCTAAGACACTAGAATAGTGGACATTTAATGTTAAAATTATGAAACTCAAATTTTAGACATCTAAGTTCATTGGCTATTAAGAACTTCAGGCACACAAGCAGTATTAAATCTGAATTCTGTAATTACACGTGGTGTTCCTAAGTACTAATAGATCCTCCTGAGACACAGTCAAGTTGCTTGGTTAGCAAAATCTTTAGTTAACCCAGCTTATTTCCATGAATTCCAAGGGGAAAAAAATCCTCAAAGATGCAGATGTTCAGTCAATCAAAAATGTTTGCAGAAAATTGGAGTAAAAGAAGTGTTCCTGGAGGCTGTTGGATAAGGCTCTGCTTCCATCTTATTGTAGTAGATTTCCTGCTCAGTGGAGACATCTCATCTTTGGAAACCTTCCAGGAAAGCAGGCTAACAACCTCACCATTGTAAAAATTCTCTTCCACTCACATTCTGAATGTGAGAATTTTTTGATTGTTGCTCTATTCCTTCCCCTACCCCCAAGAGCTGATCTCAATGAATGTTTGGGTCTCTGAGATACATTAGGGTTTGTCTGCTGGGCTGGTTCTTGCATGGACATGCAGAACTGATCTGTCCTTTTGTGAAATTAGTGCCACTTCCTGTCAGTCTTAATTCATGCATTATGTTTATATATTTTTGTGTCCTAATGATTTACCGTGGTAAAGAGACAACTTCTCCTTCTAAATGCTGTCACTCAGGTTATACTGTTAGACTCTTCAGAGAGACTAATTAACCTGAGCAATCTGGCATGAAATTCTGGTTTACTCTGTTTTTAAAAACCTTTAATCAGTGAATCACCAAAACAGCTGTTAGAGGGCAGTTTTATCCTCATTTATTTTGCAAACTGATTCCTCCTTCACTTACTGCATGATGGTGAACGAGTTAGCTAAAACAAGTATGACACTGACATTTAAATAATTCTGAAGAACTGATAATTATGTATTAAAAAAACCCCACAAAACAAGCCAACAAACAAAACCTTCTATTCTGCTGGCATTTAATCACTCTTCACTTTTTTTTTTAAATGACAAAGTTTAAAAGGTATGTTGAAATACTGGAATAAATTTCAAGACTGGAAAGTTCCCAAAAATTTATGTCAGAGATCTGTCAGCACTTTTCTATGATATTAAAAGAATCCTATAAAACAAGAGGTATAGTTATCCTTACTCCTTCATTTTCAATAACTTTTTTTCTTAAACAAATTTTATTTTTAGTTTTCTATCTGATTGTTTTGTTGTGCTTTAAACAACATAAACAAAAAGGGTTTTTTGTGTCAAACGAGTACTTTTTCCATTATAGTGGATATGATTGTTGTGAGAAGGAATCCTTGGTGTTGTTCATTACATCCTCAGAGGAAAAGGTGTCCTGCATTTTATTATTTCAAAACTGACCAACTGATCATTCTATATGTAGTTGGAGATTTGTTAGGCAGAAGCTGAACAGTCAGGGATGTATTTTTGAGTGTTGGAGTTTATTTACTTATTACAGGATATTGTTACAGAATTTAATCAGTTAAACCTTCCTGGTGATGGTGAATTTTGGGATGATCTATGCAGCCTCTATGGAGTCTTTTTTAATGAATAATCAGGCAATTATTTGCTAAGCTTGTCTACATGTCTACAATACAAATGTTTAATAAATTTTGTGGTGGCGCCTAATTTCAATAGTAAACCAGTGTAGATTAGAAGAAAGTTTTTTGGAAATAGGTATGACAGCCACATTAGTACAAAAAAAATTTCAACTGCTATTATTGCAGTGAATAGAAAATGAAATTATGCAAATGAATGCTTAAAGTCATCATTCTTTCTAATACCCACTGACATTAATGCAAATATCCATGATGTAGGAGGAAAAATCATGAATACTGGAAGTTCCAAGATGGCTGGAAGTGGGAGCTAGAAAACTGGATTAGCTGTCAGGCAAACATTTTTATAGAGTGATTGTTTAACCTTTGGAAGAATGATTGTGGTGGGTTCTTCTTTATAGCAAAGATTGCTGTGTGGGTTTCAGGCAGCCAAGGTCAACCCACCACAAGGAGTTTGTTCCTCCTGAAAATATTTTCCAGTTTGAATAAAAATAATTTTAAAACTGTCTTCTAACTACTCTTACATATGTGTTGTGATATTAATGGACCTTTTTTGTTTTGGGATTTTTGAACTGTTGATGAAGACAGCACAAAAGTACACTGACAGATTTCAGTTCTTCTTAAAGCTAAAGAAAGTATTGCACACTATTACAAAATTACATTTATGCATACCTTCCCATTGAATATTTTTAGCATTATGTTAGTTTTTTAAAGATAAAATGAATATGACATTGTTTTGTCTACTCTGCCTGAGAAGTATAGAAGAGTTTCAGCTGATCTGACAAAACAGTTATTCTATTTGTGAATTTTCAGTGTGAATATTTCTAGTTGTCAAAGAACATTTCTTATTTCTCAATTCAGTCTTTTAATCTTTTTTAAAAGTATACTTATATTTAAGATACATAATAAATGCTACCCTGATAGTCTCAGTACTTTTTCAAAGCTCTGCGATTATCTTATGGACCTTTGGAAATTAAAGTTTTGATTAGAAATATTAGACTTAAAATAAATCTCCCTTTTGCTATTTATTCTATTGGATTTTTTATCTGGATTCATTTGATCTGTCTCTCCTTTTTTCATCTTAATCCCTACATTCCTCTGTATTTCGAAATGCAAGAGACTAAATGCATTGTTAGACTTCGGCTAAGAATTTATCCTCTTCCCTGTCACTCCCTACTTTCTCCCTATCTCAGACAGATTAAAGGTCTGTCTTCTTTTTTTCCTTTTCTTTTCAAAGCATTTGACTTCAGGAAGTCAGGGTCTGATAAATGGTTCAAGTTTTTGGTATTTTTGGAATTTTAGCTTTGCTATAGTTTTGCAAAGAACATTGGCAAAAAAGTTTCAGAGCTAAATATAGGGCATGCAATCAATTTCTGTAAAAACAAATAGATATTTTGAGGGGAAAAAAAAAACCTGTAACTGGCTCAAATCAAGCCCTAAATTTGGGTAACATCTGCAAGCCTGAAACACAGCCTTTCTTCTCTCCCACTCTTATTTATGATCATTTGCTTGGTGATTGTGCCAATGGATATGTAATCACAAATTGTGTACCTTTTCTCTGAGTAGATAATTTAAGTGTCTGAGGAAGAGGACCTTATCTATATCATATATAAACAGCCATGTGTCTATTAAACCAAAAGAATTTTACAAAGTGCTAATCCCAAAGGTGTCTTTTATGCCTGAAGGCAACTGTTAGTGGTTTTTATTTGATGGTTGTAAATAGAAGTTTATCCATTCAGTGTTCCTGATTATTTCTTTGTCTTTGGGCAAGGACAAAGAAAAATAATTCACTCTTATAATTCCTTTATGATAGGAAATATGAATTAATTTAAAAATTGAAGTATATTCAAATTTTTCATGGGTTACAATTACATGGGCATACAGTTAAAATATATCTCTAAGATCTTTGTATGAGTGTATAAACTTTCTGTTGGATATATTTTGCACATTGAATCCTGCAGTTGTTCTGAACAGTAAAAAAGCCCTTTTAATATAAGATTATAACAGCATACCAGCAGTGTATGTTAATTGGGAGTCTTTCAATCTCAATCACCTTTTATCATCCACTTGACAGTCTATTTTTTTTCTGTATGGGCACTGTTATACTAAAGATTCACAATTTTCCTTTGGTCCCCTGACATTTTGAGTTTATTGATTGGATTTGAACATTGATTGGATTGAACATTCCTAAGGATGCCATGGCACTTCCTCAGATATCTAAGAAAATATATGCATTTATCACTGTATGTTCCCACATAAACCCTAAAATTTAAATGGAGAAAAACAATAAGTGATATCTTTGGTACACAGCACTGAATATAACCTCAGTTTATTTTTTATTGTGAAGTGGCAATATGGCTTATGAAGCACAGCTTGAGCATTGGAGAGAAGTGTGACTGTCTTTGTCTGAAGTGCCAGCAGCCTGCTGCATCTCTCAGGAAAACCACCAGACTGGTGGTATTGTCTGTTACTATTTGTAGGATTAACACCCCATGTTAAATCCAGCTGTTGCTCAAGCCATTGTGTTCTTGGAAACAAATGAGTGGTTCCTGTGCCCAGCTAGGGCAAATGAGGGTCAACTTGGCATTTAAAAAGTCTCTCTTGAATTATTCAGAAATATTCTCTCTCTATGTGCATCAGAAGTCCCTTCCAATGTAATTATAAGAGTAGAATAGCAAGAATAGCTGTAGCTGATACATTATGTTACATTATGTAGATGATATGTTGCTTACTGTGATTTAATTCTTTATGTTAAAAGTACTCCTGCTTTTCATTTGCTTGTCCAGGACATTTTCTGGCTTTTCCTGCCTAGGAGCATAGCGTGTGCAGTGAGACATAAGGAGGATTCTAGTGAAAACACTTTTCATTCTTTCCATTTTGCATCAGTCCGGAGGACTGATCTCATCTGGATGGCAAAGAGTCGTGGCATCATCAGCACTGCTGATTTTTGAGTGCCAGAGGCAGTCTGAGTGACTCAGAGCTGAGACAGTAGGGCTTTGAGAGCTGCCTCTGGGGCAGAGCCACATGGAGTCTCACAATCACTGTGCTATCAAACACAACAATAAAGCTTCACAATGCCTGTGTGTGAAAATACCAATCTCTGAGGGTGTTGCTTTCTCATACTGATAAGAGCTGTGAATGGTGCAAAAGTTCAAACTCACATGATTGGATTTATTTTCCTCATGACTGAAATCATAATAACAGATTTCAAATCTCTTATTTAATTCCCAAACCTGGCTGTTTCAATGATTTCTTCCAGATCTCCCTGTCTTCATCACAGTTGCCTCCAGCAACAGAGGCGCACCTGCCAACATGAGTCAGAAAAAGTTAGCAGCCCAATGCTAATAAGAAGCACTCAATTAATCACCATCTTGCTGACAAGCTTGTGTGTGATGTATGTGTGTGGGCTGCTAGCAGATTAGTACCTTGACTAAGTATATACATAACACACAAGCCTGGGATTTCATTAATATCTCTAAAATTTCTGTTACAGTAAGGAGTCTCTTCAGTGCAGCTTATTATACCAGACACAGATGTCCTAAACAAAAAACAAGCTAATGAACAAAAAATGCTCTGTTCATCCTTGTATTCTCTTGGTGTCAAGAGATTCTATGTTTTTTACAAACTCTTTTTTGTTTGCTTTTGAAAGCCTTTTTGCAGAACAATTGTTAGTCCTCTAAACAGATAATTCAAAATTTCATGTGGTGTTTAGGCTTTTTTGTTAATTGAAATGTTTAATTCTATGTGTTCTGCAAAGAATTTGGGGTAAGGAATACCTTTTCTTTTTTTTCCTCCAAGAGGTTATAATTCACTTAAAATTGAAAATCTAGAAGCTTCTCTTCCATGTTTTTCCTGAGTGACCTGAAAATGTCCTTAGGTCCTGCACTTTTATTTCTTTTTATTCAGCCTTTCCTTTCTTCTTTGCCAATAGGTTTTTTGGCTTTATCTCTTCTCTAATGACAGACATTTTTTATTTCTCTGGCTATTATCCTTTCCTGAAATTAAACTCTTACTCATTTTGTAGAAGGGAAAATACCAAAAAGAAAATTCCAGAGACATAGGACAGGGCTGAATAGCTGTTGAGATTCACTGAGTGCAGAATTCTACCCTAGTATATCACCAGCAGGCCAAATGAATGGGCTTAATCTGGAAAATGAAATATGAAATTTCCAAAACTGGAATACCACAGTGCTGCATTCTGCTGTGTAGCAAAGGACCCCAACATGAAGAAGAAGGTCATTATTGCTCATGCAAGATCCTCTATGACAAAATTGTGTTTTTCTGGTGGTCCTGAATATTGGTTTAATTATCATGATTTGGGTTACTTTGGTTTCTTAAAATTCCTGTATTTAACATGTGATTTTAATTTTTTTAATGAAATCCCAGGGTTCACCTTATAATGTAGCTGAGGAAAACAATGAGGCAGATTCAGCTGCTTTTTAAATTTTATTTTGGCATTTGATTTCAAGAATACAACAAAAAATTCACTTCGTTTTTGGACTACAAAGCTACATAATGGAACCATTCTTATACCTGTATCCAAGCATGTACAGTTGCTGATAAAAACCCTAGAAGTATATCAGAGGACAATATTATTAGTATTTCCCTACAGTAATTAAATTTTATTCTAAATATATTTTGAATAAGAGGAAATAATGAGAGAGAAAAACCTGATATTCACACAGACATGAAAGGAAAGGCTTTCATGGGAGCAAATAAAATGCTTAAATTGTTATTTGATTATACAAATTTGCTTTGATTTAAAAGTTTTCTGATGGGGTAATATATATTGGGGGAATAATATTGTAGTGCTCTCCAGTGTATGAACTTCATTGTGCTAATGTGTATTATATATATATATATAAAAAGAAACAATCTTATGTGCAGCTATGCTAGTAGAAATTATCTGCAGGAAAAGATTCTATTTCAGGTTTATGTTGGGTAAAAAAGGTATTGGGAGGACTACATTATGAAGAGAATGGGATGTACAGTAGTCCCTTGATGTGGGGAAATGATTCCTGTAGTCAGCTACACCTGTACAGAAGAACTGATGCCTTGACTTGTGATACAAGAATCAGAGCTCCAGGGATCCATCACTGCTGCTGATATCCCACCTGAAGTGATTTCTGTTTGGGCAGATATGGGTTGAGGTACACTGGCAAAAGAACATCAGATGTGAGCTCTATTTTAGAGAGCAGGCCTATCAAACACCAATAATTTCTTATCCTGTACTGAATCATAGCAAGAGAATCTTTCATTGCAGCCACCTTTGCTGTTTTGTGCAGGTTAGATGATATGTCTGACATTGTGGTATATGAATTCACAATGTTAGGAAGAAAGAATTGGCTTAAGAATATGTTTAGAATTACTTTTATATTTCTCCAAGATACTGATAGATGTTCTTCTCCTCTTCTAAGTTGTCTGTCTGTTATCAGCCAGGGAAGCACACAAACAAAATCTCACTTTTCAGTGATCAGTAAACCTCAGTTGCCACTTGTCATTCTGCTTCCATTAATTTTTTTTCATGGACAGTCAACAGAAGCCTTTCCAGGAATGTCAGTGAGGAAGTTCTATGGCAGTCTCCTGCAATGGCAGCAACAGTTCAGCAAAATGTTTGGTGGGTTGCCTCTGCAGAAGATGCTTCCAAAGCAGCGTTGTTACTTATGATAAGCACGTTTTATTCCAAATAGTGTAGGACAACAAAAAATATCTCCTTGAACATTTGTGAAGATGAAATTTGCTTTCAGATTTTTGCTAGTGCTTAATTTTTTAGAAAAGTTAGTCATTCCAATTAGTGTTCAAGATAAAAAGGGCAGATAAATTCAGAACTTTCGTGTACTTGTATGTCAAATTCATGTCATAATGTTATTCCATAACAGTTTAAAGAAAAAACAAAAAAACCCTAAAAAAACTAAAAAAAAAAAAAAAAAAAGTTTTCCTCACTGGAAAGATTAAAATAAAATAAAATAAAATAAAATAAAATAAAATAAAATAAAATAAAATAAAATAAAATAAATTTTGGTTTTTTAATAAGATAAATGGCCTTTTAAAAAAGAATGTGATACACTTTCATTTCTCCATACCTCTTCCATTTCAATCACATTTAGCACCAGCACATATTCTTTCTGAATCTATGAAAATCAGACTATCAGGCTTTTTGTTTATATGTTGTTATTCCATATTTTCAGTAAATCTAGCATTTCTGCCATCTCATTCTCTATTATGGTCCCATCCTTCCTCAAATACTCACTTTACTGTGAAAAATTCTTCTTCATAGAAATACTGGTTACTCTTTGGCCTGTGTTTTCAGCATACTCAATGTCCATTGTCCAATACAGAAATTGCTACTGCATTTTATATCTGTTCTGACGAAAAATAGATACAAATTTATAAGAAAGCATTTTGCTATTAGATTTGCCTTCTAATGTTTAGGAGTTTATTTTTTATAATAATAAATTTTCTGGACTATTAGTTTGCAATTTAATTGTAAATCCTTCTTAAGGTAAGTAGGTCTCCAAAACCATGGTAAAACACAAGAATCCATGTAACTAAAGGCATTGCATTCTGAAGAAGGAATTGTCATTAAATCTGGTAATACAATTAATTCTATTCAGGGAATGGCTAGATACCTATTACACTGTATATAGAATCATAGAATATTTTGCATTTGAAGGGACCTTAAAGATCATCCTGGTTCCACCCCCTGCCATGGGCATGGCAACCTTCCCTAGGCCAGCTCTCTCAAAACCCCATCCAACCTGGCCTTGAACACTTCAGGGGATGGAGCATCCAGAACTCCCGGGAAAACTTTAAAATTGCAAAATTTTGTCTTCTTTTTTAAGTAAATATTTGTACCTTGTCATAAGCAACTCTGAAATTCATAAGCTATCATGAGAGACTAAAGCAATACTGAGAAAAAAATTCCATATGTGTTATATACAATATATGACATACATTTTTGTGTAAATTAATTTTTGTGTAAATTAATATGTGTTATGTATGTGTTTGTGGTTTTACATTTATGTAAATATCTCATGTAATGTCCTATGAAAGAGGATCCCATTGGTAAATGAAACATCAAAAAATGAAAAAAGAAAAGATCAGGTTTCTTGACCAAATCATTTTTCTTTCCCATTAGATTTTTGTGTAAGCTGCATAAGGTTTATCACTTTCTGCTCTGTTCTTGATGCTGTCAGCCCAGCTTCTCCATGGACATCAGCTGTCTTAATCCTGATGTGTAGGCTGCTGTGGTTGTCTGCCATCATGAAAGAATTTATTTGCTTGTCTTCATGATTCCCTTGACTGTATTTTCTGTAAAGTGGGGTATAGCTCTGTTTAATACTCATGGTGCTGCTCCATAGTCAAGAATTCTTAAAGTTACTGTTTGAGTGTATAACTTATGTCAACAAGAGAGCAAAAGTAATCAGGGACTTGAGTAATTGCATTCTGAAAGACACATTTAATATGAAGTATTTTAACTCTAAATCACATTTATTAGTCTACTATTTATTGCTTACAAAATATGGTAAGAGTGATCTTTTTTTTTCCTTCTATCTTTTAGAAGGAATCCCCTTTTAATGGGCTGTGTTAATCTTCACATATAGTATACAAAGACACAGGAGTAGTGGTTTGCTCTGACTTCAAAGGGTATCCAAAAAACTTTACCAAATAAAATAGGTTTTATGGTGGAGATGCAGCTGTGCCTGATATCTCTTATTATTATTTAGTTTCAGTAACTAATTTAGAATGCTTTATTGACCAGCTTCTGTAGGCAAGTTTTGCTTTTCCCAATACTTCATATAGGAATGCGCACATTTTGAACAAATACTTAACAGTGCTTGGAAGCTGAAGGCTAAAGGAAGAAAAGCACAGTCTAAAAGAAAATAAAGACATAGTCCATTAAAAAGATAAGTGATTATAAGTTTCTCCTGAAGTGGCAGGGTTTCAGATGGAACTCCACCTTGATCTTGCTTTATACACACCTGAAACTCAGCCTCTGACATCCTGCTCTGAGTTTTTCTTTTCCCCACAGGCCCAGGAGTGTTTTGCTGACCTGAGTGTTTATGTTATTAGTATGTAGTAGGATACACACAAACTGAAGTTTGAAAGACCTTAAGTCCAGCGTTATGCCACTGTTAATCCACAGCTGGTACAAATCAAGGCAGCCTGGAGCACACAGCTGGGACCTGGCTGTGCAGAGCCAGGCAGGCACTCCTCTGGCTGTACTCTGAGCAAGACATGCCTTCAGAGGATAAAGTTCCTTCCATTTTCCTGCCTACTTTTTCTATTGAATTTACCTTTTTACCTTGTAGGCTTCCTTTCAAAAAAATGCATCCCATAGTTTCTTCCTAGCTCCTGTGGAAGCAATTCTGTGAAAGAAAATACCTCAAAAGAAAGCAGAATTTTTCCAATCGTACATGCCTAAGGCTGTTAAGTAAATCTATTATATAACTAGAAGTACAAAGTCCTCTAATTCTTTTAGGGGTGCCTTTGAAAACTACCTCTGGCATTTACTTTCTGTCATTTAACTGCAACTCTCCTGGACCAGAGGAAATCCTTTAATAACCTGCAAGCGCTAAAGGCCTCTCTCTCTGTATGGAGCGCTAACTGGTGAATCAAAGAGATTACTTATCTTGCTTGAACTGAAATTGTGTGTCAGGGCATAGTTATTAAGAAAAAGAATATAAAATTATTTTCTTTCTGATTTTAAGTATTCTATAAATCCAGTTGGTCTTTTCAGATGGTCTCCTGTGACCTTCAGGTGAAGGAAGAGACGAGAATGTTGATTCTATGATCAGAAGGCTTGATTTATTATTTTATGATATATATATTACATTATAACTATGCTAAAAAGAAATGGAAAGGAAAGGTTTCCTCAGAAGCTAGCTAAGCTAAGAATAGAAAAGAAAAGAATGATAACAAAGGCAGCTCTCTTGGACTCTCTCCGAGATAGCTCGGTCCTTGATTGGCCATTAATTATAAACATCCCAGATGGGCCAGTCACAGGTGGACCTGTTGCATTCCACAGCAGCAGATAACCATTGTTTACATTCTGTCTCTGAGGCCTCTCAGCTTCTCAGAAGGAAAAATCCTAAAGGATTTTTAGTGAAAAGATGTCTGTGACAGTCCCTGAAGAAAACAGGGGCAGATGGAAAACTAAAGATTCAGGGCTCTACTTTATGTTCAGTCAAGTAAAAAGTACATTATTTAAATGATTACTCGCCCATGCTTTTCCCACTTTCATAATCTCCAAATGCAGGTGACTGTAAATCAGGGAAATCTATCTTTCATATACAATTAAACTTGCTATAAATTTTGGTTTTCAAAAAAAATTCCTCACTATGCATGCAAAATTATATTTGGTTTCTGTTCTTCTGTAAAGGGAGCAGCATTCTCCTTCCTCCAGTTGTATTAAAGGAAAATATGTATGTATACTTATAAGTATACAGTACTTATATATACATATAAATATATATGTATGTATGTAAGTATTTGGTTTTTTGTTAGTTTTCTGTTAGTCTCATTATAATTCTGCATTTTTTCATGTAATAACATTATCAGAGCTTGAATATGTAGACAGTTCTTACTGATTGGTTCTCTGAAGATCCAAAGCAAAGTTGTGCTTTTGTACATTCATACTTTTATCCTCCATTTCCTGGTTTTAGCAGACATATTCCTGACTTGGATATGCTTTATTGTTACCAAGTATCATCCTACCAGTCTTTCACTTTCTGTTTACGGCATTCGTTGTCATCACATTTTCAAACCTGCAAAATTTCAATTTCATGTCTGTTCATAGACCTTGAAAAAGATAATTAAGTAATTAAGGGAACACATGGAGAGAGATTATTTTTTTCTATACTGTGCTAGAATTCCAACCATTTTCTTCCAGTTGAATGGTCTATTAGTGTAGAAGAAATCTTAATCTTTTGCATCAAATGAAGAAGAATGCTTCTACAGATCTGCATTTCTATACTAACCTCACTGAAATATCACAAATATCACAGTGCTTTAAAAGTTGCTTTCTTTCTACATATGAAAGATGAGCTGTGTTTTAAAGGACTGAGTCCTTGCTGGGGCTAGAGTCATCTATTGACACCCAGTAAAATCCTGCCTAATAAGTATTTATGTATTTTTTAGAGGATACCTGTGAGAGAAGAAAATAAGCTTAATCCTCTTGCTCTTTTAGCACACAAAGACAAAAAGTGACAAATTTCAATTCAGACTTGGGTTTCTGCAAGTGGATCTATTTTTGTGTTAATCTAATATACAAAGCTCTCTGTGTGTGGTAAGTATATCATATCTTCATATATGTCAAGATCACTTATGGTACTTTAAGCAGTCTTTTTGTTGGTGGAATAGACTTTGTCCAGGATAAAAGACATCTTTTGAAAATATCTTATAAATGGTAATGAACCATGATATAGCAATTTATTTGACTTATTTGTACATGAAATTGCTGTGACTTGAATTCTCTTAAACTACAACCTCTGTTCTATTAAGGTGTCAGGGTGTCTTGGAACATGTGGTTTCATTGTTTCTCTTGAGAATTTCTGAGTATAAGAGGAAGTACCTGAAATAAACCACTTCTGTCACTGTATGATTTAAAACTTCAGATAACTCAGGGATTTTTCTTTTATAAGCCTCTGAGTTTAACCTCCTTTCCTAACTGGAAAACATGAATAAAACTGCATATCCCAGTTATCCATACATTTTAGAAGGTATCGAAAGTAATTAATCTTACAGATTTCTGTTACAAATTGACATGAAATAAAACCACAATAAATCCCAGACTGGTACAGCTTTTAGAAACAAATTTAGAAGCACGTAGCACCTTTTAGGTGACTGATAGGTGTTTCTTTTTTAATTTCCCTCTTATGGAAGTTATGTAATAAATTATATTTCATAACTCAGGATGACTGAAAGACTAATTTTAGCTCTGATGTGTTTTTACATCTAAATTGATCAATAAATTAGATGAATTAATTAATTTCTGCTATCAGGGACAAGGACTATCAGTGCATGTAACCCTGCTGATGTATGATTTATTAATTTTTCAAACAATAACTTTTATTAACTCTCTGAATATCTCTTCCATTTTTGGTCTTTGAAAAGGCTATTGCAAAGAATAAAATTTCATCCTATTAGTAAAATGTGGAAGTTCTGTCAGTAACACAGACCAGCAACTAACCTGCAAAAAGATGAAAAAACTCAGGATAAATGCAATTTATTTCCGAGAGCTGCATAAATTCAGAAGAAGTTTCCTGAAAAATGAACATCATTACATTTTTTCTATATAGTCAAGGTTTTACCTGATCAGAATGAAATGATGTAAGTGAAAATAGAATGGCTGATAAATGAACAAATATACAGGAATTCCCATTAATTGAATGAGAAATCTTTTATGTTTGGTGAAGCCTTTTGAAAATATTTAGCTTAAAACAAGATGTCATTCTCCTGTTCATAATTTTCATAAGTCACAATTAATTCTGAATCAAACCCAACAAATCAGTACCTAAGGAAAACCTGGGCTCTTTCCACACACATCAAATCCTGGAATATGCTAAACCATCAGAAATCATAGGTTTCATGCCAAGGATTGTGCTACAAGTTCCAGCAATTCTGTCTCTGAGGAATAATTCCTTTAAAGAATAATCATATCTTCTAAAATGTTGTGTTCTAATGACAAAAATATACAAGGGAAATTAACCATAGATAACTTGGTAAAAGTCTGAAACAATTCTAGAAAAATCCTCCAGAACTGAAGTATAGTTCTTCCAGTTTACTCTCTGTATCTCCTCAATTTCAGTTGTTTCTTTTAAATTCCTCTGCATTTGAAATTTAATTAAGTAAATGAAAAAAATGCAAGAGAAACCATGTAAAAATTACTTACCATATATACATTCCAGACTGTAGTTTGAGAAATAAAATTAACACTTTAGCAGGAAAACAGAATAAAATTAATTATACAGATTTTTTATATGAAAACAAAAAATCTACTCATGTAATCATAATGCCCAATGTATGTTTTCTATATAATGTACCATTTCAAAGCAGTCTTTTATATAATACTTGTATCACAGATATTGCTTCTTCATTTTGCCCCAATGGTTCCATCACTGACTGCTGAATAAGCAAATTACAGTATTTCTGGATAAATTACCTTGATTTGGGATTCTTACTGAAAATAGCTTGACTTCATCTGAATCTTCAGCATTTGTTTCTGTTAAGCAAACCCATTTACCTTGGGTTGATAACCCTTCATTCTGCTGATCTCTAAAACCTTTTAGGTAAGTTGATTTATGATTGGTGGTCAGTGTGTTAGATAAAAGCCCTAGTTTGTGTGTTTGCATATCTGTGTTTTCACAGCAGATACAGGGCATGTATTTCCATCAGGACAGTTTGGAGTGTTGAAAACTGACAAGTTCTTACATACCCAGTCTTCCCTTTCTCATAAACAGGACATTAAAATTGTGACTAATCTTTATGTCTTTCAATTTACACTTATAAAAGCACCAACTTGAAATTGCTATAAGATTTATGAGGTTCTGATTATGATTTCTGTAAAGTGTAACTGGTGTCATTAGAGATAGGTGGTTTTTTTTTTAGGGATTTGTCTTGGTCAGCTAATCAAATGGACACATACGGAAGTAAAAAAAAAATCAAAAATGAGCTGGTCATTAGCAAAATTTGATTCTTACCAATTTCCTCTTTCCATTACTCTCTCTTTTATCCTACCCTCACTTACTATGCTTTATGATTATTAGTGAATTTTTGCCTTTCAATCTCTGCTTAAGAAATCATTTGAAGAATATCAGTATAAAATTAATACACTAAATATTTGTAAAATACCTCATTTATATTCTTAATTTTAAGACTGTAGGAAGTAGAAAAATACATGCATGATGACAGATCTTCCTTTGGCCAAATCTTAGTAAGCAGTTGTGAACTTCTAGGAACCAGTGAATATCAGTAGCTATTCAGTACACCCCATTCAACCCAAACCCTTGCCATCTGAGATGTTTTTCACCATATTTTGTGTTTTATTTGTTCTTTAGTTATGACAATAGGGTTTCAAGATAGTTGATTTCAGTGCAAAAAATCTATTTACATCTCAGAGAAACTTTTGCTACTTACATGTAGCTATGGGCAGTTTCTCTTGCTTTCTATCAGCGTTTCTTTTCATTTCTATCAAGTACTCCAACTTTCTTATAAAAAGTTTGTGTTTGGGTTAGACCTTCACACTCAGGTAATACCTGGCTGAAGCTTATGATGCCATTACAACAAGATATTAGATTTTTCTTTACTTAAAATGAGAGAGAAGTGCCATGTGTCAGAGCCTGCCCTTGGCACTGCATTTCTCTGAATACTCTGCAGATGTTTGAATGCTGCGCTGTAAGGTCTGCATGTAGGAGTCTGACTTGCACACCCTCAAAAACCCAGCAAGGGCCTGAGCTTCATCATGAAATACCTAAGTGTCTTTAATGGTCTTGGTCTTGTTAGTCCAGAATTTATCTAATGAAAGAAATAGTTGTAGTGAAATGACTCAAGAAAAAAGTATCTGTAATGTGTTCAAAAATCATATAAAGGTGAATATATTTATTGGAGGGGTGCATGATCCCTCTGTTAGTTAAAGGATGAAAATATTATGGCATGTAAGGTGAAGTTTCCAAAACTTTGAAAACACTCCTAGGCTCTTGTTAGATGACCTTCATTAGTATATTTCATGAGTACATAACTAACTTTAGAAAATATTACACTTTGACAAATTTAGTTTTCATATTATGATAAAGTAATGAAGTTCTCTTTTAACTTGCTAAATTAACACCAATACTGCACAAAAAATTACAATGGCATGATAAAAGCATTAATTTAGACTTAAGTATTTAAAATATATTTCTCTGAAGTATTAACTATAAAATAAATATCATAGCAAGATGAACAGAGCATTTTGAAAGCCTATTGCGTATTCTTATATTTTGCAGTCTGGGTAAACTCCATAATCAGACTCCTAAACTGTGCTGCCAAGATTTGCATGCAAAAATCTATTATGGACTTTTTTTTGTTCCTGTGAAAAAAAAAGGAATGAGAACACATCCATTTATTGGTGACCTTTTTTTCCTCCTCCCTTTTCTGCCAGTAGTCACAAAGTAGAGACAATTCAGTCCAGGAAATAAAAGAATCCTTCTGTAGGTAGCTTTTATTTTTCTCCAAGGAGTTATCTCCATATTTCTGCAATATTTAAAGTACCGATCATGTAGCTCAGCCCTACCAAGCCCCATGAATTTGGAACAGTTCTTTTCCCATTGCATCCTTGCAGTGCCTGCATTTTAAGCTTTCCCAGCACTGCACAGGGGTGTCTCACTGGATGGAATGTGTAAGACAAGGCACCATTTGTGTCTTTGTTTTTCTTGCTAGGTCATAGTAAGGAAGGAGGATCTGTCTGTAGCACAGATTTTTGTAGTTGATTTTGAAATGAATGAGGATCTGGCCAAGCTGCCTTTGATTCAAATTATATGGGGAAAGAAATAGGTAAAAATTGAAGAAAGTAAAGGTGCATTTATTTTCTAATTTTTTGCCACATTATTAATATGTATTTTTTTCCTTCTGTGAATTAGCTACAAAGTGCACTGTATACCCAACATTCACATTTCTACCTAACCAGTGGGATTCCTTTTGTGCTTGAAAATGTGTTTGCTTTCATAGTAGAGACCTCTCAGCAGAATTGCAAAATTAACTAAACTGCAAGTGCTTTGCCAATTAAGTTTCAAGAAATTGCATGTGATTCTGCTTTCTAAAAATTTTCAACATCATACTGTTGCCAACAGTATAAAGTTTATTCTCCAATTTCAGGTGTCACGATCACCAACTTCTTTAAATCAAGGAACTCTTCACACCTGATTTGTTGATAAGTTTGCAGTACTACTCTACTCCTCATGGCTTCCAGTTGTTCTGTAGAAAAAATTTAGATGATTGAGTTACATTATGAAAGAAAAACCACAGCCCACAGGTCCTGAACTCTGAAAAGAATTTCCCTTACTGGTTCACGGAGAAAACTATCCCCTTCTGTTTGCCCCTAACCTGACCATTCTGGTTTGGGATGAGCAGTCTTACCTAGACATGGCTATTTAATTATCTGAAAATCTCCACTGGTAATTTAGAGGAAAAAAAAAAATTGCAAGATCAAATATTTTATTTAATTATGAGCACTGAAGTATTTGTATTGTTATGCAGATTGGGAAAAATCCTTTTCTGAAAAGGGAAACATTGCATCCTTAAAGCTTAAAGTGTATTTTTCTGTCAAAGTTTAATGAGTTTGGGTTGTTTTATTTAGGTAAAGTTGATGTGCACATTCAGATTAAGAGAGAGTTTTAAATTGGAAATTAGGAAGATAAGTAGAGGAGCACGTCATTGCTCCTCAGAAGAGTAGAGTCAAATCCTAAACAAATAAATACAAATTTTTAGGGTACATCAAGAAGTTTCCTGGAATAATCAATGTCTATGATGATGTAGAATTCTTGAGTGCTATCTACATTGTTTTCTGTATTTATTACTATGATATATTTGTTCATTTTAGAAGTGAGTATTGCTTGGAATAATCTTTTCCAAGTCACAGATTATAGAGCTGATGTATCTGTTCTGTTCCCTACCATATGGAAATGCTTAAAGCAATGCATTATACCAGAATGCTTCATCTCCAATGCTTTCAGTACTACTTGCTCTGTGATTTCTTGAAATATTCATTAATTAAGGAAGCATAATGCAAATTATTGAATTTCAGACGAAGACCAAAGTAAATGAATGTACCTTTAAAAGGAGAAAAAATACTATTATTAGAATACTTCTAACTTAGTTTATTTAAATTATTTGCATAGCTGTAATTAAGCTATAGTGCACTTCATTTCTGCATTAAGTAGAATAAAATTATCACTTTTTAATAACATCCAATTAAATGTCATTAATGAAAATTTAATCACCATGTTTCATATTAGATATAATTAGCTAATGATCCGTAAATCTGTATGAAACACACCTTAACAATATAACACTTTGCATAATAAAATAACCTATCTAAGCCCAAGAAGTAATTAGAAGATGTCATATCTGCCATATTTCACTGTCCATGAGAGAAGACAATTGAAGCTCTGATAAAGTATACCTTATTAAATTTGACTTGCCCAAAGCCCTCTCTACCATTATTTATGCTTTTATTTGGTACTTTCTATTTAAATTATCTTAATCATCTTGTATTTCTTTACATTTGTGTTTTGATAATTTGTGGCAGGTGAGGAAATAGCATCTGTTGGGGGTTACTCCATTAAACTATTGCAAAGACTATGCTGGAGGACTTGGCTTCAGTTTTCTTGGTTTGTTCTTTACATTAAGAATTTTCACCTGAGAATTTTTTTAAATTTTATTAAAATAAAAATTTTCTAAGAGAGAATTTTTTGATTTCTGGGATGAATTTTCTCAGATTCTCTGAGTACAATTTATGCTCAAAATCAGTGAGAGAAAAAAAAGCTTCGATTTAGTTCATTGCATCAGTGCTACCATAGGATTTCAACTTTGATGACACTATGAGCTAAACTATCCTGCAAGTCTGCTGAAGTCCTGTCATACTTTTGGCTTTTCCAGTCATCAAAGAAAACAAACCCTAAGAAACCAAATGCCCACATTTTATTACTATTTCCTGTTGAAATAAAAGAAAATACTGATAAAAAAATACCGTTGAAATGTATTTTTTAACTTTCACCCTCTTCGTTTATTTAATTTTGTCATCTCTATAACTCAGATATTTAAGAGCTGTCTGAACATGGTCCTGGGCAATCAGCTCTGTGTGTCCCTGCTTGATCTCCTGAGACAGCTTCTGACCTCAGACATTCTGTGACTCTCTAATTGCTTTGCCACCACCTTGTTATGAATATCTTGTGCACTCTCAGAATTTCAACGTGAGATAAGCACGTTCTGTCAGCTCTGATTAGATGCTGTGAAATACCAAGTTAAAACTGAGAATCTTGTTTGCTTTTAATAAATGCACCTGTCCTTGAAGCTGTCCCATCAAAAGACAGAAGAGCCCTTTAGTAAATATATTGCTATTCAGGGCACACTTTGCACTGGTCTTTCATTTTTAACCTCATCTTTACCTTCTTTTATTCATTGATTTATCTGTTTTTGGAGGCTGAAACAGAAATTTAATCTTTCCTTTGCACATGTTTTAGTAAGTCATAAAGTTACGTACTACATTACTTACTTAATAAAGATTTAGAGAAGTAAAATTAATTCATTGATCCAGACATGTTAGACAGTTTTTAAAATGTGTATTGTTATAACATATCACTCATGTCAAACCTTGCTTAGAAAGTCTTAGTAATCAAAATCATCAGCATTGGTCTTAAAGAAGGAGAGCAATGATTTTCATTACTATAAATGATAGCTAAAAATCCCTGTCATATTTTAAATAATTCAAAATTATTTTTCTATTAAAAATTCTTAAGATTGCTTCTAAATACAGACTGGTACATCATGAAACGACATTTATTCAGAAAAGAATAATCAAATTATTTTTTAAATTTTTGTCTCAGAATAAAGCATGGAGTTTCTCCATTAATGCATTGAAAGAAAGATCTTTTTTAACTCATGTAATAGTTTCCTTAATTATAAATATTTTCTCTGTAACTCCTACATCATAGAAAGTGCAGCTATCTAAAACTGAAAATGTACTCTTAAAATTTCACAACTTCATAATAATTGAATTGGATGTCTGAATGTTATTTGGGTTTCTGTTCATTTCATACTGCATTCCTAACCTAACAAATTTAAATGTTATGCTTTTCTAAATGTTATGTTTGGATTCTCAATTACAAAATGTTATATTCTTTGATTTCTCGAAGAGCATTAGAAATCTTTTATTAGGGAACAAAGGTACAGGTAGCAATTCATTAGAGATCATTGCTAAAGTGGGTGCCAGATGATTAGCACATGAAAGAGTGCTAATTAAGGGTCCAATAAGGGATATTGAAACCAGAGTTTATAATCCCTGTCCTGGAGAGTCCTTGAGCCACCAGTGGCTGGAGGGGCTGCCGGGGGATGTGCTGGGGTAGGGTTGTTCCTGCAGTGGGACACTCCACCAGTCAAGACCTCTCCCATGGGGGAAGAAGCCCAGCTCTCAGCCCCCCACTGATCCTGTGCCTGGCTGTTGGGACTCTTGATTTCTAACAGCTGAGAATCTCTGTTCTTTGAGGTCAGGGAACATCCTGTCCTCAAAACATGGCTGTAATCAGCAATCACTCGGTTCAGAGTGTGATGATAATCATTCACTTTCATCATGGATTTGCAACACGAGGTCAGAATTTTTTCTCCTCAAGGCATTTGAAGGGTGCAATTGTTTGCATTGATTAGGGTAAAATGAGCTTATGTACTCTAAACTGATTGAGAAAATCTATTAAAGGAAGCATTTCTCTGGTCTGGAATACATATTTTGCCTTTTAAAAATTAAAATGGGGGAGAATAAAGACACCATAATCTATTAAAAATTATATAAATGAAGAAGACTGATTTTATATAGCTTTTTTATTCACATTTTCAGAAAAGAAAATTAGAAATGTTTAGTTCCTAGAAATGTTTAGCCAGGGAAAAAGAAGACAGATATTCATAATTGCATCTGTGAGGAAAATCAGCATAAGATGGCAAATTGCACAACTTTGGTCCTCTCATTTTGCATTTCATTTGCGTGGATGTACTTTTGTCCTTTAATATGTCTTTCTGGGGCCTGAATTTCTAGTTCCTCATGGGAGATGGAGGATGGGATGTGAGGCATCGTGCTGGATTTTTCCAAGCCAGAGGAGCACTCAGAGGTTTTGGTATAAGGGGTTTGATTTTCAGTTTGAAGAAGCATATGAGATGAAAGGTGTGAGAATGCACCATAGTATGTGTGGTAGGACATAAGCACTGCTAGCTAAGTCAAAAAGTGGAAGGATATTTGGCAATATCACATTTTCTGCATAGCAATGTGTGTAAATTTGTTTGGCATTCAATGAAAGTTAAGATGCTTCCAGGACATCCAGAATTATCACCCCTATTCTCTGCAGATCAGTGTTCTACTTCCTCCAGAGATGCCTGTTATTTATTGATTTTTAGCTGCACAATTAAACCAGCAACGTGACTGGGCATCAGGTTTCACTTCTTCACCAAATAATTTTGAGAAAATCCTAAAAATTAAAAGATGACCAGATGTTTAAAAAGCAGACACTTTAGACTAATTCAGTAGGTGATTTCGCTGCAGGTATCATAACATCCCAGCTGCCCATCAGATGAGGCATATCTCTTGACATAGTGGTAAATAGGGTATAATTTCCAACTTTAGTAACTGGTAGCTGCTAGTTAACACCTTCCTTTGGAAATTGGAATGTTGCAGGTTCTAGCTTGATTCTTGTCATTTCAGCAAAATGGTCTTCAATTCTGCCTAAAGCAAGACTTTCCAAAAAATAAATATCTCTTCCTTATTCTCGTTTCTCTGTTGAAACTTCCCTTCCCTGGAAGTTTCAACAGAGATTAGTACAACTATAAATCACAGGGAGGAATTCATAGGAAAATAATTGCACGGTGTGGCCAAAACAGTCTCTCAAAGAGGCAGTGTTTCAGAGGCAGGTGGACGAGCAGACTTGTCTTTTCAATATTCACAGTTTGTGAATATTTAGTCTGGGTTTTCTTCATCATTACTCTGAGGGTCACAGCCCCTCAAGTTCATTAATAGCCAAGTGTCTTCACCAACCTGGTCATTAAATTAAATATTTACCTGAGTTTATAAGAAATTACATTAAGACTGTATATAAGTTATGAGTTAAAATAGCAGTCCTAAAAAAAACCCCAAAAATCAAACCAGAACCCTCATGTTGATTTATGTGGAAAGCATAAAGTTTACGTGTTTTGTTGTCAATTTCATTAGGTCTTGCAATGCATTTATTACCTGGCAGGGAGTCAATCTTTGCTCAATTCGAACTGTAGGCTCAGACTTCTGCCTTTTCTCCATGCCCTATCTATTAAACATATTTGTTTATTGCACATTACCCATTTGGAGTCCTGCAGTGTTCATTAGGAGAGAGGAATCTATCGGGGAAAAAGACTGTCATTTTAGCATTCTTATACGAGTTACTCTCTAGGAAGCAGTTTCTGATGTTGGAAATTAAATACTGCTATAGCATGCATTTTAACTAATCAGATCCATTCAAAACTCTATCTGAGGGATGTTTCTGAGTCATGAAATGCTGATGGCTGACTTTCATTGAAGGCTTCAGCTTAAGTACTGTTAGGTTTTTTTTGAAACCTCAACTTATATTTAACAGTATTTAAAAAATAGGAAACTTTGGTTTGAAGACTAAAAACTCTACTAACCTTTGAGAATCGTATGAACAATGGAGTTTTCAGATTGTCTATTAACTGGATGGCAGCTTTATAATAAAGATTAGGACCAGAAGTGAAAAAGGACACTAATATTCAGCACTTGCCCTATGTCAGTCAGGAGAGGCTGCTGTGAAGGAACAGTCTTGTATAACCTTGATTGCTGCATCCCAGGAATGTGGCATTATTGTAGTTTGAATTCTGCTTGCACCAAACAAGTACTTTTCTTCAAAACGCTACTTTTTCTGAGGCCAGTATGAAATGTTAACTCACTATTTTATTTCTCCCTATTCAAGTGAATTCCATAGATTTTTAACTTTTTTTTTTTCCTACAGCATTTTAAGACAATAACATAGTGCCTTTAAGTAAAAATCTATCTTTTATTTTGTTGTGTGTCTGTTAAATTGATGAAAGGGTTGCAAGCACAGTGTCTGGGGCATTCTTTATTGCTACCCCTACTTATTTTCTTTAGTGTTCCATCATAACTGGTATTACAGGCAATAACAGTCAAAGCAAAGAGATTTTATTGTTTCCTTTGTGTTGCAAGTGTCTGAAGCCTAACTCTCAAATTCTGTAGTTCCAAAGAAATATTTGTCTCCAGCCTGGGAAGAGGCTGGCTGCCCTGCTTTCTAGTAATAGTGCCAAGTGGTTCATAGTCACTTAAACATAACACCTATTTAGCAATAGAAACAGACAGCGTTAGTATTGGAAGGAAAGCAATATTAGACTTCAGGTAGGTGGACCTTTCCATTTCTGCATAATAATGAAATTTCCTGGTTTTCCAAGTGATATCTGGAAATATTCCTGTCTCATGAATTTTGTAACACATTTCAAAAAGAAACCATCCTTTTAGTGAAACAAGGAATTATGACATAATGTTATCCCAATAATCCATACTTGCTATGTACTATTGCAAAGTCCCAGAGTATTTTTCCTAACTGACACCTCCATAGTGTTTAACCCCGTTACCTTTCACTGGGGTTTTGTTTTTTATCTCGGTATTAATATCACTATATTATTAGCTACATAGAGACTTACTCTGTACAGTACCTGTGACCTTTTCCATAGTGGGATAGGTGTGGTTGGTTTCCACAAAGTTGGTGTCCTTTCCCAAAGCTTTGTCCATTCTCTGCGTGGAGAGATCTTTAACCCAGAAACACAGTTGCCACATTCTACCAGCAATACACAGAATTTGCTGAAGCTTGAAAACTTTTGCAAAGCAGTTTAATGCTGGGGAGCCTTAGAATGCTTTTTGAGATGCAACAGTATTTGTTCATGCTGCTTGCCACATCACAGGTTGTATCCATGAGCTATGCTCTTGTGGAATCCAGCTGAAAACTTTACATATTTCAATTGCAGAAGGCTTTTCCTAAATTTTGAATCCTAACAAGTTTGCAAAGACATCAAAGCTCAAGACACACACATCCCATGAACTTTGTTGTAGAAGTGGTGATTTATTTTTATCAGCAAATTTACAAATAAAACTTTAAAGGAATATCTACAGTTCATACATTACTTTTTTCTGATATATTTTTTCCAGATTCAGCGATGATGCTAATTCTTCTTCAAAATCTTTGTTGAAAACTGAGAAATTCTCTCTAACTTCTGTGTTGAAGCCTATTCCTTGTTCTGCTTGTTTTTGGTAAATTATCTGTTTCAGAATCCCTTGCTTAATTTGTATGTGCATTAAATTTCAGTTGTTAAATTTTGCAGTATAATTTCAGTATCATGTTTTTCAGAGAGAGTTATTGTGAGAATCACATATATTTCATTAATATGTTTATCCCTCTGCCTTTTCTGGATTGGTCTTTCTAAGATCTCTTTAAAGTTAACTATTTATACAGGAATGAGCAGATGGGAAAGAATAATTCTGGCCATAAATTTTGCTCTCTGTGTATGCAGATTATTGATTGCACATGAATGTTTTATTATTTCTGAGGCAGAATGATTTTTCCGACTTCATATCCTTGATGTAGTTTACTTTTCAATTAGTTTAGGATAAACCAGGAACAAAAGCAGAAGAAGTCCCTTGAAGGAAAGTGAATTAACAAGCTAGGCATGAGGTCAAACAGAAAGTAAATGTACAGCTGGGCACTTCAGAACCATTCTGGAGAAACAAATATAAGCACGCTTGGGTGCTCCCATATATTACATAGGCAAAAAACAATAAAACTAAATCAACCTTCACCCAACAAAGTTGAAATTAAATGGAAGAGAGGGAAGTTAAAAGAAAAACATATCTTGTGTTTTTCTTAGGTTATTAGTGTATTCATTCATCATTAGGCAAATAGAAGTGTATTTTTAAAAAGGTTTACAAAAAGAAACTTACATTTAAGCCTTCTCATTTCAAAACCTCTAATAAAAACTTATTTTTCTCTTCCTTTCTAAGTATACTCATTGCTCAAAATATATGCAGTGAATGTTAAAATGACATTTAAAAGCACTAAGTTTTGTTACCTCTAGTCATTGCATAGTGTGTTTAAACTTCAAATTATGTTTAATCAATATTGTACAGTTGTAAAGTTTTTAATGAATTGTGAACTTCTGGAAATTTAACTTTAAGAAGGGAGCTGGAGTATGAGTCATTAAAAAAAATCGAAACCCCTTAAAAAATCCACAAAGCCAACTAACCAAACAAAAAGAAAAAAAAACCCCAAAAACCAAAGCAAAACAACAACAAAAAAAATGCACTGCCCAATGAGCAGTTCTTGTTCTGTTCCAATGAACAAGAACAACCTTAAATAAGAAATTAGGAATTCAAGTTAAGTATGAGAGCACTTTGATATTACATGTGCATTAAACTGAAAGACCAGTTGATAGTTACTTGAGAATCCCAGATTCAGTTTAAATCCCCAATATTTGAACCTTATCACATTTTGAAAAAAAAAACCAAATTAAAAAACAAACAAACAAACAAACAAACAAACAAAACAACCTAACAAAAAACATCAAGCCAGTCTGGAAAATCTGAGTTAAGGAAAGTAATTCCCTGTGGAACTGTCAAGTGGGCATGTTCTTCTTTCCTCTAAGGATTTGCCTATAATTTATCTGCTAGTTTTACACAGATCTTCATTGCCCTGGTGAAACAGAGAAGAATCAGTAATGTTTAGACTCTTACATGTCAAGTATACTGTCAGAACTTGGTTCTGGCAACCTCTGCTCACATATTGCAGAGCCATATTTTATGAGGGATTTCTTTATAGTGTGCAGATGTCTTGGTGCTAGTAAAGAACATTCAAATGCATAAATATAATAACACCCCCCCCACCATTAACATCAATAGTAGAACATACAGTGACTGCAGCTATTTGTAGCCCTAGACTGAAAACAGAATATGAACTCTTATGTTGAAGATAGAAAATTAATTTTGAATCACTCTGATGCTTTTTAATTCTCTGTTTTTTTGTTGTTGTTTTCCAAGGATGAAAGATTTAGAAAGCAAAGCCAAATCCAGAAATTCTAGCATTAGGCTCTCCCCCTCACACTGATTCTGCCCTGTGTCTGTTTTCTCTTCAGGTTTTACTGTGATTACCATGTAGGTGGCTGCAGATCCCTTCAGTCCAGAGGGGCCAGAGACATATTCCTGGATCACTTATGAATGGCTGTGGCTCCTTTGTTTCCATATTGGTCTAGCTTGAAAAAATGAAAATAGTAAATACCAATAACTTTGTAGTAAATCTTCTGTTCTGAAAACAGACCGTAGTCAGTTTCTTTCTCTGTCTTTAATTAAAACGAAGAACAAAACCCCAGATAATCTATTTTTGAAAGGTCCAGAAAGACTTTACTGAAGATGGAACTAGAGCTGTTATTGTGTTAGAGCATTATATGCACTTTAAAATTAAAGAGCTATAGAAAATAGGTACAGAAATTGATCTCTCATGTCTAAAATAGCAGAAAAATCTAAAAAACCCCAAAAACAAACAAACAAGCAAAAAACCCAACCCCCCACAAAAAAACCCCAAACACAACACCCAAAAATACAAGAAAAAAAAAAACCACCAAAAACCAAACCCAAACAAACTGAAAAATCCCACCAAACCCCTGATTTCTTGCAATCTAGTTTATGTGTGGGGAATTACAAAGTAGACAAGTTTTACATGCCCAAAGCCAAAGAATGGATTGGTGGCACAACTAAGAGTAGCTAATAAAGATTCCCCAAAACTTACTCTTTTAGAATATGTCTTCTCTGGGATACAGTGTATTTTTTTACAACACTATATAGGTTAAAAGACCTTTTAACATATGTCTGGGAATAGAACCAACATAATTCAAAGCCTGGTTTTAAAAAAGTCAGCATGAAAATAGAAAATTATACATTTTTTTCTTCCCAAGGGGTGAGTTTCCATAATGAAATTATGATCAAATATACTCTTTTTAAAAGATTTTTCTTTAGCTTTGCATCATTTTGGGTAAAGTATTCAAATACTATGGTTATAATCACAGAAAATAATTTTACACTAATAGGAAATTCCCTGTAAATTCAGAAAGCTCAAATACTTGATATACTGGAATTATTGTAGACAGAGTACACAAACTCCTGTAATTATGGACTTATTCTGAAGAATAAGATCAAGGCCTAGATTTGCAAGGAATTCAAACCTTAGGGTAAATCCCTAGCAATGTTTTGTTACCTAGTGTTTAATTGAAAAATGAATTTCTCTTTCTTGTTGCTGATGGTGGGCTACTGGGTAAATTGTAAGGAAGGAACAACATATGAAAGGACGTGTTTTGCACAGCTAAATGAGCTGCAGTGTTGGTGTTAACAGAATTAGAATATCTATCCTTGATGCAATATGTACACTCTGCTACATAAAAAATGCCTCACAGATTAAAATATTGATATTTAATAAATGGATCAAAATGCCAGCAAAGAATATGCAACAACATATTTTATGTTTAAATTTATGGTAAACAAAAGGTCAGTTGGCATAATTTTTGTGCCAGATTTATTGCTAACATGCTGCGCTTCTTACAAAATAAATAGAATGTTCCTATCTTTGAGTCCAATTTTGCTTGCAAATCCTTTAAAAATACTTTATTTTAATTGGCCTTGCAAATCTCAATATAGGAATTTTGACATTTCATCTATTTATGCAAAGGACTTTAGAGATCCTTTATGATTCCTACACAAAAAGCAAATTCAAAAGGGAATGATCCGTAATACCTGTATAGTTAACAAACTGCCAAGCTCAACCTCTCCCTTCTTTCATTCAGATGTTTATACATTAATAATTGGAAATCTGGTACTGAAAGTTGTGGAGAGCCATGGATACCCATTGATCTGCATTTCGCTCTGTGAAGTAGAAGGACAGAATCACTGACAAGTTGTTCATTTATTATTCAGAGTTCCTAATCTTCATTTTTTACATCCTGTTCTCTTTGTAGATTAGGTAAAAACTCATGCAACCCTCCATAGTCATATAAGAAAGCACATAAAAATCAGAAGTCATATATAAATTATTAACCTGTAAAATTTTTAAGAGAAAAACCATCAATTTATTTAGCATTTATTTAAACCTCACTGAGTGGTTCTGATAGTGTTATTTGAGATTGGAAGCCAAGTAGTGAAGTTAAGAATTAAGCAAGGAATTCAGACAGGAATTACAAACTTCCATTTTACCAAACAACTTGCTTTACATAAATGTATTTCTGCATATGCTAGGATCATTTCTTGGGTCCAATATGGAATTTTGTAACCTAAGAGTAAAAAAGACTGAGTTGATTGAGAGTAAGTCACAATATTCCATAATCTTTCACTGTGGTGGTTGCAAGATGGGCTTGGGAGATGGTTCACTCTTTCTTTTTTTTACCCCCCTCTACTGTGGTTGGGATATTAATGTGTTTCAAGCCCTCATAGCTTTCATATAATTGAGTGATACTCCCCTAGCCAGTAAAATGTTAGGGTTTTTTTGAGATGTTACTTACTTGAGGGACATTCTTATTCTTTCAACAGAAAATATGGTGAGAACATCTACTCTGAGCTGTTTTTATGCCATGTCTTAAAATACCCACCTGGAAATTTATATTACCAGAGGAATCCTTAAGCCTAAACAGTTGACACAGGGAGAAGATTTCTTATGTTTTGTGTTATTTTCAAAATAAATTGTAAGTATAAAATGATAGAAAGTTATATTAGTTTAATCTCAAGCAAATAGATTTTCTCTTTTCCTCAATATAGCTGGTGAATATAGTAATTGCAACTTGAACAAGTAGTAATTAGCAATTCATTCAAAAAACTGGGAAGAAAATCTCTTTTCTGAATAGCTAGATTTTTGAGGCATAGAAGAAAAAAGTGCATGCATGCTTGATCTATTCCTTTTAATTATACTCTTCTCTTTCTATAAATATATTTCTATTGATACTGGTTTAAACTGTGTGTCATGACACTTCTTCAGATCCAGTCCTCCACATTTGCTGTATAATTCATCACCTATGAGGCTAATTATAGGATTCACTATTTTAGCCCTTATTTTCTTGTGAGAAGAATAAATGTTAACACACATTGCTGCTTGGTCTTACTAAGACCAAGATTCAGACAAATCAGACGGATCACCTTCACAGGTAAAATTTGATTAAAATTATTTTAAATGCTCAACATACATAAATTTAAGCGTATTTAAACATATGCAGACTATCTCATGCAGAATTAAAATTACTTTAGAAAGGCTCTTGTTCATTATTCAACAGAGTGAACTGCAACTGGGCAGCTACTTTGAATAATAAATATCTTGTATTTATGAGTAGAGATTGTGGTGCTGATGTGGATGTGGAGGGAGCTGAAAGAAGCAGGGCAGAACTCTCAGGATACTTCACACTTTATTCTCCAGTGTCCTGCCTGCACAGCTTAGCTGTGTGGTGAGGCTGAAAGGAAGTTATTTCTGCATCTTGACAGGTAACTATCAACCAGCTCTAAGTTAAACTGAGAATATTTCTTAACATTCATAAGATTTTCCCTTAAAACTGATGTTTTGTGCTTTAGTCATTAGTACTCTTTTCAGATGTTGTGAAAGATTGTCCAGGTGAAATGGATAGAATAAGATTGCATGCATGAGAGGCATGATTTAATTTAAAAATTTATTTCTTGTAGAAAATAGTATTGTAGTTCTTTTCTGCTTACCATATTATTTAAATGCCTGAAAAGCTCACTATCCTTTCCACAGGTAAAAGTCAGTATGAAGTTGAAGAGAAAATATAAGCAGATAAATCTACACTGTCAGGGATTTTCAGAATCACGTTTTTTTAGAACTGAGCTGCTTTTGATGTATCACTTTGAGGAAGTTTAATTCCAGAAAAGACAGGCTTGCAAAATTTGAGCTGTTTGGGGTTTTTCTTTCTTCCCCATAACCCTTATAATAGAAATACTGACATCATGATAAGTGAGCACACAGTCCAGAATGGCACATTTTGTGTATCAGATTTGTTGAAACATTAGTGTGATAAACATCTAGTGATAAAATAAGAGAGGGGTTCAGGAGTGTATTTAAGTGTTTAGTTTTTAAAGCATTTTTAGAAGACTTATTCTTCTAGAATTATTAAACTATGAAATGGAAATCAGTCTTTTTCTAGTCCCCAAAAGGTGCTGCATTTTGTTCAATTACATTAAAGTGCTTTCAGATGATTTTGTGCGAAAGGTTATGAACTGTCATTACATTTTGAGATTTCATGTTTTCTGTTTGAACTGATTCAAGTAACAGGCAAGTATTTGTGACTCAGCTGTAGACTCCTGTTCCCTAGAGATGCTGTTGTTCCCAGTGGGAACTGTCATAGCTTGAAGGTTGTGGTACCTACAGAGAATTATCTGGAACATAATAGATAATGTGATTTGTCCTGGCCACTGCAGGACCACCAACATTATCAGTTAAGCAAATACATCCATGTTGCTTGCAAATATTTCTGTATGATGCTTCTCATCAACCCTCATTTATGATGTTTTTATTTTTTAGTTTATCCCAATCCGCACTTTTTCTTCCAAGGGTGATTGTTCTTCATTTCACTGTTTCAGAAAAAGTGCAATTTCATTTCTATTCTTACCTTGCAAATATGATCCATTCCCTGGAGTTTTCAAGTTTTGTAGAGACTACTCTGTTCCTTTATCTCTCAGTTTTCCTTGCACATTTTATCTTTTTTATCCTCTTTATCCTTTTTGGTTGCTGTTCTTTGCATTTTGTCTAAATCCTCTGTAGTTTTTATAAACTATGCAACCAAGCATCACAAAGTAAAACTTACACTTAATAAAATTCAGCCAAAAAGTTCCAAACACCTACAGTCAAGCTTAAGGGTACCTAACTTCACTAGGAATACCAGTCCTCAATACAAAGTGATGTGTGTCCATGGCATTTTCAACCCCTGACTTTTAAGCAAATGTATCAGAAAGGCAATGAAAGGCCTCAGAAGCAAAGTGCAATGTTTTTTCAAGTGCCTGTGCTACTCTGAGACAACATCTTAAGTAAAAATTAATGTGAGAAGGATAGAACAGTGCTGGCATCTATGCTATGAGGTGAAACCAGTGAGGTACCTTCTGGAGGAGAAATTTGGTTCATTATCACTGCATTTACATGTAAACTACTGTGATGAGACGAGCAGAACACACTCATACACCTCTGAATTTTTACCCTCCTAATTTAAATGTAGATTTGTTAAATCATTTGCCAGTAGAAACAGAATAAAAAAAGAGCACCAGTATTTCAGGGTATGCAAATGCTGGCTAAATAGTTATCTTGCATGAATATGTTTGGTTAGTGTTTCAGTGAAATATACTTACAGCCAAAAAATTTTATGGCTTAAAAATTACTTTGGGAGGTTTTTGTATCTTTCTGTGTTGCTTTAGGATTTAATGGAAATATAAGAACTTTATGAAAATATTTTGAGAACCAGCCAAAGGTGTCACTGGATTTAAACAAAGTACCAGAAAATTCCACAAAACATTGGCATTTTTCCTGAACTTTAGGCAATATTATGTGCAATTTTCCTTTTAATAATTATGAAAGTAACTGTAAGACTCATTTATAATTATGGCAAATTTCCATGGGATTTCTGAGATTTTATGTAAGAAAATGGTTCTTCTCATGGGTAAAGCACTGACTAATATAAGTTGGGCCTACTTTGCTGACCTCACTGGTGATTTTAATGTTTGTTAACATTAACAAGATTAAAAAGTGACCCTTGAGTTTCTAAAATTATACTAATTTTCACTTTAGTGACAATTTTTTTTTAGTATTTCTAGCTAAATATATATATATATTTATGTACATTTTTCTTGTAATTATTCTGAAGTATTGGATGAAATAACATGGAGCAATTTTCATAATTGAAAATTTTGCAGCTTTGTTCTCTGATCCTAAATTGTACCAACTTCCCTGAAATTATGTTCAAATACTGAAAGAAAACTATTTTGCTTTATTCATCTTAACAGAACAACAAAAGCCCGAGCCAGACAAACAGCAGAGTAAAACTTAGTGCAATGCAGAAGAAATATTCACAAAGTCCCCAAGACATCATCATCAGTAGGCTCAAGCACACACACTCACACACACACATACACACACACACACATAAAAAAACCTGCTTTTTGCTCACTGTATGCACTACTAGATTATGAAGACAGTAATTAAAAAAAAATAATTCTGGATTCATAGTGAAAATTTGATATTTGACGCACAGAAAACAAATACTGAAAACACATATTTTTAAAAATGTTATTTGATTGTCAGTATATCTGTTTTTATTACGTTACTGTGTTTTGAATTTCATTTTAAAGCCACAATTACTTTTTCTTTTTGACTAATCTCAACAGATTCCACTGATAGTGAAAATAACATTAAAGACCTGTAAACTGAGAAAATAGACCAACAATATTAAATTATTCGAAGGTCCCAAAGTGCCTTTCTTATTCTGAGAAGATAAGCAAAAATATAGAAAGTCTGAAATTAGAAATTTGATCATTTACATTCCAGACAGGGATTGATAAATTATGGCATCACGATGGTATAAATATGTAGCCACCTTTTCATTCCTCCTAAACCCAAAACAATGTAAGAATAAGGAGTGAAGATTTTCCTTCCACTTCATAATCTGAAATGTATTCCAAGGAGAATACAGTGCTATATAATTGGAATTGTCAGTGGGATTTGCAGAATATTAATTACCGTTTTTTGAATTGTTAACCATTAGTGAGTCATAAGACATGTCTACTTGAAATTATTCAACCTGAAAATATTAAATTAAAATATATAGACTATTAAAATAATGGTAGGAGTAGAGAGAAACCTAATTCCTTTTCTCTGGCAACTTGGAATTTACTGACAATACTGGAAATATCTGGAAAATTTCTAAGTTTTTCATGAGCATTTAGGCAAATCAAAATGCCTATGGCAGGGTGGTTATGGGATTTAGGTCAGTTTTGGTGATTAATGTTAATGCTGTGAGGATGAACAGTCTTCTAGACTTGAGGAGAATATGCTTCATGTTTCATAATTTTTACTTTAGCCAAGGAAATAAAACCATGGAATTTCTTTTACTCTGCTGAGTACTCCAAATATATAAATAAAGAAGCAAAACCCTTTATTTCAGGTCTGTGTATCCCCCTGATTCTGAAATGGAGAGATTTAGGTGAAAACAAAGAAATGAAGCTTAACATTTTGTGTCTGTGTAAAGCTGATGTAAAGCAAACCTCTCGAGACCCTTCAGATCAGCAGGTATTGATCCAGCCTGCAGCCAGGACTGTTCAGATGGGTGCACAGGTTTGACAGGTGTGCAGGGGTAATGTATGGAGTAAATACCTAAGGAAAATTAAATTTGCTCTGTAATTAAGCAGGACGTTCTCTCCTCACCTTCTTACTTCTCAGTCTCTGGCACAGGGGATTAGTGCTCAACTGCTGATTCACCTCAAGGCAGTTTCCACTCATTTGGGGCCCAACTGGTGAGCAGATTTCAAGACGAATAACAGGGAAAAGATGCAGATTTACCCCTCTTAAAAGTACTCATTCCAGCAGCTGTTTGTTGGAAAGGTCTGGCACGTGTTACAGGCGCTTGAGCCTTGGCAGGGATTTTGTTCAGGGTGTCTCTCTCGCCTTTCCCAGGATGTCACAGCCCAGCTGATGAAGGCTTGACAGAGGTGCTGGTCCAGTGGGAGCCCTGGATGGCTGGAGTGTGACCTTGTGGGGCAGGAACAGGCTTTCCTTGGGGCAGACTAAGTCTAGATTCAAGCACCTGAACCAAAAGCAAGTGAAAGGAGGAAACAGACTCTTCTGTGCTGTAAATAAGAGCCTCCTACCCTAAGTAAATAGTAGCATCATGTAGCCAATGTGTTCATATCCTCAGCCTGTGTGTACATAATACTAATGACAGTCTGGTGCATTAGATATCAACACTATTAATAATGAAATATTATTAATTGCAGTCATCTTGCTCTCTTACTGTACTTTCCCAGGCCTGATTTCAGCAATTCTGTATTTTTGCTGCATTATCCAAAGCAAAATCCAGCCCACCTCTGTAGGGTTACCATGGAGCTCCTTTCCCACAGGAGGATAAGGTTATATGAGAGTCCTGACTTCTTTCCTGTCTCTTGCATCCACTAATACATCCCTCTGAAATGTGACTGGGAGTCTGTGAGTCCCAGGAGAGAGGCCCCAAAGAGGGGGGGAGTGGTGTGAAGGACTGCACAATGTTTAAGGGAGTGAAAAGCTCAGGAAGTAACCTTGGCCCTTTTCATGAGAAGTGAATTGGAGCAGGTAGATATGGGAGGCATCCTTCAAATCCCACTGGGAGGCTGAGAGAGAAACTTGAGCAAAAGAAGGAAAAAGGGTGGAGATGGCAAACAGGAGGGTGGGTCTGGGGGAGACCCAAGCAGACAATGGGACCGAAAGGACTGAGACTGGTGTTAGTGGATGGGCATGGAGTAGTGCCTGGAAGGGGAGATGTGAGCAGCAGCACGGCTGTTGGAGCTGGTTTTGGGAACTCAGATGCAGAAATGGGGCATCTGGCCAGTGAACATGGGTCAAGGAATCTGAGACAAAACCAGGGCAATGACTGTAAAAGAAAAGGGGAGAAACTATGAAACAGTTTATGTTGAAAGGTGGTGTTTGGATGAAGCATGTAAAGCAAAATGCCTGAGTCTGAGGCAAGGAGTGGACACTTGAGTAAAAAGTCAGAATAGGTAGGAAAAAAATATTTGTATTTGAAGGCAAGTCCACATTTAAGCATTCCTTTGATGTTAGAAAATATAGGTATTTTTCAAGCAATGTCTCACTATGTAATTTGGAGGCAGTAAATTGCTACTCAGTTTCTCTGTTTCATATATCTGTGAATAATAATTTGTATCTTTAGTTAGGATTAATTTGATATATTTTGTCCAGCTATTTGCTATTAAAATAATAGAAATTAAATGTATAGCATGCACTAAAATAACAGATTAAATGTTGGTTTAGTTAATATTGTAGAACTACAAGAAGTCATTAGGAAGTTCACAGCTTTGGTGCTGCTGCATTTGCATACTTATCATAAATATTTAATAAAACCACTAAATCTGTACAGATCTGAGTGGTCAGTTTGGTCTAATTTGAGCTCCTGCATACAGGAGCAAGAATAAATATATTAGGAGGAGGCATTTATACAGTACCTGACTTTAATGATTGTTGGAGTAAGAGCATGTGAGTAAACAATTCCTAAAATAAGAGGTCCTTCTTCATCTAGAAAAAAAAAAGAAGAAAAAAAAGGAAATAGTTACAGGTTTTTGGGTTTCTATTGGTACTGAAAAAGTAGTCCCAAGAAAAAAAATAACAGTAGAGGTAGTTAAATCAAATATTGCTCTGCAGAGCTAGATTCTGTCTCTCTGCCAGAATTTCTATGTAAATAGTTTCTCAGAACCACCATTTTTCTGTGTAATAATGAGGTTTCTTTTCAAATTTTGAACTTCAGATTTGCAGTCTGATTATTGACCAATGGGAGCATATAACTGAAAAAATCAAGTGCTTGACACCTGAAATTAGAAGACACTTCTAATTTTCTTTCTGTTTTTCTATTTCTCTTCTGTAGAATGGGATAGTAATGAACTCTTGTCTCATAACGGTGCAGAAATTAATTTATTGATAGCTATGTAGAGTCAAAAAATCTGATGAGATATTGCAATTTGTTTGCAGAAAATGATTTGAAGCATCTAACAATGAAGAGGAAAGAGGATATTGAGTGATTTGTCATTAAACAAGTACCACCCATTATAAGATTGAATGCAGCAGGTTTCTAGGGGAAAAGATGATGTATTACTATTTCAATAAAACATGCATGGGCAAAGGGGTAAGAATATTCAGGGCTCAGTTAGTTTAGCAGTACTCTGGGGTTTATTTTAGAATAGTTCATTAGTTTCTAATAAGTGAATCTTTACTCATAGTTTAAGTTCAATGGAGAAAAAATTAATTTCTTCTTTATGCAGGCACAACTAAAGGCACAGCTAAGCAGATACATGTGCAACAGAGGGAACTGCTAATACCTCACTTATGCATCCTGAGTCCATTGATAACCATGGGAAACTTGAAGCAAGTTAGTGCACTCCAAGAGATTTTTATTCATTTTTCTTTACTGATTTTAGACACAGGAATTAAACATTTTATGTTTTAAATAAATAAACAAGACTGAGTCTTGGATGCTGCTCAGGTAAAAAATCTTTTTTAAGTTTTAAATTTTTTAAGTTTTAAGTTTTTCCATTTCTAATAATTTCTAATTCCAGTAAGAAAAATAGCTACCATATATATATATATATATATATATATATATATATATATATATATATATATCTTTAAAATACAGATAGATGGTTATTTTTTTCCTTGGTTACCTACACTGTAGAAAGTACAGGAAGTTAAAAATCAGTGGAATATACTGTGAATATTTGAACTGTATGTGCACTAAAAAAAATAAAAATAATAATAGATATTTCAAGCCTGATTCTGGAAATTCTAGGGGGATTTTTGGTGGGGGTTTTTCTCTAAATATTGAAGTTTTATTTTTTTTTTTTTCTGTTTCAAAGATGTTTGAAAGTGATATTTCACTATTTCTTCTTTTTAAAAAATACAGAAGTGCTATTGTTTTACCAGCAAAATGGTTTGAATTTGTTGAAATAAGAAAAATCAGTTACCTATGCAACTTAATACATGAAATGTCACTTAAAACATAAATAAATCACATTAATTTACAGGGAGACATTTTTCTATCACTGTTCATAACACATGAAATTGAGCGGAGCGTGTCAGAAACAGTACTGATTTGGGGAATTATATGTATTGAGCACTTCAATGTTCTGGTTATTTATTTAAGAGAGAAAAAGAGGAAGAAGAATGAGAAGAATGGAGCTAAGAGAATGCCAATTTCTTCACTGCCTCGAGTGCAAAAAACAGTAATCAGTAATCTAACAATGCAAAATTCTATTCACAAAATATGCAATTGGTTTAAATCTTCTTTTTCTTGTCCTTAACTCATCCATTCATTTCCTTTCACCTAGAAACCAAAGACCTGAAATAAACTCTTCCTTCCATTTACATAGTCTGACAGCTTTCAACAATGAGATGACAGGTTTGGTGGATGAGGGTAGAAGAGTGAGTAATATTTGTCTTGACTTTAAGCAAGACTTTTGAGGCTGCCTCTTAGCATCATCATACACAGGCTGATGAAGTTTGGCTTAAATGAGTGGACAGTGAGGTGGACTGAAATCCAGCTGAACATCTGTGCCCCGAGTTTTGTGAAGAGTTCTATGATATTCAGAAAAAGGAAGTTCCAAGTCCTGCCCGTGGGGTGGAACAGCCCCAGCCACCAGTGCAGACCAGGGATGGCTAGAAGGCAGCTCAGCAAATATTTAATGGGAAGGAATCCAGAGGGAGCCAGACTCTTCTCAGTGGTGCCCTCTGACAAGTCAGATGCCAGTGGGCACAAAACAAAACTCCTGAGATTCCTTGTGAACACAAGAGATGATTTATACTGTGAGGATAAACAGTGGGCCAGGTTTCCCAGAGAGGCTGTGTGAAGTCTCCATCCCTGGAGATATTTAAAATCCAGCCCTGGACACAGCCTGGATGCTGCCCTGGGCATGAGACAGGGCTAAAATATCCATGGATTTGCCTCATTATCTCTGGGAGTCTGTGCCATGGACTTCAGATGAGGCTTGTGTTATGTCTCTGTGAAAGACTGAGCAGAACTGAGGCAGTATTTTGTCCCTGTTAAAAATGCCTTTGTCTTCTTACCCATATGGCTTAATTTTCTGTACTTTGGGAGGATCACACCTGTGTGCTCTTTGTTTTCTTGTTTTTCTTGTCATGTACTTGTTGCTTGTCAGAGAAAAAAGTGGTCACAGATTTTCAAATGGCAGGAGGCCTAATGAAATTATTGTGTTTTAGAGACCAAATGTTGCTTCACTGCCAGTTAGTTCATCTCTCTATTGGGGCCTAGGTGGTGAAGACAATGGATTTAATTTTTATTTGCCTTTGAGTTGGTATATGCACCATGTATGTACCATGCATACAAGTCACGCACCGTGACTTTTTTGAAAAGTAAAGTAAGGTATGCTGTGAATTTTATTTCCCTTCATTATCAAATCAAAAACTTCAGGCACAGAAAAAAATAGTGGAGGGAAAAAATGCCAATAGCTCTGTGCATTCACAGTCATGTGTTGAGTGTGCATTTATACAAGCATTGGGACAGAAACTGAGTGTGCAGGCAAGTATGACACTGTGCATCAATTCTACATTTGTAAGCAGTTTTCCTGAGAGATTTTCTAAGAATGTTTTGTATTTAAAGAAGGAACAATCAAAAGGTTTTCAGACCAGGTACTAAGCAGTTAATGGAATATATTCATTATGTCTTATTTTTAGAAAAACAAATTAAAGGAAAATTTTGCCCAATTATCTGTCATGAATAAGTTGAAAAGCAATCATTATTCTAACCTGCAGTTGAAAACTAACTACACTCATTTCACTTTGTATTCCTAAAAAGATATGATAATATTCTAGCTTTAGATTTTTTTTGAAAGCATTGTTTGGTGTGAATTTTGCCTTTTTTTTTTTTTTTATTTTTACTTTCCCCTTACTTGTCAAGCACAGTATAGAAGAAAGCTATTAAATTTACTCATAAATCTTAGAAATACCATTTATACTTGGGCTTCAGGGGTAGTAGGGCATCCATTCTGGGATTAATATCACATGTTTTTGTAGCTGCTATTAAAATGTCAGCATTTACTATCAATTACCCCAGAATCATACTTGCTGTATTTCTCAGTAGCTAAAATAAGAAATAGCAGTAATATTTCAAATGATGTAGTGCTTAAATTGTTAGAAAAATCCACCATAATTGATACTTTCAGGATTCTTGAAAATCATAAAAGACTAAAGAGCCATAATCAGAAAAGATCAAATGAAATACAGATAGAGTGAAAATTCATGTTATTAACATCTTGCTAATTTTCTTGTTTAAAAAATCAGCAATAAGTTTGTGTTAGAAAAATGATAGGATATTAGGAGATTTAATTTTCCTTTCTGCTATGTTGTGTAAGATTTTGAATTATAGGACACTGCCACTTTTTGCAAGATTTTTTTCTAATTTGCTAAGTGTAAGGATTAATATTTACCTGAAAATTATTCTTTATGAAGTCATTAAAAAAATCTTTAGTAATATTTTACTATAACTTAACATTTATTCTAAGGAGATAAAGAGGACACAGGATAGATTAAAAAAGAGCTATGTCTTTTTAAAGTCAATCAGCATTATTCTTATAATTTACTCACAACCACAATTTCTTTGTGATTTTTTTATATTTAATTTAAACTATAAACTATATTTTATATTTAATTTAAACTATAAACTATAACTAGAAGTGAATCTTGAATAGAAATGAGGAAGTCTATAGTGGTACACAACTATTCTGAGACACCCCAAAACTCCTTCTCTGAGGAATCGATGCTGTTCATATTAATGTCAGGTATAATATTCTAATCTGATTTCAGTTGAAATAGAATGGAACCCTCATTTTGAAAGATCTCAAAGACCTGGTTTTCCACTCTGTCTATAACCAGGCAGCAATAACTAGAGGTCAGAGAAAAGAAAACAAATCTGTTTCTATATAGGCACTTAAACAGTACACTAGGTTTTGTTTCCTTGTTTCTCAAGCTAATAACAAACATCAGTGTTTACTACAGATTTTCCAACATGGTAGAATTGTTTCATGCCCTCCACTTTTATCTCTGCAAAGATAACACAGACAAACCTTTGCTGTATAACGTGTGAGCATTACCCATTGACTAACATCAGTTTCTGTCATTCAGAATAGAAATGCTTGCTCTTCTTGACATATGTTCTTCAAGGAATGAGTTTGTCTTGTCCATGACACTTTACTAAAACACCTAGATGTGCTGTAACTGTTCTGCCTGACAAATTGGGGGTGCATGTTTTGTAAATAATTGTCTTTTTCACTTGAGAATTACCTTCTTTTTGCATGTTTGTAAGAGTACTGTACTCTCCAACCAGGTTCTTTTAGATATTCAACATGTGGAGGGATATCTAATTCACTTGTATGAAGGCAGTTGATGTTCCATGGGATTTCTGATCTAGCAGGACAGTACAAAGTACACCATGTAACACAATAAAAATCTAAGTTACACTTAGAGAAATACAGCAATATCTACAGTCCAGTCACAAGTCTATAATACTCTCACCACCACCATGCTGAGCATCCCCCCTCATCAGGAAGGCATTTGGGTAGGTTAAGTCAACTCAAGCAAGCCTGTGGCGCTCTTCAAAATCCCTTTGTTAATTTCTTGGGTTTTATACTCTTTGCTGGGCTAATCCACAGCTTCCCTTCCTCAGATATTCAATCACACCTGTGCTAAATTGGCCAACTCAGGGAGACATTCACACTCATTTCTAATGAACTTTTACAATGCCTGTTGATCCACCCAACTGTTGATAGCTGCTTTCTTGAAACAAAGGCCAACTCTGGTTCCCTTGGTGCTGAGTCAGCTTCTATATAACAGCTTTGGTCAGTCAAACCCTGCATTTTGCTCTGAGCTTCATGGAATATCTCCTAACCCATCACCTCTACACCTCCTTCCATTGTAGGGATCTATTGGTCAGTCATAATGCTTTTAGAAAAGGGTCTTGGGTATGAAGATGACAAGGAATTCACACAACATTTTGCAGGGGACTTAAATATCATTTCAGAAGCACATCATTTGTTTTATAAAGTCCAAAACCAGCCATCCTCATTAAATAAAGTTAGATTCCTCAGCTTATTTCGGTAGTACTCATGTATTTGCCAGATCAACAAGATATTTGATTTTAAGAGCTAAAGTAAAGGGACTTGATATAACAAAAACTCCTGTGTTTCTTGAAAATTAAGCTATAAGTTTTATTGCTTTATTGTGTAAACTTTCTAAATGTCAGTGTACTTCCTTGGTATTTTCAAGAAAACCCTAATAATCCAGGGAAAGTAGACTAGCTTCTATTTATGTCAGACCTGTGGACATAATTTGTAGATCCAGAGCAGTTCTTACATGGCTGTTGCAATTTGATTTGATGATTTCCCACATGTCTCCTCAGAACAAGCTTGCTGCAATGTAACATTTCTCTTTTTCTTTCTCTGTGCACAAAGACATGCACACCCATGCAAGTACATCTATAAAAATAGATGACCCAAAAGTCTCTCTACTCTAATTTTTGCTTCAGCTGGACTTGTGTTTGTTGTATGTACTTCAGCTTGATTTGTGCATGTTATTTCATAAGTAAAAAATTATTTTCATTAGGTAAAAAACACTTATAAATATTTGTGAATATCTTTTATTCATTCCATGTGACTCTATAAGAAAAGTGACTTGAAGGAAATGTTCATTTCACAGCTTTAAGGCTTCCCTTTTTGGATAAACAGTAGATAATGTACTGTGCATGAAGATGTGTGTTAATTACTTGAGAAAGCAAATGTTCTGTTAATACAGTTTCTAACTGCAGAACATCACTGTCTCCATCTGTGTGTGCATGTGTGTGTGAGCTTTTCCCTCCTTAAGGTTTCTTGCTGTTCTGAAACAATGCAAATTCCCTTTGCTTGTTTGCCAGTAAATTTGGTGATATCCAGATATATCAGAATGTCAGTGACTGCTTCTCTTCTCATTAATATAATTGGAAGTGGGTTACAATAGGTACTCTCAAAGACACAAACTGGACGTGGTAAAAAATGCAGATGCTATTTTCAGAACTTGTATCTAGAGGTGGGAATATAGAATATTTCTGAATTATGAGATGAAATGGCTATCTTATTTCCACTCTGCCACTTTTTCCCTTCCGTTTTTATTCATTTCCCCATCCAATGTATTTTTCCAAGCTCCAGAGTCGAGCAAAGACAAGAATTAAATAATCAACCTTCACTCCTACTGTTTGCTTTCTCTTCCTAGTATTTTGCTCTGGGTAACTGGAACTTTTAAAATATACATTATATGTTAGATATATCATTTTTAACTTATAACATTAGATAACCAGACAACTCAAGACATAGTGTATGACAAATGCCTCAATCAAACAATTTGTCTTTGTCAACAAATCAGATCTAACATAGGGATGTCAACAAATCACATCAAACAATTTGTCTTTGCCAACAAATCACAGATCTAACATAGGGATGTCCCAAGTCGAAGTGTCAGCTGTTTAGAGTTTGTTGGACCTGTGGCATAGTGATTCTGCTGAAAATAGGAAGAATTCTGCAGTATTTCTTTATCAATAGGTTCTCTGTGATAAATGCAAAAGAAATGATGACCAGAAAAATCTGTCATTCATGCAGAAACCTTATTAATTTAATTCTCAGAGTAATAAAAAATATATTTTCTGTGGTGTCACATCTTAAATATATTTTTATTTAATTAATAAATAATAATTAATATTTTAATTATTAATATTTTGAATAAAATATTTTGAATAAAAATTAATTTTGATGCCTTGTTACCCACTGGAAAGTAGAACATGACATCACACTTGTGAATTATTTATGCTTGGGGTAGCAGAATTTTCTGTGTTGGTTTCTCTAAATTTGTGACCCTCGAGTAGTCCCAAAAATTGCTTGGGGTTTGAAACTACAACATTTATTCCCCTTGTCAAAGGTGATCTTCAAACCTTTGTCTGTTAAGGAGGGCTCTAAGCCTGAGTCTCTCACCCTCAGCATTACCATCTTCACTCACTGGAGATCACAGACCTGGATCATGAGAGCCACAGCATTTACAACACTTTATTTTATTTTTTTTTCCTAGGGTTCAGGGAAAATTTCAGCACTTTCTTTTCATGGGTCTTTCCCCTAATCTTGCCACAAAGAAAAGTCTAAAAGTCTTAGCTTGAAACTGAAGTTGTGAAAGAAACAAGATTAGAGAACTGCATGGAAAAAAGTGTAGAACCTGAAATGTTTCCATGCAGCAATTTCTGTCAACCTAATTGACTGAGAAAAATTTATTATTAAATTGCTGGAGAGCCTGAGGGCTCATAGGTCAAGTGGACCTCAAGGTACCGTTTCTGTAAAACAGTAACAGATGGAGGGTATCTCTCTTGGAAAGCTGCCAAAATCATAATGATAGTGATGGGCAGGGGCCTGCTGAGAACAAATACCTTGATAGCTGCCTAGGTTTCAAAAAATTGCCATTAACAGTGCTCTTTTAGGATTAAAAAAAAAAAAGACAACTACTTTGATGTTGAAATAGAACCTACAAAATCTCTTCCAAAAATGTTTATTTTTAATTGTAGAAAAACAAATGATAAATCCTTACTGTTGATAGAGGTAGCTATAATTGTATCAAATTAAAGCTATCTATAACTTTATTGTAAATATTTTTTATTAATGCTTTCATGCCCATCATGTTCTTCTAGACATAGACACAGTATGCTAGCAATTTTCAGATCACTTTGGAAAAAAAACATCCATAAGGATAAACAATTATTATATATTTGATTATTATTTATTCTCTTTTTTACTTCTTTTGTGACCTTGATATGTCTACTGGACAATCTAATGTAATATTGATCCTGATTCTGTAGGTTTTTTAAATAAAAAAAAATACATAATATCTCTGTGGCAAAAAGATATAGGATGAAAAATTGGAATAATGAGTTTCCTTAAACTCAATAACCCTTATATATCTTGATTAAAAAAAACCCCACTAATAGTGGGATTTGCTTTATAAATATGGATTGAAATGGGTGAAGCTAGGCAGTTACTCAGGAAAGAATTTGCATAACAAAGGTACAGCAGTCAAAGGGAAATTCCTGTAAACAGCATCATAAAGTCAGATTTTGGAATATCCTAATTATTTTCTACACTTCATCAGTTCTTTAAAAAATGAACATTTCATCCTAAATAAGACACCACCTGGGGGGTATGACTGACCTTTGTAAAAGTGACAATGTGAAAATGCTGTGGATAGCAGCAGTGACCACAGTGATGACAGTGCATGCAAGTGTTCTTTTCCCTTTTATGTGTCAGTAACACTCCAGAAAAGAAGTTTAAATACTTCTACTCTAAGCAAAAATTTTGGTAGCTAATGTTTCTGAAATTTTCTGCATACTGCACATGATTTTTCTTTGTAGTTAGATTAAGTATGCAGTAAAAGGGTTTTGTGTTATTTGGTTTGGAGTTTTTGGGGGTTTTTTTGGATTTTGTTTTCAATTTGTTTGTTTTTTGATGTTGTTTTTATCCAATTCTGATATGCTTATTTAGAGTAAATCCTTTTCTTAGACATACAAATATCCCAATTAATAAGAAAAGGATACTATAGGGGGTTGTCTTCTTAACTTGATTAATAACAAAGAAGAGTAATTACAAGAGACTGAGGGAAGGGCGTAATCAACACTGTTTTTTTGAAACTCTGTGTTGAATTAGTCTGTTTCCTTGTCTTTTACCTGTAGACAGAGACAAAGTCCCCTAAGACAATTTTTATCCCAGGTACTTCTGAATTTTTGCTACCCTCAACCTAGAACTAGCATGCCAAAACCTATGAAAATTGCTGTTTTGCAGTGAAATCAAATATTAGCACCATCTTTCTCACCCTTTGCTTTTGTGTATTAGTTGTACTGAAAGACACTAAATCACAAATTTTCTACCCTTCTTTTAACTGTACCCATTCCATTTTCACACTGTACATCTTCCCCGTTTCTGTTTTCCACACCTTTTCACTTAGAGAGAAAACAGCTCTTTGGTCTTTGCAATTCAGTCTCTAAGTGTTGTGGTTTGTGGTAATTTATTTACTATTCTTGCTTCTGCTGCAAGTCACTCTTGTTTACTCTGGCATTTTTTGATCATTGAAGTTCAGTCACTGTATAAGGAATTTTTATCTTTGTAGTTAAAATTTTGTTTGTGCACTAGCTTGATACTAAACAACTTGAAGTGAATGCAAATTCTGTTAATTTTGTTGAACTCTTCATATCCTTTCATGCCAAAAAATATAGGTTACATCCAAAGAATATCAATGGTTTTATTCACCTTGTTTGCCTTTTTTGTTGGTACTATTCCTTTTCCCTAGGGATTAGAGGTTGGTTGACATGACAGGTATTATACATTTCTTCATTATACATTACAAGCTTTTTTTTCCCCCCCAAACTTGTGTTAATAGGTAAGAGACAACAGCAAAACCAGCACTCCTAAGCATAAGGAATGCACAGGAGTGCACTAAGGACAAGGCTGCTAAGTCAAAATCCACCTGACTATTAAACTTCTCAGAAATTAAACTGCCACTCACAGAGAAGAGAGACAAAGAATATTTGGGTTAGCAATTCATAGTCACTCTTCACAGGAAAGATTGAAGATTTAGGATATATGTATATATAGAGAGAGAGTGAGAGAGGATATTCTAACATCATAAACTGGAGAGAGGTCCCAGTATCTTTTCTATGAAAAAGCAAAAAGTCATCTGTAAGAAGGCATCCACTTGAACACATATTTAATGTTACCCTGCAGAGACCATGGAAACTTCTCTTCACTGGGCTGTGATTTTATGGGGGAATACTTTAGTGGAACAAAATTAATATCTTGGTGATTTAATCTTGATGAATATAAATACTGAATTACTCTTCAGTACTTCATTATTACAATACCAAGAAATCTTTTCTAACCGCGTTGAATACATGAAACAACAAGACTGCCAATGAAAAGAGGTGATGACATTCTGTTTTTTTCACATTTAACTATTTTACAAGAATCTATTAATTGCCTCTGTCAGTTAAAATAAGTAAGCAAGATACCCTCTGCACGTCTATCAGGATGACTGGCCTAATCAGGCTCAGCAAATTCAATGAGTATTTTGCTAAGCTTAATTAAAATTCAGCCCTGCATTTGAGTAAGCCGCAGTGGTTTGGCAGACCTTCAAAGGGCTACACTGCAGCACAACAATAAAAGTGATAAAGGCACACAAGAACAATAAATATAATGCAAATGTTCCCATTATTCACAAATCAGGTATGATATTGCTCCTTTAACTAGTTTCTGTTGTCTGTGGTGATAAAATTCAAACTTTTGCATTTTTCGTTTTCAATCTCTGTGAGTGTTATTCTTAGCCACATAGCATTTTATGGTTCTAAGTAATTTAAGTGAAATAATTCTAATATTTTAATAAAAAATATGTAAATTATTGCCAGTACTGAGAGAATTGCATGGTTTTCTTTGGAAAAAATTTCAACAGGACTTTTGCTTTGCAGTGGCAAAACTTCAGACCTTTGGGGGGTAACACCTCAGCTCGACCAGTTACTCCTTCAGGTATATTCTTCATTTACATTTCTTGACTGTATGTCCTCAGGTCTAGATTTCTCCTAGCCTTGTGTAAATTGCAGCTCTTCAATATTAGACATTAAATGGAGCCTTCCCTGCAGGTACTTCAGTTTTGATTTATAAATTAGATTTGTATACCATCACAGATACTTCTTTTCTTTTGTTACAACATTTCTACCATTCCCCACATATGTTAAATATATTTGGAATGCTTATTTTTCACGCCTCATGAAAAAATGTTAGTTAGACTATCTTATTTCTTCAGAATTCGAGTTTCTTTCTGAAGAAAAAATTGTTATGCTTCTTTTGAATGGCAAGGGCTCTGCATCACAAATAATTTACAGCCCACTCCTATGTCTTGTGCATCATGATGGTTCCCTTACCCTTGCCCCGTTAGCTTTGTATCCTGGTATGGGCCACTGATATTTTAATATTTTGTTTTCATTCTTAGCAAACACTACATGAACAGTCAATCTTTGCTGAAGATTTTTTTTCCTTGAAAAAGTCATTACTTGGAAGAGTTATGTCATTCCCTATCCTCTGCAATAAAGTAAACTAACAACTGTGGTAACAGATTTTGTAATGGCAAATAAACCCATTTTTCAACAACTAGAGAAGCAAAAGAGGAGCAATCAGCAAAAACTGGAGCAAATTGTCATTACTATTGAACACTGTTACTAAAATCAGATTTTGGTCATAGGAAATAAACATTAGGATTATTTAGAATGAAAAATGGTAATTCAGAGGTAAACAACGATAGAAACTTCACACAGTGAAGTGACATTCCTAGCTACTGGCATGTTGTGTACTTTGATGTTTAGTACTTGCTAAAATTCATTATCTCTGTAGTGGCTTTTACAATCAGACTCATAATTGTTTTTCAAGATAAATAAAAAACTACTTAAATACATATAAAACATAATAAAATATACCTAACAATAAGAAAATTTCTGTGTCTGAGATTAAAAATAATCTTTAAAATAATTTAACATGCTGCTAATGATACTACTTTCACAACTGAACATAGAATAGAGTGCTTATTCTTGTGAACTCCATAAACCTTGACAAAGCAGTACAAGTATGAAGCTTCTTCCCATCTCCATGGGAGCAGATGATCTCTCTGCCATTTTTTCATTTCCCTTTTCTGCAAATCTAATCTGGACTTTGTTAAATGAAAACCTTTGCTTTTCTTCAGCAGATGTGCAGAGAGCAGATTTTTTACTAGTTAGCTGTTCACCTGTCAGTCACTGGCCATTTGTCCTGTGTCCATGCAGGATTTCTGTTGTACAGTGATAGAAATGCTTCCAGAACATTTAGGACATTGACAGGCAATGGCAAGAGGAATAAAAGAAATTTGCAGAGCTTATGTTTTTTAATTTACTTTATTATTTTGTTTTGAAATATATCAAAATATCTTGTTAAATGAGGAAGATTACTAAGCATCCAAGGTGCTAAAAGATTGTGAGTACTGCCTACAAACTATGACTAAACATTTGATTCACATTAAAAGCCATTCTTTACAATTCAGTATTTTTCCACACATCGTGACTAATGATACAAAGTTATATAAATCTTTATAAATGAGGATTCTTTTGAACTGTTTTCCCCAAATTTCCTTCTAATAGGCATCTACAATTAATCACTGTCAGTAAAAGGATCACTCAGAGGCAATTTTTTTTTCATAAAAGTAAAGACTCAGAAAGAATCAGATTCTTTTCTAAATACTTACCTCAGTTCTCTTTGTGCTTTGAGAGATAAAGTGTGACTAACACAATGAATGCTAAAAGCTTACATTTACATAATAAATTAGAACATTATTACAGATCCATTGAAATATTTTAAACATTTATTTCAGAAAAGTTTGTTATGGAATTAACATAGGTCTAAAATAACTTGTAATTTCCTGTTTCTCTGAACATTAAAACAATATTTGGTTGGATGCTCTGCCTTGGTCCGCAACAAAATGACTTTCAACAAACTAACATTGAATATGCTATGAGAAATTTTTAAAATAATAGGGTTCAAATAAGTTGGAAGATTGTTCAAGTAGCTTGGTAGACAGTTGGCTTTCCCATGTCAGAGTACGGAATGTGAAATTCCAGAGCAAAAATTCTTTGTTCATACAAATATCTGTCTTTCTAAGAGTGAAATTCTCAAGGCTACCTCAAAGTAGGATTTTTATTAAGTAATTTTAACATCAAGATGCTGCCTTTTACAAGCCAAAAATGAGACATTAGTGGAGTTGAGGAACTAAGTTAGATCTAACTTTTAATACAGATGTTGTATAACAGTCAGGTGTGTACCTGTATATAATATTTCAACTGAGAGACAGTTGCCTTTAATCAGACTTTCCTAACACAAGTCTGCAGCAGCATCTAAAGAGGAATGCCACTGAACAAATTTCTGGATGATCTTTCTGTATTGATCCTCTCCTTTCTCAAAGCAAGAAAGGCTTTCCAGGTGCTGGCAGCATTCATCAAAACTGCTGTACTAACCACAGAAATTATTCTTTTGTTTCCCATTTCAGTGCTCACAATTGCTTTCTCCTCTTCCCTTCAGTGCTTGCCACAATTTTCACCTTGGAAAAGTTTGGGGGCTTTTTTACCAATCAGGTGTTCAGTATTTCCACAGTAATTATATAATACAATATATCCCAAAGCACTTTACCAGTTTGTGAAACTTTTTCATTGTCTTTGTCTGCTTTCATAAGAACATTAGGAGTGATCCTCCCTAACTCTTTGGGGTGCAGTTTTGTCTGGGATTAACACATATAGCATTTTGCATATTAGGAAGGAAAAACAGCATAGAATTTATAGCTGAATTTTGTATTATTCACGGGTATCATTTTAACTTTAATTAATCTGAAGAGACCTTATTAGAAAAACTAAATTGGAAACTAAATAAGAAATGGAACGGAATTGAAGATTTGTTTGATACCATGTCAAGTCTCTAATCTGACTCAGTGGGCTGGTGTGCAAGTGCCTGTGCCAGGGAATAAGTGAAATTTTACCTTTGGGTCAGAGTTGTAGGGGTAGATGAACTTCAAACAATAGGGCAGCCACCATCAGTAAGTGGTCAGATCTGACTGTCTGCAAGCAAAGTGTCACTCACAGCTGAAATTAGTGTAAATCAATCATGAGATTTATAATTACAGATATTACTATACTTAGCATTATAAAAATTCACAAAAGCTAACAGCTAAACATTCCAGCCTCCACAGCAGTGCTGGGAGATGATCAACAGAAAACTGTTAGTGTAGAATTTTTACTAATATTAGTTGAAGGTTTAAGGAAAAGGTGACAGCTGATGCACAGAAGCTGAAATTTGCTTCTAGTTGTTCACTAGCATTTACTGTTAAAACTGCAGTTTTTACTTTGTATTTTGTCTTGTTTCTGAAATTGCAAGATTAGTAACAAACTAAACTCAGAGCTAGACAAAAAAAAAGGAAAAAAGAGAAGCTGTTCCCAGAGCCCTCACACATAATGTAGGAAAAGAAGAAGGAGAGGTGCATAGTGAAAATTCTGGCAGTCAGGACCATGGCTATCTATTGTTTATAAGGACACCACTGCTACTACTATGTTCATTTATGTACTTTAAAAATAAAAGATGTGGTCATTTTTTTGTGGTTGGTATGCAGTTTATTGGCTTGGGTTTCGGTTTTGGAGGTTTGGTTTATTTGTTTGTTTGGGTTTTGTTTGTTTGGGGGGTTTTGGGGGTTTCTTTGTTTGTATGTTTTGTAGTTTTTTTAAGATATGCATTTACATATGGTTAAAGCAGAAAAGTATTCATGACACCTAAAAGCACAGCAATGGAAAAATATCAGGTAAAATCATGAGCAAAGCAGTAAATAAGTATAAGGAAATAAGTATTCAAACACTTTGAGTATTTCAAGTTCTACAGTATTTCAAGTTCTACAGTTTAATAATATCCACACCAAGGCTTGAGAGTACCTTTATGCACTTTAGTAAAATCTACATCCCCTCCTAGAATTCTCCTTTATGTGCAGTACTTCATAACTGCAACAAAGGTAAAATAACAGTAAAAATAAACATCAACCCTGTGTTGGTTTGCATACAGCCCCAGTGCTCTGCCACATTCACCTCTGTGAATCAGCTTAGCAGGACTTGGGGGCAATTTAAAACTGTGCAGGCTGCCTGAGCTACTCCTGCATACTGGTTTGTCATACTCCACACAAACATCTCATGGTGTGCCTGGGTACCATTCATGTGAACACCATGTTCATATCTATTTCATGCATGTTTATTAAGTATATGCATCATATTTCATGTCCCTTTAACTGTGCTCATGAGGATTTAATCTTCCTTCAGATACCTGATACTTTCCTATGTCTTACTTCTTATTGGAAAGTATTTGTCTGCAAAGCAGAAATTGTCTAAAGTGTATTTCACTATTTAAGTGTTCAGCAGCTGTAAGCCTAAATTCAGTGTCATTTTAGGAAGCATGTCATCTTATTTTACCCCAATATTTATAGATTGAATCATGTAATAATGCTGAAATTTATATTGATAATTTTCATTCCAGTTCAGGTTATTTTAATATTTAAAATCTGAGAGGATTGAGCAGGTAAAGATTTTTATTTTGCTTTCTCACTCTTCGTCTGATAGTGTGGGAAGAAGCATAACAGCATTGTGATTGAATTACTTTCGACTGACAAAAATAGATCTTTTCATATTTTTTTTCTTTTTTAAAATTAATACTTTGGCAGTGACCTATGTATAGCTCATTTCACTTTATGTTTTTTTGTTCTGTTATTTTGGGCATTACAAATTTCAGAGCGCAAATGGGATTAGAAATGCTTTGCACTTAATTCAGCGTGGCTTTAAACTTCACAACTTTTCTGAAACACATGGGTATATGCAGAATTTAAGTTATTTTATGGTCTTTGAACCCAAGAATATGTCAAACTCACTGCATTAATTTACTTGTTGTTGTGCCTTCTATTTAATTATATCATCTCATGTCTATACACTTGAAAAAATGGTTGGACTGTTAGGTTTTAATCCTATAAATTTCTCTTGGTGCAATTATTTAGGCAAAAATTGTGTTCCTAGGAGTTTGTGGGTGGCATGGAGGCTGTGGTCCTGTGGGATAAGCAGCTAGAGAGTCATAGAAAAATGACTTTGTCTTACTTTGTTGTTCATGAAATTTATGATAAATTATTGTTTCGAAAAATGTGGCTGATTGAAGTGGATTTTGATACATGAGATTAAAATGATGCTAAGAGTGATATCTGAAAACAGTATTTGAACACTTATTTTCCAGTAGTTTCAAAAACTGATAAGGTGGCATGTGTTCCTATGCTGCTATGTTTCTGAAGTTATTGTTTTCTCTCACAGAAATAAATAAAAAAAATCTTTCTGAGTTAGAGGCATGAAGAAGATTGTGCAAGTATTGTTTTCCTGCCCCACCCAGTAAAAAAACAATGTGGCTATAAGATTGTATGATAAGATTCATCAATGGATTTATTTTTTCAGAAGTGTTAGTATTACTGTAAAGTGCAAATCCTGACCATCTCCTCAGGGGTAATAGCATCACAAGTCCTTATCTGGAATCAGTCAAGGATAAATGTCCACATAAATGTACAAGGCACTCTGTAAGTGGATCTCACTGTTTTAGGCCACTAAGAAACTCTTTCACATAAACATGATGAACCAGTCCTCCCAGTCAGTGTTGATCTAATCCTAAATATTCTTCTTGGTTGGGAAATGCAAAACTCTGTCTTGTGGGTGTGAGAAAAGGAGAGAAAATGACTGTTAGTGATTTGCACAAGGCTACACAGTAAATGAGACAAGACTAGAGCTTCTGAATCTCTTATTACGAAATTATACTAAATTTTATTAAATTATTGATATTTTTAGTACAATTCTGCTTATATATTTATAAAATAGCTTCTTAAGTTACACGAGTCCTTCAGTTGCAGCCTCCTGATGTTGCTAGCTTGTGTGCAATTAAAAAATGCCAGGCATATAAATGCATGCTTGACTATATCAAATTAATAACTGTCAAGAAGTAATTGCCAGAAATTAATTTAATATTATATCTTTGCTGTAGACTTAAAAATTCACATAAGAAAACATTGATTTATATGTTGAACTTCAGATTTTGCTGAGGAAAGTTTTAGGGAAAGGTCTTTCATCCCCTTTTGCCTTCAAATCTTCTCTTAGTATTCTGTTCATACTCAATTTTAATTGCCACGTTATAGTTTGCAAAGATGGTATGCAGCTGTAAAATGTTGCACTTTATTGCAGCAAGAGGAATATTTATCTGAACAGATACATTACTGTTACTGTAAAGAATGGGCCTATTTTACTTTATCAGCAGCTGAGGGGAAGGTTAATGGCTGTGATGTATCTTTCACGTTGTCTGTGAAACATGGAGTGCTCTGCACTGTTAAGATTTACAGTGTGGAAGACAAAGCGTGTGCTATTCCAAGCACTCTCTTAACAGCAGACTGTAAACTTGGGAATTAACTTCAAAACCTCTAAATATCTTAAAAAAAAACATTAAGACTGGAAAAGAAAATAATTTCTTCACATAAATTCATACTTTTAAGCCTAAGTGCATGGAAAGACCTTATAAATTTTCCAGATGTCCTAAGCAAGCAAAGAATGCAAATGACCAGGATGTTTTCAATATTCATTGTATTTCCATCTGTAGTGCAGCAGGATACAGGAACAAAATCATACAAAAGTTGTTTAATTTTTACTAGAGAAAGGGTCAGTACCTTCAGAGAGTACACAATCATCCTTTAGCCTGCTATTGGGAGGTCCAGTCTATTCAGCAAGAATATTCAGCTTAGGTCTACATGAATACAGTGATAAATATCAGGGATAAGGAAGATACTCAGCTCCTGGGGTTTCCATAATTTTTTTCATGTAGCTGAATAACAACAGAATGGTGATGCACCATCCCACTGGGATGAGTATCCTATCACTGCTGTCTGGTCTGCTGTAGGGTCACTGCAGTTCTGGCAGGACAGACTCTAATGCCATTTAGTACAGGAATGATTAGGACTATGTCCATTGAAGATTCTGTATTGTGTACTTGTGAAAGCCAGTGATAGCACATACAGAGTCTGATCACTTGAACACAATTCAGAGCCCTCTTTTAAATAACTGTGTCATACATCACACAGGAATGGTTGAGCAGGCTTTAGTTGAGCATGGTTTAGTTGAGGCGTTAGGGTATGGATTAGACTCAATGATCTTTAAGGTCTCTTCCAACCTTGTGATTCTGTGAATTCTGTGAATGTTGGAGTAGCATTATAAACCACCAAAAAGCCAACTGAAAACAGTCCCAAATGAGTGTGTTTATTAGAAATATCCAGTAAGTCAGAAATGTGACATTTGTTTTATCATTCTTTTTTTTCTAGAGTCTAGATAACTCCTTTGTACGTCTTGAGCTTCATTTATGTGTCTGAATTTTTGAGAGGGCTTTTGTCCCACATCTGTACAAAAAGGTTCTGCACTTCCTCTTTGCAGCTCTCCTGTACTGGACAAGAAGGGAAGTTTCATTAGGTGTGGAAAAGAACATGAAAGACAGTGATTTTCCCAGTAGACAATTCAAGTGTTTGGAATTGTCAGTTTTACCTCTTTCTTCTATAGGCATCAATATATTTGTACAAATTTAGTAAGTTGGGCCAGGAATCAGATCCGACACCTCCATCCTTCCAGATAAAGAGATAGACCACTGAGAAACAATGTCAAGTTCCTGTTTCTCTGCTGTTTCTAAACGTGATACTGGAGTTTCCTTCAGCAAGCTGACCCACCTTTAATTTCAAGCAGAGGAGTAATTCTGACTTCCTCTATAGGACAATCATAATTAGTGGTTACAAACATTTCCTACAGCTTTGATTTAAAATACAATTCTATTGGATACTGCAAATTGTAATATTACCAGACTGTGTTCTCTTAGGATTGAAAATTTAGGTTCCTGGGTCATGTTCTATTTTCTTCCTGATCTAGGATCACAGTATTTCTGAACAAGTTCAAATGTAGAAAGAGCATCAGAACAAGAAGCCACTTTGACGTTCCTCAGGTAATAGTAACGATATTAATTACTAAGTACAAAGTTTCAGAAGATAAGTTAAATATCTCAGAATCAAACCTGTTAAGGTGTGACTTTAGAAAGACACTTGAGACTGTTCTCATGATGTAGCAATCAGAGCATGGCTTTCTTTTTGCCATATAATTAGTTACCTTAAAATGTCACCATAAAACCAGCCTTTGTTACCTGCAGGGGAGAGTCTGTCCATGGACTTTCAGCTGTGTTAGCAGACAGTTCATGTGCATTGTAGAGAGAGTTGGAACCACCATAATATCTCAGTAAATAATTTGATACATTTTCAGGTTTTCAAATGTAAAAGTTTGTTCTGAGAAGTGGAAGGAAGGATATCAACAGGGTCATATTGATATTGCTTATTAGAGTTTGTACATTGAACTCTCTGACTTTCTGTTTCATAGCTAAGAGAATAATGTTCAACAGATTCACATTATTAAGTTTTCTCTATTTAATTTATACGTCCTTAATTTACACTGAAATACTTGAACTAAAAGCTAGGCTTATCTTGATAAAATGTTCAAATGATGATTAATTTATTTCCTGAAATAAACCGGGTTTTTATTTTCTTTTAAGCCATTTTGGTCTGGTTAGGTTTCCAAGATTCTTTTAATATATTGTACTTTTCAAAATGCAATCCGTTATTATAGCTTCAGAGCTTCAGTTTGAGTTTTTTTGGGATGGTGTATAGTTCCATGGAAGAAGTAAGTGTTTACCTAGTAAAAAAATTATTATTTTGTTTTTGTTAGTACTACATCAACCAGAGAAAATTAATTGTAGTTCTATGTATTAAAATTATCTTTCCACAAAATGATAAAGGGAAAGATAACTTTCTCCCTTTGCTTTCTCAGTCCACAGGGAAGATATCATTAATTGCCTGCTTCTCTTTCTTCTCATTTGATTATTTCAGATAACATTCACAGACTTTCCAAACTTTTCAAATGAGAATATCCTTCTTTTCTTTATAGTAAAGTGTTAAGAAAATTAACAACCTTCCATCTGCAATATTTCATAGTCTGTCAGACTTAACAGAGTCTTAAAAAAAACCAGAAAGATAAATGTTTTGGGATAATTCTGTAATATTTTCCGTCTGACATTAAATATTTTTGTGAGAAAGAGCTGTAATAGCCAATGTTACCATAAATGTATATATGTGCTAAAAGTAAGGGTGTAAAATATAAGGCTTTTTCTTTAATCAAGTAACCAGACACTGGTTTGTTTATTAAATATATATTTTTTTTTCTCATACACAGTGCGGAAAGGAGGAGGTCAGTGTGGGAAGCAGCTGGGAAATTTGGTTGTAGGTGCAAGTCTGAGATCCTAACTTAACTGCTCTTCAGCTTTAGGAAATCTTCACACTTCTTATGTCTCATTTTTGATTACCAAGGGGATTAAAAAAAAAAAAAACCATGTGAGATGCAATTAATTCTGTGTTCATAGAAAAAAACAGAATATTTTGCATCAGAATGGGCCTTTAAAAGGCATCTAGTCCAACCTCCCTGCAATGAGGAGGGACATCTTCAAGTAGATCTGGTTGCTCAGAGCCCCTCCAGCCTGGAATGTTTCCAAAGATGGGGCACCTACCACCTGCCTCTCTGGGTTATCTGAAGAATCTGTTCCACTGTTTCACACACTTCATTGTAAAAGATTTCATCCTTATATCTAGTCTGTATCTGCCCTCTTTCAGTTTAAAACCATTACCCCTTTTTAAAAAGGTCTGGCTAAGTTCTACATTTCCAATTTGACTTTGTGGCTCTTCCCATTCTTTTTCTTATTTTGTGGTAGCTAGAAAATGTCCTTTTTTAGCAGAAGGAAACGCATTATTTTAAGGCTCTTTTGTCCATCTTTGTTGCTTCTGGTGAGATAAAGGCTTCCTTGTCCTCAAGATCAGCTCAGCTGCTCAGAGCATGGTGCTAAATGATTCTGGGTTTGTGGGTTTAGTCCCTGTACAGGCCATTCACTTAAGAGCTGGATTTGATGATCCTTGTGGGTCCCTTCCAACTCAGAATATTCTGTGCCATTTTGTGATCTATTTAATGCCTCTCTTTCAGGGATCATATTGTCATGATACTTGCTTGAGAGCAAACTTCCTAGAAACTGTTTGAATGTTTCGTATTATTTTGTTGCTTTATTGCTAATTTCAATCTCAGTTTGTTGCACTACTCTCTGATTTTGCTAGGTCTACTATCCACATTGCTCAAACTGATGGCAGGCTTCCCAAGCCTTCTTTGTAGAAACTATATTCCAACATATTCCAAGGAATACATTGTCTAGGCATTTCTCTCATTCTTGCAGCCAAACTCAGAACATGCCTTTCTAAGATGAGTGATGATACAAGTAAATCATTTGTGACCCCTGCAGCAATGCCAAAGCTGAAAAAAATCCTGTTGAAGGCCATTAACAGCCATAACATCCTGGATTCATAAATCATCTGATTCAGTTTTTAGCTGCTTGTTTTTTTGTTTTTTTTACTCCAGCCCTTAAGGAAAGAAGCTGCCACAAAGCAGAACTGTATAAGGCTTAGGTGTGAATGCCCTAAATTCATTCCATGGCTCCCTGTTCCTGCATCTGTTCCACTTGGTAAGGCTATCTGCAAGCCTCCAGGTGAGAAAACCAGTGATGTAAGTGAAAAGACACATTTGTGTTCTGCTAGCGTCATGAAATACCAGCTTTTTCAAAAAACAAACAAAAAAAAACCCAAAAAACCCCAAAACAACAACAAAACCAACCAGAGATTTCAGTTTAAATTACAACTTCTAAAAGACAATACAGAATAGAATTTAAATAATGAAAGCTTCTACTAGAATAGCTACAGATTTAAATAGTCCACTTAGTTTCTGAATGCTACATAAGTCCCTCCAACTAAGTTATCATAAGCAAGTAGATCTGGAATTAAAATACTAATAATGAGACCACTTTAGGCAACCCAGAACTGCTCGCTCTTCAGAAATTTTGTTCCCAGCACTGAATTTTGCAGTCAAATTAAAGGAATTATCCTGCCATTTAAGTTAGACGCAAGTTTTGTCTCACACTACAGTGGCATCAAAATTTAGGAGCAACAAATGTTCCTTTCTAACCCTGAGGGTTTTTCCACATCTTGTTGTCCTTCTAAAGGCCTCATTGTATTCAGGTTCTATTTCCATTTTTTCTTTTACAAAACCTCTCTCAGTGTAATGCTATCAGTGAGAAGAAATATATACTATAAACCTGGGATAAATAATGAGAACTGACATTCCCAGGTCAGGGTAATTTTTTTGCTTGTTTCTGTTTTTGTTTTTTTTCTTGAGTACACATATTCTGCAGAATTCTCATCCACTAAGGTCTAGGTGCTATATGTAAATGAAATGTACTATTATTTATTAATGGTTGGAGATATATGTGCCACTGACAGTTTTCACAGAGCAACTATTATAGATCTGAAAGATCCCTAGTTCAAAATATATGGTTACTTATGCTGGAAAATATTTCTAAAATTTCTTACTTTCCAAAGTGTATTGATCAAAATCATAAGATTGTTTTTTCTAAACTGTTAAACTTTTTAATAATGTCAACACTCTCATTATTTGAACTGCAGTTATGATCACTATGGAAACAGATTTGTGACTCAGTTTTTCAGATTCAAAGGGCTTATTTAATCTAATTTAGGTAAATAAAATGAGATTAACATCTCTCATAAAAAAGGCTTTGTGTTTTTTGTTTGCTATCACAGAAATATCTAGTGTTCTTTGATTTTTCTGTTTCAGCTATTTCAGAAATCTAATATTTCAATGACGTAGCAAAAAGCTGCCTAAAACAATGCAGATGGTTCTATTGAACAAGAGAAAAGCAGTCACAATATATTGGTATGCAGACCTTTTTAAAAACATTGAATAAAGGTCAAACTATTTTGAGAGACAGATTACTGAGGAAAAAACATATTTTCCATGTGTTGAGCTTTATTTCTTCTGTTCTTCTTGCCTTTCCTTCTTCCCTTTCCTCTTCCTAATTCCTATTTGGAAGATAAGAACCAAATAACGTTGTTATGATGCTGCTATTGTTATCACTATGGCAATCCATATCACTATTACTTCAATTTTTCTTTATTCACAAGTCTGAGGACCTAGAATGTGGTGTAAAACATCATACATAGATTTTTCTGTTTTTAAAAAAGTGGGTTGTAATATTATTTATTTCTATCTTGTTGCAATCTTGTAATAGTATCCATATAGCCTTGTCAAGTGATTTCCTGAAGTTCTTCTTTGAGATATTTTTATTCTAGAAGTTATTCATTATGTAATAATCCAAAAGGATTGCCAAAATTAAACCTTCCTAACTATTGTAAGGGTGAGATAGTCTTTCTATATCACTGATATCAAAATGCATCTGCTTAATAGCAGAACTTACCTCACCCTAAAGGTGCACATCTGTAGCGCTTCTCTTAAAAAAACAAGTTGAGATACCATTTAAAAGTCAATCTCTATACTTAACTTTGAATTAAGTAAACAAAAATTCAGATGTGTCAATTTTGTGTATTGGAGACAAGGGGAAGCTGTTTTAAGGCGAAGTTAACAGAAACATGCAGCGTATGTTCCCAGCAATGGACAAGCAAATTAGGGAAAGAAATGACAAAGATAACTCAACATTTGCTTTTCTTCATGTCTGCCTTGCTTGGGAGCTTGGGGGAAATGTGGGTGTGCATGTGCCTGAGGGGTCTCTCTTTCTACCTTCAACCTTAAGGTGCTGCCCCTTCTTTCCCTGTAATTGCCTGGCTGTTGAACCCAATATAAAATCATACGACCCCAACAAGACAATATTTTGGTAGGTCCAGATCAGAGAATTGGCAGATTTCAAGGATTTTCTTTTCTGTCATGTCTTGATGTCACCCTGAACCTCTAGTGCATTTTTGCTATAATACTTTTAACTAAGCCTTTGAAGGAGAACTATATGAGGACAAAAACCCTGAAATTGATATAAAACTTCTCTTAAAGGCATACTCGAGTTTAGTTTGCTACAGCTCATGTATTTTCTCCTAGACTTATCATACTTCATTGAAAATTTAATTTTTATGCCACTACTTAGAATATGTATAGTAGGCTACTATTTATCTTGCATTTTTACTAGGCTTAAATAATTGTGATTATGTAAGAACAAAGATATTGTGATAATTAATCTATTAAATATTGTATTTTTAATCAAACATTGTCTGATTGTTACAGATTTCAAGAATAGAAAACTGAACGGAGTAAAATTTAATTGATTGAAGTGTCCATGCATTGGTTAATATGGATAGTCTCCAAAACTGGAGAATTATTTTAATGTTTTAGTTAAGAATTACTCAACTTCCTTACGGAAATTCCTTCCTTCCTTTCTTTTCTATTGAAAGAAATGGAGAAGTGACACAGTGTTCCATTGCCAGTCAAGCATCACTTCCATAGGTTTACAAAAACTGTTCATATTTTTAAGGTGCAGTTTCAGTACAGAAATGTGGAAAATAACAGGAAGGCATGCCTGAGAAATTTTATTTACAAGGTCAAAATCCTATAGTGCAGAAAGATAAGATTTTGCTCTTGTTGCTATAGATTTTTTGCTTAACCTACTCATAGACCTAGAACTGCACAGTTACCTTCCTTACCCTCAATATTACATATGAGGAAAAATGAAAAGGTTTGTTTCATAGTCTATGTTCTCTGACAGGAAAAAAAAAGCATTTTCTCTTCAAGCTAAAGTAGTTAATTTATTTGTTCTTTCTTTTCATATTGTTTTTAAAGCTACAATTTCTTCAGATAAAGAGATTCAGACTTTTCCTCTACAATCATGTACAAAATCTAGAATATAATTTTTCATCAATTTTAATGTAAAGTACATTACTAATTTAACTATATTTTCTGATTCCTATAAGAAAATCATCAGAACTGTAAATGGATCATCAATGTTGAAATGAATATACAGAGACTTGTCTCATACTGAGCACCACATTTTCCTGTGATTGTCATTTTTTTAGTGATAAGAGATTTGCACCTTATAAGGTCTGATTTCTCCATCAGATCTTGGAGTTGAGTTTTTTATGAAGAAAATAAGGGGAAGATTTCAAAACTGGCTTGAGTGCTTGGGGCATAAAGAAAGAAATATAATTTTAGCTAGGGCTTGTATCCAAGATGCTCACAGCAATTTACTATAGCAGAAGGGGATTTGTAGTAATGTGAGTTCATAATTGTATGGTCTGAAACACAAGGGCAGCAGTCAGAAAACTTTGAAGTTCAACCTAATTCCCTGTTTAACATTTGCTGGGCTTTTTATCTTCATGCAACAATGATCTTTTTACTAATACCTGCTTTTAATCCAACCAGTGACATTGTTTTTAAGTGTCACTGCTGCCTCATGAGCTTATTTAAACATGTTTTCGGGCAAGGTAAACATTCCAGTGTGCAAAAAAAAATAGCTAAAATTCAAAGTTTTTCAGCAGTCATTGAGTTAAGAATTAGGAAATTAAGATTAAGATTATCTAGTTAAAGATTATCTAGTTTCAACTCTCCTGCCATGGGCAGGGACAACTTCCACTAGACTGGGCTGCTGGAAGCTCTGTCCAGCCTGGCTTTGAACAGTGACAGGGACAGGGCTTCTCTGGGCAACCTGTGCCAGTGTCTCACCACCCTGACAGAGAAGAATTTCTTCCTAATATTTGATCTATACCTGCCCTCTTTCAGTTTGAAGCCATTTTCCCTTGTCCTGTCACTTCATGTCCCTGTGAAAAGCATCCATGGCTGTTTTGTAGCTGCCTTTAGGCACTGGAAGGTGCTATAAGGTCACCCCAAAGTCCTCAGTTCTCTCAGCCTTTCTTCATAGCAGAGGTGCTCATTCCCTCTGATCATCTTTGTGCCTCCTCTGGGCTCACTCCAACAGGGCCCTGTCCCTTTTGTGTTGATAATCCAAGACCTGAATGCACCACTCTGCGTGGGGGTTCAGCACATTGGGATTAAAACCATTTAGATGTGAACATTCGATGTTGCAGTGTGTCGCCCTTTCCTGTCTCACCTATCCCATCCCCCTCAGGTGTGCCAACCTTTCCCCCTCCCCCTGTGCCCTCCTGCCTGGCACCTTCCAGCAAGGCGTCGTGTGATTGGCAGATGCCCCCCCCAGGCCTGGGCTCATTGGTTTGTCCCAGCGTCCACATCCCCTGACCCCTCCCCTGCTCACACCTGCTTGGCCCTCACCTGTCCTGTCCCCTCCCCCTGTCCCCGGGGCTTAAAAAGGACACAAGACCATGTGGCCTGGGTCTCTGTCTGTCTGTCTGTCTGGGAGCTGTTACCGCATTCAGAGGTCCACCATGCTACAATAAAACTCTGGATCTAAGCTCCAAGGCAGAACCCGCTCCTTTTCTCTTCACTGTCGTCTGAACCTTTTCCACCAAAGGTAAACTGAGTTCCTGTTTTGCCTGGACTTGTTCTGAGCGCCCAGCTGCAGCACCCAGCCAGCCAAAGGCATCTCTGGGGTGAAAAACGCCACAGCTGCCGCCTTTGGTCCAGCAGTGAGGCCAGACGAAGCCAGGCAGGACACACCCCGAAACATTCGGGTTTTAATATTTAATAATTCTTCCTGTTCCAAGGTTGGAAGAAGACTGCTTTGCAGTTCAGCCTGGCATCTTGAATTGATTCAGCTTAATCAATGCATTGAGATAATTTTCCAGCACTGCAGTGTAGAACTATGAAAGGTACTTCCAGGGGTTATAGCTGATGTAAGCTTGCAGTTATTTTATCTGAGATCAAGAGACAATTGACAGTACACTATCTGGGTATTTAATGATTTCTCAAAATGAATTACTTCCTTTTTAATATAAAAAGGTAAACATGGTCATCAATCTGCTATGAAAGAAGCAATTCTGTGGTCAGGTGCTCAGCTACTGAATGAAAAGTGCATTATAACTTTATTTATTTTATGATGTTTTTATTATGCAAATATTACACCAATATATTTCTATAAAATATACTCGCATTTAAAGAAAGGATTTTACCTTTCTTCCTCAGCTGTTAAAAAACTTGTTAAGGTTCCTTTTCTGGTAGGCTCTCTGTAAAGACAGCGTGTTACGCTGAGCCAGCAGAGATTAGACTAAATGAGAACACACTTGCTATAAATTTAACAGGGTTCAGCTTCTAAAGCAACTGCTTTATGCATCTGCAAATGGAAAGAAATAGAGCAGCAAACTCCTAATTTTTCCTACACATATAAAAACTGAATAGTGAATGTCTTGATTTAAATCTTCAAAGAAATATTGTTTTTATTACTTATAGAACAGAGTACAACTCTCAAAAAAGGGGGAGATGATGGAGCATTTTTGGATACTGCACCTGCATAAAAAAATAACTGATTGGCTTTTTACTTCTCCACAACATTTTTATAAATATTGGAGTGCAAATCACTGGATTGTACCATTCTGTAAACTTCTTCTAGTGATTGTATGAGGCTAACACATTTCATAAGTTTCAATAGTGCATGTAAAATCTGTTTCTACAGCATGTTTATTCCAGATTTGATCCATTTCCACTTCAAGTAACTAATAATAATTCTACTGATTGGAATGCAACAGGATCACTAGGTTGCATATCAATTGCTGTTAGCCCATAAGCTGGTTGAGTTTAAAGGCAGGAATAGCCTTTCTTGCAATTGACTTTTAAAACTATCCAAGATTGGTGTGTACCTGAAAGATAAGTACAAAAAAATTGTCCTTCTGTGCATTTCCTGCTTCTAAGTCAGCTTTTGTGGGTATCAAAAAGAGTAATGAAAATATAGTGTGTGGTCATGAATGCTTAATGTAGACTTAACTCTTCAGAATTCTTTTTGTCAGAAAGTATTACATGCCATGAGTTTGGAGCTTTTAAGTTATATCCTACAAACTCAGAGATACTACTCTTTTCCTATAGTAACATATTAAAAAAAAATAAAATCAGGCTACTCAAAAGTTGCATGTCTAGATAGGTCTTGGACAAAGTGAAAAGAAGGAAACAGTAGGAGAATAAAGAAGCTACTAATCCAAAAGATATGTAAGATAACTGTCCTTCACAAGGAAGTTATGTACTTGTGCAAAAGAGATGTCAGACAATAATGACCCTTCAAAAAGCAATAAAATAATAGCTGATTATAAAGATGACAATTAGTGCATTTTCAGGCCAGATAAAATAACTTTTTAGTTATTTTTCTAGAAATAATAATTAAATATTTGGGTAGCTAACCTTGAGATGGCACAAGACTTTTTTTTATTTATTTCTATATATTTATTTCTATAACTTTCTGCATGGCGTGTTAGAATAGAATTTTTCAACATAAAATCAGAAAACATTTTCATAATTGTATCTGTATAATCTTTCAAATCTGTGCATTGTTCTTCATTATAAAATTCCATATGTCTTTTCTCCCTCTTTTGAAGTGCAATCTAATGTAGGGGTAGAATATCTTGTCTAGAATACAGATAATAACCAGCAAAAATAGTGATTCAGCATTGTACAAAAATAAAATTTCAGGTTGATAATTTGTTAAATTTTATTCTGACATTAATATATGTTAATTTCACCCTAGCTATAATCTGACTATCACATGGAGTAATATTTAGTACTTTTTTACCCATTAACTATGAGTCACATATGGAGGTCTTCTGCCAGGAAAATTGGCTGAATAAAAGGAAACCAATATTATTAAAGGATGTATATGTGTATATGGATGATGTATTTATATTCTGGAAGAAATTAGTGTTGCAGATTTGTATTACTAGAAACTGCAATGTGTAACTTTCAAGGAAAATGTTCTTTATGTATGTTTTACCGTGTGCACTAACTTTATACTAACTTTGTATATTTATTGCATTTTATTTGTATATAGTATTAGTATGTTCACCTGGAAAATAGAAGTGAACAAAATAGGTGCCTAATATTGCAGTCGTAATATATTGTACTCCAAAGCTATAGAAAGCAATATGAATTCGATCTGTTTCTTTTACAAAATCTATACTATTTTATGAAAAAAAAAAATCTGGAATTTTAAATTAATTGTGCAGAAGTAGTTCCATGCTACCTTTTCTCCTTTATTTGAATATGTGGACTGAGTGTCATAGCTCTGAAAGGGAAAATGGGTAATGAAAATACCTGATTGAACTTTTTTGCCACAGCTGAAGATGAGAGAGGAAGGATAGAGCAGGGAATCAGCTATAAGATTAAATGCCAAGAAAACATGCATGTCAGGGCTTTCCAAGATCTGTGGGCACTAGAAATGCATTCAGAACTTTCAGTCTTTTGGTTTCAGTGTCAACTTCCTGGGCTGAGAGGAAGATCACCCCTCTCAGAGCATGGGGTGTGGAAGTCAACACGGCTGCCCTACAGGGTGTGTCAAAATAAAAAGGCAAATTTGTCTATGTCTAGAATTTTAGTTTTAGAGGCTTGTCTAAGCATGACTTCATTGCACAGGTCCTAAATATCCTATGTCAAGGCTTGTAAGTCACAGAGGCCTCTGTAGCTTCCAGCTTCTGGGTTTTTTCATTAGAAAGTCTCCTGTCTTTGTGAGTTGCATAGTTTTGTGTCATCATTAAAGTAATTATTGTCAATCACTTCTTTTCTCTGGATCAGTTGCCCCAAATGATGTACTGATCTGTAAGCAATTGAAATGTTCATGGTCAAACAAAAATAACTGATCTCAGTTCTCTATCTTTGTAACTGACATTTAACTACATGCCATTCCAAGTTTCCTGGGCATGGAGTAGAATCAGGACCCTGCTATTTCCTGTGGAAAGATTTGTCTCTCTCAGTGCTACCAACAGGTTCTGTCTGTTCAGCCGAGTGTTATTAAATAGGAAACTCACACAAGCTAAAATTGCTTAAATTATCATATCCTAGTGTGTAGAAATAGTAAAATGAAAGTGTAAACATTTTCCTCAGTCCTTGATATGATTTTTGATGCAGATAATGATGACTCATTTCACTAAATGTTTGGACTTCCGTTTGCTTCTGTCTTACTAAAGCAGAGATTTATGTGATTTTGTTCAGCTTAAGTAGACCTTTCATTTAAAAGAATATTGAGAGTTGGAGCATTATTGGCAATGAAATAAAAGAGGGAACATCACATTACTCTTTCCAATTATAAGAGCATGTGCACACCATTTCAGGCCTTAGGTTAAACTGACAGCATGGGTGCCCCTTGGGGAGGCTGGCACGTCTTGGGAATGTGCTCTAGGAATTGGGGCACATGCCTGGCTAGAAAAAACTATTCCAGAAAATTTAGTGATCTTTTCAGGGGAAGATGAACGTACCAGGATTTTTTTTTGTATATATGTTTGAAAATAGGTAAATGGTTTCAGTAATTGTAAATTTAAAACTTTTCTTAACCCGTGAAAGAAGAAATAATCTTTTATTCTTATTATATTTTTATCATTGCTTATTATATCTATATTTCTATTTATTATTTATTATTTTAATTCTTTATTATTATATTTTATCTTTTTATATATTTTATATTGTCTTCCTTTACTCTCATATTTAGCTAATTAATTCTGATTACAAATAAAATTCAACTTTTTTTTTCAAAGTGGTTCTAAAGTTTTTCTTTTCAAATTTGCAACTCTTCAGACACCCCACAATTATAGCATGTGGATCATATATTCTTAATGTAGATGATGCTTACTTTGGTGTTGTGGCTTTGAGCTTCTGATAACATAGCATTCAAGGAGGTGAAAATAGCCAAGAGCTGTTTAACCAATGCTGTGTACTTTAATTGAATAGAATATTCCCCTTTCATTATGGATACCAAAGCTAAATTAAATAACTCAGTGAGGACATCTCATTTTAGAGTAGTGCTAAAGCAGCAATAAATGTTACATCATTAAGTCAATGGCCTTATTTTCCCCACTCATTGTACTTTGATTTGTGTCTTTGGACATTCTTGGAATGAATAGTTTGGCTTCTTTTGCATGAAACTACATCCAAATCTCTAGTCATGATTTTGTGTTCAGTCTGTGAAGCTAGAAGAAAACAATCTAAAGTAAAACCTGGAAAAATGTATATAAGAGAGATGAAGTACTCTTTTGCTGTCCACATCAATTTCAGTGGTACATATGGATGTACACTAAATACTGTATTTATTTATTATAGCATTTAGAAACCAGGAATTTGTGATGTCAAGAGGGCTTGGCTTACATTTTATTTTTTATATTCTTTGATGAATGAAACTAGCAATTTGCTAAAATCTGTATACTTTTGCTTTTATAATTAAATCTGTTCCTGTCCACACAAGCAGTAAAGGAATAAATGCAATTATTGCATTAGTTAGATATTATAAAGGCAAATCTCTGATGCATTATTGACACTCTACAAGGTTTTTGGAACTTATGAATTTTAAATTAGCTTTAGTTATTAGACAAGGTGATGAAGCAAAGATTCCATAATGTACTTACAGTCTTTGGAGAGCAGATTCAGCGTAAAGGCTTGGATTGAAAACACTGAAATTACTATTTCATTGAATAATTTTTTTTGGGTATGCTTGAACATAAATATCACATAGATTTCTATATATCTGTAGTCAAATCTTCTTATACATATAAGTAAATTTACAGCCCTGAGTCATTCCTTCCATTTTAAACTACTGCAGACACTAAATCTCTCCTTCCTATTTTTTATAGCTCTCATCTTTTGTAAACATGCATATGCACAATTGAACAAGACTGCTGGGTGCCCAGAAACTGTAATGGGCTGTAAGATGTATGGAACTTTAATGAGTCTCTTTGTCATCCTCAGGGTTGTTTAAGCAGATTTCAAAGTGTTACATATTCCCACTGCCCAACTCCTGGTAATGGAACTATGAGTCTAATGTAATTTCAGTCTCTCTATAGACAATGGAAAACCAGAATCACTTCCATGATCAAAATGGAAACACTTCCTGATTCAGGCACCTAGTTCAGGATGAAAAGCTGCGTCCCCTCCTGCCCCCAAAGTGAAATATCCTTCTAGAACCTAAAAGAAAGAGTTACAAGTTTGCAAAACATACATAGACAGGAGCAGTTAGAGAGCTGATAAAGGTGTTTTCACTATCGATTTCACTTGCTGTTGCAATTCACCAATCATTGCCATTTTAAATTTTTAAACAACTCTGTTGTGAAGAAAACAGAGGTGCATGTCAAGGTGAATTCTTGCCTCTAATGATTTTCACTCTGTAGAAAGAGACAAGGGTAAGAAAAAGCAGCCGCTGATTTTCTATCCAAAATACAGTGCCTAAGGTGCCTAAAGGTTTGGTGTCATTTTTATACCAGCAGCAATTTTAACAAAAATGAGGAAAAAAACCCGAATGTTAACACTAATAGGAGAATCATCAGCACAGGAATTTTTGATCTGAAAAATCTTTTAATATAGTGTAACTGAAAACATATTGTGAAGTTGTAAAGATTTCAGAAGATGGCTTTTCTCTGTGCATGACAATAGACCAGTACTTTAAAATGACAGTTATGTAGCTGAAAATACTGTATAGGATTAGCTTTACCTTCTAGAATTCACTGAAATACAAAAGAGGGGATTAATGTTCCAACTATGTGCCACAGTTCTCAGTGACTTGATTTTAGTTTGTTCTAAACAATATTAGCAGTAGTACTGTGCTACATTAAAAGTTCACCTGAATGAAAATGCAGTGCCTGGAAAGGCACAGACTTCATGTTTTGTACACCCACCATCGCCATTTCTCCTCCCTTTGGTGCTGTGGCTTCTCCCCCTGATTTCTTCCAGGTAAATAAAAACCTGTGCACATGAATCTGCTGCAGTACACAAAGTCTACACGCAGCTGTCTTTTTCCAAAACTGTTTTCCTTCCACTTTACAATAAACAATGTTGTTCTTGTGACCTATTGATGTTCAATTCCATCTTAGAGTTAGTTAAAGAGGACAGTAATTGCTTTGTGGCAATAATACTTAAATATTTATATATTTATATTATATATATTATATACTTCATATATATTTAAGTATGAAGTATGGCTTCATATACTTATATAGCCATTTCTTCTTATCTCATGAAACCTGAACCAAAAGTTTCCTTGTAGAATAGCAGAGCTGGAGACAGGGACAGTGCTGCACACACCGTGCTGGGATGCTGCTTTTCTTATTTAGTCATCTCCTGCTGGCCACTCTGGGAAGGAAACTGGGCCTGCAGAGATTCCAAACTGACAGAAGCCATTTCTGTGTTCTTTTATACCTCCAAAATACAGTATGTCTCAAATACAGTATGAACAGCTCTTTCATGAAATGAAAGTCCAGAAATATTTAAGAAAATTCTGCAGCAAAAATATCAGTAATTTTTTCTCACTTTCTGCTTGTTCATGAATCTTATGTCTATTCAAAATGCAAAATGCTTAACCATTCTGAAGCTCAATGATGTCTGCAGCACACTGCCTGTTAGTGGCAGTATGTAAACTGCATCTGCTCTTTGTTGGAAGGGTCCATTTGATTAGTATTACTGACAAGAGGGAAGAGTTAAAACTCTATAAATTGTATTATAATGTTAATTGTAAACCTAATTAAAACAATACGTAATTTAGCATCTTGAAATGATACCTGTTTTTTCCTCTGGAGAGTCACTGCAAATCTTCACATATTTTCATTTCAGAGATATTAAAAGATATAAAAATGTCCTTTCAAACAAAAATATATATTTTAAAGTATAGATTTTTAATTACTGTAGGTCCATAGGTTTTTGTCCCATCTAGATGCTCGAAAATTCTAATCATTAAAGAAACATGCATTTCATAATACTAATCTCCTAAGAGAAAATCCTGAGGTTTCTCTGAGGAAAGTATTTTTCTCGATTTGTTGGGCTTTACAAATCCCACACAGAGTCCAATAGAAGCCTTGCAATGCCAAGTTGGCAGAGGCTGCAGTATTAGCTACAAGAAGGCTTAAGAAAGAGACTGTCAACATTTCCTCCTACAGACCCTAAATAGCTTTGGGACATGAACAGAGCTTTGTATAAAAGTGTGCTCTTGTCCAGCAAGTAAAGAAAATCAATTCTGAATTCATGCTATGGCCTACATGACAGTGCCTCTGCTCCTCTTCACTAGGTTTTTTTTTTCAGTAGAATTGCAGCAGAATATAGGCTTGCTTGGCCTGCCCTTTTTTAACATTCATAATTTCAGTCAACTTAAGTGATTTCTAGTAGAAAGACAAGGATTAGTTGTTGAAAGAATAATGTCTTTCTTTCCCTCTCCTTTCCTCTATCATAAATAAAGAGACAGATTGAAAAAAATGCTGGTAGTTAGGAACAGTGAAGTACATTAAGCTTAGAAAGCCTTGGATCATGATTCCACTTCATCATTTGATTTTAGGAATAACTCAAATTCAAAGTCTGTGACATGAGCAAAAATGGTGCTGCTTCTGGCCCGACAGACATAAATCCATGTAGCTGTGCTGCTTTCCTTTTTCTCTTTAAGCAGTCAGATCTCTTTGTGATGAATGCCTTTGTTTTCTTCCACCTGTCCAGTAGACTGGTTGTTATATACTGCCATGGAACATCATCTCATTTTAAAATAGAATTCAAGATTTTCATCTTTGAAAACAAGCCAGTATAATGTCACTATGCAAGATTAGACATTCAGTCTTTCCTATGACAACTCCCAGTGAAGCAGACGTTCACAAGGCAATATTCTGTTAATTTCTTACTTTGTATAAAATAAAACAGCCACCTGAGAGTAAACAGTGTTTATGAAATGAAACCTCAAATATTACTTTGGTAGTTGCTGAACTGTTAAACAAAACATAGAGAACAATTAAACTAGGACTGATTTTTTTTTGTCTGCGTGTAAGAGCACATTTTTAAACAATATAAGTCTCCTTCTGCCATGGTATTTTAACTACTGTGTAAATACAAATATTTTATTTCTAGCAGAAATACTTTTTTTCTTCACACTACAGAGGAAGAGCTCTTGCAAGTTCTAGCTCAATATGGATGTGCCTGTTTTAGGTGCTGATTGTTCTCACCAAATTATCTAAATTTTGTGTCAGAATGACACTTATCCACCATTTTATGCATGGTTTAGGTGCTCCTACTCCTTAGAATAAAGCTTTTTTTTTAAAATAAAATTTGAAAGCATTTTTTTTGTGAAATGATAGTGATATGACTTTTCTGAAATCAAGCTTCTCTTATGAACTTCTGATGTGATATTTCAGAATTAAGTTTTCCTTTAGACTTAAAATGGTAAATCAAATTTTTGTCTTCTTCATGAGGAAAATAAAGGCCCTGGGGAGTCTACTTTTGACCTTTCAAACTCTAAATGCTTATATTTTTAGGACTTCTGAAGATAAATAGAAAAAAAATAATATTTCTTGCCCCTCAAAAGAATATCTTTTCCCAGCTCCTTCAGAACTCAGCTATTACATTGGTAATAATTGGTAATAATAATTGGTAATTTTCAGCTGGTTTTCTTCCATACTCTGGAAATCACTTGTTCTTGGCTCTTTTTACTTTCTAATAATTTCACTTAGGCTTTCCTACTCGATTTTAATAGAGATTACAATCTGTATAATTTCACTTTTTGACACCTCTTTGAAAAGACATTTCATTAGTCTTTACTGCATTTAAGATCAATTGGCTGGCACTAGTATTTATTTTGGGGACTCTGTGACACTGAATGTCTGAGGCAGGGATACTATTCTGGAATAAGTTATCTGTCTTCAGGTGTCTACATGAATAACCACAGCTCTGCCCTGTGTTCAGAATTTCATTATCATAAATGGGCACCTGCTAAATTGAATATTTAAAAAGCAATTGCTCTCCTTCTGAAGTGGTCACATTGAGCAGTGAAATGAATCTCTTGCCTCAGGCCAATGTATTGGTTAGGGGTAGGATTTTCAGGTGGCCCCCAGTTGTCATTTGGGGTGTGCTGGGGTAGCTGAGGCACCCCAATGCTGCTGTGTGGCACAGCCTGCCGAGACTTGCAGCTCTCTGGGTGATGTGAGGGAGGGGTCCCTTTCACCTGGCAATTTGTGCATCTGCTCAGGCTCCTGAACCAGGCTTCTGGTGCAGTGCTGGACACACTGCTCAATATTGCTGCCTAATACATCTGGTTAAAGGTATTTTGCTATTCTGAGGTAGAAGCTTTTCTTGTTAAACAAGTTCAATCTTCTCCAAGTGAAAGATGTTTGTGACTTGAGCGGTATTGGGATTAAATACCAATATTGCCGGATGGAACGTGCCTGTGCTCGTCTGGCCCTTGCTGCTTGACCAAGGGCGGCAGCTGAGGTGGTTTCACCTCAGAGACACCTTTGGCTGGCTGGATCTGCCACTGGGCCCTTGGGACAAGTCCAGGCAAGCAGGAGCTCAGGTTTACCTCTGGCGGAAAGGATTCAAGGCAAGATGAAGGAAAGGAGTTGGTTCTGCTGGAGGGTTTTGATCCAGAGCTTTATTCCTGGCACACAGGCCTCTGAATGCAGCAACAGCTCCAACAGAACTCTTCAAAGCGCGTGGTTGCCCTGTCTTTTAACCCCGGGGAGAGGGGGAGGGCAGGGGTAGGGATCCCACCAACCAGGTAAGGGTGGGGGGAGTCTCAGGGGACAAGTGACACCTGGATGGCCCAATGTCCCCAGGGCTGAGAGGCATCTTTTGAACTCTGCCAATCACACAATGCCCTTCTGGAATGGCAAGATTGATGGACAGCAGTCAGCAGGAGGGGGCAAGGGGAGGGGAAGGGAGAGGTTATTGGCACACCTGGGGAAAGAACCAGGGTGGACAGGCTATGACATCACACTGCAACGTGGAGGTGTATGAGTACTTAAGAGAAGTGCATGCTGAAGCATCTCTAAACGTTGGTTTCTTATGTTTGCATAGGTTTATATTCCCAACTTCATGTTCAAACTGAGGGACTGACTTTTTTGCCTTTTTAGGTTTTTTTTTAGCACAAACATTGAGGTACTTGATCTAGAATACTTTGTACTTTATTTTGCTCTTTATCTATTTCTAAAAGTAAGATGATAAATTACTAAAGCCAAGTAAATAAAGCAGGTGCAAACTTTTCTAATGGATACAGAAAGAAATATCTGATTTTATTACCGTTAGAATGAAGTCAGGCTGCGATGTTTGAGTTTAGGTAAATGTTACTTCAAAAGAAATATAAGATTTATAATGTTATCAGATATCACTTTTTTTCCAGGATGCGCATTGTCTTGAGTTACTGGACTGCCAATTTGTATTTTGTGTTGTCAGAAATTGCAAAAACATAATTTTATCAGCAGAGATTTTTTCAGTTGCATTTGCTTTCAGTTAATAAGACCATATTATGTGTGGGTTTTTATGTGTGGGTTTGTCCCCACATCAGATTGTAAATGAAAAATGACAGAGGATAAAAGCCATTTAGTTTTATCATTTTTAAACCAAAATAAAGCTGTCTGATGAATGACAATAAAATATCACACAACTGCCAATGTTACTAATTAGTAGAATTTACATGGTTTGATATATTCAGCAGTATGACTTGTGTTTGTGGCTAAAAATGAATGCTAATTATCTGTGTGGTGTTAAAATACAGATACTGCATTGTTAAAAACTGTTATAAATGTAAAGACTCTTTTGTGCAAAATCTTGAAGAAGAAATAAATGCAGCTGTAATTCCCAGTAAAAGTTATTATCTTCTCAGTTATGTGTGCAGAAAACTTGTTCCAAATCAAAGTGTGGCTATTTTCATATGTTTATTTTCACATGAGTTTCTTGATCAGGTTTAGAAAATTTTATACTGATTTTGCTTTCTGTTTCAAGAGAGGATGAGTGAAATTAAGTAAACGAAATAGATGGAAACAAGTGGACATTTGATTTCAGTGTTCTTTGAGAATTCTCTATCTGATTATATCTTGTATTTACTTGTTTATCAAACTTAGGTCCAGCTCTTTTCCTGCTGAAATTAATATAAATATCTTCATTCATTGTGCTGGTTATGAGTTTCACATTCCATTTTTCTGGTACTAACTCCATTGAAAAGTCACCAATACCTTTTTTATTATTATTTTTTAAACACTGAACACAAACATCTTTTTAAATGCACATAATAATCATACATAAAGTATATACATAAAACTATGATCATGATATGATAATATCATATCAATAAAAACTATGATAATATTACATTCTTTCCTTCGAGAGAAATAATGCATTTCAATACTTGGTATAGTTCTTCAGCTTTCTAATTTTCTAGAACACAAGTGAGTCATGGGAGACAAGCAAATGTTAATTCAAAAATGCAATTATGTATCTGATATTTAATCACTCAAAATAAAAACTCCACTTAAGAGGAAAATGTAAAGGTTTAGGAGAAAGTGATTGAATAGGAAGCTGTTCTAATAGAAATAGAGAGGAAAAAGAGACTCACTTCAGGTTTAGGCTTTCCTTGGAATTTACATCTCTCCAGTCAAAGAATAAAGGAGAATCAAATGTCAGCTGTATTCACCTGTTGCTCAAACAGTAATTATTGGCAAATTTTAAATATACCCACTGATATTTTAGCATCAGAATAATCTCTAGCTTTGAGATACTGATTAATGTCCAAGAATTATGTTTGTCATATGACAGTACTTAAGAAAGGATAGCAGTTTTCTAAACTTCTCTGAGTCCAGGTTTGTCTGTCTTTAAACTTCATGTGACTTTAGAGGAGAATAATCCCAAGTCCACTCAAGATGGAAAGAGGAGGAGTTGACAAGATCTTACTGCAATGTTGCAATGTTTTGGCACTGTGTTGATTTGGGAGAGTAAATTATATTTGAGAGACGAGGACTGATAAAAATTGAAGAAACTAAAAGTCCAACTGAAGCTGGGAACTTTACTAAGGAATATGATGAATAACATTTAGAGGGCAATGAGGACAAGTCAAGATGGCAAGCCTAAAGAAATGTGGGGATAAAAAGCTATATTGCAAAAGTGGAAGACCTTGTATGTAGGAAACAATCCAATGCAAGCTACAGGAGCCTGCATAAGAAACTGAAAGATAAGAGGAGGAGGAGAAGGAACTGACTTAGCAAAGGATTAGGCTTTAGATAGGGTCACAACTGTAATTCTACCTGTCAATGAATTTGATGCAGCTCCCTAAAAGTTCATTTGTCTATGACAACTTATTACAGACATATTACTCTGAGAGGAGTAAGAACTTTTAAATATAAAGTTAGATGTCTGAAAGTTAGATTATTCTTCCTTCTTCTTGAAGAATTCTCTTGATTTTTTGAGACCTTTTACTAAATCAGTAATACAGTAGTTTTATTTGCTAGAATGAAGCAAAATAAATTTTAAAAAAATCTGTATCCTGTAGAAGATGAAGGAAACAACTTTCTTCAACATAATTAGACAGCAGCAACTGCACCTTGAGTTAGGGGACTTGTAAGAGTAGGAACATACAATGTTCAGATTGTGGAAAGACAACGAAACTGAGAAATGGATTTTAGTAGCAACTGTTTCCTCTATGAGAATGACAGAAAAGAAAGAAAGATTTTCCTAATCTTTCCTTTTCTTTTGGAAAGAAAGATTAAACAAGACTTGGTTACTTTATCAACTATGAATATTTATCTTTTATGGGAAGAATTCCGGTTACTCTACTATGCATCCTGCTAATACCAGTACTCCTTCCAGTACATACTTGGTACTTAGTTATTGCACATTCTGCACTTAGTTCTCTAAAATGTGAACTGTATAGTTTCAAAGCTGTGTTTTTAATTGTAATTTTGATTAAACAAATTTTTTGATCTCTTTTTTTTTAATAAGCAAATATGAATCTTTCATTTCAGAGATATGTCCATCACCTTCTTAGTTATCTGGTGGTGGGTATATGATAATTTTGGTGGTCATGTCTAAATACAGTCAGAATATAGTGAAGTATTTTGTGACATATGTAATTTGAAAATGTATGTCCCTTTTAAAAAGGTATATTTCTCTATGGTTATGTTTTCACTGTAAAGTTAATTCATGTTCTTAAGGACAATCAAGATATATCAATCTCTGAGTGTCATACTGAATCTAAGAAGTACTGGTTGGCTGTATTTTTTAAGACCAATTTTAACTTGGGCATGGAGATTATGTAAAACATTGGAAAAACATCTGTATACTATATGTTGGCAGAGGAAATAGGTATTTTGGAGTGAAATTAAACCAAGTATTTTTATTTTTCACAGTCTGACTCTTGTGACCCTTGTAACTTCTTTTATACTCTATTTATTCTAAAGTTAGTGGTTTATAACCGAGTTTGTTAAAGTCTCTAGTGATTTGCAGAGGGCGTTGCGTTTCTGATCCCAGTTTTTGATCCTGGTAGGTACTGTATCCATTCACACAATCTAGCTGGGTTTTTTGTTGGTTTTTTTTTTTTTTTGGGTTTTTTTTTTTTGGTTTTAGTTTTTGTTTGTTTGTTTTGTTTTGGGTTTTTTTGCGTGTGTTTTTTTTTTTCCCTGAGGTTCTTGTGATGTTTTTTGCTGCATTCTTTGTTGCCTCAAGAGTTGCAGGAACTGGAAAACATAGTACACAAAGAAAGTTTTAAACTATGAGTTTCCCTCATATTACTAAATTACAGTATTGCATCCCCTCTGGTGGGCCTATTATCTGGCTTAGGAAGTTATTCTCCATGCATCCCAAGAGTCTTCTGGAATGCCTACAGCTCACTGGGCTACTTGTCCAGCAGGTGTGGAGGTGGTTGATGTCCCCCAGCAGGACAAGACCCAAAGAAGGCTTTGGCAACAGACCCCCCCTTGGCTGAGCAGCCTGCAGCAAACTCCAAACACTGGTTTCCCTTTGTTGCCTCGGTCTCTGACTCTTACCCATGAGTTTCCAGCCTGCTCATGACTATTCCTCAGAATTTGGTTCTATCTTGATATAGAGTGAAGTATTTCAAGAGTTCTAATATATCTAAAGTCTAAAGAGTATCTAAAATAAATGTATGGAAGACAAACTTTTAACACAACACTCCTCTCTAAGACAGTCTTCACAGTTTTTGAAAGTGATAAAAGAAATCTTTGCAGAACAACCCCTGAGTGTAATAGGGCTTTTCTTTTTATATATACAATTTTACTTAAAATAATACAATGTACAGGGTACATGGGTCAGTTCCAGCTGTTATATGGACACTGAATTTGCTGTCAGAATGTGAAGGGAGGAGCTGGATGTAAGCTGGTGTCCCTGCTCTCTGCTCAGGTGAGGACAGTGTGTGACTGTGTGAGCAGAGGGGGCACCAGCAACTGCATTTACCTAAACTAAATGAATCATTCTCTCTTGAGCAATGGAGTGGAGGAAAATTACAACATAAACCCTTTTGTAATTTTGTCCCTAAATACATGGTTGGACAAACACAGGATTATTTCCACTGTCATGGATATTTTTCATCAGATTTTAAAGGATGATAGGCAAGCTATTGACTTTCCTTTCAAAATGTAATATGTGTTAAATTATATGTAATTGCTGGTAGTATGCAGTAAAGTTATTGCAAGGAAAATTTTGAGCCTTTGGTGATTGTCCAAAAAGCCTTTGCTGCTTTTCATGGCAAAGTCTTGATATCAAACAGATTGCTATGCAATTAAAATATTTCTGAAAGAAAATTCATTTCATCTATCGTAAAGCCTGCTTATACAAGAAAGGACTTGACTGAAATAATTTTATAGTCCTGTAGTTACTGATCCTGGCTGTATTGATCCAGAGAATTGTTGGCTTTCAATTACTTCAGTGGGAGGTAAATGCACTCATGATTTTAAGAGCAGGACATTTGCCAAATGTCATAAATATATAAAAGAGATCTACTGTATTTGGAAGCACAAGTTTTTATTGCCAATCACTTTACCACCTGGACTATTCTAAAAGAAAACATGTTCATCCATACAGAAAACTGTCTGCAGACAGCTGAAAACTCTGGTATAGTGACTGGGAAAAATCTCCTGTGAATTGACATATTTATAATTTATTTGTCCTTTCTAAGGTATTTCCCTCATTTTAGTTATCCCAAAGTTTTTATGTGTATTTTTTTCTTCACATTTTATTGCTAGCAGAGCAATGGGAGTACTGTCTAGATGTCATTTCTAGATTCTGAGGATGTACAGGACATTGGCAGCTTGGATCTAGACCCATCTGTCAATTTCAAACATGTAGAATGCTTCTGTTGCCCTTGAGATTTTATTTAATCCTTTGCTTGAACTAACGTAATTTTTTTTTATTTTTAGATTAAGGTCTGGCACTTACAGCTTAGAAGTATTCTAAATAATATTGGAAACTAAAAAAAACATGTTGCTTGAATATAGCTTTCCCAAATATTCTTTTAAGTATCATGCTACCCACTCAAATGAACATCTAATAAGAATGATTTACCATTTTCCTTGCATATGAGAATAAATAAAAGATGTCAGGAAAGAAAAGTAGCATGAAAGGCAATCAAAACTCTTTTTAAAAACAAACTTGTGTCATTTTCACCCCCAAAATGACTATTTTCAGTTTACATGTTTGGAACAAGGGTGTACCAGCTCTTCATGAAAATAATGAGTTAGAAAAAACTTTACTCATCTTTTCTCTTAGACTCAAAAGAATATCAGAAACTTCAACCTTTATTGCCCATACCACTGTCTTGTAGCAAAGATGAAAATAGCATGACTTGTCATATTTGTATATTGCTGATTCATTAGCAGGAAATTATGTATGTCTTCAGAATATCCTGTGCTAATTACTTAAAAACAAAAAGACAGTCCCCTCAATAACAATGGCAAAGATCCAATGACTTAAAACTACTTACTCTTTGATGCTCATTGCAAGCAAATTTAACAGAAACTAGCCTTTGACAAGAGATTCGTTGGCTATACCCTACTTTTGTATCCTATTAAAACACACAGTGTAAAAAATCAGATATGTCAGGGTTAATATTGAACCAGTGATCCATTTTTACTCTTTATCTTCTATATTTTGTATTAAGGGAAATGACTCATTGCTAATATAAGTCTAAGTGATTTTAACATCTATCCTTGAGGTATTACAGGTGTTTCAGCCTGTTTCATTTATTAGAGCATTTTGTATTTATCTGTCAAGTATCTTCCTTCAAAAAGGATATCTGCTGCATTTCTGCATCATACCCAGCATCAATCACTTTGATTAGGGTCTCACTCCACAAACCAAACAGCTTTTCTTCCATGGCAGCTCCATATGTTTGCTGCAGCTGTTACAATTTCCAGGCAGAATGTGACTACTCTGCTCAGAGTTTGTGTCCCTGTCAAAGAGGCAGGAAATTATTCCTCTCTGCTTTGATTTGCCTTGAAGTTGAGTGACTTGAAAGCTGCCCTACAGCGAGACTAGGGCTGCCTACAAAAACATACAGAAAATTGCATCTGTGTTACTTTTTTCACAACTATGAGTCCAAAGAGTGCACACTGCCAAGGCTTTTTCCCACAGTGCTGATTGAATATCAGGTCAAAGGAGTTTCATTGATGGAGAGGTTCCTCCAAGGAGTTTATAGCCCAGATCCAATGATAGAAGAATGCTATCACAGCTATGAGTATGAAATATACTGACATTTATTAATGATTTTATGGTTTCTAACTCAGGAAAATATTTCTCTTTTGTTCTTATTTTTTGACTTGCACTAGCACAGTATGTAAAGCTACATAATCCACTGTACACTGCACTACAGAATTGGTACTACCACAGTACACTGAACACAGTACACAGGGCAAAAAATGTACCAGTTAGGAGATCCATCTCTATTTGAAGAAATACTACATATTTCTGTGAAGAGCACCTCAAATATCTCCAGCTTACTATGATTTAATTACATCTAAGATGAAACAGAGAACTCAGGTTATTAAAACACATATGTATGAATGTGACTAAAACTCCCCACCAGTAAGGAGAAATGATTTTTTAAAATTCTGATCACTAGCTAAGTCTGACAATAGTCAGCTTTGTAAGAACTTTATTCATCCTGAAAAAAACATGCACTTGTCAGCAACTAGGCATTGCTGTGTCACTTTTCTTTGCATTTCATTAGCTGGCTGCAAAAATTAATATGCAATGGATCATTAAGTTTTGGTGATGAAAAACACAGTTTGGCATGCCTTAAATATGCTTTTAATGAAATTTGTAATAGTGCACATGTTCTGATGACAAGTATTTTTAAAAGTCCTGTGAGTCCATAAACTCAGTTTGACAAGTAAGGTTCGACACAGATGAATGAATGTAATGTATTCACTTTACTAGAGGTGTGAAAAATTACTTCAATATCACAATATCTTACTGCTCACTGATCCTCTCTCTCTGTGATTGCACATTACTACTCTGGTTTTAGCAACTCAGTAGTTGGAGAGAAAAGTTGTTCCTGATGGTACCTGGACACTGTTTCTCTGTGTGTGTGTGTGACACCAGGGTGACTGTAAATAGTTGAGCTGTCACAGCACAGAATTTTCCTGTTTCCCACCAAGAAAGAAAAGCAGGAAGCACGTGCAGAATATCAAACACATGCACCATGGCAGCAACGCAGCCACACTTACAGGAGCTAAGACTGTTTTTATAAGGAAACAAGCTCCATTGAAAATCCTTCTCACAAAATAAAACAGTATCTAGAATTTTTCATTGATTGATGCAGGTCTTTATTGGATCATTTTGTTCCCTCCTTCCCAGGAAATGTAAATTTTGACTGAATATTAAAAAAAAAAGTGTCTTTAAACACTTTTCTTTCTTCTGATGTACAGAAAACAGCCATCTAAAAGCAACAGAAGCAAAAGTATCTGGGTTTTGGTTTTTGATTTCCTGATGAGATGCTTAGCCTTTCCACTGGAAGAAGAAATTTCCTATCCTATTTCAAAGTCAAAATAACTTTTTTGTTGTTATAGTAAAAAGACTTTCTAAAAGTTTTTTCTTAGTAATTGCAAAAAAAAGTTCTTGAACTCCTGGATGGGAATAGGAAAAGTATATTTATTATCTGTATGAATACCCTTGTCTAACAAAGCACTTAACTTTAAAATGTGAATAAAGCCACAGATTTCAGAGGAACTTAAGTGCTGCTCTGAACAACAAGGTTGTAGAGGGAAAATTTTTAATTATTAAATTAGCAGAGGGACATATTTAGTTTTGTTCTCTGCTCCTCACTCCCCTGTTTCCCTAGTCATTAAGTGCTAAAGTGAGGGTTCTTGTTTAAGTGTGGAATAGGAAATGAGAGGAATGAGAGCATGCTGAAAACACCAGGGAGGGGAAAAGGCCCATCTGGGGAGTCCCAAAACACAACTGGTGCCCAATGGTGCCCTTGGGTTTCAAGGGGCTCAAGTCCTGTGTTGAGCCCTTCAGCAGTAATTCCAGTCTGGCAATGTTTTACTATGTGAACAGCTAATATAATTTCTGGTCCCTCAGGAAGATTAAATGCTTGCAGATCTGTGCTGGCTATAAACCAGTTTGTGTTCCGGATCCAAATGCTGGGATTCTAGCTGAAATCATCTTCCCTCTGTAACTGTGACACAGATGACATCAGGAAATCTGTTGTGGTTATTGGCTCAGACCTCAAATGCCAACACTTTACAGAGCAGGCCCCTTCCCTAATTCACAAAGCATTTTTAAAGGAGTAGACAGTGCATATTACTTATGAGGAGAGAATCAAAATAGCTGCATAGTAAATGTTTTCAGAATGTAATGAATGGTTATTTTGTGTAGGAATCATGAATGGTGAGAAGCATACTGCAGTGTTTATGAATAATTCAGACATCATCAAAAAATCTAAATGTTTTCTGGTAATTTTTGCTAATTAAAAATCAAATTTGTCTGTATTATACTCTGTGTGCTGATACTTAGTATGTTTTAATTGTGGTGAGTCAAAATCTAGTTACAGAATCACACTAAAGAGGAAAGATTTCCTGCTAGATTTCCTAGAATGTCAATAGTCAACAGATGTATATTGAACTCCTACATTTGTATTTCATTAAATAAAAAAAACAAAATTAATTTAAAGGTAAACTTATGCTCATCTTATGTGTGCACAAAGACAATCAATAAATATATCTATTCCATCTATTCAATATCTATTCAACAAAGTGCTTTAGTTGTACTCATTTTAAGAGGTAGGCAGTCATTTTGCAGTTGGTAAGGCTCTTTTGAAGCTTTTCAGACCAGAAACAGGGCATGGTACTGCCTCTCACACACCTCCTGACTAAGGTAGTTCTTCATTAGGATAAAGTATAAAATATTTTGATTTCTTGTTTTATTGTATACATAAATCTTTGTACAAAGTATTGTACTTTGTAACATAATATTTGGATGAAACCAACAAAAATCTAAATTAAGATGGGAACAATGGGGCAGACAGCTTCCAGATCAGACATCATATGTCCTAGATTCAAGGGTGGTGGTTACCATGAAAACTCCATAGGTCTCAAGCACTTGGATCCTGTATCACTTAAACTTGGCAATATTTTATTTCATCTGTTCAAATGAATTCTCAGTAGCTGTAATGAATCCTTTCCTTTCTGGCAGGGAATTATATGATTCCCTAATATTGACTCAGTTCCCTTGAATATTCAATGCAAAATCATTGGACATTTGTTAATAGAACAATTAACATGTACCAAAAAGGAATTGCATCAGGGAGATTATATTTGCTAATAGATTTTTTTTTCTGCTATGCTAAATTATATTTTTTCTTTATAAATCTTTATTAAACGCTGCCAATTCAGCATCTTTAACCTGATTGTTTCATTTGCATGCTTTGCCTTTGTGATTGGATTACAGTTTGTTGTACTTTACTCTTCATTATAATCTCTCTGGATGTGTAATTATGCATTATTACTTAATATTCAATTTACTTTGTCCAGTATTTGAGTGTAAGGTATTGAGGCAATAATATGTAAAAAATTTTTCTGCTTCTTCAAGCCCTTCTGCAACTCTTCACCTCAGCCTCTGTAACTGAGGAAAAAATTAACTGGCATTAACTTTGGTGCCCAAATTTCAAACGTGTTTTAATATATTCTCAAGGACAGCAAATTAGCACAGGGAAATAAACAGTGATAAAATATACAAGATTATTATCAAAGGTTTATTATTATTATTATTATTATCATTATCATTATCATTATCATTATCATTAATCATCATCAACATTATTATTTAAACATTGTTTTATAGCAAATAAAAACCTCAAATTCAGACTTATAAAACAAAATATGTGTTTTCTGACTTACCTAGATTTAAATCAATAATTTACTCAATTGCTACAATAGAGTGACTTAAAGTGTACCTCACAGAAATAAAGTGAAGAGCTGTAAGAAAGATAAAGAACTGTCTAACCAAGAGACTGCAAAATGTTTATGTTAAGAGTTCTCTAAAGAAGGACTAGTAATGAAATTTTTCAGGGATAATTTTTCATATTCATCCTCATTAGCATGTTGATTAATGACATTACAGGAAGAATGACAAATATGCCAAAGGGAGCTTTGGTGGTATTGAAAAGAACTGGGGCAGTTCATAGCTAATAATGATACAACCCAAAAGCTTATCAGTTAGAAATGGCAATTCAGGAAATATCTCTCCTTGAATCAGTCTCTTATGGATGACCAAGCTGTAAATATTATATACCTCTGGAACAGTCTGTCCTGATTTTAGTCACTCATAGGGCCTCACTTATAGAACTGTTTATATTCTGGTCTCTTAAGCTAGGATGAACACTGTCTCTTCACAAGAAGTCACAGGAACAAAGTAAGAGCAGCAGGTACAAGTTGCACTGGGACAGACTAGCTCAACATAAGAAAGAAATTTTTACAGCAGGAACAATCAACTTTTCAAGAGACATAGAACCACAGAATGGTTTGGGTTGGAAGTAGACATTGGAGATCACCTAGTTCTAAACCCTCTGCCATGGGGCACCTTCCACTAAGCCAGGTTGCTCAGAGCCCAATCCAGCCTGGCCTTGAACACTTCCAGGGATGAGTCATCCACAGCTTCTCTGTTCCAGTGCATACCTTCATATATCTAATCTAAACCCAATCTCCTTCAGTTTGAAGCCATTCTGCCTTGTCCTGTCACTATGTGCCCTGGTAAATTCTCTTGTTCCATCTTTCCTGCAAGCTCCCTTCAGGTACTAGAAGGCTGCAGTTAGATCATCCCAAAGCCTTCTTTTTTTAGGCATGGTAGAGTCTGTACTTCTGCTTTCCTCATATATTTCTAATTGCCTTCTAATTATGTACTCTCATGTCAAGACAAAACCCATGGGACACGGCAGAAAAAATTACTCTATTACTAGAAAATTCTCTAAGTCTTTGTCTTCCAGTTTTAACTGAAAGCCATTTAGGTAGAAGAACTGGACACTGAACAATGTTAGGACAAACTGGAAAAATGGGTTTGATTATCTAGTTGAATCTCAAATATCTGAGCCTCATCAGTGAGTCATGAGGCATTAAGATGGTAGCTTGCTTCTTTATATTTTAAAGGGTCTTCAGTAGCTGCTTTAAGGTCATTTACTCATGGATCTGGAAGAAAAAGTATTCACTGCAGCTCAGTTTTAGCAGAAGTACTTGGGACTTCTTTGCAGACTTGATATCAAAATTATGCCTGAAAATCAGCTCTGGATTTAAATAACAAAGATGTAAAGTCTGTTATCTGCAGATACAAGTACAGCAAGCTGGTAAACATTTAATAGTTTGCAATAAAACCTGTGAGATTAAGCAGCATCATTATGCCTAGCCTTCTGTATTGACTCCTAATGAGTGACTGTCTGAAAAAAATAAGCAAATACAAATTTGAATATGAATGCTGACTCGGAAAAGCCATTTTGTAAAATGAGAAACAAAATAATTTAATCTGAGGATGCTAACCCTAGATATAATTTCTGTCCTGAAATATTAAAATTTAGGGAAGATATTAAGGAAGGGTTCATCTTTAACTTTTTCTAGTACAAAGCAATAAACAGCATGACAGAAAAAATTAGATAAACATCCTCATTTTTTCCAGCCCATCACTAAAAACTTGGATTTGTACAATCACTGTTTGGAAAAGCCATCTGTGTTATCTATAACTTTGTAGCATTCAATATGGATAGAACTCTTTGTGACAGACTAGTAAGTGTCTTGCCTGAGGTTGTTGTGGCTGATAAAACCCATCACCCTTGTATTTCAGTTTGGCTTTTACTTTTCTTTCTTTGTAAACCTACTGGGTTTCCTGTCATAGTCTATAGCATTGCTGTAGATGAACATCCTAAATTACTTTTCAGAAAACTACTTTAAATCATGTCTGAACTAAGATTGTTTATTTCTTTTTCTTTTTTTCCTTCTTGTCTTTAAAAATATGAATCATACATAATTAATCAGGGTATATATGTGTGGATAGATAGATAGATAGATAGATAGATAGATAGATAGATAGATAGATAGATAGATAGATAGATAGATGGATGGATGAATGGAGGCACCCACAGAAATACAAATGAACCCCTACATATGTTTACAGGGCCAGGCACTTTTTCTTCCAAGTTACTATTGCTAAGCAACCAGTTCCTCCTGCCTGCTGCTCTAATAAAAAGTGTTCTTAACAGAGCTGCATGAAATTGTATTTCTTCTGGAAAACCCTTGTGGTCAATCTTGGAGGGCTTCAGGGATAGGCTTTTTTAGAATCATGAATGGAATATTGTTAGATTTGACACTTTAACAATAGTGTTGAGGTATCCCAGATAATTGTTCAAAAGCTTGCTTCAGCTGCCTCTTGGTAATTTTAACAATTTTAAAACCACCTTGAGTGGCTCTAACTTTATCAGCAGAGTAATCTATGTTTTTTTGATACTTTGAATGGGTTGATTGTCCTTATTGCATATAGATATGTCTGAGTTTGTAATACAAACTCAATGTCCTATTCAAAGAGTCACTACAAATATATGATTGTTATAGAAACATATTTCCCTATTTAGTTTGCACTTTAAGGATTTTTTACTTTGTTAACTGTTCCAGCTGTTCACGGTCCTTCTCCAAAAAAGACTAATCAATCACCCCACAATGCCTGGAGATGCCTCAGAGCATGGAAACTTCAGACTGACAAAACCAGAAGTGTTTAGCAGAACCTCCTTGTAAATCTTTCAAGTGCTACAGGAAGAGGTAAATAAGTAGTAGAGTGACAAGAATATGAAAAAATCCCCCAGTTATTTTTTAAAATACAGGATCAATATCATCCACCTCAGGAATTTATACTCAAAATATCAGCTCTTGTCATGTCTCTTGGCTTTTTCAGTGAGTCCTGCATTTAGACCCTACACCTGAAACAATACTTTTGTAGACTCATAATCCTTCAAGTGGTCCAATTACAAATCCTCAGTTATCCCTGCACTATGTTCATGGATTCCTCCTGATCTCTCATAAGGGACCTATTTAGTTGTTCTGCACAGGATTTTCAGGTCCTTAGCAGACCTGACCTGCTCAAGTGCTATCATAAATTATCTTTCTGAGCTTCTGCTGATAGAGCAGTTTCCACAGGTTTTCAACTGAATAATGTTTACATCCTGAAATTTTCAAATTGGAAGAGTTTTCCTGGTAGCAACTTTTTGTAACAGGTAGATGATAACAACTTACACGTGAAAATGAACATTCTTGCTGTATGGGCTAATGTGCCCCATTCTACCAGCACCCCTGAGCCCTGCTGTGATGGAGAATAAGCCATTCAGTGACCATGGGTGAAATGTTCAATGTCTACATGCAGCAGTTGTTCTGTCTTTAAAAAGAGAATACAGATTACTTACACATTTTTGTGCGTTGTATTCAGAACTCTGGACCAGAATGTGCTGTACAAGTAGGAGCGTTACATCCTCTCTCAGTGCACTTGTAATGGATTCACCATCACTGCATGTAGAGAGGAAAGACATTCTGAGTAGTAATTTCAAAGAAAGGTAGTGCATTTATTATGCTTTTAGGGTTTCCATTTGCCTGCTACCCAACTGATTTTCTAAATGCCACCATACTGTGATGTCCATGTCATCATCTATTATGGAAGAAAAAAAAAAAAGGAAGCTGTACTTAATGTTATTCATACTTTTAGCTGCAATTCAAAAACTTCCTGACTGCTTCTTGGATGAAAATCAGAAAAGCTACTCTAGTGGCAGTAAGTAAATACTTAGGAAGAAAGAAAAGACAAAAATCACCAGGTAATTTTATAGGCAACATGCAAGAGTTTTTTGCAAGTATGAACTCAAAACCTGCTTTTTATCCAAAATAATTTTAAAGCATGCATTTTACTTGTTTTTTGATTAAAACAAAAATATATATGAAATTTTGTGTGTATTAAGTTGTCTCTCAACTTAGAAACTTACACATTTACAAACTTTACACTATACTGTAGGACAGTACACTGAAATTGTTGCGCTATATTTCGAATGAGAAAGCAGATTTTCTACTGTTTTGAACAGGTTCTTTTAGAAAACAAAGCCGAAACTGTGTATGTGTGTATGGGATGGGGGGAAGGGAAGGATATTAGCCTGAGTCTCTGAGGATGTATACAGTAATTTACTTTTTAAATCATACTTTCAGTAGATATAGGTAATTTTTAAACAATTTTGCCCAGTTATTTAGCCATTACACTTAGCTATATACCATCATATTTCTGTTATCAATGGAAATTATTAGCTAGCTGCAAGAATAAAAATATCTTTTGACTTAGAAGCAATTGCACCTGCTGGTTATTTGTAAAAGGTGTAGTGATGGCTAAGCTTTGTCCTAAGAAAACGTAAAAATCTGTTGTTACAGTGACAGACCGAAAAATGCAGGCATGAAAGAAAAATGTTAATTTTCAATAGCTGAAGAACTTGGTTACCTTTACACTTGTGGAATTTAAAATAATTTTTTAAACATTTCAAATTTCCTAAAGTAAGTATTTAACAAATTTAAGCATTGATACTTACAGAATTAAAACGTTAACTAAAATGTTAACTAAATTTCCAGTTAGTTAATATTATTCTAATTGTGACTTCCTTAATGTGACTTCCTTAAGGCTTCTTTTCATGCAAGTATTTGGTATATTGTAAAGCAGAGTGTCTCTCAAGTCTCCCCATTACTGAAGTGGCCATACATGGTGCCCTCCAGTTCAAGGAAAATAGCAAATGCAAGGAGAAACATATCGAACATAAACTTTTTTTTTTTTTTCTGAGCATTCCAAGGTTGTTAATCATTGCAGATTATACATGTTGGTCCATCACTGAAGTGCAAAGTGGCAGCTGCTCAGGAGCACTGAGCAGAATTCCCTTTCTTACACTGACAAGCAGAGAGTTCTGCAGCCAACTTAAATTGCAAGTGGAGCTAGAAAGAGAGGAGGTATTTACTCAGGATGTCTTGGGAATAACACTTTTAATCCTGTGAAAAGTGTTGTGGGATACTTAGTGACCCGCACACTTAAAGAGTCTGTCACCTATCTTTCATCTAGAAGCATTTACCTCCATCCAGTTGTTAGAACAGGTTTGGGATATTGTGCGTTCAAAAGAAAAGCTGCGTCTTCTGAGAATTTATGGCCTTTCTTGGCCTTTCTAGCTGCACAAACCCATGAAATTCATCCAGGAAGTCATGAAATTTATCTTGACTTTGGATGTAGAGTCACAACATATAGATTGGTTAGGGTAATACTGCTTTATGTTTGGAATTGCATTAGGACTTGTCTACATTAATGCAATTGTGAAAGTTAACCCAAATTGACTAAAGTCGTGAATTCAGAGCATCATTAATTAAAGTAGATTAGTGGATTCACATCCTGAATAAATTAAATTAAACCAAATGCAAGCCCTCCTTAATTCTGAATGAGAGTGTCCAGGCAGGAGTTTAATATAGTTTAACTAATCCATTTTTAAAGATAATTCTGATTGATCTTAATGGGTGTCCATGAAAATGAGGCATACGAAGGTGGATATCTGTATGTGTGGGTGAACTCATACAGAAACTCAAAGAAATATAATCAAATTAACAAAATACAACTTCGTTCATTTACATTTTCCATTTCAGGAAGTATGCTGCTTAAAAATTCAAAATCGTAGGTGTGGCCAAGATAAAAGAGTTCTATGTTTCCAGCCATATTAGGTTTCAAAAATAATGAACTTTTAAGGTCAAACTGTATGTAGGAAAACATTATTCACTTTTGTGTGTGGATCAATCTCATTAAGCCTCCTGCTCCCTTTAATAAATATGTCGCTTTACAGCGGCAACATGAATAATTGTCCGTACAGAAAACCTTAAACTCGGTAGCATTGCAGACAATAAAAGAAACCAGACAAACTTGAACATCATGCACACACTATTCCCTTCACAAGGCACAGCCTGTCCTCAGTGTTGCAGCGACACAAGCTGGGGAAAATAGAAGGGGATAAGGGCTTGAGGTTTAAGGACAAAATAGATTGCAAGACTCTTCACAGCTTGTTTATTTTTAATTTCCCATTTAATTTGCAATATATATTCCCCTTCCGTCTTCTACTGCTGAAAAAGTTTCCTCATTGTGCAAATTGTAAGTCATGTTTCCAGCCCAGCTGGAAGGACTCTTGCATTTCCTTGCTGTTAATGGTCCTTCATACTAATGTGGTGACATAGACAACATTTGTTATTGCAGTTTCTACTTTCTGAATAATATTAATTATTATTCATGACAATTATTACCTGTTTGTTCAGAAAACTTTTTCAGCTGAAAAGAAATTACTGGGAGAAACAAACTTTATATGCTGCACCGTTAAACTAGTCATGATGTGTGGGGTTAAGAGTGGAATGAATGATTTCTATTTTTATAATATTTTCTGCTAATCTCCAATTCATTATTCTTCTCTGAATCAACACCTTGCAGCAATGAAACAATGCACACAAGAAATTTATTCTAAATGATTGCAAATTTGAGCAAAAAATATGGGCCATTTCATGTAAAAATGGAATATTGTCATATGCAAATTGATAAACTACTGAAAATAGGGTGTGTGAAAGAAGGAACACTGATTCTTAGGCAGAATGTTAATATGCTGAACATCTAGATCACTTAATCATTAAAAATAACAGTAATATGTAATGTCACTTAATCATTAAAAAAATAACAGTTATATGTAATGTGGAAAGTTTAACACTCAGTAGTGTGAACAATGGAAAAGGTCAGATATCAAATTACTGAATTTGTCATTGCCTGGAAGGATTTGTAGGAACTGTAATGGCAAAATCTGTTTTTATATTGATTTTATGACTGGTCCCAGTTTTTCTTTCTGTATTTGCCAAGTCCCTCACTGGGTATTAGATCATACTTAGACTTCTTAAGAGAACTGTAATCTCACATTTCAGGGCTAAAATGCCAGCTAGATAAAAGTGAGAAATTTGTTAATACTTTCCTTTTTAACAGAATCTGATAGCATACAAATCAATTTCTAGCTTTTAGCCTCTGCAGTACATTTGCTTTAGAATCATATAATATCAACTTTATAAGAGAAGTATTAAGCTAAAATGAAATTCTGAAGTTTCACCTGTCAGTTTAGAATACTGAAATTTTAGCCATTGTGGTCTAATAATGTCATATTTCTATAACATTTTTTGAAAATCCAACTCTCTAAGATTATGTTTTGACTCTGTATATTGGAACAATTGCCTTCTCCTATCTCTTGAAGTAACATCTGGGTTGCATCCTGCCCCCATGCAGGCAAGACTGGATAACATGCAGTCTTCCCTCTTTGCCCTAATTTCTGTGGAAAGGACATGGAGATATGTAGGCCAAAGTGCTCCACACCTCATGGAAGAGTTCAAAAGTTTGGGACAACAACAGATCTGTATTTGCTGAACAAGTTCAAGAAACCCTTCCTGCCTTCAGAAGATGACTTTTAGTATTTTTTTAGTCAGACTGTTTCCAAAGCACTGGGAAATTTGGCTCTGTATCTATGAACTATCTAGGCTGACTAGAATCCTTCTTGTACAAGGTCTGGGGAGTGTTATTTCAGGGAGAAAGTCATAATAAATTGCATGCTAAGTTTTCAGTCAATAGGAAATACTGAATACAGATTACAGAGGTACATCTTAGTGTCTTTTGCTCTTTGAGTGTCTTCAGTATAGAACTTGTGAGTGGGGAAATACCCTGTGTTGTTGGGTTGTCTCTGTTTAGGCACCTAAGTTATCTATTTAAAAAATGGAACAGTGATTATATCTCTATTCTTAACCTCAGTGGGAATTTAGTACTGCTTTTCTGTAGACCCCTGTACCCCTGCTATCATCTGAAAGCTTCTTGGTGCATTGCAGTAACTCACACTGGGGCACCCCTGTGCTCTGCCCTCTGCACTACAGGAGGCTGATGCCCATGCCTGCCCCTCTTTGTTCTGAGCTGGGGGCTCTAATTCAGCTCTGATGGGTGATTGGGTTTTCAAAAGGCAAGAATGAAAATTATGGTGTGCCAAAGCCAAGACACACAAAGAAATGTGACATCCAAGTTTTAGAGTTATCACGTTAGAAATCAGTTTTGGAGACTGCAAATGGATTTTATCCAAAAGGTTTAGTACAATCTGGGTTTAAATATGTGCTCTAAATCTTCTATGTGTTGAACTTTTTGGTAAATTCTTCACTTTAGGAAAAAATAAATACTTTTCAAATATATGCAGTATTCTGGAGAATCATTTAATGTGATGCCATCTCATATAAAATATGGGTTTGTGTACAGTGTTCTATCTCATTAAAGAATGGTGAAAACAAGGACAGCAGCTATTTATTTTTTGATGCTTTAAGCATATTAGGAAAGGTTAAGCACTTAAAATTATATTGTTCAGTATGACAAAGAAGAATTAGTTTTCTCTTTTGCCCTATTTCCATTTTCACAGAGAGAAATGAAATGAAAGTTTATAAGAGAGATTATGTCAAATAGGCCAAAATTATATCAAATCTTGATGGCAAATGGAGCCAGAAATTTTCCTAAACAGGAAAACAAAGGATTCCTTAGAGGTCATAGAGTACTAGGCTAAAATGAAGGCATTGCGGCTAATATCTTGTGTGCTTTGATAGGTGAGGACAATGTAATGGCCCCTGTGAGACAATCATTAGGCAAAACCATTTGAAGCAGTTTTGTGGTTGCTCTGTCTTACAAAACAAATTAGACTGCAGCTGCCGAAGGGATTTAGACAATACAAATATCATCACATTTTTCTCTGTTTTTCTCTTTCAGTTCTGACAAAAAAAGTCTGCAGATGTACTCAGAAATCTGTCCAGTAGTAATTAGATTAACATGGTAATTGGACTGTAACTTCATTTATTCATGCAAATGAAGACTAATCCATTTTTCCAACCATTTTTTGTTGTTGTTTTAACAAATAGAACAACTTATTTGGTATCGCATTTAGTTGACTTTCTTTTTTGCAGGTATCATATTTTTCAATAGATGAGAAAGTTTTTTGAGGCTTAAAGGTCACATCATTGTATATGAACACAAGGTCTTGTCCCTCCAGTGAAATAGCATATTTAAGAAACATATGATAAGCAAGCCCAAGTATGAGGGTTAATTTCATTGAGTATCATTTGGAATGACCTTGTGGTACTATTTCCTTTTTGCATTTCATATTATTTATCAAGTGAGAAAAAGCAAAAAATTAGAGAAGATAGTGTCCTATATAAATCTTAAATATCAAGATTAAATGTACATTTTGGTCAGTTTTAATGTTGTATATTTGACCTAACCTTACAGGTCATGAGTTTCTGAACTGACTTCTTCCTCAATATGTTAGAATATAATTAGCTGTAATCTTCTATGAGGATAAATTAATTTTTTTTTTTCTCAACTGACATGTGTCTCTATACACATGCATACATGCACACACACACACACAAAAACACATATATTTCCACTCTAGTTGAATAAAAACAGTTTTCAAATTATGCATTGTAACTCTCAACATCTGAAGGACAAAAAAGAAAGCTCACCTGATCTGTGAACATTTTAGGGGTTGTTTGACCGAAGGGTTGTTTTTCACTAAACTTTGTATTTTGATACACACTTACCCTGTAAAGTTCAAACACCTTCAAACTGCAAATGCAGAAGTTTTGTACACTCAATGCAAACGGTTGAACCTGCAAAAATACCAGAACTGACAGAAAGAACTGCAGGGTAAAATTTATTTGACAAAGTTGAAGAGATTCATGTGTTGTGGAAGAATGTAATTTGTGCTAAGCACGTTCTGTGGTTGGAGAAACAAAGACTGACTTCACCTCAGCACCCTAACACAGTTTGATTACCAGCTGGAAGAACAGTGTTGATAAAACTTGTAGGATATTTATGTCTAGCAATGTTGAAACAGAGGTGGACATTTAGTCTGAAGTCTGTGATTATCTGTAGTATAAACAAAGATATAGCCTTGCCCTTTTGAAAAGGTCAGGTGCAACATTTCCTAAGATGCTGGGCAAACTTGCAGAGCAAGAAAGGGCAAAGAAGGAAATATTCAGAGGCAAAATATTCAGAGGATGCATAATCAGAAATGCTATGTCAGCATGTCTGTGTGACCAGGTTAAAATAGGGGAAATAGGCATAAACACAGTAATCTGTTTAATCTGATGAAATTAGAGGAAACTAAGTGATTTGTGTTAATAATAATAATGTAGTTTCTTTATTTTAAAACTGATCAATCTTTGCTAAAAAGGATAGGTACTAGGATAATTCAGTCAATGATTCAGAGAGGCACAGAGCATGCTGGCATGCTGAGTAAGAGGGGAATGCTCAGGAAGTGTCAGAAGGTGACCAGGTGACAGGTTTGTCTCCCAGGTGTTGTTGCTGGTGGTGCACCACTGTGTCTACCTTGTTCTTTGGGGGCTGTGGCACCAGGTGCACTCTGCAAGGCACAGGGCAGGAGTGATCAAGAGCTCATATGGATCAAAGTGATTGAAAGAGAAAGGAAGGTTAAATCTGAGCTTAGAGAATCTGTTTTACTCCATTTCAGTGTCTGCTGAGAACACCAACTGCCTGAAGCCATACTCTGTTAGGTTAGCTGAGCCTTTTCAGCAGTGCCATGCTCCCAAAAAACTGTCAGCAGGGCCTGGCTAAATGCTATCTGTGACCATCATATTAAAATTTACGGTTTTAGTCTTTTTTTTCCCCCACTGGGAAGAAAAGACAAGAGGATGCTGGGACTACTTGACTCTACCATGACTTCTAGAACCACAAGCTTTTGTAATAAAAGTGTCTTTCCAAGAGCCTTATATCTAAAAACATTGTGTTGCTATGCTAGAAAAACTCAGTGACAACATATAGAATTCAGGATTACATTTAAAAAAAAATTCAATGCTTTAAAGCATATCAGAGACATAAAAATTTTGTTTTAATCGACTGTGTTTAAAATATGTGGGACAAGTCAAAATATTTCATTGGATCTTGATTAATAATTAAATGTAGTCCAGCATTTTTCTGCTACCAATGGGGTTTATTTTTTTGCCTCTATACACTATCTTGCGATTCAATCTTTCTCTTTTTTTCTTGTTTCGTAAATGTCCTGATAAGATTTTAAATACCTTTTTATTTCTCAATATTTTTTGAAAAGAATAGATGTCTGCAGTAGTCTTTCCTTATAAGTAGTTCTGAAAAAGTTTCAGAAAGACAAAAAAAGTTAAACTTCAGTGGTAGGTCCAGGCCCCCACACAATTCTGGGACTTTGTGACCATCCCCAACTCTTGTGACCAGTAGTAATCACAAAATTAATAACTATTGCCCATCAGAATAGAAAAAAAATGCATCCAAAGATATATTAGAGCAAAGGAAAAAATTAAAGAGAAGAACAAACAAATCCTTTTTGACTCACAAAGAACACAAAATGTCAAATGGAAAAGATTATATTATAACCCTCACATGCTGAAATTGCCTTTAAGGCCAACTGTTCTATTTACTGAATAAATTGATCATTATTTCCATTCTGCACTCAACATGAAACACAAGTAGCATGACATTAATTTGCTTTTCAGGACAACTTGTATTTTTCTGTGAGGTATCCTAGATTTAGGAATTTTTTCCAAAAAAACCCACACTGTTTTGCTGTGACAGACTCTGAGCTAATGACTTTGAGGTACTAACATAATATTCTTCATTTTTCCCATGGTGGGTTGAAAAGATGTATTAAGGAAAATATAAAAGAAAAAAATCCAGTTAGTGTCTATAGGAAATAGCCTTGTATGAAACATAGTGGGGGTACATGCAGTGAGAGGTGGCTGATAAGTTCATATGCTGTGATTTCTTCATTCTGTATTTCATAAAAGCTTCTATATCTTGGAGTGAAGACTAAAAGTAATTACACCTAAACACAAGTGAGTGCAGGCCTTTCATGTATGTGAAATCCCTGCTCTTTTTAATGTACATTTTTTCCTTGTGAGCTGTATTTTATGCCAAAATATTCTCAAAGAGCATGCTGTCTAAGGAACAAGATAAGAGTCAAAAGTGGTGCAAACCATTACTGTGAGAAAAAGCTGACAAGAAACGGGGTGTTTTGGAGTTCTACAGTGGTGTCTTGCTTGCATTTTGAAAAACACCTCAGCTGCAAAAAGGTGATTTTTGAGGACAGTGAAGATATTAGACTCCCAGTAAGAATTCTAAAAGAACTACATTGCATCAATGGGACTTCATGGGCTGAAAATAAGCTAGAAACTTCTGTTTAGAGGAGAATTCTCTTGAATAGTAAGACCACAAATATCTATTGCCCTTCTCCAATGAAATCCAATGAATTTTCAGTGGAAAATACATTCTTCTTTCATAAGTGCCTCTAGTACATTTGAAATACCTCTCAGAAGGACCTCTTGCTAAGACTGATTGCATTTATGTCATATATAAAGCGCATCTGCAAAAAAAAGAAAAAAATGCAAGAAATAAAACTACAAGAACTGTTGAAATTAGCAACTTATACTTTTCTATTGCTTTATATTTCTGTTTTCCATTTATGTGAGATTCAATACGTTATTCAAGTGGAACATAGATGCATACCCTGGAAGAGCTGGAGTAAAGTCTAGGAATTCATGATGGAAAGTTGCATGCTTCCTCTTTGAACCATGCATTTTCTTTCAGTATTCTGAGTATAGTTCTGCCATTTCTTCTCCTCTATAATTTGAAAGCCATTACCATCTCATAGAAGTTTAATATAGTGGGGAAAAAAGTGTTACAAATTAACAGGGCAAGGAAGAGATCATTGGATGAAAGATATGTAGAAATTTTTCAAGTAAATTTTTAATTGGATAAGAGATAGTAGTCATTCAAACAGCCATTTTTATTTAACTTACTCAATTCAAATCACAATTTTTAAGTCCTAAGTTATGAAAATGAGGACTTTTCTTTTTCAGAATGAAAGGCTAATTTTCCTCCACATCGCATTTAACTTGGCAGCATAGTTAGTGCATGCTTGAATAAAGAGAAGTAAAAGGATAATTATTTATGTGAAATATTTTTGAACTCAAGTACCATACAATTATGAATTGCTATTTGGTTTTTCTTGCAGTTTGCAGTTTGCCATAGCTGATCTCATACTCTTTTGGGACAGACAACTTTCCCAGCCTTTTTGTTTAGGGCACTATAAATCTGAGGGACAAAAGAAAAGCTAAGAAGAGAAAACAATAGGCCAAATTTTTATGAGCAGTCTCTGTGTTTAGAGCATTATAAAATAACTAAGATAATGAAATATATTTTGTCTGCATAAATTTCTATGAAACTTGATAGAGTTTATGAAAAAAGTCTAAAAAATTGCATTTGTCAGAAAAGTTTGGATTAAATTCTGTATGTTAAGATTTTTCTTATGTTAATTTTAGAAAAATACTGTATTTAAGCAAGTTTGTCACAGTGAATCATGCTAAAGCAGGGATCATGTTCTGAGAATGTTGTTCCATGTATTATGCCCTAGGAAGCTAAAAAACCCCCAAGGTTTTATCCCATCAAGCAGCCTTTGCCTTCTCATGGAATGCTCCCAACACATTTGTTAGGGGGAAAAAAAAACCTGCCAGGAGAAACCAGAAGACACATACAGTCAACTCACATTGGAGTAGAATACATTCCCTCCTGTGTATATTTGGTGTGTTCTATTTTTGCTTTACCTGCCAGGTCTGAAATACCTGTTGGCTCCTCTGCAGGACTGCAGCGGTGGTCTCAGAGAAGTGACTCCACTTCTCCACTTCTTTTATGACAAGGTCATAAAAGGATTCAAAAGTGCTTGCAGATATTTGGAAAATATAGTTTTAATGAAAAAACATAGAAATTTTTTATCTATAATTATATGTATATGATCGATGTCTCTAAATGCACTTTATATATGTCACTCCCTGAAGTTATCCTGCGTTAGTTGTTTGACAGTGACATTCTACAAATTTGAACCGTTAGGAGATTACAAAAAGATGGCAAGTTAAAACAGAGAATCACATTTTCAGAAAACTTGAGTTGAACTGTTCCAAATCATACCAAAACATGAAAATAATAATATTCAAGAATCTCCTAGAAACAGAAGTGCCTAATTATTATCCCTGATACATTAGTTCCCTTCTATTAACCCCCTTCTAGCTGCTCTTCTGCAGCAGAGCTGATCCTTCATTCAGCTCTACAGGTGTTTGCCCGTGTCTGAAATTGTTCCCATCCACATATATTTGACAAGATCACTTTTTACCTCCAAAGAAAAAAAGCAGTGCCTGCTCCTTACCATCATGCAAGCAAGGAAATGTTAGCAAGGAACTGGGAGCTATTTTTATCCTTTTCCTGGATGATGAGCATTTTGTTATTTCCCACTTACTCTCATTCCATATATCACAGTGCAAAATTGCATTTTCTCAGGTGCATCTGAGGACTCAGTTCAGTAGTTTGCTTGGTTATAAGGGACAACATCACAACCATTAATTTTGATCATGTAATCACGTGCTCTGCAGCACCCTCCAAAAATATGAATCTCTTGCCATATGAAGTAATACTAGCTTCATAACATTCCTCTTTAATCACTTTTGCAGCACATTGTGCTGCAAAAAACCTTCAAAAAAGGTTTATAAAAAACCTTAAAAACCTTATAAAAGTCTGTAATTTTAATAATTACTATAAAATGCTCTGTAAAATGCTGTTGACACAATGGAAATTCCTCAATCATGTCTTGCCCACTTTTAGAGCAAGCAGTCATTGAATTTAAACTTCTAAAAAACAGAATATGAAATATTAAGGCAAGCCACAGATTTATTCTGTAAGACTTGATATATGGATTGACACCTTTCCCCACTATTAGTATTGCTCAATTACTTATGCTCTTTCCTGCACACTGTGGAAATACCTTCACAGCCAAACAGCTTCGCTGTTCTCTCCTTCCCTGGGCACCATTGGTACCTCAGTTTAGGCAAGAGAGCTCTGAGAAGATGGGGTCAGAGAAAGCACTGTTCCTTCCTCTGTGTCCTCTGGAAGTGATACTGGGAACAAGAGGAGGTTCAAAAGCTCACAAACTTCCAGGTGATGGCAGCTTCTTCATCTTTTTTGGGGAATCCAGGCTGTCAGAAAGTTGTAAATTTAACACATAAAAGCAGTAATAATTTAACAGCCTCTGCTAAGGGATTCCATGAATTAGTTATGTTTTCTGGCTAGAAAAGCTTATGAAGTAATGTGGAAAATATACAAGGAAATACAAGGAAAAGGCAGTTTTGTTTAAACTGATAATAACATGTATTATAAATGTTATTACTCAGAGGTGCAACCACACTGATTGATGGGCTTGCTTGAGAGAGAATTCAAGACATTTTGATGCATTTGGAACAAACATATTTTAGGGAACTATATGTGACTATTTTGCTTCTGGCTAAATATAGATATAGGGGTTTTCCTTGTAGATTGTTATTTTTCATGATTTAGTGAGAACTGAAAACATATAAATGTGTGTATGTGTGTGTATAGAAGACAAAAATCCAGAAGCAGCTTTCAGTACACCACTGGAAGCGTATTAATATTAGGCTTGAATAAGCCAAATGCAGTCAGGAACAAGCCTGAATTTTAGAACTTTATCCTAAAATGGTCATGAATTATTTAGAGGACTTACTCATCAGTCTGTCAGATGACTGTTGAAATTTAAGAAATAAGGGGTGCTCTCCACAGAGTGCTACTGAAGAAATATTAGGCAAATTAAACAGAAATTTCATCTTTCCTTGCTATAAACTTTTCATTTCAGAAAGAGATTGTATGGAAGGTATCAGGGATGACCTCAATTTCATTGCAGTTTTTCAATTGAGTTGGAGTGTAATAAATATATTTTCATTTGATTGCTATTATTGTTACATCATTATACAAGGTCTTAAAAGGGTTAAGTAAAAAATCTGGTTATTTTTGTAATGCCTCAATATCTACTATTTTTATACTATTTTTTAAAAAAATCTTCATGAAATATAAATGCTTTAGGATTTTATACATTTTGGAAAGCAAAATACTTGAAAGGATCAGATCACTGCCAGTGCACGCTGTATTCTAAAATAGCTACCCAATATCTTTTTTGGAGAGTGGGCCAAATATAGGTACTGACATTTCTTCAGCACAAAATTGTGTTTGGTTGTCATTAACATATATGAACTGCCACAAAATTTCATTGCATATTTGCCAATTTTGGCAACAGGGCTGCAGAGAAATCTTTATCCAAGACCATCTTAATGTGGAAAATTTCTCATTTGTCAAAATATGTCTTCTCTCAGTTCCACTCTATCTGTCAGCTTTCAGCTGTACACTTATACTTGAGTTCTGCCCTACAGTTCTGTGCACTTTCCCTCACTTTCTTGTGAGTAATCTACGCCAACTATTTTAGTGAACACTGCTTTTTGCTTGTCACAACACAAACTAGAGTGAGGTCTTTTAGAAGGATACTGATTTTCATGAACACAGTTCACAAAATTCTCCTTCATCTTCGTGACTAAAATCAGGGACACTGACACTCCTTCGTCCCTATTCTTAGTAAATACGAGAAAACCTCCCAGCTGTTACATAGAACACTATAATTTTATACAAGAAAAAACACCAGTACTCCTGTTGTAAGTGAACTAAGAGAAGTTGTGGAAGAATAGACCAAGGATCTTTTATCTCAGGAATCTAAAAAGTAAAATACCAGTTTGCAATAGTGGCTTTTACACACAATTTGTGTGTGTCTGTGAGCACGTATAAAAATTTCTCAACAAAGTTATCTAGAGAAGAAGAAAATAAAGAGTATCAACACCATACTTTTAAAGAGTAGAATTTAAGTCGCTATCCTTAGTCTTAGAATTGATATTTTTGGATGAACAAACGGCTCTCCATATTTCAAGTATCATAGTATTTAATCCAGTGCTAAAAGACTTCACAATTCTTCTCTAGTGTATTTGCAGGCTTTCTCTTTTCTATTTTTTTTTGTTAATGTTGTTGTTGTTGATTTGCCCACTGGATCTCTCTTATATTTTTCTGTGACAGAAGCAGCTCTAGATCAAGTTTTGAAGAGGTAGCACAGGAAGGGAGAGCACAGTGAGTTGGTTTAGGATGAGTGAAAAAAAAAGTTAAGATAATATAGTTGCAAAGAGAAGTAAAAAGTAAAGCATTTCTTTAGAAATGCTTTTCTGTAATAGCTGAATTATAATGTAATCTTTAATTACTTGATCATGTAATTTTTCTGTTTGTGAATGTGAAAAATGGTTCAACTTCATCAAATCTTAGTGAGTTTACATGAAACCGAGAAATAATGTTTCTTAGATGCGTGATCCAGACCTTACAGAATGCAAAAGTCTGCCTTCAGCTAAGAAATTCCTTCCACAAGGATTTTATTGAGGATTGTTTTTTTTTTTCTTTAGATTATCTAAACAAATTACTGTTCCTGCAGCTTGTATGAAATACAACGCTTATGAGCAGGAATGCATAGAAATTCTGCTATCAGGAAGAGAATCCTAGATGTTCATTTTCACATAAGCTTTACAGAGAGGCTTCAGTGGGATAAATCCTCTTGGTTTTCACAGAGTAACAAAATTTATTGCCCATGGTGTAAGAGAAAAAGCAATAGGAACAGTTCCTGTCAAAGGAGTTTTCAGATACTCTTTTGATCATCTGCTGTCATTCCCCTCCCTTGTATCTAGCTCTGTCCCATTAGTCTGTATCACTTGTCTCTTTTATTTGTCTCCATCTCCTCTCCCAAGTTTTCCACCACTGTGGCACAAAATGAATGCATTGCAAGGAGCTCCTTCATTCCAACTTTCACCTCTGTCTCAAGTCTTAATATTCTGTAGCTGGTGTGTTCTGTGGGGAAATCTGCCTGGTTGGGGTTCACAGCCCCCCTCAGCCTCCAGTCCTCCTATATACTCTAGGCAGGCGCACACAAAGAACCTAAAAATCCTCTGCTAAGCCCTCATGATATTCTGTTTGATTTTGCAGAAATGTGTTTTCATTATTCTGTTGTCTTTTCTTTTCTCTCCAAGTTAATTAAAGTTAATTGATTAATTGGTACTCTGCTATAGCAACTACCCAGCTGGAAAAGCACCAATCTGCAGTGATCATATGTGTAGAGCATGTCTAATTTGTTATCCTATGTGGAAAGGCCAGAACTCCTTGTAAATTAGCTTGAACAATGTGTATTTTCCAGGAGAAGCAGTAAGATAGAGTACAACATAAGTACTCACAGGTTCTACCCAGCTTTCTGCAGCAGAGGCACTTGAAATCAGGTGCACAGATGCAGCTTTGTTTCCAGCCAGGCAACTGCAGGACTCCCTCTTCTGTTAAAATGGTTTTTCTGGCTTCTTGCATTTCATGTTGCCACCAGTACACCTGGCAGACTCTCTGGAGCATAAACAACCTGCACATTTAGGGGGAAAAATGCCCCAACTTCCTTTAATAATATTGTGGCAGTGGGAGCTTGGTGCTTCCATATCAATGGTGGCAATTGAAATTACATGTTTAGGGCTGTACTTTCAGTACTCTTTGCATGCTACAATCAAACCTATTCCTCTTTGAAGAGAGTTTTTGCAAAAGAAATTTGTAAAAATTGGGGCATTTGTTTCAGTTCATGGCATTTGCAAGTATGTGCAGAGTCCACTGCTCCCATTGCTATTCTGGACCATACATATTACCAGTCATCCTTATCTACTGTATAAGAAAACTTTAAATTGATCCAAATAAATCTTTAAAATGATGAATATACTGAAAGTGTTGTCTTGATCTGAAATGTCTCCTTTTAATTTAGTTTTGTAATCATTTCCAAAATTTTTCATTCTTCTGATTCAAAAATTTGAAAATACAAATTCCAAGTTATATTTTGCCTAGATAAAAAGGAATTTTCTTGCTATTTGGTTTATTTGAGCAATTGAGTAAAGCAAAAAAAAATTACAAAATATCTCCTGCTCATTAAAATTTCTGTAGAAAGAAAGACTTGCTGTTGTTCAGAATATGGTAGTAAGATACACATATATTCACCTCTGTAAAGTTCTTCCAGTATCTGTCAGAGGGTTAGGGTAAAACTGAGTTTGATGATTTTCTCTGAAACTGCACACTAATGCATATGCTTTCTGTAGAAAAACTTGGTTTTGTGCCAAGGGTGAGCTAGAAAATTAATTTCTGAAAGCATTTTTTCCTTATTTTCCCAGAAAATGGGGTAGAGTATATGGTGTGTCTCTGTAACTTATGGGAATGAGACATTATGAAAGTTGAGGGAACATGTCAATTTATGAATTACTTATTTTAATAAGCTATAGATTCACTTACAGTCTCTTTCTAAAATCACAGATTTGTTCCTACATATTTTCATGTGTATTCAAAGGTGTAGTGTCATACCTAACTTTATCCAATGCTTACATAATATCTAATGTATTAGGTAGGTTGAGTTGTGAAAAGATTACTTCTCTATTAAACACAGAAAATTTACTTCACCTTATGCTAATGTAATGATTGTGTGATTAAAAATGTTTATTAACATATTTTTCCTCATTTTATTTTGTGATTTTCTCTAAAGCTTAAAAAGAATATTCAGATTCAAATGGATATGTCACATTTGAGCAAATAATTATTAATACTTTTATCAGATAAGTAGATCACTGGAAAAAAATGTCCTTATCCTTTTCAGCAGTGAACATTAACATTAAGGAGTTTATATTCTTCAAGTCCACTTTCTTTTTAGAAATATTTAGGAACTTACAAAACTTTTCAGGGAAATACAATTTTTCCAGCCCAAAGAACTAAAGGTCAGACCTCAATGTTACCATAAATAAAGGCTCTGACATCTAAGCAAATGACAAAATAGATTTGCATTCGGATTCAATTTAAAATGATTGCAGTTTATTTATTTAAAGGAACGTGATAGCAATTAAAATACAATTCAAAAAGACATCACTGGAAAGAAAAATCAATATTGCTCCAATTTACAGATTCTAATGTGAAAATCATCATTTAGAAAAAAAGAGCATTTTAATTTGGTAGGAAAGAAATCACTATCACTTAGAAACACCACCACCAAAATCAGGTAAATTACATAATTGAAATAAACTATATTTATTTTAAAAATAACTAAAACATTTCCAAACCTCAATAGAAATCATTAAACATTTGCTTAAGCAGTATCTTCTTCAGTTTTTGGGTTATATTTGGATGGACATAGTTACATTACATTTATTAAGCCTGTGTAATTTTATTCAGGTGCATTCTTCATTGGAGACAGAAGAAATCTACTTTCTCTTAACAACTTTATTAATTGGTGGTGGTTCCTGGAACAAGAAACACAAAAGGGACTTTGAAAAATGTCTGTTATTGCCAATAATTGGTTTGCTAGGTTTTGTGGAGAACTGTAGCATGTGGAGTAATAAATTAAGACATGATAGATTTGTTATAAATAATAGCATCAAGGTAAATTGATTTGGGAAGATAACTTAGTTGATAAAGCTCAAGTAATAACTTTAGCAGCCATTGTTGACTTAATATGACCCATTCTGACATGGATTCCTCATTGCCTGTAAACGAACATCAAAGAAACATACACACCTCAATAAGGAATGTGTGAGGAGTGTGGACCCTGCATGAAACTGGCTGGAATTTTTTTTAACACTCATTCTTTGTCATCAGTTGAATAAATGTGAAGTGAGTAATCTATAGTGTAGTCCAGTGGTGTCAACAGTTGAAGGTAGGGAGATAAAGAAACAAAGGAGAGCAGAGTCACTGACTGTTTCTCTCCACCTCTTACAAAGTTCAGCCCTGGATGGTTTTCTTGCAGGGGAGATGAACCTCGCTCAGTGTCTCTGTGTGCTTCATAAAGGCGCAACATTTCATGTAATATTCTGTTCTGTGGGCTGGACCCACATAATTATGTGACATCAAACCCATATGGGAGGTGCCAATTAGTTGCTGTTCATATGCTACAAGCCCATAAAGCATGGGAGGAATTATTAATGGAAGAGGACTTTGCTGCACCTTCCACCTCATGAAAAGAGGAGCTTCATGTGTTATCCCCTGGATGCACCCATGGGGGCTGCAATTGGTGGTTAAGTTTTTGTGGACAAAATGTTGACCAAAGAACAAAATCTACTGGTATGACTGACAGAATTAAATATAACAGTTCCTTGGAGCAATTGTGGACTGCAATGGAATTCTGTGTAATGACAGAAATTTTAGAATAAATGTCATCCTTAAGGGACTATGTCAAATCAATCCCTCACAATTTCACCAGAGTAACAAAAGATGCCTACAAAGGAGAGTAGTGTATGGAATATCTAGCATCAGTTGAAAAGTCATTGAATAACTTCTTTCTAGAGTGTCAGTATTTCATATTTAATATGTAAATGATGATATAAACCAATGATAAATATTTTATTTAGGTATATTACTTGTTTTGTAGTGAATGTACATAGGTAGTATAAAAGGTTAGGGTTTTTTTACCATAATTTAAAAAAAGAGAGTTGTGAAGACACAAAGTCTGTCAGCTAACATTCTACTATTTACTGAGTTAATCTTGCATAAGGGCTACTAGGAAGCAATTCTGTAGTGTAAATATTTAGCATTCTATTAGACACTCCGAAGTGCTTTTTCTGGTCTCCAGGTGCCTGCCCAGAAGGTGAAATACTTCTGTGATCCATGCTTACCAAACACCTCAACAAACTGAAACAGCATCAAACCTACCTAATCTGTGTGTGAGCAGCTGTACCCCCCCCATCAGATTCAGCCTTGTGTCTGTGTTAACAAGACACAGATATTTATAACAAGATATCAATTATAACAAGATTTAACATGGCTGGCTTATAGGACCATATTTTGCTTATTGTAGGACAATAAAATGCACGTAAATCATGATCTTTGGTCACTTGTGTTTCAGGTAGGCCTAATTTAAAAGGTCAAGATAATTACTATTTTCTTTGAAAAGTAGTATTTTTGATGACTTATATTAAACAGTGAATGCTAGACAAAAGAAAGGCTACATTTTACAGCAGGTGATTAAAATATATATATTCTGGAAAGGATTTTAGATTGAGTAATAAAAATTTAAGCCTTCAATTCAAAGAGTAGTCAATTTAAGGCTAATTTGAAATGCATATGCATTCACTAAAATTAAGGTAAGTGGATAGCTGCATTTTTCAGATGAAGTGAAATAGGGTGAGCAAATAATTCTCATTAAAGCTTAGTAACTGGGCACTTTGGAAAACAGCCCAGTATCTAACTATGTTGTAGTCATCTAAGTCTATGCAAAAATTTGACCTTCAGATCTCAAGAATCTTTCCAACTTATTTTAAATCATTACAAAGATCAGCATGCTAAATGAGTACTTAATGCATTTCTATTTGCCTTTTATTTTGAAGTGTGGTTTTTAAAATTTTTAAAAACATGAGTATAAATTTTATGAGTTAGCAAGTCACGTGCAAATAACTATCTGGTCCAGAGAATACACATCCTTAAAATCATGCTGACTTTAGAGGTGGAGGAAAGCTTTCTTTTGTATAATCCAAACACAGCAGCTCACCCCTGATGCCATGCTGAACTATGGAATGATTTCCAAATCCTGGTATGAGTCCTGATCTGAGCAGTTTGCTGCACTGACAAGCCTTAGGGTCACTCAGGAGAGAAGAGACCACAGAAGTTGCTAACACAACCTTTGCTCAGCCAGGAGCTCCATACAATACTGAATTCAAGTCAGGCCCTTAGGGCTTTGTTGTGTCAAGTCTTGGAAAACCTCCATGAATGAATATTCCACAGCTCCTTTGGATAACCCAAATCATTGCTTCATTATCTTCAGAGGGAAATTTTTAAACTTAAATGTGGTTGAAATTTCCTGTTTCAGTTTATCACATTTATATGTGATGTAAAATAATAAGACTTCATTTCCTTGATAGTTTTATGACTATAAATAATATTTGAAAAAGTAAGGGTTTGGTTTTTTTTACTGTCTGTGCATTATCTCTTAAGTAAAATGCATCTGTTCTCCCATCTTTGAATGACAGCAGAAGGAGGTTTAGGAGGAATGAATGTCATTTATTGATCATTTTCATCACTGGATTTTTTCAGCATCCACTTCCTACAAAAAAATGTACCCAATGCAAAACTGTGATAGAAACTGAGCTTTCCCTGAGATATCTGGGTATATAAAAAATTGATGCATTTTTGTGCTATATTATATTACAACTTCTTCATGAGAAGGACTCTTTAATCATTGTATTGTTAAATCTACTGAATTTCTATCTGCTTGTCAGAAGGGTAGGCTGGTATGATTTATTCTCCAAAGTAAATGAGTGACATTTTGTCTACTAAAGCACAGGATGCACTTTCAGGGTTATTATAATTCAAGTTAAAAAGTGCTGGAACCCACATAGTAACAATTTTGATAGAGGAACGTCAACTAGATCTGTATGTATTTGAAAAATCTAGTGCATAAGTAAGAAAAAAGTTGTTCTTATCTCAATTAGGAAAGTTGTTAGATTATAGTTCTTATAAGGAAGTGGGTTTATTCCCTCTGGGAAAAAAAAAACCAAAAAACAAAAACAACAAAACAACAAAACTATGCAGAAGGACATAATTTCAGAGATCAGGCATAATGTAGCAGGGGGTGACATCAGAGGAAAGTGTGGCTCATATGAAGGCAAGACTAAAGTTTAGAAGGAGAATTTCCTGAGTCTAGAGTGACTTGAGAATAATGAATAATGCCTTATTTGCAGATCTGTTCCTTCCTGTGCTCAGGAGGAGACATTGGCCATATTATTAAACTTGATCCTGATGATATACATAGATGTGAAATGCAGTGTACATGAAATTCTGTGGTAGAATTGTTAAGCATTGCAGTTCCTGGTGTGCAAAGTAGAAAGGAGTCATGATTTCACATTTTACTCTGCACTATTTTTGACAACTACTAACATAATAATTAAAAAAAAAAAAAGAGAGCCCAGGCTGCCAACCTTATTTTAGGATTTAATTATGATTTCCCTACTACCTAGAGAAAGATGCAATAATCACAATCTTCAAAATCTCACAAATTTTTATAGTGTGTTACATTCTAAAATAAAGACATGGAAATATACAACAAAACAATTACTTGGCTGAGCACAGGAGAGTTTTTTTCAAAGAATTGGAAGCATCAGCAAGATAATGCCTGATTTAGTCTTGATAGGTTATCTCAGATCCTCCACTCTTTGAGCTATTATGTGCTGACTTCAGCATGGAAATGGTTAACCTGGGGCATAATTGCACATTTCCTTACAGAAGGTGAGGGACCAATCCAGAAGTCAGACAGTGTACAATTCAAGTGGCATAGTGAATACAAGGAGAGAGGGAAAGAATATGTAAATAAGTGTTGAAAGGTAGGAAATTTGGTAGATGAAAGAAGCATCTACTTTTTGTTTATTTTGCTGGTCAGTCTTTTTTCTTTCTCTTCTTTCACTTCTAAAACAGCTGAGCTCTCACATGAATAACAGCGTGATAGCAGTAACCCTTCAAAAACTTGGACTTTTTAAGTGGTTGACAGTGTGTTTGCCAAAAGACAAGAATTTTTGCGGGGATATTGATGTAAAAAATTTAAAGATGGGATCCTGAAATAAAATAAAATGCATTTTTAGATGATTATGCTATTAAATAATTCCAGAATCCTAAGTACAAATATGACTGTTTGTATCCATGTTATGACTCCTGCAGGATTGCTTCAGGCAGAGATGCTGTGTCTTGGGAATACCTAGTAAGACTCTAGGGAGTCCTAAAGAAAAGCATGCACCAAGAAGGAAAGCATTAATGTGTAATAACTCCAAAATCTGAAAATCAAGACAGCAGAAAGGGAATCTTGTATTCTCTCTTGCTTCCTTGCTTTCTTACCCCAGCTGCAAGTTCAAGTCCCTCAGAGGACTGCGAGACTTTTGCCTTTACCATTTGACCATATTAGCAATAAAGTGATGAAGATGAGGGAAGAAATTTCTGACACTGCCCTCAGCCCCAAAAGCTCTTGTTCAAAATGGGTTATGCATCAGTGGGTGCTTGCTATGGATATTTTCTTTGGTTTGTGTTTCATCCAGAGCTTAGCTGGCGTCTCCAGTATCATGAGAGACTTACTATGCAACATGTAGAATTTTTGTTGTATTCCTTCCTAGTCGCTGTCCTTCTTTTCTTCAAATTATATTTGTATATTTTGACAGCAGGCAGAAGATCTATTGTGGACCATTTGTCCATGGTCTTAAAGATCCTCACAATTAATGTTGGAAAATGAAATATTTTCTTCTAAACATAGCTTCCATTTGTCTGGGACTGGGTTTGGTTCACTGAATTGAGTCCTGAACATACCTGAACCATATATTAATTGTAACAGCAGTATGTATCTCAAAAGTTCTAGAAAGAAGATTTAAGATTGTCTGAGGTCAATTCATTTCCTGTCTCTGCTAGAGTGATAAAAATATGAAGAGCTAATGAAGTAAAAAAGTCTTTTTCAACTTTCAGAACATACAAAGACTTTCTTGCAAAAAGCCACAAAGGAAAACTTAATAGGAAAAAAAGTTGTGACTTCCTTTTACAGTAGTAAAGTTGTGGAAAATAAATGCCTGGCTATTTTACATCAAAATATTGTGATGTTAATTCTATCAGATTTGTCTATAACTGCTTTATTATCACAAGTCACTAAAGCAGAATGAAGAACTTGTTCATGACAAGAAATAACATTTCCCAAAACAAAGTTTTTAAAACCCAAGAATAAAGTATTTTTAATAAATAACTCTGAAATATAATGTGGTCTAGTAATATGTCCTTTAAAGTATAAGATGCTGAAAAAATTTATCTGCAGGAATGATAATTTGCCATGCTACAATATTTCTAAATCACTAAAGAATTTTTATGCATCAAAATAAAGAAAGAAATACATAAATGTTAATATATTTTAGCATCATTAGAATTTCACCAATTACTCCTTCAAAGGTTGGATTGTTTGTGTTTGCTTTAATATAATTAATCAACATAAAGAGATATGGCAATGCTTAGCTCAGTTAAGATGAAAACATCAGTACTGGGAAGAAAAGGTACTTTCAGATATGACTTTTATTTTGGGGATATTTTAACTAATTTTTTTGAATAATTGTAAAAAAGTTGTTTATCTTTCTCTTAAGACAGTTTATAGAATTCTAATGATTTATTAATGTATAAATGCAACATTTCTTATAATAAAGCAGTCTGTTAGTGGCCTAGAACTTGCTTCTGCTTCCACAGGACCTTTTTAACACTATTCATAATCCTGAAGGGTCTTCCAGAAGGTCTAGTAATCCACTTTTCTAATTAGTTATCATCTCATTATCATGAGCTTGTCATTAACTGTCACAATCCTGTGTATGATCTGTCCTGTGACTGGAGAGTGACAAAGTTCCACTTTGTCTCCTGTATCCCAGCAGCAGCAGTGCCTGTCCCAGGCAGGGATGGCAGAGATGAGGGTGTATCCTCTGAAGGACAAACCATAAATTGTTTGTTGGGTTTTTTGAGTGTGATGAGGAAATAGAAGTTTATGTTTTTTATTTGCAGATTTCTGTTTGTTGAAAGTGGGTTTTAAATTAAGCAATACTGCATAGACCAGAGTGCAATAAATAGTGACCACTTTCCAACGTGGACATCCTAGCCTGCTCTTTGAGTGTCTGCTTCAAATGAAAAAACTTGCAGATTAAATTACAAAAATAAGGATCATGAATCTTTGACATGAGTTGCTCATACTCATTTCCCAGAAATCATTTACTATAAGTGCATACTTAAGTGATTGTCTCTTCTTTGGTATATTTTTGAGAGTTTTTGAATAAGCTCCCCAGATGTTTCTAAAACACACCATCACCTGCAGTTTCTTCTTTGTTCGTGTAAGGTACCAATCTCTGTGCACATATCCTTTCACCTTCCACTAATAATAATAATAATAATAATAATAATAATAATAATAATAGAGTAGTTAAGTGACTATTGAGGTTTAAAGGGCTGAATTATAGCATGGCACACTACCAATTACTTTCATAAAGACAGTAGATACAAATGCATTCACCACGAATTTCATTCTGAGCCATAAGTTAAATTTTAGAAAGGAACATTTTTTTATATTGTAATCTAAATGCTGAAATTATGTTAGAAGTGAGAAATCAAAGAAATGGTGTCTAATCTTTTCCTTCATGACATGCTAATCAGTGACTTTTATTAGATACTTAACAGCAAATACTTACAAGTATTAAATATCAGAAATTCATGTGCTGGAAACTGCTGCACTGACAGAACTGAGATGGCTCTAATCTAACCTTCACTTTTAATCAGTACATTTCTCTGCATAATAGTGCTTTTTCTCCTACTGTTAGCTTTGTGATGGTGAAAAACACATTTTGGTTTTGTGTCAGTACTGGAAATAGGACTTGCAATCATAAAATCTTTTGCCACTCTGTGCTGTGCAAGTGATTGAACAAAAAATTCAATCTGTCAAGCAACAGCCAATAGCCATTGTGGCAGCTGATTTTGTGCTGATCAAGGCTTCTGGAGTGAAAGCTTGTATTGTCCTGGGAATGCTGATGTCCTCAACTGCCCAGCAAAGTTAAAGATGAGTAGAGTAAAATGTAAGGTAAAATTTGTTCTACAATAATGTTTGTTATATGATGACATTATTTATAAAACTTTACATATTTTTATGTAATTCATGAGGAGTATAGAATATAACAGTCAATATTAAGGTTTATATGCTACAATTTGTATGGGTAGTGGAAGAGGAAGGAATTACATTTTCTTAACCCTTTACCTTCTCATTTTACCATCATTAAATCCCTTACATTGGATTTCTATACATGATTTTTTGACCTTAATCATTCACTATCTTAGAGTATTATTGGTTGGTTTCTGGGAGTTACCTTGTGAGACAGCAATGCTATAGTATTGGAAATGCTGTTGGTATAAGTTACTACAGAATAAAACAGCTGCTTTATTAACAACTTCAAATATAAGCTATTTAATTCTAAGGGATAATTCTGGTTTTCAACTGGAGAAAATCTTGTAAAATTATGTTAGGGAAGATGAGTTCTGGTATTATCAAACCTAGCACTGCTGAAATGCTTACATTTTCTTCTGTGTTCCATTGAAATGTAAAGCCTCCGAATGGACAAAGCAACAAACAACCATTTAAAAAGAAATCTTTAGAGCTAGAAAATAAGCATTGGGGTTTTTTGTCTCCACTGTGTTGCTTTAAGCACTATCACCTATCCAGCATAAGCCAACTCAAAACCCATGGTGGCTGGCCATAAAATCTAGTCTAGGATGTCTTTTGTGAGACCATGTCCTCCAGTCTGTGACTGATATTTCTTAAAGAAAAAGAGCTCAATTGATTTGGAAGGAGTTTCTACAAACCCATTTATGATGTGCAGCTTGAGCAGCCTCGCTGCAAAGCTTTTACTGGTAAATAGAACTGGAAAGCTACAGGATACCTGGCAAAGAAACAATGGTCATTTCTTTTCCTGCAGCAGGCACTTAGATGTCATGTTGGGTTGTCAGGCTGAGGAAGAAACATCATTCAATCTTTACTGAGGATAAAATGTAATACATATTTCCTTGGAAAATGATCCTTAGCTGAATCGAAACCAGGAAGAGACAATCCAGGTAACTAAGCAGATGGACTTCTCAATTTTATTTTGGAAAGTAATCAAAACAAAATAGCAATAAAGGAGCCATTCTATAAATATGACTATGTTGAAAAAACAAAAGACTTCTTTAGAATGGTTCTGGGTGTCTTCTTTCCTTGCTATTTGTTTTGTACTTTTGTTTGTTGTTTACTTTTGGCAATGTTTCATGCATATATCTACAGAGAAAAACACTCCTGCTGTGGACTCTTCATATGTTCTTGCATATTCTCAGTGAGAACAGGGGAAGTAACTTTTTATAATTTTGCCCAGTTTCAACAAGATTGGAAAGAAAACCATACCAAACAAACCAAAACATTTCTGCTGTGCCACAGAAAATGGTTGCAAGGAATCAGTACATTCAAGGGCAAAATCAAGGCAAGGAGTGGCAAGCAGAACATGTGAGAAATGTCACACAAGCTCTTCTTCTGGGTGAGCTCACCCACAGACAGGTGACAGAGGTCTGGGGATGCAGAGTGTGGTCTGGGGCTGGGCTGGGCTGGGACTGGAGGGGCGTTTGGAGGGACATGGTTACCACTGGTGCACTCCTGCTCTGCTGCTGAATAAGGACAAGAATTTAACAGGCTTTAGTTTGGAATTTATTTGTATACTCTGAGGATGTTAGTAGAAGAGATGGAAAGAGGAGAATAAGGAAGGATTTTTTACACTGAAGTGTAGACCCTGCTGGGCTGGGTTTTTATGATCCACCTGGGCTTGTTCCTAGAGTTCCTGATAAGGATAGAGCTGAGCTCAGACTATGCATATAATAAACATATTACATAACTGAAATATTGGAGTGGAATTTTGTTTTGTTTAATGTAGAAATTCTACAAGTAAGTTTAAACTACAAATTTTGAAAAACATGGTGATGTTACTTATGTCTTGTTACATTCCAGTATGAACAAAATGGAATTCAAGTAATGTTCTTACCTTTTATTAATTTTATTTTTCATAATTTTCTATATTTGTGTTTGGATTAAAGTCTTAGTTGAAAATGTTCTTTGAATGTATAATTTGCCACTTATGGATAAGTGTGTGTTTCACTCACATAATCGAAGTTGTGCTTCAAAGTGTGTTTGAGAATGGCCTCTTGATAATGCCAAATGGTTTGTTTCCATAAAACTTTAAGTGAATTCAGATTGCTAGGCATCATTATAATTTAACAGTGTCTAAGACACATATATTTCTATTTTTATGTAAATGAAACAAGCAGCACTATCCTGCATACATGGGGTTCTCTAGAGGTTCTCTAAAGATCATCATTTCACTGCCTATAATGAAAAGTTTGCATTGGTGGCTTTTTATAAAGGTATTGTTGCTTCTTCAAAGTGTTAAGGCAGTAAGGAACAGTATGTCTTGGATTACCATAAATAGGATAAGAGCACACTGAAATTGTACCTTCAAACACTACCTCCAGAGCAATGTGTTTGGAACTTCTATGAGTTCCACAGCCATTTAAAGATATAAACCAGAGAAATAAGAAGGAAAATGAGACATTTGTATAATCTGATTATAACTATGTGCTTTTTCTATTTAAAAATGGGCTCTTATTCCAGGAGAACAATGGAAAATGCTGGGGCTCCTACCCAAAAGAAGAAAGTTCACAATAATTTTTTTGTTTTTCTTGAAGTCCAGTCATCAGAATAAGTATATTACATTTTATTCTACTTACTGATTATATTAAAACACTTAGAGATGTAAAAACAAGTGTTTATATTTTTAAATATTGGCCTAGAATATCAATCACAGACATGACTATATAATAAAAAAGGAAAGTCATAAATCAGCTCTGTCTCATGTCTTGTCAGAATTTAGGACAAAATCTGTTGCAGGAAGCTGGAAGACATTCATGGTTGTTATTTTGGAGCAGTAATATTTTGCCAGAAGGGAACATGCTTTGCCTCAAATCAGTGTCAAATTTTGCAGCTGAATCCAAAACTTTCTTATAACTAAAGTTTTTGTTTTTCTCAGTTAGTTTCTTGAGCTGGAATTCAGTAGAAAGTATTAAAAGGATACAAATTCCTCATTAAAATTCAGAAATTAATTCTAGAACCACACCACCCACTATTGTGAAATTATCTAGTAGTTCCTAATATCCCATGAGTGAAGCAGAAAAGTACTAAGAATAACTATATTAAAGCTGTACGTAAAATTTTGTATGTATATATCATATATATAAATATATGATATATAGATAGATAGATAGATATAAATATGTGATAGATAGATATATATATATATGTGTATATATATATATATATATATATATACATATACACAACATATGTATTGTTAAATGTATAGGAACATTTGAAAATGAGACATGACTAAAGATGGAATCAAAACCAGTCCCTTAATAAGAAGCAAATAAAGCAAGGATGATGGTATAATAGTAGATTGCAAGATAGAGGAAGCAATTATGGAGAGATTGGGAAAACATTGTAATAGTTTGAATTTACTATTGGATTGTATGAAATTGGCAATACCAAGTCAAAAAACAGTTGCATCTATTTCAGTACCTCAGCTTTGATCCCAGTCTGTAGCAGACAGAGAAGCAGCAAGGGACAACCATATTATTATATTGTTTAGGTGTACTCATATGCTCTGTTACTCAGCTATTACTGTCTTGACTCATTCCTTAAAGTTTTTTTTTTCTCCCACGAATTAGGAGAAATGTATTGAGCCTATGCAAGCTGAGGCAATAATTTACCAGCATGCACAGAGTTCAACTTTGAGGAAAGTGATAGCATACCAAATTCCTGTTTTGAAATTCTAGTCTGATGATTTCAGTCCTTTGATTCCATTTTTGCTTTATGACAAGAACTAAACACTCATTCCTTATTCACCTTTTTCTTAGCATCCACAATTTCAGAGACTTCTGTTGCATGCCTGAGGTTTAAAGGTCAGATCTCATTCAGAAGTGTTTGTATATCTTTGAGAATTCTTTCTGCCTTTCACTTCTTTTCAAATTTTATTATCCTTTTGGGATATGTGGATCATAAGTATTTTATACTCTCTTCCTTTCCTTATAATTTTTTATATGTTTTGGTTTTATTTTTCACTTTTCCCTTTTACTCTTTCCTCTTTAGATAATACTTTCATAGAACTCTTCATTATAATTGCAAATCATTGACTAAGTAGTAAGGTAAAACTGGTGTTTTCTGACTACCAGTGTGTCGTGGTTTGAGAGGAAGTGAGTTTTCTGGGATGGTGTGATCAAACCAATAGTATTGAGTATTGGCATCTGGTGTGGGCACTGGGGACATGGATACGCCTCTGAGAGCACAGGGGTTAAAAGCAGAGAACTCTCAGGAAACCTTTCTCTGGGGTTCCAGTGGTGAAAGAGCTCAGGCCTCTCCCCTGGCCCAGCTGCCGGCTGGGCGGGGCAGTGGAAGCCATGAGGCCGGGTGAGGTAGGCCTGGCCTGAGGATGGAAGGGTGGAGGAGCACCAAGAGGCATCGGGCAGCCCCCCCCCTCCCCAGGGCAGAGAGAGAGAGAGAGAGAGAGAGAGGAGAGAGGAGAGAGAGAGAAAGACAGCCGGTGTCTGTGCCTGTGCCACCTTGAGATTTGATATCATGTGCTGGCAGCAGAGCCTGACCGAGAAGGAGAAGGAGGGAGTGCAGCGGGGACATGGTGAGAAGTCGTGGGAGTTCTGGGCAGGCAGAACCTGAGATTTTAATCCTTTTCTTGAATAATGGAAACCTTACAAATACTGATCCTCCTGGATCTGAATGAGAAGAGAGATAGAGATGAAATGGAGGAGGAAATGGGCAAGTGTGATGAAAGTTCGTGCAAGTGAAAGATGTCGGAAGAGTGGAGAAGAATCTTAGGTGGGAAGAGATGATGGAGTGGCCTTTGGCTGGACTTTTCTTGTATAGCCATGAACAGAACCATGTTTCCTGTGACACAGAGACTGCATCCAGGGGGAGGCAATGGCTCAGAGCCAAGAGGGTTCAGTGTTGAGACCCCAGGGGGTGAAATTTGGGGGGGACAGGTGTCCCAAAGGTGAGACTATGCTCTTTTTGGAACGGGACAAAGCATCCTTAAAAGGACTACCCTGGAAGCAGCTCTGGTCCATGTGCAGTGGTGAGAGCACTGGACATGGAAGGAAGAGGTCACGATGGCAGATGTTCTCTGGGCAGTGCCACAAGTGACACAGAAACACACGAGGCTTCAGCTGTGTTTCCAGGGGAAGCCCATGGCACAAGAGGGACTCCTCTCCTCTCAATGAACTGAGAATTGATTGTCTGAAGGGTGGTGATGGATCAAGAGTTGGTGATCTGAGGGATGGATGTATTGGAAATTTGGTGGGGGGAGGAGGGAATGTTTTTGGAAGGTTTTCATTTTTTCTGTGTGTTTCTTTTTACATATAGTCTTAAGTTAGTTAAAGTTTTCTCTTTATTTCTAAGTGGGGGCCTGCTTTGCTTATTCCTGGTCACATCTCACAGCAGACACCAGGGAGAATGTATTTTCATGGGGGCACTGGCATTGCACCAGCATCAAACCATGACACAGTGGTAACTCCTTTTCACTGTTTCCATGAAAAAAAAAAACAACAAACCAGGATTGCTTTATTTAGTGTGCACAATTTCAATGTGTTTCGTATTGGTTTATCCATTGTACTACCAAGTATTGTCATGTTATTCTTCTTCACCTCCTGACACTTTTCCCAACACTCTGCTCATTTAATAGAAAAAAATGTTCATTTGAGGTTGGGACAAGTAAAAATATTCAATGTTTTAACTCTGACATTGACACATTTGTACCACAGAATATGGTACATTCCTAGAACAAAGTTGTTTACAAAATAATTATCCTCACAATTGGCTACCCTTATCAGTATACAATTGTATAGTAAAATAGCTGAAGGATAGTAAGAAATTCTCCTTATTGTAAAGGAAATAGAAAGCAGATATGACCAATCTGGCAGCCCATCTAATCCAGTATTTTCTTTCTGGTGCTGTTGCAGATAGTATGTTTTGAAGAGTGCTGTAGCAGACATATTTGCAACAACCCATTTGGAGAGTGTATTTCTTTTTGTGTTTATCTGACTTTACAGCTTGAAACAAGAAGCTTCAATCCTTCATCCTTTAGGTAATTTCCATTTCTCTTCACAAGGTAATCTTTAGCTGACAAGGGCACAAAGCCATGTTTTAGGGAGGCAGGTTGCTCCATCATTTTCCACACAAGTACATTGCATCTTTCTCTGATGTAAGTGGCCCTGGCCCATGTTAGAGATAGAGTGCTGAGCTAATCACAGGTCTGCTCCAGCACGGCAGATCCTGGAAGATAACAGATGATCCACAATGAGTACAGAATTTCCTGTCAATAATACATAATTCCATCTGAAAATTCATAGTAATACATGTCAAAAAAGCCAATTGACTGTACTTGTAGGTCATTTTATACCTTATCCCTTTGTAAATATATGTGCTGGTATGAAATTCAGTATATACAATACTGGATTTTATAACCTTGATTCAAATTGTGCAAGTATTCATGACTGTTTTTTCTTGGAAGGGAAGGTTATAATAATTTTCCAAAAGCTTTTTTTTATGACATCAGCAATTTGAATTGTTTTTATAAATATTTTTCTTGTCTCTGTGGAATGGAGAAGAAAACTCCAGCAGACTGGAATTGCAGATTGCTGTTACCTTTTCTTTCATTTAAAAGTGTTGGCCTGATCAGTGAAAATAATAACTGTTCTTTGAGTACAAAATACTTTCAACAACCAAATAAAAATTGGGACAGTTTGATTTCCTGCACCATCATGAGTAAATGTCCATTCTCTGTTCAGTAAATCATTTGGCACTTTCTTGACAACTGAAAATGGGAACAATGATCTCTTTCTAACTCACAGAGGTGGTGTGATGGACTAAAACCACTACTCACAGTAAGTGGTTATCTAATTAAAGATCTGAGATCAGTGATAATCCTAATCTAGCAGTTTTCTCAATTAAAATCCTCAACTGTCCCTTAGTTAAACTGCTTCACAAAAAGAGATATTGATTCACTAGAAAAATCAAATATGTATTGATAGCATGCATGTTTTAGGGACTCTATTTTGAATAAGATGCAGAGTGTTTGAAGTGTTCTTGAATCATCTGTTTATTTTTAAAATTGTTTTATAGTTTTCATTCTCTTACAGAGTTAAAACCATTAGGTCATTTCATGTAACTGTCTAGAAGCCATATATCAAGATACTCCTGCAGGAAAAACTTTAAATTTTGTCTGACAAGAGGATGACTTGTAGATTGGCTAGTGCACATTTTTCAAAAAGACTCTGGTTTGGAGAGAATATACTATTTTCTGTGGAATGTGTGTCAATTACAGGAATTGAGGGGAGATTTTTTTATATATTTTTTTCCCCTACACAATGTAGAACAACACATCAAACATACAAACTGAAAATTTTGCAGGAGGAAAAGGTGGCTCACATGGGTACCATTGAATTTTGTAAAATTTCCAGTATGGCCAATGAATAAGAGGCAGAATACAGTCTCAGCCTTAAATGTCTACACATTTTCTACATTAAAAACAACATGAGAAACTTAGGGTTATATTTTTTAAGAATGATTTCTTTTTTTTTAATGGATTCAGTCTATCAGTTCAGTTTCTATTACTCTAGAAATAAATGTAACTCATAACTTCCAAACCTGAATACCTTCAATTTGAATTGAAAAAATTCAGGTAACATGTACTTGAAGAAGTATTTTGTTCCTATTTCATTCAACAATTTAGATGTTTATTGTTATATATATATATATATATATATCTCAAAATATACTATTCCTTAACTCCAAAAAATATCTTCATGCCTCTTGTACATTAAATTTTAATTTTTTTATAATTATGAAAGTAGAAAATAATTTAGAAGACATTTAAGGAAGGTTGGAGCAGTCCAGTTCTACACCTAACTTCTGATACTATTGACCCCTTTTTTAATGCAGTGTGGACTCACAGAAATGATCAACCCTATTTTTAAATAGATATTCCTCTAATTGCCACATGACCGATTTAAAATTTTGAAAAGTATCCTAAATATTAGATAATAAGGTAATCCAAATCAATGCCATTTCCAGATATCATTGCCATATAGAGTTAGGTATCCCTGTGAAGGGCAGTACTAGTCTCCAGTAAATAAGGTGTCTATTTCTTGATCATGCTGTCACTTAACGCTTCAGTGCTGATATAATTCTGTGATTTTTTTGGCTATAAAACTCTGTATACTCGCTATGTTAATTATTATCTTCATTGTACATTTTTATATAACATCCTAGCTTTATTTCTATTTGCTAGTTTTCAGAGTTCTTTGTGATTCTGCTGAAGATATAAATCACAGGAACTTTGTTTTCTTACACTGAGTGCACAGAAAAAAGCATATTCAACTCAAATATATTCTCACTGTCTTCCACTAAAAGGTACCCTAACTATCAGACTTACTCAAGCCTTTTCAACCAGCAGTGAGCACAGAATATAAAAATATTATTTAAACTCCTTTGCAGGTGAAAACATACAACCAAATTTTGCTTTCACCTGCATGTGTTTAAGGACAAAATGTGTGTGTATGTGATATTTCTTTAAAAAAAGGAGGTTCCTGATGTGATGTTTTCATCTGTATAAAGCAGAATAAGCAGGACAGCTTGAATAAGAAACGACATCAGATAAGGAAGAAAAATACTAGTGGGTAAGAAAATAAAAATTACATTTTTTCATGTTTCCTCAGTCCTTTTCCAGAAGTGCTCACCAGAATGGTGGTGGCTCTGAGCAACTCTTGCAACAAAGTCTACTGTCAGAAGTGCAGGAATGTTTTTCATGACAGCGTGCTGTTAAAGACATAAACTGTAATTCATTCTTTTCTAAAATTTCTGACTTTCTAGCAAATAGAATTCTTCAGTTTCATCCACAGTGAGACATTTTCAGCATTAGCAGGTCAAATCCTTTTTGTTTTGAAGTCAGTGCTCCTGTGATATAAATGTAGTTCTCATCATCATCTAAATTTCTCAAAAAATTCAGCTCATAAGCCTGTGTAGATAAGTACTGATATACTTTCTCTCTCTGATTGCCATTAGTGTAAGAAATTACTGGCTTTTAAAGAGCTTTATTGACCTTTTATGCCCTGGATTCATTTCTCTCAATATCTTCCACAGACCAATTTGTAGATTTGTTAATTTTGCATTTGCATTACAGCTCTGGGAAGCTATGCAGAATGCACTTGTCCTGATTCTTCCTTCTTTTATCAGAGCATGCCAAATTTTCAAACATTGATGCTATTTTATTCTTTTTATATTTATTACTGGAACTCTTAATGCACTTGGAGATTTTGAAAAGCTTCGCGTAATTGTTCTCATCTCTTTTCAGGGTTCCTATATTTTTTGTACATATTTTAGTTCTTTTTCAAGGATTTTCTAGGAACTATGAGCTCTTCTCTTATGATCCTTCATGATCAATCATTGTGCTTTCCAGTTTGCCATCTTGGATGAATATATACTGCAATTACACAAGTTTGTGTGCAGATATACAAATGTGTGTTTGTATATGCACATGTATATGGGCATATGCATATGAACAAATATGTATACACACTCATATGGGTATGCATAACATATATAGAATTTTTATATACATGGATATTCATATTGGCACATTTAGGCATATAGGAGGCAGACAGGCCCTAGCTGCCAGAGTGGCTAGCTCTATACAACTATCACAAAACATGATTTTCCTTTGGTGCTCTTTCTAAGGACTCCAGCTCTTCACGACACTTTCAGAAGTCTAGTGTACAGTAGTATCTGTGCATCACTGGGACAAAGCACTTTTTGTCTTCTGCAAATTGAAGTTCATTACATTAGTGCTGATGTTCTCTCAGCAGGTGGTCAATGTCAATTATTTTTTGCTTCTGTGTAATGAAAGCTGCTACATATTCATTTCAATTCTGTTACAGACCTCTGAAGTTCTGACAAGCTGTGAGCAGTTCTTCTATCAGGTAAACTTATGAACAGCTTCCTAATAGTTGGAATCATCTTGTCCTGACTAACCTGGATTTCTCACAACTTGTCTCTATGTTTGCCTCATACACAGCTGAGGTTGTCCTTTACCTTTCTCAATTTTTAGAGCTTGTTGCAGAAGACAGGCATCCAAATCTCACTTGCTCCCTTGCAACAGCTGTTTCCAAGTGTTGGACAAGGTGATTTTATTTTAGCAGGTGCATGCACAAGATAATTTACATTGAACTGAGACTTGGACTATGTCCACATGAGAAACTTACCGTGCCCTTGTCCAAGCCAGCACAAAGTCTGTAGTCAGATCAAGCTGAGTTCTGCTCCTCTGGAAATAACAGCCTCAAGACAATGTGCCAGTATCAGTCACATGGACACAAAACAACCTAATCCTGAATCTTTAATAAAGTGCTTCTTGAGTATACACTATTCAGATAAAAAACAAAACAAAACAAAAACCCCACTAAACCTGAGTATGGTATTACATTAAAAATCTCTTTCTAGTCTTCAAACAGCTGCAGTACTGAAATTCCCAGTTACATTTACAGGATTTTTCCATGACTTTGGAATATTTTACACACATACATACACACACACACACACACACACACACACACACACACACACATGCACATATATATAATCCCTAACTCTGAATCTATGGATCAATGGGATTTTTTAAAAAACATTTTCTAGGTATTCAAAAAATGTCTGAAACAATGGATCTTTTTCAAAGCCTTTGTTTGTGTTGTGACTCATTAGAGGGACAGTAACTCTTTGGGCGCTCTTATTACACTGGCAACTAAATCTGTTGAGAAACATCCAAGTTATGCTCATATAAATCTCCCTAACAGCCAACTAGAGCACTCCCTCTTCTATGTGCACACACACTGTCAGGCATAAAGAAAAGATGGTTGAAAAGTTTTACTTTGTGTCCCTCTAGGCAATAAGTCATCAGAATTCATTTTTATGACTGAAGACATAAAGAGTTTAGTGGCTGTGGAGCTGCCTCTGTTTACCGGAATTGGCTTTCTGGACTTGCACAATGCAGTGTGCATTAGGCAGGTAGAAATTTGTTATCAGCAGTATAAAAACATCTGTCATTCTGTCAAGTTTAATGAGAGGGAGGCATGGAAGAAAAGATTGCAATCTAGAGATACAATTAGATCCCTGGGAAAAAAGTTTGAGCCATATAACTTGTTCATGGAAACACAGAATGACCAACTCCCACCCTGGCTGGGGCAGGAAGGCACCTCTGGAGATCACCTGGTCCAAGCCTCTGCTCAGAGCAGGGTCAGCAAGAGCAGGTGGCCAGGAGTGTGTCCAGCTGGGTTTTGATATCTCTGAGTGAAGAGACTCTACAGCCTCTCTAGACAACCTTTCTGCGTGTGACCTTCTTCCTCTCAAAGAAGATTTTACTTATGTTTAAGTCTCATTTGGTGCCCTCTGCCAGATAAATGTTTGTCCCCTTTAGTCCCTCATCAGGGAGTATGATTCCTCTGAGCCTTCTCTTTTCCAGACTGACAAGTCACAGCTCTTTCAGCCTCTTATGCCAGGTGCTCCAGTCCTTGAGCCCCTTCATTGGACTCACTCCAGTATGTTCACATCTCTCTCATACTGGGAAGCCCAGTACTGGACCCAGCACTTCAGATTTGTCTTCCCAGAGTAGAGAAGGAGGATCACTCCCCTCAACCTGCTATCAACACTTTTGCGTAATGCAGCCCAGGGTTCCTTTAGCCTTCTTGGCTGCAAAGGCAGACTGCAAACTCATGTCCAGACTTTGTGTCCACCAGGACACCCAGGACATTCCCTGCTAAACTGCTTTCCAGCTGGGGCATACACTGGTGCTTGGATTATTCGTCTCCGTGGTCAGGACATGGCCTTTACCATTGTTGATCTCTAAAACTTTTGGTCCATTTCTCCAGCCTCTTGAGGTCTTCCTGAATAACAGGACACCAATCTGGTGCATCAGCCACTCTTTCAAGTATTGTATCATCTGTAAAATCACTGAGGGTGGGCTGTATCCCATCATCTGGATCATTAATTATAATGCTGAAAAGTATTGGCAGTATTACAATTAACCAAGGGAGAATCTGTGTGATGTTGTAGAACTGATATTCATTGCTTATGAAAAAAGTTATATTCAGACATTTCAGACACTCAACAGCTTTCCTACCATCTTGACTATCAGATCATAATGTTTCCATTAGCTTTTTGAGTTGTCTTTTTCACTTCATCTGTTTTTAAGAAAATTCTTTTTCTTTATTGATGAAAAAAGTAATGTTTAAAAAACAAAGCCTACCGATGTTTAAATTATCATGAGATTGATCTTAAGCTATGAAAATCTTGAATAATATTGTTCATCTCTTTGTTGGACTTTGTTTTGATTGACCTAATTTCAGTTTTCAGTACTGAAGTTTTCAGTAGATAGTTATTTAAAAGGCACATCATTGTCCAATGACAAAGAGACAAGTTATTATAGTTTATGTTAATCTTCCTTTTCAAACCTTAGTGGTCACTCTATTTTTTAGTTCAGAAGACTTTTGTATTTACTTTGCTCAGTTCTTCAAGGAGTTCAATGATGTTTCAGTAATTAAACTTCATTATGCTACCTGCTAGAGCTCTTGCACTAGACTAAAATTCAGCTGCTGTCTTCTTGAATGACTTTTATTACTCTTGTTCATGTTGTGCCCTTGGAAATCGAACATTAGCAAAGATTTCTCTATCAGGGGTGACAATGTGTTAGACCATAAGGTGATAAAAAGGAAAGGGTTGGCAAACATAAAAGTGTTTGTATGTCTGTAAATACTGCTAAAACTACATCAGAAAATATTTTAGTATCAAGCTTCAAGTAAGCCCTGCTCCTTTGATGTCCACATGAACCTTTTTTTTTTCTTGGAAACTGTTATTTCATAGGCATGTATTATCCAAGTGCACAATGTATTGCTGTTTTCTTGTATTCATGACTTTTGGCCAGATAGGATCCAACCACTAAAGGTAGAAAAACATATTAGGAAATTGCCACTGTAATGCTTCACATATACTTGATAAGTATAGATCTGCAAACATACTTGAATCAGCATATAGATCATAAAATAATAGAATCAGAATTATTAAGGCTGGAAAAGATCTCAAAGGTCATTGAGTTCAAGCATTAACCAGATAATATTTATGATTCTGTTGCCATCTAAAAGAGACACTCTGATAATCATGCTTCTTCAGAACAAGAGGACATTCAGGGTAATCAAGTCTAATTCTTTTTAACTCTGGGATATCACACCTTCAGCAATTGGCAAAAGTCCACCTTAGTTTTGTTGTCCATCTGGCCTATAAAATCACACTTCTGTCTTCCTGGTTACTGTATCCATTTATATTTGTGTCAGTCTGGTCCTGTAGTTTAAAGAGGAGTTTTAACTTTCTGTTCTTTTGTCTTCCCTTTCTGAACCCCTGTCCTTCCTCCCTGCCAGAAGGAAATATCACAAGCCATCTTCCCTCATTGGTTTTGTAGCCTTATTATGCCACATGTTAGTCTTCCAGACACAGTATCATTCTTCTTCCATTTGATCACTGTTTCTGTTTCATAAATAAATCGGGGAGTCCTCCCCTGGAGTGCTCCAGTGGCTCTGCACATAGGAAATGTGCAGACAGAGAAGTACAGACAGTGTAGTATCATTGCTAATATTAATTTTTGTATATTTAAGTTCTTAAAAATACTTGTATGCTGTTATCTTCCTGATCAAAAAAGAAAAAAAAGGGAAAGAGGAGAGAGGGAAAAACTCAAGCTCGTAAATTTCACTACTATCTTTGCTCAGAGTAAATGCAGTTTTTAAAAATTTATAATTAAATGAAGTATCAGTTAATAACAGCACAGTCTACTGTAGTAATGTAGCTCTATTTTCATGGACATTGTAACTATATGTCTTGCTTTTTCCCGTAAATTAAGTGGCAGTCACTCAGCATTTTTTCTGCAAAGTTTAAAAGAAATTTTCAAAAGACAAAATATTCAAAATTCCACTTTTCCTCTAATCTCTATTTCATTTCCTTTCCCTCCCTTGTGCCTAAAAAATTGGTCTTTGTCGTAGTCTGTGCAATCAGAAAAGCCTGCAGGGCTTGCACAGTAATTGTGTTTCCAAGTAGTTTGATAAGATTGTTTTTGGGTGAAACCTCAGGAATACCATTCAGCAATGTCAACTGAAAGATCTGTCACAGTTCTAGAGGATGTACATAAACAGTGCAGAGTACTGGCTTCATATAGGAAAAATAATGAGCTGCTTCCATGACACTGTGTACAGCAATGTTTATCAGGCTGTGATTTCTGGATCAATGGATGTTCTTAGGTATTCAGAAGGAATGCAGCAAAATGTCTTTTTTTTTGTGATAAGGAAGAAATACAGGGACATTGAAAATGAAACCTATATTCTGTACAGCAGTAATTGAATTTTGTTTTGGCATTATTTCATATTATGGATGAATTTTTTGTGTTTGTTTGCATGTGTGTGCTTGTGCATGCATATACTATATTTCTGTGTTTGTATGTTTCTATATTTTGACAAGGTATCCTACAAATTTGAAAAGTGTGAAAATCAAAGCAGTTGTTCCTAATTATTCCTTCTATCTCTATCACAGCATGCAAGTGCAGTAATGAAGAAAGTCAAGAGCTGTGCATGCCACCAGCAATATCAATGCTGAGGAAGTCATGCAGCTTGTCTGAGCCCTCATCATTTCTTTCCAGCAGGTCAAGAATAGTTCAAAAGTTATGATTCTCTTGAATGGCAGTAAATGTAAGAGGATGCCCTTCCAGGCACTGTGCTCATTCTTGATTTTTCCTTTTAGAAAGTTAGAACTAAAGGTATTCCTGCATTCCCAAATTTTTGCGCCAGACTTGAATCACATTGACATTATGACCATTTTTTTTTTCTCATTCATAGGTAGGTCACAAACAAACTTTACCCTAAAAAGCTATTTTTTTCAAATTTAAGAAAGGAGTCTATTTTTATATTTCTGATTGGATTGTAAGTTTGGAAAATGAAAAATTGCAAAAGCTTATGAGACAATGTTACATCTATAAGACATTAATAAGTATTCTGGCTGACTCCTTCCCTTTACCCTCAATCTTAAATGACTAAAATACATTCTCTTGGACTTCTTCACTCTACTCATGTATTTATCTGAAGGATTATATTGAATTATATAAAGGAAACTTATTCAAGTTCTTAGGGGAAAAGTCCACATAATAATGATAGCACTCATTTTAATTCTGTCTTCTTTTATGCTTTTATGTGCAATATCTATTTTCTTCTGTAGATTGCAGTTTGATAATGGTAATTCTTCTTGAAGAGATAAAAGGATAAGCCCTTATAGGGCACTCCCTGCATTCCTTCACTCGTATACATTGAAATAGTCAAATCAACATTTAGCTTTTCCTTTAACACTGAACTTCTGTTTTAAAATATGAAAAATGGAATACTTGACTGCTATCAAAAATAAAATCTAACACAGATTCTGGCAAGGTTCATCTCTTTGTCAAACAGGGAAGAATGGGAAGAGGAAACATTCCGGCTTCTGAGGTATCCTTTAGATCAGTTCAGCCAAGTCATGCCTCATGCAATGCTATCAAGATCAATAAGACTTGTTATAGACTGACTTACTGAAGTCACTTTGGATAAATTATTCACCAAGAACTTCACAGTTTTTATGGTATTTTAAGACAATGATTTAACAAATCTCAAAGGCATGTCAATTTAAAGTATTGATCCAAAGCTTGCAGTTTCAGCTAATTATACCCAAAGATCACAGGTTGATAAAGATTTCAAAACTAGGCTAAAAAGTTAGGTGGATTAATTCAAGTGATAAATAACATTAGGGTCAAACTTAAAACACTGTGGAAATGTCCTTTACAGCAGTGGCAGCACTTGTGCCTCCTGCCAAAAGTGGGAAGTGTATAAAGCCTGAAAAGAAATGGCATGCATATTAGGAGAATTCAGCAAATTTCCTGGAACTTCAGTCCCCTCTTATGTGTTCAGAAATTTAATTTATTATCATATTGCCCTAAAGATATAATTTAATTTGAAATAATTCTGCTGTAATTTCAACCTTTTTACATATTTAACTCTTTTTACTTTGGGACTGTATCCTTTTGTGAGTGTCAAATACCAAGCATTTAGAAAAATCTACATAGACTGGTTATAGTTAATGAAAGAAACACATAACTTGCATTTCAAATACAAAAATAAAACCTAGTTTTGGCACAGTTAAGAGACGGACAACATAGCATAGAACATTTAGAAAATGCTTCAAATAAACTGAAAACTCTTTTACAACCTTCTTTTTTTTACTTAATTGCAGAGAAAATAGATTTATTCAGCTTTGTCATTATTTCAAGAGTCCTATATCCTTTGAAAATGTATTTTTAGTGGTCAAAGGTAAAATATATTGCATTCTGCTATCCAGCTCTACTGAAATACCCTTGTTAAAGAGAGCCTTCAATAAATGCTACTTCGAAACTGAGTCTGAAAAGTGACAAATCTTCAAGCTACTTTTTTTTTTTTGTTGTTTAAAACAATAAGTGATCAACTGTTCCACCACTGTCCACTCTTGCCTGAAAATTCTTTTGGGGAAAAGTGTGAAAAATTAGTGGAGGATAAAATAATTTCTAGATAAAATTAGTTTTTTGATTAAAGCAAACAGAAGCAAACAGAAGGAGAATAAACATGATTTATGATTCTGTTTTGTTCCATATGCACCAATTGTAAACAAATTTAACTTTTGGTGGCCAGAAACCCCAAGGATCTTGTGATGTGTGTTCCTGTTTGTCTCTAATCCTATATTAAATATTGTACTGAGGCCTGTTAAACATTGATAAGCTTTTTTTGCACTGTAAGGTCAACCAAGATCATTGTGCCTAAATACCATAAAGACCTGGATAAGCTTTATGGATTATTATGGTGGTTTAGATACAACTTAGCCCTCAGTCTTGTCTCTCTAAGGGAGAAAGTCAGCTTGACTATGTATTAATATTGGTATCATTGTAGTGATTAGCTGTTCACATCTGAAAAAAATGAAAAAAAAGTAATTCAGTGTAGTTTTCTGATGCTCATTCTTCCCTATGAAAGGAATTTTGTCAATCTTATATAGGAAAGTTACAAAAAATTGCAGAATTGCATATTTATCACTTTTTGTGTATAAACCTTTGTAAAGAACTCTACTTTTTTAAACTCTTACAAAGCATTGGTTTGGAATTTTTTTTCTCTATTTCCTTTCTTTTTTCTCAGAGTGAGAACCTTCTGTTTTGGTTAAATATTTATTTCCTCATTGGCATATCTTTCTGACTTGTTAATGTATGGAGCAGCACTTAGTATAGGGCTGGTTTTAGATAATTCTTTTTTTTTCCTAAGAGATGCTTTTAAGGGCAGAAACAAACCTAAGAATATCAAACTACACCCAGACTTGAATTTTCAGTGCCATTTTTTGAGGTTTTGCATTTTGATAGAGATTGGTCCATACAACCTTTACATATACATAAAAAGTATGTGCTTTTATGCCTGTTGATACAAATCATCACAGATAGAGACTATTTTCTGGGTGCAAATGGGAGAAGGACAGAATGGCACCACATATTTCTATGTCTGCAGCTTAGAGCATTTTAGTTTCCATCTCCAAAACCAGCAGCTGTTGTTTATCCTTCAGTATCTTTTTAATAAAGCTATACTGCTAAATACACAAGAAGTGTGTCCAATATGTCTTTACTCACTCTCCACTTAGATGTGCTGGTGTGTAGATGATTCCAGGATTTCTAAAAGCAGCTGAGTCCAGGGATATTGTGCTCTGTATCTCAGGATCACTGTTGTTCTAGGCAATCTCCCTAACAAGATAAATATATTTGCTGACATCTATAAGTGGCTTACTACCAAGTGGGATGTTATTTCTCTACTGTTTAATTATTCTCTACTGTTTAATAGAATGACACAGCTCTCTTCAGAGCACAAGATTTCCTGATACAAATTTTCTGTTCTTAACCCTTAATAGCACAATGTCCCCCTGTCATGGTTTGACACTGGCACAATGCCAGTGCCCCCATGAGGATACCCTCTCCCTGGTTTCTGCTGTGAGATGCGACCAGGAATAAGCAAAGCAGGCTCCCACTTAAGAAAAACATTTATTAACTAAACTACACTGAAAAGGGAGGGAAAAAAAAAAAAAGAAACACACAAGCAAAATGAAAACTTCACAAATACATCTCCTCCTCCTCCTGCCCACCAAATTCCCAATACAATACATCCCCCAAATCATGGACTCTCAGTCTGGCACCACCCTTCAGAATACTCAATCCTCAGTTCATCAAGAGGGGAAGGAGTGCTTCTTGTGCCAATGGTGACCTCTTCCTTTCATGTCCAGCGCTCTCACCACTGAACACGGACCAGAGCTGCTTCTAGGGTTGACTTTTAAGGATGCTTCTGTCTCACTCCAAAAAGGCACAGTCTCAACTTTGGGACACCTGTCCCCCCCATATTTTTCACCCCCTGGGGCCGAGGGGTACCCACACCAAACCTTCTTGGTTCTGAGGCATTGCCTCCCCCTGGATGCAGTCTCTGTGTCACAAGGAACATGGTTCTGTCCATGGCTGTACAAAAAGAGTCCAGCAAAAGCCACTCCATCATCTCTTCTCACTAGGGTTCTTCTCTATTCTTCCACCATCTCTCACTTGCCCAGACCTCTCTCACACTTGCACATTCCTTCCTCATCTTCCACTCTATCTCTCTTCTAGGAAAGGTCAATGTTCTGTAAAGTTTTCATTGTCTGAAAAGGGGTTAAAAGCTCCTACACCCCCCCCCTTCTCCTCCGTCCCAGCTGTGCTGCCGGGCTGGGCCGGGGGAGAGACCCGAACTCTTTCCCACTGGAAACCGAAAAGGACCTCCCAGGGAGAGCTCTGCTTTTAACCCCGTGTTCTCAGAGGCGTGTCCATGTCCTAATGGCCACATTAGGTACCAATATTAAAATCTGAACATCCATTGGCCTAACCACAGCATCCCAGAAAACATATTTCCTGTCAAACCACCACTCCCCCATAATCAGCTGCCATGAATATTTAATAATACCTGTTTGCTCTTTTGCCTAGCCTTATCATATTAGGATCAGAGAAAAAAATATTTTTTCAAAAGAACTCATCTTGATATGTGTCTGTTCAATTTTCTAAACAAGGGACTGTAATGCAATTTTGGAGCCTTAGATTTTCAGCTTTAGAAATACATATGGGAGTCTTTTGTGCCTCTGTGTGTGTGTGTGTGTGTTTCAGATCACAGCAATAACAGGTTATTTTATAACATCTAAGTCTTTTCTATTGTGAATTTATTAACGTCAATGCCTTAAAGAAATAGAAGTATATAAAAGATCTCAGTTTAGCTATGAAATTATTTGCTTGAAAACCTATAGGAAGGTATGGCAGGCTAAAAAAGCCAACCAAAACTTAGCAATACAAAACCTGAGCTTCGCTTTTCTTACTTTTAGCTATCTCAGGAGAGTAAGAGGACAAATTAGTATTAAGGAGAATTTCAGAAACAGCCCTCTGACTTTATTCTAAGTAGTAAATATCCCTTCTCTTTTTAAAAATCCCATTTCCGTTTTCAGTCAAAATTATACGTTTTCTCAATCATAATATATTTTTTAAGTTCTCTAAAGAGTTCAACAAACATTCCCATCAGCCTAATGGGAAGTCAGAAGTAGGTCATGGAAGAGTAATGCCATTTTTTTGGCACAGCATAGTAAAACCTAGAACAAATTAATTGCTTTCAAAATGCCGTGCCAGTAGACAGCTGTGCAGCTCCAAATTCTGAGGTTATATATACACATCCATTTGCTTTAAACATGGGTGCTGGTAAACCCAGAAACTTAGTTGGAGTCTAGTCTTTTTTATTCTTCTTCTTCTTCTTCCTCTTTATTTTCTGTCTTCTTTTTTTCTTTTTTCTTCTGATAATTATTTTTTTTTTCCTGTGGGTATCACCACAGATTTTTTCATTTCCTCCAAAATAGGATATATCATCCTTAAATCTAGATGGCTGAAAAAGACAGAAAAATATAACCAACAAATCCCCAAATTTAGATTCTCTTACTTAATGGATGTAATGCCTTGAAAAACTTTACCAGCTCTGGCTGATAAAAACTTCTGTTGAGGGACTCGCTGCAATTGGAACTTTTACTTTTGGGATTGAAAATATTTATGTTGTTCCTGAGTGAAGGCATGTCTGAAAAACACAGAGGAAGCAGAGACAAGCTAAAGCATTGCTGGGTGTCAGTGGAGTGACCTGGCCTTGGTTATGCACTGTCTGTGAGCTCCAGTGCTGCAGGTCAACATTTTCATAACAACATGGCAAATATGTTTTGACTGTTCTTTTTATCCCACTTTCACTGTGACACTCCTTTAAACTATTTTCTTTTCTTTTTTCCTTTTCCTTTTCCTTTTTTCCTTTTCTAATGGGACATAAAGCCAATAGTCCTGGAATCAGCTGTGTCAGTCAGCTTGATAACTACTCACAGAGTAGTTTTTTTTATTTCCATCAAATTTCATGTCAACCCAGGCATGTTGCTGACTAAGAACTTGGCTGCACAAACTGAGCTGCTGCAATAACTCACTGCTGCTATTGAAATCCTGTTGCTCCTTCTGTCTTCACTGGTATCAGCCCTGAAGTCCTGCTTCATTTCTACCATTTGACACTACTGTTAAAATAAATTCCCACTTAGAAAGACAGGAGGTAAAAATAACTTGAGATTGCAACATAGAGCCAGGCAAAGAGCAGAAAACAGTTCTGTATTCACTTCTGTCATAGTCCTATGAAACTGAAGGGAGAGGGCAGCAGCCTGCCTGTTTTCTTGTGACAATGCTGCACTTTCCTACACTGAGAATACAGAGAGGTCCTTCTCATTCTCATGACTACCTTAAAAAATTAAAAATATATATCTGATTTTTTAATGATGAGCACAAAATTTATTAGATACTTAATATTTATTACACAGAGAGGGATAAGGACAATGTGTTCACCTGAACCTCACCTTTCCACATTTACCTTCTCAATGTTATTGGAATATTTACAGGAAATTTGGGGCCCCGTGCTTCTATGTCAAAAGTGCACGTAAAAGCAGTGTAGGTATATCTTAGAAAGGTAATAAAGCAAAAATTGTGCCTTAAAACTCTTAAAACTTCTTACTTTTAGCTATCTCAGGAGATTAAGAGGATAAATTAATATTAAGGAGAATTTCAGAAGCAGCCCACTGACTATATAGATCATCTGTGGGCAACTTCATGGCTACTAACTGAAATAAATTGCTGTTTTGCCAAAAGCTTGTATAGTCAGGAAAATCATGGTGGTGTTTTCTAAAATGCTTAGATTCAAATGATTTAGGTGGTGATGCATGCAGTTTGAAATATTTTCTATATTTAAAAAATGAGTATTTGATTGTTTTTTACTAAACTGATTTTACTACAATGCACCGCAATAATACCTACAAATAGGTATTCCTGTGCTGCTGCCATTGTGGGTTAACTTACAAGAAAATAAAGATATAGGCTGCACATTAGACTGTGTCTATTCCTATGAAATTGCATGAGTGGATGAACTTTTCAAGTGGAATTTGAAAATTTCAGAGTTTTTATACATATTAAGGAGAAAGGAAGTAGATCTTGAAAGAAAGGAACATATATGTGGTATTATTTAGACTCCAGAAATTCAAGTCAGAAAAAGTTCATGTGGATTTAATTGAAAGATCTTTTGAGTTATTTGTGCTATTGTCTTTTGGTCATCTGAGTTTCTGATTAATAGTTTTTCCATAGAAATCTCACATATGTGTTGGCAATTTTTCATAATGAGGGTGGCAAAGTGATTTTGTTTCAAGTTTGAAATTCTTTAAATTGATGGGAGTGCAACCTGAATCTAAAAATATTAGAACCTGCATTAATAAAAAGAATGTCATTCATAAAAAGAGTTGCAGAAAGGAGTTCTCCTAAAGTATTCTGCTTTTTCTGTAGAATATTTTATCTTGAACTTTGGGAATTGTTTATAAATTCTTATAAAAAAAGTAAGATACTTTTTTTTTCCTTCTTTTATTTATGTTGAATACTTCTTATATAGGATATAATTCTACAGAATCAAGAAGCTTGTTTATCATATAGACAAGTAGGTACTACTCCACAGAAGTGATAAAATCTGTTCCAATTGATTTTTAACCCTATCAAGAAATTTATTTCTTTTATATATATATATATATATATATATATATATATATATCTAGAAAGCAAATAATAATACAATTTCCATTCCTATCCATAAACAGATCCTTCACTCAGATACACACCATCACAACTACAATTGGCATCAGTAGTAGCTGTGCACATGTAACTTGGGCAAAGCCTGGCCCTTAATCAAAATCATCTTCTGTGGAAAAAATATCCATTTATGATTATTCAGTTTATATTTTAGATGAGCCATTCAGTTATCTCTCTTCCTTAAGTAGCTTATCATAAATTATAAACCTCCAGTAACTTTGTTGTGTATTATTCCATTGCACTGACAAATAAATTAATATATATTAATATTATTCTGCAAAAATCCATCATACGTTCTAGGCAAGTCTTGCTATTCTGCATGTTTATGAGACAATCTAAGCATTAAGCCCTGTAACCCAATAAATACATTATTGGCGTTGCTAATGACAGATTTCAGGCTTCACAGTAGCTCTGAAAATCCTCAGGACTTTTTAGGCTTTGTCAGGATTTCTCTAGGCCTGCTCAGAGCTATGTTTGACAATGTTCAGCTGTAAAAGCAATATTCTAATGACGTATTTTCTAATGGCTATTTCCTAATTTGTTTTACTTTTGCTGAGCTTTTTTGCAACCAAGTAGTATAATTTTTGTATAGATAGTACTACTAAGCAATTTTTTTGTGTAGAATGAGCTGTTTATGAAAATGATGCAGAATGTAATGGAATAAAAGACTGGGAGTGAAGCAGAGCCCCCTGGGAATGTTGGGGAAGATCATGCAGTGTAGAGGGCATACATGGATGGGATGATGACAGAGGTGGCACCTGGTGGTATGAGGACCCTGAGGGCTATAAAAAGCTCATGAGTGGTCACTTATTTATTGATAGAGAAATACTGCCTTCACACCTGTGTAAAACCAGCTTTTTAGAAGTAACAGGAGAACAGAGCAAGCATGCCAGATAGGAAAGATGTTTGTATGACATATGGGAAATTAAGATATATTAGTGACAAATAAACCACCACAAAAACCCAACAAAATCAAACCAAAACAAAAAACCAAACAAAACCCCCAAAAATAAAACAAAACAAACCCCAAAACACAACAACAACAAAACCCAAAACAAACAAATAAGATAAACAAGCAAAAACCCAAAACAAAAATAAGCAATAAAACACCGCAGCCAAATGAGGGGGAGAAACTGTTAGAAATACACATTTGGCCTGAAATGAGGAGCAAGAAACTGTTGACATCAACATGATGCACTTGAGAGAAGGACATGGAAAGCTGATGGCATGCTGCAGTGTTCCACTCCTGCTATGATGCTGCAGACTCTAAGACCGATAGTAGCAGTGGAGGAGGAAGAACAGCCCCACAGAAGAGTACAAAAGCCAAGTTTCTGCATAACAATTATAACAGTATTATTTTTGAGATTTTCCCCTAAAATACTTTTCTCTGTTTTTTTTTTCTTTTAATTTCTATCACACAGCCAAATAAATTAATGATACTGTATAAAAAGGTGGGTATTTTTTCTTTTTGTTGAAATAAATATTTTGAATATAACAAGTACACCTTAATGTTTTTCAGCAGAGCATGCAGCCCTTGTGCCATCTGCTCATGCACTTGGGGAATTTCTGAGTCTCAGAGGTGCTCCCCATGTGGAACATTTATTTATTCTAGTCATATGTGAATTCTCAACAAGTCAATTTAAACAGCATGTATTTTTTCAATGTCTCAAATAGGAACTTTTTTCTAAGGCATATAAGAAGAGCATCCATGCTTTAAGTGCTTGTTCCAGAGGAACAAATACTAGATGACCTGTAACAAGGAAAGAAAGATGGGTTTGTGGAAGGTTAGGCTCTATATTCATTAAATTTAGTTATATGGAAGATCACGGAATATTTTTCCCAGTCAACATCACTGATTTGAGTAGAATCTTCCTAGAACTGTTAAATTTTACAGAGGAACAGAACAATGAGATGACTAACTGCAAATATTTTCCTAGACATTTACTGAAAGAAATAATACCTAAAAGGCTGTCAGCCTTCATCTACCCTCAGCAATGATTTTATCTTCACTGTAATGTCCTTAAATCCCATTACTTGCTTTTATCTGTCGTGACTCAGAAAGTGATCTATGTTATTCTCCATTAATGCTGGAAACATCATAAGATGGCTTTTAATAGGACACTTGGAACATAAAGCAACAAAACAAAGACATATGTGGATCCTAGATCTCATTTTGGAGAAAGATGCAGGTCACATGCCTTAGAGTACAATGGGAGGGGGGGTAAGAGAGGGATAACAGAAATAAAGATATTGGAAATGCATCCAGCACTGTCAGCGAGCAGGACTGCAAGCTGCTATCTGCAGCAGTGTTTGAGAGGATGTAAAGATGTGTGCTTGTGGGAACTTCCCACTGGGGGAAAGGTGGTTCAGGAGGAACCTTTTGGGCACTGGTCAGGGTGTGATCCAAGGGGCAAAGTAAACCCCAGTGTCTTTACCCAGGAGCAGTGAGCAAAACCATGGTAACAAAGCTTGGAAATCACTCTCTGTGATATTTCTTCCTGAATTCATCTTCATTTTTGGAGCCATGTTTGTGAGGATTAACAGTTATTTACTGAGTTATGAATGGCAGCATAACATTTATGCTGGAGGCAACATTTTGCATCTCCAGAAATCCGCATATGTGAGATCATATATTTACCTTTTCTAGACCAAGCTAATATCCATAATCCTACCTTTTTTTTTTCCTCCTTTACTTTTCCAAAAATAGCTACTTGAATTTCAGTTGTTACAAAACAAAAGTTTATAAAATTTGTTGTGAAATATATTTGACACTTCCATGCTACTGTGGAAGTATCTAGCTTATTACAAATTTGTTTCTTGCTGCCATAGAATCTTTAAAGGAAAGCTCTCTCAAGTGTCATGTCAATTATTGCTCTTCCTCTTCATAATATTTCAATCATTATGAATTAAGAAACTTCATTTACTGTCAATAGAATTTCTTCTTATAAATAAAAAATATTCATGCCAATTAGGGCAACACTGTTCCATATTTTTTTTTAATATATTGGTAGATCATTGTTCTGATCTAAAACTTTACTAGTATTGGTAGAAACTGTTGGACCAAGTCCAAGGCAGTGAAGATAAATAGGTAGAAATGGAAATGAAACTCACAGAAAATATTAAATATTATCATAATCTATTTCCTATTTGCATTTCTGTCCATCCCCCTTCAGTATTTCTAATGAAAGAAAACACATTGAATATCAAGAGCTGAACAAGAACTGAAATCCATTTTAAGGATAAGGAAAGTGACATGAAACTGAATAGAACTTTTTGCCATCAACATTATTCATAAGGACCATTTGTTGATTAAACTATCTGTTGTACTCTCAGCATGTCATATCACATCAATCACATATGAATTTAAATTAAAGCCATATTCCAAAAAATAATAATTGCCAAGTTGCCACGTGTGCCATCTGAGTGCTAAATTTAAGCTTTTGCAGTACTTCAGCAGCTGCATGAACCTATGAATAATTCATTAACTGTGTGAAATAGTAGATTAGAATTAACTAACTAGTTGCATATTTTAGCTAATGTTTGGAATTGAAGAAATGTAACTAGCTAATTCACCAGATACTTTCTAATGAAAAGCAATTATTTTGTGCAACATTTTGGAAGATCTACTCAATCGTTAATATAAGCTTTAAGCAAACAGAGAGGAATTGAGCTGAAATTCAAAATTACAAGAAGAAAAGGAATGTAATAAATGATATGCAGAGGAAGAAAAGGTCCTCAGCTAGATAACAAGTGGCTTGTACATAGCTTCAGGGATTCTTGTTCTTGTATTCTACAGACAACAGGTGATTTTTTAGGCTTGCTTATGTTCATAATTTTTGTGTATTTTTAGATTGAAGGTATAATGATATACTTTTTATGCACATTAGAAATTGTCTTTTTTTTCTAACTAACTAGCATTAAAATCCATATTTCCGATTTCCAGAGATATGCTGGTACTGGGTTTGCCAGCTTTATGTGGCTGGTAAGCAACAGCAAATATCTGATAGAAGGAAAGTGAAAATTTTCTTTGTAGTCATTAGACATTCTTGCTCTCAAAAAACCTGCCAACACATAAAAAGCACATTTTATACTTATGGGCTCAAAAGTAATGTATTTTTAAATGCAGGAAAAGGGGTGTAATTTCACACTGAGGTGTGACTGAAATTACAGGATTTTATAGAAACTTAGAATATCTCAAGGTAAAAGGAACCCACAAGGATCATCAAGTAGTCATTGCAGGACTTCTTAAAACGAAACCATATGACAAAGTGCATTGTCTAGACATTCCTTGAACTGCAACAAGCTTGATGACATGACCACTTCCCTGGGGAGTCTGTTCCAGTGGAAAACCTTTTCCTGATGTTTATTTTGAACTTCCCCTGACACAGCAGCAGAAATCAAACTGTCTGGGGAAAGGTTTTCCCCTTTCAGGAAACTGCTGCTTTAGGAAGCTGACAGGGTATTTTTCTTCTCATCACAGGGACAAGTGTGATTCTTGAATATTTTATTGCACTTTATGTTGACCTCAGGCCTCTGGGTTAGTCCTCTGTAAACTGGGAGCTTAAAGAATTAGATTGTGGAGCTCATGGACATATGTGATTGCCACTTTTTTGTTCGTTTGTTTTCTTTTTTTCTTTTTTTTTTTTATAGTTAACATAATGGTATTTTTTAATCTGTGAGAGCAGATACCATAACACATTATGCAAATTTGTGACCAAGGCTGCATCATGACTCTTAAAGGGGAAATAAGAATTAATAGCACCATGTCATGTGTTTGGAAGGAGAAGCCCCATCACTGAGCAGCAGTATGAAGCCTCATTCCTAAATGACCCCTTGCCTGCTTTCTTTGATACCCATCCTTTCATGTGTAAAGCTGGATGGGAAGGAGTTTGTGATACTGTCTGTAACTTGTGTGGTTTTTAACTTGCTTTTATTGTTACACAGATGCCTATTCATTCTAAGTGAAATGTAATTTTTATCTAACTATAATTTTAGAATTATTTATAGCAGTCGTATCCAGTCCGTCACTTCTGGATTTTACTGGTGTCTGAAACTAGTAGAGGATAACTTATACAACCTGCTGTGAAGGGGTCAGGTCATGCCAAGTGGAATTTAGGAGAATGTCTAATTTAGGATATGACACGCAAATGAGTTTCCTTGCTTTAAAATTACTGTCTGTAGTAGTAGTAGTAGTACTAAGGATGATATTAGTATTATTAGTAGTAGTAGTTATAAAGGGAGGAAGTGGGGAGGGAGGGAGAGAGGGAGGGAGAGATGAAGGAGCCATGGGGATTGCTACCAGAATAGTAGAAGAAAGGTGGTAATAATACAAAATTGTATTAATTTTATTTAGAGCAATATCTGTGTCCTTTGGTATAAAATAATTAGGGTGATGCAATATTCTGATAAAGGGGACTATTTAGAAGAGATTAAGGTACTCCAGCATTGTTTTTATTTGTGTTACAAGTGCTTACACGTAATATGCCAGGGGTTTGCAATGGCCAGTGCTTTAAAGATATCTAAATAAGAAAACTCCTCGTCTACGCAAAACACTCCAGAGAAATAAGTGAAAGTGAAGTGGCAAAATGAAGTAAAAGTGCAGTGGGTATTTTAATTAAAAGCAGTGGATAAAGGTGGTGGTTGGTCTGATTAAGTGGCAGAAGAGTTGGCCTGGCAAAATTTAATTCATTGAGGTTAACAGGAACAACTTTCTACAGAGATACCCTGCTTTGTTGGCCTCTTACTTCAGCTTTTTCTCACCCTGTCAAGAAGATAATTGAATAACATATTTAGGGTTCCATAATGCATTACTGTTTCTAACTTCATTTTTTGATGTGATTTTTTTAATAGTGTTATCAAGCATTTACATAGGGAGAGATTTGTTCCATCACCTAAGCCTGTTTCTGTAGTAATTTTAAAAATCTCCCAGTGTGATGTATTTCTCAGGATCTCAAATTATTAGGACAACTGGTCAAATGGCACATTCCTGATTCCACAGGGGTATATTGCAATTAAGAAAATTCTGCGCTATTAAGGTAATTTCAGAGTGACAAAAATATATATTAGTATGTATAATTATAATTATGTTTAGCATTTACAATATGCCTTCTACCTTAGAATCTCAAAAAGTTCTTCAGAAGAATTTGTTTTGCATTCAGCCTGTGATACATCTGCTGCTACCTCTGTGTTGCAGATAAGGAAAGTAAATTGCAGAAAGTTAAAATGTGTGCAAAAGCCTGTGTATTAAGCCGCTGAAAGAGGCTGATTGAAAGAACTAGAAGCAAAGTTTTGTCTCTACCTTAGTTCACTATTTCTGATGCATTCAAAGGTCTAGATTGCAAGTTGAGCTGTGCATCTCAGGCATGTGCCCTCAGAGGTTTCTTTAGAGTGTACACACAGAAAGTTGTTGGCTTTAACCAACTTTATACATGTTTCAAAGAGATGAATCCCAATTTGCACATCATAATTTAAATCTGGCGAAAAATGGAAGACTCGTGGCCTACAGACTTGTCTAAGAAGGGTGACAGCTCAGAACATCTCTTGGAGCAGCAGTTTCTTTTATACCTCCTCTTCAGGTCTTGTCTGAGTCACAGTTTTATCCACACCCTCCAGAACATATCTTTAATGCAAAGAACCTCCAATGTAGGGACTTGGAATTATGAAATCATTGGCAATGCTGAGGGAAAACATCACTTCTGACAGATGAAAAGTGTACAGGAACAAAGCCATTACACAATTTAATATTAGAATTTAAAGATTTCTCTTTTCAAGTTATAAAAATAGCAACAATCAAACAAAAAATAGATTTAAAATATTTCAGTTAAAACTTTTATTTCCATCTGCAATACTTATCTCTATATCATCAACTTCTATGCAGCTCCAAATCCCTATGGTGTCTTTCAGATATGATGTTTCAGTGCAAATCTACTCTTTTCTTCCTGTAATGTCATTGCAGCTTCCTCCTAGTAAACATATACTTAAAATGTTTCTGTTCCCTGTTAATAATGATTTTTTGAAAATGTATAATCTGTGAAGCAAACACAGAAAATTCCCTTGCCATATAGGATCTATCTAGGTGATAGGGAAAGTACCTCCATGAGGCTGAAATAAATTAATTATTGTTACAGTCATCCCCAAGATATACTACATGAGTGATGTAAAGATCATCTGGGGTTGTGGAGGTAATAAACAATAAATCAATAGTCCTCATAATTCACACTTCAAATGTTTTGCAGTTATTAGATCTTTAGATCTATGTAGAAGAATCAGAGAATCAGCATAAAATTATTAGGAGGAAAAGGAAATATTAAATAAAGTTTGGGAAGGTGCTATTTTTCATTAGAAAGAAGAAAGACAAAATAGAAGGATAAAGAATAAATTTCCCATAATAACAGCAGGAAGTGAAAGAGTAATGTTCATGAACTAAACCAAAAGAAGTTCCACCTCAAGCTGAGGAAGAACTTTCCATTGAGGATGGCAGAGCACTGGAACAGCTGCCCAGGGAGTTCATGGAGCCTCCCTCTCTGTAGACATTCAAAACCCACCTGGATGTTCCTGTGTCACTTGCTCCAGGTGACCCTGCCTTGGCAGGGGGGTTGGACTGGGTGACCTCCAGAGCTTCCTGCCAGCCATAATGATTTTGTGATTCTGTGATCACAGTAATCGAAAAAAGAAATACTTTTTAAAGCATTTTCATCACAAAATGTGCAATTAATGGTTACTGTGTCTTATCAGGGATTTAGAAAAAATTGTAATAATTGATATAGAATGCAAAACTTTTAGGTATTAAAACTTATACTATTGATATTGAAATGGGTAAAACAAGCTATAGGACATAAGTCAGACTTTCTCTTATTTTGCAGATTTAAAATGAGTCTTTCCTCACAGCTACCCTATGTATGTCTAAAACAGAAAACCTTCCTTCAAATCCAGCTTGGAGGTGGGATGAGAAACAATATGTTGTATTGAGCCACTGCCAAGCACTGTGTGCTTTCAGCTACACAGCTCTGGGATGGGGAGGAGAGGGGAGAATAAAAACCTTGCCATTGCTATGGGGTCAAAGAAAGTATTTAGGTCATATTTTTCCTCTCGTCCAAGGACCCAGGATGTAATTATTTGTCATTCTGAACTTGCCCTTTGTCCATAAAATATATATTTCTGCAAGATACTTACAGATAACTACGGTGCAGAAAAATGCTGCTTAGACTTTTCCTTCTGTTGCTGTCATTTCAAACCTGAGTCCCTTAGTTCAAATCTCTTGTTTCTTTCCAGCTGAACTGTAAAAACATGCCAATGTTATGATGTGAATAAACAAGGACAAGGAAAACCTTTCTAAAATAATTTTACTTGACACCTAAATTATAGTCACGTTGGGCTCAGAAAGTAAAGAATGTAGCAGAAACTGAATGTTTTGTTTTTTTTTCCTTTAGTGCCAGTACATTCTCTGTTGTCATTTTCTGCATATCAAAAAAAGAAAGGTTTTGTTCTGAACTAATCAAAATTAATTAAAATTTTAGGTGAAAAATATTTCTCTCTAGAACTACTTTGATCTTACAACCATCTTATTAGGTAGAAAAAATAGTTCTAGTTTATCCTACTAATCCTAATGTTACTATTTTAGATTGTCACTAAATCTGCTTTCATTTATTTTTCTTGTTAGCTGGAAAACTCACACAGTTTTTGATTTGTACAAATAGTCTTCAAAACTAAAACAAATTAGTACCTTATAATTCTATACAATGAAAAATTTCATTAAATCCAATGCAAAGTTGGATTTAATGCTTTATGCAACTTTTTTGCTTTCTTTTAAAAAAGTAATGTAACTTTGCATAATATTCCACTGTTGTAATGATCACTGACCTATCAGAATTTGTGCTATCATTTTAATGCATATTAACCTAACCTGGCATAGAAAACAGACCTACATGTGATGTAAAAAAACACATAAGGATGCTCTGCATTGCTTTCAGACTCTTGTATGTGTCAAATGAATGCAATTTCTAGAGAAATTACTTTTTCCTTTATTCTGAGGAGCTGAGCTGTTCCAAATCCTGTTTCAAGAACCTTGTCCACCTGACCATTGAGGCTGAGGCTGGCCACTGCTGGCACACAGGCAGAGAAGAGGGAGCGTTGCTGCTTACATGAATGAAGACAAAGGCATAGCCCACAGACAGCCCAATTTATCTGCCTCTTTGTATCTTGGGCTAACATAATCTCTGTGGACTTGTCTAAAAAAAATCTGACTGACTTACTTTTCTAATTGCTCCAAACTTTCTCCATTTCATCAATTTTCCCTGCCTGAAAAGTGCTGATAAAAGGCCCCCATACTCGCTGACTGGGAAATGAATGAAAAGACGCCGCTTCTACTTTTCTTTCCAATATTAATATTAAAGTTTGAGGGATTTTGAAGAAAATTAAATTTCGGGATGATTAGCTAAACCTGCAGCTTTAATTAATCACAGCCTTAATCCATCATAAAGCTTATGCATACATCAAGATTTCAAGCATGTGGACACGAGTTCACACAAGTGGGGTTTTTTAGAAAAGAAAAATGTCTGAGTAAAGTTTAAAGTGAGTTTTCTGAATTTTCCTGTATTTATGTAAAATTTTAAAAAGTTGGATCTTCCGCAAAATATAGAAAAATATTCATTTTTTTCTGATTTACAGTTGCTGGAAACATCCAAATATTGTAAAGGTAGATTAAAAAAACAAACAAACAAACAAAAAACCCAACAAATGTAAATTATTCTGTTTCAAAGAACTAGAAATATGAAAAGAAAATCAGAAATTCTGCTCTAATTATACTTTATTGCCTTACAATGTAGTCATAAAAGGTCCTTGATTTAGTGGCTTGTTCTGGAATTCTCATCAAGGCTAGGGTGATATCACCAGGCTGACCAGAGACATGATGAAATTCCTATTTACAAAAAAAATGGTTGTCCCTTGTCTACTGAGAAGAAAAATGCCTTGACTGATACATCACTGTCAACATTTTCTGTCATTATTTATTCCTTTCTGTTTTCTGTGGAAGCCCTTCAGACTCTCTCAGTCCATAAATCATTGGTTATTCTAGTGCTTGAAGATACTGGGGCAGCATAACACATTCAAAGTCTTTTTATGCAAGGTCTGTAGAATATTTCCTTAGAAACCAGGTAGGTCCACATTAATGAATATCTGTGTTACAGGAAAGATGTATGGAAAATGCATGAAATGCATTAATTCCTATTACAGAGGTTTTTTGTTTTGATTGGTTTGATAAAATGCAAGCCATGTGAATCTTTGGATGCTGAATTTCTGACAACCTAATTTTTTGTGTTTGTTTTGTTTTTGTTTTTGTTTTGTTTGTTTGTTTGTTTGTTTTTCTTTTTGCAATATGCAGACAAGTGGTTGAAAAGCTTTATTAAGTTTTTGAAAGCTGTAAAATTTCCTGGTCAATCTAGAGGAGGATAAAGCAGATTGTAAAAGAAGCAGTTAATGGAAGAAAATGTGGCCCACAGGGATGGGCTTATTGACACTGTCCCAACAGCAGGGTGGATTAGGTGACATGTTTAAATCCTTTACAGCTGTTTGAGACTATGGATGAAAAAACAAAAAAGAAAAAAAAAGAAAAGAAGCTTGTGTGGTAAATAAAAGTCATGGAAAAGGGCAAGGTGATAGAGAGGCCACAATATTTTACAGTGAATGATTGATTTTACAAGTCAAAGAGTAATGGTATCTTGTTTTCACAATGTTTAAGTCTCAATCCTTTGTAAGCAGCCTTTTTGAAGAGGGCTTTGTAGGCATCTGCCAAGGCCCAGAAGGCCTCTGTGTCAAGAGTATAAAAGTTTCCATTATCTTAGCGCAATTTTTTGCTCTGGGATGAAAAAAACCTTTTCCTTTTTTCTTTTTCTTTTTTTTTTTTTTTGTTGTTGCAATTATGAAATTCTTCGAAGTTATCTGGTTTTGGGTTTTATCACAGAACATCTTGTAAACAGAATAGATTGAATACACATTCACAAGTTGAATAGGTGCTTATTAGATTATTAAAAAAGAACTTTTACCTCACTTCAAAATCATGTGCATTCTTGTCCTCAGAGCCTTAAACTGTGATCTGCTCCTGCACCCTTTGACAGTGCCACTGGAGATCACTCTCCTTGCCCTTTTATGAGGGCACGCCAGTAAAGCAGAACAAGACTCTTGACCCTTAAGACAGTGTTCCAATACTTCTGAAATATGTAGGGTGGCACAAAAAGTGCTTAAAAGAATCTCATTTGGGATTTGGTTTTGCTTCTTCGTTTGGTTGTATTTTTTTTTTTAATGAACACTCCCTATATCAGGGTGTCCTGCATTTCTTAAAAATTTTGAGGTTCTAAATACTTTTAGAAAACAAGTGCAGCTTCCTTCAGGACCCTGGAGAGTATTCTCTGTTCAAGCTTTGTGTTGCAGAGTCAGCAGCATACCATGCACATGGGTTTGCCTCTTGCACAGCATAAAAGGCCTTCTGTACCACTTACGTACCCAGACCCTCTAAATGTGCTGGATCCTACAGCATGGGCTGTTTATTCCTCTTCTCTGCAGTTGGTCTGTTGCTTAAATCACAACAACATTAGAGATCTGCCTTATGTTTTCTTTTCTTCCCCTTTTGTTACCCCAAATATATCCTTCTTTTCTAAAATCTCAATAACTTTAGTAACATTGAAAGATTTTTTTTTAAGATTTATTGAAAGATTTTTTGTTTGCTTGTTTGTTTGTTTGAAAACTCGTTCAACAAGGAGAGTCATTTGAAAGTGCTAGGCACTGAAAGGAGGTGCTTGGGCTTTGTGGCCATATCTATTCTGTGCAATGTTTACTATGTTACTATGGGAAAATTGTTTATATACATAAAGCAGAGCACACCATACTTTCACATATGCTAAAAGCCAAACTCCCACTGCAAGGTTCATAATAGCAATCAAGCTGTTCAGAAAAGCTTGTTTCTTTAACAAGACTCAGACATAATTTGCCTGGTGTGGATTGGCTTAGAGAGAGCATGGGTTACTAGTGTTTTTTGGAGTGAAACCCTCTTTTGTGGGAATTTCTCACCTCATTTTTTCTTTATGAATTATACAAATCTGTTACTTTCTCTGAAGTGAAGTGCTAATGTCACTTTCTGGAGGTCACTTTCCAGGTTGTTGGGGTGCTAGACTGTTGGATGGATCCAGTCAGGGTCATGCAGATCTCTGCTTGCCTTGTGGAGCCTCTGGGAGTTACTGCTTTTGGAAGATTATAACACCACCCTGAGCTGCTCAGGGAACACAAGGAGGAATCATTAACCTTTTGGTATGGTGCAGCGTGCCCTGTCAGTATGTCTGGCACCTCTGCTAGCCAAGGGAGAGATGGGACAGCAAAGAAAGATGCTGATTCCTATTCCACACTTCATGTTCACTGCTTGAACACAGGGAGCAGTGCAGAGACTTTGGGATGAAGAAACATAAAAAAGAAACATGCCTCCATGCACAGTGCCACTCTGCTCACACCTGTGTTACCTGGTCCTGAGTTTGGCTCTCCTTGCCTGGACAATGTCATGCCCCATGGCTGCAGGGCACTCTGCCCCAGGGGAATTGAATTTTAGAAACCCATAGTTGATAGATAGGCATTGATGCAGTGTCATTGCATGGTTCTTGAAAAGGCAAAGGCTCAAGTTTTCTAGCCTCTTTTTGTGGTTTCAAAACTCATTGAATATAATAGAGGCTTAGGTTTATTGCTACAGGATTACATTTTTGTACTGAAACACAGGTGTGCTCTGGGGTTTCTTTGCTTTCTGACAAATGACTAGAGTTGTTCACACTAATGGTTAGCTACTGGCCATGCAACACCCTGAATAGATTTCCTTACAGTAATTATAATACTCAGACAAAAAACTAGACTTTTAAATTACTGGACTGACTTGTTGAAGTGCTGAAGGTAAGTCATTGTAGCTATCTGAGAAAACTTTAAGTATGTGCTTGCATTTCTATTTGTAGACTGTTATATTTTTAATTATATATTTATGGCTTGAAGTGAGTAATGTTTTATATACAGGAGAAATAGTTAATTTGCTTAGATGACTCATACATTAAACCTAACATCATTGAATTTTACTTCTGCCTCCATTTCCTGGGAAACGAAACTCTCTCCTGTTAAAAAAATATATATATACTGAAATAACATCTTACTGAAGGCTGCAACACAGGTGACACTTTGTTACTTCCTTCATCCTCTTAGGAGAAGCACGTGGGAAATATTAAGATACAGCAATGCAAACACTTTACATTGACCTTTTTAAAGGAACAAAATCAGTTTACTGCAGGAAAAAACAGCACACAAAAATGTATTTCTATTGAGTCATTTATGAGTCTCCTGCAAGTGTTAGACCAGATTGCAGGTCCATTTGCACAGCTCTACAGAGAAAATATGGCACACGGTTTTTTCAGGTAAAGAAGGCCAAATTTATTGATCCTACTGCATCATATCTTTGGACTTCCTATTGATTTTCCCATAGAACAACGTCACATGAGAAACTAAGGAAACTGAAATGGATAATGCCTGGAGCCAGGCTGAGAGTGATTGTGAGAGTAATTTTTTTTCTTGTAAGAACTCCTGAGAGCCACAGTCCTGGGAGCATGGCTGTGTGGGAGTGATGATACTCACAAGGCTGTGCTGAGGCATTACCAGAGATGTGTCCCATCAAAACAATTTTTTTCTGGGCAATATCTCAGTCATCAGGTTTTGATGATGGATTATATAAATGTTCTGTCAGATCCTGGGGCGTTTTGTGGGAGACTGGGGCATTTTGGAATGGCTGCTAAAATTATACAGGAATTTATCCTCTATAAGGATAGTTCAGATAACAGGTGCTTTGTCAAAGTATTAACAGGACACAAAGCTTTGACCTACTAAAACTTCAAAAGTGAAGTCTGAATCCTATATTGTTGTCAGTTATTACGCTCAATACACATTAGGTGAACAGTTTATAATGTAATACATCAATATTACAGGCAATAAAATCTTTGCTATTTTTCTGTTACATGATACTTACCACCATTATTTTCCTAATCATTTGATAAATTCCATAATACTAAGTCTAAATTTTAAAAGTCTTGTTTTCTAGTGTTAAACATATGCCCTTGTATACACAGTTTTTGGAGACACTGTCCAAAAGCATTACACAGAGGATGCATTATTTAATAGACCAAAGGCCAAAACGTTCATGATTCAATATGCCATAGGTCACTACATTTCAAAATGACTGCATATTTCCAAAATGATGCCTAGTTCTGTAATATATTTAAGGAACTGACAACACATCTTCTACTTTGCAAAAACACAAAGACTTCAGAAATTCTGTGAATGATGAGTTATGGGGTTTAGGGAGTATATATTTCTTTTGTCATATCCTTGGTGGGAAAGCTGATTTTCAGATTCTCTATCACTATTTAGCATTATTTTTGCATTTAATATGGTCCATGAGGAGTTCTTCTCACTTTTAGGCCATATTTTTTATTTGCATTGCAACTCTAAATGACATTTTGATAGGTCCATAATGAGTCAGATTTTTTTGTTATGCCCTATGTATTTTCTTCTTTCAAAGGGATAAATGTGGTTGTCTGGCTGCTCTGACATGATATATTTTAGATATAAACAGTCCTAATATCCCAGTGAGTTACAGTCCCTCTCTTCCTTCCCTTTGCCAATACAGAGTCTCATGTTTTTATTGTTGTGTCTGGTTGGTTGCTTGCTTGCTTGCTTTCAATGTGGGCTACTTGTCATATTAATTTGAGGTTTCAGGACCTGAGAGGAGAAGATATTTAGGTCAATTTTGGATGAGTGTTTACACAAAGATTATGACTTTTGTTATCATTAAATGACTGATAACCCGTGCTCTTTTTTCTGTCTTTATTTTTTTCTAAATACAGTAATTTTTGAAACTCTTCATAGACTATATGAGGGTCCTGAGGGAAAGTGAAAGGAAAGTTTTAATGTAAGAATTTTTTTTTTTATGCAAAAGAAAATGATGTCTTTTTTCAAGATACATCAAAAATGTATTCAGTCTTTCGGTCACTGTAAATGCTGCCACATATAGCCATTTGTTATTTATTTTCATCTGCCTTGTGTATCCTGAAGGATTATTATGAGCTACATTAAAAAAAAAATTACTAAGTTATCAATCTAAAGATACTTGATGGAATCTATACTTACAGAAAAAAAAAAAACAACATTTAAACTTTCCTGGTTTATGTTTTCAAGAATATTGCCAGCACAGTGCTATTGCATTGAGGTCTGTACAAAACTACCTTGTATTCAGCACATTGTAATAGAATGTTGGGTGCAGCAATTGGTATTTTCCATTAGAAATTATTTGCACAAATACGAAAATTATTAGATTTCATAATGTCTAGGAAATGCATTGACTCATGATTACCAAAGCCAGGTGATCCTTAAACTTCCTCTGCCTCTTGGGACTAATAATGAATTTGCAATTTTCCACATGACATGAAAAATCACAATACTGTGTCTAAAAGTTATTTCTATCGTAGCTCCATTCCTGCCAGTCCCACCAGGAAGTCTGATTAGTGGACTAGGTAAGCACTGCTGCTTTTCTCCAGTGCCTGTGGCAGAGATTGGTGTAAACAGCTACTGACCTTTAGCTATGAGCATTCTTTTTGCATCTTATTTACCTAGCTGTAAGATGAAAAAGTACACTAAAAGGTGCAGCACAAATTGTCTTTAAATTACTTTTACAACACTTTATAATTTTCATTATATCAGTTTTATCAGTCAGTGTCATGCCACAAGAGCATGAAAGTTCCTGTCCATCATACTCAAGGCTGATGTCCTTTCATCTTGTCACACTTAAGTAATGTAGGTTGACAAGCCCCCGTGTGATGAAGAATCCCCATAAAAACCACTGAAAAGGCTGAATAATGCACCTAGGCTGTGCCTGCAGATCACAGTGGCAAAGCTCAGTCCTCTTCTACGGCGAGGTGAACTCAGCATCCTACAGAAAGATTGCTGTGGATAAGGCTTCTAGCTGTCAGAGATGATTAATGAGACAGATAAGAGAACATCCTCCTTTCGACACTAAGGGGCAGATAGAAGAGAATGAAAGAGTGAAGGAAAGCAAAACATTTATATCTGAAAAATAATGAGGGTCAGCAAAGCTGTGGTCTCAAATTAGAGTTGTGTGTTGGTCCATTTGTCCTTGTGACTTGACCCCTTCTATCTGATGAAGGACTTTTAAGGGGAGATGGTAACAAAATGTCCCCTATAGAGAAACAAAAAGGATGAATAGCTTTAATGGAAAGAAACTCAGTAAGACGAAAGCAGAATGCAAGCAAAAACCCAGAACTAGGTGTTTCTCAGAATGAGCTATTTTTTTCTTCAGCTCTCAGATGGCTTTGTGGAGACAGCAAAAGATTAAGGCAAGTATCTTCAGCAAGGCTTAATTGAAAAAAAACCACATAAAAGACTAGTAACAGAAACAAGTATTGCTGAAAATAGTTTATAAAATACATAGCAAGTTCTAACAGTACAGGGGAGTTCATGACCCACTCCCTCAGCGTCTTGGAGGGGGTGGATCAAAAGAACACAGTCAATATGAATGCCAAAAGTCATGAAGGAACTTCCTGTTAATGCAGATGCACCGTTCATGCTGTAAAAGAAAAAGATCATTCCTCATTCACTGAACTTATTCAAATGAATGCTTTTGTTATTAGCAGAAAATTTGTAGGCAGAAAATTGCTTTTTTAGATGCAAGAGTTTGTCATAATCAGAATCACTGAATAATTTGCCATCCATGTAAAATGTATCAGACCTCACGAGAAACTTGAATGGCAGAGTAAATTAGATGAATTCCCTTGATTTGGGAGTGTGTGGCAATACATTTATTAAACAGCAAAATTAGTCCTTGAGATGCTGGAATATTTGTACTACAGTGTAGAAGGCACTCATATTTTAAGAAAATCAAAATTTTAGAGACTTATGTCTCTAAAATGTTATAATTTCTATTTATGAAAAAGAGAAAGAAATTAATACATTAAGAAAAAAATTTGAAAACAAAACCTAAAGCCTTGTTGTTGGTAACTTATGATTTGGTTAAAACTTGCATTTATCTGTATTATAATTAATTTGAGACCTTCATTGGAGAATGTGCAGTACTGTCAAAACAACTTAAAATGGAGATTTTTCCAGAACAGTTTCTATTTAAAATATCACAAATAGCTACTAATACTGTAATTGAATCACATTCATTTAGCAAGCTGGTTTTCCAAGCGTTTTTTGAGCATGAGTTCTTTCTGTTCATTAAACAACAATGTTATATAAGATTAGTGCACAGATAAGTAACTCACATGAAATAATAGCAAAAGCTTAGTACATTTTAAAATAACATGGTGAACTTCAAACCTGAGATGTCATTTACAAAACAGAAAATGTGAATGTACTGTTTTCACAGCTATAATGATACAGCCTATCAGTGCAAACTAGTTTATATATAGTAGTTAAATAGCTTTCATTTTGCTTTGGTTTATCAAATAGATCAGTGTGAAAGTACTTTTTGTTATAAACACAGATAACAAAAAACGTTTTCCAGGAGAAAAGAAATGAAAGAGTGCTGTTCTTAGCTCCATCTAGTTGTTCCAATTAATCTCAATAAAAGGAGACTTAAAGATTTCTTCAGACTGGCCTGACCTCAGGATTTGGAGCCCTCACACCAAATTCTACCTGTGTGGAGGGTGGGGGGGAAATCATGAAAGAAATAGATACTTTTACCCAAAACAAAAAAGGCAAAGAAATAGACATGATTTATCTTCACCATGTTTGTAAAAGGGATGTATGTTGAAATTCAAGTAGATCTATACTTGAGCAGAAAGATTTAGTGGAAACAAAGCAAAATACATTTATGTGCTTTATCTTGCATGAGAAACTCTAATATTCTAGTCAGGTTATGTAAGGTAGCCCAAAGGTCTTCATTTGGCACTATACAGAATTGTTTCAATAGGAAGAAAGAGAACATAATACAGAATGAATACTCATTCTGCAGCACTCATTACATTAATTCAGAATTTTGTTTCAGAAATTGGATCATTAATGCCTAAATAACAAAATTAATATCACAAGTTCTTCCATGTTCTATCTTCTCACCTCTTTTTACTGTTTTTTTTCAAGAGATTGCACTTTTCTCTTCCTCTTTATAATAGAATCATTCCCAAACTTTACAGCAATGGAAATGTCCTCAGTTTTGCCTTTTAGTTTTAGAAACTGCCTATTTACTTAATCTTCCCATTTATCTTGGTTTAGGAAAGACAATTTCTTGAAACTTTTATTCTAAGATTCCAATTTAATGAAATCCAAATTCTCTAGACCTAAAAGATAATTTTCAATAAGATGAAGTAGGAAATGAACTTTTGTTTTACAATCGTGAGTGTAAAACAAGTTACAAATTCTTGAAACCTGGATGAGAGAAGGCCTCTGAGGGGTCAGTACAAGAGTCTATATCAAAAAATAGACTTTAACTGTCACTTTTACAATAGCCTGGTATCATATTTTAGTTTCAGAAAGACTTATCAGTTGAGAAGGAAATGAGATAGAAGTGTGATAGACAGATGGCAGTGTTCAAATTCTGCATATTAGGATCTTGCTTTCCATAGTGAAGCCAAGGTGTATCACCCTTATTTTCACCAGTCTAGAAGAAATCCAAAGAGGACTCATTGATATGAGCTTCTGATGGGGAGAGGTGAGGACCAGAAGCATCTGGAGGAAGTACATGCAAGAATGGAGCGACACACAGGAAATGCAAGAGTTTGGCTCCGGGAACTGGGTGTGAAATTGTTCCGGCACATTAACACCTTTACAGTGAAGCAGAAGAATCCCCAAATACAGAGCTAGGAGAGAAAATGTTGTGAATATGCCTGTATTAATGTAGATTATTTTCTGGACCACTGAAAATTTCTTTTTCACTTCTTATTTCCCACAGCACATTTTTATTTAATTGAAAGATAAAAGGGACACAATATTTGTGAACTAAAATTTATAGAAAATCTGAAGTAGAAACAAACCCACCTAAGAGGTCAGCAAACCTGGTGAAAATGTCATTAAGAAAGAGCACTTCTCATCCAGTTTTTTCTTTTTGTTTTTAAAGAAATGAATGAAGACCTTATTTCACCAATAGCCATTTATGGAGAAAAGTAATATAGAAATAATTGTAAGGGAGAAAGGTATAGAAAGAGTCAACACCTACAAGCTAGTGCCAAATTCAAACAGTGAATAAGGCCTTGAATTTAATACTGAGGCCTTGTAGTATTTAATACTGAGTTTTTGGAATCCTGGATGCTGAGAATTTTAAACTTTCTGTGCTTAAAGGCACAGACCCACAAGAGAACAGTGCATTTGACCTGGGGCCATGGAATTGGCTTCCAAAATTGATCAATGGCACTGGGATTATGGGTGTGTAGTTGCTTAGAAGTGTGTAATATCACAGGGTGGAACACTTAGAGTTTGGGGTTTTAGAATATAGAAATAAATATGAAGCAAGATGGGGGTTTTAGGGTGGAGGCAGTTTATTCTTCTTTATATTCTTCTTCCTTCTTCTTCACATTTTTCTTCCTTCTTCTTCATGGGTTTGGGTGATGTTTTGTAGTTGGACAGAAAAGTCTGCATTGCAGGCTTCGAGGGATCAGTTATTGGGTTAAAAGGGAAAATAATCTCGGTGTAATTTCTTAATTGGATAGTTTAGTCTTAAAAGGCCTTGTAACAAGAGATAGCCATTTTGTGCCTTGATAATGAAAGGCTGCCAAACTCATGGTTCTGAGACTGTTTCACTGACAAGAAATAATAAACACCTGAGTCTGAACATGAAATACTGTCTCAAGTGCCTGCAATCCTGACCTCAAGAAACCTATACTGAGTGTATTTATCTACTCAAGAAACTTCCTAAAAGTTATTAAATTTAGGAAATAAATTATTGAAGTGAGATTTGACCAGATACAAAGTTCTTCCTTCACTTAATTTTCATTAATTATGTGATGGTGCTTTGCAGACTGGCACACTTTGTAAACTCAGCTGTCTGCATTTAAAGTGAAAGCTATATTAATAGTTTTTATTTTGGCAAATCACTACAGAGAACAAAGAAAGACTAACTGTACTCTCACACATTTTTAATTCTGGAGAAATTCCACTTGCTTCAAGTTGCTCTTCATCCATACAAAAGAATATACTTTGAACTTGGTTTACATGATACCAACTTTCTTTTTCAGTGTCTCCAGACACTTATGATTTTTTTTATTTAACATCTTTAACTGGAACTGCATGTACGTGCTGAGATTTCTATCCAAGGCACACATTTGCATTTCCTTTCTATCAAAACCACAGTTCGGCTGAGAGGTTGATGAACTTGGGGCTTAGTCCAAAGTGAAAACAGAATGTTGCTGCAAACTTCCAAATCCTGTAGCTCAGATGGTATCTCTATAACCTCTTATAGTCTTTATAAAATAGAAAAATATTCTTATGCTTTCATTGCATGAATAATAAAAAAAGGTTTGGGACAAAAACACATCACAAAAATATCTCCATGATCATTATCAGTATTTGTTTTACTTACTTTTAGGAGCCCATTAGAATTCAAAAATTTGTCTTATTCTACTAGAATAACCCATATTGGAATTTCTCATACTGAGTATGAAGATACCATAGACTAAGAATACCTACCAAGAGTTCACACCAAGACTATGTAACCTTTGTTTTAGTTCATGTTAATGGTTTGTTACTGGAGTGACATATTTCACAAGATAAGGAGAAAAAGGATGTGATCTGATTGTGCTCATTCCTTCTTTTGTTGTATTCACTTCTTAGAGAGGTCTTGAAGCCATCTTACCATTTATGGCCTCAAGTAATATGTGTGCATCTTATATTATCCTGATTATTGCTTGTGTTATAGTGACTGTTGCTTATTTTGTACTGACTCAGCTCTGGATCTTCTCAGGAATTCTGGAGATTCTCATTCAAATTAGACCACAACTTCATTTAAATCTTCTTCAAGCTGAGAACTGAAATCTTGGGTAGGATAATTGTGGTGGGAAAACAGGAAGCTATGCATTCAAATATATTCAAGGTCATTTTTTAAAAAAAATATTTGAAAAGAAATTGCAGCAACAGAGCATGACAAGATGTAAAAACTTTAAAATTTAACTGACTGCCTTCTTTCTCACATTTCAGAAAACATCCCCATACTCTTCCCTACACTGTCTTTCCCTACTGATGTGTTTAGTTAAAGCATTTTAAAGCTTTGAAATAAGGACACGGTCTACTGAATTCTGTGATGCTGTGAGGTACTCAGTTTTTCACTTAAATGAAAACCTACATATTCTCAGGCTTCTGGATGCATATAAATGAATCAATGCTTAAAAGCCAATAGGTTCTTGGATGCTTTCAATTAAATTAAGTGCATGAAAATATTTTTTTTCTGGCCAATGCTCACATATGCTCTTAACACAGCATCAGTAATCTTCTTATATGTCTATGTATAAATCAGGAGTGACTAATAGTCTTAAGGGCCATGTACTGGAGAAACCCGAGAATGAGACTAGAATCAGGATTCAAAATTCCTTCATGACTGTGACCTAATCAATAATGAATTTGCATTAGTTTTGGAAATGTTAAAGGGAGGAAATGGTATCAGACTAATTTATTTTAGCAGATGCATGTGAGTTAGTCACAGGGTCCAGAAATGAAAGTAATGTACACCTGGGAGCTCTGCTACCAAATGAGCTCATCTAAGTGTGGGATGCAAATAGAGCAAACCTGGTGAACAGCTTGTCAGCATGCAGTCTACAGCCCTGGAGCCTGCTCTTCACATAGGCCCAAATTTCCTCAACCCAGATTTTTATGAAAGCATATTCTGTATGCAATAAGCAGAATTAGCCTTGGTATGGATTTAAAACTAGTTTATAAAAGCCAGAAGCCATTCCATTCTAGCCTCTTGAAAATGACTCAAGATTTTGTCCACAGGAACTGGATTTAATGATCTTTATAGCTACTGACACATCAGTCTTTTCAGAATCCTTTCTGTCTGTATAATTAAATTGAAAGCTGGCACCAGGGAATCTCAGGCTCTGTCAGGTAGTATATGTTTTTCCTGGCCTAGAATGTACAGGAAAGACTGTACAGGCAATGAGGTATTATTCTGCTTCAGTGGATTGGAGGAAAAGAAAGAGAGATTGGGAGTAAGCTCTTTGTCCATGGGCTGATTCAGTGTTCCATTCACTGGGCTATTGTATTGAGGGCTCCTGTCTGCAGACTTTTCTCTGACGTACTTTATTTGCATGTGATTGTTTCAAAAAACATACTATGTTTTTATGCAAATTGAAATCAAAGAATAAAGTCTGCCTTTTTGTTCTGCAGTGAAGTTCCCTCCATTTTCCTCTCTTTGTAGCTGTTGGCAGGTCTAATTTGTCAACTGTGTGACCATACACCATTTACAGTCCAGCTGCCGTGTAGATTTATAACAAGGCTGGCACATTAGAATACACACAGACTTTTGCTCCTAGAATGCTATTTCTCCATCCTAATTTGTCTGTTTTCTTTAATCATTACTTCTCCATTCCATGCATACCAATATATATGTATATGTATATGTATATATATATATACGTGTATATATATATCAAGAAATTATCATTTAGAAATGTAATAACTGCATGGATAGATGTTAATAAAATAATGCTTGCCTCCAAATATCTTCAAAACAGAGACAAAGAAAACTGAGTGACGGCAATGCAGTTGCTTTTTAAATAATTTTAATGCAAATTTTCACTGAAGGGGAAAAATGTTTTTTACTCTGATAGAAGAGAATAATTTTTTTTCTGATTTATAGAAAGTCTGAGTGAAAGTACTTTCCAAAGAGATAGACTAATAGAACTGGTGGATAATAATAGAACCACATTTTTAAACATTCTTTGCTGTCAAAAAGTTGAAAAGATGGAAGAGATGAAAACTCATCTATATTTTGGGAAAACAAATGTTACAGCTTCCCTCCAGATTTACAGTCAGGTCATTTCAGGATGTCTATGGAAGCATGCAAATCAAGTCACTAAATATTTATAAGATGTTAACAAGCAATAATTACATATAAACATCACGTAGATATTTGTGATGACAAATCTTACACCCCTAGAATTTGATTTGTAGGCTGTTTTTTGAGAATTTACCATGCAATAATTGTCTCTTTTGTATATAAAAAATGTGTGCAGGAAATTCTGTCATCTGGGAAAGTAGTAAAACTGGACTGTACTCTTTTAAACAGAACACTATTTCTAAAATGATGTATATTATGATGCACACACATGCCATCTGCAGTGCCTGTTCACTTATTAATTCAACTTCTTTTTAATCCTACAGTGTATTTTTGTGTATTTTGACTGTATTAAGGACCTTGACCATTGACAACAAAATGGGGCCTTTAATGCCAAAGGCAGAGCATTCATTCTGTTCCCTCACAGAGGAGTTTATGTGACATGATAAAGGTTATGAACAGCAACAGAAGTTCAAACTCCCCTTGGGAAAATTGCTCCTTCTACTCATGCATTTGAGACTTTTTACACAACTGAAGACTGACTGGAAATTTATTGCCTTTCTCTGCCGTAGCTGTGCTTAATCTGCAATTGGAAAGGTCTGGTGGGACCTTCCAAACTATGGTAGGTCTTGAAGGTGACACCACACAGAGTGGTGATCTAGAAATATGCATCCTCTTAAGCATTTCTGAGTTAGTGTTGCTAGAGGAAAATGCTAGAAATTAAGTATCTATTATTTTATAGGCGGGGGGGAAAAGTAAAAATTCTTCTCTATTAGAATGACTAAAGTGAGATGCATTGGAAATTGTGCCTCATAAAACTGGTAAAACATTGTGATTGTTCTTACTGTTATTTCTTTTATATATTATTTCTAGATTTAAATAGTAATTCAGATAAAAACTCTTATGTCAGACAAGTAATTGTTTCTGCTTCCCTGGAGTTGGTCTGAACTACCGCATCTAGTCAGTTGTTCAACAACCACTGCTTTTTAAGGCTTCACACTGAGAATTGGCTCTGCTGTGATAAAGCAAAAAACCCACACATTCTCTTTTCAATGCTCTCCTAATTTTTCCCTTTAGAGCAGTCTGAATCTCCTCTTGGCTTTCATTAAGCAGGTCCTTCTTAAACTAAGTAAATAACAATATTTCTTGCTTTGTGGTTACTAGATCGTCCCTTTGTGGCCATCAAGAACTGAAATGTATGGAAAGGCCTGCAAAAATGCTCAAATTTTATAGAAGCAAGATTATTTAATTTTTTATAAGGATGTAGAATTTTATTGGTCTTAAACACAATCTGAAGACTATTGTATAGTAAAAATGATTACTAAAGTAGCCTTGTTGTAGCATGACATACTGAAAAAGAGAAAAAGTTTAAGACAGGTGGTTCACAGTATTTTCTCAAGAAAAACACAGTTAAAATATTGAAGATTTCAAGAGATATGCCAAACTCTGCTTTAAATTGCTTTTGTACACGTAATTTTATTTAAAAGGGGTTTGTGATTTGAGATTTGAGTTTGTGATTTACATTATAATATATGTAATTGTTGTAATAACAGAAGTCCAATATATGCTGAACATTTGCCAAGTTCCATTATTTTCTTTGCCCTTTTGAAGGAATTTTCAGTAAAATGAGCTTCACTTTTAAACTCATTTTGTTGCAGAGGCAGGCATTTATTACATTTACACTTATATTTCATCAGACAGAAGTTCTGTTTATCATCTATGAATATTTAGATGTTCCATTGTCAGGCTATTCCATTATGAATATCTTCAATCCCATAATTCTTCCCATGACAAAGGAAAGACTAAATACTGGAAAACATGTAATTCACATGTAAAAGCCATTTGGAAGTGTGAGTAAGGGAGGAAAATTAGTTTGTGCTGTTACAAATAATAAACAAGAGAGCTGTCCAGAAGAGGAAGAGAGCTGCCCTGCTCCTGTCAGTTTTGGTCTAAAAAGACATTTGGAGACCTGGAGCTACTGGACCTTCTTTCAAGGCCCAGTGGATGCTTACCTTTTCGTTTGTCAACAGTAGAGCGACATGTTAAAGAGAGTGCTGACTTCTTGTTCTCTGAAATCTTTGTTCATGTCCCTTGGAGGTTTTCACTCTCATCAGATCATTTCCCTCCTCTCCAGCACAAGAACTTTTAATAGGGGACTGACTGACCATCTGTAAAGCAGTTCAAATGCTTATTCCAGCTGGGAAGAATTTCATGTTGTTGTGGTTTCATGATCTGAGATTCAATGCCTTGACATTTTGTAGATGGATCTAACAAATTGCTGTGAGCAAACAGAAGATAAAAGGGCAAAGTCAGGTAATTAATAAAACAGAATGTATGCTGCCTACTTGCTGTAAACCTTTCTAACCAGATGTAGAGATGTAAACCCTGATTTTTTAGATCTAAATATGTATATTTAGCCCTTAGTAGACTTATTAGTCTTTTTTTTCCATATTTTGCCTACAATCTTATTCTGTGTGTGTATATGTGAGTGTGTATGTGTATACATATAAGTATGCATGTATGTGTGTGCATAAATTAAACTTTATCTATCTTTATTAGCCTTTTGTAGCTCTTTGAAGCAGTCTAATAATCCCAGTGTTCTTCAAAGTGTTGCCAAGGGATCAAAAAACCTCAAAAATCTCAATTTCTTTATCCTTATGGCAGCTAAAGTGAAGGCTATATTGTGTCTTGGTTCTTATCTGTGACAAGGACTCTTAAACCCCCTTTAACCCCCTGAAGATGTTTTAACCATACAGAATATAGGATAAGACTTCAAGATGAGACTGTTTTCAGAGCTTTACTTCTTGGAGCTATTAAGAATAAAATCTAAAGCTCCGGAGAGGAAGCATGTTATGATAAAAGAACTGAGGGCTTACATTTAGTGTGATTTTGGGTCTTTCTCCTCAGAAGGTTAGTCATTTTACTATTTGGTTTAGTGTACTCACACAGGTTACACGTTGACTCCAACTATATGAAACACAAATATCTTATTTGACACTTTTGTCATATAAAGTTGGTGGTTAAAATGCCAGGTAAAAGTCACAAGTCTGTGCAACCCATAAGAGTTCCACTAATTTCTTACACCTTTTAAAAATAGTGTAATACTCATTCCCCACTCCCATTTTCCAAGGAACACAATATTAGCATGATAAAGATATATCTCTGTCTGGAATTTCTTACTGCATTAAGAAGACCTGGGAGTTTTATGTATAAGGAATTTGTCAAGTCATGGTTTGACACTGGCACAATGCCAGTGCCCCCATGAAGATACCTTCTCCCTGGTTTCTGCTGTGAGATGTGACCAGGAATAAGCAAAGCAGGCTCCTACTTAGGGAAAAAGAACCAGAACTTTATTAACTATTCTACAACTACAGATAAAAAGGAACACACACACAGGGAAAATGAAAACTTCACAAGTGCATTTCCTCCTCCCCCCACCAAATTTCCAACCCAATACATTTGTTCCTCAAATCACCAACTCTCAGTCCAGCACCACCTTTTAGACAATCAATCCTCAGTTCATCAAGAGGAGAGGAGTCCTTCTTGTACCATGGGCTTCCCCTGGAAACACAGCTGAAGCCTCGTGTGTTTCTGTGTCACTCGTGGCACCACCCGGAGTACATCTGCCGTCGTGACTTCTTCCTTTCCATGTCCAGTGCTCTCACCACTGAACACGGACCGAAACTGCTTCTAGGGTTGTCTTTTAAGGATGCTCTGTCCTGATCCAAAAAAGGCACAGTCTCTCCTTTGGGACACCTGTCCCCACAATCTCTCCTTTTGGGACACCTGTCCCCCCCATATTTTTTCACCCCCTGGGGCCGAGGGGCACCAACACTGAACCCTCTTGGTCCTGAGGCCATTGCCTCCCCCTAGAATGCAGTCTCTGTATCACAAGGAACATGGTTCTGTCCATGGCTATACAAAAAGAGTCCAGCAAAAGCCACTCCATCATCTCTTCCCACTAGGATTCTTCTCTATTCTTCTACTATCTCTCACTCGCCCAGACCTCTCTCACACTGGCCCATTTCTTCCTCATCTTCCACTCTATCTTCTAGGAAAAGTCAATGATCTGTAAAGTTCTCATTCTCCAAAAAGGGGTTAAAAGCTCCTACAAGCGGCCGGCTGAACCCCCCCCTCTTCTCCGTCCCAGCTGTGCTGCCGGCGCAGGCCCATGTTTATCAAGCTTCAAGGTTACAGTCCCAGGCAGCGGCTCTCTCTCTCTCTCTCTCTGTGTCTCTCAGGGGGGGCTGCCCGATGGCTCCCAGTGTCTCTCTCTTTCTCTCTCTTCCACCCTTCCACCCCGGGGCTCAGGCCTACCTCTCTCGGCCACATGGCTTTCCCCTCCCCCTGCCCAGCCAGCAGCTGGGCCGGGGGAGAGACCCGAACTCTTTCCCGCCGGAAACCCAAGAGGACCCTCCCAGGGGAGAGCTCTGCTTTTAACTCCGTGTTCTCAGAGGCGTGTCCATGTCTCAATGGTCAGGTTAAATGCCAATATTAAAGTCTGAATATCCATTGGCCAAAAACACAGCATCTCAAAAAACACATTTCCTGTCAAACCACCACATTCCACCCTTCGCCTCTGAGAACACACTTTCTAAAATTATTAACAAAATTACAAAACACTTCAACACTTCTACAAAACAAGAAAACCTTCATCCCCAGATTTTACTATGCATCTACCTTAACTCAATACATGCTTTGTTCTTATTCTTCTTTGGTCCCATCTCACAGCTTTACTCACAACTTTATCTTATCACTCCCCCAAAATTCGATTCCCGGTCAGGGAACCAAAAATGTCATGGTTTGACACTGGCACAATGCCAGTGCCCCCATGAAGATACCTTCTCCCTGGTTTCTGCTGTGAGATGTGACCAGGAATAAGCAAAGCAGGCTCCTACTTAGGGAAAAAGAACCAGAACTTTATTAACTATTCTACAACTACAGATAAAAAGGAACACACACACAGGGAAAATGAAAACTTCACAAGTGCATTTCCTCCTCCCCCCACCAAATTTCCAACCCAATACATTTGTTCCTCAAATCACCAACTCTCAGTCCAGCACCACCTTTTAGACAATCAATCCTCAGTTCATCAAGAGGAGAGGAGTCCTTCTTGTACCATGGGCTTCCCCTGGAAACACAGCTGAAGCCTCGTGTGTTTCTGTGTCACTCGTGGCACCGCCCGGAGTACATCTGCCGTCGTGACTTCTTCCTTTCCATGTCCAGTGCTCTCACCACTGAACACGGACCAAAACTGCTTCTAGGGTTGTCTTTTAAGGATGCTCTGTCCTGATCCAAAAAAGGCACAGTCTCTCCTTTGGGACACCTGTCCCCACAATCTCTCCTTTTGGGACACCTGTCCCCCCCATATTTTTTCACCCCCTGGGGCCGAGGGGCACCAACACTGAACCCTCTTGGTCCTGAGGCCATTGCCTCCCCCTAGAATGCAGTCTCTGTATCACAAGGAACATGGTTCTGTCCATGGCTATACAAAAAGAGTCCAGCAAAAGCCACTCCATCATCTCTTCCCACTAGGATTCTTCTCTATTCTTCTACTATCTCTCACTCGCCCAGACCTCTCTCACACTGGCCCATTTCTTCCTCATCTTCCACTCTATCTTCTAGGAAAAGTCAATGATCTGTAAAGTTCTCATTCTCCAAAAAGGGGTTAAAAGCTCCTACAAGCGGCCGGCTGAACCCCCCCCTCTTCTCCGTCCCAGCCGTGCTGCCGGCGCAGGCCCATGTTTATCAAGCTTCAAGGTTACAGTCCCAGGCAGCGGCTCTCTCTCTCTCTCTCTCTGTGTCTCTCAGGGGGGGCTGCCCGATGGCTCCCGGTGTCTCTCTCTCTCTCTCTCTCTCTCTGTGTCTCTCAGGGGGGGCTGCCCGATGGCTCCCAGTGTCTCTCTCTTTCTCTCTCTTCCACCCTTCCACCCCGGGGCTCAGGCCTACCTCTCTCGGCCTCATGGCTTTCCCCTCCCCCTGCCCAGCCAGCAGCTGGGCCGGGGGAGAGACCCGAACTCTTTCCCGCCGGAAACCCAAGAGGACCCTCCCAGGGGAGAGCTCTGCTTTTAACTCCGTGTTCTCAGAGGCGTGTCCATGTCTCAATGGTCAGGTTAAATGCCAATATTAAAGTCTGAATATCCATTGGCCAAAAACACAGCATCTCAAAAAACACATTTCCTGTCAAACCACCACAGTCAACATTGTGATGTCGCTAATTACTAAAGCAAACGAATGAAGAAGTCTGAGTGCTGGTAAAGTCCTGAGGATATTTTTTTTCTTTCCCATCATCCTCCTACAAAGTAAAGAGATTATACAAATAAAAAAAAAAAAAATATTTTTATTGGACTCTTCTAATGCAATCTTTCATCTTTCCTTCTATTTCTGCTTCTAGAAAAATATTCTTCTAAAATCATTAATTTCCCTCAGAGCACATGGTATGCAGCTATACAGCATATTCAGTAAGAATTCTTTTCACAATTGAAGAAGTCTTATAAATTTGGAACTTGCTGTAGGTGGGTAGATTTTGTAAGACATTATGTACACTCTGTGTCGTCTTCTAACTCAAAATGAGATGAAAAATTTATTTAAAGCTCAAGAACCTGTCTAAGTTCTGTGACTTAAAACTGTCACTACTGTAAGTCTTAATTAAAACATGCTTTACTTGTTCATACTGCAAATCCTCAGCCCATAGAATCATAGAATATCCTGGGCTGAAAGGGACCCTCAAGGATCACTGAATCGACCTCCTGGCCGAGAATTTCTTGCAGTCTGTCAAGCTTGGTCATGATCAGTCCCCTGGGGAGCCTGTTCCAGTGGCCAGCCACACTCTGTCTGATATTTTTAGCTCAGAAAATTAGTGAAACTTTCTAGTTTGGACCTGAATTGTGACAATGAATGGTTAAGAAGCCTTGCTATTGTTTCCTACAGAGCTGTGCTGAGTATGATGTTTGCAGGAATGCCTTATAGCTTCATGAGCCTGATAAATGTGGCAGGTTGGATGTGACTGGTCCTTAGTAAATAAGTCCTGCAACTCCAGAGAAACAGTCCTGTTAGAGACTTGACTGCTGCATTTTTTCAGCTATGAATGGAGATGATGTGAGCTGTGGTAGTCACAGCAATTTCTTAAGGGGACTAGAAGAATTGTGTGCGTCCCTTCACTTCGCTTCCCGCTGCTCTCTCTCCACAGTTGGGTCGAAGGTTCTCAGTAGGCTCAGAAGATAGGAGGAGAGGAAGACAGAGAGAGACAGCAGAAATTATTATTTAATGAGCGTAAGCTTCATAGTCTTCTCCAGGTGTTAACATGTGAGTAACACACGTGAGGTCTATAAGTGATAAAATTTGAAGGAAAAACATAAATCAGAAAATCTGAGTTATCGCAGGGAAAACAAAAAAAGAGAAGGCTGAAGAAATTATTTTCAATCATTTTGTGCATGGGTATTTTGAATTATATCTTTCAGTCCTGTGGTCTCAAATTTTATTAGGTCCTCAGAAGAAGCTAATAATTTTCAATACAAGCTGTACTATTTTTTAGCTCCTAAGACAGCATTTCCTGCTCATAAGTACTCTTATCCAAAAGTGTTTCCTAATTCAGTATTTTTGGGTTTGCATATTTGCTGCATATCATTGACTTTCAGCTCAAAGCTGTTTGAATTAGCACTTGATATTATGAAGTTTTTAAACTGTTTTTCCTGCAGAAAAACCAAGACAAAGTCGTGCTGTGTTCTGACTTGTTTTGCAAAGTTTGTTGTACTAACCTAGAGCAACTGGCATCATGTTTAATAACTAGATATAGAAGCACACACACATTTTTTTTTCAAAGTAGCTTGTGTTCCCTTCCAACAGTTTGACTTTTTTTCTGGGTGTTCTCTTGGAGAAGGGAAGCATGATTCAAAATAAATTGTGGTATTCCATGGAAAACTGCAAAACCTTGTGACAAAACCAGATAAAAAGCTAAATTAACCATTCTGTTTCAAATTCAGAACATTTTTCTTTAAATTATGTTCCCACTTTTCTTGTTGCTGTCAGTAATCCTGCAGTTTAAACTGAGGTCAGAGTTTTGCTTTACCATTCATAAAACATGAGAGGTTCCAGCTGTCTTTCACATCAGCAAATTGGCTATGCAGGGCCATTAGAAATCAACAGGAAAAAAAAGTAAAACTAGCTTAGTCATTAAACTGAGTGGATAAATTATAATTCTATATTTGTCACACTCATTCAGAGGAACAATGTCAAACGTCAATAGACACATTTTAGAAGTTGAATCACTACTTTACAACTCGTTTAACTTTTAAAGCAAATTGTATACTGTTCTAAGGACATCAACTGGTTCAAGGGCTTGTCTGAGTTAAAGCAGCTTAATTGAGTTTCACCATGTTAAACTAAGCAGATGCACAGTGCAGGACCTAATTAAGAATGTCCTACATAAGCAGTATCAGATCTTCTCCTTGTATAGTGTCTATCACATCTTGTTTCTTTGGGAAAGAAATAACGTTATTATTAGTTGTCACTTAACTCTATAGATCTAGCTCAGCTCAGGGATGCTCAGAAGAATTTTCTTTTAGCTTATGAACCACCCAGTTCCTGTTAGCATTGTTAAAGGTTCTTTATTTTCATGTTGTCCCCATATGGTGTTGCAGAAATGTTTTTCTAAGGTTCCACAGGTGTGGAGGGCACTGCTCAACATTAACAGGCTGTGTCTTTGTGGGTAAAGATCAAGTTAATAGTAGGAAGAGGCAGGGTGAATTTATTTTCCATCTATTTGATGCTGATAGAACTTGAGGTTTAAGTAACCTGACCTATATATCAAACCTTTTCTGTAATTTATAGTAACTGTTATTTAAAGAGATTCAAGTTTGGAATTCCCAGAAGCAGAAAAATAACAGATAAACTACTTTAAATACTCAAGAACTCATTTAATTTAAATCAAAAGAGATTCCTTAAAACCCTAACCTGAAACAATGTTAGCTAAAGGGCTTTCATAAAAGGATTAATTCTGTGAGAATTAACTAGCTTGAGCCTAGGTGTTAAGCTCCTAAAACTTCCTGAATGGTTAGGGTGGGCTTAAATACCTGAACTCATCAGTAATACCTTAGTTAAATACCAGCTTCATGCTGAAGTGCCTTAAAGACACTTCAAAAAGAGAAGTATTTTCTCATTAGTTTTTGTCATAATTAGGTCAGCGTAATTAGAAGAACATTAAATTCTCAGAGAAATTATAAATTTGAGTGATTTTCATAGGCTGTCAAATTAAAAGTTGTTTCTTTTGAAATTTTGGGTTAAAAGCTTTGAAAGCACATAATGGAGAAATGTGGAAAGTAAGAACATGAAAAAAGACACTGCTAGATAAGACTGAGAAAACATGTGAGATGAATAAGTCAGACACTCAAGGCTATATTTGTAAGATATCTTTCAGTGGGTTTCAAGGGTTATGGAGACTGGAAAGAGGGAGATCTTTTAAGAAAAAATTTGGTACTGCAAACATCCAATAAGAAGGTGAAAAATCCTGCAAAGTTATAGATAAGGAAAACAGAAGATGAAACAGTGTGTTGTGTGTTAGAAGTAGGACAAGTATTCCAAATAAAAAAATTAAAAAATATATAAAACTTGTAAAACTGTACTTTATTAAATTTTAGAGAAAATAATCAGTCAAAATAAATAAACAAACAAAGCTAAAATTTGTCTGAAACTGAATAGAATGAAGTTTTTCTTTATTAGAAAATGGTTTTTCACACAGGGATGTCTGGGCACTGAAATGGGCTCCCCAGGGATGTGGTCACAGCACCAATCTGAGAGCCCAAGAAGTGTCTGGATGCTCCCAGGCACATGGGGTGACTCATGGGGTTTTCTTGTGCAAAACCAGAAGTTGGAGTTGACGATCTGTGTGGGTCCCTTCCAACTCAGGATGTTCTGTGATGCTGTGTCATGCACTGAGTGACTTTCGGAGTTGCCATTCTATTTGCTGCAATGCCAAGAGCTGTGAATTCCAAATTTCTAGTATGAATTCTGAAACATTTATGAGAAGTAAATCTTCCTCAGTCTGTAATTATTAATTTAATTTAATGAGGTCTTGTAATATTCTTACTTAAACTGTTGCATAAATTCATCAAAATACTCAAACCGGCGAGTTCAGTACTGTCAATCCATTTCTTTCAGAGCTTCATGTTCACTAAGATGTTCAACAAATTATTATCAAGCTCATTTATGCCATCAAGCCTGAAGAAAAAGGTTCCATAAATCCTTAGGAGAAGGGTGAAACTTGTATACACATGCAGCATTCTTTTTGCATTTTCTTGCAGTCTCTTCTGGAGTTGTGTTTTGTCTGCTTTAGTGTGTTTGTGTATGTATTTATTGGAGGTGTTATATGTTTGCTAGTGAAATTATGAAACTGCTTCTCTGTTGTACAATATAAGCTGTGATCTTACAAACTGGAGTACAATTGGTGAACCAATGAGAGATCCATTTGGAAAGAGAGAGCGGACAATGTTTCTTGTTCTCCATGTCAATAATTATTGCAAGAAAGGATATCAATTTACCAACTGCCAGTCATGATTATCAGACTTGGCTGTGCCTTTAGTTATGCAAACAAGTGAAATCATAGGATCACCACTTATTTTTGACTCTCTCAAAAGAACTGAAATAGGGGAAACTTGTCAAAATCAATACATAGAGGCAAGGTAGCTTATTTATATCAAGTCACTCTACTATACCATCTGTGTTTTCTCACACTTATGAAAACTACTGCTGTAGTCAAGCTTGGTGACAAAAAAGTTTTCCCAGAAAAATGACTGTAAAGGTATTATCTCTGACTTCATTGAAATAATTTCATAGGAACTTTAGCTTTACTATAAGCCTATCTTCTCATATTTAATATTAATTCCATTCTTATAAGTATGGAATGATCAGAGGTGAAAGAAGTTTGGTGAAACTAAGAACCTAGGAGTTAGGAGCTTTCAAGGACCATAATTAAGCCATGAAAAGAAAAGCAATAAAAAGGTATTGTAACTTAAGTGCAGATGAAAATTAGTCAGTTCCAACTTATTGAAAAGTTTTTCTTAAGGTTCCTATAACTACCATTTAAATCAGATGTCACTTAAAAATATGACCGGAGAAAACAAGCAAAATACTCCCTCATCTGATGCTGTGAGACAAAATATTTCAGTGTTGTTTTTTGACAACTTAAACATATTTGATTTATAAAAACTAACTTAAGTTGATTAGAATTTTACCATTCATGAGTAGCGTCATAATTTGATGTGAAATTATTACATATATGAAAACTAAATTGGGTTTTGTATATTTATCCCGTTAACTTCAATTTATGATGCAGACATGAATCACTAGAAGTAGTAATAGCAAATAAAAGGTTTAAATTTAGCAATTTTAATGTGGTACAATACATTTTTTCTGTCACTTTTTGGAATTCCAGAGTAACTCAGGTTCTTTTATTTGTATTTGTTAACAAAAGAAAGCTTAGCCTTGAAAAATCCAGATAAATTTTATTGTACCTTATGTGGTAAATGCATTCTAATTTCCTTTGGTGTATTCTTGGGTATTACAGTTTGACAGTAAACTATTATTTTTAGCATTATTCCATAGATATGATCTCTAAGTTGAATCTTTCCCAATTAAATAACATTCTTGTTTGTTATAAAAAAGTGTTCCTTGATTATTTTGACAGGCAAATAAGATCTGGGTAACTTCAGGCTGGACCTTATAATTAAAACATTTTTAGCAGTATAGTATCTACTAAGGAGAAAGATTAAATCCAGTGAATCAGTTTTTATGCAGAAAACTTCATATTCCCAGATTTAAGCTGGAAAAAATAATATAATCTTACACAATTATAAATATGTACTTGATTTTGCAAATAGTCATTTAGAGATAGTTTTATCAAGTCTCTCAGAAGCTAAATGCTTCTATTTTGGCACATAAATTAGCAGTCTCATTTTCTGGAACGCTGGCAGCTGCCAATTTTCAATAGAAATCATTGCATAATTTAAAATAAAATTGAATATTTCCTTTATTGTTTATATCCTCAAACTGAAAGCATGACCAGTCATTAAATACCTGGTTCTAAAACCCACTCAAACTGAAATCAATTAGGAAATTTACAGTGAATTCAGTTGGATGACAACCTGTTTTTAACAATTTCCAGATTACTTTGTACAGGATGTGCAGTCATCTTTCATTTACATTTCTGCTTTACAGCTTTAATATGATTTTTGGATCTGGATTTCACAGTCTGACTGTGTAGTAGTTAAAACCTACGTTACATCCCACTCCTGTATTAATGGAGGGATGAATAGCACCCCACTGAGAATTTAGAACTTCAATAAGTTTTTGTATGACATCAAACTATTTTTTATTCATCAATGAATTCACATGAGTAAATTAACAAACATACCCAGAATTCTGTTCATCTTTTTATAAATAACTGTAAGATTTTATTGTGTAAAAAAAGTTAATCTACTCTCTGCATCTACAGAAATTTGCCATGACCATCTCCTTTCATAACCCTTCATTACAACTGGTAGCTCCCTGAACTCACTTTTACTCTCTGGGTCAGTGCAGGTGGGGGTGCCAGGAATCCTGCTATCTGGGTTAATAAATTTAGGTTAGATAATGAAAGCCACAGGGAAAAAATAATAGAGCCTTGGCCAATACCCTGAGCAATGGAAACCTGTCAGAAAGTTTTGAGGGACATTTGAACAGCCAGAATTTAAATCAAAGTTTTGCCAAACGTACATGTGCAATAATCACATGCATGTGAAGATGTACAGTAGGAAGCTCCTTTTTTTGGTTAGCCTACCTCCCTTTTGCACTTTCTTCTCAAAAATACCAGTAGGCCTTGCCCTGCATGGAAGAGTACATATTTCATTTCATCCCATATTCTATTTATTTCTTTTGCTCATTCTGAAGAGACCTGTGTCATGACAAAGGTTTATTTTTCATGGTTTTTTCAAGGGTGTAATTGAATAATCTTTGAGAGTAGTGTTGATTTTGGGTTTTGTGTACCTGGCTGGAGCTAACAAGGTAAGGATTTTCTCAAAGACAACTGAAGGGATAAAGAAGAGCTTTGTTCCTAAAATTGTATAAAGATAATCTCTCAGATCTTTAAGCTGAATTCCATAGGAGGTACAACAGTTTTGATGTGATACCTAATAATGGATATTGGTCACTTTATGGCTCATTTATTCTGTTCTTGTCCTTAAAACCCTGCTTCTCAGAAAAATGGGACTCAGAAATTTGCATTTCAAAGCTAGTTATCAAATTAAAGAAATGGTTCTTGTTTCACTTTTAGAGTTATGAAATAATGGCACTGTTTATGACACTTACTTAAAAAACTATTCTGTATTTTTTTTATTATCTGAAATTCTTAAGACTATGAAAACAGATGAAACTATGAGTCTTATTAAGCTTCATGGCAAGCTTCCTGCCAGGGTAGAGTTTTACTCCAGAGTTTTCAGCAGAACTAGTACAAAGATTTATTCAGCTATTTGTTTATGTGGATCATTTGTGCTAGTGTAGCTTTTGTAATAAAGGTCGTGAGTGTGCAGCACCATTGAAGTGCCTGAGGTGCTAAGAAGATACAGTCCTTTTGTTCTACATGTGAGTAGTGTTTTCTTTGGTAAAGCTTTAATTAAGGAAGAAACAGGAAAAAAAGAAAACCAGCAATCAAACAAAAAAAATTAAAACAAAAACTCCATAATACAAGAAGATTTTAAATTTAAGTTATAATTGCCTTTTGCTACAACTGGTGGAGGATAATTTTTTCTAATTGTTCAGCTCAGTTCATTGACATCTACATAATAAATAATATGTTAATATTTTACAATAATGGTAAATCAATTAATTCCAAATAAAATGAAAAATTTCATTTCTTTTCATGTGCAACAGTAAAAAAGATGTTTACTGTTGTTTTAGTCAACTAAAAATATGAGGTTCTATGGAAAACTACAGACAGGGCATGATGATTATTTGTAATATATAAACATTGATAAACTTTTTTTAAGGGTTTTCTTGTAGCTTCACCAAAAATATTTTTAATTAAATAAACAGTAGCAATAGAAGTCATTATATTTTAACACTTGTGGCATGAAATATGTGAACTGTATCTGCATTTGGGTTTCAGATCTTGACAGAAGCAGGAGTAAATACAATAGTCTCAAGCATCATTTACCTTGGTGTATTTATTCTCATAAGATATTTATCATATTGTTATTAGATAATTTATCACAAACCTCAGGTATCCACAGATCAATCTGTGTTGAAGTCATAATTTTAAACAATTAGTTTTAAGCTAGGAAGTATCAACCAAAATATTTTAATTCACAGAGCCTAATATTACACTACAGGCTGTGCACTAATATTTTGTTTGTGTATTTGTTTGTTTGGTTTGTTTTCCTTATAACAATTATTAACCACTTATTCTTATGGAAGGAAAAGCTCTACTTATATACATTATGTCCTGGCTATTGGAGGGAAACTATAATGTTTCCCTGGATGTTTTAAGACCTTAGTAGTCACAAATCCTACAAAGCAGAGCTCCATTAAGTGATAACTGTAAGTGGCATGCTAACCTGCTCCAGATTCTGATGCAGAGTAAATATTTGGCAGGGTGGTTTAATAATAATAATAATAAAAATCCATATTTTTAAATTAGTAACCTAAGATTTGTAATAATGATTCTAATGGTGACTGACTACTCCTTTACATCAGAAGTTTGTTCAGAGCTGTCAGAAAGGCAGAGTTTTTAACTGGGGTTTGTCAGTGGTCACTCACTGAAGCCCCAGCTTTAGCAAGACTCAGTGGTGGAACACATCAAGTGAAGCATTATTGATTATATAGATTTCTTGAACATCTTGTTCCAGTATTTGGTGAATGACACACTGAAGACACTGTCTGTATTGGTTTAATGAGACACATGTTACAGGGCAAATTTAACCTAGTAATTTTGAAAGGAGTCTACAGGACTTCTGAATACAATTTAATAAAAAATACTTTATGATGGATGATAAATTCAGTTTTTTAAATGCTGCTTTTAGCCTCTACTGGAGCTGTGTTTAGAAGTAAGTTTCTGAATACTGGATTTTGGATGAAAAACTATATAGATCCAAGAGTATAATTTCTGTTGTATTCTAGTCTTATAGATTTAGGTGCTGCTTTGTTTTAAAGTCTTATTCTGGAAAACTGATAATATTTCTGACATCCTAGGGAATTAGTGCCCTCTACAACTTCATATATGATTACATAATTTAAAAAAAAAAAGGCTCCTAGGATGGTAAAGTTTTAGCGAACTTAGACCTAATTTTATGGTCAACCAATTCATTAGCATAGTGCATATTCCACAAGATAAACAGACCAATTGAAAATATTATTTAGAAGAACACTGAAAATTTTTAATTATGTTTGTACTTAAAGATTATATAAATCTTAAATTGTTTCATCAATTTGTGTTAGGATTTTTAAATATACTTCTAAATTTATTATTCTTTTGATGAACTACAGATTTACTTCTGAAACACATTGCGCTTAACCTACATTTATATCTGCCCTCTAGATAAATGTTATCTTGGTATATTTTGACAGTGACAAAGAGCAAATGCAAAGGTGTTGTTGTTCTATTATTTGTCTAGAGTCTCATAATGATATTATCAGGCTCCTAAAGTCTATACCTCTTTGGTGTATTCTCATGGCTGCAGATCTTCACTGACTCCTTCTTCTGCATCTTGTTTTCTCTTAGTTCAGAGCTCCTCCAAGGCTCTCTCTGACCAGCTGACTCACCCCCTTTTATCCCAGTTATCTCTATTGGTCACACCTGCAGCCCATCAAAGACAACCAAGACCTCTGAGGCAAAGCCTCTATACAGATATTTAAATACATTTCCTCTACTATATTTCCCCCTTTTCTTTTACTTGTTAACAGTTGTATAGATGTTTAAGTACAATACATGCATTTCTTTATGACTCACAAGCCATGTACAACACACATAACTCCTTGCTCAAAAGCTATACTCTTTTACAGCTCCTTGACTCAAAGGCTATGTTCTGTCACAGCTCATGGCTACCACAGCTCTCAGCTGTCTTATCTTCTACTATCACCACAGCTCTTGGCTGTCTTATCTTCTGTTAACTATCACACCAGGGTCACCAATTGTTGTTCTTCTATTTCTCTAGAGTCCTATAATGATATTATCAGACTTCTAAAGTCTATACCTCTTTGGTATAGACCTCTCACTCTCATGGCTGCAGCTCTTCTTCTACATCTTATTCTCCTTTAATTCAAGGCTCCCCAAAGGCTCTCACTGACTAGCTAACTCACCCCCTTTTATCCCAGTTATCTCTATTGGTCACAGCTGCAGCCCAATTAAAGACATGGCAGCTGCGGCCCATCAAGGACAACAGGGACCTCTGGGGCAAAGCCTCTATACAGATATTTAAATACATTTCCTCTACTATACAAAGGATTTGAAATTTAACATTAAATTTATATTCCTAGATCTTAGCATTTCCTCAGATATGATGGCAGGAGGGGAAGAAATTTTTGTTCTCTCTTTCGAAAGACTGTATTACTGGAGATTCCCTTAAATGATATTGAATTAAGCAAGCAAAGCCTCTGTATCATAAAATCATAGTGAATATAGAATAAAGTGAATCAGAATGGACTCATCAGGGTCATTAAGTCCAACTCCTGGCCCTGTTCAGGACACCCCAAGAGTTCACACCATGTCCCTGGCCACATTTCTTGAGCTCTGTCAGGCTTGGTGCTGTGACCACTTCCCTGGGGAGCCTGTTCCAGTGCTCAACCACCTTCTGGGTGAAAAACCTTTTCAAAGACAGCAGGTAAAACTAGAACGGTGAAATTATTGGTATTCAATATTAGAAAACCTATTGAGAATTCAATAGAATTAAACTTTTTGTCAACATCTTCAACCTATTCAAAAGCAGCAGGATAGAGTGTCTATCCTAACATTAGGAATACATTTGGGACTGGCATCATCACCCCTGCAAGCTTCTGTTTCAGGTATCTACAAAATGCACTGATTTGGTCCATAGCTAAATAACTGATATTTGGCTTACAGAGGCTTCATTTTAGAAAATTATTAATTGTGCAAGTTCTCTTATCTGTGTTTGGTATATAAAACATTGCCTCATGAAACAACTCACCAACAAGCACCCAGTACTATACTGCTTTGATTCTGGATTTGGGGTTTTAGTGGGAATTTTTTTGTGGTTTTGTTTTGTTTGGTTTTGTTGGGCTTTTTTCTGAGTGGTCTTGTTTTAGCAATAAAGACATGAAGAGAAGAAAACATAAATGGGGTAAAAAAGGAAAAGTGAGAAATACGAAAATTTGAGAAAATAGTGAAAGACATTGCTTGGATAGTCAAGCTGTTATAAAATATTCATAAAAGAGGAACTTGTCTGTTTCATTTGCCATGCCTTATGTTTCATAGTGATTTCATTCCTGTACGATCAAATTGTTTTCTTGAGATGACACAGAGCATCTGATTGAAGAAAAGAAATTGAAAAAAAAGTATATTTTTAGCTGTAATAGGAGAGAACCAGGATTATGTGCTTCACTCAGATCACTGCCAGCTGACACTGCTTGTAATTGCATAGGGGTCTCAATCTTGGAGCATTGGCTAGAATATTACAAGGAGCAAGATCTGATGCAGGAAGGGGAAGAATATAGCTTAGGCAATTTATTAACTTTGTTTTGTTTCTGTCCTAAAGAGCTATATGTAACTTTTTTTCTTCCCTATAAGAATAATTAAAAAAATATATTGCAACCTTGCACTATAGCCACTCTTTCTCTTTTAGGTAGTTAGTGATTCTTATTTAATGATAATATTACTTTAATAAAATAATATATAACATTACTTCGAAAGATGCATTTCGTAATTATATTTCTAATATTAGACTGGCTTAATTACAAATTTTCATATACTCTTTACTGGCATATTTCAATTAAGAGGATTTTATGTGTCCACACAAAAACAGAAATATACACACACATTTAATTAAAAAAGCCCTCTAATTTTAGTCAATTAAGTGTGCTTGAGAAGTGAATAATGTATACACAGATTATTTTCAACTATTGCTAAGGTTGCATTTTTAATTATAATTTTTTATCAGACAGATTTATTGTAAGTTCAATTTGCATTTAAAATATTTTAATCTGCTGACATGGACTCTAGTTAGATTCTATTATAGATTCTATTTCCATAAAGTTTCTGTTATTAAACATACTAGTTTAGGGTTTGGATTGTGTTTTTTTGCTTGGCTTTGGAACACTTAACTCCTACTGAATTTTTATGGTAGGTCTAAAACCTGGATTGAGTCCCCATGTTTCAAACATTGTTGGAAAACATTTCTGTCAGTTTTTAAAGATTTTTAGCATGTAAAAAGATGTGTGTCTAAAAGAATAATTTTATATTATAAGCATACTAATTTCTACAGGAAATAGGATTTATTGTTAAATTAAAGACTTGGCCATCAGTAACTAAGATATGGGATGAACTTACATCTGTGTGCAGGTAGAAGTTGTACCTGTAGGGTTCTTCAGTTTTCTTAAATAATCACTGAGGCAATAAATTTCTCCAGTCTTTACATTTTTCCTCTTTCTTTTTTCTTTTGTTAATCAATGCATGTGCCTTTAAAAGGAAAATTGCAAAAAAATTGAAAATCAAGGCAGCTTAATTTTCTGTTATACTGGTAATGATAAAATGAACAACTTGTCTGAATCTTCTGTTTCTCAGTCAAGTGATTTTTTTTTTTTGGGCATGTCAGTAGCATGGTCTGTATATAATCTTTCTGGTATCCTGGGGAGGAAGGTCCTGAACCCTTGAAAAGTAATAGTTGTGACTAATGGGTTGCTGGTAAGCAGACAGATTTCATGTAGGCAGCAATGTCTAGAAGTGAAAAATTATGCTATCGTTTTCTGAATTTTTTTTTCATGTTGTAGACTTCTAATACTATTTTGGAAATTATGATCATAGAAAATCTCTAACTTTGTTACTAAAACAAGAATTTTAGTTTTTATTGTCAGTGGTACTGATGCCTCAGGCTTTATTTTTATATTTTTCAGATTCTGTTCTGCTTAAGTGTCTAAGTCTAGCTCCATATTAGGGAATGGTAAGCTCTCTTTACAGAGTAGGGAGACAAAACAATTCCTTCTCTAGCTGGGGACAATCGATCCATATCTCAGGCCCAGGAGCATAAACAATGGTGGAATGAAGAGAGAAAAACAAGCAGGAGGGACTTCATAACCTAAAGCTATAACTGGACAATTAACTCCAATGTGCCAATGGACCAGAACTTACAAAAGTGAGAGACCCCATAACCAGTCATCCATTTTGTGACCATTTTGGTTCATCTTGGGTGTAGCCCTGGCTGGGCTCTTGTGCTGCCCAAGTTAGATCTGTTGAGGCCTTCTAATAAATCCCTACTTTCTTCTTTAGCACCATCTAGTCTCTGTTCTAGGTCAGCCTTCACAAGGCATCAGTACTAGTAGCACATTTGAGAAGGAGGCTCAGAAATTAGAGAGCTGAAAAAAAACCAATCATAAGCATTTAACTTATTACTCAAATTTATTAAAAAATAAAAGAGAGGCTACAATTTTTTATACACTGATGTTAACCTTCAAAGATAGCTTTTCTCTCTTTTAAAAGGTTAATAATGTTCTTAATTTAACATTAACACATTTGCCACTCTTCTTTCCTTAGAATATATTAAAAGGATGAATTTTGTAATTTCTGTGACTTCAGCTGCATTAAAAGTGTAGTTCTAGCTTTAAAATTAGAACTAGAGCAATGTAGTCTTGTACTTTCGTTTGTTTGAAATTGCTCCTAGAGATGAGATACAATATGGGCTCTCATTTTACATTTAGTCTTTTCTCTGCCACAGAATTTGTAGATGTAAGGAAAGCTTACATACTCCTCACTGCAAGAAAATTAATTTACCAGGACAAATGATGAATGTCATCTACTTCACAACATGGCATTGCAAAATATGGAAAATTTCCATTAAAAGAACCCATGAAAACAAAGACTTTTTTTGAGGGATGAAGTACACCTTTTTTCCCCATTTATCATCACTGCCTTTTTTTCTGAATTTAATACTGAGTCACTTATTCATACTAAAATCACAGTAAGAGAGTGCGGTTGTATCAAAGCACCAATCTTTAGTCACTTCCTTTTTAAATTTTTTTCCAGTAAACTGGACATTCTGAGTTTTCAGTTGAACTTACTCAACAGTTTCCTTTGACCTGCAGGTTTTATTCCTTTACCTAGCTAAAAGGATCTCATTCAAGGTATCCTTCTGGTATTCAGAACATAAGATTTTCCCAGCTGCCCATTGAAAGTGTTGCCTTCTCTGATTTGATAAGCAGAGCTACACATATATCAGAGCACTCAATCTGCCTATTTGTACTGTCCTGTGAAATTCATGTTTAGAGTTTGGATTTTCTTTCAGGTTTCATAATATGCTGTCACCTTTGCACAACGTGGCAAGGGAAGAAATTAATACATAAACTAAGCGGGGGGGATGAAGTACATTGTGTGATTTAGTGGGGGCAATGCAGTCATACCTAGAGAAGATCTTGGACTGTTATGGGTGGCACCAACCCAGTAGTGACTGTGTCAGTTGCTGGAGTTAAAGCAGGAGGCATGATCACATGTGAAACGTTGAGTATCTGGATTTACTTGACAAAGAAGTAATTAGAATACCAGGAGAAAGAAAAGATCACCCCTACAGAAAAGTCACTAATATCACCTGGTCTTCTGGCACAAACCTCCATCCAGGTTTGTGCAGCATCCATAAGTCTGGTTCCGGCCCAATCCACTTGATCTTGGGTAGGGAAACGCACAGCCCAAACCTAACACCTCCCCACAAGACATTTCCACAGGAAACACTGAGTTCAGCTCAGGAAGCAAATCTCTGAGCTGCTTCTGCTCCCAGCATTGCAGGGGCTGAGGGTCCCCAGGCACACTCCGCTGCAGCCCCAGCCAGCTCAGAGCAGGAGCTCCCTGAAGGACTGTGTGACTCCAAAGCTGGCTGGCTCCATCAGGCTGCATGTTTGTAGCACTCACTGAGGTCTCTGAGCTGCTTATTTCAGGAAAAGGCAGAGAAATATCTGTTTTGGTGGGGGTTTGGTGTGAAAATAAAATGTAAAGTAATACTTACATTTTGAACACATATTTTTCCAGTAAAAGCTGCAGAAAGCTGCTAACAAAAACTAGTTCAGTGAAACTTTTACCAAAAACCTTTCTTTCTGCCTGCAAAGATTCACTACTATTTATAAACTCACTCCTACTTATAAATTCCTTAATCATGAAACTCTTTTTAGGATTTCTTTGACCAATTCATTATGATTTGAGAAAAATGAAACTATCTTTCTTTAATATGGAATTTTTTTCCACTATCGCTTCCTTAGAATTTGATTTTGAGTGTGTGATCAGTCTATACTCATCCTGGAGAAAATGTAGAAGGCAGTTCAATTGATAATGCAGAAGAAAAATGTTTTAGGTGTTTACTAAAATTTAGTAAGAGCTTTTTAAATAACAGTCTTCTGCAAATGCTTAAACATAAAACAAGTCAACATAAAGTTTTTGGGGCAGTAATGCTCTGGGTATGTTTTCCTGTAGTAATATTTTGAGACATATTTTTTTTTGGCTATAAAATATTGGCAACCTATCTGTCATGTCAGAAATAATTATCTGGTTTTTTGAAGAGAAGTTTGTTCTTTCCTCAAAATACTAGCTACCACTCTAGTGAATTCAGATTTTCTGCTCTGTAAGGGAAAATCCTGTATATCATCATGCACACACATGATCAGGGATATTTAAAAGCTTGTACATCTTTGGCCATAAATTTTGCTACAATGCTTAAGTTCCTCATTTATTCTACAGTTTAAAATACAAGTCAGACAGAGATATATTAAATATCCATCTTAATATCTCTGAAGCTTTGTACTAATCTCCTCAGTTTCCTTTGAAGGATTATCCTGAAAGGAACTTTCTGAGAAGTTATTCACACCCACTTGTGGTGTGTAATTAATTTTCTTATTTGCCTGTACCTTTAAGTGAAACAATTAAAGTAGAAAGAGGTTTGCTGTCACTTTCATTGTTGCTCCTATTTGTGTAAAAACAGGGGTTTAGAGACTGGTTATTTCGCTTTATGGACATGTTTAATGATCCTTTTTAAAATAAGATATATGCCATTTTTTTCTATGTTCAAAACAAACTCAAAATAATTATAGCACTAAAAAGTATAACATTTGCATTCTCCTTTTTTCTGAAAGTTATATCAAATTAGAATTTAAAAATAATCCATTGATTTAAAAGCCAAATTTGATCTTACTATGACTTTTCTAATAAAAAGCTAAATGTTTAGGAACATTAAAAACACTATGGTTGAGAGACAAGAAGTCAAGCAAACAATCAAGAATTTTTTTCACAAAAGACATTTCTTAAACTTTCCTAACCTTTTTACATCATCATATTCCCCAATACCTCTTTACTACAAACTCAGCGATTGATCAGTCATGGATTTTAATTTTTTATTTTAAGGGATGTTTTTCTTTCCAAGCTGAAGACCACTAGTATGACCATTCCTGACACAACAGAGCACAATATAAAATTTTGCCCTAGAAAAAGACAAAAGTGTTACTAAGACTATCTGAAGAACTCTTATGCTGATGTTAGTGACCCCAGGAAGGACTGAACAATCATGCCAAGTTTGAAACTCAGCTCTTCAGAGAAGGTTGTTCAAACTGTTTGTATTTTTATTTCCAGAATTACGGGGTGTCTAGGTATAAAAATACTGGGGTGAAAAAAATGTTGTGGAACAGTAATTTTAGAATGTATATTTGAATTCTTTCCTCTCACACTTTACTAACAACACTGATTTCAGGTTGAGATTTCAAAGAACATTTTGTTAATACTGTGTTTTGGTACCAGAAAATAAAAGCATTTAACTTCAGTTCATGCGACAGTTTTGGACTAGGATGTTACGAACACAGTATGATATGAGCAAAGCTTTTAAACCATTGCTCTTTAACCTGCTAATTGACATTTTTTTTGTGAAAATATGTTTCATGTAAAATTTGTGTGATTTCTACCAGTACTTTTAATAAGACGAGGATTTTTTTTCCTTGACATTTTTGAAGAATTGTACTGCCAAAAGCTCTGGACTTGCAGTTAGCTGAGGATGTATATGATGTGATATTCTTTCAGAAAACTTCTGAGAAGCAAGGGAGCTCTAAGTGAGTGGGGGATAGACTTACACCTAAGCAGTTGCTGAATTAAAATGGCATGCATGGGAGCTTCTCCTTTTAAAACCTACCCACAGAATTTAGAAGAACACATAGAAACTGAATTTTTTAAAATAATACTGCAAGTGTCCTGGGCATCATGGCATTATGTAGGGAGGGATGGGGGTTGACTCTGTTTTAACTCTGTTAGCATGCTTTAATGCTTTGAAAAGAAAACAAAGAAATTTGGACTCAATTAAGATATAATTAGGAAAAGATTTTCACAATAAGAAAACATGGAGGAAATCACTTTGGCTGTGGAGGCTTAGACTGGAATAAACTATAAAAGAATAGAGTGATGTAAAAGTACAAAATAAATGAGAGGGAAAAGAATGAGTTTTTTTTCTGCCGTTGAAGTTTTTATAAAAATAAATGTATGGTGGATAAAAAACATATAAACAAGTAAACTCCATGTTTGTCACATTGTATTAGAAGATGAGATAGAGACTGGAAAGTGATGTCTTCCTTTGCTGAGGAAACTGAGTACTTCTGATGTGCATCCTGAATTCACAGAAATTTTTTCTGCTGAGTTAGAACAGAAAACCACATGACACTCCATTAAGTAATTTCTGGCTGTCTATATCAGTAGAAAGTTTCTATTAATATTTCTTGCCCATTTTTAAAATTCCCCTGAAAGCCATGTACCAGTTTTGTGTCCTCCAACAAATATGTTAAGTTCAGGGCAGTCCTACATAACTCCTCTGCAAATCTCTAATGTCACAGCACACACATCCAGATGACTTTCCCTGTTTCCCTGCAACATAGAAATTTCAGTTTCTGTAATACAGGGTATTTACTCATGACTCTATATATCTGCTCACTTGAAGTCTTCCCAGTAGGGATATTTTTGTAGAATATGCTAGAAACAAACAGCAAAAAAAAACCTCTCAGAACTTCAATCAATGCATTTGGCAGCTAATTGAAGCATGCATGTAAAAATAGTGCATGCTACAAACTTTGTAGATTTTGGACAGCTGTTTTTTAATTTTCATCACAAAGTGTTAGGATTTTGATTTCCTTGGAGTGCAGATATCTTATGCAGACAACATTTTGAAGCACTGATTAGCTGACGGCAGAAAGAGTTTGGTTTATCCTTTTGTAACAGAAACACTTTCTATGATGGTGGGGGAAAAAAACATTTTGTATTAGCCTTTAGTGTTAAAAGTGGCAACCAAGAAAGCTAATACAAAAATATCTCATGACTTGCTGTCCAGGAAGGCTTAACGTTTCAAGACTTTTAAAAATTTTGGGCCCAAAATAAATTTTTATTTTGGGCTTTGGATAATGATCAGTGTCCCAATGATCATGGGCCCATCTTTCCTCTGGATGGCATCTTTTCCCTCTAGACTATTAGCCACACTACTCAGTTTGGCACCATCTGCAGCCTTCCTGAGTGTGCACTCAATCCCACTGTCCATTTTCTGACAAAGGTGTTAAATAATACTGATTCCAGTACGGATCACTGAGGCACATCACTCTTTGCTATTCTTTTGCTATTCTCCACCTAGACATCAACCCACTGGCTGAAATCTTTGAGTATGACCATCCAGCCAATTTCTTATCCACTGAGAGCTCCACTCCACCCATGTCTGCAGTTTGGAGACAAGGATTTTCCCACTGTGTCATGTGGCTCAGTAGGAAAGGCTTTGCACAAGTCCAGGTAGATGACACAAGTGGGTCTCCCCTATCCACCAATACTGTAAACCCACCAGAAAAGACCACCAGATTTGAGAGGCACAATTTGCCCTCAGTGAAGCCATGAAAGCTGTCAGGGATTCCCTCTCTGTTTTCCATTTGTCTTAGCATAGTTTCCAGGAGGGTCTTACAGGCCTCCAAAGTGAGACACATTGATCTGCAGTTCTCTTTTTTGTCTTTTTTCTATTTTATTAGACTATAACAAGTCTCACCAAGACAGTCTGTGAGGGTAAAAATCTTTTCCACTCTGGATATAATTCTTCATTTGAGAGGAAGAAAAACAAAACCAATAAATCTTTAGTTAGATTTATCATTGTGAAATTGCATCCAAACAATTTCAAATTACATCCAGGAAATTTCAAATCTGAATTAAAAAATCAAAGCAATGCAAGAAGCAAATATTTGTCTGAAGTACCTTAAAATGTGTGACGATAACATAGAATTGTGGAATTGTTTAGGTTAAAAAAGACCTTTAAGATCATTAAGTCCAGCCATTAATGTAAAACTGCCAAGTTCACCACTAAACCATGTCTTTAAGTGCCACATCTACACATATTTCAGATAACATCAGGGGTGGTGACTCCACCATTTCCCAAGGCATCATATTTGAATGCTTAATCACCCTTTCAAAGAAGAATTTGATTAATAATTAAATTTAACCTCTTCTGGTGCAACTTGAGGCCATTCCCTCTCATCCTGTCACTTGTTACCTGGCAGAAGAGACCAATGCCTTCCTTGCTACCACTTCCTTTCAAGCACTTGTGAGTGCTAAGGCCTCTCTTGAGCTTATTTTTCTCCAGTTTAAACAACCCCAGTTCCCATAAGACTTTTCCTCCAGAACTTTCACCTGAATGTAACAGAAAAAGAGGAACAGATGAGCTGGTAACTGATGCAGAGTAATAATATTTAAAACTAAGCCCCTGAGACCACAGCAATTAAAAAATTGGGAAACTATTATTGGTAGTTGAGGAATATAAAAAAGAAGTGGTCAGAAATAATGAAATAAAGATTAAAAGCAGTGTAGGAAACCACATTGGCTTTGGCAATCTAACTGCAGTGTAGAGTTGTCACTTAATATCTAATCCAATAAAACTGATGCCAGTGGGAGTTTGCTGTGAAGTTCAATGAATATAAAATAAAGTTATAACTAAATCAGTTTAAAATTATAACCTCATTTTCTCTTTACTTTCTTTAATGTTCTTTAAATATTTTGTGTTCTGAAAGCTGAACTATGGTTCCTTAGCAGAAGCACCATATTCTTGTATTTCCAGAGGTCACCTTTGCAATTCATTAGTATTCAAAAAAGTTTTATGAAACACTGTACTTAATTTATATGGATGGATGCCCAGTATATTCTAAAAACAAAAGGCTTTCTACAAAGAACCATGAATTCAGCAGGTTCCCATAGTTTAAGAAAATCCATTCAAATGAGACAAAAGATACAAATCAAATGCTGCATAAACTAACTTTAAAATACACATCAATTAAGACCCAAGAACTTGCATTATTTAATAATATTAAGCTTTACCAGAACATACTCCACTCTAACTTATGTGATTAACTGACAGCTTATTCCCATCTCATATTAACAAAACACAGGGTGGTTAAGATTTAAGTGCTTATTGATGCTTTGCAGTTGCAGCTGTAGCATGCAGAAAAAATTATATATGACGCTCTCTTTTGAAACATTCTGCCTTGGCAAAAAGCAGCAATTCCCTCCATATTTATATTTTATCCATTATACAAAGACAGTAATCCTTTCTGGGTATGACAAAGCATATAATTGAGCATGCTTAGGAATCCAAACTAGTGATGTTTAGGAATTAGTTCTTAAGGTTCAGTTCATTATGAAGCCATAAAGAGCAAAGACCAACTGCTACTCCAAATATGTGGTAATTCAAAACAGATGTTATAGTACCAGGGAGGACTGTACTTCAAATTTGTTTTAATTACTCTTGAGTGCACCTTCTAATGACAAATCTTGTTTTCTGCTCCTCATTCTGAGTAGAAGCCATACCACCTAGCCACTTTTAAATGCATCATTAGGCTGAAATCTTGCTGGTTCTAAAATCTGTTAGCCTGGGGCCAAATCAAAGGCCCATGAGCCTTCAAAAAAATAAATGTGTGATGAAACAACTTCTTCATCAGAGAAAAAACCATAAGATTTTCCCACATAAAGTATGGTTTATTAGTCCATCCCAAGTTATGTAACCTAGACAAGAAAGAGATTAAAACCAAAAAATACAGAATACTTGCATCTCATGCCTAAACTGAAATCCTTCCTTGTGTGCTTTTGACAATTCCTTTTAGACCAATTTATCCCATCTTCCTTGATTAGGCTGATTTTGCCTTTCAATGGACTGCTTGCAACTCAGCCTTGAGCAGGTGTCAGGCTGAGGTTTATTTCATGCCCCTCATGAAACAGCACAGCAATGTCATCCTTGATATTTTTTTTTTTAAGAAATAAGCGCCTTTTTCTTACCTTCCTCAGTTGATTCAGTTTTTTATATTGAACCAGGATGGTAACATTTAAGTAAATACATGTATGCAGCATTCATATCATCATGTGCTCAAAGCTGTCAATCTCTACAGAAACATTTTAGTCTTTTCCTAGATATTTGAGCTATTTAGGTTAAAAATAAAAGGAAACTAGGTCAAGAACATCTAAATTTAAATAACTGAAATTATATATGCAGCTAATAATGAAAAATGACTGTTGACATCAGTGGAACTGCTATTACTGCTATTGGTAGAGATATTTCTTCCCCTGTCAAGATTAAGATTACTGTTTCATGGGAGAAAAATTTTAAAATAGTAAATTTTCCTAAAAGCTGTAAATATATTGATTGGAGTTAAATGAATTTAAATGAATTTAAACTCCATGACAAATGGAGTTCATTTTTTACGGACCAGAAATTATTTGATATGACATGCTGGGTTTTTCACGCTGAAGTCACTGACATCTCATAAGAATCATAATTAAATCATCAAATTGTTATGACCTCCTGGCACTGGTATTGGGATCAATAGTGTTTAATATCTTCAGCAATGATATAGACAGTGGGATTGAGTGCACCCTCAGCCAGTCTGCAGCTGACACTGAGCTGAGTGGTGTGGATGACATGTCTGAGGGACACAATGCCATCCAAAGGGACCTGGACAAGCTCCAGGAGTGGCCCATGGGAACTTCATGAGGTTCAACAAGACCTGAGCCTGGGTCTGGGCAAGCCCTGATGTCCATCCAGGCTGGGGGCGAACAGAGAGAGGGGAGCCCCTCTGAGAAGGATTTGAGGGTGTTGGTGAGTGGGAGGCTGGACATGAGCCAGCATTGTGTCCTTGCAGCCCAGAAAAACAAACGTGTCCTGGGCTGAATCCAAAGCAGCTTGGGCAGCAGGGGAGGGAGGGGGTTCTGCCCCTCTGCTCTGCTCTGCTCTGCTCTGGTGAGACCCCACCTGCAGGGCTGCACCCAGCTCTGGGGTCCCTGCGCAGGAAGGACAGGGAGCTGCTGGAGTGAATCCAGAGGAGAACACAAAAATGATCAGAGGGCTGGAACATCTCTGCTATGGAGACAGCCTGATACAGCTGGGATTGTTCAGCCTGGAGAGAGGCTGCAGAGAAACCACGTTGCAGCTTTTAGTATTTAAAGGAGGCTTAAAAGGGGAGCAACTTTTTAGCAGGGGTAGTGCTGAAGGAGAAGATAACAGTTTTAAACAAAAAGAGGTTAGATTTAAGCTAGATATAAGGAAGAAGAGGATTTTTTGCTATGAGGCTGGTAAAACTCTGGAAGAAGTTGTCCAAAAAAGTAAATGCTCCAAGGTGAGGTTGGACTGGGCTCTTAGCAACCTGATCTCTTTGGGGATGTCCCTGCTCATTGCAGAGGGGTTGGACCAGAGATGACCTCTAAAGTTCCTTTCTAACAGAAAGTATTATGTGTTTATATGATTCTATGATATTTAGAAATGCATAGATGAATAAAAAGTCTTAACAAATTATGAAATTATTCTAAAGTATTCTAAAGTAGAGCTGATATTTTATTTTATTAATTTATAGTGATATTTGACAAAGTAGATTCAGAGCTAAACTTATTTTTATTAAGGAAAACATGAGCATAAAAAGAAACCCAAATTATCAATACAGATCTTCAGAGTTTCACAATATCAAATGCAAATTTTGCTGATTGTGGAAAATGTTTATATACACATAAGCAAATGAGGTGTATGTATTTATGCTGATCTTCATGCCATCTTATACAACTATTTCAGTTTTATTCTGAGAGTGGAATCCTCTGTATCTCCCATAGCTCATTGTAAATCAAGGGATGTTTTTTCACCTGGGAACAGCTGTTCACAGCTCTGTGGCTGTTTTCTGAGCTGCAGCTCCCACGAACCATAGCAATAACATCACATACCCAGTGCTTCTGGTTTTCCCTTCATTCACAGAAAAGAATACATTTTCTCTGGAGCAGATAAAAGAGATGTGGAATTATCCTTTGACAAGCACTAATAACTGACTTATTTCATCATATTGTAAAGAAAGGAGATAGGGATTCCAGTCATGAAGGTTGCATTGTGTTTAGCTCCTCTGGCTTTCTCAGATATGGATTGATTTCTAGAGAAGCCACGCTGAATGCATTTGCAACAGAGGCCTGACACGTGAGACAGCAGATATTACTTCAAGGAACACGCTACTGAAACATATATTCTACCAGCTAATATATCAGTAGTATATTGTGAGATCACAGGTGTCTTGGGTGGGAGGACAGCAGTCAGTTTTGCTATTTCTTGGTCACAATTGTTCCTATTTAAGTAAGTTTAGAACAGCATCCTAGGAGACACCTTGACAGGCTGACTTGACAAACTGCTCCATGGTGTGGCCTGTCAAAATCAGCACAGACCCTGTGGGGCATGAAGAGACAAAGCTGAGGATTTCCACATGCCATCACTCAGCTGCTTCATGTCCTGTGTTAGAATTAAGTTCCCTTGCATAATCCCAGCATCTGCAAAGTAAAGCACTTGAGTCCCACTACCTCTTACCAGCATTTCTACATTCCCACACTTGGGGACTTTCCTAAGGATGACTTAAGAATCTGTTTTGTCCCTGCAGGGGTACCAGGGGACCCAAAATGTAAGAGGAAAAATGTGGAATTCAAAGACACCCTTGATGTCCCTCTCTCCTTCAACTTCTTGAAGGGAAGGTCAGAAATGTGTGGGAATTTATCTTTTTTCAACTTAAATATGCCATTTGCCACTTAGCAAGGGAAGTATTTCAGCAATAATTGTTAGTAAATGAGGAAGTCTATAAATCATAAACATTCAAGAATATGAATAAAAATTATTTAGAAATATGCTAATTCACTTAAATACCCAATCATAGATGTTCTGTCACTAAATATAAAATTAGGTGCTTGTGTTGCACATAAAAGTAACACTGCTTTAACCCTTTCTATTTTTAATGCATGATAATTTTATATATACCCTCCACCAAGGAGGACTGTATGAGGTTTCTACCTAAGGGAGTACATTAGTTCTTAGTTTCAGGTCCAGTAAGGAGGAGAAAGAGGAAAAGGATGAGGAAGAGGAGGAGGAGGATGATGGTGTCCCTAGAGAAGCCCTGGCATGACTGGAACAAGGCTGTATTTCTAGGAGAGAGCCACACTCTCAAATCCCTGTGGCAGCAGCCCTCCCATGCCCAGGCACAGGCAGAGACGGTGCAGCTGATGGATTCCAGCAGGTGGATGCTGCTTTCACCAGTTGTGCCAGAGCCTCTGTCAGTGAAGAGATATTATATTAGAATGAAGGCTTAAAATGAAAGGAGATACATAATTAAAAAGTTGAGACTCCTTATCATCATGTCATTTTAACCTTGTTCCATTAGCAAAAATAAAATAAGTCACTCAAGACCAACTGTATTTGAAAGCATCTATTTTAAACTTGTTCCAAATTGCCTCTGAGCTTATAATAAGCTGTACTGGTTTTTACTGACAGTAATTTCTTTTTACTGTGCTTTCTGTTCTGACATATTGTGATAAACCCTTGTATATTGAGGTAGAGGACTACACTTAGAATGGGTTCCAATTGACAATAATGAAAATATATTAAACAAGTCAATAAATATCCTATTTCCCCATTTTGGCTGTTACTCTTATATTCCAAATCATCACAGGCATTTAAAGAGATTGCTGCCTTGCAGACACACCAGAGGCAAGTAAAAGAATTGAATAGTTTCTTGGAGCAGTTTGAACATTTTTGCTGCTTTCACACATGGCTCTCAGTAGGGAAAGACATGCAGATTATTAGCAAAGAGACAGGGCTACTGCTCTTTGTGGCTTGGGCCTGGGAGCCCATTTCAGATCTATGAAACAGTAAATGTCACATCTGGGTTTAGATGAGGCTGTTCGAAATCTTTATAAATATATTCAGGGTGGAAATTCTAGTGGATCTTGTATGTCGACTATGTTTAAAGGCCCTCAAAATTATGCCATAACTGAGAGGTAAAATGGTGCTATATATCATGACCAGAGCATTCTCCAAAAGCTCCTCTGATGAAAACAACTGCATGTTACTTTTCAGAAACAAGCTGAATACACAGAACTTTTCTCTTAATTTTGACATGGTCCTCAGTGCAGATAAAAATTATAATGTACTTTGTTCTGTAAGGTGAATGTACAATACCTGCATAATTCAACAAGTAAAAGGGCTGTAAGATTTGAGATTTAAAGTCAACAGGAGAGTTATGCCCTCAGCCTTGGGAGAGGGGGCAGGGTAGTTTGATGTTGGAGTTCACACAAGTAGGTAATCTTGAAGGACTGTGTGACAATAATTTTATTCAACTTCCTTCTTGAAATATATGTTCTCAGGTTCTCATCTTTACGACAGGGAATTTCACACAGCCCATTGAAAATGCAAAATAAAACCCCCCAAAAACAAAACAGTAAAAAAAAAAAAAAAACAGAAGGAAAAGAGAAGACCAACTGTTCATTCTACATCCCAAAATGACAGAGCATCAGAAGACCCATTGCTCTGTCATTGGATTAAAGTAGACTGTTGGATTTCTTTCAAACCAGTTTCTAATTTCATTAAAGTAAGTTGTATGCTTTATATTGCTGATGCATTCAGCATTTTTAGAGCAGTATAATATAAATTCTCCAAGCCATTGATGGCGTTTTTCTGGTTCCATCTTAAAATTGGTTTACTTATTCACCCTTAACTTCTATAAGATAAGTGTGGAAGGTGGGCTCTATTTGTGAAAATGAAGGAAGTGAAAGTGACTAAGAAAATTCAGTGAAAGTTATCCTCTTCCATAACTTTGATGAAAGTTCCCTGAAGTTGCCTGGAGCCTGTTATAAATACATGCTTCATCCATGCTTCATTTTCAAAATCTTTCCTCTTGTTTTACCAAAATTGAAATTCTCAGACTTTGCATGAAAAAAAAAATATCTTTTTTGGATAAGATCTGATTCATGGGACTTCTAAAATAGTTTCAGGAAGGAAAAATTTGCTATCAGAAACAACTTATCAAGCAAATATTATTGAGTCTTCCTAACTGTCAGATAGAAGGATAAGTAGCTCTTCCTTATTGCTTGTAAAAGGTACAAGGTTATAAGTCATCTTACAGCTGGCTTTGGTGCTTTGGATGAAACTAAATTTTTAACAACTTTTCTTTCTTGAAAAAGACAAAACCATATTCTTGCATAATTCAAATTACATGTAGGCTATTCCTCTTGGTATTTTGATTTGATCAAAAATCTTGGAGCTAGTAACAGCTATTAAAACAATCTTCATATTAACAACAGAATTATTTGTCTTTGAAGAGAAATATTTTTACTTGTCAAATATTTTGCTCAAAGAACAAAAAACTTTGAACAAGATCATATTCAGCTTCATGGCTAGAGAGAGATATTAGAAAGTGTTTAATATTATTACTAATAGGAACTAACCATTAGCTGGTAAAACGTGGTGGAGTACAAGTGTGGTGTAGCAATGATGTCAACATCTCATTGCACTGGCACAGGTTTTCCACCTTGTTTCACAGTCAAGAAAAACAGTTTAAAGTATTTATGGTGCCATCATGTGGAGACTTCTGAGCATTGAAGAGCTTGAATTAAAAGAGCTCTATTACAAGAAAAAGGAAGATGGACCCCAAAATAGTGCTGGTACGCTTGAGCTATAAAGAGGTGCTTGAAATTAAGAAATCATAGCTCATTTCTGAGTCAAACTTCTGATCTGCCTGCCCTCCTTGTATATCTTCTCATGACAGCCACACAGTTTACCAGAACTTATGTATTTTACTGTAAAGAAAAAAAAAAGCTTGTATTTTTTTTCCCAACAGGAAAGAATACAATTTTGTCTCAGACAGTATACATGAGGAAAAGCAATGACATAGTTAAATAAACATAAATACAAGTTACATATTTTCTTTAAAGCATTCATGTTTTTTTCTGGACAGGACAGGGTAGTCTAAGGTTAAAGCTATGCAGAAACAGACAGGCTGAAAGATTTTCTGTGAGTATATTAAAAAGACTAGGTCAAAGTTGCAAGTACCCAGGCTTACATAGATGGAGGGAAACAAGTATGCTTCTTTGTACATAATCTTAAAAAAAAAAACCCAGAAAATATTTATCAAGTAGTAATTTTAATATCTTTATTTTTTCCCCATTTTTTCAAGGACAAAACTATTGAATCTACCTAGGAAAAAACTGACCTAGGTCACTTCCTTTTTTTTTTCCCTAGATTCAAGATGGAATATTATAATAGCTCCTTTTAATTCCATGTAGATTGGCCTGCACAAATGCTGTGATTCATCGTGTGAGCCTATTTATGCTCTTTTATTTTGCTGCGTAGGACAAGTTGTTCTTTATCAGTTCTTTTATGAGCATCCCATTGAATACCTCTATGCATGCAGAATGGTACATTGTTTCCTAGACCTTTTTATTTTTTCTCTCTCAAGAGAAAAGGAAAAATATGAGCCCCCAAAAGCTGCAGTAGATATTTTCTCACTTTTCTGCTCAAAGCATTTCATTTTCCTAGTCTTTCTTTAGAGAACATTACATTCAGTCCTCTGCTGTTTGCAATGAAGAAACCTCTTGGTTGCTACAACTGATGTCTCAACAGCTGGTTATCAGCTTTTTAGATCTCTGTATTTTTTTTTTTAATATAAAAAGTTGTCTTCTCATTTGCAGTCTAGGTTTGAGAATAAGGACTTCTTTTTTAAAGTGTGCCTGCAAGAAATTTATATGAGGAATCCAAATGTGGTGGAGGTGCTTTCCTGTAGCACACTTACACTAATGATGAAAAGTAACCTCTTACACAGACTAATCTGCCTAAGAGGTTATCTGGATAATTTCTAGGCATGTATCTAATGATTTCACATGATTGTGGAAAAGAAAGCCATGTTTTTATCATCAAGTATTTAATTTACCCATTTTGATTTTTAAAGAGTGATCAGTTTATGGATATAGTTTGGAAAAATTCAATTATTGAGGTTTAGACCACGTGAAAAATCTTGGTAACTAAAATATGTTATCAGGAGATAACATCAGAAGATGTTATGTAAGAGGATGTCAGGCAATCATTTTATCTTTCTGAATTTTTAATAAAATTTTGATGGAGTGATAGATGGGCCTTAAGTGAACTCTACAGGTATGTCTTACTACAAATATGTTTTGCATCAATCTCCAGTCTCTTTTTCTCCAGGGTGTTAATTTTGAAACTTGTAGCCAAAATGCTGAGATAACAGATAGTATAGTATGTGGCGTTAGAAAACTATTGTTGTCTTGTGAAGGCAGCTTAGGAAAGGAAGGAATTGTATACAGGCAAAAATAAGTGCAGTAGATAAATCATGACGTAAGCTGGCTAAGAAAGTAGACTTGATCAGGAAGAAAAAGGAAAGTGTGAATGAGAAATTAATAAACCCACCAAGACTGTTGGCTTGGGAAGGATCCTTTGCAAGTAGGTAACAAGTTCTGTTTGGGACACATGTCAAAATCCCAAACTTGCCAATATTTTTTCCCCAGTACATATTATTCTTACATAGAAAGAGAAATGAGCATTGAGTCTAATGGGTCTCTAAGAAGTTACATAGACAAATTATTGCAGAATTACTGCTTAGCCTCTGGTAACAAGGAGAATTGAGAATCTTGGCAACTGTAGTACTTCAGAATTCTAGTACAGTTACTCGCCTGTGTGACTTTATGTTTTGCAGGGTTAGCACCCTGGTAAAAATATGGGATTTGTAATGGTTTGTAGTCAGCTGGAGAAGGCACTATTAACATTATGTTTTCTGGCATGTTTTCTGAGACTTGAGAAGGAATGGCAGTTTCCTTTTGACCTTAATTTATGTGCTGATAAAATGAACTTTGGACAGACAAATGTTTTGCCTTTCAAATTAGATTTGCCTACTCAAATTTGCATCAGCAACCCAGTTACAAATGCAATGATGAGAAATTTCCAAACTTGCCTTAAAATACCCAGTCAAATTTCAGCCCAAGTTGGTGTCTCTTTCAAGCTACAGAAGAAAGATTTAGTAGATTTTTTATACTTTCTGGAAACTCAAAGATTTCTTGAAAAAAATATAGGGAGAAGCAGGGAAGATTCCCTTTTTCAGGAAATTAAAATTAATTTCATAAAAGGTTGTTAATACAAAATTATGAAATTACATTTAGTTTATCAGTGCTTTTGATTGTACTTGTGAACACCTGCTAGTGATAAAGCTCATAACCTAAAAGGTTTATAAACCGTCAGCTTTACTGAATTTGGATAGACAAATAGAAAAAAAAAATAGGAGACAAAGGTGTTAAAAGCAGTTTAAATATTGCTGTTACATTTTGATATTTATATTGTGTTAGTACATGCACAGTTGAAGGGGACAGTGGCATGAACATGTACATGGAGAGATGGTCATACTCAGAGTTGAAAGTCCAAAATATGAAAGCAGGACATTATTCAAAAAAAACCAAGCTGTAAGGAGAGCCAAGAAGAAGTTAACAAGTCTGGTTAATATGACATATGACAGTGAAGGTAAATTCATAGTGTTTTATATCTGTCAATGAGTTTGACAGACTTTACAGCTAACATATTCCAGACTTTCTCTGTTTTGGAGGGGAGGGAAAAAGAAAACAAACAAACAAACAAACAAACCAAACTCCAACAACTTGTTGAGTACATAAGCTAAACAAATACCTTTTTAAAGAAAGATTAATTGTTCAAGTTAAAATTGTGACTGAGCAGTCTGTCAGAGGCTGCCAGAAAGGTTCATCCCAGTCATACCTAGTGAAAGTAAATTCAGAATTACTGCTGAGGGTAATGGGACTATTCTGGGCTCAGAGCACAAAGAGGTCAGAGATTACAGAAATATATACTGTGATAAGCAGAATTTTTTACAGCACTGATGCTCTTGATAGTGGGAAAGTAACAGCAAAATCATAATAAAATCACAGTAAAACCAATAACTAGTGTGGGTTTTTTTCACTTCCTTTAAGGCAAATCTAGGGAGAAACTAGATTAGACTGAAATACTAATAAGTGGGGGTATTTCCAGGATTGTTATTATGATTAATCTCAGTTACTTATGTGGCATAGTGTGAGTACATGAGTCTGTTTTCTGACAGAGCACAAATTATGTACAGCTTGACTTGCAGAAATAGATCATCTTTGTGGGTAATAAGAGAGCACTAAGGAGGCCCTTAACCAACATTATTTTTTAGCTGCAAACAAGTCCTTGATAAAATTTTCCAATCCTATTGAGAGCTGTAGACTGGTTTCTTACATTACTGGAACTAAGGAGTGTGAAAATAAAATTGATGTTTAAAAAATTTTGCATGTTACACAACAATTCTCAGCACTATTTTTTAACCTAGGCTTTCTTTTCATAGAAATATCATTTAATAGGCATTTCATCCTTGGTTTAGTAATAGTTCTCATCTCTATTCCCTAAATAATTATTAAAAATTCTCATATTTGACAGAGCTATAAAATGAGTGTTCTATTCTTCATAATTCTCCACCTGTGTTCTTATCATAAAGCAGCATTTAATTGTGCCTTTTGAGATTTTAGCTCTTTTTTAAATCTCAAGATACAGTTAGCAAGTTAAAAGTGTCTTCTCATATTTGTCATAATAAAAAAATATATATCAAAAGCAATACCAATTTGAAGTTGTTTTGTAAGACTGTTCATGGATGAAAGGAGTGTGATAAGTCATAATCATAGAATCACACTGGTTTCTGCTACAGGCCAGAGTCTGGCAGTGGTCAGCACTGTGTGTACATGTCCATAAAGGCACTATCCCAGCCCTAAATACCTTGAAAATTCCATGGAACAAATTGAAAGAAAGCTATGAGAGAACAATTTCCAATATGAAGAACTGGTGAAGGGCAGAATTTGCTAAGGGCTGCAATGTAAGTTTCTAATAGTTGGATATACTGAGTGACACCAGTGACATCCTTCTGAAGGTAATAAGATCAAAAGTACCTCTGCTATTCTTGTACTTACTATCTAACATAAAATGTGATTTTTTTGTTCTCTGTTCAAACCTTGAGCTTCCTGATTTAATTTATTGTTGTCTCACAGCAAGGCACTAATGGTGAATTTTCCTTATGTGAATGTAGTTAATTACAAATATATCTTCTGATAATATTAAAAAGATTTTTTTTTACCTTTGAGTTTCTTTCTTTATGTGCCAATAACCTTATATAATCAAAATTAGCAAACTAGTATACCTAGCATGAAATAACTCCTCTACTTTGTGTTTACCTCCTGTAGTGAATTCTATTATGAAGCTGTCATTTACTGCCTTCCTGTGGCATAAAGAAACCCTTTCTGACTCAGCAGTATCCAAAGATCCTCTTTTTTTTTTCAGGCTTAGGACTGAGTAGTGCCTGTCCTAGATCTCACAATAATGTAAGCTGGTGGGGGGGGAAAAAACTGAGCATTTGGAGGAGAAAAAGCCGGATAGTTTGGTAATAACATGCTTCTGAACACATGCAGAGGTTGGTGTTATTAAAACAATTGAGAGAGGGGAAGATATATTAATGATTATAATGCAGATGAGAAGCTCAAAAGTGCAGAATAAATGTTGCTTGTGCAGATGTTTGCAGCCTATCCATGGGACTCATGCATCATGGTTCTAGCAAGCCAGCTAGACCTTCACTGTCTGATAGTTCAGTCTTAATGTTTAAAGATGTCATTTGTGTGAAGTGGGGAACAACATCTGGAAAGATGTTAAAAAGCTGTTCTTATCTGTAAGCACATATAAAAAGGACTGTCCTATGTAGAGCAATTTGTGGTTTTCCCATATATGTGCAAACAATGGAATGTAAATTAAATCTTTATGATATTTTGTTTTCCTGTCTAATTTTTGTGGCTGTGAGGATGCATGATAATGTTTGCCTAAAAATAAATGCTTGCTCTCATAGACAGGATTTTTTGCATTAAAAAAATATCAATGAACTGGTATCAAGTTCTGTTACACAAGCTGGTCTTTAATTTGCATTGTATTTTCAAGGAGTCACTTAAAGAAAAACATTGCCAGCTGGAAGTACATTTTAATGTTACTTACTATTCACTCTTGCAGTCATTCTTTTTATTCCAGATTGTACCTCATAATGCTATACCAACATTATAATTGAAAAATCTAATGGAAACAATTAGCATCAGAAATGCTTCATGTGTAATATGTTCTTGTATTGGTACAGATTGTGGCATAACTTCTAAAAGGAGAACAGAAATATTTTTAACTCTGCCCAAATGTGGGCTTTCAACAAAGAGGTATGGCAATGCTTTGGAAAAAAAAATAAGTAATCAATCCATCCTGTTCTCTTATCCTCATTTCCATCTCCTTCTTTACTAAAATCATAAAACTTGTAGTTTTCATTTTTTAAGAATTTATTTACATTTGACAAATTAAGCAAGTAAGCAAAGGCTAAGGTCAGATCAAAAGGTAGATCTAAAGGAACTTTAAAGCTTGACCACATGGCCTCAGCCTAAGCTAGCATTTCTGGTTTAACTATGCATCACAGTATCAGAGTCACCCTATGATTTCATCACTGTAAACTTTAATCCTAGTCACAAGAGTCATTGAATGATAGAATGAATCATAAAATGGTTTGGCACCAAAGGAGCCTTCAAACCCCACCTAGTTCCAAGCCCCTGCTGTGGGCAGTGACATCTTCCACTCCACCAAATTGCCCAGGGCTCCACCCAACCTGCCTTGAACACTTCCAGGGATGATGCATTAACTTCTCTGGGCAACCTGTTACAGTTCCTCTCCACCTCCTGCATAAAGAGTTTCTTCATAACATTGAACTCAAATCTTTTCTCTTTCAGTTTAAAGCCATTCCCACTTGTCCTATCACCACACGTCCATGTAAAAAGTCTCTCTCCGGTTCTTTTTTAGGCCCCAACTGCAAAGTTTTTATGAGATCTGCCTGGAGCCTTCTCTTCTCCAGGCTGAACAACCCCAACTCCCTCAGCCTGTCTTCCTAGGAGAGGTGGTCCAGTCCTCTGATCCCCTTTGTGGTCTACCTCTGAATTGCTCCAAAAGGACTTTCCTAAGATGAGGACCCCAGAGCCAGACACAGAGCTCCAAGTAGGGTCTCATTAGAGCAGAGTAGAGGGACAAATCCCCTCCCTGGATCTGCTGCCCTGGATGCAGCCCAGGACACAATTGTCTTTCTTGGCTCTGGTTGTTCTCTGTTGGCTCATGTCCAGCTCCTTGTCCACCTGAACCCCAAGTCCACCTGCACAGGGTGCTCTCAGTGAGTTGTTCTCCCAGTCTGTACTCATGTCTGGGGTTGCCCTAACTCAGGTGCAGCACTTGGCCTTGTTGAACTTCATGAAGATGACCTGGGCCCACTTATTGATCTTGTTCAGGGGCCTTAGGATGGCATCCTGTCCTTCTGGTGTGCCAGTTGCACTTCTTAGCTTTACATCATCTACAAACCTGCTGAGGGGGCACTCGATCTCATTCTCTGTGTCATTGACAAAGATATTAAAGAGCGTCCATTCCAAGAAGAGCCCTCAGGGAAAGCCCTGGTCTCTGGCCTCTACCTGGACAATGAAAGATTGATCACAGCTCTCTTCACCCATCCAGACAATTCCTTATGCACCAAATACTCCATCCTTCAAATCCATTTGTCTCCAGTTTAGAGATGTGGATGTCATGTGGGACCATGCCAAAGGCCTTGAAGAGGTCTGGGTAGATGACATCAGTCTTTACTTACTCTTCCAGTCATTCCATCATAGAATGACTGAAATACCATATATCATTATCCATGGATAAATCATCCCTGTCAGGATTCCATCACCTGTCTTAGCTTGAATAATTTCTTCTGTGGTTTTCAACTTTACCAAAAGACCTGACCAATAATCAATTGCTCTGCCTTAAGTGGAACACATTAGTACTGAAAGCAATAATGAGGAACAATTGCTCTGGACTTAATCTGGTTGTGACCTCCGTGCTTCTGCTTAGAATAACTGCAAAGCACTTCAAGTCAGCATACTATAGCAGTTTTCCTGTCCAGAATAGTGAAAACAAAATTCAAGTGATCAGTGCTGAGAACAACAGGTCCAGAAAACAAGAAACAGGCCTGAAAAATTCCTTGTTAGGAGCCTGTTACAGTGAACTTTATTTTCCAGCAAGACCATTTTGCTGAAGATTGAATGGTGTATTGATATTAGTATAAAATAGGTTAGAGAGAAGCTTTATCCATAATTTAAGTTACTCTGTTAGAGAAAATGCGAGTAAACTGATGGAGTCAGAGAAAAATATCTCTACAGGGTGGCAAAGAAATATCTACTGTAGCTACTTACCTGAAATATCTTTTCCCAGTGGCCCAATTAACTTTATAGCGTGGTACTAAGACTCAATTTTTTCACCATCAGAAAGGTTTTTGTGCTCTGAATTATACAGTGACCTTGTTTATATCACAAACTCCAAAATAAGGGGACAATTCTATCATGTATTTCATGTAAAACATTTCAAAGAAGAAACTTGAAGCTGGAAAATAAAGTAGAGGTTTTTAGATAATATAAATTGTGTATTTGGTGTGTTTAAAAAGTGACTAATAGTGTGTTCCTTTTCTTGAATTCATATATTTTTAGGGAAAGTGAAGAGCCTATAAAATGCAAATGTAAAATTAATTTGTTTTGCAGTTATCTATTTTTAGAAAGCAGAGCAGCCTCCACAATTACTTCTCTCTAAATGAAATTTAAAAAAAAATGCCTTCCATCTCTATGGAGCATTATGATTTCCAGCTGTGTCATTTGATTTTTGGCAGCAGGATTTCCTGAAAACAGCAAAATAAACCAAAACCTTTTTTTCTTTATTTTTGATGGTGGCTAAGAGCTTTAGTAATCATGTGTGTCTAATTCTGATCATATTTTAGAGTGGAGTTTTTTTGCTATACTCAAAATCAGTGGCACTTGAATGGGTTGGGAAGAAGACTGGGACAACTGGAAAGTTTCATGAATGACTCATCAGAGAACTGTCTGGCTTCCCTGTTGTGGAAGAGCTAGAGGAAATACACCTTAGAGTACTCTTTGAGTAAAGTACATCCTTATTTGCCTTGATGTTAGGTTCATTACCACTAGACTTTGTAGGTGCCTGGGGGTAACGCAAAGCTTCAGCAGACCTAAAACAAGGTGCAAAATTCAAAATTTCCATGCCATTGGAAAGAATGGCATGGCAAGACTTCCAACTAAGTTATACTCAGAGAACTTTATCTCAGAGAAAGAGATGATCCAAGTACCTCTGCAGGTCGCAAATCAAATGCAAATTAAATAAAGTGAATAAAATTAACTGTCTCTCAGTTTACGTTATTTTGCTTCAGAACAATTTTTTGGGGGAAGCCATGAATGATACCACTGTGAGAAGTCCAAAGCTGAATTTTTCAGTTCCCATGCAAACAAAAAGCTGCCTCTGACAACAATCAGGTATTAACCAGTTAGCTTTTCAGTCCTTTTGGTGGGCTTGCCCAGCAGAGCTGTCAGACAAGTAATGACTTTTAAATAACTGGAGATCTTAGAGATTCAGAACCAAGATTCAGAGCCTACAATGGCTCTTTTCTGCCATCTTTCCCACCATTTTTCTCTTTAACCTGCTGCATACACTGCTCTTGCAAATATTTACGTTGGGCTTTTTTGCATTCTACTTGTAATTTTCACAAGATTGTCTAAACTAAATAATTTTTATTTTATGACAAAAGAACAATGGAAAAGTCACAGAGTTTTTATTGGCTTTAATGCTTGCTTGTGAGGCAATGCATACTGGGAAAAAATACTGCTTTCTATGATAAAAATTCATATGTTAGACAGTAAGGTGCCATTGTGAAGATTTTGTTATGCAATCTTGCAAAACACCCAGAGAAAAACTAGTTGAGGTTTCAACAAATAATACAGGCATGTTAAGTTGTTAAAAGAAACTAAGGTGTTTAAAATAACAGTTTGTACAGCATAACTGAATTTAGGATTTATATTCAAGGAGCTGTTGGTAACTCAACTAAATAACATTCTGCAAGAATATATTACTTTGATCTAATTTTTTAAAATATTTTTGGCAACCACCTTAGGGCTTCAACATAAAGGACAGTACAAATCCAATACCACGTTTGTGTCATTTGAATGATCTTGGTATCCATAAATTAAAACTGTAATCACATAAAAATGTGCTTCACAGTAAGTTGATAAAACTAATAAGGTCCTTCTGAGAGAAAAAGAACTTCTGCCATAGGACAAAAAACTATTTTAGAATATACCTTATGTTATTTGTAGCTATTTTACCAGCACTTCACAGATTTGCTGAAATTATTCACAAAGATCTATTCAGTGCCTCTAATTTGTGTAAATGTTGTTAATATAAGAACTTGGCTTTTATCCAGTGTTTCTTCCTTCTTTACTTGAACACAATACCATCATCTGACAAACTCTGTAACAAGCTAAAATATTTAAACATTATTAGGAAATACTGCATTGATTTGTTTCTTTAAATGTGTCAGAACTGATTTTCATGATATTGTGATAGCTGTTTCCTGCGAAATATATGACCTGGTGGCTGAGGTGAACTGCAATTGCTCTGGTTTCTTTTGGCTGCCTGCAGCTCCCCTTGGGCTCTCACAGCCCTTTTGTGCTCACATGTAACCATCTCAGAGCATCCCTCACCTGAGAGAGGAAAAGGGACCTGAGGAAGGCAATATAAAATGCACGACTATTATTATTTTTAATTGAAAGCAGTTTATTATGAATTTATTTTTTTCTTCTGAGTTAAAGAATTGCACGAATTTTCTGTTTTCCAGTAAAAAAAAACAAAAACAAGAAGTTTTCAGGGTTCACATGAATTTTTTATTTTTATAATCAATCTGAAGAAAGATTATAGTAAAAATAATTGTCAGACCTCTGGAGCTGAGCAAGCCCTAGTGCAAAGAAAGCACAAGAAGTGCTTACATGGCCCAGGCACTGCTGAAAGGTTCAGCACATGATCTCGTTTGACTTACAAGAACAAAAAGAAATGAGGCTAATAACAATGTTTAAATGCTTATCTAAAAAGCATTTTGAATTTGAAAGTATCTAAGGGTATGGTAAATTTCTGAAACATTTCTACATTTCTGATATTAAGGTGATGCTAGCATGCTAAGGCTCTTGGGGAGAATGTTTAATAAGGCATTATTTTCAAATGTTCATCTGTAATTTGCCTGGTATGTACTTATCTTTTGAAGAGTTGCTACATCATTTGGAGTCTAATTTTAATCACTGAAGGATGAAACGGGAGAATTTTAATCCTGCTTTAAGTGCTCATTTCAATACAGCATTAACTGTAGTGTTGCTACTGATACCTCTGTAATATATCTGACAAAAACAGCTTGGACAAGTTGGATCAATCAATTACTTCAAACTCAATGATTTTTTTTTCTTCCAACCATCTTTTCTTATACTTCATAAGAATCCTGTGGATTTTTCATGACTTAGGTTAAAATGAATAGTAAAAAATGGGTCACGGTGTAAATATAGTAGGAGGATGAAAAAGTAATTAACCCAACATATGTGTGTGAAACAGCACCAGGAAAGTAAAAGGTCGTGTATGACTTGGTGTTTTCCATTTAATGATCTTGAGTTGTTTTTCATGGTTTTTTGGGTTTTTTTGGGTTTTTTTTGAGGGAGGTATTGGGTGGTTGGTTGGTTGGTTGGTTATTTTTATAGGGGCTTTTTGTTTGGTTGAAATTAATTTTTGTTGCTTTTGTTTTATTTTATTTTGTTTTGTGGTTTGTTTTTCCTTGTTTTTTCTTGAGTCTCAGACCAGGATTTGTTTTTTTAAACAATTTCTGCTTTGGCTCTTTTTTTTTTTTTTTGTCCATGAATGATGTGTTTGTTTTTCTGGCAAGGTTTTTCTTGTTCCTTTTTGAACAAGGGCGAAAGGAGGCCTTCTTTGAAATGAGGAAGTAAATAGAAGAAAATAGAAAAATCTGCTACCTTTAATGTTTGTTGTTACCAGATTAGAAGCATCCATAACACTCAGTCATACATATACTTACACTTATGCTTATACAGACACAATGGATTATATGCCCAAGAAAAATGATACAAAATTCTAACTTTCACTTGCAAATTTAATGTGTTTGAAAGCATAACATAAATTGGTTTTCTTACACAATTCCTTTTTTCCCCTAATGAGGTCTGTAAGACATGTGATAGGTAAATCTGAAGTCTGCTGCACTGAATTTTTCTGAATATGTAATTACATGAAGCTTAGAGGGAGGAAAAAGAGCTCTATTATGAAAGTATGGACGACTCATGCTGATATAAGGGGTTTTATTGCCGCAACAACAAATGGTTCTCAGGTAGGGATTAATTCCTCTGTATGCTTCCTGACTAAATAATTACTGATGTCTAAGGCATTGAAAGATTTTGAGAGTCTCTGTGCTGCAAGATGCTGGCTCATTTCTACCTACTCTGACAAAAGCTTCAGAAAATGGGACTTCTCACTGGCACTTGGGAAGGCACACTAATCCCACTGTGGGTTTCTGTAAGCCAAGGATACAACAGAGGAAGATTAGCTTCTGCCTAGCAAATTAAAACTGCAAATACAATCCAATAACCTGTCTCTGCCTTCGTGTGCTTTGCCATATAAAAATCTGCCTCACAGCTTCTTACCTGCTTGAAATGGTTGAAGGAAGGTGAAAAAGTAGAAAAGAAATAGAAGTTGAAAAGGGACTGTTTGGTCTCAGTTTTGCTGACATTTGACGTCTGAAGAACCCTCAGCATGTGGGAAGTCTTATTAATTTTCATCATCAAATTCTTTAATATAAAAGAATTTTAGAATTAAGGTTGAATTATGCCATGAATACAACAGTCAGCATAAAGCGGCACTTGCTGATAGCTGTGCATCCTTCTCTTCCTCTTCTTGATCCAGCATGGGCCCAGGGATCCAGGGAGGCCAAAGGCACCTGGCCTGGATCAGCAATAGTGTGGCAGCAGGACCAGGGCAGGGATTGTCCCCTGTGCTCAGCACTGGTGAGGCCACACCTCAAATCCTGTGTCCAGTTTTGGGCCTCTCACTACAGGAAAGCCATTGAGGGGCAGAAGTGAGTGCAGAGAAGGGCAGCAGAGCTGGGGAAGGGTCTGGAGAGTCAGTCCCATGAGGAGCAGCTGAGGGAGCTGGGGGTGTTTAACCTGGAGAAAGGCTCAGGGCAGACCTCATTGCCCTCTGCCTGAAAGGAGGTTATAACAAAGACAGGAACCAGCCTTTTCTCCCTGAGAACTCGAGACAGGACAAGACAAAATGGCCTCAAGCTGCACCAGGGGAGGTTCAGCCTGGACATGAGGAAGAATTCCTTCACAGAAAGGGTAGTTGAGCATTGGAATGGACTGCCCAGGAAAGTAATGGAGTCACTGCCATTGGAGGTGTTCAAGAAATGACTGGATGTGGCACTTACTGCTGTGGCCTAATTTACAAGCTTTAGAGCCTAGTTGATTGGTCAAGGTTTGGGCTCCATGATAATGCAGGTTTTTCCAATCTTTATTGACTCTATGATTTTTCCTTGTCAGGTTCAGTTCTCCCTGGAGGAGCCCTTAGCAAACTGCCAAAGTGGCAAAGCTAGACCGTAAACATTAATAAAAATGTTTATAACTAAGAATAGAACTCAGTAAGGAAAAATAAACTTTCAAGTGAATGGAAAGAAATTTGGAAAGGAAAATAAAAGTGAAAACCAAGTATTTTTTATGTCTCCTGAACTTTAACTACCAGCATAGTACAGTGGAAGTGGTGTCAATGAATATATTCAGGGCAGGTAGCTCAGAGTGCAGCTGCAGAGAGAGCAGCAGGCTGAGCTCTGGGGGTCAGGATCATGAGGAAAGGGTCTGTGAAGGGGTGATGACCATTTGTTTAACAAATAAATGGCCCAGGACCAGGTGAGAGACACCCAGAGACACATCAGGAGCCACCAAGCCCCAGACTTTCCAGCATTTAGACTGTGAGGGTTTAGAACCTTGGAGTTTCCTCTGGTCAAGGTCCCTCCTCAGAGGTACCAAGCTCAAGCTGTCATTTTGTTCCTGCACATGATTAAATTATTTTAAGAATTGAGGTGTCTGAGACTCTGATCTGGGAAAACTGGGGTCGAGCTAGTAAGGAAACCTTGTCTGGCTGGGAGTGTGGTCTGTGTCACTGGGAAGGGTCCTTGGTGCCAGGGCAGGTGGTGACAGAAGGGCTTTCAGAGTGGCACCTGGATGGCCAGACAGGGCAGTAGTGGGAGTAGACTGGGTTTTTTTTCCCTACATGAATACATTCATGGCACAGTGCCCCATCCAATATCTAAAATGTCTTTTTAGTATGTAGGGAAAAAAGCATGATCCGAATTATTTCAAGAAATCTTTCACTGATTTTTTTTTTACTAGATTTATAAATCAATGCTTGGGGGTTTTAAACATTAATTGACCTTATCTCTATAGATATTTTCTTGCTGTTCTTTGAGAATCCTGACATATATATATGGAGTACTTCATCTGATGTGTGAAGTGGCACTTTTAATGAATTCCTATAATACATGTACATCATGAACAGCTTTGTCCTGCACAACTGCAGGTTTTCTGTTTTCTTTTTCTTTTTGTTTTTAAAGAGCACTAAATATTCTGGTAAGAGATTTTGAATAATTTACCAGAAGAGAGGAGGTGCTTTGTCAAGACACAGCAGGAAGGGGAAAAGCATATTTTTGACAACTTGTCATCTGAAATTATGAAAATTGAGCTAATCATTCTTGTTTAAAAGTGAAACAGAATAAAGATAAAGCTTGTTTACCTGCACTGTTAATCTTTTTGCTTAATAGCCAAGTAAATACCCCAAGCTATATGTGGTCACTTATCTTTAAGCAAAAAAGGTGTTGAAACTGAAGAGTGAGGAATGCTCACTTAAGGGACTTCTGAACACTCAGAAGACAAAAGTAATTGTGTGCTAAGTGTAGGTAATAAGGAAAAGTTATGAGCTTTTGAGTTTTTTCATCAGCTCACTTAAAACACCATACCTGTAAAATTCAAGATCTCTGTCAAAGGAGAGAAAATATGGTTTGGTATTATGACTCTTTTGTGATGCTTATTCTGCCCTACATTTAATATAATGCAGTTTTTAATATTTAATTATTAATATTGTTAATTAATATTGCAATAATCACGTATGTTGGAGTGCTGTTGCTTTGTAAAGTCTGCTACAAATTTTGTTTTCTTAGTCAACAGTAAATCTGATTTCCCCCCAACTGCATGCCAGCAGGAGACCAACAGGAAAAATTAATTTTATGCCAAAATATGTATGGACATGGCTATGTCTTCTGTGCAAAACAGTATACATCAATGCTCATAAAGATTTTATTTATTTCCAGTTATGCCTTTGATTGCAAACTAATTAATTATAAACTAATGATGCAGCAGTGACTTCTCTTTAAAAATATATGTAACTACTCTTTGAGAAGAGAGTTAGCACACATTTGAAATACTCCTTTTCAACAATACAAGCACTGCATTGAATGAATGAAAAAAGAGCTGAACAGGTCTTGTTATCAAAGTGAATATCCAGCTGGAAATTGTAATGGCCTTTAAAAGACTTGATCATAGTGGTGAAATTCCTTTTCTGATTTTCAAAATGGCTAACAGAAAACTGTCTATAACACTTCACTCACTTTAATCAGAGTTAGATACTGAATCCATTTGACCAAATAACCCTGGAAAATGGTTAGTGAGAGACAGTGAGGTACTTTCTATGTCTGTCAAACTCATTTTTTTGCTTTTGCTATCCTATAGTTTTCCTTCTAAAAAAATATTATTATAAATAGCATTACTACTACTACTACTACTACTACTACTTCTACTACTCTTAAGTTTTACTTCTACCATTACTGTTAATCAAAATTAGCAGCTAACATCATCAGTCTCTCTTTATATTACATTGATCTACAGGTGGGTGAAAGATAAACTCTTCCTGCAAGGGAAAGGGGCAAGGTATTGGAATTATCTTGCAGAAACTTACGAAATTAATAGAAAACACATGCATGCTGTGTTGCAGTTTTTATGCCACTTAGAGTATGCTTTGTGGTTTGTTTTTCTGGGTTTTTTTTGAAGTTCAAATATTTTCTTAGTTTCTTCCAAAACCAAAATACAAAAGCCATTATCTTTGTAAGCTTCAGACTCTATCATCTGAAAGGTCTGGTGAACTGAAGAACCATAGAATTATTTAAAGTAGCATCTCCTTCCTTTGTTTGAGACACATCTGTTCAGGTATTTCTTGTTTAGCAATGATAACGTGGCTGTTGCCCAGCAGTTTAATTAGTACTTGCCTGCCTAAGCTCTTATAGCAGATATTATTACTGAATTCAGGGACTAGGAAATTCCCATATCTGAGAAAGCAGGCTTAATAATAAAAATCACTATGTTTTTACATTTTATTTGTCTTGGCAAGAACACCTACTAGAACACATACATTTTTCACTAGCTAGAAAACATGCAGTTCAGAGTTGCAATCCCCGATTTTTTCACTCTTCAGCAAAACAGAATTGAGCAGGAATTAAAATTGAATGAAAACTGGAGGGGGACTTGCAGAGAAAGACAAAATGTACAACACAGCATCATTTTCTAGACAGATGTTAATTTGTTTCTCACTGGGTGAAACTGATCTGCTGTAATGTATCCGTGTGTATATTTTGAAATGTTTTTGAGCAGAATATCTGTGAAGCACTGGGGGTTGATTTCAGCCCATGTGTTTGTTCAGTTGTCTGATTTCTTCACATAGGCTAGCTTGCTTGGCTCCAGCTTTACAGCTGTTGAGAGCTGATTTTTGGTAACTTACACTCTCTGGAAGTGGGAAAGGGAGGTGGGAAAACTCCTTTTCTGTTTTGCTGGAAGGAGGGGAAATATGCTTAGCCAGTGGTGCTCAGAAGCAATGCCGCCTTGGTTTTATCTCTTCCTCTCTAGCCCTGCTCTTGTCAGGGGCGTGGGGAAAGGGAGGATGAAGGATATTGTTCGTGACTAGGTACAGTCTACAAAACCAAGGTATGGAGATATGATTTTCTTTCACTGGCAATCTGGGGGTTGCTGTGTCCTTACAGCAAAAAGTCCTTTAGCAAACATGGGTGTCTGCTCTGCTGTACAAGTGGTGACCCTCTGTCTTAGAAATTGTAGGGGTTCTTATCCGTGCCTATGTAGCAAAATATTCCTGCGTGTTTTCCCACCCATATTACAGGGCCCACCACAGTTCCTGATCTCATAGCATTGGATAAACTGGAAGCAATCTTGGTTTCAGTTCATCTCTTGTGCTGTAACTTGTCCTTGTTCATTGGCTTCTACTCAGGGAGATGACCTGACCCACCAGCCGAGATGCAGAGGACAGGAAGGGCGGGTGCTGCTGTTGCAATACTGTGGTGAGGTCTCTCCTCCCAGGATTCAGTGCTCAAGGTCTCCATCTGCAAACATGGGCAATTTAGTCATCACCTAATTTTAACTGCTTAATTTTCACATTCCAGGTTGCCTCCTTGCTAACCTTTCTCTATTGAGTAGTCAGGAAACCAAGTTTCTGTTGGGCACTCAAATCAGATACCTAAAGTAGACATTCTGGGTAGTCAGCACCCAAAATCTCAATTTTCCATATGTTTTACAATATAAGAATTAAATAATTCTTAATAATCACCCTTTGGTAAAATGAAGAAAATAGAATGCTTATATTATTTTTTTTCTTACAAGAGCATGTCTCCAATATTTGATATTGTTGTATTGAGATTCACTGCTTCTGTGTGTGTACTTTAGCAATAGATGTAAAATGTCAATAATAAATTATAATGAGGAAATGGATAATGAAAATTGAATGTAATGGTTCTCTTGGAGTGATCTCAAATTCTCTCAGGCAGCATATACTTGTTTTAATCAAACAGGAGAAAACCTAAAGGAAATAACTGACTATAGTCTGATGTGATCATATTGAATATTGATAAAGATATTAATAAAGTTTTCTTGAAGCCTTTTATTGAAATTAATAAATTTGTATTTTTTTTGACAATGCTAGACCCATCTGGCAGCAACTTATAGCATCAGTAGCTGAAGCAATTATTTTCAGTGCTGCAGTTTTTTAATTCTGCCTTTGAAGTGCACTAGTTCCAATATTTTAATGTATCTTCAAAAAATAAAATGTTTTTGTTGGTATAATTTGATGCTACAAAGAAACTTCTTAGTACTACTAGTAATATTCTACAAGTTCAAAAGGGAGTGTTCCTTGTACTACAGTGATCAAGATACATGTAGATGAGTCAAACTGGTTTTTTGTTTTTTCTCTCTCTTCCTTTCAGATGAGCATAGGAGATGACCATAAGCTGGCTGTAGGGCTTTCCCAAATTACGAGTCACAAATAAGAGATAATAAATTAAGTACACTTGCACAAAGAAGAGTAGATATAAACTGACCACAGATAGATGTAAGGTATAAATTAAATATGGGCTCTGAAATACAAGAGAGTTTCTAAACAATCAAAGACGGAGACTCTGCAGCAATTTCCAGTAGGAGTTTCAGAAAAAAAGAACCAAACAAAAGTGGTCTTAACATTGGAATTACTGTAAGAATCTCTATTTCCTCCTTTGGTAGATCTGATAAACAACAAGAAACATCGGCTCAGAAGACCTGGCCCTGCTTTGCCATTAAAAAAATTGGATTACTTTATAATGGAAGAGAAAAAGTGGGCATTTTTAAATTCTTTCAAAGTCTGTACCTAGGTGCACTGTACAAGAGTGTTTAGGAGTAGTTTTATTGTGATAAAACTTGCTGAATTCCATTTTTGTTTGTGCATAATTAATTTTCTTTAGTATTCAAGTATATATCACATATTTCCCCATGAAAGGTTATTTTCATTAACCTCCAGTATCTCTACATGTTTATTTTAGTGAAATAGTTCTTATGATTTTTCTAATAAAAGATAGAATAATGCATTTATATGCAGATAGATCAAAATACTAACTTATGAAATCTTCAGTTCCTTATTTACTTTTGGATGGTTTTTCATTACCTTATATTTACTATGTAACTTTTTTGATTTAACATTTTAGAATTTTATTTCAATGTCTTTTATTCACAGTGGTTAATTCTTTTACTATTACATTATGTAGCCACCTTTTCAATAGGGCTTGATTCACAAAGAAGTTAATAATTCTACATCATTGAATGCCTTGGTGTAATCTGATATTCTAATGGTCTTTAAAACATGCTTTTCACAATAGATCTGCAGGATATTTCACACTGGAAACAAAATATCTGTCACATAACACTATGAGTTAGTTCTGAAAACTTTTTTTTCTGTTTTCTTGTTCAGAGGTTTATTTGTATCATAATAGGAACAATTTTATATTATACTGAAAGTTTTCCATAGCAGACTATTTATTAACACTGTGGTGTGATGTTGGATACATGTGGCAAAATAAAAAAAATGAAACAAAACAAAACCAAAAAAACCTCAACCAACAACAAAAACAAAATCAAAACCAAACAAAGAAAAAAAAAAAAAGAAAAGATAAAAACCAACCAAAGGAGCAAAAAAAACCAAACAAAAAACCCGAGACAGAAAGAATACTTTGAATAGAAAGCAGCCAAATCAAAGATGAAGTAAAAACCTTATAAATTAATTAATTTTCTAGTCAGGCTGAAAATTTCCAATATGCCTGGAAATCAGAGAACAGCAAAAAATACTATATTTCTAAAATCTTTTTGCCAGAGTGAAACAACCCCTCTCTCATGAGTGTTTTGGGCACTTACTAATTTGATCCTTTCTGGCAGTTTTACTATACTTGGCTGCAGTGGAGTGAATTCTGCTCTTTTTTAGACAAATACGTCTTTTAATACCTTTGTCAGTTAGCTGGGGTGTAGTTCATCTGTTGTTCTGGCCCCCTCCAGCAACATCAGAACAGGAAAAAATTAAGATAACCAAGAAGAGATTGGTTAACCTGACATCTCTAGACACAAAATTTGAATGGCCTTTTTCCCACTCCAGACAGGAAAGTGATGAGAGGGAAAGAAGAAGCCATTTATTCAGAGACCAACAGGTCTCTTGTTCATTAAGAGCTTTATTCCACGGGACTCACGCTGGAGGGGTTTGTGGAGGGTTGTCTCCTGTGGGAGGGACCCCATGCTGGAGCAGAGGCAGGACTCCTTTCCCTGAGGGGGAAGCAGCAGGAGATGTAATCAACAGGTGATGAACTTCCACTGCCCATCTCCCTGTGCCACTGGGGTGATGGAGGTCGAGAATTGGGAGTAAAGTTCAGCTCACAAAGGACCAAGAGGTGGGAGGAAGGTATTTTTAAAATTTGCTTTGCATCTCATTATCCTACTCTGATTTTGATTGGCAATAAATTAATTTTCCCACACTGAGTCTGTTTTGCCTGTGGCAGTATTTGTTAAGGGATCTCTCCCTGTCCTGACCTCAGCTCATGAGCCTTTTGTTATATTTATTTTCTTTTCCCTGTCCAGCTGAGGAGGGAGTTATAGAGCAGCTCTGGTGGGCACCTGGCATCTGGCTGGGGTTAACCCATCACAGCAGCCCACGTGCAGGCACTTGAGTGACTCCTGACTGAGCATCATGTCAGGGAGCTTCTCTGTAGAAGGAGAGCTTTCCAACAGAAAGAAAACAGGGATTTTTCCTATGTAAGGCAGATCCAGAGGCTGGTAATACAATTTTGCTGAGGAGTGTTCATTTTAAAATCTGGATTTGCTATGAATAGCAGTATTTTACCATTTTGTCATAAACAAAAGATTAAAAAATGAAGTCTAGTATATGTTTTGTTTCAAGTACTGATATTTTGCATTAAGTTCTATGTTGTTGTGTAGTAGTATGAATATAAAATATAATTATTCAACAGGAAGAAGTGAATATATTTTTTATTTTAATGTTATCCACTTGTTCTATTTTCCAGCTTCCATTCCAAAAAGCATTTTTTATTAAGACTGACTCAGTTTTGAAGGCACTCTGATTTCAGTGAATTGAACAGATAATTTTGCTGGTTTCTGTAGTTATCTCTTCTTCAAAAAACTGGATAAAAGGTAATGATAGAGATAGGGTGAGATGCTGAATTGTAGTAAAGAGAAAAGAAGGTTTAGGTTTCTAATTCAACTTTTGTGAGGGGGATATAATGCATAAATGGAATAAAATATTTTGACATGTAACCTGTCTAAAATGTGGTTACATACAAAGCTATATAATGTAATTTTGAACTCTGTGATTTTCATGATTTTGAGAAGGAACATACGAAGCATTTAGAAGATAAAAGAAAAATCCAGAAGGAATTGATTTAATGTTTGGGTTTGTTTTTTTTTTTTTCTCTGAGAGATATTTTTGAAAAAAAGAAAATCAGTTCTGCTATGAAGATACTGTGATAACTCTAAACCAAAGATTAAACCAATGAAGTGTGAAATGGAAGAATTTTAATCACTTTCAGCAAAAATCTCAGTGTGTCCTTAACTATGGAGTTGCTAATAATATTTTTATAATAATGAAAATGTCATATCACCTAGAGTTCATAAATAATCATCTAAAGCAGGCCAAGTTAAATAGGAGACTTGGATTTTAATTTTGATCATTCAATTCCTATAACTAAAAATAGTCTTTCAATTTCTTCCTTTCAATTTCTTTCTTTCTTTCTTTTTTTTAATCATCATTTTAAAAATCACTTCTGAGGAAACAGATAAACAGCTTCCTGAGGATCAAGTCTGTGAGAATTTTGGGATTAATATTTACATACCTTATCCTGTTTATTTAATTTATTATGTGTGAAATACGGCATGTGCCATACAGTGAGGTTTAATCACATCAAATTTCACACATACTATACAGTGGCTGTGTTTTAGTGTTGATTTTATTTCCTTACCTGCCCCTCTGGGTTAGTGGCACATTAAAGAACGGATTTGCAATTGCCATTTAAGGAGGCATAAAACCTTACCTTAAATTTTCTTTTTTCTGTCTTGCTGCTAGTAGGTTTGTGTATCATGATATGATTTTAAAAATCCTTTAGAAAAGTGTTGGCCTCAATTTCAAAGGTTAGCTGAAAGTAAAAGAGATTCTATGTCAGGGTCATTTGTATTTATCAGACTTTTCTGTAAAGCTATAATCTTTTTATTCATGTTGGTTGTTTGCTATGGTTAAGCTACCAAAATAATTGAAACTTTTCCTTGGTACATTTTTTGTCATTAAAGATCAAGCCTTATTAGAGGACAGTGCTAATTAATCTGCTGATGACCAGTGTGAGAGCTAAGTTCTCACTCTCAACATAGCAGTGAGAAAACATTTCTCAACTGGAGACAATTTTACTCTCAAAGACAATTTTCCCTTGATATTAAGAAGACTGTGTTGAGGAGAAGCTTGATAAATTCTATTTCTTACTCTGTTGGCAAACCCAAGTGGGAAATGAGACTCAAGTGTCAAATGAGAGACACGTGTGGCTTCTCCTACTGTTTGGCTAATGTGCTGAGAAATACCGTGTGAGCAGCCAGCCCGAGCTGCTGGAGTGGCACTAATTTATTGCTGTAAAATGGGACCATGAATGGCAGCACTCAGGAAACCCTGGGGAAGATGTGTGAAAAAATGAATGAGGGGTTGCTGTAACTGCTCTGACTGCTTTGAGAGGCTGAGCTCATCTGGAAAGGGGAAGTAGAAGTTCTGTGTTACTTGGAGATGCCTACACTGACAGTTGTGAGCTTTGCAGCTTTCCAGGCTGGAAGCTGTGCAGTCTCATTAGCACAGAGCTGCTCCCAACCTCAAGTACAAAACTTAACAGCTTGTGCACTGCTGTGCTAATATTGGGCTCTTTCATGCCCAGTCAGTGCAGGCCAGGTAAAGTGAGCCAACCTGATCCTGCCTTATAAATATATGTAAGCTGTGTATACCTGTACTTATAAGGATATATATCTTTTTCTTACTCAAGACAGGAAAAAAAAAAACCAACAAGAAAACCAAAACCAAAAAAATCTAAACCAAACAAAAAACCCCCAAAAGACACAAACAAAAAAAAGAAGAAAAATGTTTATGGGTATATATCTGTGTATGTTTTTTGGTTTTCTCTCCTGGCTTCCTAGAGGGTCCTGGTAGGCTATTGTTCTCCTGCTGTATCCCTATTTCAGGCAGTTAACCTGGTGTCTAAACACAGATTGAAGACACTAGAACGAACCAAGAACTTTTATCCAGAGGCATAAAGGCTGTGGGAAGTCCAAGCAAAATAAAAAACTTGATTATCACAAGGGAACTTGTATTCAGGCTAAATTTCTTCCCCACTGCTTCAATTGCTTAGAAATTCAGAAGTCAGTGTTGCAATTTTAGGCTTTTCTGTATCTTCTTCTATCTGTCTTCCAGAAATTGCAGTCCTTTCCAAGAAGAAACAGACCTTAACACATCCTAAAACAGTCAAACATGTTCATGCATGAACTTTGTGCTGGAAAATGGTCTAAATTGATATGTATTATTTACCCCAGAAGGAAAGTATGGGGGATAATATGGACTATTACAGGAATTCACTTGTTTGCTATTGTATTCACATGAAAAAGACTTGAATGCTGAGGAGGAACATAACAAAATAGGACTAAACAAGGAACTATATAACCACCTCTGTTAATGAAAAGCATATGAAACTTTATCAAATATGTTGTTCTTCATATATTTTCTCAGCTTTTCAAGATTATCCAGTCTTGGTTCTTTCTCATTTTTTTGATATACTCTTTTTTTCTACTCCATTACCCTTAATTTTATTTCTTTTAGTTCAGAAGAGGAAAAGATGGAAGTAGTTTCTTTTTTTTTTTCCTAGTAGAAAAAGTCCCTGGTCTTTTTTCTCTGCTCCATCTGGACACAAACCCAGAAATTCTTGTTTGTTTGTACAGATGAGGGTATCTATATCTATTTGTCTACTTCAGTCACGTCTCATTTCTTCTGACATAGATCTGATCCTATATTTGTACATTCCACGTGTTGCCTTCCTACAGTATTAGCAGAGGGCGGTGACACCAGCGACCCTCAAATTGCACAGCTCCAGATTGCACTCAGATTTTATTCTCATTGGCATTTCTTATATCGTGCAAGAAAATTCATCATTAATAATTGAAATTTATATTTAAATGTGCCTATATGTGTAGAGGAAGACAGTGAAGATACATAGAAGGTGAATCCATTCTAAAATTGAAAAATCCCTGAAGAAGTTTTAAATAATCACAGATCAAAATCTATTTCAGCTCTGTGACCTTATCTTGAAAAATATACAAGAGTTTTCTTTACCTCCGTGCATTAGAGGTAGCAAAAAGACTATACAGAGATCAAACAGAGTGAAGCATCACTCAATAAAAGTGAGTCTCAGAGGAATATTTGGGTTATAAGGTGCTCTTACAACCATTTCTAATTTCATTGAATTCCTTTGTACAAATGTTCATTTCTTCAGCAGCTGGAAAGGCGCAGTGTGGGTTTGCAGGCTGGGTTCTTTCAGAAAGGTGTGTGTGCAGAGCAGGATTGTGAGCATGAGTGGGGTGTGCAAGCAGGGCACCCCTGTGAGTGTGCAAAGAGGCACAACCCCCTGAGTGTGAGTGTGCGCAGCTCACTGCTGTGAGCACCAGTGCACGGCTGGTGCATGGCTGCAGTGTGGTGTGGAGGGCACAGTGGCAGCAGAGGAGTGTGCAAGGCTCCCTTGTGATTGCCTGAGACAGTGATGAGGTGTGTGAGTGTGGGGCATTGCTGCAACGTGTGAGTGTGCAAGGACTGCTGCAGTATGTGAGTGTGGGGCATTGCTGCAATGTGTGAGTGTGCAGGGCACTGCTGCAGCGTGTGAGTGCAGGGCACTGCTGCAGTGTGTGAGTGTGCAAGTGTGCAAGGACTGCTGCAGTATGTGAGTGTGGGGCATTGCTGCAATGTGTGAGTGTGCAAGGAGTGCTGCAGTGTGTGAGTGCAGGGCACTGCTGCAGTGTTGGAGTGCAAGGCACTGCTGCAGTGTATGAGTGTGCAAGGACTGCTGCAGTGTGAGAGAGTGCAAGGACTGCTGCAGCGTGTGAGTGTGCAAGTGTGCAAGGACTGCTGCAGTATGTGAGTGTGGGGCATTGCTGTAATGTGTGAGTGTGCAGGGCACTGCTGCAGCGTGTGAGTGCAGGGCACTGCTGCAGGGTGTGAGTGTGCAAGGCACTGCTGCAGTGTGAGAGAGTGCAGGGCACTGCTGTAGTGTGTGAGTGTACAGGGCACTGCTGCAGTGTGAGAGAGTGCAGGGCACTGCTGTAGTGTGTGAGTGTGCAGGGCACTGCTGCAGTGTGAGAGTGCAGGGCACTGCTGCAGTGTGTGAGTGTGCAGGGCACTGCTGCAGTGTGAGTGTGCAAGGCACTGCTGCAGTGTGAGTGTTCAGGGCACTGCTGCAGTGTGAGTGTGCAGGGCACTGCTGCAGCGTGTGAGTGTTCAGGGCACCATTGGGAGTGTGCAGGGCACTGCTGCAGGGTGTGAGTGCAGGGGACTGCTGTAGTGTATGAGTGTGCAAGGACTGCTGCCGTGTGAGAGAGTGCAAGGACTGCTGCAGCGTGTGAGTGTGCAGGGCACTGCTGCAGTGTGAGTGTGCAGGGCACTGCTGCAGTGTGAGTGTGCAGGGCACTGCTGCAGTGTGAGAGAGTGCAAGGACTGCTGCAGTATTTGAGTGTGCAGGGCACTGCTGCAGTGTGAGTGTGCAGGGCACCATTGGGAGTGTGCAGGGCACCATTGGGAGTGTGCAGGGCACTGTTGTGAGTGTCAGATGTAATGGAGGGGCTGCAATGTCCAGACCTCTGTGTAAGGACTGAGGGAAAAACAAATGTGACTGTCATCATGGGAAGCTGCTCTTGGCCACGCAGCCAAGACAGTGGCACCAAAAATTTCTTGTTTAAGAACCCAAGGCATGCCTCCAAATCAACCACCCTTGTCCTTATGGGGGAATTAAGCTTGTGGGTGTTAATTGAGAACACCAGAAAACTGGTAGAAACAGGTCCAGGAGATTCCTAAAATAGCTGGATGACAGCTTTTTTGGTACAGGACTCAGGGTGCTAACTCAGAGACGCGACCTCTGTGATTTGTCACTTGTTCCCAGAGAGGCTCTTGTTGGTGAAGTGGTGAATGGTGACCATCTTGGCCACAGCAACTGTGTAGCAATTAAATTTGAAATCTCAGTTGTCTTGTCTGCGCCTGTCTTGCACCCAATATGGACTAGGCACAGGCTAGCATGGTTGGAAAACCATCATGTTTTATTAACGTGTCCATGGCAAAGCTGTTATCCCAAAATTTGTTCTTTCCCACAGTGTGCATGAAAGCCAATCCCCCAGAGAGTGGAAGTATTTGATTTATTTTCAGTTCTGCACAGAAAGGGCTGCTGGATGGCAAAGCCACAAAGCCAGCACGAGGACTATCAATGCTTTTCATTATTTACATATATTAACAAACCAATTATGTGGCTCTTTAAGTATTTAGTATTCCATCTTATATTGTTTAAAAGATTGCCTCATATTTTATGCAAATTAGTCTGCTTGCTCAGTCTTCCTCTTCCCTAAGGTCAGTGGGTTCCTTGGATTGGTGAGCCATGGCCATGAAGAACCCCTGCCAGAAGCTCCTGGTATCCAGTCAGGGAGTTGAGTTTATGAATTTCTTTCTGGCATTGTCTTCCCTTTGGGAAAACCCTTGGTGTGTCTCACTTTCCCACTGGGACAGGTCCTGGTATCCCACCTTCCCATTGGTACAGCTTTTGGGTACTCCATTTCCCATTGGGACAGCTCTAGCTAGGGCATATTTGAGCCATCCAATCTGATAATGAGTCCCAATGTAACTGAAGGAAAAAGCAGTTCCACAGTCAAATAAATATTCTTGTGTCTGTTTGTTTAACCAGAATGAAAAATTCGTTTTATAATATATCAAAAAATTGTCTTTCAGTTGAAGACGACATATTTTTCTCATTTAAAATGTTTTCAGATTTTCAGTCAAAAAAATTTCTATGGTATTCATAGAATCAGGATGCAAAAATGTATTTCAGCGTAACAATGCATTTTGTTTGCTTTATCTAATGAGTTTTAATTTTGAATGTATTCTAGAATATAGCATAAGTAGAAAAAAGGAAGTGCTCTGATGTTTTGATTTTTGTCTTTGAAATTCAATGCAGCTAAGCACATCAGTGTGCTTACTTGATCCACAAAGGTACCTGAGGAAGCTTTTTATCTGAATCTTGTGGGATTTGGATTCCTTACTCAATTAAATCCTTTCTATTTCTTTAGATTTGCTTCAACCAAAACATTCATACTAAGCCTTAAAGTAAACTTTGGTGGAAGGTGTAAAGTTTTCTGCTCAAACTCAAATATTAGTGATTTAAATTTCCTTTGCCTAATGAGATTGAGGTAGTGAACTACTGTATTATTCTAGTGACCTCTTTCTCTTTGGTAAGATGTCTCAAGTGTGGCAAACATGTGGCATGTGGATTTGGGAACAAAGAAAATGTCAAAGACAGGAGCAAAGATTTACAAAATTTAATAACTTTCATAAGCTTTAGCTTCTTGACTTAATATGGACCCAAAAAAAAGGAAGGAAAATGCCAGATGCTGTAATAATATGGGTTCTTCTAAAACAGAGAAAAAGTGTACAAACAGATTTATAATGACTTTTTGTAATCCTGGAGTGCAGATTTACTATAGTTAATATCTTCTCTTTAAAGTTCAGTTAATATTGTTGTTTCTTGCTAAGTCTTTCATGAAGTTCCTTTTGGCTTAAACTACCATGCTTGTACTTAGTAACATCTGCAGGAAAAGAGAATACATCATAGAAACATCTTAAATTGAAAATTAGTTTCTGTTTCATAAGAAAATATGTCCTTTCTTTAGGTATTTGATGATAAATTATGCCACTGTTATACATTCATAGAAGGTTTTTTTGTGGTTTTGGGAAATGAGAATACTTTTTTTCTTGTTCCCAGAGTCTGTTAGTAGTCTCAGAGTCTTTGGTAGCCATTAAATAATGGGTTTTTTTTGTATAAAAGAGGGTCTACAAACTGACAATGACTACATTTCTTATATTTGGTTAATACATATTTCCTAATCATTATGATAGTTGGTACTGTGGTGTGGGCTGGTAGTGAGGTTCAGGGTAATGTCAAGAATTTATTTTTCCTTTCAGTTATTCACACAGAAAATGTTGAAGGGCTCTTGAGACTGAAAAGAAATGCAAAAGAGAAGGGAAATGTGTCCTTCCCAGAAGCTGGATGCTTATCCACACGTACACAAACCAGAGTTCCAGTACCTATTACCAGAGTAATAGATACTGCATTGACAGATTTTTTGAAACTGGTTAATATATGTAATGACAGAATAGAATAGACTGTTACAAGGGCAGTAATTCTTAAAAATGCCACCTGCTGCAGATACAGCCTAGTGGAGGGAGCAGTTTGTGGGGTTTTCCCCCATCTTTAGTCATTATTTGCCCCTGTCTGGTGGTAGCACAATGCTGACCTGTGCTGTGGAGAATCCCTCTGGTCTCCCAGAGCTTTGCTGGTCATTCCCAGGCCACCAGGGTGCCCTGACAGCCATAACCAGGCCACAGAGCCACTGCCCTGCCAGACCTCTCTGCCCTGGGCCTCCTTCCCTCCTCCCAGACTCAGCCTTTCAGTCCAGCTCTGCTCCACTGACCTGCCCCAAAACATCTGTGGGAAGAAGACATTGTTCTCTCTTCAAGTGTTTAAATGTTTTTGGACTGTCTCAAAACTGCTGATGATTACTAAAGCCTTGCTTAGCAGGTTCCTAATGGCACCATACATTTGTATTAACATATTGATATAAATATTGACATCATATCCTTATCATCCATATCAAGAACACTGCAATTACTAGGTCAATTATTTTCGCATGCACACACACAGTAATTAAAATTGAAACAGTGATATATGCTACAGATTATTAAAAAAATTCTTCCCAGCTCTGGGAAAAATAAATTACTTTGTCATATTGAGTAAAGAAAAATAAAAACTTCCTAGAGCTTCTTTGTGCTCTCTAATGCTATACTGCATTCTAGCTTCTATTTAATTGCAGTTCTAAACACAAATAGCTGTCTGACAGATACATGGCTTTAAATAAATCCATATCTGCAGTTTCAGTCTAGCAGGACTACTTGTAGACAAGAAACAGCCATCAAAACCACTGGGATTTGTATGCAGTTAACATATTCTTTCACAAAGAATAGTGATATCTTAAATCCTAGATCCCAGTTTCCATATATTAAATTTCTCCCAATATTTTAGAAGTTAAAGTAATGTAGAACAGAATGATAGACAGAAATATGTAATTTTTAAAAATATGCATATTCCTTGTAACATCATGGCCTATTAATACTTAATGATTATATGGTTAGGACTTTTAATCTTTGAAATTTTAAACAATGATACTTTGATTCAAAGTCCATTTGAAATAAAGTGTTTCTTTGGGTTTTAGCTCTTTCTGGAGCTCTCACTGCAATCCTTTGCATTTTTGCACAGTATTAGTCACATAGTCATGATAATGCAGTTTAAGAAATTTCCACTAGATAAGTCACAGCAACAAGGTAATTGTACTCTCCTATGCACATGTTGTCATTTGATTAATTTTAATCCTCTTGTGTTATGAACTAATCTGCTGATTTTTCTTATATTTACTGCAAGTGGACAGTTCTCACATGTTTAGTTATCACAGTTCAGCTGATATTCAGCAGCTTTGTGATTTAAGTGGTTGAGTTCTTCGTGGAAATAGTTTAGAGGTATACAGTGCAGCTGTTACTCGAGTGCTATTGAAATTCCAACATGAAAAAATCCTTGATCTTCCTCATAATCTCCAAAATGAAGCTACTGGTGAACAGAATGTATTTTCAGAAGTAGTTTCAATAATTGAGAGATTATGGAAGAGATTAAATAATTTGACATCTGCTATGCAACATGATACCCCAGTATGGCCCAGAGATTCTTTTCTCTGGGAAATCTCCTTTCTAAAGGGAAAAAACCCTACCCTTACATGTGCTTGTTCAATTTTTAGAAATTAGTTCAACCTCTCCCCAGTTCTCTTCAGGCTGAGTTACTATTTTGTTTCAGTCACTCTGTTTAGTGATTCCAGAAGGAGTTTTAAGACCAGCATGTACCAGACTTGACTTCACATCCTCATGTTGAGATTCTATATCTAAACATGTATGTGTAATATATATATATATATATAAGATTACATAAAAAGTTATACATTATATAGAAATTGTGTGATAGTGAGCCTGGGTGGAAGTTGTCTTTAAAAACAAATCAGTCTAGCAGGACAGTATGTTTGGGGAGCAGGGAGGAAAGAAACTTGAACTCTTAAAGTTCAAAAAGGACTGCAGATAATCTGGTATAGCCACATAAGGATTTGCTGCTAACAGCACCAAAATTTTGGATATGATCCCAATATGGGCCATTTACTTAAGAGCTGAACTCAATTATCCTTGAGGGTCCCTTCCAACTCAGACTATTCTGTGATTCTGTGAAAGAAACAGAGGATGTAGAGCCACCCTCAAATAAAGTTTTATAGTAAATATAACAAAGAAGAACCAATTCATTTCAGATGGGCACAGAAATTAATGCAGTTTAATATTAGGCTTTGGAAATTAATCTAGTAAACAAACTTGTGTTTTGTGGCTGTTGATTAAATTATGCCTCCATTCCTATGCTGTAACTGTAAATGTACAGACAGTCCCTGAGCTGGAAATGAGTAATTGAAAGAAGGTAGTAGACGGAAGCAAACAGATTAAGGATCTGTGCACCAGGTCTGGGCAAGATGGAGTTTTGTTTATTCACAGCAGCCCTTATGGCACTATGTTTTGGATTTGTGACTAAAACAGTGTTGGTAACACATCAGTGTTTTGACTGTTGCTGAGCAGTGCTTGCACCACAAGAATTCTCTTTTTCCTATTCTACTTCCCAAGGGTGGGGGACAAGGGATTGAGAGGGGACACTGCTGGGACAACTGACCCAAACTGGCCACAGGGATATTCCATGCCAAATAATATGATCAGAAATAAATTCATTCATCATGGCTTTTGGTAGCCATTGTTCAGACACCAGCTGGGCACTGCTCTGCTTGTGGGAGATAATGATGAGGGAGTGGTTATGCATCACTTGTGGGTTTTTTCTTTTCTACTTTTATCTTGACCAATGACTTTTCTTTTGCTTTTCCTATTCTTTCCCCTGTTCTGTTGCATGTGTGGCTTAGTGATTGAGAAGCTATGTGGGTTCTTGCTGCTGGCCTGGGGTCAATCCAGCAGAACCTGATCAGCCCAGTCCAGCCAGGACACCTTTAAAGTGTGTGTTTACAGAGCTTCCTAATTTATATGACATGGTAAAACAGAATAGGAGGGTTGGAAGGATGCAAAAGGGACTGAATAAACAACTGGTAAAATCTCTTGGTTTAGAGTAGGAACTTAGGAAGTGCAGCATTTGCTCTTGCATTGGTCTGTCTTGAACAGGAATTTTTTTCCTTAAAATAGCTTTGTGATTTAACATTTTCTACAAAATACTTGTGGTAATTAAAGGAATAGTATTAGTTCAGACAAGAATTCTAATAATTTGGCTTGGATTAGCTAAAAGAGAGAATGATGTAAAAAACCTTCCCACCAGATTGACATAAAGCTATTTTCATGCTTATTATGTCTCTAAGTAGCCCAGTACCTAGGCATATATACCCTGTTTTTTGTTAGTGCAGTACTCTGGAGCTGAAAAGCAGTATTTTTAATTAATTTATGGCAAGACATAGATTTTTTTTTTTCATTATTCCTTTTCCTGTGAGCTAATGCATTTGCCAAAATTCCTCAACCACCACATCTACCCCTTTCACAACTTGTCTGGTGTTGGGAAAAGTGCAATTTTTAGGAACTAACTTCTTTAATAGATTATGATATCCAAAATAATTTTTCTGTTTGCCTGAAATGTCATTCAACATCTTTTCATTACTGGCACCCTCTCCTGACAGCCACTACACAGTTTTAGACTGAGAACAAAATATGTGTTTTTATCTTAAACCATAATTTTACATGAGTTTTAGGAGAATGAAAAATGCCTTTTCAAAATGAAAATGCTGTATCCACCAGAAGTGCAGTATAGCAATATGTAAAGCTGTAACAGCAGTCAGTGCAAAAAGAAATTTAATTGCATATAAAATACCTGATGTGGTCATTTGATAACATTAATATTAATAATTTTTTTTTTCATTTTCTCAATTTCATGCTGGTAGTACTTTGAAAAAACAAAATATAAGGAGTCTAAGAATAGAACTGGCCATGTTCTCTCTCATCTCCATAATGTGTTGTTTCTAAGCTCTGCTTCTTCATTCCTGTCAGAGCTTATTTTTGTATCAAATAAAAGCATACGCAAACCAAAAATAGACAATCTTTGCATGTCTTCATAATGAGAACCCACACTAGAATACCCTGTGTTATGTTGGATAGAGGTAATTGGCTCAGGCACTGTAATGAGTGTGCTATAAACTATAAATTCTTAATTTTTATTTTTTTATTTTAATGCTAGCTAGTCTAAGCAAAAAGCAGAAAGTAACAAGGATGATAAAGAGTAAAGTAATCCAGAACTGACTGTGATTTTGATTTTGTTGTGGAAATTGTTTTAAAGAAAGTAATCCTGAGTCTTATGCATCACTTAATGAACTTTTAAAATGCTGTTTTATGAGCAGCCAATTAAGGAAAGCCTGCTTTCTTGACCTTGCTATTTGCCACCCTACCCAAAAATCTTACAGCACGTATACAGCATCCTTTGATTTCTCTACCCATCATATTTACTTTCCCTATACTCTTTTAAATAAGATGCTATCTTATTTCTGCATCCCTTAGTGCCCTCCTTGAAAATTTTTCAGCTTTAGAAGCAAGACCTGGTGCTTTCTCCTTTACATGCCCACTTTTCAGAATTTTTTGTGATTTATGATGTCACTTTGTCAGGTTTGCAAATGCCTAATTAAAAAAACCCAAAGTAAATAAATAGAAGAGATGGTGATATTGCATAATCCTTTGTATATAAAATTCAGAGCAGAATTAGGAACACAGGTGACCAGGAAAAAGTAAATCTGTTGCTAATTTTTATTTTATTAAATATCATTACATGAAAAACAATTAGGATAATTTGCTATTTCTTTTACAAATGTTTTAGGAGAACTGCTTTTAACCGTCAGACCTATTTTCTATCTGGAAATCAGATTTTAAGCAATGTATTGAAAAAGTGAAGATCTTTTCTAGCCCTTTAATTGAAGCTTTTAAATGAGATCAGGCTGTAACAGCAGACCCAGGAGTTATTAACTTTATATTTTTGTCCTTTTCAGCACTGAATTTTACCTTGAAAATGATACACATGATGCCAAAAATAAAGGGGAAGGCCTTCTTAGTAATGTTAGATATTATGTGTGTTAGTTCCTATCCAGATACAGCCTGCAAGACACTTGTGTATTGAGCAGAACGATCTCATTATTAGGAGAGTGATGCAGTGTGGTTTATTTCATACCCTGAAATCACTCAAGGAAATAACTGAGTGGATTATATTTATCCTGGACTCTGTATTGTGCTATTATGTGTAGCAATAACAGGCAGCATATTAAAATAGAGATTAGGGACTACAACCATTCTTTTGAAGGCAGTTCTGAAATTTCAAAGCTGTTGAATTATTCAAATATATTTCAATTTATAAAACATGATCGACTGCTTGATGATGTGACAGTATAAGTAAAAGCATTGAAAAGTATGGAGTCTATTTTTTTCCCCATAGTTGTTTTGAATGACTGTAATTGAAGGTGTTGATTTTGTGTCAGTAGCAGCCATAATTAAGAGAAGAAACATTAGAAAATTTATTTGATCAATGCCCTACTTTTGCACAAACAAAAAAAAAATTCCAGTCAAGGTAGAAATGGACACAGTTACAATATGAAACTGACTACAAATATTCAATCTATTTAGTATTAAAAAATCTGAATGAATATTAAAACTTTGTTATTTTCTGTCCCTATTTGCAAAGCTAGTAGCACACATTTAAATGTAAATATGTAACATTTTTAAGGTAGCTATGTCAATATAAAAATCAAAAGAATTTTCTGAATATATGTTTGGATCTTTTAAAATGTATCTTTATGTTCCTCAAGAAATCTAGAAATTGGACTTTTAATTAGTTTTTGATACATCCAAGCTTTTCAAGACTGAAAAAAGCATGTGTGCTCTACACACCACATGCAGAAAGTGCTGGTTATGGTGCATGCATGCCTATCATCATCTGAATGTTCACAGTATTATTTTTAAGGACATGACAGTCTGTTTTCCTTTTCATTATGTGGTTTTAAGCTTCTGTTTATGTTTCTAAGTTACTGTGAAATTGGGAGCATTTTATGCAGAGATCGACTGTTATCTCCTGAATATCAGCTATCAGAAAATATCACAGTGTGTCTTATGATGGGAATGATGATTTTCTATTATATCTGACAAAATTGAATTAGCACCTTCACATAGATTAGCACATTGGCTGAGTGTGAGGATTTTCCTGGAAGATTTTTAAGGCATTGAGCCTTCCAGCTGTAATTCGGTTAACACAGTTCTAAGTGACTTGAATGTCAGTGTTGGCAGTTTAAGTGGTATAATATTTCTGAAAGCAGGAAGAGAAACACTCTCATGTTCACTTCATTCAAAGACCACTTTGAGAAGAGGACATATGTTTCTTTAAGGTTATCACTGAGTGTAACTGTAATAAAGCACAGAATTACAGAATGATTGAGGTTGAAGACACCTCTCTAGGTCATACAGTCCAACCAGAAATGGTTTTTCAGCACCACATCTCTCTGGCTTCTAAATATCTCCAAGAATGGAGGGTTCACAACCTCCCGTGTGAATTTTCGGTAAACCTTACAGAAAAGAAGTGTTTCCTGGTGTTCAGAAAGAGCCTGCTGTGTTTCAATATGTACCTGTTGCCTCTTGTCCTATTACTGGGCACCAGAGGAAAGAGCCTGGCTCTTTGCACCTTCCCTTCAGGTTTTTGTATTCATTACTAAGATCCCCCCTAAGCCTTCTCTAAGCAGAACAGTCTCAGCTCTCAGCCTGTGCTCCCAGCACAGATTCTCCAGTCCCTTAATCAGCTTTGTGGGCCTTTGTTGGACATTGCTGTCTGTACATATAATTTGTATTCAGGAGCCTAGAGCTGGACACAGCACTCCAGGTGTGGGCTCATTAGTTCTGAATCCAAAACACAGCACTTGTAACAGCTGCTGAAAAGAAATTAACTCTCTCCCAGCTGAATCCAGGACAAGTAGACATTATCTTAAAATATGGTGGGACATTTTGATGAGGTTTGTGCCAAAAAATGAACAAATAGTTCCGTGAATATATAGATAATTCAGGTGATCCCTAGAAGGCTTTTCTAGAATCATAGAATATTCTGAGTTAGAAGGCACCCATCAGATCATGGAGACCAACTCCTGGCCCTGCACAGGACACCCCAAGAATCACAGCATGTGCCTGAGAGCACTGTCCAAACACTTCTTGAACTCTGTCATGCTCGGTACTGTGACCACTTTTCTGGGGAGCCTGTTCTAGTGCCCAGCCACTGGCTGAAAAGCAGTTTCCCAATATCCAACGTAAACCTCCACTGACACAGCTTCGTGCCATTGCCTCAAGTCCAGCCACGGGTCATGAGAGTGAAGAAATTGGGACCTGCCTTCTCTTTCCTTCATGAGGATGTTGAAGGCCCCAATGAAGTCTTCCCTTGGTCTTCTCTTCTCCAGGCTAAGCAAGACAAGCGACCTCATACAGTTTCCCCTCCAGTCCTGTCATCATCCTCATGGCCCTCCTTCGGATATTCTCTAACATCCTAATGTCTTCTCTGTATTGTGGCACCCAAAACTGCCCCCAGCACTCGAGGTGAGGCCCTCCAGTGCAGAGCAGGACAATCCCCTCCCTTGCCCAGCTGGCCATGCTGTCCCTGATGTCCCCAGGACAGGGATGTCCCTCCTGGCTGCCAGGGCCCTGCTGGCTCAGGCTCATCTTGCCACCAACCAGGACCCCCAGGGCCCTTATGAGAAATATCATGCTGAAACAAAGCCAGTGGCATCTGCCCTGCATATTTAATCCTTCCTCCAATACAAAGAGCTTGAGTTGGTGTTATTCAGCAATATATTCTCATGGATTCTGCAAGTTAAAGGAACTGGGAACAATTAGAACTGAATATCCTGAGAGAGAAGACATAACTTACAAACTAATAATGTAAACCATCCTGTACTAGCTAAATTAAGCAGTGAAAAGCAAGATTACAATCTGATGATAAAGTATAATGAAGAAGTTATTACCTGGTAACTCATATAATGAAATTAACACTGCTTAGAGCTGGCTGTTAATTCTTTTTTGGCATTGGGACTTAGAAACAGAGAGAAATAAAATCAGGTGAGAGAGAATGCTCTTTCAGAGAGGTAAAAATGAAATGATAAAAGATGTAATTGAATCCTGGACTACATGAAAGTTAGTTTCTTTGGTCCTAAGGGGAAGCTAATAGTGTAGCTTTGTTTCCATTCACTTCAATTTATGCATGAGTACAAGTCTTATTAGGGCCTTGTAACAACACTTACTAATCTTTAGGAACTGTTGTGTAGGAAAATTGGAACAGGGACATAGTATTTTCCCTTCCTGGTCATAAAAGTTAATGCAGGAGGAGACGGTCCAAAGATATATCAAATATCTCTTTGTGTGAATTCTGTTCACAATGCAAATTCACTCTAAATTTTCACTCACTCAATTCACTCACTTTTGCCCCAACTTTCTATGTTGGATCAACTTAGGGTATTGCTTACACAGGGATGTGTGAAAATGTCTGATTCTTTCTTATTTTGCAATATACAATAAGTACTGTGGCATTACCTAAAAACAGGATTCAAAAAATCACTATATAGTATATTTTTCTCCCAAATAGCAGATCAGAATATTGTCTAAGTTTAAAGTGCAAATACTGCTTTACCTTGCACAGTAGCTGGAATTCTCTGTTAAAGTCAGAACAATTCTAGGATGAAAATAGAGCTTTTCAAAAGTTGATTTTCTAAGATGGCTATCTAGCTATCTGAGCTCTTTCAAAGTTAATAAAGTGTCAAATTCAAAGACAAAATATTTATATGAGACATAGTAATGAGAAGAAATAAATTGTCCTTTGGATGTACTGATTGCTTTCCACTGACTGGATTAGGGCCTGGTTAACCAGCTGAGACTGGACACTGAGTTTTTTAGTGTATGAACCTAATGGTGAATTTTCATGGTTGAATTGCTTTAAAAAAATACAAACTTTTGTTAAGAAAGGCATTGTAGAAAATAGCTCTTTTCCTTTTGTTGTTTTGGTATTCTGAACTAAAAATACAGGGGACAAGGTTGTGAGTTTGGTGGTTTTTTTGGCCTTGGGGTTTAGTTATGTTACTGGGGCTTGGCATGTCAAATAAATTTAGTTTTGCTTTCTGATGAGCAGTTATTGTGGGACAGTATTGGTAAGGGTTGATGTTATTCAACAGGAAAAAAAAGAAAATATTAATAACCATAATTTGTAATGCAGTTCTGGAAAGTCAGGAATTCGAACTAAGATCTGTCTAACATGTTTTTGAATAATCCATTTATATTATTGATAGTAATTTTCCTAGAAGTAATTTTTTGTGCATTTGGTCTTATTGTAAAGGCAGTTTTTTCTCTTCCTTCAAATCTATCCCAAACTTTCATACAATTTGGTTCAGACCACAACTCCTTGTCCTAATATCTTCTGAGGCTTTCACTTACATGGTAACACTGAAGATATTTGATTGATGCAATTTAGATGGTGACACCCTGTGAACCACAGGGTATCACCTGTGTTGCACTAATTTCACTTCAGCATTTTATAACTGGTCATGCTGGAGTTCCACGAAAGATAAAAGAGCAATTGCTCAGTTAGTGCTCAGAGATTATCAACATTTAGCAATGTATGTCCTAATGGCTCTGTCCACTATAGTCAAGTACAAGACATAAACATCATGAAAATGCAGTTAATTTTTCAGGGATAAAAAGTATACTGCTAGTCCCTCAATGGACTTTTTTTCAAATACAATACTTTCCCACAATGAAGACTGCTGTGTGAATAGTGCTTTCCAAAACCTTTGACAATCTCTTGTCATTTTCTCTTCTCTTGTAGCTGATGGATGCACTGACTGGTCTGTGGATTACAAGAAATATCAAGTTCTAGTGGGAGAACCTGTTCGTATAAAATGTGCACTCTTTTATGGATATATTAGAGCTAATTACTCCCTAGCCCAAAGTGCTGGACTTAGTTTGATGTGGTACAAAAGCTCTGGACCTGGAGATTTTGAGGAACCTATAGCTTTTGATGGAACCAGAATGAGCAAAGAAGAAGACTCCATTTGGTTCAGACCAACAGTGGTACAAGACAGCGGGCTCTATGCATGTGTTATAAGGTACTATATTTTATTATACTGCATTTTAATTGACCAAACAAGAAACAAGGCTTTTAATAGTGAGACTTTAATGCCAAAGAAAATTTTTCTGACTGTCTTCTTTTTTCTTCTCCTCCTGGCATTCCCTTCCCTGAAGGTTTTTATGCCTGACTGGAACTTGCTATTGAATGTCTTGAACATATTAAACTTGCTTTTGTATAAATTTAGTAATTTATACTAAAATCTAAAATTATAAGGTGGTTGGGACTGGATGAATAACTCATCTGTTACTCTTGGAATCACTATCCCAGAATAAAAAAAAAAAAAATTCCTTTTTTACATTCAGACTTAATTTCATGTAAATTTCATTAAGTGATTTAACTGAATTGACTTTTCTTCTGTAAAAAAAAAAATTGCTATTTGATGTAAAGTAATTGCATCAAGAAAAAGCAGAAGGTGAAATTTCAGCATTTTTGCATACATCCTTTAGAATTACATCTGGCTTAATCTGATAATAGAGGCTGGGTGCCAGATGTCTTCCAAAAAATTTAACTTTCTGATTCATCAAGTTTTATCACCAGAAACTGACTGGATTCTGCTTCTGCTTTCTGCAACAGGTTTCAACTTCTTTTTGCATCTTTAATATGGTTTACACAGAGATATTTTTCCAGCCCTTTACAGTATTCCTCTCTATCTGGATAACTATAAATGTGTTCTTGCTACTAATACATGATAGAAAGAGTCAAAAAGCAAAATGTAGAGCGACTGAGTGGCTAGAAAAGGAATGCACAATGCAGCTAGAACAGTGATGCAAGGAAAAGGTGGAAATTGTTTTATCAGCAACTGGAAAGGTTTACTGTCTGCCTTTTTTTTTTATGGTTTTTTTTGGTTGTTTGGTTTTGGTTTTTCGTCTTGGATAAGAGGGAGGGGGAGCACAGGTTGCTGTCTGGTTTGTGTGTGCTGAAGGAGATTTTTACTAAATAATGTGTTTAAAAAAACATTACTCTATGAGCTCTTTATATAACCTGTGAGAAATTTCATATCACATTGTTTGGCCAATAGCATATTCAACATGGTTTTTCTGATGATGACAGTTTTCTTTAGAAGAAAACCACAAAAACCTACAAATTAAGTTCCTTTGGGAGAATTTTTAGTTATATTTGGATTAATATTTTCTGATAAGTGTGTAACAGTAGCTATGAAAATGAAAACAGTTTTGTCAATTATTCCATAATGCTATTTAAAATACCATAATTAATCTCCTCTGTTTATATAAAGAAAACCTTAATTATCTGATGTTGCAGTATCCAGCAAGTATAGATAAGTGCTGAATTTAGCTACTCAACATACTTTATGTTTATCATCTCAACCTGTATTAATGGCTTTTTTTACATGGATTTTTATTTAATCCAGAGGTATGTAGGACCATATAATCTGCTTTAAACTACTATGGTGGTTTGCTACCAGTCAGAAATTAGACCTAAAAATAAACCACTCCTCTTCCCACCACCCCCTATGGCAAGAGAGGGGCAAAGGCAGAGACCATTGGTTGAGATAACTGTTTACTGAAAGCAAACAGCAGTGGAGTAAGAAATGCACAGTAGTAGCAGAAATATTAATAACATATAAAAAGGTACTTGTCTTGGTTTGAAAAGACAGGTGTCTGCTAAGGAACGCAGGAGCTTCTCTCGGAATAAAAAATGTAAACCCCCTCCCTCTGAATTATTATAATTTTGAAATTAAGGGGCTCTCAGGCAAAGATATAGGAGCAGGAATAACAGTTCTTTATTAGGAAAAAAAAAAGATAAAAATAAAAAATAAAGTAATACAAAACAACACAGACAGAGTCAGAATACGACCTGACACCCTGTGGGTCAGGGTGTTGGTAGCAGTCCAATTGAAATGGTGGCTGCAGCCCTCCTGGAGTGACAGATGTGGTTCTGTTGAGGCAGTGATCCTGTACAAGACTGTAGTTTTCCTCTGAAGATCCAGTGGTGGTGTAGATGGGCCTGGTCTTCCTCTGGGAATCCAGTGGAGAAGAATGCCTGTGGTGTTCCAAATCTCAGATTCTATCCAGGTAGGAGTGTTTGGCTCCTCCCCCTGGGCGGAGCATCTCACAATTGAATGATGTAATTTTATCAGTCCTGCTGTGGCACTCAATGGCCCATTTTCAGCATATATCTCCTGGAGGGAGATTGATTGTGGAAGAGATAAAGAAAACTGCCCCACCTGCTTTTAACAGGGGACCCACTTAACAGAAGAAAACTGCCCCACCTCTATCAGATGGCAATAGAATACACATCCCCAGCCACATCTTGCAACCTAAGACAGTGTTTACACTCAAAGGGTGTTCATCACCTTGACCTAGTTCTGTGTGGCCACCAGGACAAAGACAAATTGGTGGGAGCTTCCCGCAGATGACTTTCCCCATCTCTAAGTCAAAGACAATGGAAAACAATGATGGACAAACCTCTGACAGCTAAATTGCTCATGTCTCACTGTGCTGCCACTCTGTTGCTCTGGGCTCAGCTCCTCTTGTCTCAGTTTAGCTGCTTTTTTGTTCCCTGCAGCTGCTTCCCACACCAGCACTGCCATTTTTGACCACTCTGCTCCACTGGAGTGCAGGCTGCATTTGCTGCTGGTCAGAGCCCCATCCCAGAGCCACAGCTGAGGAACAGGAAGGGATTGATGATGGCAGTATAGAGGATGGGGTCAATCCTAGACACCCCCCTTCATGAAGAGAGGGATGTCACATCACAAGGTTGCTTGTTATTTATCATACATGGACCGTGAATATAGCTGGATAAACTGCACTAAGAGTTAAAGCAAATATTCAAGTGCAGCTCCCAGAAATTATGCATATGTTACATATACCTGGTATAATAGTAAATAATAAGTTTCTGTCAAAAATTCTGCCTTTAAAGTTTCAAAAATAGCTGAAATACTGTTCCTATCAAGAGAAAACTTCCTTCATGTATTCTTTTCCTTCCCTGCCTGAAAACATCAATTACAATGTCTCTAGTATTACCCAACATAATATCAGCATAGACCAGTGGAACTGGAGTTGCATAGTTAGATGTTAGTGAACATTTATGTGATTGAGAATCACAGAATCATAGTATCATTTGGGTCGGAAAAGATCTCCAAGATCACAGACTGCAGCATTTCAACAAAGAGCTCTACATCAACTAAAACACTGCATAAAGTGCCACATCCAGTTATTTCTTGAATGCTTCCAGGGATGGTGACTTCATTTCCCTGGGCACTCCATTCCAGCGCTTAACTACCCTTTCAGGGAAGAAATTATTCCTGATGTCCAACCTGAACTTCCCCTGATGCAGCTGGCTACAACCTCCTTTATCAGGATAGATAAGATCTCTCTTGAACCTCCTCTTCTTTTGACTAAACAATCCCAGATCATTCTGCAATTCCTCATATGATTTACTCTCTAGACCTTTCACCAGCTCCACAACCCTTCCCTGGACACTGGACATGCTCCAGCTGCTTAATGTCTTTCTTGCAGTGAGTGGCTCAAAGGTGGACCTGAGATTTGAGGAATGGCCTCACCTTTGCTCAGTACAGGGGGACAGTCTCTGCCCTGCTCCTGCTGCGCACACTGTAGCTGATCCAGGCCAGGTGCCATTGGCCTGGGCTGGTCACCTGGGCTGTTGACCAGAACTCCAAGATTCTTTCCTGCTGGGCTGCTTTTGAGCCACTCTTTCCCCATCCTTTGCCACTGCATGGGGCTGTTGTGACCAAAGTGCAGGACCCATCATTTCACCTTTTTAATCTCATGCAGTTGGCCTCAGCCCATTGATCCAGCCTGTCCCAAACTCTCTGCAGAGCCTTTGTATCATTCAGCAGACCAGCATTTCTGCCGAACTCACTGTCATCTGCAGAATTACTGAGGGTGCACTCATTGCCCTCTTCTAAACCATTGATAAAAATAGAAACAAAACTGGCCCCAGTAGTGAACTTTGGGGAACCCCACTAGTGATGGCCAACAACTGGATGTAGCACCATTCACCATGACCCTTGGGATCCTGCCATCCAGCCATGGCTTATATTTATGAACGTGTTTAATGCTTATGAACATTAATTGCTTTGTTAAGCTGTAACATTTAGTGGAGAAAAATGAACAGTATGAACAATTCTTGTTCAGAAACATAGGAGTGTCTGTAAAGAATGCTTAGGATATAGACAAATAGAGATAACAATAGAAGTTTAAATAAAGCATTGCAAATTATATTATAGATGAAAAACCTTCATCTTTAACATACTTAAATTCATTAGATACTTATTAGCCATAAAAATACTGCCTATAATTAATTTAGTGATATTCAGCTTTGAAGATTCAAATTCAGATGACAGCAAGGTTCAAACAGGGAATAACAGCATCTATGGAGATTGTTCAAATCTATTTTCATCCCCAGTTGGTAAAAAAACCTGAGCACCTGCTTCAGTATGCTTAACTGTTTCCATTAGTAACACACAGTACAAGAATTTAGACAAAGAGGTAAAGTCTGAAATAGTGTGAAGCGAACAGAATTTTTGGATGGATGGATGGATGGATGGATGGATGGATGGATGGATGGATGGATGGGAGGGAGGGAGGGAGGGAGGGAGGGAGGAAGGAAGGAAGGAAGGAAGGAAGGAAGGAAGGAAGGAAGGAAGGAAGGAAGGAAGGAAGGAAGGAAGGAAGGAATCTGCATCTTAGAGGTCTTTGACAACCTTAGCAATCCTATGGTTTTAAGAAAACAACAACTCTGACAGCCTCTTGAAGTGGTGTGCAAGTTCAGGAGAACCTTGTTCAACACATGAGATGGACTTTCCTTAGTCCCTGCCTTTGTGGTCATTTGGTTTATAGAGAGCATAGGGGGCAGTTAACTGTGTCTTCATTATTTTTACACTGAATTTGTAAGCTTGTAAGTTTTGTCAGTTTTTTTTCTAAGGTCTCTTCTTTTTGAAGCTGGTAACCATCACAAGCTATCTGGCTCTTATTTTCTTATGTTTGCTCCATCTCCTTTTCAAATGAAAGCTTGGTAGGCTAGTCAAATATCCATGTAATTTTTGACTGCAACTTAGAGAGGCTTGGTGAGTTGAAAAAGCCTTCGGGCTAACATTAGGAATTTATACAAGTTGGGTAGCTGGAGCTTACATTAAGTGCTCTGTAGAGATGGCAAAAGCAGTTGCTCCTAGAAATAAATGTGGGGTTTTCTTGAAGTTAATGCTTGTTGAAAGTCAGCAGATTGAAATTTACTCAGTCTCCACTCCCCTGTCCTGACACTGCAGGAGGTCAGCTGTCTGACATTAGCATCTTCATTGTACATGATAAACACCTTCCACGTGTGCTAGGGCAAAGCAAATACCTAATACTGAGGAGAGGAACAGGTGAGTGCAGGGTACATTTTCTCATTGGGGAGTTGGTATAACTTTTGCATAAAGCTAAATTCCAGCATGTGTTTGCTATTTGCTCAGCTGAGTGAGAACTCAACGATGAAAAACAAGCAAACAAGCATGATGATGAGTAGAAAAAGGAGCAATATGACCCTTATGGTCAGTGGGTGGAATCATGACTATGTAAGGAGTCTTGATGGGCTAGAACTGAACAGGTTAGTCCAGATAATTCTTTTATGTAGGACTTAAAGGTTTCTATAAAGACTTATATTAATTTTTATGAGGGCAAAATAGCAAATGCCTATACTTTCACAGGATAGGGGAAGAATTTGGATATTGGAAAAGAAGAAGAAAAAAATAGTGTATTTGAACTGAGCAGAAGGCATTGTTAATATTTATTAACATTAATATGTCATTTTCACATCTCTCAGCTTATAGGAGTGGTGTAAATAATACTTGAAGAAAGATTTTAAAACAAGCCTTTTATGTTATATCCAGTTTCTTTTACTGCTAATTCTTTTGTTGTTCAGATATTTGCTTAAATTCAGCAGTGTAACAAATAGCAGTTTGGCTAATTCTTCCACTGTTTCATTAGACGTTTGTTAGTTTCTCCTTAAGAACACTTTCAGCAAACTAGATTTGCCTTTTGATTGTCAAGGTTCTTCTGCTCACAACTAAATTAATAATTCTGACCAAAAAAGTAACACTTCAGATCTCATTTCAACAAAATAATAAAATATGACTGTGATGTTTGGCTTTGCATAGGTAGTTTAAGAGAGGAAAGTCCTAAAAGATAGTCGGGTTGTATTACTGTGCATTGTTCATAGTAAAAAACACCCATAGCTTCTTTTTTATTAAAGAGTAAACAGTATTTTTTCTGTTTTACACTTTGCTTCTAACTTCATCCATCTTAGAAAAAGTCAAAAAAACTTGCAACAGAATGGAAGAAGTGGCTTTACAGCTGCCTCTTTAGCAAATGCAGGAGAAAGAGAAAACACAAATGAAGTTAATTCCATATAATAGATATTTAAGTCAGGGATCAATTGTTTTCTTCACAATGCTACAAAAATGGAAGACAAAGGCAAAGAACTAAAATTATTTTCACTCATTTTCAAAACAGTGACTTTTAATTTTTTCAAATTTTTATAGATATTTTTTGTTTTCTCTCATAGAATTCAAAACAACCAAGTTGTATTGCTAGTAGTAATATGGGCCACCTACTTGGTCATTTAAGTTTGCTCTTAATATCTAATATTGTATTTTTAATCTGCCATGCAAGTGCTTACCTCTTTGTATATAAGCTGTCTGTGGACATCAAGTTCAGTTTAAGCATCTAGGTTCTAAAAAGCTGCATGTCAGTTGTTTCCTTTTTTAATTCTCCTTGTTCTCAGGACAGAAGGCAATTTAAGTGATGTTAGAATATAGCCAAGATTTGATTCCATTACACGGGGATAGGTGTCTAGTGCTGTTTTAGAGGCTCTAGGAGCATTTCCAGGACACTTCCAAGGGAATGACATATTGACACTAGATCTGGAGGAGGCTGAATGTGGGATACATTTGGGTAAGCCACATGCCACTACTCACCCACTCTAAGGTAAATAAAATGAGCTTTTTGTGGCTTTTAAGCTAAACCATTTTCTAGGCTCCATCAGGCAGACTGACAGCTACAGTAGGAGTTTAGATGTAGCACACAGGTGTATGAATGCAAGTGGATGACAGAACTGAAATGTCTTAAACTGCATTCTAAAATAAATTAACTTTGTGTGTTTCCATCACATACATTGAAATGCAGTGGCTGATATAAAAGTCAAGGGACATATGTCTGTACTTTAATGCTATGACATGAAGCTGGCATTTTAAAATATTAAACTTACTGGGTGAGTTTATAATACAAGAAAGTAATGGAATTGAATTAATTTATTATCTTTTTTTTTCTGAAATGCAAATCTAAAATAGTGATTGATGCTCACAAAATTTATCAAACTGACTTAAAAGACATCAGTACAACAAATGCCTTTTAGTAATCAGTTTAGTATTTCCAAGATTTCGGACCAAAAATTATTACAAATAATACTTCAGAAAATGGAAAGAAAAGCGGCAGTTGTGAGTCTTTAGTCAGGCTCCCAGAAGTATCAAATATCAGATGATCTCTGGTGAAGAGAGATGATGTTTTCATGACTTTTCCAGAAGGGTTCAATCTGAAGAGGGGGTGTGACCCAGAAAGGTTACGAATACAGCAGAGACGCTGTAGGGAATTTCCCTACTGACTACTTTCTGCCACCACTATGGTAAGAGTACATAGAGTTGGGAAGGAGATGCTGTGTTTTCAGGATGTCTTTGTAACAGTTCCATTAACATCTACTTCCCACAGCAATTAGACTATTTCCCCCAGGCCAGTACCGAGTTAAAGCAGTCCTAGCAGCAGGGAGAAGCTCTTCCATGGTCCTTTTTCTGACCCTTCCTTCTCTCTCCTCTTCCTTCACAAAGCAGAGACAGGCAGCCAATATTCCCAGTAATGAAGAAAAGGTTGTGTAGTTCCCAGTATAAAGAAGAGTGGAAAGGTGAAGGCCTCCGTTCCTCTTTCCCTTCTCTTCAATCTTCTCCTCTATTAAAAAAAAATTAAAAGGAAAAAGCTGGGATATCATCTTTATCTGATATAGAAAGAAAGAAGAAATATCTTTGTCACAAGTCTTCACTCTTAGGATTAATTATTTGTCTAGGAGTTGTTTGTGTATGCTATGGAAAATTGAGTAAATGTAAGAGGATGTCATGGTGAGAAAAATATTTTAAAAAATGGTTGGAGGGTTTTTTTTATTTTATACGTGTGAGGAAAAGTGTTCAGAAAAATTCAGATGCAAATCAGGTGGACATTTGGAAACTTGTTATAGTCATAACAAAATCAATGAAGGAGAAAACAGTGGTAAGGTTAGCAGTGAAAAATGCAATACAAAAAGACAGCAATTAAATAGAATTTAATTAATTAATTAATTAATTTCATTGACGTTTTCCAATACATCTAAGAGATTCTTTTTATTTTTGGCCATCCAGTAAATAATTTTATAGGAATTCTGGCTCCTAGTCAAAAGCACAAGTAAGAGAGAGTATGGAAGGAACTGGAGGGAAAAAATACTGATACTGATGGCAATGAAATATTGCCTGGGAAATGTAGGGCATGAAAGAAGCAAGTTACTTGCTGAGTCTGGCAATGTCAAAATAGCAGGTTTTTCAAAGGATTGCTGATGCACATGATTCAATAGTTCATTGTGAAGAGAGTAGAGTACTTGGAGAAGTGACTCAAAGTGACTCCAGATTTGATGTGCAAGAAGTAATAAAATGACTTCTTGTAACACCTAAATCATTTGGATTAAAATATCTCACTTCCTTGTTCTATTATCATAAAATCAGAGTTCACACATAAGCAAGAGGTAAATAACAACCCATGCTTGCAAAGATTCCATTTCATAATGAATTGTTTCTTCAGTTCCAATGGTGTCTACAGAATGACTAAAGAGTGACACTTTTTTAGTAAATATATCCTGAATTGATGGTACTATGAAAAAAAAAAAATTTGCTTCAGTTTTTTAATGTCGTCTTTTAAAGCTTACAGGCAGACTTAACAGATAGAACTTATTTGTAACACTGAAATAAAATATTGTTCAGATTTCCCCACTATAGAGAGAAAATAATGAAATTTGCATATTTGGTGCATGTTTAGTGTTACCATCTGTCAAAGTAGTATAGCCTGGTAGTGCTAATTTCAATAGATGAGAGTGACCAAACAAATCTTGTGGTATATAATTGCAAAAGCTGGGAAGATTAAAGGTCAATGACGTCTCTGTAATCTTCCTTCAGCCTTTTAATGTTGCAAGCATTATGATACAGCATTTAGCAGTTGAGTGCTAAATTTGGTCTTCATTTAGAAAATTAATCAAGATTAGACAGTGAGAAGGGCTCCTTTTTTCATTTTTTGCAAGAGCTAGTTTGTGCATGTAAATACACACACGCATAGTTGCTCATCTATGCTCAGCATACAGACAGATTTGAATATGAAAATATGTGCAATATTTGAAGATATATCTCTTTGTATATAATAATAAAATCACGGGGGTTGGAAGGAACCTTAAAGATTATCTATTTCCAACGCTTTGCCATGGGCAAGGACACCTTCCATGAGACCATGTTGCTCAGAGCCCCATCCAGCCTGCTCTTGAACACTTCCAGAGCCGGGACATCCACAGCTCCTTTGGGCAACCTGTGCCAGTGCCTCACTACCCCGTGGATAAAGAATTTCTTTCTAACACATAAACTAGACCTACCCTCTTTTAGCTTAACACCATTCCTCCTTGTCATATCACTATCTGCCTGTGGCAGAAGTCACTCTCCATCTTTTTTGAAGCTCCCTTCAAGGAGACTGGAAAGTCTCCTTAGAGTCTTCTCATTTCCAGGCTGAACTAACAAAGCTCTCTCAGCCTGTCCAAAGCAGAGGTGCCACAGATCACCTTCATGGCCTTTCTCTGGACCCTCTCCTACCCTCTCTAACCTCTCACATCTCTCTTGTGCTAGAGGCCTCAGCCATACATGTATCTGTAGATGCAGGATATAATAGGATTAATGACTTTCAGGTTCAGAGCTATTCTCAATCTAGATACCATGAATGTAAGTCTTATGTGTTTCAAATAGCAGTCAGTTACCCCCAGATATGATATGTTATTAAATAAAGAGCACATAGTCAAATACACCCTTGTGGTGGTTGATAATGAGTAATGACAGTCACAGGCGGTTTCTCTATGTGCGACATTATATCTACTGAAATTGTTATTGTTCATTTTATCATTAGTGCTGGTTAAAGTATGGCTATTAATATGGTACTTTACAGGCAAAAGTTTAATCAAAAAGTATTCAAATTTGTGTGCTCATTATCAGTGTTACATACTAAAATTAGCTTTGCTAGTAACATCCTTGCTTTTGGCTATAGTTTTCTTGTACTATTTGTCTGTTTGTGGATCCTTGGAAAAAGGCAAGGCTTAATAAAAATTAAATTTATTTCAGCATAACATTTTATATGTTGAGGTAAATGAAAAATAAAAGCCTTGATCTCATCTTTTAATGAAAGTATGCTTCCAGAATCCCTTTTCTCTCAATGCTGAGGAAAGAAGGATAAGGTGCACAGACCTTCAGGCCTTGTATCTCTTCAGCAGCAGAACAGAGAAGATTCTCAGCCTCAGAAACCCCCAGATCTTTCTACCAGAATACAGGCAAGGCATATGAGTGATACACTGTCCTGCAGTATGATTCTGCATAATGCGAATAACAAGGTGTAAAAACCAAAAGATGAGGCATCTTTGTTTAATTTGCTTCAGGACCCCTGGATAGGCAATATTCCAGGACTGACAGGCATTGGATTTGTCACTATTCTCAGCTGAGCTGGAAAAGAGTATCTGGAGAATTAGCACTTAAACTAATACTGAAAAAAAAAAAAAAGGCTTTAACTGAGCCACTGTTCTGGCTTCAAGGCATCTGAATCTCATTTGCTTTAGGAGCAGTTCTTTCCCCAGCAGGAAAGGGCTTACACTGCTACCAAAGTGCAGAAAATACAAGTTCTTTTCAATATAAAACTCTTCCCTCTCAAAGTGTCTGAGTTTTTGACTGAGATTCTGACTTAGCCACTGGAAAATGGCTGATAACTCCCGTGGGACCTGGATTTGCAGTTATCCATTTGTATTAAAAGCTTCAGAGCTCTTAAAAACTACAAACACTTTCTTTCCTTCTATCACACTAATGTGTTTTCATTTGAGGTAAAATTCAAGAGTTGCTGGAAATGTCCTTCATAACCATTTAGAGTCTAAACATGAATGTGAGAGTCCTCACAACACGCACCGAGTACACAGTTAAGCAGCTGGAACTCAGGAATTGAGTCTACATTATTTACCCATGGAGTAAGCTTTTTCAGCTGCTCATGCAGTCATTCCAAGTACATGTCATTTAATAGTCATTTTCATTCAGTCAAGCCTTATTTGAGAGAAGTTAATCTAAGGATCAAAAATTTCAGTTAATTTTGCAGTGCATAAAACTATCTCTTTAAGAATTGTTTGGCCTAGGTTTTCAGGTTTGGCAGAAAAAGGAAAAATATTTTCCCTGTGAGATTGCAGCCAAATATGCTAGTTTGAAAGGTGAAAGTTTAATGAAAAACCTGGATACTGAAGTGATAAAACTATATATGAGTTTATAAGGAAATGAAATCCTTTGTATTCAGCTCAGGATATGCAGTAAGTCAAACCAGGACCTGCATACTGAGCAGTCAGATAGGAAGAAAGATGAGATCAGAGACCATTTACTGGGGCTTGCACATCCAGAGTACCAAATCTGAAAAGAAAGTGGCTGAGGGGAGGAAAGACTGGGGAAAAAGAAGTTCTCATGCTATTTAAAGATAACATTGTAATATAGGCACACAGGGTGGCAGGATTAAGGAACCTTTAATTACTGCATTCCTTTACATCTAGGTTTTTTACTTCATATTTTTTGTTCAGGTATTTAAAATATACAGATTACATGGCAGCAGGGTCTTATGATTTTAATTTCAATGAGGTGTGCATACCTTGCTAAAATTAATATATTATCTCCCACTCTTCTCTCATATGAATTTTACCTTAGGCTCCGTAGCACTAGAAAATAATAACTAATAACTAGAAAAGTTATTAATAAATTGTATGGCTTTACTGCTATACAAAATTATACTGAATCCTTGTCCTTGTCCAATACATCTCTAAGATGGCAGTGAGACTTGGTAGGGACATGCACAGCTTTCACCTTTTTAGGGTGTACCATTTTTAGTCTCCCAGGTAAGGAGTGAGAGGGCCAAGTGCCCCCAGGCAGGCAGAGGTGATGCTGGAGGGGACACTGAGTGTGTGTCCAATCTCCCTGCTGCAGAACACTTGCTGGTACAGGCCAAAATACCCTCTCCCCAAAAGATTTCCTCCACAGTAGCATTGCTTCTATTCTTGGTAAGTGACAGTTCCTTTTTCTGCAGCAGCAATGTTGTATTGATCCATTCATCACTCAAACCGAGAAGAAGAATGGCCTCAAACTATGTGAGATCTACTGGACTGTTATGATACACTGACAGTAAATGCTCCATTTGTGCTTCTTGAAATTGTTAATTTTTCCATTTGGCTTTCAAGTACTGAAGCCAAAACAGCATGCAGACTCTTTATGGGCCTCAGGAACCCTCTCTCAAACTCAAGCCTGTTCATTATTCGAGGTATTATATTAGAAAAGTTGTCTGGCCTGAAATATTTTCAACTATTTTGAAAAAACAATTTCAGCTTTCCCATTACAAATAGTTTTCCTTATCATAGCAAATTTTTTTTTTTTTTTGGTGGGAACTTAGGGAATCATTCCAAAATCAATCTAAAGTCCTAGAATTTAATGTGTTGCTTGCAGGAAGTGTTCAATAGGGAATGAATGAAAACAAGGACTCTGTTAACCTCTTATATTGCTCACCAGAGAGAAAATACCTAGTTGTTAATTAGGGCAATAAACTGATAGTGTATGTAATAATGCACAATTTGTTAGAGTGGTACTTTTAAGCTGTGCTTTCCTATTCTTTATGAGAAAAATACAGCCACACCTTCAAAGCTTGTGGGTGTTTAGTGGATGAGGAAAATGAGAAAAATCATTAAAATGAAATTAAATCAGCTAAAATAGAAGAGTTTGGATTAATGTGTTTATAGCCAAAATAATATGATCAACATGATTAATCAGTAAGTGCCATTTCTTTGGACATGATATGGTCTAAAGACATGAATTTTGCCAGGGTAAATGACAGTTACATTGTGTCAGTGAAAGAGATAAGATGCAATTGCATATGAGGAAAATATCTTACAACCCAGATTTTTGGAATATGTTCTTCAAGCACTGAAAGTCAGAGTCCCTCAGTCCCATCAGGGCAGAACAGTCATGGCTGGCTGACAGGTGAGATAAGCTGGGCTGGACAGTGGGTTCCTAGTGTATTCCTAGGATATATAGATATGCTATGTATCTATAGAAAAGACTTGACATAAAGTCATTTACACAGGAGAGTGGGTGTTGTCTTAGGTGGGATGTGGAGGGTACCTGGCAGTGTGTGTCTTCCCTCTACAATGATGGGAGGGGGATAAATATATGGATGAGGCTCTGTAGCAGACTGCAGTGCAATGTTTGTGTATGACAGAACAGCAGATACTGCATTAAAACCTTAACTCTGGGAAAATGCAGCAAATTCAAGTCTCTCCTCTCAAAGTCTCATTTAAATGAGTCATTAAATGAGAATTCTGCTTGTGTTTCAGTCCTTTTACTGCCACTGAGAATCTCATTGACATGCAATACTTACTTTGACCATCATGTTTTGCTCTTTGGTGTTTAGAAAATGCAGCAAAGAAATTTAATTTGAGTGACAGAATAGCTATTATAGACTCTCAACAGTGAAGAGTGCTAAAGGGGAAGTAATGTTTTTGAGTGAACAGCTACATGATTAATAGAGTTTTGAACATTTTACATGAACCAGTATCTAGCTCCTTCTGATTCTTCAATATTTCTATTTGGAGGACATGTGAGAGTCAATGTTTCCTGAAGCACTGTAGATCAAATTTGCAGATTTTGCAAGTTATAATGCATAAATGATATATCTTTGTATAAACCTGAATCATACAGTGGACGATATTTCTTGAAAATGTACAAATAGTCACTGAGAATTGTATGATGAGTTTGATTTTCTGTCACCAAAAAAAAAACAACAAAGGATAAAATATTTAGTGCTAGGCACTCAATAATTGTTAGATAAAAATTGGCAAGGAAGTAATTTTTATGTTTTTAGAGTAAATTTGGTGTCACAATATAGATAAAAATCACAATCAAATGTGGGTGATTTGCTTATTGTGTACTACACTCAGAATTACTGCAGCTTTTTTTTTATACTTTAAGTGCATAAAGGGTATATTTATTTCAGTCATTTCAGCTTCATTAATTGGCAAATTACAACTTCAGTTAAAAGTTAGAGGTCGACATGCAGAGCATGTGAAAAAGCTTTATGATCCTAATGAGGTCATGAACTTTATATGAATTAGTGCATTTAGAAAAGAAACAGAACTGGAAATGATGCAAAAAAATTCTCCATCTTGTTTAAAATGAGTCCAATATACGAAGATGACAAATAAACAAGGATATCATGATTCACATTATTTATATTTACTTAAAATTTCTGTGTTTAGCACTGTATCCCTACATAATTTAGTTTTGGGTAGCCCTGTGAGGAATAGAGTTGGACTCTATCATTATGTGTCCACTCCAATTTGAGATAATCCATGGTACTATGATCACCATGGAATTTTGATCTTATCGTCTTGAAGATATACATTTCACTACAGAGACAATGAAAATTATGTGTCTCCTATTTAAACTTTTACAGCTTAGAGAGCAAAAAGTAATGTAATATGTTTCCAGTTCTCTGTGGTATGCATAAGAAAGGAGGAAGAGGGGAGATACATGTTTAGAACTTTCTCTAGAAAATATAAGAAATATATTTTCTTTCTCTAGAAAATATAAGAATATATTTTCTATAAAAGATATATTCTTAACACAGTGAAATAGAGGCAATTAAAGGTATTCTCTTCCAGTTCATAGCCCACTAGTTCTTCTATTATGTAGTACCCTCAGTGAACAAAGTTTAAGTGGATTGACACAGTTAGAGATCACTGGTTTATCTAATTCTAAAAATTTTGAGCTTTAGGAAACCTAAAGCCATATTTTAACTAACTTAATCATGCTTTCAAAACATTTTTAATTTCAGTAAAGGAAGCAAAATAAAAATATCTGGCTAAATGTAGAAAAATATTATGAAAAACACTCTGATCAATACAATGCCGTCCTGAATCCGAGTGAAGACAAGAATGCAATATATTAAGTATAAAGAAGTGTAATATAAAACCAGCTATTTAACCAAACCATGACTGTGATCCAGGTTTTTCTGCTTTCTTTTATTGTGCAAACACTATTGTAGCTGCTACTGTTATAAACAAAAAACACTAGCAGACAAGCATTTTGCCATTACCTGAAAATTTTGTTTTAGCTTGAAAAGTTTTAGTGTGTAGTCTAGTCTATAAATATGTAGCTACTTGATTATTATTATATATGCATTTTTTTAAATTAGCAAATATTAGTTGAAATATGTGCACCACTGCATCAGTTATGCCATGTCCAGCAGAGGTAACTAATGAGCCAAATGGCGTCCAGGATGATATGAGATAAGGCTGAGAACCTTGACAGACAACAGCCAGAGACAGCTCTACTGTGCTAGCACTTTTTTTAAACATTTCAATCCATTCTCTGGCCATTACAGATCTCCTTTTTCTGGAGAAAATATACAGCTACTCCTGGCAGATTTATACAAGTGAGACATTTGGCAGATGATAAATTAGATTAGTGTAAACACTGATTTTAATTTTCATAATGTAAGCCTATTCCAAAATGTGACCATTTAATCCCATTGTATATGCATTAAATTTCTAGAACAGAGAATGCTTCACATGCACAGGAAGAGGAACTCTGCCCAGAAGTGAAGTGACTGAGAAAAGGCCTATGTAGTCATTTTAAATAATGCTCAGACTTGAACTCATGTTTTATTTCTGCATCTGTTATCCTAAATATGTGACAGAGGACAAGAACATCAAGTCAAATTGCTCTGTGAAAGGCAGGATGAGGTTTTGTGGCCAGCAAGTTAAGCAACATGCACTCAGGCTAGAAGAAATGATTGACTTCTGGCTAGTATAGTCAGAGCCTTTGGTTTGGTGAATCCTTCATTTGCAGGAACATTAAAATGGAATAAAATTATCTTTTTAAAATACATGCTACATCTCAAACAGAAGTTACATTCCAGAACTAAAACCATGCAGTTCACAGTGTACTTCAGATGGGTGGTTAGACTACAGGGTTATAGTATGACTTCTTCAGATGTAAGGAAAAAAGAATTGGCAATGGAACCACAGCTTTTATTCCTCAGGATGCACCATAATATTGTTATTTAGAAATAGATCCTTCCCTGAGAAGGAGCCTGTAGTAGTTATCCGGGAATCTTAGCAAGAGGCCTTGATAGACCTTAAGAAAATCATGAGCTTAATACTGTGAAATAGTTGGGGTTTGTATTGCGCTAAATAAGTGTTTGTATCTGACCCATGGCCTTACTATTCATTCATGCTTATTCATTCTTCACTGTCCTTTCATTCAATTTTTTTAATACTGTAGTGAAAGAGGGCGTGATGAGTGTATGATAACATGTCCAGTCATACCAGATGAAAAAAAGAAAAAGAAGTTATGAACAGCAAAAAAAAAAAAAAAAAAAGGTTCCAAAGAATTCTGGAACATAGCATGTACTTCTCTATGTGCTTTAAAAAAATACAGGAATTTTAAGGCAGATTATTGTATTATTGTTTATCAGATTTTGAATTTATCATCATTTGTCTAGTCTTGCATGTTAGTTTGATGATTACATAATTCACACTATATATGAAAAGAAAAGACTGCATGGGTGATTTTGACAAGATGCTTCACTGAAGTTAATAGGCAGCCAAGGTGGCCTGTGAATTTTTGAAATGAAACAAATAATGTAAATAAGATGGTGTTGATTAATTGTAATTTTATCTGAAAATGAACTTTATTTCTTTTTCCTGCATGAGAGAGTATGTATGAGGAACAAAAATAATATGAAACCAATTAATAAATCTTATTTATGTATGTAGATAAGATTGGATTGTGAAGAACATTGCAGGTTGCATTGCAGAATTGTGTAACTGCCACCGCACATTTAAATCTTAGAAAATAAGAAAAGGAGTGTATGAATAGGGGGAGTTTATAAGATCATGCTGTCCATAAGTAATTTGTTTTTGTCAGAGTATCACTAGCATCCATGACAGTGAAATGTTCAGACAACATTCAAGGTTTTTATGCATTGACTGCATATGATTGAGTTTATTGGCTTTGGTCTAGTATTTAATGAACTGCCAGAAAAATTTATTACTTAGCATACGGCAAGCAACATGAATATTATCTATTCATCTTGCTAATACAGACAAAGAAAATGCTAATGTTCTTGGAGTCAGCAAACTAAAAATCTGAGGTGTTTTAATATATACATGTATTGCTTGTGTGTTCATGTACGTGCACATAAAAGTCAAGATAAGATTGGGCTATCGTGATGCATTCATGAAGACAACTACTCTCCTTGAGGAATTGTCTCCTACTGTTAACACATTTCTCATTATAAAAGCTCAAAAATTGTAGTTGAAAATTTAAATTCAAATATAGATAATACCATTTTAAAAAATCACAGTATGCACTATGTAACACAGTACTCGTAGATCCCTTTTAACATTATTTTAATGATTCCTTTGCAAGGTCAGAATGATAAGCTTTCCACACCATTTCCTATTACATTTTTAAAAATTGTGATCAATTGCATCTCCTTGTTGAAACTGGATTCTTCTGACACAGGAATTAATGACTTAATTTCGATGACAAAAGAAGGGGCACCCATCCAAGTCTTGAGGCATCAGCCCTGTGAATTAGAAGGACAAAAACTAAATAAAATAGCATCTTATCCTGTCTCATCTAGAAGAGCTGAATTTCTTCCTTGATACCAGAGAGCCCCTAAAAATATATAAAGCATGTATCATGGAAATTAGTGCATATGATATTCTAAGAACAAGTAGTTAATGTTGGGCTTCATTTTTCTTGCAGTTACATTTATAAACTGCTGACATGGAACTGTTTGCAAGAAGAAGATCCTAATCCACTATAACTAATCCCTGTGGCAGCTGCTGTGTTTCCCCAAACACTTGTCTCATAATGGCAGCCCTGATCTCAAGAGCACAGGACATAAAAAGGAAGTAGATAAAGGTGCTTCCTGACATTCAGACAGAAGTTTCTCTGTTTCTTTTCCTGTGTCAAGGCATTACTGAAAAAAGACAGGCTCCATCTTGTTCACACCCTCCCTTCAGGTATTTATATACATCAGTGAGATCCCCCTGAGACTTTTCTCTTGGCTAGAAAGCCCCAGCTCTCTTTGCCTTTCCTTACATGAGGAGGTGCTCCAGGTCTCCTAATCAATTCAGTGGCTGTTCCAGAGTGTCCCTGTCTCTCTTGACCCGGGGAAGGCAGAGCTGGACACTGCTCCAGGTGTGGCACCACCTCCATCTGCTGGCACTGCTCCATCTCATGCACTCAAGGATATCATTGGCCTGTTTTTCTGCAAGGGCACATTGCTGGTTCATGTTCAAATTGATGTTCCCCAGGACATCAATTTCCCTTTGGTCCTTTGCTCCAAAGCAGCTGGGTGTCTCCCAGCACAATTTTGAACCCAGCTTTGCTCCTTCCCAGATGCAGGACTTATCCTTGTTGAGCTAGATAATAGACCTGATATGAATAATATTATTATGATATGAACCAGATAATAGACCTGATATGAATAATAAGGTATTCCTGCAGATTGCCCATTTGTTAAACAAAATAACTAAAAGCTTATAATTGGTCTTCTATCATCTCACTGTTATTTTAGTCTGAGTTTCCTAATATTTTCTTTAGAGACTGATTCACTGAGAGGGGCTCAGTTCTTTCTATTCCTCTTCTTTCTCTCTGTCATGAAGTCTGAACTCTGTGACAAAGAGTGTAATAAATAGCACCCCATCAATCAATAAGGCCTTTTGTGCCAATACTTAAGATTTTTTTCAAATGTTTATTAACAACAGTTTCAAGCTCTCCTCTGTCAGTAACTAAAATCACTAGGGAATCACAGAAGGTTTTGGAAAAACAAAACACGGCCATACAATGTTTGAAAGCTTGATTATCTGTCTTACAATCATAAATTCCTGGTGAAATAATTATCACACTAACAAATCTGCTTGTGCATCATCAGTCTCTGATCTGAAGTCTGTAACGTCTCCAATCTGCTTCCTTCTCTAATTTTTGGTCTGTCTTTCCCAATAGGAACATTCAGGACCTTGCCATAAAGATTTTTGGAGGGGGTTTATATGTAGAAAACATGAAAAAGAGAAATTTTGTGTTCAAAGGAACAATAAGAAATTTAGGATTAGTTTAGACAACTTCTATTTCTGTGGTTCAAGAAAAATAATCTCTAAATAACTAAAACTAATACTAACCAAAGGAAATACAAATGAAGAAAAGCAAAAGTTTTTGAAAGTTTTTCCTCCACATTATATACAGTTGTGATATTCTTGCTCTATGTGATATTTCAAACTTCTATGAATATTATAGCATCTCTTCCTGTGATAGAAGCATTTTAGAGTTTACTCATTCAGATGTTTATAGTTGCTAAAATTCTAGAAAATGTTGAGAAGAAGCATATTTCAATAACAAGTTTTGACACACATGGAGGTTTTCTGACAATTAGGAAGTAGTTGAACTTGGTTTTATCAGTTGCCAGTTCCAATTCCACCCCAAAAAATCATTGTAATAACTCTTAAAGTGCCTTCTAAAATAAGGTAGAAAAGACAGGAAAATATAATGGCTTCTTTGTTGTTTTTCTTTATTATTCATGCTTGCCAGTAAATGCTAAATATCTGGTTATGACTATTTCAACTGATAAAACATTCTAAACAAAAAAAAAATAAGAGAAACATTTATTTTATTAATGAAGTTTTGTGTCAGATTAATAATTTTTTAGCTTTATATTCCCTGTTTGACTTTAATATTATCAGAATGAATTACTTCATTTTCTAGCTGTCATTTATCTGTCTTCTTGCCATCATTTTTCTTTGCCAAAATCTAAATGGTGAACAATGTGTTGTATTAAATGGAGATTTTCAACACAACTACAAGATGGTATTTTTCAAATTTCCATATAACAATTAAATATGAAGATGAGATGTCAATTTTAAAGCTGTATTTGGAAATCAGAGGATTGTGTCTCTGGTTCAAAATAACTCCAGAGAAGAAAGTTGCTGGACCAGCTGAAATACCAGCTGTGGAGAGATACCATCTTCAAAATGCAGAGAGAGAATAACTTCTGAAATATATTCCCCTCACAACAACATGAGCCAAACCTAAACTAGTGGTAATTTTTTTTTTCTTTTAGTCACATACAAAAACTCTATTGTTTTTTTACTTAGTCCTGTATGGTGTATATTTTAATTCCCTACATCACCTTTGAGACAGTGTTTACAAAGGAGTCTAAAGGCAGAGTTATGCTCTAATAATTCCTACTGTAACTTGCAGCTAAATCATGGATACATATGTTCCAAACTAGGATTACATAACAGTTTGAAATGTGGTTTTGAAAGAGGAATGTGATATTCCAAGTAAAAATACACTAATTTTAATTATTTATGTGTGCCCCTGGACAGTTACAATTTTTAAATTATTTATTTCTGCAGCTGAGATTGCAGATGCACTAGGGCCATTTTCCATGACACCTTTCCCCAGAATAGTTTCAGCTGAGTTGAATCCATTAATGGTTTGATAGCTCAGGTTATTCTTTGGGCAAGTGTTTTTTCCACATTGCCTGCAATTCTGGATATGGCTTTCAGACAGAGAAGCAATCAGTTGATGTAATGAGTTCAGTAAGAAATTATTTTGTTCTGTAGCAAAAGCAAGAGGTTTTATTTAAACTTTACTGCTTGGGTTATTATTCAATTTTAACTTGTTGGTATTTTTAAAATAAGTCAGTTTGTTAAGATGAGATCAATTCTAAAATGTTTTACTCTTCTGTTATTTGCATTTTCATGTTAATGTATTTTCTTCCATTTTACTTAATGGTTATTCTTCAGTAACACAAGTAACCCAAGTAATCTGCTGCGGTGGCTGCTGACATAATTTCCTACTGAGAGTGTTTCATTGATTAGTTTATTTCTGTTTGTATTTTTGCCCTATTGGGGGAAACAGAGGTTTATAGATGTGATAGTCCTGAGCTGTAATCCTCAGTGAGCCTACATCTGGGTGATTGCAGACAAGCCACTTGACCTCAATATGACTCAATTAACCCCGCAGCAAAATTGGGTAAACATCAAAATCTCATTGAAAAGCAGCTGCTGCAGCACCTAAATTAAATTGTCTAAAATTGTATTGTGACAGCATTGTCATTGGGTCTCTAAAGATCTGAATTTTAATTGTTTTCAGTCATAGCACTACATGAAAATGGCTCTATAAGACATGCAAATAATTATGTCTCCATAATTTTGCAATGACATTGCCTGTATGGTCAACAGAGGCATTTAGATCAATAGTATAAAGTGATTTTTTGCCATTTTCAGATTTTTTCACAACCTTTTCCATGTATATCTACTTGCAAATGGCATGTATTTTTATGATTTTGGATCAGATAGCAGAAATTTCATCTTTAATTCATCATACAACAGCCTTAAGAATTTATTGATCTTGAGGGAAACCTAGAAGAAATGAAGATTAAAAGCAGTTTTATGAGGTTTTGGAAAATGAATGGTTCAATTTTAGAAATATTCCATGGCAGTCTTGTTTTTGCAGTAATGGTGGAGACCACGTTTAGGAAGCTGTGCATGGCCTAGCTGCTGTCTCTCCTGGCACAAGCAGTAATGTTTCGACAGGATTTGACTTAATATCTTAAGGAAACTTTTTCATCATAATGAATTTAAATTATGATATTTTACCTCTCTCTCTCTCTCTCTCTCTCTGTCTCTATCTATCTTTAAGCTTATCTTTCTCATGCATTCCTTTTATAGGATTATAGTTTAGGATTTTGGTTGTTATTTTACTCGTCAAAGTGAAGAACTATGCTATTCTGGGGTGTTTCATGATCAGACACTTGAAAATTATTGACTATTAATACTAATCACTCCAGTATTCTTCTCTGTCACTAAAAAAAAAACAAACGACCTTTAGCTTACTTGGTAAACCCTAAATACAGGTTTAAATCTGAGCTTGTCCTGCAGGACACCTTATTCAAATGCAATGGCTAATAGCAAGCAAAACCACTATTTTTTTCTCATGTTGAAATTTTTAGTGCTCAGTGAAGTTAAGCTACTGAACAGCTGAGATGCAAACCTGGAATCCTGTTTTCTATTATTTGTATACTATTCCTTAGGTGCTGCATCAAGATTTTTATCTCCTAATTATCTTTTATTGTGAATTTCTCATCACAATGAATACACTCATTATTTTTTATCCACATGCAATGCACACCTAAAGTGCCAATCAGTACAGCATTGGCTGTATAGACAATACACCTTTAATACCCTACTTGGTTATTTTTTTAATCTGTATGGTTTTCTTTTATGACCAGGAACACCATGGAAGGGATAATTTTGAGTCACTTGATAACCTACAGAAAATTTTGTTTCATATAATCAAAAAGAGCTTCTGAGTTTATCAGTCAATTATTCTCACTCAATACATTTCCTAAACACAATCACACCAGGGAAATCTGATCTTTATTTCAGTATAGAAGCAGTTTTGCAGAGTAGAATTGCCTCTGTGTGTGAAAAACAATTTTATGATTGTTTATTATCAATGATCTGCTTACCTAAATAACAGCAGAGAGATCAGATTCCTCTTAATGTTTTAATAATTAATTAAAATTTCTCATTTGAAAATCAAAGAAACAGCATATATCTGTTAGTGTATGTGTTTAATTATTCAGTGCCATATTCTGTTCTACTATACTTACTATACTAGGGTAGCCATAGCCAGATGATATTAACAAAATTAAAAGTATACTCCTGATAGGGATTACTAAAGAGTCTTTATATTAACTTTAAAAAGGTTAAATATTTCGCATTTGGTCTTGTGCAAAAAAACCCCACTGTGATTTAAAAAAATATCTTCAATATAATGGGTAAGTAGAAATCTCAGTGGGAATCTTGAAGATTACTTTAGTAATATAAAAATACCTCAAAATATACTAAATATAGAATCAATTAACGCATATCATAAATTGGACAAGAGCACGACGCAAATTTCAAGAATGTATGTCCTGTGTCTGGCAGTGCAGACAATGCTTTAGGTAGTGTGATTAGATAAGAATATTTGCTTATGAAATGGTCAGAAAAAAAAGAGCTTTATTTTGGCCTGAGTTGGTTTCTTATATAAGGCATCTTATGTAGAGCCAAAACACACAGCAGCTCTAAAGGGACCCACAGTGTAGAAAACCAGCTCAGCTGGAATCCAGGTTTTCTATGGACACTTAGAGCCTTTCACCTTTGATTCTTTTTTGCTCCTGTGTGACTGAAATTACTGTAAGGAGCTAAAAAATTATCCAGAATATGACTCTCCTGAACTGAGAAGTGTGTGCAGGGGTGGCTGGGGATGGATGTTTCAGTGGATGGTTATATAAAAGATGGAGTGGGAAACAGCTCATTTCCCAGCAGTAATAATAGAGCACTTCTTTATACAGCCTGGTTGCTATCCCTTTCTGAGAAAATCAATAGGAGTTACAGCCACAAGTGTATGCTCAGAGAAGAATAATAACAGAAGAACCAGTTTTCATGGAGCACAATACACAAGCACACCTCCTGATGTATATAGTAAATTTGATATATATATTGATGACTTCTGCAAAGGTAGACAGCAGCTCGGTCAGCACAAGCTTTTCTAAGGCAGATGACATTCTGTCACTTTGCAGGATATCTTTCAGGGTTTATTTCATCCTATTACTTTTCTCTCTTTCAATAGAAAGAACCAGCATGTAGTCCTCAGGATCTTGTAATGCTTATTATTTATGAAAAAGAAAGAAAGAAAGAAAAGTAAAAATAATTACATAGTGGACTAAAATGATTCTGATTTTGTTGGTTATTTTCTAGGCCGTCTACATTTAAATTTAAAATACAATATATTTCCAAAGTTTTATTGATACAACCACATATCCTCTCCATGTAAGACATCTTTAAGAGCTACACTGCACATGCATGCCTGTGGATTGGATAGTTGAATCCCTGGTCTGAGGAGGGCAGGGATATCCAAACAAAATGTGTGTTAGTGAAGTACATGTACCATCATCCATGTACCAAATTTCTCCCAGAAGGAATTCACAAGCCAATGAGGAACACAAGGAGTTAGGAAAAGAATGTGTTTCAATTATCTTTGAGATTTCCTAATGTACCATTCCTTCTAAAATGTTTCCATCTAATAATAGCAACACTCAAAAAGCTGCTAAAGAGGGTATCAAATCCCCAATATAGACTTTAAAAGACTGAGGATTTTGCTTTATAGGCAATCTTTTGATTTTGTTGCTTTTTGGGAGTGGAATATGGATTTCATGGTACAAAATTGTATTCATAGCTCAGCTGCTGTAGTTGTAACAGTGACAAATGCACACTCATGGAAATACTCAGGAAGGGACAAATAAACCTTACTTTTAACTCATCCTGGTTAAATTTATTCAAGTCCCTCACCTCTCAGATTCTTACTTGTTTTACTGAATTTATTATATTTGATATAAATTATCTATGGACATTAATGCCATTTTTATGCTTATAAAATGTCAGTTTTGTTCTTTATGTAAAATATCAAATTAAATTTTGAAAGGTTTCAGAGTGAGTTTTTAATATTGCTCTTCTGACAATGTCAGTCTTATCTCTTTAATGACTTTTATTAGTCCCTAGCTATGGAATATATCCTTAATATTCTCTGACCAGTTAATAATTGCACATTGTCATATGAAAATGTGCTGACTTTTAAAACCAGAATGAGAAGATAACCTTGCATCTACAGGTATAAATTGCTGTTTATTAAATTGAAGAGCAGGAAATTTAATATAGAAATGTACAGATCTAGTATCTGATCATGTGAAAACAAATCATGAAGCATAAATAACATAACTACATTACCGTAAAGGAATTCCAAATATTTGAGGAAAATTTTATTTGAAAAGATATTACTAACACTGAAACTTTGTGGAGGAGTAGAAAAAGGCTAAGTTTTCCAAATCCAAGGAATGGAAACAGTGAAATAATGAACATTAAATTCCCACATTCAGATATTATAGGTGTTAAACAGGACCAGACCCAGAACTGGTGACTGGCTGGCTGAGGCCCTTGTGCTTCCTGTCCCTTGTCTACTTGGTCACAACTTTTAATTTTTGCTTCATAATCTTCATTCATATCTGATTAGTTCCATAGCTGAGATTCATGCTCCTGATGTTCCTGTAATCCCAGGTCACTGAAATTATCCACTTTCCCTAGAGAGGATACCTTCTGTGGCAAATCATGGAAAAGGTCTTTACACAGGTAAATCAGGTGTACTTGGGTGGACTACTGGATAGTTAGTCTGGGGTGTTTTTTGTTTGGTTGATTTTTTTTTACTAATGTAAATATTTCATTTTCCTTAAAGTAATTGCAGAATTCGTTTTACATGGAAAAGATTTTTCTTTTCAGTCTTTGATTTTCTTTGAAAGAGTGTCTGCTTGCAGTCACTAGAGATTGTTTATTATAGTACATCCTGTGTGATTTTGTTTCTGTGTACACAACTGTTACTTTTTTGGGTGGGTTTTATATTGACATATGGGTTTTTAATCTGTTAGCTTTGACTCTTTTAAGTAACTTTAGGTTCTACTCAGTTTTAGTATCTGTATTCTTCTGAACAGAATTCAAGAAATAAATATCTGACTATCAAAATTACAGTGTACTGTACTATATCTGAAGAAGCATAAGCATACTTTTTCTTGGCACCATATGTAAGAAATTTGAGTAACAGCTGCTGACAAAAGCAATAATTCTTAAAATGAGGTTTTTCCTCTCTGATCTCTAGGCTATTTTGTTTCATTTCTCTGAAACCAAGAAATTGTACCATCACAGCATTTTCTCCAGTGTGATAAGGAAGGTATTTAAAAAGGAATTCCACAGATGTGGGCTGGTTTTGGGTGTCTTTGCCACATCTTCTCTGTATTGTCTTTCCCATTTTATAAATATACTATCTGGAAGTGCAAATATCTCTTTAACCTATATCTCATGAGATGCTGACTTGATTGTAACTTAAAGACCCAGAAAAATATATATTTTACTGATAGTTTCTGAAGCACAGTGTCCACTTCGTGTTGCAGCTTATCCCGTTCCTATCTACTTAAAATATGTGTCATATGCTCTCTTCATGGATTTATTATGTACACTAATATTATTTTAAGGGGTTTCTTTTTCTATCCTCAGCTCTTCAGACAAAAATGCTGTTGGAAATTTTGATATTATGCACCAACTTCTGACTACCTGCAATAGTTTCCTTAGGAATGCAATTCCCTAACCCTGTATCAATTGTAACAAGATTTTTTTTTTCACTTTGGGGTATTGAAGGCCTCAGAAAAGCAGTCTGAGAAGTGGCCTCAAGAGCAGTGCTGGGTGTTGTTCCCATGAGGCAGTGCTGGATAACCCTGCTCGTGGAGCAGCTCCTGCTCACCAAAGCCATGGCATTCCCAGCGCTGCACAGAGATCACTCAGGAGATTTTATACTCCTGTTTTCAATATCAGCTCTTGTGGTGTGAGCAGAGGAGACCTGGAGTCTAATTAAGCCCTTGTGAAGCAACATGGTATGAAGCTGATTGATTTCTTAAAGAATTTAATCCACCTTTTCTTCCTCCTCAGACAGAAAATAAACCAAAAGATACCCCAGCTCTGCTACTAACTTATGCAATTAAGTGTAAAAAATCCTGTTCACTGTAACTTTAGATCAGGAACTTTTCTGTGACACTTCAGAGATCACTCATTTCAGAGCTGGCCTTCCTCTAGGTCTCTCTTCCTGTCAGGCTTTCTGCCCTCTCTGCCTACATTCTGCTTCTCCTTAAGATACAAATGATTTCAAAAACTTCCTTAGAAGTCCAGGTTTTTCTTTTCATTGCTGATCTACCTGTCACCAGTTACAGTCTAAGCACACTCATCTTATTTATTTTTTCAATTTTAGAATAAAAAAGGTAAATTTTCTGAAACAAGAAGGTAAAAAAAAAAAAAGTGTAACTTTTCATCCTAAATTCTCTTCCTTCTCTTTATGAAAGGTCTATTCTTCTTTTGTATAAGACCTTCAGTCATGTGTTTTCTTCTTGAGTGTTTGTACACAACACCTAAAATAGGGAGGCATTCATTTTGACTGGCGAATTTGATGCTACTAGAATACAAATAATACATTACAATGCTAAGACTTGAACTACAGGAAAAACAGATGGGATTTCTCTTAATTTTCAGTATAAAGGAGTTTGTAAGACTGGGTTTAAAACTGGTGTGTAGAGAGAGAGACAGATTTTGTAAAATCTGTGCTCTGTTACATTTATGCCTTTAATGTTGGGTATCCCTGACCCATTAAAATGATCATAGAGGCCAGCCTGCTTAGTAAATAGCAGCTGCATCCAAGTTGCTTCAGCTGGCTAGGAAATGAAAGCATCCAAACTCCTGATTCAACCTCTTAGAAATACAGAATGCTATGTCCCATTCAGTCCTCTTCCCTCGGGAGCAGGCCAGATTGTTTGCATGCAGCGTAACACCGCTCCCTCTTGGGACCTGGAGCAGTAACTGTGCTAGCTCTGCTGTGCACTAATGCTGCTTGGCCTCCTTTCCAGTTACTCCTGTGTGCTAATTAGAATAGAAGATTAAATGAAATAGAAGTTTCACAGAGAGATGCAATGTGTTTGAATAGCAACATCAAAGTATGGCTAGGGAGGATTGCTCCATGTCCTTCGGAGTGATTTATTTTGAATGATCCATCAATTAAAATTATTTTTATCCCTTTTATTTGTTTATTGTTGTTGTTATCATTATTAATACTATACTTACAGCAGTGATGGTTGAAAGTAATTTTGAAAAGCACCAAGTATTCTATAAAAAAGATGTTTCCTAACTATATGCTGTTGCATACTGGAGAGATGGCTCTGTACTGTGCCTGCAGCTACTCCTCTATCTCAAGACACATCACCTTTGAGCCAGTACTACTAGTGCTTTGGAAAGCATTTGAGAATTGAAAACTTGTGTGAGTCTGCATTTATTTATTTGTTCATCACTTTATATGACAGATTAAGATAATTATCTTGTCTAAAAATTAATAGACAAGATAAATTATTCCAAATTTAGAAAAGATCTCTGGCTTCACTCAGCTGTAGATATAGTCCTTTTACAATCCTTCCTATATGACCCCCCAAGTTTGTTCAGACCATTTCTTTTGCAATGCAGTTTTATTCTGGTCTTCCTAAAGACAGCTTTTCAGTCATGCTACATTTTATGGTCTTTTTCTGCTTTTATTATGGAAAAAAACTTGATATTGTACATCAAAGTGATGTTCTTGTCTAGTCTCCAGAAGTGATGCTCAAACAAGTAATGCTCTTGCCTACCATGTCATCTTTGTGTTCATTCTGTAACCCTGCAGAAAATCATGCAAGTCATGTCTAATTTTTCAAGCTTACAATATATAATAGCCTATCTAAAACAAAGTCATTTTTTAATATATGAAGGTATTGCTGAGGAGGATGGTATAACTAATAAAATATCATGAGAGAATTAAACGGCAGTAAAAATTAAACTCAAATATTTTATCATAGCTTTGGGATTCAAAATTATTTTCAGTGCCATTAGGAAGTTAATGATTTGCCCTTGTGATGTGTTAAACTTGGCTGGCTGCCATATGCCCACCCAACTGCTCTCACACTCCCCTCTCTCAACAGGATGGGCGGAAAAATAAGATGAAAAAGCTTGTCGGTCAAGATAAAAACAGGGAAATCATTTCCATTTACCTTCATGGCAAAATCAGACTTGACTGGGGGAAAATTAAATGTAGGATTGTGAGGAAAAAAGAGCAAAACTAAGAACAGCTTCCCTCAGTTTCATCTTTTTCCCCAGACTCAATTTCATTCCTCTTTCTCAAGTTCTTTGTCTCATCCCCACCAATATAGTGTGGCACAGGGGAATGGGAAATGAGGCTTGCTGTCAGTCCATAGCAGTTCATCTTTGCCATTCTTTCCTCACACTTTTACCCTGCTCCAGTGTGGGGCCCTCTTCCACAGGATACAATCTTTCATGAGGGTACCCAGTGTGGCTTCTTCTGTGGGCTCTGGTTCTTCAAGATTTACTCCCCATGGGTCTTTTCCACAAGTACAGACCTTCAGAAAAAGATTGCTTTAGCATGGGTCCCCCATTGTAAGAGGCTAAATGAGAGACGTGGGACTCCAGGGGCTCTCCAAAATGCATTTTATTCCATCCAAGAGGTTACAGCAGTCCAGGGTCATGGAGAACAGAGCCTGTGCCTACATCTGTCAGCTCCAGCTGCAGGCAGCCCTGGAGACCCTTTGGTTTTGGTTACAAAGCATGATATACTTTTCTTTGCTGAGCATCTTAGTAGAGTAGAACCAATCTATATCTTACCTATTATCTATAGCCTATCATAACTACTATAATTACCATATTCATGTTACTATTCTCCAATCTCTAAAAGTTAGTACATTACAGTTTAAGCTAGAAGTTGTTTTTCAGTTTTCTTGCAGTGGAAAATTCTGAGACCTTTATTCTACTAGCTTTGCTGACTTGTTTGCCTGTGCTATCTTTCTGCTTGGTAAAAACATCTTCTGGTTTGGGGTGGGTTTATCCTTTGCTCTAAGCCATAAAAACCCCTTCTAACTAACACACCCTTTGCCTCTTTGGTTATCCAGTGAGACTGGCTCAGCAATTCTTTTCTTCTATATCAAAACTTGCTTCCATCTCTATTCCTTCATCGGACTCTACATTTAAAAATCTTTCTGCTAACACACATATCTGTGAGACTTTCTTGTCAAACTTTCATCCTTCCCAACACCCCATGAAATGCAGCTCTTGCTAGAAAACCTGCTTCTTTCTGCACAGGACCTCCCCAGGCTGCAGCTTCCTTCATGGACAGTCCACCTGTTCCAGCATGGGACCCTCCATGGGCTGCAGGTGGATATGTGCTCCAACATGATCCTCTGTGAGATGCAGGGAGACAGCCTGTGTCACCATGGTCATCTGCAGGGGATTCTCTGCTCCAGGGAAGATGGCTCTATGAAATACATCTATGAGTACCATGGGGTCAAATGTCATTCTGAGGGGCTACAGTAATCACAAATCTATTCTCAGCTATCCCCTACATTGACAAACACAAGTCAAATGGGCCTGAGTTGGGTTCTCTGTCAATAACCCCACACTAACTCGATTCTTTGCCCTTCATTTCCTCCTCCCATTCATCATTGTAGGCCTCACACTCATCCATCTCACCTTCCTCCATGAAACAGGCTCAAATAACCCACTAGACATCCCCTCAGACTGTGACAAAATCCCTTTCCACCCATACTATACTATTAAAGACATTCTAGGATTCATACTAATACTTTCCCTACTCATCTCTCTGGCCCTGTTCTCCCCAACCTCCTAGGAGACCCAGAAAACTTTACACCAGCTAACCCACTAGTCACCCCTCTCTTTTTCACCATGTTTAGAGTCTGCAAGGCTGTTTCTTCCAGTTTTCTCTAAGTCCTGTCCCACAGCAGTTGCAGTGTGTTTTTTCTGAAATTCATTCTTAAATAAGCTTTCCTAGGGACATGTCCCTCTTGGCAGCTGAGCTCAGCTGTGTCCTGAGGCAGATCTATGGGAGGTGGTTGGAGCAGGGTCTGTCTGATGTGGCTCAGCCCTGGTCTCTTCTCACACAGGTCACCTCTGAAACCCTCTGCTGCTGACGCCTCACCATACAAACCCAACAGAGCCCTTTATTTTGTCTGGTTCTTCTAATCTACCTGCCCTTCTCCTAAGCTGTCTGCTGTTTGCCACAGTCCCTGCTATTTAGTCTATCTGCATCTTGATTTCACTCCTGCTATTTTCCTGATGTTACCAGCCTGTTTTTACACATGGCTGTGAATAGTTTGTATAAAGATGGAACAAGTGGAGCGAAAAATGGTATAGTCACAAGGATGCTGCAAATAAAGTAGGAAGATCGTAGCTTTTTCTTTCATATATTCTTTCTGGCTTTTTCATCCTGTGGTGTGTTAATTTAGAAATAGGGTTGATTTTGGACGGTAAATGTTTAGAAATTGAAATTGAAATTATTTTTATGATATTTTGTCATATTGCTATTTGTGAGGAGTGGGGAAGTAGTCTTTCTGTTTCGGTTCCTCCTCTGCAAAATAACACTTTTACACTTCACAGATGATGAGGTAAATGTATTGCAGAGTGTGAAACACTTGGCTGCCCGTGGCTGAGGTCACAGGCAAATACCTGAGCAGAAGATGGATGGCATTCTGTGTCAGAAAACCTCTAGTGGCAAAGTGTACCCCACTTAGTTTGGGGGAGATTTTTTTTCTACTGGTGGTAATGATCAGATGTTTTTCATTGTGACAGCATGTTGTTCATTGTTCAAGATGGATGCTTACTGAATTATTTTGTGTGCTATACTCTCTGTGTCTCCATTGGATTGCTGGATTGGTCTCAGAGACAAACAGAGAAAAATAAATCTAAATTTTCTTCCTTTTTTATTTTCCTCTTTGGTGACATTTCTCTTTAAAGAGGAAAGATGGCTCTATGAAATACATCTGGATTAAGTAGTTATGAGATATTTGTGTAACATAATATCACTTTACTGGGTGTTTCTATTTAGTGAATAAAAAAGTTGGTAATTTTTATAATGGTCAAATAGAGCAGCTGTTTTGAAATCCAAACTGAATATTCATAAACTCTCTCCCTGCCTGATTTAACTGATTTGAGCTTTCAAAGTCTAATGTTTCCTTAGAAGTTGTGCTAGAATTGTAAGCAATAATCTTCCCATGTTCATAAAACATGCAAACACACATATGGTACATATAGAGGCATTTTCTTCATATTGGGTAGATTTTGTTGACAAAAAGAAAATAGATCATTCAACAGATATATAATCTGCTGTCTTCATTGTAGTTTTATAAGAGACACTGTTATAAAAATGAGTATGACATTTGCATTTCTGTTTAATTGCTCTGGAGTGAACATAAAAAGATAAGAGAGCCAAGAGAGCTTATTAAAACTGAAATGAGGGCAAGTGATAAAAGAATGATATTTTAGTAGTGCTGCAGTCAAATCTGACACTTTCCCCACAAAACCAATCTTATTCAGGGATTTTTTTGTGAGGAGAGAGGCTATAGGGATTATATAACAACTCTCTTCTCTTCTGAGCTACACTTGATATACAGGATCTCTTCATGCCTGTATTTTAACTTGAGGGCCTCAGTAGCCTTGGGGACATTGAAGAAAATGATGCGACTTTCTCTCTGCCCTGAAGTAGCTTCCTATTTTCTCTTTTTCTTTTCTTTTTGTTTTCTTTTTTTCTTTTTTTCCCTTTTTCTTTCCTGTGTCAGATTACACCATGCTGCATGCAGGGGCTCTCCACGGCACTCCTCATAGCAACATCTCTGAATTTCAACCCATCCAATGAGATTTTGTAATTGAGAGTAATGTTTGAAAGTATTGAAGCCATGTTTCATAGTCTGAAATTTCAAGTGTTGGGAAACACTAGTCTACACTGGACATGTAAATAAGTTAAATTCACAACGAAAAGTAAAGTATAATCATATAGCTAATAACTTACTTATAATGTAAGTACACAGAAAGGTAGAGTGAAAGGCATATAGTAATCATTAAAGTCAGGGACTTGCTACTTTTTGTTTTAATGACATAATCAAGGCAAAGAGAAAAATCAATTCCTTTATAAAAAAATTTGTAAAAATTCTCCTAGTTTTAAAACATTAAGTATCTATACATGAATGTGTATATGCTGCATGCTGCTGTAGGGACTTCCCTCTGCTTTTGAATATCAAAAACCATCTTGCTGGCTGAAACCATCACTGATATTTTTACTTGAGACTTGAGTCTAGCTGTGCAGGGAGCTACACCAGGGAAGTGTCTTGGAGGAATCTGTGTGCTGGAACAGGCAGCCTACCCCTCCTCTGCCTAGGCATTACTGAAGATTGTGGCAAAATTCTGCTTTGTCAACAGAATAAGCCCAGTTCTGCCAAGTGTTCAGCACAGCCTTCAGTCACAAAGTAATGATGAGCTGTCACTGAGTTGATACAGGAACAGAACTCCATTGCACAGCTTTTCCCCATCAAAAAAAAAAAAAAAAAATCAATTCTGTTCTCTGCAGGGAGATTCATAACTCCTGACATGAAGCTGTATTAGCTTGCGCAAAAATTGAGAAAATCTGCTCAAATAAATAAAATCCTCCCAAACCAGACTTGCTTTTATGTGGCTAATCTTGCTTCTCTGGAAATGATAGTTTACAAGAAATTTAAAAAGGAGGGACATTCCCCCAAAATTCAAGAGCTTTCTGGGACTATCTTATAGATAGTGACATAGCCTCAATTATTTCTAAACCAGTATAACCACTGGATATTGCTTTTCCTTCAAGTACACATCTTTTTTGGATAATTGTGTATGCTGATGCTCTGAAGGAAGAATACACAAAACCCCCACAATTTGCGGAATTATGTCATCCTACTAGTTTGTTTTAGGTCTGAGGAGGAATAAGGAACAACCAAATATTTTATTTCTACTGAAGCTTTATCTTGCTGTCACAGATAAAATTCATGTCCTGGTAGTACTTTCCAGTGCAAGTTTGGTTTTGGTTTGTTTGGTTTTTTACAGTTCCTGTGTTTACTGTGAAAGAATAATATCATTAGTATGCATTGTGAAATAGCTGAAAAACTAAAAAAAAACACATATGAATCCAGGAAAGCTATTCTCATATTCTCTGTTTTCCTATTAGTGTCTTTTACTGTGTGAAGGCAACTGGTTTTATAACTTCTTTATTTTAAAAACCAATAGACTGAGTTGTTTTCATGGTAAAGGGATCCTGGAGAAACTCTGATGCTTATCAGGGCTATCATACATCAAAATTGCTGGTTACCTTTATGTTGCAATATATTTGAATATATTTTTGAGTCCTGGCCTTCTATATAAAACTCCCATGTTTCAAATATTTTGACTTTAGGAGAAATGAGCTAATTCATTTTCTGATTCAAACATATATAAAACATAGAAAACTTCTATTTATCATTCCACTTTTAAAATGAAAGCATAGCTTTCATTTCTGAGGCAATTTACATTTCAATATACATATATGTATGCACTTAACTGTACTAGAGTCATTGGTATTTTGTGACATGTTCAAAAAATTATCTATTTAGAAAATGATTTAATAAAATAACAGAAAACTTGGTAACTTAATGTGAACCCTTAAAGATGGTGGAAATAAATTCTTAAGGGCCAAATATTCTATTGTCAACACATTTTATCATAACAATAACAGTATTGTCACTAACATCAATGAGCAGGAAATTGTAACATGGAAAAATCTGCCTCTGTAGATTGAAGTCTTTAGGGCTTCTGCTATTGTTCTTTATGGTATCAAGATTATCTCATACATTTCTACCTGCAGATGAAGGAAGCAGAACATAATATGAGGGCTTCAAAGTCATGTTTCTCAAACATTTGTGTCACTTGAGTGTCTTGTACAGTTTAAAAAAACCACTCTCCTTGGGTATTTTCTTTGGTGTACTATGGTTTGTGCTCTTAAAGACCTCAGCATTTCACTGTTGCTCTACATCTTTCAGAAACTGGAAATTGAAATATTTATGAGTTATTTTTATCCTCAAAATAAAAGACGAAAGGGAAAAATTATATATAAAGCATCAGTTTCTATATGGAGTGGCAGTTGCTGATGCATAATTACAATGGAAGATTTCCCATAACAATCTCTGTTAATAAAACAAACTCCTAAGTGACTCAGAAAGAAAAAGACCTTTCTGGCTTTTGTGTACTTTCAGTCCCTCCTCACAGTACAATTTTTTTGGTGACAGTTATAATTACTCTATCCTGAAATTTTATCTGGCATTTTTGGTAGTATTTTAGATTTTTTTTTTTGTGGTAGCTCCGAAATGGGTGAGCTTAGGAGATAAATATTTCTGTGTTTTGTTGGTTTTTTTTCTTGAAAACACAAAAAAAAGTTTTGAGAATATCTAGGATTTAAGGAATTTATATTGGTACATTATCTATATGCTTATAATTATTTATATACTGATGTAAATATAATGCTTACATGGTGTAGACAAAATTGTGGTTGAAATATATTAGAATGGGAGTAAAAATGGTAGGTAAAAGGAAACTAAAATTTCAGAGAAAACCTGGTAGAAGAAATACTGCTGTAAAACTCAAGTTTAAGAAAATATAAGTTGTATTTAAAATTTATAGGAAGATTCAGAAACTGATTAGATATTTTATGTGCATTTGCTTTGGATTATAGAAAGTTTCAGAAAATCCTTAGAAAACAGTATTACAGAATATGAAGCATTCAAAAGTAGTTATGATTACACTCACAAACTGACACATTTGCCACAACATGCTGTGATTTTGAAGTGTTTAGATTAAGTAGCAAAGAAAGGACAGTGAACACTTTATAAAAAAATAGAGAGAAACCTGATGGGATCTTTGCCAGGAAAGTGACTAAGTGAGCAGAGGAGAGCATTTATAAAGAGAGGCAAGGAAAGACCCAGCTAGGAAAACAAGGGATACTGGGAAGAAATCAGTAACTCGTCAAGAATGTTACCCTGCATGGTCTTTGAAAACTGGCTGATGGTCTCTGTTTTAAAATGAATCCCTGTCTGCTACCACACATGTAGAGCCAAATTAGTCACACTCTAGTGCCTAAAGATGATTGTGGAAAACACAAAGGCTCAGTGAGGGGTTAGAGAAGCAGAGATGGGTAACAAATCCCCATGACCTGTAAGCATAAAACCACCCAATCACTTGGAGATGCTCCCTCCTGGAAAGGCCTTCAGATTGAATAATGTGTGGGGCCTCCTATGGATGCAGAGAGGAAAAGCTTTTTTGTTTATGTAAAATTATTGCTAAATTATCTTTTGAAGTGATTCTGAGGATGCATTAATCTTATCTAGGAGAAGAACCAGAGATAGAGACACTAATGTGCAGGAAAGAAATGGAGTAGAATATAAAAGGCAAGAGGATAGTAGGGAAAGGAGATAAAATGCTGTTCAGTGTAAATATGCTCATGGTAAGTACTCTAGTTTGAGCTATATAATTTGTCCCATCTTCTCATTAAATGGCAGTTCAGTTCAGTTCAGTTCTCCCTGTGGGTGTGCTGCCTCCACTAAGCATGGCTTGGTGCATGCTCGTGAGCTTTGAGCTGGCCTGGCTGGGGAGCAGGGTAAGCTGTCTGAGGACCAGCAGCTGATGGGAACTGCAAACCTCATGTGCCAGTGCCAGCAGCTGGGGCAAGCAGTGCTCCTGGGCCAGCTCCTGGGATGAGAGGCTGAAGGCAGTGGCTGGAAGCACCCACACTGTTTGTGTATGTGTGTATTCCACTGGCTGGCTTCTACTCGATCAGTTGGAGGGGAGGCACTGGGCTGGGACAGCTCTGCAGTTCATTATTTCAGCAAGCACAGGGCATCTGTGTAGATAGGTGTGTGTGGGTATGTGTGGGTGTGTGTGTGCTCCGGTGTGTGTGTGTGTGTGTGAGTGTGAGAGCAGCCCTGTGAGCTCCTGTGTGTGTGTGTGTGTGTGTGTGTGTGTGTGTGTGTGTGTGTAAGAGAGCAGCCCTGTGACCACCTGTGTGTGTGTGTATGTGTGTGTGTGTGTGAGTGAGAGAGCAGCCCTGTGACCACCTGTGTGTGTGTGTGTGTGTGTGTGTGTGTGTGTGAGAGAGCAGCCCTGTGAGCTCCTGTGTGTGTGTGTCTGTCTGTGTGTGTGTGTGTGCTTGGAGCCCTGTGAGCTCCTGTGTGTGTGTGTGTGAGCAGCCCTGTGAGCTCCTGTGTGTGTGTGTGTGTGTGTGTGTGTGTGTAAGAGAGCAGCCCTGTGACCACCTGTGTGTGTGTGTCTGTGTGTGTGTGAGTGTGAGAGCAGCAGCCCTGTGAGCTCCTGTGTGTGTGTGTCTGTGTGTGTGTGAGAGAGCAGCCCTGTGACCACCTGTGTGTGTGCCTGGGTGTGTGTGTGTGTGTGAGAGCAGCCCTGTGAGCTCCTGTGTCTGTGTGTCTGTCTGTGTGTGTGTGTGTGCTTGGAGCCCTGTGAGCTCCTGTGTGTGTGTCTGGGTGTCTGTGTGTGTTCGTGAGCAGCCCTGTGAGCTCCTGTGTCTGTGTGTGTGTGTGTGTGTGAGTGAGAGCAGCCCTGTGTGTCTGTCTGTGTGTGTGTGTGTGTCTGGGTGTCTGTGTGTGTTTGTGAGCAGCCCTGTGAGCTCCTGTGTGTGTGTGTGTGTGTGTGTGTGTGTGTGTGTGTGTGTGTGTGTGTGTTTGTGTGTGTCTGGGTGTGTGTGTGTGTGTTTGTGAGCAGCCCTGTGAGCTCCTGTGTGTGTGTGTGTGTGTGTGTGTGTGTTTGTGCACCCACCTGTGGGTACCTGTGCTTAGCCCAGCTGCTGGATGAACCTGCAGCTTCTCCTCATCCCTCTGGCTTTAGCTTCACCTGACTCTAACATCAAGAGCATAAGCAGACGTCATGTTTCTGAACAAATGTCAAGAAAATAGCTATTTAATTCAAATTGCTCTGAATATTAAATGCTTGCAAATTAATTCATCCACATCATGAAAAATGTGACAAAGTGTTTAATCAATACAGGAATTCACAGGTTCTCTTTGTTCTTTCCCGATATGAAGAAAAAAAATGTGACTGAAATAGATTGCAGAAACAAAAATAGAAACCAGAAAATGTGGTACATAAATGACAATATAGGTTTTTTCTACTCATAAATAGTTTATATATTCATTCATTCTCTACGTATTGTAAAACTGGTGGCAGGGTTTTGAGCCAAAGTGTGTTTATAAATGGAATTGAACTTTTTTATATAGCTATTCCTATATTTAGATAGTGGGGAATTTGTGGGTGAAGCTAGGTGATAAAGAACAGCAGATGATTAAGGAACCAGCACCAGCCCAGCTGGAAGCTGTGTCCTGCTATAGGAGGAAGCAGGCAGACAAGCCAAAGTGGAGATTCTGCATCTCTGACAAATGAAGTGACTTTTCTATGAGTCCACCACCAAGAAAAAAATATGTCTGAGAGAGATGTGTCTCCTACTGTCCCTACTGCATCTGTAGTGAAAAGTGCTGTATAAAGACTCTGAACGTTAATGTTACATCATAGTCCAACTGAAAAAGAAGTGACTTTCAATTATCTGCAATGTATTTAAACTTGTTCAACTTACCTTTTTTGTTTGAGGTGTGAATTAAAATGTGTAAAGCAAACCTCATTTTCGTGAAATGAAAATAGCTTACACAAGCACACTTGATTTAGGTGGAATTATTCAAAGCTTCGTTGTAGAAAGCTCTCATACATTCATTTTGCTGCTGTTCATATGACTTTGGATTTTCATGTCTGCATGTTCTGGGTGATTCATGCTTCTGAGGATGACACGTAGCAGCAAGCTTGAAAGCTAAATCAAGAAATGAAAATATATAGCAATAGTGTCTGGCACCTGCCTGTGCCTTATCCTCACACTCTGTTTGTTTGGGCAGCCAAAACCTTTTCATTTGTCACATCAGAGTTGTTTACTTTGATGGTAGACAATAACATGGAACAAATAATAGTATAATTTCATATACTTGCTGAATACATACTGACCTCTGTCTCTGCTGAATTCTCAAATGTGTTGTGTTGTACTTAGGCTCAGTCACTGGAGATGGAAATGTGACATTAGGAGTGAAAGTCCATAGGTATTGGTTTTATGCTGAGGAAAAGAAAAAATAATTTGTTTGGGGATTCTGTAGAAGAAAGGAATTAATAATTCTTTAGCATGGAGTCTCAACTCATGCTTTGAAAGCCTTACAACAAAGAGTGTGTCCTTCTGGCTGTCCCAGCCTCTTCAATGAAATATTTCCAAAGATCCTCAAATAATGTTAACCTGAACTGGCTCATTCTTTTATCTTCTCTGGAAAGATGATTATTTTGTCCCCTCACTGTATGGACATAATGATGGTGTTTAGTACATTTAAGGGCAGAAATGCAAACTGGATAGAAGCTCTGGAGGCTGAACTGAGAACACTTTCAATGCTGGGCAGAGTTGGTAGCTCGAGTGGGTGAAGTCATTGCTTGCCCATGTTTGTCTTCAGGGATGCTGTTGATATGAATATAGTGCAAATACTGGTTTATATTGCCTGAGCTTCCATAGCTGTCATCTTCAGCTACTGCCTGAAGGGTGTCAGGAGCACATTTTAGAGCTTAAAATTTGAGTGAAATAAAAATATTTATTACATTGTTACCAATCACACTGAGACAATTTTGGAAACTGTTTTGAGGTAAAGCTTGTTGTAAAGCTGTGTTCATATGAACACAGTCAAAATGGTTAAAAGCTAAGTTTCCTGTGTCCTTTATGGTCCTCAAATGAAAGACAAATCGAAATCTTGTATATCGCTTTGTTTATTGATTTGTTCCTTCAAATCCTGCTGCCTTTGGAAATTCAGGACTTCCTTGGAGGTCTTCAGTCGTATAAATTTCATAAAAATTCTTGCACATTTCCAAATTTCTGCTTTAGTAGAAGCAGTAGCAACTTTTCCAAAGACTGACTTTTCTGCAGAAAGTTGCTGCTTTCTTTTGAGTTCTGGCTCAATCTGCTCACAGCAATGCTCTTACTGAGGTGTCCTACTACTGTCTTCCTTTTAATCCTGTGATTGTTAAGGAAGGCTGACTGGTATATGAATTGTTTCTTCTTAGGAAAGTAGGTGTAAAACAAGTGTAATTAAAACTGTAGGGGTTTGGGGTTTTCTTGGGGGGGGTTTTTTCAGTTTTTTGGGGGGAGAGGTTTGGGTTATTTGTTCCTTTGTTTAGTTTAGTTTAACAAATGTAGGAGTCATAATTCTAGGAATTATTTAGTTTTTTTAATTCAGAATTGTCATTAAATCCTATCAGAGAATTTTCAGGAGTCTGGAAAAGTGTCATCAGTATGTTAGGAAACAGACTTGAACCTACTAAATGTGATGATTTTTTTAGTGTATTCCCATTTTTACTGGGTAGATATGGGAAAGAGTTATGGAGAGATTTTTGAGGGAATCTTATTCATGTGCAAATGTCATTACTCTAATATCTATAATAAATGTTGTACTTGTTGAATATCTCGGTCCATATCTACTGTTAATGAGTAATTTTTCTATTCAGAAAATAACAGACTCATGCAGAGTTAGCAACAGGTAAATATCTAATCATTTGGAAACAAGACAGATACCTTCATGGGATATTCTTTATGCATTTGCTTGACAGCAGAACAGAAAACTAACTTAACATTTGAGACTGAATGACAGGATCTGTCTTTATCTGAGAACTGTGTGAGTTCATCAAGCAAAGAGAGGGAACAAGGGAGAACCTTTTAGCAGCACTGCATTTTCAATGTTTTCAGTTTTAGTACTATAAAAGAAGGCATTTGCAAAAGGGATGATTTGGTGATAAAGACATTCCAGTATTTGTTGACCTTCTGAGTCATCAGGATGTAGTAATACTCAATTGTTCCTGAGCACAGAAGCACAGCTGCTGGGGCAGGCTCCGTAAAGTCTGCATTTTTTCAGCCCTATTTTTTTTTTGTCCTTTTTACTTGGGAAAAGTATTTTATTTTGTTTAACGGTTCCCCTCCATGCCCTGTGGGTGAAAAACCACCTGAGAAAACAGATGTTTCATGAACAAAAATATAGACAACTTTGAAGAAAAGGACTTGGGGGTTCTGGTGAAAAGCAAGCTGAACATGAACAAGCCATGTACCCCTGCAACAAAAAAGGTGAATGATGAGCTGTGCTGTATTAGTATTGTCAGCACACCAAGGGAGGTGGCCTTTTCTCTTCACTCAGCACTGGTGAGACCACTAGAGCTCAGTGTCCAGTTCCAGACTCACTGGTGCAAGAGAAACATGGAGAGAGACCAATGAAGAAGCATGAAGATGATAAAGGAACTGGAGCATCTCTACTGTGACCACAGGCTGAGAGAGCTGGGACTCTTTCCCCTGGAGAAGGCACAGAGAATCTCACTGACAGATATACATTTCTGAAGGGAATGTGCCAGGACCATGGAGCCAGGCTCTTTTCAGTGTTGCCTGGTTACAGGACCAGAGACAATGGGCACAAACGGGAACACAGAATATTCCATTTGAACATCAGGAAACACTTTTCACCGTGAGAGCAACTGAACCCTGGAACAGGTTGCCCAGGAAGGTTGTGGAGTCTCCATCCTTGGCAATATTTAAAAGCAGTCTGAACACGCTCCTGGGCCACCAGATCTAAGTGACTCTCCTTGATCAGGGGGGTTGGACAAGATGACATCCAGAGTTCCCTTCTGAACTCAAACATTTTGTGATTCTGTGATTCTATAAATGAAAGAAATGGGAGGACTGATATGACTCTATTTCCTTGCAATTTTCGAAAGAAGTGCTTCTGCTATTCTGGCATATGGTGCTAAGTAAGGGTACAAAAATTACTCTTCTTCAGGATCCTTGGTTCCCAAGAAAAAGCAAGTGCCATCACCTCCTGTATTGAGGACAGACCATACCTAGAGGAATTTCATGCTCTGGTATTATCTCCCTACTGCAGTTTGTTGAAAGCTAAAGGGATTTTCATCTGTAAGGGTACACTTTTGAACAGCTCTTCATACTTCTGTCTCCTGTGGGAGTATACATTGATCTGCTGCAGTGAAAACGTTTAGTATCATTCTGACACATCTCCTTTGTAGCACTTTGTGACTCACTAGCCCAAAATTTCTTCACTAATGATCCTGGGAAGCCTTACTGAAATGAGGAGCTAATTTAGCACTAAATTTGTAACTAGCACTAAAATATCAACTATGCAATTAAATTCAGACTAGTGGCAATCCATATTTTACTCACCCTATATACCCTGTGAAGTACAATGCTTTTTTGGTTTACTACTATCCTTTTTAACTACCTCTAACATTTCTACCTTCAATCCATAAGTGCTATTCTCTGAATTTTTGATACCAAATATTTTAATAGAAAGTTATTTTTAAAATCAAAATTTTCTCATACTAAATAACATATAGGTATACTATAAATATGCTTTTAAAATTTTATAGTGTCTTTTTTGAATCATATACCTCTAGTATTATTTTTACAATCACTGGAATCCCCAACATACTCATATGACTGATTTATAGACACGTATGTATACACATATAGACACATTTTCTCTGTAAGAAATTTTTAACTTCAAATAAAATTTAGATTTAAATTCATATACTGTAGGAGTGCAGACAGAGTTACATTATAGGAATATTTTTGTATACCTGTACAGTAAGATTATGGATTTTTTTTCTTTTAATGTATCTGAAAGTAAGATTTAATGTGAAAGAAAATGTTTGATAGGGAAATTAGTGAAATTAGTTAATTTTATGTAATTTTGCCTTCCATGTAATTGCCAGTACAAGTTCATAATTAAGGTTATTACAATAATTTTTGAGTATTTTTTACTAAGAAAGCAAAATTTTATTAAAATATGGAAATCAATATCAGAATGATTCCAGTTCTTATAAAGAAATGTTTCACTTTGACTTTAAAAAAGACAGAGATCATACAGAAAAATCAGTAACATAAACATTTACACCTTTTTTTCTAGTTTACCCAAAAAAAAAGAAGCCTTAAGGTATTATAAGGATGAGAAAATTAAATTCCTTTTGTAAAGTCTAATTTAATTTAGTTTATATTTTTCAGAACATCAATAAAAGCCCTTTCATATCAGTCACTAGCTCCCTCTTACACGAGGAAAGCATTATTCTAGTGCATTTAGACTTTGCATTTTGACATTCTCTTTTGACAGGTTTGGAGTGAAGGGGAAACTCAGGATGGCAGTGTGTACCACTTGTGTCAGAAAAAGATAAAATGTGAAGGTTTGGCTTCCAAGGATGGAAGCAGGGATTAAAACTAAACAATATTTCCTGGTGTGTCTAATTCAAACCCATTGGAACAAGTATCTTGTAGAGTATTGATATTCAAATAGTGCTGGAGGCTCCTGTGCACTGGGTTATTTCATAGTGTCATGCACATAATTAGGTGACCCTTGAGAGAAGAAATCTGTGCTTATGTAATTCAATTGAGGTCAAAAGCAGTTTCCAAACTGGGTTGGCCCCCCAGGGTATGGAAGCAGGAGATAATTTCTAAGGCACAGAGGAAAATTCCAGCTGGCTTCTGTCCATCTCCCTCCGCTTTTCTTCTCTTTTCCCCATGCCTGAAGCACTGCCCCAGCACTTGCAGCTCTGCTGGCTCTGGAAGCTTTGTGGAAAAGGCAATCTGTGATCCTAGATATCAGAACCAGTGAGTGTGGGAGTCAGCCATTCCAGAGCCTGGGGAAAAAAAACCAAACCCAAATAGCAAACAAAACCCAAATCCAATAAAAGGGAATCCTGCATATAAAGTTTGTGAACTGCTGTCCTGCATGAATGCTCCAGAAGCCCCTGGGGGGCAGTGACCTGCTGGGGCATCGGATCCTGCCACCAAGGGGACCCCAGAGCACGAGAGTAATCCTGGCTGCCCCAAGGTGCCCTGGCCTTCCTCCCTCACCACGTGCCCAAGGCCTCAGGGGTGTCCTCAGAAAACCCTGCTGCTATGTAGAGGCTTTAAAAATTTTTGTGTGAAAGTTTAAAAGCTCACAAAGAGCCTTTGGAGCCACAGGCCAGGAGCACGAGTAGATTATCAATAATGTGGTTTTGTTTCTGTCTTGAATGAATTCTTTGCTCTCCGCTTTCAGGCATCCAAATAACTGTAACAGAAGTTACTTGGACTGAAAAAGGACAAAATTGTGTCTGCAAAATCATGAAAAAAAATAATTAATGATGTCAACAAAAGCTTTCCCCAGAAATGCAGCGAACCATTTTTCGAAAGTGAATATGTACACCACTGGCTAAGTTCTCTTATTAAAATTTAAAATAAAACTGCAAAAAAAAAAAAAGATTTTTGTCAGACTTTCTTTTAAATCTCCAGTTCTGAAGGAGTTGGAAATAAAGTTACTTTTCCAACTCAGTTGGAAATAAAGATACTTCTCAACTCTGTATGATGAAGAGAAACATAAGAGAGATTTTCTGGCTTCCTGTTTGCTCTCTAGCTTGTTTACTCTGTAAGTAGCATAATGGCAAAGCATTGGAGTGGACAAGTAACAGGAAGAGTCCCACTTTCCCTTCTGTCACGAATAGGGATGATGAGTGATGCTGCCTCGACAGTACTGAGCTCTGTGAACCATCATGAGCTCTCTCTGATGAGCCTGGAGACAGACAATTATCAGAGGTCTTTTTCTGAGAAGAAAAAAGTAGTTTTGTAAGCATAAACCCATCTGGCCCATTTCAGATATGTATTTATACAGAAACCATGCTTTAAGTACTTAATTCTCAAAGCAACTCCTTTAAATGTAGATGGGAATATTGTAAAAGCTAAAGCTTAGAGAAGATACTCTTAGTGTGTGTGTGTTCTCTTGTCAGCTTTCCCCCTTGAGTCTCCTCCTTTTCTCTCTAAAAAGTTACCTGTTCATTTAACTTTAAGATAAATTTGATTTAAATGGCTTTGGTGTCTTAAATAAAAAACACCAAACAGCTCATTATTATTGTATTTTGTACTTTAAGATCTCATTATTTTAGCACTTGAAAACCTATTGAATAACAGATGAAAATGAAAACCTTCACTTATATATGCAAAAAAGTTCTTGCTAACTTTATATTTGTGAACATTTGGGACTGGTCAGATTAGGGATAAATTAATTCAATAATTTGTCACCTCTTCTTATCACCATATTCAGCAAAAAGTAAAGGCAAACAAACAAAAGAAATGTCCAAAAAATATCATGTGATAAGTGAGTTAAAACGCAGTTTGGGGAAATATATTTTGGGGAAAAGAATCCCTAAATAACATAAAAAACCCAACTCCAGTAAAAGGGAATCCTGCATATGAAGTTTCTGAACTGCTGTCCTGAATGAATGCTCCAGAAGCCACTGGGGGGGCTGTGACCTGCTGGGGCTAACTGGCCTACACCAATTTTTAGAATTCCTTAAACTCGTGTTGTAGGGTTTTTCTTTTGTTTTATTTGCTACTTATCTGGTCCCTCAAGTGAGAGACATAGGGAAAACTTTTTTACTTCTAACACATGAGCATTTTCTACCCTCTGCCGTATGTGCATGCTCCAGACGGCTCTGCTGCCACATTTTCTGTGCCTGAGAGGTTTGACATCTACTGTATCCTTCATGCTCTAGCTGTAACCAGCAAACTCAGCCCCTCTTTCTTCTTCTTCTTCTCCTTCTCCTTCTCCTTCTTCTCCTTCTGCTTCTTCTTCTTCTCCTTCTGCTTCTTCTTCTTCTTCTCCTTCTCCTTCTGCTTCTTCTTCTTCTCCTTCTCCTTCCCCTTCTGCTTCTTCTTCTCCTTCTACTTCTGCTTCTTCTTCTGCTTCTTCTGCTTCTTCTTCTTTTCCTTCTTCTGCTTCTTCTCCTTCTTCTTCTTCTGCTACTTCTGCTTCTTCTCCTTCTTGTTGTTGTTGTTGTTGTTGTTCTTCTTCTTCTTCTTCTTCTTCATTCCTACCTGGGGACTTTTAAATTTTCTTTTTCTCTTTCTGTACTGTGAGCCCATTATCTTGGTTTTCTTACCTCATACTCTTTGTGTTGCTCTGCTTCCTGTACCTGCCTCTTTGAGTTTTGTTTCATCCCAACAGCCTTGGTTTGTGACACAGAGCATGAGATGAGTCAGACTGACAGTACAGTTAGTATTTAGAATTGAAATAAGGAAGTCTGTGTCACCAGTGGGTATGTGGAATTGTAGGGTTTTTTTGATAATGTTTTGAGCTTTTGAAAGAAAATTCTGTTGGGGAGCTCAGCTGACAAAAATCCACCCAAAATTTTTCAGTACTTTGTATCTAACAGTTTAGAAATATCCACTTCAAACAATGAATTTAAACATTCTGAAATATTTCCAAAATTCTTCTCTTATGGAGCAGGAAGCCTTAGCAGCATCTGCTAAAGGATCTGCTGTTGCGATGGAAACTTGGATGTGCCTCAGACAAAATTCTGTCTCTGGCAATTGACACTGTCACTGTTGCAGAACAGAGTTCTTTAGTGGATCAAAACATTTAATCATAATTTTTGCAAAATTTACTCCGAATACTGAAGGATGCCTATGCAAAAATTTTACTAACCTTGCTTCTTCAGAGACTGGGAAGACAGTAAAGTGTCCTCCCTTTTTTTTCCCCTGCCATGTTCTCCTAGAAATATTTAAATAATGAGATTCAGTAATATGAACTAAACATGATGCTTAAACATAGGAACAAGGAAGGAATTAAAGAGAATATTTAAATGTGAAAATTGTATAGTCAAACAGCTCCCTATATACTGCTCCCTGTCATCTGATAAGAGGACATTCCCATCTAGTTAGTTTACTCTTAAACCTCAGAGTTTGATGAATTGTTCAGAACCTGTTTCCAGGGGATGATTCTCCCAAGGAAAAAAAGAAAGGCAAAAAAGCATTTTACGAATTTGGAAAAGCAGAATTAAGTGACCTTTTGTGATATTTTCAAGACACATGATAAAAATCCAAATGAATAAAATATTCCAAGTAACAACTTAATGGAGAAATTACATAATTTACACTAATGAAAAAATATTCTTTAAAAAGTGAGTGATTTTCAATTGCATATACAGGTAAGAATGGGAATTGGCTCTTTACCAGCTTAAATGCAGCAAGAGGGATCCATATTCAGTGGATCCTATCTTTGACTTGCATAAAGCTTAAACAACCTTATTTGCTTTATACAGCCAGTTTCTCAAACATGGTAACAAATTATACTTCTTCATTATAAGGAAATAATTTTGTGTTGGATTGCCTTACAAGTCCATGAATTAGATCAACAGCTAAGGGTCATTCTGTTTAAAAATTTATGTTTCTAACGCTATTCTCTAATTTGATAGTTACTTACAGGGTTGCATTTTCTGTAGAAAACTGGACTCTAGTGTTTTGTAAATTAAGTTTTCCTCTTCTTTATCCCAAAGTATTTCTATTCCCTCTTATTGAACAGAAAAAGGAAACAGATATCAAGAAATTGATCTTTGAGATTCTGCCATGTCTGATACACACAAGTCCATTATAAATAAGCAATCAGCTCATAGAGGATGAGAATGGTGATAGGGAGGTGAATCTTTCCTCAGTGCTCTCTGCAGGATCCTTTGTCAGCAGACCAGGGGTAGAATGCATTTACAGAACAGTAGGAGAGAAATCCTACACCATCACAGTGTGTTCCTGGGGAGTAGTCAACTTTATTCACTCATTTGCTTCCCACCTGGAAACTCAAATTAAAAAAAAAAAAATTCAAGCAGTTTTGTCTTTTTGTCCGATTGAATCACACAGTGGAATGTGGGAAGGCAGACAAGGTTCCCTCGTGTCTGCCTACCTTGCTTATCAACACCCAGAAGCAGATGTAGCAACAAGTTTCAGGAGAGAACACAAGCTCATGAAGTCTGTAGGTAATGCAGAACATTTTGTCCTGGGAGTATGGGCACTGAAGGCTATGGTCAACAAACTGGCAGTGTCTTAGATTGAAACATCCTTTATTCTATAATTAATCACAGGATTAATTTTTATTAACATCTGTAAAATGTTGCCACTTCCGTTTTAAGGCATACTCAGTGCTGATGAATATGTGGTTCTTGGTGTTTTACTCGAGTTCCAATTTATTAGACTTTTCTTTCTATTTTTATTGCATTACAGGAACTCAACTTACTGTATGAAAGTGTCCATTTCGCTGACGGTGGGTGAAAATGACACCGGGCTCTGCTACAATTCAAAGATGAAATATTTTGAAAAAGCTGAACTTAGCAAAAGCAAGGAAATCTCATGTCCTGAAATTGAAGATTTTTTATTTCCATTTAGGGAGCCCTGAAATTCTGTGGTATAAGGTAAGGAATGCAAGAGATTTATACCTTCAAATGTGTATTATGCAATGTTCTTATGATTCTCTTGACCTAAGTGTGTTATGAAGCTTGGGTTGTTTTTAATTTTGTCAAGAAAACACAACAGAACCAATGGTAGAAAAGAATTAACTAATTGAGAAATTAAAATGCTTTCTTTACTAAACTGTATGGGAAATCTATGTCTGCTTTACCTGAATAAACAGCTTAATTTTACAGCATAAAATTTAGCATATGCTACCAAAATTTTTGTACATATATGCTTAAAGTTATATTTGCAAATATAATTTCATTTTTTTTATCAATAACTTTACTTCAATATTGGGTTATGCTTTCTAGATCATTACTTAAGGGCCAAGTTCTTGCAAGTAGTGTTTCCTGTGGGCAGTGCAGTAAAATTAATTATGGTATACAAGACTGTGCTACCTAAAATTTAAAATTTTGTGGCCTGGAATGATAATGTCCAAATTAACTGATAGCATATCTAAGATAGGAGAAGTGTAGCCAACTATTTTCTTATTCTCATCTTGGATTTTGTGTCTTTAATAAAATACTTTTTTATATTAAGAATGCATCTTTTCTAGGTGAGAGAACAGAGAGCTTTGATTCTAAGATTGTTTTAGGAAGAGATATATAGCATGCTTATTTCTCCTCATTCTCATCTTCTGCTTCTCTACATTTTTTAATTATAATGTTTTTTAAAATTTGAATTAAAAAAAATATTGTCCCCTGCAGCTTGAGCTACTGGCAATATAAAAGTCATAGATTGCAGACATAGGTTTAATGCTAAATAAGTAAATTAAATATGAGCAAGTCAGCAAACCAATATCAAAAAAAAAAACCACCAAAGGAATCAACTCCCTTTTCTAGCCAGAGGCATAAATATCAAGTCTGGTGATAAAATTAGTTTTAACCAACATCTAAATGGGCTGGATTTTTACATGTTTAGTTTATATACATTTATATCTGGCCTGGGCTCTTGCCTAGCCAACTTTGGGCAGCATTGTCCACAGTGATCCATTTTAAGTGTAAGAACACAATCCCTGAAGTTTTATATTCTCTTTAAACAGGAATGCAAGTCAAAGACATGGAGATCGAGTATTGTGTTTAAAAAGGACACTCTAGTCATTCGGGAAGTTAGAGAGGATGACATTGGAAATTACACCTGTGAGCTAAAATATGGATTCTTTGTTGTCAGAAGAACTACAGAGTTGACAGTTACAGGTAATTACAGGCTTTTTCTATCTCTTATATTTAGGAAAAAACCACTGAATATTGTGGTTCAAGTTGTGTGGGTTTGAGTTGTACCATTTGCACACATCTTTGCTGCGTGCCCAGGTATGAATGGTTGATACATTAAAACTGTCCTGAATACTTCACAGTGGTATCTGTAATACCGTAATACCTAGGCAAGTCTGAGTTTTGTTCTGTTTGAAAAGCTTGTGGGCAGCTAGCTCTTTTTTTTTTTTTAGTGGAAAGTGTGGTCAAGGAACAGGTAGATTCAGAAACCATGTCCTCTTACAGAAAAAAAAAATGTCTATCATATTCTGTCATGTTATTAAATTACTCGGGACATAAAAAAAGCTGTAGCTATAACTCCATGGTACAAGCTCTAATTGTCTTTGGACATGAGAACAGCTGTAGCCACAACCAAAGAGCAGTAGCTCTGTCCCAGTGAGACCAGTTCAAGTGTTGAGCAGTGCATGATGAGGGACAGGAGCATTTTTCCCCTGTTATTCACTCCGTACTTTCTCTAGTTTATAGTTCAAGAACTTCCTGATCTCAATCATCATGCACTGTAGTTACCAATTAATCTATTTTTCATTAGTCTGATTATTTTTTTAATCCATTTAGTCTTGGCTTTGAAAACATTTTGAAGTATTAAGAGTCACATAGTAATTATGTAACATGAATAAACTCTATTATTCAGCAAACAAATGCATTTAATATAACCTGCTTTTAAAACTACCACATCAATATTTAAAATCTATTATGAATGAAAGCAAAATATATGCTGGAATAGTAGCATCCACAGCAGCAGAACAATGTGAAGAATGGTCCACTGAATTTTCAATTCTTCATCAGACCTCTAACCTCCATTTTACAATTATGTAAAACATAGAGCTGAACATACATGTAAGGTAAAAAATGGGCTTTTACAATTATAGGATTACAATGGTAGGCAGGGTGCATCGTGATCTATGTAATGCTGTGTAGTTCCATGATATATTTCCTAAAAGAAGGCAGAATGAGGATTTTCCTGGCAAATTCGAGGTGAACTAGATCCATATGGTTGACAAAGAGGCTTGTGGGTAGAAGTTCTTGCACCTTCAAAATATCTAGTAAACCAAGAAAAGTCATCCAGAATAATTATGTGGGTTGCTCTTAATCCTTTTTTTTGTATATAATATATAAATCTAAAGCACAGCAGCAACTTGTAACACACTTATGTTAAGCATTATGTTGAATTGCAACAGTTTTCTTTAATGGTAAAAAGTTTGTTTTCTCATTCACTGTAACCCATTTTCCCTCCACATGAACAGAAATTATGGTCAATTAGGGAATGCAATTTTTCACTGTGGGATATGTCTGGAAATCATATTGTTTGTGTTGTTTTGGGAGATTCAAGTAATCAATAATATTTATTTAAACTCAATAACCAGGATCTCTTTGTTGTTGTACAACATTGATTTGTTTGGTCAGTACAGATAGGCAATTACTGTCAAGTGATTAACCTCACAATAAACATCCATATATTCTGTTTGATTGACTCTGATATAAAGAAAGCAGAGAAAGATTCTTCAAGTGTGTGATTTATACCAGAATAATGTCAATTATCTTTTGCAATATTTGGTACCTGGATTTCAAAAGTACATATTTACTGTATTTTTAAGTTATGCCTTCTGTCCTTTTGGTTGGTGCTCCACTGCACAGCAGTATTTCAACAGGCTCAGACTGACAGAAAAGAAAAAGAAAAAAAGCATTGGAAGCATATTCATGTTACTATTTGTAGGAATAGTTTTTAAAAAATGTAATTCATCACTTGTAGTGTAGGTAGGAGTTCAGTATTTAATGTTTAACTAGACAAAGACAGAAAGAGAGGCTGATTTTGATGTGCTAAAAATGAATGAATTCATAGGGAGGGAACCATTCAATTTCCACCTCTGCAAACCCCAGCAGATTTAAGGACAACCTCCAAATTAGTAAACCCCATATAATCTTTATAATATTATGTGAATAAACAGAACAAGCAGATAGATTTAGTCATAGTACTAATTTTTTTACACCTGTTCCTTACTACCTCTTCTCTCTGGGCAACTGTGGACAGTCACCATTTAAGGACTCCCTTCCTTTCTCCCACACAATGTGTTTTGTCAGAATTGCTGTCTCCTTTAGGGAAACCTGCTGCTTTTACAGACCATTAACTATGGATGCAATTATAAACATGTTATTTTCAATATTGGTGTTGTATATTCTTGTTATAACCTCTGTGCTTTAGACCTTAAATATCTGTGTACCTCATAGTGAAACATGGAAGGGCTCATATTCTGATTTATCATTAAAGATGAAAAATAAGAAGGGAATCCACACATTTAGAAAAAGATCAAACTCACTTAATAGGCAGTATCCATCTCATCTAAGTATAACAGTTGAAAACCCCTAAGCCATGGAAAAAATATCATTTCCTTTCTGTTTAAAAAATGAGAAAAGAAATTGCCCCTTTTAAGCTTAAATTATAAGTACTCAATGTCACCTTGGGTACAACTTTATAATACACCTTTAGAGTAACAACTATTTCATGGCTTACTTTTTCTTTTTTGTTTGTTGTTTTGGGGTTTTTTTGCTTAGTTTTTTTTCTTCTTTGATCTTAATGGAAACTTTTTCAAATTTTTTGAAGATGTGTATCTCACACTGAAAAAATATAAGTGATTTGAATCAATTTCTTTATTGTTCTGAGATGAGACCTAGAAATTCTCTGTTTTGCAAAACAATATATACTGATTATACTGATTGTTTTAGCTTGTAATTAATCAAAATATTCACATAAAAAGCATAATTGGTAGGCTTTTTGGGTTTTGGTTATGCAATTACACATTCCATAATGTCCTGCAATGTACAAAGGAATATATACGTGGAATTTTATACGTGGAATTTTAATTAAGGCATTCCTGCTGTCTCTGACATAATTAATTAAGAATGTTTTGAGTGTTGGGAAAGAAGCCTATTAGGAAAGTACAGTATTAATTTATTCATGGTGCACAACATGGGTCAAAAATACTTTCCTTCAGTGATTTATTTTATTTAAATATGAGGTTTAACAATTTTTATTTTTTTTTTAATCTATAGTACTAAGTCATTTGTATGCTCTTTTTGTCATTTGTATGCTCTAAGTCACTTGCAAACTCTTTCTGCTTTTGAAGGGTTTCCTTCAGGTCAAATGATGTCCAGCCTGTGTCAGAAAGAATATACCCATTCCCACTGCAATAACATATCGTTCTCCACCATGAACATCATAAAACAAACAGACCCTATCATACTTGCAGTTGGAATTTTACTTTTTCTGTTTTAGTTTTAAATATTAGAACACTTTTTTCTATTCTGTCAGAAGTAAGAAAACCTTATACCTTGCAGATGGAACCAGAGCTAATCAGTAGGTCCTTAATCCTGAAACCTTTCCTCAGAGATACACTTTGTTTTCTTTGTTCAGTGATTAGACCCTGAGAAGTTCCCTTGGAAACAACTCCTGCTGGAAGGAGCACAATTTTAGATTTACAGATTCCAACATGTTTACAATCAAGCTATAGGAATAATAAATTGTCAGAGTAATTTTTTTGCTATTATTTAAATTTTTCTGTCTTCAACCCATGACTTTTTTCATCTCTAGGTTTTTTTAGGCAATAAAAAAAGGAATGCATTTTTTCTCATTCAGTTATGCTATAGTATATTCAGTATGCTGTAGTATATTCAGTTATGCTGTAGTCAACTCTTAGTGCTGTTAAAAGTTTGGGTCATATCGAATAAGCTTTGTCTCTTTTGCTTTCTGACAGATTTAGTCCTCATTAGCATAATGGGAAATCTTAAATGACTACATGTATGTATGTATTTTTAGAGATTAAAAGATCACTGTGAAAATAAATAGTATGAAGAAATAATTATAATTAAATTATATACCTAGCCTCACAGCTCAAAACATGTGAATCTTTTATATACAGCTAGCCACCATATATTGTGAATAAAAAAAAACCAAAAAAAAATCCTGAAGAGGACACACATGCACACATACTTTGAAGGTTATAGCCTGCTCTTAGTGGTCTGTGTTTTAACTGTGTAAGACAAAATGTTCACTATTTTTTCCCCAAAAAGTTGGCTTCAATTTCTTCCAGGTGTGCTGCTCTTTCACATTCAATTCACATTCAGAATGCAGAGAGGTGCTGCCATTAGGATGTTCCTCTTTATTTTTAGCAGGTGCTAGGTGAGAAAAGTATTAAAGAACAAAGAGAGTTGTTTTCCAAGCATTTAGAGATTTAGCACAGACTCTGCTTGGTTTCTGAAGTTATTGACTGGTATGAACCATATTGAATGTACCCAGTGACTACTTGATTCAGCTGATCCCATAATTATCAGAGCTGATGTTCATTCCTTTCGTTCATCATTAATTTAATTCAATTCCAGAACATACTCAGATAGAAGTTCTATTTACCATTATTCTGTGCGAAGACTAATAAAATATAAAGCAAACAATAGACTCATTATGAAAGCAGCATGTTCAAAATACTAACCTAGCATTTTAAAATGCATAAAATCCTGTAGGTTTACACAGTTATGGCTGAAGAGTAGGATGATTTTTTTTTTTGTAAATTAGAAATGAGTGATTTGCAATCATTTTAATGCACCTGAAAACAAGGATCTAAATTAATTTCCTGTGTGTATTTGAGCAATAATAATCAAAACATTATGTTGATGTTGGATAAAATGTTCTCTATAAATGTTCCTTTTTTCATATTTATTGTAAATGGGGTTAGAGGATCATTCAAAAACAGGCTTATATGAAAACAGCAATGACCAAAGCTTTATGTATTTTACTTCAAAGGAAGTGAAGATGATGTCATGTACTCTGTGTTATAAATTGCATTGATAAATTAGAAAATCAGCTTCAGCATTTTGGCAAAGAGATGCAAAAGTTAAAGTGAGAAAAAATTCCAGATTTTCAACCTTGCTGCTGGTGACCTTTTGACATTTCTTCCTTTGTCTTCCTATGCTGCTCACAAAGACCAGTTTTAATTATTAGAGATTACTCATATCATAATTAGGGTAGAGAGAAGATCCTCCAGAAAGTAATTCAAAGAAGTAGGCAAAGCAGGGTGGTCAGATGAATAAAGACCTGATGAATAATTTGTTCCTGTTGGGTGATGTGTTTATGTGCTCATCATTCTGGACAATGTCCTATTTCATGCACAGGATACTGCTCTCTTTCTGTTATTTACCAAAAGTCCTCCAGGATGTGGCCACTAGTAGTTGATGATGTAGTCATGATTTCTGCTGGAGCCCTGTACTCCCTGTGGACAATACAGTGACAACAAAAGTGAGGGGGATATTTCAATAATTGGTAAGAAATAGAAGAAATCTTAGTCCACAATCACAATGAAGAATTCCACTTAAATTAAAAAAATTAGATATTATGCAAGAGGTGCAGTGCATTACCACGCATACTGTTGTTAAATTTACAACAATTTTGCTTATTTCAAAGTGTTATTATAAACCTGATATATTTTTTAATTTATACTACTTTTTTCCTGAAGATTTTTTTTTCTTCAACTTTGGCTTTGTGTGTAAGATTAAAGACTAATGTAAAATAATAAGTCCAAAAAAGTTGGTTTTCTACATCAGGTGAGGGGAAAAAAATAGAGAAATGACATTTCCAAAATAGAAGTTTATTTGTGTGAGTCAATTTCCCTTTCTTCATGAGTCATAGGAGAATACTGAAATAAAAACAATGTGAATGTATGTTGTTACCAGGATCATTGTTTCAGTTTAGTGTAGTGAAGTTGTTAAGATGAATTCTACAGAGAGAAAGAATTTGCAGACAAAAGTTTATCACAAAAAAGTGCTAGTGACTACTAAAGATATAAAAGACTTATAAACTTGTAGTTTAATAATATCTCACAAAATTAAATAAATCTGTTGTTAAGGCACCCAAGATGCTTGTTAAACAACCTTTGAAAAAGTAGATAAATTACACTGAATGTTAATGTTTCACGTTATTGCTATGGGATCAGAAGACTTCATTTTACTTTTACATTCCCCTAGAGTACGTTAAATCCACCTATACTGTCCTAACTAAACATTTGTCATTTCCAAAGCTTTTCTTATACTGCTTTAGATAATTTATATGTACAGTGGAGTCTTCCAGGATGGTACTTTAATAAACCAGAGTATAAAATGTACCAGTACAATAGCATAAGGACCTTGTATTGCCCCCATCCTAAAAACAATCTGTATACATTCTTAAAAACAGTCTATACACAATTAGACTGACTGAATATTTAGGTTTAAAGTGGAGACAATTTTTCCAATGCCTTCAGTGTCTTTTAAATGGCTTAGGCAAGTTCTAATCTCAGAGCTACTAAGCAAAATTATATTGGTAATACATATGTTTAAAGAGAAATTCCAGACAATACGTGTACCTGAAATCATTGCAATTGTTTTTAGAAGCAGGAAATTTTTGTTTGCAGAAGAAAAGGAAAGACACCTCATTTTGACTGCAGCAATATCACATGGGGAAATGTGTGTTAATAGAATAGTAGCCTCAAAATCATCTAGAAGGTGTCTAATATATGTTCCACTATATTAAAAGAGTAACTTCTCTTAAAGAGTATTGACATCCTCCAAAATATTGTCATCTCCCATTCACCAGCCCCCCAAGGGAAAAAAAAGGCTTTTTTTTCATGCTGTTGTCTCAAAGTATTAATAAATTACCCAAAACATCATAGTATATAAACAATAGAAAAACAGTCAATACCAAATTTAAGAAACAAGTTTTACTTGGAATTCTATTTTATTTATAAGGACCCCCATGGCAGGAAGGAAGGAATGATGAATCTGACTCCATGTTCTCAGAAGGCTAATTTATTATTTTATGATACTATATTATATAAAAGAATGCTATACTAAACTATACTAAAGAATACAGAAAGGATACTTACAGAAGGCTAAAAAGATAATAATGAAAACTCGTGACTCTCTCCAGAGTCCTGACACACCTTGACCCTGATTGGCCAATGAGTGCAAACAATTCACAGCAGAAACCAATGAAACAATCACCTGTTAGACAAAAAAATCTCCAAACACATTCTGCATGAGCAAAACAGAGGAGAAGCAAAAGAGATAATTATTGTTTTCATTTTTCTCCAAGGCGTCTCAGCTTCCCAGGAGAAAAATCCTGGGTGAAGGGATTTTTCAGAAAATGTGAATGTGACAGAATTCTGTTATTACAAGTGGGAATCAAGACTGAAATCTTAGTTTCTCTGAGATTGGTGTCCATTTGCTCTTTGACTTAAAGAGTCAATTTTTCATTTTTTGACTTTCTGGTTATGAAAGATCAGAACTGATGTTAATTTTAAAAATTAAAAACAATTTTTAAAGAATCCAGCTCTGCAAGTCACCCTGATGTTTTATTGGTTATTCTGTCATGCATTTTTTTTCAATTGATGAATGAAACAATTTTATAAAGGTAATTTATAAAGGTAATATCTATTCTTTCCTCATGCCTTAGGAACTGGCAAAATGTATGGTGGCTGCATAGTGATCCTCCAAAACAGGATGAACAAGAGATTTTTTTTTTTACTTTTATTTTTTTATTAATAAAAAGGAAAAACCTACCCATCTATTTCTACATTAATATAAAGTACAAATTTTAATTCTGAATTACTGAAACTATAGTTCCTCCTTGTGTACTCACTTTGATAAACAGTTTGTTTCAGTCCTTACTGGAATAAATTTGGGTAAAACACCTACTGACTTACTGTAAAAATAGAACTAAAATTCAGCAGTCAAGAGAAATAACTCTAGGGTACGTTATCTGAAAAGTTTAAAACTTAAAGATATGTTAAAAGGAATAGAAATTACTACATCAAAATTGTGTAAGAATTTAACTTCTGATGCTTTACTTATCTATGTGAGAGCTTAATGTAAGAAAACAATTTCACCAGCTTTTTTTTTTCTCTGTGTGAATGTGATAACACATAATAATTGCTTGAATATGAAAAAGAAATTGGAACCAGCAATGAAATTTTTCCATTTCTACATTGCAGTTTTTCCTTTTGCTTTGGAGTATTATATTCACACCCAGAACAGGATTAATTAAAAATATTAGCTATAACTTTATAGAAATATGACTGAGGAGTGATATAAATCAGTGAATTTCCTCCAGATTCTTTAAACAAAGTAAAGATGGAAGAACTAGAGTAGAAAGATGCCTGTGAGTTTTCCCCCTTTCTAAATCATTCTGTTTCACCTCACTGCATTCTTTCCATGTTCAACAAGAGGATTATATTTCTCCAGACACTTGATATGACAACAAACATTTCCAGCCCTTAACAAGCCCTTTGTGGAGCTACTAGTCCCACAGCATAATTTTACTCAAGTTGTGGAAGGTTTATTTATCGTGCATACATGACCTGTTGTGTGCTTTTTTCCCCTAGAGGTAAGACTCCTCTCACCTAAGTTTAATATTTATACCCACTGGCATATGAGCTGGCTGCTCCTCCTGGCAATTCTGTGATGTGACTGATATCCTCTTTATGCCAATGTGTGGAACATCAGATGAGCTGAGTTTTACAGAATTCCACTTCCATCTCTTGACTATTCAAGGCTTTAGTTGACAAACTTAAATGTAGATTTATAATATAGGCATCTAAATCACATGAATCCTACTCTAAGGTTTCAGGGCTGTTATGGTTATAACCTTTGGAAATGGCAAGATGGCTCTACATTATATTTTCTTGCTATAAAATAAGTGTAAAATTTCATGTCAGCTTTTTAAAGCAGACAAGTAAAAATCTATAGTAGAAATATTATTTGTTTTTTAAACAAGATGTACAGCTGAGGAAAAAAAAAGCACAAGCTTTTGGATGTTCAAGGCATCTTTAAATCTCAGGAGCTTAATGTACCAGTTGGTCTAATACAATATATTGCTTTTACCTTGATATGCCTAAAGCAAAATTACTGTTATTATTTTTCATGGTATTTAAGTTTTCTTAGGATGGAATCACAGCATGCATTTCTTTAAGCTAGCTGCAGTGTGCAAAATAAGTATAGGGTTTTTTATTAAAATATTTCTGTTTTGATTAATTTTGGCAGTTAGAATAAACTGTGCTGCAGTGTGTTACTCATGTTACACCAAATTTCCCTTTTTCATTTTGTGCTTTATTTGAAAGTGATGATAGTGACTGCAAGACAACTGGAAGCTTTCCTTTTATACTTCACTATTCTCAATTCAGCACAAACTAAATATAAAGAAAAATGAGTCCTCTTTGAAAACAATGGTTTTGGTTTGAGAGCTGCAGTAAACAGAATAAATGTTTTATTATAAAGTAGGTGGGTTACGACACTTCAGTGTAGAGATGGAAAATTTATTTTAAGCTCCTATTTCTGTTCAGTACTTACACACATCTTCTAACAGGGCATTTTTAATGTTCCTGTCAATAGTGTCTAATGCCCAGCTGAGTAAAGAACTGAGGAGAGAGGTGATTTCTGTTGTCTTGTTGTATAGCTCTGCCAGGAAACCTCGTGTCTTCCGTGCACATCCAAGTGAGAAGTACAACTCACCATGAATATCTGGTTCCTTCAGAGCTTTGAGCCTGGCACTAGAGCCCCAGCACCAGCTGCCTTATGGCATCCTGGGCTGGACCTGTTCTAACACGAACTGGTTAGACCCTCTGACTCTTTGCATTTTCACTGAAATGAAAATGCACATGTCTTTGTAATTGCCTCTCAGTTTGTGATTTCAGTGGCCCAAGCCATTCTCTCTCAAAGCCTCTTTGCGCAGCCTGCCCCATGAATGTCCAAACCAGTGATGCATTTTGGGTCTTGGTGTCACATCTACGAGGTGCAGCAGCAGGAGACACATTTGAGGGGCCACACTGCCTCCCCACAAACACTGCTCTGGCTGTTCCTGCCCTCCAGCAAACCACCCATCTGCCCATCGCACCCTGGGCACAATGTGGGGAGTGGCAGTGGGAGAGCCAAATCCTGGCAAGAAAGGCAGCACAAAAAGTAATCCCCCGAGATGGAGGGAGCAGGGGCCACCGCTCCTGCGGGGCCAAAGTGAGCACCTTCCCACCTGGCCACAGCCTCCAGGCCAGCAGCCACCCCTGCATGCAGCAGCAGCAGAGCCTTGCTGACATCCTGTTTTGAATTTTCAGGTGTTTTGTTCCTTCAAAACAATTCCATTGGAATTTTTGAGTTAGCGTTCAGAATTCAAAAAGTCACTCATGAATAAAGAGGCAAAGGGCAAAAAATGCATTGTGGTAAGCTCATTTAAATAGAAATAGGCTCATTCCTTTGTGTGAGTTGCATATGATTTTTTATTCTTTTAATCTAATATCTAGATTTTTATGAGTAAACTCAGTTTTCTGAGGAGCTACTCTGACACCATCAGGAAAAATGAAAAATTAAGGCTAGGTGAGCTGTTTGTCATTTTCATACAGCTAACCCTGTCTAGACTTTTTGCTTATATTTGAGCAGTGACAGTTTATTAGGATGAATGGGAGGGCAGGAATAGAGATGTAGGAAGAAAAGACACTTGCAAAATGTGGATAATGTGACATTTAGTAGAGATTATGTGATCACACAAGGAAAAGCATTTATTGTTCTTCCTATTCTCACCCACAAATAAAAAGCTGTACACTTATATAGGAAATAGCCCTATGTAGCTATTTCTCTTACTAAGAGAAGCTCCAAATACTGAAGAAAAATGCTTGAAAGATCTAGTCTGGCTTTTGAAAAGTCAAGGACATTTCAAAATGCTTTTGCATGTATTCTGTAATGCCTTACACTAATATATTATAAATGGTAGTTGGCAGATTACATCTCGTATTTTCAAAAGCTAATGTCTGTACTGTTCTGCTCTAGATGTCTTCTTGTCTACGTGGTTCAAAAACATCTTTGTGATCTGTCAGAGTAGTTTTGATATGCACAGAAAGCTGAGAGAACAAGGGTTTATAAACTCCACTCGAAAGACATACAGGTAGAACTGCCTGCTAGGGGTGGGCAGAAAGCATAAAGCACTGAAGGTGTCTTACTTTAGACTATAGTATAAATAAATTGGAATAAAATATTATACATACAAGTTCAGGGTCTTGTTTTTACTTAATAGTTCCATAAGACACATGATAACTGTCAGTATTTTTTTTAATAATCCATCCTTTGAAAACAGCAGTTCTTAAAAATGTACTGTATTGAAAAAGAAAACTAATCCAAACAAGATAAATTGTGGGAGGGTTGGGCATTTCAGGCCAAATTAAAAGAATTTCACAACTTGAAAGTTATCTTTCCACTTTTGAATGTACGACAAAGTCACTCTTCTAAGAAAACATGAGCTGATCTGGTTTCCTTATTAAACTGAGTGCTTCAGAGTATCAAAGGGCAGAAAACTTGCATTAACTTGATTAAAAAGTACTATACAGAGTCAACAGAAAAATGACAAATTTACTTCTGTAATTTTAAAAGGATTTTGTGGGCTGAAAGGAGGGTTTTTTTAATAAGTTAATTGTTGCAGAATGATAACTACATGTGTGGAAGGTCCTTATAGCTCCTGCTCATGTATATTATGGAAGAGGAAATAAAATTAGTAGAGTAAGAAATGCAATTCTGATTCAAAAACTCAGTTGGAGGTGGTCCTAATTCTTGTTCTTTTATGGCAATTGATAACATCTAGTTAAATTAACTGAACTATTGTTTAATTTTCAGGATGTGGATTGTACCTTCAACATGCATAGAAAAAGGGTATTTATTCTTGTAGAGGCCTTTTAACATTGTCAACAAGTTAGGACAGAAAAAAATTGCTTTGTGCCATTTCAGCCATTAAAAGAGAAGCTAACCCAGTGCTAAACCTGTAGTCTGTAAGGGATTTTGAGAAAAGAAAAAAATCATTTGTACTGGATTGGTGGGCTGTTATGTTAAAAATTTGAAAGAGGGTGAAAAGTGTACTCATCTACAGCTAAGAGGCATTTGGTGATTTTTTACCTATTTTACCTCTAATAAAAACAATAGTCACATATTAAAATCAGTTTTACCTCTTCTACTTTTAATTGTAAATATTCAAGTGTTTTAATTAAACATACGCATGCACACATTCATTAAATTTGAATGGAGTTTGCTGACTACCAGTCAACAGAAAGAAATCTTGAGAGGAGTGGATCACACAGGTTGCTTTTGTGGTTTTTTGTTTGTTTGTTTTGTGAGGAGAAAAAAAAATCTTTTAAAACTGCTTTGCTGCATGTGACCTTTACCTAATTTTGAGTAACACGTAGTTTAAGAAATATATGGAACTTTCTGCCTGGAAGGAAAATTCATTTTTAACAGGAGAATGATGATTTAAAATCCTGCTGTGTTTTTAGGAAGTTCTTCTATGAAATAAGAGGCAGACTATTAATTCCTATAGTAATTAATACATCAACTCTTCTCCTAAATAAGATCATGATTTTCCTGGGTGCAGGATAAGAGTAGCTATAAATTCAAACCAAGGCAGCAGAATAGCTGTGGATAGAGCATTTATTTAAGACAAGCATATATTTCTCTCTACTGTGCAATGGGAGCCTGAGAAGACTGCAACATATTTGTGGTGTACGGGAGAAAGTGAATATGCAAATATAGAGGGAGTAATAGGCTTCCACCAGTAGAGAAAGGAAAAATACACGTAGAAAAGACAGTGGTTTATTTTTTTTCTACAGGAAGCCCCAGTGTAAATGCAAGTATGATTTTCCCTACTGTGGGATTTTCACAAGATAGTATTGACACTAAAGACTGGTGAGGTAGTCAGAAGTTCTGAATGTATTTAAATGAATACAGTTGTATCTGTCATCATGAATTGCTGCTATAATCACAGCTTTTAAAACCCACCGTTGGCTTCAACATTCCATGGTACAATGGAACTCTTCAGAACTGGAATAGTTGTTGACATTCCATGAAAGAAAACAACAGAAGTGGAATGAATATGCTTAGATTTCTTTTTACTCTGTACAACTGATTTATAAAAAGAAATAGCAGAGCGAGAGAAAAACAAGAAAAACCACTGTGAAAAGTAATTAAAGATAGTAATAATTGGGAAGAGTAAAATACAGCTACAGCTATGATAGAGAATATTTGTCACTATTTAAACTATTAGATGGATTTTTTAAAATTGAATATTGTTATATCATTAGCATTATCATCGCTATTGCGCAGAATTTTGTTTCTAATTTCTGTTAAAAAATAAGGTTATGTAAAGTTTTTAATTTATCATTTATGTACCAGCGGGCTGCATAACTTTTATACAAGATTTGTTCAGTTTAAGCTGTAAGTATTTCGATTCTAACTGCTTAGAAGTTCAAAGGTGATAGATTTTTAGTTAAATTTTTGTATTATATATTCTGTCTAAATTAGCTGGTGATGAATGTACTGTACCTGAATATCATTGAAATGATGCTTTCATGAAAGTTTGCTGCCCAAGTGTGTATAGAATGATACAGTGAAAACATCAGCCAAAAACAAATCTAGACATCCTTTTCTTGTTTAAAAAATCATGATTTCCCTCTCCCCCTCCAAAGGGTAGCTCTCAAAATCGTTTTAGAATTTGTATGAAATACGGTGAAGAGCTTTGCCTTTACCTGTCAGCTTTGCCTTTACCTGTCATCATGAAATACTTCAACTGCAGCATGCAGCCTTTTCCTGTTTGAAAACCTTTAAAACTGTTGTGCTCATTCTAAGGAATAAAGAAAGTGAGAGGCTCCAAATTGCCTTTGAAGCTATTACTACATAATCCACTGCATGATGTTCCTTTACTTGCTTTGCTGCTTTTATTCTAGAAATGGCATTATAGCAAAGTAAACAACACTGTCAAATATATAAACCTATTTTTCTCCCTCCCTAAGGTTATGTTAGCTACCTATACAGACATTTGAGAGATATCTTTGCATCTTACAGCACAAATGGTAAACAATATTGAAATATAAATGTACGAAGAATATTAGAATAGGTTTGTAAAAAACTAGATTAACATTTAATAAGGCTTTATTATACAAATAATCTGTCACAGCCTGTAAATCCTCCTCCTCCTGCTGCACTGAGTAAAAGCAGAACACCTTAGCTAGGAAAAATCAGAAATACCTTTAGTTTTGTCTGCTAAATATAGGGTGGGACTTTTGCATCCACATACCAAATTGTTTTTAAATAACCTTGATTGTCCTTTGAGACTTGATCCACATGCTTGGAACTTCACCAAGCATTGTTAAACAGGTTAGAGTGCAGGCTGTAAATATTGAAATTGTGAGTCTGAGGCAGCTTGACAACTAGACAAGCATTTAGAATTCTTCTAATCTTTTTTTCATATGACATCTGTTAAGAAGTGAATGGTTACATTAGAAATCAAGCCTATAACAGTTGCTTGCTATCCCCTTGTTTCCTTTCTGGAAAATATACCTCTGCCTAATACAGAAAAATTGAATGAAATTATTTGGAATATCTTTTTTTTTTCAGAGCAAAATCTTAATGGTTAATGAAATACAAATGCATAAGTAAATGAAAATATATAATTGAGAACTTAGACTGTGTGGAAGTGAAGAAACGTGGGAGGAGGAAATGTTAGAGAAGGCAGATATTGCAGTAAATGAGGCTCAAAAACTCTTAGTAGTACTTGTGGGAATTAACTATTAAGATGTGCTGCCTGAAAGATCACAATGTTCACAAAATCTTATTTCTGAATGACATAATTTTGTTACTTGCATTGCAGTTCCATCAAATGATGATTTTTGTGACACTGCTGGAGTTGGTGAAATGTCACCCCTGTCTGGCAGTCATTCTTGAAAAACAGGCTACCAACAAAATAAATAAAACCGCATTCTAAACAGATACTGCAATACTGCATTACAAGAGCAGTCATAGGCAGGAGCTTTCTGGGTGTCTTCAGACAGTTCCAGGTTTGGAGATATTTAAAAAAACAAAACAATAGTTTCACTGCTGATGAATTCAAAGTCTCAGAACTCAAAATCTCTCTTAATCTCTCAGTCATCTGTACTAGATTCATGAGAAGAGGGACTAAACCACACAAAATTCTCATTTATAAATTAACAGGCATATCTCATTGTGATTCCTGTCTGACAATGTCTACATCACAGAAAATGCCATTACAGTGACCAATAATTGGTACCATTTTGGGTCATCTCGGAGAAGATGAGACTTGGATGGTTTTGGAGGTTGCACTACCAGCCTCACTATTGGGCAGAGTCCCAAAAGTACATTGGAGTGCAGGGAGGATGAAGAAACCTCTCTGCTCTGGTTTGTAGATAAAGAATTTGGTTCATGACATCATGATTCTTTGCCACTCAGGATAAATAACTTCATTTGAAATTAAATGGTCTCTGTCTGATTTCAAGACATCTTTCAATAGTTTGCCTGCAGCTGATATAGAAATGGAAAAAATAATGCTTGAATGGCAAATCAAGATGGTTACTGAAGTGTTGCCTAGATTCAAATTGGGTTAGTTTTTTTGTATGTTTTGTACACAGAAAAGAAGAAGATTGGATTATCTGAATTAGAATTTAACTTAAATGTATTGATCCCTACTTAAGGAGATACCCAAATTACTCCTAGATGGTGATCTGCCTGGGGATCAGCCAGAGTTAGGCTAAACTGCAAACTTTTATGTTGAAGGACTGTGATGTATTTTAATTTGTTTAACAGCATTTTTAGCTGTTGTACTTGATGAACTTAGGCATCTTATTCAACCTAAACAATTCTGTGGCACTATAATTCTATGAAAAAAGCTGTGGTATTCTCTTATGTCACTACAAGATCCCTTCAGCCCAGCCGTATTTTGGAGCCACATAGTTCAGCAGCTGACAGTAGGTATCAGTATTAGTGTGTGCACTAACTCTTGCCAAGGTCCTGAATAGAAGGTGATTCTTTGCTCTTTGCATTTGAAGTTCATCATTGCTCTATCAGGATCCCAGACTTAGTATTCTCTGAATATTTTTCTAATTTCAAATAATATTTTGGATGTTTAAAATTAAGTTGGAGACAGTTGTCATGAAACCAAGTACTTTTTGCTTCAATCATGGATAATTGTTTTCAGATCGCAATTAATAGGGTAAAAATCAGTATTTGCGCTCAGAAAGGCAGTATTACTTCAAAACAAAGAAACAGAACCCCACCAGCTCACAGCAGAAATCAGTGTTGCCTGTTCTGCCTATCTCAAAATGTGAAAGGAAAGCAGAGCACTTGCACTCTGCTGTCAGTATCCTGCCCAAATTTCAAGCCATTGCTTTTAAGTTCACGGCAGCACTGCACTTCTACAGCTCCTATCTCATCAAACCTGCTGCAAAATTAAACACTGAACTTTGCTCTAAGAGCCAAGGCAGACACTGGAATTTTCCATAATGCTCAGCTGAAATTTTCCTGTGCTGCTACCAGTCTGCCTCCCTGTTGGATCTCAGGCTGCCCACAGCCCTGCTCCTTGAAGAGGAGCTGTGCAAAATGCTTTGCAGCAGCACCCACTTGGTAATTGTTTTTCTGTCTAAAGTTTCCAGTGCTTCTAAACCAGGCAACATATCAAACTGGCAGTGAAAACTGCACAATCCTTGGTTGCCTGTGACTGTCAAACCTCCCAGAGTGGTGTTGGCAGGTGAGAGCTGCTCATTTCCAGCTAATCTAGATTTTTCTAGCAAACTGAAGACAGGTTGGATGTGGCACTGCTGGGACCAATCTTTAGCTTCGTACTCAGTAAAATGCAGAAAATGTTCTCAAACACATTTTCCAATTTCTTTATTACAAATAGAGGCATGTAACACTTAGTGTGCTTGCCTTCCTGGTCACAAACTCTTCTGATCACATTCTGAGAGACAGAAAAGTCTTCAGATATTCCCTTCAGATTCTGTAATTCCAGCTTGGTTCATAATTTTATTATGTGCCAAACAGCATTTGGACATCAGAGGAATGCATCAGTCACCCTGAATGATTTATAGAAAGATTTTTTTTTTTAAACTAGCTTTTTAAAAATTAAAATTTTTTGAATTAATACTGCTCTGAGTTTCATAATTGTAGACATAGAAGAGCATACCTGTGAAACATGTAGAGCTACACAATAGGTAGATGCAACTTTATTTACCCAAAAGGTACTGTCTGGATAATAAAGCAGGCTAAAGTTCCTTCATGAATTATCATCTTTCATGGAAAACTTTCATTAGCCCCTCACTGACCCTCAGACCATTTTAAGAATTACATTCCCTTCCCCTCACATGGCAGTGAAAAGTTGGGTCAAATGGGACTGCCATTCTGCTTCCCCAGGAGGTCAAGACTTAGTGTTAGAAGATGTCTCTATCTACCATTAGTGCTGCTTCATAATAAAAAAGTACCCATGGAGCAGGACTAAGCTGTCTTGAAACTCTGACTTTTCCCCATGTAAACTTTTCCTCTCTGCCTCTTGCTTATCAAGGAGTTAGACACCTTATGAAGTGAAAAATAGGCATGACATTCATAGAACCATGTGTGTGTACATAGGTATACACATGATAGGAGGAAGTTAGAATAATAATAGATTGTTCAGACCTGAAACATAGTTCCTATGAACCCAATTTTCCCCCCTAATTTTGGCCAAAACTGAGGACTATGTCTTTCCTGGTCACCTCTGGTCCTAGTTATGGTACATCAGGCTCTTGATTACAATTTTTAATTGTCAACAATTCTCACCTTCAGCATTTAAACTATAAATATCCAGTTCTTTCCAGTGATTTCCTTCAATACAGCACTGCTGCCTCGTTTAGAGTGACCTCCCAGAAAAATAAGAATTATGAAAATAAAATTGTTTTGCTCTGTTCTCTTATGATTTCACTGAAATAAATTTGCATGAATCAGACTAGAACTGTGTTCACCTGAAGGACCAGAATATAATCAAACTGGAGTAGCACTCCATTGCCTTTAAAAAGAGACTGATCTTTTTTAATTTGCTTCTCAATACGTACTTAAATAAATAAGCTTTTTAAAACATGGCATGAGCTGATTAATTAACCAAAAGATTACTTTGGAAAGAGACTGTGCAGCAAAATGGCCTTAGAATGAGATTCCTTTCAAAACAGATTATCTTTTTAGCCATTTGCAAGTTTCTCATTCTTTGTCAAAAATTTTTTAAAATAAAAAAGAAAATAGAATGACAGAGAAAAAATTATGAAATTGGAGTAAATACATTTTCTTCAACACTTCTGTTCTTTAAAGGAAAAATATTTCTATTCCTGGTCCCTACGCAAACATTGTAATAAATGTAATTAACTGTGGAAATATGAAGCAGAAGCAACTGCTTGGAGGTAGGAGGGATATTTCCTTTGCATTTGGCATTTAAAACAGGTCTCAGATTGGCAAAGGCTTTTTTAGTCTGATAGGCTGAAGCCTATCAGATATAGAGATATTATCTATTGCTGAAATTGTTTCTAAAAATAATCATTATCACAGAAATTCCAAGAAAGTTTGGTTTTTTGTGTTGGTTTGTTATTTTTTACAAAAAACTATTTGAATTTGAGCTAATACTTTTATTGGAAAACTATGCAGCGTGTTTTCCAAGCAGTCTTTTTTCTAATTTCTTTCTTTGAGATATCTTTGATCTAGATTCTTTGATATAGATTAAGTAATAATGACAAAGACCAAGAAATGGGGAAAAGAGGAGTATGAATTTGTGTATAATCTTAGCTGTATTCTCAAAGAAGAGAAATGTACACTGACAAATATAGGATGGCATTACAGGGCCCTTTGACAGCAGCTTCTTCTGTATTACTGTTTCACAGGACATGAGAAATGATGTTTCTTTCTTCATAGTGAGAGATGGAGGTCAGTAGAATATTTCCTCTCTGAAAAGAATTGAAAGATGCTGCCTCTTAGATTAATGTACATTAGTATCATAGTTTATGGAAGAAAAGCCAATTTTGGGCAGTAGGGCTGTGGTTTGGCAAGTCAAACCTCAGTGACACAATTAATTGTCTTCTTATAAGCACTGACATTACTGCCCAGTATGTGTCAGAATTATGGTCCAAAGCATTATGAGCCCTAGGCCTACTTGTGATTTTAGATCATGTTTAGCTGTAAGAAGGGAGAAAAAATTCTCATAAATTGCTTTTTTATTTTGATATCCATGCTACATTTTTCAGCTTCCTCCATGAGGCATTTCTGTCCGTCAGAATCTCCACTCTCAAATAAACTTTCCTAAGATATTATTCATGCAAAAGAGTATTTAAAGATTTGTATTGATGTGAGACTGTTTCAGTTGGCACTGGAACTGCCTTATGTTTACATCTATCAGGTACTCACAGCATATTTGATCCTCTCTAGGGAAATACATCCATGATCCAGCTGCCTGGAAGTCCCTGTTATCAGCCTGCTGCCAATAGCTGACATCACTTTGGGCTGTATCTGAATTTTAGTTCTTGAGTAACTTTTAATGGGGCATGACATTTATATTCATTATGTGCTTTCTGTGTTCATCTTTTTTTTACATTCCTCATTTTTCCTGTAGTCATCCAGTCTCTTCTCTTAGTTAATTCAAAACCAAAGGGTATCATAGTAAAAACATGGATATGTGTTCTGCTTTTGAAATGGTAGGAGTGCATTAAATAGTGAAAGAAGAAATACAACAAAACTAGCCCAGCTCTTGCTTTTAAATAATTAATTTATAGGATAAAAATGGATATATCTTAATACTGAATATCTTTATTAAATTAGTAGTTTCCAGAAGAGTAGGTGTGACATGACTTACAGACCCAACTTTTCTTTTACAAACCCAAATATATAATTATTACTGAGATACTAATTTAGTAATGCCCAAAACTTCTTGAAGATTTTGTTTTATCTTTGTAAAGTTTTCCTGGCATATTCATCACTCTAACTTAAGAGTGTTTCAACTAATATAATTTATTTTTTAACCTTTTATGAGCCTTTATGAACCTTTTTATAACCTTTCTTAATAGACAGATATCCTGCTTTCTATGTTTTTAGCATAGATAAAAATATTTGAGGAATTCTGAATACTTTGAATTAAAATGCAAAAAGAAAAAAGAAAAGAAATCTTGTGTTGTGGTAGTAACTAAATAAGGAGTGATTTCATCTTTAACTGATACTATTGACCAAGGGTACTGCTCTTAGAGCTATAAACAAATAGCATATACAAGTAGTTTTGGATTAAATGTATGTAAAACAAGATGAATAATCAGCTTTCCTTCATGTTCTCTCTCTCGCTCCCTGAACACCCAAATAAATTCAAAAAGCAGAATTGCAACACTGATTTCCCAATAGATAGCAAACCTAGTGAACAAAACTTAGATTTGTAGCCTAAGACATGAATTTTTCATTGAAGTAATAAGAGAGTAGTTACTGTATGTATTTATGTTTTCTCTTAGACAAATGAAGTAGCTACTGAATTCTGCACAGAAGGCAAATACTGAGAAATTTAAATAGGACACATATTCATACAGAATATGTTTATTATTGGTTGCATATATCATTTAATATTTAAAAGCCCTTTTATCATGTACTGTAGCTCATGGAAATAAGCTTTCCTCTTATATTTAGTCTTGGGAAATGGTTTTTAGTTAGAGGATTCTGGGATTTAATTATAGAACTTTTCAGAAGCTCTTGTTAAAGGTACTAATTCTACCCTGAAAGGGTCCATATATCCACATTTGGTCTATAGTAGTTACACAAGGAGAAATGAAAGAACTGAATGTCATGACCATGACATTTCCCAAGAAAAACTTTCAGTCTTCTCTTACTTGGAGTTCAGGGAATTTTTCCACTGCTGTCTGCAATAATAGTCTTTTTCCAAACTCCATTTCACAATTTTTTACAGTTCTATGTACCTTTAAAGCCTCTACAAGATCTTGCGGGAAGGAATTCAACTCTTGCAATCAAGCACTGTGTGAAAAATGGTATTTTTTTCTTGGTTTGAAACTTTTTTTTGTTAGTAGTTAGTGACTGATTCTATTCTAAGTAACATTGCTGAAAACCAAGAACAAAGCTGCTTTAAAAGTTTTAACAGAGAGGGTTAAAAAAGAGATGCAGTTGTTATGCTGTTAATATTCTTGTTCTCAAATATAAAAGTATATGATTTCAAATTTTCCAACTAAATGGTAAAGCAAAGGTAATGCATTGGTAACTCAAACCAATGAAAATACTTCATAATTCTCAGAGTTACCAATTGGACTCAAAAATTCTGCACCCTGGGATTTTAAGTTGCTCAAGAAGGATGTAAAGTCAGACTTTGGCTGCTTTGGAGTTCTTCAACCTGTCAGTATTTATTCCTAGGTATACTTAAAGTGTTTTTTTATTTTACAGCTCCAGAAGTTTAAGCATACAGATAAGCCAGTGATCAATTTAAAATACCAATTGTGTAAGGCACTCACCTAGATACACTCCCAAAGTGTGAAGTTATCTTGAAGACCCTCAGAAGAAGTAAATTTCACAAAAGCACAGACACACACACATAATGTATGTGGTGGTGGTCAGTACACAGCTTTTTCTCACCTGTTTATAGCCATTGGGCCAGAAAACCACCAGTGACTGATCTGAGCTGCTCATCTGGGCTCTTGCCGCTATCAGGGACTGGCTGATTCACACTGAAGTGTCTCTTTCTTGCTTACTTCATTAGAGCAGCCAGTATTGGCGAGATTAGATCCACTCAGGGTCAGCAGAGGCCACCTTGATACTTTTGACCAAGGGTACTGCTCTTAGAGCTACAAAACAAATAGCATATACAAGCAGTCTTCTCCTAGAACTGGAGGCAGCTGAACAGTTATGGATGAGGCAAAGAGCAGACTCATGGCTGATGTGCTCAGGTGCTCTCAGCTTTTCACCACTGTTTTTCATTCTGACATTTACCTTACGTGTACCTTCATTTTCCTTTGAAAAGAGGACACAATTGCACTTTCCTTTTTTTGTTTTTCACCCAATATATCTCTTTAGATTGTTCTTTTCTTTTTTACTGTGTGTTGAATTCTCTTGCAAGTGACAATATTCCCTATGAGATATGCCAGATTTAAGACACATAGTCTTTTTAAAAAATCATCACTTTTGCATCTAACCCTTTTTCCTTGTCAGTGCCAATCCAGAAATTAGTAGGACAGCAAACTAGATACCTAGTTACTCATAGCAAATTATGGATACCTAAATCTCCAAATCCACAAAATAAGCTTTCAATTGCTTGCATGTAAGGATTTCACATTATTCATCATCAAATGAAGAAAAATAAAGCACCTTTTTTTTTTAATTTAATAAAAATGACCAATGCACAGTTGTCATTAAGCAAGGTACAAGAGGTCCAGCATCTGGTAAAACTAGAACAAGTTTTTTCTATTTGATCAGATGATCTGATTCTTCCTCTCTACCCTTCCTGTCATACTTGAATGTATACCAGTGTAAAATAATTGTAGTGTCACCCTGGAGAGATGAAGGCCATGAACTTCTCATGTAGAGGGGCCACAGCATACAAGAATTAAAACCTGATCACATAATTACAAGGATCTTGTCATATAAAATGACTACTCAGAAAGAATGTTAGGCCAGGATTTGTAACTGATCAACAATTTCCTGTGCCTCTGTTGTACAGCACGATTAGGATGAGGAGAATGGTAATAAGAAGTACTCTCATCTGGTAATATGTATTTTCACCTCATTAAACACTCAGTGAATAGAGTTAGGCTTTTGGCTGAAAATTAAACACTGATGACTATAAAATATGCTTCTTGATGCAAGTAATATTGGAGAATTTGTTATGGAAACATTAAATCTGTTCTAAATAAATTTTGAGGCAATAGGAAGAGTTTCAAGGATTAAAAATCTGACATATTTTATTTTTGAAACTACTTATAAATTTCTCTTATTAGTTTTGCTGCTGAATTAATATGGCTGCAATGAGAGAATTCATATTTTCTCACCAGTTTGAATTCATCATATTTTTTGACTGTTGCACCATATCTCTCAGTGTTTTCTGGCTACAAAATTGTAAACAGTACCAAAACATGCAGAGTTTTCAGAAGCTCAGAAGGTTTAAAAATCAAAGGTAGTGTTAAGAATGGTGCTCAAATTCATCTCTCTCTGCACTATTTTCCTGTGCTGTGCTTATTTGCATGGGATGGAATATTTGATCCATAAAGTAGGTGATGGAGGAGCAGTTTTGAAGACTTGATGGGAGCAGAAAATCAAGTTTATATGAAAGTTTCAAAGTATCTTCTTTGTGAACCTTTACATTTACCATTATCAGTCTTCAAGATGTTTAGAGTTTACCACTTTGTGCTATCTTTTATTTAAATCCAGTTCATCCTCTTTTGCAATAACTGGTTGATTTGTAAAAACTTTGATTTTTCAGTAGAATGAAAGAAAAGAATTTAGTGAACTAAAGGTAGTTGACAGAGTGTAAATTTTAGTTATTACTCCTTAATAGTCATCTGGAGACAATCGTATGAGCACAAAAAACTTAAGTTTATCCATTTACCTTTGGTTTCTGTGGTTAACCACTGAACTCCTACTTCACATTTCCATCTGCTGTCTTCTGTAAATCTACCCCCTGAAACACTAAACAGTGGAAGTCTTTTAGTGGGTTCAATAAAATTGCAAAGACTGAGTTCGGATAGCTGGAGGAGTGTTTAAGAGTTTCATCCTGATAAGGAAAAGACTGTTTTGCAGGTTTTTAGGAACAGTTAATCAATTGCTGAATTCTATTGAACTCTTATGGAATGAGATCAGCTAATCCATATACATATTTTCCTTTCACCCAATGAAGTATAAAACATTGCCAGGAAAAAAAGGTTTTGAGGTCTCTTCTTTGGTATCTCCATAGAAGATAATTCTATTTATTGTAATTCTATTTCAAATCAAAGTGGATATCATCAGCTGACACAAACATTTAGCTTAAGTGCTCCTAACTTGTAAAGCAATAACACACCAGCAGCAGAATCCCAGGTAACTCCTCACTGGTTCCCCCCAGGGGATTCCTTCTGTATTTCTGTGCAGCACCTTTTGAAACTCACTGTGCCCATTCACATGCAGCAGCCTTCAGCTCCTTGCACTCCAACATAAGTAGCCCAGATTTCCAAACTCTCCTCTCTGTTTGTATAGGTCCTGATGTGAGAGTAATAGGATTTCTTGAGGATCCAGCTCTGCATTAAAAGGAATAGAAGATCTCTCTCTTCTCTCATACCAATTAAACAGTGATTTTACTGTTTAATTGGTAGGAGGAGCATCTTCTGGCTGAGCTGTAAATTACTCAGCAAAGAGTAAGTTATCAGAATGTAAGCCCTATTTGGGATTTGAATGATGTCAAGAGGGTCCTCTTTCTCACATAATTTTACAGAAGTGCAGAAGTAGTTTGGCGTTGAAAGTCATTCCCCAGTATAAAATACAATAAAATGAGATGTGAGGGATACTATTGTTCAGTGTACAATATATTTAATATTTTTAAGCTCCTATGCTACAATTCTCATTAATTATTCAAATCAAATTGTGATATTATTTTAACTAGAAGTCAAATGAATTACAAAGTATTTCCATTATAATAGTGATATCTTAAATATAATTTAAATATTTTTCCTAAGTGTTGCTTGATCATTATGATTACAGTTTATGTCCTTTTTAAGCTCTACAAGAAAGCTGAAATTTTCAGGTGACCGAAAATAGGATCAAATTAGTAGTGCCAAATGGAACTATATGTGACTTTTGGAGATACTCAGTGAATCCAATATATTATGTAGCAACAAATTTATATGGATCCATTGTTGGATCCATCCAAGATGAGCTGTATTATCACTTGGAGATGGGAGTTGTGACTCTTTTTTGATGACACCATCTACAGAAAATTAGTTATTTTTTTTTATAGAGGCCAATATATCTATTCCTATTCTCACTGAGCATTCAGTCTCCAGTAAGGGTCTGTAATTGGTGTGATGGCTTGGGAAATAAAAACAATAGGTCCCAGAGAGTCATAAAACACAGCTCTCCTGCTTATTTCTAAACAGTTTCCATGCCCTCCTGAAATATTATATTAAGTCATCAGTAGTTGTGCTTGAATTTGCCAAGTGAAATAATTTTTACTGAAGAGAATAAATTTTCCATAAACATTATAGAAATGTTTAGCAGCAAATTTTCTACTGATGGTTTTCAAATGGTTCATCAATTTTCCCATTGTGTGTTCATTTTCCTCACTCTTAATTTCTTCTTCCTCTTTCTCACTTAACTCCTACACACAGAGAGAGTCCAGTCTGCAGCACCTGAGGCTGATGATTGTTCCAAAACCTTCAGCGGAACTTTCTTTCTTTATGTTTTTTCATACTGATGATAACACTCAGAAGGGCATGAAATAGACACTGGACATTGTTGCTCTACTTCTGTGATTCTACATCTTCACCTAAATACGTTCCCATTGTGGTCAAAGGGGTTCAGATAGGGCAGCACCCTTTCACCTACTATGTCTTCCAAAATAGTCTCTGCTGGATCCACACTGAACCAGAAAGAAAACTTCACATAGTTGATTCAATTAAACACCTAATTTCCTAAATGCACTTACAGTACTTCTTAATGGTTTTATGGTAATTAATCCTGACAATATTTTTTGGATAAACATGGTGAAAGAGGCATGACTATAATATTGTTCTTAGATACTTTAGAATACATCAGTACTATTACTTTATAGGAAGCATTTTCATTCCTTTATCATTCATCTTCAAATCTATTTATTTTTTTCTGGAAATGCTGAAACTTCTGGGATTAAATGCAAACAAACTTTGGACTTAGATGAGAAAATTATATAAGTATTTCCATGATTTTATGTATTAACTAGTAAATACATGCATTAAATACAGTAATAAACCGTAAGGAATTATGTTATCCATATTTTTTTACAGGGACAAGCCCATTCATCATTCATTACAAATATTCTTTTACCTCAGTAGCAAGCTGGAGAAAAACACATAACAGTTTAATATATCCTGAGACTCAATACCGTTTAAACCTTTTGTTTTGTAAAGTTTTTTTACTTGCAAAAATGAATTAGTTAGGTTTGAATAACTTATTACGTATATAATAGCACATAGAAATCAGCGGTATCAAAAGAACTTCTTCCATTGAGAAGCAAACTGAAATTAAGCTACAAAGTTATGGGGGATTCACAGTAAAATGAGTAATTATGGATAGCAAAAATAGAAACTGAATTAAAGAACTTAGTTATGTACGAAATATGTTCGTACATCTATTTAGAAAACTCCTTAGTAAATGTTGTGGTGTTTTTACTGACAATGATAATAAATTTCAGGATCTGTATTTAAGGTGTGTTGATGCTGTTTTTGGACCATAAAATTAAATTGAAGCTACTTCTCAAATGGATGAGACAGCACAGCTGTACTTCTTTTCTTAGAAAATAAATCTCAGAAAATTAGCTAAAAAAAATGGGCTTACCAGTTTAAATGAGACATTATATAGTAGCGCAAGCCCAGGGAAGGGATTTAAATTAAGGATCCAAATTAGGGATCCTAACTATTAAATCAGGATCCTAAAATTAAGGATCCAAATTAAGGATCTTTAGCATCTGACAAATGATGGGAGGCTGAGAGAGTTGGGACCACTCATCCTGGAGAAGACAAGGCTCAGGGGGGACTTATACATGCCCATAAATATGTGATTGAGCAGTAAAGACAACAGAGACAGGTTCTTCTCAGTGGTGCCCAGAGGCAGATGAGAGGCAAGAGACACAAATGGAAACACAGGGAATTCCTCTTCAATATTTAAAAAATAAAAAATAAAGTGTTCACGATGAAGGTGATCGCAGCCAAGAACGGGTTGCCCAGAGATGTTGTGGAGTCTCCATCCTTGGAGATGTTCAAAACTCCACTTGAGCAACCTGCTGTCATGGACCCTGCTCTAAGCAGAACTTGGGCCAGGCAATCTCCAGAGATGCCTCCCAGGCTCACCCAGTCCCTGTATCTTTGAGAATATATCAGTGAACCAAACATGGTAACATGAATAGATGTGGATAAGAATGAAAGCCTTTTTTGAACATTTTTGTGTCCCATGCTTCTTGCCTCATCCATTTCATTTATTTACTGAGAGGCTGCTGAGGTCATTGCAAGAGAATACAAAAGGAGGTAGAAAAAGCATAAGTTCTGAATTTAGGTTAATTAGCTTAAAGTTTTATATTCCTTTTTTACTTGGTGAATTCTTTCCCAGCATTCATAGCCATATATAGGACAAATAGGATGTCAATGTCATAAAAAAATAGATGTCTGACAGGCTCATTCAAAAAATTTCAAGTTAAACTTGACTGTCAATATAATAGCTTCTGGAATTTTGGTGATGCCAGTTGGAAAAAGATAAAGTTATGTCAGTGGTGGTTTTTTGAAGCTTCATTGAAATTACCAATCAGCTGAAATGTCTATTGACTGAAGCACCTTTAATTGTGACAATTATTTAGTCAGCTGATACACAGAAAGGAAGTACATGCCTGAAAAAAAGTACAGAGATGAGGTTTAATTATGGCCTGGTAGATGCTGACAATCTCTTTTTGCTGCACCATTCTTGTGACAGCTTCATTGGCCAGCTCATGAGTAAGCAGCTGCTTGTGCGAAAGCCAATGTTCAGCACACTCACCCTGGGCACTTGCTCTTTGGAACCAGCTTCCAGACTAACTGAGCTGTTGGTCTGGACCTGTGTTCTGGACAGATTCCAGCAAGGGTTTGCAGTCTGCCAAATGCAATTATCCTCTGCACTTTTAATTGGCTGTAATAATCACTTCCGGTTTTATGCAGTTCTGTGAACTGTTGTTAATTGCTTCATTTTATATCAGAGAATGCAGTATTTCAGTAGAAAATGAAATTATTCTTCCCCCTCTTCCTCCCTTTCCCTCCTCCTCTCTGCGTATATGTGTGCGCATTTATTAACACAATTGGCTCCTCTTATCACAAGCTCCTGCAAAATAAAGATTGTAATATAACTTATCAGTTATTTATGATATGTGGTTTAATAGTTTTCAGATTCGCTGCTTTCCTAAGTATTTTAAAGAGAATGAGAGAGCAGAAAGTAGAACAGCTGATGTCTCAGCTCTCCAGTACAGGAAGGCATGGAATTCTTCCCTTACATTCAGTGGTAGAAGTATACTATAGCTGTGTCACGCTTACGGCATTTTTGTGGAAAATGCAAGTTGTGTGTTTTGTCACCTCTCTAATCTCACCAGCCACTTCAAAATCTTTTAAGCCTCTGCTGATGGAACTGATATTTAAAGGGCACTACTTTGGCAATAGTGCAGAAATCTAGAAAACCTAGGTACATCTATAGATGTACAGATTATATTTTTAATACAAGATAAAATTAAATCAAAATAGCAGAGAGGACATACATATCAGCCACTGATTTGCAGGGGTAAATGTAGGGGAGGCTGATGGGGAAAAGTAATTTGTCATTTTCAATGAGATTGAAGCCTCCAACACAGATGAATATAAAGAAAAACTTACTGTATAGCTTGTAACTGCAGGTCTGTTCTGAAATTTGCCTCTGTTCTTCCTCCCAAAGATATAATTCACTCACTGAAACCACTTCTTGGCTTGAGCTTCTGATTAAGCACTCACAATAGAATCTCTAAAGTAAGAATACTGATTTTACTGGAAAAAAACTAACAGAATATGTCAAAATTCACAGTCTTGGGTTGTTTTTTTCCTATTCCTCTGAAATAACATTGACATCAGGAACCTCATTTGGTTTGCTTTTTCATTGTTTACCATGAGTCAAATCCCAAATGATATTGAGATGCCTGACTTTCAATTCAATCTATATTTACTGAGACAGTTGCTTAGACTTGAGTTTAATATTAGATACCTATTACATTTGAGTATGTGAGCATAAATGGTTGTGGAAAAAACCTTATAAATCATTATTTTATTTTAAAAGAAATGGCATATTTTCCAGTAATCTAATATGCATTTGACAATAACCAAAAGTAGGGGCAAATTATTTTTCTGCCTCCTTGGTAACTTAATCTCATTCATGATTTTTGTCATAGATGTACAGCTAAGGACATCAGAACACTTTAATTCTTCATGAACTCAGACATTTGCAGATCTTCTCTATTTTGTAAGCATTTTTAATCTGAGTGAAAATATAGAAATAGATGCATCATTTTTCACATTTCTGAAGGTTAAATTTAGATTTTTAGCATCACTCTATTTCAGCAATAGTTATAAATGTTCCTTACTTTCATATGCAGCATAAGTATGCAAGAGAGCTGAACGCTATCTCATTTATGGTGCTAAAAAGAAAATGCCTGGAGCACATTTTGCAATATCAACTAGGCTGAAGGGATTACTTGATTTGAAGAGAGATGTTAAAGTTTGCAGTGTCCTAGTCATGTCAATGAGAAATAACTTTTAGAGCTGAGCTTCAAAGGTAATAAAAAATATACAAGTTGCCATGCAGTATTAGATATTACTGCATACTGTCCAAGATAACCATGAAGAAGCTGCTAAAAATGTTTTAACTTTAGATTCATGTTAAAAATGCCCTAAATTTTGACTTCTGAACATAAGATAATTGTTATCATTCTATTTTCTACTATTGAATACTCACCTGCAAGTCTTCTCAAATGATGGTTTATTGTTCTGTATCATTGCCCTTCTCGTGTCATGTAAGGAAAGTGATGCCATCCAATGTTGCACAAGTGCTGAGTGCAGCATTAATAAGTTAATGACCTTTATGTATCTTGTTGATGACATTTGGTGTCAGATTGTTTCCACTTATCTTGGTAAATGGGCAATTCAGATACAGCATGGAGGAAAATGTCATGCTTTGGATATAATTTGAAGGCTCACTGTCTGAATGGGTCTATTCCTCTCTGTCACTGAAATTTATCAGAAATTTCTGGGTACATGACTTCTCATGACAACTATTTAAAAAGCTCATTACCTCTTAATATAGTTGATATGTAGGAGAAACTCCTCATCCTACAGTTCAGCATCTGTTTATGAATTAACATATGGAGATATGAGTAATTGTTTTAATGAAAATTTTACCTCAGAACTACTTTCCTCTGAGTTCATTGTGAATATAATTATGTCTGCCATAGTCTTCTCCCTCTGAGACTGAAGATAAGGCACAGAAAAAGTTATTTCTTTGCTATAATCCTTCTGCTTAAAGATGATAGGGAGGCATTGATGAATTTAGTGCCATTCATGTTCTCTGAACTAGAACTCTTTAAATAATAAAATATCATATAATGTCTTTTTTAAGAAGAATTTAGTTTTTTGAACAAAGAAGGGATAAATCTTTTAAACAAAGGCATTATAAGGCACCCACTATAAGAAATGGAGAAATGCATCTCATATTCTTCAGTCCCATGCAAACAACGACTTGGTCATGCATTTCATTTAAGCTTTCTGTAGTAATGAATAAAGGAGCATGTCTTCCCCCTCTCTGTATGCCAGCTTATATTGGTGGTTTGTAAAACACGTTAATGTTATAGTAATCGTAAAGAGAATTGCTATTTGTTGTTTGTGTAAATATTCCTGAAGAATGTTCTTTGGTTGTCTGTTTAGATGTGAGCTACCTGATCAGAGATGACTGGTCAGCTGGCAACATCAATTTTTCACTCAGAAACCAGACTAAGTCATTTGGAAGTTGAATGTTCTCTGGAGGCTGAAAAAGCCAATTTCTGCCCATTTTAGTCAATTAAATAAATTGGATGTAGGAGCATAATAACTGGCATTACAGAATGGTTGTTCATGCTGAAGTAAAACAATTCAATATAATCAGACAAATGACTGGTGAAAAAAAAGAGGGGGGTCTGCAGAACTGCTATTTTGACTTCTGGAGTCTGTGTAAAAGACTGTTTGACAAAGTCCCTTTGGAGGTAGTACTGAAGGATAGAGGAGTGCAGGAAGGCTGGAGATTGCTCAAGATGGAAAATTTCAAGGGGCAGGAGTGTCTCTGTGCTGAAAGGTGAGCTGACAGGGAAGAAGACTGGCTTGGCTGAACAGAAAGATTTGGCTGGAGACCAGCTGGAATTCAGGATGCAAAGTTTACCACCATTGGAAGAGGGGGGAGGCCACTTAGGAGTATTACAAGGGTGTCAAGAGGTTATGGAGGCATAAAATCAGAAAGGCTGAGGCCAACTAGAAGTTAACTTTGCTATTGTCGTAAAAGGCAGTAAAAATATTTCTATAAATACATTAGCAACCAAAGCAAGGCTAAGGAGACTCTTCATCCTTTATGTGTGGAGAGAAACAATGACAAAATAGTAGGAAAAGGCTGAGGTGTTTAATTCAAGTCCCCTTGACTCACCTGATCTCTTTCTATGACATGACCCACTTAGTAGGTAAAGGAGAGGCTGTGAATATTGCTTCCCTGGCTTTAGAAAAGCATTTGACATCATTTCCAACAACATTATGCTGGAGAAATTGGCTGCTCATAGCTTGCACAGGTGCCCAGTTTCCTAGATAAATTGACTGGATGGTTGAGCCCAGAAACTGATGGGACACAGAGTTACATCCAGCTGGAGACGGACACCCTGGTGTTCCCCAGGACTCAGCACTGGGGCCAGTCCTGTTGAATCTCTTTTGATGATCTGGATGAGGAGATCCAGGGACCCACAGTCAGTTTGCAGATGACCACAAGCTGGACAGGAGTGTGGGAAGGGTCTGCAGAGGGATTTGAACAGGCTGGATTGATGGACTGAAGCAAACTTCATAAGTTTCAACAAGGTCAAATACTAGATCCTGCTTTGGATCTCAACAATCTCAGACAAGGCTCCACATTTGGAGGTAGAGTAGCTGGAAAGCTGCCCAAAGGAAAAGGACCTTGGTCAACAGCAGCTGGACATGATCCAGGTGTGCCCAGGGGCCCAGGAAGGCCAAAGGCACCTGGCCTGGATCAGCAATAGTGTGGCAGCAGGACCAGGGCAGGGATTGTCCCCCTGTGCTCAGCACTGGTGAGGCCACACCTCAAATCCTGTGTCCAGTTTTGGGCCTCTCACTACAGGAAAGGCATTGAGGGGCTGGAGAAGGGTCTGAAGCACAGATGCTAGGAAGTGTTGTTGTTCTATTATTTCTAGAGTCTCATAATGATATTCTCAGATTTCTAAAGTCCATACCTCTTTGGTGTATTCTCATGGCTGCAGACTTTCACTGACTCCTTCTTCTGCATGCTGTTCTCTCTCAGGTCAGGGCTCCTCCAAGGCTTTCCCTGACTGGCTAACCCGCCCCCTTTTATCCCAGTCATCTTCATTGGTTACAGCTGCAGCCCATCAAGGACAACCGGGACCTCCAGGGCAAAGCCTCTAAACAGATATTTAAATACATTTCCTCTACTATAAGGAAGGTCAACTGAGGGAGCTGGGCTTGTTTAGTCTGGAGAAACAAGGGTTCAGGAGAGACCTTATCACTCTCTACAAGCGCCTGAAAGATGACTGTAGCAAGGCAGGGGTCAGTCTCTTCTCCCAAGCTCAAAGTAATAGGACAAGAAGAAAAGGTCTCAAGTTGCACCAGGGGAAGTTTATATTGGATATTAGGAAAAAATTTCTTCATGGAAAAGGGAGTATCAAAGGTTCCCAAGAAACTGATGGAATTACCATCCCTGGAGATATTTAAAAGATTTGTAGGTGTGGCACATAAGTTCAATGGTGAAAACAGTGTTGCTGGGTTAACAGCTGGACTCAATAGTCTTAGTAGCCTTTTCCAAACTTACCAATTCTGTGGGTTTACGAAAAGATAAAAAACAGAATTAAAAAAGAGAGGAGCCAGCAATCTTCCATGAATCTATTTTAAAACTACCAGAAGACTATATTATTAGTCTGGATGATGGTTGATCAAAATGTATCTCCTTCAAAATGTCTGCATTGTATTATTTTTTTAAAAAATATTTTCTTTAATTTTCTAAGATATTTCTCCATACCTCAGTGATAGAATTGGAAATGGAATTTAGCTGTTGCATTTATGAATGCTTGTCAACTTGGATCCTCTTCATAGCTTATAAAGCCAGATATCTAATAACTCCATGACATGATGGCCATTTATCGATTTCTTAATCTTTTTATCAAGAGTTGTGGAAAATAAAGGTATTTTCATAAAGGTTTTCGTATATACTGTCTGATCCATGTTTATGCCATGCAAAGATCACTATGCTTTTATCTGTTTCAAAACAGTAATTCCAAATGCCAAATTGCTATCTTCAAGAAGTCATAGAGGGATATATGATCTGTCATGTTCAGGTCATGAGTTTAAATTCACACAGGTCAATTGCATCTGAAGATCATTATTATTTGATATCTTGCTGAGATAAGAAACTTGTACCACAGTAGTTTTGGTAAATAAAGTTTCCATTACTGTTATTCCACACCTTTCATCTTCTTTGAGTTATTGCATCCATGTCAGAACCTAAAACTCCTTTAGTTTTGCAGTTCTTTATGCAATCAGTCTTCCTGGCCCTTGAGTTCCAGACATCTCTGAATAATGTATGGTTTTCTTCGTAGACCTCAAACTGAGTTAAATGCCCCTACAATGCTTTTGATCGATTAGGGGCTGGCATGATCAATGTCACAAGGTAAAGCACAGCCCTTCATGATTAATGAGTTTCAGGTCTTGCACTTCCTTTGGAGGAGCAAAGCACAAAGCTGTAGATTTATTTTTATTCAATAGCTACACTTAAAAAAAACTCCAACAAACCAAACAAAGAACCCAAACAACCAAACAAATGAACAAGCAAAAAACCTACCCAAAATAAAGCAAGCAAGCAAAATTCAGCAACATTGACAAAACAGAAAAATAATTATGAAAGAAAATATACTTAAAAACTTTTTTTCCCACTACATGATATAATTTTTTAAGTTGTTCAGATGTTGAAGCTAAAAGAATGGGCAATTGTTCTTGAAGTCCCAGTTTGTGGCTCAAGCAAAATGGAAATTAACACTGAATAATTAAAATTAAAGCAGCTGGTTTTGAGCTCATTAAAGAAAAAAATACCATTAAAATAAGTAAGGGCAATATTTGATTCTTCTGGATCTCTCTTCATCATCTGAAAGAAGTTGTCAACTTACATACTTAACATATTTCATATAGAGAAAAGTAACATCATGCATTTTTATTATTGCTCTAATTTGACAACTGATGGTGTAAAGGAAGAACTAACAAATTGAAACAAGACAGAGGTGATGTCCATGTATCCCATCAAAAATGATTATTATAAGAGCTCATTAGTGTAAGAATGCAATAGCTTGTGTCTGTATATGTATTGATATATTCTATATATAAGTAAAAGTGAGATTTGGTAAGGTTCACATATTGGTATTTCTCTTGATTCTCTGCTTGCCACTAACAAAAAACATAATATTTTTTTAATAATTAGTTTTATTTTCATTTTGAAATCGTACATTTTCAAGTCCTTTGTCTTACAATGCCACAACAGGTTTCTACAGAATGGTAATTACTAGGGATTAATCATTCTTTGCTTTGTGAACTTTGGCTCTGACTGTTGTTGAGCATATTTTATGAAGTCTCATTATTCTACCCATGTTAATTCATCTTGAGAGACATAGACACGTTTTATATAAATTAAATACTTGAAAAGAACACCTTTTTGTTTATATGTATTCTTAAATATAGAGCATTACCCCTGACAAATGTTTCTGAAAACTGAGGTAGAAAAGATTGTGAAAATATTTTTGTGCGCAAATCCAGAATTATGGAAGGAGGTATGACTGTTCAGGGTTTTCTTACTGATCTCCTAGCACTTAAAAATTGCACAGAAGGCTTTAATGAACAATTAAAGTGCACTTCTTTATGTTTTCCTGTTCAAAAGTTGGTTTCTGACAGGTGTTAGGCAGGGGATTGAATATTAAATAAAAACCTGAAGTGAGGATTCTGTTCAGGAGCCAAATTGAGGATTAAAACTTAAAAGACCAGCTGTGAAAACAAGCTGTCATGGAGATAAAAGTTAATTTATATGTACAGCAAAAAACATTTTAAAGAAAGCAATAATTTTTTAAATTTCAATCTTAGAATGATAGTAATTGTAAGTTTTAAGGAATGCCCTCATTGTTTTAGTACACGAAGATGTTTCAGCCTGGAACTTGCAAAGAAACATCTGTAACCAGTCATGGGTTTTATATTCATTTTTCCCGAAAATTCAGACTTGTAGGTTGGGTTTCACATACCTCCTGCCTCCACGGTCTATCCCCAGAGATGGTTTCATACGCTATGCAAACTACTCAAAAAATTGTAGGGGTAAAATATCAATTGATTCACTAATTATATGTCCCACATAACCTCAGTTTAGAAATTGATCTGATTTGCACAGGTGGACTCTTCCTTAGATCATAGCAGCTGACTAGAATTTAGAAAATAGAAAGATCCATGAAAATGTCCTTCAAGAATGATACCTGGGGTTCTTAGTTAAAATTTCTTTTCCCGCTCTGTTGCTGTGAAACATGGATGTACCTTCTGTACACGTGCCTCATGCACCAGCTGTGTGATATCAGCTCTTTGTGAATGGTTCCTCTGCTATATTTATGTCTAGGCTGATAATCTTGTAGATGTTTTCTCAGAGGCTGCATGAGGTGCCTTGACAGTAGGTGCAGTTGTGAATTTGGTCAGAGGTGAGCTAAGTGTACACTCACTGCCCTTTCTGTGGCTTTACATGTAAGTCTCATGTACTTCATCATACCATGGCAGAGTGATAGATTAATTCCTGATACAAATATTTCAGATCAACTTCCTGTGCAACACTCAAATTTTCCATTATTTCAGCCTATTGATAATAATCCACCTTTATGGTACCCTCTGATGACATTAAAAACCCATAGATGATAACAACTTTCATCACTCTGAAGTCGTTTTGTTGCTTCTGGACTGTTTCTTTTGATTTCATTAAATTAATCAAGTAATTATGTGTTTTTTCTCCATTTTACCATTTGCATTAATGTTCAAAACTCGATCACAACTATTAGCAAAAAAAAAAAACCAAAAAAAGAACTTACATTTCACTTTATTGTCAGAATATTGTAATTATTTCATTCCATTTGAATGAGAAGAACCCTAGAAAGTAAAAATGCTGCATTCATGATAGAAAATAGTTGTACTTTTCATGACTATATTAATATATCTAATATTTATATCAAAGTAATTGTCATAATATGACAGTACAGCTCACAGAACACCAATGGACTGTACTATGCTAGTGTTACTTCAATTAAAGTAATTTTTAGATAGCAATTGAGAATTTAATAACAAGGATTCAGAGATATGAATTTATTGAACTAATTCATTTAATTGTGGGTCACAGAACATCCACTGAGGAAGAGAACTAATCTCTCCCCGTGTCTTGTCATGACATTATGGTACGAAACTTTCCTGTTATACAAAGCATACACCCAAAAATTGTGCATTAAAAAGGATATAATTTTCATTTTATAATTTTATTTGCACAATAGAAGAAGGTCTTGTCCAGACCCCACTTGAGAGGGCTTTGTACAAAGAAGCAAAGCTCTTCTTTCCCTAAATAGCTTGCAATGCAAGTGTGAAAAAGAACCCATAATGGTATTATGATTAATACATAAACAATCACAAGGAAACAATAATTCATTGTTAATTATAAATAGGGAACTGCTCTTGAGGACATGGAGAGGGAATTACTTTGTGAGCACTTTGTGAGTGGCAAGTGCAAGGTGAAACCTTGATATTGAAGGATAAATGAAAATACTACTGACATACTGTGAAGCCTTTTTTTTTTTCTGTACTTTCATTTATGATATGATGAAGAGGGGAATCCAACAGAGAAATAAAAAGAGAGAATTTGTATCATCAAAGTAATAGGAGTGAATTATGAATTTGTCCTGTGCATCTTGAATAGCTTTTAATTTGAGATGGAACAAAAAAGGACTAAGCTAATAAAGGTTAAAATGATAGACATTCATTGTCTCAGTTGTAAAAATAAAACTTGTCAAGATATAGATAACCTAGATATGATGACTTGAGTAAGAAATATGATTTGAAATTGACATCCAAGAAAAAAGTCTGGATGGATGGAGATGGATAGAGATTATTGGTGACAAGAGCAAAGCAGCAAGAAGGAACAGTGTGAAAAAACATGGTTTAGGCCACTGAAATTAAATTTAAAGTTGGGCATCCAGTAAAATATCAATCAAAAGTCAAATGAAGATCTTAGCTTTGATATCCTGAATAGGGATACATGGCTCTAATGGGTAATCACCCAAACTCTTTCATAGCTGAAATAAGACACAACTAGGAAGCCATGCTTTCTAAAATAGTCATCTGAAACAGATCAATGCAAACACTGTGCTTGTTTGGGCTTTCTTTCTGCAATAAATATTAGGAGAGATGCAGTTTTGTACTACAGGTATAAGGTCCTGAAGTCACATGTGGTAAATTTTTGGCAAAAATACAGTTCTGGGATGTGTTGTAAGAATGGAAAGAAAATTTGTTTTCCGTGGAGAGGTTTCATGAAATAAATAATTTAAAAGGAAAATGCACAAGGCCAAGGGGACTCTGGTAACAATGGAGAAAAATTATGACAAGATTTGAGATTGTATTTTTATGTTTAGAATGGACTGAAATAGATTCAGATGAGTAAAAAGAAATCTGAGAAAGGACCAAATAGCAGAAGAAAGACAAAGACAGGGGGAAAAAATTTGTCTTAAGGAAGCTATTAAATAAAAAAAAAAATAAAATGGGGCATTTCTTTTCATCTAATCTGCTGAGTGTACCAAGGACTTTGTTTTAGTAGTTTCTGGAAAATATATGGAAACTCAGCTAGGGATAACTATTGTAATATTCTGTGCCCACAGTAACTGAAGAAAAAGGACAAAAAAAATATTGCTGGAGAGGAACATTGCATGTCTTTTTTTTTATAGAATGGAGGTGACTTGACCATATTCGTACTAAATGAAAGGGGACAAAGGATGATCAACTCTGTGGGAGAATGGTTTGCAGAAAGTGTCAAGTCTTTTAATAACATTTCCTATTGATGTTTCTCAGCTAGATGAAACCAGATTTCAGAGCTAGAAGCAATATTTTCCAACACAGTTGGATATTTATTATGCTCTTAGAGTAAAATGCAATTGAGGAGAGTGAAAACTAAAAGAGAAATGTGGGGTGTAATTTAGATTTGGCATGATAAGCTGCAGTAGAAAAATTAAATCTTTTTTCATGTCAGGAAAGGCTTCTGACCATATCTGAAGGAATGGCAGGTGCTGAGGTGAGGAGGGTCTGGAAACAAATTGTCAACCCAGCACAAACTTATAATTGCTTGTGGCAAGAGAGAATCCAGCCTTTGTCTGTTGAATTACTGAATGAACATAGATACCAATTCATTGGGTTACACATTAATAGCATGACACCAATGTGGCTAAAACAGCTTCAGAACTCATTATCTATGGAGATCACTCCTGGAGCTGCAACCCCCAGATGAAGAACTGCAGCCAAGGACTGGGAGATGGATCACAGTAAGAGGTATCTGACTGTCTCACTGGGAGCAGTGAGCCATCTGTCAGGAGAAACTGGGGAAGGACATGAAGCTGCAGGTCCCAGAGAGAGGGAGGGAAGCTGGCGAGGCCACCCAAACGCTGTGGTAGAGAAGGGAAGAGCAGAGGAGAATGAGCCTTGCAGAGCCAGGCTGTGAGCAACAAGTGGTACCAGGGAGGTGAACACCTTCTCCTGGCAGCCTCTGCACACCAGCAGGACACCTGTGGGCTTGCAGGGCCGACCAAGAGATCTTTCTGTCCTTTGCAGGTTGAGGTGAACTCAGGAAACTCAAACTGCCCATCCTAAAGGATCTGGTCGTGCTTACAGTAACCACAACACAACAATACTAATACTCATCATGATTGTGTGCCACTGAGTTTATTAGAGTTATTCTCTGTCAAGTCAAAGTTATTTCAGTCACAGATTGTGAAATTTAAGGAAAAGTAGTCGATATAACTTTTAACCGTTATAGCTCTGCTTGCTCAGTGCATTCTATGTAAGCTGTTGGAATTAAATGCATATATGCTTCATGTATAAACATTTTTGTTCCTTAAACACCTATAAACTTTTCTCCCCCAATATCAGCATTAAGAGGCTTAATATTTTTATTATTTAATATAATTTATTTTTATTAAAATACAAAGAGTGATTGAGGCAAGCATGGCATAAACAGATAATTCTGTGTCTCAATGAGAAGTAGAGTGGAAGAAAGCAAAAAAAAGGCTAATGTTATGTATTCTTTTATTTTATCTACAAAACAGAGTGATCCTGTTTATAGGGGAAAAAATGGTACTACTACAAAAAAACCATAGCACCTTATGAACAGAATTGGATTTGGCAGGTGTTAAAAGGTATAAGAGAATGGATTTAAACTTGAAAAAATTTAATACATTGTTAGGAAAGTGTGTGAATTGAATGTAAAGGAATCAAACTCTTCAAAGAGAAAATATTGTAAGAGTAGGAGAAAGGACAGACAAAGCTGAGACTTGGGAAAATCACCTTTGCCATGGAGCAGGAGTGAAAATAAGGAAGATTTTTTTTCTAGAGTGAGGTCTTTGAAGCTACAGAAAAATTAGTGGTAAAATCAAGTTTCATTAACGTACTGGTGGCAGATTGGGGGATAATTAAAACACATATTGAGGACAAAGAAATACGCAGTAAATATGAATCAGAAGTAATGATGAAAAGTGGGAAAGGGAAAGAAGTTCAGAGGTTCAAGCAGAATCATAGGAAAGAAGAGATTCTGATGGACATGACTGGCAAACATAACGACAGCTGATGCACACATGATGCAGTGTGTAGCTGTATGTACACAGTGGTCTTGAAATGGTTTGGCTGTTCCTTGACCTGGGTGCACTGCCTTGGTCTGCTGTGGTCTCATGGATCTGTCAGGGACATGGTAAGCACCAAGATATTAGCTTATCTCCACTGCCTTCTGATTTCATTTAAAGATATAATAATAATAATTTAAAAATCACCTAAAAATATCCTTACGTAATTGATCATCAAAACTGGAAGGATGAGAATTAGCAATTTGATATAGTTGATGGACCCAGAAATTCTGCCTGTCTTGGTCTGGCTGTATTGCAATCTAGTCTGTAGTACTCAGTTTCTACAAACACATATTTTTGAAAAGTTTGAGTGGAAAGAACATATTTGAATAATTTATAGGAGGCCCATTTAAGTGTAGAAAATATGCAGCTATCTTCACTGTACAGATATGTTGAGATTAAAGTGTGCACTTATCTTATTTTCCAGTCAAGTTTCTAGAAAGGACATGAGATTCTGACAAGCAAACGCATTTAGTCAAGCTTGCTTTATTCCCTGTTCCTCTACTCCAGTCCACCGATCTTCCAACAGATTCTTAATTCAACAGAGCACATTTATTCTGGAAATCACCCCAGAGAACATATAATTACTGAAATTTTTTTTTTCTGATATGAAATTTAGACAAAAAGACCAATGAATCAACATGGTAGCTGTTAACAAGAGATGATGGCAAAAAGCATTTTGTATTAAAAATTTTCCTCATAAACAGTATATAATATCAGCATTTTACCAATCCTGCCATAATATTATAGGTTTTACAACTCCAATAGATAAAAATGGTATATATAAATTTGCTTAAACCGAGCTATTTTACAGTCTTTTCCATGGACATTTTTTACTGATTTAGCTCTTAGCAATTATTAAAAAAAATAGGAAAGTTGCTACATTTTCTTCTGTCAGAGTGGAAGAAAGAAGAAATATGTGTTAGGAAAAGGGATTGAGTGCTTAATCTCCACCCAGAGAGAGGAAAGGTTAATGGGAACCAGAAAAACTTTCCTAGTAGCACAAGAAAATGGATAGATAATGAAAGTATTACTGTCTGTTTCCTTTGAGTCCTTTTAAAAGTAGATGGAGAAGAAAACAGAACAGAGAAATTCTAGGAGTCTATGTTTCAAGATAAACTGGAAACTTGGAACATATCCAGCATATATGGAGAGGATTAGAAAATTACACTTGGGGAAAACTGAAAATGTTCAGTCCCTGGAAAGTTACTGTGCTAGTGGACCCCAAGGGCAGGACAAGATTTACTGAAAGAAAATGACTAAAAGATGTGTTAGAAATTCAAATCAGGGATTTCATCTTCAGCTTCCTACATAAACACAAGGGATTTGCTGTTCTGGAAGAGGTATGTTTCATTCCTTCTTAAATGCCAAATATATATATATAATTGGCAAAATAAGGAAATCAGCTGATATTTTGTCTTTTTAGTGAGGTACCTTAGCTAACAAAACAGGACTCTCTCTTTTCATTGCCCAGTAAACTTATTGATAGAAACAGTTCTTAAAAACTAAGAAAACCCCCATAATCCTCAAAATCTCATAGAATCATAGAAATCCTGAGCTGGAAGGGACTCACAAGGATCACGTCCAACTCCTGGCCATACACAACATAACCCCAAGAATGACACCATACCCAAGAGTATTGTTGAAATGTTTCTTGAGCTCTGTCAGGCTTGGTGCTGTGACCACTTCCCCTGGAGAGCCTGTTCCATTGCCCAGCCACTCTCTGGGTGAAGAACCTTTCTCCAATATCCAGACTAAACCTCTCCTGACACAGCTGCAGGCCATTCCCTTGGGTCCTGTCACTGGTCATAGAGAAAAGAAATCAATACCTTTTCTGTATTGTGGCACCCAAAACTGCCCCCAGCACTCGAGGTGAATTCCCCCCAGAGCAGAGCAGGACAATCCCCTCCCTTGCCCTGGCTGGTGCATGCTGTCCCTGATGTGCCCCAGGACAGGGATGTCCCTCCTGGCTGCCAGGGCCCTGCTGGCTCACATCCAGCTTTCCATCAACCAGGAACTCCAGGTCCCTTTCCACATCACCACTCTCCAGCCTCTCATTTGTATGTACATTCAGAGTTGCCCCGTCTCAGACGCAGGATGTTGCACCTTGGAGAGGGCAACCATGGGTGTTCTTCAAAGTCCAGCAATGAACTGTGTGGGGAACAGCAAGTATTTTTACTCTGGCAGACCCAGGTAGAGTAATATAATGTGGGATTTAAAGTCCTCCATGCTTCATTTGTGGTTGTTTGTTGGGGGCTTTCTTCTCCCCACCACAGGAAAACCAAACTCAAATCAACTTCTTTCCAATATTTTTTGTCCATTATTCTGTCTCTTTCTGGCTTTCACCAGAAGCACCAAAATGGAAAGGTGAATTCTTCCTGGAAAACCTCATAGAATTAGACACATTATGGTGTGAGCCTTTGCTGGGATCTCTCAAATTCTTTCCTGTAAGCACACACCCACACCGCACAGGGCAGCCCTACAGCACCCTGCCAGCTCAGGTTTCATCTAGGCTATATATATTATGGTCTTTTAGAGTATCCTGCTACTGAATAATTCATTATTCAGTGGTGGGACACTGAATGTTGTTGTCTTTCAAGATCCTTTTAGTTATTTCCAAGTTATTTCCAAGTCCCCTTTAAAAATGCATCTTGTAAACAGGGCATGAACCCATATAAATTTCATTCGGGTTTCAGTATTCAGCACTAAAGCACTGTGTATTCTTTCACTCTCTCTAGCAGTCGTATTTGGAGTACAAGCATCCTGTCAAAGGGAAAACATCTGCTGATGCATGAACTATTGTAACCCTGAATGGAGGCTTTAAAGCTACACTTTTAATGTTCCTAAGGCATACTTAAAGCAAATTTTTTTTTAGAACGATTTCTGTGCAATGCTTGGGTAAGCTGCTGTATCAAGAATATAAGTTGCAATATATGCAGATTTTTTGTGACTTTTTAATGAGGATGGCTGTATCTCAGGATACCTATTTCTAAATGTACACAAAAAAGCAAATTTTTATGAAATCACAATGGAACTGATGTTACTTAGAAATTTCTCTATCTTATAAAATATTTAGTTTCTTCCATCCTTGGGTTTTGAATGTATTGTACAGCCTAATGTCTGAATTACTTATTAAATCATTTGTTAAGTAATGAGCCTTGAAAATTCTGAAAGAGTCATGAATACTGCAGTCAATGAAAGACTTTATTCTTCAGACTATGAACGAGAAAACAAACTAAATAATGTTACTTCTCAGTTCCCCTGCCCCCTCTTCCATTGCAGAATTACACATCTGCTCTTGGCTGAGTACTTTATTTAACTCAGTCAGGAAACTGTGAAAAAAACTTATCCAGGTTCATAAAGTTTGAAGGGTAGTTTCAATAGTCATAAAGATTAATCTTAAAAGGTACATTTGAATTTTGATTCCATTTTTGCAAAGCTACGTTTATGGTTTTTCATACCTTATGAGTACAATTACAGTTAAATAGCTGAAGTTAACATTAAGTATAAACATTTATTAATTTAAAAAATCCTTATTTTTAAAAGATGATTATCATGGCTTTTGTGATTTTCCTATGAACTGATGCACAGCACTTGTCAAGAATCCAGGTTAAAGTTGTAGCTGGATGCAACAATCTTCAGAAGTTGCAGCAAGAAAAGTTTTTGTTGTGTGCCTCTAACATATTGTGATTCTTGGGATGTCAGAGATGTTAATTTGCTTAATAAATTTAACTTGAAAATAGTTATAAGCAGTCACTTCTGTAATGATACAGCTTGTAATGAAATAAGATCAAGACATATTTGCATTTTGGCATAAATTATTTCTTATATATAGTCAATATAACAAAAAATCTAGTCCACACTATTCCCTAAATGATAAATTATTATGATTTTATTTATTTTAAATAAGCTTTCTGAAACAATAATGTTTTGGTGATATTTAGTAATAATAACCAGAGCTAGTGAAAACAAGACTATGGAGTGATTAAGCCAGTGCAAATAATTACATTTAAAAAGTTGAAGTCTAAAAGCATATTGAAAGACAGAGCTTTGTGTCAACTACCATCTTTCCATAGCTTTTGGAAATATTTCACTGTTTTGAAATAACATTTTCAAATGCCTTTTTCTTGTTTAATCTGTGTATTCCTGCTGATATTTCCAATGGGACACTAGAGTGCATGGAGCCCATCCACGCAAAAATATTGCAATTAATTTAAAGCAGAATAATTTAAAATACTAAAATCACTGACAGTCTGATACAGGTCTGACAGGTGCTGTGGACAGTCACTACCACTTTGAACAGGAGTGTGGTGAAAGCCAAAGAGAGGGCTGCTGGGAAAGTGAGCTGGAGATGGGAGAAATCCTGCTTGTTAGCAGAATATTCTACACTGATGTAGAAGAGATGTTTTCTCTCAAAAGTTAGAGGTTTTTTCCCCTTTTCCTCATATATGTCTTGCCTTAAACTTGTCTGCATCAGTCCAGTAGTTCAATTTATGTATTCAGAAAACTGTTTGGTTTTGGGAGCTGATGTTATGTGAGAGTTATAATAGTCATGCCTTTAGAGCAGTGCTTATTGAATAAGCAATCAGTTCAATCTCAAAATATCACACTTGATAAATCTCTCTTTTTTCTTCTTGTTCAACACAATGGACTATTCAAGACCTGTAAACCCAGAGCAGAATACAGCTTCAAAATAACTGCTAGATTAACCTCAGGGGTTTAGATGAGATGGAGGGAAGATTTAGACACTACAGTAAAGCAGTCTCTCTGGAAATAAGGGAAAGTGGTTTCAAGTATTATATGCTGGCTTTTAGATCAGTATTACTTATTATTTTGCTGTATGCCTATATAATCCAGTATGCACAAAAAACTTTAATGAATACAGGTGTAGTGAAAACTTTTCAAAATTACATTAAAGCTTTTCCCATTTTCTTCTTCATTTACAAAAATGTTATGTTTGCAATGAACTGTGGACATTAATTAACATGTTCTGCAGTTCAAGTATATTATCATTAAAGGAGTGGGTTCAGGGGAAATTCTCCCTAAAACTATGTTTCAGGTGTTAATGAGGGATATATCTTCTACATGTTTCAGCTATCAATCATCTCACATTTAAATAGCTGCAATTTATAAACAACTGGTTCTGTTCTTTATTCTCTTCTTTCATTCTGTAACAATTTGTGTATATTATTCTCTGCTCTCTTTTCTCAAATTATCTTTTAAATTTGATATTTTTTTAAACAGACATATCAATGCAACGATTATTACACGATAAACACAGTGAATTAAAGTTATTTAGTGTTATTTATTTTAGGATTTATATTTATAAAATTTATTTATTTAAGTTTATTTTGATGAAATCTAAAGTTATGCAAAACTGTAATAAAGTTATTTGCTTGTTTTCTGAATATAAAATGGAAAATTCACTAAGCAGGCACTGCACTAAATGTGCCATGTAAATACAAATTTCACAGTAGTTTTCTGTATTTAGACTACAGTACCATAAAGGTTTTCATAATTCTTTATAGTTTGTAAAGGTGTGAAGAAGAAGAGACCCTGATCTGCTCCACTGCAAAATAAATTGCCATTAGTGTTTTTATGATAAGGTTATTGAACTGTGTCTGATCAAGCAGTAACCTAGAAGTCTGAGACACCACACAGAATCATGCTAAAAACTTCCAAAGCATTTTAGTTCAAAGGAAACCAACAAAATGACTTCTAAATGCCACTTACCTAGTTTAAATGCTACACTGATGAGAAAAGGCTTAAAATAAACCTTGAGGAGCTGTGATCTTAAGTAGTCTTCCAACCCATAAACATCAGTTCTCACATTACATCGCACATGTTAATACACACCATCTGTAACAGCTGTAAATGGTCACTGATAGATCTCTGGGATCAGAATAGGGCTAATTGTAATTACTGCTCCTGTTATTTTTGTTCAACTGCATTCATATATAAACTATACTTGGATTATTTTAATTATAAGGTAAATGCAACAGGAAAAATGCATGAAAATACTTGTAGGAGGAGAGCCACCAAGATGATTAACAGTATGGAGCACCTCTCCCATGAGGAAAAGCTGGTAGAATTTGGATTCTTCAGCCTGGAAAAGAGAAGGCTTAGGGATGACCTACTTGTGGCCTTCCAGTACCTGAAAGGAGTCCACAAGAAAAATGGAGAAAGACTTTTGCCAGGGCCTGGAGTGACAGGACAAGAGGAATGGCTTCAAAGTGAAACAGAGTGGGTTTAGATGAGATATTAGGAATAAAGTGTTTACTGTGAAGGAGACACTGGCACTGTTTGCCCAGAGAAGTTGTGGATGCTCCATCCCTAGAAGTGCTCAAGATGGGGCTCTGAGTAACATGGTCTAGTGAGAGGTGTCCCTGCCCACAGCAGCAGGGCTGGAAGGAGATGATATTTAAGGCTTCTTCCAACCCAAACCATTTTGTGATTCTATGATTGATTCTATGATTCTATGAAAATATCTATAGTATCTAAGATTTTGTTTGATGTGATTAATCTACCAAAATTTAGACAATCTGATGCAGACTGAAAATGGTTATGGAGTACTTGGTTATATCTCAGACATTCCCATCTAGATCAATGCAGATTTCTCTATTAAAAAAAGTTTAAACTATGCCGTGATTTACACAAACACCTCCATTTACCATTTAGAATAATCTATTATAAATGAACCCACTCCAGCACCAATTGTCTTCCAAATGTAATTATTATATATAACACTTCATTTTACTTTTTTTTTTTTTTTTTGTGAAGGTACTTTCATGAGGAACACTTGAAAAGGCACTTAAGTAAATCTCTCATAGTATCATTTATTCCCTTTTCTGAATTCCAGGCACAGCATCAGTCTGGAAGTACAACATATTTTCTCCCAAGTCATCCCCAGCATACAAAACATTTTTCCTAAGCTAATTTAGATAAGTGTGCTTCTATTTAACACACATTTCTTCAAGGCTGCATTAATTGCAAGCACTTCCTTACATATAAAAATGGCTTTAGTCTTTGCTGAATCTCTCTCTCTGGTCTTATCTCTTACACTGCAAATTTTCCCCCAAGCCTATATTTCACTTAGGCCTCTGCCTAAATTCCTACTAGGACTCACCTCTCAAACATCATGGTATGCTTGCCAAATTCTTGGTTTTTATACAAAAGAATGACTTATAGGAACTACATGAAAAATTAATTACAAAATCACAAGGAGTTTTTAATATATCTTCCAGAAAATTTTGCAAGAACCCTCAAATACTTCTATATGGTACTAATCACACAGTTGGCTATTTAGAAATATCACACTTTTTAGAAGTGTATCCCTCTTATCAAATTATAGCTAATTTAATTATTTTTCCTTTTCATATTTAAAATGTATATTTTATTAAGGGACCAAAATACTGGCATCTGAAATTCAGATATCAGTATAAATATTTTAAATGACATGTGTTGCCAGAATTTTTAATTAAAAAATAACTATCACCATACAAGTTTTAGCTCTGTATTTTGCTATAAGTCTTTGTCCTTGCTTCTTTTCTCCCAAAATTTTGTATTTTATATATAAAGTTATTAGATGTTTTACTTATCTCAAATGAAACAAGTGACAGTTGATTGCAAAAAAGAATTGCTTAACCAACACCCTTGGTATTACATTAATCTAAACAGTTTGCATTTGCAGTCTTTATTACATCCCATTTGCTAGTACTTAAACTGAATCATACTGTATGGCTTAATTACCAAGGAATTAAATAAGAATATTCTAAGATTTGAACTGTATTACTGAGTTTGTGTAAAAACTGCATCCTTATTACTTATGATTTGAGCACATTTTAGTATACCATGGATTGTAAATGGGGCAACAATCAGAACAGCATCCTCTGTCAGTATGGGTATGTGACTATGCAATGCACAAGAGAAATTTAAAACTCAGCATAGAGATAAAATCAATTTTTAATGAGAAGTCAACATTTATAGTGAGTTTTCTGTTGTTGTTGCTATTATTAATAAAACTAAATGTCTTTTAAATTATTTCTTTTTACTTGACGTTCTATTGTATATGCGCTGTTGGATGATTTAATGATTCATGAAACTCTTAAAAATGGAAGCAGGGATATTATAACAAAAAACATCTTCAGTAAATCAGTAAAACATGGCTCATTTGTGTTTATAGTTAATGTGTTTGTACAACAAGAACACAGTATCAATATAAATAAAGATACTAAGGTTGTAAGGCTTCTTTTCTTGAGCAAAGGTTTCCATAGTTTTAAATCCTCACAATAAAAATCCAGAAAGTTTTACCTACAGAGAAATACAGAAGATAAAGGATTTTTTCAATTGGCAGTACCATACATTTTTAAAAAATCAGGCAAAAAGACCAATGTGAAATATAAGCTCAGACTTTTCATTTATCAGGTAAGTGGCAGTGCATGGGTGTGTATTTTCACTTTTGTATAGAAAATCTAGAGAGCTGCTGGTGGCTTGGCTGAGGTCCTTGCTGCATTCTGGGCAGAGGAAGCAGCTGAGCCTCAGCCCCCAGCACAGCCTGGGGCCATGAGGAGCAGAACGTCCCCTCACTGGAGGGATTTCCTTGGACCAAGGCAGGGAAATACAGAGCTTTCTGCCATGCACAGAAGGATGAAAACTGCCACTGCTATTGCAGCTCTGTCTTCTCTAATGACTTAAAGTTGTTCATTGAAAAAATCTAAAGCTTCTAGTGTTAATCTAATAAAGCAAAGCACTTTTGAGTCTAAAAATGGGGGGAGCTGGAGAGGAATGAGTGGATGTAAGTGTTTTTTTGGGAGCTTAATGTATTTGGGTCTAGACATTTACTACAACATTTTGTTTATAATTTAAATGTTTTAGTTAAGACAGACATAATTCTCACCATTATGCCTTTTAATTAAAATGTTTTCGAATTTTCTGGTTGTACCTCGTTATAAATGGCTACATCATTACATTTGTACAGGCACATATAATTAAAAATTATGTTCTCTGTCTGATAAAGAAGTAAACTTCTGTTGCCACTAATTTAGTATTGTTTCCACATAATTTCTGAACTGCCAGTTCAGAATGGATGTAGATTAGAAGTCTAGCTTATACAAAATTGATATTACAAAGTAATAATTTTTTAATACTTCTCTTAATTGGCAGAGAATATTTTATGTAAGAGATGTGGGGAATAAAGTGTATCTAAGCTCTATCAGAGCATTGAATTCCTGCAAATGTAACAATTTTTAACTAGAAACAGTAAAAACCAAATTTGTCTGTTTGTTTTTAATACCATTTAAATGATGTTTTGCTTTTTAACATGTGGAGAAGATAATTTTATTTCAAGTGTAAAGAAACACAATCAGTCAGGGCAGAAATCCTCTGCCCTGCATTGTACAAAAGGTCAGATTATATTATGCAAAGTTCTGCTGTTTGGATTTTTACTAGGAATATCTTTAGCCTAGGAAATTAGCTTTAATAGTTCATTGATTGATCACTTATATCAGGGAAGATGAGCCTGGGTTTTACTCTATATATGGTTCTTGAAAGGACTGTTGCATTTTGGAAATGCCAACTTTTCAGCTCTGGAAGTTGTGCTGATCAGTGTCCTTGTACCTTAGGAACAGAAATGTCTTTCTCCACTCTCTCTGAAATGCAGAGGTTGCCCCCTGCACTCAGGGGGCTCTGTGGGGGTCAGCAGATGGATTCTAGGGGAGAATGCAGCAGAAAATTACCAGGGGAGAGATGATGCCTGCCAGGGGAAGGCAACTGCTGCCAATGGCTTTAGGGATCAGAGCAGAGGGATTGAGCTGAGCTCTCAGTTCATATGGGCCAAAGCATGCCCAAGGAGGGGTAATGTGTTCCATGGCTGCTTGGCAGATGGTCTTTTGCATTTTGTGCTAATTATGGCTGTTCTTCTTGATGGGTGCTTTTGTACCTGAGCTGGGGTGATCAAATCTCAAAATACCTGTTCTGCTCAGACTTTTGTATGAAAAGGAGTGAAGTCTTGACCAGGCCTGGGCTGTTGGTACCTGAGCAGCCTTTACTAATGCAGAATCAAGAAGGAAACCCTTCAACTTATCCTTAAGATTTCAGTGGACAGATGGAGTCATAACTATCCTAGGCCATAACCACAGTCATAGAAAATATCTGCAATTCTTTCTGAAAATGTCAATGAAGTCACAGCTTGGTTGACTTATAACAAGTTTTTTTGAGGTCATTAATCTCCTAAAGACTCCTTAGAAGCTGAGAGGAAGCCAAAAGTATAATATTTTGTAAGATACTAAGTCAATAAAACTCTATGGGATCTCATACACGACATGCCAGCTTGTTTGTCTGACCACCTTTCTGAATTCTGGATTGAATGAGACATTTTTTTTTTTTTTAAATAAGGAGATACTTGTTTAAATGAATACAAGATTCAAACCACCTATAGAAAGGGTTACTTTGGTTGGAGCATTAAGTATTGTGCCTTCAGCCTTCAGTTCTTAAATATTGCAGTCAGTGAAACTTTCATTTTCATGCAGGGATTTCTTTTCCCACAGCACTTTTTTTTCTCATCAGCTTCAATATTCCCAGGGAAAAGGGCAAGCTACAAGAGAAAACTACCTTGTTGGGTATGTAAAATCTGTACATATATGAACAAATCATCTTCCTTCACTGTAGGAATAGTTCTTAAATGAATTCACAGAAGGATATCCTCTGGAGATATACATCAGTCAACTCTGTTAGTTATATTATGGGGAGGAGTTTGGACTTTTTAAAATTGATTTCAGATGGGTAATGAATAATTTATGCTTTCAGCAATTTGTTTGGACTTGATCAAATAGGCGACATATTTCTTTGAAATACACATTTTAGAGTAAATTAAAATTATAGCAGCTATTTTACATCCCAGACAGAAAATAAAATAGAAAATCTTAGTGTTTGTACTCTTGTCCGCATCTAAACATTTGATAAGCAACTTTGCACCATTTTATACATATTTCTATTTGTAAATAAGTCAAAGCTGGAGAAGTGAAACTTCTGTTTTAATGCTGTAACTTAATATTGTAACTTTTAGTAAACTACTAGTTTACTTGGAAGGTAATAGTTCCTCTCATTGCCTCAACACATAAGATAGAGGGAGGCTGTTTGTGTAACTGGGCTTGTCAGCTTTCCTGTCACAACTATTGGTTCTGTTTCAGCAAAATGTTTTCCAGCATTTCCTGCCACATCAGCAAAACTTTATTCTGCTCTTGCTGTGGAGTTTCTTCTTATGAGGAAGTGAGAACTCTGATGAAATCTCTATCCCTTTAAAGTTCTAATGTCTCTATCAAAACTTGCTTTATTTTTTATACATTTCACTTCCTGTCCCCCTTCCCATTTCATCAATGAGTATGTGTGGTTTAACCAAGAGAGTTTGGACCAGGTGATCCTTAAAGGCTTTTTCCAATCTTGTTTTAATATGCTTGAGGAGTCAGGGACTATTTCTTATGATGTCAATTGAAAAAAAATCTAGGGGCTAAGTCCTGCAATATTTATGAAAGGCAGATAAGAATCTCTAAAAGTCCTTCATCACATCTAACTATTGTACCAGTGCTAGGATGATAGGATGCTATGATAGGAGCTCCAAGAGAAAATCAGCTGGTTACAATAGTTATTTCGTTAACTTTTACATCTCTGAAGCTGAATGGCACAAATGCTACATTAACTTTAGGGCTTTTTGCTGCAGCTTTAGAGTTCTGTGTCAATGTTGTGGTTTATGATGTTAATAACACTTTTATTTCACCTGGAGAATGTCTTTTTCTTTCTTTCTTTCTTTCTTTCTTTCTTTCTTTCTTTCTTTCTTTCTTTCTTTCTTTCTTTCTTTCTTTCTTTCTTTCTTTCTTTCTTTCTTTCTTTCTTTCTTTCTTTCTTTCTTTCTTTCTTTCTTTCTTTCTTTCTTTCTTTCTTTCTTTCTTTCTTTCTTTCTTTTTCTTTCTTCCTTTCTTCCTTTCTTCCTTTCTTCCTTTCTTCCTTTCTTTTCTTTTCTTTCTTTCTTTCCTACATGCATGTATTGAGAACACCATTATCTGTTCATATATATGTTTAAAAAACTAAACCAGGATAATATTTTTCTGTTTACTAATTTCCAGTACCAGGGGCAATCTAATTTCTCTCTGAGTCATGTTTATAATGAATATATATGGAAAAAAGGTTTAATTTCTTTATCCAGACTTGCTAGAGTGCATATGAAATCACAAATAAATAGAAAATATTAAAAACTCCTACCCTGTTGACACAGTTTTGTGTGCTGTAACTTTTGTGGTGAGAGGCATTAGGGGAAAGATGACACTAAAAACCTGACCAGTTTTGTTTTGGTTTAGGTTTTCTCATTTGAAACTCTTAGAGTGATTTTTAATGCCTGTGATTACTTTTCACTTAAAAATCTTCTCTACACACCAGCCATTTTCCGAGTCATTCTGGATCTACCCCTGTAATACTGTAAGCTTTTACAGGAGAAAAAGCTCTCCTCATGCAGTTCTACAGGCCCATGGAGCATTGTTAAAACAAGCAAATGTTAAGTGTTAATCTTTATTGGTCTGTGAACTTACTCATGCATAACCAGGAAGAGTTCATTTTTTTAATTAAATCACCACCCATTCATTACTTATGTTATCCTCAAAGGAGTATCAGTGAAAGGGTCAAAGTCTGCTGGACCTCTTGCTGTTCATTTAAATTAACACATCTTCTGATCACAGGTGTACATGTTGTGCTAACTTTGAAGATTTCTACATATTAGAAAAATGGGAATTTTTTTCTGAATGACAGAATGAGATCAGGATATCTGGAAAAACTGTTTTTCTGCAGCCTGTGTTTGTGAGTAATGTGCCCATTATTTTATAGCAGCTGACATCTATGAAAATTCTGGAGCAATAAAATGTCTGTTGCAAATTGCTTTTAAAAAATTATACAGGCTACTTTAATAGTGTCTGAAGAAAAATATATCTTCTTTTATTAGATTGTCTATGGCAGAACTAAATAACTGCTTGAAAACAATCTTGAGGGAAATAAAAGAGAGGACTTTACCTCTGTTCATATACTCCTTATATTTATAAAAATCACTCTCTGAGAAACTAAAAATTTTTCTTCATTCACAAAGCATTTACTTTTCCTAGAGGCTTGCCAAACTACATATCAGAACAAGGATTATTCACTTGCATATGTTCTTCTCAGAAAGTATTGTTGAATTTTGTGTTGATTGTTTCCTTTTTGAAAGGCATTTTTCAGTGGCTTGTAACTTCCTAATATGTGCCAACCAGAATTGTTCAGTTCAGGTGATTTTTTATGGCTTCTTTCTTGAGGCTGCAAAAAAATTTCCACAAAAACCTCACAAGTTTGTACATTTGTTACCATAAAACAGATTACCATAAGGAAAATTTCATCAGTTTACAGTTTGCTTTCAGAGAACAGAGTCAAGGATACACAGGGTTTTGTCCTGAATATCTAAAAAATAATTTATTGTCATTTTGTATTATTTCACATGGCATTGACACAGTCAACTAACTCAATGATTGCAGGATGTTAAGGATTTTACAAAAATCATTGCAACTCTTCAGTTCCCAGCCTAAAAATGATCAATTTATATACCAGCTTCTTTTAGATCTTTAAAGATTCTCTAGAAAAAAAGACTATGTCATATGTCTGCTGTCTTCATTCCTCTTGTACCTATTTGGAATGCGTGTAAGTAAAACAAGCAACCAAATACATTATTTTAAGTTTCCATGCAGCAGTGGTTTTGCCTTGATTATCTACTGTGTTTGATACTTTGTTAGCATTGCCTACTGCTGTTTCTCACTGCTTCAAATGTGTCTGTATGGAGTACAGGGCTGAGACCCCCAGATGAAAGGGGCAGCTGTAATGCAGCAGCATCCCAAGCAGGACATCCTGGAGCCAGGGTGGATCCCACTGGCCTTTTCTCCTGGAGGGCCCTGGGTGATTGAGGGATACCTGGCAGGCCCATGTGAGCTTGGTCTGTGCACAGCTTGGTGCAGCTTGGGATCTACATCAAGACAAGTTGCCTTTGTGGCCACGTTTGCCCTCCTATTGGCAAAGTAGTGTCAATTGAGTGCTGCAGAAGGGTTAAGGCAACCCTGGCTTAGCAAGCTAATTCTGCCTCTCTTAATTTTTCAAAAATTACAATACTTTCCTCCATGAATAATTTATAATTTCCTGTTCTGGGAATGTGGCGTGTGTCTTTACTGACACATCCCCAGATGTGTCCTTACTTCCAGCCTTATTCTCTCTGGAATAGAGTGTCATTTCACTGTGCACCACATGGCCAGGGAGAGGCATCTGTACTTGTCCCATATGTATTTTAACCAATAAATACATACCCAGGGTTGACATCTGCTCTGTTCCATTGAACTAATTGAGATTATATAACATTTTCATGCAAAGGAGTAAGCAAGATAGAATTTTCTGCTCGCTACATATTCATAAATTCTCATCAAAATTGTATAAAGGGTTATCATCTTCCTTAACAGTGATGAAAGACAACATTGTCCAGCCAAAATTCACATTGAGGTTTTTTGGCCATGCTAGTGCATTTGCTAATGGAAAACCAGACAAAGTTTTGAAAACTTCCTTTCAATCAATTCTGGTGTTTGGCAGTCTCAATTATGCCTGTAGCCTGAGGCAGTCAAGAGATAAAAAAAAACAACTTTAGAGAAGCTTCCAGCTAATAAATTGCAGGTTATGACAGAGGATGAGTTACTAACTAATCCTTTCTAACTAGAATGAAAGTAAAAATATAATTGAAAGAATTTGTTGCTGGTCTCATTTTAAAAGCCCTCCTGATAGGTACACGTTATGGAAACATCTGTTACTTGCCCCAGTAGTTCATTTACACTCCTTTGCTTAAAAGTTGTAATCTTGCCAAATATTTACTTTTGCATTTTACTTGCTAATTAACTGTCATTGCTGTGAATAGTGTATTTAGTATAAAGAGAATTACATATTCTGTTCCTTATTAGTGTGCTTTAAAGCCACACCAAAAATACACTGATACTTGGCTGCTGCTTTGTACTCTTTCAGAACTAAGTTTGCAGTTTGATTGATTAGTTTCCACCAGCAGAGAAGCAGCTGCAGCTCTGAATAAAATTGTGCTAATGAAGATTTCAAAGCGGTGATCAAAAGCAGACTTTGCTCTTTCAATTGTACACTTTTCTGAAGATAAATAGTTGTGCTGTTTCAGCAAAATGTGCATATCAAAGCAGCTGAATCATACATTTCAGTAGGAACTTTAAAGCATGTTGAACACATTATGACGGCTAATCTTTGTCACATTTGGTCTGGCAGTTGCACAAGAGTAGAAAGTGATTAACTATTTTTAGCACTGGTTCATATAATCCATCAAGAGTCTGAATATGAAGAATTTTCTATATTTGCTCATAGACAACTATATTTATATGACTTTGAAGACCCATGTGTCTAGATGACTAAGTGTTACCTTCTTCAGCAGTTTTGGTAAAAGGTACAAATCCCATAACTTCATGAAGAATTTTGCCTGTTACTTCTGCTGGACAGAAGTAACAAAGCTGTGTCAGGTGTTTGGGCACAATGCCATGGTCTGCCACAAGTTTTCTGACAGATTTCCTGAAACAGTCTGACAGAATTTAATTCTTAACACATTTAGGCATCTAAAGACAAAGCCATGAATCTTCAGGAATTTCCATTTCTGTGTTCAAGCAAAGGTGAATTGTTCTCAGCCCAGTTAAAAATCTTTGTATTTCTGCACTTAATTTAGAAGGCAAATTTTAATGGCCTTATTCAGTTCTCCAAAGATATTTTCAGAGTGCTCAATCACTGAAGCCACCAACCTCACACTAATTCCTCCACTTTCTGAAACACACTTCTGGTCCCTTCTTCACTGAGAGAAGGCAAAAAATACCTGGGGCATGCTTTGTCATGTTAAAACTATCAACAATATAAAAAAAAATTAAAAAAATCAAATAAAACCCATAAACATAATAAAACAAACTAAACGTTTTTTTTTAAATCCTACGTGGAGTGAACAGTTGAACTGAATTATTTGCAATGATATTTTATATATTCTTTGAGCTTATTTTGTAAATTTAAATGAGGCCAATGCACTTTTCAAAACATACAGCAAAGAACTTCTGGCAGAGCTGCTCAGCTCTCTTGAAATAATATTTTTTTTTGTTCAGTGGTTGTTAATTGCTTTTAGTTAAGGGTTTTGTCCATTTAATCAAAAATATCTGGATTTACATTTTGAAGTGAAGTTTTTCTTGCTATTAAAATTTTAGTGATAATTTCATATCCATAGTGCAGTATCTCTTTCTTGCTCACTTCTGCACTCAACTTTAAAAGTGAAATCTCCGTGAAGATCCCCTGGGATCCCTTAGACAAAATATGGTATTCTAAATTATTAAAAATGGTGACAAAACAGCATGTCAAATAATATTTTCATGTTTTGTATCAGTAGAGGGTAATTTGGATGGTATATAGAAAAATCTTGACCTTTCTAAATGCTTATCAGGCTAGTAATAGGAATTATTAGTGCAGCAAATCCTTACTTTTTGTATTTATTATGATGTTCTACATGGCCTTCACAAAAAAGATTAAGTTGTTCTTTCATTCTGTCTTCCTTCTGTTTCTCTGTGTTATATATCTTTTTTGACTGAGTTATGATTCAGAAAAATTACATGATTAAATCCTTGTTGCACAAAAGTAATCTTCCTGAACTTCAGTGAATTATTTTACTTACAAAGATAATATCATGAAGACAGACAATAGAAAGGTCAAACTAAGACAAAACTTCAAATTCTTTTACTATCTGTTAAATTTGATTAATTTATAATATATTCAAAATCACTATCTTTATTTCCAATCCTTATCAAGCCAGAAATTAAGTAGGAAACTTTCCTTCCATTAGCACTGTTATAAATGCTTGGCCAACTCTTCTTTCCATTCCCTATTATTCAGTATCAAACAGTACTTTCCAATAATTCATACTATATTTTGAATTTTCAACAGCAATATAAAAATATTTTTTAGATAAAGCATTTCCAGAAAATGCTGGTGGTGTTTTTGGCCTATGAATTTAGGAGGTCAGACTAAATGTTACCAAAGTGTCCAGACTTGTGAAATAAATTATTAATATCTGAATACTTCTGAAGTTGAAAAAGGAGGACAGGGCAAAGAATAAACAATAATAAGTGCTAATTAAAAGTAAAGTGGTAAAGAAAATTCAATTTCATCTATACCTTCTGCAATTTCCACATAAAGAATGTCTAGTTAAAGAAATTGTTATTCTCTTATTTTCTATACTCAAATGCCACTATTTATTGCACTTTTCAAAAATCTTAATATTGAGATCTGTTTAGCTCTTTTAAGGATGTGAGCATAGAAGCATAAATTAAAGTGGTGACATCTTAAATGGAATGCCTTTGAATAATTTATTTGAGGTACATGCTTAATATGTCAGATTCCAATAATATAAGTTGATTTATGATGAGAATAAAATCAGAAAAATAAAATATCAGAGTGACTCTGCATATTGGAATTGAGCTCAGGTATTTATTTAATTATGTATAGATATAGTTATGTATCAGTTACACATAAATATATACATAAATATTTGCTTCTATTTCATATTTTACATTTTCTATTGCAGCTGTCAATTGAAATCATGCATTGCTCTAAAACATAACTCATCGTTTAAGGACATAGGCATTCATTAGAGTTTTTTTAGAGGTTTTTTTTTGTCTTGTGATTCTTACAAGGTTTTCCTGGATTACCTCATTATTTCACTTGCTCTTTGCACTCTCTTGACTGTTGATATGATCTTTTTCAATGAAGGTTATTAAAAATGGACAAATTACATCCTCTCTATTTGAGAGCTATTTAAACAGAACCTCTGTTGAAATCCAGGTTGCTGACAAGTATATTTGCAATCAAAATGCCTACACACCAATTAGTTTGAGGAACCTTTGCAGAGATGAATTAGCAACGCAGGTAACAAGGTCAATGGTTTGCACAGGGTTCCCAGAGAGCACATTATGGTTTCCTGATGCCATTTATGGTTTTTTCCTCATATTCTCTTCTGTAACACTGAAGATTTTTTTCTAAGCACAAGCATATTCTTATACTCTGAGATGATCTGTCAACAAGAACTCTGAGACCCCTGGGGGTAATGTGGGAATTCTGCCATTGCCCAAACTCATAGCTGTGCAAAAGATATGAGCACAAAGGGTTGTTTCCTCAAATAATCTTCAGGAGTTATATCTATTTAATCTAATTTTACTAATTGAAAATTGCTTCCAATTACTGCTTAAAAGTTTTCACATGATGGCTTAGGGTGATAAAAGTGAGCTGGGTCTTGTGAAATAGATGTGAATTGAGGCAATATTCAGATTTAAAAATAATCTTAGATGACCAAGTATGATGTTTGTTTGCCTTTAAAAGCATTTTCTAGATATGAGAAATAAAAAGTATATTCAGTGATATGCCTGCTTTCCATCCTTATACTTTCTCCATCCAACTAAAGCTTTTCACAAAAAAAATCTTTTATTAAAACACCACCTTAGTATTGAATTAAGAGAATATTTTTATTCCACCTCCTTGTGATGTTAAAAATAGAAAACCTATTTATGTCACTGGTTTAGAATCCACTTATTTTCTTTTACTGTTGTCTAAAAAGAGGAGTTTATCATTGTTTTCACATACATGCACTTTAAAGTTTCGTTTTCTTTTACTTTTCAAAATGCACTGTTAACCTCCTGTTTATTTGCTAAGATAAAATTTTAAAAAGTGGGTTGCATAAGTATCTTGGTGAGAAAATGTTGACTTTTCTGCTGCTGTTCATAGGAAAAATTTATTAATACACAAATGAAGTCACTTTGCATGTCCAGTGAGAATTAAATTTTATATATCTTGAATGTCATAATATGTTTGCCTTATTTCTTACTGTGAGAACCAAAAATGCCATTGCAAAGTGTCCTATAGTGAATAAATCACTTCAGAAATGAAAGGAATGTTTTAAAATAAATGGTTTATAACAGATCTGGAAAAAAACCCACCAGCTGTTGTAATTCCTATAAAAGAAATAGAAAAATTACACTGTACATCAGAAAGACTTTTCTTTTCAATGTCTCCAACCCAAGGCTCTATTATTATCCCTCCATTCCCTGTCCCTAAGACACAGGTGTTGCTTCCTTGATTTCACCCTAATCTTGAAACAATTCCTTGAGTCATTCCAACTCAGGGAACAAAGAAGAGGGCTCAGTAGAACCCTTTTCTCTCATTTATGGCATGTTCAGAACTTCCTTGAGTGTCTGTCCCACACTTTTGTGTCTGCCTTTCTGAAAAGCTTTGTGCTAATGACCTGCACAAAATCTACATGGGAAAAAATGATTGTGGGGCAGAAAATATGAACTGTATAATGCTGCTACATAAAATTTAGGCCCTCGTGCATCAAAGTGCTCATGGCATGATCAGAATAAGAGTAGGAGCTGGAGAGTTACTCACCATCAGCCAGACACTTGACATGGTGCTGGGAACTGCATTTTTTTCCTCTCAGAAAATGCGTCATTAGTTAATTCCAGGGTACAAGAGAACCTTCATTATTATTTATAGTTTCAGATTTCAGACTCTGTAGAGATTTCTTTAATTTCCATACCTTATGATTGCAGTTAGAGAAGAGCACCCCATTATCCTCATTATTCCTGGGCAGACAAAGCTGTAGGAATGCTAATGATCAAAAGCAGAAATCTCACCACATGTCATATAGTACTAATTATATTCTCATTGTCTACATTTCCCTATGTCTTTTATCCTCAGACATTTTACATTACTAAGATGTTTTTTCTCTCTTTTTTTCTAATAAATGACTTTGTAAATGTGAATCTTGTCTATGCTGTATTAAACACTTGCTGAAACAGAGCAGCACACAGGCCATAGGAAATGCTGGAAAGCTAGTGCCACTAAGATGACTGGAGTTACTTCTTAAAGGAATGTCCATATCTACTGAAGTGAACATGAAAGTAGAGCTGCAGACAAGCAGAAGACAGATGGAGGAACCAGGATTTCCAGTGAAATTTTGGCTTAGTTCACTTCTCATCTCACTTGCTCTTTCCTGCCTTAGCCTGAGATCCACTCTGCCAGCCATTTCTTGAAAGCTGATTTCAGCCACCCAGCTGTGCCTCATTTCAAGAGTCTCAGGTGGAGTGATGCTCTGCCTGCAAAAGCTGTGTTGGTATGGACACTCCCCTGGGGAAAACAGAGCAAAAGATTACTTTTTTTTTTTGCCTTTCTCTTTGCAAGCTCTAATGAGGTGGAATATCTGGGAGAATCCAATAGTAAAATATTTCTGAGTTGAAACAAAAAAGAAATAGACTTTTTTTTTTTAGAAAAGTTCTTTAGACGTACCAGTGATTAAAAAGTATATTCCAATATTAATACTTCTGCTAGTTATTATTTTCCAATCCAGTTCTCTTACCCTGATACAGAGCAGGGACTAATGACTAAACAGACTCTTCCTTTCCACTTCTGTATCCAGGGTCCATGCCAAAAGGGTATAACATCTCTGGTGCAGTTACCATATGCCACAGTTTAATCCTGATTCAATGTGACAGCAAGATCCTTTTCCTTCTGTCCTGGTATTCTGCCTGCTGATGTCCCTTTGTATCCCCATTCCACCTTTCCTTAGCAGCAGTTCCCTGAGCTGTGCAGGTACAGAGCACTGCTTGCATCCAGCCCTGCAGCTGGAGGAAGGTACAGGTCTTCTCTGCCCTTGTCTGTGACAGAAGGACATGGTAATGAATTCTGGAGACCATGAGAATTTTTCAGTTAGTTTGTAATGCTGTCTTTTTTTATTTTTTTTGTTTATGATTTTTTTTTTTCCAAATCATCTGCTGACAAAATCTACTGGGCATCCATACAGCATGTCTGATATCTTTGGTTGGTGCCAAATTTGTGTTTGTTTCTGGCTGCAGAGCTCATTACCAGACATTTGATAGGAAAAGTGTTTTCCAACAAGGGCTTCATTATAAAATATGTTGTCAGAAAATTCCTAGTTACTGATTTTTTTCTGGCATAAAAACAATAAGGTCATCATAAGTGCAAGCATAAGAGTACATAATATTCTGTTCTTTTTTCTTTTTCTTACCTCAAAATTTTCTAGACAGATTTCCACTTAAGATTTGCATTTATGCATACTTTACATGGCATTATGACTTTAATAAATAGATATAGTTATGTATATATTACAGTGTATATCTCTACGTCATGGAGGGAAACCTCAAGTATAGAAGTGAGCACTTAACTGAATTTGTGGTGCATTTGCTCTGAAGGTTTGTTAGGACATGAGCCTAGGCATGTGACATGTCTTGGTTTCCAGTATTACTGAAGGCATACTGTATCACCTTGGGTGCATGAATTAAAGTTTCTGCACTTTACCTACAAAGCAATAATTTCATACCTCATGTGTGAGATAAGGGAATATTGATTTGTGAAGTTCCCTGGTCACAGGATAACATATCTGATTCTGTTTTAAATGTGAGCTATTAACCCCTTTTCTGATTCTGGTGGGCTCAAAGTGCTGTAGGGATAGCTCAGCACTGAGATCCAGCATGGAGAAAACACTGGTGACTGCCCAGTGCTGTCACTCTCTCTACCCATCTATAGCTGTGGGTTGTGCAAACAGACAGCACTAAACCTGTCTACAGACCAGAACTGTCATTTTTAAACTTATCTCTGCCTCCTCCTTTTCCATTTTTTAGGCTGCCTGTTCTCTCTATTCACCCCGACATCCCTCCTGAACATCTCCTTCACAGCATCTCACAGTGGTTTTGACCCCCCATGGGTACCTCATTCTCCACCTCTGCCTTCCCAGTCCCACCTGTCCCCAGCTCTGGGTGGTCTGTGAGTGCCCCACAAATGGGTTTATTTCCCTCCTCCCAGCCTTGCAGACATACATGTTGGTGTGCTGCTGCCCTCCTGCCAACCCCATATGCTTTAACAGATGTCTTGTGCCCTTTTGATCCTCTGTAATGTCAGGGAACATAAACAAATGCAGCCTTCTCGCTGCTCTGTGCTTGGAGAGTGGACCCTGGGAGCCTTTCCGTGGCATGCAGCACCAAAAAAGCTGCTTTTGCTTTTTATGACTTGGGGCTGATAGGAAATTTTGTTTTCCTCTCAGTTCACCTCTTGTTATTCTCACATTGTCAATTATCTAGGAAAGGTTATTCCATTCCATTCACTCTATGTATACAAATCTCTGCTAAACAAAGGGAAATTTCACAGATCTTTGGATGGTTGGACAAGGTCTGAATTTTTTCAGTCAACTGTAGTGTGTGAATGTACACAGAATGTTGAGATTTATTTTTTAATTAAGGTTGTAGATTTTTTTATGCTTAGGAGAGGATTGGTACCTTTGTAGATCATTCTTTTCATGGAATAATTCTGTGTTGTTTGGTTGTTGCTTTTAATTACCAGGGAAAAAATGTGAACAGAACTCTGTATATCCCTCTGAGTAGAATTAATCTCCTGGTTATGAACCTGCTCAAAATGGAAATATTCTTAAAAATCATAAAAAAGGGGCCTTTGTGGTTTGTTGGTTTTTGTGTTGGTTTTTTATTTTCCTTTAAGAAATGAAAGAGCAGTGAGTAACTTTTACAAAGTATTAACAGAGATGTTTGGGTTGTGTGAAAACAGTGATTGCTGTTTATCCTTAATAATTCTTTGATAACCTTTCTCCATTTTAAATGAATTATGTGTGAGAGAAGAACACTTCAGGAAGGAAATAATGAGCCAGTGCTACCACAGCTCTTCCCCCATCACCCTTCCCTCTTTCAACAGCCTGCAGTATATCTATATGAAATTTTTATCTTTTTCTTATTCCTTTCCCAGTTTCCTCCAAGTATGCACAGGGGTGAGAAAATGTTCCAATGTCTTGTTTTGTCTATGTCAGTGGGAAGTTGTGATGGTCTATCTGGTCAGTGTATCAGATCCTGTAGATCAGGAGTGTTCTGTAATAAAAAGTGGTAATACTTTCCTTCTTTGCCTCTACCTCTTGTATCTTTAATACCTGTATAATTAAGTTTACAGTGTGGAAATTAATTTTGTACATCTTGTACGTCTTGTGTGGTTATTTGGTGGAATTTATGTCTTGATTTTTTTTTTATTGTTTTATATTTTTTTAATTTATTGTTGTTGTTGTTGTGATGTTTACTAGAAGAGGAACTTGCCCAAGGAAAGCCAAAAAAAATGAAATTTAGATTGTACAGACAAGAGACCTAGGAAAATAATTTCTGAACTTAGGAACCCATTGTAGCAATTATGTAAATTTTGTACAGTATGGCCATGTTTTATGTAAGTACAGTAATAAGGAAATGACTTGAGCAAACCAGCATCTATTCTATTAGTGTCTTTCTACTACATAAAATGCTGTTTGTGTCCTTGTAAATTAGTCTTTAACTGCTGCTGTGTCACAACCATTCACGTTTAATGCTAATGAGTCGATAAGAAGTGTGAAGGATAGACGAGCCATTCATTCCACTGCGTTTGCCAAAAGGAAACTGGGAGACTGAGGAGCAGAAACACTGGCAGTCTTTTAAAGTTTATTTCTGAAAGCTCTGAACTGTAAATATAACATTGAGTATTGTCTTCTGTTTTGTGTTTTAGCTTTACTTCCTATAAAAATAACATTAGAGACTTTGCAATTATTTTTTAACACCCTATACAATTACTTTTCTGGGTATTTTTATAGTTTGAATGCACATTCATATGTTGTTCTCATTTCAATATAAACATTTTCCTAATGGGTTTATTCCTATAAACATGAAGCTAGTGATTTAAGGGTAAATTTTTCTCTTCTGAAGACAGTTTTCTAACCTTGAACCTGTTAGCTAGATAAACATGTTCATTGTTGCCATGGTTATACAGGGATATAACTAATTTTTCAGCAAAATCCATAAAATCAAAGTGTATGAAAGTATTGTGGGATTCCACTGAGGACATATCAATGTTACTGCTTTATAGGAGAATTCCATGGTTGTTATTTACCAAGAGCAATGTATAATTATCATGAGATAAATTAAACTAGAACTTGAAAAATTGCAGTTCTTGTAAAAAAATTCTGATATTTATGAATTGGCAAAATTTCACTGTTACATAGTGCAAAAATCCTTCAGTTAGATTTCTATTATCTTTAATTAGCCAGAAATCTTTGTTTGGAGCATTTTGCATAAACCCCATTAAAACCTAATTCTTTTAATATGTTTCCAAATAAATTATTATTTAAGAGACAGTCATCCTGCAGTTAAATTGAAAAATAATAATTTAAGTATTTTTGCACAGCAGATATTTGATAAATGTAACATTTGGGGTGAAGAAATTAAATCCATATAAGATATATGCTGTTCTTCCTGTCTTTCCTGTATTAAATCGTCTTCATTTATGACTTTCCTTTACATTTATGTCAGACAAATACTTTGGTTTTGTTTTCCATGACTTTTGCATTATGTACAAACAATTTTATTTTCAGAGAATAAAGCATGAAATTGGAAAAAATCATCTGTTTCTATTTATTTTGTTCTGATTAGTTAGGGATGAGCACCTTTAAATTTTGTGTCCTGTGATCACAGACCTGAGGAAGAGAAGCAGACATGTTCCAGCTGTTACTAAATGACAATCCTATTTTCATGCCACTTTAGACTTGTCTCTACTGAGACAAGATACTTCAGAAATCCAGAGTACTAAACATGCTTAAATGTAGGGGCTTAGGGTTCTGCCCATGAAAAATGGTGCCGAGAGAATTCTCAGAAGAATTCTTATATCCAGGGCATGTCTAATCTGCATTGCTCCAGCTGCAATAAATGAGATAGGTTTAAAAAGTTATACATAGAGATAACTCCAAGACATGACTCCAAAATCCAGCTATTAAACTGGAGAAATCAATCTAATTATACAAACACCTTGAGACTGTTTATCAATAGTTATCCAATTAAAGGAAGGAAAAAGCCCAAACCAACAAACAAGTAACCAAAAACTTTTCTTAAAGGAGAGTTATTTAGACAATATGAATTTATGAGTGCAGTAGTAATTCCACTTAAAACATATCACTTGTGGTTTTTTTTTTTAATTTCTATTTCTAATTTCTATTTTTTATCAGTTTTCTTTGGCAATACATCTTCCCAAGCTGCACAGCTGCAAAGTAAAAATTATTAAACGTTCTAAAAAAATTCAAAATTGGCTCCTCCGCATGAATTAGCAGAGTCCTGTAGCACACACTGGTCTTACTACTCTGCTAAGGCAGAAATTTGGTCTTGCTGGACACACTGTATGGGGGTGTGAGAACCACATATTATTCTTCTGAGGTATTTTTTGTCTTATAATTGTGTTCATGAGAATATCAGAGAATATGATCTATAAGCTCTATATATGTATGTCATGGTATCTACATCCTTCTAATTCCAATGCCAGTCTAACGAAATCATAAATCACATTTCTAATATATCATCAATATATGCATGAAAAAAAACATTTCCGTGTGAGAAATTGAAAATATTGCATAATTATTCCTATAGGTTCAGGGTGAGTCCTTGATTAAGAAAATGGAATAAACATGCTGCATTCAAATGCAATGTACAGAATGTTTTTATTCTGGTAAAAATCTAATTATGTAAATCTGAGAATTTTCGTATTGCTTCTTTCTTTGTAAAACCTGATATATTCCCTGTCAAAAATGTATTTGGTATCACATTTCATATAAGTGGTATTTGATACTATTAAACTGCTGCCAACTTGTATCTGGCTCTAAGTGTGAAGAAAATATCCTTGATTTTGTTCTTACTCTTGATTTTCCTGTTATTTTTTAGAAAACTATCTTAGGCAATTTGAGCTCTATTTGGGTTGATATTGTTCTTGCAATTATCTTTCAACCTGAGAGGGTAGAGGAAGAATTGTTTTCATGGTTTTAATTTTGTTATAGTTTCATGTGACTGTGTCTCTCCATTATTCTTTATCTCTTTAGGTTGGCTTGTGGTTTTTTCATACAAGAAAAAAATGCCATCCCTTTTTAATTTTCCTTGCAGACTGTCATAAATGTGTAAATGCAATCTCCACCTTTTGTGGTAACTCAGAGTTTTCATCCTGGTTATCTTAGAGGAACAAGGTGTGTAATAAAATATAGGAATATTTAGTAGTACTGAGTTCTGATAGTAGTGTTTGTAAGCTGAAAGACATCAACATGTTTTCTGTGCAAAATATATCTTCCCAGGTTATGAAATTGTGGCAGAATATCCACATATTGTATACAGGACAGGACAAAATCCACTAATGTCTGGTGATTACTCAGACCTGGTAAGCACTGAGTGAAATATTCTGAAAAATATAGGTTGGTCCAAATGCCAATGCTTTCTTGTTGCTAGTTATTTCCATGCTGTTTTGGTGTATTGCAGTGTAGGACAATACCACAGAGGAATATTTGGTTGTAAAAAAAAATCAGAAATATATGCAGATGAGCTCTCTAGCCTCTTAATCATCATAAAATTGCGACAGTGTAATAGGGACAGTTGAGTGTGTGTGTGAATTTATAACAGTATAATCTTTTCTGAAGTGCAGAGCAATCTATCTTCTTGGACTAATTAAGAAAATTCTGTGCGAATGCACGTAACAGTTTCCAAGCACTTCCATCCTGACTAAAATGAAACAAACACTTGTACAGTGAGTCCAATGAATTAGTCAAGCTTTTGTCAGTAAACACATATTAGGATTAAAATATTGTTTTAGTAAAGGCAAAAATAATCTATTTTGTACATAGATTTTACTTTTTATTTTAACTTTAGTTTGTGCAGCTTTCTCTTTTTGTCTGTTCCATTACATTTGCTTTGGTCAGGTCCACAAAAGGGCTCCATGATTAAAGCAGAAAGTCATGATTTGGCTTAATAGATTGGGTCCGAATTTTCATAATGAATTAAGTATATTCTGTTCTTTCTAATTTCGTTTTTTCCAACTAGGCTGCATCAAGACATTTGTTCACACACAAATTAAAAAGTTGAAAGGACTCATAACTTATGATATGTAATATGTCATCTTCATTCTTCAGCTTTCTTGTCACATTGGCTTGCCAGTCTTTGTGTTTAACTTTTCTATGTATTGTTAAGTGAACCACAGCATTTTTGTGAAAAGATGTTGTGTCCTAAACTAGTTGTACCAAACTATGAATAATTTTTGCTCAATTTTTTAGCCATAATCATCTTCAAAACATTGGGATTCTGGAGTTTTGGTTTTTTCTTTGTTTTGTTTTGTTTTGGGTGTTGGTCTTTTTGTGGTTTTTTTTTTTTTTTTGTTTTTGGTTTTGTTTTTTTTTTTTCTTACTTAATCTTTTATTTGACATCTTAATTTCCTTTTGTCAGAGAACCTGACTGGCAAGTGTTTTTCCCAATTCCTATAGGGATTTATTTGCTATGAATACTGCAGGAAAAGAGGAGTTTGCCAGTTTTATTTGTTAGAATTTAGAGATTAAAACACACATGATGAGTTTTTCATCAATTAGTCTAACAAAGGAAACTTTCCCATTTAATTATATAACTACAAAGATTTTACAATTTATCTCTGGCTCTGAATGTGCAATCTTTTTTATTGGCCTTTTCCCAGGCCTTCTCAAAACACATAAAGCTGTATTGTCAAAGAGGAGATGGTAATGTCAGTGCCTTGATGGGAATTTCCATTAGTTCATCCAAACAAATGTAAATCAATGTTATTATTTGCTTCAGCTGAATGCATTCCATACCTGCAGCTCATACTGAAAGAGAAATATTCTTTTATCCTGCTGTATCCTTCAATCAATTACTCTCATCTGTTATGATTTCCATATCATTCTTGATATTGACTAAGTCTCCTGGAAGGATTTGCTCTTTTCTAAAACATCAACATAAAGCTTTTGTTTCAATTTTCACACTTCTGTCAATCCTGAGATGCATGCCCTGATGTGTGTGTTTCAATGAATATTTTAAGTAGGAAACAGGTGAGAATGATGCAGTACTAGAATGGAAACTGGTTACAAACAGACAAAACAACTGATGCCTCATCACTTTCATATTGCAGAACTACAGAAGTACAGTATTCTTCCACACGGCAATCTTCTTCACATTCACCAGAAAATTCATGGTTATTGAATAATAAAGTATAAATCTACATTTAGACAGAAGATATAAATCCATCAGTTCTGACAGGTAGAAATGGGTCTCTAAAACAAATAAATTATGAGATTTTGAACATACATTTGAGTAATTTAAAATAATTGACTAATTTCCATATAGTTCATAAAAACCCATTCAATGCATGATGGCTTCTGAAGGGAAATATTACATTTGTTTCCACTTCACATGGATTGCAAATATGATCAGTAGTTTTACATTATATGTAAAGAAAAACAAATATATTAAGGCAGAATTTGTTTAAAAATCACATATCAGTAGTTTCAGGCCTTTTTAAACCAAGCATTTAAAAGAAACCTGTGTGAAAAAAATTCTGCTTGGTAGAATCTTTGTTTAGCTCCTTATTTATGTATAAGTATTGATTGTTTAAAAAAAAATCAATCAAATAGCAAAAATAGCAAAGACCAATGGTCTCCGAATTGGTTTTATGCTATTGTGTCATTTAGTATTCCTAAAATTCTATATTTTATAGTTATCAAAGAAGAGTTACAGTACACATTAAACAATTTGTCAATATCAATTTCCCCAGGATGGAGGGACAAAACTTCCTTCACTTTAAACTAAAATTAGTCTCCCTGTCTCTCAGATGTAGAGTCACTGGTTGAACTGATGTCCAGTAATTAACATGACAGGGCTTGGAATCCTGTTACGCTCCAGCCCACATCAGATGTTCCAGTCAGAGTGCCTGGAATCTTTTCATACACCCACTTTCTTCATGACTAATATGAATATTGGGCTGTACAGCACCCCCATCTCCTTCATTTCATGGGTGGAACTGTTCAGGAACTAAAAGGGAAAGTCATAAAGCACTTACTAGTAGAATTCTACTTGAAAATTGAGAAAAGACATGGCTTAGATTTAATGGGGAAAAGATCTAAGGTATGTGAAGGAATGGAGATGAGTTTAAATTCTGGCTGCAGTGATACCATCAGAAAGGAAAATTAGGAAATTTTCTGATAAAAATAAATTTAGTTATTCTGGGACATTTGTTTATGCACTCATCATAATTGTGTATTTAGTCCATGTTGCCATTACAAAGAGGAGGTGATGCAGCTGTCAACCTCATGTGTTGTATCTTAGGATACACTCTGATTGTATTACTTATTTGTTTGTTTATGGAATCAGAGCCTGAAGCATACATAGAATGAATTGGTGTCTAAGTGGAGAGTCATTCCTGTTGTCCATAATGTCATGGACTATGCCAAGATACTTTGCAAATTACAAAAAGTAATTTTTGTTGAGAGCAGAGGTGGGGGTTTTTTTTGTTGTTTTTGGGGTTTTTTTTAACTGAAGTACTTGCAAAATGCAGAATTCAGGGCATCTCATGTTCTTTAAAAGAAAAAAAAAACAACTAACACATCATATAAAACTCTATTTTGTGTTCTTTGATTCCTGAGAGGAAAATAGTGCTTTTTGTTTGCTTTTTTCATTTCACTGGAGTTTATATAAATCTTGATATTGTGTTTGATTATTTCAATTTTATCAGACAGTCTGTACCAGTAAAATGCATCTCTCATCTAAAAATGAATTAATAGCTTATTGTCATTACAAAGAGAAGATACAGCATTTTATTTGGATTCATTTTTCTGCATGGATGATTAACACAGAAGCTAGGATGTGGGTAGTCCTTGATACTGCTGTGGGGGCTGCTAACTAATTATCTCAACATAATTCTATCAATACCTTAATGAAAGACTCTGCAGGACACACGACACTGCTGGTTTTGGCACACACTCTCTGCTTTTCTAGTTCAAAACTGCAACACAGAATGTAATCAAGGTGCCACTGTACCTCTAGGTACCAGTGAATAATATGGGTTAACATAGCTTTGAATTTTGCCTCCTTTTAGGAGCTAATAAATAGTGGAGAATCACCCATCTGGTGCTGTCAGTCCCATAGTGTATGCCTACATTCTGAAAATAAACCTAGTTTAAGCTAGATTATTTTGGAAATATACAGATGGAGATTTCCTTGAACTTCCATCATCTGCAGAAACAGAAAACATGAGTTCTTATGATTTCAGTCAGTCCATTGGAACAGAAAATTCCCACTAAAGTTTATTTTTTCACAGTTAAACAAACTGTGCTAAGGTGCTGATCCAGCAGATGGGTGCCATAATCTGTCACCAGCAGGTGAATTTTACACTGTGAAATAATTTTGTTTGAAAACAAACCTTTCTTTTACATTTTCGTATGCTCCCTGTGTTCCTCGGACTTCATAAACATAATTTCTCTAACTATAAATGAGTTAATACTGGCTAAATAAATATTACACTGATTAGAAATTAAGTACATCTTCTTTACTGTGTAGGAGATCTCCTCCATCTGTCCTCACCAGACATTTTTCCTTTTATGTCCTTAGCTGTACTCCAATAGGGTTTAGCAGGTTCTACAGACTGAGGAGGAGACCTCTCAGTTTTTGATTTTCTCTCTCCACACTTCTTTTCAGCCTCTTCTGCTCCTCTCTGTACTGCAGTATGTTCTTTAAATTTGCAGTAAAGTTATTTTGAAACACCCCAGAAAATGATACCCACCAAAATATACCTGTTATGTGTGCAATATGACCCTTCTTGCTTACAACTTCATTAGCTGTAGCCAAGAAACACTATTAAACTGAGGGGTTTTTCCCATGTATTTCCATTCTGGTCACACTCAGATCTTGCAGCTCCTTTCACCTGATTGGAGAGCTGTGATGAACTGTGTGCTGCACCCAAAGTATCCTGATGGTGTAGGTGACATCAGGGACGAGGCAAAGAAGGCAGGTAATACCGGCTTTGTTTAATAGCAGCACATCTCAGTAAAGTGGATTACGGTTCATCATGGCTGAGGGATTTTATAAATGAAGTAGTAATATAACTTGAAATGGATGGGGGGGTTTTATGCATTCTCCAGAAAAGATTATCCAGAGATTATATCCTGCAACCCTTGCTGAAGGTTGTTTTATGGTAAACGAGCTGGGGAGCTTTACAACACAGTTTTAATATAGATAAACTACAATTAAAAACTTTACTATGAAAATAGCTCATTATGTGGTAAACTTTTGCCATACTACCGCCATCAATTACTGGCATAAAATTTTATTGTTTAGCTGCAGCAAGAGAAGAGAGCTGTATGAGCATGATGTCCTGAGTTTATCACTTCCACTTTTGAAATTAGTCACTCTTTTCCCCTGAATTCCTCAGCAAGACTTCAGCAGGAGAGGATTGTAGGAACAAGCTACAGCTGCAAAAAAGGCTGGAGAGAACTAATAGCATTTATAAAATTCTATTACATAGTTTCTGTAATAATTTGTTATACTGCAGTGAATTCAGAAATTAAAATTAGAGTTAGGTTTGGTTTGCAAAAAGAAAAGTAAGTCCGTGGGGCAACATAACATGCATGAATATGTAGACAGGCACACACAGTGATTACTTCTTGCTGAATTTCCAATGTACCATCATACTTGAGAGATTTTTCTGTAGTTATCATAAAAGTTGTTCTAGGCAGGCTCATTCTTTTACTCACTGGCATAGAGATGAGGAAAAAAAAATTAAAAAAAAATAAGATGGTACAAAATTCAGTGGGATCATCATGGGCAAAATTCTAAAAAATGTGTCATAGTTGCTGAAAAAAGTAATGACTTGCATCTTACTTGGTTCCTCTCCTGTACTGTAGGTATGTTGTAGGTCTGCATACAGATTGTAACAAAGTCCAAGTATGATAGGGTCATGCATAAAGTAAAATCGGATGCCTAAACCCAGCCCACATTTGTAAGGTTTATTTGAATTTTTAAAATTATGACATGAATGAATATCCTTTACATAAGTCTCAGAGAGAGCCTTCAGTTGTAGGATTCCTTCAAAAACAAAGACAATTTCTGCAATCTCACCATGTTTTCTGCTTGCTTATTGTTCATCTTTAATCTTTTCACCACTCACTTTAGAGACATGCAGCTTATTCAGTCTTAGATTTTGTGGTGATGGGGAAAGTCTCCTTCATTTATGACTTTGCATTTCCCTTGTCTTCATGGATTCATGGTGAGTAAAATGGTAAAATTAACAACATAATCTTGGCCAGAACAAAATTAGTGAGACTTTTACTAATAAATTTGTCCACTGTAAGGTCAATGTAATTTTAAAAATTATCATTATTTGTCTTCGGTTACTCAAATATTGGAATTAACTGTATTTGCTGAAGGGGTGTAAGCAAAACAAAAACCAGCATTCAACAAGTTCCTGAATTAAAAAAAAAAAAAAAATTATATCAGTCACAAATGTCAGATAAAAGTAATATTGCCATTATATCTGTCTCTCAGGAAGACATCATTCCTTCTATCAGTAAAATTGCTGTATAGATTTTCTTCTCTTACTTTTCTAATGATCTTGCAGAGTTACATTTACGAAAGAACAGCTGTCACTGATGAACAGCCAAGGGGACACTGGTACTGCTGAAATACCTGCCTTGTGATGAACGTCATAAGGAGCTATCCTGTGTCTCCAGACTCTATAATTTCACATTTGGAATCAATAACTCCAATCCAAGTGGAGCAGCAAAAGCACCAGACAGCTAGAAATACAATTTAGAAATTACTGGGTTGTTTTTTGCAAAAGTTCCGAAAGACAAATACTGCAATTTAAAAATACTTTGTCTGATTTATTGAGAATTTGGTATGGGAGGCAGTTGCCTCTATGAGACATAAACTGACAATTTATAGGCTTTTAGCCAACACAATATATGGTTCATGACACAAGCTCCTGTCACTGTAAGCAGTAAGAAACAAAATATTAATTTGTCATAGCAGTATATGTGGATTGATAACCTTTATGATAGTCTAAAAACAGGATTAAGGTTTCTAATACTGATGCTGTTCAGTTGAACTCTGAGGGCAATGCTTATGAGTAGAGCTAGTTTCAAAATAGGGTTAAAATTAAAAATCAATATAGTAAAAGTACATTTTGGTTTGGTGGGGGAATTTGGGAGATTTATGTAGCTTGACCTCTGCATAGAAAGTCCCACAGTGACCTTTATAGACTACAAATGTTTGGTGCATGTGATGACAGTCAAAAAACATCCTGTTTTGTTTGGGTTGGACAAAAGCTTGCATACAGACACATCTTTGTACACTCTGTCTAGTCACACTCTAGTCCTGTGCCTTCACCTGGGTTAGACAACTGTGACAGCAGCATCCCAATAAATGCAAAACATTGATTTTTCAAATACTTCAGTACATGTGTGTCACCTCAGATCAGATAACACAAATCATGTGGTCAAAGATGGTTTCACACTTTCAGGAGTGTAACAGCAGTGATATTTTGCAAAGAGGAAAGATGCCAGTAAATTGACATTGATTGCATTGAGAATTATAGCAAGAAATAATTAATAACTCATGTTTCTTATGATGATTGGAGCATGTGTGAAACCTGCTTCTAGCAGGACTGAATTTAGAATCAGGATGTCTGTTGCAGTGTGAAGCAATGTCCTGTTTCACCTTTCCCAGTCCCTCAGGTGTGCCAGCCTCTCCCTTTCCCTCCCCCTTGCCCCCTTGCTAAGTGCTGTCCTGTCAATCCTAACATTCCAGCAGGGGCGATGTCTGGTTGGTGCAGTTCAAAAGATGCCCCTCATCCCTGGGGTCATTGGCCAGTCTGGGTGTCATTGTCCCCTGAGACTCCCCCCTCCCACCTGGTTGGTGGCTCACCTGCCCCTTCCCCTCCCCCTTTCCCCGGGCTTAAAAGACACAGGACCATGCAGTCTGGATTCTGTTGGAGCTGTTACAAGATTCAGAGGTCTGTGAGCCTGGAATAAAACTCTGGATTAAACCCTCCAGCAGAATCCGTCTCCTTTTCCTTCACCTCGCCTATAGCCTTTCCACCAGAGGTAAACCTGAGTTCCTGCTTGCCTGGACTTGTTCCAAGTGCCAGCTGCAGCATCCAGCCAGCCAAAGGTGTCTCTGAGGTGAAACCACCACAGCTGCCTCCCTTGGTCAAGCAGCAAGGGCCGGATGAGCCCAGGCACGTTCCATCCAGCAATATTGGGATCATATTCCAATAGATGTCCTCTTTTATCTCTTTTATAATCACTTGTTAGACATGATATGACTTACTGAATGTATTAATCTGCAAATATGTCTAACTATGAATATTTGCTCTTATTATAAGCATTATTATCAAATAAAATTTCAAATGTATTAATTTCAGCCCTATAGAGCACATAGTAGAGAAGGATATCACTCCCCTTCAAATATGTCTGTTACAACAAACTGATTAAACAAATATCCTGGGAAAAGCATCATTAGGTTTGTGAACAGAACTGGTTTCACTGGTTTTCAGAGGGACTTCAACTTTCTGTCATTCTTCTTTTGCAAATCAGAAAATAAACCCACTAAGCAATTATATACAGAGGAAAACATGCATAGATCTGTATTTTAATTGTCCCATAACATAATAATACAACTTTGCTAGTACTTGGCTCTTTTATAGCACTTAAAAATACTTCAGAATCATTCGGTAATTAGTATAGTACTTACAAAGAGCAATAGTACACGAGCACATTGAGAGTGTGTTGAGTCACTCAGGGATATTCTGCTTTTCAGCACAAGTATATCCCTATTTCAGAATGTATATTCTGATAAATCCTCCCATTATCAAAATGAATGTTTAGTATTTTACTGGAGTTCAGCCATTTCTGAAAATAAGTTATCTTTTGTTTGTGTATTTGTAACACTTCCCCAAACTAAAGGGAAGTGTTTTTGTTGACCTCATCTTTCATGTACCTTTGTTAGTTTGCCTGTATGGACTGTGGACCCACAATTTGAATGAGAAAGAAGGACTCTTAGGGGCCAGGTTTCATTTCTGTTAGCAGAGGTGTTGAGAAGAAGGCACCTCACTAACTTTGGTCTTTGCACTGACAGTTCTGTTCAGACTATGGATGATTTGAGCAGCTGGTTCAGGTGTTCCTACACCTAAAAGTAAGCCCTAAGCACTGACACTGTGATTGAGTGTCCATGCCAAGCACTTACCCTTCTCGCACTGTCAGATGCGTACATGACAAATGGATGGGATAAGTTTAGAAGAAAAAAATGTTCTATAAGTCTTGTCAAAAGTGAAAACAGGCCCTGGAAAATTGTATTCTGAGGTGGACCAGGGTTTCTTTGGCAATCATGATTTGGTTAGCTGGGAGACTTTTTACTGGGGGTCCATGGGGCTACAAACTGGTTAATCCTCAATGACTACTATGGAGAGAAATCTCTTTGGGTTTCTAACAGAAAATGATAGATGGTCATGTTTTTAAAAGCTTCTCATTTCTACTTCCATATATGATAGTTAATGAATACCTAAGGAGCCTATTTATATTAGACTCCTGATGGTATGCAGCAATAGTTTTTTATAAGCAAAATGCAGGAAATCTCTAGATATAATTGCCACATATGATAATGTGACTTCAGCCTATTACTCTTTAAATGACTCATAATTTCTTAATACTTCAGCATTTCATTGCGCTTTTCACCACATCATTCTACAGCATGCTTATCTAAAAAGTCATCAAGCCCACATCAATGAAACAGCTCTTATTTTTAACCTGTATGAAGAACTTGAAGTACAGGAACAGAGTTGTTAAATGATTTTTCCCTTTATTAACACTTTTTTAATACTGTTGATTTGGAAAAAAAAGTAAAGGGTCTGTACTCATCTGCATTCCATAAGTCATCATGTGTATAGAAGTCACCACTATGGTGCTTTTCACAGAGTTCAGATATCATTCAGATTCAATGGAAATCTAAAATATTTGTTGGATGTTGAACGTTTATTGGATGTTATTCTAAACCACCACTTTTCCATCGTATCTGTGGAAATACTTGATGAACCATTTTCCCCTAACTTTTCACTCTACGGGAACGAGAAGTGCAATGGGGAAAAACTGAAAATATAAAGAATTATTTTCTAATTCTATTAAAGTATTTGGAACATTGGGTGGTCATTCAAGGGAACTTCCACAAGTTTTTAAATTCAACTTGCTTACCTAAACGTAATAACAAGGCATTTAATGGTTATTTGACAAGATAACCTATAACCACTGCATGACACTGAAATTTTTATTGAATGTATTCATTTGAGCTTTAACATAAATTATTATGCTTTGATGCTTACAATATTGAAACTGAATATTTCACATTTACTTGTAAGTATAGATAATTTCATATGAGATAAAAATATAAAGCATATAAAACATTTACAGGAGGTGTATTATTACAGCTGTAAGTATGATAGATAACAAATACAGGGTTGGTTTTAGCAAAAAATTCTCAGGTTCATAAAGATTATGTGTTCCTTTGCTGATTTTATAAAAAGATTACCTTTGTGGATTCCAGAATATATATTAGAACAGCGTACGGAGGAGAAAAGAATTTCTGAAAATATATTTATGGCTTACACATTGTCTGAAGTTAAATAGAGGCTGGAACCAGTCTATTCCTTTATTTTTCATAACTGACAGTCTGAAGTTGCTTCAAGAGGAAATGTTAAATAATGAATTTAATGATTTATAGAGCTAACCAACTTCACATCAAATTATTGAAATTTTCTTCTTCACAACTGGCATCGCATTAAGCAGCAAATTGATTGGAATCCAAGTGTTTGCAGCAAAGACATACACCTTCATCCAATTTGGTTTGGTTCTGAGTGCCTAGATGATTTGGGATTAAAAAACAAAAACAAAAAACCAAACCAAACAAACAACCAAAAAAACCAAACAAAAAAACCCCCACAAAAGTAACCTGCTGATATAATTGCTGACAAACAATACAACCATCTAAGTCATGTATAATGCATGTGTTATCATCTACTTGAGACCAGTGGTGGAAGAAGGCTTTGGGTTAATTATAAATACCTTCCTATTGGACTGAGAGACTAAATTTTCTGATTTTATTGCAAAATATAGATTTCTTGCAAAGGAGAATTTACCTAGCTACCTACTTTTTAGTATTACATGTATGGATATAATTAATTTTGCAAGACACTTTCATGTTTTTTCTATATTTATAAATATATGTAGGTATATAAAATAATTGTTTGCTTAGTGTTGATTGACTTTTTGGAATAAAAAGGAAAGTAGAGTTGTTATTTTTTAAGTTCTCACATGAAAACTCTTATAAGATCTCTGAATCTCTTTGGTTACCATGGCAATGGTTATCAGTTTGTCTTTAATAGCGGTCATAATAGTGTTACAAGTGCATAAATTTGGTCTCCACAGTAAACTTAATAAAAATATTATGCTCTTCTTTTAGATATTCTGAATCCCTCCAAAAGGCTGTATTCAAGACAGATTTCATTAACAAATGTATTTTTAATCTTTAGCAAAGATCAGAGGTTGCTTGCAACTAATTAGCTGATTAAATGAATGTGATCTCCATGTAGTATATGGCAGCAAATTTGAAAGCAGCAAAGTTAAAATGAAGATATTTGCTATTGTTTTTATCCCTACCTGCTGATGAGCAAATGACAGTATAATTTTTCCTGGTTTTTTGATGAGGACATAATGATCTGAAGAACATCTCATCATTAAAAATACTCAATCTCATCTGTGTGACCTTCTAAAAGTTTGATATGGTGTGAATGCGATAAGAAATTAATCTTCTGTCTTAGACAGGAACTGACAATGCAGCCTGGTCAACATGACCAGCACCTTCAGGCAGACCTGCTGAAAGCTGGAAAGGAGCTGATGCTTTCACACACCCATGTGCAGCCCCTGGCCAGAAAGGGCAGTGGGACTCAGGATGGACACCAGGGTACAGCTCCTGCCCCAGACATCTATTATCAGTTATGAATATGGTAATTCTACACAACTTGGAACAAGCTCCCTTAGCCCAGAGCATGTTTAATTCCTCTGTGTACAGGGTGACTGGGGGCAGTTTGTGGGGAGTAAACCCTGTAAGAGATTGCTGCTTTAGAGGCTTTACTCTCCTGGCCTTGGGGGAACAAGGTGCACCTCAGGCTAAGAGTTACTAGCTCTTAATTGCAAATAACACCCTGCATTTAAATGTCTAAGGTATTCCTGTCAGGACTTTTTACCACTGACATTCTCATAACAGTTAGCTGTAGTTCAGGCAGTAGAGAAGAAAACTCTGTCACCAGCTTACCATTAGTTAAGCTGCAACTGCTCACATCAGGGGCACTTGGCAGCTGAGCTGCCATTTTAGGATTGCAGCATAGAGCTACAGTGTGCTTTTAGCTGAGTGAAATAGTGGGTTGTTTAATATTTGAATGACCTTTTTCAGATTCCTGGGGAAGTTCACTGTGATGAATCAGAACACACAATACTTTCAGCATTTATGATTTCAGGCTGGTAGAGGCGTGACGCCATTTGTTGCTTTGCTTTCTTCTGATTCATTTCATTTATTATTTGAGAATTACAAGAGAGAGAAAGTTCTTTCTTTTCTTCTAAAAGAGCTCCTACTCTTAAAAAGCATATTTATTTCATGGGCTGGTGACTCAGAGAGGAAAATTTGTAAAGAAAAATGTTGAAGCATTTGTATCTCAACCTTAATTCTGTAATCTTCTTTGGAAAAAAAAATTACATTTTAAAAATTTGCTTTGTGTCTTTCACAAGCCTGGAAGGTTAGCATAGCCCTTGTTTGGGACTTAATCCAGAGTGGTTGCAGTAGTCTAAAATCTCTCTGCTCCTCAGTTCTTCAGAAAATGGGTTAGTTGAGTTAGTTGAATTTATGAATGAGAAGCACATTCCCAAACTGCCTTTGCAAATGTGTTTTTGAATATACATATATATACATGTCTAAATATACACATGATCATATATACTGTGCAGTAGAAAAATCTTTATAAATTCCTGTTAAGCCTTCTGAGAGAGACTTCCTGTCTATATTGACTGCCTTTTAAGATCTGTGGCCAGTGGTAGAAATCCATGCATTAGAATTCATATTTGACCATCTTTCAGAACCAGGCAGTGACCAATTTGTGATAACCCTTCCTTAAAATGTCTGATTAAAAAGCTGCTGTGTCTGTGCCTGCACACCTCTTTACTGTGATTCTGGTCTGTGCTTCCCCACTACTCCAGTGAAAGTGTGCTACCAGGAAAGATACTAAAATTATTGGTTTGGTTTGGTCTGACCTCTAACCTCAGATAGGGTCTCTTTAAAGGAAAAGCAGGGCTTACATTCAAGCAACAGATCTCCTGAAGTCTACCTAATATATTTTGGTCTTAAAATATATATTTCTAGTTTTTAATTATCTATAATTTTTTTAAACCCCTTTGGCTGCACACCAGGTAGGGGTAGTTGCTGATGTTAACAATTCACAAGTCCTTTCCCATATGTAACCACTTGGTTATTACAAAGCAGATGCAAGTATCTACAGCTGAGTGCCCCAAGAATTTTTTGTGGATGTGTTGGTGACATTTTCCATCACTGCCATAGCTGTGAATATCAATGTTAATATGGAATTGGATTTTATGTCGAACAGGAAGTGCATTAGGATTTTGATCTCCTTTGTTTGTTGTTCTGTTCTTTACTTGCTCTTACTTTTACATTTGCATTTGACATTTCTATCCATAATACCTATGAAATTAAGTTCAAAGTTTTAATGCCAAAAAGCAGCACTCTGATTAGCTTTTGCATTTCAGTGAAAAAGACAACATTATTAGACAGGAGGTTTTTGCCTTGCCCCCTCCCCTCTCCAAGAAGAAAAGACAAAGGTCAAATGTGGCAGTTCTGTCTCTCTTCTCTGAGCAACAGAAGAAAGCAAACCACATGTTCAAGATTGTAACCTGTCTACTTAGAAGGAGAGGTTAATCTGATAATATTCATTGTACCAAAAATTTGTTTGGAGAGGATTTCTTTGTGCTTAGATTAATTGCTTCATGAAGTTTGAGAAATCATGTCTTCAATTGCTTCTTAACTTGAAAGAGTAAATAAACATGCAAGCTTAAGGTACATTCTTGTGAATGTTGAGATTAATAAAGTATATATGACTAAGGAAAGGTTGCAAATATAGATAGACTGCAACTGATTATAATTAAAATAAATAAAGTTTTGACTAGTTCCCCTTGCAGCAATTACAGATAAGACTAGATCTTAGAATATCACATGAAGAATTTGAATAAATAGCTTGATGTAGTTTTCTTCTGATGCTCCTGTATTGCTCACGTACTTGCTCTTGCTTGCCACACATATTTATGAATGAGAAGCACATTGACACCAATCACTGTTTGTTCCAGGCATCTAAACAAGACAAATACTTTCAAAATACAACTAAGGTTTTATAAGTCACACATGAACTGAATATATTTTTTTGGGTGAAACAGAGATTATAGATTCTTATGTAGGAGAATATATGCTGTGAAAAAAGGTTGTTTTTTTTTTTGTGGAAGTAATAATGCATTCAGATGTCATTGCCAATTTTTATAAGATTGAATAATTTTCCTGATTATAATTTTATTTGGAGGAAAGTATAGAGGGAGGTAGAAGGCTATTATTAGTTGCAATGTGTCTGCCTGTGAATCAATAAATACTTCAATCATAAAGAAATAAAGAAAACTAGATACTTATACTAGTTTAATGGCAACTTGGTCCTGTTTCAGAAAATATAAGTGTAAACAAAACCCAAGTTTAATTTTGCTGCTGAAAAAGCCTATACCTTTGTATGAAAATTCTTAGAGGACATATTTTGTCAATAGCTGAGAAATTTTAAATTGTGGGGTTTAATATATTTTGCTGTTTGTCTGGTTCACGAGATAAATAATTTTATATATTAAATGCTAAATAGATTTAGATTTCAAGCTAGAGAGGTGTTTCAGAGAGTGATGAATTATTTTTCCAAAGTAAAATGAAGCTTGTGTGTTTTCATAAAAACAAAGGATACAGAATTTCATAGGAAAGCAGGTGGTGTTCAATATATTCATTATATACCTGGAAAGAAAGATGAAGTAGAAGATGACACAGATGAAATAATGACACAGGTCACTGTCTGAGACAGGTTATAATTCAGAATTATAATTCAGTAAACTGTGGATTTTCTAAATTGGTTTGTAAATTGTCTAATTCTATTCACTTTCTTCTCTTCTGTTTATTTGCAAGGATACTTTGTCATTCCGAATATCCATACTGTGCTTTGCTAAAAAATACCTAGTTTAAAGACAGCAGTTTTTATTATATTTCATCTCTACATGTAATCAACAAGAGAGAAACATATTTTTTCAATAAAAATCTACATTACAGCATTCTTTTACTAGCAACTTATAATGCTATCTTTATGTTATATGTGGTTTTTGGCTTTTTATTAATAAATCCAAAGGAAAGAAAAACAAGAAATGTAACCATCTCCTAAGAAATTTGATGGTTACTACAGAGCTGGGAAAATCTATCACAAATAGCCATTCTTTAGTATGGATGCATTATTCATTCCATAATACTTCCTGCTTTTTTTCTTCTTTTTTTCCCCCACAAGTAGATTTTTCATATTTCATAGGTTTGGTAGGTTTTTTGTGGTTTTGTGGTTAATTTATGTGAACCAAGAACATTCTGCATTTTTATTTTCCACATGCTTTTCAAACAAAAGCTGGCTTCATTGTCATTCCATTTCCTTCTTGAGACACAGGATGTTCAAAAAGTATTCATTTTCCTAAATATCTGTCCTTAAGATTTCATTTCTATACTATCCCCCTCCCTCTCCCCAAATACTGCTTGACGAATTGCAAAAATTAAAGTGGCCAATTACATTGCATTCTCTGCAGCTCTAGTGTGTTGCAGTGCAGGTAAGAAAAAGGGTAAGAAAAAGGGAAAGAAAAAGAGTTTCTGGAAAAGAGTTGTGGCTTCAGGAGCCAGGTCACTGACACAGTGCACTCCTCTTTGATTGATTTGATGTGGACTGTACCAAAAGCATCCTCCCCAGCCATCCAGCTGAAGGCAAAGACTTTATGCATGCTGCCTCCAGCAAAATGCAAGTGAATTAATCAGGAGACAGTGGGAAGAAACTTGAGGATTAATGTAATTTTGAAAGGGTCATTAAAAAAGTTCTCAGTGATTCACACAGCATTAAGGAATTATCATGGTCAGAGCGTTGGTGTTTCATAAAACTGGTGTACTTTATTCAGCAGTATGTCTATAGGTAAATGTATAAATTGCTTGAATAAAAAATAAAAAGCAGTTTAAAGGTTTAATCCATCATTTCTTTCAAGAATATATATTTTAAATTTTTGTTATTAAAATATTCAGAAGAACATGGAATCAGTTCTTAAGTTAAATTAATAAATCATGATTATTGAAAATATGTTTTCACTGTTAGAATTTGTGGAGTGACAAGGCTATTTCAGGCAAATGCAAGACATCAGATTGTGACCTTTTACTAAAGAAGCAGTTCTTGTAATTGTAATTGCCTTGGGCTAGTGAGTGCTACTATTACATTCATTTTCACAATAAGTGTACTCGTATTTGAAAAGATGTGTCATAGATCTTGAATGCCCACTTACAATAGTTTGGTATGATTATAGCTAATTAAATCAGATGGGAAAACTGTGCTTAATCATGTTAATTACTTGAATGAAAAGATACAGAAATTTGTGGATAAAACCTATAGTATTTCCTATATTCTTACTTTCACACTGAGAGCTTTTTCATTTTTCTTTAGTTTTATATCCTGTATTGTTCACAGTTTGGGGAAACAGGGATCTCTTGATGGTTTTTCTTCATGCTAATATAGAATTATGTATTTATTTTTCATTTATTATGCAAGGATTTTTTTTCAAACTATCTAAGCCCGTGATGCCTACCAAATACAATTAAAAAAACCAACTTCCATTCCTAGTGAAAGAACCGATTTTAGAGGAGCTCCATGATGATGCATTCGTTTGCTCGGTGGACCTGTTAACTAAAGATAAAACAAAGATAAAACAGAAGGACAGACTACTGGTTTTGCACCAGCTGGTACATTGTGAGACTGGTCTCAGACTGGACCAATGGGCCCAGAAGCAGAGCTTGCTCTCTCTAAACCTCTGGGGAAGTTGTAAACCCTGCTCATGATTTTAGTGCAAGTCATCTACATCTCTAAAGAGCTGTGGTTCCTGAATACTCATACAATTTAAAAATCTGTGGAAATTATTTCTGTTGAGAAGTTCAATGATTGAGTGTAAAATATGGACAAAAGTGCTGAGCTGGAGGAAAATCTTTAAGAAAAATGAATAATTTGAGACATTACTTTATTGACATAATTAGTTTAATACTTTATCTATAACCAAATAATTGTCAACAGAGGAAGGACAGGTTTTGCCCATTATAATTTTCTCAAAAACAGCACTTTTTCTGCTTATAGGTAGAAGATAATAGAGAGTCTATTATATTTCCATGAATGTCCCACTTACTTTAGAAGACAGTGTTTATATCTCTACTTATTGTTCCAAATTTTAGCCATCCCAGAGTTACAGAAATGTGACATTGTCACTGTTAACCCCATCTGACCATCAAAAATTTCTTATTTATTTTGATATAAGTATATAGCCATCCATCTATGTTTTCCATATTCAATTCCTGTCTTTTCCCATTTGCAAATGTCCAAAACACAACAAGAAATGCACATTAAACCTACTTAAATATCTGGGAAGGATGGGAGATGCAGAAGATAAAACATATCTGCAGACTAAACAAACAGTTTATACAGAAGAGTAAAAGCGTACAATGCTTATTAAGGAAGTAAAAATCATTTTACTAAGTGCATCTTAAAGTTCATTTACAATAATAAAAAAACTAGCATGCATAGAAATAATTTGAAAATATCTGATTGTTCTTGATATAAAAGTAACGTTTTCTAAGTCTGATTAATAAAATCTATAGTATGAAATAATTCTTGAGATTAAAAACATATTTTAAATGTTCCTAAGTCTGCTGCCAATGCTCATCTATTAATAACTTGGCTATCACATGCAGGCAGCTTTTAGTAAGTCTGTTTTTTTTGAAAAATGACAACACTTGGCAGAGCAATTGGCCCTTATTTTCTTTGCAAAAAGTTTAGCAGTGAAAAACCTGTTTCAGAAGAGTCTGGAAAAGTTTCACACTCGTGAGTTCCTATGTCAGAACTCCAGCATGAGGCTGTTCTCCCATGGATAAAGCAAAAGTGCACTGGAGCTAAGGAGCCTCCTTTCTTCATTCAAAACATCTTTATCAAAGAAAATAAGCAAGATGAAAAGGAAGATTAAAATTCATTAATATAACAAAAATTTTTGTTGAAGGTTCCTGGAAGAGGAGCTGGTAATTCTGCTCTGTTTTGAGCAGGGGTTTTAGACTAGATGACCTTCATGTTGCAGTTCTTTGCAGCCTCACTTAGCTGTGATTCTGATATTTCACACAATAAGTGCACATGTAGAAACTCTTTGAAATATCCACATGCTGATGAGGTATTCTGATTAATATTCTGAATAGGGCTCCTGGTATTGAAAAATTTACAATTTTTCAGTGACTCTTTTCAAAAATATTTATTTCATGCAGCTTGCTTTTAAGATTTTTACAATATTTGTTTATGAAATAAGTTTTTTGAAATCTGTCCAACATTACACTTGACAATTTTCTGTCATGATTTTCTTTATTTTTTTGCTTTTCTTTGCATTGTTTTTGTTTTTTTTGTTCTCTGGTGAATATGGTTTGGTTTGATTTGAAATATGTACCAAGGGTAAATCTTCTCCTTTCCTGCCTTTCCCTTTAAAAAATAAGAAAGCAGGAACAAAAAAAGATGTGAATATACCAAGGAACACACATTCACTGAGACTCCTTTTGCTTTCCACATTTGCTCCCTAGTATGAGGTCTTCCCCTGGAATTTGACTATGTCATGTCTCCAGAGTTCTTCCACCCTAATAATTCCTTCAATTTCTTGCTTGTTGTTTTCTGATATTTTGAATCTACTGATACTTTAAAGTGAATTCTACTCTGAGAAAGAAATCCCAGAAAAAATTTATCTGGCTCAGCATAATTTTTTTTATTTTAATTATTTATATTTCTGTTGCTGTCACAAGTAAAATGTATTAAGTTCAAATTTATCATGAGTCTGGATGAAGAATACTTAATCGGTAGCATATTGATAAATATTTTTGCAATATGCATGAAGGATAAAGATATACATATGGATTTGGTTTGGGATCCCACCAATACTTGATAAATTCACTTCTATCAGAATAAGTAGTGAAGCAATAATAGGGGGGAAAGCTCCAAGTGCTGCAAATTGCACTTATACTTCAAGCAGGTAATTTCACTAGAAATGTGTGATGTTGTCATGTTTTCCTCCACTCTTCCTAATGCAAAGTGAATTTGGAGTGATTTTCTTTCCTTTCTCTTAATTTTTAGCTCTGAATACACATGATGCATAGTCCTAACACAGAAGGTACCCTCGAGTTTCCTTTTTTTGGAGTGCTTTTTCAATCTTTTAAACCTCCATTGTGGTGAGCTCTACATTAGCAATCTGTGATTATTTCACTCAATGACTAATTTAACTTAGTGCCCTAGAGCTTACTAAGCTTGCTGCCATCCTAGCTGAGGTACCATTCCCTGCCACATCATCTTTTACTGCATGTTCCCCAGTAATCAGCTCTGGACATCTACAGTGAGATTTACCTGAATTTATTAGACAAAAATGAAAACTGAAGGGAAGAAAGCAGAGAACACCATAAACATGGGATTTCTCAAACAGCTTAGGAAAAAAAAAAACAAAAAAGGATACTAGTCACCTTTTTTTTGGGTTTTTTTTGAAAAATAGTGTCACTGATCTGCTACTTTCAGTGTTTCTTCCCAGGATTATATATTATGAATCAGTCATGAAAACGACTTATGGTAGCTTTTGAAGTCCTGGTGAAACCCATTTGCAATAGTAAAACCTATGACATCTTACCTATATTGTGTAAGATACAGAGACATATTCCATGTGTGCCACTAACAAATGTTACAGGTAAATTAAACCTCTGACAGAGGCAATAATTTCTGGATCCTCTCTGGAAGAAGTTGCATGGAAGAAAACAACAAATATTGTAATTATATATAGCAGAGATGTAACTCAGTCAGAAAGAAAATGTTAGAACTTTCATTATAGTTAACAACACTTTGACAAGTCTTTAGACTCTTTACACTTAGGACAAGTCTGTCTAGTTTTCCGGAATGCCAGATATCTGTGGGGTACAATGGTAATGTGATATCCAGTGATTTTGAAGTTCCATCTAATCATGAAAATCCATCTGCATATTTTAGTAATTAAAATATAGACCTCGTTGTGTTTGCTGTAGGGGTGGTAAGACACTGGAGCAGGTTGCCCAGAGAAGTTGTCAATGCCCAGTTCCCAGAAGTGCTCCAAGTCGAGTTGGATGCAGCTCTGAGCAACTTGGTCTAGTGGAAGGTGTCCCTGCTGTGTTGAAGGGGTGATAGGAATAGATGATCTCAGAGATTCCTTCCAACCCAGCATGGCTCTATGAATGTAATGTAGGAGAATGTAAGGAATGTAATGTATGAATGTAATGTAGGAAAACATGACAACATCACACATTTCTAGTGAAATTATCTGCTTGATGTATAAGTGCAACTTGCAGCACTTGGAGCTTTCCCCCCTATTATTGCTTCACTACTTATTCTGATAGAAGTGAATTTATCAAGTGTTGGTGGGATCCCAAACACATCTGTTGTTCATTTGACTTAGGGGATCTTTTTTTCTTCCTCTGATACAGTAGCTTGCTGTCCTGTCTGTGGAGACCTTGTGTACTAATCTTTATGGCCTAAATATTAATAGGACTTTTTTGTTACTAAGAATTTAAAAGTGTTTAATGGAGATATCAGACTTTTGGACAGACTATTTGCAATCAGTGCTCTATATAGAAAAGATATGGCTATTACTGCTGGGTAATAACTTTTACTTGCCTTTTTCTCTCCTTAAAAGACCCAGAGCCATGTAACATAATAGCTACTACACACAGCTGTTTGTGGAAAGAAAATTTGTTCTTTGCTATCAAAATGGAATACAAGGTTGAAATATTTCTGAGGAACAATCCCTCAGTCAATATAAGAATGAGTATTTTCTCATGGAAACAAAGTTTTCCTATTCTCTCTGTAATTTTTGTCATCCGCAAAATTTGATGCACTTCTGATTTGATCTTTTTCTTTCTCTAGTTACTTGTAAAAACAACTTCATTTCTTGTAGGAGTGCTACAGATCTACATTTTAAGGTTCCATACAGCTTTGGGGGTTTTGTTATCTTGAATTTGAGGTGACAGCTAATTTTCTCTTTTCACTAGCATGGCATGTAATGTACTTTGAGCATTCAGAGAAAAGTCAGCCATATAAACAGTAGTCAAGAGTATTTGTATGCAAAATGGGTTGTGGTGCTACTTTCTACACAGACTCTGCATCCCAGATTTCTTATCCATTTGTAAAGAGTTTAACTTGCTAGAAAATTGCATTTTCCAAAAAAAACCCAAAAAGCTTTACATGCAAGTCACTTGTTTTATGGGGATTTAGATTCCTGCTCCTAGACTTACACAAGGATTATGGCACCAAGTAGGATTTACAAAAGCATAGGAATTAAACAAAGGGGATCCATAAAAAGTTTTTGAGGACTGACATGACATCTACACATAAGTATCTACACCATTTTTGGAAACTGGATGAAGGCTCCTGAATCCCTGGTGACATGCTGTAGCATGTGCAGTGGCATGGAGCTCAAACACTAGAAGCAGCATGGATTTGTTTGCAGTGCACCCTTCCCTTGCTCACCAACACACATTATTGAACTTCTGAAATAGAGTATTTTAGCACAGACCTGTCCTTTCTAATGGGAATCCTTGTATGACACTGAATAGTGCCTTGTAGACAAACTCTGAACGAGATTAGAAAATTCTAACACATTTAACTAGGCCCTTTGCTGAAAAAGTTTGGAGTTTGCTTTACACACAGTTAGTATACACACAACTAGGGTGGATATTTTTATGCACCAAGCATTAAATATGGTTGTGTAATCACCAGCTCTGGTAACATTTCTGCAGACCAAATGTTTATGATGTCTAATCTCTGTTTGTTGCCAAGGAACCGTATGATATGTGCTAATATAACATCTGCCACACTGGGCTTGTAGACAGAGCTTTATTTAAAGCTTGGCACATTAAATGGACAGTATGTGTCAGATATCATTGTTCTCAGGCATGTTCTTCTCCCTCTCCTTACATGGACTATGTAACTTTTTTTTGGTTTTCATGTCGTATGGTAGACCTTGATTTCCTACCATGTTGAGAACCAGAAAAGGTATGGAAACAAAAGCTGCACAGCTGAGACTTCCGACAAGATTTGTATAGAGCTAATGCAAACCTGAAGTCCTCTGTGCCAGGCTGTCTGCTGTTACAATAGAAAGATCTGTACACAGTAAAGAACCAGGCACATCATCTGTATGATCAGCTTTGGAGCTCTACAGTGCAATTTGCATGGCACATCCCCCATCCCACCTGCTGCACAGACACTGAGTGCTCAGGATAGCTGGGGAATTCTCCAGGCTTTCTAAACCTGATTGTACAGTACAAATATTTGCTGAAAATTATATGACAAGTGGAGACCTGCTAGAGATATTTTGTTCCAATCATCTGTTCAGAATAGGGACAGAGAGGGCAGGCTGCTGAGGGTTATTTCCAGTTGGGTTTTAAATCTCCAATAATGGAGAAAATAAAGTATCTCTGGGCAACCTGTTTCTGTGGGTCACCATCTATGAAGTGAACAACATTTTTCTCATGTTTAAGTGGAATTTCCTGTGGGGTTTTTTTTGGTTTTTTTTTTTTGTTTGTTTGGTTGGTTTTTTGTTTGTTTTTTTTTTCCCTGTGCCTCATCCTGTGCCTTACCCTGAGAAGAGTATGATCCTGTTATCGTGACTTCAGCCATCATGGTTGCTTAGACATGGACAAGATCCCTTTGTGGAATCTCTTCTTCAGGCTGGGCAGTCTAAGTTCTGGTCTCTCCTTGCCTGAAATTCTCCAATCCCTGTGTCATCACTGTGGCCCTTCACTGCCCTGATCCCTGTATGTCAAAATCTCTCTTGTGTGGGAGAGTCCAGAGCCAGGCCCAACACTGCAGATTGTGTCTCATCACAGCTGAGAAAAGGGGAAGGATCACCTTCTTCAACCTGCTGGCCATGCTCTGCTTGATGCAGCCCAGGGTGCTGCTGCTCTTCACTGCTGCGAGAGCTCAGTGCTGGCTCACAGCTAACCTGTGTTCTGTGAATCCAAGGTCCTTCCATGACCATCTGATTTTCAGCTGCTCACCTCCAGGCCTGTATTGAAGTTTGGGATTATTGCTCCCCTGGGACAGGACTTGGCAATTCACCTTGTTGATCTTCATGAGGTTCCTGTCAGTCAGATCATTTCTCCAGCCTGTCAAGGTCCCCCTGAGTGGCAGCAGCCCTGCTGGTCATCGACCACTCTTCCCAGTTTTGTGTTCTATTATCCAGATCGCTAAAGAAGTGCTGCACCAGCACTGATCCTAGTGGTGCAGGCTCCAAAATCTTTGTGCTGCTCATTGCAGCCCTCTGAGTCCAGCAATTCACTGAGTTGCCAACCCATCTCCCTATCCACATACAAAATCCATCGAGTTTGTCAGTGAGACAAAAGCCTTTCAAGCCTTCTTTAAGCCAAGATAAACAGCATCAGCTGCTGTCTGCAGGCCCACTGAGCCCATCATCTCATCATCAAAGGCTACCAGGTGGGTTAAGCACAATTTTACTTTTGTAAATCCACGCTGACTATTCTCAATCATCATCTTGTTCTTAATAATCTTGGTAATGGTTTTCAGGACTGTTTGTTCCATCATCTTCTTAGGAATCAAGGAAAGGCTGGCCAGCCTATGCTGCCAAGATGCTTCTTCTAGCCTTTCTTGAAGATTAGGAGTGATATTTACTTTCTTACAGTGCAAAATCACCCAACTTAGAAGCAAAACCCTTGTCTCAATAGAAAAAAATGCTGAAAAAAAGCTGCCTGAGAGGATAGAAAAAAAATGTGCACCAAATGAGAAGTACAAAAAGAAAATAAAAAGTCTTCTTATTGTTCATGAAAGAGGATTTTTTTTTTCAGTTTTAGGTCACAAGAAATGACAGTATGTCCAAATTCCTAGCAGACCAAAGACAGATTCAGAAGACTAAATCGCTGAAATTACTTGGAGAACAAAGTAATTGTTCTAATCTTACAGGTCTAAAACAGAAACTGAACAGAGAGAATGAGAGCAGGTCACCTTTTAAATTAGATGATTTTTAAATAGAGCAGCAGAATTAAAAGGTTGAATACAAATTCTGAAAGAGAAAACTCTATGAAATATGTAAAATCTTTAATTGTAAGGCCTTTAAATGTCAGCTCACTGGAAGATTTGAAGTGGTCAGGGTGCATAGGGTCCTCTTCTCTTTACGAGGCCTCCTCGGAGGCTGAGAAATCTTACTTTGAAATGTCAGCATTATCAGCAGATTTATATCAGATTTAATTATTAAAAAAAAATAGACTATCTAGAATTTGTCTTCAAAGGTCATGAGCTAGTGTATATCCAAGAACTATCTGCCCTAACTCCAAAAAAGGGAAGAAATAATAAAAGCAAGGCAGGAACAAGTTTCCCAATATTACCATTCATTTCCTGAAATCATTCTTCTACTGATGCTACCTTCAATGGGGTACTTTAAAGAAAATTCTTCCTGATGGAAAAAAACCTGGAGATACTGGTCAGCAGCAGCTGGACATGATCCAGGTGTGCCCAGGGGCCCAGGGAGGCCAAAGGCACCTGGCCTGGATCAGCAATAGTGTGGCAGCAGGACCAGGGCAGGGATTGTCCCCCTGTGCTTGGCACTGGTGAGGCCACACCTCAAATCCTGCATCCAGTTTTGGGCCCTCTCTACAAAAAGGCTTGGAGGTGCTGGAGAGGGTCCACAAACAGGCATTGGAACAGGAGGTACTTAAAAGACCTGTAGATGTGACACCTGGGAACATGGTTTATTGGATTGCACAGTGCTGATTAGCAGTTGGACATGATGATCTTAAAGTTCTTTTCTAGGTTTCTTTATGATTCAAATGATTCTAAAACACACTCAATTTTTTGGGTTTGAACTCTAAATCTGAGACAGGGTACACTAATAATAAGTAAAAAAAAAAAAAAGAAGGAACTATTGCTAAATTTCAGGGTGAAATTTTAATGATAGTGAAAATATTGAGGACAAGAAAAAATAGTAAATACTTTAATTCAATGACAAGTGTGAAGGTAGGGCTGAACAAGAAAATGTAGGTATCACTGAATAATTGGGCTGTAGAGAATAAGAATAAATGAGAGATTCTTGGGGTCATCTGGAAAGAATTATGGAGTAATTGTTAAAAATATGTATTTTTTCTAGTCACAGAAGTTATAACCTTATGATACTTCCATCCCCTTATTTTCTGTGTTTAAACCTAGAGATAAAAGGAAGGAGAACAGGTTAGGGTAACGATATGAGAAGGATGAATCCTTCATTCATCCTGGAATGAATCATCCTAGAATCTAGGATGATATGCAGAGAAATTTTAATAGTGTGATGCAGAATGCTTGCTTGATGATAATTTTTTAGTCTGGCTTTTCTAATAAGTTTGCCTAAATCATTATTATTTGTATAAATATGTTTTGCTTGGTGAATATGACATCTTTTCAGGTAGCCTCATTGGAGGCTACTGTGTGCTTCTATTTTTTTCACAAAGCCTTGTTATACAGGAGTTATAAAGATACCACTTCCCTAATGACTCTTCTAAACAAAGGCATGAGCTAACATGTAGGTAGAGGAGCAGATTCCCTGACAGGCTCTGACTGCATTGCTGCTGAATGACATGCTGAAACATCAGAGGAGTTGCTAGTGGAAATGCTCCTTGATATATCAATTAATTATTTTTCTAACAAGAGATTTTATTTTCAAAAAATGCACTGATAATATATAATCTGATTTTTTGTAGCAACAACATTCTTTTTTCTTCCAGATGATCTGACACCTCCAAGACCCAAGTGAAGGGAAAAATTTAACAGAACATGCAGGAAGACCAGGCTTTAGTATGACATCCTTTTCATAAACCTACATAGGAAATCTCATTCCATTATCTTCCTATAGGAATCCGTTTTGTACAAAAACAGTGGTGTAGTGTAGAGAAACTACAGACAAAGGAGAAAAATATTTTGGATTTTTTAGATACTTTAATATTTATATTTGTCTTTCTGTACTATGGGTCTCTTTTTTGTTTGGGGTTTTTTGTGGGAGATGAGGAATCCTGTCACTATAATTTAAAAAAAACTTTTAGAATTAAAGCTTTGCTTTATTCCTTCCCTTTTTCTTCATAAAATCAATATATCAATCCCAAATCTGCCAGACAGAAAGAGACCAAGAGCATCTCAAGATATTAGGCTGATATTTCACTCAATTGTTTAACTACATATATTCTTTTGTTCTTTTGTATTTCAATACTGCATTAACATCTGCCATGGCAACCTTTTGATTATTTGTACTTTTTCCATGGAGATGATCTCTGGGAAATGTCACTGTGTGTTCAAGAAAACTAACATCTCCTCTGAAGTCATAGGTATAGCACAAGTGTCACATCAGATTCAATTAGAGATGAGCAGATAATGAAAACCCCAACATCTGGCTTCATTTACTCTTCTCCGGTATTTAGTGTGTTGTTAATCTCAGGGGACTCACAGGCTTAAAACATTTTAAAAGGCTTCTTGCAAATATTCTTCCCACCTTTTTTATTTCATTTTAGTAATGCCTCTTCTCCATATGCATCATGAAATCTTTTGCAACCTCTTTATTGAATACAAGTTTAGCTGTTTCTGCACTTTCTTTTAGGAAGGGCTGATATTCTATTCAAAGGACTATAAATGTTTTTATTTTTGAAAAAAATGCTTATTGAAAAAATTAAAGATTATGGCCAGTTTGCAAAAAACATCAGAAGAAATGATTAGGTGGAAAAAAAAAAAGCCATTTTCATTTATATGCCCAAAGCAGTAGAGGTGAGGAATTGTTTTTTTGTTGTTTTTGTGGGTTTCTAATGCATGGTAAGGAGAAGACAATGAGAGAGACATAAACTGAAAGGAGAGACGTTTTTGTCTTGCAATGTAAGATTTATGGGAACATTTCAGAAGATAAAAGCTGATCTTGAGTCAGTCATAGTGGAAACAAAGTCACATTAGACAGCTCATTTACAGTCATACTCCTATGGCTTTGCACACATAACTTCAGTGTCCTTATATGTATCTGCCCCCAGTTTGAACTGCTTGATTCAGCATGCACACAGCGAGGCAGAGTATTCTTACAGGGCTGCTATGCAATTCATGGCATTTGTGACTTTAAATTATGCCCTTGTGAATGAAAACCAATCTGAATGTAACTGAGAGTAGAGATTTAAGGTTGTTAAATCTCAAGCAGGTATAAAGAATTCCTATCTTATGAAAGACCTTGACATATATTTAGGTTTTAAAAGGCATTGATGTCTCTATTGATAGGTCCAAATACATAGGACTATACCTATATATGGAGAAATAAGGAAAAAAACCAACATCCTTGCGTTGCATTACTTTTTATTTGCTCAGCTCACATTTACTCTCAGGAATCTCTGAGTTCTCAATATGAACACTCATCTGGACAGTGACTGTGTAGATTAATGTTTCAAGACTGTAGCTTCAGGCCGGACATAATTTTATTGCAATCTACTGTAGACTACTGCTATGGCATTACTGCATTTTCTTTTTCAGACATTTCTACTAAAACAGAGAAACCAAACATAAAAGTATACATCAGAGTTTTTCAAGGCACAGCAATTATCAACTGGAATGCTATAGTTATTCCTTCTATTATTATAATTACTTATGATCTGAATATGGCCATCGATGGCAACTTTTCGTAACTGAGGGCTTTCCAATGACAGTGCTTTATTTTCAGAGCCCTCTCATGACACTTTAACATAGCAATCTAAACCCAAGTCCATTGTTTTACTCTAGATTCAAACCTTCTCCACTGATGTGGGCATAAGATAATCACGCTTGACAATGCTTGAATAAATGTTCAGAGGAGGTAGTTGGAAGGGTGAGTGCGCTTCACAGCCAGACCCAGGACAGCTCTGAGCGCGTGTGGAGCAGGCAGCAGTGCTGCCTCTGCTGCAGAATTGTAGAATGGTTTGGGCTGGAAGGGACTTCAGACATTATCTGGTTTCAGTCCTTCTGCCATGGACAGGGTCACCTTCCACTAGACCAGGTTGCTCAGGGCCCCATCCAGCCTGTTCTTGAACACTTCCAGCCACGGATTCCGTGGGCAAACTTGTTCAGCTTTATTGTCAGTCAGACCTCCTCTATATCCTCCTCAGATATCCCTCCCCTGACAGAAGTACCTTGTCTTCACAATTATCAGTCTATGACAAAATTGGCACAACAAATATAGGAGAAAAAGAAACACAAGCTAATAAAATTAGCAAGAAAGTACATGGAAATGAGGAATTCTCTTAAGTTTTTAAACACAAACCAAGAGATGGAATCTTTTTGAACTGTGGGTTGAATTCAAAGAAACAGCACAGACTTCATGAAAAGAACTCCATGTCTCTGATGTCCTTTGATTTCAAAGTGTAGGAATATTTTCCCTTTGCATAGAAATTAATTCTTCCCCCTATTTAATCCTGTGCTATAGTTACAATATCTTCCAGAGACATGTCAGTCATTTTTTCTAAAATGGTTTCAGTTCATAAACATAAGAGGTTTAATCTCATTGCATTATCTCAAATCTCAGAAAGATCAGAAGGATTTTCATCCTCAAAATGTAGTTTTTACTTCAATAAAACTTTTGAACCTGAAATGTTCTAAAATATATATAACTCAGACTGGACAAGTTAGGCAACTATTCCTGTGAATTTTTGCCTGGAATGAAATGTCCAGACAATAAACTGGCTTTCTGATTTTCAGACATTTCCACAAAACCCTGTCTTCCTCTAAGAAATTAAAACCTTTTGTAGTTATTTTCAAGGGAGAATCTGAGAGCACTTCATAAAACACACATAAACCTAGATTTTTGGAATTATAATTTTTCTATTATTAAGTTTGTGTATTTTGAGGCAGCTCCATTTTGATGTCCAGATTAGTGCTATTTTGATATACAGGTTGAATTAGGATTTCTTCATTGCATGTGTTAAAATCTAACAGTTGGCTGGTCTCCCTGAATGATGGTGTTCTGCACAGAGCAAGTGTGTGTACCTATCATGTGACCGCATTCATCTACAGCTAAAGCAGCAGCGTAGGAAGAGGAGCATGGAAGTCAGTGGCTGATGTAAAAATATTATCTTCTGGCTGGTTTCCAGCACGGTGACTGATTGTGGTGGCTCTCACTTTCATTACCGCCAGAAAAATTGTTCAATATATTTTAAATGTACATCCGATCTGATAGACACAGAATGTGAATTTAGCCACTTTTTCTCTGAGCTGGATCAATATGTCTGCAGCTGACTGGTATTTCTGAAGTTGTATATTAATTTTTAATAAATCTTCAGAATTGGTTACTTCACCTTTTTATTTTTTAGCTTTAGTTTACTTCAAGTTTGACACATATTTGTTTTCAAACCATTCATCAATGATGGTTCAGAAGTCAAACATAAGATGAGCTGTAAACTTGATTTATGATCAAGCAGCTTTCCTTTAAAAGGCACTGACCTATCAATCCCCATTGTTTTTAAAGAGGAATATACCAATTTTGATTAAAATGATTCCTTGATTCTAAAGTGGTGGAGGTGGACAGTGGAGGGGCGAGGAGTCATGCGAGGGTGTTGAAAAACAAAAGCAAAAAAAAGAAGTGAGAAGGAAAGAGAAAGAAAAAGCCAAGAGGGAGGAAGGAAGAAGTGAATCCATGCATGAGTCGATAATAATATCCAGGAACTAAGATTCTTGCCAAGAGACTTGAGAATTCCCTCATGCAAGAATAGGAACCCGATCACTCTGTTCCTCCTGTGTGACAGCCATGTTGATAAGTACTACCTGGTGGGAAGAGGATCTTCTCTTTATATTTTTAAACATATTCAAAGGATTTTTGTTCTTTGCATGCAGTACAGAACAGGAAGTGCTTTCAAATCATGGATATTTTTGTAGGACATGAAAATTATTGCCTTTGTGCATCTATTTATAAAAAAAAAAAAGAATAAAAGGTATTTAACTTATTTAAGAGACCAGACGTAGTTGTGAGTTTTATAAATTTTTTGAGTTCTTGCTATTTAGTAAAATTTTAGAAAGAAAGGATTAAATTATGCTTTTGCTGTTCAATTTAGTAGATAACTGTGACTCAATATATCTGTCTGAAAATAATATTGATTTTGATCAGACTCTCCGATGGCTTAGTTAAGTCATTCCCCATGACTTTAAGGATATGAAAAAGTTTATAGGAGATACATAGGTCTCCAGAGTTTCCTGAAACTAAATGAAGATTGCAGTAACTCTGTGTTGTCCATTAACGTTGACTCTCCATGATGGAGAGTGTACACTTGAGAGGTGTAGAGGCAGCTAGGGAAATTCTCACCTCTGCATCAGTTCACTGGAATTAATATGCCAGAAAGAACTTACATAAAAATTGATCAAATAACAGATACTAAAAGCCCTGTTTGACTGAGGAAAAGTTTCAGATCACCTTGGAAAATTTGATATTTAAGCACATGTAGTTATTAAAATTCTCTTCCTTGCTTATATAACTCCTATTCACAGCAGTTCCCTACAGTCTAAAGCTCCGGAATGCAGAGTACCCAAGGTTATTTTTCCTTTTCTAGGCAGGTGACGGAGTTGGCCCTGGGAAATGTGATTGCTTATAGGACAGACATACAAAAGTGTGAGATTGGTAGACATCTAAAGGAATACAATGCTAAATAGAAACTCTTATGGTTACAAATGTTAGTAACTATCCCTTTAAAATAAGCATATGACACAATTAACTTTTATTGAATCTTTGTTTTACTATTGATTAGGGAGGTTTTGTACTCCTGGGGGATGGGACAGAGTGCACTCTAAGTAAAATAGGAGGAATGGGTGACAAAGTAGAGAACAGACATGCTCCTTCAGGAAGCCTTGAAAAGTTGGAGAAAATCATGGAGTCTAATGAAGGCAAAAGCCACATCTTGGTCTAGAAGTGGAATAATCCCATGCAGCAGAGCAGAACCTGGGACTAACTAAGTAAGAAAAAGCTTTGCATGAATGGTCCCATCAGCCCAGGTGGACAATAAATTGAGCATGAGCTGGTGAATCCCAACTGCACAGCTCTTGGCAAGACTTTAGCCAGCATGTTCAGGAGCATGATCCTTCCCAGTCCTGCTGTGTCTGTGAGGCCACACCTGGGACACCGAGAAATTTTCAGCTTTTTGCTGTTCAAAAAGACAGATATACTGAACCAAGTCCAGCCCAGGGCCACTGGGTGGTTGGCAGCTGGAACACCCAAAGTGGTGAAATCTGCACCCACAGAGATGCGCAAAATATGACTGGAGGGGCTCCTGACAACCTGCTCTATTGGACCTACTTCCAGCAGGAGGTTGGGTCCCTCAGCTTCCAAAGGATCCTTCCACCTACATGCTCCTGTGATTCTGATGCATTAGTTATGTGTCTAATTTATTGTTTTCAGTAGCATTTTATTTTTAAATCATGTATTAAATCTCATAAATTAAACTGGACATTAATTTTATAACAACTTCATACTTCTATTGAAGGATATGTTATCTCCACATCCTGGGCCTTTTAATTTAAAAGTAGAGACCTGAGATAGAGGATCATAAAAGTAATGTTGATCTTTGCTTAAACTGAAAAAAATGCTGGTTTTTAATCTACTTATTCATTGCATTCATATTAACTCCACAAGTTATCTTTACTTACAATGAGGGAACTTTGCTCACAGTTTCAAAACAGATTTAGAAAAACAGTGACTCAGAAGACATTATCTGATAAATAATAATTGAGTTGAGAATGACAGAAATGAAAAATTAAATTAAATTTAAATTCACAGTGGATGTTTAAAAAATGGCAATGTGCTGACAAATTATTAGCCTTTACAGAGAAGTTAAGAAATGGGAATGAGTAATTTTACAGTTTAAGAAGAAAATATATTTTGAATCCTTTTCCCTTCCACCCACTTTAGCCTTTAAGAAAAAAAAAATAGAGAGAGAAAATCAGATAAAAAGAATTAGCATTGGTGTAAAGAAAAGTAGCAAGCCAGAGATGATCCCAAAATTCTTTCAGCTCTCTCCAAAGCCTGTAGTGCAGAATGATTTCCCATAGAGACTAGGAGCTGTAAGAAGAATGATCTGAGAGAGGGTTTTTGGACCAAGTACACATGTTTTACCACTCCCCTGAATTTTGATTCATTGCTAGGTCTGATGGGTTAACACCTCTGATACCAACTGAGTAGGTTTATGCTTTTATATATAAAGGATAATCTCTGTAAAGTTGATAATAGTTCCATTCTGTAATTGTTGCAAAGTTGAAATTAATGCTGTACCTTTTAAAGAATGTTGATAATTTACTAAATGACCAGAGGAAACATAATGAAGAGAATGCAAATAAACTTCTCCTGCTATTCCACTGACAGGAGACAAGTGTGTTTAGTAGATTAAGCCCATACACATATGGGTATGTGTGTGTGTCAGTAAGAAAAGGAGCATTGATTTTGACAAGTTGAAGGGAACAAATATTCTAGAGCTATATCAAAATGTCAAATGTATTTTAAATCTGTGACAGCCCATAATCTGTGTTAAAAACTGAAGTATGAATTGATGTTGAAAAGCAGAATATCAAAATGTTGCAGGTGACTAGAAAAGTTGGAAATTTCCCATGAATATTTACTACCAGAATTAAAGGGAAAAAATTATTCTTTTTGTTTCATATGGCATGTACTCATCTCTCAGACACAGTAAAAAGTACACTTGCTAACAACAACAAAAGTAGTAATAATCAATGTCACTTCTGTGAATCAAGTAAGCAGATGTTATATTTAGTAGAATAGGAGGATTTATATTCATGCATGGTTTGAACACATTTCAACAACCTTCAGAAGGTTTTTTACCACTACAAAACTCATTCTATTCCAGTATTGCATGAAGTCTACTAATATTATTTCAGGATAGACTAAAAGGTAAAAGAGAAGCCATTGTATTAGGAATCTTGACATTATTTCATTGTATTCATTCCTTGGATTTTGAAAATTTATCTAGTACTTCACTTTACGAAGTTTCAGTGTTGGGAATATCTTTCAAATAAAATTGTCATGGAATATTCTAAGTTGTTTTACAGTAACTTATGTTATTTATCTTTTAATGACTATACCTTATAGAAGTAATTAAATACCACAGCCAACTGAAATTCTGGATAATATTTACCAAAAGAGAAAATTGCAATGTCAGTGAATTTTTGTTTGGGGTTTTTTTTGGTTGGTTGGTTTGGGGTTTTTTGTTGGTTTTGTTTTATTGCTTGGTTTCTTTTTTGGTGTTTTTTTGTTTGTTTGTTTTTGTGGGGGTTTAAAGAAATTACTTTCTTAATAAAGGGCCTTTAATTTTGATGCTATATTTACTGTCCAAGCCAAAACTTTTACAGCTACTGAAGGCATGAACATTATTAATACAAAAGAAAACCAGAGCTTTCTTGAAATAATAGGTATAAAACCAAGTCTTAGTCTACCCAATAATAATCAGAACACTACATATGTGAATTTCTTTCTTTTCTAGCGCCACTAACAGATAAACCACCAAAGCTTTTACACCCCTTGGAGAGTAAGCTAACAGTTCAGGAGACCCAGTTAGGTAAGTAGCAAACAACCTCTGTTCAAATTTTATGAAGGAATTCAATGTGTTAATGTATGATGGTAATGTGATGGCATGTTGACATTAATAATTTAATTGAAAAGACATTAGGCACATGTTGCTTCCATGCAGAGATGTGTGCTATATCATTGACAAAATTGTTGTTGACAAAAAAAGTCTTATTAATTAATACTGAATGCTAAGCTTTTGGTTACTGATACTAGGTTTTATCTTGCTGAAAGTCAAACAGTGACCGGAGTATCTGAACTTTTCTTTCTAAACTTTTCCTTCTCTGTATATTTATACATACTTACTTTGGGATTCATTGGGATTTTGTGATTTAAGTTCTGCTCAGAAGACGTCTGTGCTTTGTTGGCAGCAAAGATATTCTGTAATTGCAAAGGTTGTGCTGGGCAAATCATCCAGCAAACAGTAGTCTTATCATAATAGCATCTGATAATTCTGAATGGATATTTATGCACTAGTGAATGATGAGAAATTGAGGCATGAAGAAAGCATTTTGTTTCACTTTTTCTAGTCTAGTGGGTGGTGGCTATGATTGGTCACTTTTGTGTCCTACTCCTGCAGAGGTAATGAAGACTCCAAAATTGAGTGCATGTGTTACTAAATTTCACAGGATATAGCAATTTATCTCTTTTGTGGATTGGCAATGAGGGCAACTTGTAAGAAACAAACTGTAGGTTACACTGGAATTATGCTTTGGTGTCAGAACAGTAACCTATTGATAGATTTTCTAGCATGTTTGCTACAGGAGAAAATGGAAACCAATCTGGTGGAAACAAATCTCGTAGGAAAAAATATATATAAATCTCATAGAAAAAAATACTGCAAGTAAAGCTCAGTACATTCTGCAACACAATATCAGAAAAAGCAGAAGGCTTGCAAATTAATTCTGACAGTCATTGGCAGAGGATTTTATGGTGATTACCAGCTTATGCCTAATAGTGGCCAGAGAATAACTCATATTTTCTTTGATATTAGTAAACTATTACTTTGAATGTGTATAGAAAAGGAGATGTGTAGCATGTTTCCTTCTAGAGCTTTCTATTGTTCTGAAGGTATTATTTCTGATACACTGGTTCAGAAAATCTTTCCTGGATGCCAGCCCTAAATGATTTTAGGTTGTTTGAACACAAGACTAGGGAACAGAGAACAAAGTGACTGCACATTTTTTTTTTAACTAATGTTGCTTATTGAGATATTTTTGATGAAAAAAGAAAAAACAAAACCAAAAGGTTTTGTTTCTGGGTTTTGATGTTGTCCTGCTAAATATACTTTATGGTGAGACTATTTCAAGAAGAGTGTAATTATTAATGGCCAGCTAGAGGATTTTTGTCTATGAGTTTTAGAATTAATCTCAGTTTTGATTTCTCATAGTTCTAAAAAAAATCAAATAATTTGAAAAGAACTGGGTTTGATAAAGACACTTTTCAGAAAACTAAATAGATGTTGGTGAATATAAAAGAGTTAACTTGAAAACATCACTTTCAGACACGGATGGGAAAGTCTGTCCATAAATTAATGTGATGTTACAGTACTTAGCCTTATATCAAGAAGCTACAAGAATATATTAATTTGTTCTTTAAAAGCCTGTAAAAAACCTGTGAGAACTGGAACAAGTGAAAAAAACCTGATGGTTCCCTAACATAAAACTGTGTTTTTCTGCTCTTAGATTTAATGCCTTAGTCCTGCTGGATAACCTTTGAAAGGTCTATGTTTCCCTGAGGAAAGCCAGCGTTCATTTCTGGGGGTCAGTTCATACCTTGCAAAGATGAAGAATATTTTAATGTTGGAATAATGCCAAGATTCACTTAGATAGCTGTTGAAGCCAGGAGAATCCTACTCAGCTGAGACTTGGGGTGGCCACATTTTGTGACCACTCTAGACACTGCCAAAAAATGTTAGTCCTCCAGATTGTATTTGGGATGGTGTGTTTGTCCCTTACATGGAAAATAAAAGTGTTGGTGGATGCTGGAGAAGTGGAATGGGTGGTATTCCCATTCCCAAAGTGAAGATAGAGCAAGGAACTAGGAGCTTGGGGCAGTCCAGGATTTCTTTAGCAGATAATCAATTGCTGAGGAGCTGGGGCAATTCCTGCTCTCCTGCCATATCTCTGTCCTTCTCACCTTGCAGTCCTCCAGCTGGAGTTGGAAAGGAAAGAGGTTGTGTGTGTGTGTCAGGGAATGTTCTGGGAGGTCATACCTACCTTACAGGGATGTGTGCAGCTCCAGGTGCACATGATGTACTGAAAAGTCAATGGTGATGGTTCACCTCCAAATCTTCCCCTGTGGAGCAGTGCAGGGCACACTTCTGAGGAAGACCTCAGTAATACCAGTGTATTTCCATTGGAAGAGCTACTGGAATTCAGTTCTGAAACAGAACACCTCCATGCAGTATCTAACTGGAGGTGTATCCAACTCCCAAGACATATCTAAGACACATCTTACTCATTTGGCTCCAGCACTGCTAGGTGACAGACACGAGGCATAGTGGGCTCTTCTATACACAGCAGTTAAAACTAATGCATGGGACCACAAACCTGTTGGGTTATTATCTTGCTTGGCCTCAGTAAAACAACATCAGAGAAGGATGTGAGCCGTTTCCCTAAGGAGTGACTGGTATGGCTTAAGTCAGACTTGCTAAGGCAAAAGGTGAGAAAGCAGAGCTGGAGAATCTGCACACCGCAATCCTAAGAGCCCACAGGCTCCCATCATGCTCAAGGTATCCAGAGCTGTTTGTGGAAAAGATGCTCTCCAGCTGGTATTTGAGAGTGTGTTAAGCATGGCTGTGCTGCAACTAGCAACTTTGGAGAGTCACTTTATAGAGGTATCTTGATATATCATCAGAAATATCTGTTTATTTCACTGAATAGTAACCAGAAATGCATGAGATAGAAGCACAGGATAAAAATTGAAGGATAATTTAATTTCTCAAAGGTTTTTCATATAAAATATCATGGGAGAGCTAAGGAATGAAGTACAAAAAACTAGATGAGGAAAGAAAGATTAGTTTCCGGACTTTATGTTTTCTGTTTGTTACTTCACTTCCAATTTTACAACCAATTACTTAATCCTGTTGCAAGGATAAAAAATGCTAATTACATTCAAGCTTTTCTCCTGTTAAAAAGGCTTTTGGGTAGATATATCACCCCACTACAAACTACTTCTCTGGAAACAACATCTCCAGATAAAATATTATGTTAAATACAGTCTTCAAAAGATTGTGTCCTGCAAATCTTGGAGCTGTAGGAAGATGAGGAGTGTTTTCAGCTCTGAGCCACTCTGTGGTCTGGCAGCAGCATGGGCCAGGGAGAGAAAAGATGGCAATGAGCAGGAAGCCAGGGGAGGCAAGGCAGGGGAATGAGGAACATAAACACCAAGGAACTGCATTCCCCAATATTCTTCTTCTTACCTTCAGCATGCTAACAAAATCAAATGTACAAATCCCTGATAACATAAGACCCCCTTTATTAATAATGAAAACACAAACCTAGAAACACTAACCTGTTCAGGAAGGATTTAATTAACATTGTTCTTATATATCAGAAATCCTAAAACTTTGGGTAACTATATTTTTAATTATAGAGTCACGCAGCTGTTATGTATTTATGAAAGAAATATATCATATCCATTATATGTAAATTTATTTTAAAAATTATATTCTGGGACTTTTTATTGGTAACTTCTGAGTATTTTCAGTTTCACCTTTCAGGTTATAGTGTTCTTCACACCAACACTGCCAATATCTGCCCCCGTCAAGGAAACAAAGAATAATATTAGCTTGACTCAAAAAAGTCTGACTTTAGGAACCAGTTGGTTCATGTCATATTATTAAAGAAGACAAATGTGTTTCCACAACAGACAAAAATGGATTTGGATTAAAAAATTACAAAACATGAAATAATTATTTTTAACACCTGTCAAAGCTAGTTGGCCTTTGTCCTCCCCACTTTTTCAGTGTGTCTCCTGGTTCTACACAGGGCTGCAATTTGACATGCCAAAATTCACCCAGAAAAATAAAGCTATTGTTGAATTATTTTTAGCTAAGTAGATGGGATGTTAGAAACAAACAAACAAAGAAACAAACAAACAAACCCCCACAAACAATCAAACAAAAAAAGAATGAAGTACTTCCAGCACAATATGAATGGACCTAAAAGGTAAGTTTGTACAGGAACCAGGAGACTTTCTCTGTCATCTGAATAAAGTGAATTTTCTTAAAGTGTAAACAACCCAAGACATTACTTGTGACCAAGTAATATTTTTATCTGGAACATTATTTTGAAAAAATTAAATTAACTATCATATAGTGAATTGGGGATTTCTTCTTTCTCACCCTTCCCTGCACAGATTCAAGAAAAAAATTCGTTGAACTTCTTTTAGTATATTATTTCTAAGGTAGTAATAGGGACAGAAGAATGCTGATGCAATTATAGCACTGCATTGTTGTAAAAATCTTCCACAGAAATTGACCTTGTTAATGACAAAAGCCATCCTTAACTAGATTTATCAGTAGATGTATAAATAAATTAACTAAAGTGATATGCAATAACTAGCAATCAGTGACTCCTTTCAGGATGGAAATTGAATTGAAAGAATATTGAGAACTTTAATTTCTTCAGATCACATGTAAATGGTCTATTCAATCTGCAACGCAAACATATTTTTTTCATGATATGAAGAATTTCAAGTTTATATAATTATAAAAGACAGACATCAACTGTCTTTGAACAAAATCAAACTTTTTTTGATCATATGTATCAATTGGACACATGCTCTTTGATATATTCTATGATCAGATTAACATAATATGGGCAATAGTTTCACATGTGAATAATTAAAACTGTAAATTCAAAATTTAATTCTCAAGTACCATCTTATTTATTTAATATTTATTTAAGAACTGAGATTATCCTTTCAAAAAACAACTTGGAGTGCTTTGAAAAAAAAAAAAGAAAAATTAAAAATACTTTTTTCCTGTTTGAACTATTTATTGCAAAAAGTTAGATTTAAACAAGCATTTTTTTCATTGAGAATTTTATAACCTGACTGTTCTGAAATATTTTGGTTTCATATTATATCCTGGGCTATACTCACCTAGTGAAACATTAGAAAAAAGCTTTGCTGAAAAACTCATATAATTCATGACTTAACTGCAGACTAGTTCATAAAAAATGAAATATTTGAGATCTAGTGTAAATGGATGAAGAATATATATGCTATCAGCATATGGAAAAAACCAAATAAAACCACAACAAAACCTCAAGCAAACAAACAAAAACAAAGAAAGAAACAAAACTAAAAATGTTTTTGACAGTTTTTCCTACCAAGATATAAATGAAAATATAAACCAACCATTCAGGAAAATCTTACAAGGGGAAATATTTATCTGATTGGGGCAGAAGTTTGCATTTTGCTGTTAATTTTGCTGTCTTTTTGTCAATGATAATAGCTAGATCTGCCAAGCAACCCAAGCCCTGTTGTTGTAGGCTCTGAGGACCATTATGGGAGAGACACATTGAAAATTGAGAGCCTGTGAAGTGTCAGAAGCAGCAACAATAACAGCAGTGAGGGGTTTTTACTAAGTTTAAGCAAATTTAATGAATGTCTTATTGTCTGCTTTTTTATAAATGTGCTCCAACAGGATCATTTGGTTGGAAGGGAAGAAATTATTTTAAAAAGTTCTCTTTGTTTCTCTGAAGCAGTGCTATTAGGAAGTTCAGAACATCAAAATACCTCCTTGAGCATGTATGTACAGTTTTTTTCAGTCAAACCAAATGCAACCTGACCAAAATTGCACACAGACTCTTTTACACGTTCTACTTTAAACAGGGAAAGTAATTTTATTCTTGGCATTTTCAGCTTTCAAGTTACGAAGGCAGATGCAAAACATGAAAGTGGGCTCTGAACAAGGATCTTCACTTAGGAAAAATAAAAAATCTAGTAAAGAGGGTGATAACAGAAGTTTTAATCTCTAAAATCTGACTTTTTGGGGGGGAAAAAAAGTCTTTTCAAGGTAGCCTACACTCCAATCTTAAAATTTTTAACCTTCAGATTGCATTAATCCAACTATTCTGTAGCTGAGGCTGTCCATGAAGGGCCCAATAGAGTTTACTGGAGGGACAGTGAGTGAGTCAGAAACCTTCAACTGCACTAAGGAAAAGTTTGTGGTTGCAGCTCAGTGACAACATGTCCACTGATTTTCCTTCCACTCTTTTACCTAATTAATTTAATCAAATCCCAAAAGGTCATGGTAAAGATATTAAAAATAGCATATATATTTTAAAGCCTTCTTTTTCTCTCTTTATGCATTTGTGTGTGTCTGAGAATAAATACATATACATTTATAACTAATCTCTCCCTATATATTATATTTCTTTATTTACATATGGACAAATTGGACAATGCATTCGTTCAAATTTTATCCCACTTTATCAATGTTTTCTCTGGGACACATTTATCTGATTTAATGGTGTAAAAATAGGATTTTTTTATTCGTGCTATGTTATAATCCATTGAGAAATGTCTGCTCTAGAGTGCTATATAGCATACTTATCTGTGTTAAACATCTAAACAGGATTTAATGAACTCAAGAGTGTCTGTTCAGTATCTCTGCAACTATGTCAACTTGATTCTTTATGTACAGACTAGATATATGAGAATATTCTATTTCATAATGCATGTGCAATACAACCCAGTTTATTTTGATAATATGAGAGAAGACTTTGCATATCAGTTGGATAATCCTGGATAATTTATGACTTAAACAATCAAAAAATTATATGTTCCTTTTTCTTGGAGTGAAAAATACTCAGATACAGCAAAACCTTTGTAGGAATGCTCTGTGGCTGACAGCAGGATATAAATTATTGTAGCCAAGATCATTGGTTACAGCAATAAATGCAATTTAGGCACATATAGTACATTATTTCATGTGAAATTAAAGTCCTAGAAAGACTAATTTTATACATTTAAAAAATCAGGAATCATATTATTCTGTGATAATTTTTTGGCAGATTTTTTTCTATAAGCTGTACTTAGTGTTTCTTAATTATATGTACGGACTTCATCATATATGATGCTGAAAAACAAACAAATGTTTATTTTTGTTTAAAAAAAAAACCCAAATAATCATACAATGGTGCTATGCACAAGCATTAAAATGTTAAACAGCAAATGTCAAACTCAAAAGTTTACTATTGTGCACCATCATTTATAACTGCATTTAAAGTAGCTAAATCCTCCAAAATGTCTTGCCATAGGGATACAGTTCTCTTGTGAGCAGCAAAATTATAAATCAGACATAAAGCTCATTTCAAGAATAATGTATTGGAGAAATGACAAACATTAGTGCAGTTTTTACCCAGGAATTTAAGTTTTTACAGGAATTATTCTGTTTTCCAGCTCTAGGATAAATGCTTTCCAGCCTTATAGGTGAAGTCAGCATGTGCTCATGCAGTTCAATGGGGGGGTAATTTTACATGAAGCTGCATTGAACACTGGTTTTGTCTTAGACATACTGTGGATTTGTATTTAGATTTAGTGCTGCACATAGGTTTCATTCTGAAAAATCCATCTAAATCTGCATGCATTCTTAATAGCAAAAATTATCAGGGATTTGAGACCTTCTCAGGTCACTGGAAAATAGAAGATTGTTTGAAGGAACACTGAGGGGCTGAAGGGCTTAAATGCTATAATAATCTCTTAAAGCTTACAACATAGTAGTGTGAATATTTTGAAGCAATCAGCTGAACAGGATCTTTTTTTATATTTGTTAACATATGAGTAACACTGAGACTCCAGATTGTGCATTCTGAAGTGCTATTCTTGTCTGTTTTTATAGGATATTGTAGATGAATACACAGGCTATATCATCTCAAGATATAATCAACACGTATTTTTAATGATTATCCAATTTGTTACCTATATAATTTTACATATTTAATATCTGAGTAACTTGAAAATAAAAAAAATAATACTCACAGAAAATCAACTTGATGCCACACAGCATAATTGATATTAAAAATGAAAATAATTCCAACAGTTTATATATGGCATGTATTATAAAGCTTTATATAGCATTTTTTTAGTAATGAATGCATGAAGAACTGCAGGTCAGTGCACACCTTTGTTTTGGGATAGGCTTGAGAATATTAGGATGCACATGGTTGTTATATACTAATTATAAATTTCATATTGACAAATGAGACTGGCAGTGTGTTCAATGTTCACATGCCAACCATAACTGGTGTCCTGTATCTCTCTGAGAATGCTTTAAAGAGTTATAAACAAAAGGTAACACAGCAGTATTTTCCACAATGTGTCCTCTTTTAATTATTCATTCTTTTGCCTGAGGTAAAATTCTGACAATGGACTACTTAGGTACTTTTGTTCTTTTCCACACAAAAAAGTAAAATATCACCTGAAACAAGAGGTTTATTGAGTACTTACTTTTCATGTCAATCTGAAAATATACACAAATAAAAGACCAAATGCAAAAAACCCCAGGTGTTAAACACTTGTTTCACTGCTCAGAGGTAACTCTTGAGACCCATGGAGGAAGTTAAAAGAGAGAGAAGACATTCAGTTCAGTAAACCCCAAATTTAAATTTACAGGATGTAGGTATTTGTGAGGCCCGAGCTTTTAGCTGGAGCTCTGCAGCAAATGTCACCTTCTACTGAATCAGTAATTTCAGCTGCTTAAAGTGTCCTTCACCTAGTTATGTGTTATATTACCAGTATGCTGGTGTCATTCCAACAGCTAGTTTACAACAACTGAAAATATTGGAAAAGAAATATTAGCTGAATTTTATACTTACCATGAAATAAAACATATCAAGTAACTATTCATGTTCACTACAGAAATAAATGAAGCACACACTTCAGTTAACCACATTAGGCATATTTAAAAAAATTTATAACAACCATTGCAAAATTACTTCTCTGTACACTAATGTAATGAATAGATTGGAGATGTGAGGCTGTGGGGTTATAAATTGACTTTCTTTCACAGCTTTCGAAGCAATTAATTTGAAGTAATAAATGCTTGTAATTTTTAATCATTCATTCACGGTCAGATTTTCATGAGATATCCAAGAGGATGCATGGTACATTTCTTCTCATTAAAAATCAAAGGAGGGCTTGCTTCTTGGTGCTGTTTTTATATGTCTAGAGATTGATACAAAGATACCTACAGGTTTATAATAGAGAATTTTTGTGGGTTTCTTGTGTCTGGTTTTAATCTCCCGTAAGTTTATATTAAACAGAGAATTCATCCCACTTAAGTCAAAATTAGAGGATTTCTGTTTGGAAGACCTTTTCAACTCTTAATAAAGATATTCAATACTCATATAAAGGAAGGCAACTTAAAAATACAGTAACCAATATTTCTTTTTTTTTTTTTAACCTTTGTCAAGTGGCAGTTAACACAGCTGATATCTTATCATAGCAACATTATCCAAAGTGCCATTTACAGTCTCCCAGTGCTTTGGAAAGGTCAGGCACTTAAAAAAGCTTTTAAATGCAAATATTTTCCATTATGCGATAGTCAAATCAGTAAGATTATTCTTCTTAGCAAAAACAAACAAACAGAAGTTACATTTAGAAAGGCAAAATCCAAGACAAAATATTTTGGAACTGCTGTTAGGGAATAAATTATCTTTAGGGTTTTTTTAGAACATTCAGAATAATTTACTTACTATAGTGGACAAACATGCAAATGTGTTATCAACAATTATAGCTCAACCTAGTTTACATCAAAAACTAAAATGAGTACTAAAATGTTATTGTAGTAGTTACTGGAGGGACACAGGCAAGGCATAACTCAGTGTATTTGAAAGACTTTTCTGAGAGTTGATATCCATTACAATTCACTGCCTGAATTTTAGTTTTATAAATACTCACATCTTTTCTCAGAGTTGTTTTATTTGGGGAGTTCCTTATATCAGTCTGTCCCTGAGGAAAGGAGGAAAACGGAGGTAGAAAATGGAGTGTGATTTCCAGGGCAGACTGAGCCAGCAGTTCAAGAGGGAAGTGACTCTTCAGGCTCCTACTTCTACAGCAGAAAGAGGCCCGGGGAGGAGGAAAATTTTCCTAATGTTTCCTGCAATTTATGGACATGCAAACCCATTGGTCTAGTTGTTTTCTGTTTAGAATGATTCTGACACAGTCACCTTGAAAGAAAAAATTACCCAAAAACCCCCTACATAAACTCCCATTTAGAGCAAGATGCACAAACACATTAGGATGCCTAACTTCTGCTGCTGTCATACCTTTGTGTTCCTCCTATTTATACATTATGAAGAGTGTTCACTTTTTCAGTTGAGACCTCTGGCTCAAGAAGGTTCCTGGATTAGTCAGTAGAGTCTCCTGAGAGGACACAGAGTTTCACCTGGCAGCAATGCCAGCCATTAATAGTGTGATGTTTCATGACTGCTTTAGAGAGGTGCAAATCTGTGCTGCTCTGACACCTGCCCCCCTCACACTCCTCTTATTTCATCCAGCTTCAGCACGCTTCCTTGCAGGGCTGAAAAGCAATTTAAAGGAAAGGAAACCAATTTAAGCTGGATAACTTTCTGTACTGATGGTGACATGAGTGCAGCAAACCCTCACGCCAATACATGGTGAGAGTGGGAGCTGCAGCCAGGGAGAAGGGAAGAAGGTGTTTTGGCTCAAACTGATTATGAAGCATCACTCTAAGTCTAGACTTGGTCACTGTAACTTCCCAGAAAATGTCACTTTAGATCAAGAGGCACCTGCATGACACAAATCATATCACACCAGAGTGGAACTGCTTTGCAGCTACCTGTATCTTTCCCATCTCGATGGCTTTGCCTGGATTTTGGCAAACTGACAACTTGTTCCATTCCCTTTATAGAATTTTAGAGTATTTTTTTCAGACATCTGAGATGACATACCTGAACTTGGAGTGTGTGAATATCTTCTTTCATGATACCGCGACATAACAGGTGAATGAATGCCAGATTCAAAAAATATATTAAAATATGGCTTTCACAAACATTTTACATTGAGCCATTTAACAAGAAGAATTTTATAGGAGGAAAAGGTGTGGTATATCACAGAAATTTATAGTCCAAGTCTTCTAATGTGTTTACATTTTTGACTGCTAAATTTGTTGAAATGTAGCTCCATTTATTAAGATGTGTTAATGATTTGCCATGACCATGATGAGGACACCATTATTTTGATATTATTTAAAGACATATTGAATCACGCTGCTACTTAATTGACTATCTGGTATCCAGTTAAAGAAGCTTGAGAGCAAAGCAGACATTTAACTGTGATAAAAGGAAAAAGGGTATTACTCATATCAACTTTTTAATTAGATGTAGTAACTTTGTTTAGCCATTGTTCTTGCTCCATCTCCTTTTTACTCATCAATATGAGTAACAAGCACATTGGATGATGGTTCTTGTTTTTCTGCAGAAGTGCACTGTGATAGAGTAATGATACTGAGAACAACATAACAAATAATTTTTATATTTCCACAGCTCAGAAAAATTGAAAGATAATTTTAATTTAGGAAAATTATATTTTATTTGGTACATTTTCAGTCTCTTTATGCTATCATGCATTTTTTTAGTTTTTCCTCTCAGTGGCATGAAAAAATAAAATTGTTTCTTCATTTGAAACATTGTTTTGTTATGAAAAATGCATTTATTTGAATACAACTGCAACAGTAAGGTTGTTGACTCAACCTTATCTGTACAATACATTGAAAAAGTACAATGCATACAATACATTGTTATGATTAATGTAAGGATTGAGTGATACTTTATTTTTACTTTTGTCTATGTTGCAGGCAATTATCAGTGAAAATGGTTTCAAATTAGTCATTTTTAATTAGTAATATTTTGAAATTCTTTCCCTTTCAGTCAAAGCTATATTTTTCTTCAGGAAAATTGAGCTGCTGTGTCCTCACTGCTCATGCCAAACTACCAAAGCCTCACTCTCACTGTGTTCAGTGAGTCTTTGCACGCATCCTTTTTCTCAACTCCATCTTCCTGTAATTAGAAAATAGAGTTCCAGCCTGAAGCAGACCAAAAGAGAAGACTGTACCAAGTCAGTTTCTCTCCGAGTTTGAGGATCCCCTCTGCTGAACTTTGCTTGTCATTTAGAAGTGTTATCTTTCTTATGGCAAGATGGTGTCACTGCCTGATCCATCGCCCACCCCTCTGCAGTACCCCTGCCCCTATCTCTGATTTTGCTTTGTGGCAATCTGTTAACAAGTGTGGGTGTGGACCAACTCCTCTGAGCTGTCATAATATCCCAAGGCATGAAATGTAATTCATGAGGATCTGTGTCCCAAATTCAGTATGATTCATTCTGGATTAGCCTAATGGATGAGGAGATACAAAGTGTTGAACTGCCAGTAGCAATTTGCAAGCAGCCCACAGATGGAAAAATAAGGGCTTCAGTGGTTTGAGATGTCTGGAGAGGGAAGCTGGTGCAGGTATTGCTGGTTACTTCAAAGCCACTTAATTTGGGTCTCAAGTGGGACTGACTTGTGGATGAGCTGAGTCTCAGTACTTGACCCCCGACACCATTTCCTGAGTTATGGAAGGTAAATCATTGCTGAGGTTTAAGGCTGTGGGGTTTTCTTTACTTTCCAAAAGGCTCTAAGTATGTGTAATCACTTGCTGTGGCACAAATGCTTTGCAATTCTTTGAACTGTGGTACCACATTTATGATTTAAAGCACAATATAAAATCCTTACTAAATAATCTAATATCACATTCAATATATTACAGCTTCTTCACAGTTATTAATGATTAGTTTATTTATTTATGATCAGTAATTTACCTACCCCTAAATACATTATCTATCATATAGGCAAACCTATAGATGAATTTGCCTTGCTCCTGAAAATACAACATAATATTATATTTGGATTAAAACTCTGGGGTTATTTGAAAATTAATTAGGAAACCCAACACAGGCAATAATCTAAAAATTATTACCTGCTCTTCCTGGAGTTCATCTTTTGCAGCACAGAAATACATGCAAATAGGTTAAAAGACAAAAGTATTAAAATCTGAGCAAAAGTAAAGCAATTTTTATAATTTTTTACAGTCTCAACTAGAAAAAAATGTGGGACTAGAGAGTCTATTGAATTAAAAGCCGGTGATATGTATCATCAGTTTTATTTACTAGTAAATTCTATACATACATATTTTTAATGAAATATATAGAAAGATAAATTATTTTAAAGCCAGCAGTCTGCCTTTAAAAGTAGCTTTTTTTTAAAGGGAAAATGTTTGATTGGCATCCACATATAACCTATGCATATTATAGGCATAAATGGGACTAGATTACTGTAGCTGTAGATTTTACAGGCTGTATGGAATAACAATAAAATAAAAATCCAAACATTTTCTCATGGAGAGATGAAAACCCATGTCCTGCATCATTTTCCTTATGGTAGTAAGCCATAAATGTGTTTTAAAAGACAAGGAAAAGTTGGATTTTACCAGCTGAGTGTTTTCTAATAGATAAGAAAAAATATTTTTAAACAATTGTTAAATTTTGTGTTTCAACTTAAACAAGGGAAAGACCATAAAAAGACAGGGTTTTTTCAATAGGTTTCATCCTTCCTCATGCACCTGTGCTACTCAGTTCTGTCTACTTAAAACATTGATCTAAAGAATATTTAATTTGCTCTAAGACTGGAGAAGGAAAAATAAAAAGAATCAGTCAATGATTAATAAAGGTCAAAACTTGTAAAGATCTGTGCTGCCTCCTTATAAACATAAGATGATAACAGGAATAGGTGGCTTGAAAGTGCATCTCTGATGTGTAGCTAAATTAAATAACTTATGTTGCATTAATGTTAGGATTTTTTTCCTTTAATGACTAATCCTGGGAAAAAGTGACTGTCAAAATCTGTACATTAATTTTGATTTAAGTAGAAAATACTACTACGAATGTTTAAATTAAACATGTTTTTCTTAAAATTTCACTTTTAAAAACAAACTGCTTGGAGTCATAAGTTAAAAATATCATGAGGTAGAAGTCTGGCATATTTAAATAATGATAAGCTTATTTCAGAAGCATGGTATTGGAGGGCATTGTAAGAGTTTCTCCTGTCTCAGACTTCTTCTGATTCTCTAAAGTCAATCATCTTCAGTTCTCTTTGCAATTCAAACCCTTTTCAGTACATAAGATGAGATTCAAGATTGTGATCTCTGTATGGAGATAAATGTTTCAGAAGCCTGAGAGCAATTGAAACAATTCTGCATTAGAAAAACAATATAATTGATTCTTTAAAGATTTAAAAAGCACTCTCAATATTTTATGCTAACTGCATGTAAAATTTACCTTCTCTCCTTCCCAGGCTTCACTGTCTAGAGGGCTGTACACTTTTCCCTTTAGTAATTTTCCTTATCTGCTGGAGGTAGAGACTTACACACAATACTACTACCACTTATTTCCTTCCCATAAAGGGCATGGCCCTTTTTTGTGGTTTTGTGGATTCCAATTCTGTTTCTTACTTTTCAAACATAGCTAGCTTTCTTTATTTAGATAGTCTCTACCACCTTTATGGTACATATTTGTCTCTTGTCCTGAATAATTATGGTTTTCTAGTCTGGGTTTTGCCTTCTTTTGCTGTTACTATTCTCAAGGGTTACTCTAATGTAACTAATGGAAAGGATTACCTGGAATTCAAACACTGTGCCTTTTGCAGAGCTACAGTACCTGCCAGCAATGGACTGTTCTCCACTTTTCTATCTGAGAGGCATTTTAAAGAATTCAGTTTCCAATTAGTCTCTGGTTATACTGCTAGCAGAGGTGGGACAGGCACTTCTGGTATCAGTGAAGCAAGAAAGATTTCTGTGAAAGGGCATATTCTGGAACAGCAGAGTCTTCACAAGTGGTAGTTCTTGTAATGAAAGGGACTTCCTCTCCTGCTGAAGTTTCACCCAAATACCCTGAGAGTAGAAGAGACTTTCTCCTTCCCCAGTATCTTCCGTAAAAGTGACAGTCATTGAACAAAAGAAAGTCATTATCTCAGAAACATCTTCATTCTCCCACATCCTTACCTTAACTCATAGAAATTTAAGAGCTCTGAACTTCAAGAATGTACCTCTGAACATCAAGAATCCTCTAACACTCCACTTGGGCATTTCATAGATGGCAGATATAGCTAAGACAAGTATCCTCCTCTTTCAGACCACTTATTAATTAAATAGATTTATTGACGATGGCCAAGAAATGTAAAATATTTAAATGTAACTGAAATTATTGCTTGATTCACAGTCTCCACATGAAGTTCTGTATGTTTGCTCACCACGAAGACTGCAAATTTCTTGAGGAAATACTTCTATTCCACTCTATACAGACTCTGTAGAGCTGCACCAACTAGTCATATCTGGTCATGGCAGCTGCTACCACAACAGCAATAATTGTTTTGCTTTTTCCTTTGAAAGAGCTTTAGATTAGAGCTTTAGATTACAGTTATTGCTCCTTAGGTCCTCCTTCTTCAGTGCACACCATGAACCCTATATCGGTCTAAACCCTGTAAAGGACATTGCCATCTTCCTCATTCCCTTACCACACTCTTCCCAGACAAGAAGAGAAAGAAAGGGAAAGAGCAAACTTATTCCATGCAGTAAAAGTGTCACTAAAAATTAAACTGGATAAATAAAAAGTTCTATACAATCTATTCAATGCCCTTCTTATTAGAGGACATTTTACAACTGCCAGGCATCCCAGAGGACTCTACAAAGGTGGAAGCTACCAGTGAACCTTTGTAGTTTTCATTTGATTGGCATTTCTGGATACTGAAAACTCTTTCAGGTTATGGTGTAATCTCAGCATGAGTCCTTGCACTAAGATCCAAATAAATGCTGCTTAGCACAGCTTTCATTTGGTATTTCAGCAACTTTTCAAAGACTCAGACCATGTGTTTGGGTGCATCTACTATCTGCCACGCTGCCAATTTTAATGGGAAACAAAACAGAGAAAATCTTCCACATGCAAATGTGCAGTAGAATCTGTAATCTCTGTGCAGGGATTGCAGATTTCAAATCAGTATTTATTAGTACTCTGCTATACACTGATCCCAAATGATCCCATTATTTGCAGACTGAAGCCACCTTATGTTTTAGCAACACAGAAAACACTACCTTACTTCTGGAAGGGATTAGATGATAAGTAATCAGTCTGATATGACTGATACTAAAATGCATACTATGGAGTTTAGCCCACCTGATTTTTAATGATAATTGTGATATTTAGAAATAGTCCAATATGTCAGATCTGGTGTTCTGGTCAAGTTTCACTGAACAACCTAAATGGTAGAAATAACTTCAGAGGAGTTTGAAGTGTCCTTGAAAGACCTTTAGTCAGACAACTGGCCTTGAGAAAGCTGAAAAAAACATGTGGCAATTAGTGCAATAAATAAGAAGTAGATTAGATGTAGGTGTAACAGGCATAAACTGAGAGCCTCCAGCAAAATGAAAAATCCAGTCTGTTCAAAAGCAGAAGTTCAGGCATCAGGCAGTTGGAATTCAGTAAGCCCACAAAATCTTTAAAGGGGTTTAGTTAAAACAAATAAATAATGGCAGACAGCAGGAAAGGAGGAGGGAATCTTGGGGTGAAACACAACCACTTCAGTCCTTTACAGAGAACATCATTAGGCCAGCACATGGTGCCCGTGTTGCGGCAGAGGAAAGGGAAATCCACAGACCCTCTCTTTGAGGTACTGGAACATGCTACAAGCAGCAGCTAAATGCAGAAAAGAAGGAGGATGTATTGTGTGGTTGGATTACGACTCTAATGAAAGGGCAGAAAGAATCTGTCTTGTTCATGAAGCCAGGATTACATATTTATTTAGTGAGAGATTCCTTAATAACATTCAATTCATATTTAGTGAGAGATTCCTTAATAACATTCTACTTAGGTTAATGTCAGCCTGCAAAGCTAATACCGATTTCTTCTGTTTCTTAGATAAAAACTGAAAGAAATGCAAATAAATTCTGTTGCAGGAAATGTATTAATGTGTGACTTATATTAGATCATGATGGGTATATAATTATCTAGTTGTGTTTCTGTTGAATACTTATACATAAAAGCAGATTTCAATTAGTAGGTATCAGAAAATAGGATGCATGTACAAGAAAATAGGAGAAAAACAAATAAAAATAGATAAGATGAAGAAAAAAGGTGGTCAGCAAGTGCTCTGCCTTTTGAGAATCATTGATACAGCACTCTTCACTTGGCTTTTGAAGCTTTAGCATTTCTATATCCATTTATCTTAACTATTGTTTTCAGTTTTAAGCTTATTACTGTCACATAAGATTTGTGAGAATGACTGCTCATGACTAAAATCAGTTATGGAGGATGATGTGGATCCTGCCTCAGAGAGGTCTGCACTATCTTTGACAAGGGTGTGCTTGCCATCTTGTTTCTCTGTACCTCTCATGGACCATTGCCTTTGTTTCTGTATTGGTCTGTGATTGTGCCAAATTCTCTCTGTTACTCAAGTTTTTTTTCTGTGCTTGCTAGTAAAATCTGTGCAATCATCAAATCCAACTAGAACAGGAATGTCCTTTAGAGGCCAGAAGTCGTTTAGAAATTATCATCAGGTAGAGTCTGTTCCTGACATTTCAGTGTCCACCCCTTTACATATATTCATTCACCCACTGATATACACAAACAGTTCTTAGATAAAGAGAGATTTTGTCAGGCAATTTGTCATGTTGACAAAGCTTTGATAACCTGAGTCCTGGAACTTCCAGGAGCTAATTCCTCATTAAAGTTTTGGCTCAGTTGATCAGAACGGCTGAGAAATGTGTAATTTTTTTCCCCCAGAAGTAATTTGTCTGAATCCAACTCATTAACTCACCAGGCAAGGCTTTTACATGGGGTCTAACTGTAGGCCACCAATGTTCATTTTGTAGTCCTCACAGAGAGGCAAAGGCTTGGGTTAGTTGGAGAAAAGGAATTACTGTCACCTCACAAGATGGGCCAGGAGCTGTGGGCACTTCCTCAGTGATCCTGGTGGTCTTTTGTTGTCAAGTGACTTTCCCTTCCCTGCCAACTCACTTCCACTTTCACTTCACTCAACTCAGGGCTATCCCTTGTCAGAAAAGAGCAGAAAGAACCATTGCAGAGTTACCAAAAACTGATCATTCCTTGCATAGAGCTGTCTCTTTCAGGTTAGTGGTGTCATTAGTTGGGAGGAGTTTCTTCAGTGTCCCTGTAACAACTTATTTTGAAAAATGCTGATGAAAAAGTTGAGATTGGGTTGCAGCAGAAGAACAATGTCAAAGTCATGTCAGAATGAGAAACACAAATGCTGCTTAAGTCTAAGTGTCTAAATAGGACAACCATGATAAAGTCATATTTTTAAAATCAAAATACATATCTTTAAAGGGGAGGAAACAAGATAATCCTGGTTAAGTAGTCATTTCCTCTTATGCCTGCAAGGTTTGAAAAATGGGAAATATTTTTCCATTAAAAGCTGTGGGAGTCAGTGTTGAGAATATTATATTTACTGGTAACACTCTTCCTGCTTCAGACATAATGGACTACATAATAATGGGTTCTTGGCTTTCCTGACATTTTCACTGTATATAAAACCACTGGAGTTTTTTCCATTTTTAATTTCTGAAAAGGTTTGGAAAATCTTTTAATGAGTGCAACATTTCAAAGGATTTTTACATATGTGTGACTATTACAGATCTCTGTCAAGGGAATACAAGACATGAAAGCTGAATATTTAACAACTCACCTCTTTTCCATTAATCACTGAGTTGTCAGGAAAGCACCTTTACAGGTTTAAAGGGCTAAACATCAGAGCAGTAGAGTGCAAAAGCACAGTGGGAATCCTTGGTTATTTCAGTGTGGCTACTTATTGTGGAATGTTCTCCAACAGTAAAAAGTTATTTCAAAAACACAGTTAGAAAATAAGCTTTAATTAAATATTCATAAATTATTTTAATTTTTAAGACATACCTTTTATGGTTTCTTGTGCAGGTCTATAGGTAGAACAGCTATCCTATAGTTTGTTCATATTCTATATTTCCCATGATATTTCATTATTTTCATAGCATGAGCAATAGGTACTTAAAATATGATCTAAGGACAAAAAAAAATGCAGGGAGGACAGCAATTTTCTATTGAGTCACAGTATGTGAGAGATGTGCTCTTCTTTAGGCAGAATAAAAATCTGAGTCAAAGGAAGATAGAAAGCTCACTTATCATGCTGGTGCTGGGAAAACTTGGGACATGAAGCTCTGTTGGTCATGCAGCAAGGAAAGACATTAGAGATGCTGTGGGCATCCTGCTTCCCCATGGAAAAATAAGTTACTGTTCACTTTTGCCCCCAGAACTTGAAATAGGGCTTCTCCAGATGCATCGACAAAATTCCTTCCCTTATATAAGAAAAGCTTTGGGATTTTCTAATTCCTATGTCCTGAATCATGGGGATATAAATTACTTTGTTGCACCTATTTCAGCAGCAAAGGTAACTCTTTTATATGAGACTCTAGGTTTTAATGTTAAGTAAAACCTTAAGGTCTTCCATGTTTTTGAAAAAAATTCTCTTCACATCCCAAATAAAAGAGCTTGATTTGAAGCACCAATTCCATGTGATATGTGCAGAAGGATTTTCTTTAAACCCATAAATACTTTCAGGCTGTGTAATGGAAATATTTTCATGAGAACTAGAACTATACCTAATTTGTGATGAAAGAGTAAAAGAAACTATGTGGAAAACACAGGGAAAGGAATTCCTTGTAGGCTTACCTTAATCTGCTTTTTTCTCTTGCATATCTCAGGTTGCCATCCCCATGGGTAAACAGGGCTGACCCTCTTTAGTGTCCCCTTGTCACAGACATGTTTTATGAAAAATCCTTTCCTTAGGATTTTTTCTCCTGAGAAGCTGAGAGGCCTCAGGAACAAAATGTAAACAATGATTATCTGCTGCTGTGGAATGCAACGGGTGGATCTGTGATTGGTCTCTTGTGGTTGTTTCTAATTAATGGCCAATCACAGTCCAGCTGTCCGGACTGTCTCAGGTCAGTCACAAGCCTTTGTTATTCATTCCTTCTTTTTCTATTCTTAGCTAGCCTTCTGATGAAATCATTTCTTCTATTCTTTCAGTATACTTTTAATATAATATATATCATAATAAGTCAAGCCTTCTGAAACATGGAGTCAACATTCTCGTCTCTTCCCTCCTCCTAAGACCCCTGCGAACACGGTCACATCCCCTCATTTCAGTCACCACACGCAGGATGGTGACACCTCCATCTCTGCCCGTGGGGGTAATGGAGGCATTTTGTTCAAGCATTCCATCTCCACCCAGGAGAGTCTACCTGCTGGTACTCTCAAAGAACCTCATGCCAAAGTTTCTCTTTTAATAGCAAATACATCCACCTGCTTTGTAAAGGCCAGATCATCTGTCTGTAGTGTTATCTCTTAGAGTGTCCTGGGAAGAGAGGTCCAACATGGCCATTCATTAATAAAAGCTACAGGAACTGCCTGTCACTCTAAAAGGGTCAACTCATTAGTTAACACTGTAATACTCTATTTCAGTTTTTATAGAGGAGCTATGCTTTCAAAGTATTCAACAATCTCATATTGCAAATTAGCAGAATCAACAATTGCACTGTGCCCCATTTTCCCTTCAAAAGTATTTAAATTTTTTGCCCCACCTCCTTTTCACCTCTTAATATTTGTATCAGATGGGTAGCATGGAAATTTCCTTCCATGAAATTTGCTGTGTGTATGAACTTCTCAGTAGCAGTGAGGGCTGGATGCTTTCATGATATTGTTCACAGTGTGTTTTTTCATCATCCTGAAGATATTTCTTTTCTTATCCTATTTCCACTCCTACTGCTTTGTCTGCCTATATGGCTGTTTCTGAAGCTGTTCTTTTATTATTTGTTTTATAGTTTGTGTCAGAAAGCTGTTAAACTAGTGACAAGCAATCTATCAATAGGGTGATAGCACAGCAATTTTAAATTTGCATTAGCTGAAAGATACCAGATTTGCTCATTGCTGAAGCAATTTTGTGACCCAACCATCTTGCATATCCTGCAGGCTGGCCTTCTCCTGTGCCTCTTCACTTCCCCTGTATCTAGAGTAACAATTCTGTCTTTCCCACCCTACCAGGAGCTGGGATCACAAAAGCTAGGTTTGTTCTTTCTCTATTGCTGCAATAAAGTTGCTCATCAGCAGCACAATGGGTGAGATTCTGGGTCCTTAGATGATTTTCTGAAGTGCAATAACATGAACAAAGAGAAGGAAAGGAGAGAATGCCAGTGCTGTCATAGGTTATGACAGAATTTTACCTCTGGAGAATCTTCTGCTCTTAAGGACATTAAGGATGAGAGAGCCATGGCCTTGGTCCCACAGTCATTTTCTGATCTACCTTAGTCCTTTGTGCAGGAAGGTGATGATAATAAATAATGCTGAAGCATTGGTGTTGGTGGGTGGGTGTTTGGGTGGGCATGCAAGTAACATCTCATTGGCAGCATTCTATCACTACCCTGAGCATACCTAAAATAAAGACACGTGTTTGTGCCTTACTGAGTGTCTGTGTGTACCTCAGACTGCCCATAAAAACTAAAAAAGGACTTAAAAATGACCTACTGGCTGCTGAGGCCGTTGAGCTTTTTGCACAGGCCAGGGTCTATCCTGTACTGTCCAGTCTGCCCTAAAGCCCAGGTTTGGAGGCTCTTGCACTTGGCACTGGACAGCTCTGTCAGACAGGTAGAACTTTGTGATTTACAGCCAACTCACCATAATTTTAAAAATCAGGTCTCACATTTCTAGGTTATACTTTGGCTATTTTTATTTTCCCCCAGGGTCCTGAATTCCATCTCGAGAAAAGCTGCTTTAAAGACATCTCTCTTGTGGAATCTGTCTAAAAGCCATGCATTTTTCAGGGCCAGAAGGCAAAGTCAAATCTCCTCAGCTTGCCCAGTCCAGAGGCAGGGTGCTCAGCCTTATCTTGTGAAAGATTCACAAAGGTGCTCCCGGGGACTGTATCCTCAGTAATCCATACATTGGTCACTGAAAAGCCATTGCAGTTACTGGCCTGTGCATTCCTGGGCTGAGCAGGGAGCAGGAATGCCAAGTGGCACCACTGTGGTGTTGTTAAATGTCAAATGGGATGAGAAGAAAGACAGCACTGAACATGAGTAGGAACACCTTCATCCACCTGTTGGCAGTGACTGTTATGAACTTTCCCTCTCTGGGATAACTCAAAGAAAATCAAAAGCTAAATCAAAAGTATCAGCAGGTTGACAAAACAGAGAGCTGTGTATTTTTGAACATATCAATTCCTGAATTAAAAAAAAAATATATATATAAGTACACACTTGAAAATTTATTTCTGTAAGGGAATAGTCAGGTTTCAGGTTTCTCACTGAATATTTGGGCTCTTTTTCCTGTGTTCTGTTATAAAGAGGTAAAATACACCCCCCAAAATCACTACCCTCAAATAAAAAAGAAGATAATAGTAATTGTTACTTTCCTTTTTCAAGACTAATCTCCAGTGGCTTTAAGTTAAACTCAGATGGAATTCTGAGTCCTTGAAACCAGTACTGAGCTGTATTATGGAAAGAGTACCATTTGTCAGTGTAGTTAACTGTCCTCTTGTTATTTGCCTTTTTTTGTTTATCTGTGTATTGAGATACACCAAGGCAATTAATTTTCAACACTTTATAGGCCATGAGACAGCTGAGGTTTTTTTATTTTTACCTAATACATTTAGTTAAAAGAGGTAAATATTTAAATTACATCTTTATATTGCTGCTTACTGACATGGATTAGGTTTAGAAGATATGTCATGCTTTTGCAGTTGTTATTCAGAACAGTTGAAAAAAAGAACCTATTTCAAAACAGGTTCTCGGTGTTCCCATTTGCATAACTTTCTTGTGTGTCTCTTTCCTATGCTGTAATATCTTGTCTTTGCACAGCAGCAGAAGCATGGCTCCTGTGTGTATGTGTTAGCTCACAGTTCACTCACAATTCACTTAAAATTCACTTACAGTTGCAGTACTGGCTGATATTTTACAGGTGCTACCAAGTTGTTCTTGTGAACATTCACAGAGGTAAAATTATTGTATTTATAAGAAACAAAATGGTAGCTAGAAGAAAATCCCATAAAGGATTTATTCAATTACTGATTTTAAATTATGAACGTCTATGCTCCACATTTTCCCATTGTACTTACACTTTTGGAAATTCACTATAGACCCAGACTAAGGCTGGAAGATCAATGAAATAGATATACAATGCATTGTGACTACACACCATTACTTTATATGAGAGTGATTTCATATTTCATTACATTCCATAAAATATGAATTTTAAAATGTAAACAACTACAAAACACCCATCATTTAACTAATATCAAGTACTTTGTACTTCTCAAAATCAATTTGATTTTAAACCTGGTTAAAAAAAGAAAAAAAAATGGATACTGTTATAACAACAAGTTTTACTTCAAGTATAAGATGCCATGAAATACATTGTTTAAGTGAATAACAAGAAAATAAAGTTTTTTCTAGATAACTGTTTGTTTCCTATTTCTGTGTGTTGAAGAATCTTTTACAAGAGCAGAGAAAGCTCCTATGTGCACACAATCCTTACATATTTGCTAGCAATACCAGTGCAACTAAAAGTCAAAGGGGAGAAAATATGTCAAAGTTATTAATAGGCTAGTGAGTTAATTTTTCAACAGAAATACAAGAACAGATTAAACAAATAAATAAAAAAAAACAAAAACAAAAAACCATTAAAATAGAATCTACCTGAAGCTGACAGAAACTCACCATTGGCAAACAGGTTAAATTTTCTACTTTCTCTCTATAATTGCAATTAAAGATTAATTAGACTTAACTGCTGCCTAAGCAGATGTAATAACACATATCACAAGCATGAATTCAAAGCGTAGCTCTCAGATACATTTGCTAAGTTTGTAAGGTTTATTTTCCTGAGGGGTCTTCTTTTCTTGTAAGCTCATCCCATGCTCTTGATGTATGGAGATAACTGAAAAATTAGTATAAAATCTATGAAGCTAGAATGCATTATTAATGAATCTTTCCCTGCTTGAGTCAGAAGATTTGAAAGCTAAGATAACAATACCTAAGTCTATTTTGCAGAATAATTGCAAGTGGTTTCTTTACACTTTTTGAAAGATCATATTTATTTGATTTATTATTATGTACTTAAACATGTCACCATGAGATAGGCATAGTTATATTACCTGAGTAGCATTAATAGAAAGGATAAGTTTCAGTTGTCTAAGGTATAGGCATAGGCAAAATGCTTTTATGTAACCACCTTTTGTGGCCAATTGCATCCATACACAGCCTTATTTTCCCCTGGTTTTGAGACTGAAGTACTGTCTCTTGGCTAATAGGAACAGAATTGTCAAAGTTCAGATGTTCTCTTGTTGAGTGAAAAGTTATACTGTTATTTCAGTATTAATATATTCATTTTGTAAATGAAACTAGCAGAAAATGTGCTAATTACAAATGTAGTTCATGTGCAGGCAGACATATGAAAACCTGAGCAGATTATGTGTTCTATTAATTCCATTTAAGTATTTTAGGACAATCTGTAATAGACAGGGTAATCTTTGAAACACATATGCACAGGTGGTCATGTTGTAGCTGTACCCTTTCTAGTGTTTGTGACTTTATCTTCACTGATAAAAGCAAACCTTTTACCATGTACCCAAACAAATATCCCAGGACAATTGATGTGTTTGCCCCCAGCAGTGCAGCTGCAGACCAGAGGAGTCACTCAGCAGATGACAATCTCTTTGGGTAGCAAGCTTAAAACAATTTATAGGCACAAATCCAGTGTTCCTCACACAGTGCTGTGGATTTCAATGTACAGATTCTGGCCTCATACGAGTACCCTGCTGCTGAGAGGTGGAAGATATAAATGGAAGTGTCTGTTAAAATCATCCCTGTGTTTATTCTGGTCCAGGGTTATTTGAGCTGGGGAGCAATGAAACAAGATCAATATCTGCTTGAATCTTGGTACTGTGCTGCCTCTGCATTTCAGAAAACATTTGATCAATGAATAGGTCTGCCTGAACACCTGGGAATGCTTAAGACTTTTTTTCTCTTAAAAGAGCAAAAAGGGTTTGTATCACCCTTTCTTTGTTTCATGCAAGGGGATTGGAAAGAGTTGATAAACTGTAGTATTAAAGTCTGGCAAGAAGGCCAGCAAAACTTAAATAGATTTTATGAGAGTATATTTGTTATAGTGTCAAGAAATTAGATGTTAACTCTCAAAGAGGAAGAATAAGCATGTATTGTATTCTGGAAACAAATCAAGAAGCTTGAAGAGACATAAAGAGAACAAGTTTGAAACAAAACACAGTTCCTCATTTTGTTGTTCTTTGCTCAGCTCTAGGCCAGATTCCTTAGAATCATAGAATCATTTAGGATGGAAAAAACCCCTTCAAAATCATTGATTCCAATCATTACCCCAGCACTGCCAAATCCACCACTAAAACACATTCCCAAGGGCCACATCTACACATGACCTGGTCCTGCATGTACCATGGGGCGGCACTCAAGGTGAGCTGCTCCATGATCCCCCTGGCACTGATGTGTGTCTAAGTGGTGCTGCCCTGCAACAAAACACAGGATGAGAAAAGAAAAATCTCTGTTTGCTACTCTGATAACACACTTTAGCTTTCATATTTCATTATGTCAATTAGGGTCTGAAATTTTCTTTTCATGGGATTTTGGTTTATAAATTTCAGTAATCAATGGAAGTATTTATTCTTCACTTACATTGACTAGATAATAACATAGTTTTATCACTGCGAATATGCAGTTTCTTGACATCTCATAAATAATGCACTTAAAAGCTTTTTTTTCCAAATTTGAGGTCAAACTCCATTTATGTTTAGCATTTAAATGATTATTCATGGTTAATGCTCAAGCACATAAGCTTTTTGTAATGAGTTTTATGGGACATGCTGTCACTGCAAGGAGGATTGTCTCTTTTTTCACAGCTCAGAACGAAAGCTGGAAGCATTAGCACAGCAGAGGAGCCCTGGCTGTCTGTCTGCCTTCTCATGATGTACAGAGTAATGTCCCAGATTAGTGTGTGGCCCTCAGGGAGGATGACAAAGCACTGTTTAGCCTTGGTCAGTAACTCATTGCATTATTGTAAGAAAAACTCAAAACTCTTTCACCCACTACTTTACACATGACCTTTCACTCATACCTCTTACCAATGGATGTGCTGTGGGCTGTTTCTTCAGAGCTCAGAAGGATTTTGGATATCTCTTTATTCCTCCTTTGTGCAGCTGTAAAGGTGCCTCCTCTCCTTCATGAGTCAAAAACTTCCCAGAGGCAGTACAGAGCATTTTGAATAATTTCTTACTCTCCATCTGTCTCTGAAAATACAGGTTTCTCTTCGCTCTCCTTATTTAGGTAATTTGCCCTTAAATTTCAGATCTATTTATGTTAGTAATCTGAGAACTACTCCTTTCCAGGATACCTATCCACTCTGGAAAAACCCCTTGGTGATGCAGAATGAAGTGTTACCTGAGTTTATCACTCCTGCACAGAACTCACAGAGATGCCTCCTCCTTCAGCTGGCCTCCTGAAGGAGCAGTTAAGCAAGGTCCCAACGAGAAGGGAAACCTAGGACTGAAATTTGGCCCAGTACAGTGGACTACAGCTACTCAAAAGAAAGCCTTAGAGCATGGTTTTCCATCCCTTTATAGCAAAAGAGACTAACTCAAGGTAAATTCACTACTCTTTAAAAGGCTTACACCAGCCTCATACTGTGAAAGAAGATAAGTAGCACAGGGTGCAAAAGAGTGGAAAATGAGGCATGTGTAAGAATCCAGCAAAGCTTCTTTTACCAATGTCAGCTTTGAAATGGAGAAAAGAAAATTAATGTGCAGTGTGTTGGAATAGAGACTAAAGCTTAAATTGATCCACCTTTCTTAGAAGAAGTCCATTGGAGTGGTTGACAAACTCTCATTTTAGTATCAAAACCAAGCTGTTCACATAAATTGCATCTTTGAATTAATTTGATTTATGCAGCTTTGCATTCAACTTAAGTTTATACTTTTTGTACATTTTTCCTATTAGTATTGATGCAAGATGGTATTCAATTTGCTTAGCCACTCCAAACATAAGAAGAATCTGTTCCCACTATGTAATATGCACAACCCAAGCTCATGTTTACAGAACATTCATTTGCAGAGCAAGGTAGTAATAAACTCCATCAGGCTCTTAAATATTCAAATTTTCCACTTGAAAGAAAAATTCAGGGATCTGTGGTATAGTGTCTAAAGAACAATAAAGCAACAAAGCACAGGCTTTTCATTTCAGAAGTGAAATTTTCATAACTAAATCTGTAAAATCATCAATTCTGTAAAAGCTTTCTGACTAAAAGTTTCAATAAAGAAAAAAACAAGAAAGCATTTTTAGCATCCATGACCCTCTGGATGCTAAAACAAAAACAATTCCACAGTTTTAAGATATAAGTGGAACTAGATGCAAAAATCATGGACGTTTCTTATGTTTTCAGAATTATTCAGAGTACCATAGTGTGAGTTAATGGATTATGCTTTTGCATTTAATAACTTCTAATAGAGTTTCCTTTAAAAGCAATCAAAATTGGAAGCTAGTTAAACATTTTGGTTGGTGAGGCCTTTTAAGTATTAGCAGTAACATGAATGCTTTGTATTACATATATATATATCCTATGCTTTATATTAGAAATCATTCAAGTAAAATGATAAATGCCAATGTAAATAAGGATTTCAGTGGCAGTGATGATCATAAATTATACATTTCTTTAAACTTTGCTTCATTTTTTCTGTTGTAATTCAATTCTATTGATATTTCTACCAAATATGTACCTGGTAATTAAATTATATTATCAATATTTGAAAAACTACACACATAAACTTTGTGCTGATGACCAGGGCGTCTTTATTCTCACACACATGGATATATCAAATAGCCAACAAATATTGTAAAAACTTGGTACCTTTATGAGCTCTGCACCCTCACTTGCTGTCTCTGTGTGTTTCTGTGTGCATGTATCTTTAAATCTGAAATGTGTGTTGCTTCATAGAGTTTGCTTGGAATTTTTTTTTTTTAAGAACAGAATTGAGTAAACATCCTAAGCAGTCTAATTACTTGGGGGTCACCTTTACAGGTTAATGTGGTTGCTTCCTTTACAGCTCTGCACTTATTCTGCTCATCCTCTCTCCATAAACCTCTACATCTTCATCTAGCCTGGTGTTCGCTTGTGGGTGGCTTCATGGCAACACGCGCTCTTGGACAGTCCTAAACACAATGCTTAGGGCTCTAGGCAACTTCTGCTCTGCTTCCAACACAAGGGTGCTCTTTCTCTTGGTAATATTCTCAGGTTGCCCAAATGTTCTTCCATTCCCCTTTGAGGACCTCAGAACACCAAATGACATTTTCTAGTTTGTCAAACTAAGTAGTTTGAGGAAATATGTGAAAAAGAATGAGCTAGAGAAACATTTGCATAGTGTTTTAAGTAGTGCTGTGAAAAGAAAAGCTAAATTCTTTCTCAGCTGTCAAGTAGGACATACACCTATAGAAACACCTAATTACCTTTTGGCAGATAGTTCCTCCTGTATTTATACCAAAGTAATTAGTCCATAGGGAGTCAAGGAAGCTCCTTGCTACCTGCTAAGAGGTGGAAATGATTCAACTGCAGTGATCCATCTTTCCATCTCTAAGTCAAGTCAAACCCTTCCCCTCTGACAAGTGGAGAGAATAGCATTTTTTATTACCTGCCATTGGAGGGAGTGAAATAATATGCATGCTTTGATGGAGTGCTGATAGTACTAGCCAACTATTTTGCAAGCAAAGTCAAATACCAAGCACAATATAAGCTGGACATTAGATAGTCGAGACTTTTATGGCATGTCTTGAAAGTCTTTTCAGAAGAAGCATAATACCACTTCCTCCCTCCTCTACATGGATTCCAGTATTGGTTACTTGGACGTCACCCAGAAATGCAGCCACATGTGGCAGTGTAAGTGAGAAGTTCAAATATCTTCCCTTTCAATCCAGAGTAGATTTTCATCTGGCTGGTGATGCCTAAGAGCAAAGCAAGTCTCCATCTGCCTGGAAATTTAAGACATTGGGAAATGGTGAGACTGACCCGAGATGGAATCATCATTTTTAGACTCTGGAGCAGGATGGGATCCACCAGGAACAAGATTCTCTGTTTTCTCATTTGGAATCTGATCCTTTTGTGCTGCCCTTTAAATCCATATCATTACTTGTTTTCTTTGATTTCTTTTGAAAGCCTTATACCCCAGGCTCATCTATGGATAGCTTGCCCCATCTAGACTTATAGGCTAATCCACATTTGGCCTATTTCAGGCCTTTTCTTCTTCTGTCAGATGAATGCTTCACTTATAAGGTGAAAGTTATCAAGTAAGAATTTTCAGCTTTCTTTTGTGGTGTACTTGCTGCTAGAAAGAACTTCTACAAAGCTATGCTAACATTCTCCTTCAAAATCCAAAATCTTTGCTTTGTTTGATAATGTGATGAAATTTGGAAAAAAGATAACTGCTATGAGAATACTTCTGTTTTTAATGCCATCATCTCATTTTCTCTTGCATTTTTGCATCTGCCTATAACAATCTATTGCCTTTCATCTTAAATGTATATTATATATTTAGGAACACCAAGATAAAGGTCAACTGTGAGTGTTGTAGTTTGCAAGGATAATGGTCTGTTACATGCCTGAAATTCTTAGGCAGTATAATAATGTCAATTATCATAATTTGTCAGAGCCCAGAGGTTATGATTTCTTTCCCCTGTACTTACAGCTAAAAGCTAGAAAATATAAAATTATAATTCTATTTTATAGAATATTTTTCATAAATTAAAGAGGAAAGCTGTTATAACATTGCTGCAAAGACAGCAACAAGGAAAGCTCATGTCAACTCACAATCGTTTCGTTATGAAAAGTCTTATGTGACAGGGGGGTCCTATTGCTGCTTTAAAAAAAATCCAACAATATGTCTACTTTTATTCATAGACAGTAAAATTTCTTTAAAAGAGACATGAGTAAGGAGATTGAATCAAACAGAACCATGAAGCTCTATTCATGCTATTTCTGCATGCAAACCACGAGTACCAGGAGTGGCCAAAAGGACACCCTCCCAGGTGAACGGAAAACAAAAAATTTAAAAAAATATGATGAAGAAATCTTTCATCAAAAATTAATGCAATTGTTCTGTCATCTAATAGATGATATCTTTTTTAAACTGTTTACTCTGTGATAAAATTAGGAAAATAATTTACTATTGCTGTTGCAGTCTTGTGAGGCAGCAATGATGTCCCAAAAACACTTTCAGACCCTCAGGCAGAATATATCAAAATCACCTGCACTCAACCTTTTTAAAATACATATCCTTAGCAATAAATTATTTTGCTAATTGGAAAATATTTTAGATTTTTATTATTTTATTATCATTTTCATGGCCATGTGAATTTGTTATTAGTACATATATAGAGAATGAATGAATGAATGAATGAATGAATGAATGAATGAATGAATGAATGAATGAATGAATTTTGCAAGCCAGTAGTAAGGATGTAGTAGTAATTTCAGTGTGTTTTGAAAAGTTCACAATTTAAAATGATCTACAGAAGATGCTGCAGCTACCTGCTTTTACAGGGTGCACAGAAATCTAAGTGATGTATACAAAATCTTGGGAGGTGTCAATTGTGTAGAGGAATTGGGTTTGTTTCTGTTTACATTTATTTAAGATTTTCTAAAGCTTGCCAGCAGAGTTTAATGAATATTTAGAAAAAATATAAAAGGCATGAACTCATGTTAAAACCCATTAAATACTTTAACAGGTATTTTTCTTGTTATCTGCAATCTTGACTTTATGGATTATGCTGCTTTTCTTTCAAGTAATTGTTGCATAATAGACTCTCTAATGGCTATGCACAGATAACTGAGTGTTTAGAAAATATTTGTAAAATCTATTAAATCGTCTATATTTTGCTATCAGTTGTTTATAAAGGTTTGCAATCAAATCAGTAATTCTGGCTTTTCACCATCAGTTCTTAACCAGCTAGACATTGCAAGCTGCTAAAAGACAACATCTACAAGAGAAATGATAGTTTAGGAAGTCCTAACAGTGTTGGTGATGCTTTCCCTGTGCCTGGGAGGTGCTTGGCCCTCCAAGGAGTATATGAGTGGTCTGAAGGGCACCAGGGAATGAGCTCTCCCCAACTTCAGGATGCCCCTTACACTCATACTCCATGCATGGTGCTTGACACGTTTCCCACAGTGAAGAAGCCTCCACTTCCAGATAAATACAATGACCAGTTTTATCTGTTGTTTAAATCCTCAGTTTTTCTTGGTGGTAATAGTTGAATATCAATGGTTGAATAACAGTTGCATAGCAACTAGCAGCTCTGATCAGGAAGAGGAATATAAACATACTAATTCAGATAATCAACAGGATCTGAAGCAAGTGAAATAAGCAGTAAGAGAATGAAACACTTGAGAAAACTCACAAAATGAAATACAGGTTAATAAAATGTGTGGGTTAGAATAATGGCCATATCTGCAAAAGTTAATGCTGTACAACTGAAAAACAATGGGAGATGTTTATGAGAAAAAATATCCATACTTGCTGTAGTTAAATGATAATTGGAATTTTAGAGAAGATGGATTTTAGAAAATGTCTTCTTCTTTAGTCATTAAGCCACTTATTCAAAGAAAAGATACAAAATAGATATAAGGCAGATAATCTCTGATATAACTAACATTTCAGGATCATCTTTCCTTGAAGCACTTGGAGCAGGTTAATATTTACTGGTCAGTAATGAAATTTTTATACTTTTGTTTCAGAAAAACAACCGTATATTTCTGAAACATGTCAAAAAGATTAAACAAAATACCTCTGAGCTTTTATCCTTTTTGAAAGATAGGTCAGTCTCATAATAACCACAGTATCCATGTTTGCATTCCTATTGGAACCATTATCCAGGAATCAAGGCCTCCTTGCATTGCTGCTCCATAAGAAAAAGTATTAAAGGTACATCACAATGCTATAACATCCCCTGGAGGGAAAGAGTCAGCCTTAGGATTAGGCAAGAAAACAAGTTATATCTCCTCTAAAGCATACAATCCTCTAATTTCCCTACTCTTGCTTCCCAGAGGACTAATCCTTTTCACCTTTGTCATTGAGTATCCTCTGAGATACCCCTGATTCTCAAGGTTTCAGAATGTATTTATTAGTGCTCATGATTATTCTTAAATCTGAAGTCATAGCCTTGAGGAAGGTAAGGCTGAAGCATATAAAACCTCCACTTCGGCATCCCCTGACCAGTGTTCAGCTATATAATGTGAATTTTAGGCTTCTTCCTGGGGCAAAATAAGGAATATCTGTATGCAGTTTGGACCTCAGGCACCTTATCTCTCCAGAAGTGACTATTATTGTATGTGAAGGAAAATTTTATTTTTTGACTTCTGTCCAGTACTCTTCTCAAATGAAAACAACTAACCTGAACAGTAGAGAAATACATGCCGCAACACTTTCTTCCTCAATTTGTAAACTCTGTGCTCTTCAGAGAACAAAAATACTCCTTTAAAACTAAAAGCCATTACTTAAAGTTCATCAGACTGGAAGAAAATAGCTTATCAATTATGCAAGACCAAGAGATTTGCCCAAGCCAAAGCACCTCTCTAGTAACTTCCTTTGAAGGCCTGACAATCCTCTTTCCATTTCCCCTTTGTCACGCAATCCCTGAGGTCATACTGCAGACTGCAGCCCCACAGCCCATAACAGAGTGTTCTGATAGTAACATCAAGCATTTTCTGTTCAGCATATGACTGCTATCAGACACTGATAACATATTTTCCACCTTGCTCACTACTGACAGGTCCTCAGTCCCCCAGAGACAGGATGGGGTCCAGGATTAGCTCTTTACTCAGGTGTCCTGTTTTACAAGACAGAAAGTGAAGCTCCCTTAGCAGCAGTTTCCCACAAAGTGATCTTGCTTGTTAGGAGGAAAAGAAACCACTGGAAAATTGAGGAAGCCTCAGGACAGATATTCAATTTAGCCATGTTTTATGTTTAACAACATGTGGAATAACCAGAGTAGCAACCAAGCCTTCTTTGTCTCCCCAAAGATCAGAGATTTTTCTTTATTCCCTTAAGGATGTGCACAAGGATGTGCCCTTCCCACCCATGGAACCACAGCCGATGTCATTGATTGTCTGGTTTGAGCCAAACAAGTCCTGTCACACCGTGAACAGGTCATGAGACTGATTAACCTATTTACTGCCAGTGTCACATGGCAGCTCTCTGGTCTTAATAGAGTTTATGAAGTGGTGGGAAAAGAGATTCCTTTGGAACTGAACGTGAGGAAATTATGTTTGCAGATGTATCCCTTTCTCCTTCTATTGGGTTTTTTTCTCAATGTGGCATAGCTTCCATCTTCTTGGACACGAAAGTCAATTTATGAGGAAACAGTACAGAGTATCTAATATATTCTTATTCTTCAAAGAACATCTTAAATAAGGATTTATATAATATTTTCATTCGTTTGTTTTTTACTATGGAGTTATATGGTTTTTTAATATTTCAATTAATAGTTAGAAAATCTTTTTTAAATTAAATTCTCAGATAAACACATATGTGCAAATGATAGAGGCAGAACATTTACTCAAACCAGTGTTTATTATCATACATTCATTTTCAATTTATACCATCTTTTTATTTCTGTAAAATACTGTTTTCATAAATCACATTTAAGTACAATGTAAAATTGTTCACTTATATCAAATTGAAAGTCTCTCATGGCAAATTTTATCAATAATATGTATTTTTTTCAAGAGGGTTTACTTTGTGTGTTAGTTTTACGATTATTTTCAAATTTACTACTTTTTTATGGCATTAGTCATTTAGAAATGAAAATGGAAGAAAATGAAGCATCTTATTGTTAGAAATAACTTTCTTCTGTAAAAGTCAGCAGGTGATCTTCCAGTGTTAACTTTTTTCAGAAATTCCATATCCTTACACTTAAATACTATGAACAGATAAAATAAAAAATGGATAGTATTTTTCCTCTGAGAGTCCCAGAAAGCTGTGATTTGTCACATCACAGATGCATGTAATATCAACTCTCTCACCATGCACTGGGTATAATTTAGGCTGCCGCAGGAATGATGTGTCTGCTTTTACACACTTTCTGAGAATAAGCACTTTGAGAGCCCTAATATCTGTCTGTAATACATGGTTATATTATAGTTTTTTTTTTCCAAAGAGATATTTATATGTGTACATACACATATATATAGACTTAATATAAAAACACACATATACACATATGTTTACATACATGTATATAGATATATCTATTTACATATAAGCTTATGTATATATAGAGACACAAGTGTTTAAAAATATGCATTAATGGTGGTACAAATTAATGATAATAGTAATAATGATCCTACTGCTACTAGTACTACTACTACTACTAGTAGTACTTCTAATGCCATATAATGTATTACTAAATATAAATCTAAAAATAAATATCCTATTGGGAATAATTCACATAATGTTTCACCCATTCAAAACTCTTTAAAAGGTGCTATATAAAAGAAAAATCGGTTTAGGATCAGTTTAAGGAAATGTTTTTAAGGCCCATATCCAAGACAAAAAAGAGGCATACTGGGAACTCTAATATTGCCAGCCTAAAAAGCTGGTAGAAATTCCCATCTGGTATAAATCTGTGCACCACATGGACTTCAGTTTACTTTGTCTGTAGCCTGGTTTCTAGTGAGAAGCAAATTTTTTTTGCTCCAGTGTAAAAAGCTGATATTGATATCCTAGTTGGGTATTTCTCTGTCCCTACTGGCATTAGGTTTGCAACAGAAAAATCCAAATCTCCTCTCTAAAATTATGTCTCTTTCTTCTCTGTTCATTCTGAAGCTTATATATGAGAGATAAATAGAGGCAAATTCTTTCAATGTGCTCCATTTTCACAAGGAATAATATACTGTGTCTTTGTTTAATGTAGATAAAGCAAAACTACTCAGAAAAGCTGTTTCAGCTGTTGAAATGTCCATAAGTTTTATTTATTTCTAAATAAAATCGTATGCAGAATGACTTCTGGGATCACACTGAGAGGATATTTCTTGTACTTCTTATTCTCTCAATCTATCAGCAGAGAAGATTAACTGCAATATAACCTGTGTAACAAAGATTGAAGAGAAGGAAAACTACTCTCATTACAAAGCAAAAACATACATTATGAAAACCCTTAAACAGCATTATTGGCTGTCAGTCTTGTTTTCCTCTAAGTTTAGGATGAATACCCCATCCATTGGCTGCGGTAGGAGAAGGCTGATTAGGTAACTGTCTTAACTACCGTGATGTCTTAGCTGAAATCAGGATGCAGCTCCTGAAATTGGAGGGCACACTTTGTGTTTTTGCCAATTAGAACACAAAGCCATCAAATCCTTCAGCTCTTCTTTGTCAGCTCTTGGGTAAGATATATAGTGCATTTCAACCATAAGCTTGGTTTTTGGCATCTATATATATATTTTAAGTTTAGAAGCTTTTATACTTAGTGGCCCAAAGATCACTGCTGAACATAACATGTTACCATAAAATCAGTGCAAAGCAGCCAATAACTAAGCTTTTGAAATCAGTGTTAGAATATTTATTCTTAGACACATTCTGCAGCAAACTAAAACTCTTTCTTTGCTGTGACAGGCTTCACTGGGAAAAGAGCTGATAAGGAAACTTAGGAAACAGAGATATTTTGACATTTTGAGGTTAAACTGAAAAGACACTTCCTGGCAGGGAGCACATTTCATGTTCGACAAAGTGTTGCATAAGTACTGACAATTGTCGCCTTTTCCCTTCCTACAAAGTCAGAATGAGTAAAGCTGCTATCATACACACTGAAGGAACTGTGCTCTATTCTGTAATTCAGCCAGGCTCAGACTTGTTTACTTTTTTACACCTATTTAGGAATCCATGAATGATATAAAATACTTCAATAAAATACATGAATGATATAAAAGCTTTAGGCATGAAAATGTCTAGCATGCTCACCATCTTTCATTCAAAACTACTTGAGGATCCTACAATTGCTTATACTCTGATACCAAATTTCCTGATTTTCTGTTGAAGCACGACTAGCAAAATTTACTGCCAAATTCACTGGGGCAGCAATGGAAGTGCATTCACAGATGCAGCCCATACACTTTTCTAAATGCAACTTTGACAATCATTGTAAAGTAATAGTGCTGTACTTTGTATCCCATTATGGATAATTATGTTTTATCACATTCACAAGTTGCTGACATAAAAAAATTACTGTGCAAAAGCATGGAGGAACACAGAGGGTTTGGCAAATGTGGTTGCCAAAATGGTGATATCTATTTAGTGTGAAATCAAGTAACTGGCTTCCATATAGCATGGTTTTCCTCTAACCACAGCCTATAAAGTCAGGCTCTGTGGCAGAGCTTGACTTCAGGACATATGCTGAAATCATTTTAAAGGGCAGTGAGGGCAGAGGAAAGCTTTTTGTCTGTGCACTGTTAAGCAAGTGCAGTGTGCCTGCTCCCAATGATCTCTCATAGAGCTCCTTTACGTAAGCAAAATCAGCGAAAAACTTGAGTTAATTTGGCCATGCTATGGTGAGAAATTTTGAACTGCACTTAAAGCAAAATAGGCTGTAACATGGTGAAAAACAAGAGCACTGAATACAAATCATCTTACTGCTAACTTCAAGGAAAAAAAAAACCAGAAGAAGCAGCACAGAACATTCTGTACTTGTCATGATCCCTGATTTGTAAATGTCTCGTAGCAGAGTTCTGGCAGATGCTTTGTGTAAGAGTGATTGACTCCAGTGAAGTAGTTAGCCCAGCCCAGCCCTCCCTAGTGATCTGAAACTGCTTCTCCTTTGCTGCAGGCTGGGTTCAAGCTCTTGTAATAAATCAAGCTGATGCCTATCCCTAGGATATACAGGTTGGACAATGGGGTTTCTCTTCACCTCCTGTTGCAGTTCACTGAAGCTGTTAAAATACTCTAAAGAGTAGCTCATTTGTCACATTGGCCTGGTTGGGAAAAATGCTTTACACAGCTGTCTTACTACTTACCCAAGAAACTCAATGTTTTCTCTGTACTGAAGGCTTTTAGGATTCCTATGAATTAAAAAGGGTTACTATACATATTCCAGAAGTAAGCAATTTGTAGAGAAAATATGTTGACACCCTTCCAATCAACTTGTAAAGTGGAGTCTCATTTTCAATAACCAGATTGATTTTTCCCAGAAATTCCTCAACTAATTGAAACATTCCATATTTCTATGTTTCTAAGTTGTTTTAATACATTCTTGTATGCTAATCTATGACCACTGCTTTTGAGATGTCTGAGATGTAGAATCATAGAATCACCAAATGGTTTGGGTCGGAAGATCTTAACAATCATCAACTTTCCTACAATGGACAGTGACATCTTGAACTGCACCAGGTAATGCTGCTCAAAGACCTGTCCAACCTGGCCTTCAACACTTCCAGAGATGGGGATACTATTACTTTATCACAAACTGTGTGAATATCCTTAATTGCTGGTGAATGCTAAGATTTTATACCAATTTATATACTATTTTATACCAGTTACTGTATTTGATAAAAGAAGGAATAACCACTGAGACATGCGTGCAATCCAGAAAATCATGCAACAAACTCTATCTTATAAATTCATATGAAAATAAATATATAAAGTAAAATTAAATGAAAACTATATAAAAGCATATAAATAATAGTGACAAACGCTGAAGTTTTCAGAAATTCCATGCAGAAGACACTACATTTCTTAGCTGAAATGGTAGTGGTTTGTTAATTGGGAATCCTATTGGTTACATCCTGAATGACTCGGAATAAAGGTATTTGTACATGTGCCATCCACTTAATATTTCACCTAGACTGACTTGGGTTGAGCTGCATCTTTCATTGGAAGGGAATTCATAGTTACTGAAATACTAATTGCTTTCTTTTTTAGAGGTTTAAATGCAATCTTGTCCATTAAATCTCAGGAGTTAAGGAGTGAGCCCAAAAATTTAAAGATGGTCTTCATTTGCATATTAATTTTTTTTGTATACAAACTGGACAAAAATGAAGAACGTCCATAATATCTTTCAGAAGTCCACTGCTGAAAATAGAGTTAATTGGCAAAACTTATCTATCTTGTCAAATATAATTATCAAATAGCCTTTAAAATTCTAAATACTATTCAGGTTTTCCAGGTAGTGAAAATATGAAAGAGTGGACCTCACATGGGATAGATGACTCTTTTAGGAATTGCACTATAGCTGATTCTCAGATGAGAGAGCTGACATTGGGAATGTGTTGACCCTTGAGGATGGTGTCTTCAAAGACAGCAGAAGCAGTGGGCTATAAATTTAAGGATGGAGAGGATTGATTTTTATTTTAATGGTTTCTGAATAGCTTCTCTGGGAGTCTGAAGAGCCTTGAGTACTTTCTCACACACGCAATTTTTAAGTGTTTAAGTGTTTTTTGTTATCTTTCACACTCATTATAAAATATTATTTGTGTATTTGCATAAAAGAGGAATGTTAATTTTAGATATAATACTAACCACTTTATGAAAAATTGGAAAGGGGCTGCATCATGGAAAAGGCATTCAAGTTTTCACAAGTTACCCAGAGGGAAAAAAAAAAGAGATAGGTAAAATATCACCTTAAAAAAAAAAAAACATAACACCAAACACACCAAAAAACCCTCTGCAATGGAATTCTTGCCTTGTATAGCTTATATTTCAGCCTAGGCACTTGAGAATTGATAGTCTCTGAAATAAAAGATTTGTGATTTACTACGCCATTTATATTTTGTCTGTAGCTTTTTCAGGCTCTCAAAGACCATGTAACACTTCTGTAACAAGTGTGTAAAATATCACAGAAACAGTAAAGATTGTATTTTTTTTCTACTTTCCCCATTGTATCTTATGTTAGAGACCATGGGCTATTATCCAGAGCTGGTATTGACAACAGTACATATACATGAAATCATAATTTGCTAATTTTTTACATGCATCTATTATTGAATATTCCCTTTTCCCCCCAACAGGGAACAAAAAAATTAAAATAGAAGTGTTGAAGCTATAATTATAAGCATAATAATATTAATTATATCTCACTTAAGAAAAAAAACCCTAAAATCTCTTAGTTCTATGCTGTGTTGTATTTTTATGTTTGCAAGGAGTAAAGCATCTCTATGGTGTCACTATCATCTAGAAAAAATTCACCTCTAATTTGTAAAAAATGTTGTTATCTCCTTTTTAATGCAGTTTTATTAGCTATAATTGCAGAGATGAATTATTCATTTTCTTCGACACCAAAAAATTACTAGAAAAGTGATCCAGGTTAATTATCAAGGAGTATTTTAATATTGTTGTAATGAAAACCAGAAGAAAGCTTGACCATAGCTGTTTTTCCTCTTGGCACACCTGATTTAGGTTAGCAAGACACAGACTTAAAGTTAGAGGAGGGAAGGTTGGAAAGGGAGTCTGCAGGGTTCCTGCCTCACAGCTTTCAGAGAGGTGCTCTCCTCTAAGGAGGTTAATAAAGGCTGATGGCTTTGGTGCGAGGGTCAGAATCCTCTGTGTTTATTCCTGTGAGCATTTCTATACTATCCCAACTTAAGAAAGGAGTTTGGAGTCATGTTAAAGTTGTCCACAGTTAAGGAGTGGTCACTGAAGTAATATTTATAAACTTTTAATAGTTGCTCCTTACTGTTTGTGCAGTGTCACCCCATGCTAGATCCTCTAGAATAATTTAAATTATTTTTACAACCACATGATACTTCTGTGGTCTTGAATATGACTTCAAACAGAACAAAGGTTTAATGTAGTGAAAATGAAATATCTCCTAAGCCTTAGGAAAGAACAGTATGTCCTAGGTATATTCTTGAACCTCACTCTTCACGAGGCATGGGTGAGTATGTATTACTTACATGGATGAAAATTTTGTAATTTTGTCTGCCTTCTTGCCTTTAATTACTAATGACTGTAGCATACAGGACTGTCAGAGTGGGTGATTTTATTTACCAGACTTGCTTGTATTCTGTGTAAGTTAATTATTATTCTGACAATACTGCAGCATACTGATTAATGGCAATAAATGCACTGGAGAGTCAGGAGTGAAGGTATCTGATAAGAACCATCAAAGTGCTTATTTGTCATCTATTTACTTATTCAACCTAAGTAAAATTAGTTAATTAACTTTTAGAAATGTTTAATGACTATTTAGGAATACTATGGCTTGTCTAATAAGCCTAAAATAATTCCCCCCACCTCCAGTATTTATAGCTATTTGTTTTGTGTAGTTTCTCAATTCACCTTGTTTGAAGAAAATTCACTTTATATGAAGACTGTTCTCCATTTTGCTAGTGTTGGAGAACCACTTTCAAATAGCAGAAAATTGTGCCCAAAATTTATTTTACAGTTGAAAACGTCCAACTGTATATATCTTTGTTGATGATGGTTTTAGTTCTGTTTTATTGGTGGTGTTTTGGTTTTATTTCCTCTTTGGAGAAGAAACATTCCAGTCAGTAACATCAAATGAACCCATAATCAGTCATGGACCTAATTTCTCTATATCTGCCTGAAGGGAGGTATTGGGGTGGGGGCAGATCTCTTGTACTATGCCTGTAGTGAGGGCACCAGAGGAAATGGCTTTAACCTGAGGCAGGGGAGATTCAGATTCGATATTAGAAAAAAAAAATCCCTTTTAGGGTGGTCAGGCATTGGAATGAGCTGCCTAGGGAGGTGTGGAGGTGCTTGAGAGGTGTCTGGATCTCTGGTGCTGGGTGATGTGGTTTAAGGGTACAGTAGGTAGGGTGACAGTGGGACTGGATGATCTTAAAGGTCCCTTTCAGCCTTGATGATTCTATTATTCTATGAACTGTGACTGCATTAGGCAGATTTGCTAAATGTAATACTTTTGAGCTTTGTTTCAAGTTAGTTCTTCAATTAGTGATATTCAGGTCTTCTTTCTGATGCTGAATTTTGGCACCTAGACAAGTACATCAATACCTGAAGAGCAGTAAGTACCTAAAGTGGATGATTTATCCCTTCCTGACACTGCTGTAAAGTAATTGGCTGAATTCCCTAAGGAAATATATTATACCCTTCAATGACTACTGAGGCATCCTTGATTGGCCAGCTTTGGCACTTGAAACTCAGGTGCTGTTAGCACTGCATTTCCCATCTAAATGGACCAGTGTAATTCCTGCAAATTACAGGAAGCCCAGAATAGAGCTTCTGTATCAAGTCAGGCATTTATGTAGCAGGATGTGAGCAAGATCTACTCAACTAATGCTGTAATCATCCTAACACCTCCCATGTGGAGAAGAATTTCCTTCAAATGACCTCCTCCTTTGGAAGCTTCAGGGTTTGTCCAGGAAACTCCTGGGACCTGCCCAGGGACTAGGCAGGGCTTGGTTTGGCCCTCTTACAAATCCTGTTGCATTAAAGGGTATAAGTAACCTAAGCAAGGACATAATGGCTTATCTTGCTTCTAATTTTGCAAAAAAGTGGTCGAGTATCTTCTGTAGCAAGTTGTGCTTGCTCTGGCTGGGACGGAATTAACTTTCCTTAAGCTGCCCATATGTTGTAATGTTTTCGATTTGTGTCTAAAACAGCGCTGGTTGGTAATATTTTGGCTTTCATTGAACTGCACAGCACTGAGGCTTTCTCTTTTTCCCACTCTGTCTCCTTCCCCCCAAGCAAGTAGCCAGGATGGGAGTGGGTAAGAAGGTGGGAAGGGACACAGCCTAAGCAGCTGATCCAGACTGGGCAATGTTGTATTAATATCATGCTCAGCAACAAAAACTGAAGTAGAGGAAAAGAAAGGGATTTCCATATTGGTTTCCAAGGTGGCCTTTGTTCAGAACTGGTTGGGCATCAGTTTACTTATAGGAGGTGGTGAGGGATCTCTTTGCATTGCCTTTTTTTTTTTTCCTGCTCTTTCACTTGAAAAATTGTCTTTACTTTACCCAAAACTTTTCTGAGTGTTTTTTCTTCCTATTCTCGGCCCTGTCCCTCTGGAGCAGGGACTGAGTGAGCACTGGTGTAGATGTTTGGCTGCTGGTAGTGTCAACCCACACAGATCTATCTGGCTGTAGGGATTCCAGATAATGGCAGGTCTGATCAAAGTGTTCTAGACTTAATTTAAAGCTGTTAAATGAGTTTTGCTCTGACTTGGAGGGCTGCTACTTTCTCTTGCTGGTCACAGTGTTGACTTAACAGCAACAGGTCAGGTGAAGAAGCAATTAAGATCCAATTTACTGAAAGATGCCTCTGCCTGAATAAAGGTGCAAATGAGATCATTTGGGGGTTTTTAACAGTAAATGTGAGGTACAGAGATAGAAATAAACAGGGAATGGCAAAAGGGTGGAGAGAGACAGAGAGAGGAGACAGACAGAGATCAAGCAGAAGATAATTACCACCTCGTGGATCCCGGAGCGTTGCTTCCTTTCCTGCCATCTGCCTCAGTGGGAATTACTGTCTGGATGCATTCACTTGGGTATGCCCACCTCTCCCAGGTCTGGAATTAGGGCTTTCCTGTTACAAGTTCTTCTCTTTGCAGATCTCAAGTTGCTGCTGTGGTGGCTTACGGCAAGTTCCCTCTGTGGCCCTGGCAGTGTTTAATGCAGTTGTGATCTTTAAGATCTTTACAGTTCCTCACTCTTCTTACTGTACATTCAATTCCAGGGATTGCTTGTCACTGCTTTCTGCTTTTGCAGTTTACACTGCTTTTAGGTTTTTCTCTTCACTTATAAAACTTTCTCAACTCAGACCTTTTTTTCTTTTTGTCTTCCCATTGTCTCCCCATCCCTCTGTAGGGAAGGAGTGAGTGAGCAGTTATACAAACGATGATTAGCTGCTGGCTGTCATCAACCCACTGCACAAGCCAAGCCTTTAAATTCAAATGTTATCCAAAAAATAGAATTACAAATTGACATTGCATTCCTTATTTTACAGCATATTGATATCAATTAAACCAGGAGGACTCCATAGTTTTATATCAAATGTTTTTTGAGTTTCTCCAATACCAGCATCAATGAGCAAGACACAAACATTTATGGCAGTGAGGCCATGAGGTGAACCTGCCCCACATGGAGCTGGTGGTGTGGCACTGCATGAGGGCAGCCTGCAATGTCCAGAGTCAATTCTCAGCAGAGCTCAGAAGACAAATACATTTTTTCTACTATTCTTGCTGGCTTATACTTTCTCTGCTTTCACTGCACACCACACTCTACAGCATCATAGCAGTTTAAGCCTACAATAAAGAGGAAAGTTGGTTGTTAACAGGTTCAGTTTTTTACTACGTTTGTTTCTGAAAACAAAGCATATTTAAATAATACATATTTGCTGCTGCTCTTGCAGATGTTTTGAAATACAAGCAAATATATTTATCTGTGTATTTATATTTAGTCTAGCAATGTTTTAATTTATTCTGCAATTTTCTGAAAAAAAAATATCTTAGTTTCCTCTAAGTATTTAAAATAATTTAATTATCTTAAATTCCTATTCCAAATACCTGAGATGGAAACTGATGATTTCATCAAAAAGAATTGTTAAGAGTTGACTTTATTTGGTTGTTGGTTTTGTTGGGGTTTTTTCCCCTAGTTAATTAAAATTAAGTTGTAGTTTAAATTGCTTTGGAACTATGCTAAAGCCATTTGCTATTTACTATATAGGAAAAAGTAAAAGTGTCATGCAAGGTCAGCATGTGCTGTCAGAAACATTTGATGTTTGTGTCAAAAGTCAGTGCACGATGACACTAACTGGCTTTTCTATTAAATAATCTTTGAAATAAGAGCAAGTGTCATAGTTTAACCATAAAAAAGGTGTATGAACATGACATTTTCTCTTCTTTGTGTTAGATAACTAAGCACACTGAACTGCAACACTCTTGTCAGTCCTGACCTGGAGAGGCTCCTGATTTGACATATGTTTTCCAAATTACAAAGATATTCAGGAATTTGTAAAAGAAAGTTGGGGGGAAAATATTCCTTTATTAAGTTTTTATGTAGTTGTGTTTAGTTTCTTCTCAAGTAGAAGTATCTTTTTCTCAACAAGTATTTTCAAATCATACTTTTTCATAACACAATTGCAAATACTATTTTAATTTTAAAAATTAATCCTTAAAAATGCCACTAGGGAATAAAGCTACCATCATCATTTATTTTATGGCATATAGCTGCTTGTATAGATATAGCTGAGATTTTAATTACAAATGGGAATAACTATAGGAACAAATTGTCTGGGATCTAAATGGATCTGGCACGGCAGCAAATAATAGATGTCTTTGTTATGGACAGACCAAGAATGCTATTGGGATCTGTAGTTTTGGGATTAGCAGGTAGAATGAAGCACCAGAGTAAACAGGAATCCGTGTTCCTTCTGCTTCTCTCCTGTCATATTCCCTTTGAAGCATTTCCACCATCCCGCATCTGCTTCATTTCTGCACACCCACATTTCCAGATTATTGAAGTCAATAATCTATTCAGACTTTTGCATCACAGGCAGGCTGAGGAATGATTTTGCACAGCTCTGACATTGTATTTCCCATATTTCAGGAATAGGGAAATGAGTGAAAGAATGCACAGCCTTGTTCTCATAACACACTAGGGAAAGAGCAATATCAGAAGCAGGGAATGAATGCTGCTCTAGATGCCTGATGCCTGCAGCCTTCATAAAACCTCCTGTCTAAACAAGGAAATATATACAAATGTGAATGAAATATCTTCCCTGGAAATAAACACCTTCTCTGATCTAAATAGAGATGAAATATTGTTTTTAGAATTAATTAGGACATTATAGTCAGGTAAAAAAATGTAATTCACCAACACTTCAGAATCATCAGTAAAATGCCCACCAAATTTGCTTAGACCACCATTTTCTGTATGATTCTTGTCCTAAATATTTATTCAAGAAATTATTACACTAGAGAATCCAGAGAAATGCTGAGTTCCTTAAAGTCAGAGCTAGAGAGAAGAGCAACTTTGCCATGTGTAGGAAAATGAAAATGAACTTCTGTCAAGACAAATACCATGATCGACATTGTGTGACCATCAGTAAGTTAGTTCATCTTTGCCTCATTTTCCTATTAAGAAAACAGTAATAATAACTGACCTGTTTTTTGACAGTTTAAAGATTGATGTTTAAAGATTGAAAATATAATAAAAACAGAATTAAAATATGGGTGATATTCTGAAAAGCATGATGAGCACCATAATAAACTGAGAACATCAAAGGAACAGAAACAACTCAAGCATTATTTTTAGGTTCTTGTTTTTTTCTTTTCAGGGATTTGTGTATATGCACACATATACATACACAAAATAGGCAATTTGTTGTGTTGTTTTAATTCAAAGTAATATTTTATAACAACAAAGCAACAAAAATAGAAAACCCAACAAAAATAACAATAGCAAAATGCTATAAAGGTTTATTTTCTGCGACTGCGCATATGCATCATGAAAATAGCAGACTTTCCATGGCTGTTTGTATTGTATAAATAATAGTTTATTAAGTATGTATTGGAACATATATATTTATATGATGCAAATATAGTATGGATTTGGTACGAGCTAGTGCTTTGCTAAAGTCAGATATTTGTAGAGGACACGATTTCCTGACAGCTCTAGCTTGTCACCACATTTTCAGTGAGCAGTGCAGTGAAGAAGTTGGCAGTAGTAAGATCAGTGAGTGTTCTTACACGATAAGAAGTGGCAGTTGCTCACACTGATCCTTTGAAACAGAAATGCACGGAAGGGATACTGTCAGAATTGGTAGGCTTGAAGTGTGACCTGCCTCCATAGCATTTCCCTACAGCAAATCTTACTGCAAAGGTTGTAAACATTTAAGGCAATGGGATTTGAGAGAAGTAATACCGGGTTGCAATTGAGGAAATTTTGATTTCTGGTCACTGTGCCCCTGACAGTATGTGCCCTGACACAGGGACAGTCACTGGGGTAAGTTATACCTCTATGAAATCTCTTTACTTTGGTGGACATCCACTTTACTCAAGGCAAGCATCTGTCGGATTTCCATAGCACAAACTCCTGCAGCAGCAGGGCAGGTACCCCTTCAGGAAATGGTGTCTTTTTCAGCTGCAGTTCTTAGCCAGACTCCATGAGAGGTCAGGCATTTCCCCTGCTTTTCTCAGGAGCCTGGGTTGTACAAGTGTACTGACTAGATTTTATGATTTCATCTTTCTTGCTCTGCAAAATGTGTGCAGTAAAACAGGGCATGCACTGATGTCAGAACTGCTAGATGACAGTACAACATATGCTTACACTTTTGAATTCCCAATTTCTCTGAAAACTTGATTTCTTATAGGCTGAATGTGGCTTTTCTTTTTAACTGGAGAAGAATTTTAGCTTTTACTCATCCTAAGCCTGATATTTCTGAGTTTAAATAATTCAAGGTCAAGAATATCCTACTTTCCTCAAATCTTTATAAATTATAGGCATTTTTGAATAGATAAATGATATTACCCCTACTTAGATCAAAATTTCTGTCTAAACTTCTGAGAACCTTTGAATAAAATATGATAACTGTGGGAACAACAGAGTTCAAATAACTTTAGCTGCTTAGGTAGACATATCTTTTACCCAGCTCAGAACATCTCTCCTATAATATTATGTGTCTGTAAATTTACAACAAACATAAATCAGTAATATGAGCCATGACATAAGAATTTCTCACCAATTATCATCTTCAAAAATGAATAGATAAAAAGGAAAGTGTGATATGTTTGAATGGTGTCCTAAATTATATGTCCACAGATACCCGTTTTTGCAGTGAAGGTAATTGCACTAATTCTTTTCTCCAGCACACTTCCAAATTAATAGTACACATAATTACTGGGGTAGGATAGCCTCAAGTTTTATAACAAAATTTATCAATTAAAATGTATTTTGAAAAAATCTTTACATAAAAATGTCAGAGCAGTTATTAGGGAGCTGCAGATTTCAGCTTCCCTTGTTGAAATCTTCCTGCTTCAACATTTCTGAATCATTTCAATGATTTAATATGTCTATAATATTATAGACTTCTTATGGGAGGGGTGAATCCCAGAGAAGTGATAATCTTATCCCAGAAACAGTTAATCATGGATAATTTGCACATACTGTTATTATTTATATTTATTGCTGTGATGATGCATGGAAACAAACAAGAATAGCGCCTGATTGTACCAGACAGAAACAAAGCAAAAAGAAAAAAATCAAATAACAAGAAGGATATGTGCTTTGCATCCAGCAAATTTCAGTCTGGATGAAATACATGTATGGGAAATGAATATTTCACAGAATGTTGTGTAAGCAGAGCTAGAAGAAAATTGACATTAATTCCATGGCTGTAAACAGGGGGAGGAGGAAAAGGGAGAAGGCAAGAACAGGAGGGGAAGGAAAGGAGTCAGGGAGGTGGGAGTGGAGCTGGGGCTGTGGGGAGCACCCTAGTGCCTGACTGGCACAGCCAAGCAGGGTTCTCTCCCCCAGGCTCCCTGACACCATGTGGGAGCAACAGAGGTTTCTTGGATGGCAGGCATCACCCCAGAAAAGCTGCCTTCAAAGATCATGGTGCTGCCAGCACTATACTCATCTTCCTTTCTTGCAGGAGATGGAAACAGGGCAGGAAGGGATGCAAAAATAAAATATTGTGTGTAGCTTTCCCAGCAATCACCTGAACAAATGTGGATTTCTCAAACTGATCCCCAGCTCAGTCTTTGCATTTCGTTCTGTTTCCTCGCCTTGCTTAAGGGATTCACGTCAAATAAATCCATTTTTTCTGTTGTATTTACTGTTTCCTGGCAACCACCCACCTTGGAAAAATAAAACCCTGTGCAATGAGAAAGAATGCAAGGCCATCTCCTACCCCCTCTACCCACCTCTGGCAAGGTTTTCTATGCTTAATTCCACACACAGTCAGACAGTCTGTATCTAAGTTACCTTCCTGAGACAATGGTTATGCAAGTTAGGGGCATGTCAAGTCAGTTTGTTATTTAAGCTCTACAAAGCTTAATCATATGAATAATTCTGATTTATAAAATTAAAGATGTGAAGTTTTCCTTCCATTTTCTCAGCGTGTCCATGCAGATGGCCTTTTTCAGAAAGGAAAATGAAATGAAATTAATTTTAAAAAGATGGCTTTGTACAAATAGCTTTCTCATATAGCATGAGAAAATATGGCAGAAAATTAATTGAAGCATAAAATTAGTAATGACAGAATATTAAACAATAAACAGATTTTTTGAGTTACCTAAATTCACTTAATGAGGGTTTTTTTTATTATATTCCAACAAAGTGCATAGGTAAAACATATGCAGACATTCATCCAGGAAGCCATCCTGCAGAGTTCATGGGGAATTCACTTGCAAGGGGAAACCAAGTTTTTCACTGCAGTTTGTGCATGTTTGTGCTCAGGTGTGTGAAAGGGCGAGTTTCTCAATCTGTTGTTTCTTTTCCTTTTGTTGTAGTCAAATGTTGTGTATTTCTTGCCCTTTATTGTACAGTTAACTTGTTCTTGGGCATATCTAAGAGGCATATTTGAAGAATGCCTCAAGAAGGTAAAAAAAGGATGCCAGCAGTGAACCACACCAAAACAAAGATCTTTAGTTCTTTGCTCTCATTTAAAGACTGACTGTAACAAAAGCATGGAGGACAGCAAATATATATCCCCAGTATATTCTAAACTTCATACACTTGCACATCAGGGACTTAAATCCTCAAGTTTCACTTTTTCAGGGAACAAAAAGAGACAAATGCAGCCACACACAACTAGTTTGAATTACAGTAAATGGTGAAGAGTACAAATCAGATAACTGCCTGAAACTAGGTGAGGTTCACCAAAAGCCTCATGACCCACCTAGAAGAAGAAAAAAATTTGCATTGAAGCACAGAATCACTTAGGACTCTAAGATTGTCAGGTCCAACCATTAACCCAGTATTGCCAAGTTCACCACTAAGCCATGTTCCCAGGGGCCACATTTGTATGCTTTTTTGAACACTTCCTGGGATGCTGACTCCACCACCACCCTGGGCAGCTTTTTGTGATGCCTGACTACCACTTCAGTGAAGAAATTTTCCCCAATATCCAGTCTAAACCTCCCCTGGTGTGGCTTGAGGCCATTTCCCTTCAGCCTATCAGCTGGCCCTTGGTGAAGAGACCAATGCCCCCAGCTGTCTACAAGTCCTTTCAGGCAACTTTAAAGAGCAATAGGGTCTCCCCTCAGCCTCCTTCTCCCCAGGCTAAGCACCCCCAGCTCCCTCAGCTGCTTCTTTAACTGGCACCAGCCTCAGTTGTGCATCCTTTGTGTGGAGATAGAATCATTTAGGTTAGAAAAGCCATCTAAGATCAAGTACAGCTATAAACATTATGCTACAGCACAGAAACAGCACCTACATGGGTGTGTTTGGATACATGAATGTCCTGCAGATCCTCAGTGGCCAACACTCCTGCATGGCAGAGCACAGTGAGACCTGACATGCAGCTGAGAGCTCAAGGAGCCACTGTCTTCTAGAAGGACAGAAAGAAAGCTTAGGGAAAAGGAAAGGAGAAATCCTTCTTCCCAGTATTTCTAAATATCTTAAATTTTCTTTCCTTTCAAAAGAGATGGCCTAATAGTAAGAAGACAGTTTAAAATAACATGCTATTTGTGCAATTAAGTTTATAATCTATGGCAAAAGATGCTAGATTATATTCATCTTGCAATGAGAGAGGAACAGGTGAGGTGGAAGTTTTGATAATAGCTGGTCTCAGTGATTTGCACTGAGATTTAGACATGGAAGTCTATTTTAGCTAATATCACAAACATATTGAATTCAAAAATTCAGTAAATTACTGCAAAACTGTTTTGAGACAGGAATAGCAGAAGCTTTTATTTTAAGAGAATATGTAGACTAAACCTATTTACTGTGGGAAGAAAAGCAAAACTTTACATCATGTGATATATAAGATCATGAATCATACAGACTAAAATCTATAGCCCTTTTCAATACCAAATGGAGAAGAGGTCATTTAAAATGAAAATGCAACAGACTCAAAACAAATGGTCCTACTTTATATAACATGTAAATAATCTGTGAAACTCTGTATCATATAGAACAGTGTTCAAGCAAATAAAATTCTAGGATTTAAACACACATTTATGTAAGACTGCTAATAGTCTGTGAGATTAACATTAAATAGACTGTTAAGCAAATTATTTCAGTGTACTGAGAGAGCAAGAAATTTTCTCCGCAACTTTTTTTTTCTTTTCATTTCTAAAACAAAGACTCAGATTTACATTTAAAATTTACTTAAAATCTTTTTATATTCTAGTTAGCTACTGAGAGTTTTTGTGTGTCAGAAAACCCCCACCAGACGTAACACTGAATTCTCATTTTCTTAGTATAATAGAAGAAAGATGTGTATTTATGATAAAATGGAGAACCACATAAAGGGAGGAATCTTACAGACGAAGATGAGATTTCCTATTGATTAAAGAAATCCATGATTTGCAGTAAGAGGGAACTTGATGTACTCAGGCAGCCACCAGATGAAGAATGCAGCAAAGCACAAAGTGTCTGACACTGCTTGAAGTCGTTTTTGTTGGGTTTTTTTTCCTTGCAAAAGGAAAGGACAAATACACCTTTTCAGTTTGACTCTGATCACTGAAATGAATTAGTTGATTCTGACTCATGAGGCCCCATGATTCCCAAGGAAAAGAGGAGAAAGAACATCACAACAGAGACAAGAAGCCTAAAGAAAGAAAATTTAAAACTCCAAGGACTGGAATGTTAGACTATTAGAGGAAATATTAATTTTGAAAAAAGAGAAGCTCAGGAGAGATCTGAATTCCCTAATGATGCCATATTGTGGACATATTAATATTTTGCAATGTAGAATGTTGGATCAGAATTTTAAAAAGGAACCATCGTGATTGAATCACAAACTGTTTGACTACGTGAAGCTCAAGCTTAAAGTTGAAAAAAAGTTTAGTTTATTAGAGATGAGTACAGCAGGATGGTCACAAGTGTAGACAAAAAATCAGAAAAAACACAAAGCTTTCCACAGCTACCAAGAGACATAAATGATATTATGGAAACATTTTTTAATTCTAGAAGGACCAAAGCTCTGTTTCTATCACAAATGTGTTTTATTGTTGCAATAGACAACCTTCTGCTGCCTGTGAAGTAAAACATCTTTTTTCCCTCAAGCTTTGGATGATCTTGGATTTCCATATTTGAGACAGGCTAGGACTAAAACTGATGCATTTTTCTGTTGAAAGAAAATTCACATTATGCTTCTAGTAGCTGTCTTTTTTTTTCAACTTGAATTGCAAAATATTCCCCTTTAATTTTTACTCCAGGTAATACATGGTGGGAATAATTTGAAAAGCTTGAAATCTCTACCTTATGCTGCATAGAAAAATGTATTCCTCTAGAAAAAAGATATCAAGGCCTGGATTAAGGAGATCAAATTTTAATGGAGTCAAAATTAATTCTTTTTCCAACACACAGCAGTAGTGTAATTGACAGATGATTATATACCAGCCTTTGCCAAGAATATTGCTAAGCACTTTAAGTCTGGCAAACTCTGTGTTACTTTGTGATTGGTAGAAAAATCTATAATTTCCTCTTGGGGTAAGGCCAATCTTATATCAACTCAAATTTTACACCACATTTTTTCCTTCACAAAATTCCAGCTGCACACACTGGATGTGCTCCTAAAATGATGGATTTAATTTATTTTTAATAGAATTGAAAATTTATTTATGGAAACTAGCTGACCAAATTTGACTTTCTAACTCTTAACATTTTTGAAGATGTCAAGATGCTCTTGGCTTCTCCTCTGGATTTCAACTCACAACTGACTTATTAAATTAATGGTAGCAATTCATTATCAAGGATTATAGCAAGTCATTGAGCCTCTGGAGCCTTTTCCTTACACTGAGTCTGAGTCTGAGTAAGTTTCTGCTTGTGCAACCCAAGTACTTATACTCTGAAAAGCTTCTGGTCATACGCTCTTGTGATTATTTTGTTTGGTCTAATGGGATATTTGGGATTATGAAATCTTTTAAAGAAGTGTGAACCACTGTAGATAGCAATTGCTTGAACAGTATCTCACATTGCCATATCATCTTTGTAATGTAAGATTATCTATACACATGTATGCATAAAAGAAACTGCTGAAGTCAATTTTGTGAGAACTTAGTATATTTAAATAGTCAGTTGTACTGTGTTATTCAAATAATAAGTTTGCAGCCTTCTTTCCAGAAGAAGGCATTGACCATCTCAGGCCAAAAGGCACATACAGTTTATCAATGGCTTCCTTCATCGACCAAATAAATTTGCAGCAATTTGCATTTAAGAAAGAATCAAAATCAAATCTCATTAATTTATTATTCAATGCAAATTTAAATAAGTACTCAAACATTACTGAATAATCATGCCTTTCTTTTTTGTCATTGATCCTTTTACATCTCCCTTTCTGGCAGTTTTGATTTGATGAACTGGGCAGAAACTCCCATGAAGTGAAGTGGTCTCATTAGCTTGGGCATGGTTTGAGGGGTTTCTAAAGGCTTGTTCACACTCATGTGTACAGTCAGGTTGATGGAGCCTTGATATTCTTTTATTCAAACCATATAAAGATATAACTTAATTTAAGTAGTAATTGTGGGCCTTGACCAGTTTGACTCTGCATGCCTAGAGGCAGCTGCATCTAATCTGCTATTGAATAGCTGGGTGCCATCTCATCCTCTGATATCTGGGCTGAAAATGCACTGCTGGACCAATGGGCCAATTGCTTCTACTTGAATGAGAAACTATATTACTGATGCTAACTACAAGGGTACTTTGGGGTTATAGAATCAAGGAGAGAGAACCATTGGAGGGTACAGTTAATTACAAAGACAAATTAACTGACTGATTATGGCCTACATTTCTTGCTAACCTGCCTGAGTTAGTTATTTGTCACTGATCAAAATAATTAAATTGCACTTATGCATATATTCAAACACAAGTCATTTACTGTCTCAGTAAAAAGGGAGACCAGCTATGTGTTAATGCTTTTCTTTAAATTTAACAGTTTCTTTGCTGTCAGTTGCCATCCTTTAGGACAAATAATCCATGTACTTCATGCAGAAAAATAATCAAAAATTTTGATCTGCATAATTCTTCCTTGAAAAAATACTTTTGGAATACTAGTGCAAAAATTCTTCTGAGAAAAAATTGGTAAAGCAGTTCATTTTTAACCGAAAGATAGCTTTCACAAAGTGCACCCATATTCTGGTTATGATCAGAAGGTGTGTTTGACTGCAGAGAGTCCAGATCCATATGTCATTAAAAGAACAAGCATAAGTAACCTTTTCTTTTCTAGAAATACTTCAAATGCTTAATTAGGATTGAAGTTGTCACTGGGGTGACTGTACCTTTACATATATCCTAAATGACATTTATTACCAGAACCTCATGCATTCAAATGCAAGAAAAACAGGGGAGCAACCTCAGCAGTGAGCACTGCAAAGGAAGCTCAGTAATGAATCCTGGCAATGAGGCTCTGATCATTGCTTTCATGGCAATTATGCAGTGTACTGAGCAGGACTTCAACTCATAGAGAAGGATGGACAATGAATACTGAATTTTAACCTGCCTTTTAAGACATTCTAAACTAATTTAATTGGGATCACATAATTACTCAAAAGGCAATCTCAAGTGTGTTATCATCCTCCTGTGTCAGCCTTCCATGCCTTGTTATCCTGTTAGAGTGTGTCAAAAATTGTCACAGGAGACTGAATCTTACAGAGGATAATAACCCTACTGCTGCTTCTTCAAGCCTTAAACCTGAGATTTGAAATAATGAGAGGGCTCTGCTGCTGGGAAAAAACCTTTATTTTGGGGGGGAATTTTTTTCTTTTTAAACTAGACCACCCATCATGGGGCTTTAAAAACAAAATTTTGAACAGTGGAATCTTCATGGCTTTTGTTCACTGATTTATTATGCATTATTTGCAGAGATATCCAACAGTCTCTTGCTTGCTGGGCTATATATATTCCTAATGATCCCTTTCCATCTCTGTAGAAAAGAAAGAACATGGAAATTATAGTTCTTAGGATGGCATCTCATCTGTTTTTTACAGAAAGTTTACAAGTAGAATATATTCTGATTTTCTTTTCCCTTTCATTTGAATCCACAATGAAATTTGATAGAATACTGCAGCAATATATATCTTGGTGTTACTGTTTGTACCATTTGTTACCTAACAGAGAAAAAGGCAAATGAGCATTACCAACTAAATTCCTTGTTTACTTGTTATTCATGCCCACTCCCAAAAGCTTCGAATTCTACCAAAATGAAGGAATCTGATGGAACAGCTAAGATAAATAATTTTCAGACAAAATCTTTCATCAAACTTGGCTTTTATGTGTCAAAAAGCAAGATAACAAAATTCTTCTTCCACTGCCATCACGATTCAGATTGGGAGCTTAATGATGCACAGGGACACTGTCATTGCCACTCTGTCCTCAAAAGTGAATATTAGACTGTCTCTCCTGCATTTATTTCTACTTGGTAATCATTCATTTTACCAGCAGCAACTGTAGCTCTTCCTGAGCTTCTCCCTCCCCCATTTCCAGGGGCCATAAGTAACCATGTTTTATCTCCACTAACACTTTAAATTTTAACAGTACTCCCCCAGCTGGAAGTCATTGTGGATTCTTAAATTTTATCTGTGAGTTCATTGCTTTGCATTCTTTTGCCAGACCATACAAAGTTCTGTACATGCATGGTGTGGGATTCAGAAAGGAGAAGCGTCCCTTTTCATTTTGCTAATTTTCTGGGTGATGCTTTTAAAATCAGCTGAAAGAGAGACAAGCTATTGCTGACAGCAGGCTTGGCTTGAACAAAAGAGATCAATCTACAGCCAGATCAGTCACTGCTGCAAGTGCTCCCAGCAGCATTCATATCTTTTTACTTGAAGTGCTTCCATTTGGAACTGCTATGCACAGATTTTCTTCCTCTCCACTTTTATCAGCAATGGTGATTTGATGTCAGGTTTTAAGGACAAGTAAATCAGCATAGAGCAATTTGAAAATGACTGAATTACTCTGTTTCTAAAATTTTTTCAGACAGAACACCCTAGGTAGTCGGGAACAGTTATAGATCAGGTTTAATGTGGTGACTGGGCATGGCTTTATGACCCATAAGTGAGAGTGGATGCACACTAACAAAGCTGGTTCAGCATATAATGGGCTCAGAGATGAGTGAAGGGCATTATTGGCACACAGTTATCCATGCTGAATCTATCCTTGCTGCACATCCAAACAAATACCTCAGTGTATTTTTTTTATTGACCTGATGTGATGGTGAAAATTGGCAGAATTAAGGGGCAGAAGTGTTGCAGTATAAATAACCTGTGAGTCATGATGGTATTTCTGACATGGTGAGAAGCAATTAGGACCCACCTAATGCAGAAGGGCTTAGAGCACTTTGGAAAGCACAGTGGCTTCATTTTATTTTGACTTCTTAGGGGAGGGAAAGGAGAGGAAAATCAGTAGAACACTTGTGTCTTGCATGGACACACTACAGAAATGACCAGAGGAGGCCACTATAGGCAGAACCTGATACCATTGTATATCTATTTATTTTACACTTCTGAGCAGAGTTAATTAATCCCATTATCTAGAAAAAATTAACATATCAGTAATGTGACCGATGAAAATTAACTTATGTTGCAATTAAAAAAAAAAACCAACAAAACTAAAACTGGTTGAAACCATTTACTGGTATTTGTTTCCTGGGCAGTACATGAAGGAAATAATTATTTAATACTTTATAACTTTGTCAATAGATCACACACACATGTGATGACATTTTAATAAATAACAATTGTATGACAGTGACACAGGGAGTTCCATGTTTTTATGTAAACAGCAGTAAAAGTTTGGAGCTCTTAATATATAAATTATTATGTATAACATCGCTCAAATTGCTGACAATATCCTTCAATTTGCTGAAAACTGAAAACTACTACTTTTGGATCAAATTGACTAAAAAAACAAGATAGCTGTATGACAATTATACTATTTTAATAAATTCTGTTTACATTTATTTAAATAAGATTTGAAGAAACTTCAAATCAATCCAAATTATACTAGTTTAAAATGTTTTAAAATATTTTTACTTTTTAAGCACATTTTAAAGCATTTTTAAATGCATTTTTAAATCTAAGCACCTTTCCATTGCAAAATTAATTAAGAAATTATTTCATATTTACAGAATTTTGGTCCGTATTTACTCACAAACTCCAACAATTACCAAATGAAATACATCAACAAAAAAGCAAAACTTAAATAATAACTGTTGCCTCTCATTCTCATCTTTCATCAAACACAGACTAATTAAAATCTGTATCACCATAAGTGAGAGTTCATTGCATGTAATCATCAGAAAAATGATTATATTTTTCTTTCTTTCTTATTGCTTTGTTTTCTGTACTGATTTGTGTTGTGCATTCATTAAACATATAATAAACTGGATTGATATGAGCATGTGAAAAAATATTTTGGGGTTTCTCTTCAAAAAAGCTTTCTATTTTAACAGGTATAACTCATTCCTCAATTGTTTTTTAGGTATAATGCTAATAGCAGTAATTATATCCTCCTTTATCAACATATTCTTGTCATTCACAGTTATTTACATCTGAATTCAGAAATGGCATTTTACTTACTGCTAGGCAGCTGAGCAGTGTCATTTGTATAATTTATAACAGGACTAATTAAAATGAATGAGTTTTTTATAATGTTCTTTTCAGTGTTTACTGCATGAAGTTTATTAAAATATTCAATGCAATAACAATAAAACCCTTATTCAAAGTAATAATAGGCATATATATTTAATTCAATGTTAACTTGCTTTCTGTTAAACTGAAAGTAGATAGAAAACTCTTTAATGGCACCATGGTGTTTTTGTTTATCTTCTTAATGTTTTCAAATACTCCTCTGGAGGAATGTCCTCATAGAATGAAATCATGGAATGGTTTGGGTTAGAATGAGGCCTTGAAGATCATCCACATCAAACCCCCATGGCAGGGATGATTTTAACTGCAGCACGTAGCCCAGAGCTCCATCCAACCTGGCCTTGAATTTACCAGCTCTGCTTCACCCTCCTGGTTATTCATCCCTAGATCCAAAGATTTAAAAAGGACTTTTTGTGTAATCCAACTTACTGTCTTCTTTCATTTTTTCTTAGTTGCTAGGGGAAAACAAGGGTGTTATTGATATGAATTTAAACAGCCTGTAGCTGTCATTGTTTTTAATATTTTTTGCTAAATGTCATTTTCACAAAGTGCTACTGGTTATTTTCTCCTAACTACATAAATGGCTCTTGTCACCTCTTTGCATCCATCTCTGAGGACAATACATTTCCCTCCTTTGTCATAGTCATGAAAAGGCAGTAACAGCATTCAGTGTTCAACAAAGTCACCAACTCTTTCACCATAACCAAATGTAGAAGACTAAGCTTTAATAAATTACTTGTTACAAATACTCTAAAGATACATTCTTGCTGTGGGACCATTCTATTAGCACAAAGCATCAAACTAATTAGGAACAGCACACATGCAAATGAAGTTGTTCATCTTAAAGAACTTTGAATTATGCCCCTATGATTAACAAAGCAATTAAAATAGCAATTCCATGTCATTATTAATCATTTTAATAAATTCTGTATACTAGATTTAGTTCATTTTTTAAGTCCTGAATCAAAATATTTCTTTGCATTATATTCAAGTATTGTTTCTTGGTTATATTATTAGTTCGTGTATTTTTAATTAATAACTCCAGCCACTTAATTAAAAAACTTTTCTATTGTTTCTCATACTTAAAAACAAACATTTATAAGAATACTGTCCTAATATGAAAAAGTGGCTATAGAATGGCTGTATCTTTATGATTCATTTATTCCACCAAGAGAAAGCATTTGCATTATGAACTTCTATCCAGTGTCTTTTTACAAGAGACAGAAATAGTTCTGAGCTTAAATAGGAAGGAAAGAAAATACTTTTTTCATTCTCATTCTCTCACCTACTCACAGTTTCATGCCCAGGTAGCAATGTAATGAATTCAAACCCTTGTTTACTGCTCACTGACCCCAGGGATAAAAAGTTTGGGTCTGTGGCTGTGGAGACAAGTTCCCCTCTGTGCTGCAGGTTCTGCTTTTCAGGACAAAACGTTTTCACAGCCATGTAGAAAGATATAAGGGGAGAAGTACCAGCAGGCAGCCCTTCATCTGTTTGCTAAATCCCCTGTCTGCTCTGCGTATTAATGAGGCCATATGCTTAACACACTGATCTCTTTAATTTATCAGTGTTTAAAAAATAAAATCAATTCTATCTTCAGAAAGGGGCTGGTGTAACATTCCTCGCTGCTTTGTCTCATATCCTCTCTTCACGTGACCTGTGAGCCCCTCTCAAGATGAGAAGGTGTTGCACTGAAAGATGCTCTGCATGGGCAAGGGGTGAATCCTTTGGCTTTGGAATGGCATGAATGTCCTGGTTTAGGGCAAATTTGGGAGAAAATCTCCACAGGGACCCCTCCAGAAAGCAAACCCATATGGCCCCTCCCCCCAACTGGTTTGGGAAGAATTCCTCAGAGAGAAGTGCAAAGAACCTGTTTATTTAACGGGCACAGCCCCCCCAGCACACAAAATGAACAATACCAGATGACACCACTCTTTCACCGCTCTGAAAAGGTGACAAATTCAGAAAGTCTCTCTTGGGGGTGGTCGCTCTGTTCTCAGTCCCTCCGGCACTGGGGCAGCTGCTGCAGCCACAGGGTGCAAACTCTCGGTGTTCCCAGGTCCTGGTCTGGAGGAGACTTGAGTAGGTCCAAAAAAGGGAAAGGAGAAACAGTCTAGGGAAAATTTGGACTGCCTAGCTATACTAACTAACAAGCAAAAGCAAAAAGCAAGAGCAAAGCAGGAGCAAGAGCAAAAAGCCAAAAGCAGCACTATGTACTGCCCTGTCTGTGTCCCGCTGACCGTGGGGGGGTGAGCAGCTGTTAACAAAACAAAACTTCACTTTTCAGAGCCAGTCTTGAAGGCACAGAACATAATATCCAGCATAACCAGAACAGATGACTGGGGATACAAGCATCATAACATCACCCTAGGACAACGAAGCAACCCAAAGCGGGGGAGAACTGCTGGGGAAAGCGCTGCAGGAGAGGTGCAGAGAACCCAGTTTAACACGAAGCAGCAGTGGGGCCTGTGGCAGAGGCTGCCCCAGCACCCTGGGCTGTGTTGGCAGTGGTGCAGCCAGCATGTCTGTGGAAATGATCCTCTCCCTTCACTGGACATCAGTGACTGCATCTGGAGTAGTATCCAACTGCTAAGGAAAAGAGGGAGAGGGGGAGTGCCTGGGGCTCCAGGCAGGACCTCCCAAAGTGGCCTATATTCTGTATGCCATGGAAGAGAGAGGCTGTGTCCCATTGCATTTCATTTCTCCATCACTGTGATGGCCAATTCATAACAGTACAGATCATCTGGTAAGAAAAGGGAATTTCCTCATGGTCTCCTTGTAGCTCTCCAAGCTCCCATTCTGCCAACCATCACTCAGGATACCCTCTAGGGGAATTCTACAACCAGTTCTGTTTCATTCTCACAATTTCTGTCAAAAAGGGAGGCAAGTCAGCTTTACACAAAATAGCCCAAACCCAAATGCTGAAGGAGTATCTCTATTTCAACTAAACATTAAGATCTACCTTGAATTCCCCCTGAAAAACAGTATATTAAAAAAAAATACACAGGATAGCTAGCATTCTGCTCTGGTCATTAATAGCCCTGTACAAGTTCTTTAGCCTTTTCTCTGATCCATAAGTTCCTTTGTTTGCCTTCCAAATCAATATGACTGACTGCTTTTCCTGAAAGCTTTTTCAAAATGCTTTCTATCTCAGAGATTAGTGCACTGTATTGCTATCCTTTATCCCATGTTCTTAAAGCCAAATGGTTTTCATTTAAAAATGGCACTATCATCTGTGAGCAGTGGAAAAAATGAGCACTGGAAGTTTTAAACTCCAAGATACTTCTTTTTTTGCTGACCAAGTTGAAAATTCATATAACATAGTTCTTAGCACAGCACATCTTTACATTGAATCAATATGGATGTGTTGGATACTGAAATGTGCTTTGATCTTGTTTGCTTTCCCCCAAAGAAAACTTATACAGGGTACAATAAATATGTAGCTCTTTTTCAGCTTGTTCTTTAGCTCAGATGACATGATATCCTTTGATAAGGAATGCTGCTCAAGAAATGTGGGAAGGAAAAGGGAAAGGGAAAGAAGGAAAGGAAAGGATGGAAAGGAAAGGAAAGGAAAGGAAAGGAAAGGAAAGGAAAGGAAAGGAAAGGAAAGGAAAGGAAAGGAAAGGAAAGGAAAGGAAAGGAAAGGAAAGGAAAGGAAAGGAAAGGAAAGGAAAGGAAAGGAAAGGAAAGGAAAGGAAAGGAAAGGAAAGGAAAGGAAAGGAAAGGAGCTTATATGAAGGTGTTGGGGCTTTCAGTTTTGTTCAGTTTTTGGAGGTTTTGTTTTCTTTTTTAAATTTGATTTTGGAAGATGAGCAAAACCCTTAAACATTTTTGAATATCAGGATTATGCTGGCTGAACATTTTGGGTGAGAATGTGGGTATCTTTATGCCTGTACCATAAATTCTTTCTCTCTCTCTCTCTTCACACACTTATTTTAAAAAGTTCATCTTTGTCTAAACTGACATATCTCTGGGCAGTTTTTCATCTTTGCAAAAACCATTTTGATATTTGCCTAACCGTGCTTCAAAGCAACTTATTCTCCTCTTGCAAGTGACCTGGTCTGTATAAGGCTCCCAAGGATCCATTTGAAATAATCATGACTGATTAAATCTTAGAGAAGTGCAGAAAGTATTTTGGGTGTGGTGCAGAGCACAGGGAAGGTAAGGGGTGGGAGGACATGAAGACAGTGCCTGTCCCAGCGTGTCTCTGCTGCTCATGTGTGAGAGTGACAGGAGAGTTTGCTTGCTGAGGACAGCACTGCTTGAGCCCAAGCAGGAGATGAAAGGAGCTGTGTGCAGCATGACCCTCTTCCTTTCACAGGAAGGTCAGTCATGGTAACATTTGTTTGCAAAGAGAAAGTTTTAGATTGTTACTTCTACTGGCAGCTCTGAATGTTTTCACTGGGGAATCCATGCCTAAGGTGTTCCTGAGTTCAGACCAAATGTTTCTGTTTCATCTAGAAGCCCTCCAGTGTTACCAGCCATATTCAACTTTCCATTGCATCTTCCAATTCCCAAATGGCTTAGAGAAGAAAAAAGAAGCTTTTACAATGTCAATTATTTCCAAAGTCAAAGGTCTTGGCATGAAAGTAAGAACTGGAAGTTTACAACAATTTCTCACCTTTTTCAATAAGGAGGAAGGAGGCATACTGACATTTATAGACATTTATTGCCAGCATAGTTTTTTTTGCTCCAATCTCTCACAGATGAGCTACATAACTAAAGGTGGACCCTTCAGATTACCTATTCTTTTTCTTTGTCTCAGACTTTATGAGCAGGGAACTGCAGAAAAACATTTACCCTTCTTGGAGATGTCATTACTGCTTTCCAGATTGGTTCCTATTGCAAAATCAACAATAACACAAGTGCTACAATTCAAGCTTTTCAAAGGGTGGCAAAATACCACTGGAGAAATGAAACTGTAGAAGATGTCAACCATCTGTTGTTTAACCCAACCAAAATGTATTTATTGCAATTCTTTCATGAGGACTGTGTCTTTAGAAGCCAACACAAGTGCATTTGTTGGCAGCAGAAGGCATCCTTTAATTGTAATAGGAAGAGGAAACATTCCTCTTTCTCTGATGATACAGAATTTGTATCAACAAACCCAGAAACATTCTAAATGAAGAATCCAGCTAACAAACACATTGTACTCTCTTGTGTGGCTGACAAGATGTTCTAATATGAATCAGTCAGATGTTAGGTTATAAACAGAAGTCTGCAACACATTCTCTTACTGACTCACTGTATTTCATCCAACATGATATTGTCAGAAATAGTGAAAGATGGCAGCAAAATGAAAATCAAATGTGAAAAAGACCTGAAAGAGATGCTAAAAATGCATCTATCTTTATTAAATTTCAAGATTTCTAAGACCTTTTTGTGTCTGTTTTAGTTCAGAAAAAAATCTAATATTGACTTATTTATTAAGGTATTAACAACTCTCCCAAAGCAAGTTAATCACCAAAATGATAGACATATTTTTCAAGAATGGAGTTGACTGATGACAACAATTAGCAGCATAATAACATGTTTGTTTCAAGTCCAAAATAAAATTACAGATTCAAGAAGCTGTTGTTCTTTGGAAACCTATCTAAGTACATCACAAGGACTTTTTGGTACATCTAAAGTGAGAAAATTCAGCAGTTCTCATTGTACTGAAAATGAAGCCAATATTTTCAAATATGGAAAGCAGGACACATAGAAATATGTCATAAATTAAAACATTCTTTAAAAATAGCCTTAAAGAATAGCATTCTTCTGAAATAGCATTGGAAAAAAAATCAGGTGGATTAGTGTATAGCATTGTAGTACACAATTATACTTAATTTATTCTTTAAATTATTTTTCCCCTTTTGCTTGTATCACCATGGGATTTTTTTTTTTTTTTACTTTCATTGTCCTTTTTTTCACTTTCATTGTCCTTTTTTTTCTTCTGGATAAAGACGACACTTTACTTATAGGAAAGTGTGAAAAATTGTTCATTATTATGTTATTAAAAGCATCAGGAAACAAAAATTCTGCCTCTGGAAGCTGCATTTCCTACAGTAATAATTTTAAAAATAATTTGAGCTTGTATTATGAAATTCTGTCTCCACAAAAATATTGCTATTGATGTAAATTGAACCAGGATGTCATCCATAAAGTAATTTCCTCCTTAGCAAAAAAGCTGATTTAAACATGGAACTTACAACAAGCCCAGTAGAAAAACTAGAGTCAAAATCTGGGTGAAGAAAAAGCAATCTGAGTTTTGATGTTTTTATCAGTATGAAGAGAAGCAAGGGAAATAGGATGCTCTCCAAAGTGGTACCAGTAAAAGCTGATTATCCCATACCACAGTATATGGGTATGCTGTCAATATGTTTGTATATATGTATATATGTTTGCATATATGTATATGCTGTCAAACTATTTTTAAAACTTTGATGGCAGTCTTAGTACCTGCAAGTCCTTTGCCATTAGAGAAGTCAGGTGCTGCCATCATTGTAATTCTCTTTCCATGTCTGAAATGGATCTTTGAACTCGTGATCAATTGAACACAGCGCAGGTTTTAGTCAGAATATTTCTGGTTGTAAAGCAAGTGGGACTCCAGTAACCAAGAGATTTTGTTTCTTCTTTCCATAAAGCTACCATTATAATTACAATTTGTGACCTCTGTATGTGGGGCCATCAGGTTTCACCCCTAGCTTGGTCTTTCCATTGGAGTGTTTTATTCCTGTGAGCTTCTGTGGAAGGAGCATTGAAGCAGTGGGGCAGCAGCCGCCTTGTGGTTCTGTCAATGGTGTGAAGGTGAAATCCATCTCACTCCAAGAAGGGAGAAAAGATAAAATCAGAAGCCACTGATGATCACAGAATGAGTCTCAGGAAGGCAGGCTGATAGGTATCCTGTGTGTGAGACAGCAAAGTTCCTGGGTGCCCATGAGCAGTAGCAACAGTCAGAGCAGCAAACCCATGGGATAAATCTGAACTTGTGCTGAATGTCAGGGATAGGTATCCTGTACCTGCCTGGACATGAAATGCAGTAAGCTGATCATAATGCATTTTTTGCATTTGAGTAAACTTAAATTGAGATTATTTCCAAATTAATTCATCTATTTTTAATTACTTGCATCTAAAGGCTGTGTAAAACACCACAAGTGCTTTCTTACATAATAAATTGTTCGGTACATTTTTTTAAAGTTTCATACATGTCATTAAGTGCCTCTTCCCTTTGATCTGCTTGTTGCTTCATCTTTAGATATTTGGTAGGACTGGGTGTGTAATCCTACACATAAGCCCATATTTTCACCTGTACCATAACTAAAAGTTAAAGCATGAAGTTTGGTGATTTTTTGCAGCAAAGAACATCTGACAATAAGTAGCAACATTTTCTGTTCTACAGCCTGCTTTGAAAATTGTTCTTTTAGACAAACAAAACTTCCTACATTGCACATTGTTTATGCTTATAGGTTATTAAAATTTAAGCTTTCCAATGTCTTCACTTATTGTTATCAAATAGGGTACACCTGAATGTGAAATTCATAACACCAAATTTCATTATTATTTGAAAAAAAATGCTATTAAGAGCAAATGTATCATTCAATAGCCTATCAAATGAACAAAACAAGCTCTGATGCTTATTTGATTCTGCTTTGTTTCAATACTAACTATAAATAGCTCATTGTAGTACTCTTACAAATATTTTTGCCTTTTTCTTTCCTAACAATGGATACTGGTTGTTTTATGGAGGGTAAGAGTCTGTGCAGGAAATATTAACAAATTGCTTTATGTTATTCAGAAGTCCAAGCTGATTTATTTATATAATTAACCTTTATTATAGCTTAATTTTTCCTAAGTTAATAATGATAATAAATAGCATTTTGTTGACTACAAGTATCTAGTGGTTTTCCACAGGACATGACTTTATTATCCATCTTGATTAATATCTTAATTTTTGCTGTGGAAGCTGGAATTATTCTCACATGAGTGGTTTTTACTGATGATACATAAAACAGGAGAGAGAATTAATATGTGGTAATATTGCTACAAAGAAATAATAAAATTTATAATGAGATATAGTATTTATGGGAAGATTAGAAATTTAGCCTAAAAATATCAGCTTGAAAAATAAAATGTGAACAAATGCACTTCCAGCGAAATAACACATTTTCAGTTCAAGACATGAAGCAAGGTCTAGCAACATCCTAAAATGTATTCCAGGGACCATAATGATGGACAGCAGGTGAAGCCAACCTTCCATGTAATACAGGTGCTCAGAAGGCTTACAAAACTATTCTGAGCCTGACAGGAATTATTTATATCTCAGCATGGAGCAGTGCAGAACTCGCACTCAGTCTAGAATACCTCCCTGGGAAAACGAAACAGATGAGCGTCCTCTGATGTTTGGATAAGAAGTCCTTACAAATAGCAGCAAATATTTGTGCTTGGAATTCATTGTGTGATTTTGTAGGTTTCCTAGCAGAAATGTTTTGTTTTCTATGACTAGACCCAAGATCAAGATACCTAACTACAGCAATGCTTATAAGTGTGATTTACATCATTTACTACAATCAATGCTTCCAAAACCGACCCCACATGGAACATCTTAAAACTCTACAGGGCTTCAAATTTACCTTTGTCTATGAAAATGGTTATATGTCAGCACCATGCAAAACTTTAAACCCAGTGTAAGAGAACAGAGGATCTGGAGGGCTGCACAGCCCCTGGGAATTCATTCAGATTTGACTCTGCTCTAAAAAGCATGTGAGTCGTGTACTAAGATGCTATTTGCAATTCTTTAAGGAGTTCATGGCTTTGCATAGTTTCATACGTAAAAGTGAACCAAAATTTGCCAATCTGTCATAATCTGTCTCTCACAGAAGTTCCTCAGCACGCACAAGCAGAACACCAATGAGAAAAAGTCAAAGAAACAAGAACTTAATGCACACTTTCCAGCAAGTGAGGATTTCAGTTTCACACTGCTTTACTAATGAGAAAGCAGCTAATCATTTTTTATAAATAATTGCCAAACACCATGAGAAAACTAAGGAAAATACCCCCAGTTTTGTGTCACTGAAGCAATTTCTAGTAATTTCTTTAGAAGCAGGATATAAAACATATAGTTCACCTGCCAAATGTCACTGGTCCATAGATGTGCAGCAGCTTCTCTTACCTGTGTGAAAATTAGAGATTATTTCAGAATATCAAAAAGGCAGCAGTTATATTGAAGAAATACCAGCTTCAGAACAGCCACTTCTTTCTAAGGAGCATTCTGAACACATGGAGGATGGATCAGGACAAGCCTGTGCATTCTCCTTGGACGTCTAATATAAGAGAGAAAGCAGAAATAGGAAAGTGATAATGTTCATTCCCAGCAGCTCTTTTGTGTGGCTGTCTGTTCATAAGGAATCTGAAGAAAGGGAGATGGCTCTCTGTCCAAAGTCTTGACAAGTTTAAAGTCCCACAGAAGCAGAATATGTAGACTACAAACCTGTGGCAGGAACTAACTACTGTCCTTTGTCCATTCCACAAAACACATAGAGCAGCAAAGTGAGAAGGAGGTAGGGAGAAGTATGGTACAAAGGAAAATATGCTCCCCAGAGTCCTCATTCACAAGAAGGAAACCTTTATTATTCTGAGGAGAGGATCAGTCTAGGCCTCAGGAAAATGGACAATCATTACAGCAGATGCCAAGAACAATGTTTCTTTATCACTAGACTATGAATTTTAAAATCATGTTTAAAATTGATTTGGAAGAAAACCAGTTCAGCCACTGATTCAAACTTTAATTCACATTTAAGCAGTTGTCAAGTAGAGTAATTCATCAAAATTCTGTGAAGACAGAAATGATGCTCTAAAAAAAGCCCTAACAGCGGTAACCACCATAACTAGTATCTTTCTGCTTCTTGGGTACCAAAACATGGGTGGTAAAAATATTATAAGAGAAAATCTGAAAATATCTCTTTTTGGTTTGTCTACTTACTTGGAGGAAAAGTAATGCTTTCCTTTCAGTTTGACTGTAAACAGAAAGGTTTAGATACAGAGAAGATATTTAATACTTCAAGCTGATTTCTTGGACTGACATTTTTAGTTTAAAAACTCTTTTTGTCAGAGCTATTCATCATATCCCTCAATGTCACCTTAGTAAGCATAGAGTTGTTTATACAATTAATGGCTGATACTTAAACCCCCTGATTTACCTAAGGGGAATTTTTTTAAGCAATTAAGCAATTATTTATAATTACTTTATCTTTTTCTGATTAATTAATTTAAATTTTATAATCAATAAAAATATTAGTTCTATCTAGGACTAAATTATTGTGTATTCAGCTATCGAATTGTTCTATTCCCAGAATAATACATGCCTAATAGAAGGTGGCTTTTTGACTTTTTCCATATATGCAAGAATTCCTTAACCTGGTTCTGTCTGAAAGTTATTTAGAAGTATAGCTTAAAGGAATCTCTAGCTAAAGTAAAAGATTTCAAAAGAACCTTTACCAGTTCCCATAGAGCGGTTGGAGGTCACGGGGCACACCCATCTGAACCTGAGGTTACAAAGTGATTTTGTGGCTCTGAAGCCACACATGGACTTTGTGTCTCACCTTTAATAAAAGTGAGACTAACAAGGAGGCGGTTAGTGCTATCCATGATAGCAAGAACTTGCTGAAATTTTTTGTACAGTTTTCATTTAAAGAGTATAAAAAGAATGTCAGCAGTTTGAAAATTATTTATAAAGGAACTCAAAGAATAATAAAAGGTTGAAAAACCTGTCTCAACTGTAAAAGACTAAAAAAAAGTTAATCTATTTAACTAAACAAAAAGAAGGTTAAGAGGTGAGTTGTTTGTAGTCTGCAGCTGCCCACATGAGGAAAGTATTCTGCTGGTAGAAAGCTCTTTAATCTTGACGATGAATGGAGAATGAGACCCAGTGGCTAGAATCAGAAGCTTAATAAATTCAAAGTCAAAATGAGGCAGACTTTTCAGCAATAAAATTTAATTAAACTGTGCAAAACATGCTGGAGTTTGTAGTGCATCTTGCAGCATTTAAACTCTGTAAATTAAGATTAGCTATCATTTTAAAAGACATGAAGTGAAGAAATCAGTAGTTGAGGTTTCTGGAGCTGTTTTGCAGGAAATCAGATTTGGATGATCATAATGGTTCCCTCTGGATAAAATCCTATGAAACTTCTGAGGCTTATATTCGGTTGTCCTTCCTTATAGTGAACATTATTTTCCTTTGCAATTAACCTCTTTTGAAGCCATTAGCACTTCATGTCCAATGTGTGTGTAACAGAACCTGGCTCTCAGGAATACTACTCTGCAACTTCATTCTGTTTTAGCACTGGTAAGAAAAATAACATTTGAATTTGTAAGACATATAGTCCTTAAGTTTATTATGATTGTGACAGAAAGACAGAAATCATTGTGCTGTGTTAGTTCATTATTTGCCCACCTCCCATGTCTTAGTGCAGGGTCATGAGTGACCTCTGCTCACTGAGAAGAAAGCCCTTGGAGAATTTTTAAGCCTGATTACCCAGAATTCCTCAATCCATGGAAGCATCCTGAGTTCTACTCAGTGAAGCCACTGGAACCTCCTTTTTACAGGGTAACCTTTTCTACACTCTGCACTTCAGTGCCACAAGAACTGGCTAGTGACACTTCTTCTGGTCCATTTACAATGGACCTGAACATGACTTCCAGAGCAGTGATTCATCTTCTCCAGATAGGAATGCCACATTTCTGCCTTGATCATATATATATATATATATAGAATTGCACATATATAATGAGCTTTTTTTGCTAGGACACAAAAGACCTACTTCTTAAATATTAAACATGCATAAAATAAAGAGGGCTCCATAGTGAAGAGGGCTCTGACATACCTGGTGTGATTTATAGCATGCTTAAAGAAAGTGAGCCTGCCATAAAGCATTTTAGCATGCTCATAAAGTTTTCCTTTGTAAATATATTAGGTTAACTGCAACTGAAAAATTATTCACAATAATTGATCAGTGTTATATAAGTACAGTAGACCAAATAGATCTTAGAGACTTCTTAAAGAAGTAAATACTCAAATGTCCACTAACTGAAGGAATGGATACATGAAACCCTGATTCACCCCCACCCAGGTAAAATAACCCAAACTAGGTGGAAGATGAGTTGGGTCAGAGGACAATATTTATCCTTTACGAGAGCCATTTTTTCAATGCTCTGATATGTCCTCTTTTAACTGACTAAAATAAATCCAGTTGATATTGCAGTGTACAAAAATTCTCTTCCAGTACATAACTTTACATGTGCAATAATGGTAATTCTACAGACAGGTCATTTTCATCACCTAAACTGCAGCATATTCTGTAGTTAAGTATTTCAAACAGACTCCTAAAAAAGGTTAAATTGAATCCACAACTGTCACTTAACTGATTAAAATTTTCCATTGAGCAAATGTGGTGTTCCCTATTTGTGATAAACAAGATGGTATTCCAAATGCTTACCTTCTACTAAAATAAGAAAATTGCATTGTAATTTAGAGGGCAGCTTGCACTCATTTTATGGGACTATTTCCTGAAGGCATAACTAGCAAACTGACAACATGCTTTTGAAATAGCTCACATACTTTCTTGTAAAAAAATGTACTGCACAAATGTTATTAACTTGCCTCTCTGTTTTATATTTGCATGATAGTGCTGCTCTATCTAAAGCATGCTATGCAAAAACCAGCACATAGCCCAAGTCACATACATAGAATATATTCAGGTATTCAGATTGTATATTTTATTCTTAATTTAAAAAATTATTTTAAATTTTATGTTTACTTAATATTTCCTTATTTTATTTTCTAAATGCAAAAAGCATAATTATTGCATAAAGATCCAATCCTATTAAATATTTATTGTGCAATTAAACAATAATACCTTCAGATCCAGATATTATTACATAATTATTTGAAATTATATGAACTCATGTTAAAATGTTTCACAGAGAAGTGTCTGCAGAAATCTACCCATCAAAATCTTGCACACCTTCATAGTATAAATTGCCCTCCATAAGGAATGTTTGGATTTAAAATTTCTGTCTCTGTAAATGTGGTCCTGAGATGGTCAGCAGTGTTGTGGTTAAAGTCCTGTGGGCAGACAAGCACCACACAGCACCTCAGTCACTCCTTCTGCAGTGGGGTGAAGGACAGAAGTGAGAGATCTCTTGGACTGAGATAAAGGCAGTTTGACAGGTAAAGCAAAAGCCACACACACGAGCAAAGCAAAACAAGAAATTCATTCGCCACTTCCAGTGGGCAGGCAGGGGTTCAGCCATCTGCAGGAAACCTGGGCTCCATCAACACAATGGTGGCTCAGAGAAACAAATACCATAACTCTGAGTGCTCCCCTTCCTTCTTTGCTCCCCAGATTTTATTGCTGGGCACGAGCTCCAAATGGTCTAGGATAACCCTGTGGTCATTTGTGTCTCAGCTGTGTCTCCTCACAATTTCCTCTGAGATACAGGCCTGCTCCCAGGGGAATGGTGCAAGAGACAGAGGAGATCCTGACACTGTGATCTCAGCTCAGCAACTAAACAACTAAAACAACTCAGTGTTATCAACTCTGATTTCAACACCATTGGAAGCCACAGCAACTTATGGGCAGCTAAAAAGAAAGTCAACTTTATCTCAACCAAGACAATAAGAAAATATAGTTGTGCCTAAGTTTACAATAATTAAGTTTAGTAATGCAAATTCTGCCAATGCAGTGTCAAATCTGACTTTTATAGACACTGACCCTTTAGTGACAAAAAATATGATTTTTTTAAAAAAGTATTTATGCCACCAAGCAATGAAAACTATATCCTTTGTGTCCATTATTGAAGGATAGCATGTCTGGCATTTACCATTTTCACCTACCTGGAAAACAGTCTGGGGCTAAAACAGATGTTTGCTAATAATACCAGAAAGAACCTAGAATTGTTTTGAACCAGATACACAGTTTTCAAATGTCTGTCAGGAACTATGAGGAGCACGTGGCAAGTCCTGTGCTACAAATAGTCCTACAAATACCATCTGTATTTGTCCATAGTGCCCCATGGTGAAATAAGCAGAAGAGGAAGCTCACCACAACTTCAATACTGGAGTACCAGGTACTTGCATCTGAATGAAATTCCTCCCAGCTCAGTAGAGCTCTTGTGGGACCTGGCCATATTTCTTACTACAGCTATCTGAAATTACATCCTGCTGCTGTGTCCATCCCTGTGATCTCTTCCCTGACTGTTGCTGGAATGCTGTGCTCTTTGTAGTCCCACCTCAGTGGGCACTCCACATCCTACCCCTCCAGCTTTTTTAGTGAGCTGTTGTACCTTTGGGGTCACTAAAGTTGTCCCAAGTGGAGCATGAGCCTCTTTATCCTTACCAGATGCCAGTGCAGGTAGCAGTGAGTTATAAGGAAATGCAGCGAAATAAGATCTTAGCAAGTGAAAAGAATTTCAATTTAAATTTGGGAAAAAGATATTTTAGAAAATTTCTGATTTTAAAAAATTTAGAAATTTCTGTTCTGTTTAGAAAATTATATCTTAAACTGGAATTTAAATTATTAAAGGGAGTGCTTTTTCAGCTTAGAGGCTTTCTCATTATCTTAGATTTTAAGTATAATTGTGGGATTTCCAGCAGAGAGAAGCAGTTGTGAAAAACATTTTGCTACAGTTAGTTAATTCTTCTCTATATGTGCTATAGTCAATGTGTCCATTTTAAAACCAAATGAGTCATCTCTGTCTTCTTTAGAATCTACAGCGAACCCTAGATGTGCCAATTTTAGAGTACACTCATTTCTGTGGGAATATGATTTCCTAATCTTTATTACATATTAAAATTAAAACAATAAAAAAAACCAGAATTTTTCATAATAGCAGGAAATATACAGGTGGCTGGAGGATTTTTATAGCTCTTCTTCAGCTCAGCTCTTAAAACTAAAAAATATAATTTTTAGAAGTGTGTTAATTAACAAAACCCATGCTTGTAAAATTTTATCAGAAGACAATTTGGGATGGTTAACTCATTAACCTCTGAGTATTCATGACACTAGATTGAAAATAAGGTGCCATAAATCAAAACAAAACCAAACCAAACAAAAAAAAATTAAAGAACCATCTTAAAAATCTTGTTCCTCCTCCTAAAATAGAGTCTGTTTCAAGAAGCCAGGCATTGAAAGGTATGAGGTATCCATTGAAAAAAGGTATCCATTGAAAGGATCTTCAGGCCTTCTATTGGAAGAATTGTAATATTTGAAGTAGCACTTCATTTCTACCTCTAGCAGGAAGCCTCAGCTTTATTTGAGAGCAGTTTTTTGTTTTCATTACCAGACACATCTGTGGCTACACACCAGTGCCCAGAATTCTCTGCCATACAGTGAAGTCAACCTCTACACAATCCTAAGAAAGGAGTGAAAGTCATCTTTAAATTTAAGTAATCTTCAATGTAGGTATTTTTTTCTGATCTACTGACCTGGATGTCCTTTTGAATAAACACAATTAGTGTCCTAAACATGCCAGATGTATTGCATCTTACAAGTGCTAATTTAATTCCATTGACCAAGGGTCAGTTAGCTTCGAGGTAGACTGTGCAAATGTAGAATTTGCAAAAGTTAGAGTAAGATCCAGTCCTAGTTCTTCCTTTTCTATGAAAAGAATTTAAATTCTCTGGCTCTTCTCACGTTTCTCATTAAGGAATCACAAGTGTGATTAATGCTGGGCTCCATCAATGGCTCTCCTCTCTTGTCATGAAGGAGTGTTCTAGGCCACTTAAAGAATCATTGTCAAAGGTACTGGTCAAAGCAGATTTTACCATAAATTTGTGACTTTAACAGAGTCAATGGCAAGGTTCACTCTATTGCTTACTACATAATGAAACATGCAAAGGAAAATCAAGTTAGAAGCAATATAGAATGACTTACATGGAAACCGGGGTTACAGAAGGGTAAAGGTATAAAAGGGTTTAACAGTACTCAATCATTGACTAATTCAACATTTACAAAGTGTTTTGATAGAGTTTACTACAATTGCAACAGTGATTTAATTATAGATCTGAGCAGCAACGCTCATACTGTACTAGCTAGAGGGTATTTAAATCAATATCTACTTACACATGGACACAGAACTCTATACATTTAAATGCATAAAGGCATACCTGCAAAAAGTCCCCAGTCCATCTTGCTCCACAAAGTGGCAGTGTGATTGCCTCTGTGCCTTTAAACAGATTATGCCCTATTAATTTGTAATTTGAGGGATTTTTATTTTTTTGTTAGATTACCTAATTATCCAGGTTTTGTTAAATGTGAGTATAAATGTGAATTAGTAGTATTATATATGCAAGGTGGTCTTTGGAATAATGTCACCCCCTAGCTTTTCTCCATATTTTAAGACAAAATAGTATTCAATATTCAACAGTATTCAACAAGTATAATACAATGGAAATTAACAAAGTGATTATGGGGTGCAGCATCTGATTTAGAGTTTGTTACTGTTGGTAACCATATGAATAAGTGCTCCACCAGCACTGATTTCATTCTTCACTCTTTCCAGGACATAGTATATCTTCTCTGTGTCATGGATTAGAGCTTTCTGTCCATTGTTTCAAGTATGTTCTAGCAGTTGGCACAGGCCATCATGTTGCAGTAGTTTCTTTACCAATGTAAAGTTCATTCCAGTGTGGGGTAGGCAGTAAATCATCATATGATGTGCAGTTAGATTACAACAGTCGGTAGGTTGTGACCTGAGCTGAATAACTAAAGTCACTTCCCACAATTCTGGTAAAATTACAGATATTTGAGTGATTGCTCATCTCTACAGTGGTGTTGTCTGTAAGTTTAGTGCCACAAATAGTTCTCATACAGACACATCTATTTCCACCATATACAAGTACAGTTTCAGGAGTTTTTGTCAGGATCTATTTCAAAATGACATTTTTTCAGTGTCAAAGACAAATGTCTTAGGCCCTGATGGTATTGCTTTCACAAATAAATCTTTGTTTTTCCCATACAACACATGCATCAACATTGACAACTTAACATTTGTTCCTGTTTTGTTGGCCTTGTACTCCCTGTTCTATTGGTTAGAGTACAGTTCCATTGTGATTTAATCCCAATGCAATGATCTCCACACAACCTTCTCTTCTCCAGGCTGAGCAGCCCTAAATTTCTCTACCTGCATCATAAAGGAGGTGATTCCATCCTCTTATCAATGTTATGACCTTCTCTGGATTTACAGAGTTACTTTTTGGAACTGTTTATTCTCCAACAGTTCCATGTTTTTCTTACATTGGGGGACACCAAAACTGTACACACTACTCCAGGTGGGGTCTCACAAGAGCAGAGTAGAGGGACAGAATCCCTTCCTTTGACATGCTGCCTATGCTGCTTGTGATGCAGCCCTGGATTTGATTTGCTTTCTGGGATGGGAGTGCTCAGATAGAATTAGTGTTGAATATGGTTTATTTTGATGTAGCATCAGCTAACCTCAGGACACCATCCTTGAAGGCCTCCTGTCACTAGCATTTTTGCAGGACATTTGCTACTGTCATTGTTCCAAATTCATCTGTTTTAGAGTCTGATCCTGCTGGGAAACCTGTGGCAAATAATAGTGCTTATTTCTGTTGTTTGAGCTGTTGATCCTCACACACAGTGTAAGTTTTTGCTCTAGGACTGGTACAATTTTATCGCCCCATCCTCATATTTTCTCATTCTTTTGTGGTCACTTCTCCCTCAGCAGTTTTGCTGAGACTGAAAGCAACAGGATACAATTGGAAGCTACTACTAATTTAGTATTACTGCTTTTTAAAAAAAATATTTTATTACATGAAATTTTGACTGTGTTCATCCCTGTCCATTGGGATTAGACGTGACCTACTATTTTCCATTGTCTCTCCCAGTGAAAGACTGGCAGTTCTTGAGAAAAAAGAAAGAAAGAAAAGGACATGTGATTTCATAGAATTAGATTGGTACATTTAGAGCTATCATCCCTATTCACACCATGCTTCAGTGTTCATATAAATTATGACCTGGATGTTCAAAATCATCTACTTATGTGTTCTTTGTCTACACTGAGGGGTTACAAAGGTACCTTAAGGGAATGGTAGGGCTGCTTATAGAAAGTCTTGGCAAGGTGCACTTTAGGAAAAGTGATAGCAAGTTGAGTGTGCAAATGTGTAGGCACTCAAACTATTTAGTGCTTTTAAGTATCAGTGTTTCTGATAATAGATCTGCCTCATCCCATATACATTTAGTACTTCCCTTTGTATGAAAGAGCAAAAGCCTAAAAATATCTAGGGAGACAATGCACAGGTTTTCCTAACTAAAAATGATTTAATCCTTAGTCATTTTTCTGAAAGCAGTTGTTATAAACCCACTCACATTCCATGCACTAGACCATCAGAGACAGATCTGCAATACAGCCTAATTTATAGCTTCTGAATGCCAAAACTGTACTTTGCCCATATTTAGCTCATATGAAATATAAAAAAGTGAGATAACTTTTATCTCTAATAATTTTCCCCAGAACTATAAGTTTTACTATGTCATCTTTAACACCACGATTCAAAAAAAAAGCACCACAAAATCTTTGCAGAAGAAAACACTCATATTAGTATTGTAGATTCATTATTTTACATAGCTGAAAAGTAGCTGTCACGTCCTCTCTAGCAAAATATAATTTCAGATTCGTGACATCTTTGTCCTCTGATTTAGCTGAAGAATAACCAACACATTTGAAATATATAGTCTTTATGATGTTCATTCATCTAAGTTTCTTTTGTGTGTTCTTATATCATAAACTCCATGAGACCTATCAAGATTTAAGTGTACTCCTTAAGTGTAACTTCCTTTAGAGAAGAGAAATTTTTCAGCTGAGAACAGTTGCCAGTTCATGTCTGACCCATTTATATATCACAGTAGTGTCTCTGAAACTCGCCTGTGCAGAAGCATGCTGTGTATTATCTGCTGAAATTTGCTGTACTGTAAGAATATCTTGGAACTATATCCCTGTAGTGTATGTGATCCATATATCTTTAAATCATTCTAAATAAATGCCATGCCATTTTGAAAAGCAATTAATTTACAAAACCAAAAAAACCGAGCAGCCAAAGTTATAAAGACAGAAGCGTCAGAAAAGAAAATATTTGTATTATTTCAAAATCAAATAATTTTAAAGCCAGATGAAGATGTCTCTAGAAATTGTACCAAATTGACCCATACTTACCTTGAATTTCAGGAACTTCTATCTCCTGCCAGCTATGCATCTACAGATTATGTTAATAAGATATTTTGGAGAGAATGCTAACTTGCATGTTTATGCCATTTTTATTTAACTTCAAAAAGCTTTTCTTGTCATTGAGAACAATGGCAGACAGCTTACCTTGCAGAAGTTACTTTCCTGGATCACCAGTGGCTCTTAGTTCTCTTTAAATGCTAATGTAGTTTGGACAGGATCAGTGCAGACATCTCCCTCTTCCTCAAACCAGCAAGGCATTAACCTCTGAGTAAAATGTTCTTTCTTACCTAGTACAGCAATGCAGATATTTTAATTTGCATTTATTTCCATTTATCAAACGTTATACTTTATCAAATGATATAAAACAACAGTTATGATTGTTGCAAACTTCATTTATACAAATAAAGGAAGTTAATACTTTTTCTATTATGAGCTCATAACTGAGACCAGATGTGATTGTGTATTAGTGCCTCTGAACTGATGGCCACATTTATGACAACTGACTCCAACTTTTGCCTTTGAAGAACTTTATAACATGCTCTTTTTTTCCAAATACAGTATAAGACCTAGCCTAAAGCATAAAGCAAAAGGAAGGGTAGAGAAAAAATAATGAGTTCTTCAGAGAAAAAAATGCCTGGAAAAATGTTTCTAAGCTTTCACATGTTCAAGATATAGATAAACTAGTTTATCACTGGTTACATTACACAATTAATATTAATTTCAAATTTTTAACAGGAGGATGAGTTGCTTCTCCAAAGCACAAAAAAAAAAGCAGATAGCTTTGCTTTGATACCATTTTAGTCAATTTCAATGATGCCAAGAAAACTGCTGTTCATTTTTTCAGGTTTACTAACATTCTCTTTTCCTCTGTTACTGGAGGAATTTGAGTCTGAGAACTGCAACAGCCTGTTTTCTTCTCCTATTTTTGATTCAAAAGCTTTTGTATAACTCTCCCTGCTTGGCGACCTTTTCCTCCTGGCGTGCAAAGTTTCTCTTGCAATGTCTCTTGCTTTATTGCCCTGTAAAGTAACACCAGCCAAAACAGTGGGAATGCAAACCTCTTCATGCTATCAGAGCATACCCACAGGATACTGACAGTCTATTTTAAAATAATGTTTATAATTGTTCACAATTGCAGTTCCTCCAGCATCTGCATGGATTCGTTTCAGAAGAAAACCATGGGCCTTTTCCTGAATTAAATTAGTTTAGGTTTAAGAAGTCTTAATTAATTTTATGAAAGAGAATATGCTATAGCCATTTCTGGAATACCCCATGCCACCAGGTATCCATAACTATCCATACCTTCCATTCTTCTTGTAAGAATTAGAAAATTTTAAAAAGAAAAGAATAATTACCTCTGGTATTCCACTTCTTGCCAATGTCTTTGGATGTTTTCTAAAGATCTGAAGTCTGTTATACTTTTAAATTACTACATTTTCCATCCTTTCCCAAGAAGAATATTGCCCATCCCAGAAGAAATGCTAATTTCTTTTTTTCTTTCAACACTCATATGTGTTCTTGTGTAGCCTTTTAAATTGATCGTTTTCCTGCTTTAATGAAGTGCCCTTGTGTCTCCTATGTATCAATTTCACCTTTAACTGGTTTCCATAAGAGATGCCATACTTGCAGTTAATGTTCTGTTCAAGTACAAATTTACCAGCCTCCATACAATTATACTGTGTTTTATGCTCAAATCAAAGCTGAATAATGGAGAGTGAATTCAATAATCAGAAAGAGGATTGGGAAGGACTTCAACTCATAAACATCTTTTGGTTTCCTATTAGCATACAACTTGCTGTCAAGAGTCCCACTTATCTGCTTTGGCTTTTGATCTGAAATGAAAAGCTGTATTTGTGCCCCTGAATGGTTTAATAATACTGACAGTTGAAAGATAGATACAACATACACAATCCTAATGTTTTCCTTCCAGTGTGGGGAATTCTGAGATTTAAGAAGCCGAAAATCACTTTCATACTGGAGTTTATAAACTGAAATCAGAAGCTTGGAGGCAGTGAGTATCTCTACCTTAACAAATAATTTGGTGCAATATCAGCAGTCAAATAGACTGAGCTGGTTTGTGTCAAGGCCTGAATTTTGCATCTTTTTACATTTTGGAGTTTAACTTCAGAATAGATTCAGGCCCATCCTTGTGACTGAATGCCACCTCCATGTGTGTGGCTCAAAGCTGCCCACAGGGAGCAGATCTGGGGCACACATGGGGTTCTCTTTGGAAGGAGTGTAATTCAAGCCTTCTCTGTAAACTCCCTCTGTACATGGTAAATAGAGAAAATAGCCTGTAGAACTGCATGGCCGCTCTGAACAGCTTGATGAAATGCACAGGAAGAACTTCTTAATGGGCTGTAGATTCATGGTTTCTCAATACCATCCCGATTGTATTTATTCACTCTACATAAAATAACTGAGAACAAGCAGATTTAAATGCCAGGGGAAGAGGAGACTTCCACAAGCTTTGAGACCATGGTCAAGAAAGAATCTACATGCCCTAACATACACTGCAATATTTTCTTAATTGCAGAACAAGCATGGTTTCTGCTCCAGTTTTAACCTCTGTAGCCCTCTATTTGTCCACCATGTAGCCTGGCCACTGGGCTAGAGAGAGCTTTGAACTGACCTAGTATGAGCAGTCTCAGCACCAGTCAATCATGGTAGCCTTTAATGCAGAAGTTTTTTAAATGTGTGTGGAGAGTGCCAGTTACCACTGAAAGACTCACTATTATTGCAGTTTCTTGTCAGTCTGGAACTTATCAGAACTGCCAAAATTTGCAAGAGTAGATATACATATGTATTTTTATATTTATTTATGTTTATATATTTGGCATCCTGAACTCTGTACCAACTGAGTAGCCCATTACTGTGAAGACAGTCAAACTGTTTTCTTAGTGCTTGTGTTTTGACTAAAGTTCCAGAACTGACTGATTTCTTTTCCAGCATATTTAAATTCATGTGTCTCAGAAAAAAACAAAACATAACAAACAACCAACAAAGCAACCAACCAAAAAACCTTTCTAGTTAATTGTCCAGAACCTGCTCCATGGAGAGATGATGGTGAGTTTTGAAGCCTCACAAGAAGAGAATGTAAGCAACAGTAATATTTTTATAAGGGGGCAAGTATTACTGCAATGTAAACAGAAGAATCAGCTTCAAATTCCAACTCTTGACTAAGAGGAAATTGTGGATTTTGAATTGAACCTGTAAGATAGATAGGGAAGGATTCACTAGCCTTGATGACCATTCTTTCTGCAATTGTAAGGCCACAGGTCTCCCAAACGCATCCCACAAAGCACCCTGTGGAACTGGAATGGCCCTCGATGCATATGCAGTGCTCTGGACTGAGCCACAGGCACCACTCCTGCCATCGTGGAGTGGTCAAATGCTGAAAAGAGCCAAATACAAATTGTTGTGCAGAGACACTTTCATCAGCAAGTAATACCCAGATCCTTCTCTATTTGATTTAACACTCCTCTGCAGTCAGGCAGCAAATGAACTAAGGTCAAGTGCTGATCATGCAGCAGAAATGTAAGACATAAATGTGAAAAAGAGCAAAGTGTCACTTAAGTCACGAAGTGGTTTAGCTAGTGATTCAAGAAAGATAATTTCATTTAAGCAGGCACAAGGTTATGCTTAGGGCTCTCAACTGTTTCTAAGCATGAACCATGTGAACATAATAACAGAAAAACTGTTGCAAAAATCCCTTCTATTACAATATATTTTAACTTAAATATTCTTATCCTAAAATTTTTGTATGTAATAGTTAAAGTCTTTGCTGATATAGTCATAGAGAACTGAAAAGGACAACTGTTTTTTTTAAATCTCAAATGGAAAACAAAAGCCACTTTGGCATAGATCTACAGTGCTTCACTCCAATTCCTGTTAATTTATCCCAATTAGCAGGATTTGCATTTTGTGATTTGTTTGTATAGAAACCTTTGTGACTGATCTTGGATTGAAACAACAGAACCACGGGTCTGAAATTTGAAATGCAACCAATAAAATGGAACATTCTAAGTATTAGTAAGATCAGGAAAGAGGAATCTCAAATAAATAGAAAGACTGTAGGAAATCCAGGAAAAACATTATCATTTGTGATGCAGGGGAATAGTAAAGCTGCCCTTTGAGCAGCAGGAGATAAATAGAAGAAAAATCTCTAATAAATGCTCCAAAATGTTTCCTCTATCTATAATGTAGCAATAAAATCTTAATAAAAGAAGACAAAAAAGCAGGGCACTGTGAAGAATTGTAATTATTAGTATTTCAAATGTGATACAAAAAGTTAAAATAATAAGTTGTTTGAGAAAAACTGGTAGTTGCATTGGATGTCATCATCAACTCTGCATTTTTTATGTATACTGAAGAATTCAGGGGAGCATGGAACAAAAAAAAAGAAACACTTTGCTTTTTTGATGCTACCTTGCTTTTGGAAACATGTCTTGCAACTACCTCTCTTTAAAATCTGGGCGTTTCTAGGTACCTTCACAAGGAAAATGTCCAAACACTTCCTCTGAAAAGCAGATTTGATTTGAAAGTGCACTGGATACATGCAATCACTAGACAAAACATGAGTTATCTATTGCTATTATTTTTTTCTGTCAATGCTTAGGTTGTGATAAACATGCAGTGCTTCTCAATAGGCTTCTCAAAATGCTGCACACTGTGAGTTCGTCCATAAGTTTCTTCAGACTACCCTGGGCATGAACCTAGTTTGTCTTCCTGGGAAAATCAAACAATATACAACACACATGGAGTTTGTTTAGATAAAAGTAGGTAAAAAAGGAGGATGTACAAGTACTGCATCTCCCTGATTTTTGTGACAAGATACCTGGTATATAAGAGGTTCAGAAATTAATATTCTGCTCAAGTTCTGATGCTACACCTACTATCTGATTTTCTAAACACTTACACAGCTTGATAATTTTGCTCAGTATCTCCTCATAAATTGTAAATTCTCTCCTTATATTTCCTCAGATATTGCAATTTTGTTACTGATATTGAGTCTACAAATTAAGATACCTACCTGTGCATGTCTAGACATGAGCCAGGCCTCTTGCTATTGTTGTCAATGCAGGTGCAGACAACACAGTAGACTCCAATACATTATTAATCTCATTGTTAATTAGACACCAGGACAAACTAGTCATACCTACTGCCTTTTTCATGATTCAGAAAAAAAAAAACAACTAGATGATCAGTGTTCCTTTTTCTCTGAAAGGCGAAATGTGTCATGAGAGGACCCTTATTCTGCACTGCCATTTTGGGGGCTCACTAGAAGCTTACCCACAATGGCACATTTCATGTTAAGCATTTTTAGCCATTCATGCTAAAAAGCTTACCCACAATGGCACATTTCATGCTAAGCATTTTTAGCCAATACATTCAGAGAGGGATATTCAGTGAGCCCTTTGGCAATTACACTCAGATGTAAAGAAAACTAAAAAGACATGTTTCGTGGCTAAATGGTTTGAGAAAATCTTAAAAAAAATTACTTAGATATGGAGTCACTCCCAGTAGTTATGCTAACAAGACTAAATCTCATATGAGAATGTCAATGTACAGCTGGTTCAACGTTCCCTTTCAGATACCCAAAATACACATAAAGGCTTGTTGGAGAGACCCTCTGAGTCATAATGACTGTATGGTTTCTTCACACTCCAAAACATGTATTTTACCCACCTAAAAGCATCTTTGGAAAAATCACTTGCAGACTGAAGTACATTCCCTGTTAGCAGCAAAATTGTACCCAGGGAGGAGAGGTTGTGCACCCTCTTCCCTCTCTTGAGGACAGATGAAGATTCAACTTTCCTATTGATCTTTATGAAAGAAGGCGTAGATAAAAGGGATACATTCCAATTATTTGAGCATGTTCATGTTTTCTTATCTGTTCTTCATCTAAGGCTTACTTATTTTAGACAGAGAGAGACATTACCAAGGAAAAGATACATCTGAGCATCACAAGACAATATATTGATGAAAAAAACTCTATTTCACTAGTGCTTATCATGACATCAATAATGTTCTGAGGTAATCACTGGCAAAAATCAACCAGTTAACAGGAATCTAATCCACAGAAATGTAACTTAACAGCACTGACAAAGTATTCCTAATATGAAACATAAAAGACAGCCTTTCCTTTTCTTCTTCATTGATGGAACTGTGAGAGTAACCCATGCAGAGAATTTAGTAATTTTGTTTCTTGGAGAAAACTAGTTTGAATGATTGAAGAACATGTTTCTGGTAAGGTTAAAAAGGACAACATATTCAAGAGAATTATTGTAAAGTCCTGGATTTTCTTTTCTCTTCTATGATACCATTTCTCATGGATTTAAATGCATGGGGGACAGGTCCCGTTTTGTTACTAGTACTTCACATGTAGTATGTTGTAATAGCAATATTTTTGTTTTTATCTGAAATGACAAGCATTTTGGTTACAATATTGAACTATGTTCTCTTGTGTTAATGTAGAGATCTGAAAACAGATATCTGAATAAATGTACTAACTTAAAATTCAGCTTCATAAAGCAGTGAGTTATTGATTCAGTATCTGCAGCTAGCTCTCCTTTACAGGTAGCATAAACATCTCATTTGTCTTTAATACACAGTCCTTTGCTATGGAAATAAGTCACAGGTGTTTCCAAATTATACTCACTATAATATATTTTGCTCATTTGACCCTCCATATTTTGCAAAATATCATCTATGAAAAAAAGTTAATGAATCTTTTATTGACCTATTTCTTATTTCCTGTAAGCAAATACACACATTTTATATTCTCATACAAAGGAGATTTTGAGATTTCCATGTGCTTTTCTATATAATTTCTGCTTAAATTGATTAAAAACTTATTTTTATTAGATATCTCAGTGACAAGCATTGGATTTAAATCCACTGTACACGAAAAATGTGTACTTTTATTTTTGTCCCTCTGTAATGCCAGCATACCAAAACAATGCAATGAAAAGTGTAGCCCTTTTTTAGACCAATTTCTTTTCATGGAATCATAGTCACAGAATACTTTGGGTTTGAAGGGACCTTTAAAGGTCATGTATTCAAACCCCCCCTGCAGTGAGCAAAGACATCCCCAGCTCAGTCAGGCTGCTCAGAGCTCTGCACAACCTGGCTTTTAGTACTTCCAGGGCTGGATCATCTTTCACCTCTCTGGACAATCTGCCCCTGTGTTTCACCACCCTCATTGTAAAAAATTTCCTCCTTGTGTCTTGGGAGCTTGTTCTCTGCTGTTCTAATAGCTGGTTTGATCGAAATATTGATTTTCTCTCTGTGAGGGAACACTAACTTGCTACAGAATCACCACAGTTATTCCTTTACACTGTATTCAGCTACTGACAGAGAAGCATAGGCAGAACAACATATTGTATTTTCCTGTCCTTTTTTGAACAGATATTTTTTGTTCTGTTCTACTTAGCAAACTGGGAAGAAGGGTGCAGAGCAACAGCTCTGAACTTTGACAACGACTATTGTAAGAGCTCTTCAGCTGTGATTTAGTTATAATGAGATGTATAGAAATATGCACATAATGGGTAAATAAATAACCCAAATGGACCCCTTTTTTTCCCATTCCAGTACACTTATGTAAATTAAAATGGATTTAACAGAAGAAAACAACATATACCCATATGAAACCCTTGTAAATGGGAGCAGAAACAGCCCCAATTTTCTACTGTTAAATGTCAGTAGTTCCCCATAATTTGGTGCAACACTTAGGAGATTTTCAAGACACACAAGTCTAAACCTAAATATCCTGAAACATGACCCTTTTTTACAAAATCTGTCCAGAGAAATCTTTCAACTCCTTTTTACAAGAACTTCTTTCCTCACTGAATCTGTACTTCAGTAAAATAGAAATAATAGCAAAATATTTCTTTAAGGAATGGTGAACACCACTAAATTATTAAGTAGGTTCAACAAAATTTTTCATTCATTCTCTCTTAAATATTTTCCATACTTAAAACTCACTAAAAGAAAAATGCCTTCTCCTTATGAGAATTTACAAAATTATGGGGAGTCCTAACACTAAATAGAGATGCTAATTGTTTTGGTTTTTTTTTAATTAGGACACTAAGATAATGGAGATCTACAGTAAAGCTTCATTATGAAAAATGTCTAAATGAACAATTAAATTATATTTGAACACTCATTTTAAAAAGGAGTTACATGTTGTGGGGTCTGACACAGCTTAGTTATCACCCAGTTCTTAGGATGTTCTTCCTCGTTATTGTTCACTACAGAGCTGCTCTCATTGGTTTCATTACTTTGGCAATTAATGGTACTGACTATAAATTACTCAACAAACACTGATAAAATGGGAAAATTTTGAGTCAGTGTGCACTCCAGCTAATATGCAGAGCTAAAAATCAGTAACAGGACTTTATATTTCCTTCTTCATATTTCATTCTGTCACCTTCATTATCTTGAGGTGATAAATAATGAGCTTTTGAGAATAATGTAAATCATTTTATATGCAGGCTGAAGTGAAATTTTCACTTCTCTTAGGACACTTTCTTTGCATAATACACTGATATGAGAAGAGGAAAAAAAATGCCAACAAGTTGATTGAATTCAATTTTTCCCCAACATCTTTCTTTTTATCCTTCAATGAAAAAGAAAAAAAAGACTGACAAAGATCCATCTCACGTTGTATTACAAGGACATCAGAAATACTCTTTTAACTGCTCAGAATCATGCTGAGGTTAAAGTCTAACTTTCAACTTGCTCATCATTAACATTTTGACATTCATTTAGCCTGTCTGTTCAGAGAAAGATGAATTCATTAGAGATAGGTAAATAATAAAAAAAAGTTATTTTCTCTCTAAATTAATATAATTACACACTTTCATGATGAATTTTCTAAATCATTTCAGCTTATACTTTCCTCTCTATGGGTTCAATTATCTCTGTCATAAAAAAGAGCTTTTTCATAGACAACCTTTAGCCATTTTTCATGGCCTAATTCAACTATAAAGCTGTTAACATCACATTTCAAAGATGATGATAGATTGCCTTTTAACCTATTAGAAATTTTCAGATTAGATATTATAATATTCATAGATATAACCTTAAAAATTGGGAAGAAAAACTCTGAAAACATAAATATGACTTTAACCTTGAAACCTGACTGGGTTTCAGATATGAAGCTGTCATGTCCTATGAGTGCTTTGTCACTGCAAGTTCTGTGATGTCTTGAATTGACTTAGACATGTGAAGGCCAGATTCTTCTGAGACTTTGGTTGGATTCTTTTGTTGTAGCTGATTTTATGGCCAGTTCCCTCAGGTCTTTAAGATAGGTTTTTTTCCCACTCTTTTCCACTAAAATGACTCTTTTTATTTGTTTTGAAAAGGGGATGGAATTCGGTTGTTTTTGCTCTCAGTTTTGCTCTCCAAAGTTAGAGGGTGTGTTTTAACAAAATAAAAATTAACATACTTACACAATTCACTGAATTTCTTTTTGAGTACTTGAATAGTAACATTCATCATAGGGGAACTGCAATGCTTCTGTGATGGAAAAGAGTCTCTGAATTCAAAAAATATAGCTAAATTACGTGTTAGAATTTCACTGAGCTGTCTTATATAGACACCGAAAGAGAAAGATCTGTACCCCAGCTCTAACAGCCAAATCTTTTTCCAAGTGACTCATGCTCGTGAGTCAATGACAATCCTCCTTTCTTTCACCTGTGGATCATTTTCTCAGAGCACAGGAAACACAGTTTTATAAAGTGATAAAAAGAAGCAACTTTTAATCTATGCCTGTGGAGGTTTCTATTGAGCTAAGACTTTTGTTAGTTAAAAAAGAATTTTACGATTTATCAAGGCAAGCAAGTTACTTTTACCTGTCTGATGTGGTCACTGTGTCAAAGTCCATCCTACTTGCCTCATTAGAATGGCTTTCATTATGGCACTTGCTTCAGTGTTTAGAATTCTTTGCCTACTTAACCTCTCTGATGCCTTTTTCCTTTTTGGAAAGTCTCACTGTGGTATCAATACAAGGCTGCAGGTATCTGGGGTATAAAGACCAGTAGCTATTCCCTGGAACTCACTCAGCTGGCAAACAGGAACACAAAGCAGCAGCAGCAACACCTCCTGCAGATAAGAGCTGCAACTCTTGCACACTTTCCCTGATTCAGTTGTAATTAACAGATAGAAAAATGAGGTACCAGGCCACCAAAAAGAGTGTAGCTTCCTTGTGACCATCCTTGCTGAATATCAGGACTTGTGGCTGGTGGCCCTGTCCCCCTGACCTCATGACAAAGAAACTCAGCAGCAGCCGAAGCAGCCTGCTGTGGCCAGTGGTGCTGTGAGCAGGCTGCCAACTACCTGCCCTCCTTCTATGACTGAAGAATATCATTGCACCAATGGACAATATTACATGTGATCAAGAGTTTAAGTTAAATCCATTAAGGTAATGAGGGCTAGAGTTCAAGTTGACAACCTGAAGTATGTCCTTCATTCAGGATTCTTGGAAGAAATGTAATTTTACACTGTGAATGTGTCTTCCAGTCATGTACAGACACACTTGTGGTATGTTTTTACTGTGTTTTTAAAACAAAAATATACTCAGACAGAATATGCAATTTTTTTTCCCATTTAATGTTTCTGGGAGTCACTGGTTTTAGAGTACTACATTGCTGAAATCCAAGTATGCTTATGAGTTAAGCATATATTGATTTGATTTCCTGAAATTATGTACCCCCACTGCCTGCTACTCTGTTCCATTTTAATTTGAGTGTCCTTACCAAAGAAAACTTCCTCTCCTATCTCTACTCTGATCACATCACTCATTCTCAATCCCTTTATTGACTGTTTTTCTCCTTTCTGTCATGGTAAAACTATTAATTATTGATGACAAAACCCTGTGCAATCACACTGATATTTCTATTTCTAGTTTCTTTTCATCTGCACATATTTTACTTCTTCTTCTCCCTTTTATTTCTACTTCTCTTGACTTAGCTTCCTATCACATTCTCATCCCCCAGCAAAATCAGTCCTCCTTTTTCTGCTGCTCTTTTCCACCATTCACAGACCACTCCCAAGCTTCCTTCAGCCAGTCATTTCTTGCTGTCATGAATAACCATCCCATCCAGTACTGCCCAGTGCCTGGAGTTGGCTGTCACTGGAAGCTCTTTAATAAAATGCCTTGAAATACATTTGTACAACATTGTGTAACCAACCAAGCACAGAACAGAGCTATTTCAGCTCAGAATAAGTGCATATAAGCGGCTTGGTCTGGTGTGAATATCAAGTCAAGGCTCAAGATCATACAGTAAACAAGAGAAACAAATTGCAGTTATTCTCCATTACGCTTCCATCGCCTGTTTTCATCTTGATTACACTCCCAGAATTCACATCTGAAAATTTTTAATAGGTCTTTTTAGCAGACCACAGCATCTGACACCTTGAAATCTGGGTAAAGACAGTGTTTAGCTCACAAATCCCTGTAGAGCAGTTTTAGTAAAATCTATTTAAGCACTTATGCATGTAGCCTGAATACCCAAAGCACCCAAATATAAGGACACCTAAAGGTGAACACGGACACCACTTGTCCTGAGCTGCAGAGTGCTCAGCACTTTAGAAAATCAATGCTCTAAGTGGTTCACAGCTAGAATTTAGGAATCTTCTTAAAGGTATCATTTTTATGTTCTTAGCTACCAGGCTTAAAGCAGAACTTTAATGGAAAGTTGCACCTATTTTTCTCAGCTCAACATCTGAAAGCTGACAAGGTGAGACATGCTTGTATCCCTGAATAAAGTGCAACATGTTTACTTTTAGGAAGCTTTAGTTGTCAATATCATTCTCTCCTGAAGTGTTGTGTCATTTTTAAGGAGGTCGATGTGAGGGTAAGGGAGGATTGTGGCCCACTTAAATACAGCTTTAAGAAACATTAAAAAAAAAAATTAAAATCTAAATCTTTAACTATGGTCTTTTATGCCTGCTTCTGCAATTGCTGAAATAAAACCAAAGTGTGTTTACAGATTCCTGCATTGAACTCTCACACCACCACTGTCACAAATCACATTGCTTTTCAACAATGGGTCACTTCTAGCACTCAAGAATGGAAAGTTGTTTGAAATGAAATATTGCTGTGAATTCACAACAATTTATTTGCTGCCTTTAATATGCTCTTGGGTGACACCTCTCTTTTTTGGCATTTTACAATGTCTCGTCTATTTTTCTTTGCAGTATTACAGTAAAAGGGAAGCAGAGCTTTTTTCCAAAGATTTATTTTACAAGTATAGAGAGTCTGCACTAAAAATTCAGCTGGCATGCAAGATTTTGGAGTACCTATACATGATACATTTGGCATCTGCATAACTTATCTATTTATTTATTTTATGCAAAATGTGTGATGAGATTGTTACTCTTTCTAACAGAGACTTACAAAGATAGAGAAAGGGAAGGAGAAGCTCAAAATCTCAGCTCTTGATGTAGAGCATTTCTTGTCCCCAGATTCAGTCAACCCAGGATAGTGCCTATCTGATTTGACTGTCATATGCCTAAATATACACAATATATTGCTAAAAGGAATAAGAACTTATTCCAAAAAACAGTCAATTTTCTTTTCTTTTGGTCATAGTAGCTATAAATACAAGACTTTGCTTTTCAAATTAAATCAGATACTTTCAGCTGGCTAAGAATCCTTTTATTTATTCTCTCTTAAAATATAGGTCCAGCTGAGGACTTTATATATCACTGAAGCAAAGATCTCTGTCCTCCCCAAACTTTAAAAACATGCAATGCTTTCTTCTTCTTCCTGCTGCCAGATTTTATTCTGAGATGCTATTTTCTTCTTAAATTACAATATTGGTTTATACCCCATGTGATATGAAACAAACACCTTGAGCATGATGGAGGAAATATCATAAACATTCACTGTATCATTATGAGAGTTCCTGAATGAGTTCAGGAAAAGAAATTCTCAACCACAGAATTCAGACATAAAGATGTGGGTTTGTTGCCCATGCTGGGAATTGAAAGGAATCTAAGAATAAAGGTTACAGACAAAGTATAAAAAGTTTTGACTGATGAAGGACTGATGGCTAAAATGAACCAGCATTTATCAATGTTACTGGCTTACAAAAAAATGACTGAAAACTAATAACTATTATGAAATTTGTCAACTCCTTTACCAAAAGCAAAGCTGAAATACCCACGTGGAGAATGTGCCAAACCCCAAATCCGAATTTTTTCAGAATTTATGATTTTTCAGCTCCAAAATCTTTGTTCAGAGTTATTTCTATTATGAAGATTTGCTACAAAAGATGTGTCATGAACTTAACATCCTATACCTCGTAGGACCAGATGTCTTGTTGAGCAAATTCTAATTTGAGACTTATGCTTACAGAAATAATGCATCTGTTTCTGCTTAAACATAATGCTGCTGTAAAATGTTAAAGGGCTGGACACCACCAGCTGATTGGGAGTAAAGAACAAATCTTCTGGTTTCCTTTGCTACCACATATGTCTTTGCTTTTGCTTTTTTTAGCTGTCTTGACACTCAAGCTTTTACCCTCTTATTTTCTTCCCCTACTGTGTCTGGCTGATGGGGAAAATAAGGGCTTGGTGGGCCCCTGATGTTCATCCATGGTCAACCCACCACAGTCTCCCTTTTGGCGCCCAACATGTGGCATGAGGAATTTGAGATAAGGACAGTAACTGGGAGAGGCAACAGGCAAAACACGTACTGAACAATGCTAGAGAGCAGAATGAGGAGTGAGGAATCCTTCTCTGAGGGGGACAGAGTGGCAGAAACATGTGATGAACTGACCATAGTCCCCTTTTGCAGTCCCCCTGCACTGCTGCAATGAAGAGGCTGAGAAATCTGGAGTGAAGTTGAGCCTGGGAAGAAGGAAGGAATGTGTTATATAATTTGGCTTTATTTCTACTTATTCCACTCTGATTTTATTGTTGATGAGTTCATTTCTCCAAGCCAATTCTGTTTTGCCCATGATGGTAACTGATGAGTGATCTCCCCACCCTTATCTCAACCTATGAACCTTTAGTTATATTTTCTCTTTCCTGTCCAGCTGAGGTGGGGAGTGACAGAGTGACTTTGGTGGGCACCTGGAGCCCAGCAAGGGTCAGCCTACCACAATCATTCAAAAGTTCAGACACATTTCTTGTGGTATCATCACTTCTCACTCAGGCAATGGCCTTGGCTGGGAGGAAGGGGATTTCTCAGAGCGCAATTGCACGGGTTAGAGAATGTGTTACAAGATCTGCATGAACTGACCTGGACCAGCCCAAGAACTGGTGTCAGCATTACTAACTGCATTCAGGGTTGAAGACCTCAAATGCAGACTGCTAACATGCCTGTGACATGTCTGGGACAGGAGCTGCCATCCCTACACAGCTCTGTCACACTGATACCTCCTCCTGTTGGGAAGGGACACTAAATGCTTGGATTGCATGGTGCAGGCATGCCTGTTGCTTTGGGGGCAGGGGAAGGCTTCTCCTAGTCAGCCTGCTCTCCTCAGTTAATGTAACAGAATGGTGTAAAATGCATTATTTTGGCTTCTAATAAGGATCTTTTATTAGGCCTCACCGGTAAATATATTGAAAAATGAAAATCTATTCAGTTTCTATAACAGATCAAAACCAATAATGAAATGATAGATAAATATTTTGCAGAATAAAAATTTATATGAAATATATATTTCAAGTAACAGAAGTCTCTGATGGACAGAGAAAGAGAAAAGAACGAATTTCATATCAGGGTAGCCTCAACACAACCATATTTTTATCAGGGAACAAGTTGAAAGAGACCAAATATCTCAAAGGGGAAAAGCAGCTTTGTTTGAAGCATAAACAGGATTTCTGACCCGCTATAAGTTAATTAAAGTTCAAGGAAAACGAGCCATAAATGGAATAAATTACTTTTTTTTTGTTCTGAAATGATAGGCACATCTTGCTCACAGAAATGGTGTGACAATTTTATCAGGGCTTTTGATCTTCAAAAGGAGGTTGTGCCCTTGCCTGTGTGCTGCTTGCAGTGCCAGTTCTGCAGCAGAGAGAAGCTGATGGTCATTTCATGAAAGTAAATTTCCATTTCTCCAATGCGTAAAATTTTAACAGAACCTGGGAGCAAGCATTTCATAAATAAGAACGCATGAATTAATTCACTTACTCACTTATCTGTCTGCTGCCCTTCTGAAATATTTATTGCTTGAATGAGGTGTCTGGGTGAGCTGCATATCAAAGTTATGGGGCATTACAGGTCTCGTAACATCTTCCTGCCTTTGATGGCTCAATAGCTGCCTCTGCAGGGCAGGATCTGAGCTGGGAAAGGATAGAAAAGCTGCTGACTCACTGCCATGGTTTAACCTCAGCCAGCAGCTAAGCCCTAGGCAGCTGCTGGCTCACTCCCCACCAGAGAGACTGGGGAAAGAATCAGAAGCATAAAAGCTGAAAAACTCATGGGTTGAGATAAAGATAGTTTAATATGGAAAGCAAAAGCTGCACGTGCAAGCAAATCAAAACACGGAATTAATTCAGTGCTTCCCATGGCTGGGCAGGTGTTCAGCCAGGAGAGCAGGGCCCCATCACAGGTAACAGTGACTGGGGAAGACAAACTCCATCCCTTCAAACATTCTTCCCTTGCTCCTTCTTCCCTCAGCTTTATATGCTGAGCACCACGTGCTCTGGGATATCCCTGTGGTCAGTTTGGGTCCCCTGTCCCAGCTCTGTCTCCTCCCAGGCACCCCAGCCCCTCACCAGTGTGGCTGTGGGAAAAGCAGAAAAGGCCTTGGCTCTGTGTAAGCCCTGCTCAGCAATAACAAAAACATCTCTGTATGATCAACCCTGTGTTCAGCACAAATCCAAACCACAGCCCCATATCAGCCACTGGGAAGAAAGTTAACTCTACCCCAGCCAAAAGCAGCACACTCATGCACCTCATTTATAATTAATGAAAATGGCATATTACCACACCAACAGCACACTCAAATGAAGTAGGTTGTGATAAAGAAAATTCATCTCTCTGTGACCCATACAGGAAATGAGTTAGGTCAGAAATACATTGGAGCAGGTGAGAATTTTCCTTCCTTAAAGAGGAGACAAAGGAAAGCTTTTTAGGTCTAAGCTTTGCCAAAGAATCTCTTACCTCAGATTTGAAATTCTGGTGATATGGGAAGCTGCTGGATCTGATTCCTGCATAATGACTTGTGACTTTTGATGGTGAAGGGTAGGGAATATGCTATCCCAGTGCTTATGCATTGCCAACAGAAATGTGGCCATCATCCTGCCTAGCCAACACAGTAAAAATAATAATGATAAAATTGGTGCTATCGTGTTTTCCCCTGTTATGCTGGGAAAATGAGAAAAAACATATTTTATATTTTTTAATATATAAATGGCTGAATTCCTATATGGCCTATTTTATGACTGAGAAAAATAATACAGGGTTTTAAGCAAACTCTGGAAAATGCCTGAGGCAGATCAAAATCCTTACAATTTTTTTAATGTGAACTGTCTAATTCTAGCTTGCCTAACGGTTGACATTGGTGTATCTTAATACAACATTGGATGACAAATTTCCCAGCATTCTGTGTCCACAATGACCAGAACTGTTTTGGTTTTTTGTTTTTTGTTTTTTTTGTTTGTTTGTTTGGTTGGTTGTTGGTTTTTTTGGGGTTTTTTTTTTTGGGGGGGGGGTGTTTAAATTTTTTTAACCTGTTCTAAAGATTAGTACTAATTCACTGTAAGTGAAATGGAAGTGGGAAAAGGGGAGAAGCTGCTTTGGAAATTTTGCTTTCTAATGTTGTATAGAAATCTTGCCTTCTGAAGGAGGAATATGCCAGTAACAATCTCTTGAGACAAACCAGTTTTTTGGTATGATTGGAAACACATAGAAAACACATATACAGTTCTTTCATTTCCATCTCTTAGTTAAAATTTAATGTGAATTCGTGAGTCCCTGTTGTCTAGTGAAACTTTTAATCTTAACCTGAGGTACAGGTGTTGCACATCCTAAGAAAAGGATGTTGCATTATGGCTGTTGTGTCTATTTGCTGACAATGTGAGAGAATTAAATCTAATGACCTAAACTATTTCTTTTGCTCTCTTCATTAATTACTCCTGATCAAAATCTTAAGCAGTTTTCTCTCCAGTGCTTTCACTCCTGAGGTCCTCACTGTTGCATCTGAAATCTATAAAGATCTTGAAGGATAGACACATAATCCATTCTTTGTGCAAAATATTTTATAAGATATATTATATGCTGTGACCTTATGTTTCAGAGGACTCTGTTTAATTCAATGCATTCACATGTAATGTGCTCCTTCTTGTCACCTTAATTTGAATCCCTGTATTTTTAAGATTTTATTATCCTTCTGGAGTACTAGGATAATGTATTCTTTTCCATCTTCTAAAAATAAAATTATATAAATGCTAATGAAAAAGTTACTTTTGCCTTCAAAAATATTAGCAGTCAGGAAAGATAAAACTTCAGAAACTTGAAAGCATAAGGTAATAAAGACCAAAAGGAAGACCAGGGAGGCAGGAAGAGTTGAGAACAAAACTACCCAGGACATCCCTAATTCATCATGAGAAATTTCCTATTTTGAACATTTGTTCACTTGAAAGACCTGTACCCAGTCTCAAATCTAGAAAGTCAAATAAATAAGTACAAGAACCTAAATTTTATATGTGGAAAACTTTAAAAAATATCTTGTGTATGAGACACACACCCAAAAAAAAAAAAAAAAAACTATCCAAAGCCAAAACAAACAAAACTGAAAGAAACCCCTTTTAATCTCCATCAAAATAAAAGGAATAAGTATCCTAGAAACATGGAGACAGAGGATATAAGTGTGTGTGTTTATGTGTTTGTTACTTTTCCCTTGGCTCATCTCTAAAGCTGATTTCAGCAATTTTTTTTTGCCTTTTTTGGGTTGTCATTTTGGGGAGTTTTTTCCTACTGGTCCAAAACCAATAAAAGTAAAACCCAAGAGATAACTGAAACAATTTTTGTTTATATGTGGTTTTGTGGCCACATATATGAACCAGAAGTAGAAAATAAGAAAGGTACAACAATTTATGGAGAGTATGTGGAGAGACATTTTTGCCTTTGGTGGATTTGTGTAAGTGATTTTTTTGGTGGATGAGAGAGAGGATTCTAAATTAATCAAAGCACAGAAAATGTTCCTGTTGGAGACAAGAGTAAAGTGATGTGTGGTCAGTGACACATAAGGATACAACTGAGCATCAGATTTTTCCTATTACAATAATTTGAAATGAATGTTGTTTATAGTTAGATGAACAGCAACAGTATTGAAGATCTGTGGTTCTAAATTATGCATGCATTTGTTAGAGCTCAGTAAACTCTAAATAATCAAATGGTTTGTCAACATCCTAAGAATTGACCTGATACTTGTCTGGACTTACATCTTCTCTCTGTCACTCTTACTAGGCAACACATAACACAAAGGGAAACACAGCATGGTTTCAAATCATAGTATTTGTCTTATTGATTCACATCTGCAATTAATAAGAATAAATTGTGTCCATTCCAAAAAAAGAAAATATTGATCATCTTTAAAGATATGCAGTTATTAGCTTTATGGCTCCTCAATCCCATTAACTGCTTGCTTAGTTCCAGTAATTGTAATTCATAACTGCAAAAAATAAAATTTCTGGTAAAGACTCCTGACACATGTTTAGATACATATGAGAACTAATGATGATTTATAAGGTATAGATCATAGAAATAAACATTTTCCTACATGGAATAGACAAAATATTGCATTTTGAGCTGGAGTTGTGATGTAGTCAATTCCTAAATTTGATTTTCACTTTTCCATCTACACTGAATTAATCTCTCCCATCTCCAAGGAGAAAGAATAATGCTGCAAAGATCAAATCAGAAAATATGGGAGTAGAAACATATAAGTTGGAGGTCAAATATGAAGAATTATTATTTCAGCTAACTAACCAGATGAAAATCCATTTAATTATGCAAAATTAGTAATGTAAAGAATAAAATATCTGCAAATAACTGGGCAAGAAGAAGAAGAAATCTATTCTTTTTCAGGAACAGAATCTGTTTTTATAAAGCTGGTGATGATAAAATATTACTTTTCGATATTTTTAGTTTTTTTGAGGCTGACAGTGTTGATATGTGTTTTGTTATAAGTGACCCTGCCTTGAAGATGCTCACACTGGAGCAGAGCTTAGGTCCTTGAGGGCATGGACTCTCCACTGGGAATCTGGCTCCAAGTTCTACTTTCAGCAGTCATGGTAGTGTATCACTGACATTAATAATGTAGGTTATATCCATTGTCTCACTTGCATTATATTTTATAAACTAATCCTCGAAAAGTTTTAATGTCAGTGTGTTATTTTTAAGCAATTTCCTTTTTTCATTTCTGCACTGGTCATGGGAAAATAAGTAAGCATCTGTGAGAGATTAAACTGTGCTATTTAGTGCACTCTAAAGCCACACTTAAGTCATCTTACAATCATCTTATATTCTTTTTGGCTTGAAAGCAGTAGTAAGATGTTAACAATGTGAAAGGCAGCAGATATAACTACATATTATATCATAAGAAGAGACAATTAGAAAACGGGTATGAGATGAAGTACCTGTTTAGAAAGCTGTAATTTTGACTGGTAATTAAACTCAAGTGTTTCATTCTCCCAGTCAGCTCATCAGTGACTCTAGAAAATAAATGATCTGAAATTGAAATCTGTTAGCTGAAACAATAGTAATTAATTACATTTTTCAAGGGACAATATATTCTCAAAGCCTGTTTCTGGATAAGCTCTTGAGCAATATATACTACAATGTACAGGTGGCAAATGAGGGACAATAAGGAAAAAAGATAACTTAATCTCAATATTCATGAAGCTTCTAGCCTAGCTTACAGTCTAACACATTTTTCTTAGAAAACAGAATTAGGAAAACTTTCCTGCAGTATGACATGGTTAATAGTTACCACCTTTGCTCATGTGAATGTAAGACAGTATTCTAAGGATTTGCTGCAGTGTTGTTGCTGTTAATTACATATACAGAGAAATTGGTGATAAAAAGGACCTAGCAGGTCAGAAAGTAATATTTCTTTGCAATGAGGGAATTCTCCCAAGAGAACACCCTCTTATGTTTTTCCTCTATATTGGATTTAAGGCTTGAAGTGCTGGGAATTCCCCTTTTGTTCTGGGAAATTAATCGATTCTACTTTTCCTAATTTTTTTCAGACTAATTTTTTTTCTGATTAATTTCCTTCAGTTGCCTCAAGTTATTGTGTTTACTCCCTGCATGACTATCAAGGCCTTCTCAGTTTTTGTTTAGCTACTCTACACATATTAAAATTTTAATCTATTCTTGTATGTCAATCCCTTCAGACCTCTTATATGTTTCAGTATTTTTCTCCATAATCCTTCTGTTCTGCATACTCATTCCTTTTATCAAACATTCACAGTGAGTGCTGCATTAAAAGCCTCTATTATTGACCCAGAGATTTTATAGAGTGAAGTAAAGACTTCCAAAAGAGAACTCACAGTTTTGAAATTGTTGAGGTAAAATATCTACCCGTTCTTTCCTCCCTGCAGAAAAGGTGCAAAACTGCATCTCTAATGATTACCTCAAGTTTGTGTGTTATGATAGTGGCCTTAAAAGAGGAATTGAAATTAATATTTCCATGATGAACCAGTTGAGAAGCAGACAAGAGATGTTTCCCAGCCAACATTGAAGATAAACAAGCATGCTGCCAACAGCACCTCCCAGGACAGGCCACAGAGACAGCTGTGATAAGAATTACAGATTTATACCTTCAGCAGAGCTCCACAATAATTTGGATTAATTTGTTCTGGGATATGGATGAGTTTCCTGCTTGCAGCAGCATTAACTTTACTTAGCTATATCATGTTGGTTACCACAGTTCCCCAGCTGTCCAGGAAAAGCCAGGCAGAAGTTTTCTGCTTAGGCAAGAGGAGTTCAATATCTTCCTTCTACACTAGCCCACCACTCAGGCTCCAAAGTAGATTTTTTTCTCTTTTCAGTAAACCAGAATGCAGAATCCTCCAGAATACAGGACCCCATGTGAGAGTGTTCACAGTGCCCTGATCAAGCACTAGATAAGGTTGGGAGTGAGAAACAATATCTCTTATTAAATCACCAAAATTATCAATGAAATAAACAAACAAACAAAACCATAATAAAAGATAGAGAATCTTAGGCATTATTCATGGAACACCAGAATTTTATACCTTATTAACATAATTTTTTTCTGCCCTTGCCATTGGAGATTGCTCAGTCTTGTCCTATCTTCATCAAATGGTCCCTCTTGTAAAGATCAGACAGCTCACAGCACTTGAGAATCCATCAACAGCCTTTGTATGAGAATTATAAACAATTATCAAAGAAATGTCTGTATTACTACCCTATACATCCTTAAAAACTTCTTGGCTTGTTATAGACAAAAGCTCTCCCATCATTCCCATATCAAAAATAGTATGTTTTTAAATTTTCAATTCCCTGAAATTAAAAATTTTAGCAGCATAACAGAATAATAGAATAATTTAGGTAGGAAAATGAAAGAAACCAAGATGATATCAAGCTGTTCCTAATCATCAGAGAATATCCTTTTACCTTAAATTGCCTCTTAGAATTTCAATTATTAAGAGGAAAAAATTCGTATGTCTGTTAATTAGGCTGCTTCTATAGCTAAAAACCAGTGCTAGAACATCATTCATACTTAAAGGAGACAAAGTTATGAAATAGCTTGTATGGAGAAGTCCCTAGTGTTTCATGCAGATAAGTGTCAGAAGAAGACGAACGATGAAAAGGCAAAGAGTTTGTCTGACACCTGTTTTAAATCAGTGGCCTGTGGATAGAATCCAGCTGTTATGAGGCAGATTTTCAACACAGGATTCCTAAAGATTGCAATGCACCAAGGTGCAATGCACCAAGGTGACACAATTTGTGTGGCACTCAGTGACTGGCAACAATCATACTGACACATGTAGAAGCAGTGTTCCCATCCTTGCAAGCTGTCTGCAGAGCAAAGACAGGATGGCATAAGCAGCAAGACTCAAACCCAAGAATAATAAATCATATTTATACATAATTCAGTGGACAAGAATATTTCTCTGAATTTCTAAACCAAAACTTTAGTAATAGATTATTAATCCAAACTTCCTACATGATTTCAAAAAATGAGGCATATTAAAACATCTGAACAGACTTGCAGTGTTGGATTTCCTGTTTATTTATTTATTTCTTTGTATTGTGTTAGTGCCCTGGAATAATTGCAATAGGCAATAGGCAAGTACATTATAGAGATTTGCCATTTGCCAGGAAAGCTCAGATTGTAATATAAAACAAGAAGCACACAGAGGAAGCTTTGTCACAGAGCTGTCTCTTTCCAACTGTACTTCTCAGGGTACATCACAGAACTGAGAGTAAAAACAGAAAAGAAAAAGGCACAAAAGAAGCACAGAAAGTACAAGGTTGTGTGATTGTAACAGTCTATGAGAGCTCTGATGAAGAAAACACTTAAACATATTCTTAGCTGCTGGCTCATGACATTGTTTTTTGAAAATTGGATACAAAAACTATGAAAATCTAAGATTCCAAAGTAAAAAAATAATAAAATTCCCTAAAGCATTTATTTATCTAGTAAGATCATTGAACCTTTAGTTTAGCCAACTATTGCTTAATCAGTATGTATATTTACATGAAAATAATACTTAAAATAGTCTAATGATCTGAAATATCACTGTACAAATTCAGTGTTTCATTCCTCCTTCCTTCTTGTTTGAAAGTTTGAAACTCTCTAAAGACAAAATATTTGCCAATATTCTTTAGCCATCCCTTTATATATGTCAATACCATGCTACTATAGCCATAGGAATTTCAGATGCCATTTAGCAGAGCATCTCAATTAAGAAATCACATAACCTACAGCATTCTTTCTCACCTCACAAAATACAAAATGTTGTATCCCTCATAAGCAAGGCACTTCTCACTCAAAGGAACTTTCCTTGACAAATAAGAAGGAATTAATTATATTAGGCATACAATGATTTTGAAAAATTATGGAATAATATCACTCAAATGACAGAAAAGGAAGCAAACCATGAACACAACTATGTAACTAGACAGGCACAAGTACATATTGAAATTTCCTCTTAATATTAATAATTTGGACAGCTTCATTTAAAATCTTAATTCAAAATAATTTATAACTTTGCTATGGGAAGTTAATTGGTGAAGTAATATAAATTCCTGTTTTTAAATTGCCATATGATCAAAATCCAAACCCATAGAAAACTGCCATAAGAACATATTAGTTTTGAATCCCAATGATTTACTATGGTCATTCAAACTTTGAAAGTTTTTTAACTGTATGTTATTTACAGACTTACTTAGCCTCCAGTGACATATAGAAGAAAAATCTGACTTTGATGTTTTAGGTGAATAACTTTTCTGCTTTTAGTGTCTTCAAACTATTACCTAGGAAAATCGGATTTAAAAAATCAAATGGGTTTAGAGGACAGTCTTTGGCAAACATTGAAGTTGAGGAAGATCATGTTGTGATGAGAGGAAAGAAGATAATTTTTCTGCCTGATGAAGAGCAGATATTTTGTTTCTCCTACGATTTCTCTTAGGCATCTAGGCAGTACATTAGAACAAATTCAGTTGGAAACTGGAACAGGATTAAAGTTTCCCACTTTTTAAAGTGGGAAACTGAACTAAAGCATTTTTTGTTTGGATTTTCTAAGCCTAACAGTTAACACTGAAAATAAAAATAATTGGAAACTAAATTTTCACCTTTATTTTCACAGTTTTGGAAGTTTTTTAAAAGTATTGTCCTTGTGTTTGTTGAAGAGAAAAAGTCCTTAAGGCTGGCAAACTAGCTGCACAGAAGCCTTGAGAGGAAGGAATTTTCTTGAACCTTGGTTTCTTACAGACAGACTTCTTACTGAGAAACAGAGTCCTGCCAAAATGAAACAGATTCCTTATGCTAATTTTGTACAGACATCAATGGCCTCAGATAACAAAGAACAAAGACTATTGTAAGATCATGTGTATGTAACCAATTTTATTTGGTAAAATAGGTATTTGTTCATGTATGTAACAGACATTATGAGAGAAGAGAAAAAAAATTCTGTTTCTGATGCATGGCAAAGGAATCAGATAGAAATTTTTCTGACCACATAAAATCATCCAAAATTTGCTGCAATTAATTTTGAGCTGCCTGGCCACATTCAAAGTCAGTAGCAGCAAACAAAAACAGCAGTTTACTTTGAATACTGGTTTAGCCTAAATTAACATGCAAAATTTGCAAGTCTTTTTTCTGGTTTTGCACAATTATAAGACTGGATGAGAAAAATTAAAATCTGTCATAATGAAAAATTGCAAACCACAAAAGCAAATGACAGATTTACTGCTTCAAATCAGAGGATGTGATTTAAAGGGAAATTTATGTTCATTGATTAAAATTTTTCTGAGAAAGTTTTGGTGCTCATATAAAATAAAATAGAAAATCTTGTACAGATCATCTCAAAACTCGCTATGACTTTAATAAAGAATTTTTGCACTATTAATTTTTTCATTACATTTCCTGTTGGAATAATATTTTTAATTCTATCATAGTTAAATAGTTGGCTTTGTTTCTAAGAAAGTTTTCATATTTTTTAGTTTTGATTATAAAATTAGCTTTTTGAAGCCTTCTATGTTGAGCAAGTGTTTCCCAACACACTACAGATTTTTATTTTAAAAGATTTGCTTTTCCCAAATGTTACACCTTATGATCTATTCTCTCTTCAGCAATTCGGTGGCCTAAGTTGTAGCAGTGTAATTACATCCTCCAGATCTCAGCAGTTTCTTTTGAAATGTTCTGAAGTTTTTTCTGTTTTCTGAAATTTTGTGTTCCCAGCTCAAGAACTGCTGAGGACTCTGACCTGATCGTGAGGATCCATCTTTGGGTAGCACTCACATCCAGCTCCCCATGCCATAGAATATAAAAGAAGGCAAAGGTCTTGCCCAAAAATTTTAAGACAAAGTATATGGGCAGTGACTGAACAGACATGTTAGACACAAAAATTATAATAAATTTTCTTTTCTAATGCTCTTAAAAAGGTTCATATCCAGATGACTATGCTAGTCTACTATTTTTAAGTTCTTGTAATTTCCTTTGTAATACCATTAATCCATCTGGTTAGAGTTTGTGGATGTTCTTTAAGAAGGGATGTCAAGGAGCAATCTGAAAGGAAAGGAAAGAGATGGGGCACAAGTTGCTTAACATCTGTGTGAAAAAAAAATAACTAAAAGAGAAAGTTGTACAGGCAAATTGAAAGATTAAATTTGAGATATAATTGGAAAAATGCCAAACATAAATCCTCAGTGGAATATTAGGGTGGTGCAAGGAGTTGTGGTTTTCTCCTTTTCCTGCAGTATGTTTTTGAAAAACTTTTTGGATGGTACACAGAAGAGGCTAGAGAAAGTCAGCCACTCTTGGGATGCAGATATTACCCTGGCAGAAAGAACAAGGAGTCGTGATTTAGCACCTAAATAAAGCAGCTAGTGGCAGCAGAGCGTAAGGAAAATAACGATCTGACCTTTGTGCTTGCCATGGCTTTTCAGCCCAGGAAGAACAGAGAAGGGATTGTCACAACTGCTGCTCCTCCTAAGCTGTTGACTCAGTAAAAAGGCTCAAACTAGCTACTAGGATTAAATTGGCAGGAAAATGCATGAATACAATGGTGATATATTGCTGGGGTTTTTGCATCTGTTTTTTCTTAGTTTTGAACTTTTCACGTACTAAAAATTCTAAGAAACTTAAAGGCAAATGGCATACTACAACAAAAGCTCTTTTAAATTATTTTCTTTTAAATTATTTTCTCCCTTGCTTTACAACAAAGATTGAAAAAGCTATTCCTGTAATTTTCTCTTTTTTTTTTTTGCTACTACCACACAGTAAATAAGATACTTGGTTCTGACTCTTTATTAGTTGTTGATTTACAGCATATGCTTCACACACACAAATGCCCTTTTTCAATATATCAGAACACAAAACCTAACATGACATAAAACATAATTGATAAATTGCAAAAATGAAATGACAGAAGAGGCAGCACTGTGGATTGAACCTTTGAGGGACTGAGACATCTGAAAAATGTTACATTTTGCACTCCAAAGAATATTTCCAGACTGCTCTCCAAGTTCATATTATTTAACTCAGAAATTCTGTGAAATAGTCCAACTTACATACTGAAGGCATGTTGTGAAATCAATAGAATTTAGCCTCAGCAGCAGCTGTAAGATTTGGCCTCTGGACAGTGTAAAAGAAGAAAAAAATATTCAGGAAGAGCATATATTTTATGAGTAGAAACAGCAATGCTAATTGAATTCTACAAAGAGACTATCATTGAAATGTGAAGAGCCTTTGAGCAAATTTATGGCCACATTATGCCTTCTTTTTGCATCCCATTGTGCTCATCTGGCTCATAACTTGGCTTCAAGAGCCAGATCCTCAGCTGCTATAAATTGGCGTCATTCCACTGAAGACAGAGAAGCTGCACTGATTTATACCAGCTGTGGACCAGGCATGTTTATTCCTTCTATTTTTTTCCACTATTTGAATGAAGGTGTAGCCAGAAAAGCTACTATGGTCTAAACAGCAGATGAATAAACATAGCTGGAAGCATATCCAGCATGGCTATAACATTTCCATTGTTTGAATAAAAAGAGAAGACCCAAACTACAACTGGAAGTCAATTAATTGGACATTCAGAGACCTCCCTCATTTAGAGACCTCCCTCTCTTACTAATTACCTACCATACATACAGGCACATGCATTTAAAACTTCATTTTACTTGTAGAAAACCAAATAAAAATGTGAATATGTTCTGAGCACATTTGGTTCTTGCATGTTTGGTTTTGTGCTTTTGGTTTGGTTTTTTTGTTCTGTTGGGTTTTTTTTTTTTTCCCTAAATCAATGAGTCATCATATAGCTTTCTGAATTTCTGTGTTGATTTTTGAAACTCAAGGTCATAGTTTTATAGTTAGTCATATTAAAATGTGTATGGCATACATTTATGATCACAGTCTAACCTTGGGTGATACATATTGGCTTCTGAAATCAGAGTTCCCAGTTTTATTACATCCACTCTCCTTTTGCTTGTATCCTGTTTCATGTGAACTAAAAAATATAAATGAATATCATTATTATTTTTCCTTAACAAAAACTCAGTATCATTTTTCCTCAGTAAAGCCTTTATGATGAAGACTCCTGGACTTATGAATGTACTTTACAGCCTGAATGTTCAGCATGACTCACTCAAATTTAAGGTTTGTGTATTATGCCCAGAGAAAATAAGATGGCATTTCCTGATATACTCTCTGCACTCTGACATATACCTTCAAAGCTGTAGATATACTTAGAACAGCAGCTCTATTCTCAGCTTCTCCACAAATTAATCTGTGAGATCTGTTATGCATCAAACTGCCTCTGCCTGGATAGACCCTCAGCACGGTGAGAAGGGGCTCCTAATTTCTGAGTGACACATCCCATTCTTTGGCACTCAAAAGTAAGAAAGCTAAAAGTGTACATCAGAACATTAAAAAAAGAAGGTTTCTGAAAGGCTTTGATTGAAGGTGTCTTGAAATTTCCTGAAGTGACACTCAGTTCTTTGGAATAGCCAAAAGCTGTATTCAAATACTGAAGTACAACTTCAGTGATGTTCAGTGATGGGCCTTTTTTCTTTTTTTACCTTTAATTTTTGCTTCTTTTAAATGCATCATCTTCCATTGGAACAAGTTAATTAGCCAAGACAAATTAAGGATAAGGGTCTAATTTGTGGCAGGCTGGTACTGGCTCAAATGAAAAGCTCCAGTAACATAGCACTGGGAGCTATGTTCTTTAAAAGTATGGGGGTTCCTTCTTTAAAAGTATGAGGAAGAAAATAAATATGAAAGAAGTTTTGAAAAATATAAAAAGCATCCTTTTGTGAGGTTTATTGCCTTTAGGTAATTAATAATAATAGGTTATAAACTATTAGTTGATTAAAACTGTTCGGTTAATGAATAATTAATATTTAGGTGGATGTGATTAGTTACTAAATAATTATTGACTGACTAATGATTAATGGTGATCATTATTATTAATTATAATTATAAATTTAACTTCTTGTGTTTCTGTAGGAAAATTATTCATCCCTTTCCCTAAGCATCTTATCCCCACAGCATCTAAAGTGCAGATCAATCACATTACAGGGAAATGAGCTCCTTGTTCTCCTTAAGAATGTATCTAAGTGACTTTACAACTGTTGGGTAAATGGATGGAGCCTTTAGTTTGTAATATCCATTTGGATACAATCTCTATAGTTCCTGTTGGATTTTTTTTACCAACCCTATGCCAACAGGACATGACTCTGCTGTTGAGGTAATGTGCTTGTAATAATCTAAAATGCTACTTTATAACAGAGATGTGGAAATGTCCTTTATGTTATGCATTGAGTTTGCCATTCAAGGAAAAAAAAGGCAATTCAACACAGTATGAAATGACAGCTATTAACAGGGTAACAGATGAGACAGTAAAATGAATCTTGTAGAACTTTTTCAGGAAAAATTCTACAGATTGAGTTGTTCATCATAAAACCCAGAGTTGGAGTAATAAGGTGTAACTTCAGAGTTTTGAACTCAGCTGCTGTTATGCAAGGACAATGTGAAATTTGAGAAGGGAAAAAAATCCATTTTATGAATTTGGATTAGATCCTTTTGAAACAAACACATAAACTAGATGGTTTAGAATCAATATGGCTGGACATCAAGAAAATATGTATATGGCAAGAGAACCTTCAACAGCAAGTGGTGAGGCTGAATTACAAGTACTACATAGTGACATCAAATTTGGACCTGGTTCAACACTGGCTTCACTGAAACTTTTGAATTTGTGCTATTTACCACTCCATCAGCATCCAGAAACCCAGACCACTGAACCTCTCAACTCCTCTGTGACCATGATCTGTTCAGTATCCCCAGAAGAATAAAGAGGTGCCAGCCTGGATCACAGATTTGAATTTTAACCCCTTTCTAAATTTAGTCATTTCGGTATTACCTCCTTAGGGACTTAAATGTCAAAAACAGACATTTTGCTATCTCCAGGTATACATACTTTACATCTAGGGAGAGACTTTGGCTCATATTTGACTTCTGCCTAGGGAATCAGAAGCTTAAACATGGCAAAATCATGGTCTGTCATGCAAACCAGGTCCAGGCACGTTTGCTCCATGGCCATCAGTGTGCCCGGCACCTCTGGGTGAAGTTTCACCTCATTTCTCGTGTGGAGTCAATGAGGAGCAGAAATGTTCATGTCACTGTCAGCAACATGATGGCAGCAAGAGCTCTGAACTCCATCCTGTGGGCAAGGCTCTGCTCTGGATCTCTGTCCCCTCAAGTGAGGTCAAAGGCTGATGGCAGAAACTCATGGGTGTTTCCCCCTGTGCTGCTAAAAACACTGCATCAAGCTGCCCACACAGAGCTATTCAGTGTGTCTAGAGTGTGCTCACCCATTGCCATTCTGAAGATGTGCCAGTTCTTTGGTGTATGAAATGGAAAGTGACAGTAGGTTATAAAATTGTGTTGGATGATTTAGGTGGCTGTATTCAGTTGTAAGCAATAAATGCTGAGCTCGGCAGAAACTACTGAAGGCAAAACTGCAAGTGATTTACTAGCAATTTAAAGCACATGAGATTTGTAATGCATGAGGTCCTCAGGCCCAGCACTTCTCTTCAGTAATGGGAAACAATATTTTGGTGGAAAATGGCATGTTTAGTTTCAACTTTGCTGCAAAATATGTGGATAGCCTAGTTTTCTTCATTTCTAAGGGTGGTAGCTATTTGCATCTTATTCAAACTGCAAGTTTATGTTAAAATAAAGTTGGAAATATTAATATTCTTTGAATGAGTTTTGATATGAAGGAAAATCAATACTTCAGGATAACTAAAGCAGTGCAGTTTTAAGACTTCTGGTCTGTGATTCACATTTCATCTTATATTTGGTAAACTTGTGTAAGATTAACTCCATAGTGAGCCAATACAGCTATCCTTTGAGGGAAAAAAATGAAAATGTCATCTATTTCTGCACATGTACCAATACAGTTAAGTAGTTCAAATACTAATTCTCATTTAAGAGGGCAGTGGTGGGTGAAGAGTTGCTGGCATGAAGCTGGATACTGAGATATCACATATTTGGTGTGACAGAGATAAACACCACCCAGCTGGGGGCTTATGCTGAAGTTTTCCTAACATATCAGTTTTTAAGTTTATGAGACAACCCTCAAAATACTGTTCCATTTTGAACAGTGAGCATGTGAAAATGGTGCAGTGAATGTCACCGTGGGTTTGGAGGACCAGGAGCTCAGGTAAAATCCATGTCTTAGTTTTCCAAGTATGGGTGACCTAAACAGTGGAAGGCACAATAAGCCTGCCATCTTACAAGAGCACAGAGACAAAAGTCATTTCTACTCATCAGAACTAATCAGGTTATGCCACTTTTCCTTGGGTTGTTTTCAACATGGTCATGTTATCTTAACTCATGGGTTACGACCTCTTCTCTGTCAAAGGATTAGATGTAGATGAGTTCTGCAAACAACCACATGGTGATCTAATGACTACAAATCCTTCCCTAGTTAGCAAGGATCTGGGGTCTGGTTTCTCCTATGGTACCAATAGCTGAGCAACAGTCTACTGATAATCCAGGATGGAGATGAATGGTTTGTCTTGGCTGGCTCTGAATGCTGCCCCAAATATCCCACCTTCTGTGTGTTCCTGTGTCAGCTCTGCCTACCACACACCTCCTTGTGTGCACCTTTGCAGAAAGGATTGTGTTAGTTATAGAAGAGCTGCTGCAAACATCCTGTAAGAGCTGAAATGAGGGATGTGGGACTCCAGGGGCTCTCCAAAATGCAGTTTATTCCATCCAAAAGATGTTACAGCAGTCCAGGGTCATGGGCAACAGAGCCTGTGCCTACATCTGTCAGCTCCAGCTGCAGGCAGGCCTGGAGACCCTTTGGTTTTGGTTACAAAGCATTATATACTTTTCTTTGCTGAGCATCTTAATACACTAGAACCAATTTATACCTTATTTTTTATCTATAGCCTATCATAACTACTAGAATTACCATATTCATGTTACTATTCTCCAATCTCTAAAAGTTAGTACATTACAGTTTAAGCTAGAAATTGTTTTTCAGTTTTCTTGCAGTGGAAAATTCTGAGACCTTTTTTCTACTTGCAACATCGGCAGGCTTGTTTGCCTGTGCTATCTTCCTGCTTGGTAAAAACATCTTCTTGTTTGGGGTGGGTTTATCCTTTGCTCTAAGCCATAAAAACCCCTTCTAACTAACACACCCTTTGCCTCTTTGGTTATCCAGTAAGACTGGCTCAGCAATTCTTTTCTTCTATATCAAAACTTGCTTCCATCTCTATTGCTTCTTCAGATTCTACATTCAAAAATCTTTCTGCTAACATACATATCTGTGAGACTTTCTTGTCAAACTTTCACCCTTCCCAACATATCCTGAATTTCAAAGCTAGTACAAAGGTCATGGAATACTTCTTCTGCATAGGTAGATGAATAGGTGAAAATTGAACCCATTCATCCATTTGCTGATGAAGATTAAAGCCCAGTAGTAGGCAATGAAATTATTGTTGGAATTATGCTTCTATTTTTTATTTTCAAATCTCTGGTTAAAAATTTCCTTCACTGAAAACTTGAACCTTTTTAAACTTTGTTTATCACAGCTAAACTCTAAAAAATTTTCTATCCAGAAATACAAGTTACTTGACACTCCAAATCCTTAGATTGGCAGCATGAGGCAGGAGGGAGGAAGTTAAAGCTGTGAACTAGGTATTTATGCTTTTATCCTGAATCTATTGAAACCATGGCAATACATCAATCATTTCTGTTCTGCCACTGAAACCCCTCCTAACTTGGTCAATGGAAAGGATTAAGATGAAAGGAAAGTTGTAAAATCACTTTCTGTCTAGTGGCAATGTACATACCCACTTAGAATCAAATATCTATACTAGGAGCTATAACTATTGAGAGGCAGTTTCATGTCCTACTATGACTTTCCCCCCATATTATTCAATTGGAATTAAAAAACATCAAAATCCCAAAAGCTTTCAAGAACTAAAACCTGAAGGTAAATCAGATCAATCCAAACTTTTCACCATAGTTTCTGGGTGAATTTTTTTAAAGTTTTGTTTTCTTTTTTAAACAAAGCTTCCATTTATTTTTCCAGAAAAAGGTTCACTTTTAAAATGTTGTGTTGGACTTTTTTATTTGGAGTTATTCAGGAGTGACAAAATGTTTAGATAACTAAACAAACAAACAAAAAAAGATTGAAAAATGAGAGAATAAAATTATTTTGGATAGCCTTGAAGGTAGAGACATGAAGGATTTTTGATAGTCAAAACTGCTTTAAAAGAAGCAGATCTTAGTAATCAGGTTTTATGGCAGTGGGTGAGAAAAATTTACAGGACTGCTAGAGAGAAGGCTAATGTAGAAATTACATGAGAGGTCTTGAGGGATTAGGGATGTCCAGAAAGGACAGATCACAAATGCTACTGAAGAAAGTAACAAGATTTAGGCACATTCATGGCATGAGGAAGAACAAGATCTGAATATGCTCAGAGTTGCTCTCCTTCTTTCACACACAAACAATTTTCATCAGTCAAAGTGTTTTTCCCCATGTGTGGGTGCAGAAAACAAGTGGTATTTTCATCAATTTCTTCTATTTCTGATTTCCTCATTTTTAAAAGTGTCTAAACAGCCAAATCTTTGAAGACGTAAAGCAATTTGCTTTTGATTTCTTTAATGTAATTGCCCCTTTTACTCTCCCCCTCATCTAAATTTTGTGGAGCCTTTTTTTTTTTCTTTTTATTTTTCATTTTTATGAGCAGTGTGTTTACAACATTTTAAATCAAAGGGATTGGATTCTGGAATACTAGAGATCACTATTTTTCTGAATTCGTACTTCAAAGGAAGTTCAGAAATAGGAAAGGATTTGCAATTTATGTTCAATAATTGGAGTGGAGCACCTGCTAAGGCAGAATATTAGATTGTTTCATATAGTGACAAATGATGAGACACTGATGTCCAATGACTCTTGTAATGTAAATTGATTTCAGATTACTGTGGAGTCTCTCTTTAGTTGACAGTGATTGTGCAGACTGCTTTGAAAAAGAGTTAGTGTGCTCTAAATCCATGGGTTTTTACTCTGTGTTTAGAGGTTTCAGTAGCATGGTTTCAATGAAGACTGTTGAAGCTGTGACCATATAGAATTTACTTTGAATAAAACCCTTTTCCATACCAGGAGATTTCATTTTTGTTTCTCCCCATGAGCAATATGGCCACAGTAGTTAGTCACTGTCATTTCACACTCCAGAGCCTGCTGAGAGATAGCAGTCACATTTGTCTTTCCTCTTTCTCTGGACTTCTGCCTGAAGTCTTTCTTCCATGGAGCACTCCATTACAAGTTGCTCAGAAACAGCAGGGAAGGAGTCAAGAGATGCAGAGCCCAAAGAGGAGGGACCCGTGAGTGTGTGCCTGCTTAAAATGTACCTGGTGTTCAGATGAAACTGTGGCATGTGCAGGAACATCTCTGCAAGTGTTTAGACCCAGAGGGATTGTGGTAACTATTTATCATATTATGTCAATCTATTTCAAACTTCCTGTCATAATAATAGAAAACCAAAAGAAGATCCAGATTGTGATTATATAGAATTCTTTTTTTAAAAGGACAACAACAAAAGAAATAAACTTTCAAGGAACAGATTTTTTTAGATCTATTTCCCTCAAATCCCCTTTTTGTAGGATAGATATCACATTCTGCTTTGAATTTTATTAATGACAGTAGGTCTCAAGACTAATGGTGCCTGTTTTCAGAAATTTTGTCATATGTGAATAGTATTTGAATATTCTTATCTTTCAGGGTGGGATGGGAAGATAGAGGAGGATTAAATCGGTTTTTTTATAACATTTTTGTCAGTCATTTGAAATGTCTCACACTTTAATAAAGGGCATATTAAATGCAGACATATAATCTGAAGATTTATCCTGTAGTCACTGAAAGCCACAACTGTACAAATTAATATTTCAGAGTAAACTGCATGTAAGCAGATTGTCTTTCTTTTTGCATGTACAATTTCCATTTGTGTGCACATCTAAGCCTAATATTTTTAAAGACACTGTATTATGTAATTCATTCTTTTGCTAATAATTACTCTGCAATCAAGAAAAAGATTAACTTACATGTTTGGAGGGACTTGGTGATTGGCAAGGACAGTCCCCTTTTATTATGAAAATCTGTATTAAGTAAACCCATGCTTAAAATATGAAACTGTATTTCTCACTATTTTCTTGACTTGTGCAACTTAAACATGGTTAATGAAAGAACAGTGTGGTCTACTTTAGATTACATGTTTAATTCTATATGTTTTTATTACCTGAAATTCTTTTAATTAATCTTATCATCATAAAAATGAACTTTTACCAGATATTTATCATTCATCCTTTTTGGAAAAATTATGCAAATTTTCAATACTCAGATATATGGTATGTCTAACATGGTAAATTGTGATTTCTTTTTTTTCACAAATATGTTCCCACTATAGGAATTCAAACTATAATGAAAAATTATGAAAATGCTCATCACTAAAAACTTTTGAGTTGAATTTAAAAGTAGGGGCCTTTTTTTTTTTTGTCACAGAGCTGGAAGTAACCTGTACATTTTTTCTCAAGTATACTGTTCTGTTGGCTTAACTGTTTTTGGTTTTATGTATAAAGTTCATTTATTCTTAATTAGGCAATGGTAATGGTCAGGAGTGACACTGAGATCGCTCTTGGAAAAAATTAAAAAAAAAAAACCAAAAAAAAAATCTAAACCAAAACTCTGTTCAACCTAAAGAATCTTAATAAGACAGTAAGAGCAGCTTAAATTTAAGCAAACACATACACCTGTGTTTAATCTTTAAGCTTTACATCTATAATCTATTTCTATAATTTATGTCAAATCTTTTGATGAATGAGTTTAATGCCTGTAATAAGGACCATTACAAGAAAGGTTAAAAATGTGCTATGGGTTTTCAGTAATTCTGTGGTATTGTTACAATGTTTATTACACCATCACTGAGATGTGGATGGAAATTATCTTTTCCCCCTAGGCAGTTTGATATTAGTTCAATTTAGCTCTTAATTATTCACTTTCTATTGTAACCTGTGATTTTTACCTAATTTATTTTGTGTGAGTGCAGCAGAGAGAGGAGTGGAATGTTTAAAGGTAATCCATGTTCTTCACCACAGTGCTGAATCAAAACCACAATCAGATATAAAACAAGAGTTCATCTCCATAGTATTTAGACTTGGCCAATGTAAAAGAATCTTGTCCTACACCTGTGGCTAATTGTGGCTGTTTGAAAGTTTCACCAGACCCTGGGGTTATCCTCGCAGCACCTTGGAATGGGAAAATATCAGCTGCCCATTTGTTTCAGTAAATTACCTCAGTTTATGTGAGAATATGTGAAAGTTGTGATATGTCCTTGGTTCCTTGTATGGTTACACTGACAGCTTCTTTGTAAATTTGTTTTCTGGTTAAGACTTTTCTGATGAATTACAGGGCAGAATTCCCAGCATGACCCTCCAAGTGCCTGAGACATTTCTTCAACTCAGCTTCTGTAATATCAATCCAAAGTACTCTGTACACTAAAAAAAACCCCAAAAAACAGACCACAAACGAAAAAAGAAAAAACCCACCCACACAAAAAACCAACCAAACAACCAGAAACCCAACAAAAAAGCCACAAATAAACAAAGCAACCAAAACAAGACACAAAACACCGATAAAACCAAAACCAGCTAAACAAACCTTTCCATAAACTGTAATTCAATACAGCTCATCCAGTGGGGGTACAGCAGGCATTAGTCATTCATGAGAGTTAGTACCCTGTTTGAGATGATTACATCTGAATGCCCCTGACCTCTGTACATGGAATATGGCAGAAAACAATTTTTGATTTGGAATTCAAGTCAAACTCTAAACAAAGCATTGTCTCAATGGTTCAGGAGATTTTAACACCTTTTGTCTATTCCTGCAACAGGAATTCTCCTGGCCTTATATAAAATAGAAGTACTAAAACAAAGGTCAAAATGACCTTAACTTAAGATGCTGAAAGCTCAGTAACCTGGATAGAAAATGTTCTGGTATGGCATATATTGTTCCAGGCCAAAGGAATCATATTCCATTTTAGTTTTGATACATCACCAAAAAAAAAAAAAAGATGGAGTATTTTTTGTTATAGATGGTAGCAGGTAACCTTCTGGTTATCTGTTAAAATTTTTACAGTAAACTCCAGTTTACAGTAAAAATTTTTTCATCTGGGGAGATGTTTTGTGAAAAAACAATCAGAAAGGATACACAGAAAATTTCTTGACATGTGGTCTTTCCAGGTTCTTGGGTTCAATCTGTTGTTTTTAGAATACTGAGAAGTCAAGTAAAGTCCATGCAGGCTCCTCCATGATTTTAGGCTCCATGTAATTCAATGTCCACACTGCTTTTCATTGACACGAGATGACAGTGACCACACAAACATGTAAACTGTCACTGTCACTCAGAGGGTGTAGTTCAAAGGAAATTTGAACTCACAGGAGATAGCTTAACCTGAGTCTAAGGAGCTTGAAGGAATATAAAGTGTTAAAGTAGTGTTTACACATCTCACCTCTTGACAGAGCTCAGAACTCATCTCCTCTGGAGATGCAACACCCATCCCCTCCTCCCTGCTGTGAAAAAATGCCATTTGCATGAGGGTAGGAAAGGACAATTTAGACATGGGAACTTAAAACATTAAAGTCTGTTCTCACAATAATTAGCAGAGTTCAGCCCTTGTGATTTGAATCTGCCAAGGATCAATACTTGGCTAAGAAATGAGTGCACTTTTTAGGGTTGAAATTAGATAACCTTTTCAGGAATATTAGATGTAACAATGATGTCATACGGTGTCTCATTTTGGAGAAGCCAACTATGTCTTTCAGCACAAAATAATAAGTGGCATTTCCTCTCCAGTTTTTCAGTCCGTTTTGAAAAGTCCTTCCTTTGTCAGGGTAGGTCATTTCTCAAATTATAATAAATTAAAGTAAGAAATATTGAAAAACTCTTTTTGAAAATATAAGAAATATCTCCCTTGATATTTTCTACCCTTCTTTAGCCAAAATTCATCTTAATTCACAAATAATTTTTTATCTTTCTTCTTTTCTGTAACTAGACATTCACTGAAAAAAAAAATCTTTGTCAAGGCAAAGTGCATTGTGTAAAAGCTTTGTGCAGACCTGAGGAAGCAGGCATAGTCATAGTCTATATAGTATTTTGCTGGGAACTCTGTTCCTTGCCATCTCCTAAGTAACTGGGACTACCACAATTCTAAATGAGAGCAAATGAACCTTGTTTAGGCTGTGTCTGTTTGCAAATGAGTCTATAGTGGGTATTTCTGCCTTTTACCCACTCCAGTTTCTTCTGTTTGTAAAGTTTCCCTCTTTACCAAAAGGATTACAAATTTCACTATATTTTTATCATCATACTTGAATAGCTCCAAGCAATTTATATGCATGAACCTTTTAATTGACTTAACATGCCTTTCTGAGGAGGATAAGAATTAGTTATGAAGCATTACTAAATGGGTCAATTCCCACGATGTCATAGTCTCTGGTTAGTCCTCCATTTTATGCATAAAAAAGCAAAGGCTTTTCTTACCATATCTTTAGTCTGTAGAAACCTTATGTTTTCTGTGAAATCAGAAGAGGAAGACAGATTGTTTAAACTGAGTTATTACCCATACATCCACAAGAACATACAGATTGTATCCAAGCAAGCCACAGAGATTACTGGCAAAACTGGCAAAGGAACCATTGCCCCAACTGTTCTATAAGGCAGCTGGAAAGAGAATGGGAATACATGTTTACTTCATGAGGGCAAATATTCCTACTAAAACTCTCCCAAAGGGAGTATATTTCAATCTACCAATAAAGGGGATAAATTCTAGAGAATGTTAAAGTGAATTAAAATTAATTATATAGTATTTAATCAAAAAGCATTAGTCTTGGCTTCTTTCCAAATTATACAACTTTCTTGCTGGTCTTTTGGCTAGGCTCCAGTAAAATACACTGAGTATGTTAGAAGTATGAAAACTATATCCTGCATGAAGGATGCGGACTCAGTGATCTGAAAGATCTTTGCTGCAGCCACTATATTTCTATGATTTTCTTTCAAATTAGCAGGAAATTTTCATCCCCTAACACCAGAAATAAAATCCTCTCTTGCAAGGTATGAGTTGATTTTGTTTCTCTGTCTTCACAATTAGGCCAAGACTTAATTATCCATCTTGGGTCCCAAAGGAACCAATGTCATAGTTCTTTTCCCAGTTCAGCATGCTCTTCTTTTGTCTGTTGTCATCACAATGGCATTTGGTGGGGAAGACAGGCAGCATTGGACAGGACTCTTCTTGGTAACATGAGCCAGAAATACAAGTAGGATATGAGTAATTGTTGTGAGCAGTGGAAATTATCCAGAGACCCATGGAGGAGTGATTGACTGAACCCCCTTGTTCTTAGTCCACAAAAACACCCAGATTCCATTTCTCTGCTGTTCACTCATTGTAAAAGACTCCAAAGTGATGTACCTTTGCATAGAACCAGTTATGTGGATTGAACTCCTGCATTTATCTCACAGCAATAGGAGCTTTAAATGGTTTTATATTTCATTACACTATTACAGCTGCTGAGCTGGGCAGTGCTAATGATGAGGGTTATTTTGCCAGCCACAAACAGATGGAGCATTACTGTACAAAATGCTGTGGTGCTGTGAGGACAGTGGGTGAAATCCCAGACAAGGATGGGAGTTCTGCTGGCAGCCCAGATAGTTCTTCTGCAGTTGGTTTCTCACAATATTAGTCACCATAGAAGTGTATTAATTGTGTTCAGCTGAACAGAAAATATAGACCTAGCCATTTGTATCAGAAAAGTTGTTGTACTACTTAACAGCACTGCAGAATAATTTAGGTGGTCTTTATATAGACCACCTCAGAAATACAAAATGCTATCCATATAAGATGTGAAACTAAACATCTTGTAAACATAAAAATACACATTTTTTATGTAATTTGGGGACCTAAATTTTCCCAGTGGATTGCAGAAATAGGAAAAAAACAGGAAAAAAAATAGGATACCCCCCCCATCATTGTACTGAAGTTGGACTTGATGGTTTTGGGAGGGCCCTTCCACTACAAATTCCCTATGATTCTATGAATTAATAAAATATGGGAGACAGACCAGTTTTATAGCATGGAAGTCAGAATGATTTTAATTAGAGGTGAACAGGACAAGTGTTTGTCCTAACTTTGAGATGAATATTTCCAGTCCTTCACATCATCATCTTCTAGCAAATATTGCCTCTAACCAATAAAACCCCATCAAGTTATAGTTAGGGTCCAAATTTATCACTCTTACAATACCACCCACAAAATGAATTATGCTTACAGGTTGTATTTTAAAAGATGTATTCAAATAATACCTGAGGCATTAAACAGCACATTAACATCCATGTAAGAACATCTGCCTATTTCTATATAATATTTTTCATCTAAATTGTAGGTTAATGATATGCAATATCAGTATAGGACAGAGCAATGACCAACACCTGTTTTTATTCCACATATATTTCCTTCCCTAATACAATGAATTACCTTGCAAAATGTTTTCCCTGATTTGCACCTTTACAACTTGGTATTATTTTTTCATTTTACCTCTGCCTTTCTGGTACAAAAGTATCCCAAAAGCACTATGTTTACTGCAAGTCAGTAGTGAAAAGAAAAAAAAATAAAAAGACACCCGGGATGTTATTACTTAAACTGCAAAGATATTCTGACTAGAAGCAGGAAGACTTCTAGAAAAAGAATTAAATTTTTGGTGTGTAATGAATATGGGAGAGATTATTCTCTTCCCCCATGCAGGTTATGATGCAATGCCCCCAGCCTATAAACAGTTATGTAAATGCTTAATTTGAAGCATATGAGTCATCTCAGAGCTTACAGAGTGTTAAGCAGTTTCCTCATTGCAGAAGTGTAGCCTAGACAAGAGTGATAACAAGGGTGCTTTGCTAAGGTTTCACTACCAATTTGTTTAGAGCCCTTTCCAGTGCCTAGCCATTCTGATTTTATTTATTCTTTTCCTAATAAGTTGAAAGTAATATTGCCCTACAGATTATACTGAATTTAACTTGACATCCTTTATGTAAATGCATTAATAAATATTCTCCCTTCTTCACACTTCTTCAAGTAGCCTGCCAAAAACAAATGACCTTTTTGAGGAACAGATGAAGAAATAGTGAAGGAAAAAATGAGCAATCACAAATGTAACTAGCAGTGCTTGTTATCACAGTGACATTTACTGGCCTCCACCAGAAGGAGGTTCCATTGCAATTTAAATCAAATTTGCTCAGAAGAAACAGTGCTCATAGACCTACAGCAAGCAATGCAGGCTACACTTATAACACCAATGGAGTCCAGAATAAATAAGCTCTGGTACAGAGGCAGAGCAGACCATCCAATACAGCATTTCACAGCTGTATTGCTTTCAGGATTTTAGCTATTATTTTCTGAGTATTGGTTTCCTGTGGGACATACTCAGGCCTATCATGATCCTGAGGGTCTCTGTTGCGGACTCTCATCAACTTGCTGCCCTTGTAGTTGAATTAAACTAAACAGAGGATTAGGGGACAAATTTCTCTGAGCCCTGATGGCAGGTAAATTGGAAGAGAAAGTGACAGTAAGTATCCCAAAATCCTACAGGTAGCAGAGCTGAAACTACACCTAAATGTCAAGGTCAGTAATTTTTGGGAAAAGATAGTCTCAGACAGCACAAATGGGCTTCGCAGCATTTTGGTGAATCAAACATCTTAGATTCATGGCAAGTCAGTAAAGATCACCAAGATTACAAAGTCCTCACCTTGAATACTGATAGCCATGAGGGATGGTTCCTACCTGAGCAATGCAACTGGAAGTCAGAATTTCCTGTGGGCTACAAATGTCACTTTGGAAGATGCCTTCCTGTCCAACATGACCACTGCACCTGTGGTCTTGGTGCATCCTGGGTCTTGAGGTGGTCAACAGGAAGGCAATCTACAAGCTACAGCTTTGAGAAGCTCAAGCTGGACTTTCAAAGACTATGTTTCCAGGCAGAAAGACTAATAAGATTTTCCAAGATCATTGATATGAAGCTTGTAGCAGAAAAACCTTGGGATCCCTTGCCCCAAGTAATTTACTTTCCTTAAAAAAAATTTAAAACTCTGGGAAAATAAGTGGTCAGGGTCCAACTGGGTTACCAAACTTCTTCCTGCATCACTTGAATACAAATTCTGCAAGTCCTGGGAGAGATCCCACAATCTTGTTTAGCCAGCCAGCCTTGCTTTTGTGACTATCCTGGTCTAACAGCTCTAAGGTGCTGACCTATTCAAATTAAATAAACTAGCAGACAGGGAAAAAAAATCAATAAAATAAAATGGCAAATCTTTTTTATCAGAAATCCTGTCTCATGGAAATCTCTGCTTTTCATACTACTGTCTAAGCCACAGAAAATTAATTCTGTTGAACCCAATGTGTCCACTCTATGAATTATTCATTTATGAGCAGTTGATAAATAAAACCGTAAAAAAAATCATATCATAGATTATTTTATTCCTGTCTAACTTATTTAACAATTTGCCTTTGTAATTTTAAATAATGTATTGGAGCTTTTCATGTTCTCACTTAGTGAAAGGGTGAGCTAGTAGCTCTGCATTTTTTCATTTCTTAGTGAAAATCTATGAGTTTTCAGTTCTTTACATAAACAAGAGCTCATCTGCAACATCTCCTATGGCACCAAGACAAGTTTTTATTCATAAAAGTGACATTTGAGTAACTAATAGCTTTTTAATAGAAATACCTCTACAATGAACATAGAAAGCAGAGGGTTTTTTTCCTTGTAAGCATTCATTTATGAAGAAAATGTCATGTCAACCTTTTTCTTCTGCCTTTTCGACAAATGCTCTTTTCAAACTTAAATTTCATATTCATTCTAATATGTAACATGTGCTAATCATATTAGGAATGATTCATTTTATTCAGAATGGCAAACTGCTGCTCTTAGCTAGTTCTTATTAGTAATGCCATTCCTAAAGTTACAGCAGAAGAATCTTTCTCAAGGATGAAGGAAAGTGGCTGTTCTCAGCCAGTTCTCCCACACGTCTTCTGCAGTGTCTTAGTTTGTTGACTTTGTTATCTTTTATGATCACACCTCAAAGTAATTTCATAATATTTAATGATCTCTTATGTTAGAGATCTGGCAGGTTCCAGACTTCCTCACTTTATGTGTGAAGACAGAGGTGTAAGGTGAATGTACATGTTAGCGGGGTTCAGGCTGCCTCTTGCCTGTCCTGGGTGCTGGAGATCAAGGCCTGGAGTTGTCTCCAGGCAGGGAGGTACTGGAGGTTGCAGGACACCTTTAGGATGGGGAGGAGGGATGGGATGAGACAGGTTGGCTGTGGGAACAGGACAACAGGAGTGTTGAGGGGTTTTGTTTTGAGGAGAAACAGCAAAATCCTTGTCTTGCAGCTCAGCCTTTTTTGGAACCTGGTTTTAGGCTATTGCATTGTCACTGGGTAGGTGCCAGTAGCCCATCTCTGAGGTTCCTTATTCCCACCATCCAGCTTTCCATGTGCATACCCCTGAAGAGGTCAGGTCCTAACCTAAAAGCAATCATTTTCTGCTTCTCAGCCTCTTCTTTCACACAATACTGACCGACACATTCAAGATAGAAATAGCTTTTAGAAGAATTCCTTATTGTAATATAAGGGGGGAAAAATGAGCAGGACATTGAAAAGTTACTGCTGTTCCTACTGAATTAGCTTTTTCCTCACACTCATCAGGACAGGTATTCGTTTCAGAGACTGGCTGAAATGAAATAGAAAAGATACAGGACCAAACACCCTTTGTCATCCTATTACCTGCCTTTGACACCAAGGAACTGCTGCCTGCCATCTCAGTCTTGAAAAAAAATCCTCACTTCATCTTTAAATGATGACCTAGAACAGGAACAATTTTGCTTCTTTTCCCTCTGCCTTTTATTATTCTCCTGTGTTTTTTTCAAGCTTCTTAAATAAGCTCATTATTTATCAGCTGAACTTTAGCATCTCACACTACAAAATGTTTTAGAACAACAAGTTATGTAAAGTATAGTTGAGCATACTTTCTATCCAAAATCTAATGCATTAAAAAAAAAATCCTTAACAGTTCTCTCCAAACTTGAGGTTTAGCTATCTTTGATTATACTGAGACGTGGAGAAAATAAATGATAACAAGTTGGATGCAAAGCACTCAATTGGATAAAATCACTTAGCTTTTTCTTATACCAATAAATTTACATCTTTTAAATTCTCATATAAACGCATGCTTTCTTTAAAAAGCACATTGCTTAACTTCCATCAGAACACCTATTTTTTTTCTTTTCTTTTTTATCCCAGTGCTAATGAAACATATTTTTGGTCCTATTTTATATGCGCATCCTGTTAGAACAGACAGACAAACTGCTTACAAAGGGCAGATATACGACCTTGCTTTTTATTATTTGCATTGCTGTAGTTAAAGTCTGTCAAAATTTTCATCATAAAACTTGGGCTGCTTTCAGGGACTGTGACAGTCATACCTAGATATTTGCCTCTCATGCTATTGAATGGTACAGATACAGGATGCTGGGGTAGTAATCTTTGCTCTAATTCAGTATGGATGATTGTTTTCTTTCCCACTTCTTGTGTTTGTAGATCAGTGATCCTAAATTACCATTACAGTGTTTTAAAGTGTTTTTTTTTTTTGCCTCACTATTCTCACCTCATATGATTCATATGACTTCCCTTAAGTATGGATTTTGAGAGTCCACTCTATACATATACCAGAAACTTGCTGGATGTGTGATCATGCAGTACTTAATGCTTAATGCCATCCATTTTGGACTGTTTTATAAATAATTTTCATGTCTCCATTTATGACACATTTTTAAAGGGATGGATGTCGTTTAGATGGTAAAAGACAGAAAGCAAACACTGTACCAAGCACTTTCTAAAAATCCATCAATGTTTTACTATCCAGTAGTTTATAACAGCATTTGCAAATAATTGCATCAATAAAAATCAAAGCCTGTAGCTGCAATGATATTCTTTAGAGCTGGTGATGGGCTATTTAGTACAAGGGTTAATACACCCTCTTCTTCTTCCCCAGACTTGGACTAAATTTCTAGCTCTGAACCAGAAGTGCAAATGGGTTTTGCAAAGTTACTCTGGTCCCCTGTGGACAGGTGTCCCCATTAAAAAGCCACCATGCAGCAGTGGGGACTGGGTGAGTGATGGCACACCCAGCTCTGCAGAGACCTGTGCTGGTACAGACACCAGCCTGCCACCTCTGTCTCCTGAAACCACCAAATGTCTCCTTGGACATTTTGTATCATAAATATTGCATCATGAATATTTGTCTCTGTTCCTGTAGCCAGCAGCTGTGATGCCTTTTATTTCTATTGTCACTCAAACCCTGCTTTCAGTCCTTGCTTTGAGACCTCCAGAAACTGTTAAAAGCACAAATGGCATTGTAGAGACAGTGTTCTGTATTCCCAGAGCTTGAATGGAGCAAGGTGAAATTTTCCTTCATTTTCCTCCACTTTTTAGAAATGCCATAACTCCAAAGACTCTCAGAACACTTAGAAAATATAAAAAGATAAACAAAACAAGAATAAACAGAAAACAAAACAAAAAAAATCACCCGAACATCAACAAAACCAAACACAAAACAAAAAATAAAAGCACACAAAAACCCAAACAAACAAAAACAGAGGAAAAATAAAAAAAAAAAACAAAAACAAAACAAAAAACACAACAAGAAGTTACAGCATTGGTGGGCATGCAGGGCATGCAGCACGAGGAGGGTGGGTTGTGTAGATTGTTCTGGAAATTCACAATTATGTAAGTAAAGAGGATTAATATCCTACTTGCTGACCTCAAGCATTTGGCTTCAGACACAGGAGCCCTAAACCTCTCAGAAGTTTTGCTGGCAGGACCCTTTGCTGTGCAACCATGGCAATTACAACTAAAGGAGACAGAAACAGGGCCCACATGGCTGCTGTGAGAGGATAAATCATTTCAGCCTTGCTGCTGTTCAGACTTTCCAGTATTGAAGAGCATCTCCTCTTGACAAAAATATTCAACAAACCAAAATAATTTAATGACTAATTGTTCTTGGGAAGGAAGTTGTTTTGGGAGAATCACATTTTATGATGCCCAGGACTGCACCTACTTCAAACACAGATGGGGACATGAGGCTCTGCTTCCTCCTACAGTGCCTCCAGTTTGGCCAGGTCATTTTCTGTTAAAGAGGAAAAGCCAACGTGAAGCCAGCCCTTGATCAGGTGTTATTTAGGAGTACAAGAAACTCTCCCCCTCTGTCCTGAGAGATACAGGAATAGCTACTCTTTTAGAGGGGAATGAAGTTCACTGGTCTTCACTCACATCAAAACCAGAGTGAGATAAGGGGTTGGGAGCAGTGGGCAGGCTCTGCCATAGAAGAGGAGCTTTCATACAGAGTGAGGACCTGCAGGGTGGATCTGTATGGCTCAGGAATGTGTGGCAGGAGCCCTCCCTTTGGCCAGACATGTAATTTCCCCTGTGGGAATTCTTGTAACTCAGGTCCTCTGCTCCCAAGGTCAGAAAGCAGGGTACAGCATCAAGAATTCAAACTTGCTCCCATTTATAAACTTCTTTAAAGTTTAAGTTTTCTTTAAACTTCAGGTAGCATGTATGCAGTGCCAGCTGGATTTTTTTATTCCATTTGTGATATTTGTTCAGCTGCCTATCACCAAGCATTGTCTATCAATCTGCAGTTTACTGAGGTATAATCAAAAAACCACCTGGATGCCTTTCATGTGGAAAGGAAGCCAATCAATAGCATTGGATTATTCCAGCATGTGTATGGTCCAAGAGTATGGCACATTTGTCACAGGGAAGCAAATTAGTTTCTCCATTTGCATCTTTGTGAACCAGAGGGTTTTGTTCTAATGGATTTCGTTTCAGTGTTTTCTTAGGAAAGCACTTATTAACTAAAGGTTAATTTCTTCACATGTGTGAGAGAAAGACTACATAATGTAATGACTACAGTGTAAAAGCAGAAAGCCTAGTGCTCTTAGGAACAGCATGCATTCCCATTTTATGCAATGGAAACATTTGATGTGCTAGGATTTTAACATTATATGAACAGATACTAGTCCATATGATATTTAATTAAATGGTAAGTTGTTTCTAAAGTTATGCTAAGAATTAGTATTTTCTCTGTCCATTGCATTACACCTTCTTGATTTAAAGCAGAAGCACATTTAACTATATATATTTACATATCTCACTCTTTTTCATTCTTCTCTTCAAGTAGGAAAACCCAGTATGAATAAACATAAAATCCCTTTCTACTATCAGAAGCTTTACTGCAGTAAACTGAAAGTTGGTGCTGATTTTATTTATCTGTTTTATTAGTAATCAGTAGGTTCATTTCACCAGGGCTCCAATTTTCAGAGGTTCTTAATAGCTTTCCTGGTGAAAATTTGAACAGGCTAGTGCTGTCACATATTTTAGAACCAAATTGAAGTATTTTGATTTACATAATAGATATGGTTTATTTCAATTATACTTATCCTGCTGTGCCACATTGCTTCATGGGAGCAGTAGTTTTCCCCATTCAAATGTTTGCCAAACTAGTCTAGGTCTTTTCCAAATGACATTCTCTGTCACATGATCTGATCTGACAGAACAGATTAATTAATTAAAATCTTAGAACTGATGATGTTCACAGTGTGTGCTGAAGAGAAAGACCACCAGAGGAAGACAGAGTGTTTAATTACTTGTTGCTTGTAAGCTGGAGTCCCAGGAGTCCCTTTATAAGAGCCCAGGTGTAGGTGACACTGTGCATGCTACTTGCAAAGGCTCTAATTTTATTTTTTTTTTTATATCTTCAATATGCAGCCCATCTCTACAGCATTTTTCTCAGAATACCTCCTTACCCAAATAATTCCCTGCAGCCTACTCAGTCCTACTCAGTGGTAAACTTGTTTATGAAGAAAGAGAAAAGAGAGGAAAAGAATAATGAGGCTGACTAATGGAAAATAAACACACAATTTATTATTTAGTATATAAGCATGACTCCAAAGTTGAGAATTTGATGTATGCACTCAAATTACCTAATGATGATACAAACACTGCAGTCCCTCTCTCCAAAGCAGTTAAAGAGCAGCTATTATAAGACATTCCAGTAAAACATATTTTCTAATGCTGTTCATTAAATTCTGTGTCCAAAGACATCAACAGGATGAACAGGTAGGAGATGAAAGAGCCACATGAAGTTGAATTTGTATTTAGCCTGAATTGATAAAGCTGATTCTTAAGATTGTTGATATTTATATTTAAGTGTGATCTGACATTAAGTTGCTCGCAAAGTTTGGGAAAATAACTATGTCATTTATCACTATCTAGAATCCAGAACATCATCTGCTATTCTTTGTACAGAACATATTGTGCAGTACACCTGAGAGGGAGGCTGGGAGAAGGTACTGCTTGTGATGATTTATGAGCAGAGTTTTTTGACATGGACTAGCACCCACCAGAGGCCTAAACAAACCCACTATAGTCTGTTCAGAAAGAAGAGGAAAACAGGATTTATAAAAAAACCTCCATAGCAAGACATTTGAATGCTTTTATTGGCTGTTCAGGTTAAAAAAAAAAAGGCAATTGTATCAACAGTTTTCACAAGCAAAATAAAGCAGAAAGGGAGCTGTGCTGTGCTGTTGTGTGTTATTCAAGTAGTTCCTCAGCAAAACAAGTCTGGCAACAGCTGTGTTCTGACCAAGAGAGCCACTCAAGTGGCTTTGAGCTGCTGCTGCTTTACCTCTGGATTTTGTTTGGGATGGATAAATATGTAGTGAAAGCTGTAATGGCTTGAAACTGTCTTTTCTAACTAGCAGAGAACTTATTCTAGCTGTGTAGTTTCTTGAGGCCCAGAGTCACCTACGGAACTGCAAACTGCAGGAGCTGATAGGTCCTATTGCATTTCTTGCCAGTAAATATTCTTTACCAGAGGGACACACATTGCATTATTGAATTTTTTTGGTTTTTTTTTTTTTTTGTTACTCTCCAAAACATGAAGACCTTAAGCAAGAAACCTCTCTTGCTTAAAAACAGGACTCAGAGCAGGACTCCACAAAGCCAAAGACACAAGGCCTTTCTGGAGGTCAGTGACTGCTGAGGGGCAGTGGCAGCCCCAGGTGTGGGACTTGGGGACTCTCTCCAGGCACAGGAAGGAACCACATGTCCCTTATGGGAGCCCTTTTGGACTCCTTTGTGCAATGGGAACTTTGGGCTGTCAGCACAAAGGTTGGTTTTTTTTTTACCATGCAACATCATTCAAATGAAAATACCAGGACATCATAATCAGAGGCAGTGTGGTTTAAAGAGAATCCAGAAACAAAACACTGAACAATATTAAGCTGTGCGTGGTATGAACAGATTTAAACTCCCAAGACACAAGTCTGTAAGTGGTCACAAACATGTGAAGTTTGACATTTAGCGCTACCTCTTCCTCTATTTTTTTTTCAATTAGAGATATTTTGTTACCTAGGATATTTTCTTGTGACTTTTATCTAAAAACAGCTTAGCTTTTAAAAAACAAATTATCTTTAGATCTCACAGACAGGACACAGTAAAAAAGTGTCTATAAATGCATTTTCAAAAAAAACTTTAAAATATGAATTTCTAGAGTAAAAGTTAAGTCAAGCTTGTAATACAATTGCAGTGGCTTTCCTTTTCTTTAGCAATACTTGCTTTATGCTTGTGATAGTTGTCTTCCACTCCAGCCTCTACTTCTGAAGAGGAAGGAGCGAAAAATACTTGCTGAACAGCTAATTTATCAGCCTGACATTACCATCTATCAAGAGGAGAGGCCTGCTGTTAGGAAAATCAAGATTATTGGTTCAGGGGTTTTGTTACCTCTTGTGAAACGAGGGCAAGTTTGACAATCCACACACCTGAGAGGTGTTCTGGACATCTTCAGCCCCAGGTCGCATATGTCACTTCATTTTCTGCGGTCTGCTCTGGTGGTTGCTGTCTTCATTGACTCTCTCTGACAGTCCAGCTGCTAAAGAGCCCATCCAAAGCAGAAAGGATTTGGGTTTCTTTTCCTTCACAAGCTATGAAGAAAGCCACTACAAAATTTTTGTACGCAGACGGTTAATCTTAGATCTCACTCTATATGTTTGAGTTCTGCACCCTATAAAGTGTTGAACACTCCAGTATCTCAGGGCTGATCAGCAGGAACATACAGACAGGAACATACAGACCCTTCCTTCAGGGCTCCTGCTGCTGAGTTGGAATTCAGCAGATGGAAGCCCTGGAAGGCAAAGGGCTTTTCATGTGGTAATGGGTAACTTTGAACAGGTGAATGACTTCAGCTCTGTGGTGAACCAGGACTATCTGCTTGGTGAAAAAAAACAACACAGGAAAATCTAATGAAGAGGAATTAGGTTTTTGGTTTCTCTTTCCAATTAAAAAAAAAAAAAAAAAAAACAACCACCAAACAAACAGATATGGAAAGAAAGGATTTGCTTAGAAGTTCAAAAATGAAAATCTCTGGTCTTTATGAGCACCTTCTCCTGATTTCTCCTGATTTTTTTTATTGTGGAGGAATGTAGTGTGTACTCTAAGTTTACACCATTGTGAGCTGAAGGACATATTCAAAATGTGATTTATATTCCAATGCAATCAAAATTCCACTCTGCAGCACAGCAAAATATGGACAGGCCTATTAATGAAGAAATATAGCTGTGTAATCACATTCAGCACTTTGTATGATGCTTACATGAAAACACTTAGTGAATGATTATGTCGAACCCTCTCAAAATTCCATATACTGAATTAAAAATACAAACAGCATTTGCACATTGTATCTTCACAACTGTATGGAAGCAAGACCTGATGACCTGCCAAAAACATGCAAAAACTACTACTCAGTGCTGAGATTAGAATATTGCAATTCCCAGGTTACAGTTATGTTTCAGAAAATAATATTTGGTTTTGCTTGGTTTTGCTTTGGTTGGTTGGTTGTTTAATTTTTCCTAACTCACTGTGGGAAACATGCAGCAGGACATTTACATTATATTAAGGGAGTACAAGTTATCAAGATGCAAGAATGTGTATGGAAACTGGAGGGCAGATAGCAATAGGTGGTGCTTTGTGCATGCAGGGAAGGAACCCAAAAGAATCTCTGCAGTTCACCCTCTTCTAAGAGGATCCTTACAGATCAAGGGTAGATGATCATTTGATCAAGTCACACAGCTGTAAACTATGTGGTACCTCATTTTTCGTTTTTTTTTTCCTTAATCACATTTGCATGAAGGCTTTCAAATACTGTTGAATTGTTTTAGGACACAAGACTTCTCTGAAAATGAGAGCAGCTTCTACTTATCTGCCCACTGGCCTTGTCAGATGACATTGGCAAAACAAGGGCGTCATTGACTTGTTTCTGTCACTGCTGATCTGTCACACCTAGGAAGTTACCAGCTTTCACAGCCCTCCACTTGGAAGACTGATAATTTGGCAGTATTTTTTTCCTCAAATGTGAATGGAAATAATAGTATTTAATTCCTGTGTGCAAGATTTTGATTGCATCTGTCTTGACCTTTTACAATTTCATTTTGAGAAGTTAACATTACAAATAAATGGCATACTTGTAAGTGTGTAGGTATTGCCTAGGTATTTCCTGCACATAAGTTGTACAAATGGTTTACATTGTACACTAAAAGAAAGTCCCACATTTCAGTGCACTTAACATTTTCAGTCTTTTGGCCCTCAATATTACTAGATGTTGAACATGGCTCTCAAACACTTCTATAATATGTTTTTGAGAGATCTTCTAAAAAGAGGTTGCAGAGCATTTTTTATTATTACAGTTGCTGCCAACCAAAAATGGTTGCCCTTCACTGAAGAATCTGTCAAATCAAAGGAGAGGAAGGTGCTGTCCTGCTGTATGGTAACTTGTGTGAGTGGAATCTCAGCTGACCACACAAGATGGCATTTCAGCAATCACAAAACATTCACTATTTTCTAATTACAGCTAGCACGTTCTTAGCAGGCTGATGTCTTTAATGAGAAGTTATGCACTAGGAATTTCCTTTTTTTTTAAATAATGTTTGGAAGTTAGACAGTGCCCTCTGCTGGGCACAGGCTCCCCCAGCAGTACTTAGCAAAGGGCCCCCAATGTTGGTAATTTGTGAAAATGAACACAAAATCTGTATTGTTCTGCTCGAGATATTCGCTGATTTCAAGGAAGAATACCTTGTTGTGGTCCTCCTGCATTCTGCTCTACTTGGAAGCGTACTGTGCAACAAAAACAGGTCTGAGTTCGGATGGCAAAGAGCTTTTTACTAATTAAATTTGAACCCAGTTGGATTGAGCTGAGTGTGACTTTATCACAGGGAGCAGCACCAGCATGTAGGGCTATACATTCCAATTTTTACAAAAATAAACTCAATACTCTAAAAGCATATTCATCAGAAAAAAAAAAAGGTGATGGAGAAAAGCACAGTTGAATTTACTTCTTATGTGTCCTCTTGCATGTCTTTGGTGCATTATTTCACAGTTTAAAAATTTATAATTATAATAAGTCAAAAGTGTTATTTTTCTCTTTATGTTTTCTTTAAGTTGTTTTGCTTTTCTGTTTGTTGTTTTGAGGGGATGCCAATAAAAATAGCAACACTGTAGGTTTCACTTAATAATTCTATTCTGATGCCTTTGGATTTTTCCAGGGTCCATTAAAAAAATATGAAGGAAAAAAAATAAAAAAACACAACAAACAAACCCAAAACAAAACAAAGCAGTTTACCCAGGATGTAACTTGAATTTACATCTTATAGCAAAGGGGACAGAAATAGATTAATTTCCCTAGTAATTTAATTGAAAACATTCAATAAATTTAAAACACAAAATTAAAATCCTTCAAAAACAGGCTGTAAAACTGTAGTAATCCAGCATTTACAGAAAAATTTAAACTAATGGCATAGAAAGCATTATATATCCTTTCATGAAACTTGCATGACTTTCAGATCTGTCCTCTAGTTTTTCTCAGTACAGAAAAGACATGGAGAGAAACAGTTGCCTAAGGTTAACTGTGAGGGATTTCTATTAATTGCTTGACAGGTTGTTTATACCTTAGCTTAAAGATGAAGCAAAGCAGCTCTGCTACTTGTTATATGTTTCCTACAAATTTTCATGTTTTCTACAAATCTGCAGACTTTTAAAAGCAGATTGTCCATGCAGAACAGCTGCTGGTGCCACAATTGAGATTGTGCCTGCTCACTTCAAAGCTGAACATCTAGAGAAAAACACAGCCCCTCCTACAACACTCAATCACTCACTCTCATGATGGCAGCTCTGGAGTAGAAATCAAGATGTGCTCCCCAAATACTGAGTCCATTCATAGCATGGCCCTGCAGTCAGGTTTTATTTACATGTGCCTGCAGCTGGAAGCCTCTTTGCTTCTCCAAGGGAGCCCCATGCCCTCTGCACAGAGCTGTGAGTTCTGGATAACAGAGCCCCTTATTAATGGTCACAGTTGGTCATTAGCTGGTCACTGAATCTTCCTTGATGGCCAGCTAATGAACATCCCACTGGCTTATTGTGAAGATTGGTCAAGATAGACAGAGCAGTTAATTTATAGCTGAAGCCCCAGCATGCTAATGGCCTTCCCTGGGTACCTGCAATCAACACAGTACTACTAAGTGGCATTACATTCTTCCTAATTTATTTCTCACTTGCAACTTTTTCACGTTGAATGGAGACTTCAGATTCTACACTTGAAGATATGTTTGCATGTTTTATTTAGGGAGAAAACTTCTTTAAGAATTTAATAAAGAAAACAACCTTAATCTTAAAAACTCTCTGGTTTTGTTAAGTTTTGCTCTTACCAGAAGATGTTTATTTTTTGAAAAACAAATCTATGCCCATAACATTCATCTATAAAAGGCTCAGAAGCCCAGCCAGAGCAAAAATCATGTCTCAGGGGTACCTGTTAGCTGCAGGAGCCTGGAGAGCTTTAACGGTCCAGCACCCGTGGTGTCTAATCTCTGTGAATCATGGGTAAATTGGCCAGAAGTTACAGTCTCTCTAACTGTGATCTTGCCAGCTCTTAAAAGCTGTAAAGTTTCAACCAAGCCTTGGCTTGGTAGGAAAGCCCTGGAAAAAGCCCAAGAAGTGGCAGTGATGCATTAGGTAGCACTCTGAGTCTGGTGGATAATGCCATAGGGGTTGTCCAATTATCACAGAAGCCTGCTTTGGCTTTACATGTGCAGGTACCTTCTCCCATCTCAAGAGAGCACAGATCCCACTGTGGCCAAGACTTTCATAATCCTTTAAGGTTTTATATTTTCATTTTCACACGTTCAAGCATCATAATTATGATGCAAAACCAAAAAAAAAGCAAACCCCAAAACCAAAACCAAACAATCCCACCACCCGCCACCCTCTACTTGGAATATATCTGCAATGCAACTGCTGTAATAAACCAGGTTTGCATGGCAAGGAACCAAGAAATTGATCATGTTCCACTACAGGTTTTCATGCACTTGAACCACAATATGTCCCCGTGCTCATCTCATTCCCTTCAAATGGCTTCAAGATTGCAAAAATCTTTCTCCCAGGGGTTCCAAATTGCACTTCTTGAGCGATGAAGAGATTGAGAAATTGAGTTTCCAGGGAGGTGTCCTGACCATGGCTCCCTGGGGTTTGAAAACAGGAGCTATGCTTGTTTTTAGAAAGAGAGGTTTTGCCTTCTCTCTGAAGAAACTCAACTTATATGTGGCAGCTTTGCTCTAGACTAAGTGAGATTATTAAAATTTCTCATTATTAAGATATTCCATTTCATACTTTTTGATTATGAAGGAGACCCTTCTCTCCATCCTAGTTTCAAGTACTGGAATACTCCTGTCTCCTTAGCAGCCATTGCTTGCAAAAGGTATGGTAGCAACCAAACCTTCCTGAAATGACTAAAAGAAAATGAGATCCTAAAGTTCCAAAACAGATTGTGAAAGTAGCAGAAATGGTATTTGCCTTGGTGTTGCACATTTGGAACAAAAACATTTGATTCTGTACCTTTTGTGCCATGGATGTGAGAGTTCAAGCCAGTCTTTTCTAAGACATTTATTTAATAATTACTTGTCTTCTTGTTACACAGAATTCTGCATTTGTTTTCATGCTAAAAAGTAAATATGAAATTCAAATATTAATGTTGTACATTTGAGAAAGACCAAGTCCTGACAGAACCTGGAATTTTTGAGGAAATTAGAAGAACAGTGTATTTTTGAGGAAATTAATTGAACCCAGATGGGCTTATGGCATCTTGGTACAGATGTAGTAGTGGTAAAAACGCTTTTCTCTTATTTTTTGTCCAGGAGCTGTGGTCTGTTAGCTTTAAAGTCCAAAAATTAAAAACTTAAAGTGTGAATAAAATGTTAATTTGGTCTTAGAAGTAATATAAACTCCATGGAAATACTCTCTTCATGAGGGGAAAAGACATCTTAAATCCCCACTCTTCCTTAAGTTACTGTGCAATTATGCCCTAAAGGAATGCATGTGGCAGTTTAGAAGAGTTGGTGCATGTTGGGACAAATATCTTTAGAGCAGCCAATGGGAGATCTTCAGCTGTGTCTGTCCTCTTGCTTTATCCAGTCTTGCCAACACACAAAAATTGTGTAAGTTGCCATTTCAATCCCTGCATGTGCCCAAGGTAAAGCCCAAAGCCAAGTGGTACAAATACAATGTAAGGCTCCATATGAAAATAAAGCGAAGGCATATTAGTTTTTAAAATCCTCATTATAATGATTAAATAAGTAGTGCTGTGCATATATATGAAATTTCTGCTCCTTGCTGCATGCTCTGCTAATGGTTCTTCCCATTCTAATGGATTGTAATGTTCAGAATTAGTCCACAGGAGCTTTTTTCAAACTTTCCTGCTAAAGTATAGCAATGAGCACACATCCTTCTACCAGAATTCCTTGGGAGTGGAACTGTACAGGAATATACCAGCCTCTTTGCAGGAAGCATTGCAAGGCTGACTAACACAGATGTAATTGCATGTCTATTTTACCTAACTTTTATCTTTTTCAGAGAAAAAAAAAATTAAGTTAGCTCCTTTTGAAAAGACATGATCTCTGATGTCCTTACCAAACAGAAAATGTTTTGAAAAAAATTAATTCTGTTTTTACATATAATTTCATTTCATTTTTATTGCATTTATTTTCAGAAAATGTATTGTGTCAAGACAAGCAGATACTCTTGGAAACTTTCAACAACAGCTGGAAATTGAGGAGCCCTCTGAATATTTTGGTTTTTTAAAAAGCAACTGATTTTAAATTTTGAAATAAACATATTTTCTTACGTTTTTTGCAACAGGTGGTTCTGCTAATCTAACCTGCAGAGCTTTCTTTGGATACAGTGGAGATGTCAGTCCTTTAATCTACTGGATGAAAGGGGAGAAGTTTATTGAAGATTTGGATGATAATCGAGTCTGGGAAAGTGACATTAGGTAAAAGAAAAAGGTTTTTTCTTTTTTTCTCTATATTTTTTTGATAGTTAATGTTACACTTTTTATCACAGACTAACCAACAAGCATATTGGGTCTGATCTTTTTTTTTTTCCAACATCATCCATATGCTATTTGACTCCACCAGTAGAGAACAGAAAAATGCCCTCCTCACCCAAATCTGATGTTAGAGACTTGCAAAAGCAGAATAGCTACCCAGAAAGAGCTGTAATGTTGACCAGCTGGAATTTACCTTTTTCAAAATGTGTGCTGGAATTTACCTTTTTCAAAAGGTGGCAATCTACAAAAACAATCACGAGGACACTTAGTAAGATGAAATAAAGAAAAATTAATATCTTCAGAAAATCAGCTTAGAAAGTATTTTCAAACACTAAACCTTAAATAAATGGTGAAGTTTGACTTCCCTTTTGGAATGTTTTGATTTCTTCATGAAAAAAACTGAGTTTCCTGGGATGTTATCTGGCTTGTGAGAGCCAAGCATCCTGTTATGTGGGCTGCTTATATCTGCTGAAATACTTGTTTGGGAGAGGATCTGGCAATCCATGGCATATACTTCTACTGCTCCTAAAAGTGCTGCCTCATTTAGAAATTAAGGACAAATGTGGATCTGTATTGAGAATTACATGCTTGACATAGCTTACTAAATCCTACCCAATGTGAAATATCTGCTTGGATTTGAAGAGATTCCTTATTCATTTAAACTCTGTATGTGTGAATATCACTGTTTCTATGTATCACAGAAATTAAAACTCAGAAATTCAGGCAAATCTTAGTGTGCATGTCTTGGTTTAACCTCAGCCATCAAGTAAGTTCCTCACAGCCACTGACTCACTCCCCTGTTATCTCCCTCAGGTGGGGAGAAGTACCAGAATAGAACTTGTGGGTTGAGATAAAAACAGTTTAATAACTGAGACAAAATAAGAGATTATAACAGTAGCAATAACACTAATTATAATAGTAAACATATATTACTAATAATAATTGTAATGAAAATGAGACATAGAGGAATAGAACCCAAGAAAAAGAAATTATGCACAATACAATCACAATTAGCAAAATCAAGTAGACCTCAGTGACCTTCAAGGTCATGATCCCCATACATAGGCAAGAAGGATGTGTGTTTCGCCCCAGTGTACTTCAAGTTTATTCTACAAAAGTCAAGATCAATAAACTAAATGGCATGTGACAATAAATTCAGCTATATTTTGTGTTTAAAACTTTCCCAAGTCCTTCAGCCAGTGACTTAACTAGCTGATGACTGACAAAAAAAAAGTGACAATAAACCTGTTACAACTTTCTTGTTTTGTGGAGGGAGGAGCAGAAAAGCTCATTTCCATTTCATTTGTCAGGCCTGCAATAATTTGTCATTTGCTTACCCGAGTTCCTGAAACCACTGATGGTCTTGTTAAGAGGGAAAGAAAGTAGTGGGAAGACAGGTGGAGTCTTACACAGGAAGCCTTTTATTTATAATCTCTATGAGCTAGTGACACCTGGTGTACTTCCTACTGTTCTTCCTACTGTTTGATAAAACATTATAAAATTTTACAATGCATTCCAGAAATTATCTCTCCTACCATGGTAGGAACACATTGCTCCTGAGTGGCATGTTGAAGAGCCTCAGAAAAAGGACAAATACTGTGTTTGGCCCAGACTCCTGGTGTGAGTCTAAAACCCCAGAATAACTGTTTTCAGTTTTCTCTCTTCTACTGTTCTAAGACTTCATGGATCAGAGTCTCCATCAAAGTGTGCAATGATATATTATCCATGTGCATATCATTCTTCTTTAAGGAGACAATGAACTGCAGCTCTCATTAACATTTACAAAGCCAAAACTCCTTATTAGAAGTGAGGAAGAAAAGGGCATGATATAATTAAATTAAGATTGCATCAAACCATAGCCAGATTTGAAGCCAGAGAGTTGTGAGTTGTAAGTAGCATTGTTATGTCATGATTATCTAAAGCTTCACTGTGGTACAAGCAGAACAGCAGCAATGGTTGTTTTTTTCCTCAGGGTTCTCAAGGAACATCTTGGGGAACAGGAGGTTTCCATCTCATTGATTCTTGACTCGGTTGAAGAGGCAGACCTAGGAAATTATTCCTGCTACGTCGAGAATGGGAACGGACGCCGCCATGCCAGTATTCTGCTACACAAAAGGGGTAAATATGCAGCTTTTCTGCATGAAAGGGTAAAGTGTAGGGATGGTCAGTTTGTAGAGATTCCCTCTGACGCAAGCATGAATTTTAGCTCCCTAAGAATTAATAGTCAATGGTTATTTTTCCCAAGGAATTAGTACAACTTGCAAAATAGAAGAGAAAGGATGTTGTTAATTATGGCTGTCATTGGAAAAAAATACAGTAACCCCTTTTAACTAGATCTCTATAAAAGATGTATTTAATAATTCAGTCACTTTAAAATTTATGAAGGCTCAATAGAGAAGGAATAGTAGGAAACCACAGGTGATACAACTGTAATATTTTTCTGTAAGAAAAATATTACAAATTTTAGGAAAACCAAAAATAAAAACCTTTTACATCCCTCAGAAATGCCACCTAAACCCCAAGCCAGGAGGGTTCCTGCATAGCCTGACATGGACATTTTCCTTCCAACACTTCTGTTTTACATCAACATTTCTGAAGTGAAACATCATGACAGAAGCTTCTAAGAACCTCCCTGTTTCTCCTCACCACTCACATCCCATGATCCCAGCCTGCCTAATGGGATCTCCCACCAAGATAATTACAGGGAGATGGAAAATCTGCAAATCAAAGCTCCCAGACCCATTTTGTCCACTTTACCTCCCAGAGGGGGCTCCACATCCCTGGATTGACACTCCCTACTCTCATGTAGCTTCCTGTTGACTTCAGAAAGCAAGGAATAAGCAGGAGCAGTGTCTGCATTTTGCTGACATTCCTGTGCTTTTTTTTTTAGATTGTTTGTAAAAGTGAGCAAACCAGGATCTTACTGTGGTGCTGAAGTACTTGTGGCATCTCAATTTATAGCAAAGATATCTTCCCTAAATTTAGTTTTGTAGCATGCAAAGTCTGTCTAAGCTTAGAAAGAAACCATAAATCAAGAGAGTGTGACCAATTTATTTAAATGTATTGTTGGGTACCTCCAATTACTTGAATAGAACTTCATTTGTAGCCATTTTTCTAAACTCTTGTCATTGCTTCTTAAAAAGATGCAGATGTGAATTACCAGATGTTCTGCTTAGCCTGACATTTGCTGAATTTTCTGAGATGAGAAATTAACTTATTAAGTAGTTGAACCTCAATAATATACCAGCTAGTAGTCATATACTCTGGTTCAGAGGCATTTGAACTCAGAGCAAGAGCTTAACCCAAAAAGCACTGAAATCCAACAGCTTGCTCTAAACAATCAAATTACTTGATGGAATACTGAAAATAAAATATTTTAAAGCTCAAATTACCTTAAAACCAATACTTATTTACTGACACCTATTAAGTCACATGCTGATGCTTAGTCCTTATTTTCTCTTCCATACAAGCAGTAGCTCCAAGACTGAAAACATGTAAGTCTTCTCTGTTCTGTGACAGCCAGATCTCTAATTTAACTTTGTGCATGCATGAATTTTGCAAGGATCTACTTTCCTTCCGCCCTTTCTTAGAGAACTCAGTAAGTCAGACATACTAAAGTATGTGGCCTCATGAAAACATGCTTAAGAGGAAGTAATCTCAATATTTAATTGCCCTTATAAATAGTAAAAGGACAAAAATAGCAGAAAAACTCCCAAAAATATTTTTTTCCTCTTTAAGTAAGGCTGAATCTGAAATAGATCTGGAAGCCAAGTCTGCTGTGCCCTCAAAAGACAAAAGGTACCAGATACAAGCCTTCTACACATTTTGTGAGTTGACAAGTGTTTCAGTGAAAAGATAAATTAAGCATGGCAGATAAAAATTTGAGCTAGTCTCTCAGGTCTCCCAGGCAGAGGAGTTTTGCACTGCTTGCTTAGTCTCCTGTATATCACCATGACAACCTTTCAGTTTAGGTTTCCTTGTTTGGATCCATATTTAGCCTCTGCTAGGAATGAGTTAGCTGTTTATTAATTTCTGATTATTTGGCTGACTTAGACCAATAGGGACCTAACAATTAGGTAAATTTGCTTCCTGAACACCAAGATATTTGCAGATGTAGTAGGTTTGGCTGGTTTTCTAGCTAGTGATCCTTTTTTTCCAGCAGTATAAGAGTACAAAAATGATGAATCTAGAATGTTCACTGCATACCTGAAAAAGAAATTATAATCCTTCTTCAACTTCCTGTGTGGAACACTATCACCAGGATCAGAAGGGATAGCAAAGCAGAAAACTCTGCTGCTGAACAAAGAGAGTTCCTGGGAGAAGAGGTATTTAGGGCTAAATGCTGCAGTGGGTATTCAGGTACAAAGTTTAAGCCTTTCTAACACCCTTGCAACTGCTGCTTCACCCTGGTCAGTCGAATCTCTGTACACTTAAAAGTCCAGGTGGAGATTTTAGACATACCTACACTTGCACAGGCCCTGAAAGCATAAGAAGCCAACAGTCTAAATCACCAGAAAAAGCCTGGATGCATCTTCCTTCATATCCCCACTGGTCAGCCCAGCAGGGACACACTCTCACCTGACAGAAACCCTGAGCAGGCTCCATCAGAGGCTGGTCCTGGCCCAAAGCAGAGCCTGGCACATTCACCAGGGACAAGGGGCTGCTGCTTTTCCCCTGACGTGGCGCTGGAATGGGAAGCCAGAGCCTCTCCTTTCCTGACATGAGCTCATTTCAGGAGGGGAGCAGAGCACAGCGCCCCTGGACTCCACCACCACTTGTGCAGGAAAAGTGAAGCCAATTTCAGCATCCAGCACTGGGAAAAGCTGGGGCCCTTGTGCCTTCCTCTGGTGCAAACACAGCGCTCTGTATCTCAGGGAGCCCAGCTCTCATTTTCTCATCAGCTTCTTTTATTTTTTGACATCAATGGAGAAACCCTATGATCTATTTTTTCTGCTGCCAGCTAACCATTTTTAGAGTCCTAAATTTCCTCAGATGCTGTGCATAGAGAGCATTTAACTCAAAGCTAAAGGCAGTAGAGCATTTTAACCATGACAATGACAATGTTGTTTCCTTTTCCTCATTCATTACAACAAAATTTGTAAAAAAATAGGAAAAATCAATCAGAACCCAAAAGATTTAACTTTCATCCCTTTCCTCCACCTTCTGACCAAATCCCTGTCACCCTTACAATAATCAAGCTATTTTCCCTTCTGTGTGAGGAAAAAAAAACCTACTTGTTATAATCTAAGGTTGATTTTGTTACTTACTGGTGGTAGGTGGCCTTGATCATCCAGCGCAATTACAGTTTAATCTTCAGCTAGGGAGAGGAACCTTCTAGAAATCAATTTTGAGAGTGGTACTGAAAGCAGCTAAGCAGAAATTTATTAATGACAAACCAGATTGCAGATGATATAACAGGTGGATCACAGATTACAATTCCATTGTTTCATAAGTTTTTTAATTAAAGAAGACAAACTTACAGTCTATCAATGTAGTAGATAAAAATTCAATGAATAAGGAAAAAGAATGCTTTTCTGCAATATTATGTATTGACAAGTATGACTTTCATGCAGGATCAAATACTTCATAATCTTATCACAGACTGTGTTGTAAATACAGGTTATTATCTAATTATGTGATTTTTTTTTAAAGTCCTCTCTGTATGTCTTCAAGTAGAACTCTACAGCAAAAATAATCTCAAATTCCAACTTGGCATTATTCTTTAAGTAGTATGGATATTGTTTTAAAAGCTTAATAATATTACTGATATTTTTCCTGGGACAGACACCAGAACTAAGGTAACATTCTTTCATGCATTTTTTCAAAGTATCTAATTCCCTTTCTTCCCATTGTCATCAACATAGTATTATCATCTAATTTCCTACCCTTAGCCTCTTTTATGGTTTCCCTTTGTTTTGCTCTGTCATAGGTGTTCTCAGTGGGCATATATGAATCTTGTTGATTGTAAGTTAATGAGAGGTAGTTAAAACAAGTTTGGGGTTTTTTTCCTGTCAAGAAAAGTAAATATTTTCACTGAAATATATTGTTTAGTGAAAGAGTATGTTTAAATTGCCCATGAAAATATGTGTTTGAAAAATGCAAGGTAATATTTCCTAGATGGAATGCATCTTGAGGAATACTACCTTTTTTTAAACTCATCATTTCTTAATACATAAACATTTTATTAATATTTCCTGTACAATGTAATAGAAAATTCTGAATAGAAATTAATTCAAATTATCGTTATATGGTTATTAATGATAACAGAATGGCTGACAAGCACCTTAAATTGCATTCATTCACATAATAGAGTAAATCTGGTTTATTACTTACAGACTTGAATGTTTTATATGCATTTTCAGTCAGTTAGACACAATTTCACACAGTGGTAGTGATGAGTGACAATTAAGACTTAAAAGAGAAAAGAAACTAGTTCTTTTCTAACCTCTGCAAAGAAACCCCAGGTGTTATAGCTCCTTTCACCGAATAGCTTCACAATGCTTCTGAAATTTCTGAAAGGAAACTCATCATATGAAATATGAGAACAGTGAGCTGTATTTCAGCTTCTGCTGGCTGGACCTGAGTACTTGTTCACTCCAGTGAATCTCTGAGTCTCAGTGGAAGCTAAACTGTGGAAGAATTCCAACCCACTTGGTCAGTTCTGACCTTACATGAGTCTATCTTCCACTGTATAAAGTATTCCGTTTTTATTCTGCACTGCAGGAAAGGCTTTTCCAAGACCCTCATCAGGTTTTAGAACTGGAATCGAAATTGGATTGGATGGAAATTGATTTTTCATTCACCTATGGCCATTGAAGAAGCCTTCACGTTGTCACTGTGCTGAGCAGTGCAAATGTTCATTCTCCCAAGAGGTTCATGACACAGGGCCAAAGGTCAAATATCAGCTCCCTTCTTGTCCCAAACCTAACCAAACATGACTGTCCTTTCACACTCAACCTCATCTAAAATCAGTCAAGGAATAGAATGCTAAAGACCTCTGCCTGAAAGAAACTCTTCATAACACCACTCTTTTAATCAGTCAGGTTTTTCTCATCCTTTAGAAAATTGGACTAAGATAACTCCAGTGAAACAGTTTGTAAGATTACTCAGCATATGCCTACGTGTAACTTTCATCTCACAATTCTTCATGCTGACAATGTGTCAAACAAGTTGGTTTGTTTCACAGATTACTTTTTAAAACAGCTTTTGTACCACTTTTATCATAGTACTTCCTTTTATGTAATGTCTAAGTGCAAGTCTAACCTTGATTGGCAAGGATGAAAATATTTTCAAATAAAATGTCACAAATTTTTCCCATAATCCATGCATAGCTAAATTATTCTTTAATCCTATCCTCAGAAAAAAAAATGCAAACAGTATGGTTTATGATCTTACATCCTTGGAACTCAGTACTCAATTTTTTCCCCACATTTTTAGCACTCCTCAGTGCCTCTTACATTAATTTCTTTCAGGAATTCTAAGTGGAATAATAGTGTGGGCTTGTCTGATTTCTGTAGTACAATTTACAAATACAAGTGTCTTGGTTTAGGGTAAATTTGGGAGAAAATTTTCAAAGGGGTTCTTTTAGAAAGCAAATTTAATCAGCCCCTCCTCCAACTGATTCAGAAAAAGATTTCTTTGGAGAGAAGCGGAAAAAAATGTTTATTTACCAGGCAAAATATTCACTAGAACAAAAAAATGAACAGTATTAAGCAATAAAACTTCTTGTCACCCAGAAGAGATGACAAACTCAGAAAGTCCCTTTGTGGGCTGTAGCTTGGCTCTCTCAGTCTCTTCTCAGTCCCTCCGGCGCTGGAAATGCCGTGGCCCAGGCCAGGCCCTGGTGGTCAAAGGTGTGAGCTCCTGGTGCTCTTCTGGGTTTTTAGTCTAGAGAAGGTTTGAACAATTCTAAGAAAAAGAAAAACCACAGTCAAGGCGAGTTCTCTGCCTTAGCTAGCTAAAAATTAACTAAAAGCAAAGGAGAGCTTTGTCCCACCGTTTGTTCATGCGGCAGACAACACAGCCCAGGAGAAGGATGCAGTTTCTGATAACAAACTCTGCACTTCTCTCCCTTCTTTTGCTCATGGAACTAGTCTTAAAGGTGCAAAACTTATTTTTAGGCTAAACAGATGAATGGGGATGCGATCATCATAAAGGACAAGAAGCTCTCCTAATGAGGAAAATTTCAGGTCATACGCATGTCATTAATTTGGGGAAGATAACCAAAGATTACTGCAGTGTCACCATGACACTTTTTCCCTTCAATCTATATCATAAACTTCCTTTAAAATGCATTGTTATATATTTAAATGTAGTAAGCTTCAGTAACATTGCAGCATTCATATTTTCCCAACCTTATCCTCTTTTGAGCTGACATACTGTTGGAGATAGTCAGTGTAATTACTCTGCTACTGGGAACAGGTATCCTGCACTTCTCAGCAGAAGTAAAAATGCCATTAGTAAGAATATATTTCTATTATAATAATTTACTATCTCTCTTCTAATAACACTGGAAATCCAGCAGCACCAAGGCTCAGATATGTTTTCTGCCATACTAATGAATAGATTAACAAGATCACTGTGTTGCATTTGCACACATACATGCTTATGTATATATAATCCCAAACATGACTAGTTCTTTTTCATAGGGGAATCAGGAATATATATTATTTATTGTTATAAAAATATAGAAAGGAAACCAGATCCCAATAGTTCTAATGAATAAAATGAAATTACTGCACTGAAAACCATACTGAAAACCATAACTAAATTCAGCCAGCTTCAGTCAGTTCTGCAGATATCCACAGGCGTGGGTGGCCCATGCTGGCAGAAAGCATATACTTTGTGCTAAGAAATTATATCATAATCAAGCTAATGAGTAGCCCAAATCTGCTTCTACTGCAATCAGAAGTACTATTGTCCTACAGAATCAATCAGTAATTATTCATAACTGTATCCATATAGGATATCCATATAGGATATTCCCACATACCCATCTAGGTACCTTTAGCACAACCAGATTTTTGTTTTGCATTTTGAAACATACATGTATTGGATATGTGTATGCTGTTTAAAGCTGTGGTTCCAAATACTTTGGGAAGATTATTTTTTTTACAGCTATGCCATAACAAATAATTTACTAAGCAGAAAAAAAAAAAAGAAAACAAAACAAAGCAACAGAAAAAAAAAAAGAGGAAAAAAATACATGCTTCTTAATTTTAAAACTGCGAGTATGGGTTTCTTTGTTGCTAGCTTAAACTCTGCCTACTGTTTACGGCTGATCTCTGAAATGAGACTCAGACAAGTGTTCCTGTGTTAGGCAGTTTTCTTCTTCCTTTAGAAGAAAGAACCCTGTTTGTAACCAAACCTGCATGTTATAACACTGCAGTCCCTGCTCCCCTTCCAAATTATATTTATTATCTTTATGGTTCCTTTAATAATTGAAGTCTGTGAAAATATACCTAAACAAACTGAGATCTGCCTCTAACCAAACATCTCTTTGTGAGTTAAATTATCCAAGACAAGTTGAGAATGGAAATCAGTTTAGGCCACAAATTTGCAAAGATTTATTTATGTGCTAACCTGAAGCTCTGTGAATAGTCCTGTTGACTTCAGAGGGATTACTTATAGTCCATGAAGTTGAGCAATCTGTGTAAGTGATTGCAAAATTGAAACCTTAGATAGACTGTAATTGGATTTTGAAAAGGCTCAGAAACTGAATACACAGCTATAAATCACATGTGCTCAAAGTGTTATAAATCACAAAAAAAAAAGAATGTTTGAAATATAATTATTTTTCTTAGCAGTTCAGCTATATGAGGCCTAATTAGTGAATAAAATTAATTTTAAATTTTTACAGATCATTAAATGTAAAGCCCCTGAAGCATGTCATATAAGTCAAAAGATATGAATCTTTGACAGAACACTTTTATTTACTTTCTTCTTACAACTTCAGTCATGATAAGTGAATTATCTGTATGACACAGTGAAAGGAAGTTTATCAAATATTAGATCCAGGTGAAGATCAAATACATAACCTACAAATGTGTCCAATAATTAAGAAGAAAAGGTATAAAATAAGTGCATTTATTACAAGCCATATATGCTTGATATTTGGGGAGGACAGATGCTTTGTTTTAATTCGCTGTCTCTTTCACTGAATTGCTTGGCCAAAGCCTCCTGATAAGGAAAAAAAAATTGCAGCCATTGGTCAAAATGCTTGTAACAAATCTTGTTTTAAATTGAAGCTATTTATTCAGGAACCAATCTACTACTGCTGCAGCAATCAATGTGTTTTCCTTAGAGTAGAACTACTCCTGAGCTACTGGAAGACTATTGTTAATTGCCTGTAACTAAATGATTGCTGTGCTTCTGGATGCAACTCTCTGGCACTTGCTCGTTTGTTGTGTTTAACAGAATGCCTGTCGCCCTAAGGGTTAGCCGAGTAATTTTCCTTCACTATTTTCTACATTCAGTCTCAGCTCCTTAAGGAGAGACAGGTCTGTAATTTGAGCACCGCAACGCTGGGGCTAACTACATTTTAAAAGGTTTGCACTTCTCATATCTTGCTTCTGATGTGGAATTGTGAAGAAATGGAATCTTTTTAGCATGTAGCCTCTGCAGAAAACTTGAATTTCAGCAGGAAAAATAGATCACACTTCAAAAGGAGTGTAATGCCTGCTGCAGCAACTGTGCTCAAATCACGGTGTAAAAGGCAGAATAAAGCAGCAGAAAAAAATGCTATTGTGAAGGTAGCCATGAGCTGCAACCTTGCTGCTACTCTTTACCTTGTCTTTAACAGTCTTTACGTCATTGTTGAAACTGCTGACAGACACATCACCAACACCCTTGGCACCCACAGAGCATTTTTCAGGAGTAAGCTCTGCTAGGGAGGAGCCAGAGCACCTTCCCCAATTCGCGTTGGGAAAACCAAGGCACAGAAACGTGAAATGGCTTCAGTCAACTGAGGGGCCAACAGCAGCAACAAGACTGTGCCTTCTGCTTCTTCCACCTTCAGTTCAGCTCAACACAGAGTAATACTGTTCCTAAAACCCCTGAGGCATCTCAGAGCTAGTCAGTGGCCTTTTAGGGCATAGTCAGCATCCTGTAGAAAGACAAACTCAAGGCCTGAAAACAATCAACCTGGTGTGACACTGTGCCCAGGCCAATCCCCCTGCCCTCCATGGTGCTGCTGTCCCATTTCCAGCACTTCCCATTTCCAGCTCTTCCCACTTCCAGCACTTTGAGTTGAGCTCAGGCACCTCATGGGCTGGGTGTAAGGATGCAGCAATCTGCTGGGCTGATCACTGCCCCTGTCTGCCTCTGAACCCTGACAAACTGCACCCAAAACACAGAGTGAACATGTGCTGATAGATGCTGTCCAGCACAGAGGAAAGTACAAGCTGGCTCTGTTAGATCAATAGACCATGAAACTTCCTCTGCAAACAAATCTGTTTAAGAAAGAACCACTTTATCTGTGTACCATCACGATGGCTCAGCAGCAACACATGAAAAGGTAATTGCTTATATGTTTCAGGCTGACTACAGAATTTTGTTGTTTGCTTTGATGGCCTAATTAAGGACACTTTCATGTGCTTTCAGATAGATTTTACTGAAGCAAACATAAAGGCATAATCTTACTTTATGGGGAAACATATAACTAAGGGGGACTCTGATGGCAAAAGTGATGCAGTGCATTAGTCTGATTTCATGCACAATGACAGAAAACAGATGAATACCTGCAGTTATTTCTTTCCATTTAATATAAAAATCATTAGTTGAGAAAAAACTTCTGTTTTCCAGTTGTAAAGTTTTTCTTTGCCTTTAGTGAGTCATAACAGCAGGCACATAAATAGAGTACTTTGTGCCTAGCAACCCGAAATATTAAAGCCTTTCTTCTAGTTACCATTGAACAGCTGCATCACCTGTATTACAAAATGATAAACAGGTATAGTAAGCCAGTGCAGAGTAATTTCCATTTCCATTTATATTCTAAAATACTGCATTATTTGTCTATGCAAACCATATTTTATCGAATGTTTTTAATAACATTTCCCTCTCTGGACCAGAAAAGTATTGGGAGTTTGAAATAACCAGTCTTAAAAATATCTAACACAAAAGAGTTTCCAGCACAGTTTTGGAACGAATGACATGGAATATAAATGCCTTTTTATTTTATTTTATTATACTTTTAGTGTCTTCTAGAGAGCAATGAAATCTTCTTACAGTTGCCTCATAATAATATAAAAAAAGGTGTGTGATTTTCAGTAGAGGCTGTCAAATAAATGCAGTTTTCAATTTTTCCTCTAACCTTTTATTTCTCTAATTGAATTGTATTGTGCTGGATTATCAAATCTGCACAACCACACACAAAAATGGTTACTCCAGGTCCACGCTACATCACTCAGAGAGAAGCTGCCCTCTGTGAAAATAACACTTGTTCCAGCACAGATCTTTTATGAAACAAACTCTGCACCTCAGATGTCCAAGATCTGGTGTTTCATCATTCCTCAAAACTGAGTGATTTGGAAAAGCATGGAAGCTCTTCAGACTTGCCATCTAGTGATTTCAAATTACAGAATTGTTAACAACTCTCCTCCTACCCTCCTTTTTTGTCACTGCCAGTTTTCAGTCAATGAGAAAATGAAAAGTAACAAAGCTCTGTGAGCTTCCTTCAAACTGGGGGAGGCAAAAGTCCATGGTGGCATGTTTCCTTTGGCCTGAAAAGTGGCTCCACTGCTGGTGCTGGACACTTGTGGTGGCCACAACTGACCACTCCCTGTCCTCAGGAACAGAGCTCCATGGTGATGATCCCAATCCATCCTGTGAGCAGATGCAGCAGAGACACCAGGGGGTCTGAATGGGAATGTCACAACAGGAAAACCAGGACTGTTTGCTGTGTCTACACATCAGCTAAGCCCACTGGGGGAAAAGTGAGAATAAAATGCAGACCTCTGGGAAACTGTTAAAAATATTAACATAAATATAACTGAGATGTGAGGTTGTAGGGTTCCTCTTCACATCTCTCAAGTGTTTTGTGGGGTCTTTATTTTATTTTATTTTATTTTATTTTTATTTTGGAAAAAATAATGAAATTCTTAATCTTGTCCAGTTTGCCCACATTCTCTTTGTGTATGGAATAAGGAAGGGCTGATTTTGCATTATCGTCCTCAAGAGGGGAACATTCACCTTTGCTTTCACTTTAAGTCAAATATCAACCTTTATCTAGGTAAAGTAAACTGTGATCTATCTACAAAAAGAAAAAAGGAAGAGAGTTACAAAATATATATCACATATATGCACATACTGATAGACAAGCGCACACACACACACACACACATCCCCAGCAGAATTTGTTTTTTAAATGAGCAATTCATATGGTGTATCAGAGGGAAAAAACAGCTTATTGAAGAATAAAAAGCCCATCAATTAGGTATTCATTCAAGGGCTTTAAAATGAAATAAATACGTAAAATAACCCATCATTCATTATTTTATTTTAATGTTCAACAGAAATGCAAGGTCTGCTGCTTATCTTTCTGTGGTTTGGAATGTGGTTGTTACTGCATTTTGTAATTCTTTGCAGAGCTGATGTACACAGTTGAGCTTGCTGGTGGGCTTGGTGCTATTCTGCTGCTGCTTGTTTGTTTAGTGACTATCTACAAGTGTTACAAGATAGAGATTATGCTCTTCTACAGAAATCATTTTGGAGCTGAAGAACTAGATGGAGGTAAGGCAGATTCTTAGCACATTTCCTACTTTCTACAAATATCTGTCTTTTATTTCTCTCCACCAAGGCCCAAATTTCGTTTCAGTTCAAGATGTGTTAACAACTGCAATTTCAGGTGCTGATTTGAATATACATTTCTCATACAGCACATAAGCACAGTCACTGCTGAGCTGGTGTATGTGCTGCTCTCTGGAGCTCCAGAAGACATCCATGTCTTTTAGATTTTTATTCCCAACACTGAATGTAAATTGCCAACATCTGTGCATTAAAGAGTTTCACTTCCTGTCAGTACTGAAAGCCAGCTTTACTTCTCTGTGAGCAAGGGGGTGTTTTCCCTAATTGTGTTGAACAAATAGGTAGAGGTTGAAGTATATCTCAATTTACTGCTTGTTTAAACTGATCAGTTTCAATAAACTGTACTGAGTGTTTGGGAATATACCCAGTAGTTCATTTGCTTGAGTTCATTTACTTAGTCACTGAGCAGGCTGCAAATGGTCATTAAAGTTGTTCTGTGATTCAAGGACATCCAGCCTAAACAAAAGTAATCCACATTATATGCACCAGCTCTGTCAAACATATGCGTGACTCTTCATCTTTACCTTTTTAAGGACTGAAGGAAAAGGTAATCTTTGCCTCTAGCCTTACTAATCAAAATTGTTGTTGAACAGCAAACTGGGTTGAGCTGCAGGCTCTGATTAGTTAGATTTGGTTTCTTGGGTCAGATTTCCTGATGTTTTGGGCTACCATTATGTCTTTGGTGACAGGACCTTTTTTCCCACAGAAATACTAATAGAAGGTTTTTTTACAGGTCAAGATAATAGCCTGTAGGCAGAAGCCACTGTGATATATTAAAATAAATATGTACTGATAAACAAGTGATAGCTAAATCTGTCACTGATAAGGAAAAGAGCAGTTGCAGAATTACAGGTCCTTATATAAGACTTCCATAACAAAATCACTAGGGAATGACCCATTTCTGCCTCCCATCTAAAAATGCACAAGGATTCAAAATAGAAAATGCTCAGAACAACAAGCCAAAGAACATCAGAACATTTTGAACCTTCTACGGGATTTACAAAAAGATGCATTAATGTAGCAGCTCAGTGAGGAAAAAAGTCAGGTTATTCTATTTATTTTACTGAGGAGGAAACTGAGGCCCAGAGGGACCATGAGTCATGGAGGATTTTGACAGACACCTTTTTTTACAGAAGCTGAGATCCTCTCCTATCCACAAAGCAGCTGCCAGTTTAAATGTGCACGCTTGCTTCCATAAATTATGTGAATTTATTAATAGTCATATTAGAATATGCAGAAATAGACACTTAAAAACTGTTTAGATAGATGTAATTTATTTTTTTTTCTCTCTTAGTATCAGTAATTCTTGCTTTTGTAGTTGTCATTTATCATTTTCTCAAGTAATTCCAATTCCTTTGAGGAATTACTCTGCCAGGTGCTATACTCTTGCCTCTCTCTCTTGTCCCATCCCAAACATTGGTCACTTGGGGACAGCAATTCTTGAATCATGGATATTAAACATCAAAAAAGTTACCTTTAAAAGATACTATAATTCAAAAGAAGGAAAACCAATATCCATTCAGTTTATCCTTCTGAGCAAAGGTCATTGTTACAGAAGGTCAAGCATGGATTTTCCTTAGAAGATGAGGGTAAACACTGATAGCTTGGGTGCTTAACCACAGCAATATAAAAAGAAATATACTATTTATAAATTCCTAATGAAAACCTGTAGCTTCTACCATGTTCAATATGCTGGCAACATGGATAAAACCCATTGTGCTAATGAAGTGACTACAGCTGCACATTTCACTCTGTCTCTTTCACTTAAACTCGTGCAAAAGAAGGAAGATGGAGAGAAAATGTTCCAAAGAAGCCCAAGACATGGCTTGTGCAGAAATAAATTGCAGACATAGACCGAGATCCCTTCCTTGGGCTTAGTTTGTTACTGACAGACACACAATGCTGAACTCTAAAACCCTATTCTAACCACACCTCCTGCAGTGCAGCAGCAGAGCGCCCACGTTCTATTCATAATTTACACCATGTTCTGTCATACTCCAGGACAGCATGGAGATAAGCAAACATCAAAATATCACAGTCTTTTTTTTGTATGCACTGTATTGTACCCAGAGAGGATTTGAAATGCTTTAAAGGTGAGGTCCAATTAAAATTTTCAGTAGAAAATCTCTTTTAAAATTCAATGCTTCATTTCTTCCCTGATCAGAGAACAAGCCCTTAAGGATGTCAAATCTCATCACAATTTCTTTTTCCTTTTCAAGCCTTAGACACATCAGTTTTTCTGAAGCTAACTAAAATACGCATTTTTGTGGGAGGCATGGGTAAATTGTGAGAAGTATTAGAAAACAAAGTATTTAACCCTCACAGCTAATGCAACTCAATTTATTACTTTCTGTATGGATACTGCAGATTAAAGAAGTGGTCGCAGCTGTCAATTGCTCATTTCTCTAACTTACACTGTTGCATTTCACAGTGTTTTTTCTCAGCCTAAGGACAAGACTCTCCTTCTGTTTTTCACTCTCCTGCAGACACTCCTGCTCAGTCCTGAGAATGGGAATTGAAGCCCCCTTTTATATTTTTATGGTTGATTCCCTGACTTTCCTACTAATTTGGAATACAGTAACATTGCTGCTTCTCCTCTCACTCCATGCTTGTGCTTTCCAACTGCATAGGAGCTGGCTCCTCACCAGGGGATGGGGTGATGGACACCACAATGTGTCCTTCAGTGCAGAGGAGCACAGGGTGCCCCTGTCCAGTCAGGGACCTCACTGTGGATGTCTGACAGCTCCCCCAGTCACTGGAGCACAGGGGCAAGAGAAACACTCTGACCCTTGGCAAAGCTTTTTTTACCTGCAGGCGTTTGCCATGACCTTGCATCTCTGAGCCATAACTCACCACTACTGGTTTGGTGGCCAGAAACTCCCAAATCTGTTTAGGAGGAAAAATCCAGTTTAAGATCTTTCTACATACACAGTAAAGATGATAGCTTGAAGTGCCCTGCAAACAAAGAAGTGCCCTGACTGTTCTGAAAACAACAACATTTTCAGAAATAGATACTTCACTGGGAACGTCTAAGGGCTAATCTTTGTCAAATGTCAGGTAACCTTTATAGCTTTGCAGCCTTAAACTTAAAAGCTTGTTTTTAAAAGCCTTGTCCATAAATCACACTTTAGGGACTAAAATTATATTAGTGAAAGCCACTCTTAGAAGTGATGATTTCTTCTGTTTTGTTCCACATTGAGCTCCAACAAAAAAGATTTTATACCACGTTCATTCTCTGTGTAGCTTTTTAGCAGTGGCTTTTCATGTATTTTTTACTTTCCAAGGACCTTCTCTTGCTGTTGTTCCTGGTTTTTAAATGACTTTATGAAAAGAAGTACTGCACTTTAACTGACAGAGTGAAAATGTAAATAGCCATTTACAAGTACCAGTGATCAACACATGCCCTGACTTCTTTCTAGCTTGCACTCTATGACTTTAAAAGCTAATTGTATCAGAAGAGATATTACTACTATACAGAAATCTGCTTTTTATTTAAATATAAGCTGACTTCTAGGCACCCTAAAGTCAGTGGAAATTTTCCCATTATTTTACCTGGCAACAACTTTCTCATTTTATTTTTCCTGCTCATCAAATTGTGCAAGGAGCAGTTCCCAGCATTCCCAGCCACATCAACCACAGTGAGGGTGGAGAGGAGAATAATTTCTCTCAGTGGTGCAGTTATGATCCTGCCTCAGAGTGGATAGGAGGCTCAAAGTGATCAAAAGAGCTTGTTTTGACTTTTTTTTTTTTGCCATTTCAAGATCTGTCAAGTTCCAGTGCATATTTGAATGACTGTATGCCAGTTTTAATTTACATTATGGATAAATCCAGAAGTCTATGGGTGACAAGCTAAAAACCATTGGACATGGTCAGATAGGCAAACATACTCTACATGTGTTTGTGGTTTAGATTCTAGTTTCAGAGGCAGGACCATACAGTACAGCTAATAGAAACAGTTTGCAAGTATCTGCTGCTACCATTACCTGGGTAGATTTTTAACCTTTTAAATTGGTGAAAGTTTTTTATCGAGGAATTACTAAGCAAAGGTGAACACAATCTTAAAAAAAAAAAAAAAGAGAAAAGAAGAAATTTTACACTAGTTTTACACTATTTTACACTAGGAGGCTGCCAAAAACAAGTAGTAATTGAAGACAAAACCTGACTAAATTTATTGTAATGAGAAGTCAAACTTTAGGCTTGAGAAATAAAAAAGACTGTAGGCAACTGATAGCTAGAAAGCAAGAGTTTTGTTTGAGAGCTGAAATTATGACCTTCACAATGACCCTTGGTGCCTTTAGGTTCCATCAGATGTTTCTAAAATATTGGTCAGGAGCTCATTGTGGTGTCCTCAGTCTCAGCTCTCTGTGCCATGGAAACCTTGTTGAACTGACGGAAGACACAGCCTCTGTGCAGCTCTGTTACAGGGAAGGCCACTGGGCCCAGGCCTGGGGAGTTTCAGTTCTGGAGGAGGGAAAGTGGCTGCTTGTTTGTTTGTTTGTTTGTTTGTTTGTTTTCCACCACATTGCTGAAATAAAGAAAGAAAGCAAAGTGCTCCTAATAATATTAAAATGTGCCACTGCTGAGCTCTCCCAGTTCCAGAAATCTTGTTTGGATTTGGTACATGACATCTGTAATGTTTCTTGTCTGGGTGTTTGCCCTTTCATGAGAGATGAATTTCTGCTTCTCGCTGAGGGAAAGCAAATCAATGCTCAGATTGGGAGATTGATGAAACTGGTTCTTCCTTGTAGTTCCTGTTGCACCTGGGAGTCCTAATGTAATCATGATTTTGTCCTTGCTATAATTTAGCTGCAAAAGACTAGTAGGTTTCATGGATTAACCTATGGGAATGCCCAGATAATGTCTTATTAACTGTCCAAGACAAGAGCAGATAAATACTTCTTGGTGGTTTCCTGGGTTTCATCCCAGTGAAACTCTTAAGCAGCAAGGAATGGCAGCGCTTTAAGATTCTTCAGGTTTCTGTGTGACTAAGTTATTAACTTTCAAATATAACTTTTACCATTGGTTTAAGCACCACCAAAGCACTTGTGTTAATGATTATGCTATGCAGGTATAGCTAGACTGAAATTATGCTGAAGTTAGTGACTTTGCAATTACTGAATCTTCCCTGGGGATGCACAAAATAAGTTTGCAATAGCAGTCTCACCACTCGTTTATATATTCTTATTGGCTATTGGCAAATTGTGACGATAAGAAGTCCTGCTCTATGAATATCAATTTAAAATTCTATTAAAATCACCTTAGAAAAATGAAGCTCTCTTCTTTCTAAACATTACTGGTTACAAAAAGGGATTTTTCTCTTATTTAATTACAATTTTATTGCTGGAAAACTGTTTCTTTTAACTCTTCTTGTTTATGCTATTTATTTACATCTGAAATATAATTCAAACAATAAAAACTCAATTTATGTCTCCACTGAATATGAGATTTTTCTAGATTCTGTACATGAAATGTCCTAATTCAAAGGAAAATTCCTTATTTTTTCTCTCTTCCTATTTCACAGAATTCACAGAATTTAAAGTGCATGTGTAATTTATTATATATATATATATATATATATATATATATCTTTAAAAATCAAATATTACCAAGATCATCTTTGGATTTCAAACTAAGAGATTGTTATGGGTTAAAAAGTTCAGATACAAAGTAGAAAAAAAATACTCCCATACAATTCAACATTGCTCACTTGAACAAGAATATGAACTATCACAAGGAATGCTACATTTAAAATATACTATGCTATGGAAAAAAATTGTGTGGGTAGTTCTTAATTTTTATTAATATTAAAAGGGCTTGACATTTAAAAATAATAGAAAATGTTACATCAGCAACAGTAAATAGTGTGAAGAAAAGTAGAAGTATTTTGAAAGACCTAGGATTTGAATGGTTTATTCAACTCAGCATTAAATGACATTTTTTCATTATATTAAGGATAACCACTATCCCAATGTATATATTAAATGTAGCCCCCAGAATAGTGAAGCAAATACAGATTAAGAAATGCCATAATTTTTAAGCAACTACAGTCTCTGAGAAATTTTGAAAGGTTCTTTATAACCTTTCCTGAACAGATCATGTTTTTTTAAGACAAAAGTTTCCTGTATCAGTTTGACTCCAGCTCCCTGCAGCATTTGGAAGGATCCAATCTCCTGTTTCCCCTTGAAATCCTGTGCAGGGTCAGCTGCCTCCACTGCACTGAATGTGTCTGAAGGCGCTACAAACTGCTCTGAGGATTTCAGGACACACAGACACATGAGCTGACTCCATCCTCTAGGTCTTAGAGCTTCATTGAAATAAGGTTCACTATGAAATACAACATTGTGGGATTTCTCCTTGTTTTGATCTCTTAATCGGTAATGTGCTAAAATGTATAATGCCAGATGAAAGTTAGAATTTGTCACTGGCTTGAACATGGCTGATAAGGAAAAAAAATACTCTAGAAAGTTTTTTGGTCTTTTTTTAATTTTTCATGATGATTTCTCTGTCCCCCATTAGCAGAAATATCTTCAATGTTTAAGTTTAATAAACCCTCAAAGGCCCAAACTGCTGACTTCTTGCAGTGTAACATGGAAATCATTAGAAAACACATACATCTATAATGCAAATTTGATGTTAAATGTTCTTGGTGGTCCCTGTAGAAGAGGAAGTTTTATCTTTCTTTCTGTAGGCACCAGCTTATCATTTCTTCATGTGTAGCTGTTAAGAGGCCATGCATACAGATGAGTTCTTAGATGTCTGATAGCAATTTACTTACCCAAAGATCCCATTTGCATGTGAAAAAGTAGATGCATATAGAGTCTGGGTTTCATTTTATGCTTACACTGAGCCTTTAAGTGACTGCTGCTGAGCACATCCTTGGAATAACAAGAAGCATTTACAGCTTCATCCCCTAAAAATTTATATCACTTCTGTTAGATTAACATTGTAGAAAGTTACAGGGAGTATGACAGCATACTCTGCATTTAGATGAGTACCAAAAGGAATGGGCAGGATTAAAGAATGCATGCTCCAAAATGATGCAACAGGTGCTTTGCCTAGAAACCTGGGCCACTGAGTGAAGTAATCTTTCCATGTGTTTTCAACGAAGATGAGATTTGACCCTCAGTGTTTACCCCTAAGGTCTATCTAAACCTGTGGCTGCGTGAGGCTCCATGACCATTGCTCACTTACAAACTTCTCCTTTTCAGCTCCATAGAATGGTTGAATTGATAGGACAGTTTGTAACTCACAGTCTGTTTTGCCTGGAGTCTTGCAGTACTGGTGGCTTGGGGCTGACATTTGTGGACTGAATGAATCACACCTTGAGCACAAGCTGCATTTGACCTCACTGTGATGAACTAATCCAGAACTTCCCCATGCCTGATGCCTGAACACATCCCTGCAGATATACCCCAACCATTCTTTGCCCTACAAATACTAGTAAAACTAGGAGGGAAAGATATCTTCCCTGCAACACAGGTGATGCAGCTGTAGTTAGGGGAGATGTTGAGATGCTGGAGCCTCCATGATATGAAAAATGTGTACTTTGACTAAATGCATAAGTGTGAGATTTGCATATGCAATAAAACAATGTCACAGCACAAATGATCCCCTCCAAGTAAGAATGTGTGTTTGTATCTTAGCAGGCAATACTCAGCCTTTAAAACAGTCTGAATTCTGCTTTATTTCTTATTATTTATCTCTTTGAAAAATGATGCATTCTCATCTTTACTCAAAGACTTTGAACAGAGCAGCACTTGTCTCAAGCATGTACCATGGTCGTGACCATTAATGGATGACAATAGAATATGTCATTGCAGCACCAGCATTTTTTCCGTTGTAATAATTTCCCCATATATAATTATATAAAATAATTACATAAATAATTTCCCCATATAATTTCCCCATTGTTGACCTCACTGTGTTCTAACTCTTTTGCTGGGTTATCACTGTCCAACTGCAGAAAATAAACCTGCAGTGTATGTCCATCTATATCATACTTGATCAAATCAGTCTTATTTTAAGGCATTATGAAAGACAGGAGATGCTTTTCTGTTGTTAAAGGACATGTTTTCATAAATACTCCCAAAAAATCCTAGAAAGTGTGACCCATAAAAGGCAGTGCTTCTCTTTTTCTTAGTTTCTTTTTTTTTTGCTGTTGTTTTGGCTGGGGTTTTTTTTCACTTGTTTTGTTTAAGTTTCTTCTGTGGCTATAACAATGCACGAGATAATATCGCACGAAAGATGTGCAGGGCACAGAATGAGCACAGAATGGCCATTTCATGGGTTTAGAAAGTTTAAAAGTAGTAACAGTAGAACCACATTTGTTCTGTCATCTGAAAATGTTAATTAGCATAGTGCACATGGTTCCTCAGAAGGGATATGATTCCTCAGAAGGGAGAGAGGACTGCTCAAGATTACCACCACTCCATTAATTTCATTTACACGCTTTCCATACTCCCTGCAGCTGGCAGGTTTTTCAAAATACTACTACCAGACTACAAAAAGGTGTAAAATGAAGAAAGGAGCTGCTCAATAAATAAATGAAGTCAGCACTGACTGAATATAACATTACTTATGACACACAGTATTTAGAATATTCAGTCAGATCTCTTTTATAAGAAATTGATATTCTGGGTAGTCTGTTCATAATGTTGTCAAGAGAGTTAGAAGGATGTTAACATTTCATTACTCTAGTCATTGATTTTCCTCTGCTTTCTTCACAACAAAAGTCAAAACATGACCTCTCATTTCACTGAATTAGTTCCAGAGCACTTGGCATTATTGACCTCCTAATGAAAATTAATGGCAGCTCTTTTGATTCAGTCTTTCAAGTAGGCACAGCAAGCACATTTAAAACACAGGCATGGTTATTTCTCATATTGAAGTAACACACTGTTAAGTAATGAAATGTACATTAATGCAACATTTAATTTGCAAATTTAAGTGCACAGAATTCAAGAAATTTAAACTGCCTTATCAGGAGATGATGCTGGGAAGATTTAAGCTTGGCAATAATTTCAGACCTGGAGAGTTAAAGAGTTTTAAAAGGAATGCTATATGTACACGTAGAGCATTTCAGCCTCAGGTCCTAAATTTATAGTAAAATTCTGGCAAGACTGAAATGCTTTTACTATGCAGCAGAGATATTTGCACATTTGCCTAGTTATTTCCCTGCTCTTCATTCTCCTTTTATGCTAGAGAAGAAGGCAAATTCTTCTCAGTGACTTTTGACTTTTGTGCTCATGAGCTGTCACCCTGCAGTTGAATGGATTTTCTTCATCCAGATTCTTACATAAACTGACTTCTGTCTATGGATATGGAGCCGTTCTTCCTTGCTTCTGTGTAACTCAGGATTATCCCTACCATGTGAAACAGGAAAGCTGAATGGATGCATATCTGGAGACTGGGTGAAAGCTTGCCACTTTATCTAAACCATTTCCTCTTCCTGGAAAATTCTCCCAGAAATAATATCTGGGGAAATATCTGGGAAAACTGCTAGAATAAGGAATAAACTAACTTAATTTCCCTCTTTCCTTAGATAACAAAGACTATGATGCATATCTATCTTATACCAAAGTGGATCCTGACCAGTGGAATCAAGAAACTGGAGAAGAAGAAAGATTTGCTCTTGAGATTCTACCAGATATGCTGGAAAAGCATTATGGATACAAGTTGTTCATACCAGACAGAGATTTGATTCCCACGGGAAGTAAGTCATGTCTTTATTCTCATGTGATATTGAATGAGAAAATGAATGATTGCAGTGATTGTTTTAGTCTTGTTTCTATAGCTACTCCTTCAGAATGTCATCTTTTCTCCCATGTCTTAGAGAATGGTGAGGATAAACCACCAAATATTAATGTGCATTTCCCAGATAAGAGGATTATTATTTAGTAATTGTATTGTTTTAACTGAAGATAAAGCAGTGAGGAAAGGGGATGCAAAAGTAAAGGAAATGAAAGAGACTAACATTTTTCAGATTTTTTGAGAACTTGCATATCTAGGAATGAATACCAAGTTCTTTGTTTTCAGTTCCTTAGATTTTGTTTGGAAAGATATCCATGATTCTTAGTATTACAGAAATTCACACAGGAAGGAAAGAGCTGTGTTTGACTAAGGCAATGGTTGAGTAATAACTTCTACACCAGAAAAAAGTAGTGAATTCTGTCAGTGTCCACTGTAGCCAATTGTGTAGTGGATGTACTTGATCATTCTCAGAGACTGAATACTAGAATTGATTCCAGCTGGTACAAGTAGATCTTTTTCATGTTCCTCTCACATATTCCAACATAAGTGCAGTAACATTTTTTCAGTTGTTGTAATATTCTTCATGACTTCACTGTAACCATATAGACAGTGATTAAGTTCAATACCTTTAATGAAAGATAAAAAAAATGATACTTGGTATAGGCAAACAACATAGAACATCAAACAGTCTAATGGATTTTTTCTTTAAAATCTACAGCAAACTCAACATTAATTTACAGGAGATAATTTTTTATGAATGTGTGTGGCAGGGACATGAAGGAAAAACAGAATATAAGCCTACCAAAAAATTTAGAGTATCATTTGGGTTTGAGACCGAGGTCCTGAAGCACATGGCTGCTGCTCTGTTGTCTAACTGGGTGACTTTGCCTTTTTAAAGGTAAAAATCATGATGGGCATATTTGCTCCAATAGCAATATAGACGATACAAAGCCACAGCTCATGAAGAAACACTCACAATCCATAGCACATGTGGGAATAGATCTTTTGCAGGAACACAGAATGTATGAAGTTGGTAGGGGCCTGTGGATGTCATCTTTTTCAACCTCCCTGTTCAAGCAGGTCCACATAGAGCAGGTTGCTCAAGATCATGGTCTGCCGGGCCAGCCTGGCACATTTATAAATGATATTTTTGTATATTTTAGTGAGATCTTCTGGGAGCAGGGATTTGCCTCTGTTCTTTCTCACTAGTTTATGAGAGCAGACTGTTTTCTTAGATTGCATTTTGAGCAATTGTTTTGTTTTGTAGCCTACATTGAAGATGTGGCAAGATGTGTAGACCAAAGCAAGCGACTTATCATCGTCATGACTCCAAGTTACGTGGTAAGAAGAGGTTGGAGCATCTTTGAACTGGAAACAAGGCTTCGAAATATGTTAGTCACGGGAGAAATCAAAGTGATACTGATTGAATGCAGTGAACTACGAGGAGTTATGAACTACCAGGAGGTTGAGGCCCTAAAACATACCATCAAGCTCCTCACTGTCATTAAATGGCACGGACCAAAATGCAACAAGTTGAATTCCAAGTTCTGGAAACGTTTACAGTACGAAATGCCTTTTAAGAGGATTGAACCCATGACAAATGAGCAGGTTTTAGATGTCAGTGAGCAGGGGCCCTTTGGGGAACTGCAGACAGTCTCCGCAATTTCCATGGCTGCTGCCACCTCCACTGCTCTTGCCACTGCCCATCCAGACCTGCGCTCCACCTTTCATAACACATATCATTCACAGATGCGCCAGAAACACTATTACCGGAGCTATGAGTACGATGTACCTCCTGCTGGCACCCTGCCTCTTACCTCAATAGGTAACCAGCACACCTACTGCAACATCCCCATGACACTTATAAACGGGCAGCGGCCGCAGACAAAAACTAACAGGGAGCAGAACCCCGAAGAGGCTCACACAAACAGTGCCATACTGCCCCTCCTGCCACGGGAGACCAGTATATCCAGTGTCATTTGGTGACCGACATGCAAGGGGCTGTCAACCCCCTTGAGTAGGAGCAGAGTCTGCAGTCTGGTGCCTGGAACTACATCCTCGACTGCTGCTGTTAAACACGCATTACAATCGATAACAAACGAGGAAAAACAGGGTCTTGTACATATGTTTTTTGCAATTTCTTTGTAGCATCAGTCTTCCTGTTTTACCCATGTCTCTTCCCATTCACATTTTTGACTTTGTTTTATATGTCATTGGAATTTGTATATTTACATTTTTTTTAAATGAAGAGACTGCTGTATAGATAGGAAACTTTTTTGCTTCATTAGTATAGTTTTAGACTTTTTGTTTGTTTGTTTATAACCTCTCTTGAAAATGCTTGGACAAAGCTATGTTGATATCAGAAGCACCATCCATTTTGTTGGCCTGCCTAGCCATGCCTGCTGCAGCTCACCTCTTTTGGAGAGTTTTTGTTCTTAGAAGGACCCCACTGCTCACTGAGAGCTCCAGTTTCATTTCTACTCCCGTAATGTGCACTGCTCCTTCCCTGCCCTTACAAAGACCCCCATTTGGGGTAACACTACAGTCTGACCATCTAACATGTAACTTGGTAGATACCTGTCAAACAAGAGAAAATACCCAATCTGTATCGGTTGCTTCACAGTAGTCACTAGAGTGTGTAGAAACTATAGCCGGTTTGGATTTTGCTTTCTTGGGTTTGGTTTCTTTCTTAATTCTTATTTTAAGAATGAGTTGGTTGTATCCTTTTATAAATATAAAAGCAACCCTATTTTTAACACATCCTGGAAAAGTATTAATGTGGTTGTGGATTTTATTTTTTAAGCACTCTTTTTTTTTTTTCTTTCTCAACTTTCAAAATCTTGCAAATAACATTTGCAAATGTCAGGCGAGTAAGACAAGTGAGGCAATAGACACTGAAGTGCAGAGTCCTGCTGATATGTACAGTGATGACTTCCAAACCAAAGGGGAATAAAAAAGACAGTATTGTAGATGGTTTGTCACTTTGTATTATAGAAAGTGTTATTTTCAAAAAAAAAGTAAGACAAAACATTATTTTCCTGTGGATTTCAGAGTCCCTTGTATTTTAATGTTCCAAAAACTGTATTTGCTTTAAAATTATATATTCAAGATTAAGAAATCTTCTTTCATTTGGTTTTAGCTTGTAACAATAAATAAAACTTTATTAATTTCAACATTATTTCAGTAAGAACTCAGGCAGAAAAAAATGACATGATTACCAGAAATATAACTGTTTTCAGAATAAACTTTATTTATACAAAATTAATATTTAAGTCAGACCTGGAAGTATTAAAAACAATTTATTCACTTTAATGAATAAATAAATTAGTTTTATTTTTATGTATGATTCCATCTTTGAGGAGTTGCAAATAATGCATGTACCATGGCTGACAGGGAAGAATAAAAGCCCACCACTGTGTTTACATCCAGACATCTTTGAGACAAATTAAATAAGCACCTTGCTCATACTTATGTTTTAAATAACGGAAAGTCCTTTCTGCTTTTAGAAGGAGAGAGGAGTGGTGCAGGCTCTACAACATATTCAGGCCAAGCTCCCTGCTAGTCCCCGCTGGCAGAAGCAGAGGAGCTGGAGTAGAGTTACTGGTTGCAGCACACTGTCATAGAGCCATGGGTTTGATTTACCCTGGCAGAAGTGTAACTGGTGTCCCGGCAAACAGGCCTTAGAGTCTATTTATGTAATTAATTAGCTCTAGGTGTTTTTATGGCAGCTGAATGATATTGGCCAATATGAGGGATGTTGTGGGGTTTGCTCATCATGATTGTCACAACAAGAAAAGTAGAGCTTATAATATTTTGGTCTTAATGAGAAGTGAGTGGAGAAGCTGCAGTTTGGGGGATATTTGTGGGAGCAATCCAGAACTGACAGTGTGGGAGGAAATGACTGTGCTTCTGTTGTGAAAGTCAAGAAATCTCAGTATCTGCATAAGAAGCTAATAGACCTTTGAGGTGTACACTTTTATTTGCTTAAAATGTTTATTTCTCTGAGATTAAGCTCAAGTCCTTTTCTACAACCTGTTCTTATTATAGTGTCTCTGGACATGTGCCAAACATCCACAAAATGGAAATTAGGCTGCCAGGTCACATAAAATTTTAAGAGAACTTTGCACGTTTGCTTTAAGAAAGCTATTATTTATTTGCTCTTACAGACACCTGTCAGGCACTGATGGCATTTTCCTTCATTCATTTGGATGTCTGTCCTGGATTTCACTGGGCTGAGGGTGGGAGAAGGGGAGGGGTTGAGTGAGTGGCAGTGTGGTGCTTAATTTCCATCTGGGCTTAAATCACAACACTCCCAAATACCCCAGGATCCTCTGAAAGCAATGCATTATTCTTTTCCCCTTTACATGCCCTGGTGTAAAGACTGGGATGTGGAATAAATGTAGGATGTAATTATTTGACAATGAGTAGGTCTTTTCTTAGCCACATGGGAAGTACTTTTCTGTTCTTCTATTTTTAGTGTAGATTTAAGCACTTTGAATAGCATGATTCAGGGATTGACAAATACTATTTGATATTCACACTACTTAAAGGAAGACTTTCTTATAATGTTTTGTCATAATATTAAATATAAGAAAAACAAACAAGCAAACAAAAAAAAGAAACAAACCACAAAACCTGAAATAAGTGGAGAAGTTGTCTGTGGCTTTAGAAACATTCCTCCTTAGTATTCCTCTTCTGTGAACAGCTCTGTGTGGGGAACAGTGAAGGAAAGTGTTGTGTGTTCACGTGCTCTATGTTTGACAAAAATTCTGTTGGAATGCAAAATAAAATGGAAACAAACAAACAAGCAAACAAACAAAAACCAACAAAAATTGTCATTGCCCTAGTGCTTAGGCTCCATCATTTTTGGTGAAGGTGTTTTGGTTTTTGACAATGCAGCCTGAAATGTGCATGCAATAGCCACATATAAGGTTTAGCCATAAGCAAATAGCACTTTATTTTTAAAAAAGGCACAGTGTGATGATCAGAAAAACTTACTCTGCCTGGTCAATAACTTTGGGTCTGTATGTGGGTTCTATGCACGTGAATTATCCAAGTGTGGTGCTCTGTCTTTATAAGGCTCTCTCCAATCATGGTAGTCCATGTTATAAAAGGACTCTTGTTATACAGCTTGTGTAAATTCAGTACATAGGGTCTCCAGAGAGCATATATAGCTGGAAAGAAATGGGAAACTGTATAGAATGCAGCTAATTATTTTGAAGGCAAAATGCATTCCTGGGTCTGATTCTGTTCTCAGTTACAGCACTATGATTTGAGAGTAAATCTAATAAAACTGAATGAGTGCAGATTGATTTGTGTGGCAGAAGAAAACTGGAAGAAACAAAGAGAAAAGGAATTCATATTTGCAGTCTGTGACAAGCTGAAATCTTGGCTGCAAGGAAAGGAACAGCAAAATGCCTTCTGAATTTTAGTGGGGACCCAGTTCTCACCTGGCAGCCAACATCAAACGCTTTCGATATGATCTGTTTCAGAGTTCAATACTGTCAGGCTTAGATGCTAACTAAGACTTTTCTATTTCTGCACAGCTGTGAAAACCATGGGTATTTTACATAATGGGTGATAATCAGTTCCATAATAGTCAGAAAGCTTGTTATACCCGTCTGATCCACATTCACAAAGTTTTATTTGGATATTGTGCATTAATGACTCATTTAAATTATAGGTAGAGCAGTGAGATTTGGGAAAAGTGGCCTAGTAAAAAGGATTCCTTCATTTTTACACTAAAAAAAAAAAAAGAAAAAAAAAAGAAGAAAATGTCAAGCTAGTAAGCCTAAGGAGAATTTAATTAAAATCCAAAGAAGGAAGAAAAACCACAGTAGTAAAGTAAGCTCAAAAATAGAACAATGGTCAATGGAGAATAAAGGGCAAAATACCCACTTGCTTTTTGACTGTGTTGTGGTTTCTTTTGTCATGCAAAGCTCTGTACTCTGGCTGACCTACATCAAGCAACTGGCTTTTTTGGAGGCCATCCAGACAGATCAGCAACACAAATATGTCCCTGTATGTCTAATACACTTCCGAATGATTTTGTACTTGTTGATAGTCCAGCACAGAGAGATTTTTGTTTGTCTTCTATTGTTGTTATAAAGAGGAAGGCAAAAATCTGTAAGCACTAAAAAAAAATCTCTGTAACAGACTTACTTTATTAACTAGAATAACTATATTCCTTCACTCCCACTCCCTATCTGGTTTGTTGATATTAGGACACATTTTCTAACCCAGCTAATAGGTTAAAGTGTCTGGCAACAGAAAAAATGTAAGCAACCTCATAAGAATGTTTCCTTGTATTATGAGGGTTGAAAGTTCCCTGGCCTTTTTTTTTTTTCTGTATAGGCACATCTCTTCACCTCCTAAATAGCCCACTGAGTGGAGGTTGAAGAACACCATTGTGTCTTTAATTTCAGATTCACTGAATTTAGCATGGATATGAGCTGTTGTTCATGATGTAATTCTGCTGGGCCATTTTCCATTGATTCTGTCCCTATCCTCCAATATGTTGGCAGCATCACACTTCACCAAACAGCCATGACTTGATGCTCCAAAACTCAGAGTTGTTGCCCTGGGGAGCTAAAATGATAAAAATGTTTCATCTCTTATGAGTTTTTCTATGGGTTTTTTGTTGTTGTTGTTGTTGCTGGGTGGGGTTTTTTTTGGTTGTTTTTTTTTTTTTTTAATTCTGATTATAACAAAGTTTGACTTTTGCTCTGGACTAATAAGCTCTGGTGTATGTTTAGAGTCCATAGCATCATGAAGTAGTTAGAGAAGAAATTACAAAGGCAGGTCTGATACCTTATGTAGAAAACATGTCAATTCTGAAGCTGTCCAGGTTACTGAAAAGTGAGTATATTTTTATTGAGGCTTTTTAAAAGGACATATTTAACCTGTAATTACAACCAGATTCATCCCAAAAGCTTATCAGCATTCTTAACATTAAAAAGCTAATACCTTAAATAACATAATTTCAGAGTCATTCAATAGTCAAGTATTGTTATTTGGGAGGACTAAGAGTTTCATGATTCTCTAGGATCTAAATGTTAAATAGTTTATCTAGTATTGAGGTTATAGAGAGTAAAAACATTTTTCTTGATCACTAGTATAAGGAAAATAATTTGAAGCAAAATACGAGAGCTAAGAATTTAAGGGAGTTATTGATATCTTTTATAAAGACCTCAACCATCAGAACTTGTCAAAAGGAACAAATTATGAAAAAATAAAATAGATCTGGTTTTTAACCATCTCTTTCTCTGTTAATCAAATACTAGCTCTTCTTCTGCCCTCCTCAAAAATACAAATTCATCCATGATCAATTAATATCTACTGAGCCCATACTCTCAAATTCATTTTGTGACAGATAAAGAAATGCAAGCCAGAGGAGGCAGCTGCAGCACATGTCTACAACTGAGAAGCTCCACAGAGGGGAAAGTGTATTCCTGTGCATGGAGAAGGAGAGCACAGGCCCCTCTGGCCTCATGTTTAGCTGCTCCTGGGTCAGGTGGGCGCAGAAGGAACCTCAAGGTAACACCACTGTCCTACCTGCTGTAGGCAACACACAGGGAAGGTGGGCAGTAAGTTGCTACTGATGTTAGTGAAAATAAACATGAGAACTATCAGACGTTGAGGGGACAGATATCCTGTGGCAAAGCAGCTGGAAGAGCAGGAACAGCTGGCAATATTTTCCATTTGCTCCATGTTCAAAGTAAATGCCAGCACTGAGCATAGGAAGAGGTCAGCCTGCTTGGTTAGTGTGCAATGCACTAAATGGCAGCTACAGGAAATTGCCATCTCAGTCAGGTAACACCACACCTGAGCACTCTTGCAGGAATTTCCACCCCATCTTATCCCATCCCATCCTATCCTGTCCCATCCCCTCCTCTCATATCTGTTTACCTTGCAGACTGAAGTACAAGCACTCAAGGCTTGCTGTAAGGCCTCAGGCTGGGGTCCACACTAAAACTCTTTGCAGAGGTGTTTAGGGTGAGTAGAGGTCTTTTTTCCTGTGACTTGCAGGAGTAAAGCTTTGAGTTGAAAAAGGCTGTATTTTTTTTCTCAGTATACCATTTTTCACATCCACATAGAATGCTCATGTGAAGCAACATTCTGATACTATTCTGATCTTCTCTGAGATAAAAAAATCTTTAAAGTATCAGTTATGGGCTCAAGATATTCCATTAGGCTGAAGTCTGCACACAGACACACACTTGAAAAACAAACATGAAGAAAGAAAAACAAATTAGCAATGCAATTACTTAGTCTTTTTTAACCTGGGTTTATAAGAGTCTTTTTCAAGAGAAGGTTGTTTTCCCCTGATGTTTTGTAGGAAGTTAAGTAAGAATCTTTTCCAAATTTCCTCTCCATTCTTTGCATGACAGGTAAATCAAAGAGAGATTTGTTTAGAAAATCCCATTATTCTTTGTAAATTTAAAACACAAGTCACAATGAATTTGCAGACATACAAGAAGTTGTTTGCCAGAGTTAATATTCTCTGGTGAACAGCTCACTGCAGCCCTAATTGAGTTCTTAGGAATGTTTCGGCAGAAAACTTAAACAATTAGTATTATCTGTTTACCTTTAGCATCACATTAGAATGCTGTACATTTGTCATCCTAACACCTAGGCAACTTCATATGGAACAATTATGTAAATACAAAGCAGTAAGGAGAACAATGACAAAACTGTCTCTCCATGTCTCTTAGCAAAATATTTCAGTGACACCAGGCTCCTTCTTTGATACCACTAACCTATGCCTACCTCAGCAAAACACATGAATCTGCAAACTGTGCAGATATCTGGGACAAAATTGTTGCAATAATCACTCTCAAATCTTACATCACAGAAAGCACTTTATGCAATTTTATTCCTGTACATAGGTATTTTAACTTGTAACCATTTAACAGTAGAACTGCACAACAAAATAAAATAAGTAGCACTCAAAAAAAGGGCAAGGAAGTCCCAAAAATCTGGTTTTTTTTCATAGCAAGGTATTTCCCATGTGCTGCAAGGAGATGACAAACTTGTAACCAAGGGATTGCTAGGGATGCTGTGACACAGATACACTGCTGGGGTGACACGGGGTGGGAGAGGTACCGGGAAGATTTTTATTGGTCATGTCATGACCAGGTAGGTTAATACAACTAGCATTCATCTAGTCCTGCTGCCACAGGAAATTACAAATACCTCTTGCCTGGAAACCCAAGTTTAGAAGATACTTCCTTCACCAACTCTTTGCTATCTGAAGCCATTTATATAACCTTGTTAGATGTAGGATTTTTTTTTCCTAGTTAATAGGACCTATCTGAATATCTGCCAAATTTCCTATTGCAAATAATGCTGTCAGTACAGTTCATGTCTTATTTTCTCTGATTACCTCTTCACTCTTCTAAACAAACGAGCCTTGTGAATAGCCTTCAGTACCACATAGCAAATACTATTCCTACATTTTTAAATGTTTTTAGTTGTTTGAAGAGTGAGAAGCAGCAGCAAAGATGCTATCTGCTTGAAATGACACTTACCAAGATGTTCTTTATGGAATGTTGAAGAAAAATTCCCTTTTAGTCATCCTGGGCACCTTACCAGATATACAACTTTCAAGATCCCCTCAGACAGGAATCTAGAGCAGAGGAAGTTTGACAGAGACTGAGATGCACATGCATATAATTTTCAAGAATGTTTTCATTCCTTGTAGCTCCTTGAATTGTGTTTTTGTTTGCTTGGGCTTGCTTTGTTTTGTTCTGATTTGTTTTCATAAGGACACATCAGGACTGAGATACCATTGCACTACATGAGTTTATTAAAAAGAATGGAGTGGAAGTCCAGAGAACTGGAGTAAAATAGTCATAAACGAGTCTGAAAGTCAGGAGACTTTCAGCACAAATGTGCACATGGCAACTTTTCAAAGAGCTGTTGGATTTCCTTAGCTCCCACTTCTGTCAGTTCTCCACTTCATAGCCAATCCAAAAAATAGGTATTTTAAGGGAAATTTGTACTTTCAGGTGCTATTATACCTGGAGTCTCAGGCACAGTGAGTCTGATTCCCTCTGCTCACTGAGAAATGAGCTTCCTTTGAAAAGCTGAGTTTTTTCCAGCCTTCTGATTGCTACCTGTTGGCTTTCTAAGGGTCTCCAAAGTCTTGAAAAATAAATAAAATAAAATATTTCAAAGTCAAGGTGAATCTATAGGAACTTACAAATTTATCATTGGTTATTTCAAATACTTTACTAGAACACAGCTATCTTCCCCTTCTTCCTGTAACTCTTATGGTTCTTCCGCTCTAGTTAATTTGCTATAATTTATTTTACATGTCCTGTAAAAATATGACCTAAGATATTTTTATATTATTCAGAAAACTCATAAATAATTTGTGACAGCTTCATTACAAAGGTTTGAGGATTTGATAATGATACATGTTCAGCATGCTGATAAAGTTAAAGAAGGCAGCTGCCCATTGCTGGGCCGTGGTGAAGCAGCAACAAGTAGTGAGTGGAGTATGCTAAAAGAAAGAATACTAATCTTAGCTTTTAGAGTAAAAGGGATTATGTCCCAACAATGCAGCTAAATGTCCCCTGCTGTCACTCGTGGCAGTTTTGAGCCACCTCTGAATTTTGCAAGAAAAGCACATTATTAAATTCTGTGCAGTTGCTAGTGTCATGAAACCTTTGATAACATATAAAATTAAACATATGCACCATTTCATAAGTAAATCTTTTTATTAGCATATTGTGCATTCTGCACCTTCTTCAGATGACAAGTAAACAAAATGACCAAAAAGATCTTTAACAGAAAGAACATATGTTTATTTCAAATACTAGAAGAAAAAATTCATCACCTACTCTTTCATTAAAAAAGCTGCAAAACTAATACAAATAAAGCAATTTGTCTAGGGGATTTAGTTTCTTTAATTTTATTTATTTCCTTTACTCATCTCAGAAGGAGCTGACTGTCCACAAGCAGAATGCACAACACGACTCAAGCAGTGATGTTCCCTTTTTGGGAACCCACTGGTCAAAGTTATCACCTGGATAAGCATCTTGATAAAGCACTTTGTTAATAAAGCTCTCAGCTGGACTTCCATAATCTGAGGAACCAGCAGTGTGGAATTGCTTTGTAGCTCCTGTTGAATATATGCACATACATTGAAGAGATAAATGTCTACTTACCATCTTTAATTTCGCATTGATGGAATGGAGCAAGGAAGTGCCATGCTAGGCATTGGCACCTTTTATCTTAATTCTCTTTATAGTTGATTAAAGTAAAAAAAAATACTTCTACTGGAGTCAGCAGAATTAACTGTAGGTCTGTATAAATGGTGCAAAAATAAAGAGCAGAATCAGGCCCAGTATTTGTGAACATGAATTTCTGTTTATTCTACAATTTAATTGAAGTTTTAGCAGCATTGCCTTTTCTAAATGTCCATAACTATTGCCATACAAACCATAAATTAACATATGCATTATTTTCAAGGTTTTCTTTAAGGCTACAGGTATGACTATAAATTGGAAAATATATCTCTGCCTTTATACACTTTGTTCAAAATCATTAAAGTATAAGCACTAAAGTTAAGTAGAAATACGTCAACCTATATTTATGCCTACTGTATATTAAAGATTTTACCTAAAGAGATTTACTTATATTTATTTTTTAAAAAAATTAGATGGGTCATAGCTAAAAGGAACTGCATTTTTGTAGTAATACTAATTGCTGAGAAGCAAGAGAGTCATGATCAAAATGTTACCTAGTTTCAGTGTATGTTGCTTTAAAATGAACATGGTTTATGTTATCCTAACTTTTGGAAAATTCACCAAGACTGGTAGAAAAAAAAATTGAAGACCTTATTGTAATAGCTACAACATATTAAGCATTTTGTATTTTCATCAGTTTTATTCTTTCAAGAGAAAATACATCACTCACTAAATATGAATGCTGCACATGTTAGCAATAGAAACATTGATTTTTGTAACTTTGATTGCACTTGCCTTAACTTTTCCACACATATATACAAACACAAATAACACAGAGGGGGGTAAAAGAGGATTAAGAGAAATAAAACCCACAAAAGTAGGCAAGTTTTACATTATTTAATGAAAAAAACACATGAGCTTTTTCAATAGAATCCTTGTAAAGAGCACATGATGCCATAAGTTTGTTAAAGCACAAGGTGTACTTTGTCTAGATGAAAAAAAACCAACAAAACAACACAAAGCCAAACAAAAAAAAAAAAAACCCTTTTGGTGTGACTTTGATTTAGGTTTAAAAAAGTTGGATGTTTAAAAAAATCTTTATTACTTGCATATGAATATTTTTGTATGATAATATACGGAGAAGGTTTTAAAACAAAACAAAAAAAAACCCACTTGCTTTATAGTGTGCAAATTTTAGAGGAAAGTAAACAGGGTATGTGTCCAATTTGTAAAACAATGTCCTCCTTTCAAGATTACGCTTTCACTGACTAAATGCAAGGTTATGACAACTTGAAATACTTTTTTTTGTGAACTGACAAAGAAAAAATAAAGCAATGTGAATAATTTGCGTATGCAAATTTTTTTTTTCAAAACAAATTTTTGCTGGTAGCAATACAAATTTATAGCATGATAGGGAAAGCTTTGAAGGTGCCAGTACAGAGATTTGACTAGAAGGGCACACTGGGCCAGAGCATATGTATTGGATAAGCTGGCACAGCTCCCCTGGAGGCAATGGAGCTGCTCCAGCTCACAGCAGCTGAGAACCTGACCTCTAATATTTTCTTTCTTGTGGTGTCCTCTTGTTCTGCTCTTCTATTTCTTAAGGATATTTTGTTTAGGATATGTTTTGGGTTTTTTTTCCTGTGTACTCTTTTTTTCTTAAAAACTCTAAGGGTTATGGTTCTAATCATTGTAAAGCAAGAAATGCAGTCTCACAACTCTCTGGGGCAAAGACTTTGTGTGTGGGTGGCGCAAACTTGTTTGATTTGTTACAGCACTGCTCAAGTTTTGTGACAGTTTAGCTCCACTGGAACCACAGGGTGGCAGGGGAATAGAACAACATGGTGGGGAACAGAGTAACATGGTAGGGAACCATTTTTAGCACTCCATGTGTGTGTGTGGTGTGTTTGTGTGAGCAGCATCATGGAAGACCCTGACTGATACAGAAACTGTAGTGGAGCAGAAGAGCTCAAATCACAGCACCAATGAAAGCTAATAAGAAAATGTCAAAAAGGGCATTACTGAAAACCTGGATGAATGCTCTTCTTTTTTGAAGTTTGTTGAATATGACATCATGCCTGGGTTAGGAAAAATTCCATCCTTGAGTTTCTGAACAGACTGTAAGCTTTGTGGCTCTCTTCTAAAGTGCAGTGGCATAAATCATTATCCAAGACAATGTGTTTATACCCATATTATAACACACAAATGAACTGCAACCAGCTTCTTTTTTGCCTTCCTATCAAGACCCTCACCTTCAGAAGTCCTGAAAGATGCAAGAAACAGTAAACTTGTTTCCACTCTTTTGTTATTTTTTAAAGCCGTGATGCTCCTCAGATGCTGGGGAATTTCTCCGAATTTGAACCTCTGTAACGCAAGAATTTGGGGCCTTGCAATAAGAGACAGGCACCAGTGCACAGCAGCTCTTACAAAGGTCTATTTTATGTCATAGCTAGAGTTTAAATTGTCAAAAGGGCTGGTGATCTCCTGGCTCCAGAAGCCCGGGCCATAGACCTGTGCCAGGCCTGTGTCTCTGTAGCTCATGAGTATCACAAGACTTTTAAGATGTGACAACTGAATTGGTTCACCTGCAGCAACTCATATTTAAATACATTTTTAATATTACTGTATTTTGCACCTGCAGTCTGAAGTCAAGGTGAACTATATTAAAAAAATATTGTTTCTACAGGCATTCACCCTTTTGAACTTTGTCTGCTTCATCTACTTCTCATGAGATTTTTATCTTTGCTATACAAAATATTAGTAAGATCATTTGAATAAATGATCATGGTTTCACCAGTATTAACATGATTCATTGGCCTGGTATGGTGGCAGGAAATGCATTTAGCATTTGATTAGACATCATAAGAGTTATGATTACTCAACTACCAGCATGTGACGTGCACAGAAATATGGTATCCACTGTAAATTCAAAAAATATTTATGTATATTTAGTTACATTTTTTAAATATTGCTATTTAACAGATATTAATAAAAAAATTGAAGAACATCATTCTCTATTCTTTACTGCATTACTCTGAATTCCTTGCAATTCTTAGACACATGACTGAGACTAGAACAAGAGCAAAAATTTTATTAATTTCTTGTATTCTCTCCCAAAATCATGTATGTGTGAACAGGCTGGGAGGCCACATAGGGCTGCATGCTTGAAGAGGGACAATCACAGGAAAAAAGTAAGTAAACAAGATGTTGCTTAAAGAGTGATGGAGTCTTCGTTTCAAAAATAAGTAAATAAAAAGAAAGAGGCAAACAAACAGAAAGAATAAAAGCACCAACAAGCATTAATATTGATCAAAACATTTAGAATACCTCTGGACATCTTTCTTGGATTCTCCTGACATGTACCACTTATAATCAATTGCATTGAGTGATTAAATTCCATTTTCCCTCTATTTACGAGTACTTATTTACACCTTTTATTTTTCCAAATGTCCTGGGGTGACTTTATGATGTTGTACCCTGATATCCCCATCATTCCCTTCCAAATTTGTCCCAAACCAGGACATCCAACCTATGTTTTCTTTGTTGTGTTTTGTTGTTTTTTTTTTTATTTGGGAGCAAGTTTTCTTCATATTTATTTTATTTTGCATAGATAATTTCATTTTGTATTTAATGGGAAAAAAAAAGTATCATTTAAGTACTAAGTTTGTGTTGTTAGGAATTTAGTGTTGTATCTGTAATTGAAACATGGGTTTATGAACAGACCTGTGAAATGCAACTGTTCCCACGCTGGGAGCCTACATGTCAGCTCTGGATCAGGGAGATCAGAATGTCATCTGAAGAAATACACACATAACTGAACATTAAATGCTCAGGTATTTACAGAATCCACTGAAGTGCAAATAAAACTCTTGTTTGCAAGTAAAAAGCTGTTTTATTTCAACTGGAGAATTTTAAAGAAGTTCTTCTGTTAAACAAGAAACATAAAAGACACCCCGATAGTCATATACTATAAAAGGTGATGCTGAGTAAAAGAGGCATTATGATGCAAGACAGATCTGTAATTGTAGCTTAAGTTTTCAAAATTGCTCCAAAAGGTCTGGGAAATACACCCTCACTTCAAATGGACTCATATATTGTAGACAGGTTAGTTTCAAAGCTTGGTGAAAACAAATGTCAAAAGTAAAATGAACAGTAAACATATTTTTCTGCAGAACAGGAACTGCAGTACTGAGAATAATGTGAACAGAGGAGATAAAACAGTAATGTAGAAGAGATGTCCAAATGCATTGTCTAGAGATTGAAAAATAGGCTCCAGAAAATTAGTCAGAGATCTTTAAAGTGTTTTACTTTCCAGTTGCATGCAGAATGGGTTCATTCTTTTAAATCAATATGCAAACCACGAAATCAAATAGCTCTTCTTCTCTGAATGCTGATGAACCTTACCCAGGTCAGCATGTTCTCCCTGCTTATACTGCAGGGAAATAAGCACTGAGCAAGGTAAAGCTAGGACAAAGCCTGGGCCCCTTATGATTACTTCATATAGCACTCTCATTTCTGTCTTGAGAAATTAGGTGTTGACTGTCTTCAGATTTAGTACTGGCTGTGGTGGAGACAGCTGTCAGAAGCAACACAGCCTAAATATTTGATGTGGGAATATACTGTGGCTTTTCTGTCAGCAGCACTGGATACACTGCCAACAACAAGCACAAGATTTTTGTTCTCCAGTGAGCATCATCTTGCATCTGATGGTAGCACCACATCTACTGGAAATGGAAAGAATACAAAAAAGTATTAAAGGAAGAATAAACTATGCAAGAAGATGCAAGACAAAGGAGTATTGCTCCTATGCTCATTGACTTCTCATCTCACATGACAGATAAATTCCTTGTTGCCTCCTCCAGGCCTTTCTCAGGCCCCAAAATGAATGAGATCCACAGGCAATGCTGAGCCACAACATTTGAACACCTCCAGGCAGTACCAGCTCAGCCACCTTTACACTCCCCACTGCAAGGGGTGACTTCCTCCAAGTTAACTTCCAAAACTCCCCTAACTGTAACTAATTATTACAAGTTCTGCTTGGCCACAGAATTTTGTGTGCTATCAACACACTACATTTCTGTCTTCGATCTTTGATTTTGATGTCCTGCTTTTTAATAGTCTAAGAGGACATTTTTGTTTTGAAGAATTGGTTGTAAAGTTAAAGAGTATAAATTTGTTTGAATGTATAAGAAAGGGGATCTTGTTGTGTGGTGGTTTGACCTTGATTGGACAACAGATGCCAACCCCAGCCACTGTCACTGCCCTCCTCATCTGGATAGGGGAGGGAAAGTATAACAAAAGGCTCATGTATTGAGATAGGACAGGGAGAGATCACTCATCATTCCTCCTCCTCCCATGCAGGAACACAGGGAATGGGGGCTGTTGTAATTTTGTCACACATTGTCCCTGCTGTTCCTTCCTTCTCAAGGGGAGGACTCTTCACATTCATCCTGTTCCAGCGTGGGTTGCTCCTACAGGATATAGTCTTCAATGAACTTCTTCAACATGAATCCTTCCCTTAGGCTACAGCCCTTCACAAGCTTCAGCATGGATCCCTTCTGTGGGGTGCAGCCCTTCAGGAACAGACTGCTCCAGCATGGGTCCCCCATGGGTCCACAGATCCTGCCAGGAACTTGCTCTAGCAGTGGCTTCCTGAGGTGTTACAGCTTCCTTTCAACATCCACCTGCTCTGCAACAGGATCCTCCATGGCCTTCAGGTGGATACTTGCTCCATCGTGGAGCTCCACGGGCCGCAGGGGCACAGCTGCCACACCATAGTCTTCATCTCTGCTCTGACACCTGGAGCACCTCTTTCCACTTCTGCTTCACTGGCCCTGGGTGCCTGTAGGTCTGTTGCTCAAATATTCTCACTCCTCTCTTCTCTGGCTGCTGTTGCTTGTTGCACATTTTGGATTTTTTCCTGCTTTGCTTTCCCAGTGGCACTGCCACCATCACTGGTGGGCTCAGCCTTGGACAGTGGCAGATCTCTCTTGTAGCCTTTGGCTCTGTCAGACATGGGAAAAGCTTCTGGCAGCTTCTCAGAGAAGTTACCCCTATGGCTCCCCTGCTACCAAAACCTTGTCATGGAAACCTGTAGGGGGATACAGTATGGGTAAATGAAGGTGGTGTAGAATGTAATCTCATCCCCCAAAGAGTTGCAGCTGGACCAATCACTAAAGATTAGGAGCAGGCCTGATCTTAACAGGCCACACCTGTAGACAATGTCTACCGGTATAAAAGAGTGGATTGGTGGGATCTGGAGTAAGATAACTACTGCAAGGACCAGAAAGAGTTAGTGCTTAGAGGAGCTGCCTATGAGAAACATTGAGGAGGTGTGGAACTCTGGCAGTATGGAATCCTTGCACTGTAATGATAATAGAACTCTTGATATATAAGACAACACAAACCCAGTACAAGTGGTGTGAATTTGAAATTGAAGTAACATAAGATGTCATGATTTTAAGGCTGAAACCAGGATATTAGTGCAGCATTTATTCTGATGTCATGATTTTAAGGCTGAAACCAGGATATTAGTGCAGCATTTATTCTAATGATTGAAATGACAGAAAATATTCTTCCAAGCAAATAGTTAATTAGCAATTAATGTAATCAATAGATGCCTGGGTAAAAAAAATATCCTTAGGTTATATGTAAGTGAAATACAAAAGGTAACAACCTAAACAATCATTTGCCAAAAGAGATTTGAGCATGTTCCAAAGAAACTGTTTCAAGCTATTAAGTTTTTTAAAAAGCCTCAAAAACTATGTTTTCATCCATAATAACTTTGTAGAAGTTGCCTCAGTCTCTCTGGTAAATAATTATAATTTTTAAACTGATTAAATAAATATTTATATTAGAGATTAGAAGGGGTTTCAAGGACTTATTACAGACTCTCTTTGTTGTAAATAGGATGAAATGGCTCTGATCTAATCTCCTGGGTAAACAACAGATTTTATAACTTTTAATTAAAATGGGAGAAGTGAGATCATTTTAAACAAATACTAAATACCATCAAGGATTTGATTCAAAAGTGACAAAAGACATCAGATATAAAAAAACAAAAGAATATTCTATCCTAGATTTCTGTTTTCTCAATAAAATGAAATGCCAGCTGCTGATAGTTCCCTTCAGAGCTTGTAATGTGAGACTGAAAAATGAGGTCTGGTCTTCAAATCTATATGGACCATTTTACAGAAACTAATGTGGTTTGAAGCCAGCTTAACTTTGAGCAGACAATTTTTAAGATTTGATGTCCAATATGTTCTGTACATCAGCAGAATCTGGAGAACAGGGGACAGGGTTACAAAGATTTTTATTTCAGTGTGGAAAGAGACAGCTTTGTTCCTGAAGAGATTACTCTCACAGGTCAGGAATTTTTGTCACTGTTCATCCCTATATTAGTCTTGATTTTAAAAAATGAACTCAGAAAAAGCAGGAAACAAGTTGATTTTCCTTCTCACTACTACTTGTAGGTCACTTAATCATATGAGGGAGACACTTTCACCCTCTTTCCAGAACTATGAATGAATAATTGGTGGTTGTGAATAAGTGGTTATGGTGAATTAATTTCCCCACCCATTACTCAATTGTGAAATTATTTCTGGGAAAACTTTTCTCCCTTGAGAATCTTGTTGTCTTAAAATAATTTGTAGGATGCAGCCACTTTGGAAAATAAATTGTGAAGGTGTGAAGTAGAAATGTAAATCTCCTCTAAAAAAGTTATAAAAATTAAAAAAAAAGACACAAAAGAAGTCCAAATAAAATCTTGGTATCTACTCAGATAGTTCTTGAAGGTGCCAGAGAGGAGAAATAAAGGACAGTCCTACAAATATTTTGTTAGGAGAAATGCTACTGCTGTCAAGGCCAGTCCTTCCTATAAGTGCCCTAAGTACCCAATGTGGTACATTTCTTAAACTTAAATCCAAGTAGTTGTTTATTATTACTCTCTTATATTTATTGTTCCAGGCCATCAATTTCTACCATTCTCAAGTCACTATATATTTACCCTGAATTTATTTTTTCTGTGCCAATTTTGTTTCTCTGCACAATTAATTAATTCTCTCATTCTTTGCATTTAGTCAGAATATATTAGGTATTATGTATCATTCATTCATCTTGGCCTTTTTTAAATTTTGATAAACAAGACAAGATAGTCTGGTCTTCCCATAATTCTCTTCCCCCTCAGCATCTAAAAGGTTCCTCTGTGGTTGTTCTGGTGTGGTATGCTGTTGAGGATCTACAAGAAATCTTCCACCAAGGCTTTCTAAAACTTCAGTGATATGTCTATCTCTATTTCACATGGAGTTTTCCTGATTAATTTTTTTTTTCTTATGAATGTTTTGAACAATGGCTCAGAATTGCCTAATGGTGAACTACTTGCTCTATACATAATGTACTATATATAAGGTTTTGGGCTTGGTCATTGTTTTTAGTGGTTGTTTTTTTTTTGATGCAATTGTTACAATCCCTCATCAGTTTCCAGGCTTCAGTTAATTCTTTAAGCCCTATGTTGTTTGTGTGTGGTATCCTTAGACTTATTCATTGACAGTGCATCCCACAGCTGTGAATCAGAACTTTTCCAAATTTAAGCAATGTCAGGATGCAAAGACTGTCCTCAATACTCATCTAAGAGCTTCATTACCAACCTCTCCCGACGAAAAGGTTTGCTTTCAATATCATCATCCTCTTTTTCTATTATTTTATCAGTTTTTCTGTATTGTCTAATAATGTCCCATGTGTGTTTTACTGAAATCTGGATTGATAAGGGTCACAAACCAATGGTGGTGTTTGGTAAATTCTCATTAGGCTGAAGAAAGACACCAGACCTCATTGTCAGGGAACTCTTTATCGTACATTCACCATAACTTTGGCAACCAGCCCACTGTTTAGACTTGAAGAACACTGGTTAAACAAGCCCTTAAATTTGTACAACAGATTTCCCCAAGAGAGGAGGCAAACAAGCCCTTAATTTTGTACAGTACCCTTCAGTATTCACCTGTCCTGGCTCACAAGTCACAAAACACCTTCATAATCCCCCAGCTCTCACAACAGTGTTCAGTATAAGATAGACATGTTTTCCTCAGAAGATAAGAATGTCAGCAGCTTTTAGATCTCATGTTGGTCCTGCCATGTGGATGGTCCAGAGCTGGAGATGAGAGACAAAGAAAGAGAAGGAGAGGGCCCAATCCCTCCCTCATTTAGTTCACCAGGTGCACACCTCTTATGAAAATTAGCCTTTTCATGCATTTGGTTCATGTGTGCCCAGCCAGCCCTTTTGCAGGAGGTGATTTGGGGGTGGCAGGAGCTGAGCATGAGACTCAAGGTGAAGCACAAAGTCAGCTGAGACCAGCACTGCCTCACCTTCACAGGACCCTCTGCTCCAATCACATTTTTCCTGTCATAACAGTCAAAATTTGAGAAAACACATGCTTAGGTCTGGTTCTCTACAATTAGTTATATTTTAATTTTCATATATTTTATTTTCTGAGTTCTCTACAATTAGTTATATTTTATTTTCATTTTCTAAGAGACCTTACCTCGATGGTATTGCACAATGCACAGATAATAGACACACACTACTCACCATCATTTTAATTGCTTCCATACCTTTCAGAAGTATTTTAACTAATCCAAAGCCCTGCCTACTGTTTAAGTCAGATAAGGGACTGAATTCAGCTGTTGCTCTTTTTCCATTTATTAAATGTAGATGCTACTATTCCAATTGTTGCCGAGAGGTACAGTTATCAGCCTTAAAAATGTATTAACAGTTCTTGGTATTTGACTTAGATTAAATGTGCAAATTTTTTAGACCTCTGGAATGGATATCTCCAAATTGAAATATCTCCAAATTGAGTTTTACTTCAGTCTTAGATTTAGTAATTCTGCTTGCCTACTGTGTCTCCCATTATTTTGGGGCATAGTTGACTAACCTTTTTCATCAATCATACCAGAAAAAAGACAAAGCTTTAATTTATATTTGGGTACATGCCAACACTGCCTTTAATTTGTGCTCTATCCTTGCCATATAGCAGGAGTCAGGGTAGAGTTGGGACACCTTTATTGGTATTGATTATTTATATGACAATTTTTATGGTATAAGTTAATTTGCAAGTTGTAAATCAGCTTGACTTTTGGTGCTGTTGATATTATCTGACCACAGTTCTAAGTTCACTTTACAAGTATCTCATTTATTATATTTCTTAGTTAGTTTTTTGTTTATTCTTTATGTGGAGGGGATTCTCCCAGTGACCCTACTGCTTTTCCCTACAGATTTTCACAATGTATTTTCCCAAGGGTTCCTCACTTTGGTCACCTTGAAAGTAGCAAAGGAAACAGTGACTGGCCCATTCTTTGGCCCTGGGGCCAGCTTGTGCATCAGTACAATTAAAACTCTTCTGGCATCCAAAAGAGGTGTCCTATCCAAATTGTCTATTAGGAGCAATCATGCAGACTTGCTTAGGCACTGACTAGGAGAGCCCTTGGTGGCCCAGAGTAAAATTGTGCCAGAGACCCTTTTAACAGCATGAGAGTGAGATAATAGAGCACCACAGGCAATGTTTAATTAACTCATGTAGATGAGTCACTGTGTGCCCCAGCTCTTCCTGCACATTTCCTGCAAACCAGGACAGAAAGTTGTTAATTCTCATGATCTTATCATCAGTTTCACATATTTTGGAATATACCTTAAAGCACAAATACTCTAAAACAAGTATTTTGGGATAGTTTTACTATGCATTCTAGAAAAAAAAAAATCCAATTTTCTTTTTTTTTTTTTTTTGGATGGTTAGTTGGTTTGGGTTTTTGTTTGGTTTTTTACTGGTTTTGTTTTGTTGTTTCAGTTTGTTTGTTTGTTCATTTGTTTGCTTTAATTCACCAGTGGAGAAAGAAAAAATATCACTTACTACTTGAACACAAGACTTTCAATAAAAGGTATTCTGAACCCTGATTTTTATTTTCTCCTCATTTCTATACCCAAAATAAGAAAGGTGTTTTGAGTAATTTCTTCTGCATTTTCAATCAAACTGCTGACCTAATTTAACTGTAATCTTGAGTGTTTTTCTGGAGAAAACAGAGCTGGAACATGAATCAGCACATATGCTTCTCAAAGGCTGCAGCAACTTCTGATATGAAGCATCAAACCGACAGGTTATGGATCAACTGAAAGCACAAAATAACAACACAAGTAATGCTTGAAACATGCTTTTCATGGGTTTGAGAGAACAGCCAACTAAAAGAAAAAAAGAAAAAAACCCAAATCAAATAACAACAAAAAAACCCAAACAACAAAACTATTAGAAAGCAAAGCATGAGATTTATTGTGTGCCATCTGAAAATGAGACTCAGCTAATTCACAAGTTGAAAGAAAAATACATTATTAGTAGTGCAATATGGGGAAAAAATGAGAAGGAAAAAGCTGATACATGTTAGTAAATCTTTCACTTTGCATTTGAAATGCCAGTCTTTAGCTTTTTGGGGGGTTTTGTTGTTTTGTTGGGGGTTTTTATTCTATTGAACAAGCTTTTCCAAGACATGATTTAGGCCTCAAAAATGCCATGTTTTTACAGTAACTCTGTTTGAATCTGTTGAGAAGGAGTTTGAATATCCTAGGTTCCTGATCTGGATCAACACGCTAAAAAATAACTTAAGAAACAAAAAGTGAAGCTATCATTTTGTTTTCTTTTCCCATGAGCCATTTCTCTCTAGTGGAACTATTGAGGTGCTATATTGTGCAGCTATTCCTAATACTAGCAGCTTTCAAGATAAGATTTAAAGATCACTAAAGATATTCTGGTTTGATTTTAAATGAATTTTCTGGATTGCTGAATGATTCTCTTATTTCACATATCTCAATCTATACTGCTATGGTGATATTATTTTGTTTGTTTGCTTGTCTGTTTGGGTGGGTTTTTTTGTTTGTTTGTTTATTGTGAAACTATTCCTGTAGAATCTCAGCTTTTCTCTCTATTCTCATTTGGTGAACTGACCTTGGCTGACTGCTGGGTACCCCCAAGCTGAACTTTCTCTCCCCCTCCTGAACAGAAGAAGGAGAGAAAATTCAATGGAAGGCTTCTTTGTTGAGATAAGGACAGGGAGAGATCACTCCCCAGTTACTGTCATGAACAAAAGAGATTTAATTTGGGGAAATCAGTTTAATTTATTAATTGTCAAATCCGAGTAGAATAATGAGAAATACAAACAAATCTATAAACACATCTCTGTTCCTCACAGACTCAGCTTCACTCCCAACTTCTGTACCTCCTCTCTCTGAGTAGCCCAGGGGGCCATTTCTTTCTCCACATACTCTTCCTCTGCTCCAGGATGGAGACCCCATGGAGATCCCATGGGAGGCAGTTCTCCCAAAGCCTCTCCAGCGTGAGCCCATCCCACAGGCTGTAGTTTCTCATTAATTGCTCCAGTGTGGATCCTCTGTGGGGTCACAGCTCTGCCAGCAGCCCTGCTGCAGCGTGGGCTCTCTGGGGTCACAGCTTCCCTGCCACCAGAGCCTGGCCAGGTACACCCACGACACTGAGCCACTGTGATCTGCAAGGCGATCTCTCATCGTTCTCTGGAAAGCTTTCCTGTTTCTCTTCTAAGTTGTCATCACCTGTATTTGCCAAGAAAAAATGCCAGTTTACAGAGGTTCAGTGCTTATGTAAGTCAGCATTATGTTGAAAGATGATTGCTGCTCTCTAGAAAGCCCTGGTTATCTAGGTTTAATATCAACCAAGTAATCACAGCCAAAAAAACACCAATTCAGGTAGTTTTAACTGAATTTGGAGCCTTCAATATTTTCCTTGTAAAATCTGTGCACAGATGATTCAATATTATTTTGGTTGCTTCACTCAGGGCAAGCGTCTTTCATTTATCTCAGCTCCTACATAGTTTAACCCCATCCCACTGTCAGGAATTCTTTCTTGGTTCTTTGTGCCTGTGTGTACTGTCTTTCCACACAGAAGTACCTTTCTGGCTATGGAATGTACCAATGAAATCCAAATTACCCCAGTGGTCTAAGAGAATCCAGAAATCTAAGGTGAAGACACCTGACATGTCCTTGCCACCTGCCACTGTATTGAACTAAATAAGAGGGCAAGAAGATGGCACCACAGTAAGGATTATGGATGATGTGTCAGGCATTATTTTAAATCTTTTTATCTTCTGTCAGCTTAAATCAGATTCTTGAAAAGGTGCTGGGGCAGAGAACAAGACTGCAGTAGTACCTAAATTAAAAATTTTTCATTTTTACCAATGAAACAAGATAATTTCTGTTACTTATTCAGAGTATTATCTGTTAAATGTGGTTAAAAATGTAAGAATTTGTTTCTCCTGCTGCTAGAGGCAGCTACAGCTGTGTTCAAATGAAGGTTGCTCCCCAGAAATAAACAAAATAACACCGAGTACAATCTGAGGCAATGATCCAATTTACTGATGCCCTCGGGTTGCCTAGGTGCCACAACTGACTCTAAATGAAGGTAATGTGACTATACAGCTGTCACCAAGGGAATGGGGAAATAAGTGGGGTTCCAAAAGTATACACAGGGGTAGGATTTGACCTGGAGAACAAAGAATGACGAAGGAGGTTGGAAAGGGCTGATTTTGGTACCTCAAGCTGGATGGAGAAGGAAAAACAAAAGTATCATTTTGTCAACATGCTCTGCCCATCGCTGGACATTTCGGTGTCAGCATCACCGGCACCTGTCAAAACACAGGTTTATGCTGAGTCCTTATGGAGGAATTTGGCACAGCTCAGGAGAAGTTAATCTCAAAATGCAGACTGACAGTTCAATGCCCAGGTTTACAGTGCACAGTTACCTGGCAACGTTCACAGCCCTTCCTAAGGGTTTATGTTCTTTGCACTGTACAGGAATAAAACCTCGTGTTTAAGAGGCAAATCACAGAAAATAGCGCACAGAGTAATGAGCATTTATGCCAGAGGATAGAGAACTGTGAGAACAAACATATATAATAAAATGTGCCTTTCTCTCAGAGTTAGACACTTCCCTGAGGTCAATATAGATTGTCTGTCCCCAGCAGAAATTCAGCCCCTGAGCTCAGTGTAAACGAAAACTCCTTCTCAAACTCAGACTGGTGCAAGGGTTGTGATGGCTTTGCTTTTTCCTCCTCTGTTCCTGCCAAGGGCAATGGGACTGATTTGAGCATTATCAGGTAAGGATATTTGAAACTGGGTAGATTCCTTCCATTGAAGCCGTTCTACTTCATATACAGCAATTAAATATTCAGTAGTCCAAAGGAAAAATGACTGTAGCCCGTGGGTGAGCAGCTTGTTTATAAAGAAGATGTCCAAATTCATATACTTCCTCTTTTCATTCCTTTCAAACATTGCCTAAAGTTTGCAGTTTCAACCTCTCCAGCAAATTAACTATTAGATTTTCCCAAAAAAAGAAGAGGCAGCCAAAGGCATTGGGTTTCAGAATGTACAGGGGTTTTTTCAGTGGATGTAGCCTTCCTTTTGTTGATGTCGTAGATGGATATTTTTTTGCAATGCTCTTTGCTTCAGTCACATATTGTTTCATACACTTTTCCAAAGCAATCAAGTAAAGTACTAACAGCAAATTTTATTTTTCTAAGACAAGATAAAAGTGATACTGGGGATTTTTTCTACAGTATTTTTCTACTTGGAGATTGAGAAAAAAACCTGGATACAATTTCTTCAAGGATTTGACACCAGATTATTGTAGAGTTTTCAGAAGTCCCTCATGATTTCATTGTAAATCCACACAACATATACATGGATGGGACAGAATATGAGCTTAATACCTTAGAAGAGATGCTTAACCATGCAAAGATTTCAGTGGGAGGTGAGTATCCAGAAAATCCCTTAGGTAGGATTTTTGGCTATTTTTAGCATATCTGAGAACATGTCTCAAGAAGAAGGGATTTGTTACAGCCTTGATTAAAAGTTAGAAAGTCCCTAGAGTCCTTCTCTTTTCCTTATACTACTTTATTGTGCTTTCTTCAATTTCATTTATTCGTTGTTGTGAAGTTTGAATGTTTTTATAAAAACCTGGAAACATACTTATTCATTAATTTACTGGCTCTTAAATTGAGAAAAATTCAGTAGTTGTTTAGGCATGAAAAGAAAACTGTACTGAGACTACATACCTTTAAGGACAATTCACATCTATTAATAAAAACTGTTTCTGGTTCTCTCTTTGTCTACCTTTAAGTCTCAGAATCTCTTGCTAGCCCTTTTCTTTGGATGGAATTAAATGGGTTAATTTTAATGTTGTTGGTTCTTTCCGTTTCTGAATTTCCTGAAAGATTAAAGGAGAAAAAGTAATTAAGATTAAAGATTAAAGGAGAAAAAGTTCCTGCCCAACAGGAACAAGTAATTTATAAATATATGACAGGAGTAGTTATACAAACAAACAAAATATCTGATATATTAAAGTAGGTGAATTCTTAAAATTTGCAATATATTGTGAGCCAGATACATATTTTAATGTGTTTTCATTGTTATTTGGTTCAGATACATGGAGAAATTTATTGAAGTCTACCGTGGTACAGATGGCAGGTGCACTAAAGAAGACAGTGCTACAGACTGAAAACAGGGCAAAAATTCTTCCTTCTGATTTAACATCTTCAGAAAAACCTTTATTTTTACTATTCTTATCTTCTTGCTTTCTTGGTCATGCTGTACTGATGCTGATGGCAACTACTTGCACTAATCCCACAGAGACCTGAATATTGAGTAAAGACTCAATTCAGGCTCAATTTTCTCATGTTAGGCTTTGCATATCTTTTGTATACAATCTTCTAAACACACTCTGACAAGGATCTGTGCTATCAAGCAAGCTCAGGTCTGACAGATACCTAGCTTGAAAATGGCACAGTGTTTTCAGCAGTGTTCTCTGAACCAAGCATACCATCTTTCAGCTGGATCTCTCTGGAATCTATTGGGTGCAGAATACATGACATACCTCTCAAATATACAATTTATTGTGGCACTGTCATGGTTTACCCCAGCAGGCAACTAAGCCCCCTGCAGTCACTCATTTACTTGCTCCTGGTCAAAAGGGGGAGAGAAACAAAAGAGTAAAAGTAAGAAAATCTCGTGGGTTGAGATCAAGACAATTTAATGAGTAAACAAAAGCTGTGCACACAAGCAAAGCTGAGAAAAGGAAGGAATTAATTCAGCGCTTCCCATGGGCAGGCAGGTGTTCAACCATCCCAGGAAAGCTGGGCTCCACCATGCAGTGACAAACACGATCACTGAACACCTCCTTTTCCCTCTCTATGCTGAGTCACACATTCCAGATGGTCTGGGATGTCCCCGTGGTCAGCTGGGGTCAGCTGTCCCTGCTGTGACCACACAACATCTTGTGCACACAAAATCTTGTGCACTGGTGGGGTGGATGAGAAACAGGGGAGGTCCTGACACTGTGCAAACAGCTCAGAAATAACCAAAACATCCCTGTGTAATCAGCACTCTGTCCAGCATGAAACCAGGACGCAGTCCCATACCAGCTACTATGGAGAAAATTAGCTTACCAAAGCCAAAATTAGCTCTGTCCAAGCCAAAACCAGCACAAGCAGGCTGGTTCACCAAAAAAAAATAACCCCCAAGGGAATAAAAGAATAATCCTGATTTGAGCAAATGCAGCACTAACCTAAACATTTTAGGCATGAAACAGTAATTTTGTAACAGTCTGAATGTTATAAAGATCTCTAAAGCAGTTCTAAGTAATATTATGTGTGGTACATAATTTCATGTTAGATTAAGTCATCAGCAAAACTAAATTTAAAAAATCTATGCATACATTTTTTATTTTTTTTTTTTTTCTAATCTTCATAATCCACATTCAGGCTGAGTATCCAGATTTCCTCTTCTGTCTGATGGTTCTGCTCCAGCAATAAGGAATATCATGTACCTTCTGGGGGCAGGCTTGACATTGGAGTCTGCCATCTAGGACAGAGACAAATTTCACAACAAAGTACTGTGAAGGTAATTCATAGGATATTATTGTTGAGAATTGTGTTCATTCATTTTTCAGGTGGATGATTTTTCATATAACTCTGATCTGTCCCTTGTTTCCCTCTCCCTATTCAGTATCTTCCAATATCATCATCTTGCTGGTAAGAAAAAATCCATTTTGGTAACAGAGGGAGAGTGATTCTCCAGCTAGCTTAAAGCATAACCTAAATTATCACCTTCATAGGCAATACAAACAAAGTCATAAGTTCCTTCTGTGTTCATTCTTGTGATCACATGAATGAGCAGTACATGGTGTTTCTGCAGCATCTTTAATAGAATATCTCAAACTAATATTTTCAAACTAATAACACACATGCGACCTAAGATTTTCAGTAGTCCCACTTGTTTCAACAGCAAACTTCATGTTCTTATAGTTTAGAAGATTTTAAAAATACTTTAATTACTTTTATCAAATTAAGAAAAGTTGCTTTTAAGAAAAGTAAAAAAAATTATTTTTTATTATTTAATTTATTTTTATTATTTAAATTATTTTTTATTTAATTAAAAATATTTTATTATTATTTAAAAAATACTTTAATTACTTTTATCAAATTAAGAAAAGTTAATTGCTTTTAGAATTTGAAACTTAAATAGTAATAGAATTTTAAATGTATAATTATACAGTTTTAAGAAGTTGTTCTATTTATTTAAAACGTGAACCTTCTAAAATTCTGAAACATTAAGTTACCTGAGAAAAATAGCTTAATCATTTTCTATCAGTGTTTATATCTGTTTTCAATAACAGTAAAGAATCCAAACTTCAGTTGAGCAATGTAGAAAAGTAGAACTGAAACAAGAGTGACTTTAAATATTACTCACACGGCATATCTCTCAAAATTATTATCCTAAATGACATGGAGTACTAGATATTAACTATTTATGTGCATTTGATCCTTTAAAAAGCAGCAACAAACTAAACCCTGCTTTGCAGTTGTCACTTAGATTTGCATCCAGAGAGAGGTAACAGAGTAGGAATTCACTAAAATTCCCTTTTAGTCACTGTCATACTCCAGACATGAGCCTTGCTAGGAAGATGACATAGATTCACTAGAACAGAATGGGGCTCCACTTTGATGAGAGCCTAAATTCAGAAAAGCAATGAGTATCACAAACCATGTCACCATCCAGATTAAAACACTACAGTCCCAGTTTGGGAGAACAGAACGAGGGCTCTGAGCAGCCATGACAGAACCACTCAAAGGACCTGAAATGGAAAATCATCCTCAGCATGAAGCTGTTTCCACCCCCAAGTGTTGGAAACTTCTAATTTGCTCAATTGCTCTTTAAAAGAGCTGTACAGAAATTGCTGACAGTTTTAACAGATTAGCTCTTTCTCTGTCAAGAATTAGATGCACCTGTTGTTCCATATATACAATAATAAAAATTATGCTAAGTGTAAGACACAGTGGGTCTCACTCTTAACCACATTACTGCTTATTTGTGCAGCCTTTCAGGGTCCAACAGAACAGGCAGGTAACAGAAAATGAGATTTGTGACAATGTTCACAGGGGTCCGAGAATGAGGGAAGAGATGAAGATCTGACTCCATGTTTCAGAAGGCTTGATTTATTATTTTATGATATATATTATATTAAAACTATACTAAAAGAATAGAAGAAGGGACTTCATCAGAAGGCTAGCTAAGAGTAGAAAAAGAAGGAATGAATAGCAAAGGCTTGTGGCTAGGACAGAGAGTCCAAGCCAGCTGATTGTGATTGGCCATTACTTAGAAACAGCTCTATGAGACCAATCCCAGATGCACCTGTTGCATTCCACAGCAGCAGATAACCACTGTTACATTTTGTTCCTGAGGCCTCTCAGCTTCTCAGGAGAAAAAATCCTAAGGAAAGGATTTTTCAGAAAATATCATGGCTACAGAGATTCAGGTGAAACACGTAAATAATATCATGGACTAAACTTTAATGGTGTCTGCTTATGTTTTTCAGGAGGCATTGCTATTGGATTAGTTGAAATGGAGTATCATGGTCTCTAAAACAGAGCACTCTCTAGTGTATGTAGGGGGGAGTTGATTATTATTATTAATTTCATGTTCATATTTTGGAAAAGTGTGAATTTTCTTGCAGATAGGATACCTACCAGGTTTACTTAATTTCTATATTCTTCAAACATGTTTTGGGGCCACATTCTGGAATAATCCACACTAGTGGCTCCTTAAGAAACCTGCCAGCATATTGTGTCACTTGAGATATTTTCCAGCACATGCTTATTAAATGGATTTTCCTGGCACTCTGCAAAACCTCCAGATGCCCTTGCAGAGATGGCACCTGATGCAGAAGACTGTCACAGCCTTTCCTAGAAACCCCCTGATATTGGCTGCAGCAGCATTGGGCCTGTCAGCAGCTGGAGCTCCACTGAACTCGGGCTGTGCGCCATGAATGAGTGATGGAGTGTGACAGGGCTTTTTGGGAACACACCCAACAGTGGGCACACATCACTACTTTCTTTAATATCTCTGCATGTCAGGCTGTATATATAGCTGGTTAATATACATGACATACATTTTATCATCAATATAATTGGATTAGATATAAATAGCTTTTTTTAATAAAACATAATTCAGCTTCAATGACAACAGCCTTCCATTTATATGGTATGGGGACCTCAGAGAGAGAATTATCCCTCAAGAGCACCTAATGATAATGATGAAGCTGAGACAAAGGTAATATTTTTGGGTTTACCGAGAGTAACAGGAGCATTTCATTAGCAACAGAAAAAGTGTCTAAAAATAAGCTGAGCCACAAATACATATTGCAAAGAATGGAAAACCCAGCTCCACACCAATCTCTTTTTTTCCTCTTCAGTTTGCTCCCTCTGGGTTGTTGTCTCCAGGACTATCTTCTCTTTACTATATGGAGAAAAAAATCTTTCCAAATTTTTGGAGGAATTTAGACACAAATAAAGGATAAATCTTTTTTATTTCCAATTGTTGACTAAAGATTTGCTTTCACTTTAGAGAACTAATAGTGAGGTTGTGTTTAACCCATTGCCTTCATCCATACAAATTAGAGTGGAAGCATCCAAGTTTGAAAGCTCAGAAGCCTGCATAGATGGCATTGTGGCCCTTGAAGAAGGCCTCTCTCTGCATCCCAAGGCAGTGCACATCTGCCTAAGGGTTTTGGAGAGGCAGAGACCTATTTCTGCCACTCTCTGATATGAGCAGATGCTGTGAAGAATGGCAGCAACAGTGCAATTTTCCCCTCCCTTCCTCTCCTCTTTCCCACAGTCCTCTTCAACTTAGATTTGTATTCACTGTAAGTAGAGACATTCTCTAAAAACATTAATAACCTGGTCATCATGAAAATGTGTAATCTTGTGAATGCTTACTCATTTTCACAACTTTATCCTTTCTCCTGAAGATAAAACTGATGGGAATAATTATACAACTTTTGCATGTAAGCACATAGAGTTTACATATAGCGCTTTGAAAAAATTAAATATGTTCTCATTTCCAAATTTTGCATACCTAGCTCTTTGGGGCATATATGGGAAATTGGAAAGCTATCTGTTTAGTTTCTAGGAGCACAGTGAATTTCAGAAGCCCTTTTTTCCTAGCCCTTGGGTATTGTGCAAAAGCAGAGGATCCTGAGGAAAGCCTTATGTGCATCTCAGCAAGGCTGGCAGTCATGGCCTGGGCCAGTGGAATTTATTATTCATGACCATTCCCATTTTAAAGGACACTCACAGCATCCAATGAAACACACGACACTGAGAACATACCCTGGTACCATGACATACCCTGGTACCATGACACTGATCAGCTTTTTCTTACCAGGAACCTGACTTGCAACATTCCAGAGGAGCACCTGTAGGGAAAGATTGCTTCTATTGAAGAGAAAGTAAATCAGGATCCTCTTAATTTCAGGGTTTGATTAAACTACCTGAGATTTTATTCTTCTAACGTTTAAATCTAAAATTACACAAAGGTTCACATCTATTAGTTCCTGAAAAGCACAGGTCTAGTGTCTATTAGAAGAACCCTAAACACAGTGACACCTTACATTTTTCTTCTGTGTTAGAGACACCTGTTTTTCTGGACACTGTAGCATATAAAGTTTGATTTTATTGACTTGCACTTTTAAAACTAAAAATAGTACTTCTAACTTATATTTACAATGGCAATCCAGTACCAATACATTATCACATTTGATTTATTTTGATAGCTAACCAAGCTCATAGCAAATCAAACGTGAATGCAGTAGGTTGTGGAAGAGAAAATGGAAGTTTAAATGGAAGAAGCAGCAAGTTTGATTCAGTAGTTGAAAAACAGTAATGCTATTTGCTATTTTATTTGAGGTTATGGTCTGTTCAGCATGTTTTACCACAGAAGGGGAGAAAAAAACAACCAAACACAAAACCCAGTGTATTCATTATAAACCCTATGATTCTGTCTCCAATAGTAACTGGTAAATATGCTAATACTTCACATTTCATGATGGACTATGACTGGCTACATGACTTGTAAGTCATGTGAAATCCTTAAAAATTAATGCCCTTGAGAGCTGTAAATTTTATGAACCAAAACTGTGCATTTTAAACAACCTTCCAGTGGTTTTTATGAGACTTTTCTATACCTCATTAAAAATCTGGTTTGTGCTTTGACTAATACAAATTTTCTTTTATTTTTTTCCCTATTGCAGTACTTTAAAAATGCCCTCCAAGCTGAAATTATGTACTTGTAGTGATTGCAGTGATATTTTCTTGTCTTTCATTCTTTTAACAGTTTGCAATTCTATGAAACTGAAACTTGCCCTTCTCACAAATTAGAATATGGCTTTTACTCTTCATTTTATCCAAGTCATTAATTCTCAGAATTAAACAACATTAACTATCACAAACAGTAAACAATTGCTTCTGTGTATTGATTAAACCGTAATATGTTACTGTGACCTAAATGAGAGCACTTAAACTCATATCCCCAGTGTAATTTTGGGCTAAACTGCTGAATACCAGCATTTCAAAATCTATTTGAGTGTTTAGGCCAAAGTGATAGATCACAGATGTCTTACCTATTAAGAAAGTGCAACGACACTATATTAAAAACAAGTCTCTTGCTAAATACACTTGCAGTTTTCATGCTCAGAAAATATTTCTTTTTTCTTTTCATATATAACTGTCTCTTGTGACAGAATGATAACTCACTTGTCATCAATCAGTTCTGGGACATCCAGGAAATTGTGAATACACAACAGAGCTTCCTCAGCGTTTAACTGAAGTGGAACATTTTGAAATTCAATTAAATTTTAAATCAGTAAAAGGCCTTTTGACATTGCCATTTTCCGTGGTCTGTATTTATTCTGTTTAAGTCATTTTTAATCCATCTTCTCATGTTTTAATTTTTTTTTCAGGCCATAATTATATATCAAACTCAAAGAACAATCTGCTTCTTATATCACACATTTCTTTAGTTGCTACCAGTTTGGTTATTTCAACAAAGGTTTGTGACAACAGATAGAATAGGTAGTATTAGCTTTTCAACAGTTCACAAAGGAAAAACTTTTGCTTGGGTGCCTGGTAATTTTGTCCCAGAGTGCCTTGATGCCCTTAACACTTCTGCTGCTAATGAAATAAGAGGATAACCTGACTCTCTGAATCAGCAATTTGTTCAATAAGAAAGGGATTATTTCCACAGCTGTTCACTTAATAAGGACTTTATTTCCACACCTGGATATGTTTTGATATCATGTCTGCAATTAGGAGTGTTAGTATAAGTCTCAAAATTTCCTGTTATAGTCCCAGCAAGCAGATGTCACAGACATCTTTTTGTGAAAATCTTTCTTAGGATTTTTCCTGCTGAAGCTGAGAAGTTTCAGCAACAAATGTAAACAATGGTTATCTGCTGCTGTGGAATGCAACAGGTCCATCTGTGATTGGCCCATCTTGAATGTTTACAATTAACGGCCAACCAGAGACCAGATCGCTTGGACTCTCTGTCTGAGACACAGATCTTTGTTATTCATTCTTTTCTATTCTTAGCTTAGCTAGCCTCTGAGAAAACCTGTCCTTCTTTTTCTTTTTAGTATAGTTATAATGTAATATATATATATATATATATATATATCATAAAATAATAAATCAAGCCTTCTAAACATGGAGTCAACATTCTCATCTCTTCCCTCATCCAAGAACCCCTGTGACGACAGTCACAAGCAGACTTTAGGATAATTCAATTTTTGTAAGCAAAGAGGAAAGGAATATCTTTGCTTCATCTCCATTGCCAGCTGGTGATGGTGAAAGGTGAATTGACTCTTGTGTCTTCAAGGCTCAAAGCAGGTGAAAACAACATTTGTTTTATTTTCATTAATATTTTCCTGAGGCTTATTCTCACTGAGCATTGATTACTGCTTTGCTTGGATCAGGAATACTATTTCAAAACATTTCTCCAATGCCCCCCCCTTATCATGCTTTGGTCCACACTACAGATTTGGCTCAGCATGCTTGATCTGAACTTCCTTTGGATGGAACTGTACTTCAATGAACTCTCCAGGTCTTCACTGAGTGGGAGCTCAGGCCATGGAATCAGACAAGACATGGCCTGAAACCTCCTTTTCCTCCCATGCTTGAAATGTGTGTACCATGGACAAGGCATGCTCAGTCTAGCTTGCTTGCCAGGGCTGTTCACATTGCTAAATCTGAGGGAGGAACAGAAACATGCTCCCTCTTTTTCCTTCTCTCTGCTTACAAAATAAAGTTGGTATGAAATGTAAATGCCTGAGAACATGAACCCTGGAAAAACTTGATGTCAATCACTCTATGCTAATATATATGTCATGAAATGCAAATATCTGTTTACAAAATTAGTTTCACAAGGAATTGCTTAATGTCTGTTGGCCTGATATTTTTCAAAGATCAAGATCAAAGCAGATATATGCACGTTATTTTTCACTTAAGTGGACAAGATTACACAAAGTTGGTTGTAGAACAGCCATCCTTACCATAGGCTACATTACAGCAGTTAAAATTGTTTTACAATTGACATTTTTTAGAAAATCATTTCATATTCAGAAAGATGAGTAGGTTTACCTGACAGGAACAGGAACGTACTGACCTCATCTAAATGGGTAAAGGCTCATGGGAGCACTTCTGATGAAGGTTTTATAAAAATGTCAGACAGAATGATTTTACAGACAGCAGACCCCATGAACCCTCATATGGTATTTTCAAAAGTACTTGCATGCACTTGTAAGATGATGAATGCACTAATAATATGAGAGAGGAATAAAGTAGGCGGCAGAAGATCTAGCTAGGTCTCTAAGTTAAAGATCAAAAAAATATTTCCTGTTGCTCAGATTTTTTTTTCAATTTTAAAACTATCCAAATGTCAGAGACAGGTTTATGACCTCTTTGAACTTGCAACCATTCTAATATTGGAGTGCCTGCAACTGAAATATTATGATCCCATTTCAGCAGACAAACAGGTAATTCCAAATAAAAACACATTCTATCTTACCCACATTCTTTCTTATTACTTTAAACAAACTTGGGAGGCTAGGGTGTCTCCAGAGGGCAATCCATCCAAAGATAATTCAACAGCTAAAACAGGAGGAATTATTCCCATTGTGAAAAGGCCTCTCTCTAGTTGAAAAGGGAGTACAATGTGTAGTATATGCTGACTATTTAGGTAACCTAAATATGTTGTAAAGTAACCTACAACTAACCTATGCTGACTATTTAGGTAACCTAACTACAATGTGTAGTATATGCTAACTATTTAGGTATTTAGGTAATAGTTCAGTATGAAAATTCCCATTCTCAGTCTTCATTTAAAATTTTTGTGGTGGATGAGAAAATTCCCTTGAAAATCTTTCTCTCAGTGCTAGCTTCTGTTCTCAAGTCCTAATTCTTTCCTCTTTTTAACTTATTAGGATCACACGTATGATATCACTCCATTGACACAAAAGGGTGTTTGATCAGATTTCTGAGCTCAGGTCAATGCTGTTCACCATTAACCATCAGCTTTTCTTCCTTTCCGGCATTGTCCTTGTCTAGAATGAGCCCAGACTCCACTAATTAAGCATAATTGTCAATGCTGTTTCATTATCTGAGTGCTCAGAAATGCTCAGATCAGCTGCTCTCTGATGTTCAGATGTGACCACAGTCAAAGAAGAAACAGAGTTTTGGGCAGCAGTGGCTTGTGCAGTATTGTAACCTCAGGGCATTTCCTGACCTTCATTGCTCTACCAACCTCTTTGCAACACTGTGGGTGCCAGTGAGAAAGTGAAAAAGTAAAATCAGTGTAAACACTGCTGGCAGGGGCACCGCACTAAATCCTACTGCCCCACCTGGAATGTTTAACTTTGGTTACCCCATGTTTCCATGGGTAGGGATGGAGGTTTCTGTGCTGCTTTGGTACAAGTGTACATTCTGACTCATCACAGAACCAAAGGCAAAGAAATCCTCACAGTTAGCCAGCTGAATTTTCCTGGTTTTGAAATAGGGCTTCACCAAAGCAGGGTATGTAAAAGGTGCTACATCCTTCCCAAAATTGCATCACATGACTTCTGAATCCAGAGTAATTCCTTTTATTTCATGGAGAAAATTAGTAACTTTAGTAAATTTGTTTTAATTCAGTCTACCCCTCTTTAAAGCAAGTGTTCAAAACCATTTTACAAAGTTTTTATATGATTTTACCCATTAATTTAGATTGTTTCAACTGCTATATGGCTACATATTGAATATTTATGTCATAATAAAAATTAAAATTTCTGGGAGTTTAGAAAAACTTGTTTTGTTTTCTTCAACTGAGAGTTCCATTTGAAACAAAAGTAAATATTTATATTTTATTAATATTTCCAGTAGTGAAATTATGAATATAATGTCTTCTAATTTGTTGTTTTGGGTTTTTTTTAAAAAAAAAAAATTAGGAAAGGAAAACCCTATAGAAAATTCTGAACTCCACGTATTTCATTTACAATAGTCACACCATGGTTGCATAGGAGCATATTCTTAACTTTATTTCCAGTTCACAGAATATTCTAAGTTGGGAAAGAAACACAAGTATCATCAATTCCAAATTTTCTTGCAATTATGTTCTCAACTTTTGTATCATCAGATTTGTGTGTTTTGGTTGAACTTCTTTATTTTTTGAGGGGGATGTTTAATTTGTGTTGCTTTGTTTTTTTCCTGAGATCTGCTTTAAAACAGTGATGTGTTTGGGGGCAATCTCATCTATATCTGAAATAATAAGTCCTGATGTGCCTCAGGTGCAGAATGAGTCTGTGCCCAGCCAGAGCTGTCCAGTGCTCTAAATTTCAGAATGCTTATTAGCTAAAATCCACTGCTGTACCTGAGCAGGATAAATCTGTTCTTGGTACATTTATTTGAGCTATGCAACATTTCCAGCTTCAAAGTGAAAGGGACTCGTGGTAGCCTGAGCTTTATAAATTGTAATAAAGGTAAGGTTATGCAATGAGTTTCAAGGCATGGGTATTATGAGAATTCTTCATCACTTGGACTATCCCACCCCCCTTGTTTTTTTTTCTTTTAATCTACATAGTTATCCTATCAGGTATGTCACAGCCCAGAGATAATTACATCCAAAACAAACAACAAGTCTACCTTCTCAGTTTGACTCCTCTCCAGCCTGCTGGCCTCAGCTCTTTAGCTCTTGACACAGCAAATTCTAATCAAAAACTTAACTCAGAAGAGCAGCAATTCTTGTTAGTCCCTGCACTTAGTATGACCTATTTAAGATATCATCCTAGCCCTGCTAATCTCGGAAATTCAATCGATAAACCTGGCTCTGCTCTTTCAGGTGCCTGCCCTAACACAACCATTAAATGCAAGTGCAGCGACCTTCCCCAGTCCTGATATCAATCAAATGCCAAATGCCACTGCTGGCATTGACCTTCATCTTATCTCTGCAGGCTTTGTAGGATCTCTCAGTGAAACACAGTGGTCGGACTTGATTCTAATTCTAAACCACATCCTGTCATTGGGATAAAAACAAGGTACTGTAATGTCCTTGATTAACTCAAGCGATAATCACAACTAAATGGCTCACTTGATTTGTTGGTTTCCAGTCATACCTTCTTTCCAGTGGCAGTATCTGAATCTAAAGAAAAAGCCTGGTTTTTACCTCATGCTAGTTTATTCTCATATAGTCAAGCAATTAAGCTAACCCCAGATAAATTCAGCCAGTTTTCCCAAAGGCTGACACTAAGTCTGACTTAAATGTAACACTACCTTTAACAAAGTCAATTGGCAACCCTCTGTTGGCATTCACTCCTACTTAGTACGATCAAATACAATAACTCTTCTTCCTAAAGCCTAATGCCAAACCTATATTTAACATAGGAGTTTATTAGCTCCATCTACCTAGGACCAGAACAAAATGTATCTAAAAGTCCCACTCTGTGTGCCAGGCAGAATTCATACTTGGAATTCTCATACTTCAGCTGTCCCAAACCCCACTACAGGTCTAAAAATAGCCTTATCACAACAAGCACTCACCCCTCACAGTCTCAGAATAAATCATAGGCTGAATGTAGCAGAATTAATCAGGAGTTAGTCCTTCAACTCTGGGCTAAAACAATCCCTCCCCTGAATCTTGCAGGATCAAACCAGTCTTTCCTCCTCTCCCAGGGATGATCTGGAAGTCCTCAAACACCCCATGATTCACCTTCCCTGTTCCAGGACTGCTCACCACCTTTAGACATGTAGCATTTTCAAGCAGAAACATGGGATTGTTCCACACCTAACCACAGCCATAATGAAAACTGCTCTAATTCATTCTCCTCCTGAATTCTGCGTAAGATATTTGCCCATGTCAGCAACAACCTTTATTGATCTTAGCAGTACCAAGATATACAGCTGTCTCCCCTGTTCTAAATTTTACTGCTGCTCTAGCAGTGGTAGCAGGGATCTCCTGACAGCTCCTGGTCTGACAAAGTGTCCCAGCTGGGTGTTTTCAGAAGAGTCAGTCACAGCACTAACGTGTAGCTTAATGCTAATTCTTGAGCCAGTGACAGATTTGGCTGTATACTGTCAAGAAGAGATTAAGACTAGAGTTAGAGGACTGGAGAGCAAGAAGGCACTGGGAGATTCATTACTCAGTCCTGTGAGGCTGGGGTAGGAGTTTTTCACAAGTGAATGTTTTAAGACTGTTAGGAATTGATGAGTGGTGGCACTGTAATTTCATTAGGGTTAAGACTAGAAGTAATAGGATTTAAAGAAAAAAATGTATCTATATCATGACAGATCCACAGAGTTAGGATGTAACTTTTATATGCTTATAATATCAGTCTTTCCCCCTTGCTCTTATGAGCCTCAGGGGGAAAACCAGCTTCCACCCTCATAGGGGCAGCAGTCATGAGCTCCAGTCTTAATCACAAATTCTGATACAAATTCTGCTGGATAAAATCCTACTGTTAGCATCAACATCTCCAGTTCTCTATCAGTTCCTGGACTTCATGTTTGTCACAGGCCACAGCTGGCCTGGAGGCAATCATACTGGCATTATAGAATCAAGCAGGTCATTAGATCAGAAACTTGTGCTTTCAGATTTTCAGTTTCAGAAGAGACCCAGGCAGCATTCATAAAGGCAGGAACCAAGTATATTTAATAGAAATAGTAGTCAGCTTTATTTAATGAATCAAAAGTGATGTTTGGATTGTCAAATTACAGTCTCATAAATGATCAATGAACCATTCCTTCCATCAAACACTCAGCTCCTCCTTGGTTCCTGCAGAGGTCAAAGAAATGTTCAACTGCTGTTATTTTATATATAGAGGAATTATTCTTATTCTTCAGCAAGCCACAGGTATTTCTAATTAGATAACCTTTTCCCCATTGGTTTTCCACTTCTATCACTTTGTCTGGAAATTTATATAAATAGCTGTAAGAACAGCAATCTAACCATAATATGTCACATTAAAAAAAAAAAGGGAAAAAGAAAGAAAACTCTAATTCTCTAATTTTTTTTGACACATAATCAAGACCAAGTATCTACACATTTTCCAATTCACACATGATTATAAGTTTATTCCTGCTCATCTTCTGAGCCATCACTTGTTGAGATAGCTTCTAATGCTGGTTAACTTGAAGGTTAGGGCCTTCATATATTAAAGTTCATTCCTCCCACGTCCTGCTGTCTTAAATGGTAAAGCAAAATCTAGTTCTAACTCAAATCTTGCCATTCCCAACTATAACACCTTGTTTGTTCTTATCCTGTGCTCATCTGCTTGCCAAAGCAGGAGGGAAGAATGTTCACAGATGAGAAAGACAATTACTGATTTAGCATGTGCAATTGCTTCAGAGTGAGGACTAGCCTAGGTTATATTTTAGGAGAATTTAGGTCACAGGACTGCTTAAAATATTGCAGTAAAGTTCATGTCTTGGATACAATTTGGACAAAAGAAAAATAATGAATAAACTGAGTCACACAAGGCTGGTGAGAATGCTCTGGTGGAGAGAAATAAGTATCATACTTTAGTCTGGACCAGGATGGGTTCACTTGTCAGCAAAATATATTAAAGTTTAAATTTAATGTCTAAATAAATAGTTTTTCTGCTTAAATCATATTATATCCTTGTGGCTAAGATGATGAAAATTTACAGAAAATCTTAATGTTTTTTAGTAAATTCTGGATGAAGAAGATGTGGCTCAGCTTCAATTCTGGGGTCAGGGCAGGAACGACTGAGTAGCTACAATTATTGCTATGGTCAGAAAAAGTTTTACATTTAGTAACAATGAATATGACCATCTCTGGGCTAAGGGTAGACTTTTGCTTTTTGAGGGAAGCAAGATACAAGGCTTGTAGGATTGGGCTGAGCTGCAGTGGTGTAGTTTTAACCTGAGGGGTAGTCCTGAACAGGAGAAGGAAGGCTGTTAGAGTTCAGAAAAGCAGAGAAAGTTACTTGGTGTTCAGAGATAGATTACAGTTTGAGACTTGGGTTTGTGTCTGTAGCCTTCCAAATATATAGACTCGAGATCCTGGGTGTCAGCAGGAATTGAGATTATGATTTATGGTCCTAATGTGTATTGGTGTAACTAGGCCATCATTTTGGTACAGTATGGATCAGTTCTCGAGCTGAAAGCAGCAGTTGACCAGGTACATTAACTTCTGTATCCTCTTAAGCAGTTCATACTGGGATCAGAGGCATCGGCAGAAACAAATAATTCAAAATCTGATTTTCAGGGATATGCTAGTTACTCATGGAATTTTGTAGACTAATTATGCTTAAAGTTGCATTATGGGTTTGGCTGAGGCTAAAGGCAAGAGACCTCAATCATCTGTTGGGAAGCTCAAGGAAGGAGGATTCACACGAGGCCTCTCTGAAAGTGCAAAGTGTGGCACCTTTCTGACAGCAGGTAGGACTTACTGCACCTCTGGACATTTCATGCTGAGGTTGGTGTTGGATTTGGAGTTAGGACTCAGCAAAACCCGAAATGCCAAGTTTTTTTCTCAAATACCACAGGACAACAGTAAGGGTTCGTAACAATATATTGCCATCATCCAGGGGGATAATGAGGCACTCTGCTGTAGCAGTAATTTGCTCCAGTGTAGATTGCAGCCACAAGTGCCTACATAGGAAATATCCTAAATTCGAGTACCAAACTGAGGATAAGTGACAATAGGAATGTTTAAGGGAGACACATGGGAGTCACAAGGTTATGACAGTTAATTCAGAGTCAGGAATTCATTTTAGGGGAGCAGGAACTAATGATTGATTTGAATTCATTGCTGGTCCTATTTGGGCAAAGGCAATTGTCAGTAAGTTGAGTTTTGTTGTCATCCTGAGGTAATAGCAGTGTCTGTGGTGCATGAGTGGGCATGATTCCATGTGTGTATATGTAAAGATCTATATATGTATAGAATATATTTGTATAAAATATATGTATCTATACATGTATGCAAGTATTCACAGAGTTAAATTTTGACTTAGGACTGAATCTAAGTTAGTTTTCAATAACAGTTCCAAACTGAATGACCTGAATAATTGACTATGGTGTCTTAATTCCGTTACATTCTTGAACAAAGAAAAAATTTTGAGGCAGTCTATGTTATTAAGCATGGAAATAGAATCCAAGCCACCAGACTTCCCAGAACACTGACTTGTAGCTGAATTCAGAGAGCCCTTCTGTGTCCCTGAGACACAACAAATTCTATACACTTCAGAAGTAAAACAGGGCTCACCTGGCTCTGGTATTAACATGTATATGCATCTGGGAAGGCAATAAAATTCAGTACTGCCTTTAGCCACAGCTAAAGGGAGCAGAAAGAGTGTTGCCCTAATTCAGCTAAAGCTGTGGCACTGAATTTTAATTCCTCTCAGCCTAGGATAGATCATCCAAGCAGGAGAGAGTAGAAAGGTTTCAATTTCTGCAGTAATCTGTTCATTGACCTGTTTGTTGTTTCCTCTCTTCAACGCCCATTACATGAATACGTGCAGAAGAGAGGAACATTTAGCTTAATTATTCCACTTAAAATCAATTCGGGGCTCCAGAATATAAAAAGTAAGTAAAAAAAAATTTTAAAATAATTCATTAAGGGTTTAACTTTGTTTCTTACAAAAATAGGGATCAGATAGAAGCAAGTAATTACTTCATTGGTTACATCGTTCTTTCTTGTTAACACATAAAACTAATTATGAAAAATGTAGATATTTTAATATAATTACTACATTGACTCATTTTTTTCTTGTTCTTTTTATTTCAAAAGAGCATGACAGATAAGTTGCTACTATAATCAGTTTGAAGTGAATTCTGTGCTGGTAAATGAGGTCAGACTAATGGTCTTCATAAATGAAGTTTTCAGAAGTAGTGCTAGTTGAAAAAAATTTTATTACTTCTTCCACAGACAAATTTGGTTTTTAAAAAAATATAAATTGAAATGCTTCATTTATTGCATTTATTTAGAAATGTGACAATGATTCCCTACAAGATTGAGAATATAAATGTGATTTTACTACATTCTCCTATCAGTTGGGTGTAGCATGCAGCTGTGGCTATATATTTAAATGTATACACTGCCTATTTTCTCATTATTTTCACAGTTGTTAAAAATTGTTGCATCATTTAAACCATTTAAACCAAATCTTTCATCATTTGGTGAAATACATGATATTTAATAAGGCAGAGTTTGTCCAAATAGGGCACCTCACACATGTAATTTCTTAGTCTTTGATTGAAATGGAAACCAAAATATTCATAGGATGGCAGAAGCTGAATGGAAAAAAGCTTTCAAAGTGAATTTCTATTATTACATTTGACACTCCCTATGGTAAACTACATTCCAATCTAATAAATGCATTTGTGAAAAAAAGTTCCCTAGATCTGACTGAAAACCCATTTCCATTAAAATCAGCACATAACCTCTCGTAGGCTATGGAGGGTCTGAGTCTTCAGTTATTTTTATACATATTTTTATACCAAGTCAGGCACAGGCAGAGGGTCCCTGCCTGAGTAAAGTGGACCCTGGTGGTGTGGGTTTCTAAAATTCTCATTCCTCTGCCCATCCCTGCTTATCTGTCTCCTTGGAAAGCTACAGGTGTTTCTGTGTAAGAGAGGATCAACATGAGCTCATCATCTCAAATAAGGCTCAAGAGACAGAACCACAGCCAGAATGAGGCACCTACTCTTCTCTTTTCAGCTGCCTTGGACAGCTCTTCTCAGCCCTTTGCCCTTTGTGGCAAGGGACCCTCAGGATGAGACACTTTACCCATGGCTTTAGCTTCTAAAGATTGGAAACCTCATTTCTTATGCCTCTTATCAACTGAACTTAAGAAATTAATTTTTTAGTATTTTAGGCAAAGCATTTAATTCTTCTAGGAGAAAAAGAAAGATTTAAAGCACTGTAAATCTTATTTTCTGTCATAATTTTGGAGCTGTTAAATAAAATTCATTACTTTTGGTTCATTTTGTGGGAAGTGTTAATCAGAAAAGCAGTGCAACTATAGAAGCCTTTTCATCACATATAAGCACTTTCATCATTAAATGTGGACTCCAATCCTATTTAAGTAAAAGACATTTTGGCAGCAGTACCCATGTGTTGTTTAAAAAGTGTCCATCCTTCCCTATGGTTCTTTATGGCATAAGGAAGTATTTCACAGACAAAATTGATCAGCTGAAACTCACTGTTCTACAGTGGAAAAGTTCAGGGTTATAAGAAAACATTGCCAGTCTCAGAGCTAGTTCCTGTTTTACAGTTCTCAGTAGGAACACAGTTTTTGTCTAATAATTACAAATTCTTTTGTGGATACATGATGTCACCTGAGCACATGGATACAGCTGAATAAATGCTGGCAAGAAATGGACAGAAGTTACTCTTAGTTGGATAAAGACTGACACAGTCCCATTCCAAACCCTTGCAAGCATTTGTCATGGGGCAAACTCAAAGCTTTAGTAACTTCTAGCCAAAAAGTGATATCAATTACACTTGCCTGTATAGAAAAAAATTCTTCTGAAGTTGTCTGTTTTTCTAGTGCTGAGGAAAAGTGACAGAAAAATCTGTCCTAAACATCAAAAAAGAGAAAAAAAAAATCAGAGTTAACACAGTCTAACACATTAACAAATTACAGATTGGGAAGATAAAAGCCCTGGGTTCCTCTTGCAAACATTAGTACAGCATGGAGTCCTCACAAAGCATTTGAAGTGTTGCTCTCACAAAACTGACTCTGCTCTTGTAGGTGTCAGTGGGAATTTTACTGTGAATCCTGAAGAGCTACACAATTACTTTTGAAACTATAATTTGGTAGATATCTACATTTAAAAATTTATGGGGAAAAAAAGGCATCACCAGTATGAGGTGGTTCTTGATTTCATGTAATGCATATGAATATAGGTGTATACACAAATTTCAGTTAAAGCTATGTAAGATCATGGCAATGTGCAAGTGGGGAGACTGTGAAATTAAAGTTATTAATAATGAATATGCCTGTCCCATTTGGAAAGATTTGAAAAAAATGATAATTCAAAATCACAATATGGGAACTACTTTGTTTAATGCACACTTCTGGGTATTTGAATGAATAAAAGCAAATTGAAATGCCTTCATTGAAGAGAAAAGGAAAAAAAAGAAGAAAAAGTATCGCCCGTGCATATATTATTTACAGAGGCAAACTCTATTTTCTGTGTCTCAGGTCTTGACTCTAAGGCTCTGCAAACATGAAGAAGAAAATAAGAAAAATAAAGATGAGCTTAGATGGAGATGCTTAGATTATAACAGTTATTGTTGCTTTCCTAGCACCAGTAGTATTTCCAGTTCTGTCATTCTGTCTAAGAAATATTTACAAAATTTATAACTTAATTATTTGTGATGGACTTCAATGGGCAAGCTTTTTAATGTGCTTACAAGACAAAGGTTATATGATAGAAATACATGCAAAGCAAATACAGTGAAAGGGATATATGAAATAACAGATGCCATTACAAATATTCCTGTTTCATAAAACAAAATGTGAAGAGTTTCTTTCTTCTCTGAAGGAAGATGCAATTGTTGGGATCCAAGACATGCAAGAAACTTTTATGTGGATAATAATAACATCCAGACTGTGTCAGTCAGGAAAAAGTATCAAGTATTAGCTTTCTATATTAAGGTCTTAAACTAAAGAGGACAATTATCCATAGTAATTTCTATTGCTAAGGGAGAATGTATCCAAGTGGATCCCAGAACAGAAAATAGTTGAAGTTTTGCAGTGACAAATTCTACCTCAGGAGAGCAGGCTCTGTAGGGTCAGCTGGCTGGTGCTGAGGGCACCTATCTGGGGAACAAGAAGGGGGGCAAATCCCATCTGCTTTTTCCTGAAGTATAGGAAAATCCTTGAGAGTGGAATTCTTTTTCCTGTCATTTTTCTTGCTTATTTATTCTGAACTTATGCCTGACCAGACTGCAGCACAAGCCCAGGTGCAGGATGTGCATGGTAAGATTCAGAGAGGACTCACCATCAGGGCCATGACTGCCAGTAAGTGCCTGTTGCTTTACTTCATTAGGCAAGAGCAAAGAAGGCAATGCGTTCTGCCATTTATAGCCCTCAAAAACATGATTATTGACCATACTGAAACATATATGAGCTGTCTTGAAAGAAAGCATTTGAATTTCCCACTACGAGTAAAGCACCTGCTCTGATGATTTTAGAGGAATTAATGAAACCCCTGAATCTCAGAGCAGTTTCCTGATAGACTTAATGAATAGCTGACAGCACAGCTGGCACTAATTGGCATGCTTCTGGGCACCCTGAAGGAGAAGGAGCCAAGTGGATAATAATCTCATACTTCTTTGATTTATAAATGTTCAGAGTCAGACTGACACTTAATTTCTGGGGCAGTGCATTGATACTTGTATTTTTGTTTGTGTGCTGATTCTTGTTCTGTGCACATGCAGGGATGATAATGTCTCCAAAATGTCAGTTTTGTGTTTTTCCAGAAACACAAATTCTTCCTGTGGAAGAATTTTAACAAAAATTATTGTGTGGGCAGGAAGGAAAATGAAAAATCTTCAAGTTGTGAAAGGAAAACATAACTAACTTGTGTGTGATGCTTATAACCTCAATTTCATCAATCATCTAGCTATTGCGCTAATTTAAGTAAGTCTACATATCATTGATTCTGCCCAGACTAACTCTCATGAGGTCTCTGGCTTTCAAAGCTTTGCCACAGTCAGAAGTTTCTCACGAATGAGTGAGATTTAAGCTCAGGTTGCATGCTTGACAGGTTATACCTGTCTCAAAGAGAGAAAAAGGATCTTTGCACAGGAGTTATTAGGGGTCAGTGAAAGAACTTTAAATGGATTTGAAGGGGAAAAGGGATAAAACCAAACTCACTCAAGATAAGCTTGGGGACACCACACCAGTATTTGAGGGATGGTTGCTAGTGATGTCATTTGGTCTGCTGTCTCAGTGGGGCTGGAGATCTAAGAAACAGCAAAGACACAAAGGTTTTTGATGTGGTAGGAATTGTGGAAGTGCCTGAGACAGAACACACAGGAATAAGGGCAATTAGGCATTCAAAAGGGTGTTGGGATCAACAGCCCAGCTGAAATCTCCCTACACTAATACACAGGAACAACAAAGAGAAGAAACAGGAAACTATTGTGCAACTGGAAAATGATCATATAGCTGTCATCACAAGATGTGGTGGGATGACTCACACAACTGTTGCAGACCTCCCACCCAGGAGGAAGAGGAAGATGAAATATTCTGTAACCAGCTGTGAGAAGTCTCACTAGTCCTTGTTCTCATGGAAGATTTCAGCTTACCAAATCCACATCTGGTAAGATATCTGGAAATATACTTCAGAAATTTTCACAGCAGAAAGGAAATCATGTAGAAGTTTCCTGGAGTGTGTGGAAGATGACTTCCTGATGCAGCTGGTGAGGGACCCACCTGAGGAAGTTCCTCTGCTGGACTTGCTGTTTGGGATAAGAGAGGGATTGGTGGGTGACATGAGGTTTGGCAGCCATCTTGTGATCAGAAATTCTCAATTCTCAGAGAAGTAAGGATGGTCAGCACAACTGCCACCTTGGACTTCTGTAGGGCAGACTTTGGCTTGTTTTGGAGACTGTTTGAGAGTCCTCCAAGGGACAGTCTTTTAGACCTCCTTTGGCTTCAGAGGATATTGAGGGAGCTGGAAGAACTCACTGATCCACTTTCTGTCATTTACCAGCAGTCATGGATAACCAGGAAGGTTCCAGTTGACCAGAACTCAGCAAATGTGATGCCAATCTACAAGAAGGTCTAGAAGGAGAATGCCTCTGTGCCAGGGAAGGACATGGAACAGATCATCCTGAGTGCCATTATGAGTAGGATAACCTGGGGATCAAGACAAGGCCAGTATGGATTTATGGAGGGTAAGTCCTACTTGACCAACCTAATCTCCTTCTATGACAAGGCTGCCTGTTCACTGGAGGAGGGAAATTTCATGGATGTTGTATACCTGGACTTCAGTAAAGCCTTTGACACAATTTCCCACACCATTCTACTATAGGAAATTGGTTGTTGGATTGGATGGGTGCTGTTTCCTGGGTAAAAACTGGCTGTGGGACCAGGCCCAGAGAGTGGTGGAGGATAGAGTTACATGCAGCTGGGGCCAGGCATCAGTGGTGTTCCCCAGGGCTCAGTAATGGCCCCAGTCCTGTTCCACCTCTTTACTGATAATCTGGAGGAGGGGAGCAGAAGTACCCTGAGAGCCTTTGCAGACCACACCAAGGTGATTAGGAGTGTTGATCTGCTGGAGGGTAGTAATGCTCTATAGAGGGATCTGACCTGCCTGTGTGGATGGTCCAAAGCCAATTGTATGAGGTTCAAGAAGGCAAAGTGCCAGGCCCTGCCCTTGAATTACAAACAACCCCAGGCAGAACTGCAGGCTTGGGAAAGAGTGGCTGGAAAGGTGCCTGGAGGAAAAGGAGCTGGGGGTGCCAATCAACAGCAGCTGGACATAATCCAGGTGTGCCCAGGGGGCCAGGGAGGCCAAAGGCACCTGGTCTGGATCAGCAATAGTGTGGCAGCAGGACCAGGGCAGGGATTGTCCCCTTGTGCTCTGGCACTGGTGAGGCCACACCTCAAATCCTGTGTCCAGTTTTGGGCCTCTCACTACAAGAAGGACTTTGAGAAGCTTGAATGTCTCCAGAGAAGGGCAGCAGAGCTGGGGAAGGGTCTGGAGCACAGCTCTGATGAGGAGCAGCTGAGGGAGCTGGGGGTGTTTAGCCTGAAGAAGAGGACACTCAGGTTGGGGGAGGTAGGGATCAGTTTCTTCTTCCACATAACAAATGACAAGAGCAGAGGAAATGGCCTCAAGTTGCACCAGGGGAGGTGTAGATTGTGAATGTCAGGAAAATTTTCTTCAGGGAAAGAGTTGTATGGTATTGGAACAGACTGCCCAGGGAACTAGTTGAACCACCATCCCCAGAGGTATTTATAAGACTTGTAATTGTGGCAATTGGAAACACGTTTTATGGTAGACTTAGTAGTTCTAGGGTTGAATTCAATGATCTTAGAGTTATTTTCCAACCTAAATTATTCTGTGATTGCATGAGAGGTTATTTATATTGCTATTGGCTATTTATATTGCTATTGGCTATTTATATTGCTAATGCTATTGGCTTTGTTCTTATATTTAACAGAAATTGACCCAAATGATTATTTAGATCTGCTCTGTTCACAGAAGCTACAGTGAAGGTTGCCATATCCTCAACCAGGTTCTCTCAGAAAGCTCAGTATTAGTTGTCACGTAGCAGAAACTGATTCATTTTTTAAATCTATTCAGCATTTCATTTCCACTTCTGGATTTTTGGCTGAAGTCCAGGATTAGAGAAAAAATTTGGTATTGGTAACAGCAGCTTCTTCTATATAGAGATATGTGTTTTCTCTTGATTTTCTAATTTTTTGGACCAATAATAATCTTTAAAAACATTCAAAATTGCAAAGCAATCAAAATTTGTTACAATAATGTAACAACTTAAAAATAGAAATTTGAAATGTAAGGGTAATATACTAATATAATTGAATCAAAAGAAAGGAAATGCAATTATTTTCTTGGAACAAGGGCTTTTTAATTATAATGGTGGCTGCATTAATCAGATGTCATATTAATGCCTGTAATAAAATTCCTTATGGAGCTTTCTCAGCCTACAGAAAATGTACAGAAGAGTGATGAAACCAAATGTTAAAAAAATAAAATTATGTTGAAGTCTGGATGGATTAAAAAGGATAGATAGAGTCATGTGAATTCAAGGGGATAATGTTTTTTTAATTCCTAGAAGTTAGAAAATGAGAAGAAATAAAAAAGTATCTTTTAAAGCAATGTTAAAATCAAAGGGTGTCCTTAGACTTCTAAAAGGAATTGTAAGAATTGGTCAGTCATAAGCAGTGCTGTTACTCTACACAGGCATCCTGTCAATTTGACTTTATCAGAGGCATGCTGAAGGAGACACCAACTACCTGCAACTGGAAATTCCGTCCAGCTGACTAGATGCAGGAACATTTTAAGGCTGTCTGGATAATGAGAGTGAAAGCCACTGAGTTTTGTTCCCTTGTGGATATAAAAATGATCATATTCCAGGCATGGCTCCCCATGTATTGCCACAGAGTCACTGGCAGTGTGTGAATCCCCTGGACACTGCCTCTTCAGTGCACTCCCCTGGGGATGGGCACTGATGCCCTCCTCCTCCCTTCTCCTCCTCCTCCTCCTCCTCCTCCTCGGCAGACAGGAAGCACAGCCTGCTCCTGGGTACCCCCAGCCCAGCCCATGCCTCTCCCACCAGCAGCACAAAATACACACTTTTTCAGATACTTCAGGGGATTTAAGTTGGTGAAATTCAGGCATGTTCTGTAGCCTAATTTTCACTGGGTCTTGTTTCATTTTCTCTCCTGCATAATGCATGAAATGGCACATAAGAAAGCAAGATATAATGAAAGCAGCAGCTATAAATAAACATGAAAACTTACCCACATGTTTTCTTAAAGGAAATCATATAATGGAATCAGACTCTCTTACGGAAGATGGATTCTTGTCTTTTCAAGCAGTAGTCTTATGAATATTTTCATGAAAATACTTTGAATGTTTCAGTACCTACAGCTACCATGTTTGGAGTACTGAAGAGATATTCTTCAGCCAAGAGATATTGTCAGAAGAAATCCGAGCCCTTAATGCTACCTCTAACTGCAGCATTACCTGCTGAAAGACAAAGACCCTAAAGATTTCAATTCACTTTCATTTTCAATTCAATTTAATTCTGTTCCACTGGATGAAGCCCTATCATTTCATAAGACCATTTTTTGCTTTCTGCTTGAACAAAGCAATGAACTCAAAACTGCTTTTAATCATAATGAGCACTGAATTTGGTTAGGTTCCCTATTAAATTTTTTTGCATATTGGCAACAGATAATTATATCTTACTTTAAAATGTTTCTGAAAATGTTCTTGACTGACCCACTAAATTTAATGCATATATATATATATATAGCAAAAAGAAAATTTAGGATCCATGATTTTAGAAAAGTTTGGTCTGACAAGGTTTGCTTAATTACAGCAGCTGTAAAATTCTAAAATGCTTGGGCTTATTTTAGTTGAGCAGATCCTGTGCTATGGTGAATAATGCTTCATTAAAGAAGAGCCTCCTAGGAGAGAAGTTGTCTAAAGCATAATGACTCAGATTAGCTTTTCAAAGGAATTTGGAATAGTCAGAGCCATCTTTGATCTTGTTTAGTACACCAAAATGAGGATTTTGTATATCAAGTCTGCAAGCTAAATCCATGGCAAAGGAAATTGAATAAAATGGATTATTTCCTGTGTGAGGTCATTTGATAGATTTAATTCTAAATGCTCTCTCTCTGGAATTGCATGAGATCCTGAAAGCTGGAGAACACACAAGCAGGAAGATGTGAATAAGGCTGCCTGGTTAAATCCATCAGCAGCTGAGACTCTGAGACACAGCTGAGTGCATTTTTCAAAGGCAAGTAAGGAAGCTGCTAATATTTCTTAAAGGGTACATTTTGATCCAGCTTCAATTAAAAAGCATAATACAGCACCCATGCTAACCCAACCCCCTGCAGTGCTCTTCCCAGGCTGTTGGAGACTAAAAGAAGGGATCTGTGTTTCTACCAAAACTTTCTTATGTTGTCAAGATAAATCCATAAAATTTTTGACCAGGTAGTGATACAGATACATGATCTCAGCTTGCTCTTATCTTCAATCTCCTTGTTTTCTTTCTCAGGTCACATTCTCTCCCACACTGGAAGCATTTTTAAATTTTCTTTTATAGGACATATATTTCTTCTGCCAAATAGTTTTGTACTTATATTTCATTTGTCTTATTTCTTTGGAAAAATCACAGAATAGTTTTTCATTCTTTCACTGTGCCTCAAATTTGGCATTTGATCAAATAATCTGGTGATTGGACATCAAATTTGATGATTGAACATGTCTGAAAATTTGAAAATTAGCTGGGGATGTACCATGCTGAAGAATTATTTTAAAAGTCCATGTACATAAATTCTTTAACATGAACTAACTTCTCGGGAGAAAGAGGAAATTATGTTATAGAAATATCCTTATAGCAACATATCTGCTCAAGATATTTAGTCTGAATGTGCTGCATTGAAAATATTAGTATATTCAAGAAAATAAGATTGATCTTAAGCTTTATACCACCACTATGATTTCTTGAAATCCTGAATATATAAATTCAGATTCAATATATTTGACAACCTACAAAATTTTGGCAATTTCTGAAAAGTTAAAAGAGGCCTTTAACAAGGTAATGTAAACCACTTTCATGGAAAACTAAGGGGTTTTTTTCCTTTAAATCCAAAACAGTTTGGGGTGAATATACAACCATCTCTAGCAACAAAAAATAGGTTCATTGTTTTTATTCAAAATTTAATATAGCTTTTCCACAAATAAAAGTCATATATATCTAACCACCACAAAACAGAGTGTTTCCTGACCCTCAGAACAGCCCATATCTTGTGCCTTTTTTTGATTCAATAGTTTTCTTTTGATTACCATAGTTCTGTGTTTACTCACCATATTATCAACTTTACAGATTTGTTTTCTAGTTATTTCAAGAGACCTCCACATTTTCATTCCAATATCCTTTCTCTCATCACCATGGGAACCACTGTCTTTTTTATCCTTCAAGAATATTATGTTTTAGAAAAGCTCTCATCCTTGTAATGGAAATTTGCAGGTGAGAACAGCTTCATTCTGTATTCCTAACTTCCAGACCATTTTGCTGCTTGCAGTGATTTTTCATCTCTGTTGGTTCTGTCTCCGCTGTAGCCAAAGGTACCATTGCACCTCCTGGAAATGCACAGTGTCCAGTTGAATACTCACTGCAGTTTTAGCACTGGACAAGGGTGAGTCTGCAGCAGCAGCAAAGGGCTCTGCAGCTGCTATAAAAGCTGCTCCATAAGTCTTAACCATATCCAAACAGGCAAATTTTACAGCTACTTTGGGTATTCCTATGTAATCTGCAGCCATTACAGGTACTCCACTGCAGATGTTATTTTGAGAGCCATCTCTGTATTTTTCTTATTTATAGTTTGCATTGATAAGTACTAGGGAAGCCAGGGGGGAAATCTAGGAGGAGAGTTGGAGTATTAAAAGATCTCATTACAGAATTAACATTGAAAAGGAAAGAAACAGTGGAAGGGAGATGAATATAATTTTCAAGGCTTAAAAGAAATTTTAAATTGCCCTGAAGGATAAATAGAAGAAAGAAAAATGTATTCCCAGAACAAATTGTTCTGTGCTGGGTTTCCCTCTCCTTCACACACTCTGGTTGTAGGACCTTGGGGGCAGCAATGTCTCAGAGGCCATGACAGTAAGGAAACTACAGTAGATTTGGGAAAGATAGCTTAATATTTGCTTCCTTTAGGGCCACCTAGACTTTCACATCCATGAGCTACAGCTGTCAGATGACACGGTGTTATCATCTCATGGTAAACTACATATTAATTCCTCATGGATTTGGTAAATGTTTGGGGTTTTAGCCACAGCTTTTCTGACATGTGAGAGAAGGGGATGAAGAAAGGTAACTGTTTCCTAATCAGCTCAATTTGTCACCCAGGTTTCTGGTGACACTCAGCTCCCACCTGAATCCAGCAAAGAAAATATCTCCCACTTCAGTGCCAGGGAAGAAGGCAATGATGGGTTTGGTTCCAAATCTAAGGTGGCTGAAGCATTCCTCAAGACACCTCTTTTCTATGTGCAGGCACACAGTGAAATACAACTTAGCCTCCAAGTGGACCCCCCCAAGCACTACCATAATGTAAATATCAGCAGTTTATCTCATGGCAGTCAGGTACAGCCTGCCCACAGCAGTAATCATATTTCCCATTCTGGTTCTGCAAATCTCCTGTCAAAGCCTTTCAGTCATGAGAATCTGTGGACATAAGCCTTAGACAGTAGGAGAACTGTGCTTCATCTCCATTCTTTAGTGTCCATGCTGTTTTCATCCCCTTCCCACCACCATTCATCAGGCACACAGACCTAGGTCTGCTACTTTAAAAACAAAGAAACAACTTAAACATTTAGGTGAGATATTTTTCTTTTTTCATTTTTTTTAAGGAGGTAAGCAATTTGGTGCATTAATGTCCATCAAAATAAAAGCCTCAGACTCCATGTCATGTGTCAGAGTCCTTGTCTTTCCTGCAGAAGGCAAAGTATTTCTTTAAGTAAGCAAACTAGTCAGTATATGATTTACTGGCGTAACTCAAAGTTACTTTTATCTGCTAATTCCTTTTGGAACCCTGGATGCTGAGAATTTTAAGGGCTTAAAGGCACAGACCCACAAGAGAACACTGCATTTGACCTGAAGCTGTGGAGAAGACTTCAAAAATTAATTGATAGTACTGGGTTACAGATGTGTTAGTTAAAAGTGTGTAATATCACAAGGTAGAAAATTTAGAGTTTGAGGTTTTAGAATATAGAAAAAAATATGAAGCAAGATGGAGGTTTTAACGCAGAGGCAAGTTGTTCTTCTTTACCTTCTTCCTTCTTCTTCATGAGTTTGAGTGATGTTTTGTAATTGGACAGAAAAATCTGCATTGCGGGCTTCGAGAAATCAGTTATTGGGTTAAAAGGGAAAATAATCTAAGTGTCCTTTCTTAATTGGATAGTTTAGTCTTAAAAGACCTTGTCACAAGAGATTGTTAGCCATTTTGTACATTGCAAATGAAAAACTACCAAACTCATCGTTGTGAGGAGGTTTCACTGATAAGAAATAATAAACACTAATAATAAAAGTCCAAACATAAACTACCATCTCAAGTGCCTCCAATCCCAACCTCAAAAAAACAATAAATTCCCTTTTTGTTTCCTGGACCTTACACATTCAGAGAGCAGTTTGAATCTGTGATTCGTCAGATTTTCAAATTCTTCTGAAAAAGTACATTATAAGATGGTAGTAGAGAACAATAAGTTGTCATGATATGAAAGATAAAGTGCTGTTAGGGAGTAAGAAGAGCTAAAGACAGAAAACTAAGTAGGAAAAAAAAGTCACTTTTCAGCAGGGAGAAAGGGTAATGATGGGGTGTGATCACAGACTTGCAGCACTGCTCTGGTTATCCAAACTAAACATAATGTTCCAAAAGTTGGGGCTGTTCCATGAAAAGTAATAAGAATCATTATAAAAGTAAAAAAAGTTCAAAGAGAATAATTAGAAGATTAACCTGCTTTTGTGTAAATGTACTGATGAAGATAAAAACTTATGTAGTTGGTAAATAAAGCAAATAATTGTAAAACTCCTCTCTATTGTCACTTACACAAAGTGTCAGATTCTAAACTGATGAAATGCTTATTTTAGACAATTTACAGCTAATCTGTGAAATTCATGCGGTGATTCAAACTAAGCAGTAGAGACTTCAGTATAATAAGAAATGTTTATAGTTTTTCCATCACCACTTTGCTGAAAAGGAACGCTTCAAGCATATAAAAAATTTTACTTTTTGTAGTGACTTTCCCTTTAAGTAGAAAGATTATATGTGTGTTTTATAAGAGAAATCAAACAAACTAAAAATAAGGCTAACACACTGTTTAATTCAAACTTTTCCATCTCATTATTATCTGATTTTTATTTTATTATTTTCTTATTTTCTGCATAAATGTATTTCATTTGTTTTCCTTTCATTTCAAAAATTGAAGAATTGAAAGAACTGGTGTATGAAGATTTATGACAAAGAAAAAGTAGCCATTTTTTGGCTAAGTGTTTTGATCCAAAATGTATCACCATGCAAGTTTCATAGAATCATAAAATCATAAAATATGCCAAGTTGGAAGGGACCCATCAGAATCATCAGGTCCAGTTCCTGGTCCTGCACAGGACATGCCAAGAATCACCTCATGTGCCTGAGAGTCCAAACTATTCCTTTAAGATCTTTTTACTTTAATTTTGAAAAGTATTACTAGAAAATGTTTAACACACTTTCAGTTATTCAGGACAATTCTAAAGTTAAAGGATCCCATTATGTGAGGATGCAAGCTGCATCCTTACAGTAGAATTTATATGATAATTCTTTTTTTATTATGAAAAAAGGACTTCCTGTGAGTGGGTCACATGGGTTTTTCAAGCTTTGTCCAAAGCAGTGGACAGTTCATCAGGAAGCAGGCACACACTCACTGCAAGGTTTGGAGGTGCTTACAGAGCTGTAACTTCTTATTTCTTGTCCAGGGGACTGTCAGACATTGCACAGGGACTGACTGCATCTAATGCTCCACCCTATCCCTCCTCTCCCTCCTCTCCCTCCTCGCCCTCCTCTCCCTCCTCTCCCTCCTCTCCCTCCTCTCCATCTTGTTGCCTTGGTCTCTGGCACCAAAGTCTGAAAATGCAGGCTAATATCCTTCATGAGCAAAAGTTTTCAAAGGCATTAGAGAATATCTAAAGCTGTGACACTGAGCAGACTGAAGCAGAAAAACAGATATATCTGCAGCCTCTCAGTATCAGTGAGAGCAGAGCACACATCCTGTGTTCCCCAGACTGTACCTGGGTGTCTGTGTCTGTGTGTGTGTGCTATAAAACACCCACAACCACCCATCCACCAGGATTTGTGTGGCACAGAGCTCTGATGCAGGCCAGCAGGTACAGAGGGGGCTCCCCAGACGGTGACAGTGGCACAGAATGTGCAAGGGACTTTGGGAGGAGGGCAGGATGGGGTGTGAGGGGTGATCTGGCACCGTGATGGTGTCACCAAACTCAGGCCATTTGGGCAGCTCCTGGTGGGGAACAGGTGCTGGTCTGGAGAGTTTGGAGAGGATTAAGGATTTATGAGGCAGTAGCAGAAGATAGGCTAGAGGTAGGAACAGAGTTCAAGTGGGGCAAGAATTCAGTGGGAAGAAGAAGACAAAAGTCTGATATACATATAAGTGTATATACAGATATAAATATATAAATTAAAATAAACATACACATAAAATACATCTATGAGTAAGTGGGAGGGTCATGCTGGGGTGCATTTTGAACATTCTCTTTGAACTCCTGAGACCTGGAGCACCCACACAATGGCACAGGCTCCTGACAGTAAGAAAGTGCCTTTCCCTCATCCTGCACACATGCCACACTGCCACACAGGAGAGGAGGCATCATTAAAGGACTTTCAGCCCCACAGCCATGCCAGGCACTGATCCTTTGTCCAGATTTGCTACACAGAAGTAGAAAGGCAAACATTTCTCCTGTGCCCTCTGAGCACGTTTTAGGAGCATGAAAATGTCACATATCCTGTTGCTCAAGGTGCCAGGGGAATTCCATACAGTGAGTCCCATCTGAGGTTCATTTTATTGGGAATGGCAGGAGGAAAGGAGAGACAAAAGGCCAAACTTTTACAAGAGGCAGAACTAAACTGTGATTCTTTGATTTCAGCACTTCTACAAAGACTCTTTTCTATAACAAAAATAAAAACCAGTGTAAGTTGTTAAGAGACTGATAAATTCTTTTTTTCCAATATCCTGAGTTTTACAATTCCCAATAAAAATTTGCATGATGTTTGGAGTACATTTCATCTTCAAAATTGTTGAATTAATTCTTATTATTTTTCTCTAGGAATACATTCTTATCATTCCTTCATCTTGGAGAAAGCTTTCCATTTCTCTGCTTTTCATTAAGATTTTTATCCTGAATTCATAGAAATTAAGTAATATAATATGCAAATATAAGAATAAAATATTAAAACTTAACACAGTCTTCAGAATGCCTAAAAATAATGGGATAAAAATCTTCCTTAAATTTCAATAGTCATTAGATGCAACAAAGGTTCATTCCTCAAATCAAAGATAAAATCTGACATTCTTTTTTCTTTCTACATGACATTCTTCTCACTGATACTTCTTGTCTAATGTAAGACTTTCACTTCTTACATCAAATTTTCATCTATAGACCAAAAAAAAAAAATAGACAGTACTAAAGGAATCTATTACAAAATTTTCCTGCACTATTTTTTTTTTTAAATTGTATTTTTGTTCTAGATCCATCATGTGTTCTCAGGAAGTTTTTGGCAGTATCTCATCAGAATTGTGAAAGAGTATTCAGTTTACCAGTCTATTCCCATCTATGCAAACTTGTTCCCTATCCTACAACCTTTTCCAGTATTTTGCTGATAACATCTGGCATGGGAAAAGCCCTGGGGATTCCACAAATCCCCTGGGAGTAAAAGCCTTCACATTTCATGAGGTTGTTAGTAAAGTCTACTGAATTTGCAGGATAGGATGATTTCTTTTGGATTTATCATTCAAATTCCTGTCCTACTAAAAAATATTTGCTGGCACATACCAGGGTCTTATATTTGCAGATTCTATTAACAAATCTGGCAGCTTTATGGAGCATGAGTTGAGCTGCAGTCTCTTTCATGAAACAAGACACAAATCACACCTCAGATCAAGTAGTATAATTTTCATAAATGTTTAATCTACAAGCACAACTGAAAGGATAAAGAGAAGTTTTTATTTCATAATATATGGTGATGCACATATACACAGTTGGCACTTATTCCAGATAGTTTCCCTTAGGCAAGTAAAGGTCAGGAAAACCTCAAACATTACCAAAGAGCTTTCCCAGACCAAGACATTTAACTTCTTAGATTCAATTTTAAAAACTGATTTTCTGCATGGCAGAAGCGCCTTCCCTCTGTAAAGTCTCTTTTCACAGTTATGGGAGGTGTCATTTGAACAGGAATTACAGTTCCCTGTAGAACATCTGTTGACTGACATTCTCTCCTTCATTCTATCTTGTAAATGCTTTTAAATCCCATCTCTGTAAAGTTTCTTCTCCCTTCTATATCATTATTTAAATGAACTCTGACATTTCCAAGTACAAATCAATGGGAGACTTAGCTGCATTACAGAAGAGATAGTGGAACAAAATGCCTATCTAATATACTAAGTGCAGTAAGATGTTCTCAGATTGGCAAATTTGCCTTTTTTCTCTGTTCCACTCTATCAGGTTAAGCCTCTGTTCATGTTATCTGTGGTTAAATTGTCTCACTGGTCATAAAGTTAGTTTACTTGTACCACCACAACTGACAGGGAGGACATGAGGACACATGAGGATGCTCATGTGTGAATGTGTGAGAAAATACTTATGTATGTACATAAAAGTGTACACAGACGTGTGCAAATTTATACATATTTTAAATATATAGTAATATATAAAAATATGTACAAATATATTTATACATTAAATATATAAATCTATAAAAATATTATAATATATAAATATGTAAATATATAACTATGGGGTGCCATATTTATATATTTACATATTTATAAATATATTCATAATCAGGATTGTGACAATTTAGGACATTTGCATACCAACAAAGATTATGCTGGAAATTCCCTGCAGGGGCAGCCTTTTTGGAACTCAAGCAGAGACTGGTAGTTAGTATCAGAGGAGGAGCAGAACCATGAAATAAAAATCCCTGTCCCAGTGATCATGGCTTCCTCGCCCCACTGCAGCACCTTTTTGACACAGCTGTGGCATTTTCATTCCCAAGTCTCATTTTCTTTTGTTGCACATATGGTGCAAAGGACTCTGCACCAATGATGAGAGTAGACTCAAGATTTTGTCTGAGACAGCCCCACAGCCCTGTGTGTTTTCTTTACCATCCTAGGGATTTTTGTGTCATTCAGGTACCAAATATACTCCAGAGTGAAGCAAATGGAGGATAGGAGGGGAGACAAAGAGACAGATCATTTGTCTTCAGGTTTATGTGAAATAATTGGCTAGAGAGAGAGAAAGAAGGCAGTGAGAAGGATTTTCTATCCACTTTTTCCTCCCAGCAGGGAGGAGTAATGAGGAATGTTTTGGAATGAGAAATCTTTTCTGATGCAGAGCAAAGGCACATCTCCATGAATTCAAACAAGCCTTTATATTGATTATGTGCTGAGAGTAACAAATTATTCTGCAAAGAGAAAAAGAACAATGTTTATTTCAATGTCCAAAGTAATTTATATCTCCTCAAACACTTTGAGGACTATCTGATGCTGTCAGAACTATTTTCAGTATTATTTGTCTTGAACTGAACCTTTCTGTGATTTCAGACAGTATTTTCAACACAGCACATGCTGCACACATCTTCATGGTATGTCCTGGTCCTTTTTAATCACTTATTTAAATAGAGTAATTTGTGATTGTTTTGGGAAGATAAAAACTACTATTCCTGAGCAAAATAGCATTGAATGCAATTGTAATTGTTAGTACCAGTCTTCATTTCTCACTGATTACATCAGGATCAGTGTTCCCAGATGGACTTCCCTGGGAACAGTGCATCAAGTCCAATGATATTGCCACCCTCCTTCCCTGCTCCTAAGATGGCTTCTTTGGGTTTGGCTGAGGGGGAGCAGATGTCCTGTTTACTAAACCTTTCCTCCAGAAAACTTAGGAATAGTGGGTCCCAGTGTCATTGGGTGGGAGAGAATGAACTTGCATCTGATTACGCCAGCAGTGCAGAGCAGGGACTGATGAGAGAGGACTTCAGTAGTAGTTTCCTCACCATCAATCCATCTCACAAAATATGTGCAGTGCCTGGGATAACATATAAATGTTATCAGCATTTAGGAGAAAAAGCCGGTGGGAGGTGAAAGGCTCTCATAGTTGCTCTTTCACAGCACTGAGGAGACCTGTGTGCTGAGAGAAATGCTTTCCAGTCCCCTGATGAAAACTGCTGTGGACAGACAAAGGACGTGTAAGAAAGGAAATTGAGATGTGCTCACCTGGAGATGATGAAACTGAAAAAAATAAAACTGTCTTGGATGTAGAACTGGAACAGATTCTCACAGCTGGAGTGGCAAAATGACTTCTCTGAAACACATCTACACATCTGGGACAAAATTTGTTGAGGTGAGGTACAATCTCAGTCACAATACTTTAACTTTGCCTTGCTCTTTACTCTGTTACCTAAAAAAACATATCTGCTTTTCATTTGCACCTGCAGCTATTAATAACGTGGTTTTTAGTGAAAGCAAAGTCTTTCATTACAGCCCCTGTGCTCTGCAAGGAGCTGCACATGCAGACACCACCATATCCCACTGGATGTACCAGCTCTGCCTCGGTGGCCAGCAGGACTTCTCCTGAAATAACCAGCTGAAATAAATTATGATTCAGTGTATGTAAGACTCGGATGAACCAGCTCATCAAAGGCACTGTAAGTGTTCTTGTTTGAGGTATTCACCATGGCTATTTTTCAGCTATTGCCAGCAGGTCTAAATGGAATAGGATTGCTGACCTGTGGCACTTAGAGCTTTCAGCCACAGCAGTTGCGTTGAAAAAGACTCTGCTAAGATGCAGCTCATTATGTCACCTTTGTGGCTCTCTTGTTTTTGGCAGCAATTCATTGAGATTCTTTAGTCTTTATTTGAAGTTTGTTTGTTTGGAGCATTTTTCCCAGCAAAAAAAATCACAAGTGAAATCTGAAATCAGAAAAGGATACTTCAAAATCATTGTAACAATTACTACTAATTGTTTAATTTTGTAGTGTGTGTCTACCCTGTCTTTAGTGATTTTGCAGTTGCCCTAAAATCTGTTTTTTGTCAGAGAATATTTGTCTTTGTTCTTGATCACCATAGATCTTGTTATTAGAAAGAACATATTTTCAAATATCTTCCAAAATTAACCTGTTTGGTGTCTTAAATAAATACCACATGATGGTAGGAAATGTCCTGTTTGTCTTAGTTTTGAACTGTAATTGCACACATTTAATTTTTAGGGTAGTAATTAACACTACTGGTCTTCGTAACAATCTCCTAATATTGTTGTAACAATATTGTATTGTATACAATATGTATTTTATTGTAACAATCTCACCCTAAGTCCCAACTATCTAGCAATTAGAAAATATTGTATAAATCTTTAAACAGAAAATGCTGATATGTAAAAAACAACCTAGCTGGTTTAAAAATGTTGAAAAATATTTCTAATTTGGTGTTTGATCTCCTGTAATTCCCCTCCACCCAAACACCCACCAGTAGACCCTTCCATAGCAGTTAGTAACTTAGTGATAAGAGAGGAAACCCACAGTTTGATATTCTGAATTAATTCTGTCATTCAAACCAGGGTCTTGAATCTTGGTGTCCTGCATCCGTGCCTGTTTAATCCAGCTATGTCCAGAAGCAGCATTTAGTTCTTGAATTTATACGATGAAGTGCCTTGGGTCCCCAGTATTGTTAGGGGCAAGGCACACAGCAAAATCACAGGATGGTGGATGGTGAAAGGAACATTTGGATGCCATCTGGTCCAACCTCTCTGCTCAGGACCATGTCTAAATGAATTTTTGACTGGATTACAAAACAGAAAGACTTGCATAACTAACATATCATTGATTTTTAGTCTGTCAAAAAATGCCCATTTTTAGTCCATTTGTACCTGTCATAAAATCTACTGTGTGTTGCAAAAGAATATTTTCAATAATTTTTTTGCATATCAGAAGATTAATCCAAAAATAAATGCTATTCAAACTAATCTCAGCTATTAAGGCCCAATTTTGACTTTTAAAACTAAAGTAAACAGATTTGGGACAAAAAAGTTATGATTGTACAGTGAGCTTACCACTCAAAGCTATGAATATTGGATGCTTATGAGTGAGAAAATATCAAATCTGAGCAGAAAGATAGTCCACGATACTTGGCATCCAGCTTTAGGAATGGCAGAATGAGAACTTGGCAATAGCTCAGGAAAAAATGGAGCTGCAGTGGAGCACAGGATTGAAGGTGATGGGCTCAAATGGGGAATTGTCAATGTCATTTGTGATGTGATCATTGCAAACATTGAAGATATTCTTAACACATACAGCCCATGTGGAGTATTGTCACATGCCAGTTAGATTCTGTTAGGATTGACCAGGATTTAGGATGTGAAGACAATTGAAATTTATATATATATGTGTGTGTGTGTGTGCATGCATGTGTGTAGTTTTTGTTTTGTTGTGGCGTTTTTGTTGTTTTTTGGTTTTTTCTTTGGTAAATTTATTTTTAAACTTTCAGAGATACAGAAGAGCAAGATTCACCTCTGCAGATGTGCTTGTTTTGGCTGGGGTAGAATTAACTTTCTTCACAGTGACTAATACAGGGCTAGGCTTTGGATTTGTGCTGAACACAGTGATGATAATTTAGGGATGTTTTTGTTATTGCTGAGCAGGTCTTAGACAGAGCCAAGGCTTTTTCAGCTTTTCCTACAGCCACACTGGTGAGGAGTCTGGGAGGCTGGGAGGAGACAGAGCCAGGACAGGGACCCAAACTGACCACAGGGATATCCCAGACCATGTGGCATCATGGCTCAATGTATAAAATGAGGGGAAGAAAGAGGAAGGTGGGGGTGTTTGGAGTGATGGAATTTGTCTTCCCAAGTCACCATTACTCACGAAGGATCCTGGTTTTCCTGGAGATGGATGAACATCTGCCTGCCCATGGGAAACAGTGAATTAATTCTTGTTTCTCTTTGCTTATGTGCATGGCTTTTGCTTTTCCAATTAAACTGTCTTTGTCTTAACCCATGGGTCCTCTAACTTTTACTGTTCCACTCCTCTCACTTATCATGCTGGTGGGGGAGTGGGTGTCAAAAGAAGCGCAGAGCATAAAGATTTTGAGCTCTACAAAAAAAGGAAAAGGAAAAAAGTGAATTATGGCATTGAAACAGATGAAAGTGACTGGAGCTGGAAAGTTATATCAATTGTCCTTGTCCCTCCACTGGGCCATACCTCTGCAGTTGACCTGGAGATGACTGGTGGGAGGGCAAACAATATTCTTCTTTGCTGAAATTGCTGTCATTTAGCACACACAGTTTACACAAAGCTGAAATAAAGCTTTTAATTAAACTAGAGAGACCAGCTTCAGGGCAGGCTGCTTCTCTTACTGTTTTAGTTAGAAAAGATGTCAAAAATGCAAGGTGAGAGAGAGCACAGACCTGAAAATCTGACAAAGTGAACTTGTTCATTCTAAAGCTTTGAACTATTCATGGTGTCTTTCTCATTCAATCCACCTGTGGGAAGATGAAGAGAATGTCTTCTGGCCTGATTGCCAAAGGTGCTGAGTACTTGCCTCTGCCATTGACTTTTTGCTCTGTTTGCCTGGCTTCTTGTGGTGAAGCATCTCAGACTCCTCACAGGAGCAGCCCCTTCTCAGCTTCTCTGTGGCAATTTGGAGATCAGCTCCACCTGGGGCAGGAAAGTGAGAACACTCTAGAGTCATTCAGTGTGGCTGTAAATGCTCAAGCCTCTACACCAGGAGCAGCACTCCAAGGCACTTCACTTTGCCCTTGACATATCTCTATATAATAAATATTTGTAGTTAGTATTGGCAGCGACTTCTCCTCTTCTTGGTATATAGTAGGCATTGGAAAATGTAAAAGCACTGGGTATTTTACATTTTGCAGCTCTTTGCATTTTTGTGGTGCCCAAAAACATTATCATTCTCCATTTGAGAGCATTGTGCTAGACTGGCAAAACACCAGGGCTGAAATCAGGGCTATGTCTATCACTAAATTGATGGTACTTGTAGTATGTAAAGTGAAACTGTTTGTTTCCCTTTCAAATAATCTGAAAAGAACCAGTTCATTAGTCCCCCTCCAAACAATAAAGAAAATTATTTATTTTGCATTTTTTTTTTGCTTTTCAGTGAGAAAAAATGACTGGCTTATTAGCTGTTTGTTCATTTACTGTCATTGAGTATGCATCAATTTTTAGGAAATTAGTCTGTATTTAATTGACACAAAAAAATTTGGTACATGCAAAATACAAGCAGTCAATTCTATCAAGGTGACATGGTGCAAATTAACTTTGATCCATTTTTATTTTAGTAATCATGGGGCCCCTTCAAAAGCCAAATTGTGGTTTTGCTTGAAGAGGTGATATGTTCTGCATAGTGCTCTATCATTTTAAGCAGAAGAGTGGCAGCTTTCTATTGTGCATTAGCATATATATTAGATCCAATCTATGCACAATTTTTACATTAGCTTGCATTGATTGTAACATGAAAGGGGCTGGTAACATAAAGCTGCATCCCAGGCAGTTATACCAGAGCTTCCTGCTGGTACAACTTGCCCACTGTAGCACACAAACTTTCCCAGTGTAATTGACTTGTGCTGCTAAGAGAGATGAAGATGTGGAGATTCATTTGTAGTCAGGCTTTGGTGTATGAATTGTGGTGAACAACCCACCACAAAGATAGAGAGTGAATTTACAGAGCCAGGTCATTTGCACAATTATTCATTGGAAAATGCAAATTCATGTTAAGTTGCTTGCCTTTGAGCAAAACCAACATTTGCTACCCCACAGTACATTGTGTGAGAGGAGTTTGCCTGGGGCAGTTAGCACAGATTAATTGCTTGTCTGTGACTTCGTGGACTGTAGCATGTTTGCCACACACCCATGTCTGTGCATTACAATTTCTTGTATTAATGTAAATAAACTTAACATGGAGAAGGGAATCATTACCTGGCTGATATAGGTGAGTTTACCAGTATCTGAATTGCCTTTTATCATATCGAGCCTATATTTGTCATTCATGGTACACTGGAAAAATTATTAATGAGGTCTGCCATCTAAAGTCTGTCCCAAAATAAAACATAGTTCAGAAACAGGGTTAGTGGATATTCAATTTCCCAGAAAAATAGGCAAATGGAGTTGGCATCCCACACATGGGAGAGTCTGCTCTTGCTAATTTTGCTCTTTAAAAAGCTGAATAAAACACAATTTATTTGCTAAGGAAGTCAGCATTTTATATTATCAAACTTTCACCAGTTTTCCTCATATGACTTCCTATATGAAAGAATTTGTTACCCCACAACAGTCATAACTAGGGAGTAATTAACATAATTTTTTTTCTATTCCTGTGTTGAGCTGGATGGATCTGGGATAATAGATATAATGAGAGTAATCACAGGGCTGTATTTCAGTCTTGAGAGATCTGCTGACTGCAGAAGCTGCCAGGATGGCAGCACTGCCAAGCTGCCATGAACTGCCACCAAGCCCAGGGCATAAACAAGGTCTGGGCAATTCCTCCCCTGGGGACAATGCTGCTCCCAGAGATTTTCTTCAAGCCAGACACTTTCCTGAGCTGCAGGGGTGAGCTCTGGTGTGACAAAATGCAACTGCGCCTTCTCTTTTTGCTGCTCTTTAACTTCCCCAAGGAACAGCAGAGAAAGAATATTTCCTGGAAAAAGACAACAAATAATATAAATGTCATATCTTGAAAACCAGATCATTTACTTAGAATTTGATATACAATAGTAGCAGCAAAAAAAATAAATAAAGTTATGTAGAAAATAAACTAACAAACAAAGAAGCAAACAGTTTCTTGTTAAAAACATGCTTTTCTTTTACATTTCCCTACTTTCCTTCCTGTCCATTAGCCAGAGAAGACAGTTTTGAAAATATTTGTTTCAGGTCACAGTGAGTATAACAGAGCATAATAAAATGATATCTACATTTGTACATGCAGACCTAAATCAGAATTTTCATTTAAATTGGGCATGATTGCATTTTTGTGTTAGATATATCCTCTAATTATTTTCTTTCTACAACTGTACTAGTGTACAGGAAAAAAACCCAAACTCCAGTTATAGAGTTTCTGAGGTTTCAGCAGAAAATTGATGCCTTGAACAACCACCTTCAGGCATTTCCATTTTCTGAGGGGTTTTTTTTTCAGCATTATATAAAGTGTGACTATTTGCAGAACAGGGCTTTCCCATTTTTCTCTGAAATAACAGTACTCAGACTTCAAATGGGATTATTGAAAACATTTCAGAACATCTCAGAAGTATGCTTGAAATATGGATAATATGTCTTTTTTTTATATTCTTGTTCTATACAATTAGGGTGATAATGATTTCAATGAGGGAGATTTTGGTTATTTTTAGAAAAGTGACAACTCATTTTGAAGTACCGCCATCTTTATTCTACAAAAAAATCAGATGAAGATAATATATATTTTTTAGTTCTGAACTAGCAATTTCAAAGCAGTTCTGGACTGGAAATCCCTGCTCTGTATTTAATTTAATTATGTTAGTCAATTAGACAATCTGAAAGAAAAATGTGGGTGTCACCAGTCAGGAAAAAGGGGATGTTAGAAAAAGAGGAGATGATAAGGTCATCAGCTCGTGAGAGACAAAAAGAGAAATTGGTAATTATCAACTATGGAACACTGAGTTATCAGGAAACAGCTTGGGAAAAACTGCAGTAAGCCATAACGCTAATATCTCAATTGACTCAATGGCTTTTAGTATTTTTGGAGGTCATTCAACTTTGAAAGGTATATTTTGTGAATTCCTGCTGCTACAGTGACATCAGCAGTTCCGTACAAAGTTCCAGTCAAGGAGGTTATGGCTAGATGAGTTGGCCTTATATCTAACATCCATTGGAATAAATGGAAAAATTCTCAGTCACCAAAACCAGAGTTAATCATTATTATAATGACATTATTTATTGCTACTATTACTGCTGTCACTACCACTACTATGACTCTTGTTATTCTGTAGATTTTAAGCCATCATTTAGAAAAAAAGGGTCTTTCACTTTGATGAAGTCAAATATTTGGTCTGGAAACTTCACTAAGGTGCTTGAAACCACTGAAGGTGCTACAAATGTTCTCAGTGTGAATTTATTAAACAAAAGATGCCTCACAATTATCAATTCAAGACCATGGTTACGATTGTTCACAAGTGCTCTCATTTCAGCTAAACAACACTGTTTAAAAATTATAAAGGAGAATGATTTGTAACCCTTAAGTAGGTCACCTCCCACACTATCTCTAAAATGCAGGTAAAATAACATTCCTTTTTTTTTGAATGGAAAATTGAAGAAGAAGAAGTCAGAAAACTTCTGATTTCACAGAGCTGATGACTGTTTCCACACTTTGTGCTCTAGAGGACTCTTCCCCAGGAAGGATTGCAATATTTCACACTGCTTTCATAGTTCTCCAGAACTGCAAACTATGGAAGGAGCCAGAGCCCAAAGCACCAATCACTTCCAATGTTTTTTCATTACATGAGATTTAGTTATTCAAACCTTGCACAAATTCCCTCTCATGCATGCATCCTGAATAAAAGCAAGTACCATTTTGAGGCATTCCAAATAACTGCTTTCCTCTCCTGTCACAAGACAGTGGTTCACACAGGAATCATGGCAGCTGGAAGCCAGCAAGGAGAACCTGAAACACAGACAAACTGAGTCACTGGGGAGGGGTGACTGTTAGCCAACCTCTACATTAGATTCAAATGTACTGAAAGCAGTGAGGGTTATTTAAAGTGATTGCTTTCAGTACCAAACTAAGCTTTCTCAAGTTCAAGCTTATGTGTTACTCAGCTTCCAGGAACTCACCCAGATAAAACCAAAACAACTCAAGTTACAGGGGTTTTTTTTTGGCTACTCAGGGAATAATCCAAAAACTAAGGTCTGTAGAGTGTTCAAAATATTTTGAAACTGAGGACTTCAAGTTGGTTACCACAACATTTAGAAGATACCCTGCAAGATGAATCATCCAATACAGATCTTTCCCAAATTTTGCTGATACTTAAAATTTTCCTGGAGGCCAACTTGCACATTTTTCACATAAATCCTCTGCTTTGTTTGTCCCCACTGGCAACCCTCTCATCTCCTGTAGTCATCAGTGTCACTAAGTTGGTGCTTTTTTTTTTAACTTCTCCCTCCTTTCTTTTCCCCTTGTATTGTCATTAAATCCTGCTGCTATTTCTAATATATCTGAGAAATCCAGTGATTCCTCTCTGTCCCTACCAGCAAAACATGTGTTCCAACTACATTTTGCTTCTTTGCTGCAGCAGAAACATTTCACTTAATAGTGTTGTCATTAAACCCAGCTCATATACATTCCTCTCAGCAAAGGAGCTTGATCTAAACTCATCTTTGTTTTCTCTGCCTCATTCTGCAGCCCAAGCTCTGCTGCCTTCTGTGCATTTAACTTTTCAGATGATGTCCATTGCTTCCCCCCCCACAAAGGAGTCCTGCAGGACTTCCTAAATTGTTGATGTCATATTTTCCCTGGTGTGGTTAGTTCTCTGTGTCTTCCATTATTTTGGTGGCCTCTCACCCTTTAGGAGAGAAATAAACCAGTTACAAGAGGAAAAAAAGAGGAAACTGTGATTATGGAGAGGCAAAGTCAATGGAAAGAAGAAGGCAAAAGTCTGATATACATATAAGAGCATACAAATAATACAGATATAAATATATAAATTAATAAAGAGAGACAAATGCATCCATGAGTAAGTGGGAGGGTCATGCTGGGGTGCATTTTGAACATTCTCTTTGAACTCCTGAGACCTGGAGCACCCACACAATGGCACAGGCTCCTGACAGTAAGAAAGTGCCTTTCCCTCATCCTGCACACATGCCACACTGCCACACAGGAGAGGAGGCATCATTAAAGGACTTTCAGCCCCACAGCCATGCCAGGCACTGATCCTTTGTCCAGATTTGCTACACAGAAGTAGAAAGGCAAACATTTCTCCCGTGCCCTCTGAGCACGTCTTAGGAGCATGAAAATGTCACATATCCTGTTGCTCAAGGTGCCAGGGGAATTCCATACACTGAGTCCCATTTGAGGTTCATTTTATTGGGGATGGCAGGAGGAAAGGAGAGACAAAAGGCCAAATTTTTACAAGAGGCAGAACTGTAAACTGTGATTCTTTGACTTCAGAGATTCTACAAGAACCCTTTTCTATGAGAAAAATAAAAACCAGTGTAAGTTGTTAAGGGAGTGATAAATTCTCTTTTCTAATTTCTTGAGTTTTACAGATCCCAATAATAATTTGCACAATGTTTGGAGAACATTTCATCTTCAAAATGTTGAATTAATTCTTATTATTTTTCTCTAGGAATACATTCTTATCATTCCTTCATCTTCAAGAAAGCTTTCCATTTCTCTGCTTTTCATTAAGAGTCTTATCTGATTCCCATGCAAGTAAATGGAAAAATAGTGCTTATATAAACAAAAGAATAAGGGAATAGTGCTTATATAAAAAAAGTACAAATAAAGGAAGATGTACTTGGATTTCTCCTTCTCCTCTGGGATATTGTTTACATAATTCTTTCCTTTTTCTTTTGATTTTTTGTCATCTGTGGTCCCTTAGAAGATTTTAAAACCCTTTGTTTAGCTTGTGTCAGTACATAATTTGTTCTGCTCTCTATACTGTTCATCTCATTCTCCTTTATTTACTTTAGGTATTTTATTAGTGTTACTTGTATGAATGTCCTGTTTCCCTTCTCCTTTTGATCAGTCATTTTCCTCTCTCTTTTTATATTTCTTCCACTAAAGCAGATATTGTGGAATGTTGGTCATGTAGGAAATGCATGATGTTTTTGAGTTCTTTGGGTCAATAAGGTTGGAAAAAAATAAAATATGCAGGCATGTGAATAAATCTGTTATGCCTCCAAACTATTTTTATGAGTAATTTTAAAACTGTTTTTCTGAAAACACGAACCTCTGTGCAACTCAGTGGTGCCGCAAATAAACACTGAGATAAAAAATTCTAACCAGCATCTCTGAAAAAGGCTGGGGAGAAAATCAGTACAGTGCCAGTGGTTTTTAGGGGTGATGTGTTGTGTGGGTACTCTTCATTTGGATGGTTGGGTTTTTTTCTTTACAAAACCTATTCTTACATTTAAGCTGTGGTGTCATTGCTCTGTGTTGGCAGTGTAACTTGAAACCCAGTGCTGGATTTCTTACATAACAGAATAAGGTAAAGCCACTTGCAGCAATTCCTGAATAAAAAAATCACCTTTTGTGCTAATATGCACAGCCAAAGGAGATTTTCCTGTTTTGCCTCCACGTTATGAGGCCATATGCAATCAGGAGCTGATTTTAAACAGCTGGAAGTAATGCTCTACTGGTGTACCAAGGGGCAGGATCAAGCCCTTGATATTTGTCTCACATTTATCATATTGCTATTCTGAATCCCACAGGTCATTAAATAGGATAACTCTGTACCACGGTTTCAAAAGCCACTGCAAATTTCTTGCATTTCAGTTTTAGAGAGAGGACTTTTAGAAGTTGATGTACTAAATTACATTCTTTTCTTTTATTCTGAACATTTAAAAGCATCTGGGATTTTTCCTTTTTCTAGAATTGAAGTTGTGCTTCTTTCTCTCTCAGTAGGTTTGGGTTTTGGAATTTGGTTTTGTTTTTTTTTAAGGTAAATGAGCTATTGCCTTAGAGCCTGAGCCAGATGAGAGGTCAGCAAGGCACCTTTCTACAGGTTCCTTCTACACTGTGATCTGTGAGAATGTTAAACAGAAGGAAGAAAGAATAAGCCAAGAATATGGGGTCAAAGCCACTGAGATAAAACAAGCTTCTTGCCAAAAGAATTGTGTAGACAATTTCAAGCAGGCTCTGCATAGGCACCAAATGAAGAGGATGCAAGTTAACCCCATTCAGACATGCAGGTATGGGGCTGTGCCCCAGCTCACTCCGTGGGCTCTGAAAATGGGGCTGGCTCTCTGCCCACACTTTGGGCTGCAGCAAAGCTGGGTCCTTGCTTGGCACTGACCTCTATAAATAAACTCTATACATTCATTAGGTTCTATAGCTGCAGGAAGTTTGGAAATTATTTATCATATTCTATATAAGAGAGATTAGTGATTTTGACTGTGTGTGGGAAACTGGAGGGTGGTAGGGCTGTCTGGTCATTAGATGTGAAAATAACAAAAACTCTTAACCATGACTCAGCTTCTCTTAAACACTATGGAGAGCAAAGGCCATGTGCTCAGGCAAAGCAAAATAAGGAATTAATTCAGTGCTTCCCATGGCTGGGCAGGTGTTCAGCCATCCCAGGAGAGCAGGGCCCCCTCACAGGCAATGGTGACTGGGGAAGACAAACTCCATCACTCCACACATTCCCCCCTTCCTCCTTCTTCCCCCCTCTTTGTATAATGATCAGGATGTCACATGGTCTGGGATATCCTTTTGGTCAGTTGGGGTCACCTGTCCTGGCTGATGATTCATAAGAAACCACCTAGCTCAAATGTAGCTAACTCTCAAGAAATTGTCCCTCCCCAAGATGGGAGGCATTAGAGGAACAGGGTCAAACATGCTGAAACATAAGAGATGGCCCTTACAAGTCAGTTTCGTAATTATTAATCTTTTCAGCATGTATTTATTTATTTTAAAGTGCACCCAAAATATGGCAAGTTCCATGTTTCTTTTAAGAAAGATGTTAGCTTTTTAATGCTGTATTGCCAGGTCAGGAGAGTTGTAATTTTCCCCCTGCTTTCCCTCACTTTTGACTGAGAGTTTGCATCTTCTCTTCTTCCCTTTAGATAATTTTTACAGTATTAGTCATTATTTCAGCCACTCTGATTGCTAATGAAGACAGCAGAGAGTACTGTAAATACCATTTAAGGATCCAAGGCATGCCAACTACTCTCTAGCACAGCTCTCATCAAGAGGCACAGAGAAAGTCACTATAGCACACTTCCACTCCATTAGCACCGAGGGGAGATAAGTTCAAGGGCATCTCTTTGTGTTCCTTACACTATTCTGCGAATGTTTTTGCAAAAGCTGCTGAGCTTGTTTGGTCTCTAAAGCCTATTTGCCTTTTCCCTCTGTTTTGGCAACTTGAGGGAATATAAAGAAGCTCAAAGTGTGCATGTGCCAAAATATCTAGCAGTCATTTCTGTGAGAAAAGAGCTCAAAGTAAAATTTACACTGATGTGAGTTGCAGCAACACCACTTACCATACCTGAAGTGCTCATCTCATTTCTTTTGCTGCAGAATTGCAGATCAGAGAGGCTGAGGTAGGTACAGTGTGAAATTAATGTAATTTATCTTTAAGTGTCAGGATAATGTTACACTTGATGTCTACATTTTTATATATTGTGCTATACCAGGTACATTTTTAACATTTCTCTAACCTGAGGTACTAGATTTTTTGGAAAGCTGAAAGTGAACATGGATAAGGAAAGAGAAGCTCTCTTCAGGAATACAGACACACACAAAATGATGGAGGCAGTAGTATAATCTCCCCACTCGCTCCTATGGACACTTCTATTACAGCAAACTATGTCCAAAATTTTTTATTCTATTTCTTCCTTCTTTTCCCCTTTTGCTTAGAACAGCACACTAACAGCAAACCTGTAGCATGAGCAACTTCTTCCTTCCCTGCTTTCTTTTTTTAATACCATTTGATTTGATAATTCCATATTGGCTTCCTTTAGTGCTTTACACTCTTCTATAATGAGCTAATTAAAGATATATGAGATCTCTTTATTGAGGCATATGCAGGCTGTTCTTTTTGCAGTACTTTTTTGTTTCTGCTGTGAGTCAGACCTTTCTTTCCTCCCACAGTCTCCTCTTACTGGGTGGGAAGTGGCTTTTTTTTGAGATGGAGGTCAGAGAAGGTTATTCTGAAGCTCGTTCCCCCACTTGTCTTCTGGCACTGTACTAAAAGGTTCCCCATGTTCCCTGGGATTGTTTTTTTTGTCTTGTCAAATAAAGTACACCAACAGCACTTCATTGCTTAGTTCAGCTGCCTTGCTCACCAAAAAGGAAAAACCCTCAGCTGAGCATGAGTCTGCTGTATTTGCTTTCTGGAGGAGCAGAAATGGGATTTCAACCTCCTTTCCCACAATTAACACCAGTATCAGTTATTTGTTCCTCCTACAAAGATGTTCCATGAATGTTGTAGCTTTCTGCAGGTGTTATCTCCCATTCATATAAAAACAATCTCACTGGTAAACTCTGTTGGTGCTGAGTGGAACATGCTTGAGGCCAGACTTCTAACTTGAAAGCAGAGGTTTTGTGTTGTACTGCTACATGAACTCATTATTTTCCCCTGTGTTGACTGGTATATTCTCTTAAGGTGAACTGAAAACCTTGGGAACCCAGGTTTTTTTAAGCTTCCTGGTGAGATGCAAGGAAAGCTCAGATCTTTTCTGGGATATGAACAGTATGCTGGTGGGTGTCCTTCTCAAGTTTCAGGCTGAAGGGAAGATCCAAACTTTGTGAAGTGCAACATTTCAATCCACAGTCAGCAGGAGACCAAGCCATGATCTCCATTTGGGCCTTTAATTTTTCTGTGTCTTTTCTGGGTCTGGAGACATTAGAGTAGACCATGCAGCTCCATTGTGCTAGGAGTTTGAAAATTATGCTGAACTCTGCCTAAGCAAAGGAAATTGGTCAGTGTGCTCTTGGGATCAGCTGTAAGCTGTCAGTTCCTGGTGGCACAGTTTATGGTAAGTAGAAGGACAGATAAGTTGGCCAGCACATAAAAATGGAGATGCAGTGTCTTCCAGAGATGTCTCCTTGTGGGACACACAGCACCTTTATGCACACATCCTGTCACTAAGGCAGGAGAAGTCAGGAAATTTGTAGCTATCTATTCCCTTCTTGAACAACTCATCTGTGAGGAGTAAGGGAACATTTAGATTTGTCCATTTCCCTTCCCTCCACCTTCACTTGAAGCAAGAGGTCCCTCACTCAAACTTCCAAGTTCTTTCTTTGATCGAAGCCACTCAGCAGAGTTATTTAGAAAAGAAAAGCTGTATTTGAACAAATATTCTGGTCATCTCTTTATCTCATGCACCACAGAATGTTGTCTTTATCATCAACAGGAAGGTATTGTCTCCCACACACTAGAGTATGATGAGCAAACTAATCAGCCTATACCTATTCTCATCCAGTAAAACAAAATAAAACCATTCTCTGTTCCCTACTTTCAGTATTTTATTTGTAGCTGGAGCTGTCAATTATTGCAGCTATCCTAAAAAACATCTTCCTTATTTATTCCCTGAGGCAGCTATAGAGATGTGTGTTCTGAATCCCCTTTATACACTTTATATCTTCTCTGCACACCTGCAGGAGGACCTTTTTGCCCCAGTAGCCTGAGTACTATAATGTCTTTATATATATCAGTAGAATAGCAAGAGTTTTATTATGGACCATATCAACAGCTCTGAGATAAGAGAAGAAATGGGAAAATATGAAAAATAGTAGACTTTTACATCTGTTAATACTGGTTTCCTAGGTTACCTTAATCCCCTATTACATATGGACAGCCAGCACGGTAGTCAGAGGAGAGTTGCCTAAAACCAATAATTTCACTGGGGAAAGAAATTTTTGGGTTTTATCTGTCACAAATCAAAACCAGGGAATTTTTAAACCTCAGTCTCAGTAAAAATGGCATTGTAAGACACTGCACTTATTATCCTACCATGATTTCCACATTTCATTTTATTATTTCACAAGCCAAAACAATTGAACACAGTGTTTACTTGTACAAGGCAGTACAGGAAATTCTATGAAAATTTCATAAGTATGTTTGCTACATTTGAGTGGTAAATGAATTCAAGAGGACACATAAAAATTATAGAAGTTTTAAACTAGTGTAACATAATTAAATCTGACATTTTGTGCATGAGATTTTCCTGAGCGGTAATATAGTAATTTGTGATCAGGTGACTTGTACATTCCTAGTGTTGATTTTTATGCAGTTACTTAATTTAATCCCCATTTAGTTCCCGGACTGCAACAAAATACAGTACTCTTCTAGTTATGTTTATACCCATTATTATGCCTCTGGCATTACACATTATTATGTCTCTGACATTATGTATAAATCATGTACAGGATTACCTACCTGTTAAAATTTTCCTGACAAAAAAATGGGGCTGAATTAGTAATAAAGACAAGAAACCTCCAGTTTAGTTTTGCAGCAACTTCAAGGATTCTGTTGTAGTGCTGTGGCAATAGGGACAGGGTACCCATTAGGTTTTCTTTTCCTAGGGTTAATGCATTAAACCAAGCATATAAAAGGATATAAAAGGATGGAACTGCCTATGCCTTCCCTCACCTAGAGACAGCTGAGCTAGCTATAAACACAAGAGTACGGGCTGTAAAAATAGGGTATCTTCAGCAACACACACCTTAAGGAAATCCCAAATTGTGGCAATGAGTTTGTTTCTGGTACTTGAGCTAAGCTAATAAAAAGCTGATGACACTGAAGAACAGACATAGGCTTTTAGGGTTTCTTGCTGTAATCATGTTTTCAGAGCTTCACAGGTGGCTTCTGAATGTTCTGTTATGCTGGAGATTATTGAATGGCTTTTTTTTTGCTGCTAAAATTGGAATTTTGGTTTGTATAAAATATCTAACTCAAAAAAGCTGATTCTATTCTCACTTATCATATTTTTTTCCTGTTGATATATGAGTATATATATATATATATACTCATATATATATATATATATATAAAATGTTGATATATTTAATTGCTGATATTGACATACCTGTTTATATATTCATATATATATATATATAAAGTCTTTAAAAAGGAATCAACCAGTTTCACATCACCATCTGTTCAGGTCAGATCTTTTGTAAAGAATGTATCCTTTCCCTGACCCTTATGTGTAGAATAGAGTGTGCCCAATGTACTTACTGAAATGTTTGCTTCTGACATACAGTGATAACACAGCTGTTCTGAGAAATGGGGGTTTACTGCTCTGATCTGAAATGCATAAAATAATATAGCTCCAGGTATGCTGACTGTAAGAAGTTGTTTCAAGGACTGACAGCTCTTTAAATTCTGACCCATCTCTGAAGTTCTCTAGAGAACTGGCTGTTACTAAGACCATCATATAATATCTCCCCAGTAAGCAAAAAAATCTGGGCTTTGCTGACCAGCAGGCTGAGTTACAGCATGTACATGACCAATATGCACACAACTGAAAAGTAACTCCCAGTTAATCCCCAGATTTACCTTTCAAAAAGAAATAAAACAAAGATTATTTTAAATGTTTTCCTGAGGCAAAAGCATTGGTACAACCCATCAACTAGAAACCTTAAATTTCACCTTAAAGGTCTTTGTGAAACTCAGCTTTTTGCCCTGAAGCTATAAAGAAAGACATCAAGTTGCATTCATCTTTACATTAAGTTATGCTAGTATAATTGCATCCCTTCCAGTGGATTTGCATAAATGCAAATCAGGCCCTCTCTATCTTATATGAAAGTAAAGAGCATTTTCAAGTTCTTTAAGGCATTATCTCTTCCCTTTAATGAGTTAATTCTCCTCTCTTACCATTTTAGCCATAAGTTGTAGGAATAAAGCAAGGTGAAATGTGATACATTATCATTCAAAGTCTCATGTTTCATTTTTCCATCTATATTTACAACTCCTGAGAGTCATCTTAAGGATTAGAGAATACAAAAAGAATCTCAGGCGAGTTTTACAGTCTCTCACATGAGAATGGCAAAGACTAGCATTTTTTTTCAATGCTTTTGCTATAAATACCAATTTTTCTCTTCTGACAAAGATCCATTTTAATTCAAAAGCTCTTTGTGAATCTCAACAAAGCTACAGAAATTCTTTCATTTGCAATGAAAAGTAAGAAGCAAGCATATTTCACATCATTTATAGTACTACTAGGGACATTTTCTTCACCTCTACTGCAGCCAAGCAAGTAATTATCAACAGAAGGACTTGACTGTAGCATTCACGAGATGGTGTTGGCACCAGAATCCTTTCAGAGATTGGTTTTCCTGGACCTTTCATCTTGTTTTATTTCGCCTTTGATAGCTAGTGTGAACTGAACGGACTCTTTAGTAAAACCGAGAAATGTGATTTCTATAGGCACAAACATAACTATCACAGGAAGATTTGAGATAAGTCTGTAGAATTTCATCCTACTTACTATCTACAAGTTCAGAAACCCAGCTGATATTCCTCTTTTTCCCAGGAAGTTGGGTCCCTGAGCCTGGGGCTCGCTTCAGCTGGCAGCATGTGCTGGCAGCAATATCCCCTTCTTTCATTCTGTGTCCTGAAATGAAAACTCAAAATCTCTTATTCAGTTTCTCTTGCAATCATGTAAGCCATACTATGTATTTAATAAAAAGTGTGTGTATTTAAAGTGGATATAACTTACAATTTTTAGGTAGACTTTTCACAATCCACTGGAAGAGAAGCTCAAGCCTTCATGTGCTACAGCTGACTTTAAGGAGTGGATAATCTTATGAGCAATGTTTGCAGTTACACATAATAAGCTGGATAATCAAAATTCATGTGACAGAGGATAAAGTAAATCACATTGGGTTCAAACAAGAATTTATAAGCCATAGAACATATTGAAAAACATGACCAGGTGCATTATATAATTTTAAATATTGCCTTTTGCTTGAATATCAGTCAGTGATCATTGGCAAAGCATGAAACAGCATCCATCTGACCAAGCTCAACATTCTGCTCTGAGAACTGAGCTCTCAGCCAGCTTTAATTACACCCTCCTTTGGATAAAATCCAGTGACAGGGTGTAACAGCAACAATAAAAGGTATTTAGGAAAAGACACATAAGAGCAAATTGTTGCAAGGCACATGACTCCTCTAATTCATAGGCATTGTTAGTGTGGGCAACATCATTAAATAGCTTATCACAGTCAAAAACATTCTCTGAAGGCAGATGGTCAAAAATTGCATGATTTTATTTAGGTTTTGATTTACATACTGATCTGAAAGGACATTATTTATTTCATTTTGCATGAAAATGAAAAAGTTAGTTGCATTCTTGTACAGATAATTCCATATGCTTAATTATCTCGGTAGGATATGTTTTATTAATGTACATGTTTTCCTTTGAACATATTTTAATTTGCATTTGTGGCAAGAAGTTTCAGTCTTCCTTCTGCACTATTTCCTGTCTGACCAACAATCACTCTTTGGTTGGAGACAAAAGGATATTTTGCTTCTTGTTGACTTTAACGAGTATTTCTGAACCAAGTTTACTGTCAGTGTCCTGAGCGCACTAATGTTTCTTGATGGCCCTGACCAGCATGACCAGAGTCCTCCTCTCACAAACCCTCATCCTCCTTGCCCAGGAGCTGCCCCAGCTCAGACTCTCCTGGTCCTGGCCTGAGCAGTGCTCCTGCCAGCCAGGCCCTTGTCAGACCCTGACTCACCAGCCCTGGTCACCATTCCCAGCGCCTCTGCTGAGATGGGGCCACTGCAGGAGGTCCCTGTCCCACTCCCCTGACACTGCCTGTCCCACCAATTCTGCATTCAATAGTCACTAAGACATGGACATTTTTTAACAGTTAAATTGTTCCATGAGGAAGATAGACATGTGATGATCATTTCCCAAAAAACCCTTTGGGCATCTCCAGCACTCAATGACAATTGGCTGACCATGAGCTCATTTGTGTTGAAGACTGGGGCTGGAATTTACATTCTGCTGTCACCATGACATTTTCTGAAAAATCTCTTCGCCAGGATTTTTCTCCTGAGAAGCTGAGAAGCCTCAGAAAAGAAATGTATACAATAATTATCTGATTGCTTGGAATGTGGTCTGGAGGTTGCTTACCAACAGAGGCATCTTTGATTGGTTCCATGTGAATTGTTTTTAATTAATGATCAATCCCAGTCCAGTTGTGTAAGACTCTCTGGTCAGTCTTGGGTTTTTATTATCATTCTTTTCTAGCCTTCTGATATCTCCTTTCTCTTTCTTTAGTATAGTTTTAGTATATAATTTCTTTTAATATAATATAATATAAAATAATAAATCAGCCTTCTGAGAACTTTGAGTCAGATTCTCATCTCTCACCTCATCCTGAGGACCCTCACAACACCATAACATTGGTGACCCCGAGTGAGTGACACCACAACACCCTGGTTTTGTCTGTAATGCAAATTTGAACCCATCTAGATTGAGAGGTTATTTTTGTATCAGGATGCAGAGTAATTAAATGTAAGCTCCTCTCAAACTCAAAAAATACTCAAGTGTTTAGGCAGAAAGAGGCCAAAGGATTTTAAGACCCTACAGCCTCCCTGTGAAGGTGGATCTTTCATCTGTCCTTCAATGACAAGGAATCTGGATGAGCACAAAATCCCAGATATACTGGTCCAACCCTAGAAGCAGAACGAGTGAAATGTCTTAGTGAGACATTTTCTGATAGTGCCAAGGAGTGTCCCTCTGGTCAGGAGAATGTGAGAGATTTCATCTCAGCTTGGGATGGCGACTTCCAAGCCAGAGGAGATGCTCTCATTTTGAGAGCTTACACTTGGTCTTTATTGTAGAATCACACACCCTCTGCCTCCACACAGCCACAAGCTCACTATGTCCTGAAGCAGTGCCTAAAGGTGATATCAAGAAATATTTCTCATCTAAAATTTGGACAAAACCATCCCATTTCCAAAGATAAAGAAGAGAAGGCTTTCCTGTCCTCTACAGGAGAATGCTGAGAATGTGAAGCACATCTGCAATTCAAATGTTAGAGGAAGATGGCCAGCTGTCCTGTTTGATGAGATGATCTCTTTTTTTAGTCAGGTGTCCTGTTGTTTTGATGGGTTTTTTACAGGCTGCCATTTGTCTTGCATTGTGGCTTTAGGATAAATATTTTAAATTGTCCGTTTCATAATGCAGATGTGAGGTGTTCCTGATTACCCTGAAGAAGCTTGCTGAGCAATTTTATTTTAATGTTGGAAAAAATGAGCTGGAAATTATCTTGGCATCATACCAAAATCTGTAGAATTAAAAAGCAGGTTGATTGGGTTTTATGCGTGTATTCAGACTGGGAGTGCTTTAATGAAGGTTTTGCTTTGTTTCATCTGCTCTTTCTTCTGCACTTCTTTGCAAGTGGTTTTGAAGAAATGAGCCTTATTTGGTCTCCTGGTCATGTGTTTGTCAGTTTATTATCACTTTTCAGTACAACACAGATAAACCCTAATGTGATAATTTAATGAAATTTTAATTGCTTAACTTTTGTTTTGGTAGCTTTAGACTTAAATAGAATATAAATATTTTTGGGAAGTCACTTGGATATCATGAAACACAAAACTCAGCAGTCACAATATAATTAATTTTATTTGAAAAAATGTGTTTGGGGTGAACAGAGTCAGGATTGTTTCCTCTCACTTCCCTTAAATAAATTAAAAAAGCAGCAGCTGGTATACCCTGGAGGGTAAGTGAACTTGCTCAGGAAACAAATGGTTCTAGATGCTGCCAAGTGTAGCAGGAGAATAAAATTCTCAGCAAGGAGTAAATCAAGCAGGTCTCAAGGTCAAATTCTTCTGGTATAAGATCAAACTTGTGTACAGAGAGCAATCAGCAAGACAGAACTGACATAGAGGTAGATTCATGTTTAGGATACTTCTCACGGCTTTGCCACTTACCTACCAGTTAGTATAAGTTTTCTCTGTTCAGGAACCTCATCAGTCTAGTTCCAGCATAAAAGAAAATATCTTTCTGGAACTTAAAGTAGCTCTCTGTATGGGAAAGATTTGCATGGACTGATCTCAAAACGCTAGGTCCTAGCACAAACCAAAGATTTCCCTGTATCAGAAGGTGATGAAAGACCTCAGTCTAAACCTAAAAGTGCAGACCTAAGCATACTAATTCTATATGCTGTGCAAGAACTTGGGGGTGATTTGGTTTATGAAACTCACTTTTCTCTGGATGTTGCTTCAAGTGACATTTAGCTATTTTTGCATCAGCTATACACCTGGAAGAGCAGTATGTTCAGAGATTTTAACTCTTCATATTTAAACTGTGAGAATGCAGAAGATATGCCACAGAAATCTGGAAAAAAGAAAAAACCAAAACTATTTAACATATATTTTAGCTGCCTTTTAAGATGACAATCTCAACCCACTTTTCCATTGGTCAGGAAGAACCAACACAACAGGCATATGGAGAAAGCTAAATAAAATTTTGAAAAGTAGCATCCTGGTATGGATAATTTTGTGAGAACTGCTGGGAGAACTAGGATAACTTCACTGTTCATTCCAACAGCTTTGTGCTTGGACTTTTCAGCTCTGGACTTGGTCAGTATATTGCGGAAGATTTGCTCCTTCCTGACTGGGGGATGCTATAGGCAGGTTTTCCTGCCAGTCACCTCCAGCCTGAATTGCTGTTCATCCAGCAATATTTGAACCAGCAACATCGATTTATGTGGCTTGTCTCACAAAACACTCAGACTCTCAGTCCAGAGGTAGTTATAAGATTAACTCTTAAAGGAAAAATTACTATAAGAGGTGTGCCGGTTTGCCTGCTCTGCCTGCTAAAAGATCATAAATCAGTGTACTGGGTTGTAATTCTGTCATTCACATCCTTTGGGAAATCCAGCCACCAACATCATGCAAAATCTGAGATCATCATGAATGCGTCAACTGGGCGATGGTACAACTAGTCTTGCTGTCAATTAGAAATAACTTCTGACTCAATTGTAACATAGCAATTATATTTCAGTCCACTCCCTGGCACTGGACTGAAACCTGTTCCCACTTCCAAGAAACCCACAGACAGGGGAATAATCATTTTGAAACTCATAGTTTATAACAAACTACAGGAGGAGGTATCCCTTAGGATCTCAGCATGCAAGCTGTTTTCACTGTAGTCACCCCCTGCAGGAGGTCAGCCCTGGAGCACACCTTGAGCAGGGTGCTGGGATTAGATGATCTGCTGATCCTTTCCAACTTGTATGCACTCTGTGATTTTGTGAGGCATGGACTGGTGTCATGGACACCCAGTCAGGGCTGAGCTGTGCTGCACTGCCCTGGCATCACTCATCCCTGGTGGAGCCCTGCCACTCACCAGCTGACTCCTCAGTCACCACCATGTTCTGCTCCACTCTCATTTCTCTTCAAAAAATACTTCTGAGAGCCCACTGACCTTCTGAGGGACTTCACAGATTGGTTAACTTATTTTTGCTTTAACACTGGGACAAAGAAACATTCCCTGACAAGGTCAGTAAAGCTGTGTGGCAGTGGCTGCTGGTATCAAAGCTTGTTTAATCTGTTTCATGAATAGCAGCTCTCACTGGCTTTCCTCAGCAGCATGAGTCTGCAGGGCTGGGAAATACAAACCAGAGGAATTTCTGTTGTGTTCTGTGCTTTAGGTCTATTTCATTTTTTCCTTTACAAATAAATAGGATAATTTGTTAGGCCTTCATTGTTTTTTGTCTGCAAGTATCCCACAGTGTGGTGTGCAGGGCACACAGAGGTTCAAGCTGGTCCTCTGGGTCGCTCCCATCAGCTGCAAGGAAGGGCAACCAGGGCACCTCTTCCCCAAACTCCACAGCTCCAATAATCAGTACAAACCAGGTCACCCTACAGCTTGACAAATATTAGAAGGGTTGGTTACCTCTGCAACTTCATCCTAATCTAAATCAAGAAACAGGTTGACATAAATGATATTTTCTTCCTCCCAGTGGGAAATTTAAGTTGTTCAACAATCCTGCCATGGCTACGTTTAATGTTTTTGAGGTGGCTAGAAAATGCTTCTCACAATAATCAAAAAATAGAAGATAATAATATCTTGGCTTGTGAAATGGGCAAAGAGTTTGATTTTTCTAATTATGAGATTTAAAAACAAGGACAAAGAAAAATTTTAGACAATAGTGATAAACTTTTCGCAAGCAAAGCTTGAATTTTCTGCAATATCACTCAAAGAAAAGCAACTCCTCCTCCAAAAAGGCTTCTGAACTAATTAAAGAAATTAACTTCCTGGCAAAAAAAGCTAAAGATTTTATGACTTGAGTTAATGAATTTAACAATACACATAGAAGAAGCTAACCTTTTTTATCAGTTTATAATGAAAGAAATGAAGTGCCAAGTGAAGGTTGAAAATAAATATCAAGATAATATTGATGCAGATAAAGGATGAATAGATGTATTCAAATATTTGGAAACCCTATTGCATGTACCTCGTAAAAACATGAAAGCACAAACTGAATTTTCATTGGCAGGGGTAAGAACTACTGCATAATTTAAAATGTTGCTTTCACCTATGAATTCTTTATGAAGAGATGAAAAGTTCTAGTTTAGCATTGGAATTATTAATATTGTTATCATAAACCAATATTTTTCAATATTTTTCCTACTGAATATTTTATTCTGCTTTTTCAAAATCTTAGATTTTAAGAAGAGATACACTGTTCAAAGGAGCACCAGAACTGAGAAGGCTCAGTCCTACAGCTGCAGAGTATTTATGTAATTGTAACATTTATTAACCAATTCAGTAGTGTTACCTAAAAAAGTTGTGGAAAGTGCTTTCCAAGACATAACACTTGACCTCAGTACTCCTATTGTTTCTTGTAGTTACCACTTTAGATAGATAGACAGATACTTAGATAAATATAGATATAGATATAGATAGATATAGATATAGATATAGATATAGATATAGATATAGATATAGATGATATAGATAGACATAGACATAGATATAAATATAGTTATGGATATATATATATCATTGGTGATATAGATATATAGATGATATAGATAGAGATATAGATATATAGATATAGATATAGATAGATAGATAGATTTAGACTTGATATAGATATAGATTATTAGATATTGATATAGATATATAGATAGAAATATGTCTTGACTCTAATGAAGCAAAGGTAATTAGTTAATTTAGCCTAAAATATTTAGTATATTAAACCTATGTACTCCTATATTTCATCAAGTGTGAAGATGTGGAAGGCTGAGCATTTAGGAAGTCATAGTATGAACCAGCTGCAAGCACTGGTTATGTTCTGCAGAGGACAATGTGATCTAATGCTGAATATTTAGAATTATTAGACATGTAATTTTTTTTTGGCTCATAAAGAATTTGGAATAATCACAAGGCAAGCACAATTCATTTTTTAATTGGCATAGTTCCTTGTGTCTTTTATCTGATCCAAGAATAATTTTCACTCCAAGGCTTTCTATTTTATTCTTTTTTTCCTCAAAATGACACAGTCCCACATCTTCATCATCCCTAGCTATGAGAACCCTTTTTTTTAGTTGTTTTGCTGCATGTGTTAAAGTTATTTGTCTCATTAATTTATCTTTAAACAATTGAAAGTAAAACCTCTATAAAATATCTGTGTTAAACTTACCTGTTGAAAGCTAAAAACCATGCTTATAATACAAACACACAGACACATCACCAAGGTACAGCTTTTACTGTATTAACATTGACTTTAACTTTATTAATGCCAAAGAAAACCTTTATGAACAAGTAAACATCAACACTTACCTAATCAATGAAAGCCAAGTAACCATCACTGCACAATAAAAGTGAAACATCATAAATTGATGGGAACCTACCAGTTATTGTCAGAGAAAAAAGTCTGTGGGAAATAGTTAAGTAATTAGAAACAACTTAAAGAAGATAAGCATTTTATGGTGCAGTTTCTTTTCAGCCAGGGAATTCAACATTAGGTATTTACTGAACCCCTGACAAGCTGAGGAAATGCTGAAACTGGGCTGCATATTTGGGGCCTGGCACTGCGGGCACCTAAAGAGGAGGTGGCTCTTAGGGCCTGCTGGAGGCAAATGCTGCTCAATTTTCATCTGAAAGAGTTACTGACCATTTCCTATGGAGAGCCCTGTACACAGGGATACCATAACATTTCCAGAGCTTCCATGCAAAGTCCATTCATCACAGGATTGATTCCTGACAATGTCTGAGGTGTACCAGAGAAGAGAGAAACCAATAATGAGCTGCAGCCAGCAGAGAAATCCACATGAACTGCTGCAAGACCCCCTCTGTCTGGGAACTACAGGGAAGACCCAGAATAACTGTTTTGGCAATGACAGAGCCAGCTCCTTCCTAGATTTTATCTTTCCCAAGGTCATTTATTCCTTTCTCATTTATGACTTCCTGTCTGGGCATGTTGTACAATCAAGAGCAATCACAGGGCTCCCAGGAAAAATTAAAAACAGAATGAGATGTCACTGCCAGCAGAGCAGTTTGTCAAGCCTGCAGATGGGTTTGGAGGAGCTCTTGGGAAAGATGCTCAAGCAGAGAAAGAAGGTTATTAGCTGGATGAACTAAGCAGCAAAATCCACTCTAAAATGCCATTCTTTTGCCATAAATATCCACCAGAATCCATGCCCTCAATGCTTGCCTCTTTTTTCTGTGTGGTATTTATGATCTCCAGCCTGCATAGATCATCCTTTCACCATAAGAAGCAATTCTGAAAGGACGGGTAAAGCAAATCCGTGTGACTCTCACAGAGTAGTCTCCACTGTGAGCAGAGCTTCATGTCTGTGAGGACCACAGAGCTGCCTGTGTCCATTATGGATTTCTGCCTGCAATCCATGAGTCTCCTGTCAGGGGCAGCATGGCCAGAGCAGGTAGCAAAGGGTCCCATGGGACAGACTGGCACCTTCCCTGGCAGCCTTGTCCCTCTGTGAGGAGCAGAGCTGAGCCAGGGGCGGTGGTGGGGCACACCAAGAACCTCCCACATATCAGTGCACACAAGAGGTCAACCCAGGTGTCCTAGGGTGACGTTATGACGCTTGTATCCCCATTTGTGTGTTCTGTTTATACTGGATATTATGTTCTGTGCCTCAAGACTGGCTCTGAAGAGTGAAAGTTTTGTTTTGGTTTCTTATCAACCGCTCCCCCACGGCTGGCAGAACACACAGACAGGGCAGTACATGGTGCTGCTTTTGCTTTTTTGCTTTTGCTTTTCCCTGTGCTCTTGCTCTTGCTTCTGCTTTGCTCCTGCTTTGCTCTTGCTTTTTGCTTTTGCTTGTTAGTTAGTATAGCTAGGCAGTCCAAATTTTCCCTAGACTGTTTCTCCTTTCCCTTTTTTGGACCTACTCAAGTCTCCTCCAGACCGGGACGTGGGAACACCGAGAGTTTGCACCCTGTGGCTGCAGCAGCTGCCCCAGCGCCAGAGGGACTGAGAACAGAGCGACCACCCCCAAGAGAGTCTTTCTGAATTTGTCACCTTTTCAGAGTGGTGAAAGAGTGGTGTCATCTGGTATTGTTCATTTTGTGTGCTGGGGGGTGCTGTGCCCGTTAAATAAACAGGTTCTTTCCACTTCTCTCCAAGGAATCCTTCCCAAACCAGTTGTGGGGAGGGGCCATGTGGGTTTGCTTTCTGGAGGGGCCCCTTTTGGAGTTTCTCTCCCAAATTTGCCCTAAACCAGGATGCCAGGATTTCTCAAATGAGCTAACACAGATTACCATATGCTACCCAAAGAGTAGAAATGTGTTTGGATGGAAAAAGTGAAGCAGGAAGAAAGACACTCTCAGTATGCTCGTTGCCCTGTCCCTGAGGTAATGTCCTTCAGCAGCAAGAGGACGGGGGGTCAGCAGCTGCTGGGGAGGAGGCTCTCACACTAAACTGGGCACTGCAGCAGCTGAGCCAAGGAAGCCCTGGCAGAGCAGGACTGCCCAAAAGCACTGCTGGGTGCCGGGAGCATCTGACACAGCTTGTACAGGGTGATTTATAAATGGAAGAGAGGAGGCCTGTGACAAAGAGCCTGTTGCAAAGGGAGAAACACGAGGAGATGCTGCTGTCAGTGCTATGGTAGAGGAGTGATTCACCTGGCAGTTTTTCAGATATACTGCTGCTACTTTCATTTTCAGAGGAAGTTTTCTGTATTTCCTATTAGAACTGAGAGCTTATGAATAGAAATGTGTTGTCTGTGAATGTAAAGCACACAGTAAACAAAGTTTAGTGAATTCAGAAGCACCACATAGAAGGATCAAGCAAGTTATAAAGTTATGTTTCTATTTTTAATAAGTATCTCAGCTATTTAAGCCCACCTCATATTTCTGTCTACCATATCTCACTGCAGGCTCCTTTAACTTGCTGAAAAAAACTGGTTTTGCTGAAGTCTTCCACACAATATCTAGAGGAGCAGTGATACTATGGCCCAGTGAGCTGCATATTCACTGTGTGTGGAAGACAGAGGACTATAGCTGACTGGACTTTGTCAACACAGGGATCAGAAGTGCAGTCAGACCATACACACACCACTAGCACACAGCTCCACGGTAGAAGAAAGTTCAGTAAATGCCACTGGTCAAGCCGTGTCTCTGGGTCTCATTCCTCCTGCCTAAAATACTGAATGGATGCAGAAGTTACAGCCACTGAATTGAGGGCAGAGATTTAATTTTGGCACAGAATAGGCTCATTAAGTATATTTCACCCATGTTTCTAACATTGTTAATCTTTTTTAAAGTGCTGTGAAATTTGAAGGCGCACATAAAAAAATTCTGCTGAAAACATATCCATTAACACAGACCACAATGACATCTCTAAAGCTTTTGCATCATTTCAGCAGTATTGTTTATCACATGTGTATACTAGGCAATTTATTTTTCAACCACAGATAGTTAAGGGATAATAAAACAGGAGTCATCTTTATAAGGTAACAATCAGTTACAGTTGCAGATCCCAAGTGCAGCACCCACAAGGACATAGCTCAATTTCTATCAATATGGTTTTGGATAACTGTGAAATGGCATTAATTTCACCTTTCCTTGCTTCTCCCGTTGTTCATGGCACTTCCTTTGGCTGAGTTCAGATGCAGAGCTGAGAAACTCAGAAAATACCTAAGGGTCAAGGAGTACTGTGTCAGCTTGAGAACAGAAGGGATAATATTGCTAATGCTTAATGTTTCTAAATTGTCAACACTGAACAATGAAAAGGGGAATAAAATAACTGATTACATTTTGGCAGAATAGCAATAAACTTAAAGATGAAGGAAACTTAGGAAATTATTTTGAGGATCTGAACACAGCTGGTGACCAGAATGAGATGTGTCAAAGAAAGGCTGTGAAGAAAGCCACACTGCAGCCTTTGTACAGAAGGACTGGGAATACTTTCTCAGTTTCTTTTTCCATTTGGTACATTTGATAGGCTAGATTAAGTAATAGCAACCCAAGAGTTGTAATTAGCATCTGCTGATGGTGCTCCCTGGAGAAAGTAACCATTTAAGTGTTAACCAAGGAGTAGAGGCTTGTAAGGCGCTTCAGAACACCTGCTGAAAACAAGAGAAATGCTGCATCAGCAACCTCTGTGATTGCCTGATCTTCCTCATTGCTCTGCTTCCCACATGTCCTGCTGATGTTCCCAGGGGTGTTTTCCTATCCAGACCTGAGCCTTTCAAGTAGACAAGCATGCTACATCTCAGGACTGCATGGATCACAGAACCTTCTGGCAGGATGGATTCAGAAAAACTACCATTTTATTAATCCCATTTAGTACATTTGTTACTGCCATTTAATAATGGGAGTATTTATGATGGTAAATGTTGCAGATATTCATAACCTTTAGAATGAAAACCCAGATTCAGGGACAGCTATTCCAAGGCAATTGCAGAAGATTTACAGCTTGGCTGCTGTACTCAGCTTTCCCTCTGTAGGTTGCAAAAGCTGTCACCTTATAGTACAGAAGATACCACTGTTAGGAGAGTAGGAGGGCAGAATGTTTTGTTACTGTTATGAATGAAGTCATCAATCCTTTAGTTGAACTGCAAATAAAGGGATGATTTAGAAAATTCCCTCCAGAGTGATTATTGTGTGTCATCAGTCAGAGCAACACACATTGCTCAGAACCAAAGGCAGAGGACAAGAAGCTCACCAGGTTCAGGAGATGAGAAGAGGCCATGGACTGATGATGCAACTGATGAGGCAAATGATGATGCAGGACTGATGATGCAACAATTCAGCATTCAGCCAAGACAACACAACAAGGGGACTCCAGACACTTTGAGTTTCAATACCACCAGTGCAGATTCTGAAATCTCAGAGGCAGACTCCCAGATGTGACAGTCCCACATGACTCCCTTCTGCGTCTCAAAATCTCACATTGTCACTTCACTATCTTTATGTTATATTTATGTTATTTGTTCTTTGCACAGCTTTACTCATCAATTTGCTTTTGGAAGAGAAATTACTACAGCTTTCCATCTGATTTTCTCTTTGCTGTCTACAGTGGGTTTTTGGTTTAAAAAAATAATACATCTGTTGCCCCAGTAAGTGTTACATAATTCTCCATTTACCCATACAGTTTTGCTCACTCTTTTATGTTTTCCTGCTCATCAGTATGCGCACCATCTGTGCCTCTACTACAAAGTTCTGACATGGCCTCCAGACTTAATGGTTTTAAAGTTTTATTACTTTGCCCTTCAGTCTCATGCGGATAATTTTGCTCACTGTTTTAAAAATTTGCCCTTTCAAACCTTGCTCTTAGCATGTCACCCATTGAGAAATTCAGCCCACTCACCCCTACATGATATCAAGCCTCATTGTATGGTATGGCTGGCAACCAGTAGAAATACTGTAATAACAAGAACTAAACATAGCGGTTAAATTCTAGAGGACACAAATTTATTAATTACAGAAGACAAGCATAGCATGCAAAGAACACAGGGGAAGAGCTATTACCAATGAGTATAAATAAAGAATGTTTTTAAAATAAACTTGATCCCTTTTTTCAATGTAATGATTGAGAGATCTCAGTCAGCACCTACAGCTAATGTATGTGATATGAGCTGGAAATACATTGTCACAGTTGTGCTAAATCGCCTCAGTCTCTAACAATGTGCGTTGTGAATCCTGCTAATTGACCCTCAAATTTAAATTATGCTCAGTTTAGCTAGGGAGATTTTGGAGGCTGGGAACTCTTGCAGGCAGATTTCATGGAACACTTGGACTCAGAAGGGCTGGACAATATTATTTCCTCAGATCCAGGAATGTTTTGCAGCCAAGCTGGTCATTTTCAGACTGCAAGAGGAATAAAGGTTTTCTTATTAAGGCACTGAGCAGCAAGATGAAAGCGTAAATCCCAGCCCTGACAGAGGTTGCATGTATATCCCTGGGCAAGTCACATCACCTTTCTGTGATTTGTGTCTGCAGCTACAAAAAATGAATCATTATTTTTCCATCCTCAAGCATTTCTGAGTGATAGCTCCTTTGGAGTTGGACTTTTTCCAAGAGTATGTTTGTAAGGACCTAACACAAAAGCATTTTATCTAACTGAGACTTCTAAACGTTCTGTGGAATAGACCATTAAGGCTTCTACTTAATGCATAGTATGAAAAAGAAAAACTGCAAATGATCTTTCAATTTTTCTTTTGTAATGTGAGCTAGGAATAATGTACACTGGGATATTTGGATTTATATATGTTGTTATAAAGGCACAAATGAGAGCACAATCATGACTTAATCTTTCTGAAAGATTTTACTATCTAAATCTGATTTTGTTTATTGGCGTTTTCAAGTTTGTGGAACATGAAAAAGAAAGCATGAGATGTTTCATTTTGAAACTGATGAACACATTAAAATTTATTGTGGAAATCTCAACAAACTTTACAAGAATACAGACTGCTTCTTTTGTACCCTATCAGTATTCTTGGAAGAGAGCACAGTAGAGGACTTCCCTTCAAAGTTATTCTCAATGACAACTGAGTTAATTTGCAGTGCTTTATTTCAAATTAAATATGGTTATATTTCATTATCTTCTACAAAATCCTCTTCATTGTTTTCATTTAAACAACTAAACCCTTTCCATTTTAAAAAAATATATAATTTTAAAAATTTATGTCATTTTTATCCAATTCCATCTGTTCAAGTTTCATTATCACTGTTCCAGTGTATTAGTATTTCTTTTCTATCAGAAATAATGAAAACCTAAATAGAAACAGTTGTTATTTGTAAGAAAATCATTTGCCAACCCAAGGGCTTCAGCAAAGATTATTTTAAATTCAAATTTATTTACTTATCAGAACTACAAGGGTTGACTACAAGGTAAATAACTATATGCATAAAAATTTGGAAGAAATCAATTCTAGTGCAGCTTTATAGCATTGAAAAGATAGTGCAATCCTAAATTTCCAAATATCTACATTAAACTCATGGTTTATTTCCCAACAGGATGAATGTTGGAAAAATTGTGACACAAGCAACAGTAAAGTAATTTTAAAATCATTACTAATTACAACAGTTTGGAAATATACATTCTATGTTTGAAATACACATGGGCCAGTGCCCAGAAATGAAACAATGAAATTCTGTTAAAAATGTATCCAGATCACAATGACAGAAGAAATTAACAGTAACAACTAAAGAAGTTTTAGAACATTATCCAGCAAAACCTTTTTTCCTTCTTTCACTTAATCCAGAAATTACTGCCTGTTCTCTCACGTAAAACTGTTTACCTAAATTATGAATCTATAGGAAGCTTTACAAAAATTTCTTTGTTTAATTAATTTATAAAGCATTTTTCCAAATTAGTTATTTTTAACCTAGGGGAGGCCACGTGTTTTCATCATTTATTGGTGAAACACACTAAATGTTCTGTTTCTTTCCAGTATGGATTTTTCCTTCCAGGCTCTTCCATGAGGTTTGCCACCTTAGACTTACATATAGAGGCATATGTTGAGATTTTTATTCTAAACAGTGTGATGATATATTGATTTTGTTATAGCCATACCTCTCATTTCAACAGCTCATTAAAATTTCACATTTGCTGTTTGCTGAACATTGGAATTCTTGCTCATCCCTTTAAGCTTTTCTCTTTCAAACTAATTGAGAATGCTCATTCTGACTGTCAGCAAAATGGCATGCTCTTAGGGCATTTTTGGAACCTAAATATCTGAGATAATCAGATGGTTTTCCAAAGGGTGTGATGACAAACATTATTTTGTTAACAGTGCATGTGCAAGCAAGCACCAGCCTGTTGGCTATAGACAGAATTATCTGTTCTTGAAAGTGAATCTAGATCTGGTCAGGTGAGAAACACATCAGCTATTGTGGAATAACTGTATAGCTCAGCCCTGCATTGCAATCAGCTCTCCCCAGATCCTAACTAACAACAACAATCCATTTGCTGAGCTCTGCCTGAATTACAGCCGCTTTCAAATGGACAATAATATTTGCTGATTTTTCATTTCTCTCAACTGTGTTTTCCAAAATGACTGCAAGCTGCCAGCATGGTACTCTGCCACTAAATTAAATGAAATGCTCTCCCTGCTTTTTTAAGGACCTGAATCTTGGAAAATATCAGTCTGGTCTCCCACCCACATGTTCTCATCCCATTTCCCTCATCCACAGAACATATGTTTCAGATCAGGTTGGCTCTAGAGCAGCCAAAGAGGAATGTGTGTCTGGAATAAATGGAATGAATGTCTCCATGGGCAGTGGAATGGTCAGTGTGTCACAACACCATGCACAGCAGCCACAGTTCTATTCTATAATATTCTATTATATTTTAGATATATAATATCTATATCATAGATATTATATATCTAAATACAGTAGTCTAGATTTCAGTGAAGAAATCACACATTGTCACATCCAGCTGGGCCCTTTCTAAGGCCCACTGGCCTTTCTAGGGAGTGTAACCAAAGGACTATTAAGTGGTCCAGAGATTAAAGTTACAATTCATTCCCTAATGAGGTTATACAAATGCTTTGACCTGTAGGACTGAGAATACACTTGCACCTTTTTGTAAGGGGCTTAAGTGATGTTATTTAGAGCACGACTCTGGTGAAAGATAGACAATGTGGAAATCTCCATGATCATTAGGTCTCAAAAATAATTAAAACAAACATACATACAAAAAAACAAATTCAAAAGTGAAAATACCTAAAACATGCAAGAAGGCAAAGATTTTTACGAAAACATTTTAATTTATTTTTAGGAAAATGCAAATTCATAAAGCTTAGCGAGACTTCAGTATGTCTTGCTGTTTATTTTTCTTTAAAATATAAAACACAGTCACTCTTCTGATCACAGACACGCAGTGAAGCCTCATGGAGCCTGTCACTAGAACCAACAGTTTTGGGGGTAAAGCTGTGATTCATCCTTCTTACCATCCTTGCTCTTGGAATACAAGAAGAAGCAATCCCCGAAGTCCCTTTCACAAACATGGCTGCAAAGCCCACGTCCCCTGCACTGGCACAGTGGCACTTCTGGACCCTTTTGGGTGACAGATCAGATCTCCCTCTCTGGCTGGGCTCTGTCACACTCCAGCACCAGGATACCATGGTTCCCCTATGGAAGCACAAACCAAGATTACAAGTGGAAGAGATGTGCACCTGCCTGTCTTTCTTATTCTACAGAGACATAAGTTTTAGCTGTAACCAGCAGTTTGTCCAAATGTCCTCTTATGTTTAGGTTACAGACTTTATGATGAAGGGCATGGCCCGATGCTGGTGTCCTTCAATAACACCAGGCTCCTATTTACTGTAACTTTACTCATCAAGTCTTCCCAAATTCTTGTGCATTACAGGAAATTGCTCAAGAGGCATTAGAAACAATCCCGTGGTCTTCAGAATATTTTTGCTATGGGCCCTTAAGTGCTGATGGTCAGACACCTTGTTGGTTCTTGTGGTTCTAAAACACAACTACCAGTTTTGAAATATACTGCAGCTTTCTGAAAGTGCCTGCCCAAGGACAAAATAAGGTCATACAAAATTAGATTAGCAAACCTTTGCTTTTATATAGCATTTATTTTTCAATAAGAACCTCTCTTGACAGGTTACTATTTCTCAGATTGAAGCACCTTGAAAGATAATTTCAACATAAATGAGAGCTGCTTCCTCACTGCCAGGGGTGCAGTTCTCTCTACTGGCATCAACTGCTTTTGTTACCTATGAACTTGCTCTCTCCCCCTTGGATGTCATCTGCAGCCTTCTTAGTACAGAAATTTTGTTTCTTTCCAAGACTATTTGTGTAACTCAGAATAATTACAAATTCAGCAGTATTCATGAGATTAAATTAGTTTTTGATTCATTCTGTCAGGACACCAAACAAATTTTTTTTTCTGAAATTATATATTTACTTTTAAGAAGTTTGATTGTTCAGACTACTTATTAAACTCATTAACATAACTTAATTATGCTGACACAGAACACAGTGTTTCTGCACTTGTAAAAGTGACTAATTAGGTATGTAATACCTTGATAAATCTTCAGAACACTCTTAAAATGGCTATTAAAAAATTAGGTTCCATGATAATTTTTCCTTTATTTAATGGAATGTGTATGGTGGGCTTCCTGACTGAATAAAATCCAGGAATAAACTAGAGAAAATAGTAAAAAAAACAAATATTTAGCAAGCATAATCTAAAAAGTGACAGGAAAGAAGGGCAACCTGTACAGCTATGAGAAAAATGGCAAAGAGCAGGTATGGTAAGTGTGCCTAACTCCTTCAGGAGAAGTAACATAAAATATGGGGAGAAACTATTTCAAGTTATAATAAGAGCAATATAATAAGAAGCAGTGGCTGAAACTTGAAGAATTAAAATTTTTAGGTTATGCACAAGGAATAAAAATGCTAGAAACAAGGACAATTAGACAATGGAAAGTTCTACCAAGAGGGGTAATTGCAGGACTACCATTAGGAATACTCCAAAGTAGACTAGATAAAAACATGCCCAGATTTTACACTGAGAGTAAATCCTGCCCTAGTGCAGAGTGATGGTAACCCTTCCTAAGCTATTATCTAACTGATTGTCACAAAAAAAGAGTTGAGGCAGAGATGAAGGCGTTTTAGTTGAGTTCTGATTTAGCAAGTTGCAGAGAGTGATTTCCAGAGCTGAATTCCTCCCAGAGAGCCTGAAGAGGGAAATGAAGATTGACGAAGCTAAGCATGGAAACCTGACAGAGGATGTCAGACAGAAATAAGAAGAAAAATTCAGAAGAAGCAAATATATCTTCCATAGCCATATGCTGCAGTCATAGTGGCTGCCTCACTCCTCCCGCAGACACAGCCCCGTGCACAGACGGACACACGGATGTGTGCCCCACTGCACAGGCCTCCAGAACTGCAGCCCAGCAGCCTCACAACTGCAACACAGCCCTCAGCAACACTTCCAAATGTGCATTAATTACTGGATGTGTACTTAGCTAAGGCAAGCTGTAATTCCATTTAATTTCTATTTTTTTTAGCCAAAATCTCCCTGGCACTAAGCAGAGGGTATTAAGTGCTTCTCTTGGGTGTGGAGTATACAGTAGCTCTATTATGAGCCCATGATAATTCACAAGCAGTTTTACTCCTCATCTTAATCTGTGATCTAATTTGGGATCTAATTTTCTTCCATCCTTATCCCATCTCCCCCTACATTATCCTCCAAATAATATACGCTCTCAGAATACCAGAATAGAAACAGAAGTCCATAAATCTTTCAGAAGCATTTATAGAGCTGCTCTGCACTGTGGCATGCATTCAACTGACAGCTGCTGTATGCCTTTGTGTTCTCATTCATTAGACATCGCTGTCTGGATTACACTGGCATAGTGGAATCCTCTGTACCCTAATTATCCTTCTGCTTTTCACTTGCTTCACAAGGTAGATGCTTTGTAGGTGTATTAGGAAGAATGTCTGAAGTATTGCTCTGGTTAACCAGTAAAACATCAAATGTTCTGCCATACCTTCTCACAATTAAAAAATCTGAGCAGTAGGTTGGTGTGGGTCAATTTGTTTAGGGAAGGAATTAATAATAGACATTCAGAAGCACAATTAAAGTTATAATGGCCTTCCTTTGACCTCGGTATTTGAAGAATTTCAGGTATTTTCTAAAAAAGAAAAAAAAAAGGAGCAAGGTCAATTGGGTAGCATAAAAGGGCTGTGGTCCTAAGCTCAGAGAGAAAATAGCTTTGTTAGTTTAACTTAGCTTATCTGTTAGCTGTGCCACAAGTTTCAAAAGTATTGATGAAAATGTAGCTTTGAGAAGAATACCTCCATATAAACCTAAGTGCTTTGCCTTTATCTAAATACCAAGGAGATCACTATGTCATATCTGGTAGCAAATGAGAGATATAAGTCATCCAAAAAAAGGATCAGAGATGTGTTGAACAGGAATAGCTGATGCACTGCATTTTTAATTTCTCCAATTTACTAATTAAAAATCCTCCTTGCACAAATGCCAGTTAATGATATTAAAATAACACATCATTTCTCAAGTGATGGTTTATTAAAACATCCAGATGCCATTTGATTTTTATACTTCCAGCCCTACTCGGGATCTTATTAACAATATATATGTTGTGTTTATTAACAAATAATACAGTAATTATGTTTTCAGCCTTAAAGAGTTGTGATTTCTGCAGCAAAGTGAAAGAGCTGTTTCTCTTTGCTGCATGCTAATGGGCACCACTTCCTGCATTGCATATCTTCAGGGTCTGCTGGCCTCAAGGCTGACTGTGACTATGTCCCAGGGTATGATAAAACAAAGATAACACAGGGTGTACAACTCTGGCAGTGGGCTCTCAAATGGAAGAATGACAGCGACCTACTCCCTCAGTACACTGAGCAAAGATTAAAGCCAATGCCTGTTACAGTTTTTTAGTAAAAATGCCACCTCTTCTCTCAAAGTCTGCCTTTTGCCTCATTAAGGCTTCATTTAGGTGCTTGGATTAGCTTGTATTTTCACAAGAAAGTGGTTTCTAAGTTGTTGAAGGGAAGGATGAGGCTGAGCTGCACTTTGTAAGCCAGCCATTCCTAGGAAGTGAGTTTCACTCTGTTGAAATTTGTGTATGTAGTTATATACCCATTTATGTTCATGCTTTTCTGCACCATCTTTATACACGAGGAGGTGCTGGAGTGCTAAGAGTGGCCACCTCTTTCTCACAGTCCAAATCTAAGCTAGATACACTTTTCTCTCACTTGTCACCAGTGGTCCCATTTCCCCATCTTCAAATGTTTCCAGATTAGGATGTCTCTCCATTCATTACACCACACAGGCTAAAGGCAGAGGCCAGGAGCAACAGGAACACAGACTCTTATTAAATACAGTGGTGAGCAATGCAGATTCACAGCAGCTCAGGGCACTTCATAATCACAACTTTGATTTAACAGAGAATGGGCACAAAGGAGATGAGACATTGGGTGGAAAAGGATTTGTTCCTGCCTGAGGTTAACTGCTGAGTGGCAGAGTAGAGAGGGCACCACCACAGCAACAGCTGAGTCTGTACCACCCCTGTATGGATACCTTCAGGGGCTTTTTCAGCCACTGAAACAGTAGGGTTCAAAGGGGGATCTGCAGACCAGAGAATGACCAAAGTCAGACCAACACAGCATTTGCATGACCAGGCATGTGAGGATAGTTGGACTGCACACTCAGAAAATTACTCTGTAAAAAATTTTACTAAGAAATACATGGCGAGTACAAGAAAGGCCAGGTGTTTCTTTTTTACTGTAGAAACAGAGAACATATTATTAAAAACTAAGGCACCAGTGCCTCTATCTTTTATTTCAGAATAGTGAATCCACCAGGCTTTGTAACAACAGAAATGGCTTCTTTTAAGGCCTGTGGTTTCTGCAGTGAAAATAGACCAGCTTCAGAATGTTAATTCATTAGTTGTAGATTATTTTAGCATTCCCCTTCATACAGTTGCCAAGCCCTCTGGCCAAAACCACTGAGACATCAAAGGTCATTTGGGCCAATGATTACTTTTGTCAGCTGGGTAGTTTCTTTCACTTGGTTAATTAATCATGCTCTGCATATTTCTCAGCCTCAGCCTGTCTCAGGGAAACAGTATGTGTCATTATTGTTGCTGAGTTTATTAAAGGCACAGCAAAGAAACTAATTTGCAGATAATACAAAATTACAACTATAAAGGATACTATCACAATATTGAACATTGTATAACTGGCTGATTGAATGGATGATGGAAATATTTTGCTTTTCTTGCAACTCAGATATTACACAGTGGGGCATACACAAGGACAAGTAAATAAATCTTGGAGTCAAATAGTTTAAATCCTCGAACCTTGTCACATTGTAATTTGATTTATAATAATTTTGCAAAATTGTCTACTTACTATGGTGAACAGTTGACTCCCATACCATAACTTAAGATAGAAAAGAAAGATATTTTGAAACATGAAAGAGTAAAAATCCTGGGGTATTAAGGACTACAGGCAGAATTATAAAAATTATGACAGTATTTTTGAGATTAACATATTCTTGTGAGAAAATACACATTTTGGGACAGACTTTATGTAGCATACTTCAACATTTACAATTGCAGTTAGAAGTTGTCTATTGTTTATTTCACATTAGGAGTCAGTCTAAGCTTAGCATTTCTCTACTACTATGAATGCAAAAAGCTGTGGAACAATAAAACCAAATAAATAAACACAAGTAAATATAGAAAGTAACTCCTCTTAAAAGTTTACAAGTTAGATCTACAAATTGAAAAGGGACATAAAGGAATGAGTTACCTAACATCTAACTGTGGATAGTAAGCTCAGTTTTTAATCACTTGTCTTTCCTTCTTTTAACAATTGGAGTCTTTATTTTGGAAGAGTGACATAAGCTGTATATAGAAAAATGTTTGCCTTTTGGCAAAGATTGGAAAGATTAAAGGACATCCTTAGGTTTATATTTGGGGGAGCTCTAAAAACTTAATTTCCTATTTTCCTTTCTAATTCTTTACCTACAAAGCTACATTCTTCTTTCTATGGGACAGCACCAGTAGCTTTAGAGTTGTGTTTAGAAATGCATCTTCCAAAACCAAAGAAAATATTTAAAAAATCTCTAAGCAAAATTAATCAATATATGAGAATTTAATTAATAGACATAGGAGAGGTGGAAACTTCTACTGTTAAACTTGTTCAGTGTTTCTCATAAAGAGGAAATTTTCAGGTGCTTGCAGTATTTTTTCTTCATTTTATTTATTCCACCTAAGGCAAACATATTATTTAGCAAATGTTAAAAAGCATGCAAATATTTTATTTGAAATAATGTCAAATTATTATGTGGCTGTGCTGTGGTTTCATACTTGGCAATATCAGGAGTGGTCTTCTCATGAAAATATTGTGACATCTGGACTAAAATCAGCTTTTGAAAATAAGAATTACTTAAGTTGTTCAGCTGGAAATAACTTCTTCCCCTCTCAACCCATACAGCTGAGAAGACAGTGAGTGCATAATCTCTGCAGGAAGAGAAATAGCTTGCAACAAAGGGCTATGAGGGCTTGGGAACTTCTTTCCTGCAGGGAAATCCTGCAGTACCTCCAGCATCCTCCAAGTTCCCTGGGATGCTGGAGGTACTGCAGATAAGGAAATTGAATATGGAAAGTTTATTCTCTTGTCTCTCTCTCAATATTTTTGAGAATGACAAAACCTGCACGTTGCTGCCCTAGAAACATTCTCTTTCCTGATGGGTACTGTGGCACAGTCAAATGCAGAGCGGCCTCATGCAGGAGGGGGGAAGTCCAGCACAGGACCAAGGAAGGATCCCATGGGATGAGAGACTCTGGGGAGCCCTGCCTGGAGAAGGAGGCTGAGGCATCTCAGGAGACAGGACTGGGGGAGGGAAATTCAGAAGGCAGAGGAGAGGTGATGATACCAGAGAGAAACAAGCAGGAGAAGACATACCCAGCAGAACATATGCCTGGAGCCTGGAACAGAAAACATGACTCCAGTTTTAGGTTTCTCTGCTATCAGCTGATAACTGTGAAACTTGCTGTAGAGCATCTTGCCCCTAGCTGAGTGTTGCTCTGCCAAGGAGGGGAAAACTATTCTATCCAAAATTCTGTCAGCTCAGAGGGCATCGGTCTCTGGAAGAGAGGCACAGACTGCAGTAGCTGGATGATTGTTTTTTCTGTTTTACTTCTTTCTATAAATTGACAATTTCAACAAAAGAAGATTTAAAATGCAAAAGATCCTTGTTAATGATTCAGTGAGAATTAGGTATCATTTTTGTTTTATTTTTCTACTGATAGCTGTGGATGTTGCAGATGTGGTTATCTTTATTCACATGTCACACACAAGTTTACATTTAATTTTTTTCCAAAGGAACCCAACTTCACTAACACCAATAGATAATTCTTTAACTGAATCAAGGATTTTATAGATATATTTATGTATTTATTTATGTGTAACAGTGTTCTGCATGCATTTTTATATATTTATATTTTCTGTTTAACAGTGGCCTTGAGTCTTTTTTTACTGCACATTATTAATTCCCTGCTATGAAAATAAAGTATTATTAACTTCCTCAGAGGGTTTACTATAGCTATCTGCATTAATGCACCTCAGTGCTTGACAGTTATTTTGGTCACATCATCACAGTGGTGGCTGAAATGAGAAGGAACCAAATCCCATTCCATAGAAAGCTCTGAAATTATTTATGTCCAAAATTGTCAATAATTTTCATTATGTCTTTGACTTTGACTCAAAGGTTTAGATCATCTGTTTCTATACAGTGTGTAATATATTCACAGTAGTTGCAGAGATATATATCCATAGTCAAGCTGAACTGGTGGTTTGCTTCTGCAAAGCAACACAGCCAAGGTGGGTCTCCTTTGCCACAGGGACAGAAGAAGCCAGAGGCTGAGGCAAAACTGTGGGGGTGGCATCAGAAGAGGGCTGAGAGAAAAACATTTTCCTCCCTGAAACTGTCAGGATCAAGTGGATTCCGGAGAACCAGGTTTGCTGCTCCTGCTGCAACCAGAGGTAGGGCAAGAGATGTAGGAATAACTGGTACTTCTAAGAGGAGTTTCACTTCACAGCCACAAAGTTTCACACAGTCACAGCAAATGTCAAATGACAAATCCTTGTCTTTGCAGGACCTTGACCAGAGCAGAGCAGTCAGGGGGGCACAGCTACTTTGCAATTTTCCTTTTCCCTACTTTTACTCTGCTGATGTGCTCTACTGCCTTTTCTTAGCATGCTTGAAGCCAACCCTAGATACAGCACTTACCAAACAATGTTCTGTGTGTGTCATAGTTTGTCAAGTTCTCTGACAACTTGATTTTGCTCAGTATTAAAACCGATTCATTTTTAAAGGGAATTAGCACATACCTTTGTTAGGGAATCAACAATTCAAGCTTTTCTCTTGTAATATTAGCTCATACAACAGGTGTTCCAAATACCTCAGTCCAATTGTTTCTTTTAAAGGACAGAAGTAATTGTCAATCAGCTTTCATGACCTGAACTACTTACTTTTAAGACCTGATAAATATTTTCCTTCTCTTTCTTGCTTAAAAAGCTCAGTTTGGAACATCATATAAATTGTGTTGGGTTTTTTTTTCTGTTTTTAAATAGTCCAGTTAAAAGCCTTTTACACAGAGATAAATGCTGTTCAGACCCACAGGGGTGGCTATAAGGAAAAAGCTGTCAGAGGTAGAAAGAAAACTGCTCATCTACCTTATATAAAGGCATGAAATGGAAAAGTCAAGAAAGACCAGTAAGGAAAGGTCAAGGAAACTTCAGAAGAGTCGGATTAGAATGAGTCAGAGGGAAACAAGGTGGGGTGGGTGAGACTAGGACAGGTTTTCAAAGGAGAATGCATATAGAGTGTCTTCATATGTCCAACAGACATATCTTTATTCAGATAAGTATCTCTTCCTTATGTGCATAGGCCACTGTTTTTTTCCAAGAATTCTTCAAGCACAGGATATTAATTTTTTTTTTCTCAAAGTAACACGTTTGGAATGGTGAATTCTGTAGAGACAATAGAACAAAGAATCCTCATCTAAAACTCATTTTAGCATATTTGAGTTTAAATCAGCAAGAGTCACAGCTGGGGTAGATAGCAAAATAACACTTCTATCATTCTGGTGAATTTACAGGGATAATTCAAATAGAAGCATTAAAGAAAATGGTGAGCTTGTTTGTTCATGGAGAGGGGAAATGGCAGCCATCATTAGGCAAACACAAAGGAAAAAGAGAATCAAGCTGCAAGCAGAAAAAGCATAGAAGGAGTGTGAGAAAAGGCAAAGGATGGAATTATTCAGCAGCTCCTCAGGAATATGTCAGATTCAATCTGCTTTGAGCTTTAGTCTGCTCGTTGACTTCAGTGATAGGTGTATCTAGCTAAGCTCTGGGCAAATTAACCATCAGAATTTCCGTCTTTAACAGGACACATGGCTCCCAATTTGCTAACAGATTACAATTTACTGGACTTGAAAACAATGTGACAAGTCAAGAATTTGGGCTTCCCCTTCTTCTGTGTACCTGAAAGAGCAGAAACAAAAATGGATTTGCCCAGACATGGCAAACTCCTCGTGATATGCAACAAGGAGAAGAGGCTACAACTTCAGTACTTAGTACTGGCATGTGGGGAGCAAAAAGAGTTATCATCTTTCCTCCCTATCAAATAGGTTTGTCACTGCCTTGTTAGGAGCCCTTAAATGCTGCTATTCATATTAACCCCTTGAGATCTGCTGTGGTGTAGAAATCCCTTGCTGGCATCCATCCTGTCTCATGCATGTTCATTCAGGGCAGGCTTTGCAGTTCAGCCTGTGCAGCGTTAGGAGCTGTACCTGCAGCAGCAAGATTCAGTCTATTTTTAAAGCTTTGCTCAAGACAGATACCTGCAGAGCCTTCTGTAGAGTTGAGTGCATGCCTAGCACAAATTGAACGCTGCAAGATTTTACAGCCAGTCTCTAAAGAGTTCTGCTAAGCATGTAAGAACATGGTTTTTGAAAGGCTTTATAGGCTGGTCAAATCAGTGTAAACAGGCAAGCAGAAGCAATGGCCACCTTCATGTCCTCAAGATTAGTCCCCTGTGAAAACTGAAATCTGTTGCCTAAAAAAAACAAAGAAAACAGTGCTTTTCAAAGAAACAACTGACGATGCTGTAACTTAGGCAAACCATTTCTTTTTCTAACTTAAGTGTGAAAAACACTATGAAACATTAACTGCAAGCATTGCTGCTGTCTCTGCAGATAGATAAAAGGAGAGCATGCAGTCACCAAATTACTACAGCATGCTGCTTCCCTTGCCACAGTCTGGTGTTAAATTCTACCCAGCATTGTTTACTGAGGTGCCACTGCAAAGAACAGAGAGGAAAACTCTTCCTTGTCCAATTTACTTGCTAGCTTTGTATCTTCAGTGAAAGCCTGATCAAACATAAGCTGCTTCCCAAAGTAGGACATATTTGTTTATTTTCTCTTTGTGTGTGTGTGTGTGTGTGTGTGTGTGTGTGTGTGTGTGTTTAAATTTATTACTTTAATCAATTCACCTGTTTGCTTATCAATTGACAGATATTTTTGTTTTTCTTAAAGAGACACCCAGGTTTTCATGCCACTGCAAGGTCTGTAAGTTTTTAGTTGTTTTCCTTTTTTTTCTAGAAACAAAGGAATTCCATACTAAATTGGACAGAAGGCAAGGGCTTTAGCCCACTGAACCAGGAAGAGCAATTTTATTTAATTGTATGAGCAGTCTGGTGCAAAAGGCAAGTGAAACATGGCCCATCCCGATCTTTAAAGGTTTAACAGGATTTTCATTGCTAATATTGCATTGAAGAAGAGCTCATTTTTCTGTTTGTGGCTCAGGATGCACAAAGTAAACATGTCCCTAGGAGAAAAAATAATATCTTCAGTGCAAACTGTGAGTCACGGCTGGCTTGAGAAGAGAACTAGTGAGGGAGCAGTGCCATCTGCGGGCTGCATCCCTGCATCCCTCAGCAGGGCTGCTTATCATGGTCCTCTCCTTCAAGCACTGACATGAATAAATAAAGCAGGGTCCCTCAGTAATCTGCCATATGTATTTGGCTACCTGTTGGGAATGCACAGAATAAATTTTTTTCTCAATTTTTTCCTCTGCTTGTGATCTCTTTCTAGCATGCCCAAAAATCTGGCAGCCTTTCTGAAGAAGGGAGAGCACTTTATTCTGGAATTGAAATCTGCAGGACTTCAATGCGCTCTGAGAGCAAGAGGTTTCAGTGTTGAAAGGAAAATACTTCTTTCCATAATACAAATTTATACAGACAAATCTTCAGGGCTGAGGAGATTTCAGATGAGCCATGTGTATCCATGATGTCCTACCAAAAGATTAAATGTCCCTGGTAGGTGAGAAAGCAATGACTATGAAGAATATTAAATAAACAAAAAAAGCACACTGATTTGTTGAATTTACTGCCAGATGTTACCACGGAACCAGGATTTATATATGTTCAGAAAGGAGTTAGACCCCTGCACAGATGGGAACAGCTGGTCCTTATGTGCTAGGAAAAGGAATAGTCTGGGGGTCATTTTTTCAAGGAAGTCTCTAAATGTCTGACCTCCTTTGAGTGAATTCTTGTGAACTGTTTTTTGTATTTGTTTTCTGTCAGCTGTATTTGCTACCAATAGGGAGAAGACAACCAAGCACAATAGAATTTCACCTCACTCAGTGCATCCATTACAGTTCTATTTATAGAAATATCTGAGTGTGCTTGCAGGAACTAATCCTAATTAAACACTAAAATCTCAAATACAAAGGAATTTTTAAAAAGGCTAATAAAGGTCTAAACCATAATTCATGCTAAGCAATATAATGGGCTATGCCTGAAACGTTCATATCAGAAACTGTAACATATCAAAAAAAATCATGTTATCTTGCTAGATTGTTTCCAAAAACAAACAGCCCAAAATTTAGACAAGCAAGCTAGGAGAGAAGCCTGCTGCAACAGAAGATATGAGAAAATGAGTAAATTGTAACTCTGGACTCATATTGCATAAGGATAAAAGGAATTTTTAGAAATGATTACATAAATAGGCCTATTGTCCCTTTTTGGGAGAACCCAATTAAGCATTTTCCTACATTTGCCCCAATTCTTTAAACTCGTGAGGAGTCTGTAATTGGTGGGAATTTGACCTCATCAAAAATTGTTGGCTAAGAAATATGTGTTTTCTTTCATTTCCTTTCATCCCTAAAAGCAAATTCTCGTTGTTACTCATGGTATGGATCAGTACAACTAATCTTAAAAGTGATTTTCTACTTTTTTCTTATTCAGTTCATGATTTTTCCCTATTATGAGCAAAGACAGGTGTGCTGCCCATCGCCAGTGTTTTGCACTTTCTTTTGCTTCTTACTATCACATTTTCCTTTGGCCTTTAGAATGGCAGCAGTCCTGAAGTGGTTAGTAATATCAGATAAGCTGCATGATATTCACATGGTACCAGTTTGAAACTATTCTTTTTTCTGCCTTCAAAGGAGTGAGAGACCTGATACCCTCCATTTAAATTGTGTTCATTTAAGGGCTATCACATTCCCCCTGGAGTTCTCATACAACTTCCCATCTTCTCAGATATAATCAGAGGAGACTTGCAATGTTAATCTCAGTTCTCTAATCAAAAGAATGCAAATTTTATTGCCCTATCTCAGTTTGACATCAGTAGGACTACTGATTACTACTAAGGGACAAGGGCTATGCTAAGCTTGCTCTTCCAAGACAGAAATATTTTATGGCCTTATGCAGTGTGTAAGATGTCACCCTATTTCCCTTCCTCATCATCATCATCAGTGGTAATCATAGAATAGAATTATAGAACCATTTTGATTGGAAAAGGTATTTAAGTCCATTATTTCTAACCATTATCCCAGCATTGCCAAGTCCATCAATAGAAGAAGCCCCCAGGTGTCACATCTACAGATCACTTGAATATCCCTGTGGTGGTGATTCAACCACTTTCCTGGGCAGCCTGTTCCAGCATTTTACAGCCCTTTCCTTGAAGAAAATTTTCCAAATATCTAAAATAAATCTTGCCTGGTATGACTTGAGGCCATTTCCTCTGCTCCTGCCATTTTTACTTGGGAGAAGAGACCAACCCCCACCTTACCACAACTTCATGTCAGGGAGTTGTAGAAAATGACAAGGTCTCCCCTGAGCTTCCTTTTCTCCAGGCTAAACATCCCCAGCTCCATCAGCTGCTCCTCATCAGACTCCAGACCCTTCCCCAGCTCTGCTGCCCTTCTCTGCACTCACTCCAGCCCCTCAATGCCTTTCCTGTAGTGAGAGGCCCAAAACTGGACACAGGATTTGAGGTGTGGCCTCACCAGTGCTGAGCACAGGGGGACAATCCCTGCCCTGGTCCTGCTGCCACACTATTGCTGATCCAGGCCAGGTGCCTTTGGCCTCCCTGGGCCCCTGGGCACACCTGGATCACGTTCAGCTGCTGCTGACCAGCACCCCCAGCTCCTTTTCCTCCAGGCACCTTTCCAGCCACTCTTCCCCCAGCCTGTAGCTCTGCCTGGGGTTGTGACTCAAGTGCAGAACTTGGTCTAGTTGAGCCTTGTGCAATTGGCTTTGGACCACCAACCCAGATCCCTCTTTAGAGCCTTCTTGCCCTCCAGCAGATCAACACTCCTGCCCAATATGTCATTTTCTGCAAACAGTGCAGATTTCCAAGCCCTGTGCAGACAGTTTCTCCAGGAGAATTCTGTGGGAAATGGTATTAAAGGCTTTCCTGAAGTCCAGCAAACAGTCACAGCCTCTTTCTCACCCACTAAGTGGGGCATAGAAGCAGATCAGGTTTGTCAAGTAGAACCTGCTATTCCTAAAACCATGCTGTGTGGGCCTGATCCCCTGGCTGTCCCATTTGTGCCACATGATGGCACTCAAGATGATCTGTTCCATGTCCTTCCCTGCACTGAGGTCAGGCTGACAGGCCTGTAGTTCCTTGGATCCTCCAAACATTCCTTCTTGTAGATGGACATTAGATCCCTTCCAGTCAACTGAGATCTCCCTGGGCTTTACCAGGACTTCTGGTAAATCATGGAAAGTGGCTTGGTGAGCACTTCCACCAGCTCCCTTGGGTGGTTCCCATCTGACCTCATAGACTTTTGTGTATCTAAGGGGTGTAGGAGGCCACTGAAGATTTACTCTTGGATTACAGGGCCTTCATTCTGCTCCCCTTCCCTCTCTTCCAGGTCAGGGAGCTCAGCACCCAGAGAACAACCGGTGGTACTACTGCAGACCAAGGCATGAAGCACCTCAGTCTTTTCCTCAGCCTTTGGCACTGTTTTACCACCCTCTGTGGATCCAATAAAAGATGGGGACTTCCTTTGGCCCTCCTTTGGTTTCTAATGTATTAATAGAAAAGGTTTTATTGTCTTTTACAGCAGTATTCAGACAATTTCTGGTCAAGGTTTGGCTTTTCTCATTTTCTCCCTGCATAACCTCAAAACATCCTTGTAGTCCTTTTGCATAACCTGCTCCTTCAAAAAGTCATAAACTCTCCTTTTAGTCCTGAGTTTCAGCCAAATATCTCTGTTTAGCCTGGCCAATTTTGTTCCCCTGCTCATGTTTGACTCAACATTATCATTAGATCACACAGCAGGGGTACAGAATGACCATTTTTATTGCAAAGACTATGTATGCCCTTTTCCCTAACTGTTTTATTCCTGCTAGGGATTTAGAACAAGCTGAAATTTAATGCAGGGTATGTTTTCTATTGTGAACTGTATATATCTGCTCTGGAAGTGGTAATCAATAAAGATGATGTGCCACATTGCTTGCTGCATATGGACTTGTTAAATTTTTGATGCACATTTCTCGTTGCTTAAAAAAGTAATTCTGCTTTTTCTGCCTATATGCTGCTGAGGATCATTTCTGCATTTCCTGCTGCTGTTTTCACTACTGTTCACATATTCCCTGGATGCTATGAATGGAAACATAGCAACCATTCTAGATGGGATTGCCAACTGAAAACAGCTAAAACATGGAGATATCCTAGAGATTCAACTATTCAGAAATCAGATTAGGGGCAGAAATAGATGAATAGTAGTCTTATTGCATTTGATTTAAGTAGAGCTCAGTGCTTTACCTTGGCCCTTTCAAGATCATAGTATCACTTGTACCACTATAAGTATTCAGTATTATACAAAGGTAAATCTCTAATATGAGAACTGACAGTAAATAAGTCGAGTGTAAGCTTGACTTTTCTTTGATAAATTGTGGATGTGCTTCAGTGTAGTGCAGGAATAAAAATGTGCCATAGAAGCAGGAGCTGTAAATGGATCTTCCATTATCTTCAAGTTGATAAATATGGACCCAGTTTCAGATATGATAAAACCTGCTCTTTGGAAGAGGTTTTTACTTATCTAGTCATCTCATCCGTGCTGGGACACATTGACTCTTACCCAAAGTGTTCTTTGGATATACACAATCCACAGACTCAAGTTTTAACGTAAGGTTATTAGCAGTGAAGTGTCCTCCCACTTAGTCCACTTCAAAATATGCATGTATTGAAAAGTCTGATTTCAGAACAGTGGATGAGTGAACAATGGAGCAAAGGAGCTGAACAAATAGTAGTCCTTTTTTCCATTTTATTTTTGGCTTAAACCAGAACAAGAAGCAAATCCTATTTCAAAGTTCTGAGAGGTTTGTACTGGAACTGAAACAGAACCAGCTGGAGTCAAAACTGAACTCAAAATGGTCTAAGGAAAATGTATTTGTTGTGTGGGACCCAGAGGTCAGATGCTGAAGAAAAAGTTTGTGGTCCCAATATGAGTTTATAAACTCAGTGATGTTCTGGTGATTTTGCTCTGGTCATTCTCATTTGTCTAATACCTTTCCTTTGGCCCATTTTTTTCTATCAATTTAATGTAATATCCTTTTGGTTTATGCAAAACTTTCACATGTGAACTGTATAGTGAATATTTTTAAATAGTAAAAAATTTACAGGAGTTACTTTCCTCCTGCTGCACTTTCCAGGGAAGCTAACACTAGTCAAAATTACCCTACCCATAAAGACTTTATTTTATTTTATACTCTCTATCAGACTAGAGATAACATTGTGGAATCTGACTCAGAAAACAAGAACATTTAGAAGTCGATTCTGCCCATTTTGAGCCTTTGCAGCCTAACGTATCATTCAGAGAAGCTTGGATTGAAAGAAAACCAAATGTACGGAAGCCAGCCTACAGTCAGTTGAAAAAGCCCTGCACAGACTTCCCTTGAACCTCCCTGGGAAGGAGTGGAAAAGTGGGGGAAGAGTGAGAAGAATCACACTGAGTGTTCCAGGACAATTTAAGCTGGTTTGAGGCCTGATTTCTGTCCTGGAATACTTGTTTCATGCTGTAATTTAGCCAGATACTTTGTCAGAACAAGAAGCAGAACCTAAAATCCAAAAGTTCTATATAATCTTTCATGCTGGCAGATCCAATATTGCATTCTCCCAGTAAAATATTTAGCAAAATGCAATTTTGCATTGTCAAAAAGCTTTATTTTTAGTCTTTCTGGCACTCCTCTTAATATGGGCTTGTTTATCAGCATCATTTCTCCTGGACTGTCTCTGTAGGGTTATAATGTATTCTGATTGCATAGTGCCTATTCATCTATAATGCTGTTGAGCCAGTTGCAGACATATTTGAGCATTTGGTAGTTTAACCTTGAAATAAATGGTAGAGGCATCTCTTTTCACCACACCCAAATGTGTTCCTGACTAATCATCATTTTTTTTTATTTCCATTCCCTTGTAATTGTCCCCATTACTACAATTCCATTTTTACAGCAGAAAATAATCTTCTTTAAAATATTTTCCATTATCCATAAATAAATGACCCACACCATCATGCTTAATATGCACTCATTTTGTGGGGGTGTTTGCAGGGTTTGTGGGTGTGGGTGTGAATGCATGTTCTTTCTGAAATTTCATCTCAAAGTTCAGCTGAAAATCTGTGCTTTAGTTCCAGGCAGGCATGCAGCTGCCTATTTCTGCAGGGAAATAGGGACCCTAACAGCTGGCCCTGCTGGAGGAAAAGTAAAACAAATATCTGGCTTCAACAGCACCTTAATTTTGCCTTCTTGCTGGAGACTTAAAAGTTATGAAGGACTGAGCAAACAGCATTTCACAAGGCAGACTGTGCACGCTGGCTTACACAAGCCTGTGTTGCAAATCAGTAATTACCTACACCTGCCAGGAACCAGGTGCCATCTTTAGGAACAGCACCCAGTGTGAACTGCTGGGAACTGCAACTAGCACAAACATTTTAAAAAACATTCAGGAACAGATAATAATTATCTTTAACATCCCTCCTTCTCACGTGGATGCAGTGGTACCTCAGGTAACATGACCCTGTAATGACAGAACTCAGGAAAGAAGTTTTTGAAGGCTCTTCAAAGAGTAATTTTTAGGTGCCACCTGAGCAATGGGTAATTATTCCGTGGCACATGTCTGTGTAACCCTTGACAGCTGAAATCTGTGGGGGTTAAAGAATGCAGCTTCATAAAGCCATTGTGGCTGGGCTACTCTGGAGCAGAAAGTGTGAACCCTTGTCAGCCATGAAGAGGTTGCAAATGCCCTAAGGAGATGTGCATAAGGAAATGCCTGAATATGAAATTAAAAAGGTACAGGGTCAGCAAGGCAGCACTTCTCCTTATTATAACATATTCTTATTGTTACATATCTTCTTGTCAATTTACATATTCCTACACAGAAATCTTTCTGGGCTTAACTTAGTAGGCTATAATTTATAACTTTTTCTATCTATAATAAGCATACATTGCTGATATCTTTCCCTATCTTCCCTATTTTTTTTTAATTTACTGTATGAAAAGAGTGACCAAGGAATCTGAAAGAAGCTTGCATATCAGGTCAACCAGCAAAGAGAAGCGTTGTTGTGATGATATATACAATGCAGACTGTTTACGTTTTTCTCTGGAAGATTAGGTATTTGGCAGTAATTCAATGAAGTATAGTAGACCCATAAAACTGAAAAGTTAGAGGGTCTATGGTTGATAAAAATGGAAACTCATTAAATGTACTTAATAATCGTAATAAAAGTTTTTATATATTACAGTCTATAAAAATAAGACAGTCATAATTAACCAATAATGAAATATTCAGGAAAAAAAAGAGTTAAATCAAATGATAGAATAAATGTTAATTTTCTTTATAATTCTGTTGTTACTGAAAAAGAATTAAGCTTGTTCTGACAAGATTGGTTTAATTGACATTCCTTGTTTATTGTAATATTCCTTCAAATATGCTCCAAAATTTTTGGACTTATTAGTGTTGATCTCCAGGATCATAACTAAAATTAATTAAATTAAGTTTTTAAGTCACCTAATTATAGTAATTTTTTTTATTTATAAAAGATTAATTAATTAGAATGGAATAAACTATTTTGCAAAGTGACATAATCATGTCAAATATTGCAATTTCTCAAACTTAGATTGTCTCTGCCCCAGTATCATCTCTTTTATTGGGGTTCCCTGCAGGTGTCACTGAATGTTTCAGTATAACTTTGTATTCTGACACTGATTTTCCCAGAGTGCTTTTCTCATTGGTGCCTGGTAAATTTAGCAGCCAGCAAGTTGATTGCTTTGTAGGTTGGGTTGATTGCTTTCCTTCTAAATGATAAACTGGTTTTAGGTTTCTGATAGTTTTTGACACTTCACACTGTTCTGAAATGATTGCTTACTGAGTTCTCAAAATTTTCCAAATAAAATTTTAGACTTAAAAAGTTGATATGGAACAGTGCTATCTCAGGGGAAGGAGAGTTTACTAGTGTAAGCAGGATGGCTTTGAGGTAAAGTAATAAAATTATGAGTACTCTAAGTAATTTATAAAGGAGACAATAATATAAGACAATAAAATAACTTGTAATAGTTTGCAATAACTCTTCCTTAGAAAGTCTGTAAAAAATTATGAGTCTGTAGAAAATTATTAGAAAGTCTGTAAAAAATTATGGGGAAAAAAATCTGAGTATTTAGGAAGCTAATACAAAACAAAAATTGTGCTGCCTACCTTACAAAATGGATCAAAGGCAGTAGTGAGCATAAAATCTGGACAGTTGCCTGTGAGGAGTCAAATATTTTAATGATGCTTGACAAACAATATGACCTGAATATTATTGTATTTAATAAAAAAAAAATTCTTAAGATTGAGAAGACAAAGAGATGGTTTTTATCCTTCTGAGCATACAGAAATCCTATTTATTGCTGTAGTAAGCCATTTAAAATATCAAGGAAGATAAACAGGAGATCAGATGAGATGATGGGTAAACAATTTTTCTAACAATACTGTGTACTACTACTGGTTTTGTTCCCAGGTATCTGTGAAATTCTCATTAGCATGTTAAGTTTTTAATTAGTTAATGAGCATTTCTTGTCAGTCCTCAGTAAACATCATCATTTAGGATATATCTGTTCATTTAATCATTTAAGATATATTTGTTAATTTGTTTGTTAACCTCACAATTGCTCTTACAGGGCTTTCAAATTCAGTCAAAAGTTGATACTGCCAATCCTCCTGCTTCTTGCTCCCTGTTGCAATATTTTAGCCCAGCTCCAGTGACTCTTTCACCTGCTCAGTTTTCAAAGCTCTGCCTAGGGTACAAAACCTGTTCTTCACCAGTTTCACATTTCACATCTGCCACAGGAGTCTGTTTAACTGTGCTTCCCAAAAGCAGTGATCCATTCCCCCCTCTGCCACCTTCTTAACGCATTTTTGTTTTCTTTATTACAAGAGCAGCAAAGATCGCTGTACTTTCTCTGTAGGCTAGGGACAACTTACAAGAAAATTAATGTTTTAAAGGTGGTGTCTTAGTGTCTGAAGACTGGCAAGAGGGCAAGACAGTGGAATAGATATCTGGGACGTGAGAGCACAAAATGTCATATGCAGAGAGGTTTTGATATAAATAAAATATATAATAAATGGGTGCTTTAAAAGAATCCTCAGAGGAATCCTCAGACAACTCAGGCAGAGATTTCAAAGGCATCCCTCAACTTCCTCCTCAAATGCTTGAACACAAACTTCCTGTTCCTCAGCAGCTCATCTGCAGACAGGTGTCATTTGCAGAACCTTGCCAGAACTATGTATATAAGGCCACGTAATTCTGCCCTTCAGATTAACAGCACACATGTGTACAGTCAGCTCATTTCTACATTTTTGAGACCCAGCTACCTGTGTAATGTAACTCCTTTATTCAGAGCAAGACATGAACCAAAATTTCAGATGTAGGTGTATAAAATGCCTGGCTTCAGGTTCCCAAAGCAGGGGGTAAGTTCTGTCCTAGTTTTGTTTAGAGAGTTTAGTGATCATCCTGCGTCCCTGTTCAACAGAGGTAAAATATAAATGGTGCTCCAATACGAAGACAAAGCCAAATTTACTCTGCCACTAAAACAGAGCTCTCAGGCCTTAGAGTGAAGAGAACAAGACCTGGCATATCCTCTGCAGCTAAAAGAGCAGCAGGGGATGTGCTGCAGCTCTGCTCCTGAAGGGGCCAGACCTCCTCATCACAGTGCAGCAGCATGTGCTCTGGGCTGCAAAGGCCAAAATAAGAAGCTCAGCTATTTAATTATTCCTGCCACTTACTGTTTTTATATTGTATAAATGTTTATTCATATAAATATTATACCATCCAAATTATATCCATAATAAAATTTACTGCAAGAGCATTTTATTAATGTAAATCTATGCAAAGGTATAACTTTATATGAATTCAATATAGTTATATTTACATAAATGCATTAAATACTTGTATTTTTAAAAAGTAAATATAACAATACAAATATAGGTGCTCACCTTGAAATGACTGAAATTTCAAAACTTTGTTTTCTACATAATTTAAAAACAATACTCCATAGGAAACTCACTGAATGAATGGTATTTGAGGTGTTTCTCTGTAGTAGAAGTAGGCATGACAGAACTATTTCATGTCAGGTTTGCTCATTGGAGGATACAGAATTAAAACTAAAATATTCCCAGTTCAGGTATGGAGTTTGATTTGCTATGTCTTGCATGCCTTTTGTGCTTACCATTGATATTAACATTATTGGTGTAAAAAGGAATCTTTCAAGAAGATTACTTTTCCACAACAGAAAATTCAGACAATATTTCTTTACAATTTAAACATAAAATTTCATTTCAAAATTGGGAATTACTATATTTAAAAATAAATACTAAAAAATAAAAATAATAGCTCTTTGGCTTATATAATTTTCTGAAGGACTACACAGCCTATTTCCTAATATTTCAAGTGGAAGGGAAATGCAGACTTCCACAAAATTTAGTGTTCCACTGAAGTACAGGAAACAGCAGTCACAAAATACTGCCTGGTAAAAAAAATTAAATTCCCTTGTGACAAATTGCACTGCTTGATGAGAAACCCTGTATTGGTTTAAAACCTGACAGAAAAATACCACAAATTTCCTCCAAGGAGAGTGATTGTATTTAACAACTTGCCCTTCACATCTTTTGTATCTCTGATGGCATCTTCTTTCACTTACTGGAATATGCCAAATATTACAGGAGAAGTGTATGCAATACAGGGAGCTGCTGGCTTTGTGCATAACAATCAAAATAAAACAGTTTTCAAAAGGCTTTTCTTGTGTTGTTTTTCTTTTTTTTTTTTTTTACTTCTCCTAGGATCTTTAGCATCAATGTGTCACAGAAAAGTCACTTTCTGTTTATCTGGGAGCCTGTATGACCTTCAGTGGACTTCCCAGGATGGGAACCACGGTGACCTGGCCGCTCTGGCCAACTTGAGTGACCTGTGGGTGACCATTGATCAGGTCCACATCTGCACCTGCCCTGTAACCCCAGAACTGGTGGTGCCCAACTCCAGAAAGTTGCATTCCTCCCTTCCCTCCTCTCCCCAAGTTATCTCAGATTTCCAGATTTCATACCTTATTTATGTATTTGCTGTAGCTAACAGTCTTTATTCTAATTACTTATGGAAATCATGCAAATGTGGATGTCATCTTATTATGTAGACGTTGTAATTGTGTTTCCCTGTGGACATGTAATCTTTCAGTTGGAAGCATCAGCTTCCATCCATCATGCTAAGAGATAACCAATCATACCCATAATAAAGGAGAAGATTCACAAGTGCTTTGGCCCAGCCTGAGTGCTAAGCCAGATGGACCATACTGTTGTGGAGATTATAGAAGGTATCAACTGCAAGGAGTGTTCTGTGTTCTGAGAAGGCAATAGGAAAATAGAGAGGATGTAGTAGGTTGGCCCTGGCTGGATTTCAGTCACCCACCGAAGCCTCTCAATCACTCCATTTCACAGCTGGACAGGGGAGAGAAAATAAAAAGAAGGGTTCATGGGTTGAGATAAAGACCAGGAGAAATCACTCATCAAATGCCATCATGGGTAAACCAGGCCAGAATTAGATATATTAATTGAATTTGTTACTAACAAAAACAGAGCAGGATAATGAGAAGTAAAATAAGACCTTAAAAATGCCTTCCTTGCACCCCTCCTTTCTTTCCAGCTCTAACTCCTCCCCCAGCAGTACAGGGAGATGGAAATGGGGGTCATGGTCAGCTCATCACAGGTTGTTCCTCCTGCTGCTCAAGGAGAGGAGACCTTTCCCTGATCAGCCTGGGGTCCCTTCCACAGGAGACAGCTCTCCATGAACTTCTCCAACATGAGTCCATCTCACAGGAACAGTTCTCCACAGACTGCTGCAATGTGGGTCACTCTTCCACGGGGTCAGTCCTCCAAGGACAGGTTGCTCCTGTGTGGGTCCCCCACAGGGTCACAAATCCTACCAGGGAATCTTCCAGGAGCCTGTTCCACCACGAGCCTCCCACAAGTTCACAGGCTCCCCTCAGGCACCCACCTGCCCCAGCTTGGGTCTCCTCCGTGGGCTGCAGGTGGATCTCTGCATCCCCCTGCCCTCCATGGGCTGCAGGGGCACAGCTGCCTCACCATGGGCTGCACCTTGGCCTGCAGAGCAATCTCAGCTCTGGCACCTGGAGCACCTCCTGCCCCTTCTTCTCCACTGATCTCGGTGTCTGCACAGTTGTTCCTCTCACATGTTCTCACTCTTTTCTTCTCTGGCTGCAATTGTGTCTGCAAAATATTTTTTTTTCTTTTTCTTAAATAAGTTATCCCAGTGGTGTTCCCACCATTCCTGATGGGCTCAGCCTTGGCCAGCAGTGGGTCCATCCTGGAGCTGGCATTGGCTCTGCTGGACATGGAGGAAGCTTCCAGCAGCTTCTCACAGAAGCCACCCCTGTAGCCCCCCCCATTACCAAATCTGACCATGCAAACACAACACAGGGGCACAGAGTGCCTTCCCTTTCCCATGAAACAAGCACACCAAATACCAAAGGAACTTTAATTTTCCTTTTCCTTGGTGTAGCCTCAAAATCAGAACCGAGAGAGGGAAATAGTCTCTGTGAGCAATGAGTATGTGACATGTTGGCTTTTCCAAAACAGATTTAGTGAAGCATTAATCTAACCAACTAAGGCTGGTTACTCTAACCAAGCAGGTTTGGTTCTGTTTGGTTTTCCCCAGCAGTGTCAGGAGAGATTCCAGGCTCCAGAGCTAGATCATGCCCAGTCACATGAATGTCCAGAAGCAGCTGAGCTCACCCCCCAGCTCTGTTCCATCTGAAGGGAATCCACTCCCGCTCTTCAAGACTTTTCCATGGTCTGAGCCAAGGCATGGTAAATGGAGGTGACTGGAAAATCCCCTTTCAAAGGTAAGCTCCCAATCCAAGTGATGCTGCTAGGATGGTGACTCTTATGCTGTGTGAAGGCACAGAAACATGCAGATAAAGCCTCTTTTTGAAAATAGCACTGCACATCCAGTACCATATTGAGAGAAATAAGAGATTTTCAGGCGCAGAGCAAAATTACTTGTTTCTTGAAATATCACTTCAAAAATTGCAGACATTTCACGCTAGTCTGAGCATGGATTGGGGGTGGACTTTGTTTGGGTAGGGTATTTATATATATATATATATATATGAATTCCACATATCTAATTTAATTCTCCTTCAGGCCTAAAAAATACAGGAGCTCTGACTGAAATAATTATGTCTATGTGTTCCCTGACTCAAGTCAATTCTGTTGGTTCCAATTTTCCCATTACCACACATTTTTAGAAAATAATATTCAGAACAAAACCTGCATTTTTTTTTCCATTTTTGGTTTTTAAATTAAAAAACTTGGAAGAAAATAAAACAATATACCAATATACCTACAGAATGACAAAAGTTACAACACTATAGTCATTATCTTCTTGTATTTAATTTTGAAGGAAATGAATTTTACACAAGTTACAATGCTGAAGGGAAAAGAATATGAGCTTGTAAGAACTTTTATTTTTGTTGTGAATTAATATACCTTAAACATCAGTAAACATTTACATGAAATAGGAGCTGAAGCAGTAGTGCATAAAGTTAATATGCACCAAATGACAAACAGGAGATGATCTGTTGATAGGCTGATCCATAAAGTTTGTATGCATAATTCAAATTATGTTTAGCAATTCATATATCTCAGTTATAGCCCCTTTTTATTGCCAAGTCACAGACTGAATTTGTTCAAGTATTAATAGCACTTCTTTTCATGGCAAAGTTTAAATAATTCAGATGTCAAGTATTTGATCTGCCCATGAGTGCTTTAGAAATGTAGGACAGGGCTGGGAATAAACAAATGTAGCAAAGATTTTACTGAATACAAAGACAACAGAGCAACTTGTCACTGTTAAGTTTTTTTCTTTTTTGGCAATATAAAATCAGCATAACTTCAGCTCCTGGAGAGAGGCTTGTACTAAAACTGAGAAGTATTTCAGTTTTCAAGTTGATTTCTTGAACATTACTGGGACATAAATGCCTGCAATTTAAGCTCTGAATAACGAGACTACTGCCTATTGAAAAGGGCTGAGATGCAGAACATTTGTATGTGGCATAGAAAAAATTTATTTTTAGTAATTGAGAAGGAGTCTGACATATTCTGCTGACATATTTGCATTTGATATCCAGATTGGGGCAATTTTTTTTTTCTTAATGCAAAAAAAATTTTGAGCTTTAGTCCTTTGAGCCCGAGATTTATACTGTGGGCACGAAGTGACTCTGGTATTTGAGTCTTCAAGAACAGTCAGCAGCAAAAATGGCACAACAGTGTAACAGTGACAGATATCACAGAATGATATGTTCCTATTATATATCTGAGAACATGGATGGATTCATGAACAAGGGGGGTGAAGATAGAAAAAGAAGAGGCATATATCAGATTATTACACAATCATGCAGTTCTCTGCTAGCTGGTGTAAGAAGTGCACCGAAGTTAGAATTCTACAGAATTTAGATTTCACTAACAATATTTTTTTGCTTTTAGTTTAGAAATCAGCTGGGTACTTAAATAGGAAAGAGTACAGTCAGATTGACTTTGAAGAGTCACTATAAAGTTGGTTATTATTGTTTAAGCCCTCTTATTGTTTAAGCCCTTAAACTAAACAATTTCTCTTACTCTGAGACTTTGAGGAGTCTCTTCGAAGTTGAGAATGCCTAGGAGAGGCAAAATTAAGGTAATATATTGGTTTACTGGAAAGTTATTAACCAGAAGAGTATATCCAATGGAAATTACTTTCCAAGTGTGTCCAAATATTTCACCTGCCATTAGTGAAAGAAACGTCCAATGGTAAAGCTGTACAAAATATGAGAATTCTGTTCCACAGAGAATTTCAAATTTTTCTTTGTTTTGATTGTAAATCAAACACAATTTTTTTATACGATCTACAGAGGGGCTCAGTTACGGGAGGAGAGGAAGAATGCTGTCAACCAAACCTACATCTTGCTGCTTTATACTGATGCTCATCAAAGCCAAATGTAAAACTAAAAAGCAAAGTGAGACAAGCAATTTAAAAAAAATGCATCTCATTTCAGTGCCTTTAAGAAGGATATTTGACTATAAAAAAAGGAATAGATTTCCTTTCAAACAAAATTGCTATCAAATGCACACAATTCCTGAAGCTTTAATGTTGATAGAATCACACATTCTCAGAGGGTTTAGCTCTTCTGACTGAGAAGCTGCATCTAAAGAAAGGTAACCACTAGGGCCCACATGTTAGGAAAAAAACCAAAAACCTCAATTGAGCCACATGCCTGTGCTGCCTATAGAAATAGAAGATTCATGCAGCTGCATTGCTGAATGGGCCCCCTGGAGACATTGGACTGTGTAGCCCTGAAAAATACAGTTGAGGTACATCATATTTTTGAATATATTCTCCCTCTCTAGAGGCACTGTATGATTTACATAGTGCTCCAAAATAGTCATTAAAAAAAAAAAAATGTATTAAGCTTATTTGGAGTTCTTTTTGGATACTTTTAGTCACTTGGAATGAAATCCTAGTTATGCTGATTTTGCAGGGAGGCTCGATGATGATTTTTAAGTACTCATGATTTCTTTCACCCCTTAGTGTCTATTTCAGCACTGCAAACTTGCATTTAGCCTTCTTAGTCATTTAGATTCTCCCTTACTGACAAGAAGAGAACGATTTAATATTGTGAGGATAAGAGTAGAGATCCCAGAGCATTACATATTTTTCCTTTGATTACGTGCTCACATTTTCTTGTGATTTTATCCCTTTGTCCTCTTCTATTTGATTTTCTTGCTGAGCATCCATTGTAATAAAGTGCCATGTTCAATGAAGTTGCAGTGAGCAATTTAAATAATAGCAGGTGTAGATGTGTAGGAATTTTGATTGTAATGCACTGCTGTGAAGAGCTCATGCATTTATAGTGCAGTATATTTCTGAAACCATTATGGCAATAAGCCAATCAACTCAAATGTGCCAGGGGCAGTGCTGCAAATGTATAGAGCTGATGGAATTCATTTCAGTCACTTATTCTTGAGGTAGGATTAGAGGAAATTTTGATCAGTTCATGCATCTCCAATTTGGCCTGCAGCTTTGAGCTCTGGCTGCAGCAGAGCTCTCAAGCTGAGCACAGATGGGGTTGGATAGTATCTGGGTGAGAAGCTTTCAAAAAAATCAAAATGCTGCAGTGTGTAGGTGTTGGTAACTCACTAGGCAGCACGCTTCCCTCGGGTCTGCTCCTTAAATTCCTGCCTTTCACCATGTTGGAAAATGCCAGCTTGTTAGAGGTATTTCCTTTGAAGATAAGAGTTAAGATCAAGTTTCTTAACAGTTGAAAATCCTATTGTATATTCTCCACTACTAACCTTGATATTATGTCTAGCTTCCAGCTCTAGCAATTCCATTACATTCTGTCTGTTTTTCCCATTTCATTTTCAAAAGGAGCAAGGTTAGGACTGCTGTCAATATAAAACAGCTTTGACAACATTTTGCAGGGAATTAGTTGAGGTTATTTGTGTTAGAAGAAAGGGTTTGTTTTTTTTTTCTGAGTACTAGTCAAAACCTACTGTAGAAGCTCCCTTTTTTTTTTCTGAGTACTAGTCAAAACCTACTGTAGAAGCTCCCTTTCATACATACCTGTTGAAAAAATTTAGGACAGTTACTTTGATAGTATAATCTCTTCAAGTTATCCCTTATCTTGCAGTTCAAGTCAAGCCTTAGTTTTCACACTACACCTTTAGTTGTGCTAGAGGAATTTGGTTAAAAGTTCAAGCACTGCAGCTGGGAACATTTTCAGCTTCTCTGCAGGTAAACATAACATGTCTTACAACTTCTGTACTCCATGGAGCACTTGCTCACCCACTGGACACAATGTTGAACAAGAATTTATATGGAATGGTCTGGTGCAAAGTAGAAAAGGCCATTTTTTTCAGATGCTTAACAGCATTTCTTACCCATTGGTTTTAACACTACTTTGCAGTCCAGGGTAGGTGTCTCAGATCCATTTCTAACACATTTGCCTCTTAGGAAACTCTGTTAAGCTCTTCGAACATGAAGGAGGTTTTTACTGAGTTCTGTCACACCACAACTGTGTGAGGAAGCTGGGGAGTGAGTTTGGTGCTCAGAAGCTCAGCTGAAACACGGCTGGGGACAGTGGTGGGCGAAGTGGCACCACGGCTGTGTGAAATGTCACTCATGCCACGGGCCAAGTTCTGCTCAAGTTGCTTCTCCAGCCTGTGGAAAAGTCCGTGAATTTGCATGATTGTATGTATAGCAACTGAGAGCCTCATCCTAGCCTGAATTTGCCAAGCTAATGACCTTGTTTTGTAATTGCACAATGGATCTTTGACTTTTTTCTGCTTCACATTGTTTGCAGTTTAAATGTGTTGGTCAAGGTATAGTATACTTCAAGGAGGAAGTATAGGTGGCACTGTGAAGTTACATGGAGGAACATTACTTTTATAAAGTGCTTTGGAATCGAAATGCACCCATTGACACGCCATCATCACATCTCAGGAACCCGCCCCCAAAACTAACAAATGTAGACAAGATGATAACTGATGTAATTTTGGTGAAAATATCTGTGATCTACCAAAATTTAATCAAGAGATTTTATCATCCTGAACTTCTTCAAAGAAATACAGAAAAAAATATTTTCTGTAGTGGTGGAAGTGTATTTTGAAAGATGGGAGATAAAGCAGCCTAATATGCAAATAATATCTGTAGTAAAATGGCCCTAGTTGTCATATATTACTAAAAAAATAACACATGGGATATGTCAGAAGGCAGAAGCTTAAGATCTATTTTATTCTCTTACAGCTGAGATTTTCTCAGCCTTACTGAGTTTTTGGTCCCTGTAGTTACAAGACAAAATGAACGTGTTAGGTTATCTAAGAAAAGCTCACCTGCACACCCATGAAAGGGCCCAGAGAGACAGTGGAGCAGAGACACCCCAAATAACACTCTGTGCAGCCAGTTCCCAGCCCACCCCTGCAGCCATAAACCCAGAGGAGCACAGAGGGACAACATCAGGCAGGGGGGAAATCCCAATTCAAGACTCAGAGGGAAGGGAATCCTGTCTGGGCCTTGTCCAGGGCTGCCCCAGCAGAGCCTCAGTCCCAGTGTCCAGGTGTGAAAACTGTCACCATGAGTCACTGGGGGCTGAGCCATCTTTTGGACGAAGGATGGCTCCTGTCTAGGGGTGGTGCACATCAGGAGATGCAGGGGAAAAACATTGTAGGATTGCACAGGATTTCTATGGGATTCTTAAGGGAGGACGCAAAGATGAGAAAAAGGAAAGGATTTGGGGAGTTTGAGGGGAAGGAAGGGAGCAAAAGGGTCCATTAACACATAAGCAAGGTCTGGTCAGTGCAGTTGTCTGTCCCTGTGTTGATCATCACAGTCTGCCTCTGTACTTGTTAAAGTTCACCTTCAAGTGCTTTCCAGCAAGGGACTTTTCATGCTCTGTCCCTGCCTGCCTGTGAATCTGCCAGCAGCTGGAGTGGGGCTGCATCCCTGGAGCCCCATGTGCAGGTGCCCTCAGTAAGGCTGAGAAAATCTCTCAGCTGTAAGAGCAGCCCTGCTGCTGGCTGGATCCAGCTCTTGCATGGATCCCTCGTGCTCCTGGACTCCCACATTTGGTCTGCAGTCCTGCCCAGCCAGACAGGGAGCAGGACAGGGCTGGGGGTGCTGCCTGTGCTTTGGGAATGCCCTGGGTGTCTGTCACTGACCTGCACTGCCACACATCTCTACATGTGCCCTGTGCCTGCTGGCAATAATTTTTCAGCTTGTTATCAGTTGGGTTTGGGGACACGGAGTGGCAGCAGGCCTGTCTTCCTCAAGCTGTCAGGTCCAGGCTGATACACTTTATCTTTATATATTTGGAATTTCCAATTCCAAATGCCTCCAAGAGAATGACCAGCAGTTTTAACAAGTCTGAGCAGGTCTGCTGCTTGGCTTCCTGAAGGCAGCCCTTTCCTTTGGTGGGACAGATTTATTTCACTTGTCAGAATACCTCCCCTGACAGCCCAGTGGTCACCATGATTGCCATGAGATTCTCACTTGGTGCTGGCAGCCTCAGTGTGCAGAGTTAAAAATCCCTGTTAAACTATTCAAATACATGAATACATCTCAATGTACCCTGCCACTTAAGTGTTAGATCATGAAATGTCAGACAGCTGAGTTAGAAATAGAAGAAGATTCTTCAAGTTACAAAGCATCATTTTCAAAACTCTGTGTCTAGAAGTGGTATTTCTTCAAAGTTAATAACTAGGCACATAAATGAGGACTTGCTTAGGTACACAAAATTTATGTGAATGCATGTGCCCGTGATAGTACTGGAAAGTGTTCAGCAGGGATCATACTAATATTTGTATGCAAAATATTTTTAGGGAGAACACTATTAAAATTAAGAAAAAAATTATCAAGAGAGATTTTTAAAAATCAGATTTTAAGGAAAACAGAATAAAAGGATGTCACAGAATAAAATAGATTAAAATACTGACTTTCATGAAGCAGCACTGCAAGATACAGATTATTTATATTCATTGTGCAGATTACTGGAAAAAAAAACCATAGATGTTTAAAACCTTAATTGTCTATTCCAGTCTCGAGAGAGAGAGAAAATAAGCCTGTTATTGAAAACTACATGAGCAAGAAAGAAAGCTTTTGATAATGTCAGCATGGATCCCAATCATTCTTCTACAGGCTTAAGGTGAATATTGATAAAGGTAATTTCCTTGCCTTTTGGACTGTGCTTTTTCTCACATTTCTCTAAGTTTCAAAACAGTCATCAGTTGAGGTTTTTTTCTGCTCATTTCTTAGTGTGCATATGAACAGCATCTGCTTTCTTCCCCAGCAATAGCAATGATAGGTTTCTGCTGCCTCAGTTCTAACCAGTTTAATGTGCTGGAAGCACAGTGTTGCACGATAACAGCAATTCTGCAGAGCAAAATGTTGATGGAAATGGCAGGCTGCTGTTAGAGGCAATGATGGGGTTATGGGAAGCCCAGATTTCCTGTGAAAGGAGTTGGTGAGGGTCTCTGGGAAAATATGGAGAAGCAACATCTGTGTTTCACTAAGCTTTCAGGAGGGAAAATGTTCTGGATGTATTTTATTACAGGTTTTTGATGAAACTGAGATGGCACCATTGAATACATCCAAGATTAGAAATGTTAACATTTCCTTCACCACACTTGGGAGCTGCTTTTGACAGAGTATGGCACAGCAGACACAGGGAGACCTGCTGGGTAGCAGATTTTGCCAGGCTCTATGGCAGCCATCATATGCTCCTTTAATCTTTCTGCCTTCTTTTTATTTTATTTCATTTTTCCTCTTCTCCAGCAAAATTCCTGATGTAGAAAAGCCTGTGTTGTTTGTGAAGTAAAAGGTCTGCAGAAATTATAGCGTTTCTTTTGATGTAAAGCATTCTTCTTGTTGCAAACAAAATTAGCTGTTTTTCTTTCATATTCTCTGCATACTAATTCCAGAGGAACTGCTATGTTACACATGCACTTGGTTCCTTTTCCTTTCTTTGTTTAAGACAATTTAAATAAGTAAATTAAAACCCACCATAAAGTGCAACCTATTTGTGTCAAGAAAACAAAATAATGGTCATTGAGACAATGGCATATGCTGATGGTGCAATGAACTGCATTTCATAGATTCAGGGCAATTAGGCACTGAAAACTATCCATCCACCAAGCTCATCCACCCACACTGACAGTTTAAGAACAGTCCCACAAGGGAATTTCTAAGTGTTTTGAACAGTCTTATTTTTAAATTTCACAAGTGTCAAGACCACCTTGAATAAAGAAAGTCCAAGAGATATTTCAAATATAACTGCATATAACATCAAATACGACAGCCATGAGATTAGAAAAGTATAAATGCAGTATAAATCTGTGCAGAATGTTTAGAACTGAAGCTTGAAAATATTTTTAACTCTGATTATTGACTATCAGAAAGTGCTAGAGTGATATAAAAGAAGCACTTATAAAAATGTATAGGAAAAGTTCATTGTGATGGTTAAAGATTGATGACAAGATAGTGTAAATGGATCATAGAGGACTATAATTCTTAATTTGTATTTTTTTTCTATTCCAGTAGAAAATCTGTGAGTTGCAGTTCAGAAAGATGCTGACCAAATGGGTGTGTAGGAGGTTCCAGGGTACATGAGTGATTGAAAGAATCCTGGTAAGAAGCTTTCCACAAAATGTAAGTTTAACAGCCTTCAAATATGCAAGGGTCTTCTGCCACAAAGTTTGTCCACATGGCTGGGGAATAAGTTAAGAAAAAGAGAGATTATGTAACAATATAGAAGGGCCAGCTCAGATGCCTGGAAAACTTTAGGATTTTAAGGGTAGTGACACAAAAATAGACTGAATGGAGGTGTCATAGAGTCCCCATCACTAAAATGTTTAAGGGCAGATTAGACAAGCTCTTGCCATGTATGACATGGTGTACAATTCATCCTGTCAGGACAGGAGGATGGATTAGATGACACCATGAAATCCCTTCCAGCCATATGACTATGTAGAAGAACAGAATATACACCCACTGTAATTTATAGCCTGTTTCAGCTTTACTGCTTCTCTTCATATTTTTTTCTTGTCACCTTTGCTGTTCTGTGATAAAATAACTGATGGAAAAAGGGTTTATTTGCTGAATTACTTCTGTGATTTGCATTAAGGAAACATTGAGACCATAGCAACCCCAAGAATACTGGACTCTTCAGGGGCCAGGCAAAACTAAATAAGCTGTGCCTCCTTCATGATATCAGTAATTGCTTTACACTTACAAGGTCTCTATGTTTGTCCCATAAACAAGGTAGAAAATACTTTGAAATTTTTGTCCCAACATGCAAGATAGTGACAAGGAGGGAAAGACATGGATAACACAAACATGGATTGCTCAGTACTGAGGAAAGGAGTGATCTACAACTTCCCCAATGCATCTGGAGAAAGCAGAGCAAGCTGCTGTGTGTGGGGTTGTCCAGAGCAACAACCTAAATGGAAAGAGCCACAACTTCCTTTCAGCCCACATATCTGATGCACTTCCCATGAAAACCACTGTGAGGGAGGGAGGGAGGGAGGGAGGGAGGGAGGGAGGGAAGAGAGCTGAGAGAGGAGACTGCAGGCATCACACTCTGGTTCCACCCCAGAGCAGAGCTGAGCTGGGCTGGGCTGGGCTGGGGCTGGCTGTAGCTTGGGTGTGCTTCTGGTTACAGGAGGGCACACTTCTAATTGAGCTGGAATCTTTCTGAGCAGGATTTCTAGACACAATAACTAATTCCAGCTGATGGCCATTAAGTGCCTTAGAGTTCAGCTGTATGATGCACCCACCTTAATTCAAAGTGTTAACTAGGCTCTGATAATTTGACCACAGCAAATGCCAGTGAAAGTTTTCTGTTCACAACTCAAAATCTCAGAAATCATAGGAAGGACATGTTGAAAATCAGTTTAAAGGTGGTAACTTCTTGAGTTTTGGGACTTCTTTATCAGAACCCATTCAAGCATCAGTCTTACCTCCCTCAATTTCTGCACAGATTAGTATGTCTGGAAATCAGCTAGAAATAACTTGTAGTTTTTTCTAAACACTTTTTCTCTGTGTTTGGAGGCTTTACTGACTTTTTGTTATTTCTATTAACTCAGCCCCACTAGAAGAACAGAATATGAATTGTCCTGCTACATTTTGCTATGTGTGTGTGTATGGGTATGTGCATACGTGAGAAGCTTCATTGTGGTCTCGGCTGGGAGAAGATGGCTGATGGTTTTCCCAGAAGTTTCACTTTACCAAACTGTAAAGACTCTAAAATTTCGCTTTACCAAACTGTAGTGATTGACAGTTCAGTGTATAACTTGAATCAAGCCTTATTCTGCAAAGTAGAAATCCATGATGCCACCCTACAGTAGGGATGCTGGGATCAAAAGGAAGCTGGAGATCTTTGTGTCTCTCCATCCTCTCCAACACAGCCCAGATGCCCCAACAAGACTGGATGTTAAATTTTCAGACAGCTCAGTTTCAGCAAGGTGAAATTCATCCCATGTGACTAAACAGTGAGTGCTTCTACACAATTAAAGAACAGGTTCTTTTTTTCTGAACCTGAAATGAGTATAATTTCCTTTATACAAAAAAAGTAAATAACAACTACACACAGAAGAAAAAGGGTCTGTGTATCACATGTTCTCATAACACTTGTGTGGTTATTTACTGCATCTAGGCATGTTGTGAATATGTAAGTGAAGCTGGACCAATTTCATACTGACACAAGCAGTGAAATGACTACCCACTCCTATCAACAATGTGATCTATATCAACAATGTGAATGATTTGTGGATTTGCATAGAACTGATAAGTTATAGCCCTGTGACTTCACAGAGCTTGTAGATTTAGGAATATTTTTGTCAAAGTTCCTCTGACAGTCTCTGTTTGTCTCAGCTATTGAATTTTACTCATGTACTTTCAGATTTAAAATACTACACTTCCATAATCTAAAATAAATATTAGGAGTCCTAAGACAATATATGTGTTCAAATCTCAAGCTGCATCTTGAAATTTCTTTTTTTTTTTTTTTTGGATATAATATTTGCTTTCACCGTTCAGGACTTTATTTCAGTGAATTAAAAACTGATAAATTGCAATGCCCTGAAGGTCCACTAGAGGAATAAATTCTGTCTGAAAAGAGATGAAAGTGACTGACTAGCATAATTTCAAGCCAGTATTTGAGGCCAATTCAAACCAAGAAAATTTAAGTTGAAGAATCCCACCTTTGGTAAGAAAGTTACTACTCATTAGGCATTAACAATGTTCCCAGTCTACCCACAACAGCAAAATGCTGCAAGTTTAAAGCAAACTATTAGAAAGGTTACCAAAACAAAGGTTACATATTAAACTTGGAAAAGTAAGATTATAAATAAATGCTATGCTTTTCCTTATCTAAAAGAAGCACTCATACAACTGAAAATGCAGCTTGGTTTTTAAATTATCGTTTCTCAGATCTCTTCAGAGAGAAGGACATGGCAAGGCTGCTCTGGCACATGGTGCTTTGTGATTAGAAGCCATTGTCTGGACTGCTGGAGGGGCAGGCCTGGCCAGGAGCAATGGGAATCTCTGCTGAGCTGGGTGGGAATGGCTCTTTGTACAGCTCTGCCTCTGCCTGAGACACACTGTGGGGATTGCAGGGTTACATTGCTTGGGACACTGCTCTTAATTAAAATGCCTCTAACACCCTGGAGGGCTGGAAAAAAAATCGTGCCTGAAATGACAGGGATAGAGAGCAAGCAGAGAAAATGCTAAAATATCCTCAGAAGCCATGTCAATATCTGATCTGAAAAGCTGTCAGGATCTCTCACTGGTCAGTGACCCCAAGAAGAGTTCCAAAGTCTCTTTTCCCAGCCTGGTGCTTGAAGAAGGAGTCAGGGCTCTTCATTTCTCAGTCTCAAGGTTGTTTATTGTATCTTATCTATAAAAAATTTTCTCCTGTCCTGCCGAGGTCCATCCAGCAGGACAGTTCCAGGCACTCTGCCTGCCCCCAGGGTGGTGTTATGTCTTTATACTAAAAACTACATGTACAATGTTTACAATTACTTTCCAATACCTATCACCTATGTTAGACAATGAGCTTCTACTCTAAACCAGTCTAAAAGTGCCAACATCACAGCAGAAGATGGAGGCCAAGAAGAAGAAGGAGAAAGGCAGGACATGCCCAGATCCCTCCATCTTGCACCCTGAACCCCCATTCTAAAAACTCCAAAATCTACTTTTTCACCTTGGGATAAATTCACTATCCTACCATTCTACCCAATTTGTCATGGCTTGCAGATCTTCATCTAAGGTTGGTAATTTGCTCCACAGATCATAATCAAAACCACAGGGCATTTTGGGCTCTGTGCCAGGGTCTCTGAGCCCCCTGGCAGGGGTCCTGGCCATCCTGGACAGCCAGAGGAATGTTCTGGGGTCCCACAAAAAGCAATCTTTACTGATACATTTAGGAACATGACAAGAAATTCTGAGCTGCATGTGACAGTGCAGAGCTCCCAGCACAGTTCAGAGCTCCCAGCACAGCACTGCACAGCAGCAGGCAGGGCTAGAGGCTTTTATCTCCTCAGGAGCCCCAGGCAGCTGACAAACAGAGCTCTCACACACTACCTGAGGCTGTGGGAGGGTCTTGACCTGTCCCCCTTCTTCTAGTAAAGGCTGCATCACCAAGAAGCATCCTTGAATGGCCACTTTGCTTCCCACCCTGCCTCCCCAGGGCCTCCAGTGCTTTTTCCTATTCCTGCTGCCCAGGATAACCACAAAGATCACCCCTGTGCCACAGCAGTGGCCATGGCCATCTGAGGCTATCTGAGCCAGAGTTCACCCACCCTGAAAGGACAGAAAGGGATCTAGCTCAGTACTTCTCCTACCTAGCAGAAAAAGCTGCTGTAGAGCACCCAGGGCCAAAGATCTGAGGAGTTTTGCTTAATTCTGTGAGCACTGCATGCTATCAAAGGCTGAGGAGCTCAATCTTCACCCCTGCACAGCTGCCATCAGCAAAAGCAGTGGAGAGAACAGGGAGAGAACAGGGAGAGAGCAGGGAGAGAACAGGGAGAGAACAGGGAGAGAGCAGAGAGAGAACAGGGAGAGAGCAGAGAGAGAACAGGGAGAGAGCAGGGAAAGAACAGAGAGAGAACAGGGACAGAACAGGGAGAGAACAGGGAGAGAGCAGGGAGAGAACAGAGAGAGAACAGGGACAGAACAGGGAGAGAGCAGAGAGAGAACAGAGAGAGAACAGGGAGAGAACAGAGAGAGAACAGGGAGAGAGCAGAGAGAGAACAGGGAGAGAGGAGGGAGAGAACAGAGAGAGAACAGGGAGAGAGCAGGGAGAGAGCAGGGACAGAACAGGGAGAGAGCAGGGAGAGGGCAGGGAGAGAGCAGGGAGAGAGCAGGGACAGAACAGGGCACCTGTCCCAGCAGTCAGGGGATGCCTGTGTCCTCTTCAGTGTCAGCTTCTGGGATGGGCTCTTCCCTGCTCTGCAAATCTTCTGGACTTGACAGATGAATGTTCCCACAGTGACCTTTTTGCCCAGCCTCTGGCTTGTTCTGTGAATTACAATCTCTCTCCAGCTCCTTCCACTCAGCTCCTAGCACATTGTCCCCACACTGAAATCAGACCCTTCCCTGCTGCATTCCAGAATCACACCAACTCTTCATTCTTGCACACTTCTCCCAACTCTTCAGCTTGGTTCCTCCTACAAATCTCTTTTTAATGTCTTGCTTTGTCATTCCTCTTAATCTGGCCTACGAAAAGTCTTTTTTTTTTTTTTGACAGTTCTCTGCAAAAACCTTGACAAATTTGTTTCCACATTCAGATTTCCTACTTACCATTCCCAGGTGCTTCTATTAGAATAGACAACAGCTGAATGACTAACAGTATTGCTGGTCCAAGAGAAATATGATAGAGTACAGTTCAAGGTGGATTTGCAATGCACATTTTTCATTACAAATTCAGAAAATTGAGCACAATATAGAATTTGTTGAGACAACAAACCTGGGGATGTAGGCAGGTACCCCTGAGTCATGAGAACTACAGTATTTAGTGGCACAATAGACCCAAGATGTCTCAAGGTGACTGTTCAGGTGAAAATGCTGGCCTGTGACCAAGGCTCAGCTATTAAAATTCATTGTTAGGAGTACTGCAAACAAGTCTCTTCTGCCACTTAGCAGAGAAGTCTGAACACTAGTGTGAGTATTAATGAATTCCGTGTGGCAATGAAGTTGTTTCAATCTGAGGCTGTTGGAGTTCTCTTTAGTCCTTACCCAAGATGCACCACCTGCCACTACCCACTGTTTAAATGTTTTAGCATCATGCTCTCTGCTTTTGTGGAAAGGGGTTTCTTTGTCAGACATCCTTGAAAACTAACTATTGTGAGCTGGTGTGCTGCCTACAAAGAGGGAAACATATATGCATATTTATTTTACAGAGATAACATAAGTCCAAAAGCTATTGTAAACTCACAGAACATTTTCACATGCATAATAGATATTATCCACATGTGGATGTTTGTCATAGGTGTGCATATACATGTGTGTACATCTAAAAGGATCAACCTAATATAAAAACTAAGCCTGCTCTATTAGGGTCTGAACTGATCTGAAGTCTGAGCTAGTAGTAAAGATCACTTTACTTACATTTTTTTTCTTATTTTGAATTTTTGGGAAGTTCCTCAAGCCTACACAGAGCTATGTGAGCACCAGAACACTGCTCATTTATGGACCACCATTCTTTTTTGGGATGGGGGCTGTGTTTCTTGCTCGGTTACTTTTCCTCAGCGACAGTGTCAAAGCCCATGAGGAGATCCTTAGTGCCATGGCAATACAAATCTCAGTGATATTTCTGAATGAACTAGTACACCTCGGAATGTTTGGCTATTTCTCAAACAATTTCTGCTTCCCATAAGTTTTATCTGGGTTTTATCTTGTTGGTAAAAGCCAACAAGAGTGCCCCTGCTCCTTACCTCGGTAGGAGCTGTGATTGTCCTTTGCGCAAGGTGGCAGCAAAAGAAAGCTCTTCCAGCTCCTTCCTCTCTCCCCTGCACTCCTCCTGCTAAGGAGAGCAACTCCTTCAACTTTATTAATTGTGTTTTAAAACCCAACTGTTGCTGGTGGTTAATATATGTCTGAACAATACATGGAGTTACTGATGCCTTTTACATTGGGAGCACTGTCACATTTCACTCTCGATTTCGTTACCAATATTCCCCTAGGGAAAAGCTAGGAAATTGAATGCAAAGAAAGGAAAACTATGAGACAAATCCCCCTTAAATCACTGATTTTACCTTTATAACTTTATTTTTAAAACAGGGTATTTTTCCAATGAAAACACAATGACTTTGGGAGAAAGGATTGAGTCCAAGAAAAATAAAATAAAATAAAATAATAAAAAATAATAAAAAAAATTAAAATGTTAAGCTCTGGGCTTAATTAAGGCATTATCACATGTCAAATTGTGACAAATTGTGATGGAAGTACCTGTGGTACACCATGTTTCAGCATAATAATTTGGTTTGTCAGTAGGAATAAGTAGTCTGGAGAATCTGCCTTTGAAGTCCCAGTTAGCAGATATCTAGATTAAATAAAAATGTGGAGTCCACCCTGCTAGTTCTGCTGACCCTAATTAACATTTGCTGTTTGGATATTTTTGGAGGGGGTTTTTATTTGTTTTTTGGCTTGGGGAAAAGATTTATTTCATTGAATGGAATGTTTTACTGCAAATATTAGAGTTGATGAAGCTACTTTAAGGTTCATTAAGCCTCAAAATACTCCTAACACATATTCCCCATATGGAAGAAAACCTTGGGTGAATATTTAATAACCTTCACAGATTTGACCCTTTAAAGTCAATAGAAGTAATAAGAATAGCAGCAAGAAAGCAAGCTTATTTTGAAAAGCCAGGGATTACTCACCTTGAAAGTACAATATAGTAAATATGTTCTTTATTCTAGAGGCATGGTAAAAGAACAGCCTGTCAGCTTTGGATATGAACATTCTCTACAACCTTAAAGCTTGTTCTGATGAGAATAACCTTATTCCAAAACCACTGTGTTTAATAAAAATTACTTCCAGAATTTGAAGAATATTTTATTATGGAATACAAAAATACTATCTATGTAAAAACAATAAGTTAGTTTATTTACAATACTTTACACTATCCTGCTCTGGGGCTTCCTTTGCACCGGACTTCTTGTCATTATTTTACACACCTTTATAATTTTAATTATAATTTTGCACAAAGCATTTCCAAAAGCATGTCATCCATGTTCACTGCTCCAATGATGGGCCTGAAGAATAATTCAGCAACCACATTAGCATTAATAGATCTTAACAAGGAGAGAACAACATTCAGCTTGGCAAATCTGGCTTCATCACCTCTGTGAATGAGTCTGACATGTTCATTTAGAGCTTGTTGTGCTTCCCTCTGCAATCCTTCAATGTACTGAGTACACTGCAGTCCAGGTAGATCTGAAAAGAAAAATAAATTATTTTGTTTATATATTTTTGTTTATAAAACAATATTATTCTTACAGAACAACTCCTAACAGCTCACAGACTGTAATTATCACTCAAGGAAAGAAGCAAATTAAATTGCTAGAGGACTTCCTATATGCAAAGCCAACATGCCAAATTTTATTGGACAGGTCAAATTCTTATCATACTGGTTTTCTTTTTTTTCCACAGAAGGTTTGTTTTTTCTTCACAAACCTAAAACCTTATGTTTGTCAACATAACTTAGGTGTTAAACAAATTAGTTGATAAAAACTTTGATTGAAGAATGCTCTCCAAAACACCATTACAGCAGGGAAGACAAGAAAAATAACTTTTTCAATTTTTCACTTCTGCAAAAATGCATTGTTTACATTTAAGGCTTCTTTTGACTACTGCTTCTACTCCAATTTATAAGTGGCAAGAAGTACTGACTCCAGCAGGAGACAGGAAGTTTCCCAATGAATGACAGTAAGGATACTGAAAGATGGAAGGTGCAGAATTAAGGCTTTATGTGACCATAGAATCATTTTGAGTGGAAAAACCTCCAAGATCACTGAGTCCAGCCATTAACCTAACACTGCCAGGTCCACCACTAAACCATTCTCCCAAGCAACATATCTACACATTTTTGAACACTTTCAGGGATGGTGATTCAACACTTTCCTGGACAGCCTGTTCCAGTGCTTGGCCACCCTTCCAGAGAAGAAATTTTTCCTTCCAGGACAATGCCTCTGTCTTTTTGCATTAGACCAGCTTCCAAATTTGACTTGTGTAACATAAGCTTCGCCTTAACTATTGTAACTTTTCTCTCTTATCTGTATAGAAAGCAAAGCTACAAAAGAGGATGATAAATGCAAAGTACCACTACAGGAACCTAACCATCAATAACTCCCAGTTTGGCAGCGGGAGCACCAGCAGAGCCTGTCCCACTTTCACAGGATACTGCCACACTTGGGAAGTGCCATATCCAGCCTGCCATAGCCTGACCGCCTTCCAGGTCAGTCAACAACGCGATAATAAGTCACTTGGTAGAGCTGCATCTATGGGATTCTCCACAAAGAGAGACGGCAAAAAAAAAAAAAGAAAAGTAATAATACCCCGATCATAAGTGCTACACCCAAAGCCACAGCAGCACTTTGCTGCTGGAAGCCCCGAGCCTTCCCTGCCCTGCGGGGCGCGCAGATCTCCGGGCACGGCACGGGCAGAGCCGCTCCCCTCGGGCCGGGCAGGAGAGATCCCGCAGCTCCAGGGAAACGAGCAAGGAGCCTCTGCTGTCTCCCAGCCTTCTCTAACCGACTGCCAGGCGCCTGGAATTCGCTTTGTTCGTGGAAAGCATCTGTGGAAAGCGCCAGCCCTCCGGACCCCAGACCGAGCTGCAGCCGGACTCCCTCCCTGCCTGCGGCCGGGGTCTTGCGGAGGCGGCAGAAGGTGAAACTTTGCTCCGCGTCCCTCTCCTCAGCATCTTTCTCACCCCGCGGAAAGCCCCGGGTCTGCCCCGCTTCCCTGGGGATGCAAGCGGGCTCTCCCCTGTGGCAGAGAGACCCCGCTGCCCGCCCGTCCACTCACCCGGGTTGAAGAGCACCGTCCCCTTGAGGTAAGCGTACTCTTTGGTGCTGATGTCCAAGCTCCAGCACTTGGCCAGGAAGCCCTTGATAGCCTGGATCTCGCCGGCCGAGGGCAGGTGCGGGCCGTGGTGCGGCCGGCCCGGTGCCGGTGCCGGTGCCGGTGCCGGTGCCGGTGCCGGTGCCGGTGCCGGTGCCGGTGGGCGCTCGCCGTGCTGCCGGGCAGTGAGGATGCGCTGCAGCATGCTGGGCTCCGCGCTCTCCACCGTCTCCAGGTGCACCCGCTCCTGCGCCAGCCCCAGCAGCAGCAGGGGCGCCCAGCAGCTGCGGACCAGCAGCAGCTGCTCCTCCAGCGGCAGCTCCTGGAAGCAGGGCACGTTCTGCACGAAGCGCAGCGTCTTCACCAGCACGGCCGAGGCCGCCTTGCAAGCCACCTGCGGGCTCCGCAGGGCCACCCTCCGCCGCGACCCGCACGGGCAGCCCCGGGGCGCCGGCCCGGCCGCCGGCGCCGCCCGCTCCTCCTGGCTGCGGAGGATGCTGTAGAGGATGCTGCTGTGCCGCCGGCCCTCCGCGCAGCAGCGGCACGCCATGGCACCCGCGGGTCCGGCGGGGGCCGGGCTGAGCCGGGGAGGCTCGGCGGGGCGGTCCCGGCCTCCTGCTCCCGCCGGCAGACGCGCACCGCTCGCCCTCTGCCCGGCTCCGTAACTTATTTATAGCCGGCGGGGGTGTGTGCGTCTGTGTGTGTGTGTGTGTGTGTGTGTGTGTGTGCAGCCGCAGGCGCTGTGCCGGCCGTTCAAAGGGGCAGACACTCTTTACTGGCTGGAAAAGAGGCGGGGGGGAGGAGGGGAGATGAAAAAAATAACCAAACCCTCCTCCTCCTTCCCTGAGACAGCGATACCCGGGGGGAGCCGGCGAGCCGGCCGCCTCTGCCCGCAGGCTGCGGCGCGACCAGCGGCAAACTGCAGCCTCCTCGCCCAGCGCGGGGCCGCGGGATGTCCCTTCCCGGCCCCTCTTTCCGAGTCCCATCCCGGCTGATGTTATCCCGGGATGCTTCGACAGGGCAAGGCAGGGCAGGGAAGCTCCTGCTGCTCTCGCGTTTTGCTACTGTAGGGAGCGGCTCCCGCCCCTGCGGGACCCCACCGAGAAATGAGAACCGGCCCCGCTGCCTTCGCAAGCACCCGAGAGGTCTCGGGAGGAGAGAGAAAGGGTGTATTGGTGAAGAAAGGAGGGCTGAATTGGGCCAAATTGTTAAATTCCCGCCGGAGGGCAAAAAGGTGACCCCACCAATGACATCGAGGACTTTTGTCAATGCCTGCCCTAAGGAGTGATGCCTTGTGTGCCAATGAACTGCACAGTGCTGCCGTGCGGGAGGGAGAGTCGGACACGTCCCTGCCCAAATGGGTGCTCTGTGAGGGTTGCAAACAAGGACCTGTCAGGGTGCCCTGGGGCTGGTGCAGCTGCAGCACCCACTGGGATCCCCCATGGAACCACTCCCATCAATAATTCCCCTGCTCTGCCTGTCAGCACCTGGCCCATCTTTCTGATGTCATTTTGTTCCATCCGTTTGCATTATCCCTTCAGGCTCTGCTTCTCCATGAATCCCTCCTCTTAGATATTTACTTTTCTGTGACTCATGTCCTCCAAGCGTCATATGAACTCCAAAGCAAGGAATCCTCCCATCCCTCCAGGCCTTGATGTTTACACAGGAAGGACAGGGGACTCATGATTGACAAATATGGATTCTTGAATGAAAAATAAACACCTTCTCAGCTGGGCTAAATAAAAGTGTGTGCAGCAGAGTGGATAAACACTACAGAAAATGAAATTACTTCTATCTCCTGCATATGGGCTAAAACAGAAACATTTTCTGGTTCATGTGATCTGGAAGAACCTTGACAGAGAATTAGAGAAAGTAGCTGGTTTTAAGCAAAATTCTGTACCTTTTCCACCAGTATCTGCTACCAAGAGAAGACTAAATCACCCTTGAAAAGCTGCATTTTCTTTCCATAAAAGTGTTTTTTGCTTTGGTGTTGTTTTTGGTTTTGGAGGGTTTTTTGTTAATTTTGAGGGTTTTGGGTTTGGTTAGTTGGTTTGTTGGGGGTTTTTATGCAAATACCATTGAGTGCTTTGGATTTTGTAGAAACTAAACAATTTTGGGCTGGATCTTGGCAACTTCTTTTCCCTATGAAGTCAGTCCTACCCTGTCAGCTTACACAGGTATAGAGTCACACAGTCTTTTCCCTCTAAGTTTTTCTTCACAATTGGACTCAGAGGGGATATTCTTTAAAAATGATTTGTGCTTTTTGTAAGGCACTTTCCTACAAAGTTATATAAAACACTGATGGGCTACCTCTCTCAAGTAAACCTTGCTTTACAAACACAAGCTGTCCAACACCTAGATTATCATACTTTTGGTTTTATCTATGAAACGCATTTTCCACAGACCCAAAGATGATAAAGCCCTTTATTGGCTTTGCAGTGGAAGAGAACTGCTACAGTGCACCAATTCAGAAAGTTCGCTGACAGGTCAGTGCTTTCACCAAACATTCTTTAAGAAAGAAAAGGTGCTAGATTTACAAAACAAATGTACTAATACTAAATATTACCAACTTTTTCATTTGGGTAGTATCACTGATAATGACAAAACAGTCATTTATTTGTCTAGAATATTTCTTTGCCATTCTAGGTTGTTTCCTCTTCTAGTCATCAGTGTTTCTTCTGCATTAAGATTTTGGATGGTTTCTTTGAGCCCTTTTTGTCTATTTCCTTTTTAGTTTTTTTGGGAAGGGGTTGTTCACTAACTTCAGAGGTAAATCTTGCCAATTTTTACAAAAAGAGTATTGCTAAGCTTTTACTTGTCTTTAGTGGCATTTCTCCTATGAGGTACAGATCATTAGCCTGACCATGGAATCTAGATGTGTTTTTTATGAATGTTAACTTGGAAAATATCTATGGGAAAGCACGGTGCAGCTGAGACTGGAATCATTGCCTTTGCAGCTTTGACCTTGGACTCCAACTGTGGGAATGTTCTGCTTATTATGGGAGGATGCTGCTTACACAGGGCTATAGACAAAGGAAATATTTGTAAATATAACTTTTATACCAAGTCTACAATAGATTTTTTTTTTCCCTGTGTAGCAATATTGGTTGCAGGTGTTCAATTTTTCAAGGTATTTCTTTTTCAAACAACTCTCAAATGTAGATGCAATTTGTCTGTTATATAATGATTTTGCTGACTCTTCATTTTCTAAACAAACTTCTACAAAAAGACTTTGTCTTTGATAATTATAAAATGTATACCCCACACTGTAACCAAAACTTGGTTTACTATGCAGTGCCAGAAATCACATTGCTGCAGTTACAAGTGTACTTCCTTCTCTGACAAGTGCATGTAAATACTCATTTCTCTCATTCTAATTCTTAATGTACTCAGATACACATGGAAGTTTATTTTATTCAGGGTAGATCATCTATTTCCAAGCTAAAACATTAAGAATGTTTTAATTTATTTATCCTATAAATATTTATTTGTGTTTTTCATGTTGGTATTTAGCAATTTGTTCAGTCTTTATTTACAAATCTGGGTTCTGCCTGTCCATGCAGCATTCAAACTAAGTTAACAACAAAGCATTCTATTTACAACCAAAACAAAAATCCCAAACAGAAGCCAAACTGTTTGATGGAAAATGCATGAAAACCCTTTTAGAATAAAGGGAAAGTGCCTGGTTTCTGCTGGAAGATCTGGTGTTACATGGGTATTACCAAGCTCCTTGTGGTACAGTCATGAATAGGTTTACAAGCTTCCAGACAAAGGATTGTGTGTTTGTATTGTTTGGGGCTTTTTTGGATTGTTTTTGTTTTGGGTTGGTTGTGTGTGTGTGTGTGTGTGTGTGTGTGTTTGTGGTTACAGGGTTTCTTTAACTCAGACAAAGCCTTGGATATGGAGGTGATACAGGGCAGTCTTGGCAGCCTCACTCGCTCATGTTGCTGCTCAGTGTCTCCCTATCACTCATCTGGTAGCACATTTGGTTCTTGGCCAGAGGGCAAGACTTCAGTTCCAGAACAAGACCAAACAAGCATTTGTTTTTATGCCATCGGTGCTTCAGTGCACCATCAGCTTGAGAAAAGCTTTTTTCCAGCTTAGAATTTGATCCTGATGTCCTATAAATGCACACTATTCCTTTTAGTGTAAGTGCTGAAAAATAAAATATGATTTTAAGATCAGATGTAAAGCAGACTCAATTTGGTGATTAGCATAAGAGAAGTTAACTTTTTTTCTACAGAAAAACAAAGTTTAATGTGGAATATTGCTATAAGGATATGATAAGCAATATGTCTTATGTAAAAATAAATGCTTTGTTAAAACAAGGTTTTAGAATTTAAGTATATTGCTGCTTTTCATTCTTTTCTCATTGTGACTATCTGTTAGTTAGACTGACCACCATTCACATTTCCCCTATTTTTTCCTGGGGTGTTTTTTGAAATGTGGGGATTAAGGGAAAAGTAGTTCTACCTATGTGCTGTACCACACACTCCTGATGGCACTATTGTCCCCTTCCTGGAGGGACAACGGATTCCTGAGGAGAAGCATCCTGAGAGCTTGGGCCAAAGATAGCTGAGGTGGACCCAGGTCCAGAGAGATGATGACCAGAAATTCCAGAACTTTTCAGTTTCCCTAAGACTGTGATTTGACAGTGTTTCTGTATCATCTAACAGTATGTGCTTGTTCTGGAGCAGGATGAGCATGTGGTGACATTTTTATGGAATTAGCCAGAGTATATAAAAAGGAGTTTATTCCAGGTTTAGACCTTCCTGCCGGATGCTTGAAAGCAGATGATATCTAATCTGGTATAAATTGTAATGGTACAAAATCAGCCTTTTAACACATCTTAAAGAAACCAGAACATGCAAAAGGGAATAATAATAATAATAATAATAATAATAATAATAATAATAAAAGAAGAAGAAGAAGAAGAACAAGAACAAGAACAAGAAGAAGAACAAGAACAAGAACAAGAACAAGATGATGATGATGTTGTTGTCAGTTCTTTGTAAAATGTGGCCATGGCAGTTTGGATGCAGAAATAGCAATTCTGAATATCAATTTACTCTTATTGGACCATGCACTCCACTGTCAGATTTCCACTGGCAGATAGCAAATTTAAGGAGGCCTCACATACCCCAGGCCTGGCCTTTTTTCCTTGTACCCATATGTTAATTCATCTTACCTAATGCTAGTTATTCTGTTAGAGTTAACTAGGTTTGGGGGTGGGCAAAATTAGGCAAAGAAGCAAACTTGTAAACCTTTTACAGTGAAAGGCACTCAGTTGTTTCCCATTAAAAAAAGATTAATTGATCTTTGGGCTTTGTAAAGAGCTGCGGGCCCCAGCAATCCAAAACTGTATAAGCATACTTAGATATGCTATTGGGGTTTCAGCGTTTAGATATAAGTAATAACTTATATTTTGGCCCAAAGTGAGTTCATGGGGCTCCCAAACATCTGTCAGTGTGCAATGCTTCAGGGTGCAGTCCCCCTAATCCCTCCTGAGCCAATCTAGCAGCTCACTGGAGCTGAGAGGTGACTCCCACAAAAGTGTTGTTGTTGCTGCTTTCCTTGTCCCAGCTCTGGCGCACACCTGCTCCTTCGGTGAACCAAATCTTCTTTCTAACCTGGTAACATTTTTTTGACAGCCATTGCAAGAAAAATAGCAGAGAAATGAGGTACCTTGAAATGTGATTTCCATGCTTTATTTCATGCAGTGACACTTCTGAAGTATCTGCCCCACCTGAGAAGTTGGAACACTCGTGATACAGCAGAATTGTCCCTGGTCAGTCAACAAAAAACTGACACATCAAGGAAAAAGCCATGTAGTATTCTGCTAATTGAACTGAATTGAATTCAGCTAGGGCTAAAAAGGGTGCCAGAGCAGGTTGAAAGGTGTGGTCTTACCACCCTTCCAGGAGAATGGAGAAAGAGCAGGAATACCTCTGCAAACCTGTATTCCACTCAGCCACCGAGTGGAACTGCTCCCTCAGGAAAGTAAAGCCCTAAATCTTGAGAGCAGAAAATATTAGGTATTGTGGGAGAGGGCTTGTAACAAGCTTTGGTTTTAAATTATTCTTTTAAATATCATGCAAAATTGATCTGTACTCTTTCTAATGGCACTTGAATAAGGGACTTGTGTTATAAAATACTAGTGTAAAAAATAGCTTTCAGTTACTTACCTTGAAGAACACATTGCTGATACAGAACAACAGATGGGTAACAGGCAAAAAGCTCAATTAAGTTAAATACTGTTCAAGGTTGTGGCTTAAAGAATAAAACACATTCTAGCTCTACAGTGGCAGGAGGATACTATGTATCCATTGCACCAATTTTTAAGTTCAAATTTCTGTATGTTACTGCAGCTAATTGTCTGAGGCTGGTGAGTTCACAGATACACTTTCATTTGTGATTAATATCATAGGATACTCTGCTAATAAAATTTCCATTCAAATAGGCCTATAATTTGGCATGTATTTTATCTGAATATCAATGAGCAGGTTTTTTAAATCCATACATCTTTCTATAGGTTTTAATTCAGACACATTTCATCCAAGTTGGGTATTTAAAATACTGTCCTCTGGTGAATCAGTGATATAATTTCTCATTAGGTCAAATTTGTGTTATGGTATTAAAGCTGTATTTCTTTATTTTTTACTATTCTTCAAACATGAGTTTGAAAGGTACATATTTAATTTAAAGGTTCACCTACAATCTGTATCACAAATACTTATGATCTTCAAATATCTTCAGCAGTTCCTTGTGCTCTTTGCTTCAATCACCATTCACCAGGTTTCTAAATTTTCTACCCATTTTGTAGCTAACAGGGAAATCATTTGGCATTCTGTTCTGCTGGCAGACAAAGCAGACTCTATCTTTAGTTTTGTCAAAACAATCACATTAGCTTACCCTCTTTAAAGGAAGGATTTTTCTAACCCAGATCTTTCCTACGCAAGCGGATTAGGGAGTGACCCAGCAGTCCTGTTGGTACATTCAGTGCAATTGCTGTCATTGATAGCCCAAAGTACAGGGGGAAGTGCTGACATCTTAATCTAGCCAAGCTGCAGCCTGACAGCATCCTTGGCTGGGCTGCAGCTCAGACTTTGAGGCTGAGGGACCATCAACTCCCCTTTCTGCTTTCCTGAGGGCACTGCTAAACCCAGAGCTGTGGCTGACTGAGTGCAGCTTCTGCTCAGCGCTGTGCCCCAGCAGGACAGCATTCCTCTCAGTTTGCAAACTCAGGCCAAGACATTAAAGTCCACTGGTTGTTTATCCAGGTTTTTGCAACTCTTATATATAATAAAAGTTATAATACTCAATAAATATAAAATTAGCATCGTGTTGCTACTTTCCAGATTCTGCTTATAACTGCTAGGTTTTGATTACACATTTCCCCATTAATTTAAAGTCATAGGAATAATCCCTGTCAATACCCACCTCGTTTTTAATAAGTGAAACATATTGTATCTTATAAACAACTTTCAAGCTAAAACTTTGAAGGTCCTTTTTCTCTTTAGACCTGTTTCTTAGATATCCTTTGTGCCATTGCAACACTTTTGCCACTTTCTAAAAGCCTTTGAAGTGTGGACATCATAACTTTACAGAGGGTACCACTGGTGCTGTTCCCACCAGTGCCAGAGGGAGAGACAGTCACTCCCCAACTCACATTTATTATTCTACTCTCCTACATTAAAGAATCATTAGTCTTTGGGGTCAGGATTGCATATTTCACTGGGAACCCATGTCAGACTGCTCCTCTTCTGTGACATCTTACATAGCTTTCTGATCTTCTTTCAAGAACAGAGCTGTTTATTAGCAGAGGTAGGATGTCTTTCTTGTTTCAATTCTCCATTCGGCTGCATTACCACGTCTTCCATGAGAACAGGTCCAGCAATCCAAGGGGAGAGTTTTTCTGGCCTTCAATTACTTCTCCTCGTCACCATTGATCCCCATTTTCATCCATGAATGCCTACACATCTCTTGAGTTGGAGATGGAAATTTTTTTCCTCAGTAAGTGTGTTTTGTTCATTGTAATTTTGTGAATTTCTTAAGTCACTTTTTGCTATTGCATAGTGCTGATGTTTTAAGTGGTATGTTATGTCACTCAGAAAAATGCCTCACCAGAATTCTAAAGAATATTGTGTCTGAGTAGTTTCTTTTGGCTTGGCCTAGACAGAGTTGAATATTTTAGTGCACTACTATAAAAATTTAATTTTTCTCCTCATAACTGAAATTTTTCATGTAATGTGTTGTGTTAGAAAGATGCGCACAGTATTTTATGATAAAAAGAAAAAAAAAAGAAGAGAAAAGATTGTGAACTTGAATCTTCTGGTGCTTCTCATATCTAAAGACTTGAGTGGTAGGAGTTGCATTTTTTTAGGTCCACTTCTTGAAACATTCTGAAGCCTCTATATACTGGTATACTGGTATATACCTCTATATACCTCTATATACCTTTATATACTACTATTTCAGTAGTAACACTGAAATCAGTAGCATAAATGTCACTGAAAACCTCAGCCAAATCAAGGATCATATGCTATTTTACAGTTAATTGTTCAATAAGGATGTAACAGGCAATTGATTTAATGATGTTTGGCTTGTTCTGCCTTGAATACTAATTAAGGAATAAAGGAAGTACATTGGATGGTGGTAGAGTAGCCATAACATGTAACATAGAAAATAAACATGGAGAGGAAAACTTTAGCTTAGAAAACTGGAAGAAGAAATTTTGAGATTATGAGAAATAAAGAAAAGAAAATGACAAAGAACTGAAAACACAGAAAGACCTGCAGGGAATAGATACCTTTTAAGAACAGACAGAATTAAGATAGTTGGTCCCATAGAAAAAGAAATTATTGATAAATACTTTTCCTTTAATTCTCATGCAAATCATACTTTACATAGATCTCTCTTTTTATTGAAATTTCGCCAGAATATGATTATTTTGCTATTTCTTTACTACCTCTATCATATCAAAGCATGTCTTTCTAGGTTTTGTCTCTGAAAATTTGGGTTCCTTAGAAGAGGCAGATTGTGAATTCCTTCTATCAAAATTTTGTCATTTATTTTGCTTACTTTTATGCACCATGCAGAGGAAAAAAAGCCCACAATGTCATAATTGACACTTCTTTATCTCTCTCTTACATCCAGGAACATACTCAGTTTAAATATTCCATTTTTTTCCAGTCAAGTTTTCTCTGTAGACCTGTAGCACAGTAAATCACATCATTACCTTGTCCTTTAATGTGTCAGAACTGCAGGTCTGAGAATTGAAGCTGTTGCTGATTGTAGATATTAATATTTCAAACTTTCACCAATTACATGAGGGTTAGTTTCATTAAAACTGTCATATTTGCTTTTGATTTGAAATATGACTTTTTAGTTTTTATTGACTATGTTTTATCCTTGCAATAAAAGTTTTCACAGAAAGCATAGAAAATTTAATCTGATCTTTTGTAGCTTCTTTTTTACTTCTCCTGCAGCAAAATTGTGTTTTTTCCTTTACCAGACTTGGCAAGGCTTAATGCTTTACATGCACAAATCCCAGAAGTTCCCTGATGTTTTTCTCCCATCAGCCTCCTTCCTCTCCACCTCCAAAATCTTTGTCAGTTCAGGTATTTTAAAAATTTCAGTCATGGCCAGGATCTGAATCTTTGACAGACTTTCCCGGTAAGGAAAGAGTGCCTAACTTGGAAGCAGGTCAGGCTACAATTAAAAATGTGTAAAGGAGAAAAATAAAAATTACCTTACTGTAAGAGAAACTGGCTGAGTTTTTTTCCAAGGTCCTGCTTACCAAAGGATATAAAGAGTCTGAGCTACTGCCACAGTAGATGTTGAGCTCCAGCCTGACTCCTGGCATTCTTCTCTGATCTCTGGAATTACACCAGTGTTAGGGCCTATGTAAAATTGTGGTGTCTTGGGCTGTTCAAAGAAGGTCCTCTCAGGTTTTTTCCATCCCACAAAATTAAACAAGAATAGTTTTATTAAGTCTAGGAGGAGTAGCAATGACACAGTGGAAATGACAGTCACCGTCCAAGTCCTCCAGGCTGTCAGCTGTGTCACCTTCATCTAATGGTTAAATTAAACCTGCAGTGGCTTCACATCTCCATTTGGATGAGTATAGATACTCTTAATAACTTTGATTTGTTCCCAGTGACAACTACGACTCCTGAAGTTATGAAGTAGCAGAAAAAGGAAATCTCATGTGTTTCCAGTCTATGGAGACTGTGTTGTTCTCTGAGACTGTAATTTGGGAAGGATGATACACTACTAGAAGAAAATTAACAGTGTTTCCCCAAAACATTTAAAAGCTGAGGTGATGTTGCTGAAGCACCATCATTTCATGTCTCTGTTGCTGACACAGCTTGTGTGGAAGCAGTTTTAATAAAGTCATTACAGGGTCAATGGAAAATCTCTGTACATATCAGAAGTATTTTGAGTGATTTATGTAAGTCCATGGATATTCATTATGATGATGTTCTTTCGTGTTTCCATTGACAGGCACAGCAATGTCACCGGTAATGTCCAAAATAAATTATATCGCCATAAAGCTAGACCTTAAATGCAACAGAATTAAATTTAAGGTAACTGTTAAAGTCTGACAATTAAGGAAAGTTAAAGGACATATTTCAAACAGTAAATTGACCTGCTCTGGGTAAGTGTTGTCATTCAGTAGGCTTTGTGACACAGAAACAGACACATCACCTGTAATCCGTCCTACAAGTGCAAGGAAGGGAATGTAGTGAGAGAGCCTGTTCTAAATTCTCTCACCTTGCCTGGTTTATGGGCATTTTGTATCAATACACTGTTTGCAATGCCCTGTGTCTCTGAGCACTTCAGTTTTCTGTATTAGGTGTTCACCATTGTCTGTAACCATCAAAAGATTCTTCAGTGAGAGTTCATGTGTAAGTACTCATGATTATCCCCAGCAATTGTGCAACTGGCCCCAGAGAAAATAAGGAGTGCTCATGGATTTCCTGATCCAGCTTGCTTTTTTATTGCCATTTATGTGGAATGATGATAACTAAAGACTGAGATGTGTGTCATTGTGCTTAGGATCTTTGACTAGTAATAAGAGACTGTGAACAGTTTGGCACAGGGATTATCACAATTGGCTGAAGAGGATCAAAACTTCAAGGACAAGCAACAAAGATATGAAATTTTTTTCCTGAGATTATTTATAATCAAAAACAGAATTCTGAAGCAAATCAGCTGGTTTGTTTAAGCCAGCAATAAATTTTTCCTTGGGTTCAGTGAGGCCAAGGTTCCTCCCACATATTATGGATTTCCCAGTTTATCCTCCCTTCCACACCAGGCCTAGCATACACCTTAATTTTAAAATACTGCAGGCCATGTTCAACACAGCGTGTTCATTTCCCTGAAGATACAAAACCAAACTGGAAACGTGGTTCTCCAATCAGCTGAAACAGAGGTCAGCCAATTTCCTCACCATGAAGCACTGAGAAATGTGAGCAGTGTTCACAAAGGTCTGAATCATGCTGGCTATTAAATGTTCTGGGTCAAACTGCCACTTTCAGAGAAATAGTGGAAACTAACATAAGAGGGTTTTTTTGTAAAAGCCCTTTAAAAAAGTCAGCATTTCTGGCTACTATACCAACACTGGGAACATTTACCTTTATATCCATCACTGGTGATGTGCCAGAGCCCTTTCTATCCAGTAAGTACTCCAGAGCAGGATCAGTTCTGCAAAATTTCCCATTTCACTTGCATTAATCCCGAGTTTTTATCTGAAAATGCTTCTGTAGGCATTACAGGGCCCCTAACTTCAGGATCCAGTCATATCTGCAGTAGTTTTTCCCAAATATAGAAGATACCAATACACATCTGTGCCATGTTTCTTGAAAGCTTTCACTGCTCCTGGGGAATGGGGCCTGGGGAGAAGAAAAGATGCTTAGAAAAGCTGGATAGGAGGGCTTGTTCCTTCATAATCATCTAAAGCCATCAGAGTGGTGTTTTAGTTCTTTGTGACAAATGAGAACAAGCAGGAAGAAGATCAAGTGAAAGAGAAGATAATTTTCCTATGTTGGAACCTATCATTATGATGAAATTAAGAATACTATTAATATCCTCAAGGACACAATCTGGAAAAAAAAAAAGCCAACATTTTGAGACTCCAACTTAATACACACAATTTGCATGCTGTTATCTTAGATTTGACTGCTAAAAAGGAGTGAAAGCTTCAGTATTTTAATCCAGTGATAAATAGTGGATTAATGAAAAGGGAGAGGCTTTATTTTCCCCATTTAAAGTTGTACCTTCATGAAAGCCCTGCTGTATATCCCATATGCACTATCAGGGCATGTAACTGGTCAGCCCACTGATTTTGATGAGTGAAACACTGCATCTTAATGGTCCTATGGTAAACTGATGAAAAAAAGGTATAAAAATAATAAATCTTGGAGCTATGTATAGAGAAAACATTGCTCTTTGTTTTAGCAGCTTTGCAGCTGCTCAGCTGCTCCATTGCAGACCAAGAGTCATGCAGAGAGGAATGGAAACAAGGTGGTAGAAACAGGCAGAGTAAATTTGTAGAGCCAAACATGTCTGCAGTTTCCCACTAGCTAAGGCTGTTTGCAAATATCAAAAGCTTTATTTGATTCTTAATTGAATGCAAGAGTAATGTGATTTTTTAAATTAAAATGTAAATAATAAGAAAGAAGTCTGTGATTTTTATTTCCATTAAATTCACCCTTGAATGAGTGATTTGGACTGAATACTTTTGTTGACTTTTTTCAGTAAAATGCTTCAGTTGTGCTCTAATTTAAATCATTTTATGGTCATATGATTTTACACTCCTAGCCCTTTATTCTGGTGCTGAGAATTCCGTGTTTAACTCAGGGTAATGAAGAAAATATCCAGTTCAAGGAACAAACCAGCTTTTCTACTTTTCTTTGTTTGTGTCAAGAGAAAATAAGCTATTTCAATAAATTTATACACCAAAAAAATTATAGCAATTTTTATACCAGGGGTGGTATTAAATTTACTTCAGAAATATTTATTCAAATATATTCCTATATGAATGTGCTTTACTCATTCTGAAACAATGCAGCTGCTTCTGAAGACCATGGCTAGATTAATGAACTGAAAGTTCCAAGATTTTTATGACTGCTGAAAAGTCAATTGCTTCCTTAAAACATTCTAATCAGCTAGAGAGGCCATCACAGAGCAACACAGATTCATTTGAGTCACAATGAGATACACATATTTTAATGTAGCCTTCTCTGCCAGCTTTAGTTTTTACTTTCATTTATATCATGCAAGTGTGTAATAGGAATAAAATCAATTTTCCAGTACTTTTGAAAATGAGCAAGTAAAATGCTTGAACCTTTTAGTTCAATGTTCAATTTACCAGTCTGAGGATGCTCGAAATCTTTTGGTTAAAAATTTTTCATCACTTAAGTAAACTCACTGATTTGAAAATTAATTAGATAAGGGAAAAAAATACAACAATCAAAAAACAAAAATCAAATGTCCAAGAAAATGCATTCTTTTAAGAGATGGGAAAAAGCATCAACATACCATGAGTGGCTGAAAAACAATTCATGACCCACAGTGTGATTCCGACAAATAATTTATCAGAAAGTTGTTCCAGAGGTTGTGACCCCCTTGATTTGCCCTCTAGCTCATTTTTTTTTGACTCTGAAAGCCATTCACCATCCATCCATCCATCCATCCATCCATCCATCCATCCATCCATCCATCCATCCATCCATCCATCCATCCATCCTTTTCCCTCTATAGCTACTGGTTTCTTCTATGACTAGTATATTTTATGGTTTTGAGTTAGTTTCTACTAAATCCTCTAGTTAAGGTGATTTTTTTATTCTTTCATTCAGATTCTGTACCATATGAAGAGGTCACAGGTGAGCCAAGTCTTTGTAGTGCTCACCAGTAATGAGGGGGGGCAGAAGCTTGACCAGTGCTCATAGAAATTGCATCCTACCTTTCCAGGGTCGAGTCAGTCCCTGGTTTTCCATTTCACATCCTGTGTTTTGCCATGGTTGTTAACAGTGTCACTAAAAGACCTAAACCTATGGACAGTTCTCTCAGTGCTTAACTTTCAACTCAGTGCTTTAACTTTAAAAAATCTGATTATTTACATGAATTCAAGAAATCTACCCTGAGCATAATATTTGAAACCTTGGAATGTTGGAGAATGTGCCTTTCTGACTCCTAATAAATTAAATTAAGCCTCTCCCTGTCTGTTCACCTCTTTATCATAACCTTACAATTTAGTCCTGTAATACCTAAATTCAAACCAAATTACTCAAAGAGATTTGGATACTTGGCTTGGTTTATTCCTGCCTTCTTGACTGCACTTCTGCTGTCAGTGCTTTTCACTGAAATAAAGTGAAATAAAAAAAAATCTGCCATATTTGTGTCTTTCTGTCCTAGCTTCATGAAGTTAGAAATGGATGGGAATGGCATAAAGAGGCTCAGAGCAAAAGGAGCTCTAGCAGAAGAATGCAGCAGAAGCATTCTGCAATAATTTACATAATCATTGCAATACTGGACCACTCTGTGACTTATAATTCAGACCATAGAAACACCACAGTATGTTCTGTATGAAAAAATCCAAGAGCACTGATAAACTAGAGACCTATTCGATTTTGGTTTCTTTCCCCCTCCCTGTACTTGTGTGACACTAGACTGTGTCCAGCCAGGCCTAACACCAACTATCTCAAAGCAATTTGTCTTACCACAATGTGGGGAAGTTTGGGGGTTTTTATATTCCTTAAATAAAATTTCATCAGCAAACAAAAGCGTCTGGGCCATTTTTCAGGCAAGAGGCAGTAATATGTTCCTGTCAGTACTGGATAAACAGAAATACAGACTGTATCATGCATCACTGGTGAAGCAGGACTACAGTGTTTGTTTCATCTGCTGTCTCAAACACTTCAAGTGTTGTCATGGGTAGAGAAACTGTGACTAACCAGAGGTTATTTCAGCAAAGCTTCTACTGCCCATTTTCCACTGACTATTTTTATTTTTATTATTATCCCCATACTAGATAACAAGCAGGAGAAGACTTTTGTCCAGAAGATGTGCGATAAGGCAGTGCAGATGTGGTTCAACTGTGTCATTTTAAAATAAACAGGAGGCAATTTTTCCTGATATACAACAGCTGTCTGATATCAGCTCTATTTGTTATCCTTGCTATTAGAAGAATGATCTATTAGGACTTCTCTTTCCCCTAGAGAAGCTTAAGTTAAAACTCCAAGGACATTCCCAAATAGACTGTAATAGTTCAGACATTCTTATCAGCAGCACATGATGAAACTGTGCTGGCTTTCCCTTGCTTTTCCTACAAGCCTATGAGACTTTTCTCAAAACATCAGCAAAGGAAGGGCAAATTCTATGCTCATAAGTGCAAAAACAACACCACCAACCTGCATGGTGCTAGCATACACCCAACTTTAGGTGACTTTGCACCTTTTCTGAGTACCCAGTATTCCACAGCTATAGTAAGTTATCTGTTGAAATTCCATATGTAAAGGACTTGCCCATACCCAAAAAAAGCTGCAGTAGATTCACAGGAGGATGAAATGTTTTGTGAAATGCAATGAGCAGCTTGTGGTCCTAGTGATGAGGCTAGCACTATTTAGAAAAAATATTCAGCATGGCCCTCCACATAGTCACAAATGCTATTTCAGACTAGATAATTAAAGTCCTAAGCATGGCAAATTCTGCATTGCTAGGACTGTGGACTCTTTTGACTTTGGAAAATAATATCTGATATTTAAAAGTATATCTGCTTTATAATGACATTAAAGCCAAATTTATACATCAGATTAGTATCAGAATTTAAGCAACAGAGTAGGCAAGTAAATTCTTTTTACATGTTAGAGCCATTTCTTCTATTTTTTTGTCTGTTGATACTGCAAGAACTGTGCATAAAATCACCATTTTTTTCTGATTGCATTTCACAGCATCCTTGTTGACTCATGTCCACTACACCACATGCATTGTTTTTATGACACAGTTTTTTGAGAGAATTTTTCAATTCTGCTTTCTTGAAATTCACCTTTCTCTATGCCCTCTTTTGTAATGGCCATTGGGCAATGGAAGTGCTTGAGAACTGCATCACAGAGCACAGACAGAGGTAAGGTGAAGGGAAATGTGATATAGCTCTAAATTACCTCAAAAGACAGCATTTCAGCACATTCTCAATGCTGTTTTCAGGCTGCTGTTTATGACATGTAGCTGTCAGTGTAATGGTTTCAAGCACACCACACAGGCACACTCTGTCACATGCACTCACACTGTGTTGTGCTGTGAAGAGAAAGGAGCAAAGGACCAGGGATTCAGGAGAGAAAAGAGCAAAGGCCCAGATCAGGGATTTAGGATTTAGAAAAGAGCAAAGGGCCAGACACAATAGCCTGATACATTTTCTTTAATGAAAAGCAATCATTCAGAGCAGAGACATTTTGTATTTGACATATGATACTGATAGGTATCATAAGTTATAAATTTATATGGTAATTCACAGAACTGTAGAATTGCAGGCTGCTGTCCAGAGTTTATTGCATTTGTTAAAGGTGTCCTGGGTTACCCTGAGCTCCATTAGCAGGAATGGAGCTTTGCTTGGACATTGTGCACAGCAGTTCCTGTGACTGTCTTTAGTTATATCACCATAACATGGTGACAGCAGAGACTAGAACTTGGTTTGCAATATTGGGATTTGCCTTTTTCCCCATAACTCAGTAATGAAAAAAAGTGTCCTGTATTTGCTTATTGTTGAATTTCCTTGCTTTCCTTGACTTAGGGATTGTATAGAAAATTCTTTATGCTTCTGAGCTTTAAAAGAGTTATGGGCAGTGCAAAATTGTAAGCAGAACAGCCCAGTTTCTATCTCAGTGTTTGTGCTTTGATTGTCAGGTAAACAGAAATGGAAACCAAAAATGTTTATGACTTGGTATACCAAAGTAAGGGGAAAAAGAAAAGCTTGTTTACTAAAAGTTCCATCTATGACCTTTAAAAGCATGATTACATTATTCAGAAAGTAAAGAACAGTGACAAGCCAAGTGTTCTTTTCACCAGAAACACTCTTCTGAAATTATTTCATAATTACGAAGTTTGATGAGATACCAAGGGCAATAGAAATACAATGTTCCTCAGAGATGAAAAAAAAGGCATTGTTTAACAAAAGTGCTGGCAGTGCAGTCAAGCAATTCAAGAAACTCACAATAATATGTTAATTTAATTTGTCTCTTGTGCTCTCTTAACAGAACCCTTTATGTGTTTCTGTTTGCCACCTGTTTCATCCTTCTGCTTACCATTAGATGCTAAATTATTTCTTCCACATGTTAATGGTTCTCCAGCTAATCACTATGCAATCACTATGCTACAGCATGGCATAAGAGGTTTTGGCTATTTTTGTTTCTGATGTTTTTTTCAGACAAAGAAAATGAAAATTATGGATATACAAACTGAAAGTGTTGTAACTGTTACCTTGATTTTAAAGGTCTAATAATGGCTTAATAATATGACACTATTAATTTCAGGTGTTAAATCTAACATATTTTACCATGTTATAAGAAAAAAAGACCTGTGATATTATGGGCTTTAATTGCAATGGAAGCAGTTAGAGAGCTCATGTTAGAATTGTGAAGAGTTGAAAAGAAATTCTATTTCCGTATTAGCACTATATTTAAAAATATAGTCTGGAACATAACAAAATAGGATTATTCTCCCGGTGAATTAAATATTAACTTTGATTAACTTTGTGTTGCTGTACCATTCAATCCTAGGTATTGACCTACTTTCTCATTAATCATTTGAAAAGTTATTGCATTGAGACTTATGTCCTTGTTGTTTGGAGGAAAAAAATGTCATGCTGTAGTGGGCTGTAATTAAAATAAATCGTATTTACTGAAAGCTTTAGCCTGGATGTGTTAACTCCTTACAAGCTTGCAAGGAGGCTTGCAGGCAGCAGCTTATTTTAAGGTGATAGCAAGTGTAAATTAAGGTCATATTCAATACAAACACAATGATAGAATTGGATGGAATGCTGGCAGAGAGAGGGTGCAGGGCGGTGCAGGTCTCTGCTCATTCCCAGCTCAGACAGCAGATACTGAGCCTGACCTTGGATAAAACAGTCTGTCTCAGACTCCAATTTCCCTCCTGTGAAAGGGGACTAAATATCTTCCTGCTGCAGAGGTCTGTTTTGAAAGGAGTGTTTATTCATGACAGAGAAACAGTTACTCAGGGGGGTGTATATAGATCCTTGATAGCTACACCAGCCCCAAGGCAAGGAGATGGGGCAGGTTGTGCACAGAGTGCCTGGGAAGGGGGTTCTACCTGCCAGAATTGGTTAATCCTGTACAGCATCTCAGGAATCCATCATCTTTATGGTCATACTATTCTCTTATTTTCTTTCCTTTCTGTTTCATACTTTTCAGCTGTATTTGAGTGTACTCTCCTTCATGATTCTCTAAGTCTGTAAATTAAATGAGACTCACCAATAAAGCCCCAAAGGGAAGAAGGTGCAGAGAAAATGGGCAAGGAAATATTCCCATTAAGCTTGGGAAAAATACAGGGTTTGACTGACTAAAGCTGTTCTACAGAAGCTGACTCAGCCCCAAGGGGACCAGAGGGTGGCCTTTGTTTCAGGTAAGCAGCTATCAGCAGTTGGGTGGATCAACAGGCATGGTAAAAGTTTCTCCCTGAGCTCATTGGAAGAGTGGGAATATCTCCCTGAGTTAGCCAGACCAGGAGAATACCTGACTTACCCCAGCAAAGAGTACAAAAACTGAAAAAATAACAGAATTTCAAAGAGAACAAAAGGCTTGTGGTGGCTCTGCAATTTCCTGGTGACTGGGGACCAGCAATGGGAACCATGCTGATGTTGTGATTGAACTCCATATTGCAGTTCCTATTCATGCACTTGGCCAAGTGAACTGACATTTGTATTGTGCTGTGCAATATATTTTGTATCACTCTGACAAATCAGAAATCCCATGTAGCATAACCTTTAAATAAGTACATTAGATATTAAACATTACACCTCCCATGGAATATCTAAAAGAACCTGATCAGACAGTATTGGGCCTTAGTGCTGCTTCACACCCAGCTTCTGAAATATGTAAAAGAGAGTGGTGGCCAATGAAAGTGTCTAAAATAAACTTAAAAGTAAGAATTCCTTTGCCTTTTAATAGGTGTTAGTCAACACTTTTGATGTCTGAACACAATGGCTTTTTTTAACACATATGCTTTCCCTTTTGTTTTCAGAGCAGTTCCCTAAGTGTGCCAAAGTTTTTAGCTGCTGTGCAGAGAGTCCTGTTTGGCTTTCCTCATGTTTTGCAAGGGGAGCATCTTTTTAAAAAACAGCTGCAGGGAGATCAGAGATGCTGTTGTTGGCAATAAAAAAGTTGGGGTGGTGTATAAAATATAAGGGATAGTAATAATATAAAAATCATAATAATAATAATAATAGAAAGGGCTCTGCTGCTACCACATCAGTTTAACAGGTGTTCCAATTATAAAAATGTATTTAAACCTAAATAATGCCACACTGCAGAGATAGATAGTATTTCAAAATTTATTTCAGGCTGTGTTACTATCTCCTGGTCATCAAAATAATCCCAAATAGGATAAGGATTTGCATTGTAATTAAAAAGAGCATAGAAGGGCAACTATTTACAGCTTCTTGTGATAACAGCTCATGTATGGACTTCAAAATATAGAAGTATGTCTTTGTAGAGTACACTCCAAACAGGAGCTACAGGGTTTATACTTTTGTTCTTGATTGAGAATTCTCAAACAGTGTTGAAGAATCATCTCTTAATCCTAACACAATGTACATGCTGGTCTGTCAGGATGGGTCAGAAATTACCCCCAGCAGAAGGAAGGCAGGAGGGAAAGGAGGAAATGCAACTTCTGCAAGATGTTTCCACTTCACTGACATTAGAGAAGAATGCCTTTTTTGTCAAATGTTTCAGACTAATGTAGTTTGTTTGCAGCTGGGACTTCATCTGAAGGCTGAAATTCATGAGCTTCATAGTGGGCTTCTAAATGGAGCTCTGATCTCAAACTATTCACTAATGGCTAAAGAAGACCTATTAATTACAGAAAATTCAGTTACTGACCTTTACAAACTTTTAGTTTTCATTAACCTTTCTTTTTAAGCATTGCAAACAAATCTAGGTGGAGTTTATATTTTGAAATAGATACACATAAAAGATAATGTGCCCAGATGTTTCAGATAGCCCTAAAGGTAGCTGGCAATGGAGAGCCCCACCAGATCCCTTTCCTCATTGCATTTTTAGTATTGTAAATCTTTCTCCCACCTGTAGGCCAATGCTCTTACACCAGTAGAGAGGCAAAAGGTACCATGGGTCAAGGTCATATCCATGGCTTGCATTGGCCATGAGCTGTCAGTGGGACATAGGAGGAGGACTGAAATATTTTAAGTGGTTATGTTGAGAATTTCTACAGTTTAAGATTGGCATACCATGACTGGGTGGAACTTAGGGGTATTTTCCCCTTAGACTGTAGGCTTATATTGTCAACATTGTTCAGAAGAGTTTCTGGAGGGAGCTTTGTTCAAATTCCAAGTCTGCTCTAAGGAAAGACTACATTAAAAATAAATGCTCTCACCAGCTCAGTGCTGGGTGCATTTGGGCTGAGCACTAAACTTAACCTCACACTGCCTTTAGCTCATAATAGTCATTTCAGATTTTCATATCTGTGCATACCCCTTCATTCTCCTGTGCTCTAGAATTTCTGAGGAGTATTTTTCTTCAGATAGTGACATATGGTTTAAGGTCTATACTAATGAAAATGTGTATAAAATGCTGAAGGAAATTATTTTTTTATTACTATTTTATAAATTTCTAGTTGATTAAATTAGTAAATACACCATCTTTTGTAGATTAGGAGTATGTTTTCTAATTATTTTCTTGGATGTGCTTAGCTTAATTTGCTCCATTTCAAAGCAATTAGAAATTAGGAATAAGAAATCTTAATTTCTTTCAGGGTTTACAGTGCAAATTCTTATACATAAAAAGAACTTCATATTATTGGGGCTAAATAGAGTTTTAAAATTTTTTTGCTTTAACTGAAATTGTATGGAGACAAAAAATTAATTCTGGGAAGGTGTAGGTCTTGAAATTACACAGGCAATTTCCTAGCATTCAGTAGTTTTTTCTTCAGGGGTTAGTCTATTTTTGCTGTGTTTTCCTCACAAAGATACTATAACAGCATGCCTGACCAACCTTAAGTTGGCTGCAGATGAGTGAAAACTCCAAGTTAATTGCTTCTTTCTGTCAAGGTCAGGAAAATCTTAATTTGGATCCACTGAGGGAGAAAGTTTTTCAACCAACAAGTTCAACCTATTAGAGTGTCCTCAGCTTTGTATGACTGAGAGCTTCCAACAGCACACAAGGGCAAGCTGACCTCATCTTTCTTGTGAAAACTTATTGCCAATTTATACTTTTTATCATTTGAGAAGTGTATGTGCACTGCTGTGTTGGGAATCTGGTCTTGTCTTTTTCCAAAGGCTGAGTTTTGAATCCCTTTCCTCCTTCAGCACAGCCTGTTGTGGGTGTGCTGAACTCAGCCTTTTATGCACACAAGAAAGGTGCAGCAGCAAACTCATGTGGGGGGTTTTAATGAGGCTTTTGAAAGTTTGAAATATGAATGGTATTTTACATGTTCAAACCATGATACTGTGCAATTTTTACATTTTAAAATTTTGCTTGGAAACCATGAAATTTAAAAAGGAAAGGGAGAGCAGAGAAATCATAAGGGAAGTACCAAATCTCCTGAACTCTTAAGAGATACTGGCTTCATACAGGTTTATCCTGCATTCATTCAATAATGGGTGTCTGCTGACAACTACTATATCATCAAAAGGAGGCCTTGCACTGAACATTCCTTTTTTTTTATATCCAGAACAAAGCATTTTACTGCAGTGCAGCTTCATGACGTGTGATTTTTCCTTACTGCTTCAACTCAGATATTTTTCCTACAAAGCTGTTTACAAATAAATTGCATTATCAGCAAGAGATTGTAATGAAAACAGTGGCATCGTAATAAAAACAGTGGTATTTTTGAGGGAATAACATAATCACATTCATTTTTAATTGATTGGTGTGTTCACAATCTCTTGCAGTGATTTGAGATGAAAATGGCCACTCTATTTCTTGTGTTTTCTGGGATTTTCTTTTGTCATTCTCCCTGCTGGGTTCCTCAGTGTTTGATTTCAGGTAAAGTTAAAAGTAAAAGCAGTAGTTTCAGTGAGAAGAGGAAACCCATTCAGGGGACAGCTTCAAGGCCCCTCTCTGAAACTACAGATCAGTCTTTTTTTAAAGACTGTTTACAGACTGTTACTTTAAAAGTCACCTTTGTATATATATTAATTGATATACTTACTTTCTGGAACTTCTAAGTGACAATTTTCAACTTGCACTCTGACTTTTCTACTTTTGTCATACCATGGTCATCAGCTGAAATTCAAATTTTGATTCATTTGCCTTGTCCGGGATGCTATGAATAAATATTTAATATATTTGGCTTGCTTATCTTCTTTAAAAATCTTGCTTCATTTAATAGTCAATACTATTTCTTCCCTTCCCAACTTGTTTTGGTGACAGTTATGCATTTACTAGTCTTCTCTTTTTTTTAACTAAGACAGCTCTGCCAGTTCAATTTATTGATCACATTTCTTAAGAAATAGCTTGTTCTCTGATATCAATGAACAAGCCACCTCTAAAAGTTCAGAAACACCCAAAATAGTATATAGGCATAATAAATGTCAAATTCAAAGATGGTATTTGAAATATATTTTGCTTTCCTGTGTGCATTCTTTCACAATGATTTAGCTGTTTTCTTCTAGGCTTGTGATGTGTGTCTTTGCAGACACTTTTTGAAGAATATTCAAGACAATATTTGACTATCTGCTTCTGCAAATATTAAGCAGAAAATCAAGAGAATCAAAGTGCAGCAGAGCTGAAAATATTACCTCAACTGTGGCTTCCACCATCACAGGTGCTATTGCTGGTGGGAATACTCCATTTATTTATCTCAGAGGGCTTGCTTCACATCCAATTCAGGTGAATGAAGAAACATGGGGAAGAGGGAATCTTAATACAGCAGTCTAGTCAGTGTTTTAGTTCAGCTTAACATCCTTGCAGACTGTTTGCATTGCAGAGTGGTTTTGGATTGTGCCAACCAGATTCTTCTGGGTGCAGCTAGACTGAGATATTATCCCCAGAAATGCACCTGTTGCTCTCCAGCTGCCAGCAGTTTTGGTTCAGGTGACCAGAGTGGAGCCAGCCCAAAGGAAAGCCCCTGGAATCCAGAGGGCTCCACTGCTGCATCCCCAGCGCTGTTTGTTCCCCACCCTGCTCCCAGTGCAGAGCTTCCTAACGTGGCTACAACAGGATTCTGTTCCCACTTCACACGGAGCTGTGCAATGCTCTGACAAAACTGCTGCAGCAAATGCCAGTAAGGGGCAAATGAGAGAAAAAATTCTTCCAAGGGAAGGAAGGGTAACGTTGTCATTATATTACAAAGGTTCTATTGTCATTACATTCCAAGGGTTCCACATTGCCAGAGTTTCATACCTCCTTGATGTTTCTTGTAGGCAGCTCCTCTAAGCACTGACTCTTCCTTGTCCTCACAATAGCCCACTGATTCCAGATCCTACCAATCCACTCTTTTATAACACTGTTCTTATTGGCTACAGGCCTGTCAACATCAGGCCTGCTCCTAACCTTTAGTAATTGGTTCAGCTGCAACTCTTTAGGGGATAAGATTACATTCTATACCACCTTCATTTACCCATACTGTATCCCCCTACAGGGTAAGGCTGCATTTCAACAACTGGAATTGCTCTGTGTAGAAGATGCTCTTGGAGCTCTATTACATAGAAAATCCTTAGAGAAAAGTAGAATAAACTGGATTCCTGCAAGAGATAGCTTTTCAAAAAAGGAGCATTTTATGTGATCAGGCCAGTGTTCAGAAACAGAACAAACAGAAAAAACATTGACACAGGTAGAAACCAGGAACCCTTTTCTTCCTCTGATATTTTGGTTTTAGAAAAAATAAAGTTTTTAGAGGAAAGAGACAGTCGTAGAAGGGCATTGCTTCTTTCCCTGCATGTAGTTTTTCCTCAGCAGCATCAATCATCATGTATGGTTTCTTACAAATTTCCTCAATGTGCATTTAAAATAACTTGCAGTCAAGCAAGATTTTTGAATCAAAGGCTGGGACAAAAGTACCACTTTTGCAGGCATGAAGTCAGTCTGTGTGGTGACCTCCCAAGCCACAGACATCACATATTCCTGTACAAGCATCAGTCCCAGAGTACCTGTGCTGTGCTTTAAACCCTAATGACAAAACTGACCATGAACAAGTTCTCCAGGAAAGAGAATCTTACCAGAGGGAAAAAGAGGGAATCTTACCAGAGGGAAAAAGACCTCGATGTTTAATAGATAATTGATAGAAAAACAATTGATAGAATTTTTATAGATTTCTATCTATAATTGATAGAAAATCCTGCAAATGTGTAAAATCCTCCCTCTTTCCTGAAAGGACATGATGTGGAGTGTCTTTGGTATCTCTTTCATGAGAATGCCTTTCTAAAATAAATTTACACCTACAGAATTTACTTTATTTATATCTAATAACTGAATTCATCTGGTCATCAGCTTATGTCTCAGAGCCTTTGTCCTGTAATAGTGAGGATGTCTGTTACATAAAAAGTACTTTTAAATGTTCTTTTCTGCTAGCAAATTCAACACAGTAGGTAGATAATAATGGTAGATAGTAAATGTACTAATGTACATTTGTAGATGATAGTAATGGTAAACACAGTAGGTAGATAGTAAATGTACTCTAACTTGTCATTAGTGAAAAAAATAATGACATTCTAGTTTGGATTATCATGAACAAAACACATCTTCTGCAACTAAAATTCTTTTCCCCAACTTCTTTTTTGATGCCATCTATTTATATAATATTTTATAGCCCATCTTAAAACTTGCTTTATTTTTCCTAAACTTCATTTTCATCCTTTCTTTCTCTTACATTTTGGTAGCATTCAGGCTTAGGTTCAGCTCTGCAGAGGAAAGCAGTTGCAGCTGCAGCTGTATTCAAAATTCAAAATAGCCTTAAAAGTCTGAGGCACACATTTTAATGTCAGTATTTCCTCTAAATGGATTATTGCCCTAAATAAAGTTATTCCTCCAATGATTGATCAACAGACACTTCTTCATAACAGCTTCTTACATGAAATAAATCACAAAGGACTAAATTGGTATTGCAATACTTTAAAGTAATTCAGTTAAACTTGAGTCATTAAAAGCTTTCCCATGATTCACTTTATCAGGATTTAATTTTAAAAGTTAATAAGAAAGACAACTCTCAAAGTCACCCTTACACTACTCACACTAATAACTCTTTGAAGTTTCTGGTTTCCAGCACTGTCCAAGTTCTCATGCATTCCCAGCTGTCCTGTTCAGCTTTTTCTATTTCTTATTGATGATGTAGAAATATCTGTAGATGTAACACAACCTCTGATTTCTATTTAAATACAATTTTTTCTCTTAGCTGTTATTCTTTATTGCATGGTGAACAGATATATGATGTTTCAAAAGCCCTTCATGGTGTGGAAAATACAAAAGAACTTTCTTGAATTATCCACAAACTCATAATTGAAGAGGTAGTGCAAAGAAATTAAGGAATACAAGCTGGATTCACAATAAATTCTGTAATTTGATATAACTATGCTTATAATCTACTGTTTGTAAGAATTTTGCCTTTGTGATGGCACTTAATAGTTGAGTTTTTAATTTTCACACCATTTATCCAAAAGCTGGGCTTCTACTGACTCTTTTTTACTTTCTATGTAACCAAACCTAATGTTACTCCCTTTCAAAAGTCTTTAAAAAGAGAACAGGGAAATCGTATCATGAATCTTCTTCTTTTTACTGAAGGCAATTAATATTTTAATTGTGGTCAAGGATTCAAACAACAATTCTGTAGTGAAGACAGGTTTTAAATCCATGCACAACATTTGTATAGGTTCTGTACAGTGCAAATGTGTTCCAGGGATCTAAGATGATGTTCACAAAGTGCCACTCCAATAGCCTTCTACTTCTGGGGATGAAGTTAGTGTCATCTCTTAGCTTTTCTAATACTGTGGCTATAGTCCTGAAACTTCTGTTATTGGGAATTGCTAAATTACTGCATTAAGAAATGTGTTCAGTATCATACTGAGTCTGTCTTGCAAAACAAAATTCAGGGTGACTTCTTCCAAAGCTGCTTGAAAAGTTTCTTGGACAACATCCAGATACTGCAAAAGTATTTCCAGGATTATCAGAGAGTGAGGAATTTCTCAAATGCTCAGAAAGGCAAAAGCCCCAGGAATGTTTAAATGCTCCCTGTTTGTTGCACACACACACTTCCCACACAGTGTTCTCAGTGCCACCTAAAAATAAAACAAGGTCTGCCTTTGGGTCTCAGAAGTAGGTACCAGTACAGATTTTTTGGATGCCTAAAAAGACAGAAACATGTAAATTAGCCTTTTTTTGAAGTAGAACCATTATTAGAGCTCCTTCCCACTGCATGAAGTTACTTCACATATTACAGAAATGTAATCCTTTCGTGACTTAAATGTTACTGAGATGGAGAACAGTTACACAGATTGCTGAGCAAATTTAGGGTGATTGCCTAATTATTATTCTTTCCCTTAGAGATACAAGTTAAAATGCAGGTGGAGTTACAGTTCATAAATGACTAGCAAATATTTCATACATCTCTGTCCCCATCACATCTCTGTCTGGATTATAGTAAAAATGTATCTATTTTAAAGTATTTTTCTGCATAAGCTCACAGAGCTGTCTTGTAGTGTCCAAGTCCTACATAACTTATGGAATTTATGTGCTGCAAGCAGGTTTGGATCATCCACCCCAGAAACTCTAATGTGGAAATGTTGGTTATTTCAGCATGCATGCAGTAAAAATGGCCTCATCTGCTGCTTTCTGTACTACAGACTGGTGATACAAACTAAACATTCACTTCAGGAGGAACCAGTGCTCAGAGTCCTTTGGTTACAGCTTGGAGTGCTCTTGAAGGGCAGCAGAGATGAATCAGAATTCTTTTCATTCTCATGAAATAATTGAGATAAATACTTGTTAACCTGGTGGGTGTTTGGCATAAGAGTGTGACAGTGTAAATGGTAAAACCAAAATGACTAGTTTGTATTTTTCAATGACTGGATGCTTATTTATTTTAGTGCTTTAAGTGTTTATGTTGTTGATAGGCCATGCATTCATGCAGGTTTTGCCAATAGGATTATGTTGCAGCAATTGATTTTCTTTCAATGAGTAAATAACAAAATAATCTTGCTTTGCAAAGGCCTTAATCAAATAGAGGTCAGATATTTTTCTGTGGGAGGCTGCATGCTCTTATCTTTCAACAGGTTATGTATGCACTGATGAACTATTTCTGCAAGTAGCACAGTCCTTCAAAAGTCACCTGTTCCTACTTGTGTTTCCCCCATATACAATATCAACAAACACTATTTTTCCAGGGAGGCACTACCTTCATGGTGCCAGCCTGATTACCTTGTGGTATATCAGGTGCTGCTCATTCTTAAAGATCTTAAAAATAGGTCTTTTTCTGCTGTGGTAGGTTAAAAAAGTAGATTACTTTTCATTTTAAGGGTAGGCAATGCTATTTATTTGAAAGAAATAGCACCTAATTATTTCTTTCCAATGTGTATGCTTTACAAAAATCTTTACAATTAACAGGAAGCTAACATAATTTCATTATTTCAGTGGAAGTGCATCAGTTCACAAACAAGATCTTTTCTTATACTGCATAGCACAACAGAATAGATATTCTAAAGTGTTTGTATTCTCAACATAGTATATATGTGATGGTGGGGGAAAGCAAAATGTAACAGTGTAGTGATTTCTGAAAGGGTTTTTCATTTGGTGTTTGTTTTTTGTTTTTTTTAGAGATACTAGAAACAAGATGAAAAATCATAAAAATATTGAGAATATCCCATTTGGTCTTTGAAAATGAATGCTGAGCACTGTTTCAGTAATCAGTGTGAAACAAAAAATAGTGTCAGAGTTTTAGCTAAAAAAAAGTTTTTCCTAAATTTCTTTGTGTAACTTCCTCTGTAACTGAGCCTCTGCTGGACCAAACTTCTGCAGAGGGTGGAAAAAAGAGGTGATAATGTGTGTCATCCTATTTAAAGTAAAGGGATTGAGTGGGTGTCCTTCAATATGCTGAGGAGGATGACTGGCAAAGAAATGGAGGTATCAAAAGGTTCTGTGATTCTATAGCTAAAGTTCCATTTCAGAATAGACTTTCTGTGAAACACAGATCTGGTTCTTAAAAAGCCTTTATTGTAAATTTTCATACAGAATTATGGCATTGGATAAAATTAGCAGAACAGCATTTTACATACTTCACAGAGACATTTATGAAACCCTTGTTGTATCTCCAGATCACTACTGCTCTTCTTTTCCAGGCTGCTCACAAAATCTTTATCCATCCTCATCGGTAGGTCTGAAGGCTTTTACCAAGCATTAAAAATTTCTAAAAATATATCTATGAAAAGCTGTACTTTGAAGCTTTCAAAATTACTCACAGAAGCTTCCTGCAAAGAGCAGTAATGCCATAACAGCATGTTTTCTTCAGAGACACTGGAACAGTCTCAGTAAGACCACTAAACTTTTGTAATTTCCTCTCCCATTCAGTCTCCTCTCAGATCAACATGCTCTGGGCCAGGTTCCTCAGCAGCTGATAAGAAAAACTTGATCAGGATATAACAATGAGAAGGCTGAGTAAGGAGAAATAAAACTCCATTAATTTGCCCTTTTCTAACATGCTGTGATAAGAAGAATGGATATGTTTTAACCTCATTTCTTTGTTTTTGCAAGACTGATTATATTGTATCAACTATGAATTTCCTAATAATTTGCAAGTTATAAAATTCTTTCACATAGAAATCTCTCTTATGATATTTAATACTAGCCTCGCCATAAGGGATTATCACTGACCTACTGCTTTTTCCAAAGTGAAAGTAGAATTAGAGCTTCAGCAAATCTGCATTTTGCAATTCCCTCAGAGTAGTGAAGATCAAAATCAGCTTTGTTTGGCCTCTCCTGTAGCTGAGATCGTGGGAGCAACATGGAAGCTCTTATTAGACATTTTGAAGGTAAAATGTGAGTGAAATCACAGTTTGAGCAAGCAGCAGGAAGAGCTGGCATCCTGTGGAGGGATGTTATTGAGCAGCCCTCTGTTCTGAAAGGTGGCAAGAGAAAATTGAGGCTAGACCAAAGAATATATGGATTTTTTGAGAGTGAAGACATTAGAGAAGTCACAGCACACAAGACAGACAAATAGTCAGTTGCAAAAAAAGTTTATGTTTGCAACCTACACCTTTTGTCCATTATTTGTTCTCCTATGAATTAAAGATTATATTCTAAGTGTAGCTGACAGCTGTTGTGAGATGTTATTACCTGAAGTACATAAACTGACAAAATGAAACATTCATTTGCCCTTAATAATTACACAGTAAATGCATGGAAAGTTCATTGAATTAATCTGTTTCCTGTCAAACCTGCACTGGTTAATCCCTGAGTGAGGTAAACTAAATAAATATGTTTGCATAAGTCAAACCAAGGTTTTCTGTGATTTTCCTGTGATGTTTATTCAGAAAACAAGCCCAGCATCTTTTCTGCATTATCAGTGGCCGAGATGCATCCAGTCTGTGAAGTTCACTTTTAAATCTTTCATCAGTGTGCAGTGTTCCAGGTTTCTTTGACAAATGAAAGGTGACTTTGGACATATTTTTATGTCTACTTTTTATTCCTTTGTTTGTGTGACAGCTTATTTTGATATTGATGGCCGCTGCTGATTTACTTTTTTGGATTTTCAGCCTTTTTTTCTTCATTTAATCCATGAGGTCATTGGATTCCAAGTTTGTGTGAGAAATGAAAATCCTCAGATAGACCCAGTGGTAATGGATTTGAATTAAAGGAATTGAATTATAGGTTGCCTGATTGGGTGGGAGTAAAAAAGAATGTGAACAGAATTACAATAGTCAGGAAACTGGAATAACTGCTCATCTGGGGGGCTCCTCAGAACTCTCCTTAGTGCTTCCCTCTTTAGGTGAGGGGTATCCAGCACAGCTGTGAAAGTCTAGAACACAGTCAGTACCTAAGTGGGACAAAAAAAATAGTTAATATTTTATTTCTTAATGTGTTATTTGAATTTAATTTTTTTTTCCACTGAGAACATTCATATTTTGAACTTTGTGATTAAAACCAGAGAACATAAGTGACAAAGAATTATCTCCTTTCTTTTATCAAAAAAATCTGGAGTATGAAGATATGTGTATTTTAATGATCCATGCTAACAATAGCATGATTTATTGTACAGATAGTGTCCTCTCCTTTCTATCTGTGATAAAAATCAAACAACTGAGCTCCAAACAGCATTGGGCTCTGGTCCATGTCAACTCTTCATTTTCTTAATAAAATTTTAGTGCACTATCAGTCTAAGAAATATGAAAATCAAAACTAGAAACTTCATTTTGACAAATAATCATGTCTATTTTCTTTAATGAAATATCAAATGGCTTTGTGCAGGGTGTAACAAACTTTGAAGGCATCATATTCACATTACCACATATTTACATTATACAATTTACATATTATCCCATTTATTTTCAGAAGTTTGTATTGCATTTTCACTCAGAAAACAGGCATGAAAAACTTCTATTACTCATAAAAATTAATGTAAAAGCAATATAAATTAATTTTATTTGCTAATGACACAGTTAATTATGATTTTGGGAAAAGTCCCAGAGTTTTGACCAGAAAAGATGTTTTGTGGTAGAATGAAATACAACAGAAAACTCCTGAACTCTTCAAGTGTTCTGCTGCATAGCTCACAATTAAATGTCATTGTTCACACATATTTCAAATAAATTGTGTTCACTTTCTGGCACCTCCTTCTGCACTTCCACATAGGATTTCTTGTAACTTCAGAAGGAATAAGAGGAGAGCTATCTGCCAAAGGAACACTAGAAATAAGAAGTGTTATTCAAGTTCAAGCGTGCCAGAGCTCAAGAAGTGTTTGGACAACACTCTCAGGCTCATGGTGTGAATCTCAGTGTGTCTGTGCAGGCCCAGGAGTTGAACTTGATGATTTTTGTTGTTCCCTTCCAACACAGGATATTCTATGATTCTATTTCTATATTTATGGGAGATAGAAAGAGAAGAAAATACAAAAGTTAGAGTCTAAAGGATTGAACAAAAAAATAGCTGAAGCCTGTTTCTGTTTTCAGTGAACTTGTCAAAAACTCTAAGCAAAACTGTCAAAAGATGCTGGAGTTATTCAATTAAAAACCATAAAGGTACTGAAATAGAAAATGATGCCATTCCTTTTTTATGTGTACAACTTATTGTTCTTTCCCAGTCAAGGAAAAAAATGGGAAAAAGACAGGAAAATCATGAGGAAAGAAGAATTACCTGTGATTAAAGCAAATTTTCTGGTGAGATTTTAGTCTCCTCTGAAATTCCCTGAGTGATTTAACTGTGGGATCCAAGCTGGGTCAAACTCTTTCCATAGTTGTGGGATTGTCTGGAGCTTTCCAAATATATTTCATAACTCTGCCAAGAAAAGGATAAACAATGTTGTTGTTAAAAGCATCTTTCTGGGTTTATATCACAAATACAGTTTTGAAGGCCTTCATTAGCTATTTTGCTAGTACAGTGAATGAATTATGGATGAAAATGCTATCTAGAAAGAATTTCTGCTCTCAAAGCAAAGATGACATAACAGAGAAAGATCCAATTTATTCTCAAAGGGTTGTAAGAGCTCAGAACTCCATTTTATAAAAATCTGACAATCAGATTGTGGCTTCCTATTATATTACTGCTCATCACCTGTGCCAGTGTTGCTGCATGATGCCCTTCCTTTATTCAGGACAAACCTTTGATATTTAGGCTGAGCAGTACAACGGGGATGAGCTCACGCCTCATGAGCTGAAATTCATCTCAAACCAAAGGCAGCATAATCAAAGTAATTTAGGCTCCCTTCAGAGGGTCAATGCAGGGACAGAGGTGCCCTTTGCTATCATTCATCTCATCCTAGACTGCTGTCCTGGGGTAGGAATGATGAACTCAGTCTGGAAAGTTTCCTGATGGGCTGCTGTAAGTCATTCATGGGCCTGAGCCGTGAAGCAGTTCTTCAAACTGCTCTGCAGCCTGCAGGATGGACAAATTGATACATTTAAATAAATGGATAAATTCCCCAGAGGAGCTGTCAAACAACTGCTCTAATGCTCTGTTCACTGCCTGTCCCTTCAGTACTATACTGAAGTGGACAGAGGTGGCTTAATGCATTATTTCTGACACATGAAGTTATTTCCTTATGTCTTCTGCCCTGTGTCCAAAATGCCTTCATTTCTGTCATGTGGCAGATGCAGCCAAACATTTGAGAGGGGGTCTGCCCAATGAACATGTACTGCCTCATCATGTATTGAAATTCTGTCTCTGGACTCATCTGTTCTCCTTTGCCTTTGTCCAGTTACAACAAGGAAAACAATGTTTTGCCTCTCCATCTTATGTAAGTATTTAATCTTTGCCTGTGGTCATTCTTTTTTCCTAATATATTAGCAGGACCATTCTGTAAATGCCACAGGACAAGTTTTGATATTTATCTAATTCCCTTTTAAAGACAAGGTTCACACAAGAGGAAGAGCTGACACGTTAAAAAAGCTAACTAGAGAAAAAACACTCTATAACACATCACTACAGTGAGAGATTTAAAGCTTGATGAAGATGCTGCAATCAGTAGAAAATATTTTACATTGTGCAGCAGGTCAAACCACGTGATCATGTTCTGCTCAGGCCCCAAAATCCATGTCTTTAGTCTGCTTATTCTTCCCTATTGGAACTGTATTTCTCTAGAAGTGATTAGATGCCAAACTAATTGAAGTTTAGGGTAATGAAGGAGTTTTAGTCGTTATGGAAATAGGAGTAGTCCATATTAGATAGCTTGAAGGAATTTACTCTCAGAAGGAAAGAAAGGTGAAAACCAGCATCCCACCAGGAATATGAGAGAGAGCAGATACTTTACCATGCTAGAGACCTTTCTGTGTCAGTCACACAGTCATGGCTGCACAAGCCTAGAGGAAATTAATGTTGTAAATCCTGGATTATTGTTTTGTTTGTAATTGCTGCTTATTATTGCTATAATTATTACAGTCCTGATCTTTATGGAAGGAAGACAGACTTTCTAAAACTTGGAAATATTAGAGACTTTTAGCCTCACATATTTTGTTTAAGTTTCTGAAGATCCACAGGGTAAGAAAAGCAATTAATCTAATCTCTGAATTGAGTTCAGATTCCCTGTGAAGAAGGTCAGAAATATCTGATAATCTTTGCTAAGATTCTAGCGTGTGTTTAATTTCTTTCTGCCAAGAGATAACTTAGCCTCAAGAAGCAGATTTGTGTGTCTTTAAGTCTAATGATTGTCTAAACACTGATACTGAGGTGCACAGGGGTGCCAAGAACTGCTCTCATATTGTCCATTTTCAAAGGGATCACATCCCTACACTTCTGCAAAGATAGGAAAATCATCTGCTCATGGACTAGTACCCTATCTGGTGAGGTTCTAAGCAATTTCCAGCCTCAGCTTCAGGATGAGGGCACCTAGAAACTATCCTTCCTGAAGCCTTTTATGCCCTTGCCCATGTGTCTCTGAAGTATATCCTCCCTGTCTTTCCTCCCTTTATTTCCATCCCAATAAACTTGTAGAAAATAAGTTTCTACTGTGCACTGAACCAACAAAAATACAAGACCTATGCAGCCTCTTATCATTTTTTCATAGCTGAGATCTCAGAGCAGCACAGAATTTATGAATATGTCTGAAAGAGGGACTTCAGCTTCTACCATCTTTTCTGACCAAAGAACTGAAATACTGATGAAGAGTATAAACCACTTAAGGTTAAAATATGTACTGTAAATCAGACACCAACAGATGACCCCAGACTGGACCTATAGCTGAATTAATTTTGGTTTCATGTGACGTCAGTGGCCATAGAGTGAGTTACAGCCTTGCATTCAGTCTGGGACTCTCTATTATCTAACATGTCTTGCTTGATTTTCAGTTTCAGGCAGGCAAATTGACCATGTATACTTGCTTGTGTCAGTAGCTAATTTTAGGTAGCTAGTCTAATTGAAGATGTTATGCTCCTTTAGCTTGTCAAATAGAAATTCACATTTTCTGATTAATGTGATTCACTTATATCAGATTTGACTTGACAGGACTGACAATGTGTAATATAGCACACAAGGATGGCAGGGTTCTCCATCTCCTCCTCTGTCACATTTCATTATGAATTTTCTAGTCAAGGCTGTGGCTTCAGTTTCTTACCTGAGATATGATAAGATTTGAGAAGTGCTGCAGCCACATATGGCCAGCACAATCTGTTCCCACAGCTGGGGATGTGCTTTCAGGAGGGTGACAAGCTAAACTGCTTTCTTGCATTTGTAACAATTATGCACAACTGGCTTTGTGACATTTGGGTATGACTGAAAAATTACTGAGAGAAACCTGAAAAAAAAGACAAAACCCTTAAAATAAAGCTTAAAAAATTTAAATTATACAAAATAGCAAACATATTTTGAAGGGGGCAGTATACAAGGAAAGTTATTGCTAACTAACACATCAGCTGGTGGAAGGGAGAATCTGTTATATGGAACAGTAACTAGAACTTGAAAAACATGTCAAGAAATAAAAGCATGGCCACAAATAAGAGAATACCAGTAGTTCAGGCACAGGGGAAAAGGAGGGAAAAGCAGTAGAAAATAGAAAAGTGGTCCACAGCTGTGTCCACGGAGAAGGAATGCACATAAGCCCATCTGCAGCAAGGGGCTGTGAGTCAGAGATGCAGAGGGTGGTCTGTCTGCCCAGAGTCCCTCACACTCAGGGACAAAAGGACAAAATCTCACCAAGCCTACAGATAATATAAAATGTGTGGGATTAAGTGGAAAATTGTGTATCCTGTTGCCTCTACAGGTTAAATGCCTTGCATACATAGAGTGCATCTTGAATATTCAATTTCCTGTGCCACAACAGTGTCCTTTCCAACAGTGTTGGTAATCTCACTGCCTTCCTGATCATTATGGCAAGGGCAGGACTTCATCTCCTGAAATAGATCAATCTGCAGAGCCAACCCTGCCTCTCCTGGCCCATTGGTGCTGCCAAACCTCACCAGAGCTGCACACATAGAGCTGTCTCTGGCTCATAGAGCCCCTCAGTTGGGATGAACCCTTGACACACATCTGGTTCAATCTCCTGCTCAAATTAGGTTCAACACTGAGTTTTGGGTTTCAGGGGTTTTGCCCAACTGGATCTTTGAAGGAAGAACTGTCCCCAGGGACAGAGATCCACAACCTCTGAAATGTCCCAGTCGTCTCCCTTCTGTTGTAAGAATTCACTTCGAGCCCTTCCCTACTCCCTGCAAATCTGGATGTGCTTCCCCATGCTTACTCAACCCTCCTCATACTACAGCACAACAAGAGAGTGAGAACAGAGAAATCAGGAATTAAATGGAGCTCAGTCAAGGTGAAGGCTGTATTCAAAAAGTAGTAGCACTGCCACGGCCACAGTGGATAAAAGCAAGGCATAGTGCTAAAGAAAAATCTTTTACTACAGCCATCTGGGATGTCAGGGAAAATAAATAAACATTGGTATTTCCTGCCAATCAGTATATCATAAATATAAAATATGTCCTTCAAAAATCAGATACTTGTTTGATATTCTTTGTTCTTTATGCATATTCTTGTACTTCCATCTTTGTAAATTTGCAGTTGCAATGTTGTTGTAGTTTAATGATCTAAGGAAATTTTCTGCAGGTATATTACATTAAATAACTCTATTTTTGAAACACAGGAGAGTATCTTGGTGTTTTGTGGCCAGGGAAAATATAAACAATAACTGAAAAAATTTTCAAAATACACTTAAAACAGATAAATTCTTGAAAGTGAGGGACACCTACACCACATGCTCTATATAATGTGGAGATTGCAGAAGACGTAAGAAGCAGATGGTAGAGATCTATTTTTTGAAAATAAATGAAAGATTTTTTTGTCTTATCATTTTTTCCAAATAGTAAAATTTACCACCCATTCTCCTCAACCTTAATTATTAAAGACAAGCCAAAGAAAAGATGAAAAATATGTAGACATTTTAAAAATAATTATTTTATATTGTATAAATGTCATTTTTCAATGAAAAAAATGTTCATATTCCACACAGATATTTCAGTTAGCATATTAGTGCTAATATTTGTGAATGGTAATAAAGATCTAAAGGTAACTTAAATGAAATTTGCAAGAAACTTGAGTTGTGCTTCTATTTCTTCATAAATACAGCAAAAGGTTGCCTCTGTTTTTTGTGAGTAATATATGTGACAGTACACATAGAACTATAAATATGACCACAAGAATAATGCAAGTTGTGTGGAAAAACTCAGAGCTGTGTTTGGATGGGTCAAGTATGAGTGGAATCCACTGTTCAGGAATCCATAGAGGATAACCAGTGCAGGTTTGACATTGTGTTCCACTGTTGCCAAACAAAAGATGCTCCCCTTTTATAAATCCTTTTTAAAAGGGCTTTTTCCAAAGAGCTATGATTCAGCCTGATCTTAAGAGCACTTCTCCTGTTACCTGCTCCCAGCTCATCTAATCAGGGTCCTTGGAGCTTGAGTGACAAGGACAGTCCAATTTTATTCCTCCATAAAAATATAGCACAGATAGAATTATGCCAATATCATCATTGATGCTACCCTCTCAATAATTTCTGCTTCTTATTTCTTTTTTTTAATCATTAAATAAAGTCTGGTGTCTCAGTACATATTGTAACTTTTTCACAGATTTGTATTTATTTCAGAATTCCTGAGACAACCAGGTGTGCAATGATCATATTCCTTCCATAGGTACCTCTGTGGCAGTGGATACAGGTTTGGAGTGAAGATAATGGAACCAGAAAGTTTATGGTAATAATAGATCTCTTTCTCTTCATTACCTGAGGCATTCTAATTCATGTAATGTTCCTTCTCCAGTGGAGGACTGCAGCAGATTGCCCATTTTTGAGCTCAGTATTAATTATGCTTACTAGTGATTCTGTAGTTGAAGGTCCTGTGATAAACTCCTATTTTGTTTTTAGGGGTTCATAATTCATCTTTAAAAGCCCACTTTGGACTGAAATATGTCACCACCATCCAACACCAACTTATCTGACCCAGCAGTAATATATGATAGATATGGAAGGAGGAAGCTGCACTTTGAATAATTCAAGGTGATTATCTCATGTGCAAAATCATTCTTTTCATGTGCATGTCATCAGAATGGCCATATAACTTTGCACCTAGCATTGACAGGCTGTATCTCATCACAGCACTCTGTCAATAACACAGCCTGGGTCCTCCAACCTACTTTTTCTTCCCAAGACAATTTGCATAACAAGAACTGAATTAGGTATTTTTTGAAAGTCAACAGAAAACGTGGAAAAAGCTAAATTTTTCAGCCTTTGGATATTCCCAGTGCTAGGATACATGATAGAAAGGTTTTTAATAGGAACCTTAAATTGTGTGTCAACAAAGGAAAAATCATCTCCTTCGATTCTCGTATAGTGTTTTTTTGTGAATTATGCAGTTATTTGATTTCAGAGCAGAGTCACAGGTTTAGAGGACAGGTGTGTGTATCACAAGGCCTGACACTAATAAATCTTGAGCTCAATAATATTATCAGTCTTAGTACTCTTTTTCCAATCTATAGACTCAGCTCAAAATTGAGTATCAACTTCTTTCAGCCAAAGAATACAGTAAATTATAAATCAATGGAGCCTGTAGCTGTCAGAGTCATCAGAATGGTGATTAAACTGCCCTTTGTGAAAAGGAAATTAAGCTGCTATTTAATCAATCTCCATGCCAAGGGATTATGAAATAATGCCCTCTGCATTTTTCCCCCAATCCTGGTAGTGATGGGGAGCAGACCAGGAACCCACTGAGAGCTGGGAGCCATTAACCCAACATAAATCTACCAGACTATAAGATATAACAGACTCTCCTCATTTTGTTTGTATGCTCCTCTATGTTTATCATATTGTATACCAGGAAAAGCCTTTCCAAAAATTCATATTGTATACCAGGAAAAGCCCTCCAAAAATGCAAGGATGGAAGCATGGATGTAGTTATAACAGTGGAAATAAACACGCTACAGAGAAGTAGAGATCTTTTCTCTTCTAGAAACTATTGCAACACAGTTTTGGTTCTTCATTTACCAGCTTTTACTTCACTGAGAATGAGGTAATGTTTTAAAATAATTTAAATTCAGAACTAAAGTAGTTGCAACACTGCTGCTGTACCCATCTCTTTCTCATCTTTTCCTACTATAACCTTCACTTCCATCATTTTTTTAATATTAGTGGACAGAAATGCATCAGTGAAAAATGGCAGTTTATATATTTGCTGACCATTTGACATTCATCCCCCCCCTTTTAAAGTTCACCATGTACTTTGCTCCTTCCAGAGCCCAGCTGTTTGCACCTTCCCTTAATCTGTACACGCTGCATATCCTTCCTGGGTAATTTGTTTTTCAGACATTCTTTGCTCTGATGATCTAGACCGTCAATAATTCTGAATTTTTCATTTGGGTGCAGACTTACCAGATAGCTCCATAACTGAGATATGGCACAGTACATTCACTTCCAAAGCTCTCTGTACTACAACTACTGGGAGCAGAACACTAAAATTTTAAATGTATTCCTGTAGTATAACCCTTAAAATAGATGTATTATGAGGAGAACCTCCCAAAGAAAAAATAATGGTAGAAATTTTGCTAACTATTAAGAAACACTAGGGAAGGCAGCAAATATCTCAGCCAGGCATTGTATTTTTAAAATATATCAAAAACTATCTTAAAAGAAGACTCTTCAGGATTCTGCAGTCCATTGCAGTCATATACAATGCTTATTATTTCATGACTTCTACTTGAGCCAGTATGGTCCTCATAAAATCTTGTTTAGAATTTAGCTTGAAATGGTTCAAGAGTATTGAGGACCATATAAAGAAAAGAATTTTAGAATGTGTGGAACCAAGGATGAAATATTATTTTTTATGGTGAGGTAATTATATATTGTCAGTAAAATGTGCTTGATTTTTCAAATATGTTTTCATTTAATAAATAATTCCTAGCTGGTGTTCAAAATGTAAGTTTAAAAGCATACAGATAAGTACACTCTAATAGCATCTTTCTGAAATTATTCCATTGTCTCTTATTGTAAAGTCCAGATTTAAATATATTGCTTATTCCTGACTGTTATCTGATGATGTATAGAATACAGTTTCAAAAACTGACAACAAGATGTACTCAATAGTTTAAAATGGTATATTTTTCTCATCAATAAAAATAGTAGATATTCCTCATCAATAAAAATAGTATAAATATTTACTGTCATATTCAAAATGATCAGTGTAAACTGAAGTCAAAACATATTTTTAAATATTTTAAATTAGGCCAGGATCCTGAGTAAACTTAAGAATCACAAATTAACATTTCAGGCCTCCCTTCACCCTCCAAATCTGAAAACTGTGCATCATTTACTCATTCTCAAAAGGATTAATTTAAATTTCTGAAAAAAAATTATCCAAAACATTGAACAGGACTGAAAAATTCCCTTTAAGAGAGTTCACCGCCTCTCTTAGAGGCAGCACTGCAAACCCATGTGTATTTTGCAATTGATTTGTTCTTTTTAAAGATGGAGTAAAGATATGAAAAGTCACTGCTACAATACAGCTAGATGTAAAATGAACAACAAGTGTATTGTGACTTTTGTGAGTCACAGCTGATAGTGTCACCATGGCTATAATACACCTCTCATGCTTTCCCTTTTCTTTTAGATGAATACAATGTGAAAAAACAGCAAGAGCAAGGAAATCCACCACTGCTGCCATAAGACAGCTCTTGTTTCCTCAGCAATACAGGCAGAGAATGAAGAATCATGCTTGGGTGCAGTGAATGTTCTGGCTTAATGAAGCTGATAAGGGGAAAGCAAGAAGTTTTCTTTAGCAGTGCATGTGTTCTGTCTGTGTCTCTCACGTTCTGCTTTTAGGGAAATTGTCCTCATCTGATGTTGTTCAATGTCATTTTATCAAAGCTCTTATTTGAGGAACTTGCTGAGAAAATTAGAAGTGATGAAGTAGCCCAAGGAGGTAATGCCAGACTGCACAGGAGATTCTGATGTGAAGCCCTGGCTTCCTAATTGTTATTATGTTTACAAGGACACCCTTAAAAGAAAAATGAATGCCTTGTTGCACACCTGCTGTAAAAGGTGCTGCAAGTTTGGAGCTTGCTTAAATCATTCTTCATGCAGCAAACTACAGAATGAAACTCAGGCCATTTAATTTCCAAATACCAGTAATTAAAATGAGTCACATCATCAGAGTTTGGCAGGGCTACAGCTTTCTTTTATTTTTTCATTTTCACATAAATTTCAGCGAAGGTCAGATTTGTTGGGGGAGGAAAAGAACCTGCCTGCTTTTGTGCTCAGAGGAGGTTAAAATATGACTTGCTCACCGTGTCCCTCATAGTTCAGGACTTAATGGTCCTTGACGGGGATAACCTAGAAGTTAATTTTACTTTGTGTCCCAAAAGCACTCACTGTCACTGTAATCCTTCTTGCAGGCTGAAGGGTATCTTCACCACCTGATCAGACTTTCAATAGCAATTGATGAGCAATATCATCAGCCAGGAAGAACTTTCCTGGTGTTTTCTGACAAAAGACAAAAAGAGAAAGAAAGAATTGTGCTGGTACACCTTTTCATAAATGTAATCCTTTTCAACGCTCCTTACTTTAAAAGTGAGATTTTACTATTTGTAAAAATCTTTGTCAAGTGCTGCAAGATGAGAAACTGCTTCCTCTTTGTTTCCTTTGTATTGTTTGAGGCCTGCCAGGGAGAAGGATGAGTGCATAATGGAGGTATACACCCTCTTTCCAGATTTTTTACCTAGAGAAAAGGAATTCTTAAAGCCAAAGACCAGCACTATCAGGAAGACCTCTTCTCTAACCTCCTGACAGCAAAGTGTCCCGTTGTACAAAGAAACCTCAAAATGAATTGATGTCCTGACTGGTAATCTCTAACTAAGCCAGTTTGGATAACACACCTTTGAAACACATACACATGTGATTTCTTCTTTGCTTCAACTTTTCCAGATTCAGGAATGCCTACATGGGAGGCAGAGCTCTGGCAGAAGAGCTGCCCTCCAGCCCTGATTAAAGTCACTCTTCTAAGACCCAGGCAATAAATCTTCCCAAGTCAACAGCTATAAAAGTATTTTAACATAGGCATAACAGAATGCTTTTTTCTCCCCAGACTTCTGCACTAAAACTGAAAAATCTAATGTTTAATTCAGAATTCTATGCTATAAAGGGTTTCCTCAACTGGATTCAACTACAAAAGTACTGGCTTTAGGACAGCTCTGGCCTTGCAGCAGCAGGGCATTTGTCTCTACAAAACTGCACTAAATGATGTCAAATTATGGAAACAAAAAACTTTGCTGTGTGATGGATTTTGTATGTGATTTTATTAAATTCTGTGGAGATTAGACAGATCACTTAAATTGTTTGAGTTATAGAAAAGAACCCCCACATTCAAATTTCTGTAATTGTGAAAGTATTGCTTCAATAGCAACTATCATCCTAATCTTATTTTTCAAAGAAAATTCCTTTGATTTTTTTTACCCCAATGAAGATGTTAACATGATAATTATATTTATTCTTTTGAATGCTACTTTCTGTCAGGAAGATTTACAGGGCACTTTGATGGGCTTGCTTAATGGTTCTTCAAGGGTATGTGGCTCCAGAAGCATCTCTGTAAGCAAAGTAAGATATTTATTGGAATTGTCAAAATAAAAAAATCACAATGAAAATTGCTTCAATTCTATTGCTAGAGAAGTCAATCTGACTTTTTTTTCCTAGAATGGCCAGTCTTACCTAGTTAAACAGGCTGGTAAGGTTGGCTCTGGGATTTCAGCAGAGCCCCTGAAAACAGCAGATCACCTGCACAAAGGGGGTCAGTTGGGGCTGTGGCTGACAGCTCCACCCTACCCATGTGTAGAGGCTGCCTGACCAGTCCTGAACATCCTTTGGCATTTGAGGAGAGGCTCACTGGCAAATTTTGCACTAATAGGGATTGAATGAACAAAAGAATTATGTTTTTTTAAAGGACGTTTAATGTTAAATAAAAATCAGTTATTAATATATCTACAAATGGGTGGAATAGTTTTAAATACACTGCATTGCTAGTTTTTCTCACAGCTGATGTCATTAGAACTAAAGCTGTATGGTTTTGTATAACTAATAGTAAACATTCCAAACATGGTTCAGATTGTTTTCTGTTACAGCAGAAAGTTTAGGTTCATGTAACGTTGTCTCCTAACTATGATAAAACCTTCTGGCCTTGAAAGATAAGAAAATATGTTTTCTTGATCCCTGTTACCCTTAGTCATTGATAACATCACTTTATGAGTATTAGTGACTGGAAAGGTGAAAGCAGTTTGTATGTTCAAGGGGAAATAGGCAACTTTTTTTCCCAATTGTATGAAAATGGAATCTTCTTTACTCTGATCAGCTGGTATGGTGGGGATCAGCCTCTCTCAATAAGCATCAGGTTACTTATCAACCAGGATATGTAGTAAGAACTGGTTTTAAGTATGAAGAAGAGTAAGCAAACAAAATAATTTCTTTTTATACAAAGCAAATAATACTTGAAGAGTCAGCTGTGAGGAAAATTTGCTTCCCTAACACTGCTCACATGAGTGAAGATTATTCAGTTTCACAGGCCCTGTCCTTGAATTATGTTTCACTGGAGATTAACACAAAGAAGGATTTAGCAGTACTAGGAATGATCAAGAATATTCCCTAAGCTGAAATTTCATAGTAGTGATGATAACAGACTAAAGTTGAAAAGAAAAAAAAAAAGAAAAAAAAAGCCAAATATTCCCTAAGGATGCATATAAACAACACAGAGACCATTAAACCAGAGACCATTATCATCCTCTTTGACCTCCCCTACTATTTCCAGTTGGGCTGCAGTTGAACAATATAAATTTCCAATTCAAACACTATTTGCCTTTCTGAACACACAAAACTGAATTAATATCATTATTACAGGATTAACAGAGTAGAATATATTGAGTCTGAAAATTAAATGTGACCTGGTTTGATCTTAAATAAATATATGCTTATGAGGTAGTGCTCATTTCTGGGGTTCAACACCTCCCAGCACACACCAGACACAGCCTGATCTCCCAGCTCAGTGCTCCTGCTCCCTGACACAGACTCCCTGCAGTTTTTGGGGGCAGGTTCACGTTTCCAGCAGTGACACAGAGCAGGAGCCAGGGTGGCTGCAGGGCTGTGAGTCCCTCCCGGCTCCATCCCTCCTGTGCCAGGCTCAGAGCCCCCAGAGCTGCTCTGGGCTCTCTTGCTGCTCCTCACAGGGAGGGTGGCCCCGTGGGGCTCCTACAGCTGGGGCCTCCTGGAAGATGGAAGGAGCCCATGAGGAACAGGATGATAGGTGGGTTTTGCCCCTTACTGCACAAAGTTTCTAAAGTTGTTTGAAGTGAAGAGGGAAAATGCAAGTATTCTTCCAGTATGTGCTGGAAGCTCCTCAATTTCTCCTCTTTTCTCCATTAGTCCCCAGATTAAAACAGGTTTTTCTGTGATGTTCTGGTAGCTGCCAGTGGGCATCAGAGCTCCTCTGATGGAGACTTTGCCCAGGAGCACCCCCAGGCCCTGTCAGGTGTGAATTCTCTGCTGTCTGCTAAAATGAGGTCACATTGCTCTCTTCTCTTAACACTTCTTCAGAAGTTATTTATAGGAAACTAAGTGTCTTTGAGATGTCTGTCCCCCGACAAATTTAGATAAAATTGGTCAATGAACTGAGCATCATTATAAATTGACATATGAGGGTATAGAGGCATCTACAAAGAAGGTGAGTTCACGTGCAAGCCTTAGGAAACCAAGCTAAAAAAATAAATTAAAAAGTGAGACTGTGGAATGATGAACAGAAATGAAGGGGGCATGATTTTCCTTTAAAAAAAAAAAGACTTATAAGATTGTTTTTTTTTAAAAAAAAAAGGTAAGGGCCAGTTATACGATAGAATGAGGAAAACAGAGGGGTCCAACTAAGCCTTCCTGTTTTGAAGGACAAGAGGGCCCTTCATGAAAGCACAAGGTAATAAACCCAAAATAGAATGCACTTGAAGTAAATTACTTACATTTTTAAAGAGCTCCAACATACAAAGGACAGCATTTGCCATTGCCATAGCTGAGATGACAATTACAGTAATTATTCATCTTGATAATTTGGAGAATAAACTAAGTGCCATGATGCAAAAACTCAATCTTTTCACCAGGATATATTATGAGCTCATACTAGTCATGTTACAGAACAAAGCACTGGAGCTTCACCTGAAGCTCACTGTGGGCAGAGCACCCTGGTGAGGATGGGGAGAGCTCTGCCCTGCCTTGCTCCTCTCCCTCAGCTGCCACCCTAAGAGACTCAACAGTGAATTTTAGCCATACTCAACAGTGAATTTTAGCCATACTCAACAGTGAATTTTAGCCATACTCAACAGTGAATTTTAGGGAACAACATCTCCTTTCTTATTTCCCTTGTTTGTAACAGTAGGCACATCCTGCTACTCTACCATCAGCTGCATTGCTTGGTAAAGAATTCAAAGGGTTTGAGATAAACAGCACTTCTCCTTTGCAAGAGAACAGCTAGGTTTGACTGCTGAAACCATAAATATTGATTATTCCTGGAACTACAACTTCTTCATTTTATTGTGGGTCATTTTGGTGATTTATTATGGATAACACAGACTCCTGAAGACAGGAAAGAAATACCACTCAGACCTCCTCTAGGAGAGCTCCATTTTGGAAAAGTCATCATAGTATTTGGACTGGCCTCGACAGTGCTCTCATATTTACACTAGGATTGGTATTATCTTATTTCATGCTTCATTTTGACCTTCTTCACCTAGATACCATGAAAACAAGCTTATTATTTTTCCCCCTGACAAATATGCTGAGGCCATTACTGAATCAATCACAAGTACTAACAGGACTCCTTCAAATGAAATTGTCTCTAAAACGAATTGTGATTCTTCATTATATTGTGGCATTTGTTTTATGCTCCTGCACTGAACTCTCAGTTTTATGCAATCTGCTGGTTTTTAGTCTCCTGTGATCATCCAAACTTTGCTGTTTAGTGCTTGAAGGAACAAATAAAGTGATCTTTGTACTCCAATCTTCAAATTCATCCAACCTAGGGTGTACCTAGACACAAGTCCAAACATATTTTAAATTACTTGTGGTGTTACAGAAAAACTTACTTGAGAAATCTGAAATTGTATTAAGCACCTCAACAGTCTCGATAATTATTATTACATTGCAATAAAGCCCTCTTTCATATTTTATATAAAAAGGGAGGGGAAAGAGGTTATTTTTCCACAAATTTGAAAACTTATAATTGTGTATTCATGTAATTTTTGCACCCAATTTCTTTACAAGAACTTAAAACTGTAAAACTGAGGGTTCCTGAAATAATGCCCTCAATGCTTTTACAAAAGTTAATTTACTCCTCAGAAAAAAATATGAATTCACCTGCTGGTTTACCTTTATTACCCATCTAATCCCAATCCATTTGAAATATCTCAAAATATTTATGTATTCATTCTCACAACATTCTGTGAGCTACAGGGTGCTGTTATTTCCATTTTACGAGAGCCTCAGGTCATAGAAGTGTGTTTCAAAGCAAGCAGCTGAAAGAGCCCCCAAATTACAGGCTAGCTCAGTGCCTTAAATATTTGTATCTCTATGAATTTTTTTATTCTCTTAAGATGAATAAAAATTGTGAAGCAGAGCAAACAAAAAATCAGTGGATTAATACTGTTATCTATTCAGCTTTGGTATTTCTATCTATTCTTTTCTGGTTAATCTTGTAAGAAGCAGGAGATAGTGAAAATTGAAAATCTTAGCATAGGTGGTAGAATGGGATAATAGTGCATTAACCTTTTGTATTTTGCTCACAGTTTAAACAAATACAAATGTTATTCTGAAAGAATTTTGAGGTAAATAAATAAAGACAATCTAACTTCAATGTCATTTCTCTTCCAGTACTAAGACACTCAGAAGCTACCATTAACCCACCAAAAGATGTGTAAATATTGACATAAAGAACACCAACAGTCTGTGTGTGCTTCTCTTCAGCTTCTTTCAGGATGGAATTTTGAGACTAGGATTTCTTTGCAGCTCACAAAATCAGCACTGGAGTTCAGTTTGATAACAGGCAAGAAACTAACGAAACTTGTGGTGTAGATAGTTAAGTCATATCTTACTGTTTGAAACTTCTGCTCATGGAAAATGTAAGATAAATCTAAGATAAATGCAAGCCACCAAATTGAATCTGGATTTCAAGTTGCAATCTGATGGATTTCAGCATGGGATCAAGGTCCTCAGATACCATAAGGCAGTTTTTCTCACCCAGCTCCAACATTTCCAACATCAGTAGAGTGCATAGTTCCAGCTTAAGGAATTTTTTTCCATAAAACTTTATTTCTTTTATTATTTGGACAATTTAATTTTTTTTCACTCTTAGGTACAGCTTTGATTTTAAACATGCACAGAATTCAGGAGCTTTGGACCTTGGAGAAAGGGAAGCAGTTTCAGTTCTGCCTTTGACCATACCTCTCAAAAACACATAGCTAGACAAGCAAAAGAAAACCAAAAAACAAAAACAAAACAAAAAACAGACAAACCAAAAAAACCACAAAACAAAACAAAAAAAAAAAGGAAAAAAAACAAACCACAAAAAAAACCCCAAACAACAACAAACCAAACACAACCAAACCAAAAACTTTAATTCATCACCATATTTTCATCACCAGAGAAAGACTGGGCACACTGAAAAATTAACAAGTACACTTTGTTGCTATCTGCCTATGCACTCACCCTCCCACCTGCCTGAGCTGCCAGCATGGCAATCAGGTTGAGAAAGGACAAGAGGACACACAGAGTGCATCACAGAGGGGACAGCACACATCTGGGGAGGGAAAACACAGCGTGTCATCTCTGAAAAATGCACCCCACTACCTCGGTGACATCATGGGCACGTCCAGCACCTCTTTGGAATGTGCAAGGATCCCCCACCCTTTGCCTTGGGGTGCTGCCAGGAAGGAGCCAGATATAAAAATGTGCCTCTTGCTGGGTATTGGGCTCTTTCTGTCTTGTTTGTTTCTGTTGTGTGTACCTTGAAATCAGGGAGTCACTTCACAGACCTTTCCAGAAGGCTGCAGGAAAGACCTTCAAATCCAGGACTACGTTGAGTGTGTTACAGATTTCCATGGGAGGCAAAAGGGATGAAGTTAAACAACTTTAAGTTGGTTCACCTTGTGAAATTTCAAAGAAAAAGGGCCAATGGCAGAATGTGTACATGGGTACTACATCTAACTCATCATAACAGCCAAGGATTCCTTAATACCTTACACAAAGTTAGAGAACATATGTAATATACTTGAGAGAATAAAAGAACACAGGTTTTTCATTACATAACTTCTGTGTGTAATGTTATGAAAGCTCACCTGAATATTGCACTTCCAAGCTCTGGTCCCAAAAAAATGAGAAGACATGAAATCATATTGCCCTGTTCCTTTATATCCCTGATGGGAAAAAGAAGTCATTCCTAAAGGCCAGCAGTCAAGCCTGCTGCCAAATCCCCTCAAGAAACCTTTCCCAGGCAAAGGACTCACAAGAAAACCAGAAAAAAAGTAAGAATGAAATGACAAAAATGCTTCAAATCAGCACTGGTAAGGAATATGCTTGTGGGGCAGGATGACCAAACAACCACCCTTATTTATAAGTGCATAAATTAGGCTAAATTATGATTATTTGTACTGCCTATTGCTAGGCTCTGCAAACACTGTCCTCCAAGAGAGTTCTCATCCAAAGAGTTTGCTGACTAAGAGCAATTTATTTCTAAAAAAGAACAGCAACAAAAAAACCACAACATAATTGGGTTAAACCTAGGACATTGCTATAATTAAATTCATAATTTCACAAAAGGGGACACCTCTTTTATAGGTAATTACCAAGGAGTTTTAAAATGTTTTTTAAAACCCTTTGATTTCTAAGGAATAATACTCATTAAATAATTTTCTCTTCATTTTCTTAATTTGTACATTTTTTATATTTTGTAATAGTATGAAGCAAAACAATCTGGACTGCCTAGATTTATTTTGTTTTCCTAAGGACTCGAGTTGTAATAAGACTGGAGAGCAATGGGCGGAATGTGAACTTTTTTTTTCCCTTGAAGTTTAAATTAAGATTTCTGTTTTGTTCATTTTACAGAAGTCTGTTTATGTTCAGTAGAACAAACACATTAGTCAAGAGAGTTGGGTAGACACGAGATAGATCTGTGAGCCTACCACCCTAACGGAACATTAATCCTACACATATAAGGGATTTGTGTTTTTTCCCATATAATAGTCTGAAAAAATATTATTACTGGGATTTTTTCATTATTATTTTCATGCCCAAAGGACCAAGCTGGCAAGGGTTTTGCAAAAATGTATTTTGAGAAAGTTCCTTTCTTGTAAAAATTTCAATTTAAGTAGAAAAGAGAGAAATTGGAAGGGGAGGTCTGACAATAAAGACATCACCCAGAGTTTTGCAGAATTTTTATAGTGTTTAATTATTATATTTATTGGTATCTAATCCCAACAGCAGTTCTGTTCTAAAACCAGGAACACTAATGACTAAATCTTGTATTTGAGATTTCACTGAACACTGAGAAACAACTAACATTTTTGTTTGTGTGTGTGTGCATGAAATATATTAAAACAGGCTGAGTCTTAGACAATAGCATGTGGGACTTGCTGGGGGTGTTTTTCAAATGTCATTTCTCACAGAATTGCTGCTCTTGCATTTCTTGGCCCAGGGAGCATATCCTGCATGAGCACAATCAGAAATAATAGCTTGGAATTATAATATATGTGGGCCATGGACATAAACACAACATCTCTGAGGCCATGACATGTCTATCACTGTTATTGGAATTTTAAAAATGTTTAAGGAGGAATAACAGATGGCAAACTCACAAAAGCTATGTTTGGCTAGGAATTTATGCCGAAAATTTTAAAAAATGTACCAAACTCTAGTACCTTGAAGGATGGTTATTTTTCCCTTTGGTCTGAGTTTTGAATTAAGACATGTCAGGAGCTGAGATCTCACCTGAATCTGTTAGATTAGTCCTAATCAGTTTGTAAATCCTGCATGTGTTGAGTCCTAAAGGTTTGGATATCCCAGCTGAGATGTTGGGCTCCATAGTGTGTACATGAAGGTGTTACCTTCTCTGATCAGGTTGTGGCATGGTAGCTATGTCCAGCCACAAAGGACTTAGCTGTAAACCTTCAAAAACTTTTTAAAAAAAGATTATTTTAAAATCCTTTTTACACTCAGAGCCTTCTGGCTGATAGGCAGGAACTTCAAATAAAGCACCAGCTCATCTTAACAATATGGCATCCTATGGAATTGTCCACTGAATTTCTAGCAGACTTGAAATGTGTAAAGGATATTCTATAGATAATTTCAATAGGCCAGTAGTACTGTAGAACTTGGATTGGCAAGTGATTCACTCTGCTGATAAACCAGGCACAAAAGAATTTGTGATTCAAATTAAAACTTCTTTCAAGCACAAGATACATTTTATCTCTGCTGAATCCTGAGGAAAGGTAGTTTAGCTGTGACAAGTCTGCCAAACTTTTTTGTGAAACATATGTAATAGTATTAAATAAATTGTACTCACACATTCCTGGTTCCATAATGGAAGGAAAGCAGGGAGAGGCTCACATTCAGCAGGCTTATACTGCCTCCTGCAAAACAGGATGCACACCAACATGCTCCCAGGAGAGAAAAGGCTAAGGATTTCAAGGAGACCTGATCAAACATCAAAGGAAAACACCTACTGTCAGAGATCTCTTCTCACACCTCCCAGGCAAACAGCTAGGGAGCAGATAGGAGGGTGAGCTGCCAGGGAGATTGATGTACCACCAGGATTTTCTGTAGATTCCCTCCTCACTGACCCTACAAGACCACAGTCTTGACACTGGAAAACATCTCAATCCCCAATAGCCTGGCCATTTAAATTAATTTAAATTGAGTTTTCATTCAAATAGAAGGATTTGCTATAAGTGCTCTTTACTCATCCTGATCTACAACACAGCCCTCTGTGTTCAGCACACTGTCTGAGGAAACTCCAGCCCAGGGTTTTGCACAGGGCCCTGTGGGTTGCAAGGACCACAAGAGGCCCAACCTGCTGCTTGAAAGAGGTGTGGTTACAGCAGGTGGCTCCTGTTGCACTTCTACATCTCTCCAAGGATGGAGATTATGAACCTCAAGGGTCACAGATGCTGCCCTGCTGCTGGCTGGACTCTGCCCTGCTGATCATCCCAGTTTTAGCCCAACAGCCCAGACAATTTGCAACTCACTATCCAACCCATGACTCACCAGTTTAAGGATAGTATAGGAGATCCTGGCGAAAGTCTTGCTAAAGGCAAGGTAAACATCCACTATGACAAATCAGGTTAGTCAGGCATAATCTGCCCTTATCAAATCCACCTTCATGTTTCATGTGGCTGGAAGTGACTTCCAAAAATATTGGTACCCCAGAGACTGAGGACAGGCTGAGCAGCCTGTGGTTCCCTGGCTCTTCCTTCTTCCCCACCATCTTTCCAAGAAAGTCTTTCCTCTAAAGGATGCAGGGAAACCAAAATTCTGCTAAGTAACAGCATCCAAAGTTCATACCTCCAAAATTCCTGCTTGCTTTCGACTCACTTCTGAGACCACCTGAACCTAAGAGCTTTCATGGATACTTATTCACAGGAACATAGAAGTTACTTGAGGACATGCTCAAAAAACCCCCTGTGTTGGACAGTGTCTAGCTGAAAACTAAAAACTCACTCCAGTAAAGTCCCAGCCACTTCCCTTTCCAGTCTCAGATGAACATGAGAAGCAGACTTCAAAAATCATGACTTGTTCCCTTTCACCTGGAAGTTTGTTGAGTCAAACTTATGGAAAATGGGAATTACACAGATTTCCTCTTCTGCCTGAGGAAACCAAAGCTGTATATATAATTTCTACCAGAGCTATCTTGCTCTTAAAATGCTACATGGATGGAATTCCCTTGACTTGCCAAAACAATTTGCTTTATTGGTACACAGTTCTCCATCCTCTATTTTCATCTTTTGTTATGGAAATTTCAGACAGTGCTTGTTGTTTCCAGAATGGAGAATACTCCTCACACTTGCTACCAGGAATGTAAGAATCACTTTGATCATTCTGTTACCCTTTTGTGCACACTCTCTATACTTTGCACAGTGTCCAGAGTTGGTTCAGCCAAGACTCCACTATGCTGAGCAAAGGGGGAACAGCCTTTGACAAGCCTTAAATACAATAGCCTTGTTTATGAATCCTAATTTGTAGTATGCCTTTCTCACAGCATGGCATTCCTGACTCACACTGAATTTTTCCCCAGAACCGTCTGTCCCCAGAACATTTTTGATGGTCTGGTGCTAGCCAGGAGTTCCCCATGTGAAACATTAATTCTCCCTCTCTTTCTCTCTGTTTTGCAGAGTTTGGTTTTGGATTTTTTTGTCCTTTGGGGTTTTGAGTTGGTTTTTTGGTTGGTTTTTTTTTGGGGGGGGAGGTGGGGAGGGACGGTGTGGGGACACGTCTCAGGGGTTGTAGGGGATACCACAGTGTTTGATTTGAAAGGTTATAAGTGCAGCTATTCAAGAGGGATTTCAGCCTGTGGAACCCAGAAGACTGAGATGTCTCTGTACAGCACAGTGGTGAATTAGTCACCTGTGTGTCTGTTACTGAAATGTTTCTCTCACAACAGCATTTTGAAAATAAAATCCTCAAAGGATCTGGAGACTCAAAGGCTCTGCCGAGGCATCTGGTGCCCTTTGTGTAGATCACTGCTTCCTGCACCACAAAGTCTGGACCTGGTTACCTGCTCCTGTAGGGATCAGACATTTGAGTGAAGTCCCCATGTGAGTTGTTTTCAGCTCTGTTCACTGAAACTTTACTGGCACAAAGAAAACTGCCAAGAGTGAAGTTCTGATGAAAACCAGCATTGAGAAGAAAAATACAGACAAAAACCCTTCTGGATCCCCTGACATTTCTCTTTGAAAGAGTCTCATTTGACTCTCTATGAATTCTAGTAACATATGCTTGTTGTAATGAACAATGCATGCCCTGTTTGTATTTAACCTGAAAGTTAAAGTGATTTTGAAGTACTAGGAAGCAAGCAACATCAAATATCCTAAGTTAAATATTTTACTGCAGTGGCCTGAAATTATTGTGACCCAGCAAGGCTTTGTCTGGAGCCAAGGATTTTTTTTGAAATTATGAATCTGTTCTCGTCCATGGTACACATACACCATGGTACACATACACTATTTTTTACTACCCAACAAAGAGGTCTGGAAGTGCCCTCATTAGCATTTTACAGCAGGCTTTTTTTAAATACTAACTGGACAAGCTTTTGTCCTAGCAAGGGGCACACCTGGAGAGGACATGAAGTGTTTCAGAGCTGCTGCCTCTTTCTCAGGTGTGGGGAGAGAAGGGGATAGGCAGGAATCCACCATCCTTTCTCTTGGCTTCTCTCCACCTTTGGCCTCCAGCACTGGCTCCCCACAACAGAGGAGCATAAAGGGTGTTGAGTACCCCAGTCTACCCCTGGATTTGAAGGCAACTGAGTGTTTTATTTTGGTAAATCTCTGGTAGTTGTGAGTTTGGATGCTGTGACAGCAGCTCTGAGGTGCGTAGGCACACACAAAGAGCTGCAGGAAGCAATGCTGTTTCACACTCCCTGTCCCTCCCAGGCTGCATCCTTCTGAAGGCATCCCACTGAAATAAAACATCGGGGTGTTTTTGTTGCACTGGTTTGGAATTCTCTCCTAAGTGAAGCCAGGAGCTACAGTGACATGAGAGGCTGGGTGTGATCTGATTGAGTTAAGATGGGTAAAGAACCATGGTGCATGCAAAGAATTCAGCAGCCACAAGTTGAAACTGAGGCAGTGTTGGTTTCTCTGGGTCTGGATTGAAGGCAGTGGGACAGTAGTTCATCTTTGGACTCAGGTGTTTATTATTTCTTATCAGTAAAACATTCTCACTGCTGTGCGTCTGGCAGCTTTTCATTAGCAGGCACAAAATGGCAACAATCTCTTGTTACAAGGGCTTTTAAGACTAAACTATCCAATGAAGAACTGACACCTGGATTATTTTCCCTTTAAACCCAATAACTGATCCCAAAGAGCTGCAATGGGGACTTTTCTGCCCAATTACAAAATGCCACCCAAACCCATGGAGAAGAAGGAAGTAGAAGCATGAAGAAGAAACCCAGGACCACACCCTGTGCCCTCCATCTTGCTTCCATCCACAACATACTAAAAATCCCAAAACCTAAATTTCTCATCAAGTGACACACCGACACTACTCTCTATAATCTATTTCACACTTTTGGATTCTAGTTTATCTTGAAGCCCAGGAAGCTTTCCCCATGAATGAGGGTCAAAGTCAGTGCTCCCCTGGGGGTCAGGGCACCCCAGAACAGAGAGAGAAATATTCCCTGTGCCCATGGTTTCCACAATGCAGCATCCCTTGGAAAAAGCATTTACAAAAGGCATTGAGATCATTTAGAAAATGAGGACAGTGAAGAAACATGCTGGTAACTTGTGGGCACTCAGCACATGAATAAGAAAATGTAAGAGGAGCTGAGGAGCACACAGGGCTGGGCAGACACTGCAAGGGTGAGGGGCAGCCACAGGAGGAGAAGAAATGGGGGATGTAGGTGGAGGGTGCAGTGCTGGAGACATGGCTGAAGGCACACACCTTTATGGGAGAAGATCCTGGGGCCTGGCACTGTGCTCACACCTGCTAAAACACTGCTGGAAGTGATGGCTTCACACACAGTTTGAGTTATGCTGCTGCTGGCCCTGGCCAGCAGGATGCTTTCACACAGACAGCAGTAATTTGGGTATGTTATAGCTGACATCATGTTTGAATACAATTTTTGAACCATGCTGTCCAGAAGCAGAATGCTGGCCACAACTTAATTGTCAGTAGAGAACTGAGCAGAGTGATTTTTCTTATCATTCAGTTATTAAAAGTTCAAAGAAACACCTCAGATTTTATTCTTTACTGGTGTTGAATAAAACCTCTAAAATTATTTCAAGGCATCCCCTGATGTCTCCAGCCAATCACTAGTTATTGGTAGGAGTATAAACAGTAACACTGAAAGGTGCTGGGAGCAGGAAGAAGAAGGGAAAAGAGTGTCAAAGTTTTCCATAATGTCTGATGTACTTTCCACATACAATTCCAGGAAAAACTGAATCTTGAACTGTGCTGTAAATCCTGCAGTACCCACATGAGGTGCTCCTGTTACTTCCATTTGACCAACTGATTCTGTACCAGGAGCTAATATTTTTTCTGCTTCTCAAAGAATCATGACAGTACAAAAGTGATTAGAATTGCCAGCCAACTGGCATGGTGCTAATGTGAGCTCTCCAACTGTGCAGCTGCTGCCCTGGCACCCTCTGTTCTTTAGATAGCAACAGTTGCATATATTAATTATGCCAGCGGGGAGACAGCAAATTTATGACAGTACTTAGGGGAAAGCTGAATGCACCTGGCATTTACACAGAAGAGCAGAAAAGGGAGCAAGCATTGATCTTGCCTTTTTACTGGTAATTTAAACAGTTATTCTTATAACTTAGGCACTCTGCCATAGGTTGAGTGGAAATGTATTTTTAAGGTAAATGCATAGATTTAATCCCTTAAAATGCTTTTAATTACCTCTCTTCCAAAGTCTCTAGCACGTGTCAGCATGGATAACTCATGCCTGCAGTGTCCTGCTTGCTTGTGTGTTGGTGTGAGGATGCTTTGCAGATTCCCAGAGGTGAACCCCGGGCTGTCACAGCCCCTGGGGGCTGCCCAGAGCCCCCAGAGCCAGAGGCTGATTAATCCTGGCCTCAGGAGCAGCTCCTGCCTTGGCAGCCCCTGCCCCTCCCTGCTGCCTCCATCCTGCTGCTCGAACAAAGCATCACTCCTGCATTGTTTGCTGCAGCAGCTCAGCCGAGGAAGCCAGGACAAGACAATAGACATATAACTGATAACCTTGTTAACTTGGTCGAATCAGAGCTCCTAACAAGTAGAAGAGTTTATTAAAGTGGAATAAAAATATTACAAATATTTGTTGTCAATGGCTTTTCAGCTGTGCCTTTGAAAACATAGCATTTCTTGTGCTTTTATTTAAGATTAAAGCTAAGCTCAAGGACACTAAACAACAGGAACAAGGACAGAAATGACTTTAAAAAACCCCTACTACAAATGCTAACTACAGCAGGCAGGCAGACTTCATTGTGTTCAAACATCAGCAACTAAAGTGACATAAAAAGATATGGATGTGCCATTCCAAAAATCCCTGTGAAGTAAAAATCTACAATGAGCTGTTTCATATTTTATTAGGACGAGGCTGTGATAGAGCCAGAAGTCCTAAATGAAGGGCAATGTGTATTAACAGTGTCACATTAGCAAGTGAAGAGCAAATTGGTGATCCCAACCACATGCATCACCCATTGCTCCTCTCAGAAAAGAGTCTGAGCTTCCCTTCCCACAGCAGCTGCCCTGATCTGCCTCACAGCAGGAGAGAAGGCAGAAGGCAGCACACCCCACAGCACTGCTCCTCCTGGCCTGTGCTTCCTGAGACAGCGTGCACACACGTGTGTTCTGGTTAATTAACAACCAGCAATCCACAGATCCCGCTCTTCTTCTTCTGTGATTGTTAGTTTTTTCCTCCGTTACCTAACCATAGTAATCATATTTTTCATTTCAAAGCATTCTTCTTTAAAGATCATTGAAGACATTTATAAATACTTGAACAAAAAGTTGTACGCAGTGCTAAATAATGTCTACAAAAACTAGAAAGAGAGAATGTGTTATCTGTGGTCTCCACTTTCTTCCCTTGGAGGAATCATGGATCACATGGGATAGGAATGTCATTTTGCTTGTACCATTTCCCAGAGGCTCATAAGTGAAGACTCATAATGTGACATGCTGTTTAAGCAAGGGATTTTGTTTTTTAATTCAGGGAATTAAAATTAATTAAATTGGTAGCACTTGTTCTATTTTTAGGCAAGATGAACCAAAAAATAAAAATACAATATATAAATAGTTGCAGGAAACCCTTCAACCCAGATTTGTCTGTCTTTCAGTGTTTCTAAAAGTGGCATTAGTTACTGAAAAGTAAACTGTTTTCTGGGAATCTGCCTAGTGCTGAGCACTCATGAAAATCAGATCACTTGTCTACATGCCAGAAAATAGATTGAGAGATCTAACTTCAGACAGCCAGACTTGAAAGGGAAAAATCAATCTTGAGGAATCTTACTGCTCCATCTGTACAGTTACATCAGTGTAATTTTTGGTGTAGGCATTATTTTTGTAGAAGAAATTGTCTTGTTTATCTTGGAGAAGCTATTTTGGGTTCTCTTTCCCTGGCAGAAGGCAGTTGCAGTTATATTGGTGTCTGTGGCTTAGAAAAGCAGCACAGTAAAGCCATGAATTTTGAGGAAAAGTAGTTATATTTTTAAAATGTATTTTTTGTAGCAGAAGTGTGACTCCCTGAGATGTCCTACTGACACAACTGCCTTGAAAATTCCAATTTTTGCCTCTTCAAACCATGCTACCTAAGCTTGCAAGAATGGATCTGTGTGATGGCAGGACAGGGTCTCCTGCATTGGATGGGAAGAGGAGGGGGAGCTCCCAATCTCTGTTTCACATGACCAGAGAGGCAGGGAAATATCCCACATGAAGCTGTTGGGGAGTGTCAGGATCCGTCCTTACGAACGGGATTCGTGATGGTTCGTGGATTGATCTCAGGGTGCAAAAAGAACCGACGGCACAGGGGGTTTGCAGTAATAATCAAACAAATGCACTTTATTGAATGACCACAGCAAAATGTGATAGAGGGATTAAGGGAGAGAAAAAGATAGAGAAAGAGAGAGAAAAGAGAGAGAGAAAGAGGGGGATATAGCTACCAAACATAGAGACAAAGTCCTTTGGTCCGGTCCAGTCAAGGATCCGCCTGTTACGTAGGGGAGATCTCAAAATCTCTAGCTAACCAGAGGTTTTTATTATGATAATTCTATTGAAAATTGTGAGGGGGGGAAAACAGATACAATAAGGAATAGATGTAACAGGTAGTCCGTGTTCTCAGCAGTCCAGGGGTCACAACCTGCAGGCAAACATCTCGGTTTGGTCAGCTTGCCTCCCCCTCACACCTCCCCTGGGCTGGGGGTTTCAGTCCCAGTCCTTGGAAAGAGTGAGGGGGCCTTTTCACATCCTGGTTTTTAATGGAGAGGCTTCTTACATCCCAGTCTGTCTCTCACGGTGGTTGCAATCGAGTGAGAGGGGTCTTCTGTGGGGGACCACCCGAAACTCAGGAGAAGTCCAGCCAGGCTGGGAGGTGGGACAGCTTCCGAGGCTGTTGTTGCAAAAAGGGCACAGTGGCCCCTTCCTCTTCTCACTGGGCTCAGTGTAGCATACAGCAAACACACCTGTGAACAATAGCTCAGCACTGGGCTCAGGTCTCGAGCCCCGTGGCCTGTGTAACTTTCTCCTACAGAGAAGACAGGGGAGGTCTTCTCTTCAGTGGTCCTCAAATGACGATCGTGAAGCAGATGAGGGAAATTTCGGACAGACCCTCACAGGGAGAGAGAAGTGGGCTCAGATTTCCCTGATCCTTTGCGGCAAGGGGATAAAAATTTTGTGAGAGTTTTCTTCAGCCACAGCCTGGGACTGTTGTTAGGAGGGGCCGGGGTCAGCCCCTTCTCTGGTGCTGCTGTAGCCCAGGACAGGGTGGCCAAGCCTGGGCAGCCTGGTCTGACACCAAAATCAGCTGCTCCAGTCAGGAGCCTGGGCCAGGAGCTCTGCAGAGGTCCCTTGCATCTTAGTTTATTTTAGGATTGTGCAGTGAGACAGTTCCAGAGAAAGGAAGGAATCAGCTAGCTCCCTCTCCTTCCTCTCTCCTCTGTCATGAGCAGGGTGATGTGCAAGAAATTATTTAAGAGTCAGGAGACTATTCCAACTATAAAAAGACAGTTACGTAGTTAGCATTTTCTTTCACAAGTTTCTCCTCAGCCTCATAAACTGGGCTTGAATCCTCTTTGCATCTTTAAAAATCTCATTGTTTAACAGGAATCTTTAAATTATTTTATCAATTTCCAGTGGAATACTCAGAATTTTCTGTGCTGAGTACATTATTGAAGCCCTGTTTCAAATCATAGAACTTAGGGCTACTGAGAAAAAGGCTTTTGGGGGAAGTTTCTTGATTTTATTTTTCACAGATGACAAAATAATTTAGCAGCATTTTTTTTAAATAAATACAGCTTCTACAAAGCCAATACCATTTCACTGAACCCCCGTGTGCCTCTGAAAAATAATCTTTTGCTGAAAATCAAGAATCCCAGTGACAGTCTTGATCCAGGAAACAATGTAAGTATGGGTTTAAAGTGAGTGTTATCCCCTTCACCAGAAAGGATAACATTTCTGTTCCAGCAAGCAACCTTATGAATAATAGAGATGGGAAATGTACAGTTTCTGTCTGAAACCAGCTGCTTCATTTCTGCTACTGTGCTCCAAAACCTTGTAGAAATTTTAGTTCTGCTAATGATGCGTCATATGAAAGATCAATGTTTGGATAGCTTTAAATCCCCTGAAACATCTATCAAAAAAGACTAACTCTTCACTGAACTACATTAAATAGTATCAAAATACTTCCACTTTTTGAAAAATCCCATAGAATTAAAAGAAAATAGGTTTATATTTCCAAATGATTCTTTATTGGAGCTACAGTGTCTGATGGCATTGTAGTGGACATTTTTAGGATTACAGAGATAATTATTTCTTATCCAGTTCAATATTATTTGTCTTCTGTCTTCATTTAACACTAGAAGAGGAAAAAAATACTCTTAATTTCTACCTCCCTTTGTTTAATTAGGGGCACATGTGGTGAAATAGTAGATCTGCATGATTTTTACAAGTTCTCTCTTATTCTATTTTCCAATATTTGCAAGTCTTGTATGATTTGAGGAGACTGTTGCTTTTCTCCAAGGTGAAACTTTGAATAAAATAACATTTACTATATCCTCATTTAATGTTTAGTGTTTGTTTTACTATTTTTCACCTTAATGAATGTCAGGTTTAAAAAAAACACAAAATCCTTTTCAGCCTTGAATATTAAGCCTTCAAAAGCAGATTTTGGAAAGAATTCTAGAGTCACTTTACGTATTAGTAAATTAGGCAGAAGTCTGGTGCACATTGGTATATTCCCTCTGGATTTCAGAAGGTGCTGAGCACTCACATCTTGTGGGTCTAAAGAGGAGCTGGACCTACTTTGTGCAATCTCCTCCTTGATGGCTCAAGACATGCAGGCTGACTTTGTTACCACCTTCTCAGGATACACGTAGATAAAATTCTTGCATAGAGTAGCCATTTGCCTCATTAAACATACTCAGAGGAAACTGATATTTTGTAATTTCTACTGTAAATTTGTTTACGTTATTTTGATTTAAGATAAAAAAATAAAAATTAAAAAAGGCAGCCTGGAATTAGCTCAGATTTCACGAAGGAGTCTTCCAAGGTTAGTAAGAAAATAGAAGCTGCTCTTGGCACTACCGGTGAACTTTTTTTTGGTGCCTATGTGCAGTCTTTGGACACAGCTAGAAAACAGCACAGGCCCTTCTGTCCCACTGGTAGCAATGCTGCTGGTTCCAAATGTGGAAAGAAAAGCAGATTGCTTTCCCCATGAAGGAATCTTGAATTATCCCTTTGGTTTGGAATTTTCTTTGTCTTACTAAAGTCTGCCTTTGCTAGAAGCAGTTCCAGCCTGAGGATAAATAATATGTACATAAACATGTCCAAGGTTACAATGTAAAGATGTATTCTATTCCCATCCTCAAGAGCTGCTGAAACCAGGAGGGGCATTGTTTTTCTTATCTCCTGTTAATGGGCCCATCAATGCCTTGCCAATGACTCAGAGATAACTCAGGAGCCATTTCTGTTCAATGGGTAATCAAGGACCACTGCATGACTCGGAACGGTTTCAGCCCATTGAGAGATGCTCTGCCCAGGGGAGGAGCTCAGCATCCCCACCTGGATATAATCTGAGCTTTGGGACAGAACAGGCAGCCCTTTCTTACCCACTGGTTTCCAGAACACAAGAGCTACCAGATGTTTTCTATGGAATCTCCACTTCAACAAGACCATTTCATCTGGACTGCTACCACCACCCTAACTAGCAGGGTGTTAGGTTGTATTCTGACTCTGTCAGTGGTTTTTCTTTTGTATTAGTGCATGTATTTTGTTACTTTTCCTAATAAATTTTATTTTGGACTCGGAGTCCCTCACTGGTTTTGCTTTCAAACCAGAACAATACATGAGCAGAGCTAAGCAGCTCCCTTGCAGCATCAGCAAGAACTGCTTGCTCTGTCTGAGCTTTGAGATTCTCAGTTGTTGTGCCTGTTTACAGCCACACTGCAGGTCAGACAGGGCAACAGAAACCAATCCCTAGAGGGAAGCCATTCCAGCTGGAGACTTGACATTCACCCTCTGAGTGCAGAGTTTCAAGAGTTTACTCCTGATCTAAATTAGAATGCTAATTTAAATACATCCAGTAAACTGGATGAAACGTGATATCCTTTTACTCTTTCCCAGAAATAAGAGTTGCTAAATTAAAATTTAGACTCCATCACTGGGGGACATGCATTTTCTGCACTGTGAACCTGACACTTTCCCACCTCTGAAAGTATTTGTCTTCCCACTTGCTTATCCTGTCTGGCAATTCATCAAAGTGGCAGGAAAAGGATGAAAGCAAGCAGATTAAAGCTTAGAAAACTATTTGCAAATTTTCTAGTTAATTGAAGGGCTGCTAAGGAGGTTATGAGGAACTCAGTTTGGGCACATGCAGTGGTGCTGCAGCCCATGTTAAGAGGGAAGGAGCAGTGCCTGTCAGCCCCTGCGGTTTCACTCTTATGGCTGGGGACTGCTTTAAGCTACCATGCAACTGGAATGACTTGGCAGGAAATAAATTCTTCATGCCACCACTCCTTTCCTCCAAATCCCCTCATTTGGAGGAAACAGCAGTGCAAACAAATGCAGGTAAGGGAGCTGCCTCTGCCTGCTGGCCCAAGGGGAATCAGTGTGCTCCATGCCCCCACACCACAGCCCACTTCTCCAGAGGTTTGGCCAAGCTCCCATTCCTGCTTATTGTGGTGGGAAAATAAGGTCATAGCAAGTAGTAGCTATTAATGAAGCAAAAGCTAGAGAATTTAGTGATGCTTTTCATTTGCCACAGTTGCAGAGATCAGCCTGTTTGCTAATATCCCGCTCAGTCTCTCACTGTCCCTCACAAGGATGTGAGTAAAGCTGATCACCTCTTCACTTCCATAAACTTTCATACACTTCTCCATAAAGGAGGTTTTCCAATTAGTTTCCTTAAATCCTTACAAGCAGGTTCTGAAATCTGAGTGGAATCCTGGTTGAGGTGAACATTGAGGAAAGGGTGAAAACAACTGAATGACAAATGGAAAAAAAAAATTGCCTCTAATGACTATATCAGGTAAAATCCCATTATCTTTTTATTATGATATTTGACTGGTAAGGATTATCAACTCCATAACATATTGCTCAATAGCTTCTCTTTGTTGAAAAAGCCCAGGACCTTTTGTTTGCCATAGAATGTAGGTTTGTAAATCCATATGGTTTGTAAAGTCACAGAATAAATTATTCCCACATCTGAAATACCAGCTGCGTTTTGGGGCTCCTTTACCTCCCCCCAGCTACTGTTATTTCATTATATCCCAAATAAAATACAAAAAGGTAAGGAAGGTGTCATTGAATATAAAGAGATTCAAGTCATTCCTGACATATCCCCAAATCTATTGTGTTTTATAGCTCAATTGACCCAAAAAAAAAAAAGTATCAAGTCTAATGAGATGAAACCCAGTGAACCAACATGGTTTTATAATATGGGAAAAAATATCCATTTTACCCTTTTTTATACAGGCAGTATTGTTGCTATTATTATTGAGCAAGTATGTCAAGGGCATGAATGCAACATTCATATCAAAGGAGAACATTCATATTAAGCATTCAAATTAAAAGGAACTCTTATTAAAAAGCTGAGTGAAGTTGTTTTTCATGCAGAAGGCACTGGGGTTTCTCTGGTGCTGTGATGTTGCTGTGCTCAACAGCATGTATTAAGCAATAAAATGTGACAGAGAATGCAATGCTGAAGGTTAAAGTATGACTAAAGGTGCATTATGAGTCACAAGGCTGAGAGAATAGAGATTTCAGTCTGGAGAGCAAGGCAGTCACCTTCTGCAAATGGACTGCCCAAAGTGACTTATGATTATTGTGTAAATGTAGGATACCTGTAATGCTATGGGTAACTGTGGATTCCCAGATCCAGGTCATTCTGTTACCTGATTGGAGGTGAGCACTGACAAGGGAGGCAGCTGCCTGCACTGTCAGTAAAGTATGGCCAAGTCCAGATATACATATTGGCCAGGAAGTGTAGATTCAAGTTGTTCATTTCTTAAAAATTCCTAAATGCTTGAAGTCTAACTTGCTGAACTGCTTAACTCAGCTGATAAGCAGGAACCTCATGCTTTGCTCCATATTTTCAGATATTACATAAATCACATTATTATGGAAGGAAAGATAGTTTTAATGTTTAAACAGTAGCTTGGATATATTAATTTCAAGATAAATCATAAAAAAATTCTATTTCTGACCTAAGATCTTGAACAAAGCCAAAGTTAAAACCTTATTTATTTCAGTGTAATGTAGGATTTATTATAGAACCTCATTTAAAATATATTAAAAAAAAAAACTGTTGCCAAATTACAACCTAGAAGATGGCAGTAAAATTAAACTGTCAGCTGTTACTTAGAAAATCAAGGTATTGTTTTTTTTCCTTTTGAATCAAGCCTTTTGATGTTTTTCTAAGCTCAAAATTGATACAGAAATCTAATTAAGACAGTGTGTCCTATGTATTTCAATATTCTGAAGTTCATTTCTTATTTCTCAGTGATCAGTATACATTTCAGAGTATATGAATAATTGTCCTCTCTTTATTTATATAGTTCTCTTTATTCATAGAAGTATCAGTGCTTTGTGCTTGCCTGCAAGAACTTCAGGTTAATTTAAACCTGAACCAGACTCCTTGAGATACCCCACTTCAAAAGATAAGAAAATGACACCTGGCCCATTCATTAATAGTTCTTCAAAAAGAACAGAAGCTTCCAATGGGAATTTTCTACTTGTGAGCAAGCAGCTTAAAGAATCATTCTAAAACTAAAATATAAAGCAAAGGTTTTGCCAAGTGCATAAGCCTGTGAAGGTCAGTTCATGTAAAAAACCCCAAAACATCATCTCTACCTGGTTTCATTGTTTTGAAGAGTGAAATACATCCCTTGCTACCCAATTAATGGTGTTTCAGTGCAGTAGGAAGCAATGGCACATCCTACCCAGCATGGCAGCTGAGGACACTGGTCCCCAGCTCTTGTTCCAGCAGCCTAAGGGTGGAAAACTGGTCAGAGGATCAGCAATGCATCCCCAAGAGATATTTGTTCTTGCACTGCAAAGTCTCTTGCTTTAACCTTTCCTTAAAACTGTGAATCCCACACAATAATTTAGAAGTCTAAATGACAGAAAACTGTTGAAATTTGTCCTTCTCTTCCTGTGATCAATTGACTTTCCCTTTAATTGCACTGTCTCAGCTGAGGTCTGCAATGCTCCATTTCTTAGGCTGCTTTGATAAAAATACCTCAGGCTCCTCTTACTCATCTCTCAGGTTAGCAGCTTATTTTGCCTTCCAAAACATGCTATAGGGAATTTATGATTTTATAGATTAAATGATCTTAACTAAACATTAATTTAAATTGTTTAACAATAAAAAGAAATAAGAAGAGAGAAATGCAAGCATGAAAATTTTCTGTCTCTGCCAGCATTCACTCTTGTAATTAGGTGTAATTGATAAAATTACATAAATAAAGTTTATGGTTCAGATTCAATAATATGCTCCCAGGCCTGTGTGCAGTTTCCAGGATTTTTTCTGCCTTTCTTTCAGTGTCTTTATTCTTCTATCCATCTTGCTTCTTGTAATTATCAGACATTTTGTTCTTAGAGCTCTCATTATCACCAGCACAGTTTCCTACAGAAAAGTTCAATTTTATAAAGAAGAAAATAGAAAAGGAAAAAAAAAAGCTGCGTGCGAACAGGAGAGTCTCCTATTCAACTATATATAATTGTATTCCCAGAATAAATAAAGCACTTTCTTGCCTATATTTTACTTAGCTTTACAATCAAACATTTTGGAGCTTCTGATGTATCCAAGTATGGATATATGAATGTATTGAGTATGTGTGCACTGAGAAAGGGAAGCAAAGATGAAAAAGAGCTTAGTAAATCAGCATGACAAAGACTGTCTAGCTATACCTGAGGGCAGTGATCCCTAAAGAAATGAAGAATGAATCTCCTATTAAAAGTGAAAAAGAAAAGTTTGTTCTGTGCTGAACTGTGAGGCCAGCCATGACATGGTGATGCCTGAAAACAGCAGAAGGAGGCTTGAAACATCAGGCAATTCCTGCCTTTGCAGGGCCTAATTACAGGACTGAGAGCATCATCAGAGTAGAAGCAAATTGGATAAATAGAAACATTGGAAAAGGGCTTGGGAAGAAACCACATTGGTGATTTGAGGTCCATAAAGATGGCCATTACAGAAAAGAGGATGGTGTGATACTTAATGTGTGATGAAGAAACCTCTGGATGTCTGCTTGCTGCTTTTATGTAATTTACAGAATGGCACCATTTCAGAAATTCTCTAACAATCTTTAACCTTCTACATGAAACTAGTAAAAGTCTGTGCATGTGCATTGGAAAACAGTTCTATTTTCACAAATTGAGGCAGCCTGAGTCATGTGTTACTAGATTTTATAATGCTCATGAAAAAAGAAAGGAATAGTCCTTTCTGTTGCAGAAATTCTTGTGGCATGACAGAAAGATTCAATTGTCACAACAATTCATTCCTCCCCTTTTCCAATTTGTTAGCCATCTTTTGCTTTGTCAAAGTTGGCTCAAGAGTTGTTTTTATATTGTGTCTTCAAGCATTTGTAATTGTAATTAATTTATGTGCTTAATTGTAAGACTTTTGTAAGACAAAGAAAATTCCAAACCAAAGTAATAGGTCAATTAATTGTCTTTAATTTTCATGTGCTTCCAAAATTCAAACATTCACTCTGTGATTCTTTAAATTACACACATCATCTTCAAGATCTTCTTGTCTTTACAAACCATACCCACATACTCTGATGAAGAATGGACTCTGGACATGTACACTGTCTGCCAGTTGTTCCCACAACAATTATAAGTATCTTTTTCTATCCTTTTAGAATGCATCCCTTTTTCCACTCAAATACAATGCCAGTCCTTTTTAGCACTATTCTAAGTTAATTTTTCTTTTAAGTATTGCTGCTTTCTTTATGAACACTGTCCTATATTCTTTTTCTTATGCTTTAGCAGTATTAAGACATTCCTTCTTTAGTCACCAACAGCTTGAGCAGTCCAGAATACACAATCTGCCTCTTTTCATTATCTAAGCACCCCTTCATTTTTATTTTGCCAAAAACAGCAGCAAAAGTTTATCTTTTCTTCCTAATAAAAGCACCAAATTAACAACCAATATCAGCAAAGGTTTATATTTTTTTGTCTATACAAGCACCAAACAATGCAGTGGCAAGCAGTCATTCTAGTGGGAAGACTTCAGCAGATTTCTCTCTCTTCAGCCATCATTTCCCATGGACAATGCAGCTGGAGAGCCAGGCAGGGGTTTGTCCATTCCATGGACCCACACCAGTGACACATGACATGATCTCAAACACTGTTCCCCACTTTGTAAAGATAATTGTCTTCATTCCCCTTCAGAAAACAAGGAGCTCATTAAGCCCTACGTAAGATTAGGTGGCTTGAGCCAGAACATAAAACTGGAAAGTAATGTAAGACAAAAGCAGTATCCTTAAGGTCACATCACTGTGTGTCATCTATCTACATTGCAGTCTTGTAACCTTCCTGTCCAAATATCATGAAACAAAATGCCTCTTATTGTACTTCTATGGAGTCAGGAATCTTCCATTAAGAAGGGTCATTTTAAGGCCACAGCCCTTTGTTATGTGACTTCCACATTGTTCTCCTGCTACCCTGCCCAAAGGGAGGAATAATGTAGACATTGCTAGTGATTGTAGTCACAATGTTATCCAATCAAAACTTGATTGGAGTATTAAATGTATGATACTTGTGTGAAGGACAGTCTGTACCTTAGGATTTTTTTTAAGAACTGATAATAGTCAGGCTGTTAAAAAAAAAAAAAAAAGAAGGATTAAAATTAAATGTGTATTTTTCTCCATTGTGCTGCATCTGTTTTCTGTCAGAATGAATCCTGCTGATCTTGGTTTCAAGGTTTCCATTCTGTGTGCTTTTAAACCAAGGTCAAGCAGTAGGCAGCAGAGGAACCTTGAAGGTGTCATTGGCTAGAAATACATAAGCTTTATAGCTACAACACTAATTATTTATCATTCATAGAAAGAAATATAGATGGGCAAAATGATATAGATACTGATACTTCTATAGCTGTGCACAAATCAGAATAGCAAAAGACAGAAGCTTATTTGGCTGTGCATGTGAGTATACATGTACTTTTATTAACGAGTGCAAATGTCTATATGGTGATATGTGTTCCAACCTCTGTGTCCAGAATGAAAATGTTTCCTGTATGTGCTATATCGCTCACATGTATGGTCTAAGATGCCTGAGAAATCTATGAAGGGAAAAATCACTTAACAAAGCTGTCTGCCTAGTGTGGTTATATACTACTGTGCATTTTTTCAAGGTGGTTTCTTCTCATTAAAAATAAAGCCCTTGGAATGAGGCCTTACACCTGAGAAAGCAGACATTTTTTTTAGTGAAAAAAAAGAAAATGTTACTTTAATAAATTGGGCCCTTCTCTCTATTCCTTGCTCCATTTTTCCTTAATTTTGTGTTTGCCTTGAAGAAGGTACAACATCCTTGTACACATTACCAGTAACTTATGGCTTCTCATGCATTATCTGTTTAACCTGAATTTAAAGCAGAGTTTATAGGAATAGTTAATGTATATTCAGGGAAGACATCCTATTTTTCTGAGGCAGATGTGACTTCTGAAAAGCAGCAGAAGCAGGGCTTTCTATTTGTCAGACAGGCACCATGCAGACTGACCCATTGGGCTCTCAGGAGACATTAAAAACAAACCCTAAATAACTCATCCTCTGAGTGTCCAAGCATAGGGGCAGTTTTGCCTCTCCAGCTGTGCCTGCACTCCTGGACAAGCAGTCTCTATCAGGACAATAGAGAAAGGAGATAAGAGACCCAACACCCTGTCCCCAAGGTGTCCAGGCCAGGGAGCTCTGGAGCTGCACCTTGGCTCAGCCCCTGGCTGTGGGTCCAGATGTCAAACAGGACAGGCTGGGCATCCCCAGCCAGGACTGGGCAATGCACTTTAATCCCCATGGGCTGGTGCTGCCTGGAGCACTGAGTGCTGGCACTTCTGCTCCGTTCCCATCACCAAGACTGCTGATGCAGATCTGCTGATTGCAGCAGTCCAGGTCAAACGCACCACAGGAATCTGGGGGGGCTCTGCCAGAGCAGCTTTGCTCTGGCTTTGTGCATTAATTGCTCATTAGCAGCTGAAGTGCCATACACAGCCACCGGGGCAGTGTCTGCAGTTCACTTTCATCCAGGAATCTGTTTGCACCCTTCACGACAAATCTCTGATGTGAGATGCAGCAAGCAGAGGCAAAAATGCAATCCTGGTTCAAACTAAAATACCATGGACACATGGTCATTTCATGGATTTGGCATATTGATTTACTGCACCTGTGCGACTTCCTGCATTTTCTGTAGGCAAAGTATGCAAAAATATTCTGGCTTCACAAATATAGATATTTTTCATAAGAAAAAACCACAGTGTTTGAAAGAGGACATGAGTTTGATTCACACAGTATATGGCTTTTTTATTCAAACTGCCAAAAACTTCTGAATTTATGCTGACCTAATAAAAAGATTGGAAGAAAAATTCCTTTAATAAACTTTAATAAACTTCTCTTTAATGTATGACTGAAAATGTTTCAGTCTATCTATCAAAATTATCACTGATGCTAACAAACCCATATTTCACATATATGAAATATATGTGACCTCACAGAGGAACCATGGACAGAGGAACTCATATTTGCCAGGGAACCATGACATTCCCTTATTAGGGAATAAAAATTCAAAAAATACCCCATCTTAATTTAAGGAAAAAAATATATACTCAATTTAGGCCACAGCACAGCACACTGCTTTTCCTTCCTTTATTGCCTTGTTCTCTCTAAACAATTCTGTGAGATAAAGATCAGCTCCCAAAATTTCTCCTTTTATAGAAGAAGCACCAACACCTACATTTGGTGACCATTAGTACTTTGTCATGCTTTCTCAGTTTCTTCAAGTTCTTCCTCTCAAATGAAGATGATATTTTCTCCCTCCCTTCCACCCCCTCAATCCCCTATATTTTTGCATGATTACTTCCAATTTTGTCTGCCTTGTCTGCTGCTTGCTTTCTTCCCACTCATCCTGAGTGCTGAGACTCTGGGGTAGCATCTCTGTCACTGATAAGAACAAAGAAAGCCTAGCTATTTTTAAGACTGATAATTACTGCCTGAATGAAGGCGACAAAGGTTCACAAGAAGCTCAGCATGACCCAGCAATGTGCACTCACAGCCCAGAAAGGCAAATGTATCCTGGGCTGTGTCACATCAGCAGTGGGTCAAGAGAGGTGATTCAGCCCCTCTGGCCTGGTGAGACCCTCCTGGGGTCATCCATGAAGTTCTGGGATCCCAGCACAGGAAGAACATCTTGAAGTAGGTCTTGAGAAAGGTCATGAAGATGATCAGAGGAACAGAACATCTCTCCTATGAAGATGGGCTGAGAGAGTTCAGGTTTTCACCTTGAAGAAGAGAAGGCTCCAGGGAGACCTTAGAGCTCCTTCCAGTACCTAAAGGGAGCCCACAAGAGAAAGAGAGACAAGGGGGGAATGGTCTTAAGCAGAGGAGAGTAGATTTAGATTAGATATTAGGAAGAAATTCTGTACTGAGAGCATGGTGGGGCACTGGCAGAGTTGGGGATGCCCCATCCCTAGAGGTGTTCCAGGCCAGGTAAACGGAGCCTTGGGTCTGGTCCAGTGGAAGGTTTCCCTGCCCTTGACAGGAGGGTTGGAAGCAGATGATCTTCAAGGTCCCCTCCAACCCAAAACTTTCTGTGATTCTACAATCACTTGACACAGAAGTCAGGAAGTCTTTTGTTTAGATTCTACTGTCATGAGAATAATGGATTGTGGCTTCCACAGGATTAATTGTTTTTCAGTTTTGTTGAGTTTCTGATGACCAAGGTGATGAGGCATTAACTGTCCCTGAAATGTTTCCTCTGGGACAGGCATCCACTTTTCTTTGTGTATGGAGCCTCAGATACTTCACATGGACTGGATATTTACTTCAGCCTTTTTTTCCAAGTGGGCCTGGAAAGCATTTTCCTCATCTACCCAGCTCCCTCATTTGTGAAAATATAATTGCTGAGATTTCCACAGGTTGGTCAATCTGAAATCTGAAAACAGATACAGGTTTATGGTGGAAAAACTAGGTAGAACTAGATCCAAAATTATTTTCATTTTTACTTGGGAAGAAGGGAAGAAGTGGAAGGCTGAAACTCAGCATATATTGAGAAATTATTTTGATTTCTCTACAGATACATTTCAAAAGAGTAATGTATTAAATTTGAAAAATTCCATGTAGCCGTACTTGTGATTTGCAGTGTCCTGACTGCACCCCATACCTTTACCCAGCACTGCTGCAGCTTCAACTCATACACCAAGTCTTGGACACCCCAGACTTTGCATACTATGGCCCAACTGCACCAGTTTTGCATGAGATTCTTTACAACTGAAAAACAGCTCAAATAGCATGTTTTATCAGAAATGGGTTTTGATAAAAAATGCACTCCACAGGGAGCACATCTGAAATGGAGCTTTCGCCACAGGCACTCTCCTTTTATGCACATACAGCATCTGTAATGGAAATGAGCCTCCCAAAGTGCTGCTTTTAGGTGGAGAAAATGGGAGGGCAAAATGAACCCACAAGGCAGTTTCGTTATTCAGAAGGCAAATGGATGTATACAGGATTTATAAAACTTTTTAAAATTGATCACTGAGCTTGCTAACGTCTTGTACTGCTAACTGGGAGTAGACATATGACATCTGTGTTGCTTTAAATGTGTTGGGAGTTTCTTTGTAGGGAGATAGACCATAAGTAAATAAAGGTAGTGTAGAATGTAATCTTACCCCCTAAACATTTGCAGCTGAGCCAATTATTAAGGATTAGGAGCAGGCCTGATGTTAACAGGCTGCACCTGTAGCCAATAAGAAGAGTGTTATAAAAGAACTGGAGTCAGTTGGTGATTGTGAGGACAAGGGGGAGTCAGTGTCTAGAGGAGCTGCCTATGAGAAGCATTAAGGAGGTATGAAACTCTAGCAATGTGGAACCCTTATAGTGTCCTGACAATAGAACCCTTGCACCTAAACATTTGCAGCTGAGCCAATTATTAAGGATTAGGAGCAGGCCTGATGTTAACAGGCTGCACCTGTAGCCAATAAGAAGAGTGTTATAAAAGAACTGGAGTCAGTTGGTGATTGTGAGGACAAGGGGGAGTCAGTGTCTAGAGGAGCTGCCTATGAGAAGCATTAAGGCAGGTATGAAACTCTAGCAATGTGGAACCCTTATAGTGTCCTGACAATAGAACCCTTGCACTATAATGACAACATTTCTTAGTATCAGTTCTTCCCTTGTTAATACTGCCAGCAAGTTGTTGCTCGTGTGAGGTCATCACAATCCTGGATATAAACATTAAGACTTCAGATTAATTTGATTTGTTGGGAATAGCGCTACTTGGGCAAATCTCAAAGTGAGCCTGCACCCCGACAAGATTTAGTTCCCAACAATATCTTTGCTTCTTCATTATTTTTTCCCCCTGCTAATTAGAATGAACATATTCCTTTCTTTTACTGTCTTTCACATCATGCCACAGAGTGCCAGCGTGTCAAGGTTGCTGCATCCTGCAGAGAGAGTGAGAAGCTGATCTATTTCAGCTCAGGAGAGGGGTGGTAGATGGGAGGGATCCCAGCAGGCACCAGCACTGGCATGCTCTCCCAGCTGGACTTTCCTCCTTCCTTTTCCATTCTGGTGACTCCTCTCCTCGTGAGGCCCTTCCCTCCCCATGTGATAGTCATCCCCTTCTTCACTCTCTTTCTCTGCCATCAAATTAAATTTTGCTTGTTGATCAAGTGTAAAATTAAATACAATCGGTAGTAAATAATTCCTGTGTCATAAACCCATTTGTGTGGGGTTTTTATTCCCAGACATATTAAAATAAGCAGCAGTCTGGTCACTGAAACTGGTGAGGGCCCCTAACATCTAATTTTTGTTTTCATTTCTATTGTGGGAGTTGTAATTTCTGAAAAAATTTGCTTTATAAAACTAATGTCTGGATTTTTCCCATACAAGAACACCAAAGAATGATTGAACTATTAAGCACAAACTCATCCAGGCTGATATCTGACTGCTACAGCTGTGTGCTGGAAAATTATTGCATCTGAGTAGAACCAGGCAAAGATTCATATATTTTAATCCATGTTGATTAAATGAATATTTTTCCAGTGACATTTTACATTGCACAGGCAATCTGGCCTCTTCAAGGTTCCAAGAAATGTTAATTGTAAAGGGGATCTAAGAGTCTTTATTAACAATTTAATTTCTCTAGGGTATTTAATTCAGAGCCCTTTAATACTATGTTTGACCTTTCCTTTCCTACAAACTTATTTAATACTGCTCCTAAAAGTGATTTTTGGCATACTGTATTTTTAACCTTTTTTTTTACTATGAAATGGAGCTTATTCTCATTATTTGTTTCCAAAAGCCACCCTGGAATCCACAGACAAGGGCTTAGAATCTTCAGTTTCGTAATGTACATTCTTAAGCTTCAGTCTCCCTAGAGAAATACAGTCCTAATGAGCCAAAGCACACACATGAAATTACCCACAGTTTGGTGTTACCTGTGTTTAACTGAGGTCATGTGAAATTTTAGCTGTATTAAAATGCCCATTTATATATAAAATAGACAAAAAAATACACTTCCTTTCATTTGTTTCAAATTAATGGTTTTTCGACATGTTGCAAAAATTGCAGTTAAGCGAAGGAATCATATTATACCACCCTGTGCTGGTCTTAGCAAAAAAGAATTTTGCTTAGCAAATGAGCTTCTGTTTCCTCTTGTATTCTAATATAGTGTGGCAATTGGAAAAAATAGATAGTGAAATGCTAAAAAGATCTTTCAGTTTTCCTGCATTAATTTGTGCTGTGACTATTTTATCCCACCTGGATTTTAGCACAAGTTCTGCCCCTGGCTCACTCTCCAGGCAAGTAACAAGCTGGACAGGACCCCAAGCCCAGGACCCAAACCAAGAGCCAGGTCAGGACCTAAATCCATCAACACATCAGAGTGTTGAGGCATCCCCTCCTTCCTCCCGCTCCTTCCTCTCCCTCCCCACCTCCAGTTAAAGTGAGATCCCCTTGTTTTCACCTGAAGGGAAACCCGGGGAGCCCCAGCCTGTTCCCTAGGGCAGTTCCCAGCTCCCAGTTTGTGTTTGCTGCTCTGCTGTACCACACTCTGCAGGGCCTGGGTCCTTGGGTTACAATTATTACTTCTTAACCCTTCAAGCAGAAAATTTCTGGAATTATCATTTATTCCAAATTGAGACAAGCATCTCTACTTATCTCCTTCCTTTCACACAGTGAAATGCATCCCTTTTATTACAAATAAATGCAAATATTTATTAGCAATGTGCGCAGCCATTATTATTGTTGTCCTGGTTAATGCTGTCTCTGAGGCAATGGCATATGAAATACTGCTTATGGCATCCCCAAGTGGAAGCAAAACTGCTCTTAAAATGTTCTTTGCAGAGTTTAATACAAAGAGTGAAAATAAATAATGTCAGGTCCTTGCCATGATCTGCCCATTTTAAACTTTTCCATGGCACAAATCATCATTAATGAAGCACTTAACATTACACTCCCGACAGCACAGCATAAAAATTACTGCAGTCATCCAGAGGATAAGAAGAAACATGGCAGATAACTTCTGGAGGGGAAAGATTTACACTCTTTTGATGAAACTTTATGGGTTCAAGTTTACATTAGAATAAAGCAGGGGAAAAATGCTTATCTCTTGAAAGCTTTTAGGGGAGATATTTGGAAGGAAATTGTGGGCTTTTTCCCCAAATGAATGAAGAAATGTCAGAGAGCAAGGTCTCAGCAGCAGTGAAATCTAGTTTGCATCATCAGCTATTTTGATATAAAATACTGAAGCTGGAGTAATAGGACACAGAGATTTGCATTATAATGAAGAATAAAGTAAATTCCTTTATGCAAGTCCCCTTTGTTACATAGATTTAGTCACAGTTTGCTCCAAAATAGCTGACAGTAAGCTCAACAGCTGTTATCTAATGCCTAATTTCCTTCCTGTTTATTTGTAAAAGCAGAATATCATGCTTTTTGTATAAAATTATGCATAGAGGACAATCTGAAATTCATATGCCTGAAAGGCACGGATCAGTACAAAGACTCCTGTTTGTGATAAAGGCGTGACAGTCCAGGTGAGAGTCTGTGAGAAGCAAGAGTTTCACTCAGCTGCACTCAGGCAGGGTTTGTGTGGAGCTGGGATGGAGCTTGAGCAGGTCCCAGTGATGGAGGGGGACAGGTCTGGTGGCACAAGCTGATCGGTGCCAGAAGAGGAAACCACTCAGCCCTGACTGCTCCCTGGTGGGACACAGGTTTTAAGCCAGGACCTGGTGAAAGGGGAAGAGGAATAACTCTGTAGAGAGTAATTAGCATTTGTGATCAGAGGACAGAAAAGCAGCAGGATGGAGATATCTTTCAGAAAAACCAAAATGAACAAATTAAAAATTTCAATGCCACATTTCATCGTGCAGTGATTTTGAACAGAACCAGCAGAAGAAAGAGGTAACCTTTAGCTTGGTTCCACAATGCATGTAACCAGAATAGAAGAGTTGGGTGCTATGTTGCCTTCCAAGTGGAAAAAAAAAGGCAAAAAACCCCAACCAACCACCCCAAACCCCTTCCATTCATCAACATTTCACACTATTCAGTCCAGCGAGCGCAGAATTCTGTTCTCCCATCGAAAGTGTTTTGAGGAAATCCAAGCAATATATTATAATCAGAGAAATGGTTTGCTCTCCTGAGCTTATAAAGATCTAGGTTCTGAAATTCAATTTGTCTGCTTATCAAGAGGAATATTTACCTTCCTCATTGCAATCAATTCCTGCTCAAAATAAGGTGATGATGTTAAATGCATATATTTTCTCAAACTTGATCCACTTGATTGAAAATTTGGGATTTTCTCTCTATTTATTAACTAAAGTGTTTATAAATTCAATCCTACTTTATTTTCTATGAAAGTAAGTGATCTATTTAAACCCTGTTTGTATTGCTTCACACTTTCTCAGAGATTCACCTCATTTGCTAACATATCTTGTTTATCCTTTGTGAAGAACAGATTGTCTTTGTGGAAGGACCATAACCATCCTGAAGTCTTCTCTGCTCTGTGTTCTACACAATAATTCTCCAGAGTATCAGAGACTCTCCCAAATGCTTCTGGGATGAAATAACAAATAGCAGCACAAAAAGCAACATCAAATTGTGATGTATCCACTTGCTATTAACAAAGGAACCTGTAAAAGAAAGGTAGCCAAAATTAAATTCCTGTTGATCCAAGATCAATATTTTGTTGTCATCTGCACTATAGATTGTTGTAGCTGTCAAAGTTATAATCATTATAACAACATCCCAAACAGGAAACACAGAATTAACTCTATCCATAAGTTTCCAGAAAATGTGTCAATAAAATGCCACACAAAGGTTAAAGTGTTGTTTTTCTTTGACCCACTAATTTTGGTCTCTATCAAAATGGGTCAAACATTCCTACAGTATAATCTTTTTTTTTTAATTATAAAAATGTAGAAGAATTGGTGTGTAGTGCACATCATTTTAACATTAGTGCATTGAGCTTTCAGAAATAACACTATGATAACTCTGTTTCTGATTTTGTCATGGAATAATGTTTTCATTTGACCTATTTTCTTCCAGTATTCCTGATGGTTGCTGTGGGAAACCAAGACAATCCTGAGCTTCTGCTAAGTTGAAATGTGTCCCTGTGGTTATTAATTTTTTTTTGAAATATAGGGCTAATGCTTTTCAGCACAGAAGCTGGAGAAATAGGGATTACTGGGTATGTGATAAATGCTGAATAAGACAGACTGCTGGAAATGTGTTCAGTACCATGAGGGGAGAATTTCAAAGGCAAAAATAGGAATGAAGCGCCTTTGAACAATAATTGGTAGATGAGCACCCGTATCCTCGATTAACATAATGAGAGTGGGAAAGAATAGAAAATAATTTGGTCACTAGAAACCTGTTTCCTACACAGTCTTCAGTATCTCTTGGTACTGAGACTAGATGTTCTAAGGGATCACATCATTTTTCTCTCAATTTTTCCACAGAGGAAAATCATGCACTTGACTCATCTGTCCAGTTAATCACTACAGTCTGGTTTGGAGCTGAAAATTCAGGTTAAACCTGGTGAGTGTAAAACTTGGCTAAGAAAAGTCCCCTGTAATCTCACTGATTTTGTCTTCCCCATGTTGAAGATAATTTTGGTTTTACCTGCTCCTGCATTCAGCATCCACACAGCTCTATTCTAATGTTTGGCACAATGTGACAAAGGGAGCGCCAGAACTGGGCAGTCTGACTGACACTTCTGTCATCATGTCACTCCTTCACTATGGCCAGTGCTTATTCTACATGAATACATATTTCAGAAGCAATATCTGACCAAGCACTGAGTGGTTTTGCTAAGCGGTTGAAGAGGGGTTAGCCCGTTTAGCCTGGAAGGATTCTGAAAAGACAAATACTTTGATTTTTGTCCTTTTCCTTGATTCATGACAGCTTGAGTGTTCTCAGTGAATCTACACATACCCCACTGTGCACCAAGCAGGACACACAAACAGGGTACATGGTCAGACCCTGCCTGGAAGGTGTTCAAGGACCAAGCTGTGACTCCATAGGCAGCTCCTGATCAGCTGCTGAAAATCTGGCAAATGCAAAAAGCTTTTATGAAATGAGTCTTTTCAAGACCTGAAAAGAGTCAGGGCATTTCTTTGCCTTGATGCTCTGGGGGCCAGAGAAATGTTTTCAGTGAGGCTGAAGCAGCACTGGGGCCCTTGAGCTGTTCCTCCCGGGGCAGCAGAAGAAAAAGGTCCATGCTGAGACCTTTGGCCAGCAACAGATTGAGGTCTGGCTCCAGAAACCCCCAAACACCATCACAGCCACAGCTGTGAGCAGTGACCAGAGCCTCCACTGCTGCATCTGCACTGGCACACAGGGAGGGAAAAGAGAAGGCTGAAGCCTCACCTCTTCCTGCAAATAAAGGGCACAGTAAAAGCTCCTGGTTTGATGGGAGCTTTTTATGATGGATGAAACATCATTGAAACTGTTACGTGACATTTTGAGCCCTTCTGTGGAAAGCCTTTTCCATCAGAAATGTTATTACTATTTATTATTTTCCATTTGGTTTGAGGTGCAGTTTATACACAAGTTATCTCTCTCAAGAGAAATAGACATCCATGGCTTACAGTTTGAGCTGAAAAGAGATCATTAACATGGTGACATTTGTGGAATCATTAGCCAAGGTGATGGGTACCCTTGGCAGCCTGGGGAAAGATTTTATACAGTGCATAAAGGTCCTAAAGGTGTTCATCATAAAGATCATAAAGACCTTCTGTCCCAGTGACACAAGTCATGCTCTGACTGACAGCACAAGATTTAACACTGGTTCTGTGAAGACTGATTTTCAGTTTAGATACTTAAAAGCATGCAGATGTTGGCTAGGGAAGCCTAATGAAAGCAGAAATAAAAGCAGGGTGAAAAAGCTGAACACAGAGAAACCTATCAGAGAAGATGTGCAGCAGTGTGAGCTGGAAGCAGGGCCAGGTGACGACAGCAGCACACAGTGCAGAAGATGCCACACTGCTCAACACCTGCAGGAACTTCTGGTGAGAGACATTGCACAAAAAGTGGGACTTGTTTTGTATTAAATCAAAGAGACAAAAAGATATGTTTGGTAAGAAAAGCAGAAGGCCCAAAGAGAATAATGTGTGTGCTTTTTTATGACTCTTGTAGTATCAATACTGAATGACAGCTCTCTGGCTGCTCAAAAAATGTATCTCTAACCAACCAGTGATAAAATTCAGAAGAAAAGTTGATGCAACAGAGCCATAATTTCCTCTCCCTACAGCAAACTGACTGAGGCAATTACACAGCCTAATGTCTTTCTGACATCCAGCAAACTCCTGTGGATAAATCCTCTCTTTTCCACACTTCAACACTCTTCAGAGTGTCACTCTCTGTGCTCAGAAAAGGTAATGATTTAGACAGCAATTTCCAGAAAACTTTTCACATGCCATTCTGTCAGTAATCTTCATTCCAGGATGAAGAAACATTTCCAATGGTTTTGAAGTTTTGGAAGGTCCACTGAGATTTCCAAGAGCAATTACAAAATGAAATACCTACTCACTACTTTAAACCTCTATTTTCAGCTCAGAGCGATATGATTTAATGCCTAGGATATGTGGGTATATTTTATTTTATTTTTTATTTAAGCAATATGTTGCTATATTTATAACTTATGGATACATATAAGATGGCTGTATCTGGACTTCTGTAACTCACAGTTTTTGTCTCAACACTGAATGCCTGTGTCATACACCAACAGGTTCCTACTGACACATCAACATTTCCTATTAAACCATCTCATGGTGGGAACCTCAAATGTCCTCCCCAAGGTCATAAGTACCTGGGCAAAAAATTCCATGTAGTAGCTCCTCATTCACTGCACAACATTCCTGTACAACTCTCTTGTTACATCCTCTTTCCCAGCACTTCCTCCAGTCTTGCAATTGGATGTTGGATCTCTCCTGCTGTATTTGTGAGCCAGCTCATCCTACTCCCTCCTTTTCCCTCTCTCTCACCCCCAATCTTTTCTCAAGGTTTTTGCATCATGACCTCTTTGGAGATAGTGTTTCTGGCTGCCCTGAGCACAGAGCAAACAGCTCAGGGGCTGAGCAGCTCCCTGCTGGTTCCCATTCCCAACAGAGGGATCCTGGCTGAGCAGCCAACTCCCAGCAGCACCCCAGGCAAGCCCTGTAAAAGCGATGGATACCTGCTTTACCCCAGGCTTTCCCTGTGAAATTTAGCCATGTTTTGGCAACTAGGCATCTATCTGGAAAATCTCCTGAATTCTGGGGCTTACTAGTGCTGATGCTCAAGTCCATTCTCTCCCTTTATGTGCTTGACAGTGGAATTTCTTCTTGGCAGTCCTGCCTGCTGTCTGTGTAACAGGCTCAGCTCACACAGAGCTCTGCTCTGGTAACACCAGCACAGCTGCACAGGCTGACAGCTGGGGCTGTGCAGCCTGGAGAGGACAAGGCTCCTCCTGAGAGACCTTAGAGCCCCTTTCTGTATCTTAAAGGGGTACAAGAGAGACAAAGAGGAGCTTTTTACAAGGACTGCAGTGACAGGAAAAGGGGGGACAGCTTTAAATGGAAAGAGGTTTGGATGTTAGGAAGAAATTTTTTAAGATGAGGGTAATGAGGCACTGGAACAGGTTGCCCCTAAAAGTAATGGAAGCTCCATCCCTGGAAACTTTCAAAGCCTGTTTGGGTGGGGCTGTGAGCAGCCTGGCCTGGGGGCAGGTGTCCCAGCCCATGGCAGAGGGGTTGGACCAGATGCCCCGTAAAGGTCCCTTCCACCCCAAATCAGTCCAGGATCAAGCCAGCAGTGGGGCAGGAGGGAACCTGCCCTTCTCCTGGGGGCACAGAAACCTGGCTTTGCCCATCCTCTGAGCCTCCCAAACACAGCTAGAGCTCCTCACCTCCTGCCCAGGTAAGGGGATCAAATGGCCACACAAACTCCTTCTATACTGGGAAGGAAAAAACCAACAAGCCTGAAGACCTTGAAGGCCTGCTGGGACATTAGCAGGTGTCAAAGAGATCTTTCTGATCTAGTCTTTGACAGGTTGCTATTTTCTACGTTTCTCAAGCAACTAAAACCTAGATAATTATCTGTGTCTCTTTCCAAGTTCTTAAAATGCCAGACAAGGAAATTTTTTGCAGATTTTCCTACAGTGTGGATTTTTAAAGCTGATAATGGTAAAACAATGACACCTTGTGGCACAGAAGAGCAATCAAACCCACACAGCCACAGGTTAAGATAAAGCATTGCGAAGAAATTGATTACATTTCCCAGAACTACTTTGAATTATTGATGAGCTAAGTTTTCAGCTACAAGTTTTGGCTTAGATCTTTAATCTAATTTTTTTCTTGATGTTTACAACGTTTGAAAGCATCCTTCTAATGATGGGAATAATTTAGACACTTGTTATTTAGGAATACAGCAAATTTCCAAGAAATTTCTGTAACTATTCTTGCAGTGAATAATAATTTTTTTCACTTATCTAATATATTCATGTTGTTAAAAAAACACTCAGAGTAATTGTTCATCTTTTAAATGCCCCTGACCTTACTTCAGGCAATCAGGTGATTTAAATTGCACTGGCTGGCAGGAGAAATGTTGTGCAGAATTGCTAACAAGAAAGAAGTGATGGCTGTTAGTTTCATGTAGGTTAAAGGGAAGACTCCAGCTGTCCGGAATTTTCTCAGCAATGAGGATTTTCTGTTGCAATTATTTTAAATGGGTGTAACTGAATGGAACAGATGTGGTGCAATGTCATTTTAGAGTTCTTATCAGATTTTAGAAGGTTTGATAATGGTGATTTTATATCAACCCTATTAACTCCAAAAGACTGGAAAGTTAATTATTTGAAGGCAGCTCTTCCTTTAATTTGTGGATCTGTTCAAATCAGAAAGCATAAATGACTGTAAGTGGATGAGAATTCCTACAAACTGAAAAAGAGCCCAAGATTGTTGCAGTGAAATGTTTTTTTGAAAAAAAAAAAAATTCAAACATTATACAGTTCACAATAATTTTCCTATCTACCAAGTACCAGCTTTCAGTACCAGCACTGATTACTGACCTTACCAGTATCTTCTCTGACCTCCATTTAGACAAGGTAAACTGCAAATTATCCAGATTTTGAGTGAATTATGACCTGATTGAGATGACTGGTGAGCTATTCCTGGTATTACATTATGCAACTAAAACATTATGCCTGCATTCATATATTTTATAACTGTCTAAAAATTAAAATCTTTTTGTCAGCATAATAACATTGCTGGGACAGCACTACTCAGTTCCAAGGGTATTCTAGGGACAGGAAAGAAACCCACATTGTTATATAAAAAGCACATCATCATCAAAGAAGTGATATACAGGAACAAGGTATATTTGGTGCCTCTGTCATTTGTCACTGGGGAGTTTCATATCTTGACACCCTTTTTGCATCAAGAGGTAGGGTTTTTTTCCCAACATGATGGCAACAAACTATATGTTTTACATTGCCATAGTGGAAATTACACGATAAATCTTAAATAGCATTCACCTCAAACATTAGACGACAAATAAGTCAAATATATCAGCAATGGCAGATGACTAATAGTGCACTCAGATAAAATGTGGAAATCACTTCTCTCTTGTAAAGGAGCCTGTACTCACCAATTATTGCAAGATCTATTGAGCGATTGCTGCTGTGGGCAGTGCACACCCAAAAAAATCATCTCTATTGCACATTAAACCAAAAATTAAACCAAAACTTAAACCAAAACCCCCACCTCACCCCGGTGCTGTCTCAGGAGTGCAGTGCAGGCCTTGGCTCAGCTGCATCTCCCACCTTTCAAACACCACAGCCTGCCAGGGGCGTCCTGCACCTCCTCATGCAGGTGGGGCTGGCAGGTGAAGTGCTGCCAGGAGAGCTCTTGTCTGGTGGGAGTGGAACTGCTGGTCAGCAGGACAAAGAGGTGATCATTCACACTTCCCATGTTCAGTCCCTGTAAGTTTGCTCTGCAGGCAGAGACTAAACCAGCCCTCAGTTACACCTGGGCTTTGCCAGCTCTGCTGTAGCTGCAGAAGAGCCAGGGGCAAGTTCCTCACAGCCAATTCTCTTCTCACTCATTTATTCATGCCTCTCACCCCACCTGAATCCCAGCTCACCCAGATGCTGGAATATTTCTTGCACCCAGCAGTGCTACAAAGCTCACAGGTGAGAGAGTTTTTCCATGGCCATTGTATACATGTTTTATTGCCCTCGTGTAGCAACCTCTTACATGTTCTGTATTCACTCAGTTTTCATCAGTCACTGACTCCAGGGACCATTCCTGGGTTTGAACTTTCACTAGAGATAAGGGAGCTCAACTGCCTGTTTTTAAGAACAAGAAAATGCTGGAAAATGACAGAAAATAACAGTTATTATGCTTATGTACAGTAAAATATCCAGACAACTCCAAAAAAAGGGATATGATTTTTACTCCTTGTTATGGTGTGATGGAGATAGGATATCTGTGTCCTGATGTGCAAAACAAATGAGATGCTTTTACTGCCTTTCTGTCTCAGTGACTCATTAAAGTGAGTTGATGAACACTAATTTTTACATCAGAAAAATAAACAACAGATAAGTCTTCCTTTCTTCCTTTGTTCTCACCTTCTGTTTGTAAAGTTCAAGGAATTAATAAAGACTGTCACTTTCACCGTTCACATATGAGAATTAACCATCCTTATTGTGAGTCTGAAGATTGATTTAACCTCCTTTGGCCCTGTTGAGAACTACACCTGTAGCATTTTTAATGTTTTACCTCCTTAAACAGAAAAGTAGATAATGAAATCCTAAATCTTCTAAAATCCCTTAAATATATTTTTATTTCCTGTTTCTGAAAAGTACCCAAATGCCTCTGTTTCTTCTGACCTTTTGCTTCCTTGGGATACCAATCTTCTGATTTGCAGCCACTTCAATCCTCAATCCTCAAGTGGGTAGCATTGCTCCACCACATAAACCAGGGGTTCAGGGATGTCAGATTTTGGGAATACCTGGAGGCTGAAAGCTTCAGGCATCAGTAACACGGTGTGTCAACCCCTCAAAAAGCCTCCACAATCTGTCTGCCAGGTAAAACTCCTTTGAGAAGCAATGGCATTTTAACATAAGGCATATTTATTGCTATTGTTACATCATTATACAAGTTCTTAAAAAAGGGTTAAGTCAAATCTGGTCATTTTTGTTATGCTTCAATATCTACTATTTTTATACTATCTTTTTGAAAATCTTCACCAAATATAAATGCATGTCAGGATGATGATGCACCTTCCACCAGCCTCTTACACTCCATTGGCCACAGCCCCTGCCACATGTGGAACCCTGCCAAAAAACAGTGAGATCTTTCCTCACCATGGGCTGCCTGGCACTAATATTCAACTAGAATTAAGAGCTGCTAGAGCTCAGAATTCCTCCCCTCAAAATAAGAAAGCTCCAGAAAATTATCCAGGGTTGAGCTAGCATCTGGCAGGTAATCAGATGGCACAGGCTCAGTTTTCCCATCTTGAAGTGGAGCAGAGATATTGTCCAAAATGTAACGAGCACCTTTTTTTGCCTCCATTTCCCCAGTCTTGCATTCAACCATTCCTGTTCACACCTTGCCTGCCACTGCAGCCCAGCCCCTGAGCTCCTGCTGCTCCAACACCCCTCTGCTGATGGGGAAATACAAGCCTCAGTGACTCACTCTGCCCGTGCTGGGGGGAAATGAGAGTGGGTACAAGGATGAGGACATTTAAATGTGGACTAGGGCAGCTGAGGGAGGTGCCATCTGAACCCCCACAGAGCATCTGCAGCTCTGAAGCCGGGCTGGATTTCCCAGGTTTGGAGAAGCAGAACAGCAGCAGAGGAATTTTGCTGGACATTTTCTTCCTCTCCTTTTCTGTTCTTCACATCAAAAAGCCATTTTTGAAAACGGCTTATACTTGGCTTCTTTGCTCAGAGCAGTTGTTTCAGACTCTCAGCAGACTTAGAGAGATAAGAAAATTCTGAGTATGATCACATGCAGTTTCAAACTCTCCTTCATAATTTTTTCCTAGAAAAAAAAAAAAAAATTACTTTTTTTCAAATAGGTGGCTGCCGTTCTTGAATGACCACACCAGAGACTAAGACATGTTCCCATGGCTCCAGCCCTGTGTTCATTTCACTGTACATTCACTGCACATTTTCAAACTTTTTTTTAGCCTTAGTCAAACTTGCACTTTAGTTGATAAATAAATCATAGCAGAATGCCCACTACTCTACTTCATGATCTTGTGCATAAGAAAAGGGATGTTAAATTCACCCAGCTTTTGGGGAGGACAAGAGACTTGTTTTAAAACTGTGATCTGAGATTAAAGCTTCAGAAGGAAATTGCTCTGAGTTGGATCTTACAATCAGGACATGTCTAAGCCAAAAAATATTCCTCCTTTAAAGCCCTGTTGTGCAATGTGTTTCAATTACAGGAGCTCTGGACTAACATTACCATTGCACATGTCAATATAGCTAACATGTTCCTAAATGTGTTATGGCCTAAACCTTATAAAAAGGATTTAAAACCAAATTGTTTGAATCATGCGCTCATACATTTTTAGCTTTGCATTGAGATATAATTTCACTACCCTAAATATAATCACAATATTAAATCAGACTGTTTATGTGAGGAAGATTATTTACATATTTCCTCAGAATCAGTCATTTGGTTCATAAACTCAGTTGTGGCTGTTGCATGTATTAATGCTAAAATACTTTAAATATATTTTTCCATTTCTGAGAAGCAGACAAAAACCTCTGCTTCTTCTTAATATTGATACCCTTTGTCCAATGTGTTCCCCAGGCCCAAAAGTGAAAAGATTAAGTACAGAAGTCCCTAAAACTGAATAAAACCAAACTGTTATAAATACTCTGATGAAAACTCTTCTCATTTTTCTTTTTTCAACCTTAAATCTTGCACAGACTAAATGTTCACTAGTTCTTCAGTCATCCATAAAAAGGAAGAAATAAATAACTTTGTCTGGTTTGCTTTTGCATGTTTTTTAGTGATTGTTACTTAGATTTAGCTCAGTCAGAACTCACTTTGTCTTGTGTGCAATGATACATCTACCATTGCAACAGTGTGATACTGAATTAATACTTGACTCAAAGCTAGCTTTTTTATGCAGATTTAGGAATTTGTTTTACTTACAGGTGGAATAGGTGAAGATTTACTCTGCAGTGATACCAAATGCAATGAAAAGGAAGCAGAAGAGGTTAAAATCCTGAAACTGGTCACCAGAGAGAAGAGATCAGTGCTTAGGACAGTTTTGTGACCCCCAGACACCAGATAATTTAATCACTTTCATTTATCCCATCCTTTGTCCCATCCGTGCCTGTATCACTGAAAGTGATGAGTGGGCTCACTTAGTTTAAGGTGCTGTTGAAGCTGGAGAGCCCCAAAGGAAGTATCTGCTCCTGTAACAGCCCAGACATTGCTAGGGGAATTCCTTTGCTTTGCATGGAAGGATCAGGGGAAATTTAGACCTAAACTCTGCATCCAGCCTAAAAGATTTGATTCTAATTTGTTTCTTTCTAGGAAAAAAATGTTTCACAAAAGGTTTGTGTGGCCAGGAGAGGTTTCAGATCTTCTAAACTTGCCTAATCCAATCCAGCATCTTTCTGAGTGATCTGATGTCCTTCTAACTTATGGAAAGCCTCCAAACAGAAGGATAAATCAATTCTCCTTGACTCCATTGATATGGTAAATCAGAGGGCACAGCCTGAATTTCAGCTGGCAACTCACACTGAGCTGGTCAGAGTCCATTCTTCTAAGTGCAGCTAACAAGAAATTTGCAAGTTCCAATGTGAAGCTATTTTGAGGGGTGGTTAGATCCACCCCTTCGTCTCATGCCCACTTAGAGGTGGCATCTCTGCCCTGATGACTTGAGGCATCATGGGCCCATCAAACTAGGAAAAACCCTCCCTTGTGTTACCAATCTAAATCTATCTTTGACACCGCTCTCTTTGCAGCTCAGTGCACCTGCTCATTGTTTTGGTGCTCCTCATTAGCCCAACTCTTGGGGACATGGGCATCTACATGATGGACTTTCACAGGTAGCTTCTCTACCCAAGTGGCAATGTCTTTCCATTCATCAGCAGCCCAGACTGGCTTTCCTCTAACCCTGGTTATTTTACGAGGTCTCTGGTGTTGAGATGACCCCGACGTGTTAGAAAGTCTCTTTTTCCCAGCCCCAAGACTGAAGAAGAAGAGGGGATTCCTTGGCTCTCATTCTCAAGGTTGTTTATTATTTCTTATCTATTACATTCCTTCTCTGACCCACTGAGATCTCTCTGGCTGGGTTGGGTTGGGGCACACTGACCGCCCTCGGGGTGGTGTTATCTTTTTATACTAAAAACTACGTGTACTTTATTTACAATAGTTTTCCAATACCTATCACCTATGTTAGACAGTCTGTCTCTACTCTAAATCAATCCAAAAGTGTCACCATCACAGCAGAAGATGGAGGCTAAGAAGAAGAAGGACAGGACATGCCCAGATTTTTCCATCTTGCCTCTTGAACCCCCATTCTAAAAACCCCCAAATTCTACATTTTCACCCAGTGATAAATTCACTATCATTCTATTCAAACTCTTGTGGCTTGTAACTCCTCGCACAAAGTTGGTAATTGTTTTTCCATGGGTCAAAATCAAAGGCACAGGTGTCTTTGACTCTGTTCCAAGGTCTCTGAGCCCCCTGCCTGGGTTTCGAGTCCTCCAGGGCACTCAGAGCAATGTCCTGGGTTCCAACAATTATTATTTCTTTCCTGGGCATACATACTACAGGTTCCTTCAAAGGGATCTGGTAGATCATACCTGGCAGCTCAGTCATGGGAGGTTGAGGCTACCTTCACTTTAGGGGAACTCCCTCAGTTAGTATTTCCTTCCTTGAGTTGATGCACCCGTGCTGCCAGGACAGAAGTGGGTTTTCCATCCCACCTTCCCATGTCTTCCCCATGGTCACACAGGAAGAGCCACAGGTCAGCCCATGGGGTGTACCCTCTCTCTCTAGTTGGGGAACGTTGGGCTCTGACTTTGGGGCCTGTGACTCTCACTGGTGCTGCACTGATCTTCCTCACCTCCTCCCTCATCTCCTCTTTGAGTTCCTTAATCACAGCAGAGACATGAGCCTGCATTGGGCCATTGATCATACTTTCAGAATTCCTAAGCTTGCTGGCAACAGAACCCACTGTCTCTCGGCTGGTGTCGGCATTAATCGTTGCAATGAAGGTGGTGTATTGAGATGGCCCCAGATTTGCCAGGCTCCACAACATTTGCCCTGTGCACCTGACCTTGTTGGGGTCATTATCATCCTGCCCATCCCTCCCAAAGAGTCCCTCCAATATTGCCACTTCTCTCAGCTGTTGGATCCCTTCCTCAAGGATCTTCAGCACGTTCTATGGTAGTGCTCCTGCATTCTCTCCCTGTGGACAAACTTCTCCTTACACTCATTAAAAGCTGCTTCCAGAGGGAGAAGGACCCTGGCTGGCTCCCTTACAAATGAATAGCTGATTCATACCTGAGTCCTGGGTCAAGGGTCCCAAATTCCTTACCTCACCACCATCCAGCTGGACGCCTGTACCCATAAGGTCCCAGACCTATAGCAGAGGAAATGTATTGCACTTGAATATCTGTATATAGGCTTTGCCCCAGGAGGTCCCAGTTGTTCTTGATAGGCTGCAGCTGTGATGGGCTGCAGCTGTGACTAATGAAGATAACTGGGATAAAAGGGGGCAGGTTAGCCAGTCAGAGAGAGCCTTGAACTAAGAAAGAACAACATGCAGAAGAAGGAGTCTGTGCTGTGAAGATCTGCAGCCATAAGACCACACCAAGGAGGTATAGGACTCTAGAAATAGAACAACAACACAGACCCAGAGTAGCCAGGTTGTATAAGCCTCACGTCCCCCTCGTACAATGTCTTTGTGCAGATTACGGAGACTTTTGTACATCAGGGACTCTGTGATGATTGCAACCTCTTGCTCCCCTGTGGGTTGTAAGGGCCCTCCTTTCTTATCCTTATCTGGGTGCCCTGTTTTCATCTTAGATCTCCTTGTTTCTACAGGGGTGACTGCTGCTAGCTGTGACTGCTTTTGTGGTTCAGCTGGAACCTGGACAGTGGTAACATCCATGGGTTCTACTGCTGCACTGTTAGACTCTCCCTCTTTGAGGCAGGAGGAGAGTTTCCCACCAGCTGGGGAGATGTATTCCTTCAGCATCTGGCCCATCTCACGCATCTCCTTTACCAGAACCCCCAGCCTATCTGGGTGGTTCATTTCTGAGGTGGGCTCTGGGTTAGGGTTAGTCTCTGGGGCAGTTTCAGGCTGTGTGGCAGCATCCCTAGATTCTGGTGCTGTGTCAGGTTGTGGGGCAGCATCCCCACTCTCTGGGGTAGGTATCAGGGTGGTTACCCAGATCAATCTCCCCTTATCTCTCAATGCTAAACAGAATCAGCTTATCAGCAACACCAACCACTGTATGATATCATTAGCATTTAGAGAAGGTTTGAACCCTTCAAAAACTGGTAGGACAGACCCAAAGAGCTGGGTGAAGGGTTGGCAGAAAATTTCCCATGGTGTCATTTCCTCACAGTGGGTACCATTATTAAAGTAATTCCAAAACCACAGAGTTAGTGTGTGACAGCTCTGAATCCGTGTGCCTCCCTTCCAGAGGAAATTAAAAATCCATTAATTCCTTACCTTATTAACACATAAAGCAAACTGGATAACAGCCACAGTAGCCTTAGTTATAGGACCCATGTTTAGAAATGAGCCTGCAAATGGGGGAAAGGTAGCCACAACCACTGCCACCCAAACCAGGGTAAGATAGACCACATGGTGATGCCGAAAGAGGTTTCTATCTGCAGCACATAAAAATTAGATTATTCAAGAGTTGTCACTCTTTTTTCACCCTTTTTCTCTCAATGCCCTCGGGCCCCGCCGCTGGGTGCCAAAATCTGTCCTGGTTTACAAGACAGGTGTCTGCTAGGGAAGGCAGGAGCCTCCCTTTGAATGGAGAATTCCTCCTCCCTCCAAATTATTAGAACCTTGAAATTAAGGGGCTCTCAGGCAAAGATATGGGAGTAGGAATAACAATTCTTTACTAGTGTGTATAATAAAGCAAACAAACAAACAAAAGCTACAGAATTAACAAACAGACACAAACCCAGCGGCGCTTTCCCCTTGGGTGCAGTTCCGGGCACGGCCGGCAGGGGCGCTGCTGCTCCCGGGGGCGGGGCCAGTGCAGTGCGTCCCCTGCGGCTGCAGGGGGCGCTGTGGGGCGGGCTCGGGCAGCACCCGGCAATGGCGGCTCGGCCCAGAGGGGAAGGGACGGAGGAGAGAGGAGAGGCTTTGATCCACAAGCCCCGGGGCAGCCGATCCTAGTGCCCCTGCAGGACTCTGGGAAGCAGCAGGCTGGAACAGCAGGGATGAGCAGAAATCCTGGGGCAGTGGGCGAGAATGTATCAAAATTCCCCGGCAATAGCTGGAACCTGCAGATGTCCTGGTAGGGCAGGGGGATGCAGGGCCCAGCAGCAGGAGAAAGGTTCCCCACCGGGTTATGGTGGTGGCAGCCAACTCCTTTCCCCAGGCTGCAGGGCTCCTCTGAAGCCGTACAGTGAGAGAGAGGCTGCCCGCAAACCCATCTCTTCTGCCCCCCATTCTCACAGTATCCCTGCTCCCTCGCCCCACCCAAGAGAACACTCCCAAAAACTCCTAAAGGAGTTCCCCTCCCGCTGTCTCAAGTACCCAGCCATCAGTGCTTCTCAGCAACTCAATAGGGAAAAATTCCACACTAACAAGGGAAAACAGAAAAAACCCAACCCCCAACATTACTGTTACAGTCCTAAAAGCGTCTTTGCCTCCTCGCTCTGTGCCAGAAGGGTTTCACTGGCATACTTCTGGAGCAGCTCCATCTTCTTTCTTTGTACAAGAGCTTTCTCAATCTCCTGTTGAGTTGGCACTGGAACATGTGCAATTAATTTCTGTTGGCCATCTTTACCTTCTCTCTCCTTGCCACCTTCCTCATCAGACTCTTCCTCATGGACAGCATATGTTTTCTTCTTCCTCCTCCTCACCTCTTGCTACTCGTGCTTCTCTCTCCTTCATTTTTCCACTGCTTCTGCTATAACTTTCTTCTCATGTTCCTGCTCCAGGGGCTCCAGAATCCCATCATCTTCATCCCTGTAGCCATAGTACTCAGCGTCAATGTCCTTCATAAGCTCAGCCTGAGTCTTCCGTGGGGTGGCAGGGGTTCCTTTTCAAAAAACTCCCCAACTGCTGGCAAGTCCTTTGCAGCCCCAAAGTATTTGTAGCCTCTGTTTTCTGGAACTTCTTTCCCTTCATGATCTAACATTTTCAGGCCAATCCTAGCATAATCAGGACCTCCCAGCTCCTTTATTCTGTATTCGCAGTGTCCTTTCTCCCTCAGAAGTTTTTTTGATTTCATCATTCAGGTCACAAATTCTGAATTCACCCAATCCAGCATTCTAGATCTGTGCCACTTCCTTAGAAATCTCCCCAATGATCTGTCTCCTCCATTTCTCAGCTTCGGGCAGCTCATTACACTCTGATGCAAGGAAAGGCCTTCACTCCTTGACTTTTCCTTCCTCAAGCTGGGCTTGCCAGAATCTTGCCAAGGCTGTGATGGCCTTCTCTGCATTGCGAGCCATGGTCCTGCTGTGCTCCTCAGCCCCACCAAACACAGGGTGCACACAGCAGCTCCAAGCCCCAGAACCAAACTCAGCCCCACTCCCCTATGGGCCTGTGGCTCTCTCTTCTCCCTCTTTACTTTTCTCACAAGATTATTTGCAGCAATTAATTTTAAGTTCTTAAGTCCTTAACCTTGAATTTTGTCTGCAGCAGTTTAGAAATAATTAGCTTACCAAAAAAATTTTACTGCCGAAACAGACAAAGTCAGAATACAACCTGACACCCTGTGGGTCAGGGTGGTGGTAGCAGTCCCATTAGATTGTGGCTGCAGTCCTCCCGGAGTGACAGATGTGGTTCTGTTGAAGCAGTGATCCTGTAGAAAGGTGGAGTTTTCTTCTGAAGGTCCAGTGTTGGCATAGAAGGGCCTGGTCTTCCTCTAGGAATCCAGTGGGCAAAGGCTGCCTGTGATGTTTTGAATCTCAGATTACATCCAGGTAGGAATGCTTGGCTCCTCCCCCTGGGTGGAGCAGCTCACAATGGGATGAGGTAATTTTTATCAGTCATGCAGAGAGACTCAATGGCCCATTAAGAGAAGATCTCTCCATGAGGGAGAGATCATGGGAGGGTCATGGAAGAGATAAAGAACACTGCCCCACCTAGTTTTAACAGATGGTGATAGAATACATCTGGTTACATCTTGCATTGCATTTTAAGACCGCTAAATATTACTTTTTTACATTGTAAGATATATAGTTGTTTTCTTTTAAAGGATAAGATGACTCTGACTAAACCAGCTGTGATGAAACACTGACAACACCTGTTTGTGGATAAAGAAGATACAGTGTGCTCACCCTTGATTTTGTCAAAGATTCCATTGCTCATTGCAATCTCTGCTTATCTAATCTCTGTTTTATCTTCCATAGATAACACAGAAGAGTCAGTTATGATTCTACATTATGCCTGTTACTGACTGTAAGCTGTTTTAGTGTTTTCCTTTGTTTCATTTTACTGTCATAGATACATGACTGTTTAGAAAGGTGTAATCTCAAATTCTTCAAATTCCTAAAATGGTCACTGCTGATATATTGAATACATGATGTGAATTTACTGATTTTATTATAGGCATTATTCATAAGATGCTATTACTGTATTTATAGCCGGCTTCTTATTTGCTTTAACATCTCTTTGCATAGTTATCTAAGAGACATATGTTGTTTCAGGATCCTTTTTTTTGTTCTCTAGCTGCTTAGGCATCTCTTGGACCAGGTTAGCTCTCTGGCTAGTCCCTGCACTGGCTCTATGGTTTGACCCAATGCTGTCTCATAATTTTTTTTCAGAGTTCCAAGAAAAGATAAAAAGATATCTGAGCTTCATTGAAAGCCTCCTCCAAACTGCTAGTCAAGTGGTTTTCCCCAGTTATTATTACAGAAGCACTCCAGCAGTTTGCTGTGTTTGAAGCACTTCTATCCTGAAGGAAACTTCAGAGGGATCCAGGTACTCGAAGGTTTGATTAGTCTTTAACCCCAAGGCATTTACTCATAACTGCTATTCTTAGAAATCTTGTTTTAAAATGGGTTTAGGGAATTCCCTCCCAGTTGGAGCTTGGGCAGTGGCCAGGCCTTGGCTCTACCTGGATGGAGAATCTGCCAATATACCCAGATGTTATCTGCATCAAAACTAAATTCAGATCACTTTGACTTGGCAACTTGACCCTTTATATATGACAGCTGAACCTATTTTTAGAGTGAGCTTGTGAATTATTATCTGGAAATAATTATCCAAGCCCTCACTAAATTGAGGTTTGTTGACTGTTTGCAGACTCTGAGATGATGTGCAGTATTTCAGAGATTCCTAATTATCTAATTTTGCATGTATTATTAATTATGTGTATTATCTGAAATATTCTTAATTGGTGTACCTGACTTATTCCTGATTGCTGTCAGTTTCTTGTTCATTACATGATTGTTTTGCCTTGATGTTTCTTCATGGTCATAACCAAACTCATGCATCTTATCTTAAGAAAACCAAAATAAGGAGAATTCAGTGCCTTAAGAACATCCAAATAATGTAATGTGTACATTAGAAATTTAGACAACAAATCATCTTGAATAATGCAATATTTACATTATTAGAAATTTAGAAAAAAGATCATCAAATCTAAATCCCAATTGAGTGAAAGCCTAATTGATTCATTGGCTTGAAGAGAGGGTGTGCTTGTGCTTTATCATCAGCAGGTTCAAAGCAGTCACCTGTTCATTCAATCAGACACCAATCACCTCCAAGAAAATGAGGCCCAGTGGAAAGAGAAATAACCTAATCACCATGCAGCCTTTGTGGCCAGAACAGGAACAGAAGCAGGACTGCCAAGACATATCTGTGTCTGCAAACTACAGAGGCAATTTGCCAACAAAAGCCTTATGTTATCATGATGGTATAGTGTTCCTACTGTGATCCTGTTCCAGGATCCAGGAGGACATCTGGTGATGTCAAAGACCAGCGTTTCCAGCTGATGAACATTCTCCTGAGTCTCAGCTACGTGGACTTCAAAACAATGGTAATTTATCTCCATTTCCCTAAGAGACATTGGACATTATTCTTTTGTTTTCTCATGCTGTGAAACCCTGTGCCAATGACATGATAGAATGTGATACGTTTGGTTGATTGTAATCTTTTATATATCTTATCCCATATCTAATAGATAACCAGTGATAACCTTAATGAGATAAAACCCTCACAAGAGCTAGCTGTTTTAACATCAGAACATATGAACCTTTTTTAAATTAATGAAAAGGGTGAGATGTCGTAGATAGGTAGAAGAATTATGAAAGGAAAACCTTATGAAATGCTAAAATTGCCAAAGTTGGCCTGTCATCTCTTCTAAGTGCAGCTAACAAGAAATTTGCAAGTTCACTTGTGGAGCTATTTTGAGAATGAGAAGTTGTTTAACACAACAGTTCTGAGGGTGAAAAACAAATGCACCTGTGTGAACAATAAGATTTGTGTCATGAGACCTCACAAAGGAAAAATGTAAATCTATCTAGAGATAGAAAATTTGATAGACATATACAATGGCCCTTTCTGACCAATGAACTGAGTTTCACTGGGTTTAACTAGTTTCACTAGTTAAATTAGTTAAACCTGGTGAGTTTCATTAGTTTACAATTAGGTTTAACACAGTGCCTTCTGACATTTCCTACAAATATGAGCTTTGTGAATAAAGAATTGGCTTTCTGCATGAAGAAAATGGAGTCTTGGTGGATTTATTCCAACACTCAAGTAACTGTCTTTCCTTGCAAATTGTCATTGTGCATCCTGGATCAAAGCACTTTCTGGGAGTCTCAGGTTTCTCTCTTATTCATCGCTTCTTTGTTCTCTCTTTCTTTGCTCTCTTTCTTCTCATCTAAATACAATTTTTTAAGGTTTTCTCTCCTCATACCTCCTAATTCCTGTGATCTGAACCCATGAGTCTTTTCCCCCAATTTCATTCTACTTTCACATTCTTTCTCTCTGGTCTCTACCTCCAGTTCCTGTGGCAGGTGTTGACACAAGCCTTGGTGCTGTACATTTCACCACACACTGGGCAGCCCCACTCAGCTCTCCAGGGCTGTTTTCACTGAACACTGGCCTCTTCTGATCTGTTTGTGTCTTACCAATCTTGTAGTTTCCTCTGCTTCTTTCCCACTTGTCCCTAGCCAACAGTACTGCAAACTTTTATATGCCCACTCAGTCCTTCCAGTTCAATGATATTTTTTCATCTTAAAATATCTCCTTTCTATTCCCTTTCCTTTCTTCTATGAGCATAATTCCCTGTTTCAGCTATGACTTCTAAGTCTTCCTAGACAAATGATGTTTGCAACTCTGTTGACCACAGTTCTAGATCCTTTCACATCCTTTACCTGACATCACACTTTTCCTTATTTCCTTCTTCATTATTTTTCTTGATAAAATAACTGTTGAGCATGCCAAATTAAAATTACATTTCAACCTTTTGGTTCCATTACACTTCACCTTTTCATGTCTTCATTTTTCTTGTAAAACTTTGCCCTTTAAATTCAATGTCCTCTGTCCTTTGTCTCCATGTCTTCATGTCCCCATTATATTTTCTTTTGCATTTCTCCTGAATTCTTTTTTATCTTTTTATCTTTACCTTCAGAGTACAAAGATGTTTTATTCTATTCTGCATAAACAACAATTTAAAAAACCCTTTAATTCTATTTGTTTCACAATAGCTACATCTTCAGTTGTCCTTTTACCTTAAGTTTATTCCGCATGCCAAATACAAATCTGTTGCTGTGTCCATCAACAGATACAGATGGCTCTTGTCCAAGTTCTCAGCTTCTGCATTCTCAAGCACTACAAAATCCTTGACTTATTCAGTCCTGCCCTCCCCACCCTTCTACAAAAATAGTTTTACTATTTCCTTGTTTTGAGCACATCAATCTTCTCTCTTAATTCTTCCACTGCAATCCTGCCTTCATATCATCAAATATGAATAAAAATGAGGTGTTGCATCTCCTTACAGCCTTAGCTTATTCTATCTATCAAAAGCAAGACAAATAAATAAATAATAATAGCAATAACTAATCATGCATGGAAACATGCATGAGATTATGAGATTTGAACATCTCACTGTGAAAACATCAATCTAACTTGGTACATCTAACAGCTTCTCTGCCAGTCACATCACAGAAGTTACTGTTCATATATTTTGGATAAATTTTCCTTCTTTGTATTAAAGGTTTCCATCTGGTACCTTACTTAAACTGACTAATACTTTGTTTAATGACTTAGTCCACTGAGGTCGTGACTTGCAAAGAAAAGTGCTATTTAATTGGAGTCAAGATGATACAACTTGCCTATAACAAAACTTGGCTTTTAAATATTATTTTTAAATTTGTATTTGACAGATCATACTGTTTTTCCTCTTCTTTTACTTTACTGGTTTTTTAAATATGTTAATCACATCTAACAGTCAAGGATCAGAGGCTTCAGTGACTTCATTTGATAAAAATACAATTAATGGAATTTTCCCATATGCTGCTGTTCATGTGAGCAGAATAAGGAAACAGGTCACTGATGAACTTCATTTCACAGTACTTGACAATTGGCATGCAAACAAAATGCAATCTCAAACTGGTTTATCTTCTTACTACTGCCTTTGATCTTCAATTGCATATTTCTATACATCAATGGTTCAATAACCTTTATAGTGTATGCAATGACAGCTGACATCAGATTAATTGATCATTACACAAGTACCTTAGAAATATGATGAAATAATTAGTAAATAATCATGTTCCTGACTGAAAGGCAATATATTTTTTACAAAGGGATGAATCTAGCATTTCAATAATTTCAAATTGATTTAATGAATGTGATTCCATCAGAAACCATTCTGCTTTGCTCCAGTCTTCAAAAGTACACTTATTAATAGACCTTCCGTTTTCCATAGGAGTGCTCTGGACTCTATGTTCAGTCTGGATTTTTTTTTTTTGCAATAGGGCATAGGCTAACAGAAATAAGAAACTTTACTATACTTGTTTTATAAAGCTTATGTTGCTGTAATCAATTCATTTTAATACTTTTTCCAATGACTAAAACTCTAGCTTCTTATCTAAATTTAGCTGGTCAAGGCCTGAACTAAAAGTAGGATGAAGGGGGGAAAAAGCTACCTTAGATCTGCTCTGTACATCACCATTGATTCAGTTGTGTAACAGCCCTGTGACATCCTTATGCCAAAGGAGAGCACATTGCAAGTCACCTGGACAGAAGGGATGCAACCAAAGGACAAAGTAACAGAAGAAGAAAATAGCAAGACCAGAGGAAAGGAAATTAAATTAAGTGCTCACAGATCAGAGTTGCTAAGACAAGATGATAAAGCAAATTGTGCACAAAGAGCTGGTAGCCTGATTGGAACTAAAACTGTAAATTGGATGCTATAGGTTTGAAGAACATAAATTGAAGCAAAAATTAGTTCTGTGAATTAAAAATAATTAACTAGTTCTTTTTTCTACTAATAGATTTCTTTCTATCATTGCACCCAATCCAAATGTCACATCTGTCTATAATGAACTGTGAAGATTTATATAAAATTGAATGTCTTAATAGCAATTTGAGTTGCACACTTGTATGGCTTTGAATGTACTTTAGTCAAGCACTGGGCTTCTGTAGTGACACTTTGGCCAGCTTTTGCTAAATAGGTCACCTAAACCTTGAGATTAATTGGCTTAAAATGCTGTAACTGAAAACCTCTAACCTCTCTTTCTTAAAATTGGTAAGCCTACCTTGGTTAAGATCTTTCTTTTTTTCTTTTGATATGGTTTCTATGTAGAAATGCATAGGAATATGTCAACTGTGTTAAAATGGTACTGATCAAATTATTACTGGTTGGTTTCTATCCTGTTCCATCTTTACCCTCCAAACAGGATCCATTTTCAGTCAAGGCACCTTGTGTGTAAAGATGAACGTTAGACAACTGCATCAATGAAAATACCAAAGTCAGCTCTGACAACTATGATTTTATTCTCATAGTCTAGCTCAGGTTACAGAAAAATTTATTTGTAAAAAAGCCACTTCATGGCCTGACTCTGTAATTCCTGTCTTTCCCATTCCTTGTTCTTAAGAAAGGTTTCCTATCCCACTTTGTGTTTAGCAAGCAAAGTTCAGTAAAGAAGGGAAATAGAGCTGAGACAGCCAGTGTGGGGTCTGGAGGAAGGTTGTGGAGTGGCCACTGCTCCAGGAGCAGCATCAGCAGCTGCTGCAGCCCCCAGGCTCCAGTCACCCCCAGGAGCAGGAGTGGAGGCTGGAATACATCTGTCCAGCAGAGCTGGTGGGCACTGCTGTGGCCAGAGGCCCCTGGTGTGTTCTGCCCAGGTGTGGCTGCAGAGACAAGGAACAAAACCCCAAGTGGGATCCTACAACTCTTTATGCTTGAAAAATGCCATGGGTGGAGCTGGGAGATTGCTGTCTTTACAGTACAGAGACACTCCTTCCATCCAGGGAGTGGCTGGAAATGCTGCCATCCCTCAGGCTTGTCTTCCCTGGGGAGATTGTGAAACCTCTTTCCTCAGCTGCCCACCATCTCCCAGTTTGTTCCACAAATTCAGCTCTGCAAGGGCTTCCTCCACCTTCGCAGGAGTTCCTCACTTCTCCCACAGGAACTCAGGCCATCACCAGCCTTTGCCTCCCCATCTCCCTTTGCCAGTGGTTCCCTCCAGATGTTCAGGATCTGACTCTGCCATCAGACTGATTGTTTTGGTTGTTAAGGGAGCCAGGATCATCTTCTGTGAGGGGGGATTATAGGGGCAAGGGGAGCTTAGAGAGCACAGCTTGCAAAACCACCAAATGTAGAGTTGCATGGCAGGAGGATGGAGAGAAATGCTGGGGCAGTCCTGGAGGTTTTGACATGGCAGAAATGCAGGAGCCCTCAGTGACCAGCTGAGAGGAAAGCTAAAGCTGGAGTGTCACATTGTGAAGGACAGCAGCACAGAGTTCAGTAATAACCAGATGTTAACAAAATGAGGCACTGTTAATACTCCTAGAGGGGATTTCCACTTCAAGCAAGGTAGTTCATTCAACATTTGCCCTGAAAGAGATGTAAGAAGGTGTGAGAATGAGCCTCAGGAGCATTGTTCCCTTCAGCCCTTAGAAAACCTGCCTAATGTTCCGAAAAGCCATCCTAATCCTGTCAGCAGAAATGCCTGAGAGGCAGCAAACCAGCTCTTCCCAGTGCAGCAGAAGCAGAAATAATGCTGCAGTGCACAGAATAATTCTGGTTTGACCTAAACTTGTGTTCCTTTACATGTTAGTCATATTCTGCTACACATTTCTAAACTGCAAATGCCCTTCAAAGACAGTGGTGGTTTTACCCAGCACAACACAAATTGGTGAGCAGGTCTCAGTCCACATTAGCTGGCATGGCTCCACCAGCTAGAGATCAGCCCTGTCAATTTGGTTGCCCAATACATTGATTTTGGCTGCTGTCATGCTCACACTCTGTTTTCATTATATTGTTGTCATTACATTGCAAGGGTTCCATATTGCTAGAGTTTCATACCTCCTTGATGTTTCTCATAGGCAGCTCCTCTAGGCACTGACTCTTCCTTTTTCTCACAGCAGCCAACTGACTCCAGATCCCCCTCAACCAACCAATCCACTCTTCTGTAAGACTCTTCTTATTGGCTGTGGCCAATAAAGTCAGGCCTGCTCCTAATCTTTAATAATTAACCCAGCTGCAACTCTTTAGGGCATAAGATTACTTTCTATACAACCTTTATTTACTTATATTCTATCCCCCTACAACACTCTATGTAATTAATGCAGATGGAGAAATTCATGTCCCTTCTGAGCACTGTCCATAGCCACTGTGTGAGTCTGTCAGAGAGGGGGTTGCTGTGAACAGAGAGGTGCCAAGCAGGCACACACCAGCTGTTGCATTTAATGAGGTGTGTGGCAAGTTAGTAACTTCACCAGTTACCAAAAGGGTAGCAGTCCTTTCATATGTTGGTATTGGTTTAAAGAATGCAGTGAGATGTCACTGCAGCATGCTGATTGATCTCCCTAAATTGATAATTATCCTTCCTGAATCTGGGAGAACAAGGGATGTCTCCCAGCCCATACTGTCCATAGCAGCCAGATAGGTTACAGCAATTCTGATAATCAAGGTAACAAAACCTGCAGTCCCTCTTACTCCCTCCTGCCCAAGCCATTTATACTGGCAGCTGGTTACATCCCAGCAGGTCCTATCTCAGAGAGAAACCTGTGGTAGGAAGAAGCTCAGGGAAGGGATAGTCCTAAATAAATCCCCACTGCTTCAATCTTTGAAAGGACAGTAGAAGGGGAATGAGATGAACCTTGGGGTGCTGGGAGGTCCCAGCTTCCCCAAGGTGAAATACCAGCAGTATGCCTGGTTGGAGTCAGCACTGTAGAACTTCTTTTATTTCAGTTTTAGATGTTGGCTTTTTGCCTTCATCTGAACCTAACAACCAGAGCATGAAATGCTCACTTTCACATTCAGCACAAAGCCCAGTCTTCACTTTATATCAATTTTTCTTCCCTCCAGTGTTTCTTGCTACAGACAAGAAATCAAGGCCAGCAAAGGGGTTAAAATCAAAGGCAGGACCTACAGGTTGCAACAAATTTGACAAAGTCCTTTTCCCTCTCTTTTCTCCCTCTGCCAAGGGCTTTTCTTGTCACACTACACAGTCCAACCTTCCTGGAGTCCAGGAGTAATGTTCATCTGCCACAGTGATGGGTTCAGACTATTGGAGGCACAGTTACAACATCTATAAACAATAAAATTCCGAGCTGCGATAATCATGTTGTCAGCAATGAGTAATATGTTCTGCAAAAAAATGCCTAAGGAAGCTGCTGGAGTGTGCTGAAGGTGGCTATAAACTCTCCTTCTGAGAACAATTTCTTGACAGCTGGTCAAAATTTCAACCAAAGAGTTACTGAAATGTTCATGACAATTTTCTTTGCCTTCTTAAATTATGTTAGTCATATTAAAATAGCCATACTGTTAGGATGTATTGCGAGAGCAGAATTCAAACTCTCCTCTCCCTCTCCTCTCCTCTCCACACACTATCTAGACACAGGGATTCCGATCAGCATTTTGACAAGCTCACGTCGAGAAATTATATATGCCCCTGACCGAAAATTAATTATTTAAGAGATCTACTAAAAAATTGGGATCTCTCTCTTTAAATGCTTGACCCTGAGGCAGAAGAGGAGGTGGGAGAGAGAGAGAGAGGGAGACAGAAAATGATAATCGCTTTAGATAGCAACCTGAGTCATGCTAATAGCAGCCTAATTGCTATCCAAGTGCTTTCAGCAGGAAACAGGCACACCTAGAGAGGCACCTGTGCAGAGCAAGATTAGGTTTAAATGGAAGAAGGACAGAGATATAAATGCACTTTCATCTGAGTATAGTAGAAAGGAAGAAATGGTTGTTTATGTACAAACTGCCTTCAGATAATGGCACGTGGCTGGTATGCAATTCATGTGAGAAACAGACACACTACAGGGCTCCAAGTGAAATGGGCATTTATATTTAGAGAGAGAAAAGAAAATAACCGTATGTGGGGAAGAAATGGCTGATGCTGTCTTTCCAGAATAAATCTGCTTCTGCAATGATTATGACCTTTTTATAAAATAAAATAAAGTTAGTAATGTCAGTCTGATAATACAAAATAAGATCTTTTTTTTGAAAGTCAGTATGACTGCAGGAAGTATGAGTTGCTTGGAAGAAAGCTGCCTGAGAATGGAATTGCTTGTAGTTGATTGATAAATATCAAACATGCCCTTCATATGCATGAGCCTGTTTGTGTGCATTTAAGTTGTTGCTCTGCACTGCTGTTCTCTGAGCACTGCCCCTGGCTCTGGCTGCAGCCCCTGGCACAGCAGCTGTGGGGTTTCCACCCGGGTTTGGGCAGAGCCCTTGGCCCCTGTTCTCCAGCTGCCCTCCCTCTTTGCTGCTTCTGTTCTGAGAAAGAGGACATGGTGACCAGGTGCTGCCCACGTGTCTGGGTGGAAATGAAGATTGGGATTTCTGAGTAAGAGATGATAAAATGCTGCTCGGTTTGTGGAAGACGAGCTCTGTGGAGTGGGGCGAGCTGAGTGCAAGAATTGATTGTGGCCTCTGATGGAGAGTCAGATCTTTCAGCAAGGGTATTGATTTATGCATTCAACTCTGCAAGTTGCTTTCCACTACATCTTTGCAACTGAAATTCAGTGATGTGAATGTCAATAGGCATGAACAAAAGCCTAGTGTTTTGAAAAGCCTGAATCTGTATCTGTAGGATATAAAAGCTGTTACATTTCCGTGCTTTTTCTCTCCTCTGGAAGTCATTTTTCCAGGTTGTTGGTAATGGATATTGCATGCAGAATGTATGTGTGTGCCTATGCATTACCATGATTGTTATTTTCCCCTAAAAATAGCCCTTTTTTATTATTTGTAAATAGCATTTGATCACAGTCTAGAAATATTGCATGACAGAAATTATCTGTCTTGAATTGCTGAATAATACACCCTCTGGATTTAAGCATCACAGGTTCTCATGGCAACTTTTTTTAATACCTGCACATGCAGGAAAATATGCTGGGCTATCCCAGTAATCTCTGGAAAAACAGCAGCAACAGAATAAGCTGACATGTTTATCACCTTACGTTTGGAATTTGAAATAGACATAAAAACCTGCTTTAAATAAAATACATCAATAAATAAATATGGGGGGAAAGCACATAAAAGCCAAGCAACACTGTGGAAACAATAACATGAAATAATTTCATGAATATTTAGTATAAATTAGTATTTATATTATACTGATACTCAGAATTTCAACCAGTGATGGATTGGCATTGTCAATATACATTATGAACACTCAGAGTAGGTACTAACCCTTGCCATAAGGCAGCTCTGGTTATTGTTTCTTTCTTCTTTGTTAAGACTTGCTGAAATTTTACAAAATGGGACCTTCTATTAGAAGGTCCTATTACATCAAGTTCAAATGACCTTGATCTATGATACAACATTCCTAACAAAAGAATTTTTCAGTCACAGTGTCAAATGCTCCATTTCAGCTTTTCTTCTGCATTCCAGGGCACTGTTCACATTAATCCAACTGGCTTTGGAGTAGCCATTTGCCTTCAACATGCAATTCTCATAACAAAGGTCAATTTTCTTTCCTCTTCTGCCTTTATTACTATTGCTGTCCCCACATGACCCCTCCACAGGGTCAGGTGTGTAAGCACCTGGCCAAGGTGGCGTCTGTCTGTGATCACAGGTCCCCAGTGCTCATTGTGAGGGTTCAAGCAGAGCAAAGCATACAGGTTTACACACACACTCCAGAGGATGCTGTCTGTTTGGAAACGGCTTGTGCTTCACAAAAAGGGAAGGTAGCTCTTGAACAGGAAGACACCAATTAAATTATTAGGGTTAGCATAGAAAGAGCTGTAAACTGTCTATCCCTTAATATCTTTAAGAACAAATTATAAAACCTTCTGTGAGGGATGTCCTCAAGTAAAACCCTTAAGGGCAGGGAGGTGAAGTGGATGACAACCTAAATTCTTTATTTCTGTGGCTGTGCCATCACTGTGCTTGCTTGTCCTCACATGAGTGTAAGCCTGCATAAGCACAGACCCAGAGGTAGGATGGCAGCTGCCAGAGAGAGGGAATTTGAAATGATTCTTCAAGTATGTGGGGCAGAAAGAGAACACCTGAGCACCTGGAAGAGTTTCATATGCTCTTAGTAATTTTTTCTGTGAAACTTTTTTAAATGTCTGAGGTTCATTAAAAAAGCTTAAAAGAAAAAAATAACTTACTGGTCCACAGTAGGAGCTGCACAGCACAGGAGTACAGGTAGTTTTACTCGTTTAATATGTACTGAAAGGTTTTATTTAAGTGGTGGATGGTAAATAAATTTTTATTAAGCAGAAAGTATCTTAAACCAAAAACCAACTTTGAAGAACATAAAATCTGTCTAGCATTCCAACACTAAGGATTAATGTGACTGTATTGGGAGATATGCAGAGTAGGTGTGCTCATTTCTGAGGAAACCTTCCCACTGGCTATTTGTAAGAAGCGGCTAATGACAATGTCTTTGGCCTTGACAGCCTCCATGTTCCTCTCCCGGGATATCTGCATGCTGATTTGGTCCACATTGGTCATGATTAGCTCCGAGGCCAGGATCTGGGTGGGAGATGCCCTGTTGGCTGTGCTGTCCATGATGTACTGCTTGTACAGTTCCAGCAGCTTCTGCTCCAGGTACTCATTGAGGGCTGAGTCGGAGAGGGGCTGCAGGTGGGGCCCCAGGCTGGCCAGCCGCCAGCACGAGGAGTGGCCCTGGCCTGGCCTGCGGATGGTGTCACTCATGGGTGGAGCCTTCACGGACTCCATGGCCGGAGGGATCTCCGAGGACTCCAAGAAGGGGCCTATGCCACTGTCACAAGCAAAATCTGTGGTGACCGAGCTGATTGGCACCACGTAGTCCCCAGCTATATGCAAATCGTTGTAGTTCTTGCAAATGCTCTTGCAGGAAGGTGGAACCCGGTAGGTGACTTTTTTGGTCAGCTCCTCACAGACATGCGTAGCTGGAGGTGGCTGCCCTGTGGGTGTTGGGTGCTGGACAGGTTGTGGGAGATTGTCCTTCTGCCTTCTGCTGTGCTTGCTGCCTCTAGAGCAGACTGAGGAAATGTGCTTGCCAGCAGATCTGCATCTCTGAAGGAGGCTTTTTCCTTGTGCTTCGCCTGTGGAAGAATAACTAATGGAGCTCATTTCATACACCCCTTCATCAGGCAAACTCTCGTAGAGTGCAGGGTTCAGGTCTTCCCAAAGGTAGGTGATTCTGTGAAGGTAACCTTCTGACAGCATCCTTCTCCAAGGGAAAGGAACCACCAGCAGACACAAAAATGATAAGAAGAAGTTAATTACAAAATGTTCATTTTAAACTCCCTGAGCTGTGATTGCTCTTACCAGTCTGTTACTAGCTGCAAAGAGATGGCTCCAATTTGGACATGAACAGGAGTGTCTCTGCCTTACTGGGCACTTGAGTCAGTGAGTGAAGTGACCAGCCAGTGTCCCTGTTGTGCTGAATCTCACCAAAGCATATCTTGTATAACACAATGTATTGCACATCCAATGCATCCAATGGATGTGGAGAGAGGAACAAGAAGTCTTTTGTTGTGAAACAGCTGCTGTAATAGCTTACACTAAAATGCATCTAATTTTGCCCTGGAGTTCATTAAGAAGCCAGGGGTTTCCCCCTTTTTCTTATATGCTTTTAAGAAGTCAGGGGTTTCCCCTTTGTCTCATATGATTTGAAGCAACTTTTGTTATGTGTGGTTTGTTAGCTGCCTCTGAACTTTGGTGATTTGATATTCATATTGAGAGTATCACCCCTTCTCTTCCAGACTAATCAACAACTGTAGGTGTTGTTCCTTTTTCATTAAAAAATCTCAGACCATTAAATTTGCACTTTGCACTTCTGCATTGCCATCAGGATGGAATTAACGGTCTCTACATTTTATACGTGAAAATGTCAGTGGAAAAAGCAAAACGTTTTGGAGGCATGATTCATCTGGCCTGGTTTAGCCACCTAAATCAAAATGAAATGAATTGTGTCCTAGATTTCCTTATCACTCTCCAGTTGCTATAAAAGGATCTTAAACTAGATCCTAGACATAGATATCTGCGGGGTACTTTTGAGGAGACAGATTTCAGTGCAATGCACAGGAAAGTGCACATTTCAGAAGTACTCCAGCTCGCTCTTTCACTGTGGGATTAGCCATACCACAGCTCTGGAATCAGTTTTCATTGCATGCAAAGGCACAGTTGGGTTCCAGCAGTCACTAACTCTCTCCACTCTCTGAGCAGGCAGCTCAGACCCAAAAGCTGCACAGAAATGTTAGTAATTAAAGACAGGATTTTCCAGCAAGGACACACATGCTGTAAATGTCCTTCCCAAGCTTTGGCAGCTGGACTACCAAAAAAATTGTTTTAAATCCACCTCTGTCTTTTTTTTTTGGACAGATGTCAAGGATACAATCAATGGGAAAGATGTTCTAAAGAAATTGTTTGGTCCAGCAAAGAGAAGGCAGATTTAAAGTAAAAATAATTATTTTTTTTTTTTATATATAATAAAAATGGTCTTTTCCAAGAGTGAAGGGACTCTCATTTCTTAGTAAAGTTTTCATGTGTCACAGTTGCTAATGCAAAATGCTCCACTAATAATTGTTGGCTAAATCCTGTCTAAGCATGGAGATAGACTTTGCATAAATGTCACAGTGTGAGACAAGACTTTCCTTGGGAGAAGGGAATCACTTCCACACCATGAAGAAGGTAGAAGAGAAAGGTGAAAATAACCTTCCTTCAGGCAGAAATATTAATGGGAATTAGATGTGTCCAAACACTTGCTTTGGTGACCCTGGATTCTCTTTGTTGCTCCCAGTTGTGTGAGATTTCCCACAGTCAGTAACATTTAATTAAAAGTGACCTATTTACACAGAAGGGAGGAAAATCATGTTTGGGGCTTGGCAGTTCTTGTAATATGGTGCTGTTGTCTTGCTTTGGCTTTTAGCTGTAATTAAGGTGCCCCCATAGAAATCTTACCCAAATGTTAGAGCTGCTCAGGTTATCAACTCTGTCTTCTGCTTCTGTTCCCCTTTTGCAAAGGCTTCTCTTCCCTCCCTTCCCTCCTCTATGCAGGCCCAGATGTCCTTATTGCAAAGTCACTACTAACCATGGCTAGCTTGAATCTGGAACTGTTATGCATTCATTTGTATGTTATTTTTAATGTGGATTTGGAAAAATGAGTGGAAATGTAACATACAGCCTGTCCACTGCTCAACCAACATAGGCAAGGGCAGTTGTGCTCAGGCAGCATGTGACACTTTGGTCTTTCCTGCTCCCCAGATGTGACTTGTTTCTGCCATAAGGTGCTACAGGAGGGAAATGAAACCATTGGTTTCATTTCTTTGCACTCCATTCTGCTATGCTTATTTTAAGAATGTTGGAGCACACTCAGAAGAGGAGTGGAAACAAAAGAATTGGCAAATTCAAAAATATTAGGGTCTCATTGTGCTCAGAGTTGTGTGTTCTGCTGAATGAGTTACAAGATTGGCCTCTGAGGCTGGCAAAGGCTGCCACACTGATCTGGCTCTTCCCAGCTCTGCATGGAAATCTGAGAGAAATTTTGATAGGAGTGCTGAGAGCATGAATGCAAAAGGGAGGTGCATGTATCTCTGGTGTTTCTTGTCCTAGTACTTAATATAATATATGCCTGACAAGTTATTATCCCATCACTCCAACTGTCATGCAACTCTGCCACCTTTAATTTTTGCATTTTAAATCTGATAAGGATTGCAGTTTCCATTAATTCTGCTTTCTCGTGCCTCTTCTCTTAATCCCCTCTCCATGCACACCAGGATTCCAAGGGCACAGAGATTATATCTGATGTCTTTCAATATTTGGGTTTCATGCTCCTTAAATCCAGATTTCACTTACATCCTCCTGAAAATAATTGTGTAACTTTTTGTTGCACAAGGAAAACCAGTCCCTTTTACAATTGTGATCTGACACATTTTGCGTATAAGGTGAACAAAAAGAACTTTCCTTGTGTTTCTAATGTCCTGGCAATGGGCACTGACTACACTCTGTCTAAGCCTAGTGGAGATAGAGGGAGAAGACTGCCTGGTTTACACTGTCTTTTCTATCTGACATAGTCTTTATTACAGTCAGATGATCTTAAAAACTCCTATGTCTTCCTCGAGGTTTTTGTTCAGTTCTTCAGCAGAAGAAAAGCCTGAAGGCAGGATGAATGTTTAAGGTCACATGGAGAATCCAGAGGTATTACCAGTGTGTGGCAGCAAATTTGCTAGGTTGTAGTGCTTGCAGACAGTGCCAATGTTTGCATAAAGAACTCAAATTACAGTCTGAGAGCAGGAAAACAGAAAGGGAGTTCTTGGCTCAGGATAAGCACTTACGGAAAGCCTGAGAAGTGTGCACAGAGATATGATAAATTGTGTCCTGTTCAAAAACTTAAGCAAGATGAAAAGTTACTAGAGAGAATGGAAAGAACATCATGCCTACTGAGATCACAGCTCAGTGGGGAAAGAGACATTCTTCTGCATTGCAAAAGGAGGGGATGGAAACTCATAGAAGAGACAATCTTCTGTTGCATATGTCTGGCTTTCAGATCCCTGACCAGGGCTCTGAATGACATTAAAGTTGTGCTGCTGGAGACTGGAGCTCAGCTCTTATCACAGAGTATACCTTGAGTTCTAGCTGATTTACTAGATGAGATCCCAGATGGCAGTCTCCCTGTCTTGAGAGAACTCAAATCCTATGGATCTGTCTGATTTTTTTCCCTATTTTAAGAGACATTTTTCCAGTTTGTGGAGATACAAACATCCCCTCAGTGAGGTGTGGGATCCACCTCAGATTGCCAGACACACATGCAAGAGTCCTGGCAAGCAGCATAGTCTGTAGAGCAAGCTTACAAGTATTGCAGGACCCAGATCTCACCTTCCCCTGGGGCTAGTGTGGAACAGCTCCCAGGAAGCCTCAGTGCAGCCAGCACGGAGAAACCAGGACAGTGAAGAAGGCAGTATAATGAGCTGTGCACATGGGTAAGTAGAGCCTCTCCTTAATGCCTGAAGCCTACAGATCTTTGGTATCTGAACCTCATTTGGCTTGGGTAAAGGGAATGTTAATGACACCAAATCTTGTGGTGAGATGGACACATTTTACAGAGGGACCTGCCCAGGCTGGAAGGTGAGCCAGCAATAAGAGCATCAGGATAACAAAGGCAAGTGGCAGCTCCTGCACTGGATGACACAACCAAAGAGCCCAGCACAGGATTTGTGTGCCTGGGTAGCCTTGCTGAGAGGAGCTGGAGCACAACAAGGGGACCCTGAGCCAGCAGAGCAGGGCTGCAGCAATGAGGAAAATCAGATCCTGAGCTGCACCTGTGGGGGCACAGCTGGCTGAGATAGAGACAGGATCTTCCCACTCAGCATTTGTCAGGCTGCCCCTGGAGCATCCAGTTCTGGTTCCAAAAAATTCAGACAAGATGTGAACAGACTGGAGATGGTCCAATGGAGGGCCAAGAAGATGATCAAAGGGCTGGAAAAGCTGCCTTGTGAGGAAAGTTTGAAGGAGTTAGGACCCTTCTCCCTGGAGAAAAGAAGACGTGGGGAAGGGGACAGCTCATCATAGTATTCCAGTGTCTGCAACTGCAAAGAAGACAGAGGCTCTCTCTTCACAAGCAGCCACATGGAGAAGACAATGAGCACAAATTGCATTGGAATAGAATCACAGAATCACATATGTTGGAAAAGGCCCCTAAGATCATTAAGTCCAACCATTCATCCAGCGCCACCATGTTCACTGCTAAACCATGTCCCCAGTGCTCCCAGGGATAAGAGGTAAGAGAAGGAAATTTTTACAGTGAGAACAATCAATGACTGGAACAACCTCACCAGACACGTGGGGGAGTCCCCTTTGCTGGATGTTTTCAAGGTGGGATTGGACAAGGTTCTACATTGTGGATACCATGGACAGAGAGAAAGAAATAGCAAGCGTTTCTCACAGCAGCTTGTGAGAATTTTTAGGGAGTTGTAAGGATGTGATAACTTGTTAAGTATAAACAATCTGCAGGTGGTGTTTTTCTACTTCGTCTGTCTGCTCCGCTCAAGGACAGTGTGTGAGGAAGATGTTTTTGTTAGTTAGACAATCAAATAGAATCTATTGCATCACTCTGTATAAACCACACGGTTCTCTTGAATAAATCTTCTTTGGTCTTTCTACAATACTGCCTCCCGCCTGTTCCTGTGTCATTCTCAATGCATGAGTGACACTACATAATCTCATCTAGGCTTCCTCTCCCATGAAATGTTGGACCAGATGATATTTTGACGTCCTTTCCAACTTATGCTTCTCTCTGACTATAATTCTACAATAGCAGTGGCTGCTGTTTGATGTAGGAGTGGTTCACTTTGCCCACAGCAGAGGAGAAGATGAATAGCCAGAGGGTGGTTTTGCACAAGCATCCAAATGCTGCCCACTACATTTGTTATTTCCTCTCCCTGAGGCTGTTGCTCTGGAAGATCCAGGGAACAGGAGATGCACCAAGAGGCTCTTTAAGCAGTCATTGTGAGCCAAACCACTCTTGTCCCTCCCCACATCTCTCTTGACTCTCATCTTCTGTTCCTCCTGCAGGAGAAAATATAAGCCCTGTTCATCTTCTTTATTCACACGTCAACAGTTGAAGAGATGTAGAAAAGCTGGAGTACCTCACCCATGGGGGAATGTGAGCTGGTTCAAGGGGAACAAGTAGGTTTGAAAGAATAATAATCCTGTATATCAAGAGTATGAGGGAATCTGCTGGAAGGACAGGCTAAATGAAGCAAGAGGGGAGACATCTTCCCCAAGAAGTCTACTATACTGTTGAATGCTCTTGTTATACAAACGCCTACCAATTTTTGATCATGCTAAATGGATGGCAATGAGTTTCAGGAGCATTCAGCTTCTTTAATTTAGAAATAAATACATTCTCAGTGTATTTCTGAGTGCTGTTGTATCTTTAAATTGAGTTGGGGAGGACATACTTCCATTAAAATACAGTGAAAACTGTATTTACTGTTAGTAAATGTAGCTTCTTGAGCTCTCAAAGTTTTCCACCCAAGTTTTTTTTCCACCCAGTTCAAGTTCTTTAAAACATCATACAGACCAAGCCTGGTTCATAATTTTCCATACTTTTCTTCATCATCTATGTCTATACAAAGTTGGTTTAGGACCCCATCAATCTGGTTGGATAGCATTTTACATCTCATACCCACAGCTGTAAACAACAGCGTGAAATCTGAGGCAGGAAAGAATCAGGTTCTACATTGATAAGGAAGACTTGACTACATAATATTTCTACCCTGTGCTTTTATCATTTTCTTCCTGGTGTGGAAATAATTTCATGTCTCTGGATGTCTGTGTTAATTTTAATGAGTTGTTAGCTGTTATGACTGAACTACATGTACTGCAACATTTTGAATCTAAGCTTTTGAAGTAGAGAGGCAAAAAATTGACATGAACTCTTACAGAAGAGAACACACTTTCTAGAAATTAAAAGAATAAATGGTAAAGCAAGAAAGACAGAAAAGGATGAAAGTGTTTCCCAGAAGGAGGGAAGGAATGGAGGAGGCATGTTGTGCATGTATACCCTTGTCAAGCTGTGAATCTGCAGCAAACCAGGACATTCACAGGGAATTGGAAAAAATTAATTTCTTTGTTTATAATTTTAACATCATTGTGTTCTCAGACAAGTCTCATCTTTCTTCTTATGAACTTTTTTTTAAATATGATGCCCACAGTAATCTATTTTGGTGCCTGGTTTTATTTATAATCTACAAATAGAGTACTCCAGTTGGAGGACATTACTTAGTACAGTAACATGCACAGAAATTTCAATAACAACATCTTAATTATTATAAAAGAAACACAGCTAGTAAGACTCACTAGCTGAAAAACCAGTTTAGTCTGATTTTATGAAAGTCTTTAGAGTATCAGAGGAAAAATTTTGTTTTCATTTTGAAGTCTCATTGCAACCACAGTTGGTCATGGTTGTGAAGATGGCACCCTAGAAATGGCACCTTAGAAATGTTCTCATCATTTCTTAAGGCAGCAGTAAGTGTCTGTGGACAGAAGCTGAGACTCTGCAAACACATGTGCATTCAAAACAGAAAAAGTGCATTCTCATTCTACCAACGATCAACTGTGGTGCCACACAAACAGAACCAAGCCACTTTGATAAGCAAGGGCAACATTTTCATACATTTATATAATATGCAGAATATTTTAGTTCTTACCTCCAAAGATACAGCAGCTGGCCAGGTACAGAAAAATTGATGTCTTCTAACTAGTTTGAAGCTTCCTGTGGGTCTGTCCTACCCCAAAATGCAACGTTCTGTTTTTATTTCCTTTTTAATTGCACTTCGAAGATAACATCTGTTTTACTTCTAAACCTCTATAGCAAAGAAGTATAGAAAGAAAGTCCCTTAGGAAATGAGGGGGTTTTATAACTGACTGAACTGCAACACGCTGAACTTGCTTCCTCTTTTATGTCCAAATAAAACTTCATTGTGAAACTGTGTACTGTTAAAATAGCTGATTGCAAAACTGTCAGTCCAGGCAGATGGACTGTTGTAAGAAAAAAAAAGCCCTGGTGAGTCAAACACTCAGAACAATCTTAGAGAAACTGTTCATCTGTTGGCAGCTTACAGTGCACCCCATTTCAGCCATCACTCTCCTTTTAGCTGACATGGCGAGACATCTTGACAGGTCAAGATTGTCAGGCCAAATAGGTTGGAAGAGTGAGGTGCCAAAGCAAAAATGCATTGCACAGCAGACCTACTTTGTTGTCTGCAGACCCTTGTACATATAATTTTCCACCAAGCAGCACAGCACAGCGTCTTTCTCAGGTTTTGCTTTGGCAAACTTGACAACATTTGTCAGGACAAGTTAGATCTGAAAGTTAGGCCTTGTCTGTTTAAGCACTCAGTACCATAGCCAGGAAGTTTGTCTTGGGAGGGGCAGTGGATGAAAATACCTGGGGCAAGTAGGAATTCATCCAGCAAGTGTAAGGTGTGAGAACAGTGAATATGGCTTTGAGATTGGTGTTGGAGTATTCCTTATGGGCAGAAGACAAATACTGTTTGAAACACATAACTGGACTGTTTGAATTGATCCCAATAGGATAGACAGAATTTGCTTTAAAAGGCATCATTATGCATCCATACATTGCAATAATAAGAGAAATCTATTAGAAATATATTTTAATTCTCACTGAATTGTAACTTCCTCATTCAGTACCATGTGTTTTTCTCAGAAGCCTCCACCTCTGCCAGCCAGAAACAATACTTCTGTTAATGTCATTTTCCTAATTATTCACTATGATGCAACATACGATTGGGGATAATATCAGACTTCTTCCAAAGTCTTCTTAGACATAGGCATGAAAAAAATACAAGTGTCATTCTGTCCCTACCTACACATTTGTAGTTAATTCATAGAGCAGTTTAACAAGTGATATTGTACCCAGTCATATGCCATGCTAGGATCAACAGCATCTAAAACTGGACCAGCACAAAAACTGGACAACACTGGCAGTTTAATGCAAGTCTCATCAGCTATCTTTGCTGTAAAAGTTCTCCCTGTGTGGCCTAGACTGCAAGGCAATATGTATTCTATTTGCCATCTGTTAGAGGTCTGGCAGTTATCTTCTGTTAATTGGGCAGTTTTCTTTATATCTTCCACAAACCAATCCTCCCTCTGGAGAGACATCTTCTGTTAATAGGCCATCGACTGTCACTGAATGACTGATAAAATTAATCATCCCATGGGGAGAACCTCTGCCCAGAGGAAGGAACCAAGCATTCCTACCTGGATAATCTGAGATTTCAGGACACCAGAACAGCCTTTCCACTGAATTCTCAGAGGAACAGCTGCCTTTCCCACTGGATCTTCACAGGAAGAGTAAACCCTTCAACAGGATCACTGCTCCAACAGAACCACACCTGCCACTCCAGGAAGACTGCAGCCATCATTCCAATTGGACTGCTACCGAGACCCTGACCCCAAGGGTATCAGGCCATATTTTGACTCTGTCAGCGTTGGTTTGTATTACTGCATTGTTTGTTGTTGTTTTTTTTTTTTAATTTATTTTCTTCCCTAATAAAGAACTGTTATTCCTGCTCCCATATCTTTGCCTGAGAGCCCCTCTCAATTTCACATTTATAACACTTTGGAGGGAGGGGTTTTCAGTTTCCAGTTCAGGGGAGGCTCCTGCCTTCCTTAGCAGACACGTGTCTTTTCAAACCAAGACACAGTGGAAACAAAGCTACTGTCGTAACAGACCAACTCTTTTATGCTTAACATTAACATTAATACATTATTGTAATTTTTTCTCTGATCTCTCATTGGTACTATGGACCAATCTCAAGCCTTCTCACATTTATTCTGGCCCAATAATTTTTTCCCATGTTTCCTTACCTGGATGAAATGCATTGAGGAAAGTAAGAAATAAATCTCTGTGAGGTTTTACCTCTTTTGTAGATCCAGAGAGCTCTATATTCACTGAAGCTCAATATTTCTTATTAGACTGTTGGGGAAAAGCTTTGGTAGTATAAAAAAGCATTTCTGTAATGGTCCTCAGAGAGTTTTCAAAATATTTTTTTAATAATCTAAATCCATGCAAAACCAGGAAGATACAAATGGACAGATATTTTAAAGTGCTTCTATTGCCAGAATAGCACAGCTATCCAGAAGCACTGTAAAATCAATCTACTATCATAGATTTATCTAAGTATGGATTTAAGACTTATCTTCAGGCACTTAGATTTGCATAAAATAAGTGACCTTTTTTTGTCATGCATGTGGAATGTTTTCAGTTCTCTAGAAGAACTCAAACATTGTCTGCATTTCTGCACAGTAGCTTTGTGTACCTATGGAAGGGAGATATAAAACTGTAATTTCTTGTCGCTGAAATTGCACATTAACATCCTGACAGTCTAGGCTCTCAGGACACCCACGTATTCTAATAACCTTTTCCACATTCACTCCTGACATTGGAAGAGTTATCCTCAGCTAACAAGCACTGTCCTGTATGAATTTTTGCCATGTGGCTTATAAACTGCTCTGAGTGCAGCACTCTGAGGGCCAGATCCAGATCTGAATGGGCTGGGTACAACACACAAGCACCTGACCCCTTTTGCAAAGATCCCCACGTGGGCTGTGCCTCATGTGCCCAGTGAAACAGATGAGAGAGAGAAGGAAGCTTCAGCACCTTAGGGAATCTTTCAGTCAGTCTCTTCGTCCGTAAATGTAGCTCAGATTGTGAGGCCATGCCAAATTATTTTTGTCAGTGTAACTCACTACAGGAAACCCAATATATCAAGACTGTGTAACCCTATCCCCTCCCCCCACCAAAAAAAAAAAAAAAACCAAAAAATTTTCAAGTAAATTACCATGTTTCCTTCTCTCATTATTCTACTCATAAGGAATTTCCTTGAGGAAATTGCTTTAATTTTGATCCTAAGTAGTTCTGATCCTTAGTTTTTTTATTTCAGTTCAAGAGTTTATCTTCAAGACAAATGTGCCAGTTTTTTGCCCTCACTCTTCTTTGGCTGGCCTCTGCTTAGGCTGGGCCTGTTTGGTCAGAGAGTGCAAAGACAGCTGCCTGTCATTTGCAGGTGAAATGTTTATATTCTAGAAATGACAAATTGGGATCTTTTGATAAGACAATATTCCACAGCTTTTTGTTAAATTTAATAGTAGGAATAAGTGCATAAAATAAATCAGTTTGCCTGTACATATACTCAAGCAGGTATGTACACAGTAAGCTCTCTCTGGTTGTCAAACTATTTTAGCTCTACTCTTAATTGGTATGTCTGTACCTTTACCCACAAATTTTGAAATTTAAAAGGTTAAAGGTACCACCTTAAAATTATGACCTAGTTTATAAGTAGGTCCTATTTGTGCAATAGGACAAAGGGGATATTTTCAAACCTTTTGATCTTTGGAAGGAAAGATTTTATGGGAAGGAGATAAGCATGTTATCCAGTACTCCATCATAAAAACAATAATGAATTATTTCTATTCCTTACAGCAGCAAAATCAGACATATTTCAAGCTTTCCAGTGTATGTGGAAGTTTAACTTGATTTGAACTGAAAACCCAGTTTTCAAAGCATTCATTGCACCAGTAGAATCAATTATTTGAGTAAATCAGCAGTCTTTAAACAGGGAAGAACTTTCATCATATACAGTTATTTTTCATCTTTCTTTATTGCTGGTAGTAGGAAAAAGATCAGTAGAATTTTCTAGGTAAAATGTGAGGATTCCTATCTTACAAATGAGTGCCAGGCAAGTCTGGTTTTGAGATATCTCAGGCCAAAGGGAGTCTCCTGGATTAATTACTCCAGCCCTTTACTTGCTGTGTGGAAAAAAAAAAGTGGTTGTGACATCATTCTCTTGGCCATGCATTTCCAAGGAGGAAAAAAAGACCATGGATACACAGAGAGCCCTCCCATTCTAGAAAAGGTGAAAGAGTTTTGGTGCCCATCTGTATTTGCTTTTTCCATCTGTCCATGGCCAGTGATTGCCCGTGCAGCAATGAGAAGTCTGGCTGTCCTTGGGGCCCAGAGCCTTAACTCAGGAACTCAAGGAGCACAATACCTTCCATGTAGTTATATCCATCAAGGTCTGCACCCAGAGTATGATACTTCAAAATGAAGCAATTGTTTCATCACACAAAAGTGACCACTAAATCTTTTCATTAACTACAGAGGCATTTGTAATTCAAGTACAAATAGGGTAATAATAGGGAACATTTGTTGCTTTTCGTGCTCCTTCTAGTTCATTTAATATACAATTTATTCCTGTGTTAAATTCCTTTTCTCTTCTGTGGATCACATACATATTTAGTTATATGCAGACATTGCTACAGGTTCAATCTATGTACAAATCAAGGAAACAAAAGCAAGGCCTTTCATATGAGAAAATTATAAGCAAGAACATTGTACCCTCTGATAAAATCTCCAAGGCCAAGGGGAGTTTGCTTTGGGAGGAGATAACAGTATTGGATAAAGCATATTGAAGCTGATCTACATTATATTCCCAGCACTGATCTTTTGTAGTAACAAGTAGCCAATTACTGAAGTCTTTTCAGTTCATGTTCTTTTCTTCTCTCACTCATTTACATGAACTAGGAGATTGATCTTGCCACAGTTCAGAAATCTTTCCCTTCAGTCTCAACCTCTCTTCATTCATAGCCCCTTATTTACCTTGAGTAATCAAACTGTTCTGCCCATATCCTTTTGTTTTAATGGTCACAAATGGTCACAAATGATGTATCCTGAACAAAGCACATTATTGTACAAGTGATCCCACTGATGGCAGAGACTATCCTGAGGTTTCCATGCATAACCACACATGGGCACATAAGCCTTTAAGCCCTGCAGAGCGTGAATCATCCTGTAAAGTCAGAAGGCAGCAAGCTGGGCAAGCTGCTCTCTTTCCATTGTCTGTGTCTGGCCAGAAACCAAAAACTTCTCTTTTTTTTATTCTCTTATCTTTTTTTTTTTTTTTTGTCTCCTAACAAGTACCATGATAACTTAGAAATGGATGGTTTTAAACCAACCAAGAATATTTACATCTAAATGCCACCTACTTTTTAGCACCGTCAAATAACAACATGAATAAAAGGTGGTCTACAGTGTGCAGATACATAGAGCTGTATTTACTGAAATCCTGATGCACAGCACAGACACTGTGCATGGCTTGCTCTGTGCTGCTGGCTGAAATACCCCAGGGTCTGATGCACTTCAGTCAGCAGCAGAGAGGAGCCTGGCTCTCAGCACATTGTGCAGAGTGCAAACCACAACCACTCCTCAAGCAATGAAGCATTATTCCCCAGCTCAGCACCCAGCTCAGCAAAAGGCTTTATCAGCACCTATAACTCTCATGCTTGCACCTTCCAGGTCTTGTTATTCAGTACTCTGGGGTCACTTTTTAAGCTTCCCAGGATGCACACATTCGTTCTGATCCTTTCACAGAATTTGTGTTATGGTAGGCCTCATCATTCCTTCAGAAGTTGATTTTGGACAGGAAGTTTAGTAATTACCTTTTTTTTTGGGGGGTGATTTTTGCTCAAGATGTATTATTTCTCTGTAAGTATTTAAATTTTCAAATTATGTCCTTGTACACCAAGGGTTTGGTGGTTTATCTCAATTTTAGGTTTATTTAATGGTTTTTATACATTGAAAACTTCTTTAAATGCTTGAAATTAACATAAATCATTTCAGCAATGTAAAATAAACATTTTATAAACCTGAGTGTGCATAGCAAATAGAAATTATGAAAATTAGTGTTTCAGGTATCACACAAATAAAACAGCTGCCCCAAATCCCTGAACCCAAGGCATCTCCTGCAGAATAAAAAAGGTCTTGAGTTCCTGACTATGTCAGATCACTTCCTACCATAGGAAACCCACAGGGATGTTACACTGCATTCTTGGCTTCACAAGTCTGAAATGATCACTCACACATGCTCACTTAATTAAGTAGAAGCTAATTGCATCCTACTTATCAGATAGAAAGGTGTTAAATCTTTGGAAACCATTGACGACTGATAAAACTAACCTGTAGGTTGGGAAGGAAATATATTTGTTTCCTCCACCTTTTATTGAAGGAGTGCTTTTACAGCTGCAGCGTCTAAAGCAGAGATTCCAGCAGCCCACACCATCCCAGGGAGAGGGCAGCAGAGCTGAAGTGTTTTTACCAATTTTGACAGAACTTGAGTTCCTTTTCACAAGAATCTTTTTCTGCTTTCTTGCCTCTGGGTGAGCTCATGATTCCCTGCTCAGCAGGTCTCTAGATCTAATAAACTCTAAGCCTCAGCAAATCCCAGCTGATGAGAGGAGGAGCTTGTTCTTTCACCTGGCTGCACCTTGAGGACAAGGAAGACTATTCATCTCTGCAGGACAAGTGCACTACAGCACTTGCAGTGCTCTTCCTGGCTTTCTGTCAGATTCCCACTGAGGCTACACACACCCTCTAGGATAAAACAGGATATTCCTAAGGAAGAACTGGTAAATTATATTATAAAAGTTTCAAATGTCATTTCCAAGAACAATAAAGATTATCTGAAAGACTGCCTACCTGTACAGAATGCTGACATATGATACAATGCTTGCATTGGGTCTTTGTTAAAAATAAATCGTGCATCCAACTGCTAATGTACTTCTTGGTTCAGTGACAACTACCCACTAGTGGTCAGGCTTTACAGTCAGGCAAAGAGCTGTTATCTGTAAAACAGGACTGAGCAAGAGATAAGGGCTTTCTTTTTTAGTTTTTTTTTACTACATATCTGTGTAACAATAAAATTGAAGGCAGTCAGGCTACTAAGAAGGGAATTTTTTTTTTGTCAGTATATCAAAATACCACAAAAAAATTGCAGAAATCAAGAAGGGTAACAGTGGTCTGGTTTCTTTAGTTGCATTGGCACATGTCTGTAATTTCTAGGTAGAGCCATCCCATGATAATTGGGTGATTTTCATGGTTTTTTTTTTCTCAAGTACTGGCTCTTAAATTGACTCTGATTTCTACATTCCTCACTTTCTTACTCTTCCATCTTCCCAGCAGTTAACTTTTAGAGCTATTCTAAATTCTGTGTCAGTAACATTCATTTGAAAATTTTGTCAGAGAGTAGCAACAGAATAAGCAATTGATCTGCTGAGTACTTTTAACAAAATAATGATAGAAAACCCTCCTGCACTTTGGCCCATGCAAAGCAGAAGCCATCACTGCCCACAGTTTTTTTTTTTGAGTTAGGTAATCCTGGGCAACAATGCCATGAGTGAAGAAAAACAGGAAAAGCAGAAAATGTGAGGGTTTGGATCAAGTGTGGACAAATCACTAGTTCCATTTGCTAAGAAATGATGTTCAGCACAGTTTACTGCTGTTGAGCATTATCCAGGGGCATAAGACCTGCCAAAGGAAGTGAGAGGGAGGAATGTTTTAATGGAAAACTTTCTAAAAAGCAGATTGAAAGCAAAGGATCAGTGAGTTGATTTTTTTGAAAGAGATAGTTACAGGAAAAGGGCAGAAAAACATGAAATTGGGCAATTAGACGGGCATGGAGAACCAGGGAAGCTTTTTCAGATGGAGGCTGCAATTGAGATTTTGCAAGGAAGACTGGTAGGGAAAGGTTATTTAGTTACATGAATAAGAGCAAAACAATTTCAGAAAAATGGATCCAGCGTGGTTTCTGAAGAAAACAAACATGTTTACTTTAAGATGGAACTCAGTGAGTTAATGAAAAGTGTATATTTGGTGTGGTATTTAGGGGGTTTATGGAAGATATATATACATATTCAGGAAGACTGGGAGAAAAACAATACAAAGATTTAGAAATAAGAGCATTTAAAAATTTAAATTACAAGCCAGCAATGTGTCATTGTAGAAAGAAGGCCAATATTATCTTGTGCTGTATTAGGCAGAGCATTGTCTACAGTTTGAGAGAGCTGATCCTTCCACTCTGCCCCAGCCTTGAAGATACTCAAAACCAAATGAACACCATCCTGACCAATCTGCTCCCACAGACTCGTCTTTGAGCAGAAATTTGGACCAGATGATCTTCACAGATGCCTTCCTACCTCAGCTGGGCTGTGATCCTAAATAGGAAGGAGGCAGAAAATAAAGCATTTGGTACAACAATCAACAAATATTTCTCTGCAAATGTTTGCTGCTACTGCAGCATAAAAGAGCATTGATGTGTGAATACAATACAATGAAATACACAAATATGTGTGACAGTAAGCACAATGACACAATAGACAAAAGCTGGATACAAAACTAGACAAAGAGGTAGCAGAATAGCCACAAAGGAAGAAAATGGAAACGAAAGGTAAAGAAAGTTTTTTTCCTCAAAGCAACATTTGACATTTGAGAATTTGGGCTGTATTGGCAACACTGCCAAAATCCTCTGTTTCTGTATGAGATCTATAAATATTACATGACTAATTTTCTCAGCTGGTAAAATCACTTAATAGCAAGCACGGGTTTACATAACACTTCCAGGGAAAAAAGACAATCTCTTGGATTTGATTATACAAAAGGTGAAAAAATTCAAGTGATTTCAGTAACTACTAAGCAAAACACCAAAGACTGTGGCCATAGGCCATATAATTACATTTCCATAGTGAAAGGTATGAATGCTGGCATCAAGAATCCCAAAAAGCAGAGAAATTTCTGAAAACCAGTAAGAGGCAGGAAACATAGATCAGAACAACTGGATTACTCCTAAATCAGTATTAAGGAATGTTTGTATCTTTCTGGGCATTATAGAAATGTTGAAAAAATGTATGGCTGTAATGTCAAGTAAAATTGGTTATTTCCTTTTCTTTTTTTCCATTAAATTTTTTATCTTTTATTTCATCTTAGGTAGTTGGCATCTTTAATGACTTGGTAAAGCTACTGGTAAAGGGAAGAATGAGATAAATCATCAGAAATTAGAGATGTTCAGTATTTGTGTGATTTCTTCATTTTTTTTTAACCTCACTTTACATCAAGCTGCACAAACATCATTATTTACAGCACAGAAATTGTAACCTAAAAATTATAGTGATCTATCAGATATCTGTATCATCAAACTCGAGAGCCATTCATGCTAAGTCAGACAGGGCAAAGTAAAATAATACAGGAGGTCAATAAAATAATTATACATAGCAGATACCATGATAAGGAGCACTTACAGAGCATAATTCACATTTTGCTATGGATTTACTATTACCAGTAAGTGGGAAATATTTCACAATATCCTTGACTCACCCATGTGTGATACATGATGCAATCAATTTCCATGGAAATTTGTATCTAGCCTTTTACTAGAACAGTACTTTGAACTCCATATTATTATGCTTTGGCAAAATGCAGGATTAAGGCTGCTTGCTGTCAAAGGAGGCTGTTTAGCACCCACAGACTGGAGAGAAAAAAGGGCACATTACTGACAGTGTTCTGGTAACCCTGAGGAACTCTAAAATACAGCTGCTAAGGTCAGTGGTCCTGATCTCTGATGACTACCCTGATATGATGGTGTTTGAGGGAAGAGATGAGAATCTTGACTCATGTTTCAGAAGGCTGATTTATTATTCTATGATATATATTATAAGAAAATGATAATATATATGATGGTGTTTGAGGGAAGAGATGAGAATCTTGACTTATGGTTCAGAAGGCTGATTTATTATTCTATGATATATATTATAAGAAAACTATACTAAAGAAAGAGAAAGGAAACATCAGAAGGCTAGAAAGGAATGAGAATAAAAAACCCGTGACTGACCAGAGTCCCGACTCAGCTGGACCTGTGATTGGTCATCAAGTAAAAACAATTCACATGAGACCAATTAAAGATGCACCTATTGGTAAACCATCTCCAGACCACATTCCACAGCCATCAGATAGTTGTTGTTTACATTTCTTTTCTGAGGGTTCTCAGCTTCGCAGGAGAAAAATGCCAGCAAAAGGATTTTGATAAAATATGTCAGTGACACCCTGGAGGGTTGGGCTTTTTTTTACTGAAGTGTTTAAATCACTTAAGTCATTCTAAAGAGAAGACTGGACTCTGGATACCGTATCTGCACATCTCCCCAGTTACATCCCACAGCTTCTCTGCAGACCCAGCTGTACCCTCAGTGTGAAGCACAAGCTCCTAAAGAGCAGAGGCTGCTTGGTCACTGCCTTGCTGCCTTTCAGTTGGGGTTAAGGAGAGGACAGAGAGGAGACAATTTTGGCCATTCAGTTGTTGGCTTTGCTGCCAAGCCATGTGACCCCTGGGATGAACTGGGCAGGTCTGAGCAGCCCTGCACAGCAATGGATGGGCACTTCCCATGAACTCTGTGGGTTCTTAGAGCAGCCCAGGGAAAGGGACAAACTACGAGCACCTTGACTCACAGCCCTGGCAGCTGCGGAGGGCAGGGGAGGGGAGGAGAGAAAAAATAAAGCCCCTTTTGCTGTTTTAAGTGTTTAATTCAATTACTAGTGATTAGGACATACCTCTTACACGGTGGAATGTTTCTCAGTGCAATAAACATCAACTTGACATGAGGAACAGTGGGTATCTTTGTAGAGCAGGAAGGAAGGAGCTTTGTCCTGTCCTCTAAAAAATATATTCTTATGAAACCACTTGAGAATTGAGAAGTTGTTTTACCCAAAGACTGGAAAGACTTTTTTTCTTTTTTTCATTCCTTAATTCTCCAGCCCTCAGGCTCAAAATCACAGAATATTATTAGACTGACTGCTCCAGGTGACACTGTACATGTTTAAAGGCACAAAGGTCAGAAGGAGCATTTGAACCTGTTAACATTTGAATTAAGAGATAAGACTTAATTTATAAGATTTGGTAAGAAATGGACACTCCACCTTTGAACTGTTTCTATTGCAGAACACAGCCCAGTTCCTCATTCTTTGTCTTCTGAGGTAAATGAACTGTTCATGAAAGCGCAGAATGAACTTTTCACAACTGGTGAAATTCCCTATAAGCAAGACAGCCTGGGAACTTGAACCAACAAATGAGGGGCAGAGCAACTGTGGGAAAAGTACAGCATCCACTCACCTGCTGCTCTGTGTGTAAAAGGCCACAGCACATTCAAGGAAAGCATCTTCTTCCCTTTCTTCCTCAACAAACTCTTCCTTAGTGAGTGATTGTGTATCAAATTTACTCAGGAGGCTGATTGTTTAAAGTCTACCTGATGAGGGCTTCTCACACAGCAAAAAGATAGTGTGCTATTCTTAAATCCTCCCTCTCCTGCCCACAAAGCTCCCAGGAGAAATGTGCTTTGTTAGCTGGGACCACTTGTTTTACATACACTGTCTCTGTTGTCAAAATTACAAAAAAGTTACATCTTCTGCTGATGTGTATAAGGAAAACAGCATTTCAGCCACAGAAGAGTTCTGTGGTTTATATCAGGCTTCTAATTATTACAAAATTTTAAAGAGGAAGAGGCAAAAAGAAAATAGGAATCAGTCTTTTTGGAGAATATATAAAAAAAACCACCTTTTTTATTTGCATATTGTGTCATCTGGTAACTTAAGGCATAGAATAACTGAATGTCTAGGCAAAAAACAGATGGTCCTTTCCACCTTAGAAGAGGGTGATGGGGCGACTTTGTAAGTTCGCTCCCAACCTAAATTATTTTACTAAAATAATGACACTGAACTATTAGAAAGCCACTTACTACTTTATGCTATTTGATGTATATTGTGATGTTATTTTAATGTAATATCTGGAATTATTATATTATACAAAACTTTATCTCTGTTTTTATTACATATATATATATATATATAAGAAGACATTTACTCAATCATATCTATTATATCTATACCTATGTATATATCTATATCTATGTGTATTAACTATAATTATTTAGTGTACATACCTTTTCTTTTCAAAGTTTACATAATGAATTTATTGTGAATAAATAGAAATGTATTTCCTGATGTTTCATATGCCTCCAAGGTTTCTAATATCTTCAGTTCTTTTTTGTTTTAGCAGACTTGGGTGCTCCATCATCTGAGAAGTCTGTAGAAAATACACCATGGATGTAGGTCTTTTCTATTCACTGTTTTCATGTTGCTTACAACAACAAAACAAAACAGCAAGCAAAGATAGCAGAAAGAAACTCATTTTTATGTTAAAATTTTGGTCTTGTTTCTTTCTTAAGTAAGCAGTGCTAAAGCAAAGCAAACACACATCAAGCCTATTTTAGAGCATCCACAGGAGACGGGCACATCTCCTTGCCTTCTTAAATGCACTGCAAAAGCTTCCTTTGACTGCAGGGGGAGCAAGAATTTTCCTAAAGTATTTTTGAAGCATTTAGCTGTGGTGCACTCACTGTGCAGTGTCTTGCTCGTTAGCTAGATAATTATTTCTCCATAGAACAGGAAGAATGAACTACATACATAGCATATGAAATTTTTCTTGCCTAAGGCTGAGTCTCTGTAGAAACAAATGTATAAAAGAGGCTAAAGTCAGTAATTTAATTTCTTTGTATTATTATACCAAAAATATAATTTCATACAGAATGAACAGCCAGATATAAATTTATCTTGGAATAACAGGAAACTTATGTTGTTACAAAGTTAATTTTTCCACTTCTGCAATAAATAGATTAATTTTACCAGTGTTACACTGACATTCTTCACCTGCATGTGTAGCCTTATGATTTTATCTATGCCTCTATTATATTTTGTCCAAATATCCTCAATAAGGAGTATATATGGACAAATCATTCTTTTGTATTCATTATAATCTTATTAAACTACATAGAAGAATCAATGCAGCTTCTAGAAGTCAATGTACTCACAGGGATGACTCAGAAATAAGGCACCTGGAATAGTTTCCACCCCAGCTCTCCCTCTGTCCCTAAGAAGCTCCTGTTCCTGCAGAAAAGCACTGTAACCTCGAAAGAACCAAATGCTATGAGTAAGCTCTTCTGATAATGGACCAGGAGCATTACTGCAATTAGAAGTTGATAAGGAGTTGTAATATGAAGATTGACACACATTCTGTTAACAAACCACTGATAGGTAGATTGAAATGGCAAAGGCCCTGAGCCACAGTTATCAGGAGCTCACCTCAAGAAACCTGGGCAGGAAACTATGTTTTGAGGTACATTAAAGACAAACAGAAACCTGCTGTTGGGAAACCATTCAGACAATGTAAAAATTCAACATAATTTGACCATGTATAGAACTCCACAATAATCTATTGAAATAGCCATAAGTGATAGCAGAGGTGAAGCCATCTGCAAATATAAGCCTGTAAGAAATACCTCCTGCTGCACAAGTGTCTGTGCTTTAGAATCCAGAATGCAAACCTGAGCACTCAGCCTGCCTGCAATGCTCCCACTGAAGTGTTACCTTACGGTCACCCCAGGGAAAGTCACCTTATCTTCACCTCTGCTCCAGCATCCTGCCCAGCAGGCCTGGCTGTAAACCAGCTGGGTCTGACAAAGGCAGGTGTTAAGCCCAGCATTACCCTGGGTTTCCAGGACTGACACAGGCCTGGTGTCTGTGCTGGATCAGGACAGTAAGGTCAGCAGTTCATCCTCACCTTCCAGGACTGGGGCAAGAGAAGCTGAACTGGTCACTGTTTCAGAAAAGTGTCTTCTTTTTGTGTGTCAAGCTCCTCCACCAGTGCACCAGGAAAATGCATTCTTAGGTCAGCTTTCCTAAGTTTTGCTTAAAATACGTGGTCTCAGCAGATGCTCAGAAAGCAAGCAATAAATCATCAAAATGTCCAAACTCAGTCTTTGAAGATCATTCCACATATCCACTTTCTCTTTGGATGACAGGGCTTTCTGCCTTAATGATATCTACTAGATGTGTCACGGCTTTCTCATACCCTCCCCAGGATACTTTTGAGTTTACCTCACAAACTCAGTTATCCTCCACTACTAAAGAACCTTTTTCTCTTGGGCAGTTTCATTGATAGCTTAGTTATCTTCCTCTCTGTGTTTTGCTGAGAGTGTATTTTAGTGGATTACATCTGAGAGTTTCTTCTTTCTAGAGCAGGGTTGTTTCTTTCTCCATGAGCACAACTTTGAGGTTCTGCTTTCGCAACCACGGAAAGAAATATATGTAATATCTCTCAGATTCATTTCAAATGCAATTCAATTCTCAACAAAACACAGCAAGGCGTCTTTTATGAAGCTCGGCAAGGCTGGTGTTCATTTCAGTGTTCTTGGTGAGGTGTATTTTTCAGCTGTTATGGGTTAGGAATACTATTCCTCAATTTAGTATTCCCACTGTAAAGAAAACCACAAGATACTCCCTTCCCCCACTCCAGCAAGAGAGACAAAAGGCAGAGATTACAGGTTAAGATTTCCTGGGAACAGCAATGAGATAAGAAAATGAAAGTTAAAACAGCATTAATAACAAAAGCATACATAAAGTGGGTGATTTACATACGACAAGATGCTCACTGATATTCCAGGAGATCCATCTCCTCTATACTCTCCACTAGGCAAAGTTATAGGCAGCAGTGAGATGTCCCCTAGGTTTTCTCTTCCCAGGGCCAGGCAAACACATCTCTCTCAGCAGCTGTCTGTACATTACCTGTGAGTCCCCCAGAACTCCACCTGCAGGTAACGAACACCATTTTGCCTTCTGGTATAAGTGGAGCATAAAGAATCTCCAGAAGACCTCAGTGTAGCTGACCTCTCCCATCAGTTTTATGAGAGATACGCTTGTTTTGTGATGTAAAATTGAAAACATCAATGTATTAAAGCTGTTCTCAAAAGCAGACAGTACAGTCTAGTCTTCATGATAATAATGCAGCCATTAGCATCTCCAGAATTTCCTAATAGATGGCTAACATTTGATTTGATGATATGGAGGCTGAAGGTCTGTCAGCAGCTGAGGCAATCTAAGAGGTTGCAGCTGCTGAATATTTCATGCTGTCCCCAGTCTCCTCCAAATCATCTCCTACTTATTCTTAACCTTTCCCATGCTCCTTGCTGTGGTAAGCTCTGCTTTTCCACCAGCTCTGGCACTCATTACAGCAAGTGAGTCAATTCAGCTTCTTGGCAGAGAACAATCCACTTTTATTTTGTCTGGGTATGTTTTCTGCCATATTAATGAGCTCAGAGGACTCAAGAAATGATCCAGTAAAAACCAGACCCCTTGCACAACAAGCAGAAACTGCATGGCCAGGATCAGGATGGTAGTGGTAAAAACATCATCCTTTAGAATCTGTCTGAGGCTAGCTCTACTTACCCTGTGGAATCCTGCCTCTGCCAGTTATTACCAGTTTATTCTGTCCTGTCCTCTCTGAGGGCAACAGGAACAGTTACTGATTCCTGAGAAAGGCAGTGGCCAAGGAAAGCAATTGGACCTCAGAGAAAGCTGTGCTTTACCTCTGCTCTGCTAAGCACTTCCTAAGTGACCATTGGCCTGTAATTTAGCTGGCCCCACCTCCATATCTGTAAAAAAATGCCATAGGCATTACATTTTCACAAGAGGTTTCAAAGAGATAATACATAAAAACCCTTTGATGTTCATAGACAAATGTACAGTTCCTGAGGGCATCTAATTAGCTAGAGTAAATGACTAGGTCACTTTATAATAATTCGTACTGAATTCTCAGTTCCTGAGGATGTTGCACAGTAATTCAGTATGCCATCACCAAACTGAAACAGAAAACTAAAAAGATGGGATATATTTTCTTTACTAGATATGTAGATATGTATTTCCTTAGTAGAACATATATTTGACAGTATGCTTTAATAAAAACTGTCCTGTACTCCCTATAGACATGTGGCATCTTCCACTTGAAACTTTATATTCTACTCCTTTGCTTTAGCTCTTCTGCATGATGAAAGAGCTCAGCTTTGTGCAGGATTGAGCTCAGGTTTGTGGAGGATTAACGGAATTTAAACCCATTCTAGCAGCAGTCTCAGGTCTTCATGCAGTTCCACCGCTGCTTCTTGGTTTTAGTACCTTCATCACATATGAAAACCAGAGTCTGGAGCGTACACCACTAAATTTTCAACTTCCAACTAGGATGTAGAAGCAAAACTATCAAATATCAGCATTTAGAGCAATAGACAATCCTATTATTGTATGCAGCAATTTCACAAAAGCCTATTTTTGGAAATATCCACCGTGCAGTGCGGAAAAAAAAAAAAAAAAGTGAAAAGATGTCCTTTATGACCAGCAGTTGTCTTGCCTCTGCTAACTTAAGCTAAAGTACAGAATGAACCTATGAGAATCGGCCCTATCATCATCTTATGGATCACTAATTAGATTAGCTCTCTTGATTAAAAAAAAAAAAAAAACAACTAGCAAAGTACAGTTGTTATGAAAACAGTAGAAAACTAACTCATTTTTAATGTGTGTCTTCAATGCAGTGTATAGTTTCAGGAATAAATTTTGCAGTAAGTTGCCATAATTTTTTATGGAAGCATCTCAGTTAAGGATTTTGAAGCATGGAGTAGCTACTATACCACTAATGAACATTTATATTCTCTGAATTATTCATTTTAATTCTTATGAATATTTACTTTTATCTATATAAAATTCTTGTAGGGTGTTTTTTCTGATTTCCCCATTTTGATTTGAATAATAGGGCTTTGAGCAACCTGCTCTAGTGAAAGGTGTCCCTGGTCATTGGCAGTGAATTATCACTAGATGACCTTTGACATCCCTTCCAACCTAAGCCATTGTGTGATTCTGTGACTCTTGTAAAGACTTACTGGCTTAATAACTGCTTTTCAAAGGACTTAGCATTAGCTGTCTTCAAAATGTGAATTTATTTTTATGATTTATTTATTTTATTGTCCTCCAGAAGGGCAGAAACTGCAACAATGATTACTCGGGGTTTGAACACTGTGAGAGTGATTCTAAATATAAAATGTCATTCAGGGAAAACTATTGTCTAATACCAGGTCAGAAGTAAAACATACCCAGGGAAACATTCATTGCATCACTGCAGTCATGGCTTCACAATGAAATGGTTCTTGCCAAATGGTGACAGGGTATTGTCATGTACTCTTTGGCATGTGCCAAAACAAATGTAGGAGACAGAACACAGAATGGGTCACTGCAATCCTGCCCTCCTCGGGATCTACAGAAAGGTTTCCAGCACACAAAGGGTGCTGCAGATGACCTGTAGAAATGTGAGGGCACTGGCAGCCAAGGTCACAATCTGTTTGTGCTGGCTCCCTGCTCCAGAGCAACGGAGTTTATCCACTTGTGCAGGCACAGGCACCCTCGCTCATACCTCTCATCTTCCCAGTAGGCAAAAGGGTGCAAGGGGCAGCGTGACTCGTTAGCCTGGTGCCCTGGACACGTCACAACTCCACCTGTTCCAGCCTAGCTCCAAATACGTGCCTTCTGTCCCTGCTGGGGGAGCCCAAGGATCCCACATCTGTAAGGAAGTGCAGGATTTGACAGCCGAGCCCTCTCTGGCACTATGAGGCAGAAGGGAAAGACACGGACCTCTGGCATCCACTCTTTAATTCACACTGTATCACATGCTTGGAGTAGCCTGACACAGTCACATTTTGTCCTTAGCTTGAGGTCAGTAAAGAAGAATCAGCCAAGAAGAGCAGAACGTAATTGCCAACTTAACTCTGCTGAGATTAAAGACAAAAATCAAACTGAAACTAAAAAAACCTGAACCAAAAGCAAACAATTGGGTTTATGTGCTGTTGAAACTAGTTATTTAGGAACTAAATTATGTTGGCTCTGAAAAATGCACTGCAAATATTTATGTGCTTAATTAATGTCTTCCAATGTGTCCACTACCTTAAAAATATATTTAAAAACAAGCAGTGGGGCTGTATTCAAAGATGGAAAAACCTTCAATTTGAGTACAGTTTACAGAACAAGAGGTCAAAAAGCTGCATGTGGAACAAGAGCAGCATTTACAGGAATCTGCATTGTGTGGGCAGTTGACAATAACCAGCAACTTTATAAATGTTACATTTTGAGGAACTGAATTCAACTTTCTTATAACTAAGTCCTCCAAAATCAATGAGATCTCCATTATTTCAGGCTGGAAATTGTTATAGCAAGTCTATCTAAATTCCACAATCTCTTCTTCTGTCAAGAATAATATATACAAGGCTCTCAACTAGCACTTGAGCTTTATTTTGTTGTTTTTTTTTTTTTTCCGTTTTGCAAGTTGTTCAGCAGGAGAACAGAACAGCAAACAACTTGATCTGCACTGTGTAGACTTGCCTCAGTGAGATCTGGACCAGAAGCAGAAGAAATCAGTCCACACGGATATCCACACTCCCTCCTTTAAAGGAAGCTAATTCCTTCAGAAGTGTCTCAGCCGAGTGTGGCCTCACACCATCTTACTGTAAAGGTACAGCCAGAGCTCCACCCTTCCTTCCCCTGCAGGCTTCCCTGGGACAGCACCCTCTATCCCTACTCTGCAATCAGTATTGCATAATAAATACTACAAGAAAAAAATGTTCTATTGAAACAGTGAATAGGAATGTGAAGGAAGCGAGAGCACACTGTTGAATGGCTAGGAAGAATAAACTACTCTCCCTGAGTCAATATTTTCTGGTTTTGGACTAAATTATTTCCCCCTTCTGCCTGTCTTGCATGTCTGTTGAGGGTTAAGGAAATATCACAGGTTATTGCTGTCACCTCTCCCGTTCCTGGTCTGTAAACATTCACAGGCATTGCTAAAGAACACCTAAGGAAATGGCACCTTCTAGACAATTTCTGTAACTCAGTAATCCTTAACAGTACAGTGGCATTTCATGTTTTGCATAAATGTCTGTCATGATATTGCTTCCTCCCTTCTTGGATCTATAGTGACCTCAACCTTTGCTGAAAATTGTCACATCCTATCTTGAGCTAAAATACACCCAGAACACAATGCTGCAGCTTTTAAAAGAGAAAAGAGAAATAACACAAACCCCACACTTTTCCTAGGAATTATACTGATTAATTCAGATTTAACTAAGATCTCATGGGATTAATTCCTTGAATTCCTAATCTACATGGAGAAGATGTAGCCTTGGATAAGTTTTCCTGATGAACTGCAGTTCTTGGCTTTAGTGTGGAAGCTCACTGTGACAAGAGAGGAAGTAGAGGGGGGATCTCTGACAAAGCCAGGAGGGACTATTATGACCTAGGATAAACTCTGTGGATCTTTTTCTAAGGGTTGCAGCAAGCTCTTGAGCAAGATGATCACTAAACTATAGCTAGGTTCCAAGAAAAAAAAGAAATACCAGTCTTGGTGATAAGATTTAAGAATAATAGAAAATCTTCGATAATATTTGGCAAGTGGTCCACATGCTACTTCACTGTCAGTCTTGAAAATGTGGATATGGATCTTACCACAAGACTGTATTTGTCTCATTTCAGATGCTGTAGTTAAGGGCTGCAATGAAATCCCCTGCTATTACACATGAGCCGTAAGTGCTGTTCACACCCCAACCAAGGCTCCTCGATGCCAGCTGAAGCACTAACAAACAAAAAAATGAAAGAGCTGGGTAAGGTATCTCGCAAAGCTTTCCCAAGTGGCAGCAATCAGATTTTGCTCATCACGGAGCAATTGCAGCAAAACACCCCAAGTTTAGACAACTACTAGTAACATAAATTAATGGCAAAGGCAAATCTTTTTAATGGTGTCTGTGGGGGCTGGTTTACTGGCACCGTGTGTCACTAGTAACTTTTCAGGCCCTTCAGTCAGCATTGTTGGCTTTTGCAATTCCAGCCCGGCTCTTACAACACCAGTGGTTTTTCTGGAACCACAAGTTACCAACAACCATTAAAGGAAGGAAGACCGAGATTCCATTTTTATAAAGCCAATGAGTATCTCTGCATGACGCAGGGTAAATATTTAAAAGATAAAAGAAGCCGCTTTGGAGATGTATCATAAATACGTAGAACATATCTCGGGTCACCCATGATCACAGCCTTGCACAGTTCCTCGGCAGCATTAGCTCTGAACAAAAAATTTCCAGGGACACCCAGGCTTAGCAATTCCCCAGCGGAGTCCCGCCTCAGAGAGCGGGGGGTTTCTTTCCCCTCTCCCCGATAACGAGCGGGACCGTTTCGCTCCGTGGAACGCCGCCTCAAGGCACAAGTGACCCGAAAAAGGGACCTGAAAAGAGTTCCGGCTACTCTCCCAGAGCGACCCGGGCTGACCTCACAGCCAGCAGCGCTGCCCTCACAGCCAGCAGCGCTGCCCTCAGAGCCGCCGGCGCTGCCCTCAGAGCGGCCGGCGCTGCCCTCAGAGCCGCCGGCGCTGCCCTCGGCACCCACGGGGCTTTCCCACCTCCCGAGCCGCCGCCCGCACGCCGCCGCCTCAGGGGCTCCGGGGCGGGGCGAGGAAGGGGGCGCGCCGCTCGTCACGTGACACGCCCATCTCGCGCCCCTCCGCAAGCCGGGCCCCGCCCCCAGAGCTCCGCCCCCGCCGCGCCCCGGGCTCTGATTGGCTGCGGGCTGACAATGCGCGAGGCAGCGCCCCCCGCCCCGCCCCCCCCGCCGGCTTCACCCCGGCAGCCACGCGCCGCCGGCCGCGAGCTGCCCGCGCGGCGCCGGCGCGGCCGTTACGGGAGCGCAGCGGGCGCTGAGGGGCCCCCATGGCCGCGTCGCTGGGGCCGCTGGTGGGAGCCATCGATCAGGGCACCAGCTCCACCCGCTTCCTGGTGAGCACAGCGTGGCGATCGGGGCGGCACCGGGGGCGGGCGGCGCCCCCGCGGCCTGAGGGGAGCCGCGGCTTCCGCGCCTTCACTCCCTTCCATCCCGGCGGGGGCTGCTGCCGTGCCCTTGGGGAAGGGCAGGGGAACGGGCCCGCAGGGCTGCGCTGCGCTGCGCTGTCCCGGCTGCAGCCTCCTGTCTCCCGGAGAAGCGGCGCCGCTCGGCCCGGAGGTGCCGGATCCGCCGCTGTCCCTCAGTCGCGTTCCCGCCGCGGCGCGGGGGCAGCGCCCGTCCCGAGGGGAGCGGTCCCGGGGCGAGCCCGACACCAGCGGCTCTGCTGCTGCTCCAGGGGACTGCGGGATCCCACTGCTCCGAGCAGGCTGCGCTTGCAATCTGTCAGGCTTTCAATCTGTCGGGTACCTCTCCCCGAATGGAATCAAATGGACGAGGTCCTGAGGCAGCGGGGAAATAGATCCATGCGAGCTGATTGACTGTGATTAGCTGGTGTTCAAACAATGCGATGACTCCGCTGTGTTCCCCGCTAAAACCTGCCCGGGGCCTGCTGGAGTGACTGCTGCAGCTCCAGCCCTCATGTCAGTGCATCTTGGGCACTGTAGGTATTCAGGTGGCTGAACCTGCACACCTTGTGAAACACTGATTTGTTTAAACACTAGGGAAAGATAAGTTTAAGGATAGGAGAATTAATATATTAATCATATATTTGACCCTTTAGTTGAAGGATCTAGTTATTTCTGTATTATGCAATAGGCTGTAACTAATGTTGTTATATATGAAACTTACTGTAGATACTTCTGGTTTGCAAATCTCTACAAATGTACTGTCCTACTGTCCCCTAGTCAGTTAAGTCATGGTAGTTTGACTTAATTAAAGGCCTATGACAATTTCCTCCATGGAATAGAGATATTTACTAGATATAAAGTGTTGTCAAATGTGCAAAGTATGAATTGGGAAGATGAATGTTTTGGTCTGCCCTTGCTGCTTTTTTTTTTTACTGCTTCCCCCGTGTGAAATGTTCCTTCATGAAGCAGGAGACTGGACTGTCTTCTTGACCTATGTTACCATTATTACTCAATATCACGACCTTCATGCGATTGTCAAATGAGAAAACAGCTCTGGGGGCGGAGAGAAACTCCAGACTGACAAATGACACCAGTGAGCTGTCTTGGATGCCAGTCAGGAGTCATTTTTGGGAACAAACTTGAAGAAGGTCCCTGTAATGCATTAAGATACATTCTATCTGCTTTTATATATATAAAAAGTTAACTTTTTTTTTTTTATCCTCAAAGGATAACACTGGTAGAAGTAAAACTAACACTTTTTACAAGTGTTTTTACAAGTTCCTCTTAGGAGGAATTTCTTACACTACACACATTCATCAATGGCTTTTATGCAGGTGGGGAGATTTTGCCTGCCTACAAGAGGATTCAATTGCTTCCTAGTTTTTTTCAAGTATATTGTGTCTGCCACTTTTAAATTCTTGTATCCGTCTCAGTGTCTCTCAATTCATGTCAACATACAGCATTGTCTTAAACTTGGCAGTGTGATCATGTCATTATGATAAAATTACATGGGCTTGAGCAAATAAGATGCATGATCACTGAGTTAAATAAGAACACAGGGGAGAGGGAGAGAAGTGGGCAAAATGTGCAGAGATCTGTTACAACTCATCTCAGTCATTCAGATAACAACACCTGTAAATGGAGAATTTTGCTGGAAAAGGATTGCTGCAGTTGGAATAGAGATTTTGCCTTGAAATATTTTAAGCCAGAATATAATGTATTGTTGTCTGTACCTAAATTATTTCCTTGGCTCTGTTGATCTTTTGCTTTTAATTATTTTGGTTACGTTTCTTAGTGATGTCTCTATGGTTTTTTTTAATGTAGTATTTCCAATAGTTTTTGTCTTCACCAAGTCACAAGTCAAAATCAGCCTGCTGCTTGCTTTGCACTTGTGTATTCAGTAGTTCAGTGCAACTGTTATCTAACTTTTTAAGTGGAAAACATATGATTTTGAGTAGGTTAAAGAGTCCTCCTGGGTGAAAAGCTGTCTGGTCCAATGGGGCCAAAGAGCAGTGTCAGCAGTCCAGAGTGTAAATTTACAATTACAGGCGGCAGATTTACCAGTGGTGTCCATAACAGTCAGTAGTGAGGGCTGATACTCTGTGTTTTCCTGGACAGCCATGGGGATGGGTTGGGATGTTCTCTCTGATGGGGGTGGCCAGCTGACTGAAATTCCAGTTGGAGAAGGGGCCTGCCAGAATATTCATACGGTTAAACAAAGTTTAGCACTTGAGACAGAATGCTAAGAAGCTGCTTCATGAAAAAAGACACACTACTGCTGGAGTTGGATATATGTGAGCAATGCATCCTTGTGGTGGTGCACATTGAGAAAAGTTCAGAAAGTAATTGTTGCCATCTGTGCAGCACTTAGGAAGCAGCATCTGGAACAGTGGGTCTGATGTTGGACCCTGCAGAGGATGAGCGTTGGAAGAACTGGGTTTCATCCAGCCAGAGGAATCCCTGTGCTGCAGCACAAGGCCATGGGAGGAGGGTTGGGAGATCAGGGATTCTTTCTTCACAAGAGAGGCTTAAGGGGTGTCCTCATTCCACAGTTTGTGGAGAACACAGAACCAGCCTTTTCTCAGACATGCACAGGAAAAGACAGTGGGCAGTGAACACGAGCTGCAGTAACTGTGGGATCTCTAATAGATGTAAAGAAACAATGTTTCACTGGGAGGGCTCCAGATCCGGGGCTGAGAAGGTGTGTGGAATTTCCATCTTTGCAGACACTCAGTGCCTGATTAAAACAGGCCCTGAACAGCCTGGTTTTAAATTCAGGCTTACCTGAGCAGTGAGTCAGGCTAGGTGACCTCCTGAGATTCAGAGTAAATTATCCTTTGTGCAGACACAAGTTTTGTCTCTCCTGCTTGTGAATGAGGGGGCTGTGTGAGCACAGAGGCTAAAGGAGCACCAGAACTCAGGTACATTTCTGTTACTGTCACTCCTTCTTTAGCCTTGCCTCTCACACAGCACACATGGTAGTTTTATGCTGTAGCTTTATCCTCCACAAACCCTATTTTGGATCTTTACCTTTATTAGCTAATTTTGAAAAATGAACTGCAATTATTTTTGAGATTGGAACTTTTCTGTTAAGTTGGGTTGAACATGGGTAACAGATTCTGAGTTACCAGGGGGAGCACAGTGCTCACAAGACAATTGCTTAAAGCTCATTTTCTTAAAAATATCAAGCAGGAACATAAATTGGATAAGCTAAATAAGTGCACCCAGATGACTGAATTCTAGCTAAGATGTTTCATTGAATATTTTCATCAAATACTTTCATCTCTTGTGTTCCATTTTGTATTATTCAAGAATCATAATAATGCACTATAACTTCTTTTGTGAAAAGTCTTGGGATCAGGAGCTAATGGCCAGCTGAACCATTGTTTGATCTCTTGAAAGGTATTTGCTGGACAGTGTTTCTGTCGTTTTATCCAGGAACAGCAAGAATTGAAAGACACAGTGAAGTACCTACACAGTACTTTAAGTTATAAGTTTGTCAGTCAGACACAGGACAGTTTTTTTTCTACCTTTGCAAAATATTTATTTTTTTCTTTACTTTGTCTCCAGAAGAAACAATCAAATAAAGCTATATCGCACTGTAAGCATTCTTTTCAATAAACAAAACCTGATTTTAGGTAAGGAAAACATTCATATCCATCGAGCTTTCTCTTCAGAGGGGAATTCATTTTACCCCTCTTCTGAAGTAACATGACCTTTTATGAAAAACTTGATTGTATAACTTGCAAGAAGGGTTAAAAATACTGTAAATACAGGTTTTCCCCCTAGCTCTAAGCACTTAAAATACAGTGTAGTTTTACTTTTAAATCCCATAATTGTAAGCACCTCCTAGATGGCGACGGAAATCTGTTCATCACGAGCCTTCCAAGAAAGGTAATTTCTAGGAGGCTTTAAACTTGGACTTATGCATAAATTCTTACTGTGCTGCTCCTAGTTAAATACCGGAGAGGGAAATTATTGTTTGTCTCTAATCCTTGCCACAGCTGAGTTGATTTCGATGCAATTTCAGAACTCCAGCTCTGAACTTGTTTTCCTGCAAAGCCATGACTGTTCCTGCTTGCCAGAAACTCATGAAGATACAGCATAGCATAACAGAAATAGCTTTTCTGCAGGCAGAGTTACATGACAAGGATCGAGAGATATGAAAAGTCACTTGTAAAATCTGTTTTCATTATTGTCTTTTCAGCTGTGCAGCTTCTTTCATCACTTCCATGAGCCTCATATTTCTGTTCATTCCTTGAAAATTGTTACAACTCATTGATATTAATTCTTTTCCACTAAGACAACAAAACATAAATGCAATACACAATAATATGCAATAATATGTAACTGTACCCCTTTATGTGATGTATTATGTTAAAGACCCTATAAAAAGCTTCAATTGAGTGATCAGCCCCTGTGCCTCTCTGCTTGTTCACATACAGGGCATCTATGTAGGTCTTTCTTCTCTGCAGTCCTGAGACTCAAGGATCAAGCTCTGATTCTCTGTTGGGAGTAGAGGGAGGATGTTATTTATTCCTTTTCTTTAATCTCTCCCTAGAGAATTCGGTACACATCTGGTGGCTTTCACTTTCATCTCTGTTCAGAACAGCTGTACAAGTCCAAATAGCCTAGACAATTCTTCATTACTACTGCTGATAAAATTAGGGCAAAGCTGACTTTGGCTTTCCCCCACGCACAACTGGGAGGTCAGTAGCATAAACTTAAATCAGTTCTTAATGAATATGAAAGGATTGAAAACCTCTAGTCCCAACAAATTACAGAAATACACTTCAAACCTGTTTCAACAGGGATGTATTGACCTTATCTGATTTATTTGTACTTATTCTCACTTATTTTTCTGTCTCTCCACTGTCAAACAGGGACGACATAGGGAATTTTTTTGACAGCAGTAGTGGGTTTTTTGGAGGGAGTGGGAAAGAAAGGCTTTGAGGTTCCATATGTTCTATTTATTCCCTATGTTATATATAATTTTGTATGTTTAAATTTAGTGACTCATTCATCTTTCCACATATCAGAATTCTGTCTATCAGTGTAGAAGTCATAGAATCATAGAATGATTCTTTAAGGTCACAAGGGACCTTAAATATTATCTGGTTCCACCCCCCACCATGGGCAGGAACAGCTTCCATTAGATCAGGGTGCACAGGGCCCTGTCCAGCCTGACCTCAAACAGGGATTGCTCCCAGTGAAACTTTTTAATCCCTTGCCCTGAATAATAGGGAGTGTCTGTTGCTTTTGTTGAGAATGTCAGAAGCTTGCAGGTTTGTTTGTGATGGATTAGCAGTGTTTGCCTAGTTCTTCTCTATGGATATGAAAAAAATCTGTGCATTCGTAGAGTTATTGCTTCCATTGAAAATGTATTCCTGTCACAGCTTATTGCTGTGTCTGCAAGCCACACACTCCACATTCACTTGATGGCTTTGTCTCATTGAATATGTGCTTCCTGCTCCCAGTAGGAATCCTTTGCATTACCTTCTGATTCAAGAAATACTGAATGATTAGTGGTGAATGATTGCCACATGATATTTAACATTGCTAGTATGTCAGATACATAACATATTAACATACAGGTTAAATAAAAAGTCTTTTATCTCTCTGTCTTTATTTTAAAAACCAAGTAAATTTGACTATGCTTTTGGCAGGAAGGCAATTTCTAGTAAAGCAATCTTACTGTCTATATGCAAAACAGCCTCTCCATTAAGTATGTTGTGTAGCATTTTGAGATCCATATCCCATTATGCAGGTTGCTTCCAAATGTGTAGTACTGACAGAGCTTTTTCTTTAATAGGATAGATTCCTGTAAAGCCTGAGCTGGTAGATGAAACACAGATAAGTAAATAAAGTACTAATGATTCAGTGGTGCTCTTTCTATGTCATCTTTTGAGCTGATCGTAGAAAATAATGTTCATGTACCTTTTAAAGACTTCTTTTCTGGACAATGAAGCTTTCAATGCTTTCCAGAGTTTGTGCTGTTTTCATCCTTGGAGGTTTTAAAGACTTGCTTAGAAAAGTTCTTGAGCAACCTGATCTAATCTCATTGCTGATCCTGCTTTGAGCAGGAGGTTGTACTAGAGATCTCTCAAGGTCCCTTTCAGCCTGAATTATTCTGCAGTTCTAATATATAAGTCAAATGTTTCTAAACTTCAAAGTTTCACTCTAAAAATGCTCTTTAAGGTTCCAGAGAAACTAGAGAATCAGAACTCTCCTTTTTGTCAGAGTTGTTCTAATAGTTTCTGGGTAAAGTGCACTGTGTAGATGATACCAAGAGTTTATGGATTAAAAACTTTAAGAGAAACCCCTAAAATTTGTGGTATGAAAAGAGAGCATTAACAAGTACAGAATAGATTCAGTTGTATCCTAGAGGGTGGATGGATATAAATGAATTTTGTTTCTTTAGCATGTGAGTAGTTTCTAAATCTGGCTCAGCTCTGCTTGCCATGAAAAGGTAGGATGGTGTCCTACTGATATGTTCTGCAGTTCACCTGAACCTGCTGCTAGATTTTACTTTCTAGGTCCCAGAAGGTTCTTGACTCAAAAGATTCTGCGCGGTGCTGTGGAGAAAGGGCCCTTCCCCCAGGATTGCCACCACTGCCCAGCCAGGCTCTCTGGCTCACACACTGTTCACTTCAGTTGAATCTTTCACTGGGTGTCCCTAGCTTGGCCTCGCAGAGATTCCTTTTGGGAACAGGCCACTGCTGGTTAATGAGGCTTGTTGTGCATTCTCCATGAGCTTCTACTGCACCTCTAACTTGGGATTCCTTGAGAACACCCATTGATAGAGTACTTGTGATTCTCTACTCTGCTGGTTTTTATTGTAGAGTGTCCAAATTTAAGTTACTTTTCTGCATGTTCTCTTTTTGATGGGTTGTGTTGCTGCAGTGGCATTCTTTTCTTGTCAGATTGTTCATGAGCTCTGTACTTTTAGTTTGTTTTGAAACAAAATAGGTTTTGCCTAGGTGCTTTCTTGTTCTTTAGTTTGATAGATTTTGTCATAGATTTTCCCATAGATTCACATAGATCTATTCACCCAGATGTCCCATAGATTTTGTCATAGATTTTCACTCTTCCTAAAATGTGCTAACCCAAGAAAACACACAGATAACTCTGGCAGTAGAGTGGCACAGCAAGAGCTAAAGAAATGCTATTATCAACAACAGTGGGTATTTTACTGAGTAATATTCTAATTGCATCAGGAGTCTAACTTCTATAACCACCACAGGAAAAAATCTGGTTCTTTTCCAACCTATTAAGGAAAAAAAAAGCAGTTAAAATTGACAGAGTGACAGCAAAGTTTGCCAAAATAATCTTTGCCTACCTTAATTTTAAAAATGTATATATCTGAATTCTTGTTATATAGATGTTGGGGTTTATGATAGAAAATTACTATCTGTTGTCACAGCACAGCATTTGTTCAAAATAATAAATGTTAATTATTGTTGTATAAACTTCTGTGCTCATAGAAAATTCAATTGTGTAATTAATTTGCAGGTTTTTAATGCAGCAACAGCAGAGCTCTTGAGTCACCATCAAGTGGAGCTAAAGCAAGAATTCCCTAAAGAAGGGTATGATTTATTTTTTTTTTTTTTCATTTGTGTAGAGTTTAGTAGGGCATGTGAATTTTTATCTATGAGTCATCAAAACTGAAGCTGATTAATAATTCTTAGAAGCACAGCAACTGCTATAAAAGACTGGGCAGAAAAAATGGCATGAAATAGCTCCCACTGGGTGTCCGGAACGTGCCTGAGTTACGGAACTAAAAGTACTTGGTGTTTGGCTCTGGTCACTCATTTACATATTTAACATCTAAACTTTAACGTCTAAACGTTGAAGTTTAAAACTAAAGTTTAAATGAGACTTAACATCTCATTTAAGGTAATAAAACTGGTAATTTTTACATTTGAATCACAGTCTTCAGCTTGGTCATAGAAATATCTTCCTTTGTTTTCTGAGTTTTTCTTTGTTTGTTTGTTGGTTCCTAAATGACCTACCATTTGCTGCCAATGCCCTCTGTATAGAACAAAACAAAACTCTTTGTCAATATGTAAAACATGTTTTGTAGCTATATTGGTATTAAAATCCTCAGCTTGTTTTTCAGACTAGTATTATTTTTTCTTTTTATGTACGTTTTTATTAACTGGTGTTTACTGTTTGTTAAAGATGGGTGGAACAAGATCCAAAGGAAATATTAAACTCTGTCTATGAATGTGTGGAAAGGACCTGTGAGAAAATGAGAGAACTGAACATAGACATCGCTAACATAAGAGGTACTTATGGGTAGAGGGCTTTAGCATGCTATGGTTGAGCAATTCAGGTACCATAGTTTTTAAGTGAATAAATAGAAAGGTGGCAGCATATGCCAGCCTCAAACAAAATGTTAAATTGTATTTGAAAATAGTTTTTTGGGGAGGAATAATGATAAAATAAGTGTGTGTATTAGCAATGCAGAATCTACAAAGTAGACTTAACCTGATCTTGTAAAATCGCAGAGACAAGTGATGAAGAAATTCTGAAATTAAGTTTAGAACTTTAATTTAGGAAAGCTGTTTTCCCCTGTCAGTGTTGTTGCTGTCTCAGTTTGTGGCTGAAAAAGAGAGAGGTTTAGAGCATATAGGTTAATCAGCAAAGATGAGTTCTTAGAAGTAATATTTCTAGATTATGCCTTGAAAAAATTGGAAACTTTTTATTTCCCATTTACTTTCCTCTTCTGCTTACCTGTTCCTCCCTCCTCTCCACCTCTCCATTCCCTCCCTCACCCCCCCAAAAGGGGAAAACAAACCTTCTGAAAAGGATACTTTCTGTTTTGTCCTGAAGCCATTGGAGTCACCAATCAGAGAGAAACAACAGTGGTTTGGGACAAGACAACTGGAGAACCTCTTTATAATGCTATTGGTAACTATGCTTTCTGAATATGTAATATCATAATATGATCATGTTGTGGGAAAATGCTTTTGTAGTTTCCTGTGCAAATCTGGCTGTGGCCTAGCCTACTAATTTGTTGGATTTTTTTGATATCTGTGTTGTAAAATATGTGTTTGCATACACACCAGTGCAGTTTAAAAAAGCCCGTTCCATAAAAATCGTTACTTAAATCACTTTATTGGTTTTAAAAAAACCCCACTACGTTCCTGAGGAGTTCTGGGCACAAAATGCTCTGACTTGCATCCAATCACTGTCTGAAATTTTCAGGGTGCTGGTGATTTAACTTTAAAGGAAAATAATGTTAAGTAGGTTTAATTAGTGATGACTTAATGAATACTTATTAATACTCAGAGTTTCATTTTCAACTTAGCTTTTCAGATATTGTCAGCTGAAAAATGGTAATTGTCTAGACTTGGTTTTCTAGGTCAAGAGCCAGATATAGTTTGATATAGTATGACTGTAAAACCAGGAGTCTTCTATAGTCAAATAAATGTAGTTAACAGCTTTATCTTGAACCCAGCTATACCTTGATAACTACAACACAGTCTTTTAGTAGAAAGTTTACATAGAAATAGTAAATAATCAGCCTGCTATTTGTTTTAACCTCTTAGTTTAATCACAGTCGTCTGCTGTGAAGTAGCATTAGTCACTTGCTTGTATTCTGATAAAGTAAATACCCTACTTGTGGAAAATCCTGCTTCTTTCTCAAATCATTTGTTCTTTTAAATCAAATTAATTTCTCTAACCATTTTAATTTTTACAACAGTGCCTTTAAAATACAATGGCAATACAATATTCTTTCAACTACATGAAAAGATAAAAATAGACAGGAATTCATTGGCAAGAGCTGTGGTTTCATAGAAGCAGGCTGAACATGTCACTTTTTGTGTATTAAATCACATGATCAATTAATTTTATTCATGGTTTTAGTGTGGCTTGACCTGAGAACCCAGTCAACAGTTGAACATCTTCTTAAAAGAATTCCTGGAAAAAACAAAACTTTTTCAAAGGTAGGAGACATTCCAAACATTTCAATGGTACCTGCTGCAATGTATAATGTTTTGGATATATGTGTTTAAAATTCTCCTAAACAAAGTCACTTGTAGTTTCTAGTCCCTTCTTAGCTTGTCAAATAATAAAAAATGAGTGCAAGACACCAGTCTGAGACTAGAAAATTTTTAATTTCCTTAAAATAAATGTTTAACACTTATTTAATATCTCACTACGGAAGTGAGACCTAATCCTGTGCTATCTAGCCAATATAAAATAAACATTACACACAAAAATTAGGATCAAGTAGAAAAAAAGAAAGGGAAATAATTTACTGGTATGAAATGTATTATCCATTCTCGTGCCTTAATATTGAAATTAATTGCATCCAATCTGAGAACAAGGAAGATCATTCATAAAGAGCAAGTTTTCTTTTTTTGTGAACATATATATAACAAATTGAAAGCTAAATGCTTGTAAAAAAGTGTCACAATTGTTTGATTAATGTTGTCCTTTACTAATACAGTAAATAGTATGTATTTTTTATATTATATGTTTTCCTACAGGCAGGAAATGGATGTCAAAAAGTGTATAAACTTACTTATTTTCAAGTTCTAGTAGAGTGCAATTTTCATCTTTCCTGTGTTGTCCTGCCCATTTTTGTTGTTGTTACTTATTGTCTAGTCATATGGAGATATCCTAGATAAGACAGGCCTTCTGCAAACAACTTTTTCCACGTAGATGATCTTTGAACTGCATTTAGATCAGCTTTGATCTTTATCTATTATTGCACTGGTCATTTGATTTTGATGTTTTCAGACTTGTGTGTTGTATGCTTAGTACTTATTTAAATAATTACAGAAGTTCATGGAATTTTTCTGAGTTTTGTGTATTTTCTTTTTCCCTTACTATCACCATTTTTTCATATAACTACAGTATTTATGGAAAAGAAACTTGCATGATGTTTAAATTATTTTTTTTTAATTTTACAGTTTAAGACCGGTCTTCCACTTAGCACTTACTTTAGTGCAGTGAAACTTCGGTGGCTTTTGGATAATGTGGAAGAGATTAAGAAAGCAGTTGAGGATGGAAGAGCTATGTTTGGGACTATTGATTCATGGCTTATATGGGTATGTATTTGTATTTCTTACAATAAATTCCCATATCATGTAAATCTCCATGCATGTGATACTTGATGCCCACTGATGACACGGTGATGTCAATAAAATCTACTAAAGAAATTCCAATGAGGTTCCTTGCAAAATGAACTTTTACTGTCCCTATACCATTATATTTTTTTCTTGATTCTTATTTGTAGTTTACCATTATAGTTTGCTGTATAACTTTGCTTACACTTTCAGAAAAATCTTGGACTTTAGAAAGGTGTATTAGGTCTGCCTCTTTAGTTGTTGCAGAAATACCAGAGTTCCTAATCCCAAGGTGAAAACTTTTTGATCTTGAATTTTTTTTGTAATTTGTTGGAGTAAGCCTATATTTCTCCTTGACAAATGCTGTGACTTTTTTGTTCAGAGTTTGACAGGTGGAACAAATGGAGGCATTCACTGTACAGATGTCACCAATGCCAGTAGAACAATGTTGTTCAACATTCATTCCTTGGAATGGGATCCTGACCTCTGCAAGTAAGCTCAGTTTTTCACTAATGCAATTATTTAAATAGTTTCTAACTCATTTAAAGGTAAGAATCTCTTATCTAAACTAAGATCAGCAGGTACTGTTCTATTTGCTGTTGACATTAATAACTAAGATTCATTATTCTCCAGATGTGCAGTTTATGGTCTGGATTAAATAAAAGTAGCAGAATCTTTCTGTAGGTGGAGGCCTGGTTCATGGAAACAATTTAGCTTAGTTGATTAAAGCATGATGCTAATAATGCCCAGGTTATAATAATGATGTTAATAATGCCCAGGGTTCTGTCCCTGTAGGGGCCAATCACTTCAGATCCTTGTGGATCCCTTCCAACTCAGAATATTGTGATTTAATAGTGTCTTTATTACTTAATCAAATTTGTACAGCAGCTGGAATGATAGTGTCTCTATTTGAGATTCGAGTTTACTAACAAATGTATTATTAAGATATTGTTGGAAGAGGCATGAATTTCTATGTAAAAGAGTTGGATAGGTCCTCAAAGATTGAAATATATGCTGTTTTCCTCCAAAATTCAGTGTCCACTGTAACAAGTGGAAAAACATATAGATTAAAACCTAGAAATAAAAGTCCCTTTTATAGTTTTTTTTCGTTATGCTTAAACTTATTTAAGAAAATAAATGCAAAATGCTTTCTGATTTAGCACTGACTATATAATATACATTATTTTTTGTTGTATTCAGGTTCTTTGAAATTCCTATGGAAATACTTCCAAATGTACGAAGCTCCTCTGAGATTTATGGTGTGATGGTATGTTTTCCAATATTTGTGTGAAATTCATGATGTAAAAATAGAACTGTATCCATTTGGATTTGACAGATTCCATAGATTAGGATTAATGGCTTTTTCTTGACCAGTATTGTTTGGTTTATGATTAGTAAGCTGTTATCTACTGTTATATAATGTTATAGGAAGTTGAGTATTTGATTACTTTAATGCAGCACCAATTCTTCTGATACAGTGGCATCTAATTAATGAACTTCAAGATTGGATAAACTGGATGCTGGGATTTTGCATTCTTTTTTTCTGGTAATTTTAGTTATTGTTAATAAGAATACATGTATTTTGTAGTGAAGACAAGTTACAAGATGGATTTTTTTTTAATAGAACTCTAACTTCCCTGAAATATTTTTGCTAATGTGTTAATGGAAATGCCACTAGAAGTCATTGCTGACATTTATTTATGTGAAGGTTGGATAAAAGTGAGTTGTATTAAGATGAATGAGCAAGGTAAATGGAAAAAGATACTGCCTGACCACCAGAACAGAATTGCTCTTCACTTTAAATGTGAACTTCTGTTTCTCTTCCCCTTTCCATTTTTTTTTCTTTTTCTTCCTTTTGCTGGCTGTAGAAAATCTGTCCTAGCCGGGTGAGTAGAGGCTTCCATTAGGCTGACCACCTTACTCATTCTGCTCAGATGCTGTGCATTTTCATTGGTTTAAGGATTAGAAAAAGTGCACTCCTAGGCCAATAAATTTGCTGTGTGTTTCCAAATCTGAGAAAAAAATTAGAGTTCATGCCAAAATTATTTCTAAAATGTGATCTCAATGTATGTGTTTGTCCTAATTTCCACACTATTAAATATTTATTTTATAGTGAGCTAAAAAATACAGCTACTGGCTAATAAATGTTAGCTATAGCATTTTATAAATGAGAAAAACTGTCCATTTTCTCTAAAAATATTAATTCTATGGTAGCTAAACATCAGATTCATGTAGAGCTTTTTAGTGCATTTATAAACACAGTTACCTTAAATACAGTTAATTAAAATGTGAATAATTCAGATTGGAAATACACTTGCATGGCTTTACTGAAAATTCATTTTCACGACTGCACAAAAAAAACAATTTAAGGAAACAAGTAGAAATTAGTCAGAAAATAGTTAAATAATTAAATAAAATTTTCAGGTTACCCTCACTAAGTTTGCACATGACACTGAGTTGGGCAGAAATGTTGATCTGCTGGGAGGGCAGGAAGGGTCTGCTGAGGGATCTGGACAGGCTGGAGCAATGGGCTGAGACCAATTCTGTGAGGCTCAACAAGGGCCAGGCCCTGCCCTTGAGTCACAACAACCCCAGGCAGAGCTACAGGCTGGGGGAAGAGTGGCTGGAAAGGTACCTGGAGGAGAAGGAGCTGGGGGTGCTGGTCAGCAGCAGCTGGACATGATCCAGGTGTGCTCAGGGGGCCAGGAAGGCCAAAGGCACCTGGCCTGGATCAGCAATAGTGTGGCAGCAGGACCAGGGCAGGGATTGTCCCCCTGTGCTCGGCACTGGTGAGGCCACATCTCAAATCCTGTGTCCAGTTTTGGGCCTCTCACTACAAGAAGGGCATTGAGGGGCTGGAGTGAGTGCAGAGAAGGGCAGCAGAGCTGGGGAAGGGTCTGGAGCACAGCTCTGATGAGGAGCAGCTGAAGGAGCTGGGGGTGTTTGGCCTGGAGAAAAGGAGGCTCAGAAGGGGAACTTGCCACTCTATAACTGCCTGACAGGATCTTGTAGCTAGGTGGGGGTCAGTCTCTTCTCCTAGGTAACAAGTGATAAAACAGGAGCCTTCACAGCTTGTCAAATATTGGAACAGACTGCCAAGAGAAGTGGTGGAATCACCATCCCTGGAGGTACTTCAAAGATGTATAGATGTGGCACTTACAGACATGGATTAGTGATGGACTTGGCAGTGCTGGGTTAACAGTTAGACATGATAATCTAAGAGGTCTTTTCCAATTTAAATGATTTTATGATTCTGTAACAGGAATGTAAATGAAAACTCTGGTAGTGTTTAGAAGAAAGCCTTCTTGAGACTTAAAATGCTGTATCTTAACATCAGGCATCTCCCTTTGCTTAGGATGTCACCACAGCCATGTTTTTTTCCTGATCACTTTACCATTTTGCACTTTTGCATTTTACACTTGGCATTTACTGCACAGATTACACTGAACTGGATTTTCTGTATAGTGTTATTTCAAGAAAATTTATACTAGGAACTTTTGAGGTCACATAAACTATATTTGTAAAACTTCCTGCTCTTCATTTCTTAGTGGTTTAGACGTGAGCTGCATTAAGCTGAAACAAAGTGTACGCCTGAACTAAGCCGTGTTGCTTTCATGACCCTTCTTTGTTTTCCTTTGAGCATTAGAAGTTTAGCTTATTTTTCATTGCCTTCAACTCTAGTCATGGAAAACTAACTCTGAGTTTTTCTTTCTCTTTTTGCAAAACAGGAATCTGGAGCTTTGACGGGTGTACCAATTTCTGGGGTAGGTCCTACTTCAGCGTAGATTCTGGCATGAAAACCTGGAACTGCATGAACATAACTTCACAGGAAAAAGCTTTAAGGATGAGTGAATCCTGCTGTGAATTAAGTTTTTAGTTTTTTTCTTTGGGTTAAACAGGAAGTAAACTTCTGTAGATGAATCACTATTTGGCTTGATCCATTATTATGAAGATCTGGCTGTGGAAATACAAATGAGAGCTTTAGTTGGAAACTTGGTATCTCTGAGTAAATGAGTAACATTACAAAATGGAATCAAGCTCTGCTTCATATATATAAAAAAAGTATATACATAATCCAGAAATGCTGGGCAAATTTTCAGTTTTTTCCAATAACATGTGTAAAGATAGTAAATTTTAGTTTCTATTTATATAAATTACTCACCATAAGTAGCACATTTCATTTGCAGTTCTTACAGAGGGAAGAGTAATAAAAAGCATAGCTTTTCTCTGTAGGTTTTTCCTTGCTTTTAACTATCCATGTGCTACTAATAGATTAGAGTTATAGACAAATATGAAATTCATGTGAGGACATTTGCTAAAGGAAAAAAATCTCTCACTTTCAGTGCTTGGGTGACCAGCATGCTGCTCTTGTTGGGCAAATGTGCTTTCAAGATGGACAAGCAAAAAACACGTAAGTTATTAGGAAAGTAATAAGATAAACACCCTGCTCTGTTTTGAATTTAGTATTATGTTCTCTTTCAAGCAACTGCCAAACTCTTTTGTAATTAATGTGTAATTACAGATCTACCTTTTGAGTGTGTTGACCCCATGTAAACCATGTCTTGACTCTTATATAAAGTAAAAAGATATTAAAGTTACATGGCTTGTGAGGTATATTTTGGAATACAGTCACTGTGAGGAAAATCTCTGTGTGACAGTGGGGTTTTCATTTTAACATTCTTCAAAACACAGATTAAAACAGTTGCAGTGTCATTTAAATGGTGACCTAAGGTTAAGCAAATACAGTACAGTTAGATTGCATTGACTTGAATGACACAGCTTTGCTAGATGGGAAAGGTCCATTTCAATTGCAGTGCTTAGTTTTGCTTTTATGTCTAGCTCAGAGTGGAGAATTTTATGTTTGCTTTTTCCTGATTCTCAGCCTCTTAGTGTCCTTTGTTTAAAATAGCAGATCAGTTAAATCAGGCAACTGGTATAATCAAAAAATCATTGGAGGAGAAGCTGTCTGCTGAAATGACTTACTGTTCCATGTACAACCAGGTGCTTAACTAAGCATGTAGGGACATACACACTCAAGTATGGGAGTTTCACAGGTATGGTTACATATTAGTCTATCTTGTTTTAATTCATTTCTGTTATTGCTTTACTATTTCTGTTTCCAAATATAACTGAAGGACTGGTTTAAGATATTAGTTTTGAGGGGTTTTAAAAGGTAAGGAATATATTTCTCAAGAATAACTTCTTAGAGTAAGTTGGAGTGGTTTGTAGTATTTTGTACTCCTTATATTAAACTGTGTTCTTGTATAAGTGTGTATGCATGCACATATATGATTTGGTCTTCAAATGAGAAACATGCCATTTTTAGAAATTTTTGAATGGGATATGTCTAAAGAAAACCCTCTTTTTGACAGGAACAAAGTTTCTTAAAACTTCCCATTTAATATTGTGAAATATTTATTTTATAAAGTTGATCTCGTAATCAGCTTAAATTGAAGTAGGTAAACACTGCCACCAAAGAGGAATTTACACTTAGTTTTCAGCCACATCTCTCCTTGATCAAGTGTTAGACAAAAGAGAGAGAGAGAGAAAGACATGTGACTGGATTTTTCAGCTTCAGGCTGCATTCCGGTCAACTTTTTGAGGATAGTTGTATCATCAGTTAATGTTAGCAAAACCTTCAAGGGTCAAAAAGTGGTGTCCTGACTCTTCACAGGGGACTCATGGATTGCAGTAACAGGTTATTCTTTAAACATTCTGGTTTTAACTTTGCTTTGTTTTCATGCTAGGTACGGAACAGGTTGTTTCTTGCTGTGCAACACAGGTCAGAAGGTCAGTTGCATTTTTGAGTTGTTTGCTTTTTTGTTTTTCACAATCTATTTAAGTTCTGAAACACAACTCTATGTTAGTCATTCTTAGACTTACTAACAACAATTATATTGCCAGACAAAGGGAAAAGCACGTACTGAAATCTAAAAGAATGAAAGTAGTAATTTTTTTCATGGTGTTTCTGTAAGACTCCATTTCCTACCTCCTTAAGTTTCCAAACAGAACTTTTCTTAACAAGTTTCTTGCTCTTCACTTGTATATGTTTTTTGTTGTCACCCAGACAGGATTAAGTGTTATGTTATTTAACCTTGTGCCTTCTTCCTTGTCTTGGCTGTTTTATTTCTTGTCTTCATTTTCTGTCATCATTTCTTTGTAGTTGGAGTTGAATAAATAGCACAAAACTGTGGCTTCCTTCTCATTTACATCTCCCCCTAAAGACCCCCAATTCTTTTCTATTAGAAAGATGGAAAGATCTGCAGCAGCTTGTGGAAACAAGAATTAGCACCAGCAATCTGAGTGTTCTATCTTAGGGGTTTATTTAGAGTTACTGATAATTTACTTTGTTTAAACTTTACATATTTCATTTGAAGGTTTGGTCCCTTGTTTATTATTATTTGAATGTTTTTATTTCAGTATTTTCTGCCTCTGTTCATGCTTTACCTTTTTTTCCCCTTTCCCCATTTAGTCTGTGTTTTCTGAGCATGGTCTTATAACCACAATAGCTTACAAAATGGGCAAAGACAAACCTGCTTTTTATGCACTAGAGGTAAGTTCAGTACTTTCTTCCTTTTTGTAATGATATATGTCCTTATTTACTTCTGTTATCTGGTATTTTTATGGTGTCCTCAGCTGTGCAGAAATGAAACTAGCTCTGTGTTATGCTTGTGTGCCTGAAGGCTTCCATGTGGTTTTGGCTATTCCTGTCTCAAATCTGTCCTGAAATCTAATAAAAAATATTTCTTCATTGCATCATTTATACTTTCAGAGCTAGATGGCTACAACATTTTTTCTGTTACTCAGTCTCTCAAATCTTTAATAAGTACTATAAATAAAAAACCATAAATTTTGTAATACTAAATAAGGTTTAAAAAAGAAGGAGAAAGTACTAATGTTTCAGTTATTACCTCATAATAAAGTCATAGCTAATTTTTTTATTTTGTTCTAATGGATTTTACTTCTAACTTCTAAAAATGTGACTCAAATTTCTGGGAAAAAAATCCTCTAATAATTTAGGTTTTTTACCTCTTTCATTTAGGTGCTTACTTACAGAATTTAGTTTCTCAGTTCTCCAAACAAGCCTAAGGGCATCCAAATTATATAGAAAATTGTATTTATGCTTAAACTTTGGAGTTCATTGTTCTAAAGCTCTGCTTCTGAAGCACAGATCAACTTAGCACCTATTTGGTGCCAAAGCTTTGTTTAGAACAACAAAATTATTATTCTTCCATCTGTGTTGCTTAATGTGCTAAGTATTGTAATATAATAATTATTCTCAAATCACATGCACTGAATGCCGATATTGAGGTTTTGTAGACAGACTGTGTTTTCCATGTGAAAGACAACACAGGATTTTCTTCACTGTGAGAATATTTTGTGGCTTATGGTACTTTATTAGGATGTGGGAGGCTGCATTTATTTCCTTTTCCTTCCCTGAGGAAAGTGAATCTTGCATTTGCCATGACCTGGCAAACTCTGGGATTTTTATTTTGTGTGGGTGTGTGAGAGGTTTGTTTTATTTTCAACTCTTGTTCTTAAAGCGAGAACTGAAACTGTCTTGAGAGTGATTTGAATTCCTGCATGCTGAAACACCTGCACTTTGCTTCTTCTTCATCTCCAAGTCTTTAATGATATTGTCTGAAAACATGGCTTCAACAGAAGCTATTAAGTGTGCTTTGTCCATTCTAGAATCACCTACAGTCTGCTGGTTGAGACACTGCAGAGAGACAGAAAATGTGGATTCAGCCTTTTCCTTTAATCAAACTGGTATCTTGTAATAGCCAGCTGCTTCGAAAACACCCCTGCCCCTTCCAGCAGTGGCTTGGAATGAAAATATAAAGCTGCTACTGTTTTACTTGAAACTTGGTCTACTGGACTTGGCTTTGGGGTTAGATGGGAGCCATGCCATCCATCTGTGATGTGATGAAGCCATGCAGGGCCATTTCCTGAGGCAACAGAACAATTTTGCTGGCAAATGCACAAGTGCCTAAATTTTCTGTCTTTCTGGATGTTTGTATTTAGACTAGACGTAATTAGTCTTGTTTTTTAAAATCAAAACATAAAAATATTAATGTGTCAGGAAAGGAAGTCTGAGGCTACTGAACCTCATAACTATATATTTAGAAGACATAAATTAGAAAGACAAGACTACTTAGGAAATGTCACTGTAACTTCCCCTTATGGAAAAAAGCATACAATATGCACCTTTTCTAGGTGGGTCAGTGTAACAGGCTGCCCTTTTCACATGGTAGTTTCCAGATGCCAAGAAACTCTGTGGTTTGGTTGTGAGCTGTGACTCTGAGTCTGCAGGGGGAGGCAACAGCAACCTCTCCTCCCCAGGCTTTTTAAAAGCAGCACAGAGCTACCAGTTGCTGTCTCCTAAAGAAGTGATTTTGTTTCCTTCAGGGATCTGTTGCAATAGCTGGGGCTGTTGTTCGCTGGCTGAGGGACAATCTGGGTATTGCTAAGTCTTCACTGGAAGTTGGTGAGTATGGAGCTGGACAGTTTTTTTTTAAGTTTTCCAGTGTCATGATTTCTCTATGGGTGAATTAAAGCTCAAAATATTTAAGTAAAAAGCTGGAAGGTGCATATATTTTGCTGTGTTTAAACACAACAAAAATTTACTTTGCATCCATGAGCTGACTGTTGTTGATACATGTATTTCATAGAGCCTACCAACACAGTCTTGGAAAGGCTTTGTGAGTTTTGTTCTGTTGCAATCTGTACTTATTAGTAGCTTCCCTGGTAAGCAGATATTCAGGAAGATACTATAGTTGCAGAGCATCTCCTGGTTTTATGCAGTGTTGAAGTTTCCAGAGCCAAGAGTATTTAGGTCTGTATTACAGAAACCAGCATATATTTGATCCTAAACTTACATATTCTAGTCATAAACAGGAAAACCTGAGGCCCTGCAAGTGTATGTAATATTTATGTTGTAGGTTTCATATCCATTGAGTTAGGGATCTCAGTTTGCAAAGTTGCCTCTTAAAGAGATGAGGAGGAGGGTAATCTGTTTTGGCTGAGAATGCAGTAATCCTTTAGCATTTGTGTAGCTGATGTTTTCTAATTCAGATGAACTGAAACAAACTGGATTGTAACATAAAAACTAGGAACATATCAAAATTTGGAAAATAAAAAATGTCAGAGACATGCAAAGGCAAAAATTTGAAAGTGACTGATTTAATGAGATTTAGGATTGAAAATAAATTAACTACATATTTTTAATAAATTGATATCTTATTCAAAGGTAGGAAAATTTAGAATTGAAATTTAATGTAAAACTTCAAAGAGTCAGCGAAAACTTAGAGCATCAGTCTGTTTTTCTGAAAGAAAGCTGTGAAGATCATACAGAAGAATATAAAGTAAATTAGCCATAAACTAAATCACGTAAATTAGCCATTTGTTGAGACTACAGTACCTCTTCATAAGTTTGTCAAGACCTTTGGGAGGTTTAAGTTTCAGGACCTTTAACTTTGTCAGTGTTATTAAAGTCATGTAGGGATTCCATCATCTCTTCCTGTTTCACTGAACTTGTCTTTCCTTCTGCATTCACACCTTTTTTTAAGTGGAGTCTGTATGAAAGAATCAATTTAGAAGGACTTCTTGAAGCTGTTTTACTACTTCTTTCCTATACTGCTATGTTTCTCTGATCAATGCAAACAAAAGAAATTTGCAAAAGCAGAAGGAAAATGCTCCTTTATTGTTATAGGAAAGAGCTGTTCATTAGCAATATCTCTTTTGTCATTATAAATGTCTTAATTTTTTTTTTAATTACAAATACTTTGGTATTGAGGAGTTCATATATCCACAGTTATTATTCTCATATCAAGAAACTTCAGATTTCCTTCTAGCTGGCTTTGTGATTAAATACATAAGCTGACAATTTGGAGCTCTAAATCCATTTGAAATTAAAGGGAATTTAGTTCTTAACTCCCTTTGGTCTTGATCCAGTTTCACTTATTTGCCTTGACTTAAATGCAAGTAAAGTGTGACCTTTTCAATTGCTTTGAAGGTTGCATTCTTTATCCACATGATAGATAACATTTGAAAACCTCACAAAATCCAGGTCAGAATATTGAGTGCACAGTTTTGGGTTTCAGTTTTGATTTTTCATTTTGCATTTCCCACAACTCCTTATGCTCCATCTTCTGTTTATATTGTTGCAAAAGGAAAACTGGTTAGCAAGGCATAGAGTGCCAGCATTATTTTCTAGTTGTATACCTGGCTGGATTAAATTTGTAGCTACCCAAGATATCCTGAATATTTTTCTTGATTAAATAATAACACTTTTAGTGATGTATTTAAATGTTGGTATAGTTGTGAAAAGCTAAGTAAGTGTTTTGTGTGTGTATTAGAAAAACTGGCTGCAGAGGTGGGAACTTCCTATGGCTGCTACTTTGTGCCAGCATTTTCAGGACTGTATGCACCATACTGGGAACCCAGTGCAAGGGGGTAAGGATCTGACTGAACACTGCACTTGCAGGGGGATTTAATAATTTTACAAATATTCCTTCCAGGTATGTGAAATTTTCCTTTTTGTTGCCTTGATGTGTCCAGATACATTATTCTCTGTGGTATTTTCATGAGCTATGTTTCTGTTCTATATTTAACCTGATCAAAACAGCAACTGCTACTGGGAGCAAAGGAAGGCTTAGCTAGCCCAGCTATTGATCCTCCTCTCCTCTCCTTGTCCCCCTCCTCAAAAAAAAAAAAAAAAAACAAAAAAAAAAAAAAAAAAACCAAAAAAAAAAAAAAAAAAAAACAAAACCAGTATGGGGCAGGGAAAAAATTTCTGGTTTTGAAAGGGTTTTTATCTCACTACAGTAAAAGAAGTGGTCTGCATTCCTGTGAACTGTCAGGCAACAAAAGTAGTAAAGGAAGAATTTTGTGCTGATTAGTGTTTTTGAGTTCAGTTTCAGGCCATGTAATTCCTTCCCACTTGGCCTCCTTCCCCTTGTACAGCGCTTTCTTTCCAGTCTATTGAAAAGTCCTTTCTACTCCTTTTTTTACAGCCCCTTTCCTGGTAGCTCAGCCTCAACCACCTGGTAATAGTTCAAGCAATAGGTTTTGTCTTTTTTGCTGTTGTGAGCTTGCCTACTGTTGTTGGAATCACAACATGCCATAGCAGTCATGGAAGCATAACAAATATAATTAAAAAACAACTTTCCTAGAGTGGGAAAAGAAGTCTTAAAGGCTAGCTTGTTCCCAAGGTTTCAGGTAGTTGCATTTTTAGAATTCAGATGCTTCTTGTATGTATCTTTTTCTTTAAGGAAAAAGAAAAATCTCTGAATTAGATGTTTTTACAGTTTTTCAGAAATATCAGAATACTTTACTTTTAATGGTTAAAAACTGATCTTTGGAATGCTAACAATAAAAAATGTCCTTTAATATCTTTGAACTTGCATGTATCCAGCAGTATTTCTGTGTAGTACTGTGCTGTTCCTCAGCTGTTGAAATAGAATAAAAGATGGTTATTTGCTCTGCTTTTCAGAGTATATTGGCAGAATTCAGCTTACTCATAGTTAGATGTAGCATAATTCCCATACCCAAAAATCTCTTTGAAGGTTCAGAAGCAACTAATTATCAGACTAGATCTGAAAACAATTTCAAACATTTAGAGAACAGCAATGACCCATAACAGCTTTTCCTTAAGAACTGAAAATATTATAGAATTCATTAAGATTTTTGTGATCATTTTTATTGTTTTAAAAAGAAATCAACCTCAATCAAGCCTTTTTTTTTTCTCTTAAGCCTTTTTTTTTTCTTTCCTGTGGGAGTGTTTGTGTGTGTGTACCGATGATTTATGGCAACTGTATTGAATGGACCCTTGAAAGCACCTTGTCAGAAAAATTAGAGAGTTTAGATTTTAAAAAACCAAGCTTTTTAATATTAAAAAAGTAGTCTTCATAGAACAGAACCGAGTGAGATTTGAAGAGGACCTAGGTGTGAAGGATGGGTTTATGTCTGATAAAGAAGAGTGTCCTAATTGGGTTTTTTCTCTCTTCAACAGCATCATCTGTGGCCTTACTCAGTTTACAAATAAAAACCACATTGCCTTCGCTGCACTAGAAGCAGTCTGCTTTCAAACACGAGAGGTAAAGGCAAATGGAGTCCTAAATTCATTGTAAATTAGTGTGATAACAGGAACTGTAGCTCTTCAGGAAAAGAGGAGATTTAAAAGATTTAATGAAGATTAGTTATATGCTTTATATTTTACTTGGATGCTATTGTTGTCTTTACTTGTTGCTAATGTTGAAAAATTGCTCCTGTGGACTTAGCTAAAATTGTGTGGTACATTTTTTTGGAGTGGTAATGCTGCTTTTTACCAGCATGTAAAATAAGGTGAACATATTTTGTGAATATTTTGAGGGGCAGAACACAGAATGTTTAGAATGGCAGGGCCAGTGACATAACTACAAAGTTTCATTGGTGTAGGAAACTACACTTTATGGTCTGCTGTGACAGAGATGGCTTATGTCACTTTTGGTACACAAGAATAAAAAGGAGTTAAGGCAAGACAGCAGCAAACATACCAAGGGAAAGCTGGCTTCACTTCCTGCCTGTTCCATCCTTCACTGCCTCAGCTGGCATTCAGTAACAGCCAACTAAACTTCTCACAGAGGAAATTAATCCCCCAGCCAAATTAAAGAGGTTGATATCAGTATGAGCGTTGAATCCTTATATCACCTGTGTTTGCAGTCCCTGGGTTCTGTGCAAATACAGGAAGAAATGAAATCCCTAGACCTTGCAGGATAACAGTCAAGCCTTAATTTGATTACCTGAATTAAACTGGTGATATTTAAACATACTGATTTTCAAAATAGCATCCTGCTCAAAACATGTAAGATGAGGGAAGCAGTGTGCTGTTTCTGTAGTTATTTGGAATAAAGTACTTATTGAAATAGACTGACAGAGATTTCACCCAGGCTTCTGCTTTTGAAGCTGTGCTGACAGCCTCTGAGCCCTCAGAAGATTGTGAAGGAAATTGGAAGTAGCATTCTAATTTTCTAATTCTTGTACTAGAAGTCAGGGTAAAGTTACAGGCAACTGAACTGATTTGTTGTCTGCTCCTCTTTCCTTGTCCATCCTCCCATCCATTCCCTCTCATGTGACAGCTCAGTGAACTTTCCAGCAGAAAATTATCCCTTTTTTTGCTGGGCTATTTTTCTGCTGGATTAATGACCTCAGCTGCCTCATAGAGGCATTCAGCAAATGTCAGAATGCAAGGCAGGGCATGTGGCTGGAAGTAGGAGAGAGGGGAATAAAGCTGTCAGACTGAGTGAGGGTGAAGTTCACTCTTTGAACAGACCTAACACTTCCCCCTACTTCAGTCACTCTTGATTTTATCACAATGACAAGAGTGCCTAATCAGGCACTGGACACTCTCAAATGAGCAGATTAAATCCTAGCAACACAGGTAAAATATATTTATGTTTTTCTAAAGATACATCATTAGTTCTGCCTTGTCAAAAACTAAGCTCTTTCAATTCCAGTGAGAAAGGAAGTCTTCAGGAAAACCCTAAAACCCTTCATTGGAGGTCACCTTCATTGGAGTTCTTGCCTGTTTGTGACATTCACTCCTTCTGAGTACCTTGTTATCCAAAAAGCTTCTTCTTTATGCGGACAGATGACTCTTGTTACATTTTTTTCTTCCAGAGGGAATTTTGGAAAAATAAGCAAATTTTCAGTTCTAAGAGCTGTACAATGCTGTCATGAGGCAAAATCTGCATACTTGGGTCCTTGCTCTTCATCCCATCTCTGTACAATAGAGAGCAGCAGCATGACCATGATGTGTTTTGTTCCTTCATCCCTTCCTGGCTTCTAGCATTCCTTTTATTATTTTCATCTCTGCTGAGTGCATCTGATCCAACATTCTCTTACACAGTGGTAAACAAACCAGAGCCTCCAATGGTGCTGAAGTTCTGAATGGTAAAAAAGGCAGATAATACCACCTCAGACAAATGTGAAGTGATGCATTTGAAGGAAATAAGTACTAGTATAGTACTGCCAGCAAACTTTCTGCAAGAATCCTGGTTTTCAATTTATTTCTAGCGTATTGAATAGTGTGGCACCATAGGCAAATGCTGCTACCGTGAAAACTGTCCTTACTCTTCTTACCTTATAATTTTTAACCTTTATTTATCTTGGGCAGTTCCTTTGGTTCCTTTAAAGATTTTTCTGGTAAGGGACCTTGCTGGCTTACTTTCTGGAAACTAGGAGAATCTCCTGGATAGTTCATCTCCATGTAGTTTTCACTGTCTTGCAAGCCTACAATTTTTTGTTCTTTTTTAAGTAGCATGTTGTTTGTTCCTGGTAAATATTGTATTACTGGGTACTTTGTGAGCTACAGAACAGGGCAGAATGCACTGTAGTTTTAGTCTTTTTTTGTGGTCTGTGTTACTTTGTCATTTAAAGCTGAGAAAAACACGCCTCTTTTTTATTTAAATACACTGAAAAATTACAGAGAGGAAATCCTACTGTACTTGTCAATGCCTAACTTGTGCACTAGCTGTATAAAATGTAAATGAGTCATTTAAATGACTGCTTTTACAAAACCCTACAAAAACCACTATTCTGTATTTATTGGTGATTATGGGGCAATGCCATGGTGTTACCAGTAACTAAGGTTTGAGGCAAGTCTTAGGTTTTAGGAAAGCCTCTAAAAAGCATATTGAGAGGTATCAGTGAATTAAATACTCTGTCTTAGGTAATTATCCCTTGCAAACACTTCAACATTTTTCAGCTAGAGACTGTGCCCAAATGAAGGAAACATAATTTTATTAAAAATGGCACTAACAGTTTATTTTTGCTCTCTGTCTTGTTTGAAATAAAATTCTCCTGTTTTCAACAACTAACTGAAAATATTTGAAGAGGCTACTCTTTCAAAACATTTCAACATTCCTCAGTTCTTATTGAAGAGTCTTCCAGATTGCCAGTTCAAATGTTTTAATTCTTTAAGTCTTTATTCCATCAAATTAGAGAAACTACCTAGACTAAGGATGATCAACTGAAGGACTCCATTTATTGCTGTTTCCTTTGTTAGCTTCGATAAATGTTCTCATCAACTTTTCTTAAAATTCCTCTGAGGCCACACAAGCAGCACATAGGATACATCCAGAGCACCTGAGGAGAAAGGTGTCCTACACTAGGAATTCTGTAATGAAGAGAATGCACGTGCTGTGTGTTAAACAAAACTGTGTTGTCATTATGTCTGTTTTGCCTTTTAATATATAGGAGAGAGGATTGATCTACTTAACCCTCTTCAGCAAATGCTGTAGTATCAGTGTTTTACCCTCAGAGGGTATCAGAGCATTTCTGTGCAATTAAATTGTAACATGTATTACTCTTATTTAAGATTCTAGATGCTATGAACAAGGACTGTGGGATTCCACTAAGTCAGTTACAAGTAGATGGAGGAATGACCAATAACAAAATCCTCATGCAACTCCAATCAGACATTCTCTGTATTCCAGTAGGTAAGGTGAATTTACAGGTCCTGCTTTCTTTTTAAGGCTGAAAACATTAGTTTGTAATGGCTGTTGAGAGCAAATTGGGTAGATTGCTTTGCTGTTGTATCTTGATAGATATGTCAGTCCTTAGTTCTGATGTCATCGAGGGGATTTCATTAAAAATCATTATGGTCTTCTCTGTGTTTTGCTTCAGTAAAGCCTTCAATGGCTGAAACAACAGCTTTAGGAGCTGCTATGGCAGCAGGAGCTGCAGAAGGTGTTGAAGTTTGGAGTCTGAATCCTGGAGATTTGACAGCAGTGACATGTGAACGATTTGAACCACAGATAAACCCAGAGGGTAAAACCTTTTTGTGTTATCTGAGTTGCAAACTTATTTTTTTTACAGATGTTGATAGGACTTGTTTTGGGCACTCTTCTTTTGGCTTTAAAAAGTCTATATTATTATTGCTTTTTAGCTAGCTATCTTTCTCATCAGTTCTTAAGTGCTTGTAGAAATGGAAAGTGTGCACTTGACATAATTAATCCCTGTGCAAGATAAATGCTTTTTTGTCTTTTCAATTATTTCTTTATTTTTGGTACATAATTTTGTCTTACCATTTTGATTACAATTACTTCTAAAATCCCTACTTCAAGACAGTATTTGAAGTGTTTCTACATAAATATCAATTGTTTAATTTTGTCCTGCTTGTAAATCTTCTTATTGGTGAACATGAAGAAAATTTCTTTTATTTCTTCTTAGTATGCATAACGGTGGGGTTTGGGGTGGAGTTTTTTTGTATTCAGAAAAGGATTTTATATTACTTTCTCTGTTCAAACAAATGATACTGTGCAAAAGAGTGAAAAACTCATATTGCCATATCTGGTTCTTAAATATTTGTGGTTGCATTCCTATGCATTGAGAGGCTTTTCTGTTTTCTGATTTCTTAATTTCAGAAAGTGAATATCGCTATGCCAGGTGGAAGAAAGCTGTGATGAAGTCTATGGGATGGGAGGCATCTGCCAGTTCAAATGGTAAACCAAAAATTAATGCAGCTCAAGTGTTATTAATTAGCCAGTTAACCTAGGCAGCTCATCTTGCTTTTGTTGGCCTTTTCTGTTCATGCCATCTCTGGACTATCATAGTGATTTAAAGGTCATTACTTAAACTCACTGTGGAAACAAAGCAGGAAAGCCTGGGTCTTCCTCCTGAATAGCTGCAGGTTTTGCAGGATAGCACTGGTTTGCAAAAGAAAAAATCTCACCTGCAAGACAAGATACAGCACAATGCTTAGAGCACAGGGACTTTGTAAACCTTCTTATACCATAACCTCATGCTGCAAAGGAGAAAAGTTCCATCCTGTGGTTTTGCTTGCTGTATCTGCCTTCATTATTTGCTGTGTAGGAAGGAGGGTTTCATATCTCTATTAAAATCTATTTGACCCATAGGGGGTAAGAGCAAGGAGTTATCATAAAGTAAAGAATTACACAGACCTATTGTTTACATACAGAAAATATGAAAACACTTTTGAAGGACTGAACAAGAATTTTCTTCAGTAGTAGAGGGCTTTCTCATCTGTCATGTTTGAATTAATTAAACCTGCAGTCTTCCTGTGATCTATAATTTGAATGTTTATTTTAGTACTATTTTGGGATAAGTTTTTAGTCCTGAATAATAATATAATGCATCATTTATGGGCTTTATCAATTATATTTAATTCCCCTTTTATTGGAAAAATTATTAAAATTAAAAGTATTAAGTAAAGAATCCTCAGAATTTAAACTCCCCCCACAATCCAAAATCCACAGTTGGAGCTGTCAAGCTGCATGTGGCCACTTTCTTCTTGAAAGCTAAAATTTTCCTTTTGCCATCCTATGTGTTGGTTTAAATATTTTATTTAACACTATGGTTTACAAAGAATTCTGCCAAGGCTATTGAGAAGGGAAACAGGTGAATTAACATGAGCAATATGTTTCCCTTCAGTATTGATCTTTATGATTTAGTACCCTTACATCTAACTTGATGCTTATCTTACTAGGATAAAGAATTGTGCCTCACAGTAAATAAATCTAGATGTTTTTTCTTCAGTTTATGTGAAGAGATATGTTTATCAAAACTTAATTTAGTGATTTTTCTGGTCTAACACCTGGGGGGCAAATGTTATTTTCCTTAGTTCTTTGATACTTTACGGGTAGGTTGGGATTGAAGAAAACTAGAAATGGGCTCAACCTATATTGTGCTGATAGTGGAATTTGGACTTGAACTCTTACAGAGAAAACCTTTTGAATTATTATGGGGTTTATGCATAATATTTTTTTAGTTCTTCTGCAAATGTCACTACATTTGTTACTTTTTGCTTTTCATATATATTTAACACATATACTGCAATTTATATATATATTTCTCTTTTGATTTGCTTGACTGGAAACACCATTCCCTGGATGCCATCAGGTGACAGTAGTATCTTCTCTAGTCTGCCTTTCAGTGTTTTTATTATGAGTAGCATGCTAATGTTAATCGGAGCAAAGTACCTCTCAGGTTAGTTATTATTTGAATTAGATCACTTTAAAAACTATCTGCATTATTTTAAGTTTTGGGTTTTTTTGTATTCCATCTGTTTGTTTCTAGCAAAAATGACTGATGCTTTTTGTTGTTCATGCACACAAACGTTTGAGGGTGTGAATCAGGCATAATGTGCCTAAGGGAACCAAGGGAATGCCATCTCAAATCCATCCTCATGTGCCATTTAATTTGTAGTTGTTGGATGCACATGAAACCTTGGACTCTCCTTTGTCTGTCTGTGCAGATTGCACAGTTTATAAAAGGGATACAGGTTGGAGCAGCCTAGCAGAGTTATGCATGGCCTGCTTTACAGTGTGCATGGCAGATAGAATAAGGTTCCATCCTTTATCCTGTATTTCTTCTTGCACTGTTTTTAATTATTTTGAGGACCTTGTTTATATTAAGTGAAAACTATTTCTTCTGTCCCTGAAAGACTTCATGCACCCATGATTTTTCTGGACCCCTTAAAACTATTGTATTGTTAGAAATCTTCATCTACTAAATCTATAAAACATTCTTCTTGTATTTTGCTCTTGATGGATAAGTGAATTAATTTAGTCTGAAAAGAAGAGACCCTAAAAGGCTTAACTGCAAAACTGGGAAGGGACTGTGTGCATATGCAATGAAGATGCATCTTCAACCTGTTAATGTACAAGTTATTTTAAAAGAAATCTCTTAATGTAGATGACAGTTACTTATGCCAGAAGTAAGGCATTTCATTAAGATATTCTTACAGTAAGAAAAGGAAGTTTGTTTGATGATGTCATTTATTCCTTATCTCGGAATTTCAATGCAGAGATACTATTTTTACTATTTTACAGTAGAGGCATTGTTGCTGCTTAGTAAACTTGGGGGTTGTTTAGTTTTCTTTTTTTGTTTTGGTTTTGGAGGGATAAGCAAGGAGGTGTTAATTAAACAGACAATTGAGGACTCTAGCATGCTCCTGTGGTGATGTGTTTGTATTTTGTTTCTACTCATTCAGCCTGAATTAACTATTCAATTTTCCTTGCATGGAAGAGATGGTTGCAGCTTGTAGGAGAACTAAAATCAAGCTAAACAAGTGCTAGGCAAAAATCAAAAGGAACAAATGGATTTTCAGTTATTTACTAACTCTGGAATGTATCTGTGAGTGAGAAATATCTATATTATGAAGAATAAAATAAGGCCAGCTGTGAATAAGTGGGTAAATTTTTAGCAAGCTGAACAAAGTAATATGAATATAAATGAATATAAATTCCAGGTCAGGTGCTTCACCACATAGAGGGTACTTAAAATAAGATGGAAAACCAATGATAAATGAACAAATAAGCAACTTGAATGTTGGAATTGCTTTTTAAAATCAACTAATCAGTAACCTGCATATTAAATTTGCACTGCTGGAACTCATAGGAAAAGATTTCTTTTTCTCCCTTTTTTAATCTTGTCAGTGCCTTTCTGACCCACAGTTGGGAAACATATTCATCTCAACTCACTGTGACCTTTAGAACTCGTTTTCGACCTTGTTTTGAGATAACAGTAACTATCAATATGGTTACTGTAACTAGTTGTGTATAGTTGTTATACATACCAGTATGATTACTTTACATATGAATATATTGCTTCACTATTTACAAGCTTGGGAAGATGAGAAGTTTCCTGTTCTTTGTTTTAAAAATGGTGAGGTCTCAAAAGGAACAGCAGCAATGATGTCATGTACAGGTTGTAGTTTTGCCCAGCTGTCATTAGTGTAGAACATGAGATAAAGAATTTGCATTGTCCATTGGAGCACAGCTGCTTCCCCCTCAGACACTGGCTCTGGTAAATATCCTTTTGCTTTTAAAAGGCTTTTTGACCAGGCTTTCCTTCCAATTCTGGGCAGAAACTCCATTTAATTAATTTGTTACATTTTATATTTTAGTGAAAAACTGTAACTCCGATGCAGTCATTGGAGTAGTAGGTTTGAGGGTTGAATTTAGGGAGGATTGAATTCATCCTTCATGTGCTGAAACAGCAGTAAGTCTCACATGGCAACAGTGCTGATGTTGAACATGTATCTCTAGGGCTGGGCCATGATTTTACAGCTACTGAAATGTGAAGGAAAAATCTGCTGTGCCAGAATAGAGAACACTAGCGTAGCAAAACCCCATTTACAGGATTGCTAAGCTGCCTTTTTATGTGGCACCTGATGACTGAACGATACTCTATTAATTATATAACTTCGTAATCTCATCAAAATCATAATCTTGTACCTTATTTTATGATCTTCATTCTTTTCTCCTGGAGAGAAATGGATGGTATTTTTCACTATTGAAGCAAGGTGCATAAAACAATTGAAGTCCTTATGCTAAGATTTTTTTAAGTTTTTCACACTCATTTTGGAAGTTGACATCAGAGAGATTTCAATGTATTCCATACCTGCAGTTTTTTTGTTTTGTTTTTTTTCGGTTTTGTTTTTGCACAGGGTGGGTAGGAGTTAACTGAAAATTATCCTATATTTTATTAGACTCAAATTTAAATAAGTGCCTTTGTGGGCTTAAATTGGCATCTCTCAAGTCAGGTATAGTTGGGATTGGCTATATATGGGGTCTTATGTGTCATCTGGGGTATAAAGTTATTTGACTTTATTCTCACAGAATGAGGCATCAGTGCTTATCAGCAAAACTATATTGTCCCTGCTTAAATACCCTGTTGTTTTGTGGTTTGTTTTTTTTTTGTAAGATTATGGTTTTCCTTTTTAGTTTCTTTTGTTGTGATTGTTACTGCCAAATTGCTTACTAATTTATATATAGGGATCACTGTGCAGTTCTGCAAGATACTTGCAATAATATTTTCCAAATTTCTGAAAGTTGAACTCATATTTAGAAGAAAATAAGCTTAAATTACCTTCTTTCATTCCTTCTACTTGTTAAAAATTTACCCATCTTAGCAGTGTGGTCTCTGCTTCCCCTACTGTGCACATCCCACACACTTAAGAGCTGGCTTATCTGGTGTCACAAGACATATGTAATTTATAATTGCAGTAGTTGAAAACAAAAGTTGGTTTTACTGAATTCCTCTTATAGCTCAGTTGTGTTATAAAGTGTTACTAATATTTTAAAATAAGTTCTGTAATCCTAATGCACACATTTTTTATTTAAGGTAAATGAGGCTACTTAGTGGACTCACTGGATGCAGCTGATTTTTTTGTTTTGGTTTGTTTTGTTGTCTGAAGAGATTCCACCACCAACATGATTATGCTACTTTTGTGGTTCAATATATTCACGAATCCATCTGTCACCAGTCCCTGCATAACTTCCCAGTGGTGCACTGAAAATTCAGTCTTCAGCCCTTCATTACTCTGTTCCCTTGCCCAAATCAGCTCCAACTGTACTGGAAGCCTTTGTGTGGACGATCTCACATCATCCTCCAAAATCTCACAAGCCCTAGCTTTGTCTGAGAAAGTGGTATGAAAAAAACCTGCAGTCTCTGAGGTAATGATGGCAGATGTTTAGCTGTCCTTTTCAGGAGTTTGGTACTTCATACAACATACTTCAGAAAGTTAATGATGCACTATGGAACTTTATAAACATCTTACAATTCTTCCAGCTGCTGTGAATTACTTTTCATATGCCAATGGTTGCCAAAGATGTTTTCTTGTAGTTGCCACTGGTGTGAAACACCTTCCATGGTACAAACCTTTTAAACACTAGCCCAAGATGGATGACCATAGCACACATTGCCTCTGGTTTGGCAATGAGGAGTTTGCTGCTATGGTCCAGAGTATTGCTGAAACATTCAGTTGCAAGGTTAAGAAGTTGAGTTTGCTTCTGGTACATGCAGTCACTTGGCCCATCATAAGTATTTATGACACTAAATCCTGTAGTTGTACCTTTAAAGAGATGAGAGAAAATAGTGTTTTGGTTAAGGCCATGTTTCATCCTGTGGTTTTGTGCTAGCTTGGAAAGACAAGTTTGGTGCAGCATGCTATTGACAGGACAGCTGCTTGATAACTCAGCAACTGATAAGTTTTCAAACTACTCTGTATAGTGCACTTTCCTTGACCAATACTGCATATATCCTGTCATCCTGCTTAAGTGACTATTTGTTAAACTTTAGAAAGTTGAAGCTAACTTAGTTTTCATTAAAGAGGGTCCACTTAAAACTAAGTATCAGTGCTTTAGTTCTTGATTTCATTTAGTATATCTCAGGGACCAAAATCTCCCTTTCAGTTTCCTTGTCCATAGTTTTAACTGCAAGTTGTTGATATGCTGGGACAATCCAAAACCCTGGCTCAGTAGAGTAAGTACTGGCACCTGAAATGGGCCACTGGAATTTACAGACAATGGTGACAGCTGAATCCCATCCACTTTGAAATCCTTTGTTTTCCACATGAAAGGAGTGAGGTAATAATCTTATCTTCAGCTTTCCTGTTTGTACCAACAGCATCCTAAATGCCAGCCTTATTGGTTAAGTCAAGGAGAAGGTGTTCTTGTGAAGTGATGTTAGACCAGTATGGAATGGCAGCAAGGTTAAATGTGGGAACAACACAGAGAATTTCAAAGATGTGTTTAAATGCACTAGGAGTTAAAGGGAGAGGTTTTTTGTGTGCATTTGTTCTTAAAGATTTTTGTCTTTAACAAAGTTTTTCTTTGATTAGAGGCTTAGTTTTTAAAAGGATGTTATATGTCTGAAGCAATGAATTGCACAGAAATTCAGGTCTGTACAATATATTTAATATCAAATGCATATTAATTGCCTTTTTATTGTCAAGTGCAATGACTTTTGAAAATGTGACTTTTAACTTAGAAGATAGAGAAGGAACATTTTTTTGTCCTGTGGTTGCATGTATAACTTCAGCAGAGAGAAGGGATTTTGTATACAAGTGAAAATATAACAGCATCATTCAAATCCTGTCTCTCCTGTAAATACTCACATGTGAAGCGTGACAGCCAAAATTTCTGGTGTTTCCAGTTTGTATTGGAGAAGTGAAGAGTGAAAAAAAGAATGTGATCCCATAGAAAAAAAATCTCATACTCCTTACCTTTACTCTGAGCTGTTTCTGATCCCACTGTACCCCAAGGAAGAGGAATGGAGCAGCTGTGGAGCACAGGGAGCAGGGGCAGCACACACCTCAAACTCTGGACTTTGGAATATGACCTCTGAGTCTTGCCAAAACCACTGGAGTGCTGGACCTGGGAACGAATAATGCTGAAGTGTGGCCTTTGCCCATGATAAATGTGGCAGGGGGAAAGCTTGTACCTAACAAGTAGGAGAGGGAATTTTTGCTGCTTTTCTGACTTATCTTTTACTGGGAAACACAATTCCTATTAATTTTTCACTGAGTAAAAATCATTATTTTATTTTCAATTGCTGTTGCAAATGTTTTTTAAGAGTTTCACATCACTGTTAACTTTCTACCAACATAGTTGAAATATATTGTAAACTGCTTGTTGGCGGGGAGGGGACAAACTGTTAAAGTTAGCTTTTTCTGAAGCTGTGATTTTTTTTTTTTTTATGAATTACCAGTTTATAAATTCTTAATTGAGAAATGCATTAACTTGGTATTAAAGTACCATAAATGAATTGATGGAAGGTGTCAGTTTATTCTTGCACATCATCTTTCAGACACATTGTCACTAACATTTTTACATGAGGCACGAGTATACACTGATGTATATAAAGCAGTAAAGCAGCCACTTTGAGCCATGCTTTAGGTTGCTCAGATGTACAGGTGAAATACATGCAGTTCTGCATTCTGCTTCAGTGATGCAAGGACTCAAGGACTGGATTAGAAATTGCATTTCCTCAAGTCCCTCCATGTTCAGGAAAAAGCAGGAAAACACAAGTAAAACAACAGGAAGGAACATGGTCGTAGTACAGGTTTGATGCAGAGGTGGGGTGGGGCCAATACACCAAACAGATTTTGGTCTTATGCCATAGTCTGGCAATTGCTACAGATTCAAAAGCCTTTGTGAGCTGTGGGGAGAAATGTTCATGAAATTGCAAACATTGCTGGGTGTGATAGCTGGGAGCAGAAGGTGCCTCTGTTATTTTACAAAAGGAGCATGAGTTCTATCTGATGGGTTTTTAAAGTGTTTTTTAAGTGCATTTAAGGAGTGCACCTGCTGGATTATTACTCTGTCTCTTTGTGGCTTCCAGCTGCCTTCTACACATCCAGTCTCCATGATTATCCAAGGATATGGCCTTCATCCATAGCCTTTACAAATCCTTAGCCTTTACAAATCCTTAGTCTCCTCTATGGAAATCAGTTGTGTGTGTCAGAAACAAAAAACACACACCAACACACACCCTGGAAACAAAAACACATTTAAGCTTCACATCAGCACACAAACACTTATCACTCAATATCAGGCTTCTCCCTCTGCCCATGAGACTCCAGTGTCTTCCTTTCACACAGCAGAATTGCAGCCTTGCCCTTAGCTGCCCTGCACAGGAGTGTACTCATATTTCATGACTCATCAAGCTGGAGTACTATGAGATTGCAATTTTATTAATTTAATTAGTTTCAGAAGTTTATAAATACTTTTTTTTCAACAATGTCTGTTACGGAGACTCCGTGCAGTATAAGCAATCTTCTTAATATCCACGTCAGCATCCAAGCTCTAATCTTTCCATCTAAAGAGCCCTAGATCTGTATCAGCTATTGGAATGTTGTGCCATTATCAGCTGTAGCTGGGCCCACTATGATTGCTACATGTACATGTATGGTTTTTTTAATTGCTATATATATATTTTATATAAATTACTGGAATTTATGGAAGCAGTATTCATCAATCATGGAGATAAAGATGGGCAAATGAGTGGCAGCCCTTTAAAGCTGGGGAGTGGCACAGGAGCATTGCTGGAATGATTTGTCCTGAGGGATCTCTACAGGCTGGAAAAGTGGGCTGGCAGGGACCTGAGGGAGCTCTGCAAGGGGAAGTGCCAGGTCCCAGCCCAGGAGGCACAAACCCTGCACTGGGACAGGCCAGGGACCAACCTGCTGGGAAGCAGCTCTGCAGGACAGGTCCAGGGGGCTCCTGATGGACACCAAGCTGAACCCTTGTTTCCAGCAACTGGCCAAAGAAGGCAAAGAGCACCTCGGGCTGGGTCAGGCAGAGCAGCAGCAGCAGGCAGGGGAGGGGATCCTTCACTCAGCCCTGCTCAGACACAGCTGCTGCCCACAGAAGCCGTGGATGCCCCAACCCCAGAAATGTTCATTGCCAGGTTGGATGGGGCTCTGAGCAACCTGCTCTAGTGGAAAATGTCCCTGGCCATGACAGAGCAGCTGGAACTACATCATCTTTAGGATCCCTTCCAGCCCAAAGCATTCCATGATTCTGTGGTACCAGGAGTGCTGCATCCTGCTCTGGGACTGCCAGGATGAGAAACACAGACATAACAGAGGGAGACCCGTGCCAGGCCACAGAGATGGATGAGGTGTTAGAGCATTTGTCATGGGTGAGAAGTTGAGATGCCTGGGCATATTCAACTTGGAGAGAGCTCACATATAAATTCCTGGCACAAGGACTGAAAGCCAGACCCTTCTCAGTGCTGCCCAGTGATAGAACAAGAGACAAATGACACAAGTGAGCACAGGAAATTTCATTTCATTCTTCAAACAAAAGAAAACAATGTTTTATGCTGAGAGTGGTCACACAAGGGAGCAGGTGGGATCTCATCCAAGATATGCAAAACCTGATGGACACAGCCCTGATCTCTCTGACCCTGCTCTGAGCAGAGTGTTGGCCCAGACAGAGGTGCCCTCCCTGGTCTATCTGTGGGGCTGGTTAGATCAGCCAGAGCTGAACCCCAGCACAGGCTGCAGCCTTGAGCCAGCTCAGAACAAAGGCTAGGGGAAAGTCCATGCTGGTTTATTTGGACAAATCCAGTTCAGTTTGTATGAACCAGCTGTCACCCACTGTTGTATTTCAACATTCTTCAGCTGGCAGTCTCACTGTGTATGTATTTGCTTTGGAAGAGTCAGCCCGACTGTGGGCTGCTTATCTTGCTTGGTTTACTCCTGAGAGACATTCTCTTCAGCAGTTGCAGTGGGAGTTTAAGTAAAATTACTCTTTTTCAGATTTCTGATTGCTTTAATCTAACACCCTATTATTCATAGGGAATTACACCACCAGGTGGTTCAAAGAAGCCTAGAAGGCAAGCATGGGATAATGTGTTTCCAAAGACATCACAGTTAAATTGCAGTTAGCAAAACCTAAAAGTATGGGTTCCTTAAGTTTTTGTAATAGGAAGACATGGGTATGGGGTAATTAATTTTTTTTCTGTAGTGGTTTTTTCCTTCAGATCTGTGGGCTGCTGGTCTAGGAGTTCCTTCTCTGATTATCCTTCAAAGTACATCCACTTCAGCTGGAGGGATCACCCACACTGTTCCTTCTCAGTTCTTCAGGAGCATACTGGGAACTGAGGCTCCAGCAGCTCTAGCTTCCTGATCTCCTGACACACTCCCTAGGTCTTGTGCAACTAGAAACAGACAGGATGGCACTGGCCATCAGTTGTCACTATCTAGAACAAGCATTTTCCCTCCCACCACTACAGCCAGTTGCAGTTGTTTTCTGTTTGTTTTGTCAAGAGGATGAGTTAGCGTGCTCAACAGCCCGCACAGATCCTTTGATACTCATAAACACCTTCAGGAGTGGAGGCTATGTCACTTCAGCTGCTTATTTTTGCTAAGCTTTCAGTCTTATCCCTTCTTCTGGCATAGGTTGTCTTGCAGGTGGAGCCACTGCTAAAAAAATTGCCACAGAGCTTATTGTTTGATACAGATTCATGAACTCATTAGTTTTTATGAGCACAGAAATCTCTTTGTTATTACTTCTCACTCTGGAACACCAGGAGTCAGTTGAGAGGATACATAACACAAATATTAATATCCTTCCCTACATGATGTTTCAGTATTAAAATCTCTTTCTTCTACAAACACTGAAGTCGGGTGCTGCTTCAATATGAAGGAAGGTTACTTGAAAAACTGTAAACTTCTTCAAACTCCATCAGCTCATAACTAGACTCTAACCTCAAGTCTTCTGTGGGCAGCATTTTTGGGAAATGAATGTACCATTGCAGCTTGTCAACCTTCATTTCTCAAGGGCAATAATTCTTCTGTTGTACAATTCTGAAGAACTGACTCTTCAGCAGAAGAAAGTGCTTTAACAAAATAAAATGCTTTTAGAGATATCACAGTAGAAATACTGGAGACATCAGATATTTTCCATTTTTTGGGGTTTTTTAAGGAAAAAGAAGAAAAGGAGGCAATCTGGAACATGCAAGAATCATGTCACTGTGAAGCAAAATACAAGATGGTAACATAATATTGTTCTCAGCTAAACTTCAAGACATGTATTTTTAAGTCTCTCCACCAGGAAATAGGTATGTATCACCAACACAAGCTATTTTTATGTGGACTCTAGTCCTCTAAAAGGTGAAGACCACCTCAAGTGCAGCATGGTGCCTCTATCCTGCGACTCTAATGCATAAACCTTAAAGAAAACAAATTGCACCTTGTCTTGCTTTGGATTTCAGCTCACTGATGGATTTCCAGCTCAAGTCAGGGGCTGCCATACCCAGTGACACATTTTGGACCATGCCATCATTACTTTGACTCTTACCAGACTTTTTTGTTTGACTTCTGATATCACATCAACAAAGAACTGCATACAAGGCAGGGTTTGTCAAACTTGGAAATGTTAAGCAATGTTCAGCAATGCTAAGCACAACTCATGTCAATATAATTAATGATTAAATTAAATGAAACATAATTGTGCTGAAAGATTTTATTTGCTAATCTTGAAATAGGTTATTTGCTTATTCATGAGGATGTGAAATACTGAGTCACAGCTGATGTGCAGATGAGCTACTCTGTATATTGGAATATGCAGGTAGGGTTTTATTATTCAGTGTGTGAGTAAGAACTTGGTAAAGGTAGAAAAAAACACCTGAATTTTAGCAGTTCAGAACACAGTGTAACACAATAGTAGATCAATATAACAAGCAACAGGATGGTTAAAGGTCACTACAGTAGGATGACACTGGTTTACAGAATACCCTTGATATATCTGAAATTGTTGGGAGAGTTCATTATAGCTTCGTTAAAGAAAGCCAATCAGTTATTCCCACTTGCTTTTCAAAATCTGTTGAAATTATCCCAGCAGCATTTGGCACATTATTGTCAAAATGAAAATGTTGAAATCAGGATTTAAATATTTATGCAGAAACATGAGTCACAGCTGCACTACCTTACAATAGAAACAAAGATAACATCAGCATGCAGGCAGCTCACTTACACACTGTAGATCAGCACTGCCAAACAAGTTTGCACTAAACATGTGGTACTAAACACTTATGAGGAAAGACAGGGAGGTCTTTCATAATAAAATTAAAAAAAAAAAAGTGGTGTGGTAATTCTTGTTTACAGATATTCCCTTAAGATTGTTCATATTATGAATTTCCACCTAAAGGTCAGGAAGTTCCAGCACCAAGGTTACACACAGACCTAGTAGCCCATATCCATTGAAGTATAATTAGTAATTTCTTTCTCTCAATGTGTATTTCATTTTGGACACTGCCTAGACTTTGAAATGACTGGTGTTCCATAATGAAGGAAATGGATGTAAGTGAGATCCATGGATCTCTTGCTTATTTTGAACTTAGAGGTTTTGTAGAGCATAAGACATGGGACTGAAATGACACTGAGCCACAACCTTTGCAGACACACCTCCAAGGTAGCTCTCCCTCTGTTCTGGCACTGTAAACAACACAGACATGTTCAGAAGGCTGCTGGCAGTTGTTGGTTTGTTATTTTGGGTTTGCTTATCTACTCCATCACTCTGTCTGGACTTGGCGTCAGTAAAAGCATTTCTGTTTCAGAGCAGGAACAAGGAGCTGGGGTTTCTCCATCTGTCCCCTCACCCTGCTGCTGTACTGATACAATGTGTGGCAGTCTTAGGGCACATGGAATCACACACAGATGCCAGGTAATATCCTACTTTCCAAGCACATTTTCAGACCGTGTACTCCTCTCTCCACCTTTATCATGTATCCCTTCTCTTGTTGGACATCCCTGTAGCTCCAGCCCAATAGAAAGAGGGATGAGCTAAACAAGAGTTCTGCCAAAGTCCACACATTGAGTGTTTGCTGGGGTTCAGGGTGGTATCTTAAGGATTTTTTGACAGGTCTGGCTTACATCAGTCAAGAACAGAGTACTGCTTCTGGAAAACAGCACTGGGGAGTGAAAAAATAAGTGTTTGCTGCACTGCATTTGTGTAAATTCAGACACTCCCTCTCTTTGCCAGGCTCAGTGCTGAAGCCAGGCCCACACTGTGGCCCCTGGCCAGCAGAGCTGTGCTGCCCATGGCCAGAAGGATGCTCTGCTGGGTTGCTGTCCTGGTGCCTGCACACCCCACACAGGATGGCCCTGCTGTGCTCTCCCTGGCTTTGGGGGCTTTGGGGTGGGCACTGATCTAAAACCTCTGTAGCAGCACCACAAAATTGCTCTACTGCTGTTTCTCTGCACTTAGAAAGGCTTTTGTAGAGCTGCCCTTGGCATCTTGGGCCTGAATAAACCAGGCTGTTATCAGAGCAATTTCAACAGCTGATTTTTCAGGGCAAGTCACATAATGCTTCTAATTTAAACAAGTAAGAACAAATGGAGTCTATTCAAAACTACTCTTTCTTCAGTGAACAAAAGCTTACAAATCATGCAAGAAAATAATTAACAGTAAGAGTTTACAAAAGCCCCCAGTGATAGAATCCCTTTATTTTCGGTGTGTGCACAGGTAAGACCAATCCATTCCTCAGTCCCCTTTGTCCTTACATTCACCTTGAGTAGCATCCCACATGGTGGAAATTTTCCAAACAAAAAATAGATTTGTCACCACTGTCATTTTCTTACCAGAGCAGATGTTAAGGAAATGTAGTCCTGACTTAAATATGAAAATACTGTTTGATCACTCAGATAACTACATTCCTGGCCCCATGTGTGGGGCTTATCATTTAGCAACGCATATTTCTTACACAGAAGTCATTAGCATAGATATTTATTATTATTATTATTTGTTCATTTCCAACAAGCCTATATTTGTGTTGCTTCTTTGACATTTTCATCATTTGCTAGTGCCACCTGGGTTAACATTCAGTTAATGACACAAGTGACTTGAAACAGTAAATAGTTGTGCAATTTATAAACTGCAATATAAACAAAACAAAACAAAACATGGTTATGGTAAGTCCTGCTTTGAATCTGAAGCTTTTGATTGATTAAAAGTTTAAAGCACAAATTGTATTTTCTGAACAGAGGAGCTTTCTTAATCACATTTTGCCTTTGCTGAAAAGTACCATCTGTTTATAATTTCAGAAAAGACACTTGTTGATTGTGTTAATTTCTCAAGAAAGCTCCATTCACTTATAATTAAGGGTGCTCACTTGGCAGTTTGGTGAACAGCAGTCCTTTGTTTATTCACAAAGCCAGCCATGTGCAGGCAGCACACTAAGTCTTGCTCTCTTACCCTCCTTCATCACATACCCAAGCAGATTCTTGCTGCCAATTAAATCTGGGCCATCTTTTTGGGCAGAGGATGTGTGGTGAGATTACAGTTTGTCCTTGTGTAAAATCTTTTGGATGAATATGGAGGAGTGTTTAACACCATCATCAGTGGGTGGGCAAACACCTCTGGCTTTGTGTCAGTACCCTGTGGCTGGATCTGTCAGGCAACAGCCTGGCATCATCCTGGATCCCATCCACTCACCTTCATTTATTCTTCTCTTCTCTTCTCTTCTCTTCTCTTCTCTTCTCTTCTCTTCTCTTCTCTTCTCTTCTCTTCTCTTCTCTTCTCTTCTCTTCTCTTCTCTTCTCTTCTCTTCTCTTCTCTTCTCTTCTCTCTCTCTCTCCTCTCCTCTCCTCTCCTCTCCTCTCCTCTCCTCTCCTCTCCTCTCCTCTCCTCTCCTCTCCTCTCCTCTCCTCTCCCTCCATTCACTGACTGTTCTGGTATGGGGACACCCTGTTTGAATGCCTCAAAATGAGACTGACAGCAGTGACCAGCAGCTGGCTCTAAACTCGTGCCCAATGTGCACCACAAGCTGGTACTTTGGGAGGACTTCAGGATCTTTGAGGAATGATTTTGGACCTTCAAAGGCAGCAAGGCTCCAGGCTTGCAATAGGACTGAAAAATGCACCTGGGGTCACACCAGGATTCTTTTGCTCAGGGCTGTCACTCTCAAAGAGAAGGACCTAAGCAGATGGGTGTAGCCTGATCAAAGACCAAGTCCTCAGCCAGCCAGGATGGCAGCCACAGGCAGCTTCTACTCAGCCATTCACATCATGTCAGCTTTGCCCAGGTGACATGTAGAAACCTGCCAGGGTCTTTGACAAAAATGAAGCCCATTTAAAAATCCAGAGTACTGCAATTGCTCAGGTTTATCAAATTTATCAAATAAATTGTGTGAAGGAAGTGGACTGAAAGCACTACAAAAGTTTTAATTAAAATTTATTTCAGTGCATAAAAGGAAACAACCAACTTTTATAATTAAATCTTGGCAAAAGGATTTTAATGAAATGCCAGCGCACAAATTGCATTAATTGTGAAAAGCTACTCAATATGGCTTTCTCTGCTGCTTTGCTGATAGAGTAGGAAGAAGGATGAAAACACCATGCCAAAACCTCTCTGCACAGGAGTGGATATTAGTCACTTCAAATTCTTTCCTGTTTAATAGAAGGCATTAGCTTAACTTTCAGAGGGAGGAAAGTAATGTTCTCAGTGGTGAAAAACAGCTGGGTATCATTAATGGCTTGAAAGTGGAGGTGGTGCTTTCAGCACTTCCATTTCACTTCCTCCTCCCTTCTGCCTCGTTTTCAGAGCCATAGCTTTATTTTCCCTGCTCTCACTTAACTGACTCCTAATTACAGCCTTCTGGCAAAATGAAGCTGGATTTTTGGAGGTTTCCTTCTATATCTTGTCAAGCAAGGCACCAGTGGCATAATGTTCAACAGATTTGCTTTTCCTCTGGGTTATGTGTCTTTTGTTGTCTGAACCACTTCACAAAAAATGTGAGAGAAGCTCTTCTACATCACCTGTGCTCAAACCCCCTCACTCCTGACCCCTCCACAAGTGGAGCTGTAACTTTGATATCAAAAGGAAGGACTTTTATTATGTTCCCTCTTTCTCCATCAATGGCTCTTGCCCCCACGATGGTGGCTGCAGCCCCTGTGCATCTGCTCTGCAGAGCCCTTGCTCTCCCCTTGCCCTGCCCCAAAGCCACAGCTGGAGCTGGGTGCTGCACATCAGAGGGGACATTTTCCTCCTCTTGTCCCAAATCTGTTCATCGTCCTTTCTGCGATCCACTGGCAAGAGGAAAGGCAAATAGAAACACTTTTTTATGTGGCCTAGTCTTTCTCTCTACTAATTTTTTGTGCTTGTCTTTGCAGATTAAGAAATTTTGATGGTTTCTGAGAAATAAGAAAGGGAAAGGCTCGGCCTTTTGCAGCAGGAGTTGTCAAGCAAAGATGAATTTCATTGGGGCAGTGCAATAGCTGAAGACCAGATTTTGCAGGGTTAGCTCCAGTCAGAGACAAAACGCCATCATTAAGGGTATGTCTGGAAAAGGTCATAAAACAGAATAATTGTCAGCCTGTGTCTATTTGTTCCCTCCCATGGCCAGGATCCAGTGTTATCTGGATATTACTGTTCAGTCTTATATTAAAGATGAACTTTCCTGTTCCCTTCCATACTCCTCTACCTGATATGTGCTTTTCTCCTGATTACTGCTCATTCCTTTGGCAATAGCAGACCCTGATGCCCTTTGTTTTATGCATTGGGAAAAGCCCTGGGGGCACTCCTGGGAGATCAATAAATGAGTCACAGCCCGTGGCACTTAATTATTTACAGCTGTGCCCCAACCAGGTTTCAGTGATGCAGCTGTGGTTGAAGGTAAAGCTCTCAATTAATAAATGGCTCATCCCAGAGGGATGGGGGGTGGATGTTCTTCACTGCCACCAGCTCCTCTGTTACTGCCAGCCTTTCATTGGTGAGGAAAGCCAGGAGGTCTCACCACTGCCCCAGGGATGGAGCATTTACCAAATGAGGCAGGTGCACATCCCAAGGAACACAGGCAGGATGAAGGGTTTATTCCCTTCCTCCAGGGACTACAACTGGTTTCTCAGCCACTGAGGTTTTGCTGTTCTACTTTCTCCTTCCCTAGGGATCACTTTTCCACTTAAGGGGATTACCCTTGTTAACTTTAATTATTTTAATACTAGTTTCTCAGTGCTTAGAGTTCTGGATTAAAGGTATCAGTTGCAGGTAGAGTTATGTGTATATTGTAGTATATGGTAGAGATAATTCATGCTATTTATGTATAAAATATTGTAAAATCCAAGCTATGTCTTTCACCACCCTAGCTGGGAGCAGAGTCTTATATTTACTCAATTAGTTCCCAGACAATGTTAAGAATCAAGTCTGTTAATGTATGAATGGAACCTTCCCAGGCCATGATTGCTGACTTCCCTGGCATGTCAGGGCCACTCACAGGGACCTGCACCTGGGAGATTGCACCTACCACACTCAAGCACCTGGTGCCACTCTGCTGCATGTGAATGCAGGCTCTTCCCAAGGCTTCAGACAGCCATCCAGACACCTGGACTCACTTTTGTCCGTTCCTGCACATGGATGGCCCCAGTCCAAACGTGAAGGGACACAAAGGAACATTTGGTCATCCCTGCCTCAGGCAGAATAAACTGTATATAAGCTGGCTGCATGGAGCACTCGGGGTGACCCACGGGGAGACGCTGGCACTTTGTGGGTCTGATCCAGGCTCACCCAGCGCCGCCACCCGGGGCTGGCACTGCCTTGGCTGTGGTGGTTTTTTTCTCCAAATTCTATTTTGTTAACGATCTAATAAATCATTGCTAAATTTTCTTATAAATTTGGTTTCCGATTTGATCATTTATAACATATGTATGAATTTTATAGTGTATATGTACGTATTTTATAGTTTCTCCTTTTCACCTCTTTTCAAGCTTCAAGGAGAAGATAAATATATTTTTCAAATCATGTAGTGTTTGTGTTGTTGGACTTGGCAGCATGTTTATGTCCTCTAATTGGACTTTGGAAGACAACTCTCAGACAGAAGGTCTGTTGGGTATCAAGGGACTATCTTCTTTTACATAACTTTCCTTTTTATCTGTGATGTAGTGTGAGTGTGTCAGGATTATTCTACTTTGTTATAAATGATCAAATCGGAAACCAAATTTATAAGAAAATTTAGCAATGATTTATTAGATCGTTAACAAAATAGAATTTGGAGAAAAAAACCACCACAGCCAAGGCAGCGTCAGCCCCCGGGTGGCGGCGCTGGGTGAGCCTGGATCAGACCCACAAAGTGTCAGCGTCTCCCCGGTGGGTCACCCCGAGTGCTCCATGCAGCCAGCTTATATACAGTTTATTCTGCCTGAGGCAGAGATGACCAAATGTTCCTTTGTGTCCCTTCACATTTGGACTGGGGCCATCCATGTGCAGGAACGGACAAAAGTGAGTCCAGGTGTCTGGATGGCTGTCTGAACCCTTGGGAAGAGCCTGCATTCACATGCAGCAGAGTGGCACCGGTGCTTGAGTGTGGTAGGTGCAATCTCCCAGGTGCAGGTCCCTGTGAGTGGCCCTGACATGCCAGGGAAGTCAGCAATCATGGCCCGGGAAGGTTCCATTCATACATTAACAGACTTGATCTTAACACTGTCCAGGAACTAATTGAGTAAATATAAGACTCTGCTCCCAGCTAGGTGGTCAAAGACATAGCTTGGATTTTACAATATTTTATACATAAATAGCATTAATTGTCTCTATCATATACTACATACTTGAAGTTTATTATTTTTACATTCCCTCCTTTTATGAAGTGTTGAAAGAAAATCTTACAGTTATAGTGCTTCATACAGTTTTAATACATCAAACAGGTGATTTTTATTTTTGACTCCCTTTTAAAATTAAATGGTATTTTCTGCTTTTTAGGATTTGATCTGTAACATGATGAGTCATTGGAAAATTGTAGTTTGATGTTTTTATTCTGGTGGGGGCACAGGAAAGTGAATACAGCAGTTCCTTGTTAGAATGCAAGAAGTTCGCAAATTATTCTAAAATCAAAATGTGAGTAGGTGGATGAATACACAAACTCCTGGCAATTATTGTGCTTTCCAGACTGCATGGTGGGACTTGTATTATTTATATTCTGTCACAGATCTATTACCTGCTACCTGTGATGAGCCATCAGCCTCCAGATTAACTTTTGAGCCAGTGTGCTTTTCCTTGCATGATCATTTTTGTTTCAAAATAACCCTCATTCTCTTCCTGCTGCTCCTGATGGGGCTAATGAGCAAAGCTTGTCCAAAATACCCCAAATGCAGTTAAAACCCCAGAATTTAATTGCTGGTTAGAAAAAAACTTCTGCTGAGAACATTTCTATTCCAAGCCCTGAATAGTCATTTAAAATCACCCAAGTGATGTTTGTGTAACTCCTTTGGGATAAATATTTTATAGTGGGCCATTTATTTGGTCCCTAAATGTCTTTGGGGTTTGCTCAGGTCTTCTTTGTCATGAATAACCCAATTTACACCTGAATAACTTCTTTGGTCATTTTTCAAATACTGAAGCTTCATTAGAGAAATTGGGGATAAATGGGAATGAGGGATAAGTGGGAGTAGGTTTTGGGGGAATGAGGGACAAGTGGGAGTAAGTTTTGGGGATGTGAGCCCATGCCTGGGTTTTGACTGGGCCCTGAGTAGCTCTAATGAAATGTTTGCCCCAGCAGTTATCAACTCTATGAATTGGGATCAAGACAGGATGTTTTCCCCTTATTTTCCTCACTAGTAAGAGCAGTTTGGCAGTGCCCAAGAACATCTTTTTTCTCCTTCCCATAACTAAATACGCTGGTTTGAAAGTAAACCGGTGGGAGAAATGGGCCCCACACAAAAACCTTGTCAAAAACAGTGGTGCTCTTGTGGAAGGTCTGGTCCTCCTCTGGATCTGCCCAGTGGTGGCTGTTCCAAGTCCCCAAAGTGCCCAGATTACATATGGCCAAATTCAGGCAGGAAGGTTCAATATCTCCCCCAGGACAGGGAATTTCACAGTGGAATGATGTAATCCTATGACTCACAGGATATTTTGGGGGCTCCCTGATGGCCTCCGTGCTTACAGCTGCCCACTGGGGCCATTGGCAGAGCTAAACCCCTCAGGCACGGGGGAGCTGTCACAGCTGGAGAAATTTGTGCAGACAAAGAAACACTGCCCTGCCAGAGGGTCTGCCCCTTCCCCTTATCTGACACCTGCTTGCAGGGTCTGCCCCTTCCCCTTATCTGACACCTGCTTGCCCCGGGCAGCTCCTGGGAATGCCATTGGGAGCCATCAGGGATAATGCAGTGGGAGTAGGAGCCATGGTCTGGTTACACCCCAGTTGTAACCCAGCACATGAAACAATAGATGAAGTGTAGAGAGTGGAAGTAGAGATGATGAAAGTAATCCACTGGAGGTTTCAGTAGCTCTGTTCCCAGAAAATCCTGCGCAGTCACCACGGGCACAAGAATTGCTTTGTGGTTTTTGGTTTTTTTCTGTCACTCCTGGCTGGTGGGACTGGGGATCTGCTGGGCAGGGCTGACCCTGGTGGCACTTCCCACTGCCTGGCATCACCAGTCATCCTGCAGGCTTCAGCAGGCTGGGGTGTCCCTGGCGAGGCTGTGTGTGCACCCCATTGCACCTTTGCTTCAGGTGAGGGCTGCTGGTGGGAGGATGATGATGGACTGAAGTGAAGAAGAAGCTGTCAGTCCCTCACCCCAGTCACCCTTTCTGCCTGACATGGACCTCCCACAGCAGTGGTGCACACAGGATTCACCCTGCTCCTGCCCAGGCACGAGCCTCTAACAATGCTACAAATTCTGCATTTACTGGGCAATCGTTCTGTTCTTGTATTACCTGCTAAGGGAAAACCTTTTCTTGTTTTGTTCTTAGTAAATGCAACTCAGGAAAAGTTTTACTTCGATTTTAAGAGGAAGAAAGTTATTATCTTTTCAGCCTGGGGAAGAAAAGGATCAGGGAGATTTCAGAGTGGTATTCTAGCATCTTAAGTGGGCTTATCAAAAAGAGGGAGAGGAACTTTTTATATGGGGACAGAGCAACAGGACAAATGGTTTTAAAGTGAAAAAAGGCAGGTTTAGAGCAGATGTTAGGAAGAAATTGTTCCCTGTGAGGGTGGTGAGGCACTGGCACAGCTGCCCAGAGAAGCTGTGGGTGCCCCATCCCTGGCAGTGCCCCAGGCCAGGCTGGATGGGGCCCTGAGCAAACTGGGATGGTGAGTGGCATCTCTGCCAGGGCAGGGGAGCTGGAAATGGATGACCTTTAAGGCCCCTTCCAACCTAAACAACTCTATGATTCCATGACTTTAAATTCTACAAGGTACATCAATGATTTCCTGGCAATTTATAAACTCCTTTCCTCCAGCACTGAAACTTTGATGCATCTTTTCTATGGAATGAAGCTGGAGTTTAAATCAAAGGGATCTGTTTGTTGCTATCTGCTACTGCATCTCTATCTGAAATTTGATTTTGCAACTAAACAAAATTATTGATGCCATTTGATAGCTTAAGAATCTCATAAAAAACCTATAAAGGAATAGTTCATTTTGTTTATAATCTAATCATTATTTAAGATAAATATCTGTAAGATATTTATCAAAAGATGTCTAGTCATTACTTTTATTGTATTTCATCTTGTGCTTTCCCCATCTTTTAGCTGAAGGACACTAAAGGATTTCAGTTTTCCCTGACAGTGCATTTTTTCTTTAAGGACAGGCAAATGAAAAATAATAATACCCAGGACAAAGTGCTGGATGTAATAGCTCTGATCCAGGGAAATGTCTTCATTCAGAAAAGGATTTTAACTGTATTTTAACATTATCATCAGCTTCAGTGAGAAAGAAGAAGGTGTGTGTTTCCAGAATAAAAAACCAGCTTTGAACAATTTGCATGCTTAGTCCTTCTCCCCAGGAGGGACAGGAGAGTTCCTTGATGAATGAGAACAATGAGAACAATGAATATTCAGATCAGTGCAGCGCCTCTCCAGTCCTTTCAGGAGACCTGGTAAAAATAGACAGATCAAATAGAGGTAGGGGAAATCTCAGGGTGTATCTCACATCATCACTGGCTCTTTGAAAAACAGAGGGGCCTGAAGCAAAGTGAAACCAGTAAATGCAAAGGCAGGATGGCAAAACTGGAGTAAGAATTTCTCAGGGAATAAAAACAAAAAGCTTGAAAAAGTAATAAATGTCTCATTCCCTTAAATTCTGAAAAGAGTTTAATCAGTAGTGGGAAGGGTACCAAAAATTTCTGTATCTCAGTATTGATTTTTATGCTATGCTTATCCTTTGAAAGGCACAAGCAGGTCATTACTGAATCAAAGAGAAGAGCCCTGAAAAGCTGAGGACTTTTATCACCCTCAAAAGCTACCTATTTGTCACTCAAGATCACAGTGAACATTTATTTTTGGAAAACCATTAGTTCCTTGTAGCATGCAAGGGAGAGCAGTCCTGGCTGTCAGACAACAAGCCTGATGTTTCTGTTGCTGTGTGAGAGGGTTCATACATCATCCTTTCTGTTCCAAAAGAAGATTATTTCTCAGGCCTAACAAATAATTTATTAATTTACTTTGGCTTTTCAGTTAATGATTACCCAGCATTGCACCACAGCAGGTTTGTGACTCTCTTTAATACAACTCTATGTACAACCCATGGCATTTACATGTTGGACTTTGTATAAATAAACTCTGGACTAACCAGAGGCTCTGTAAAAGAAAACAAATACCGTGCCCATGGTTAAAAATTTCCCCCTCCCCTGAGGAAACTTGCAAAGCTCTGCATTTGTGTGAGGTTTTCAGGGCTTGGACTGCTCACTGCTGGGTTTCCCACATGGATCCTCCTGCCAAAGGACAATGTGCAGCCCTGTTGTAGCAGCAGTAGCCAAAATGCCCGTTGTGCAATGTTTATTTTACAACTTCTCTTTATTAGCTTGCCAGCCAGCCTCTGTTTAATTACAGTTTAAACTTAAGTGCTTGGAAAAAAACAAACAACTCTCTCCCTTTTTCAGTATCTAATTTCTGTGCCCTCTCTGCTTTATGAGTACTTTTTCTTAGCCCTTTCTTTTTCTTCTATTGCTTCTTTCTTCTATTGCTTCAGACATTTTCTTTGAATATTAAATATACAGTAGGACATAAAGAACAAGGAAATCTCCAAGTTAAGCCTTCTATCTCATTATGCTTTGCAATTTCATTTCAGTTTTTCTTCTAATAGCCTACCAAGATCATGACAAACTGCTCCAGAGAAACCTTTTCTCTCAACAGAGATCAAATTATTGTCTTGGGGTAAAAACCAGGAGTTGTTTAGGGAGTGATAAATTAACACCATGACAGTTCATAATAAATGTCCTGGAAAAGCTGACTCTGTGCATGAGATTGAGGGGAATGTGCTGTGAAGGGCTGAGCAGCACCAGAGTGGGTCAGAGCCCCAGCTCTGCCTGGCTGCACCTGGATCCTCTGAGTAAAGCAGGACTAAACTGGTTAAATTCATTCTGTGTTATTCTGGGGAGTTGTGAAGATTAGGAAAAAGAAAAGAAATAAAACCCCAATTCCCCAAAACCCTTGCCAATTTGGTTCTTCTTTTTTGCAGGTAAAAGATGATGGGGATGTTAAAAATAGCATGGTGTCTATAATTTATTCAGTTGTTTTTATTTCAGGTTTTGATGCCCCAGTTAATAGAGTTGGTATTCAGGTTTTCTTTGAAAAAATAATTTCAAACTTTCCCTGCAGAGAGGGATTATTTGACAAGGGCTTTTTGATGAGAGTCTGCTTTAATAATTCTGTGAGCTGCAGTAAAAGAGAGTTACAGTGAACCTGAAACTCAACCCCAGCATCTTTTATATTCTTCCAGTGTCTAATGTCTGTAATTTACATAGAATCTGCTCTGATGATTTTTTCTCTTTGTGAAAAAAAAATGCTTCTTTTGCTCTTTTAATCAGACAACTGCTTCCTCTTGTATTATTGACAGGTTTTGCCAGACAAAGTGGGGAAAATTTAGGTTGTACAGTTTCATTTCTTCTCCATTTTGAAAGATGTGATTATTCTGTTGATTTTTTTTTTCTAAAGATTATAGGTCTTCAGGTAGAGAGCTTTAAACAGTAATTATTCCTTTCAGGATGAAAGGGGGAATAAATGGACTTGTAGGTATTTGCTATTTACATTGATGACATTCAGCCTTGCTCTAAATGTCTTGTCATTGTGGTTACAAGATAAAGTAACCTCTGTGTTTTGGCACCAAATTTTGCTGCCTTTCTTAATGCACACAGTGCAAGCTGTCAAAACAAGTAACAAATAGAATGAAAAGGAAACACTGAAATGTGTAGAAGGCATAGACAAAAACTCTTTTTCTTATTGAAAAGAGAACTGAGCACAGGAACCAAAGAGACTTTTTCCATTAATACTCTTCCCTGAATTTCCATTATTGAAAAGGTGCTTTAGTGCTGAAAATCAGAAGTTGCATTAATATTAGAGCTGATTTATTCCATATTTTCCTGCTAAATAAAATTGGCTTCTATAAATAAATAGACCTGCGTGTTCCAGGCTAATACCCTTTTACTCTGTGTTGTAATCTCTCTAAGTGCTGCAGTTCAGATATTCCAGGAATGCACATGGAACCCTGACTGCTGGCCACTCTGCTCCTTGCATTCTCATAAATATTCCTGTAAAGCATCTTAGGAGTTGTCACACATCCAAATCAGCACTAGGCAGCTCTCAGTAAATGTTTTGCTTGTGTTCTACATTGTGTCAGGCAGAATTACATGAGTACCCAAAATTCAGATAGCTTCAGATAACATGAGACAAAAAAAGAATTTTTTTTTCTATTTTTTCTAATTTCTATTTTTAATAGAATACGATTAAAACCTGTGAGATTGTTGTTTTATTTACCCCAAGGCTCTAATTTGGGGCAGTAATACAGAGGGCATACCTGTGGCAAACTGGATTCTTGCAGAAGTTTTAGAGGGAGGCAGATTTTTTTTATTTTCCTTTGTAAGCTTGGTTTTGAAACCTTCTCCTTGTACCTTACCCTAAGAATTTTAATGAAATCAATTTTGTGCCAGAGGCTCTGTTTCAGTGTGAAAAATGCCATTGCAAGCTTGACACTGAAGACATGATTTCTTGTGAGCATAAACTCATGCACTAATAAAGTAATATTCAATTGGGGCTGCTATACACAGGCTCAGCCCCAGCAATTTCACAGCTGGTTTTGGCTGAGTTGGTTCATATCCATTGTGGGGGATAATTCAATTTGAATGGACTGAAGGCAAACATCTTTTACCTTGCTCTTCTGGATTTATTAAGACTTTCCATTTACCTATTTTAATTTCAAGAAAAATGGTAATGACCAGCTAGGCATATTTTATCTGTCCACAGAGGGGGCCATGGTTTCTTCTACCTCAGTACATTAATAATGGTAATTTGTTTGTTTCTAGTTTTGATGTAGGAAAGGCTGATTTCCTTTATTTTCAAGGCTTGTATTATGTATACTGAACCTTTTCTTTAACCAGTTAACATATGTAAATCATAAGGAACTGGACTTGGATGACCCTTGTAGGTCCCTTCCAACTCAGGATATTTTATGATTGTGTAATTCTATAAAGTAGTTAATTCACACTATATTGGCATTTGTTAGAGCAGATTTTTCTAACAGCACCTAGAAGTTGATGTAGTGTTTTTAACCATGAACCATGACTTGTTCCCAATGATTTCCTCCAGCAGCTGCCCAGTGGCTGGCACTGAGATGAAGACTGTGCAGAATTAATGCTGGTGCCTGGGACTGATCAGGAAAGCAGTGCTGGTGTTTGCTGGCAGGGTGGCCAATGCCATGGCTGGGGTCACACCGGGGTGTGACAGGTTTGGGCTCAGCTCCTGGTGGGTGACACTGGGCCAGGGCAGTGTTTGTTCCTGTGGTTCACCCCTTCAGGGGGGCAGCAGCAATGCTCTGCTGCTGGCAGAGGATATTGTGGGAATGTGCTGGCTCCAGTGCTGTCCTCTTGAAGGTCAGCTGCTGAACTGCTCAAAAATAGCTTCCCTTCCCTTGTTTTGTCAGGAAAGTACTTCATTATCCCAGCTCAGGATTAATGGAACTGTTTGATGAGTCTGCTTGGGAGAGAGGGAAAGAAAAGCTTTCCAGGCATCCCTCTGGCTTATGGCTTATCTCAGCTTTAACAAGTGACACAGCAGCAGGGCTGACCTCCAGAGCAGGGTGCTCAGCAGGTTTGTACTTGGTAATTTCACTGCCTCTAGCAAAGGACTGATGATATCAGCAGGTTTGCTCTGCACAGGGCTGTGCATGTGGATCTTCATGAAACTCAGTAAAACTGACCACTGAGCCCCTAGAAAGACAAGACATCACCCTGGGAGCCCCATAGCTACAGATACAATGCCTGTCTCTGAATATAAATTTATTCCATGACACGATCAAGGTGCACTTTGTCATATTCCAGAAATTTACCTTGTATTGTGTGGTTTTGCCAGGATTTGGAAGGGAAAGCTTTGGCTGAGTGGCAGCCTTGGTGTTACAAGCAAAAATTGGTGCAGCCTTAGCTGTGGCCTGGCATGGCTCACAGATCAATGCCCACTGCAGTCTCAGATGCTGAGAACACAAACAATCTACACATTGTAAGCACCAGAAGTCAATTAATTCCCAGAAGGCAAAAAGTTGGTTTCTCTGCAGTTAGAACTGAACAAGAAGTTAAGGAGTGCAGTTGCTCTATCCTCCTTTCCCTGGCTTTCAGGCTGTTACACAAACATTGCAAAGATCAGGTTTCTCTAGGCACTCACACCACCCTTTACCATTCATTCCAGGCCATTCTGGTTTATTTGGATGTAGGATTAAGTGTTTGGGCACAAGCGGAAATGCTGATTGGTTTTAGACACCTTCAGGAACCAGGGATGCTGCAGAGCAGATTGTATGAGTTCATCTCTAGGGCTTCAATTCCTTTAAATTTGTCCAGGTAAATATCTGGACTCTTGCAATTCAAGAAATCTTTTACTGACAGTTTTTAGGTCCTGTAGCTCACTGTGGACACTGACATGTCAGTGGAAATGGTTCAAAACTGCATTAGAGGAGATTTAGATGGGTGTTAGCAGGCATTTCTTTACTGAAAGGGTGGCCAAACCTGGACCAGGCTTCCGGAGAGGTGATGGATGCCCCAGGGCTGTCAGTGTTTCAAAGGCTTTGGACAATGCCCAGAACGATTTGCTTTAACCTGCTCAGCTTGAGGTGATCAATTCAGTGTATGCAAGGGATCAGCCCCTCTGGGAGCAGCTCCAAGCAACCAGCAAACTGAATTATTTTATATTTGTGTACACACACATCTACCCTCCCAAACATCCTGCTAGCAGGGCAGGTAAAGATCAGGTAAAACTATCAATATCTTTTTATCAGATGTAAAGAAAACCAAAACAGATATGAGTATCCATCTTGTGGTTCATGTCATGGATACTCCCTTTGTGAGGAACTTTTTCCTTTGTTAAATTCAGTAATTCAACAGCAGTGGAACAACACAAAACTCCAGATATTGGAAAGAGAGAAATAAAAGAACAAATTACCTTGGAGAGGCCCATGCATGGAACCAATGTAAATTGAGACTAATTCATATTAGTTTATTCATATTATTCATATAATTCATATTGGTTTTGCTTTCAAAATCTGTCAGGGATGATAAAACTCAGAGCAGGAGTTCAGGGTTTCAGAGCCTGAAGGCTCAGGATTTGCCCAGGATTCAGAGCAGGTTTTAACTGCTCCCATGGCCACAAAGCTGGAGATTTTGCCTCCTACTCCTCCCATTTCTCCTCCTGGGAGGAACAGGGCACTGTTTCAGTGCTCAAGTAATACTGTTGTTCTCTGTAGGGAATGTCTGAAATCTTAGAAAAGGACTTTGGGATTAAGCTGTCAGAAATCCTGAACTACTGCAGTGTGGGAATAAATGTGACCTAAAGACTAAGTTTGTCTTGAAGGAGTTTTAGATTTTACCAGCACCTTCTCCTGTCAAAGTTGATGAGCAAAACCAAATCATATAATGTACTAGTGCACCTTTCAGAATTAGTGCAGCACATCTGGCAGCCTTACCTTATAAAAAAAAAATAAAAATAAGAAAAAAGAAAAAATCACTAGGGTTTTCAGTGAAGGTGCAACATTTAGGGCCTTAATCTAGATTATATCTCTCCATACAGCACATGAAGGGGCTTTATCTGCTGCAGACTTCTCATTCTTGATATTTGAAATGGTGGCAAACTGAATATGCTACCTGGTAGAATGTTTATATTGGTGCATTCCTGAGAATCATCCCTGAGCTAATGAGCTGCATTGTGCTGTGCACCCCCTTGAGTAGGAAAGAGGAAATCAGAGAGATAATTAGGCTGTTTAATTTCTATTTATTTATTACAAGATAATATTGAAAGTATGATTTATATTTTATCTGACCCTTTTTCATGGCTTTTGAGAAGAGGGCAACAAGGGCACAGTGACAATAATGGCAAAGTTGGTGGTCAAGTGCCCTCCCCAGCATGCTTGCAGATGACACCAAGCTGAGTAATGCAGGTGACAAACCCAAAGGACAGGAGAGCATCCAGAGGGACCTGGACAAGCTTGAGAAGTGGCACCATGGGAATCTCATGCAGTTTAACAGGACCAAGGGCTGGTGCTGCACCTGGCCTGGGCAATCCCAGGCAGCAGCTCAGGCTGGGGGAAGAGCTGCAGGAAAGGACTTGGGAGAGCTGCTGGATCAGAGGCTGGCCTTGAGCCAGCCATGGGCCCTTGTAACCCAGAAAACAAATGGTGTCCTGGGCTGCATCAAAGAGGGGGGCCAGCAGGTCCAGGGAACTGATTGTCTCCCACCTGGAAACATAACCACTACCAGCAGAAGTTAATCCCAATGTCCTGAACGCAGTATTTAATGTAAATAACTACACCAAGGTACCAACACATCTTTCTCTTGATGTTCCTCACTATCACCTTACTTTTCTCACACCTGAATACTGAATATTATCAATAAAAATAGCAACTGGCTGTAGTTCTTCACAAATTCTGTCACTAAACTCTTAAATCTGCACAGTTTCAAAAGGAGTAACTCAGATTGGCTGCCCCAAGATCAGAGGCAGAGAAGCAAACGCTCTGAGAAGTGACCAGGACCATGAGAGGAGCTCATGCTTGAGGGTGCTGGGATTTCTGAGTCCTAATGGCACAGCACAAGTGTTGACCTCTTCCCATAGGAAAGTGGCATGGCAGGTGTATCACACACATCTAGGTCACACATGAGTGCGTGTGTGTGTCTGTCCCAGGGTAGTGACCCACAGGAGCCTGGAGAGGCCTTTGCCTGCAACTGGCAAAGGTGGGTGGAAAAATGTGATAGCTGAAAAAGAACATGAGCTTACAACGATCTGAACCTCTGCAGAAGCTAGAAAAACCCAGACAAGACAACATTAGTTTCTGGGAGACTGTAAGTTATTCCTCTGGATATGGAAGATGTCCTTCATTTATCAGGGCAGAGAATTTCTTTCAAAACAGTTTCCTTTTTAGAACAAATGTAATGCCAGTAGAATTTGTGAGCTGGAAAAAGAGCAAAGTGGTTATCTTTCACTTCCAGTTTTAAGGAACAGCTTTGAAAACTACTGGGAAACATTTACACACTCTGCATTCATTGCTGCAATAAACTTGCTTTCATTTTTAAAGCCAAGCAACAGCACGTGGGAATTCCACACACTTGGTGGTTTTTATAGCTCATGAAAACATCTGCATTTCCCTCCTTGGGGCACAGATGATTTGAGTCTCACCCAGAATACTGAAATAGTGTAGCCATATTGTGGCATTCATATTTTCTGGAAAAATCCCTTCGCTAAGGATTTTTCTCCTGGGAAGCTGAGAAGACTCAGAGGAAAAGGAAAACAATAATTATCTGATTTGCTTCTCCTATGTTTTGCTGCTTTGGAATGTGTTTGGAGATTGTTTACCAAGAGGTGGTTGTTTCATTGGATTCTGGTGTGAGTTGTTTTGACTCATTGGCCAATCAGGGTCAAGGCTGTGTCGGGACTCTGGAGAGAGTCACGAGTTTTCATTATTATCTTTTAGCCTTCTGTAAGTATCCTTTCTGTAGTCTTTAGTATAGTTTAGCATAGCATTCTTAAATATAATATAGCATCATAAAATAATAAATTAGCCTTCTGAGAACATGGAGTCAGATGCATCATTCCTTCCTGCCATGGGGCACCCTGCAAATACAACACCATATTTAGTGTAACTCCCTGCTATTGCTGTGCTGCCATGGATGATCCTCACAGTGGATCCTGCCCAGGTGGGAGCACACAAACACACCCAGCAAGGATGTCCTGGCATCAAAAAAGATAAAAGGATGTCTGTTTGGGTTATGAACAACCAGTTTTGAGACAAAGGGAGGTTAGGGGGAAATGTAAAATCAGTTACCTGGAACAGCAACCAAGCCATGAGGCTTCAGGATCTGTGGTGATGAAAGTCACCCAAGACTCTCCACCACCAAAGATCTCACCATGAAGCAAAGCAAGGCACAAACAGAAACTTATTAAGAGAGAAGGATTCACCAGCTCTCATAAAGCACAAGTTCTTCTCTACAAAGTTTTCTCAGACCCTGCTTACTCCCATCACTCACCTGCAAAGTGTGTTTGTGTCACTCTCCCCATCCCTGGGGCTCAGGGGGCTCCTCCACGTGGATCTGACTGTGGGCAGTCACCAGGCACTCCCCAGCACACAGGTACTGCCAAAAGCAACTTCTGTCTTGTAAAAACATTGGATTTAACTCAATGGCTCAAAAGTAGAGAGTAATAATTTCAGGTGAAATAAAACATAATCCCTCAAGCCTGAAATGTGCAAGATTGGTTTGGGTTACTTTAGAACAATCCAGCAGAGAGCCACTGAGAATTTGGGATAAATGTTTGAGCTGTGACTATTCCATCACTGCAACCAACGCCAGAACTTGGCACCAATTGCAGAACACACTGTTGGGCTGTACCAGTCTGGAATCAAAATATTCAAAACCATGAAAACTTTCCCCACCTAGCAGCTTTTTTCCTGAAGTAGTCCATATTTTCCCTAAACTTCTTTTCCTAAAACTCCTCCAAAAAAATAAGAAGCCTTTAGTCAAAAATAAAGCAGCACCTACATTGCACATCTTTAATTCCCAGGCTTTGTGGCTTAGTTTCTAAAGCAGTAATGGAACCATATTGACTTTATTTTTAAGTAAACCAGGCAAGAGAGATTTTGCTAACTTCAAGAAGGAAGAAGGAACAATGAATCTATATTTTCAAAATGAAGCTTGCAAAAGCAGCAAATACATGCAAGGTTTTAAGTCTTGCCTACCTAGAAAATTACCTGCAGAGTTTTGTTGTTGCTGTTGTTTTGTTTTTGTTTAACTCAATACATAACTGTTTTCTAGAGAAACAGAGTATTTTCTGAAGCAGAGTGGTACCCCTGAAAAAGGCTTTTACAGGTCTGGCCTGGCTTTACTGTCAAACTAGAACACGTGACAATCACAGACCCTCCAGCTAAAAATTAACAAAGCCCCTTCTTTACCAGCTTCACAAGGTTTCCATAAAAATTCAGGCAGCCCACTTAACACTTTGAGTCCAACCATTCAGACAAAACCAGGTATCAACCACCTCCTTCAAAAAATGCACTTACAAGCAGAGATGGTGCAATAGAGAACACACAGCACCTGCCCATCACAGCATGGACTGTCCTCAGTAGAAGCAGCAGCACTGCATTCCAGGAATATTTACCAGACCACAGGACAAACTATCTCTCAAAGAACCACAGGTTTAAGACACTGTTCACAGCTGCCAAAACCAAGTTATCCTGAGGAATTAATCAACCAGTTTTATGCAATTCAGGCAGATCTGCCTCCTCATGACTTCAGGGAAACAAACAAAAAAAAAATGGTGACCTTATTAGACTGGTGTCTTTTGGCTCTGTGTGGTCTCTGTTAGCACAATATACTTTACAGGTATCTCAACTTTTGTATGTTCTTTTTTTTAATCTGTTTCAACTGAAAAAAATCAAATGCTAATTAAAATACAAATGTCTCCTGACACTGTGATAAAGTCAACTTAGCAAAAGGAATGCAGAATGAAGTTCTTACCTGTGTTTCCTGACTGAAGAGCAGCAGGTTTGCGAGCGGGAAGGAGCTGAAGGACCTTCAGTGCATGTGACCAGAACCCAGCAGGGGCAGAGCTCCGGAGCTCCTGAGCTGTGGGGAGCTGATGCCATGGAGAACACGGCCCTACAAAGCGCCTGCACCCACATTTGTGCACTTCCACCTCTCCCCCCTCTGCCAGAGCAGTGCCTTTCCAAGGGTTAAGGCAGCAGAGGCACTGGGTACTGCAGCCACCACCCGGCCCCAGCCCCGAGGGGCTGCAGCAGCAAAGCTGCTCTGGGAACAACCTTCTGTCCAAGGCAAGGGAGAGGTGCTGGGGCCCAGCTCACACCCTGAACATGCTATGTCCTGCTTCCACACCAGAGCTGCACACAATATCCATCATCAAAATGGGATTCCTGCTCATTCACATGCATGGGAACAGGATTTGGACCCCAGTTCAATATTCAGCAAATGCCTTATTGTACCTTATGATCACCAAAACAAAAACCCCAAAAGCCCTGAAACAAACTTGCTACAGCTACAGGTCCAAGTGGGAGACCAGAAACAATCAGGCTATGAAGGCCAAAAAAAGGCTGTACTTTAAAAATGTTTCCTACTACATACAAGAACAAATGCAGGATGTGATGTTTGCTTAGTTTTATTAATTTATTTTTGCAGGAATCTGCAACTTGGAGTATGCACTTTCTGGAGGTACCATGCATGCATAGCCTCTGAATGCTTTTATACAATTTCATCTCTTAGTAATAAGTTCATTCACAGCATACACAAATCTAGAATGTAGACACCATATATACAGGATTAAACAAGATCGTGTCTTCTTTTTTTTAATGAAAAAATTTAACAGGGTTTCACACAGCAGGAAGTATGGATTAGATACACTGGTGCCACCATAAATAAATAAGTTTCAAGAACACAGTTTTTTAAAATTGGTTTCAAAGATACTGGAAATCCAGGATTATAATATTGCATTAACTCCATTGATTTCTGATTATTCCAAGAAAAATATTTGCATTTATGGACATATACAGCAATGAAAGCCCCAACTGAAGAAATGTGGCAAAACTCAGTCATGTCTGGGTTCATGTAAGATTGACTTTTTGAAACAAAAACAAAGGCAGCTGCACACAGAGACAGTACTGACTGTGAGATGTGATATCTGTGCATGTCTTCCTTCCTCGCGGGATTTGGAGTCACTGCAGTACAGAGCACATCAATTCTGTGGTACCAAATTGGCTGTTGAATTCTTTGTGTCCAACCATCCACTTCTCATCAGGATAGTCATGTTCACATTCTAGGGTACACCACTGGATTTTAAAAGAACTATCATCCTGATGACAAGCTTGTTTTTAACATATTTAATATTCTCACATTCTTTTTTAAAACATTCTTTATTGTTTTTATTTTGTCCCCATTTCAACTCAAGTATTTCTAATTCAGTTTCAAGGGATTTTACAATCAATATTAAATGTAGAAGTATTTAGAAATTGAAAAAGTATTTAGAAATTGAAGTGAGAGATGTATAGCTGGGAGAGATAAAAGTAATTGAGAGAAAAGCTGGGTTTAAAAATAAAAACAAACATGATTCAGTAGTATATCATAATCAGAAAGTACTGAGACCAGCTCTTTTAAGAATTATTACACCTTTTCACCACACCTCCCATTTTTCAAGGGAAACACACACATACAACAGACACACAGATACACAATTCAATCTGATCTAAGACTACATTTTACAAAGTACTTCCTTTCCCTTTCCTTTCCCACCCCCTTCCTCTTCACCCAAACAAGACTAATAATTACACCAAATTAAAAGCAGATCCAAAGTTCAGGATTTCTTTTGGTTTACTATGTTCTGAATAATTTTCCACAAGCCCCACTCTAAATAAACTTTTAAAGAACTACAGTAGTATCCTATAATTAAAGGGAATTCATCTTAATAGCACAGTAAATATAAAATAAGCTTTATAAAATTTCAATGAACAATGAGATCATTTTCGAATAACTGAATGTCCAAGTCAGTTACAAACTCTACCAATCTAGTAGCATGGTTGAGGGAAAGCTCAGTCATTAAGGAAAAAAGAAAATACAAGTAGTGCATTAAATCAACAGCATCAGCATCCCAACATTCTCTCTCTCACTCACACACACACACAAGTTTTATACAATACAGTGCATTTTGTTGCCAGCTGACATTAGGGTTTTATGTGCATTCAATAAATATTCCATAAACCAATCTTTTTGGTATAATCTACAATTCAGTTGGGGTTTGAATGGCATCACCTGCTTTCAGAAGGAAAATGGATCTTCCAATATTCAAAATACAATTACATTCTAACAAACTAGAAATATTCAAGCACCATGTCAAGTCTTTACTATTAATGTTTGAGTATGGGCATTTACAAGTAAAAGAATACAACAGAAGGGTGTGGTGGTTTTCTTTCTTTGTTTGTACAAGCAACAAATGAGAGTAATTGAAAAAGCTGAGTAAAGTCATTGGTACAAAGGATTCATTTTTCAATTCAATGGCGCTCACTCATTCTTCTAATGAGTATCTTGCTGTGGTGGCAGCCCTCCTTCTCTTCCTCTGGTGAAGCTGGGAATAAGATTTGCAAGTCTCCATGTAAGGTTATTGCAGTTCAGGGCATTTTTGGACTGAATGCATTATTTGCACCTCCTCCTTTGAAAGTAGCATCTATTCTGTCTGAAAATGGCACAACTGTGTTTTTGCATGACACCCCTACTCTCATTTGCTGACTGTCACTTCAGTTGCTATCTTTTTTGTAATTCCAGCAAAAAAAAATGCTTCTAGAACCTCACCAGAAGTACAAAGGAACAGAAAATTGAAATAATACAATGGCAAAGGCATCAGGATAGAAAAGCCATGAAGTTACTGGTATTGTTTGGAGTCATTAGCTATACAGCTGATAACAGCAATGCTTCTGCTCACCTGTTTCCTGGTTCTCAGTTTTGACAAACTGTCCACTGACATGCACAAAATTAATACCTGGCTTTTAATTTCAGCTGACAGTAACTGGCAGTAACTTTCTTACCCCCTTCCACATGTGATGAGCTCCCCTCACAGCAGTGTAAATCACTGGGAAGGAAGGAAAACTATCTCTGATGCCTTTGACTTCGTTTTGCTCTTTATTGGTGCACACTGATTGCTGGAGATCTCTTAGCTTATTTTAATTTATCCTGAAGATTTAGTGCAAGAACATATTGAAAAATGCCAGATAAAATATTGGTTCCTCATCTAAGATCAACAGTTTGGTTCTTACTGTTGTCTTTATAAACTGTGGGGAAAGAAGACACCAGATTGAGCAATGCAGTCAAGATGAGTTTTTCTCCACCCACCCCTTGCAAATGCTGCTTTATTTTAAATAAGGATTCAGACATATGATTGTTCTACCACAGCTTAGCATGTTATCACACATCAAGTGAACTGTGGTAATTGACAATATGGATGTGGCTGCCATGAGCTAAGAACAGCTTAAAATGAAGTAGTTTCAAAACTTCATGGTAAAGTTAATAGCAAATTTTGCTTTACCAAGTCAATTACCATAATTCAGCTGAAGTGCTTGGCTGCATCTCTGAATTGTGATGAAGTTATACCATAAAAACTCAAATGCACTGTACCAGCCTCTGACCAGTACACAGAACACCCTACTCAGGCACACAGCTGTGTCACAGAGTCATTCAGCTGCCCAAACCCAAGGTCGATCTCAAAGTATCGAGTGCTTTATTCCAGCAGCCTGAAGCATCCAGACAGACTGAACATCACCTTTAGAATACAGTGTATCATAGGCAGATAAGTACCAGTAGGATTTTCAATTGCAAGTCTTGTGTTCTTTAACCTATGACAAATATTTCCTGACCAAAATAGAAAGAATGCAGTGTGTAATTCTTCAGGATCTGGCATCTGCTATTTTGTACAGGCTGGTTTATTAATAATGTGCAAATAAACCTTTACTGAAGAGCTGATTAATCATTTTTCAGCTAACTTTGATCTGGGGCACAAAGTACCTTCTGTGCTGTAAACACCATGAATTCTTCACAAATTGGAAGCTGAAAAGGCCTAAGGAACTGGGTATAAACTCTTCTCAAACACAACCACGGCTGAGCCCAAGTCTTCCAAATGGAATTTGGAGTAGCCTGTGTTTGGCATATCTCACTGTGCTGCTGCACAGCACAGGCTCAGAAGGTTGTGTAGAAAAGCATCCTTTGAGCTTGGAAACACGACGGCCCAATGAAAGCATGCAGCAGGATTTTCATCTGCAACGTGGTAGAATTCATTCTCGGTTTATTACCAGTGTTGACACAGCCAGGTGGGCACTGTACAAGCAAACGGGATTGTAAAAAATTACCTCTGATTACACTCTCTGAAACACTCACACCGTCCCTCACTTAGTCACCTCAGGTCACTATTTCAAACAGCAATTTTTTGTAGACATAAGTTACCCTGAAAAAAAGCAGCAATTGCAAATACCCTTCTCCTTGTTTTTTTATACATCGCAAAATTTATCATTGCATTTACCTGTCTTCTTTTTCAGTAGCTTACAATCTAGAAGCACAGGGAGCCTTTGTTTTCCAGCTAGCTGTGGCCAGGTTAAGTCACCTCTGGCTCTTCAGTTTTTCTGGTTAAGTGTAACACTTCACACCATTACTAAGAGTCCTATAATTTTCTTTAAAAAACCAGTAGTTTTGGGTTGGTTGTTTTTAGAGCCACTAAGCAGTAACTATAACCACAGGAATAAACACCAGTAGTTATTTGCTTTCCTGCATACATTCTTCTCAAAATTAATCCTTTTACATTTTCAGGTTTCTTTTTCTGCTTTGCTCACTACAATGGGAAGGAATTTAACCCTTAATTTATTTATTTTCTAGTGCAGCAGAAGCAGAAACATCCTAGCACATTACCCCCACCCCTTGCAGTATGAAGATTGTTGACTGGCAAAGGCCGGGCAGGTGGACTGAAAGGTTCCCCATGTTTCCTTCTCTTACAGCTGTTGGCTTGAGAGCCTGTGTTCAACCCAGTGCAGCCCTCTCCTGAATTTCAGGTGTATCGTGGCATTTCACACTGTTCACAGCGATTTAGTGCTGGGTGATTTAGAAAGGTGCAGCTACCACAATTCCATGGGGCCCCTTCAAAGTCTTCATCTCTTGGCTGAGTCCGTGGAGTCTGTTTGGAGCTGTTTTGATGATCTAGAGAAAAGCCAAAAGAAAACATTTTATTTCAGAAGAGAAAGATCAATAGTCAAGATCACACTACTGAAAGGTCACCTAATTAAACAGTCTATCTTAAAATGAACATGGAAACCTCTTCCTAAAGCACTTCTAACTCAGTTTGTGAAATCTGAATATTTGAAGTATTTCACTTCTATAAAGAGCCACTTAACTGTAACACCTTAAAACCAAGAAGAGAACTCATCCCTGTTAGGTCACTGATACTGCTAAAGGTTTAATAGCTTAAAGCATACAAGTTTGTTAGTGGCACTGCAGCACCATCCTGTTAAGGTTTACACACAGCAGTCTATTTCCAAATATTTAACTACAATAACCCTGCTTCACCTGAAGGGGAAAACTACTTCTAACTCAGTTGCTTCAAGCAATCTGAAAAAAACCATATATTATTTCTAGCATTAATTCAGGCTGAAAAAGAATACAATCTAAAAATAAAATGACAGGCCTATTTCAAAACAAGACAATTCTTCCTCATGCCTTTGAAGCAGGGATATATGTACATGAATCAGCATTTAAGTCTGATTTCACTCATAAAATCCGTACGTACATAAAATCACACAATAGGCCTTAACCCACAGAAACACTCAGTTTTCCATGTCTCCTGACACCACCTCAACACCTCAGGTTATCTACTATAACTAAGGAATACTCCCAGGATGTGGAAACACATTAGAAAATGTTAATATTTATTAACACATACCTAGAAGGTATGGCTAGCATACCCAGCTGCTAAACATCAGTGAACTCATGTCTAACAAAGGCTTGCAATTTGTAAGTGCACACGAAGTAATTTGCAGTTGCTGCCTCACCTGCTAAGAAATGCAGCAGACCCTGATGACCACCTCAGTGCAGACAGTACTGAAGTCTTAGAGACAAACAAAGGAAATAAAAATAATCTCTTTGCTTAGATGCAGTCTCCTGGCCAGAAGCTGCACAGTCACATCAGCAGTGCTTGACCTTAACAAATTCCTGGTAAGGCAGGCAGTGTGGGCACTCACTGCGTTCCACTGACTGGCCAGATGGCAGCACAGAGCACACCCTTGTCTGCCCACACCCGTCTGGCTGCCCACGCCTTCAACAGCTCAATATTAAACAATATTTATTATTTAACAACAACAACAACAAAAAAATGATGCCTCCATGTAACAATCCAAGCTCTGAATACAGTACAGCAGCCCTACAACTGATCTCTAATAAACTGGCAGACAAAACCTGGAAACTCATTGTACAAATCCTTACAAGGCACTATCCTCCTAACTGCCAAATAAAATAACTGATTTCATGTGAGTTTTGCACATTGTTTTGCTTTGAAATAATACATTAAATATGGTAGTGTAATTAAGAGAATGTCTTCAAGCACCACAAAGTTAACAACTCCTGAATCAACAGCATGATCGCTGCAATTTAAGGTGACTCCAGCCAGGCACCCCAAGGCTCACCTGGTGCTACCACTTTCCTGGACACAACCACCTAATGCAGGGAACTCCTCCCAGTATTATCTTTTCTTTGAGCCACAAGCAGCAGTTCTAGGCCTTCTCTTTCTTCTAAATTTCCACACAGTAATAATTTTATTACATTGAGGGGTAAAACACTTGCTTCAAAAAACGGGGGAAAATTTCCTAATATGAATTCAAAATCACCTACGAAACCTTTGTGGGGTGTTATCAGCAACCAGAACTCATTTACAAACTTTGGAGTGTCAGGGAGACCGCAGGATTACTGATTCAGAAGAGCTGCTTCCTTTCCACTAACAAGTGCAGTGCATGCTAGTTACAGCAAGAGCAGACACAATGTTACAAATCTTATCACACATAACATTTTCAGGGAAAAGATTGCCAGTTTTTCTGTATCAGAGCATAGGATCCCACACTGGCTATTTCAGCTCTTTTTTCTAGTAGGGAATAACTATTTATAATCAAGGTGGTATTAACAGAACATCCATTCACAACAATCTGCCTGAGGAAAGCAAGTTCTAACCAGGATTACTGCACTTATAGAAAAATGTTCTGGTTTGAATTATAGACAGAAAAGTTAAATAACTAGAGCTGCTTCCTGTCACCACAGGGATTGTTTAAAAAGAAAAAAAAAAAACCTCACTCAATGCAGATGTGGTGATAATGCCTGTTTGTTGACCTACCTTTTTTATATGGCTTTGGTGGCACAACAGGACCAGGCTCTATGTTATCATAGAAGTTACATGTGGCTTTCGGATCAAAGTTTCCTGTCAGAAAAGAAAAAGAAAGTGTAAGGTGAAGGTTATTTAAATGCCTATGCCAGTGACATGAACATCCAAAGGCTTCTTATTTTATACATCATCCTATTATGACATTGTATCTTAGATTTTTCACAAGTTTTGTCCCATATTTTTAGTTTTCTGTCAATCATAGTAATTTTTAGCAGGGCAATCCCATACTGAAAAATCAACTCCAGCTCAACATTTGCATTGCTGTGAAAATATGTGAAATGTACATCTTCCTACAGGATACTTCCTTAATAAAAAAGGACTGCGTATCCTAATCTTTTTGATTCTATTTAAGACAAGTTTCTGTAAAAAAAGACTTTTAAGAACCCTAGTAAATTTCTGTTTGTCAGCCTCTTGGTTGCAACTCATTGTTAAGTTCCATATTACTTGGCCACAGCCTTTGTCAGCAAGAAGTTAAAATTTTAAGTGAAGGATCTTCACAAAGGAGTAATTTTTTTTAATATGCTCTTGGCAAAGTCATTTTATGTCACTACTTTGTCGCTAATGGAATTTAACTTGGCCAACAGAAGTATTAGCAAGCCAAGTTTATTACGTTGCAACTGAAAAAACACTCACTTTTTAGAGGTAAGTTGTCACTGCTAATACAAATTGAACTCTAAGAACTCCAAATATTCACATTTAAGCACATGCCATATTAGAACCATAGGATCATTTAGGTTGGAGAAGACCTCAAAGATCACTGAGTCCAACTGCTACCCCAGCACTGCCAAGTCAATCACTAACCCATGTCCCCAGGAGCTGCATCTATAGGTTTTTTAAATACCTCCAGGGACAGCAACTCCACCACTTCCTTAGGCAGCCTGTTCCAATGCTTGGCAACTCTTGCCCTGGAGACATTTTCCCTAAAGCCAATCTAAACCTGCTCTGGTGCAACTTGAGGTGATTTCCTCTCATCTGTCACTCGTTACCTGGAAGAAGAGACTCCACCTCACCACAGCCTCCTTTCACATTATTGTAAAGAGCAAGGAGGTCCCCCTGAGCCTACTTTTCTCCAGGCTAAGCACTCACAGCTGCCTCAGCCATTCCTCCTATGGACTGACTCTCCAGACTCTTCCCCAGCTCTGCTGCCCTGCTCTGCACTCACTCCAGCCCCTCAATGCCTTTCCTGTAGTGAGAGGCCCAAAACTGGACACAGGATTTGAGGTGTGGCCTCACCAGTGCTGAGCACAGGGGGACAATCCCTGCCCTGGTCCTGCTGCCACACTATTGCTGATCCAGGCCAGGTGCCTTTGGCCTCCCTGGCCCCCTGGGCACACCTGGATCATGTCCAGCTGCTGCTGACCAGCACCCCCAGCTCCTTTTCCTCCAGGTACCTTTCCAGCCACTCTTCCCCCAGCCTGTAGCTCTGCCTGGGGTTGTTATGACACTTTTTGAACCTCATAAAATTGGCCTCACCCCATTGGTCCAACTTGTCCAGAGCTCCTGCAGAGTTTTCCTAACCTCCAGCAGATCACATTTGTGACCACATCCAAATGATGTTTCTTTAAAAGTATCAATTCAATACCTCTAGATTGAAGGAGATCAACTTCTTTCAGTGTACAGTCAACATTTATTTGGAGTTGTCTGTTGAGGCTTCTCAATCTGGTCATTTCCTCAGGCTAGAAAGAAACATCCCAAAATAGTAATTGTGGGAAAGTCAACATCTTATTTGAAATAGAAATAACATTGCTATATCTTTGTTAACAGCTTTACTAAAAACTGAGTATAGATAAGGCACTGAAAGAAGTCCAAGTGTCTGGCCTACTATTCCTAACTCACTTGCCCTCAAAAAACATTGTTCTATTGGTATGTGAGGAGGAAAACAGACAAGTTACTTAATATTAAAATTCATTAGTAAGATGACATAGCTGAGCTCAAGTTTATAAAACCACATACATTACTTAACTCTGTATAAATGGATGACTTGCTACTCGAGTCTGCATCAAGATAATCAAAAACAGAATACAAACTGCAGCCCACATTAACTATTACTTGCTTATAACTGAATGAGGTCAAAAGTTTATTCATTTGCATCAACCCAAGGAGCTCCAAGAAGCCAAACCTTTTAGCTCAGTATATTTAAATCATTCAATGATGAAGGACTGCAATTATTTTTAACAGCATAATCACTTATTTAAGTGCATATATTTGCATATCATTAAGAAACCCTAAGTTACTGGAATGGAAAGCTTTCTTAATACTAGCAGCATCAATCACTAACACATTTTATCCTAGAATACATTCCAGCATCACAGTCACAAAATCACAGAATATTCAAGGTTGCAAGGAACCTCTGGAGATCATCTAGGACTTTGCATCCTAGAAGTTTACCAGACTGGCCAAGCTTGGCTCCCCCTGGGTGAATCTATGTAACTGCTGCTGACCACTTTCTCGTCCTTCATGTGCCTGGAAATGGTCAGTAGCATTAGCTGCTCAATCACCTTCCCAAGGATCAAAGTGAGGCTGACCAACCTGCAGTTCCCTGGGTCCTCCCCTTCTTGCAGACATCAGTGATATTTGCCCTCCTCTAGCCTTTGGGAACTTTCCCAAACACCATTAATGAACCAAAGAGTACCTGGAGTGGCCTTGCAATGACACCTGCCAGCTCGCTCAGCACCCACAGGTATCTCATCCAGGATTACGACCTCGTGTATGACTGCTTTGCCTAAGCATTCCCTGACCTGATTCTCTTCCATTAAGGGTGTACCTTCTTTGCTTCACACTTTTCCCAGGGTCTCTGGACCTGGGATTCCTGATGGACTGTGAAGACTGAACCAAGAAGTTCATTCAGTATCTCAAGCCTCTTCCATGTCCTACATAACCATGCCCCACAACTTGCTGAGCCCACATTTTCACTGGTCTTCCTGCTGTCACCTAGGCAGTAACAGAAGCCTTTCTTTTGGTCTTTGAAATCCTGTGCCAGATTCACCTCCAGTTGGTCTCTGGCTTTCCTAACCTCATCCTGGCACACTCAGTGCCTCTGAACTTCTCCCAGGTTCATCTGTGCCAAATGCTGCCCTGAAACAGGTGAGACATAGAACAGCCAACAGCCCTTCTGTGCCTTCCAGCCGACACCTGTGTGCATTGTTTGTGTCAATACAGCCAGTAAGTCTGAGCTGATCTGCTTAACAACTACACACAGTGGAAGCTATTTTTCAGCCAGATGAATTCCCTTATCAGAGCCACACACATGTTTGGGCTAGAGTCACTTGCAGGTGGAAGTCACAGAGATAAGAAGAATCAACAATGAAAAAAGGAGAGTTTCAACTATTTCAGGCAACACTGCCACTGAAAAGTTATTTGGCACATCCTGCACATACCAGAAGAGAAATACTGTCTATAAGAAGCAACTACTCAAACAATAAAATAGCTTTTTAAAAACAAAAGGCAAACCTTCCTGCATGAACACCAAGCTCTATATGGCCAAGGCTTATTGAACAGACTTGGACATACTTTTATTGGTTGTTAAGGAACCAAGTATATGCAGTTCTGTGGTCCACAGAAGTGCATGCATACAACCTTCTGAAGTTTTGTTGGGAACACCAAGAAAACTGCACACGTATCCATTTCATCAACTACAAGAATTAGCTCATGACAAGTCAAGTACTTAAAGTGTCCCCAAAGACTGAAGATTTTATACTCAGAGAGTATTTTTGAACAGTACCTGAGTTTAATCAAAACACAAAGAATAAATGTGTATGTTGAATTAAAATACTAACAACTTGCTTACTGTGGGAATTGCAGTTGTACAGCTGACTCTCCGAAGCCGCCTCTGCATCAGATCGTGCTCCATGCCATTGACTTCAGTCTTCAGGCGTTCAAGCTCTTCCTTCTCAAGCTTCAGCTCCTTTGCTAATCTCTCCATCCTTGCTCGTTGATGTAACAGCAAGGCTAATGTTTTACACAGAAGAAATAGTTACTAGCACATAAAAACCTGAACACTGAATTCTTAACGTATGCATAAGATTCATGAGTGACCCTTCTGGAAAAAAAAAAAGGTGATTGTAGACATGCAGCCAAATATCAGTGTGAAGATGCTTTCATGCCAAATGAACTACAATTTAGAACAAAGTTCTTCCAGAATAAAAACACATTTTATACAGTAACTTGAAGTTGTTATTACCATTTTGGTCAAAGCTTCTTTTTTTGCATTTGGTCTTTCTTGTCTCAAAAATACAAAGGCACCTGTACAAGGAGACAGCTTCTCAGGATGAAACAGCAACCTAGTTATACTAATACTCTACTGACAAAAAAATATATACCAGAGGTAAGATCAGGAGGTAACACACACTTCATACCTGCAGCTCAACAGCAGCTGACACACCAGCCCTGAGACATTAGCCAAATGTCAGTCCAAATTTGTTTTTTTCATTACTATTATAAACTGTGGTATAACTTCTAAGTCGTTTTAGCTTTTCAGGAAATATTGTAATCCTCAATACTGTAAGTTCCTAAGGGTTCAGAGGCAAAACTATGGATCTTCAACAAAATAAACTACAGAATCCAGAAAATAAATAGTTGAGTCAGCTCAGGTGCTTCAGATCTTAATTTTATAACAGATCGATATCTCCAACCTCTCTCTGCTGTTGAGTCACTCCCTCATTTTCATCATGGTACTGAAATTTATGACTCTCAGTCACAAAATGCTGTTGGGCTCCCAGAGAATCAAAGAAAAGAATTTTGACTAGCTAGAAGATAATATTCAGCTTCATAAAGAAGAGTATTTCTCAGTATTTCATCATGGTGCAAAGCTGGCCAAGTCAGTGTGATGCTTAATCCTTTCTGATCAGGCTGGTTTTACCTGATTGAAGTCTGCTAGGACAGAGAAAAAAAGACATTTGATATGTGTATATTCAGACAAACATGTTGCTCATATAACAATGCTCAAAGGAAGGAAGCTGTAGAACCTGCAAAATGATACTTCATGAAAAGTCACAGCCAGAACTTGCCCTTTTCTTCATCCCATCCAACAAAGGCAAAGGAAAAGCACATACTATTCAAGAGTATTAGCATATGAGCTAAAAAGAATTAGAAAAATAAGTAACAACATGGCAACTTACTGCAAAAGAAGAACACCCCAACCTGTTAGAAGCAAGTATCAGCATTCCACACAAAAATGTAGCACTAATTTGGATTTTGTATGGATTCACCAATTCATGGCCAATGAATAAACACCAAAGAGCCTAGCCAAGAATAACACCAGGTGTTTTTACATTACAGGCACCAAAATTATTGAATAGAACTGTTCTCTACTTTTTCAAGTAGCATAAGTCATGCAAGCAGAATTAAGAAAAAAAGTACAGATATCAGACTGAATGATTTTCCACTATTGTTACCATACCCTGTCTCTGTGTGATCCCTTCAACTAAAGATGGTGTGACTACATTTCAGAGCTTCACATTGTACACTAGTACAACTCATCAAATATGACTCATATTACAAAGAAGCAAAGTACAGAAAGTAGAATGAATTTCTGGTTACACTTTTTACAATGGCTCACATTCCAGCAAAAATTAAAGAAAATTGTTCCCTAAATTAAGCTGTTAAATATACTCTTTTCTAGGACTCCTTTGTGGTAGTAAAAAATAAAATGTTTATTCTTCTACAATTTATTTCTATCAAGTCTTCAGAGTGCAGCAATTAAAAAAACCTCTGGTAGGTATTGCCACAAATGCAAACACCCCAAAAAGCATATGCTAATTAGTTTTATTTGGTTTGCTTTTCAGAGACACAAATCTAGTGGAAGGCACAAAGGCAAAACCAGGTCTTACATTTCAGAACATCTTTTTCACAGCTAGATGAAGCTACTTGCATTTTTCTCACATAAATGACAACCTCTACTGAAGCTGTAATAGCAACATTACCAAACAAAGCTCAAGGCCTCAGTTACAGACCTACTGACATTCATTTTTACTGAAGAATTGGGTCTACAGAATTTCTAATTGGGTCTACGAGGTACAAAACAGTTTTGTTGATGAGTTAGAAGAGCTCAAAAGGCAGTAGGTGAAATAAGAAATCAAGAACTACAGAGCAGCACTATAAGCTCTCACTTCAGCTCTCTGAAGTAAAACAAAGGCTAGAAGGAACAACAGAGGAATAGACTCTTCTTTCCAAACACAAATCCAGAAAATACCTGTTGCAGGTTATCATTCTATCATTATCCAAATCACTGGTTTGAATCCTTGCAGATTGACTCACTTGCTCAATTTTAAATGTTTCAAATCTACACAGCAGATTACTCCAAGAAAAGTAGTTTTCAGCTCAGGGTTAACTTTACATTTTTTTTCTTTACTGACTTACCAAATTCTTCATTTATATATTAAAACTATGTTTTATCCCTGTGCAACAGAACACACATCCTAAAATTTGTCTCCCAATCTCCTCTTCCTCTTTGAAAACTCTAAGTGGAAGAAGTGAACTTTTGATTTAAGTTCTTCAAAATAATTATTTTATTACCTTTAAAAAATACTTGTATTGAGAAAGGTTTTTTAGCGGCATTCTTATCTCTCTTCTCTCTTCTCTTTAACTTAAAATTCTTCAATCTAAACTAAATGCAGAAGTCAGGTGTTCTAAAATACTTGAATGTGGAACAAATACAAAACAATATAAAAATCCACATGTAAATTTATGACCCAGTTCTTCAATGCAGAATTGACAAAACTGATACACAGTACATGAACAAACTACTTATCATTGTTAATTGTAGTGTTTTAAGAAAGTCGCCTAACATGAGAAGAACAGCAACGTTAGGACCCTTAGAAATTGTTTATGTATTAGAGTGAAATTTGGCAGTACTTAAAAAGAAATCAGAAAAAACTGTATGATTTTTGACACAGTTTCTATTTTTTCTGTACAGGTTCAAAAATTTTCACTAAGCAGAAAAAACAAACTGAAAATGGATTTTACAACAACCACAATTTGCAGGGTGAAACATTTACCTTGAGTGTAAGCATAGTCGTCTGATCCAGAACTAGAACTTCTCTGATACTTATGGCTTCCTTTTTCTCCTCCACATCCTGGGATTACAGAAATAGGCTGAATAGGTTCTGGTGCTGCAGAACGCTCTTCTTGGTCCACTAAATTTAAAAGATTCTCAGTCGGTGCTCGACCTACTGTGATTTTAAAAATGGTTGGGTTTGGCTGAGATACCATTACCCGAGGAGACTGTGTTGGTGCACCTGCAGGTCCAGCTGGTTGAGTGTAGGTAATATATACTGGATTAACACTAAATGGAGGTTTGGGTTGTCCTGACATACCTCTGGATGGAGAGCTTGAAGGAGGAGTAGTGGCTGCATACAGCGGGTGCTGGTTTCGTTGAGATGGTTGATTACTTATAGGTGAAGGGCTTCTGTTCATTGCAGTCCCGGGTCTTTGCGGTGGCTCAACTGTAATTTCTATTTTATTCATGGAACCTTTGGATAAACTAGGTCCAGCAAAAGGAGGAAGGTACGATACAGAGTGACCACCTTGCTTTTGAAAAGTCTGGGATGCTTGCTGATATGGATGGGGTGGGACAGTGGAAGGACTAGGAGGCATGAAAACATGTGAACTCTGGTGACTCAACTGAGGAGGTTGAACTTGGTGTTGAGGAGAGCCGAAGGGAGAGGGACACTGGGACGCGGGTGGAGATCGAAAAGCCGACTGAGGGATCTGGGGTTGTTTTGGAGAATACTGAGAAGGTTGGTAGTTCTGTTGATGTGGATATACAGGTAGAGGACGAGGAGTATAATGTGGAACTGGGCCCTGTGGCGATGAATGCCACTGTGTATTCTGAGGAGTCTGTCGTCCTGAAGAACTTTGAGATGTTTGTCTAATATAAATAGAGCCAGGAGTCCCATAAAGATTGCTTGGAATCTGTGGAAGAATTTGTAGAGCTCTGGGTACGCTCTGTCCAGAGGGGAGGTTTTGTGATACTGTAACAGTAATGGGATTTGTACTGTACCGAGGTATGTGCATATACGTGGGAGGGCCTTGCATAGCAGACGTGTTCATTCCTGGTTGTATGGAAGATGGCTGTGGAGGTGGCTGTGGAGGAGGAGTAGCTGCATTTCTATTCTGGTCATTCACGAAAAATGGATTGTAACTAGGAGAAGCTGCCACAACGGCGGGAGCAGAATGTGGTTCCTGGACTAAGCAAATGAGCTGTTTACCTGCCGTGCGCTGCGGGTCAATGTGTCCATCGCTTGAGCTGTGTACCAGTGTACGACCACCATTAAGTTGAGCTCCATCCCCCGCGTGATAGCTGGTATGAGGATGAATACCCAGATTAATGTGCAAAAGGCTATTTCTATTCATTCTGGTGTCATCAGGGCTGTGGTACTCCATATACAAATACTTGCTGCTCTCCTGTGCGAGGGCTCGACAACAGGCATCGAGGTTATTGTTGTTCTAGGAGCAAGAACAGACACCTATTACTGTCACAGACACCTATTACTGTCACAGAGCACAGAAAGAGCCAGCACTCCGTGTTCAACATTCAGCTGAGGCCACAACCAGGCCCAGCCTGGACACGGCTAGGGGTAACGTCTCATACACAGGTATTGAGAAATAAAGATGATACTTGCTACATGGTATGAGAGTAAAACATAGCTCACATTGCATCTGGCAAAATGCTCTGGTAACACTAGTTACACTATGACATATCAAAAAAACCACAAGTCCAGTTTTAGGAAAACAGTGGTTACAACTCTCTGCATGTTCTTCAAGGAACAAGTCCGTACAATTAACTACTTGTTAACTACAAGTAACAACACAAATCAAAATAAACTAGATCAAAATTTCAAACTCAGAAAATACAAAACAAAATTGCAGATAACATTTCAATGTTTATCTGAGTGTTTACTGCTTTCACTTTCAGTTTACTGTTTACCTGACTATTTCTCTTCACCCAGAAGCTTAAAACCCCAACATTTTAAACCTGCTTTTATTGGTAGAACAGTATTTAATACCTTAACAATGAAGTCAAAGTATTGCTTGAAGAAGTCTTGGGGATACCATAAAGAACATTACAATTCCAACCAAATTTAAACTGCCTTTAAGAACTTCAAGCTTAACGCTAAAAAAGGTTTATTCATACATCAGTGAGAAACCAAATAACCCTTTAAAATGTTTGATTTGTTCTGTGGTGCTGGCAGTTGAAACTATACAGACAATAAATTATGAATCAAATGAGAAATATAATGGGGAATTCCGTTTCCCGTCTTGCCCTCTCCACTAATTTTAGCTTAATATAGTCTGTAAAAAGAAAAACATAAATGATAGCTTTTCCAAATGAGTAAAATCACTAGAAAGTGTTCCAGATGGTGGATTTATTTTTCTCCCCACTTTATCATGTAACAGCCTCCATCAGCTGTAGTTCAGATTTTAATTTCAATAGTAACTAAAGAAAAGAAATTTCACTTTAAGTTCAAATAAATTCAAATAAGTTCAAATAAATTTGTCCCTTAGCACCCTAACTTTGTAAACATGACCCAAGACTGGTACCTTTTGTGACAGAGAGCACCTCCTTCCACAGCAAGTGTGTACATATTTATACATGCACATACACCCCTGCCTTCCTCAGTGGGCTAAAATTACCATTCTAAGGAATGGACATTAATAATGACTGCACTTCTATTTTAATCACTATCACTATATAAATTTGTATGCATATATTACATATATACACATATTGCCTTGCAATATAATTTTCAATAGCCACTGGCTGAGAAGTCGTATTACATTTCTTTTCTCATGGACTGTACCTAGTCAGTCAGAGTGAAGATGATTTTCCCAAAATTTTATATGATTTCACTATCAGATGAGCTTGCATATTCTGTATCTTCTCATATGAAGAGTTACTACTAAACATGACAGAAGAGTGCAGCACTTAAATAGGAACAGCTCTCACTCTACAGACACTTCTCTCTGACAACCTCCCTTCACGCTGAGCTCTTCTTCTGGACATCATTGATCACTGGAAATGTCCAGACATAGCACTAAAAATTTATGACCAGAATATGAGGAAACAAGACCTTGTAGTAACAATCAGCACCACAATGCCAAGGCAGCAGTCTCAAAAAAGTGAACCACTACCATCTGCCACCTGCCATCTAAACAGAACTTCATGAACAGAGCTTTCAGTTTCCGTAGGTCACTTGGTCAGGGTGCAGGTAAGAGAACACACACAGGACAGGCTCTGATTTGATTTTATCAGGGTAAGGAATGTATTTCTCATTTCAAAGGACCCTCAATTTTTGACAGGTCTAAAATTCCAAACTGATTTAAATCTAGAGCATTTATTGCAAATGGCTATTAGAAATCAGCTACACATCTTTAAAATAGAAAGTGGGTTTGAAAGCAAAATCTATACTTTAAAACATAACAAGTATTTGCTGTGCAAAGTTAACTAGCTATCCAGAATGCCATATAATAGACAGAACACCATATGCTTCTGCAGTGTTATGGATTCTTTAATTTGATCAGTTTAAAAATGTCTATGACAAACACAGTTTATCAAAAGGCTTGTGTACTTAACAGTACAGAAGATATGACTGCCAAAATAAGTAAAGCTTTAAACTGAAGGACTTCCCCTTCTTTACATTTGTCTGAAAGCAATTAATTTTTATTTGTATGGTTTAGAAGACAAAATGCAAAAAATACAATCCCTATTCTAAGTAAACCTATTCACCTGCCAGGGACAGGCAGGATGCAAGTACAGCCTTCCAACCTCAGCCACGGCCACACAAGGCCAAACCAGATCTTGCATGTTTCTATTCCATTCCTGATTCCTCCCATTAACTGAAGGTATTCCCAGATGACCACTACTTATTACATGTGGTGACTTATTATCACTTCCAATTTCTGATTTGAGATGAGAGTGGAAGGATGAAATGGAAAGGAAAAGGAGTGCAGAGAGGAGAACCACCACCTGACCTAGAAAGATAGAAGTACAACTAAACCTCTGGAGAGCCATGAGAAAAAGATACCATGAAGGGGGAAAACAGTCAGATTGCTAAGTCCAGATCCTTATCTTGGAAGGATGAGTGTTTACTAAAACCTACTCCAGTATATGTATTATTTATGTAGCCATCATCAATTAACATCCTATTAGCCTCTTTCTTTATTATCCATATGCATACAGTCACAGGTCACATAGACAAGGAAAAAAACATCAGTGCAAAATAACCTCTATAAACCTAAGTGAAGAATGACAGAATTTTTGTACCTAAAAGACAAGACAGAAATGCAAGTAGTGGAGTCTTCCAACCTTTTAAAATAAAACCAGGAGAATGAAAATCTATGCTCCACATGTACTACTAAAAAGGGTTTTCATACTGAACTCATAGTTTGTGCCCAAATAAACCACACAGAGTGTTCACCATACCTGGAGCATGCACTGAGACACCACCCCCTCAGGTATCTCAGGGAAGCGCTGCCGGAGGTCGTGGAGTACCTGCACGTCGAGCTGCTGGCTGCCCTGCGCCATGCCAGATGGATGATGTTCCAGATCACCAGAGAACGGAAGTCAACAGGCCTTCCAGTGATTGTGGTCTTCTGAGGCTTCTGGCATTTTCTGTAAGAAAGAAAACACCATCTTTTAAGCCATCACAACTCTTTGTCCTTCCCAAACTGCTTGTGTAGAAAAACTACAGTAATGCTTTTTAACTACCAAGAGAGATAACAGCTTAAACACAAGGGGGTGGGAATAATCATAAATAATAAATGAATAATCTCATACAGTAATAGTAAAACACTTAACATACCACAGGTATGTCTATATGGTATTGCACTGGAATGTGCTAGTTCAGGTCTTTACTCAGTCCCACTGTAGCACCATGTGTGACTTTAATTACTGTGACCTGCATAAAATAGAACTGTTATATATTTACTCCCAATGAAATTCTGAACAGTCTGCAAAAAAGAATGAAGTTATTACCAATTACAGATATTTTATTTACAATATAGAAATAAAACGAAGTAGCTACTCTATTAACAGGGCTCAAACTCTTTTGTCTTTACACCACTACAAATCCAAGAAGTTGGAAGCAATTTTTGGGAAACTGAACAAGAATTACACAGAATTTAAAGAGCCCTTTGCAGGGTTAGAGAAGCATCTACATAAGATTTTTGTGAAGTACCTGTTACATTCATACTAACCAAAATTCTTGTATTCAACAACAAAATATTCTACCTGAACTTCAATACCCAAGGACTACTGGAAGGCAAACACAGTCCGAGTCAACAAATGCTTTTTGCGCTTGTGACTCATGATCACAGCAGTAACCAAAAGGCAGATGATGTCTAAGGAAAGATTCACAAAAACTTTGCATGAGGTGCTGCTTGACACAGCCCCTGTTACACATCTATCACTGCTAAGCTTCAAAAACCTTTCCAACACTACTGCTCAGTGGAATTCCTAACTGTAGAGAATGCACTGCTGTGTTCAAAAAGAAAATGAAAATCAGATATTAGCAGAGCTGGTGTTTAATAATACCTTATCTACCCAAAGTCCCAAGTTTAAATCATGCTTATCTTGACCTCAGTGCAGCTGGGGGTGGCACATGGCACAGGTACTCAGTCAGCTTTTCATTTGTTATTTCAACTTCCAGCAGCCTCCAGCAGCATAACAGACCAGCAAATGCACACACACCTCTATGCATTAAAATTCCAACAGTTTCCTCAGAAAGTTTCTTTATTTTCATAGGCAAGAAAACAGAGTATGTATCTTCTAAGAAAAGTAGTGTCAGGTTTAGGGTAAAAAACATCTTTGGTTAAAGTTTTAGGGGTAAAAAAAGCAGGAGTCAAGTCCAGTCCATGATGTGTGGCTCTGCATGTGAACAGCTCTCAGCTGCCATCAGCATTCACTGAACACCACCTGTGCTCACAGAAAGGGTCCCTCTCTGTCCCATCTCATTATTCCAGCACCCACTAGCACATCTGCCATGTCACACGCTTTTTCAAGATAAATGAGACAAGTCTAAAGAACAGTGAGATATGTGAATTATCTTCCAGTGACTTAGGAAAATATCCCAATAAACTTACATGTACATCACAACTCATTTCTGTTCACTGCAGGAATGCCTTTTTTAAAAGGAAATGCAGTTTCCAGCAGAAAATTCCTATCTACACTCACAATAGGGGATATTTTATAAGCCTAATTTTTTTTGTAAATGGCGAACAAACATTATACTCTAAAAGGCAGAACATCACAAGAATACTCAAAGAAAACTTGACAGCAATCAAGCTCTATGTGTTTCTAGACAACTCTCCTTATCCCAGGAGGCAAAAGCTGAAATGCAGTAATGAAGGAGTACCCTAACAGAATAAATTGCAGTTAAAACCTCTGTGGAATAATAAATGATGGCATCTGAAACAGAAGTTAATAATTATAAAAATTTCATTTGCATGGGCAAGAGCCTTTGCATAATTTCTCTCTTAAAATAAAAGTTTAAACGTAACATGGGTGACTGTAAATGTAACGTGAACTGAAGACCCACCATCAACAAATTCAATGTTTTTCTACTACAGTTTTAAAATAACAGAAGTTAACTTTTTGTTTTCTAACATTTCCCAAATATGTGTGGTGAGTAGAGGTATAACACAAAGTAACTGGCAGTTACTGGCCAGCTACGAATTTTATCAAACTTCTAAACACAATGGGTAACAAAGTTCCAATTTTATTTTGAGGAGTTGAAGCTTCCAGCCTTTACACTTAGATAGCCTTAAAAAGCCTACAAGAGACTCAAAATAACTATTGGGGAGCACGAACAAACACACAGTAATTCTGAAGTCCTTGGATTACATTGTTAAACTACTGTGAAGACTTGTTGGTTTTTCTTTTCCCTAGCCAATACCACAAAATTTACAATTGTCATTATGTATAAACCCAGCCTTTTGTCCTACTTATTGTCCAGCATTTTGTTCAGCTTATTCTACTTGACCTGACTACAACAGGCCGCACATTTTCCACTCTAAGCAGGCACGAACTGGCTGGAATACAATACCCACTTCCCATGTTGCTCCACAGCACACGGCAGGCAGAGAACCAAGTTATTCAGAGAGCCAAGGGCTTACAGCAAAGGCTACACAGCTGAGATGCTTAGACAAGAACTCCTGCTGAGCCACAACACGCTAGGAAAGCAATCCTTCAAAGACTTTCTTCCACAGCATTCACAGGCTAAGGGACGCACTGAGGTGCCTTACATGACCAGCCTTGTAATTACTGAAAGTTCAATGCATCAAAAACTAACAAAGTCAAAATGAAAACAAGATGTTTCATCTGTAGCTTTCAGGAAAGAGGTGAGAGTACGCAAACTCTAGATGGAAAGTATCTCATGAAGATGGAATAAATTAACAGTGCTAAATACATGGCAGTTCTAATGGCAAAACCACAGCATCTTGTCAAAGAATTGGTCCTGCTGTGTTAACAAGCAGAGCTGACCTCAGGAGCCACTGAATGAATCTCAGGGATTAAGCAAACCATGACTCAAGTCCTAAAGAAATAGAATAATTTGCCTTTTCACACCTTTTACATGCCCATATGATATATACATTTAAACTTTTCCTTAAGCCATTTGTGTATATGATGAGTTAAGAAAACAACCAACAGTTCCATCAGTCAACTGATGCCTCTTTTCTGAAAGAAAAAATAAAAAAGCAGAACTACTATAGTCTTGATCCTCCCCAAGATCTGTTCAAATATGTAGAGAAGGAAATCTATTCTGCTACTGTCATTTCTGAAGCACTAAATCAATTAAAATAAAGACACCTAAATCACCAGGAATGAGATCCAATTGAAACTAAATTATGTCAATAAATACTAATTATGTCAATCAATACTATCTGAAAATGTATAACTTACATACTGATGTGCACTTATACAATTACTATGTATGGAACAATTAATTCCTGAGTGAACTTCCAGAAAACAGGCTACCTGGAAGACAGTTTCTTAGGCCTTAATAATTTACTTTTAATTGTTAAGTGTTTTATAACAATAGTTGGGCATTGAAATGTAAGAAGAAAAAAAATCAAGAGGCAGAACACAAAAATAAAAAAATCAGCTTACAGAATCATAAATATACTGGGGTCAGAAGCTACCCACAAAGAATATCAAAGTCCAGCTCCTTGCCCTGCACAGGACAGCCCCAAGAATCATACTGTGCCTGAGAGCCCTGTCGAGACACTTCTTGAACTCTGCCAGGCTTGGTGCTGTGACCACTTCCCTGTTCCAGTGCCCAGCCACGCTCTGGGTGAAGAACCTTTTCCTGATACCCAACCTAAACCTCCCTGACTCAGCTTCAGGCCATTCCCTCGGGTCCTGTCCCTGTCACACAGAGCAGAGATCAGTGCCTGCCCCTCCTCTTCCCCTCAGGAGGAAGCTGTGACTGCAGCGAGGTCTCCCCTCAGTCTCCTCCAGGCTAAGCAAGCCCAGAGCCCTCAGCTGCTCCTCCAGACCCTTCCTTCACCACCCTCACAGCCTCCCTGATTGTTACAACCCACATAAAACTGAACAGCTTTCTCCACCTTTCTTCTCACCCTCAGTCAACTCAACTGTACTAATCTGACCTGTTAAAGCGGTTTAAAAACCAAACCAAATACTTTTTACTAGTTTAACAAGCTTTCTCTGCACAATGCATAGCCACTGAACACCACACCACTGTGTAAAGGAAAATGAAAAGGTAAAAAGGGGAAAAGGACACAGGACCAAGAACACCACACCACCTCCCTCCTTTCAGCACATGTCACCCATCTGATCTGTTGAAGCCGTGACAAGAGGACACCTTCACCTGAAGCAGATTTGTAACAAAAGCAAAAGCTGTTCTTGTATAAACAGCAGTAAATCAGAATGTGGATTTTACCAAGTGCTGTCAATACTGGAGTTAGCACAGACCATGCTGTGGCACTGCAAGAAAGCTCTCTGTCAGCTGAGCCCCAGTGCTACCACCAGATACCAGGTCAGAACTGAAACCACACTTCAAACTCCCCATCACTTGCTCACCATCCAAGTAATACTAACACTATGCTCTACAAAAACTCTTTGTGAGCACTGTGTCAGACCAACTGATTACAGGCAGCAGCTCTTTATCACTAGTGATATGATTCCAGCCCCTACATCTCTGCTGACACACTGGTTAAATGTTTCCAAAGGCCAGGATACTGTCCATGCACTGCTTGCCAACAGTAACACATGAGAAGACGAGACTAATTAGCTCAGACAACATATTTAGAAAGCACTTTATTAGACTGAGTATTAGTATCTCTGGGGCTTTAGCTACTACTGTTGTTTTAACAAATAAGTATGATTTCAGCCATTACTGCATCATCACATTCCAATTCCACTTCTGTATTTCTGTACTCAAGTAGATGTTAAGGTGTATAATTATTGTGGTGCTTCCTACAGTGACTGCAAGCAGAAAAGCTGTTAAAGAGCAACATTTTTGTAAATTAGCTTCTATAGAACCATGTCACTTAAGGTTAAAGTTAAAAATTCAAACTGAGTTGCTTCACACAAAGGATTAACTATGTAAAAACGTGGTTTTTAACATCCCATCCCACACATACCTATTATTTAATAGGCATCAATTATAGCCTTGTAAACATGCCCAGCATCTGACCTGGCTGCGGATGCAATCATGTAATCCCACCTCTAATCCCTGAGCAGCCTCTAGAACCATTGTTACCTTAAATTCAAAGGTGCCTGCCTGCAGTAGAAAATTACATTAGCTGCAATTGTTAAAAATCATCACAACCTATTAATTCCAATACTGAAAAATAAGACAACAGATTTGTACACTAAGTTTGCATTTATTTAACCATTCAAATAAGCAAAAACAATTAACTCATCCCACAAATATCACAACACTTACATCAATCCAGCTAAAACGCTGGATTGCTCTCGCAGCAAAGGCAGGCAAATGACTTTATGGTAATGTGACACCTTCACAAAAACTTGCTAGCTAGAAGACCCTAAAATCCCAGAAATACAAGAAACTAAAGTGTTTTAACAGTCCCAAGAGCAATTTTTCCTCACAACCATCTTCATTCACACACTCACTGTATAAACATGATATAAGAGAAACCCTAAAGATTATTTTTCCCTGCAACTGTCCAGCTAAAATAATTTTTAGGATTATATATAGCTAGGCACAACTTTTCCACCTCAGAAATTAGAATGCCTATTTGTTAAGAGAAGTTTTCTTTACTTACAAGGTTATACATCCCACATCTTTGGGACTGTATTGCTTCACACAGTAGGAAGGACACAACAGAACTTAAAGACATTTTGTCAGTTCACAGACTTATAAAGTTCAACAAAGCAAAATACAAGCAGTCAATGTTTAAAGCTGAGCTCAGCATGCTGCTGACACTGTTCTGAATGACTGGCTGTGTCAGTAAAACCACAGCTTCATGGTTTGGCAAGCTGTCTTCTGATGAACAGTCATTCACTTGTGGAAAAGACCATAAAACCCCTGGATGGTAGGAAGGCAATGTGAAGCACAAAAAAGAGGTATACAGCAGAATGAAACTAAAAATAAAGCTGACAAGCTATCACTGTTGACCAATTGATCTCTTTTGGTAAAGTTATACAAGCTCTCCTGACAATTCCATATCCCTGCCCATTTATCCATACAACAGTTACCCAGATGTGTCATGTGATGGCCTAGACAGCTGAGTACTGAAATGGAACGTTAATCATTAAAGTCAGCATGATTAGAATATTATCATCTCAGACAAAAAAGGAGTGTAGAGCAACAAAATCATTCCTTCACTTGTTAGGAGTTTTTTTTTTCTCAGTAGTTTAAACTTAAGCAGTGTTCAGTTTTATCCATGTTTGAAACTCTTTCCACAGACTCTATAAATGAGTAATATTATGATACACTGTTGTGTGTCTGTATCACACAAAAACAATCTATAACTCTGAGGTAACAGAAACCCGGACAGAAGAAACCCATTTCTGGATGAACAGTGACACTGCCTAGAAACATGACTGAAGCATAAAAAGGTTTAATCTGTAACCTGTGCACAAGCATGTTAATTACACAGGTTGACACAAATATTCAAAAAATCATTATCAATCACTGCTCCCTCTTAAGCATGTGCTTTGTGTTCTTTTGTGTGCCTTGGCATTTGCTTTGCTTTCCCCCCTTTAATTACACTCTGCCATCCTTATGGGCCATCAACATTGAAATGAACTAGTGTTTAGTATATGGGCAGTATCCTGGCCTTTGGAAACATTTAACCAGTGCATCAGCAGAGATGTAGGGGGTGGAAACAGAAAACAATTACTGTTTTCCCTCTTCCATCTACATCACAGAGTCATTAAGGTTGGAAAAGACTTTCAAGATCACCAAGTGTAACCTCTGACTGAATACCACCATGCCCACTAAACCATATCAGTGAATGCCATGTCTACCCATTTTCTGAACACTTCCAGGGATGGTGACTCCACCCTTCCCTGGGCAGCCTGTTCCCATGCTTAACCTAAAGAGAAGAAACTTTTCTTGATATCCAACCTGAACCTCCCCTGGCACAACTTGAGGCCAGTTTCCTTTGTTCTACCTCTACTTATCTGGGAGAAGAGACAGACCCCCACCTGATTACAACCTCCTTACAGGCAGGTGAAAAAGCAGTAAGGTCACCCCTGAGGCCTCCATCTCTCTTTAGCCAGGCTAAACCTGGCTCCCACAGCTGCTACTGAGGAGAACTGTGTTCCAGACCCTTCATCATCTCCATTGCCCTTCTCTGGACATGCTCCAGCACCTCAAAGTCCTTGCGATGAGGGATCCAAAACTTGAATTTTCCAACTAAACATTTATATAGAGACATAATTTATTTAATTGCATTGGAAGCAAAAGGGGTGAAACTCATCCCAATCCCATATACAAGTCAAACCTCCACAAAGTAGAATTTACTTTTAATAACTACACTACACTGGGAAATAGTAAAAACTGAATTATAACGAGAAGACTACTTAACTGGAACAATGATACTCCTTTTGGCAAGTAGCTAAGAGGTTCTTGGCCAGTAATTCCTCTGCTAAGTAAGTCACAGCACAGTCTGGTTGTGATGAGACCCTGAAAGGTCACCCCAGTTCCAAAGCCCTGCTGAGGGGGCACTAGATGAGGCTGCTCAAACCCCTGTCCAGCATGACCCAGAACACTGCTAACAGAGCATCACCTGCTTGGGCAGACTGTTCCAGGGTCTCGTCACCCTCATCAGAAATGTCTTCCTTATGTCCAATCTCAACCTACTGTATTCCCATTTAAAACCATTGCCCCTCATCCTGTCATGACAGACCTTGGCAAAAAGTCTCCCCTAATCTTTCCTCTAAGCCTCTCATACACTGAGAAGCTGCATCACAGTAGAAAATACTTTGAAGGAACTGATGGTTCTCTCACTCCAGTGAGCAAGTAGAAGCAGCTCTCACTACAGAGCAAAGTTACAGAAGAGAAAGTTTCCAAGGCAGGGGGACAGCTCAGGAATGATGCTCCCATGCCACAAACACCAGCTTCCAGAAGGGCTCTGCAGAACATGAGGTACAACTACAAGTTGCAAATGCAAGTGAGTCTGTACAGCTCAGAGATAATCCTGAAGTAGCACAAGTATCACAACTTAGTACCCAAAGCTGTGAGAACAATGAACTGCCTTCCTTACAAGGACCTATGCCCTATGATTTCTGACTGAACACCTGTGAAATGAGGCTGTGGCAGGGAAAAGTCCTGCAGGGAAGAGTACACTGTCAGATTTCCTAATTCATCAACTTCTGTGTTGGCCCTGATAAAAGCAGTTTTATGATGATGCAAAAAGTTTTTGGTAGTGATATCCTGTTCTGGGAATCAAAACGAGCCAGAAAGGATACAAGAAAATGTGAAACTGCATACTATAAAGCATTAGAGAAAATCTACTGTAAATCCATGGATCACAAACTTCAGCCTTTTCTTCATTTTTAAGTACAGTCTGCTATTCATATTTCCAAGTTTAGCAACTACTAGAAGCTGAGGTTTATACAGGAGAGAACTGAGCTAACAAAGTGCAAAAGTACTGGAATATCGTTTCATACACAATCTGTTTGAGAAAGTGAGCCTCCTTCTCAGAAGTTTGAGATTAACACTTCTCAAAGAAGCAAATGTCTCCAAATATTGTTATGGACACTGAGTTATCTGCAGAGCACCAGTCTGAATCTTGACAAGCACAACAGGAATTCAATATTGTTCCAGGCTGAGATGCTTACTAGCTCCTACACAAGGTGATTCTCAGCATTAACTCCTACTCCTACATGACAAATTCATTGCTAAGTACTGAATTCACCTGTAAAACATTCAGAACAGGCTTTGTTCCTAAGGTATATTTCCAAGTCAAAACACAAGTCTCTCCACAAGACACTTCTACAAAATTAATCACTGTGAGTACTTTTGCAGGACTTCAGATCAGTAAGAATTCACTAAAGCCAGAAGCTGCAAAAAGTCTCAAGAGAGAAATCATTTTAAGAAAACCCAAACAACAAACCCACCAAATCTGGATTACTCACACTGAGCTTGTAAAATTTTGGTGTTACCTACACACATAAATCAGCTGTTACACGTTTCAATGGCTAGTCACAAAGTCAGCCTAAATGCGCCCCTTACTTTTCTTTACTTTTTCACTTTGACTTGGGCTTCTCCCTATTAAAAATAACTGCTCTAAACAAACCAATTGTTATCAATAAATCTGAAAGAGGCTTCATTTGCAGAGTAAAAGCAACACACTGATTGTCTAAGCCTGCAGATACTTCTATAAAAGGCACACCAATGCACTTCACACATTCTGGGCTAAACTATTTGAATTTTTAACCAGTTTTTTTTTCTTGGGTGGCTCGGAAAACAATTTTATGAAAAAAGCATGGCCATCCTCTCAGGGTGAGCTGAAGCGGTGCAATAACTACAAAATCTGAATTCACTTAGTCAATCATGCTGCGATCCAGTAATAAGATGAGTTATAAGAACATACAATTTGAAAAATAAAACCTAATTGCTTATGCTACCACAGAAAATTTCATCTATTTTAATTAAAACTTGAAATATTAGAATTAAGCAACTACCAAGGCAGAAAGAAGAGGCCATAAGTTCTAAATCAACTGTTTGAATATCAGGTTTCCTGCTTCTGAAATACCTGTAAGACTTTTGTGATGGTTTGCCATAGTAGTGTTGCAAACAACAGTTTAAAATAAACAGATCAGTCAAGTTTCTCTGTTAAGTCTCTGATTAATTCTTCTATGACAAATCTTGAAAATACTCTAAATTCAATACACTGAATCAAAGCTTTCTACAACACACCTTGTCTTAAACATTTACATTTTTCTGCATCATTGAGAAAATGATCACAAAGTATATTTACACCATAAATTAGAAGTATTCCTTTTCCTGCAGAAACAGGAGAGACTGTAACTACCACTAATTTCAAGTCAAGTGACCTGTGTAAGTTTATTAAGAGCCCATATAAGTGACAACTCTGCAAAAAGCAACATCAATTGCAGACTGCCTGCACACTTTATTCCCTACATTTCTATACCCAGCATGGCCAGTTCAGAAAGGAGAAAATGGTACTGGGAAGCAAAACACTCAGCACTGTCTGGCCTGATGACCACCAGCCTCTCCTCACCTTGGCCACTGAAACTTGAAGAAAACCCCTAGATTGGAAAGAAGCGGAATGAGGGGATGACAGAACCACCTGCCAGGATCCCCAGCAAACACAAACTGATGGAGGACATGACTCTTCACACATGAAACTGAGGGGGGAAGCAGACAAGCACATATAAACAGGAACAAAAAGGGAGAAAGCTGATAGAGGAAAAAAAACAATGGACGGGAGTCAATACAGAATAGCAGGACAGAAAAATACAAACCATACTCACTACAGCAGAAAACATCAACTTCCATTTCTAAAGTTTAGAATTAAAAGTTTGGTGGCCTGACTGTGTAAATTTCTTTGACATGAATAATTGCTATAAAATACAATGAACAAGTTACACAGCATGCCTGTCTTTTCTATCATTCCAGAACTTGTTAACATAAGGAAAACTAACATGGACCTTGCTGATTCTGTGGTATCTTCTGACAAGTCTTTGCATGAACACCTGCTCATGGGAGTGTTGCAAGACAGTCACATAATAAAGAGGTTACACACCACGTTCTATTAATGCTACTTATGTTTACTGCAATATAACACATTGACACATTGAGGTTATCCATGATCACACCTGTACATGTAGAGGTGCTCGACCATGTGCCATAGTCAGAAACTGCTGTGCCCAATATCCTTGGGCTGTAAAATAAAAAATAATCAGCCAACAACATAAATACATACAGACATGTACGTGTATGAGCTCTATATGTATATACAGAGATGTCATTTACACCCTAGATTATGCTTTTTACGTATTTCTTTTTCTTCTTCTTTTTTTTCTTTCTTTTGCTTTTGGGGCAGAGAGGGAAGAATACCTTAAAATTACATTGTTGCTTCTACAACAGACAGCTTCTGCAACATCAGACCACAATCATCTTCTATTAACATTATTTTATCTCATCTTAGCCCCAGATGGACTTTCTGGGGAGATGTGCCTTAGATACTACATGATGCAGACATTTTGAAATGCTTTCTTTCTACACTAACTTCAGCATTACCTATTAAAAATATTAATGGGATACAAAAAATGAAGAAAGAGAACTCTGGTGAAAGGAAAGCTGTTTCCCCTCTTTCCATAAGATTCCATATGTTACATCTGTTGCAACAAGAAGCATTGGTATGTAAGGTAGTGTTTAATCAACACTCAGATAAAGCTGTAGCTGTCCTGTCTATGGAATTGCTTGAACAGCAAATCTCTATAAGGAAGCCTTGATATTTCAGATTCACTTGTTCTATCAGCTTGGCCAGAAATGGAATAAGCCAAAAGAGATAATGGAAAGACTAGAATATGAATACAGTTGTTCATCCTAAAATGCAGTCCTGCCAAAATTCTTGTACAGCTTCAGACCTTGAAATGTATCCAGTATCTTTACTTAATGAAAGCTTTAGAGTATCCTCTTCCTACAGAGAGCTCCAAACCAGGTGGGTTTAACACCTGAGAAACTACAGATAACAGCTGAAAAATTGCAGCCACCTACATTAAACCTTTTCATGACCAAAATTAATTTCTGGTAGAGTCACAGAATGGGTTGGGTCAGAAGAGATTTTAAAGATTACCTAAATCCAAACCCACTGCCATGGGCAGTGAGACCTTTTCACTATATGTATACACATGTGTGTGTACGTATGTATATACGTTTGTTAATATATTTTTATTATTTATTTTTCTTGTATTCATTGCTTCTGCCAAATTAAAAATCTAATAGCTACTTGGTAAATTCTTCTGCTCCCAACTCAGTATCCAAAGACTGTACATTTGAAAAAACAATCAGTACTTATGGCTAGAATATTCTATTCTAATAATGCAGCAGTCTTCATACTGTCAAATAACTTTCATGCTCTTCTGTGCACTCTGGGTACAATATTGAACAGACTTTTTTCCAACATTTATTCTAATTTCCTTATTTTTCTAAAATTAAATCGGAAGATGAATGAATTATAATCTCTCATAGGTCGGCTACAGTTACACAGAAGCACAAACTCCTCCTAAAACCCACACATTAGCTCTCTCTCAAAGGCTTTAAGTCATGATTTTGGTAGGTTAACCAAAGCTGTGTTTGCAGTCTGGACCTTAGTTACTCAACTCAATGACACTGCCTGCAAAGGCAGGTTGGCAGTATTCAGGTCATCTGTCATAACATTTGTTTATTTTTCTTGGTCTACACCAGGCCAAAAAATTTCAAATCCAAGTGATGAGATTGACACAATTCCTGGCTGGAGCATGTGTAACTTTTTACATACAGCTGAGCATTTTGTGATGATGGAGGTGGATGCTCTTTTACACAGCCTGTGACTGCAACCTACATCAAGAACATGTTGAACAACCCTTTGGCTTTATAGAATTAGCCTTGTAGGATACAAAGTAGAGGCAAAGAGGCCCTTGACTACTAGGCAATCTTTCCACAGCTGACACTGCACAGCTGGCTGATGGTGAAGTTACAAGTAAATGTCACAGATAGAGATACTGAAAAAAAAGGTATAAATCTGAATATGAGACAAAATGAATGAGGCCCATGTCCTGGAACCTTCAGGAATAAGTAGTACTTGACTCTTCAAAGCATTTCACCCAAAAGTCCCTATTCATAATTTCAAGGGTATAATTTCAAGGTATTTTTACAATACCTTATTTTTATTCTACATGACAAATATCCTTCCTAATATAAGTTACACATGCAAGTTAAACACTTTAAGCAATCAGCATCTCTCTAAGGCCAAATCATTTCCACTCTGATCTGCCTTACTGTACTCCATTAAGGTTGGTAGGATAAACTGCAGTGATTTCATTTCCCTTTTAGGAAGCTATCCTCATAATCCTGCTTTAGAAGAAGAAGAAAAAAACACTAGGGCTCAAAGGCAGCTTCAACCTAAAATAGTTACTAACTCATTCTTTTGAAGAGGTTTGGATTATTTCACTCAAAACCAAAAAGATGCTGTCCAGCAGCTCAGGGTAGGTGCAGCCTCCAAAATCCATGCCATTCTTTGTTTTAATAGACCTTGCTCTTCTCTAAGGACTTATGGAGTTTTGAGGGTACCTCAGTAAAGCAATAGCTAAAGAACTGTTGAAACATTCTCTACACTACACTGAGCTTGCTCTGGTATTTGTGCTGTGCTCAGGGCTCTTCACCTCCATCAGAACAGAATATTGGAACTGACACCCACTCAACAATTTGAGCAGATGCACTACAAGAACACAAAAACCTTTCTTTCACCTGATATGTCACAGTCGTTTCCTTTGCTTGGATACTGCAGCAAAGGAAGAGATGTGGCATTAACCAATCTCCCAGCTTCTTTACTGGAAAGAAGTGGGAGTGTCCATATGGTTTGTAGAAAGCAACAATGTGGAACACACCCAGCTCTTCAATTACTAACTAAAAATTTCAACCTTTTCAAACCAGTTTTTTCGTTTTTAACTCCAGGAGAATCATGTACAGAAAACACAGAGGGGAAAAATAAGAAAAAACTCAAGGTCATATCTTCCCACAAATACAATGCAGTCTTATCTCCAACAGGAGGTTAGACAGTAGAAAAACCTAAAGTTTAAAATAACTTGCTGTCCCCCCTGGCCAGCCAAGCACAACTGCCACCAGAGTACTCCCCTGAGGCCAGTAAGAGACACGAAATGCCAGCCCTGGACAAAGGAGCACAATGTGAGAAATTTGTACATTTCTGAATAAAAAACCCCCTAACCAGCTTATATTAAAATAACATTGTAATCTGATGCCTTGATTCCAAAATCCCAGCACAAGTAGTCACACCCTCTGCTTCACCAAACAGCCCAATGACTCCTTCAGAATTCTCACAACATTACTGCAAACAAACTCAGCTCTAAGCATTTACACAGCCCAGACTCAAGTGTAAGCTTTGGGTTCTCTCTGCTTTGAGAGGAGACAGAAGAAGTAAGGAGATGAAAACCTTTGACATTTTTAGTGCTGTTTAAGCACAAGCCTTATTTGATTTTGTTCTGAGTCATTCCTCCCCCACAGGATGGAAAGCAAAGCTACATGTTCAGTATGTGAATGGCCAGATGAGCTGAGCAATACCACAACAGACCTGTTAAGTCTCTCTATAAATCATATGCAGATTTTCTGTTCCCTCTAACTGCTGGAGAAATATGCAAATTAAGTAATTAGGTACCTCAGAGAAGCATATTCTTTGATTCAGCATCAGCTTTAAAAAAGCAAAGGTAATTCATGCTTTAAAAAATCCCAGACAATACAATAATAATTGGTGCTTATTTTCACAACTATTGCATACCACCAGTTTTCCATTATAGTGAACCAAACTCAGTACTATTTAAAGGCTGAGGGTTTTATTGGCTGAAAAATGATGAAATCTTTTTTTAAAAAACAATATTTACCTGAGAACCACAATCAAAAGAACCTCCAGTTACCAGATTTACATTATAATACTACCTCATCCACCCTTACAGATTCCCTGTTTTAGCCACCTTCCAAGAAAGGCTCCAGACAGGGAATACACAAGACTTTGGATCCTCAACACCCACTAATTCTCCATTACTGTCTGCACCGTTTAGCCTATGGAGTTACCCTTAATTCAAGTATCTTATTATTTTGTCTAATTTTCAAATGGATTAAAAGTAAATTTCACTGAAATTTAAACATTTGCAGAAGACAATGCACATTCAGCTCTGTACATACTTCCTCAAGTACACAATAATCTCTATTACTTTGATTATTTGTCAGATTTCCACACCCAACCATTCAGATTGATAAGAGCAACTTGCTATGTATTTGAGACATTCATGAACTGCACACAGTCCACAGACAAAACAGCAAATGAGAAAGTGCCTTTATAATAACACATTTCCAAGTACATGTAAGAGTAAAGACATTCCTTCTGTAGTAATACATCTTCAATTCAACTGAATCCAGTCCAGAATAAATACAAACACATAAAAAACCCCGAAGAGGTGCATGATTAACCACTACAGGTTCAAACGCAGTAGTATTGACTTTCTACTTACTATTCATTTTTTAGAATTTTTCAGTGACATCATGAAAAAATCATATTAAAATGATAAAATTCTATTAAAAATTCTCAATCCGCATTATTTATTACAAAAAAAAACCAACTTCTAAAATTCAAATTATTTTTTTCAAATAAGAACCAAATATTTGAAGGAAATCTCATTACTAGAAATCAAAAGTACGTGTTCCTAATTTACAAAATTTTTCATACAACTGCTTTTACCTAAATAAAACAGAACTGCCAAATGTATTTTACATTTTAAAAGCAGTTTTTAAATTAATAGCATATGACAAATGTATCTCTAATGAAAACTATGTAACAAACATATCCTAGACTGGTCTGGAAGTCAATACAAAGATAACTTAGCAGTGAATTTTGTAATATTAGAACTACTAAGATGCTATTGAATGCTACTTCCAGAAAAAAAAAAAAGAAGAAAAAACATCAAAAGTGCAAAATAATTAACAGAAGGAAAAAAACCACACCAAACATTACAAACATACCACCCTCAAACAGCAAGCTTCTTACAAACTTTAACTGGGAATATGGGGGCTGCAATCTAATTCCCTTCTATGCAGAGGCACAGAAATACACAGTTACAAGGGAAAAGCAATACTGAACATCCAAATTCATAATTTTTTTTTGTCCAGCATACAGAGTCACAACTCAAAACACCAAGGAAACAGCAATCCCAGCACAAGAGAGGAGGTATTGATATTGCTGTTGAGCTCTGAAAAAACATTAAAAAGTTTAAACAAGGGAGTATTAGGCACAGAAAGCCTTTAACTTCAGGAAATAAGTTGGGGTGGTGGTGGGGGGAGGAATCTTTGTATAGGCAAGTATTTATCATCATAAAATGCACTCCAATAGCACACACTGGGTGCTTCCTCAAGGGAATTGTCACAAAGGAAGTCTCATCTGGCTGTTTCATAATAATTTTAAACCAGTAAAAACACAATAAATCTGAAGAAAGAATTTGCTTCTCCTTTCCTTTCAATGCTTGCTCCTCCCAACACACCACCACAAATTTAGAGACCAAATAGTGACATGGACATCACTAAAGCTAAACTCTGATTTACAAACACTAAATACTCACCCAAACTGACTCCCCCCAAAACCCCCCAATATCTTGTGTCATAGACAGACACAGAACTCTGAGACAGAAGCAGCAGCCAGGGTGAGAGAGAAAGAAGTGTTAGACCAAAGTGTCAGGATGAGATCTGACCACAAAGACCTCAGAGCAGACTCTTCCTTCGGGTAAGGCACAAAAACTTATTGGAAATTAGACTTTCTCATTAAGAAAGCAGCCCAAGTCACAGTCTGAGGCTGAACTCTTTGATTCCATTTAGCAGTTTTCCTGTTACAGGAACCTCATAGGTGCAAGGAACTATGCAACCAACAGTTCTGGTTGGTCACACTTTACCCAGTGATTTAGACACTGAAAACATGTAAGATTTGTAAAAGTCTTATCTTCCATGTTAAATGATAGAAAAAGCAGCATCTCCTTGAAATCCAGATGATCTATATTCAAGCAAGCCAGAAACCTAACCTAACTACCTTGGAGTACTGTTGATTGTTCTCAACTTCCTGAAAACCTACCTTCCTGAATCTTCATTTTCTTTTTTATTTGGAAGAACTGGGAAAAGTTCTTAGCCTTGACCACAGGAAAAACAAAGCCATCAAACCAGATTAGTTATGAATCCAGGGATTAGTAAATATGAAGCACAGAACAGAGAAAATAATCCAAAAGCCAGAGCAAACTATACAAAATACAAATATTGTGATTGAAAAATGTTAGAATTTTGAGATACATAGAACTGATATGAGTTTGATCCAGTATCATATAAAAATTGAAGCACACATCTAAAGACAAGTTTGCAATCCTCACAGATCCCTCCTGAAAAGCTATTCTGCAGAAAGACTTACAATCACAGTAATACATTCAGAAGTTACTCATCTTTGAGTATTTAATAAAACTAACACAAATTTGATGTACTTGAATATATGTGCAATAAAAACCTATTACAATTCAACCTTGAGGTTTGCACCTTAGCAAACTCATTTCATGTTTAAGCAGTCTTTTTTCATAGCTAGTAAAATCATTAACCATTAAAGGAACCCAAATTAAATACTGCTTACTACAAATGCAATACAGCTGTTAAAACTGCTATTTAAGAAAGCATTATTCAAATAATCACCAAAATACTTTCTGAATATAAAAAAAGTCCAGTTTTTTGGTAGAGTATTTGTCTACTGGATAGTCTTCTAGTGGCATTCTGCCACACTGTACAGGCTATCAGGAAACCAAACAACTAAGATGCTCATAGTACAGAATATGGGATCATTAGTAGTACTGAACAAATAACCCCAAGCATTAAGTTTTTCTCCTTGCTTGACTTTTCTTATAGTTTACTGAAAATTAAGATTATTTATGATTATGTAACATGCTTACATAATTCACAAATTCTACTATAAACAGAAATAACTGGCCCTACAAGTCTGAGTACACCATACACTTGCTGGGAAAACAAAACAAACACCACCCTCAACCTCCATAAAAGCAACTACAGTGAAAAAAACCAAAACAAAACCAAACTCAGAAAGGAGACAAAAGAAAGCCCTAAGCAAGTCTAAATGCATTCCCCTTATGTATGTAGAGTGTTCATCTTCTGAACAGACTAAAAAGCTTGTGCCATAAACAGTTTAGCTTAAAAATGAGTGCAGCTTACATAAGCCTGTGGCAGTCAACCATTTTTACTGATGGCACTACAACCAACAGTTGCAAAAAAGTTCAGAAAGTAAAACTTAGGAACTAATTCAAAATACCCATAATCCTTACTCCAAGGCTGACTAAGTAAGGCTACTGGCAAAGCTGAAACTCAAATATTCCATGAATTGTCAAGTGGATAGAGTAATCCAAGGAGTATGCTCAAGTTATTCAGAGTAACCCCAAAGCAGAAATTTGCTACTGTCACAAGGACACAACTCCTCACCTAAGACACATCTTCTGGAATCTGTGTTCTAGCACAAAATCAAAACATAAGAAGAAGCATACAAAAATGTCAGTGTCATAACTACTTTCCTCTCACCTGAATCATAGGAATTCTAACACTTAAACCTATTTCTTTCTTTTCCTCTTCTTCTGGAGCTCACAAAAACCTTACCTTTCAAAACTTTCAAAAAACAAGACATTTAGAGACTTTAGAATCTCATTCTTCAAACTCCTTTACAGGAAGCAGGACAAAACAATGATCAATGATATAGATTTTAACAGGATTCAGTGGTAGGGGAGAAAGCACATAAGGACTGCTTGGTTTTGGGGGATCTTTCTAAAACTCAATTCACAGAAGGGAGTCAGATTTCTTTTGATCCTTTCCTGTCAGCTCCCCACGACCAATCCCCCTTCAGCAAGTTCTCTGAGCCATCAAGTCCATGAACTGACACCCACAGGGACCATGGCTTCACTGAGCCCAGGAATGACAACAAGAAGTTTTCTCCACCTCATCCAACTACCAGGAGAGTGAGCAGAATCCCTCTTTCAGAAGATATGGATTTCTTTAAAGGTTAGAGAAGGAGCTCTTCTTCCATCTCCCGTGTTTCCAGGACAGGAATCCTCCATCAGACTGGAGACACCAGTCCACCACTGCTGTGTTTCAACCTCTCCGTAACAGACGGACATGAGAACAAACTGCACTGGGATTTGTGAAGCCAAAACCCAAGAACTAAACGGTACAGATAAGAACCAAGCAGCACAAGCCTCCATGCCTTGATCACATCTTGGGTAACATATGCTCTTAGGAGAAGTGTCATAAATTTTTGCTACAATTTTACAGAAAAAATATCTCAGTTAAGGCAAAGCAGCTTTTAAGTGACTGAGTGTTCCTACAGAAATAGAAGTACTGTTTATCACAGTGCCAGAAACGTCTGTGTTGTTGGTTCTAGTGCCTCCATGAGTAACAACAACAGAGATCACTGAAGATGCCTCAGTGTCCACACTGCTACAGAAAGGTCTCACTCACCTGATGGAACCAAGACCATTAAGACCTGCTGCACAGTGCTCCTGAGAGGATTCTTTCTTCTCTTTGGAAAACTTCAAGTTGTCCTCTACAGAAGCCACTTCCCTCTTACAGACCTCTTACTCCTAGATCAAGGAACTTTATTTCAACACTTAAGTCATTTTTGACTCTCTCTCTCTCTCCTTTTTTTTTTTCTAATACAGTAGATCATGATTTCTAAAGACAGACCAAAATAGCTGATCTTACTCAGGTCTCTCTTAGGCCTAAGGCTACCTTCAGCCTCATTTACCTCAACTCCCAAATCTTGAAAGGGATTGGCAGGTAGAACATTTACTTGACTTGGAACTTTCTTTAAAGCAAAAGAAGCATTTACAGCATCTAAAGGCTGGGCTTCAAAAGTCAAGAGGCAGATTTCATTTAAGAGAACCTACATTCTGCCATTTATGAACTTAATTCAGCTGCAATAGATGTGGTACAAACGCTCTCTTCCCTGTCTGACCTCTCTTCCTTTAAACTGGATATTCTAAGAAAACAATAATTAAAAAATGTTTGTTCCAGAAAGTGCCAATGAACTCAAACCAACACAGAAGGAAGCTGGATGTAAACAGGGATAATGCTCAGTCACTACTTGCTACTGAAACCAGTACACATTGAAGAGCAACAGCTTCAGTGTAAGAGCAGGACAAAGTACAAAACTGCAAACATATTCCTGAGCAATTATTCAGAAAGTTCTTACTCACAATGCATGAAGCATTCAGCCCAACAATGAGATTTGTTGTGAAACACATGTATTGAACATTGATGCTCATGAACTTAGAACAGCATGCGAATTTCTATAACACTTTCATGATGCTGCCCAAACAGCAGGAAACAAAGCATAGATAAAGGACTAAAATACCTCTTCCCCTGTGCTGTCCATTTGAAACTGACTAATGAGTTGAAAAAAATCCACAGTAATGTACAAAAGCACCGACAAAAGTTTAAAATATAATTTTGTCTAAGTGTTCTGAATTCAGCTACAACACTTACTCAGCAATTACTGAAGTCTCATTTGCAAATGTCCAGATCGCCCAGCAGCTAAAACTTGATTTTTACCAGGAAAGAACATAAAGTGACTTTTCAGCAGGATATCCAGCAAATAACTTAAAAGTTTTTAACACATTGAAATCAGCAGTGAGAAGATGATATTTGATGTAATGCTTGCTAGTAGAAATTTAACCAATTTGTATTTTGAGCAAATATGAAGCAACAGAGAAATTGTACCAAATTAACACTTCGTCTTACCTAGACATGTAATTTCTGATCCAGCATTAGCAGGATTACAGCAAGAATTACTATTCTTTCAAGATTAACATAAGAATTCCAAGAAAAAAAAGCAGGTACACTTTAATGCAATGCTCTGCAACAGCCTAGTACCTGGCTTACTATTTCTGCCAGCTGATCTTAAGAACATCCACAAGAAAGCCAAGTTCTGTATTTCTTTCATAACTTGCACAACATCTAGGTAAAAAAAAAAAAAGGCAACAAAACCCAACCATCTCCTATTCATCAACTATCATTGATCCAATGCCCAACAAGAAGAACAAAACAAATCTGTAACCCTTTCAAGTGCTAAGAAAAAATGCCCACATCTTGAGTCAAGCCAAAGTATACAAACTCCTCGCTGAAGACACAGAATTACACCTGAGGATTTATACCAACATGACAAATAACATACCTAGCACAAGCAAAGCCTTTTGCCAGCCAATTGCTAATGCAGCAGTGGCACTGTAAACCAGGAAGAGTTGCTCAAACAGATGAGACTTGGGGGCAAATCACCTCAGAATATAACCAAGGAATAGAAAAATGCTTAAGTGTAAAGCTGCAAGATTAAAATACCAGCACTGCTGTGGTTCTTTTTACCAAATCTGGTAAGAAACAGTCAATACTGAGTGCAGTTTATTAAAATGCTCAAGTTTTTTTCCTGCCACAACATCCAAAACAAATACTCATAGTAAAGGATTTCTTTTTCTAAAAACTCTCCATTTGCCCCTAGATCAACCATGATTTCACATAAATTGATCCACTTTTCAAACTAACATACACTTTAGCAAACATGCAATTTCATTTGAAAGTAAGTATTTCATTTTGAGTGTGGAACAAGACTGACTGAACAGAATCTGCTGAAGGGTGTTTTCCAGAAAACACTCTCAATGATCCACCAGCAAGCCCACATGCAGGTAGGAGAACATCTGTACTTGAGCTGTGACAGCGAGGCTGCTCAGCACTAGCACAGCAGAATGACCTCCCTCCTTTCTCTCCCTTTGCTATTTGCTTACAAAGCCCCCTGCTTTAAACAACTCTCTGAAAAGAGCAGTAATTTTCCTTACTGAAGAGCCAGATCAGGACAAAACCTGATAATTCAATGCTTTTAAAATACCACTACTTTGAATTCAGACCCTTAATAAAATAAAGCCCACCAGAAACTGAAGAACAAATGTTTCTTAAAAACACAAAACTGTATATAACTTTAACAGATATGGCATTTTTCATCTTTAATCTCTAGTGCTATGCTGGCTATTTTAAAACAGTACCTGAAAAGGGAGAAACATTCAACATAGTAATCAATGGGGTGTAAGAATATTGAAATGTTATTTCCACAGTGACATTAAGCTGAGACAGACATTGTGATCTATCTGGTATAAATAATCTTCAAAAAGAAAAGAACAAGAAAAATGCCAAACAATAAGAACTCAGTGCACAACTTGAACTATATCAGCAATACTGTGGCATTGTCTCACCATATTACATACTGAATTTTGTGACATCTATTTCAGCTTCTCAACTCAATGAAAACACCCCAATGGTGTTTTTTCTGGAAGTTGTGCACGTGAGTCTCCTGGATTCCAATACCACAGTGCCACTTAAACACTGACAGATATAGCACAGAAGTTGCTGACCAACCACCCTCCTCACACAGAACAGGAGACACCCAGCATGGACATTCAGTACCACAGAACCACCTACACTAGCACCACTTGCCTGCAGCTGGAGAGAGCACTTTGTTTAAGTATTATGAGCACATGGCCAGTTTGAAAGCCTTTCAAAGGACAGCTTTGACACTTGAAGGTTTGGCAGACTACAAGAACCTATTCTAGCAGTGCTTTCAACCAAAACCTTCAACATTTGCACGAGTCTAAACAAGTATTTCAAAACTCATCTTTCCATTCGCAGGGAGAGTTTCACACGTGAGAACTGGCACCACGACATCATCACACATGCAACTTCTGCAAAGCAGTTCTCAATCTCTCACAAAAACAAGACAGTCAATGTTGACTTTTGGACAGTATTTTAGTCTACTATGACCATATGAAATAAGCCTAGAGAAAATTTGTACTCTAGAGAGAACCAAGAGTTCCAACCTGGAAAAAAAAAAAAAGTGACAATAAGAGAAAACTTTGCCAGAGATTTGAAAGTAAATCCCTAATATCAGTTTACTGCACTAGGTAGCACCAACATTTTTCAGTTCAGCTTTATTTTTCTGTTAAAGACAGGGACAGGAAAAGATACTGCAAGAACCACAAGTCACAGATATTTCTACCATGTATCTTGCAGTCCAGAGTAGCCCAAAAGGTGCTGATGGTAATGTTTCAGGATCTGTATGAAATCTCTCAGTTTCACACTGTTTTTCACCTGCCTTCTAACCATACCACATAACAAAAATAACTCACTGCAAACACCTTCAGTTACACTTTCCTTGTGTTTATGTCTGAGCTCACAGGCACTGCACCTACAGCAGAGGAACAGCAGCATCATAGATGCTCCCAGAGCAGAATGTGTCATAGCACAGTTGAGTTGGATGACTAAGCACACACTCAGACTTGATGTTACCCAAAATTTACTAGATTTGATCATTTACTCAATGGCTCGATCATCACTAAAATACCTTTGGTGTCAAAAAAGTAAATCAAAGGCTTTTGCTTGTGTTGGTGATTTTGTTGAAACACTGAAGCTGTGAAAATAGGGATTTGAAAATCATCCCAGTTGAAGGCAAAGTGCTTTGAAAAAGAATTAAATAAAATACTTTAGGTTTCCTATTTATAATGAACTGCAGTACATACCCATGCAACTCTTGCCCTAACCAAGAATACTTCTGCAGATCATGCTTTAAGGATTCTTATGCTGTTGACAAATACAAACAAAATGAATCACCACAGGTTTGAAATCAGGAGAAAGCCTCTAGACCAGCGCAACCAAAACCTTCATTTAAGCCCTACATAATTCTCGAGAGGGGACAGAGGAGTTTGCCAGATAACCCAAAGAATCACATCAATGTACTCTCCTGGATGACTCCAAAGGAGTATTTTCCCATTAGGATTTCCTTTTACTCTGCAACTCAACAGAGACACTAGCACAGACATCTCCAAAGCTGGCTGAATGTCAGATGTGTTTTCACAATACCTATTCAACTTATCTAGTCTTCCTCAAGATGAAAAGTCATGGAAAGGAAAAGGAGCCTCAATGAGATTCAGGAAACAAGAATGGACACAGATCTCACAATTCCCTCATTACATTTACCTGACATCATTATATGCAAAGGTTATGACACAAGATGAAAAAAAACACATAATAAAAGTATAATTTCATAATAAGAGTATAATTTCATAATAAGAATACATCATACTCATCTGACTACCTGTGTTTAAACCAAAAGATTCAAGATTAAAGGCAGGCTTAAATGCTAATTTTATTATTCTTTACTAATGTGTGCAAAATTTGGTAGCTGGTAATTTTATGGACAAACAAACTTCTATATATATATTAATACAGGTTGTTAAGGCACTCTTCAGATTGCTTCTGTCAACAGACACCATTCATAAGGCAGGACAAAGTGCAAGCTTTAACAAATGTTGTGAAATACTTTATTTTTAAGAATCCTGTTCCTCTCTCTCTACAAAGAGGAAATGAATTTAACATTTCTTTTTACATGAAATATGTTAACTGCAAGTATACTTAAGGAGGGGCAGAAGAAATATTGCTTTTTTCACAGAGCTAGAAAACAAAATTAAAGTTACCAGAACAGTGACTGTCCTTTAACCATGCAAGCTTTACCTGTAAATTTCTGTTCTACTAAGTCCTCTGGAAATATTAGTGATCAGGTGGACCTGCTAGGGAACATAAGCCCATAAAGAAATACTACTCAATTTTTTCACAGTAAACACCAGCACTAAAAATAACAAACACATATTGACACATCAGCTGGATAGGTTGACCTGACCACTCTCAAGATTTATTTAGAATTGAAGAACAGTGTCTTCAAACCTGTTAGCACTGAGACCTTCCATAACAGTTTCATGCATGTTTACCTGAACACAGTGTCTTACTTTAAGTTTTTCCATTACTTTCCAAGTATGGCATATCTAAGCCATTCCATTTTTTTTGGACACAGGGAACCTCTACCAAAACCTGAAGTAGAGATACTCCCAAACCACCTAAGCAATTGTCTTTCCTATCCTTGTTTTCTCCTTGCCAAAGCCAGGGAAACAAGGGCCAATATCATGTTACAAGTTATGTTTGAACAAGGGGAAAAGCACAGCGACTGCACAGTCCTACACTAACACTGAACGGTATAAATATGAGCTGCATCCATCCACCATATCCACTTACATTTAAAAAAACACCTAAAACGAAACTCGAGTTAATTTTCCTCACAGCCAATACAAGCAGCCGATAAAATCTCAAACCCGACCTGAAGCCAAGACTCTGGACAGAGCAAGGAAGGCCTTGCTACCTTTGGGGGCCTTCTATTTCTAGAGCCAAGACACAGCAGCAGCAGCAGCAGCATCGCGCTGCAGTCACGTCCAAGGGGCAGCGTTTACCTGTGAATCCATTTGCTTTTCATTAATTAATTTATTTTTACGCAGCAAGAGCAGCATCAGTGGCCCAGCAGGCAGCACAGCCCCTGCTCAGGGGACACCCGCACGGGATCCCCGGGCACTCCGCCCGCCTCGCTCCGCAAAGGGCTCCAAAAACAAAGACCAAAGTTTTCCCTGCTCGGTGCGTGGGAGTGCAGCAGCAAAACAGGAGCCAGGATCAACACGAGCCGCCTCCCGTCACCACACCCGGGCCCACGCAGGGCAGGAGAGCCCCTGCTCCCCGGGGCAGCCCGTCTGCTCCCCCGGCACGGCTGCAGCCCGCTCCCGCACGGGGAGGGGGGACACCCACAGCCCGGCGGGATGGGGAAGTGAACAGGGGGTGTCACCCGAGCCTCCCTCCCTGGCCCCCGGCAGAGGGGCGGCCCTGCCCGCCCCCCAATTCCCCCCCACAGCCCTCCCTCACCACCGCCCCCCCTCACCGTGCTGCGCTGGGGGCTCGGCTCCGGCTGCGGCTGCGGCTCCGGCGGCTGCATTCCCGCCCCCCGGCTCTGCCCCAGGCCGCGCTGCGGGGGCCCCCCCGCTCCTCCTGAGGAAGGGGAGAGGCAGAGGCGCGTGGCCCGGCGGGCGGGCGGGCGCGGGGAGCGGCGGCTGGAGCAGGGAGCGGGTCCCGGGGCAGAGCGCGGCCGGGAAGCGCTTCCGGGCTCAGTGCGGGGCGCTGGGGCCGCCGGGCGGGGCGGGGCCCCGGCTGCGCCCAACGGCGTCCGACATGGCGCGGCCCGCGCGCGCCGGACCGCACGGCTCTCGCGAGACTTGGCGGAGTCCGCGGCGGCGGGGAGAGGGGAGCGGGGGCGCGAAGGCGCGCGGCCACGAGCGGGGGAGGCGGGAAGGGGCGGGGATGGGGGCGGGGCCGGGGCCGAGGGGCGGGGCCAGGGCGGCGTGAGGGGGCTCCGCGCTGGAGCTGCCTCCTGTCCCTTCCCCAGCCCGGCTCGCGGGCGCTTCTCAGCGCCTTTAAACAAAACTTCCCCCTAGCTGGGGTAGGACACAGCGCTGTGTGCTAGAGATGACTGGAGACCCTCGCCCCCGGCTCCCCCCCTCGAGGAGCCTGAGCGTGGCTGGGCAGGAGCTGAGGTGTTATTTTCTGAGTGTTGGCAGCAGCGATGCGGTGCGTGCCCACAGTGGTTACACAGTTCACAGAATGGGTCCGGTTGATCACGGTGGGTCATCCGGCCCAGCCTCTCGGCTCAGGCAGGGCCTCACAGAGCACAGGCTCGGGGTTGTGTCCAGACGGTGCTGGAATGGCTCCAGTGAGGGAGACTCCATGCTCTCCATGGACGATCTGTTCCAGTGCGTGTTCTTACATGGCACAGGATAGCTGTGAACAGAAAAACGCTGCTGTGCTGTGCTCCTACCCAAATGTCTCATGATCCTGTGCCAGTCCAAGTAATATTTTTGGTCCTTCTGCTTGCAGGATGGACTCGGGGCTGTTATGATTAATATGGATTGATCCAGTGTGAACTTTTAATTGACATCTCCGGAGGCTGAAATCTTCCTGTTGAGGCAGAGCCTTGCAGATGGTTTAGTGGGTGTACACTGATTTTTCATCCACACACTGGGCCTTGAGATTGCACTCGCTTTGTACACCAGCATAAACTGGTTTAAAGCATCTTTTCACAAATCATAAAGACTATTATTTGTGTTCTTCACGGTTTGTGTGTGTGTGTGTTTAGGTATTTTCTTTGTTTAAACAGCATCTGTCTTGTGTAGATTTTTTTGGTCTTTTTTACTTTTTTTGTCTTTTTTACAGTTTCAGAGCCACAGAAACACCATTGCACTGATAGCAATGAGAGCAGATGCAGAGCCCTGTAACCACCTCCTGTCTCTCTCTGGCACAGGATTGGAAATGCAGGGGGGATGTGTGTCTTGTATTGCCATTACTGACTCTCCACGTCATCTTCCGTGTGCAGAGGCCTCAGCTCCTGTGTCAGAGGTTGTGTGAAGTTAATTAAGGAATTCCTGTATTCTGATCCCCACATCGGAAACATGCCAAGCCTGACTAACACTTCTGGAGAAGCAAAACTGGAAGTAAACAGGATCTTGATGCAACAATACTTTTATCTAAAAGAGTTTGATTCTTATCCTCTGACTGGAACTATTATCAAGATGCTGAAGTGCATATTCCTCAGCAAAAATACATAATTTCCAAATATAAGTGTGTGCTGTTAATGCCAATGAATACTCCCATAGCTATATGTAGTCTCACTTAAAATGTAAGAAACAGCCCCTGGTGCAGCTGTTGATGGTGGGCACATGACAGTCTCTGTGGCCTGACTTACACGTGCTGGCCCTGGCATCAGCATTTTTTGTGTTTTCCAGCTATAGTCTTAATTCATCCTGTCATTGCTGGTTCCAGATTTTTCAAATCAACATCTGAGTCACTTTGTCACTGCCCCTCTATAAAGTCCTTGCACTACAGCTCCAGTGAGTCCTGGCAAACCAATGTAGCTTCATATAAGTGGGCTCCATGGCTCCTTTTCACTTCAGAAGCAACCAGTGCTTTGTTTTGTTTGGAAATGATGCTTTCCCTCTGCAATTCTCTGTAGTGGACTGACAGAAGACTGTAATCCAGCAATTGCCTGACTTTTATCCCACTTTCAAAGCAGGAGTGTTCCAACAGAAATTGCAGACACTCAGAATTTTTCATCTACCCTTAGCTAGTTGTATGCTTGAGAGCAGGATTGTGAGACTGGGAAATTAATCGCTCTTGAAACTTCACAATTAATCATAGCACAGCCAGGGCTGTGCTCAAGAATTTAAGAAAAAAATCCTTATGGGTATTAGGTGCCTGATTACCCCAGAAATCAAAGGTTGTGTATGTTCTAACTTTGCTGAACACATCTCTGAAAGCAGTTAATTTTATTGCTGATCCAGCTTTTGTGTCTCTTAGCCATATGACAACTACAAAAATTGATTATACGGAAAAGGAATGTTAGGAAAGCGCTTAATGCATTTTTAGCTGCTTCTAATGGGATTTAGCAGCTGGAAACAAGGAGAGCTGGCACTGAGTAATCAGGGCTGTTCTTAGACAGCTGTGTGGGAACCAGAGTATCAGGACTCTGAAAAAAATCACCATTTTTTTCCCTGTATTTTAAAATATGCAATATATGCAAGGAAGAATTTGAAAGCTAGCTCTCAATACTTGCAGCTCAGACAGTTAACTCAAAGTCAGATGGAATTCATTGTTAAATCCAGTTCTGTAATAACTTCTAGATGAAAATGCCCCTGGGTTCTGTGTGATTTTTTTTTTGTATTTAATGCTTATGGCAGTTACTACTGCCCATTTTTGAAAGGCCTCAGGTTTGGATTTAAATTCCATGCTACATTAATTTTTAAGCAGAACAAAAATGTAGTTATTTCTGCTCCCCTTTTCTCTTTATTAGCAGCAATCCAAGAGACCCATTTTCCTGTTTTGGAAGAAAGCAATTTTATGCATGTTTGTGCCTAGGCATTGCAGTCAGAAAAACGTCTTGGTAAAGTGGCCCTTCCATAGGTTTTCTGTCTGAGTAGTTCCTATACTCACTTAGCTCCATTTACAAATCAAAAGCATAATTTTCAACATAAGCACTCTAAACTGAGTCTTGAAAATCCCCCTGTTACACCATGGTTGGTGTTTTGTCACTGAAATGCACTGAATAAGTTTATTTGGTGATGCCTAAAGGGGAATATAGTTGCACTGTGTGGGGATGGAGTGCATCTATTTGTCCGAGTTTTAGTAAAAAAAAATATATATTTTTTGGTCCTAAAGTATTTAAGTATTTATAAGTATTTATGAAAAAAAAAAAAAGAGAAATGTGTGCCTAGAGTAAGAAGGTACCATTGCTTTCATATTATTTTCCTTATGGAAGGAAATTACCTTGGGATAAAATCTAAGCAGTCATATATAGGTCTGTGGTAGTACTTTGGGTTAGTGTCAGGTCCTGCTGACCCCTGTGGTAGTTTGTATTCAAGAAATTGCAGAATTCAGGGTCTAAGCAGGATTATTTAGGTGGAAGCCTATGGAACTGGAGCTCACAGTGAAGGATATCCTTTCTATGATAATTTTAATTCTGCCTTCTTATTCTTTAAAAAGTCCTGTGCCCTTGGTTTGTAAGTGTGCCTCACTTGTCTGTGTTTCATTACATTTAAACAATGTATCCTTGGCCTTTCCTCAATTTAAGGTGAATTCTATGCCCTAAAAAACAATTTCTAGAGCACAATTCATGTACTTGACTTCAAATTTAATCAAAACTTTTTGGAATTACACATAATCCTTTGTACTTTTCTTTCTGCTAAAGCTGTTTGCAAAGCTGTTGTAAAGCTGTTTTGACTCTGCTAGATACCCAGGTTATTTTTTCATTTCAAATTGGTGTCAGCCATGTCATCGAGGTAGCAGTGGAAAATGTTTGTTTTAACAGGGTTCATGGATCAAGAAGTTGAGCTCAAAGAAGATATCTTGGAACTTAGTGACTGCAATAGTGAAACTGAGAAGTAAAAATAAACCTCTGAGAAAATGGAAAATATTCCCAAGGGCAGTCAAAAATGTTATTGCTTTATCTTTAGGTGGAATCTTTTGCTGCCTTATGAAGTGGAGATCTAAATAACTGCATATTGTTGGACCCTAAAAAAGGTCACCTGACAGTTTGAGGAACCTGTTGGTGTATGTTTGTGTGCCTGTGTGTCCAGGAAAGGATAAGGCATTATCCTCCACTATTCCCTTTTCCCTTTTTCCCTTATTCTCTGCTTAGACATAAAACACTGTCACATTTCTGTACCAGAACATTTTCAAGGGGTGCCTTTTTACTCTGAAGTTCTGTGAGTGACTCCAGCAGGCAGGGACAGAACTCTGCTGCTCTTTGGGAATGGTCTTCTGACCTGGAGAGCCAAGCAGACACTGGGAAGAGCCAGAGCTGCTCCCCCAGGGTGCCTTCCCCCACCTCTTAGTTGGCTTGCAGTTATCACTTTTATTTTGCAATTTCTGTAATTTAGTTTGCTGCTTTACAGATTAGTCTGTGACTTAGAAGAACTAGACTTTTTGAAGAACAGGTTCTTCAAAAGCATGTTTAAAAACTTTTGAAAATTTCAAGTGTTCCTTTGCAGGATCTCCTTAACAACTGCAGTCCTGGCATAGTTGCTGTCTCTATAGCTGTAAAGTTGGTGCTGGAAGACTGATGAATTAAATCAGTCATATAAGGGATTGGGGCATAAGTGGTTTTCAGTGTTTGAATGGGATATGTAGTGTGAGGAAACTGAAAAGACATCCTTGTGTGCATGCCTTTTATGAACATACATTTTTGTTGTTAGGGTTCAAAGGCTTTAGTAATAATTCAAACAGAATTTGTGATTTTTTTTTTCCCTGAAGTGACATGAAGACTGTGTTTCTCTTTTGGATTATATATATATAAATATAATTGATTCCCTTGGGGGTGTTTTTCATTGCTGTTGTAAAAACACCAAAAGCTTGTTTTTAAAATTTAAAAGTTTAATAGTAATAAAATGGCTATAAAAATAGTAATATAATTAGAGTAATAAAAATTTGGACAATTTGGATTAGGACAATACAGAGTCAATAAAAAGAAAGAGTTATGGACAGTCCAGGTACCTCTTTCTGGGCAAAATAAGCCTGAAAAAGGACCCACGTTAACAGAGGATTAACCCTTAAAAACAATAACCTGTTGCATATTCATACATCTCATGCATGATGCATAAATTCATTCAAATACAGGATTTTTGGTCTGGTCAGCGTCAGCTTCTTCCTCTGAATCCTAACGGTGCCCTCCAGGTCTGAGTGAGGCAGGAAGAAGTTCATTTCTCCTGATAATGGAGCATTAATTCCCCCTCTCTAAAAGATTTAGGTGTCCTGTGGCTGCTAGTCTCGCTGTGAGTCCTTTCTTTAAAAAAAGTATCTTACACAGCATAGTTTCTATTTTAACATTATGTTATAACCTATATTTAACACACTACTTAAGAAAATTAATACAACATAACTTTCTAACATAGCACATATAACATTCATGTTAATATTTGTGAAAAGCCAATCATAAAATACACATTTTTCACAGCTGTTAATTTTGGTGCTCTGGTCAGATATAGTTTCTGAATACCTAGAGTTTCCCTGTGGTAGCAGAAATTTAAATAAATGACATCATTTACTCCTTCTGTGCCAGTGCTATTGTGTGGGACTACTGTATTCTCTAAAATGAGCTTCCGGTTTTATCTTAGGTGTGGCTGTCCTTCCGCAGTGCACACAATGCCCCTGCTCTGAGTCCATTGTGCCATTTATGTCTTACATAGATGCACCTAGACTGGGGAGTCTGATTTGTAAAATTGCTTTTAAGGATTTTTAAATTTTTGAGAATAAAAGAAACACATTTGCAAATTGCCCTAATAGAAGACTCTGTGTGCGTTCCTTAACTTTGGATGGTTTGGTGGTTTGCAGTTCCCTCAGGATGAGTAACATTTTTCCCTCAGTTCTTGTAATCAGATCTAATAGTATCAGGGTGTTTTCTCCAGTTCCCAGATTTTTCACTGAAGTGTGGCATTTGAAAAGGAGATAATGCTTTTGAGTTGTACTGACTGCTTGTCCAAACTCATCATCACATCCTGTCAGTGGCCCGGCCATTGCTCAGTGCTGGCTGATCCTGTGAACAGGAACAGGGGCAGATAGCAGATCACCACATCACATCAGATAGAGTTGCTGGTGAAAGCAGTCAGAATGACTGGGACAGAAAAACCCAGTCTGTAGAAACAAAATACTCATCCTTATGGGAGTGTAAGAGAATTCTGATAGAAAGCATTACTGCCTAAGGATCAAGTGCTCTTTACACTCTTTCTTGCTTTCCTACTCATTTGTTGGGTGAGAGAAATACAAGGGGTGTTACACCCCTGTGAGCTGTCCCAGAGGGAAGGAATGATGTGTTTTGACTGTGAAGTGAATACTTCCTTTTATTCTCTGTTGTTTTCTCCATTCCTGGAAAGATGCACAAGTGTAAGAAAAAATTATTTCCAAACCATGCTCTGTAATACCACTCAAAGGTGCAACCCTGCTGTGGGATATGAGTGAAAACCAACTACTTACATGAGGTTTTGGCAAAGGTTCCTATTTATTATATAAAATACAACAGATTTTATTCTGTGATTGTTTTGACTGTATTTTATAGCCTGCTATGGAAAGTTCATTTCAGCCATGCTGAAATATTTTGGGCCAGCAGTAAGAGCATAAGTTGTGTGGGAAACATTTGCAGCATCAGTCTATTGAGTCAGCACCTGCAGTACCTTTACTCAGTAAATGATGGGGCATAACCACACCTGGTTTAATCCAGCTAGCATGCAGTTTGACAATCATACAAACATAGCACTCTAGGTTCTAGCAAGGGCTCACAAACTTCATATATATTATATATAAATATATGTAGGGTTTTCTGCAGGTCTGTAGAGTCAGTGATGAAGTGTGTGTTGCTGAGTCTGTATTACTCCTGTTTCCAGATGAAAGTTAATGTGAGTGTGGCCACTACACCAGAACCAGCTCTTGTGTCAGGGTCATCTGCAGAGAGGCTGCAGTGGTGTCATAGCACAGACTGGGTTAGTAGCCAGAGATTAATGTAATTTATGACCTACATGTGTTCCTCAATAGTAATGGAGAATTTTGTCTCAAATCACTGGGCAAAGCATGTAATTTCTTGGAAAGGAAACTTTAAGGTAGAGCCCTATAACTAAATATTTAAAAGTGTCTTGCTGTTGATTGCAGTTTATGACATCTTGCAGTAGTGCAGAACAGCCTACAACAGTTCTATAACTCAGCAGCACCACTTTTGGAGGAAGACTGGGATGGTTGAAGAACACTGGTACTTCAGGGAGAGTTGAGGCCAAGAAGTTTTTTAAAACACTGCTCATGCTGCAACACTTTATTGAAACAGTTCCCCTCAATTCTTGAGAAACTAAAACTTAAATCTGAAGGCATCTGAGACTCCTGTTCCAAAGTCTCATCCCAAGACAATAATCCAGTAAAGTACTGGACTCCCAGCAGCCTGGGCCATATGTGAGTATTTTACAGGTATAAGGGTAATGTAAGGCCAGGGCAGAGCACAAAACTGTTGCTGATGGTGCACAAGGACTGTGCACAACATGACCTCAGTGATTTTGCAGCTGGGACACCATGGGCTGGTGTGTGCAGCAAGGAGAGTTTGCAGAGTCACTCGCAGCCATTTGTCACCAGAGCGCTGGGGACAAACAGCTTCTATTCCCAAAGTGATGCCAGGTCATATGTGGGGTTTTTAGTTAGTTAGTTAACTTGCTTGCTGGGGGCACTAGTTTATGAGCAAGAGACTTCTCCTGTCTCCAGCCAGCTAAAAAGCACTGGCCCTTCTTTCTGTGAGGTGCTGGGGTCAATGGTAGCAGCTGCTTCCAACACTTCTGGTGTGGTGAGCCATAATTGAAGTGGGAAGTCAACTGATAAAAAAAAATCTTCTTATATCTGTCTTTTTGCTGAAGTCCTTCTGCTAGCTGCCATGGATTCCTTGGTAGTAACTTGAAATCCATTAAATATTAAGCCACACAGTATTAATACTATGATTGTCTTTTGATCCACAGACCATTGGCTTTTTCCAGTTACAGGATCTAATATAAAGCATATGAAAACAGAAAACAAATCCTGCTGTCATCAGGTGAAATTAGATTAATGTTTCCTTTTTAGGAAATTCCAGATGGTCTGCAGAAAGGTTTTCCCTGAGACACTAATAATAAAGATTCACCACCTTCTGGTCTCTTTGAAAATACACACTCCTGAAATTCATTCCACCTTTTTTCTCCTTAATGAATATAAGTAAATTTTCTGAAGACTAGGAAGAACTTCTTGCTGCTGGTTTTGTATGGAATACTTAAATTTTATAAAATTGGGCAACTATTCTAACATGCATAGTTAAGGTACATTTGTTCTGTACTAATCAAGGCTTTCATAGTCCAGCCTTCTGTATTGTTTTCTACAGAGGTTATCAGAGCATGAAAAGGAGTTCTGATTAACCTTCTGTCAGGTACTGCAAGAATAAGAACAAGCAAAAAAATGACAGAAAATTCCAGCAATTCTCCTGGGTTATATGACCAGACAAAATCTGGATGGGTGGGTTTTCTTCAAGCCAGTAGTTTGAAAAGACAGGCAAAGTTCACAGGGGGCAGAGGAAATAAATCAACCAAAAAAAAAAAAAAAAAAAACCAAAAAAAAACCACAATATGAATGCTGACTTTTAGAGAGAAATACCTCAGGGAATTCACACCTTTTAAATAAGCCTTTAACTGGACATGCAGCTTTCCACCACAGAAACTGAACATCATTTCCAAACAATGTATTTTCCTTTGTGTCAAATCTGTACCAACACAATAGTAAACACAGTGAATGCAATTAAAAAAGGATGAAAGTCTTAATTTTACAATGAAATAAATGGAGAAGAGAAAATAAATACTTCATATTTCAATATCAGAGAACAAAGTGAAGCAGTAAATGAATCAGGCTAAGTATTTCACTTTTCACTAATAAAAAAAATATTTTTCAACATCTGTGAGAATTGTTTTCTTAACAAACACTTCCAATTATATGTGAAACAAGGCAGCTGCTCATTTCCAAAGACAGATAACTATGTATTTTTAATTTATGTTTTCACACAATCCTTTATTACAGTAAAATACAAAGGATGTTCTTGAATTTTTTCACATCAGACAGCAGCTGACAGCCACTACTATTGTAGGTTTAAAAACTTATTTTTTTGTCTGTCTTGTCCCCAAGGAAATGTTTTGTTTCAGAGTCCACATATGCCTTTCAAAACGTACCTTCAGCAATATAAGAGCTGGAATGGTGTTATTCATCCTTGAATTCAAGGATTCCACTCCAAAACTCTTACCCAAAGTTACCAGGCTGCATTGCATGTGGTTTCAAGTGAAAGCTATTCAGTTTTCCACGAATTGGGAAGTACGGTGAAGTTTAAAGAAACAGCTGCTTTTGAAGATGACTTTCCAAACCTCGCTCACACAGGGTCTGCTGCTTGTTAGCATTCAAGTCAAGGCGAAATTATCTGTGCTTCCTTTGGCACAGAAGCTAATCCTGGTGCATGGTTTGCATGGGAAGGCAGCCAGGCCCCGGCGCAGACAAAACTCCGCGCGTATCCCTGGAGCGAGCGCTCGCAGGACGCCTGGCCCTGCGCCTTTCTCAGCAAGGCCATAAATCTTCTGGAAGCCAGCAGCATAGGGGAGGCTGAAGCTGGGCTTTACTGCTTCGATTTCCTATCTCATTTCAGTCTTTCAGCCAGAAGATGTGTCTGCCAAGGTGTACATAGAGGGAGCTGGTGTAGTTCCAGGAGTGAGCTTATGCTATTGAATTCTGTCAGCAGTGCAGCTTCACTCAGATAAAAATGTTACCAGAGACAATAAGCTTGCAAAGGCTTGCAAAAGCTATGTGATTTGCTGTTTTGTCAGGACCCAGGACATCCCTCTGGCTGTCCTGAGCAGCCAAGACCCCTGCCAGGGGGCTCAGAGACCCTGGCACAGAGCCCAAAATGCCTGTGGTTTTGATTATGACCCCTGGAGCAAATTACCAACCTTAGATGAAGATCTGCAAGCCATGACAAATTAGGTAGAATGGTAGGATAGTGAATTTATCCCAAGGTGAAAAAGTAGATTTTGGAGTTTTTAGAATGGGGGTTCAGGGGGGAAAGATGGAGGGATCTGGGCATGTCCTGCCTTTCTCCTTCTTCTTCTTGGCCTCCATCTTCTGCTGTGATGTTGGCACTTATAGATTGGTTTAGAGTAGAAGCTCACTGTCTAACATAGGTGATAGGTATTGGAAAGTAATTGTAAACATTGTACATGTAGTTTTTAGTATAAAGACATAACACCACCCTGGGGGCAGGCAGAGTGCCTGGAACTGTCCTGCTGGACGGACCTGGGCAGGACAGGAGAGTGAATTTTATAGATAGGATACAATAAACAACCTTGGGACCGAGAAATGAAGAGCCCTGACTCCTTCTTCAGGCGCCGGGCTGGGAAAAGAGACTTTGGAACTCTTCTTGGGGTCACTCTGAGCAGCAGAGACCCCGACACTGTTTGGTTTAGTTTTGTGTAAGGATGAGGCAAGTTTTAGGACAATATTCAAATGGGACCAGCATTACTTATTTTTCAAGTAACTGTACAAAAATTACGTTGTGTACAGAAATTAACTCTTAAACCCATCACAGCTGGTTTTATTTTTAGATTGTTTTAAGGAGCACATCTAAACGTAACACAGCTAGAAGATTTTCCGCTGATTTGATGTGCACACACTCAGACCCTTAATATCTGAGAAGAGAATCAAGAGAAAGATATACTCATTTGAAAGAGAATTAAGCACGCAAAATCTTTCTTCCTAAAGGTAATTTTTTTTTTCTGGGCTTTCTTCTCTTTGAGTTATGAACATGCGCAGCTTTTTCTTGCTGTGTGAATTTTGGTTGTTACTGACAGGAGCCACATGCATCAGAGAAACTTGTATTATCAATTTGTATTTCCATTTCAGCCCTCTCAGTTGTCTAAGCTAAGAGTCTTATCTAGATTTTACTATGGCAGGCTAATACCCCTGAAACCAAGTGAAGAGGGAAGAGCAGGGTCAAAGTGTGTATGGGGCTTGAACAGAAAAATTCCATAGCCATTTAACGCTGGCAAAAAAGAATACAAGAATGGTTTTTCCTTAAGTAGTGTGAAAAGTACCTGCATCAGTTCCACTATAGCATTTGTAATACATGTCACCAAATCCTGAAATTGGCTCAGAAATTGAGAGGAAGTTTATTTTTTTTCTTGCTTGTGATTTTGCCTCTAGAGTTAAATAGTTTTATTGAGACATTTCCAAAATACAAAATATTGAGACAGCTTTCCAGAATACAAAACACCTTTTTTTTACAGTTTAGCTTATATACAACGATTGCTTCCTAAACAATAAACAGCAGAAATGTACTTCCTAACAGATCTCCTATTGATCCTTCCCAAAGTATTTTAAGTAGATAATTAACACAGGGTAATTAAAAGTATCTTCAGTCTCTGTAATTGTACAGCCTATAATATTTCATAGTAATGTGATTCATTTTATCTGAAGTTGTTCAACACATATCTTTGGAACAATTTAATTTGCATGCCTGGTTGGTACCGCCTTCCCTCGGCTCAATTAGTCACAAGTCTGAGCAGACAGATTCAGGCAGACTCATGGTTTGGAGTCTCCCTTGCTTACTGGAATTCTTTATAGGAGTTAGAAAGCACAGTATCCTTAGGGCTAAACCTCCAGGGCAGCAACACAGCCCTCTATTTATAGATAGTACACCAAAAGGGAGCAATTCCATGGTCATTACTTTCCAGCAAAAGAAGGCAAGCATCCGTGAAGATGGAGGGATCTGTTAGCCGTGTGTATCTTTTTCCACAGCCCTACAGAAGGCTCAGGATACTGACATCCCTGCTCTCCCCATCATGGGTTTCTGTGTGTTCTCTGAAAAAGCCCAGCCTCTCACTATGTCTGGTAAGCCATGGTAATTTTATGGCCATGGTGCTGCAGGAATTTGAAACTGCAGGTTTGGCTCAGCAGAATTGACTTCTGAGTAACAGCTGTATTCTAATGTGTTACATGAAAAGATGCAGTTTGATAATTTTCACTTAATAAAATGTTCTATGAGTAAGCTGTTGAGAGATTAGCACCCTTTTTCTGATAAAATTGCTAGCTGAATGCAGATGAGAAGTATTTCATTTGCTAACCTATCTACATTGTTGCTGTCTAAATGTTTTAACAGAAATACTCTTAATAAGAACATACTTCCTAAGTGACTGTCAGTTTGGTAACAATTCTAATTCAAATCATATAGAACAATGGGCCATGGTCTTTATTTAGCCTGGCACAAGGCTCCAGCAGAGAATAAGGTGGACAGAAGTATTTTCATGTTGTCACTGTGCTGTCTGAATTCTGGGCTAGATTGGGTCTCCTTGCTCTAGGCCAAAAGCTCAAGGGTCTAAAGTTATAACTGTATCACATTCAGAATTCATGTAAGAAAAATAAAACTTAGCAGAGCTTGGCACTAACATACAATGCTTTTGTCATGGGGTCAAAAGTCACTTTTGATTATATTTTTGATGAACTGTGTTGCTCAAAGAGAAGAAAAGTCTGTGCATGGGAAAACAAATTGTTCCAGCCATGACTCTTCAGAAACATCTTATATTCTGTGCCAGCTCCAGCATTCCCCAGGCCTTTGATACTCATGAATCATTTCAGTAAACCTTATTCCTTCTGGCTTTATTTGATTTTTCTGTGTTGGGATGTATCATAGCAGATAAATATTGTGCCATTTCTTTGTCCAGTGGTCATTTTCTCTCTGCTTTAAAAAAATCAGTGAATTTGGTTTTCCTCTTCCATTAGATCATGTAGTGAAGCTTTTGGATCTTTCTTAAGCATCATAATTACATTTTTTTAAAGTTCCTTTGTCACATTAGTTGCTACACACATGTTTCTTTCCATGTTATTTCTAATCCACCCTATCAGAATGACCAAAGGTCGAAGTATCAATGAAGGAGATGCTGAGGAGGATTGAGAGCAACAGTAGCCAGGAAACTAGCCAGGCTTCCAGTGAAGAGACTGAAATACCAGCCTTCAGTATAGAGAGACACTTCTCTTGGACAGTTTTAATATTTGCAGGGCGCAAAGACTGGGGTATTTCATTTGTCATCTCCAAAAGGTCTCTTGTCAGCTAGATTCCCTTCTTTTAATTTATATCAGTTCATGACTATTCCAACAAAGACTGAAGACATAATAAAGAAAAAAATATAAGGTTCTTTTTTATAGTGTCTTTTGTTCGCAAGAAAGGGTGCCACTGATTGTACACCCTAGGGTACCCTATAACAAGTTGTATAAGAAATCTGTGGCATGGACAAGAAAGAAATTGAATACATTGTTTCTGTGGCAAGGGATGTGTGAAATTCTCACCTGGTAGAGATCCAAAAGGTGAGCATCGTTAGCAAAAAGGTAGATGTAAATAGCTGAAGCCTTCATTTCCCAACCCAGGTTGTGCAACTTTGCTAAGTCAGAGGACTGAGTTTGTGTGAGGTCTATGATGTAGAGAGAGTTATTGGAAAGTTTTTACTTTCAAGTGCTGATAATACTTCTGATAGAGTCCAAGACCAAATTCAGAACATGTTCTGATACAACATCACCACCACCAAAATAACCCAAACTTCCAAGAGGATGCACCTGAGTGGCACTGTGACTTGCACATGAATGGCTGTCAGCAGATTTGAGTCAAATTTCATTCTCAGTTACCCAGCTGAACTTAGATATCCATCACCACTTGGACACACACCCTTCTGGCTGGTTCCTGCTGGCAGTCCCTCCTAGTTCCAGAAGTACACGTTGGGATTGCCTCTTGCCCTAGGGAGACTCAGGCTGTGGGTGTGGGGTGGTTTTCAGGGACTGAATCTGTAGTGATCAGCTGACTCCTTTCTGATCCTTTCATTGATACTGCAATCCACTGCACATGGCATCACATCCACATGACAAATCTGGAACAGAGCTGGCTTCCCTGCTATCATTAACCTCTGTTCATCACGATGCTTCAGCAGGCCTGCCAAGCTCTCCAGTAGTAATGGGATAAATATATCCTGCTGAAGCAACAACACGAGGGTAAGCAGCAACTTTATCTTGCCATTTCAACTTTACACTTTGGAAAAGGAATGACTGTTCTGAGCAACTATCACAGCAGTTGCTGATATTAGCCTGAGCTGTTGATGGTGACAGGGTTTTCAAAGGAGACTTACGGCATCCCAGTGGATTCACATTTTATATATGTCAGCTTGTAAATGGTTGGAACTTCCTTTTGGCATTACAAGGGATCAGCAGTAGAGAAGCTACATAAGCCAATTTCTCTCTTGTAGTTGATGCAATTGACTTTTCAGACAACCAGGACCAAAGTACATATTTAATGCTTTCAGTGCTAGGTTTTTAAATTCATTTTAATGGAACAGCTTCCTTGGGTTTGCCCAGGATTTATATTGATAGAAATAAAGGATACCAAATCAGGATACCAAAGAACTCAATGCTGTGGGGCTAAAGAAGGGCTAAATACTTATCTCCACTTATCTCCCAAACTCATTCCAACGAGTCAAAATAATTTAGTTTGACAGGAAACTATGATACATAACATAGAATATATGTAGCCTCCAGCACCCACTGTGGGAAATCTCTACTAACTACACTTGTGGCACTGAGAGCAAAATGTGTCCCCTGTATCTTTAAGAGACCAGCAGTCTTGGAACAACAAATTAGCCTCAGTCTGCAGTCTGTACACTAAATGAATGAAATTTTATCATGCTTCCTCCAAGAGTGCAGAGAGCATGGGTAGATGTAGGGTGAACCTGTGCTACTCATTAGTCGCTCAGGGATGACACCTTCCATGTTATGCTTGCTGCCATTGTACATCAATCCACTTTACAGTTTTATGTCAAATACTTTTTTGAAATCCAAGTAGATTATATCCATTAATCACTTTGCCCAGTCTGTGTTCCTTGTGATGTCATCTCTTATTAATATCTTTAGGATCTTGCCTACCACCAAGGTCAAACTGGTCTATAATTTCCTTGCTCCACCCCAGGCCTTTATAAAGAGGGTTGTGTTTGTGTTATGATGTCCTTGAGTAGCTGCTTCATTTTCAGAAGGCTACTAAGAATCTTTCACCTATTTTTTATGGTTTTGATTTCTAAAGTTTTCTAGAAGTACTGAAAATGTTGCTTTTAGTTGCCTTAGTTGGCCCTTTTGGTGTTAAACCTGGACTCTTCACTGCTAGAATCTTTCCACATGTGGCACCATCTCATCTTCTTTCTACACAGAAAGTAGCTCACTTCAGTTTTCATTTACCTCTTTGTAGTGTAAGGTTTCTAACTGCAAATCAAAAAGCCTTCATCCTTTTCTTATTTTTTTTCCACTTCTGTGAACGTGGTGATTATGGTCAAGTCTGGGCAACATACAGGATTGCTTGGGCTATACAAATATCCTTGATTAGATTCTGTTTTTCACGGGTGGAAATAAAAAAAAACCCCAACAACCCAACTTGTATTAATAACTGTCTGGCTATCATTGTATCCTGTCTTCTCTTTATATACCCATCAAGTTTGAAAGAAGTTCATTAGAGGCCAGACCATTTTACTTTGAAGCCTTCAACACATCCCAAGCATAGCAATGGAATTTAAAAAGCAAAAAGAAAGAAAAATTGCAGTGCAGTAAACAGCTATATACAGATTACAGGCTAAAGCTGACTGAGATGAGGAAAAGTTATCCGACAGAAATAATATTTTAGTACATTCTGTAGGTAAAGTCTTTGTCTAGATTGGAGTAATTACAGTTGTGTCGTTGAAAGTGGTGTTCAGAAAGTTAATTAAATAAATCCTTGCCAATGGCCTTAACAGAAATCCAAATGGGCTAAAAGAGTTATCAGCAGCAAGTGCTGTACCTGTCATAATTAGAACCAAGGCTTGGCTACTGTAATGAGTCAGAGAGAAGTCTTGACTTCATTTTGTCAAATGTCTGAGTAAACAGGAGATTTCACTGGAAATCCTTATTAGAAGTCCTTCAAGAGAACGAAAATACATCAAAAATAAACCACGGAAATTTGCTTTATTTATTTTGAAGGAAAACATCTTGCTGTTCTAAACTTTCTTACCCTGATAATTTCCATCAGTGACATGAGTGTATGTATATATATATATATATATATATATATATATGTTTGACTTGGTTTAGATTTGGATTCTCTCAGTTCTGAGCGAGATTGCGCGTTGATGTTGCATGCAGGGCGGTGCAGATGAGGGCACAGAACATGCCATGTACATGGTGTCAGCATTCTCAGCATGTAGCATAGCTTCAAAGGCATGTCACAAATTAAGATCATGTTTAACTTACTGTTGTCTTTGCTGATGCTTATGAAATCTGCCACTAGTCTTGCAGCTTTTTTTTTTTCTCGTTTTGGCACCCAGTCTTTTAATGAAGGAGTTGATATACATGACTTGGTCAAGGATGCAGCATAATGTCTGTATCTTTTGAAAAAAAAATGTGGGTTTTTATCAGCAGTAACTACCAATATGGTGCAGAAGGGGGCATGAGTGGAGTTCTCAGCCCTTTCAGGGAGAGGGAAATGTTTGGACAGGAGTGGGAGCCTTCAGTGGATCAACACTTGGTGCAAGGCTCGTGTTGCAGACAGGAGTTTGGCTCTTACCACACATGCAATTAGGAGGAGCAAGGACTTTAAAGCAGGAGCAAGATCCATTTGACAAGGCAAAAAGAGTGTCTTTGGGAGGCTTCAAACCTAATGAGGGCAGCCTGAAATTGCTAAATTACTTTATGATGGAGAGCAAGCACACAGTGTTTAATCTCATGATGCACCATGTTTAGACTGATTTCAGAGAGGCCACACACTGCTGAAGTATGAGTAAGAACCATGCCAAAACTGAAACCTAAAATCCTCTATTTTTTCTTTTTTTTTTCTCTTAAAGAAATGAGCTGTTATATTTCGTTTTCCTTCCCTTTACACAAATACAAATGACCACCTGAGAAAGAGAGGGCATAAACAGCAAGTCATGTATTCTCTTGTATTTGCTTAGTATTCACTTGAGGAGCAGAAAAGAGGGCTTCAATCCCTCAAGTTGAACAAGCTCAACACAGTAAAATCAGTGAGTTCCCAAAGCTGCTCTATCACTGCACCCATCAGAGGGCAGCAGAAACTGCAGAACGGGCCACAGATGCTGCTTCGTTGCTTTTAATTTCACACTCAGGAAGAACCAGAAGAGAAAAGAAACAATAAAGAAAAAAAAGAAAAAGAAAAAGAAAAGAAAAAGAAAAAGAAAAAGAAAAAGAAAAAGAAAAAGAAAAAGAAAAAGAAAAAGAAAAAGAAAAAGAAAAAGAAAAAGAAAAAGAAAAAGAAAAAGAAAAAGAAAAAGAAAAAGAAAAGAAACACTTCTGGTAAAAGCCAGATTGATGCCTCATTTTACTAGCTTTGAAGTGGTCTAGTGCAATTCTGAGCACAACAATTTCCAACAAAGCAGTGTAAGTACCTGTTGGTGAGAGCAGCTATTCTGTATGCAGTAGTTGAAGCATTGGCAGTGAGGATATGAGGCCATGCTGGTATAATGGTAATTAGGGCAAGGATATGAATAGTCATTGCAATGACTAAACAAAACATTGTGGTAGAAGAAAACCAGACTGGTTTTTTAACAAATTAATGCTTGGTAGCATGGGATTTTGGATAAATACCTTCAAATAGCAACGAGAAAAATATATTGCAGTTTGCAACAGGGATATAGAGGTTTGTAGTGACATTCAAATGACACCTGTTGGAAAATAAAATGATTATTTCCTAATTTACAACAATCTAGGGATTTCCAACACTAATGCATTTTCAGAAGTTGCTTCCACAATAATAAATGAATGGCATTCAGAAACAATAAAAAGCTAGAATTAACATGGGATACAGAGACTGGCAGCCTAATGATCTCTCCAAATGTCTACTGTATCATGCAGAAGGTATGAAATTAGTGGCAGTTGTTTTTATCTGTAGATGACACCTCGAATTAAGTTCAGAGTAGCAAGTAAATATAAATTAATGATGCATTTTTCTTGTTACTTATCTGAGTTATTAACAGTATTTTGAAGTGTCTGATGTAATTGTCCAAAAGTGGGTAAATCCAGTAATGTTACTCTGAAATAAACATTGAAAGTATTTCTGTGAGTAAAATTTTATTACTGTGCCAAAGAAGCACCCATGAGGAGAGGGCTTTAAAAGGATGGAGACAGGAGAAGAGCCAAATCCCTGAAAAATCTGTGGATTGCACACTAATCTGGACAGTTTGTTCATCTGCTTCAGGAACTTCATGCAAATTCTCATGAAATCTGATCTGCTTTCCCATCTGAAGAATTTTTGGTGTATAGTATGTATAGGCAGAGTCCTGGAAATGGCACAGAAGCCTGTTCTGGCAGCTCTAAAGGCATGGAAACCATTTAGTTGAAAAGATTCAAGCAGCCTCTCTTCACTTCTTCCCTCGAGCAAAACCACAAATCAGAGCTCAAGGAGAAAAAAGCAAGAGATCCTTCCTTGGAGACAAGAAAGGTCTGTTTTGCAGAGGATTTCCAATCCTTACTGCTTCAGGAGTGTACCACACACTCGTGGCTTAGGTGATCTTGTTTCTTTTGAAAATCACTTCCATCATCACAGAGCTCTTTGTGTTGGATCAGGCAGGTGAATTCACCTCTCCAACCAAGGCAGCACCACAGTGATCTCCCAAACTAAGAAAAATGCACAATATTACTACAAGGGGCAAGGATTTGAGGAGAAAAACCACTAAGGCATGCCAACTGTAGGGTTTCTGAACTGTGCTTTTTCTTTGAATTTTTAAAAATATATTGAGAATGTAATGTGTGGGGTTGAGGCAGAAGTGCATCTAAACCAAATTTAGCAGAAACTGTGTTTCCACAAGAAATGTTGTTCTTTCTTACAGAATCTGTCCAGATCCTGTGAATTTAGGAGGGAGACTCCTCTATGTGATTTTGCTTCTGGTGAAAGGCAGGAGCTGGCAGTTCACTCTTCCACCTGGTTGCTGACATCAGTGAGAACTAGGTGGCAAGTAACATTATTTCTCATAAAAGCCAGATGCAGTTCAAAGACTCTGCCAATAAAGAGTTAATTCAGTTTGCTGATGTGGTGTTTTCCTCACACAGTGCTACATCACACTGCTTTGAATATTCATTCCCTTCATTTTCAGCTCTGAGTAAATGAATACACCAGTTTTCACTGTCTCTAATTTATGTAATTACCTTTGTCATTTGGGTAAGATTTAAGGAGATGAAAGGATTGAAGACAGGATAAGGGTTTTTTTTCTTAAAGTTTTAATAATAAAAGTAAATCTGTGATTTTAGTAAAGGAAAACAACAGACACTCTTTGTCATCACACTCAAGGGCAGCCCTTGGAGGCTGCAAGCAGAGCTAGCAAGGATGATGTTGTCAGTGCTATCACGAGTGGAAGAAGGAGAAGCATGTAGAATTATTATTTCCCCTGGAGACTCAGAACACAAGATAGTTTAAAGCTGATTACGCTTTAGTTTTTTTGTCAAAAAGATCTGAAAGACAAATAGAAAGCAGGCCTCGGGCAGCAGCATTTGCTCCATAAATGACACTCATAGATATTGGTAAAGTATCTTACAAATGGCTTGTATTGGACCAGCACCGTGTGCATCCAGTGCTGATTTTGCATAGTTCTAGGTCCATCTAAAATCAGGTTTGTGTCATTTTAGTTATTATTTTAATAAAAACTGAAATAGCCATGCTAGGTAGCCCCTGGTGTAAATACTGCAGTAAATGAATAACAGTGATTAGATTAGCATAAACAATTCTCTCACGGAGGATATTGTTAGCTCAGCACAGCTAAACTAATAGGAATTTTCTGTATTGGAAAAACCTTTGAAAAGTATGAGGAGGTCCTGGAGGCAAATGTATCTTCAATCCTTTTACAGTCCCTATCAGGGACTGTATTCTCACCCAGTGTTTTGTCAGCATTTCCTCATTACTGTTAAGCCTGTTGACTTCACTGACCCAGAAACTCTTGGCAAAGCATCCAGAAAGCAATTTGCTTCATCCAGGTCTTAGTCTCAATGAAGCTGTTTGTGAAATGGTCATCATTTGTGCTGCCTCTCTCTTAGCATCTTTGATTAGACTCATCTGATCAGTCTCTAACTGGACATATGCACAAGGCTAAACTTTGGATCATCGATGGGGCTGACACAGGCAACATAAGGCAAAGAAGAGTGGGGAAAGGGATGAAACAGAGAACTACAGGGAGGAATTGAAAATGAAGAAGAGGAACAACTGCGGTTTGTGAATTTGTAAACTTTCCTCCCTCAACCTTAAAACCTAAAATTGAATGCATTTTAAATCCAATACATAACAAATATGTTTCCATCACTGCCTCATCACGTTTCCATAATTCTAGTAGGTCACAAAGTTTTGTTCCAGAAGAAGCTTGTCTCTCGCTTTCAAATAAATTTGTACATCACTAAGTACTTCATAGATCAGAAGTCAGTATGAGCTAGGAAAATGTATACCAGGGCCTTTAATTTCTTCATGGTTAAATGAACAGTAATGAATTCAGAGGCCAAAAAAGCAAAATAAAAGGAATTATCACCTGAGGTGGAAGAATTTTTAGCCATGCAATAGATACACAGGTACAAAGACTATGACAATCTTTTCTCTTAGCCTCTCAGAAAAAGCATTTTAAAAGTGAATGCTATTTGTGACAGAAATATGGACAGACTAGTTCTTTTTCTTTCCATAATATCTATTATCTTCTTCCAACATGGGCAAATATTGCTGTTGATCCTGTAGTTCTGAGTTCACTAGGCAAGGTAATACCAGTGAATTAACCTGTGAGACCCACAGGCATGGATTTTCTGGCTTTTTAGTAATTTTCCAACTGAAAAGTTTTCTGGAGTTGTTCTTTGAAATTGCACTGTCTCCCTCTAGTGACTGCTTCTGTCTGTCATCTCAGGTTTAACATGGAATTCTCAGAGACAAGGCATTTTTTACAGCTTGTCTTGCAGTCTGGTACCACCCCATCAATGTCCCAGCACTTGGTTGCTTTTATTGTGCCTGTAAGGTTTGCAGTGTTGGTACTGCAACTGTTAGTGGGGCCAAGTCAGGTTCAGGAATTCTGTCTTGCAGCACAACAAAATCCAGCACTGTGATACTCCAGCAGTCCTGGCACCAGGGAGTACAGGCACCCCATGGAGCAGGTGCAGCCTCTGGATTTCTTTTAGTGTCAGAGTTAACATCAAACTGAAGAAACACACAGTGCTGTCCAGCAGATGCCAGGTTCCATAGTTCAGAACGTTGAAACCCAAAGTGTTTTCACTGTGATCTTGAATTGCAAAGTGGGTGGCAGACATCTGCTCTCACCCAGGAGCCCTAAGTTTGCAGTTCAGCAGGTAACACTTGCTCTATTTACTCCACTGATTTTAACTCTTTGCCATCTGGGTTATACACCCAACTTCTCAGCATCCTGCTGCATTAATATTGAGTGTTGTTCTCCTCTATCTGTTAGAAATTTTACTGTTGACAGGAACCAATTGGAATCTGAATGTATGGGCTGTTATGATGTCTGCATTGATAGGATTCCATATGCTGGATTTCAATCCTGCCTGGTTTAGGGCTCCTGCAAATCAGCCACCTGAACTGGCTTGAATTGGGTAATTTTCTGGTGTCCCCATCCACCCCAAGGTTTTGTAGTGGATATGTCTTCATGCACGTGGCAGGGGGGATTTGAAAGAGATAAAGGATCATTTTCCCCTAGCTCCTTATCACAGGCATCACTCTCTGTATTTCCATTTCCATTTCCTTCAGAAGATGTAATTAGTTTTTTAATCCAGACAGTGCAGGGAGATTAGCTGTCTGCTTCAGCATCATCTCTACCTTTATTTCCAATTTTTGGTTTTTTTCTCAATTTCTTCCTGTAACTGTTTCTGCACCTGCCTCAATAACTGTAATAATTCAGCTGCTTTCCTTCCTTTCATGACCTCAGAGAAAAAATGCTTCCCTGTCTCTTCACATTCCTCCTCTCCAGCCACATTTTGTTCTAATTTGTCCATTTGTTATTGGTCCTTGAGACTCAGCAGAGAATCTGTCCTTGTTGACAGACTAGAAATCAGACAAAGATTGCCTAACCTACCACCTTCTCAACTAGACCATGGCACTAAGTGCCACATCCAGTCTTAAACACCTCCAGGGATGGTGGCTCCCCCACCTCCCTGGGCAGCCCACCCCAATGCCCAATGACTTTCTGTAGAGAACTGTTTCCTAATCTGTTCTATTGTGTTTGTTAAAGTTGGACTGTTCTGTTCCCCCCTTGTTTTGTAATGGTTCTGCCCTGGTTCTCCCTCCCCTCCCTGTTAATGTCTGTCACCCTAACTCCACCCCAGTTGTCATGACAATCATTGCATTTTTTTTTTTTAAACTCCTCCCCAGTTTCTCTAGAGATCAAATGTATCCTTTCCTCAACCCCACCCCAGTGCCCTTCCAGTCACTCCCTGCCACCACCTTTTCCTCTAGAAACTTCTGTATAGGGCTCAGGGTGATTGGTTTAGGGGCTGGAGCCCCTCCTTCCTATTGTCATGATTGGTGTTTTCCTGTTGTCAATCCCTGGTACCCCACTCCCCTCTGGATTCCCATTTGCTCCTGAACTGGTTCCACCCCTACCTCCCTCCCCCTTTATAAGCTCATGTAACCCCTTCCCTGCTCTCTTTGATTGCTGGTGTTCCCTGGATTTTTAATAAATCCGGACTTCACCCCAGTTGGAGGGCGCTCTCTCATTCCTGTTGGCCGCAGCCCGTAACCGGTCTTGTCCCGCACCAGGCAGCGCCTGCAGCTGTAGCGCTGGGCGTTTGCCTGAGGCGCTGGCCTGAGGCCTGGCTCTCGGGACAAGAGCCCCCCGTGCTGCTGGCGGTGCTGGCCAGCGAGCCAGGACGATTTTCTCTGAGCTGGATCGCTGCACTAATCTCCAGCCTCAACCTCCCCTGGTGCACCTTAGGAATAGGTCCTCTCCTGTTGTGGGTTGCCTGGGAGAAGAGACTGACCCCCACCTGGCTACACCCTCTTTTCAGGGAGTTGTAGAGTATGATAAGGTCTCCTCTGAGCCTTCTTTTCTCCAGGCTGAACAGCCCCAGCTCCCTCAGCTGCTCCTTATAGGGCTTGTGTTCTAGACCCTTCACCAGCCTTGTTTCCCCTTCTCTGGATATGCTCCAGTGTGTGCTGCTGAAATCAGCAGCTCCAACATGGGGATCCCCTGTTTCCCTTCAGGCTGCTCCTTTTAGAGGGGTGGTCCCATAAACTGGAACACCCAAAGGCCTGCAGAAGACATTGCATCACCTACTTCTGATCCTCAGATCTTGACCCACAGCTGAAGCCTCAGCCACCTCTGGGCACAGTTTGATGGGTGCTGGGTGACAGACCTCCTGCTTTTTTCTCCCTGCACTTCCAAAGTGGGAGCCCTGCCTGTGTTGAGTTTGTGAGTCAGATTCATGAGAATCTATGTTCTCAGACAGCTGATTTATTATTTTAAGATGTTACGTTATATAAAAGAATACCATACTAAAACTATACTAAAAAAAACAAAGGATACAGACAGAAGGCTTAACAAGAATGATAATGAAAAACTCGTGACTGACTCCTCAGAGACCAGCACAGCTGATGGTGATTGGTCATTAGGTAAAAACAATTCACATGAAACCAAACATGCACCTGTTGGGAAACTCTCTCCAGCCACATTCCAAAGCAGCAAAACAGGGAGAAGCAAATGAGATAATATTGTTTTCTTTCTCTGAGGCTTCTTGTCTTCTCAGGAGAAGAAATCCTGGCAAAGGGATTTTTCAGAAAACATGACAGTAACATGCCTATGTCCCCCAGGCTGCTGAGAAGTCACTCTTGGCACGGGCAGAGCTGTGTCTTTGGCCCAAGTGTCCAAGCCTGGCAGAGGTGGAGCTGCAGGGGAGGCCTGGGAGAAGAGGGAAAATGCTGCAAGGGGGAATGAGGAGGGAGGAAAGAAGTGAAAGGAACACCCCTGCCAACAGCAACCTGAGAGCAGGATGAGGAGGAGGAGGAAGATGAGGTTCTCCCAGCACCAGAGTAGGGATCTGTGCATCTGACAGAGCTCCCATGCTGGAGCACATGGACATTTCCTGAAAAGGTGTGGCCCTTGCAGTGCTCCTGAAGCAGCACATTTATCCTGAAGCACTACAGCCCTTGGAAGGGGCCTCATCCCAGAGCAGGGGACAAGTAAGAGATGATGAGGATGGAGCAGCAGAGAGGAACAGGTGGAGTCTTCCCCTGCATCCTGGGTCCTAGGGAAAAGAGATCAGCACCTCCATCTCCACCTCCCCTCCTCAGCAAGATGTGAGATCACCCCTGAGCTTGTTCTTCTCCAGATTAACCCCTTCATACCCCCTCAGTCACTCCTCATAAAGCAGCCCCAAGGCTGAGCCCTGGGGAACATCCCTGGTGTCTGTCCCCAGCTGGATGTGACTCCATTCCCCACCCTCTCTGGGCCCAGCCCCACAGCCAGTGCCCAAGCCTGCCATTTTTACCCAGCAAAGAGCACACCATGAGCAGTCAGTTCCTCCAGGAGGTTGCTGTTAAAAACAGTGTTAGAGACTTGACTAAACTCCAGGGAATTGAGATTCTCAGCCTTTCTCTCATCTGCTGAGTGGGTCCTCTTGTCCTGGGAGGAGATGAGGGTGCTGGAGCAGGCCTTACATTAAGTACCTCACTGCCTTCCTCCTCCTCCTATGTCACTGTCACTTTTCCCCCATCCAGTAAAGGTTGAAGGTTCTCCTGAGCCCTCCTTTTGTTGCTAATGTAGTTATGGAAACAGTTTTCATTGTCTTTTTAGGGCACTGGCCAAACAAAATTCCAGTCAGACATTGGCCCTTCTGATTTCCTCTCTGCCCAACACCACAAAGGCTGTGTAGTCTTCCCCAGTGGCTGTCCCTCCTTCCAAAGGTTATAAACTCTCTGGTTGCATGTGAGTTCCACCTGAGTTCCATCCAGAGCCCAAGCTGTCACTAAGGGGCTCTGGTGACATCGGAGGGGACAAGTGCCCAGCTGCCCCATGCAGCTGCAATGCAGTTCACATTTGCCCATTTTCACCCTGTGCTCAGCACCCCAAACCTGCCTAGCTCTGAAGGGCAAAAGGAGTGTGTGTGCAGTGTTCATGAGCTGACCTTTCTGAGTTCAGGTGTGTGCAAAAACAAATGAGAAAATGAAGAAGGCAGCAGGAGGTGCTGGGTTATCCAGTCGTGTATTGTTGTGATCTCCACTGAGAGATTACTGCAGTGATTGGAAGAGGAGAAGAGTAAATGTCAGACCTTGAAAAAGAACATCCTCACCCTATCGTCAGAAAGTTCATTTTAGTGAAAGGAGTCATGAACTGAAAAGCATTAGAATCAATGGATGGTCCAGTAGTTGGTCTCATTAACCAAATCCCCCTCTCAGTGGCAGTGGCTGTAAGCCTGCAGTGACTTTCAGCACTAGCTGTGTGCTGCAGGCATGAAAATAGAGTTTGGATGACTGTTTTAGCTGCTTTTATAGATTTTATACTGTGTTTTAAGAAGGACATGGGTCTTAAATTACTAAATGAAAAGGCATTAGTTAAAAAAATAATTTTGCCAGTTACCTGCCTTCACTTTACCTTTTTAAATTTTTTTTCTATTTAGTTGTCTTATACATGGTCTCAGCTGAAAACTGTATTAGAAGATAGTTTCAACATCCTTTGTCAAACTGATGTTTGTGCTATGTACTTTGCAGTCTGTGTCAGTACAGCACATAAATCATCCATCCTCTGCTACCTGGGTGCTTCTGACAGAAATGGTGGCATGCAATGACATTTTCAGACACTTTCAATAAGGTGCATAAAATCATTTGTATATCTGTTCTTTCAGTACAAGATTAAGGAAAAAGCCTAACATGGGAAAGCATTTTTAATTTGAGCTTTTGATTTGCCTGTGTTAGCAGTGGAAAGTAAACACAACTTGCATTTCTAGCATGCATCCAATTCTGAGCATTTGGAGACAGATTGGTACTCTTGGAGAAGTTCCACTCATTTATAGAAATCCAGTTCTGAAAAATGTCTCAATTATCAGGGAAGAAGGCTGAGGCCAGTTGCTACACAGACTCTTCTGAAACTGGATGAGTATGTTTGGCCACATCTCCCATGCCCCATATCAGGAGTGGAGGTCCAAACAGGCTGCAGTTTAGCTTTCTCCTTGGCCACATATCCATGGGTTCATTTCTCAGGTTCCCCAGTTTAGGTGTATCTACTCTGAGTAGCAATAAATAATAATCACTTGCTCTTTGACAGCAGTTTCACATGGAAAGCACATTGCCAAAAGGCAGCATTGCCTCAGTTTCACAGGTGAGAAGCCACTGAGGGCAGAGAGCAGTCAGTCAGAACACAATCTGGATTTCCTGAGCCAGACAAGAGTATATTTCCCAGTCCTAATGTGCTTTCTGTGTTTTTCTGTGAAAAGTGCTGGCAATACTTTTTGTGCTGTGCACCTCTGAAGAGCTTCATGCGAGCTCACCCCTAATTTAAGCAGTCTCTTGACAGAAACCAGAGTGCCAAACTCTGGAAGGCTTTGTGAGCTGCCAGTGCTGTCTGGCTGCCTTGTCGTGCTGGACCACATCAGTATGCTGGATCAGCTTCTGGAGCAAGAATTCTTCCTTTTATGAGGCATCATACATGTAGTTGCAGAGTTTGTTCCCTTTTCCCTGACACCTTGAGGCTGTAGCACGGTTTCCTATGAAATGAAGTGGAATCCAAGGCAAGACATAAAGCATTTATGCAGTCTGTGTGTTCCCCAACTCTCTCTGTTTTATTTCTTTTTCAGTTTTACTTGATGTTTCTGACTCCTTGCAAAAAATAGTTTCTCTTCAATAAAAGAAAATCTGATGGTAGACTGAGACTCAGGAGTTCTCAGCTGTATGGTGTGAAGTGAAATTGAGCATACTGGGTCATCATGGATGTGATACTTGGGAGAGACTGAAAACCTGAAAGAGTTAATGTAAACTTGAAGGAGTTAATGTCTCAAACCCTTCATAGAAGAGAAAGGGAATGTTACCATACCAATGAGACAAAGTGGGGTTAGAAAAGAAGGTCTTGTGGAGGTAGGAGAGCATTTTTTGGGGACCAACTTCCTTGGTAACTATCTCTAAAAACAAATTTGAGACAGCGTTGCATCTGCCTCTCTGACAGGGAGGAGGGGAATTTAAACCACAACAGCTCCCAACCCCCTTCCAGGTTCAAGAATAACAAAATGTGCATATGCTACAAGTAGCAGAACTGAGGGGGCTGTGTGTGTATCCACCATCCAGAGGAACTGGACCAGAGACAGCACGGCAACCCTGCGTGAGCCAGATCTTTCTTCTCTACCTCTGTTTTCCTATCTTTCCTTCTTCCCTTCTTCCACTTCTTAAAAGTTTAATTAGTTGCCATGGACTGTTCAGAAATGTTTAAATCATGTTTGGAAAATGCACTGTCAACCCCCTAATGAGTCTTTATCAGCTATAAATAAACTCTGCTGTTTTAATGCTCACCACTTACAACACTTGAGTGAGAAGATTTTCCTGACAGTGATCAGGACACACTGCTGATACCAGCATGACCCTTTCTGTCATACTTCATTTTTTTTTTTACAACAAACACTCTCCCTTACTTCCCTGAAACAGCTGGATCACAGTGACTTAAGCTTAAAATCAGCAATAATGACAACTCAAAGCAAGCCTTGGGTCTTGAAATTTTTGGTGCAAATGCTAAAGCTTACTAAATGCATTTGGAAAAGACATTTAAGTCTGGCAACAATAGCTTGAGGAAGGACTTCTAGGCACAATGATGACCTTGAATTGGTTTCAGTGTCCAATTCATTCTTAAAAACAGCAGTTGCAAGGAACTTGTACTAAAACCAAAATCAATTGGCCTATTCATTGCACCACTGGGGAAAACAGCTGGGGGAGGATGAAATGGGAAAGACCAAAGGAGGGTGTTAAGCCTGACAGCTCAGTAGTATTTGTTCTTGTTTTGGATGCCTGCTGGGTGATCTTTTCACAGAGACAAGTTTCCTTTGAAAAAAAGTGTATTAAAAATGGAGGAGAAATGGGGTTGGCCATTTTGTATCAGGGAGCGTATTCCTGGATAAGTTAAACCAAATGCAGATAACTGATTAGAAAGACCTCTGGCTGAAACTGTTGTTATTCTGTGAGCAAAAGGAGAATAAATTAAACTTCCTTAGACAGCTACAGTAAATATGAAGTTATTGCATAGATTAATGTGCTAATGATTTATGCATCTGCCCTTTACCTGTGACTTTTTTCTCTGGAATTAACTCTAATTTTCAAGGACTCAGCACATTGAAACAGCCTCTTTTCATTACTGATTTTATATTTTTTCTCTTTCTCTCATATCACTTTCTTCCCCCACATTTAGAAAAGCAATATTCAGTCTGCTGGTATTAAAAAAAAGTTTAAAAATGCACAAGGTTTTAAGTATAACTACCAGAGATATTTTCAGTTTCTCTATGTAATATATAGCATTTATTTTGAATTCTAAAAATGTCTGTGTAGCTGTTAAAGTCAGTATGTTCTCATGCTCAAGAACTTCTGTTTCCATCCCTTTAAGGTAAAGGGTTGTTAGGATTATGTCTGAATATTCAGTGTCAGAGGGACCTGCTGCCTGTGGCCTCCCCAGACTCCTTGCTCCTGGTCAGGCATCTCTGAGCAGCAGCAGGGCAGATCTGGTGCCATGGGTTTGCAGGTGGGCTGAGGTAAGGCTGCCCCTCGATGTCAGCCTGTCCCAGTGCCACTCACAACAATGTAGTAAAGCACCACTGCATATTTTGCAGTGGAAAATAGAGATTTATTTCCTTTCCACCACTGGAAAATAGAGATTTCCTTTATTAGAGACCCTCTTCGGCGTTTCACATGATTGGGACAACGTGGCCTGGGACAAATAAAATGCTTGGTTTTTAAGCAGAGAGATAAAAAAAATTGTTTCAATGATAACTTCAAAATGGTCATAGCTCCATGCATTTTGATTTGGTACATCATTTTTGTGGCTTCCAGGGCAGTAGTACCCAAAACATCTGAAAGAGAGACAGAATCATGGCAGTGTGATGGAGGCACTTGATGCTACATGTTCTCCACTAGCACTGACTTGAGAGCATCATATAAGCCTCAGAGAAAATACATAAAAGTTTTATTGGCACTAATTTGAGATGGATGACATGAGTGCTGTATTTCCCTTGGCATGCCATACCATGTGAGCTCAAATCAAAACTTTATATCCTATTATCCCTTCCAGCCTCAAATGCATATTTGCAGTTAGAGGTGAGGAACCAAGTGTCAACAGAATAAACAGAGCAAGGTCACATTGTCAGGTATTCCTCAGATGCTGATTTATTCTGTCTTTCTGTTCATATTCCATCTCTGGTTTTCACCCCGACAATGTTTACCCCACAGAGATTTTCTCTATAATAAGTATCAGTGAGACTGGGCTTCACATCTCTGACCTGCAATTCCTCTGCTGCACTAAGGGTTATATTATGTTTGTTCTTACTGTTTTGAGCATCAATAGTGCAGTAAAAAGTTGGTGTTTGAATAAGCATAGCTTTTCACAGGATGTGCCAAAAGGCAAGATCATAAAGTTTAGCTTCTGCAAGGAAATATTTTGAGGAATGCACGTTCAGAAGGGAGCACCATGACCCTTGCAAGCTATTCCAGGGAATGCTCATTGTGTAATGTGAATGGAGTTTGCATTATACTGAAAACACCTAAACGTTGCAGGGCACAGAGTATTTGCCAGTACTTCCTATACTGAAGCAAAGTATAACCAAGGCAGGTGTAATGTGGCTCAGAAAAAGAGGAAGTTGTGACACTGACATGGCAAGGGATGTGTTAGATGACACAGAAAACCCACAGGGGTGGGCAACTCCCCATGCAACAAAGAAAGAAAAAAGAAATCATCATATAAAAGCCTTTTCAGTTTTGTTGTTTTTGTTGTTCAATTGAAATCTCTCATGTTTTACCTACATCTAAACTGATCCATTTTCTGCATTTTGGGGCATTTGATCTGATCTCTCAGGAGAGATTTGGCCATTTAGTGGCTGGTCCTGCTACTGTTACAACCACCAGGGGACAGCTCAGAGCCGGCATAAACCAGCAGGGCTGCACGGAGCAGCACTGCCTCCAGGCTTCCCTCATTGCAGCCAGCGTTTCAAGGTGCTTTTTATTTATGGTAACTTTGATAAATAGGGATTCAACAGGAATTGCTTCTAATGCCCTAAATTGATTAATATGAAGTTTATGCAGTGCTTAGTGCAAAGTAATTATTTGGCTCATAATTAAATGTAAGGTTATGACAAAGAGTGATCAGGTCAGTCAGGAGGGGTTAGAACACAACAACTGTAAGGGAGTCAAGATTTCCCCTATGCTTTATTTACTCAGTCTGTGAGTCCAGTGCTCAAAGTTTCATTTTCATGCCTTCAGAATTGCCAAATATTGGGGAAACAAAGTAGGAAAATTTTCATTCTATCACTGTGTACACATGTGTAAAGGATTTGTGTACTGTCCTGAGCCAAGAATACAGTTGTTGGACTCATTTATCTGCAGAGAAAGTGATTTCAACAAACATTACTATATTTATATAGTATAACTAACAAATCATCTCAAGTTTTATTAAAGACTGGTCTTTTCCTATGGCTTTTCAGTGAAAGCAAAAAAAAAAGAAACTAAAATAAAGGAATATAGGTTAATTCAAATTAGAAAGAGGACATGTTATAATTCACAACATGTCTGTCTTTCCTACATTAGAGTTTTGAACAAGAGTTTATCACAAACCAGTTAATCTCTCTAAGAGACTTTCAGTTCCTTCAAGCATGTGCAAGAAATGGGTACGGCTGGACTTTGCTGTGGGAAAAATGGGGGGTTTTTCTTACATTAAGTGTATAAATAAACACCAGTATGGCCTCATGCCATCCTATTTCCAAAACACACATGGAGGTTTGTTGTTGGTTTGTTCCATTCCCCCTCTATGTTAAAAGGGTTCTCCCTGGCTCTCCCTCCCCTCCCCGTTACTGCCTGTCACCCCAGTTGCCATGTCAACCCTTGTATCTCTTTGTGCTCCGCCCTGGTTTCCCTAGCGATTGGGTGTATCCTTTGCCCCGGTGCCCTGCCAGTCACTCCCTGCTACCACCTTTCTTTCCAGAAACTTCAGCTGAGGGCTCAGAGTGATTGGTTCAGGGGCTGGGGCCCCTCCTTTAAGTTGTTTTCATTGGTGTTTGCTGTATGTCAGTCTTGTGTACCCCTCTCCCCTCTAGATTCCCATTTGCTCCTGTACTGGTTCCACCCCTACCGCCCACACCCTTTATAACCTCATGTAATCCTCCCCTGCTCTCTTGGGTTGCTGGCCTCCCTAGGACTCTCAATGAACCTGGATTTTCCCCGACTGGAGAGCGCCCTCTTCTTTTCCAGCTGTCCGCAGCCATTCTTCGGCCTCGTCCTGAACCTGGCAACATCCCCTGCTACAACGCAGGATGGAACTCCTCAAAGAAATGGCCTTGACGAATGCCAACTCTGCCTGCAGGGGTGCCATCCTTACCCTGCCCCTGGACCCTTCCCCTACCCTGCAACAAATGCTCAAGGTCTGTGTGTGCAGGGTCTCCTTAACATCAGGAGATCCTGACCACAGGACTCGACCACCACCTCAAAGAGTTGCCGCTGTAGACACCATGGATGTCTCGCCGGCAGACTCTGCTGCTCCTCCAACCAACCATCCGCCACGGCCTGACACCCCTGGACCATCCCGGAGGACGACTTCCCCTTGTCATCTGTGCGGGAAGTTAGGGCACTGGATGCCCGATTGCCCCTTAAGGAGGCAATTCTATGAATTTAAAAAAGAGCGAGGGCTTTGGGGGAAACCCCTGCAAAAAAACTAAGATGTGAGCGCAGTCCCCCCCTGCGCAAAGACATAAATAAGGCGGGTTTGTTACCATCTTGCGGGGAGGGTAAAGAGGGAGAGCTGCCTGCTGCCACAACCAGAGGGGACTTTCAAATACCGGACTTGTCTTGTTTACTTTGTCTCCATCCTGTGCCAGTTTTAACCACTCTTTCTAAAAATGAACCTTACAGGCTGCAGCTGACGGAGTCACTCCACCTCCAGGACTCTGATTTCCCCCTAGTAACCGTGTGCCCGGAGTGCCCAGGTAACTGGGGACAGATCAGCCGTAGGTCTGTGGTTGTTGGAGACACAAAGTTTACACCACTTGAGTTGAACATTGTCCAGGGTCTCTTGACATCTGACCTGGGACAATTTTCAATGGGGCTGTACTGTGTCTGTCCTCCCCTCTTCCTGCCCAAGGGACAGATTATTGCTCAAGCCATTCCTGTGCCTGAGCTGACCTGGGTCCCAGGACTGCCTGCTTCTTCACCACAAGACTGTCACCCGGGCTCAGGTCCTGGGGCAGGAGAAACCCCGAATAACATGTCAGCTTTCAAAGGGGAGAGATCACAAGCCTCTTAGAGCCTTTTGGACGCAGGGGCGGATGTAATGATCATTCCTTCCCTGGGAATGGCCGTCACATTGGGAATTGCAAGACGTGGCTGGACACATTCGTGGTGTTGGGGGTTTACAATTGGTGAAACAGTCTAAGAGCACCGTACAAATTAAGGGGCCAGATGGGCAATTGGCATCTATACACCCATTCATTTTAGGTTACATGGAACCCCTGTGGGGGAGGGACCTCCTTGCCCAATGGGGAGCCCAAATTGAGCTTCCAGTGGCTCCCCAGGTTTTTTGGGCAGCGGTCACTGAGGGGCGCCCTACCTGGAAACAAAATTGGAAATCTGATGAACCACTACAGGTAGTTCAGTGGCCGCTCAATAAAAAAAATTGAAGGTGCTCAATGAATTCATCAGGGAGCAGTTACTTAAGGGCAACCTGGTGGAGACCATGTCTGAGTGGAACTCCCCAGTGTTTGTCATCAAAAAACCGAACAAAGACAAGTGGCGGCTCCTTCATGACCTCTGCAAAATTAATTACATTATTGAAGACATGGGTCCCCTCCAACTAGGGATGCCATCCCCAGCGATGCTCCTCCGAAATTGGAATTTGGCCGTGATAGATATCAAAGATCGTTTTTTCCAAATTCCTCTTCACCTGGATGATGCCCCACGTTTCGCCGTCATGGTTCCTGCTGTGAAGCCCCAAGCAAGCGCTACCACTGGCGTGTTCTTCCACAGGGAATGAAGAACAGCCCTGGTATCTGCCAGTGGTGTGTCGCTTCTTTGCTGTCCCCGATACGTACAGCTGCCGAGGATTTACCGCTACATTTACATTTACATTTACCACTACATGGATGACATCCTCGTTTGTGCTCCGACTGACGACATACTGGCCCACGCGCTTGACCTGACAATCAATGCATTGGTTGCTGCAGGGTTCGAGCTCCAGCAGGACAAGATTCAATGGATGCCACCCTGGAAGTACCTGGGCCTGGAAATAACAAGGCGGACCATTGTTCCGCAAAAATTGGCTATCAAAACTAACATCAAGACCTTGGCAGATGCCTATCAGCTGTGTGGGTCTTTGAATTGGGTAAGGCCTTGGCTAGGAATTCCAACTGATGACCTAGCCCCCCTTTTCAATTTATTGAAAGGGGGAGAGGAGCTTAGTTCCCCTAGGTCACTTACCTCAAAGGCTCAGGCAGCACTGGAGAAAATCCAACAGTCCATTTTGGCCAGGCAGGCCCACGGATACCACCAGGGCCTGCCATTCAAATGTGTCATATTAGGAAAGTTGCCAGAGGTTTTAAATGAATTTATTATTCAGATGTATTCGACTGTTGAAAGCACCTAATTGGCATGACATGTGTCTTGGGGATTTTTCAATGTTTTTAAGTCACAATGTGTTAAATGACAAAAGTAACAGCATTTGGCACATTTTTTTCCAATCTGAAACTTGATTTAAGAACAAGTTGAGTAAACAGGGCCTAAATTCACAAAATTCATAATTGTCAAGTATTTTTATTCACAGGTTCCCCCATCAATGTCAATAGTTCAGTGCTTGGACAGCTGTGTGTCACAGCAGAGTGACCTGTGAGTTCAGCCTGCACCTCCTTGCACTGCTGGGAGAGCTGCTGTCAGTCCTGCCCTTCCCCTGGGGGGCTGCCATGGGCTTCACCTCGTTTTGCAGCTGGTGAGACATTCACTTAGAGAAAAAAATTCCAGCCTTTCAATTCACAGAGTCAACTTCTTACCTCACAGTGAAGAACCTGCCTGAATGAGAAAAAATGTGAAACCAAGGCAATTTACCTAAATTTTAGAGAGAAAGAACAGCACAAAGTCTATTATCTTAACATTCTAGTGTTGCATATCAAAAGTCAGATTAAATTTAGGTGACTGCAGTCCCCCTCAATTCTCCTTCCACTTCCAATAAAGTTCCTTCTTAATCTCAAAGCATTTGAGTAGCCCAAGTGCAGAGCCGCTGTGTGGAAAAGGATAGAAGTTCTGCCACACTCTTACCTCCTCCAACACTGCAGTGGTTCGGCAGGACTTTGGTGTCTCTGCTTGAAAAGGAGGCCATTATTTTGGTGCTTCAAGCATCAAGATTTGAAGTGCAGCTCACATATTTTGATGTTATACCTCCCCCAGTTAGTGTGTCATCACATAAGTGCAGAAGGGGAGCCAGCAAAGTAATGCTCAGATGGGTGTGTGAGTGTCAGGTGGATGGCAACATTTAAATGCCTGGTGCTGAGCCACACATTCTGTTCACAGTGCTCACATTCAGGACTCTTTTCACAAAACCAGTGTTAATTGAAATGGTGCTGAACCTTATCAAAACTGCTATCCTTTTAAACCAGCAAGATCTTTGGCTGATTCCTGCTTCTGCCCTCTCATGAAGGGGATCACTTGTCTGGATGAAGAACAAATGTAATAGTACTAAAAATCCTTGAAAATTATAAATCTTGACAGAAGCACACTTACAGTCATTTGGAAGTGGGACTTATGTGACACAGTTCAGATTAAAATGGTTTCTTTCTAAAGGTTTTCTCCCTGTATTAAATTCATATAAGTGGATTGTGTTTGTACAAAGATGTATAATGAGTGGGTTTTTCCTAGCAAACTGCTGCAATAGCTCCTGTTGTCAGTTTGATTAGCCTGCCTGCTTGTTTGAAGTAATGTCAAGGAGTTTTAGTCTTAAACATCACTATAAATAGCTTAAGAAATGTTGCCATTGATGTGGACATAAAACTGTGGACTCACATTTTCTCTATATCTTTTCCACATTCTTTGCCTGCTTTTTAATAAGATTTTTTTAAATTTAAATAAGTGCTGAGCATCCAATATTTCACTTCCACTCTTCTTTCAGCATACATTATTCAGCACCCCATCCTCTATCCTTGTGTTGTTCAGCTGCTGGCTCCAGCTGAAAATGCTCTGTGCTTTCCTTGTGTTCAGACTCTGGCCAATCAAACTGCCCAAAAACACAGTCATCTGCAGAGCAAGGTTGGGAAAGGTTTGATTTCTGTAGGGGCAGAAATATTCCCTCCCTGTTTGTTTTACTAGGGTATAGAATAGGCCTAGTAAAATTAAGGGCATGCATGGGCACTTTGTTGAATCTGGACTATTGAAATCAATGGAAGTTTTGTGGAAAACTGAGTATCAGTTTTTTTTCAGTGCTGGCTCTGTAGAAAAACATTTCTGAAAAATCATTGTCACAATTTCCATAGCCACAGGCTGCTGAGGGAGGATGCAGACCCACTGCTTTGGGAAAGATTCTGTTTTCTTTGTGCTTTCTGTTTCAGCTGGTCGGTGCCATGAGTGTTCCTGCTGCAGTGAGAGGCAGAGATAAGGATGAAATTTAGGAAGTGTATTCCAGACCAGCCCTGCTCAGAGCCCTCGTCCTGCCCCCTCCTGTGCTGCAGCCACTGGTGGAAGGAGAATGTTGATGCTCACAAGTCTCATCCTTGACTTATTGATTTGGGCTCATCTGGGAATTAACTACCTCCATCAGGTATTCACTGTTAGCACAGAGGTTACTGTGATACTTAAGACAAAGCCCTTTTTGGAGATTTACTGCTTGGCTTCTGCTCATCTGAGTTCTCTCTGAAGCAGAGAGAAAAAACAGCAGCTTTTCAAACTTCTTAATGAAAACAGTGTCAGCTGGTGGCTGGTACTCCTGTGACAGTGTATGCACAGATATGTAATGTCTGCAGAGCTGCTCCAGCAGCAGGCCTGTTTAAAAGGACTGAAACATGTCTCTAATGATTTTCAATAAAAACAAATGCAACCATTTGAAAGTGTTGTGGGTTTTTTCCTAAATGCTAGTTTTGAAGGTATGCACCACCTCAGAGAGCAGAGAAGCTGTCTTTGATTAAGAATCACAGGAGGCAGTAAGATAAAATAAAATGTATTCAATTAAATTAATTAAAGGCTGAGACAACTTGTGTTGAATGAGCTTGTGATGAGCCCTCTGTGGAGAGAGCAAACCCTTAATCAAGATGAGTGCAAGGTGCTGCAGAGCACCTGAAGGCTTCCATTGCTGCAAATAGCAGCAGAGGAGAAAAGGCTGCATGTGATGCTGTGTTTGCTGTAAGCAACTGGAAAACAAACTGAAAAACAAAAGGCTTCCTCCTACTGGGAAGTGTGATGGTGCATGTACCCATTGTTATTCCTTTCCTTCAGTATATTACAATTTTTCCTGCCCATTGCACCCCAGCAACAGAGAAATGGCTGGCACAGGCTCTGGACCTGCCTCTTTGCAGCTCTGTGGTGATGCCTCCATGGACACAAGGGTACAAGGGAACAGAAGGACAATTTGTACTGAATAGGATAAAATTATAGGAGCCATGTGAGTGTGCATATGCTAATGAAGGTGCTGGAGGTGAGGCAGCCACGTGTCCATGGTCATTACCAGTCACAAGCACAGACAGGGTGTCTGCCATGTGCTCTTGCTGCTGTATTTTAATAATTTTGCCAAGGTTTTGGTGACCTCCTGGTATATCTTGGCTTGGTTTTAGATCCTTGGAAAGGTATCAGTACCCCTGTGTATGTAGGTGTTTAAGAAATGTTCCATTCCTTACCTGGGAATTTGTTCACCTCAGGATTTAGTGAATATTGCATCCAAACGTGGTGCATGGTGAGTTACTTCAACTGCTAAACATTATCTCCACCATATGAGAAAGAAAAGAACCCATTCAGCAAAGAGAGAGGCAGAGAGAATAGCTATAGAGCCCCTTTTTAAAGTCAGAAGTGCTCTCTTTTGGGCAATTCCAAGTCTGATACCTTAGAGTAGTCAAATGCCATGAGTAGTGTGTGCTGCAGGGTGAGCACTGTAAAATCTGCTACAGCTGAATGGCATTACAGACCTGGGGACTGCCTCATCCAGCCTTGGCAATTTGTGCAAAGTGGGATAGCAAAATAATGTAAACTTGGCTTCCCCAGATAAAAGAATCTCATTTGTAAAATACACTAAAAATAAAGTCAAATTAAGGAAACATAAAACCTAAAAGATTAATTAGGTTTAGGTTTTTATCCAAATCCTCTTACTCTTTCCCAGGATGAGGTTTAAACAAAGCAAAAGCTAAATGTAATAATTCCTATCACCAGTTGATTTTGAGAAGTGATTACTCTGAGGCAGGGTGCTGCATATCTGCAGGAAAAGAGGCTCTTAAACATCTTGTTGTATTTTCCTGCTTAACCACAAGGTTCATTCATGCTGATGTCCCAAAGCGATGCCTTCAGAGCCGATATTGTCAGAAATTGCAGGCATCTGTGAAGATATGGGTGATGTCTGATCTCACCATCAGCCTCTGGCATCCCTCAAGAGGCTGCCTAGACATGCAAATCCAGCTGATGAGAGCTTCTGTCTTTTACTGCTCTGTTAGGGTGGCACATGTGATGGGGAGCTGAGTCTGTCCTGGTGCACGTGATCTGGTGCTGATTCTTATTGGTGCTTCCCAGCCCTGGCTGCCAAGAGGCTCAGTACAGTTAGAATATTCTCAGCCAGAGAAGATCTTTCTGCTGCCATTGCATACTTGAATATAGCAAGAAGCTAGAATGGCATGTATATTTATCAGAAACTTTCTGTTGTTCTGCAGGATTTGCTACAGATGCTATAAATATACTGGAATTCATTTTGTCCTCCCTGAAGCTGGGTCAGGACCACAAAACAAGTCAGGGCAACATGTCCTCAGAATTTGCTTCCTCTGAATAAGAGGATTTTAATGAAGTTTTGGAGGAAGTGGCCTGAAGAAAGTCCATATTCAGTTACAGTAAAAGGATATTCTGGCCATTTTACCTTCTAAATGAATTTTTGCATGGGAAGAGAGAAGAAAGTTGAGAAAGGAGGATCGCTTTATAAACAGGAGGGTTAGTAAAGACCCATCCTGATCAGATGATCAGATGGCTAGGAGGCTTGTCTGCTGATGCACACAAAAACTGACCAGCACAGAAATCAGAAATGTTAGAGTTTATTCCTGTGGATTCTGTGTACACTGTCAGGTTAAGACAACTTTTAAACACATTAAAATATAATATCTAAGATGCCTTCTTCTGTTTGCATTCATTAAATTCTACAACCTCACAGTCCAATGTATTCTCCTGCTGTGCAGAAACAGCAGAGATTTTCTCTAGATACCCCAATGCATTTCCAGTGCTGAAGAATAAGCTGGTCAGCAAGGACTATGGTTGACATTTCAAAATACTCAAAACAATACCTCTGTTAACTGAAACAAAATCTAGTAACTGATTGCAAAGCCTGAAAATAATATTTATGCCTCTTTTTACTTGGCTGCTTCACTGCCTTCTGTCAGGGCACTGTACCTAAAAGTCTGAGGTGGTAAAACCCAAGCTGCTCCTGAGGAGCACAGAGTTATCTCACTCAGAAGCTGGGGAATGAGAAAATACTTGGGGGTTTTGAGTCACTAACTTTCAAAAGCAGGCTCTGAGCAGGTTACCAGACCCATTCAGGTCTCTTTTTTCAATCAAAAGAGCACTGTACTGAGTGTGAAAAGGGGGCAATGCTGGGGCTGCCTTTGGTGCAGCTCCTTGGTCCTCCTGCACTCAGTCACACTCATGGGCCAGCTTGATGCTGCTTGGAAGGGCTCTCTGACCCCCTGACACAGAAGGAGGGAGAATAACAAATAAGTGGGTGGAGGAGAGAAAAGAAAATCAGAGAATTACAGAATCATCAGATGGTTTGAATTGGAAGGGAGCTGAAAGATCATCCAGTTCCAAACTGCCTGCCATGGGCAAGGGCACCTTCCACTGACCAGAGCCCCATCCAGCTTGGCCTTAAGCACTTCCAGGGATGGGGCAGCCGTGGTTTTTCTGGACAACCTTAAAAGTTCCAGTCTTTCACTACCTTATGAGTAAAGAATTTCTTCCTAACATCTGATCTAAATCTCTCCTCCTTTAGTTTAAAACCATTCCCCCTTGTCCTATCACTATCTACCCATGTAAAAAGTCACTCTCCATCTTTTTTACAAGCCCTTTCAAGTCTGGAAGGCTGCTGTGAGGTCTCTCTGGAGCCTTCTCTTGTCCAGCTCCCAGCCATCTCTGGAAGCTCTGACTGTACAGCCTGGGGTACAGTCACCCCCACGCTGTTCCTCTTGGTTCTGGCAGTGATTCTTTGTGATAGAATTGCCCTTTGCTTTTCTCAAGAGGATGATGAACCTGAAGCTGATGAGGCCATAAACCAATGTTGCTGTTCTTGAGTGGTGAAAGTGAGAGGATATTGCATTGCAGCTTCAGGCACAGTGGGATGGAACCCCCCCAAATCACATTAGATGTATAAATGCACCAGAGCTCCACAATCAGGAGCATTATTAAGAAATAAAAAAAACCATCTGTGATCCTTAGGAAACACAAACAAAAGCAACACAAGCAGCAGTTTGTTGTTAACACTTTCCTAGGCCCATGTTGCCTTAAGCCAGCCTCTTTTCACACTGTGTGTCTGATGTGGGGATCCTAGTCCCAAAAACTTGAAATGCAAGTGAGTGTGTGCAAGCTGCACCAAGTTTCAGGGTCTTTAGAAGGACCATGAAAGTGCCCTTTTGGGGTGCAAATAAAGGCTCATTTGCCAAATCCATTAGCAGGAATGGATTAGCTCATAGAGGAGGCAGGATGCCTCTTTGGGGAGAGACAGTTTTTAAGTATCTGTCTACCAAGATATGCTTCCCAGCTATTAATTTGGGTATTAAAGATCATCATGGACGTGACAAGGATTCCATCAGCCATTTTAATTTCTGCTCAGGGATTTGCTATGTACTATTGTTATACATAGCACTACTCAAGTGCATGGAAAAGACTGGAAAAAGCACAGTTCTTCTGATTTCAATTCCTTCCTTCCTCAGTTCCTTTCAGCTTTCTGCAACTGCTGAATCTATTTTGCAGTCAGAGCATGCTGCTGGGGACATTAGCAATCTGTCCTGCTATCTCCTGTGTCCTGTGTTAGATCCATGGAGAGTTTGGTGCTGGGCTGCTGCTCTGGGAGCAGAGATCCCTGTGTTCCACATGTGTCTCTCCCAGCACAGCAGCTGTCCCACAGGTCCCGCAGGGGTGTGTGATAGTTTCTCACCCTCTGTGGATAAAAGAAGGGAGCAGAGGAGGGATGCATATTGCAGCAGAGGCTGGGGATTTTATATATGTAAATATCTTTCACACAAAAAAGCTTTTATAATAATTATAATATATTTAAAAATATCTTTAACCCAATGACTTTGTTACACCAATGTAGCACGTGCTTTCTGGGGTTGCAAAAAAGGTTTTTGGAAGTCAGCAGAGCACTGAATAGTGCTCTGGAATAGAGACAACAGCCTTTTATGTCTAGAGGAGTGTGGAAATTGCACCTAGCATGTTTGGACTTTTTCAGAATTGTTGTCTCCTCTACATAAAATACTTTTTGCTAATATCAGCTGCAGAGTCTTTTTATTTTAAAAATAACATTTTAATGAAGCTGCTGCTAATGAGAGCTCTGTCAAAAACTTCCAATTATTACCACAATATCCCTTGATGTTTGTGGGGAAATGGAGCATTGGAGTATTAATTGACCTCCTGATAGTAAAGAAGACCCCTCTAGCAGAACAAGAATTAAAACTGAGAAGCTTTTGGAGTCCAGTGCTGCAATATAAGAAAAAAGAGCTCTGAAGGTGTTGAGAAGGTCATCATGATGATCCAAAAATAAAAAATTCTCTGCAGGGAAGTGAAAGCAGCTGGATTAGCAAAATACCTGCATATAAAATACAGAGTTTATCCAGAAGTCAAAAGGAGTTGTCCTCCACACATGAAAATATGAAACCTGGGTAAAGAAGGGAAGACTTCTTCTTTCTTGCCATAAATGACTGTGGGTCACATCAATGCAGTTGGGGGCTGTAGACTACTGTACACCATATTGCCAAGAAAAGATTTTTGAGATTTTTTCAATCAATTTTATTTTTGTTAAAAAAAACAACCAAACAATCAAAGCAACTCAGACAGCACTGGCATCAGTACTCACAGTGGCTGCTGCCCTCATACCCTTCAATCTTCCCTGGTAGGAGTAAATCATCTGAGAAAAAGCGAAAAAAATCACATAGGAAAACAGGAGAAACATTAATACGAAAAAAAAAAAAAGCCTGAGAAAGTAATGTTTCCCTTACAGATTTAGATTAAATACCTGTGACTAGAAGAAGTGTGTGATAAAGAGTTCATAAAACTATGCATCCAAGTAGCTGTTGATGTGCTTTATCTACAAATGCCAAGTTTAATTAATCTATTTCACACAGTTCAGGGCTTGCATACACTATGGTCATTGCATATCAAGCTTGCCATGTGGCAAGGAGCTGTGAAAATACACTTTGTGCCTTAAGAAGTGAAGGAAAGCTCCCAGCACTTCTGTCTTGTCTGGGATTAGGTTAGACTTAGATTAGGTTAGAATTACACTTTCCTCTTGTCTGGGAAAGGGTTAAGCTTTTAGCAGAATCCCAGGAAAACACCCTGAAAGGAGCCTGCACCACTGGCTTGCTTTCTCCCAAGGCAAGGGGCAGTCCCAGTGCCCACCCTGCCCCACCAGTGGTCACAAAACATCCCTGGGTGCAGGGGCTGCCTTTGGCTTGACTGCGACTCCAGAGGCGGGAACGAGCTGCATCACTCTGGTGTGCAGCATTTTGGGTGAGGGCTGGAATCCAATTCAGACAGCCCTCTCCAAACTTTCAGGTTACCTGATCTGTGTGAATTTCATGAATAGAACTCTTGGATTGGTAGTCTCATAAAGAAAAAAGATCGGTTTTCCTCATTGCTTTACTTGTCCATAGCTTTCTGCTGGCAAGACCTGATTCCTCTCTCACTGAAGCTGATGGGAATGGTCTTTCCACATTCTGGCTGGAAAATAGGCTGTCTCTGAGCTTCTGCAGAAAACATTAAAGGAATGATGGGCAAAAATGACCATCATTTCAATGGGACCAGCTGGCTATGTCTCTGTGAGTAAATTCAGGGTGCTGAGAACCAAAGTCCTTTGACAGAAGAGTCTACACCCACACTGCTGGACTTTCTTGGCCTCCCAAACAAGGTAGTCACATCCAAGATGTGTCATGAGGATTTGGAGTATGAGGACTACAAGTTACCCAAGGCCAAAATTGTCTCAGACAGAGGCTGTTGTCATATTTTAAAAGCCTACCTGCTCAAGTGCAATGCCCAGGAATGTCTTATGGTGTGAAATAGTAAAGGTATAATCTCTGCTTGAAAACCAAGCATAAGTGTTGAATCCAGGCCTAATTGGTTACCTTTTTTTAGCTTTATACCAGTGGAAATTGTTACTAGATGTTTCCTCATAGTCTTTTGAAGTAAGGTCTTATCCTGAAAGAAAGCTCAGCCCACGTATTAATCAGAAGCTTCCCATTTACTGTGTTTCACTGTAAACCAGCTTCCTTAGTTGTGGTTTTTTTAATGGAAGGTGCCTGTGCTTTTTGCTATTCTTTAATTCTGTTTAACCTGGAACGTGGCACAGAAAACTGCAAATTTGTCCATGATAAATAGAAACAGAGATAGTGTAGCTGACAAATTCAGTCTGTTAAGTCATGCAGGGTGTTGCTAGAAAGGATGTGGTCATGATAAAAATGTTTGCAGTTCTGCTGAGGATGTTGGAGACACAAAGGCATCTGAAACAAATACTGGGAAAAACACAACAGACTGTAAGTAAGCCCCAACATTTTCCAAGAATAAATTCTAAAAGTATCCCAAATGTTCATTATTAATGTAAATAGCAAAGCTGAAGTCATTCAGACTTTTTGGATAGGATAAAACTTTGTTTGACACAGCCAGTGGCTGTAACCAGATGTGATACATTGCTCTATGTCACCACTGGTTCAGTGACATTCAGGGGCATTGTTGAAACAGCAGGTTATTAGGGAAGTTAGAAGCACTATAAAAGACAGTGGGATAATGCCAGATTTGTGTTCCCAAGTTATGTGACAGAATGAGTGCAATTTTGAAAGCTTCAACTTCAACCAGACTAGAAACATAGCTTTTAGTATTTTAGTAATAGTATTACTAACAAACTATCTCTAACCCATGTCAAAGTACTTAATGTGCTATAATAACATCAATTAAAGTACAATAATGGACTTAATAATGTGGCACATAATGGGAAAAAATATTCATGTGGATTATGTCTTCATACCCAAGAGAGAAATTCTAATGAGAGACGCTATAATGAACGTAACACTAAACAGTTTTATATAATATGAGTTAGAAATATACAAGGATAGAAAATAATTTGGGTGAAGTCAAAACCATGTCCAGAATGTTCATTGGCCGCTTTGCTTGTTGTTTTGAATTCATAAATATTCAAAGGACCACTAGAAAAAGCTGGTCGTTGGCCCAGGTACTTTTGCTCTGCACTTTTGAGCCAAAATTCCATTTAAATTCCATTTTTCCAAGGGCAGGTCATCTTGGCGTCCTCCTCCAGGACTTGCCTCTCCCAATGGCTGCACTGACATCACTGGGTGCTGGTGTAGCAGTGGCAGCAGTGTCCATTCTGGGCAGTCAAGAGACCCTGGCCCAGCACTGGCACTGCAGGACGAGCCTGCTCACTGCTGGGTGCACCCAGCAGCTCTGGTTTGTCTTATCCCAGTCCCAGCATCTTACAGCCCAAGGCCATTTTGTTTAGCCTTGGGCGCAGAGCTTGGCTTTCTGCTGGAGACACCTCTTCATAAGCAGGACACAGGAGGCAGTGGCACATTTGGGATCCAGCAGCCTGGTGTCCTGCTGGACAGGCTGAGGCTGTCTGTGTATGCCAGCCCTGTGCAGGGCATGCTGTTGGCTGAGGGCAGCTGCTCTGCCTGGAGTTCCCCATCTGGAAAGTGCCAGGCTGTGTCTGCACCATACAACACCAGCGTGCTCCTGTTGTCAGCCCTCTCTGGATACCTTCTGATACCTGATTCATTAGTCCCTTATGTTAAAACATGTGCAAGCAGCCCATTTATTTGCTAGGCATCATTCAGTTAGTTAGGTGTGGTATTGTTGGTTTGTTCCGTTCCCCCTCTATGTTGAAATGGTTCTGCCCTGGTTCTCCTCCCCTCCCTGTTTCTGTCAGTCTTCCTAGCTCCTCCCCAGTTGCGCTGACAACAGATGTATCCTCTCCTGAACCCCTCCCCGGTTTCCTTAGAAACCAATGTATCTCCTTCTGCCAGTTTCCCTGACTCCTCCCCGGTCTCCCTGGAGACCAATGTATCTGCTTCCAAACCCCACCCTGGTTGCCTGCCAGTCACTCTACAGCCCCACCTTTTTCTCTGGAACATTCTAGCTAGGGCATTGAGTGATTGGTTCAGGGGCCGGGGCCCCTCCCTTAGTTTGTTACTATTGGTGTTTCTTTTATGTCAATCCCTGGTACCCCACTCCCCCCTGGATTCCCATTCGCTCCTGAACGGTTTCCACCCCTGCCTCCCTCACCCTTTATAAGCTCATGTAACCCCTCCCTTCTTTCTCTTTGGTCCTGGCCTTCCCTGGATTTGCAATAAGTCCAGGCTAGCCACAACTGAAGAGCGCTCTCTGCTTTCCTGCGGGCTGAAGTTTTGACGCGGCCCCGTCCTCCCTCAAGGCAGCGCTGCTGCTGTAACGCAGGGTGCTGACCTTGGGCGCTGTGCCTGACATCAAGGTTGGCATAGGGCCCCCTTGGCTGCAAGCGGTGCTGGCCCGCTTGCCGGGACGTCTCTAGCCAGACTGCTTCAGTTAGGCATTTACTTTGGCTTGCTGGCTTTTCCTCAGCATATTTGATAATCTCTCTGCGAGCAAATGGTTGTGGGATTCACATTCTCTGAATCTGAGAGAAGCAGAGAAAAGAATGATCAAAACAATTCTTACCTCGTTTGCTGCTCCTGTGTTGTTCCCAAGAGGAATGCACTGTGGAAGATTGTTTACCTGAAGGGAATTGGTAATTGGATTTTGGTGTGGGTGTTTTGATTCACTGACCAATTGAATCCAGGGGTGTGTGTCAAGACTGTTGGCTGACAGTCACAAGATGCTGTGCAGTTGAGTGCTTAGCAGATTCAGGTTAGATGTCATGTAACATAGTGTAATATAATATAGAATAATATCATATAATAAACTAATTAATTAGTCTTCTGATAAGATTGAGTCCTCCTCCTGATTTATCCCAGACACTGGGCAAAAATATCACCGATAAATGGTGATGCAGAGGATGGCTGAACTCACTTTTACCAGGTCCATTTCACCCAGCAGGACCATGATCCTGGCATGGGAAGCAGTGACAGTGCTTGTCACCTGCCAGCTATGGCCAGGCCCCTGAGTGGGCATCAGCCAGAGACAGCAAGAGGAGATTCAGGCATTCCCTGGGGAAGGCAGGAGAGGCCACTGCGAGTTTTCCTTCCTGCACTCTCTGCCTCCAGGGCACTTAAATTAGGCCCTGTGAAATGTCTTCAGGCTTTCACCTGCGGCTCCTGGATTCTGCTGAGGGATTGATTACAGGGCTGAGCTGTATAAATTGCATCCACAGACTTCTGGAAACTGAGTCTGCAACAGGAGAATGCTCTTAAAACTATGCTTATAATGAACTCAGTTCTAATGAAACTTCATTCTGCAGTTCTTATGAGTTAAATTTAGTTTTATATTCAAGAACTCATCTCTACATTGTAGAATACATCAAAATGTTACTTTTCCCCCCTTAACCTGCTTATTCCCACAGTGTAAATTGTATTTATATTTTACTGATTCTAAGACAAAGTAACATCAGAATTCATGAACAATAACAGACAGCTAAGTAATTACTCCAGAAAGCAAATCTACTGCAAAAGTGTTTTGAAGAGGCACTCAAATCATTAAAAAACAGTGGTGCAGAATGAACCATGCAATGACCTAAACAAGAAAATATATAGCACAGAAAGTAAAGAAAATGGAATATAATTGGAGTTCATTAATTTCCTAGCTACATGCTACCTCTTAAAATATGCTGCTACACTTTTCTTACTCCTCTCTTTTCTGTAAGTCTCAGTGTACCTTTCCAGCAATGTGATTTAACTGTTTATACCCACTGTACACCCCTGTTATGTTTATTATCCACAATGTAATTTGTATAAACAAATAAGCAGATTAGGCTTTATTGGACTTGCAATCAAAAAGCTCTAGTGAGAGATGCATTTAAGTAATTCTCCAGTACAAAGGCACAAACTAAAAAGAACTCAGAGGAACACAATAAAAATGGCACAAAGAACACACTGAACGGGACATTCCAGGTGTGTTTCTGTGCCATTCCAGAAGCAGCACAATCCCTGATCACTTTGGTTCAACCCCAGAACCTTCCATATTTGTCTCACTTCAGGATCTGCTTGATTTAAATAGTCTTAGTATAAGCAAATTTCCAAATGTACAGTAAAAGCAGTCCCACCTTATTGTATTTGTGTTCCTCCCAGACGAAGGAAGGAATGATGAATCTGACTCCATGTTCTCAGAAGGGCTAATTTATTATTTTATGATACTATAGTATTTTATTTTAAAGAATATTAAACTAAACTGTACTAAAGAATACAGAAAGGATACTTACAAAAGGCTAAAAAGAGAATAATGAAAACTCGGGACTCTCCAGAGTCCTGACACAGCTTGGCTGTAATTGGCCAATGAGTGAAAACACTCACACCAGAAACTAATGAAACAACCACTTGTTGGATAAACAATCTCCAAACACATTCCACATGAGCAAAACAGAGGTAATGAGATAATTATTGTTTTCATTTTCTCTGAGGCTTCTCAGCTTCCCAGGAGAAAAATCCTGGGCGAAGGGATTTTTCTGAAAATGTGAATGTGACACCAACTCCCAGTCAAGCAGCTAAGAACATTGTAGGTTATTATGAGCAACTGCCTTTGGTATAATTAACATTCATTGCCAGGACACCAGCTTTGGTGAAATAACAAAGTAGGCAAGATCTGTGTCTTACCAAGCAGACACTGTAACCTGGTGAGTTACTGACTGTAAAAATCAAGTGGCTAGACATAAAACCTGCTGGGGAAATGACAGGAAGGAAAGTGATGGAAAGAGGAACATGGTACTGTTTACTGGGTGAAGGCACAAAAAAATTGATTGGAAAGGAACAGTTTGAAACTGTCACCCTTTGTATCACATCTCTGGAAGGTGTGGAGTACCCTCTACATGGGGAACCTTGTTTCTCTCTTTGCTGAGCATTGTGCCAGAGTCACTCAGCACCTTGCCAGGTAAAACCCTATTGGGGACTTTCTGGTGACAGAGGCATCAGGATTGAAGGTTTAAGTGAAGTAATGAATGATCCAAGGAGATGAGACAGAGAAGTTTGTCTGATCAGGTCGTGCTCTCAAAGACAAGGTTCTGGGGAGGAGGGAATAGATCAGATGAGAGCTAACTGGTTATTGAAGTACCCACGGCCACATGTGTACTGCAAGCTGAGGCATAACTAACTCTGACAAGATAATTGCCAAAGCTCTCTGCTCCCTCCTCTTTGCTCCCCTGGCTGCTTTCCTGTTAGATGATTTGGGAAATCAAAAATCTCAGCAGCTAATCTATACCACCAGATTTCTGTCACCCCAGCAGTTCCTTTTTCTAATGAATAATGAATGTCTGCTGACCCTGAGATGATAACGGTGCAGAATATTTTCAGGTTCTTGAAGGTCACAATAAATTTTGGGAAGCATTGTCAGCATTAAAAGGCCTTGGTGTTCTTTCACCTCAAGCTGGATATAGATGTGCTATGACCTTTATTTGACTCATATCAATGTTTGTGAACGATGTACAGCTCAAATGATGAAGAGACCAGCACCAGCATCTTTTGCTCAGTTTGCTGCTGTGTTACAGTTGGTTGGCTGATACTCGTACAGATGCTACTGGGCAGAAAGCCTCTATAAACATACTGTCAAGTTTAATTGGGCTACCTGATAAATATATTGATAGTAAATAAGATGTGCTTTTGCTGAACTATTCTCCTTGGATTTACTGAGGGCTCCAGCAGCTCAGTACTTCCCAGGATGAGACCCAAGGTGCCTGCTGTTGCTCGCATCAAATACAATTACAATTTCATCATTGAGGTTATTACCAGCAGGACTAAGCCTCGGAAGTTGTGGAAAGCTTTTGGACTTCCTTTGATCTGTGCACGACACAGCAGCGAGGCTCTCCAAGGCAGTGAAGTGCGTATTGTAAGAGGCTGAAGCAGCCGATACAAGTTGTGACAATGCAGCCAAATGAATGAGCCGCGTTCCGGAGTGTTTGCTTTCTCAGAGCCCTGGAGACGGGCAGTTACAGGAAAATCTTGAGTTCATTAACATCAAAGGAACTCCTGGTGTGCGTGACTGCTGAGGAAGGTGACAGGGAGTGTTCCCTGGACAGAGAACAATGCACGTGTGTCAGTGCGTGTGCCTCTGTGATAATATGCCCATTGTGCTTTTTGAGTCAATTTAATGAATTCTAATAGCCCGACTTAATGCTTTCTGAATGCTGCACAGCAGTGGGATGTGGTTGTTTGTTAGTAGGTAAAATATTTTGCTGATGGCTGAAGTGGGAATTTTTAGCAGGCTTATTTATTTAATGATAAAAAATGTTATTGAGTCAAATGTGCTGATTCTACTTCTGTAAGCTAGCCTGCCTGCTCGGTCTGATAGCCCGACTGCACATACATGAATGATGCCAGCCTTAAGAAAAAGGAGTGTCAGCATCCCTTCCTGGTTACGACAAATGCAATTTGCTCCAGAAAGGCAGTTCTTTAGCAAGCAGGAGTAATTCCAGGTTTACACAAGGCAGCAGGGCAGAGGGAGCCCCTCTCTCCTGGAATCAGTCACACAATCCCATTCCTGCTCCCAAGCCCTCTTGGTCAAATGTGCCCGAGGCTGTTCATTTCACAGTCCTCTGGTTCAGATAAGTTAAGCAATCAGAAAAGCATCTGATTTCTACCCTTAAAATTGCATTTCATGTTGCTTTTTCTTCAAATGTTAGTTTGAAAAGCTGCCTAAAAAAAATAGCTGACTTTGTGGTCTGCTTATCACTGCACCTCTTTGGGACTGAAGACGGCCCGAAACGAGTTGAAAAAAGCAAAGCCACTGGAGTTTGTCTCTTTCTGGGCCGGGGCGCCCAGGGCTTGCAGATGCCCAGGGCTGTTTAGGGAAGAGACAGGACCAGAAAATGTTCAGATTTACTGCAAAAAACCAGAGAAGGAGGAGCATGGAAAATGTTCCCTCTGGCCGATTATCACCCTCCTCCCAAGGGGTGAGTGAGGGACCTGCAGGCAGTGCTTCAGGCAAAGCCCGTCTCACACCGGGGCTTTGTGGGCTTCAGTGCTGCTCTTGTACCGCAGCTTCCAGGTAATGATGTCCTTACTTCCAGCATCTTGCCTGAAGGGAAATGCATATCCGTGGTGATAACACAAACAAACAAACCCAACCTGGTTTTATCTTTCAAACGTGTCTAGAAACCACTCTTTTAATCGACTTAATGTGGATGACCCATCCCTGGGAGTGTTCAGAGCCAAGTTGTATAGGCGATCCCAACATCTGGGAATGACTGGCATCTGACTCCAAGTGTTGTGGTGTGATGTCATAGCCTGTCGTCTCAGTTATCCCGGTTCCTTCCCCAGGTGTGCCAATCAGCTCCTTTCCCCCTCCCTTGCCCTGCTGAGTGCATCTTGCCATTCCAGAAGGGCGTTGTGTGATTGACAAAGTTCAAAAGATGCCTCTCAGCCCTGGGGACATTGGGCCATCCAGGTGTCATCTGTCCCCTGAGACTCCCCCCACCCTTACCTGGTTGGTGGGATCCCTACCCCTGCCCTCCCCCTCTCCCCGGGGTTAAAAGACACGGCAACCACGCGCTTTGAAGAGTTCTGTTGGAGCTGTTGCTGCATTCAGAGGCCTGTGTGCCAGGAATAAAGCTCTGGATCAAAACCCTCCAGCAGAACCGACTCCTTTCCTTTATCTTGCCTTTCTGAATCCTTTCTGCCAGAGGTAAACCTGAGCTCCTGCTTGCCTGGACTTGTCCCAAGCACCCAGTGGCAGATCCAGCCAGCCAAAGGTGTCTCTGAGGTGAAACCACCACAGCTGCTGCCCTTGGTCAAGCAGCAAGGGCCAGACGAGCACAGGCACGTTCCATCCGGCAATATTGGTATTTAATTCCAATATCCAAGGCTTTGGAATGTTGAACACTTGCTTTATTAAAAGTATTCTGTATTACATTACAACTATATTAAAGAGATACATACTATACTATACTATGCTATACTATACTATACTACACTATACTATACTATACTATATCATACTTACTTCTAAGAATACTAAAGAATACTAAAGAAAACTTGTGAACTGTCTCCCAACAGTCAGGACACAGCTTTGCATGATTGGCCAAGGGAAAAAAAAAAACCAATCCTCAGCAGAATCCAATTATTTAAATAAGCATTTAAATGCTTATTTAAATCATTGGATTCAGGTAAATAATCTTCCAACACATTCCACATGTTCACAAACACAGGAGCAGCAAATTAGATAAGAATTGTTTTGATCATTCTTTTCTCTGCTTCTCTCTGTTCAGAGAGCATGTGAATACCACAAAGTTGGATGGGGCTTTGAGCAACCAGCTTGGAATTAGATGATCTTTAAGGTCCCTTCCAACCCAAGCCATTCTATGGTTCTATGATCATACTTGAGGAGAAAAATACTTTACTGTTTTATCTAATGCAAGGCACTCCATGGTGCATCTGACATGGACTCCCAGTGAAGGAAAGTAAACACAGCAGTGTCTTTTCAGGAAATTCATCTTGGCTAGCACAGAGTATCTAGTTCAGCTGGAAGAGCTCAGATTCAGGCATCATCAGTTTGCAGTGTTGCATGTAATCTTTCAAACCCTCGCTTCTGGACAGGCGGCTTCTTGCTGACCGCAGCCAGAGCAGCAAGGAAGATAACTTGACAACTTTATGCCTTCTTCTGTCACTGTGAATGTTGGAGCCACTTGTCCCTGCTTTACAAAACATCAAACACCTTCTCTCCATCATCTGACAGTGAGATGAATCTTACCTGCTGACGTGACTGCTGCTTTCTGGCCAAGAATATGCTCATTTGCTGAATTCATCACGTTCAAAACTGACTGAGTCCTGAAATAAATCTCGCACCTCTTTATGTCTCCTATGTTGGAGTTTGGGAAGAATAGACAGAATCACATGCTGGAGTAAAATAGCACAATCAAATTACCATGTAGCAACTAAGAAAAAGCTAAAATAGCAACGTGGTGCTGTTTCACTCTGGTGGTGGAGCACAGCCCATTTGCAGTCTCCTTCTCTCTGCTGCACCCTTTCTCAGATAAAAAATCTGTTATCCAAGGGAACTTTGGAAAAACACCTATAACGGACTCCCAAGTTGTAGAAAAGAGGAATCAATTACATGGAAAGACTGATTTTGCATTACATGCTGCAGGCCAAATGTTTTAAGGACAGCTTTGCCACTGGAGAAAATGTACTTAACTGATCATGCTTAAAAGCCAGACACATTTTCAATCTGAGCTCATTTTATGATTCTTATAAATACAAGTAATAATAATTGTTATTTGTGGAAAAACAAAAGTATTTCTTTTATTGTATAAAAATAAAAGAAGATACCATTTCCTCCAGTTCAAGAGCACTCAAATCTGCTGAACTCGTGAAAATTTTGGACACAGAGATAGTGCATAGAGTGGCTGCCAAGATATCTCAGTGGGATCACTCTTCATAGAAATCCCCTTTTCCTGGAGTGCAGAGGTGATTCCCATCTCTCTCCTTGAGGGTCTGCTTTGCTCAGGGACTGGTTAACAAAAGTTGGACCAGAATTCAGGCACTTCTCAACCCTAATGAACCTTATGACCTGCACGGCCAGAATGAAAAAACAGAAAAGCAAATGAAAAGCAACCCTGCCCAAACCCCTAAATCTAGTTCAAATAAGTATTAATAGAACTAATTAGTTGGGTTTGATTTGCTGAATCCAATCCAGTAAACATGTTTCAGAATCAGACAAGCATCCATCATCCAGGCCAGCTGCTCTTAGACAGGTCATTATATGTGAACAATGGCTATTGATTAGCAAAACCCTTGGCCCAGAGTTTGCAAAACTCTGATATTTATCACCTGGCTTTCAGAGGGACCAGATATTCAGTGCTGTTCACCTCAGGACAATCTGGTAGCAACTTGGCACTTCTGAAATTAGGGGTGTTTACTTGGCTGGATAAGTGTGGATTTATAAACCTAGACTTCCTTTTCAAATTTGCAGTTGTTTAGACGCTTGCTAAATCAATGCCATTTAGTGAAAAGAAGAGAATGAAGTCATAAGATAGGCTGATGTACTTTAGAGAGCTGGGCTCAACCCTTTTTCTCCTGGTTGTGCCAGTCCTGGTCCCCCTCCACATGGCCCATCTATCTCAGTGGGGCAGAAGAAGACATCACTGGCTGCGGTGTATGGACCTGCTGGAGATGGCTTCAGTCCTTTGTGAATTAATTTTAGGAAGGGTTGTGGGTCTTGCTGAGGCCCTCCCACCCCTCCTTCCCTCCGTCTCTCCCTCCCCAGCAGCAGTGCTGGCTGGGTGCAGCATGTCCCTGCAGCCCTCCTCCCCAGCCCTGGGGCACTCTGCGCCACAGCTGGGTGCCATGGTCGAGCCATGCCCTGATCCCTCCATAAATTACATAAACACTTTCTCTCCCACAAAGGGAAGGATGCAAACCATGTGCTTTCTTCACTGAAGGATAGAAAAGGAGGCTGGATCAGAATCACTAATTATTTTTGCTAATAAAATCAGACAAAGAGTGTGACTGCCTCTCTTGAGCAAATATTATCTCCCACTGACAGAGGAAGATGAATTGTGCTAACTCTGCTGGCACCAGCACTCGTTTGGAGCACCCTGTCTGGGTGGGAGCACTGCAGCAGTGTTGCTGGCCATGCTTTCTTCTTCTGCTTGCAAATCACTCTGCTTCAGAAAATGCTGCCAGCACTGGAGCTGTCAAAACCAACTCTGTGTTACAGGGTTTTTCCCCTTTTCTGTGACCTTGGTGGTAATTAAGTGTCTCTTTCTCACAGGGAAAAATATGTGAAGCATGAATTGGACCTGTTGGCCTGGCTGGTGATTTATGGGTCAAGTCTCTAGCTGTTACAGACAAAATTTTTAAGTCTGATTAAGAAACCCTGCTGATTTAAGGATCTCACAAGAAATGTGTGCATAATGAATTATCTACAGATGATAATTCAAGTTATGCCTTGATGATTCATATCACCCTCTTCTATTAAATTATCATTTTAGAAGTTTAACAAGGGCAATGCAAATGGACAGGTGGTGACATTACAACATACATAACAGGTCAGCAGAGCAGCATTCTGCAAATTTGGGTGAGTGGCATTTGGTCCCAATCAGAGATGCCAACAGAAATCAAAGCTTAAGGAAAAAGCCGAACTGGTATCATTACAGGATAAATGTTTGCCTCTTGTGTGTCTGAACCTGTGTTAAGTTTTTTCCTCTCTTGAGCAAAAGTTTCCAGTGAGCAGTCTGCAGTAAAGTCCTGTTCCAGTATTACTTGCCATATAAGCATTAGGTCTTAATTGCAGTATTACTTGCCATTATCAAATGTCACTGTCTGTTCTTGCTTAGGAAACACTGAGAGCTACCAAGCATCACCAACATATATATGTACATGGGTAACAGGTTACAAAGACATGTAGAAATGTGTGGCAGAATGAACATTCTTTTTCCTTTTTGGGTTCAGCTTGTTGGATCTTAAACCTACATGCCTGGGAACCTGGAAACACCTGCTGTGCCCTGTGTTCCCTGGAAGGGGTGTGTAGCAAATCAGTCTCTTATGTTGTGATGGTGGAAGGAAACAGTGAGCTTGAGTAATGGGAACTGAGCAGTGCAAATGTGTAGGGGGATACGATATAAGAAAATAAAGGTAGTATAGAAAGTAATCTTACCCCATTAGGAGTTGCAGCGGAGCCAATTATTGGAGATTGGGAACAGGCCTGATTTTAACAGGCCACACCTGTAGCCAATAAGAAGAGTGTTATAAAAGAGTGGAAATGAAATGAAATTCTCTTTTGGGAAGGGAAATGGAATCTTGTGATTTCAATGGGGACCAATAGAGGATTGGTTGGTTGAGGGAACTGGAGTCAGTTGGCTCCTGGGAGGACAAGGAAGAGTCAGTGCCTAGAGGAGCTGCCTACAAGAAACATCAAGGAGATATGAAACTCTAGCAATATTGGAACATTTGCAATATAATGACAATAGAACTCTTGCAATATAGTGACAACACAAATGCACTGATTCTGATGTTGTTTTAGTGCCATGTGTTATTTTTCTCCAAGCAAATGCCTGATACCAATCTCTGTCTCTCCATCTGACATACATCAAGAAAGTACTAGAAAATGCAATTAGCCACTGTTAGTCTTGGCCATGACATGTCTCAGTGGGAAGGCTCCACTTATTTCTGTCTGTGTTTCATGAGCTGATGTGGGCAAGGTCTGATAAAGGAGCTCTGTACCTCCAGCCTTCTCCTGCAGTGCCATTTTCCCATGGCTGGGTGTTAACCAGGGAATGCAGAGCAGATGGCAGGGGCTGGCCGGGACCACAGCACTCGTGTCATTGCAGCTCTGGCAGGGGTAAGGGTCTGCTCCCAGTCACCATGTGAGCTCCATCCCAGGTGGGGATCAGCTAAGCACACCAGGGAAATCAGAAAATGGTGTCTGTGTTACTACATAAGTGGCAAAGGCAAACAGCACAGTTCCACATCTGCAGCAGTTTCACAAAGAGATTGTGCCATTCTTGAGAAACATTAGCTCTGCAATTGCTTAAACCCTGGGGTTTTGTATTATCTAGCCAAAACATAGCCTAAAAATGAACAAAACCATATTCTGGACTCCAATAGTTTTTACATTCCATTGCCTGTAACAAGCATCTTCCTGGCAATAATTTAGTATGCCCAGCAAAACAAGGCTTCAACAAATGCACTTAAAATGTAATTAATGAATAGAAAACCAGAGCCTGAACAGCTTGTGCAAGAAAAAATACTTTCAGCAGGAGGATTTCCTTTTTTTTCCACAGGGAAATCCTGGAAGTCTTCTGTGTATATACTTATGCAGTGCATGCACAGTAAAATCCAGTGTGTTCTGGACACCCAGGGCTCTGCTGAGCTTCCTGAATTGCTGCTCAGCACACAGAGCCCAGCCTGATGCTGGGCACACAGGAGTCAGTGCACCTTCACTGCACAGCATGCCAGCTCTGGCTCGGCATCTGTGGGGTCCCAGGGCAGAGCCACTGCCCCAGGTGAGTCCTCAGATGCCCTGAAGTCCTCAATGACTGCCCCAAGAAGACTTTTTAACATTTTTGAATGGGGAAAAAAAGTGCTGTTGGGGCAGTGGGAGGTGGTGGCTGCTTGGGATGCTCGAGGCCACACAGTTCAAAACAGCCAAATCAAGCCCCAGTGACACCTGTCTTCAGAGGATGTTGGAAAGTGTTTGTGAATTGCTTTTTCTTAACTTGTGATTTTTCTCAATTTATGAACTAATTGCTTTACAGCCCATATGAGAACACTGTTGAACCACAAACTCATATCAGCACGTCTCTGTGCTGGGGAGGGGGGGCATAATTTATCCATAAGACTGGTTTTTCCATAGCCAAAAGCCTCCTGTAATACTGACTCCTTAAATCACAGCAATGAAACAGCACTTCTCACCATCCAATCTCATTATGTTCCCTTTCCCTTGATCCTGCTAATTATTCTGCTATATACTCACCTCAGAAATCTACTCCAGGAAGTCCTAACCTCTCCTCAAGCACCATTTTTATTTCAAAAGCCTCTCCAATTTAATCCTGAACCTCACTTCTTCCATAAACTGCTTTATCCCTCCAGACCTCTTTGAAGCTGTGGCTGTTTTTAAGGGGGGCCCGGCTGAAGGGATTTAGAGTCCAGCCACCTTCAGTTACACCGGCACTCCCCTGGCACGAAGCCAGAAGCATGTGCCGACCGTGGGTGGGGCGAGAGGAAACAGTCACCGATATTGAAGCAACCGCGCCGCAGGAGTGAAGAAAAGAGACGGCCCTCCTCTACTGGGTGAATTAACTTGGTTTAATCCAGGGTAGGGGAAGTGCAGGGTGGCCACCCAAAGGTGGCGAGCGGAGGAGGAGCCCCGGGCCCCTCCGGGGACCAGGTTTTACAGGGAAGGGGTGGGTACACAAGAAACCAATCACAGAACGAAAATTTGCATACATTGAAGACTGATGGGTGGTGTGGATCAATGGGGATAGGTCAGGGGAGGAGCCCAGGCCTACCAGCCAATCACTCGACACCCTAGCTGGAAGATTCTGGAACTTGGGGCGGGGTGCCGGTGATTGGCAGAAGGCCTGGGGAGGGGGTACAAGGACAAATAAGGGATAATGAGGGAAAATGAGGAGGGGAAAACCGTGATTGACATAACTGGGGGTTTGAGCCAGACCAACTTGCCAAGCTAGGAGAGGGGGGAACGGAACAAACCAAACACAAACCACAACATCTCCCCCTTTTTTGTTTAAAAAGAAAAGGAAGGGAGAAAACAAACAGTCCCTTATAATCAGGCGGCAGTTGTCTCTTGTGCTGTTTTAAAGTCCAGGCTTCCACCGCTCACGCTTTCAGAGTCTGAAGTCGAGGCAGGGTCCTCCTCGACATCTGAAAGCTCCAGATGGTTTATGTTGGCCGCTGAGGCATTCAGCAGAAGTCTCTTAACCAATCCCCACATTAGGGAGCAGGCGATGACAATTGCGAATATAACTAAAACAAAATATAAGACGGACCGAACTATGGACCCGGCCCATCCTGACAGTCCCCAGCCTCGATAAGGAGGACTGTCAGGAGGGTAATGATGGTCATCGGGTCCATGCAGGCGGGAGATCAACTAAAAAGAAACAGAAATATAAATTAAGAAGGTCTGGCTCGAGAGGGGGGGGTCAGGACCGTGGTCAATGGTGGCTCACCCACCAGTTCCTCCGTTTCCGCCGCCAGCACGCCTCTGCTACCTGTGGGACCGGTTCTGGTCTTGCACCCCGCTTAGGGCGGAAGGGCTTGACCCACTTTGATGGAATCCATCTCGGACCTGAGGGAGTGGACACGCAAGCGTAACCCCTACCCCAGGTCACGAGATCAAATGGCCCCTCTGTTTTCCAGGTCTCCGGATCCTTAATGAGGACCGGGGGCCTGGCCCTAGGTCGCAGCTCCTCGTGCTTCCCGAAGTGTCGCACTATGGGCGGGTTGAGATTTTCAAAGGAGCAATTTAGAAAGTTGATAGTATACAACGCCCGTGCGAGACGGATGTGAGGGGACTCCACCTTCACTGCCGAATGCTGTTGCTCCAAAATCCTTTTAAGGCTCTGGTGGGTCCTCTCCACCACGGCTTGGCCTGTCGGGGAATAGGGGATGCCGGTCTTGTGTTCTATTCCCCATTGCTGTAGGAAGCTCCGCAGTTCCTTGGATTTGTAAGCTGGGCCGTTATCTGTTTTGATTACCTTAGGGATGCCCAGGACCGCGAATGCCTGAAGCATATGCTTCCTGCAATCCGCAGCCCTCTCACCTGTGTGGGCAGAGGCAAAGACAGCACCAGAGAAAGTGTCCACAGAGACATGTACAAACTTAAAGCGGCCGAATGATGGATAATGGGTTACGTCCATCTGCCACACCTCGCAGCTGGACAAACCACGGGGGTTAGCTCCGAGAGGGACAGAAGGGAGCTGGTGGGACTGGCAGTGAGGACATGTAGCCACAATGGCCTTGGCCTGTTCGCGCGTCAGATGGAACTGCCGAACCAGGCCAGGCGCATTCTGATGGAACAACTGGTGGCTGATCTTGGCTTGACTGAAGAGATCAGGGAGCGGGGCCACTTGAACAGGGGCGGCAAGGGCATCGGCACGCCGGTTGCCCTCCGCTATGAACCCCGGCAAATCGGTGTGTGATCTCACGTGCATGACATAAAAGGGTTGCTCTCGGTGGGAGACCAATTGAACCAATTTGGAGAGCAAGTCGTACAATTTTGGGTTTGACACCTCCTGCAGCACAGCATTTTCAGCTCTGGACACTACACCCGCTACATAGGCTGAATCCGTAACTAAATTGAAAGGTCCAGGGAACCTCTCAAAGGCTCTGACGACTGCGTCCAACTCGGCAATTTGAGGTGAACCTTCAACCTCGGTGACATCGGACTCCCACTCCCGAGTTTGGGGATTCCTCCAAGTCATGACTGACTTGTGGGATCTTCCAGACGCATCAGTAAAAATGGTCATTGCCTTTAGAGGAGTTCTGCTCTGGATCGATTTTATAGATAATACGAACTCCTGATTGAATAATTTATGGGCCGGCCGATCAACACTAATTTGGCCGGAGTAGCTATCTAGAGCGAACTGCAAAGCTGCATTTGTTTGCAGGAGGCTGTCAATTACCTTTTGTTTTAGGTGGCCCGAATTTAATTTAAGAGGAATGTATATGCACGCAAGATCAACGCCTGCCAGCTCTCTGATCCTCAGCCTAGCTTTCCGGATCAACTCTGCCACCAGTTCAGCGGGCTGTGTCATTCTCTTGGACCGATGGTGGCTGAGGAACACCCACTCAATGATTAAGAGGGGGTCACTCGAGCCCCGGTCCCTGCCTTTGGTGGCGTTGTCCCACTGAAAAATCACCCCGTGGAGGTGTGGCAGTTTGCCGCAAATAATGAATTTAAATGGCAGGCCCGGATGACAGCGGTGGGCCTGCCTAGCCGAAATGAGTCTCTGGATTTTCTCTAGTGCAATCCTCGCCTCTGGGGTAAGGGTCCTGGGAGAACTTAGCTCCTCTCCCCCTTTCAATAAATTGAAAAGGGGGGCCAGGTCTTCTGTTGGTATGCCCAGCCAAGGTCTTACCCAATTCAAAGATCCACACAGCTGGTGAACATCCGCCAAGGTTTTGATAGTTGTTACAATAGCCAATTTCTGAGGAACAATGGTCCTCTTAGTAATTTCCAGGCCCAGATACTTCCAAGGCGGCACCCTTTGAATTTTTTCCTGTTGGAGCTCGAACCCTGCAGCAACCAGCGCATCGACTGTCAGGTCAAGGGCGTGGCCAAGTATGTCAGCGGTCGGGGCACACACCAGGATGTCATCCATGTAATGGTAAATGATGGCATCGTTTACCACTGCACGTATTGGGGACAGCAAGGAAGCGACGTACCATTGGCAGATCACTGGGCTGCACTTTAGGCCTTGTGGAAGGACCCGCCAATGGTAGCGCTTGCTTGGGGACTCACGGTTGATGGAAGGAACCGTGAACGCAAAACGCGGGGCATCGTCCGGGTGGAGGGGAATTTGAAAAAAGCAATCCTTTATATCAATCACAGCCAATTCCCAATTTTGTGGGAGCATCGTTGGGGAGGGCATCCCTGGTTGGAGAGGCCCCATATCTTCTATAATGTTGTTGATTTGGCGGAGGTCGTGGAGAAGCCGCCACTTGTCCTTATTGGGCTTTTTGATGACAAACACGGGAGAATTCCACGGTGACGTGGTCTCCACGATATTGCCCTTAAGTAGTTGCTCCTCAACGAGCTCCTTGAGCGCCGCCAATTTCTGTTTATTAAGCGGCCACTGCACTACCTGGACTGGCTTATCTGATTTCCAATTGAGCTTCCAGGTAGGGCGCTCATCAGTGACCGCCGCCCGAAAAACCTGGGGAGCCGCTGGAAGGTCAATTCGGGCTCCCCACTGGGCTAGGAGGTCTCTCCCCCACAGGGGCTCCGTATAATCTAAAACGAATGGGCGTATAGAAGCCAATTGCCCATCAGGCCCCGTAATTTGCACGATGCTCTTAGATTGTCTGGCCAATTGTAAACCCCCAACACCACGGACGTGTCCAGGCGCGGTTTGCAACTCCCAATGCGACGGCCACTCCCGAGAAGGAATGACCGTGACATCCGCCCCAGTGTCCAAAAGGCCTTTTAGCTGTTTGCCTTCCCCCCCTTTTGTAATATAACAATCGAGGCAAGGTCTTTCGTGCCCCAAAACCTGGGCCCATGCGATGGTCGGCGTGGTGTTTTCTGATGTTTGATATAAATCCCAGGTTATTTCAGGCACTGGGATTGCCTGAGCTACAATCTGCCCTTTAGGCAAAAAGATGGGGGGCTGGACACAGTGCAGGCCGACGGCGAACACCCCCGGGTCCGATGGTAAGAGGCCCGGGATAATGTTCACCGTCGGTGGTGTGTGCTTAGTATCACCGACCACAACATACTTGCAGCGAATCCGTCCCCAGTTACCTGGGCACTCCGGGTTGACAGCAACGAGTTGAAGGTCGGAGGTCCTCAGGTGGAGAGCCTCCGAGAGCCGCAACCTATAGGGTGCAAAAGCAGAAGCGGTCGTTAGCACAGGTCTTGTTTGAATTGGTAAAACAGAAGTCAAGTCCGGTAAGTATTGGTCACATTTAGTTGGCGGCGGTCCCTGATCTCCCTTCCCCCTACGCGATGATGATAAATGGCCCGCCTGATTTTTGTCAGCGCGCAGGGGGGCACTGCGCTCCGATTTTAGTTTTTTGGGGGGTTAGCCCCCAACTGTCCCTGCTCCCTTTTAAATTTGTAAAATTCTGCCCGTAGGGGGCAGTCCGGCATCCAATGTCCAGTCCTCCCACACAAATGGCAGGGTGCGGAGGACTTCGACGAAACAGCTGCTGCAACACCCTGCTCGGTGGAGGGCTCTTCTGCCGCGGCGACCCGGGGAGGTTGAATCCTCCTCTTTTCGCTGTCCCTGGTGGTCAGTAGCGGGACCTTACGCGCGCACACTTCCAACATATCAGCCATCTGCGGTGCCGGGTGGAGGGGCAGGCTGAGGATGGCATCCCTGCATGCCTGGTTGGCATTTGAGGACGCCACCTCCCGCAAGATGGTGCTTCTAGCTCCTTCGTCTGACACCTGATGTTCAATGGCCTTCCTCAACTTCTCCACGAAGTCAAGGAAGGCCTCGTCTGGACCCTGAAAGATTCTAGAAAAGGCAGTTGGGGGCGCGCCCCCCGGCAGCAACAAAAAGGCTTTTTCTGCGGCAGCTGCCGACGCTTTAAGAGCCTCCCGGGGAAGGGTACTCGCCTGGGAGTGCCCATCTTCCCAGTCCCCGGTCCCCAGGAGCTGGTCGATGGCCAAAGGGCGACCTGTGAAATCAACTCCCGATTGGGGTTGACTCCACAGGCTTGGGAGGGCTTCAGTCACCCCCCTCCTCCAGGCGGCTTCCCACATTACCCGCTCGGATGGATTCAGCAGGCAAGTGAAAAGCCGCCGGACATCGAAGGGGGTGATCTCTGCTTCGGAGAGTGTTGCTTCCAAAACTCCCCGGAAGTATTCACTCTCCCGGCCGTACTCCTTTTGGGCTTTGACCAGCTCCTTAATTTGTGAATGACTTAATGGGACCCATTGGCGACGCACTCCCCCACCCGCTTCTGGCTGGTAAACAACCGGAGCCGCCGATGGTACAGTGGCCGGCTCCGGTTCCCGGCCCTTGGCCCCCCCCCCCCCGGGCCCCGAACCGTGGGAACCGGAGGGAGGGGCGTGGGAACCGGAAGAAGGGGAGGAGGGGGCGTGGCGGGAGACTGGGTGGCCCGATGACGAGGGGCCGTCCCCGGAGGCGGGAGCAGGAGGCGGGGCACAGTGGCAAGCGGTGGGCGGGGAAAGGGGCGGGACTGTGGGAGGAACGATAGGAGGAGCTATCATGGGAAAGGGAGGCGGGGAAACGAGATGGGAGGGGTCAGATAGAGGGTGGAGCTGGGGGGAGGTCGGGAGGGAAGGGGCGGGGAAAGGGGAGTGGCCGAGAGGCAGGAAGGGGTTGGAACTTGGAAGAAAAGGATTCTGGGATGAGGATGGGGGTTTTCCCGCCATCTCGACCATGCGGTCGCCTCCATTTTGGGCCACGCCGCGGCCATCTTGTGAAACCAGAGGCGACCCGGGGCAAACTGGGGATTCAACGAACTGGGGTACATAACTCTGGGGTTTGGGGACAGGAGCAGGGGAGGCAGGACAAGTCGAGGAGCCCCCGAGAGTTTGGCCAGAACTCTCGGGGCGGGGGGACCGGGTATTCTGGAGAGGGCCAGGGGATGATGGAACGCCCTGCGCCTGGCTGGTCTGGGGGGGTGCCCCCTTCAGAATCCCGGTTTTAAGTTTGGGCGTACGGGAAGGGGTATTCGGGACAGAGGGTGAGGAAACCGAACTGGGGTGCGAAACCGAACTGGGGCAACGTTTAACTCGAACTGTGGCCTGTTCTGAGCTCCCTTCTTCTTTTAATATTTTTCTAATTTGGGCAACAAGCCTGGCCAATTGTATGAGGGAAGCGTCGCCTGGCCTGAACAACTCCGAGAGTCGAGTTTTAACCCTCCGCCAAAAGGCCGGATTTTTGATCAGGTCAGGCGAAACCTCCGGGAACTCAGAAGAGACCCATTTTATTAATTTTTCAACAACAGGTTTTTCATAAACAATTCCCCCCCCAACAAGGATTCCCTCAACTTGGATAATAAGTCTCTTTTGGGCAGTGGACAGCTTAGCACCCATAGCTAGTAGAGACTTCCCACGAAGTCAAATGTCCACTACTAAGAACTTCGAGCCCAATCTGCCACGCAAAAGGGAAAACGAAAACTAAAAGGTGACCACCCACCGGCCCCTGCCTGTAAAATCAAGGGAGGGCGGCAGAACACCCTGGGGACTGGGGAGGACGACAGGGAGAGCGGCGAAACACTCACGTGTCCGGTGGGCTATCAAAGGAAAGCGCGGCGAAGCGGGTCCTGCGGCCGGACGGCTCGGGGTGCTCGAGGTCCCGTCCGGTCCCCGGGGAGCGCTGCCTCAGAGGGCCTGCTCACCTCGGGGTGCTGCTGCGTCCAAAGGACGGAGTCCAAAATCCGTAGGGTCCTTGCGAAGATTGTAAGTCCAGGCTCTACTGGTCCCGAATCCGGCCGACCAGGAGCAGGCAATCGATGCAGAGGGGCCCCACGTTGGGTGCCAGCAACTGAAGCTGTGGCTGTTTTTAAGGGGGGCCCGGCTGAAGGGATTTAGAGTCCAGCCACCTTCAGTTACACCGGCACTCCCCTGGCACGAAGCCAGAAGCATGTGCCGACCGTGGGTGGGGCGAGAGGAAACAGTCACCGATATTGAAGCAACCGCGCCGCAGGAGTGAAGAAAAGAGACGGCCCTCCTCTGCTGGGTGAATTAACTTGGTTTAATCCAGGGTAGGGGAAGTGCAGGGTGGCCACCCAAAGGTGGCGAGCGGAGGAGGAGCCCCGGGCCCCTCCGGGGACCAGGTTTTACAGGGAAGGGGTGGGTACACAAGAAACCAATCACAGAACGAAAATTTGCATACATTGAAGACTGATGGGTGGTGTGGATCAATGGGGATAGGTCAGGGGAGGAGCCCAGGCCTACCAGCCAATCACTCGACACCCTAGCTGGAAGATTCTGGAACTTGGGGCGGGGTGCCGGTGATTGGCAGAAGGCCTGGGGAGGGGGTACAAGGACAAATAAGGGATAATGAGGGAAAATGAGGAGGGGAAAACCGTGATTGACATAACTGGGGGTTTGAGCCAGACCAACTTGCCAAGCTAGGAGAGGGGGGAACGGAACAAACCAAACACAAACCACAACACCTCTTAACACCCTTCCAGTGTCACCTCATCTGCCTCTCTTGTTTTCACTCTGTCACCAAAGGCATTTCTGTATCTGCATCTGTGGAACCATGGAGGTGGTGCCCATGATCCTTCTCAAAATCTTTCATTCATCTTCAAGAGCTCTGGACTTACTTCTGGGATATTATTGAGGCAAAATACATAGGTGATTTCTAGACCTCCCAGAAGCACCTAAAGGAGTCAGCTGTGTCAGGCCATTGAGGTGGCAATTGCCAAAGACAAAAAGACAATTCTTGTTTCAGACTGCAGATGAACTGATGGGCTGATGCCAGAGCAAGACTTAAGAACAGATTTTAAGAAAAAGCCTGTCCAAGAAACAGACCTAAAGCCACTGGAAAATTTCCAAAGGTGCCAGAAAAAGCAGGTAAATGTATGGATTAGAGAAATAGTGAGTGCAGCTCCAGCTGGGGGCAGGCTTGTGGAGGGATCGTGGTGCCAAGAGCCAGGCACAGGCAGGGCTGTGTACACACGGTGCAGAGAGAGGCTTTAAATCACACTGAGTGAGGCTGTGGCTCCAAACAGCTCACCAGGAGAAATGAAATGTGGGAATTGAAACCGTGATGGTAACATTTCCTGAGGTGTTTTTAAGGATGAATTGCACTGTGGTTCTTTGCTTACTTTAAAAATAAAAAAAAAGTTATCCTTCCATTAGCCTTCAGTGTAATCTTAGTGGCTTCAGACAGTTTTGCCTAGTCACAGACAGTTCTTGCAGCCTATAAACACTAGCATCTCATTTTTATTATTTTTCTGCACTTCCAGTGGTGAAATTAACACAAATCAGTCTTGTAATTAGTGATATCTCTCGCTACAAATGTAAGCTCTTTCGCACTCACTTCACTAAATTTCTAACGCAGATCCTTTAGCATCTACTTCTCTTCTTAATGTCTATCCTAAAAATGTAGTATTCTTGTAACAAAACTGTTAGTATTTCTCTAATAGGTCTCTTAAATTCTCTCTCAGCAGGAGTATCATCTCCTAGTCTATCATGCTTTTCTTTTTACCTCTCAAAGTCTGTTATGAAAATTACTCAGACATAAATTGAGCTTCTCTCTTTTTTTTTAGTGAGCTCTGAAGGAGAAGATGAGAGAGAATTATTTTCAAGAGTACAGCTGGAAGAATGAAAATAAAAGCAAAGAGCTAAAAAATTCCTGTTACTGATTGAAAAGCCTGAATGCTAGAGCCCAGGCTATGAAGTGCAGAGAACAGTTAATTACCAACTCTTCATTTTAGTAGCTGCCAAATATTAAAGTGGGTAACCAAGTGAAGTTTCAGATCATAGAGAGCAATGCTCCATCCCTGCAAGTGTTTGAGGCCAGGTTGGATGGGGCTTTGAGCAACCTGATGTGGTTGAAAATATCCCTGTTCCTGGCAGGGGGGTTGGAGCTAGCTGGTATTTGAAGGTCCTTTCTGACCCAAGCATCCTGAGACTCCACAATTACAGGATTCTCATGCAAGTATTTCGTGCTGGTCATTAAAATGATCTCAGTGCCTCACTGATGGTGCTGTGGCAGAGGTAGGCAGGGCACAGGCTGGACCGTGGGGGCTCCCAGCCACCTCCCCCTTCCTGCACCAGTCACTGCTTTAAAAGAGGAGCAGAGCCAGGGGAGGGTACCTTGCCCTGCTCACTGGTGGCAGAGCTCCTGGCTACACAACCTGAAGCATTTCTACAGCTATTTCTATCAAACCCTGCAGTGTGGGTATAATATTGACCCTCCTGCAGAAAATTTTCCACCTACATGACTGTTGTGGTTTAGGAATGGCACCCCCCAGTTTAGTGTTTCCACTGAGACTCTCCAAGACATGTGCTGCTCCCTCAGTTCCCCTCCTTCTTTTGTGGCAGGCTGGAGAGAATTGGAGGCACAAATGGTGAAAATAGCAGGTTGAGGTAAGAGCAATTTAATGAAAATAGCAATGGGTTAAGCAAGAGAAGAGTAACAAGAGCCATATTAATAACAAAGTGCACAGGATAGAGGAATGATTCACATGTGATTGCTCAGAACCAGAGTTGCCTGACAGCTGCCTTCACCACATTTACTCCAGCAGAAGGAACCCCTTGTTCCCAGCAGACATTCCCTACCCCTGCTCCCTACAATTACATCAGGTGGTGTAGAATAACCTCTGGGTCCCAGCCATTTCCCTCCTGCCTTCTGCAAATATTACCCTGTCCTGGCTGGAACCAAGACAATGATTTACAGAAAAGGGTTACTTTTCACTTCACACTCAGCAAAGCAGAGTCACGCTGAGGTTTTCATAAGTTATGCCTCTTTAGGTACATTTGTAGCTGTCTCTGAAATCCTGGAAAATTTACTTTGGTGTAATCAGATTATTTGACACAGGTCCTCTCAGTTCTGCACTGGCTCATTTTCACATTTGAATGCACCAGCTCATTTAAAATGTATTTCTTTTTCCATTTTCTTATTTTCCACCTTCTCCTTCACTGAGTGTATCCATGTATTTGCAGATGAAAAATTAGCCTTGCAGACCACGTTGTTCTCCTTGTCAGAATATTTGTTCTGCTCCTTAGTGTTTCACCATCCTTTCTTTGCCCTGTCCTCATCCGCTGCCTCCTTTCTGCAAGAAGCAGATCGAGGCCAGCCTGCCTCCCAGCTTGTCTCTGCCTTAAATTCTCTCTCCTCACTCCCCTTTCATCCCTTCTCCTGTGCTTTAGAAATCTAAAATAGTTTTTTTGTGTATGTGCCTGCAGGACATACAGGCTGGTGGCAGGTGATGGCAGCTGCTGGAGGTGATGGCACTTCACCTCAACACATTCCCCCCTTCCCTTAGAGCACCAATATGCTTATTGCTGGTGACATGTCCAAAATCTCATAAACTTCAGAGCAACTGGGCATGTTGAGCTATGTAGGATGAAGGACAGCAGTGTGGCACTGCTGGAAGCACTGGTGTTCTCATCCACGGAGGGGGACATGGCCCTGCTCCTGCCCCTCCCAGGACTGACACTGGAGGTGTCAGACCAGCCCCACAGCCATGGAGGATGTTATTTGTAATGGGGTCAGCAAAAGGCACTTGGATGCCTTTGACATGCCCCCCATCACATGGGCCTGGGGCTTTATGGGGTGCAGGGTGAAGCATCTTGGGACCGTGTGTGACTTACAGGACATATCAGGGTGGGGAAGAAACCCAAAATGGGAAAGGGCAGGGATCAAGACATTTTTTGGAGGAACAAGCATGGAAAACCTATGGAATAAAGGTTAAAAGAGGGTGGTTGTGTACATAAGTTGCTGGTCACTGTGCTTATCTGGCCCTGCTCTGCACCTGGCCAGTGCTGTCTCTCCTTGTTTTCTCATTAAAAACAATTTCTGCCTATTTTTGTGTCTGTGTGTGGGCGGTTCTCAGTGGCAGCAGCTGGAGTGGGACGCAGAGGGGATTGTGTGGGTGTGTGTGTGTTAGCCTTGCCAGCAGTGAGCATCAGGCTGGGCTGCCCAGAGTAAATCCAGTGCTCTGGGAGCCAGGGAGAGACCAGGGGCTCTGCCTCATGGAGGGAGCATGAAGCTCAAGCCAAGGACTGGGCAGAGTGCAGGGCCTGGAGGCCCCCTGAGGTCTGGTGTATGTCTGTACATGTGTCAGGACCCAGGACATCCCTCTGTCTGTCCTGAGCAGCCAAGACCCCTGCCAGGGGGCTCAGAGACCCTGGCACAGAGCCCAAAATGCCCCTGTGGTTTTGATTATGACCCCTGGAGCAAGTTACCAACCTTAGATGAAGATCTGCAAGCCATGACAAATTAGGTGGAATGATAGTGAATTTATCCCAAGGTGAAAAAGTAGATTTTGGAGTTTTTAGAATGGGGGTTCAGGGTGCAAGATGGAGGGATCTGGGCATGTCCTGCCTTTCTCCTTCTTCTTCTTGGCCTCCATCTTCTGCTGTGATGTTGGCACTTTTAGACTGGTTTAGAGTAGAAGCTCACTGTCTAACATAGGTGATAGGTATTGGAAAGTATTTGTAAACATTGTACATGTAGTTTTTAGTATAAAGACATAACACCGCCCCGGGGGCAGGCAGAGTGCCTGGAACTGTCCTGTTGGACAGACCTTGGCAGGACAGGAAAGAGAATTTTATAGATAAGATACAATAAACAACCTTGAGACCGAGAAATGAAGAGCCCTGACTCCTTCTTCAAGCGCCAGGCTGGGAAAAGAGACTTTGGAACTCTTCTTGGGGTCACTCTGAGCAGCAGAGACTCCGACATACATGTCCACATGTGCCTGCCAGCAGCCCCTCGTGGGTCTGGGCTGCACAGACCCTGAGCAGTGCCATGGCTCTGTCCCCTCTGAACATCTGCTGGTGGGATGGGAGCAGAGCTGGGCTGATGCTGACAGCCTTCAAAGCTCTGCTCATGCTGTCTAAACTGGAGGAAGACTTTGATACAGATTGTCAAACCTCAAATCCCTCCTGCTTCAGCTCACCTGGAAAACATAGTTCTGCACCATAAAGGTGTAATCCCTAGGGAAGCCTCTTCAGAAAGGAATAAAAAGAGAAGAAGCTGTAACACAAGTCAGGCCACTGTTTCTCAGTGTTTTGTATTGACTTTGTAGATAAAAGTGTTTGCAATCAATAGCTTTGAATTCTCTTTCTGCCCAGATCCTTTTTTGTGACAAATGACTAAGAACACAGTTTTGGACCAAAGCCTTGAGAAAGACTCATGAATAGTTCACAATACTCAATGTCTGTGCCCTTGCATTATAATTTTAATACAGCATGTGTGGTTGCTGGGTGTAGTAACTCACATGTATCCAACCATTCCACCTGTGTGGCAAAACTGGTAGGTATTTCCCCTCCTCAAAGGAGTTGAAAGAAAATAGATATCCTGGAGCCCTGGAGATTGGTCACACAGAAAGTCCACCAGAGTGTGCACCTTCAATAAAGTGAGGAGAAAATAAAGCCAACTGCACTAGGAACAATGCCTCTGAAGTAACAGGCATGTTGGAAATGGTTGGGATAGCCACCTTTTATTAGGCTTCCTACCTGCCTGACTCCTGAGGGAGGGCAGGGAATGGGTTTTCCCCAGTTTCCATAAAGAAGGATAGGAAGGCTATAACTGAACAGTGTGCCAGAGGAAAAGCAGAAACTGTATTTAATTTTACTCGGATTACAGGAGCAAAGATGAATTTGGAGTGTGGCAGCTTCATTTTCAGTAGCTCCTGACCCCGCACACACTCAGTCAGACACAGTCACTCTTGCCGCTTGCTCCTGCCTGCCTGCTTGTCACAGGTGTGCCACAAGGTGTCAGGACACCTTCTCTTCTTCTCTGTGCTATTCTTGCTCTTTTCCTGTACCTTTTCTTTCCCTTGAAGTTTACATTCTTTCCCCCTCCTCATTGTTTTACATCCCTCCCTTGCTTCGTCACTTGCCTCTCCGTCATCTCTCTGCCCTCAGCTGTGCCCTTGGTCCCTGGTACCTCTCCTGCCATTCCCTGGCTCACCTTGTCATCTCTTTGTCCTCCCTACCTCCTTTTTTGGTAACAGGCTGAGGTATAGCAGAGCAGTTTTTTGGCTGGAAATTTGGTGCTTTCCCAAGCAAGTCTCTTTCCCTGGGCCCCTCTGTGCACGGAGCTGAATGTCACATCAGAAATAGTGACTTTGCACATGCAGTCTTTCTCTGTCTCTTCTCCTCTTCCCTTCTGCTTCTTTCTCCTGTATCCTTCATATTTTGTGTGCATTTGAACAATGTCATAGCCTCAATCTGATTACAAATTAGTGCATCTCTGTCAAAGCCAGCAGACAGGGTTGAATTAAAGGCTCATATCACTGCAAAGTGAAAAAGGAAGCATCTTCTTTTCAGTAGGAGACAGACCTGATACAGAATGATTAAAAAGTAGAGTGGATTAATAATGAGGACAAGGAAATGGTAAAAGGAGTGCACTTCATAAGCCTACCACTCTTCCATGGCTTTTATGAATTTCTGCAATTTTTTTTGCCAGAATAATAAGAGAGAAGCAGCTGCAGACAAAGGCAGAGACAAATTACAACCCACTGGTAATATCTGCATTCAGGACAGGTCTGAAATACACTCAGATGATGTCCTGTGAGATATTAAATGATAGTGTTATTGCATTAACCTATGGTTAGTTACTGCTCTGTCACAAACACACTGCACTGTCTTGGGCAATTGCTTTGCACAAGACTTTCAAGGACAGCAGGGATCTGCACAGCTTCAGACAGGTCTATATGGCTGGATATAGATGGACCTGTGCTCACTCCAGCCATGCTCAGTTGTTTGGGCAGAGAAAGCCCAGGGCCATGTATTCTCATTAGCATGATACTCTAGCAGAGGGATTGTGCAACTGGACAGTGTAAGGGCAGGGATATCTGACTGTGTGCATCACATCTGTGTGCTTAAACACCCTAAAAATAGATCTGGGCAGAAGTGATCTCCCTGACTCCTGTATATTTATGTGTGTACATATATGAGTGTGTGCATGTATATATGTACTATATATATGTAAAGATGTATACATTTCAACACAGACAAAAATATTCTTCTTCAGGACAGATCTTCTAAAGGTTCAGTGTGTTTTGTTTTTTTCTTATGAGAAAACAAGCACTGAGTAAATTATCCCTTTCACACCTCAGAGCATTGCATAAGTCCTGTTTTGCAAATAGTTTTTTCCTTTTGGATTTTGAGTGATGTTTGCAGTTTACCATTTCTCTCCTCCCCTGACTGTGTCCTGTGCACAAACCCTTTGGCTGATGGAGGCACAAGGAGAGTCTTTCCTCCCTGTCCTTCTCTGAGCAGCAGTTCCACCCTGGATGTGACAAAACACCAGACCCAACTCTCATATTGAAAAAATCCCCAGAAGATAATATTGAGAATTGGATTTTCAATCAGCTCAATGACACTTAAATATCTACATATCTACTTTTAAGCTGTCATAGTGACTCCAACACTGAGTACTCCTGAACATGTTACCTTCAGTTTGCTTTGTGTCTCTGCTCCTCTCTTTCACAGGAGACTTTGTTGGGACTGAAGATCCCATGAGGTGAGATACATCCTGTGTGCACAGCAGCTGCTTACAGGGCTCACTGATCTGAATGGAAAAAGAGTCCTAGGCTGGGGAAGGAGATTAATAGAAGCAAGGCTTAGTTGTCTATAAAAGCCCAGGAGCAAGAGGCACATGTCTGTCCATTCCACAAAGCTCCATTGCAGTGGCAGTAGGACCTGTGGCAGCAGCTCTGTAGCCACAGAGACCAAGGCACAACTTCCCCAAGCATTGTCCTGTGAGAAAATCAGAGAAAATAATGATAAACTATTCTTATCCTCACTTGCTGCACCTGTTGTGAACACGTGGAATGTGTTATGGAGATTTGTTTACCAAAGGATGGTTTCTTAATTGGCCACTGGTGATGGTTTTGAGATTGAAGGACAATGGGGTCCTGTATCGTGACTGTCTGCAAGGGCGATGGGTTTCTTGGTAAGTGTAGTGTAATAAAGTGATTGATCAGCCTTCTAGAATCAATGCTCAATGCTAATTATTACCTGTCTGGGGCTCTGCAGCGACAGAAGCAGCTCTGGTTATTGGGAGAGGGGGTGCAGGGGACACAGGGGGAAGCAGGATCCCTGGGAAGTTTGTCCCTCTGCCCTGCCCAACCCTAAAACCTTGGAGATGAAGGTGTCAGCAGCCAAAGGGAATCTGACCTTGGTAGGCTTGGGTATAAACCCCATTGTCATCGATCAGAAATAGCATGTAGCATTCACAGAACTGTCCTCTTTTGGGAGCTTTGAAACAAATCAAAATGACTTTACATGGCCAAGCTTGCTGCAAGCTTACATATGCTTGAAGCATCTCTTTTTTAAATTGAAAGAACTCTGTCTTCTTTTCTTTCCTTTTCTCCTGCCATGCAGCCCCGATCTTCTCTCACTCTCCTTTCTTCTTCACATCCATTTTTCCTTTCTTCTTTCCCCTGGCTCCCTTCCAAATGTAAAAATCGAGAGGACGGCAGCATAAAGCTCTCGGTGAGGAAGCCGCCTCTCATCCCGGCTCACTCCATTGCCAATGGACAGTAGGTGGAGCACATCCACTGTTTTAAGTACCCGTGGGTTTCACAATGTTTTTTCTCCTTTCTCTTCCTCCTGTAAAACAATCTATCATTTCTACTGCAGTGAATCAGTAGCTGCAAGGTAGTGCAGCACTGTACAAAGAGCCAGTCCTGGCTGGCCCTCAGCGAAGAGCATCGTGACTCACGTCCAGCCGCACGGGGCCAAACGCCGCCTGATCCGGACTGGAGATTAAAATCTGGGAAAAAAGCAGTGCCTTTACAATTCCCAGTCCTGGGCACAGCTCTTCCTTTCGTTTTGTTTTGTGTTGTTTTGCTTTGTTTTAATTTTTTTTTTTCCCTTAAGAAAGATCTGTTCTATGAGAGAGCACAGGCTGGGGTCCATCCCTGTCCGCAGCTTTCCTGCCATTCTGTGCCAGGTCTGCATCTTCAGGATGGTTTTGCACCACTGCAGCACCTGAGGCTGCTGAAGGGCCCTGAAGGGGCTGAAGCAGCATCTGAGGGCTCAGCATCAAACTCCCCATAAGCACATGGGACCTCCCTTCCACGGGAGCACTGGGCTAATGGGAGATCTCTGGGCAGCCATTATTTTTGTCTGATGTTTCACTTTTTGCCTCCTGTGTATCTTTTTATGGGTCTGGGGAAAATATGAACAATGGCAACAGGCATAGACTAGCTTTTAGGCCAACAAGTCTAAAAGTCCTGTGTGCCTGACTACTTCTGGGGTTTTTTTTTCCCCACTAGATCAGCTGCTGTAATGAGAGAGATTGCAAATCTTGATCCATTCACATGCTGGAATCACCCTGGCTACATCACTCCTGTCACACCACAGGTTGTCTCACCACTGCAGGATTCTGCATTTCCCTGTGAGCCCTGGGCCCTGCCTTGCTCCATGCAACCTGCTGCCACACAGCTCTTGCAGAAAAGCAAACCCAGCCCTTCCAACAGCCCAGCTGCAGACATTGATGTTGGGAGGGTCTCAGCAACCTTCCTGGTATTGTCACTGGCCTGCCAAACCAGCACCTCCTCCCCAGCAATATCCCACCCCCTCTGGTCTCCACTGAGCCTTGGGGAGTGTTGGCATTTGAAGCAGATGTTCATCTTTCATTTTCAGAGTGTTTTCCTATCAATGGTGATCTTTCCAATCTGGCTACTTTAAGTTTAGCACCTCCAGTGGACCCTGCCTTTGTGGGCACCATAGTCCACTGGTAGCTCAGAAAAGGAGTGAGGAAAGCACAAAGTAGGACAGGGAGCCCTGGGTTGAACTCACTGGACTGAGCTAAACCTGCCCATTCCTGCTGTGTTCAGTGGAGACCAGCAGATTGACACAAGACACCATCTGCCTGATTGGTCTCCTCCTTTGAACAGACCGATTTTGTCTCTGCCTTTCTTTGTGTCAGAGCCATTTTCTTGGCCCCCAGCATTCCAGCAAGGGCAGGGACAGCTTCACCAGCAAGGGCAGGGACAGCATCACCAGCAAGGGCAGGGACAGCTTCACAGGTGCCCCTCCGCTGCATCTCGGCTGCACTTGCAGCACATTCCTTCCTCTGGGGGCTCTCTGCAAGCTGGGTTGTGCCCCCAGAGATGGGATTTAAGGGGCCTTCCTTCAACAGTCCTGTAGTAGTGGTGTAGACAAGGGGACAGTTTTACTCTCAGTTACACTGGCAAACCCCAAGAGGCTTTTTGCTAAAAGCACCTTCCTCACCCTCTTCCTCCTTCCCAAGATCCCCATCAGGTTTCTTGTTCTTTCCCTTCTCACAGTCACTGTAGAGGGAGGCAGATGCTTCATCTCATGCCTTAGTCTGCCAGAAAATGCTTTATCAGTGCTGGTTTTGAGATGGGACATTGAGGTTCTACTGCTGCTGCTCTTGAGGCCAGAGCAGGGGAGGAGCAGGGTGTCCAGAGAGCAGCCAAGCCTTGCTGCTGGTGACCCATGCCAGTGCCCCTTCTCAGTGTCCTGTCCCTGCCAGCTGTGCCAGAGTGGGAGACAGGAGCCAGGGCTGCATCCTGTGCAGGGTGCTCCGTGCCTGGCTGGCACCCCCAGGAGCAGCCTGCCCTCCCTGTCTCATGGTGGGGCTGTTGGGGCTCATCCCACTCCTCACATGTGAGAACCACCACTGCTTTTCCTGTGCCCTGCAGCACAGCAGCCAGCAGGGAAACAACAGGCATGCCTGAAGGTAATGGATTAGAGCAGCAGTCATTGCTGTGTGTGTTTTCCAGGGCTCTTTTATTCCCTGCTGCAGTCCCTCAAATTAACAGTGGTCTAGTTATTTATATTTGAAAATTGGATGATATGCTGGACTGCTATTTCTCTATTGACTCTGTGCTGCTAATACATTTGGAAATTGTCTGCCTGCTGCAGATAGGCACTGCCTGCTTGGAAACATTTGGACTCCCTCTATCAGCATCGCAGAGGGAGCCACAGAAAATAGGAAAGGACATCTGATTGTTTGTGCTTGCCTTCCCCCAGCGGTAATAGAACAACGTTTGTGTTTGATACATCCCCCTGCTGAGCACAAGCAACCTGTGCTCTGCCTGCCTGCCTGAAGAAGGCAAATGCTGGCCCTTCCTTTTTTGAGCTGCAGAGGCTGGAACCAGCTCATCCAGCCCTGTGTGTGTGTCCAGAGGGACCGCTTGCTGGGAAATTTGGGTGGTGCACTGTTGGAACCCAGGACCTTCCTCTGACTGCCCTGGAGGATTTGAGACCCTGGCAGGGGGCTCAGAGACCTTGGCACAGAGTCAAAGACACCTGTGCCTTTGATTTTAGCCCATGGAAACAATTACCAACTTTGTGTGAGGAGTTACAAGCCACAAGGGTTTGAGTAGAATGTTAGTGCATTTATCACAGGGTGAAAATGTAGAATTTTGGGGTTTTAGAATAGGGGTTTAAGAGGCAAGATGGAGGAATCTGGGTGTGTCCTGTCTTTCTTCCTTCTCTTCTTGTCCTCCTCTTCTTGTCTTCTGCTGTGATGGTGGCACTTCTGGATTGGAAGTGTCTAACTGTCTAACATAGGTGATAGGTATTGGAAAATTATTGTAAATAAAGTACTCATAGGTTGTAATATAAAAAGATAACACCATCCCAAGGGTGGTCAGTGTGCCTCAACCTAACTGCCAGACAGACCTCAGCAGGTCAGAGAAAGAATGTAATAGATAAGAGAAAATAAACAACCTTGAAAACCACAGTCAAGGAATCTCAACTTCTTCTTCAAGTGTGGGGCTGGGGAAAAAGACTTTTTAATACTTTGGGAGCCATTCCAGCAACACCAAATCTGAGAGTGCACGAGCTGCACCAGGGCCTGTGAGCCAGTGGGGCCTTGCACTGCCCCCAAAGCAGAAGAGGCCAATGCCAGCAGCAGAGAGAGGCCTGCTTCCCACCGTGCTTCCCACTGTGATCCCCACCATCCCTTCCTGCTGTGCCAGTGGTGCCTCCTCACTGCCCACTGGGTCATCAGGGCACCTCTCATCGTGGTGATATTCTGGGGTGGAAAGCAGAGCTGGAGCTGCTGCCCCATGGGCTTGGCAGCTGTGGGTGCCGGGGACAGAGGGGCTGAGAGCTGGCAGGGCTGGCTGGGTGCATTCCTGCTCTTCCCAGGTACAAAAGGTGTGAGGGAACAGCAGGAGGCAGCAGGGGAGGGGGCACAGCCCCCAGAGCCTTTAGGGAGACAAAGAAACAGAAGACTTGCTGACAAAATGGAGGAGGGGTAGGGCAGCCAGAGAGGGAGAGCAGGGTGAGAGCCTTCTGGAAAAGACAGGCAGCCAGGAGGAGCACGGCACAAAGGGCAGCAAAGCTGTGGTGGCTGGGAGTGCCAGGCTGCAGCTGAAGTGAAAACTGTAGCAGAAAGATCTCTGCTCCTCTGAGAGCCACCACTTTTGAGGGAACAGTGTGCCACAAGCTGCCACATGCTCACCTCTATGCAGGGCTGAAATTGAATTAAGCTCTCCCCTTCATCCCGTTTTTGCTGCCTCACAGACAAGACTCTTGTTGCTGCTTTGAGCAGGATGGCTGAGAATGTCTCCCTGACTCCAGGTGCTTGACCCTTCCCTCCACTTCTGCCCCTCTGGAATAAACCTTCCTGTGGTCCTTTTGGCCCTCAGCTCCTTCATCCCCTGCTGTCCTGGCCATGGTGGCTCATGTCTGGTGTCTGCCCTGTCCCTGCTGTCTCCAGGGAAGCCACCATTCCTCTGGTGGCAGAGCTGCTGTGCCATGGCCCTCAGGAGAGGCTGAGGGGGCTCCTGCCCTCCCTGTGGCACCCCAATGGCCCCTGGTGCTGCTGGCAGAGGGGAAAGGAAATCTGGAGTGAGGACACCCCCAGAGCTCTGGGACAGAGAGGAGGAGCTGGGGGGTGAATAAGAAGCTGTCCCTGGAGCAGGTGGGAATGGGCTGGGATGGGGTCAGTGAGGGAGAGTTTGCAAACCAGTTGGAGCAGCTTTAGGGGATTCTATAGGAGCTACTAACGAATAAAGAACAGAAACTTTTTGGAAATCTTTTCCAAAAATATCTTTGAATACTTTTTGGAGAGCATCAGGATTTTTGCACAGCTGGATAATATCTGGGGCAAAGAGTTCCTTGTTACTTTCTTGTTTAAGAAAGAAAAGGCTTCTCTTTGTCTGGTTTCCCCACTGGGATATTGGATCCAGCACCCCAGCCTGGCAGCAGGAGCAATAGGCCCTGGCTCCCATTCCAAGCTGGTGTGAGGGTGCCACAGGGTGCAAGGGGTCAGGGGCTGCCCTCTCCATGGCTGGGCACCTCACTGAGCTGAATTGGAACAAAAAAGCCACACAAGCAACCCAAACTGAGGACTTCCCATCCTTGTGTCACCTCTCTGTGAGAGACACTCTCCTGCCCTGCTGGAGGGGCCATGTATGGGTGGTGAAGGAGCTGCACAGCCCTGGGCACCCAGTCCCAGTGCCAGCCCTGGGCAACCCCTCAGGGCAGCAAACCATGAGCAGCCCTCAGAGCTGCCCAAGGGCCCCTGGCAAATGCTGGCACGTAATGGAAGCCTTCACAGAAAATCAGAAGTAGTTTGCAAATGATTTTCCACTCAGTCAGGAGGCTGGAGCTGTTACAAATCATGGCTGCTTTGGCCGTGCCTTTTTTGAGCTGGAAGGCCATGGGTTAATAAAAGTTTGATTAGATATATATATTTCTATATAACCCCTGCTGCTTGCAGACACATCTGTGCCCCCAGCTGCTTTGCAGACTGCAGTGCAATCACCAAAGGGTAGCAAAGGCTCTGGGGCTGCCTGCACAAGAGAAAGATTTGTTGTTTGCTTAGCTGTGACTGAAGAGAATATTCCCTGTGTGCAGGCAGGTTTGATTGCCATGTATGGCTGCATTTAGTCATGTACAGTTGCATTTTGTGTGCTCAGTCAGGGACTCACACTTCAGACTGGTAAACAGCATCCTACCTACAAATCATATTAAATATTAACTGGGGGGAAACAGAAATATTTTATGGCTATTTTGCTAGCTCCTACAGTTTTAGAGCTTCTCATCTTCCCCCTCTTTCTCCCCTCCTGCCCCCCTCCCCCTCCACACCCCCTTTCTCCCTTTCTCTCTTTCTTTTCTTTAGATTACAGGAGAAATGTCAAGCTCCAAGTAATTTGCTCCTTGTGTTGCTATTTGCTGCCTTTACTGGAGTGCAGCATAAAACCTGGGGTCTTCTGCATGTAAGAACAACTGAAGTGAAACCCATGACACTGTCAAGTGCTTAAAATTAAAATGCTGGTTTGTGCTTACAGAAATGATGTGCACCAGAGCTTAGCAGAGGGCTGGAGAGTTGAGGGAAGGATGGGGAAATCGCCTGTTAATGGATGACTGCCTTGGAAAACATCAGTTGCCTTGTGCTCCTGCCTCAGCCAGGAAAGCTCCACGTGAGCCTTTCGTAAATTAAACTATTTCTGCCTTAAAGAGGCCTCTGCTGCAAGTACACTGCTGAACAAGGTGCCCCACAGCCTGTGCCACCTCCAAATTATCTTCTGAAATATCTGGAGCCCTGTGTAAAGCAAACACCTTGTTATAGATGGATAATGAGATGATTGGCTCTCACAATTAAAGGATAACTAGTGTGTGAATATTAATAAAAGCTTTAGTGATGTGTAGTTATGTTATTGTGGTTTAGATGTCCTCTGTTCTCCCCATAGCTCCCTTTCCTCCCTGTATTGTTGCCATCAGACAGCCTGGGCTGTCCAGGACAGGTACAAAGAAGCTGCACAGGTGTCCCTTGCCTGGGGCAGCTGGGAATGGAAAAGCTTGGGGGTGCTTAGGGGGTCAGCATGGCAACACCTGAGCTCCAATCCAGTGACAAGAAAGCAGTTTGCACTGATAAATGGCACAGAAGAGCGGAGTGACAGACTTTGGGAGGGGCCAGGGCTGGCTGATGCAAGCCCCAGGGGTACAAAAGACTGAGCATCCATCCTGAAGATGAACTAGCCATGTGGTATCCACAAGGGCAGTTCCCAGTGCTGCAGCTTTTTCCTTTAGTCCTTTGTTGTATTTTTGTTAAGGTTTAATAAACCTCTTTAAATTTTCAAAGTGAGCAGTTGTTTCTCACAACCTCAACCAATGAGTTGCCCTCTTGCCACTTTGCTTCCCCTGTGCATCCTCCTTACCCCTCACTTCCACCATCAGGAAGAAGGGATTTAGATTCCTTTGTGCACATGCCTGGTCTGGCTCCAGGGATTCCCAAATTCTCATCCCTCTCAGGAAGTGGCCCCAGCCCTTCTGTGCCATCTCCCTGAGGTGTGTCTGATAATTTGGAGGCACCTCTGCAGGGGGCTTCCCAAACTTAAATATGTGCTGGCACATAGGCACAGCCCCCACATCCACTGGAACACAGTGGCATTCCCCTATTTTCTCTTTCCTACCCTTATATTCACCCCACTTGGGAGGACAGAGACTGCAGTGAGCAAATATCCTGGTGCTGAGGGAAAAGCCCAGCCTGGGGGAAATGTGGGGTGGCTTTGCTTCGAGGCTGCTGCCTCCCTTGCACTTCTGCACGCTGTGATTTGATACAACCCCTTTCCTTCCCAGAGCTGTCCTGAGGGCTCTAGCTGCATCAATATTTCTGATAGCATCGTGTTCCCCTAAGTAGGTTATCCTTCACGCTGAGCGGCTCCCAACCTGCTTGCTGCAATTTATCAGTGGGGAAGGATATTTTGGGAATGATCCCGTGTCTTTCCTCCATCTCACAGGATAATGTGCTGCACATAATGGATCCAACCCGCAGGATTTCTCAGTCTCTTACGCAGTAATGACACAAAAAAATGCATGCAGCTCTCTGTCTCTCTGGATCTCACAGATTTTTAAGTGACCACACAGCTCAGAGCTCTGAGCACTGCCCTGGTGTTTGTTATACCCACACGGCCCATTAAAGAGCTCAGCAGAGCCATGTGGAATCACAAATGGGAGCTGCAGGTCACCAGGACAGATGGACAGACACCACTGCTCTGCTCTGCACTGGAGCTGTGTCTGCCTGTGTGCTCTGGGGACATCATTTGTGACCTGGCAGAGACACAGCTTGGTCACTTTGTGCCTCACAGAAGGAATTTTATGGAGCTGAGCTGATTTTGTGTCACACAACACTTTGACAGCACCAGGAAAACCAGGGTGGGGTCAGGGGTGTGGGTGATGATGCTGCTGCCAGCTCAGGGCCACTGTTCCCACAGCTCCAGAGGGAAGGAGGCATCAGGGAGGGGGAGGGAAAAAGGGAAAGGAGTAAGGCCAGTGTTGGAACCCAGGACATCCCTCTGGCTGTCCTGAGCAGCCAAGACCCCTGCCAGGGGGCTCAGAAACCCTGGCACAGAGCCCAGAATGCCTGTGCTTTTGATTATGACCTATGGAGCAAGTTACCAACCTTAGATGAAGATCTGCAGGCCACAACAGTTAAGTAGAATAATATTGAATTTATCCCAAGGTGAAAAAGTAGATTTTGGGGTTTGTAGAATGGGGTTCAGGGGGGCAAGATGGAGGGATCTGGGCATGTCCTGCCTTTTTCCTTCTCCTTCTTCTTGGCCTCCATCTTCTGGTGTGATGTTGGCACTTTTAGAATGGTTTAGAGTAGAAGCTCACTGTCTGACATAGGTGATAGGTATTGGAAAGTAATTGTAAACATTGTATACGTAGTTTTTAGTATAAAGACATAACACCGCCCCGGGGGCAGGCAGAGTGCCTGGAATGTCTTGCTGAATGTACCTCAGCTGGACTGGAGAAAATATTTTATAGATAAGGAACAATAAACAACCTTGAGTGCCGCTGTGACTGTCCCTATGAAAGCTCGGCTGAGGAAGAGAAAGGTCCAGCCACAGCCTCAGTCGAGACGGCACTCCTCCGACACGGAGCCGGAGGCATGTGCCGACCGTGGGTCGGGTGAAAGGGAGGCCACGGATAGAAAGCGCAGCCGCACCGCAGGTCTGAAGAAAAGAGACGACTCTCCTCCGCTGGGGTGGGGTAACTTGGATTTATTGTAGGGAAGGGAAGAGCGGCAGAATCGCCCAAGCTGGCGAGCAGAGGAGAGCCCCGAACCCCTCTGGGGATCGGGTTATAAAGGGAAGGGGGTGGGTACGTAGGGAACCAATCATAGAAAGGGAAAACCGATACATTGAAGAACTGACGGGTGGTGAGAACCAATAGAAACAAGTTGAGGGTGGGGCCCAGGCCTTCCAGCCAATCACTCGACACCCAAGCTAGAAGGTTCTAGAACTTGAGGTGGGGTGCCGATGACTGACAGAAGACCTGGGGAGGAGATACAGCGACAAATATAGGAAAACGGGGAGGGGAAACAATGATTGACATAAAACCGAGGGTTGAGCCAGACCAACTCATCAACAGGGAAAGGGGAGAACAGAACAAACCAAACGCGAACTACAACACTTGAGACCAAGAACTGAAGAGCTCTGACTCCTTCTTCAAGCACCGGGCTGGGAAAAGAGACTTTCTAACGTTTGTCGGGGTCACTCTGACCAGCAAGAGACCCCGAGAGACCAGGAGCATTAATAGTTCAACAGTTTTCCTTTTATAGGTGAAACTATGAGGTCCCCAGACTTTGGAAAAGCCAAATTTAGGTGGCATCATTATCTTAGGTCAAAACTCCTGCCCCAGAAGGAAGGGGCAAGGTTTCTCAAGGCCAGAAGCCTCACAGTGCACAGAGGCTACAGGCCCCCCATCACTCCACACAGACTTTAAAGTGTTACAGGGAAGGGCAGAAGAGCCCTGGCACATGGAAAGTCTTGGCTCTGGAATGTGGCAAGGAAAGATGAGGGAAGTGAGGGCCCTTCCACTGAGCCTCCCCTGGTGCACAGGTTCTTTTGGGATGACTCCTGTGCTGTTCTTTTTTTAAATAACTCAAATCAGTGTGGAGAGGGTGAGGGAGAAGAAGGTGGCTCCTGACCAGCCCTGACCCCACCAAAAGGCTTCTCTGGTGTGCACATTCCTAAGGGGTGGAGCTGTGCATGGCCCTCACTGGGGGTGGCAGCTGCAGCCAGGTCACCGTGGTGACTCCCAGGCAGGAAAGAAGTTGTAGGAAAGTCTCAGGTTTTGTGTTGCTGGAATGGCTCCTGAGGTATTAAAAAGTCTTTTTTCCCAGCCCTGCGACTGAAGAAGAAGTTGAGATTCCTTGACTCTGGTTTTCAATGTTGTTTATTTTCTCTTATCTATGACATTCTTTCTCTGACCTGCTGAGATCTGTCCAGCAGGTCAGGTTCTGGCATAGTGACTGCCCTTGGGGTGGTGATAACTTTTTATATTACAACCTATGAGTACTTTATTTACAATAATTTTCCAATACCTATCACCTATGTTAGACAGTCTGTCTCTACTCTAAACCAATCCAGAAGTGTCAGCATCACAGCAGAAAATGGAGGACAAGAAGAAGAAGGAGAAGAAGGACAGGACACGCCCAGATTCCTCCATCTTGCCTCTTGAACCCCTATTCTAAAACCCCAATATTCTACTTTTTCACCCTGTGATAAATGCACTATCATTCTACTCAAACCCTTGTGGCTTGTAAATCTTCACACAAAGTTGGTAATTGTTTCCCATGGGCTAAGATCAAAGGCACAGGTGTTTTTGACTCTGTGCCAGGGTCTCTGAGCCCCTTGCCAGGGTCTTGAATCACCCAGGGCAGCCAGAGGAATTTCCTGGGTTCCAACAGAAAAGGAACTAAAGGCAAGATCCCAACCAGCAATGCTATCACCTGGCCTGGGCAGCCAGGGAGTTGTGGGGCAATGAGTGTCTTTGTTAATGAAAACCCTGCCTCAACAGGCATCCCAATGCTCTGCTCCTTCTGTGGGATGCTGGAAGGCTGTGCCACACTCAGCTGGCTCTCCTTGGCAGCTTAGTGCTTTGTGACTGAAGGCAAAAGGAAAAGGTCAAATAGTTTGTATAAATGGGATGGAAGTCAGGAAAGTTATTCTGCAGGTGCTGGGCAAGCATCAAAGTCCTGGGATCATACACAGAGCCTAGCTGGAGAAAAACTCTGTGCACAGGAGCTGAGAAAATGTCACTTTTTCCATGGAAATGGAATCCTTCCATTGGGGTTGGGGGAATGGATGGGAAGGCCACCGAGCACAACAGTCAACAGTCTGGAAAATGCAATACCCAGTAGTGCATGCAATAATGAAACAGCTGCCTTAGCAATAACTGATGTGAGCTACTTCATGGCTGTGATTTCTTTTCTCATACAAAAGCAAAAAAAATGCCCTTTTATGGCAGGAGACATCAGAAGTGTCTCTTGCAGCCCGCTGCTAAAGGAGTTTTCCCCTAAACTATGAAACCATCACTATTACTTTTTCACAGGTAATTACTCACTGCAGTTACTTTGGAGCCATATTCCAAGTGAAATGGAGATATCCTGCATTGCCCTTTCCCCCTCAGTCTGCCTTGGCATTATTATCATTCCCTGCTCTGGTGCCCGTAGCAACAGCCAGTGCCATCCCCAGTACCTGAGCACTGGGAGCTGCTGGTGCCTGACATTTACCCAGCTGGGCTTGGCACCACGGGCTTTGCCTGATGGGGATCACACCTCTCTAAGCCCCTCAGTGCTCAGGGTGTAGGAAAGCAGCAAAATGAGTTTAGTGCCTGATTTCCTCAGTAACATACTTCAGGTTTGGCTGCTAGATCTGCAGTAAGCTGTTCTGAGAGGTGCAGGTATCCACAAGCACTGTGGATAAGGACTTTGTGTGTTTATCTCTTTAAAAATAAAAATAAAAATAAAAAGGCCACTTGAGTGAATTGCCTGCACAGGACACAAACTCTGCAGTTTGCAGCCCGCTTTGGAAGCAGAGTCCTTTGGGCTGCCTTTGGCAGTCACGGTTCACAGGAGGGTTGTGCAGCCTCATTGGTCATCTGGGCCAATACAAATTCCAGAAGCAAGCAAGATGACAACCCCTGTCTTAAAAAAAAACCAAAAAAAACCCAAACAAAACCAAAAATACCAACCAACCAAAAAAAAAAAAGTACAAAAAAATAAAACAAATAAAAAGCCCCAACAAAAAAAACCCAAAAAACAAAAAACCTCAAAAAACAAAAAAACCCACCAAACTCAAACCAAAACAAACAAAAAACCCAACTGAAAAAAACAAACCCCCAAACTCCTCAAAGACACCAGACAAGGTAAAAAATACACCTATACAATCAAAGCAAACCAGCATACCTTCCTACAGGGACTGTAATCACCTGCGTCGGTACATTAAAAAAAGAAGGAATCTCTCCCTGGAAGTCTTCAGTGTTAGAGACACTGAGAGTGAGATAAGACAGAAAATCAAGCCCAAGGTCATGAGGGAGCAATGGGACCCCAGGCTGATGTTCCTAAGTGCACAGAGAGCAAGGGGAGAGCCCAGCAGGAATGGGAGATGGGGACTGGAGGGGCAGAGCTGCTCTGTAAGTAAAGCTATGTATTAGAAGTGGCATAAAGGAAAATGTTAATGAAGCACGAAAAAATGAGACTCAGTAGGGAAATTAGTGGAGGGGAATAAAAACCTCAGCAGGAGGAAAGGCAACACGGAGTGTTAAGCAAATGAATTGCACTGGAAGGGATCCCTGGATCAGGTTTGTGGTGAGATGTTGTTCATGGGGTTTGTTAAAAACATGAGGGGAGAGAGGGTAATGAGGCTGTGGTGAGCACAGCCCTGCAGTGTTGGCCACGTGATGGGGAGCTCTGGGGGGCTTCAAAATGGGGAATTTTGGCAGGAGCCTGTGCCAGAGTGGGGTGGGAATGGGACATCATGGTCACTGAGGGGTGGAGGCTGGTGGGAGGTGGGGTCAGTGCTGTTGGCTAAGGGGAGCCTGGGACCCCATTCCATCCTGCTGGACAGTGTGGGATGGGGATGGAAGTGAGGTTGGGTACAGGGACAGGCAGCCTGGATGGGAGAGGGAAGGGCCTGATGGGGATGGCACAGCCAGGGCTGCCTTCAGCTGTGCAGCACTGCAGGGCACTGTGGGCAGCCAGGCCAGGACATCAGAAGCAAAAAATGGGTGACTACAAAGTAAAAGTCAATATATTTTTGTTGGGAGACATAGAGTACTAAGGATTAGGGAACTTTTAAAGGAATCCTTATATACTGAAAAAAGTGTTTGGTGGGGGTAGAGACCCCCATGTTCCATGCTCACAGCATCTGATAAAAGCCTACAGCACTGCAGCTTTACAGCATGAAAACAGGAACTCTGGGGCATCATGTGAGTACCTGCAGCTAAAAGACCTAGAGATGCAAATGGTCTTTTCATGCACTGTTTCAACTTATAATTTTTTCTTAATGTACAAGAGGAAGCTGACAGAAACAGGCAGAAAAAACAACATGCATGGTAGGTCATTGAAAGGAGTTTGTCTGCCTGCAAGGTCTTGCTGAAGAAAGGCTTTGAGCTTATCAGTGAGGGTAAAAAAAGTGGTGGGGGGAAGAAAAGATGAAAGAAGCTAAGTTATAGGCTTGGTGCCTTTTATTATCTTCTGCCAAGGCTGGAAGACCATGCCAGCTCTGCCAGGTGTTTCAGAAGAATAACAAAAGCAGACATTAGATTGAGCCAATGTGCTTACAGCCACTTCCTTAGGAATCAAAATTCCTGAAGGAACTTCAGCAACTGCTTCATAAAATACTGCTCTGCTGCTGCAAGACACAGGCTGTTATAATTTAACAGAAAGCTGAATTAATGCACATTGTCGAGCTTTATCTATTTTGACACAAATGATTCTGGTTCATGTTTTTTTCTTTAATTGAATGGTTCACAGGCTCAGCAGAGCAAAGGGCTTGTGTGAGCATGTCTGGGGATGTAAGTGTGTTCATGAATGTACACACACAAGGAAGATTTGTGTTTCGTGCCTCTCTCTGTGTGCCTACTGCTATGTATTCATGTATCTATCTTTTATTCTAGCATGTCTAATATTTTCTAATTTCTAATCACATATTTGTTGTTGGTAGGAAAAACCCCAGTAGTTTCATGTCTTATCATCTGCAGCTGGTTGCAGCCTTTATCTAAACATTCACTGTGGGATGCAGCAGGGAATTATATTGGCAACTGCCATTAATCTTCTGTGCAAAAAGAAGCATCTCCTACATCAGTGTTAGAATAAACCCATTTGTCTGGTGAATGAGGCACAACTAAAAAGTACCCTGATGCAGAAGCAAAAATCCTCTCATGATGATACTTTTGATGTTGTACTAGCCCACCCGAGGCCATCAGGAAGGGCATCTTTAGTGCAAACTGAACAGCAAGGAGTTAGAAAAGATTTAATTGAACAGTTTTAGTCTGATTTTGGGACATGGGACATGGTACCTGGTCTGAAGTAGCTCTAACCTCCCACTATGTCACAACACCACCAGTGTATAAAAACATCCTTGTGTAAATCTCCTTCTACATACAACACCTGACTTCTGTTCCTCCAAACACCTTGGGGCTCCACTCTGCCTCTTTTGTCCCCTGAATGACCATGCAAGGCCTGACCTGGTGTGGCCCAGCTGTGGTCCCTGACTGCCAGGGACCAGCTGTGCTCCCCAGCTGGACCGTGCTGCCCCACAGGTGAGCTGCTCAGCTGTTTGCTGGCTGCCTGTGAGCCTGAGGAGAAGGAGCACAGCTCTGGGGTGAGCAGGGATGTGGCTCTCTCCCTTGCACACAGCAGAGTGGTGGCAGTGAGCTGCAGCAGCTGGGAGATGAGGAGATGCTGGCAGCAGCCTCACGGCACACAGGCACGAGGAAGCGAGAAGATCACTTGTGCCAGGGACCAAGCCATCTTCTACAGCCTCATGGAGCTCTAACTGATGGATTTACTGAACTTGTCCTTGACTTTATACAATAATGTGTTCTTAAAGACTCTCATCTTATTGTTGATACTGGTCTGAAAGAGATTATACCTCCAAAATGGCACTCTGTGTTGTTGGTTAGGGTCATGTGCAAAGGAAACAAATAAAGGGATGCTGAGTGAATTAACATAATTTCTTGGTTCCCTGCTGTAGAAATATATGTATATAATTATCTCTTATTTTCTAATACTTGCTACAAGTTTAGACATACCAATAGGTTGGTGTGAGGATGCTGTTATTCCTGGAGATGATTTTTTTTGAGGAAAAAACCTCTTCCATTCAGCAAGAAAGACAATAAAATACTGTACTGTTGTTTTTTTCTTTTCCTGTATCTGTGCATGTGTGCACAGGGGGGTGTGAGGGAGAGTGAGAGAAAGGAAAGCCTTACAAGCCCTGGGTTGCTTATGTCAGCAAATAGGGAGAACTTGCTTGGACTCAGCTTTTTACAAGCATGTGCCAGCTATTAAATAAATGGCATATCCATTGTAATGCTCAGATAATAACAACAATAAAGAAGTCTTTACACCTGGTAAACAATTTCCAAGCTGACTAATATGAGCCTTGGGTTGGCAAGCAGTAGGGTTTTAGGCAATAGGCTGAAAGAGCCCCTGGCATTTGTGAAGTCCCACAGCTCACTTCTAGAGCTCCAAGATTTCCTTAACTCTCATCCCTCCCTTAACCACAGGGGATTTTATACCAAGTTTTTGGCACTAGGAGCTGCTGCTACTTATTTGCTGCAGTCATATTCCTCAGCTGCTGAGCAGCATTATCAGCTTATGGGGTTCATGTATGGAAACGTTACACCTTGGTTGGTCTCAGCAGGCCCATTTTTCTTGCACAGATTTATGGCACTTTCTAGCAAGTTGATATGCTTGTTCAGAGCTGAAACAAATTCCTGGTGAGCCTGAGTCAAGAAGAGGAAGATTTATTGTTTTTCAGCCTGAGTGCACACGTGTGCCCAGAGGCAGCCAGCATGGGTCAGAGCCAGGGAAGTGCCCGAGGGCTGGGCTGGGGCTGGGCCCAGGTGGGTCCTGCTGCTGCTCCTGCACCTTTGCAGGGGGGGAGATCCCGTCCATGCAGTGTGTCAGAGGTTCAGCCCCACCTGCACAAAGCTGGCTGCTGTCCTTCACTGCAGGGCACCTGGTGCACAGGGACTGCATGGAGCATCACACTGGAAGCTGCCACTGTGCCAGGAGTGCAGGCAGCTATTGCTGGTCGTGTGTGGGTGGGTTTGGAAGCATTTGTGCTTCATGCAGCACTCCAGGCACTGTGCCTGCTACGTGTACCCAGCCCAGACAGGCTGGGGATGCTCTGCTGCAGGCACCACCACGGAGTCAATCACACACCCTGGCAGCTGCAGATTTTTTATGCACCCTGCACACCTTTGCTTTCTCTCTTTTTCCCCATTCTAGCTGAAAAGACACTCGTGTTTTTTCCACTCAGCTTAGCTGTCCCCCTCCCTGGTTTCTCCTGCCCCACCACTGCAGCAGAGCAGAGCTGCCCACACAGCCCCATGGGCTGGCAGGGTGTGCTGGGCTCCCAAAGTGCAGCAGCAAGCCCAGGGCTGGGCTGGGCTGGGCTGGGCTGGGCAGCACTCCCTGGCTGAGCAGAGGCGAGCAGGGAGGGGCTGTGCAGCAGGGGAGCAGCATCTGCTGCCCTGAGCTGGGTCTGATACTGGGCTGGGCACTGGGGAGCAGAGGAGACCTGTGGTCTCACTGAGAAGGGAACCTCCAACCCCACAGTGATCCTCACCTGGCTAGCAGGGCCTCAGAATTTGTATCTATCTATCTATCTATCTATCTATCTATCTATCTATCTATCTATCTATCTATCTATCTATCTATCTAATCTATCCATCCATCCATCCATCCATCCATCCATCCATTGAAAAGGCAGAGCAAGGACTGTGAAGCCAAGGAGTAAATAAATGTCAGCAGACAAAATCAAAGAGAAGTAATTTTCCCCTCTGCCCAGAGAGCAAAGGAAACACACTGACCAGTCCTTAAGGAGGGCATTTTGCTGCACATACATAAGGAAAACATTCCTAAGAGCCACTCAGGAACACCAGGTCTGATTGATGGGATGTCAGGAGTTGTAAATCATGGGGTCCCAGGTGTGGGGGAAATGAGTGGAGCTATCCTCCCTCTTGCTTAATTGAATTCAGCAGTCACCAAGGGGGACTGCTGTGCTTTGTGGATTGTGCAGTCTTCAGGGAAGACTTCAGTACAGCAAAGCACACGCTGCTTGACTGATGTAGGAGTGAATCAGAGTAACTCGAGTCTGGGAGAGTGGATGTGGGATGTGTATTTATTTCATGTGAATGAAATGAGGCAATTCCCACCTTCTCCTTCATTGTATTATCGAAATCATAGGCAAACATATGCTGGTTTTGCCTTTGTATTTTATTATTTTTCACCACATTATTTCTACCACCAAAAGGTAGCTCAAAGACAGCATTGTGACACAGCTGCGTGGAGTCTGGGTATCCAAACCTACACATTTCCTAGATAAGGGAGATGTGTGATCAGCCTCTGTGATGGGAACACACACTTCCCAAAGCCCCAGAGAGGGTTTTCCTAACATTATGCCTGGTGGCAAGGTGACTGTCAGCTGTTGGACTGAATCAATCTGGTCTGAGGGTCATGTCAGGGGTCGAGGTAAGAAGTGTGGGGCTGGCAAACCCCCAAAGCTTGGGGAGCACAGGACCTTCACAACTTCAGCAGGGGAGAAAACCCCAAACCAGGGAGAGCTTAAAACACTGAGATGATGCCAGCAGGGAGTTTGGCCAGTGCAGTGTGGCAAGGATTTCTGGGGAGATGTGCTGGGTGAGTGCTGAACAGCCACAAAAACTCCTGCACCTTTTATATAACATAATTGCGTGCTTTATTGATATACACAGTAAAGCAGTATATAATACAATAGTAAGGCATATATTTGGTGAAATTTGGTATGTTGTGAAAAAATGCAGTAAAACAGAAGTTTATAAAAATAATTAGTAAATGTTACAGTGTTGGTGTTAAACACAATATATTATGATATCCAAGTAATAAACCAGTACTGAGTAACGATGAAATAACATGCCATATGGTATTTATGTATTCAACTACACTGATTATGTTTTACAGTTTAATACTTTGTCATTATAAGGAATATGAAATAATTCCCAAATTATGCTTAAAAAAGCAGCAATAAAGCTTTCAACTTTTTAAATACTTTTTGACAGACTCACTCCAAAACTAAGATCTAGAAAGTAAAACAAACAAAACAAAACCCTGATGAAAACAATCGTGCAATCTCTTTTTCCTCCGTAATTTTTCTGAAGAGAAGGTTTAATGTATAAGGGGGGAAAAAAGAAGAAACCCATCTCTTTCTCAAATCACAATTTAAACCTTCTGATAAAAAAGGACATGAGAAATAGTGAGGGTTCCTATTGTAATCAAGTGTTAAAAAGCTCTTTATTAGGAAAGCAGAGGTTTGGGGGGGGGATTGTACTTTTTTTCTGTAAATGATTAACGTTGTTATTACTTAAACAATGAGACCTGGTCACACAATGGACACGTGGTGATGATGTAACATTGTCATACGTAATTGTCAGGAACACCACAAAACCAAAGTGAGGTAGAAATAGCATGACTAGCCATGTTCAATGTTAACTAGCATTCAAAATAAAATCTTTCCCAAGTTTAATTACACTTCATACAAGAAGAGGTAACAGATTTTTTTTTTACTCTTGCAATATAAAGTCAGATGATTGTGTTTCTATGTATTTTATGGTAAAACTAAAAGCTGGTTAAGAAAATGAAGTGGTAAAGCTTTTGCTGACAGCACCTCATACCCAAACCTCTCTCTCACAGAGCTGCAGTCAAGCTGGCTAATCTGTTTCTCTATCAGCTCCTCTCTTTCTCACGTTATTGTTAATTGTGCAGGGATTACTTGTACAGAGAACCGGGGAAGGAGAAAGGACCAGGGCCTTTGTTTTGGTGATAAATATTCATGGAGCAGTGTGACTACCTTCACCTGATCACCATTTGAGGCAAGAACAGCAGTAACTCTTCCACAGCCTTTCCCAAAGGTGGCTTGCAGCACCACAGCTCCTTGGGACCGGCTGCTGCAGCAGGATGAGACAGGACAGTGGGAAGCTCTGGGCTCCTCTTCCAGAGGGACGAGGATCTCCGTGCTCATTCCCAGCACTGGGAGATGGACAGAGCTCTCTGGGTACCCTACTTGTGCTTTGGGTCAGAAGCCAACCCCACAGGGGCTGGGGGGAGCATCTCCCTCTCTTCTCTCCTCTGCAGCAAAGGTGACAACAGGGGGAGAGCTGTCCCCAGCCCTGCTGAACCCCAGGGTTCAAACCAGTAAGGCAATGTCTATGTTCCTTTACTAAAAGTATCCAGGAATTTAGTCAGCAGAGGAAACACTGGCACACAGGATGGTTAACTTCTTTCCTTTCCTTCTTTCTTCTGAGTTTTTTTTCTTTTTTAATTGATTTTTTTTGCAGGCTCTGTCATATAATGTGCTCTTTCATTTAATTATTGCAAACTAGCTGTGTAATTGCTAGCTGCTGTCCAAAACCAGGACAGTAAGTCATGTAATTCTTAATTTTATTGGAAAGATAAAATGTAACTACCTTCATTGGAAGTTCAGGTTTTTTGGTTATTTTTTCTAAGCCAGCCCTAGTCAGACAAAACCAATGAGAAATGTAAGGTGGCCATTCTGGTATCACTGCAGGAAATACTTTCCTTTTTTTTTCTCTTTGATACGCAAGGAAAAGAACACAGGACATGAATCTCTCTGATACTGTTACAGAGCTGAAATGAAACTAAACAAATGCACTGCCTCAGTATATTTTTTTGTGTTTTTTTTTTAAGGGGGTTTCTATAAACAATTATTTTTATAAAGCACACTTTAGTTTACAATCTTTCATTATAACTGTTATAAATTTTTTTTAAACAACCCGAAATGCGTTCCATATAAAGAAATGGCAAGTTATTTAGCTATCAAGATTTTACATGTAGTTCTCTTATAATTTTTGTACAATTGCATAGACGTGTAAAACCTGCCATTGTTAACAAAACAGTAACAGACTTAGGAAACTACTGAAATCTACAGTATAGTACCACTACCCTTCACAAAAATATAGATTTGTTTTCTTGTAAACTCTTACAGTCTAATCCTCTTTGTAGTATGAATATTATAAAAACCATGCGGAACGCCTGAAGTTGTAAAACACATCTCGCTATTCTAACACCTTGTCGTCGGTCATCACGGTCACTAAGGTTTCCATCGCTCTTCCCAGGTCATCTGCCATGTGGAAAAGGCTCCCTACATTGTGGCCTGAAAAAGAAAGTCAAAGAGGAAATTAAGCAAAGAGGATGTGGCAGCATGTGGATAGGAAAGCTTCACAGATCCGTCGTTCTCCACGTGCCGCTCGCCATCATTCCCAGAGGAGACTTCCAGCAGTCTCCTGGAGGAGTCCAACAGGTTCTCATTAGCAAGAGCTGCCAGGTTTGTACAACACTTTAACAGCAACACTGGCTTGAACAGCAATGGCAAACCACCCTGCAAATAAGCCATCTCCCCCCTGGTGATGGAGCTTCATCATTATCAATGTTCACCAAAAGCAACAATTAAATTCCTTGACATCACAGAAAAATTTCTGACTGATGCTGCAAGTGTTTGAGTATCCAATGTTCTATCAAGGAGAAAAAGAGAAATCAACAGATCAGCAGTAATTAACTAAATCATTAAAGCCAAGAGGTCTCAGCAGGATACCTGCAAAGATAGATATAATGATGACCAAACTAAGCAACTCAGTTCATTCAATCATTTTTAAATATCCTTTCCTTTTTGGACAGCAGTGCAGCACAAACAAAGATGCCACAATTATCAGCCAACTACTATGCAGGGGTTCACTTGTGCATTTCCCTTCACCCATAACCACTCTGAAGTCCTAAGATGGTATAACCACAACCTCCTACACAGAAGGGATGAATAAACACATAGTGCAATTCTGGAGATGAAACCTGCAGCTTCTCACACTCATGTCACCAGTGCAGCAAATGGTGAGGGGTGGCAATAAATAGCTTCATCACTATTAGAGACCAAATAAACTCAAGGATGGGGAGACTGAATTGCCAAAAGTTGCCATTTTAGCCCCTGGCACACCTTGTCTGGTCTCCCACTGCTGTTCAGAAAAGTGTCTCTCTCCTGCAAGTCCTGTGTGAGATTTCAGACCTCTATGACTGTCTCAAATACCCTCTGGCACCTCAAATGACAGAGACATCAAGGTTTAAACAGCTGAACCTTATCTGGAGTCTCCCTCCTGAAAAAATATGACAGAAGAGGGAACAATACTGAGATCTAGGCACTCTAAAAGATGAGGATCCATACCAAGGACTGAGTGTTCAAGATTTCTTGCAAGGACAAGGAGGAATGAGCAGACAGAAGGTCTTAAACTTAGCAGAAGGAAATTATACTCCACACAGCACATAATTGTATTACTGATCTCATCACCACAGGCTGATGTTGAGGCCAAACACATAAATGAGTTAAAAGAGGAGTTAGAAAATAATCACTGAAGAAAGATTTATTTAGATGCAAAAAAGTGCATGTGACCTCCAGCTCAAGAAGTCTCCACACTGCAGAGTGCCAGCAACTGAACATTTATAAGTGAATAAGTATTACTCAATAAAACTGCCTGTCACCCTGGCCTGAGGGGTTTGATTTACTCTCTAGGAGCACTTGTGATAGAATATTTATCTGAAAAACACAGGAAGTGCAATGCCATGTGCCACAACTCTGGTTCTCAGAAATGCTTTGCATTAGTCTGGATGCTGAGTCCTCACCATAGTCCTTGAGGAAGGAGCACCCAAAGGAGGGAAGGATGTGACCAGGACATCCAGGACACAGCTTTCATGCAGTCCCTACCTGTAATGTGCAGGAGCCTGACTGACCATTGCACACCTGCACAGTGGCTTCCCCTCCTGACACAACTGCAACAGGAATGAACCCTTCCCTGTGGGGAAAATTAGACTCACCATCCTCCTCCCAGTGTTTGCATTTTGTGGCAGTCATGCACTGCTGACATTTCTACAGTAAATCGGAGCCTGGAGTGATCTCAGTTCAGCAGCTTTTATGGAACAGAAAAAAATTACCTTAGAACTATTCAGAGAACCATAGAATGGTTTGGGTAGGAAGGATCTTAGGAACCAGCTAGCTCTAACCTCCCTGCCATGGGGCAGGAATGCCACTCACTAGACCTGACTGCTCAGGAACCCATCCAACCTGGCCTCAAACACTTCCAGGGGTGGGGCATCCACAACTCTGGGCAACTTGTGCCAGTGTCTTACCACCCTCAGTTAAGAATTGCTTTCTACCATCTGCTCTAAACCTGCTCTGTTCCAGTTTAAAACCACTGCCTGTTGTCCTATAACTATCTGCCCACATAAAACTCCCTCTCCCTCCCTTTTATAAGCCCCCTTAAGGTACTGGAAGGTCTCCCCAAAGCCTCTTCTCCATGCTGAACACCCCTAGGAGCTCTTTTCTTCTACCACCCTCTATATTCAAATACTAATTACTAATTTTTTAAAAGTTGTTTGAGTTCGTTTTTTTTTTTTTTTTTTTTAATTTAGCATTGATGATACAAAACTAGACTGGATCTGAACAAGAACTATTCAAGAAGCTGCCCATTGGACAGTGAGCTGTGACACAGCTTGGCAGACAGCAATACAAAAAAATACTTGGTTCTGGTATCTGGTGACAGTTTGCTAACTGCACTAATGTGCAAAGAAACAGATGCATCAATCAGCAGTTTCATCCATACATCATAAATGTATAGCCATCCTATTCATCTGAAGCAAAAACTTGTAATTTCCTCATCAGCATGACAAGTAACTGCATATGAAAGATTCCTGCCAAGTTTTGGTCAAAACATAGTTTATTTTAAAGTAAATGTATCCTACCACATTTATTTTAGCTGTAAGGGATATTCTCTGTCACTGGTATCACGCAGACTGAGATCAATCCAGCAACCTATACCATCACAAGTGAAAATCTGACAAAGCCATATGAAATCAAGAACTCATGGGAGATGCTGGTGCAAACCAGCTGAGCTGCTGAGCTGCTCTACTCACCTGAAACTCCATGACTTTTTGGGAATATTCCCCTCTAATATAACCAGAGCAATGCTGTGACTGGGTAGCCAGCTGTGAGAGGCTGCCCACAGGGTGATGGGCTTGCATTCAGATTTGTTGTGATTTGTTGTTTCTAGAAAACTCCAGGGCTCTTCAGGATTTCAACACTGCTCATTCCCAGGAAGACTGATCACCCTTTTGTAGGCTTAGAACAACCCAGACTGCTAAACTGCATCCTCAGAAATTAATACTATTTTGTTCTGTTAAAAAAGAGCTGGGTCAAGAAAGAGTAACTTCAACCAAAAACACACACAAAAAACCTTTCAGATGTATGGCACAGTCGGTATAAACTGTTACATTGTTCAGGCAATTAGAAGTCCTTACAGATCCACGAATCCCTAGGTACTTTCTGGTATTTAAAAATTACAGAAATGTCCAATAGTACTTTTTATTTCTTTATCTGTTAATTGATGTAATATTTTTGAAATAACCATGCTTTGAATCTGATCTCCCTCCTCAAAAGCTGCCCAGATGGATACTGCAGTGATTAAGGAGATAGAGCTCCCTCTCCCCCACAACATCCACACTCCCTCTCCAGGTTCAGGTCTTAATTTCCTCTGCATAAAAACTGAACACTTGTGTCTTCTCCAGAGCCATCTGAGGTTAGAGCTGAGAGCATGACCACCAAGCTGACTGCAGCTTGTGCTGACAGCTGGACTGAAATGCAGCAGCAGCAGCAGCAGCAGGGGGACCACGTCTCCAGGGCAGCCCTGGGATGGCAGGAGGGGCCAGAGGAGCAGGTGGTGGCTCTGCTCCAGCCCCACACCTGGCACAGCCTCAGCTGGCTGTCACTGCACTGCCAGCAGGATTTGTGCCTCTCCTGGACATGGAGTAACAGCCAGGTTAACTGAAACTGCCAAGAGCTGAGAACTAAGGACATGATGATTTCCTGGGACTGTATGGGCAATGAATGCACCCTTCTGTCATGTCTGTACCTAAATTAGTGTTTAAGTTCACTGCTTCCATAGGGCTCTGCTGCTGCCACTGGATGCTGGTCACTTGCCCTCTCTACTACTGAAATGTAGGACGTTGGCATTTTTAATTAAGAAGCAAATGAGAGAAATACTGTCCTAAAAGCACTTAGAAAAATAAAAATCAGAACTTTCCATTATTATTCATATTTCTGAAGTAATGCTATCAAAGAAGGCAAGAAGGCATTAATTCCATTCTTTTTTTTTTAACATTAAAGCTGAGAAAGTCTTATCCATGCTTGAGGCACTGAAAGGTTGAAAAATGCTGCTATGTAAAAAAAAAACCAAACTAGAAGACACTTTGAAATGCAGCAGTAAAGCTCAAAATGGACATGGACAGTATTAACTTAAACTTATGAAATCCACAGCTGCCATTTGCTTGGGAAGCAGAAGACACCTGTTTCTGCAGACACTACCTACTCACTTCTGGTCACAGAGAGAATGAGGTGTTTCACATCTGCTGAATTTGCTTCAGAGACTCTAATGGAATCAAGGCCCATGGGTGTGGGCACAGTAACAGAACACCGATCTTATACTCCAGCTTGTCAGAAAAATAAATGTGCAACATTCAGACTTGAAAGAGTGGATTGAAAGTAAATTGAGAAATCCCAACACAATACAGGGCCTCTTCTAGCAGAAGAGATTTCAATCCCTTTCCTGACAAAAGAAAAATCCTTCCTGTTGGTGACTTGGGTTTTGATACCCTTATTAATATTGAGTAATGCCCCAAAATCCATGGGATTACACACAAAGACAATACCAAATGTGAGCAATGGAATCAAAACCTGGCCAGGTGGGTTTTAAACCACAGGATCTGCCTTTGCACGTACAGACTCACACCTACAGCAGAAGCTGTTCTGTACCTTAGCTCATATCCTTCATAAGCAGGTGGACAATTGCATTTTATATTCAGGTCTCCAAGTTACTGAGGTCCCTCTAGAACCATTAGTGAGCACAAACTCAGCCAGAGAGTGCAGAGCAGTTCACTGAAGTCAATTTTTTAGGGTTAAACTGCTGGAATCAGATCAGGTAAAACATGCCAATTTTTTTTTTTTTTTTGTTAATTACTTGTATCAAGTATGCTTTCTGCAGAAGAAGCTTTTTTTGAGTAATATGCATAAATATGAATGAGGATAGTGGAAATCAATGCCCTGTTTTTGCTAAATGGGAGAACAGTTTTCAGAGAATATGAGCTGAGAACAAGGAGGGCTCAATGTGAAGCATTTCCCATTAAATTTCTGGATTTGTACAGTCTGCTGATGCCATCTCAGGCACCCTTTTTTGATCCATATGAGAGGACAGACTTAATCTGCACCAAAGGTCTCACACCTTGAGCAGCTGAACCTGCCCCAGCACCTGCAGCCGAAGCAGAGAACCTCTGTATTTCAAGGCACCACATCAGGACAAATCCAGGCTTTCCCAGGGCACCCTGTCAGTGACTGGGGGTTCAAGGCAGCTCTGTTAAGAATGTTTCCAGCAGCCCCTCCCTCTGTAGCAGCAGAAGTTTGCAAACCAGGTTACCCTTAAATTCCTGCCTCATGCACACCGAGTGTCTTCTGTGCAGGAAAGGTCATTTCACAGCTGCTGCAACTGCACTCAGGCAGGCTCTGAATATTTTATCTTTAGTAATAATTTTCACTAGAAATTCATCTTTCAAACGCTGTGTCTGCTTGGCAAGTGAAGAGCAGCTTCAGAGAGGAAAAATCAAGGCTCTGGAAATGCTTTCAAAGGAGCTGTGAGAACGCAGTGCAAACGCTTTCCTCCATTAATGAGCAGCAATGACACAAATTCCAAAACCTATTTTGCATCAAACCAACCATGTCCAAAGTGCACAGTGAAAACCACGGCCCATTTGCATTGCTGAATGCAACACTGTGGAGCTGGTGAATGTTAGTAGCATTCTTCTTTCTGCAATAGTACATCAGGAAATTCAACCACCTGAATCTCTCATACCTCTCAACTCTCATATTTCTAAAGAAATATTAGAAAAACTATTTAATCACTGGAGATGATGGTTGGTATACTGGCACATATATGTTTGTAAGCAGAACAGCAAGAGAGCCCAGTCTCCCTGTTGTGCTTACACACAAGAGCAACAGAACATAAATCAGTGACTGCAGCATATTTACTGACAACATTTATCATTCAGAGGCCTAATTTCAATGTATTATTTTCTCCTCCCCATTCCTGATTTTCCACCTCTGGGAGCATGTAAGAAAATGCAGACCCCTGAGCTGCTATTGTCTCCACTGAAAGTTGAGAGGTACACCACTGTCACAGCACACATGGGGAATGCACTCAGCAAAACCAAACAAAACCCAAAGCAAAATAAAACCACCCCCACCCTCCACCAAACCCAAGCAACCCCGTGCTGTGTCACACACATGCTGGGCACAGAAAGCAAGCTGTGACAAACAGAAGCCATGGCAGTGAGCCTGCGTCTCACTAACCTCTCTCACTGGCTTTCCAGGGGCATTTCCTCCTTTAGGAACAGAGAGAGGAAGTGGAATAATTATCAGAAAGAAAGGGAAAAAAAAACCACCACATGAACATATGTTTTATACTGTAAAAGACACTTCAATTTTCATTTAGAAATTTAACATTTAAAAATGCATTTCTGCTTAAACAGAGACCAAAAGTACATTGAAATCCACTGATGATTCTGAGCTGATTTATTCAACAACAGTTCTGTAACCTGTGGCTTGGTTTAACCTCTCAAAAACACTTGATAAAACTACTTACACCAACTTACACACCTCTGTCAGTTGAGAATAAGGACTGCAGGCAAGATCTGAACTCACTTTCTGAGCATCCTAATTAGCAAATTTGAGTACTTCTAGCAATCAGTGTAAATAGTAAAAACATTTTCCCCCAATGTCAAATTCATTTACCCAGACACTTTACATTGTATTGTAACCTACGTACACTGAGGTATGCATTGATATAGATGCCTATGTGTACACACATATTTCACACCTACAGAAGTACACTGGAATACAACATGCTCACATTCAGGAAAAATATTTTGCAAAATATGTTTGCTATGTGCTGACCTGCAAGCATGGTAAAACTGAGGGGGCAGAGGGAAAAACAAGAGAAAAAAAAAGTTCAAGTAAAAAAGGAAAAAAAGAGAAAGTATCTTGTCATGTTCAAGTACTAAAACAAAATGGAGTCCATAATGGGTTTAGCTGCAAAGATGCTCCTAAGAAGCCTTCACAGAAGCCATCCTTTGATCATGCTGATTCTTCTCAAACACTTCTCATAGCATATTTTGTTTTTAGAAAAGGGAAGCCAGGTGTTATTCAACAGCAGAAACACCCCTCTGTCCACCTTTCCACGGGCAGTCACAGTCTTGCTGTCTCTGCAGCAGTGTCCCACTGTGCCACTGCCACTGTGCCACTGCCACTGTGCCACTGTCACTGTGCCACTGTCCCACTGTCACTGTCCCACTGCCACTGTGCCACTGCCATTGTGCCACTGTCACTGTGCCACTGTCACTGTCCCACTGTCCCACTGCCATTGTGCCACTGCCATTGTGCCACTGTCCCACTGCCACTGTCCCACTGCCACTGTCACTGCCACTGTCCCACTGTGCCACTGTGCCACTGCCATTGTGCCACTGTCACTGTGCCACTGTCACTGTGCCACTGTGCCACTGCCACTGTCCCACTGCCACTGTGCCACTGTCCCACTGCCACTGTCCCACTGCCACTGTCCCAGTGCCACTGTGCCACTGTCCCACTGCCATTGTGCCACTGTCACTGTCCCACTGTGCCACTGCCACTGTCCCACTGCCACTGTCCCAGTGCCACTGTGCCACTGTCCCACTGCCACTGTGCCACTGTGCCACTGTCCCACTGCCATTGTGCCACTGTCACTGTCCTACTGTCCCACTGTCACTGTCCCACTGTCCCACTGCCACTGTGCCACTGTCACTGTGCCACTGTCACTGTCCCACTGTCCCACTGCCACTGTGCCACTGCCACTGTGCCACTGTCACTGTCCCACTGTCCCACTGTCACTGTCCCACTGTCCCACTGCCACTGTCCCACTGTCACTGTCCCACTGTCACTGTCCCACTGTCCCACTGCCACTGTCCCACTGCTGGCAGCTCTGCCAGGCCTGCAGCCCCAGTGAGAAAGTCACTGCAGCAGATGCTGCAGGATGATCTTTGCCCCAGAGCTGCTGCAAATGATGCAATTTTAAATGATGTGTGTGACACTGGGGAGAGAGGCAGACACATAAGGGAGAACACACCAGTCAGCATAACAGTAACCTAATTACTGTTGAGTTTTGCTCTGTGGCAGGCTGTAGGAGAAGGGAAGAGAGGCAATAAACAGCTTTATGGGAATTTTACAAGCTGCAGAACAAGAGCCAACAGCAGAGCAAGGCAGAGCAGAGGCAGGAGAGGGCAGAGGAAGGAATGGCATCACTGACCAGCATGGCTCTGAGCCATGGCTCCCACAAACTCCAGGCAATGGAAAGGGCTGGGGCAGCCTCTGTAGGCCTGCACAGCAGAGGTTACCATTTACAGAACAGAGGAGCTTTTAGTTCCTGCCCCTCTCCCTCTCCCCAGCAGCACACTTCCTATGAAAAAGGACAGCAATATGTTCAATAACAACATGCTCTGCACATGGGTTTTTTTACTCTGCTCCTCAGTGAAACCTCGACTCCAGGGACGTCTGTACCACCTCACCAGTGCAGAGAGGTGTCACTTCAGCTCTAAGGACTCCACCTCACAGGCCTGCCTAACCTTCTAGGACTGACATGTGTGTCTGCACAGCCTGAGACCTCCTGCGGCACTTTCATCAGGAGTCACAAATTCCCTAAAAATGCTTTCCAAAAGGGGAGATGAGAATATCTCACCAATATCAATCATGTAACAGCAAATCCTTGGAAAGGAAGATACCAAATCTATTGCATGCTTTGGTAGTTCTCTCAGGAAGAGCCCCAGGGTTTAGGTCAGCCTAAGGACTCCAGAAACTGCAGCACAGTACAGCTTGGTTTGAAAGAGTCCTGGGGCAGGAATGGGACCCAGCAGGAGATTAGCTTGGCTCCACAGTTTAGCTTGGGTCAAGCAGAAAAAAGGAACTTCCTACCAGCAAAATACTGGAGTTCTTAAAAATGCCTTCCTGTCTGCACAAGCACCTACAACTGCAGCTACACAGTGTTTAATTTAAATCTACACGAGACAGACTGGATTCTGCTTGAAAATGAATGCATTTAAAGGTGACTGGGGTAGCTCAGCACCACACAAAACAGCTGGTGAGGACAGTCTGTGGTGAGTAATCAGCCCTAGAATTTGTTAAATGCAGCAAAGATCCACGCTACTCCAGCAACAGCTCATTTCTTCTGGAGGAGGATTAAAAAGGGTTTAATGGATTTTACGTTATTTTCTTCTTTGCATATGAATGAATGCCTGTTTCTAAGTTTTAAGGCAAGGAGTATGGTTTGGCATAAATTGCAGAGGAAGAAGATTGTCTATATTGCTGCAGTACTGAAAATTTGTGTTCTGTAAGGCATCCAAATACTGATATGCAATCCTCTGTGGGTGCCTAATTATCTATTATTTCTGCTCAAATCAACATTTCCTGCCCTTACAAAACAGAAGAGCTTTTCTTTTTTTTTTTTTTTTTTTTTTTTTAGCTACATAGCATTGCATCACAGGCAAATGTACACAGCAAGTGACCACATCAAGCAGAGGCAGCACCAAAAATTTAATGTAGGAGTCTCTGCAGGTCAAAACGGAGAGCACAAAGCAACTATTGCACTGCCCCTGCCACTGAGCTCAGGAAAGGGACAGGCTGCACAAAAGGGAGATCTGGCTCTCCAAAGAGCCTTTTTTCTCAAAACAAAACAAAAATCTGTTGAAGTTTTATTAAATTCATTACCATATTCTCAGTTTACACCAGAACTGGGCATTATCAAACAGGGAAGACCTAGTCCACCTCACCACTGTCCCATCTGCAGAGAAGCTCAGCCAGATCAGTTCTGCTGAGCAAAAGGGGAGCAGTAAGGGATCTCAGTCACCTGGGCTCACTGTGGTGGGGTCCAGGAGCTCAGCACAGAGAAGGTGACACAACCCAGGAGAGGCCAGGGTACCTCAAATGGAAGAGTATTTCCAGAATACTCCACAGGACAGTAACTCCAGGGTACTCTTCCACTGACTCAGTAAAGTGTGAAAAGAAAAGTCTGCATCATGAGACATTTTGCTGTCAGAATAAGAGAAACTGCATTATTTGCAGTGCTGAAAGTTGCTAGTTCCACTTAGGATGTTGGTCCCATTCATGAGAGCCTGGCTGATGCACAAGTGAGAGGAGAAAATGTGACTGGTGTGTTTTAATGTGACTGAGATAAAAATAAAACTCCTAAAAAAGGGTGCTATTCTTAGTGCCATTCATTTATTGCTGTGGGATCTTGTAATTTCACTGCACCACACCACAACTGTGTTAAGCAATACCATTCCAAATTGTGAGGACCAGTCTCTGTCCAAATGTTCTCACATTATGTCGTGGCCTCTTAGCTCTTTTAAGCCATGATGGCCTCATTTCTAATCAGTTTTGGCTCCCACTTTTTCACTGTCTCCCAGCAGGGGCCCAGCACTGCCAATCTGTGAAGCGCTCTCAGCAGCTTCAGTCAGTTCAAGAACCTCTGCCCCTAAATACCTCTCTGAGCTTCATTCACAGAATGCATTTGCCATGAAACCACAACTGCAAAACTCAGCCTGGCCCGTCAAGAGAGCCACCTGAAGGGGTGCAACTCCTCAGTGCTGCAGGAGAGATGGATCTGGCTCAAAAATCCTGCCAATCTTACTCTCTAACTGTGAACCAATTCCCTGGAGATTTAGTAGTTTGGGCACAAACACGGCGTGAAAATGTTTTCCTCTGTGGCCCATTATTGAGCAGGGTCAAATAAACCACTGAGGTGGCATTTAATGGTAGATTTCCACTAAATGTCAGACCTCTGGCTTTGACATCTGTTTTGAGTTAGCACAGCAGCTGTTTGAAGCAGCTGCAGCAGTTGTGAATTTGCTGGGAGCAGCAAAGTAAAAGAGGAGTGGATGGGAAACCTTTTAGATTAAAAGGAAAGAAAAATTCCTTAAGGACAGCAATCATCAGGTATTCAGCAGAATTTCTCTCTCCAGAAATTAAACAGCTTTTGGCACCAACAGCCAGCTGTGCAAGGAGCAGGAAAGTCCTGTTCTCCTTAGGAAATGCCAAGAACTGCCAAAAGGCTAAACTGAAGAAACAAACAAATGAAAAACCCTATAAAAGGTGTAGGGTACCTAAGTTGTTGCATCTGAGGTCTGCTTGTACAGGTCCATGACACAATCTGTTTTGCACTTGTTTCTCTAAAATACATTTAAAATGATGTCATGAAGACTTGATGCCCTTTTAAAAACAACTTTGTGCAGCAAAAGCTTGAAAAATATAATCTTAAGGAATCTATCTCCAAGTGAGTGACAATTACTATGGATTTTTATTGCCTTGTTTCAGAATTCCAAAATAAGAGCCACTATTTGCTTTAGTAAACTAATTCCCAATCTGAGCAAGTCTTACTCTCCAGGTGCTTTTGACAATATTTAGGCTAAATATGTCTGTGATGCTCAACTACACCTCTGTGCACCCAAGCACAGAAATTCACTCCTTTTCTCTCTTCACTGCTTGTTCAGCTCTGAACTTTTCTCACCATCAAAGCCTTCAAAATCCTGTTTGCTTTTGTCATATTGTTCTGAACTCCTCCAAGCTGTTGTTATTCTAATAGCAACAGGACACCCAGAATTATGTCCCTGATTCAAAAGGCCTGCCACTCCCTCTGCTGTGACATGCTGATATTTAGCTTGAAATTTAACACACTTATTGTTACAGGCCACAAAGAAAACATTTTTTCATAAAATCATTAAGGTTGGAAAGGACTTTTAAGACCATTGAGTGGAATTGTTAACCCAGCACTGCTGAGCCCCTCACCAAACCAAGTCCTCAGGTACTACACATCTACAAGTCCTTTAAATATATCCATGGCTGTTGATCCAACACTTCCCTGGGCAGCTTGTTCCAATGCTTGACAACCCTTTTCCTGAAGAAATTTTCCCTAATATCCAATTTAAATCTCTCCTGGCACAAGTTAAGTCCGTTTCACCTTGTCCTACTGCTTGATACTTGGGAGAACAGACCAATGCTCACCTTGCTTCAACCCCCTTTCAGGTACTTGCAGAGAGAAAAGGTCTTCCCTAAGCCTCCTTTTCTCCAGGATAAACAACCCCAGCTCCCTCAGCTCCTCTATCACAATCTATTTCTGAATGGCAGACTGGGACAACTGCATTTCTGGTCTCTGACAATTTTTGAATTCTACTTAATAAGAATCAATATAACCAAAAGTACTGTTTATAGATATGTTCTATTGCTTGTTTGGGTTTATTCTTCTGTTCCTGAACATCTACTTGAGGTAGGCATTCACACTTGTAACCTGAGATTCAATGCAACTTGTACTGGAAAGGAACAAAATTTCACTTGCACCTTGCCTTAGTCCTTAACATTATGCTGTCTCCTCAGGCTGCTCTGCCAAACTGCTTTCACTCTTCTGCAACTGCACTTTGATCTTCTGTTAAAGATTAGAAATCTGAGATACAGATTACACCTCTCAACAGCAAAAAGGTTCCTGATTCAGGAGTTTGCTGAGACCAATCAACTCTCCTTCCTTTTCTTCCTGCAGTCTTGAAAATTTTAAATCAGAGATGCCTGATGCCTGTGGAATCTGACTGACCACAGCATCTTCCATGTGACACTGAAAGTCTCCAGGAGGCTGCAGCACATCAGATGTTGGATGTAAACTTTGTGTATGAAGGTATCAGTTGAATATAACTGAATTATTAAACTGGCCATAGAAGAAAACTTCAACAACAGAAGTTTACATGAGCTCTCAGCAGCCTCCATCAACTAATGAATGGAAATTCATTTGCACTGGCTTTAGGAAAAACTATTTCTAACAGAAAGCCTGACCATTCTTTATACCTCAGCCTAAAGGAATTACACTTACCTGGCATTCATGCAAATACATCAAAAGATATATGCAGAACACAGAAACATAATTGAAGTCCTAATCTCTTTAGCCAAAACCTGGTACAATTCCCAAAAAACTGAACAAGTTTCTCTCCCAGCTGGACTAATCTTTTTGTGTAGCCCAAGGGAGGGGAAGAGGCAGATTTGGCTCAGCCTAGCAGTGCCTGGGCCAAGACTAAAAGCCAAGTCCTGTGGGAAGCCCGGCTCTGCTGGGCTGTGCCTGCTCCTGCTGCTGCACCAGGAGCTCCTCTCATGGCTTGGCTGGGGGGTCTCACATCAAAGGCTGTGCCCCTCCTCACTCACAGCCCCCCATCCAGCTAGAGAGTATTACTGCCCTCCATGGCTGCTAGTCACACAGGGAACAACATAAGCTGCAATACCTTTTGTGGATGCTTGTTATCATCTACTCTGTTTTCAAGACAGTTACTGAATGAAGAAACAAAATAAGGGAATACATTCTTTCTCTCTAGCTAAATGACCCCATTTTGCATCCTAAAAATGAAAATCTGAAGCTACAGCTTAATTTACAAAATTAAAATTTTATCTGATCTTATCAATTTCACTCTTTTTCCGACTAGATTTTATATTCTCTGAGTTTATTGCAGGAAGCTTTGTATTTTGCACTAATAAGATAAAGAAACATTTTTTATTCTCAGTGAGCAGAAGGTGATGTCTAACAGACTGACCTCTACCTATTTATTCTAGACACAAATGAACCACTCTATTTCAAATATCTCATTAAATTTAGTTTCATAAATTGCTCCTATTTCACTGAAAATTAAGCTTGTTTTTAAAAAGAAACACTGCCAGTGTCATGACCTATGAATACAAATTAAATATCACATTTGGTGAATATTTGTACACATGGGATACCTACATGTGACTATGCAAGATTTATGTACAACACATTTACACTAATGATGGTCACTAATGAGAAAACACTGTCTGTTGTAACCTTCTGCACACAGCAACTTTAAAAATAAGTCCATTTTAATCTACATAGCATTATCTGGAAGACTTTTCATCTGCTGTTTCTCATAGCAATTTTCTAGGCAAAACAAGGGCTGGACATAAGACTTCTTTACATAATGTTGAGGTGGAGCTGAGTGCAGCTGACAATTCATTGTATTAGATCATTATTCAATGATCTCCTTCTAAATGATTCCATCTTTTGATCTGTATTATGAGATCTTATAATTTATATTGACTTTTATCCCACTGCTCACAGATGGTTTCTGGTGAGAGCTGAACTTTGAAAGCAAAGGATGGAGAAAACCTGACTCTGCTGAAAGCTTAGTACAATGGTTAAAGCATTTATCTCCTAAAGAAGAACCCCTGGGTGATGTGTGAAACTTGTGCAAGTTTCCCTGCAGGAAGTCTTTGCCCCCTGAAATCCACTTATCAGGCTGGCAATATTAGGGCTTTCTCTGGCCAAATGGCTGAGCCTCTTTTCACAGCAACAACCAATATCCCAAACTTCTCATCTCCTCCTTGGAATCTCAGCCATTTTTCTTGGCAGCAAAAAGAAAAAATTTCTTTTCTTTTCTTCTGGGCTCAGAAAAGAGCTTAAATGAAAAAAGGTCGGACAAATAAATTCTGGTTATACAAATGCCTATTTTTAGCAAACAACAGGAATGAGAGAAATGGAAACACTGGAAGAAAGGCTGTGGCTGTATGAACAAGTGCAGCCTATGCTGCACAAACAAGCACCCCACTTGTTTTCCCTCCTTGCCTCTGGACCTGAGGGCTACATGGTTGAGAATTTTGACTTAGAACTCTGTTACAAACCACAGTCTTGGAGAAGGATAAGGACAGAAGGAAAATGTGCTACGACACGTATTAAAAAATAAATCATCAAGGGGACCAGCCAAAAAGAAGGAAAGCTGTGAAAAAAGGAACATGGCAAAAAGGAAGCAAAGAAAATGCTTGGGGAAGAAATAATCTCACAAAGACATTGTCTCATCCTCATATCTAGCAAGGGCTACCTGTGGAGGTAGCTTAAGGTAAGGAGGAACAGGCTGCTCCTCCACTCTAAACAAGATAGGTTTCCCTACAGCTATTGTTGAAATGAAAACAAAGAGCAGCAAAAAGCCTGATACAAAAACACAACCCCCTGAAAACACCAAGGAACAGAAAACACTTTTATATTCTTCCCTCTCATCTGCCACAGGCAGCAGCGCTCACCTCTGGAGCTGGGGAAGGAGTTGTTGAGCTGCTCCATCACTTCCTCCAAACCTGTGCTTGTGTCCTGGGGAGGGCTGAGCAGCTCATCCTCACCTGCAAAGCAAACCCACACCACTGCATGAGAGCCTGTGCTAACAGTTTGTATTGCCCAAGTCCTCCTCAAAGCTAAGGTGTTCACTCAGGCACATGCTCTGCTTAGTGTACAATAAAATTTTCAAAGGTGAATTTTGTTGACTGTTACTGTTCTCTTTCTTTATAAGGATCTAAGGGAAACTAAACGAGGAATTTGAGACAATTAACACTATTTTAATTCATAAAAAGGGATTTAAGAAATTGACTCTGGTAGAAGAAGTAGGGTAAAATGTCTGCTAGGAACATCTAGTTCCATAAATGACACTGGTCCTTTCAGCTTCTCTTATTCTATTAATGGAAAAAGAAATTGCTGTTGTGAGTGCTGCTGTTGAGCAGCTTTCTAATAGTGCTGGGTTCATGTTGGCACTGCTTTGCCTAGCTGTGCAAATCAGCAGAAACCCAGATTCTCATCTGCATCAGTATTAATATTTCTGACAGTTTAATTGCATCAGATTGGCGCTCCAAGAACACTCAATTGTACTGTAAAAGGGTTTAGCAGCAGTTTAATAAAGCAAAATACATTTCTCCCACTGAATAATTTCTATAACCTGATTACAGGGCAGCAGCTTAATGGGAAATTCAATACATTTTATTTTTACTGGGTTTTTTTTGCTCATGGTTTCATATAACTGAAATCCATATGTTTTTTTTAATGCAGATCCTGGCCTCCAATATAAATAAAGCATCTTGAAAAAGAAAAACCTAGAGTATATACTTTAAGTGAGAGTCTCCTTTTTTACTAGATGTCTTTTATCTCTATTAAAACAGAAAAGCAATTTTGCCTACTGTAATAACTGAGTTACATATTTCTTTTGAAAATGATTTAATGACCCTTTATTCTAACACGTCGTGCCCTATTTGAGTAGGAAACTGTCTGATTTTCTGTTAACATTTACATTCTTTAAACGCTGAGGTGCTTCATGCCAGTGAAAAACCTAAAAAAAGGGATGAAAGGAGCATTTCAGGGCTGCCTATATTTAAGCTGGGAGTTTAACAAGATATATTTCTGACCAAGAGTGATTCCTCCCACTCCAGCACAAGAAGTGGGATAGAGTGTCTGCAAGAAGCACTTAATTCATATAAATGATGGTCTTTGTATCAGCTTCTTTTATTCCATTAATGGTCTAAAAATAGTCACTGAGGCTGCTTGCAGTTTCTTCAGCTTTTGAGTGGTGCTGGGCTCACACAAATCAACTCACACCATGAGTTACTTTCACATCAGGCATTGCACTGACAGAGGTGTCTTAGCAAAAGCAATGTCCTTGCAGCCTTTGCTGAATGTCAAGGTGAAAACTCAGAGTGAGATCTCACTGCATCTACCCAAGCTGAGGATTTTACCAGCCTGAAGAAAGCCTCCTGGCCCTAAAGATCTCAAATAAAGGACAGTGGTTCTGCTGTCCTGGCCAAGAACTGAAGACAGGTACCAAATGTCCTCATAAGTGCTGATATAAACTGCACTACCCATCCTCAAAAATGTTGTATTTTTTATTTAAAATGCATTATGTTGAATTTTTTCCTTATTTGGATGATATTTTCTGAGCATTTACTTGTAAAAGGAGAAAAGAAGACATGAGCCAAGCAACTTGACAGAAGTAAAGATACCTTCAGAGCTCAGTCTCCTCTCTTTACCCAGAATAGCCTTCCCCATTTGTGTTTCTACAAAAGGTTTAGAGAGCTAAGTAAGTCTCAAATATTCTGGTGGTACCTGAACAAATTAAAGTTCAGAACAGCCTCTTGCCTCATACACTTCAGAGAGCCTCCTCTGCTGCTACCCTGCTGGGGGAGAAAGGCCAAGGAAAAGGACTTTCCCACTAGGACTCCACGAGGAGAAAAGCAGAATATTCCTGCTTGCCCAGGTGTACTTCAAGTTAACAAGGAATAAGTTCTATTTGTAAATGAGGGTTTGAGTGGGTCCCTGCTTTGACCAAAACACTGCTGCTGAAACACCTTTCACAGCAATCTCTCCTCAGCAAAGCAGAAAGACAAAAGTGCAGTGGGTTTTCAAATGCAAAAACAGCTAAGGTGTAATTTTAAAGAGAAAAACACACAAAAGCTCCCACTACCTTGCCTCATTGCCTGAGACACCTAGAGATCCTCAGTATTTTCTCAAAAATTATGGATCCCTCAATCCTGGGCACATGGCTGCTGCATGGCAGCATTATTTACACCACCATTCTGGCTCCCTTCACAGTTCAAGAGTATTTTAAGCTGTGCTTCAGAAAACTCTGAGCCTAGCAAGCAAAGCTTTCTGGTGTGAAAGGACACTTCACAAACTGAATTAGTTGTGGCTTGTTAGCCTGGTTAGTAATTCTTTTTATAAGCTCCACTCCCTGCTGCCAACAGTGTGGCTCTGCTGAGTCTCAGTATGATCTCACTGATAACATCTCACTGTCCTCCCACATATTGGCTCCACTGAACCAATCAAATAAAATCAAGTTACGTCTAAATATTTTGCTTTAAAAAGTTTTAGCAAGCTTATATGACTCTACTGTGTTAATCAATTAATTCCAGTCTCACAGGGTAAATGGAAATAATTTTATATTGTATTGCCAAATGAAAAGAAGTATATTTTTGTATTTTGTCCCACTAAAGGATGAAATATAAAACTACAAGACTTCTAATAAGATGGCTGTCTTCCTATCTTTTCTTTTAATTGTATTTTAATTCACGTATTTTATGGGATGAAATTCATGACATTTCTCCAGCAAGCTGATGCAAATTACTCCACTACTAATATATTTTATCAACTCTGTGTATGGCATACCTAACAAAATATTTCCTCACTGGTAATATGATTAATGAAAGGTCCATTTTTACTTTTTCCATAAATTCCTGTTACCTGTGATTGTATTCTCACCCCCAGGATTTCAACTTCAGCATTCCTAAAGGTACTATTTATTTCACATTTTTAATTGCAGATTGTACAGAACCCATCCACTTTGATACTGTCATAGACTGAAATTATTGCTCACACTTGGAATGGAAGAAAAAGCCTCCCCAAAAGCTACATTTCCCACCACAACAGCACTTCAGACACAGCAGAATGTGCCCTCCCATTAAATTTCTTACTGCCATTGACACTTTCACTAATAGCAGTGAAAAGCTCTCACTAATATACATAAAATAAATTTCTCTGTATGAAGCTGAATATTATCATCAGACTTGAAACATCCTCTTGTTGAAGTAATATAAGTGCATTTGCTTAAAGATGCTGAAAAGATTGATTGCTTTTTTGCTAGCAGAAAATCCTTGCCTCTTGGTAATAAATACTTACTAATTTTGTAACAGACAGGAAATTAGGAAAGTGCCACATGGCAGTTACTAAAAGCACCAAAATAATAATTCCAACCTCCAGCTACAGAATATTATTATTTAACCTCACTCCACAACTCTTAAGATGTTCATTATCACATCTGATGTGATACTCAGAAAAGCCACTAGATGAGCACTGCCTGTGAGTGACAGCTCCATCCTACTGATTGAGCCACAAATATTAAAAATAAGATCACATCATTTAACATGGGGATGACTAATCATACATTTAGTCTCTTAGCCATAATTAATATTATGTACATTTAAATCAGTCATGTCAGGCTGCATAACTGAAAGCCAGTTTGAATAGAATAGTCAGCTTTTCAGCAGCAATTGCTTTCAGAAGTCAAGCACTGGCTGAGCTTTGCATTTATTATCAAAGTATCCAAGCTACTGGGTGCATCATGACCAAAAGCAAAGCCTGAATCATAATGAAGATGCAAAGTGTAAACAGCCAGATGACACTGAAGATCATTGCAAATATCTACTTCATTTCATTTGAACTAAACAGAAAAGTGTTTTCTGTCTTTAAGGATTTTCTTCTGGAAAATGGGGCAATTATTTTTTGTGACAACCTGAGCTTCGTTATCTTACCCATGGTTTCTGAAGTCTGGCTGCCAACTACACGGAGAAGCATTGGCTGACTGCTGCCTGACCTCTGCAAAGAGGTAGAAGGAGATGACAGTGTTGTACCATTCACCTTGGCATCTGCCTGTGGCTGAAAGTCAAGAAAAAAAAGTAAGACATTGCTATAACAGCTCACTACTTTATATCTCTGTAATTTTTATTTATTCTATGAATACACACAATTATGAGTACTCCAGGCAACCCCAACGAGGGGAGAGAGAATGATGCATCTGACTCAATCTTATCAGAAGGCTAATTAACTACTTTATAATACTATATTATTCTATATTCTATATATATTCTATATTCTACATCTAAACTGAATCTGCCAAGCACAACTGCACAGAATCTCGTGACTGTCAGCCGACAGTCCTGACTCACACACACACACTTGGCCCTGATAGGCCAAGGAAACAAAACACCATCACTCTGGGTAAACAATCTCCATATTGCATGCTACTTTTGCACAAACACAGGCACAGCAAATAAGAATTGTGTTTTCTTTTCTCTGAGGTTCAGAGAATGTAAAAACCAGAAATATTCTTGGGAACAACTGTGCCTTGCTTTTCTCTATGAAGAGAAATGTGGCTACACACAATTTTCAGCCTGTTTTTAAGTAAATTCATCCATGCAGCCAATGCATTTTAATTCTGAATAAAACAAGGAAGAAGACTAAATAAGAACAGCGAAACCCGATTCCATATTCTCACTTGCAGCCTGTAAAACAATTTTGTGCTTTTCTCTGACTCGCCTCTACAGGTATGATTCCTTGGTATGTTCTCGTTATTGATAATGCTGATTGATTCCCTGTTTGGAAAATCTTCAGAGACCCAGGAGAAACGCCTGAGGACTCACCTGCTCCAGCAGCTGCCTCAGCCTGTGCAGCTGCGATTCCAGCTGTTTGTTGTGATCCTCCAGGATCTGCATCCTGGCTTCCAGGCGGCCCTTGTGCTGCCGGAGCAGCTTGGCCTCCGCAATGAGCTCGGCGTCGCGCGGGCTCTGCGGGGACACGGGCAGCATCTCCGGGGGGGACGGCAGTGGGGACAGGCCCTTGTGCTCGTGCTGCTGCTTCAGGCGCTCGTACTCTGCCTGAAGGTTCCTGGGGGGAGGGACAAGGGGAAGAAGCTTTATGGGCCTGCACAGGGCAGTGACAAGGCGCTCCCTCTCGTGTGCTGTGATGTGTCTCCCTTTTCACTGCACCAGCTGCCTTCCCCTCTCCTGAATCCACACACTCATGGGCTCACTCCTTGTGGATCTGCACGGATCTGGTATTAGATGGATCTGTGGTTCAAGTTGCTGTTGGGATCTTTAGCTTGTCAGAGTGACCCTGACAAACGTTAGAAAGTCTCTTTTCCCAGCCCGGCGCCTGAAGAAGGAGTCAGGGCTCTTCATTTCTTGGTCTCAAGGTTGTTTATTGTTCCTTATCTATAAAATTCTTTCTCCTGTCCTGCCCAGGTCCATCCAGCAGGACAGTTCCAGGCACTCTGCCTGCCCCCAGGGCGGTGTTATGTCTTTATACTAAAAACTACATGTACAATGTTTACAATTACTTTCCAATACCTATCACCTATGTTAGATATGTAACATGCAGGCTGCTGCATGTAGACAGTGAGCTTCTACTCTAAACCAGTCTAAAAGTGCCAACATCACAGCAGAAGATGGAGGCCAAGAAGAAGAAGGAGAAAGGCTGGACATGCCCAGTTCCCTCCATCTTGCCTCCTGAACCCCCATTCTAGAAACCCCAAAAATCTACTTTTTCACCCTGTGATAACTTCACTATTATTCTACCTAAACTGTTGTGGCTTGCTGATCTTCATCTAAGGTTGGTAATTTGCTCCATGGGTCATTTTGGGCTGTGTGCCAGGGCTTCTGAGCCCCCTGGCAGGGGTCTTGGCTGCTCAGGACAGCCAGAGGGATGTCCTGGGTTCCCACAGTCGCCTAAAGGCTCTTGGCATCACCAGAACTCACAGCTGATTCCCTCCCAGGGCACCCACCTCATGCAGGAGGCTCCTGACACCCTCCCAAAGCCAGGGTTGGTCTGTCCTGGGCTCAGCCCTCCCTCAGCTTCCTGCCCTTTATCCTTCCCATGTTCCCTTCCACACATGGCTGCACCTGAGGGGTCATTAGTGCTAAAGGAGGACTCGGTTATCACAGCACCTCACAAACACTAAACCAAAGCAGGTGCCACCTGGTTGGCCAATCTATTTTACAGATGACAAACATCCGAGAAGCAGCCACCCAAAAAGGCAGAGCAAAACACAGAACTTGGCTGTCAGTCAGGTCACATCTCTCTCCTCTCTTCAGATCTGCAAATGCATTTCCAGCCTAGGGATAAAATTATCAACTGAAGACAAGAATGAGTGACCTGGTCTGTTAACCTGAACTGCACTGGCTTTTGGGGTTATAATTTCATCTTCTTTGTCCTGCCTATAGTGCTACTATCTACTGTAACTTTATGGCACTGCTAAGACTGTTCTTTTATTCCATAAAACTCCAATTTTGCTTCAGTAAAACATTCCATAGATTAATATGATCTATGGTATTCCACATTAAAAAAACCCAAAACTACCAAGCAGGGAAAGCACAGGATGTAAGAAACTGAAACCTTGTTAAAGGTAACAGTCCAAAACCACAAAAATAGTAACTTGTAGCAGAAACTTCATAGGCAAGGGAAGCCTAGCAAACTGCACTGGGATTTTGTTGCTATGATGTTCTTTTACAGGTTCCCAGAGGGGGAAAAAACAGCTCAATGCTCTGGTAACTGCTTACTCATCACAAGCAGTGACCCAGATTTTACTTTTTCAAACTTGCTCTTATTTGAGGTTGTGAGAACAGACACCTTTTTCCAGTTCTGCCTGCAAACCACAACACACTCTGACAGTTTGGTCTGGAAGTGTAACAGCACCTAGGAAACCTCCCAAAAAAGCACTTCTAAAAGAACATTATTGTGACCAGAAGGAGAACTAAAGCAGGATGCATCATTTCACACGGGTGAGAAAGCAATGCCAAGGACAATGACAAGCCACTGACTGTTCCCCAAAGATCCCTGAGCTCCTCAGCAGCTGCATGATAGACATGTCCTCACCTGGGAGCATGGCACTACCCACAACACAATCTCTAAGGGATGTCTGACCTACATGATCCCTCCTCTGCAGAAATTTTAAATTATTAAAAAGCAAGAGGGATAACTATAGAGAGTTTTTTTTTTTTCCCAATGAATTTTTTTTTTGTTTTAATGAAATACAGAGTTTCAAGTTCATGAAAATTATCTAGAAAAAAAGGGCTATCTATACTGGGAATAGATATTGTCATGTAAGTTATGTCTTCTGCCTGACTTAATGTCTTCTGATACTTCTAGCTGATCAAACTGGTGAATAATTAATAAAAATACAAAAGGGAATAGGAATGAACATGACAACATGTTCATTACACATGGCTATTGCTGACTGAAGTTTCTACAGGAATGATCAATAAGCCTGCTTTTCACCATGTCCATAGATAGGGGCTATCACCACCCCATGAGGAATTTCCCAGATGCACAATGCAGGCAATACTCTATGAACAGCAGACTCAAAAGCTGGAAGTGCTGTAAAGCAAAAGATAAAACATCATCCTAAGGTAAGCTAAGTAAATGCACTTGGTCATACTCACAACATAATCAGATACCTTGCTACAAAGAAATCTGCAATTATCACCTGTATCAATATAGAGAGGTCCTTCCAGTAATGATGGTATTGAAATAGCAGTAAGGACCAGGGAGTAATTCAGATAAAAATCCTTTCATATCTGATAAAAAATAATTAAAAATCTTTCTGAAAGCCTACAGAAAAAAAATAATGTGAAAGATACTGCATATTTTCCAACCAGAGGTATGTCTGGATTTGGGAGTTCTGTAATTAAATACTTTAATTCTGTTGGCACAAAGGAATGTGATTTTGAAGGATGTGTGTGCTTTTGCCCAGTGTACCTGTATTACTGAGTTTTCCAGCTGCACCTTTTCAGTGCAGCTACACAGTCCTCCATCCAGAGAACTGAGATCATCATAGCTTCAGAGCCATAGGAGTGATGTGCAGTGCACACAACCAACAATATCCTAACTGGGATGTAAACATACAGCAATGAACAGGTGTATTGACATAATGGAAAAAACCTGAAAATTAAAAAAGAAGGAAAGAATTTGAAAACTGCTGTAAGAATATCCTGAGAGAACAAACGGCCCTTATTCCTCCCTCTGGAAGAGTTTTAAGCTGTGTGGTGGAAAGGACTGCTGCTGTAAGCCAGGCACCCAAGGCACTGCCCACAGCCCTCAGGGTCCTGAGGAGAGGCACTCTGTGACACTTTCACCATAAAATGGGACATAAGAGGAAGGGGAGATACAAACATGCTCCTCTCTAAATGAATGCAACTGCATGGGCAGTACATGGAATCCTCACCTCCCTCCAGCACAGCTCAGGCTGGGTGACTTTGACATCTGGCTGTCACAAACAAGCAAACAAACAAACAAGCAAACAATGCTGCTGCATGTACTCATCACTGGGAAAAGGAACCCTTCTGCAGTAAGAGAATATTCAGAAAACCCCATATATTCCTTTTACAATGCTTGCAACACCTTGAGGCACTTGTGAAGAAAAGCAACACAGGAAGCAGGCAGTGCAACCTTGATTTATGCAACTGTACAGAGCTGAGTAGTAAAGAGTGCATGAATTATGATTCACATCTATCACTGGCAGCATTAATTGCCTGGTGACAAAAATCCTAGTGGATTCTGTTTGCTGAGTAGTCCTCTCAAAGGCAATTGAGAATTTGTGAATTCATGTTATTTCTCATCCCCCTACAGAAAATCAGTGTCCTGAAGAAACAGACAAAGATGGTAACTGAACCCCGTCCCTCATTAGAGTGACAGTGTTTACTCAGGATGCTTCACACTCAGAAGATCCAGTTCTCCTTCTTCAATGCCAAAACAAATACCAAGAGGAGCCACAGCATGTTTGGAAATGCATCACTTTCTTGCTTTTGGCAACTATACAGAAGGAACTTATGTGAGGAGGCCATTCATCAGTCTTCAGGTTTGGAGGAACACCGACACAGGGCAGCTTTGAGATTCAGGGTGTCACTGCTTTCTCTGTGGCACACAGCCCACTGCACTCCCACTGCAAGTCAGGAAAAGCAAAGGAATGGCAAATAGCTCTGGCTGGAGATCTCATTTACTTACTTCTTGTACCAGGACAGCTCAGAGCTGGGAGGAAGAGGAGAGAACATGAGAGACGTCTCCCTCTTACATACAAGACCTCAGTTCAACTAAAATATTAGGAAACATCCAATTTCCTGACTCATTAAAATAGCAGGAAGGTATTTTAATTCTTTGCAAAAAGTTCTGACTCTGTCACTGCAGAACCATGTGCTTTCTATTTAATGCCACTACAGTACATCCTAGTCAGTATTACCTATCCTATTGCATAACCTATGTAAGGTATTGCTTTAGATGGACAACAAAAACTTGTCTTCTCTCTCTCTGAAATACATTCACTCGTGAGGAAATAGTTCTAGACAGGATTTTATAATTGGATTTTTCTTTTTATATTGCAATACAGTAATAATGCCTTCAATAGCAAGATTGCTTTTTGTCTATTGAATTCAGAAATGGTCTTATCACATTATTCCATGTGATGCAAAACTCAGCACAAGCCTGAAGACCTAAAACTCAAATAAAACATTTTCAGCCATTGAAAATATTCTCTAAAATGCTCACATTTTAACAAATATAAATTATTTAGCAGTCAAATCTTAGCCATACATTATTTAAGGAAGTCATACTTACAAGCTACAGAAGCACCAAGGTCTTAAAATGCTAGGAGATAAATAATGAATATCTAACAAGAGGTCCTTGGAACTGACAAAACCTGAGTCAGAACCACATCACAGCCAGGTTAGTTTGTAAGTTAGAAAATGCATTTCAGAAGAATTCAAAATAGGCAACAGAGCTTTTAAACTGCCCAAAAGCAAAACCTCAGAATTACAATTTCAATGAGTCTTTTTCATTTAAGTAACAAGTCAAGATGGAAATACTTGGGAGGCCAGAAACTGTAACTGAAACCCAAATGGAGGTCAGAATTCAATCAATGGCTCAAAAGAGACAGAGCAAAAAGAAAAGAGCTTTTTTTTAAAAAGCAGGAAACTATAGAGAGCAGAAGAAAAAGAGAAATGACAATGAGGTGCCAGTATCACAGCACTGCTTCCTCTGGGTACTTGATACTTGAGGCATCACTTGTGGCTGCTTTCCTGGGAGCTGCTGAGAAGTGACTGCATGCCCTGACTCTTACAGTAAAAGTCTACAAGACTCAGCAGAGAGAGCTACACCTGGGTTAGCAGAAGTTATCACAAATGTATGCAACAGGAGTTATGTCAACACAGGCAGGAAAGGGCGACTCTGCACCACATCCAGCTCAGCAGTGGCAGGAGATGCACCCTGGAACAAAGGAATGTCTTCATCCTGAGGCAGTAACAAAAGTTTACATGGAGGGTGTTTCAGGATATGCATGGGAAGGAAGGTGTGCTCACCCACTGGAACCGGGCTCACACAAGGAATTAGGTGTCAGGTTGCTGATTACCTTTGGCAACAGCCAAGAAAGGTTTGCACAAACCCGACGGAGGAGAACAACTAGGAAATAGGAATCTAAGGGGACAAGACTGTTTTTAAAAGTAGGTAAGTTACAGGAATGCCTCCTGGCTGATCCTGTCTCAAGAGCTTATTTTTCTAAACAGGAATCAGTGTTTCATCCATAAACTCATGGTTATCTGGCTGTGACAAGCAACCAGGACAACAAGAACTTGTTCACTTTTCAGCAGCTACCTTACATTTTACATACAAGTTATTTATAGCAGTTTGCAAAGACAAAAGTCATGATTTTGTCATAATCAATGAAAATCACAGCAGTGTGACCTTTACACTGTGAGACAGAGCCAGAGCTCTCTGTGCCTGCTGTGTTGAGCACTCACAAAAGGCAAGGCTGCCTGTGGTGGCATCCCATCCATAACTGTGCCTCCAGTAGCACAAATGAGAAAAACAACTTTACAGACCACAGCTCTACTTTAATCCAGGACTGGATTAAAAAACTTCAAACCAGGTACTTTTAAGGTGTAACTCCTGCCAGAGATCTTTTACCACCTGTCATCAGTAATTGCTAAATTAAGTAAAACCCAGAAATAAGTAAAATGCAGAAATTTAAGGCATGAACTCTTAAAGGGCTTTTTAATTTATTTAGCTGTCTAGCTCCATGTTATACTAGTTTCCATATACTACTTTTCTAATAAAAACTAGTCTGCTTTAAGAGTCACCCTCCTTTCTGCTAGGCAGCTTATTTTGTATACAGAGAGAAAAGCATTATGATTTTTTTCCTTCTTCCATGATTCACTACATAATGCTGTTTAAAAAATAACACCCATCTCCTGGAAACCAAGCTATCTTATCATCTGTATTGTACTAGCTACTAGATATTTCTTAGTTACAGTCCTGAACATGCAAAGTATGATGTCTTATTTCAAAATACTGATTTTTCTTCACTTCAGAAAGTACTTGGGCTTTATGTGCTATGTAGTAGGAACTCTGTGGTTTGCTTCAAACAGAATCTCCCTGCTGTTCAGTGAGCAAGAGCTTTGTTTACTACACATTCCTGTGTGAAACATCGCCCTCATTCTTGATGCTTACAATCTTCTCCCTTCTCCCAGACCCTCCTGATAAAAAGTCTCTGATGGAGCCACAGTAATTGATTAGCACCATCCAAAGAAGACATACATGGAGAGAAGATCTATGACACTGCCAACTCCTGCATTATTTCCTTGACAAGTCTAAGGTAAATGATTAGTGCATTAAACCCTCAATGTAAGCAGAAGTACCTAGCTCTTACAGAAGCAAGAAAAAAGAGCATGAAAATGCCAACAGACTGTACTATAAAAGCTGAAGATAGTAGAAGACAAACAAACTCATGTTTTCTTGGTAGAACTAAATGATTTATATCTTACAGTCTCATTTTGGTAATTCAGAGTTGTAACTACCAATCTTTCAGGGTCAAGATCTCCTGGTTTTTGTGTTGATGGCCCAAGATTCCAGAGTACTGTATCAAGAGGACTGCAGTGCTGTGATGCTTCAAGTATCCACTTGGGTTTTTTTTTTTTTTTAAATGATTAATGAAGACAACTTCAATTAAATTTGAAGTTAGAAGTGTTAAAATGATACTTTGTATTGAAAGATTAAAGAAATGGCAACAAGGAAACAAATACAATGGAAAGAGGACCCAACTTTTACCCATTATGAAATTACTTATTTGTCAGAAAAAATGCACTTTTGTAACTCATTTTATCCCTAAAAATATATAATTGTTTTGCAGAGTTTTTACTGCAAATTCAGCAGCTGATGGTATAACCCACCTGTTTTCCTCCTCAAGGTCTGCAAGGATTCTCTCCAGTTCCCCTCTTTCCTCACTCTCCAGAGAAATCAGGATCTGGGCAGGGCTTCGGGGCTGGCTCAGGGGGGACTCCTGGTTCAGACTTTGGCAGTAGTGCTGGATTAACAAGTGTTCATCATCACTGGAAAACAGAGCAGGGTAAAACAGGCTGTTCCCTTCCTGCTTTTCAGCTTCACAGTGCATATGAGCAGATGATTCACTCCCAGTCTCTCATTTCTTACAAAGAGATTTGCTGAACTTTTTGTAACCAACAGCAGAGCAATGCACCTTAAAGCAGAATCTGCTGACCTGTTCCACTGAATCTCTGGTAATTTTCCTTCTCTGCAGAGACCACCTCCCTCCTCCTCTGCTTCTTAGATACCTAAAGCCAAGTTTTGCAACAGCTGACAACCTCAGCTCTCCTCTTTTGACAAACTTCAATCAGGAATTTGCTTGGAAAAAAAAAAAGCAATCTTCTGCTGCCTGATCTGCATTGTGGAAGGGTCATTCAAGCAAGGGCAGTGCATTTATTTTTACACCTACAAGCTCTTCTTATGTAGTAAGTGTGTGCTTTATTTATCTTTTTTTATCTATAAAATTCTAAATTAGGTAAACAAAGAAAAAACCCTGAACTAATATAATAAAACTATGTTATTTTCCACTCAGATGTTTGGCTTTATTTTTTTTTTTAATTTAAAAGTGATGCACACTTTTAGAATAGAAATATATTCTGTTTAATACATAGGATCTCTTTCTCTATTTCTATTGCCCCTGAAGCTGTCTGGCACCTGAAACAGAAATATCTCTGGAAAAGAAAAGGAAATACAATTCTGGAGACCTCAATCACCTTCCAGAACGACAGGGATTGTTTTAGGTGTGGTTTAGGTGCTAAGGAGATGCATCCAAGCGCTAAGCAATGCAACTTACACCAGCAGTCACTGAGAAACCATGAAAGGTTTCCTCTGACACCATAGGACAGGGTCAATAAAAATGACACTGCTGTTAGAGATCTCGTAGAACAAAATAATTCAGTCTAGTCAGTCCAGGGCTTTTTCCTGTTATGTTTCTAAACCAGAATTTAACAGGCATTTTAAACAGCTGTTATTGTTCAAAAATTATAATTTTCCTTGTTTTCATTTGTTCCTGAAAATGTTAATGATGCAATTTTATGACTGCAGGAGTGCCAAAGCAATGTAGAGCACATTAACATTAGTTCATAAAAGAGAAGTATTAATTTTTCACAAAAGGAGAGGCTTGCCAGTTCCTAAATTTATACTTTTCATGAAGCACTTCAACTGTGATTTCCTTCAAACCACTGCTTTGCATTTATAAATATTCTTACAGATCTTAAGTGAATTAACTGTGAACAAATGACATAACTATTGTAGTAAAATGGCACTTTACAAGCATACTCTATTTGTGTGATTTTCAGCCTGCACAGATATTTTATACATCATTGCAGCGACACTACATAATGAAACAATTTGTGATATATAAATATATATGTTGTATTTTTATTTCCTGCCTTCCTTGCTTCCATCTATCACTCTACCTGTACTGATTAGCCAAATAATCCAAACCCTGAAAGAATAACAAATAATACTTAGGCATAATCTGACAAGCAAAACCAAAGTAATTACAATTGTGAATCATGGTAAGCTTTGATTTTGCTGCCACTTGTACCTATCAGGATAATATTCCTTCCAAAATTGAAAATGTACAGTTTTACTCTCATTTTAATAGTTCAAACTGAGGAACAAACTGGATAGTTAGCTTATTAATTGAATCATGCTAGTACAACTTCCAACCGATCAAAAAAATGAACTGAACAGTAAGACCAAAGTGTAATACAAGAGATACAGTGTATGCATGATTTCTGTGACAAGGACACTGATATAATTCAGTGGGACAACACAAAATTCCATCCATTAGAGCATTACTACTATCCAAAGTAACACAAAATTAACGTATGACTTGGAAACAAAGTTTTCATTAACTGCACGAAACTTACTGACATTGCATCAGTATTAGTTTTGAGGGGTCATTTTAACTTTCCCCTTTTACCAATATCTTAAAACAATGTACTTGGTTCTACAGCAGATTTTCTTTCAAAAAGAAAGGCAACACTTTTGACTTGGTAGGCAACAATCCTACCAAGTCAAAAGTGAAACTATTTTGAAACAAAGAAACAGCTTTTTTGCTATCCAAGAACATTCTGAGCTCACAGGCTCAGAATCAACCTCATAAAATGCTATTCATTTGGAATCTCAATTTAAGTGAATGAAAACTGGCCAGAATTCTGTGTGGTAAAGCACTGCTACAAATTGAATTGTCTGAATTTTCAAAAAAATCCATCCTTAAAACTGTGATAAGGATGACATCATGTAGAATAGATAAAAATGTTTTTAGAGAAGTTGGGGTTTTCATATCTGACTGATTTAGAATCCATGCTATGGTTTCTCCTACACAGTTAATGAACCCAGATGAAATTTTCACACACACCCATGATGTAGCTGCTTCTGTGGTGTCTTCAGAAACACCACCCACTGTTAGTTCTTCTGTCCTCTTATTCAGAGAATAAGCAAGACCAAGAATATTATCAGAGGAGAACACAAAGGGTTTCAGTGAGATATCAGATTTAACTACTTCTTAAAAATCAAAACTCCTTATTTATAACTCTTAACATTTAAAGTAATACAATGAATGCTTGTCAGTGATCTGTCCAACTTTCAGTTTACTACTGCTAGTATTTCACAGTGATGATCAGTCCTTCCTGGCCTACTCTTTCAGTGTATTTCAGGTATTTGTACACCAAAGATTTCTGTTTAGCCTCACTTATGTTTTGTATCACACTTTTCCCACACCAACACTTTCTAGCTTACAGCAATTTAGTCATGCTTAAGCTTGAACTAAGATAGAAGGGGTTTTTTTGTATCTTTGTCCTTAGAACTCATCAGACAATGACCATATTTTGAATATGGAAATTATTTGCTGAAAACATCAGTAATTTTGAAGGTATCAATCATTTGTTGTATAAATTTGGTATTAAGCTATAAGCCATTAATCCAGACACTATGATACAAATTGAAAGGACATGAGAACACCATTAAATTGAACCAGACGTGATACATGGCCATGCAAATTCAGCACTACAAAATTTCATTACAAGTTATTAACCTCCCCAAGAAAATACACGTCAAAACCACAGAAACAGCCTACTTACATGCTCTCATTAGGTGAAATACTGTCATTCAGGTAAGAACCATTGGTGTTCTCCATTTCTGCTAGCCTGTGGAAAAATAAACAAGACTCATTAAAACCAATTATGTTTTTTAAAAATTTTGTTTGTTCTAACATTCTGGAAAGAATTAAAGAGCGTGATGTTTTTGATGAATTTGAAACTCAAATTAATTTACACTCGCTGTTGATTACCAAACGCTTTTGCAATAAGCTATCACAAAAGATTGTTTGCTACAATGGCCTGGCTAAACTCACTTCTAAGTTTTCAGCCCTTTCTCTGAGGTTATATTCCAACTTCTCTCAATTAATTAATTCCAAAATCAAAGAAAAGCCTTAAGATGCCAGGGGATTACACAAATTTCTTTGTACCTGGCAATGTCATTGTCCAAACCGTAACAATCAGTCATTTCTCATTACTTTTCACACTCAGCCCCTCCTAAACATCCTGCATAATTCAGAAACACCTCTCCTGATCAAGTCATACTAGAGGAGAGAAAGAGGCCAGAATAACTATTTTTCATTACCTCAGCCCTTGAAAATTTACTTGCTCGGTGGAAAAACATTTTCACATTTGTGCAATTAATCCATTTTTTGATTCTTAGGAGCAGTATGAAAGCAGAGAATTGAACTAAAGCAGTAATATATCACTATTTCAATCCTCCAAATCAAGGAAAAATCCTATTTGTGGCATTTAATGAAGTGAATTAACATTACAATGACACCTGAGATTCATATGAGAGTTTGGACATTTCTGCTCTTCTCATTTGTACTATTATATCAGGGTCCATATTAAAAACTAAACCTCATGTAGAATCATAGAAGGGTTTGGGTTGGAAGGGGCTTTTAAAGGTCTCCAGTCCAACCCCCCTGCACTGAGCAGGGACATCTTCAACTCAAACAGGTGGCTCAGAGCCCCGTCCAGCCTGATCTTAAATGTTTTCAGGGATGGGGCATCTACCACCTCTCTGGGCAACCTGCTCCCAGTGCTTCATCATCCTTATTGCAAAAATTCCTTCCTCACAGCTAGTCTGAATCTGTCCTCTTCCAGTTTAAAACACTACCTCTTATCCTATTGCCACAGGTCCTATTGAAATATTAGTAAGAGTGAGGACCCCAAGGGACCCAAAAACCAATTCTGACCACACAGGTGCTCTGGCATGCAAGTTAGGACGGGCTGGTTAACACCAACCACGGATGATGTTCTTGCATCCCAGAAAAGCAAAACCCCAAATTTATGTTTCTTTAAGAAGTGCTCAGGTAGCCTCTAGCTCTTCTTTTTAAGTAATTTTAGAGAAAGATCTGCCTAAGGTCCAGCTGGTCTCATACCTGCTAGCATAATGTTCAATGCGTGAATGAGTATCATCGTGTGAGAGCTGAGGGGACGAGGCAGGCCTATAAGGCAGAAAACACTGATTAATCACAAACAATACCCCTTTAAAAGTCAAAAGACACTTAGCTATGCCTATATCCTCACATCTCTATGCCTTATGCCATGTTTGGAAAAAACAAGTCAGAACTCCAGGCGCTGTGTGTGCCTCCTCAAGCCATCGGTGCAATGTTTTGTGGTGCCACTCTGGGCATTTCTGACCACCTGCAATCCGTCTGTTGCCACGACTCTTCATCACACCAACTCCCAAAGAAGCCTCTTCCAAAGGATTTATAGAAGAGCTTTCACCCTGGTTTTCCCTTCACACCTGCCTCCTTCATTGGCATTTCTGCTTCACATGCAGCCCTGCGCAGGCTGCCAGTGTGCTGCTGGGAACCTCTCCTCTGCCTCCCACCCTGCTCCAGTGCCTGCTTCCAGCACGTCCCACCTAAAGGAGCCTTTAAGAATTATTCCATGAGCAGCTAGAAATAAATACAAGAAGCATAAAATGTCTGAAAGGAGCCTTTAATAACACACTGCAGACACTGATGATTTTGCCTAATGTCTTTCAAGAGTTGCAGTCTCAATGGTAGCTCAGTGTGTTATACAGGGGGATACTAAGTTACGTTGGGTTTTCTGTCTGACAGATGGCATGAGGTCCTCTTCAGTTTTCTGCAGGTGAGAACAATTCATAGGACTTTTCTTGTCAATTAGAGTATTGTTTCTTATAGCCTCACCTCTGGAAAACATCAACATTAAATTATGCAGTTCAGACAGCACCCTTTGTTGCCATGTGGGATTTTATACTTCTGCTAAATTTCAACCTGCCTTTTATTCCACCTCTGCTGACTCTCCTTCTGGAACTCCTGACTGAGGAAGGAATTTCTCCCCATTTTTTATTGTGGGATACTGTGGTTCAGGCTGGGACTGCCCAGAAGTGATTGTATTGCATTGCACAAGCTGACAGGTTTTGTATTTAGGTTATAAACCAAAACTGTAATAATCTTCTGGTTTGTAATGTTCCCATGTTAGGACTTTGAGAATCCTGCTGTAAATCTACTGGACTCCTCAGCTTTCAGCCTTCTAATCAGCCTCCAAAGGGCTCTAGATTGGGATCCTTCTGAAATCATAGAGCTTATGCTGGATACACAGAATTTCTCATCATTAATATCTCTTCTCACAGAACAGCAAAGTTATTCCTCTTTAAGACATTACAGGCCAAGTATAACAAGTCTCATTTTGTCTTTGAAATGAACTTTGGCCTCTACTTTTACGCATCCCGTATTCAAGCATTACTACAACACACCAGAGGACAGATACTCAGTTCACAGAGTTCCTCAGTGCAGAGATTCAGTGGATGGGGGAATTGCTTCTCTGTCACTCTATATCCCATTCTGTGTGAAAATGTGCAGGGGAGGGAGGGGAAAAGGATGCAATTTCTTTAGAGCAGTGGATCACAAGGCAGGATAACAATGGTTTTCTGATAAATTGAAGTGACCCTCATTTTTTTCGATTTTTTTGTCATACAGCAGACGTTAGGCTGGTCTTAACTGATACTACAAATGCAAGAAGAGGTCTTGTTTTCAACACACACACAAATGTTGATGCTAATACTGTGCATGGACTAGGAAATATGTGTTAAAAGTAGTTTCAATTTTGAGTTGGATCATTCCCTTACTGCCTCTCACCCTGACATTGCACATGATTTTGTACCAGTTTGTACCAAAAGAAGGAACAGCACTTGGTTGGGACCTACTGGGCAATGAGATGTCTCTTTTTGCAGTACTGCATGGCAAAAAGTCAGGCCTGACTGCACGAATATATCCCTGCTGTCTTGAAATTATGCTGCAACTTCACAAGTGACCAAGTTGTGTAATAATATAAAAAGATATATTTTTAAAAAGACAATATGATGTTGTGTAATCTGTTGGAGTTGATTCTGCCAGCTGCAAGCAGGGAGTGAGGCTGCAATTCCAGGTTTGTCTCTACTTCAGAACATACTGCAGTGGAGATATACCTCAAACATCTTTTTAGAAGTTTGCTTAAGAAAGCAAACCTGCTAGAGAAGCATAGCTTCATGTTGAATTCAGCTGCTCAGAGGTACTTTTGCCAGTCTCTGAGCAAACTTGAGAATGATTGCGCTGTATTTTACATACTCTCAGTGACCGACCACCTGTGCTAGAGCCCACAGTCCTTCCTTTCTGAGCACACATACTCAGCACACTTAATCAGCTCAAACAGTCAGCAGGAAGGCTGAGTGACACAGCCAATATTTAGCCAAGATAACCACCCCTTTTACAAGGGCTCCACAGCTGCCTTGTTCAAGCTGGGGTCTGCAGGAGCAGCCTGGGAATTCTAGTCAAGTCAAGTGCTGACCAAGTGGCAAACACCACCTTCCTGCAATTCCCTGCACCCCAGGAGACCTGGCTGCCAGGATAAGGGTACATTTCTTTGTTCAGCATTTTAGTTGATGCTTCCTGAAAGTGTAGAAACAAGTAAGTTGTCTTTGTATCATTGTACCATCCCAGTTCAAGTTAGATACACATTCTCACAACTTGTGAACTGTCCCTTTAATGCCTGGCAAGCAGTGTATCTGGGCAAAATACTGGATAATAAGCAGTAAGAACCATTAACTTCCAACAAAAAAAGTTATCTATTTATAAGCAGTTCCATGTATACCACATGTTGGTGTCAGAACAGCACTAGCATTGCTGAGTGCTGCCAGGTGATGCATTTCTGAGGCACTTCAAAGATAACCAGAAAACTGGCATAAGAGCACCAGAAAAAGGCATGAGTGTAGAAAACATGGGAAAGTTTTATGATAACTGGTTTGCCTGCTGAAGCTGGAATCACCCTGTAAGCAAGAAAAAGCTTTAAACCTGGGTAGCTCAGTAACTTGAATTGCAGGTCAAGTGCTATAGCATGAAGGAAAGAAATAAAGTTAGCAGAACAAAATTAAGGGCAATTCTTTCCAGCCACTATTAATTTCTTTTTTTTTTCTGCTTCCCTGTCAGACCAGATGGACGCATTATGCTCTGGAAGATACCTGAGTTAGTCTGACAAAAAGTGCAACCTCTCTGCACAAATCCTGCTCCTCAGTATTTCTCAAGTTTTCTCAAGCATTACATGTGAGTTAAACTCCCTGTAGTATATAAGAGCAAACCTCTGGTGTGAAGCTATCAGTGTAGGCAGACCACAAGGTTACTACTATAAATAACTAGAAATGACCATGTTATGACAGCTTAATTTCATATTATGTCAGACAGAGCAATGGCATTCCACACGATCCAAGCTTTCTTCGAATGTCACTTTTAACTTTGCAATTGCTCTGAAATATAAGGGATCTAGATCCATAGTTGCATCTATAAAAGTGCATCCTCAAGCTCAAAGCCCCTCTATTTCAGTCTGCCTTCAGACTTTTGGCATTCTCTGTGGGTATATTCTCAGCCATGAGGTTTGCAGTATTAGATGTGCTTCCTGGTTGCTTAAATTTCCTTGAGGTAGAGCACTCCCCTTAGCTTCCCAAGGGTTTGTGCTCCCAATGAAAATTATAAATCAATATTCCAGTGTATACATTTCACTCTTGTTTATTCTACAAAAAGTTCAATGGAGGTGCAAGTCATATACATTTCACCATATAGAAATATAAAAAATCTATTTATTAGTTTCTCGTTAATCCTTATTTAACATTATTCTAGAAGCATCTGTGTAACACTAGAAGTAGCAAATGCCACAATAGTAAATATATATCTATCTTTAGTTTATGCTGAGGATATTACTACAACAGTACGACAATGCATGTGCTGGAGTGGTGCAAGAATGAAAATCTATTCCACAGCTGAAAACCCCTGCTTTTTTAACTTCTGAAAAAATACAGTAAACATTTTCCCATTTCAACCTGCCTCCACAAATCTGAATGTATCTAAAAGACTGTAATCAAATACCCAGTTCTGGTATCTAAATATCTAAAATACTACAATCAAATCCCAGCTCTGGATCAACTGGAGCACTCGAGTGTGCACGGTTGCACATAAAACCAAATTATAGCTTTATCTGCAAAACTGTGTCATTCCTGAAACTGAATTAAATCCATATCAAGTTCAATCTCTGTCTTTCAAAAAGCATTTAGTATACATTCAGAGGGATAGACACTTATTCAGAAACACAGGCTTTTAAATGACAAACTTTGATAAGCATTAGTAGGTCTGCACGAAACCCCTGTTAATTCCATGAAAAATACATACTCCAGAAAGAGTACACAGTACAAAATCCATGACTGCTGGAAATTCCAGGGTTTATCTCATTCTACTCATTTGGGATCAAAACATTCCTTTAGAGAGTGCATCAAAGGAAATAACCATAAAGAAAGAAGGAAATGATCTCATGTAAAACTGAACAAAGAAATAAACAAAAAGAAAAAGTGAGGGAGCGCAGCAGCAGTAGCAGCAGCAGCACACTTCAGCAAAAGTACTCACGCAGAATCTACTGGCCAGAAGTTGATCAGAGTAACAGGACTGCAAGACAAAAAATGAGGAGGTGAAGAGAAAGGCAGAAGAAACTCAGCAGCAAAATAATTACAGGAAGTTTAAAAAAAAAAAAAGTCACAATAACTAAAAAGCAGAAATCCAACAGACCAACATGAATGGCTGTGAAGAGCAACCAACCAAAAAGTGAGAAAAAAACCTTGAAATCTAAAATTTAAAAAGAGAAAGAGCGAGAACAAGCTGCGTGCAATTGCCATTAAACAAATGATTAAAGGTGTAAAAAACCAAAGGGAACTGGGTTAAGTTGATCTCTCCATGTGCATCATTACTGCTTTTTTTTTTTTTCATGAAGACATCAGTAATTTAGTAAGACTAAATTTATAGGCTGAGAAAAGAAGAAATCATCTAGGAAGGTCACAAACACCTGTAGCCTAATTAACAAAATAAAACCAAGGAAAGATACTCATTTGGAAGAAAATAAAAATTTAATGAATGTTTCATTAACCTCCAAATTGCACATCAAACTTAGAAGTCTGTAAGACTGCCAGTAAGACTGTGAGTATTTTTTTTTTTTTTTTGCTAACTGAAGCTGAAGTTCCTGTGTAAGGACAGGTGAAAGCAGATAAAGGCAATGGCAACTGGAAGCCCAGCTTGTGTTTTCCTGCCAGGCGAGGTAAACAGAAATGGAAGACATAAAGAGGCTTTATGCATTTAGGAAGTGAAAGGAGTTGGCACCAGCTGGGGAGCTCAAATTGTGTACCAAATGAATTGCTATTTAAGATACTTCAGAGCTACTCACGTTTCCATGTTGTCTCCCTCCAAGACAGTCTGCACAGGCAGGTAGCCCATTCGTGGGTGCTTTGCAAAATATCTTTTTGTTCGAAATTTGTTTTTTAGTACCTTGGCAAAGTCACGGACATCTTCTCCTGAAGTTGTCTGAAAGGCACAAATCACAATGAAATCATCTTTCATGAGGTTGTCACTGTTTTTCAATTGCCTCTTCCTTTGCTGGGTCACTTGGAAGAGCTGTGATCACACCAAGCAGAGCTGACAACAGCGTGAGCCCCGGAACAGCGAATTTTTTTTGTCCATGACTGTCACCTTACAATGCACCACACACACTGCTAGTGGGGAGGAAGGAGGGAAAGAAAAGAAGTTTCAAAAGCCCCTGACAGGCTCATGCCTCACCTCAGGTGATCTCAAGAGGACAAGCAATAATTAGACAATAATTTGTCATTTCCTCACCTGGCTGTGGCGGGGGGGGGGTCTCTCTGCCTACTTTTGGTTCAGCACTAAAATGGTTGTAGTGGAGGACACACAGCCAGTCTGTGTGTCCAGCTGGGTGCTTCACTGTCTGGATCCCAACTCTTACCACACACCTGGCATCTCCATCTCATGGACTTGTTAATCTATGGAAGTCTCTAGGTACCTTTTCTTTCCAGTGTTCCTCCTCAGCCTTCTGTGTCATTAATATTTTGTTCAAAGGGAAACAAAAAGCAGGTGAGAGCTGCTTAAAGCTCTCAGATCAGTTATTTCTTCCTGCACCTGTCCAATGTGAAACTAGCAGGCATTTAAGATTAATACTCTGAGGAGAGAACAATTTGCATGAAGTTTTCTATTCCCTTGCCTGCAGCAGGCTTCCCTTGCTGCTGTAGAGACCAGCAGAGGAGCACAACATAGATTTAAAAAGACCAGAAAGAGTCAGGGAGAGTTTCAAGGATGTCTGCTCTGAAGATGCAAGACTTTTTGAGAGCCTGACGAAGAATCAGGCAATTTTCTGATGAATTTTAATGTAAGACTTCAATTACTTCAGTCAGGCTGCACTCTTTTCTCTGAACCTTGCAGAAACACTAGACCCTGAAGTACTGATCTTTTACAGTAAATTAAGTTCCTCCTGACCCACATAACAATACTGCTTCTCCAATCTATCTAATTTAAAGGAAAGAAATCAGGGAAAAGTTAATCTTTCTGACATTTTTATTGAGTTCTGTGCCTTCTGCATAAAAGGGAAGGATGTGCTGGAACCTATCAGTTAAGCCAACCTTCACAGAGCTGCTGCTCAAACACAGATAGGTAGATTTTTAAAAGATAAAAAAACTAAGGATGCCCTGAAAAAAAATCTGCATAAAGACTGAAAAGTATTAATAGAAAAGGCAAATATTATCCCTGTACTTATGACACCTATGAGCTTCATGTAAAGCTGGAAAGATTTTGGCTCCCTTTCTGGTCAGTCTGCTCTGGCAGGAAAATTCAGTGTAAGCAATGACTGGCAGAGAAGTGACACAGCACAACCTATGAGCCAGTACAGCAGCATCTGTATTTTCATGAAAGTGAGATAATATTTGGTATTATTAAGTATTCCTTCCTCAATTAATCAGAAGTAAAGACATTTGGGGAAGGGAGGGGTGAAGTGTGCCCAGACCACCCAGAGGACTCCAGAAAGGAGATTTATTGAGGTGGCTCCCTGCCCATGCCCCTGGAGGAGGGAATTCCCTCTGCTGAATTCCATCTGCACTGCCTGCCAGGAGAGTTCTTAACCAGCTTGTCATCAAGAGAGCACACAGAGCACATCTGCTGGAAACACAGAAAAACTTTTAATAGTTAATCTTGGTATAAATAGACTAAGCACAGCTTTCTGTCCAGTTGTTCACCTGTGCCATTTATAGCCATTTATTAATGCCCTGTCTATTTTGGATGTTGAGAACACTTTGCATTGCATTAACTGTAATTTGGATTTACTGTTTTGAGGTATTAGGAATGAAACATTCTTTGCTTCAGCCTTCCTGGGACTGTTCACCCCCCCTCTCTCCCCTGAACTTTTTCCATGACAACCACAGAGCAAAATTCTGTGTTTGCACAGAAACATCCCAATCTAGCTGGTACCACAAGAATCCTGAGAAGAAAATATATCTTCTAGAGAGAACTAAAAGCATCAGGCACCTGTCATACAATCCAACTGCCATTTAAAAAATGTTCAAGGAGCACAGAAAGGCAAAGAAAATGTGAATATTACATGGACAAGATGATACACTGAGGCTATTTTCAGCCAAACCTTCTGATTTACTCGGCAGATGTTTTATTACATATGATTTTTGGGGTAAAATCATCCAGACCAAAATTCCCAGCAGAACTGGTTTATGAGGAAGAAACAGTGGAGTTTCAGCATCCCAGCTCTCTTAAGCCAAAGCAACATATAGGCAGATGGGTTGAGCATGTCCCAAAACTATTCTGAAACCAAACTATTTAATAAGAAATAGTTCTTTTTATTCACATAGGAATAGCTCTACCATCAGCTGAATTTTCCCAGTTTGGTTTAAGAAACTACCTTGCCAACCTCAGCCCTGACTGGAAACCCTGGATGCAGACAGGTCTATCAGTCTGAACCCTTCCTTCCAATGAGCTGTTCTTTATATTCATGTGTCACTGCTCATTAAACCCTAACAGAAAAATCATCCTGCATTTACATCTCAGTCTATAAGTTGTCTTCTATGCTTTGTTTGAAAACTCTTTAAAAGTCCTATCTCTTTGAACAATAAATTGAGATGTGCTGCTTTCAGGAATAATTGTAGCAATTTTTCTGTCTAAATGAAAACCAAGCAACTGCCTTGCCCTTATTCTGACTCAACCTTTTGCAAGAGAGGGAACATTATCACATCCCTCAGGTATTTAGCATGAGTTCTCAAAACTTCCCTAAGCAGAATTAAAGACTGCAGTGCTCAAAAATGTCTTGATACTAAGAGGGAGGGAGAATAAATATATCAGAACACTTTGGTGTGCACATTGAATTACTGCAAAGATTTTATCAAAGAAGGAATCACATGTCTCGTGTCTGCCAAAATGCATTTCAAGGTGAGAGATTAGTGTGGAGGAAGACTAATAAATGCCACCTGCATACTCTTTTTCTTTCATTTAGAAAACAATTACAAACTAGACATAGCTTCAGTGGATGTTCAGTTCCCCCGGTACTTGGGTACATTTTTTGTAAAAGCAGCAACACAAAAAAGCATGGGGCTTGCTGTGTGTCACACTCACTTCCCCCTCCACCGCAGCTAATCCTCCTCTAATTCAGCTGGCTGCTTGTGCAGCCAGGCACGGCACATTAGCACGGGTTGCTGGAGTTCAGGGAAAAATCCACTGCCTGTGAATGGTTCTTTATTCTGATCCAGCAGCCTGGATGTGGTGGCAGGTTTTCTATGCACCCCCACGTTCACCTCTTAGTAATCTGTATTTTCAGGGACAACACAAACCTGCTGGACACAGCACTGCAATGAGTTGCTGCAGGCTGGGGGTGCACCTCCTAATCCCTTTTTATTTCTCTTTCCTCAAAACACATCAAAAGGGTAAGGAAATGGTTGGAAGATACTGGTTTGTATCACTCACAAATCTCCCACGTTGTTTCTTAGCAAGAATAAGAGTGGCAAAGTGCAAAGCAAAGCTGCAGTCCATCCAGGAAGGAGGGGTTCAGCCTCAGATGGAAAGAAGGCTCCCAGGGAGTTGGTCTCTCACTCACTCACCCTGCCTACGACTCAGATCACAAGATTCTGCTCTAGGAATGCCTGCAATGGAGAAGTCTGTTCAGACCTGCCCAGGCAGAGCCAGCAATTCCCTCTGACTGGTGCAGCAGTTCAGGCAAATCGCCCTTCCAGCAACCTCAGTCCCAGGGGGACAGCGCTGAAAACCACAGCCAAGGAACAGGGGCAAAGAGCCAGCAAATGGGCATTGCAGGGATTCCCAGGAAACACTGCCATTGAAGGGTAAAAGTGGATAGATAATGCGAGGAACTATCTGTCAGTTAAAACTAACAAAAATTCTGGCCTTGCTTTACTATAATATTTTAGGGGCATAATTTTTTCTCCCTCTGTTTTAGGTCTCTGAGAAAAGCTGAGAGTCTTTGCTTCATTTTTGGCCATGGATGAAGCTTTTTGCTTGGATGAAGATTTAAAGACTGTTCATATAATTTTATGAGGCTAGCCCAAGTATAATTTTGATGCTTTGTTTTCACCATTTATGACTACCAGCAGATGAAAGACTAGGAATAATCCTATTTCACCAGGAAATGCTGATGAGAGTGCACTGCTTCAAGACCAACACAAGCAATAGCAAAGGCAGCTGAAAGCTCTATCTACGTTTGAGAGTTCAACCTCTAATTTGAGAGCACCTCTCATTGATGCCCCTTTGCACTGGTCCTGAGAGGCCAAAAAAGGAGCACACCGAGAGAGAAATGCAGAATTTCCCTTGCCAGGTTGTCAGGTATGAAAGTAACATTTCTGCAAATGCAATCCTTTTGGGAGCCATGGAAGAAGGGTGAAGACCCTCACCACACCATCACTGCAGCCCCACTGAATGGCCTGGCTTCCCCCCTTCAGAAATGAAATCTACCTTGCAACCATGAGAACTTCCCTGGCATTTTATATCATCACGTGATCAGACAATAAAAAGGTACCATGAAATAGTGAAGAACTTAAAAATGCAACCACAGTGTTGTGGGAGAAAGCAAGTGAAGTGGCAACTTGATGAGGAAAGGAGGAAAAAAATCCCACACTGACATGGAGAAAACCTTGGGACCCAAGACATGAATGAGTATTTGCACAAATCATGTGCTTCCAGGAGGATCCATCTTTAGAGCTACGGCACTGAACATGGAACAAGTCATCAGCACACAACAATACATTATGACACAGAATTGTGCAAACAAAGAACTTTAGTTTACTTCAAACCATTGGAGCATCCTTGACTAAGCAACAAAATTGCTGGCATGTACAGTACATAAAATGAGATTTAATTATGGAGGAGGGAAGAAAAGCAGTCCTAATGCTTCATTACCTTGCACACAGGAAAGAAGTTTTTACTTTCTACATAAGAAGGGGCAGTAAGGGTCAGTAAAACAGCTACTTACTGGTGTGCAGTATTCCACCATGGGATAGTGCATTTTGTGACCTTTAGCAACACGGCCAGAGAAGAAGCAACTTTGGCAGATGTCATAGTTAAAGTGCTTTAAACTTCTGTACCTAAAAGAGGATAAAAAAGAAAAAAATTCACGGCTTCAGAGCTTTGTGTGTGACTGCTTCGTATCAGCCCATCAAGTTTGCTGTGTTAGTAAATTCTCTTCTGTGACATGTCACGCGGTGTGCAATGCCCAGCAATGCTCCTCTGCCCTGAGGGACAGGTACTGCTGCCTCAGATGTTTGTCATAGATCTAATCTTCAAAAAAATTTCTAACATTGGGCAACAGTGAAGATTTCTGCACATCCACTCACCTTTAACATATGAAAGACACTACCACACTTTTTATCTCTATGACACTAACTTCAGATCCTTTGCTCTTCATCATGATTCCTAAAATAGAATGTCCTCCAGGAGGAAAATTCAAGAAAGTGATGCCCTCTCAGAAAGTCACTCTGGCAACCCCCTCATGTCCTTCCTAGCACCTCTATAAAAACAATTTTCCTGCAGAGCATTCCATCCATGCAAAACTCCAAATGCACTTTTGGGCCATTATTTAATCTCATCAGCTCTATGAGGCAGCTAACTGTTGTATCTGCTGTGCTGAAGTGGTTGAAAGAGCCGGAGGCATAAGGGTTGTCTTGTTCCAAATACACGGAGCAGCTCAGCCACAACGACCTCAAAAGAACATTGTTTTACATGAACTGGGTGCACAGTATTAGCTTTCTTAAAGCCTTCCAGTACAGTATCTTTTTTGTCAAGTGTGTACACAGGGTTTCAATGACTTGCAAAGACAGAGAAAAAAAATCTGTGACAGACGGATTCTACTATCATGATAATAGATTTGTTATATAAATTTAAGAGACAGATGAGATCAGTCAAGTAAAATTAGACACAAACACAGAGCTCCAGTGTCTGCTTCCCGAGTTCTCGGTGCTTACAACAGACTATCCATTCACTTGCCATCCTTTGATATTTCCAAGGGCTGCACTTTTCAATTCCACCTACTTGTCCTTGGCTGGTTTATACAAAACTGTGTAAGTAATACAGTAGTTAATAAACTGCATCCGGGAATGGGAAAATTAGACTTTGTGGATGTGCTGAATTACTCACATCCAATCCATAGCTCTTCCTCAGTAATATTTATCACTTCCCAGTTCAGATATTAATGGGGAATAAAAAGCAAAAGAAAAGAATTTAGACTATTAGAGCAAAAGCCTCAGATTCAAAACAAAGCAATAAATACCTTCTAAATTTCCCCCATTTCCCACTGCCTGAGAAATTGTAGCAGAAAGCACTGCCCAACTACATGCATAAAAGCTACATTCATCTGCTCCCAGGTTAGAGCAAAATGATGGCTTTTTTGTGTAGCACTGCTTGCTGCTGTTATCTATCTGAGTTTTAGACACAAAATTACAGAAAGCTCTTTGTAAACAACATGATAACATAGAAGGAGAAATGCCAATGATAAAAGGAGACTGTGTGTAAAAAGGGCAGAAACCATACAAAGCAGCTATTGCGAAGCAAAGTGATAAAACAAGTCTAGGCATAATTGAAAGTGAGTATTTACTCAGCCCTTAAGTGGCTTCTCAACAGGCACACCAACACACAGCCATTTTACAACACAGTGACTTATTCATTGCCATAGTAACCATGGTGTCAATCCAGATGTTTAAATAGACCAGCAGCATTTCCCCCACTCCAGGTTAATGTTCCACCAACATTCTTTCACAGAGAAATGCACATGTAGCTTTCACATGCCTAAGAATTTTCAAGGCACTTCCTTGCTTTATGCTATGACAGAAAGCAATTCATTAGGATCCAATTCAGCAAATGCAACTGCATAGGACACACTGAATGTAAGGCAAATTGTGTTAGTTGTGCAATGCTTTTGTTGAGGCATGGAAAGACTGGGACACAGAGGAAGTGCCACATTTTAACTGATAGATGACTTGTCCTCTGCAAGTCTTACAGCACTGTACCCAGTCTAGGTGCCACTCTCCCTCGTGTCCCCATCACAATTATTTTTTCCAAGAACAAAATACCTATAAAATGAAGCTCCTGATTTGCCTGGAATCAGGCAGAGCTCTTGATCCACCAAGCAGAAGCACACGTGGCTGAAAGGGAGAGAGTCTGTACCTGAATCCAATAATGGGGCACTCCTTACAGATGTTACACTTGGCTTGGTGCTTGGCAGTCTCAGCAGCAGCCACCCTGTGCAGGACAGGCAGCCACACCATGGACTGTGGCTCCAGCCTCATCCAGTCCAGGAAAAGGGCTGCTTCAATCTCTGGTTTGTTGTTGGCCTGAAACACAAGGGGAAAAAATGACAAGGACTGAGCACAATTGATCTGTCTAGTCACAAGCTAACTAACAGTTCAAGCTCTTCTTGTCAACTCCATATCTCTTCCAGGAATATACCTCCAACTTTCCCCCAGTCCAACTACTCATTAAAAAAAAAAAAAATTAAAAAATCCCCAGGATCCTGCCTTCAAGCCAGGAACTGAAAACCATTATTAATATTTCAAATCTCTCTTTCTCTTATTCTCTCTATTACAATAGACAGCACTACCATGTACTTTGTCACAGAGAAAATCATCCACTTACAGGATCACCTTTGATGCCTGATCTCACATTCTCTCTCTCTTATCTGAGACCGTATAGCACTGCTTCTCACCTATTTTAAAAACTGTTATCCAAGCCCTAAAAATTGCATGTCTTTTGATCAAAATTCCTTTCTCCTTAACATCTTTCATTATCACACTGACCTTTCTTCATAATGCACACATAAGGAAATCATTCAAATCTCTCTCAAGCCTGTTGTTGAACATGTAAACCCTCTTTCTCCCTGAATGCCTCAAACCACCTCTTCTTTAAATTTCCAATTTCCATCACTGACTGCAAACACAATACAGTTCTGTCCCACAAAATAACATTCTCAGATTCCATTACATCCCACACTCATCTCTTTGCCAACAGCAGAGCCAATGAACACTTCCCAGCAAACCCATTCCTCTGCTGCCATCCCATCCCATCCCATCCCATCCCATCCCATCCCATCCCATCCCATCCCATCCATATGATATTTCAGGTATCTCTTCCATGGTAACCTCAAGACAGCTCAGTCACAGAGTCAAATCCCATTGTGCCAGGTACCATGCACCCTCAAAAAATGATGTATCATCCCTACCCAGAGCACCCACAGTATGGAAAAAGAAAACAAAGAGACAAAACCCACAAGGGAACAGAGGACAGTAGGGATCTCTGCGTGAGTAGAGGTCACACTGTACCAGCAGGCTGGACACTGCAAAGAACAGGGCAGAACAAAGGCAAGGAGCATCAAAAGGGATTTAAAGGAAATCAGTGGATGATGGAGTCAGTGTTTAAAGAAACAGCCCTCCATGGTGCAGGGTGTCACGAAGCCTGCACAAAACTGTTACCTGAGAACCTGGGAGATGGTTTCAGTGCTGAAAGTGAGGTGATAGATCAGGTGGAAACCTCAAGGGGCTCTGGGGGGGAGGGTGGGAGAAGTGAGGATGTGCCCATACAGAAACAGCCCAAGTGATGAAGAGGGATAACATCGTGCTCTGTTTCTCTAAACCATCACTACATGCTAATTCCAATTCCTCCAGACATTTCCTTCCATGCTCCCCACAGCAACAGCATATTTATGGTCTGAATATATTTAAATCCTCTGTTTTCTTTCTTCTCTATGCTTTCAAATACAGCTCTCAGTGGGCCAGTCTTTTATATTTTAAACTTCACAAGGCTGACTGTCTTCCTTTGTGGTTCCAAACCTATTTGAAGCACTTAAATAAATAATAAGCATTAATGTATCATGTACATGGACCAAGATGAATAGGGGATTGAGTGCTGAGGATTTTTATGCTTGCTTGCAGTTACTTGTCCAGTTTCTCATGAAATTTGAGTTTAGTATAATCTAGCTAAAACCTTATTGAACTAAATATGTTAGCAATGAATTTCAAGAAAAAATACCCCAACTGATCAGCAGGAGAGAGAGCTATAGGGAAAACCAATTAGCTGTAGTTTTGTTTTTAGTTTTCTGTTAAATCTAACAATGTTTATAACCTTGACAAACAAATTAACTGATCAATATTTGAAGGCTAAGAAAAATGCAGTCTTCCAGACAGAATCCCACAAAAAAAGATGTGAAATCCAAGCCCTGTAATATGCCCCGAATAATGAATTGCATTACAATTGACTTAAAATGCTGTTGCAATACTTTAGTTAATCAGAAACAAAGATTCTTGGTCAGAGCTTCCTTCTTAAGGTGCTTGTTTGGGAAACCATCCAATGACTCCTATCACTATACTTGGGATCCATATACATGGACTTCTAGTATAGTAAGAAATATCCTTTTTTGGATGTTTGGGGTAAAAACATCAAATCAGAACACATCTACAATTATTCAGATAAAGTCCTTCACAATTTGATATTCATGGAAGGATTACATTAAATAGAATACACGCTGAAAGACTTCTGAAGTCTTCTGCATTAAGCCCTAGTTCTCTGTTTTTTCACATAGCTGCAGAATTTAGGAACCCCCCTCAATAATAAAAAGAGAAAATCAAAAGCACAGTAACGTCCAGTCAACACTGGCAAAAGGATGTGTTCAGAACAGTGAATACTGCCTTCTGCCACAGTACATCAGTGAATTCAGTCGAATTAAATTAATTTTGGAACTCCTAAGTGAAAGGCATGCTTCTAAAATATGACCATCTATATTTTCAGCTGGAAGGCAGGGCAACAAAAGGGCAGGGGAGAGGCTTTCTGTGACTCACTCAGGGATCCAGCTTTAGCCAGCAACTACACTGGCAAACCATAACCCTGCCTAGCAGACTACACAGAGGTAGTAGTTTCTATACAGAGGTCTTCTAAGCCTGAAAAAAAAAAAATTAAGAGGATCTCTTTAATATACCATTCCTAATAGAAAAACATGAGGTGTACGGAAATGCTGCAGTGCAAGCTGCAGTCAGAATAAGAATGAGCCGCTCAAAGCCCCGCTCTCCACTTGTAGCTGCTTTAAATTTGCAGGGAAAATGCTGCAGCAATGAAAGACTTTCTGTAACACCCTAGATCTATTTTAATTTTGCAGTCACTGTCAATTGCCAGCAGTCCCAATAGCTGCCTAGGCAGAGCTCCGTATGGCGGCTGTACAAAACCTGTGCTCAGAGAGATTAGGTGCATTAAAATGTATCAGAACTGGTTCTGAATTATATTACATGAAGATTTAAAGCCACGTGGAGAAAAGCTGGTCAGGGTCAGACAGTATAGGACAGACAGTTCTCAGCTGCCTCCTGAGCTGCTATTACAATTTTTAAAATAATCTCTAAATCCAGTAAGGCAGCAGCTGAAGATTTTATATACGGGAAAAAGGCTGAATTCATACAGTTCATATCTGAAGAAACAAGATCAAGCTGTAAAGAATATTAATGGTTCTTCTCTTGAACACATTTCTGTGCAACTCACAATTTTTATGGTAATAACAGAGTGAATCATAAAGCAAAATTCATTAAGGCCTTTCCAGCTTACAAGTAACAATTTGTTATGGAGGACATTCAAATTCATTATGTTCCAGACATCTGTTTTTCAGTATTTATTCTGCAGAAACAATGGGGAAATAGGAAGTTGGGTGGTGCTAGCATCTTTATGCAATACTTGGGAGACAAGTTTTTTGTTCGTCCCTCTCTCTTCCTCTTGCTAGTAGCTGAAAAAATATCCTATGCTATATTAACTTTGTCTGTCCATAATAGGAAATATGCTACAAAATACAGTTGGGATTTTACATGAACAATGTGGTATGCTTTTAGACTGAGGCAGATAATACAGCAGAAATTTCTGATTAGCTATATTCTGCTTATGTGCAGTGTAGGAAGTTGACTGGAAATAAATTAACATTGTTAATTGAATGATGTTTTTCACCCTGGGTAGAAAGCTTTACATTGGTAAACACTGTTTTGGACAAACAGAACTGAGGGATGGGATTCTTATAACTTGGTAAAGTTTAAAAATGCAGAGCAGCCAGTAACAGCAACCCTGTGTCCCCAGTCAGGAGAACAGACCCTGTTCACCCTCATCTTCCCCTCCTGCATTACACTTGATTGCATTGACAGTCAATGCTTTTAGTGTTGTGGCAAAGAATAATAAAATAAAATAACATGAAACCCAGAAGTTAATTAGTTTAGTTTTATATCATCCACACTTAACAAGCATCTTCCTGATCCCCACCCCTTAAACCATTTTAAAATAGCTTCTGAAAGCAGTTTACTTGTAGGACTCCTCAAGACTGCCTCCAAAGTCAGGCACAGGTTCACAAAATCCTGCTGAAATAAAACCAGAATTGCTGTTTTATGACATTTACAGCACAGCAGCTTGAGGAAGGATTTGCTAGTTCCCTTTGGCCAGCTCTCTGTTGTCAGAGCCAGGAGCAGAAGAAATATCCTATGAATAGAAACAAGGGCTGCCTGAATCTGTTAAAAATGATCGAGTCCCTCAACAGTAACACAGCACTTGTAAGTTATTTTCATATAGACTTCATATAGACCTGTATATATAACTATACACAGTTATTTGTACATAGTACTGGCATTTCCTAACTGCTTAAAAATAAAAGCAATAAACAATGCCTCAAGAAACAATTGTCCAACCAATTCAAATCACAGCATTTATGGCCAAAGTCACTTTCAGGGTCCTGGCCCAGGATTTGTAACACCCAAATGCAACCTAAAAGGACTAACAACTCTGTTTTGGATTTTATTTGCCTGAGTAAATGCACCAGATTTGGACACACTTCCATGGTTTTGGAAAGTAGGCTGATCTTGCCTTACCATTAATCAAGTACAAATCTCGTAATGAAGACTATAAAATACAGAATATTAAAATACTTTGCTTCATCAAAGTGAAGTAAAACAAGGTTAAAAATACATGTATGAGTTAACTGCACATATTTTACTACTCCTTAGCTTCATCTGTTCTAGTTTTTAACATCAAGTACTCTAATTCAAGTATATCCTTGAAAGAAAGCATACTTAAAGCATTTTATAACCAAGAGCCAACTGTCCAACATTTTACTAAGAAATGGTGAGGGACATTTTCATCTGAGCTGCACTCTGCTCTCTCATCACATTTCTTCAAAGTCCCAATGTCACAGTAACTCATCCAAGGCAGTAATGTGAATTCCTAGGTCCTGTTTACACTATATGAGGAAAGCATATTAATAATTTTCCACTGTGATTAAAACCGTGTGTCCTTCACTCCATATCATTTCCCTATCCTGTTTACTTAAAAAATCTACTCATCACAGAACTAAAAGGAAAGTCCCTTCACACTGCAGCAACACTGAATTCACTCAATTTTTCATGGATCTATAGATTGCTTTGATGCATTCTGAGCTTAAGCAGAACTATACAGTCTTCAAGTGGTCACTGGATTAAGCTCTTTGCTCTCTAAACTTAAAAGCATTTTTTCTTTAAAATCTCAAAGCAGAAATTACACACCCCTGCCCCAAATAGGAAAGATGAGTCCCATGATATCGTTCTCCTCCCAAGAACTTCTACCAGCACCTTCCTGCAAATGAAGAAAACTACAGAAAGCACAAGGCAGTGCTGGGGGAGGGAGAAGTAGCAGGAAGACTGGAGCAGCAGCCTTGGGAGAAGGGGACCAATTCTCAGGAGCAGAGGTGTGCAGCAGGCAAGCCTGCTGCCAACAGCAGGGCTGGGCTCCTCCCTGCCCAAACCTCATTCCCAAGGACTCACCCTTCAAAAAGCAGGAGAGATTTCCCCTGTTATCTCCGGGAACAGTAAACATCCCCTTTTTTTCTGCTGCTGTGCAGACAGACAAGGCCGTTGCCAGGGCACCTAACCTAAGGGAGCTGGGAGAACCACTTCTGAAGCACACAATTGTTGCAACTCTGACATGACTGCAATTATATTGCTGGCTTATCATCACCAGAAAGAAGGAAGAAAAAAAGGAAGAAAAAAACCAAAACTAAAGAAAAAGCATTCCTCAACGTGGGCGTACAAAGAAAGACTTAAATTAGTTCCCATGCAGTAATGTAAACTATGAACCCCCACAATATTCTTCAAAAATGAATTATCTTGCTCCAGTAACAGGAGGCTGCTGGGAGCAGCAGTACTGCCTGGCTGTCCAGCTTTTCCAGCCTCCCTGTCTCCTGGGCTGCTCCATGTTCCCCCCACCAACATTTCTGTGCTTGTCCCCAGCCCGTGGGTCCTGGTGCCCACCATCCTACACTGAAAGGATGTCTCAGTGCTCCCCTTCTCCCTTTCTCATGGGAAGTTCTGATCTCTTTCCCCATTTCCATTCCTGGCTGCTCCTTTCTTTCATGCCTTATTCTACCCCCTTCATCATTATTATTCTTACTGCTGTTCTTACTGTCATTCCCTAAGAGTCATCCTTATTTTCCAGTCCTTATTTCCTTCTTCCTTGCCTTCATTAGGGCTTTCCCTATGCTTGGATTTCTGTTCCTCTCCCTAGGACTCCATCCCACCTATTCCTCTATCTCCCCTCCTCATCTCACCCTCCCTCCCCCTTTCTGTCCCTCCAAGAAGATCTCTGATCTGCTGCAGTCCAAATTAGAAACCAATCTGCACTCTGAGAGTTAAAATGAAGCTTCATCTGGAGGAAAAAAGAGAGGATGACATTTCTCCTATTGCAGGTATGGAAAAAAAACTATTTTTCAGTGCAGGTAAGAGAAGGACATTTCAGGTTTTCTGATGCTCTGATTTCTGAGCATGCCAAAGGCTGTGTCCAGCTGTGCTTGGGCCGTTCCTAGAAATGCCAGCAGCTGGATGTGGTACAACTTTCAGCCTGCTGGCATGTCTTCATTTCTAATGACGACGTTGCTAACTCCTTTTGTTCAAATAAACAGCACAAAATCACAGAATCGCAGAACAAGCTGAGTTGGAAGGAACCCACAAGAATCACTGAGTCCAACTCCCAGACCTGCACAGGACCATCTCCAAGAGTCTTCTCCCTACTTTAAAAAAAATGGGTTTGGTGTGTTTCATCACTGTGATTTTATATTGTTTTATTCCTAGTGTAAACACACAGAATGGCAGCCTTCTTAAAAAAAAACCCTATGGTTTTGCCAGATTCTGAGGTCACTTTCCTTACCAATTTTTCAGTGATGCTCTAAAGCGCTGTTGACATTCACTTGGGAAAACGACGGAATCCGGTGAGTCCTAATTCCTGAGGAAGGTCATTTGTACAAAATTTTTACCATGGATTTGCTGCATAATCATTTTGTGTTGGTGTCACTTGAAAGCCCAACATGGATGTCAAGGCTTGAAAGCACCAGCAGGGTCTAACACAGCTATCAACATTACTGTGCACAGTTTATGAGCATGGGTTATTCACCCAGGACACAGCCCTATAAAACAATCATTCTGAAATGGCATTAAATACTGATAAGAATTATAAAAGGTCATGACATGAATGACAGAAACAGTAAAATGTAAATCCTGCAGAATTAATCTGTCACAGGAAACATCAAAAATACAGAAAGTAAATGTCCCATCAGAACTGAAGTTTGTGGTGATTTTAGTATTAGATTCTTTTCGAAGTCATTGTGTGTATGCAGTCTACTTCCAAGCATTAATATTCATTGAAAACACTTGCTGTGTTTTGCTTACTACAGAACTGAAACTACTACATAATGAAACTTGAGCAGCAGGCAAAAAGGCAAACAACTCCCCCCTTCCCCAAGCAAACAAAAAAATCCCTCAGGGACAGTGAGGAGATGGGAAAAGAGCTTTCTTCCATTGTAATGCAGAAGATGCATTTAGAGTTAATCACAGACCATACATTACCTCCCCTCCTCTACCTTTTCACTAAGCAGCTGTCTTCATCTTGTGCATTCTGCTGGTGCTTATGATAAGGATGAATAATTCCCTTAACTCTCTTCCTCCCCAGATTAAATAATTTACAAGTTTGAAAAAGAGCCTCCAGTTTGCTGTGTATTCCTCAACAGACAGGACAGGAATTCTTTCCGCACTCTTTAAAAGAAAACTGGTATTATCCATTCAAGGAGTGGAAGGAGCTCATCGAGCACTCCTCGCCCCTAGACAGCACTGTAGGCGGTTGCCTATCGCTCCCCTGGGCACCTGGCTGTCACTGCTATGTACACGCCCAAAATTCAGATAAACCACTGCTGTACACCTACATAGCAGCAATAAACAGTTATCTACTGTTGGGCAATAGAAAACTGTAAAACCAGGAGCTGCTGCAACAAAGACTTACACTGTTTGCAGGGCTCAGTTCCAACAGGAGCCCCAATGACAATTATCTGCCCTCTGAGCTAATTCAAATACACCTTGTCAAAGAAACAGTTTAATAAGCCAAAGGGCACTACCATCACAGAATCACAAAATAATGAGATTGGAAGAGACCTCTAAGATCATAGAGTCCAACCTATGCCCTAACACCTCCACTAGACTATAGCACCAAGTGCCATGTCCAGTCTTTTTTTAAACACATCCAGAGATGGTGATTCTACCACCTCCCTGGGAAGAGCAGTCCAGTACCTTATTATTCTTTCGGTGAAAAATTTTTTCCTAATATCCAACCTATACCTTCCTTGACATAGCTTGAGACTGTGTCCTCTTGCTCTGTGTGTTGCTGCCTGGTGGAAGAGACCAAACCCCACCTGACTACAACCACCCTTCAGGAAGTTGTAGTTGTAGGTGACCTTACTGTAGAACAGTAAGGTCACCTCTAAGCCTCCTCTTCTCCAGGCTAAACAACCCCAGTTCCTTCAAACATTCCTCACAGGGCTTGTGTTCCAAGCCCCTCAACAGCCTTGTTGCCCTCCTCTGGACATCACATGAACCACAGTACCCTAATCCTCATCCCAGACTTTCAACCCTCCTCAGAAGTACAGGCGAGCTCAAGACAAAATACCAATCAGGAAATTCAGAGCCAGCAAAACATGGACTTACAAACTGGAAGCAGCTCCTGACGCTGGGCTCGATGTTGCTGCCCCCGAAGGAGGCCACCTCCCCCAGCTGCCGGGGGATCTGGATGGAGTCGTGCAGCAGCAGCCCCAGCCGGCGCTGGTCACAGAAGCCAGTGGAACTTGCCACTTGTTTGAACAGGTCTGGAGGAAGGAGAAGGACACCAGAGGTCAAGCACTGCCACCAGGATGTGGCAAGCAGCCCAGATTTGTGTCGTTTCCAAAGCTCACAGGTGCGGTCAACAGCCTTGGAGGACATGAGCACAAATAAAACTTCCATCTGGCTGCTTCTGTTCCCATAAACACTGGGGTTTTTCTGTGAAATGTGAGTCTTGTGGTAATTTTTAATAGTGTTACTGGCTTGTGCCTGGGAAGAAAGGCCACTCTAACACAGCCCATGTGTCATTACTGGTAATAGAAGCAGAGACTCGGTAACACAGCTAACTAAACAGCAGGATCTTCAGGCCACAACACAGATGTCTAAAAAATAATGTTTAATGGTAAAATAATTTCATACAACATAGAGTACCTTTTCAAGTCTTAGCAATCAACATACAACTCAGAGAATCCATTTCTCTTCCAGATGAGTTAAAATGATAACCAAGAGCTGCCTAACTTTTGATATATGTTGATCTTTTAATTCAAGAGAATTTCTAAAATAAAATAAAAATTACAATATGGAAGAACCTGCTGTCCATCAGAAATTTTAGTATCATATTAATTTTTAGCTTCTGAAGTGAAATGTCACTTGATGACATGTTCTGTTATTGCATCATTCTAGAAAAGAATCCTTACAGGACAGAATTATTATCCCTGCATAAGCTCAATTTAATTTGAAGGGAATTAATTATACTACATATATATTGAGGAGGTTATAGAATTCATAATAAAAGGAAGAAACAGTTTATCATTACATAAAATATTTATTTGGCAACATCTCTGTTGACAATACATTACCTGAATAAATTCTCCTTACTTTTCAACAGTTAAAAAAAAAAAAAAACAGAGAGCAAAATAAGGCTAGAATAAAATAATGCTCTTTTTTTGGAGTCACTTTAATATTTTACCCAACACCAGGGACACAATTATAAAGGTGCTTCAGCACTTCTCGAGATAACTTTCCTAGCACTGCTTAGACACCTGTTTTCTTCCAAAGGAATAAAGGAACAGATAGAGAAAGGATTAGTTTTTAATTACATGAATGTCACTCTTGCAAAGTCTAGTTTTAAATGAATAATTCTAGGATGAATGCTTCCATCACCTCTGCAAGCCTCAAGACTTGTGCTCTAGCACAACCAACTCTGCTCTGCTGCACAAATGAGACAAAAAAATTGTAAGGGGTGCAAGTCATTGCATACTTGCAGCAATACTAATGGCAACTGCACTATGACTTCAGCATGGATGGCAAAGCCAGACCACAGCATGACAGACACAATTCCCTCCTCTCCCACAGCTATTCAGCTTTCAATTTCCCCATCATTAAAACATTAAATGTCCTCAGCAAGGTTATAGGACACTTAACAGGTTATGCATTACTGTGCACACACACTGCAGGATAATCTAAAATATGAATAAATGTTTTCCTTTATAACTTTGATCATCTTAGATGAAATACAATTTTGAAAAAATCTGTACTAATTTTTTTAAAAGATTTTTTGAATATTTTTTCTTAACACCCACATGAAACATCTAGAAATCTAAACTGTGACATTCATTGTGATTGCCCTAAAATCTGATCCAATTTCACATTGTCATGCACAGACCCCACTGTTGGTACTGTGGGGTCTTTTTTCTCTTTAGAGTTCTTCAGCTTGCATTAGTAGAGAGTAAAATGGTAACAACTGAAGAAGAACTGCTATCGGGTCAAACCCTAAAGGTTAAATTTTCAGTGGTATTTTTAAGTGCTTTAATGAGTAATACCAGTTAATTCAACAAGAAAGTTACTCTTGAGAACTACATTTATCAGTAGTTCTTTTCTGGATCCTAGTCTCATTAGTGAGCTGACTTATTAGTCACGTAAAACTAAGACTGCAAGTGGAATTTTTTCAAGTATTTCTTCTCTTAAAATATGCAAAATTTGCCCACCTTTAGTATTTATTTCTTAGAACTTATTTATTTAAAGGTAGCAACTATATTTAAACACAATGTACATAATAAGACTGACCACAATGTGGGAATCATTTTAAAAAGTTAATATATTTAAAAATAGTGTAATGCAAGTGTCCTGTAGACATGCATTTTTGTGTGTGAAGGTGTGCTGAACCAGTGGTCTCTAAAGGGGTTCTTGTGCCTCAGAGACTGTTCAAGACAGTCCATCAGGGTGCAGTAAAGAAATACTTTTTGTACAGATAATAAATTCAATTGAAAGTTTCAAAAAGTGTTTATTTACTCTTTATCACATCCTTCTTAACTTTCTACTTTTGGTATGCTTTATAATGTAGACAATTTATTAGTAGAGAAGTACATGTACATAATTTATAAACAGATCTACATCTATTGGAGGTGCATGGTCGAAAGTTTTTCTGCTGGGAGGGGTGTGATCAAAATTGTTTGGCAACCACAGAGCTAAATTACCTAAAACTACAGAGAACAAATAACTTAAAAGTACAAGGTGAAACAAACACACTTTGCATCTGCAATATCTAAAATAATGTTTCTGTATGCTATTTAAATGTTTATTCAATAAAAAACCAGGAGGAATAAAACAGGAACACAAACAGAAGGTGAACCCAAAATAACTATATCGACTTACATCTGTATTTATCTTCCAGGTGTGCTTTACAAAGGGACACGACACCGGTTTTGAAAGATAAGACACGGATCCTTCCTGTTCGACCCCTAATGGAAAAGAAACACTGGCTGATAATAAAATCCAATCATGTCATAATTTGTTTACTATAACCAAGTTCACTGCAGTACTGTAGACTTCATAAATTAAATCTCACAGACAATACTCAAGCTGGATGGTTATTAGTTAAGCTAGAAAAATAAAACATTGCTGTGGCTTCACAGGCATAGCTGAACTGCAGTGTGCTGTTGTATCAACTCCAAGTGAAATGGTCTCGATCAGAAATAACTACTCATCTCCTTTTTTATAAAAAGAGTGAGTAAAGGGTCTTTACACTATGCTTCCTTGAACAGGCTTCTCTATCAACTGCTGCTGAGTGATTCTCAGAGATGAGGTCCCCTGACAGAACAGCAAACTAGTCCTCTTGCCAAAGACAATATAGCATTACTTCCACCAGAAATCCAATGTAGCAGTCGCTTTTAGAAAGTCTTTGCTTACTGTCTGTCAGCCATGCCCTGACTTGCCTGAAAAGGCAACAGGAAGCCAAGCACGAAAAAGCAGCCTCTGCCAGAAGTGTGCAGTGACAGAGACACTTGCAATATGTTCAGGTGAAAGATAAAGCCTGCCTAGAAATCATGGCAAGGCAGGCAGGCTGTACAGTTATGCCATTAACACCTTGGTGTGGTTTCTGAGCTCCTCCTGGCAGAGCTCAAAGCTCTCCTGTGCAGTGCCAAGGGGCTGGCACACTCCAACCAGCCCCTGCTGCCTGTCAGTCTCCCCTCCACGCTCACTCCTGCCTTGTAATGTGCCCACATTACTACTTCTGCTTTCTAATGCGACAGCGCGAACAACATCCTCCTCTGAGCTGCAGGCAACTCACTGACAAACCTTCACATCTTCTCTCACTCATCTGCTTTAACTCCATTTACTCCTAGTTGCTGGCTTCCCCCCCAGATTTGTGTTTCTGATAGCATTTTAAATATGTAACATCTATTGCAAACAAAGACATACACAAAACAGGAGGCTAATGCCTAAACCCAACATTTCTGAAGCAGAGACTTATCAACAGCTTTGAAGCGTCACCTCTTGTAGAGGCAGGCCGTGCTCATGCATCAGGCTGCACCACAGGTAAAGATGCATGTGGTCTTTTTAATCCTATGAAAGAGCTGAGGAGCCAGCAGTGCTCATTTACCCACACATCTCCCCTGCAAACCCTACAAAAGAAACCTGTGGACAAAGCCAAATTTAGAATTTGCAGCTTTTTATTAAAGAATCTTACGTGTTTCATCGTGAATAAGAAGCATTTGTAGTTTACCTATGCTTTCCACACTCTGGTCCTTTCACTCCTCTCCCTCAAATCTTTTCCAAATTAATTATCATCTGTGCCCTGAGAAACTCCTCCTGATGAATACCAGACTCATGCAAATTATACAAGAGAAGAATATAGAATAATGATTGCTCTGCAAGGCAATTAAATTGAAACTTGTACGAATCATGAGTTGTTCAGTTCACTCTCCTCTCCTCCCAAGTCAAACCAATAATTTAGCAAGCTACTGCAAATGAGCATGAGTGACTGATCAATTAAAACAAATCCGAAATGTGCTGGATTTGCAGAGCTGTACCCATAATTAGATCAGTCATTGACTGTGAATTTGATTAATATCTTTACAAATGACAGTTTTCAATTATAAGAAAAGTAAAGATGCAGTACATTTAATTAAACGTCTCTGGTAGCGTTGTGAACTTTGGTTGATCTCTGCCTATTAAGTTTACAATGAAAACTAAACACATGTAACCCCAAGGTCACCTCTCTTACCAGTGCAATTTAAACTTGAATTTTGTTAAAATAGCTACTAGCTTTCCTCACACATAAAACACCTCTGTGTTCCATTGTGCCCTGCAATATGCAGCTCCTCAGCACACCTAGGGAATTGCCTGGAGGCAGATAATTATAATTTCTAATGTTGTACTTGCAGCACAGTGCAACATAAAGAAAGCTAGACTGGACATGGCTAGTGGACATTCCACATCCAAACTGGACAGTTCAGCTTAGGAGCAGCCAGTGGAATGACCTTTAGTTCCCTCTCTGCCTCTTATGTGACTGATACAGATTAATATCCCTAACACATATTTTGTTTTCACTAACTGGGAGTCCTCATCTATGTCTTAGTTATGGTTCATGGTAACTAAGAAGTGGATCACTGTTCTGTGAAAGCCAAAGCAGATTAAACAAATAAAACCTGGCTCTTGAATGAATATAGCCCCGTTCTCTAGTACTGGTAAACTATAAGAAACATAATGTAATCTGGGTAATCCACAGGATACTGCAGCTGCTGAGGGGATGTCACAAAAAACTGACTTATTGGAGGTGATCCTTCAGGAAGACATGATCTGCATAAATCTGTACTTTCTTTTTGCAGGTGATCACTAAAGCTTCACTGCTGTGACAAAGGGTGGATGGAAGAACAATGCTACGGCCCTATAACAACAGTATGGTTCAAAATGTCAATGGAAATACAGTAGTTGTCCCATGACCTTCCAATTCTACAGGTAAATGTTTATTCTGTCACAGAAATGAGCATGTCTGGCTGGAAGTGGCTGATAAAAACCTTAAAAACACAAAACTGACTTTTTAAAGATTAAATTCTCCAAATACAAATATAATGGCTTATTCTAAAATGAGTGTACAAACATATGTTGGAATTTGCCTATGCATCATGAGCATTATCATTAATCACTTAAAAGGAATACCCATAAATTTTCTTCAGGTATATTTAGTCTGTTGTGTTTATATTCATGGGTACACTTTTTAAAATTAAAATTTGAATTAAATGTTTCTCAAATTTTCTTACAGCTACAGGTTGTAAGCACATTAGACAAGAGATGACCCTCTTCCATCTTTGAAAAAGAATGATAGATTGAGAGCTATAGAAAATTGACATATTTGAAAAGGCTTAACATCCAGAGGTACAGACAGGCAAGAGTTTATACAGTGTTCATTCTGTTGCTTCTTGATAATTGTCTTGAATTTCTTTATCAAAATAAATTAAAATGCCATGTAAAGTCATGACTACTGTGGACAGACATGCAGTCACAGAATTGGTCTGAACAAAAAAAAAAATCTGCTTAAAAAGTTGTTTTCCAGCTCTCTCATTACCTAGCTTAGTAAATCCAGGATTGTAAGCCTAACCAAGGCTTACAATTTCAGCTAAATGCAGCCATTAAACCATTAGGTTTATTAAACTTTCACTTCAACTACCCATTTTTCCAGCTCTAAGCCACCCATGCTATAATGAGGCAAACAGCTCAACACATCTTCCCCCTCCCTTTGTGCTACTGGGAAAGCTTCTGGAGCTTTCCCCTGTCCTGAGCCCCCCATACATACGTGTCATAGACATTCAGAAGCCAGTTGAGGCACATGTCCACGCAGAGGGGGACGTTGACCAGGTTATTGTGCTCTTGCTCCAGTCGATCGTAAATGGTGGTCAGGCAGTTAATGATCTGCAGAATGTCCATTGGCTGGTCATTTTGTTTGAGGTTGTGCTGGTCCAAGGCATCACAGGCAGCAGACAGACTCAGGAGATCCACTGTTGAAATAAAAAAAAAACCACAACCATAAAGACAAAAGAGAAACAGTGGTTGTATTACCCACACCCAAAAAGTAAATAGAGCACTGTACTTGGCTTATGTGCCTGGCCAGAGGATGTAAAATGTCCTCTGAAAGTCACATGCAAGACTGGTTTCAGAACTCCTACAGATGCACTGTTATTTAGCTGTGGCCTTAGAGACCAGTGTGTATCTGTTTCATTTTTAGCTGTAAACTACTTATTATGCTCTTGGGTCCTATGGAAATATTACACAAATAGCTGTGCAAGTAAAAACTATGTATTTCATGCTTTATGTTCCTACAGATAGACAGGCTAATATTTGATTACTGCACTCACCAAATGTGCTCTCACCATAGCACAGGTCATCAGCTTTCCTGAGATGCACTGCCCATTTCTTAGAGAAGTCAAGCAATCTTAACCAAACCAAACTCCACAAGGAATATGCAAACAGATCAGAGCTGAACCATGATTAACCACTTTGTTACTTTTCCTCTAGTGAGGAGAGTGGAAAGAAGGTTCTGGAAACACTACATATCCTCTTTCAATATTTATTAATTAAATGTATCCATTTTAAATTCTGAAGAGCATTTATAATTATCAATATCTCTATGGCATTACAGAGTAACACATGTTTCAACTTATTAGTCAACATGCCACAGAGATTTTTGTCGCAGGCATTTAATTTTTTTTTTTTTCAATTTAAGTCTGTTGAATTTTGAAATGCAGATGTCCAGGGCAAAACTGAACTTCCCTTTCTCAGCTCTTAACCTCTGCAAACTAACATCAGCAAGCAGCATCACACTTAGGGCACACAAAATCATGGGATGTTGGCTAACAAAGTAAAGCTGGAATAAGAACAAAAGAAATCAGAAAGATGAGATAGTTGATGATGATCTTCTGGCTGCCCCAGGAAAACACTTCCTAACTCCTTGCAGTGAATTTCCAGGGTGTGAGCAATGGGGATGTTGAAGCCCAGATGCTGTTAATCCTGCTCACACTATGAGCAGTCACACAGTGCAGCACAATGTAATATGACCCAAGGCAGTAGCATCTGGTCCAAAATGAACTGGCCAAAATCATCCAGGAAATTCTTCACGAAACTAGAAAATGAACTGACTCAACTGCAAGACCAGTTTTTCTCTCACTGGAATAAAAAATGTGCTTTCTTCAGTTCTGGTGAGCGGCATCTCTTCATAATGTCAAAAAAACCCCTACATAATGAGCAGAAGCTAAATGCAGAACACCAAATAGGAATTTTTTTAGAACTTGATCCTGTTTAAGGGCACATTTGGCAAATTCACACTTGAGTATCCTGTTTTACCCAGGATGAAACTGCCCCTTTGATGTCCTAGTGGGAGATGAGAAATACTTTAGCTGCCCTCAGGGCTGGTTTGCAATGCTGCTTGGACAGTACGCTGGGATTTTGCAACTGCCAAAAGAATTTCAAGAGTATACATTTCATTGGAAATCAATAGGGACTTACTTCTGCTACTAAATCCCTTAAACACTTCTGAAAATTTCATCCTCTGGGCCTAACATACCTAGTGCTAGAGTGAATAAGGAAACTTTGGAATGCTATCCCTATTATTACACCAAGAAATTTAATTTTGACTCCATGATTTTGTGCAGAGTTTTATTGGAGTTTTTGCTTTTTTTCACATTAGCATATAGACATTTATTAAAATAAAGTATTTTGGAATATTATGTTTAACCTTCTAGCGTAAAAATATAGCTATACTAAGGTCAGTGTTAAACCCTGCAAAAGCATCAGATCCGTTCCTGAGCATCTCAGAAAGATGTTTTTCTTCTAAGAATTCATTAGTCAAATTGAAAATAGAGCACAGCCCTCAAACACCTATAACTGAGCTTTTAGGCTGAACTCTCAGTTCCTTTGAGACTACGAATCATCGGTAATTAAATGAACCCCTCAGGCGTCTGAGTGGCAGCATAATTATATATGCAGCTACTGCTAAACATGGGTCATTCCACTTTGTGAAAGCTCTTCCATTAATAAACAGCATATTCTGAAAAGCTTTTCAGCCCACTCTTCATCAGCCTCCTGTCCTATCCGAAGTTTGTAACACGCAATTATCTCCTAACAAGCAAAAAGCACTTGCCAACATGTCCTGCTTTAGGGAACCTCTTTTTGTGGGAAAAAGGAAGGCTCTGCCTTCATCACGTTAAGATCCTCCTTCATCTTTCCCATCAAGACTTTAGAAATGTGTGTGGGGGGTCCTCTCCCAGAACATAGAACTGCATATTTATTTCCTAAAAGCAGATACGAAGGCCCTGTGAATGACGGACTTGCACAAGACAATCAGATATGTATTGAAGAGCTGAGTATTTGGCACCCTGCAGTGATCTGAAAAGCTTTACTTTACACACCATTTTGTGCTTTGCACTTCTTGTGGGTTCTCTGCCACTCTTTTACACTTTTCTATTTAAAATTCCAAAACTGACTCCAAAATCTGTGTGAGCAGTGGCTTCTAGCTTACTTTCAAGTCTAAATCACTTATATAAATATTTCTGTGGCCTCGAAGGCAATAGAGAAAAGGTTAGGATGTTTTTAACTAGACACTGCCAGATTGCAGGAAAAGTATAAAAGACAACATGGAATAAGTAACCAGTTGAAGGACAGAAGTGACAATTAATAGGCAGGAGAAAGTGCACTCTAGAGGTCACAAACTGAACTTAGGGAAAACCCAACATATGGCTGGTAATAAAAAGTATAAATGGTCCTCCCAGAATGCAAGATCATCCTCTCTGTAACCTTCTGCTGTTGGCTGACACATTAAAAATATATTTAATCTAGTCTGCATACAGTTAAAGGAAAAAAGACCCCTAGCAGAAGTTCTTGAATATTTTCTTTTGCTGCATTTCCAAGAAAAGTTTGTGAATACATCTCATTTTATTGATATCACGATGTCCTGATGTGGTTTGCACTTGAAGATCAGATCTTTAAAAGCAGCAAAACAAGAAAGTCATCATGCTTTGATGTGATTATCAAAGGAATCCATACATTTAAAAAACTTGGAGCAATAGTTACACCTGGCATGCTCACAACAATTTTGAAGGCTGAAATGATAAAGCCACATACTAAAATAAGACAACACATAAGCATTTATTTTTTAAGGATTGCTATTTTCCATATTCTTCTTTAGGTTTAATATCCTAGCATCTTAATACTCGTTGGGCTGATTTATGAACTGAAAAGAACTAAAATATAAGTACAGCTCCCTTTTTAAAGTGTTTCTACTCCTAACACTGAGAAGTAGGCTGTACCTTTACTTCTGCAGGCCTTCTATAAAACACGCATTTTTAGAGTACTCCTCAGTAGACAAAAATGCTCTGTTCTCTATGAAGTTTGCAGAAAAGAAGATCTATAGATATATATATAGGCATATACGGATATATATATTTAAAAACTCCTGCAATTTTAAAACAGAAATGAAGAGTAAGAGCTGAAAGCAGCACCTACTGCAAGTGGGATTTTGGCTTTGCGTAGGAGCCCTGAAACTCAGCACTGTGCTCTAATTCTACTATTGCCAAAATGCAGAAAAATAATTTTGTAATGAGTTGAGGTTTTAAAAAAAACCTCATTAAACTGAGTTCACAAGCGACACTGAAATGATAGAATACACAAATACAATGATGGTGTCTCCAGGCAAAAATATTTGTAAGAACAAAGCCTGCTAACCAAATTCCTTAAATGCTTCTCCTTAGATACAAGTACGAAGAATGTGCTAGAGTAATCAGTGTAAGCGCCACTCTGAGAGCATCAATTCTCTGAGAATTTACCTAAATGTAACCTCAAGAGATGAACTGACTTCAGTTTGCTCAGCTGGACAGGGGAGGGAAAATAGACAGAAAAGCTCATGGGTCGAAATAAGGACAGGGAGAGATCACTGACGAGTTACTGTCACAGGCAAAACAGACCCGACTCGGGAGAATCAACTGAATTCATCACCAATCAAATCAGAGGAGGATAATGAGTAATAAATCGCAAATCTTAAAACACATCCCCCAATTCCTCCTTTCTTCCCAGGGTCAGCTTCACTCCCAAATTCTCTACCTCCTCCCCTGCAGCAGCAGCAGGGGAATGGGGGTTGCAGTCAATTCATCACATGTTGTTTCTGCTGCTGCTTTCTCCTCAGTGGGAGGATTCCTCACACTCTTCCCCTGCTCCACTGTGCAGTCTCCCACGGGAGACAGTCCTCTACAAACGGCTCCAACGCAAGTTCTTCCCACTGGCTGCAGTTCTTCACAAACTGCTCCTGAGTGGATCCCTCCCACAGGATTCAGTCCTTGGGGAACAAAAAGTGCTGCCAGCAAACCTGCTCCAGCGTGGGCTCCTCACCCAGAGTTCACAATTCCTGCCATGAGCCTGCTCCAGCACGGGTTTCACATTGGTCACAGCTTCATTCAGGCACCCACCTGCTCTGGCACGGGGTTCTCCACAGGCTGCAGGTGGGTATTTGCTCCACTGGGGAGCTCTACAGGCAGCAGGGGCACACCATGGTCTTCTCCACATGCTGCAGAGGGATCTCAGCTCTGGCACTTGGAGCATCTCCTCCCCCTCCTTCTGCACTGACCCTGGTGTCTGCAGAGTTGTTTCTCTCACGGATTTCCCCTCCTCTTCCCAGCCGCTGTTGTGCAGCAGATTTTCTCCCACACCCTTCCCAAGTACACTATCCCACAGGCACTACTATCACTGCCACTGATGGGCTTGGCCTTGGCCAGCAGCAGGTCTGTTTTGGAGGTGGCTGGCATTGGCTCTGTCAGACATGGGGTACATTTCTAGCAGCTTCTTAGAGAAACCACCTCTGGAAACAGCCACTACCACAACCTGGCCACAAAAACCCAATGTAAAAGTCCAAGATAAGTCCAGAATTATTTAATAGTAGGAATCGGTTATTGAAAAACACCTGAAGGACCCCAGAGTCACAGACAGCACAGGTTTTTGAGGGGAAAGTCCTGCTCAACAAATTTAATTTCTTTTCACAGATTCACATAGAATCAGAAAATAGGTTGGAAGAGATGTCCAAGATCATCAAGTCCAACCCATGCCCTAACACCTCAACTAAACCATGGCACTGAGTGCCACATCCAGTCTTTTTTTAAACACATCCAGGGATGGTGACTCCACCACATCCCCAGGCAGACCACTCCAGTATACTTTATGCCATAGTAACCCAGCTAGTTGACCAAAGGAAGGCAGTTTATGTAACCTTTTTTGATTTCAGTAGAACTTTCAGTACTATTTCTCACGGGATCTTTCTGGACAAAATGTCCAGCCCCCCGCTGGAAAAACACACCATATGATGGGTGAGCAGCTGACTCACAGATGGGGCACAAAGGGTTCAGTGAATGGGGGGACATCAGAGTGGGGAGCTCCACAGGGCTCCATCCTCGGCCCTGTGCTCTTCCATCTTCATGAAGGACTTGAACACCAGACTGGAAGGGACACTGAGCAAGTTTGCAGATGATACAGAACTGGGAGGAGCTGCTGACTCCCTCAAAGGCAGGGAGGCCCTGCAGAGAGACCTGGACAGATGAGAGGCCAGGGCAGTCACCAACCGTGTGAAATTCAACAAGGGAAAATCCTGGATTCTGCACCTGGGATGGGGCAACCCTGGCTGTACAGACAGACTGGGGAATGACAGGCTGGAAAGCAGCACCAGGGAAAGGGACCTGGAGTTCCTGGTTGATGGAAAGTTGGATGTGAGCCAGCAGGGCCCTGGCAGCCAGGAGGGACATCCCTGTCCTGGGGGCATCAGGGACAGCATGGCCAGCTGGGCAAGGGAGGGGATTGTCCTGCTCTGCACTGGGAGGCCTCACCTCGAGTGCTGGGGGCAGTTTTGGGTGCCACAATACAGAAAAGAGCTGTTAAAGGACATTCAAAGGAGGGCAACGATGATGGTGAAGCCGTGGGAGGAGGGGCTGAAGTCGCTGGGTTCAGCCTGGAGAAGACTGAGGGGAGGCCTCACTGCAGTTACAACTTCCCTGTCAGGGAAAGACAAAGGGCAGGCACTGATCTCTGCTCTGTGACCAGTGACAGGACCCAGGGGAATAGTCTGAAGCTGTGTCAGGGGTGGTTTAGTCTGGATATTGGAAAAAGAGTCTACACCCAGAGGGTGGCCGGGCACTGGAACAGGCTCTCCAGGGGAAGTGGTCACAGTACCAAGCCTGACAGAGCTCAAGAAGTGTCTGGACAGTGCCCTCAGGCACATGGTGTGACTGCTGGGGCATCCTGCCAGGAGCTGGAGTTGGAGCATACTTGTGAGTTCCCTCCAACTCAGAATATTCTATGATTCTAATACAGATAAAATGGGATGCAAAGTTTTGCACTTTCAGTCATAAAAACCTGTTACAAGTTACACTTATGCACTGCCAGCTAGTTACTTCCAAAAATTGTTTCCTTCAGTGCTGCACTGATTATGAATACTTCTCACTGCATATCACTCCAGTTTCTTTATACCACATTTCCACAGTGAGTGTGGCAGAAGTGCTGTACCATGCAAAGATGTTTATATTTCTAATCATAAGTCCTTCTTTGTCACTGAATTCATGTTGAAATCTTTCATTATGTTACAAGACTTCTCACTTATTGTTTATTTTTTCCTTTTTTTTTCCTCTATTTTTTATACATTCAGACATCAAGTCAGCACACTTTAGCAGAATTCACCCATGCTTATAAGCCTAAAAGTAAACATGCTCAAATATACCAAGGTTTGACACAGTTCCAGAAAGCATGTGAGCACAAATCCAACTTGAGATAAATCAACAGTTGAGACTATTGCAACTGTGTCAGAAATTTAACTCTGTAATTAAATGCCAAACAGTGAATGTTAAAATATTTTAATAATCCTCCCAATTGGACTGCCTAATAAACTGCTTGCTTTGGCAACTGGCTGGCCTATCAAGAAAACTCTCAGCGAATTATTTGGCTATCAGGTTACAATAAGCTGAAAAGGAAATGTAATTCTAGTGAAAAGTAGAATAATACACAGCAGTTGGGAGAATTAAAATGTTCGAACATGCACATCACTAATGTAACAGCTGATGAGAGACTTTTCAACACAACTGAAAGCTGGGGAAAAAATGAAGCTAAATGTTTATTGAGATGATCTCATTTAAAGGCAATAACCCCTCAGGGTTCAAGATTTAACTTAACAAACCATTAGCAACTTCAGCTCTGAAGCATTATTTCAGCTGAGCTCTCACTGCTCCCAACACACCACAACTGTGTTGCTTTCAGCTGCAAAGCTGTGGCATGGCACAGTGAGTGACATGGCACAGTGACATGGCACAGTGAAAATACCTGGCTAAAGAGTGTAAAGATAAGAAATATGTATGGTATGTTCAGTTTTATTCCTGAACTGCTGCTCTGCCTTACAAGGCACAGACCTGCAGACCACCCAGCACTCTGGCTTTGTAATGACCATGCAAACCGGTGGCAGCAGGAGGCCCTTCAGGTGAGAGGTCTCCATGTACCAGGCAGAGCTGGGGGTACGTGTGGGAGTGTTTTTCTACTTCTGTGAATAAACTTGTGTGTTGGTGATGGAGCCTTCCTGGCAGAGGGTGAGGCACAGGCAGGTACTTACAGCAGAGGGCTTTCTGCAGCCTGCGGAGTTTCATGGCAGTCCTGTACGCCGAGAACCTGACGTTGTTCAGGTCAGCTGTAGGGAGGCAAGATCAGAACAAAAGATCAGCTTCACACACCAGAAATAACCACACTCATGAATACGTTGTTATGTTGAACTACAAGACTATACCTGTTGGTTAAAAGAGCAGAGGTGGAAAAAAAAAAATTGCTAGAAATTTCACTGAGTTAAAGACCTCAAATCTTGACAACCAACCATCCAAAAAAACCCCACTAAGTCCTAAAGTGTTACTTCCTTTTGTTCAAAGCCACTGAACTAAAGAACACTTGAAAGGACAACATCAGTGACTGCAGCAGTGTGTCTGGAAATACTGCAGAGCTTTTCACACCGAAGGCACTGTGAGGGAGATAAGCCCCTGAAACTCTTCCTTGCTCATCTTGTGCACCAGCCAGGCTGTGTGCAGGCAGCCCCAAGGGAAAACTTATGCCCAGGAAAAAACAAGTGACTCTCAGGTACTGCTAAAACAGAAAACTTATTAAAAATATCCAATTAAACTTCTGTGTTTTCCACCTAAGCAGGCATGCCCAAAGATGTAGAGCCTTTCTGGAGAGAAGCCAGCTCACCCAGACAGGTGAGTTTCCAGGTCCCCACCTGCAAAATGGCAAGGAGCCAGTGGCTCTGGCAGCGTGACAGGGAATGGCACCCAGGTGGGGAGACACTGTCTGGCTCAACTTTTGCTAAGCTGTCCTCATACATTTAACAAAATAAGGAGATCAGCACAAGTCCTCACTGAATACTTTAACCATGGCTTGCAAAACCTCCTGGCCACCGTGGGGACAAAGACACACCAGAGCAGAACACAGAAGCTGGTCCCAGGGGCCCTGCCAGCAGCTGCCCTGGGAACTGAGGAGTGGCAGGGGACACACTCGTACACTACAGGGCAGCCACCCACCACTGAACAACAGTGCACGCTCTTGGCCCTGCCACCTACCCAACTAATTCCTGGGCACACACACTCCTGTGCAGCCTAAGGATCACTCCCAAGAGATTACTTGGCATATTGCAACTTAAGGGTTTTCCAGAACAGAAACACACTGCTTGTGCCAGCCAGTTTCAGCACCTGACAACACTGCTGAATGCATTTAATTTACTGGTGAAACCCATGGAGCCTAAGGAATTACTGATGGGAAAGTGTTTAGAAAATGCAAACAACAATGTCAATATAAAAAGAATATTAGAGGTAAAAATGCAGTGGCTCAAAATAAAGGTCCCTTTAGCTCAATAAGCTTCCTCTAACCTGACAGACTCTTAGAGAAAGAATATGATGAAAAACAGGGAAAGACAAAACATTTCCTTGCTGGCATATGAGCTAAGGTGCTGTAAAGCTGTTTGAAATGTGGTAGCTTGGGTATAACTATCCCAACATCATTTATAATGCTGTACAGGTATAGGTAGCAGAGGGAATATAGTCTCAATTACATTAATTTTAATTAAGCTGTTCTGAATGAATAATATGAGGCATGATAATTCAGTAGTTTTGAATACCTTAATAAAAGCTGTGGAACATTTCTGAAACATGTCTTAGAGCAGAAAAGGAAGTTTCAGCTTTGTATATAATTTATTTTTCTTTGCACAGTTGCATACACCTTTTTAATGGGCACTTCTATGTATTGTTCCTGCCAACTCTGTCTCTCACCATCATCCTGACAGGTCCTTTATGTGGTGTAGAATACATTGAGTTAAATAAAGAGACTTAATTTGTCTTAAATGGAAATTAATAAAGCAGTCTCTCACAAACACACCATGAATTCAATTACATTTTGTACCCTTGCTGCAAATCTCTATTTGTATTCTGTAAAAGAATATTATGGCTAGCATTTGACAAAATGAAGAAGCCTTTCTTAAATTCTCCCTGAGTGTTCTGAAAGAAGCATATCTATTTATTATTTACATTTTCAGAAATGTGAGTAAATATGTATGCATATTTCAGGCCTCGATCAAGGCACAAAATACAATCCATGCAGACATTTAATCCTGGAAGTGACACAGTTTACATCTATTTTCCTGTATATGTAATGCACACTGAATTTATCATCAACCTTAACAACACTGCTGCCAAGAAGCATCTGCTCTAAATGATGAAGCAGCAATGCCAGGTGCTCATTTTGGAGCCCTGATCTCAGGTTTTGGAAAAGCAGCAACACCACTGCTCATTTGGCTCTGCAAGCCAAGGCTGAGCCATCACACTGCCACGGCCACCGCAACCGTCACTGCTGTCACCAGGATTAGCCTGCACCCAGATACTGTCCCTGGGCCAACTGCTCACCTCTGTCTTCCTTATGCCACCATCTCCACACTTCGGATGGACAGCTGTCTCACCAGATGGTGACAGTCACTTAAGATCACTGGATCTTAGTGATTTCACTTTTCCCCTCCCTGTGCCTATGAAACTGTCAGTGGTGCCTCTCCTCCCCTGGGGCTACTGCTGGAACAAACGTGTTGTGCTGCTCAGGGCAGCAACAGAAGGAGCCCAGGCCCCTCCTAACTGGGTTCAAAACATTTGGCTTGCTGGATGAGACCCCATTTAAATGAACCACAGAACACAAGACTGCCAGGGAATGAGTCCTGGCCCAGGGCTGGGGAGTGCTGGACGTAAAGCCACCCCTGACATGGAGTGGGGGGACCTCGAGTGAGGAGCACAGACACACGGCCAGCTCACACCCCAGCTGATCCTGCTGGGAACAGGCAAAGGAGGGAGGAAAGGGGCTCAAGCAGCAGCAACCTTCCAGAAGCCTATGGGAACACCAGTAATTCTTACCTCCCTGTTTTGGGAAATTGTTTTTGCTTTTTTCCTTCCTGGATCCTTACGGAAAAAAAAATATGTTGCTTTCTCCACCCCCACACAGCCCACTGAAAGAATTAGAACCTATTAAGCCCTGCTTCCAAAGCTTTTATCATTTCAGAGCAGGTTGAGGAGTTCAGTGCACCAACAAGTATTCCTCCAGCCCTTTCCTCCCACTCCTAGAAAGTATGTACCACCTCATCCTCTGAACCGAGTGGTCAGAGGGCTGGAAAGCTCTTGCTGTAGAGTGAAACTCTTTCAAGTTGTTAACAATACTCCCTCTTCTTGCTCAGAAAGCAACTTTCAAGCTGTAAACAATGTAAATGCCCAAGAGCATAATCTGTTTAAGGTCTGAAATGATGCAGTGAAGAGGTCACTTGGCCCCTGGAAAGGAACCAACAAAAGAAAGGACCATGAGGGAGTATTTGGTGACATTTACATCTCAGAGCAAAGAGAAATCATGACTTTCCCACCACTCAGCCATGGACGACCCCTCTGTTCAAGTGAATATATATCTTTCTCTCACTAATAACAAGATAACAGTGAACAAGAATCAGTGCTTTTATTACAAATGCAGCTCTAATGAAGGGTACTTCAGCTCAGAGTGCTGATAGGAGTAACTCAAATCAGAAATACTGTGGAAAGATAATTAAATCCTAACATTTTCTGCATAATTCTGCATGCTGAGAGAAATCTCAAAACATAAGGGCTATGTTTTATTTCTACAGTATTCTAGAAATACCTGCAATTACATGCAGTAGATCCTTTTGCTAGTGCATAATCAAGCAAAAAAACCCACTCATCTGAGAAGTGGTCAGTGATTCAAACCTGACCTGCTGGAATGTCTCACTGACTACTGACACAGATCCGTAGTCAAATAAAATCTTGCAATTTGGGTTCTTTTTTTTTAAATCCTCTCTTGCTAAATTCTGGATTTTACACTGGGATATGAGTACTATATTAAGAGGGAAAACATATTCTCGTATTCTGGAGCTTTTACTGCCTAAAATAGCTTATAAAATAACTAAAAGCAATAAAAAAATTAAAATCAGTAAGTTTTCTAAAATAACCTATTTAAGAACAGGTTTAACACCTACCATGAGGGGGTATTTGTTTTTACTGTTAAGGAGTCACATCTGTAAGCCAGACAACAGGATTTAAACAAGTCCCTCCTAGAGCTGCTGCATCTGCTGAGAGTGCTGAGTGACTGGGAGTGACGATTTCTATTTGAATTTCTATTTCTATTTTTCTATTTGAATTTCGATTTCTATTTGAATTTCTATTTCTATTTCTATCCTGCATGACAGAGTCATCCCACTGTGTTTAAAAGCACTGGGGTGGGCCAGGCTACTTCCCACCAAAGGCTGTTCATGCCATTTATCTCTCTCCCAATGTAATCTGAAGGCATCTCATAAACTCCTTTTACCAGGAAACTGCCTTTCTTCCTTTCTTCTAAAAGCTGTTTCTTGTTTATATTATTGTGAATATTATTATAATTGCTTTTTTAGTTAATGAGGACAAAACACACACCCTTCCCTTGGTTCTATGGACAGCAATTATCTCAGTGTCTGGACATCATCTAAGTGAAATGAGCAGCTTACATGCTTCAGGTGGTATTAAACTCAAATTAACAACTTAACTCTTTTAAAGAGTTAAGATGTCATCAGGTCAAATCCTCATCTTCATTTTAAAAGATTTACAGGGTTCTGAGGGTATTTAATCTCAAGTGCAAGGACAGAAAATGTGAACCTGTAGTGATATACCCAGAAACCTGAATGCCTTACTCAGCCACAGCTTGTGTCATGCTCATAGACTGCTCATAAATACACTGCCTGGGGATAACCTATTTTGGGAATTACAATGCCTTCCTGACAGATGTTAAAAACTCTATACTGGACAGTCCTGAATAGACAGTAATTCCTCTACAGCCACTGAATTTTCCATGTTTCATCAGACATCAGCAGCACTCTTGCCTTTCCAAGAAGGTTCAGCTCACATTGTTTCAATACAGCTGATATTCTCTGTCTGGCTGGTAAGAATGCTGGGTTTCCTCCTGCTGCCCAAAACCTGTAAATTATTCTTGTAATGGTGCCCTACAGTGACATATATTGTCTCTTCTGGAATTGCAGCTTTAAAATGCAAATGACACAAATGCACAAAGGAAAGAAATTAATCAAGTAACACTGCTTAATATCAGCTGAGTCTCAGCCATTGACTTTTATTATAACAATAACTAATGCTATCATCTACACTATTTTGGTAATAAATAACAGTAAACTGTTATTCCATGTACAGCTTAACCACTCTTCACGTTGTACTAGGCCTGTCCACCTGAGTGAAAAAGCCAACAGTGTCTCTGCAAATCAACAAGTGCGAGGTACCCAGGGCACCACAATACTACTGACTGCATCTAGACCCAGTGGCTGAACACCACAGCATGTGCCAGCATCCCTGTCATCAGACCAGATGACATGATCTTTGGGAGTTTTAGAATGGAGTGTCTTTTCTACAGCCTGCAAACACAAAAATGCAAGAAAGGATTTAATGTACACCTGGTTCATCCCATTATGGGATTGAGACATGAGTGGAGTTTGTGGTCAGAAAGTTCAGAAACCTTTTATGTACTCTGGTGAGAAGCAATCATAGAAGAAGACAATCCTAAAATAAATAAGCTACAAAGAATTTCAGAAAATAATAATAAAAGGTGTCCATTTGCAAACAAAGAGTGCAGTTACCTTAAGCAAAATGTCCCCATGCTGGCAATATTCTGTAACAGAACAGCCCTTCATTCTCTCTAGAAGAGCCTCCTGATGCTAATACACCTGTGCTCTCATTTTCAAGGGATGCCAGGTTAACTGCTACCCCTAAGTTCTACCTCTCTGCCACAGTTATGTTTACTGTCTGTTAGGTGTGTGCTGCACAGGGCTCAATCACACAGAAAGATGGCTTCCTCTACACTAACTACTGGCCAAGGCTGACTGAACCCAAGCAATCTGATTTTTTGAAATGGGCTTGAAAAGGACATGAGTGAATAATCAACCTTTAAAGAGAGGCTGTATGGAAAATCTCACTGGATTGCAGTAGAACTCAAATGCCTGATGTGTGCACTAGGCACGGGTCTTACTGGTGCAAACATAGAAAACAGCTGCATATGAATAAAACTTCATAATAAATACATGATTTAGTGGTTGCTAATACAAACTGTAATGGCAGTTCAGCCTCTCCAGGCAGCATTTCAGAAGGACAAATCAAGATACACAAACCAAAGAGGATGAAGCTGGTCAGCCTTGGTCACTGGGAGTTAGAAGCTCACAAGAGAAGCCAGCCACAGGACCAACACAGCAGCTGCTGCTGAAAGCTCAGAAGTGCCTTCCAGCATTCTCCCACCTTGTGTTAAGCAATTCTGACATTTCTTTCATGTAATCCATAGAGAACTACCCCCCATTCTCTAAATTAAATGGAGAACTGTCACCAGTGCACTGCAGCCTGCAAGAATGAGGCTGGTTTTCACCCTCTTGCCTTGCCTTGGTGAATTAGGAATGATAAACAACATTTCTGACTGCATCCTGCTACTGCAATTACTGTTCATGGTGACACTAATGCACCTTGAGGACACTTGTACTGACATGACGTGACACAGGAAGGCTGGAGGAGGGGACACTAACAGTATGGCATGACAAGCCAAGTCCTCCTGGGCCATCATAGCAAAGGTTGGAGTCATTCTCAGCTTAAAGGCAAAATACTGCTATTCGGAGCTAAACTGTCTGACATTAAATGTTCACTCTCAGAAGATAATCGGAAAAAAATTGAGCAAACTCAGACCACTTTGTGATTCCTGTTCCTTTTGTCTCTGCCCTCGTGCAAAGGTCCGTGGTCTCCAAGACAGAGAAACAACACAAATTCCCTTTTCAGCGATGCCCTGGAGCCATCATGAAGGATGAAAAGGGGGTGTAAAAGAACAGTGTAAAAAGAGCAGATCTGCTGCAGAGGAACTAATTTTGGAAAGAAAAGCAGCTGGAGCAGTTCTTGATTCTTTGAAGACTTTCAGGAGGAAGTTAGAAGAAAATAGGAGTGGTTCATAATGGTGTAAATACAAACCAGGGATGTCAGCTTCTGATCCTTTGAAGCTCATGTATAATGATTTTTACTACCTTTCCTACTTCAGCATTTATTTCTTCTTTATGTTTTTAACTTACATGATTCTTTTTTAATTTAATCTATACCAACATTTAATTCCTGCTGCCATTTCAATTAAACATCAAACAATTAAATCACTAATTATAGACAGCTTATTATGTACCTTTAAGTAGCCATAACTTAAGAGTAAAAATTGCTCAACTTGAGTAAATTTTTCATTAACACTGATAAAATGCTACATTGTTTAAATAATAAAGAGCAGTCAGGAACAAGCACCTTAAGTGTCCTAAAAGGAAAATCTCTGTTAGAGAGAACCACAAGTTGGAAATTTTTGATACACAAATATAATTTCAATCAAGTATTTAAGAAGCATCTTTATAACCAGCTATGTTTTACTAAAGGAGCTCCAAGAGAATTTGAGAATACTTCCTTTATAGGCAGATTATTGTATCATTTCTTCCTGTAGATTCTTCCTCCTGTCTCTGATGCAGTCCCAACTGAAGAGGTTACACGACTGTGCACAGCACATACCTCCCTTTAGTAGTACTAAATAATGCTCCCCAGTAATTTAGCTTCATTTTTATTAATACCCAGACCTCCAAAGATAGAAAAATGAACCAGTAAGTCTCACTTGAAATTCACCTATTTTAGCAAAATGTAATGCAACAATTTGGAGGTGTGTGAATTGGATATGTGAAGATTAATATTACTCTTCTTTCTTGGAGAAGTGTCTCTTACATCTCAGAGGCAGGTAAGAAATGTTACCTTGTGTCAGGATTCAGCTTCCTCGTTCACTTAAAAAAATTAAGCTTTCAGTAATTTGTAAGAGTTTAAATCAGACATAATCATCCTGTAGCAAATTATGATGTACTGGCATGTACAGTACAGAGATAGATGTGATGTAACTCTCTACATGTATAGAGAGTTACATCACACAGCACAATTATTCCATATTGGATAAGTGTAGAAGTTGGAAAATGGAAATGAAAATTCTTGAGAGCATTGATGTACTCGGTCCCACTTTATTGCATATACACGCTTGCCAAATTCATGCTTTCTACCAGATTTTTAAAAAGGCATACATACTAAGCTCTTTACTAGCTTCTTTATATGAATTAGAAACAAAATTGGGATCCTAATGGAGGGTAAAATAATAAGATATAATGAGTATGCAATAGAAAATCGACTTTAATAACATCTTCTCAGATAATATATTACTGAACAGTCTGAAAAGACTTCAAACATCCCATTATTACCATTTTGACCCGAGGCAAAGCAAAGCACTGAAAATACATCAAGGGTTCTGTTCAAGACTAAACGGGTTATACTTGTATTATGCAGTTTGTGTGAGAGTTAGGCAATGGTGATTACACTCAGTTCAAAAATAAAATAAATCTGTAGGTTATTCAGGAGCACTTTCATCAAAGCTTCACCCATGTGGCAGGACACAAAGAGTCACCTTGTCTAGTCTCTTTTGTACATACATAAGAACACCTCCGTTTACTCATAAAAATACGTATTATGCATACTTTTCTAAAATCAGCATTGCTTTCACACTAATGACTGTTTGGTCTCAGATCTAAAATAAACAGAACAGTCCAGGTAGAGGACTGCTTTTTTGGAGATTTAATGCTCCTGAAAAGAAAAGCAGCAGGAGAAAAAGGAAGTTCACAAGTAAGTAAGAAACAAAATCTGCCTGAACATGTTCCTTCTTTGTGCAGTAAAAATAAGGCTTGTCTTAAACTTCTGACATTTGGGTGATACTCACAGTGATAAAATTCAGTTAAACTAAATGCAAACTGACTTCAGCAGTCACACATCTTCTGAACTGCTGACCTGAATCTATCAGGACACTTTTCTCCCTTATTACCTTTTCACTTCTTGGTATTTAAGAGTACTGTGGCTGAAACAGGGAACTAGCAGAAGAAAAGCAGTTGCAACAGGACTTTAGGTCCGACCAACAACAGTATCAGCAATACCACGCAATCTGTGGATCAAAGGCAGCTGAGGAGTCAGAGTGCAGTTCAATTAACAGGCAACTATTTGAAGACCTACCTGTATTAAAGGGATGTCTGCAAGAGCAATTACCATTTGTCCTGAAACTTTTAAATCACTCACTTTAAGAGCAGAAATATGAAGGAGACACATGGGGCAATATGTTGTAATTAAATGTCAAGTCCCTACTTGTCTGCTTTTGCATTTGGTTAGCCTGAACTTACACATTTTATATCCCTTTTTGGCATACAAAGCTGCATTCTGGTTAATTTTTAAACCAACTGCTGCCACACTGCTAATACTATAAAGAGAAAAAAAATCTTTACACTGCGTCGTTTCATTTTATATCACTTTTCTAAAATATTTTTAGCATGCTTGAACTGCAGAGCACCATAGAGATACCTGAGTTTGCTTGAAATAGATTACACTGGCATAATTAGACTGTTTTCAGCAGCTAAACTAGAGTTTAGCAGGTGGTAATTTAAGCTATTTTTCACCATGGCAAATAAGCCTGCACAGAATGCTAGATCTGACAGTCCTAATGCTCAAGCTGGTTTATGTGCTGTACAAATGTAACCTCCTTATGAATGCAGCATATTTACTGATATTTCTTTCAGCAAAATAGCTTAATTTTTATTATACCCTCTATTATTTATTAACACAACCATTAAAATCAAAGAGTTAGCTATTAAATGGCCTGCCAAGCAGCCTACACTAGAGCATAGATTAACCTATTTTATCTTGTAGATGTGCTTCTGTTAATAAATTCCAAAGCTGCTAAAAAATGAAAAAAAAAAAACCCTCCACCAGAGAGGCACATCTGAAGTCATAATAAGCATGCAATTTGGGTATTCAAAATGACATCATGACAGCTGCTATGCCTTCTAAGTATTGAAAGTGCTTTAAAAATAAAGCAGTGGTAACACAGTTTGGCAAATTGCTTCAACTGGCTTCCCACCATCCAAAAGTCAACATTAACAGCAGCTTGGTTTGATTTTTTCATGTGCCTTTTGTAAAGCAGATTAGACAGTGAAAAGATTCAGGATTATTTTTTTCTAACTTCTGTTCCAGTCTTTCAGCAAAAAGATTGTAACAATACACCCAAATTACTTTATAAACCCAGTGTACATTCCAAATGTGCTAAATGAAATAAATTTCTTTTCTACTGCATGTTTGAAATGTGTGCCTTTTGTATTTCCCTTGCAGAAAATTTTAACATCGGTGAAAGCTCTGCCTCTCTCTTTGACTTAATTTTGATTTGCTTCTTCTGGAAATCTTTGCCTTAGCAAATCATTCAGTTGAAAGAAAAAAATAAAATAAAAGCACCAAACATCTGGTAGATATGCCTTACCTAATGACTGGTAAAGCTCAGTCATCTTGGGATGATCCCAGCAGGTCGTTTGCGTCTCATGGCTACAACACAAAACATGAAAGTTAGTAAAGAGAATTTCTCTCTCCATCTCACAGCAGAGATGCAGGCTGCACATCAGAGCACGGTGCCAGATCTGTGCCCACTGCCTGGGCTGCCCTGGCAGGGGGCTCAGCAGTGCCAGGCGTGTCTTTCTTCAAGGAGAGGCATTAACCTGGAGCGCTTTATTCAGGCAAGGACTCATGAAATAAAATTAAAATTTAATTAGTGCTAATTAAAAAGACAGCAAGTATGTCAATGTTTTGAGGAATTTGCAAGCCATCAATTCTTAAGAACTCATTGCTTTGTACCGGTCATTCTCCAGTTGCTGCAAACTAAAGGACAGACATTTCAGAGGGCTTAGTTCTTGAAAGAGTTTCTGGAAACTCTGAGCAGACACTGAGATCCGTATTTGACATCCTTTCCCCTACATGCTCTCTCAACCCTTTCCCATGTAGTAGTAAGAACCACCCAATGCAGTGGGTCCAATCCTTCCTTTCAGTTCAGACACTTGTGATAAATTCCCTGAGCCACAGCCTTCTGATCCACCAGCAGCTTACACCGCTTCCCAGGGCAATGTTGCACCCCACAGTGACAATCTCATCTAGCAAAGACTCTTGGCTGCTCTGCTTGTTTCCTGGGACTCCCAGGCCCTTTCCCTGGCCCTGGAGGTCCCTGTGCAGTGTCTGGCAGCAGAGCTGTTGGGAAGCCAGGGAAAAGCTGGAGCGGGGTTATGAAATGCTGCAGTATGACCAGAATGTAAATTGGAGAGTCTCTGCATTGAGGTCAGCAGCCTCCAGCTTTGCAACACAACGTGTTGCCGAAGGACAGGCAGCGTGAGAAAGTCAACAGAATGAAGTGTTAGTGGATGTAGTAGCAACTCATGTCTCCTAAGGTTATACTTTTTGAGTTTGTTTTTTAATGACAGCATAGCTAACATGATTATGTTTCCATTAACATAGAGGGCTTGAAAGAAAATTCTCCTTATCTGTCCTGTAGCCAATAAAGTCCGTTCAAGGCAAACAGAATTCAGCTGTATTAAGAGACAACTGTGAGTCTCCATTAAAGAAAATAGGAACATGTATGTAGCATACCATTACTAGCAAATACATTTGCCATTTCTGTACTTAAAAGCAGACATACAGGCTTCAACATGCACACATCATTCTGGAGAACATATGCAGAAGAGCATGACCTGACCCACAGCACTGTGGAGCTCCTGGAGCACACAGCTTCCACCTCCAGGAGACCAAACCACCACCCAGCAGCACCTGTGGGCTGCACTGTGCCCTGGAACATTGACACAACAAGGTTGTTTCAGAGAACAAACAGTCCTTAAGTTCTCATTTTGAGGCACTGATGTTCCCAAGTGCACATTTACCCTTTATAGACTAAGAAGAGGTAAAACTTCCAATGTATCACTTCAACACCACATCTACTCAAGGAAAAAGAAAGTTGTGCCAGGTTTTTTTAGTACGATTTAATTTTGGCCTTAAAAGACAGGCTATTTATTTGATTCCTGTGAATACTTACTGCCCCAGTAACCTCTATATGTTCAGCAGCTTACTATATATAATTTTTTCAGATTTTGCTCTCTAACTACAAGAAAGAATGAAAGGGATCACAAGCACTAAGCATAAGAAAAAAACTCAACTGTAGAGCTGCCCTAGTTGAGCACAGGGTTTCAAACAAGCCCTGTCTCAGCATTCCCAACCCTTGTCAATTCCTGCAGTGGTTGAAGGCAGTGAAAATGGGAGAAGAACACCATAAGAATAAACCAGTCTTGTACTTTGCTCTGTTAAAAACGAATCCTGCACAGAGAGATGGATGCAATTGTATTCAGAAATCTCAGCCTGGTGTGGGTTTTTTTTTTTTTTTTTTGGTTGGTTGGTTTTTATTCCCAGAAGCTAGGTAGCTTCAAGTGAAAACCTGTGGATCTGGGCCACCTGCATCTGAGCTCCTGCATTTCCCATCCTGCTTGGAGTGGGCAGGTTCTGCAGGGAGAATGCAACACCAGAACCTTTTATCACACCCAGGTATAAAGCGTATTTTTGAAGAAAAACAGAAACAGTTCATGCCTAAAAACTCAACTGTAAGAAGCCTCTTCTGATACAGCAGCATTCCAAAGGAAAAGATGGAAGTGCATTCATGGCAGAAAACCCCGTAGCCAGAAATGTCCCGATTCAGGTGAACAGCCGCAGACCCAAACAAACATTCACACCTACAGACCTACAGGGGCTGCAGTTTGTTTGCACCCAGGGTCAGTCTCAGATCAATAGTTCCCCAGGCATGAGCTTGGCCAGCCTGACTTGCTTCCCCACAGGCAGACAGCCCCAGAAGCGGGGTATATTTGAACAGGAACTGTACCATGGTTTGTATGCTGAATCACGCAGCAAAAACGAGAAAAAGAATTTATGTGAACAGTTACAAGAAACTGATTTCCCATGAAAACGTTTAAAAGCCATTAGATATCTGGTAAAGGTGAATATATATACATAGGATTATGGACATATTCCATGCTTGTGTGGGATAGAAGAAAAAAGGGATTCTTTGTATGAAAAACCCATACAAAAAAATCAAAGTTATGCCAATGAGTAATTTACTGAATTTTTTATTTTTATTTTTTATCGTAATGCCTAACCACGTACCAGTGAGTTTAGCGTGTATGGTTTAATCTTATAGCATTTACTAGTGCTGAAAGTACACAACTGCTTTTGTAAGACCTTGTAAATAAAATTCTCTTTGCCAAAGAAACACTGGACTCCAACTGGTTTCAGATATTTTTAATACCAGTAACCCCAAACCTCTACTCAGTGTGGTTTTCTTTCATAGTATAAGATTAATTATCACGGGAAATGCACATTTTGTAAAGAATAATTTAATCCGCTTCATGTTCAAGTAACAAACACTGAATTTGCAGGGCCGGTACATTTCCCCTTTCGCTTTAATTTGAAAATTCATTGCAACTTAGGGGAAATATTCCTTTCGTAAGACCATAAAATCAAGCCAGTAGAGCCCCTAACTCTTGCCCCAGCAGCTCCCTAGCAGTGAGCACCCATGGGGCAGAGTGCCCTGCAGCTGCTGGATCCCACCCTGGCAGGGACCACCCAGCTCCCAACCCTGGCAATGGGCTGGCCAGCCCTCAGCACCCCTCTGTGCTCCTGCAGGAACAAGCAAAGGCTTGGAAGGCAACTCTAGAGGTTGAGTGGCCGTACGGAGCCAGGGCAGACTTTGCTGGTACTTTACATGCAGAACACAAGAAGGCTGCAGATATTTTGCTCCAGCTAAAAGGCGTTCGCCTCTCAACATCTTCAGCTCGGAAAATTATCAACTATTCTGCACACAAGGGCAGCTCCAGGAAAGGTTAGATTCCATCAAGGCTATTCTTCCTAAGCCTCTTTGCCATTTTCAAAGGCCATTTAATTGTGAGCTCTGGGGTTGGACCGGTGGGGGAGGATTTGTGTGTATGCCCTTCTTGTGAGCACCGTCTGAAGTGAAATGCCAGCTCAGCAGTTTCAGGCAGCCTCAACCACACTTGGGAATGCTGTAGCATCCTTAATAGATCTGCAGCAAAGTGTTTGCCAGAGTTTCAAACTCTGGTGAACAAGGCCCTTTACAGTCTGCAAGTCAGGAAGACATCAAAAGTGTAGTCTGAGTCCTCTTGACTAGCAGCAGCTGAAGCAGAGTAAGAGTATGTGCAGAAATAAGTACTCAAAATGCTTTTCCAACAAGCCACCAACACAAAAAGACATTGGCACACACAGCTAGCAGTTTTGCAATATTGCACATGCTCAGAAGATATATCTTTCAATTTGGCTCTACATTTAGGTCAACTAAATTGATCACTAGCTTTTAAATCAAAGGCATTCTGAAACAAAGAAAAATATAAGTGCACTCACTTGGCTTATTTTCCTCTTTCTCACCTGACCTGAGCTGCAAAAGTGGAAAGGAAATTAAAACCAGGCCTGAAAAGAAGATGAGCAGCAATGGCCAGTGGTGACACCTTGGTGCAAGTGTGACTGGCACGCTAAACACACTGATAATTTGGTGGGATGAAAGCACAGTGTTCACTTGATACATCCTTTGGGAACCACAGGACCACTTCATTAAAGGGTGATTATATTATATTAGCAAGGATAATTTTTATGTAGGGAATTCTGTCACACTATGCCTGTGTGAACTCTGTTTCTGCCAACAGCAGAGAGATTTGTCTCTCATCACTGTCAGCAGAGCCAACAACACACAGGATTGGAAACCTGAAATCAAGAGATGATATCCTAACACACACTGGCTGAATTACAGTTTCCTTGTTATGACTTGATCAGTCTGGACAAAATACAGTTATTTTTTCTTCTTTCTTTTTATATTACTTCTGAGCAACACCAGCAGCAGGAGGAATTGAAAGCAATGCTCCCCCACACCCTAATTCTTGCACAAATCCCCCCCCACATTCCTGCACCAGCCACGCTGTAACATTCACAAATCTTTTAACTGTTTTTGATTGCATCTCTTCTCCCTCACCCCTTAAAAAAAAAAAAAAAAAAAGAAAAAAAGGTCCTGTGTATTCACTGCTCAGCTCCAGAGCAGAATTTTAGGCTGCAACTGCAGAGTCCTTTTTAAACTCTTACAGCTCACTTCATTAGTGATACCAGAGCCAGTTCTGCTGCACTTCTCCCCACACCCTTCATTAGCAAATGCGACATGAACAACATGTGCAAACGCATAGACGTACACAGAATAAAAAATTCTATCGCATAGCCATAAATAGTCACATATACTCACAAAAAAGTGCCAAAATTATAGTGGTATTGTACAAAGCTCTGAACTCATCTCGTTTCAAACAACCCGATTTACAATACTTCTCACCTTCTGTCTTTACAATGAATCAAATGTTACTCCAACCACCTTATGACCGTTGTCAAAAAGCCAAAGTAAACATGATAGTTGTTTGGATTTTACTAAACTAACCTAAATGCAACTGAAAGAGCTTTTATGAATAGACACTACCTCCCATTTAAGAGAAAAATATTTTCAACAGAAGATGACAGTGATTGCAAAGAAAGACTTAATATTTCTCTTTCTACAGTGCTTCATTAATTCCTAAGCTATAACAAGTTAGTGCTATGGAAAGTATTAGCAATGTAAAAAGGTGGCACTCCTTTGTGCTTTACAAAGAACTACTGTTTTCATCTGTAAATCTAGAGACTACTGATCTGTGCAGAGATTACTTCTGTTTAAGCCAAGGATCAGCGTCTCTTCAGCAGGAATTTGACTTTAGCCTGTTTTATTGGCTTTTGCAAGATTTATCAGACTGTTGAAGGCAGGCACCGATACATATTAAAGTTTCTTGCCGATACTGGAAATGAAAAATAGGAGAAGGGCCAAATATCAGCTGTCAAGTACTGAACAGTAACCCTTTTTTTCTCCCGTTGATGTTAAACATTTATTTTGTCTGCTCTGTCAGGGGAAAAGATTCCCGCTCAGTGACTTGGTTTGGGTGAGCCTTGCCCCCCCCGGCTTGTCACTCTCGGCTGATCTATTTGCTTTCCAAAGCCTCTCCTCTCCACTTCTGCCAAAGCAATTTCACTGCAGGGTCTTGTCAAATCTAGGCTTAGACAAGCGATGGCCTTGAACAATTCTTTAGTGCTAAAAAGGTCAAAGATCCCTGATATAACCAGGTTCCTCGTTTCCCCAGCTCTGCACACAACACACCTGCAAAAACCACCTCTGTGCCCAACTCCAGTGCAAGACACCTCCGGTGTCCCAGGCTGCAAGATGTTTTACAGCAGCTATTAAAAGGCAATATAAGGTGCCATATAGCAACAAGAAATACAGCACTTGCAGTGCAACCGCCCGGAGGGAATCCCCTCCCAGCCTCTTCTACCTATTAACTTGAAAGATCACTTCTAAGCATGAAATTACGGGGGAGAAAGAAGCCATACACCCCCGAGCAGGTTCGCTTTCAGGAATTCCGCTGAAGTTCACGCCCGGCCCGAGCTGCCCCACAGGCGATGTTCAGCGCAGGTGACGCCGTGCAGCACCGCGCTACCCCCGGAACCTGCGGAGCAACGAGGCGAGCCCCGCGCATCGCACCCCGCCGGCACCGCCGCCGTTCCCTGGCGCGGCTTCTGCCCTCGCCAGCCCGCACAAGCACAGGTACAGGCACCGGCACAGGTACAGGTACCGGCACAGGCACAGGCACCGGCACAGGTACAGGCACCAGTATAGGCACAGGTACAGGCACCGGTACAGGCATGGGTACAGGTACAGGCACCGGCACAGGTACAGGCACCAGTATAGGCACAGGTACAGGTACAGGCATGGGTACAGGTACAGGCACCGGCACAGGTACAGGCACCGGCACAGGCATGGGTACAGGTACAGGCACCGGCACAGGTACAGGCACCGGCACAGGCATGGGTACAGGTACAGGCACCAGTATAGGCACAGGTAGAGGCACCGGTACAGGCACAGGTACAGGTACCGGCACAGGTAGCGCCACGCGTGCGTGCCGCTCACACCGCCATCTCCTACGTGTGCCAACGGGGCGAATCCAGCGCCCAACTACGGCCTCGGGAACGGGGAAAAGGCACAGAACCAAACGCCCTTTCAAGTTCCCAGAAGAAACCCGGCGGCAAGTTGCGATTTCCCGTGTAAGCGATGACAGGTACGGCCGCCCGCCCGGCGCAGACGGCGGCCGGCCACGCCGCTCGCCGCCGCGGAGCGCGGGATGGCCCCGGGCCGCGCCCCCGCCCGCCCCCGCCGGCACCTGCCGCCCGCGCCCCGCATCGCCCTTACCCCCGGAGCTGCTCCCTCATGGCGGCGGCGGATCGGCGGCGCCGCGGAGGCAGAAACAGCGCGTCCGCCCAGCCCAACCGCTCAGCGCCACTGCGGCCGCCCCGCCGGCAGGGAGGGACGGCGGCAGCGAGGGAGGGATGGAGGGAAAGGGAGAGGGAGCGGGAGAGGGAGGGAGGAGGAGGTGGCGCTGCCCGCCCCGCCCCGCTCCCGCCCGGCGGCGGTGCCGGCGCTGCCCGCCCTCAGCTCCGAGCCTCCCCCCTCATCCCGGCTGCGGGGCGGCTGAGGGCACCTCGCCCCTCCCCGGTCTCCCCGGCGCTGTGCAGCTATTCTGGAGGAAGCCCTCGGGGTTTCCTTTGACTTCCTTTTTATTTTTTGGGTGTTCTTCGCCCTGGCGCTGGCCGGCCGGCCAGAGAGAGGCGTGTGCTGAGAGGCGGCAAATCAGTTCGTCTTCAGCGGGCTTGGGAAGAAAACTTAGCTAAAATATGCACCGAATCTAGACAGATTTGAAATGGGCCTTAACTTGCACTTCCCCCCCCCCCCCCCCTTTTCCCTCAGCGTTTAATTTTGGTGCTTAAAATGCTGAGTGGTTTATTCATGAGTGCAATCAGGTAATTTCATTTCTAAGGGCTTGCCTTGGCCCTGCAGGGAAGGAAGGGTGAGCTTCTCCCCTGGATCTGTCAGTGCAGAGGAAACAGTTCTGCTCACACCGAGTTCCTGTTGCAATGTTTCTTTGCATTAATTCCTACGCAATATGCATTACACAAACCATGCATTACAAAAAGCCAACAATCTCCTTTTGCTGTCAAGCACTTCAAATCAGCGTGGCCAGTCTCCCCTAATGAAGGCTCCCAGTCCTTCCCATAACCAAGTAGTTTTTCAAGCCTTACATATTGTGATTTCCTGGTAAAGCCAACCCAAAACCAATGTCTTTCAAATCAGATTCATAGAGTTGTTTTGGTTGAAAGGGACCTTAAAGAGTATCTAGTTCCACCATCCCTGCCACTAAACCAGGTTGCTCAAGGCCCTATCCAGCCTGGAAGACTTCCAGGGATGAGGAATCTCCAACTTCTCTGGCAACCTGTTCCAGTGCCTCATCACCCTCACAGCAAAGAATTTCTTCCTAATATCAAATTGAAGTCTTTCAAATGCACAGAAGAATCTCCCTGTTTTTACACTGGGAAGATGCACACCTAGAAGCATGGAAAAATCATCCCACCCCTGTTACATGGATGTCAGTAGGCATTGAAGTTGGAGGGTGTTAGCCTAAGCACCAGGAAATTTAGGGTTCCCCTTGATGCTCTAGGTAGTTGGATTATCTGATTTTAAGAAAAGTTTACCAAGCAGTTCAAGGAAAGCCCACAGTTTTGTTTTTTTTTCTAGAAGCATTAATGTGAGAGATGCTCAAGGTTCAACCCCTCAGGCCCTCAAGTGTAAATATAAAAATTATTTGAATTAAATGTTAAATTCTAATAGTTTCTAGATGATTTAGGTTGTTTTAACAGATCTAACTCACAGTTTTCAGTAACCTTGAATCTGTAATATTATGCCAATATGGAAAGAAAATAGAGGAGTGATTCTTGTGCAAACATAAATTGCCATGTTAAAACTCATTAGACTGTGAATTTTCCATTTAATTTAGTGGACCTGGTATTTCATCGATTGCTCTGACTATATCTTAGTTTTGACATGATAAACTGGCTGTCAATTGTGTTATATCAGCAGTCTCACATTTTTGCATGTTTGACCAAGTTTTAAGAAGTGACAAAACTCTCCTTAAGTCTAAAATAGGATGATTTTCACCCTAGTTGGGAGGAACCTCAGGGTTCCCCACAAGGAGAGAGCAGCTGCTCGTGTCATACAAAGGGAGGGGCAGCCAGAGGCCAGACGTTTCACAGCAAAAGGGGTTTGTTTTCCTTCAGAAGCATCTAGCACTGATTCCCTGATACACATTCCTTCAATTTTCACTGTTTCTGGAGCTTCCTGGCCTGCCTTAACAGAAGCTTGATGCTGCTATTATCATGCTGGTCTTCTTTCCCATACAATAGTGCCAAGTAATAAGAATTTAAAAACCGGTCTGAATTTCTCATACTTTGCATAATCTTCTTTCTCCTTGAGTTACAATTAAAGCATTGTATTCAATTAGACTCACAGCAGGTGAAAACCCCAATTAGTGAATCCATTTTCTTGGCTCTTTTTCCCTACCTTACACCCACACATCACTTTTTTTTTTTTTTTTTTACAATAAAGGGTAACTCTGAGTCATTCTCCAATTGAAAAGCAAATTAACCCTTTGATCTCCCAGCTCAAACTATTACTCACTCAAGAACATCCAGGGCAAAACAAGAATGTTGAAGGATTAAGGGATTAAGGCCTATCGACTTTATAAATTGATTTGTATAAAAAAATCTATTTAATGTAGTTCTGATTGTTGTCTCCAAATTCACCAAAGCTTTTAGCTATTTTGATTGACCTGAAAATTATATTTTTGCTGTATAATGTGCCCAAGTATTACCACTCTTACTCCAAATTACTTTTAAATACCTGTAATTTATGACATAAATATATTTTGTTTGCAGTGCAAATGGCTACTGTCTTTGGCATTTGTAACTGAAGCCAATTTTTATACCATACTTAATTTTAAGCCATTTATTTGATAAAAGATAGTCACCTCCCTATAAATAATAAAACAGGATTACAGAGTAAGCAGAGTTTTAATACCCTGTGGTGCTTTTCTAATGCAAGGGCTACTCAGTCAACTTATGCACTATATAGAGAATTTAATCAGAAGAAGAGCAGTGTTTATTTCTCCTATATTGTTCTTTTGTCCTAGACTGTATCTAATCAATGTATCTACGTCTTCAACATTTAGTAACACCAGGTGCTTAAAGGGAAATCATGGCTGCCTAAAAAATGAGGGATGATATTTAGAAGTGATCTTATTACCGCAAAACTCTTTCAGGAAAAAGGAAAAATAAAAGGATGACTTGGATTTGTAGTCAGTCTGACTGCATTGCTTGCTGTCCAAAGGGTCACTGGAATTTCTGCATTTCAGAAAGCAAATTTTTCTGTTCTACTAAGTTCTTCTTAGAATGCTGTCCCTTTTTGATGAACAAAGAGCCAGAGTCATGTACACATTAAAACAAATTATATTAACATAAAATAATTGGTTCCTAAGCATTAACAGTTGAGTATAAATCTTTGTAAGTTTTATGTACAAGATTAGCATCATCACTCATGTTACAGACAGATGTGGAAACCCAATTGCAGGAATGGTTTGGGACTTGCCTAAAACTAAGGTAGACTAAAGAGACATTTCTTTAATTTTACTGTCATTGAAGGTGAAGATAGAACATTTTCCTACTAGTTAAGTCTTACTTCCAGAGCTCTCTGAAGTGTGTAGCCTCCTTGTAAGTGTGGCTTTACCATTTCTCAGCTATCTGGACAGTGGATTACTTTGCTTTGCATTTGAGAAGATATTGTGGTATCCTGTATTGTGCTGGCTAATTTGTTATACTGTTTGAGTCTGTTTTCTTTTTCTTGGTATAAATAAATGCTAAAAATCAATTAGGATGCCACAATGCCACTTTCTTGGTTCATGTGTCTTAAATATGCTCCAAGGGCTGACACCTTCATGGTGTCTGGGAAATTGTTTATAGCTCTCTCAGAAAAGCCAAGAAGAGAATGCTGGTTTTGGATGCTGCTATGTTTGTTTGTTTGGGGTTTTTTTTGCCTTTTTGCACATTACCACTGAAAACACACTAAAATATTGTAAATGCAATGAAAAAAATAGTTTTGAAATGCTCCATTCACTGCACTGTAGATTAAAGAACTAGTAAAACATTCAGAGCTCAGTATACTTTAAATCAATCATTTACACCATAGGTACTGGGGAAGGAGCCTACCACTCCCTGTCCAGGGGGAGACCCAACCTCTGTCCCACATGAAGGATGACAAGCTGGTGCTTCTTCGTACCCAGGGCTCATTCTCTGCACTCCAAGGCAGGTAACTGGTAAATGGAGCTCTCAAGAATTTTTTTCACTGAGATATTCTTGGAATAGACAGAGGAAGATGTATCCTCTTTAAAAAAAATATTTTATTTATTTTTAAATTAATTCTGCAGTAAATATTACAGAGCTTGCAGCAATATAATGCCTAGTATGGAAAGTATTGGTACCTGGCACGTGTGGCAGGAACACTTCTGTTCCTGCTGAATGCACAGCAGCAGAGCTTTCACATTCCTTTGGGCTGTACTTGCTTTTACTACAGTAAGGACACCTGATTAAAAGTGAAATCTTAGTCACCCTACAAGATGGGTACAGTGGAGCCTCAGGAGCAGCCTGTGTGTGCCTTATGTTGCACCACACTGCATGCTGTTGCTGAAAGGTGAATGAGAGGGTGCCTGTCATTTTGAATATATTAAATATATGTATGAATTCAAGCCTGATGAGATCTTGGAAAGGAAAATTTCGAGAGGCTACATTTATTTTGTAAGGTGATAGTGACAGTGGCAGAGTGTTCAGTCTCTACTGCTACCTTGAAAAGGGGAGCAGAGTGGGACTGAGGTTGGGTATGATTGCACACATCGCTGGAAGGGGTGGATAGCACATCCTGATCCCACCAGCGCCATGAGCTCTTCAGGTAAGCTCCTGTAAATAGCAAAAGCTTTCTTCTCCCTTCCATAAGAAACCACAGCAAAGAAAGAAAATTAAAGAAGGAGTAACCCTTTCTCTTCTGGGATGGAGATGAACTGGAGTGTGAATAGTCCCAAAAACAGGAGATCGAGAAGCAAAATGCTGACATAATGCTAGAAAACTAAAAGTAGTAAAACCCCTTCTGAAGTAAGGCTTTTGGAAAGCTGAGAGGAGGAAAAAAAACCATATATATATACATATATATATCTTTATTAAAAAAGAAGATTTGAAATCTGCCAACCGAAAACTTAGGTCAAACAAAATTGCCTGCTGATTTTACAATGCACAAATAAGACTTGAAAAACTATAATTAGACCATAGTAAATTCTTGGTTTGAGGAATCTGTGTTGGCAAAATGAATGGTTATCATTATAGGGAGTAGGGTTGAGAAAAAAATGCAGTCTAATAAGGATAAATTAAACAAAGCAGCAAAGACAAACTCCATTTCTTTCTTTTCTTTGCATGCCCAGTTGGAAATAAATGATTGTTTTGCCTCCTGGAGGGATTAAAATAAGAAGGATTTCATAAACTCTCTCACTCACTGGCGCTCTTTTCACCTCAAAATCTTTCTTTCTATGCATGAAATTATGTGTTGCAAACACAAAAGCTGGCTTACAAAATCATTAACTTCTCTACTGTTTCCTATCAATGTAGAGATCTCAATATCAAGAAACTCTGTATCTTGCAGTCCTCCTTAACTCAGGACCAGAAAACCTGATCCTAGCTACTGCTCACTCTGCATTCCCAATCCCTAACAAGCTGCCTCCTCTTCCAAAGGCTTCCACAGACATTAAAAAAGAATGCCTTCTTTTTTGTACTAATTTACTTTTTGGTTGTGTTGCATTCCATAATATACATATTTTTGACATTATTGAATCTATTTTTTGTGACTAATAGAATACAAACAGAATTTTTTTTTCTTACATTTAAGACTTTATTTTAAAGTCATATTGAAGAGAAAATACTCCTTTGGGGAAAAAAGCCACTGAGATCATGCTTGAAGATTATTTACTAGGATATTCCAATGGTAAGGCTACAGTTAGGTAGTAAAGGAAGAGAACAATGAAATCTATTGCATTTTATGACAGCTATATACAGACAAGTTCCCAGCCAGACCACTAGTTGGCCAGAATTTGCACCTTTGAATTATTGAATTCGTGTTTTGCTGTCTGTATTCTGCCTGTATTTCAGCAATGGATGCTTTGCTGTGTTCTCACAGAAACTTGTAGTTCCTCTTGCTTTTCAATATTTGTTGAACCTGTCCTCGCTACCTTGTTGTTTCATCAGTGATTATAATACACCACGCATAATATATAATTCAAACTCAAGAGGCCCTGCCTATTTTTATGTACACACAAGGCTTTTTCATCCTCTTCCCAGAGATGTTGAGGCTGTTGACCTTAGCAAAGATCAGTTTGAGATTTAGTCCTAACCTTTTCCCTTGATTGAGCCATACAGAGCCTTAATGTGAGAAAGGGATGGCTCTCCCTTCCTGGTAAATCACATTGGCAGAGTTTCAAAACTAGGCAGACTTTAGGTTCTCCTAATAATCTGGTGTAAGATGAGCAAAGCTTAGTCCTGCATGGCAAGACTGCTTTGCTCTCCTTTCCTAAATGTCCTACGTGGGGATCCAGAGAGCAGAGCACTGCACCTGGGGAAGGAACCAGCCTAGAGAAGTTGATGGCAGAGGAGGCAGCTCCACCTAACTGGCCTCACCAGTAATTCCAACCAGGCTAACTCTTTCATCTGATCCAGGTGACATTTCTCATAATTTATTTGCATAGAAATGCAGCTTCGGGTTCAGGGTTGAGCAACTACTCCCAACCTGAGGTCAGCAAGAAAAGAAATCCAGAAAGCAAAAGCTTAACATCTGCCATTTCTGAAATTCTTTTATTTCATTTCTAAACAATATCCTGTGAAAAAAAATGCTTTGCTTTAGCTAGAAAATGAGACAATTGTTCATACAGCTCTGGCAGCACCCTTTAATGACAAGTGGGAACAATCTCATCTTGTCCATGCCAAAGAGTGAAAATCAGTGTTTCTATACAGGCATTTGAAACAACTACAGGCACACAGATGCCTACATTAACTGGGGCTTCCAGAGGCAGAAGCTATAATGGAGCCATGTCCTAGGGCACAGATATTATTTTATCCTAATTGAATCTAAAAGTATGTTAGCATTTAAACCCTTCAGTAAAGAGGGATATAAAGGAATTTTGAGGTAAGATAAAAATTATTTCTTGGTAAGTGGATTTCATTTAAGTATCTTGTGGCAAGTCCAAGCATTTATGCTTTAGCACATGCTCCACATAATTCCAGACAGTTTCTGTACCTTCCATTTACTTAATTTTACTATGATTCTCCCTACAAAGCAATGCTCCCAGCTTTTACACATAGATATCTTTCTGTGGCTCCTCCTATCCCCAGCACAGTAGCTGGAAGTTAATTCAGGGAAGAATCCTGTGGGTGCCAGCTGATAGGAAAAAGTTTTGCTAAACCACATTGCACATTTTAAACTTCATGCTTATCAAAGCCTCATAACAGCATTTAATGGAACTCAATGTCTAGGTGCACTTTCAGTATTTCATATGTTACAGTTGAGACAGCAAACGTCTCATGGTGCGTCTCAGCAAGGTCTCAAATAGCTTGCAATTCTACTGGCATACTTTCATTCAGTTCTCTGGTCTCAGTTATTTAACAGAAAATGGAATCTCTTAGGGAAAGAATAAACATGCAAAATGATGATTTCCTTTCTCGCAACACAGCCAAATTTCACTGTGAAAAATTTGCAATGAAAATCAGAAATGCCTTGTCTGCCCAAAGAGCAGACATCAAAGAGCCTTGACATTTATGATCAAAGGTACACAGATGAATTCAAGGACCTTCCATAGTCCAGTATCGAATCAAGAACAATGGTGAATGTGTTTAGCTCAAAATCAGCCAAATACTTCTTTTCTTATTATACTGAGCATTTTTCCCCATTGAACTAAACAAACATTTGTATTTGGAACTATTTACTGCTTCTTTAGGAAATTGCTTTCAAAAGTGCAATCTAAATGCTGAACAGTCCATGCAACCCTAAAATATTAAGGGTTTAAATATTGGTTATGGTCTATATTAACATTCTTAGACTCCTGCTGCTACATCTAACTCCTTTGAACACATTATCAGAAATGTCAGCCTACACATCTACCATATCAAAATCTTCAGCTTTTTCTAAAATAGTCCAGACTTAAAGAGAAAGTTCCTATTGCTAGCACTAAGTGAAGCTACCCATCTTCATCATCTCCCTCACTGCACGACACAGAGAGACAGATTATTTTAAAAGTTCAAAATACCTTATTTCCTGTTATCAGGCCTAAGAAACATCACACAGTTTTTGTCACTTTCCTTCCAGGGAAAAAAGAAGGTATTAAATTAAACCAAGGTTTCTCTGTATCTACATTGTACACTGTAAATGCAGAGCACAGCACTCAAACAATTTGTTTATTTAATAGTGTCCAGAATTTGCCATTTCATACTGGCATAAATTTAATACATAGGTACCATATTGTGTACTGTGTGGAAGATTTTCTACCTTGCATTAAAGTCAGAAAGAAGGATCTTCTAAAGTCACACCTTCTGTCTCATAAAACACTCCAAGTGTTTGAGCATTCATCTCTAATCCCAAAATAACAAAATCAGTTTGCCATATTAAAAAAAAAAAAAATTGCTGTTTTAAATCATAGTTCTTCTCTTCAGGTAAATAATTTTTCTTCAATTGCTATCAACAGCTCTGGTCGGTGGTTGCCAACTTCAGAACAAATTGTCATTTTCAAAATTATTATCACTACTTTAATTAATGCCTTTATACTAATGCACATCAGGCAAGAGAAAATAATAAAACAAAATGAGACCTACAACCTTATACAGGGTTAAGATGTGATTTCTAAACACTTTTGTACTTTAGCAATAAAATTTATTTTGCTTATGGACATTTAATTTTTTTTCAGTGTTGAGAAATGGATCTCTTGCTACTTTTCCACCATTTTGTTGCTGCAGTTGCTCTTCATTCTCATTCTTAAAATTCTACTGCAATTATTTTTCAAATTATTGTCCTTCTACCCATGTCCCTCAATTTGTTCTGTTTTTAGGGTAACTAACAGAGCAAATAATTTATTAAGGATAAATATAATTTTGCAAAGATTTGCAGAAGCTGACAGACTAAGAATTCTGCCAAGTAGAACCCAAGCAGAGAGTGGAGGATTAGGCCCCCCTAATCCACTGGTTTTTTTCAAACCAGGGTATTTAATACTAAACTAAAACCTTTGGAGAGTTTTATTTTTAGCAGATTTCCATATTATGGTTTGGCTCTAAGAATTGCATTTTAGGAAACAAACCAAAGAAATTTATTTCTTGTTTGTAAGGTATCATCATTAAAAGTCTTCCATTCCCAAAATAAATACTTTTTTACTTTATGCCATATTTTATTTTTTCTGATAGTTTTCATTGTGAACATTATACTTCAGTGAGCTTTAAAATTAAAAAATAATTAAAAGGGAAATTATGCAAGAAAAGCAATTATTTGTGGATTGCAGTACACTATGTTTGATAAGAGATGAAGAGAAGGACTGTTTTTACTAATTATTTCCTTGTCAACATTGTACATGAAACTTCCTTTCAGTTTGGAGAAAACCAGGCCAGTGGGGCTGTGTCTCTGTTGCCTTTTAATTAAATAATTTAGTCTATGAAATAGCCAAGAGGGAGCAACTCTCCAAATGTGGCAATGTTTTGGCTGTTTCAACTTTCTAGTGGCATATTATCTTAGCTACACTGTTATGTGTATCTGCCCTGAGAACAATTGCCATTTCTTGGTCCAAATTTCACACAGTGACCCTTTTCTTACCGCTAAGAGGTACCTACAGCAGGCCATGGTATTCCTCTCCTTCCCACTTAGTGCTCCTGTGGACCCAAAGCATGGCTTCCTTCACATTTATAAGTTTTGATTCTAAAAATATACTTTTTTTCATTTCAAATTATCTGGCCTAATGTAGGAGTTGATGCCTCTGAACTGCTGAAAAAACCAAGTTATCTTTTTGAAACTTGTTGGGCCTGCAGAATAAATCCATCAAATGGCTACAACCTCTGCCTACACTGGGGAGCCAGATGAGTTCTAGGCCAGCTCAAATGCCTGGGATTTACCTGGCATGCAGGACAGTCACAAGTTCTTTGCTGCACTAGATCCTCAGGCTTTTGTGATGAGCTTCACAAATAAATCAGTTGATAATCCAAATAATAATTTTTAAGCAGGGAATTCTCTGTCCAGAAAGCAACTAATCTGACAAAACAAAGCCACTACCAGTGAAATTTGCTGAATACTTTATATGTAATTTCCAAAGTTTGCAGCAGTCAAATTTTCTAAGAAAACAACTATTATTTCCACTTTTTTTTTTTTTTAATAAACTGGTAGAATTTTTTACAAAGTTATAAAATTGAGGAAGCACTCCCAATGCATACCAGCCTTTCTTTCTTAGATTTATATAAAAAGAAGTGGTTTAGGTAGAAATTTCTGTAAGAAACCAGTAAAAGGTAGAATACAAAAGAATATTCTTCTGCTCCCTTGGACTGTGTATTCACACAACATTTCTGCATCTTGCCAAGTTTGTGAGCTGCAAGAACACAGCGTGTAGTGATGATGCTCTAACCCTTTTAGTGCCTTGCATTCTACACACTGAGCTGAATTTTGCTTCCAAACAAATTCTGGCTGCATTCCTCACTGAGCACACATTGTTCTTGCTTTGACAGACTATCCCATTTTCTCGCTCAAAACAATTTGATGCATTTTTCATTTTTTTTTTAAACTTGTTCCTAGATGAGTATAGTTTATATAATCAGCCACCAACTCCAACACTGAAAAAGACAGTTCTTATTTTCTTAATTTAGGTCTTTATGCCAAAATCATATTTTCTCTCCTTTTTTTTTTGCATAATTTGCAATTATGAGGATAATTTTAAATACCTTTTAGAGCAAAATTGTCTGTTATATAGTTTTTCTTTTTCTAACTTAACATTTAATTAAATGCTAAGTTTGACATTGCATAGTTTGGTGAGAAATTCAGCACTGGATTTCAGTGAATAAAAAGAATACCTAATCATAAGCAATGCAGCAGTATTCTGTGATTCTATATTATTATATATTATGTAAATATAATTGGCTTTGTAGTGCCTTTTAAACAGAGATTTGCTCTGATCCTCCCTGCCTTCAAACTTTCAGACTGACCACAAGTGAGTATGTGGAATTTGAGTAGTAGTATGAGTACTAAATTGCTAAAAGTACTGCAACACCAAACCTAGATTGTTATATATTTATATGAAGAGCAGAACTGAAAATACTAATTTAAAGGAGTCTCTTCAAATTTATTTAATTGGTTAAAACAAAAAATTGGTCTTTACTGGGGCATAATGGGATAATATGGCCTTATAGTGAGGAGTACATGTAGAAAACAAGGGGAATTTTAGGCTTAACTGCATTTTCTGTCAGCCAGTATCTTAACCTAAGATGATCATCTGTTCAGCTTCTTCTGTGGTGTAGAATGAAAAAAAAAAGAGTGGTTACATCTTTTGCAGCCACAAGAAGAGGACAAAGGTGGACAGGGAAGCAGTGGATATACAGTATAATAACTTCCAGCTGTTGTATCATCTGTCTACTGGTAGGTGTGGTGAAATAAATAAATGATCAAGGAAAATCTAATTAAAAAAACCCAACCATGTCAGGATGAGTTTTTGTAAATAAGAACTTGCAAGACAAGTGATATGAAAGCAACAAGATTATTAAAATGCAGTATCTTATTTATTATACATTAGGTAGATCAAAGCTCCTCAGAGATAACAAGGCACTGATTGGGGGTTGCCACCTGTTTGGTATCACTGGCTGTGGAAATCTGTGAGGTGAAGCTGTGTTAAAGGTTGTCAGCACATGGTACACTTATGAATGGCTTGCATTGATAAAAACCCCCAAATTATTCTTATTTTGCTGAAAAGATTTACTCATTATTCACCACCATATATGTTATTTTCTTAGTTAAGACAAAAAGGATATGCTATGTAATTCAGGAAGGTTTCAGAAACAAACAAACAAACAAAATTGCAGGCAACTGCTTTTACTTGATACACATCACTTTAATATGGTGAGTATTAAAAGACCTGAAGAGTATAAAATTAGAATATATTTGAGCTGTTGTTTTGGAGAATGAAGAGCCTTGCAGCAGACTGAGGTCAGAGAAGAAAGATTGTGGCAAGCAAATTGTTCAAGAAAACTAAAGTCTGGACAACGAGGGAGGAGGCAGTTTTCTAGATGTTTTTTGGGTTGGTTGCCTTTTTTGTCTAACCTTCTCCACAAAGAACAGAGCAGCTGTGACTTAAGGAAATGTTTGGGTATAAATGTCTAACTGTTATTGGCAGGATCTACTAAAGAGCAAGTTGAGGAAAGCTGAAAATCTGTAAGATGCCGCAAGGGAAGGGAAGGCAAGGCAGCGACAATCTTTGTCAGTGTCCTTGAAGTATGCCACAGAACTGGCTGAAGAGATGAGCAGAGCTCCAGACTGGAGATGTCAGAGCACCACTGGGCTCTCAGGTCTTTAAATGGCTATTTGCAGGAGACAAACTTTTTGCATAATGTCAGGACATCCCTTTGGCTGTCCTGAGCAGCCAAGACCCCTGCCAGGGGGCTCAGAGACCCTGGCACAGAGCCCAGAATGCCCCCTGTGGTTTTGATTATGATCTGTGGAGCAAGTTACCAACCTTAGATGAAGATCTGCAAGCCATGACAAATTAAGTAGAATGATAGTGAATTTATCACAGGGTGAAAAAGTAGATTTTGGGGTTTCTAGAATGAGGGTTCAGGGTACAAGATGGAGGGATCTGGGCATGTCCAGCCTTTCTCCTTCTTCTTCTTGGCCTCCATCTTCTGCTGTGATGTTGGCACTTTTAGATTGGTTTAGAGTAGAAGCTCACTGTCTAACATAGGTGATAGGAATTGGAAAGTAATTGTAAATATTGTATAGGTAGTTTTTAGTATAAACACATAACACCACCCCAGGGGCAGGCAGAGTGCCTCAGACTGTCTTGCTGGGCAGACCTTGGCAGGACAGGAGAGAGAATTTTATAGATAAGATACAATAAACAACCTTGAGACTGAAAAATAAAGATCCCTGACTCCTTCTTCGAGCGCCGGGCTGGGAAAAGAGACTTTCCAACTGTTCTTGGGGTCACTCTGACAAGCTAAAGATCCTGACAGCATAACAGCAAGAAAAGGGGAGTCAGTAAGAGTAAGAAAGATCTCTTTAAGTCAGTGGAAACTTAATTTGAATGGATAAAATTGGGGAAAAAGTTTCTAAGTACTTTGAAAGTCATGTGTTCCAAAAGAAGAATTGTTTGGGAGGTCTCTGGGTGTTGTAAATACACCCAACTGACCAAAACCAAGTTGGCACTGACACACGAGAAATGATTCCCCTTGGCTGACTCAATGCCAAGCAGAGAAGGCGACTGTGAGAGCACATGATGTGGGCATTCCCTCACAGGCGAGTTTGATAAAGGATTCACACTGACAGACTCCTTTCCACTCCTTATTTCTAGAATGGTGAACAAATGCCCCAGAGCAAGGCACCGCTGAGGGTTTTGCGCTCAATTTTCTCTAGAGAACACCGTGCAAATACAGATTTGCGTTCTGCTAGCGGCAAATGCTTATTCTACAATAGTTTGGGCACTGATGTGAAAAAACATGATACAGGAGAGGGAAAGCTGACAGCCACGTTCTGATCCCTTTTAAAGTAGTAAAAACAAGAAACAACTTTGCTGAAATCAATGAACATTTCTCTCAATCCATGCAAGCTGCTTTAAATGAAGAACTTAAATTTGATTTCCAAACTTCTGGCAGCAAGTCTGATGAGAGCCTAAACTGCTGCCAGCATAACCTGTGAGTCCTCTGGTTCTTCTGCTCATTTCAAGATTATTAAGAGTACAATGAAATATTCATTCTTCCTTTAGATTGGAAACAGGAGAAGATATAAGAGCATATGAAAGTAAGTTTTAACATGTAATAACCATATTAGTAAGGTTTTAATTGCTTTCGTGCCATAGCACAATTAAAATAGTGGAAAAGCAGATGAATGAGGAATGTGCAGGAATAAATATTTGTCAAATATAAAGATCTTGAACACTGTCTGTGATGGAATTGTTTGGTAATATTACAGCAGCATTAAAAGCATAAGCAGTCCCATTAACAAGCAGTAATTAGGAAACAAATAAGGTAAGTGCAATATAGCCAAAAACATAATCTCATGGTGTTTTATATCAAAATAGCTGACTTTAGATTCTGAAGTTCAAACCAGTGTTTGGAAATGATGGTGAACTCATCAGTATGAGATCTTTGGGAATCAGTTTTCTAACCTCTAATATTCAGGTGATGCTTAAGGTAATCTGAAGTATAGAGCTAAAACATGGTATTCAACAACGGTGTCCTACTGGCTAAAAAGATATCACTGCCAGAAATCTGGAAGAAATTTCTTTCTAAACACTGAAGTAAAATTTCAAGATGCCTATATTCCCAATTACTTGCACTAAAAGTTTATAGATGAGAAATAAAAATGTGGTTTTGGTTTAGTAGTTCTAACTCTTGGTTTTTATTTTTTATTCCTGTAATCATTGACATTTCCAGCTACAAAATACAGTCTGTTACACTTAGGAAAACAGCTGCAAGGCACTTATTCCCACTCTCTGGGGTTTCTATAGGCTGAAGCTGGATATGGTTTTAAAGAAGAAAAATTTATGAAACAGAAAGTTCAGGATATTTCATTTGCTTGCTTTTACTTCCAGAGTTTACTCTCTATGAGGGAAATCTGCAGCTAGTGTGGCAAATCTGAAATCCATGCTCACAGAAGTGCATCTCCTTCTGTATTTCCAGACCAAATGCAGAAACAACTTTAATGAACAGCTTCAGTAGCTTTTTCAAGGATATGCCTAAGCAGAAAGTATCTACATATATTTGGGGAAACACAGCATTTAACTGGTTTGGATAAATAAGAAACTGGCAGCTTCCTCTCATTTGCCACACCACTGCTCAAGGGTCTGTCTGAGAATGAAGTCTGGAATGGAAAACAGAAGTCTGTCACAGATCCTTCCCCTCTGCTTGTCACTTTTGCAATAAACAAGGCTATCAACCCCTTGCAATTTAGGTAAATATTTCTAATGATGCTAGAGTTCAATTACTGCAAAGAGCTAATAATCTAAAAAGATCTTCAAAGCTGACTTAAAAAAAGGTGAGTTACTTAACTGATGATTATAAGATTCAGCAATGCAAGAAACTAGTATTAAATTTAGATTTACAAAGAAATTAGAAAGAATGCTAGGCACAAAACCTTTTAGTTAAATGAAGAATACATTCTGGATTCAGTGAAAATTACTCCCTTTTTATGATGCTACTCTCTTCCACTAAATTTATCTGTGAAGATCAAATGGCAAACTTCTGCAAAATATTACAGTTCAGTAAGTATCTTCACTGCAGTAGGTTATGGAAGTCTAAGAAAGAGAAAACGAACTGCTTTAGCATGCTGTATCTCCCAGAAAGCATCTGACAAGCCACCAAAAAATGGAAAAAAGTGGAGTGAATCAGCACAGAAGGAAAACGAACTTGTGCTAGGAAAAAGGTGTATCTGGAAAAGAAAGAGGTTGAACACATAAACATATATGTAGATATTTCAGAACCTTAAGAGTTACTGCAATCCTCTTCTGCGTTAAAGCCCTCCAAGAGCCAAACACCAAATGGCAACCCACCATGAATTGTTTTTAGTTAATCTGAGAGTGATTTTCCTCAGGTATATAAGTATTCACCATTTTAAGGGTTTTCCAGTTCTGCAGGTTTCACTAACTGAAAAATTAATCAATACTGCAAGGGCAGGTACTAGAGAGGCAATCATTGTATGAAAATATGCCCATCTATTAAAATACAAGAATACCTTTCATGAAATAGATAATCCCCCCATCTTTTGCAATGCACTAGAGTGTATTTACTCGTTAAAGACTCTCCTTTGCAAAATTATGCGAAATGAAGTATTCTAAGAAGATGAAGAGGAAAGAAAGAATATTCCTGTGCCAAATTAAAACCCAGAGACATAATGCTAGAGAACATTTAGTTACTTCTGATCTGTGCTCGTTACTGAAAATCCAGGATACTGCAAAGTAAACCAGCAGTCCTACTGACCTTACCCTGCTCATCCTCTGCTTTCACTGAGATCTTTTTCTCTTGCTTTGCTTTTCTTAACCCTCTCTGCCTGCACACAAAATACTTGTTTCTAGAGAAAAACCATTGTGTTCCCAGTATTGATGATGTGCTTTTCCTTGAACCAGACCTATGTGAGCAGGATGCCTTTAGGTACATTTAGGAGATACAGTGCTAAACTCCTTCTCAAACTGCAAAATATTGCTGCAATGTGCTTCCAGACAATTAAGTCCTCTTTAAACTTTGAGGAAAAAAGGTAGCCAACCCCACCTCTTCCAGGAAAGGGCTTTGGAGTATGCTAATAATCTGCCTTGGTCTCCTTCAGCAGGAGGTGCCATTTCTTCTCTCCATAATTCTAAATGGTGCGAGATGATATTTGAATATTGTTTCACTAGACATGATGTGTGCACTTGCATTTCAGTTCCTGGGAAGGGGGGAGTAATGATATATAAATAGCATCACTTAACCACCAAACCCAGCACAGAGGAGATGCACTCTCCACATAACGGGAGGACTGACCATGTTTTGTTGTGCATGCATCTTTTACAGATTCTCAGCAAAATCTGTTACTTGGTACAGATTCTTGAGTAGAAGTGACAGACTTTATATGAAACTGTACCATTGAGCAGCAGGCTGGCAAGGGATAAGTGTCGCTCAGGAAGTTAGATGTACACAGCTGTAGAGATTGTAAAATTCAACCTCTGCCCTGAAAAATAAATACCTTGAAAAAATTGGGAAATTCTAGAAAAGTGACATCAAAATGAATATAATAATTTTACCTGTAATATATGGGTTTGAGCCTTTTCTATTCATGAATGACAAGTGAAGAAAAATCTTTTTTCGGAAACAAAAGCACAACAAAACATTTGCTGTTGCCCTGAATACTAATGATGGAAGACTGTTGCTATGGTGATGCTAATTTTAACGCTCTTGCCTGTGGACTTCATATGAACTGCCCGTTTTAACTTTTGCAAATGTCATTTACAAAATGAAAACCCATTAATGACTGGTGAGGGCACAATGTTCCACTTTAATTAGAATAATAAGGAATGCTGATGCACAAAGTACAGGTTTGTGAATTGCTACAAAGCCCACACTGTCAAAATTAATTACCGCTGATGGGGGACTTTGTTCTAATTTTTTTTTTCCAAAGGAAGCTTTAGAATAATACAACTGTAGCTTGACTTGAAGTTGAAAGCAGGCTCTCCTTTTAGTAGCAAGGTGGAATAAAGAGGTTTCTGAGACTGACAGTATAGTAAAAAGCACAGCAGAGCTTAGAACTGTGACTGAGCTATGCTAAAGGAGCACCAATTCCAGCAAAGGGGAAATGCAAGTGCCAATGCTGCCAGGAAAAAAAAAAAAGTATTTTTCAGCTAAATACCAGCTCAGAAAAGCAGTAAGGATTTGAAAAATAGAGCTGGTATTTTTGAAGAATTTAAAAACAAAAATAAATTGAGTGGGTGCTGGGATATGATTCTGGTTAGGGGGGTATTGCTGTGACTCGTTAATTGTGAAGTGCCGAGACAAGTAGGTGATGTTTAAAAAAACCCAGCATGATAGTAATAGTAATCTCTTTTTTAATGCACCAAGCCCTTGCAAATCATGAGCAAACATCTCTCATGAGAAGGGAAAAAAGTTGCAACTACCATTTCTAATTTTGGGGCAATGTCCGAGCATATAAAGTAGGTGCTATGCTGCTAGCAGCATGTCAGTGGTACTGACTGCAATGAGGAAAGCATACCGCAATGAAAAGCATCACAGCTGCTGAGAGTACATTTTACACACTAATTGTTATTATTAAATATCTCCATTGTAGCACCACTTAGAGAATCTAATTTAGAGTTGAGATCCATTGTGTTGCATCCTGCATTAACAGAAAGGAAACTTGCCTTCCCTTGTGAAGAGCTGAGCTGGTGAAGGACTTGCTTTGTCTTTATGCTGCGTCTCTGGTTCAGTGTGAGACTGCTGGAAGTGCGACTGGTGTGAGGATGAATAGCTGCTAAAATATTTTTCTAAATTCTCATTCATAGTAAAGTGTGGTTTAATGAGTAGCTGAACTTTCTTCTAGCATGACTGGTGTGAAATCCACTCTGAGTCTATTGGTACACTCCAGTGCTGTTTTAAAACAGCCTGGCCAATTTTGCCCTTGAATTGTTGGCTATTGTGCAAGCCTCTGTGCTTAAATACAGCTCTGCACTCAAGATGGCTGGAATTTCATGGTATTGTACTGAAGAGAAATACAGCAAAAAATATAGATTTGACTGAGAACGGTTGTGTCTACCGAGTCTAAGTTTTTCTGCCCATGATTCTTTAACTCAGAACTTGTTTTCCTCTTGCTTTTAGGTTTGTGCAGAGGTAACTGGGTGACCACTGAACAGCTCTGTCATCAAAGACCTTCTTCAGCAAGCACCCACTCTTCATATAGGGCTGTTCAGAGAGGGCTTGATGATGAAAATGCCATTGACTCTAATTTTTGCAGGTAATACCTGCATGCTCTGTGCTGCTGCTGCTGAATGCAGCTGTACCTGGTGGGATGCACAACCATGAGGCAGCCAGCTGCTCTTGAGAGCCAGTGGGCTCAGGGATAATCCCCACTTCTACAGGACCTTGCCCTGTGATACATTATCTCAGAACAAGAAGGGACAAGGCTCTCCTCTACTCAGTAGGAAAAACCTTAGCAGCTAGCTGGAATTCAGAGAGATCCAAAGCAAACAGTAATTTACAAATATGGAACTGATGTGTGTTAACAAGCTGACACTTGTAAATTAAAGTTTGGTAGCTTCCCAATACACAAAGGCTTAGAATTTATGGAATTAATCTGAAATAGAGTAAATAATCTGAGAGAACTGCCTCACAGAAAATTGTTTCTAAACACCATTACCAAGACAATTAGATTTTTACAGTTCATTCTCCAGATAAGAAAGTGGTATTTCTGACAATGTCAGTGCCTGCCAACACTGATGGACAAAGAATTCAAGGGGTTTATGCTAATGGAGCCTGCTGGCATAGAGACTTCTATGGGATCAAGATCATCTCAACATTCTTCAAGACAGATTGGACACCTGGATAAGAAAGGAATATTTTTGTTCCTTAAAATCCTCTGTTAATCCATATGAATGAGTAGAATGTAAAAAGTGTGTGCCTTTTGGGCAGAGGTACAGTGAGGCATCCAGTGGTACATAACTGAGCAATAAAGATGCTCCAATCTGTAATCTGGAATTAGGCGATGGAAAGAGTAACAGTGCCTCCAACGACTTCTAAGGTCTTCTCACATATTTCATATTCCTTGCAATAAAATTTTTTGAGCTGTTAGAATTAATTTTATGACTATTGTTAAAACAGTGAACACAGTATCTTTTATTGAGGCAATAATGGCTGAGGCTGAATTAGATCACTGCTAATCAGATTGACTGAGTACCAAGTTAAATTCTCTCAAAAGGAGAGAATCAGAAAAAAATATATTTGCTTGGTGTTGGAAAATGTGTAAATTATCTTAAGGACAGGCAACGCTAAATATGCAAGTAGGCATAAAGTGCATGGGATAGCCAACAGAGGCAGCAAAACATTGTATAAAATAATAGAAACATCAACAGAGAAACACTGGTGTTTGAGAGAAAACATCTCTTTTGAGCTTGGGATTTAATAACCATCTAATGGCAAGTGCTATAAACAGGAAAGAAAACTGTACTTAACAAGTTTAGAAGTGATCAGCATAACTAAATTAAACAAAACTCTGAAAGGAGAGGTGAGAAAGTACAATAAAGAGGGTGGTGGGCTGGAGGCAGCGTTTCCAGTGGGAAGACTGGCTCTGCAAAGGGAGCATGAGAAAGAAGATACAGAAGAAGCAAACAGTAAATTATTACAAGGGAAAGCCTGACAGCAAGCCAAGAGAAGGCAGGAAAGGACAGCAGCAAGAGGGTTTGTTGAAAGTGGTGGAATGACCTAGAAGAAAGTGAACACTGAAAAGATTCTTGGAACTGGACAGCAGGAAATTGTTAGTGACCTTATTAAGAGCTGTTTTAAGGAGAAAATGGAACAGAAGCTAGAAATGACTGGGCAGGAAAAAAAAAAACCATGGACTGGAGAAAGACACAAATTCCAAGAAGAAGGGTAATGTTCTGCATATTGAACAGTGCCAGAGAAAAGATTTGTTTTTTTTTTTTTTTATCAAGGGCCGTCCTAAACACAAACTTCCATGTAAGGAAAGAAGGACCAGATAAGCTTCAAAGATAATACATCATTAGAAATCTAAAGTCCTAAACAAGTAATTTTGATATGCTCCAAATGTCTAAGGGACTGAAGAAGTTAAGCAAATAGACTTGTTCTCTAACGTCCAGCTACTTGATGTCCCAGGTGTCATTCTTCTAATTTCTTGTTGTGAAATATACCATCTGTAACTTGCTCTTACTTCAAAGAAACTTGTTGCAAACAAGACTTTTCTCCTTCAAACAAATAGTGCTTTTCAATTCTATTTCCCTCACTTTGACAAGCCCTTTTCCTCTGAATTCCTACTGCTGAGCAGTACTATGGCAGCAGCTTGATGAATATGCTTTCCTTTATTGGGGACAGACCATATGGTTTATCATTGGTTGAGTAGTCCTTCTCTTCTTTTTTCCGACAAATTTCTAAACAGTGTTCACAAAAAAAACAACCCAAAACAACAAGAACAAAAACCCAAAGCCCAAAAACTTCCCAAAAAACCCCCAAAAACCTCCCAAGAACAACTAACGAAAACAGAAACAAAAACTATAAAGAAATTAAAAAACATATAAATAAGCAAATAAACAAAAACCCCTAGAAAACCAAAATCCAAACGTATTGAAACTGAAGATTATTGAGATTTGTACCTGATATAATTTTAGTTTAGGGCTACTTCAAGAAAATTATATAATCTGAATCCAAACAAAATTTGGAGCTGTCTAATGTGGTTTTCAGTTACCTCTGAAAGTACAGATTATGGCTGTCACTTGGAGCCAGCTTTTCCTTTGTGCTTCACAAAGGCAATTAGAAAACACACAGCAATTTTTGAATTATAAGTTCAAGCCCTCTATACTGATTGAAACCATCATTGTGGCGTTTATATTAAAAAAAAAACCCAAAACCTATAGGTTTGGTTGGCGAATATCTCTGAATGCTAGTTCAGCTACAGATTTTGGTTTTATGTTTTAAACTGTAAAATTTCAGAATTATTTTTTAATGACTTGAATTTGCGCTGTCTTACAGAAGACATTGAACATCAACACTGTGCCATGAAAGCAAACTTTAATATTCATTGACTATGTTTTTATAGTCAAGGATCAGCAAAACACAGCAAAAAAGGAATTGAACATCATGCAGTAGCTAAAAGCTGATTAATATACACAAAAGTATTTCACATTAGAACTTCTCATTTACTAACAAAATCTGCTCAGTAAAATTGGCAACTGCAGTATGACTGGAGCTGGTGATAAAATGGAAGTAGAGGATGCTTTCAAGCACAGAAGTAAATGCAAATTAATGACATGCAACACTGTAATCAAGATGTAAGAAAAACTATCATAAATGTAGTCTTCTTTACTTCAGAACTTCTCTGAGTTTAGCTGTTTAATCATATTCATCAAATGCAGTACATGATTTATACAGTCTAGGGATTATCAGCAAACAGGGTTAAAAAAATCCTCACTGGTGAGAATTTTGCTTTAAACACTTTTCAAATTGTTCCTTAACTATTTGAGCAGAGGGAGTCCCAGGAGTAACAGAATGCATATATGTGCACATAGTGTATTTTGTAACATTAGGATTCCTATCAAATTTGCATTTTGAGACCTTCAAGTGAACTCCTCATTGAGGGAATATTCACCTCTGAGTTTGTTTCATATTGTTATTCTCTCTGTGTTTATATCTGAAACTAAATTACACACTGGTTTCCTTAGGGACATATCCAGTCTTTATGGCTGTATCCTGGTTACTGCAGCTGTTGCATCAAGTCACATTTGCAATTGCTTTCACATTTTTTCTATGTTTTCAAAACAGGTAAGGTCACCTAAGAGCATTGCCATTGATGAAGTCCTAAAGTTAAAAGCAATTAAGCAGACTTCAATTGAAGATGAAACAGTAGATAAAAATCACTGATCTGGGAGGACACATGCAGCTTCTGATTTTCTAATGCAGGTGCAGTTTTTCTGTGTTTCAGCATGCAGCAGGATCTGTTCACTTTTTGTCACATTCTTTACAATGTTAAATTGTGTATCCCTTTGCTAATAGAACCTCCAGGATGGCAAATGGTGGATCGGAAAATAGTGCTTGGAAACAAAAATTATTTTAGTATGTCAGTATTTTTAGTATTTCAATATTTTTATTCAATTGAGATTTAATTTCTTTTTATTTATCTTCCTCATATTTCTTTATTGCATATTTTCAGGTCAATACATTTGTATGACCATATACCCTTTAGCAAACATCTCCTTGAGATGTCTACGACCAAGCTCCTGCTTCAAAAGTGTCTCTTAATCATTACCAAAGTATAACACCCATGTCTCAACTAGAAAAGCTTTGGGATATGATTAAAATCTTGTCATGGTGCTCCATGTTGCTTGTATAGGTGAGGTGTTTGTATGAAGTTATCTATGCCCATGCCAAACTAACTTTCTAGCTAGTCTTTACATTTTAATTCCATGCCTGTAACATTTCTTTCTAGCAATTTTTCTTAGTATGCTTCACACAGGGTGTCATAACCCTCAAGCATGAAAAGTTTTACAACATTTTCTCCAACAATGCAGCTTCTAAGAAAAAAATGGGGTTGAATTTGTTGAAAAACGACGTACAGAAAAATGTATCTTTGCCCCTCTACTCTTGTATTAGCTCTGCAGTAGTGAAGAGAAAAAATATTTTGATAAAGAAAACTAGGAGACAAGTACATAATAAAATTCAAAAGGCAATCTGGGTTATTTACTAGCCAGATATCTAATACTTAAACATTGAAATAATAGAAACTTTTCTAGCAGACATCTAGATAAATATAAAATACCTGAATGACACTGTATTATCATGATTTTAAATATTTAGATTTCTTAAAGAACCTTTACCTACTGCGTAAAAAATTTAACATTAAACCCCAGAACTCAATTGACCATTAAATTTCATTAACGTAAGTTCTCATTATAAAGAGTGAAGTACCTAAGTGAAAAACTCATACCAACAACTTTGCACTTTGTATTTACAGCAACCTTAATTCTTAGTAATTTAATACTGTATTGAGTTTGTGCTTCGCTCAAGCTCCCAGACTAACACCTACATATGGCACTTATGCTGACAAATTTTGGTCCTGCTGAAAAGGAGGAGGGAGGACCGTGACACACAGAGTGGGTAGGTGATAAGGAGCAAAGTTTGACCTCTACTCACTATTCTATTCTGTAGGCTGTAGACAGCACTCAGTGACCCTGCTAGGCTTGTTATATAACGGGTGCTGCTTGTGTTGTGCCATAATTTCATTTTCTGAGCTCAACTGCCATGGAAAATGCAATGCCATGAATGCTTGTGTTACAAAAATTACTTGTAAGAAAAGCAATTCATTCAGAGATGAGATGCATTTTTTATGGTTTGTTTTTCTTAAATTATCTAGCCAGAGATTTCCTAATATAAAAGTTTATCTGATGAATATTTGAAATTCAAAACAAATAAGTAGCATACAGGAGGCTGCCAAACCTAAAGATCCTATTTGAAACTATAATTTATCTTATAAAATCCAACTCTTGAAACAGATAATGAGAAATAAGCAAACTGAATATAGATGATTTGGTAATTCTTAACCTATTCATTAGAATATTTCCTTAGGTCTAACTGCAACCTTACTGATGTTTATACAGTTCTCAATTAAATCATTTTATGTGTCCCTTAGAATCTGTAGGTCTTAAGTGTAGTGTATACACAAACTAGTTCTCAAGATTTAAGGTCTGAAGATAAGGATATTACAGGACTGATGTGCAACCCAGAACTGATTTCAGCTATTACTTGACAAGAAGAAAAGATAATCATCGAAAGGCATTCCATTAGGAGAAAAATGGGTCCAATAATCCATAATCACGATCCAGTAAGTAAAGACTAAAAAAATCTCTCGTGGTGGGAAGTGTTTGTAAGGACAGGTGGAGAATATTCTGAAAAATACAAACTTAGTGCAGTCAGCAGGAGAGCTGGCATCTTAGAAGGTCAGAGAAAGAACAGATTCAAGAGCAGTTCAGCAGGATCCATGAATTAATTTTGTAAAAGAATCCAGGAAAACACCTGGCCTTGCCCTGACAGACAGGCCACTTAGGGAAAGAGAAAAAGCCCAGCGGGCATGGCTGATTATTGCACTCTCAGTGTGCTCTGGGTTGTTGCATGGTGTCAACATGAGAACGTTCCTCAGTCAACCACAGCTGTGCATCCACAGCAAACAGAGCTGGAAATGTAAATTATACCTGGCCATGCCCACTGCTTCCTCACTGGTGTTGAGACCTTTCCTAAAGCACAATTAGGAATTACACTCCTGCCATATTTTAGACTCATGAGATCAGAAAGAAGACAAAAAAAGGTGAGGCAGGATCAATTTAATGCTGACTCCCTTATTATATGGATGGAGTTGTTCTTATGTGAAATGGAGAAATCGTCTTATTTTGGAGCTGGCTGCATTAGAAGGGACACTGGACCAAGAGCAATGCAGGCAATGGATGTGACAAGTGCTGCTTTGGAGAAGCTGTCAGTCTTTGGAAGGAAAAAAGGAAGTATGAGACTTCTTGATATAACACAAATATGTAAGGAATCTGAGATATTGTTCCCCATTTCCTTGAATATTACATTGGACAGTTGTCAGAAGTCGTCTCCTCTTTGTCTGTCATCTAAATTAAGTATGTAATTGATCTTTAAAAAAAAAAGGAAAATTCTGACAGGCAAATCTTTCTATTTTTTTCCTTTATGTGTCTAATCTTTTCAAGTTCAAAGCATTCCACTGAAATCAAACACAATTCCTATTTTAGAATCCTGCTTATTAAGCACACTGTTTAAAAGATGGGCTTTGAGTAGATAGCAATACATTTTAGCTATCAGAGCAGCTGTAAAATCTACTTTTTAATGGAAGATTTGGCATATACTCTATAAAATAGGACCATATTGTATAGATGTCACTCAACTTTGTAAAGCTTATATTGGCTATGTAATTTTTCATTCATTTAATTCAGTTGTTAAGTGTAGCCAGGCCACATTAAACAACTGGAGTAAAATGAAGCTAATAGAAATGAAGTAAATTTCAAGCAAAAATCACATTCAGCTTACAATAAATGTAACAACTTCAGCTACAATAAAAGTAAAATATCTAAGGTTATGTAATTATATTCTGCTACACTATAAATACATGAACTCCTTGTACAGTAACAAAAGTTTACTTTTTCACACTATTGCCTATAAAAACTGTTCATATATTCATCTGCTAGTCCCAGAGCTGGAGAGCAATGACTAGCTAGATTTAATAGATTTTAAATGTTGATATGTTCCCTTTAATTAGGAAAATAAGAAAGTCAGATTCCATCCAAAATTCTTACCCAGCTCATTACCTGAATAACACATTTTAAGATTTAACCTGCACAAAAATTATCCTTGCATTGTTTAACCCCTCTGTAATGCTTAACACTACATGCTCTTCATGAGCATTTGCAGTGAATGGATTTGAAAACAAAGCTAAAGAGCTTTACTCTCCACTTAACCATGAGCAAGGTCCCATCAAGAGGACCAGGTGTTGTGCAGGCACCCAAGGAAGCTGCTCTCCACCCTCCACAACAGGCACTGTGTTTGTACATGGAAAGCACATGGTTGCCCTCCCTCACTGCCCCAAACCAGAGGCTACAGCCCTGCCCTCAGCTCCCACACCAGCTAGGATGCACTAAAATTGCTGCTCAGTACTTATAATTCATTTACAAACAAATTAAGTCCCCTTCAGTTGCTTCTCTTGCGAGGGCAGTAACTCCCTGCTGACAGATGGTAATGAGGAGCAGACCCACGGTATCTTCTTTGAGTGCTCTCGCTCAGTCAGCAGGAACACATCTGTTTATAACCTCTGCTTTCATTATAAAGGTAGTTAAAGGCTCAAGATTTCTCATTTATTTACACTCTAAGTTTAAATTTTAGTGACAAGTTTTGGAACCAAGGCTTCACAACCCTACAAATCATAAAGAAAATCTCTGCGCTTGGACAAACCTCTAAGAAATATCATTTAGGTTTTTTATGCCAGACAGCATGAGAATTTACATCACATAAAGGCAAACTGAAAAGTATTGTACTTTTTGTTTCCTTCACAGTAGTTTCAATTTTGCTATGTAGAGTTCAGAATTGAAAGACAGGAAAAAAACAATACTATGCTTTTGAGATGTGAAAATAATTTTTTATTTTTTTAATTTGGTAGATAGGTTAACTGTTAACCATACACATGGTTTTCAAAGCTTGCTCACAGCTTCACTCACTGCATATACATAATCATACATTATTTATTTATGGTTCTCCATGTCTCTCTCTGCTCTGTCTGACAGATATTTCCTACTTCTTTTTGTGCCTTGTACTTATCTGCATTCTGCAGAAGAAACAATTAACCCAAGTGATTTTCTCAGAACAGCATTTCTTCACTTTTTATCTTAGCAGAATTTAATTCAGATACATTCATTTATCCTGTCTCTAAGTTGAACAAAAGTAAAAGAATCATGGCTTTAATCTGTTTGCTTTTACAATGAAAACTCAGGGGTCTTAGCTTTTTTTTTTTCTGTGTTGAAATTCTGCATGGTTAAACAACAATTGAAAGGGAGATTAAAAAATAAGACAACAAAGAAGTATGTTTATAGAAACTGGCCTGCTAGATCTCCAGTGTGACATAGGAAAAGAATGAAGGATCTAAAACTAGCAAAAAAATGTATGTCACGAGCTGATGCATTAAATGCAAATCAAATATTCTCATAGGAAACTACAATGTGGAAGAGAGTGAGCAAGTGGAGATGCCTTGTCCTTGGAGTAAGCTCACTGCATATCTAATTTATAGAGAGAGACTCACATGGATCTTCTCAAGGAGTCAAAGCTCCTGAGAATCCAGCTTTGTCCTCAGCAGGACAAAGTTCAGTGAACTGCTATAATCTCTGTAAGAAAATAAGCTTGGCTGGGAAATAACTTGGAAGGTTTCCTTTGTGGGAAGCACTGAGATGAAAGACTACTGTATTTTTGCAGAAGCATTTTAAATCCTTCAAAAGAATGGGCACAGCAAGAGGGTAAGAAGACAGACACTATTAACTGGCAAGCTAGATACACGGAGGAAGAATAATGTCAAAGATTAGTACAAATATAGAAGTCACACCTACTAGATTTCAACACATTCACGATGGCAGGACTACAGAATATATTTTTAGAGAAAGGATGTTGCAGACTTCAATCCCACTCCTCCTCTTTAATCTGAGGCAACAGAGATCTCCTAACACTGAGTAATGGGCAAGTGTGCAGAGCAGAGGATGAGAGACACACAAGAGAGATCCAGACATGGTTCAGAGCAGAGCTGCTTAATGTCCCCTTGTGCCCTGGGAGGACAGACACTGCAGAGGGATTGGGTCCTGCAGCATGACCGAATACTTCCTCTGGTGCTGCAAAATGGAAAGTAGACACTTGATTTGTTACCTGTCACTACCTTAGAGCAGCTGCTCTATCTGTTTGATTGGAGGATAAGAATATGCAAGTGCATGCATGCACACGTGAGATCCCTTTCATCAGGGGTGAGCTCTGCTAAAATGTGATCTAACCTGAATTACAATGTAAAAATCCGCAGCCTCCCTACCTTTATTATCTGCCTTTTTTAGAATTTGAGACTTTTTTTTTAATCTTTAGACACATATTCAGTAGTCTTTTAGGTGTGCATTTCTTCCGTTTGCTTTTCAGATTTCTAATGTAGAGTAATTGCCTGTTTTGTCTTCTAAAAACTTAAATTTAGAAATTTTAATGAATACCTAAAACATTAATAAAGAGTACAGACATGCCTGTGCCTGCTTCCTTTCCATTTTCTAGGTTGCACTGCAGTAAAAGCAGGATCAAGGTCTTCAAAGAACAGGACTGATTAAACTGAAAACTATATTTTTATAGTTCTCTCCTTCTGTAATCTAATGAAACCTTTACATTTTTGTACCAGACACAAGGAATATATCAAGGAGAAAAAAGATCAAAACAAAAAGGGTTGGATAGAATGTGTTTTCAAGCAATTTTACGTGTTTTACCTCAGAGGCAAAGCAGAGGGTTTTTAAACTCAGTAGCACCTCATGGTCTGAATGAGTGCTCAGTGCCCTGTCAGCTATGTCCACTTGGGATACTTCTGCTGTCCTGGAACACAAAACCTAGATTTCCTCAGTTTGCTGGATAAGAGAAAGCTGGGGCTGAAGTTTTGGTCTAGCTTGTCATCTCCATAAGGAGGGAAGCACATGAAGGGGTGGAGGGAAATGCAGCAGCTGATGCAAGGCCATTGAAAGGCAGCTTCCATGAGGCTGACAATAGGCCAAGAAAACACCCAATGCCAGGGTGTTTCAGGCTTCAGGAACAGCTGAAGCAGGTTGTATACTGCTGATAATTATATTGTCCGTGGCAATGTTGCCTAGACAAATACAATTTGAAACAAACAAAAAAAAAACCGAAAACCAACTGGTGTGAATAAGCTCAAGAGGGAATTATTGAAGCTTTAGAAGCAACTAGTTGCTACAGATTAATCAGCTGTATACAAGTGTAATTTTAACCAGGAAAATCACTGGTCTTGAAGATACCTAACCATAAATAAACATTGGTGCTGAAGACTTAGCATGGAGTATTGCCTCATTTACAGATTATTGAGTGAAATATCATCACAAATGGGAAAGTGATGAGATAAAACATTTAAGCATCAAGGGAAAAACAGATAAAATGAAAACCAGTAAAATGTGTAGCAAATCTGGTTGATGAAGAGGGCTAACACTAATATTCTAATATTGATGACAGAAAGAAAATTATGTAAACATGAAAAGAATGCTACCTGTGTTTTCTTAGCCTTCATGAATTTCTTTTAGAGAATTAACAACTAATAGAAAAGTAATGCCTCAAAGACTAAAAAAAAGAGTATGTTTATTTTAAAAGCCAAAAAGGTACAGAAAATAATTTTGTTGTTTGTAAATATGAAATATGAGTGATGAGAATGAATGGAAGAGAAATGACTGAGGGTATCTGGAGAAGGCAATAGATCTATCAGCTCAGTAAGATGCATTAAAACTTGACCACTTTGTTTTCCATCTCAAGGACAGCAAGTTTTTCTATAAGAGATGTGGCTAAATTAAAACTTTAATTAAACTAGTAATGTATGACAGATGTACTTGACCCCTTAGCCAAACTATCAGTAATTTGGTACAGGCTCCAAAGCAAGTAAAGACCTGAGCTGTATCCAGGCCAAGAACTCCTCTAGAAACTCCCGAAGGGGCAGAGTGACCCAGAGAGCATGGAAGCACATGAGCTTGGAACAGGGATTGTGTGAGTCATGCATGCACAGCAGGTGGCTTTTCCAAGGGTCTTTTATCAAAGAACAAAGAGGGCTGTGGGTACAAGGAGGCACACACATACCCTTCCTCCTGTATTAAAGTTGACTACAAGCCAACCACTTCTGACAGCCTCAGGGAGGCACCTCAGGGAGCTCTCCCTGCTGGGCAGCATGGCTGCAGGGCAGTGACCTCCCCTTGCCCTGGGACAACTCTCAAGGTCATTCCTTGAGGCAGAGACTTTTCTACAAACAACCAATCTTTGGATGACTCCAATTCAAATTCTCTGAACTGCAACTGGACTGCACAGCAATGACTCTCCCCTGGAAATGGGACTCCTCTCAAGGACTGAGATTCCTTACCTGAGACTAAGAAATCCTTCCTTACCCAAGGCAGAGAGACCCCTTATTTATTGATCCTTGGTAACTGGCTGCTAGCATGCTGAATAAGTATTAATGAAATCCATGCAGTTAATTCCTTTAGACATATGACATTGTCCAAGTCTGAGACTAAGTCTGGACCTAGCCACAGCTAAGCTCCATCAGGAATTTAGAGAGCAAGGGGATCTGCTCTGAAACTCATGACCCATTGGGAGGGTCTACTTTACCCATGGGCTCTTTGGTCAATGTATAAATAATTTGAAATAGATTTGAACTTGATTTTCCTTTGTATAATGTAGTAACTAATAGAGTGAACCTTGCTGTTGAACTTTACTAAGATGCACTTTTATAAATTCATATTAAACCCACGCTTGTTAATACCCCTGACAGTGATTCTTCAGGCAATCTGAATCACTCATTTGTGACAAACTACAGCAGTTGGCAGGATCCTAAATCAGGATCCACAGCATAATGCTACAACTGTTTATGGCTATTAAAATGGTTTTAAAAGTGAACATAATAATTCCTTTGAATCTGTAAATGGCCTAGAACAGAAGAAGTAGGAAGGACTAAGCAAGACCAGCATCGAACTTTTTAGCCAGTTACCTCTGGCTGCTGGGTGTGAGTAGCACAGGCAGAGGTGCCAAGCACAGCATGAAGTGCATTCTGTGCCTACTTCAAGAATTGCCAATCTCCCCTCCCCATAATGGCAAGTCATGCCATGTGAAAGAGAAAAGGAGGATCTTCACCTTCATGTTAGTGCCATAAACTGAGTCTTACATGCCAGAGCTTTGACTTTCTTTCCAGCCCTCCTCTGGAAGACTGCCCCTCCCTTCTAGATAGAGCTTTCCAGTTTCTTTGTGACTGTTCCATAATTCATGGCCAAATGCAAACATCAGAAAACTTACAAGATTAATGCAACAGTAAATCAGCTTAGCCAGGTATAACTGAACCTCTGAACTGCACCACAGAGTTTCCTTCATGCATAACTCAAATACTTGTTCTAAGGCTGCTGTGGAAGTTCACCCTGTTGTGAAAGTTGCAACTGAAGTGCACTGCAGGAGCCTTCTGTAACCAAATGGCTTCAGGGACACTGGTTGAGCCTGCAAAGTGTTTAGGGAGTATAAAGAGGAGCCATGGAAATAGGTGTATTAAACAACACCCATGTCTGTTACTTGCACTACAGTGTTTATAGCTGGTATTGCATCACCTGTTTCCTTCAGAGGTAGGGTAAGTAGTTCAAAGCACATGGTACAGGTAAAGAACTCAAAAGAGAAGAAAAAATACATTAAACCATCTTTTTTTTTTTTGTTGTTGTCGTGCAGTGGCTCTGTTTAGGGCATGTGAAGCAGGTAGGTATGTCCAAATTGTGATTTTTTAAAAAATGTTCTTCTAATTTGTTGTGCAGCCACATCTTTTAAAGTAAACTAGCTTAATTTGGAAGCCAAACTCAAAAAGATTAGGCTTTAGGGACTAGTTGCCCCTTGTAATTCCTCAGCTATGGACTTTACCAAGTAGTGTCCCTAAAGAAATTCATAGTACTGAGTATGTGCATTTAAAACCATTGCAAAATATTAAAATTATTAAGTAATTACATTATTATGAACCCTTTAAAAATATAGGGATAAAAAGCCCCTAGTGAATCACATTTACAACTGCAATTCAGAATGTCAGGGGTTTGTTTGGTTTTGCAAAACCTGCCATACACAGACACAGAGGGCAACAGCACAATTTAAATTATAATCCAGGTACCTCAAAGCTTTACTTCATTTGCAGGTGATTTATAGCAGCGTAAACCCAAACAACTTACAAATCAGGGCATCCTACTGTGTTTTTAGATAACTAGCACACTTCTGTGAGATGTATTGCAGGTTTTGTTCCTTTTTGTCCTTCCCATTTAGACACTATAAGAGCAGTTCACAATCATTTAAGAAAATTACTGACTCTCCTCTTAAATAAGAAATGAAAATAGCTGGAATGAATTACTGTTTATACTCACTTGATATAATACGGCACTTTGTTTGGTGAGATTGCCCTCTCCCAGGGGCCTTGGACAGAAGCTGTTAACAACAAACAAATAAATAAATAAATAGCTGCACACATACATTCATACATACAAACATACCTAGAAGAGAAACGTGGAGGTCAAACAGGAAAGACAACATTAATCTCTAGAATTACAATTTTTCTCTCGGCCACGTTGATTCAGGTCTGTTTGCTCAGTTGCCCGTGAAGGCAGGAAGGATTAACCTGCTGTTCTGAAACCTCTGTCCTAATCTGAGAGAAATTGAACTCATTCAGCTGCAAAGATAAATACAAAAACTCCTTGAAAGCTAAGCTCACAGAAGAGATAAGAAGCAGAGCAAGCAACGTATCATTCTGGTGTGTTCTCTTGTAGGAATCCTCCTGCTAAGGTGTTTGACCGGGTTTGCATCTATTTCCTTCCTTGTGTGGTCAGCACAACGTCTGGTCTACTTCTAAGAACAGAATTATACACTTGTTTACATTTGATGTTGAGTGAAATTACACTGAGAGACCATCATATTTTGTTTGTTTTTATTCCCTTGCTGACTTGCTCTAAATGGTGGACATTTTGATTCTTATTTCTCCACGTTACTAATTGTGTCATACTGTCTTCCAATAACAGCAAATAATGGAGAAAATGACAGTGTGATCACAACAAATGGAGAGGAAACAACTTTGCTCACTTTTGGATTTCATGGTGTTATATGTCAACATCAGCTTCCAGAACAATAAAAATATTTTGTAAAAGAGGTTTCTATAAAACTCATTTGACAAAAGAATTATGTATTTTTTTTAATTAGAGGCAGAGATAATTTATATTTTAGGCCATAATCAGGGAGATAATTTTTTTATTAGGAATTTTTTATATGTCAAACAAATTAGAACCAAGATTTTTCTTTCTTTAATATAATGATTAAAACAGAAAACATATGAAAAGTAATCTAATGGAGAAAAAAACCCAGCCTGTTGGCTTCACCCAGTATAACCTTTCTTTTTAGTGACCCCTGCTGTTCACAAAGGAAAGCAACTGTTACCAGGACAACTAGGAATTAACTTCTTGACCCTTTGGCTCTCCTTTCTTTCCCTCTCTTACTCAAAATAGATACTTTAAAAATGCCACTCCCAACCTACTTTATCAAAATCAAAAAATCACAATACATACAAATAATAATTAAAAATATACCTATTTCATCTATTTTTTACCAGATTGACAGAATTCAGTCTGTAGAATGAAGTATAGTTTCTCTCTCTTGCCCACATATTGGAGTATGGACAAGAGTTTGAGGAAGGAGATGAAATGTGCTTCTAAAATGGCTGTAGAGGGAAATCTCACTAGTTTTGCACATGAATTGTGAAGAAGGGTTGGAGGGAGACTAGGGATTCCACCGAGGGCACACAAATCAGCCATGAGAGGAACTGGGGCCATTATAGACAGTCTGAGGAGAAGAAGGAAGAGCAGGTGGGAACCAGGCTGGGGAGAGAGTGAATGAATTTCATATAAATTTTGGACAATGCTAAGAAGCTAGGGAAAGGAAGGAATATGTTTGGATGAAAGAGAATCATAAAATGCTTAGGGTGGGAAGGGACCTTAAAGATCACATAGTTTCAATTTGCCCATCAAGGGCAGGGAACCTCCTGTTAGATCAGGTTAATCAGAGCCCCATCCACAATGGGGAATCCACGACTTCTCTGGACAACCTTCCATTGCCTCACCTCTCTTGCACTAAAGAATTCCTTCCTAACACCCAAACTCAACCTATCCTCCTTCATCTGAAGATTGTTTCCCCTTGTCCTATCACTACATGCCCTCGTGAAAAGCCTCTCTCCATAAATATGACAATCCTGTTTCAGATTACTGATGGCCAAGGAGTTCTGAAAATTCTGCCTCGGCATCTCTGCATGTTCTGCTGCTGTCTTCAACCCCCAGCCAGCCATCTGTAGCTGAGTGTCATTGCTTTCCTATTACTTACATTTACACAGATTCATGTTCTTAAAAGAAGAAAAGTAAATTTCAAAGGTATGAACCATGAGAATCAGTAACTCTCAAAATGTGCAAGAAACAGAATTTTAATTACAGTGTTAGATCTCCTGGAGAACTAGCACACTGCACTGCCATTGAAGGCTGTTGCGTGGCCCACAAACACAGGACCACAAAACCATATGCACTTTCAAATACAAATACTCAAAATATACCTAATTAATATATGAAAAAATAACCCTTCTTGTGCCAGGCACTGCCCTTTAGTTCTGTGTTCATGGACTGCATGGCTGAGGAGCTGAGGAGGCCAAGGCTGCTGTCCATTGAGCTGCTGTTCCTGGTAGCACAAGCTGCAGCTGCTCAGTTTCTGTGCTCTGCCACAGCCTCAAAGGATGTAAAGATACAATCTGTTATGTGATTTGTAGAAATATAAAAAGTATCAAAAAGAGAATATTTTGTAATGTTTTGATGTTAAAAATCTCAAAATAACCCAATTTTCAGGTTCATACAGAATTCTTAATCATGATGCTTAAATATTCTTTCTACTTTAAGAAGAAAAACTGCTGTAAATATAATTTTGATGACTGCTTCAATATTCTCCATTCCAGATGGCAATAGGAAACAAAAGCTAAGGAGTTTGAGAGAGATCACTGTTTCATTTTACACTATCAGTTACTATGTGATTTCTTTACATGCTTTCATTCAGTAATTCTAACCTAATGTGTGCTAATTTGCTGCTAATCAACCAACTCTAAAACGCTTCCTCACTGACAATTGTATGGTTCTTACCCATGGCCAATAGCATCACATGAGAAATAATTCAAATCAGATTACACTAAATTATCATTTTTGAAAGCAAAATACCCTCAATATTAACTAAAAATTGACTTTCTTACATATTTCTCTCCCAAGAAATCATTACTATTCCCAATGGGAATACTACCAAGTTACAGTTGTTCCACTTTAAGATTTGTTTTTAATTCAATAGCTAAAGGACAGAATAGAATGCTGCATATTTTTCAGAAGATGTATTTCATCTGTTGCTTCTGAATTAATCTGGGTAAGAGCTTTGCAGTCATAACTTATCATCACAGAATCTTACATATGATAGTGTTCTTTATCCATTAGAAGAGGAACAAATACTTTTGCTTTCATGAGAGCTCAGTGCTATAGGAATAACAAACAATTCTGTGATATTCTGCATAATTGGATTTAGTATTCCTTCAAGAGGTTGCTGTGAAGCTGTCTATAATGCACTTCTGGTTTCCTGAGTGATTCTAACCTTGCATAAATTTGAGTTGACAAAAAGTGCAGTACTTTTTACAGCTATACACAGAGAATAATCATTTCATTTTTGGCAGAAGCCCAGAAACTAAGACTAGCTGTTTCTTATCTTTGGTTATCAGTACAAGTTTACTATCCATTACAAAAGTAGTACAGGTAAATGGTTAAGTCTACCTAAATGTCCTGCTAGCAAAGACTTTATATATATATATATATATATGCTGTAGTATCCCTTTGTGCTACAGCACTCAAGAAGCAGACATTTCCTGTTTGCTGAGAGTAATTTCAAAGTGTTTTATTGCTTGAGCTTGCACAGCGTAAGAACACATTACCATACACCCAACTACTTTCAATGCTGTTGTGACTGAAATTAAATACCACCACAAAATACAGGGCATTTTAAGAGTGAATTTAAATTTCTCTACGCTTTATTTGCATTGACATACATTTTAATGGTTACCTAATTTTTAAGTTTTATTTCTTTCTGTAGGTGTTCTAAGAGCTGAGACTTGTTTTGCCAGTGAACACAGTTCTTGCTGGTAAGCAGACATTCTTGTTGGCAGAATGTATAGTGAAATGGTGGCATGCTGGCTCTCTGAACTTCACTACTGTTTTAATCTATGCAGGATCTGAATGAAATATTAAACAGGACGATAGTAGTTGATACTACAAAAAATAATCTTATAAATATTTCCCTTTAGCAATGCAAACATAATGAAAAATACATGTATGTTTACCAATGGTAAACTATTTCTCCTTCAGCTATTCAAAGAGTAAATTTGGTCTGTCCACATTTAAATGTTACTCTCAGTGGTCCTTATTTAAATAGTCAGCACAGACTTTTAGTCAGCATATGAGTGTACTTTTTCAGTTCTAATGAAAAAAATAAATCTTTTGACTTAATTTTCACTAAGGGGTTTTGGACAGAAACCACAAAGAAGCATTGTGCAGTGTTCATACGCTGTTACATATATCCTGCAAATAAGTTTTTCTCACTTTGTTAGAAATTAAATATATTTATTATATATTCCTTTTAGCATCGTGGTAGTTAAAGGTGAACTCATTTTTACATCCCCATTATCTTGTTTGGTGGCCATCGTGTCTGTAACTCAGCAAGGTGCTGAATTATGTTCACATTTCACATTTAATGATAATAATTCTCTGATTCAGCCTGGAAATTCTACCTGCATGACCTGTGTGACAAACTGTTCTTACCTAGCATTATCATCATTAATACCTTAATATGAACATAGAGTTAATGAACTGTTTATTTATTCACATAAAATTTGTTTTGATGCCAATTATTTTCACTGCAGCAAAGCATGGATTAGGTGGCTTCAGATAAAGGCAGGCAGGGAGAAAAAATGAGATGATCTTTGCATCAGGAAAAGACTCTGATTCTGAATCAGAATTTCCCATCTGTGTAAGCTACCTTAACTTTTCAAAGAAGATTCATCGAGTACTACATTTTGATTATTTTCAGATAACACTATTACAAATGAGAAAATTCTGCTCTCCAGAGACTATAAGGAGGTCATGCTTTTCCTCCTTAGAGAACATGCTAAAGCAATATTTCCCCACCATAATCAGTGCATGATGCAGGCTGGCAGGATGCCACCTCCAAAATGTGTATCTGCATGGCAGTGACATAATAGAAGTGTTTGCATAACCTGCAAGCTCTTTGAGATCCTTTGAAATAAATGTCACTATGTACCTGTAAAAGATAGGGGTTTCTTTCAGCTAATATTTAGATTGATTTCTAAATTATGTGAATTTTTTATTATTCTAGTAAGATTGATGAACAAACAGACCATGTTGTGTAGCACTGAGGTCTAAAATTGCTTGATGTAGCTGAGAAACTGATGTCAGAATACCTCAACCACTCAGCTGAGAAGCTGCAAGGCAGAAACATCAATCCAAACCTGCCTTTCAGAAGGTCTGCACAGCTTGGGTTCTGTTCTTCTCCAAGGCCCAGCTGTACATGGGGATGGATTCATGGGCATTTTGGAAATGAAGGGCCCATTCTCCAAGCCCAGCTTGGATTCTGCCCTTCTCAAGTCCAAGCAAACACTCACTACTTCCCTGGAACACTGTCAGTGCCGTCTGTCACCATAGCACACGTGCAGACGTTTAGCAAATACATTTAGAGCATGTCTAACCAGAGAAGAAGTCATCTTAAATGATTAAAAATCTCTAAGAAGAGACTTTTAGTCATTAAAAAAAGTTCAACATGTGGCCAGAGCCAATTCTGACAATCATTTTTGAAGAGTTAAAAGAGGCATTTCCATCCTGCATTTCCTGCTGGAATCTTTATGGCCAGCTTCAGATATACCATCTGCAGCTTAGGGTCAACATTATATGGTAAGACCTAAATAATGCGCACCTTTAATCATGAACAGTGTTCCAGAAGTTTCCAAATGCCACTTTGTATTGTGAAATATAAAATCCATCTAGTGCTCATTTTCTTAAATATCACACGACTGTAAAATGGCAAAAATACAATTGTTTAATAGCAGAATACTGAATGAAATAGAGCAAAGAAATATAGATAGAGTTCATAATGGCCCACATACAGGGACTCCACATTGCTAACTTCTGTTGCGTTCTTATGCTTTTAAAAATGGAGTCTCTAAAACTGGCTGATCAAATGAGGTTATAAAATGGCCTAATCAGCTTGGTGGTGATTTTTGGCAAATGAAATTAGATAAAAAGAAAATAAATCTTGGGTAAATATTCCATGTCTTACATAGCAAAACAGAACAGAAAAATTCTGATATCCCTATATAGAATATGCCTGTTGTATCCTAGTCCTGGAGCTTGAGGACAAAGGAATGTCCTAAACTGAACAAAATAATAATATAATACATAATGAAAAAATGAAAGCTCACTGTAAAATTAATTCTAATAACTTTATTCCAAAAGTAAGCATAAAGATAACCTCTCAAAATACTGCAATGTTTTACTACTCTTAAAGACTGTTAGCAATCAGGCCAAGGCAAGGACTATCAAAAGCTGTAGCTATGGCCATGATGTTCTAAACAAGGGAGAAATGGACTGAAGGCATTTTCTCTTAACTTTAAACCTGATGTACACTTCAAACAAGTCTTGAGGTTGAATTGGTGCCCAGTGTTCCTAGAAATTCACCATGATAAACACAATGGCAAGACCTGTGAAGTGTATTTGGCTTTGTTAGTTCTTTGCTAGTTTTTCCTTTTTCAGAAGCACGTGTATTTCCTTTACATTTATACTGAAATAGAAAAACAGTTTTCTAGCAATCAGGCTCCTCTAGTTAATATGACCATATTTAAATGTATATAATATATGAATACCCTTTTTATAAATACATTTAAATACAATAATAAAATCCCTCTGCTTTCAGAGGGTTCTCAGAGTTAGGCTGATTTGTCTGTGTCCACTTATCCTCTATCTTTATTCTACTACCAGGTGATATTTTCTATTCAAAACATTTCCTGTGATATCTAAACATATTAAACCATTTTGCCAAGGACATGGATGAATGCACATGTTTTTCAATGTTTGCTTGTCATATATATCTGAAAGACAATATGATATAAGGTATGCAGTGGCAAATAAGAGAGAAAGATACAGTTGCTTGCACTGCAAAATAATCTATCAAATGGATGGGTAATGTGTCCTAAGAGTCATAGAGCCCTCTCATTTTTAGACTCGGATGTCTCAATTAGGAGGACTTGCCCTTTTAAAGACATCTGCCTGTGCAAGAAAGAGCTTCCCTAGTCTTTGCTTTGCATAATAATCTGAGCACTCACACAGAAGGTGCGAGAAGTGAGTACTTGACTTCTCTCCCAAATCATTCAGAGCCACAACTCCAGTTTCTCAGGAGAGTGGGTTAAATAACTGAAGGAAAACACAAAGGCACAGAATAAGAAGAAAAAAGACTCAGATGTGAACCTGAATAGCTCTGAGCTTATCCTGAGAAGGAGGAACCTAGGATACACAGCCTACTCCTGTGACTGTATTTTTTATTTTTAAGCAACAATTATCTGCTATAAAATGCAGCAGCTGCACTCTGATCACTTATAACACAAACTGGTGGCTCCAGCATTTGTCATCTTTCTGTTTCTGAATGAAAGCTGCTAAGGCTGCCTCATCTTGTGTTGAATTAAGTGCTGCTCTTACTGACAAGTCCAAAACTGAAAGGCACAGTGAGGTATCTCCTGTTAGGTATCTCCAGGTCCTAGCACAAATTTAGGTACGAGGATTTAACAGTCTGGTACTGACATATGCAGATAGCAAAAGCTCGTAGCCTGGGAAATATGAATCACAAAATTTTGGCTATGGGTTTATCAGCCTTTTAGCCTTGCAAACCTAAATGTTCTTTCTATTCCTTGTATTCACACAGGTTTTTTTTTTCATGTTGATGAAAGTCCATGTTGTCTGAGCTTGAAAAGCACTGGAATCTTCCAGTCATAATCCTAAGTAATTGCCAGTTATATGGTGAGCACGGTTTCATGCAGTCTATTCACTGACATGCTATACTTACTAAAAGATGGCTCATACTGGGGCTGGACAGTAAATTACAAGGTTTGCTCATGGTTTTTAAAGATGTAACACCTATTTTTCAGCAATCACCAGCAATGCACATGAATGAACAATCACCAGCAATACACGTTAAGAAGTGTGAGTGATTGCTGAATAGCACTGCAAATGATATTAGAAACAGTCTGACATCAATGCTACCTCTCATTTATTGCATCTCAGAAAGAGTAATAACTATTGTGACATACAATAGTTATGTGTGGGTCTTCCAACAAGAGAAATGAATCTCATTTTTTGTAAGAGGCACAATCACAGAGAAAAATACAGATGAAGTCAAAACAGTAAAATTATTCCAGAGGAGTCACTGAAAACTTTGGAACTGGCATTGTGTTTAAAATTTGCAGATATTCTTTTTCACACCTCAGTTACTGTACATAATTCCCAAATTAAGCACCATCATCCATGAAAGGATCACAGATTTTTCTTGTAATTACTTTGCTAAATATTTACAAGTTTCTTTTTAATAGAAAGATCTTATTTTTACAGTGGTTTTACACCCTGATTTGGAGAATTCTAATTAAACAAGTCTAATTAAACAAGTCTAAGCAAGTCCTTCACAACCAACAAACTCACTCCACAAATTCATGATATCAAGTTTTTTTCCCATGTAATACATTTATCAGATGTATCTTAACTATTGTTGTGAATTCTGTGTGACCTTGGCAAGGAATGAACTGAGCTGGAGCTGGGACTCTGTGGACACTGGCAGAGCAAAATGAGTTTGGGGAAGCCTGAAGGGCAGAAGCTCAAGGAGTGGCGTGAGAAGCCCATTAAAAAATGTAGAAGGCCTGGAGAGAGGCAAAGTTCATGTGAAAAGTCATGGCCAGTTTTGATAAGTCTTTTACACTTGAGGCAGATCCAAAGCCTTAAAGGAGAGAGACACAAGTGGATCCCATTCCTTTGCCACTATCTCTCTAATTTACAACCAGGAAACATCTGAATTATCCCATGCCACAGCATTGATAAACACTGGAGCTTGGTCATTGAAAAGATGAAAGAGTGGCAAGAAAATGTTGAACTGCATGAAAAGACAATGGAGAAAACCTCCCTAATTTAAAAATGCTACAAATAAGAATACTTTTTTTTTTTTGCTTTTACACGCCTTATCTCTCTAGCTCACACCTTCCTTCCAATCTCTTTCAGAAATAGCTCTATGAATAGCCCTTAGAACAGGCTGTAAGTGCTTAGAAACAGGGACTATCACTTGATTTCTTGCCTCACAGGGCATGACAAATATGAGGGCTTTGCATCACTTCCCCCATTACTTTTGTGCTAGGTTTTCAACAGCCCCATGCAGCTTCAGTTTCAACCAAGCAGAAAAAGACAGATGATGCTATAATTTCTCTGTATAAAACAATAACAAGCACATGAAAAAGTTACCATCATTAGCAGATCATATTTATTTCTTTCTGATAAGAGAGAAATGTAATTCAGTCACTGATTTTATGTAACCTTGACTGCAGTACCAGCCTCTTTGCAGAGCTACTTAAAGGTATATCAACTATAAAAGGATAATTTTTCGTATAAGAATATAAACAGATATTATTACTTGTACCTTTAGATGGGCAAGTGTGTATGGAAGAGGGAAAGTTGATGCTCAGTAGGGAGGATGAACTGATTATTACTGGCAAATAGACTAGATATTCAATAAGCAATAGATTGCTTATTTTCCTTACTGATTATAGTTTGCACTGATCTTATGTGTATCTCAGCTCCTTAGATAAAAATCCTCTCTGAGTTTTGAGCTTATAAAAGAAAACCATAAAAATTGCTATGATTAATCCTTTCACTGCTGTTGCCACAGACTGATCAACTTGGACTCTGTCTACCACATACACAAATCTAATTTACAAGCCATTAAATTCACCTTCATTTGACCTGATTTTGTTTGGCAACCTTTATGTCTGACTTGTTGACCCCCAAAAGTACAGCTGCAGAAAAACCACTAGTGCTGGATGGCAAGGACTGTGTCACCCTCTCCTGCAGTGCTCTCTCTCTCTCTCATAGATGTGCTTCCATCCATGCAGGGATGCAGCAGAGGTAGTAAAAAAGCACAAAAAGCATGTGAAAGCATGGTATTTTCCCTAGGCATAGTGATAGTACATGACAGTGGATGTTTTTTGGAATTTGATGCTGATGAAAGATGGGACTGATGTATGTACTAGCAGTTTTCAGTGACTGCAGTTTCAGATTTGGGAAGGATTCAGAGCTTCAAATACCTAACTTTTGTATGCATGGGTAAGATTATGTATTTGCACACAGATCTAAGAGAGAAGAGCAAATAAGCAAATACAAATGCCCATTTTTCTAAGTGATAGTTGGACTATTTCCAAAATCAACACATTTTCACCTGAGTCCTTTTCCTATAGTGATCTTCAAGTGGAATGAAGAGTCCAGAATGATGTCCACCATTTGCTGGCTCTAATTAGTTACAAAGAATGTCTCGCTGGTGGTGGGTGGGCTAAAAGAGGTGACTATCATACACTGATCATCTTTAAGATTGATCTAGTTTAGCAATAGTAAGGCAGAATGGGCCAAAGAAAATTGTCTGACTGCACTCAACACCAGCACAAAGACACCTTGATCAGTGTGATAATGCGGTGCAGGTCACTCTATTCTCTTCCAGCCTTGCTTAATTTACCCTAAAAGTTTATTCTTCCACCAAGAATTCACCATGGGTCACAAGGAAAAACAGGTATGTGCTTAAATATTGTGTTTATGTCACATATTTGTAGCTCTTGCGCATTCAGTCTTGGCAAGTTTGATTTGCATTTATGTATATTGAGCTCATAAAATATTCCCAGTGATCAACAGTTAAAGAAAAGGGGGTTTGAAAGAAATAATGAAAATAGGGCTTATTTCTTCATAGGATAATCATTTGACAAAAGAAGGTTCAGGATTGAATCAGCCTGCATTAGTCTTATATGGCACAACATCACCCTTGGTTTTGATTTTGCAGGACATCCTGCTGAGAATTTGCAGTTTCCCATTAAGATCTTCACTGCGAAAATGATTAACCTATTAAAATTACAAGGCAGTATCAGCTGAAGAAAAGTTTGTCCTCTATCCCCCTGTGAACATTGCTGTGCAATAATAGCAACAGCTATTTCCAATGTCTGGATAGCTTGTCCCTCTGCATGTAGGAGACCATTATCCTGTGACTGTGCTCGCTTCTGCTGATATAATCTCTTAAATAAAGCTCTACTGTTTACTTTCCTTAATTGAAGTACAATGGAAAAGACATGGCCTTTAAGAAGCTTCACTTTAGTCACTGCCTTGGAGCTTTGAAGGTGTTTCAAGTTGTCTTTCAGTGTACTTCAAAACAGCCTTGATAAAAGAATGCATGTGGAGGTGAAGTGGGAATTTTGCTGGCAATTATATTTTATGCAGAGTTGTAAAAAGTTTACTCAGCTGCTATTCTTCTGCCAACTTTCCCACCCCAGTTTTTATCCTCTCACTGCTCTGCTAAGTGATCAAATCCTAGAAAATTTTTTTCTTGGCTTTGCCTCTTTTTGGAGCTGAACATTTCTTTAAACAGATAAACAAAATCTGTGTTGTTTTTGGGGTTTTAATCCTTTCTGGGTTAAAATAATCAGAAACTCTTTCTAACATAATTTTAATTTACTAGTCCTAAAGGGAGCCCCCAAATGAAGATGAGCCTCACAGAGAAAGAAGGAGACTTGATAATGGCAGATGTTTCCCTTTTACCCCAGACCTGGACAATATGAACTCATTCAACACTCCTCTGCACCCAGGGGATTAAAAAAATAAAAGAAAACAATTGCAATACAGACTAAAATAGAAACTCATAACAACAACTAGCACATGGCTACAAAATTATCAATTAAATGTGTATGCAAACTGCCCAAGAAGAACGGGAATTAAGAAATCACTCACTGGTAAGAAAATGCTGGGAAGTAGGACCAAAATCCCTGTGAGCTTCATGCAGTTGCTTGATGCGCTCATCAACAGCCACCTGTTAAGAGAGGAGAAAAAAAATGACTCTTTTCTAGACAAGAAACAAAGAGCAATTATAGTCAGATCATTTTTTATTAGTGAACATTCAGTTTAAAATTAAGCAGTTTCCTGCAACAAATGCTATCCTTCAGAGTCTTCAGATGAGATGAAATGTGTCACTGGAAAAAAAGTTAAAAAAAAGGGGTTTTTTTTTTCTGTTGTCCCCATCTTAACTGAAGAAGCTGGAAATGAACAGACTGATAAATAAAGGTACAGCAAATTGGCCTGACATTATGTACTTGAAAATAGTATGACTACTGCTTGTCAATATTGAAGTCAGAATATCCATCTGTTAATACTTTTTCTACTTTTTCTAAACTACTTCTAAAGTACTTTTGAGAGTACAGTATTATAAATCAGCACATGAAAAGTCATCTCATTTAATGTGGGCAGAATAACCATATTCCAACCAAGTGCTGAAATGAGGTTAACCAAAAGAGAGCAGCTGGTACAAACATTTTCCTGTTCTTTTAATCACTCAAACCTAGCCCCTCAACCCTTTCCTCAGAACTAGCCCTTGAAGAATATGTTCCTAAGGTTTTGTTGGGTTGTTGTACTGCATGAAAACAGAGACAATAGTTCAGGACTTAGTTTAGGTCCAGTTTTTCAGTGGTTTAATAGACTGTTAGTTACATAAAAAGTCTTGGTCTCGCTTCCTTGAACTCTTCTTATGCTAAACTATGACACATGACAGATAGATAAAAAGAGCTTTTACCTTTAAACAACTCATCTTTAAAACAATACACCATAAGTTAACATAACCTATCAACAAACTGTAGGAAAACTTACAAAAGATAGAAGACACTTTATGATAACAGTTTCCCAGGTGGCTGTTATTCATGACAAAATTAAGACCCACAAAAAAACTGTTTTTTTCCTCTTATGGAGAAATCTCCATAACCTTAACAAGAGGGAGTTCTCTCCCTAAGTAAACTAAACAAAAACTATTTTAGCGGTAATAAACTAACTAAAAATTTTAGGTTTTGTTTCTTTACATTATCAATGAAAAAAAAAATTGGGGGAGAAAAAGTAGTCTGAAAAGTTTATTTTGATTCTTACTACCTTTTTTCCTTTTAGTTCCTTTTAATAAAATTTTCTTTATACCCTTTTAAAGTTTTGAACCTACTTTATCTTTCTCTCCTAATCCTATCTCACCACAGGAAACAAACACATTAGTAAGGAATTCTCAAAATTAGTAAAATCTCAAATTAACAAACCAAAATCACTACAGACTGGTTTTATCTTTACCCTTGAAAATCTCAGTGGAGTATTGAGCAAGTGGCCAAAAGGGGGTGGTTACAATAAGATTCCCCAGTGTATGAGTGCCATTCTACCAGTCTCTCTACAGCCTGTATGCTAGAAGGATGACATGAACTTAGACCTAAGAGTGGGATTAGATAAAACAAGGAAAAAAAACCTTGAAAGTAATGATAGAATAATTTTGAAATATAATAAATAAAGTAACTGAGAGAATCAGGTTCACTTAAGTATTGCCTGTAAAAAAAAAAAGCGTTCCATCAACACTGACAAAGCAGAAGGTAAGTGTATTTAATTGGTCTAATTGTGATATACATAATAAGGAAACAAATAGGTTGCACAAGTAAATTGTGATATACATAAAAAGGAAATCAATAGGTTGCACAAGTAAAATGCAATCCACATTTTAAAACTTTCAGGAAATTTCTTGGTTGGTGGTAGGAGGGAACTATTGTATAGTAACTGGGCATGATACAGTTGGAGGGAAAAACTTAAAATGGCAGAATTAATGAGCTATTTGATATGACTGAGTGTGTTTGCCAGATAACCCCTAGACTACAAAATCTTCTTTAACTAAGCAATAGCAATTTACTGCCAAGACATGATTTATTTGCTTACAATTTTAAAACTAACACTATAAGCAAAAATGCCCATTTGCTTTCTTTCCTCAAACCATTTTTCAGGTGCTTTTCCTGCAGCTCTCCTCATTTCTATGTCATCTTTTCTGGCCTCCCACTGAATTGCAAGAACAGATGTTTCTGTTAAGCAATGCTTCATACCAGAGTCTGAATTTGAGCTTGAGTTCACACCCAATTCACTGCACAGATACAAGCTGGGGAAGTCTGTAAGTGCACAGAAAACCATGAAAGGACTGCTTCTGCTCATCAGCAGAATTAGCTTAAGTACAGAATAATTAACTGAAGTGCTATTATTTTTAACCGAGAAATGACCTTTCAATGAAGACTAGAAAGATAATCTTAAACATACCTAAACACATGCAAATAAAAACCACTGGAAAAATGTATTGAAAATGCATACGCTCTTTAGAATTGTCTTAAAATTACCTCATAACATACTTATTTTGTCATTAGGAAATATTGGTTAATAAAGAACCATATAGCTCTTCCTTTATATTGGTACATGTTTTCATTAAGTCAACCAGGATGGAAAAAGTTTTTGCTGGCATGAAGAATCCCTAAAGAGAATAAGGACTTTACAAACACACAGTGGGGAGCAGCGTTTCACGTAGGAAAATTTCAACAGCCAAATAGTGGCCAGCAAAGAGCATGGGAACCCTTTAGTACACATGACCACTGCCAGCACACGGCCTATACAACTTCTGTAAGTGTGCTAAAACTGAGAATTCCAATCCCATCAAAATATCCAGGTAACCTTTAAACTGCACAAAATTATTAACCTGAAGATTTTTAGCTGTATATGTACATCAGCAAAATAAAATATGTTACACACTTCAGGGTTAACTTTCCAACTGAACAGCTTTGGATGTGAGCCAGGAAATACTTCTTTCTAGAGGTAGATTTTGTCAATACAGAGAAAAAGAAAACACTGAGAAACGTTGAGAATTCTCCAGGAAATATCACCTGAGAGTACAAAGCATTATTCCACTTGGCTCCCAGGAAATATCACTTGCTGATGTATTGGCATACTACCTTTTAGGTAAAAGACAGTAAAAGATGAACTCACTTTTGGTGGTAGAGCAAGGAAGATTGCAGTCAGTTTCTATTAATTTTATCAAAACTAACACATAAATGGTAAAATAACAGAATTCGAACCCACAATAACTCAGATAATGGTGTACAAAAATACCCACTGAAACAATCCTTGCTTAAACTTACAGAAGAATGTGCCTCTGATCCAATAAAATCAGATTTGGATTTGACTTAGAGACTTATACATCAACAATCTGAAGAAGGAAATTCTGTCCATATAAGTCTTCATAAATGCTTCATGAGTCTTAAAAGAAATTCGCCCTGGCACGTAAAAGTGTTTCTTATTTTTCAGAAACAAGCCATAGGTAATTCCCAAATTTTAGATTTTTTGATTGTTCTTGTTTTTCCTTCAAATCAAATGAAATAGGCTCCTCCAAAATGAGCACAAACAGTATCTCTCGTATTTTTGTATGCTATGCTCTGAACCAAGAGCAGATAGAACAAAATGTTTAATAACTGGAGCCTTATGGTGTGGGAAGAAAACTGCAAAATTTTCAAGCCCATTCAAGCATTCATTTTCCTTGCTTTAGAGGAAAGAAAAAAAATATGTGGTGCTAATGAAGTTCTGATTTCAGTAGTGTTGGCTAAGCCATGAAAAAATGCTACTTTAAAGGTAGTATTATCAGAATGTAACACACAGGATCACAGAATGGGTAAGACTGGAAGGGCCCACAGTGGTCATCTGGTCCAATCTCCATGGGATGGGACTGTGGATTTCATTTGGGTACCTTTAAGGTAAAACTCCACAGTATTCCTCCACAAGAACTCTTACAAATAAATAAATAGATTTCTAAAAATTCAGCTATTGCTTTATCATGATATGAGCATTTGATTTAAACAGGACTAATATAAAAATATTTTTAAATCTAATTTTTACATAAAAGCAAACATCAGAACTTTCTGTAATTGGGATACTTGAACTGTTGCTTTTCTTCACTGGGGATGTATGCTTGAAAAGACATGCATTTCCATTATTTATTTAATCCAATGTTTTATATAACATTGATCTTCTTTCAATCGTAACAAATGAAAGAACCACAGCAGTGCAGTAAATATACTTGAGATTGAAGATGGTAATATTAAAGATCCTGTACTGATTTTAAGTGATATTGCCAAGCTACAGAAACAGCTTCTGCTAAAAAAAAATGGCTAGAAAAAAAAATTAAAATCTTTCTTCTTTAAAGACTTTGAAAACATTTGATGAAACAAGTTCTGTTTCCCAGCACTTGGATTCAGCCCTGTGAACTGAATCTATAATCAAGTTCAGAAAAACAAGTTAAGACAAAAACAAAAGCAAAGCTCTGCCATGCAGTTGTTAGCAATTAGTTTCAAGTGCTTTACCTAATGTGGGGTTCAACCTTGACAACATTTTTACAACAGCTCCACTACAGTCAGAATAAGGATTTGATGGATTTAACTTGGGTTTACTACTACATTCTGGTGGGCGGCTGGTGGGGTGGGATTTGTCTTGTTTTTTCATTTTTTGAGGTTTAACTAAGAATATATTTATGATATATGAAGTGTTCTTTTGTGTTTATGTCCCCACCTGCAAAGCAGGCCTAGATCAAGAAGCAAATACGAGCTGTTTAATTCTCACTATTTTCCATGTTCTCAAAAAGTACCCAACAGCAGCTGTCCAGGATGGCTGGAGGTGCCAAAATGCTCCAAGATGTGCTGGAGGAAGGAGGCACACCCATCATGTTATTGAAATTGTGCCTGCAAACAAGGAGTGGCTTCAGCAAAGAGCTATAGGAATGGTCTCTCTGACAATCCATCAACCTTGTCCTCTTGGATCTACCAAGACTAGAGACATAAAAGCCCTGGTTTAGCTGTGGTATAACCCTGCCACAGCCTTGCCCATAGCTTTGATTTTCAACTGAACAAGTTCAGTGGAGGAAATTTCCCTCGGGGTGCTTATCTGAGCTCTGACTGCAGCTGAACTATCCTGCAGTGAGGGGCTGCATGAGCCAAGGTGACTGCTTGGGTGCCTCTGTGCTCAGCACTCTCAGGGAATTCACATCCAGTGAACTTGGCAAGGAATTTATTTAAAAATTACATGAAGGTGGGCAAGTAGCAATTTTTACTACTTATTAACATGAAGCAGCAGAAATGAGATCACTAGTTTAAAAATGTACTAAATGCAAGGAGTTAAGACAACTGTTGAATGGCTGGGATTCTGAGGAAAAAGAGAAAGAATAGAAGATTCTCATCCAAACAGCTATATTTAGTGCAGCAGCAAAAGGACACATAACCTCTTTTTTTTTTTGGTCAAAATTTGCTTCACAAAAAGCTGCTCTCACAAAAAGAGAAGGGCAATTTTCTGTATCAATCAGCATGCATCCACACAAAACTTTATTAATCTAACACTCCTTTAATTTCCCCACCATATTCATAGCATTTCCACAGCCTCCTGACCTTGACTCCAACCAAGCACAGCCAATTTGCCTGCATATCAAAGGAAACCGGCTCCTACAAGACCCTCTTTAATGTTGCCCAGCAATTCTCCTCCCAAGAGCTGAAAAGCTTCTTTCTTTGCTCTCACTGAGTCAGAGCTGTCAAAGCAGTGCGAGGCTGTTCTTCACAAATCAATAAACAGGAAGATCTGATCTGCTGTACTCCTAATAGCTACCGAATTCACTCACTCACTGCTCCTCGTCCATGAGGAGATAAGGATGGATTTAAATAAGCACACTTTGTGCTGTTAATGAGGAACAGCAGGGGGGAAAGGCAATTGATAGCCATTGTTCCCAGCTGCTGAAGTTCAGGTTTAAGTCTTGACATTTACCGAGTTGAAAAATCGGCTAAGGACAATTAGTTCTCTGGTGAAAAGTTCAGTGTTCTGAAATATTGTGAGAGCGTAAAAATGGGCTTATTTTCCAAATTAAAGAAAAAATAGATAAGTACAATGCTATTTGCATTCATTTACAGCTGTTACAAAGACTAAATTCAAATTTCTGGGTCATGGTGGGACTGTACAGTTCAGCAGATTGAAATCTGAGCAACTTCATGCAATTCCCCTTTCAGTAAAAAAACCCCCAAACATAAGAAATAGTAGAACACACATATTGTACTTTGACTGCTTTTTTATATTTTCAGATGAAATGAGAATAAAATGTAATATAAACTCAGGAAACATCTTAAAGCTTGGGGCACAGAGGCTTAGAAAACAGTAAATAAAAGAATGATCTCCTTGAATTAATATGCCTACTGTGAATAAGCAGCTATCACTTCTTAGGCTTTTGTTTTATAATCCTAAATCTGTGCACTTTGGCCTTTGTGTATCTGTGCCTGAGGAAAGAAAGTTAGGTCTTAAAGTTTAAATAACAAAAACATACAAATTTGGAGAGAATAAAACAGTTGTAAACCATGTGAAATCTTAAGAACAAATATCTTCAGGAAACAATTATCTTCGAAAATGTTACTTCTTTTGTTTTGTATAAAAGGTATTCTCTCAGGGAGGCCTCCCATTTGATATCCCCACTGCAGTTATCACACAAGCTGGTGGAGGTTCTGCAAGGCCTTTCACATCACTCTGTGCTCCTCATTTCTATCCATAAACGTTTTTAGGATATAAAATATTTTATGAAACCAGTATGAGCTGAGAATAGGCTCAGCCTTTCAAAGGTACTAGAAACTGCTGTGCTTCCCTCTTTTCTGGAGCATTTCTTAACAAAGCTTTCAAATTCTTCACTGTCCAACCACATGAATTCTTTCTTAATATTTCTTTTTGTATGCCTTTTATATTTAATCAATATCAACTATTTTTTTCTGCCAGATTCCTTGCTATACAGTATACCAATAAACTAATTCACAAACATTAATATTTAGCAACTTTTTTTCTCAGAAAGCAGCACTACACCAATTAAAAAGTTTTCAATTTATAATTCACATTAGCTTCAAATTCAAATAAATACCCATTTAGACCCCTTAGATTCCAGTCCAGGTGGGCTGTGGCTTGCCTAACCACATCTCTGTACTCTTGGACAGTGTTTCTATATTCCTCCAAGGTTATCTGGCCAAGCTCCCTCTTTCTGCGCAGTGCCTTTTATGTGTTTGAGTTTTGCAAGGAGTTCCTCGTTCATGCACGCAGCACTCCAGGCACCCTTTCTGGACTCCCTGCTGTTAAGGACAGACCAGTTCTGAACTTTTTAGAAAGCGATCCTCCTCATCAATGAGCTTTCTTGGACCTCTCTTACTTGCAGGGGTTTATCCTGCGGGATTCTTCCAAGCAGATTCCTGAAGAGGAACAGGTCTGCTCTCCTGGAGCCCAGCCTGTGCTCTCATGGTCACTGCAGCCAGGAGTAGCCTTTGCCTTTCACCTCCCCAGTGAGCCGCTCCTTGTTTGTGAGTATGAGGTCCAGCAGAGCCTCTGGCTGCACTGGCTCCTCCATCAGTTATGTCAGGAAGTTTCCCAGGAGCTCACTGCAATGCTTAGAACCTGCTGTGCTGTCTCTCCAGAAAATAATCAGGCTGCTCCCCCATGGATGCTGTTTCTACTTGTAAAAGGCCTCAGCCCCTTGTTCTGCAGGGTTAGGTGGCCTGCAGCAGACACCCACTGCAGTGTCACCTACACTGGTCTGCTCCTTCATATTGCCATTATAGTACAAGAGTTCTATTGTCATTTCATTGCAAGGGTTCCACACTGCTAGAGTTTCATACCTCCTTAATATTTCTTTTAGGCATCTCCTCTAAGCATTGACTCTTCCTTGTCCTTGCAGCAGCCAACAGACTACAGATCCCTCAATCAACCAATCCACTCTTTTATAACACTCTTCTTATTGGCTACAGCTGCAGCCTGTTAAAGTCAGGACTGCTCCTAATCTTTAATAATTAACACAGCTGCAACTCTTTAGGGGGTACGATTACTTTCTATGCTACCTTTATTTACTTATATTCTATCCCCCTACACCTTAATCCTCAGTCACAAGTTCTCAAGAGCTCTTTTTCCAGCATATCATTCCTAGCTTAAAGCTCTTCTGTATCTTTTCTATGTCCCCATAAAACAAACTCCTTAGAGCTCTGACTGTGCAGGCCTATAGATCCAGGGATTTCTCTTCTGCCTTCAGCAGAAAGCTGGAACTATATATGCTCTTAGTTCAGTATTGTAAGCTGGGGAAAAGAGAAACCAGAATTTATAGGCTACCCTGAACCTCTGGGAGGTTATTGATCTTAACATGGATCTAACGTTGATGCAGTTTGACATTTTCAAAGTCAGTGGGAGCTGGGTGCCTGCAACTTGGGGAGAGAACTGTGTTCTGTGGTAAGTAAAACTGTCTAGTGAGGAGCTCAGCATGGCACATATTCTTCCTGAGATCAAATCTGACTTCTGAGACCAAGGTACCTGCATACCTTCATACTATACACTTTGAAATGTTCCCACATAATTTTTTATCTTTTCAAGCGACTTTTTGTCTATCCTTCAGGATTACTCAACATCCATATGGCTTTTAGGTGGTATATTGTGGTCATCTCTGGGCCCCACAACCAAGACACACGTGGATCAGCTACAGGAATGAGCCTGAAGGAATCTACAAGAACGATGGTGGCCTACAACAAAGGTTTGAGTGAACAATTGCAATTAAAACTGAGGAACAGAAGCATTATGGAATCAGAAAATACGTACAGATCTGAAGTTAGTCCTCTTTTTTTGCACTATGAATATCAATGTTTCTGCTGTGCCAGTGATATTAAATCTTATTAAATTGTATTAAAACACAGGGCATTTGGAGGGTTTTGGATTATAAATTATGATATGCATTATTTGCAAAAAAACCCCAAAACCTTCTGCTATGTGTTTTCCTAGTTACATATGTTAAATAACGTAAGGATTTAGGAAAAGGCTAAACCATTAATTATGATTCTGTTGCTGAAGCATGACTCCTTTTAGGCTCTAACCATCTACTGTTCCTACCCTAACAGGCTTGTTTGATACATGGGGTTTTTCAGGCATTTTCGCTTCATTTTGGGGTTTGCACAGAAAATAACATTATGCATAACACAGTTATGTTTCCTTAACATGCAACTATAAAGACATAAAAAAGGGTTTTCCTCTCCCCTTTTTTATTTATTTTGCTTCTCTGCTAAAAGCCTGTTATTTCTCATCACTATAGATTTTATACTTTTGAAATAGAACTGACTCCTTTCTATTCTCTTTAAATGTATTTCCAAAAGATTTAAAATAAATTATTTTTTGTAATTCATTTAAAAATGATCTTTATTAATGTTTCACAATCCATCCCTAAGTTAAACCCATACTCTCTCTTGACAAGATTTTATGGTTATTTTGACTTTTTTTTACCCCGTTTCTCTCTTTTTCCCTCTCATTAAACTGATAAAAAATAATAAATTCATGCTGCACTGAAAATAGCATTTGTTTCTGAAAGGTCAGGTAACATACACTGTTTTTGTCCCAAGGGAAATGGTTCTCTGGTGACTTAGAGAACTGTAAGTAGAATGTCACGCAAGGAATGTTTTATATCTGCCCCAGAACAAATGCCTGTGCAATAATCCTGTATTGGTTCAGCATCACCAGTGAAGATTATTCTTTTATAGTTCTAGTTACATTCCCTCACTTTCATTGATCTTTCTTTATATTAGTTTTATTGCTCCTTTCCCCCAGATTTGTGAATTTCTTGTGCCATTACTAGCATTAGTTTTGGGAATAGTTGCTCATAAGTGCATGTAAGAATTCTCATAATGTGGACCTGTATTTAATGCAGGTTACTTCTAAAAGAAACAGAGGCTTCAGTCAGTATTGTCGTTATTCAGCACTACTTTTAGCTGATTACCATTTCAAAGATTTTTCTTTCACCACCTTCAGCTCCCTTTACTCATTTGCCCTCTGATTCCTCTGGGAACCATCGTCTCATCAGTATTCAAGAGACTTTGATGTTCAATCCTGTTTTTTCCACCATTTCCCCATTCTTGTCTTTTTAATTTTTTGTGGAGCATCTTCATTCACTTTTATAATTTCAATCCACACTCCCAAACCCATGTTGCTACCCTTAATGCAGTGAAAATACATTTTTCATAAATATGTAGTAAACTTCTCAATTTTATCCAATAATGTTTATAAATAAGAGCTGAAGAATTGCTTAGACTGTGCTGTTACATACTTAATACCATGAAAGAACAGATACAGGAAGTCTGTGTGAATTTTTTTCATTCTAAGTCAGGAGTTGTAAGGTGAAAGAGCCAAAAGCCTTTTCCTCAATCAGAAATGAAGAGAAATATGCATATCCTGAAACAATTCTGCTTATACTAAGACATACACCTCAGAATAACCCTGCAAATATATGTATAAATTTGAATTTTATAGAGCTTAGTTTTCCTAAGTGAGTTTGCATGCCGAGGAGGAGGAGGACTCTGCTGAAGCATGGAGGTACAGGGATACAGAAGGTTCAGGAGATGGTGGAAGGCAAGACAAAAATGTTCTTTACAGGGGTACATTCTAGGGTACAAAATAATGTACAAAAAGGATTCTACATGCAGCAGCCATTGTATTAATCCTCTATCTCTTCTCTTCCATATTTTCTGCTTTCTCCTTCTGCTCTCTTTGCGACTTACACCAATAGTGATAAATCCGTTCACTCTAAATAATCCTTAGTCCTAAAAATACCACAAATACATCACATCTTTGGTTTCCTTTTTAGCTGTGGAGGGTGAAACAAGTAGGACAATGTCAGCTGTGTCACTTTTATTACAATGTGATCTATCCACATTGTTTGTCTGTTCCATCCATATTCTTACATCTGGAAATCTCAAGAGTACAATACTCTGTTTCAAGATGACTGAAACTACTTTGTCAATCAAGTGCTGATACGGCATGAGAAGAAAAACTTCATTTCATGAGATTACTGGCTGGATGGATTAAGCAAACTTTTATTTATTGTTCTTGTCCCATGAACCTTTTGAAGACAGCCTTTCAGTCTCAATGACTTCTGCAGAATGTTCCATACCCCAGCAGCTGCTCAAGCTTGGGAGGACCACACAATCAGTGCTTGATGCTCCCTGTTATCTGGCACTCCTTTGGATACTGCTACAGCTCCTGACTTTGCACAAAAGCCTCTCTTTCTCCCTGGGGAAGACATGCATATGGCATGCTGAAAGATAATAAAATTACTTTAGGCAAATAACTGCTCAAATGGGAGCAATAGCTGATAGGATTGATATTGTGCTGATTGAAGATAATGGCAACACTCCTATAATAGTGTGATATGACTTGTGAGAGGAGCTGCCTTCATTCTGCAGCTGGCCAAAATCTATGTATTTATGCTTCCTAATCTGTGAGTAAATTCAATTGACATGAAAGCAAAACCTGAGTTATATATAGCCCATACTGCTAAAGCAAAATGTTAAAAACCTAATTTAAGTTGGAAGATACAGTCTCTGATTTCCAGTTTCTTCTATTTTAGAAGAAAAGGTGCTGATAATGAACAAATGAATAAATAATGCTACGCCACATCTTTACTGAGGATATAGAATGGTACACAGTGAAGGTTAAAAGCTTATCCTGGCATGAAGGATCACAGTGTATGCATGCATGCAAGAAAACCATCACTTCACGTGTGTCAAAAAACTCCATTATCATATATTGCACTTGCTAAGTGCCAGACATTTTGTTCCAGTAATTCCAGTAATGTTACATGCAGTTTTCATCTTAGATCTGTTTTCATTAGCCCTCTCTTTGAAAAGCTGAACACCCTATTTACCACTGTCAATCTGTAAAGATCTCAGATGAAGCTAAAATCTTTGAAAATGGTTTTGTTCAACCCCCTGATCTATCCACATCACAGATTCAGGTCCTCCCACGAGCAGAGAGGGAGGGCTCTTCCTTCCCTCAAAGCTCCAAGGTGCAATCCCCCAGGAGGAGGTGGAATTAAAGCTAAGATATTTTGTATTTCCAGGAAAACTGTGACTGGTCTGCATTGACTATTGCCATTTCAAAGACTTCAGACATTGGTGCAAACATTAAACATACCTTTTTTTTGCATATCAATTAAATAATGAATGGAACCTACTTGTGCATTTCATGGTAGAGTTGTTAAAATATATTTATCACCTGCACAGCTTCAACCATGAGAAATAACATTTCACCTCCAGAATATACATCACATTCTGAAAAATGCTTTTGTTGTTTATTATTGAATGCCATAAAAACCTCTCTTAAGTTTCCCAGCTTATTTTCAAAGCTGTTTTTTATAACTCCCCTCCTTCCCAAGTAAATAATTTATTTCTGTTTAGGCTTGCCTTACTATTCATCTGTTTCTAAAAGCAGAGAATTGGAAAATTCTAATAATAGATCTTGGAGAATTTAGACAGTAAGAAAGATGGAGATCCTGAGATGAAGTGCCACTGAAGGGGAGTGCAATTCAAGTTTGTGAAATGACGAGTAAGGCTAAGAGAGAAGCAAAGACAAGATTTCCCACACAGACTGAAGCCAGACTCAAAACCTGAATTTGCAGTATCTGTACAGCAGCACCATATAATCCACTGACAGGCAGCTTAATTGGCAGTTACAAAACTTTAATTTACTAAGTCAGAAACCCTTTCTGAATGTCTAACTCACAAGCTGTTGTTATCACAGTGGCAGTTTGACACAAGGCCTTCAAGCTAGGTAAATAAAGGAACAAATTAGCATTCTCTTAAATCTGTTTATGAAAGACTTAACTATGAAGGACGTGCTCAAGAAACTCCACAAGACTAAGAAAGTAAAACTAACATGGTCTCATAACTCATAAAACTTAAGAGTGATGTCCTTCATTATTTCCAGGAGTGAAAAAAAGCAGTGAAAGAGCACCTTAAAACCATATGTACAGTTTAAGAAAGATGGACTTGATCCCTTCAGTAAAACTGACACTGAATGCTAGATGATCAGATTACATATTTTTATAAAAACATTTATTAATAGTTCTCAGATTGAAATTTATTTCAATCCGGGGTTATAGAAGGCAAGAGAGCCACCCAAGGCAACCCCATCAGTGTATGACAGTGGCAGATCCCTCCTGGAGCAGGCTGGTGTTGGCTATGTCAGACATGGGGGAAGCTTCTGGCAGCTTCTCACAGAAGACAGAGTGGCTGATTTCTCCTTGTCCTTATTTTGACCCATGAGCCATTGTAATACCCACTGAGCTTTCCCCTGCTGAGGAGGGGACTGACAGAGCAGCTTTGGGGGCACCTGGCATCCAGCCAAGTCAGCCTACAGGAATACATCAGGATGGCCAGGATTTCTTAAGAAATCTGAAGGCAGAAATAAATTTATGTAAACTTTTTGACAAATTGTGTCAAATAAAAATAATTAGATCATCTGTAAAAAGCAAACTGAATCATTTTTGTTCAATATACTATTTACAGCAATGAATTTAAACATTTGAATTAGATATACAGAGGAATTTCAAGCTGCACTGAGTCTCATGTAACTTTATTTAGAATGGAATAATTTACAATCAGAAATTTACAAATGGAAAATACAAAGATTTGACTGGCAGCTTTTGTGTTTACACTTACTTTTTTTAACTTAATGAAAACCCTGTGGAATAAATTTGGGGATGTTGAGCCATTTAATTCTGAAACTTTTTCATCCTAGTAGGTTAGCTGTTCTCTGTTCATTCTGACTCAATAAGGTCAGCCCTTACTTTTAGTATTATGTAGATGAAATTTAGTTTCTGTTATATACATGGCCATACAAATTCTGTTAGTTCTTTGTTTTACTCATTCTCTTTGCCTATTAATATAATTTAGTTACATTAATTTTGTTATGCTTATTTAAATTTGTCTCTTTAAAAACAAGGGTAAAACCTCTCTGTAGGAAGATTTTTCCTTTTCCCTTCTCTTTCTTACCATTAGAACTCACTCTCTGCTGACCCTGTTATGTCCTGTCTTTCCTACCCTGGTAGTCTCTGCACAACCTCCATAGTCTTCCCTCACGGTCTCAGGAAAAAACCAAAACTCTAACCCAACCAAACCTAAGGCAGAAGGCATTATTTAGACAGTCTATTCAGTCAGTAACTCTACAGTACAGTAAGATTCCTGTGAACACAGAAACAAGTGCTTTGGTTACACGCTGCTGGAATGGCAAAGCTGGCCTACAGTCCTGTGTCTGTGACTGCTTTCCTGGCTGCAGAAGCCAGATTCCACTCTGATGATCTGTAATTGCTTTGGACTGGGTGATTTTTGTCCTCTACAGCTGCCAGCAGTGGCAGACATGGCACTGTAAGGTAGCTACAAATCCCAAAGTAACTTTCCAAACTACAGTTTGAGACATTTGAGACAGTTGAGATCTTGTAGAAGAGCTGGTGAACTGACCAGGGTGCAGTGAGAATGAAAAAACCTTGACTTTCCAAGCCTACAAGTATTTTAGAGAAAAACAGCCACAGTGAAACTGGAGTTGCATTTGATTTTGAAATGTATTTCCTTGTAGACCCTTCCATGGCATTTCCCCAAGGGAATACACTCTGTCAGTGTGTTTCTAGTACAGCTGCCCATGCCATTACATTAATGTCTTATTATTTGGCATTTGTCTTGTACAAGAGAAAACAATCATGACAATCAGGGAGGAAAAAGGAGAAAAAAGCAGCAGCTGAGAAAGCAGGAGTACAGATCTTGTACTGTTAATGTTCATCATATGAGAGAACAACTGGCAGGATCATCTGTCTTGAGAGTGCCGAATGGTTAAAGGAAAACCACAACTTTATAGGCTCACATGAGCAAAATTTATTCATTTCTTCATACTTCTGATTATTTTAAAGGACAAATTTGCAAAACATATAAAACACTTGAAGAGGTAAATCCTTTCTGCTGTAACTCTCACTTCCAACGCCAACAAGAAGTTCCCCACTTCCCATTTTGCTCCTCCTTCTGACCACTGCCAATTTCCTATTATGTTCTGCTTGGGCTCCGTTTTTTTTCCTTCATGCTATCACATTCTGCATGTTTTAAGCTATTCTTCAGAGTTTAAGTGTCCTATTTTTTCTTGTCCTGCTTTCTGTGTTTTCTTCCTTTCTTACCTAGCAGTCATCCCCCCATCCCTGGAAGCATTCAGGGTCAGGTTGGTCGGGGCTCTGAGCAGCTGGGTCTGGTGGAAGATGTCCCTGCTCACTGCAGAGGGTCTGGAGGAGATGATTCTCAAAGGACCCCTCCAAATCAAAGGTTCTGTAGCCTCCAGACTCAGTAAATGCACTGCCTGTCCTGCCTCATGGCAATGTCGATATCCTTTAAAAAGTATGGCCAAAGGTAAAGGTGAATAAAAAAGGTTATTAGACTCTCTATTCTGACAGCAATTTGCAGGTTTGGCCTCTTAAAAATTTACTTTTCTGCCTACTCCAGTTCAAATAGAAAAATTAGGCTGGTGTCTGTATTGATTCAAAATAAACCTCATGGCACCTTGGTGTGGTGTGGTTTTTTTTTTTTTTTTTTTTTTTTTTTTTGTTTGTTTGTTTGTTTTGTTGTTTTTTGTGTTAATCTGAAATACTTTCCATGAAACTGGTAAATCCTTTAAAGTCTATACAGAGGTAGTTGTTGGATTTCAATCCATTTCACGGGGTTGTTTTTTTTTTCTCAGACAACCATCTGTGTGTCTGTTGTGATAGCCTATAGTACTGCAAGAATAAATTATATACCTGCTTGGCAGCTCTCAAACCTATTTTTGTTTCCCTTGTTGTCAGAAAATCTGTTTTGAAGTGTGAGCATAAACATATGGGAAGGAGTATACAGATACAACAGCCTTTTTCATTCCAAAATCATCCCAGGCCTTAAATTCTGACTATACTTAGAAAACTTTACAAAAAAATTATGGTCTGCTTAAATACAGAATGATATCTGAAAAGTACAGAATTAAAGTTTAGCTGGTTTCCCTTTAATAAGACCAACAGAAACTCCACATCATTCTAGTCAAGCCATTTTTTCTAATTAGCAAAAACCTGAACTTCCTGAAGACCTCTGGAGGACTTCTGGAATATAATGAATGGAATACCACACTTTTAGACAGGCAGGGAGGGTTTTTTTGTGTTTGTTTCTTACATCTTGCTGCATAAGGTTAAATATGCTGAGTTAAGGAGGCACAAACAAATTCACTTCTAGAGAATTAATTGACTCCAGTACCAGCATTTTTTTTCTGTCTCTGATCCAGTACAGGTTCAGTGCCATTGACTATGCACTTTTACAGTACAGCCATGACTACCCTTTAAGTTACAGAATTTATAGAAGTGAGGAATATCCAGAGTGATAATCATTCATTTGTGACTGCATTATGATTCAAAACAGAATCAATAACACTGGAAATGTGAGGAGTGCCTTCAAAGATAAGTTAGGCTGACAAAAGATGCAATTTTCATATAGCCCTAATTTTTTTCCCCAGTCTTAGAAGTTTTAAATAAAACCTTGGATTTGCTCAAACATTGTTCCCTTGAGAAAATGCATTACTAATCTCGACTCCTACATCACCAAAACCATTTGCCTGCCAGTTTTCTGTCACTTTTACAAGCTCTTAAAATTGTTTAACAACAGAAGTGGGATTTTCTAATTAATTGGGAAAGCATTCACCAACTCCTATACTGGCAGCTAACATTTCTTCCCTAAGAGATTAATATTATAATATGCTGAAGTATTTATATTCAAAATGTTCTAGTCTTTAGGAATTCTACCATTTATATCATAAATACAGACTAAATGATCCATTTACAGGTTTCCTTTTGTTACCAGAATATATTAAATAAAAAATATGAGGAACAGTGGAAGTCATGCTCTAAAAATTGTATTTCCCACACTACGAACTGTGCAAATTTGTAAACCCAAAGCACATTACTGAGTAATCAAGCTTGAATATTATTTACTCTTTTAAAGGCAAAGCAAAATGCACATCACAATAAATTGTAACTGAATACCTGCTTCGTACTTGGTAGAAAGGAAAAGTACTTTGACTTCAGCTTAAGAACTATAGAATAAACTGCAGACTTGGTGCCTCATTTGAATCCTGACCTTCCTGAGGCTCTGACAGTGTGTTGACATTTAAATTTTACAAATGTTAAACCAGGCATCTCCTTCTGTGCTGAAGAACTGGTGATGTGGCTGAAATGTACCTAGCCATGGAGGCCATTAAACAAAACAGTGCCAAGAGAGCTGCAAGATGGACTTTATTAGAATAATTATTAATACATCACTATGAAATTAATTAGGATAAGCCTTCTTGGTGGAATGGTATGGAAAAAAATGTAGTCCCTGGAATCTCAATCTGACTGTAGAAGACACTATTTATTTTATATATATATATGTGTGTGTGTGTGTGTGTGTGTGTGTGTGTACACACATGTTCTATACCACCCAGGTAATACAAAATATTAGAATGTGAACTCTTTGTTAGAGCAAACAGCCTTTAAAATAAATGCATTAAATTTGAGGAAGGAGAATAATCATCACCAGTTTCTGGATTTGTAATTTTATGACTCTAACAGTGTGCAGACATTACATCAGCTATCAAAGATACTACAACTACAGCAACTGTCCCAGAAGCACCACCACCCATTTTATAAGTTGGCCAAGTAGGCTGAGATCATAAAGATGTTGTTCATTATTTCAGACTTTCTTGTGAACAAGTTATTTTGGTTCATTTCGAAGCACTTTCTAATATTTGGAAATATGGCTCATGAATTCATAAGCCTAACATCCTACCCAAGTTCCTGATTTATGTATTACTCTACATCTTCATGGAAATTTACACTCTCACTGCTCATTTCACTGAATAGTTAAAGAATACAAACAAATTAAACTTCACTTCAAGCAACCATAATGAAATAAACTCAGAAAGAAAGGCACCTCAAAGAAAGCAAGGGAGTAGGATTGTATGCTCTGTCTCAAATATGTAACCTGACAGATATGACACAGGAAGGACATGAACTCCTCTTCTGTTCTGTTGTACAGATTACAGACAGTGCATTACAGAAAAAAAAAATATGAAGGGACTCTAATGAATCAGATGAGAAAAATCAATGAAAATATCCAGTTGCACTAGAAGGACATAAAGTTACCATTTATGCAACTGATGCATGCAATAGGAGTTGGGAAGGAACAGTCTCCTTGGCAAAGTATCAGTTAAATTAATTTTTGAATTTTGAGGGAAATCTAGGGCAGTGGGAATAGTTTCAAGTCGAGGAAAGCAGATAGTATTTGAAAATTAGAGTGCTGTCATGGAAAGATGGTGATTATTGGTGTACATTCAGAAATGGAGCACAAGTTGAAATTCCTTCTAATTTTCATGTAATGTTTATTAGAACATATATATTTCTGCTTCAGGTCAATGCAGCCTTACTGTGAAAAGAAATGGTCAAGCTTTTCTCATGACTTCATCTCATGAGAGAAGATGCACAGCACAAGGTTTTATTTAAATACCTGCACCCCACTCCCCAAGGATGTGCAGTGTTCCAGCCTCTCTTTGTCTCCCCACACCTCTCCCAGAGGAGGGGGGACTGGAGAGCAGCCACAGGCTGTGCTGGAAATGAGCAGGTGCCCATGGAATGCTACGCAAGGATTGAAGTGTCTTTGACTCCTGCTCCCACCTCTGGACCTGCTCCCCAACTTCCCCAACTTCTTACATCTCTGACAGCACAGAATTTTTGCAGCCCCACAACTCAGGCAACTTTCCCTGTGCATCACAACTCACTCCAAACCTGGAAAATCCTGCAGGGGGTGGCCTTTGTAGTAGCACAAGCCAGCATTGATATGGCATTGAAAAAGGGACAACAGCTGACAGGGGATAAAAACAAGCCAGCTCCAAGAGAGAAGAGAAGAGAAAAGAGAAGAGAAGAGAAGAGAGAAGAGAAGAGAAGAGAAGAGAAGAGAAGAGAAGAGAAGAGAAGAGAAGAGAAGAGAAGAGAAGAGAAGAGAAGAGAAGAGAAGAGAAGAGAAGAATACACCTTCAATCACCCCTTACAAGTTGTCCAATCAGATGTCCAATCCTTTTATAAAATCCATGAACCAGAATAAATATTTAGGAGGAAAAAAAACCCCCTTTCTGCTATTTGCAAATAGACACTAGAAATCTAGCAAAAGCTTAAATACAGTTTGGGTTTTATTTGTAGTTAGTATTATGATCTGTTATTTAAGATTCCCATACAGGAAGAGTTAGAAATTGTTAGGACTATCCCAACAAATTTTCAATTATATAGCTAAATTAATGTAGAGAAATTTAATTAAAGCTGCACTGGTTTTTACAAATACAGTTAATTAAGCTGCTATCTAAAATTAAATCTCACCCAAACTCCTTTTACATTGCTGCAGCTCATCAGATACAGATATAATTAAAATTCTAGAAGTTCACCTATGCATCTGAATACTCAAAAAAGAAAGAAAATCCACAACCAAAACTTGCTGAAGTAGTTTGAGAGGCTGCTGCTTTAATGGGATTTATACAGTCCTCAGAGTGGGAAGCCAGCACATAAAACCCCCTCAGAAACAAATCCAGGTTTTCAAATCTGCACAGACTTTTTTGTGTAGTGTAACAGGCCAAGAACCTTTGAAGATTTTCCACAAGTGGAGGGTAACAGATTGACATGAGCAGGAACCAGGGAGATAAATCCTGCTGACTTTATGTGCCTTGCATTGAAGTGAGCAGGAGCAGCACAGGTGAGGCACACAGCACTTATTGCACTCATATCCAGGCAGATGTGGGCATTCCTCCCAGAGAGAAAAATTGCTTTTTCATAACTGGAAAATCTCAGCTTGTCTGGTAGCCTAAATGATCCCCTTTCCTTTCTGACTGTTTTTTTGTTGCTCAGACCCAGGCTAGTTTGTGTTGTTGGTCAGTTAAGTGCAGATCTATTTTCTAGGTGACAGCGGCTCGAAATCACCAGACTTGTTTTACATAACAAGTAAACATAAAACATAAACATTTTAGGTGTTGGCTGATCCAGAGAAAGAGATGTTCAGACAGAAGGGAGGTTTGTCAATGCTTTACTTAAGATCAGAGAGCATTCTTTGAAGAGTTGCTTTTGGAGGGAGGGGGGAGAATATTAACTGAAATACAGTTCAAGACTATCATTTATTGCAAATAACAGTGACTTTTCTATTAAAGCAGGTACATAGCAAAACAAATGCTGACTAACCCAATGTGGGCAGCCAGAGCTCAGACTGGGAGCTGGTCATTTCAACAGCTCACTCTGCGTGGCAGCAAGTGTGAGCACAGGAGCCCAGCACTCATGGCAGCCACGTTACCCCTGCGTGGGCAGATCCCTCAGGAGTTCTGAGAGCATGCAAAAATAAAATTATCCCCCAATATTAAAGGCACAAAGCTGAAACACACAAAAAAGTGCCAACATTTTCATGACAGGCATTTGTTTTCTGTCTGCCAGCAAAAATAAGCAGAAGATAAACATTGACCATATTTTTCATAATATGGTATGCATAAAACACTTTTTTGGGAAAAACACAGATGGGAATACTATGTCTAATGTCATGGCATTGAGGGTTTAGAATTGAACCCCAAACCTTTATCTGGAAAACTTAATTTTAGGTTCAAGGTCTGAACAGTGGTTTCCAACTTGTGGCACAGGCATCTCTCTAAATAAATAAGAAAATCACATGCAATTCTCTTTAAAATATTAATTCACATACGTTTACAGACTCCTACAGGCTTTAAACTTAGCATCTGAAATACAAGCTACAACTGCCCTATCATTTGATGTAGAGTAAGAAAAAGGAAAAGAAAAGGCAACAAACATCCAGAATATGATATTAATAAAATAAAATTTGAAAGCCCTACTTGCTCCCTTTTGAAAAGCCATCTCTCCTCGGAGGGAAAAAATCATTAACTTTTTTTGTGTATCAAAAATGAATGTGTTTCCTTTCTTGCACAGTAAAATCTGGAGAATCTACACAAATAACAAAGAGAGTAAAAATCCACAGAAGCTTGGAAATTGAGCAACCAGTGATAATGGATCTTTCTGCAGGCACTTGAATCACCCTCTTACCTTGAGCTTGCAGTGGAACAGGACCCTGGCAAATTGCTATAATCTCCTTTAACCCTAATCACCATTTTAATCAGAAAAAGGTGGGGCAGCCTGGAATTTGTACAGCAAGCAACTGTCATTCTATTTGCTAAATACACAGAGTGTGCAGCTAAAAGGTTAAAATGGTTCAAACTTTTATTGTCTTCAGAATATTGCATTTCAGCATTAACAGTTGACAAGTAGAAGAAAATAAAATTATGAGACTGTCTGTTCTGAAGGGCTTTAGAGGTCTGCTTAGACCATGGCTGCATCTCTCACTAACTCTGATATTAAGAGATTTCTTGGGAAAAGAAAAGGTTGTGATTCATACAACTGCCAGCACTAAAAGCCTATCTCACCTTACATTGCACTTTTCCTCTCCTTATCCCTCTAATTTCTTCTCATTTCAGATTATAAATTTCCTAGCTGTGTTCTCTATTTATTCATTTAATGATTTTCTCCCTAGCCGTTTCTTAATAAATAGTGGTGTGATTGTGGATGGTATGACAGACAAAGAGAAGCTTAAATGAAGAGGAAGAAAGGAAGCTTCAAGGAGAAAAAGAGCAATGAGAGAAACTAAAAGGAGCATCAAGGAGATTGTAGGCAGGGGAAGATTAAAGGAAAATGCAGCAGACAACTGTGATTTTCAGCTATAAAGGATTCAGCAGCTGTCATTAAAAACCTGCAGCTCTTCTTGAGACATATTGATCACAGTATTTCAATGTTTTTCATACAACTTCCCTCTGTTTATTTCAGATTATAGCAATACTCACACTAATACTTTTCTCAAACAGCTATTTACTCTTTTTGAAGGAGGAAGACTGTCCTGTATTTCTCCCTCTTTTCTTTTTCCAGAAGAGGCTGCTGAACTTTGAGTGCTCTGCTCACCTTGTCACTAACACACAAATATCAAAATACCCTTCATGCTAAAGAGGAGGGCTTTTTTTATGTTTTTTTTTTTTTTTTATGAGAGCCATTTATACATATAACTTTTTTAATATTGTAGACACTTCCTGGAATAAATATCCCTGTAGGGCTTGTGAAGATAACAGAGAAGGAAGTATGTCTGTATTTACACAGTATTGGAGAGTTGTAACCAATCCTGGAAAAATTGTAGAATGTCATTAGACTGTGGACAACTGGAGAAGATTTGTTTCTAGGACTTCTAACCCATTTTTCACACAATATTCTTGTACTGATATCCAAAAACTATTTCAAAAATGCAAACACTTCTTTTGATAAATACTAAGACAGTCCTTATCTTCCACCTGAGTGTGTCTCAAGCTTAATTTTTTAAAGTTATCTCAGAGTTCTTAATCACACAGATCCTTTTAAATACCTTGTAATCTAAAATATAAATTTTAAAGAACAAAAATGCATGAAGTAGGATGATTCATGTTTGCCAAATACCTCCTCTTGCAACACCCTTTTTACAGGTATTGGGTTTTTTTGCATATTAAAAACAACTGTACTAGTTTAAACCATAGAGTTACATTAGATTTTGGGCAAAAAGGAGAAGGGCAAAAAAAGAGAAAAGAGCACATTAATAGTGTCCTTTGCTTTCAAACACAAAGCCAATACCTTCCAAAGGCTTCTCATTCCTCACAGAGAAAAGAAAAAAATGTCCATTAGATCATGTCTTCCCCTTTAAGTACATTAATGGCATTTTTGTTCTGATGTGACTTTGTAAGAATCAAAATGCCTCGGCCTTGGGTTTTTTTTTAACTTTTTATAATGCACTAAGCTCAACAAACCTTCGTAGAAAATAGAATACTCTTAATTATGAATAAATTAACTAAATTAGCAACATGAGATGGATATGAAATTAGAGGATTGTTAATTGAAACTGCAAACACAGCTGTATACAGCTTGGAGATGAATCACACCAGTAATGACACAGATGTTTATAAAATGTGATTATGTTCAGCAGGAGCATACTATTGAAACTCCCCAGCCTATTCTTATATTGTGTCATTGAAATGGTTTTTAAATCCAAGAACACCAGGAATCAGAATCTCAGGGATGGCAAATTAGGCTCCCTGGATATGTGAATTAGTGTTGTCTGAATGTCAGCAATTTAATTCTCCAGCTTTCAAAGAATGTAGAAATGGAGCCAAAAACAAACATCTGTTAGTTATAGTCTCATTCAGAAAACAAAAAAAAAAAATTAAAATCTCTGGCAAGTTAGAGCCTATCTGAATATGAGCAAGACAGTGAAATACAGTATCTCTAAGCTGTGTGAATATACTGATCATGTAATTAATATAACACAAGAGCTCAAGAAATCTACTTTGTGTACAACTATGAATATGTCTTTTTGGGACTATCCCACCAAAGAGCTAGAAGGATCAGGAACAAGTGATACCTCCTATCTAAAGATTTAAGAATCAATTAGCCTCCTAAAGACAGCAAATCAGGCTTTTTTTTTTCCTTCAACTTTTACAACTTTCCTAGGTGTTCTTCAATAAATTGTACAATAAAGGTGATGGGTGTTTCTCTGGCAGAAAAAGGCACAAATGTGGCTCCGGGGTCACCCGAGGATATCTGAGCTGAGCAGGCTCAGCAGGGATGCGGTCAGCCCAGCTGGGAGGGATGCACAGCAGACAAAGCCAGCAGCCCAAGGGGGCTTAAACTCCAACATACCAGTGGAAAGTCTGCAGGGGCAGCTCTCATTTCACAGTGAGCACTGAGCACCCACAGCAGCACATAAATGTTATGTTAAACACTCTGTGATTTGTTTTCTGCAACAGTTCACAGACTAACAGAAGCAGATTTTACAGCATCAATGGTAAGCATGCTTTCAGTGAACACTCAGTAATACAAGACCATAGTTTGTGTCCAGCACTGTAGTGTAGCTCACATCACAAAGACACTATTATCTGATTCAGGGGCCTTGGCCTCTATAAGGATAAATCCTTATTAACACAAATGTACATGAAGGAGAGGTTGTTTTTCTAACCCCCTTTTCTAGACAATCGGACAGACCTTTGGACTATGTAACTATCTACATTAAACTAAAAGTAAAAACTATCAGTAAAACTAAAACTTACACCAACTCAGCACAATATCATTATAATTCAGCTAAATTTTATAAATGTAGTTCTGATCCATAAATGGATGCTCACCTGAAAACTTGTAAATTCATGCACAAGATGGTTAAAATAATTTGAAAAATAATTACATAGAGTGTCATTGGCAAAGGTGAAATAATCAACATGACCTGGCACTGTTAAACACCACAGGCTTATCCCATCAGCTGTGGGAACTACTGAGCACAGTGTAACAATGTGGGGGCACAAGGCTGAGACAGAAAAGTGGTGATCATAAAATTGGATTTGACTCTGTCTTTCTGAAACTTTATTTGATGGGAGCTGACCTCCTATTCACTGGTGAATAAAAAAGGATTAGATCCTGACTTTTAAAAAGAGGAAGCTCACTGGATTTCTGCAACAGACCATACCAGTCTGACAGTATTTCACAGGTCATTCACAGCTGAAGCAAGTTATGGAGGCTTTATGAGAAAAATGTAACCCCTTTCTCATTAGAGGTAAACCTAGGCAGATTCAGGGATATATTGCAGGTAGCTATGACAACTGATGTGCAACCCAAATTCAGTTATCTTAGCTTTCTGACTGGCAAAAGTGGAGACAAAATCAACTCAGGATTTGAAATGTGATGTTTTGAGATAAGGAACTGTTATGTTTGGATATACAAAAAGGACAAAGCCATTTTATCGAAGACACAATCTTCTATTTTTCTGAATACACCAAAAATCACTACACTGAAAGAGCATTCTATTATCAGCTATGTGTCAGCTAATTAATTAGGACAGAACTGTTTGTTTTTACAGATGAAAGAATCATAAATGAGGGTACTGAAAGGAAAGGACACAAAACACTTGAGGATGGTATGAGAAATCAGAGGAATGAAAGTAAAAACATCCAACAAAATGAATATTCTACCTACAGATGTAAACTTAGGATTATTTTTCTGGATTGATTAATGCTAATTAGTTTTGGTTTATAACAAACTGAACTGTGCTAGAGAAACAACTTTGAACACCTGAGAAAATGGAAGAGAAAAACTAACTGAGTCTTCAACCTCCATACTTGAATCTCCCCCAAAAATGTCATAAAGAATTCATTTCCACAAACAGGAATTGGGTGTTGATCTTTCCAGGTACAAAAGAAATAAAAAATGACTACTAATAAAACCTGAAATTGTAAGCTCTGGGCCAATAATTGTAATCCATACAATGTTTGTTCTGTAACCAAGGGGTATATTTCTAAAGTTTATTGCTATATCAGTGTTTTATAAACTAACAACAAGCACAAGAATTGAACAGCTTAGATGTGCCACAGGATGAGCATCTTGAAATAACACCTCTTGCCTGTTTTGTGCTGGGTAGATCCAAATTAGGAAGGACTTTACAGAAGATTTTGCACACACAACATATGAGAGGATTTGAGCCATTTTAATTATAAAGTGTCCTCCTCTACAGCAAACACACCATTACATCACTTCCACACTGCTCATAGTTTTCTATACAAGGGTACAACATTCGTTACTCAAACCATGTTGAAAACTGCACTGGCAACTTCAGAGAGCACCTTGTGAAAATATTTTTTAAATTACACACATAATCTTCCATAAAGGTTGGTTTCAAATCTGTGTCACAACTTAATGCCACTGACATTTTTAGTATTTTAAACACTATTATTAACAGTACTTCTAAGACAGAAAAAAAATCCTACTTAGTCTCACTGAAGCAAAAAGATATAAAAAATATAGCACAAAATACTACCTAGCTTAAAGACTGCAAAAGCTTTCTGTAACCTGAAAGTAGATGGCCTGACATAAAACTATCTGCAGTGATATAACACATAATTGATATGTCAGAAAGACACCAAATGACTCAACAAAGAAATAAAAAAGGCTAACATTAACCTTCTGCACTGGAAATGTGCGTATTAGTTCTTTTCCTTGGGCTTTTAATCACTTCAAATGAAGTTTCTTGCAAAAAAAATCACATAGTTTTAGAAGAAGGGATTAGTGAAAATGGGGAGGAAGAGAAATATGTTTTGCCAGTTTTAAATTCTCCCTCTAAAAACCTTTAACAATACTTTGGCACTGGTACTTGGAATCTAAGGGGTTTTATATTGCTTTCAATCCAAGGGTATTCATTAAGGTTTCATTGAGTTACAAGCCTCTGAAAATCACATTAGAGAGCCTTTACTGGGCAGCTCTTAAATTCAGTGAATGCTCTATCCACCACAAACGTGTTCCACATTCAAAGCAAACTTTGAACACCTGCTCCAAGCATGCTTCAAACTGGGCAGGTGTGAACGGGCAGAGGATGAGTGTGAGAGGATGAGTGAGAGAGGATGAGTGAGAGAGGATGAGTGTGAGAGAGGATGAGTGAGAGAGGATGAGTGTGAGAGAGGATGAGTGTGAGAGGATGAGTGTGAGAGGATGAGTGTGAGAGAGGATGAGTGTGAGAGGATGAGTGTGAGAGGATGAGTGTGAGAGGGTTTGTGTCAAAAGACGTGTGACAGAGGACGTATGTCAGAGGACACGCGTCACAGGATGTGTCAGAGGATGTGTATCAGCAGTGTGCATCCCCTCCAGGGGATGGAGCAGAGCCACAGCCTGCACAGATCCATCACAAAGATCCATCTGGTACCAGCAGACAGCTGACCCTGCCTCCTGCCCTGCCTGACTTACACCCTCCTGTCCTCTCCTATTGCTTTAGCAAAATCTAACCTGCAAATTATGAGCTCTGACAGTTGATAACATTTTGGGAATGAAAAGGGCCTGTGGAGTGGAAGCAAGGACTGGAGATTGACTTATAATTGCAAGGTTCATTTTTGTTTTGTCCGTGTTTGCTTTCACTAATGGCTGCTGATAACCTTGTGCACTTTCCAGCTGTTCCCCCTCACACATTCTCACCTTAAACAACCCTAATTTTTCATAATGAGCAGCCTAAACATAGCTGATTAGAATCAGGTCACACCTAAAAAGGTATTGAAAAAAATCAGGCCACATTCTCTCAATTTGTGCAAGAAAAAACCCAAAGCTATCTGTGCAGTTTTGGAATCCAAGGTAAAATCTTCTAACTCCCATGGTTTACACCTCTGTATAGGACTGAAACAGAGCTTTAATTCTTCAAATGTAACTTCCACACTCCTTGTCAAAGGGATTTTTACAGAAATTATGGTTTTGAGATGATCAGGTATTATAGATAATGAACACTAAAGAATACAGTTTCAGTGGTGGTTGGTAAATAAGTTGAAGAGCTACAAACTGGATGATTTAGGTAAAACTATTTGACTAAAACTCAACAGAACTAGTGGATGTTGGTTTCCAGTGAATATATTCTCAACAGTATCATAGCCTCTGTTTTCCTGAGTAGCCTAAATATAGTCTGGTATGAGTCATATGGATGGGTGCTGCCAAACATAATCTATAACTGCTGACAGGTGGAAGTAAATTGTTCAAGTCTTCCTTTATAAGGAAATGAGACTTACATATTTCAACTAATATGCCCATTCTTTCCCTATCATTTATCCATCAAATAGATAAATGGGAGATCTTACAGAATATGTTGTATATGCAAAGGTTGTACAAGAGAATGCTAAATTCAAGATGCACGTGTGACATATTTTCTTACTTTTGATAAATTTTAGGTGCTTTTCTTTTTGCATATAAACAGCATAACTCAGCTTTTATAATCCCCTGCACTCACACACATTTATGAGAAACAAAAAAATACATTGAAAGAAAGCTACAGATGCATATTGTAATGAGGATATAAAGTAGGGTAAATTGCTATTCTTCTGCATGGTTCTTCAAAACATCTTCAGAGTGGACAAAATTCAGAGTAAAGGAAGACAAAAGAGCATAACAAAACTCTCAAAATGAATGCACCTCCTTTACAAAAAATGATTAAAGCATTTGCAATTCCCAGCAAAGTGAAATTCATCACACACATAATAAATTTAGTAAGATTTTATTAAGGTTTTATTAGTTTTCCTGCTTTCATGTCTGTGGATGATAACCGCTCCTGTTTATAGTTACACACTTTCTTTCACTGACTGCCCTAAAGATGTCACAATGAAGTTGTCCTCCTAATTTAGGATGGAATATTTCCAATTTTTGACACAGACTTCATTACTAGAATTGAATCCCAATCCTGACAGCTGGCCTTCCTCCACTAACTTACAGAAATAAATAAATTGGATTTCTAAAGAATGAATTGCTGCAAAATGAATTCTATATGCATAATTTTGCAGACAAACATTGAGAAAATCTGAGACTCAATCTAACAGAAATGAAGAAAAATGCTTGGGTTTATGACTTCTGCAGCCAACTGGCATAGCAAATTAAACAAATAAGAGACCATTAAAGTGCTGTAACAATTGTTGTTTTGGCAGAAGTTCCTGTTCTCATGGAACATACAAACCAACACTTTAACTATGTAGTCCGATGGGAAAACTCAACTTCCAAAAAGGATCAAAATCTCCCTCTGGTGGGAAGATGAAGTCTGAAACTACAAAATAATTTCAAATTTCAAGGTTGGAAAGCACCATTACTTTACTAGTGACTTAACTACTATAATTCTAACTGAGCTAGAATTTTGGCTCCATATATTTAGAAAAGTTGTCTCCTGTTTTTTTCAGCTACTAACAGATGACATACGTCAAAATCCAGTTTAAAAAGGAGGAAAAACCAAAGAAATAGAAAGAAATTAGTTATTAAAATTAATGAAATATCACAATGGAAAGACAAACTGCTAAGATAACAGAAAGGTAATAATATAAAAATATAAAAATTGAATGGCCTTTTATATCGCCCAACCATTTAGACATGACATTCTCTGTCCATACAGAGGAAGAAACATCTTTCTTGCTACTGTTGCATCATCTAAATCTATCAACTTTAACCCCAGTTTACACTCACTGTTTAATAATAAGTAATTCTACTTGTGATTTAAGATATAGAACAATATAAGGCCAATATTCTGTGTAAGTATATGACTCGAGCTTTTGTGTATGACAATACCATGCACTGCCTATTGGATTACTGAACTGTAAAGCAAGAGAGGTTTTTCTTTTTCTCTGAGAAAAATGACATGAGAAAATATCCTCCATCACTTTCAAATTTCAATTCCATGGTTTAGACATGAAGTTTACTTCCTGGAACTGTTACTACACACAATTTAAAAAAGTAAGCTTGGTTCAATTCAGCTGCGAGAGATCCGAAGAAGACATTTCTTTTACACAGGTATTTTTTTTGTTATTTCATTTTTTGTAGGGTGTTTTTCTTGGAGAAGGCATGAAAGACAGAAGGTGAAGTAAAATTAAAAAAAGCCCAAACCTAAAACCTGCTACAATAGGTCACTGCTGATTTCAGCTTATATTTAGCTACAACTTCCTTGCCTTAGTGTCCAAGCCTTATAAAAAGCAATGTGCGAGCTGAGGACTGCTGCCCAGAATGCCTGTGATTCAGCTCTTCAGAGATTCACTGGCCAGCAAGACTTTGATGCGTAGTGACAATTTTACACTGATTTCAGGGAGAAGGGATTTCCTTTTTGGCTTTTTTATACTTGATATTAGTACCTCTGGATATACAGATGGTAAGATTCATTCATATTTCTCACCACAGACTGAAAGAATCAGCTAATATTTGTGAAGCACACAGAGGAAACTGGATTTTGAAATAATTCATTGCAGCAGTACTTATTACACTAGTGTGCATTATGCAGCTCAGTAAAGAGCCTGTCTTCAGCAGAATACAAATAAAATGATGATATGACTTTAGATAACTGCCTGCAGGGGTACTGAAAGCCTGCTGGCTCTTCACAGCTCCTGCAAGCAGAGTGCTCTTGAAGGGAATAGAGTAATAGCTGTGGCTGGACCTTCTAACCAATGGCAGCATGTTTTGTGCACCACAACAATCTTCAAACCCCCACATCCTGTCCTGCAGAATCTTTGCTACTGGTGCAGGATGAGCTGAGGAGTTAGGAATGATACTGAAGTTAGGGCTTATGCTTCTTGATAATCATTATATATATGGATATAAATCATAGACTTATAGAAAAGTTTTGATTGGAAAACACCTTGTGCTGATTTAGGTTTTTGACGTGCTCAAAGACAACCACTCAACAACTACCAACCTTCAAAAGTTAAAGCACTAGAATATAAATACCATAGCAAAATATCTTAATAGATACATTTTTGGATGAAAGACAGTTCTTACTGTATTTTTCAGCTTATTGAAGGTACTATTCTAAATTAAAGCAAACAAAACTTGAGTTAATTTTTTTTTCTTGATAACTGAATGCTATGTTCTCTGTGAGATACTTTCAAATTCTTTTACATGCCAGGAGCTTTGCCCTTTGACCAGCATTACACCAACCAGATCTCTGACTTACTGAAATTGATATAACTCCCACCAATTTTAGGGGATTCCTGGTTCCCTAAATATCAACTGGAAGTAAGCAAGGCTTTGCCAGACACATTCCAGCCCAGGATGAGCTCATTACATACACTCTTTGAAGTACACATGAGAGCTCCTTGTGAACTTCATAACAAGTAGCTCCTTGCAAAGATTTCCTCTCCTTTAATGTAAGAAAAATAAAAAAAAAATAAACTGAATATTTTCCTCAAAACTATTATATTAAAGTCAGGAAGCCACTCAAAGTCCATAGAAGATGACACAGTTTTCAGTGACTGAGCTGAGTGCATCAGCTTTCATTAGTGAAATGCACTCCACACAGCACTTCAAAACCAGGACTGGTTAAGCCTGTAAATGGTTGAGTGCTTTCTATACATTTTTTGTACCACTAATACTCTGGAGTATATTCACTAAAATAGAATGCAAACCAGGTAAATTAATGGCAAACATCCCTTACTGCAAAAATACAAATGAAGTTCTGGGAAGATTCTGGTGGAATATTTGATTCTATTCACTAGCAGCACTAGTCTCACTGTAGAACCACTGTGCAATACTGCAAATGACTGACTATGGTTGGCCTTACTCTTATGATTATAAAGGGAATATAATATTAAATCTTTGTTAGATTTGGCTTAAAATGATACATTTCCTCCTCTAGTCTTATGTAAGTTCCCAGTGTTAATAAAGAAACAAGTGAGACATGATTACCTCCTTTACAAAATGTTTCAGATGTGATAAATTTTATGTCTTTATGCACTTTTCCTAAACATAACCAAGGTTGGACATTTTTCTGGCAATCAATAGCACAGAACTCTCTGTTTTATGAGTTTCCTGAAGTGATATTTTCTAAGAAATGGGGTACATGGATAAGAAAGATTTTCCCCATTAGGAATATGGCAAGGGTGGAGAGAGAGATCTAACCTTTGAGGAGGGAGAAGAAGAGAAGTAAGCTAAGAAAATAAGCAAGGGGAGTACAGAAAAAAAAAACAAAAACAAACAAAGAGAAATAAGGGAAGGAAGATGGGAAAAGAGAGAGAAGAGAGGAACACAGAAAAAATTGCTTTTTGAAAATAAGAATTAAGAAAAGCCTGAGAGAAACATAATCAGTGTAAAAGAAAGACACATAAAAATAAACTGAAATATATAGAAAAAAATGATGAAAAGACTAAAGTCGATATTTTAGGTGGCATTAGCATAACAAAGGCAATTAATAAATAAATTAAAAAAAACCAAAAAACCACCAGAATGAAAAAGAAACATATTGGACAACTTTAAAACCAGAAACAAACAACAGGAACATACCTTAAAAGGAGAATGGTTTTGCATGAAACAAAAACAATTTTCATTTTTGTTTTTCCTATTACATGGCCAAAATTTCAGTTTTCTATAAAGGGTTTAACATCTAAATGGAGTGCTGGTTATATATAAAAAAGTCTAGCCCTAAAATGGAAAAATACATAATAGCCTAAAAAAGTGCCATTGGTTGTAAGACTCCTGCAGATCTTGCATGTAGAACAGCTGTTCAAAATAATTGTATATTTGTTCCAATTGGTCTATTCTATTCCAGTCTATGCTATTTTATTCTGTTCTAAAAAAAAAGTGCTCTGCCGCTCAATACATTTCAAATTCTCCTCTCTTTTAAGAAAAATTATATTATAGGAACAGATGTGTCTTTCCTCTTTCCAAGGGTCACAACTTGGCCTTTAGTATATCATAACCTTTCAAAGTTACTTATGTCTTTTCCCCTCAGGATGTGTTTAAAAATTTACTGGAGTGCTTTCACCTTACTCTCTGTATCTTCCAAGTGACATTTAAATAACTATGAAAAAAGACAGTAAAACATAATATTTCAATTAGCTATCTGTTCTATCAGCAATAACATCTCACCCTGATATACTGTCTCCAAGTAACTTCAGAGAAGATAAAAAGTTTATTTTCCAAATATCTGGATTTGATAAATCAAAACAATAATTTACAGTGAAAGTGAATTGTTCACAATGTTACCCGAGCTCTGTGGAAGATAATGTATTATCTTTGAAATGAGTGCAAAACGTGTGGTTTGCCCTTTATATTTTTAAACCATCAACAATATCAGGTTGGGCCTCTGTCTAATGCATTTATGAATGGTAACAATAAAACATTTTCTGGGGCTTTCTCATCTTTCATTCCTCAGTACGCCTTTGGTGCTATCCCACAGGGAACAAAGCACAGAGAAACAGAAATATTTATTTAAGTGCAGCGCAAAGAAAAAAGTAATGTGAAACATACCTGCAGTGCCTTCCACCTTGTGTTTAGGTCTTCCACACAGCTGAGGTTGTACTGGGAGAGCTGAAGGTCGGGGGGAGTGAAGCGGTGCGCGAGCTCGTTGACATGGTGCACCTTTTCCTTAAGGGGAACAAGTTCTGCTCGATAAACCTGTGTGAATAAAATAGAAATACAAATTAATAAGAGCACTGACTTAAAAAAACTATGGGCTTTGCTACCAGCTGATTAGTAATGTAAAGATATTACATGCCAAGCTGAAAGGAAAGAGCGTACAGACGTGATTCAGTCTGTGTATTTAACTTCATGTGGACTTTTGATCTCAAGTGTAAGGCCTGGCATTTCAGAAGGTGCTGGGAATTTGGAACCTTCACAGCCACTTCTGTCCAGTTTAGCCAAATTTCTAACCAGCACACCCACTGGGAGGTACACTGCAGAGCACACTTGTCTCCTGCTGCATCTATATTTGTGTTTAACAGGTTCAGTCAGGATGGATGGGAGTGATACAAGTATAGTTTAACACAGGAAAACAGAGGAAGACAGCTGTTCACAAATATGACAAATAGAAAAAATGATGAAACTTTTACAGACCCAAGGCCCTCGTTTTACCATGGATATTTTGTGTGTTACAAATAAAAAAGGTTAATAACGGGAAGTCCATTAAAAAATGAGGGAAAAAAAGACTAAAAAATATTTCTATGCACCCCAAACTGGCTTACATGCTCATATTTAAAAGAAAAAATAAAATTATGTTTATTTTAAGATAGCCTTTAAAGCTATGCATAAAAGCAGTTTAGCTAGAAATTTCAGTAATGTATGTGAAAACCAGAATTGCTATGCACTCCAAACTGGCTTACATGCTCATATTTAAAAGAAAAAACAAAAATAATGTTTATTTTAAGATAGCCTTTAAAACTATGCCTAAAAGCAGTTTAGCTAGAAATTTCAGTAATGTATGTGAAAACCAGAATCTGCCAGTTACAAACTTCTTTTTAAAATCAACAACCTGAGGAGGATGTCTCCACGATGTACATTCAGATAAATTCAGGGCACCATGACTTTATCAAAGAGAGGAATCTCTATCTAGATCTTTCACTGCTCCATATCTATTTTTTCTAAGGAGATATTTATGAATTTTTAATGTGATAAAATATATCAAAATGTAACAATGAGTCATTTCTAAGGGACAAATTCTGTCATTCTCAGGATCATGTTTTATTGCCATATGATGTCTGCACACAAAGGTAGAATAATTTACTTGCAAGATTAGTCTGCTCTATAGCTCCTTTCTCTCAGCATTTTTAATATAAACCACATGTGGTCTGCATCTCATTTTAGTTCATCAAATAACCTGAAATTATTGCCTAGTAATCTTTTCATCAACACATGATGCAAAATAAGGTTAAAAAAAAGCCTATCCAGTATCTCAGTGAACCTTAAGAGTAAATAATATGAAGACATTCATAGGCATTAGAATGCCATGAAGAGCACTAAAGGTAAAAATCATTGAAAAATTGTTGCTCAAACATCTTTTAAAACCAGACTTGACTTCCATCAATCATGTTAAATTACCCTGCAACATAAGGAGTTAGACTGACTTAAGTGGTACTCATACAGTGAATGACTCTAATGATCAATCTTTAAAATACACCATCAGAAGGGATGTGTATTTTGTAAAGGAAGTGCAGAGAAATATGCAAATGCCACGATGTGAGAGAAGATGCATACATCAAGTTCATGACATAACAGTTGACTTCCCCATTTCACCAGTTTTATACCACTGGAGTAGAACTGACATTGCTGGTGAGAACAGATTTATGGTATAGTGCTGAGCAAGGTCTGAAATACAAAGAAAAAGAAGACAGCTCACGTTTGGTTTTACCCTAGAGAGTTATATATGTGCTTACCCTGAACTTTTTAGTTAGCAAGTGAGTTCAGAGAACAAACAACATGCTGTAAAAGTAGACATTTGTTGTTGTAAAGTAAAGGCCTCAAAGGCTGAAGAAATATATACACCTCTGTCTGAGCACTTCACTTACAAATGGTTGTTTTACTGCCTTTTTTCTGTGATCTGCTATCATGGCCCAAGGTGCCTGGTCATGACTCTGTGGCTTACATTTGGAATGACCAACTCAGTTCCTCCTGTGTTGCTTTGTTTCCAAGATGAAAGAACACCCCTAATCTAGTGTCACCAATGACCACTTTGCATAAAATATAGATATACATGTGTATATATTTAGATATAACAGAAAATATATAATAAAGGTAATATATAATAAAAATTAAACACACACACTATATATATATATATATATATATATATAAAAATACAAAAACACTGACAGAATAAATGCCAATCAATAGATGCAAAGATCAGTTCCTACACTACAATGCACTTTAATGCAGTTCCTGTACTAAATCAAGTTAATTTTCTATTATTTGTATGGGATTAGGGTCAGCTTTCTGATTGAAAAACATCACTGCTTAGGCAAAGCACACAGGCCTTATCAGGCACTTGTTTTTAAACACATAAAGTATCTGGCTGATTTCAGAGCAATTATTTGCCTCTGTATTTTGGACTTGAAAGTACTGGTCACACTTGAACACTGACATTAATTATTAGGTAAATCACACAGCCATTATACCTAAATTAAAGTGAAATAGAAAATATTTCATAATTAGTCAGCATGTTTTTTGACTGTAAGTTATATTACAGACCAAAAAGGCTATGGCACAGAAGCAACCCACACTGAAAGCAATGAAATAGACATGGAAGTAAAGAAGAAAACTCATCTTCTGCCTTCTCTTCAATCAATACCCTAATTAATTTTTTGGTGCTGCAAGGATAATGATTTCTGCAACGTGATAATAATATTCCAATGCACAAAATACCACAGCTTTTGCCTTTAAATTCAATATTCTGTATTCTATTATTGCTAAGCCTGAATTTTTGCTAGTGTTATTATTTTACCTCGGCAAATCCAAACATGATAAACAGCAAGAACAAAAAAAGGAATGCTAGTCAATTAACAGCTATCTTATTAATGCCAATAAGCATACAATTAGAAAACTGTAGACAGAAAAGAGAAAAATAACCACAGAAAGATTTGGAATGTGACTTTGAATTATTAAGGAGTCAGCAACTGTAAGACTTCTTTAAGCAATAGTTTATCACAGACATCCAGTCCATCAGTCAGCCTATATGATTCAAGAGCTAAGCATCTGTAGAAGCAGAAATTTAGAATTTTTACTGGAAATGTGTTACAGAAATATTTATATTTCTAATAATAATTTTGTATACTACAAGACTGGTTGATTTTTTCTATTTTTCTTTTCCTTCTGCATAACAAGCACTAAACATATAACAGGTTTATATTGAGCAAAATTAAAGAATTATATTGCTGGTAATTTAAAAACCAAAACACATGGTGAGTAGTAGTGTATTACTATCATGAGGAGATGTACCCATTAAATTGCTCAGAGTGCAAAGAGAGTTCACAGTATGAACAGTGATAGGACAACCAGCCCCAAATTATGTTCATTATAACTGTCCTCATCCAAGACAGAATTTCAATGCTTTGTGATACTGTAGGTGGTAGATTGGATTTTAAATGATCCGTACAGTCTCGTTAGAAAATATTTCAAAATGTCTTGGAAAATGAGCAAGGACTCCAGAAGAGCACATACCACAGGCATCCTAACCAGACAAATACTAAAACTCTGGAGAGCACACAGTGGCCATAATCAGCCAGATGATGAGCTCATCTTGCCCAGTCCCTTGTCTGATATTAGCCAACACAATTCCTTAAGGGAGGAAGCAAGGGAAGGCACCAGCTTCCCTGTCCCTTGCACTCTTCAGCTCAGCAACTCGAGTCTCAGAGATTATGGAGCCAGAAGCTGTATTTTTATGTCAAACAGATCTTGATGGAATCTTTTCCAAAGAATTTCATACTTGATGTTTGGACTAACATAGGGTTTTATGATCAAAAATATCCTCTGGTAAATTTAACATTTAGGTTAGAGTTTTGGGGTTTTTTCAACCTGTCTCTGTCACACACTTGTGACCTTAATCTTAGCTCATAAGAGACATAGATCAACCATTCCCAGTGGACTTTGTGCTATGTCAGGATGTGCAAGACCTGCATCATGCTTTTTTCCTTCCTTTTGCTTAAGATGCAAAGATGGAGATATATTTGATTAAATGTGGGTATCTATAAGGTATGTACATCTGATTTGCCTTTATATTTACATGGTTCCTTTATATCTACTGCTAATCAAATCCATCTTCTTGATAATGTAAGGTTTTACTATAGGATGACAAGAATCACATTCTGAATTGCAACAACAGAAATGAGCAGATTTTAATTGACATATAGGGAGCCTAGGCAAGTAACTCACATACAGACAGCTATTTGAAAAAAAAGACCAAAAAAAAAAAGAAAAAGCCCACTCCAAGACCACTCATTCTGTCCTTGGATACCTTTTACCTAGTCTGTTATAATAGTTTTTAGATTTGGGATCCCTAACACCTCCTACTATATACATGTTATAGATACAACAGGGACTTACACTGTGGCATCATATTTTCTGCTTTTTCAGTAATTTTGAGTAATTCTTCACATTTCATTTGGGTTTCTGGACAGTGCTGAGTATTGATGCGATGTTTTCAGAGACTTCTGTTATGATTCCAAGACGTTATGATTCCAAGACCTCTTTCATGGGTGCTAAAGGAATATTTGAAAGGCCTAAAGAGATCATTACTACACAGAAAGTTGGGATAACTTTTTCTTTCATTTGCTTGAGGTTTATCAGCATTTGATTTCATCTGCCATCACTTTGCTGGCAGTCAGTACTGTCAAGGCTTTCCATAGCTGCTTGCAGTCTGTCATCACCTTAAATACTTCGAATAGGTTTGTATCATCAAGATGTGCCTCTGTATTAGAAATTTTATTTTCCAGTTCATTTATGTACATGCTGGACAGAGTAGACCTTCTGGAGCACATCATCTTCCTCTTTAGCAAAACTGATCTGTGCTTTTTGTTTCCCAGTAATTGTCTATTTATCCACCAGAAGACCTTTCATGTTCTCTCAGTGGAACTTAGTTTCTTTGCTGGAAGACATCCTTAAAATTCCTGGGGAATGGCAAATGACCTATAGCCCCTTAAACATTGTGCCCATGTTTCCTTAAAGGCACAGTTGGAGATGTAAGGCTCATCTACTTTTACAAACCTGTTCTCTCTTCTACAGAATATCTTTTCCCAGATTTCCTTGTCTGTAGGTCCACAGGCCTGACTACATGCACTATTTGAAATTTATCACCATGTGTGTCCCTCATCACTCCTCATTAAACCCCCTTGATTTTAAATAAGAAAACGCTGTTAATAGATACAGCTATTTTACACTTCCATTAGAACACTTGACCAAACATCCATCTGGTTCTGATGATTTAATGATCTTAATCAAGACAATTTGTTCTTTGTATTTTTGCTTCAAATAGGTTTCCTTATTATTTTCTTTAGCCACCCCATCTTTCCAGGTCATTCTGAATCCATTTGGATGGTATGGATTGGTTCTCAGGATGCAGTGCCTCTCTGCTGCCTTCACACACTTTTTCCTTTTGGTTCCTTTTCGGCAGGCTTCCTCATTTGTGTGCAGCTTTCTTTGTGAAAACTGAACACTGCTGTAGTGGATTTTTTGGGTTATTTTTGTCCTTGTAGAGTTGCTGACCTTTAGTTCATGGTGATCCCTATTATGATAGCAATGTTTTGAACTTGCAGTGCTCAGCACCAAGCCAAATCTTTTCCCTACTGGTTATCCTCTTGGATTTTCTTATGTATTTTCTATTTAGTGCTGGAACTGCAATTCCAAAAGGATTTCAGGCTAGTGCCTGTAATTACAGATCTGTTTCTAAGGTATTTCAGAAGACACAGGATAAGCGTCCCAAAATTATTTGCAAGTCATTTTCTGCATATTTTTCATTAAATTTGTTTGTACTTTGGGTATCCTATTCCAAAGTAGTAAAAACTACCAAGTAGCCCTCACCTCTTTCCAGAGAATACCAACTCCATTTATGAAACTGTAATGCTTAGGGTTTTTTTTCCAGATGTCTTTTCTTCCACACTTCACATGCCATGTGGCTGGTTTTATCCTATCTTTTATTTAAGGAACCCTAACACAGACTGTTTCTGCTTTGGAAGGCTGCCCAATGTTCAGAAGAGAGAGAGAGAAAAAAAATCTACTTCTTTTTATTTAAAGATTCACCAAAGGGGGAGGGTTTTTTTTCAATGCCATGAAAAGGTTTGCTTTTTCTTTTAGGATTCATAAATTGGTTCTATAAAAACTCAAAGAATATTCACTAATCATTCAAGTAGAAGAGTAAAAAAAACAAGCTTATTCCAATATGAGAATTATCTATTTTATGCTAATTGTACATACTTATATATATGTATATAATACATTTATATATACTTGTATATAAACATACATATATAAACATATAGTATATATTTGTAATATATATAATCAATATTAAATATTTTTCTAGCTTCATGGAGTTTTTGTTGCTGAATTCATCATAAAGTTCAGAAAGGAACACTGACTCTACAATACATATTTTCTATTTCTTAACCCCTTCTCCCTCAGCCACATGCTCAACTGCTGGCTGACAAGCCAAACACAGAGTTCAGGAGTCCCATCAAAATTCAATCGAGTGCCTGTAACTTCCAGCTCACTGATATTAATGAAATAGGGTGACTAAAGCCCATTAAGCCATTTGGAAAATACACCCTGAAAAGGAAGCATATTCCCAGAACATCAAGTATTCCTTGTGCACAGAGAAAGACTAAAATGAGGATGGTTTTTTCTTCATTGTCTGCTATTGAAAAATGCCAATGGATCATAAAAAATGCTTTTTTACATTTGCTGTCCTTATTCCTACTGATCCAAACACCTACCATGTACGTTTACATGTAGTCCACAACAGTGTCTTGTCAGAACAAGACGCATTCATGCAGCTTTATTGAGTATGAAATCATTGCTGCTTAGCATTTGCCACACTGACAAAGGAAAATAACAGCATGCACATACAAAGTCATATGCACACCTCAGTAGTACTGAGATTGAGTTTAGCTATATGTCTTAAAAGTTGTATTTAATAAACAGACAATATCTAATAATTATTTATTTGCAATTGGTATGCAATTGTTCAATAAGAAACTTAAGCTATTAAGTTTTACAATTACAATTTAAAATAGTCAGGATTCCTATTGGCTTCTACTTACCTGCAACATTTCTGGTGTGAAAAATAGCTGGGGGCAGACCCATTTTGGGTGTTATTCTGTCCTTTGTGTTCCTTAACAACACTTAGACTTGTAAACAAGTTTAAAAAAATCTGTGTGAGACCACTTATGGACAATTAGTCAGCATTATTGTGTGATATTTTTCCCACTATATTTTCCTGAGTCAACCTGAGCACACTAGTAAAAAATCAAGACTCTTTAGTATTTCCCATACTCATGGGCAGAGGGACCATGAATTTCATCGAGCATAGATTGCAGTACCCTTCTCTTGTTGCAAACAGGAGTTAAAAGAGACTTTAAAGTTCATTTCACCAATGCATCAAATGATTTAAATGTTCAGTGCCAGCTTCTGGAAATGAGTCTCTATCTATTTGGTTATGGATGGAACTGGCACGATGCCTGTATAAGATGTTAGAGGCAATTTGGCATCATCTCTAGATTTTTATTTCTCAAATTTTATGGACTGGCAATTATAGCAACACCAGCCTTTGATTTGAACACTATGTTTATGCTTAGAGCATAACATTGAAAATTAAAATTGATCCTGAAGTTAGTTTCCCCCAGAGACAGTAAATGGAAGACCTCAGTATACTATCAGTAGATAGTATCCTGTTCCACCAATGTTCATTTTTACAAGCCTAAACATGAGGAATTTAAAACATTTTTCTTAGCTTTTTATAAAGGAAGGAAAAAAAACCAAATAATTTGAAAATCATCTCTAGTTTTCCAGCAATGGTATTTACTATTTAGACAGTTCATATCTTTTCTTTATACAGGACTAAATATCGTAGCAACTACATTTAGAAATTAAATGTTTTGCACTTCTTAAACTTTTTAAGACCATGCAAGCTTGGACATGTTCAAAAACTGAAGGCAAGAACACAAATTTCTTATTGTTATTAGTGTTTTAATGCATAATGGTTTCTAAATAATTTTGTATTTCTACTGAAAATCATTGTAAAGGCATGCATTAAAAAATGTTTTCATTCTCACTAAACTCTAAACTGTCATCAGATTGGCTGAAGCTGGAAGGCAACTCTTGAGATCATCCAGCTCAGCCCCTCTGCTCAGAGCAGGGCCAGTTGCCCAGGACCATGTCCAGTCAGGTTTTAAATATGTCCGGTGATCAAGACTCCACCAGTTCTCTGGGCAACCTGTGCCAGTGTTTGAACAGCCACAGGTGTCTCTCCTCATATTCAGGTGGAACTTGATGGGTTTTAATTTGTGCCCATTGTCTCTCGTCAGTGGACAGTACTAAGAAAGGTCCAGCTTTCTCTTCATTCCCTCTCATCAGGAATTTATACACACTGATAAAATACTGAGCTGCCTTGAGTCTCGAGGCTGAGCTGTCCCAGCTCTCTCAGCCTCTCCTCACAGGAAAATGCTTCAGTCCTGTGACCTTATTTGTGGTCCTGCTCTGGACCTGTTCCAGTGAAATCCATACCTTTCTCATACCCTGGAGCCCAAAACTGGACCCAGCCCTCCAGGTGGACCAAGGCTGAGCAGAGAGGAAGGACCACCTGCCTCAGCCTGATGGCAATGTTCTGCCTAATGCACCCCAGGGTGCTGTCAGCCTTCTTTGCCATGAGGGTCTGTGTAAGAGACTTAAAGATCACAATTTGGTCAAATGCTCTTAAGATCACTGAAGCAACTGGTTATCTGTGACCAAAGCCCATCCCATCCCAAATATGCCTCCTGTATTCCTGAAATTTGGACAGTGAGTTAATCCACCTGACAGGGACTTGTGATAATATAAACGTGGTACTAATGTCCAATCATCTCAGGTCTAAGGAAAGGTAGGTGAAGCTGGGGAGAAGGATGTTTCATTGCCAGGAGTCTGTGGGAAGGCCAGCTCAGCAGCTGTGCTGGTAGTTGGCTGTGGCTGGGTCTGGTGAGGGAAGAACCATAGCCTGCTGACTGAAGATAGGAGGCCACTGACTCAAACGAAGAGAAAGAACAAAATGGGACTAATTAGCATTGGAAGTCAGGGAATCATTTAACCAACTGAATGAGAGAACTGTGTACCCAATGAGCATTGATTCCTTTTTTTTTGCTGAAGTGTATAAACGGTGAGAAGTTTTGAGCAACCTTGGAACCCCCACCACTGAGAAGCCCAGGGTGAAAACGATCACTGGGATACTGCTGGATCTATGGGTGGTGACTATCATTCCATCTGATCTTTTTCTCTCTCTCACTGTCTTTCTCCCCTCCCTCTTCCCCCCTCAATCCTTTTCTATTTCTTTCTATCTCTTTACCTCACATTTTACTGTTAAATAAAATCCATAATATCGACTTCAGCATATGGTCTTGTTTGCACCTTAATTCAGGCAGAGGCATCTCCCTTGTAATTGTAATAACTGGATTTTAAGAGTGTTCCTGTCAGCTCTTTGTCTACCTGTACCCCAAGGCCCTTCTCCTCAGAATTGCTTTCTGGCCAATTGTTTTTGAGTGTGTATGGCTACCTGGGGTCATTCCTCCCAGGACACAGGACTTGGCATTTCTCCTTGTTGAACTTCATGAGATCCCTCAGTGTAATTCTCCATGCCGTCAGGGTCTGTGTGAGTGACAGCACAGCCATCTGGTGTAATGGCTGTTCTTCCCACTTTTGTATCAAGTGGGTAATTACTGAAGGTGAGCTCTCTTGCCCAGGGACCATTTCATTAATGCAAATATTAAATGATATTAATTCAGGATCATCCACTGTGATGATCAACCACTGTGATGATCAGCCATCTCACATGTGACTTCCCTCCAATACAACTTCCTAGTCTTTCATATGCCTGAAGATAGGTTTAAAAGATTAGCTGTTCCATCACATTCCCAGAGATTTGGGTGAGGGTCAATAACCTGTAAGTCCCTGAGTCCTTTTGTCCTGTACTGCTTGAAGGTGAGAGTTGTTCTCTTGCTCTCTTTCAGGATGCAAGAATTTTTCCCAGTTGCTGTGACTCTTGAAGACAATCGATAATGACCTTTCAATAACATCTGCCAACTCATTCTGCACTCGTGACTGCATCCCATTAGGACTTGGGTATGACCAGAATTATGAGCATGATCATGCCCTTACATGTTCCATCATGGGTATTTCTCACACTTAGTGTGAAGCAGATTTCAGGAAAAGGCCAACTGTGCCTACAGACAAAGTCTGTTTCCCTGCTCTGTGAGCAGCACTTACACAAGGCTGTGGCCTCATGCCAGCCTGACATTTTCATGAAGAATTCCCTCATATAGAAGAGTCTCCTGCTAGCACTGGCTTATGTTAAACCTCAATTCTCACAACCAGTGAAAGAGACAGAAAAGAACATCTGGCACTGTGAAGAAAATATGAAATGACTTAGGGAGAAAAGTTCTCCTGTGTCAGATGAATTTCTGCTGTGGGAAGGTTTTACACAAGCAGCAGCTGCAGCTAAATCAGAGCAGGATCCTTGTGCACAGTAAGGTGAATGCTTGCCCTACACCTGCCACAGCAGGTTCCCAGCACTGAGGATTCTCCTTCTCAGCTCACTTGGTGTCCAAGTGGAGAAGTATTCATGGGCCAGAGCAATTCTCATTTTATATTTAAAACCACACAACACTGAACTGTCCCAGGACAGTTTAACAGTGTCCATCTTTTTTGTTTAAAATTATTTGTTTCTTCTTTAAGGGGTTTGGTGTAGTCTGATTCAAATCTCATTGAAACCTGGGTTTGTCAGCCTCCAGCTCAATGTGCTACACTTAGCTTGCTTTTAAACTCACCCTGTATTTTTATTTGATTTTAGTGCTCCTGGGGACAGGCGGTGTTGAGACAAAATGGATTTCAGCTGATTTAATTTTCCATCCTATATATTTTTATAAACTCAGAAATGACCAAGCAACAGTGCACTACAGTAGAATATAAATCCTCTTCTGGGATAAAAATAGTTCAAACAAAAAACATCAAGGGAGGAAGAAAATCAAATTCTCTTTAAGTTCTTTCCCATTTTGAATTCTATATTTCTAAATGAGTAACACATTACATTTTTCAAAAGTTATTTCCTGCGATTTGGAGGACTAACTCAGTATTTCTTTAAAAATAAGGTTATTAAAATTTGAATAGATGAAATGAAAAATGAACTAATGCCAGGTACTAATTTTCTTCTTTTCTGAACTCTCGAGGGAAAAAGCTATAATTTGTAGCAATGTTATATCTAGTAGAAAATATTTATTTACTAGGATGTCTAATTTAATGAACAGAAGCATACTAATAAATAGATGCAGTTATCCTGAAACACAGATTACTAGATTACTATAATTTTTGATCTATTTATTTATTTTAAATCAACAGCTGATATACAGTTTTATGATTCCTGAACAAATAGAAGCTATGCTACTGCCTTGTCATTTGTTCTGAAATTGTGTTCTCATCCATGGAGGGGGAAAAGTAAATAAGCAAATTTAGACTCTAACTCACTTTACAAGAACAACTCTAACCATGTCATGGCAGAGCCCATGACTGCTGAAGTGTTATAAACAGCTCCACACCAATTTTTCCATATAATCAAAGTCAATTACTCAGTTACTTTGCAAGAAGAGATGAAGCACCTCAGAACTGTAAATAACTAGAAGGATTTCAAAGTGTGATCTGAAAGTCTAACAATGACTACACCAAGGTCACAAGAAACATAAAGTTTCCCAAGTTTCCCTTTAGTATGGTTTCAGTCAGCACTATTAAAGCAAAAAGCACTTGCAAAGTTTATATGCTTAGGTTGTAGACTCAGTGAAATTGTTTTTAAATCATTAATAACACAGTATCTATTGCTATTAGTTAATTTGTACAAAATGTATGTTAGATATACAAACAGAAAAGGTTGAATAATAACCCGTGTTCACCAACCAAAAGCTCTTTCAGGTTATAGCAACTCCTTGTGCTCAGAAAATAGTTGCTACAAAGCAAATCTCTATTGTTCTGCAAAGCAGCATGGCATTTTAAAGACAAATGCACTATTTCACTGACTCTCCCAGTTTTGGCTTGGACAGAGTTGGTTTTCTCACTGTGGTTAAGAGAGAGAGAGCAGGGAAGGGTCAGGCAAAGGCTGGGCTGGGGCTCGTGCACAGGATGGAGCTGCTGGCCTCATGGGTGAGCCCAGGTTCTATTCCATACTCCATACCTTCCATGTCATTGCTGAGGGTTGGAAATAGGGATCCTCACCCCTGGAAGAAACCTGGGGTGTTGGCTGGAGTGGGGAAAAGAGCACCATGGAGAGTCTGGGGCTATTTTTGCCTTTTATCTCGGTGGCCAGGCATAGCCTTGGCCAGTGAATATCCTTTTTTTATGCAAATCACACAGTTTTTGTATATTTTTGCTATTAATGCTGTTGCTGTTCCTGTTAGTTTTTCTTATTTCATTGCTGCTTTTCAAGTAAATTCACCTTAATTCAGAATCTCTGTTTTTGTCTCCCTCTTATGGAGAGGAGGGTGAGGGGGAAGGGAACAGTTTCAGTGGGGTTTATTTTCCAACTGGCTTTTAAAACCAGCACACTGACAAAAAAAAGGAAAGCAGTTTAAACCAGAAAGATTGCAACACCTGTATCATAACATAACAAAACACCTCAAGCTTCCAGATATCAGCAGGCAGATGCTGTAGCTCAGGAGGAAAAATATGCACACATACAAAAGCTTAGCTTAGAGACTAAACACAGATTGTTTTTTGACACTTGACCAATATTAAACAATTCTGACAACAAGCTTCAGGAATTCCTCATGTTTTCTAACAAAAAGATAAGAGAGATCTTAAAAGAAATCTCTGCTTTCTTCTGTCATGTCTTTAAGTTTACCATGTAGGTATTTCATAATGTTTAGCCTCATAAAGTTGTTAATTACTACCTCTAGTAAGGGGAATAAAGTCTTTCAAAGAGCTTAAGGCCAAAAGAAGTTATTACAGTCCAGTCAGTCTCGAATGTCTGCAGATAGTCATGGTCAGATGGACCTGCAGCTTTTTTTTGAAAGCTCTGTGTTCCAGCTCTTGAATTAAGATTGAAATTTCCATCTCCTCTGTACGATGTGTGTGGAGTGGGCACGGGTGAAACACCAGGTCAACACAGGATCACAGAATGTCTTGGGTCAGAGAGGACCTTTAAGATCATCTATTTCCAACACTTCTGCCATGGACTGGGAACCTTTCACTAGACCAGGTTGCTCAGAGTTCCATCCAGCCTGGCCTTGAACACTTCCACATCTTTAGGGGGAGAAGGGAAATGGGCAACAGTGGCTTCTGCTGTGACTGATGAAAACTATCATTCTTACTCCAATGAACAATTGAACCTAACTAAAATAAAACAATTTTCAGGTAAAATTTAAAGAGAATAAGCATAATTTGAGTGGCATTGCTGTCTGGACAAATTAGAGTCACTGATTCAATTGCCCTATTTGTAAACTGAGGATAATACTTCTATTGCAGTCTCAGAAAGAAGATGAGAAAATTAAGTCATACTATCTGGAACATGAGAAGCACTATAAAAGTGATAAGTAGCAATTATAAAGTTTTATTATGGGTTAACCTTTGCCAAAAAATGAGGTCTTAAATTTATAAAGATGAAAATGAGAAATGTGTAACTCATTGGTTCCCTGATAAACATTCCAGGCAATCTAAAATTCATTGCACTCCCTACATCAAACAGTCCCTAGATAATTACTGGGTACCAGCACAGGAGCTTGATAAATTGATTTTACTTTGCTCATTGATTTTTCCATGTCATAGAAACAATATCATTAGAGAATCTACACACTTGATTGTTCCCAAGAATTTATTTTGTCAATGTTTTAAGAAAAGATTTCATTAGAAACACAGTACTGACAGATTTTTTCATGGAAGAAATTGCCTCATCACAGAAACAAACAACATTAAAATTAATTTCTGGTACTCTTCCCTTTTCCCTCCTCTCCTGTCTCAGTGAATGTCCATGTCTCTGGTTATATAATAATTTCTGGTATGTCCTTTTTCCTTGCATTGGAGATTTCAGTAGCAGACTATATATAGGAGATCAGAGCTATGTTATAAATACTCCTTAGATATAATTTTGCTCCCTTTAGCCACACAGCTCCCTGTGCTGCACTCACTTAGGAAAGCCTGAAGAAAATGGTCCATAGTAAGAAATGTGTTGCTTGCATTGAACTTTTTTTTCCCTCTTGGCTAAATATTTACATTTCCAGGTCATAAGAAAAAAGAAGGCTTTTGAGCAGAACCAAAACAGTTCAAGAGCATCTTTGATTTAATGTCATGTCTTGGAATGTTAATACTTCACCATCAGACTAATATCTATGCATGCTGCATTTATATGGCAAACTTGAAACAAAAAGCAATGCTAAATGTCAGAGTCCCTGCTATAACCATGCCACTTAGGTACTTAAAATTAATGTTTCATTCTCCTTCTAAAAGCTCAAGTCTCATTCTTCCCTCTGATAAACTGATAAAGAGAAATCTCTTAAAAATGTTCTGGTCTGACCTCAATTCTGGACTTCAGAGGCAGAAAACGGCAGACAAGTCTTTATACAAGTATTAGTCAGTTCTCTCAGCAGGGTATCAGAAACCAAGATCAGAGATTGCCAATACTTAAAAAGTCAAAATCTGCCTGCAGATGTGCATGCTGAACTCCCACTGAAATCAGCAGGGTGAATTCATACAAGGAAAAATTTGGCACTAAATGAAATATATTGATCTAATAATAGCATCTTCTACCAAACTGGGTTGGAGGTAGAAAAGATTTCCACCTTGAATGGTCATCCTTTTTAGAGCTCAAGAATTTTCCTGCACTAGTTGTCAGGGAAAAGCTATCAGTATTTTTTAGCCCAAACATACTTAATAAAAGTGAAAATAGTTAATATGCTCTATTAATAATGGTGTTAATACAGTTAACACAAATCTGATAGAAATTGGGTTAAATTGGTACAGTTCTTTTCCATGTGCTTGTTCTTTGTGAAGTGGTCTACAAGTAGCTGCTCCTTACACTAGCTGTGATTCCTCAGAAAGTTAATTAAAGAAAACTCATTTTTGTTTCTTCTTTGTTAGCAGGGCAATGCTGCTTTTTCTATATCACAATTATGCTACTGATTCCCAATAAGTAATACGGTGAAGAGCAGTTGTCATTTTAAAAGACAAGGATTTCACTTCTCTGCCTGCTCATCATCATTCTTATTATTCTATGTAAAACAAGATTTTTCATTCTTCCTTAAAACAGGTAGCTTGATATAGTCAAAAGACCTATGTCATCTGGTCTCTGTAAAAACTATAGGTACAGTGGTAGCATCTAAACCTGACATAAGAAATATATAACTTATTGCAAAAGAAGTCAGCAGAGGGAATGATTGTTTGCTTCAGGTATTTAAAATAGATTTAGTTTTAGGCTATTGCCATAAAGAACTCTCCAATCTTATCTGACTGATTACATAGAAAGAACATAAGGCAGATTATACTTTTAAATTAAATTTGTATCAGTAAAACTGCCTGATTATTATATACTAAACAACCACTTTTGAACATATTTCTTTTTGTATAAGAAAATAAATTGATTCATAAGCTGTTTAAATGAGATTGAGAGACCACAGGACACAACTGAGTAACTTTCATCTCCTACAAGTAAGAAACATACCAGAGGTAAAATCTGCTACAACTACATGACAAAACAGTTCATGGTTTTTAACTCAATTTCATATTTAAGAAAAGCCTTAGCAAATTAAACTTGCCCTCAACAGTGACAACAAACAACCCTACTAAATTCTCTCTTGTATAAAAATACATTTAAAAAATGGGAAAAACAACATACCAGGCTGTCACCAATTCAGTAATGTGGTTAGCTGAAGTGTCTTTGATGTATAAAAGCATCTTAAAAGTTGACCCATTAACAAACTGAACAGACTTCAAGTATTTCTTTCATTATAGCAAACTCCACAAATATTTAAATTCACAGGAATATTACATATCACAAGGACATCTGTAGGATGTCAAAGTGTTTCAGTGAGTTTCAGTATGGTTTTGGTTTATTTTAAAAAGGATTTTATTATTCTCTTATGTACTCTAATGTTGTTTTAGTTTATATTAGCAGTAAAACAGTTGATGAAGAGTTGATATTTTGTAAACTCTGGTTTTATTGACCATATTTATTTTTAAAATCTAAAGGTTCTCTATTATGCCATGAGATAATCTCCTCCTTTTATAGCATCTTACAACAATCTCTAAATTACAAATATTTTACTAATACAAAACCTGTTTAGAAAGATCATTTCTAATTTTCTTGGGAACTGATTTTTGGGTTTTGGAAAGCTGGAAAATTCATTAGTAGGAAATGGTTATTCTGTATATAATAGTTTTAAAATTCCCAGAGTCTAGCACAGAACTTATTAGGAGACTCACTTAAGGAAATAGAACATCTTAACCCAGACTGATTACAGCTCTTGCTGGTAACATCTGGCTTCAAATTAAACTGAAAAAATGTATATGCCTTTTGAAGCAGTTTAAGAACATGTCATAAATAACTATTGTATGATTCTTTCACAGAATGATTTGTATGAAATTGTAAGCTTGAGAGCCATTTGTAACTGTAATTACTTTAGTTACAGTATGAAGAAAACATTAACGCTTCCATCTCCGACACTGCAGGCAGATAGTTTCCTGTTCAACAATGAACCAATGGATGCTGTCATCTTCTAATTGTACAAACAGTTTAAAAACAACAAATCAAATAATAGTTCATAGTCTAAAGCTCTGGATATAAAACACTTTAGCATTTTTGTGGTTTTTAAAACTAAGAAAAGTAAGAAGTGTAGATATTGTAGAAAGTCTATCAGTAAAGAAAGAGAATGAAAAAATATCTCAGAAGCTGCTATATGTGTAATGCCATTTTGTGCTACAGACTGGACAGCAAGAGCTCTGCTAACTCATTTGGTGCATAGCATAATTTTATGTTAGCAAAACTTAACAAGAGAATAGGCATCACATTGCAGTCTGACCTCTATTTGGCTTAACAAGGATATGGCACTGCTTTTGATATCAAGCTGACTGGAAATTCTGGTTATCAATACAACTTCCAGGTAATTAGTTCCTGCATAGATTCTATTGATCTACTTAAAACTGATCTCCAGTATTCCAGTACTGATCTCCATTGGTAGGAGGGGATGAATGGGAACTATTGGCTTGCTTCTAGCTGTCATTCATTAATTTCCCTCTATGTGACCCCTAATAGCTCCATATAAAAATCAATTTTTTTTTGAAAGAATAGAAAATTAGCAATTACCCAAGCATTTAGAATTTTGGGATGAAAACATAAATTAAAAATTCAACAACTCTGCTGTCAGATTCTCCATATTAGGCAGCTGTCAGCAGAGTTCCCTCATAACACCACTGTAAGAGTTCACTTTGCTGAAATACCTCTTTACAGCACAGCAGTAGCTGAAGAGTACCTAAGTAGACTACAGAAAAATATATAATACTTTAAATATGATGACAATGATGAACTAACTACCCTCATTCAGTGTCCTGAAATTGAGGTTGCTGATTTAGTACTAAAATGCTTGTAATAATATGGAATTTCAATCTTTGCAAATCCACTTACTTTCTTTCTCTGGCTGGATATGAACACAACTGAAACTCAGCTAATTATTTGAAGTGATTATCTTACTTTTGTCTCATTTTGTCTCATCATAGGAAAGATGGGACAAAAAGGATTGTCCCCAGTCCCTGCACACAGTGAGCCATTTTGGAGTAGATGATGAGCAGATCAGTGATCAGTTCATTTCTGGTTTATGAATAACTGCAATCTCTATTTGGTTTACAAATAAATAAATTTCAGGCTGACATTTTTAAGTGAACGTTTGTCAGTGACATACAATTGACTTCAACTGTCAATTAAGCTGAAGAAAGTCTGAAATAAACAGCATATAATTCAACAAGAAATTGTATTAAAATTGTAAATAGGCTTTGAAAAAATAATTTAAAAGGATACTTGCAGCTTTCATGAATACCCTTGTTACATTAAATACATGAAGTCCATAATCTATACACAAAGTCTATGTAACTGCTTTACTCATAACTATAAAAGTGAATCTGCAAGAAAAACCAGCAGTTCTTAAGCAGCAAGACTAAGACTTTCATGAAAATTCCTTGCAGAAAAATACAAGACTTATGTCACCAAATTCTGTTGGTGCTTTTCACAGTTATCAATCATTATACTGAGTCAAGGTGCCCTCTTTTTGTGACAGTGAGGGAGAGCTAATTATCCTATAGCAGACTGGAGTTAATTGAAAAAAGTCTACCTGATTCTACAGGAATAGCCCTTTATTTGGAAGATGTTCTAGAGATATGCACTTCTATTTTGGACTAAAGAAACCATAGACACTACTGCCCACTCTTCATTATTTTTGTTGTTGAGTTTTTTTCTTTTTTTTTTTTGAGTTTGGTTTTGTTTGGTTGTTTTGTTTTGTTTCACAGAGGTTGTAAAAAAAAAAAATAGGATGTAGTTATACTCATGGAGTGTAGAGGCTCTGCTGTTCCCTTACAGTGCTGTGTATGACAGAAAACTGAAGCAGTTATATTCCTGCCAGTGGTATGTTAAAATATCACTGGCAGAAAAAAGTGCTTTGCATTGTGCTCTCCTGAGTATGTTCAGAATAGCCAAACTATCTTTAGCTAAAAATAAACCACACCATTAAAATTGGCTTATCAGGCACAAAACTCTGTGCACAACATCTCAAAACAATGGCTTTTAATTTAAGAAACATAATTTTCCAGAGTGGAAAAGTATAAAAACCTGAAACTTCCTATGGGTACTAATTTCTGTTAGTATTTCTCTGCAGATTTCTGCAGAGAGACAACAAAACAGTGAGGAGGTATCAGCACGACATGTAATGATTGTTGCATGCTGCTAGCATAATCATTATCACAGTTTTGCATGGCAAAGGAGAATCTTTGGGGAATAAAGGGAGAAAAATTAGTTCTACCATCAGTTCCTGGAATGGGTCTTTGAATAAAGTACCAAGTGGATGATGTAGGCATGATTGCATATCAGTTGCATAGCAGCAAAAGCTTAATATAAAATCTGAGTGGTGGTCTCATGAGACCCTAAGTGTTCCAGGCATGCTGATGCAAATAACATTTTGTTAGTGACGGCAAGGAGAAAGCACCATTGAATTTGCTGCGGAGGGGAGTAAAAGTCATAGGCCATGTCAAATATATGACTTGAGCTACAATCAAGCTGATCAGGCAATGGATATTAAGGGACTAATAATAGATTCATTTGGACTTGAACTAAATTTAAGACAGATGGTTTCTGGACAGAAAGATATGCTTGGAAGGGAGACAGAAAGAATGTGTGTTATTAAGAAAGTAAGCTACATTTCAGCCTGCAGATAAGACCACTCATATGAGAGAAGAAAAAAGAGAGAATGACAAATGACAGCAGAGAAGTCTGAAGAATAGTTTGGTTCTAGATACCCTCTAGTCTAGGTTGCATCCTTTGGAGCAGATGGTGAAACTATCTCTTGTCCTCACAGTCAGAGATGAACACCAATTTGTACATTAATGCAGATGAAGCATGTGTAATAATAATATTACAACATTAATACTGATCCAATAAGGATCCACTATTAGTATGAGTTCAAAGTTATACCATGACCTTAGCAGCTCCAGCATCTATAACTAAAGAGGACAGTGACAAATGGCACTAACTTAAACACATTCCCCAGGAAGTTATTCATGAGGTTAGGTTTGGTAAAGCTATTGTAATCCTAATTAAGAGAAGGATTTGTAAGACATGCAATTGCATATGACCAATGTTTTGAAGATCTGCTCAGAAGATGCTTGGGTTTCTTTAGATGTATAGAGAGAAATTAGGTAATTTCCCTCATACTGTAATATCAGTCATGATGTTCATCCTAAAAACCAGAGCAAGAATGAAACAGTTGGATAATGTTTGGCTGATAATATAGTCAATAAAGAACAAAACCTCACTTTTTACTAACAACTTTTAACTGAAGGTAATGTAACTTCAACAAATTTAGCTTTTGCAAACATTTGCAAAGGAAGAGTATTTAACCGTTAAGTGAATAGATTATTAAGTCATTAATTATGTTATCTAGAATGTATTTATTTATTTTTTAAACCATAACAGGACTCAGAACTGTAATTATGGAGTCAACACTCCTGCTCATAGCTTTAGAATTAAGCAACTTGCTTTGTTTTCCAGTAATAGCAGAGATTCAGTGCTTCTGTTCAGGATATTGTCTTCAAAATTAAAAAAAACCCCAAACATTGTTTTAATAGCATTTTCTGAGAATTTATAAATCGATTTCTTCTGTTCATTTATGAATTTAAATGAAGATAAACAAATTTTGCAGCTAGCTGTTCATCAGCTACTATTTCATTTGTTCTTGTACAGCATCTGCATAGGACGCTCATTAAACTTTCTGTGTGATTACAACTCGAGGACTTTCATTTTAATAAACTACATTAGATTTTAGAGGAATATTTTTCTTGCCATTAGTCATTCTACTTCCTCTTTCTTAGATCCTAATGTTCATCTAGAGAAAATAACAGTTAGCTCAGGTCTCTTTCAAAATGACTGATGATTCCCATTTATGTGACTGGAACAGAGGCACTTTGTTCTTATCAAAATGGCAGCTGCCTCTATTGTGCTCTGGCTGAAGGAATCCTGTATTATTTATCAAGTCTGTCCATGGCAGTCATGCTGAAGGAGGACAAGTCTGCCCAAGTTTCTCGATAAGCAATGATTTTATGAAACAACCCTTAAAAGCAGATAAGCATTAAGTTATAGAAAATAATGACAATTTTTCTGGGATTGCTGCTTTTTTTTAAGACTATCTTTAGTTATGAAGCCTATTTATCAAAAAAGACAGATCAAATGCCATCATAATGAAAAACTATATATTTCAAGTTGTATAAATTTTACTCTACAATTATATAGAAACAACTGCGTATTCATCATGCTTAAGAAAATATGATATAGAAAAAAATTAATTCAATAGAATTTTATCATATATTCTCCTATCTACTTTATTTTGCTTTCTTTAACTGCCAATTTTGCATCTCCTGAGTTAACAGTGAGTGTGCTGAGGATTTTTACACATTTCTATGGTGCTTTTACCCACGTCAGCAATATACATTCTCAATGAGGATCCTGTTGCATTTTAACTTCTGAAATCATAAAACTGGTACAAAGTATGGTACAAAGGTATCAATTTCTCACCCTAAAAGATAATGGCAGATATGGAGATTCATGTAATGAACTATTTAATACTCATAAATACTGATACATGTCAGGTACCTTGACTTTTTCCAAGTGATCCTGCAGAGAGTCGATGAGCAGATCCCCCACTGGCTGCCAGGACCCCTTGAATGCCTCAGCCTGGCGCAGCTTCAGGTCCAGCTCATCCATGGCCTCCTGAAGGCCCTGCAGTCTCTCAAGAGCATCGTCGATCTTCTTTTGCCAGTCAGCAGACTGCAGATTCAGCTTGTCCCACTCAGTTCTGACCTCATCTGCTTGCCTTTGCAGAAGTTTGGTGACATTCTGGGCTCTCTCCTCAGGTGACAGATCTAAATGTGAAAGTGGAGAGGCTTTAAGGACATATTCTATCTTAGAACTGATACAGTTGCCATCTGGATAGGTTAAAATCTCTCTAAGAAACTCTTCATAACCAAAGACACCTGTGAAATTTGCTTTATTAATGTATTCTTGTTTTACAGTATCTTAAAAACCTTAAATCTTGCCACCATAAAAATCAGCAAAATCTGCATTTAAGTACATAAAGGTATTTTGAAACATGCAAGGTGTAGCTAGAAGTTTATCAACTGATTCAGCATAATTTTTCTGCACATAGATAAATATTAATCACTGTGAAGCTTTTGCTGCAATTAGGTGGATTTGGGATCTCCTGTAGTACCGAGACTACAAGGTGAATTTTAGCTTAAATTGCAGCTTTGAGCCCTCAAATGAGGCTATAATTATAGACAGGTCCTGAAGGTTTAAAGGCAGTTTCAAAATCTGCTTATAAATATGCATGTCTATTTAGTACCACAGTGTTCAGAGGGATTGCTAAGGCTTGCTTTCATCTATATTTTTAGCTTAGTTTCTGAACGCTGGCATTCAGCTCGGAGTGTAAAAGGAATGCTTTCAGAGCTGCTGGCAGGATTTATTTAATCATCACTGATCATCACTGATCTTCCCAGCAATGTGTTACTGCCCTGCTCTTGCTTCAATTACCTCTGGGTTCTGGGCAGACCTTCTCCAGTGCCTCCACGGGCTGCTCAGCCAGGAAGATTCTCACAGTCTCAAGGGCACTCCTGATAACAGGTTCTTTTGTTTTTAGCTCTCTCTTGAAAGTCTACGAGACAAAATTATTGTAAGTGGATCTATACGGAAATACCAAGTCAGAATAGCAATGTCAGAACAAAATTTCCAGCAACAGCTTCTTGTGTGTATAAGAAGCAATAAAACACACACACACACACACACACATGAAAATAATCAGCTTTTGCTTAACCTGAAATCACATTGTGTTCAAAAGAGCAAATGTGTTCTTAGCATACTGCATTTTTCTTTCCTCAGCAGCAGGTCCTTTTACTCTTTTGCTCTCTTCTACACCCTGCTTTTAAAGGACCATGAGTAAGTTACTCAAGATTAGTATCAGAAGCTTCGGTAGGTCACTGAAAGTGCACATATCTCAGTATTTATTTATTAATTTCTCTATTTTTGTTAATGAGAATATAAGAGCCTATTAGACTGATTCCAAATGGAAAACACACAAAAATGCAGATGAAATCCTGCCTGAGGTTGAATTTTGCACTGGTTCTTCTGCATGTTGCAGTGAATTTATCTAAATGGTCCTTACCACTCTTTTATTTCTATGTTTTCTTCCATATTTATGAAACATTGTTGAATACATACAGTTTCAAGCAGCATAGAGGTAAAATATGCAGGTAATTTAATAGTACAGTGTAACACAAAACACAATACTGCAAAAAGGAGAGCCATATGCCATGGGTAGAAAACAGATATTTTACTGCAGGGATTAGAAAATTCTCTTTACAACACCAGCATTATATAAGTTTGTAATGTAATAAATGCACCAATTCAGTCAAATTAATTATTAAAGAAAATTTGTTTTTCTATGAGAACTAATGAAGGATTATAAATTCAATATTAAAAAGATCATTACACTTTGAATTATATTTGATATGTGACTCTCTGTTCAGGAAATACCTACCAGAACTAATAGTGGGAACAGGTACAGTTTATAATGTGAGAACTCACAGGTAAAATGTTCTTAACACGTTTCAGGAAAGTAAATTTCAGAAAAAAACTACATTATTCTACTATAAACATTTAAATACACTTTCTTTTAAATGGTGAAGAACTGACCATAGGGTTTGTAGCTATTCTTGGGGAAAACCCTTAAGCAAAGTCTGCTTTGTTGAAGGAAATAACAAAGCAAAAAATCTTAATATTGTGTCAAGGACAAAAATGGGACTGGAATCTTTTCACAGAATCAATCTGCTATCATAAAAAAAAATCTGTAATTTGATTAATACCTGAGATAAATATTTTAAACAATCATGATGACCTTTAAAAACAATACCAATTTTCACAAATAAAAAAGTGCACTGTATATTAACAAGTAAGCTACCACTGGACAATTTTTGCATAAAACCTGAGTGGAGTTACTACAGGGCTGAAAGAAAAATGTCAAACTTAGACATTTTTAGGTTTATAATTCTTATAATTCATACTTGACTCTTGCATGAAGTGCAATAGAAAGAGGAAATATAATAAGCCTTTTTCATGCCTCCAAATGAGGAAAATCTATTCCTTTAATTAGCCCTTGTGTTCATCTCACATCATTCTGTCCCAATAGAATGGTGTGGCAGGTCTGCAGGTCAAGTGAGCCAGCAGGAAGCATAACTTAGAATCCAGCACAGTAATTTTCATGGACTGTGTGCTTTGCTCTCTGCTGATTGTATTAAAAGCACCATCAACAGCCAAAACCACTTAAACCAGTGGATTTTAAACATTAAATGGTGTAACAGCTTAAAGATATAATATGCTTTAGAAATGTTTCCAAAGATGTATTATTTGTCAGAAATGCCTGTGCCCCAAACCAGTCAGAAAGGAAGCACTTGCACAAAGGTCTGCTCTGCAAACACGCCCCAAGAGCAGGAAGGAGCCCCCAGTATTCCAGGGGAACACAGAAATACACTGACTGTGGAGAATAGCTAAAAGCCAGAAACACCTCTGAACTATGCATTTGGGAGTGAGTAAGGACATCTTTAAGGACTGCTGCTGCTGTAGACAGGTCACCCTGGCTCTGTACATGTGCACACCAGGAGAAGGACAAAAAATACCTACTTTCAGCTTGTAATGTTTTTGCAGAAAACTACAGCAATCAAATACACTGAGTGGCATTATCTTTCCAAAAGAACTTTAAAGCCACAGTCCTCCTGTACCTCTTGTGCAACAGAAGGAGAACATATGTGAAATGAATCCCATAAAGCCTGTGGGCAGGAATCATTGTGTCTTCCTCAGAACAACAGACAAATGCTAATAGGAACTTCTGACTTTGCACATTTTGTATTTTGTCACAAACAGAAAAGGTGCCTTCTTTATTAATAAAGGAAAACTGAGCCAATGTGTCAAACTTTTTTCCCCCCAACTTGTCCAGTCTGAATGCTGGAGCTGGTGGAGGCAATTATAGTCTGTAAAATTATAGTCCTGAGTTATAGAGTAATACACAGTATTTACAGTTTTCATCTCCTTCCCTCGTTTTGATGTGCAGATTTCTACCAAGTTAAAATATGTTTCAATTAAAGAAATTTGAAAAGGAGAGGATGAAAAAAACATGAGGCTGAAGCAGTAGGACAGAACAGCATTAAAAATAATGAATGCTCATTTCATACTGACCCATTCCAAAAGAAAGTTCTTACTGTATGAAGATAAAGCTGCTTTTTGGATTAAAGTTTTGTTGTGAGACATGTATACATTACCAGTAAAAATCATAAATAGCAACTTTTTTTTTTTTGAGGGAAAAAAAAGGAATTTATCTATCTAGAGCCCTGACAAATACATCTTTATAATAACTAGGCCATCACTGAAAGCAGACTTAGCCTAAATTAATTTCTAATGTACAACTAATGATTGCAGGCTAATTTCATTGAATTCCTTAACTTCTTCCACACTTCCTGGTGACTGTAGAGGAAATCGAATACACATAATGTATGACCTGACAAAAAAGTAAGTAAACTACTTTATTTAAGCATGTCTATTTGTCATCAACACTACAGCAGTAATGGCATTCTGTCCACCATTTTAATAATGCATATATTGATCAGCTTATCTCGGACCTCTACCACCTCATGAGTGTCCTTAAATCTCTTTAAATGAGAAACAATGATTGTTTAAATTGAAAAATGAAAATATAATGAGAAAAAGAGTTGCATTAGTAAAACCAACATTAATCTCTGTTAGTTAAAAACTAGGAATTTTTACTGTTCAAAGTATTTTAACGATAAAGAGTACGATCATATTAATTCAACACATTTGCCAAACAGAATGCTTTTCAAAATAGGGGGTTTTTCCTAATAGTTAGAAGTAGATATCAACTGTGGACCCATAACTGGTTAATGTGTTGAAGCAGGAACTGTACTCCTCCTTAGGCAGTCATGCTACAGATTTCATGTGAAAGGGTTTTCATGGAATTGTTAATAAGTGCCTTCTATGTTCATAAATGCTATTTATGCTGTTAATAAAATCACTACACAGCAAATGAGGCAACTCTTAAAAGAATGAAAGACATAGCAGGCAATCTGCATGATGCCTGAGTTACTTAAATTAGATTAACAGTAACATGCACACAGTTGTTAATTCAATTTCACTAAAGCAATATTTTGATACTTAGCAAAACAAAGAAAAATGTAAGATAATTAAATAATGTTTTGAAGAACAGGAGTATTTTTTATCATTGACTAACACCACCACCACTACTCCTCCCCACACATTCTAAGACTTTGGAATAGAGACAATTTCTTACAAAAATTGAAAAAATGACCTACTATATGTATAAGTATAATAATATAATATTATAGATAATATTATAAAATATACATAAGTATATGTAAAAAATAAAATATAAAATATATTTTAAATAAATATATTAAAATATATTAGAATATATAATATAATAAAATATACATAAGTATATGTAGAAATATCAGTTATGTGGGTATATTTGCGATACATTACAAATTTCCTTGTCTAAAAAGCACCTCACATTTATAACACAACAATGATTTTAACTGCATGGATACCCCTCTTCTCAGTTGAGTTCAAGCTTGCCTCTGGCACAGATTCAAACATTTGAAATTTTAATCTGAATCCTACTCTTAAAATTTTTAAGGCAAATCTTGGCAACTAGGAGCACTCAAGTGGTAAGAACTGACTTCTTTAAATCTCTTTTTATGATTCTCTGTGGTATTTCAGATGCTCTTCTGAATGATAGAGAAGTTAAATATGTTTGCTCCTCTTTAAATTTTACCTTTAAGGGAAAAAAATAAAAACAGCTTGCAACACTTTAGAAAAAGGATTCAGGCATAAAATCGTGTTGGCATTCATCGCGTTATTTCTCAATTGAATCAGTTAAACTGCATTTAAACAGTCTTCCCCTGATGAGACTCATTCACTCATCAAGTGAAGAACTTAGCTGGGCATTACCTGACAAAAACAATCCTTCACAGAAGGAAAACCAAACATTGTATTTATGAAGAAAGACCAAAACTGGAGATTTTAGTCATTTAAAAGATTGGTCAGATCTGATAGGTGCTTCTCTAGTTTGCTGAAGACTAATTTTCAGAATTACAAAATGAAGAGTCAGCAGATTCTTTTTCTCAAGATCAACACAGAACTACTGTTTAGTTTCACATGCAACATCCTGAGAGCTAAGCTCTGCTCTTAAGCAAAGGCCCAAACCTCTCAGCTTTCCAGTACTGGGCTCCAGTTTTAAGCTAGATAATTGTACACTTGTGAAAACATTTGAAAACATTTTTCTTATATTCAGAAATCAGCTAAGATTCCAATATAGCCATTGTATATCTGCTTCTTTAAAAGAACCTTTTAGAGTGACAAAGTCCATAATGCCCAGGGGAAAAATATCTCCAACTAACCAACCAACCAACCAACCAACCAACCAACCAACCCACCAACTCATCCACCAACCAACCAACTAATAAACCAACCAACCAACTAACATGTTTCAAACATAGATTTTGTCAATGGCAACTCGAAGTCAACTTCCATGTTGACTGTTTTTCCTTTTTCTGTCAGAGACAGTTGAAGATCAGACAAGGCAAATTAATTTCATGTATTCTGTTATGTTCTTTTTTCCACAGGGAATCAGCATACCTACACTCATGCTTCTGAAATGCTACAAAATAGGAAAAGGAAAAAGTATTTCTGAAAGGAAATAAAGCATTCTAGCTTTGATACTAGACAGGATGACCAAAGCTCTTTGTTATGTACCTGCAAGTAGCAGAGAAGTTAAAAAAGAGAACTGAGATCTATTTTATGAAGTCATTTGGCCCCTACTCATAGTATCCTAATTTTATACAATAATTCTTATCCCTAAAAATTCCAAATACTTCATTTGTTTGGTGTGTGACAGAGACATCACTGAAGACTTCATTGCTGAAGACTTCATCACTGAAGACTTGCCAGCTTTATGATGAATTCTTGGAAACCCTTAAACTGCTTTAGAGAAATATATAACACTAGAATACTATAAGAAGTAATTTCTTTAGATAAAAAAAAATTTCTTCTGTCAAGGAGAAAATGTTTTCAAAAACTTAAATATTATTTAGGCGGAAAAAGTTTTGTTGTAACAACTCTATAGAAATCTCTCTCTAACTCTTGTTTTGGCTCAAGAGGTGTCTTTGGAGAAAGAGTTTGAGTTAATGTCACACTGACTTAAAGCAACATCTATATTGCTTCTTTCATCCTGATATTCCGGATAGCCTTTCAAACTACTTTATGGAAGTTGCTACTTTATGGCTAAAACAGACCTCAGGCTTCTCTTAACTTTCATGGTTATATATAACACTTGCCTTAACTTTCTTAGGGGAAAGGTGAAAAAAGGAAAGGTGCTGCCCCGTAAAGTCATGGATGTTTTCACCTCACTGTCTCTGTGATAGTGCTTTAAGTCCCACATAAAATTTTGTGAGAAAGACACATCCTACACATCACATCTCCAGAGGGAAGACCTAGGAAATGTGACGAAAATGCCCCTTGCAGAAAAACATTATACTATCTTAGAAAAATTTGCCACTGAGAGAGACAGAGATGTTTTTTGTTCGTCTTTCCCTTTTGCTTTCTCAATCGTTCAGTGAAGATAGGTCCCTTGACAAACCATATTGACACTATTTCCCATCACTTTGTTGCATTAGAGGAATGCCTGTGTGCCTGTGGAAAAAGCCATGTCTCACTTGTACTTCCTGACTTTTCACAAACTCAGGCTCTTAAAGCAGCAAGATATGTCATGTTTGCTTTGCAAATTTGATCTCATTATCTGTCCTCAAATATTTCCCTCCCCATGAGAAAGGACAATATGTTAGAGCAATATTAATATACAGCTACCTGATGAACAGAAAAAGCACTGATTTTATTTTGTTTTAAAGCACCATTTCACATTTCTCCATAAAACAATAAAATCAGAGATTTAGGAACTTCACAAGCAGTACCTTTTGTGGCAAGTTTTCCAAAGGAAGTTACATATATACAGCACAATGCTTTGAGAGGATGATCATTGCATTTGGAATATTCTTTTCTCATGAAATCAAGTTGACAGACTGATAATTTAAATTTTTCAACAAAAATTACATTTGTTTGAAATAACTTTTTAGGTAACGCCCTGAAGCATAATTGGACATCAAACAGGAAGTAAAAACCTTCTATGATGTCATTAAAGACACATGGAGATGAAGGAGAGGAGAGCTTGAATGTATATTGAACAATAAAGGTACTAGAACTGAGATTTGTCATTCAGACCTGAATAGACCTCAATGGCATAACCAAATTACTGGCATATGAAATTCAAGACTGTTTAGGTGAAAGCAGACATTGTGTTAGCATCAGACTGGTGTGAATTGATTAAACACTGAAGACATACATTAAGCATACCCTCATCACAACAAAAAATCAGTGTGAATCTTTGTCTGAAGAATTATTCTTGAAGTGTTATTCTGGGAGTTGCTCATTTGGTGGGTTTAAAAGAAAAGCCAAACAACTTCAAGAGTACAAGTGCCCTATTATAGGTTCTCTTTTAATACCAATCTCACTCTAGAATGGTCCCCCATAAGAATTTCCACAAGAATTCCCTGATGAAACCAGTATGAACCACAGACAGTTTTCACAACAGTTTCATGGTGCAGAGTCGTGCAATAGAACTAATACCAGCTACTCTTGTCACAAATGTTCCCAAAATCCAAACTAAGGTTTCAAAAAGTATACATGAAGTTGGAATGCCTGATCTAGAAAAACAATCAGAGCTAATTATTTAATCCTCAAAAATTACTAGGTTAGTAATTGTTCTGGCTATGAAATCTGCCTGTCTCTGACAGGTCTCTGAAGGGCATGGGCATTGACCCCTCCTTCTCCAAAAGGCTGATTTTCTCTGCTGTGTTTGAAAGCTATAGCTGGAATTCTTTCCAACAAGGACTGTGCTATGCAGCACTAGACAGCAAAGGAAAAAAACATGACCAAAAGATAATTAAGAAAAAAAACCCCAACATACCCGATGAATATCATTCTGTTTCTGCACAGTGGGGAGATCTCCACCAATGGGTGCTTGCTGTTTTAATTCATCCTCCTTCAACTGCAGCCATGCCAAAAGTTCCTGAAGAGAGAGATGTAATCGCTTCCACTGGTCGGTACTGGCTTCCAAATGGGATCTGAAAGCATGTGTTAAATAAAAAATACATTCAGTCACAGTGGAAGTAAAAACCAAAATGTACAAGCTTATTTACTGAGAAAGATCCTAGTGTTTCATTAAGTTAATGATTTTTGAATAGCTTCAGTAGCTTTGAATTAGATTCTGGCAACACAGATTTAAATTTGGTTCCACAGTCTTGGCTTTTTTTCACATCTCCTGATTTTTGTTTTTGATTGGTTGAGTTTTTTTTTTGCTTTTTAGTTTCCCTCTTCAGCAGTGAGTAATGGCTGTGCTGAATTGTCAGTCTCACTAGAAGTGCACAAATATTATGCAGGACTAGCATGAGAAATGTAGTCATCACTTAAGATTACTAGGAAATTATTTACCTGAAATGTAGAGAGTAGTTTCCCTACTCAGTGAAGAGCAAGCATTTCTCTAAACCACTTCACAAACCATTCAACTTACATAAGATTCATTCTCTTAATTTATTAAAGTAAGAGAACCAATGTCATTCTTTAAAAAAAGTCACAAGGAAATTGTTAGAGCCAATAGAATCCTCATACACACTATCCAGCTTAATATCAGTGCCATTTAAACAGAGATATAATGAAACTATTTGAAACACTGGGCAAAATTAAAAGACAAAATAGCATTTTATGCAAAAAAGGTCTCCATAAGGACATTTTATAAATATTTCCTCTATATATGCATAAATGTGTTTTTTTGGGATCACGTATTGAGCTTCTAAATTCCTGCAACTGTTTTCTGTGGCTGGACTGACAAAATCTTCACTTTTTTCTGTAACAGAGATAAACCCACTAAAATTTTGTCTTTCTGGACTTATTAATATGCTATTTTTTAATTTCTGGTTAGGGAAAAATTCCACCTCCAAGTAACATAAGAAATCCTCTTAGTAACTCAAACCAAAGGAGTATTACATAACAGTAAAGTAAAAAAGTGTGCTGGGAAATAAAGACAAATTTTCTTTTATTTCATGCATTTCTGTTTAAGTTCTAGCTTTGTTCATATAACATTTATCTTCTTCTACAGTGATTGTATATAAAATCATTCTCTTCTGACACTCAGAAATCTACTCCTATACCTTATATATAATGTTCTATAAAGAAATGTGAAAAATAGGGACTCAGCATTTTTGCAAACCTTATTACTTAGTTTGGATATGGAAATGATGAATTGATGAAGGTAGGGACAGTTGCATTTCTCTGAAATGCTTGGTGAATCCTGTCTTCTTTCCAACCTCTTACATCAGGTAGAGTGGCAAGGAAAGAGAAAGGAAAGGGACAGATCAGCCAAACATGGAAAGAAAATTCAGCTGCTCTCAAAGTATGTGAGCTAATGCAAAATCTTCTCTTTTTTCAAATGTAAATGCTACATGTGAAGGACACACATAGATCCTACACGTGAAGGACACTCCTAGACCAGGCCTTTTGATCTGCTCTCTCATTGGACATCTGGGAGCTGGGGCAAAACTGCTTCACAGCAGGGGGAGGCCAGTCCTGCAGGCAGTGAAGTCTGGAGAAGGCACTGCAAGCTAAAAAATTAGATTATATGTATGTTTATATGTGATAAATTATTTACAGTTAGGGTGGTGAGGCACTAGAACAAATTGTGCAGAGTAGTTGTGGGTGCCCCATCACTGGAAGGGCTCAAGGCCAGGCTGGATGTAGCTTTGAGCAAGCTGAATATGTTCTTGCCCATGCAGGGGGGTGGCACTGGATGACCTTAACAGTCCCTGCCAACCCAAACCATTCTTTCATTCTATGATACCTCTGAAAGGAGTAAGGGGGAGAGAAGCTGGGATATTTATGGAGAGCTGCAGGAGGCAACAACCAGAGCAAGGACCACAGGATTTTAGGACAGGAGACAGACAAGGAGCCAAGTTTCTGATTCAGGCTAATTCCCTTGTCTCGTGTTTATCTTGGCATAGGCAAGCTTCCACCTCTTCTGGAGAAGGGCAGCAAATGGAAGCAAACACTTCTCCCTGCTTCCCCTGGCTTTACAGGGAAAAATGCAAAAAGAGTGACCTGAAGGGGTTGTGTTACTGCTGCTGTGCTCTGACTTTCCTCAGTTAGGTGATTTTTTTTTTCTAGAACCTGTCTTGTTTTGTTCTTCATCTTCAGGAATATGGTTTTATGCATGCATACACCAGTGTACATTATATGCACACACTCATGTATTTATGACTGCTCCAAGATGTGCAGACAAAAGAGATAATACTAAAACGGTATAAAAACATATTTATAAGAAAGAAGAAAGTGTTTTTTAGGGTAAACTGTGCTGACATATCAGGATGAAAGAAAGTTAGGAATGGAAAAGAGCTTGGCTTCTCTTTAATATCTGCCATATATTTTATCTAATGCATTTAGAAAAGAATGCCCATCCAGGGTCTTCTGTTTCAGCAGAATAAAAATTACACTAAATAAAGAAACTTGTGGGACTGATGTCTGGAGAGCATTTCATATATTTTCTCTAATACCTCTTTTGTGTAAGCATTGCTAGTTATGAGGAAATCTATTCCATTCTGTGCTATGGATAGAAAGAGCTCCAAACAGGCAGACTGGGAAGAGCCTTTTCATTTAGTCTGGTGGCCACTTCAACCAAATGTCAGGTAATTTAGGAATTGTTTCTTATCCTAATCACTAAGTTATTGAAGACCTTAAGCCTTTTATTGGAAGCACAGATTTTAGAGGGAAAGTTTGTTGCTTTGAATGTGCAATGCAGGAAATCACTGTGATATAACTGGGGTTTACTGGTTCTGACTCAGTTAATGACAACAATACATTAACTGTAAAAAATTAAAGACAGAAAGTCCCATACATTTAATTAGTGATATTTGGACAACTGACTATTTTTATCTCAAAAATCACTGTATTTGAACATGTTCATGGGTAAAATGCATGCGAAGAAAATATCTCAGATACTTTGAAGGGTTTTATTCCTCTTCTTTTGCTCTTCAGAAGGAAAGAAAAGGAGGAATATGTCTCTTTTTCTTTAGTTACAAATATCTTTTCAACATCACAGCCTTCATTTATTTTTAATGATTGATGATACAAAGATGGTTTTTGTCATTACACAGCCTGACCTCCCTCAGGACCTGAGCTGAAAAAAGCTAATATTTCATACATTACTTTGGAAAACACTTCTATCTTTTGCTGCCCTCTGAACTACCACCAACACACAGCAAGTGAAAAAATGAAAAAATGCCCAAGACTGAGTGCAGCTGAGCTGGGTTGCCTATTGCAAAAACTATTTCTGGAGAAAAGTTTCCAGGACAATTTCTTTTGAAATGAAACCTTCAGTCCATTGAAGCCTGAATGACCACTTGATAATTTGTATTGTTGCCATTTATTATATTTCTCCTTGCAAACAAAAGTGTTTCCTCTCATGATACTACCTATGGATTTCTTTTACCCCTAGATTTTATTGAGCAATTCTGCCCACTCTCCTGACAACAGTTAAAATCTTAAATAATTTTTCTTCTCATTTGTGAGGATATTTTTAGTTTTGCACTGGAAACAGCAGTCTTTAAAATGAAGCTTATCATAAATATTGGCTATTTAATCACTCTCTTTCATGACTCACTGGTAAGTCATACTCAGCTCTAGAAAAAGCCTACGTTTAGAGGGGGTACAGTTACAGTTTCTTTCTGTAATCACAAAACCCCATCATATGCCTCAATCCCTAATCCTCTACTGTCATTTTCACACCCGAAAACTGAATCGTTCTCACAAAGTTAAGCCAACACACAAAGCAGCACAAATAATTTCAAAATAGACAAAACCAGTGCTAACAGAAACAAAATTAAACCTTTTCACTCGCAAATTGTAGTATTCCAATACACCAAGGATAGGCTTTTCCTTAGGTTCAGGTCCTACCTAATGTTTAGAGATTTCTTCCTAAGTTCACTCCATCTGAGGTTCATGTTATCCAGACGTCTCTGCAGCAGGGTTGCATCCTCAGAGCCTTCCAGGGACCTCAGGATTTTCTGCCCATTTTCATCCAGGTTGTGAAAGATGTCAGTGTGAGCATCAATTTCTGCCTGTAGTTCCTATGGAAGTAATAGAAAACAATGTATCTGATTTCTTTAAAAAATCACAGAAACGAACATTTTTCAAAAGAGTGGAAAAATATGCAACACAGAGCACAGGTTTTGATTACTCCTTTTACAGCAATATCATGTCTTGTATACAAAGACATGTTTCCCCTTCACATGAAGGCCATTTGCAGTGAATATGACCTTTTTTCCCACACAGAACATAGTGAACAAAATTTAGAGAGCCAAAGGTGTAGCCTTTGATAGGCAACAAAGCAAGGACAAGATACATTAACTGTGCTGATGTGAAAAAGCAAAGAACCACAAAATCCTCAGGGTCTCAGGTAAATCTGACCTGCACATGATACGTCTTCCTGTGCAACATTTTCAGTTTGAGCTGGGGACTGCAACACTGGTCCTGCTGCATGGCAATTCCAAGGAATCTAGGAGTCTGCAGCAGCCAGGCTTTAAAATGCCAAGTTCACTTAGATTCTGTTGACAGAACGCATTTTGGAGCACAGGCCCCAGCAGTCAATAGCAATAAACAGCCACTTTGTGCTGTATCAAAACACTGGTTGGGGCTGTAGGAGGGCCTGAGAATAGCAAGGACCCAGAATATGCAACTGGCAGCTCATGTTGAACAGCCAACTTTTCTTATCGCCTCGGAACTGCAGGCCAGCTCGAAATTTTGAATTCATTTTTTCCCCCTCATTTTTAGCACGGCTGTTTCTGCCAAAAGAACATTCTTTAGAGAGCTGCCTGGTACCAGCATTCCTGCCTGCCCACACACTCAATGCAGCCTTTGTGTGCTGGCTGCCCTTCCCCAAGACGTTTGCATGCTGCAGCTCCACAAGGTCAGATTCATTTGCAGAGAACAGTGGTTGAATCAAGGTCATTAAATGGAATAAAAATAATAATAATAATAATAATTCCAACATGTACATGAATGAGCGTACATGTACTTCATATGTAGCCACATTTGCACAAAAGTACTTTTACTTTCAAACAAAGAAGCACACAAAGACACAAAGAAATACTGAATTGTGAATAAAGCTCCACATTTTCTCCTGGGATGCTGAAGCACTAAGATTTCTGGTGGTGGTTTCTTGCTGCCTGAAATGGGAGTGCTAGAGATAAACTGGGGGAAAGGAAATGATTTATGGCATTTGAGAACAAGACCCAGCACTAACTGAGCATCACAGAGAGTCCCCAATGGAAATTTGTTGTAATTTTCTTCAGAAGAATGACTTTGAAAGAGGGGAACACACAATCTGTCTGCTTGGTGTGTTCTTAATTGAATTGGTTTTATTTGATATTTTAAGTGCATTGTTAGCTGCACTGAATCATGAGTAGATTGCCCTTGTTCACCTACTGCTGTTCCAAATGTCCTTAACTGGATACCTTTCACAGAAATGACTAGGATTATATTTGGGGAAGTTTTAAGGTGGGCCAGCAACATCTTTGGTACACAGTAAGAATCCGTCTCCAACCATTCTACTTATCTATTGTCATTCAAGCAGTAAAGTACTTAGGAATGAGTTTGATGTACATCAGAGGTAACTCTGCAGAATGCAAGTGTATTATAAATATAGTATTTATTTACTGTTGTTCAGGCAATCTATATTTTTAAAAATGGCATTATTAAGGCACATAAAAATGTACAATATTCCAGGTATGAATGTCCTTGCTTGAAAATTTGTATTTTATTTCAAGTCTGAATGTTGTTAGCTTCAAATTCCAGCTGTAATACTTCATTTTTGTTTACTTGAATGAAGAATACCCTATTACCAAATTTCTTTCCTTCCATGTATGTATTTGGAGATATTATTTAAACTAGGTTAAGTATAACAATACTGATGCAAACAACTGAAACAACATGTAGGAAAGGATAAAGTTCACAGAAAAAAGTTAACAGTTAATGTCTGTATAGTCCTAAAGTCCTTCTACATTTAATAAACAATAAATCTATTATTGGACACAAGAATTGCATGTACTACCTGTTGCTCAAGTTCTTAGTTTTCAGGGTAGTGATGGAAACACCAAACTTACAAACTTGTTCCTTTTCCTTGGCAAGAACATGTGCCATGGAACATGTTGAATAACTGTTCACAGTAGGAAGCTGTCAAATCTATGCCCTCTAAAACACCTCTTGGTGTTTTACCACACATACACTCATAGCAATATATAAGACAAATTGAAGGAAAAAAAAACCTTTCCACGTTTTTCTTGTGTTTAGAAAATGTGTCTTATAGTCTACGCATTTTATTTCTTTCTCCAGACACATACATAATTCTGAAAATAAAAGCAAACAACATCCTTTTTAATTTCAGAATATCACATAGTATCACAAAACATCTGGATGGTTAGGTGGAAAATGAACATGAAAAGTGAAGTATTCTTATCAAAAGCTTAATATTCAAGGCTGAGATTTCCTTATTCCTAATTACTTGTGTATACTGCACTGCTTCTAATGCTCCCAAAAGCAGTTTACTGCAGCTATGCAGGAAGCCTACACCGACAAAGAAGCAAGACAACAACAATGATATTTTCTCCATTTAGGTTGGTGCATTTCAGAACCTTTCTTTCTGACACTTACAGATCCCAAGAGAAGCAGAGAACATATAAGAAAAAGATCTATACACCTTTTATTTGTTTTCTGAAATAAATAAATCCACATTTTAAAAACACAATTATTCTTTTTCTTGTCAACAGTAAAGCAGGAAGAGCTATTGAGTCTCAAAAATTGCTAAAGTATTTGCAAAAGCATGCTGCCATTACATGTCATACCAAGAAGTATAGCATATAGACTAAACATATATTATTTATTTCACTTTCATATTTTCCAATGTGTTCAAACACATGAAAAGACTACAGAGGATAAAAAAATCAATTCTGGTATAATTCTACTGAGTTACAGTTGGAGTGTATGCTGCATTTTTGCTGTAGTTGTTATAACTGAGACTGTGCTGAAAAAAGATTGGCTATCTTCACTTAAAAAGGGCAGAGAGCAAAATGAAAAGCATCTTTTTGATCACAAGTTACTTAGAGTGAGCTGTACTGCCTGTAAAGAACTGCAGCTCCATTAGCGGCTGAGTGAAGTCTTCCTTTATTAAGATGAACTATACAGTTAGATGACCAAAGGCACCACAATATTTGTTTGTAAAAACTGAACTGAACATGTATTAGAGGTTTCTACACATTTAAAAATGTGTGTTTACATTATTTTATTATATAGAAAAAGTGTGCAACTAAGACAGAACTAGGGTGATAGAGAGTTGAAACGCATTTTGCCTTGAGGAAAAAAATCTTGTTGGGCAAAACATGGTGAGGAAAGTTGCTCTGGCTGTTTCACTTTTTTCCTGAGCTCTTGCAGCCACCACAAATGATTTCAGAGAAGTACAGGAAGGTAGTAAGTGAGCACAGCCAATGCTGCCAAAAAGCTAGGGGATGGGTGTATTTCTCACTTGGCCAATTCAGTTGTTCCCCCTTGGAATTCCTGCTGCCATTCTCCATGGAAGCTCCTCACTGCCCTAATTCCTTTGGTAGGCAGAAGAAATTCACCTGTGGCTCCACAGGTTTTATTTTACACAGAGCTCTGCTAAGCACAGCTGAGCTATTGCTGTGAAATCCAATGCACTCAAAGCTCTGTCAGCTTCCACTCTGCACAGCTACTCCTGCAAGAATTCAATGTGCTTTGAGGTACCTTAGCAGAAACAATTTATTAGTGTCAATATCCTTCATATCCCACGTGCAATATATAGGCATGACATATAAAGGACATGACACATGTCAAAATCTGCCATTATTTTAGCAATACACCAGAGAGGGATTGATAGTCTGGAAGTAAAATGAAGCCCTAGGAAGAAGGAGTTTGTTCTATTTCTTGCACTATAGGTTAGTTATGGAAAACGTGGAAATCAATGCAGCACAGATGACAAAATATTTATCTTTTATACAAGGTAGAAAAAATTCATTATGCAATAATTTAAAGAAATTAAAGGACCCTAGTTCTCCTCTATTTGCAGTTCTGTAAAGCACATATTAGTAGTTTAGCAATTGGATTTCAAATTAATTATCCCACTTGATTTCATTTAATTACATCTAAACTCCTCTAAATTTATGATTCTGCCTAAAGCATAAACTCTGTGTGAGTGTTTAGAGAGTTTGAGAGATTTTTTAAGTGCCCTGGCACACTCCAGCAGTCTTTGGAGGCACAGAAATCCATGCACATGGCACCACTCTCAGGAACACAGCTTATCCTCCTGTCTGCTAGACAGAGGGATAGTTTTGTGAGTGTTACAGTTCTGGAGATGTTGAATTAAGGGCACAGCAAATCAAATGCATTTTAAGCACCTGAGTGATAGATTCAGTGCAGGGTGCACTTGATCTGTTTGTTTTTGGCAGCAGAAGGCAGTTTGCACTAGGCTTTACAGCAGTCTCTCCTTGTGAGCTGCTTGTTACCACTGGGACAGAAAGAAATGTATACTTTTTTGAAGGAGAACATTTGTATCTGAAGATGCTATGATTTAGGTTAATGATGGATCAAACCAGTGAAACATTTCTGTCCCTTGGGAGTTCTCTCTTTTAAATGTCATAGTTCTTTTAAAAACTGGTTGTTGGATTTGTTTTTTGCATTTTTGGTTTTTTTTTCCTTCTTTGATGCTCCCCATTCCCCCAGCTCTTAAGCAATTTTCTCTTCCAGTCCATAAGCAAAACTTTTATTGAGTCTTTAGAATGAGACCATTCACTGAACAATTTACATAATGATAAAAACTTCTCAAATGAGATTTAAAATATAATTAAAGGGCAGACTTACTGAGTTAAAAGCGTTGTTGTTAAATAGCTATACATCACCATGCCAAGAAGCCTCCTATTCAGCTAGCCTATGGCATGACCCCAATTCCAGTCTGCTATGATTACATCTCTGAGTTCCATGCTAATGACTTGATTAAAAAGAACGATAAAAAGGTCCTTTCCATTGTGAAGATAAGCTTATGAATATAATTAAGGCATTTCTGGTTTCCCAACACATTTTTCAAGATAAAAAAGGGTAAGAGCTAGTCCTCTAGAAGAGAATCAAGTGCTGATGAATGGAAGGCAAAAGTATAACTTTGCCCTACAGAAAGCAATCTGTGTAAGTTGCATCTATCATTGTTAGGGTTTAAAATTCTACAAGTCCCAGAATAAGGATGTAACCAAGCTTCATATTCAAATGCTACTTCCATCTAACAGAAGATTAAAAAAAGCTTTACTAAGTTGGGCCCTGTTTTCAGAAAATATTATTTTTATAAACAGGCAAAAGAGCCTTCAATTTAGGTTATATTCAGATTCCAAGAGACTTCATGGTGCATCTAAGGATGCAGCAATCTCTTGCTGAGAGTAACTGCAATGCAGTGTGGGCTTCTTGATTTCATTTACATTGGGCTGCCTCAGCTTTGGAATAGAACTGTTTAAGAGCACTAACACAATAATTTGAACATATACTTGTCTCTAGTATGCAGATATTTATTCACAGACCTGACATTTTGCCCATAGCATGAGGTTTTACATTTTTCCCTTGATCATAGCGAAATAATACATTTTTTGAGACCTCTAGCAATTAATTTGTATTCAATTATTAGCTAATGTCATGTGTTTGGAAGGAATTTATGGACTTCTTGGATATGTTTTTTGAAGACTGAGAAAACACCTGCTTTCATTTACATGTAATGAAAATATGAATAAATATATAAAATAAAGAAACAAATGTTTAAAGAAACAAATCTTTCTGCACTTATAGTTTTGTTTCGGATTTGATCCTCGTCTAGAGAAATATATCCTATTCTGATAGCAGTGAATTCAATGGATATTGTTATTTTTAGTGTCTACTTTTCTTGTCATTATATCTAGGATGGAAACCCTAAATAGAAAGAAACATTGTGTTAGTCTGAGGTTACACTAATGAAGAAAAATTCCTTGTAGCCACAGAAATAAGAACTTTTACTGTGTGATGTAAAATATAAATATGTATTTTACTAACATAGCCTGTACTCTCTTTCAGGCAAGCCAATCCAACAAGGCAAACAAAGCACATTTTTCAAGTAGGAGTTGCAAGTGTTCTATGTGTCAGAAAATCAGCCACCTCTACTGAGATGTCTAAGAATGGGCTCAGCTATCTGCCTTTGAAATCTGTATTTGAGATTAGAGTGAGTAGGAGGGAAACAGCATAAATGTGCAGAGAATCGTACACACCATTTTCTGAAAGCAGAACCATAAGGCCGACTACAAACCAGCAGAGTTTTCTGGGTTTTAGAAGGAGGTCTGCTCCTACCAAATATGCTCATCCCAACCCCTGTACTGCAATGAATGTCTGATCCCACTCCACCTGCACACGCTGTCAGCACACTCACCCTGTCAATCTTTTGGCAACATTTCTGCAGCAAAATAATTATGCTGTTACTTTCAGTATGTCTAATTTTTCTTCTCTCTTTCCAGAGATCAAAGAGTAACAGCACAAAGAGCATCTTCCTCTACAGGAACATTTACTTCCACTTACTTACTCATGCAAGGTCCTAAAGTCCTTTTGCATAGTTTGCAGAGCATTTACCTCTCTTAGTTCTGCTGGCATTCCAGTACTACAAATTAATACTGATTTCCTTTTACAATACACAGCTGGAAAGGCTGAAATACACAACTGTCTCTAGGTGTGGAGGAAAAAAATCTTATGAAAGACAAAAGGACAGGTTTTTTTTTTTCTTCTTTCACCAACCAACAGTGAAAACTATCTGATATCTGTTTATTATAAATGACCTTTTCTAGAAGAAAAATCATTTGTACGTAAAGAAATATTTCTTTCACAGTACACCAACATGTAAAAATAAGGTATCCCATGTTTTAGCACCTATGATACTCATATATACATTCATCCTTCCCTAAAAACATGAATATCTACAATCCTCTTTCAGATTCTTTTAAGACAAAAATTGAAGGCATTTTATATTTAAAAGAAATTATTTCTGTTCGAAGCATTATCCTAATTTCTTCTGTTATAAATAATTTTTGCAATCTTCTTTTCTTTTTAAAAAAATATTTTGATATTTAAAGTTTTTGTTGGTAACATAGTTGATGTCTGGAGAAAAAGAATTGGTACACAAGTTTCATAACATGATTCTCAATTAACTAAAGAAACATAAAATCTTTTTAAAAGAGAACAATCCAAAACAAAAAGCAGAAACTAGAGGCCTCATATGTTACACATAATTAAAACTGGATCAAGCAGAACAATAACTATTATGGTTTTAGGACTCCTTTTAAAAGGAGTTTTTATAGGTGTTCAATAGGTGATTAGGTTTCAGTTAGGAATTTATACTATTTCAGGTGTTCTCTACGAGCATGCAAGATCCACTGCAATGAACTGCTCTTAATCAAGGACAGGTGAATTGGTGGGCATTATGCAAGAGGCAATGTGGGAAAAGCTCCAGTGCTTCTGCACTACTTGTGTCAAATCCTCCCTACTGGAGGTGTCCTGAGGAAGGGCCAGGAAGGGCAGGCACTTGGGCAAAAGTACACTTCATCTTGATTTTCAGTGGAAATCCAGGTCATGCTAGTGTGGCCTCAGGATCTTCTGACTTCCTAGGCTTTAAGCAAGAGATGCAGTAAAGTTACCCCAGAGAGAAAGCTGCTGTGCAGCAGTCAAGTGTTATCAAAGTCACTGTAACAATTGATGTTGGCTGTTCCTGTCACAACAAAACAGAATTCACCAAGTGTTTGTTGGTTTACTCATTAACGCGAGCTGGGTTTAAACTGCCATGAGGAAGGTTGGTTTTATCTCCCTGCTGATGTTTTAACTGCAGGCCTGCTCAGTGTGAGGGGCACCTCACATGTTTAAACACTCAGTGAAACGCCAACAGGCCAAAGCTCCCACTTGTGGCATCTCCCTGTGGAAATGGACTCCCCTCTGAATGCACCAGAGGCTCAGGCAGCCCTGCAGAGCAGCCCCAAGAGGGCTGGCACAGGAACAGGAGGAGCTGTCAGGCTCAGGACCAGGGTGGCTGCAGAGAGGAGCTGCCACCAGCTGCAGGGTCCTGTGGGGAAGGTGATGCCACCACCTCCCTCCGTGGGCTTTCCCTTCTGACCCTGAACCCCAAATCCTCAGCATGCTCACGCCAACTCTGACCACAACACCAGGGCTTCCACCTTTAAGCCTCTACTGTGTCAGTACCCCAAACTCAACAGCTGGATTAAAATGGGTAAAATTAATTAAATCAATTAATATGTTGCCTTGCTGTTGCTACCCTGCCCTCTGAGGTGTTCAAGCATTCCAGCTGCTGCTGTACTGGAGAGGAATTTGACAGAAGGTCCATCCTCATTAGTTTTCAGCTCTATGAAGTTCCATAGCTTTATGTTTTTCTCAATAAGCTGAACCACACTAGAATCATGTTCTGCATGATTTATTTTAGGTGCTTTAATAATGTATGTTGACTGTCTTGAAATAAGCAAATAACTGGCAAAAGTTCAGAGCCTGAAAAAAAGAATTAATTTTTAACAATATCCTTCAAAATAGCAACTTTAACTATCATATTGATTGGTCTCTCTGTGGCAGTCTAACCATGTTTTGCTGCAGCCAGAATTCAATAGCAAAATGGAACAGAATTCCTGTATCAAGGGGTCTCTGAATAAGATTTACATTCTGAAAATAATTATTTGGTATTTTCTTGGATTTGCTAGCAAGATGCATGTACTCCCACAGTAAATACAGTATCAGGTTAAAATGGCAATATCACTGAAAAAAATAATGATATCACCAGCAAAGTCTGACATGAGATAAACTTGTATCTTAACATATTTTTTAGGAGACAGGTTACTTGGGGGTGAAAACTAACTTCTGTTCATGTTTTTCTGTTTTAAATTAAAAAAACCACATCAATTTACTTGAATCACTGAGTTTCTCAAATCCACCAGTTGAAAAGAAATTCACGTATTCTGTCTATCTTCCCTTCATTCCAGTAACAGAGAAATAATTCCACTATCATAATAAAACCTAAAATATTTTAATTCAGAAGTCATACTGGTCAGGTCATTTAAGTGTTTTCATCTAGATCCAGATAAGAAAACCAGCTCCAAGACCCAAAGGCAAGAAAGTAATAAAAGTGAAATGCACACTTTTAAACTTAAAGTATACTTGATAGTAATGAAGGAACAGAGGTGAGCATACAGTAATGGAGGTAATAGAGCAAATATATATGAAATTAAACTAACAAACAAACAAAAAACCACCATCCTTCCCATCTAGAATCAGATGGGATTTGTTATATTAACTCTTTCTCTTTAAACTTAAATAAGAACTCAGGGCTTAGATATGCTCTCAGAAGACAGAATTCACTCTTGTCAGTAAGTCACTATATCAGGCAGATCTTAAATACTGCAGGAAATTCATATGCTCCTACTTAGGTTTCTGTAGAGATCAAACATGCCTCTTCACTTCTTCACCTACTGTCACTCCAAAGTATTCCATCCAGTCCCAGGTTTATACCCTGGAATTGCTTTTATGGCTCTTTAGTCAAGATTACTTATCAAACACTTTATAAATTGCTGACACAGGACACTGCAAGTACTTGACTTCACTGCTGATCACATCAAAGTCACTCTCATATCCAGAAGTTTTGGATATGTTTTTTTCATTGGTCTCATTGACACACTAAATGTGACACAAACATGTGGCTGAGAGACACTTCAGAAAAGAGTTCATAAAATAACCTAAGGTCTCACAAATACATAAAATTCAGGCATAGACTTGGAAGCAGAGCTCAAGTAGCTCAGAAAGCTGAAGACTTTTCTCAAACATGCAGTCCAGCCACATTAATTATACCACCCAAAGCTAAAAATGTGCTGAAGAACACTGCATAGTATCACGGGCAATCTCAGAAATGATGCTGTCAAAAACAACATATCAGATTGCAACAAAAAAGAATTGACTGTCAGTTTATTGTTCATAATAAAGGCTAACTCCTTCTCAAGAGACAAAGTTGTATTTTAATGAAAACAAAAATTAAATGGAAAGGACACTTATTGTGGAAACCAGGCTTGCCATAAAACTGTTTTAACCCACAGTAGCTTTTGCAGCAGCTGTATATACAAGAGGCTTCTGAAGGGCATTTGTGTGACACACCCAAAGACACCATCAACATCTGATTTGTATGAACCCTGCTGGCAGGAGCCAGGAGAAGCAGGATAAGTTCAGTTTAAACAGAACTGCTGCCATCTGAAAATGGTCCTCCCAGATTCTCTTCAGATTCAATCAGAACAAAATCAACACACATTAATAACAAACAAACAAGCCTCGTGCTTAATTTAATTCTGAAAAAAATGTCTTGTTCATGCACACTGTGATGGGTTGACCCTTTCTGGATGCCAGGTGCCCTCCTCAGCTGGCTGTGGGGGAGAAGATAAAACAAAAGGCTTATGGATGAAGGTAAGGACAGGGAGAGATCACTCACCAGTTACCATCATGGGTAAAACAGACTTGGCAAGGGAAAATTAGTTTAATTTATTATCAGTCAAATCAGATTAGGATAATAAGACATAAATTCGGCTCTTAAAACATCTTCCTCCCACTCTTTCATAAAATCATAAAATGGCTTGGGCTGGCAGAGAGCTTTGGAGACCATCTAGTCCAACCCTTGCTTGATGAGCAGGGGTATCATCAACTACAGGAGGATGCTCAGAGCCCTGTTGAGCCTCACCCTGGATATTTCCAGGCATGGGGCTTCCAATATCTCTCAGAGCAACCTTTCCCAGTGTTTTAACACCCTCATTGTAAAAGATTCTTCCTTATCTCCAATCTAAATCAACCCTTATGGAAGCCACCCTATAACTCCCCTGCCACCAAAACCTGGCCACATAAACCCAATACACATACTGGTTAGTTCTCACATCTGTGTGCATCAAGCTCAGAGCAAGAAGCATCACTTTTAGAAAAAAACCCTACTTTGCATTCCCTTGGCATTAACACCAACTATTTCTACTCTGCATATAAAGCAACTTTGTAACTTTCTTCATATTGCATCCGCAGTGGTTACTGTTCTCACAGAGCTGTCAATTGCACTATATCATGTTCAGATATTTAGAACACTCTGCAAATTTTAATACCCACTAATTCAAAATACTTTTGTACCTAAAAAGGGGAATGAAGAAGGATGTGAGGAAAATATAATAGGGGTATCTGAGTTACTGTGTAATATGTGAGTGATCACAGAGGGATAGTTTCTACCTTTGTGTCAGAGAGTACACTTTGCTCACAGAAACAAACCCAGAAGTTACATGCTCCCTATGGAAATAAGATCTCTTTTTTCCTATGATCCTCTTTGAAGCATCATTATTGCTTTCATGAGAGAATTAAAAAAGACTTGTGTATGAATTTTAAGCCCAGAAAGTTAAGCACAAAAGAAGAGACACATTATATGTTTTGAATCTTTGAAAAAAAAGATACATTTCCTATCTTATTGGAAGTGATGTAAAATAATTCCTATAACAATTATATGCTGATATCTGCATATGAATTCCTAATAACAGAAATTCCAGGCTAGAGGTGAGGGAAGAGACAGAGAGAGTCTAGGTAAAAATATAACATATCCCAGAAGTAGATTATGAAATTTCATATCCAGTGCAATGAGCATAAGAAATCCCAGAGGTTTAAAAGACGAAATTAGGCAAACTATGACTGAAAAAGGATGAATGTAATATTCCTCAAGGCACTCATAGCAATAGTCACTGTTACACTATTCAGTGTAATGCCACTTATTATCTTCTATCTACACCTATTTGACACATAATCAATGTTGTGTAGAAAGAATTCTCATGGCATAGACCTATTCATAACTGACAGTAATGTCACTATTCAGTAAATACTCACTGAACAAGAGATAATAATGCATCTGCATCATGCACTCATTCAGTGGTTGGTCTCATTGAGACTAAAACTTCCTTTCAGGTACACTGTTTTTTTCTGAACTGCCTATTGTGTTAAACTGAAATTCAGCTCATTAACATTAGTACAAAAACCTCTGTCTGTACAGAAAAGCTTACCTTCCTCTCTTAACCATGAGAAAACTTCATGACTGACTACCTCAGAAGAGAGGAACTTCCTGGAAAAGGCAACTTTCTCATTTATCTCACCTTTTTTACCAAAGTACTTTTGTATAAAATTAAGGAAAAAAAGGAGCTTGATCTGAAATTCAAATTTGAGAATTTGTCTGTAATCTTCAAACAGCTTCTATACATTGGACTTGATAATAAAGAAAATTCAGAATTCCCTTTCCACATCAGTGAGTTTTCTGAAAAAAAAAAAATACAGTTTCACACACAGTGCTAACTGTACCACTAAATGAAATACTGATGCTCAGTTTCCCAGTGGAGCTTTGTGTTCCCTTTGCAATCTTGCTGAAAGCCTGAAAAGCAAACACTGACACTCAGAGTTCTGATGCCTGTTATTCAGCAATTGCATCTGTTTGCCCAGGGCACACGCAAGTGAGGACAGACATGAGTTGCTGCTTAAACAACATCTCAAGGGAATGCAGCCTTATAAGAAACAAAATGAAATAAAATAGTCTGTAGGAGAAATTTTAAGAGCTGATGAAAAAGGAAATATGGCAAACCTTTTACATTTCCTCTTTGTACATTCATTTACTTGCCAAAGGACATGCTTGGTATGCAGAAGTTATCTTAGATTAAAGGAAATTGAAAAAGAAAGAACAACCAAGGAATGACTTTACAATTCATATATTTGCATATTTTAAAAAGACCTAAAAACCCAAAAAAACAACAACAAACCAAAACAGGCAAAAGGAAAGGCTTTTTCATAAGCAAAGGTATGATCATCAGGAAATAGAATAACACCATCATCCTTCAAATATACCTATACACATGCCACAGCAACCATCTGCCAAAATGATCTTGCTGTCACAGTTAATTCCAAGAATCAGACACACAGTCTGTTCAGCACAACACCAAGCTCTCTGCAGATGGGATGTGAGCTTTGAAGCACAGCCTGCTCTGATTTACCAACAGCAGCAGGTGATCCCTAAGACCTGAAGACAGCATCCCAAATTCAGGGGTAGAAAAGTAACCATTGGCCAGGATTAGCTTTCTATCAATCAGTGCTGCTTTAATCTCTGTTGTGAAAACTATCAAATCAGAAGGATTAAGGGTCTGCTCAAAAGGATGCACGAGCAGGAAGGAAAACGTTTGATGGGCACTAAACAGTCAAGCCAAGCTCCTGTAGCAAAAAGAGAGTTCCTTGAAGGAGCTGTGAAACTGGATGGAACAAGTTTCCCCTGCTGTTCAAAGCAGTCCCTCAGGGACTAAATCTCTCTGACAAACTCCTCCCAACACAAAAGGCTTGCTTTAGAAGAGAGGCAGCTCTCTGCCTGCTATTGCAATATGTCTCGTTCTACCTTTGTAGTAATTCCAAAACTTGAGCTCTCCCTGGATGTGCAGCTGTAGGCTGCCTATTACAGAGGAGAACACCATCAGGACCTGTGCAACTCATCCTTCAGGTCTCCTGCAGGGCAATGCCAGCTTAAACCAAGGCAATCTCTTTTATCCCTGGATAACACAGAAAAATCTTGGGTCTAATTCCTTTAAAATAGAAAATAGACTTCTATAAATTCCATTGCAGGTCCTCTCAGAACAGGGACAATAAACACTTTTGTCTCCTGTACATTTATTGTTCTGTATAATCTGACTTTGCATGTCATCTTTATTTAAAGAGTATAATTAGTCTAAATAACATTTCTCAGTTATTTAATGTCAACATTTTTATGTGACTGCATTTCCTAAAAGTCATGGGGAAATATATACAGCAATAGGAATGCTGCATTACAGTATCAGAATGATTTCTGGCAATGAGTGGTAAGAACCCAGCAACTTTGTTTCAAGAAAAATCTAGACTTTTGAAATTCCCTTTGACTTGGAATTAACCTAAGGCATTTCACTTTTAGTTCCTTCCTGAAAATTACAAAGAGCACTCTGACAGATAGCAAGTCAATGGTTCAGTTATACCCTGCATAAAAAGCCAAGATTCATGCAGATCTTTCTTTTAAAAAGTTAATTTAAATTACTACTACTTTTTTTTTTACAAGCTGAGACTTGAAGGAGTTTGAAGTTATTACTGATTGCAAGGATATTAAAAAAAAGGTCAAAAACCCAACACAAAATAGAAGCCAAAAGGAAGAGAGGGAAATTACTAGAGTACTGTGTAGTACTTAGTTCTTTTGAACTGACCCTTTTGGGGTACCTCCCACCTGGAAACTACTCTTCTCTGAGTTTCACTTGAAGTTATACTTGAAAATCCCATCCAGAAAAAAATAGGAACATTTTATGAATGACTCACTTGGAGTGATGTCTTAAGTGGTAGCTTTCATATTTTCTAGATTCTGTACTGCATTAGTGTGTGACTCTGAGCTTCATATGAAGTGTTAGCAATTTCTCTTCACAGCTGAGCCAGACAAAACCATCCTTTTCCAGCCTGAGAACCAAGGACCCATTTTAGCTTCAGGCCCAAAAAGTATCAACAGCAGCAAATTGAGGAGAGCAAACCGGAAGGATGGGACTTCATAACTTGAGGCTGATTTGGACAATTAACCCCAACATGTAAATGAACCAAAACTTATAAAAGTGTGAAAACTCATGACCTGGGCTCCATCTTGGGTCCATCTTGGGTCCATCTTGGGTGGAGCCACAGCCAGGCTCTTGTACTGCCCAAGGTGTATCCTTTGAAGGCCTTTTAATAAATATCTACTTTATTCCTTAAACACTGTCTAGCCTCTGTTCTAGGTAGCCTCTCAAGGCATCAGGAGAAGGAACATAATTCAAATTTCCTTTAGTAATAATCTCTGAAAAAAAATCTAAAGAATGCTTTAGAAAAGTTTGTTTTTTACAACTTTTCTTCTTCTACAAACCAAATAAACAGCAAAGGACACTGATTTGTTTCATTAGTGAGATTTCTTTCACCTGTGATTGAAACAAATGTTAACATTACTACTAATATGTATATTGTCACTGAAGTTACATGTCCTTATAACAGAGATCTGAACTTGAAATATTTAATGATTAAGACCAGCATTGTGTTGGGCTCACAGCATTCATTAGTCATTAATAAAGTTTTCTGGAATTTATAAAAACAGGAAATGAAGATCACTGAGGATGTTACATCAGGAAAATAACACTTCCATTTCACCAGCCTGCCTTCCTGAAACTACTCATAAAGAGAAGTTTGGCTATCTCTGTCTCACCAAAAAAAAGGAAAATTCCTTTCAGAAAAATGCAAGCACAAATAGGAATGGGTATTGTTGGGGTTTTTAGTTAGTTAATTTGTTTTTTTTCTGATAAGTTGCAGTGAAGATGTCCTTAAGTCTCTTTGTTCAGTGATTTTCCAATAATTTCCTAAGGAAACATAACTGAGAAAGAAAATAATTTCTACCTTAACGAGCTCTCAAGCATAGAGCTATCCCTGAGATAGGCAGAGCTGTTTTGTTCTTGGTTTGTGGTTTTTCCCACTAAGGTAAAGCCCCGGGACTGGAGTTCTGGGATGGAGAGCTCCAGGCTGCTCAGAGGGACGGGCAGGGCAGGGCAGGTGGAGCTGTCACACCTCAGGTCACGCGTGGGAGAGGCGGCTGCACACCCCTACAGTGGTGATGATGTGCACAGTCTCTGGGCCAGGATTAGGTGGCTGGGAAACAGAGATGTTGTAGTGGGTGTCTACTATATCAACAGGAATGGAGAAGAAGAAGAAGAAGAAGAAGAAGAAGAAGGATGATTTAGAACTAATGAAGGAATAAAGCATAACACTGAAACGTCCAAATGGGCTCCTTTGGACAATATAATCCACAGCTCATACCAGAAAATTCACACCAGAGAATAAGGCAAAAAGCAAATCAGATAAAGCTTGTGATGTGCCATCACAGCATAAAAAAACCCAGAATAATTCTATGCTATAAGCAAACAATTACCACCTTTATAGAAAGAAAATTTATTTACAGATTGGTAAAACCTTCTCTGGTAATTTCTTCCTGATATTTAACTTCTTTTTGTTTCACAACAGAACCACTAAGCTTCTACTGACCTCTTGTTTCACTGTCAACAATTTTTCTTCCATCTTCTTGCTTCACCCTTCAAACTTCAGTGGACAGCTATTTCTTTTGTGGATCTTTCTATACAAAGTGGCAAGGGCTGAATGAAGTATAAAGTCTACAAGCCAGCTTTAATCAAACAGCAGTGCATGTTCCAATCTTCAGAAATGGGATACTTACTGTGTTCTTTTTAATTGCCAATTCTGTAACTGTCAAATAACCAATTTTGTCTTGTCAAGTTTTGATCTTTTAAAAGCCTACCACTATTAATCCTACTTTTTTATACACACTTGCTCAGACCACTTTGTTTGTCACTGTTCAATAGCAGTTACACACTTAAATAACACAGCAGAAACTAATTTTTCTTTGTCTTTGTATCTCTTTGGGGATGGAATTGGAAAACATAATTAGGAAAACAGAAAATTAATTAAACATATTTTAGTCAGGATAGTTGAAGAGAGAAGGGCTTTACGAGAAACTTCATTTGTTATCAATCTTTGAGGTTTGTCCTCTATGGAGAAGATCTACATTCAAGATAAAAAAAAAACCAAACTAAATGCATATAAACCCCCCCCAAAAAACCCCAGTAAGGTTGCAGATAATAAATGGAGGTCAGCACATAAATCACTTATCTTACTTCATTGTCTAAAGCAGGCTTAGTTTTATATGACAAGGATATAAAGAAATTGTTGCTTATGAGGCACCTCATCCTTGTACATCTGGGGCCCTGTAGCTTTGTGTGCTTCTCCAATAACCTCAAACAGTTAAATCTGTGTCTTTATGTGCATGCAAAAGTACTGATGACAAAAGGAGCAGGATGGACTTCTAACTCTGCACAGCAGGAGTGGGTTCTTAAGCTTAAAAAAAGGGAAATGAAAAAGGCAACCAACTGTCTTTTTTAATTACTAACATGTACTAGCTTCAGCAACAATTTTAATCTTACACTTGCTTTTGGACTTTTTCTTCCCTGCAGTACTTGGCAACTTATTGGAAATGCAAGATTTATTTTAAACTTCATTAAAATGTTCAAAAGAACATTTAGTGTTAATGTTAATCTGAGCAATCTTCCTGAAGACCATTTGAATATTTATTTTCTTTTACAAAATAGACAAATCCATATAGTTTCTGACACTATAGCTGACAGGTAAAAAAATAGTAACAAGAACAATAACTTTAAGCAAGTACAGTTTTTAAAATATATATGTATGGAAATAAATTTAAGAAAGCCTTGTACAGATGGGAGAAGAAAGCTTTCCACTTTTTAAATGTCCAGTGTGATATGTCCCTGCCTTGGATGACAGAGTTTTATCTTGTTTGTCCTTCTTAATCTGGGTTATTTATGTTCCTATTTTAATTTTTTTTCACAATATGAAGCTTTTTCACATATTATAATTATTTTAAAATAAAGCTCTGACAACTATCCTGGGCCTAATCCTGAGCATAAAATTTACTTCCTTAAGTAATGTTTAAGATCAGGTGATTGTTTTAACTGATTTGAAAAGTGTTTCTTTAATTTAGGGTTCCAGCTCGCCACCAGCAGTAATTTATACTCTGGCAACTTCAAAATTGCATGTTGGAAGCAAGTAGGAACACTGCTTTAAGATTTATTAATAAACTCTGCCACATACAGCATCATAAAATATTCTATTTGCTTTCTTCCTCTAGCTAATTCATAATTTGACTCACTTAAAAAGATGACACACATTGAAAAAGCATGATTTGATATATTTTACTTGAGTCTTCTACCTGAAAAGTGTAAAGCACTCTACCATTGTTCATGCTCCTGACCATTATCAAGATATATTACTCACACAGTAGTTGTCCTCACTTTAGCAAAACTCAACACTGACAGCTGCTCACATCAGTCTGGGCTTTGCCTTCCATATTTTTTCATATCTAGTTTCATTACTTTATTGCTTTAATGGTTTGAGTTGCAAGGGGACCTTGAAGATAATCTAGTTCAACCCTGTTGCTGTAGGGTCTTAGACAATTCTTAGACAAATTTTTAGAATTTTTTTTCCTCCCAAACTTCCTAATCCATAAAAATCCATCTTATAGAAATCATCTGTGTGAATATCACATTCCAAATTTTTATTCCGGTGGCCACCTGTGTCATAGAGCAGCAAAATTTTCCTACACCTGGATTCAATGGACTCCAAATCATAACCTGCTGCAGTTTCAGCCTCATAAGAGAATTGAGTTTCATGAGTTTCACCCCTTGATTTCCACATATCTTTAAAAGGATACCCTTTATACGCCCACAGATAGATGTCATTCTAGAGTCCAGCCTCTCTCAGGTATTCTCAAATGGAAACTCCCTCTCTGACATTTGAGCTGTTTCAAAGCCTATAGTAGAGGAAATGTATTGTACTTGAATATCTGTACTTGAATATCTGTATAGAGGCTTTGCCCCGGAGGTCCCGGTTGCCCTTGATGGGCTGCAGCTGTGATGTCCTTAACTGGGCTGCAGCTGTGACCAATGAAGATTAACTGGGATAAAAGGGGGTGGGTTAGCCAGTCAGGGAGAGCCTTGAAGGAGACCTGAACTGGGGAAGAACAATGTGCAGAAGAAGGAGTCTGTGCTGCGAAGATCTGCAGCCATAAGACTGCACCAAGGAGGTATGGACTTTAGAAATCTGATAACAACAGCATGGGGTTCTAGAAATAGAACAACAACAAAAGCCCACACCAGGACTTTTGCTCCTCAGTCGAATATCTCTGGGGCTGATTCAGCAGAGCTTCTCAACCACCACAGAGCTCCCAAGAACCCTTCCAATGGTAGCAGTCCCTTTATGTCCTTAAAGTGGTCGTAAAGCCAAAAACCCTCAAGTTTTCCTAATGCACTCACACACTCAACTCTCTTTAAAATAACCCAAACAACCAAAAGACAACAGAGGAGGATGAATTCATGACTGCATTCTTTTGAGTCTGAAAAAAATAAACCTATGCAGTTGACTTCAAGTTATCACCAAAGCTATCACTCTCAACAGAAATTTCTGCAAATTTTGCTATTGACTGTATTTTAGCCACCTTCCCATTTGAAATATTTTTTCTTTAAAGAAGTGTCTGATCTTTTTTATGCCCACAAGATTCAACTGAAAATTTCTAGCCTGAAGCTTCCAAAAACTTGCTGGTCTCAAGGAAATATTGTTCAAAGGGAGTCGATTTTTCTTCAATCTATTCTCCACTTCCACTGTGAAATCTGTGCCTGTAAATGTGACAATACCACTTTTCTTCTCCACAATTTGCAGGGATAAATCACTTCTGTTTAGATTAAATATGCAGGGACAGCCTGTATATACTATGCAGTGCAGTTTGCTTGTCTAAGTGCTTTCATCAAGGGCAGCACAGACAAAAATCCTGAATAACCTCTGCTCATGTGCTGTGCAGTCTCAAAGTATATGCACATCAAATCTGATGCAGCATAGAAATGTTGGATTTACTCTGCATAAGATACTGTGCCTACTCTGTTCATGTGTGAAAGGTCTCAGAATTTCTGAAAATGCTTGAGGGCTGTGAGCTAGAAATCCCCTGTTATGTATCATAGCCTTATTGCTACGGCACTTTTTGATTAGAGCCACTTCTCATAACTTCTGATAATTTATCACTCACAATTTACAGATGCATTCAAAATGCAAGCTGAAATCCAACACATGTTTTCAAAAGTACAAACAATTCACAAAATGAAATGGGCATATGCTTTGGGTGGTTAGATCGAATGGGAACTTAGATCTAGACTTTTTTTGATGGCACATTAAAATCTGCCTTCAGATAGTTTATTTATAAGGTGACTCTCTTTGGGTATTAAATCTAAGATCACATCAATGCATATTAGGGAGTAAACAAATGTCTTAATTGAATTTTTTCTCATTGTAGAAAGTTCAGAAACTGCAAATTTAGCTGTTTGTGTCATGGAGCAGTAAAATATAACACACTGTCTTTTTAAAAGTCATTCTGACTGCTTTTTATAGTTCTTGTTTCATATCAGTGCTAGCAGTGCTTTGATATCTTCGCTAAAGAATTTATACAAATTATATCTCTCAGAGATTTAAATACTTATTTCTTTTGCTTGGACTCACATTTTTGTCCAGTATTGAATAAAATGAACAAAAAGACAGAAACTTGGTGGAAAAAAGACCAGTCCAACAAACACTACCAAAAGCCCCTCAAAAAAGCAATATAATTCCATTAAGAGATTCTAGTATTTATATGGTACAAACAGAATTTACTATATAAGACTAAGATTAAATGGGCTATCATCCTCCAAACTACTATTCCTCCATGTGGAGTATCCACCTAAATCAAAACTAACACAAATCCCAAACCAATATCCAAGTGGTTTGGTACTTTGACATTTAATCAATGGAATCTAGTTGTACAGTCATAAGGTGCACCAGCATTTCAGAGCTGAATTTCCACAAATTATCCCTGCTTTAAACTAGACCCCTAAAGTGGTCCAACCTCCACTTATGTTCATTCATTCTTCAAGCATCAACTTTGGAAAGCTTTCACTTTTCTATCCGCAATTATTTTTAATAAACCCAGACAAAACTTGTAAACCTGGAATATTTGTTGAAAGCAGAGCTTCGTATAGAAATTCATAGAAATCTTAAATTGTCACATGGCTATTTCCATGTACCTAAGCTCTATAGTGTTATATTTGTCTAAACATTTTTCACATGCAAAAAATATCACAATTAAACATGATGCTTATTAAAAATAAATAAGACAGAAGTTAGCCAATGTAATTCAAAGTCAGAAACATAAATAGTTTGGTAAGATCTATTCACTGTGGTTCAACCTTTGAAGTTTTCTGTGAAGTGCTAAAATAGTCAGAATCAAAAAAGCTACAGCTTGAGATACTTCAAGTGAGCTGTGCAATATAATTGCACAGCTAATAGAAGCGTAATCATCTCAGCAGGAATTAAATAAGGCAAATACAACTGCTGAGTTGTTTTTCAATATTATTAATTTCAAAGCATATCTTGCACATGCTGGCATATTTAGGGAAGCCAGGCAACTTCAGATCACAAGAGTACACATTTTAAGAGCTTTCTTCTGATGATGCAGCATGTAATGAAAAAGCTTTGAAACAAACTTAACTCAAATGTTTAATGTACATATAAAAATACATCTAAACCCCGTATATTTCATACTTCAACTTACTGCATTTAAAAGCTTTTCTAACAAATTGAACTACAGAAGAAATTAGTACAATTAAGTCAAGCAGCTATGCAAACTCTACAATGCTGTTTTTTTCCTTTCCCATTATTTCAAGTTAAAAAATTAAGGATAAAAATTTAAAGCATTTTTCAACACATAAAACCAGGAAAAGTGGAGGGAAAGAAAGCATTTTTATTCTGCTTTAAAAGAAAGTGTTTGTTACCAAAATAAAATCAAGGAAATAATAAATAATAATATTCTTTGTAGAGGAGTACTGTAGTGCAGCTGTTGCATAAGCAATAATAAAAAGCAGAAAGGCAACAAAGAGCAGAAATGTAGCTTAGATACTAATTGTAAAAAAGACTGAGAAAACAGCTCAACCCACAACGAAAAAAAGGAATATGCTGCAATATGGAGTCACTGGCTTTACATTAAGAAATCTCTAAAAGATCAGGTTACAAGGCGCCATGTACCCACAGCCTTTTAAAATCTAACACCAGTAGTGATATGAACTCCAGAACTGAGCATCCAGCTGTCTGGAAATGGATGGCAAATGGGATATTTCTTAAAAAGTGTCTCCAGGGTCTCTGAAGTCCCAGTTCTTGTTCATCCTGTCTAGCATTGAATCTGTGAGTGTGACACTAATGTAATGCTCAAATCTGTTTTGACATCAGTCTGCCAGCATTCCATCACTTTTACTGAATCAAGATGCCAAAATATATACAATTATCTGATTAAGAAACTTGATTAGTGGAGCCTGTTTTACTTGTCATACTTAAATGAAAGAGAAGACCAAGCAGCCTGCTTGGCAAATCAAGCAGCTTGTGTTCTGCTCACAAAATCTCCTGTAGCCCAGAGTTCTCATAGTCATTTACCACTCACACTGCCAGAAATGCCTTTCTTGAGAGGCCTCAGGCTCAACAAAGTTTTGCCAGTTTCAAGATGGGATTTTGATGAATGCCTTGGCTGCTGGCAAACTGCACACAAACACAAATCCTCTCCTAGGGACAGCCCTTCCTCAGCTCTGCTACTTCCAGGTCACCTCAGGGTAAGGGAGACAAATGACACCACTGAAGGTTGTTGGGTTTCTTCTGCAATTGAAAGTTCTGGAATTTGTGATTTCTTGTCCTGGTGAAGTTCCCAGTAATTACTAAAGATCTTTGAAAGTAGGAAATCAATAAGCTTCAGAGTATGCCTAATTGCAGGGTAATTTAGAGAACTTTTCATTCTGGTCTGATTCAGCCTAATATCAAATTGAAAATTTTCTTTGTGAATTGGAAATTCTGGGGTTTGGCCAAATCTTGAGGCCCAACCATATGAGATGTATACCTTTCAGAGCTGGGATAGGATGTGAGCTGCTTTTTTTCTTCTCCTCTTGCTCCCATTTGCTCACCTGTGTATTCTGAGACATGAGAAAGCAGAGAAGATAACCAAACTTTTTTTTTTTTTTTACTTATAGTATAAGATTCCTTATTGTCCATTAAATCTTCAGAAACTTCCAAGATCATACTTAAATGGAAGGTCTCTAAAATGCTCTTCCAAAGCTAATATCTTTGGAAATGACAAAATTCAGCTTCAAGCTGATGCCAGGAAATTACATTCTATAGCTCATTATGTGTCCTTCCTGATGAAAAGTGAAAAAATAAAAAAGATACCTTAAGCTATCTTTTAGATGTTTTAGAGACATTTTTAAAGGTCTAATATGTTCTTTGACTGTAGATAAAGACAGTAAAACTGACAGTCACTGAAATGAAAGTCTGATTTCTAATCCATCTACTACTCTTTGCTTTTTTTCTGTCCACCGAAACTTCTGTAATCACAACAATTTTAAGAGGACTAAGATTTGGCTCAGCTCTACCTATCAAGGTGTCTTGGAAAACATGAGTATAATGCTACTTTTAATAGAAGTGCCCTGATTCAAAGTGGTCTACATATTTCCTTAAAATAAGGCAAGCAAACAACAGATGGCCAAGCATATGGTGCATCACTTACAGATGTAACCCAACAAAACTTTTAAATCTGCTCAAAAAGTAGGAATGACCCAGGTAGCCTTGGGTCAACTGAGCAAACACAACTTGACAGCAGTCTTTCCTCACAGAAGAGCAGCAACTGGCCAGCCCAGACAGGTGTGAGAGGTCTTGGTCCAGGGACAAAAAGTGAAATATAAAGGGTCAGCCCTTTCTGAATGCCACCAGAGCCACGGGGGCTACCAGAGTCCTGACACTTGGCACCAGCTGTGAAAACTGCCCAGAGCACAAACACGGCCAGGATCCTCTAACTGGTGGCACAGAAAGTCTGCTCCTAGGCTGCTGCTCTGTTTTATTATTAATGAGGCACATCTGCAACTCCACAACAGCTGCAATGGTGCTGTGTTATGCAGAGGAAGAGCAGGAGAGTGAAAGCAGGAGAACTGCAAACAAATAACAAAATAGACTTTCTTCCACTGTCTCATGTGACATAGCAGGAATGAACATCTTTAGGATACACCTTTTAAAATGATATTTCAAGCCTCTTAATTTTTTTTCATTTGCTTTTATTACAATCTTAGTGTAAGCATGTGCATGAGCATGTGCATTCATGTAGTCAGTGAATGTTCCTTTAAAAGGATAAAGAACACTTTTTAATATTCAGAATTGAATTTAGCTCAGTCTGGTTTTATACCTAAGCAGTTTCTGGTTTTGATCAGGCATTGTGTGTGCCCCTTTTACTTAGAGGTCATGAGTTGTACTCACTGAAAATATAAATGCACTACCAAATACACAAATGTTTTCCATTTTGACTCTCAATTTACCTTAATATAATTGTATCAGCTGTGGGAAACAGTCAAATTATATAGATTAGAAATGACTTTTCACCCCTCTAAAAGACAGGTGTGTTTTAACTGCAAACCTAACCACAGCTAACTTGTCCTCAGGACAAGGAAGTCAACACATGCTGCATGTCAGGTTTATGTTGAATACAAAGTCAGAAATCCAGGAATCTGAAGGTCATGGCCTTTAGCAAAAGGAACATCTAATAACTGAATGAATATCCTGCACTAGCAGACAGCTGAGGTCTGCTGGAACTCAGTGTAGAAAACAGATTTCAAAAGAAGGAAGCTGTTTTTATGGCTGAGAAACAAGAATTCTCAGTGGAGAAAAGGAGGTTCTGGTTGCTGTTTAAGATAAACAGAAAAATGTTTCCCATTGTGGGATTTCCCTTTGTACTTTACAAAAAAAAAAGCAAAAATTCAGCTAAAGAGAATTTAATGCTTCAAATTTTCCTGTCCTTGCTACTTCAATATTGGTGGTGTCTCTAGAAGAACACTAAAGTTGTTATTTTATAATTCTGCAACTCTTTAACTTCAGTACTTCAGTTCAGACATTGTTTATGTCTTATGGAAATTGGATATTTTGTAACAGCAAATAACTTTTTCTAGCACCAGAGGGACCACAGCAGTACCAAATGGACAAGACTTTTTCCATATCCACAGCTACAGAAGGGATGGAATAAACCCACCAAAGTAAAGCCTGTGAAAAAAATAAAAAATAAACACTTAATGGAGGAGATACCAGTTCCAGATAAGAGGACTGTAAATATAGAATGCGGATAAAAATCAGATGTATCCTTCTTTTTTGTGTCATTTCGTGAACCACTTGAACCCCTCTATGGGACATCAAAAGAGATCAGTTTTGCTGCCCCTTTTAAACTTAAAAATGTAACTAGATCAATTAGGATGCTCAAGTTAATTATATATTCTTTGCTATGTCTTCAGATAATTTAGCCTCCTGGTAGAGTGGACATAAGAACAGCCTTGGAATAGAAGCCTTGCCAATTCAAAATAAATGAAAAGAAATACATTACTGATGGCAAAATTGAAGAGAATATATTTGAAATATATTTCTTGAGAACAAAGGTAAAGTGCACATTTCCCAAATATTACAAGAAAATTAATTTATTTACATAATATAAAGCACAAAAACAAAATTAGCTCATCATATAAAGAATATCCTCAAATATGCCAAATGTTTATGATTTAATTGCTAAATAAATTAGACTACTAAATGCAAAAAACATTTTTTCTTCCTCTTTAAATTATTACTAATTGCCAAAAGTGATTTCTCTGTGTTTCCAACAAATCAGAAACTATATAAAATAATTAAAAATAAGATAGATAGGGTACTACTTATACTAAAAATATTACACTGCTTTTTCACTGCTATATTATCACTGCTTTTTATTCAGATACATGCTGCCTCTGAAATGCTAGGGTTCCCACTTTATGACTTTGCACAGCAATTCCTTTTAGCTAAATATTTTTCTTCAGAGACCCTGGAGCTAGCACACATGTATGACACTCCCTTAACATTACAAAGTCCAGAAAATGTGTAATTTTAAGGAAAATGTATTGAAATGGAAATATAACAGTGAAAATATATAGTGTTAGTCCCTTTCTGAAACAGCACTGTTGCTATGGCAATTCTCAAATCTAGTATTTTCATGAGAAAGCTCTCTTCATTGAAAGAGCCTGAATTTATATCCACCTTCATATTTATATGCTCAATTACACTTCAGAAACAGCATATGAAAGGTTTAGTTCTGCTTCTATAACTTTTAGTCAATTCTCTGAGTAGATGTTTCTTAATATTTGACTTCATATTGTAAGACTCTGAGTCAAAATCAAGTTCCACTTTTACTGCTCCTAGAAATCAGTTGATACTGCCTTGACAGCTTTTAGACATTCTGTCAACTCTTATGAGTTATATATATATATATAAATAATACATATATAAATATAAATGAAGCTAATAGATTTGTCCTATTAAAATGGAAACATTACTACATTGAAGTTATTTCAATAGAAAAGTGTGCATGTTAACTCAAAATGGCAAAGAATGTGCATGTTAAAATCTTTCCTCTGGTGACCTCACAGTTTAATAACCCAGAGAAAATATCTCATCATAAAAGTGTTTTAAAAGTAGGTTAATCATTATTAATTTGTTGATAATTGACTGCAAATACATTAACCCAAGCACTTTGCACCACTCTGATGTATGTATAATAAACAGTTCAATAGGAATCTCACTGTGACACAGCATTAATTAATGTTTGCCTGTTGCAGAGTTACAGGTTTCCAATGGCCTCTGCAACACTGGAGGAAATGTCAAATCTTTCTTATTTCAATGGTACTCATTATAATTGCATTACAAAATACCATATGCTCCTACTCGGGGTGTATTCTGTATTTCCAGTGCCACCAGCAAGGGACAAAAGCCCTAGTGCTGAACATGGTGTATGGGAACTCAACACTTCTGAATACCCAAACCACCTTGCATTTCTCTGTCCAGTGCTGAAGACAGGCAGTGTCCCTTTTAGAAAGGAAATGAAAATGCCTCAAAATTTTCCTTCCTTTGCTGCAAAAGTATAGTAAGCAAGAAATTCAAAGAAGAAGAAGTAGAAATATGAAAAAACTATGACTTGTAATATCAATTTTATAGCACCAGTTTCAAATCTGACCCTGTTAAAGCAGAGTCTTGTGAAGGGCCTAACTAAAGTTAGGAAAACCCCCATAAAAAAGTGACTGACCATAGAGGCCAAAACAATGTTCCAACAGCTCAGAGCAGGATTATAGTCTTCAGGAAACTTCTGTACATTCAGTTCAAGGGGAAAAAAAATACTACTTCTCACTGTCAAATTTCATGTCTTTTTTTTTTTTTTTCTCTTAGGTCTGATAAAATTACTCTTAACAGTCACATTTCCCTAAAGGTTTATAAAGCAGAAGTTTCAGAATGCAGCATGATAGGTCTAAACACACATGGCTGTAAACAGATGAAGGATTGCTAAAATACTCTTTGAAAAACCCTGCTTAGTGCTATCTCAGCTTTGGAATTCAGAAGTCAGCAAAAGAAGCATAGAGGGATATTGCTTCCAGCTACCAACTCCAAAAACTGTACTGGGAATCCAGAAAAAAAAGTAAGAAGAATTTCTTTATACTTTCTAATACAACATTCTGAATTGTTTAGTTATTTACTGTACTACAGGGCACTTAAAAACTGGCACTTATATTCTAGACCAAGGATTGGTTCTATTGATGTTTTTATGATGAAAGAATAATTGTGGCCCTGTTGAAGACAACTCAGACACTGGTAACTACAGAGACATCACACAACAATAAAACCACAGGTTCATGTTCACCTAATTCTACTTGTGTGCAGTATTTTGGTATGCAAAAGCCATTTTATTGAAATGGGACTAAAATGTCTGTTTTGCCTTTGCTATGTTAATGGCAGGTTAATGACTATATATAAATTGATGTGTTAATTCTATAGTACACATATAAAGAAATTCTAAGTTCAGAAAAGCACAACTGATATGTGCTGGCTTTCATGTCCCTTTTTTAAGATAGGTTCAACTTAAAAGACCTTGCCTTTCCAGGTATTACACAAAAATTAGGGGCTAGGGACAGATGGGGAGAATTTATTTAGTTATTTATTAGCACCCCTAACCACCCTCCTCCTTTCACCAGCTTTTTTCTGGCCTGAGTTAACTTTTATTTATTCCATCCTCCATTCATCTGCTTCAGTCTTCCCTAATTCTCTAATTATTTATTAGAGAATAATTTATTTATTTATAATTTATTTATTCCATTCGTCTGCTTCAGTCCTCCCTAATTCTCTGTAGCTTTTGGAAGAACACATAAATAATAAGATATGAAACACCACTCTTGGTCTGTTGTGACTTCTCCCTTTCATTTTAGCACATTCAGGGACTTTCAAGAAGACTCCTGCTCTGTGAGTAAGACTGTGGAGTATATCAATACTGAATTATTGAAATCTTGGAAATACACCATCACCCTGATTGAGGGTGGGAGTTATGACTCAGAACTATGCCATCTTTTATTTTTATTTAATCACAAAATCATAAAACAGAATATTAATTCACTGTATATGTGCCATAAAACGATATCTCACTATAGCATGCATATGAAAATTAATATATTTCCTAAAACCAAATCACCATATTGAAAATTATTCAACATGTTCCTATTAAATTTACTTTGAAGTTCATTTATTGCTCTGAAAAGCTTTAATTTTGAAAATATTTATTCCCATCAAAGGAAGACAACCAGCTCTAAAAATAGCCCTAAGTGATACATTTGGGGACTGAATGCAACCTGATTTAGTCTGGACAATCCAAAATCTGAATCTTTATACTCATCTGACCCTAGTATTAGAGCAAATGAGCTTTACAAGCTTTGAGAATCAATTTTCTAAAGTTAAGATAATTCTCTGTTGTCTGATTTTAATACGTGTTCTGGAAGTTAATCTTCTGATATTTTATCTGATTAGTTAAAACCATAAGACACTCACATGTTCATTGTACTTTTCAAAAAATTAATCCTGAGATAACTAGGAGAGTCTAGCAAAAAAGCCTCAGGAATCATGTTGAACAGCTCACACAGACCTCATGCAGCCACCCCATGCAAATATGATCTTCATTATAAAACATTTCCTCACTGCTTAAAACGAAGTTATGATGTTGCTACTTTGCTGGCTCTTTACCCTCTTATAATAACAATTTTCCTGCCATATTAATGACAAATACATCATAATTATCTCTCTTCACCTTCAGCTAGAACAGCACAGAACAGCCCTTAATCTAATTGCATCTCTAAATTCATGGGAAAACAGTCAATCATGGCAAAGACTTGTTTGACTTCAAAGCCAGTAATGATTCAAACAATTAAGACTCTCACTGCTTCCATAATTCACAGATTCAGGAAAGCAACACCATTGTAATATGAAACACTGAAATTCTTTCTGGATAGCAAGAGGAGTTTGTAACTTCTGATTTCCTTGGTTCTCTCAACTTTGCCAGCCCATAAACATTAAAATAGCTGCTGACATCTGGTTCAAAGCTGGGCAGCAGTTCAGTGGAAATCTCCATTTCATCTCAATAATGCCAGAAGACTGCTTTAGAGGTTGTGGAACACCAATTTGTTTTGTTTCCCCTCCACACCTGGCAGACCACATACATTCTTTAAAACTGTAGTACAATTAATCAGTATGATGGTTTGGGAATGCAATGCAAAAGGAATTTTAAAAAATCCAATTTCAGAACTGCCAAATTTATTTAGTACAAGCCACAGTTTTAACTTAAGCCCAGGGAACCCCAGTCCTGATTTTCTTCAAAAATGCTGAAGAAATACATAGAAAACAAAACAAAAGTATGGCTTCTTTACAGAGCATTAACTGCTGAGCATTTCATAACAACAGAATTTTCCAAAGTGCAGAGGAGGGAAAAGCCAACCCCACTAATGAACAAGTGTATCTGTGGTTGTTCCCAACATACCCAAACCAAATCTGGCCTGGGTGCTTTATGAACTCACAGGCTGGAGCATCAAATAGAACAACTTAAAAAAAAAATTAATGAATTTTTAATTTGAAAGGACACTTTCATGTCCTTGGAATCTCATATCTACAAATATTTTTTACTTTCTTTCTCCAACACTTCTGCATCTGTTTGCTCTGCAAACATAAATATCACTGCTATTCTCTCTACTCACCCCCAGATGGGAAAGCCCATACAGCAGCTAAACAAGTATCTCGAAAATAAAGAGTAATATCAGCTACTCATATCAATTTATAACAACCATATCCCTATGTATGCATTTTTTTGCATTTGCAGGACTAATTAACTCTGACAATATCTACACCAACATCAGCAAAATACTAAACAAGATTTGTTTCTACAATTTTTTCTTTCAGTAGTGCAAGTGCTAAGGCAAAATTTGAGGAACAAAGACAAAAAAAAATAAGGAGAAAGACTATGACTTTTGCAGTTGTTTTAACTCAAAATAGATGTCAGAAGTGTAGCACAAAATAACTTAAAATAGAACAGTATTTCTCTGTGCCTGAAAAGGGAGATGAATAGGGAATTGTTTAAATTTATTCTCTCTCCATTCATTAATATTCCATGAGACAATTATGATAGACTCAAAATAATTTATTTAAATTACAAAATAATTTTAGCAAATAAATTCACTCTGTAGAACATGCTGAAACTGTTTATTAACACCATTTATTATCCCTAACAAGAGCAGCATCACTTAGTTTGTTACAGAAGCCATATAGCATTGCTTCTTCTCTGCCCAAGAAAAGATGTGGATGTGTAGCTTCTAAAGTAAGATTTCCTATGAATAACACAATTTCAGACATTTGTTTTCAGAAAATATGATCCTGAAGACAGACAAATGTAAACAGATTTTTTGTTTGGTTGTCCGGGTGTGAGTCAGCAACAAGAGCAATCTTTTGGGAAAATACAAATTTCTCTCTTCTACGTCCTTCATTTACTAAAACACCCAAACCTAAAAGGACTGGGAATAACCCAAACCAAGTGTACACCATCACCTTCTATAAAACAGTGGGAAGCAAGTGGCATGGGAATGCTGTGATCACAAATTCTGGAGAGCATCCAAGATTTCCCAGTAGCATCTGTGGCATAGTTTATTTTCTCAGCATTGCCTGCTGCAGAGCAGAAACTCCTGAAGGCCTGGAGGAAGGCACAACTAAGCCCAACACTCTGAAAAACTTGCAAACATTTTATCTTCATGACTCTAAATATCATCAACAACATTCCAGAAGAAAGGATGTTTTATCTTCTAATAGCTTTATTCTTGAGATCAGCTTGCTCAGTGTCAGCACTGTATTATAAACACTATCCTAGAAGTGAAACCTAGAACACACCTTGGAGACTGACAGCCAAATGCAAGTACTGTATTCTAGAGCTAGATACACAGAAAAACATGTGCATGAACATGTTCATATACAGCAAGTTTATTATACATCTATCTCTAGCACACTAAATTTCTAAATAATTTCCAAAGAAGTTTCTTATTTCAATGGTCCATAGCATGGAGAATTACAACCTAACATAACAACATGCTTAATACATGTTTTCTAGGTGACATTCACAAATGCTTCATAAATAAAACTTGTTTTATGTATCTAGCAACAAAAAGAACAAAAAAAAAAAGGGGCAACACTTCTACCTGTCTTGCAGAAGAAAATTAAGAAATCACAAGATTACTAAATCACCAAGAAATGCCCTGGAAAAGAACAATTTCTTGTCTCTTCTACTTCTTGGTTTTAAATCAGCATTCATAGCATTGCAGAATCATAATCAGAAATCTCAGATAAGGAGAGGAAAAATCCCAAATACATTATGGTATCACTAGAGGTATTCTGTATTGTATTTCTGTGGCTCATCACTACTTTAACAAAAAAAAAAAAGGGTTATAAATTAGCCTTTCCATTAAATTAACTATCAAAGGACTCATTACCATTAGAGCAATTAATAGCATTTGTGTTAATTTATAAGATAGCTGTCTGTCAATGGTTTAAAATATCTTACATCATTTTATTTCCAGTGGATAAGACAGAAAACACATCAGTTCCTGCCTGGAAAAGAAATACCTATAAAAGTATGGTATAACATGGTTTCTGCACACCTTGAATGGCATAACACCTCTTTAAATTAATGTAAGCAGGAAACAGAACGGCTGCAGAGGAATAAGTCTGCAGCAATCCAGGCTTGAAGCTAAATTGGATTATTTCAAAGGGATGGAACAGAGATGTGTAAGATACCTTGGAAAAAAAGACCTAAGCAGAAGGAATGATTTTTTTTTTAGCACCCCAGGCAACAAAGAGCTGCATAGAAAATATCCTGTACAGTCCATAAGGAGACCAAAATACAGTGCAAAGACCAAAGCAAAACAAAATATGCTCTTTCCAGGTAATGCAGAATTACAGATATTTTAGTAAGGTGGATGATAATACCACCATCCCTATCATAACTTACAGAACTATTTTTTACCTTCCCAGACACCTTACAATCACCCATGTATGTGGAATATCCTGACCTCAAACTCAGCACCGAGAGCTGGTGCATGCAGGGTATCAATGAAATTCACTTTTCACTTCATTGAGATGTGAGAGGCTTCAATTCCAGCCAACCATCTTGCCCAAGCCCCTCACAGAAATATAAATAGATGTTTAACTTTCAAAGGATCCAGACTGTGCTTTCTTTTCTGTGCTGTTTTTTGAAGTTTTGAGATCATCTATTTTATGTAATGTAGCTGCAAAAATATTGCCTCTGAGTTAGCTCTGCAATAATTCACTCTTGCTACAGCAGTGATTGAGTAAACAGAAGCTTCTACCAGAGGCATTCTTTTCTATTATTTATTGTAATATTTTTTCGTAATTTAATGAGAAAAATTTAAAAGCAATATTTTCATCCTTTCATGTTAAATTAATTTACAGTGCTATAAGCCATAATGAAAACAGAGAAATCATCAGCAAAACAGCATGCTAATAAAGACAGATTTCTACAAAGTTTCTTAACTAAACTCATAAAATAATTTTTTTCTATTTCTGTCAGGTCCAGCTTGTCTCTATTTGTTCCCTAGTATTGAAGCATACAGTGAAAATTACACAACAATGAAAAAGCAGAAGCTATATAAGAACATAGAAATTGAGAAGAAGAAATATTTTAAGCAGTTCTGATTTATATTAGCATATATTCTAAATATCTGCTCCCATATTATGTGGAAATGTCAACCTCCAGCCCTGTGTGGTAAAGATCTTAGAAATAAACCCATAAAACATTTAAATAAGTAAAGTAGCCTCAAAATTAAAATTAAATTAAATTAATTAAATATACCCATAGTTTCCTCTCCCTTTCCTCCCTCTCACCCAAACAACTGGGTGAAGAGTTTCTGTCCTGAGTCAGTCACAATTAGTGGTGCCAATCTGTAAAATTCCTTTTGCTATCAACAGCACTTGAGTCTCGGAGGATGAGGTTTAGTGCAAGGAATTGGTGCCTGTGGAAATGCTGCTGCAAGTTTGCTCCAAGGCCACCACACGGAATTTCTCCTTCCCTGCCCAATCGCAGAGCTGGATTAAAACTGGTAAATGCTGGTTCCACCTGAGGCACTGAGAGCCCCACAGCGCCTGGGGCTAAAACTGTGTGCTCAACACCCAACAGGAAACACAAGATAATGAAACAAAAAGCTGTCACTTACAGCTCCCCTTGCAGAAGTCACATTTTTGGTGGTATTTTTCAGGCAGTGCTAACCCTCTACAGTATTCCACGTCTCACAAATCAAAGGTTATAATAAAATGACTACTTTTTTTTTTTTTTTTTTTTAAGCAAATCAACAAGCTGGGATTTGAACAGTGCTGCAACTCTTACTCATGAGGCATAGAATTACAATATCACAGTTAGAAAGAAAAAGAGATGATCCGTTCAGGCTAATGCACTGTTGTGACTGTAATAGGTGTAACATAAGTGAGAACAGGTTTATTTCATAGCTTTGATCTCACAGCTTCCAGCAGGTTTCCAGGTTCTGGAAAGAAAGGATTTGCCACTTCATTTATAGATCAGGGAAATACACTTTGATATAACCAGCACAAAAAATAGCAGGACAACTGTAAGCTTTCCCCAGCAAAAGACCTTTGAAGTTCAACAATGAAATTAAGTGACTCAGTCTTCTGGGTTTTGTACTTAGTCCTCTAGAAAGTGTGTCTTGCTATTCTTTTTTGTTGAGCTATGAAGTAGATGCAACAACAACAAAAAAAGTTATTTAAAATGTGTCCAATCTAGCAGACTGAGGTAGAAATTAAAATTAGGTAGGTTAATATAGTAGACAATGTATGGTATTTCTGGGGAGAATATAATTTATATCTTTAATCTTCTTAGTTACTAGTTGATGCTCACATTTCCTCCATTGGCAAAGTTCGCCCAAAAACTGTAATATCAGATTCAGATACCAGAAATTAATATTGTGGCATTAATACAAAGAAGTCACACAGTCTCTTTTTAAGGTTAATTCATTTATTTCACAACAAATTATCAGTGTGACCTGATATAAATTCTTTTTGACTGACACATTTTTTTCAATCAAGCTGCTATGAGCTATGAAGACTTCTAACATGAAAAAATTACACAAAGTAAGAAAATAAAAATGTTCATCTTCAGAACTGATTAATATGCATGCTTCTTGGTGCCTATGGCCTTTTTTGGTTTTGCATTATCTTTTCAACTACACAGACAGTACAGAGATGAAGATAATAATTCTAATTTGAGTCCAGACATTTTCACTCTCATACCAATGACTCTGATGACTCTTAGTGCATAATACTAAATCCAACCTAAATAAAATATGATATGATGAGCAACGTATTATTTTCTCTACTATAATTGTTCATAAATACTGTGTTCTGTTTTAGATGCATAATCTGGTCAGTTGAAAGCTGCTAATTTACTGAGGCAAAAATGGACAGCTAAATTTCTGTTCTCTCCTGCCATTTCTACAGCCTCTTCTACCTCTATTCTGATTTAGAAGAGTTATTCCCAGCAGAAGGGTAAATGTGAAAAACTACTCTTATTTCAGGCACTTCAACCCATTTTATATGGAGAAGAAACATAAAGGGCAGAAAACACTAACACTTTCCCACCTGGTGACAACAGAGGCAAGGCAAGCCAGAGCAACATCAGGCATAAACATTTCTCAGAGAGTCAGAGAAGAAAAACTAAACTAATATCACTGTCTCAACACTTATCAGACATTTGTGTGGGCAGGAGGGTCAGCAGAAGGCACAGCTTAAAACCTGGAGTGATCTGGAAGAAGAAATTTTCTAGACATATTTCCACATATCTTCTCTCTATGACTAAATTCATGGTCATCATTTTGGTGAAAAGTGATCTCAGCAGTCTGAGTTTACATCTTGTTTCTTGTTTCTCTTCTATTGCCTCATGGGCAATTGCATGATTTGGAAGTATACAGAGTGGTAGGATCTATGTGGAACTATAAACTCTTTAATCTATAAAAGATCACCAAACGAAATGAAAAAAACACATTTTCACACGAGAGAGAGAACACACACACATTTTACACAGAGTTTAGGCAGCTACTGTAGTCAGAGAGTTATTTAGCTACTTCTCAAGGCTCTGTCTAAGTGAGAGGAGAGGAATGTTTCTCCAGGAAGCAAACAGCCCCAGCTTAGCTGGACTAAACTGCCCTCTGGAAGTGCTTCTCTCTTACCCTCGTCTGTGCAGAACTGGGAGGACACAGAATTGCAACCAAGCTGAGCTCAGTGGCAAAACCTCCTGCAGCAAAACACATTCAGAAACAGCTCTTGGACATTTCTCCATGGTGTGAGGAGGTACAAACCCAGATGCTCTTGGATTACTAGGGAGGTGAAGAAAATGGGATAACCACATTTGACCAGCTGCATAACATTCTAGATTTCATCAGCTCTTAGCATGAACTTAAACAGCTCACACACCATTAACACTTAAAACTTGTTGTCAGAGGTCGACTCTACATCACCTGCAGTAAGAATTCCTGTAAGGACAGGTGGCAGATACACAATAAACTTCTTATGTGGCCTCTAAATAATTTTAAGGCAGACAAAACACTGGAGAGAGGACAGTGCTGCAATGCTCTAATCTGGTTACTCAGTACATTAAACTGATACCTGGGCACAAACAGCAGAGCTTGTGTCTGCTTGCACCAGTGTTTGCATCCTGCTAACTTCATGTAAAGAAAATTCACATATTCTGAAAAAAACCCACATAGCCCACAAGGTGAACAGGTTATCTGTTATAAGCCTAAACCCACATGGGAATATATATGAAGCATAATAAAATGTATGTATAAATACAATAAATATAAAAGAAGAACCTATAGAATTTATGAGCTTATATCTGATTTCCAGTGTCATAGGCTCTAAATAAAGTCTTTCAATCTCATGAGAAACAGCTCAATAGTGTTGTATTAGGGTATTTGGTAGTCATCATAACATCATATTACCTTCCCCTCACAAAAATATACATAAAATCAGACAAATGACAACACAAAAATAGCAATTATAAGCCCTAGAAAGAGTACTAAGTAGCTATATACTTTCATTACATTATTCAAACTCTGAAAATGAAATTATTTAATAACAATTTCAGAGAAGTTAAGCCCAAATATAGTTACATTAACTGAGATGAAACACAGTAAAACTATGACAAGTAACTATAACTTAAGGCTGGATTTTCTGAATTCTCAAACATGAATTTTAACCAAATGGAAAATCCTGAACACCAGTTTACAATCTCCTAACCATTTAATACAGCACTGCCACAATAAAGGACAAATGTCTCCTTCTAGAAAGTTGCTAATGCTATCTATGATAACAGGTGATGAACCTATGGAATCACTGCAAAACAGGCTGACATAATAATTCTGAACTAATAGCCAAAAAATTAGTCTTTGGATTCATAAGTGGGATAGTGGCAGTTTATGTGGTGAACATCAATAAAATGGAATCATCCACTCAAGAGAGAAAAGCTACAAAATGAAATGGAATCAATGAAAATAAAAGATTCAAATGAAAAATGTGGCATGCAAGGAGAAATGAACATGTGGAACTTCAGGCTGACAGAAGAGATTCAAATTCCTGTCAGCAGTTGAAAGAAAGAAAGTGTAAACTTCTGACAGAAAATGAAATGGGACACTTGGTACAGAAAAGTTACTTTTGCCAAACATTGTCAAAAGTAGATAGTGGGAGCTGCTACAGTAAACAATTGCTGCACAATGCATATAAAGAACAGCTAGTATTGTGAATAAATGTAAATTCACATCCAGAAAACCTGTGACATAGCAGCTTTATACTCCTAAAAAGGGAAATTTGGAGGCACTTCTTAGAAGACAACTATTTTTCTCAGTCCTGTCTAAAAACCTTTCACAAAGCCAGTATAACTTTCCTCTGGAACTTTTATTTTATTCCTTATTTGTATTCTTTGTAGGTCACTGACTTCTTACACATTCAGGAAGATATCTGCCCTAAGCCAAAATTAATACTTATCCTCAGTTATTCACTGTACAATTTATCCCTTTTACATTAACATGTTAATAATCACAATACAATCATTTTTTCTTTTTGCCTGCCTTGGGAAAATACACATTTGGTCTCACAAATGAAAAATTATGTGCTCTTTAGCCAAGTGTATTGAACAGTCTGGTAGGAGGCACAATTGCATAAGGCTCAGATACCCTTTTAAACCCATCATCAGAATATATTAAAGGCTACCACTGGGTTTTTGCCTAGTTTTTACTGATTATTCACTTCTCAAATAAATGTGCTATAAGTAAATACAATACAAAGTGAATAGAAGAACTAAATGACAGATTAGACTGCACTAGTAAATACTTATGGTCATGGGAAGATGGAATGGCAGGAGCCTTTAAAGTTCTGGTAACCACTCAGTCTAATTCCTGTCACTTCAAATTGATGGGCCTGCAGTGAAATAGGACATATACTTCCAAATATTATGAGAAAGTCCATCCATCCCTTCTTTGGATGTGGGAGAACCTGCTTTAGAAAAGCTTACTCAAAGAGTGATGGGGCATCCTATAGAAATGGTAAGGTTGGGAGAAAATGCAGGAATTGGAACTTGCTCAGAATAATGGCAAACCATCTTTTCCCTTCTATTACATTTCTACTTGGGATTTTTCCATGCTCTCCTCTAATAATCTTACTCAACACAACAGAACCTCTCTCTTCATGCTACAAAAGCTTTTCCCATCTAATCTGTGTTTGAAAACCTGTGTTTAAAGCTGGTAGGGTTTGAATGCTGATCTATAAATGAAAAATTAGGACTACCCCTCTGGTGTGCTCAATAAACTTTTACAGAGGAAATACATAAATCAACCAAGTGAGAATAAACTAGGTTATTTAGCACATTTGAAAAGTTGGATTTTTCTTCTACCATGATTATGAGAATATATGCAAATGAGAAATTAAAAGAAATTTATGTTATTATTTGGAGACACCTACTTTATATGTGAGATTTCTGCCTATTGAGAGAGGTTTATTTTCATGAGAATAAGTTTTAAGAGTCTCATTCTAGTACCAGAGAACTAGATATCTTGATAAAACAAGCCTTTTACCTCCCAAAAGAAAATTTGTGCTGATAAGGGTTTTTTCTTTTAAGTTCAGGCACAAGGAGGGCAGAAGCAGAATGCACATTAATGCATCAACTCATAGGCAAACTGCAGCAGCAATATATTTCTGTTTTTATGATACAGACCATCCAGATGAAACAAACTGAAGCAAAATACCTGACAAAAATAATGACATCTACCTATCTGGTTTATTGCTGATTTCTGACCACTTCTCTTTGATCTCCAGCTAAGAAGAACAGTCGTATTATCATTATCCCTGCTGAGAATGAGCACCTGAATCTCCTGTGAAAGTATTCAGTATTTGACACTTGCTGTTAACAACAAAGGAACATTAATCCCCTTCCTTCTGACTACTAATTGTGATACTGAAAAATTTATGACCATGTGTTTTCAAAATAATATTTTTAAAAAATCCACTCTGAGGAAAAAATTCACTCTGAGATGTTATCTAGCCTTTCCTCAGATTAGGTTGTAATAGCCCTTGTTTTAAAACTCAAGATTTTTCAATTTCTCTTCTATTACTCAGTGGAATAGGATGGCACTGACAGTTGCTATTCTATTCCAGGTACTGCAGAACAGATTCTATTTTAGAATTGGCAACAAGTTAGTATAAAAGGCAAAAATGGAGAATTAAACTTTTTTAAAAAACACAGGTAAGGGAAGAAGATTATATGTTATTTTTAAAAAGTTTTAAACAATTATAAGCAGAAGTGACTGAAAAAAGTGTTTCAGAATGGAGAATAAAAAAGTGCTGCAGAAGAGAGAATGGAAGTACTTGAAAATTAATTATTATTTTTTAGTAAATTCAAGTGAAATGAGCAGAGAATATTACAGATACATTCTCTTTTCTATTTTACAGACATTTGTTAACTAATCCATAGATCATTCACAAAATGAACTGTGTTGGACAATAATATATAAATTATATTTGAAATAAATTTGGAAGCAATGTTTTATCTCTCAAAGAACCTTTACAAATAATTGAGAAGTGTCAGGTATCTACCTCAGCTTTTTACTACTGTAAAAAACCAGCTGCCTGGACACCTTAAAAACAAGTGAGCACCTTTGAAGAATTGATAGGAATAGAAGAGATAAGAGTGCCTTGTTTGCTGTTCATGTCCTTTAGATGATGTTTTTGGATAAAAAGATCCCTATGAGAAAATAAAGGTACTGCCCATACTGCATATTCTGAGGGATAACATGAGGCACTGCATATTTTTCATATTATGAGCAGCAAAACTCCTGACTCTAATGGAAAACTACTTAGGTTATAGGCTAAGTGAGCATGAAGGTGGCAATAAAAATAAATCTGCTATGTATTTCATGCTGAAGTATTAACCTTGCTTCATTTATCATATTCTGGCATACTTTTAGTCAGGTCTATACTACCAATAATTTGTCAGTCATCATAGATTATTTCAGAAATATTTTTTAAGCTGTGTATAGAGTACAAAAACATTTTCCAGTTACTTTTTACCTAGGTGTCACATGCAGTATACTTCATCAGATTTCAGTGAAAAAAAGTCTGTGATTCTATTCATCTACAGGCTTGATATTAACTGATTGCATTCATAAGGTAACAGGATAAATCCACACTAGCTCCAAAATTCTAGCTAATATCACATAAGCTGCATAAAATGTCACATACAATGATTGCTAAAAAGACCAGAAAAGTACTTCATACAATCATAGAATTCTTAAGGTTGGAAAAACCCTCAAAAATAATCAAGTCTAATTGTTAATCTAACATCACCAATTTCACCACTAAACCATGTCCCTAAGTGACATGGAATCCAAGGATTGTGACTCAAATAATTCCCTGGGAAGCCAGTGCTTGTTCCAATATTTGACAACTTTTACTTTGAGAAAATTTTTCCTAATACCAAATCTAAACATGCCCAGGCGCAGCTGAGGCCATTTCCTCTCAGTAGAAGAGGCCAACTCCATCTCACTACAACCTCCTATCAGCTGAAAGCCTGAGCCTCCTTTTCTCCAAGCTAAACACCCCCAGCTCCTCAGTCACTCCTCATAAAACAGGACTGGCCCCAAAGCTGAGCCCTGGTGTCCCCAGCTGGATGTGACTCCAGTCCCCACCACTCCCTGGGCCCAGCCTCACAGCCAGTTTTTACCCAGCAAAGAGCACAGCCATCCAAGCCATGAGCAGCTGGTTTCTTGAGGAGAATGCTCAAGAACTGGAAGTTCTCTTCCACACAATCCAGGAACCTCCCAGACTGCTTCTTCTCTGCTATTTTTCTCCATTTCCAGAGAACATCTGGTAAGTCAAAGATCCCCAAGAGAAAAAGGTCTCGTGACTATGAGACTTCACCCATTTGCTTATGGAATATTTCATCTTTCTCTTCATCCTGGTGGAGGTCTATAACAGACTCCCACCAGAATATCTGCCTTGCTGGACTGTGCCCTGATTTTTAACCAAAACGACTCAGCCTTGTTGGCACCAGCATTGAGCTCTAGACAGACAAGACACTCCCTTCCACACAGGGCTGTCAGACCACCTTTCCTCCCTTCATTATCTCTTCAAGGGATTTATAGCCATCCACTGCACACTCCAGGGGAGCAAGTCGTCCATATCTCTGTGATGGCAACTGTGCCATGGTTTTCCAGCTGCCCAATGGACTCCAGTTCCTCCTGTTGGTTGTCCCTGCTGTGTGCACTGGTGCAGGTTGATGTTGAATTATAGATCCCCCCACCTTTCTGCAGGGAGAGCCCCTAATTCCTGTATGACCACTCTCAGGGGCTTCCAAGGTGTCTGACTCATCAATAACTCCTGTATATTTGCAGCCACAAGGATCTCCAGCCCCTACCTCCACTGAGCTGTCAGACTAAAGGATCTTGCTACCACACCATCCCCCAAACATGCTGTTCCCAGGCTTATCTCTAGTGAACCTGGTTTTATATCTTTCTCCCTTCAAATCCTGTTTACTCTTCATTAAACACTAATAACTCCTGTGCAAAGATCTTTTTCCCCCTTCGGGAGAGGTGTACCCCATCTGTCACCAGCAGGCCGGTGTCATGTAAACCAACCCACAATTATAATTAACACAGCTGAGACTTTGTATCACTAGAAGTATGAAAGCAGGAAAGTGAAATTAATTTTCATCTCCTTCATGTGGTTACTTAACAAAGCAGGCCTCATGAGGACACATGATGTATTTCAACTAAAAAAAAAAAAAAAAAAAAGAAGCAGCACATAATTACACAGCTCCTTGGAGTAACATGTTTGTATCCTTGAAAATTCTCCAGAAAATATTCTAACTGTGTGAATCACCTCCACTATTACATTGCTGTCAGTTCAGACAAATGATGCATGCAAATACATGCTTGTACAAACAAACATAATGCAACATTTTAATATAATTACATCATCAGGTAATTAGAATGTGCAGTTATATAAGCCTCACCTTTCTCCTTCTGCTATTGAATGAACTGCTAACTACTAAGGAAAGATTAATCTTTATTAGTGACAATTGAGTTAATGGTTTCTGAACATGAAAAGGAAAACAAATGTCTAAAATGTGATATTTTCCTAGACAAGAAACTGCTGCTATATAAAAAGTTTCTGTACAGCAAGTCATTATTTTCCTAATTGTTTAAAGGAATAAGATAAAGTTGGAGAGTGTAAAGCAGGAAGCCAATTCTACTGTATAAGAGCAAGACAGAGACTGTAGATCTAAATCCATTTGTTATATTTGACCATAACTTTTATGCATTCTTATAAACCCAGGAAGTTAAAGTTTCTTTCCAAAGACTCATGAGACACTGGTATTTAATTAGAAAGCACCATTTTATTTTACCTCCTAGGATCTGAATGCAGCCTGATTGGTGAGAGGCAAAAAAAAGAAAAAAAGATTTCGTGAAAAAAAGTAAGTTGGAAAATTCTAATTCTGACTGAAAGAATTTAAGATTTTTTCTATGCTGGGGCAGGGCTTGCAATTTTACTACACATACTGGATGATAAAGCATATTGAGGACATGGACTGTATTTGAATATGTCTGTTTTGATAGATGTACAATTTACATAGTGAGCTTCTTGGAATATACTGATTCTCAGTCATTGCCTGATGTGTTATGTAGGGTAAGTATATTTCTGACCCACAATACAGAGTTAAAAAAAAGGTTTATCACTATTTAGGATTTATGTGGCTGATTGTATGCATTAGTGAGCAATAACCTCTTTCCACAAAGAACATAAATACATGCTTTGGAGACTTCTGTGACTTAGTAAAGCTCCTTTTTCTCTGAATCTTTCATTTGCATAAACTGTTTGCAAACTACACATTTATGTCATGTTCTTGCTTTTCATCTTTTTACTTCAAAGTGAATTGTTAGAGAGAATTCCCACAAGCAGGGTGTGAAGCCTTAAAGAATCAATGCAGCAATACCTGAGGAACAGAATGAAAAGCCATACTCTCTTTCCTGATCATTCAGCTGGCATCATAAAATTGTTCTATTGATAAAATTGTGCTCCATTACTCATTTTTAGCAAATAGATAGACAATATTTGATCCACTATCAGGAAAATATACCTGTTTGTACAAAAAGCTTTCACAATAAAGACTTGATACAGAGCACCTGGTTATGACTACTGCAAATATTACCCATCATAATGAATGAATTTATTTTGCAGCTAAGAATTCTTGAACTACTATATAAATTTACTCTTTCTTTTTTTTTTCTTAATCACTTATGGCTAAATTTTTCACAGTATGTTTTTCATCATTAAATAAACTAAGGCATCCAGGGCCTTAAATCTCCAGTTTTGAACTTCTTGTCAAAATCAAAATAATGCACTATGAGTGAAATTTTTTTCACTGAAAAGGTCACTGAGCTTTGGAAGAGGCTGCCCAGGGCGGGGGCTGAGTCAGTATCCCTGGAGCTACTAAAGGATGTGTAGATGTGGCACTTGAGGACATGGTTTAGTGATGGCCATGGCAGTTCTAGGTTGATGGTTGACTTCATGATCTTAAAGGTCTTTCCCAACCTAAAATTTTATATGATTCTATCAATACTGGAATAAAGGGTCCTGTCTTCCAAACATCCAATCAACCTCATATGTAAGACATTTTAGACCTCAAGCAGACATATCTGTATTCCTCTCAATAACTGTAGTGAAGAAAACGCAATGGAAGTATAACAACATAGTTCAAGAGCTCCATCTCAACTAATTAATTTTCTTTCTCCTAAGGATTCTCTGGAACAATAAATACAATATTATCTTTCTTTAAGATTCTGTCCCCCAGAGGAAAATAACTGTATGAGAACTGTCCAGGCATTTACTATGAAAATTTGCATCGTTATCTCTTTTTATTACCGCAACCGAGCGTGTTGACAATAGACTCCCAAATTACCATTTCTTCATATATTTGAAAGTAATGGAGAAAAACTAATTCAGTTAAGCTACAAAGAATAAACTTGATGCAAATTATATAACTTCTATAAATATTAGATATGCTTGATAAACTCTCATGTTTGTCAAATGCCTCTATACTGAAGTGTTTGGCTTACCTGCCACTGTTTCATGAGGTCCCGAACCATTTTGGCATCCTCTAGTGTCTTTTCTTTGTGTGTAGCATCCTGCAGGACATTTGCAGTTGTTTCAGCTTCTGTAAGCCAAGCAAGGAACTTTTCGAGATCCAGGTAGAATTGCTGCAACATTCTTAGAGCTGATTCCAGAGCTGCTTCACGTTCACAAACCCTGCACAAGTACAAATAATCAAATACAAATTTCCAAATTTCCTCTTTGGAAAAAAAAAAAACTTTAATCATTAAATCAAAATATAAAAAAAGACACACAAAATATTTTTCATGTACCAGTCAATGTAAGTTTGCTGATACATTAGCTAGAGAATTTCTACTGTATCTTTGGCAGGTATATTTTTTTATATTTTTTTTATATTTTCAGCTGAGTAGTAGTAAGTGGAATCAGTCTGACACAAAATTAAGCAAAAGCACATCTTTCAAAGTACTATGCCTAAAATATGCACAAAGGAAAATCAGAAGTAATCCCCTGGTTTTGTTTTAATAAAAGATTATTTTTTTATGCTACAGTGGAAATACTTGTTTATTTTAAGAAATCACAAAATAGCTCCTGACCACTGCATTATACAATGACTTCAATGATTAATTTTCACTACTTGAAACATTTGGAGATTGTTCAACATCTTAAACCCTTATAACACTAAAGGTTGTGGTGGGCTATGTGGTTTTTTTAAAATGTATTATTTTACTTTTAATTTGAATGTGATAAATTAAAAGGATGATCTCTATCAGTTACAGGATAAAATGCAATTTTTAAAGACAAAGGCTATCTTATCCTTGGGGACGGTCTAACTCAGATTAGGACAGAACACTAAAGATTTCAGCAACTCTGGTGCTGAAAAAAACATTAAAGCAGATCTGTGTTATATTAGCATTCATGTGCAATGGAAGTGTCATGTATTCACTGATGTTTTTGCTTTGAACTTGAGCAAAATATGGATTTAGAAACATGAGCAGCTGAGTATGACATTGTTATTAGCACAAAAATGTCAAGGTAACTTACCTATTGTAACACATGCATATTTGTTTAACATCAACATGACACCTAAATATTTTTTTAAGATCTGAAAATACTTACTAAGGTCATTTGGTAATGTGCATTACTTCAAGTGGAATGAATGCACTTTGATGCACACCTATGTAAACTCTACACATCTGTGGTGATCTTCACATATCTCAATAGATTTCCTGCCTAGTTACTTAGGGAGAGACTAGGATACAAGATTCTAGCAGACATAACTTTTCAAGCTGTAATTAATCAGAGGAGGTCATGAAATTTCCAAGTGCTGATCTCTCTTTCTAATCCTGTTTCCTATCATGAAGGGGTTGTACTCCTTGGTAAGTGATGATATCACCCTAAACCCCAGTTCACTGGTGGAAGTGAGAAAAAAAATCTACCACAACAAGTTTTGCCAAGTGGCACTGACTTAACAAGTTTTTTGACAAGCATATAGTTAAACTGGAGCAGAGGATAGTAAGAACAGAAAAAGTCAGTCAGAGTATAGGCAAGGACAACCACTACAGGAAAAAAAATATCCTCCCTGAGAGACTAATGTTACAAGAACTGCCGTATTTCTATTAAATTTTTAATCCTTTGACATCTTATTTGCTTTTCCCAACCATTTTGTTAAAAAAAGGACTTATTTTTCATTCAAAACCCAAGAAAGCTATTGAAAGCCTCACTACAAACTCATCCATCAGGTTTTTATTAAAGCTTAAAACTGGACTGGATTTTCACCTCAGTTGCACCTGTTGCCACCTACAAGGACTCTCCACATCATGGCACTGCTTAGGCTGCATTAGAATGTGTCCCCAGAGGGCTGTCAGCAGGGAACACTCAGCTGCAGAATGGTGAACATGGATCTCTTTCCAGCTTTATTCTATGTGGGCATACACATGGCTTGTGGTCAGGCTACACTTCTAATTTAAAATAACTGCAATGAAAGAATTTGTTATTTTTTTTAAACTAAAGATTAATTACCTAGAAATGACACCTACATAGACCAGCAATGTACATTAAAAGATAATAAGACACAGAAAATCTTTTACCTGGAAAAGTCTCTATTGACCTATTTACCACTTTTAGCTCAAAACCAGCATTACATTTATTCAACACAACTTGGAAGTGGAATACAATTGCATGATCTAAATTTATTTTTTTCCAGTTCTTTAGAGCAAAATTCTAAGATATGCTTTATAGCATTATTCTAATTCAATTTACAGTGTGCAGCATGGTAGTTAATAGCCTTTGCAGAATCACATAAAACATTTTTTTCTCATGCAGTTCCTTCATAATATGAAAGGCACATTTTTAACTACTGTACACCTGCAGTCCTATAAATACATAGCAATGCTCCAAAAATAACAATATTCTGCAAGTACACAGATTTTAAAAAAACAAAAACAAACCACAAGTATGAAAAAGATATTTAAAGGAAGAGCAATTCAAACGATTACTCAAAGTCAGAATTAGTGTTTTAGAGAAACTCTTGGACTTCATGAAAAAAATATAGCATTTTATTCATCTGGGCAAAGAATGAAGTTTTTATCATGAAGAATCTTCTGGCACTTCTATGATGCACAGAAATCTTATGGCACATAATTCTTTCAGTCTACAGAAATGTGTTTCTTTATAAGCATACCAATACCACAATTCCACCAGAAATTATGTTGTACATTGCATTTTAAATTTTGGTACAGCTAACGCGCAATAAACATTCAGCTACATTGACTGTTCTGCAGCATATCAATAAACTTGACTCTACTTGGTTTTCTCACTAAAAAAAGTATGAAGATAGAATGAAAAAAGAAGGTGTAAACAAGAAGAACAAGACTGAGCATCAAATCCAGCATATGCTAAGTTACACAGAATCATAGGGGTTAAAGAAATATGTATATTGAACAAGACATTATTGCACAAAATCAAGATAAAGATGCTTTCTCTTTAGTCTGAATTATCCAAGTATGTTTAATTTCATAGTGAGTGCAAACAGTAAGAAAAAAAATTAATGGGATAATAATGATTTAATCTGTTATACTATGATATAAAAATAATCACAGAGTGTATAACCAAAAGCTCCTTATTCAAGAAAGAAACATTAAAGGTGGGATTCATCTTACTTTTATCTAGACACCCAGGGGACAGGCAAACTACACCCCCTCTACAAAACATGGATGCAGCATTTCTGGAATTCAGTTTCTCCTCCCTTGCCTGTACACATCTGTTGTACCAGATCAAGGTCGGAGCAAACTATTTCTCCTGACTACAACAGTAAATCACCTATAACTTAGACTATTTTAATTTAACAAAAGCTTAAATTTTTTTTTTATGTCTAAAAATAGGCAAGCTGGTCCCCAAACATCCCTGTAAATTTGGTTTTTAGGAACTAGTGGCAGCAGTGACAGTGGACTCACCAGCTCTAGTATGAGCTTTGTTGCAGGACAGAAGTTATGATGCTCTTTTAAGTACATGTCAGCTGAAGGCTTTGAGTTGAGGAAATAATGGTGGCATGCCAGGGGAAGTGAGTCAAGCAATGTGTGAACATTTATACTGCCAGGAAGGTGTTTTTAAGGGTTTAAAAAAATGCACAAAAAGGGAAAATTATCAGCCTCTGTTTCAGGATACTACTGTCGTGCTGAGAACTTTTAAAGCTAATATTTTTTAAACATAGCACTATACAAATGTTCATGAAGAAAAGGATGGTAAAATTAAGTTATCACCTCAGAATGTTCTGTAATTCTGTGATTGAAATTATTGCAGGAGTGCTTCATTCAGCACTACCAAATCCCATGCAACACTATGAATGCAGTGTTTGTAGAGGCTCTGCAAGTGTGAATATCAGATTTTTCTTCAGCTGTAGTGTTTGCTACATAATTTGGAATGAATCATTCCCATTTTATGAGTATCTGTGTATTTCAAATTGCAATGCTTATTCACAGTATGAGATAGATGGTGAGGGTCAGTGAGTGAATAATGCTTTGAGATGCTCAGGTAACAGGACATGCAGTAACTACAGAGCACAAACTAACACGTTGCTGCTCCTCAGGTATTTCTGTAAGAGCAATAAAAGTAAAGCAAGTCTGTATCATTCAGTGTTCAATAGATCACTAAATCACACTTCCATCTGCAGTCTATAGTGATCTAAAGTTATCTCTCTGAGATATAAAATAAAACATCCTGGACTACTGGCTGACAAAGCATCAGGAAATTGTTTTACTTCTATGGTTCATGTGGTTCTCTCTCTATAACTGTATTTTCTCTTTTTTAACAGTACAGTTCCATACAATAAAAAAAAAAATTAAAAAGTTACCTGAATTTCCTATATTCAGGTAACTATCACAGAAAATTTGAACTACATGCATCATCCTGTTAATGCTGGAAAAAGTTTGCACCATTTTCAGAAGGTCTATATCCCTTTTATGAATATGAAAAAGGAAGAATTGCAAATTTTTATTGGAATATTTCATTTTTACTACTAAATAAATTTCAGCCCTCACTGGTAACTCTTCTTCAGCTGCTTTAACTTGGACTGATAAAGAACCTATCAAACAGGGAGAATAATTTAACCTCAGATAAAGTTGGAACACAAAGACATGCCACAGATATGAAAATTAAATTCTTAAAATAACTATTATTGATATAATTTTGAAGTGCAAATTCAAAATAAATCATAAAATTAATTTGGGACTGCTGGTTAGAGGAACTTTCAGAGTCTAGGTACTATCTTCTACAGTGCCAGTTAAAGTTATTGATACACGCTAGTAAGTGATGAATGTTCAGATTAACTCTGGACTGCCTGTTACAATGTTCAGTGGGGAAAACTACATTGAGACAGCATTTTAAGTACTGCTTTCCTGTGTTTTTTTTAATGCCAACTAGCTTAACACCAAGGTAAGGGACACTTAGGATTTTTGCAGTAACACTTCTGCATAAATATGCCTTTTAGTTTGATCATCTGGACAGAGGTACTAAGTTTTGTCTGTTGTAGATCACTGGCACTGGATGTGGATATAAATTTTTGGAGTGATCTTTATATATGCAAACTTATGTCCTACCATCACTATTTTGTCTGACTTGTTGGAAAATGTTCTTGACCAAGTTGATCATACAGTACTGGAGATTGCTCACCTGTGTGCAACTCCACCTCTGAAATAATTTTGTGGCAAATGTCTAGAAAGCCTCAAATTGAAACCAAACTTAGAGCTACAACATCATCATCCAAACCACTTGAGATCAGCATCCACAAGTAGCTGACATATGTCCATAGGCCCTTATCCTCTCATTATTTTGGAGTGCTGGTACAACATTTTGTACGCTAAAGACAGGCTTGGGAATTGGCTGGGTATCAGTCAGCAGGTGGTGAGCAATTGGATTGTGCATCACTTGGCTCCCTTCAGTTCTCTTACTCTCTCTCCCTCTCCTTATAGCTACAATTAATATTAATAATAATATTAGTAGCATATTCATTGTCATTCCAACCCTCCCATCCCCCCAGCTAATAAATTGTTCTTATTCAGCTTTTCTAGAGGAGAAACCCAGGAGAGTTAGCTTTTCTTTCCAATTCTTCTCCCTGCTGTAGGGAAGTGAGCAAGTGGTTGATGGTACTGAGTTGCTGGCTGGGGTTAAACCTCGACAGTACAGTGCTTCTCTCTGCCTTCCATTAATTTCTCAACAACTTGATCTACTGCCTGAGAGCTGACTTGGCTCCTTCAGATAAGCTGAAGGGCATCTCTGTCTTGGCTGCACTCTCATATTCATAACAAACGAATAGCCGGTGATATAATTTTAAATTCCAGATTTAATTGGGCATACAGAGAGATTAAGTGCAACAGCTGGTCCAAAATAGACACACAAAGGCGGCTCTCTGCTGATTCTCTTTATTTCTGCAGGAAGGAAGAACAAAAGCCCTCAATGTCCCCATGCTCTGATTGGAACTCAGAATGTATTCACAGGGACAAAGTCCTGCTCTTTCCCTAGCAATCACAGTGTCCTAAATGACGACACTTTCTTCAGATACAAAAATTACAACATTCTAAACCATCTCCTGATCGTAGTGATAAACCCACAGTTTGTCTTTTCTTAAAAATCTGTTGAGACCAAGGGGAAAATGCTTCACTGAACTATTACTCACTCTATTAAGCAAGATGCAAGTAATTTTTTCCTGAACAGTTTTCGTATTATGAATCTCTTCAAAACAAGAAAATATGTTTCTGGCATTTCTCTGCTTAGGAAAATGAATGCAGCAAGACAGAGGAAATTATTTATTTTTGCTACTGTTCATTGGCTGGCTTGTTTCTAGCCTTATACCTCTCACACACTTCCTTGGAAAAAAACAGGACTTCTATGAAAAACACAAAAATCATCAAGCCTTCTCACAGCATTTTCCTCTGAAATTTCTTTGCTACTAAAGATACTAAATAAATTTGAAGACATATTTTTGAATTTAGACTCTTTTCCCGTACATTTCTTTTTAAATCACAACGGATATTGAATAGCAAAAAGGAAAAAAAACCTAAACAAACCAAACCCTACATTTATCCATAAAGTTTCAGATCAGCCTTGGATATTTCTCCCCCATCTATTCTACACCATTTTTTATGAGACTGAGAAGAGTTGCTAAAAACAAAGGAAATATGATCCTCTGGAGAACAAAATCATATATATGGATTTCTGTAGAGGACCTTAAAACAACCCCTTTTTAATTAAGCACCTGACAACATCAGCACAAAGGGATCTGTGTTATCCTGTAAGAAAACTTCTCATCAACCTTTTCAAAAAAAGTTTCTGTCTCTTCTTATACTCTATTCACTTATGGGATCCTACATTCCCAAAATGCCCCTAATGGGATAAAAAAGAGAGAGACTTAGAGGGAATGTTTTCTAACGGGCTTTTCTTGCCCACAATCACTTTTGTCTCCTTCCTCCAGCTTGCTTTGGCATAAGTTAAGAATATTTAAAAACCTATTATAAGTGTTCAGCTTCTCTATGTTCATCATAACCATAGATTATCACATTTATATGGTGAGCTACAGAACAATCATTAATGAAACTAAGGAGATTCCTTTGTAATTACAATCAATTACAGGTTATCTTTTCTGCTATTGAAAACAGTTTGTGTTTACTTGCGATTTTTAATCTACTAATAAATTTTCATTAAAGTCAATCGTTTTCCAGAGAGTAAATCATAACTGTTATCAGGTTAAAGAGAAGGGAAGCTGAACAGTACTCAACAATTACAGAATTATGAGATATCATTAAAAATTATTTATAGACACAGAATAATATTCTGATTAATTCACTCCAGAGGCTTTTCTAAATAGCCCTTAATCAAATTTTAAGGAGGTATCTTAAACCACTATATAGGTAAAAAAAAAGAAAAAGAAAAGAAAAAAGGAAAAGAAAAGAAAAAGAAAAAGGAAAAAGAAAAAGAAATCCAAAGGAAAGAATATACAAAACAAAATCCAACAGAACAAACAACCCCGCAACCCCCCTCCCCTCAGTTCTCTGAAACCACAGAACAGATTCCAGTCTAATCCTTTATAATTCAACTAATGTCCTAATAAGACATAGGAAGATAACATTTAGCAATTCTGTTACTCCTGTTGAAGAGACAATTCAGAAAAAGAATAAATCCTAAAATCAAAACTTAAACCAAACAGAAAAAGCTAGTCTCCTATTCTACCAAAAGAAGCAAAAAAATTACTGTTTTGTTTGTGTTCTTCATACTTCACGGTCTATAATATGTAGAATTAAGTTTTTTCTTGCATTCCAATACATATTCTTTCAAAATTCCAAGGCAGTTGACAATACAATTTAATAAATAGTATATTAATTACTCAGATGTAATTTAGTAAGATAAAATCTTTTCTTTCTAAGACAGTGAAGTATAATTTAAAATGATTATGGAATTAATTATATTCTAAAGGCACTTGTTTTCTTAGCCTTACTTACAGCAGAAACAACTAGATTTAATAAGACTGTGAAATGCACTGATGGCATTACATTAAATCAATTAGGACTCACAAAGGATACTATTAAACTGTTAGTGTACTTTTCATTTGGAGCATCAGCCTCTGAGGGCTGAACTCCATGGCCTAGCAAAAAAGTGATTTGCTACCATGCAAGAGAGAGAAGCCTCAATTCCCAGGCTGGAAAACTTGTCTGGCAGCACTTACAGTTCTTATTTCACCATGCATCATATTAAGTAACATTAAATAAACACTTAGATAAAAACACACATTATTTTTTCCCTCTAAAACACGGGCCTCGAGTAGTACATTACACAAAGATGCTGACAGATCAGACTGATTCTATATATTTTAAAACACGTATTCTGTCAACATATTTCAAGACGCATAAAATGCTAACCAGAAAAAAACAAAACAGCTCAGTAAAATTCAGGTCAGAAGCAGCTGGTAACAAAAACTGGTTAGCATCTGAGTAAGAAGGAAAGAAGGCAACCTGACTATTGCCTCTTATATTTGTACAATCAGAAAAAAATTAGTTGCAAGAACCACTCCATACCTTATACATTTATTTTTTACTCTTCAGGAGGTAAAACCTCCTTCTATTGGAGGTTTTCAAACTCCAATAGAAAACTGAAATACAGAGTAAGTTCTCCACTATAAGGAGATAATCTGATTAAAATAGATCTGCTGTAGAAAGATGGCAAAACATCAGGAACTACAACCAGAGGTATATAAGAATATAAAGAAATACAAATAATTTATTATTATGCAGATTCAATAACATGGAAAGAAACTACAGCTCTAGTTCTGTTCCTCAGGATGACACAAATATAAATAAATAATTAAGTAGTGAATTTCCAGAGCCCAGTTCAGCAAATTCAGATGGCATTAAACTCACTCTCAGTTCAACAGAACTTCAGCATGTGTTTGATACAAAAGCCTTACAGAGAAAATCCTAAATCCACTGAGGATAAATGGCTAACCTTCAGCTGACTTCAAAGGGAACAGGATGTTCTCTGATAGTTCTACCTCAATTCTTTTTTGGATGAATTTCAAAGACAAAAATTCTTAGTAGGAGAAATCATAACCCTTCAAACAACAATTCTGGACCATTTAACAGAGTAGAGAGAGACATAAATACACCAAAACTGGAAGAAGTCTGACTATTCTCCTATAAAGAGAAAAGGCAGAAATATATATATATATATATATATATATATATATATATATATATATATATATATAACCTTTGTGTGCTCACAGGCAATTCTGGCAGAGTCATCCAAATCTTTCTCTTACTTTCTCTTAAATAGTACATGATTTGCAACGTTCCCTTATTTTTAATGTTTTTTGAAATAGTTATCAGGTGTTTTTTTTAAAAAGATACTTGATTTGGCTTGAGATCTATCATTTTGTACTCACTGCCATGCAAGTATCCTCTATATATTACAGATAATTTATCCAATATCTGAGGAGATGCATTTCTTTTCCCTAGCATATGCCTACCTGTTCTCAAACCATTTTCCAAATTTTAGTCATGGAAATGAACAAATAATTGATGCATTCATCAGTTTAACTGGTGATTCAGCTTTATTTCAGTTTATGCACAGAAATCCATAAAGTGTATCATAACCTCTTTACAAGCAGCTATTTGGGAAGCAAGTCAAGGACACAAAGTTTTGTTACAGAAAATCTTGAATAAAACAAAACTGAGATTGAGATATATATAAAATGTGGTCAATGTAAATAATGTTCAACCCTGAGCATTAGGAGCTTTTTCCAAGGGAGTAGTAAAAGGTGGTATTTAGTGCAGTAATGAACCACTGGAGAAAAGGTATGAAGTGCAAACCAGCAAATTTATTCAGTTTAGTCAAATCCAGAAGAATTTGAATCATTCCAAATGGGAAAAATCATCAACAATATGTTAGCAGAAGGATTCAATAGATGTGTTCAAAACAACAGACGCTACAAGGAATACTTAAATGCAGTATAATCTGACAGCCTCTGAACTAGCTGTAGCCTTGAAGAAATTCTGTATTTTAAATCAAGGCCAACAGCTTAATGAAAGTTCCAATAGCATCTGAAAGACAGTAAAAATGAAAGGAATAACTATTTATGTCCATCTTTAACTCACCCTCCTGAGCTTGGGCTGGGTACCTTGTCCCAACCAGCAGAAAGGAGAGAAACAGCAGCGACATAAAAGCAGTGACATAATGGAAAAACGACTTTAGCTAAAGCAAAATTTAATAAATACATTCCATACTTCTATTTTTATTTTCCCCAACATGAAAAGAAATATCAGTGACAAATGTCCACAGCTCTAAGGGGTCAGCACAGTATAAAAAGGAAGGGGGTCAGCAAAGGCAGATCTGAACTATGATTTCTTAGTGCCATCTTATTTCCCAAGTGTATTCTGCTGGTGTTTCCACAGGAACAAATGAGAAGACAAGCACTGGGAGAGAAGATGGGAGCTGCCTCCCAACTCTTAGAGTAAATCCTTACTGAGAAACTCACAGGTAAACTACCTCACAAATAAATCTAACTTCTTGGAATCAGTAAAGGGATATGGTTCATCAACTGACACTGCTAGTAATTCATTAACATAGATGAAGCATCAACCTCAGACATGCTCCAAGCACCAAGAACTCATGGAAATTTTGGAACTGTTTACCTTTATTGGTAAGAAACAGCACCATGTTTTTCAGATTTTAAGGCAAAAAATAACTGAACCTAACATATACAAGTTATGTTATGGGGTACAGAAAATGCATCCAAGCTAGATTTAGAAAATCCCAACACTAAAATAGACTCTAAATTGATGTTAAATAAAAACCAAAAAAATCATATACAAGAAAGGGGAAAAAATAAAAGAAAATAAGGACAAAAGCAAACATATAACGCTACCAAAGAAAAAATACAGAAAGTGGGAACTGGGCAATGCAAGCTTGGCCCTTTAGGCTCTTCACAAACCTTTGCTTTTACCATACACTGTGTCAATTAAACCAATGGAATCTCAGAAATACATGGCACATTTCAAACAGATAAAACTGATACCATGAAGTGGACCCATATGATGCATTGCCACAAGGCACTTGTGCTTAAGCAGATATATCTCAGATATGTAACTGATTATGTATCTTGCACAAAGGAAAAACCTGCAGAAATGCCAGCTAGAGTGTTAGTTCCAAGAGCTGTTATTTCTTATCATTTGCAGAAGATAATATTTTTTTTATATACTTTGCAGGATATGTAATGCTTAGTAGCTTGGAATTGCTCTACATTTCTTATATTTGTCAGGGAATATAAATGTGGGGTATTGGTCTAAATGTAATTGATATTGGATGACAAACAACATGAACGTACAACATAATATTTTCCTTTTCACAAATTCCTTGCTTACTTACTGTTTTCCATTCTATGCACCTGTATCAGATTCACCATAAATGCTCTATCCTCAAAATTTACTAGTGGAATCTCACCTCTCCTCAGTGATTTCTCACCATGTCTATTTTGGGACATGCAAGAAAACCACATTGCTAATTCTGCTAATTCTACTGCTTTCCAATCTGCCCTCTGTGCTGCCACTCGCCCAGATCTGTGTCTTGGTCAGCAAGAGCCACGACCATCAGCCTCTTGTGCCACTGATCCCTATCAGAAATAACGGAGACTCATTATTTATTGATTTCTTTGTGACTTTATAGAAAAACTTGTGATTGAAATTTCAGTCATAGCTGAACAACAGCCACACATAAAAGGCAAGCACTGCTGTTGTCAGCTTGACATGTTTGGTGGTAACCTCCAAAGAGAGACTAAGCATTTAATAGCGGGCTGAATTATCCTCAGTTTCAAGCATGACTGACAAGCCAGCGAGGGGAAATCTTAAACTGCCTGCACAGCAGCTGAAGAAATACAAAAATACAGGGAAAACACCAGGGGAGAAAAAAGCTATCACAATAATAACAATGCAAACAAAACATGACAACTAAGGTCAAATTCCTTTTCCTGGCACTCTGCTAGCCCATCAGCTTTATTAATTTCTACTCAGTTTGTTTTAAAGGACATGAAGCCTGATAAGAAGTCTATCGAGGGCACAGAAAATACATTCATTTGTTCTATGAGCTTTGGATGCCAGCAATAATCAGTTTACTATAGTTTGTTAATTTATCTACAGTCTAATAGGAAATAGATTTAAGGTTAGACTTTCAGGGCACTCAGCATTAGCTTCTGTTCTTGTTCAAACAGAAGCTAAAATTTTCTAATTAATTCAGAAAATCTCACCTTTAAGAGAAAGAACAACACATTCATCCTAATTTTCTAATGGGATGTGAACAAAAATTGACATTTCTGTTCTTTCACAAACCAAACTTATTTAGTACCTTGTTCCTCCTTCATCTCCTGCATATGCAAAAGAGGAAGATTTCTGAAATAGAGCAGTTCTTTGATATGCCCACTTTAAGCTTCAGTTATGATTCAAGTCTGGCCACAAAACTGCTCTCCCTTTACAATTCTGTTCCATAAACTATTTAATGATTTTGTCCAGCTGAATTTCTCTTGAACAACAGAACCATCCTCATTTTCAACAGAAAGGAGTAAAGAGCATTTAACACACAATAATTATGAACGAAAAACCAGAATTTTGTTTTAATCAAGATCAAAATAAAAGCCGAGAATGAGGAGAAAAAATTGAAATAGCTAGTGTCTGAGCAGTAAGGAGTGGTCTTCTAAATGCATTTCCTGCTTAGTTTCTGTTGGTAACTTGCTCACTCTATTGGAAACTTATGGCCTTGCTGAAAGATACCAGTCCTATTCTCCTTTTTAATTGTGTACAATTAAATCATTAACACTGAATTACAGTTGGAGCATTGTGCTAGTAACACCCAAGGTTCTGGTTTCCATCCCTGTGATGATCTTTATGGGTCCCATACCTCAGAATATTCTGTGATTCTGTGATTTAAAACCCAAAACAGCTAAGCTGTCAAGGAGTTGCATTCATGGTGTTCTTAAATCCGAGCAAATCTTTTGTGGAACAGACAAAAACCAGCCATTTAATTCAAAAACAGCAACATTTTTGCTGTGAGGTCATTTCTGTTTGTCTGTGGGAGGACCTAGCAGACCTACAGATGATCTATTGCCTTTCTGGAAGAGATAAAGGTACTGGACTATATATACTCAAGTGGTGGGAAAATTTATTTTCATTAGACTCATGTTAAAACTTTTAAGACACTCATCCCTGAAGTCACAAGGATCCATAGGTCCTTTTGTCAAATTCTGTATTACTGATGCTACTCTCTCCTGAAAAAACTCAAGAACTCTTTCCTTTTTATAATCGTAAAAGACTTTCTCAAAAATCACAGGAATATGTTCACAAAGGTGGAAATGATGAATCACACAGTATTCTGGGTAACATTGCCTTTTCAGTGCATCCTACCAGCATTTTTAAAGCATATCCAAGATTATACTCTCAAAAATTAAACCAAAAACATTCACTACCACCAATTGAGTTCTCATCTTGGATCTGATGTCAGCACTGCACAAAAAAGCGTTGCCAGCTGAGTGGAGAACTAGGATAAAACTGGAATATAAGCAGCTAAGATGACTTCTTAGATCTCCTGATTATATGAGCTTCATCTGGCAGCTTCATTTACTTATTTTTACAATTTATTTTTCTTATATGGGATGAAATGTCATCATTCTGAGGGGTGTCAGGAAGAAAAAATAGCAAAACATTGTAAACTGATGTCACTGCTGGTAAAACTGATCTCATATTTTGTACCTATTTGCTTGAGATTGTAGGCAGTTAGCAGAATGTCTTTCAAATACTTTACCTCTCTTTTACTTATTATCATAAAATAATCCCTCTGCACCAAATGGTTTTTTAGGTGTGCTTTTAAAAATGGATATATTAAGAAATGATATAATTAAAACATAAACCAAAAAAACATAACAAATTCAAATCAAAGCATCTAAACCTTGCCATTCCCACCCTTCTTATAGTCCTTGTCTGAGAATTTAAAATAAAGGTAACAGGTTGGAACAAAGAAAACAAAAAATACTTAAATCTCTTGTCAGAAAACAACTCTTAGGTGACTTTAAACACAAAAGGCTTAGCATTTTTGCATCACAAGCAGCAAATACAGATTTTTTTTTAGAGTTTGCTGGAGAGTTACTTTTGAGAAATGTGGAGTGCTTTACTGACAAATTGGTTTCATGAAAATGAAAGGCTTCTTACGCCCACTTCTCTAATAAAAAAGACATGAAGATCCCATATATAATTCAGACTTTTCAGAATAGTGCCAGATTAAAGGTTTTTTTGAAATCTTTGTTTTATCCAAAATAGTCAACAGAGATACATTAGTTCTTTAGAATAAACATGTTAACAGATAAAATTATTTGGTCCTTGACATAATCTCAAATATCAACGTATCTCAGATTGCAGAGATTCACTTTTGTTTAGTGTGACCAGATTTACTGATGAAGTAAAAGTACTTATGTGCTTAAAGATTTCACACCCAGAGAAGTTCTCAAAGGCAGCATCTGACAAACATCTAGACAGAACTTCTTCCTTAAATGGTGCAGGCAACAAAGATAAATGTAATATCAACATCTCTCACAAAACAAAAGAATTGCCCCACAATTACAATATTTTCCAACAGACTTTGCAATTTTAAATTGGTGTAAATAACAAGCTTCAGCATCACATGTTCATTGCAAAGAAGCAGTCTCTCTCCTCATGTCTACTTTCTTTGAGCCCAGCAAAATTATACTGAAAACCAATCAATAAATCACCACAGCAGGATAAAAAAAAATAAAATTATCATAGTAGTTTTTGAGAAAAAATAAATCTGCATCAGAAAATGAAAATTTTCGTCTTCATCTAAACTCACATTTCTTGCTCACACCCCCATGAACGCAGCTCGATATCCAGGACAACAACTGCAGGCACAGATGTGTAAACAGCCTTCTCAAGTAAACAAGAGTCCCATGGCCACAAAAGGTGCTTGCACAGAGAATTTTTGGAGCTGCTCACACTCATGGTACTATACAGATTTTAGGGATGCAAACTAAGCTTCAAAACAGCAGGAGAATGGGAAGGGAAAGGATGAATTCGCTTGGAGACTGAATTTTTTGCTGCTCAACTTGAGCAGTCCAAGCCAAAATGAGCACATAAACTTTTCAGAGATGGCTCCTAGATACAGTCTACATACTGGAACCAAGTATGAACCTTCAGGATAACTCAACAAAATTCACACTTCTGGCTGCTGCTGCTGCTGTGTAAATGCAGTTTTTCCTCACTCAGAATGCAATACAACTGTAAAGCAAATGTGATTACTTCCACAAGTAACATAAAGTAGTGTTAGGACAGGTACAGTATATTAAGAAAACCTGTCTCCTGCAGAATGATTGAGCTTTTCCTGTGCAGGTAACAATTATACTTACAAAATTCATGTACAGATAAAAGTTACATTCTATTTGTGTCTTTTAACAAGCAACAGCTGATTAGGAATAGTTTGCTGCTGAAAGACCAAATCTAGATTATTACCTTTTTCACACTTAGAATGACTGTTTTATTATGGATTTAAATATGAAGGAGATATACATGATACTTTTGTACTGATTATGCCCTTTGTTTGTTTGGCCATTTGCATTTTATACTGTCCAGCTGACATGCAAGATCAAGGTGTTTATACAACTGCCTAAATTAGAGAATTAACACCATTCTTAGTAAAAAATGGGAGCTAGTACCTCAGGTCTTTCAAACAGGCTTAGAAACACATTTCCTTGCCTCTCCTTACGCTGATTTTTCACTATTCATGCCTTGTAGTGGGGAAAAGCAAGTTACTTTTTATGTTTAGATTGTGGTGTGTCCTCTGTATTGTCTCGGGAGCCAAAAAAGCATCTTGAGCAGTGAAGGTTCCCAACATTTGCTGTGTGGCCTGAGCTGCATTGAGCTTGGCCACAGCAACTGAGGGTTGATGTGAATTTTTGAAGATGTCTATTACACAGTGGTGGTTTGGAATCCTAAACAATTCTCAGAGTATGTTATACAATTATTTTCATAATAGACACTCCATTTAAGAAAGTCTAAGTCCATTTTTAGCTTGATATTCAGCACATTTAGTGGATTCACAGGAAAGGAAAATACAAGCAGCTGTTGATATTTTTGTTTAGTAATTCACATAAAATGTGTGTGCCCACAAAAGGAGGATAACATAACACCATAACAAACATTTTTTTATATAGCAAATTTCTAATGGTTGCTTCTATCATTGCCCTTTTCCCCCTCTTGAGATTACTTCAGTTCATCTGTTAGATTTATTTTTGTTAATGCAAGCAATAGAGATACTTTCTCTTTAATTGCTTCAGTTTAAATAATATGGCTATTTCTTGGAAAGTGCTTCTAAAGAAGAAGAGGCCTGTCTACAATTCAGTCTGGCTTTAACCCAAGTGATCAGTTCATGTGCTTTTTAGTGTATTTTGCAGTATCAACAACAAAAGTAAAAATTAAAAAGTGTCAAGTGAAAAAAAGGGAAACAACCATCAAGCATTCACCAGCTTGTTTCTTAAAGGGTTTAGAGAGGTATAGCTGGTTATAGCTCAATGTTATAAAACACAACAGTAAGGCAAAGGGTAAACACACAGCAATCAGCTGCAAATCTACTTAAGCAAAACAAAACACAAGCTAACAGATGTTGCCTTAATGACTGAAGTACTTGCTTTGGCAACTATTACCAAAAGGCAAAGTGGAATTTTACCACTGCTTGCCTGCCTCTTGTCTTAGTAAACTGGTCCATGGAAAAGCAGGTTTTACATTTTTTTCACACTGACACACAATTCTGATATAATGGCAGGTTTAAGGAAAACCAGCTTAAAACAATGTAAGCTACTCTTACTTTAAATTTTTAAAAGAAAATATTCACAAAATATTTAGGCCATTTAACTTAGCAATATAGAGAGAGACAGCAAAATTTTCAGCAGAATATTTCCTCTTGGAACTTAAGATGTGCATAAAAAGTGATAAAACTGCTTGTAAAGTACTGCAGAAAGGGTCAAGAATATAATTTGGGATCTATTTCTACTGTCACTGTGAGGTGACAAAGTTATCAGAGTACTATTCATTGTTTAGATGAAAATAACACACACGGGTATATCTGAAATAATTGCCTACATATCTGAGTGGAAACTAGCCTTTCTTGAAGACTATGACAAAACAATTCATGAATTCTTTTTACTGGGTAAATATTCTCGTATAGTTCAAAAGATCCCCAAAACCATAACACCATCCTCCTTTTTTTTTATTTTCTATGCAATAACCTGAAAACTGAAGAGCTAAATCATAGAAGAAGGGCAAAAAATCAGAACTAAATCCTCCCAAAAAACCAGAACAAATTGGTATTTAAGCCACCCAAGGGCCCATGGACTTCATTATCTCCTTCCACAGGGCTTTTCAGCAAAGGAATCACAGGACCATTTAGGTTGGAAAAGTTCCTCTAATATCATCAAGTCAAGCCCTTAACGCAATGCTTCCAAATCCACCTCTAAACCATGTCCCTAAGTCTCTCATCTACATGGCTTTAAATCCCTCCAGAAAACTAGGACATTTTTTCAAGACCTCACACAGGAGCTGCTGCATGAACAAAATGCCTGACCAGTGCTTCAAAGAAACCTACAAAATCTACAGGCACAGAAAATCTTTCAAGTAAACGTCTTATGGTGACTCGAAGATTTAGTATGTCCATATTTATCAATGTTTCCCAAAAGACCAAAAAAATGTGATCCAGCCTGTAGAGAAGCTTATCATCTACTGATTGCAACAATGCTTCTTTTTCAAGTTTCCAAATCAAGAGAAGTATTACAAAAGTTGTATACAAAACACTAAATTAAAAATATATTAGAAATGTAACAATGTCACACAATCAAAAACTAGGATACTCATTTCACAGCTCATATTTATTCCTATACTGTTGCACATCTTAAAGGAAAATGTCAACCTAAGCAGGTCACCTAGGCAGGTCTCTTCTTAGACATAAAATATTTTCTATAGTAATTCATCTAACACATCTGTGCATTTTATAGAAGCTTGCAAGGAATGTGTTTTGAAGAATTTGTACTCTCTCTCAGCCTAGTACTTGGCAGAATCCATGCAAGAATGCAAGAATTCTCACCTTTGGGCAACATTAGACACACCTGGGCTTGTGCCTGAGGCATTAACAAGTTCAGAAATGCCCCCTTAGCTACAATTAATACAGAGCAGCCACAGCAGCTACAAACATATCCTGGACCTCTCACCAAGAGGGGCCTGTGGTTCTAAATACTGACAAAAGCACTTTGGTTCTCACGTGGAATCCTTTTTAGCTATTGATTTCATCCACTCCTGGGGCATGGTTTTGAGCATTAGACTCCCAGCCTTTCTCATCCAGCAATAGATTCCAAATTCCCCAAACTTCTTCCCAGGCCACAGTGAGCAAAACATCATTTTGTAAAAATACAGCTACTTCTAATAAAGCTAAAATATCTATTACTGTAACAGAAGAAATGCAAGCAGGTAAAAACAGAATGTTTATACTGAAATCGCAGTTTAGCTAAAAATAAAAAGCTTTCAAATTTTTGTGTGCCTTTTTTTAAGTGGACAACAAGAATATCCCTTCTCTCATTTAAACAGGGTCTTAAATCAGTTATAAGTTTGCTTCAGAAAAATGCTGCTAAAGAGACTCATTTATACGAATGACAAACTAAACAAAAAGTGACATTAAACTTCTGTAGTCATCAGTGATTTAGGTAACCACCATTATGCAAGAAGATCTACAGAATTCACTGCATATTTAGCTAAACTGACTTCTCTGGCCTTGTTCATAGACTTTAATTAAAAGTATGTTAAGATCTAATTCATTTATGGTTTCAGTTATAAACTATAAAGTTAATCCAAGATACTGATTAAAACAACTTTCATATAATTTTTACATATCTAATCTTATGTGCAATGATTTAAAACTCTTTCACTACTATAAAGAAACCAATTTTTACTGCAATATGTTATAATCTTGTAGATTGCATATTGAATGATTCACAATTTGTTGGCAAGTTGCAAAAAAATTGCTTTTAATAAGGAATTGGCATCTAAACCAAACACTGAAAGGCTGGGAAATGTAATCAAGAATGTGGTCAAGGATTTAATAAAAATTTTCTTGACTAGAGATCTCCTTCAAAGATACAGGATAACATTTCTACTTTGAACCTGCTTCAATAGGCTATGTCTGTCATTTTCAGACTTGGTTTATGAGTCAGAATCGCTATTGTGGTTGTGATGTGGAGATAGTACAGATATACGAAACAATGTTAAATACTTGAAATACAATCTATCAGCTCAAGTTAGTAGGCAACAGTTTATAGCAGAGGAAAATTGGCAAGAAGCTAAATTTTATTTGCTATAATTAAATGCTATTCTAAGGACATATTTCCAAAAAATTCTACAGAAGAGTCATGACCACTTCAGTCATGTCATTTGCAAAAGTTGCATCTTCTGTAATCTCCAACCACAGCTGGACAATGAATGTTAATGGAGAGTAACAACAAATCAAACAGCAGAATTTATATCCTACCTTTTATTGATGGCAGCCCACGATGCATTAACACTATCTGTCATCAGCTGTACCTTTCTGGTGTCATCTGCTGAATAATCACGGAGCAGCTTCAGAGCCAGGTCGTTTGCCACATCTACATTTATTTGCCATTGCCGTAGTTCTTTTGAAAATTGCTGAAGTAAAAAGAGAAAGAGAGAAATAAGGAAAGAATAATCCTCAGAGCAACATAAAATGATCACATACATTGTATAGTTATTAAAAAAGGAGCTGAATAACTTATACCATCTGTATAAAAAGAAGGAAAAAAACCCCAAAAACCACAGAAACCAAAACACTTCCACAGAGTTACTGGGAATAAAAATCGGTTTTTCTGTATGTTTTAAATTCTTTTAGTCAGAAGATCACAGGACTACTTCTAAACTGTGAGAGGATCAAACAAACAACTTCTAAATGCTAGAAAAGACATGACAACTCAAATTGATAACCACTGATTATAGTGTTGACTATTCTTTTCTGAGACACAAATAGATGGATGCATTATTACGCATTATGGAAACTGTGATTATTTGTGACATTGAACACTGAGATAAAGAATATAGTGAAATCATATATTCTGAGTAATTTTCTTTTTTATACTGTGAAATAATACGGATTTGGACAATTAATACCTGTGCTTTCAGGTTGGTTTTTGTTTTAAATTTAGTTCATTTTAGTAAATTGTTTATGTAATTAGTGCCATCTACTGGAACAGCACTAAATCTGCAATACAGCAAAATACTACTGGTAAACCTATCCATATCTTTATAATGCTAATTTATAGTTAATATTAAAAAGCTTGTTATATTTTGGCCATTTTCTGTTTCCCCCTTTCCTCTCTACTTTCTCCTCTCCTTTCTTTCTCCTCTCCACCTAGGCCAGCTGCCTCACTGCAGAAGCAAGCCAGGAAACCCAGAGCAGTCACTCAGCCAGCAGCCAGCTCCCATGCATCTTTCCTGTTAGTCTTTCTCTCAGAGCAAATTTCCATATAAATGCACTGAAGCTGCATATTTAATCCATAATGTGTAACAACAAAATGAAAGAGCAAAGTTAATTGATTGCCTACTTGTACTTTTGTACTAAACAGCCAATAAAATGGACAATACAAAATAAAAACCAGTTTGAATTTGTAAAGAGAAAGTTGCATATAAACATTTGAAGCTATTGACAACAAACATTAAGACTCAACTATCTTTATTGTTGTGCTTTAATATACAAATAGGGAAATGCCTGTGAAGAAAAAAACAGTTTTTTCCCCCTTCATTCTCCCAAAGCAGTATTCCTTTGGAAATCTTGTTTTGACTCAGATAAGGAATTCTTCACATAGAGCTGAACTTAGATACAATCCCTAGTGAAAGAGTCTAAATACTAAGTAAAAATAAATAAATGTTAAATAATTCATCCATTTAGGTTTTAATCTCAGAAGGTCTGTAAACTGATTTTGATTAAGACTCAGACTAAAATGCACTTGCACTTTGAATAGAGTCCAAAAGGAATTTTGGGGGGGGGGAGCGGCTTCGATTATTTTCCCCAAACTCTTATCTGTTAAAAGGCTGCTTGAGCACCTCTAGGTTGTTTCCATAATTTAAAGCTGAAAACGGGTACTTCTCCCATTTCCTGTGCTATTCCTTCATGAGAGGGCAAATCACTCTGTTACTGAGCAGCAGACAGCCCCAGGAACCAACACAGCACCTTGTTTATCTGGTTTGAACAAGGGATTCTCTTTCTACCAATCAAATATTAGGAGGAGCCTACAAACCCCTAATCCTGAAAACCACCTGAACATGTTATGGTGAGGCTCACCTAAGATGAAGCTGTCTAAACAATTTTTTAAAGAAATTCTCTATGCTAAGCAAGGAGATCTGGACAGGAGAGGTGATAATTTTGTGGAAAACACTACTGTTTCTTTGAGGAAGATACAGGCAGGTGGTTGTTTTGGAAACAGTCTGCCAGTTGAGCCCCTTTCCTGCCAGAATGATATAAATAAGTATATAACGTTTAATATTTACATAAATATAATATTGATACAAAATACTAAATAGTAAATACAGTAATTTTAATTTCAGTTTTGTTGATCTTATATAGCAAGTATCTATTCTACCTTTAGGTCTATCTATCTTTATTTTACCCTACCTTTCTCTTAGTTTAAAATTACACAGGCAGGCAGGTAATTTTTATTCTCAGCCAAAGAATCACAGCAGACTGACTGTCCACTGCTTTATATAGAAAAGTTACCATAATATTTTGTCTGCATTGTAAATTAATGGTCTGTAAACTTTACTTTGAAAATAATATATTTTTGCCCAGATCCATGTGAATAAAATTGACCCTCTAAAAGAATTGAAACCCTGTTTTATAATAAAATAAATGGGAAGATCCATTACAAGTTTATTTTCAAAAGTGTTCTCACCATTAACTTCAACATTAATCCATTAACTTCCTGACACTACAACATTAGGTCGTCACTCAGGAAAGAAATTATGAATATAAAGAGCTTTGGGTGATGGAAACTATTTGTATTTTCTGTTTTACTGGAAATGGATATGATTTTCAGCAGCTTTGAGGAGTGCATGCTTCAGCTTTGCTGTATGTGCAGACACTGAGAGCAAAGTGCTGGGATACAAGTTTTACCTGTGCATCCCAACTGAGGCCCGTTCACTGCCCTCCTACAAGACTACAATGTATACTTCAGAATTACATTCTTTTCCTTCCTCCTTTCCCTTTTATGTATGTAGGCCTCATTTACCTTTTAGCTACTTAAGACCACGTTTGTTTATTCTTCTTTAAAGGAAATTGCTACGTTACCCTAATTTCTTTCTGACATTCTTTTCAAAGCATTCTCTTTGTTTTGCCTGTGTTATCATTGGAATTTGCTGAGCTAATTAGAAGGCTTAAAGAATTAAGGCTGTGCATTTATCATGTTACTTAGGTATAAATTTATTTATAATTTTTAATTAGAAGACACTAGTTGATGTTATTAGGAATAAAGCCTGTGCAATTAAGAACTCTTGATTAAAAACAAGTAATGAAGTCAGAGCTGTACTTTATGTTATCTCAGGATTGCCCAGTGGAACAAAATCAATGATGCACAGTAGTTCAAATATAGCAATATGAATGTACAACATCATCCAGTTCTGTGTATATATCACAAACCTGGAAAATCAGGCTTTTTGTCCTTTTTCTATATATCTGTAGCATGTTTTATTTATATACTTAAAGAATTTATTTTTTTTAATCAAGGAATTCTAATTCAGTGTTTGAAACACAGTCAATAACATGAACTAAATTGTTAATTGTTTTACTGAAATCAAAGCAGTACACTCTCAGCCCTGGAATAATAAAAACCTACAAAATGCTGATTTTTTTTCTTCATCTTGGTACACAGGGAATGGCAAAAGAGTCCCTACTAAGTCACTACCCTGCAAGGATCTGACAAAGGCAAGCAAAGGCAGCCTCAGCCTTATCCACAAATTCAGGACATAAAGTTCACACCCTGGGCTCTGCAGTGGAAGGCTGCCTGGCCTTTTGAGTCCCAACAGGGCAGGGGATGCAATCAGGCTGCCATTGAATTTCCTGTTTAGATGCAAAAATGAAGGTCAATGAAGGAAAGAAATGAAATGTTGTCTCCATTCTTCCTCCTCTTCCCTTTGCCTATCCCAGATGAAGTTGCACAGAGGAAGAAAAGATGCCTCATTAGCTCCCACGAAAGCAAAGAGCCACAGAGTGAGCAGGCAATCCTAGCAGTTTGGTTTGGTTTGGGGCTTTGGTGGTTTTTCAAATGTATTTTTCCTCCTCTTTCAAACAGAGGCTCAGTATCCTATTAAGAAAAGGCTAGTTTTACACTAGCTCATGTTCTGATGACGTGCTGATGCAAGGAGTTGAGGTGTGATTGTGTACTATTTATACACCTATAACCTTCAGCCTGCTGAGTTAACCATCTGCAGTCATCACTTAAAGAACAATAAAAAACAGGGCTTAATGGGTAAAGACTCTCATTGGCCACATTGCCATATTCTGGTTCCCCACACAAAACACCAGTTTAGTACTCCAATACCAAATAAAAAAACAGAATGAAAAAAATGCTGCAATTCTCAGCAAATTAATCTGAATTAATTTCTGATTAAAATTAATAATATTTTTAATTATTAGCTATAGTACCTGGTTACTTTTATCTTTTAAATGACAGAAACATTTTTTAAATTCTTTTAAAAACATTAATGGCCAAATACAAACAAGTTATAGATTTTTGTTTTATGCTGGCATTGTAAAAAAATAATCAAGAGACTGTTATTACTGAGTTTACCATGTACTCTTGTATTAGGATGCCCTAACAAAAATACATCAACACAAGCACTGACTAAAAGTTCCCCAAAGCAGAAGGAAACTTACACATTGATTCATCTGTCTTTAGGCAGACCTACAATGTTCAACAAGCAAATCAGAAGAAAGCTTTGTGACTACTTTCTCACACCAAGCTGTGTTGAGATACAAAGCTGACAAAATTAATGTCTGAAGAATTTATTAAGTCTTGCACTGACCTCTCTCTTTCCCTCAAAGCAAATGAATAGAAATTACAGCTTTCTCTTCATCAGTGTAACAGCAGCCAAAATACAGCCTACTTACTCTACATCTTCAGGGGACAAAATCAAAATATATGTGTTTGGCACAGAAGCCTGGAAAGCATTTATTTTGAGAACTTGATGTATTTCTAGGTCCTTCAGTTTAGATAATACTGTACAGCAGAAACATAGAGCTGCTAACTCAAAAAAAAAATTCCATTTTCCTTAGACTTCATGACCCCTTATTTCAAGCATGAACATAACAGCTGATGCTGTCACATCTGAGAAAATTTGATGAAGGATTTGACACAATGGGAATTACTGGCAGACAAAGATAATTCCTCTAGGAAGGCTGGCACAGAAAAACCACAAAAAGGAGAGGGGAAAAAAAATCCCCCACCCCTCCTACTCCCCACTCTCTAAGACAATGAATTTCTTCTAGACTTGAGGAAGAAAGGCTAGGCAAAACCAAATAAATAAAAGTTAACAACCCTGGAGGAGTAGAGCTTGTTGATGTTCATGTCATCAGGTGGGCAGAAATTAAGATGGACTAGCTGAGACACTGAAATTAAAATTATAGGTTAATGTCTGTAACTTGACACAACACATCCATCTCATTGGATCCAAACTGGTGGGAATGGCTGAGGATACAGACAGCCCAAGTGAGGTAGGAGGCAAAAGAAACTTCGGGTCTCCATTCCCATTCTCTGGAGATGCCTTTTCTAAAGATGTTTAAAAAAGATGCCTTTTTAGAGGCATCTTGTTTAAAGATGCCTTCTGAAAATAAGTACACTATTATTCTTTCTCTAGAACTCTGGGGGTGAAGGAGAAGAATGGCATGTTCTTATTTCTCTCCATGGCTAATGTTGATCCAAACAACCCCATAGTTTTTTTCATAAAGCACAGATCCTTAAATGGACCTCATCTCAACTTCATATACTCTTGTAAAAAAAGTGGACAAAAAAATCCATTTCTAAAGCAACATTTTCAATTACTTTCCTAGTTTAGTAATTTGTTTTTGAAACATAAGACACTCCAATACAATGACATAAGACAGTGTTTGCACAGAACTGTTTTTTGGTTAATTGAGTCTTTGCAGAGCTGAGACATTGACTATGTTGAAGCTTTTCCTTTTTTCTTAACTGGGCAGAAGCCAGGACTGTATCTCTGCAGGAAGACAGTGACAAATGGGAGTCCTGTGTGCTGAGTGGCAGTACTACACATGATCTATAACTCTTTCTAATACATTAGTGAGTGATTGCCCTTGTTTACCATAATCTACCATTCCCAAGCAATGACCCTTTGGTACAATCTTAAATGAGATAACTCAACCTCAGCTCAGCCCCCAAAACAATGGGCTGATGAACATTTTAATGCTTTTTACAGGGAAGCAAAAGGAAAAAATAGCAAGCAAAAACTCCAAAAGAGTTTGCATTTAATTCTAACTAACTGATGATGGAGATAACTGAACCAATCATGAAATTCTACATATACTTTCTCTGGCAGCAAAACCAGTTGATGAGGACCTTAACTCAAAAACTCTTCACAGCAGTTCATTACCATTCATCTGTGTAAACAGGACTGCTCTAAGCAGACAAACTTTAACCAAAAATTGAGTGGTAGGAGTTAAAAAAAACCTTCAAAAATCTGGTGGGCAGGAAAGGAGAATATATCACAAAATACTTGTATAACTCTTTTCCCATAGAGGCAGGAGTCACCTTAAAAGGCTGATCAATTGGTTGATTTCAACCTTGGTTTTCCCCAGCTAGATAATGAGATATTATTAATCTTAAACAGCTGTTCTCAAAATTTTTTCATGAAGAATCTCACCAAAGTATGACTGTTTCTATTACAAGGAACTTCAAAACTGATACAACAGAATATTTTCTACTTGAGGTACAGCTCAGCTATATAAGTTAACACATTGAAGCCCCATAATGTGGCAACATGTGTGCTAAAATCACAGGAGCAGCCATTTCAGATTGTTTTTTTTTTCCAGTTATTAACCCTGTCAAGGTTGAAGCTGGTGAGATTATCTTGTGGCAAATCTAAAATGCTTGATTTCCAAAATATACCCATTTAGTTTGCTATAGATGGGTTTCTTCTTGCTTTCTCGACTACTTCCAGAAAACCTATACAGCTTCACAAGCAGTGCAGACAGCCATGGACAGCCATATCAATAGTACAGAATTTCCCAGACTGCAGTACCAGTGCTCTGAGGCTGCTGAACAGATGTGAAATACTTGTGCTGAACAGGTAGGTATTCCTCCTGTGAGATCAGCCAGCTATTTGTTATGACTGTTAAGTTAAGACCAATTTCATATTCAAGGAATATGCTACACATATTTTAGACTTTGCATGTCAATTTTTTTCTAATTTACTGTGGAAGACTTTTTGCAATGTACACTGTCCACAGTTAGAGGACAACAGTTAGAGGACATTTTCTTTAATGACTTCATTAACTCAAATGGAAATATTTTAATACTCAGTAGTGACCTTAAGTTCTGTGTTCTGCTTTTTCAAAGCATCCACGGTGTAGGAAATTTCTTTCCATGACTCAAGCTTTGCTTTTGCTTGTTCAAGAACCTGCTCAGCTTCTCGTTTAGCTTCCAGCCACTGTGTTGAATCCTTCAGCATCTCTTGAAGCTGCTGTCTCCGGTTTTGGAGGTATCCATGCACTTCATCCCACTGGTTCTGTATCTTTTCAACTGGTGAAACACAAAGGAAAAACAAAAGCTGAATTACTTAAAAGTCTTTCCTTTTCTTCTTCTTCTTCTTCTTTCTTTTTAATTCTGTTTTTAACAGGGAAGAAACAATGATATTAAAATCTTTCTAGAAATAGACCATATCGGAAAACTTCTGTACTTTTAAACTGCAATTGCATAGAAGTTTAGTTCAAAAAAAAGAACAGATAAACTGTTCTGGGTCACACAGTAAGACATTATGACACACAGCATGTTTTAATGCATATGCAGCAAAGAATGACAGGTTCATGCCTCAAAAACCCTTATGAAATAGGACCACATTTGAGAAAAAGTGTCTGCAATAATCCTTCATTCTTAACAAACCAAGGATTTTCTGAAGAACAAGTTCTTTAGGGACTAGAGTAATATTAGTTAAATGTTTATTGCAAGATATAATTAATGGCTATACTTTCTTATTTCATTAGGGCAAATGTTAGCAAACTGCAAAGGCTAAACAACTTGCTCATATGATCATGGCAAATATAAAATAACAATGAGCTTTATCCACTGTTTGAAAGAAAAGTGATTTCTGGAAACTTAAGAACCACTAAGATAAGCATTGGCTAGCATCCAGCACCAGGTTCATCCATAGTAACATAAAAACACCAATAGACAGAATGTCCAAGCAGCTGAAGCTTGACACAATATAAGCAAAAAACCCAAACTCCACAAACAGTAAAATCTGTGCAGTGCATGAAGGAATAAGCATTCCATTCACATATGTGTATATATATATATATATACATATATATACACACACACATATAGTTCCCAGAGCTTAGTCAGCACAAAAATATGTTCTCAGTATTTTGTTGAACACTACTTCACTGCATTTTAAATTCACAGTCCTTCTAGGGAAGGGAACTGAGATTCCTAGAGTAATCAGATAGCAGTTGAAATATTCATTCACTGGTAGTTCCAACACTGCATCTCTCACTGCAAGGCTGATTCCATAATGGCGCAGCCCAAAGACCTGGATGAGAAATGCTCCAGCAGGGAAAAGAGACTTCTACCTATCAATGCTTTTCCTTCTTCCAGAAGAAAGGATAAAGATTTTCCATAGATTCAGCTGAGGTTTAGCAAGAAAGAGAAGAAAACCTTTCAGCATTCCCTGCTGAAGCCTGGGGAGAAGAACTGAGTAAGCACACATAGCAGCATGTTTAAGTCAAAGGAAAAGCAAAAGGAACTGAAGAAATAGAACTGGAAGACATAAAGCACCATCAGAGCACAGCAAGGGTAGCCTAAGGTGCAAATGCTTAAATTTAATCTGAAGCAAATCTAACCCCTCATTTTAGGAAGCTGTACACTCGTGTCACAAAACAACTCATTTCTGTGCCCTCCCTGGGTGAGGGTTTCCGATGTAACCTTTAGAGTACACTTGAAACAAAAGAGGCTGTAGACTCCAGAGAGGGTGAATAACAGAAGTGAGCTGCTTGAGCAAAATCTCCCTGCTATGGCTACAGCATGAGGCTCAAGGGTTGTGCTGGAGGCTTAGGGACAAATACTGCCCAAACACCTTCCACAGAGTCACTGGCAACAGCTGTCACCTATTTCTTGCAAATCATTCCTTTCCCCCTTTGACTCTGAGACATTCATATGTTCTGATTCCTGTAAAACTGGAGATTTTGGTACATTGCAGCCAGAAGTACAACAGCTTGTTTGTGTCAGCTGCCCATGAAAAAGAAAACACAGACTACAAAATTCCTACCCATTTTTTTTAATATAGGTGTCCTTGTTGGTGGGTGTAGTTTGGGGGGCTTATGATGGTTTTTTTTGGCAGGGGTTAGATGATTATGAAATGAATGAAAACCCTCTGCTTCAAAGGAAAGTTGGATCTACAGTTATATCAATTTTTCATAAGAGCTGCTTTTAATAAGGAAAGTGATATTTGTTATCACCTAAAATCAAAATATTTATAGATGTATTGTTTCCATAATGTCTCATGAGGTTAGTATGTAAGTAAGATATTTAGCAGTTCTCCTCCAGGGACTGTGCTTTTTGCAGCAAGACTGAGTTTCTCATCAGATACCACAGTCCTGGGATTCCATGATGACCAATTCTCCCACCCAAGAGGACAATGAAGATGCATAATGAAAACTGCATTCAGGATATCCCAGGAGCCCATTTACACAAGTGACTACGAGTGCACAAGCTCCAAATCTATGAAAAACATTTCCCGTTTCCCTGTGAAAATACTTGGCTTAGCTCCCTCAATAAATTTTTTATATATACATATGTACATATATATATATTTACTTTTGCTTTATTACAGACTTGAATTGAAGAATTCAGGAAGTTAGTAGGTAATCTAAACAAAACAAAACAAAAAAACTCAAAGAATAAGTGTTGTTTCCTTGCACTAGTGAATGACCAAATCCAATTAAACAAGTACTTCACTCGTGGTTAAACACACGATGATATCTACATAATTAATCTGGCTTCTCTAAAGTAAAGTATACCAAAAAGTGAAGTACTATTTAAGACAAAATATGTATAAATAATTTATTAGAGAGGCTTTTATAACTATGACAATATTATTTAATTTAATGCAACATATAGATCCCTACATTACTTTACATTTGCAAATTCTAAATGATGCTCCCATTTGATAGACTTTTGAATAACAAAAACCACAAGGCTCTAAAACTTAAAATATGAGGTGCACTTCCAAAATTAAAACTACAGCATAAATCCATGTCTCTTAAGGATGTATTTTGTTCATGATCATTCTTTAGAACAAAAGATGCATGCCACTTAAATTTATGCCAAACAAAAAAGTTAGAAAATGTAATTTGAGTGCTTATTGTGTTAGAACTGAGCTCAGGAACCCATGAACCCTTTCACCTGCAGCTAATGAGTTACTGACTGCAGATGAGAAGGGTCAGAGAATTGTTATTAAATCATATTTGACAGTAGTAGACAACTTTTAAATTGTGAACATCATAGATGGTTTGTGCAAGGGTACTGGAAAAGGCTTTTTCTGGGTACTGGTTACTACTGGGAATAGGTTTATTAATATATTTAAGAATGTTTGATAAGACAGCAGTGAGGAATCTCAGTCCAAAGTTCTTTCAGGCCAACACTCTGACCACAGCCCTTAGAAGGGCTATTTCTGCTGTCCAGACATTATAAATCCTTAAGGTCCCCATGCGTATATACAGGACTGGGCTGGGTTTAGCTGGGGTAGTTACATTTCTTCCCAGTGGCTGATATGGGGCTGTGGTTTGGATTTGTGCTGAACACAGGGTTGATCATACAGAGATGTTTTTGTTATTGCTGAGCAGGGCTTACACAGAGCCAAGGCCTTTTCTGCTTTTCCCACAGCCACACTGGTGAGGGGCTGGGGTGCCTGGAGGCTGGGAGGAGACAGAGCTGGGACAGGGCACCCAAACTGACCGCAGGGATATCCCAGAGCGTGGGACATCTTGGATCAGAGTGTAAAGTGGGAGGAAGAAGGAGCAAGGGGAGGATGTTTGGAGTGATGGGGTTTGTCTTGCCAAGTCACCATTACCTGTGATGGGGCCCTGCTCTCCTGGGATGGCTGAACACCTGCCCAGCCATGGGAAGCACTGAATTAATTCCTTGTGTTGCTTTCCTTGTGTGTGTGGCTTTTGCTTTCCCTATTAAACTGTCTTTATCTCAAAGTTTTCCAGCTTTGACCCTTCTGATTCTGTCCATGATTCTGATGCTGGGGTAGTGAAGGAGTGGCTGGCTGGGATTAATGGGTTCAGCATAGAGAAAATCAATTTCTTACAAAGTTTTATCACCCTTACCTGCAATGAGAAAGACAGGCCTAGAAATAAGAAGTTAGGTTCCAAACCCAGAAAAATAGAAGAACCAATGGCATGTGAACTACTTGTTCCAGAAAAACAAAATTGCACAAGTTTTGGAGAACTAAAGAAAAATGTTATCACTTTTTCCTACCTTGAATTTAAGGCCCTCAATAAATAATATTCAATAAATTTAAAATATATATATAGAACAAAAGTGGACCAAAAGCTATTGCAAAGATGAAAAAAGAACCTGAAAGTTAAGTAAGAACATCAAGTATGACTAAAAAAAGTAAGTTTTGCAAGAAAAAAGTAATGTAACTGTCCTTACTACACTACCCATTATAAAAGCATACTATTGAAATGAGACTCCAATCTTTAGGTTTTACATATTATTCTACATATTGTGATAACTATACATTGGAAACACCTAGATAGACACAACAAACATAGCTCCATGTGTACTATTGATATAACTGAAGCACAGGAATTTTAAATAATTAGTAACAATGACAAAAATCTTTTTGTCTCCATAGTTGAGTGGTTCCTGAAACACCTCAGTTTATATTGTTCACTACAGCTAAGTCCTGTACCTTCTACATTTCAAAGCCCAGTGTCTTATTTCTTGGTGTGGCATGTCCTTGTTCTATCCCATTTTCTTCCTTTCCTTCCTTGCCCTAAATTTGACAACAGTACAGTGTCTTTATTGTAATAATCAGTATTAACAATTCAAGAAGATTTTTATTGACTGCAAAGGGGCAATCTGGAAAAATCAAGGCAGAATTTTCTTCACAGCCTTAATGAAGAGAAATATTTTATTAATGCATGTGGCCACATGCATTACTAGTAATTAGTTTACATGACTATAAAGCCACAAAATATTTGACAAATCTACACTGAGTGTCAGAAAGAAAAAGCATATACAAGAGGTTATTTCCTGAAGTGAAAACCAATCTCCATCCATTTCCCAAGAAGTCCTCATTGTACTTCGCCTGCACAACTTTTGTGCTTGCTTACTGGAAAGTGTCCCAGCATGGCTCCAGCCACTCCCAGTCCAACACTGGACTCTCTTAGGGAATGGTGAGATTCTGACAGTATGTAATTTCAAGGTTGCTTTTCAATTTCTTTTTTTCTATCTCTACTATTTCCTTGCTGATCAATAGTGATTATACACTAAAATTCACAAAAGAAATTCTGCTGAACTGAAGTTACTATATGCAACAACAAAGCAGAAAGCAACATCTGAAGTAATCAGACACAAGATAGGTATTCTTCAATCTTGTTATCATTAATTTCATATACCAAAGAAAGAATGCACTTATTGAAGGAGAGTGAATGAGACTGCATCCTTAAAATTCAGTCCTTAAAATTTTATTTATTAGCAAAAATTTTCATCGGTTCTTCATACATTACTCTTTATTGGAAAATAAAAAAATATTTTTCTTTGGTAAATGTTCATGCCATTTTATCAATATATCTTATCGACACATATAGCTTCAGTAAGAGAATTTACTCTCTGCTGTTTATAATAGAACCAAAAAGGAAACAACAGAAATGGAGTCTGAGAAGAAGCTATCAGTCACAGGAGAAATGATGTTCATATTACTAGAAAACACCTATTGCATATTTATTCTATGCAAAGATGAAAAAAGTATTATTTCCATGAAGTTTGTTAAGTCCATTGAATCTAGTAGACCCTCGAAGAAAGTGAATAAGTTTGTGAACAGCAACAGAATTTGTGAGGTAGAAACCCTTACTTTCCTTGTCCAAAAAATTACACAAGCTACACTAATTTTGCACTGTAGGAGACTTCTTCTCAAAAGCATTATTGTCCATATATTGACATTTTCCTATAAAAGCAGCTTTTTCAGTGTATTTTCATAGATTTGAAGACTAAAGGAACTAATACAATCTGATCTGCTGCAGAATGTAACTGGAGAACAGCAGAACAGTTATAGCCAGTATTAATCCATGTTATCAAAGCTGCTGATGCACTGATTTTCAGGTTGGATTAATTTTTGCTTGAATTGCAGCCCAACACTATACTTTCTTTCAAATGTTCTGGATAGTTAATTGTTATGCATTTCATTTTACTTCATTTGCTTTTTACTTATCTATGCATTTATCTATATTAAATTTAGTTTAGTTACACTTTTGCAGCTGTACAACACTCCAGTTTTTTCCAGTCCACAGAGTTTTAAGTGAGCAGGTTTTATGAGAGGCATGATGAAGAAAATAGAAAATATGGATCTAAACAGAAATATTCTAGTTATTGCCCCTTTTTTACAGCTTTCTCTTTCTCCCACTAATCAATATAATCTTCCACATAATAGGGATAAACAAATTGTGAGGGAAAAAAGATACGTTTTTATAGGGTTACAAGACTTACTAAATGTAAGACTTTCTGATTTTTTTCAATTTTTCTCAGTTTTCTGTAATCAACATGAGTGGAATCAGAGCTAAAATATGACTTAAACTTTGTCTTATCTTGTTATTTCCTTTCGTTTTATTATTGTATTGTTCTAAGAAAGTAAGTGAAACTTTTTTTTTTTTTAAACCAGGAAAGGCTTTATTTAAAATTCTCCATTTGTCAATTATTTCTTGCTGTGAGTGCTCTATTTTCTGTTCTCCTGCCTTCCAGAACAGGAGGTGTCTGACTTGAGTCTTATTTTTCAAAGAGGAATCACTTTGATAAAGCCTATCATACAACATCCCTTGACAAAAGGATGCTGTCTCTGTTCTTAAGAAGAATCTGAATCTGTGCAGGACTGGCCTAGGGAGAACATGTGGATGGTAGATGCAAAGTCAAGTGAGGATAAGTTTAAAACATTTCTTTTTTTAATTGTTGAAGTACTTGGGGAGTTCCAGGGACAGTTATGCCCTAAGTTGCTGCCTGTATCATTATGGATCTGGACAGGACACAGCACCCAGCAGAGAACAGCTGGAGCCAGCCTGCTCAGGTGCTGATTTATGCTTCAGCTGTCCTTCATCTTTCCTTGGAGAGAAGCATTTCTCTTGACCTTTTCCAATGGCTTATAAAAGTCATACATCTTAAACAATGACCTTAGAAACTTATGGCAAAAGTTTAAAATACATATGGAAAATCATTAATAATTTGTCATATAGGATATTTTATGCATCAGTGGTCAATAAAGTGATGAGAGGATTTAGCCAATAAACCCCAAATAGGGGGGTGGCAACACAGAATATCGACCCCAATGTGAAGTCTGCCATTTTTGCCAGGAAGATGTCAGATGTAGCTTTTATGCACCATTAATATATTGAGGTATTTATAGAAACATTAGTCCTTATCATAAAGTATCATAACACATAATGACAGACTTTCTAAAAGCCTATTTTTACAGAAAATTAGGCAAAACAGAAAGAACTTATTCAAACTAAGCTGCATTTAAACAAGTTGATAAATAATACCTGGGAAAAAGGAATGACCTGCAATCTATACTATTGTGCAATATTACAGTTTTAATAAACAAATAAAAATTATTGCAAAGGAAACCAGGAAGAAGAAGCACTCAGAGCCTTTAGCTGTCTTTTGGGGGTCATGAAGAGCAATGAAAATGCACCTGACATACCAAGGCATGAAAGTCCAGAGGGAAAGAACATTACTTTCCCTGCCCTCTCAGAGCTTAAGAAGGACAGGCAATGAGAGATTTCAACAGATTTAGATGTGTTTGGGTTTTTTTTTAAACACACAGAGGCATAATCTTATTTTGTAGTTTGATACTTTTGGGGGGTAATTATTTCCAACTATTGCAAGTCTGATGTAATTTTGTTTTGTTTCACTAGGGCAGAGCTTATTTTCTTTTATCTAAAAAACACTTCCACATGTTCAAACTAATGAAGGTCACTCTGTTCCTTTGGAAGTGTCAGATCAAACAGACTTAACTGAAAACTGTCAAGTGGTTTCTGCTAAGCACCAAGTGAATAATTCTTCAACACTGTTAAATATGCTTTATACCTTGCTGTAGAGAGTGGGAGTTAAGAGACCAGACTAAGCTGATAGCACATCTAAAGAAATTAGTTTCTTACACCAAGCAAGAAGTAACTTCCATGACTGAGCACTGAGAAGGGCATGCAAGAGTTTATTATTTGGAAAAGACGTCCCTCAGAAAGCATTCACCAGTTTCTCAACTTTTTACAGAAGTATTCATGTATATAACATTTATCACCTCTCAAATAATTTTTCGCTAAATGAGAAAAGGAACAGATTATGATATGCACAATGTGGGGGATCATTTGCTTTGCATTTTAAAATGTCATACAATCTGTAAAAATCTGATGTGAGAAATCAACACTTACCCTAAAGAGATGTAGGACTCTTTAGGATTTAGTATTAAATAGGTAACAAATCTAAGTGTAGTATTGTTAGAAACCTACAAAACCAAATATATGTATTTGTATATACAAAAACTATTGACAAGGTAGATGGACAGATTAGAGAATGATCTTTTGATCATAATCTCTGTTGCCACCAGATCCTTAAGAGCAGGACATTCATGGAGATTGACCAAATTAAAATCCCACTACTCTGGCAGAGTCATCAGTGATTCTTCCATGACCCCAGAAGCAGGATGCATATGGACATGCCCTTAGAAGTTAACTAAATTATCTTTTTCTACAGAAGCTCTCACCTTTGGATGATATAAAAATATAACTTCAGTGTAACATTGTATTAACTGAAAAAAACAGAGTTTCCTTGCTAGAATGATTTAATCATCTTTCAAAATGTTTGATTTATTCTCTTTCCTTTGTTGCATGTAGAAAATATGTACTGCATTATTTGATTTAGCTTTCTTAAATATTCATAATCTAATTATGAAGACTTACATTAGATTTAGAAATGATATTTAGACTGATGGGAAGTACCCAAACTAAAGCCAAAGGATTAACACTAATCTGCTTAACTAGATGAGTGAATATGTAGGTAATCCAATTGTTTCAGTTTAAAATGTATAGAAAAGTTTTCAAATAACTGAATAGGAAAAAAAAGAATCCATTTCTGTATTTTTTTTCTCATTGCAAGGTATAATTAGAGGCAACTAAGGACTTTAGTATTTATCTTTGCCCAAATGTCTGTTTGTTTGGGTTTTATTCTAGGATATTGGTTACTCAAGATATTAAAAGGAAAATAATTTATGGTTATGTATCTAATTTGTGTTCATGGATGATTGCTTTTGTAACAATCAACCTGCCTACAAAATATTTATTTCAGAAGAAATGTCTGTGCCTGTATTTGAAATGGGATATTAAATTAGTGATATTGTATTTTATTTTCTCTGAACATAATCAAGAATGCTATTAGTATTATTAAAGTACATCAGCTTTCATATACTAGTGCTTTCCTAAACTTACTGATGCAAAAACATAATGGTAGGTTGGGTAGTTTAAGTCCTGAAATGTGTGAAATTCATTACCTACCTAATGAGGCGTATAGGCAGTGAAATTGTGAATTCTTAGTACCACATAATTTTGTGTAGCTATCATACATTCATATTTACACTGCATATTCCTAATGTCATCAGCCTACTACCTCCTACTGAGTTTGGGCTGAGACTTGCTTTCCAAATATATCTGCATTTGTTATTCTGTACACTGATTTGCTTTGGCTTTGATTTAAGAGATCCAGCCCTAAGTGTGGGAGCAAGACTTTGGGAGATGTTGAGAGAATGAAAATAACTAGCAAATTAAAATTGACGTAATAATTCAGCTATCAGGCTCCATGTTACTGAAGCAAAGTTTTGCAGACTGTTTGTATTTCTATTTTTTTCCACCGAAAAACCCCAAACGAGCACAGACTATCGTGGATCTTCTCCTATGCCTCTTCTGACACTACCAAATCACTCCACCTCCACAGCACACAACTCTCACCAGGGTCAGCTGGGAGACAACTCCAGAGCTCCACTACTGCACCACAGTGACAGAAAATTGGGTGCTGGAAATGGCACTGAGCTTAGCTCAGTATCCAAAAAAAGCCATGCATACAGGAGGAGGAAAAAACCAGTGTGCCAAATCAAAACCACACCAGCTTTGGCTTTTATATTTCCTTTCGAAGCAAAGAAAACTTCCAAATGAGCAAGAACTTATTTGAAAGGAAAGAAATCATAGCACTTCTTTGAAAATATTTCTATATTCAGCTTCAAGCATAAATTTCAGGTATTTTGTACTGAGTTAACAGTACATCTGAACTGAGTTAACAATCTTTCATTTCACAAGAGAAACTGAAAACAGTATACATTTATTTTATTCACAGATTACCAGTTTCTTAATCAGAGACTCAGAATGGTTTGAGTTGGAGAAGGCCTTTAAAGATCACCTAGTTCCAACTGCCTGTTATCAGCAGGGAACTTTCCAGCTTGCTCAAAGCCCCATCCTGGCCTTGAACACTACCAGCAATGGGCCATCTGTAATTTCTCTGGGCAACCAGTTCCACTGCCCCACCACCCTCACAGTAAAGAATTTCTTCCTAATATCCAATATAAACTTGCCCTCTTTCAGTTTAAACCCTTTCTCAATGCTCTATCACTACTGCCCTTACAGAAAATCCCTCTCCAGAACTAAAAGGTGGCAGTGAGGTGTCCCAGGAGCCTTCTCTTCTCCAGGATGACCAAGCCCAGCTCTCAAACTCTTTTCCTAGAGAGGTGCTCCAGCCCTCATGGCCTCTTCTGCACCTGCTTTAACATGTCCATGTGTCTTGTACTGGGGACCCCACAGCTGGATATACAGCTTCACCCATGAGATATTTTCAGGAACAGCTGACTATAAATTCCAGCACAGACAGAAGCTTATAGACTCAAAAGAATGTCAACTTTTCATAATAGATTACTAATTGTCCTGGTGATTTGGGTAAATAATTCTCTTACAATAATCTTGAGAGAAGAAAAACATGAGATATCAAAAGACTGAAAATTTTAAAAATGTACCTTTTTTTTTCCCTTTGGATTTACAATCACAGTCTTTTAGATAAATTGAACCAATTTTAAACTATTTCCAAAGATTGCTTGGGGCCCCTGATTTTTCTTCAGATTGACATTTCCACAGTTCTTGGAACTGTCCCATTCTCTCTTCCCTCCCACACTTGCACCAATTTTTTAAGCACTCCACAAGGTGCTGTCAGTCTGATACTGGTTAATTCATACATTTTTATGCAAAGAAAGACAATCTCAGCTTCCCAACACTTGAAATTCCTAATTTCAACTTTGTGGAAGTATAAAGCAAACAAGTAATTAAATTTCACTCTTAAAATGGCCAATGCACTTCAAAGTAAATATCCAACAGAGTCAACTAAGGAAGTAACATACACAGCAGGGGAAAGATATTTCTTCTGAAAATTCCATAGCATTCAAACATTTTGAGCATTCTCTGTCAATTACAATGCTCTTATTTTTTAAATTAATTGTTGATTAGAAAATGGGGGTCCCATGATAAAAATGCTGGTATTTGAACTTAAAGGAGCACAATTCTGCAAGCGTATGAGTGTGCTAGAAAAAAATAAAAAATAACATTTTTTATTTTCCTGTTCTGAATTTAATGGACTAGTTCTCAAGGTCACATAAACTGGGTCTTAATCTATGGAGCCTGCTATGATACTACACTTATTTGTTCCATATTAACTAAATAGATACATAAAGAGTAGTAAAAAAAAAAATCAAAAATGTATCATATCTGTCATCTTAGAGCAATATTTTAGCGAATAAAGGAAAAAAATTATCAATTACACCAATCTTGAGAAAAGACATGATAACTTGCCTTTTACTATTTAGTTTCTTTTGTCTGAGGTGTTGTGTTTGTTCTGGGGTGTTTTGTTTTCTTTTAATCAGACATCAGCACTTTGTTCATGTTCTCTATGGTACTCCAACAGAGATCAAAACATTGGTGAGTCACTCTGTGGGCTGAACTTATCCACTTTAGACAAACACTTCAAAGTCACTATTCTGATATGGCTTAAGCTCGGCAAATTTGGTACCTAACGCACTGCACAGGATTGGATTGGACATTAGAAAGCATTTCTTTACTGAGAGGGAGGATAGATAGTGAGAGAGGCTTCCTGAAGAGGTGGTGAATGTCCCTTGTCTGTGAGCATTTGGAAAATACCCTTTAAAAAGTGCTTTAACATTTGATCAGCTCTGAGTGGTCAAGCAGAAGGACTAGATGGTCACTGTAGGTCCTTTCCAACTGAAATAGTCAGTTCTGTTCTATTCTGCATTTTCAGGAAACTACATAAAATGGAGCAAAGAAAATTATCCAACAAACAGATGAAACCACTACTTTTGCCATCCTAATATTATGCTGCTGTGAAGAAAGCCAAGTGTCAAAAGTACAGGAATTCAGAGAGACTGTAATGAATATTCTACAAAATTATTACATCCCTTGCTCTGAAATCCAGCACTCATTTCTAAACTTAAGATGGTGAAGCAGACATAAACACAGTCTGACACTTCCAGCAAAAATTTCCATAGCATAGGCGTTCGCTTGACTGTACACAAGTTCCCATCCAATTAAAATATAACAAAATAGATCTTTTTCCTAAATATTCCCTTTTAAGTTCTGAGTTTCACCAAGCCCAAATGCCACCACTTTCTCACCACATATCCGAGTACTCATTATCCACCCTCCTTTGCTGTTACTCAACCAGGGATTGTCCTCTGTCGAGTCACTCTCTCACCTGTCACGGAATAGACTTGCTGATAAGAAAGATGAAACAGAAGCAGCAAGTCTCCAGAACTGTTTTGTTTTTTCTCCTTCCCCCCCTTTTTGGTATGATAAAGGCTGAAACACTGTTATCCATCAAACACAGACTGAAAAGCCACAGAGTCACCATTCGATCCTGAAACCAGTAAGAAAATGAAATTCTTTGATTTATCTACAGCATTTCATAAGTAACCATAGTGATGGTTTGTATACATAACAGAATCAAATCACCAGCTGGTGCAACCACTCACCAAAGTCTTAGGACCTCTCTCACAGAGACTAAGCCAGTATTTACTCAGGTTGGATTTGCAAAGGAGCTTTGGGGCTGTGTAAAACACTGGTTTTATTTTCAGTTTATTCTTGACTCAAGCCAAACTAAAATTATGATAAATTTATATCGAGGATAGCCAAAGTAAAATCCTTAGGCCAAACATACCTCAGGATGCTTAACTAAGTTGTCTGAGAACTGCATGTTCCAATATATGTTTTTTGTGTATTTCATCCATTTTAGGAAAAGAGATGGGACACAGTGTACACCAAAACCTGCATTTTCCTGATATGGCTGATTATGTGGCATCTAAATTTAGCTTGTAATCTCTGCTGAGCAGGACCTCTGTTTCCTGTTTGCCCTTTAATTACTACAGAATATTATGGTCTTGTATAAATGAATATATACTGTTTTGACGCAGTATTTAAAATAACTGTGGACATTAAATATTGCCCATCCATCTGTCAGTGAATAAATAATTTGATCACATTCTCAAAACTTTATTTCTGAATAATTTCTTTTTATTTCCATTTATTTTCATTTTGACTAATGTGTTGTTACACAAGCATAGCTCATCTGTTTGTATCATCATGAATAAGATAAAAATAAAATGGATATTTTTACTGTTTACATGTGTGCTTATAGTTAAATTTAAAATTATCTGTGTAAGCTACTATTTCTAACACAGTAGTGACTAAAAACTGGGACCAAAACTGCAAACACTGAGGTTTGTTAGATTCAAACAAAACAGGTAGAAAAATCGAGTCTTCTGAAGAGGTATGGCAGAGAAAGGCTGGGATAAGAGATATCAGCCCACATTAATTTGACAAAAATCTGAACAAATGAAAGTAAAAGACTTTTCTGGAATTATAAAGAAAGTCTGTAGGAGATCTGGAAATTAAATTGAGGTAATTCTAACTTCTAGTGATTCAAGAAGTTTGCTCTTACTATATTTTCATTGATATCTAAAGGCAAAACCAACCAAACAAAAAAATCCATATACTATCATACAACTGATCTGAGGCTTAGGAGTAAGTGCTTAGCATTTGGTAGGGAACTTTCTCTGTGAAGAAATATTAAGAATGACAGGTGTTGCTTGGATATAATCATATATTGCAGAAAAAGAATTGACAATTCCTACTTTGTTGTGGTAGTCCTCCCTACCAATAAGGTCTTGACTTTTCACCATGTGTATTATGGATTCTCAGATTATCCTGGAATATTTTTTTATCCTTAACTTGCCTGTTCTTTTACTGATTAAAATTACAGATACAACTAAATTATTCCCTAGTCCACATGTTCATATTTGCACTTGGGTGGCAGGTCCTGTTCCAGCTACATGAAAGCAGGAATACTTGTCCCCTGGCTTTGCTTTCGAGGATGAAGCACTTGCATCACTTTCCCCCTGTGACTTCACTCACAAAAGTCACCATGTATGGGGAGCTACCAGAGCACACCATCTTCACTGCTGATGGCAATTATTTACATTACTCCTTTTAACATTGCAAATTGACTGGGTCAATTCAATGAATAGAGAATTCAATTTCTCTATTTCAATGAGAGAAAACATTCCTTTCTGATTATCTGGCCACTACACAAGTCAATGGAACATTCTACTACTTCTTCTGACAAGATGTAGTAAAACCACTTTAGCATTTATTATTTTCAGTTTTTAAAGTATTTTATATAAATGTTAATTAACATTCACAAAAATGAGAATGAATTCAATTTGGAAATGTAATCAAAACCAGATTTTTTTTCTGTAATGCTGTAAATAGGAAGCCTCATATTAGGCACTGTTAAATATGTTGAAATCTCTAAAATAACTCAGTGATTGCTTTCCCAAAGAACCACATACTCTTGGCAGTTTTGGTCAATTAAATGTTTAAAAAAAATTAACTTCTTTAATTAAGATGTGAAAGTCTTTGTATCCTGAGAAGCAATCTCAATTTATTTCAGATTTGCATATTATTGAATCCTTCAATATTTTTTAGAAGCTGAAAATTGTTAGCACATGGTTCTAACAATTTCAGAGACCTACATGAGCAGGATCTGCCATCTCATCCCGTGTGGCAGTTTCTATCTTCCCTCTACATTTTGTTTATAACACTTTTGCAAGTAAATTTGTTTCTTTCTAAAGCTACTGAGGTGCTACTCTTGCTAAACTAAAAAAAGAGAAAGCTCCATTAAATGGATATATGAATGGAGATTTTTCACAAAGGCTCTAGGAACAAAGGTATGTAGTTATATAAAGTCTGTTAAAATATAACTCCTCTGGAGCATACAAGAAGGAAAAGATGACCCTGACAAAAGTGAACAGCACTTACCATAGTAGGGGAACACACTGCAGTACCTGGGAAAGGATTTATCATTTCATGCCTGCTCATGGTTCTGGGCCGCAGTTTCAACTAATTGGTGACTGGGTAGGTTGAAGGTTGGGGGTGGAGGGCTGAAGATTTATATGTTTAAAATCAATTCTATAAACTCAGTCTCCAAAACATTTGAAGAACAGCAGAGTGAATTGCAGAATATTAAATACATTTAAATTGTCTTGACATGGGTTAAAAAGAAGATACAAAGCAGACTCAAATGGCAGCTCCCCTCCAGTGCTGTACCAAATCATTCCTGAGGCTAAAGAGGAAAGTATGTTCTTCTGTCAGATGAGGGTATAGCCCAATTCTTTCAACCAGTTCACTTCATGTACCCATGGCTACACCATAAACAAAGTGCAGCCTGTTAACATGAAACATCTCCCTACCAAATCATACTGTCCTTATTCTAAGTGGCTTGTTTACGGCTTTTGTTTGTTTCTTTTCACTCTTTTGGGCCAAGCTGAAATTATTTAAAGGCTTTTAAGGAAAGTATTTAATATTACTTTTGCTGAAAGGTATCCTCTTGTAGCACAGTCTTATACTCCTCACTGGACTTTGTCTTTACAGTTCATGAGTTCACAGTTAGGTGAGAACTCACTTTGTGATCATAATTTTCTCAAGAGAGAGTTGATCAACCATTCTGCTTTTGTAGGAGAAGAAAAACTGATACTAAGACATAATTTGGACATAATTAAGTGCCTCTATATATCACAGCAATCCAGTGTGCCTGTCTTCCAACACAGACTGATTTCTAGCAGCATAAAACTTATCTATTCTGTTCTTATCTGAGTTCTTACCTATTTAGAAATATCTGGCCTAGAACTAGCCAGTTCCACATCAATTACCAACAACATGAAGTTTTGTAGTCTTTACAGCATTGAGATGTTAGAGCAAGCCACCAGCAATGATATCACCTAATACACTTATGACCTCTGGGGCTGCCAAAAACTCTGTGTAATTCCTGCAGAATTTACTTCAGGTTTTTACTGAATTTTACTGAATTTACTCTGTGCCATTTACTTCAGGTTAATAAACCAGAAGTAAAGAATAGTCACCCTTAGTGACTATTCTTCACTTCTGGTTGTAATCCAAAAGCTTTTTGGGAGGACTACAACACCTGAAGCAGGCAGCTGAGATCTTGCTCTTTGTCCTCTGAAGCACATTCTAGTATATATAGCCTGAGAAGTTATATATAACCAGAGTTCCCCAATCATTCAGATGTTTCTGGGGCATATTATCACCCATTCTTAAAGGGCAACTCTCCAGTGTTCCAAAATAACTTCCTACTCCTTCTTAAGATGTCCCATGACTTTCTTACAGGTCCTACAGCAGCAAACACGAACCAAAGAACAGATTTCAAACTCTATATGCTACTCAGAATAATTCCACCCTTTTCAGAGCTCTGGTTTTATCTTGTTATTGACATTTTGTTAAAAAAACCAACTGTTTCTCCCTTGTTTTGTTTCTATGGCATAAAGTTCTCGTGGGAAAAACAAGTTGTCAGCTTTAAACTGGTACATCAGGATGATTAATAAGCTGCATGTATATGACATAGGAAATTCAAATTCTTGAAATGTTCTTCAAATATTCTTCAAATATGTGGAATTCAGAGAACATACAACTGGGGTTTATTCAGTAATTCAGCTTAAAAATATCAACAAGATAACTGGAAAACTGTATACAAATACAGTTTTCTCTTACACTTTTCTTTTTTGGTCTTGGCAGCTAGGAGGTTTACTACTGGATGGCAAATCCCAGATTGTATGAATTTGTTTTTTCAAGGGGTAAACTCATTTGTATTCAATAGCTCTAAGAGAAAATCACATGGATGGAAGTACAGTGGAAATGGCTATTTTATTAAGATGTAGAGAACAACAGTGCAGTTGTAATTCACTGTGGAATTTCTATATATTTTGTTGTGGAAGTGATGACAAGTTGATGATTTTGCCATAAAACTGTCAAATACAGCAAACTACTAAATAAAGGCATTTTTATGTTGTGACAAAGAGAAATTCAGACTCTTTCCAGTTTAGCTCAAATGCAGCTCTCCTAACAACCAATTATAGCATATAGGTTTTCTTCAAAAATATGAAAACCAACCAACAACAAAAAAACAACCACAAACAAACAAACAAACCACAAAAACAAAATACCTCTTCTAAAGGCATTGTCTATAAATTATTCATATACTTCTGATCTTGTTTTCTAAAATGGTAAAAAAAAATTAAAAGGAACCATTTTGTCCCAAAGTATAATTCTTTATCAAAATAGTCTTCATTGTAATGTTTGTATTTATTGCTATTATTTACAAATTTAATGTAATAAGAATTAATTAACCTCTCAAGTGATATTTTGAGAGTACAATAAATTTCACAAAATTGCTAAAAAAAAATGTTTTACTTTGGTTTATAATCTTGAAAGGAGATTGCTTTGCTACTAAGGGAATATTTCTTCATACTGCTTTATAAATATGAATTTCCTTACCTCCTCAATCACATACACAGCCAGTAAAAATTGCAAAATTGGGATGTAAATTACTAGCAAATTAAAACCACAGAAGGTTTATGCACTGTTACCTCTTGCACATGTGTGAACACAGCAGCAGGAAGGCCTGCTATTTAAAATTTCTTATATTTCCAGAATCTAGCAAGATTTAACAGAGTCTTTTTAATTGCTTTGGTATTTCTGATTGTAAGAGTGTAAATTTGTTATCTCCCAGTGTTTCTATATTGACTTCTTACCAACTTTATGTATTCATACATAAGGACGGATGGAAAATAAGGAATTTTCAAAGTTTAATAACTTTTTAAAATTGAAAATTACTTATAAACCCATTCATTTTAAAGAAGCAACATTTTCAGCAGCAGTAAAGCAAAGAGTTTTGGAGCTGTGATGCATTATAGAGAGAAAAAATGTGATTGTACAGCATATGGTTCTGTTAGAACAGAATGCTTCTGCACTAAAAGAGCAGAGAGGTATGCGGCTTTTTCCCACAACTCTTCCTCAAGACTGAATGTAATTATTATTCTTACATATTCTTGAGTGTGTAAGTTGTAAACAAACTATGATTTAAATAGAATACACAGAGATTTAAATAAAACATTATGTAAACATAACACAAGCTTTACTTTATAGAGCCAAGGTATTTGCATGTAGAATAGATCCAGCAGTTTCATGCAGATAATGAAGGGTGGAGAAAAAAAGTTCAAAGGAAATAATTCATTTGTAAGAGCTTATCTTTCACTACCGTTTTTACTTCATAAGAAAGACTGAATCTATGCAATACTATGACAACTCTCTTGAAAATAATCTCATGATTAGAGACTTCTTTTGCAAATTAACAAACATCTTTTGACTTTTTAAAATTTTGTATAACATCTTTACCTTGTTTTTTTTTTTTATAAATACTTTAAAAAGGAAATAAGGTTTCTAAATATATTTCCAAGTTGAACTTTAATAAACATAACATACGTATTTCTTCAAGAAGTGTTAGCAATGTTAGCACAGAAGCCAGAGCCTTCAGGGTTTATTTTCAATTGATGACACACCAACCCATCCTGTGATGAAGAATGCAGCTAACTCTAGTCTTGTAGAGTACCTGAGTCTAATTTAGTATTTACAATATATCCCTTCAGTGATATTGGCCAGGTGATTGAACAACCTCTTCATACAAATTAGCTCGTCTCATCTTTTTGTTTCCCAAAGTGTGAGATGCTGTGCTTCAGCCCAGGGCGTGCACTGGATAAAGTCAAGTCTATCAGCTCCTACATGAAGACCAGGGCATTGCAGCCCATCACCCCCTTTCCTTCCTGATGGGATCTGATACTTTTGGCCCCTGGGAGTGAGACATTACAGAATGGTGAGGGTGGTACACAGCTGCTGCAGGGGAGCACCAATGTGTCAATACACAGGTCATGAAACAGAATAGATTAAATGTGTACTCATAGCTGCTGAAACATAACCATGGTAACCTATTTGTATTTATATTTGTATTGATATTTGTATTTATGAGGAGGAAGAAAAACTCAGGAAATAGGAGAAAGTCTGTGGATGAAGTAGAAAGAGAGGACTTGCAGCAGGACCCTGGTGCAAGGCACAGATATGAGGGAGTGGACACTCCCTATGGCTTTGAGGAGCACACAAACCTTAGAAAGTGGAGCAGATTCTCCAATACAGGGTTCAGTTCTGGCTGTGAACAAGATTCCCAGGAATGCACTTGGGGACAAGACACTGCGTGCAGCAGGCTGAACTCAGTTAGTGCTGGAGGACAAGGCAAAACACCTGCAGCAGCTGAGAGCACTGCAGAGGGCAGGAGTGCAGTAGGTGAGAGCACACAGCTGGAGACACCCAGCTGGGTTGGGAATAAGGTGCTCCCTATTTCAGGACAGGATAGCACTGTGAAGGGTAACTACAGAGGTAGCTGCAGTCAGAACAAGTGGATCCTGTCTATACAGGTATTCAGCAGGCCTAATTCAAACCAAATAGAGCAATCTCCATCCTCTTCATATGGCACACAAGGAGAAAAAAATCAAGCAATTAAAAATATAAAAATTACTGTTGTTCTTTAGAAGAGATGAGAGTATGTAATTTGTGGCAAATATTCTGAAATACCTTGCCTGCCACATTGTAAAATCCTAGCATCTTTGTGTCCCCAGAAGTATCATGATCTCCTTAATATCCAAAAGCAATAAATACCCCCTAAGTAGTGTTTAGTATTACTAGAATTGTCCGGATATAAACTAAATAAACATGAAAAATCTTCATGTATCTAGTCTGCTGCCTCAGAAAACTGGAACAAAAATGGCTCTGATCATACTCCAAGGTGTGCTTGATAGGATATAAAGGGACATGACCTGCATCTACTGCATCTTAAGTTGTACTTTTGTAGACAAGGATATTGACAACTTCAGCACAGGAAATTAATTCCTAAATCACAGTAAAACTAATTTTTGGTACTTAAAGTTCAAAAATAATGGATATTTTTTGGAATTCTTATAGAAAAGAACTAAGAAATCATCATGTAAAATGTATTTACTGCACTACTAGCCACTGACACAATCTGTAGTATGGTTGAGCTATGATATACTCCTTCAAGATTTACAGTCTGATAGCTGCTCTAGTTTGCTGCATGAAAAAGAAGCATTTAATCTCTCTTAACTGGCAACTTCACTTAAAGTGAAGTGCAGTTTTCCAACAGAACAAAATTCAGTCATGCATACAATTCACATGAGGATATATAGGAATTAATCTTGGATTTTTTTGAAGCCTGCAATTCCTAACTTCAGAAGACTTGTTTCACAATTAAAAATTCAAACATGCTACAAAATACTTATGGGAGTACTGCATGTGTTGGTTTTGAATAAGCACTGTAAAGCTAAAGTATATGTACACAATTCATGTGAGAATTCAAAAGAGTAGGTGATTCTAAAATTAATTTACATGTCCACCAGGAGCAGGTTCTTATGTAGTATACAAGCACTATCCCTTTTTTCTCAAAATTTTAATCATGAAGCTTCTCCTTTTCTATGTAGCATATTTCAATAGCAGTTTAAGAATGTTATTGCTCATAGGATATACTCCAAATATCATTTATATGTGTGACTACCAACAATATGGTACAAACATGCATTTTGATTCGAACATAGTATGGAATGTATGTACCTGATGGATTAAAAAAAAAAGAGATAATAATTATATAGATATATTAAGTTTGTAATCATAGGGATAGAAAAATTTAGCCTACATTTACACCCTCAAAGTCATCAGTTGCAGGGAGCAAGCCTTGGTCTCCAGGCCAGGATGTACAGAACAGTTTGCATCTACCTAAAATAAGTTGTCTCTGTCCACATGCAAAGCACTTGGCCGTGGTCTTCTCTAAGCTCCAGAGCAGACCTTGAGGACCATAAAAAATCCATTTTTTCTTAGTTTCTAGCCCTGAGAATTTGAGATAATAACTGAAGATATACAGCAGTCCATCACAAGGGCTGCTTCTATAAAATGACCTTGAGAGTGTGTTTCATCCTATAGTGAGGGGTATAGGACATGCAAGCTTTCAAGGGTGACAACACTATGTCTTCTATAGGCTTCTACTAAAACTTAATCTACTGATTTTTCCACCTTAGGCACAGCTAGTTGGTTAAATTTGGAAAAGGAAAGCAGAACTGAAGGAATAATACAGAGTAATGCAGAGCATCATCAGACTTGTGCGTCAGCTGAGGGGAGATGAAAGAAGAGCCTGCAGCTGTACTACGGGGGATGGAACTGAAAGCTTCTCACAAGCCTGTGGCTATACTCTGTGAATTCTTTCTTTTTTCTCCTTGTGTAAGAATAAATGTAGTTCTTTATTTTTGGTGCTCACATTCTACATTTTGTACGATTTGTCCTTCCACTATGAAGACAAGCAATATGAAGTTGCAGTGAAAAATCTGAAATATGGGATCACTGACTTTCACTGACATTTCTTCTATACACAGTTTGGAAAAGTCATATGAGAACTGTCACCTGTTGGAACTCTCCTTCTCCTGGCAAAGGCATAAAGTATCTGCAGAATGCCATGCTTATCATATAGGACAAAATTTCCCAGATTTGCTGAAATGCCATATGGTAGCAGAATCACTACTTACTGCGGTCAGTAATTATTGTCCGGGCCTCTTGATTGCTTGTCTTGTTTTTAAGATTTTGTGCTGCAGTTATTAGTTCATCCAGCTGGGGACGTCTTTGCTCCAGATCCTGTAGTATTGCCTAGTTGAACACAAATTCAAAAATAAAATAAAGAAAAAAGCACAAAGAGCTTTTGAGAAGACCACATATAGGGACATTTTTGGTGCAAACTTGATTTAAAGCAAGAAGATTGTTTGCTGTTTCAAATAATAAAAAGAATTTGGTCTAGACCTTCTAAATATTGTTGTTATTAATTTAAAAATACCAAGTATAATTTACAATAATAATTTTAAAGAACATGTAAAACTAAATACAAAGTAGCAACCACTCTACATTTTTAACATATCAAATTATGCAGAATAAGTTATTCTCCTCTATAAAACTATATAGAAGGGCACTATTTTTCTATATCATCTTATAATTTACTGTTTATTTTTAAAAAGAAGATATAAGGGTTTACATTCTTGCCAGATTAGGCAGGCTTTTCCTATTAGCTCATGAATTCTAATAAATTATTTTTTAGTATTTCATGACTGTTTAATTGTTATTTATTGGTTAAAAGCCATTGTAAGACTGTTAAAGTCACTTTTTTCTGTCCTCAGTCTTTACCTACCTGAAAAATAATTAACACTCACAATAATGTATATGCTACTCAAACCAATATATAAAGCCCAGACAATCTGACTAGATAGTAAGAAGTGGATTTAAAGTTTCTCATGGGGAAAAATATGAGCTTTGTGGTATTTAAAAGGCAATAAAAACTAAAATACAATAGCTTTGGATAAAATGAAAATGAAAACTCAAGGAAAATAAGGCATATAAGACTTATGCACATATTTAACTTATTTCAAAGGATTAGGGAAGAGCTAACAAGGAATCAGTGCAATCATTTCTCGATCAGAAGCATCCAAGTATGTCTTTAGAAGACTGACCAAATTCAGACACTTCAGCTACCTATTGTGGAGTTTCCAGAAAATATACTCATTAGATTTCCCTGTCTTAGGAGTTAAAAGTAGCAATACTTATTACATAACTAGAAACTATAAATTTTATTCTACATACAACTTTGAGTCATCAGAACAGTGCAGTGTGCCATCAGACAATCAGTAGGTACACTTTAACAGATATCAAGTTGGCAGCAAAGGCCAGAGAAGGATTTCTATTTTTGAGGCCAGTTACAGAGTCACTGGTTAGATAATCTGTTAGCATTCTCACCTGCCTGTTGATAAAGTGTCTGGAGTATTTTACTGTCTTAAAAGTCTCCTCTCCTTAAAATGTTTTTGTTCTAAATAATCATAGTTGACTTTAAAAAGCTGTTATGCACTGACTGTTCTGGATAGAAAAGACCTGTGAGTCTGATCTTAAATTTGACCCTCCAATTTCAGACTACCATTCATAATTTCCACCAAGTTGAAGGTTACAAATAAAGACCTAATACCATTTTCTGTTTAATGATATTAACAAAAGGGCAGAAGAATATAGCTTTCAGTAACTACAGCATGTACTATAAAAAGCAAACCAAAAGCTCCACAGAGTTTCATTTTGTTCAGTTACAAACTCTTTGGGAAAAAAAGGGTAGTTTTCAAGACACACATCTAGCTACAGCCTGTGAAATTCTTGCTTTTAACTTCTGTATCAGGTCTTTGAATATCTATTATAACTGGCTTTCTAAAGTCATACCCAAAAGCTTGGATGGTATTTTTTCACTTGTATACTGATTGAATTGCAGAGACATGCAGTTAAAACAGCAGCTTGCATAATTAAGCAAAGAAGAAATTTCTAATTAGAAGTCTCTCCTCAGTAAGAGAAATAAAATCTACTGATGCCATTACTATCTCTAGATATTTATGTGCCTTCCAAACTCCATTTTATAAGAAGACAAGTTAATGAGGGACATGAATTTCACAATAGGAAAAGCAGTCCCAGTGCAGTCGAACAGCATCTGTATTGCACATATTGCCAAAATGGACAGTGCAGAAGAACACTGAAACACACACAACAGGCTTAGATAATTCTGTGGCTTCCCTTTCTCTCTCCTTCCCTACCTAGAAATGTTTACAAGAGGAAAAGAAAATTAAATCATTCTAAGGTCTTATGCCAAGAGTGACTCTCTTCCCTAAAGTTTCCTAAATATAATTTTATACCGGACTACACAAACAGAGCGATTTATCTGATCCAGCCTGAGTCTCCAACTAGACTTTAAATGCTGTGGTTTTACCACTACTAAAGAAAGCTGCTGTTATATGTTTCATATAGTAAGAAATGAAGCACTAGGTAAGGACAGCTCAGAAAGGATTTGCTCAGTACCAAAATGAGGAAATGGAGCTGATCTGTGCCCAAGGGCTCACAGAAGGATTTACCCCCAAGACACATCTGCAATTCCTGAACTGGACATTCAGGAAAACCAGAAATGCCTCTTTAAAGTGAGTCTTCTAGTCCTGCTGTTCCCTTGGGGATATAAAAATCTCCTCCTTGTATGGATTATGTGGACAGCCTTCCCTCTGCGATTTCATGTGAATAAAATTATTTTCTTTTGGATGCACAGGAGTGCATTTTTAAAAGTTCAAGAAGGACACTCTTAAACTCTTAAAACTATATACAGATCTGAATATTCTTAGACCTTTTATAAGACAATTATACATAATTATAAAACAGAGTTTTTTTCTTACTCTTACAAAAATCAGGATTTCTCAAATAAATATATTTTTCCTTGGTTTAATTCAAAGTGTCTGAGAACTTTACCCAAGCAATGTCATATTTTATTCAGTAGAATTTTACCAATTACAATTACAAAATTGTTACAATGTTTATTGGTCTAGTTTTACCAGTTTGTACAATCTAAAAGATTTTGCAAATACATGTGCATTCATATATATATATGCACTATATATAGTGCATATATATATATATATGAATGCACATGTATTTGCACATGCATACATAGTGCATATATGAAACCACAGTGGAAACCTGGATAAAAGTAGCTACTAAAACACATAATTTCCAATTCTTCCTGTGATCCTGTAGCATGAAAATAAATAACAACACTTGAGCTCCACTTCAAGTGTTATCATATTCTGTGACTGGATAAACTGATCATGCAAGCTGTTTTTGTGGGTTAATAAAAATACAGCTATTTATGCTAGAAAGAGCAGTGCTTTGAAGAATACAAACTAAAAGATCACTAAGTATGATTTTTGGGAAAAGTTAAAATTGAATAGCTTTAAAGTATTAGCTAGATGATCTAAAACAAATGGACAAAACCCCCAAAAACCAAAATCAGAAGAAATTAATAGCTGGAGAGCATTTTAAAAACTTGTACAAATTCAGCCAAGTATTTAATGTTGTAAAACGATCCTCAACAGAAAACTAAGTGGAAACTATTAGAAGTTACTGCTACAACAGCCATAGGAATAAAAACTCATTAATAGTGGCACCCTGGTGGAGACACAGCAGATGCAACAGACCAGATGCCTCTGATTTGGAATGTCAGCACACGGAAACAAATGTGCTATATAAAAATGGGTAATACAGAAATGAAAGTTATAATTAAACTACTTTCAAAATACATGAAACAGAAATCTATCCAACCCCCATTAGGTCACCAAAAGTACAAGCACAATGACTTAGGAAGTCAGTTAGACTAAAAGTTGTGGGGTTTTTAATAAACAAATTCTTTGCATACTCTACCAACACTTTTCTAGTGCTCTGTAAAGGTACAAAAATGCATTCTCCAGAACATTATGGAACATATTACAATAAAGAAATGTTACTTAATTATAAATGCAACTTCATATGAGTAGGTCAACAGTGAAGGACCACTGACATGCATAGTTGTACAAACACATTTTTAAACCCCGAAAGAGCTTTTCTTTTTCTTCCACATATCTATAAAGGCCAACGCAACGATGCTTGGTGATATCACAGTAATGCATGATAATGAGTAAGGAGATACAGTCATGCAACCTACCTAGAGTTAGAAAGTGATGCTATTCACTTTTAACAATCTTTCCACATTTGCGGATGGCAGCTGCTCAAAAGAAAAATCCAATTTTCAGGTTCCTAACTTTTATGATTTTCTTACACAAAATGGGTGTTGAGGTATGGAACAAATTGTTCAAGTCAGCAACTGAAATAACTTGCATAAAAATTGCTAAAAAATAAACTGACAAACTGAAACAGGTGAAGAGTGACAAATTCTTGATGGGACTTCAAGGTTTGAGACCGAGAATTAAAATATTTTCTGGCTTTATAATATACAGCCTGCATATTTGACACTCTGGGCATGCTAGTTTCTATATATAACAGGATCTTTAAATCTATCCAGTCTATTTTTTTTTCTTTTTTTCTTGACTTTATGGCAAGTGCTATCAAAGTGAAGTAGCTGAATTACAGGATGGTACCAAGACTTAGTAATTGACTAATTGTCTACTAGTGCTCATTAGGGGTGTTCACTCTTTAGTATCTGAAGAAATCTTTCCCACACAAAGCGAGGACTTTCCATCTCCCTTTGCTGAACTCAAACATATCAACAAGAGTTAAGGTTGCTGCTTACATGTTTCCAGTCAAATATAGCTTGTTATCTACTTTATACTAAGTATAGGAACGTTAATGGTGAGTGAGCCAAAAAATTATATTTGGGCAAATTAGCAATTTGGATTTTTGCTCTTCCATGTTAAAAGCAATCTGGAAGCACTTTTTATCAGTAAAAGCCCATGGCTGAAGACTTAGACTCCACAACTGTTTGGGATGATTTGTTTTGGCCCACTCCCAACCTTGTTTAATGAAACAAACCAGTGAACCACAAGAGCAAAAATGGATGATTAATGCAATGTGAGAATGTAAGGGAAAAGGAAGATATATTTCTTATCCTGTGAAGCTATTTGCTCCTCTGAACTAACTCACCATGATATCCTCAGAAAAAGCATAATTCCATTAATTAGTTGTTAGGAAAATTATTTGCTCATCTTTTGGAAAAACTTTAGAATCTAAAACTTAAATTTAAACAAAAAATGCACTGATAACTTTGAAAATGTATAGTCAAGACAACTTTTACTTAAAACAACTAAATTTCTTGTGGCTGATTTGTTCTCTAAATAAAATGTGTTATATACACACACCTAGAAAGAGAGAAAGCTTTGGAAAAAACTTGCTAACAATTTCAGAAAATGAAGATATGTAACACCTACAATTCATTTACATAATAAAATTGGCTTTGTTAAGATATTCCTCCCAAACACAATTTGAATTTGTTTTCTTGTCACTAAGCAGGAAGAGAATACGAGTGAAAATGGTCATTTACATACTCTCTATATTTAAACATAAAATTATGAAACAATAAAAGCAATATAATGCAGAGGAGTTTTCTCTTTTGAAACAACTTTTCTTTTGACTATTAACTGTTTTCTGTTTTCCCTTTAAAGCATGCACAGTTTTAGGAAAATACAAGGATCCAGAGCAACTATTTAGCAATGCTGATGGCTGATTGGTGCCTGCCAGTGAAATCAGAACTTTAACAGACGACACACTATGAGTTTGATATTTCCCGAGAGCTTTATGCAGTCCAAGTTTTCCTAAGCAAGTACTTTTATGTCCACTTAGGGCCACCTCAAGAACTGCCTCAGCAGCTCTCATAGCTGTCTGAGGGAATGTATCAGCTCCACCAGTGACAGCTTATCAGCTGCTGCATGAGATGCATGAAAAAGCATCCCAGAACGTTTTGTGAGGTTTTTTTGTGACATTCACTCATTCAGTTATGTTGGCGGCATTGTGAATGTTCCTTTACAACTTAGGAAGCCCCGTTCATTCCAGGAGGTTATGAAAGCAAGGTGTGCAACATGCTGTTGATGCACACTAATCAAACCAAACAGAACAGGAATAATTAATTTGAGTCTCCTCGTGTTGACCATAAAGGATGGTGATGGTAAGCTAAGATGATGGAAAAAGGTAAGGTGATGATGGTGGTGGGAGCTGGAAAAACTCTCTCCCTCTCACCCTGCTCCCCATTTATTTGTCTGTAGGAAAGGGCTTTGGAAGCACATCAAGAGGATCAAATCATCAGCAGCTTGCTCATTATAACTGAGATAACTGAGATGCCTTGATGGACTGCACTGGAGTCCATCCAGCATACAGGATGGAGAAGATGGAGAGGAGACCAGAAAAAGATTACAGTGTAACATGGCTTGTGAATGAATCATTCTGCAATAAAAGGAATTTGCTGTATTGTAGCTATTGCCAGGGAAAAAAAAAGAATAAAGCTAGAGATGTATCTGTAACAAGTAGAACAACATTTAAAGATTTGGGTGTTTGGCTATAATGAGATCCATTCCACTAGAATGCAGTGATAATTCACATGTAAGAACTGAAGACTGAAACAGGATTAAAGCCCTAACAGTAAAACTGATGTACGTGAACTGTGTGTGGAATTACAGCCTCTTGACCCCAAACTATGTGGCCATCGAATATTACTTTTTCTGCAGTAAAGTATTAGCATTTAAACAACCAGGCAAAACTATTCCAGGGTATCTGATGTCCTTTCATCCCACTAAATAACTTAATGGATGAGAACTGGTGTTAGGAGCTGCAGAGCTTCCCCAGTTTCTGTTTCAGTCAGCAGAACTGAAATCTCTCAGTGCACAGCTGCCATTTGTGGAATGTGAATTTGCAAAATTTACTACTCTTTCTTTTTTATAACTAACGGTTTTTCAAATTAAGGGCCTTTCCAATGCACTTAAAAATGTGAATTACCAAGGACACTGAGGGCAGATGCTCTGTTTTTCAAGGCTTAAGCTTTAGTCTTTTCTGTAGAGGCTTTTTTTTTTTTGGATTATATACTTATCAGTTTGTCACATTTTTAGACAAAAGTAAAATAGTATTGAGTAGACACAATTTTATGCTATGAAGATAAGAAACAAACAGATATTTTTTGCTGTTTTTTTTTTTTAATTTAAGAAAATAACTAACATTTTATGGACAAGGAAAACTAATATCTTGACTAAAGATGCTCTACAAATTCTCCAATTTTATGCTTCAAAAAAACTCCCACAGAATGACTTCATCACTTCATCAGTTTCTACTGGATCTTCTGGAAATTTTTGGTTACTTTTATTGGAAGGCTTCTTCAGTAATAGCAAGTGAATAATAATTAAGGAGAGTAAATGTATTGGCACAGCATAAGTTGACAGGTGAGTTTTTCTTTAGGACCTTAGGAAACTAGATACTTTTCTCAAGAAAAGTATGAAATGAAGAAGAAGGATTTATTCTGGTTTGTTTGGCTTTGCTTTTGAAAAAGAAAACAAAACTGTTACACAATTTTTTCTTATAGTGAACTTAATATTATTTAGCTCTGTGTGTGTAGGTAGGGGGCAGGGGAAAGGAAAGGTGTTTCTAATTTACTCTATCTGATAAGAAATGTTGGAACAATTCTGAAATAGCTTTAGCCTAACTCTAGTAAGGTGGATCTTTATTCACATCTTATTCATATCTCATTGTCATACCAAAAGATGAAGTTACAAGCCTAATTTTGTTACTTAAACCTTTCTGGTATATTTTGACAGGTTTTGCTCTAAGAACTACACTTTATTTTTGTCTCTATGTCTATTGGTTTTTTTGGTTGCACTTGTTTCTTTGATTTACTTCTAGTTTTTATTCCTCCACGTTTCTGTTGCTATGTACTTAATTGCAGTCAACAATAATACAGAAGGTAAAGGTGGAAACCTGAAAAATTCTGATGTTCATATTTTGTTGACAGCAAAGGAAGGAAGGAAATGTAAATATGGCTCCCTCAGCCTTTCCTCATCAGAGGGATGCTCCAGACCCTCATCTTTCTTGCCCTCCCCCTTTACCCACTCCAGAATCTCCAGGTCTCTCTTGTCCTGAGGAGCCCAGAACTGGATCCATCACTGCAGACGCACTCATCTCACTGGGGCTCAGTGGAGGGGCAGGATCAGCTCCCTGACCTGCTGGCACTGCTGTCCTAAGGCACCCCAGGCTACCCTTGGCCTTCCTGGCCACAGGGGCACACACTGAGAGCAGCTGTGTCACTGATGCCTTCTCCTCTGGAAAATATATAAGGGACCAAGAATTGGCAGCACCTCTCCTTCCTGCATTTCCAGTGAATATCGTTGGGAAGGCTGGTGGAGAACACCTGTCAGATTAAAGCACATATTCACAAGAGGCAGGTGAAGGAGGTTACTGCCAAGATGGGTCCTGGATTTTATATTTCTGCAGAGTAGGTTGGAAGGGCTTCCATTCACAGGCAAAAGCCAAAGCAGAGGAGCACAGCAAACAGCACTGTTGTAGAGGTGAGCAGCAGCACAGCTGGGCACGAGTGTCAAGGCTGTGCTGCACCTATTTTATGCAATTATGCCTCATTTTAGACTTTTCTGTCATTTTATGGTTCTGCCCTTGGTTAATATATCTTGCTGCAGAGAGTTAATTTGCTCATGCTAAAAGCTACTGAAGATAGTTTCCTGATAATACAATAATTATTAGCTATGGAAACAGTAGCATTGAAAAGGTATATTGGCTGGAAATTGAAGACAATACTGTTTAAACAGAAAAAATGCAAATTCTCAGTAGCCAATATGTTTAAATACAGAGCAAATCACTAAAGAATATAAGAGACTATTAACAGAACTTTTAATTTATTTTTTTTAATAGACACAGTTTGGAAGAGTAAGAAGATGAATCTCTATGTAAAATCCCATGGACTGGTTTCACATATAGTATTTGAACATACTTGCCCTTTCTGACCTTGAAATCAACGATTCAAAATTGAACTCCCCTTTAATATCAGTTTCTCTGAGATGAATTTTCAACATTGGTTTCCTCAAATCAGTATCAGTCCTACTTGGACCCCCTTCCTCACACAGATATAATTTAAATATATTTAAGCGATTTCTGACTGAGAGCAGTGTTTAAGCATAAAGTTAAGCAAAATACTGGAGGTATTTCTTGTTCAGACAAGAACTCTTACTATGAACAGTTAATGTATTTCATCTGTAAACATTGCTTGGGGCATAAGGTACACACACTGATTAGGAGCTTGCAGAGGAGCCACACAATGCTACTCAGTGGAAGAAAAATTAGCATTTTTCTTTTTCAGAAAATACAGTTTTATTATCTGAATTACAGTTTCAGGAATGAATCTGATATAAACACAAAAGAAAGAATCACTGATAAAGCAGATTGACACTACAATAATAAAAGTAGGAAAGAACAATTTGCCTTTTATGTTGATTCATGTATACATACATGGCAATACGCAAGCAGGAATAGATATGGAATTTACAGGGGGCCTTTGTAATAACAAAGATGGAATCAAATGAATTAAATTCCAAAATTAAGAACCTTCCTCTGATTTCTATTCTGTAACTGAGGAGTAACTGAGGAGGGGCAATAAGCTTGAGTATCACAATCTGGTCAAAACAGAAGAGGATTTCTTGAGATAATATTAAAACACACTTATAAATATAATAAATGTTCCTGACAATATTAAAGGTCAAAATGAAAATATTCTTCTCTCTTATCTTTGTTTGGAAAAATTGACATTTTTTCCACAAACAAGATTATCTGTGCATTGGAAACTATTGTTTTATTGTTTTATGGCTGCAATTCCCTTGCTTTAGAGGAAGAGAACTTGTTTTTTAGCCACTCAAATTTTTCCTGGGATACTGGAATGAAAATAGGTATAAAACTGTATCTTGCAGTGTATTTTTATTTACACTTAGTTCCTGTTATGCTTGTAAAATATAAACATTTTATAGACAAGGTATTTCTACAGTTCCAGAAAGAAATAAAGTTGCCAGGCTTTTGATAGACAGCTCTCATGTTCTTGTTCTCCCATGTACTACAAAAGATGAGCCTCAGTTTAACAACAAACTGTACTGCACACTGCTTTGTGTAAAAAATTCTGACCACATTCACGAATTCACTATTTGCAGTTCCATAATGGTGTCAGTCAGGCTGGAAAATAACTGAAGATGGAATGACTGTACATCATCCATCTTTCTGGTGCTGCTTTTCAACAGGAGAGGCTTTTTTGTTGTTTTAAATTCACAGACCTCAATTCCTAAACCCAAGGGCTTATGGCACTGGCTGCTAACAATTCACTGGTAAAAAGTGGTCCTCAACTTGATTTTCAGGTTTACACTGAGCAGTAATTTTCCAATGCCAATAAGGTGTTTTTTCACATTAGTAGCACTGACAGATAATTTGACACGAAGTACAGTACAGAGAAACATATAAAATCCTGGAATAATAATTTTCAAGTTTAACATACCTGACAACGTGGCCTTACCTGATATCTGATATTTTCACTTTTTACACACTAAATTAGGAAGGTACAAGAAAATGCCATCCCATATAGAGGATTATGCGAGGATTGATGCAGTCAGTTCTCCAGGGGGGAGAACCCAAATTAACTGGGAGGCTGTTATGATGCATCTGGACCCTGTCTCCTGCTCTCCCCCTCCCTGTTACCATAACAAAGTCAGTTACTGAAAGGCCATATTGGGAGGTGGAAACAAGAGCTCTCAAATGTGTTATATTTTAAAAAATTAATGATTTGTATCTCCCTATGGAAATGCTAGATTGTGACAAGCAGTTTTTCAAGAGCTGAATCCTGGAAGGACTCCAGACTGAGGTCACTGGTTTTTTACAAATAGCAGCCTGCAAAACTGGGAGCTATTTTACAGTCTATGGAACTGAAAAATGTATCTATCTTGGCAATTTTTTCTTATTCAACTTTTTGACCTTATTCCTTCTTTTCTCTTCAAAATTATCACATATACATATGCAGACACATTTCTTTCCAGGGACTTTTTCCACCAGACAGTAAGAGTTATTTTTTTAGTGAGAACTACATTTGAAAGCAATTTTTTTTGTCAGCTATTAATTATTAACAAAAGAAAACTGATTTTAGGAATCAACCATTTCTTTTGCTTCTACTTTATCCCTCCAAAGTATCCTTCTAAATACCTACATTCCAAGCACTAGAAAATACAAAGATGTAAATTGTAGCCACATCCAAGGGATTTGCAGAACTCTCTAGAAACATGAGCTGAAACAGGAATAAGCAACTTCACTAAGAAACTAAAGAGAAATATTACGCATAAGACTGAACAGATGCCATTATCCTGTGGTGCTGATGAACCAGCTAAAAGCAACATCAGTTTATTTATCCCTGACAGCATAATATATTCTGGCTAAAAACAAAACAAACCCAACAAGTTTAAGGGATGTGCTTTAGCATGTCCTTGTACTCTGTATCAGCTCTTTCCTCAGAAAGGGTCTCAAGGGCTCTGGAGGTGCCACTGGCTGCCCATTTCTAGTGGCAATGATGCCACCATGCCAGCTTATCCCCATGTCCTTCCTTTTGCTCTCAGCCTCTGCCTCATGCCAGGAAAGGTCAGAGGACAGGTGTGACAGGGACACAGCTCTGAGAAAAGGGAACAGAAGCAAGCTGCCAGTGGAAATGCGAAAGGGCTGGGCTGCCTTACTGAAGATGGGCAGGGGAGGAATGGAGGATGGCAGTAGGTTACAGATACCTGGAGTTACACATTGTCATTTTAAATAAGGTGATATTGAGAGTGAATGCCAAAGAAATGTAACACCAATAGGAGAGGTGTAGGACATTAAAAATGTAGTAATAGAGATGATGTGTGGTCAAAAATTTTAATAATTTTTTTTCTAAACAGATTCCTAACAGTGGAAAAGCTGCTGTGATATTTTCTTAGTCAGTAGCCTTAGGTGTAGATTACTATGTACAAAAAGATGTTTTAACTTTGAATATAACCCCTATGTTTCTTTAAAACGAAACAAAAATAACCCAAAGTCAAATGTAGTTCTGAAAAACTGCGAAGACTGTAATATCTTTTAAAAATTTAGTTTTCTTTCAGACTTTAAGTACTCACTGCTGCAGATGTGCAGGCATTAAGAGATAACAAATAATTATAACAGATTCACCATGTACGCCAAGGTTGTTCTCTGGAGGGTTGGTGGTTTATATTTTCTAATGTCACCATAGATCAAAGGAAAATGTTTCACTGTCTTCCACAGTGTAAGACATTGCATATGGAAATCAGATCATACAAGTTACTGTCATGGAGGAATGTTCTCTACCATAAACAACTAAAGTCATGTAAGAGCTGCATTAGGAGAGTTTTTTTAGCACACAATTGCTGAGAATTTCTGGCTGAGGGCATGCTTATTGAATTAACTCCAAATCAAATCTCTGTCCACAGATTAAGAATCCCTTAAACCCCAAAAAGCCACGAAGCATGAGCATACTCATTACTCATACTGAACAAAAAAAAAAAGAGTAAAAAAAAAAAAGAAAAAAAAAAAAAGAGTAGCAACTTCAGCACAACATCATTAGCCCAAGACTTTGGGTACCCAGCTCCAGGGTACTACTGAAAATAGACACACATCATACATTCCCTGGGAGAGTGAACAGTAGTTTCTGGACAGCTGTACCCACCCTGCTTCCTGAATCATTCACCTCTCACCTTAGGAAGGTGAATGCTTCAGGCTGAGCACAAGCTCGCTATGTGAAGGCAGGTGTAGGAAGGGTGGGAACAGCAGGGTAGAGGCCTGAGATAGAGGGGCTGGAGGGACAGGAAAAGCAGGGATATGAAAGAGAGGAGCCAAGTGATGTTTGAGGCACACATTCCAGAGAGGCAGTCAATCCTCAGTCACCTATGGGTGAATAAACCCCAGTTCTGGGCTACACACAAGACAGGAAAGAAGCTGTACAGCAGATCCAGTAAAGAACTACCTTAGGCCAGATAGCCTTAAGTAAGGCACACAGAGCATGGTGTGAACACAGCTATGTGATTTCTGGGGCCAGCTCAGCACTACAGAGCCTTTCAGGAGTACTCTGAGTTAATGAGATCTGATGAGTCTCACCTGGCTGAATACAAGACCACTTACCTGCATCTGCTCTCCAGCTTTATCTCATTTAAAACAGCTGCAGTGAGCCAGTCTGTGATGGAGACACACCCACAATATTGCAGTACTACAACATCTGTGTGTGTATGTGTGTGCACAGGAGAGAAGGAGGTCAGAGTCAAACCTCCATTGCTGTATATTCCATGTAATTTTCTTCGAAAAAGCACAGTGGGTTTGGAAAAACTTCATGGAGCAGCCTGAGGACATCTGCACTAACTGACCATAGTTTAATCTTGCATGTATTTCCTACCATTCTTGTTGGAATATTTTCAGATATTTGTTCACTATTTCAACCTCAAAGTCACTGCTTAGTTAGGCTGTTGTTCAGAATTTGCTGTTACCAATCCTTCTAACTACCTGATAATTTATTTTGATGGTGGTCTTCATTATATCTTCTACCAAGAAAGGAATATGTGCACCTAAAATGTAGATATGTATGTGTACATGCTTACACAGATGTATATATACAAGCAATATAGAACAATAGCCAATATTTGGATAAGGACTACAACCATCACAGAGTCTAAACATATTTTTTTACTATTATCCACAGTGTTTGTTATCCCCTTATGGAAACAAGAGTTTCAAATCTATAGCTCATTTCTCTTCTGTAATGTTATACAAGATGTAGATTATTCTTGCAGATGCCATAAAGTCGGTAAACTTCCTTTGCTTCAATATTTTTACCCAAACAGAATAAAGCAGTCACTGAAACTTTTGAAGTGAGTCTCAAAAAAGGTTTGTTCTAGCACTAATACTTATGTTAACAGCTTCAGGGCAGAAGGTCTCTGTGTGAAAGACAATAAACAAACACTGCTAACTTTGTTATTGGTGTGACATCGTTCTTATCTAACTCAATATGAATTCTGATGTGACAGCTCATGAATTTCAGCTATAATACTCAGGAACTGGCTCAAGAAACCTTGTGGATATTAGTAGTTATATTTAAGGGCCAGCAATGCATGAATATACCTCTCTTTTGAAAGAGGCTTAGAAAACTACCCAGGAAATTCTAGGTGAATTATTCCTAGCTCATTTCGAGAACATATGATTAAACAACCTTTGAGAAGGGGAAATAGTAACAAGTAATACAGCAAGCCATTTATCAAGAGTAAAGAATGAGAGGGCAACTGCATTTCTCTTCATCCAGAGCTGTTAGATTTATCAATAGTGAACCATAGGTAGATGTTGTGCCTGATGTCCACAGCAAGGCTTCCAATACTGCCTATGTGATGTTACCACAATCAGAAAATTTGAATGTAAATGGAAATGAAACTGATGGGAAAAAACCCCATAACTTGAATACACTCTATAGGAAGGCAATATCAAGTGAAGCTACGTACAGACTTGTCCTATGTCTGATATTAATCACTAATATTGGTTGATGGAACAGAGCATAGATTTTTTATATTCACAATGATGCAAAAACCAACCAGCAGCAAGAATGTGAGAAGAGGAATTCAATTGAAAGCAATCTCAAAAAAAATCCTGAGAAATCAGTAAATCCAAGGCAGTAAAATAACTAGCTGGGAAACTGGATTAGCATTGGAATGGGCTGCAAATGGCTGGACAGATGGTCACTAATCTAGAAACAAGGGTAGAGATTTTAAGGAGCAGGATTTGTTTAGTCTAGAGAAAATTGAACTGAAGTACCACCCTTCAAGTATATGAGGTTATTGCTGAGAGAGAGTAAACTGTTCTCAATTTTCATGGTGGTCACATAATTGGCTTAAATTGAAGCAGGGGACATTAAGGCTGGAAACAAACATCTTTTGACTGCCAAGGATTGCTAAGTGGTGGGAAAAGAATTCTGCAAAGATACAGAGAACAAAAAATCTTATGGAGCAGGTTAGACAGAAACTGGTCAGAAATTATCTGTCTAGTTGATCCTGCCTGATACAAAAATCTGGACTGCAAAGAATTTCAAATCTCCTTCAAGACCTTTTTAGTATACTTACCATTTGTGGAAAAAAAAGCCAACCACAAAACCAGCACAGAGAATAAACAGAACCCTGGGCTAATTTATAGCCTCATTTCCATAGAACTTTTAATGTTGGTTGGAATAAAAGCATGTTCATCTGCATTTCTTAGAGCTAATACTCTTTTAGTTTTTATTTTGATTACTTGATAACAAGGAAGAAAGACAGAATGGGAAGGATGGGAAACAGTACCTGGAGACTGTCTAAAATGAGACTGCCAATAATAAGAACAATTACTAAATTATTTCTTCCTCAAAGTTATCTCAGATATTAAAATTGGCCTATCTTTTGCATTGCAGTTTCTTTGTAGTGTGATATTTTTTATGGAATGACAGTGCAAAATTGCAGGCTAGCACTTAATTTTCTCTATTTTTAATTCTGTTAAAAATGCTGGCCTCAATTTCTTAGCTAAGACATGAAGGGCTTGTTTTACTTTAGCTGACATATAATTCCTCAGAAGTTTGGTGACAGAATAATAATAAAGTGTGCACTGTAACATACAGATGCAAATAATACAGGAAAGAAAGGCTGTGTTGGTGTTAGAGTCCTATTATATACCAAAAAGTACTTCAAAATAAGACAAGAATAATAACCTAATCTAAAAAACAACCCAGAGATTATATTCCAGGCCTGAAGAATGAGATGGGTCTATAATCAGGAGTGACACAACCTGCCTGTGGGGAGGCAAATCTGAGAGGCTGCAAGGGCAGGAGTTGTGACCTGTGCACAGCTTCAATCCTACAGCTCCAGCACTAAGATTTGAAACTGGTGTCCCACAGCTGCCATAGCTTTTTGTTAGAGAAACTCCTGGGCTTCTTTAAAGTTAAAGTTTTAAAGTTTTAACTTTAAAGTTAAAAAAAAAAAAACTTTATATAAATTTTTTTTTATGAAATCCTTCAGGAACAAGTTTCAGGAAACCTAATGACGTTACATACAATAAAACTTTCACTCCTGAATGTGTATTTCATTTAAAGGCAGAAGACACTGGGCAGGAGTATGCTGCATTATTGTAGTAGAAACTGCTTTAGAACAGAAAAAACCCCGTATTTATTTTCATAGCAGGTACTGACTGTATAGATCTTGCTCAAAGGATGTCATGAGGGCCAAAAGAATCAGCAGTTTCAGAGAGGGATTAGACAACTTCGTTGAACAATAGGCTGGGAAACAGATGCTGCGGGACTCCTGATGTCCCAAATCCAAGAGCTGTGGATGCTGTGGATGGGGCAGTACAAGAATAACATTCAGTAGAAGGCAGCCAGGCTGATACATTCTCCCTGTTCAGCCTGCCCTAATGTCACCACCAGAGACATTTTCCTGGGTTAGACAGAAGAATGATGCTTTGACTCAGTAAAGTATTGTGCCCTCAAGTGTGATAAAACCCTCTTTTAGGCACATTTAAAACCCTCTTTTAGGCACATTTAAAACTATTTGGTCTTGGATTTGTTATAGCTCCATAAAATACAAATTCTGTAACCTAAAATATGGAAATATCTATTGCAAATAGAGAGTTATGTGAGATGCAAAATATTTATTAAGAGCAATGCTGTCCTCATTCAAATTTATGCCAAATCCTATACAAGATTTTTTCTTTTTTTTTTCTTCTAAATTATAGGGAAATCTGTAGTGTTATAAATAAATCTTCTTTTAGTAGTAAACAGGAAGAGTTTGATTTGTTACTATGTTGGCATAATATAATATTTATATTACTAATACATATTTTCTAGCTGCTGCTAAGAAGAGTCTCCAAACACTTGACTTTTAGATAAATCAAGGAATTAAAAAAAAATTGTAAACACAATACATATTAAAATGCTTTCCATTACTGTATCATATTCCAATTATTTAGTCATCAGAAATTTCCACTGAAATGAGAAAGTCTGAAAATGTTGGCAAGATTGAGACAATATGAATGGTTCATCTGAGAATTCCACTGCATCTCCCTTTAGGGAGTAAAAGGGCATAAATTCCCCATGTCTGAAGAGATTGCTCCCAACTACAGCAAGGGGGAAAGGAGACACATCCTGACTCCTTGAACCATGTTGCAGAGCAACACATCAGGCAGAGCAATACAAATCTGCTCCTCACTCAGGCAGTGTGGCTTGGAACTTTACAGCATAGACCAAACCCACTGAATCAAAACCACTGATAATGCACAAGACAAACTTCAAGAATTGTAGATTTCATAAAGCATGTTTCACAGAAGGAATAAGCATGTAACAAGTAAGGAAAGGCTGAAAATAAGTAACTCTTTTCACCTGGCTCTTACACAGACTAGCTTATAATCAACCCTCTCATATATATTTTCCCTAAATATTCAATACTGAATACCTAGTGATGTTTCTTACAAGCAAAATATTACTTTCTTCCTGACCGACTCAAAATAAGATCTCTGTATTGGGAAGGACATGCACATTCTCTTATTAATAGACTTTGTTACTCCTGTTCATCACTCCTGAGCTGTGCAAAGAAGCCATTATCACCAAATTACAGTCTACAAAATGCATGGAATAAAAACTAAGGTGATTTGGATGGAGACAATACAACACATTATATCCACAATGTATGTTGAAAGCTTTATTAAGCAAAGTTGTAGGGAAAGTCACATATCTTCTTCCTCTCTTGGCTGTCACTTTATCTATTTCATATGCTCCATTACCTCTGCACAAGCCCAGGAGGTGTTTGCACGTAATAGCATTTCATTCTTGATTGAATTTACACTGAATGTTGCCTGCCTATTATGCATACATATGATTCTGCATTTTATCACCCCTAAAAACACATTGTGAACCCCATGCAGTAATTTGGGAAACATCCCTTACAACCACATCTTTAAAAAAGGCTATTTTTAGCTCCCACAGATGCAGAGACACTTTATCACATTCAAGAAATCTTTCTGCAAATGTTATTCCTGAAAGGGACATAATTATGATGCATTGTGCATGTTGTCATTTTGAAACTGTGCACCAAAGTAGCCACTGCAAGTAGATTAATGTCAGAACAGATAACAGTCTCCTCTCTGATGGCCAAATGGTCTGGAAGACTGAGATAACCCATCTAACATTTCAGTAGCAGGAAACAAACAATCATTTTTGCTATGATCTGCCCCAATTTTGTGTCTATGAATAAGAATTACAAATGATTTTTTCATTACTCAGTGAGATATGCCAGGAATTTGTATTGTGGCTAAAATATGATCAAAACAATTAATGCATGTTAGGTTTGTTGGGTTTTTTATAATAGAATCTACAGTGTCTAAATAATATTTTAAGAGATATGAAGATGGGATCCCTGTCCTGCACAGTTTGCAAGCCTCTTCCTTAAGAACTCATCTAAAAAAGTGTCCACAGATTATGGCTTATTGACAGTTATCAATGGCAAATGAGAATAAGGCAGAAAAGATGGCAAGGATAATAAAAATCTCTGCATCTGGGTCATGTAATTTGATGTATGATTTGTTACACATTATAAACCTAATTTTTCAGAGGCAGTGGGTATATAAACCAGCAAAATTTCAAGTTTGTTCTGAGGAATATACTTTCCTTTCTTTTTGAACATATTATGGTCAGCAACACACAGTCTGTAAGAGTGGACAAAAATATCTGGGAACATCTTTTGAACTCCCTGCCTCTCACCCTCTCCTCCTTTTCCTGTAAAATCCTGTACACACAGTCTTGTATCTTCCATTCACTTACTAAAATAACAAAAAAAAAAGAAAATAAAAAAATCCCAAAAAGCGTTTTACATTTTCATGGACAATTCCAAAGTAGTGAGTTTTCTCTGAGTTGTAAATTGAAATTTAGTTAATATGTTTCAAAATATTACTCTCTTCTCTCCCATAGGGGTGTAAATTCAACCAGTTTTCTATTATGGAGATCTTAATTTTAAATAATGTTTTCAGATTTTTTTTTTTGGTGTGATTACTTTTAAGTGGTTGAGTTGTTTGCATTAAACCATACCAAATTAAGAAAGTAAAGTTTAAACATTAAGAATTACTGTATAGAAAAAGATCACTTTCCTAGATGTCCTTGTCAAACAGAAATGGAATGACATACAGAGATGTCTGCATTTTTAGAGATATTTAAGACCGGTGGAATAATTTAATTGAGAGAACTGAGTATTAAGAAATACTAAAAAGTACACCAGAATATTTCAGAATTGTAACAGAATATTTTCCTGGATCATTGGTAATGTGCCAGACAGAATTGTGGCTGAATCTGTTAAAAAAAAATCTTACATTTCTCAATTAATTTCTCATGAAAAGCAGCTTTCCACATGGATGTGGACACTTAACTTTATCGAAAAGCCTCTAAAAATGAAAGTTCTTATCAAACATAATAGAAATTGTTCTGAGAAAATATAGTCATAGTATAACTATTTCCATCTCTCATTACCTGAACTTTACTTCAGTGCAGACCATAAAATTAGAACTAAAAACTAGTTTTAACATTTAACCTCTATGGTGCTTAGCAGTTATTTCTGAATTGTTTCAATGAACCTCTTCCCAATTTTCTGATTTTCTTTTTCTTTCCTGCCCAGAACAGCAGACAGGCAGCAGACGGGAGGAGCACCAGCAGACAGAACACTGGCAGCAGGTTGCTGCCCAGGAACAGTTTGTCATGGTCCACCCTTACAGGGACTGGCATCCTCTGTGCTGTGTTGCATTCCTAACAGTGCATCCCTCACAGGCAAAATTCAAATGAATTTGGAAAAGAAAGGAAAAAAAAATCTACAGAGGCAGATTGAAATGAAGTCAGAATGTCTCCAAGGAGAAGCATCAGTAGCAAAGCACTAAAAGATCATCATTTTCTGTTGAGTATTGTTAAAAAGTGCTTGTTTTCACATTATTTTTAATAATCCATTACAACTCTTCTGAAGTACAGGGAACTGGAAATGAGTCCTGCTGTTCATTCTTCTCTTTCTGAGATAGTACTAAAAAAATAATCTATTATTTATATGGTTTTTGTGCTGAAAATGATAATTACAGTGAAAAACTCTTATTGTGCAATGGCAGTAGAAGGAAAGAGGGTTCAAAATGATAATATAAATGGTGATTTACCCATCATTCAAAACAGGATGAAGAATCATTTATCCTATATATTGTTTAATAGCATCCTTGAGGATCAACTCTACAGCAAAGCCTAACAATGATCACATAACCCATGGAATTCAGAAATGGGTGTACAATGAAACATGAAGTCAAGAGAACACATTTTCTGTGAACCCTAGAGTGGAAAAGTCCCAATTTTCTCATAATAAGAACTAAATGCTTTGTATTCTATGCTAAGAGGTCTCCAAAGGCTGTCCTGTTATTTTAATTAAGATTTGTGATTTAAAGATTGGCTAATGAAAGAATTTCAAAGGAATTGAGTAATGAGCACCCAAGGAAATGAAAAGTCATGTGCACATTTCCCTTAGATTCCACTTACAATTCTGGCTTATGTATAAACCATTCTAATTACTAGAGACATACAAAATTATTAAATTCAGATGAAATCCATCATAATTAAGTAAAATAGATTAATCACACCTTGATAAGAAATATTGGGAAACAAAATTAATAGAAACATAGACACTAATAAACAAAATGAACTAACATGACTGAATAGAAATTTAAATATGAAAGATATTCCTTAATCTCAGCATATTTGGCTAGAAAGAATCAAAGAAAGATACTTGTAAGATATCCTTCTCAGAAGGCAGGTGATGTTTGACCTAAATACTTCTGCAGTCTAGCAGGAAGAGGAGGAGATGGGGGAGGGAAATATGGTGATATTAAATTTGCATATACTAATCTAGATAAAAAACAAGAGCATTTCTATGTTACAAATTTTTCTCCTTCCCTGAATTTTTTGCACTTCACCAAAACAGACTTTTATACAGCTATGTCTTAGAGAAGACAAACTAAGAGTCTTGCAAACTTTTCCAATTCAAGAATTACATTGGTTTTCCTACCCTTTCCTCTCCACCTACATTTAATCCATCTTTCTTGTCTTCTCTTAACCATAATCACAAGACAAGTGAGACAATTTCACCTTTTTTGCTCAGCTCAGAACAATGATCTAAATCCTGGCTGAAATTACTTGGTTGAAAGGTTTTTCATCCAAGCTGAAATCACCTGGTTGAAATTACTTGAAATTACCTGGTTGAAAGTTTTTTCATCCACATGCACCTTATCAGTACTATAATTTAAATGCACAAAATGCCACTAATTCTTTTCTGTCAACCCTCCTGTCTGTAAATCAATCATATCAACAATGTCTGTTGTGGATTATATTGCAGGTTTGTGTAGCTCTGGAACACTTAGTACAGGAACACAGGAGTGATATTTTTGAATTCATAACATCAGACCCAAAATATATATTACAGTCACTGACCAGAAGGGCCACTTGGCAGTGCTCAGCCCCAATTCAGATTCTGCTGCCTATAAAGAACTTCCCCCTGACTTGTAAAAAAGTGGGAGCCTCTTTAGTAAATAAATACTGAATTTGCCTTTTTTTTTTTTATTTTTGCCTCTAAATTATTCAAGAAATACAAAATACAAATGGCTGAGGGAGTTGATTTTATCAACTGTCTCACAGCACTCTGATGCCAAGCTTTCACAGTTGTCATCTAGTGAGCACAGATTTAATGTGGTTCCCTAGCATCAGTGTTCTTGTTTTTTATCACATGCCTCAATGACAGGTCCAGGTGGGGAGGAAGCCCCACCCAAAATCACACTACCAGCAAAAAAGCTAATGGTTTTTATGTGTTCTGATGTACCATCATTTCTTTGCAAAACACAACCCCTCTGTCAGAGCTGAATCCCACATCTGAATGACATTATAGGAGTGTGCCACATATACTAGTTTTCATCAGAAATATTATGCCATATGGACCACATTTGAAGGAGTAGAAGGATTTATAATAACATTTTAAAATGCTATCAGTGTTGATCCCAATGCACAGCAGGACTTTAAGACACACTGATTAAATACCAGAGAGGAAAATGGTCAAACATATGTCAAAAGGTTGGACATTTACCCTGAGATATCACACATCATGCCACCTTCAAAACTGTCTGTTTGAATAAAAGATTCCATGACACATGCAGTGAGACATAACTGGCAACTTGCAATAGCCCAAAAACCATCATTCTTCCCACAAAGAGGAAAATGCTTAAATTCACCTTCTGCTTAGTATTTCTTCCTTTTAACTTTCTTGCTTTTTGGTCAAAAAACACAACAGATCTTTCTCTGAACATGAAGGAAAAATAAAACAGGGTATTTGTGTTACCTTAGAACCATTTTTTCCTAAAATATCAAAACCAGCTTCTCCTCTAATTAGAAACAACTGCTGATCCTAATGTTTTGTTTCTCACAGAAAGTAAGTGTCAAGCTGTTCTGTTAAAACATCAAAAAGAAGCCACTTTGAGTATCAAAATTCAGCTTTTCACTTTACCTTTGCTAATATTAGGACATTATTTTTTTGTAGTTTTGTTTTGGGGGGTTGGGTTCAGCTTTTTTAATACTAAAATCAAATTAAACTAAAACTTGGAGCTGTGGCCTTCAGGGTGACAAAAGAAATGGATAGAGGAGAGAGAGATAAATCAGGGAGTTTTTCAGTGTCCCAGTGGAGTAAAATCAGTGCCTTTGGTCTGGATATTCAGAAGCTTATTCGTGCTAACAAATGGTAGGGACTGGCTGTTCCACATTACAGGAAACATGCTTGGTTTGCAGGGTTGTTCCAGGAATCCTGCTGGGGAAAATCACTGCGTTGCTTCATTCCCAGTGGAATGTTCTGGCTCTTTCCAGCAGAAAACTGCTCCTCCACAGGGTGGAGATGAGTGAGACTAAATGGAGGTAGGTATCTACACCTGAGCTTGTGTATTGAGCAAAAGAATCCATTCCAGGAAACAATTCCCCTCACCTCACTGCATGAAACCCAGGGTGAATTACATATTTAACAATTTATCTGGAGAATCTGACAAATGATCTGAAGCATCTCTGAAGCATGAGAAAGGAACTTGGGAACTGGCTGAAGTGACTAAATCTCGTGTATGAATCTCATATTTGGCTGGAGAAAATCCTTCCTGTAGGCAGAAAGCACCTGACCATTAGGAGTGCCATGGTGAGCAGTTAAATTGATCTTTTAGCTCAATAAGAAAAATGGTCCACAGAAGCAGCAGAATACAGTTCTGAGATTGATTTGTTACCTTGCTTATTGTATCAGCTGGCTACAGAGACAGATGAGAGCCTGGAGAAATGGCCCACACTTACTACAAAACCAAGGTTTTTTTTAATTAAGTACCCCTTCAGCACTTGATTACATGGAGAGCTGAATTCTCTGTTTCAATTCAGAAAAATACTTTAATGTCTCTTTCTTGAGGAAAACTGTCCTATTGCTTTTAGTAGAAGTACTTTTGTATTTTAAGCTGCATGTGCATTCAGCCATTTCTAGGATCTCATTGCAGTCTTAACTTGAAAAAAATAATATTCTATTTACACTGTAAATTTTCTGTCAGCAAATATGAGGTTTTTTATTTCATTTTCGCAGTAATGACAGATATTGAACCAAACAAATTCTACTTTTATTTGATCTATATGAAACAAAAGAAAAAATAAACATAAAACCCTATCCCCCACCATCCCCAACTAGTGAAAGGAAAAGAGAGTCTTGAAGTGCTAGAATCTAAGGCTTCTTCAATACATTGCTCATCATTAAGAAATGTTAGATGGGCTAGACAAAATCAGACATTTTGACCTCATCTTCTGCATACAAAATTCAATTTAGTAGATACAAAAGGAGAATATGTTGAAGAAAAGATGAGCCAAAGGGGACTCCAGGCAGCAGAAAATAGGCCATGTTCCACAAAGGAGAATAAGGTGAAGCAAGGGAAACAAATTCCAAGCACAGTGTTCCTCTCTCCTCCCATAATACCAACTTCATAAGATGCAGTTCTATCCCCCACTATTTCACTGCCTTCCCAGAACCAAAGGAACTTACTGTTTATTTACCTTAAATTTAGTGACAGCACACAGATAGTTGTGGGGCACATGAAAAAAATAAAATGTGTATAATGGTTAGGGAATAGAGAATATTTTTCAAGAACCGGGTACTCCTGAATAAAAATATGCCTTTAAGCCTCTCTTACAGGGTTTTTAAATTTTTTTCCTGCAGCTCTACATAGCACAAAATTTAAATGTTGCACTGGAGTGAGTTAAGATGTTTGTCTCCTTACATTTGAGTAAAATACTTATTTGAGTGGTTTTTATTACTTAACGTGAGTGTTATAAAACAATATGTACATGTAAATCAACTGAGAACTTTCCATGAGAGCTTCTCTAAGTTCAAAAAAATTATCATAGAATTCTACTGGGAAAAGAGGAAATGGAATTCCAAGAATTGTTCTTACTGCAGTAGAGCTAAGTTACTAGAAAGTACTTATTATAAAGCTTATACTGCATTTTTTAAAAGCTAGTGACATTTTTTTAAACAATCCCTTCATGAAAAAGGATGATAATGACACTGCTGGCTGTTCTGCCTCAGGAGGGAATTGTCCATCTGCTAGCAAAACCCCAAACCTGTATCATTATTTGGATGTGTTTATGGAAGTATCAGGATACCCTTGGCACATTGGGTAACCGATAGGGTAGATTTCAAGATCACAGATTTTTTTTTAGTTTAAATTCTGGGGTCATTTTCTTTTCCACATAAAAGAACTGTGTTTCAAGATCGGCTTCGTTAGGGAGGTCTGCTGGGATTTGGTGTTTTTATTTTCTTACAGAAGAAAACTTATTTCTTGAAGAGGAGCACTGTCTCCTCACACATTAAATGAGCAAATATACAATTGTTCCCCCTAGATTTAATTTGCATTTTATGATTCCAACTAGATTAGAATTTTATACATTGTATCATTATTTAGAAACAAGCTGCTTTTATATTTCCCACAATTTCTGAATAAAACCAAGGCTACTCTTATATTTTCTTGTTACTACTTCTAATACTATATATCAATATTGGTAAAAAACCAAAACCCCCTGAAATTTGTGTAACTGTATTAGCAGATCCTCAGAACTATTTAGAACTAAAAAAAAGTGTCTGAATTTTAACAGGAGTTAAAATTCTCCAGTCCTTAAAGGAAATCACAGCTGAGGTGGGAGGGTTACAAAGCAGGAAATAAAGCCATTATTTCCTTCATTTAAAGCATGTTTCACTGTCAAGGTATAGAACACAGAATCTGTATTTGAGAATAGCATTTATATATTATGACAGAATCATTTTTCTTTTGCAGATAATTTTGCTCAGCTACTGCTCAAACGTGGCCAAATTCAGTCACGTCAAGAGGTCACACAAGGCTCTATGCAGCTTTGTGATGAATATCTCCAAGGATGGAGAATCCTTGACATCTCTGGACAGCTTGTTCCAGTGTTTCATTATGTTCATCATGCACATTTTTTTCTCGTAATATTTCATCAGAATTCCTTTTGCTGCAGCATGTGTCTGTTGACTCTCATCCTTCTGCTGGGAACGTTTGAGAAGAGTCTGGCTCTATCTTTTCTGCAGACTCCAATCTCATGGCTGCAGAGAGCAAGCAGCTGCCTTCTGAGCTTTGTCCAGGCTGAATAAGCCCAGTTCAGCCCCTCCTCGTTTATCAAGTGCTCTCCTGTCCCTGACCACATTGCTGGCTCCTCACTGGACTCCCTGCATGTCTTTCCTGCACACTGGGCAGCCCAAACCAGATCTACAACTCCAGATGCTTCCCACAGGTTGATTAAAGAGGAATGATCCCTTCCCTCAGCATGTTGGTGAGGGCTGTATTAAATTCAGCCCAGAATTAGTTAGGCATTTTTATGCTGGCTGGGCACACATAGAACTCCTGAGGGTTTGGGGAGTTTTTACACTTTCCAGCACAGCAGGATTTTCTCATGTCCCTGTGGACAGTACACAACTGTAAAACCCTTTCCATGCCCATGGTATGAACTTTCTATGGTGCATTTGTAGAGGACCTCATGCAGCAGGGTCTCTTAGCTGCACATGCTGGTGGAATAAAAGCACAAAACGAAAGCATGATTTGGATCAGAAAAAGTAGATCATGTAAGATCCAGTGTTGATGGAATAGGTCATTTATATTTATAGCATAGATCAGACTCAGAGATAAAAAAAAAAATTGCTAATGAAAAAATGCAGCCCTAATGAAAAGTTGATACTTCTAATACTCAGCATATTGACGTAAACAAAACTGAGTTGCTACACTCTTATCCTTTCCCTGCTGAACAGGATGCCAGTTGTATTTCTCATGATAATTTATCTTTGTCCAGAATTGGAAAAAAAACCCCTCAAATTATTTCAAAATAGACCAATAAAAGCAAAAAGAGGAATGTTATCTTTAGGTACAACTGTATATTGTTTTTGTTTGGATGTTGATCTACAGCTTGACTGAAAACTAATTGAAAAATGATGAAAGTAATTCTTTTACTTCAATGAGTTTAGAATTAGATCCTTAGAGGTACAACTTCTATGAGTGTCCTAATAATTAACACAATAGAGAAATAGAGAAATAAAGAAATAGCTGTTAATCACACTCCAAAAGACAGTATTTAGACTTTTTTTACTGTTGCAGAAAACAAATATACTCTGTAACACACAGTAGTGAGCTGGCCAAGCTAGTTTAAAATATCAGCTGTCTTTTTGTTCAACAAAGTATTAAAAAAACAGTCTCCTGACACATATTCTATATCCCTTGAGGTCCAATTTTCCAGCTAATAGATCTTTTTTCTTCCTTTTCCCTTTAAAGACTCAGATTTCCAGGCCCTCTAGAGCATCCTACTGCATTTTCTAACCTTTAGAAAGGAATTGGAAGGCTGATAGGCATTTTTTCATTTTTCCTCTATTCTGCAAAAAGGCAAAAGCATTTCAGGACCACAGATCTTGTGATTTTAAATTCATAATAATAAATTAATATATTTAGAAATCTGTTCATTTATTATTTTTTTTTATTCACTTCAGAAACTGAAACGAGATTTTCGATACTTTCATAAATTAAAAGTAATTTCAGAAGTCCAACAGCGTGACAGCATAAAAGAAGAATTCCACTAGATATCCCATATTAAATACAACAACAATAACACTCTGAAATACACAATAAAATAATGATAGTGTCCCCTGAGCAGTTATATCCTATAGCAAATTTCATAGAGATAAGTGAGGCTTTTGCAGACCATTTAACCCATAAAGTCATTTGTAGGCAATGGTATCAGAGAGGATGCACAAAAATGCCAGTGAACCATCCAACATGCTGCAGAATCAGTTTCAGCACCAGCCCTGCTTTATCAGGATAGTTTATCCTGGTCCAACAGTGACAAGGGAATGTCTGCAGTTGTGTATTCATATGAAGAAAGAAGATCCTACAAGATTTGAAAACAACGCTCAAACCATCATGACAGCACACAGCAAGGGACGGGGGAAATATGCTCTTGAAGCTTGACTCAGAAAATGTGAGTGTAAATTCCCAACTTATTGGCACCACACTTGGATTCTGGACTAGCAAAATTTTCCCTTTAAGTACATCACAGGAACGGGAAATGTTCAGATCCAAGTGTAAAATCTTCTGTTATGGTCTTTTACAGTACCTTATCTGAGGATGCATAGATCTTTTCATGCATTTGTCACTAAAATGAAACTTCTGCAAAACTCTGTAGACCTTAAAGTACACTAGCCAAAAGGCTGAAGACTCCACCTTGCCTACAGCTCACACTTCTAACATAAGCTATATGGACATAGCAAAAGCCTCTGTCTGTAACTACAACTTCTCACGCAACGCAGGCACATTTAGAGTACACTGATTCACACCCAGTAATGCAGAACTGCAAATTTTAATTTGGAACTTACAATTGCTTCTGTAGTAACAGGATATAAGGCTGGAAAACTATATTTATATTTCCACAAAAATGGATGTTGGAACACAGTTTGGACAGAAAACTTCCCATTCTTCTGATCTATGTTGATTGTAATTGTAAGGTTGCACATGAAAATGCACGTTTAAGTTGTATGTTAAAATGCATGACGTGTAACCATGGGAAAGGATAGACTAAAAATACTCAGACAAGAGAAACATAAGTTAAGCCCACTCTTTTTTCTGCAGTTTATAAACAATTTTTCCTTAACTGTATTTTACTATACATCATCTGGAAAAGATTCTCAACTATAGAAAAATCAATTACAATTAAAAGTGAAAACATTTCCTCATTCTAGTTTTGTTTACTTCTCCAACTGACAGATGATCAAACACACCTTTCTTTGAATAGTGACAAATTAATTAGACAGAAATAAATTCTCTACATCTTTTTGGTTGACTACTCTGGGATGACACAAATCATCCATCCTGAAAGTATCTTTTCCTCCTCTTTGCATAAAAGTCTCAGTAACTAGGTTGGTCTCATTCTAATAAATACTTTTTTTTCAGATTAGTCCCCTCTACTGCACCTAAAACTGAAGATTCAACCTATTCAACTCTTAGAATCAAGGAGTAAAAACAGGCATAGAAAATTGTAGTTCCATTCATATAATAATTATTATAATACCTTTTACTAATTAAAATCTATGTTCATCCAGAGCAATAAAATAGCCATGCTTTCAACAACGTATGTTTCAAAAAATTTGGATGAACAGCATACCTTGGCAAAATCCATGGACATAATCCAAAATTTAAGGAGATTATAGTACCTGATCTCTTTGAACAGCATTGTTAATTAACTTCAAGCTTTGCAAAGCCTCCATGATTCAGTTCTTTCACGAGAAATCTATTCCTGCTTCAAACTCTTCTCAAGATATGATGCCAAAGCAGAGTTTATGAGTAAAGGCTTGTTGGCATCTTAAGTAAGGTTTCCATTTTTCTAAAAAGTACCAAAATGGAGTTTATCATCCTGTTCATCACAATTTTCTCTTTTATGAAGAACCCCCACCTGACCTTCAAATATAAAGCATGTTGGTTGTTTTGAAGTAAGGACAGTGAATTGAAGCAAGTGGATAAACCATAGTTCATCATGTTCCTCACCTCCCTACATCATGGCATGTTATACAGCCATGGACTTTCCCATGAACTTTATTTCCATTATTTCTCATCTAAAGAAACAGCATGAGTCTTGTCAGCCTGCCAAGGCATCTTCAAGCAGATGAGAAAAATATAATAATTTTCATTTAACGAAAACACAGATGACACTAATGCTAATATTAAATATCTTTACTACACACTTTTTAATATCTTTAGTTTAATTATACAGTGTTCAACAAGATATACACAATCACAGATGACTAAAAAAGGTAATGCATTTGCTTGAAGTATACCACTCATTTGACTGAAAGATTAACTATAGATATTGAAATGAACAATCATTATGCTACTCTTTTAGGACACTACTTTTACTATATATTATGTGCACCACTTAGGAGAATTTAATTTGTATTTTTTCTTTCATTAAGTGGAAGCTGCCACTAAAATAAGCCTTTTTTAATAATAGTTGTCTTTTTTGAGTTTTATTATCCTATAATTAACCCGCGTATGTGCTATTCACGCAAGAGTGCCAATTCACTGAGATAAGCTCCAAGCAAAGTTCAAGTGAGGGCTAATGATGTCTTAAACTTTTATGGAGGAAAAATATGGCAAAGTTAGTGGCTGTGATCCTTTATACAATCAGATTGAAGAGAACTTAACCAAAATGACCTCAGAGATGGAGCTTCAACAACATTACAGGCTGCTGTGAAAAAAAGGACAACCTAAGGTCACTTATTTTTACCTGAATGATTTGGAAAATGGCCTGTTACATACACTGCCAGGATATGGGATTTCTTTGCTTTTAAAATGTTTGTTCTGACATTGCAATTTACTATTAGAAATGTGGCTCTCTGCTTTGAATGAAATATGAAATGGAAACAAAACTCAAAACCAGTAAGGGTTTGGTAACACAACAACAGGATGAGCTGTTTGAAACATTCTAAATTCTGGGTGAGCAGCTAGAGATGTTTTATAGTGAAACAGCTTTCTTTGGGCATTTATCTCTGTAATGATGCATTTTTAAAAGGGAAGTATTTGGCTGTGTTCAGATGTATTTTACACCTAAAGTCTAAGAACTGACTTTAAAAAAACAGGTCAATCTACAAGGATGGAGCTTTCATTAAATCTTACTGAGGTACCTGTAAAGACGCAATAAACTCTCCAAATAAACCAAAATGCAGTGTGATGACTTTCAATGACTTCTAAATTACAGCCACAGGAAAAATATCCCTGTAATCTTCTATGGAATGCACAGATCAGGTAAGCACTACTTTTGGATTTCCAACTTAGATCATATCTGGCGTGACTTTTTGGATTAGTCAAGTACCCACATGTCCAACTTCATCAGCTCACAGACTGCTGCAGACACTCCACACATTACAAAGCAGGGTAGGTTTTTTTTGTTTTGTTTTGTTTTTTATTTTTTTGAGAAACCTAAAAATTCTTTGTCAGTTTTGAAAATTGTCCCTCCTAATCTCAACTAATAATCCAGTGATAAATTTACAAGAAGAATGAAATATTTCATGGCATTCATTTCCATGTATTAAGTGATATTAAGATGATCATTGGAGAAGGAGACAGCTAACAGAACTGCAGTCTATATATAGACATTGGTTCTTCCATTTCATCAGAGAATATATTAAATGTCACATTCTGTTGCACAGCCAATTAGAGAGGTAAGCATGACAAAAAAGAGTTTTCCTGCTGGTTTTGTTACCAGCACAGCATGCTATCAAAAAAAGAGACAGGGCTACCCAGCCAGGAACAGACTGCAGTAGTGTTAAAATATTTTAGCCCTGAACTAAGATAAAATGCAAATTCAAAGCAGTTAATTTTAAAACATACATAATATTAACTGAAATTCTGAAGAGTTAATAATTTGAGCTCATATTTAAGTAAAACACATCTGCAGAAGGAAGCAAACTATGGATTTTGCCTGCCAGAATAAAATGCTAAAGTGAGGTATAAGTAAGAAAACTGAATAATATTGAACAAAGTATTTGACAATATAAAATTTTAAAACCAAAATTATTCTGAAAATCACTAAAAGATAAAGGTTGGCCATCAACATTTCCAAATGGCATAACAACTCTTTTAATCTAATGCCCTGTGCAGATGGCACTGGAATTATCACTTATATCTATTCTGTTTTAAGGATATTCTAATTAATGAAGCAGTATGTAATTCTACTTAGCAAATATAATCATCATTAATCAAGATGAAACTAACATGTTCATCATACAGAAGGTAAAGCCAGCCAAATTTCTCAAAAATAGTTTAAAGCACTGGGGGAAAAAGGAAGTATAAGAAAACAAGAAAAATGAATCCCATGAGACATCAGCATATTTTCTTTAAAATGTCTCAGTACAGAGCCTCAATAAAATTTACACATTTTTTCTCCCTCTATTTCTAGTTTAGCAAAGAGAAGAATGTCAATATCTTCCTTACAATAAATCAGATTTTTTTTTATGAGGGGGAAGATTATGAAAAAAACAACAGAATCTTATAATTGGGAATCCTAAACTCAGTTTAGAACTGAACTGAATGGAAATTCAGCACTGAAAAGTTTTGTGCAAGTAAGGCAAATCTTTTATATTGAACAATGCTAAATCTAGAAGGCAGGTAATTACTTTAGAGCTGTATAATACAAAATTACTTTTATTGCTATCGAGTAGCTAAAATTTAGCCTTTTTTTTCTCCTAAAACATGTATTTCCATATTTTTCTGTGTTTTCAAAGGTAAATGATGCAGTGATGCAGTTTTGCTGACAAAACAATTGCATTAATGAGCTGCTCTTTTTGTTAAGACAACTGAGGAGCCTTTGATAAACCAAGAGCAGCAGCATGTAAGGCTTTCAGAAAGTTATTAAGAAGTAACATAAGAAAAGGTGTGAAACAGGGTCGTCTTCTTCCTGGCAACCTGGAGCTTACTATGCAATTCCTTTATTTTCATGAAGTTTATATTTCAACCATTGGCTTGCATACTCTTACAGCACAAGCAACAGAAACATAGAGAGATCTGCTTCAAATACCAGAGAAAATAGTAAATACTTTTTCTTTTCTCCTCAATTAATTATCTATAAATTTCATCCAATAATTGTGTTCATGGGATAAAGTAGCTGAAGTGACAACTACATGTATTGCAGCCTATCATCTCTCCTGTGTTCCTTGTTGAAAGGATTTAATACAGAACAAAGATCACGAGGCTTTCAACTTGAAAAATCAGTGTTTCTCATACCTTTTGTTTGATGATCATGTCGTTGATGTCATCAAGATCACCTACTTTCACTCTCTGAGATTTTATCTCTCGATCCAGTCGAGAAAGCCAGTCAGTGAGTTCTGCCCATGCCTTGTTGAAGTCAGCCAAGGCTGGAACCTCCAAAAGCACAGAAGATGGCATTTCTGGTTTGAAGGTGGTGGTTTCCTTGGTTACCCTGGTTTGTGTATCCACAGCAACAGTTTCACCAGGAGTTACTGAAAGAAAAAAAATAAAATCTCAAGTTACTGAATAAATGAACTATGATAAATGTTTATTTCAGTATTTCAGAATTTATGCCATAGAAAGGATAAGACAGGAATAAGCCTATTTCTTAATATTATCTCTACTGAAAATGTGAAAATCAAAACTAAAAGAAAATAAGAATTCATTTTTTCCCAGAATATTTCTATTAAAATTTCTGCTTAACATCCAGCATTCTCAGCATATTCATATTCATGGTCTTAGAGGACCAGCTGGACCTAGTAACACTACCAAAATTCACAGTGTGAGAAGAACCCCTTGCTAAAGGTTGTTGAAGCATGAGTAATTTTCCAGAAATCTAGTAGTGGTCAAATATCTCTATGCCAGAAGACAGATTGAAAAAGTTGGTTGGACTATGCAACACATCATAGCATGACCATGCATTTAGAAACAAGTTTCATTCACTGTGTCCAAGTCACTCCATAGCTGTGAAACCGTCTTATCAAAAATCTTCTCACTTACTGTTATCACCGAGTGCTTCCCACACGATCTGTGGCCAATATGGAAGTTTATACAACAAGAAATTCAGCCTTGACTGATTGTTTACTTTTCCACCTCATAATCTCAAAATATTATGTGCTATTATTTGGATATTTGTGGATTTTTTTCCTTTCTTTTGAGGGAAAACAGACACATCTTCTTCTTAGTGTCTTTTCCTGATCCATTAGATACGGGTTTTAAATAATCTGTAACTTACTCATTGCTTGGAATGGAGAAGTACCCAACACTGAAGCACCACTTCTGTTTCTGCAGCTAAAATGATGAGAGGTGCCACAGACACACACCATTGGACAGAGAAGTTTGGAACATAAAATCATTCAGAAGTTCAAGACTGATCTTTTCTCCTAGATTTTTGCTATTTACAAAGAGAGGGCTATGAACTGTTGGGCTATTTTTGACCTTCAGTTAATGATGCAAAAGCAATTCCTGATGCATGATATTATCGCAGATGAGGCTACACTAAATTATAATTTTTTCTCATTTTTTTAAAAAGATCTATCAAAGAAGAAAAACTAAAACAGAGAAATCAGAAGAACACGTGTCATTGCTGCACTGAGGTTCCACAGTATTAGAAAAGAAACTAAATACCTACACTTTGGAATCTCTATCTAAATCAGCTGTTGAAACAGCAATAACTAAACCAGGAATGCTGAAATAAAAGCTCTGTGGTCTGTGTTCTACATTTTCTAGCATTGAACCAAGAAATAGTATTTTCTAAAGGACTGAAATGGGGTTTTTTGCATTTTTCTCAGCCCTCCTACAGAGTAGAGAAAATCAGTTTCCTGCTCTCTTCCTGTGAGATAGCTTGTCTTCAACAAAAGCAAACCAAAACACCAAAACAGTGTGACTCCATGCACATTAAGTTTTTTGTTCTGTTTTGTTTTTTTCTTGCTGTTACTTTTGAAATTCTGATGGTTTTTCATTGGCATTCATGCCTTTGCAGCAAAGTCTGTTTGAAACATGAAAACCCAGGTGGTAGGTCAGGGTTCAACGATTTGTCCATAAAGCCAAGGCCTCATATTTCCTCTGTAACTTCAGAGATCCTTAGACAACAGAAAAACAGTTGCCTAATTTGACGTTCATGTAGGTTAAACAGAAGTTGTCTCATCTCAGAGGAAATTTTTCTCCTCATTAGTATTCAGGTAAATTGAAGAACAATTTTCTAAACTGGGACATTCATCAGTAGACTTAGGCATCTCTTTGCATTTCACCTATTTTGACCTGAGTACACAATCACAAGTTCACCATTTAATATCTATTTATTTATTTTTACCCTACTGGCAGCCATTTCAGAAAAGGACTGTTTCTAACCTTCAAATGGTTATGGGTTTACTGATTTGGATTTTGGCTTATTTGTTTTGGGGTTTATTTTAATACTTTGGGCTGGTTTTTGTGTGATTTTGTATGATTATTTTTGTTGTGGTTTTTTTTTTTCTTGATGTAGTTCTTTTGCATCAAGAAACTTCAAATATTAAAAAAAAAGATGATAAGGTACTACCAGAAGTGCAACAGTCCAGTATAATATCTTCTCTAAAAATGTCAAGATATCTACTATCATCTTCTAAGGATGACAATAAGCTATTCCAGTTTGACTGACCATTAGAATATTTGAGTTATCAAATTATTTATAAATATTGCATTTAGAAAGGGTTTGTATAGTGATTCACTTCTGACATTTATCTCCCCTAAGAAAAAAAATACTACTTTGTTTATGCTTGCATAGATATGACACAGTTCATTTAACAAAACTGTATAAATTAGCAAATAAAAATAATAGACAAATATACATCAACATTATCAACACAATATGTAGCAAAAGATCTCATTCTGAAAAAATTTATCCAGAACTCCACTGCCAGTTTCTGTGACTCAAAGGGGACAATTTTTTGCTTTTGGTTTTGGTGGGGTCTTTTTTGGTTTTGGATTTTTCTCAGGACAATTAATTTATAAATGCAAAAATTGAATAATTTTTTTAAAATATCTGAGTAATAAATTCTATCCTACAGAAACATGTCAGAAAAAATAAAGGATTTCATCTTTCAATTTATTTAAATGTTATAATGGTTCTCTTCTGTGATATGATAAGCATGAAAGCCAAAAGGAAAATTAGAATTTAAGACATTAAATCACAAAAATATAAAGTTTTTAAGGTGATTTCTCCTTAGCACATTTTGTTCTTTAACACAGAACAATACTAGAAGAAAAATAAACCACAGAAAAATAGGTGTGATTTTCAACTTGTTCTTGAACTTTGAAATACACTGATGAAATTGAGAGTATATTGGAATTTTTTTCATCTTAAAATTAATGTGTAATGTTAAACTTGAAGAGTTAGAGTAATTGGAATGTGACATGAAATTGAAATTCAAATATTGAATGCAAACCCAAGTAAAACAGAATGAAGCCAATTGCAGGAAAAGAATTTTCCGCCATTTTACTCTGCTTATTTCAGTGTTATGTTTCAAGAGAGGGTCAAACTGACAAGTTAAAACAAATAAAACTCCTTATTTAGGTACTGAACAGGAGCAGAACAGACAGGAAGAGTGACAATGCTTTCAAAATCTTCAAAGCCACAGTCTCTAAGCAGATCTGCCTCAGTTCACAGGAATGTTCTTAACCATCCTTCTGAATGCTTTTAGTGCTGGTTAAGTTGTAACTATGTAAGATAACTGCATCTACTAGGTCAAAGCTTTTTGATGAAGAAGAAATGACACAGTAACTGGATGTACATTTTAATTCCATTTACAGGTCTAGCCTGGGTTTTTAGTTCCATTGAGAGCAGCACCAATTAAAGGAGACTCCAGCCTTAAATCCTCCATGCAATGAATAGCAGTAAAATACACCCACTAAACTTCCTTCTTGTTTTAGTCAAGGAAACTCAGCTGCATTTTACTCACTCTGAGCAAGCAGAGAAAGAATACCTGTACATTGTGCTATAGACTCAGACAACATCACTCAGTGAATTTGCTATTTAACACAGGCAACACTGACTTCTTTAGTGGCAGAACAAGTGAGTATTCCTTCTGTGGGCAAACGAGCAGTTCACTGGGTGCCACATTGCCCACCAGGCAGGTTTGGCTTATTTCATGGGAAATCTCCATGTCATTTTACCACTTTATCCCTGAGAGCTTGACTTGGAAGAACTAAACTCCACAGCATATACAGGTGAAATTCTGTCAGCTACTAAAATACATTTTTAATTTTAAATTTGTGCTGTGTCATTGCCACCAGTTTTCTACAGAGTTAGAGCATCCACAATCATATCCATAAAATCCAAGCAGACTTCTTGGAGAGAGATTGGGAAAGACAGTTCTAAGACTGATGTATTTAGACTTGTTCCAGTGATAAATGAATCACTCATTATCTCTGTCTGTCCTTCAATGCTAAGGAAATAAAGTTAAGAGTACATTAAGTTCTCCCATTCAGTACAGACCCTCCCTGCAAGGTGCTCACTGCCAGTAACACTTTTTGCAGAGGAGCTGTATATACCTGCCAGGTGTTCCAGGTCATAAAAGAGTTCTGAAAGGAAAATAATAGTGGCCAACAGAGCTCTGATTAAATATTATGAATAACATAAATTTATTACCTCCAAAAACCCCCCACCAACTTTAAAGTTTGAAAGCAAGGAATGGGTTTTTTTTTTTTCTAGTGGTCTGAACTCAAAATAAAGTCTTTATGTTGATCAAAAATTATTGCCAACAAAATTCCACCCACAGCTCTATATGTGGAAAATATGCATCCTTAGAGCATTGTATCTCAAAGTTAACATTTTATTAACATTTTAATCAGCTTTTAAAGACAAAAAACATGTTTCAAAGTGGGTCTTTTCTATTTTAATGCAACACCAATGTTTAATCCTGCTTTTAAACAGCAGGATTAAAACCAGCTGTTCAAAGGCAACATCAACACTGTCACTTTGTTTTGACAAAGGAATTACTGAAATCACACCAATGTCTTAAGATTTTCTTAGTCTTGAATATTTAGTAAAAACAGTCCTTAGAAAAAGAAGACTTGGTAACTGTATCAGGTATATTTCATACATAGCAATTTTTATAGACGATAAATGGGTAAAAGTTTTATACCTAATTTCATTAATACTTAGGGAACATTCACATTATATGTTACTGCTATCAGTTTAATACACAAGTTAAGTGCTTGGACTATCTTTTAATTCTAGAAGTTCTTTATGACTCTTAACAAGTCATTATGGATTATATATAATTTTACTTATTAAAGGTAAAAGAAAAGAAGCTAATAGTTTATGGGATTATTAATTAAAGTTTAGATATAAAATACTCTGTGCAGTGGGATGAAGGGGCTGAAACTAAAGAACCCTTAGAAGTTCAAAAGAAAATAAAAAGTCAAGGTTAAAGTTATTAGGAGAAAAGAAAAAGATTTACAAGTGAATGTGTACTGGTATATTTGAAAAATAACTACAAAATTATGGTTTCTAAAATTTTACTGTTACTATTGCTAGATTTTTAAACGGCACCAGAACTTTAAATTCAGTAGGAAGATAAGTGTCAGCTTTCTCAGATTATTCTTTTTTTTGTCATAGGATAGATCTGGTAGAATTTTCTTGCCATTCTCCTTTTTATATCTGAGAGTGTGACTAAGCCATTTATTGTACAATGCATTTTTTCAGGTTCCTCCAAACACAACTGCAAGATGTTTTGATATGTCTTTCACTCAATGTAAAGAAAACTTCTATCACAAACACTGAATTACAACAGGAGTAAGAAGACAGAAAATAGGTAGAGTCTACTAAACACTAAGAATTTCAGTGATATAAACCACATAAGTTGGCTTGTGTGCATCATAATGTAAATAAAACCTTAGGGTGAGGTTAAATTAGTGCCACATAGCAAAAAGTTCACATTGGGACCTGAGCTTCTGCAAATACTTTCTGTGTATGTAAGATACGTAGAAGCAGAATGTTAACAGTTCCCTTGGTCATAAGAGGTACTTCAAGGTGATTTCCATGTACAGAAGATAGAGTTTTAAAAAATTGCTCTTTATAGAAGAGAATCAGGTTGGGGAATACTTCAGCAAACCAGACACATATAAAGAAATCCATGTGTTCTGATGGAATGCACCAGTTGAGTGCTGGTGGATCTGGCAGCAACCATTGCAAGGATTCTTTTTACGAACTTTGATGGATCAAGGCAAGAGGAAGAAGTGTCTGAAGACTGGAGGAAAACAAGCATCACTTCTATCTTCAGAAAACAAAGGTCACTTTTATCTTCAGAAAGGATAATATGGAGGACCCAGAGAATGACAGCTTCACCTCAAACCCTGGGAAAGTAATGGAGCTGTGGCCATCACGGGCTGCACTAGGAGGATCATTGCCAGCAGGTGGACACAGCTGATCCTTCCACTCTGCTTAGAACCTGGAAAACTGTATCCAGTTCTTGGATCCCTAGCACATAGAACTACTGAAGAGAGACCAGTGAATGGCCACAATGATGATTAAGGGACCAACACCTCTCTTATATGAGGAAAAGCTTGAGAGAGCAGGAACTGTTCAGCCTAGAAAAGAGAAGACTCCTGGGGACCTCATGAACATGTATAAATATCTGAAGGGAGGGTGCACAAAAGGTGGAGCCAGGCTCTTTCCAGCAGTGCCCACCAGTGAAAAGAAAATGGGCACAACTGAAATACAGGAGGTTCCTTTGAGTGAGTCCTACAATGGGTTGAACCAGAGAGTTTGCAGTATCTCTACTCATGAAAATACTCAAAAGCCACAGAAACATCATCCTGGGTAGCCTCCTCTAGGTTATCCTGCCTGAGTAGGGGGTTGGACCAGATTATCTCCAGACATCCCTTCCAATATCAGTCTTTCTCTGGTCCTGTACAGCTATGTTCCCAAATACTCTCTAAAAACCAAACTGGAAACAGTATAATAACTGAGAATTCTTTGGGAAGGAAGCAGCTAAGAAAGAAGATAATACATGGAAATAATCTTGGCACAGTATACATAAAGAATTCAATTGACTGCTCTACATGTGGTGGAAATAACTTAAAATCTGTAGCATTTGATTCTAATTAGACTATGACTCAACCAGGGACAAGTAATACAAGACCAACTGAAGATTGTAATATATATCTGTAAACAGAGGTAGCATTAATCTGCTTGGACCTATTGTTCCATTCAAACCTTTCTGAAAGATAAACTGCTCTAAAGTTCAGTCTCCTTTTAGTAATATAGCATTGTCATGGCATTCTCCAAGAACCTTTCCTTAGGCAAAGTTCAGCATGATTGATGGGGCCACTAAAAATTGAAAAGCAAAAGGCTATGGTATGAATGGATCCCTTTTAGTGAGTGTGAGAATTAAGCAGACAGAAACTAAAGAAAGGTAGCCCAAGATCCTTTCATACACTTTTTAAAAAAGCAGTATTATTTATACCACTACACAAGGCATTTGTCTTTTTCCGAAGGATAAGAGTCTTCTCCGGTGAGCAGTTGTTACAAAAGAGTTTCATGGAAATGAATGTTTTGTACTACAGAAGTTGTGGTGCTGTAAAATCAAATTCTGTCACATACTTGCCTTATAAAGAACGTTGTGACAACATCTGTCACAAATGATGCAAGCACTTCTCAGTATTCCTTTTGTCAGTAAAAGTAACAAGTTCCTTGATTTAGTATGCAGCCTTCAATTGGATGACAATCTATATGACAACAACTTACATTTCCAGTGTACTGCTATTGGCATGTAACTGAATTTTCACAGCTAATTCTTTGATATAAGGAAAAAAAAAGCATACTGCCAGCAGCTCAAACTTTTACAGTCTCATAAAAATCACCTCTTCTAATTTTTGTAAGGTCTATTTATTGATTTAACAGGCATAAATTGCTATCTTATGCAAGGGGAACTCTGAAAAAAGGGTGTAAAAAATTGTAAACAGATACAAAACAACAAGAAGCCAGCTGAATTCTAGGTACCTTGTAGGTAAAAAAATAAACATCATAACAGATTTAAAGAAGCTGTGAAATAATCAGAGCACAGTTATTAGCTAATTAAACAGAATTACAGAATTCATGCAAAAATCTCCAAGTCTACCCTTATTCTTCAAGTGGAAAATTTTGCAGGATTAAAACCAGCTGTTCAAAGGCAACATCATCACTGTCACTTTGTTTTGACAAAGGAATTACTGAAATCACTACAAGCACCTTCTGTTCCTTCATCATAATTGTAAAAATATCTTATCAGGTACTACTTTGTGAAACCTTTGTCAAATTTTCTCATATTATGCTTACTTTTCAGGTCAAAATAACCTCTATTTTACTTTCAGCCTATGAAGAATTGTCTTCGGGAACTTAAGACTGCCTGCCAATCTACTGTTAAAAAAACATCAGTAATGTAAATCTCTTCTTGCCTATCTCCACCATGGCATCTCCCCTGCTGCTCCAAACTGATACAAAGACAGCAGTCTGATATTTCAGTGATAAACTTCATATGCATCAGACTAAAGAATTTTACAGCTGGAATAGAAGAGGTTTTCATTTGCCATCTTTTTCCTCCTTTTAGCCTTCTATGGTTCAAGGAGCAAGTCCTTCTGTCACTGTCTCCTGTCCCCTGACTAGGGCAGAAACCATGGAAGCAATTATGAGCTTTGCTCCTCATTCCCTGTTGCCTCCACTCTGCTCACACTCCCTGGCTGGCTGTTTCTCTCTAGAGCAGACCTAACTCTGAGGCAGCCCCACTCAGGACAGAAATGTGAGGAAGGCTGTCAAAGATATGACCAGGATGTCCCTGAGCACTGCTCCCTTCACAAGGAAAAGATGGCTTGCTTTGCTCTTTTAAAGAGACCAGTCAACGAAGAGCAGACGGGTCAAGAGGATTGTGCGCTATATGGCCAGTTCCTTTCTACTATTCTAGCAAATTAAATAGATTTTCACACAATGTAATTGTCAATAGGCCTAATTGCTATACAAAAAGAAACAGGACAGAGAGATTAGTGCTATTTGCAGGCTGATGCTATCTGGATAGTCAAATATCACAGTAATTTGGGTTATTGTAACAAAAAGGAGTGGGGGGGAGAGAGAGAGAGAAAGTATGTTTAAACACTATTAAAAAAAACCGATTTAATGACAGAAAGATAGAAACTTAGGCAGAAAAACTGATAAAGGGCATAAACTACCATTTTAATATGGATAACCTTTTGCTAGGAACTCTACTCCCTTTTTCCATATCTTCCAGAATAAACGAATCTAAATTTTTTGATTCTATCTGTGTTTTAAAAAATGATAGTTGCCAGATATTTTGAAAATTACCAACACTAGATTCTGTTACCAAGATTATTGGAGTCATATAAAAAAGTCCAACCATAAATGCAACTTAGTTCTGTGCTCTCACTTGATCTAGGTTATCAATAATAGTCTGAAGAATTCTACAGTATGCTATAATGTACATTTCATGAGATTTAACCAAAATAAATCTGGGATATCCTGCTGCTACTAACTATTGATCAAGACATTAAATGAAAGAAAACAAGCTGCATACTTGCTCCTCAGAAGAAAATACCAGATTGTATTTTAAAAATTGAATAGGTAAATGTGGTCGTTTGAAAGACTAATGATAGCATTAATCTTATTTACATCATAAATCTTGACAGCTGTGCTTCAACAACTTGTTACAGAATAGAAAAAGTAGATCTTGGTTCCATATTGTCTTTAATGACAGCAAAGCAACCAACTCCTGTCTTGACTTACTGATTTAGGTTTCATCATAGGTATGAGTACAATAAAAATTCTTTATAACCCAGAGTGAGTTATATTTAATCAGCTGAGCCCTGAAAAAGCAAGAAGTTCACATTCCTTTTGTAAACTGCACTGTCACACTTGTTTATTGCAGATCTTTCAAAGGGGAATCTGCTACCAGATCCCTGAAACAGGACATTAAATATAAAGGTGTAACCTTTGGTTTTCTTCAAATTGGGCATTTGTGGCTTAAGTATATTTTGCATATATTTTTCACCTGTCAGAAAAACCAGAAGCAAATCCTCAAATCAAGATATGTTATAAAGATCTAAATAGAAATTCTGAGAATAACAGAGATTTGTGTTTCTAAACTTGCTTATTATGTTTTTATTCATGCAGCTTAGAAGGCAGAGTGTCAGCTTTTTATATAGATGCTTTTCATTACTTCTCCCTGTTGGTGTTACAGCACATGCTGTGAATGACCTCCAGAGATTCCTGAAGCTATATGCAGAGAGAAAATTGAATCTGAAAGCTTTATTAGACAAGTTTGTCTTCAGCTTGTGTCTGATGTCAGCTGTATTGAAAAATAGAACTGCTTGTGAAACTGGGTCCTGACCTTGAAAAATCTCCAATCAAGTGGTAACAGATTCAGTTTTGTGCCATATTGTTATTTGCTGTATGTGTCACATATGTGAGAAGTAAAAAAGCTTCCTAATGGAAATCAGATGGAATGATTAGACACTTATTTCCTGAATATAATGAGGAAAATAGATATATGGCAATTTACCCATAATAGGGTCATCTCAGGCTGGCATCTCTGAACCTCTTCATTACGTGAGTCTGTAAAGTAAAATTACTCAAACCCAAATCTACTAAAATTATTTATATAAACCATTATTCATTCCTTTATCCAAAAGAAAAGGTAAAGAGAGTAATCTGCTCCTTTACTAATCCACTTGTACAAGCATGAGCAACCTTTGTTAGGCCAGCTGAATAAAGGAGGATTCTACAGTTTCTGGTCTCTAATGTTTTAGGAGCTCAAGGTGTTCTCTGTGATACTTTCCTATTGCATTTTTACATATTCAATTTCCCTCTTGCATTTTATTTTTGTAAAACTTTTCATAGTGTTAAACCAAATTATAGCTAATTTTAGAAGTAGATATTTCCTTTAGAGTCAACATGCACAAGTATCAGAAACTATATGATTCTAGACACATGACCATTATTGGAAATAAGAGTGAGCTTTACTGGTGTCCTATAATCAAAGTGAACCAAAATGTTTCACAAGAACTACTTGTCCCAACAGTTGCATGCTGTGGATTTTTACCTGTTCAACTCTCTGGAGAATGGTTCTAGAAAATTGAGTTTTCTACCATATCCCTCATAAAAGATTTTGATAGCTGATAGCAAACTTCCTTTAAATAGTGAAGACTACGTGCAACATAAGTTTAATATCAACATTTAATATCAACACAGGTGTCCATTAGTATTGAAAACATTGTAGATGCACCCCACAGATTGTTCAGTCTTACCCAAAGAATTATTTTGAGTATTCTTGGTCTCAACTATACTATGCCAGCTGCTATAAACAATATAGATACTCAAATATCTGATTTTACATTTGTTTTTAATTTGCCCTTTGAATACACATATTGCAATATTCTCAGGTGCACAAGGAGTTTTAAGACTAGCTTTTGGAAATTCTGAGAAACAGTGCTGAACTACAGCATATGTGCTCACTCAAACAGTGGGTATAATATATAAACAATGACTGCTTCAGAGCACATTAGCTCTGATATACAACAAGAAAGAAAGTGTATCTATTGTGCATTTTTTGCCCAAAGCTAGTTGTTGTCATTTTGTTCCTTACAGTTTTGTCATTGTCTCCTGATTATCTCTTAAATACAAATGGTTTGTGTGCTTTTAAAGAGGCAGTGGAATAGTACACAATCCAGCTCTGAAATTCCAGTCCATGGAAATGAATATATTTCAATGGTTATAGTTTCATAAACAAAGAATCCTTCATTCCCACTGAAAATATTAAACCAAATATCATGTCAGAGATTTGACAGGGCAGACTTCATAATGCAGGATACTGCCATGTCCATCTGTACATGCCCCTATCTTAGAAATAACCAATATGGAATAATAACCAATAACCAATATGGAATAATAAAAAACTCAACTATGCATTTTGAAAACAAATGAAAATTCCAGATGCATACAATACATGCACTAGCACTACAGAAGCACTTTCAGCTTCTGAGGTAAGTGGATTTTAGTCTTGAACCTTAAGTTATTTCATCAAGGTATGTATTTTCACGTACATGCTTTTTTAGTGCTAAGTTTCCTCAGAAACCTACAGACTCATGAATGGTATGTTTTAAGCAGCACCAGTAGTTGTTTCTTATGTTACATACTGCAAGCAGTGAGTATGAATTCCAGCTGCATTAAGCCACAGCAGTGCACACACAAAGTGATATTTTTCAAGAACTGTTGTATATGATCTTACAAGCCTGGAACAAAGCAGCATGCCTAGTCCAGGTGGGGACTTGCTTCACAGAGAAATAAAATCCAAACTATATTTCCCAAACAGAAGGAGAAATACTATACTCCTGCAAGTAAAATACCAGAGGAAAAGCAAATGAAATTCTGTTATCACTACTTTCCCCAGATTCATTGGGGAATATCACTGTATCACCAAATATCACTGTTTTAATTCAAACTTCAAGACTCAAGGTATTATAGACTGGAGGTGACTGACTGCTGTGAATATTTTTCCTTTACCCAGTTGAATATGTGGGCTAATAAGTCATGAGTTCTCTCCACCACCACTGCTGCTGGTGAACTTATTGCAGCTCACAGCCTTCACATTACAGCTCGAGTCTAATGGACTCAGCGTGATCCCTCTCTCCTCTCCCATTCTCCCTCACCCATTCTAAATCCTGAAAAGCTTTCTTCCCCTGTACAGGGAAGCCCAGTATTTGTCTCTGTGTCTGCATTATCTGACTCCTACTCCTAAAGCAAGTTATACTGAAAGCACAGAAGAGTATTGATTATAGGCATTTAAAGAAAGATACCTCTGATGGCAAGTGCTGATGGTTATCTCTGATGATGCAGAATTAGCTTTCCTCTAATTACTTGTAGAAAGTGTACAACACCTACCAATGCATAAAAAGCCTTTCTGTCAAATGCAACTCTGCTAAAATCTGTTAAACACAACCAATCATTTTTTATCTTTATTTTTTTCAGACCTCCTACAAATGATGCTCCAAAATAAGACTGATAACTTTTAAAGTTTAAAGGGACAAATTCTACCTAATTTCAGAAGAAATTTCACCATTGTAGTTGATTATAATTGTCACTCTTTTATTCATTTCAGTCACGCGTTGTTCTGTTTCACTTGATAAGGCATTTCATACAAAAAAAAGAGACAAGAAATGGACAAAAACTTCTGTGAGCAGTCAAGAGAAAAAAAGAAATTGCTTGTACACAGAAAACTTTTCACTGAATAAGTTAAACTGCAAGAGTATTAAGAAAATGTATCACTCACAGTTTTATTAGATGAATATGTAAAATGCAAAATTAGTTGACAGAGTATTTTCAGGTGGATTCATTTGTAGTTAAAATTTCACTAACTTCAAGTACAACATAACTGAAAATAAATACACATCAATTTAAAGAAATTGTGTTTTCAAGGTAGCTCTAAATAAAAGTGGCCAAAATTTTCCCCTAGCATCTTACTAGAACAAAAACAAAATATGGAAAATCTATTCCTCCAGGACAAGTCAGGAGTTCCTCCCACCCCACAATGCATTCAGAGGGGTTTACAAGGCAGTGTGTCCCTTCACCTAACTTAGTAAGTAAATACAGTGATAGCACTTCAGTACAAAAGAAGAAAAAGAAACCATATGAATGCTAATGATGCTATTAAAAACTCTCCCTCCCAGAAAAGCATATTCCAGAACTGCTTTCCTCTCTGTTTAAAATGTTTTCAAACTGCTGGCTAAGCAATGCATCAAGGTACTTGGATAGAGACATTCACACCATTTCACATTATCCTGTCAAGTACAGATAGCAAGTGTGATTTTCTTCCTGATTCATCTTATCTTGGAAGTCAATCTTCGCTAAGGTTTAAGGCATACCCTTCAGCTAAGTACATTTTTGAGCTGGAGAAGTAATTCTTGTTCCTTATGCCTGAGGGCACACTGGACTGCTGGAATATGAAGAACTATTTTTTAATGCTTCTTCTGCTGAAGAAACTGTAATATGCAGATCTAGATACAATTATAACCAGGGTGCTTTACCTCTGTAACAGCCACCAGATGGAATTTATTAAGATTCTCTGTCTGAGATCCTGTAACCAGACCAGACCAAATGATACCTGACAGGGCACTAGAGATGAGCCTGTTACATCTTCATTCCCTGGTCTCAAATACACATGTCAACATTACTCAGTCCTGATGTCCCTAAAAGTCCCTGTAGGATCAGGAAGTGAATAATTGTCAAGAAGAGATACTGACCTTGCTTCACAAAACTCTTCCAAAACAATTTGGTGTATCTTTCTTTACAAATGACCTTTAATGAGATTGTTTAGCTGCTGGGAGGCTTGGTTAAAGCTTGCTCTCCTATAAGCAGTTTGAGTCCCTATGGTTCAAAAGAGTCAGCAACACAGAGTAAATAAGGCCATAAAAATATCTATAATATGAGTGGTTAAAATAACTGCAGAACTTATACCCCAGAATTACAAGACCCATGACATTCCATTTCTTCCATCATCTCCTCCCATTCTTTTAAATGAATTACAAAAATACCTTAGTAGCAGATATTTTTCCTATCTTTGTAGAAAACTGCTCTCTTGGCCTGGAGAAGAAAAGGCTCAGGGGGATCATATCCATGTGTTTGGGTATCTGCTTGGAGGAGTAAAGACAGATCCAGACTGTCTTTAATGAAGCCCAGAGACAGGATGAGAAGCACCATGCAAAAATTGAAATACTAGAAATTCTACTTGAATAGAACAAGAAACGTTTTTTACTGTCAGAGTTGCTCAACACTGGAAAAAGTTGCCCAGAGAGGTTGTAGAGTCTCTATCCTTGAAGATATTAAAAACCTGACTGGACATGACCCTGAGCAACCTGCACTAATTGGCTGTGCTTTGAGCAAAAGGAAAAGATGTCTCCCTGGGTCCCTTTTGAACTCTACAGTTCTATGTCAATACACCTATAATGAGGTGATCGCAGTAAACTGACTCAAATAAAGAAAAATTATGAATTAGTGTTATAAGCGCAGGTTCAAATTTTAAGTTCTCATTACAACAGAAGGGAAATCAATCTTACTTCCTGCTTAATCCTTTATAGAACACTAGTGCTTTCATTTTCTGCATCTACAATTCCATCGGCTGAGTCTCAGAAACGTTAGCAGTCAGAGACTATATCTTGCATTAAGGTGAGTAATTTTGCAATTCTTCAGCTAGAGATGAGGTAATATAAAAATATATCACATTACTACTCTCTGTTCACGCTCTTGTTCCATTATTATAATTTCTTTTGTAACAGCAAACTCACAACTTGCCAACACTCTTTACTTCTGGAACCTGTTCACACCGAAAACTGATACAGCAAGTTTAGCACAGCAAAAAATGATTACACATCTCCTTCATTCCCCCATACATGAATTCCTATAGAATGCCTTGGAACAAAATCATGCAAAGCAAGAATGCTGTTGTACTACTCATTTAAAAATATAGTAGTGGTCGTTGGCTCTTTTTAGAAAGCTTAAATAATTGCCACTGGAACCACAGCAGTTCTAAGGGACTAAACCCAAATAATAATCTCCTTTTCAGTAAGATTCAACATATCACAAGCAAGACAAATCCTTTCCTTGAACTCATAGATGCTATTTGGGCAGGAGCTGGACTGTCTTCTGGTACTGAAATTTCTGCTCTCTATGGAGCAATTATGCACTTCTCTGAAAAAAGGGTTTTCTTTGCTACCTTCTTGCTAGATTCTCCAGTTTAAGCTTTTATTGTATGTTACGCCCTAGAACATGTTAAAAACAAGAGGGACCAGCAACCCACATGTAATCCAATCCCAAATGATTACTGCAGCTGTGTCACAGCCTGAGTTACAGACAATCTGACAGAGATTGGGGGGACAGATTTCTTTCTGCTCCTCCCACATATGCTGAGGGGCTTTCTAAATGGTATAGGTAACATTCTTCATTCAAGCAACTGAAGTGGTTCAATATCAAGTGAAGAATCTTAGAGACTTTAGAAACTCAGATTGAGCACAGTGCTTCCATTAAGCATTTCTTTTTCACCCATGCTTAATCACTTCATTTTAAAGGAAAGCACTGGAAATGAAATCCATTTATCAAGGAAAAAAATGAAGTTTATAATCCTTGTAAGGAACAAGAAGACACAGAGATATGAGAATAATCCAGTATAAATATTGTCAAAATAATTTAAATGAAACAGAGATCAGATGTCTAGTTGTGTATTCATGAATGCAAGACACGAAAAAACATAAATCACTGACTTAGTGTTTAGCTGCAGAATTCTTTCTACCATGTTGTCATATGACTTTCTCTGTTAATAGACAAGCTTTATTTTGAAACAGTCTGACTTTATTGCCCCATCAGTAGTAATAATTTCAGAATTTCATTCTGTGACCAATCTACAGGTACTTGACCTATAACATTATTATCTTTTAATTTAAACAATTTGTCTCCCTTTGTAGTATTTCCTCCATTAGCATATGCAAGAAGTCAAAACCTCACCTCTTCATGGAATGAAAGAAAAATTACTTTGAAATAGTAATAATTTGAAAAGCATTCTGCAACCTTTTCATCAAATGATAATCTAATTTGTCTTCTGGGATACATTGCATAAAATAGAAAGGCAATGATAAAAAACCAACTTGAATGCCATAGTAGCACTTTTAATGATGCTGAATTAATTTAGACAGTCTCCAACCATTTTAATTTTAACTGTATGATTTGTAATCATTTTTAAAAAATACATATAATGAAGTACTTACAGACACCTGAAGATAGATGGCCAAAGGCTGCTAATGCTGGCTTTTCCTTTAGTTGTTGAATTAAGTGTTGTATTGCCTTCCAGTCAGCATTCAAGTCTTCTAATTTTTTCTAGAATAGAAGATAACAAAATATTAAATTTATAATACATACATTAATGTATCACAGAACCACTTGGGTTGGAAAGGACCTTAAAGATTGTCTAGTTCCAACTCCCCTCCCACCATGGGAAGGGATGCCACCCAATAGATCAGCTTCCTCAGGGTCCCATCCAACAGGGATTTGTAATGTAAACAAATGCAAATGAAATATAAATAAGCACAAGATAAAATAGGTGTTTTTTTCTTTTTTCATCTGGTCACCTGAATTAAAAAAAAACATGAAACAGAAAGGTACAACAATGAATTTTCACAAATGGGGGAGAGGGACAAATAAAATCCTTTCCAGCTGTGCTACAAAAGAGTTTCCTGGTGTCAGGGCCCTAAAAGCATCTTTTCTCCTCAAAGGTTGGCTGCAGAAGCTCAGAGCCAATTTAGAACCAGCACAGGTGCCTGACCCTGACCACAGTGATTTGCTGGACCAAACTCAGCCCACTCCCTTGGCCCTGCCCAGCCACCCAGGGTTGTGTTTGGTTGTCCTCACTATACCTGGTCCTGACCCTTCCAGGGACAGCCCCCCAGCCTGAGAAGCTTGGCTTTTGAGGACTGTGAACATGAAATTTAATTTTTAAAATTAAAACCATTTGGTTGTCCTCACTATTCCTGGTCCTGACCCTTCCAGGGACAGCCCCCCCAGCCTGAGAAGCTTGGCTTTTGAGCACTGTGAACATGAAATTTAATTTTTAAAATTAAAACCGAAAGGTGAGTTAAGTATTTTAAAAAGCTTTTCAATAAAACCTCTGCAACTTCTAACATCAAATGCAGAATTTATTCTTCTTCAAATTAAATTAAAAGACAAAAGTCTTTGGAGTCTTCAGGGTACCATAACCTTCAGTGTGTGAGCACACAGTCCTGTGCAGTAAACAAAACCTGCAGGAAAGTCTGGAGTGTGAATAACATCAGTCCTCAGATAACCTTGAGAGGCACCTAGATTTGAATATGTTGTTTCTACCTCTCTTTTTTTCTTGCTTTAATTACTGTAAAGAATGATGAAGCTTTGCTAATTCTATGCTGACATGTCTAAACTCTTAAATGAAGACAGCATTTCTCTTTAAGCTGCTCTATGATTCTCTGCTACAAAAAGATGCACAGAGTACTGATGCAGCTCAGGAATGCTTTTAGCATTCTATGGCTTCCATCCACAATTAGATATATAGACAAAATCACAATCCAGCCATGATAGAAACAGGATGCCTATTAAGAAAGGTACTTTAATTACCTAGAGTCTAAGCTGACAGAGGTCAATAGGAGAGGGATGGAGAACAATGCTCATTAAATTGAAGTATGTGTGTACCCACACACACTCACACACAGACTCTGAGGCAGTGGGGAAGGTTTAGATATCAGGAATATATTTTTCACCCAAAGAGTGCTTGGGTACTAGACTCTCCAAGGAAATGGTCACAGCTGCAAGCCAGTCTGAGTTCAAGAAATGTTTGGACAACAGTCTCAGGCACATAGAGGATTCTGGAGCTGTCCCATGCAGGGCCAGGAGTTGGGCTCTATTCCATCATTCCCATATTGATCCTTGTCATGAGCAGCTACTTAATGATTCTTACATATATGAGCCTGAAATTTCTTGCCAGCAACCAAATAAAAACCATGCCCACCAGACACATTAGAGGGGTTGTCCAGGGCAACAGCTACACCACTAATAAGAGAGCAGCCAGTTCTAAACCCTTCTATCAAAATTACAGTTTGATCTTGCATCTGGCATAAATTAACGTGCATGCATTAAAATGTTAACTTCTTTGAGCACAACAATTTTGCTGTAATTGCAACTCTAGAGCTCTGATGACAAGAATGAACATCCAAATATGTTGCACTTAGCACAAAATTTATAGATTTTCTTTAAATGTCAGCACTGGTGCAATTTAAGCGATGTTAACACCCTTATGTGGACTAATCTTACTGACAGCACTAAAATTGGATATGAATATTTAGAGAGAGAAATGTAGTCTTTTAAATGCAAGACTGAGAACAATGAAAATAAATTCCTCACTATTTCTCACCCACCAGAGGAAAAGACAAATTGAGTGCTGTGGCAAGGGAACCACAGCTCTTCCACTGGCACAGAAATCCTTTCCTGAATAAACTGTTCTGATTAAGTGCTGTTAATCATGAGATTGGGGCTTACATCCTTTCTATTGCCACTGACACCAGCAGTAACCTCTCTCTCCCTCACCTTCAAAAGCTTTACAGAAATGCATTTCAAAAGCATGAAATCCATTTTATAAAAGTGAATAGGTCTGATTATTAAAGTGCTAGTGCTTAAAGGATCACACATCTCATCCCATTCTTGACTCTTGAATCAGCATATACAAGGATTTCATTTGCCAACAAAAATGTTTTTACAGACTTGTGTTGCAAAATTCTATTTTAGTATGCTTAGTGAAGGTATGAAAATATACTTATTTCAGTGACATAACTATGAGATAAGATTATGTACGTGTCAATATAAATCCATGGGATTTAATTTACATTCAAAATACTATAATGAGAACATATTATAAAGGTTGCAAAGATAAGCAGCTAAGCATTAGGAAATGCCAGAATAATTTTAACTATGAACATTATTTCAGATAAAATGCACATAAATTGCAGGGATATCTCTAATTTTCTGGCACATAACGCTTTTGAGCACAGGAAAGGCTGTGGTAAGAATAAGTCAATAGGACCTCTACTTCATTTATTGAAAAGAATGGGAAGATTTGTGGTGAATTAAGGAAATAATGGAGGGAAAAAAGCAAAGCTACCCCAGAGAACGAAATAATCTACAAATTTGTCAAGCAATGCTAGACAAGTAATTAATGCTTTTAAAGAGGGCATGTAATTTTATCTGGTTTTTTTCTGTCCCACACACTAAATAAGAACTATGGGTCTAAGTATTGAATTGCTGCTTTCACTATAAGTGATGTTCATATCCTGAACTGAATTAAGCCGGGTTCAGTCTAAACTAAAGGTACCAGAGCAGCTGTAATTAAACAATTTTCTAAAATTTTGAGTTCTTAGCTTTGAGGACTTACTAATATCTTTCCAACACCATCTTAATGTGAGTAAAAATTATTTTTGCTTCCACAAAATACCTTTCATGCAGAAAACTATTTTGATGGTAATAAAAAAGTTTGTGTTGAAAGATAGAAATAGCAGACTTTGCTGAAAGTAATTCAGGAAGAATGATGATTTATGGAAACCTATCTACAGCATCAAGAAAGCAATTCAACAGTCCTGACAGCATATAACCACTGAACCAGAAATTAACCTCACAGGTTGCACAATTAAACAAACTACAGAATGTAAAGAAACAAGTAAAATGCAATCAAACAGGGACTAAAAATTAAATATGCATTACATTAATTACTTGCATTAAATAGTGCAAGTTACTAATGTCCTCACAGACACCTCTTTTAATATCATTGTCAAAACTATACCGTAAGGTACATTATAATCTTTAAAGAGTCATCTTTTTCCAGTAAATTTGGTAAATATTGGAGAATATCAGTCTTTGATGTGAACACTGAAAATACATAGACAGAGTATACTTCTGTGACAGAATTTTGGGATAAACAGAAAATTTCAACATAATTTATACTTCTGTCATTCTTACATAAAACACGTACTAGCTCTTCCTCTTGAAAATACCAGCATTCATTCTGCAATTCTTTATATGCAACTTAAAAAATCTAGAAAGCCAAAATCTCTATCTTTCTGTTGTTTTGAGTGCTCTGCTTGTCAAAATGTGGAATAAGATCCCAAAAACTGCAGCTGAAGTCACACAAAATTATTAAATGCAGTAAATGGGGAATGATTCTTGTTCCATCATCCATTCAGTGTGTAGGTGACATTTCAGTTCCCAACAAAAATAAGGGTTTGTTAGCCAAGGAAAACACCCAACAGAGTCTTGCTTCTGCCCACTCAAGTCACCTTGAGTTTACCTCTTCTAGCATTTACCATGTTTAGGAGAACTGATCATTAAAAATGCACATATACCAAAGGGAATATTAACTCTTAAGCATTTCTGTTCAGGAAAGAAGATGAGAAACCAAGTCATTCTTAAATGTGTCGTAATTTCAGAACTGGGTATCAGTTCATTCAGATGTTCCTGTGAATGGAGATCTGCTGGTGACCTATTCACAAATAATTCAGAGGAAATTTTGTAAAAGTAGGAAAATAATACTCCACTATAGTGACTAGGTAGAGACAGAAAAACAAGAAATTCACTGTGGAGATCCCCTACTAACATCTTATCTTTGTGAAGAAACCCTTTTTCTGCCAATTGTGGTTTTGGAGTGCTGTACATTTTGAAAAGCTCTAAATACAAAGTTTATTATCTCAGCCCAGTCAGAAGCAATTGTAATAGATAGTGTAATCAATAAGTCACTATTACTCTTTCTGGGAATTCTTAATCATTATGTTTACAGATACTTAATTAGCAATTATAACACTAGAAACCAGAGCAAGCTCTGGCTGTATGGTATTGATCTCACTAGCTGTTCTCCTTCTTGAAAAGCAGCTGAACCAGACATGGGAGGATGCTTGCTGATGACTTCAAGATTCTACAGGATAGAAAATGGCACTCTAGTCTCAATGAAGGTCCTCATAGTCTTTAGGAAAAGCATATAAAATATCCCTTTATAACTGATTTGTAAGCTTAAGAAAAGGATTCTACAGTGCATTTTTTTGAAAGAGAAGTGCTGGGAGGCATTGCCTTCCAAACAATGTGTCCTCTTCTCCAAAACAGAATCAAGTCAGTAATTCTAGATAAAATTTGGCAGAGAAATTGAGAGGGAAAGTTCTATGTTGCCATGTGTTCCTTCCTTCAAAATGAAAAAAAAGAAAGCAAATTATTCTGTTTATAACTTAACTCTCACCTTTTCTAGAAAATTTGCAATTTTTTTTAATTTGAAAAATTTCTAAAAGTGAAATTTAAAATAAAGGAGTTTAAAAATAAGCTACATGTTGCCATTAATTACACAACAAAAATTATATTTTCTTTCAGTGTGAATTATTCTTGAATGAGTAAAACAACCTTAATGTCATAAACAATATTCCCATCATAATATGCATAAGATTTTTAGCTGGGAGTATTACATTTTCCCTGTTCTATTCTATGCCATCACAGAATAGAACAAATGCCATTTGCCAGGTTCTTTCATTGATTTTAAACAGAGCACATCAAGGACAAGTGTACAACAGGGGAAGCATAACCTATTACACAGCAATGGATATTGCTAAAGGTTGCTTCATTACCTTTACTGGATGAGTAGCTGGTTTTTCCTTGTATAAATGACACCCTTTAGACAAAACCTCTTCCACATTCGGCTGTTTAGCCTGCACTGCTGCTTCAGTTTCCTGAAAAATAAAAAAAACAGTCAGTCTAGATTAGCCATGGCATAAGCATTAAGATTGAATAGTCCCAAAACTCCATGGGAAGTGTAAAACACCAGTAGACAAGTTTCTGTTCAGAGTTGGTGTGGGGGTAAACACAAGGATAGTGGCAGCTGGGGACAAAGAGGATCACCAGAAAAATCAAAAGCAAAGAGGGACAGAAAAAGCAATGTTACCAAAATAAACAGTGGTCAGTCACTTCATCTTCAAGGTCTCAATAAAATGAATAAAAAGCAAGTACAAATTCATACTAAGAAAGACAGGCATGAGAAATCTCATTTAAGAGGCTCTGTTATTTTGTTTGTTTTACACTACCAGCTGATGAAAAGTGCACTGGTTAATATTTCTTCATACAGTATGTGGCATTAAAACTGTCTAATGAGATGTGACAATGATACTGAGTTTGGAAAGATGAAAAATTTTAAAAGAAGACTGCAATTGCCAGTACTAAACTTCTACTTTGGTAGTAAAAGGACTTACAGAAACTAACTAAAAAGGAATGCACAGTAGTAGTGACAGTTCCTAAAGGTTCAGGGAGGCACCTACCATTAGCAACAGCACATTACTGAATTAAAACCAGCATATTCTCTAGCAATTTCTTTTTTAATCTGGAAAGGGGTAATTCATGTGCTAACATAAGGAAATTCCAAATAATGTCTCTCAGCACACAGCAGCTTCATTTTGTCAAGACTGACCAAATAAATAATGGGCAAAACTCTACAATTAAGACAAAAACCCAAACCAACCAACCAACCAAAACAAAAATCCAAACCTACTGAAAATTGTAAAAGAAAAGATAAACTACATCTGGAGTTCCAAGATTCATGCTTTATTTCATTTTTTCTCTAGTAATATAAGTGAAACAATAGCTGAGTTATCAAAATGAATTGGTTGGGGTCTTTTTGTTTTCCTCTCTTCACCCACCTACAATATAGGTTGATTACCTTGTTGTAATCATTGCTGACTACCCACTGAATCTCCAAGTTAATTTTCTGTCCACATTCTCAGTTATCATAAACACAACAGTAGACAAGATTGTGTGCCATGTATGCCACTATCTGAGGTAACACATTGTTTTATTGGTGAAAATCTGCTGTTCTTTTTACTGCAATAAACCTGCTGAAATCCATGCAATTTTAAGTCCCAAAAAGGGGCCATTTTGCTCCTATTTTTAAACTCAACATATAAAGTATGTCTACACCGTTCCCTAAAACTTTACTTGCAAAACTTTATGGACAACATTAAAAATAAAGGCTTAGTAAATTCAATGTAGTCTTTAATTTTTCTTTTCAAATACTATTGGTCAACAACAAATGAATCAAACCTTGCAATGATATTTGAACGCAATGATTTCTTGCAATGATATTTGAAGCATGTTTCAATTTCATTTTTTCTTATTACACGTTTCAATGTTAATGAAATATAACTGTAAGGATTCATAGAGAATGAGGACTAAAAAGCAATGCATTGCAAAATTGGGATATTGAGGTGGGTGAGAGTTTATTAACCTTTTGATAAAACCCTCATTAAAGTCTTATTTTCTTTCCATTTCAATACTATGTTAACTTTTTACTTCCCTACTCAGCACATAAAGAAAAAAAATCAAGGAGTGTTAATGAAGGGATAATTTTCTCCCTATCTTAATGAAAGCTAGGCATTTTAATAATTGTTAGTTTTTGTTTCATTGTTTGCTTTGGGATTTTTTTTTTGTTTTTTTCTTCTAACTAAGCTATCTGCAGTATTTGGCCAATATTTCCTCTTCTGTTATTCTACATGTCTCAAATACTCATTTTCTTTTATGACAGCATCAGTTAACATAACAAATTCTGTAGCAGGAAAATCACATTAAAACTCCTTATATAGTCCAAGAAAACCGAGAACACCATGGATGTGCCTATGCTGAGGGTTAACCTGTGGCATGAATGTGCCTTTGAAGTGGATCTCTCAATCCTCCACCCTCACTGGACTTTGTGTTTTACCATGGACTAGTCTAGGAACACAGACACCATTTTCTTTCAGGCTGTAACAAGTGTGGAAGGCGTAATGTATTGAGTTGTTAAATCACTGATTCCTTTTGCTCTACAGTTTTCTGGAGTTACATGAACTACCCTCTTGTAATTATGTCTTTCAAATTCAGTGGCCTTGACCTAAACCAAAATGCATCATGCAAGTCTATCCAATACAGCATGATGCTTCCTTTGAGATATATGTGGCAATAAGAATAGAGGTAAGAGTACATGGAAAAAGAAGTTCTCAATATCTTGGTATTCATTTGGACACTGCTGAAATTAACAGGTATCTTATCTGTCAGAGCAGCAAATACTTTGATTGTCTCCCACTAATCCCAACATAAATTAAAAACATAACAAAATTACTTTGAATAAGTACACATCTGACACAAAATTGCTGTAGTAACTCTTTGCCCAGTTCTTTGCTTGATGGGATAGCCCCTTGATAAATCCTGCCCAGTGAACAAGTTTCCAGCAATTTCAAATCCAATTGCTGGGTGACACTCTATTAATAGGGCTGACAGGCAAGAGAGTAGTTACAGGATTCTGCTCCATCATTTAATCCCCTAAGAGAAGAAAATGGTAATGACCACAATATAGCCTCTGATGGTTTGCACACAAAAAAGACCACAGTTATTATCTAGGCTGTGCAGAATCCAGGAGAACATATTCCCAGTGCAGAGCCTGATCTCTAATCTTCATCACACAAGACAGGCTACTGCTAAAGCTAGAAGGAATTGTAGATGCTCATTTCCACTAGTTTTCAGAGAATACCAAAGTCATATTTGTTTTAAAGTCCTGATAAAGTCCTCACACTCACTTTGCTGTGGGAGGATGCAGAGCTGTCTCTGGGAGACAGAGCTGACTGCTGGAATTGCACAATTTATGAACTGCCTGGGAAAGCAATCATAGTGCTGCTTCTGGGCTGGGTGATGAATATGCTAATTCAACTTTTCACACATATGGCAAATTAAAATACATCATCACTGGAAACTGCTGTTTCTCAAACATGTATAAACAAGAATCAGAGGCTACCTTTATCCATGACGCACTATCTGTGAATTTTCAGTGGTGTTAAAGTAGTGCATCCAAACTGATGAAAGCTCTCTGCTGAATAAGCCACAGTAGCTTCTGCATTTACAACAACATGCCAATTCAACCTGCTGAACAAAGTTACAGGCTGAAAAAGTGGCAAGGACTTGTCTACAGCCCCACCTGGACTATGAAAGTCTATTGATATAGCTCAGAACTCAGAAAATTCATATTCACTAGCTGAAACCAATATATTGACTAAACCTCTGGTGTGTATGCCAATGGAAGATAAAATTTCATGGCTTGTCATATGTTATTTCAAGGGATGGAAAGTATCCTAGCAGACACAGGCAGGCTGTTTGACATTTGCTGCACATACTTTAGGAGGCCCAGTCAACTACGGCATTGGTCTATATTTTTAATATAAGCACTGATTCACCTTCTCTGGTAGCACTGGTAACTTTTGGGATCAATTCCCCCATGAGCTTACATCCTTTGGACATATTCTGCTGGGACAGTAGAAGAAGTTCAGGGTGATTAAACCTGTGTCTTCACAGTGAAATATGACACAAAATTGGAATCTTAATTACAGCCTTCAAACAAAAAAAATGTAACTCTGAAATTAGTATAGTGAGTTGTTTCAAAACCTCTTTTTCCAAGTTATTTCATGACCTCTTTTTAGCAAGACAGTACATTAAATGAAAATTAAAGGAGAGAATTTATTCACAGGAAAAGAAAAGCACTAAGCAATTTCCCTTTACTTATCAAGACAAGGCAGTGATGTGTAACAAGCAAATATAATAAATCTAAAATCTAAAACTATTTGGCTGCTTTTAATTTCAAACAAACTTTTATGAAATAACCAGATATAAATCTCCATATACATTAAACATGATGATGGAAAACTACATTTAAATATGTGTTTCATGTGTTTAGATTTAGAAGAGCGTAACTTGTAATGAGAATTCTCAGAGGTGGATCTTCTAATTCATGCACACAGAGTCCTTAAGGTTAAAAAAGACCTCCATGATCAAGTCCAACCTTTTGATACCTAAAGAGTTTTAGCTTTTTCATTTATTTGTAGCTTTGTAGATTTTAATACATAGTTTTAGAATTTCTAGAACTTTCTTACCATTTTTCATGCTTTAGAACAATAGCTAACTCTTTCGATCACATTATGTTACATTCTTGAAATTCTGTTTAGTCTTATTGTCAAGAAAAGAATTTCTAACAAGGACATCTTGTTTTGCACCAGCATTTGAAAGACAAAACAAGAACTCCCTGGAGACACTCCAAGGTGCCCAAGGGTGGATTACCAAGGCAACTGGTGTGCAATTGGGTGTACCTGATAGATAGACTAATTAATTAACCTTATAAAAATTGTAGAAATCCTATATTTCTTGCCTGCATAGCTGTATTTGTACACCTGAAAGCTTTAATTATAGAACTGTTCTTTATATTAGCACTTTAACATTGTTTGGAAAAGCTTTTCTTCTGATTACAGGCAACACTTGGACCAAACGCCATCACTTCAGCTGAACTATAGCATAATATGCTTGGAACTTGAACATCTTGAACACTTGCAGGAATGGTGACTCCACCACTTCCCCAGGCAGCATGTTCACCCCTGACCATCATCTTGATACAAAAATTCTTCCTCATGTCCAACCTGAACCTCCCCTGGCTCAGCCTGACACCATGTCCTCTTGTTCTGGTTGCCTGGGAGAAGAGACAGATCCTCACATGGCTCCTTTCAGGGAGTTTGAGAGATAAACTGAGCCTCCATCTCTCCAGGCTAAACCATTGCAGCTCCCTCAGCTGCTCCTCATCAGAGCTGTGCTCCAGACCCTTCCCCAGCTCTGCTGCCCTTCTCTGCACTCACTCCAGCCCCTCAATGCCCTTCTTGTAGTGAGAGGCCCAAAACTGGACACAGGATTTGAGGTGTGGCCTCACCAGTGCTGAGCACAGGGGACAATCCCTGCCCTGGTCCTGCTGCCACACTATTGCTGATCCAGGCCAGGTGCCTTTGGCCTCCCTGGCCCCCTGGGCACACCTGGATCATGTCCAGCTGCTGCTGACCAGCACCCCCAGCTCCTTTTCCTCCAGGTACCTTTCCAGCCACTCTTCCTGGTGTTGTTGTGACCCAAGGGCAGGACCTGGCTCTTGGCCTTGTTGAGACTCTGGTCTCAGCCCATTGTTCCAGCATGTCCAGGCCCCTCTGCTAAACTTTCCTGCCCTCCAGAAGATCAACACTCCCGCAAACTGTAAACATTTCCCCCTTTTAGACAAGTGAATTCCATCTTTCTCCAATAGGGCTGCTGCTGTATAAACCACCCCATGATCAAAAAGGCCAATGCAACAATCTTTAAGACATGTATTGGTCAGGTGTGTTCTGGACCTTTCAGAATTCTTCCCTGCTACCAAAGGGATTGAGGAAAATGTTCCTATTCCTCTCCCTTCAACCAGTCATCCCAGTGTCCTGAAGCCTTTTTTAATTGCTCTAGAACTTCTTGTCACTGCTGACCTGGACATCCAGAAGTAGGTAATAATCAGAGTCCAGGGAGTCTCTTAATGATGGCTCTAATCTGGACCCCGGGGAGGCAAAAGAGTTCTCTGAGGGATGGATCCAGTTTGTACACAGGGCCCTCAATTCCCCTTGGAAGGAGTCACCTACAACATTACCTTTCTTTATTAACAGCTGTAAATGTGTAATTCTAGCAAACATTCACACCTATCTTTCAAGTTACTCTTCCCACACATTAAGAAAAAAACTATAAATAAGTGGTGAGTTTCTGAGTGCTTCATTTTTTCCTCATATTTCCATACAGAAAAAAAAAAAAAAGCAGTAGATAGAAAACATTAATATATTCCCATTTTCAAGAATTGATTCTAAAAAAGTGACCTCATTTTTTTCCTTTGACTCAGCTCTTCATAGTCTCATTCATGGAGCAGGATAACAAGCTAAACCACCACAAAGAAGAATGGTCAGAGGAGACTTAATTAAAATACATCAAAGTTCAGCTATACCACAGTAAGCATCAGATCTTGATGGCAGGTCAGACAGTACAGTCAACAGCATTCTTGGGAGTCACTTTAGTTATTTATACAATATTATTAGAATACATCCAAGATATGCTATAAACAGTTCCGTGGCCATCTTGAGTTGGAACCTAATCCACTGGGGGGAAAATGCAGCTGCCAATATTTAAACTTCCTGAATAAAGACTTTAATCAATTTAGATAAAATTCAAGGAAAGGCAAGCTCTTACAACTGTTCTTTTTATGTAACAAATAAAAAGATTTGATAACTTTCTGAATATTTTAGTTATCTCTATATAGAAATAAAATGTCCTGTGAACATCTGAATTACAGAATTTAAATACACCCTCCTGTCTTAGGGATTTATGAAAAATAGTACAAAATAAGCCCCTGAAGTAATTCAATTTAAAGACCATTCCATTAGTGGCCTAGGTCAAAGTGGTGTAAAATTAGTTTATCACTAAAATTATTCTGTAACTAGTGGACAAAGTTTTATGCACCTGCCTCTAAAAATGCCATTTTAATGATTAAATAAAATAATAATTCTTTTCCCTATTACATTAACTGACTGATCTTCTAAATGTGTGAGAATAAAATTTGATCCCAAGCCTATGTTAGAAGCTATCTTAATGTGGAAAAGAATATTGTGAGATACATTCAGCTTTTTAGAGTAAAGTATGCAAACTAAAGACACCTGGTTTTAATGAGATTCTGGAAAAGTGATACAACTATAATTCTTGACCTATGTGGAAAATATTTGAAATATTATGGAGAGAGAACAATCCTTACACAGAAAAGACCACTACATGAAGGACCTCTTTCTTCTAAAAGTGTAATTTTAGAGTTCATAACCACTTTGCAAACCTACAAGTGCAGCCTTTGTGCATTTATAAAATATGCCGACATCATGTCTTTTAAGACTTGGTGTTTTTCATTATTCTGTTCCCTCTAATATGCTTTATTCCTACTACTGGAAAAGGGAAGGAAAGAGAAGAGCAAGGAAATCCTCCACAAAGTAATGGAACTAAGAAGGTCCCAAAATTTAGGCCATGTGAAGAGTCTGAAATTGCAAACCCTACTGTTCTGCAGAGTGAAATGTTTTATCCAAAGCATGTTTTCCTGCTGGCTATCAGAAATTTGTGAGCTTCTTCTGTACTTCTAGAGGAGATGAAATACAGTAATTTCTCCCCACACAGAGAAATCACTATCTATCCATTGCAGCTGTCTATCCTGAAAAGGAAATTTCCTGGAGGTACTGAAGATAGATGAAATTATTAGCTGTAGAGACATGACCTGCAGATACAGGATATGAAAAGAATTTGGCTGTGGTGGTCACATACTGATAAAGCACAGTTAATCATCCAGTTGCACTGCAAAAAGGTGCAGTCAGAATTCTTTGAGATTGGATGTGATTCAGAATATTTTATTTTGAGACTGTACAGGACGGGATGAAATAGCTGCTCTTGTTCCACCAAGACTGCAGATCCTCTCTTATTTACAGTGCATAATAAAAAAGAGATAATAACAAACCCAAGAGAACTGACAGAGAAAAAGGAAATTTAGCAGAAAAACAAAATGAGAAATTCATGCAAGAAAATAAGGGAAGTCACAATAATTTTACTAGCTCTCTCTTAGTATTCTGTGTTTTTAGGTGCTAAAGAAGAGCAGCTTTGGAGGAAGAAAAGTTATTTAGATCAACACAGTAGCAGATATGGGGTACACCACAAGCACCTTGACCGGCAAGTGAAATTTGGTGATAATTATAAAAATATTGAGCCATGACTTTTCTTCTTGTAAACAGGAAAGAGAAATCAGAATTTATTCTTTCTTATTGCATAAATAATTAAATTTTGTTCAATAAACTGATTTTAAAATAATTTAACTTGTGAGAGAAGAATTGACATATTTATTTTACCATCAAATTCTTAGTTGCTTATTATTCTCTTTCTTAGCCAGGGCTTAGCTGCAAATTTTCATTCTCTTTTCAAGTTTAGTAAAAGAATAATTTTCAGAGGAATTTCTGGGTACACAAAGGAACTAGGAAAGAAGTCAAAATCAAAATCTGTTACTGGTCTAGCATTTATTTGTTGATTGTCATATGTTTTTAGGTATAGTCATCTTCTGGTATTAGTCTTTCATAAATAGTTTTAAAAGAATGTGCATGAAGATGTATTTCTACCACTTATCTTCCAACAGTTTCACTGGAAGGAATGGCAAAGACTGCTCCAGTACATTACTTGAACAGCAGAAGCAGAGGTAGATTTCAGAAAACAGAATTTATAGAATTATTTATACTATTAGATTTATTATTCTTATAGTATGGAAAGAATGGTGTTGGCTCATTTTCAACTGCCTGGTTTGCAAATGAAAATGGGGAAATTATATCCACACTCTGAGTGGTGGCACCTTTTGTTTTAATTTCCATAAATAAGTATGCTCTCAGAAGTCAATCTTTTTAGAATCACAACCATTGATTTCATCTAGAAAAAACAAATTCTCATTACAAAGAATGAAAAGAATTAGTAAGCAAATGTTATTCAGCTGGGCCCAGGCTTACATGGATGTATTGGGCATAGCTGGGATGAACCTAACTTTCCTCAGAGCAGCCTGGATGGCACTAGGTTTTGCATTTACAATGAAAACAGTGTTGATAACACAGGCATCTTTTAGCTGTTCCTGAGTAGCACTGACACAAATTCAAAACCTTCTTTGTTTCTCATGCTGCTCCACCAGCAAACAGGCTGGAGGTGCACAGCAAACTGGGAGGGGACACAGTGGCAGCAGCCAACCCCAACTGACCAAAGGGATGTCCCTGCCCATACAACCCAGTGCTCAGCAATAAAGGCTGTGGGGAAGGGAGACATCTGGAGCAAAAGAACTTGTCTTTCCAAGTAACTGTTTCTCATGAATGAGCCCAGCTTTCCTGGAGATACTTGAACACCTGCCTGCCCTTGGGAACTGGTGATTTAATTCTTTCTTTGCTTTGCTTGCATGGGCAGATTTGTTTTACCTGTTAAGCTGTCTTTATCTCAACCCCCCAGTCTTTTCACCTTTGCTCTTATGGTTCTTTTGCCCATCCCACTGGGAATGTAGGGATGGGAGGGGGCAGGTGGTGAGCAAGCAGCTGTGTGGGGCTGAGCTGCCTGCCATCATTGACCCACAACAACTGTTTAGAAAGTATTCCTACCTGCCCTGCCAAGCACCTTGAAATGCAAAATTTTTCCAGTGAGAAACACTGACTCTTAACAAGAGCATCTCACAAGAGTTAAGCTTTACAGCACTACACCCAATGTCAAAGCTGCCTTTACTTGGAAGTTTTGGACAAAATCTGCAACAGGATTGAGTGATTTCCACATTATCATTAACTTTAGTGTGAGAAAGAACTAAGATTACTTTACGCATAAATTTTTATTTTAACTTAAATCAGCAAGTAAAAAATAAACCAATTTTTGTTGAAATATCATCCAAAATAGTATCAGCCAAATCAAACATTCAAATATCTATCAGGTATGAAAACTTTGCATCATTTCCAATTTACAAAAAACTATGAAGACATACATTGCCTGTTTCTAATATTTATTAAGCAGCAATCAACCTAAAGCAAATGAAATCAAAACTAATAGGACCTTGTGTAGCTGTAAGTGTTCATTTGAATGAGCTCCTCTTCAGATTCCAGTATTTTAAATTGCTTGTGATTGGTAGAGAAAAAAACATATAATCTTGCAAAAGAACAGTCACTGTTTCATAAATAATATGCTATTATCAAGAATATATCCAAGGCCTTTCAAGAACTGTGTTTTGAAGAGATAGAATGTTTTCTGTTAAGAATAGAACATACGAAAATATAGTGAGAATGTTAGAAAACTGTGTTTTGTTGAATAGGAGAGGGAATTTCCTATCTTAGAAAACATAACTGCACTGAAGCAAACTACAATTTTGGTATTAACTTCACTCGAGCCTTGGTAAACTGCCCTGTAATTTCTCTAAGTTTGCTTTTGCATTTATTTGTTTACTTAGATTAAGAACATTTTGAATAGTGCCTGAGCTGTTATCAGTAGTACAAGGAGGGAGCCAAAAACCAAAGCTGAGGTACTAACTCACTAACTTCTAACTAACTCACCCACACTTCTAAAAAGCTTATGCTTTCAACAATGAAATCACATCTTGATTTATTATCCATTATTTCCAATAAAACCAGTACTACTATACATCAAACACTTGATCACCTTTCAAAAATCTTTAACTTCCTGAGATGCTGGGACACAGTGCTTGCAATCCATCCTTATGGCTGCAAATTCTGTCATATATTAAATTTAAAAGGATTACTTGTTGGGAAAGTTTTGCCATATTTTCACAAGCCACCTGCAGCTAATATTGTTTAATATTCTTGCAATTGGAATAGATTTCTTCAGAAGAGATTTGGACACACTGTTTAAATGCTCAAAGCTCACAAACAAAACATGGATTGGGTTGCTCCTTGAAGTCCCATAAGAAAATTTCAGGGAAGAACCATAACTGATTTAGGCACAGAATATCAAGATATAAGTAGTTAAAATGTCATCATCAGAGGTTTTCTCAGTTCAGCCTTTTGCCAAACCAGGCATTGATGCCAGAATATGAGACAGATCTCTGAGGTGCATATTCCTAATGTGCTCTTATAGACAAACTCTACTACCTCTTATTGTATTTAAAACTATTCCTTTAAAAGTATGTTGGCAAAATGAAAAGGTAAAAGAATGTGTAAAGTGTAAAAATCTGACTTATCTGAGCCCAGATTTCAAAAAAAAACTGACAAATGATCACTGATGGATGAAAAATATAGCAATGTCCACTTGGCATTTTCATTCTCTCCTGTGGAGTAATTTTCTTTTATTTATCTAAAAGTAGGTTTGCTACTCCTCAGCCTTGCTCTTCTCTTCTGTTCTAACTTAAGGTTGTCAAGTATATAATGAAGTGATTGACAAAAGTTGACAGCCTTCTTATTGTCATTCAAAGTTATCAAGGACAAAATCCAAATACATGTTAGTTTTTAAAAATAAAGAGTTATTAATTTTTTCTTAAGGATGGTCAGTTTTTATCTGCCAAAAATAAACTCATTATGCTATTTAAAATACAGGAAAAGTGACCACCACAGAGAGTAAACAGATATAAATTCTACACTAAGAGTTTGAAGCACTATAAGCAAAAATCAAGGCTGTATATGCCTTGGAAAAGGACTCAAGTGTAGAGGAGCACAGGAGGGGTGAGTGATGACCCAGAGGTAAGGATGGAGTAAAGGAAAAAGATTGGGAAAATGAGTAAGCAGGGAAAAAGGATCATTGAGATTGCAAGAGGATTTGGAGTCAAAGGTGGCTGGGAAATATAAAGTGGTTTGTTGTATTGTCTGGAGAAGATGATTTGAAAGGGTCAGCAGGGTTTTCAGTGAGCTAGCAGTAGAAACAAGAATTTCTGCATTCTGCCAACTCACTTCCTATACTGAAGTGTCATTTCTCCATCCATTCCTTAAATGGGAATTGCATTTCTGTCCATCTTTTCCATGTCCTCAACTTCTATAATGACCTAAATCTGTCACAATCACCCTGGAAAACTGTTCTCCAGGGGGAAATGGCGGTGCTGAAGTGAAGACCAGAAAGAATTCCCAGAAAGTGCAGCTTTAACCTTTTCCTATGATTAGAAGGAAGGATGATGACTCCTAAGGCTTTCAACAGGTCAGAGGATAAGGAGCAGGCACTACCATCTCCCTCTCCTCTGTGCCCTCTCCCCATACCCTTCCTTCCATCCCACACATCCTGGCTCTCCTGCAGAGGAAAGGAGCGCCAGCTACAGAGGTTTGTAGAACATGAAGGATGGGGTTGTCTCTTCAGGTTGGAACAGAGCAGATTCAGTTCCTCTTTTAACAGCAGGGGAACTGGAATCAAGCTGAGCATCCCAGGCCATTTGGTGCTAAAAAGAGTAAATCTTTGCAGTGGCAAAGAATTTGTGAGAATATTAAATGTAAATGGACCCCATGTAAATGCATACAATGGTAATATGCAACTTATTAAAATAAAGTCCAGAAATGCAAAAGAAGAAAACCTGTTTACTTGATGTGTGCCTTTACTACACTATGCAGCTTGTTCAACAAGACAGAGAGGAATAAGGAATAAGGTTGGGTAAATATGTGTATTTTAATTTTCTACAAGAAGTTTTGTGTGTATTTTCTACATTTGCTGCCACTGACCAAAAAAAAAAAAAAAATCAGAGAAAAAAGCTTCTGTTTTACATACACTTTTACATACACTTTGACTGAAACTAGTCAATGGACTTTTTCCCTAATCTAAGATTATTTCTATAATCTAAAAGTTTAAGAATATATTATGATTTTAAGAATATAGTATATAACTAAGAGGGAGAAATGGCATTTAAAATATGGAATGTATAGAATATAGAATTCATCCTTTGTTTTCTGGACTATACTAGTCAAACCTCAAAATTAAAGTACACCAATCCTTGGCAAGTTTAGAGTATGTTCCAGGGCTCTTTAAGCACTAAAATATTACTGTTCATTTTCTTCTGAAGCATTTTTGTTCTTTCAAAATTCTGTATTAGAAGTAGGAATTCAGTAAATAAAATCTCACTTCCTCAGAAACTTAGAATGTTTTAGATGGAAAAAAAAATGAAAATGTTATTAAATGAAGATTGTTATCAGTAATAAAAGATATCAGAGGTTCTAGATATTTCTTTTCTAAGTTAACTAAAGTGTTTCTGGACATCACAACTGGGGAGAAAAAGAAAACAACAAGTTTTATGATGATTGAGCAGGGCTAAAAAAATCTATGAATTAAAATTTTTCAGAAGACTTTGATTGTTTGACTTTATAAAAATATTGACCCTTAGATTTCAAACACTAAATAACAAAGTAAAAGTAAATAATCCACACTAATAGCTAAAATTCATTAGCAACTAAAATAATATAAGCATTATCCAATTTGTAAGCTTTTCTTAGCTTACTAGACAACATACTTTTCATTCTTTACATATTTGAGTTTCTAAAATTGTTTCTGGCAAATAATATCTTGTTGACTACATCACAACACAATAAAGCAGCTTCACTATGTACATATAAGAAAGAAGTTGGATTTTTTTTTGGCTGTAAAAAAGCTTTTAACTTCCACTGAAAGTATTTTTCTAAAGCCTTAGCACACCACAAATGTTACATGGACTACATTTAAAAAGTGCAATCTGACTGTAACAGATTGCAAAATGTTAATTTTATCTTAGTCACAGTTGCAGTAGGTTGTAGTAAGAAAGCTTTTATTTCTGTTATGTCCTAACCAGTCATTTTGATTTTTATACACTTAAGAAAACCCCATTATTCTCACTCTGTTCTTCAAAATACAGCATGAATTTAACCATGCCTTGAAGCTTTCTAGGGTTCTTCCTGTAAGCAAGACATCTGGGAATCTCTAATCAAAACTTTCAACTACTTGGGGTCCTGTCATACAAAGAATTGGGATTGAACAGGACTATCCAGAAATAAATATTTAGAGGAAAATAAAACTGGGATAAATCAAGAAAAAAAGTTGGTTGGATTTTCTGAAGGTATTTTCTTATACTGTCAACTAGAGCAGCACCACTCCCAAGATCCCCCTTTTTTTCTTGTAACTAAAGTAAACAAATCTCAACAGAATAGTCAGTAAGATGATATAAAGGTCAGTACTTGCTCAACTTCCTTGAGCCATAACTTTGGAGCTCACAGATTGTTGATGCCGTAGGCAAGGCTGTTTCAAAGTGTAAAATATAGGTCTATATCCACATGTTCAGAATAACGTATCCCTAAAAGGTTTAAGTATATTAAATCTGGATGACTGGATCAGAATAAACATTTCAAAGTGCTCATGTATGTCCTTAAATGTTCCATTAAGGAGACAATGAAGAAGTGACTATAACTTCCATTATAGCAACATTTGCCACCTACTTAGACTCTGATTATCTGACTTACCCAAAAAAGCTCATGATTAAAGATAACCACACCATTATCAGGACCAAAAAAAAATTGCTTTGACCACTACAACAATTGTTTTTTGAACTAATACTAATTAGATTCTCCATATTTTCTTTCTTGTCTGAATTAGAACAACAATACTGATGGTGAACAAACAGGGTTTAGTTTTACTGTCTATTAATACAGTATTGGACCTCTCTCTAGTTTGGCAAACAAAGCAGAGTGACAGAAAGATGGAGTTAAATAAACTCAGCTGAGGAAAAATGTGCAGGTTTTTAACTCAGCCGTTGAAGTAATTTACCAGGAGATGCGGATGACTGTTCATATGTGGAAATTAGAAACTGGTCTTGGTTGGTTTGGTTTCATCTGGGATTTTTTAATTATTATTTTTGAGAGAGGTGTGTTGCAGTTCAAGCAGAAAATAAGCCAGAAAATGGAAAAGATGATTTTATAAAGCAGGTCTGACTGGATGACCAGAGTAGTGTCTTCTGACCTTTCACTGAACCAACGATACAATTGCTATGCATATCTCAGAGACGACAAATTGTTGACTGTTCAAAGTCAGCTGCCGAGTTGCCATACTGCATGCTGGAGTTTTAACTATTTCTTTATAAATGTTTCATATAATATCTTAATAGCCCAGCAATATTTTTGGATTTGTTTTAGAGGCTCTTTTTAGTATTAATATTTTTTGAAAAAAAACCCCAAACTAGCAAAATGTTTGTCAATGGTGTCTAGATTAAAAGGGAAGGTAGAGACCATCCTATTAGATGTTTGTGGATGTCCACACTTCAGTAATTGCTACAGAGCTTTCTCTGCTGTTAAATCTACTATCTCCTGCTGTTAGATGGATATCCCACACATTTCTAGCCCAAAATACCGCCAAAGTACCCTGGGAAATGTATATCAAAATACTGTGAAATTGCCACAGATTTGAAAGAAGCAAGGCTACCCTTAAAGAGCCCAAGAAGCAAGACAAAATTGGAGATAGTGCTGTTAGGGTCAGGAAGCAGGCAGATCTGAAAATAAAACTTCCTCATGTCAAAATTCTTCACTAACAGACAGTATTTCATATCACCCATGTTATCCTGCAGAGCCTCAGGTTTACACTGAGGGGATATGGTTGCATTTAGAGTTGAAAAGCAGCCATCACTTCCTAGGACTCAAGTTTACTTATATGAATAAAGATTGTTGCAATACAACCAGCAAAACTGTGGTATTTGAATGTGCAGGAGTTAGAAAATGCACATCTTTAGATGTGGATTTTTTTATTGACAGAGGAAGAAAAATAGCTAAGAAAAATAAAGTTGATCAACATAAATTCAAAGCAGGACCAGGAAATTCAAGGCATTACATAGTCAATAGTATTGAGAGGACTTACTGATTGAAAAAAAAGTACCACCATGTAAAAAACAATGTGTAAAAAACAATGACATAGTAAGACCTGAGCTTCAGCATGTCATTGGTGAAAGGCTCTCCTGCCATGGCTGCATCCACTGACTGTGGCTGCAACACCCACAGCTTAGACACCAGTGCTGGCAGAAGCTGTAAACAGAGCTGTTCTGTTAACTACTCCAATCTTTTTCCATACTGTAATGTAAACAACTGTTGTACTATTTCCTTGGCACCATTTTGTAAAATTGGAAATTCATGATGATATATCTAAGTTTGTGAAGTATGAATACTAAATCATGCAAAATAGCTATCAGAATGAGGGTAAACCCAGGTCAAAGAACAAACCCAGACAGAGTCATTCTGTCAAGCTTCAGAAATCGGAGTTATAAAAGACAAAATATGAAATATATTCTACATGCATGAGAAGCTGGTAAACTGCAAACCTGGAAGCGTTCCAGTGCTCACAAGTAGCAAAGGAGTCAAGACTCTCTTATAGATGTAGATTTCATGCCTTCCCCATGCATATACATGAGTATTTCACAGGTGCAGTCTACATATTATGCTATTATTGGAAATGATCACGTCAATGTGGTAAAAAAAATATTCAACAAAAAGAACAAAGATCTATCTTAATACTTTACATTTGTAGCCTGCAAATATGCACTTCAATGTTGATTTATTTGGATAGTTTCTTAAATTAAAATAATATATATTTGACAGTTTATAGAAGAAAACTGTAATTAAGGATGAAAATAATGAGTGAAGAAAACACCGGTACAGAGACTTTCTACATCCTGAGAATGGAGAATCCTTTCTCTTCTCTTACTCAATACATACATTTTTTACGTACTGAGAAATGAGTTATTAAAGCTCAAGTGTGATTTTTGACACCACTGCTAAAAATTATCTTAACTGAGGGTGTGGGTCCTAATTGTGGCACTACAGCCTCTAAATTATGGCCAAGAAAATTATGAAGATAAATCATAATGGCATAAAATATATTAGAATTTACTGAGCCATACTGTAATTCTTTGAGGTAAGTGTAGAGTTATGATAGCAGAATGAGCTGAAAGAAAAAAAAAAATCAGCAGGAAATATATTTTATAGTAAATGCTGTTGCAAAGTACATTATGCTTTCTGGGACTGAATAACTAAAAAGTTTGTTTCTACAATTTAATAATGTTCACATTTTCCTGACATTTTTTTCTGCTTTTAAAATTGAAATTGGACATACTTTAGAGGCTAAGATGTTGCCCAAAACCTCAAATGACAGAACCTTCCAGGGACTGGAGGACTACGAAGTCACCTGGTATGTACCTTGGTCACCACAAGGTCTTACTCCACAGGGGTGACCAAGGAACGTGCTGGATTTGTCCAATCTCCTTATGTCTGCATCTTCAATTCTTCTGTTTTCTAATTGTATTACTGTGAAGTAGGAAAGAGCCCATCCCTCTATGTACGTTTTTACAAACTTGGAATTCAAGTGTAGGAAACAACAGGTATTAAGCATCTGGAACCATGAACTATTTAGCCAATGAACATTAATTCCTATGGTTGCAAGAGTCTTTAAATAGTGAAAAGTTTTAAATGAACTTGGGGCCCCCAAGTTCCATGGAGATGCCCATGGTGAAGGAAGACCAACATGACGTTGTTGGATCCATGGGTGGTGCTATCTTCTGCTCAACACATCTCTGTCTCTTCCTCTCTCTCTCTCTCTCCCCCCCCTCCCCTCTCTTTTCTATTTCATTCTATCTCTCTACCTCACATTTTACAGATAAATAAAATCTGTATTTTTGACTTCAGCATATGATCCTCTTTGCACCTTAATTTGGGTAGAGATATCTCAATAATTGGATCTTAACAACTCTTATTTTAGTATAACTAATTTTCATCCTTCCCTGATTTTTTATGTGGGGACAGAAGTAATGAACCAAAAAGGGAGAGGGCATATGCTCAAGTTATTCAGCATAACTACCCACATTGTTAAATTGTGAGCTTTGTTTCCAGCATGGGACAAACTGCAAGGTCTGAGGCAATGCCCAGGCATGGGCAGGGATTAGCACCAGCCACAGGTGCAGCAACAGGAACTTTGGATGCAACTGTGCTCTTGGGGGAGTTGGGATTGTTGCTGAAAGGATGCAAGCTGTGCTGCGCCAGTCAACCTCTAGGCCAATAAATGGTCCTGGGCACTTCATAATTACTAACAGAGATGAATTTTTAAGAGCTATAGGAAGGATTTTAATTGCTCTACCTGCAACCAAGACCAATTATGTATTGTGTCTTCCAAGTTTTACTTTGTCAAGTTCTTTGTAACAACATGTAATAATTTTGCCTTTGGTTGCACCTTTTTTGCTCTCATAGAATTACTTTTGTGCCACCATTAAAGGTTAACACTGTTGGAGATTTTATTTAAGTTTTCTTCTAAGTAAATTTATGGGAGTTCTCATGTCTTTTAAATAGCTGATTTTTACAGGTGGAAAAAATTTATGGACGTTTAAACTGGTATTAATTCAGAGAAATTGCAAGTTATCAGTTTAAGTTGTGAAAGTGAAATTCCCAGATATTCTCCTTTATGTACTTATTATGCATGTATCATATAGATCTGTCGCAGACATCTTTCATGAAAAATCCTTTCTTAGGATTTTTCCTTGTGACAAGCTGCAGTTCAGCAACCAAAGTAAACAATGGTTATCTGCTGCTGTGGAATGCAAAAGGTGATTGGTCTCCTGTGGGTGTTTGGATTTCTTGACCACTCATGGCAGAGCTGGCTCTTGCTCTGTCTGAGACACAGATCTTTGTTATTCATTCTTTTCTATTCTTAGCTTAGCTAGCTGCTGAAGAAACTTTTCCTTTCTATTGCTTTTTAGCATAGTCTTAATGTAACATATATCATAAAATAATAAATCAAGCCTTCTGATCATGGAGTCAACATTCTCGTCTCTTCTTCATCCTGAAAACCCTTGTGACCACAGTCACATAGATCAATATTGTTTAAAAGGTTAAATCAGATTATCTGATAAGGACCTACATTTATTATACCCCTTGATATAAGGAAGAAACTTCAATGGTAGTTATCAGATTATAGTTGCATGTCAGAAGCAAAGGTCGCTATGTTTTTGGGAGAAATAAATCACTCTATTTTGGAAAATTCTTTCAGAATATTGATAATTGGTATTTTTGATGCACTTTATTTTTTGTATCAATTTTGAATTTCAGCTACCACAAATTTCTGTAGTTGAAATTTGCTAAATATAAGTAAAAATGCAAGAAACTTGCTTTAAAACAGACATATTACTTCAACATAATATTGCTAACAAGCTAAAGACACACCAGCCATGCATTTAAAATAAACACATATCCACGTCCTATTTCTCTTCAACCTATCCACCCCAAAATGGTCTTACCATTTATGTCAACCTGCTTCTAAGGTCAGAAAATTTCTAACACTCAATATTTTGTGGCTTTTAGAAATTAATAACCTTACAATACTTAAAGTTTGTACCTACTCATGTTAATTTTGGAACTCTTTTTCTGACAAAACAACTTAGAAAACAAAAGAGTCAGGAGATGATTTAGTGGCTGAAAAGAAAGGAGAACTTTACATTGCAGGCTTAGTAAGAGTATGAAGAACATTGACAGAAGTTTCATAGAAGACAATGTCTCAAATGAAATTAAAATTAAAATTTGCAAGCCACTACATCAAATCCTACAATCAAAATAGTCTGGTTTTCCTGAGGAATTACATAAACCTGATCTTTTTCACTCCAGTGCTATATTTACAAGTGTGATGGCCAGTTTTAAACTTCTGCCTCATAGCTTCCAAGCTTTTAGAATGTCCAAAAAGATTATTTTAAAATTTTGTATCCAGTCTCTTTTCTAAAAATATTATCACGATGTTTTTCATTCTACTAGGTGATCATAAGTGTCACTCTTGTTTCTGAGAAAAGGAGTTATGAAATCCTACAGGAGAGACTTCAGTGTTCTTTGGATATTGGTGAAGGAATTAAAATGGTTGTAGAATAAACGTCGAATATTTATACAGCATCTGGCAATACCAGAGCAAAAGACACATCCTTTCCATAGGTAGGATACACACCCTTACTTTTTTAAAGGTACATATTAGCCATAGCAATTTAAATTAATTTAAATTGCAATTAGGATAGCAATTTAAAAATACACATAAATATAAACATTTCAACAATGTTGAAATGTTTATATTTATGTGTATTTTTATGTGTATGTTTGAAGTTGAGTGTAAAGTTGAACACTGTCAAGAATAGGCTGCTTTCCTAAATTATATCTACTCATTCTTAATGAGTTTTGTAGTTATTAATGGTCTTACTCTGCTAAATCTTAAAAAAAGGTTTTGAGGATATAATCTGCCTTCAGAGATAATTAATAAAGTGTCTTAAATGTAAAAATTTCTCTCTGTCAAAAGAAACCTACAGTCTGGATAAACCTAATTTAACATCTTAAAGAAGTTAAATCTATGGCTTTTAAAAGCAATCCACATAGATAACATGCAGATAAGAAGCAAATACACTTCATATGATTACAGTCCTTATAATTGCAGTAGTCCTTATAATCCCTAAAGTTCTTATAATCACAGCTAAGCTGTCTACAACCAAAACTGGTCACTCTTTAAAAAAGTGATATAAAGGCAAAAAAAAAGATAAAAAGGAAAGTGATATAAATTCATCTTTGAAAGAAATATGGTGGAGTCTTTTACAGAGAGAAAGGATATCTGAGTTTCTTTGGAACTCTTCATTGTCTCCCCACCTCTCAGGGCATACATGACTTCCTCCCTCCATTTCAGGACTACAGATTTTTAATTTTTTTTCCTGTTCTTTAAACCATTTTTCAGAAATAGTCTAGTCACATCACCACAAGACGGAAGAGCCAAGCAGAACATTTAACTCACAATAAGTATGGAAAACTATAGTCCTATATTTTGTAGAAACTTAGCCCTATTTTCATTTTATATAAAAATTCAATGGTGGAATCATTCTAGAAATACAGGAACAAAATAGAAAAATATTTGAATCACCTAAAAATTTTTGTTAAACTACACGAGATAAGGAGTTTTCTTGAAACGAAAATTCCATCAGTCATTCAGAACATACAATGACATTTGCAAAAAGCTACACTAATTTTATCCTTTAGAAAGGGAACAAATGCTATTGCTGAACTCATTCTGTCAATTATAGGACTGCAACAGGACTTGAGATTCAGTGTTTTTTATAATGTGATTGCATGGCTTAAAAAGTGTTTGGGCATTAAACCAGTTCCTTAGCAGAAACTAAGTTAAAGTAAACTTAATAAACATGCTCTGCAAAACCATGCATCTTCAGGAGCAGGTATTACTCCATTTCTTGCAAGACAGGAAAATTTCAATATTTATATTTTTTTCATTTTCCACTGAAAATTGCACTATCAAATTGATACAAAACAAAGCTCAGTGTCTTCTGTTTAATCTTCACCTCTGTGAACAAGATGCTGAGCTACTATAAACTATAACCTCAGAGATTCTGATGATATATTGTACTTTAAATATTTCCTCGGTTTATTTGAAGACCACAGATAGAGAGCAAGGCCAAAAGATCTAAGTGTACACCCAGCAGGACAGTTGATTCTAGACAGTATTTTTCACCCTTAATTCCTCTAGCCTCAATCAATCCGTACACAGGCATATTTTTTATACTTAAATCTATAATAAAGATCAGATTACAAATATTTTTCTCACAGTAATTAGATAATCTCCTTTATTGATTCTGGAGTGTTATCTGTGCAGTTAAATATCTTTCCTTTCAATATCAGAATTGCATTATGGTCCTAAATGCTCTGATTTTCATATAGTCATAATAGATTTAATGAAATAGCTTTAATGGTTCAACACTGATATAATGAATTTTAGTTCACTTTATATTAAAATTTAAAGCATTGACTTTTGGGGCTATTTTTTCATGTATATAATATGGCAAAAATAATAGGCTATACTCATATATCATCTTGGAACCATTAGTTCTAATCAGCCCTCTCACTGGAAACCATTCAGTAGAAAAGAATAAAATGTTTCCTTAATTCACAGAGTTTTGAACTTCTGGGAACCACTGTTGACTTCTGCCTCAAAGTTACATCTTTAATAAACACTATACAGCTGATGTTGAAACTGAATTTTTGACTGCTAAGCACTGCAATGCTTTTTTTAATTGGAGGAAAATTTACCTTAATATCAAAGGCTCCTGGCTGACCCACTTTGTTGTAAAGCTCTAGCTGGTTCTTGACAGGTGTTACCCACAATATCACCTGATTTAGTTGTTGATCAAGTTCAACAAAATCCTTTAGCAGAATCTCTATTTCTTTCTGTTTTTCTGGAAGATCTTTGGACACCTGAAAAAATACCAGAAGCCATTTTTTTAGTGAAAAAACCACAAACTAGAAAACAATTTAATGCTACACATATATACATTTATATAAAATGTTAAAATACAATTTTATATACTTGAAGTAGAGAAAGAGAGGGTAGACCTAACAATCAAATTATTATGGCAGGTATCTTGAAATTCAGTTGAAATACAATCTGTCCTAAAAAACCCAGCAAAAAACCACAATACACATACAAAAACTGAAAATAAAATGTTTAAAAAACCAAACTTTACCATCAGGCTTTTCAGTATTTTTAGTAAAAAAAAGTTGTTTCAGTATAGTAATTGTTTTAAAGCTCAAATTTTAATCAGGAAAAAAAATTGAAAACATGAAATTGATCACTTGAATTATAGCTAACCTTTCTTGACATCTTAAATGTAGATATTTATTATGTTTTTTTATAAGGTGTCTAGAGTTGCCAACTGAATCCATAGATGCATAAGCAGATGCACACAGTAAAGAAAAATAATGAAGAAATATATCCTCAATTCAGATCAGGCAACTTGGTTCTCTGATTTGCATTCAAAGCAGTCAGATTTTAAACTAGCACATTCTTCTATGCCAGCAATATTAGAAATTAAGAATCAGTGAATGGCAGAGTTCAAATCCATCTCTGAAGCACTTGGAGTAAATGTAGGAACAGGCTGGCAATAAATAAGCCAACACAAAGCTCCATGCTGTCCTTCTCAGACTGTTTTTTGGAGCTAGAGAGGTGAGGTGCCACAACTCTACACCATGGGCAACATTGCAAACATACCCTAGGGGAGAAACCATCTGTACTTTCCAAAAAAACACCAAAAGACAACAAAGCAGCAAATATAGGGCATGGGCAGATACAGAACTATAGAGGTTCATCAGTAAAATCAGCCAAGAAATGTGGTTAGTTTTCCATATCATGAAAAGTAAGATTTCCTAATGTTCATTTTTTAAAGCATATTTTTTACCAAAGTGACCCTCTTAAAAGTGGCAAAACATGAGATTTCTGTGAATATATACATTCCCTGAATGTATATGAATAAATACATTCCCTGTAAAGTTAAGCAGCTTTAATGGTAGCACCACTATCATATTGCCTGGCTACAGAAGTGCCCTGTACTTCTAATCCCTGAAATTTTTCAGAAGACAATAAATCCAAACTCAGAGTCATGTAAGCAATGAGTGATACTAAAACCAAGCCAACACCTGCTGGGACAATGTGTGTGCAAGGAGCGCAACTGTCTCATGACATGTATGGCTCTTTAAAAATTTTGTGTGAGAATATTGATTTGTAGATTTATTTACTAAAATAATCCCTGTACCTAATCCCTGCATGTGATTTTTTAGACTGTATGCAAGGGGTATTTGTAATTCAAGAGCTGGTTTGCCATACATTGCATTGACTCCAATGTTCTTTATAAACACCTCTTAACATCCTATTTAATAAAGACTGAGCCATGAAGCAAATTACTTACTATTTTCCTAATAATTTAAAATATATAAATATATATATATAAAATATAATTTAAAAATCTGTTTTTCCAGAATGGCCCCAGAAAAGAAAGAAAACAATTAAAAATGCATTCATTTCCCTTATGTGTTAACTCAAAATTTATGCAGACCTTGGCCTAATTTCATACAAAATAGGTTTCATCTTTCTTACAACTTTTGAATGTTAATCTCTAATGTTTACTAGCTTTAATATTAATGTAAATAAGTTCCACAGAAATACAACTGAAAGCAAATAGGTAGTAATGGGCAGATAAAAATCCAAGCTGACTTCTGAAGATCTGAAATTTAAATTAATCTGCTTCCAATCAACATTATTCAAGTATTTTGGATGTAATACAGGAGAGAGAAAAATTTGTAGAGGTTTTGAGGAGAGGAAGGGGGAATCAACCAATTTTATATACTAAGGCATAGCCCATCCTGAGCAGCAGAAGATGAATGATTAAGATTTGGTGACAGGCTGTACTTCAGCCACTGCTTTCAAAATATTTATTTATCCCACCTATGACGAGAAGTAAACTGTAATTTAAATAAATGCAGCCTCTTCTTACAAACTGTCGCCTGTTCTAAAATTATAGCACAAATATAGGATTATAATATTTTTAATATAAAAAAAAGAAATCTATTGAATCAGTTAATTATATATGGTAGTGTTATCTAATTTTAACACAGAGATAAAAAGAACAACAGCAAATAAATAAAAAACTTTCACCAACTCAGGTTAGGGCTACAGGTAAGCGTCTAACAAGGCAATTCTTTGTAAAACCCAAGTAATGTGTCACATGTCATTGTGTGGGAATCAGAGCCTTATATTCTGGTTATCAGGGATTTCATTTGCCAGCTCATTGTGGTTTGTTTGGGGTTTTTTGTAAGCTCTGGCATAAAGCGTCAAGCTGGCTAATCAAATTAGAGCCTGATGAGTTTAAGGTAATTACAAGTCTGCCTATCAAGCCAAGGTACTGTTGCAGACTGTCTCCTGGGGGACAGCTTGTTTCCTGAGCTAATTCTGCAGCTCACCAGAAGCATAAATTGGAAAACCTCCACGGAGTAATGGACATGGACATGATGACTGGCTGTTCAGATTTATGCCCTTTGTGTGGCAGAGGAGTACATGTGGAGATGGGGCCCTCCAGAATCTTCCCTACTGTTTTACTCACAGTCCTTTCAGCCTGCTCTTCACAACTCCAGGAGATGCACCCCTGGAGGGATTCCAATGCTGGTGGGAGCTACAACAGTCCCACAGCTGTTGTTTCTGGGCTTTCTGAATGAGCTGGTAGAAGTTCTTGGATGTCTCCAGGGAGGAATGAGCAGCAGCTAGTGTCCCACTTCAATACTCTCTTTTATGTTTTTGCTTTGGGCCCCATCCTCCTTTTATTCACTTGTTGTCTTGGGGTAACGTTCCAGTGTTTATTTACTTTCATTCCCTTTGGTATCTTATGTCTTTCCCTCCTGTTTAAGAAAGAATGCTAAGTTTTATCAGATGATGGCTGAAGTTCTTTTCTGAGAGTGACAACCAATAGGAACAGTGGCCATAAGGCAAAACTGGCAGCAGAGTGAAAAGAGGGCACACATTAAATGCTTTCCCCAGAGTCTGCCTAGGACTGACACAGGACCAATGAAGCAGTGCTACAGACTGGCAAGGAAGACAGGGTGCAAATAAAAAAATGAATTGAATAAAAGTAACTTCAGTTGGAACATCTTTCTAAAAATCTGGGTTATCCCTTTCAGTACAAATAAAACATTTTCAACTTTGCCTTATTTCACAACAGATGAACATTGACAATACCCCATGGTTTGCAACCAAAGATGTGAAATAAACTTGCAAGTGGAAACACCAAAAGTATGGATTATACTTTCAAAGAAAACAAATCTGAGTTCAACATCAAAGGACAATATAATTTCAATGTTACATGTCAAAACATTAATCTCAAAGCATGTGATACATCTAAAATTTCATACTTTAGTTCAAGTGCTAATTAAGTAAGATTAATTGGAAGCTTAGTGACAGAATAATGGAAAAGATTTAAGCTCTAAAAGGCTAAACAGCAGAAGAGCCTAATTTTACCAACTGACACTGGTCTTCACAATATTCAATTTTATTCTAACCTGAAACTATCAGACCATTTTCCACATATTAAATTTTACTTATTCTAAATTTTACTCTTTTAATCAGAACACACACCAAAAAAAAATCACAAAAAAACTGCCAGCAGAAAAAAATCTCTTAAAACACGAGGATATCTGAAATTTGAATAATTGCATACTTTCAAAACCTAGGTCTTCATTGAAGTATTTTAATCTCTTCTCCTTATGAATTTTAAAATTACTTGCATTGCTTGCTTCTGTTCCGTCTGAATCTGATCTCTCCCGTGATTTTATCCCACAAGTAGCCTAAACAACACAGTACTATGCTGATTCTATCCCTACCCCAATCTTTTACTTTGGTGCAAAACCTTACCTAAGCTCATATTGGCAGTTTAGATCACCTTGATCATTTCCCTTGTTCCAATTTTCCACTGTTATTTCTCACTTGAGCTTTATATTGTTATTTTTTCTGTCTGCATACAGTTGTGTGCATGAACTATGGGAAGAATTAGAGCTCTGCAGACAGAAAGGAATATCAGTTCTTATGATAACAGGTATAAAGGGAGGAATAATTTTTATAAAGTATGTCATAAAATCATATTCTGCTTGCCTATTGTGTTTAATTCTCATGAATATCCAGAAAGCAGATTCAATTAATGCAGTATCAATTAAAAAAATGTCTGTAGAGTTACAGCTCAATCTTTTAACTCAAAAACAATCGCAAAGTGAAAAAGTTGAAACTAATTATGTAGAGACAGTAAGTAAGGAATATCAAATATTGGGGAATAGTTTTGCAGAAGTCAGAAATGCTATTGCAAATTAATTAACTTGATGACTTATATTACTAGTTAGGCATCATTATAAATAAAAGTAAGTAAAGCCACTGAAATGACTTGTACATATTATATTTTGAGTGACAGATGCCTGATTTTAAACATCACTTCTCTCTCATGAATGAACCTCTTTCCCTGTTTACCTGAAATGACTAAAGAGAAAAATAATGCAGTTATTTCCCAGATATTTGAGAATGCAGATGAGGACATGCATCTCCCCAGCATGTAATTTTTCAAGAAAGAATATGAAGAATTTTCTTAGTGGTAAGTGGAGAGCAAAAAAATCCCAAATCCCATCATTTTAACAGCAGTGAAAATATGTCAGTTTCTTCCTCCAATACTAAAGTACCCCTTTTTCTTGCTATCTGCCTCACCAACCTCAAAGAGGACAGCACTTATAAACAGATCTTCTTTTGAGGAATCTGAGAGTGGATTAAAATTTAGCTATCCTGAAATGGATAACAAGATAGGCTACAATAAACAGGAGCAAAAGTATGTGGTGGGATATCTGTGAAGACTTTCAAAAATGTTATTTTTTATGGCCCTCTTGGGAGGGTCACTTACATATACAAAGCACTTCATGAAAATAGGCTTCAAATATAGGATAACTGATAGTGTCAGATTTAAAAAAAATCAGAATTGCTTGCATTTAGAAAAATGAAGCATTCTGTATGAAGAACTGAGGAAGCTTTCTGCACGAATTTCTTTGCTTACTAAATGCAAATCCAGCAGCAGCTTCCTCTTAACCATTCCATTTCTGAAAAAAATGCAAATATTAGGAAAAGAAATGACAGTGACTGACTACACTGCAATCAGCCCAGAGCATAACTGGATGGAAAGCAGGTTTGATATCATCCAAGGGAGCACCTGGATAATAGAGAAATAACTGAAGTCATAACAACTATTAAATGCAAACTTCAATTCAGATTTATTGATAAATCATAACTGACACTTCCATAGCACTTGTAAGATGATTACATGAAACAGAAATTCTTACAGCCACTGTTCAGAAAGTTTGATCTGCTAAAAATCACCATCCCTAGAGCATGTACTAAAGAATGATTTAAAATGGAAGAAGGAAAAGTTGATTTATATGCATTATTTCTTCATGAAAAACAATCAGTGTGCAAAAGAGTTTCATATAAGTTCAGTTTAGGATGCCATTTAGTTAATTAACTGAGCCATTAGCATTAGCAAACTCAATATTGACTTTAAAACAAAATCCATATAATTCCTTCAAACTTATGAATATTTATCAGCCATAGTGTCTCTGACAAAGTTGGAGTAAAGATTTTATTATTAGGGGAAGATTAAAGCAGGCTACTAAAAATATGTATAGAAGATTTTATTTGCTAAATATAGAAGAGTTTTATTTGCTTTTTATCTACCATTTCATGTTGCCTTGCAAGGCTCCCAGGACCTGACCTTGGCAGGTGTTTATTTGGTCTTGTTTTTTCAAAAACTTCTCAATGGAATATTTGTAATATTCTCAACATTCATTTTTATTAAAAAAATCTTTTTTTTTCCCCATGAATGCAGAAAACTAAAGCAGTCCAAAAAAACAATGCCCCAAACAATTTTCTGCTTCATCTGGCTGTCTAGATTTTTAAGAAGCAGCCATACATATTCCCCCACCCCAAAGACTTGCTTTGTTTTTCTTCTATGGTAATATGATCACATATATCACAGTCTTCTGAATATCTTTATTTTTATATGTAATACTTGTAACTAATTGTCATTCATTCTGCTCTCCACTCTCAGCAATTCTCCTTTGTCAAGGACATTTTTGAGCACAAGTCCCTCCACCTTAAATCTCTGCTAAATAATCTAGTCCAGGAATATCTTTTCTTTATCTTTTTTTCTTACTCAGTTCCTGAAATCCAAAAGCAGCCACAAGGCTTTAGAGTCTAGCTCTTTCAGTAATTCTTAATGAAGGATATTCTGACAGGAAAATTATTTTAAAATAAATGTAATATGCCCTAAAGGTCCTTTGCTTGGTTTACAGCAGAAAGTACTATATCCATGCCTCAGGCTACACACAGTTCTGGGAGGGACTGCAGTGGTTAAAGACTTAAATTTAGGATTTTGCCCATTATGACAAAATTGTATAAAGAAACTGTGACCACCAAAACCCACTCTCCATGTGAATGTGCTTCCTGATGGGAACTGGACTGTGAGCTAAGCCACCTGATGGGAGACTGAGGTAAGATAAAGGTGATGCTCTTGTCCAGTTATCTCAGGTCTAGGGAGAAGTAAGCAAGGCTGGGGGCAGAAGAATATATCCACAGAGAAAGCCAAACTCAGAGAAGCTGTGCTGAGAACCAGCTCTGGATCGGTTTGGGGTAGGAAAACAAGAGTTTTTGGGTGCGTGACAAGACTCCACCTTCTCTCACACAAACTGGTTCAGTTGTAAGAGAAGATGGACTCCAAGAAGGCCACATACATGGGACGTCCATGTGAGAGGCAGCTGAGAAGGTGTCATAAACCATCAAAGACCCACAAAGTGTCCCCCATATTAATTTCTAAGGCCTTACACCAGAGGACTGCACGCAAGGTAAAGTGATGCAGCAGACCCAGAGTCTGTTGCAAGACGTTGTGTCAAACTTCTCCCCTGGGGGAGGTACCTGAGGAGCATTCCCACCTGGCCTGAACATATATTAATCCATTGAACTCTATGTTTTGTGGGACCCTCACCACTGAGAAGATCAGAAGAAAACGATCAACAGGACACCATCAGGATTCATGAGGAAGTTGAAACTGCAGTGAGGTCTCCCCTCAGTCTCCTCCAGGCTGAACAGAACAAGAGCCCTCAGCTGCTCCTCACAGGCCCTTCCCCATCTTTGTTGCTCTCTTTGGACACTCTCTAACAGTTAATGTCTTTTTTGTTTTGTGGCACCCAAAACTGCCCCGAGCACTCAAGGTGCAGTGCAGAGCAGGACAATCCCCTCCTTGCCTGGCTGACAATGCTGTCCCTGATGCCCCCAGGACACACTTGGCTCTCCTGGCTGCCAGGGCCCTGCTGGCTCACATCCAACTTTCCATCAACCAGGAACTCCAGTTCCATTCCCACAGTGCTGCTTTCCAGCATCCCATTCCTCCAGGGCTGAGGAAAATTTTAACTTTATTTTAAATAGACTATTGCATTCGTGGGAATTTTAATTACATAGGCATGTTACTATACAGACAGGTCTATTTAATTAAAGTATAATCTTTATCTTGTAAACAGCAAAGAGTAAAACATTGATTTTAAGCCTCTATGATCCTTCTTAATAGAGATGGATGAAAAACTTGACACACAAAGGCAGTGTCTGTCTTGGAACTGAAGTTTTAGAAAGCCCAAGTCGTTGCAATTGATTGGTGTGCAGTAGTATCTGAGCATTGCTCATTACAAGTGAAATCTCTCTCTGATACACAGAACTTTGTTGTAAAAAAATGTGTAATGATTGCCTGAAGTTACTTATTTGATATCTAGCAATTTGGCATCAATGTAACTCATGTGTCAGCACATATGTATTGAAAATTAGTACTTCTTACATTCAAAGTCTTGGCATAACTTCTTAAATATATTATTAATATATTATGGATTTGTATGGCAAACAAGAATAATAAGGAATTTTAAGATGGTTGGCAAGAAAATTTGATATATATAGTGTATATACACACATACATGTATTCAATCATGCTTTTATGGCTTCAATGGCTAATACAGACTTTTTACCCCTGCATGACTTGACTGTATTTCATATTTTTCTTTGCTTAGCTTTTAAAATTTTAGTTAATACTGGCTGCTAGCAATATGCAAATTAAAATAACTAAAGAATTAAGCATGTATATACTTGTTTCTATAGGGCTTGTGATACTCCCATGTTTGTCCAAAGAACATTTACATCAAATTTCTTTTTGCTACACATGAGGCTGCTTTTGAAAATGGCTGATGATAACATGAATGTGGACTACACTTAATTAGCCATCTATGACAAGCTGTCAGAGGAAATTCAGCATAACAAAAGACTTTATTATATTTAATGGAATCAGGTCACTCATTAAATGAAAGTAAATTCAGGAAAATGTCAACTTTCTGATCCCTAAAATGGCAGTTATACTATTCTTATTTCAAATTGAAAGAACTGAAATCAAACTGCATTCATTTTTCAACAATTTTTCCCCTCCATACCACAAATATCAACAGTAGCAATTGCAGTAGTTCCAGCTGTGAGTTTGAATTAAGTTGCATTGACACGCTGGAAATTTTATGTCATTGCAGGTAATCTATGAATAATTTCTACTCAAGGCAAGTTATAACACATGAACTATAACCTTGTTACGACTTTGTGTTTCTGCACTTTTGGGCCCATCTGTTTTTCTCTACACTTGATCAACCAAGCTAAGACAACCTACGCCTGTTCTGGTGGTACAGAAAATGTTCACAAATTATACCATGTCACTCCACTCTAATTTTTATCTTGTCCACATAGCACAACAAATTGATTTGCTGTGGCAATAAACAGTGAAATAGTCTCTTCAGTGTCTAGTAATTAGAACTAATACTAGTAGACAAATTAAAAGGCAGCAAAACAAAATGTCTCCATCAGGCACTTATAATAACCTTCATAATACATACAGTAGATGTTGTGAAGACTAAGGTGGATAAATGAGGAGAATGCTGATTTTGGCATCCAGCTTACTTTCAGATAATTTAGCTCATTGCTCTTGGCTGACAACAGACCAAGAATAATATTAAAGAGTAATAAACTCCTTCCAGCAAACCTCTGATTCCATGGTTCACTGGTCTCAGACCTAATCTATCAATCCATTTACTGCACAGTAAAAGGTAAGAAACCCATTACAGATCTGTTACATGCCATGGCAGGTGGTATATGACAAGAACTGAATTCATCACAAACTCCAGTGCCAAGTACCCTTTTGTGTGCTTTGAAGCACTAGGTGGTTACCTTACTTGGCTATCACAGCAGAAGATACTTTAAGCTTTGAAAATAAATGAAAAATTCTTGATGTGAAAGCATAAAAATGGTCATAAACCACTTCATTCTTCATAATATTAAGACTTCACAAAGATAGTGCTATTTTCATTTTTACAAGAAATACTGGCTTTGGAGAGGGTACAATAAGTAAAACCAGGATAGAATTTAAAAGTCATGCCTTTCAAATGTGGGCTTTAATCTTCATTCTCTGCCTAAACTACACTGTATTAGGTAACAGCCTATTAGAATCACTATTTAATAAAGTTCTGTAAAGAAACGTGGCATTAAAATCATTATTATCCAAAGGAAGAAAAACTCTCTGCATATCTACTGTCAAGGTCATCAGCACGTGATATAAACACCCAAAAGCAAAGAAAATTCTGAAGTAAAAGCTAAAAAGATACTTTTATGTGACTGCAATTCCCTTCATACTAAATTTCTTTTCTAGGTTATTTCTATTGCTGTAGGGCAACAGTTTCTCTGACTGTAAAGAAGGTTTGAACATGACTTATTTCAAATATGTCACCTTGAAGGTTAAGACTCACAGGTGTTGTCCCCTATTCCCCTTCTTGGCAGATCAAGGCAAAACAAAAATTTGTGATAACTTTAGGAGATATTTGGCCACATCCTCACCTAGTGTAAATTTTCCCAGCTTCTCTGAAGTAAGCAGAATTACTCTAGTGTACACCTTATAAGGACCTATCTAACATTATTTATCTGTCATGTATGTTTCATACCTTGAAAAAAGTATCATCCTGCAAAATAAACAGTAGATTGTTACATGTTCATTTCTAGCAGAGATGCCAGAAAACAAAACTTACAATTTGAAACAAAGGATTAAAGTATAGGATACACTCTTAAGAGGGGGTGGAGAGACAGAAAAGCCCCAGAGAAATCTCTGTGTGATGATGTTTGTCTACTGTGCTTTGAGGAACACAAAAAATATATCCTCATCAAAACCACTGACTACAGAATCCTCCTCAGGTGACCTAAGAAGTTTGCCTGATATAAAAGTGCCCATCCTGTGAGCTTTGGCTCAGAGTAAATATCTGTGGGGTTTTTCCAGCACTTGCATATCCATATCTACAGCAGAACAAATAGAACATTAAGTTCCACTGTCAGGCCGCAGAGTTTCTTTCCATGACTTCTAGTTTTAATTCAGATCCTAGATTTTCAGGGCAGAAAGTGAAACAAATAATTGAGGTTTCCTAAACAAATCATGAGTAACAGCAAAAAATATGAAAATGAAAAAGTAATTATTTTTCCCTTCAGGATCCTTGGGAGAATATTACTGAACCCCAAAATAAGTGTCTAATGTTTTGTTTTGTTTTGCTTTGTTTTCTACATCTGCCAAGATCACAGAGAAAACAGAAAACCTGAGAAAGAGAGCACCTTCAGAGAAGATGTATGGATGTGGTACCGTAATTTTCAAATTCGATTGGTATTGTAATTTTCGAATTCAATTTCTGTTCTTTAAAAAAAATGGACAAAAAACCCACAAGAAAACCAAACCACTGCATTTTGCATATTCTTTACATTTAGAGACCAAGGGACAATGAGAACTCAGTTTTATACGTTATGTGGTAAGTAATCTCCAATGGAAGATTTCTTTCCTTTGTTTATGCTCTTTTAGTAGTAAATGAAATTTTTTAAGTAAGAAATTCCAAGAATAATTATCTTGCCAGACACATTATATCTAGGAGACATAAAATTATAAAAATTCAGTAAATTGTAATGATTCACTAAAGAGTAGTTTTTGTCTCACATATTCCACCCAAACCTAAGGGCTTTCAACAACATTCGTGGTTGCTCTGACTGTGACGGGAGACCAGAAACATTTTGCATCAGCCAGCAGAAAACGAAAATTCCAAGTTTTTAGGTAAATGACTAATCAGTAAAATGCTACATTCAGTGACAAATTGCAGATTTTCTTAATATATATATATGTGATGTGACTAAAAGTTAATTAGTTTCTCCTGAAAACTAATGCTGTCTTTTTAGAATCACAGCTTAGGTATTAACATGGTCCCTGAATTCAGCTATGTATGTGCTTCCTTCAGCCAGTTGATAACATTGTTTTGATCTTGAAGTGTTCTGAATTCTTCTATACAAATTGATTTCAGAAGCCCATTTATAGAGAAAAAGACACTTCTGTCCAACCATTGAAATAATGATTTATGTGTCCAATCTGGAGATTGTGGATGTGATCAATATTTATTATCCACTTTTGCCTGAGTCATTAGCTAATATTCTGAACTTTGCCAGACTGCTCCTGTTAGGAAGAAACTAGTAGGAGTACCACATCAAGTTCCTTTTTATTTCTCAGATCTGTGCTTGAAATTCAACTGTATTCATGGAAATGGTAACAGAATACTCAGGATGTATTCTTGAATAGAAACTCTTTTCAGTAAGGTACTCAGAAGATTATTTTCTCACTTTTCCCCCCTCAGTAGAACAAAACACAATGAATTATTCCTTTTTGCCCCAGCATCCTGGTAACTTTAACAAACAGATACCACAGATTAATGCCCCTGACAGACTTCGCAGTCAGTCTGAACAGAAATCCTTCAACTGATTCTACCTTGATTGTTTCCAAGCAGGGTAATCCATACCTTGGGCAGTAGTTCTCTGGAAAATGCTTTCTATCATTTCTACCATGACAACACTCAAATTATCTACCTCTCTTTACCAGATTTTCTACTCATTTTCACCATTTTTCAACACAAAAATATGCTATTTCCACAATAAAACAGAACAAAGTCCTCCCTTACTACTTTCTATCGTTATGGAGATCCCAGAAAGCAAAATATTTGTTACTTTGTTACACAAAAAACTGAAGTGAATGTTTAAGGCTGGGAGAAATGTGGTGGAAGGTGAAACAGTGGTTGCAGTGTTCACCTTGGGATTGGGAACAGAAGAGATTTGGGAAGCGTTTCCATAAAGAAAATCAAACATTTGCCTCTCACACACCTGAGTCACAAAGCCTGGAATGTTTGCTGTTTCACCAAAAGCAGCAGGCTACAAAAATGATGCTATGCATTCCACCTTTAAGTAGAAGAACTGTAATTTAGTGACTATGTTTGAGTGCAACATCATCACTCTAGTCACTAATGGTCTTGGTTTGCTATCACTGTTTCTCACAGCAGTGTATTGTATCCATTTTTCTTCCTCAGGTTCATTATGCACACAAACATCTCTTCATACAGTGAAAAATTATACATACCAGAAAATATATAATGCAAATATTCGCTGCAGATTAAAATTTTATATCACAGTTATATCAGTAATATGTCTAACCTTTAACAAACGATGGTTAGCCTCCTTGAGTGTGCTCTCAAGCTTATGTTTTTTGTCTGGGTTCAGTGATGCACTTCCAAGTGCTATTCCTCCAGTTTCATTTAATCGTTTCAGTATTCCCTTGTGGGGCGGCAGCTCTCCAACTCTTAACTGGAACAGACAAATACAGCAGTTAAGATGAGCTGTGGTAGGATTTTCAGCTCTCTTTTCTTGACCCTTATTGATTTGTGTATCAGCCAAAGGAATAAACTCAATTCAAGACAAAATAACTGTTGCTTTCTGAATGTAGAAGGCTGAAAAAAAAAAAACCAACCCAAAAGACACTGTATTAGTCAATCAAGTCTAAAGAGAGTTCTATGTGACAGAATACAGGGTTTCTCAGGATATTAATCACTATTACATTATAAATTCCAGACCTGGATACTCAATACTTCATGTATATCAATTTTAATAATCCTTTAATATGGTATGGAGCAAGCACTTTGGAGAAATGTTTTAGTATGTTCCAGGCTGTGAACAGCCACCCAGATGGCATGTGGTGAAAAGCTCTCCACTCCAGTTTAATGTCTTAATTAAGAATGTTCATGTATGTTCACTAAAAAAGAGAAAATAATAAAAAAAAAAAAAGAAAGCAAAAGGAAAAGCAAGGCAGCATCAAAATGATCAAAATGTACCAGTTCTCAAACACATATGTCATTACTGAAAACTTATATTGTCGAAGTAACTTAATTTATCAAGCAAGGTTAATCACACTTCAAGGGTTTTATTGTTCTGGGGTTTTTCTTTGTTTGTTCTTGATTATTAACAAAGGCAGATAGGTATGAAATGAGCCATGCTGCAAAGTAATGCATTATTATTGCCTCCATTAGGATGTATTGCCTTTTGTGCAGCACCAAAAGAAGGTGGACTGTAAAAACAAGATACAAATAAGAGATGCTATCACCTTATATTTGTACTATATATCCCTTAGGAACATTATATAGGAAACATATTTGTGTATGTGAAGAGCGGACCCTTCCTGGTTCTGAACAATCTATTTAGTTTTTAAAGCCTTAATAATTTCTGCAACTGTAAGATGCATCTAACACCCTTTAAAAGAATTTATTTGCCTTGAATCTGATATCCTCAACGACAGAGACTTACAAATTCTCTTACCAACTCAATGGCATCTTCTACTAAACAGAAGGACAAACTCACCACATGGTTGAGTCTCCATTTCATGAAACTGTATTTATCCTATATTTACTTAAAAAGAAACTTGAAGGTAGATTTTTACTAAATAATCCTTTAGATTGGTTTTTGTTAACTTTGTTGTGAGAAGGATAGAACAAACTGAAAAGTTTTCTTCAGATTCTTTAATGCTCTATTCATCACTAGTTGAATTTGTTAAACTTGGATTTACAAAAAGGATAACTAGGTCCTTAACCTCAAGGGAGGATAGAAAAACCTTTAGGCATATATTCTATAAGTAATATGCATTTTCCAATTACAGTTTAATTTATTGTTGTATAATTAATTAAAAATAGCTATTCTACTGAACACATTTCAAAAGACTAAACAGAAAAACTTCTGACTTCTGTTGAATATTTTCATCAGCATTATCAAACTCTAACATATCTGTGAAAATATTCCAGCCGTTAAAAACAAATATTTAATATTCTGATGGGGGTTTTTTAAGTATTCTAAAAAATAAGTCACCTAGATGTTTAGTCTAGAAAATGTTGCAGTGATATTTTAATGAGTTGACATTTATAATTATGCATGCAGTTCTGGATCCTCTTGTGAAATACTGAATACCATTTAATAAGTGAGAAGCTATAAAATGTTATCAAGACACCAATAGAGAATGCTATACATATAAACCAGTCATATTCTGAGTTAAGAAATGAGGATGAAAAAGATAACAATTAATTTCCTAGTTTTGGGATATTTTTCTTTCAGTAGGTTTTCCATTAGTCTTCTGGTGTTAGTATGATCAATATATATTTGTACCTGGGTTTTGAAAGTACCAGCTTTGATTTGTCTAAAAAGTTATATGGATGCTGTGTTTGATGTCAGAAACCATTTTGGAAAATAGCTCTTAATTTCCTTCAGTGTAGAATTGATAAAGTAAGAAAATATTAGGAATAGAGCTTACAATACCTTTACTTTGCTCAGGCAGTCTCTCAACTGGTCTTCATTCCCTCGTTCAAGGGGAGTACAAATAATGTTCTCTGTTTCCTCTAACCATAAAATCAACTTGTTCAAATCCTCTTGAAATTCTGATAAAATATTCTTTTCTTCTTCTATCCTGCAATAAAAATGTGAAATTAATGTTTTTATAAATTTATTTTTATATTGAAGTGCTTATCCATACTGAAGGATGACAGATAACTAATTCTTCGAATTTATACTAATTATTTTTATAAGCGGGCCACAAATTTCGTCATATCAAAAATACAGACAAACACCAATGCTCTTTTAACATGGCATTAAATTTATTTTAAAAGAAAAGATCAAGGCATAATTTGCAACACCACTAAATTCACCTTCCAAATTACATATGGCAGGTAGCAAACAACCACACCAGAAAGAAAGGAGCTAAGTATTCAGACTAAAATTTTGTTTGAAGTACAGGCAGGGAAGCCCAGTGTCAACAACTCAACAACTAAAAATTCTAGCATGGAGTGTTACCAAACTGAACCTGTTAAACCTGACACAGACCCATTTGGACATATTAAACAAGATATTTCAGTAAGTGTGCCATGCACTTTGGTGTTAAGATTCACAAAAAGTAGGTAAGGTTCACAGTTGATAAGTAGGAATAAGATGGGACTCACAACACCTAACTTTAGATATCTACTCTTCATCTCCAACTCATCTGCTCATTTTCACCATGACTCTATAAATATACTGAGATGTGAACTTTTGTGCAAAAGCTTCTGAAGTTATCAAGAGATGCAGGCAAAAAAAATTTCAAGAGCAGCAGGGAAGAGCATTGGTAGAATGTGAACGCTTGGGATTAACATTTTGAGTGGGCCCTTCTAAAGGAGAAAAATTATGATTTGTATAAAAATACTTGTAATTCAACCACCAAAATTATTCACACACTGAGAATTACCTGTATGGAAAGATGAAATATTAAATACTTATCAAAATTAAAGAGCAGATCCTGCAAGGTGTGATATTTTTATTATGCCAATTTCCTCTGATACACAACTTGTTCATGTAGTATCAGGACATTCACACTCACACAAAGGCCTGAAGATATTCATTCCTTCTGTTGGGGCATAACTGGCCCAACTACACTGGTATGACAAGCAGCTGTCCTGTTTTAGAAGGTGCCATAAAGAATCAAAAAAACCCAAACTGCTCCCAGATTCATTTCTGGAGCCTTCCACCAGAGGACTGTGTATGACACAGAGTGTTGCAGCAGAGAATGTTTAACTGCCCCCTTCCCAGGGGAGGTACCTGGACATTCCACCTGAACATATTGAACTTTATGTTGTGCAGGCTTCCCTCACACCCAATGGCTCAAGACTGAGATCATCACTTTGACCAATGGGCATCAAAATTTCAACAATCAAATCTAATTGCCTGATCCACTGATGGGCATTTCTTTCTTTCCTCTTCACTCTTATACTTTCTTCTTCTTTCTTTTCCTTATACATTTTCTTAAGTGATATCTTTACACCTCTGTATTGCTTCATTTATATAGATAATAACCAAAATGGCTACAAACCTCTTTCCCACTGCAATCAAATTGTTCTAAAATAAGCTTGCCATGCGTACGTAGATAATTGGTCATCGAGTGCTGTTGTTTCACTCTAATCTGTTTCACTCTAATCTGTTGTTGTTTCAATCTAATCTGCCCAAAGGGATCTATTAATAACAAGAACCTCAGTTCCTCTGCCTTCAGGAGTGGGTTGTAACAATATCTGACCTAAACCTCCCTTGGCCCAATTTGATGTCATGCTCTGTGGTCCTATCCTTTGTCTCTGGGGGGAAGGGACCAGCCCTTACCTCACTACAACCTTATTTCAGGGACTTGCAGAGAGTGATAAGATCTCCCCTCAGCTTCCTTTACCAAAGTTTATTTTCAACACATAAAAGTCAGTATTCATAACTACACTTAGAGTACAAAAATGCTGGTTGTAATTTATATATAAACTGAAATATTTGGAAAATTTGCGCTGCTCTGAACAGGATCTCAATATAGTTCTAGATCAAGCTCCTGGTTTAGATCTAGAATGGATTTTAAATCAGCAGATTTATTTGTTTTTGTTCTTAAAACAGTGTATCTTAATATTTGCTAGATTTATAAGCGCAACACTGTTTTGTTGTTTTGTTGGGGTTTTTTTTAAGCTCAGAAACAAGTTACTCTGGAGTATCTGCCTACAGATTAAGCAAATATTAACTAATGGTTGCAAATTGTTCTTTAGAGGGAAAAGTAAGAGATTATATTTACTGTGAAAACAACAAAATTCTCCAAAACTATTTACACTTATATATAAATTATATATATAAGTATATATATTATACGCATATACACACACACATATACACATTTATACAAATACATCAAAAGAGCAAAAGAATTAACAGCCCTACTTTCTTGGTTTTATCTTAGATTTTCTAATGGAATCACACATGAATATTTTCATGAACTGCCATTTGCCCAGGATTTCTGGAAATGTTACTGATATCAACAAAAAATGCTGATGCTCCTAGATATAGGAATATTTATTGTACTAATATATCTATTTACTACAACTCTGGATTACAAGTCTTATGGAGTACTCTTATACAGACAGAAATTCTGGACCTTTCCGATATGGACAATTACCATTTGGTTGCACAGGTCATGCAAAACAGAACCAACTTTACAGCATCCCACCTATTGCACTGTTCTTTGCTGACAAGTGTTCATGTTCATGACTTGAGAGGTCATGTGCTCTTCTCAAGCCAAAATAGGTCATCTAAAATCAACTTATCAAAACATTTGTTTCTTTGAAAATCCATCAGATGTTAATCTATAGCACTGCAACTATCTAATCCATAGCACTGGAACTATAAAAATGGAGAAAAACTAACTTCCTGTAGTCCTGAAAGCAGAAGTACAACTTCAAATCTTTCTGAGGAAGTATCCCTCCCTGCTCCAGTTATGCAAATCTGAGAATCAGAGTTCGAGTGTTATAGCATAAGCCACATAATAAAACCTCTGTCTCTCAACCTGACCAGGTACTCCAGAACCCAAGCTCTCAGCAACAGCTTCTCATTTTTCTGGTTTCCTCTCACTTCTACTCATTTGTGAAGTGCATAGCTCAGTGGAGATATTATGTGATGGTACCCTGAGGATAAACCTGAGAAAGATCCAAGTTTAAATACGTTAATTCTGGCACAGAAAAGGCATAGCATTCAACTCAATACACCCGAGAGCAAATTTATTGAGCTGCATAGTATTTTAAATGAGAAATCAAAAAGATTTCTTGTCTCCTAGAAGAGATAGCAATTGGCAAGATTCCATTTTCATCTTAAGTATACTGTCAGTTTTATCACCCTTATGAATTGAGCTGCAAGTCTTAAAACATTAAAAGTTTTCCTAGTCATGAAGGAAAGAATTTTTTACTTTGATGACTAATTTAAATACTGATCAGTAGGATAAGAATGTTTTTTAACCTAAGACTTTCCAGGAATACTTTCAGAGACGTTTTATGCATATATATATATATATATATTTATATATATATATATATATATATATAAATCTATTATCTATTGTCATCTATTATATATTATCTATATGTTATCTATTATCTATTTTATATATATACATATTTAATATATGTGTGTGTGGGTCATTCTGTGTGTGTGCTTACACAGAAGGGTTTCAGAGTTCAGAAAAAAAATAAAATTCCATAGATCTACTTTATTCTAATCAGGAACAACATGCAGTTAAGGAATTTAAAGGTTCATTGCAATTACCAGGATGTGCAGGTGCACCTTATAATTTACTTCACCATCTCTTCTTGACCTGCTAGAATGTCACTTCTATTATAAATAACACCCTGCAAGGCAAGTGTCATATTATGCAAGATGCTAAAACAAAGTGCTCTGTGTTAGCTGAACCGGTTAATCAAATTAAAAGTTTTAACTCAATGACTGATTACACCTTTTGAACAAACTGAGTTCTATCACCATAATTACCTTTGGAACAACACACACATGTAATTTCTAGGTGTTTAAATTCATTGTGGCAATGAAAAATTAACATTTAGTTTACTTAGGGAGTATGGGCTTTCAAATCCAAGGCTAAACAAGCTGGAGTAAGGAACATGAGCCACCAGTCAAGTCAGGCATGGACAGAGCAAGACAAAGGAGTTGGGATATGACTTGCTGGTGAAGCAGGTGACTGAGGAATAAGATATAATTCCAGCACCTGGCCCTATGGAGCCAAGCAGATCCATCTCCAGCACAGGTCTTCAAGCTGCTATATTCAACTGCTGTACCCTTAAAAACCAACCTAAGTTCCCAAAAAAACTTTTAAGCTCCTTCTCTGTTGACAAAAAGTTTATTTTATTAACCCTGAAATATAACCCATTTTGATTGATGGAAGATTCTCAAACTATAGAAGAGAAGCACGGAATTTCATATGCAACTTTTTCTCTTCTACACAAGTGCTATTCATAGGAAAATTACTTTGTATTTTTCATAGTAACAAATAGATTTCTGTTTATATTCTAAATTCATAGGGTCCCTTTATCAACTGCTCTGAATGCACATCTTTTTATGGGAGTCTTACATGCATTATACTTTTGGAAGCAAATGTATCAATATTCAGTTTTTAATACTAAGTAGTAAATTAATTATTTTTCCTAATTGCATTTTGTATACATGATAATTGATAGATTAGGGATTAGTTTTCCTACCATAATTGAATCAATAACAAATTCTTATGTTAGTCTACAAAATAACATGGAATTTTTTTTTTCAAACTATCATTAATCCTTAGTTATATTTGTTAACTACTATATAAACATTCATGGCCTATATCAGGAAGCTTTTATTTCCATGTGCAGTGTCAAGAAACCACGTGAAATATATATTGCAGCTCAAGTATTTTCTCTATAGTCAACAATGTGATAGCAATGCCATAGCAACCCATAAATAGTTATTGAAACACATCAGATGTTTAGAGTTTGTAACTGCACATGAGTGGTGTCAGATTTATTTGGGAGGTGTCAGCAAGAGAAATAAAATATATAATCATAGGAGTAGGACCGTACTGCAGTAGATCTGCACTTGTGATTCATGTTCCCATCTGTAAGTCCAATAATATTTTGGTGCCTTTCACTTTTTAACAGTCAGTTGTCAATTCTGTATTTATTGTGTTTCTAAAATTAGGAATTAATGTGTTTAGTAGCTGCTACTAAGAATATGAGGCCACCAAAATGGTAACAAAAATGTAGAGACAATATTTACCAAAAAAAATTTCATTTTCATTCTTTCTCTAAAGAAAGAATGGATAAATATTCTTCATTAGGGTAAGGAACTTTAAATAAGTGAAACTAAAATAGCACATAAACTTTAGAATATGTATTTAGATGTAAATACTAAACAGTAAGACATTTAATTAACCTGTTTGTAAACACAATACAAATTTATGCCATGTATTCTTTTCTAGTGATTCATTTTAAGAAATCTGGACAGTCAAAAAAAGAAAATTCAGAAAAATTCAATATGTAGCTAATTATGTGCTGTAAAGAAAAAATATATTTATTGACATAACTGTCATAAAATCTCTTCATCCTAAATCAGTTTTTAAACTGCAACTAGAAGATAATCACAGCCTTCAATATGCTGAGTTTTCAAGTAAAGGAAAACAATCACTTGCAGCTAGTGTGTTATGGAAGAAAAAGAATACCTAAGATATTTATTAAAAATATTAAAAAGTATATTTACTTCATAACAATTAATTTTTAATCAGAATAGAAAGTTGTATTTTTGTATTCAGGAAAGTACTTGGACGTCTTCTGGTAAACAGCCTTTCTTCTGTCATTCTTTCCATAATTACTTCAAATTCGCTTGGGTAGAGATCTGAACAGGCAGTCTGCAGGTTCAAACTCATTAAAAGTGTAAATGTATTTGCAGCTAAAATAATGGAAAAATTCTCTTCCATTCAACTGAATCCAATTTTAACAAATGTCAGATCGTGATGAATAAAAAACCCCAAACTGATTACTTCTGAAACATTGAAGGAATCTATTTCCTGGGCATCTGTTTTCAAAAATTACACAAGAAAGTTTTCGCAAAAGTGAAAAAGACCAACCAGCATTACTGTTACAAGTCTTTCCAGAGCCACATTTATGAGTCATCCCCTTCTCAAGCTCCTCTGTCAGATGCTGCTTCTCCTCCTATGTACATTCCCTTGGCTATCCCTGCCTGGTCACGTGTTCCAGAAAGAGCAGCACCAAGCTGCAGGCACAGCCCTGGGGTTTGCTGCACACTGTGGCCCTGATGGCAAATCACCACATCCCTAAATCACCCAAAACTCAGATGATGTCCCAGGGGCACATCTCAGAGCAGACACAGCGTGCTGTGGCCTGATGTCTCTCAGGGGATGAAAAGGCAGAGCAAGCTTCTGTTGGTGCAGTTTAGAAGATTTAGTATTCAAAATGATTGCTGGAGTATGAAGAGGGAGACACAGACACTTTGTATTTCCCCTCTTTTGTCTGGGCTTAGTAGCATCTATTCAAAGGGCCTTTGTGACTTCCTGTGGTCTCCGAAGTCTCCATTTCAGATTCATGCTGTACTAGAGTACAAACTCCAACTTTTCCAAAAACATGTCTTTTGTAGCAAAATGTTAACAAAAAAATCAATTAAATTCCCAATTTGCTAACTACCAGTGTATCAGACTTTCAATCAAGCTCCACTTTATTCAACTGCCTGGTGTGTTTCAAAGTTTTTAGTAAGATAAAATGACTAGATGTGCTAAAATTACATTCTCATCTAATTCTTAGCAGGATGGATTAGACTGCAAGATACAGAAACTTTAAACACTGAATTCAAACTTCTACAGCTTTGAAACTCTTAGATAAAGGCAAGTGGAAGATAACATCCTACGCAAACATAACTCAAGCATAACCTCTTGATCTTCAGTACCAAAGAAAGGAGATTCAAAGTCAATTTTAAGTCTGTGCTTTGCCTGGGATCAGCATTTGACCTTTTAAAACTGAAAATCAACTCCTTTTTACTGAAGAGCAGTACGAGTTCCTCAAATTGTTTTGAGATTTAGTTTGTTTTCTTGTCTGTTTTTAATTAAGTTGACCTTTTGCAGTCCAAATAATTCTTATTCATTAAAACTGTCAGTCCATCAATGAGATTAATATCAGCATCTAGTGAACCTATGATCAGTTTCAGCAATTTATAGAATATCATGGTTTTGATATGGTTTACAGTTCTTATTATTCAGGTAGTTTATTATTTATTCCAAATTATTTTTGAAAACTGAATTAACACGGTGAAACTTTTTGAATTATATCCTGTTTAAATCTTTCCAAGTTAGCTTGAAACCATGGGGTTCATGGTGGTTACAGGAAATATTTTGAATTTACAGGGTCTTTATTAATGCAGTGATAGTATTATGAATAAATAGTAGACCATTTCACCATACAACCTCAGGAAAACTGCAAAGCAATTTTGGAGAATTTTCCCACTCCTGCCCAAAATATAATCAATGACCCAGAACATGAAAAATACCCAAGTGTTTCAGAAAAGCCCAGAGAGCCATCAGCACTGGGGACAGGAGATGGTGGTTAAGGGGAACACAGAAGACAGGCCATTTTCTTTACTCCATTCACCTCATACTCTCCCAGGATCCACGGACGCTAGGTTAAGAATTGTGTAGGGCTGAGTTGTGATATTTTCCTTCATAACCTTCTGTGGCACATCTTGGATATTCCTAAACCATAATGTAAATCTTAAATCCATTTTACCATCTCTTACATTTCCAACAAGGAATCTTCCCTTCTAGGTACTGAGGAATTAGGTCAATAACATTCTGTTCCACTTACACTTTACCCATCAGTTCAACTTTGTAAACCTCAGTCATAACCCTCCTGAGGTTTCTCTCCAGACTGAAGATCCCCACCTGCTTAGTCCCCCCTGCTTAGTGCAGCCACTCCAATCCTTGGCTCATTTCATCTGCCTCCCCCTATGAATATTTTCTGTGTGCCCTTTGTATCCTTTGACATGCACAGAGCTCTGCACACAGTAACCAACATGAGTACACTACAGTGTTTGATATCACCAAAACAGTTTTTTTTTGGTTTGTAATACCCTTGCTGATGCAACCTAAAGCACTATGGCTTTTTCTTTTGCTGCCACCCCATCCTGTGCCTGTAAACACTTTCAGCAATAAGGTCAGGATCACGTTTTGGAGTTGTAACAAGCTCAGCATCATTTAAGTATGGGATAGTCTGTTTGTCTGAAATATTCCTTGCCTCACATTTGTCTCTGATCGAGATCATCTGCCACTTGTTGCCCATCTGCTCAGTTTTGGAGTTCCCACTATCAACTCAGCCTTTGACTACCTGAGGCATAATGTCATCAGCATTCTTTGAAATGTCACCATGCACCTCATGTCTCCAACAAATTTCTCACATTCATGCACCTCCTAAAAATATCTGTATCACTTTCTGTTACTCCTGTAATTGCTTCCCTCCTCCCCTCAGCCCCAGCTGATCTTTGAATTCAGTTTGAAAAATATATCTAGAAGGGACCGTCAATGTGCCACATAAAAGTTCAAAACTTCATGTAAAACTGTGCAGGATTATCAAAATCAATTTCTTTGGGTAAGAAAATAGCAAAAACAGAGCTTACAATATATAAAGTTTCCTTGCCAAATAATGCTTAGCAGCATTACACTTGAATCTGAAATCACTAACAGATTTCATTTCTGGAATCCATTCAATTGCTAATTTCTTGCCACTTTATCTTGAGATTTGCTGAGCAAAAAAATGTAATAGGAAAAAAAATTTCAGCTGATCACTACTCTGAGCTACTGAGAGTTAACTTTAAAGCAGAGCATATTGTATTAACTACAAAGAATAAAAATTGAAACCTATTAAAATTATTATTATTATAGTCAGTTTTCTTTTCTGTTTGAAGAAGGTTCTAAATGTTAATATCTATTTTATTTTTCTTTGAAATTATTATATGAAGATGTGTTATACCAGGTCTGCTCTCCCTTCAGTATCACCTTCATTAAATATGGTTTTAAAATGTTCCTCCCATTTTCTCATTCTCAAAATTGACTTTAATAACATTATTTTAACTATGAAAATTTAATTTTTAGGAAACATAGACAAAAATAAAAGGACTATTAAAACTTATGTGAGTCACAATATAAGCATTCTGACTTTACAGGTGGTTTGGGTTTTTTTCAATAGTCCATTAAAGCTGTTCTGAAAAAGAGAAATCGAATATGTCAATTTACCTATATTTTTTGTAATTTATATTCTACTCATATATTTAGATAAATTTGACATAGTACCAACATATGCATTGGACAATGCCATAACTATATTAGCTTTAGCTCTTTGGACTGCAAGCAGAGGCCTCTTCTTTTAACTTTTGTTTGCCTCATGCTTTGATCTTAAAGATAAGTTAAAGCATTTTGGGTGACATGGGTTTCAAGTCCTAAAAAGAGAGAATCTGACTGTACCCAAAACCGAATTAGGACAAATAATGAAAAACTTAAAGATGTCAAAGCATAAGAGTTATGCAAATCCCATGTCACCATGGTTATATAAAGACCATGCAGCTGATAAGCCTGTGGTCTTTTCATGTCCAGGTTCATCAATAATTGAGACCTACTTAGAACACAACACTTTTTCCTGTCAACCAGGTTTCTTTCCTTTGAAAATTCACTATAGAAGAGTGAAAAAGAGAAAAGGGAGAGGAGAGGAGAGGAGAGGAGAGGAGAGGAGAGGAGAGGAGAGGAGAGGAGAGGAGAGGAGAGGAGAGGAGAGGAGAGGAGAGGAGAGGAGAGGAGAGGAGAGGAGAGGAGAGGAGAGGAGAGGAGAGGAGAGGAGAGGAGAGAAAAAAGAAAAGAAAAGAAAAGAAAAGAAAAGAAAAGAAAAGAAAAGAAAAGAAAAGAAAAGAAAAGAAAAGAAAAGAAAAGAAAAGAAAAGAAAAGAAAAGAAAAGAAAAGAAAAGAAAAGAAAAGAAAAGAAAAGAAAAGAGAAAAGAGAAAAAGAAAACACATGTGTGGTGACAAAAGTTAGGATAGCAGGTGTTTCCAAGACCTGGGAGCAAAAAGCATTCCCTGTCTCTGGCACAGCCAAGACTGGGAGGTGAATAGAAGCATCCTGATGCACATGAGTCTCACTGAAGTACACCAGGAACATTTCTATCAGTGTAACACAACACTATCTGTATTCCTCCCAGTGCAGTGCTATTATTCATGCAAAGTTCACTAACTGAGGTCTCTGCAATCATTTTCCTCTAAATTACACAAGCTGTCATTCTAGAGGAAAACAAAACCAATCGGTCAACATACTAAACAGAACAAAAGGGGGAAAACGTGCAAGTGTTTAAGAACCTTCATCTAGGGAACATAATTGGATTATTCCCACTTAACAAATCCTAGGCTTCCTTAAAATGCAGAATGTGCCAAGAAATTCTATGTAATATTCTAACACTGCATTAAGCCAAAAGAACATTCAGTTAGACATTTCTACCGATATATGAACGGATGAAGAATAGCAGTCTTAACCAGAACAGGAATATATTTTATATGCTCAGACAAAGCTCAACCACAAATCTCTTTCTTCTGTGTTGCCATAGCAGATTACAGGGCTGTTAAAATGATGTGTTATTATTTTGTGTTAGCACTTACATAACAAGTTAATGCTTGGAAACACAGATGAGTTTCCAATGTACAAAAGAACAGCTTTTTATGTGACAAATAAAGGCCAAGGACTCCCTCGTGCAGCAAATAACAGTACCATCAACACCTGGAAATACAGCAGAAATAATTATTTAAACTTCTGACAGCTATGGATTATTTGCTGCATCTCCTTCTTTTAACACAGAATTATTTAGGTTGGAAAAGACCTTCAGGACCATTGAGTCCAACCATTAACCCAGTAGTACTCCCATCCCTAAACCATGTCCCTTAGTGACACATCTACATGTCTTCTAAATACCACTGGGAAACCTTATAGCACTTTCCAGTACCCAAAGGGGAACTTCAGGAAGGCTGAAAAGAGACTTTTCACAGGGCTATGTAGTGATAGGACAAAGGAGAATTGCCTTAGTACAAAAGAGTGTTTAGATTAGATATTAAGAAGAAATTATTTGCTTCTGTGTTGTGAGGCACCAAAATAGGTTGTCCAGAGAGATTGTGGAGTTAAAATCACTGGAAGTTTTCAAGGCCAGGCTGGATGAGGCTCTGGGAAACCTGATCTAGTAGAGATTTCACTGTCTATGCCAGAGGGGTTGGAGCTCAATGAACTTTAAGTTCCCTTTCAACCTCAATCATTCTGTGATTCTATGGTGACTCAATGACTACCTTGGGCAGCCTGTTCCAACGACTGATAACATGCTCCAAGTGAAACTTTAATCATGATTAGGCTCAGTAATAACCCTCCAGGACACTCCCTTTTTGATGCTAGTAAACATTTTCACAGCTTTTTCGCCTCAGTGGCTCTGAACAGAAAAATGACACATCAGAAGTAAAAAAATCTTGTTGCACACTACCAGTTCTTCTAGTACATCACCAGTACTGATCAATATATCTCTATAAGGAATATTCTGTGATTTTAAAAAAACATGCATGACGAAAGCTCTACCTGTATTTTCTACTGTATTTTAAAGCAGAATGGCATATCCAGCTAGGCGTAGCATCTAGGTTAAGAACATGCTCTTTAATAAAACCTATCTTTTTTTTTTACATTGGAAATTCTCTTTTTAAAGGTATAAAACTATTTTTGTATTATCTGTAACTCAAACGCTCTAGCTTTCTGTGCCTGCATGAGAAGAACAAATTTATCTAAAAGTGATCATAAATAATATTAAATTGATAAATCCATTTTCTTAAATCCAGCCTATGAAATGTAGATGTTAATGGCATTGATTTTTATAGATGAAATAGATTAGGATTATCTTTTTAAATTAACCAAGGTATTATTAGTATTACAGAGATGTGCTTTAATGACATGCAATCAAACAGAAAGATTATAACCAGTAAATTCTGTACTGTTCCACTTAAAATTGAGCAGTTATGGATGCTTGTTTAGTTCTTTTAAACATTAGGGGTTAAAAGATAAAAATATGGAGTTTGGAAGGGAGTGGTGGTCACTGACAGGAGTAAGTAGAAAATAATTAAACAAATTATAGTGTATGAACAATTTATAGGATGCAAATTTCAATTAGTGATAATTCCTTTTATATTTGAAAAGTCTAGATGTTGAGAGGTCCTTTGAAATTTCAAGCCAGAATCAAATCTAGAACAACTAAAAATAATTTCATGATATTTTTACCCTCTTTTAACCTACCTCTTTTTTTTCTCTACCAACTGTCTGCAGATCTCCTTCCACCGGTTATTCAAACTTTCCAGTTGTTCCTTCAGCACCTTGGCATCTGCCTTTGATGACTGCTCAATAATCTCTTCACCAGTTGCATTCAATGTTTTGACAACAGTTTGCTGCTGCCCAATGCCATCCTGAAGCTCCTGCAAAATACCCAACACAATCACATCTTCATAAGGAAGTTAAGTATGAAAAAAATGCTTTATCACATTCTGGAAAGGTGGAAAGAGGTGAAAGTTTTTGCTCTCCTCTGAATTCCAAATGAAAAATCCAAGATGAGTAGGCATAAGGACACCTCATTATTTTTAGCAAATACCTTTCAGTACATCTCTGCAACCTTTTATCCCCTTTTGTATTGCTTCTACTAGAGAGCATTGCAGTATACTCTGCACATCAATAAAATAACAGTTGTGACCAAATGTACTTCTACACACCCAAAGGTATATATCAAATATAAGAGTTTACAAAGCATGGTAAGATTTAAACTGCAAAATGTGCAAAATTCCTATTAGCTATAAACTCAAATAAAAAATGTCAGGAAAGCAGAGACTGTACAACTTCTGATTCCATTAAAGGACAGCTTCTTCTCCAATTGTGAGAAGCCAAACACTCGTGGTTTTTTGTTTGGTTTTGGTTTTGCTTTGGGGTTTTGGTTTGGTTTTTTTTTGTTTTTTTTTTTTTTTTGCAGAGGGGGAGGTTGGTTTTGTTGTTGCTGTTGTTTTTTAGGTTTGGTTTGGAGTTTGGAGTTTGTTAGTTGGTTTATTTTTTGGTTTTTTTTTAACAGGACTGGGGTGAACAACACTTGGAAGAAAAAGTATTGCAGTGTTTCTATTTACACATAGAATTAAAACTATCAAAAGATAACCAATATGGGCCATTCTCAAGTTTTACTAAATGCATTGGGATACATTTTTCTGCATCTTTTATGATAAAATAAAATAATTTTTCTTGTGGAATTCCTGTAGCTACCTTACTTCATGTTTAAAAACAACAGAATTCTGAATCTGTAGCTTAGCTTGTAACACTGTATGCCTGTTGAATCAAGTTCGTATCTATAAATAATCAATATTTTCATATTTTTAGTCATCACTAGGGCATGAGTATTTTTCCTTTGAATTCCTCAGAATATATAAACAAAAAAGTGTAAAATATTTTTCAACAGTTTACTGCTAAAATAAGCAGGAACTGAAATAACTTCAGCAATCTACACTGTGATATTCATACTTATGACAGATTTTCACAACTTCAGGAAGTGTGTCGGAATCCTATGTCCATACGAAGGCTTTCAAGTAAAATGCTGAAGCTAGTTTTTCTGGAGGAAACCAAATACTTCAGCATATCACACTCCAGAATAAAATTATATGTTTGCTTTCTCTTTCTAAATACATAGCATAAATTGCAGAGCAAGTCAGTAAACCTGCTAACATTAACTAAAATTTGTCCAAGAAACACTTAAAATTGGCAGGATACAACTTTCCAGGAATGTTAAAGATGAACATAACTACTCCTTATGCTTTTGTAAATATATATCTTTGGTCATAAGGTTATGATTGAAGTTTACAAATGAACCACTCTGAAGTTTACTTGTTCTAACGTGATCAAACTCCATTGCCAGTTACTAAATCATTAAATTGCATTGTGTCAGTTGAATGTGCTTTTGCACAAATTTTACAGGGACAGCTTGAACACGAACACCATCAGAGCCTGGGGCACAGGGGTCAATGTCAGCAGGTTGCTGTGGTGTTTGCCCACAGTCCTGGAGAAGGGGCTGTAGCTGAAGCAGAGGTCTGTACTGTTGAGATTTAGCTTACTTTTACTACACTTTCCATTTTGTTTTATCACAATTTCTTTTAGGTTGTCACAGGACACACACACCCCCATCCCCAAATTATTCCTTAGACTCCTCTCAGTAAAAACTGTTCTGCTGATGTGTTGGGGTTTTTTTTCCAAACTATTTTGAAGCCCCACACTTTCAGAATAAGAAGTAGCTGTGATGAGCATAACATGGCAGTAATCTGCATCCTGTTTTATTATATTTTGATATGATGAGAAATATTTTTCTGCAGGGTCCTTACAAGCTACGTGACAGTCCAGTCATGTTGCCTCAAGCACCCTGCTGCCCCGCAGTGTCCCAGCACACTTTGCTTTGCCTGTGGAATGTGTAAGGTTTTTAAGGTACCTTTGTAGCAAAAACTGCAAGATTTTCTAAGAGCCAGAATAGACACATAAAAGCCTCTTACTTTGAGATATGAGATCTTATTTTCTTTCTGCGATGCACATTAATACAATAATATCTAGCCCAACTTTTGACTATTATTTTCAGATACATGATTTCACTGTTAGAAAAAAATTGCAGCAATAGCTAGGTTGTTTGTCTAAATGCAAATATTGTCTACTCTTGCAAGTCTGATTTGGTCTTTCCACTACCTATTTCCCTTTTGGTAATGCCCAGCTCAAAAAAAGTACACAGTTTTTGCGCATATTCACTAGTTTTTGCACATATTCATCGTATTTCACACTGATTTTAGCACTAGAGCCTTTACGTTGCACAGTAGGGAGCCTTACATAGGTAAATCATAACAAAGTATATTTTGAGAAAAAATATATTAGATTAAGTGTCTTCTTTCCAGCAAGGCACTTGAGACCTTTGTGCTACTGCATGCACCTGTGTGAAGATAAGATCCTGACCACTTATGGAAGAAACAACTCAGAACAAAGTTTCTACTTATATGTGGAGGTCCATTCATTTGGAATAGGAAATCAAAGCAAGAAGAGATGGGAAATTCTGCTTCTGGAACTCTGGAGGTTTTAGAAGCAAAATTTGTAGAAATTACTTGTTATCTATGAATCCACTTCTCTAAATGACAGAAACAACAACCAGTCAGTAAAGTACTATGAAGTGAAATGCGAAGTGAAAGCTCATTCAAGTACTCTGAGCTTATTTCCTGTACTCACAGCATCTTAAATTAGGTTTTCTCTCTCCCCCAGCATACACAAACACAAAAGAGCAACTAGCACAAGATTGCCACACTTATTTCACTTGACACAAAGGTAAACAAAGGAATTTTTTCATTTATCCTCTGACATATTATGTAATAGGCCTCACTTACAAAGTAGAAAAGCAAATAGCTAGCTCAATGGCAGGGGTGGTCTTAGAACTTAAGATCTCTAATGCTGAAATGGGAACAGGATGTGTAGGAAGGAGAAGTGTGAACTACCACCAGAACATGAGAGAAGCTTTCTGGCCATCTGCATTTCAGATCACCATAAAGAACTCAATCAGAGATGCTTTTTTTCAAGTACTCTAAGCATTTAGCACTTTTAACATGATTAAACAGAAACACATGTACTGATAAAGTTTTCCTGGATTCCACAGCTCATGAAAAAGATTTTTGTTGGTAATGGATACTGCACAAAGCAGAACCTCCCATGAAGACATTAACATTTTTTAAAAGGTATTTTTTATGAAGAGAACAAAAGTTCTTTAGCTGTTTTACTCAAAGCCACATCTTCACAGGCTCATCCCAGAGTTATTACCACAAAGATGCTTTTCACAATTTACATTAGTATCTAAGGTTAACAAACATACTTAAGAATCATTTATTGTTATGGAAAAGCCCTGCAGCAACATGAAAAAAGTACCAAAACCAAGCTAATTTCTGTCAGAAAAAATGAATGGTCACAAAATGATTTAAGGGGAAAAAATGTATTGCCTCTCCTTCCTGCAGTGTAAGGTACAGATCCAAAAGCACTTAAAGGTACTATGAACTACTTTAAGAAAACTGTAGTCCTAAATTCAACATTTATATTCTAATCTTCAGTCATTTACATAAATTTCTCCTCTGCTTTAAATCACATAAAACCATAAGGCTGACATAAGAGTGTCTACTCAGATGCAACAATATAAATCAAAGAACCATGGAAACATCTGGTGGAAAACTATCCCCAAAACAATATGCTAGCATTTAGTTACCAGAATGAATTTACCCATTAAGAGTATGCACCTCTGCTCAATATTCTATTAGAAATAAGGAAGAAATTAATTTTCTAGGCAGTTAAACCCTAGTGATTTAATCTGGAGACACATTACTGGCACTTTGTTAGGATTAAAGCAATCAATGAAGAGTATACGATGTTTCCTAACTGTTTTGTGACAAACAGCTATGAAATGTTTGTTGCTTGATGTGCACTATGTTGGTTATTGTGTTATTATTGTTATGAATTATGGAAATTCAGGACAGCTGATGGAAATGGAAAAGCGAAAAATAGTGAAAAAAGTTGTTTGCTATGGAGTTGACAATAATGTAAAGGAAAATGTTTTCTTCTTAACATAAATTATAGGAATTATAATGACTTGAATATTAATACCAATTCTGTTCAAGAATAGTATTTGAAAGAGGTGACAGTAGGCTCTGGGCAGATTCTCCCTATAAAGCAGACCTGGGCTTATGTTCTCTGTATTACTGGTTTTGGGTATAAGCTGTACATGAGAAACCAAAAGAAAATTACTGCAGACCTGTTTTCTGAACATACAATAAATACTATAAAATTAAAGGAGATTTCATTCTCACTTTGAAAAAAAATTATAAATAGAATTATTTTTGGCTTAAGCCACAGTTTATCTAAAAAGCTTATAAAGCATAGAAACATTTTGCTTGATTTGGTATGCAAATTGCTTTGTTGGAGAGCCGTAGGAAACAACTATTCCATCCTTCTTTCTCTATTACTTCTTTTTTTTCTACAGTTTGGTGCTGTACATTTAGGAAGACATGAGGGCCCACTATTTCCCTAGATGGATTTTATATTATCCATGACTGATAGTATAGATAAAGAAAGTTGGCTACAATTCTACTGCACAGTTGTATATTTTAACAAAATAAATGGAGATATAAAACTTCTTCTACTCTACCAAAAGCTTCTAAATCAGCAAGAGTTCTAGATTTATTTGAAAGTTTTAATCTCTTCCAGACTTTATCCTTTGACTGTGCCTTTTGTCTCTAGAAAGGGAGAAATCTGTCCTTCAGAAGACAAGTCATAAAAGTGGAAACTTTATTATTTTACCTACAGAAATTCTTTAGTCTATCCTACTGGTCTTAAAAAAAGCAATAGTGGCTTACTAACTAGCTTAGTGGCTTACTAAAAAGCAATATGGCTTACTAACTTCATACCCCAGGTTGCTACAGTAATTCCAGATTCTTGCCATTGATCCCTGTGCTGCTATCAAATAGAATTCCAAAATCATCTCCAGTTCATCTGCAAGATGGACCTGCTGCTGGCCAAGTCTGAGTCATCACTAGGAGAACCTCTGGGATAATGTAGTTAAGAAGGGGAATGAAATCCTGTGTAATTGAAGTGAGAGGGAGGAGTGAGAATATGTGAGAAAAACAGCCCTGCAGACACCGAGGTCAGTGCAGGAGGAGGGGCAGGAGCTGCTCCAGGTGCCAGAGCTGAGGTTCCCCTGCAGCCTGTGGTGCAGACCATGGTGAGGCAGCTGTGCCCCTGCAGCCCTTGAAGGATCCTCTCCAGAGCAGGGGGATGCCCAAAAAAAGGCTGTGGCCCGGTGGGAAGGCTGTGCTGGAGCAGGGTGCTGGCAGGACCAGTGGCCCCATGGAGACAGGAGCCCATGCTGGAGCAGCCTGGCTGGCAGCACGTGTGTCTCCATGCTGGAGCCATCTGTTCCTGAGCTGCACACTGTGGGAATGTCCCCATCCTGGGGCATGGAAAGGCTGGGAGAAGTCCTCCCTCTGAGGAGGAAGGAGCAGCAGAGACAACATGTGATGCACTAATCAGAGCCCCAATTCCCCATCCACTTGTATCACTGGAGGTGGAGATTTAGAGAGCTCAGGAGTGCAGAAGATCCTAGGAAGTGTGTGGACAGGTGGAGGGAAGGTGTTTTAAGATTTAGATTTGCTTCTCATTGCCCTGCTCTGATTTAATTGGAGATAAATACAATTATTTCCTCAAGCTGAGTCTGTTTTGCTTATGATGGCAACTGGTGAGTGATCTCTCCCTGTACTTGTCTTGACCCATGAGCTTTTCATGGTATTTTTCCCCCCCATGCACCTGAGAAGGGGGGTGACAGAGTAGATTTGGTGGCCAACTAGTGTGCAGCCAGGGTCAACTCACCACAAAGACACTCTGTGGCTTAGAAGAATTGAAAAAAATTATATATTACTGGTTCAGGTGAGAGCTGACCTTGGAAACTTTAAAAACTGTAAAATCTTAAAAACTATATAGATAAATAATATTGTCTTCAAATGCTGATAGTTTGCAATCATACTAAATCCTTGTGGTTTTAGAAAGATATACACCAGATTAATAATAAAAACAAAAAAAAAAGAAAGAAAATAATTTTCTCATTTTTTCCAGTGACATGTAATTGTAAAAATGAGCCATATCCCTTTAAATTCATATTACTTGTCTCTTTCTAATGTGACACAAAATTGTGATGAATGTCATTTTGGTATTGAACTGTAAAGTGCATGACCAGAGGTCTATTTTGTGTTCCAGCCAAAATGACACAGTTGCTTTTTATTAGTATATTAATTCAATTTAATTTTAGAACTGATTTAGAAATACTGCAGGGAGAAAAAGAGATTTTTTTTCCTGCAAAAACTCTACTGCTACTGCATGCTAACTATAATGCTTCAGGTTAAACACATAAAATTCAACTCTGAGTCCAAAAACCTACACACTGATTTTGCAGCACACACCACTGAATGCCACTGTAATATATTAATTTCCATACTGATGTAGCATCAAAATGTGAAGACAATACTCAGTCAAAAAAATTTCTAATTTACCTCTACACAGAATACAATATGGTCTAATTTGACACCATGTTTACCAGAAATACTGATGGATTTATCTTGATGTCACAGTAACACTTTTTAGCTAAATAAGTGCTTTTAATCCAACTCAATGTGAATGCAGCTATTAATTTTTTCTGTCATATTTAAAGCAACTTATTTTTCTTCTTTTAAATTAAAAACAGATAGTTACAACACCTTTAGGATTTCACAGATTTTCCTGATTCTTACAGAACTATCCAGACCCTTGCATAACCCAAGTTATTTCCTATATACCTTCTGTGCATCAGAACCTAGAAAACTTCAATTTGCTTTCCTATGGAATCTATACCTGGAAAGTGTTATCTCTATTCATTAACTCAGCAGCATGTGGAATAAACACATGTGCCTCAGCATCCTGTTTTCTTTTCAAACATTATATTTAAGCTGTACATATTACCTCTTGCTTTTGAAATTTACAGATTCTTATTTTTCAGTGCTTCCAGATATGGAAAAACCCAACCCATTAAATGAAAGCAGATTGGAAATACTCAACAAGCTATACATATTGATTCTCTAGTATTGGACATTTATAGCTTCCCTTTATAATAAGCTACTGCAGATATATCCTCCTTCAAGTATTTGAATAACATATATATATATCTTTATATTTGTATAAAATGTACTTGTATAACTCTCTCTGTTGGAATTCTCATCCATATCTTTTACACTTTATTTTAAAGTAAATTAAAATTTCACATAATTTTTTTCCATCAGAAAATCCTCATGTGTTTGTTCTTCTTCATTAATATTTAAAATACATATTTTTGGCAGACACAAGAAACTTTTCTGGATAATTTTTATTCTGTGAAAACTAAAAAAAAATACACATACCGGAAAAAAACAAACAAACAAAACCAACTACTACTAATATTATTCTGCCTGTTTGTAATAAAAGAATGGCAAAAATATTTGGACTAGTAGTCAGTGTACACTGGCTTGGCTGCAATTATAGAAAGTTATAAAGGAATAAATGTATCCTAAGAAATGTGAAGCCTACAAAAGTGGCTTCCCAGTTGTGGAAAATTACTGTGGTAGGTAAGGGGATGAATCAGTTTAAGTTTGCAACTGCTCCTGTACAGGAGCATCAAGTGCAAAGGCAGTAAAATGGTATTGGGTACCATGGACAGCTCCACTTAACAATTTGCCTGTTCTACCTCATTGCATTGTGGCCTTGCAATACAGCAACAGGAACAAACCATGGGTATTGGTTCAGTGAGATAAGGAGACAAAAATAAAATATTTCCTAAGATTTCAGCTAGGTTAAAACCAGAACAAAATAAACCAAGCCAGCAGAAAGACTTAATTTTCAAGAAAAAAAGGAAGAAATCTAATTATAGCAACAAAGTTATTTCCCTGCCCAGTGCTGGAAGGACCATACAGCATAAGCTCAACTGTTCTGAACTTAAGACAGACCCAAAAAACCCTAGCAAATCATTTACCAGAGGATTATGACAGCCAGATTTAATTGTCTACCTGCTGCTTCTCCTCCTCCTGTCTCCATTAAGGCAGCATTTGCCTCAAGCCTCTGAGCAAGACCAGCCTGTGGGAGAATGTCAGTGGCAAGGGATAGATGACAAACCACCCGTCTGTAAGCAGCTACCACATCATCCTCATTCTTCCTCTCTTTAGATCTTGCTGGACCTTCCCTTGCCTTTCATAGCTCCATCAACTCTAGAATCCTAAGAGCTGCAGCTTTAGCTCTTTTACTGCTAAGAAGAGGGTTTCTGTCCCAACTGAGTCATATTCATTTAAGTAGACTGGTTTTACTCTCTACAACTACCACTGGGGTGTTTCTTGATCTCTGCTATGCTTCATTTTCTTCAGTATCTTAGCCTATGAATCCAATCTTGCTCCTTCTTCAGAGCATAATTATAGCATTGGGGTCTGATCTTTTATTAATTCAAATGCTTTCCTAAGAATGCCAGTGTTGCTACTCAAGGGATATCTGATTTACATATTCCCATAATTTCATTTCTGATTACTAAATTCATCAGCTTGCTTCAAAGTAGTTCATAATATAAACATAGTAAGACTTTCAGGAACTAATGTTCACTGCATATTCAACATTTTTCTCAGAACAGCACCACAGTTTCAAAACACAAATCAATATGTTTTCTAATAAAGTTTTCTTTCAGTGAAAAACATGCACCCCTACATCCTAATCTTTTAGGAGAAGAGAAACAGAGTGTTTTACAACATCAAGAGTTAAAAATAAAAGTAAACTTTTATAGGCACTAGGTACTCTCTGCTGGAGTACATAGTGCCTACAACAATTGACTTCAGCTCTTCTCACATCTTCAAGCAGAGGTTATATTTAAATTGAAATAACTGTATCAAATCTGAGAGAAAAATGTGTTGAAAACAGAGGAATTCCAGGCTAAGGATGGGAACCCAAGAAACAAGCAATTCAGGACATTTTACTTCTCTTTCTGAAGATGTCACTATTTCATAGACTTGTTACAAACAGAAACAAAAAACCTCAAGCCTTGGGGTTTTTTTCCCTTACTGAAATATTTAATAGGGGTTATAGGTGGTTTGCTCATCCATAGAAATTTAGGAAGCAGAAGTGTGAAGTTGTACATTTTTTAACATGCTCAGCTTTCCTGAGTGATAGACAATGAGGGGACTTGGTACTACTCTGAATTAGATTGCAGCAAAATGGCTTTGGGGAAAAAAATCCCTTGCACTTCTATCAAGTAACATTGCACACAGAAGAGTCCTACTTAAGTAAAAATCACAATCCTTTTTGCTTTCTATGGATAATGTATAATGTCTGCAAAGTTCCAAGTTTCTAAAAATAGAGTGGTGATTGTCCTGCTCTACACTGGTGTAGCCTCCCCCCATCCTGGGAGTTGTTTTGGGCACTACAATTTATATAAAAGCTATTAAACTATTAGAGAGCATCCAAAAGAGGGCAGTGAGGATGGAGAAGGGCCTTGAGGGAAAGCCATGTGAGGAGAGGCTGAGGGCACTTGGTGTGTTCAGCCTGGAGGAGACTGAGGGGAGACCTCACTGCAGTCACAGCTTCCTTGTGAGGGGAGCAGGAGGGGCAGGCACTGATCTCTGCTCTGTGTGACAGTGACAGGACCCGAGGGAATGGCCTGAAGCTGAGTCAGAGAGGTTTAGGTTGGGTACCAGGAAAAGGTTCCTCACCCAGAGGGTGGCTGGGCACTGGCACAGGCAGTGTTCACAGCACCAGCCTGGCAGAGCCCAAGAAATATTCAGAAAACCTTCCCAAGCACAGGATGTGATTCCTGGGGCTGTCCTGTGCAGGGCCAAGAGTGGGACTCCCTTCCACTTCCAACTAAGGATGTTCTATGATTTTATAACTTTAGTATTTAATTGTAGACAATATGTAATTAAGTAGAGCTTCTCATGTTTAGAGAAGACAAAAGAGAATTAACTCACTGCCAGTTACATCTCACTATTATGACATCCAATCACTATCCATACAATCATCTGAGATGAGAAATATCTACAAATGCTATATTAATGCTAAGTTATATTAATTCTGATATTTTAATAAAGCATGAATGCAGTTTGTAAAAGTGTTGTAATAATAGAAAGACAACTTGATCACTGCATTCTAATTTTTTTTTCTTTTGTCAAGGTGCTACACAGAGGAAAACCAATATGTTTTACAAAACCAGTAGTTTTATTTAGGAGATTTTGTGGAGTTCCTTTGTTTTTATTCACTAATCTCAACATTTACATTTAACATTGAATTTCTATGCTGGGACATACTTTCAATCAGCATTAAATTTTGCTTTAAATGTACACCTGATTTCAAATAATTAATTTTTAAATAATATCATCTCAGGTAACTTAAATTATTGTATTTTATAATAAAATTACAAAAGAATGGTACATCCCAAGAAAAAACTGGCATAGGTAAAAACCTTCAATTCAACCCCTAAAAAAAATCCAAGTGAAAAGTAAGCTTTACTGCAAAAAAGGAGTCTTCTAGTGCACATTAGTCTCTCCTAAAAGAAGTTTAAAAATGTCCAGTCCACATATAAAATTTATTTTGTCTGCTTATTTTGTATCTATACTAAAAATATTACAATAAGAATAAACAGGTGCAAATTTCACCGGAATTGATACCATAGTAGATATCTAGTCAATATTTAAACAGAACTAATAAACTTATTTTCTGTATTGTAGCATCCCTCAGAGCAGGAAAAATGGTTACCATATAGAAAAATTTATTGTGGTTCAAAATAAATATATTGATTTTTTTGCTGAAGAGAAAGATTGATGGAATTTTTCAGGCAATCACTAAAATTCCATTTAAGAAGTTAGATAAAGCTAGATATTGCCAATAATTTAATAAATCGGTAGGAAATAGGAGAAACAGCATAAATCAGGTGATTTTTGCAGCCTTCAAACATCATTTTGTGCCTTAAAAATGCTAATAGCTCTAACTGTACTTAGCGTATTTTAAAAATATTTTGGTCAGAATTAAATATTTACAGTTTTCTGCATAATACTGACCAAGGTATTTCTTTAACTGCACATAATTTTGTTTCATGGTAATTTTAACACTCAAAAAAGTATTTTTCTTCAATTCACTGTGATACTTCACACCTAATAATACACTTTGTAGATCGCATAGGTTATACAGAAGTCTGGCCATGAAATTCTAACTTTAATATAAAAGAGGAAAATATTTGTTTGGCTGTAAAATCCCCTTCACTGTTCTGTTTTTCTGTAGAATCACTAGAGGCCACAGGATTGAGCATGTATGCCTCAGAGGAACCACCCCAATAAACAACTTTCCTGGGCATGGGGACCAAAATCAAATATGGGATTCAGTTTGAATCACAGACTGAAAACAGACACTGAAATCCCATAAGCTCCACTTACGCAGGAAAACAGGCTGAAAAGTCCCTCCAAGTCCTCCCAGAGCAGCAGTGCCAGAAAAAACCAGGGAGTGGAGGGCTTACAGCACAACTCTGACCCTGGCTCTGTGCTCAGGGAAGTCAGAGGCCCTTTATGCACAAGGCTTAAATTATTGGAGCCACAGGGAAAAACGAGTTCATCTAAGGTTCACAGCCACTTCTTGGTGGCTTCTCTGCTCTCCACTTTCCAAGAGAGGCAAGGAAGATTTTTTTTTTTCAGTAATCACCTATTTTGAGGCTGCCTGGAGTTATAGTCTCAAAATAAAACATTGTTATGAAGCTACCATCTGAAAATGTTTACACCATCATAATTATTAAATCTGTGGTTCTCATATACATGTCCTTGAGCAAAATTAAATTGTTTTCTTATAACTAATTGCTATATCAGAAAAGAACAAATAATATCAAAGAGATGTAAATACTATTTCTTTGCATAAAGACAGATAGGAAGCCAGGGTAAATAACAGCCCATAAAAGAATTCATGAATTTGTACAAATTAATGAATTTATTAAAATGCATCATCCCAGACAGATGACCAGACCAAAAAAAAAAAGAGGAAACAAAGAGTATAATTAAAAGCAAACCAAATCTGTTGTAATTGCAGAAAAACCTACACCAAGATTTTCTTTGTTGTTGTTGTACATGCCAAAACACTTGGGAATATCCTAAGCACATACTTGTTTCTATGAAAGCCAGTCTTGAAGAATCTCAGGTGTTTCCCTTTGCATGATAGATATATTCTGAGTTATTGGAATATGATCTGCTTCACACCACAACACGAAGTCTTGATTACTTCCCAATTAAGGACACTAGTGATTGTCAAACTCCACTTTCCTTTTACATTTCTTATCAACAAAGTATCAGCCCTCAGACAGGAAGAAAGCTGCAATGAGCTCTACCGAGAGAAGAAATAGCTACCTGCAAGGGGAGGTGAAAGGAGTCTGAGCTCACTGAGGTTCTGCACAGTTTCTTTTATGTGAAACTGGACATTCACAAGACACAATATAAGGCAAAATATGATTTAGTCACACCTTTCAGATGAATGAAACCCTCTCTTTTCCTTATTCTAGGCTCAATGTTTTTTTCTGAAGGGTATAGAAATAAAGAGGATTATGTGAAGTAAAAGCACGAAAAAACCCAAATTTTTTTGGTGTTTGTTTTTGGGTTTTGTTCTTTTGTGGGGATTTTTTGTTTGCTTGGAGGGTTTTTGTTTTTTTTCCTGGTTGTTTGAAATATCCTAGTTCCCGATACTAGTCAAAAATAATGTATTAGCCCTTAGAAAATCTGCAAAGACTGAAGTTACATAATTCATTCTTTCAGTGGTGAATCAAGATATCTATTTGTAGGGGTAAATAACCACACAGGACTGATGGCAGGACGATATTCCCAGAAGTGTTGTCAGGGATAACATGCATAACGCAATGAGATTTTAAATGAGAACACAGCTTTTGTAAATAATGTACACTCCTCAAGACACCCTAGAGACATGAGACAACACAATTCCTTCAGACAGAGATCGTGTTTAAAATACTATTTTTCCTCAGTGTTCCTGATTTCCATTAGAAACTTAAGTCAGACAAAAAGAAAGGGTTTCAAGTGAAGTGTTTTGAACCCTAAGAGGAGGGCATAAGAAACAGATCTATAAATCTAAACCAGAAAGCTATCCCAAAACGAGAACAGTGTTGCTGACTTTTCTTATTTGAAATGATGATAAATCACTCATACAATTTTTTTAAGAGCAAAAGGGAACTTTTGCTCACAGAAATGCACATTCTGTTGTAACTTCTCCACTTACAGGTCCCAGAAAGGAGGGTGAAAAAGTACTCTGCTTAATCTCTCCTTGAATCACTGTAAATCGTAGTGCAATTCAGAGTTAAGTCTAACCAAAATGGATGACCTGTTTAAATAAGTGTCAGGTTTTGAAGAATTTGGATAATTCTGAATCAGTAAGAGCTTATTTGCTAGTGGAAGAAGATGAGTTATATTTACTTTAGTTGAAAATGGAGAACATACATTAAATTATAAAATTGTATCGCTATCTCTTCAGTCTTCGAATATTATCCTCTCTTTTACACCTCATTTCCACTGTCATACCTTTATTTTGCCTGTCAGGCAGCATAGAACGATCCTGCTAGGGGAAGTGAGAACAATATAGTCACAAGACATAAAAGAATTCTACTATGGTCAAAGCCTTTCCACTTACTTTCTTGATCCTTATCCTTGCAAAGATTTGAGATGTCTCTTTTTGTCAGGAGTTCAGCTAAGCCAAAAATAGCATGTAAATAAATCAGGCTGTAAAGACAAACTGTTATTTCCATTGATCTCAGAGAAAATTCTAGAAATAGCAGGGAACAAAAAAATTGGGACACAGGCGAAAAGCAAGTGTCTTTCACACTCATGACTCATTTTGCCAACACGTACTCTGTCCTTTTTGGCTCTCTGGAAAGGATGGTTAGAGTATTTGTGCTGCTCTCTCATTTGCATTACTAGTTTGTACCAAATGTGTCAATGTGCTGGAAAGAATAGTATATAGTTCTGGAGTTTAAACTGCATTTTGCAGAAATTAACCAGCGATAATCTAGAAGCCTGTGCACTGTCTTTAAAACAAAACAAAAACCTCTAAATACAACAGGCAACAGAATTGCCTTAAAGTCTTAAATTGCCTATGTTATTTCTTCACTGAAGACCTAGAAAAAGCTTTACAGATTGCAGAGCCTTGCCATTCTGAGAAAGATGTACTGGGGATTGACCAAGGGAAGAGAGTTCATGGCATGCTACACAGATGTTTGTTCATACATATTTAAGAAAACAGAATAGCAAACTTAGGACCTTTCCCTTTGCTTGTTTTTATTTTCTCTGACCTGTTTTCAAAAGGTATTTTTCAACATTAACTACATTTTCAAATTTCCCTACTGATAAAAACAACTTAAAAGTACATTTATATGAGTTTAATAAAAATTCTACTCATGCATGCAGTACATAAGTGCGTAACAAGACATTTATATTATAACTGTGTTTGTATTTAGATACAGAAGAATGGTAAAGTGTTACCATTATTCATCTTTTTCCTGATGTTTTAAAATGTGTGTTCCTCTAAAATCAAGGCTTCTCAGAATTGTCTTCTTGAATTGAAGTAATTAAAACTGTAAAACAGTCTGTATTACTGGCATCTTCTGGTTACCTTTATCTCAATTTTAACCCCTGAAATTTGCTATGAAATGTCCCTTGCCCTATTACTCAACTGTTTTGATACATATTTTTAGCCACCTTTCTTAAGAAAAAACAATGTACATAAATTTTAAACCTTTTTTCTTTTATCCTGGAGACCTTTTTAATCGTTCTGTGGAACATATCTGATTGTTTTTTCTTTATGACTAGGGTGTCTCTGAGCCATTTCCATTCATTGTCTTAGTCCTCACTGGATAGCCAGCATAAAGCTGGTCTCTGAAAAGCAGCCTAGATGTTAAGTATGAAGGATAATTTCAATAAACAGCATTGGTTAGCATTAGTTTTCCTAAAAGTGTGGTGTCTTAGTAGGCACCTATAAATCTGCTCACAGGTGTTTAAAGAGAGACAGTGCTTTAAGACAAGGAATCTCCTACTCCTTGATTGCACCAACATTTTCAGTGCAGGAAACAGCCCCAAAGACTACCATATATGACAGAAATGTTTCAAAAATAAGAACTAAGATTTGGGGTGTAGTGTATTACCCCAATATTCTGTCCCACAATGGTTCTGACTGACCAGCAGGCCTGTTCTAATTATCTTCCTTTTCTCCTCTCCCATCCCAACACGGAATTTTTCCCCCCACATACCTTTAACTAGACAAGAAATCTACATCACAACCTTAATATTGAGATTGAAGATGAATTGAATCAAAATAAATAAGCTTCTGTCAAATCAACTTCTGTCAAACATCCACTAGTTTTTCTTGTCTTTGCACTTCCTATTTACTACTGAAATAACATCTATGTGAAAACAGAGTCCCTTGACAAACTAGGGGTAGTGAGGAGAAGCTGCAGTGGTCTGTGTAGGCAGTGTGACACACTCCTTTGCACCACTGCTGATCCATTATGCTTAACATGAAAAACCAATCTAAGTAAGGGAGCAGTTATGGTTTGGAACTCCCCGGAGCTAGAGGGGATGACACTCTGGTGACAGAACACATAAGAATAGCAGGAGGGGGGAGAAATTGTTACTATTATTATTAGGCTTTGGAACATGGCTGTTTCAGAAGTCACCTGATTTTAAAAAAATTAAAAGGTGATACACCATTATTTACTAGACTTGGTTGGGAGGACTTCCTTACACTAAGTAACTTCAATCCATATTAAACAAGAACTTGGTTAAAACCTCTCCAGATGAATCTACCAAGCAGTTGTAAAATCAGCACAGTATAGACACAGACAACCAAGCTGCAAGTGGACTTTTTTGAATTAAGACTCAGTAAGAATTTGTTCTGTTTTTAGATAAAAAAGGAAGAAAGTAAAGTTAAAATGTTTTCCCATATCTGTGCTATCCCTGCCTTCAAAGATGAGCACATCTGGAAAATTTTCAGCCCAGTTTTTTTTTTTTTTTTAATGTGCTTATGCAGGAGAGATACAGCATCATATTTCCTCATTAAAAATAAAGTGTTTACATGAGGTTTTGGAGTAAAAATTCACCCAATTAATCATAATTTCAAAAAACCTTGACAGTATTGCAAACCTGATATATTGTAAAGTCTCACATCTAATGGGCAAGTGAGGTTTCAGTAAGAACAGAAGCCTTGGGTTTTTGTTGTAAAGGGACCTGTAGCTGAAAGGCTCCATGATTAATGTAGTATCATAGAATTTGCATAAAAACAAGATATATGACTGTTTGGGGATCAAGCTAACTTTAAAGAGAGGCTTCTTAAGGAAATTTGACTGTCAAGATAAAATTCGATAATAGTTTTAAATTTCAATTTGTCTGTAATGTGGTTTTGGGAAGAGATACTACATAATTCTGATACATCCAAATTCAATTCTTTGTCACATTCAGGCTTTACCACATAAACATTCACCAGTTCCTACAAAAAGAACACCCTAAATCTTTAATCATTGCAAAAAACACAGTACCTTGACTTAAAGTTAAATTGAGTGACATTATAAAAATTAACTTACTTCTTCCTCATTTCCATAATATCCTTTAAAATGCCTTGCCTAGGCTGGAGTATATGTTCAATTTCTTTATCTTTCTTGATGACCCCTCATGCCTGCAAGTCAGCTCATTTTTCTCTGGTGAAGACTGCACCCTACCAGTGCAAGCTCTAAAATTTCCATTAAAATCTAGGGCATCATCACTCATTCTTATCTGCAGCAGCCTGAGAGAGCAGCAACTGCAGGCGAACTCATCTCAAAGGACAATACAGTTATACACATCCCCATCCAGAAGGGAAGAGAATTCTACCTGCATAATACCTTATCACATCCTGTACATTGGGAATCTTAAAATCACCAGGAGTGGTGTGGAATGTTGTTATAAATTCTCATGCAACAGCAAGTCTTACTTAAACAGCAATTTACCAGTAGGCAATTAGCTTCTCAGAGAACATTTTTATTACATTCACGTCACAATGAAACGATCTGTCTCATCAGCTATTGAATATTTGCTGGTTAAAGCATTATTATTCTAAATTAGCATATAACAAGTACCTGAGGGTATTTAAACTTGTCTATGTGTTTAACCTTCTGGTTTCTAAATCCCTCTTCTTCCAGCAGATTCTTAAACAGTTCTCATAGCCAAAGTACACGAACACCTTTCCAAAGAGTTTTGATAGCCGTGCTCATTCTTCTTTCTGTACCTTTTCTACTTTGCAAGGAGAACTCATATATATAATTTTTATGCCTGTATGAGCACACATTCTGTAATATTGCACAAGAACCACAATCTTGCCATGCTATTTTGCTGGATCAAAGGTCTCACTTAACTGTCATCTTCACTCCTCATTCTGAAGCATGATGACCTTTCTTGTATCCTGAGCCCAAACCGTTACATGCCTTGAAGTCAGAGATCAATAATGTGATTTTGCATTCCATGGATATCCTGTGTGTACTTGTGCACAGAATGGAAGGTGGGATGCAGTGCTCTGCGTAGCACTGGTTGAACTGGCTATCACCCCTGTTGGCTATCACCTCTGGGGCTCAGCAGACAACTTTGACACTGTCCAGGAGAAAGAAGAATACAGATCATCCAACTACAGTCAGGATCAGACAGTTATGCAGCAAAATGCACCTGGGAGGATTTGCCACTGGCAACTATTGTCACAAAAGAGCTCAGCATCTATGGAAACCTGACTTGATGGCTGGACTCATCTGCTCTGGTCATTGGGGTTTTTCCAAGTGTTTGTTGCCATAGCCTTTTCCAGTAGATGCTACAACATCCTGTCCAGTAGATACTGACACATTAATTTTTCTGGTGTTCCACACAAGCAGCTTGAACTCTTTTTGTACTCATAGGCTTTTGTGCCAAGATGACACAAACACACCAATGTTCTTGTTGCTGTATGACACCAAATATATTCCAGCTAGGTGCCTGTCTCTTGCAGTGGATGAATGTATGCATTGACCAAATAATCCATTAATGACTCCTTATGTAAATAATTCAGCAGAGAAAGTTTATTTGATTTTAATTTTTTGGTCTCCTTTGGTAAGAAGTACCTGCAACAGCATTTAGCAAAGGAAGTAATAAGTCATGGTCATTTCTGTTATGTACTCAAAAAGACAGATGGATAGAAGAGCTGGTGTTTGTCCTTCATGTACTAATTTCAAAATAAAGCTAATACTGATTAGTGTTGATGTCTGTCCTGAATCTAGACATACTATATTTGTAAATGGCCAGACAGTCTTAACAGCAGGCTTGTGTTAATTTGGACACTTTGCAACGGATTATAGGTTGGACATAAGCAAAGCAGTATTATAAGTGATGAATAAATGATGAATTGCAGACCAAGATTTCATTGACTTGCATAAAAAATACATCACAGAGAACAAGATATTTTCACACTAAGGCTTAACAGAGCTTTTAAAGAGAAGAAATGTCATTGAGCTTAGAATCTTCAGTGATTCCAGGACAACATATAGCTTTCTGAAGCAGGTAAGGAAAGAATTAAGTTCTCTAATGAGTGAAACACAGCATAGACGGAATCCTGGCAAAATGAATCCAGTTTTACTAGGATTGTGTCTGCAGCATGGCTTTCTCCATTGGGCAACAGGAGAAAACTGGTGGTGATGCTCTCACCTTGTCATTCCCTACTGGTAGCACAATACAGATGCCTTATGAAGCATGTATGAGTCAGCCATTATCCATATGGCAACAAGATAATAATTGGCTAAATATTTTAGTATACAGGTTACAGATGAAGAAAAATTTTACAAAATGAAATGCACAACAGCATGTTTACATGGTCTCAACTGCAATCAACAGATCAGTCTTGCATGTATCAAACTTTTCTTGGAGCTGATTTCAAGTTATCGCTGAGAAGGATGAAAAGCACCCCTATTTTTATATTGAGATATTAACCCCATTAGTAAAATTTCAGCCCCATTCCCTGATCTTTCTGCATGGGAGAAGGAAGACATGTACTCAAAAGAAAATTATTGGAGTTTAAAAAGCCTAGAATACTTGGTTGCAGAAATTTAGTGAGTACATATACTGTCATGTAACCAAAAGAGGCATAAAGAAACAAATCATCTTTAAATGGCATCCAGAAGATATTTGTCATTGGATTTATTCTGATATTGTAGGCTCATAATGTACTAGTTTTAGTCAGTATAATTATACCCAAGAACAACAGATTCACAGCATAAAAATGTCCCGTCCCAAAATAGTTTCATATGTTTTTTACACTACATTTTTCTATGCCTTATTTAGCCATAATTCTACATCTGAATCCTACAGCTGGACGATCAAGTAACATAAACAAAACATATTTTTAGGAGGACAATACAAGTAATTGACAAAACTGACATATCCATTCATCTTTTTTCAGAACTATGATAAACATCCAGTTGACTACCTTGGAAATGCTATGAGAGCAGGAGAGGGCTGTACTATTTTGAACCACTGGATGAATACAAAAGAAGAAAGAAAGAGAATTAGCTCAATTGCTGTTGCTAAGAAAACTTATGCCTCTATGATAGTTAGATTTAAACAGCCAGGAGTATTAACAAACCTAATGAAATAGCACTTTAATGCTTAAAATCAAATAGAGCCTCTAAATTCACACAAATTATCAATACAATTATTCACACTACTATCAATAACTGTTCTTGTTTCACTGCGTGTCTCCTCTCTGGAATGTGTGTAGCTTATTTTAATTACTTGGGATATGAAATATGTTTTCCAATACCTGCTGAGAAGCAAGCATGATTTTTATGTATGCAGATTAATACTATACAAATACTAAAATATTATTGTTATTTAGCTAGCTAGAGAGGTGTACATTTTGAAATAGCACAAGTTACATTGTCTATATTTAACTGTATAGATTTAAAGTGTCATGTGACAGCAGGACCCCTGAACTGGGGAAAGAAGTGGCTGAATTTGATTTAAAATCTCAGTAGGCAGAGTTTTGTACTTTACACAGATTTAAATATTTTTTAGATTGGAGACTTAACAATCTTTTGTAATCATAGACTCATCATGATGTTGCTACTACCTATTCCAGTTATTACCCAGAATTAATTAGTTTGGAATAATTTTAACAATTCTACATGGTGCTTCTAATCCCTGGTGAAATCTAAATGTTAATTAATTAAAAAGAAATTAAGTAGTCCTCTCAAATTTTCAAACTCCTACAAAGTATTATGTGAACTGAAGTAATTCACTTTAAGTAACTAATCTTCCATTTTTTCCCCATCTATGTAACACTAAAACATTTTTAGGACCCCTTTGGTGATGAATCAAGAATAGTTTACAAAAATACATGCTAGCACGTGACCTTGTCTTTTAATTAGGCTCAGAACAAACAGGTCTTTTTGTTCTCAAAAGGCTGTGCACCTTAACTTAAACTGTCTTACAAACAGCTCTGGTTTTAAATGCAAAATATCTTCCCTGGGACAGCAGCAAAGGGAGTCCACCAGTGACCAATCTGACTGGCAAGAGGCCACTGCTGGGCAGCAGCTGTGCCAGCGGGCAGCCAGTGTGATGTGCCCTGCTTGGCACATCTGAGGCCCACCCAGCCCTAGGCAGAGTCCACAAGCAAATCTTTGCAAAACTTCTCTTCCTCCATGGCTCTTCCCTGATACCTATTGAGGGGAAGCAGTGTTTGAGAGCTCAGTGAGACAAGCAAAAGCCCTGTGTTAATCAGCTCAGCTGAAGCACCTCAGCCAGAGTGGTTTGGCACTAGGTAAGAAAAACCTTGGGTCAGTGGAGTCCATGGCAGCACTGCCATCCCCTTCATTCATTTCTCAATAGCACCATAAACATCTATCCATCAGAAGATGGTATTTTCCCTTCCACTCTAACAATCAGGTACAGAAATGCTTACGGTTTAATTTACAAATAATAAGAACCTTATGTAAAATTTCAAAAGTTTCAAGAATGTGTTCTGCATGAGCTTTTGCTTCACTTAACGATTACCAATTCTTTGTGTCCATATCAGATATTACCCTGATTCAGGCAGAAATCTGACATGTCTAAAGTAGTTTTAAACACCAGATTTGAACTTTATTCTCAAATAACTATCACTGTACTTTTAAAATGTAAATTTAGCAAAAAGGAACACAATACTAATTGTGCACCTTGGCACTTTGAGGTTATCACACAAAATTTATTTGGAAATAGATTTTGAAGCTGATTTAATTTAATCCAAGGGCCAGAGTGACTACAGTGAAAGTCCAAAATAACTATAACATGTTTGAAAATAAAATTAGGTGATTAGCCTACATTTTTCCTTACTTTTTTTCCTCTAAATTTGAGGGTAGTTCTATAATTCATAGTTTTGTAGATGAGCACTAAAAATTTTTCCCTCTATTTAATTGAAAGCAACAGATGAAAAAAAACTTTACCTTTGTAATTAGAGACTTTTGCAGACACCGAAGTCCATGAAGAATTCAATCCCTCCATCTAACTTCCTAAAGAATGCTCATATTTAAGATATTTATTAGAAATAAAGACCCTAAATTAAACTAAATAAACCACCAAACTATCTTTTTGGAAAGTTTGAACTGGAACTGCTGTGGTTTTGAACAAAGAAAAAATAATTAGTGTTTCCTAATGTTACACTAATGTCAAAACTTGAGTAATATACTTTATTAGTAAAGAACAGCATCTGGAAAAGCTAAGTCCATATTAAAGATTTGGGAATGGTTGGATGATTAAAATACTAGCAAATATTGAAGAAAATATTTCTTCCTCCATTATCATTATTGATTGAATTTGTTTCCTTTAATTTTCTTCTTTTTAGTCAGTCCCCTGCTAGAACTCATTTAAGAGGGAAATGTTTTGGTACTTTTTGGAAGAAATGAAGACAGTGGAAAAGAATAAACTAGCCCTCAGGGAAGGAGAATGGAACAAGTGAGCTTCATTCAGCTGCTTTAATGTCTGCATTAACAGAGAATAACAAGACCTTTTAAAAAAATGCAGTGAATTTAGATCTTAGTGGATGGAATTACAATGAACTTAATGGTTCTCCACCTGAACACCTGAGCTAATCGTTCTCCTTAAAATGAGAATCCATTCCCTGCTTTTCTTATCACTATTTCCACAAACACATTACTCCAGACTGTAAAATATATCTTTCCAAAGTAATCACCATGACATACAACAGTGTATATCTGTGTGTCTGTGTCAATTTTAATAGTTTATTCCCTTTTTATTTTTTACATGATCTTGTCTATGGGTATTCAGTTGTTTAATCTTAAACCCCCATTTCAATTATGATTCTAAGGCATTGTACACAATCTGGTCTGTTTTTTTAAAGCCAGTGCAATGGAATCTGGAATGCCTACAGAGTGAATAGAGGCACATGCAGGTGATGCTACAGCAGTCAGTGCCTATAGCAAGGACTTGAAACATTTTAATACCTGCACCCTGAGCTGTGTCAGACAGAGCAGTGCCAGCAGGTGCAGGGAGGTGATCTCCTGTCTGACCAGTCCTGGTGAGACACAAATGGGATGCTGGGTATTTGTCTTAAGCCTTTTGTACTTTTTTCTCTTTATTTGGCATCCTCTTAATATTGCTAATAAGTATAGGCTAAAACCACTTGGGAATAACACTAAGCTATTTGTTATTAAGAAATTTATTTTTACTGGGTGAAAGGAACTGTTTCATTTCCCATGGCCTAAAGAGTTGCCATTTCTTTGTCATGTGTTTTGAGGTCATCTGTGACCTCATCAAGTTTTTGTTTTCTTCTCCAAATATATCTTGACTAAAAGCAGTAACATTCACCAATTAAGGCAAATTTTCCTTTTTATAAAACATAGTATGATAAAACAGTGGGGAAGTTCATGCCTTAAATTATTCCTGCACAAAAGATCTAAACCCAAGGTCTATTATCCAGTGTAGGTCCAACACCATTCAAAATCAGTGAAAAAAGAGCAAAGCAAACTGCAAGCTACTACTGCAAATTACTGTGTACAGACCTATTATTTTCACTGAACACTATGTTAGGCAGTTGTTGAGAGTTTACATTAGTGGTCTGACTTTAGAAATAAATGGCTCCATTTCAGTGGTTACCCTGAATCCTTCATTCAGGACATCCATTAGATGAAGTTTCAGAAAACAAGTCTGCTGAAATGGAAGTGTGGATTCCTGGATTCAGAGCTGGAGGACATCCACTGATGTTCCCTCCCTGGCAGAAGGGGATAATAGCACAGGATAACACATCCTTGCTGACAGGAAGAACTGACAGCACAATTTTCCAACAACAACAACAACAGCAGAAAACAAGAAACTTTTCTTCTTCAGTCCAGGTCACCTAAACCATTCCGTTTCCTTTCTGCTGAGAAGAGAGGCAGAAAAGAACAAACAAACCAGGGTTAAACCTTGCTGAGGCCAAATGAACACTGTGGGTTTTCTGCAGGGGAAAGCAAACCCAGTGATTCCCCTTGGGCCACCAGACAATGAACAATCTCAATTCCTTCCCACCATAGAAAGCAAACAAGGAACAAGCCAACCCAAAACCCTACATCAGCCATGGTGTCTTATCACTGACAAGCCATACATTTCACACTCCTCAGAAGAGAAAGATTTTCACACAGCAAGAAGCTATGTGACCAGGAATCCACTGAGACAATTCAGAAGGAAATACTGATGATTATTTCAGTGTTCTTTGAAAAACTGTTGACTGCAACTGTCTGAAACAGTTTCTGTGGTCAAATCTCACATGTATCTCCCCCCAAAAATCGTGACATCAAGCAGTTGATGTGGATGAATCAGTAGAATCTGAAAAGGAATTTCGTGCATATCCACTCTTCTACCACAATACCAGGGAGTCCTCACTCATGCTCTTGTAAAATGATTTATTTTCTAATGCCACTAGAAACTACTTGAGAATTCTCCTAGAAACATAAATATATAAATCCTTTGAAAAAGTGTGAATCAAACTCAATTATTTATCCTCATGTTGTCATAAACAATAACTGCAAAAATAATGCAACAGTTTAAGCTCTTTCTAAAACCATTTTATATCAGCACATAGTTTAATCATTACAAACTAGCAGAGTAGAAAATATTTTTCAAGAAAAGCTAAGTGCATACTTCATAGAAAAATAGGCAAAAAGAGAATGTACTTTAAATTGTAGCTTTAAAATTAGATAACAAATATAGAAATTAAAATTAAATAATTCCCACATTAGCTGTTCAAGAGGACTGTGGCTGTACCCTTTATGGTGCTCAAGAAAGGTGTGATCATGAGTCTTGATCAAGAAAGGAAATGGATGGAACTGAAATACTTAATCAGATGAATGCATTTGGAACAGAATGTGAAATTATTTGAACCTTAAGGGTTTACAGTGATCGCATGTCGAGAGTTACAGCCACTAAAACTTTGCATAAAAACAGTTCTGACTAGAAAATGACAAGATGGGCAAGAAACACAGCATAGTTGAACCACAAAAGCAAGGCCAAGAAGCACCTACTTGTTTCAGCAGACCATTTCTTAATTAATTACTGTGCTAAAACCCACCACACTCCATTAGTCTAAATCAAAGTATACTTCAAAAGCAGTAGCTAGAGACAGTTTTTAATAACCAGGGGGAAAAAATATCTTGTGACAAATTAACTACTTAACTGGAATCTGGAGAACATAAGTTCCCAAACAAGCAGTTATGACAGAAGTCTGAATTTATGGAAAGACTGTAATATTGCCCATGTTATCAAGAACTAAACCACACCTTTTGACCTCTAATCTGGCTGAACTAAATCAGACTTGAAAAGGGTATTTCAGTTATTTAAATGCCACTTTATTATTCAGCCTTTTTTTGTTTGTTCGTTTGTTTTAAGCAAAGCTATCTCCTTTGACCTCTTAGCTTAAACTTACTTTAAAAACAACAGGGATGACTACTTGGCTAAGCTACCTTTATCTCCCATAAGACAAAATTGCTCTGTGTTTCTACAACATTTCCCAAACAAAAAGATACTTTAAGCATAATCTGTAGTGGCAAGTTTTTCAGGAGAATAGTGAATTTAAGTATTTTATTTTAGTACATATTTAATTATTAATTTTAATGCAACAAAGGTTAAAAAGTAAAACATTAACATTGTCCTCCAGTCTTTTCCACCAATCTGAAACAAAATGGTGTTAAATTAACATGGTCTTGTATTTTACTTTTTATGAAATTTTATCATTCAAAGATAAAACTATTTTCACAAGCAGCTGTGTTACTCAGCTTGCTAAATAATGGAGTTTAGCTTTGCCACTTTTCCTCAGCCTGTAGCACATGTGCTTTAGAGACAGAGAGTGAAATCCAAGGACAGGGACAAGATGAGAAAGCTTTTAACTATGAAGCACAAAATATGAGAACAAATGCACGGAAAAACAGTACATATGTTGTCAAGATCCAGCAAACAGTTGTGTCAAACAGCCTGTGAAAAACTGGCTTGGTTAGAATAGGAAAAGTAAGCAGCAGCACTGCAGTTTGCACCTGATTGTTCTCTTCATTCCATGATCAGCCTCATTGGTAACTGTCACATCAGGAATCCATTTCACTTAGAAACCATAAACTTAAGGCATCTCAAAGCAACACAAAACATTTCAGAAATTGTTTTGAAAATACAGTAACATAACGGTAGCAAATTTTCAGTTTTATTGACATATCCTCCTACTTAAAACACTTTAAAGTACCTGGAATCAAAAACTGAAATAGCTCACCCCTGGCTTTCTTCAGCAGAGTTGTGCATCTTCCAAGACCAATTAATTCCTGAGACAATGTATTTCCTACTAATTATACCAGCATCAGTCAAGCTTCTTTTATTCTGAACTCAGCAGTGACTAAACATGTTGAGAGAGAAAAATGATGGCTTTACAAGTATATTAGACAAATGTCAGCACATTAACCTGTGAGTTAGATACCATGGATTTGGAAACTGCAGTTTAAGAGACCAGTAGCCTTTTCTTAGGATTTTCGAGCACATCCATCTGTTGTTAACATCTTTAAATGAATGTCATCCAGATATTAGATCAGATATTATTTTTATATAGGCTATATGCAGGATTTAAGGCAGTGAAAAATTGCATTATTGGCCAGAATAAGATACCAAAATTCCAGTTAGTAACTTGAAAGAGATATAAATATATAAGACCTTTTCAATTTATATAAGATTACAACTTTTCCTCTACTGTTTTTTATGCTCAACTCCTAAGTACTTTTAGTTTTATAATCATCTAATTTTATAACTAGCGAAGGTATACTACAGAAATCTGCCTTCTGTTAGTATACGTTTAGACATGCAGTTGCAAGGCATATAGTTTGAGACCTAATTTTTTGTAGGATTCTTGAACAAATCAGAGGAAATAATCTACAATTAAACAAACAAAACAAGTAGAATACCCTAAGAATCATATCATGTGCCCAAGAGCATTGTCCTTCTTGAGATCTGTCAGGCTTGGTACTCTGACCATTCCTCTGGGGATCCTGTTCCAATGCCCAACCACTCTATGGGTGAAGAACATTTTCCTAGTATCCAGCTTAAATCTCCCCTCTCTCAGCTTCATGCTATTGCTTTGAATTCCATCAAGGGTCATGACAGTGAAGAGATCAGTACTTGGCCCTTCACTCTCCCCTGTGAGGATACTGAAGATCTGCCACTGTCACCACAGAGCAGAGATCAATGCCTGCCCCTCCTCTTCCCCTCACGAGAAAGTTGTGAGGTCTCCCCTCAGTCTCCTCTCCAGGCTGAACAAACCAAGTGCCCTCAGCTGCTCTTCACACGACTTCTCCTCAAGGCCCTTCTCCATCCTCATGGCCTCTTCTGGAAGCTCTCTAATAGTTTAATGTCTATTTTATATCATGGTACCTAAAATTACCCCCAGCACTCAAGGTGAGGCCACCCCAGAGCAAGCAGGACAATCCCCTCCTTGCCCAGCTGGTCCTGCTGTCCCTGGTGCCCCAGGACACTCTTGGCCCTCCTGGCTGCCAGGGCCCTGCTGGCTCACACCCAACTTTCCATCAACCAGGACCCTCAGGTCCCTTTCCACAGCATGCTCTCCAGCCTCTCATTCCCCAGTCTATACTCACAGCCATGGTTGCATATAGGTAAGACAGAGACCTTCTGGAAAGTTTCCTAATGTTGTGCAGGCAAAAAGACAATCTACTTAAGTTCTTCTCTACACAAGGGAATTGCAACAAGGAAAAAAAAATAGCTTTAGAAAGTGATTTAGCTAAATCGATGCAAGTTCCTCTGTGGATAATGATGGCTTCTGTTTACTTTTTCTAAATTGTTATAAGACACTCTTCTCCAAACTAAGACTGTCTACACAAGAGGGCTGATCAAATTTATCTAAGTTCATTCAATTTTCTTGCGTACACAGATTTAATGGACTCCATTGTCACTAGTAATGTGATGAGGGAAGAGCAACACTAAAGAAAAAGAATATGCTCTACAAACCAGCAATTAAATGTCAATATTATTCTCCTGGCTGGCAATAACCATGTTTTCATATTTAGACAACTATGGACACATTGAAATTAAAGGTCATGATAAAATGCTCCTTAATGCAAAGACATTGAAACTGCAAGAAATATTGCTGATACCTGGATATCCTGGGGAGGCAAACACCCCAATGATGTGTGGTAAACTTGAGTGGTATAAAATGTCAAGGGAGGGATTGCATAGAAACAGTAAGACTTGCTGCTCTGGCAGAGCTTGATTTTTTTCTGCTGTGCATACTTGGGAGTATGAAGTACAGAAAAAGAAAGAACAAAAAAAAGAAGGAAAGAAAAAAAGAATGAAATCTTAACAGAGGTTCTTTTAGGTGCATTAGTCCCCAGAAAGTAAGATTACACTCAAGACAAGACTGTTAATATTGTATTTGCAGATAGAATTGAAACTGCAACCACTAAATAAATGGCATTGTTAAGCAACAACATTATAACCTGCTGGAAACCAGAAAAGTTATAATGGGAGAATAATTTTTCTGTAGCTCAATTTTACTTGTAATTTTAGTTTTCTTTAATAAATCAAGGATGTGGTAATATCTGAACACATGTATGATCAATTAATTATAGAGAATTGGGCTAATCTTCTCTTGAACCCCTTTTATGCTTTTCTTCTATTCAATTATTGTCTCAAGTAGTCTAAACAAATTATATGCTAAGACTTTTTACAATCATCCATTTTTACCAGGACTTATATTTCTGCAATATTTGTTGAGTATATCAGTAAAATAGTAGTTTTCATCTTGTAGAGTTTCCTAAATCACATTTTTCTCCAGGAGATTATTGGATATGTGAGGAAATCCACTAAAAGAACATCAGTCTCTAAAAGAGTGATTACTTTCAAACTAGTTATTTAACAAATTATTCTACTTTTAGTAGAGTTTTGGGGGTTTTTGTCAGTACCATGCAGAATTATAAGTGGAAGCAGATTATGCTTACACAAAAGGATGTCAGCCCAGCAACACAGCACTTGCCACATCACAATGGCCACTCTACTCCATGTTTGCTTCCACAGAATCATAGAATCGTTACGGCTGGAAAAGACCTCCAAGACCATTGAGTCCAACCTTTGACCAAACACCACCTTCTCAACCAAACCACAGCACAAAGTGCCACATCAAGTGATTTATTGAACACTTCCAGGGATGGCAACTCCATCACCTCCCCAAGCAGCTCTTTTCAATGCCTGAGCACCCTTCCAGTGGAGAAATTAGTTCTCTGACTCAGTCCCTGGTCCTCTCTGAATGCTTTTAGTGAGTGTAGAAAGTGACAGATGCTGACAAAAAAAGTGGATGGCGTGTCAAACAGAAGCATGAAAACAAAAAGGATGCTGGAAAAGGACCTGAGTTTTCTTCTAAATGTTCTTGGTTCTTTTACCAAGGACAACAAAAAGTAACAATCTCTTCCCAGCAAGCTGCTAGCTAATTGGTATTTCCTCATACAGTTGATAACTCTTTCAGAAATCAAAGCAAAGAGCTTGGTTTCATTATCTGAAAAGATGAAGCCTTTGTATTGTAGCTAAATGGAGAAGAGGCAGAATCTTTCATGTAGATTAGATTATGTTACATATTTGTGTGTTACCTCTGAGGAGTGGAACAAAAGCCAATTGAATGTGCCCCTACCGGAGACACAGTATTCAGTTGTTTACCTTGGCAGCTATATCTTCATCATTCACTTGCTTATGTGCAAGGGCAGCAGCAGGACAGATCTTGGTACATTATTATAAAAAAAAAAAAAACAACTGAGATGAACTTTCTTGCAGACTTCCAAGACAGCATTTTTGAAATAACATTATTCTTTCTGTTGGGATGACATGCTTTCTGGCATCTAGTGCTCAATTTTTCCTCTTTGTTGTAGCATAGGTATTTAAACTTTTTAAAAGAAAATCTTTCAGCAACTGCAGGGAAACATACCCTTCACACTATAGAGTTTCTGAAGTTTTGTTGCTAATATTTATTTCAGAAAGATGCAGCTCAGAGCTACCAAAGTGGAATGTAAAATAAAAGTATTCTAGAAATAGATCATTCAGATGTCTAAGTACCTTGCCTGGCTTTGTGTTTTTTCTTACACACAGCACTGCTAGCACACTTCCCCTTGGTCACAGGTCCTTCCATGTTCAATCAATTTTCAGGCTTCTGCATTTATAAGATAAAAAGAAAGGCCATGGGAAGACATTATGGTGTTATACCTTTTGTTGATAACACACAGTTCAGTTCCCCACTGCCACCTCTGGAATAAGGTTCCTGTAGCAGAGGAGGAGGGCTGGCAGAGCATCTCTGCACCCTCCCCACTCTTTTATGTCCCCAGAGAGTGCATTGCTAGAGGACACCCTGAAATTGGGCTTGGAGGAGAAACTCAAGTACAGTAAACTTCAGTACAGTGAAGGTGTAATTCTTCATAGCCACTTAGCACTGGAAGCAGATCGTATACCTCATTTTTGCATGAGTGAATCCTTTATACTCATCAGCTAGTATATCACCAGCAGAGGTGCAAAGGCCTTTTTTTTAAAGAAAACTATACAGAAACAGAGTCTGGCAATTCTATCTGAATTTGGTCAATGTTATATAGTATATTTAACTTTAGTGGCATGCAAGCACATATTTATTATTAGATTTTATCAGTACGAACCATGTTAGATTAAATGAAGAGCAATTGTAGATAAGGAAGGCATCCCTTAAAACCTGGTGTTTAGCTACAAGCAGTAAGAAAAAAAGAAACCACTTAGAAGTTGCTCTTCCTCAACTGTAGTGTATGACTGTGCAACAGCAAAAATAAAGTTCACAATTTCACCAGTAAGTATTATCCCCATGAAAGATAAGCTCAAAGGACTAGGTTAGAAATCCTGCCTCTGACATTTAACAGTTCTGTTGTATCAAACAAATATGGTTTCACTTTCTTTGTGAAGCAGCAATGCTAATACTTGTCTACTTTCCCCAGTGGTATTGTGAGGATAAATGTATTGTCATAAAGGTCTTTGAAAAGGAAAAGATGTAAGCATTTTTATTGATGTTCTACTTCCCAATCCACTAGAGTATATTAAAAATAATTTCACTATTGTCAAGTGTAACCTCTACCAATACATATTTCTCAGTTCACCAGTCCTTCTTCCTACAAATTGAAAAGAGAAAACAGCTCAGCAAGTACATTCTCTAGTCAACACTGCTTGTACACAAAGGATAAAATCTGTTGTTGAGCATGACCATTTTTGCTAAATACAGCTGATCCAATTGCCTTGTGGTTACTCTCTTGTAAAAATACCCAAATGACTTGGAGATTTGATCATCAATCAAATTGGTTATGGCTGAATATGAAAGACAAAGATATGATTTGCAAGAGCCAACATGGCTTTACTAAGGGCAAATCATACCTAACAAATTTGGTGACCTATAACGAGGCTACAGCTTTGGTAGATAGAGACGCAGCAACTAACATCATCTACTCCAACATATGTGAAAGAATTTGACACTGTTCTCCTCCTCTTTGTCTCTAAATTGGAGATGGATGGATTTAATGAATGAACTACTCAGTTACTGGAAGGACAGACCCCAAGACTTGTGGTCAGTGGCTGATTGCCCACATGGAGACCAGTGATGAGAGGTGTCCCTCAGGGGTTGGTACTGTAGCCAATACTGTTCAACATCTGTCAAACAGAGGGATCAAGAGCACCATAAGCATCTTCACTGACAACATTGAGCTCCGTGGAACAGTCACACATGCCAAAGGGAAGGGACATCATCCAGAGAGACATGGACAGGCCTGGGAGGTGGGCCAATGCAAACCTTGTGAAGTTCAACAAAACAAAGTGCAAGGTTCTGTATCTGGGTCACAGAAACCCCAGAACACATCTACAGATTTGGCAGAGAAGTGATTGAGGGAAGCCCTGAAGAGAAAGGGTTGGGGATGATGGTTGACGAAAAACTCAACATGAGACAGCACTGTGTGCTCACAGCCCAAAAAGCCAAATGTGTCTTGGGATGCATCCGGAGGAGTGTGACCAGCAGGCTGAGGTGGTTCTTCCCCTCTCCTCTGATCTTGTGAGATCCCACCTTGAATACTGTGTCTAATTCTGGTTTCTCCAACATGAGCTGTTGGAGCAAGACCAGAGGAGAGTCACAAAGTTGATAAGAGGACTGGAGGACCTCCCCTTTGAAGACAGGCTGAGCAAGTTAGGATTAATCAGGCTGGAGAAGAGAAGGTTGTGTGGAGACCTCATAGCAACCTTCCAACAACTGAAGGAGACCTACAGGGAAGCTAGAGAGGAACATTTTATCAGGAATTATAGTGATAAGACAAGGAGTAGTGGGTACAACAGAAAACAAAGAAATTTAGGGTAGATATTAAGAAATTCTTCACCATGAGAATGGTGAGGTATTGGAACAGGTTGCCCAGAGAAATTGTTGGTGCCCCAGCCCTGGAAGTGTTGAAAGCCAGGTTGGATGAAGCCTTGAACAATCTGGTCTAGTGAAAAGTGTCCCAGCCCATGGCAGTGGGGTTGGAATGAGATGATTTTCGCTCCAACACTTAACACTCTATGATTCTGTGTTAATAGCTAGATTGAAAAAGTATTTTGAAAGTATTGAAAAAGTATTAATAAGCAATAACTTCAAAAAGAAATTATCTTTCTAATGTGTTGTTCTCTCTCCTTATTCTGAAGAGCAGGGAACAAATTCAGTGTCAGAAAGAAAAATCATCCAGGACTGAATGTGTTTTTTCAACTTAAACTGGTCAGGAATTACACAGGCCAGGTTCAGGGTTATTGAGGACATATCTGTACTTGAGAGTATGAAGAGTTCAGTAGCTACATAACAGTATAGAACATCTAATACACAGTTAGAGAAAAGAAGGGAAGAAGGGACTAGGGAGCACAACCCTAAACCTAGTCAAATGCTAGCTATTCCTTTGCTTACCTTATGGAGGGCAGATATTTTAAATCTTTAATACAGATTCCCTCTCAGTGAATCCCAGTTTGATCTTGCACAGGCTGGAGGATACCTTTTAGGTCCTCTGTGAAATGACTGTGCAAGTTTTCCCTGCAGTATCCAGTGAACACAATGGATTATTACCAAATATATTTTTTGTTTCCCTTACAAAAATTGTCCTCATTTTCCTGTACACAGGTTCCTCTAGCATATTATAAACAAACACAGGAACATGACAGAAATTAATGCCTGCAGTGAAAGGCATAAAATGCAAAAATAGTTGCTAGGCAACCAGCATGAGAAATAGGAGGCTATGCCTGTACAAACAGTCAAGTGAGTGGCACAAGTACCATTTCTGACTGCTGTGAAAAGGATGAGTAGGAGACAGGAGATATGAGAGGGGATGGTTTTAATAAAATTTGACTCTGAAGTTTCCCCACAATCATGCATATGTGATCATACAATAAAGGCATATTTCAAATAGCTTTCCTTATATGTCCTTAGAGCTTTGTCTTTAATCAACAAGTGAAGTTCTATTTTTTAAAAAGCTATGGTTTTTCATAACATTTAAAAACATCTAGATGTGTAAGAATCAGAATGCTGATTTTCATATGTACTTTCCTTACTAATGAATTGGACATTTGGAACTATTTCTCCAAGGAACATCTACAGGCATTCTGGCAGCCTTGAACAATTAATCAATCTAATGTAACTTTAAGTATATTATTCAATAAGCATTTACTTTTCAGTAATAACATACATGCATTGTTCATATACCCAAATGATACCAGACTGACCATCTGGAACAATGGGGAAAAAAATACACTGGCCCTCTCTTTACCATATTTGATTCAGTAACTTGGTTTCTATAACCAAACTATCAAAGAGAAGTACCACCTCTGGCCCAGAAATCCTTGTAGTGCAAACTGTTAGAGGTGAGAAAGCTAATTCAAAGGAATAATGATTTCATGCCTGCTTTGCCGTTATACTTCTATTTTAGCATCCGCCACTGTCCCCTGTTGGATGTTAAGACTTGCCTTACCTGTGGTCTGATCTAAGTGATCATTCTAATGTTCAAATCAGAAATTTTAGAAATGTGAGAGACATTAAACTGAGCTGCATCCAACATGAACGTGCCCTTCACCACAAACAAGATGACATGAGCACCTTACAAGAGAACCTGATCTGCCTGTTGCATTGTACCCTGCATTGGATCTCTGGATCCATTTGCTCAACAGGACTTGCAACTACATCATGTTCTACAGAACACCATGACAAGTAGGTGCCTGTTAAAGTTATCAGCAGTAAACTGCATTGCTTCACTTCCTTTCAGTGCACTAACAATCACTACAACCACCACACTCCTTTTCATTGTCAATAGATGTATCTATTCACAACCTTACTTTAACTCTACAAGTAACAGCAAATGGAAAATGAGACTAAAGCTATAGTGAAAATGAATGGTAGAAGCAGTTGTCTAAGGCTATTAAAATTCTTTTTTGTTGTTGATTATACCAGTATAGACCTCTGACTGATTCAGCATTATCAAACTTGGGCAGACATGGAAGAAGATAAGTATCACTGGAAGAGCAATTGTCTTAATTCCTGCTGAAGATTAAATAAAGAAACAGCAAAACCAAAACCCCCCACCAATCAGTCCAAACTCAACAAAAAAACCCAACCAAAACCAAGACACAGTGCTATGTGCAGATTCGGTAGTTTTTGATTTCTGATCCTCAATGGTTTTAAACTGCTGAAAGAGAATAGAAAGATCAAAGAATGTATTTTTACTCTATGCAATCAATATTACTCTAATGTGAACTTCAGTAGGCTACAATCTCCTTTTGAAGACTGAGGCATCTAACTTGCAAATTTCATGAGAATGTGTAGGATCAAGGAAGGAGAATTAACACTCATATATTCTTCCATTTTATTCCTCCTGCCCCTGCAGAATTCTGAAGAGTTATTTCTCTCATCAATTACTAAAGTAATACTCAGCAACTGGTTATTCATCTAACTTTCATAGCTCTGCATTTTTATTAACTAAAAAATATTATTCCTGGTTTAATATGCAGGACCTCCTTCAACCTAATACTGTCAATATTATTCTTAATACAGTGACTACCATACTCAAATTGCTCATTCATGCTATATCAAATACAGTGGTTAAAGATTCAATTGAATTCAAGCCCTTTTTTTCAAATGATCAATAAAATGAAATGAAACTTCTTTTAAATGAAAAATGTATCATAGTTACTGAGGTGGTCTCAGTGTCCACAAATTCCCAAGGCAAAAACCTTCTCATTTAGTGCATCAAAAAATTCCCAAATCAAAAACCTTCTCATTTAGTGCATTTACAGCTTAAGAAGGTATAACATTTGAAGAATGGGGGATGGATACATTTCCACTCCATTTGTTTTTCAGTCTATGCAAATGCAAGGTCAGCTTAGACAATATTCTTCCTAAACCACACCTGACTACACACTGAGCAAGTATTTCAGCTCCATCCAGTTGCTTCCACTGTGCTCAGACACACGGTGTTCTTAGAGCTACCACAGGCTACCTGTCAAAGAGGACTAATGAGACTGAAATCTAAACAGGGGGTAGGCACACACCTCAAAAGGCACTTCCCAAAGAGAATAGTGACCAAAGGTATAAACATGTTTTGAACTAGACAGAAAGAAAAACATCTTTCGTTAGCTGGACCTCAAGTTCTGTTTACCTCAGCATGTCAACAGATATATGTTAATCAAGCTTATAAATCAGATCTATCCTTGAGAAAGTGGTCTGAATTTAAGTTTCCTCCATTTTTAAATTCTTGGGAAACCTTTTCCAGAAAAACAGGTTGAACATAAAAAATATTTATATTTTCAGAGTTGTTATTATTTATACCACCTACAATAAAATAAAACCTGACTAGGATTTTTTTTTTCATTAAAACTCTACTAGGCCAAATTGTAATCTTATTTACATTTATTTCACACTAAATGCAAGAGCTTAGTTAGCTAGAGGCTCATTTTATATTTATGAGGTATCAGGATCAGTCTTAGCAACATAAGAGAGTGAAACAACAGTAAGACATTAGAGATGTGTCAGCAACAGGTTACACTGGCAATGTTTCTTACTCTACAAGAAATCTCTGTCCTAAAAATGGGAACCTCTGGTGGTTGCTCCAGAGGAGCTGGACAACACAGGTGTGATGGAATAGACTCTGGACACTTCTTACTTCACTGAAATTTCCAAACAAACTTCCTGGTAAATGCAAGATGCTGCTGAGACACTTGAACATCTTAGCCAAAATTCCAGTTCTGAGCACCACAGAGGATCAAATCCCAGCACTCTACATGTGTTAATAGGCTTAATTATAAACACCATTTAGTTTCTAAGACTTAAGGCATTTGTTCTGATGGAAATTTAACCCAAGCCATTTTACTTATGTTTTCAGTCAAAAAGTAATTTCAAAGAAAATAAAATCTGAATATAAAATGACAAAACATCTTTTGTCTCTAAACTTCCTATAATAGCATCAACTCAAAAATATGCCTGCCAGGTACCATGCATGCATGAATCAATCTTTCTGTATAAACAGCTTCCTAATAAGATCAGTAATCAAATTACAAGAAAGTTATCAGGGAAACCACTTAGTTTAATTGGAGCAACCACCACACAATGATGGTGTCTACACCGAGTGTGCAGCTACTCAGAGGGAGTGACCTTTCCTCCCCAAACCCAAATACTGGAAAGAAAAATAGATGGTTAGACATGATGGACTCAGTCCAGCCACAGGAATATCCATACCAGGAATATGGTATGGATATTACTGCTTGCGAGAATTGCATGCAGTATTCCAAGAATGGAAATTATCTCGTCTAAATTAAGACCTAGCAGACTACTGGTTTTAACTCTTATGTTTCTAAAGTTTTTGTTTTTGCCTTTTTTTAAAATATCTGAAAATACAAATAAAAGGGTTTTTTTTCAGAATGAAATAGAGAGAATATTTGCCAGCAACTGCAGTTAAAAGCACAGAAGAAAAATACTGTTCCAATAAAAAAAGCAAGCAATGGAGCTTCATGTTTTAGTTATGGGATTGTTATGTGCAGCTAATTAGAATGACATTGTTCTAGGGCTAACACTACAGCAAGATAATATGTTGTTACACACAACTTCTTCTGTAATCCAGGCATAATGGTCAGTTTAAAGCTATCTTTATTTTATGTATAGTTAAGATATTTTTAAATATACCTATGTTGAACTGGAGAAGCCAACCAAATTTCCAAATGATTCTAAAGAAAGAGTAGAAATTCAGCGACCATTATCCCAAACACATTATTTTGCCTAAAGAAGACTACTTGAAACTCACTTGAAAAACTTATTCTATTATTGTAAAGTAACAGCCTAACAACATATTCTGCAAGACTTCTTCCGATTCCCAAATATATTAGCTGATTTAAAAAAAAAAAAAGAAAAAAAGGAAAAAAGCTAAAGGGAACAGATAAAAAGGGGGTTTAAGCTTAAAATGGAGGTTACAGTAATATTAGATTTGCATTTTCTTAAATCCTTCCTCTAGGAAATTGCTAAAATAGGAGTAAATCACAGTACTACCTATGAAAAATAATAACTTTTGCATCCTAGAAAAGTGGTTAAGAAAATTCAGTATGTCTCTTTCCAGTGACCACAAATATGACCCCATAATCAACATACAGTCCTTTGAACACAAGAACTTTTAAACTGCATTTTTAAATTGCACAATTTGCAGTTCTAGTGTAAGTGCTTAATAACAGTTTTACAAAATAATATTCCTATGTTTATGTGAAAAATTAATAAAGGATAGGGAACCAAGGACAAGCAAAGTACAGTATGACAATGTTAAGGATAGGACTTTTCAAAGTCTTCATTATCAAAAGCTTGTATAATGAATTCCCTGCAACTATTATAATACATCCCTATGTTTCATTGAGTCTGAGGACAATTACTCATGATGTTTTTAGTCCCACTCTTTTTGCAAATCTTTTTAGCTGCTTCCCATTAAAATATAGCTCTTCTTAAAATCAAGTTTATAAACTGTCACTAATACGGTAATACAGGATAAAGAAAAGCTTGAAGATGGCAGAACATTTCTGCAGTTTTTCTGGAGGCTGAAATTTTATGAAGTAAATGATCTATTGGCTAAGTTCCTGTATACTTCATTTGAAAATGAACTCCAGAGAATCTAATTGGAAAAGAGCTTTAGTCTAAACATGGCTTTGATTGTAAACACTTCAATTAAACATTTCAATCAATGAGATTAAGTGTGGTACTGAAGTTTTTCATCACTGATTTTCGTTTTACTTTTGTCTAAAACAACACAGTTTTGCTTCCCAAAATCAAGAAGATTTTATCACAGATCAGCTAAATCTGTGGAACTTCAAAGTGGAAATTACACAGCACATATATTGCTTCTTTTAATTCTAAAGGTCTGATCTGTCCTTCAATACACTGAATTCCTACTACGCATTTTATGAGGATTAAGTGCTTCCCTCCTCATCCTCCTGCAGCTCTGCCCTGTAGTGTGCAATTGTGCTTGACTGTCCCTCAGAGAGGATGGGAAGCCCCATCCAGAGCTGGGACTGGGGCTGATGGTTTGTCTGAGACCCCCTATCCTACCCCTGGCAGCCAAGAACACCAAGCTGGGCTGTGCCAGGGGGGACTGTGGATGCCATGGGACAGAGAGAGAGAAATAGCAAGCGTTTCTCACAGCAGCTTGTGAGAATTTTTAGGGAATTGTAAGGATGTGATAACTTGCTAAGTATAAACAATCTGCAGGTCGTGTTTTTCTACTTCGTCTGTCTGCTCTTCTCAAGGACAGTGTGTGAGGAAGATGTTTTTGTTAGTTAGACAATCAAATAGAATCTATCATATCACTCTGTATAAACCACGCGGTTCTCTTGAATAAATCTTCTTTGCTCTTTCTACAATACTGCCTCCCGCCTGTTCCGGTGTCATTCTTGGTGCAAGAGTGACAGGGGACAGCAGAAGCACCTTCAGTGCTCTGCTGTGCTGCACTCAGGACACTCACAGGAGGTGGAGAGGGGTGCAAGAGCTCAAAGAGCTGGGAGGAGCTTTGTGGTGATGCTGAGCAGCACCAAGGGGCACAGGGTACCTGGTACTCCCCCACCTTACCCACGGTGAAGCACAGTGTGCCAAGACCATTTCCCTTGGCTAAAGGAATCTAACTGAGCAGCTTTTACAAGGGCACAACAGTAAGCTACTTCTTTCTGGCTACTAACACGGGCTACTGGTTCACTGAAATGAAAAACTAAAAAATGAAACTCATCCCCTTCCTAACCAACAAAATACAATCATCGGAAGAAGCACAATTTGATTTGTTTATCCTCCCCTATCCCCCACTCCCAAATACTATAGTGTTTTCACAGTGGTAGGCAATTGAATGCTGAATCATGAGACATTTTACCTAATCCTGATGCACAGAATAAGAGCAGTAGATGTTTTGCCATCTGTGCAGTAAAGCATAGCTACTTAAGTGTTTTCATTAACTTGGACTTAAAAATATTTAGCAGAAGTAACTATTCTAATTTAGAAAAATAATAATAAAAAAGCCCAAAAACCAAAAAAAACCCTACTTTCCTTCCCCTTTGTACACAAATTATTGATGCAATTCTGAGGTAATACGCTTTCTCAATAATTGCATCCACCCCAAATACTAAAAAATTTAAACAGCTGAATGAAAGAGATAAGTGTCTGTACCTATGCAACCACTAAAACTTTTTTGCTTTGTTTTAAATAACCTTTCAGAATTGAATGCAAACCTCCACAGATTCATTGATACCTTTTATTTTTAAATCACATTTTCATTTAAGCAACTTAAATATTTTAAAAGCAGCCTCTGTCTCTGGACATAAATAAAAGAATGTAGCAATATCCTTTGAAAGATGGGAGACAGTACAACCAATTACATTATTGCTTCCCTTTTGTGGCAGACTGCCTTCTAAAGGGGAAAAAAGCAATTTCACATATAGAAAACAAAGAGCTAAGTTTAACATTTTTTCTGGTTTTCGTAGGAAAGATATTGATGATAAAAATGACAGGTTAGTATATTTCCTAGTACATTTACTCTTGTGTTTATAAACCATAGAATCAACTGTCATCTCTCTGATACAATTCAGTAAACAGTGACAATTGCTAACAGATACTGGGTTCCAGATGCTCAAGGAAAAGAAAATCAAAACCAGATTCTCATTGACTTTACTGTACAATAATTAGACTAAGAAGATAAATATTACTTTTAAATAATAGTTTAAGTAGTTCACAAGAGGAGAATTATGGTTTTAAATTCTTTGAAAGTGAGATCTACTGGGTAGCAAAAAACCTTTTCATATATTATTTATATATTAGATATGTTCCAAATTCATACCAAAACTTATTTCCTTATAAATTTGTTTTTATACCTGTACATGAATGTAAGGCATGTATATTTATGAGTGCTAATATATGAATACATACCCAGCATCGGTAAATGTGCTTTATTGTTGAAAGACATTGAAGTATTTTGACTGAGTTTAGTAATTACACTGAAATAAAAATGTTTTATGTTAAATGATACTACAGGAAAATATACCTGTGACAACTGTAACTAACTTCATTCAGTATTTTACAGATGTTAGACTTCCCTTTTGTGGGGAGTGAAAAATAAAGAATCAGCATTAAAAAAAAATGTCAATACCAAAACCAAAAATTTGTACCTTTTGAAATGCTATTCCAAAATTGATCTTCTGTAGAATATGATACAGATTATTGTTTTAAGACATTTAAATACATAATTAGTCCTCTAATTCTGGAGTCAGGATTGTAGAAAAGTAACTACTTCATACTTTTATTTCCTAATTTAGAAGTGGAATAACAGTAAAATCACTGTCTCAGTCTCAGATGTTTCCTGTGGATTTATAATATTAATTTGCCATATTGATAGAACTAGGATGACACATAAATCATTGATGAGTGAGTGGCAGGAAGCTTAAACTAGATCAGAAAGAAATAAACAACACTTCTTTTTCTACTGAATTGCAGAGAATAAGGTCTCCATGAAATGGAGATACAGGTTGATGAAAAACCATTTAGTTTTATGAATTAATCATTATGATATCATCCAGAAAACAAAATGTGCTGAAGAGGTAATGATAAATTTGTCACCATTTTAGGAAACTGATTATCCTTACACATGTGCAGAATACAGCAAGCTGCTTAAAAGTCTTCTGGAGAAGTTTTGATTTCTATCAGATGGCCAATGCCTTATTTCAGTATTTTATACATATTTCATTCTACTAATGCAAAACTTTAGCTACTTGGTACTGTAATACTTGAAGTCATTTTGGGTTTCAGCTTAGGAATGCCACATAATCAAAAAATACGGTAGATTTCCAGAACATTTCACTAATTCTCATATGTTCCCAGCATGACTTGGATGGGTCAGTAGGATGAAAAAAACTTGATTTATTATTAATATAAAAGTTGTGAGACTAAGTCCTGTAAGATCATTTGAGCTATGAATGGCACATGCCTACACACCTGTAGGAGACAGGGCAGGACCCTGTCTTCAGACTTGCTTGGTTACCAAAGAAATAGAATCCCACTAAAGGGCCACATCTCTGCCCATAAACTCTGCATCTCTCTGGAGTTCATTAGCTGGGGCTTAGCAACACATTTCATCATGGAACTATAACACCAGCATAAAGTCATAAGTCTTAATGTTCAAATATTTACTGAGCTTGTATTTGAACTACTGCATGTCTTTCACAGTACTTAAGAGCTGTACATCAAATAGAATATCCCTCAGAAGCTTGGGGAAAAAAACAAGCATTTTTCCCTCATATTTTTTTCACTGCATGCAACATCAAGTCATTCTGGTTATGCATGACCACTGAACAACTTGTGAGGAAAATAATTAAATCCCTAAATTCTTCTCTGAAAGAAACATTCAAACCCTATGCCAGTAAAGATCACAGTGCTCTGGATACATCCAAACACGAGGCAGAAATTCCTGTAACTTGAAGGAAGGCAAAAAAGACTGGACTCTTCACACAGCAAATTGATTATCTACGCTATTGGATAGAACTTATAATCAATGCACAATATGTTTATTCAATAGTCTTAACTTTTATATTATAATAATCACGTTAAAATCTATGGTCTTTTGCCTTCACTGTACTAAATGAGTAAAATCATATTAAGCATTTGTTCCATAAAAATATCTAGTCTTTTTCTCCACAGGATATTTTGTCTTGCAAGTATCACTTTTTGAAAGAGTGATATAACTAAGTAAAAGTATTTATAAGAAATTGAAAGTCAATTTTGAGGTAAATTGAAAGAATTTCATTTCCTCCCACTTGATTAAATATATTTGATGTGGTGAAGGTAATTTTTTCACCTGAATATTAAGTATATTAAAATTATGTGAAAAGCCAGTGCAAGGTCTTCAGCAGTTGAAATTTGTGCTAGTGTTACAAAAAGAACTGTAAAATACCTAGCTGTGCATAAGCACCAGCCATTAGGAAGCATTAATTGAGTTTAAGCGATCAAAAATTCGTGAGATTAGTTTTAGCTACAAATTTGCAGCCAAAATATGCAGGTATTTTCATTTTACATTTATAAAGGAATTCTGAAGGCTCATGACTGCTGTTTTAAATGAAAAATGCTCTCTCAGACCATAGGAGTGGCTCTACATTGCAAGATTTGCAATACAACTTTTCCTCTCTCCCTCTTTTGTAAATGGTTCACACATGAACCATTAACACTATACTTCAAACTATTCCACAGTATTTAAGTCCAAAGAGTTTAGACTTTGTTAAAAAAACTCACATCTGATCTTCGCCTTTGTATGACCCTTTAATTAAATATGTCTCCTAAGGCACAAGTCATGTTCTCTGAACATGATAAAAGATAAAGATCCTAGCATCTTAATTTTATACTTTTTGCTAAAATAAGGAGTCACCAATAGCCATGACAAATATAGACAAGAAAATCTGTCTACAGAGACACTTCATCGAGCAAGTGTACCATTTGGTGAACCTCAGTGTGATCTTCAAGCACTTTAGATTACATTGTAGCTAACCAGAAATTAGTGTCCTTTCCAGACAGTAGAGACTAAGACAGCGAAAGGCATGAAACTGAGAAATGCAACAACTAAAGTGTCATTTGTTTACAATTTATCCAAGCTGCATGCTCTTGCAGGCTCTGTTCCACCAATAGTTACATAAGCAAAATGACTAAAAGAGAGTCTCGTGGGCTAAATGCTCTGCTTTTCAGGAAACACACGAAGGAGAGGAGGCCCAGGAGAGAAGAGCAGTGAGATAGCTGTGCCATTGCTGAACCTTGCAGGATGCCAGCCCTATCAAAACCAGAGGAAATGCCAGGGGATGCCATGCTTGCCTATGAGCTATTTCACAGCCTGGAACAGACATGAAGCATAATTATTGAGAGAAGGCTGAGTGAGAGGAAGTGTCTCAGGGTCTCTAGCAGGTCAGAATGACCCCGAGATATGTTGGAACGTCTCTTTTCCCAGCCCAGCGGTGAAAGAAGGAGTCAGAGCATCTTCATTTCTCTGTCTCAAGGTTGTTTATTGTATCTTATCTATAAAATTCTTTCTCCTGTCCTGCTGAGGCCAGCTCAGCAGGACAGTCAGAGGCACTCTGCCTGCCTCAGAGGTGGTGTTGTCTTTTTATACTAAAAACTACATGTACAACAATATTTACAATTACTTCCCAATACCTATCACCTATGTTAGACAGTGAGCTTCTACTCTAAACCAATCTAAAAGTGCCAACATTACAGCAGAAGACGGAGGCCAAGAAGAAGAAGGAGAAAGGCAGGACATGCCCAGATCCCTCCATCTTGGCCCCCTGAATCCCCATTCTAAAAACCTCGAAAATCTATTTTTCACCCCATGATAAATTCACTGTCATTCTACTTAAACTGTCGTGGCTTGTAATTCTTCATGTAAAGTTGGTAATTGTTTTTTCCAAGGCCTAAATCAAAGGCACAGGGGTCTTGGGCTCTGTGCCAAGGTCTCTGAACCCCCAGGCAGGGGCCTGAGTCCTCCAGGGCAGCCAGAGGAATTTCCTGGGTTCTGACAGAAGTGGATCTCTTCTGCCATGTCTCTAGTGAAAGAACAAGAAGGAACTGTCTTAGGTTGTACCAGGGGAGTTTTAGTTTAAATATTACAAAAAGAGGAACAATAAAGTAACTGTAAGAGAGGTTAGGAATTGGAATAAGTTGCCCAGGGAGGTTGTGGTATCACCCTCTCTGAAAGAGTGCAAGAGATGACAACATGTGGTGTTTGGGGATCTCCTTTAGAGGTGCCTTGAAGGCCTCTTCCAACCTCGATGATTCTGTGGTACTTTCAATCCTATTCCATGCCTTCTCAAAAGAGCCTGTCACTGACCTTATACCTAAAAGAACATTTTCTAGCTTTGCACTAAAGAAATTCACAAGTTTAGCATTGTTAGTTTAGTTTATAATATCAGAAATAAGTTCAATTCTTGTTATCTAGAAGTGGAAATTATCTTCATGATTTTGAACTTTCTTTAAGCATTGTGATACCAAGTGCTTCCTTGCAGTATCAGAGGATACTATAAAAACAAGCTTTCTCTTGCCTCTTCCAAGCATTTTATATCACTGTAATTCCATACAGTGCACTGTATGCTCCAGAAATGCATGCAGCTCTCTCCCTCATTTCACAAACATTTTCCTTCTCTTTTTTCTTTCCCCACACCCACACACCACCAATGTGCCAAGATAAGAGAGATTTCTGGCCACATATTTCAAAAGGAAGAGTGTTAAAAGAAAAAAGTAAAATTTTCATAAGGTAAAAGTCTCCTTCCTCTAACTTTTTAGAGTATTTAGTTGATGAAAAGAGGTAGCATTTCTTCTGAGGTGACAGCCCCCACTCCCATTCCCACCCACATCCACTCAGTATCCAACATGATAGGCTGTATTAGCCCTAAGAAACATCTTCTAAAAGATGTTTTGCTTTTGTATTAAATTCTTTGGAGTTATTCCCTTGAGTCTGCCTACTGTAATTTTCATCACAGCTTTAGTTGGGGTTTTTTTCCAAGTATTAAAAGGTACTGAAAGATATTCCCAAACCATGCAACTGAAGAAACTGACAGAGGTCAGTTTTTACTTTTCTTACAAGTCCAGCAAATAGAGAGAGAACGCACACTTTTAATAACTCTGTTCTTTCAAATGCGAATCAACAACAGGGAGCTGTCAATATATGTTTCAAATTAAGTGTGACATTTTTAAGTATCTAAGTGCTAGAAGACAGGGAAAAAATGCAACATCTCAGTTCATTTTTCAGCTTATTCATATTTTCTCTTTAAAATTATTTTAGCAATTTTGATGAAACCAGAAGATTACCTTAATATTAACATACATATTAATCTTAATATTAAACATCAATATTTTATCAAAAGAAAATTTTAAATGTAAAAGAAAATAATTCTCTCTATTTTAGTTCACACATTCATCATAAATGGAATGAAATAAATAAGACACTTCTATCTTTAATAAGAACATATACTGAACACATAAAGAAATACCAGACAAATCCCTGAAACCTAGCCTGTTAATGTGTTAATTCTTTCGTTTTGAAGCATTAAGAAAAACTTATATATACATAAGAAGGTACCTTCATTCAATGTTTTTAGTAAAACTACCAACAAATATAGAAGAGTTTGCAAAATTGGGTGATGATATCATCAAGTCTATAATGCTCAAGGTGACTTCAAATAATCATATTCTGATTTAATTTATTTTTTAATAATGCATCCTTTTAATAGTTTGCTGTTCCTGTTTATTACACTACTCTTTCTTGTTATAAAGATTTTATAACTAACCCACTGATGTTTTAAACAGAATGCCTATTCAGAATGGCAAAAGTCAAGACACAAAATGGGTAGTATGGAAGTAGAAATTTAGGATAAATAGTAAAATATTAATATTCCATATTTTATAAACTGTGCCAGTTTCTAAACTGTTTATGAATAGAACTTTGAGGTAAACTCCAGCCTGTAGTTTCAGGCATAAATTTTGGGTTTATGCCAAAGTTTGGAAATTTGAGCAAAATATACACCTATATTTTCCTAAATGACAGTTTCCAGAATAGCCAACCTGCAGTAGATTACTTCTGAAATATTCTGCTTTTTTTTAATATGCTTTGCTAAGGGATGTTGAAAATAATTATTTTAAGACTTATGCTCCTTTGCTGTTTGCTACAGAATGCTCACAGCAGTGGATTCTCTCATATGTGACTGCACTGAACATACACTGAGCCAGAAGGAGCTGCAGTGTCAGATCTCCATTTTTTTTTCCTCAAGTTGTACACTCTACCTTTTGAACCCTGTACAATAGATTTGGTAGGAGCAAAGTTATGCCCACAATGCTGACTCTTACATTAACAGTCTTGCTTATTTTGCACCAGTCACTTGGATAACCAGTTTTAATTATTAAGTCATAAGCATCTCCTGTCACACTGCAATAAGCAAAGAAACAGACAGCTGAAGTCACTTTGTCACAGTGGCCACTGATCACCTCTCACAGCACAACTGAAGCACTGTGAGACCTACTAGATGAGAAAATTAAGCCTTGTAAAGAGGCCCTATGGCACAGGATGTGGGAATTTATGACCCTTTTTATCCTAGGCCTTTCCCAGAAAATACCAGAGCGATTACACACCTTAGGAAGATTACAGTAATCCCAGACAACTCTGAAGAAATGACAGTTAGCTTTGCTGTACAAACAACACTTCCAATGCTGAGCTGAGAACAGATTTCTGCAAATAATGCAACTGAGGTGTTAAAATGTTAACTAATCACAGGGAAGTTTTTTAAAATCAATTTTGTGAAGGGAAGCTGCCTCAGGTGTGCTGGAAAATAAACTGTAAATACTTATTCAACACAGTGAGAAATTGTTAATGAGAAAGGGATCAAAGCACTTGACTCAAATTCTAGACAAAGTAGGCTACATGACTTCCTTCACAGATACACTCCCCGTGAGTTTCTCGGAACAAGTATGTGAGTATAGATAGAGTCTGAGCAGAGGTCTGTACATACACTTGAAACGTACAAATTTAGATTTGACTGACCGGAAACTACTCACAGGGGAAGGTCAGCTGTGGCCCATCCAACACATGAGATGACAGGGCAGGAAAGAAAACTCCCCACAAGCACACGGCTTAGCAAACCACTCAGGGTGGGACAAATCTCATGAGTAATGACCACAGCATGAAAGGTCTGCTTACTGCAAGTGGCTTCAAGGGTTAATAATAAATAAATAATAATAATAAATTGCCCATATATTTCATGATGGCCCTGCAGGGGCAGGCAAAGTATGAGGTGTGTCTCCACTCTATAGCTGGGCACATCCACCCCTGTTGTGCATTTGGAGCACTCCCGGTCCCCATGGCCATGCCTGGCAGTCCTGGGACCATCTTGGCTCTATTTGCCCACCTCTGGGCATGGTGGGGCAAAGCTTCTGAGGGACATCCCTGTCCCATGCCAGTCTACCCTGTCCTCCACACAGCCAAGGGCTCCCCACTCATTACACAGTTTGCCATGCCCCCACAGGTGCTGCATGGCTCACAATCTGTGACAAATTACCAAAAGAGGACTTTGATGGGCTCTGCACCCTGTGGTTCCTCCATGCCTGCACAGAGTGAGGGAGGCTGTTTGCTGTGGGGTTTACCCTCCCAGAATGGATTACATGAATGCCAAAGGTTCAGGGATGCACGTGGTGCTGACATGCCTGGCCACACAGGGCAGTGTAACTGGAGAAACATGCCTTTTTTGAAATCCACATAAAGACAAGCAGCACTCAATGAATACCAATATCCAGCTTCAGGGATCACCACAGGTGGTCACCAACAGTCAAACAGAGATCCCTGATAGCTGGCCCTGGACTCCTGGCCTCTGGAGCAGCTGGTCCTCTCACCAGACATCTCTACCTCTACTGCCCCAGACCTCCTGTGATCTACCATCCTTTCTCCAGTAGCTGGACCCTGATCTCTCATCCCACCCACTTCACAGTCCTGCTTCGAGGTCACTGGTGGTCACACACACAAAATCACACTCACACAGAAGATAATCAGCATCAAAGTTTAAATGCAAGACTGAACAAACTGCAGTAAATAGGTGCAAGGCCCAGCCTGCCAAACATATTGACTATTGGCTTGTCTAAACATGACCTGCCATTAATATACTTCCTTTTCTCTATTTTGACATCCTTCTCTCTACTCTTGCTTGCTTCTAAAACAAGAACTTGTGCCTAATTAACTTTTTTCTTTCTAACCTCAGATTTGCTACAATATTACTAAATTCAGAACTTCTGATATTGCATCCAGGTCGTCTCAGCCCTAACATGATACCAATAATACAACTACCAAGACACCACTTGGCCTGCAAAGTCTCACTTCCCGAAAGGTTTAAAGTACTTCCCCCAGGTACTGGTGAGGTCTGGCTACTTTTCTTATGACCCCTAAAAATCTGTGAAGCCCAGCCACTCTTTAAGGTGACAAAAGTCCTGTTACTTTCTCATCCTGCTGCTCCATAGGTCCAGTGATTGCTCAAGTCATGCCTGAAAGTTTCTCACTGTTTGTTCAATGAGCTCAACATTCTGGCCTGAACCTGACCATCTCTATGGATATCTTAATTCTATATTCTTGGGTCTCATCATTTACAGAAAGTCTCTGAAAAATCAAATCAAATGCCCAAGAGCTAAAAGTGCCTTTACTTTGTCCCATGAAATTTCACTCCTGTTTGCCTGAAATGGATATTATAAGAATTAGGATTTCCCTGCTACTGCTGATGTTGGCAACACCATCTGCATCATGCCAAAAGTTTGCCTGAATAAAATTTCTAATAATGGCCTTCAGAATTGTAACCAAGACAGTAAAAAATACCCCCCCAAACATCAGAAAAAAACAGTTGTCTCAAAAATTGCGAGTTTTAACATCTATTTTGTTTTCTTCTGCCTCAATTTTGAGCTATCAAAACTGAACATTTACTACTGTTTATAGATATTCATGGGGAAGAAGAACCTAAAAAATAAAAGAAAAAGCTGAAATTCTACTCATCCATCAAAATAGGTTTGCTCACAGGTAAATTTATTCTCTGAATAAATTTATTCACATGGGGATGTTTTAGGGAAAAAAGAACATAAAAAAGCATGGAAATATGCAGCAGTGAAGAAGAATGTTTTTCTAAGAACAAGGGGAAATAAAGTCCAAACACACTGCCTCGGCTCTTTTTCCACGCACATCAACTCTCAGTGGTCCTACTCCCCTCAAGAGTACTAGACAGGAATGAAATTCAGCAGCCTAAACTAGCTCCCCTCACACTTGCTACTGCTATTAATGCTAATTTTCTCATTCAGGCTGTATCATAATGCCAAGATGAAAGATTCAGACTGCCAAAGAATAACTCGCGGCAGTGAGAGGCTGCCTGGGGAAAAGACGCCGTTGCTCATCATCTTGTATAATTTTTTCCATCAGGACTGACTGAAGAACTAGAAAGAAGGCAAGGGGGTGGGAGGAAAAAGAAGCAAAGTAGCACAAATTATCCTTTGTTCCTGTCAATTTATTTTTTGTTTCAGAAAAAAAAAACAAATGCAAGACCTTAACAGTTAAAATGAAAATTATAGTAAGATTAATTCAAATAGCATAACACAGAATATACTGTGGAAGCTAATAGCTACATTATTGAATCATAAACATGGTTACTCATAGAGAATCCTTTAAAATGCTGTATTTTAATTTTTAATACTCTATTCTTATGAGACCTTTTAGGAGTATAAAGCCTTGGTTGTTCAATAAATACTTAAAACTTTTAGAATAAAATAGAATAGTTCAGTTAGACAGGGCCTACAATGATCACCTGCTAGTTTTAAAAACTTATAAGTCAATGACTATTATTGATAAAAAGCTCCTTAACATTGTATTATTTTACTTATATTTTTGGCATTTGTATTCAGAGCCTCAGCACACATCAGACATATCTTGAAATACATTGTTTCATTAACATAGGTTGTACTGATAATCATAGCTTTAACTTTCTCATAGCTACACATAGTTCCTGTTCTGCTTTGTTGCCTGATTTGTGTGTTCACTGAAATACATAAGAAAATTCTATTAAAAAAATTTTAAAAGTGACTGGTATTAAACATCCACTAATTTAACTTATCAAACAACTACAGAAAAAGAAAAGCAAAACCTAAAAAAGATGTGAAGAGAGATCAGTATTGATACCAAATCAGTTTTTTACTTCTCTATTGATAATACCAGTGAAATTTCCAATGACCAGTAACAATAATGTAGTATAAACCCCAGTACTTCTATTAGGAAATGCCTCCAGCAGTTAAGCATAAGGGAAGGAGAAAGAGTAGATATTTTGCTGAAGCTGCACAACACTGAAATAACAACAGCTAGACTGTGAACCATCAATTCCTCACTTGCAGGACACTACCTTGAAAACCACTGAAGAACCACTTCCTGAGAAACACCTGGACTGTTAAATTCCTAACTGCTTGCACACACCATTTCAAACCAGCCTGAAAGCATTAGCACACCCTCTGCACACCAGCATCCAGTAATTCCTTCTACTCTCATTTGGGGCTGGAATTTCATCAGGAGGTGAATGATTTTTATCTGATTTTAGACCTGCACCTTTCAACATCCATAGTTTTGTTTGGTACTGGGAACAACAGAAAAGTGTTTTTTGTTTCTTTTACAAAAAAGAGTGTGTGAACACCAGTTTATGGAATATTTTTAGGACTCAGATGAGAGCAATGAAGGAGAGAAAGGGGAGGAAAATCATCCTTGACACCCCGTGCACCTGGCTGACTGCACTGATTTATACACACCACAAAGGATACACGAATGGATGTCTTACCCTAGATGGTACAGAACATTTTTATTGGTCTTAAATTCAGCATTTCTGTTACTTACATTGCTTCAGAACGGAAAATTGACACCTACTTTATATTGTGAATTACCATCTTCAATACAAGACTGGATCCATGTCTGGCCAACTTGATCTGACCCCACAGCTATCCCTGATTTGAAGAAGGATTTGGACTGCTTATCTCTTAAGGCCTTCTCCCACATAAATTTTCAATAATCTTAATATAAATTTGTATTTCAAGAACAGAAAAGCAACAGAATGGCTCATACTGAAAAACTGAGTTCTGTAGGTTGATATTTGCATGTTAGATAACAGATATATATAATTACTTAACAGATATATAGAATTCTAAGAAGACTATGGCAGTACATCAAATTCATGGCACATTTACTCAGTCTTGAAGTTGAGCATTTGCATATCTTAGTGCATATAAATACTGAAAAATGAACAATAACAGAAGGGTATCACATATGACATGATGACAATTGGACACAGATGAAGAATAGAACCACTAAGTGAGGAAAGTTAATATAAAATTTTATTTAAGAAGGAAATAAATTGAGATTTGAAGGAAAAATACTGCCTCCAAATTAAAGGTGTGAATGTAAAATGTAATTTTCTAGAAGTCAGCTAGACCTAAGTGCTCTCTAGTGATCTTGGGTTTCTTTTTGATCCATTGTTACATCTAATATCACCTAATCTCTACTGAATATAACTATCTGTCCTTGTCATCACTACTTTCAGCTAAACTGATCTAAGCCTTCTTTATTTGACAGATTAACCAGTCTAAATCTTATTTAAGGAGTAAGCTAATTGATAAGAGACAAAGTGTATTGCAGAGAGGTCTATTTCCCTACACATAATCCACCTCAAAACACATTGGAACACCATTCCTAAAATTTCCACATGTATAATAACACCAACAGAGGCAGGTTTGGAAATCTGGACAACATGAAGTTAAAACTTCCCATATGGAATAGTTTCAGTTTCTTAAAATAAGATAATGTCTTGTCATCATGGAATAAGAAATAATGATAAATGGATAATTAAATGGTGTGGAGTCTTGGTCTTTCTGGGAAACCCAGGCAACCATATCAGGTCAGCAACTCAAGCTACTGTCAGCATAGAAGCAGCACTAGTTTGTATTTTAAATCTCCAGAATGGGGTGATCTGCAGTAAATGAGGCACCAGAAGACAAAGTGTTCAGTTGTTGACTCACACAAAAACTTCACATGATACTTAGGAAAAATGTCAGCTTTGTACCAGATGAAGAAAAACTCTTTTTCTCATGGGGGATTTCCCTGAAGAAGAAGGTGGCATTTGAGCTCTTCAGATTTGCATTTTCAGGTACAGTTGGCAGGTAACAGTACAAAAGTCTACATTTGATTTGAGGGTTTCAAGCTTAATTTGTCTATCAAAGAGTAGAAAACATTTACTTTGGAGCATAGATATGCAGCAGTTTCTGTGACTAAGCAATACAAGGATCCTTAATTATAATTGTTCTCTTCTGTTTCACAGACAGTAATTGTGGCAAATGTATCTGAAAAAACACCCTTTAAAAAAAAATCCCCCAACTTTTTAAATGCTGAACTACTTTTGGAAGGGTAGGAAAGGTATTATCTTTTCTAGTGAGGAAAAAGTGTTAATTAAAGTAGTGAATTTTTCATGTAGAAAGTAATTTAATATTCTCAAAACTTTTGATTTATCTCAGAATTATTTTTTAATAAAAACTTTGCCAGCCTGATGCAACCTCTAACTAAGTTCTTCCAAGATGGTCTAATCCATTGTTTCTCTGCTCCATCATTAATACTGCCTACATATTCTAAAACTCAAATTATGTTGTCCCACACACTCAGACTCTCACTTTGAGCTATTCCCCAATTTCACCAATTCTTCTCCTATTTTTTATTGCTTTAATAAGGTAGGCATTACTCTGCTCCAAGCCTTATGCAACGAAGATAAAAAAACTTGCGAGATTAGTTTTTGTCTCATCTTGGTAATACTAATCCTAAATATCTAATCTTTCAGACATTTATAGAGGCTGAAATGGATGAAAACTGAGTAACTAATGATTTTGGTTGTTGTTTACAGAGTACACAAGCATTCAGAATAATAACAAACAGACAATACTGTAGTTCCTGGTTTATAGAATAAGGGACTAAAATTACTTTTGTATGAAATAATTTACTCATCTGAAATCCCCTAAATCTACAATTGTATAGCAATAAGTGTGAAAGCCACACCTACATATTTTAGAGGGAAAGCATTTATGTGCCTTTAATTTATTCTGTGCAGTTTTTTGGGTTCTTCAAGTGGGGTTCTTTCTTCAATCCAGGCTAGACATGGCAAACTTGTTTCTTCCTCATCTTTTTACAGGTCTGTAATTTTGGTTTGTGAATCTCCAGGGCAAGACAGTAATACAGGGAATTGAAAAAGCATCTGACAACCTTCTTCAGCAGACCATACAAAATGTACTCAGTAGAAATGAATTGTTCTGAGAATTTATGGGAATTTCTACTTTTTTCATCTTAAAACCAAATAGGCCTTTTTACGTAAGTCTATAACATATCAGTATGCTTTTTCTCCCTGAATTGATTCCTGTACTTTAACTTTTTTATATATTATAGTAGTAAAAGCTGACAGGCCCTTATCTTTCTAAAAGGGGTCCTACATTTACATTGCTGTATCTAAATGACATGCCAGCATTTTACCTTAGTGTAAAATCCACTTTTGAGAGACACAAACCCCAAAGAGTCTACACAACTGATTCTAGAGTACATATATTATAAACATATATATAGATATATTTAAAGGCACTGCTGAGTGAAGAGTGTGAAATTCCTCCCTCCAGCCTCAACAACAAAAAAAAAAAGCCTACAGATTATTAACAGTTCTTAAAGTTTAAGGGAAAAGAAGTCCACACATCAAACATCAGGAGGAAAGACTGTCAGTTCCACCAGAAAGTACAGCAAAATCCACTTGAAGTAAATTGAAAGCTTAGGCACATTTTCCCTCATTGAGCAGCAGCATCAGTTTCAGGCATAACCACAGCCCCATCCTTTGGTACTGTGCCCCTCCCAGATGCCCCCTTTCACTGGGGCTGTTATCAGGAGGACTCTGTGAACACCACTCAGCCACCTCAGGGCAAGGTCCTGCTGCTTCACTCAAATCCCTGCCTGGCAATTTGGCAATTTGAATTGGGAGCTTTGGACCAACAGAGATTGAGGCATATTCTTCAACTCTGACTCAACATCACATACAGATGTTTCTTTAGCAAATGCATTCTTGAGCTCTTTAACTATTTAAATATAGCAACTAATTTTAATTTAATATACTACTCTCTTGAACAGTTTTCAAATCCACTACTGCAACAAAAACTCAATTTATTTATTGTGTTCATTTGTGAGATACAGGCTTAAATTAATTAGTAATGATCACTTAAGATGTTAAACAAATATACTTAAATGCTTTTTTTATTCAAAAGAATAGGCAGCAAAAGCCTCCTTAAGCCTCCCCAGTGCTATATTTGGGCAAAGAGACAGAAAACTTAGGAAAAAAAAATTCCTCTGCAAGTAAGATTTGCATTCAATCTGCATTTTTCAAGGCTTAAGAAAAACAAGAAAAAGTGCTGGCATAACACCACAGAATCACAGGATATTCTGAGTTTGAAAGGACCCACAAAGACCATCAAGTCCAACTTAGAATGGCCCATACCCTGGTTAAGCTTGCAACACTGCTATTATTAGCACCATGCTCTCAGCAGCTGAACTAATCTCAGGATCAATACACATCGGTCCTAATTAAAGCTCTATATTAAGCTATTCAATATTCCATGTTTCCATAATGGACAAATACTAAGAAATTAAATCAGCATTACTGACAGATTCAAAGAATACTGCAAATTTCATACTAATTTTCTAAGGTATCTTGTTGATTTTCACAGTTTTGAGAAAGTTTGCAATGCAAGTGAATTCCTGCATGAAAGGATAAAATAAATGAAGAATTCCCAGTACTCAGAACCTTCTAGATTCAAGCTATGTTTACTTAGAGCCATACTTCAAACAAGACTAACAGTAGTTCCATAATGACATTTCTCTATAGATACATCTTTAAGTAGCCAACAGCCCTTTCCTGCCATGAGAAAAATTAGTGGGTACAGCAGTTGACCAAACAAAACATTTTCTGTGATATGACTATGGGAGTTTTCTTTAAATGGAAATTAAACATATTTTATTGTAAACCTATACTCCACTCTTACTGTGCATTTCACAGTTTTTCTTGGTTTGTTTTTTTTTTCTCAAAAGAATGTTTTTGAGTTTTATTCAAGGAAGTTTTTCAAACAGAAAAATGATCATTTGAACCAGTCAGGCTATTTGATGAGCCTTGTAGACAGAAGATTTTCATGAAACAGACGAAAACAGGATAGAAAACAATTCAAACACAACTATACTTTAGCACAAAAGCCATGATGTGGAACAGAACTAGAGTCCTGTAATATAGAGTCTTTCAGCTGAATAAACTTGTACAGTGGCTATTGATTTACAAGCATTCCAATTTGCATAAGGAATGCAAAGGAGCATTCATTCAAGGTGGGAAACAGTATTTGTCTAATAATATCAAAACTTACATAGCTACATTTGAACTGCCACTAAAATTATAAAAAGAAGACTCTCTTTATTTATGTCCAAATTAACTCATGTTTTCATGACAACTCAGTATCAGAGCTGTCTTAAAATTTGTTGAGGTCTTGGGCACACAGTTAAGAGCTTCTCTGTTCCCAGGAAGATAAACTGCTAAACAATAAGTAGAGGACTGCACAGTGCATAAATCCAAATAAACTGCTTTTCTTCATCACATCTTTCATTATTAAGTGCTCAACACCTATTATTCTCAGATAAAAAACTTACTCCAAGCCCCCAACAGATAGCTATGGAAATACAAATATGCCATATTTTTAAGGAAAATACCCCATCCTGTTGGTTCAAAGAACCCTTTAAGTGGTTCTGGATCCTTAAAGCTTTGACCTTCAGTCCTGTAACCTAAAATTTTGGGACAGAATTATTGGAACAAGAACTAAATCAAAAGCTGAAAAAATGCAATGTATTTATTTTTTCACTGTTTTTTCTCTGCTTATGAATTATCTGTATAAATAGTTTTTTTACAAATATACTCCCATTCTGCTGTGTAAACAAACAAAAAGAACCACATTTTAGCTTTTCCCATATGTAAAAACTCTTTGACCTCAATGCTTACAGCAGTTACATAACAGCTCCTACACTCTGATTCAGTAAATAAAAATAATTTTAAAAACCCAAACACGCCCACCTTCCCCTCCAAAAAAAAAAACCAACAAAAAAACCCCAAACCCAAACAGCAAGTTTTTACAAATAGAAAGGAAAAGAAGTAAAGAAATCTCAAGATTTCTGTTTAAATGTGACATGTCACATAAATAACATGAATGGGACATACAGCTTCTCCAAGTAAATAAATAGTCCCAAGATAGTTGTCTTCTGCCAGTCCGATGGCAGTGTCACAAAGAATACTGCAAGCTAAATGAATGTCACTGCATTAACAACAGATGTGAAACTCTTAGGTTTGGCTGGAAAAGACAAGATAATAAGGAAATAAAAAGGTACTTGGTCTGTCACAGGCATACTTTGATATAGTGTCTTTTGGCATTTCAATCTACTGAAAGTAAAACCAAAATCCTGGACTTTGGAGTATGGACATGTAAAGGTGCCAAGACATCTCAACACTTTAAATTAGGTTATTCATAAAGGAGTCCACTTAGAATCAAAGAGAAACTCTGAAAGTCTAAGCCAAGTTTTACTCTAAAAAGCTTTGAGACTTCCTGATTATTTATTAAAAAATAATGACAGTTCTGCAAATGGGTAGTGAAAATTAACCTTTGGTATTTTTTCAAAACAGCATTTCTGTACAATCATCTACTTATAGACTTTTCAGAACAGTTCTGAGAGTGCAGCCAATGATTTACCACTTTCAGACACTTTAATTTTTTAAGAATTTGAAGAAAATACGAATGCCCTTTGAAGATGAGATATACTAATTACTTCTTTGTTTGACTTATGATTCCCTCCCTAAATTACTGTCTAATATGTTATTTAAATAACTTCTGTACCTAATGAATTGGGGATTTAAATGACTAAAACACACTTTGAATTTGACAACTCTTTTAGACCCCATCACCTGACACCACTGCTCTTCCTATTGTTCTAGCACACTGGAAGTACAGTCATTGTGCTTTTGTTGAAATTAATGTATCTAAAGATTTAATTTACTGTAGCTAGCAAAATCTCCCAACAAAGGGTTATAGCTGACAGAAGAAGAGACAATCAAAGCCTAGCTAACAATGCATCCAAAACCCCTTCCTTGGCAGCCCATTATAAAAGCACACAGTGACAGCAAGCATGATGCAATCTCACAAGGTTTTGAATCATATATCAAAGGTAATGGTGAAATATTTAACTCATATCTTGGAATTAATTACTTAGCCCATATTGAATACACATTAATCAAAATTGTTTACATCAAAGTAAGTTAGTTCATTGAAATATACAAACTAGAAGTACAGCACACAATCTTCCCACTCTTTTCTTCTTTCTGGGGATTGAACTTGGAAATGCCATACGTAGGAAGCCCAAAGAGCCCAGAAGCCTTCCCTTTGCTATAGGACCTGGAAGACCAGTTCCTATGGGCTGTATATGTACATATTATGAGACTGGGTCCTCCTGTAATCCTGTGTTCATTTACAACCTGCCTACCTGCATGTTTCTACCTCCTGCCCATCTCCAAAGCCTTTTGTCATTTTATAACAGTACCAGGTACTTCCAAGATTAATGACTTGCTAGGGCCAATGGCCTACAGCAGTATCACAGGTTATCAGCATCTTCCAGCTGCTCTTTAATCTCCAGACAATCCCCAGCACCTTCATCATTATTAGTTAATTAGCATTAATGAAAGCTATGCACACAGTGAGAGGCTAATATACCCCCAAGCTTATATGTCAGTAATCCGTACGTAAAAAAAAGGTATCCTCTGTGAATAATATCTGCATTGTTGAATGAAAGAATATTTCCCTACCTACCCAAAGGCATAATCATCAGTGAAGAGACTAATGATTTGTAAAACTTCATGAAAGATAAGAACACTGCAGACGTCAGACATTAGAAAGAATTCAGTCTCCACCCCCTCATCTTCACTATTTTTCTCTACCTGTTCTCAGCCCATGCCCTTCCTCTCTACTTAACATTCTTGACCTCTTTGGTATTCAACTACTACCTTATCTTGGCCTTAAGAAATTGAAGGCAAATCATCTTCACATTCATTGCTTTAAAACAAGATGACACAACCTTAAAATCTCCAGAAATATCTGCTGCACAAAACTACTTGTGAGATGTGACAGTTGTCTCCATATGTTACCTATAATATTCACACTCTACTGGTCTACAGGGCAATTGCCTATGCCTGGCATCCTGCCAGGATTTATATAGATATGTCTGGTCTGCTCTCTTCTACTTACTCATCTACTGACTGAAACATACTTTGAATTTTCTGTGTCCAAACATTTTGGTCCTGAGGTTTTGTCACATCCCCAACCTGCTGAGCTTTTCAAAAGTAGCACGCATTGGGAAGCAAAATAGTATGAATAAATACTTCAAGAAAAATAGATGTAGAAATAAATATTTAACTAATATTTACATTGCAAAGGTAATATAGTAAATCATGCAAACCACATATTTATCCCATAGTCACAGAATCAACATTTTCAAATCCATTACTTAACACTTTCCTCCTGATTAAAACTCTTTCCAAAAAATTGCAAATTTTACTTGTTTTTTTTTTTTTCTAAAGGGCATTAATAGTCACACTGATATATGTATTTGCTACAAAGAAATTGCTCAAACTTCTTCTAAAAGCCTCTGACTTTCATCCTAGGTTCTGTACGCCTGCAACTCCTGCCACACCAATATAACTACAAACAAAAGTCTAAATTTTTGCCAAAAGAGAGAAAGGAACCACTTAATTAAATCAGCATAAACAAGACTGAAATTGTTTCAAACTACACTTTAGACCATGGATATTTCTACAGGCCAGGTCCAAAAAGAAACTCCTTGACTAAACTCCCAATGGTTCCACTGCTAAGTTTTTTTTTATTTATGAGCTAGGGATCAGGCTCTCCTGTGAGAGCCATCCTCTACACCAAGGATAACACACAGAGCAGTGGTGCTCTGCAAACTTTAAATGATTCATGCCCTGCTGCAATCTCACTCCAGAACTAATTGATAATGCCAGTTTCTGTGAAGAATGTTTATTATACTGATGTGGAAATAACTATTCAGATCACTTGTTCAACATATCTTAATTGCTGAAGACTTTTAACTAACATCACACAAGAATTAAATCAAGTTGTTACCAATCCAAATGGATGTGCAAGAGTTAAGGTTACCAGAGACTTGTTTGGGACAGGAATTACACCAAGACTCTCACATATTACAGTATTTCAGATTAATGTATGAAATCCTTGTAAAAACCACTCCCCCTCCCCCCATCCCCCCACCCCCCCCCAAGTTCTAGAGATGGAGTAATTTATGAAGTATCAAATCCCTCAGTTTACATAAAATTAAAAGTCTTCTGGCTTCTTTAGTTGACAATTTAAACAAAACTCCTTTATCCATTCAAAACATGGCAAACACAGTGCCACTTTATGTACAGTACTGACTACCAGCAAGAGTCAGACAAATATTGTTGTTCAAGATACACTAGAGGAATAAACTGAGAATTCATCACTAGATGTCCACCTACCTTATGTACAGTCACCTCATCTAACTCAAATGACTAATGCCTTGAAGTCTAATTTCAAATTGCATTGTCTTGCCTATGTCCTGAAGTTAAATATGCTTTAAGTTTTGGGTTTAGGTTTTCTGTGGGGATTTTGCTGTTTTCTTGAAGTTTACTGTCATGCAATTCTTACAGACAGGAGCACTGGAAGAAAGCGCTGCTGATTACAGAGCTTTGGATAAGGGAACAATGTTCTTCTTTGGTCTTACTTTCTCTGTTCTCACTTTCATCAATGCCATAGAAGCCTTATTGGAGAGACATGTTTGTTGCATGCAACTTTTTAAGAGTATTGTTCAGTGTGACTTCACCTTAATACAAATACCTGCTCTTTAAAGACTTTAATAATCTGTTAGAAAGTTCCTAATTACACTGACTTTATACATATATACTTGGGTATACATACACAAGTATTGGAGTCATAGACAATGCATATTTAAAGTTAAGAATATGTACTAAGAAATAGCCTTGCATGGGTAGTTCTTACCACAGTAAATTAGGTTTTAAAGAGTGAAAGTATCAGATCACTTGTGGCAAGGAAGCTGGGAGTGTTAGGAAAGGAGCTGAGACTATGATTTGACTTTTATCCCAATGCAAAACATAGAGAAGGTTTGATAGGCTAACTTGTTTATCTCTACATACTGTAGTGCCATGTGGGCCTACAGAGATAAGTGCTTGCACTAGAGACAGCTATCAAAGCCAAGAGCAGTGGAAGAAAGTGCTTTGTAAGATAAATACATCAGGGATGCTGCATGTTCTGGACTGAGGCTGTGTATTATCAGCCACATGAAAGTATAGAAGCTGCCCCACTCTAACAGTCTGAGTGAGAATTTGTCAAAAGGAAAGATGCCATTTTTTCCCCTTAAATTCAACTTAAAGGAGTTTCTCTTTATAACCTTATTATTTTCCCCAGCTGTCACACATTCCATGCTTTTGACATCTATTCATCCATTGGGTATTAAAAAAATGGTATTCTTAAAATCATTCCTGACTCTATCTCTAAGACTAAAACACATAGGTGTGAAATAATAGTAGAAAATATCACACTAACACATTTAAGCAAAAAACCCAAACCAAAACTACAACACACATCCAGCCTGTTGATTATCTAATCATCTTTGAGAGGAGGCAGGTAACATTAAGAGCTCCTACAGGGTAAATATGAAGCAGGACATGTATTAATCATGGTCAATCCATTTTTAGGAGGTTTTGGTGTAAGCACAGTCTCAAAGCTGGCAGGAATACTAGGTTTTGCCTACATTGCCCCTCCTCCCAACACCATCCCCCCAAGCCCTTCCCCCTTGTCAAAATAACAAAATAATTATGCTAGTTGCATAACTTTGATCATTCCTCTTCACAAACAGCATTTATGACTGTGGTTTAAGAAACTTCTAAAGAGACATATCAGAGACATTCTTCTTTGTCTGGGAAAGAGAAAATTGTTTTCCTTCATCCTGAACAGAACCATAGAATAATTTAGGTTCGAAAGGACCCTTAAGATTATTGAATCCAACAGTTAAGATAATATGACTAAGTTGTAAGCACTTTAATGATTATTTAAACATAATCAAGGTCTATAGGAAAACGACAAGTTAAAAAGCATTCTGTTGAATTGTAAATCTTTAAAGAATGTGGAAAATTCATGGCAAATTTCTGTGTGTATTTCAAGCATGGGGTTAGAGACTATAACAATGTATCACAAGGAAAATAATTGTGTGAAAAAGGAAAAATAGATTTTGTCTTCCATATACAGTCTTGAGAGACTCTAGAACTAAAAGGTTCCTAATAAAGAACTGATTTGTCACTGTACTACTTCACACATTCACACAATGTGAATTAACATGCTAACAAATTTATAACAGTTCATTACAAGAGCAACTCGGTTGCAAATTAAGTTGGCATTATTAGAAGAACACAAGTTGAAAAATACATGGCTAAGATGGCAAAGCTGAGTATGCTGATTTAGGAAAGTGATAGAAGACACTTCCAGGATTTATTTCAGTCATCTTCTGCATACACCTTATAACAAAAATCTTTTTCCATATGTAGGGGTGGGGTTTTGGGACTTAAAACCTTTGTTTCAATGGGGAAGAAAAGGGTGGAAGTGCTTCTCATTGGGAGAGCCTACAGATTATTTCATTTCACCTTCACAGTAGAAGATGGTCTTTTTTAGGAACACATTCTTTTCATATCTTGTACATCCCAAGCTGCCCTTTATGTACAAAGGAGACAGTAATGTACTGATTCAAAACAAAAAACTGAAAGACAGTGGAATTCAGGCCAGAAATCTCTGCTTTCTCGTTTGAAATGCCAATCAGAGCATCCAGTAATGAAAGATCAGTTGGTAAAGTCAAAATACACTGCGTGTAAGTACAGCTGTGGAGTTTGGGACTGCTGACAATCAGATCCTGATGAAATCAAGTCAAGCACTGAGGAAACATTTGCACAGTGTCACATATGATCTCTTTGGAATAGATGTTCTTCAGAACAGCACCCAACTATTTTTGTCTTGTCCTTTCCCCTTCTGAAACCCCTCACTTAAACATGAAAAGTTCCACCAATTTTAAAATATTTTCATGAAAGTCTCTTGGAAACAAATTCTGTGTGATTACTATGACAGACAAGGAAAAAAATCACAGAATCATTTAGATTGAGAAAGACCTTTAAGATCATCATGTCAAACCATGAACAAACACTGTACTGATGGTCAGTAGACTTTATATCCATCTCTCCATGAAGTGCATTTCCTCAGTGCATTTCATCCCAGATATTGCAGAAGCATTGTTCTACCTGTCGATTTGAACAAATAATCTCACTGGCATGATAATCCCACATGTCAAATAATCCCACTGGGTTTCTATTAGTAGTATAGGGAGTCACACATTGTCCAACACCTCCTCATGGCAAAGTAGCAATGAGGACAAGGAGTTTTTCTTTCTAATTCAGATGACAGAAAGAAAGGGACTTGAGCACTTGAAGAAGGACAGACTTTTCTGTTTATTCTTTCAAGGAAACCCTAGTTTCTTTCTGTTACTTAATCTCTCCCTTCAAATCTCAGTCTCAACTTTCTACTCTCTCACGTCTCAGCATCAACCAGATCTAGAACTTCCAAATGGCTCCAAGACATAACTTCCAATCCTCGTCTAATTTTCAATCTCAACACCCTGCCTATCACTGTACAAGACACAATCCTGCATTAAAATTTAATCACTTTGCTGGTCAGACTTTCACTGTGTCTTGCCACCAAGTTCTAAGATCATTTTTTCACTCATATTCGGTGCAATTCATTCCCTAAAACTGGTTGAGGCTGATTGTTTGTTTGGTATCATCATCTTCAGCTCACATGCACCATACTGCACATGAGACATGGCAGAAGCACAGAGCTGGACCCAGCATAGTCTGAAGAAAATTCAAAGTCTAATTATTAAGGAAAATCCTGTGCAGCCTTGAACTGGAATAAGCTCATTTGGTTTGAAACTTCAGGGCATGTACGTGCAAAATTCAACTAAGCCTTTACTAAGAGCATGTAAAATGTGATTTTCAAGAGCTCATGGCTTGGACAAGCTGGTGTGTTTCATAAACTCATGTAAAAATACACCAGTAGAGATCATTATTTTTAGCAGACCTGTGTCTTGTTCTCTCCATATTGGTGATAGCAATTTCCAAATGTTTCATTATTTTGTCTCCTCTCTTCATTCCCACGTTGGAAAACAACAACATCTTATCTCACCTTGAGAATATGTGGAAGCAAATAAATTGACCATCTCAATGTTATTCAATCTCATTAAAAACTTCAAAGTAGAAAGATCAGTCCAAAAGTTATTCTACACCTGAAGTCAGGTTTGCAAAGAAGATATTGTAAATAAAATGTATGAGAAAACCTACTTAAAAATGAGTTTACTTTACCTCTTATTACTGGTAGTACTCTATATTTGAACATGTGGGTTACTTTATCATAAAGATAGATCTGATTATGAAAAAAAGAGTGACTCTGCTTCAGCTCCCTTTCTTTACCTAATTTTAAACTCTGCCTCGCACTGCACACCATAATATTTAGTCTGTTATATCCTGATTTCCATAGACCTGGAATTCTGAGGGTTTTTTATGATCTGTTAAGAAAATGCCCCTTTTTTTCCTTCTATTACTCATTCCCAGTCTTCACTTGCACACACCTGACCAGAATATACAACAGCGTCACAGGCAGGGTTATAAATGGAACTATCCCTTCTGGCTAAGGCAAGTCTTGGAAGAATAATAACATGTACAATGAATTCAAATATTTCCAAAGGACCCTTAGCTCCTTTATTCTGGATAGCATGACAGTTTATGCAACCTACCACCTGGTGAGGCAAATAAAAGAGAAGGAGCTTACAAGTTTATTGCTGTCGATCAGCATCGTAAACACATTATGTGCCCCAGCACGAGTTTTTCATTTAGAACAAGAAAAGGAAGTCTGTGTGATTTTTTTTTTCCCCCATTTCTTCCTTGTAGATATGTTGAGTTTTTTATTATTCATGCCAGTATGCTATCAATGCCTCTGCTGACTCCTAAAACATCTGTCCCACTGTTCACAATTCCTGGAGTGCAACAATATCAATCCATGCTGATAATCAGAGGACCCTCAATTAAGTACCTACAAGGCAATGAGTGGTAAACAAGAAAATGTACAAAAAGACAACAGATTAATTTTTCTCTATCCCAATTCACAGAAGCCATTAGAATTCTTTTTGCTTTAGATTTGAAATTCAAATTCCAGTGAAAGTCCATTAAATGTTCATAGCAATATAAAACCTGAAAAATCAGTGTGAAAAAATGTACTGAAGACAGAAAACATAAGGAGTTGAATGAGAGATATACATCCTAGGTCATACACCACTGTGATCTCTGATAAAACGATACTTTTCCCTAAGAGCACCAATAATTAAAGATCCATTATTATCAGAATACTTTACTATGACTGGGGGAAAAACACTGTCACAAAATAATTTCATTAGAGCTCATTGAAACCAGCCCTTGATCACTTAGGAGAGCTTCCCTACCTTTAAATTTTACATGAATTTTACAACAATAGCTTAAGTGCAAATCCATTACCTTAGAATAAGAAGACTTCTGGATTCTACCACTTTGATATACAACAATACATTTTGAGGTTATAACAGCAAGTAACAGGACTAATCATATAACTGCCAAATAATGCCAAATTAATAAATGAAATAGCAGAATGGTGTGACGTATGCAGAGTCACCAACAGAGAAAGCTGATAAAGTACTTGGTGTTTGTGATGAATAAGAAAGGCAAGTGGTAAAGAAGTAGGAATGTAATGGACAGAAAACATTTGGGAATTTTAATTTTCCTGAACAATGTAGTGTAGAAGACATGTTAATCTCTGTAGCAATGCAAATAGGGTGTGGGGGGAGAAGACACCCAAACAAACCACAAAACTGGAAGAGGGAAGATGTGTACCATACCCCAAGCTGAAATCTCATATGGTGTTATGTATTTTATCACAGTCTTCTATCAGTCTTGGCACTAAATATGAACCAAATTGTAACTTTCCTAGCTTGACTCTGTCTTCAGATAAATTTATTTCCGTAAAAATTGAGGAATTCAGAATAATAGACAATTATAGAGTAAAATCCTCAAACAGCTATGAAAACAAGTAGGTGTTTGTTGTTTTTTCCATTATTGCTCCCTCAGCTTTCTCTGGGAACACTGTTAGTGTGACTCAGTGGTGCAGTTGTATGAAACCATATGCTCAGAAGACCAAGGGCTGCTTAAGCCTGTCAAGAGCCAGACATATCACTGCTGGCATCTGCACCAGTTGTCAAACCAATGAGTATGAGTGTCAGTGATCATTAGACTTATTTTCAGTCATCCAGTTATAGTGACATGACCTGTAATTCTTTTCTGCTTCTGCGCGATACAAGGACCAACAGTCTGACTCACCTAATTCGAGAAATAGTAGCATGTGGATAATATCCTCAGTTGCTATGACAGCATTCCAGGCAGCACATGATCCCAGAGCCACAAAGCCTGATAATAGGACAGAGTCCAAGCTCTACAAGTTAATGAAGATGCTCTTTTTTACTTTCTATACACATTTCTAAGGAGGAAGAGAGGAGAAGCTGCAGGAGCCTATACTAACCACCCTTCATAAAATGTGCTTTCTTCTTGGGTGATTTCTCATATATGCAAGAAAAAAGTCAGGATGGCACAGGCAGCTGGAGAAACCCAGAGCAGCTCCCAGTCCTTGTGTTGATAGGAAGTACTGTTGTGATCATTCTTGGAAGGAGTAAGAGAAATATTTTCTTGTTCTATTTTCTATTACATGGTTGCTATCAAAAAATCCAGTCAGAAGTTATCCACTAACAAGTATCACTTTCCAATAATAATATGAGATGCAATCTAAGCTGTAAATCTGATACTCTATCTTGTAGTTCTGCAAACAGCGTCCAAAACTTAGCAGGGACTCTTTGCAATATTGAGTGGGAGCATTTCTCCTTCTCCATGAACACCATATGTTGTATTTAAACCTTTCCTTTCAATGCAACTGCACTAATTTGGTGAGAGTTCACTGGTTCTTAAAATAAACCAAAAGGCATTTGTTTATTTATTCAAAACATGTAGCAATTTATATTCTAGCACTTCCTAGAAATTTTCAATGCATAAATACAAATATTACTACAATTATTTACCTAAATAAATAGTAATATTAAATTTTTAATACCACACAAATTATTATATGTAGTTATATAACAGTATCTACATACAGAGTTCTTTATTCAGAAAAAAATATACTTAAATATCTGTTTTAACAGTTCTTTCCTGATGATAGCACTACAAGTGATACCAGCTACTCAGGACAGATAACGTTACCAAACTATCTTTACAAAGAAAATGGACCTTTTATATGAGCATTTATTTCCACTGTGGTCATCAGGCCACTGCTTAACAGTTTGTGGCACTATAATCTGCAGCATGACCATTCATCTTATTACTGCTGAAACTGTGATATTAACCCACTCAAAAAGGGCAATTTAAGGGTCAGTTGCCAGTAGTGGAATGCACTTGGTATGGATAATGTGTTGCAGACCTAGTTTCATCTGCTCCTACTGATTTCAACAGTCTGCAGGATTTGACTTCATTTCTGAGTGGATAAAAGCACAGAACCCAAAACTGGGTCAAATCACACCTGCACAGTACCTGTGATGAACATCTGCATCATTGCTAAAGGCATGAGAGAGTCTCTGACCTGTCCATCATATCCCAGCCATGGGCTCCCAGACTGACACATCACCATGACACGCAACTCCACAGATAGATCACTCTGGCCCAGGACCTCCCTCTATCCTTCATTTTCTGATTTTCCCTATGCATCAAAATGCAACTTATATGATAATTGTGAAGTACAGTTTAAATCTGTGGAGACTGTCCTCCTGTAAATCTGCCTGCTCCTGTCTCCTGTGGAGACACCATTCACCAGGCACCTTCTGAAACATGAACACGAAGGCATGCACACACTTTTCCTTGGAAGGTACAGGTCCTTAGGAAAACAATGAAAACCATAGGTTTTTTAGGGGGAAAGGAGGGCATATTTGTGGAAAGGTAATCCTAGAAAAGTCAATTTCCACTCTCTTTTTATATGCCACAATTTTAACTTAGTGCTTGCCATGCAGAAGGTACACAATTGTAAAAATGAGCCACAAATAACTTTACTTGCTCCTCAACCCACATTTATATTGCTCACTCCTTAGGTCTCAGGTGGGAATGTGGTGAAGATGATTGAATGCCTCAGCTCATGTCACTTTTTACTTCTCTCCTGCACATGAAAAAGGCCAACAGACCTTTCTGAACTGCTCAGTCTGCTTCCCTTCATAGAAAGTTATAACCCACACTAACTTCCACAAATTAAACACTGTTTAATCCAGTGTTTGCATACAAGCCAGTGACGTGCATAAGTAATAGCTGTATTCCCCAAACCAGGTTACGATGAACTTTTTAATTTCTCTATGAACAACAATACAACAAAAAAATATTAAAAGAATTATGGAAAAAACCATGCCCCACAGAGCAGTCAGTCATGTCAACTACATTTGCTAAAGTGTAGTTTTCAACATTCATTTGGTATCCAGCAAGTAATGTCACTTTAAATGCTTTTCAAAATCGCTAATTATTTTTCTGAAATATGTATTTGTGATCATAAGACTTTACTTAAACTTAAGTGACATTAATCTTCTCTTAAAGACTTAACACAAACTAGAATTGAAAATCTAAACTTTTGATTAAACATTTTTGCTATGATTATATGGTAATAAGATTGAGTGCAATAAGATATTAGCCTAATTTAATTCTCTCAATTAGTTTCAAATGACAGAGGCTAGGGGCATATCTGAGTGCTTTACCTATACAATCATAAATCAAATGAATTGGTATTTCAGAGTCACATGTTCCATTCCTCCCAAATTCTGCATTTCCACAAGCAATTTTAGACACATAACTACCTTTTATTACTTGCACTAACAGATTAAAACTTCAGCAAAATTACTCTGTTATCTTTTCTAGTTGTGTACCAAATCAAACAATTTTTTAAATTTTGTGATTACATATTGACTCTATGTTATTTCTATTATTCTTCTTTCCTCTCTACTTCTAAGTATTTTTTGGCAATTGCAAACCTGCCCAATTGTAAAATGAATAGTACATTGTAATAAATAATGTCAATCTATAGGCCTTCCAAGTTTCTTTATAAAGTACAGTATATTTTTACTTCTTGAATGAGAAAATAAGCAGCTTTATGATTTATTAGCAAATGGCAGGGAAGGGAGAACCTACTTCATTTTCAGAAAAAAATGGATTTATATTTATGCTTTAGTTTTAAATATTAACACAGGCTTCCCTTGCAAAGGCTCTTGTCCTCCTCTGCTTTCTCAGCCTAAACTTCAGAGGTTTCCTCTGCCTTAAACATGCTGAGTTTGTCATTTCTATGCAAAGACTGAGCTTTGGTCAAGAGTATAGAAGAGATGAGCAGACAAGCAAGAGCTACAATGAGGAAACAGAAACAGGCTATGTAGAATAAACAAAAAGTAAGCAAATTAAATGGTTACAATTTATTGCATTCATAAGCAGTGTTCACAGCAACTAGGCTTTATATTTTTACAAGCCAAGATACTTTATTGATTCAGTAATTCCATAATTAGCTATTTTGTTTTAAATTATATTTTGGACTTAGTTCTGTTTTCTTATTAAACTTATAAACAAAACCCTTTAAGACTGATGCAAAACACCATAGCCTTCCTCTAAACACATCACTGGAGACAAAACAAAATATAAACTGACTCCTTGATATTGCAAGATAGAGTTAGCAGATCTAAAACATTAGGTTTTCCTTTGGATTGGCTTTGTTTTAAGGATTGTCCTGCTATAGGAAACTAAGGGAGTGCTGAGTTATCAGCTACCTTACATCCTCTTAATTCAGATAACTAACATATGTCTGAGAGGTGCAAATTATAAGGAAAACTCCTGTATTCTTGTATGAAATCGTTGTCTAGTGAACAGCTGATGGAGGCCAGGATTCTGTAAAACCTAAAGAAAGGTAAAACTAAGTGGTGAAATTGAGACCAAACCAAATCGAAGCATTGGGCATCTCCAAGATGAGAATGAGCATTGCTCTGTGATGTGTGTCACTTACTGTGTGGTTTACAACTCAGTAAGTACAAGTGCTTGGAAGTACAAATATTAATAGGGTGTTTGACTCATTTTGTCTTCATCCATATTTTAAGGCATAGTATCTTAACTGGGGGAGAAATTTCTAAAGAAATATCATTGATGGTTTTATAGATGCATTCTCAATTTTTATTAGGTAGGAAAAGAGCCTTTTCTTTCCAGAAAGGTGCTGTATATCTACAACTCATTTACAATAATAGGTTTTGATGGGTTATCTGCTTGCTTGTTTGGTGCTCTACAGCTATAAAGACTTCAACTATAAATGTCAATTTTCTTAAGGTATCATTTACTATATTCTGGCATACTGCTTTAGACAGCCCAACAAGAACATGTCTTTAATCATTCAACATTGCCTAGAGTACAGATTTGGTGTTAGGTTTTTTGTTACAGCACAGAGCTGTACAGTATTTTAGCTGTCTGCTTATAGATTGTCTGATTTTCACCTCTTTATGTCATAATTTAACACCCCAGTGCCAAGATTTCCAAGATCCACTCAGCTTCATTGCTCAGTATTTACTTTCTGCTTTGGTTTCATGTTCTTATTTTCATTACAATCATTTTCCTGATCCTGTAGTTGCTTGTGAAGCAAGCTTCTGTTTTCTATTCCTGCTCTCTGCATTTCTCAAACCATTATGATGCCTAGAGTAGTCCAGAAAGTTGAATTTTTCTTTAGTTACGTGTTCTGGAGTGGGGAATTTTTGCTTCACCACTAACCAGGGACACTGAGTTTCTTATTAATGTCAGTTCTGTGGTTTATGGGTGTAAATAATAGTGAAGTGCAGATACATTCTAAAGTGCCATGCCTACTGGTTTTGTACTGGAGTTATTCCTTCTCTGAATCCTTGCGCAATCAGTACAACCTGAGGAAGTGTGATGAGAGCACAAAGCAGTGTGTACATTGACATCTCTGCTCAGCACTCCTGTGACACAGGACCACAGAATGTCTGAGCCTGGGAGGCACCTCCAGAGATTGTCCAGTCCAGTGTCCCACTCCCCGCACGATGCTCAGGGTGTTGAATACCTCAAAAGATGGAGACTTGACAAAGCCTCAGAGCAACCTGTGCCAGACTTTGACTCCTTTAACACTAAAAAAGTTCCCTCTTGCTTTTATGCAGAATTGTGTCTAGCATTCTCTTACTGGGCCTCACTGTCTGGCTCTGTTGGTTACATTCCCTCTCCCATCAGGTGCTTATGCACATGGGTATAACCAAACAAAAAATTAAGAGACATTTCTAAAAAAAGTAAATATTTTTCCTTAGAACAAATTGAAAACTCTTACATTATTCTACATTTCTCAAAACAAAATTGAGATGTTCATCAGGTAAATTCTGACACTAAATGACACTTCCAAAAGAATAATTTTCTATCTGTAGATTTAAAGACAGTTTTTATCATTGGTTTTGATCTATTCTTGGTAGAACTGAAATCAAATAATTAAGAATCTGTTTCTCATCTGGTGCAAATTAACAAAATTTAATGGGACTGAATATAAATGCAAACAGGCAAGCAAACAATAACTTAGAATCTAGCTATTAACTTTGATTAACATTGCTCTGTTTAGCAGTTCATCACCCAGCCAATTATTAGAAAAAATAATTACTTCCTGAAAATTATATTGTAGATGTACTGAAATACAATATAAAAGTTGTCAGAATTATTTAATCTTCCTTCTGTAGTATGTGCCACTTGAGTTATTATCTATTTTTAAATCCTTTCTTGTCACTTCACAGAATTTTTAATTTCTCAGCCTGAAGGATTCCTAGGGTTTTGGTGCTTCTGATGCAAACCTGGTCTTTAAAAAACCGTAGCTTCAATCTGGACAGCCAATACTTTAGTTTTTAAAAGGCAATCAGAAAGAAAATACCCTGTTCATCCTATCCAGCCATTCAAGCAAGAAATCTAACAAGCCAGAGAGCAGAACAACAAATCCACAATAAAGATCTACTAAACTCATTTATGACCAGATTTTATTACTTTTGACCATGTGTTATCATTATCCCCATCAGTACTTATATGAGAATTAAAATCACTATTTATAAAAGCAGTAAAATTAAATGTTTGTAAAGCTTAGGGTTGCATAATAAATGCAATAAATTCTACAAATATAGTCTTGTCATCTCCCTAAAGGTGTTATTGCCACATTTAAGGTGTGGAGGTATAAGATTAAGAGTAACCCGATTTTCACATGAGCTGAGAACAGAGCACAGTTGTAGTACAGATGGTTGACATCTTTTCAGATCCAACTGAACACAGAGTTTTCTAAAGATTAAAAGAGGGAATCACCACCAGTAAAGAAACAAGATCGTTTATATTTTTTACTGTCTATACAGTAATTAAACCAGATATTATGGCAATAATGAAAACACAAATCATTAAATTCAAGAAATTCTTATTCATTGAGAATGCAAATTGCTTTTTAATTTCCTGACCTTATAGTGTAAGAGGATGATTAACATATCATAATCTCATGGAACTGATAGGTTAAATATCCAATTACAAATACCCTGCACAGCAAAAGACTATATAGTAAACATACTGTGTATTCTGAAAGTAGGAAGCTGACTTTTAAGCATAGCAAGAAAGAGAAGATAGAACGTTTTACAAAGTTACTGGGGAAAAAAAGAAATTAAAAGTATGCATCTTTTGTACTTCCTGACATCAAATGTCTGCCTGGTAAAAGTTACACCAGTCTTCAACTGCACTGAATCATACAGAGATTACCTCTCTTAATTTTAAAGATGTTTTCAACAGCCTTGTTTTATCTGTAGAGGGATGTGTGTGTCTGAGGCTAACACACCCCTCCTGTGCCATGCACTCAGAATAAAGCTGCTCCTGAGCCCCCCTTTGCTGGCTCTGCCTGGGAGGGGCAGCAGCCTCTCTGGGGCTGTGGTTTGGATGTGAGGCTAAAGCTGCACTGAGAACACACCATTGTTTAGATCCTGCTGAGTTGTGAGGGAGCACAGCTGGGACAGCTGAGCCCAGGTGAGCACAGGGTATTCCAAAATACATAATGTGAAGAACTGGGCAGGGGGTGTTTTTCTGCAAGGCAGCCGTTAAGTTTATTATATTTGCAATTGAGTTTCAGGTACCAGTGTACGGCTAAAATAAATAGAAAAATAAGCTTTACAGCATATGCAAATATGCCCAGAAATCTGACCAAATTAATCCAGTGGGGGGTGAAGACAGATGTACATGCATGTGCATATTTTAATACAAATGATAAATATAAAATATGCATACCATATATCCTCCCATATATCCCTGTTGGAGACTATAATTTATTCTAATGACTATTTCAGGAGAAAAGCATTTAAAATCCCCTTTCCCCTGTTTTTTGATCTTACATGGGGGCTCTTCCACCTGAGATCTAATGTCTGTCCTTTAAACTTATCTATTAAATGAGCTTAATTCATATGAGAAATAAAACACATTTTAAACCAAAAATGGCTAAATTTTAAACCAATGGCAGGCTGACTTTATAACTCAATGGTGTACTACTGGGAGTCTAACAAAGTAGTCTCTTTCTACTTAAAATTAGTGATCCAGCTATAAAAGTCATGCCTTTGCATGGTTTTAGGAACAATATATGGGAAGCAGGATGAGACCTAGGTCTACTGTGTAGCTCAGTAAAATCTGAAAGTATCATTTATTTTGCCATGGTGATTTTTGGGTTCATTTTTATGATATAGACCTGTTTATTTCTGTTCCATATTTAGACTGAAAACTCCATTTTGAGTATTTCAATATTGGTCAGTAGTGACCTGGCTCACAAGGTTCTTGTATTAATGCTGTACAGAGATCTATCATAATTGTAAAATCCTATGGATGGAAATGTGCATTAAGGCATCAGAAGTAGCAGAGACATGTCTAGTTACTTGAGTAATTGTAGCATACCTGTTAAGTTTTCAAAAGTATTCAGTATTATTTTGAAAGATTTTTGAAAGTATAGGTTTAACCAAGAAATCCTTTTAAAATTAACCAGGTAGATTGTGAAAGGAAGAACAAACAGATTAAAAGCAAAGAAAGAAACTATTTGTAAGCCTGTTACTGAGAATACAAGAAAAATAAAAGGTTATGAAACAGATAAGCATTGAACATCCAGCTGGAATATAAATGAACTCTTAGCTCTTCATTGTATGCAGTCCTCTTCTATTCCCCCTCCACAATGCACTGCTTAATCAGTGTTTTGTTTGCACTGATTCCTGTAAGTCAAATATACTACAAATAACCTTAACCTTTCTCAGCACAATCTGTACATGTCTCTTGTTATATTATGCCTTAAAGGAAATTTAGAGTATCACGGTTGTACATCGTTAATGTACATAGAGGTTTTCCTGCTTTCTTTGATCAATGAAACAAATAGTGTAAAGAAATTAAAGCAAATCTGTAACTAAAAAAGTTTACTAAAAAAAGATCAGTATTAGTACAGTTACTTTCTGAACACAGCCAGTCAATGTACTTGCATGCTAGGTGAATAATAAACAGAGCAGTCAGCAGGAAGTATAAAATGGGTCCCGAGGCTTATTACAGAAAATATTAAATTATCCAGTCATAACAATTAGAGCTCAGATTAAATTAATATTAGCTATTGTTTTTCACAGGTGCCAGCAAGATTGTATCTGTTAATAATCAACCCTTCCAGCAGATCTCCCCTAAGCAACAAGGCCAGGCACATGGGAACCAGACCTTCAGGCTCTCAGCTGAAGATCTCTTCCCACATCCACATCCTCACTCAGCCACTCCCTGGGATGAGCCAGGAGATGCATCTCTGCAGAGGAAAACACCTGTCCCTGCAGATTAGCAGAGACCCAACCTCAGAGCCCACACCCTCAAAGGCCTGAGTTCTGAGGGGAGCAAAGTCCTGAAACGAGCATGGCAAAACGAGGTAGAACAAGGACTCACATTAATAATTGTTGGGGGAGGGGGATTTCTGATTTTGTCCACTTTACAAATGAAATGAAGGGAAACACCTGGAGAAGAGAAACCTTGTAGCATTCTCCAGTACATAAAGGGACCTACAAGAGAGATGGAGAGGAACTTTTTATAAGGTCACGTAGTGATAGGAACAAGGGGTAATGGCTTTAAAGTGAAGGAGGTTAGGGTTAGATTGGGAATAAATTCTTTACTGAGAGATTGGTGAGGCACTGGCACAGGTTGCCCAGAGAAGCTGTGGATGCCCCATTCCTGGAATTGTTCAAAGCCAGGCTGGATGGAAATCCGAGCAACTTGGTCTTATGGAACATGTCACTGTCCACTGAAGAGGGCTGGATCTAGATTATCTTTAGGGTCCCTCCAACCCACCTGATGATTCTGTAAAACTATGCAGAAGTAGAAATGAGTCTCCTTAAAAACCTTTGGTATTTCAAATTTTCCTTTTATTTTAGACCAAGAAAAAAACGTTGACATTCATAAACAATGAATTAACTTTCAAAGTCTAATTAAGCTATATGATTTTGTCTTTTTTATGTTAGCAATTAGGAAGATTTTGCTTGCTTGGTAATTAAAACTACTGCAGGGTTTTGGGTTGTTTTGTTTGTTTGTTTTAGAAAATAAAAAAAAATGAAATTCAAGACACATGAGGATTAAATCATATTTCCTCAGAGTGCCGTGATTCCTCATGAGAACTTCATATGACATTCTTACCTTTGTTCTCCCATGAAAAAACTATATTTCTATAATGTTCTCTCTAGCATACAGTGAAAAAAGCCAATACAACATGAATAATGTAAAAGCTAAAGGCTCTTCACCCCCAAACCAAAGTAATCATTCCCAGCAAAGAATAAAGGCCCCATCTGCACCCCACATTGGGGTGGGGGTGAGGGGAATGTAGATGACAATCTAAACTAAAATTTCAGGACAATTGAAATTTTCTATAGCAAATTATTGATTTTCAAGGAGCCACATTTTTCAGAGGAAAAAGTCCTGACATAACATGACAGATTTGATAATCTGTCACTAAAAACCCACAGCTCAGAAGTGTAATTCTCAAGAGACTTGTAATCTTAATTGTTTCAGTAGAGAGACACAGAAAATGCATATATTATTCCCCTCTGCAGCTCAAGCTACTCATTTGCCTACCTTCTGTTTTGAGACTATTCAGAATATACATGATCCTCCAACTCAGAAATCTCACATTTCCTAAAAGCGGAGAAAAAAACTCCACAAATCCACACAACCAAAGAATGCATGTTTTTTTTTTTTCAAGGCATACATATTTTGAAGGCTGACTGTTGAAGTCATACAGGCAATTAAAATAATCTTGTAGAAACCTCTTTTCCTTGCTACATCTTATGTACCAGATACTCTGTTTTGCTTGCAGCAGAGTCAGAAGTTTCATACTTGCAACCAGACTTTACACAGATTTCTATCCTTGTGTCTCCCACTCTGGCACTACAATTGGCACTACCTTGACTTAAAAGAGAAGAAGAGACACTAAACATAAGACATGAGGTAACTTGTCTTACTTTTAAATCTAGCTGTATGTTCACATGTATATACTGAAGAATTCAGAAGGCATTGTGGGCACATAGAAAAACCTGTACAATGGCATCTACACACAACTACTGCCCATGGAGAAGGGCATGTTTTACATAAGAGGTTACAAAATCCCCAAATTATACCAAATATAGGAAAGACACCTGTCAGATTTACAGTCAACTTTCAAGTTACCTGTCACAAACCACATTCTCTGATACACATTCCACATCTCCCCCAGATGTCAGTGAAAACAGTGTTACAATTGTCAACTAGAAGACCCAAAAGATAAGAATAAACATTGCTTCTGCTAATCTAGTAATACCTCTTGAGCAGATGCAATTTTGAGACAAATTTTAAATACACAGTCACTTCATTTGACATGAAACTATTCAGTATTTAATTTTTACCCAAATCATCTAATGGGTGACCTCATGCCTTATTGGTTGTACACTATTGAACTGTGAATTGGGAAAGAATTATCAGGTCCCACAATGAGCTGTTTGGAGCATGCATCACAGCAATGTCAGAGTGCTTACCAATTCTAATTATTTTCCACAGGCCTGCATTGAGACAAGGATCTATTATTAGCTCCATTACACAGAAAGAGAGTTAAGACAAACAGTGCATAAGGTGCAAGTATTTGCTACTTTTGGATACCTATTTGAGATGGATACAATGTGATTATTTGCTATTGTGTGTCACTCCCCATGCCCAAATCAGAGTTCTCATTAATAAATTTAGATAAAGGGCTCAAGGACTGAGCTAAAAGCCATGAGAATTAGCTCTTCCTCTTACCTCATCCTGGTCTCATTTGTCAAAATTGCCAAGACTTCTCTTCCTAACTACCACTGTTTTACTTTGTGAGCTGTTTTTACTCTAAGTTTCTGATATCCCTTCTCCAGCCTGTTCCATTCACACCTTGTCACTAATTCACTCCTGGATTCCTATCTTGTCATGGCCTAACGTGATTCTCTTTCCTCTGCCCTACCTTTCTTTCATCAAAGCAACCTTCATTGTTTTTCCTGCATTTCCAGTCCATTATGACACTCATGTGCCTTCTCCCTGCAGGACTGATCTTAGTCCTTCATCCTTTGCACCTGATCTCTCTCTAAATCTGTGCACTAATCAAAGTTTTCACAGGTATAGATGTTATTATGAAATATATTAAATAATTATAAATAATATATAAATATAAATAATTATAAATATATTAATAAATAATCTGTTTTGAAATTGACAATTGCTATTCTTGATTACATTTGAGCATAAGGAGGCCAAGTGACAGTCACATGGGGCAGCATGTGCTAAAGAGATCAGATGTCTGCAAACTTAAAGGACTAATGTTTTCATTAGAAAAAAAAGTGGCTGTTTAATATACTTATATTTCTCAAAGCAGCAAGAGAAAGCCTACCTATAAAAGCATCATCAATATTTGTAAATGCTCTTACAAGTTTTATGGGAAAGATATCTAGATGTGCAAATAATCTCATTTGTAAGCATATTGAGGCAATCAGGAGTTATGCATTCTTTGCTGGCCAGCAAAGACGTAATAAAACAAAGATAAGCATACTTTCAAAGCAAATATTCCCACAGCTAAGTACAAACTGTGAGTTACAACAGCATAATCAACTATTAGAGAGAGTCTTACCTTAAATACAAAGCCTGCAAAACTGAGTTGTTTTCTTTCAAGTAAAAGCTGCTATTGGTCTACAACATATGTTAGACAACTCTACACCACAACCCTCATAGAAAATGAAGGGAAATGGCCTTGAATAAATCACAGTTTGATTGCCTCCATCACAGTGAAAGCCAAGACCACGGCAAACAATCCCAGAGGCAAACATTCCAAACCATGAAGCATAAGATCATCAACCTGTTCTAATTCCAGTCAGTAGTTAAGATATTTTTACTGTGGTAATGACAAAATAACCCAAGGTATTCCCCACACCAAGTCCACTTTTCCAGTATTTCAAGAGCAGCACAACACTGAATATTGCTGGAAGAGTTTATGCCTTCTATGGACTCTTGACCAACTTTGCAAACCACACTCTGGAGTTTAGGGGCAGAACCCAAACCACAAAGGATGACAAAGTTTGACATTTCTTACTCCATGCTGGCATTACTGCAGCAATGTAGGTATAACTCCAAAGCTCCTACAGACACCTATACAAGGCCTCTTTTTTTTATGGAGACAAACTACTAGCTTATGCTAAACCTACCTTTTATAGTCTATTCCTTTATATGATAGCATTATTGTGATTTCTCTATCCATAACAATAATACAACCCTTATTACTAGGAAAACAAATAGCAGATAAAACCCAACATGTAACTTGCTAGTAGTAAGCGTAAAGTAACACAAACTCTTTACCTGACTTTAAAGAATAGCTCAAAATAATTTTTGAAGGCTTGACAATGACTTGTCAGAATCCTCACATTTAAGAAAAATAGCCCTAAAGCAGTCTAAACCAGAAAATCCTGTTCTTACATCACCCTTCATATTCCTGTACCGAGAGGCAAGCTCATGACACACAATTTTGAAATTAGGTATTTGATTAAACAATCAACCTGCCTGTACGCGATTACCCCAGATGACCTCCAAAAAAACCAATCCTCACCCTAACTTCAAAGATCCAGAAGCAGAAGCACCTGGTGCTGCTACAATTCTGTCACAATGGCCTGGCTCGGGTCACCCCAGGGATGAGATTATTCATTAGCATACAATAATGTGGGGTGAAAATAAAAACTAAGGGTCAAATTTGGATCCTATTTACAACACTGTAAATGTCTACTAGACTGAGTAAGAGCAAAGCAGAGGTAGAAATGTTACCTTGTTCATTGCAAAAGTAAATGCTCCTGTGAACCAATGGAAGGTGACCTGTACTTATAATAAAATTCCCCACTATTTCACCAGTCTTTGTTCATATTCTCCAATTTTTGATTTTAAAAGTGATTTTAAAAGACTTTAAGAATAAAATTTTGTGCATTAATTAAGATCAGAATAGTTACTTTAAAATATTGATTATCAGAATAAAGATGACATAGTGAGCCTGAATAGTTAAGGATTGTTCAAACAGAGCTGCTAAAAAGCTTTCCTCTCCCACTCTCCTTACATCTGCAACATATGAGCAGATGTCTAATTTACTGGTATGATTAACTTTTTCCTTCTGTGCTAGAGATTTTACTAGTAATATATATATAGAAATGAAAATTAATAAATGTGCTATATTTTCCCCCCTCTAAAAATACTGTCTTATATTTAAATAAACAGTCTGAAATGCACAATTTTAGCAGGAAGTCTGTATTCAGCACTATAAAAATCAGGCCAACCCCTTCAGCATCCTATATTTTGGTAAAGCTTTGCATATTTTAAATTGCTCACTTTTATTTCACTAATGGGGGTGAATACTAAAAATCCAGCAAACCCAAACCATTCAATTTTTGACAATCATCCCCACATATTTGCCTCCATCACTCTTAAACAAAAAGAACCCAATACAGGCAACAGACAATGAATTTTGTTAAACATACTCTACGTTTTCACACACCGACAGACAAGTTATTCAGAGAGAACAGGGAAGTATCAGTTTTTTGTCCACTGAGGATGTTTTATGCCATGTTATGAATTGAGAGTTCTTGTTTTCCAAAGCCTCTGTGCTTTGTAATGTAAATGCACCAATGAAAGCGACGTCTCAGGACTGCAGATGAATTACATTACATGAGTGAGAATAACTACTGCTGCTCTAACAAATGAATTTGCTGAGCTCGGCACAATTTATATAATGATAAATATAAGCAGCTGGTGCAGGTGTTCCCAGACCCTACTTTACAATTTCAATTTTCCTAAATTTTTTGCCTAATATCTTGCATAGTCACATGCAATGAGAAGATATGAGTAAGACTGTGTGTTCTCAAGGAGCCAGCTGATGTGAAAAGTTGTAAGTATCAGAAAATTATGGAAATTTTCCACTGAAACCTGATTATTTCTAATTATTGTCATAATTATTACTATTATTAATATAGAAATTGAGAGATTATAAGGCTTTGCTATGACAAGAATAAAAGATATACCTTTAGAAATGTAAACATTGATTATGTAAATGAAAAGGAGTAATGTGTAAAAAGAAATTCCTACACTAAGAAATAGCAAAGTTGATATTGTTTAAATACCAGTGGCTCAAGACCAGTGCTGTTTGCATCATTAAATACAGCCATATTCAGAGGGTCAATTTATACACATGGGGAAAATAAAACAGGAAAAAAATAACACAATAAATCCCTAAACTTATTTGTAACTGAATTTTTAAAGCATTTCACTTATTTGTGCATATAATTTTGAAGTACAGTTGATTAATATTTTATATTCTTTCTACATTAGAAAGAGAGACAGGGATCTATATATCAGTGCCTGACAAAGAGAAATTACTAATTCAGTCTTCTTCCTGGCCTTCTCATAATAGAGCTCTCCACTGGCATGCACATGAAAAGAATGCACAAGCCCAGTGACTGTCAAGATAATTCATTTAAGTCTTAACTACAAATAGTCATACTTTATCACAGGCTAATTCAGAAGCTAACTTTAATATTCCATTCAAGAAACAGGTTTTTTTTTTCAGTTGTTAGAAGTGCCAGATAAATTATATGCCTAGATCTACACACAGCAAAAATTAAAACAAAACAACAAAACAAAAACCCAAAACAAACAAAAAAACCAAAAACCAAACTGGTTTTTAGCAGATTCTCAGAAGATTCTTTTCTATTTACTACAAAGAATACAACTTAATTTTTATCTGTTTCAGACTACTTCAGTGGTGGAAGCACTACTCTACTTTTCTATCCCCTCTTAGCAGAATTCATATATCTATGTGGAATGATTTTCTGTTTTCATTTTCTTTGTCCCGCTTACCAAATATATTTTCTATCATCTTCTATTTTATCTTCTATTGCAAAATGTCATCATAGATCCCACATGTCTATCTATATATAGACATCTGCAGGCAAAATGCAATGAATTTGTAATGCTTGATAATAGGAATGTTTCAGAGAGGCTGCTTGGTTTTGACATAGCCTTGACAACTGCAAATGCTGCTGATGAAAACCTGCTTGGTTTCCTTCGAGCTCATGTGGCTGAACTTTTGGTACATCACTTCATAAGCATTAGTTTTCACTAGAAACTAAAAGGAAAATATTTATATGAGATATAGGAAGAAGCACGAGGAGGCAGAAGAAACGTGGGTGGAATACTGGTCATGGGCAATACAATGCAACCAGAAAAGGAAGAAAGAAAAAGAAATGGGGAAAACAGTGATCAGGCATGAAGGTAACAAACTTAACTTTCTGTTTGTCAATGTCAGACAACATCCAAGGCAGGGGAAGAAGGGTGATAAAGTTTTGCAAAGGTGCAAGTATTTCCCAGGAGTTATGACACAGATGTTAGTTACCGTTGTATTTGAACCTGTGTTTTAAACTCAGAGCTGAGCCTGTCCAAGCTTAACAGTTAGCTCTGAGCTAAACCAAAACACAACATAAAAACACATGCAAACTAAATTCAAGGAAGCCTGTAAGCTGCTCCAAATTAAGTCCTCAGATGTTTATCTTTTTAAGTACATATTCTTTTAATATGAGAATGTCTGTTTATGACATTTATTGATGTATACCTTCATTATTGGGAAGTTATAATTTCCTCTAAAGAAAAATTAAGTCAATTTGAGTTTCATCTATAATAAAACTGGCCTATTAATCTAATTTTTAATTGTATAAGAAATTATAACTGTGTTTGACTATGCATATGATGGTTATTTACTCTTTTACAAAAAGCTCTTTTCATATTGTCAACTTTTTCGCCTACTTGAGGGAAGAAGGGATGTAGAAGCATAGACACTACGTTATTTGCCCTGATATTTTTCTTTTTATGGGCATATCTCATGTACATTCAAGAGTTTTACTGACAGCATTTCCGTCTGATTCTGCAAGTAGTGAAAAGAGTGGAGTGCAAATAATTCCATCGTCACTATATTTTTTTAAAGTCACATAAAAATTGTTCCTTCCCAACATTCTTTGAGAGAAGGAAAAAAAGGATTTCCTTTTTGTTTTTCTTCTAATGGTGGTTTTTCAGCTTCCTTATACATCCAATTCCCTGTAGATAACAGCCTTGTAAATTGAAGTCTAGCTGAAATGGAGAGACAGAATGGTTTCCTCTCTTAGGAAGTAAAAAACTTTATTTCTTAAGGATTTGAGGGGTTTGCTGGTAGTTTGGGGTTGGTTTTGTTTTTTAGTTTTTTTTTATTTTTTTTGCACTTCACACATATTAACGTTAAATTACCTAATGTAGAAGCATTCTAACTATAGGTCCTTTTTGATGATAAGAGTTAATGGATATTATTCAGCCATTTTACTCAGTAATTAGATTTGGAGTTCACTAATTTAAATAGTCACTGCAGTAATCTCTCTGTAGCAATTTATGCAGTGCTGTTACATTAAATTCATGGATATGGAGCATGTAAATATTGCAGTTGGATCAGACTGTACTTAAGAAGCTTCAGGAGGTGAGGTTGGTCATTTGAATATAAAAAACTATGAGAATTAACAAACTTTTAATATGTTTATTTTTTAATTAATAAACATTACTTGCACAATTGTTTTAGTTCCTCTCCACAAAACTATCCTATTATGTAGTCAGCAGTACTTCCAAACGAAATGTTTTGTTCTACAACCAGAATGCTGCTTGCAAACATCACATCTGTCCCCAGCAGAGGGTATTTCAGGATAAAATAAATTTGCATTTTTAAAAATCAAGGTGATTTTGACATGATATGCTATACCAAGAGCAAACACATTTTAGAATCAACTGTCCCCAGTCCATTGCCAGCCCAAAGTCTTTGATTACTTTTATATATGGTTCCAATCAAGAGTCATAAACAGATACAAATTTTACTATTTATAGGTGTAGGTTTTTATGTCTTGCAGCTCCAGCTGCACTAGAAAAGTTTGGAAGAAATGTTTAACATGGCTGGAGATGGACTTAAATGTGGAGCAACTAAAATGAAAATCCAAACAGCTGGCTGAAAAATAATTTAAAATGTTGGAGAACTAGGATCTCAGCAATGGATACAATCTGAAGTACAAAGTATGCAGAAATATATGATTCCCGTCTAGAAAGCAAATATATTTGAGAGAAGAGGAGAAAGATTTTTGATTACTTGGGAGTACAGATTAAGTGAACCACACTGCAGGCTTCCAGTAAGAAGAATGGTCTCACTCTTTCCTGCCATCCTGGCATAACTGTCCATCTGTCTCAGCTTGAATGCAGCAATGCTGCACCTGCTCTTTGAACCAACTGAAATTACACAGGTAGAAAAGGATTATAATTATTTTAAAAAGACAGGTGTAAGAACCAGAAGAGATGGGAGGAAACACTTGGGAACATGCTGCTGGAGAGGAGGATGGCAGAGAAGGACTGTTCCTTTTGGTTGCATCCTGTTTTACAACAAAATCTCACCTTTACTGTTAGCAGAACAAGCATGGTGGTTTTTCTTTCTAGCTTTTATTTGTCTTTTGTAAACATTTTCAGCTGTTTCCTATTTGGGCACTATGGATACTTTACATTGTGCTATTATCTAAAATTAATCAATATTTATCTTCTTCTCGCCCATGCATTTCCCTTGTTCTCCAGTACATAAGGCTACACCTCACTCAGTAAGGCAGTCCCCACTGTCATTTCTCTTAGCAGCCTACAAATTGTCAAGCTCAGGTTGTCACTATCACACCCAAAGTTTGAGGAAATCTCTATGCATCACCACTTAACTACACTGTTAAATCCTTTTCTATATACCCTCTGTCAATATTTCTGTGTCTGGTTGGACATTGCCTAGTCCTTGAAAAGTTATTGTTTGAAAAAACTCTTCTGCTTCATACCAGTTGCACTTGTTTTGATCCCTATAACTACGCGGAGGGAGGTTGCAGTGACATGGGAGTTGGTATCTTCTCTCAAGTAAGAAGTGATAGGAGAGGATAAACTGCCTCTAGTTGTGCCAGGGGAGTTTCAGACTCGATAATAGGAAAAAATTCCTCACCAGGGAGGTTGTCAAGCTCTGGAACAGGCTGCCCAGGGACTGAGTCACCATCCCTGGAGCTATTTGAAAGACACATACATGTGGCCCTTAGGGACATGGTTTAGCAATGGACATGGCAGTGGTGTGTTAACAATTGTACTCCATGTTTGTAAAAGTCTCTTCCAGCCTAAATGGTTCTATGATTCACAAATTTATCCACAAAGGTCTCTTTCTGTTATCATTTAAAGGCTTCCAAAAGCTCTCCCTGACCATATTTTCTTAAAACAGTGTTTGTGTTTGACATTTCCCATAGACTGCCAGCAGGCAGGAAGCATTTTTGTGCTTCCTGAACACTTGGATAACATTTTGCAGATTGTGGATTCCACCTGTAGCTAAAAATACGACAGCAGAGAATCTCCCCCTTTTCCCAAATGGAAAATATCTTGTATACTACATTAGGAGTGTGTCTCTTCCTGTGATCTTTGAAGAAACCTATGATTTTTTTCTAATGGAGTCTCTACTATATTATTCAGCACCCAGTATTTACAATCTCCAGTATGTTTCACATCATATGCATGCTGCAGGATGCAAATATACAGTTCTATAATAAAACCTGCATTACCCAACTAGTCAGGGCATATTGAGTAGACACTTTGCTGAAGATATTATTTTAATAGAATTGTTTTAGAACTTTAGTCAGGTAATAAATATGCAAAATGCCTACAACTCTGGCATCTGGAGTCAAATGAGGATCATTACAGGCCTGAAAAATATACAGCCCTTACTGTGACATTTCCATGGCTTCAGTAGCTGACTACCAGTGGCCCATAAAGAGCATCCTTTAGCCCCACGTTAACAGAGACTACCTGAGAGATCATTTATGTCACTTAGTGCTGGCTGAAACCTTATCTATTACTCTCTAACTTCTTTTCCCAAACCTGCAGTTCTTCAGCTCCATTTGTTTCCCCTTCCCTACATATCACTCAAATCAGTTTGACATTTTCAGCAACTACAAAAGCTGCAGTATAAAAGTATGAAATGTATATGAAGTATCTCACAATACACATTTTAAATATGTGCTGTACCCCTGTTTTCCCAGGAAGTCCAAGCAATTTCTTTGCTAAATTCTACACAGATATCTAAAACCATTTGTCTATTTCTTCATTTTTCAGAAATATAGTAATAATAATAAGGAAAGCAGACTTCTCTACATTACCTAAAGATCTTAAAGGGAGTTTAAATACATGCTCTAATTAACAGTAGTCTAACATTTTGGACTACTGTTATAAATTGTTTAGTCTTTGTTTGGTTGTTTGTTTGTTTGTTTGTTTGTTTTGGAGAGCAGTTTTCCCCCCTGTTTTTAATTTCAGTCACAAAGCATGAGAATCCTGTTCTTGAACCCAGATGCAGAGTTCCAGTTTTCAGACACTGTCTCCAAGGAATCCCATGTAGCCTCCAGCTGCTGCTTGTAAAAGTCTCTCACCCGTAATCTCTATACATCTACCAGCCCTGTATGGCTGCCTCAAACACTCAAAAGTGTATGAAATGGCAAAAAGTGCCAGATTTGGGAGAAATTAGGTTACCCTTTTATGAGATCTGTCTGAAAAGTTGAATAAGTGAAGCCTTGAGACTCAGAGAGTCTTTTGAGAGTCAACTGAAAAAGATTCATGGAGAGTAAATTTTTTATAACTAAATAAAAAAGAAGCATTTTAGAATCATTCTAAATAGCCCTATACATGGGAATTTTAGGGTGCCCTCACTACAAGTACACCAAAAGATTTGCCCTCCATTTCACCCAGGTGTGCAATACTGTGAATGTGTTTCCATGTGCTCAGGTGAGACAGACATACAAACTTTCTTTTCTGAAAGAGGAAGTATTGCACCACAGTGTGTATGCTGCTTACAGATACCCTGGAAGAATACACAGAACAGATTCCAGATTTCTTGGCTTTCCTTGATTTTGTGACATGACTGCCTTACTTTTCCAGACCATTTGTGGAGGTTTTATAAAAGTACCACAGACATCAAGTCCTGCTCACTCTTGGTGAAACATCCAAATTGTGAAAGTGAGAGAGTAGGAAATTCTGGAAAGATATTTCTCTGAATGACAAATCCTTGGAGGGCCTCTGTCAAAGGGCCAATAAAAATTAACACATTGAAAATAAGATAGAAACGAACATACAGTATCGTAATGGAACGTCCTCTTTGAAGTTGCACAGTTAAGAACCTTGTAAATTCAGTGTGGTCCCCTTGGTAGGAATTCTAGCAAAGAAAAAGCTAGAATTTTCAGTTTTCAGCTTCATTTTTCTTCTTTTCTTAACAGGGTCACAAGTTAATCTCCTCTAGGTTACCAGTGAGCAGAGAAAGGGATTATGAAAGTTACTCTACACAACACACAAGGTTAATACACAGTGCAGTGTAGTCAGACAATATATTCTTACTTGGAGCTTTTTCAGTAATAAGATGTTATCCCTTACTTCTCTCTGCCACAGGCTTTAGGGGAGATGTTTGGCATCTCAGCTACAGTTAGGACACTAAGTGATTTATATGAATAGGGCATTTTCTGCAGACCAGCGAATAATTAATTATTTGTCCCTTGAAGGATTTGGGCAGCAACGATGTCAACACTGAAGCTTCCAAGGCAGGAAGATTGTCTACCCAAATTAGCCATCAGACATTCACTAAAATACCACAGTCCGAATTTTCATTAGAAAAAGATCAGTGTTATGAAAATCTAATTACCTTAAACAAAATATAAATTACTAGATCCTTTAGTAATGCAGTAGAGTAGCACTGCACTGGTATATGAGATTTTATATACAAGCTGAGGAGACAGCTGAACACTTCTGAGCTTGTCTGGGGCAGGTTTCTGAAACTGTCCTCTAAAGCACACCCCTCACTACCAAAATATGTTACTTTTCTTTATCATGTATTGGGTCTCTAAATCTCACACAAAATGTTACCTTACTGTTTTAGGAAAATAACTGAAGTGAAAGAAGTTTAAATTTCTATGATTACACCTTTTATTATTTTTTCTCCCTTAAAAGGCTTTTGTTACAAAAACTTACTGTAGTGACCACTTAGCAGAAAAAAAAAAAAGTAGAATTTATTACTATTATGATATTATTTAGTTCCATCACACAATGCTGCATCTTTTTTCAAGTGAAACATTGTCTTTGAACTGTTACTTAGCTTTTATGCTGTTATTTCAGTTATTGCTTTAGAATTTTATGTATTTGACCTAGGTTCTGCATTTTCTGTCATAAAAAACATGCACTGAATATTTTTGGGGGGTTAAGTCAGTTAATTTGAATGTAATTAATTCCAGTTTATGACTGTTCATGTAATTTGATATTTTAAATGAGGTTTCAATTGAATTGCAGGTCCTTTGGGAAGATGGACTTCAAAACTGTCATTTTCAGAATGTCTGTGTTGGAAAAATATTCTTCGACTTGAAAGGAGTCAAGAGTCCATATCAATGGAATAAAATGCAAAGACTTCAACAGAATGTAATTACTCTATTTCACTGCTTTATTCTTTAGTATGTCTTTACTAGCCACAAATGAAAGCCAGGTTAAAAAAAAATCCTTAAACACGATAATTTCAATATTTATAGAGGAATCTTCCTTTCTAAAGTCACCTTTCCAAATTAATAACTCCAGAAGTAAATTATAAACAGTCAGTGCTGCAGTAGAATATAATTATCTAGGGGAAAAGAAAAAAAAAAATCTGGGAAAACAGGATTGCCAAAAAGTTTGAGTAAATGGCTTAATCTCTTTTACCAAACTAAATTCAAATTTCAATACATCCATCAGAAAGTGAGTTTCTTCCATTATATTCTGAACCTGAAATTGTATGAGAAGCCTTATTTTCCCTAGATCGGCACACTGACCTAAATATATCTGAGGAAAACCCAAGGGATTTAGTGACAGCAAGATGTCACATAAATGAAAATGACAACTTGCAACTTAGAATTCTAAGAGGAAAGTATGAACATTTCACCTTTCCCTGTAATCCCTTGAGATTCAATAAGTATGATTTTGCCCCTAAAATAACTGAGTTAGAGCATATGAAGTTAAATCTCACCCACTATAATTAACTCTTATAGCCACAAAAACTTGACATAATGAAATTAAGTAACATGACAGCTAAATAATTGTTGTTTTGATGTAACCCAAATGTTCCAAATAGTGAAGGTTTTGATTGGAAGAACAACATCCTTCTCCTACAGCTATTAAAAGAATATTATAGAAATCTCCAAGACTATAGGGTGAGAAAAAATGCTGGAATCTTTAATTTGAAAACATGCTTCCTCATTAATCATAAAATCACAGAATCATTTAAATTTAAAAAGACCTCTTAGATCATTGTATCCAGCCATTAACCCAACACTGCCAAGCCCCCCAGGCACTGTGTATACATCTTTAAATGCCTCCAGGAGTAATGACTCAGCCACTTCAAAGACACAAAGGAATAATTGGAAGCCATACCAATTGCTGGGTCAGACTTTTTCTGCTGAGGCTGAATCCTCTGCCCCTTGGCATTGCTTCATGCTACAAGACCCAGTGACATTCTTAGACAGAGTAAGCAAGAGATAAAGGGCCCTTGAATTAGCATAAATGACACAGAAGCATATCTGTTGAGGGCATGGAACAAAATTCTTGCAGATTCACATAAATATTGTTACCAGTACCACATTTGTGTTTCTCTGTTGGACTGGAAGGATACCTCACACTCATTGGGCACTGCATCTTCTCCACAACATGATGGAGGAAATTTGGTCCTCATAGCAGAGAAAAAATCATTTTCTTAATGAATTTGGACAGTTATTTTGTTAAATGCCCTGGCACCTACACTAAAGGCTGCTCTTTAAAATCCTGTAAATTAACAACAGTAATCTTTAATAAGGAACACAAGACTATTTCAACCACTGACTTTGTTACAAATGAAGCACTTAACAACAAAAGTTCAAGAAATCCTATTATCTTATAGTTGAGCCATGTTCCAAACAAACAAAAAAAAATACACTGGACTTATTGGATTTTAAGAAGAATAAGTCTGTTGCAAAAATCTGAGAATCAAATACTTTTCCTAATGTAAAATCACTGATAATTGGAAGCAGGATCAAAATAGAAACTAAGCAACAATGAAATTTTTTTTCAAGATTGATTCCTCACACTATACACTCATGCACAGTATTGTGCTCTATAAATTAAATCTGTAGTCAAGGACGTATTATACTAGAACTATGCCCATTCTCATGTATATAAGAATTAGATTAAGATTGCAAAGAAAGATTAATACAATTTAAAAAAATGTAGGCATTCATTACAGTAATTTAGAAGTGTACAGAGAAAGAGATATTTTATACCATAGTGTACTGTACTTTGCATTTAATGTATATTAAAAATTCCAAGGAGGACATCTTTTATGAAATCTATGCCCCCAGATATATTATATTAACTGTGAATAAAAAGATAAACCACCTTATCATGTGTGTTAAAATCACCTTCAATACACATGTACTACATCATGCAATAGCATGAAATTACATCTTTATTGCTATTGAAAAAACCTAAAATTAATCAATCTTACATTATACTTTATGGCCTACAATTCTGTTCTTTTTAAGACAGTACTATGGAGATCTCACCAGTTTGTTAACTAAAATCATTTGTAGTTATCATATAACTTTCAGTTATTTTTTAACATATTTTACTTGGAAATATTTGTGGCACCAATGAACTATGTGTTGTCAGATGGCACATTTTTCATGATACACTGATATATTGAAATGCTAAATTTGAAGTCTGTATCTTACTCATTTTTGTCTGAAACTGAAGAAATTAAGGAGTTGTGCTCTGAACAATTTTCAATTTGTGTGGCCTTGAGACAAACATCATCATGGAAGCGACACAAGCACTTTGAGGTGCCATTCTGAATTTCTAGTTAGAGTTGACTACAAGGTCAGAAGTTACTGCAAGGAAAGAATTCTTTTAACAGAATAGCTAATGATATAACTTCTGACTGATGACTTATGCCTAGATCTTGAGAGGATAACTGATAAATCTATAAGGACAAACTTTGACAAGTCAGTCAAAAAGTCAACAGTGATTCTACTTGACACCATTTCAGGCAAAATGTTGATATCAAGGGTCGACTCCTTGTAACACTTTGCATTTCCTTAAGTATTGCCTGTTCCTCCTTTTGGCTCTTCTCAGACTACAGACTTTCTTTCTCTCCAGAGTTGATTGAATAGAGAGAAATAGCACTAATTCTGAGGCACACAGAATGTAAGAAGGCTTTATTTTTCCCCCTTCCCCTGAAGACGTGAACGATAACTTCTTAAACAAGAATGCATTAAAATGTAACAGCCTTATTGAAAAGAAATGCCTGATAGTTAAATTCTACTTATTCAGTTGGAATAAAAACCACCAAACAACAAAACCCAATGTGTTTTAAATGCCATCTTTCATTGTACTCACTAGTTTCTACTTTGTAGCTCTTCTTAGTTCCGAATATATTTGCATGTGCATACATTTTACATTCACATCTACACAGCAATTTACCTTTGAGATAAAACTGCATTCTTGTAAAATATAGGAGTAACAGAAGGCAATAATGATGTAACAGTGAACTTATTTTCAATACCACTTATTTATTCAGGTTTTGTAGCTTAGGGATTTACAAAGCCCCTGTTAGTAAATAATTCATGATTCTCATTAGAATTCTTTTTCTTTTTTTTTTTGTACTGTAGGCAAAAAATATAATTTGCAGTTTGCAAACAATGGATAAAGATAAAGTTTTGACTGGTGCTGTGACATTCTTTGCCTTTTTTTAGTCTTGTGCTACAAGTGTAACAAGGGTGACACCTGACTATTCCCTGAAAGAATATATTGTTGAGCTTTCTTTAATAACAGCCATACAAAATGCCAGTGTTATACAGGAGATACCATTGTGTGTATTTTGTCTATTTACATTTCACATAGTACACGTTTTCCTAAAAGAAATTATCTCCTGATGCTAATAATATACATAATTTCAGAAAAATCTGAATACTAAGGATAGGAATAAGTAGAAAATGATGCAAGAATCAGCATGGGGCTAATAAAGGCAGTTTATAGCAATTATACTGACATAGTATCTCTTTGTGTAATCAGATAATGCTCTTTTGGAGAAAAGAAAGACAGTAGATTTCACTTACCTGGAGTTCAAGAGACATTATTATGCTATGCCACCAGAAACCAACAGTGTACACATTGGGAAAACTTTGATTAGTGCACTAGGAATGACAAAAATTGAAAAATGTAGCAGGACTATTCTGATTTATTTCAAGATCAAAATTGAAATTGTTCTGATTAGATACTTTCCTTATGATGATTACCCAAGTAATAAGAGCACATGGATGAAATGTATTTGACACTAAGTTGTTAGAAACAGAAAGAAGGAGTTAGAATGCCAGTCTTGAGGGAACTGCCCAATCTGCATCACTAGAGTCACAAAAATAGAACTCACAGTATACTGCAATTTCTGTCATAGTGACAAAACTGAAGAGAAAATAAGCAGAACAAAGCATAGCTGCATATAGAAAACAAACCAATCTCAGCCCTGAGTATACTGAAAAAGAATTCAACAAAACACTTTCCTGCTCTGAGGGGAGAAAATTTAATAATAGTGCTGATAACATATTCATTGAGATAAAGTTGAATGCAACTTATATTGCTACTGCTTGTATATTTTGAAGTAAAGCAATAGTTTATTCAGAATGAATAAGCAGATGCAATCAGTTTCATGAAAAGCCACTGGTTTTCTGCTCTGCTCAAAGATTTAAACATAGCTTAAACATAAGTCATGGAAAATTGGTTTGTACTTACATTTTTAATAATATATGATTTATCACCAACTGGATTTTGTGTATGTGTATGCAGTTGGGGTTGTTTTTTTCCTTCCTGTGAGCATCAAGACATTACTGGTGGTCTTAGCAGTGCAAGCAGAATATAAAATATTCTAGGTATCTTTTTTTTTAATGCAGACAAACATCCATCCATGCAAACATACTCAGGACTGGTCACCTTAAAGCTACTTGTTTCCTTTAGAAATGACAGATTTTTTAAATTATTTATTATTATTATCATTTTATTATTTTATTTTAAGAAAAGCAATATAAACAGGCTTAAAACCCCAAAACCACAAACTACAATATTTGAACCCAAGAAAGTTATGGTAATATTTCCAAGGTGGAAATATTTTAAAAGGCATTAATACAAGTATGTGCTTAGAGCCCACTGAAAGCAGTGATGTAGAAAATGTGTGTGGACAGAAATATGAGGAAGGACACATTAAGGACGGGGACTGCATGTACATTTTTCCTGGAGACTCCAGCACCTCATCATCTAAGGTGTCACAACCCAAACCAAGACAAGAGACCCATGGTGTTCACACCTCCCCTGCCTCCAGTTTGTGTATGCAATCTCCTGAAAACATGGCATAAACCAGCCTGCTCTCTTTTTAGTATTTAGCTTATATATATGTAATATTGATGGGGCAATCCTTGGTAAGTATAGAGCAATGCACGCGGACAATGAATTTGTGAGGTTATTCAACAAATCTTTCAGTGCAGTAAGACATGGCAGCAAAATAAAAATATAGCCACACTGTTAGTACTTAATAATGTCCACAATATTGATTTCTGACCACTGTCAACATTTCAGTAGGCTGCCAACAGAATTAATTAGGGAAAGAATACACTGAAAGGAAGACAAAAATCTCGAAAATGTTAGAATGAAAATTGAACAGGAGGATAACAAAAGTGCATGTCTGAATGAGGGGATGGAGGTTGTCTCACTACAGGAATTTTGCATAAAGTGGATATTTTAAGTCAAATTGCAGGAAGAAATGGATGAAAAAAGTAAGAATTGACCTGCAATGGTTTTAGAGGGTTCTTAGGCTATGTTACTGCTTAAAAATAGCTAAAGAAGGAAAAATTAACAATGCTGCCTTGACTAAAACTTTTTCTCTTCACGGTTTCTTGGGAGTACTTAGTAAAAATGCTGTTCAACAGCATAATACTATATAACAGTTTGATTATTTTTACAAATCCTGAAATTAAATCTGCCTCAAGTAACAGTGAAACTCTCAGTTTATACTCTTCTCCATTCTGACTGAAAGACAGAAAGACAAGAAAAAGCAAAGGAGAAAATTATAAGCAGGAGAAAGATGAAATGAAGATTCAGTTTAGCTTTTCATTTTGATTAACCTGTAGACTGGAGCTCAAATGCTCTGCTAGAATTTATAGGAGTTTGAAAGATAGATAAATCTTTGCACTTTATTTAGCTGAAATACTGAATCCAGTTTCAAACACTGAGCCTCAAGAAAGATGAAGTGCTGCAACCCTAGTGAAGAGGAAGCAGAAAAGAAGAAAAGATCAGAGACCTAGAAAACATAACCCATGTTCTACAAGAGAAAAGAGGAAGAAATAGGTTTAAGTACATAAAGGATCATTGGGAAAAGATGGGAATAATCTGCATAAAACGTTAACAGACTTTTAAACTTGGCAAGAAAGTTTCATATTAGGTATTAGGAAAAAACTTCAACCTCTGAGCTAGCAAAGCTGTAGAGGTGATTGGAAAGGCTGTGATCTGCTCAAAGAGAAAGATAAAAGCCTGTGAGAAAAGACAGATTCAGTGATGCTGTGGCGAGGAGTAAAGGAATTGGATTAACTTTTAGGATCCCATCCAGATCCTAAATTTTTTTTATGTTTCAGGCAAGTTAAGAGACACCAAAAACAATTAATCAAATTTAAAAATTAAGAAATCTTCACTATAACTTAAATCTTGGATGCATACAGAATTTTCAAAATATAATTAGCCATTTTAAAACACTTTTATATGTATATTAATACAAACCCAGTGCATTTACATTGATGGAAAAGAAATAGGGAATCAATTCTAATTTTATTTTATTATATAAAAATTTGCACTACACTAAGTCGGCATTAATATAAAATTTTAGGCATTTTTTAAACAAAACCAGGCTGCAATAGCCCCACTACAGTCATCATTTCTTACAATCTACTTGGATTTGTTCGTGATTTTCATCTTCAACATGACAGACTTCAAGGGCTTTTTGTGTCATTAAATGCTGTAGGGATAATTGACACTAACTATAAATTCTAAGAAAAAGTAGTGAGCTTTACCACAACAGTGGAGCTATTCCTTCTTTACTATATCTGTTTACTAAAAAGGAAATCAGAGTCAGAGAGAAAATATCAATTTATAAGTTTTTCTAAAAATGTATATTTTACCACTTAACTTAGACCCACTATCATATATTTGATTCTCACTTGTCAGGTAGCTGTAGAAAGGCTTCAATAGACATTTGTCAAAAATTTGAAATTGTCAAAAATTTGAAATTCTGAGAACCAAGTTTTATCAAAAGCTTGAGAGATCGTAAGTCCAACTTTGCATCTTCTAAAAAGCAAAACCTTACTTCTCCACACTCATGAAAGATTATATTTTTAGAGGCGCATTTTCGAAGATAATTATTTTACTGTTCTACTATCCCACAGCAAAAAGCAACAGGCACTGCTCTCAGTCCAGAACATCAGCCTGGGACATGAAACATTTCCTTGTCCTCAGGTCTAAATCTTTGTCTCTGCTGTGAAGTAACATAATGTTGATATAAACCCTCAGTCCATATCTTCCTTCTGATATCCTGACTTCTACACAAAATAAGCCATGTAACATTCACCAGAATAGGTTCAATTTCTGAGTCAATCCCCTAATCTGGGCAATTGTGATTTAGGATTTGAGAGACTCACTAAGAACTGCACCAACTCCCAAACAGAAATACTGTAACCACTGACTGACAGTTAAAAAAGCATGGGTAACAGTAGGAGAAAATAATAAATATTCACATATTATTTCGAGCTATCAAATATAATATCCTTTTTTAAATTAAAAATGTGTGGATTTTTTTTCTTCATGTATAAAGCCCATATTCATTTTGCAAAGCACTAAATCTTCATTCTAGTCCATTTCTCCATAGCAATCTGTAGAGCAATTCCTTATATACTCATGTGTTCCTTGGCAGGATAAGACTCTTTCCATTACAAAAATTACTGACCTAAATCACATTAAAATCCTCTTCCTCTTTTTGTTAGGTATTTATGCAAAAGAAGCTGAACATTCTCTGGTGTCTTGTAGGCCTGTTTTGTTGCTGCTTCTACCTTTCAAAGAAGCATTACAAAACACGGTCTCCAAAATTTTTCCTTTTACTGTTCAAAGTCTGAATCATGATTAACCTTGCCTTTGAAGTACAAGGCACATTTACAATAAAAGACATGAAGCCATTAAAGAAAAGAAAAAGTTCTCTTTTTAAGGTGAAAAAGAAAATACTACCATCTCCCTATGTTATCATCCATTTTTCTGTCAAGTACTTGCGTTTGTCAAGTACTCTCAAGATTTTGTAGGATTCCAGAAAAGGCATCAAATACTATTTCTGTTTTAATCATGAAGAAAAGTGGGAATAGGGAAGTAAACTGATTTGTTTTAGGCTACACAGCAAAATGTAGAGCTAGGTTTAAAACTCAAAGCAGCTGGCTGGAGTTACTGGGAAAAATAAATCATCAGAACAGTAAATTTAACAAAACTGGACATTTCCTATGGTTAAGGAGTGATTTCAATTAATTTCTTGCTGGAATAGCCTGACATTTTCTTTTAAAACTATCCTGTGTCACGGAATCATAAAACAGCACAGATTAGAAGGGACTTCAAAAAATCCAATCTTCCATGGGAAAGGGAGACTTGATTAGATTATCAAGCACCCTGTCCTATCCCAGCTTGAAAACCTACCAATGGGGACTCTACCATGTCTCTGAGACTCTGTTGCAGTAAATGATTCATTTTACTGTAATATAGTCTCTCCCTTATGTTGAAATGATGTCCTGTTTCATCTTTTTTAATTAGTAAATATGCCTTTGCTCATTCCAAGCATGCTTTTTCAAATAAGTTAAAATGCATGTTATTTTAATTAGGGAATATGTACAAACATTTGAAATGAAATATAATTATTCAACACTTCACAACAAAGGAGTTTTTTCATCCTTATTCAGCAAAAGCAAAAATTTTAAGTCCTAAATTCTCACAAAAGAGGAAAATTGCTTGTTTAATGTTTGTAGCCAGCGGTTGATATGAGTTTAGGCCTACATACTTTTAAACACTTAGACATGAGTCCACATTTTTGGTTACAAAAAGGAACTAGAAAAACTTTCAATTGAGGTTGCTCTTTGAAGCAGCTGCATTGTTTGGTACATGTATGTTTGCCACATTCCGTGGGCTTGCTGCCATGATGGTCTCTCTTTGGTGAGAAGCAGTCTGTTAGAATACTAAGGAGTTTGGAAAAGCTTAATATACTTTTTGGAACACAGAAATGCAAAAGATTTTCCAATACAGTTTGTGTATTAATGTTCTGCCACACAAACCCATCCTTTACAAGTGGGAAGTTGAGTACAAACCAAATGTTTCAGTCATGCAAAATGACTTTTTTTCCCTTATTAAAGCATCATAGAAAGGCTTGGATTGGAAGGCACCTTAAAGATCATCTAGTTCCTGTACCTTTCACTAGATCAGGTTTCTCAGGGCTGCCTCCAGCCTTGAACACTTCCAGGAATGTAGAATCCACAGCTTCTCTGGGCAACCTGCTTCAGTGCCTCACCATTTGAACAGTAAAGAATTTATTTCTTACAGTAAAGAATTTATTCCTTATTCCTTATTCCTTTCTAATCTAATCCTACTCTCAGTCCGAAGCCATTCTCCCTTGTCCTGTCACTACATACTGCTGCAAAAAGTCTCTCTCCATCTTTCTTGTAGGCTCCATTCAGGAACTGGAAGGTTACCCCAAAGCCTTCTCTTTCCTAGGATGAACAATCCCAATTCTCTCAGCCTTTCCTTATCTATATTTGACATGTCCTAGTGCTTCAATTGTATACCAAAATTGAACTTTAGCTGTGCTAAGATAATTACAAATATAGCTGCATTTAAACAACAATATAAACTATATTGTTGTTCCTTTTGGCTAAGAAGGAATAAGTTTGGAAAACATATTTTATGGGTTTAATGGTTTTAAAATGGTTTTTTAATGGTTGCAGTATAATTATACATTTGGTAGCCACATTTCTTCAGTCAAAACTAGTAGTGTCAGTCACAGACATTCATTCTGCTATGGATTTCCAGTTGTAAGTCACATCCGGTAAGTGAAGCTGCTCACAGACAGAATGGTTAAATCCTGAAAGAAAAGTGCCACAAGGCTCCTAGATCAACTTGGAACAAACATGGCAAAGATAAACAGGATATAAACAATACTGCTAAAGAGTGTTGCCTAAAGTTGCTGTGTTTTCTGTATCAGGACTTGAAAAGTTGATTCCTCAGAAAAGAGCTATGGTTTGCATATCAAAAGCAAGGAAAACATTTCTCAGAATTTCTCATTGCATAAAGATGCTCAATTTGATATAAAATTCCATAAGCATTTTAAAGCAGTCACTACAATACAAAGTGCCATTAAAACAAACCACAAAGAATATCTTTAATAATCCACTCTTTATCAGAAGAAAGTCAGCTATTTTGAAAAAAATCCAAACCAAACCAACAAACCACAAAGGAAAACACATAAGAGGATGTAGATGTTTAAAGATGACTACGTGAGAGAGATGTTCATGCATATAACACATTTCCATGCATATAAAATGAGATTAATGGTATAACCGAGTGCATCGACAGCACAGCAACAAGAGCAAAGTGCAACTATGTATCCCCTCTGCCATTTGTAGTTTTTTCAAAACTCACCTGAAGCACATGGGTTTGTTTCTAACATACCTTCTGTAGCTAGTGGCTGGCACATTCCATTTCATTATGGCTGTGAATATTTACTGGTTTTAGAATGTGGTCAATATTTCCTTAAAATAGGACATATTTATATGCATAAATACATTCTAAATAAACATCTAACTTCCTCCAAGATAGGTCTGGAATTTTCAAAGGTTTTGCTTATAAGAGTGAATTAATTTTTTTTAGTATGTGGAAATGCCCTAGTATTCAGAAACAATAATTTATACAAGAGAACAGGTCTGCTCTTGAGGTTCAGGGAGACTCATGTTTTATCACATGGAAGATCTGAATATTTTGCGCTTGTGAAGATGTCTTCCCAGCTCCTGTTGTGCATATGTTCTATTTGCAAAACAAACATTTAAAGCCATCTGAGTAGGTACTGTGGGTTTTGGCAGTAATTAGAAGAGAATAAGAACATTTAATAGACCACTCTATCCAGAGAATTTAATTAGACTGTCACTCAAGACTTTTTGCAAGATCCCTCCAGTGGAGGTAAAACATTAGGGTTATGATCTGCTTTTTAAAGTCAAACTCCTGTGCAAGAACAAGACTAATTTACAAGGTCAGTTCAAAGTCAAGGCAAATGCTGAACACATGGGATACATAGATACATGTCTTTCAAGAAAGATATATTATTCCAGTAATGTTCTGATAATTTGGAACTTTAAATATATATTTGACTCTGGCACATTTGAATTCTAATCAATATTGTCTAATGCAGTTTGCATAATTCTTTATAATTATATTGCATATTATATATATATAGTATTATTGCATAATTCTTTATAATTATAGCTAAAGAAAAAACAAAAGTATATATTGTTCCAATTTTTCGGCCGAACAGTTCTGAGTAAATGATTTCAAAGAATGTCTTCATTGAAAAAGGCATTCTGAAAGTGGAGACTCTGCAGACTCCAGAGCCCTAGATCTACATTAAAATAATTGAGTCTGATTCTCTGTATAATATCTCTGATCAAATAATTGGCAAGAAAGCATTAGGATATTTATGATGCTGTCCTTGCTAATACCAATGTTGACATACAACAAAACAGATATGGTGCTGGTTGTCTTTTACTATTAAATCAGTCATTACACATGTTGGACCAGTTAATGACCATCTACTGCTGCAGACTGAAGTAAGCAAGCAGTTTCTCAGAAGTAAACAAGGGTAGACTTGTCTGAATTTACTGAAACATAAGTATTCTTCATAAAAAATAAAAATACTAGGGAAAAAATGGGTAAGACATAAAACTTTCCTTCAGATAACCATTAAATATAAATTATGCAAAGTTATCTTTGTCATAAGTTAACTGAAAAATTCTAAAAATTCACTTACTTCAATTATTTCTCTCAAATACACATCAGAGGTATCTTAATTCAAATGAATGTTTCAAATTTTTCACTATGATCTGCCAGTGTGTGTGTTTTTGAATTTTGGGCATGCATCTCAAATATCTTTTACCACAGCCTTGACCTCTGACCTGCAGTTCTGCTTTGATTAAATGTAGGCTAAACAAAAAAAAAAAGCCTCTACCTTGCAATTAATCCTTTTCTAGCTGTAAAATTCCTTGTGAGAATGCTAATTCATAAATGAAATAAAATGTAGCCTGCTACAAAATGATGTTTCAAAACTAAGAAAAAATTTATCAGAAAAGAAAAAACAAATGTGGAACTACAGCAGAGTTGCACAGGTAAGGATCCAGGTTCTGGGGATTTGTTGACTTTTTGTTTTTCTTTCTTAACTCTAGAGTTCTTTAGAATTCTGATCTTACAAAAAATATTATTATTGACCCAGATGGCAAAGTTGAATGAGAACTGACCCAGAATATATTTAGGGCTCTATGAGGGGTGACACTTTGGTGACAAAGCTTTTTTTTTTCTTTGAATTGAAGGTTACTTCCATGAAATAAAGACTGCACAAGACAATAGGATTACAGTTTCAAACTTGATTTGCTTGCTTTTCTTCTGTGAAATCTAGTTTACTTCATTGAAAATCTGGCTCAGGCATGCATGGTAAGAATATGAGACACAAAGTAAAAAGCCCACTCTTTCCTTTTGTTCCCCAGTGAATGACACCATGTCACTCTTTACCAGTGGAAAGCTCTTGCTGTGTGCACTGGACCTGAAGGTAAGATTCCCAGGAATTTACTGAAGCCTGAACTGAATGTACAGGGTTAACATGAGGTCATAGGTGGGGTTTACCGCTTTTTCCACTTCAGAAGGGAAAAGGAAATTTCATATGCTGTGTATCGTGTATCATGACAGTCAGTCATGATACATCCAAAATGTTATTTGGAGGAAAGAAAATACACATTTATAGCCTAACTATGCACCTTGAAATATCACTTGGAATTTAGAAATATAGAACATAACTCAGTAACTCAAAATTACTTCAGAAATTGAGATTAAAAATAATAATAATCATAGTATCTCCCTTCAAAATATGGAGTCATAATCAAAGAGGATTATTAATTCCTTATTTTAATACAAACACACCATGCTATCAACTTCACTGTAATTTTCTTAGTCAGTTGTCAGAACTCAAGACTATCCTTTCAGCTCATTCTCTCTCCCTCCACTTATTAAAGAAAATGAGAGTCCACAGAAAGAGCAACTTGGTCCTCAAAGGTTTGGTTTTCCATTTCTGACTCCAGGCAAATACACCTCAGAAGTTATATTCCTTCACTTCAAATGCACAGACATGTGATCTACTTATCTAGTTTGATTGCATATCAAACTCCACTTACAAGACCAAACATCCCAATATCTCTGAGCACTCTGGTACAGTGCTTAATTACTTCTGCGAGGATAGTTTTTCCTTATATCCAGTCATGCTCATTTTTCACAATTCATGATCAGGGTCCTGTGTTCTCCCTGCCTGTCTCTCTCTCCCTGTAAGGAAGGTTTGGTGGCTGCCGGGGTTTCCCACAGCTGTCCCCCCTCCAGGCTCTGCAAACCCCAATCCCACAGCCTCTCCTCACAGAGTGAGGCCTCCACACCTTACTGACCACCTTGGTGACCCCTGAATGCTGTTTTCTGTCAACATCACTCTTGCACTGGGCATTCCCAAACCGGATACCTTATGTGAGATATGGTGCAACCAGTGATGAGTAAAGGGGAATAACCAATTCAAATGGTCTATTGCCTCTGATCATGTTGGTACAGCACAGGAAACTCCAAACCTTTGCTGGTGCCTGGTCACACTGCTGCCATGTGTTTACCAGTTAACAGCACAAAAGAAAACAGCAAAACTCAGATTTCCTGCATTCCTTTTTTTTCTTTTTTTTTTTTTTAATTCCTGCGGTTTGCAAATGGAACTGAAGTGAACAAAACTACTTTGAACTTCTAAAAAATTCAAGGCCCCTATATAATTAAGGTTAGAAGACTAATTAAAAACAACAATCCATTTTCACATACTTTTAATTTCAAAACATCCTGTTCTCTCACTCTTTCTTTTTCTTCAGAATCTTGCTTTCACATTCCCTCAGAACCACAACCTAATTTCTCAAGGTGTACAAGGAAGGGGTAAAGTGAATTACTGAATTATTATATAATTAGAAGTGGTCCCATGAAAGAATTCGGCTCATATGATGTTGGGTCAGGCAGAATCATCAGTTTTAATGTATTATTCCATAATGTGGAAATGAAAATATTTTCCTTTTATTTTCTCATGGATACTTGGATAGACATCACCCAGTCACTAAAGGGTATGAAACACAGGTATAGAGAAAGGTCTGATTGCCTTCAATCAGAACAAATCTGCATTTTTTGTGGAACTCTGAGTATTTGCAGAAAGGTGCCTAAATACTTGCTTACTACCTCCTGTGGAACACTGGCTAATGAGAATCAGTTTGTTGGTTGGACTTGTTTTGGGGTGGGTTTTTCTAACATGTATTTTAATAGTATCAATTATAAAAATTTAATGTGCAAAATAAAGGAATCGTTAAAACTTTGGATTTTATGCAAAAGATGCATATCATACTAAAAAAATTACAAAACTTGAAATGTTTTTCACAGTACCACCATTGTTGCCAGTGCCATAAAAATGTTTGCTGGTCTTTTCTAATTTTTCTTAAAAGCCTCTGACATATTCTTGTAATGCCACAGGCCAAAGCTTTGATCTTTGTAAAAAATTAAAACAATACCATATTAACTGCACTTCTATAAACCCAATCTTTTTACAACACAAAATATACGTTTTAACCATTTTACAGGTTTAAATCCAGGTTTCAGGATTATTTTTTTAGCAAATCTTATTACTTCAAATGTTACACAATGATTCATACTTACATTACTGCTACAACAATGCACCAGTTCTGAGTGTGAGGTGAACCTTCCTTCTGTTACATCCTCATGTGAACTTTCAAATAAATTCTATTCAATATTTCTGCTCCTAGTTTGATTCAAGTTTTACTGACATGCAGAAAAATGGGATTAACAGAAGGCATTTTTCAACATGGGATATGATTGCCAAAAGGAAAATTGTATACATTGTTATTTAAATGTCCACCAATCTGCAGATCTTGATAGACAAGTCCCTGCTTTACTTTGCCTTTTCTGCACAGTTTGCATTTATTCCTTACAGAATTGCATCTGACAAACATCATGAAGACACAAATAAATGAAAATAACAAGGAAGGTTATAAAGGTGAAATGGGAGAGCTGATTTGGTAATACAAAGACATAGAAGATTCTTCCACCAATAGAAGATTCAGCAGCCAATCCCAATGTGACAGACATACAGTAGAATGATTGGCCTCAAAGACCTGATCTTTATTTTTATGAACTATACAAGCCATTCTGTTTCCTAGGCTGCTAAACTTCAATTGAAAATTAAGGTTGGATAACACAGCTCTGAAAAACTGAGGCTAATTTCTGCTTCACTGTTTTACAAGAGAATAAACTTTATTACCTGGACCTAGGGATTAGGCAAGGTGCTTGGGTTTTTTGTGTGAATTGTGCAGAATCCAGAATTAAAAGCAAACTATTTCATATGTTTAGGCTCACTTTGGTTTCCACTGGTTTACTTTATAATTACCAAAAGTTCATTCCTAAGATTGGACATATCAGAAAAAAAAGCAAAACAAAAACCCCAAACCATCCACAGAAAACATCAAGAAAAATTTTTACGCATGAGATGCCTTAAGTTAAAATACGTAAATTATCTTTTTATTATTAATGCTCCTTTCTTATGGCTGCTAATTAATACACTCAATTGTTTCTCTCCCGTATCCACATCTTGGTGTTTTGTTTTTAAAAGTACAAAAATTGTATACAAGGTTTTAGTGCAATGAAAATATGCTCTTGTGCCCTGAAATTAAAACACTGATTATGTATATTACTTTTCCTACCTTCAGCATCTCTGGGGATCTTTTTGTTGATACACAGTCCAGAAGGGAAATTAAACAACTCAAAGAAATAACAACAGGACTTTTGTTTACTTTAACCTGCTGCATGAAGGATTATATTCTTAAGCATGTGTTTTATTATTACCAATTCTATTGTTGAATATTAGCTCAAGAAAAGAGAGCATCCTTATTTTAAAAATCATGAGAAGAGTTTTATTGTTTATTAAAGTAATATTCTATTCTATTACCCTTTTCAAAGGACACGTTAAATTACCTTATCTATGCGGAGAATATGATGATGAATGTTGCTAATAAAACAACAGAAGAAGGGGAGAACCACTTCACAGTGATGGTACTTTAAATGAGTAAATTGGTCCTTTCACACACAGGAGTCATGCTCAGTAAGTCTCTCATTGCCCTTTCAGAGAATAACTGGATTGAGACAGCAGCTACTGAAACTGATCTGATAAGACCAGTGCACGTGGTGTTTTGAGGCTGCTCCTGCAGACTTCTGAAAATGCCCAAGGCTCCTGGGGAGCACCCTGTCCCAGGAAGGCAAGCACAAGGTACTGCAAGGCACCATTCACCCCACTCCCTCGTGCCAGCACTAGCACTCCTACAGCCATGTGGATCCATACCCTTCTTCCCCTGGTTAGTTTTCAGACAGATTTAATAAAAGGTTATTTTTTATCAGAGAAATTAATTCCAGTTTGCTAATGCTACTCATCCTACAGCAGCGAGCAAAGTACTTCCAGCACAAAGAAAGAGGTGGGACTGTGGCTTTCAGTAGCAGCCCACATTTCTGGCTGTCTAAAGGAACTGTGGAGCTGCAGCTCTCCACATCTCTCAAGGTAGATTAAATGCACTTTTGCATTCAGGGGGAACAGCAAACTGCCGTTCCCCCACTGAGATCAGTGCCTGACTAAACGAGCATTCCTCTTCTCTGCTGCCTGTTGCAAAGCAAATAGGTAATTTTGAAGGTTTAAACTAATCTATTTGACTTCATGCTGGAAAAGGAGAGGAGTGCTATGGCTGGAGCTGATCTCTGCTGAGAGGCTGTACAAATCAAAGGGTTCAGTGCCTGTCACCTTCACATGCACGATGCCTGCCCTGGGCAAGGAGAAGCTCAGCAAGGCACAGCCTCCATTTGGGGCCTATGAAAAGAAAAGCACATAAATAGGTTTGTTGTGGGGTTCTCTCTTTTCTCTCAACAATAGCATAAGGAAAAGATTTCTGAAAAGGAGATGGACTGTTGCTGTTCCACATACGGATTCTGTGAAGGTCGAATTCCGACTGCAAAAGGGGATTTTCCTTCCCACTGCTTGATAGATTGGAGAAATTAATAATAATAATTAAATTAATACATGTTTAGTAAATGTAAATTTGCATTTAGCTGTTATATAGACGAGCCTAAGGGGTACAGACTTACCCCACTTCAAATGCTAGCACTAAGTTTTATTGTATGGTTGCTGCTTCCTATGGAGTGCATTTCTACCATATGGAGCAAGGTGTGAAGTTTTTCCAAGAGGAAAATGAAGAACCAGCAGTGTCCACAATGGGATTCAGGAAGGTATTTTTATATTGGAGTTAACTGCCTGAGAGGGTGCAGCATCCACACGGACCTAAAGTGATAGACATTTGTACATGTCGTAAGTTATTAGTAAGATAAGTGGTGTAGAGTCCCTCCTGGGGGACAGCAAGGAAAAAGGTATTTTCTCAGGCTTTTGCTCCTGCAGGCAGAATATTACCTGCCTTCAGGAAAGACATAGGGTTTTTTGTTTGTTTCACATTTGGAAAAAGAGTATCAGCACAGTTAAAATCTCCTCTTGAGGGAGAGTTCAGCTGTAAAGTTTCCAGTGTCGCTAGAGTCTCAAAAGCTCTAGGTGCTATAAATAAGTGTAGTGTAATCTATCTGCTGGTTGTTTAAATTGCAGTTAAAATCTCAAATAATCTTACAAATGGCTCTACTGAGATGCCAATAAACTTCAAGATCCATATGATCTGTTAAAATAGTTATAAGTAGCATCTTAAATCCCTTTACACTTCCCTACAGTTCTCTCTCAGACTACGTCTTTCTTCAAACAGTTCTCTTTGTTCTACTTTGAAGAGACAAAACTGCATGTTGTTGTTGGTTTTTTTTTTTGGTTTTTTGGGGTTTTTTTTATATAATTTATTAAATTACTTTTATCAGGATACCATCTTTTCCTGAAACTAAAAAATACCAAATTTTTACCTAAATTACTTCTCTTAATCTCACCAGTCAGAAAGGAATCTCTCTCTGCCCTCCAGGCAATTTTTTGTACAACCTTAGGAAAACTCACTACCTAGAATAATCCTTTTCTCAAATCTTGTTGTGAAGTATTCCCTTGTACTCTGGGGCCTTTATTCCACTTATTGCTCCTCTCATACTTTCCAGATTTTCATTTGCACATTTATCAACTCTGCTTGATTTCCTGCATTTCCCTCTTTTCCCATAGATCAGTATCGCTCATGTGTTGTACTCCTGTGTATGTTCTGGACACATACTCTGATCAACGCCAGGATTTTAGGTGCTTTATCTTTCCCTGTACCTTAGGACACCCTGCTGATCTGTTCCAAACTTCTCAAAAATGCCCAACTTAACATTAAACACTATCAAAACCCTTAACTTCATTGGTGTCTACAGTCTATAAGTATGTGATATAAAATATATGTATATAAACAGCCTTATCTTGTATGAGGGTGTATGTAACAGATGGCAGCAGTGTTTGTTTGCTGCTGTAAAACTTACTGGGCATGTACTATGTAGTACACTGCTTTAAAAGCAAGACAAGCTGGGCAGTATGGAAGAAATCCTCTTGCAGGGTGCTGGCTGCAGAACTGTGCTTTCACTGTGCAGGAAAAATGCAGACTGCTTGACTCCCCAGAGGGCCTGAATTGAAACTTCAGGGTGCAGAGCAGGGCAAATAGACACAGCCAACACTGAAGGCAACCAGAAGAGAGCAAACTGCAAGCCTTCGAGTGGACTTGGGTTGTGCTATCAGCAGTGAGCAGGTTTCTTTTCTGCCCAAAGACGAGAGGAAAAGAAAGCTTCCTAAGAACCCTGACGGGCTATTTTAGAGTTCATTCAGCTAAGAAGACACGGAAAGTCATGGGACCTATAGGGAAGGATGCAGGAAAGGACCAACCCACAATCACACAGTAACCAAAGAGATTTTCTTTTATGTATTTTTGTTTCATCTGTCTCAGTAGATCTGACTTTTCCATCTCTTAAAAGCCATCTGATTCTAGCTTATTAGTTTGTGCTCTAATACATTTAATTTTAAAGACTGGGAATTGTTTGATGTCTTTTGTTACACTCACTACAAAGGGAAAGGTGAGGGTAGTTCCAGTGCAAGGCTCTGGACAACTCATAGGATCCATCACAGGGGTGAAAAGATGAGACTAGGCAGATGTTAATACTGGATGCATTTTTGATGCACCACAGCTAAGAGGTTCAGCCCTCCAGCTGGAGAAAAACAAAACAAAAAAAAATCAGTAAAAAGAAAAGCTAATTTCATCCCTTGTAAATTGGAGCATAAATACTGCAGTAGCCTGAATAAAAATGACTTGAGAGACCTAGTAACAGTAATGGCACAACAGTTTTCAGTCAAGCTATTAAAGAGGGGTTTTTTTGGTTCAGTCATTTACTTGCAACTTTTAGATGGGTGCCATAAGCAACTTAGGCAGAGTCATCCAAAAACAGTGAAACATAACTTCTAGATGAGAAAGGAATAAGCAGAATACTGCAATGTGTGTAGATATATTTATGCAAGACTGATGTTAGCTGCACAGCAGTTGACTTTAAGTTGATGGACAGAGTAGGACTTGAGAAATCCCATTTTCTCTATTCCCCAACACTCCTGTGAGTTAACAGTTGTGAAGTAACAACTGCTTGGCTTTAGCATTTTACCAAAACACTCATCTATCTCCCCTTTCTGTCTTTGACTCAAGATACATTTTGATATTACCTCTTTCCAGGAACACCTTTCCCATACACAAAGATAACTTTGCCCAACCTTCAAAGGCAGATATTTACCTGCCCTTCATATTCTGTGTTGTCTCCTTCCTTTATCCCCTCTGAGAAAGTGGACATCAAAAAACAGTGTTTTCATCTTCTTGTTTTGGAGCATGTATTTCTTTCCTTTCTGCCTCCATTGTACACCAATAAACACAAACTAAAATCTTTATTTCATTGACATCTAATTTCCATCCTTTCTTGTCTTACACCCCACTAACAATTCAGGAGTCTAACCTACTTCTCACTGCACCAAGGTGTTCTTCCTTCTTCTTATTTTCCCACCTCAGTTCTCTTTTTCAGATACATCATCCTGGAGAATGGAAGCAAAAAGCAGGCATGCAAGCATCTCTGAGGGATGAATAATGCACACTTGCATTCAATTATAGTCTTCATTCCACACTTTGCACACAGACATGTAAACCTTATGAATCACTTTCTAAATTTTCTGGAGTTACAAAATTTTATCCAGTTTATTGAAATAATCTAGATGGGGATCCCTGTGGCCCAGCCCTTTAAATATCTGATTGCCTCTCCACAGCTTCCTCATTCTCTTTGCCTGGCTACAGCCCAGTATTACAGGAAAATGCTGTATAATGGGCGATAGAGGTTTCAAATAAAAACATGCAAATCATGCACAATTTGTCTAAATATGCTTATGCAGGCCAGATGCAATCTGCAGCTGCCGCACAACCCTGTTTATATTCTTGACGGGTAGAGTTTACAGTCAAAAAGTTCAGCATTATTCTCAAAATGTAACACAGGCCTCACTATGTCCTCATCAACAATCCCTTCACAGCCTACATAGCTCTCTTGTGTAGAAGTAGTAAACAATTTTAAATGAAATACAAATGTTCCGTTTCGCAGATCAGTGTGCTCCAAGTCAATATGAAACTAAGCATGCTTTATTTAGCAGTTATTTACACATTCAGCTCCAAGAACAATAAAATGGTCTCCTGAAGACAAGGGGCTAAGGAAGCTGCTCCTGTCTGCCTGGTATTTTCCATACTGCAGGATCAGGAGCTATGGAGTTCCTTTGAGAGGAGCGGTCATTCCTCTCTTGGAATGACCAAGATGGTACAAGACAGATCAGAAAAGGGACATTTTGCCCTGGTGATCTATTGAATATCTGTTTAGCTTCACAGTGTTAAGACTCTGTCTTTCCAGCATGAAATATGGGATCCCTTCCATCTAAGTCATCCTCAGGGTCAGCACCCTCAGAAGATCAATCCTTGATTCATCACCAGTCAACTACCTGGAAGGCAGAACATTATGCAGCCCTCCACATCTTTTCCTCCACTGTGATGCCACTCTGACCTCAGCCTGCTAGGGTTTCAGACAGCTCTTTTAAGGTTCTTTCTTGTCACAGATTTTCCATATGTGCTATAGTAACTCTTGCATTTTCCTCTAGTCCCATCCTGCCATCCTCAGGCTTCCTTAAAGCTGACTTTGCTGTGCTCTGATTCTTTAATTATGTGTATTTTCAAGATGTAGTACCCTTTGCTTCTTCAGTCACATCACTCATTCCCTCCTGTTCATATGCATATTTAAGTTCAACTGAAGTCATAAGAACATTTAGCATGCTTGCATGGGAAAAATCATTTCATTTCAACCACAGAATCATGATTTACTAAGGCAGCATTATAAACTCCAATCAAATAAAAATTACTGTGTCTAGGGTTCCTTAATTATTAATTTTCATGCTATGTGTAAGAAAATAAATCAGGAAGCTAAAATTTTTAATGCTGTTGAAGAGAAACATCTCTGCAAACAGTGGTTGAGTATACTGACAAGATCAATAGCTTTAAGTAATTGTGATGTTCAGCAGAAAAAATATTACACTGAGCCTAAGATCAAGAAACAAGGGATTTGATTCCTCTTATGGTCTAAATATAAGAAGAAAATCTAGACTTCATTTTGCTGACGGGAGTATTTATTTTTTCCCCTTTTACAACAACAAATGGAACAAAACAAAGCACATAACACTTAAGTACAGTTTCCTAACTTCAAGATGCTTAGGACACAAAAATCAAAGTAACTGATTAATCAATCAAGTCATGAGATTATTATTTTCCTGAATGCTATAAATCATTAAAAATAATAAAAATAAAAATAAATTAAAAAATCATTAGATGCTTAGAAAACTTTGAAATATATATATATATTTTCTTTCAAACTACACATTCATAAAGCATATGAACAAGATTGGTAGATATGTTTAATTTGAAGCCTGTAATGAAAAGCCTCATTAAAATCTTAAAGACTATTCTGCTTAGAGATCAGAAACTATCATCTAGAAATTAATTCATATTAAAAAAATATATCATTTTGTGTTTCTAAAAAGATTACTTACAGTGTCATGTGTACCATCTGTAGCAGCTTATTTCCACATTACAGCAAGGAACAGGAGAGTAAACTGAACATCATCTTTCCAAAAGGAAAAACCGAAATGGCCAGTAGGTCATGCATTGCATACTGTGGAAGCATATTTAACTGCATTTCTAAACTGGTCAAACCATTAAGACAAAATGTTCTATCATTCAGCCACTATTAAAGCCATTATGTCCCATAAGAAATAGAGAACACACAGGGAGCAGGAGGCAAGGGAAATCCTAAGGCAGCACTGCATGAAATGTTGCAATAATAAAGGGGTTAGGCAGTATAGACATGAGAACAAATTCTAGTCTGCTCTTTTTGCTAAAAGTGGGTCGTGGTCAAGAAATTGCTGATGTTAGGATTTCTTGTCATGAATAATAAGAGCAACTCTTTCAGAATGTGCAAGTCATAAAATAGACTAGAAAATCTTATGAATGACGGTAGCATTTGAAGCTCACTGTAATGTTACTAGATATGCCCTCTAACTGATGCTATATTTAGTATCAGTTAAACTTTGGCATCAAACCCACTGGTTCTCATGAAAATAGAAAGCAGAGGTGTTTTAAGTTCAGCAGAGCATGCTACTGCTGACATTCAGTGGCTGTGCTGTTTCCCTGTAAGGTTCTAGGGGGAAAAAAAAATCTCAAAATATGGTCAAGAGTCTGTGTGACCAATTTTTCCATGATTCTCACATTTTAAAACATTTAATATACATAAGAAAAAAAAAGTGGAATAAAGCATTCTAATTTATAATTACTTAAATTAAAAAAAAACAGATACAAAAATATTCACAGATTTTAGAAATATAGTGATTAGTTATCCATAAGGACTACACTCATTATCAACATATAGCTTGAGAAGTGGAAGAGGGAGAAATTGCTAAGGTTTCTAATGTCAAAGCTGTAAGTAAATTAAACATATAAAAGTTCTATCTATAAATATCAATTGGCATAAGGATGTCTGATAAATCTCATTGACTTTACATTTCCTTAACTCGTGTAAAATTTATAGTCCTATACAATTCTTAACTTGTTCACAAAATCTCCAACACCTTTTAATCTCCATAAAATAAACACAAAAGGGGAGACTACAATTTACCAGATAATATATTGTAGAAGGAGACAACACAAGAGAAAGCATGTGCCTGCTACTTCAGCTTTGCATCTGTCCTGTAACTCTGTCAAGAATAATGCCCCAGGTCAAGAGAAAGCCCTCAGTGGATCTCACATCTGCTTTCTGTCTTTTCTCACCTTGCTGCTTTCATCATAATGCTAATATTGTGTTTATGAACTAAAATTTGTATTGAAATAAGCATCATTTTATATGAACAAATATATTAACTTTTTATAGGCATTAGCACATCACTCATCTTGGCTACTTCACTAATATTACAGAGAAATTTTTTTAAATGTAATCTGCTCCTCTTACTGCTAAGGTGTGAAGAGTAGCCTCTTTCTGTTAAAAAAAAATAAGAGCTGTCATATGATAAAAAAGGATGAAATAAGGTAAAATTGCTTTGCATATGGAATTTATGGCATAGATTTTATCTTCTCTATTCCACTTGAGAGAAAGTCCAGAGTATATGGTCTCCAAACAGTATATCTGTACTTCTGGAGGCAGTGTCAAGGACACTGAAAGTGCAAATTTAGATGTTTAAGAACTTCTAATGATATTTATGAGTGGTTCAGCCTCTACAGATTTATTTTTTTTTTATGTTTGTGCTCATCTTCATTCCCAGAAGCAACCAAAAAGCTAATAGGTGATGGACAGAAAGGCATGAGGCTTTGAGATGGCAGTTCCTCCAACCTGTATCCATGTTATAACTAAGGCAAGTGATGAGAAGGGACAGGGCAAGATGAGGAAAGGATCACAATTCTTTCACTTCCTAAAGTGAATAAAGGAGAGCTGAAAAAAGAGGGTTTTTTCCCTTTTGGTTCTATTCTGACTTGGGCATAGAAACTTAGCAGAGGTTTCCTGGCAGCACTGATTGTCAGAGAGCTGGTGACAGCAGCTGTTTCTCTGAAATCGAGGTAGGTACAGATGTTGGATGATCCAAAGATGCATCAGGCTGGTCATGGTCATCCACAAAGACAGTCAGAGCCCAGATATTGCCCACTAACATCAAGGCTGTTGATACAAAGCACTTGTTACAAAACACTGAAAAAACCTTATTGATTGCTTTACAGTCCATACTGGGATGTGTAATAGGTGGTTACTTTGCTACCATTAGTAGACCAAGGTCATCACATTTACTACATTATAAGCACAGCTTTTATCACAACACAGGTAGCAAAAGGCCTTGGCCTCTTAGCTTAATGATTTTGTCCAGAAGGAAGAAAAATTCTTGTGGTTAATGCTGTACCATAAGCTTCAAAGGTTGGTAAGACGACAAAGAAGAAACACTAAGCAAATGAGTAATGAAATAAAACCAAAGGCTTAAAAAAAACCCCAAAAACCCCACAAAAAAAGTGCCATACATATATAGCAGAATTTCAGTAAGTTATTCAAAACGGAAGCAAAATCTACGAGAAAAGAAGCAGATGTATGTGATATTACCAATTACAATCTTCTTCTGGCATCCAAAATCATACTATCTATATTCCTTTCTACCCTTGTGCAGAAAAAATGCATTTGAAAATAATTATGTATTGACAATAATGCATACTAACATTTCAACATAGCTGAAAAGTCTGATGACTACCACATGCCTCTGCACAACCAGAGTCCAGGTCTCAGATTTTACCCAGAAATATTCAAGGCTGCCATTTGGTTGTACAGACAGGCTAGTCCTGCACATGCATCCTGCTACTGCCATGTAAAATGCAGGCTGCACTAAGTGCCAAAAATGGGGGCTTAACCCATACGTTTTCTCAGAATATGCCTAACACAAAATGATAGAATTGGGTTTCTTGCAAAAAGCAATTATGGCTCCCATTTTTCTCTTAAAAACAGGGCCCTCCCTTATTGTGTTATAGCCTAGAGATTAAGTTACATTCATCCAAAAAGTAAGAGACTGAGCTTGAGCTCCTTCTTTTGCTAGAGGCAATACAAATTTGCATTACTGGCTACACAGAAGTTAGACTAAAAAAACATTACTTTGCAAAAGGCATGGTCATTTATTAAACCACTCTAACTTGATCAAATTCACCCCATACTCAATGTCCATCAATGAAATTGCACCAGCCTGCTAACCAGTGTACTTAACATAATGTGAAGGTGTTTTACTGCTTTCTGCAAAATATAATTTCTCATTCTGTCCTGACATGGAGCTTTGAGTAAATAGTCAGCATTTTGGAAGATGAGGCAGGAAAATTAGAATCTATGAAAAAACATCAGGAAGACTCTATTCACCCATAAATAATTTCAGCTAATTTTACAGTTGTTATGCTGTCCATAAGTACAAAAATGCAAAAGTGTGTATTCATCTGTTCTATCAAACTTTTTTTTTAATGAGTAAAGAGAAGAAAACAAAAAGAAATAAAATAAATCAATAAAATGTATCCAAGACAGAATATAGTTTCACTAAAACATCATTAATCTTCCTTAAATGCATGCTGGATGTAGCAGCAATGTCTTAGCTGTTTTCTGATGAACCAAGACTAAGAAGACACTTAGCCAGTCACCACTAGTGGCCAAAACCAAAAGCAGAGAAGAAAATAGAGATAACATCAAGAAGGAAAAGAATGAGATGAAGATACCAGCAACCCCTGGTAACAACACAGACTGGGGGATGAACAGATTTAGAGCAGCCCTGGCCAGGAAGGTCTTGGGTGTGCTGGTGGGTGAGATGGGACATGAGCCAGAAATGGGCACCTGCAGCCCAGAATTCAACAGGGAAGGGAAGGGAAGGGAAGGGAAGGGAAGGGAAGGGAAGGGAAGGGAAGGGAAGGGAAGGGAAGGGAAGGGAAGGGAAGGGAAGGGAAGGGAAGGGAAGGGAAGGGAAGGGAAGGGAAGGGAAGGGAAGGGAAGGGAAGGGAAGGGAAGGGAAGGGAAGGGAAGGGAAGGGAAGGGAAGGGAAGGGAAGGGAAGGGAAGGGAAGGGAAGGGAAGGGAAGGGAAGGGAAGGGAAGGGAAGGGAAGGGAAGGGAAGGGAAGGGAAGGGGAATTTCCCAGCAAATCATTAGAACTGGTGAACCCGAATAAAGTTGTGCCTAAATGTGGTATTAGTCTTGCCACAGGTTGTTGCTGCCAGGGAGAAATAATCAAATCGTTACTAAGCTAAAAATAATTTTAAACCCCTACCAAAATGAGGTAGGCAAAGAGACTGTTGGTATGAAAAAGACATATTCCTTGAAATAATCAATACAACAATGGAAAAACAAAAGTTTCTATGCAAGAAACAAAAGTATATTGATAAATACATACCTCTGGTGGGTTGCCTCTGACTGGATGCCAGGTGCCCACCAAAGTCACTCTATCTCCTAACTCCTCAGCCAGGAAGGTGAGATAAATTTAAGTCTCTTGGGCTGAGATAAGGATATGGAGAGATCACTCACCAATTAACTGTCATGGGCTATAGAAACAAACATTGGGGAAATTAGCTCAATTAATTACCATGGGCAGCAGGGGCACAGCTGGCTCACCATGGTCTCCACCACAGGTTGCAGGGGAATCTCTGCTCTGATGCCTGGAGCACCTCCTCCCCCTCCTTCCTCACTCACTGATCTTGGTGAGTTAGAGTTGTTCTCACATTCTCACCTTTCTCTGCCAGCTGCTGTTGCACAGAATTTTTTCCCCCTCCTTAAATATATTATCCCAGAGGTGCAACCACTGTCCCTGATGGGCTCGGCCTTGGCCAGTGGTGGGTCCATCTTGGAGCCAGCTGACATTGATTCAGTTGGACATGGGGCAAACTTCTGGCAGCTTCTCACAGGAGTTATTCCTGTACCCCTGTGCTACCAAAACCTTGCCACGCAAAGCCAGTACAATATCTTTATCGAAAATTATGCTATTTAATATAAGAACATTAGGCTAAACCATGACACTGTTACTGTACCTAATGCTACCTGTCAAGAAACTGCACTGAGACACTGTCTGAACCCGTTCCCCAAATCCCACAAGCCATTAAGAAGTTGCCCATGATCCACACCAGGTAATATATTTCCTATCTAACTCACAGCTCCCTAGAAGGGAACATCCTGAGACGTAATTATTTCATGTTTGCCCAAAGCTGTGAGACGAGGGGATGAGGGCAGTGGGCTCTGGGCTGCTGCTGGACAGCTCCCTCAGGGGAGGAGGGGAGGCTCATCTCACCAACCTGCGAGCCCAGGCACGGCACCAGCCTCTGCCATTTCACCCTCTGTATGCATTCTACTCTGAATCATGCAGAGACACAGTATACTGGTGATTTTTTTTGTTTGTTTGTTTGTTTGTTTTTTTCTTATTTGAGGAAAATAAAAAACCAAAACACCTGGTCTTCACCCACTTTTGTAGGACAGGAGGGAAGCACTGGATCTCAGCAATTCATGCAGGCTGGTAATGTGAATGAAATGCACTATCTACAGGCAACATCTGTACCTTCTTTCAAGCTTATTTTTTATAACAACTACCATTTTTACGTGCAAGCAAGGTATGACCTCTTCTCAATCCCTGTTATTTGAGATTTTCTGAGCTCATTGTAAGAAAAGAAAAGAAAAAAAGCTGAATAATTTTGCAATCAAAAAAGACCTTAATGCTGAACTTCTAAGAGAGTCTAAAATTACTGACAGTTGTGACTGAAGGAAATAGACAGTTTAGTGCTTTTCAAACAAATTGATGTGTAGTCCTGAAACAGTCCTATATGTCAAATTGTAGGTTGAAGACAGGGAGTTGACTGTAAAATCAACATCTCAGTGCAGTTCCAGTAAATGCTAACAATGATATTTTCCAAAGGTGCACACACATATATGCATGTTCATAGAGAAATTATATAAAGACATTTTAATGATGCCATGGCATGCTTCAAATATCTATTAAAAATAACTTCTGATGAAAATTATCTTTAATGCTCTGTAATTAAATACAATACCAAAATGCTTATGTATAGACATCCTCAAGGAAATAGACAGAGATACAAATGGATTTACTAATCTTTCTGTTCATATAAAGTTAAAGACTGACAATTATATCAGAGTATTTAAAAGGAAGTCAGAGAATAAAACTGCAGTATTCAATCACCATGCTATTTAGCCTGCCAGTATATAGATCAAGGAAAAAAACAATGCAGAGTATTGTAGACGTTCCTCTAACATCCTTTTTCCTAACTCTAAACTCTAGCTTTCCTAGTTTGTTTACTAAAATGTTATGTTTAGGATTTAAATTTATCTTAGCAACTCCTCAGTTTCGTCTCCACTTAAAAAAGCTATTTTTACATGTTTTTATGCTCAGGAATACTTGTCTTAATTTATTCACACATACTTGAGACTAAATAATCTATGACATAACTGTTTGTTTTCTGAACTTTTATGAGGAAGAAGACAAATATCCATCATGAAGAATGCAAAGCACTCCCTCACAAGACCAAAGCAACAGTGCATGAAATTGAACTCAAAAAGAGCCTCCATTCTGTGTGACTTCTTGGCTGACACAATTTTGATATTTATAGCTTTTCGAATATGCCACTGGAAAAGAACTTGAAGCTTTTTCTAGCTAGGAAGGATTAATGAACATGTGCACCTGGTAATTACAGCACTCCATCTTTCTCAAAGCCCTCACATTGCCTCAATGGCAGAAACTGTAATGAAAAACCATTGAAAATATCAATCTGCAATTCCATAAGTCATTTAATTATTAAAATATATAATCTCTTTTCATACTTTCTATGAACTATGCTAACAGTGGCATGCAAAAAATCATACTTTTTCTTCATGTTATTACCTGGAACACCTAATTTAAAATGAAAAATTCATCTGATATCAGCTTGGGGTTTAACTTACTCTAACCTCAGATTGGAAAATGCATGGTAATAACTGTCAAATACTTCTGCAAGAAAGAGCAGAAAAAAAACACCCCAACAACCTGGGGTAATGCATGCAATTTTAAGACAAAAAATTACATACTAAATTTCAAAAGAAGCTTATTTGAAAAGAAATATTTAAAGATTGGGGAAAACAAGCATTCTGTACTTTTTTTCCTAAAGAAGGTTCTCAGAGTTATTGTCAGGTGGAAACTTTTTAAGCAGTAATGCATGCTGCCACAAACATTTGTCTAACATACATACCACTAGAAATCTACAGTAGCTGGGGTACTGTTTGTTTGCTGAAACACTTCCCAAATAAACTTGAAAAACACTATGCACTTCATGTTCTATTTTAAGATTAAACCATACTGAAAAAACTTGGAAAATATTACAAAACAAAGCCACTTTATCATCAAAGTAGTAAACCCCCAAATAGTCTATGAGCATCAATATTCAAATTTTCTCATGTTATTCTGACATTTGATATAACATTAACCTGAAACAGCCAGACACATGAAGGGATGAAACAGACCACCCAAAAGTCAAAACAACCTTACTAATAGAGATTATTTTAAGCAGAAAGCCTCAACTGCTTTACAAGTGAAATTAAATTTTAATATACATTTCAGTGAAGTCCTTAGCTATTAGAACATTTGAATGAAAGCCAATTATAACCTAAATGCACAGACATCTATGTGGCTCTAAAAGTAGTCTTTTAAAAGATATTTAAGCACAGTATGAAATTTGAGCATTAAAAATGGCCTTTTATTGTTAAAACATACTGTTCCTTGGTGGATTATAGAAAAAAAAAAAGGTTCCAGTAGAGATAAGTGTGCGTGAAATGCTCTCTCAAGAGTATTCAGCCAAACTGACTGCAATAAGGGGACTTCAAAAAGCAGCAAGAGAAGAGATGTTCAAAGCACCTTGCAGCTTTGGGCTACTGGCCTCTACTGCTGTTTTTAATACACTTAGGTTTAACTTGGGAGCGGATAAATAATTGACAGAGGTATTTTCAGAAAGCTTTGATCACCGCACCGTTTGTCACAAGCTCCAAAGTAGTCGCTGCGATAACACTTAATCTGGGGCTTCTTATTTCAAGTACAAAAGCATCCCCTCCCACCTACTGCTCGCAGACTCCTGCATCAGGGCAGGAGACTTAAGATGCAGCCTGCACAGCACTAACACGCCACGCTCTCCGCCGGCAGATTCCTTCTCCAGCACGCCTATTTTCGCATCCTTACCTTTAAAAGGCTGTCCAGAACCTGCAAAGTTCCCCCAGACGGTTTTAGTTCAGAGCATCCAGCAGTGCATCCGCACAAAGCTTTGCCATTGCGAGTGTGAAGAGAAAGAGCTGCTGGGATGCTGAATGGCACATCAGCCAACTTTGTGTGTATCCGCGGCTCCCTGAAAAAGCTGGACCGAAATTCCCCTCGCCTGCGGATTGGATTCAACAGCGCTCAGAAACTGTGAGAGAGAGCAAGGATTTAAAAGGGGAAAAGGGAGAAGCGGGAGGGGGAAGGGAGGGGGGGCACGTCTGAAGAGAAAAGAAAAATCCTGTCCTGGATACTGGCTGCGATAAGTCTTGGCTGTGAAATACAAGCTGCTCTTCAGAGTCCCACAAATACTTGCAAAACTACTCTTCTGTAATGTTTTCATTGCACTGTGTACCATAGGATGCCATCAGTCTGACAGCTGATATTTCAATATAGAATGTGTTAACTATTTGCCTAGCTAACATATTAGGGGACAACACAAGCATTTCAGCCTTCATGCTGAAATCATAAAAAGAAAGTGCAATATGTGAATAAAACTAATTTTAGATATACTTAGACTAGAATTTTCCTAATTTTCTGCAGATTATTTGTGTACTCATTTAGATTCAAATAACTGTAAAAAATGTTTTCTTTCTTCCCTGTTAAATGTAGATATTGAAGTTCCCATATAATGGCCCATCAGTGTAGACTGTTTCAACTGCATTACTTATCCAGTCCTTGTAGAAAATCTACCTGTAACACTAAGTCCCACCTTTACACTTTATGTGCTAGTCAGTCTAGAGTGAATCAGAGTTTGCAGAGATGCTCCTGACACATTACACCTGATTTAAATATTCTTTACCAGCACAATTCTTCCACTACTCTGAAATGAAACATTTTTACCTGTATAGCTAATGATGTACACAGTATATACAATAAAAGTTAAACTTTATGTATCTAGGAAAATTGGGGCTTTTTCCTTGCAAATTTGGCCTTTGCCATTTTAGGAATAACTTTTAATAACATACAATATATGCTTTATCACACAGTCTTTCTCAGAACATAGTAGGATACAAATTTATTTCTGCTTGCTGACAATGAATATACCATTTTCTAGTGGCTCTAATCTTTTGGCACTGGCACAGCAATTTGAGGTTAGAAGTAAAAGTGCCAGGAAGATAAGAGGCCAGATGTACCATAGAGGTGATGACCTCATTTGGCAAAAAGAAAAATATTTTTGGCATTTAGTTTGAATAGCACAGTTTATTTCAAGTGGTACCTTTTTTTAGTGAGATTGCGTGAGGAGGAACACCTCAACCCCCTCCAAGGTCATAGGACCCATTAAAACAAATGAGACACATGATAAAGGTCAAGCAGGAAAAAGAACCACCAGGGTAAAAGACATGGCTCACAACTATATCTATTCAGTGTATTCTTTTTCTCTACAAACAAACATTGTATCTGTCTAAATGTTAAGGAGTTTACATTCCAAATTACATTACCAATTATGAGGCGTTAAATTGGCCTGTATAGGTTTTCCAGCTCCGATTGACCTCATCAAACAGCTGTGATTTCTAAGCAATCAGTCTCTAATGAGTTTAGAAACAATAAAGAGAAGTTAAAATACCAGATGTATTTAATTTATCTTTAAAGAAAAAAATAACTCTCTTAAGATGTACATCTTGAAAACTTTAATATGTACAAAATGTTCCTTGGTTTTGCATTTTTGGCTAATGTGTGGAGGAATCATCCTTAGTGACTGAAAAGGAAAAACAATACTTATGCTCTTCCCGTGTCTTTTTAATATAGTTAGTGCCTTATCAGCACTCAAACACACTCCTGTGAACAGCTCTAGAAAACTACCTAGGATGCTGGAATACCTTAGCTCTCCTTCAATCTTGTCTTGGTTTTATTGTCTTCTAGTACAAACATCTGTAATGCACTCAAAATTATATTGCAAAATTTAAAACCAGGTAAAACCTGTGCACCTAAGGAAGGCAACATCTCAGAGGAAGAGCTGAAATGCAAATGTAGCTATTAATTGCAAGGGAAAAATTCTATACAGCCATCTCAAGTAAAGCTTATAATATTGCTGGAATATTCTGCCTTAGAGAAGTTTTTTGTCAGTACTTGTTAAGGCTAGTTAAGATCACCAAAATAAATAGACAAAATGAATAGATAAATAAATAAGTTACTATAATAAATACTTCAATACATTAATTGAAAGGTAGAATACAGGGTCATTGAAAGGGTTATGAACAGAAGGTAATTCTTAGCTACAAGTTCAGCGATTAAAGTATTTAGCTTTTAAGGACAGTCAGTCCATCATCTTTCCTGTGCACAAAAGTAATTGAAAGTAAAAGAGCCTTTACAAAAGGCACTTTAAATGGTTTGTTTATGTTTGATGACTGTTTAAGTAAGCAGGAAACCAGATAACCTCTCTGCAAACAATTCATTATGTGGCTGCTACAGTACTACAGCACTACTTCAGGAATCATATTGCACACACATTTCATGTGCACTGAGCAGTCCCTTTTGTGTCCTATGCAGAAATATTGCACACACATATTAAATATACATTTGTTGTTCCTTTTGACTGTAGTGTACAAGGACTGAATGTAAAGAAACATCTTTGCAAAAAGATTCAAGTGCTAATCCCAATTTTGATTTACACTACACCCTAAAGTAGTTTTACTTTCCCTCCTGACATTTTGCAGCCTTTCAGTGGAGCTAACACATCCCATCTCCCCAATCACAGTTCTTTCAGAAAACCAGAGGACTAGACCCTGGAAAACAAAAATCACTAAAATGACCCCACTGATTGCAGCTATCAAGGAGTTATACAGAGAAAAAATGGTTTCTGAGTTATCTTAGCTTGAGTTTGTAGAGAACAAACTTTGACTTAGCAAATGACTAGGAATTCAACAGAGAGATGTGTCTGTGTTTGCCATGAACTCTCCTACAACTGCCAGAAGGCTGCATATTTAAACAGATGTAGATAATCCACAGCAGATCCCAGATAATGTGGAAAACATTTAACCTGAATGTGAAAAGATCACATCAGTGTAGAGGGTCCATATTCAGAGCATTTTGTGGCCAGGCAAATCCCAGAAGAGTTTTCTCATTGCTCTTGGATCATCATCCAGAACATCTCTGTAAGGAATATACAAATGACCTTGCCCTGATTACTGACACTTATGTTTGTGACCATAATGGAGATTATATTCTGCACGTTAAACACAAGTCCGTAGTGTGATTTGGGTAGCCAAAACCAGAAGTCAGGAAAACTCTCAGGAAAAAGAGTGCCTTAAGGTAAAAGCAGTGAATGTAACTAAATGAGATTGCTAGATCTATTAGCTTTCAAAATTTGACTCAATGTCCTACTGAGCCTGACATCTTTTGGTCAGACAGGTATCGTAATAGGAATGCAGAAGAAAAAATAATTTCAGCAGCATTAAAAGGACTGTATCTCAAAGACAGTGCTCATTTTTTTGTAAAAACAGCACAGAAAAGGGCACTTTACAGACAGGTATTTTATTCATCTAAGTTATTTCCAGGAGGTATTAAGAATCCACAGGTAAAGGAGACACAGAAAATCTAAAAAGGGCTCCTTTCTATTACCAATTCTCTATTCTTATTGCTAAAAATGCTGCCATTTTGGCTTTAAGCACTCCTGTCATTCCTAGGCCAAAGGTTCTTGAAAAGAGAAAGTGCATAAAAGATAGAGTCACACCTGAACTTGTCATAGTTTATAGGCTTTTATAGCATGTAAGATAATGGTAATATTACCATTAAGAATTCTGCAGCCCTCAGGGCTCATGGTATTCTTTATTCTTTATGCTTTTAGAAGTTAAGTTTGTGTTTTCTATTTTCCATGACTGTAAGAGAATTCAGGAGCTAACATTGTTAGGGAAAAAGACCTTGCTGCTGCAGCACACAATCAAGTACTCCAAGTATTACAAGGACACAACTAAGAATAAAAAATTAAATTAAGAGCAAAAGAATGAAAAAGATAACCTTCAGTTAGCCCTGAAAAGGTGAACACTCCCTCACAGCACTGGTCCCTGTTCAGCATTGTGTAACACATCTGCAGGAGGTAGTGATTCCCCATCCCTCCCTCCCATGTGTGCCAAACAAACTCAGGAGGCAAGCTCCTTTTTATTGGCTTTTTACAGACTGGTTACCTACTGTGAAGTAGATATTTCCAGTTTCCAGCTATTAGACAAGAAAAGGTCTACTTATAATCCATTATAAGCTTTCCTGACAATGCAGGTTTTTCTGAACCTTGAGCAGGAGGTGCTGTAGAGGAGGAAGATTTACTATGAACTCCTGATTTACTCACCTCCACTCCTGTTTTCATCTTGATCATTTTAAGAGACTTTTTGAAGAGGAAAGTCAACAGACTAAACCTTAGGCTCCCTTTAGAACTACACCTATATCTAGCAGCTATATCAGACCATCCAGATGACCTTACAAACTTGCTAGATACCATTTAAAAATGTGCTTAAATTACATGGACTTTTGCCTTGTTCCATTTGTGAAGAACTGTTCCACAGTTTCACTATGCTGGGTGTCCCCAGGTTGGAAGTCCTTGCATAGCAGGTGAGGTATTCTGCAGGTGTTCATGAAGATGAACTAAGTCAAAAGACTCAAAAACTCTCATGGGTGAACTCTATTCATGAGTCAGTCAAGAATACAATACTCAAAAGTACAAATTGTTTTGTGATTTCACCTTTCATTTTTCTTTTTAAATAACCAAGTTTTGATGTAAGCTGAGTTTTGTTACTGTCAGAGAAAACAGCTTAGATTACAGATATCTTTTTTTGTTTTTAAGTGACATTAAAAAGAGGTATATTAGTAAGGTATATTAGTATAACATACCCACAAAAAGTTATTAGCAAAGTTCTAAAGGGATGGAGAAGTAAGAAATTCCTTAACACTGACAACATCAAAGATGAACACAGAAAGGAGTATAAACTGCTCTTTCACCTATAACAAAAAATCCTGCCTGTAACTGCTAGGGCACCTGCTGTGCTATCAGCTCTGCAGATCCTTCTGCCAATATACTGCCTGTTTCTTCTGATGGGGCTGCCTTGCCCTGTCTTCAGCTCTTGGCATGTGCACAGATTACTTCTGGATTCAGTAGTGAGTTTATCTCTAAAACTTGCTTTGACTAACACATCTGAAAAATGATACTGCAATATCGTGCAATGCTTTCTCTTTCCAGGCAGATTAATTAATTTGCCAGAAGCCTGTGGATGAATTCTTGCAAAGGGCACAGGGAGGCTCGAGATGTGTTCTCTCTGTTGGTATCACCAGTCCTGATCACCTGCCTGGTTGGCTGAAAAGGTGACTGCTCACCTGGCAGTTAGCAGGGAGGAGGAGTTCACACGGAATTCTCATACTGCAATTCACATCATCACATCTCAGTCAATTGGATTGAGCCTCTCCACACAGGACGTTGGATATGAGATTTTACAGATTAATTAATTTTTAGCAAAAGATGTATTAAAAGATGGCAATTTTCCAGGACAATAATTGCTTTATTCCCATCATGCAACAAATATAAAAAAAGCTTCTCTTTTATCTTCAAATTATAATTCTCATTATTACAGTTGAGAGAAAAAATGTCAATAATTGTTTTGCATGTTAGTATTTTTAGACCAATTGCCATATATCTTGAAAAAAATTATGAGGTGTATTACAGGAAGGTTGTCAGCTACATTAAACACTGTGAATAGTTTCAGTAGCTCTAATATATAAATTTACATCTATCATCCTACCACTGAAAAGTGCATTTTAAAACTAATATTTGATTTTGCTCCTTCTGCACATCATGTGGTTTCATTCAAGATGAAATTTAGCATGAGAAATTGTCCTGTGATGAAAAAGAACATCGCTCAAAGTGTGCACACCAGTTAGAAAGATGGATTTATTCTACTTCAAAGAAATGCATGTTCTATTTAGACTTGTACTTTATCACACTGGGTTTGGATCTTAAATATTCATTTTGATTATGTATTATTTCACTGATTTATTCACTCATTAATTCAATCCTATAGTAATATGATCAACTTCAATGGATATATTTAAACTGTTACATACATTTTATCTTTTTGTGCTACACAAAATTCCTCCATCAAAATAGTTAATTAAGGAAGAAAATCAAATTTTTCTTAATCTCACACTAATGCATAATTTTTTCTTTGAAAAAAAATACAACTTAATTATGAAAATGAATCCATGAATTATAGGAAGACATGTGAGTAATATTAGAAATGAGCATAGCAAATGAAAAGTCGACACAGTATTCATGTTTGATTTAATACATCAAAAGTGAAGCAAGAGTGTGTCTAGAGAGCTCATGGGTCATATCATCCGACAGATATGTAATACCCAAATGAGTGCTGATAAGAAGATAAAATGAGATATATCTGTTTTTCTATCTAATGTTTTGTGAAGTCTGTTTGTACCTATTCATTTTGGTGTCTCAGTTACAAAGGCAGTGTATTACAAAAGGATTTGGGACGTCCAAATTTTTTTTACTCCTCAACAAGATTTTTTTTCTGACTTAGTACAGAATCATTTATTCTATTCCTGATTTTCAAAGAATCTGAAGGAGCCAAGTTCTCTTATCTCAGTGGAATTGATGATCCTTTAGCCCCTTGCTTCTCGGATGTCTTTGAAAATCCTACGTCCTTTCCCTGATTATCCATCTATTGAAGAGAGCATAAAATTTACTTATCTGGGGTATCCAATATGAAAAATGTGCACACATTGCTGAAAGATGATGGTGATGTGAATCTGATCAAAGGGAAACATGGGGTTAGATTCAGGAATAAGGCGGTGATAATTTAACTGCCTTTAGCAGAGGTAAGAGTGATTTTAAAAAAACCTGCTTTTTTATTACCAAAAAAGGAATAAGGGAATACAAAAAAAAAAAAAAAAATAAGGGAATACAAAGCTTACAGTAAATACAATGTCATTCAAATTAGAGACATTTAAGTCGATGACAAATTCCTTTCTTTTTTATTTTTCTTTTTTTTTACCCTTTCCTTCTTCTGTTTCTTTTCTGACTCAGTCACCAGCATCAGCAACAGGACAGTAAAAGCAGCTACAGCATCTCCACATTTTCAGGAGCACAAAGTACTATCATGTTCTATTTGTGTCATAGCTGTGGCCAGTGTGACAGGCTGGAATATTACAAGGATAGGTCATCACTGAAAAGTGGTATTTTATTCCACAAAGAAAAAAAAGTTATAAAATAATCAGCCCTTACCTATTAAGCCCTATTTCTGTTCTCAGTATATGTAACTTATATATTTATAGAGAATTTTATGCATAGGTTATGCAAACTACCTTTTAAACAATTGAAAATATCAATGATTGACAATAGCTACCAATTAAAAACACGACTAAGACTTCTGCTGATGTGTTTACAGTTGTTCAATATACATTTCTTATAATACCATGACCATCAGTTTCTATATTTGGAATAATTTCTGCCTCTTTCTAATGAAATTAATATCAGCTACATTTTTTCTTTTTCTCCAAAAATGGAAATAAAATATACAGGATATTCTAGAAATTTGTTAGCAAAGTCATCTAATTGTTTTGTTGTTGGTTGTCTTTATTAATTGTCAAAGCTTAGAATTGGGCTTGATAAGGTATATGTCTAAAAAACTAAATAAAATCATTGTGCATAGCGTTAATATTAGGAAGTTGAATAAAAAATAGCATCTCAATTGAATAAATTAATTGTTGGAGGCTTGAACAGAAGTCATAATAGGGAGAGAATACTGCCACAGTTTGGCTAGATAAAACAGTTGCAGATAATAGTTTTATCCATCTTAGGAAAGCTGCAGAACTATCACTGAGTCTCTTCAAGGTCAAATATAACCCTGATATTGTATTGCTTATACTGCTATGTCAGGAAATGATACATCACAGTTATAAATTTATTAGTGTGAAAAAACTTATGTGCTATTTGCATTTTGAAAGCAATATTGAAACATTAACTCCTCAATACTCAAAACACCCCAGAAAGATTGTTAGGTAGAACCGATCACAGAATAACAATAAAAAGGAGTAAATTATCTTCACATTTATAAAAAAAAAATTAAAACTGAGTTAGATTAAATATTTTCCATGTTTCTTGAATATATACAGTTCATACAGATACAATGAAAAAATTCCATTAGATCAAAACAGCAAAAAAAGAAACTGGATGGCTATATAAATTCCAAATACCTTGGGACCTATCACTGAAAATAACTTCCCAGTCTTTTACATATAGAATTAAAGACGCCAATGAAGATCATAAAATCAAACTTAAAATTGATTTATGATTCAGTTGAAGGTCTCTGTTCTTTTAGACTAAAAGACTGCTGTTTCCTATCTTTATGTCCTGGGCAGACATTTTTTAATGACAGCTAGTTAGGAATTTCATCCAATAAGGGTCAAGAGACGTCCAAGAAGTTATGTAGAAGTGTTATCATCTTCCCACCCTATCTCCTCCAGTTTTAAAGGCACATCTATGTTCTCTCTAATCCAAAGGCACATCTATTTTCTCTATAACTCTGCCTCAATTTCAGCAGTAGGGAAGGGCTAGTTATATGGTATCCAGATCAGCTTTACTCCAAACTTTCCCACAGCCCTATTCCCTATAAAGTCAGAAGTCAGTGGTCATCTACTAACTGTTTTAAACTATATAATAGAGGAATTTTTTAACAAAGTAAAAAAATGGTGGAAAAGAGAAAACTGGAAAAATTCAAAAACTTTTACACCCTCCCCAGCCATGGAAAAGCTGATGCAGACATCCCTTTTATACAATGTAACCACCATTTATTAACTCTGCCCCAATTAGGTCAGAACTAGCTCCACACTACCAAAACTATCAAGCCAAAAACTGCCAGGCAGTCATTTGGAGTTTGACATTACACATTTGACATTACACATTACTTATATTCACAACATTCATTTAAATGGTTAGCTCCCAGCAACCAGAAATAATAAAAATTTTTTGGACCTCCTGCCTTGTCTCTATGAGGAAAAAAGAAAATTCAGCTTTAGCCATTCAAGTTAAAGTTGTCTTCAACAAGCATAGACCTTTACAAACTAGGGATATCTGAAGAGAAAAAGTTCAATTAATTGCACCTAATAATTAGAGTGAATCAGGCAAAATATTTATCGTTCAATGTCATAAGGGTGGTATGCAAGGAAAACTATGATCCTATGGAAGGGTCTTTCTGATCTTCAGATAGGAAAACAGCAATTTCCAACTGACAGGATTAATTTAAGAAAGAAGAAATCCTGGACACAAACCCAGTTGTAATCCAAGTTTTGCCATGTCATTCAAGTTCTTATGTTCCACACCCTTTCTGCAGGTAGTACTAACTGTAGAATGCAGTTTTGCACAGAAAATCTCTCCCTCACTTCAAGTAGGTTGACTTTGGCCTATGCAACTATTAAAATAAAATACAATAAAATAAAATATGAAAATAAAGAATGGAAACATATAACCCTAAAAATTTTATATTACAATATTATTCCTACAGTGCAGTGATACTGAAAAAAAACCCCAAACAAATAAAAACCAAAATTTTCCTCAGTAGTACCAATTCCCTGATCAAGCTCTTAAAACAATTTTCTATTTTAATTGGAAAAGAAGGGAAGTGTACAAATAGACTTCTGTCATTGTGAGTTAGTTTTACTTTTTACTTTTTTAGAAGTAAAAATAAAGTCCAAATTTATCTGTGAGGTTTTATATGCACACATAATTCCCATATTTCCATAATTGTGGAAAATGTGTTAGACTATGTTGCTTTTCACAACCATGAAATTTGGCAAAGTGAGAATTTCATACTTGTATTCACTCTATCATGGTCACAATCAGGTTCTGTAAATACTTTTCAAAATGAGACCTTTTAAGTCGTGGTCATCATTCTTACCATCTAATTTCCTGGCAACTGAGTATCTGTGCTTCCATTAAATCCAAGATGCTTTGGAAACTGTATTACACTTTACACTTTTTCTGGCTCTCTAAATAGATACCTAATGATAAACATTATCTGAAGGGAATAAGGGGATTTTCTTTTGCTTTATTTCCAATGAGGTCAATAGTTTACTATTTCTATCACTGAAGATTTGCCCTATGAGTCTGTAAGACAACATTATGACAACCAAGGCTGTGTAAAAAGAAAAAAGAGAAAAATGCCCCATAATTGTCCATCTATCAAACTTTAGAATTGATTGAAGATAGAATAGAAATACATGAAGACTAGTTTCTACCATCAATATTTTTGTCAAAGTCCTGCTTTGCTTAGCCCTGATTATTTGAAACTCTAACATAAGACATGGAGATTCAGTGACCAAAAATAATATTTCCTTTATGGATGGCTGCTAGGAATATTGCAAAAGAGTTCCTGAAACTTTTGCAAAAAGCCCTTCCAGAAGCGCATGACTTATTTTCTCCAAAACAAGTAAACTCCTTGATCCAAGAGTGCAAAGTATCAGTCATGGTAGAAATAGGACTTTTCAAGGGGAATAAAGAAAGACAAGATGAAAAAGCAAATCCAACAGTGGAGTTACTGAAAGTTCATTTTAGAGATGTGCTTTCTTACCACGTTACTACCACATTTCAAAATCACCTGTTTGCCTTTCCATTTAGTCTTATTTTTACAAAAGCCTATGGTTTAAAATTAGTTTTAATACATCTCAGTATTACTGTATAACTAGAAAATGTTTTTCAAAAAGATAAACAATAAATGCAATGTCCATAGACAAATTCCTCATTTTTATTTAGATAAAAACATCTGAGTTCTACATTTTATCTTAAGAGCTTTTCTTGATCGACCATGTGTTTCTAAAACTGAAGGAGACTATATTTGATCAACTGACCAAAACAGTAATTTATGGACACACATTGATGAGTGCAGTGACAGATGACAGTTCATATTTTACTTTTGGTGCCTCACTTCACACCATTTAAATACTTTGATGTCCAGTGGTAGGACACAAGACCAAGTCTCTCAAAACTCCAGTCACCCCATGTAGGATTGTGGAGATCAGATCACTAGATAATTTTTATGCTACATAGAAATAGCATGTCTTGACATTTCATTTATGAGTGCATATGCAGAAACCTTAAAAAGAAAGCTTGGGTAGAAAGAACATACAAAATAAGAGTGCTAAGAGCCTAGATATATATATCTATATCTAATATATCTATATATCTATATCTATCTATATCTAATGTATATCTATATCCTATCATATTCACTCAGAAATCTACTATGAAGTAGAACTCTCTGAAGCAGAAGGGTACAGCAGATGGCAACCAGCAACCAAACATGGAAACAAAGAGTAGGCATGCTGACATTTGTCAGCAGCTGCAAAGGACAGCCCAATAATTCTGATGGCTTTTGCAATTGTCCAGAGATTTTTCTGCTTGTAATATCTCAGATGAACTAACATTTACTTCAACCTCAGCTGCTTTGGGTTTTGTTAGGGAATGCATTTAATTCAAAATAAAAATTGTGTTGCTTAGATTTTCCCAGTTATGGGAGATTTTACTTGTTTCTTTCTTGGTCTGGACTAATAGTTCCAGGAATGAGATTTTATTGCAACAAGGGAAAAAAAATAGAAAGCATTCTTAGATGCTTCCTGAAAGGTGCATTGTCTTAACTTTCAGAAATCATCCAATCACGTGCATGCTGAAACACACAAAAATTATAGGAAAAAGGTAAAAATTTGAATATAACATATTGTTATACTTTAAGACATTATTTCCGTACCATCATCATGTTTTTAAACTATCTTAGCCTTAACTTCTGGCTCCTGCCCCCATATTTTCTGCTTGGTTTGGTGCCGTGTGATTTTGAGTCAGATTTTGCTTCCAATAGAGCCTTGTAAAATTTCTTCAAAGAATGATTTATGCAAGGTAGAAAAAGTGCTACATTTATATTTGAAAATTATACTACAGTATTGTTCTCCCAGGAGCCATAAACAGAGCAGAGTCCAGTTTGTGCTATGGAAAAAGAGCTATGAACCTCACTGGGACTTTTAATCACAATATGCTGGCTCTGAATTGAAGATCCATTTTCTGTCGTGTCCCATTGGACTAACAAAAATCTGTTTGTTCATGGAAGTTAATTTTAAAATTTTAGCAGAAAAAAAAAAGGATACTGGAGGTGTTGCCCAGATTTCAATCAAGCTTGACCTTATTCCAGAAAAAAAAAAAAGTGTATTGTTGTGTTGTGTCTTCAAACCAGTTTTTCAAAAACCATAGATGCTATTATATATTTTTTTCTGTGTCCTAAGAATGTTAGGAAATACCCTTACAAAACCAGGAATAATTGTATTCTGCACAGTAGTCTGTGGACATAGGGAAATGTGTAAAATAAATTCCCATCTGGTCATACTTTTTTCCATTAGTGCCTTCAGCTTCAGATCTGCACTGGGGAAGTGACTTAATGCAAGAGAAAAGCAATGAAGCCACTAGAAACTTCATCCTTTATCACTGATTTTATTTAAACAGAATAAGAGTAAAAAATCTGACAAAATACCACTCACAATGTCACTCCATTTATCAGAGAGGCCATTGAGATTTTACCAAGGGGAAAAAAATGAGATATATATAAAACACAGTAAAGAATCTCTAAGCTCTCTGTGTGATTTTTTGACCTTTGGGTAAGACTTGAATAACGAAGTTCTAGAGCTAGATTATACTTAAATTAGGACTTTTGTTGACAATAGACAATAGATTAAAGAGATAGGAGAAAATACTACAGATTTCTAGATTTTCCCTGAATGTTTTTCTTTTGATTATGACAAAATCTGGACAATTCTTATATACTTAAGAGAATATGGCAGCTGATTTCTGACTCACACTAGGACTGCAAGCATTGGAGAGCTGGAAATATGGAATGCAGAGGAAGAGTTTCCCTCTTCTGACTGATACTGGTCATTGTTCTGAATGACTTTATATGATAATGACAATATAATAGGAATAATGTTAGCTTAAATCATGGTTATAGCTGAAGAAGTGCTTTGGAAATAATTCTATGCAGAAAAGGAATATTCTTGAGCTGTGTTACAACCTCATATTCATCCAAATACAGTATTTTATGCTGAAATATGCATGTTAGTTATTGCTTGCTAAACCCTAATTGGTACTTGTCCTGATCTGTCATTCCTAAAAAATGGATATATTAGATTTATATATTCAGATATACGTGTGGAAATCACTGGTCCATGTCCTCATGTCAGATAGCTGAGATCTAAATTTCTCACTGCTATAATGAAAGCTGTGAAAGACTGAATTTATTAGAATGGAAGGGTCACTTGACTTGGCAAAAAATGTAAAACCTGTATTATACAGATCAATGGCAAGCAAAGAACTTGAATTTCAATTTCTAATACTTTGATTTTTTTTGTTTGCTTCTTCTTATACTCTGTTGAGGTTCTTTCCTGTATAAAGTACTTAAATGTCTAAGAAAACTTACCAGAAGTCAGAAAACAAAAGGATAGAAAAAAATTAGAAATCTTAAAAAAATCTTAAAAAACATAGATACCTAATCCAAAGATCTTAGGAACTATACAGTAGCTGTGCAAATAAAATCAAGAAATCCATGTAATAATGGAACAATGAGAGATTCAAGAGGAATTGAGTTAACCACAGAAAAGTAAAAATAGTCAAAAGTGAGGATAGTCAAAATTTCAGATTTCATACTTACACTTGAAATATATTTTAATGCTTTAAAATTGGAGGTGTGTTTTTAGAAATTTTTAGCAATTTAGCAATGAAGGCAGAATGGGGAAAGAATTACTTTGTCTACTGTTATATTACTTCATCAGTTGCTTAATGTGCCTAATTATTATGAAGCTATTGTGGTATGACAGTCCAGTAACACTCAAAATAATTACCTAGCCCTGTTTATGGAGTTTCTAAATTTGCAGTGTCTTCATGAGATCAAGCACAGCTAACATGATTAATTTCTGCCTTCATGATAAATGTCTCTGAGGTCAAGGGTGTTCAAAGATTTTAAATCAGTATTATATAATAGCTGCTGATATTAACTTTAAAAGTAATTGCATCCCACTTGAAGTACTGCTGACAGCACTATGAAGCAAAAGACAATGTACCTGATAATGTAATAAACCAGCCTAATTGGGATTCTAAAAATCCAAACAATTTTGAATAACTCTCTTTTTCTACCACAGAAAATACTGCCAAAACCAAATGGTAAAGTGGTCTACATTTTAGTGATTGTGAACAATTCTGTCAGGTCTACAATGCATAATAAGATAAGGTGCTGTAAGTTCTTCTATAAAGCTAATTTTGATTTGAGATGCAACTTTGCAAAACATCCATATGAAAACAGAAATTTCCTAATATGTTACGTTTTAACTGATGTTTTATTTTCTGCATCAGTTATTACTCATAAGATTATTCTCATAATCTTATGAGTTATTACTCATAAGACTATTACTTCAAAGATGTGGCAAAATTTTTTTACCATATTCTGAGCTTTAAGAAAGAGAATTTATGTTCTAAGCTTCTCTCTATATTATTTCATGCTTGTATGCTGTTATTCTGTTTTTGGAGGAATGTGAAAAATTTTAAAACATAAGTAAGAAATATGGAATATTATTATTTGCATACATGCCTTTTACAAATATTCTGGTCATAAATGAACCTCAGGAAATGGTGCACACTCCATTTGTATTATAACATAGTTCAAATATATTTTTATGGGATCATACTAAACATAACTTCACTTGGTGTCTTTCCATTAATTGTAGAATTTAAACTCAGTTTATACATTCACACTAACTTTACTAAGTTCATCTCTTTCTTTTCTTTTCTCCTGCTGCTGTGTGCTCAACATAATTTCTACTGCCAGAAAATGCATCCTTTTTTCAGATACCAGCATAAGAGTCAAGTAGACTAGGATGCTCTTAAAAATTTGAAAATTACCCATACAGTTATGAGATAATTCAATTTCATTAAAGTGATTTTTATTCCTAAATGTGTTATTCTTTCCCTCAATCACTCTCACTATTATAATAAAAAATCCAGCCATATAAGCAGAACAAAATACATTGTAATTCTTAATGTCTCTTTGTCAAAATACAAGATGTATGAAATTTTTCCTAATTAGGGAGATGGGATTAAGAACAAAAGTTGCATTCAAAGATTGTATTCTGAAAACGCACTTAGGTTACCCCAAGGGTTGTGTTTGAAAACATAATTTCTTTAAAATGCATAAAGTCTATTGAGACCTCACCAGAAACAAATCAACGAGAAAAGAATCAACACAAAACAAGCCAAAGCATTAAGTATTATAACAAGATTAGTTATATGAATGAAATAAAAGAAAAATATTTGCTCTTCAAAATAACTTATCTGAGGAAATGAGGATACAGCAATGCTCCTACTTGTTCCTTATTGCTGAAACATGCTTACAATTCTATCTCAGTCCAGACTGATGTTTCAGTATCAAAATAACTTTGCTAATTTAAGATTCTTAACATTGTTCTTTGTTTCTCAAAAATAACATTGACAAGAATTTATTTTGTTTTGTTTGGGTTTTTTTTTAAACTAAACATTACTTTCACATTGACTGGTCTCCAAGAATTTCAGGAAATCTGCTGGAGCCCAAGTCAAAATCTCTAAGCAATCTGATATTAAGTTGTATTAAGGGAAAAAGGTAAATCAGAATCTGAAGACTGATATAGTCTCAAGTGATAGAGAACTATAGGTCTGTTAGTAAGCAAAAAGAAAATGAAGCAGCACACGCACCAGCACAACTGAAATTACAGTCTACCTCTAGGAATAAAGAATGCAAAGCCTGCTTAAAGCCTTGAGCACTGCTATAACAGAAAAAAAAAACAAACCAAAACCAAAACCAACAAACCACCAAAACACCACCCTACAACAATTCTGAAAAAGAAATGAAAGCAAGAGAATTGTGGACAGAAAAGAAGTGATAAAGAATCAGCTATGGCTGGAGTCTTCAATGTGACACAGACAAAGGAGATAGTGAAATTCTTTGAAGGCATATAAAGAAATAGTCAGCTTATGATTCTCTGTGTTTTTTCTCAAATATCACTGTTACCTAAATTTTGTAACTACAGTAAAAGATGGACAAAGTCAGGAATGTCAGATCATCTGCAAATCATTTGGTTTAGCCACACACTAAATAGTACTGAAAAATGTGTTAATTTTTTTGTAAATGTAATTAAACAGTGACTATGAATATGTGAAAAAAAAACCAAAAACATACCAATAGACCAATAATAATCAACATGGCAAAATTTAATTCCAGTTTAGCTTTATCATTAAAAAAAGGAATTCTATAACAGAAAAATGCAGTAACCAAGATGCAGCACCAGCAGCATTTCAAATATAAATGAAGCACAAACATCCATTAAAACCCATTCCCTTACAGTTTAATAAGAAACATTTATCTATTAAAATGAAATATTCAGCATACATCATAGAACTGTCTACTAGACCTTGGGTATTCTAGAGAAACAAAAAATATACCGTGGTGGTGCCTTTCTCCTCCATCTCCAGGCCTGCTCTACCATTTCAGGTGCATCTGAGAGGCTTTTACCAAGACCACTGAGTGATGAAACACTTGACCAGACCAGCTGGCAGGGTGAAGCATCTCTGACCATACAGACCTGACAGACCCAGAAGACACAGTCTCAACATGCACCAAGGGAAATACAGGTTGGATATTAGGAGAAAAGTTTTTTATGGAAAGAGTGATTAAGTTCTGGAATGGCCTGCCCAGGGAGGTGGTGGGGTCACCACCCCTGGATGTGTTTAAGAAAGACTGGATATGGCACTCGGTGCCATGGTTTATTGAGGTGTTAGGGTTGGGTTGGACTCAATGATCTTTCAGGTCTCTTCCAACCTTGTGATTCTGTGAATCCCAGGGGCTCTGGTGTGATACAGGTGGGAACACTGACTGCAACAGGAACATCAGCTGCCCTACCCAGGTGGGGAACTATCAGTCATCCCCTGACAGCCCTGAAATATTTCCTACCTGAATCAGCCCACATGGAGTGGTACAGTTTTTGCTGGAGTTCTAGAAGAAATTATCAAATGTTTTCAAAATTCCAGTAGTAACTGATCTGAGGATGGAAATTTTGCAGATGACTAAGCCAATCATCTCATGACCCTATCAACAGTAGTCCTGAGTGAGTCCCTTTGAGATGTCCTTGAGCACTGTGGGCTGCAGCAGCTTTGAGTGGGATGGCTCCTGGAGCTCCAGAACCCTCACATTTTCAATACTCACAAAACCATCCCTGATGATGAGGCCTAGGCTCACATCCCCTCATGCACTTCTACTCCTCAACGTGCAACCCATTCCTGCTCAGAAATATTAAGGGATTTGACCTGAATTTCACTGAAATTGAGGGGAATTACCTTTATGCAAAGCTGTACACCTCTCTTGATATGCAGGCGTGTGAATCAATTTTGGTATGAATGTTGTTATCGTGAATCTGTAATTAAGCCATTGCCTAATTTAATTGTAACTGGGTCATTCCCCCTATTTGATATTTCCTGATTAATAATTTAGGATTTTTAAATGGTTAACTTTCCTATATTCCAAAGGCATGATGTACTGCAGCAAAAAATTAAAATCACTAGAATTAATTGTTAGATGCCTTTTCTATGTGCACTTTTAAAACAAAACATGTACTGTTGTAGTCCTAATTTTTTTCCCTTCTAAAACAAACAAACAAATAAACACAAAAATAATAAGTTTAGCAGCCTAATTTCATTTACTCTCTATTTTGCCTTGCTTATATCAAGATTGCAGAATCATCAGCCTTGTGTAACAGGAACCACTGCTGAAGGTATTACAACTAAAAAAGAGGTAATGAGGTAGGATAATGATAGTAAATTTAGAAAATACCAGAACAGGCCTTATTTGAGGCAGTATCACAAGGATGTTCCCAGAAGCATGAGTTCCTCTGAATCTCAAATCCTATAACACTCAGAAGTAACGTAAGTATGAACAAAAGACTCAAAAACAAAATTCTTGTCAGTCATTGTAAATGATATTGGTGTGTCTTCCAATAATCAAAACAGTACACAAATATAACACAACCTATGGGTTCAAATATGTTAGAGTACCCACTCAAACTGAAGTATACAGTTTAAATTGCAAAATCATTTAAGCTAATCACAGTAAGTATTTTCAGTCTGTTCCTAATCTTTGTTCTGTATTGATTACAAACGCAGTTTGGCTTTGAAAGAAAACCCAGCTAAAACTGAGGCCCCACATCACCAGACTGTACAATTACAAACAAACAATCCTTGCCTTGAAGCCTTTATAATCTAATAGAAAACACTACAGTACTTTGTGTTATTGGAGCAGTTCCTGAGATCTACTTTACTCTTGAACAACATCTACCAAATGCTCATTCACTCAGACCAGATGTTAATTTGTGCTAAGAATTCTGTTAGATTTCTTGACAAAAAGCTCTCAAACAGTTTAGGTGAATATAGAAAGAATCTCACTCTCTGCAAAGTTAAGCAGACAAACCAGATTGTTTTGGGAGGTTTTCTGGTTGGTTGGCTTTTTATTTGGTGGGTTTTTTTGCCATTGAAGGCACAAACAAAAGTCTTAAATACATTCATAACAAAATATTCATATTTGTAGGGATTTTTTTCTTAGAGCAGTCAATTTTATAAAATAACAGTATTAAAACCATAACATAAACACCTATTAGCAAGTAATCCCATTAAACTCAATGATTTACATACAATGTACAGAACAGATCTTTTCCAATTCAGCTGTTAAAAACAACTCTTAAAGGAAGAATGTCTCGTGCATTATACTTCAGATTGGTATAGTGCTTCTTGCAAAAGCACAGAAAGAAAATTTTTGTGATCAGAACCTTTCGTTCATCTTGCAGTCTCAAGAAACAATATTCAGTTTTAATTTAACACAACTGTAGTGACTCAGTCATGGAACACAGGATGACCTTTATGAGAGATAAATAGCCAGATAATGTAGCCAAAAATAAAAGAAAAAAAAAAGAAAAAAACCCAATAGTTGTCATTAATATGTTCTTCCCACTAAGAGAGAGCAGAGAACCACCTTGTCTTGCTATGGAAAGCAATAGAACATGGCTATCAAATAATGGAAAATAAATAAATATAGCTGATCACCTAATTAATATAAAATAATTGGTTCCTATTTCCAGGTTTCAGTAGAATAAAACTTGTATGAACTGTCTTACATAACACAGGTGAATAATAGTTCCCATTTCCACCACACTAATGGAAAATTAACATTCATAGAACTCTCTGCTCATCTTAGGACCCTGAAATTCAGAAATATTATTTTTATATACCAAAAACTACATTTCCACAGAAATGACAAATAATTGATTTTGACTGTCACCTTAGGAGGGATATGGTGAGACACATAATACTGTGAAACTGAGAAATAATTGCCATTCTAATATAGTAACTGTATTGAAAAAGCTGTTCAGAATATGCTCTCTTTCATTTTTTCTTTCCCTTCTAGCATTTTTGACAGGACTACCCTTTATGCATGCCAAGGCTTTGCAGTCTTTATTAAAATAACAAACCAAAAAAAAAAACTCAAGAAGCCATTTTGAAATTAGCAAAATTCTGAGATATGTACAGTTAAAATTTAATATAATCAGAGCATGATCAGAGCATGAGTACAACAGTCTATAATACTCTTGTTCTGATCAATGCATAAACTGGAATTTGCCACACTCCACAATATATAATATATCCTTCAATCATTCAATAAAAATTGAAGATTGTAAGGTCTTAGCATGTGGGGCAAAAGAAAATATTTATTTCTCCTTTTAAGTAGAATCAGGGTAGAATAGCTACTTGAATTTAGAAGATATTTGGCAAATGCAAAATACTTAGACCCACAAAATAAAAGTTTGGGTTTTTTCTATAGTGGTCTTCATTCCATTGTGAAAAGTCAAACAGATTTTAAAGATTTTAAGAATTGTGTAATTGATATTTTTTTTCCCACATCAAAAGCCTAGATTTTGAATGAGAAGCTACAGCATATCTGTATTGTGTTTATTTTTAGAAGACTGAGAAGTACAGTATTTGCTGTCTGCGGAAGTATACTAGAAAAAAAAAAAGATTGAGATCAAAAAAAAGTCTTATAAATATCTCATGTTGTCCTGAACTTCTGCCATAATCTTCACTAAAATAATAGCACGTTTTGATTTTAGATGGAAAATTAATTGCATGCACAACTTGATGTGAGCAACAATATGAGAACAAATTTCTTCCTGGAGCTTTAAATAGCACAAAAGAAATAAATAGCCTCTCTCTAAAATACTTACTTACAAGTAGGTGTTGGTAATGAAGTATTTGATAACTCCTCAACACAACATGTCAAATAGTTTTAAATAAAGTAATTTTTGGAAAACAATTACTCCAGTTTTCTAGATTTTTAAATTTCATATGATTGAGCTCTCTGAGGTTTTGTAATCTTTTTGACAATGTAAGGGAGATGCTGATCCTCTGTTTTCTGCTCTGCATAAACTCTAGGGTTTTCATAATGCAGATTTTTATAATGCAGAGTGGTTCTTTTAAAACAGTTCAGTTTTTGAAGCAACATACCATTAACCTACTGTCTTGTCCAGCCTGATTACTACAGGGCTTTACTTTATGGACTTTAGATGGCAATGAAAATCTGTATGTGATAGACAGAATTTGTAAAATCTGTAGGGATAAAAGGTTCTACATAAGATTATTAAAACTATCCATCTGAAAAGTGCCCCATCAAGACCTAGTTGTACTAATTTATAGAATTAATATGTATAGAAAGCTATTCCCCAGGAGTCTTTACTCTTCCCTGATTGTTTTATGTAAGCATTTTTAGTGGCCAGGCCTACAGACTCCCAGGCTGGCCAGTTCCAGTCTCACAAGTTATCTTCACATCTATGCATCAACACCCACAGGTTTAATCATATGTCATAGTGATCTCTGATGCAATACAAGATTTTCTTCTGGAAGACTTATGGAACCAAAGCAGATAATTTTTTTGAGGTAAAAGAGCCAATATTGTCCACTTTCAATGTAGTCATTCATTTAGTCACTCATTTCCCCAAAACTCCCAAGACATAGTCAGATTAACTACTCTATTTGTACCATGATAAAAGAATAAATAAATTTAACTCTGAAGTGTATTATCTGTACATGTCAATCATTAGAAATGTCCAGATTAGCCCTGACACTAAGATAAATTAATTAATATGAAAAAAAATGCCTCCTCCATTTCCTTTACTTTTTATATACAGACAAAAATGCTTGTGAAATAGGTAGAGACCTAAATCACTTTCCCAGATCCCCACATGCTAGCACTCACTTGAATTGGTGAGGATAAATTCCCCCAAGCAATGAGGCAGCTACAGTCAGATACCACAAAGTCTGACTGAGCCAGTCCAAGAACATTGTTTTCTCCAAGACAGAGGAAAAAAACCCCACATTTATTTATTCTACTCATGTATAAAAATTATGCCACTCTACATCTGTGTGCTAGTAGCTATTTCAAACATTTTCCTAATGAAATGTTTGAAAAATGCATCCTAATTAATTACTTACAAGATTTAATTCCATTTCCAGAATAAACAATGCCATGATTTATAACAAAACTTAAATAAAAAACACAGATTGTCACCTAATGGTGCAAGAGTAGGCAAAATCACATAAGCAACTTTAAATTTAATATTTCCCATAGCCTTCAGACATTTTAATGTCTTACTACCAGTGACAATAAATTAATTAGAAACTTTTAATAGGGTACTGTAAATTAGGCATTGTGTGCAGTAAAGAAGAATTAAATAACAGATTTATTTGGGAAGAAATACTTCTTACAGCTGAAATAATAAGAAAATATTTTTATTACAAATTTGAAATGAACTATTTTGGTATTTCTTCACTTCCATTAGTAGCAGCAACAAAGGTGAGGAGTCTTTTAACAGTAAAAGAAAGGGTAAGGGTTCATATATATAAAGAAATTAACTTGTAATTATTTATTATTTTGCTTAGTAAGGAAGAAGCGACTATTTTACTAGGAATTAAGTGAAAATGAAGTCTTTCCATTTTTGGTAGAACTTCAGTCAAGAAAGGCCCAAGAATTTATTTTTAAGATGAGCTAAGACCAGAAAAAGAAGGGTTTTGCTCAGTTAGGGCCCAGATGTCACATGCAGAGCTCATGTATATTACTTGAAACATTTCCACTGAGACCTTAGAAATGGACCAAAGACTGAAATCTCTGGGATGTCTCTGAGACTTTTCTTTCTCAGTGGCAGTAGCATTCTGCACTCAGAGGTGTTTGATAAGAGAGTGATACTCACTAGAAAGAAAACCAGTGATCTTTTAATAAATGATCTAATCAATATGTAAGAACTGACAGCAGTCATGAATGCTGGCAATCATGTTTGCACCATTTTATATATCCTTCCAGACATGTCCTTTCAATATGAAGGATATTTTAGTATGTATCTTCATTATTCTAATTAAATATTCTTGCAAAACAATGCTAAATTGGTTTCTCATTTATTTCGAATTCTGTATTTTCTCTCTCTTACACAGTCACTAAGCAATGATAGAAATGTCTTTGACCAGAATATTTTGCTAAAGTTCTACAAGTTTTCTGACAATATCTCTCATCACCAAAAAACACAAGTCAAAACAGTAGGTAAAGTAGGTAAAACAAAATTGAACCATTTGAATCCAAACTGGAATAAAGAGAATCATAAATTATTGGAATAACCTTTATCACTCAGTAAAGCAGGAAATAGATGTAAAAATAAAAAATCTAAATATGAAAGCCAAAATCATCATACATATGATATGAATCATCATACATATAAGATTGCATTTTTACAATCTTTCTATTTGGGGGAAAACAGAACAAACTATCCACCTACTTACCACTTTCATGGTGCTTTCATGGTAGAAAATAAGTTGCCTTGAGCACTGAAACACTTTTTTTCTCCTCTCTACTCTGATTGCATTTGTGCTCTATTCCAGAAAGAACTGTTTAAATTTGGTGGTTATTAAATCATTAAAATCCATATAATCCAATTTAGATATAAAAAAGGGAAATTATTAGCATGACCATGACTTTCAGCACTGAAGCCAGGATTCTTGATATCTTCTTACTTTAAACATCTACAAAGCAAAAATATGATGTCCCTGACAGTATGGTGCTGCAGGAAGGAGGTCTAGAGAAGGCATGAGTCATTCACAAGCCTATTGCAGCAGAGATAAGTACCCTAAAATGTAAATGCTGGACAGTTCATTGAATGATCAGTTAAGATCTGCCATTTACAGAGCAATTTCCGCATCTAGGTTATTCTCAGAAGGCTGAGTATAAGTATTAGGGCCCATCATTCAATATTAAGGTCCTCTGAGACCTTAAAAAATAAACACTCTTGATATTTATGCCAGGAAATGAAAATAAATATTTGAAAAACTAATAATAACATAATAAGAATATTTTAAATCAATTAAATGATGAAAAATAAAGTATTCATCACTGATCAGTCACAAAAAATGAACATGAATAAAATGAAATTTCTTCAAAATTCAGACCCAGAACTTCATAATTTTGCTACTAAAATTTCACCACATAAAATTATAAAATTAATTTAAACTTGAAACCCACAATTGCATACTAAATATAGACCACTGAGCAATTCTTAAAACCAATGCAAAGAAGAAATATTCAGAATGTTCTATATAAAAATGCTATTTTAAAATTCTGAAGTAATGATTCAGGTATGTAACCTCACATCCCAGCTCTGAAACTGTTACAGAATTCCTCCTTTTGCAGCATTTTAGCATGTACCTGTGACACATGAACAAACCCCTTCAAACCCCCTTGCTCATTTACTGTATGTTAACCTAGTATTGGTATCCTGTATAACATGGTGGTTTTGCTGGTTTGTTTTAATTTTTTTTCCTCATATGGAATGGAATGTAGATTAGGGCTGAAAGGCAGATCAATCACAAGATAAGGAAATAAAATAACAAAGTTTAGATATATGCCTGAAAATTCTATTCTAGCATTCATCCATGGTAAGATGCAACCACAAAATACAGCACCTGAGCCACCTTTGCTGATACAGATGGTATTTCACTTTGGGTAATAGTGTGCTATTTTCAGAACTCATGTTCCAGAGAGAGAAATAAGCCCAGGAAGTAAGAGACAAGTTGTCTAGCTACCATGTGAGAGCAGATTAGAAAACTGTGGCTTTAGTGTACTGAACATGGCCTGATAGGGAAAATGACTGCAGCCTGTAAGAACAGAAGGGGATAAACATCAAGGAGCTGATAAAACTGAACTACAGCTCAGTCCTGGCACTAAAACAAATAAATTAAGTGCAAATGCAGGTGGCTGAAGGAGCAACAGTTACCAAGCATTAAGGAGTAAAGAGAGAGAAGAACCTCTCTGTCACAATAATGAGAGGGAAAAAAATCCTTAATAAGTTTGAAGACAGAGTTCGATACATTTCAAAGGGATTACATGATGTGCAATCCATGAAATGTCCTTTTTAATCTTGTGTCTCCTAATCATAAAATATGTCAATTAAACTTTCTTAAAAACTGAAACGTGGTATTTCTTCTCAGCACCATAAGTTCTGATCTCAGAAAGTCTAGTGAAAAATTCACAATAAGAATATTTAAGAGTTCATGACCCGAAGTGAAACTATTATTAGATTTCATTGACATTATTTATAATGCATAATGTTGTTTAATACCATGCCATTATGCAGCAAAAAGGAACACACCTCCCCTCCCCAAATACACTTGAAAAATGTAATTACATTTTAACCTCTATTAACATAATCATCTAATCATACTGTTGACTATTGCATTTTATATAAGCATTTGACTCTATGTATTTATTGAATATTAATGAACACATTAATCTTTACTTTTCCAAAGTAGTCCTACTCAGAAATAGTATTACAAATCTGAAGGTTTTGTATATTTTTCTTTTTCTAAAACAGTTCCTTCTCCAGTACCAGACTATTCACTTGCTTGTAAAGCATTTTCAAACAAATCCTGTTAATTCTGAATATGGTTCACTAAGCAGCATGATCTCATTAATAAAACAAGTTGCTACTCTAGTAAATCAGAACTCTCAGCTGTTTTAACTGTTTCCCTAATGGAAATTCTAATGATCTCTTCAGTCAGCCTCACAGAAGCCTAACAATTTTGAAACAAGACCCAGCAAAATAAAGAAGCAATGAAAAGAATGGAAAGAGTGCAACTTCAGACTTAGCATTCTGTCACAAATAAATGTTAACTAACATTGGATCTACATTCTTGAGGTTAGTTGGAATATTTTTGCACCACTTGAATTTTCATTAGAAAGGTACTTTTGTCTGTTTTACTGAACTAAATGAAAATTTTGAGTGACAAATTCATGAGTTCTTGGGATTTCTAACAAAAGAGAGAAGGGAAGAAAGAAAAAGCTTGATGGATGGCAAAAAGAAAAGAGAACTACAAACATATCTTCAAAATGATCTCATATATTGCATATGAAAATAATAAATGGATAACAAATGAGAAAGAGGCTAGGTCAAAGGGAAATGTAAAACAGAAGCAGTCTTTTGCACTGAATATAAGTTTCTGCATAGCAACATATTATCTCTTAATGATGATAAGAAAATAATGCTTCTAATCTGGTGAGACTTTGAAATGTGCTACATATCCAGTGCATTTGTTAACATTTATAATGCATCTTACCTTTGTCTGGGCACTCTAAATAATCAACCTTCTCCAAGGGAAAATGCTGATTTAGCAAGGAGTTAGAAATAAATTTAAATTAAAAAATCACATATCCATTTTTTTTTAAACCTCATTTGAAGCTGATCAAGGATCCAATAATAGGGCCAAGGAAGGTAATGGTGCACAGGCAAAGCAAAGAATGGGTAGGGCTTTGTAACACCTTTGTGTCTACCTAGATGCACATCTTACCTTAGTAATATATATGCTTTTCAAATTGTGGGACAGAGAAAGGGAGTTGAAGTTTCAGAGAACATACACATAAGCCCTACTACCTTTTACATATGCAGCAAAACGCATCTTTAACTCCTTGATGGCTTTCTATTTTGTTAATCAGATCTTAGACACCTTTCTTCAGCATTCAAGGCATTGAAAGTAATGTGCAGAAAGAAACAAAAACCTGCTCTTTTTTTAATGTGCAGAAAAAAAAATGTGCAGAAAAAAAACTGCCTCAGCTTAGTGTGTAAGTTAATAGCTGTATATTTTTTATATATTTGCATCACACAATTTTGTTTCCCTTTCAGTTTAGTAGTCTTACAGTCAAGAAATAACAGTGTAAATCTTTAAAAAGTTGACTTGAAATACTAAAATTCAAATGGCATGATTTACTTTTTTAACTGTAGGCCAAGAAGTAGGTTAGTGTTGCATTCAAAAACACCTCTGGCTTTAATGTTAGACAGACCTAACTTCTTTCAACCTGAAATCAAGTAATTCAATCCAGCAATTCAAATTTCCAAGTGCCAATTACCTTAACAGCACTTTTTTCTTATGCACGAATAGTAATTTATAACATGAATCCAGAGTTTGGTCAAGTTATTCAGGTGAAACTATCTACTTCCAAAACATCAGTTTGGAATTAATTCTTCATACCCATTGTCATTTGAATTACAAAAGAGGGAAATGAAATAAACTACCAAGAAACTAGAGTTATTATTTTCCTTATGATGCTCAAAGAGCTTGCAAGATGAAAAGCATACAAATTGGAACTGGACACATAGCAACTAAGTGGCTATTCTGTCACACTGCATTTCACAAATAAAAGCATCCTCCAGGTCCTTTGATTAAAACATGAAACAGACAAAATGAGCAACACTTGCAAGACGTTGTTCACGGAATATCTCTTGTACAGCTCAATGGCAAATCACATTTCTTCCACAAGAATTTAAAATTAAGCCTGATATTCCTGCTGGTCATAAATAACAAATGGAAATTTACAAGCACTTTAAGTAAAGACCAAAGAAATACATAACTATGAAAGTACCACAATATACCATGTCATCCCATATCTTATTTCATTTAAAAATACATCTCACAACAAGCTAGTGAAAATTTTTAGTTAACCAGAAAAACAGACACATCTGAACAAAATTGTCACTGTTCACTCAGCCCTAGAAATCCTCCTTAAATGAGCTGCAAAATTGATTACCCAGACCTTAAAATTTCTTAAACCCTACAGAAAAACAGAATATAGACTAATCAAATCATACCTGGATAAATTGCTTGGTTTTCACAAGCCCCACGTCTCCGGCCTCTATCTGTGCTCTTGACAGCTTCTCTTCAGTTTCACTTAGCCAATGATTAAATCTCTTCATGTCAGAATGAAAAATCTGCCACTTTTCCAAAGATTTGTCAAACCGTCTGCAAGTATAAAAGGAGATGAAATAACAATCCACTGATAGTTTATTTATTGACTACAGAAAAAAAAGTAAAGAGAATAATGTTGGATGTCTCAGGTTAAAATCAGTATAATATTGATGGCATAATATATTAGCATTTATAACAGTTATGTCAAATGGCAATATGGCAGCACTTCTGAAGTGAAATTATTTTTAAGCAAATGCATCACAAATCAGTTGTTTTATCAGTTTTAAATTCCTTTTGAAAAAAATGCAATGGTCTTCAAGTGAATTTCCACTTGCATTGTGCAAAGGTACTATTTAATAAAACCTATTTCCTATGTTTCACTTTGAGTATTTTATAATGATAATTACACAAAAAAAGAAAAAAAAAGTCTTGAAATAAAAGAATGATTAAAAAAAATAGAACATTAAAAGAATAGGGTTTTGAACAATAAACAAGGATGAAAAATATTACAACCATGTCTGCAAGTCTATAGTTCACTACAAAAAGACCAGATAAGTACTTCCAGCACTTTGGGAAGATCTGACCTGTTTTTGTCTAGAGTGACTGATTGATCTCCTGCTTCAAGAACTGTTTGAATTGGCCACTGCCAAATACGAAAGAAATGAAATGAAGACAGATTACAAAACAGATTATAAGGGGGTTTGCAGATAGCATACATCTTAAGAAATTCAGTTTTCCTTTATGTTAGATTGGTGTGGAAATGTAATAACTAATCAGAGATTAGCTAGAATGTTTTGTTAGAAGATCATAATTAAATGTGCTACTGTTGTTTAGTTTAATAATCCTCCTTTACAGGATTATAATAGATTTTAGGATGTACTTAAAGGATAAAAACAAAGATGCTCAATTATTTCTCCATGAGATAATCTGGTTCTGTATGGGCAAACTATACAATTATTTGAATGTTAAGGAGTTTAATTCACCAAACAAAATGACATTACTGTGAGGGAATACAAATAATCTTTTCCATTTTACTGATGATTTTTCATTTTTTAGAAGAAAATACAAACAGACTATTGACCTGATTAATTATTGTAGTCACTCATCTAACTTACTAAAATGACTGTGATAATTAATCACAGTTATCATATTTTATTGCTCAAAATTATCAAACCACAATTTAAAGGTGCATTATAACAGAGGTTTTTTTATAACTACCTTACTCAGAGTTAAAGAGAAAAAAATAATTTTACTTTAAAATATCACATAGAAAATAGAATTAAAATTCCATTTCTTTTGGTCCAGAATCATCTCTTATTTTGGACACTATATTAAAACATCTTTCCTCTTGTTCCTCACAAAGTAAAATTACTCTTCTCAGCATGGGAAGCTTATCAGAAGCTTAAATGTAAAAAATTCAGTAGGGTTTGATATTAGTATTCTTGAATTTGCATTCTAAAACTTGCAAACTGAATCTCTGATCACTGTAAATTCTTCCTCCATCTTTTGCTTTGGGAAATAACAGTTGTAAGGAGAAGAAAAATAAAAAGTTGCAACAAAAAGCTATGAATATTTAAAGCTTAAAAGTTCCTAGTGTTTATTGCTTATGTCTAAAAAAACCTTGTTACTCTCAGTATAAATATAAACCAATACAAAACATTAGTAAAAAGCAGAGAGAATTTATCAACAGGTCAAGTGCCTAAAATTCAAGGCTCTTGCAGTGATTAAATACCAAAGTAATGTTACAATGATAAGAGAAAATGTAATTTTTGCTGCAGTGGCAGCTGTGGGTGCTTTTGAACATCATCAAGCAGCTGACGGCTCTGGAAGTTTTGGGACACCTCTCCTGAGTACACCTAAGTGAGACTTTCCCTTGCTGAATCTCTATTACATCTGCTTACACATGATACTACTTCCAATAGCTTTTTAAACTTTAAAAACAAAGAGGCTTCTGTTTGTTTGTTTGTTTTATCATGAGCAATGCTGTTACCAGGTGGTGAGTTCAAAACCCACTAAAGGAGAAGCCTAATTAACTACCAACACTGAACAGCTAAATTGCTGAAGCCTTGGCACAGTAGAATGGAGAATAAATTCATAAGAGAGCAGTACTCCCAGGACTGTGAAAACTCAGAAAGAGTCTGCCAGCCTCAGGAATCCCCAAGAACACAATGTGGAGCAGAGGAAAATTAAAGACCTTGCACACCCTTACCTAGGCATCCACCCTTGTTTGCCATCAGAGAGAATTCATTGAGCTAAAATACCCTTGTGTAGACATTAATCTGTGTCTTCCTCTGCTCCAACCCTTTCCCTCTGACCACCATAAGACAAAATAGCGGCTCATGAGTGGCCACTAATAGTGGCTAGTGGCTGACTGTCTGAAATCTGGGCACTATTTCCTTTCTGATGTGTTTCTCTCTGGTTTTCTTAGCCCATGCTCAATAACAAGGTGCAAAGAGACACCCTGAAGCCAAGCAAGAGGTTCTGGATGAGAATGTACAACTGGCACACATTACAAGGCACTTGAGCATTGTCCATGAGCTCTGACACAATAAAGCAGATTTATTCCTCTATCTTGAGCATGTTTGGGTTGATAAGCAAAAAACAAGTGTCACATTGGTCCAATTTTTTCATATATGTACTGACACTCCAGCAGGGACCATGTTAAGCAGTGGTTTGTGGGAGCAATTTCAGTTTATCATATTAGTACATAATGGATTTATTTTGCCTCCAGAGAGCAAGAAAGAAAAAAAAAGCAACCAAAGACAACTGCTGGGGTAATACACAGTACAATTTATATTAAGTCATAAAAGTATTGGTTGTTTCCTTCCTTCCTCTCTTCTGAACCCTTGGACCTGACATTCTATAAGTAAAATTTAATATTATTTGGTAGCATTGCACATAATCTTGCACAGAGATTTACAAATGCCAATTTGGATGTACTGTCAGTGGAACTCTAAACTGTATAATGGGATTGAACTTGATGGTCTGTGTCACAAGGCTGGTGTTTTTAAGAAGCTGTGCAAAGATGAAAGGAAAGACCTTTGAGAACAGGGAAGACACAAACCTAAGATCAAGTACAAAAGGCTACTGTTTTGTTGTTGTAAACTAAATCTTAATTTTGCATCTGTGTTTTGATTAATTCCTAGATATTTTGATAACATTCCTTAATAAACTATGAAGCCCACTTTTGTGGCAGATTCTGGTTTAGCAAAACTTCACAATCAATTAACCCACAAGAAAAAGAATGCTATTTATACAATTTCCTAAAAGACATTATTTATGTCATGGAAATTGGTATTGTAAGAAACATGTGCTTTTTTCTTTATATTGGGAAAAACATGCCCTAAACTTAATTTCTATACTGTTGGTAAACAATGTACTGTAGGATTATGCTAATATTAACCCACAAACTTTGCAGTTTTGTCAGCTTAATTCTGCACAATTAGCACCTTGTAAAAATACACAAACATCAAAGTAGTATAAATAATTATGTATTAAAATGTAAGAGCATTAACTTTACTATTTAAGGCCATTCTTACAGATAACAAAATAAGAAAACTTGTTCTTGTCAAGCAACTTCTACAATTAAATTGCTTAAAGAAAGACCTAACCCATTTTCACAGGTTTTGATGTTTTCATTTGACTTCACACAATTCATGTGAGTTCTTAATTTATATTTAATTCTATATCCTCTCTACATTTGGACTCAAAGCGATTATCTAATTTTAGACACTGCTATATCTTGATCTTGATCTCAGGTTTTGCTGTGGGTCCATTCTGGGACAACACTTAGCTCTACATATTCTATTTGTATCTTTGCAGTCTGTCTTTCACCCAGAAACTACGAAATAAATTATAAACTGCAACCAAAACCACCATAGCAATGCAATCCATCAATTCAAAACTTAATTTCTCTCATCTTCCCAGAAATTAAGTTCCGCAGCATGACATAAATTTAAAAAATTTTACATTACAATTACATTATAAATATTTTGATATCTTGAATTGCATTGATTGTATTATTCTTCTTGCCCTAGTTAGTGATACCATGCCATTCAGTGTCCATCTCTATCAAAGAAAATGACAACTAAATTGGCTAAGAAAAAGCAAGGTCATGTCAGTCATTGTTAGTTTTCAGGCATATACAAATCCATTTTTTATTATACATGAGAGAGCAATAAACTTAATAACCATTTATAATTGATAATTATACAGCAATGCATTAGATTCTAATGAATATTGTGCATCAATTGTTTAAATAGAAACACTCCATAAAATTTATAAAACATACATTCTTTTTCTACACTAACTAAAACTATCTATTAGGCACATAAACTAGAAAATTCCAATTGTTTATTTCCTGCAAAATTTTCCTCCATCACAACAGAGAAGTAATCATGTATTTTACAGAACTTTGCCTCAACACTTGGATTAAGTGTAGGTAACAACTTTCCCTTAGAGAAAATGCTTGATTAATGCGACCTAGGTGAAGGAGTAGCATATTTTGCAACTCTCTTAAACTTTAAAAATATCCATGCAATTGATAATAAAACCAAAAAATTTCATAACTTTTTGAAGTGTAACCACCAAAATCATGATAAGAAAACCCCAAAACAAAAGTTTTACACGAAAAAAACAGTGACTCAATTTTATGGAAATCCAAACCAATATTTCTGCCTGCATGTGAGGGGTATTATACACATTTCATCCTCCAAAGGTAACAGTGCACACTGCATTTCCAGCCAGGATACTGCAGCATATCAGTGTTACCCACCCTATGGTTGCATCCACCTGATGAAATTAAATATGAGTGACAAATCATATGAACCTCTGACTGTCAGGGTGATGTTTTCCTCCTTTCCCCAGCCCAGGGGCTCTGACCTGCTTAAGGCCAGTTCTGGTGTGGCACAGCAGCATGAGCTGTCATCAGCCTTTAGGGAGAAATGACTGTGAGAAACCTCACCTGGGGTTTCTGCCCAGAGCTTCAGGGCCAGTTTTAAACTCAGACCTTTGTGGTATTTTCAGGATCTCTTGTCGTGGGGAGGAAATGATGAATCTGACTCCATGTTCTTAGAAGGCTAATTTATTATTTTATGATATTATATTATATAAAAGAATGCTATACTAAAACTATACTAAAAAATAGAGAAAGGATACTTACAGAAGGCTCAACAAGATACTAATGAAAAACTTGTGACTGACATGCCAGGGTCCCAACACAGCTGGACCGTGATTGGTCATTAAGTAAAAGCAATTCACATGTTGGATAAGCAATCTCCAACCACATTCCAAAGCAGCAAAACACAGGAGAAACAATCAGATAACTATTGGCTTCATTTTTCTCTGAGGCTTCTCAGTTTCCCAGGAGAAGAAATCCTGGCGAAGGGATTTTTCCAGAAAATATGACAGTGACAGACCTTGACCTGGGCTACTCTGTAAGTCTGTCCACAGCACACCTTTCTCATGCAGCCAGAGCCAGCTTTGCTCTCCTCTTTCAGGTATTGGGGGAACTTTGGCAGAGGTCCCTGCTTCCAGCCCCTTGCCCCAACCTTGCTGAGTCTTGACACTCTCAAACATCCCCCCTAGAGCTCTCCAGAGCTGGAAGCCTCAAATGGCCTGTGTGCTGCTGTTTACACCACACACTGAGCAAGTATTTCCACTGTCCTTCAATGTCCCAGCTCCTGTGACTACAGGGTGGTGGCTGGAAGGGGGGGCAGCCAGCACAGAGGACACATGTCCTACTAAGGGATGTTAGAGTGCCTGGACTACCCAGCTACACCCACTGACCTCCCATCCCACTGACCAAGTGTCCATTAACTGCTGGAGCACACTGGACAGGCTCCTGGAGAGAGCCTCTTCCACCTGGGTTTGATCTGAACTAAATCCAGAGCACTCTTTGGTGTGAGACAGAGCACAGAGAGCAGCTGATCCCAACCCAAATGAAATACTCATGGAGAGATTCTAAGTCAATACCAGTGAAATCCAGCAGCCCATTCTGGTTCCCAGGTTCTGCTGCACTTCAGATCCCATCTGGGACCAAGGTCAATGATAGTTTTCACAGCCTGGACACAGAGACAGGTGCAAGACCCAGATTTCTAGAGAGCTGGAAAATCATACCCAATGGGGGAAAATCAGTTCTCAAAAAATCTTCAAATTACCATCATAATTCATAAATTTAAAAAACAAGTCAGTGAATTTGTGGCATAGTACATAAGTATGTGTAATGCTAAGTACGTATTACAGGACGTACCCTCAGTAGTCCCCTGTAATTACTATGAAGTGCTTAAATCCCATGATTTCCAATGACAGAGTTCTTAGTTCAACCTGTAATAACATGTTTTATCCTCCAAAATTGCCCTGCTCAATTTTATGTTCCACTTCCTATCTTGAAATCCCCCTACAACAGTGGCTTTAGAGCAGGAAGAATAACAGAAAACAGATGATACCAGTTAATGCTGGCTGTTGACTCCCTGAGCCTGAAAGATGTTATTTATCCTGTTTAAGGTGTGGTAGATGTGTACAGAAATATATATACTAGAAAATTAGATGTCCTTCTTTCACTGAAAATCATAGTAATAACAGAGCACTTAACATTATCTTCTTAAAATACTGTTGCCTCTATTGGCACTAGGTATTTTTTATCTTTTACAGCTTTTCAGCCAGTTAAAAACCTTTCTAATAAGTGATTGTTGCTTTTTTGGGTTCTTTTTTTTTTCCTTAAAGTTTACAATAAAATTTCATTTAAAATCCCTTTTACCTTTAATTTGGAAAATTCATTTGAGACAAGAAACCTAAGTCCAAGTAACAGTTACTAGGTCTTATTGTAAGAGTAGCATGTAGTAAACAGCTCTGTTTTTAATGAAACTAAAATGCTGATGACTTAGGGAACTTCAAGGAATGGAAAAGCAGAGAAAACTGTAGTGATAGCGTGTTCATCATATTGCTATCAAGGAGAAAATATTTGTAAGCAATAAAGAGCGCTTTTAGATTAAATACCTTACAGTATCTTTTCTGTGTTTAACAAAAACATCTTAAATAATTCTGACAACCAGTAGTACAATAGAAAAACAAACAAAGATCTATCTAACTAATCTAAAAAATCTATCTAATCTCAGAAAGTATATTTTCCAGTATCATTAGAATTAATAAGTATTTGCACAGTAGTGGCATTTGAAAGCTTGGTTTTACCTTTCACTTCTGTGAATAATGATCTACTGTAATCAAAAAAAGTATTTGCAATGTCCAGGATAAACAAGAAAGACAATGCATTTTGTGGAAAAGGAGCTGAAGGCAATACTAGCACCTAAAACCTAAAAAAAAGTAAGTGGCATGTTTATGAGGGATTTTATATATATAAACATGTATATATACAAATGTATATTCTCCATATATAGATACCCTAATTATACACACTAATTTCCAAAAAAAACAAGTTGAGAATATTTTATATATATTAGTCTTGTGAATAACAAAAGACCTTTAACACTGTGAAGTAAAATTTATCATGCTAGAAGTTCTTACTTCATGAATAAATAGCAAAAGACATTTTGGCAAATTTATATGCTTGTAATATGGTGAATTTAAACAATGTACAGATGCCTGCAAGGGTATAATAATTCAGAAGGTTATTATCTCTAGTAGAGATATGCAGTAGAGAAGAAGTCATATTCTACCACTTGATCAAACTCAGTTAGGAAAGTTTCTAATGACTGGATGGAATAACTTCCAGAAAACAATTATGAGTCCTGGAGGTAACTCTCAGAAGCATAACCTGTGGCTGTCCCGTACAGGGGAGGTTTAGGGTGGGTATCAGGAAAAGGTTCTTTACCCTGAGGGTGGTTGGGGAGTGGAACAGGCTCCCCAGGGCAGTGGTCACAGGAACCTGACTGAGCTCAAGGAGTGTTTGCACAACTCTCAGGCACTGGGTGTGACTCCAAAACTGCCCTGTGCAGGGACAGGTGTTGGACTCAATGGTCCTTGTGGGTCCCTTTCAACTCAGGACTGCGATTCTGGGTCTATTAAAGAATCCCAGACACATCATCCTCTCAGTTCATCACTGATCTCAAAAAATAAAATATATGTGAAAGTAGTTCAAATTGTGCAAGCAAGTTATAAATTCAAAGAAATTGTGGCTGAGATGGTGCTAAAGGCCAGCTTTGTACAATGTTACATGGTCAGCTACCACTGCAAAGGCCTTCATAAATCTTTCTGGGCAGTGGAGAATCTGCATTGCACATCCTATTCTTCATTAATCAGGAGAAAAAATACAGAATATAATTGAAACAGGCTCTAAGGTTAAGCAGATTAAGACTGTAACAGGTAAGTTTACTGCAGTTTCTTCAGTTATCTTCTGCAGTCTTCAGTTATCTTCTCAAAAACTTTTTTTTGTTGTTTTGTTTTAGAACACAGAAGTGAACCAGAAATCTAGCCTTTGGGGATACAGCAATACAGCAAGAATCAATGGAAGCTGAACACACATAGCCTGCTTATCAGAGAAAAGAAGCTCACATATTATGAGGCTCTGATCTTTCATAGAGTCTATATGTCAGTCCCACTACACAGACACTAAGAATTATTTACAGAAGAAAAGCTCTGAAATGGAATATAAAAATAAGCTTAATTTAAAACTGACATGTTCAATTTAACAATCTTTATTCAATCTCAGTAAAGAAAGTAATTAGTATATACTGCTTTTAATAGTATATACTACTACTTTAGTATATACTACTTTCTCAGTAAAGAAAGTAATTACGAATATAGTAGAATATATATGTATGTGTATTTATATTAGCAGTCTTTAAATTAGTCATAACAAGATTATAAATTTGTTTACTCATTCATTTAAAGTTTATTTCGAGATGTTAAAGCTCTGTTTAATAATATAATTAACATGTTCCATTCTCTTCTGATTTGAGTAGATTAACTTTTACTTTCTTGCAGAACAATGTGCAATTTTGATCCTAAAGAACTACAGTTAGATTTCAGGCATAAGAAATTATGAAGAGAAAAATATGAGATTTCAAAGCAGTTACAATTAATTTTTAGTTATTAAGTGTCCCAGCTAGAGATATTTTTAGTTAATACCTGTTAATTGAACTGTCAGGTATATTAAAGCACACTTGATTAAATGTCCATACTTTGCCACTGCTACTGTGACCTAAGTATTTAATAAGGCATATTTTACTTCTCTGCAGAGAAACTAACCAAAGAAAAGTGATGCACAAAACTCTGCAGAATATTCTTGTTATGTATTTCACAAAGTGAATTTTTCGTAATCCATATTTTGATGTTTTAGAGAGACCCACTTTGGTATGAAAATTCAGAGCTATAAATCTTTTCAGTATTATATCACAGAAGAGAGCCTTGGGTGCTTTGTTAGCATAAAGAGCTGGGCAGCATGACAGAGCTGCCCATCCCTTAAACATGCCCACAGAGTCATGTTAACTGGCACATAATGACTTCCTAGGCATGTTTACAGCAATAAGAGCTTTAGGGTCTGTACCACCCCATTGTGTCATACAAAAAAATTAATCAGGCACCATGAGACATTAACTCCAGGAACATTTTTTGAATTATGTACATTTGGCCTATTTCTTTCTGCAACTGCAGCCTCTGGGAGCTACAGAATTTTTTGTGTCATAAAAACCCCCTGAGAACTCTTTCTAGGAAAATTGTCCAGGATTCAAAATGAGAATTTTAATTGTTACATAACACAAGATTATGTTGAATTTAATGCAGATATTTTAGTTTGCCCATAAAATCAAGGAGTTTGGAATTTGGAAATAAATCTTCCAAGCAGGTTTGCACTTTTCCTCAAAACAAAATAAGTAGTTATTGCTTGGACTGTAGCAATACTTACTGTTTCATTAAATTTACAAAAAAGAAAATGGAAGCAGGAAAGAATCTGGAGGAAGACTGTGAACAACACATAAGAGAAGAAGGGACAGGGCAAGCTTTGTGCTGGAATAGTATCATTTCTTTTCTTTCAATACTGATCCTCTTTGTTAGAAGGAAGTATGACTTCTATGACTATTAATATTTAGCACAATGACCAACCCAGTTTTCACAGGAAAAAATGAGATGCTCTTAAGAACAATAAGGTACGACTAAGAAATGAAGATTTACAACAGGGACTGAAGAGGCTTCGATTCCCTGCCCTTATTAATCACATTTCCCACCTTACCTTGTGGCTGGCATCTCAGGGATTTCCAGCCTAGCAACGCATTTTTTCTCAAACTCTTCAGATCTAATAGAGAATCTAATATCTGCTGGCCAGATACACAAGTTAGAGAGAAATGGCAGTTTAGACAGGAGCTAAAAAGAGATGGCAGTGTCTCCCTGGAAGACAAACCTGACACTCCAATCCCAGTTATGGCCCATGACATATCATGGCTGAAAGATAATCATTACTGTTTCTAACAATGCTTGGACAAATAACCAATAATTTTAAATTGTCATTGCATTTTGCTTCAAATTCACAGAACTGCAGTTTTTTCTCAGTAGAAAAAAGCTCTGACTCAGATTTCCACAAAAAGATTTTGAGATTCCCAGTGCTTTGTCTCCAGCACTAAAGAAAGTCTTGAAAATCTCCCTTTGCTCGCCAGAGTAACAAGCTAACAGCAGTGGATGCTTCTGCAATTGGTTCTCCACAGACACTTTATCCTCTTCCTCCTGTAACTAGGAAACCCAAAGCAATAGTCCCTGGAGGACAAAGTAATGACAGCAAAGAAGCTCTTTAAGCTTAAGCAACTTCCCCTTTCTGAAAGCAGGAGGGCTATGCAGTCCCATTTACGAGATGACAGCCAGCTTGATTTCTCCAAAAAAGAAAACCCCTAGAGTAGTTTAAAAAAGGCTCTCAGTCCTCTGCCAGCTCCTGGGGATCAATACAGCATTTTCATTCAACTAATTTCTCCCAGATTGCTGTGGCAAAAGACATGCTAAGTTGTTTAACTAGGGAAGAACAGTTGTTTTCGATCAAGCTGTGGTAAGGCACTTTTTTAGTTCTCTGGGTCCTGATTATGTCTTGTTCAGCCCCAGGTGAATCTGGTGACTGTCACAGGAACATTCCAGCATTGGATAAGAACCATACTGCTCCTAATAGGGCTTCTGCAATACAGAATGGACTGAAAATATTATGAAAGTGGTAATTAACTGTAGAAGAAAGAAATACCTGACTAAGCACATTGTGCTCTGTAAACACAGATAAAAATACTGCACTCACACCAAGATCTTCCTTATATTTTTTGGAGAAATCATACTTTTGTTGTTCCTTTAACAGTACAAGGTCAAATATGTAGATTGAGATTGCTTTAAAAATGTGTTTAAAATTCAAAACTTAGGACTCTACATACTTTAAAAAACAATAGCCAAGCAGGTGTTTAAATTGCTTGAAATTAGCATGGAAGAAAACATGCTGCTCATTTGGAGACATATGTGCACAAAAGAAAAACAAGGAGATGAAAGGTAGAAGGAATCCTACTCCTTTCTGTACTAGCAAAATAAAATAATCTTATTTTTGGACATTACCCCTAGGGAAAAGCTTTGACACACCAGCAAAGTCTACTTACCTATGCTTTTCTTCCCTTACACAGCAAACATCTTAAGGTTCCACTTCAGGGGTTTTTACTAGATGGAATTACATCCTTGTATTACAAGGTTCTGTAATTAATTTATTCTACTGACTATAAATATGTCTCAGTAGAAAACTGGATGACAGAAGGAGCTGCACATTAGTGGAAATGACACACAACACACCATTTGTATTACTTATAAAATCAAGGGCATTAAAATGAGAATCCCTTAAAATTATATTTAATCATAATTGTTAGATTCTTCATTGTCAGAAGTAAAATCTTCTTTTCATCTTCTATGTAACTTCAGATAGTTTTTTTTAAATAGCAATTTAACAGCCACATCCATAGAGAAATTTAACTGTGTATGTGCAATGTACATAATTCTATATTGTCTGTATATTTATGTATATAAGGTTTTATTTCAATTTTTCACTCTGCCTGGTACACACTGATGACTTCAGTGCATAATTTACATTTCAAAGGATACTTCAAATACAAAAATGCTGACTAGGGAAAATGTTCAAATTCAAGGATTATCACATCACTGTAGCCAAGATTTCCTGTGCTTTCTACTACAAAGTGGAAAAAACAGTGATGCAGTAAAAGCCCAGGACTAAAATTCAGACTTTCTACTCAGAATCTGTGTGCCACTCAGGGGCAGTAATCCATCTTTCTTTACTCAGTACTATGCCAAGCCTAACTGTAAAAGATATGTGCAGATGGAGTGCAAGATTGAATCTGTTTAGCACTGTCAAGGCTGCCCTGGCTGGGGTCCCTTCCAGGGTGTACATGCACTGCAGAGCCTTACACCTTTTCTTACACAAAAAAGAAGCCATCTGCAGTAGCTATGGTGGCCATAGCTTCCACCATTCAGCAGGAAGTCAGCTGGACCAGAGGCTTGTAACTAGGCAGCAGATGAAGATTTGGGAAGGTTGTTAAGGTTGGGTATCAGGAAAAGGTTTTTCACCCAGAGGGTGGCTGACCACTGGAGCTCCCCAGGGGAAGTGGTCAGAACACCAAGACTGACCGAGTTTAAGAAGCATTTGGATAATGCTCCTGTGATTCTTGGTGTGTCTAGCATGGGGTCAGCAGTTGGATTCAATTTTCTATGCTTCTCCTACTGTCATCATAAACACCACTGAGCGTGTCGTCCACAGGAGTACACTGTGTTAGTCACCCTCACTGCTCTAAGTCCATAAACCCAAAGGATGTCACTATCAAATCCTGGCACTAAGATTTTCATAAATAAGAAACAAGACATCAATAAATTTCTGTTGTAGGGGATGAGGAGCTCCCGAGTGCCAAGTGTAAGCTGAGATAGGGCATTCTGCTCCATATCAGGGCTGCTGATTTCAGGAGTTGAAACACTCACTAGGTCCTCATTCTCATCTGCTTGTTTGGAGAATGTGAAGTTGCACTTTGTCCCTCTCTCCTTTAGCAAACACAGGGCCAGGTTGAGCAGTCATTAACCTGGAGGTGAGGTTTAGCTCACTAGATGATTTGCTGAATTTGCACAGAAAGTCTCCTTTACAAACACTGCTGACAGCAGCAGAAAGAATACTGCTGGGCAGTCTTAGAAATACCAAATATGTAAAATAACTACGCATTCATGATGGTGGTGCATTATTTACTAATTCTTCTCTTTACCTAGGACCAAGGCAGTGCATAACAAAGTTATCCTCATTACCTATTGTTATTCCTTCTCTGCAAACAGGTAAGGAATCTGGAGCATCCTAGCTTGGCACCCTTTGAAAGTGCTAAGCAAGCAACCTGCTGTCATTTAGCCCAACTGGCGAGGAACCCTGATTGCATCCCAGGATTTGCATAGGTGATAAAAAAGAAAGTATTTAAAAAAAAAAAAAAGAAAAAGAAAAATGGAGAAACAGAATGAGCTTAGCTGTCTGGCTGTCTTGTGAAAGACAATATTGTTGTTTTGAAGTTAAAAGAAAAGAGAGAGGGAACACTTTAGAGTTAAAATTGTGTGCTTTTTTAAACTTCTGCTCTGTAATTCACTGTTTAGTGATCAGACAATTCAGAGTTAAGGTAGAGAATAAACCACTCTATGCACTTTAATCAAAGTTGGAAATCATAAAATATAAAAATCTTAGATAATGATAAGTCCTAGAAAACCACAAGTTGTTCTCAGACCTTTTTATTTTCTTTCAATACAACCTTCTCCAACTCTATTCTTGGACACATCATATTCAAGACTGCAGAAGCTTATACAGCACAGAAGTCAACTGTGTGGTATTCTTTACCAAAACTGTGCTATTCCTCTGTCTCTATCAGAATAGAGAGTATATAGGCTACACTAGCACACTCCCAGAGCTCCTAGTTATGCCAGCACAAAAAGCAAGCTGAATCAAGAACTCCATTTTTAGCTTCAATCTTGCCCATTTTCCTTCTAAGTACACAGAGAGCTCAAAAGCAATTCACTGAGGTATCCCTGAATTACTATAAATGCTGATTTATCATTTCTGCTCTGTCTTAACATGTTCTGCAATGTTCAGATCATGGCAAGCATGTTCTACATTACCGTTTCAACATTTCTAGCAGCTACTCTCAATGCTGTGTATTCTACCTTTCTATTTGCAGGACCATGCTATGCAAGCAAGGCCAGTTTATTACACTATTCACTGGTATTTATAGTTCTCTAACTTCCATACAAAGTGTTCTACTCAGACCCCTTTGCCCCTGTTCCCTTAGCAACACAATCTTTTAAGTTATCAAGTCCCTGTTATATTCCCTTGCACCAGTGATGGCCTTGAGTGGTGTCTCCACTTCTCCTTCTTGCCTTGAGTTTATCTCTCCCATAGCTTCCTCTATACCAGGGCCAGGAGGTCTATGGAGCTCAGCTTCTGTAGCTGTCTGGTCCTCCACAGTATTTTATGATGTCACTATCTTCCCTGCTTTAGAGGAATATTAATACTTTGGAGGATCACGACTAGACTAGACTATTAAGTTAACAGCAACACTTACTGAAATAACTTGATGAAGAAAAAGGATATAGCAGCTGTGATTAGGTCCTATTTTCTTTCACCAGGCAAGATGCTACATCTTGCCTACACTGAATGTAGTGGACTTGATTTCAAAAACTAAGCATCTGTAACTTCTGCTACTATCGACTGTAGCATTAGATGACAAGTCTGAAAAAGAGGTTTAATAAAAACAGCAAATCCAGGTGGGAACTAACTTGGAGACTCAAAGCTGACTGCTAAGACTCTTTCTATAAATGTTTTCATATATTGTATATTTGTGCACTATTGCTCCATGGACCATAAGCTGAAACAAAACATTGTTGCAAAATGATTTGTTTCTCTTTCAAGAGTCACGGGTTCTAGTGGTCTTTTTCTACTTTTTCCTTTCTCATAGTAGTGCAAATCCAGTGAAAGCAATGGAGCCAACTGACTTATACAGTGCCATAATTGAGTCAGAATTAGAGGCAGAAAAGAGTTTGTTACAGAAGCCTTGTACTACTTGCCATCAAACTACAGATCCCCTTCTCTTTGTCTCATGTGGATAATTGCCCCCTCATTTTTACAATGGAACAGAGTACACAGGTATTGTTTACAATTGTTTACAAACTGCCTTTTCAGAACTGATTGGAGAAATGATGCAAAAACCACAATTGTGAACAGCTCAGTGTTTGCTAGGGTCACCATGTTTCATGGGTGCTTCCCCTGCACACCCCCTGGAAATAAGTTCTGTCTGCTACAGTGTGTGGAAGATGCAGAAAGACTTGGGGAACTGACCAAAGGATTGTTCATCCAAATGGGAGAAAAGAGATGCAGTTAAACTGGCATTGCTATTGTGCCAGAGGATTTAAAGATAGTGAAGAGAATTGTTGGGCTGTTTAGTGCCCTGCAGGGACAAAGACACTCACGGTTATTAGAGGAATTTATTTCTGGGCCTGCAGTCTCCCACAGTGTCTACTAAAGAGTATCAGTTTAGAAAGGCAGCAACATTTTCTCCTTTTCCTTTACTGGCAAACTACAGTGGTTGTCATTAATAACCCTGACAATATGAAAATGCAGCATTATTCTGTTTAGTAGTTCTATGCCTTCTGATTTTTCACTGATCTACCACATTGTCAAATGCTATACACACAGACAAGACACACAGTTGTGTGTAGTGAAAAAGGAAAAAAAAAGAAAAATGCTTAAAGCAATCATAATTAAAATATTTGAACCTGGGGTGTTTTGGACCTTTATGGTTTTTAACCTCATTTTCTTGCTTGATTATATTATTGATTTGATTTGATTTTATTAGCATAAAATCAAATCAAAATTAGCATTGCTTTTAAAATTAATATTTGTTGTAAGATGCTAGCCAGTCTTTCATCTGTTTAGGAAAGCCAGAAATACTTTTTCCATTATATATAAGCCTTAATGGTAAAATCTTAATCCCACTATTTCTACACTGAAATCAGAGAGGATGATAGAAATAAGTCACTACTTATGGAAGAGCCTTAAAAAGTCCTGAGAAAAAGATTCATGGAACAGTAGGTGTCTGTACCACATTTTTGTGTTACATGAGGGCCTGTGAACCTGAGTGGAAAAGAAGAACTCAGTGACTCCCCAGATTTACATTTCATCTTGGTTTCCAGCTAGTCAGAGGGCATTCTGTGTCCTGACAAGCAGGAGAAAAATATGCTGGAATGATGGAAAAAGCACTTTTCCTGTTACCCAGTCCTGCACTGGGAACATGGCAAAGCCACCAGGCTGCCCCAGCCCCGCGGGTGCAGGGCATGGGGGAGAGCAGCCAGGGAATAAGGGGGGAAAAAACAAGAAAAAAAAATCACACAAGTTTTCCCAACACTTTGTTATTTCTAACATCTGACACAGCTTCTCACTTCAGTCCCTCCTTATGTCCATAAAGGTGACACTTGAGGGAAGTGTTCATGTGGGTAGAGTGTTAGGATGGAATTTAGGGTCCGCATCTTGGCAAATTAGAATATTTGTACCTAACCTTTAAAAAGCACCTGATTATCACAGCTCTTCTTGTCTTATTTATGAACTAACAATAATACAATTTTTTGGGATGTTTTGAGTTGATTTAGCCAGATTTGTTAAGAAAACTCAAAAAGAGGCAAATAGGACTAGATATGGAATTAGGAACTATTTAATATATAAGACAGCTGCTATGATTCTTCTTAAGATTTCTTTTCCTTAACCATATGACATCTAAGTAGAAGTGTCTTGTGCACAGGAAAACACTTCTGAAGGTTTTGCCAGAAAATAGTCAGGAGAGAATCTCATGGATCAGGGGAAAGCAATGGGTCTTGAGTGGCCCTAAAATACCACAAATTCAAGCTTTAATTGCAGAATGTCTATCATTAAAGAAAACATTATATGCACAACATGATAAAAGGGCAGAGTGCAGCTTTGAAAAACCAAAATATTCAACAAATGTCTTGATGATTTTTCGAAAATTCTGTTATGGAGTGAAACTTGCAAATTAATTTGACTGGTTATTTTTTAGTTCTACATGGAAAGCAATCACAATTACTGCATGTTATATGCTATAATAATATAGGCTGGCTATATTAAACACGGAATCATGTTAATAGATATTTCCACAAAATGTTAAAAATTAAGCATTTAAACAAAACATTTTCAACATTTTAAACAAAAGATTAATAGTTAAACATTTTTCTTCAGGACTATATCCCTAAACTATTAATTTTCCTGAGTTAACGAGTTCTGACCTTTTACTGCTTTAGAACACAATGCTGAACCCTGGAAGTTGAGATTTATTATTTTTGTCAGCATCCTATTTCCAGAGATCCCTTTTAAAAATCAAAGTGACAATTTTATCATGTTAAAAACATTAAAAGAACCTAAATTTTGGCATACAATTCTGAGATGATGGATGAAATCTGAGGAAGCTACTGAATAAATACTAAATAGATGAATCCTAGAAATCAGAATTCTTTAAAATGTGCTTGCTTCTAAACAGCTATTCAAACTGAGCTTATATTGTTGCATTTTTCTTCTTTTCTCTGAGATGGAAACAGGGGCATTTATTTATGCTGTGGGGAATATATGCTACAAAGTATTGATTTTACATCTATTTAAAGAATATTTAGATTATTCTCAGCTACATTTTCCTTATATTTTGCTTTTCTTTAACTATGCTAGCAAACAAAACATACAAATATTGATAGCCTATTTTTTCTTCAGTGTATTCTCTCATTTTGTTTGTAGAAAATTCAATTTCACATTACCATACCACTTAGTCCATATGATTTCTTTCTCAAAAGATATAAGACTATCATGAAATACATACTGATGAGCTCACAGGATCTGACACCTCTCATGTGTAAATTTCTGTTCATGTGTGAGTATGCCACCCATAATAATATCATGAGAACATAAGGCAAAAATTCAGCTCAAGTAGTTATGATCACTGCAGAAGATAAAAGGGAACAAGGAAAAAAGAAAATTCTCCCCCTCGTGGCAAGGAAGTGGCACAAGCCAACTCTTTTTTTAGGTATTAAACGCCAGTGTCAAAAGTTCTGATGTGAACTAAAGGAATAATGTGTCTGATACACCAGTTAAAGGCCTCCTTTTGCCCAGGAAGGTGAGTGCTCTAAAGCCCTGCACCTAGAGAATAACTTGGTTTAGAAAGCTAAGCTTTATGGCAGCCAAGAACTATGCATACAGGTGTTTTTACCTAAAACCACTTAACTTTCAGTTCTGCAGAATGAAGTGCTGCATCGGTCAATAAAATCTGGACCATAAAGCCTTACAAAGATTAAGTTTCTTTACCCTTTCTCAAATGGTTCCAAATAAAGCTGCAATGTCTCTCAGCCTGAGAGCAAAATCAGAATGGAGCAGCTAAAAGCACTTTCATACTTGCATGCAACTACACACACAAAGATAAATGTACAGAGGATTCAATCTATAGCTACACTTTATACTTAGGAAGGCAAATTTATGGCCAGGAAAAACAGTTTTGCAGACAGACATAACACTTTACAATAATAGCTAATAAAATGGTGGAAAGAAGCTCTTTGTTTTGTAGTGATAGAGGAAAATCAAACACTATCGCTTTTAGAATTTATTAACTAGAACTGACAACAAAGAGTTTGAAAGAAACACTGTGAGTAAAATGATGAAGTAAGACTTAGAAGACATTTCTGAAAATCTGCATGGTTAGAAATTATATTCACAGTTTCTGGTTTGTTGAGAAGCAGATGCTTGCTTTTCTGAAACTTTTAAAATCTTTATAAGTTTAAGAAATCCAAGTCCTTTCCTAGATAAGATGGACAGACACCACAGGACTACAGAACAATAACCCCTGATTATTAACATATTCCAGAGGACTATATCAAGCCAATTCTAGAGAGAGACTGCAGGAAATCTTACTGATGAATGCATGAGACTTTGGATATCTTAAAAGGAGAATACTTATATCAGAAGGTCCTGATTTCTTTGCAGGATTTTCCACCAGATTAAGTACCCCCTACCATTCAAAAAGCATTATGCATTTTCTTCCATGAGTATGATATCAGAGCTCTAAAATAATAAAACTGCATAAAGTCTGAAAAATATAATGAACCTATAAAAAAGGAGAAGGACCAGCAGGATCTCCCTGCCCTTCATGCTTCAGACAAGACTGAAGAAGGTGAAGTCCTAGAAGTAGACTTCTAGTTGAGAATTATGTCACGGAACTCAAACCCTACAAGTCTTTTCCCCCAGCCAGGCTGCACCTCAGGACACTGAGACAGCAAAGGCTTTACAGCCTAGTGGGGCTTTCTGGGCTGCAAGTGCATATTGCCTGCTCAAATCTAATTTTCCATCTGCTAACAACCCTAAGAGGGTTGTTCTAAAGTCCTCCATCCCCCATAGCGTTAAAGTGGAAGAAGTGGAAAAGTCAGCATGCTTAGGCACAGAGCTGCCATTTAGAGGGAGCTAAATAGGGCTGAGCCAACAGAAGCCCCACTGAATTAATCAAGAAATGCAAAGTCCAGCACCTATGAAGGAAGAACCCCTCACAAGAATATAGTTTGGAAATTGATTGGCTGGGAAGTGACTTTGAAAAAAGGGATCTGGGGTACTGTGGGCAGCAAGTGGGACATGAGCCAGCAGTATGCCTTGTTAGCCAAAACAACCAAATATATCCTGGGCTGCGTTGGCAGCAGCACAGCCAGCAGACAGAGAGAAAAGACTACCCTTCCTTGTTCAGGTCTCACTGTGCCACATCTAGAACACAGTGGCCAGTTTTGCACTGGTCAAAACAGGACCTTAATGAACTGGAGTGAATTCATCAGGACAACACCACGAAGTCATGGGGCTGGGCCCTTGTTCTGTGAGGAGGTCATTGAAGAGCTTCAGTCAGGCTGCTTGGAGGGATGCATAGTGTGAGGAAAAAAGGCAACAGGCATAAAAGCAAATATGTTTAACCAGATATAAGGAAAAATTGCACCATGAGGACAGTCAAGCTGTGGAGCAGGTTGTCAAGAAGTTGATCAGTCTCTGTTGTTGAAGGTCTTTAAGACCTGTCTGGCTAAAGTAACCTGTTTCATTAGTGTTGACCATGTTTTGTGCAGAATATTAGACTAGGAGAGTCCCTGACAGTTCTTCTAACTGGAATTATTCTGTGATTCTATGACACTAATTAAGGAAATGAAAACTCTCTAAGCCACCATAGCTAGATCCCACATAGCTCAGGAGAAAGGGAAAATGTGGCAGCAAGGTGTAATCACACAGAGATAAGGTGCTAAAAGGGATTCTAGTGAATTTTTTATGACTAACAGGGTAAGCAAATAAAACCTAAGGAAATGAAACTTCAGTGATTATGTTGTCCATCATTCATTTCCCATAATAAATTTTCTAGCCTTTTAGCCAATTTCAGCCAAATCTGAGAAGGAAGTCTCAGAGGTAATTGTGCTGTTATAGGATTTTGAAAAATTGGTTGCTGGAGAGAAGAAATAACATTTTACTTGTTTTAACACTATAAAAAGACAAGCAGAGGGTCCCTGAGTTCCATTGTGATTGGCAACTGTGTTACAGCTGCCCAGCTAATGCATACACAGATGCAAAATATAGGTATGCTTGGTATTCAATGGGAATTTATTCTGAATTTTTTGCTTTATTGTTTTTCAATCTTGGCACCCACTTCTTTTTAATTTTCTTGCTGTCATACAAGACTTGTGGACAGAAAGAGTAAATCAGATAATCTGACTAGAATTGAGGCTATACAATCTTACAGTGCTATCCTTATGTAGCCCTAATAGATAGAGAATTGCCTCAAGGTCTTAATGGAGTTATTACTAAACCCAATTTTCCTGAGTGATATCAGGCTTAATGATATAGAAGAACAGCAAAATAATTGTCACTCATTTTATTTTAGTGTAACTGCTGGAAGAAAATTTTTAACCTTACACTAAGAATTAATCTCTCTTTTACTAGAAAAGCAACTAGACACTTAAAATTACCAATCAGATGAAATAATGAAAGTCTAATTTAGAAGAAACTATATATTCCAGGAAGAAACAAATAATATAACATTGGAAAAAAACTACTTGCAATGCATTTATGACACAGTCCCCTGCAGAAGCCCAGAAGTGGTTAAGCATGTCTCAAACACCAATAGCCCGAAGGCCAGAGCCAGCCAAGGGTTGTTGGTGAGAGCACACTGTGAGAAAGAACAGCATGTGGCTGAAGAAGGGGCCAGGTAGAGGTAGGGCAGTGCTTTCACGGGACAATTGTCCTCGTTCTGGCTCCTGGAGCTAGGAACAGCACAGTATAGGGCAAGTACAGGAATGAGGTCGAGGAGAGGGCATGGACTGTTGGCCAAAGACCAGCCCAGTAGTCTTTATGCCCCAGTCAAGACTCCTAAAATCCCCCACAAACTCTCTGACCTACTTTCAGAGAGATCCAGAAGAGCAAACTGAAGATGATAATTAATTTGCATAGAAAGCAAGAAGCTTAGCTCCAGGGTGGGGAAAACTTAGTTTTAAAAAGGTGCCTCCACAAACCTGGCTGGTGCTCACCCCATCAGCTGGATCCCTGCGATCCTTTCTCTCTTTTTTTCTCTTTTTTCCCTCTCTCCCTCTCTTAAATTTCTCTCTCTCTCTTCTCTTTCACCTGACCCCTTAGTCAAAATCCACCACTGTTTACTTATAGTATAACAGACTTATACCAATTTCCATCATGTGTATAATTTAGTAATAAAACTTTGTAAGTGTTTATGGCCCATCTGACTTTTGTTGTTCTTTTTTGAAAATGGCATCTATAAATGTTAAGGATGGGATGCCACAGTCCCCTCAAAATAACAGTAAATAGGAAGCAGGTGTTTTGCCTACTTTTACAAAAACATCCCTGCAATACACTGCTTCAAGTTAAGAAGGAAACTTTTTTCCTATGGTAAACAATATTCATAGTTTCACAGACAAATAAAAATAAATAAATAAAAGGCTAAATTAATCTCAAGGGTCAAATTTTAGGGAGCAGAAACTACTCTATTAATGTGCAGTGTACCTAGTGCTATAAGAATTAGACAAAGTAAATGTTTTTTGTCAGTTCCATAGCTGCAACATTTTGGATCACACCAGAAATATTAACTAGCTTTCACCAAAATCACCTCAAACACTGACTTGCCCATAAAAAAAGAAAGAAAATTTCAAAGTTGACTGTCCCTCCTGAATTACTGAAGGTCACCAGACTGAACCTCGTAACCTCAAAACAATTAGTACCAGAGTCTAAACACAAAACTTGCTGCTTTCTACTCCAAACTTAATGTGGGTCTTCTTGTCTCTTTGGCACATAGGGGTTTATGTAATACATATAATAAAAGAAAAAAGTTCCTTTCAAACTGCCTTGGAGGAAGCAAGAGAAAATTATATTTATGAGATGATAGCAACAACATGTACTGAGAGCTGAGAAACAATAGTGATGAAAACTGTATAAACCAGAAAACTGTAACTTCTGACTTTAGCTACAGATGTTAAAAGACTAGGCTCCCTCTACTGCCAAAAATGCTTTCCTGGGAGGTACTTGCAGGGAGGTGTACACTGCACCATGGCAACTAGAGAGCAGCAATTCCTTAAAAAGCTTCAAGGGAATTAAGGGAATTCTGCAAAGGAGCTCACCTTAGTACATCCAATATGCATTGGACCTAATGGAAGTTCCTGCAATCTCATCCTTCACCCAGTGCACAGCTGACCCAGCTAAATATTCATCCAGCTAAAAAATTCTGGCACAGCACAATGCAATGATTCAATACCAACAGTGAAAGTATACCTTATTTTCAACACTTACAGAAGGTAATGGAAGTCACAGCAAATAAAGTTTTGGACCTGAGGATATCCTGCAGTTCTCTCAGGCTATATCTACATGGATGGCTGCAGCTAAGCATGAATGAGCTCTGCCTGTGCCTTGAGATGGTTGTCTATAAATCAGGACTATCTGGGAAGTTACAGATGCACTAACCCAGCATTGTCCCTAAAGCAAGTATACCCTTCAATGCAGCTGTGTCTCATAGCTTATGACACTGCCCACCGTGTCATATTTTTTTGTGTATCTGACATGAAGGCCCCAGACAGTTCATATCCAGATGGCTCAGAGTCTATTTGCTTCTGCCTGCAATTCTCTTCATACATATTTGCATTCCCATAGTTCTACAGCCCACATATTCATGACTAAGCCATAACATTTCCCAGAAATTTCAGTGAAAATCTTTGTTTGTACAGCAGAAAAAGGCTCTACAATAATTCCTGTATGAATGTGGTGCAGTTTTGTCACTGAGCATTTTACAGTAAAGTTATGCTAAGTTATGCTAATTGTCAGCCTTGAGGGCTGGAGATTTTAAAACATACAAGATCCTTTTTCATCTGAAACACTTTCACAGCACAAACACATGCAAGATTATCTCCTCTACTTATTAAAAGAAATTCTGAATTATTTTCACCTCATTTTACAATACAGGCACCTTCAAGTCCCATAACATTTTCCTGCTTTAAACTCTTTAATTACACTATGACAAAGATTTATTAAACATAGCTCTCTTCCCAAAAGCTGCAGTGTTTTTTCTTATCCTGCCTTAAATTTGCTATTAAAGTTTAACAAATAATTTTAAATTTTACTTATAGCAGTTCCATTTAGAAGATGATCTTATATATAGTGCCCCATGAAAAGAGACATTTAATGTCCATATATAAGGTAAACATATTTTCCAACTTTGCTACAAATTTAATCTTTTTAGTTATAAACTAGGCCACACAAATATTTATATATATTTTGGGTTTCTTTACCTTATAAACATTGACAGAAAGCCCTATCTAGATTGTCCATAATAAAACATTTATATGTTATATTACACCTGCTTGTTATATATTATTTTATACTTACTTGCTAGCAATTAAGTAACCAGTGAAACTTACCAATACATTAATTTGATGGTGCAATATTATGGGGGTAAATCAAGTGGCAAATTTGTTGCAAGAATTTGATTATATAGCAACTGCTATGGAATGCATTTTTATACAGTAAGCAGGGTATGGAAATAAATTAACAACTAATGTTGGCTGTAAGACTCAAGCATTATAAGCTGCCCTTTTCAAAATCTAAATGAACAATTTGAGTCACAATTTGTGAAAGAAAGGAAGGAAAAAAAATCTACCCTGCATGTAAATAAGGCATGGTAACTATTTTGAGATTAACATTAGAAAGGAAATAATTTTCTTCTCACATTGGGGATGAACTAATCTGTTCTGGTTTTCACTTTCACCTTGAATCCTGAGCCAAGGGTAATTCTAATAACAAGACTTACAACCTCAACAGAAATATGTGAGCAGACATTTTTTCAGAAGAGAACAGTCACTATTTCTCACTTTCTCTTAAAATATCTATGCCTTCCACTAGTTGCTCTTCTCCTAGTACTGAAACAAAGCCAGCTAACATTAATTTTTGTCATTCACTTTGTCAGAGTTAAAGCAAGTACAAAGAAATGCTGACTGGGCTTAGTGAAAGAGATATATAAAACACATTTAGATATAAATTAAACTGCATTGTTTTGTTATACTTTCTAGCTTAAGATTAATCTCCCCTAATTTCATCTATCCAAAAGTAATGTCTCTAGTCTTATCTTGTCTGGTCTCCCTGAAGAGTCAGAGACTCACAATAAATAGTGCAGCAGTTACCTGTGAAAGGATTGCCTGGCAGGATTGAATTGAGAAAGAACACAAGCAAGTACTGCAAAATAGGTAACTAAAACCTGGATAGCTAAAGGTAGGTCACCTGACTCATATCTTCAATGACTTCACATTTACACAGCATTGTTAGTGCCTCAGATGGAAATTGGAAATCCTCAACTGAGAAACTCTGGGAAGGAAAGCATAAATAGCCTAAATGGCTCCCTAGTATATCTAATTAAAATTAAAAATCACTTACAATAATTCTATAATTCTATTTTGATGTCCTTTAAGATAGATATGGCACTCAAGGCTACAAAACCATTTTCTTAAAAAGTTCTAAATGTCTCCCTTTTATATTTTGGTTCAGTTTGGATTCTTTGAAAGGCTAAGTAGTTGTATAATGAACAGTCACAAAGGGATTCAGACCTAAGCATGGTTTCATAGTGGAATGTTAATGAGAAATCTATACAAGATTTGCATGGGATGAATGAGAGAGTTGGACCACTCTGAAGTAAGAGGTGGAGGCCATGAAAGAGGAGTTTCATGTTTCTGGAAATCTATACTCAATAAAATAATTTCCTTAGTATTCTAACATCTGGGTTTGCACTTGTCATTTGCTTATAGATACTGCTCCAAGAAAATATCTCATACTACGAGAAGATAACTTTACTCTTAATACATCACTTGGGCTGAATGCACATCTCTCAGTACTGTATCTCTATAATTTCTACTAAGCAAGAGAAGCTGGATCTGATTCAGATACCATAAACAGGAATGTCCTCAAGGCTTTCTTGTTCTGCAGTAATTCAGAACATAGGCAGGTTACTTACATTTGAAAAATTAATGTATTTGATTTCTTTTTTCTAATGTCTTGATCCAAGAACTTGATTAGTTCTCAACTCAACAGAATATATCAGTCAGGGATTATGACATCTGCTACCATGTGGTCATAAAAATATTACCACAAGATATTATTTCTCTGACAATGAATCAATTCTTTATGTATAATGAATGTTTTCCTTCACCCTTACCAAGATAATCAAGAGCTAATTTAATGTTATCCAGAAAAAGTTGACAGTGGTACTGTTATCCAAAAATGAAACTAATTCTTAGTATAAACCTATTAACTTTTTTTATGTTTTACTCTTATTACTATAAAAATTGCTAGTTTTCTGTGAATTTCATACAGCCTCAATGTATTTTTATTATCGTTATTATGGATTTGCTATCTTTTCTTATAAAAGATTGGCATATCACTTTTTTCTACTTTTCAGAATTATCTAGAAGCACTTTCTAAAGATATCTGATATCAACTTCTCCACATTCTCTCACAACATTTAATTTTTAGTGGATTTGAGATTAATTAGATGTGCATTAATATAGTCAGTAATGTAGGCCCTGGAAGATAATTCCTAAATAAGACATGAAAAAGGCAAAAATTAGTTGCCTGGCACTTCAGTATTTTGCTTTTGAATTATATTAATTTGAGTGTTTTCTTACTTTTTCTGCCTTGTGTATCTTTTTTTTTTAACATTCTCATCTGCAATTCCTAAAGAAATATTTTAAACTAACATCAGTTTTGGAAAACTTTGTTGAACTTCATTGATTCAGTGATTTCTGACAGTTTTAATGCTTCCTTAATTTTAGGGAGCACTTGTTTACAGAAAAAAGACTTAGGCATAAATATAATGGGAAGATGATATCCTGAAAAGACAAACAAGATCTTTTACAAGTGGCATGCTGATAGGATAAAAAGTTATATAAGATAGTAATTTAAAAGTCTATCTTTTATTGAGGTTTTTTTTCTCCAAGAATTATATGTTCTCATTTAAAAAAATTATGTTTTCATTTAATTGAATCGTACATTTAATTGGTATATAGGGAACCTGGTGTTAGTGTCACTTCCTAAATAATCATGATTAATACCAAAAAAACTCCAGTATTTATAACTGTTGGAAAGAAGGAAGACTATTGTGAAATTCTGGTACAAGGACAGTAAAAACTATGACATCTGAGTGGTTATTCTTACTGGCACTAACACCTTACCTTTCAAAATTCAGATTCTATTATCTTAATACAACTTTTGGAAAGATAACATAAAAATTTAGCATCAAGCAAAGGTTGAAGTTATAAATTTAATCATCAATTGCTCTTTTGCTCACAAAAGACAAATCAGAGCACTGCTGTTTCCTGAGTTTGTTTTGCGCTCATAAAACTGAAACCAAGGAAAAAAATTGCACTTGGTGTAAGATGATGTCACTCCCATTTATCTGTTGGGAACATAATGAGTTACCATGTTCTGATATTAATTGGAACAGAAAAGAAAGTCACTCCTATCAAAGAACCATGCTTAGATACATGCTTGACTTTAAAAATTAGTATGTGAAGATTAGTGGTTCACTGTGTTTGTGAGAGAATAAAAAATTTGCATTCGTCCTAGGTTTCTAAAGCCACTGGAAGGACACTCTAGGATGACCACAGCATTTTTTTTTCCCCAGTGAAATATTGTCTGTTATATTACACTAAGTACAATATGAACTCTATTTAAATACAGGAAATATGATAAAGTCAAAGTGTGAAATAAGATTTTCAAAAACTGTAGAAGAACTGCACTTATAAAGGTATTTGAGTGCTCACCATTCATAGCGTATTTCTGTCAAACTGTGCAGGCTCTGCTATAAAACAAACTGAAAATCTATTTTGATTTCTAATTAAAAGGAACTCACTCTAGAGTTAATTACAAAGTATCTAGATATGAATCAGGACTTCAAGGAAATCAATTTCACACAAAAAAATGCAACATGAAGGTTTCTAATCACTTCTATAACATTTAGAGTAAGCTCTCTGCTTGTAACAACATTGGTAAGGAAAGTTGCTTTGTTCTTCCATCTGTCACGGAAGAACAAAGTAATAGTTGACTTTTCATTTATTAAAACAATAATTTCCATGTTATTACAAGCCTTTGATTTCATAAAACCAATATTCAGAAATGAACACAGTCCCAGTATTTTTGTTCCTGGTACCTTTCAAACATGGAATACTCACATTCACTTAGAAATGCTCCCTTGAAAGAAAGACAGCTCCAATAATAATTCCAAACCTGTCCTTTAGCATCATCATCAATAGCATATCTCCTAAACACAGCTTCATCCATGTCTCCAGGGCAGAGTTACACTGATACTTTCACCCCTTACAGACACAAACTTCTAGAAGTAAAATGCTTAAGGCCATATTGTCTTCCTTCACCTCATCCCTTGGATTCCTGTGCAGTCCAAATGCCCCTCAAAGAACAGCAGGAGCTATAGGGACCATCTAGAGTTCAAAAAAGACCTCTTTAAGGCTGACACCAAACCAAAAATATTAAAAAGAAAAATAAAGGTGTATGAATCAGAGAGCAGTCAAGCTTATCATCACCTTGAGCTGCTGTCCATCATACTGCACCAGGGTAAGTGCCCAAGGCAAAGGCCAGCTAGACAGTAATCATACTTTACAGTTCTCCACTGCCTTTATCTGATTACCTCAAAATACCTGACAAACACTAATTCATTTCACCTCTCAAGACTTCTGCTGCTGGCTAAATACCACTACAGCCTAAATAATGAATAATTGAGTGTCAGTGATCATAGTCCAAGCTTTCAACTAACTAAATTGCTGTCCTTGCTATGCACAAGTGTCAGAAAATGCATATAAGGGGATTCCAAAGGTTTCTCAAAGATTGGTCTACTAAAACAGTAACAGGCTGGGAAAAGCCAGTCTAGAGAAAGGAGATTCCAAAGGTTTCTCAGAGCTTGGTGTATTAAACCAGTAAGACTCTGGGCGAAGCCAGTCTCTGGGAAAAGCTCAAAAGTAAATATCTCCTGGTCTTATTATCTGTGTGAGCAGATTTTCTTCAACCTTTTTTCTAACTTATCCTTCATTTTTGTACATGGCATCATGACTGAGAAGGAATTTTCTTACCACATTAGAACAGGACTTGCTATTTGAAAAAACCAAAACCAACAGAACAGCAGGCAAAGAAGAAGAATTTGTAAACTTTACCACACTATAAAACTGTCTCAATTTCTTACACTTTAACAGTTGAGATGAAGCAGAGATGACACAAATATTACTGACTTAGATTTTTTACTATTTATCTCTCTGATTATTATTTTTTTAAGCTTTACACTCTTCTCTCTCCAGCAATCTAAAATCAAAGCTAGAGACTGGCTGACAGTGGAAATAATGTCTCTAGGAATCTGCAAAGTGACAGCTATTTACCAATATTTCTAAATAAGGAAAACATGGACGTTACCAAGAATTGGATTGTAGAGCAAAGTTGGTACAGGCTAAATGCACATGAAGTATTTTTTTTTCTTCCAGTAACTGCTTACACATTTAGAATCATGTCTTATTCTATCATTAATGTAATAATTTGCACATAAAGCTAATTTTTTGTATAATAATGACAAAAATTTTAACAACATTTTCTTAGATAAATGATATTTCAAAACATATTTGTAGTGCAAAAAGTGATATTCTATCAAATATCAATCTCTTGTATTTTGAGGTGGCATAGCAAACAAAACTTTTAATGTCAAGTTTTCAGTATTGACTGAAAAGCCAAAGAGCCAATTTTGTAGAATTCCTATGAATGGAAAGTTTCAATAAATGGAACAATTGATATATATAAAATGATTTTCATTATCACATTAATGCCATTCATTCTCAGAAGAATTGTAATGGACTTTTCTGTGGTAATTCAATACATTCTTGAAACTACGACTTTTTAATCTAAGGCAAAGTTATTTGTTAACTCTTAAGTATTCATGCTGGAAAAAAAGGTATATCCCATAAATCATAGCAATTTATGTACCATTACCAGTTCAATGGGTCAATGCAAGTGATAGCTGGTCAAAAAATTTTCATATTTTCAGTTTTACTAGAACATTCACAAATTAAATAACAGTTCTATATAGATATTCTCTCCTTAGTTAGAAGAAATTATTGTTTGTGACAAAAAGAAGCATAAAACCAATCATCAACAATAGGCCAAATACCAAGCCATCAGAAAGAGTAAGTTTTAAAAGTTACTTACACCTGTCGGTCCCTGTACATCTTGTTAACTTTCTCCCATTCAGAATTAAGCTGAGTCAGCTTTTCTTGTATATTTGCTGCTTCCTTTGGTGTAACATTTTTCAGAGCCGATGTCTTCTTGTTGTTAATAATTTCTACATGACCTTGCAGTCTCCCCAGGCTATCCTTAATGCTCTGTAATAGCAAGATTTTAAAAAATAGAAAAAAAACATTGTTTTTATAAATAAAAAGTAATTGTTCATAAAAAAGGGAGATTGGTACAAAATGCTAACTAAACCATAACATTGATAATAGGAGTAATTTTGCAATAACCTGCTATAATAATTGAATGCCCATCCTTTCTTTGAAGGCTGAATGAAATAGATCTGAGGAAGTTGATGGCTGGAGGGGAAACAAAATGCTATTTGCTCAAAAGTTCTGCATGTCAGTATTTACATTTCCTGACCTGACAAAATCGCTTGTAATTTTTTAACTAATTAAAGTTATTGCACTGTATTTACTATTTTGTAAAATATAAAGTCCTTGAAGTCCTTATGTAAATGCGAAGGCAATGCATTGAAATAATTGCATACAAAACCACCCTGCAAAAAGAAAGAAAAAATACTCTGGGTTCCCTGAGTTCCTAGAGCTCTAGCACTATAATTTGCTATTTGTTGGGGGGGGCAGGGGAAAGTACATTCCATAACATCCCCCACATGAATAATAATTTGAATTTTTAGGTCTTGAGAAACGTGACTTACATTAAGCAGACTAAATGAATATTTATAAATCAAAAGGGAATGGTAGATGTCTTGTCTCTGGAATGAGTCACAATAAGGAACATGTTTCCTCCTTGTCAGCAATCTATCATGTGGAGGGAAAGCTGGCTGAGTCTGTGTCATTACTCAACAAATCTCATTTGACTTTCCCAGAAAATGTCTCACACTCTGTGCTCCTTACTCAGGTCTACTTAAGTCTTTGTTTTACACCCTCAGGGCATGGATAATTCAGATATTCATGTTACTAATCTGATTGCAAGAAATATCAGATGATAAAAACATAAAATGCCTCTAAATAGTCCAAGATATATCCCACTGATATAAAGGAGGCAGCATTTCCACAAAACCTCATCCCTGACTAAAAAATTGCACATTTAAAGAACAGGAGAAACTTTAATTGAAATGTTATAAGGTGCCAGGACATACTTAAGCACCTGAGTGAAGTGGCCTTCTTTTCAGTAGGCCTGAATATCAGCTCATCTGAGCCACACAAGAAGGCACTTCTTGAGTTCAACATGTTTAAGTAACCAAGTGAAGATTAATATATGTGCCTATGTATATTGACATTTTAGGTTTTTTCAACCAAGTAGACCAATTTTCTAAATATTAAAAATAGGTGAAATGTATCTAAGCACTTCAGAATTGGTAAGTGATATATCTCTTATGTTTAAAATTAGTGGTCTATGAAAAAGGTATCAAATTTCTAAGTCAGAATTTTGCTTTTTTTTAAAGCAGATCTTCTACAGAAAGAACAAGATAATACAATTGATGTTCTGTAAAGGAGTATAAGAATGTCCATGAGAGAAAAAAATAAATAAAAGAGAAATCATGTATATATATATACATGTACAAATATACTTATGTATCTCAAACAAATTCCCCATCTATCTTTCATGTTGAAGAGAATGATCTGCAAGCAGTTATCAACAATGCCTTGGGAGATTTTGTAACGTGGTTGACAGAAGCAAACAGAGCTAATTTTTTAGAAAAAAAGGAAAACAGAAGATCATTAGGAGCTAAAGTGACAGTAGCCTTTAGGGACTTATCCATCTCACTGCTCTTAGAAGAGAAATCCGAGTGCTAGAGACTCAAGCCTCAGTTTATTTTCACTACCTGGAATTTGTCTTTATCTGCCAGAGAAAGACAACTTCCTGTAAAATTTCAGTTCCTTGGCTATTTGTGTACAAATCTGTCACCAAGCACAGTGTTACTGACAGATCTATTTGGAGAGTGCATGTGAGCACACTCAGTTCTAAATTATGGGTAATTGGGTTCTATTGAGCTACAGCAGAAAAATTACTCTGAATTTCATATTACGTGATTATTCTTGATAAGAATCACTTATTACACATCAAATATGTATTCCACTGCGTAAGATTAAAAATAGATTTTTTTTGATTCTGAAATTTTGTAGAATGATAATTTATAATTATATGTATAGCAGATTTTTTACAATATTTCATGCTTTTTCTACTAACATGAAATCCAGTAACAGCACAGTTGTTAGTAAGCATGAATGGCTGGAAAAATTCCACAAATTAATTACAGTTTAAAAAACTGTATAGAATTATGAGTTACAATATCTAGCATGGGTATGACTGGCTTCATAAACCATTTTGAAAGGGGATTCTTGCTGCCAGAGTTCTGGATGTGTCATGTGTCCAATGAATTCCTATATTCTGAAATACGACACAGTAGAAAAAAGTGCAAAAAACCTGCTCTATCTGTCAGTAGATGAAGGATTACCAAAGGAAAAAAGAAGAGAAAAGATGAATCAGAGCATTAAAATATCTACATTTAAAAAACAACAGGGAAACCAACCCATTTTTCAATGAACTAAATAAAATGCATATGGGAAATACAGAAGAAGATGAACTAGAAGCAGAATTCTTATAGAAATTATGCATTATATATATTTATCTTACATATATAAGAAATCTCTTCCTCAGAGCCAGATGGCTTTCCATATTAAAACTATGACATCATTAAAAAATATGATAGCGAAGTGTATAATCATATTCTACAATAAGATGTTCCTGACAAAATTAAGAATATTAAAAAAAAATAATAAAAAGAGGTTCTAAAATCTACAGGCCCTACTGCAGGTCTCCCATAAAATCATATAATGCAAGTAACCTCAGGGAATAAGTTTTAAATTCAAAGTTAATAGAATTAAGTAATGAATAGGTATAACTCTGCCATGTCTATGACAATGATCCTTAAAAATGCTACTAACAAAATTTTCTTAAATTCCAGGTATCCTCTTTCATTTTAATGCACTTTTCCTGTGTGCTAGCAAAGATAAATATGGGTTAGTTTTATTCTCTGGTTAATCAGGATATTTGTTCGAGTGTATACATTTCCCACTAAATAATCTGGAGCTTGAACTAGTCAAGTAGCTTGCATGAGATAATCATTACACAGGAAAACTTTGTCTTAGTAGGAACAATATAACCATATTAAGTAGAATATATGCAAATTTTTACAGTGATTTAACATTAGGAAACATTTGAAACATCAGTTGCAAGGAAGGATAATTTGCTAAAATCTGAGAGCATTTTAGCTCTACATTTTTTTTCATGAAATTGAATCCATTGTAATCCAAATCAATTCTAGACAGGTAGCTCAAAGATTGTGAACTCCATCAATATGAACATCATCAGCAGCAAACAGAAATAATGTCTGTGCTTATAACAACAGTTGTCCTGTTGTGAGAGTATATCAGGCAAACTTTACTAATCCATCAATCTGTGAACCACAGTTTTCTGTACAATCAACTCAAGTTTCATCTTTGACAGAACTGTAATATTTAAATTGTCAGTAAAGTACTGTCAGCACAATGATATAGAAAAGCTGAGGTACTGTATGTCATAATACTTGAAAGAGCTTGTAAATGGGATGATGAAAACATTGCAATGCTCACTTTATGAGATAAAGTGACAAGACTTGGTTTCTCTATCTGACTTTTCCACTCCTTAAAGCTTAAAATGAAGAGCAAAACATTCCTATGAGCTGGTTTCAGCAGATACAATAAATGCGCTCATTAAAGTATTACAGTTTAGTAAATGTTAAAAGCTACCAGATTTTTGCTACAAAACCTCATATTTTACTATTTAACATGACTTTGATATAAAAAGTCTGTGCTATGACAATTGATATTAGCAATTTCTTACTTGTATTCAATATTTATCCTATTTGATTATGAGCAATCATGTTTAAGTCTTACTAAACATATTTACTCTGGAGGAAATTTTCAAAGCTGTTACCACTGATTCTTGTAAATAAACCTATTTTTCCTTTCACAGACTAATTAAAATGGATTCTTTCTGAATGGGAGTGAAAAAAAAATCAAAAGCTCAGTTTTAAAACACAGAGCTATTCATGACAGTTCTGTAATTTGATTCATGCAAATCTGTCAGAGAAAAAAAATCAACGACAATTTAATTTCAAACCTTTTCCAACCAGCTGCTGAACAATTTATGCACTACTTTTCTATTTTTACTGCAGGATAATGACAATGATGGATGCTTTTCCTTGGAAATAAATATTCATTAAGCAGGCTCAGATCAAACCTATACCCCTCCAAAAGCCCACGAATGTGCAAGACCCATTTGCCTCTTCAAAGAGATTTATTTTGGAGGAAGATGGAACTGTGCCCACAAATGCATCTCATAACAATTTAATAGTTCAGTTAAATTAAACCTATGGTAGTACTTACTCGTAACCTCAGTAATCAATATTATTAAAGTTGGTGTCAACTCCAATAATACCAAATGTATGTGGGTGAACAACAGATTACTTACAGATATAAATCAGATGAAGATAGCCCCAATGTAAAGCATGAGAAGAACTAAGGAACTAAGAACTAAAGGAACTAATTTCCCAGTAAACTTCCTGAGGTTTCTCCATCCTCTATTTCTCCATCCAATCTATTAGTGAACAGAAGTTCATCAACAAGGACCAAGTAGGTGCTCATTAGCCATGATTTACATAGTATATAACTTGTTTTTTGTTCATTGTTTGTTTTTTGTGCAGAAGATATTGTTTAAAATGAAGAATGACAATTAGATTGGCGTGTTTTGTGCTTCAATACTCAGACTGACTTTAAGTTACTGGTATTAAATCAGAAGTGGTATAAGAAACAGCCTACTGGTATTTGACATCTATTGATCGACATCCTATTACCAGTTCTGCGCTTCCTTTGATCCAACACTCCACTGTTATGCTACACTATCCAACTCTACTGCCTTGCTAGGAAACTGAAAACATCCTAATTTTCACAAGTTAGTCAGAATATTTGTGTGTGTGCACACGTGTCTGTGCACACAAATGCCTAAAATCTATATCTATGAATGTATAAGAATTATAAACAGATGTGATTTTACGGAAGCTAACAGCAGCATATGGATGTGGTTTTGTTACATATCCTCTGACGTGGAAAGAGATAAATGAGCTCTACAGAGGAAAATTCAAAGCATATAGCCAGAGCCACTGCCCTGATTCTCCCTCTAAGCTTCTTTCTTATAGCTGACTGTAGGCAAATTCCAGCCTCTTTAGGCTAATATTTACTTCTTAAAAAAAAAAAAAAATCCTTTTCCTAAATAATCACAGAAAAATGGAAATACAGTCTTCTCTTCATGCTGGATGACAATTTGGACTTGCTGTAATTATATACAGCACTTGAGCACAATTTTTTACAAGGCTTTCCTCACACAAACATTATTCTGCAAAAGCTGATAACTCATTCATCTACTTAGGCTTACAACTTTAATCTCATTCTCTCCTTATGTCAATTCTGTGTTGAAAAAATTCCACCAGTTTCAAAGGAATTCAGTGTTGCAAGCATTGAAAAAACCAGTAATATTTCAAGCACTGAAGAAACCACACAGTAATATTTAAAGTCATACTAACAATACTGATTTCGCTTTTTCTTAACTACATTATCTACTTATTGGATAATATTCTCTGTTTTGCTTACTAAACAGAAATAACTACATGGAGTACAGACACAATAAGACCTCAAGATTTTTTGGTCTAACATGGTATGCAACAGCTAAATTTTACTTGGTTTTGTTCCTGTGCAAATAGGAATAGTTTTAGAAATCATACACTAAAAGAAAACAGGCAAGATTGGGTGTTGACAGGGTTACTTAGTAATTACTTACACTTACCAATCACAGAATCACAAAATCATCACCACTAGGAGATGAGCTCAGTTGGTCAGAGCATGGTGCTAGTAACACCAAGATTGTGGGTTCAGTCCCTGCATGGGCCATTCGCTTAAGAGTTGGACTTCATGACCCTTGTGGCTCCCTTTCAACTCAGAACATTCTGTGATTTAGATTGGAAAAGCTCTAAATCAAGTCCAGCCATTAAACCAGAACTTTCAAGTCCATCACTGAACCATGTCCCCAGGTGCTATATCTACATCTCTCCTAAATACCTCTAGGGATGGCAACTCAGCCACTTCCCTGTCAGCCTGTTCCAGTGCTCAAAAAACATTTCAGTGAAGAATTGTTTTTCCATTAGTCACATGCAAACAAACCTTTAACCACAGATTCTATCTTTAAATACACCATGCCTCTCCATCCTTTCTCTCCCATTCAAGGAATTAATATGCAGATACCGTAACGCTCTTGCCCTCCAAATACAGGTTGAACAGGCAAAAATAAATGAACACTTCAGAGTTTTTCATATTTTACCCCAATGTGCCCCCAAATAAAAACATCCATATATGCACACATCACAGAGATGGGCTTAGAGCTTGTAAAACAGACGTCTCAAAGTGAGCACAGGCTACCAACATACAGAAGACCCAAAATGATGTAATCCAGTCATGGCTAAGAAAATCTTTCCATCTTACCTTGAGACACTCTTCTTGTTTGAAGAGGTCCTCACAGTCCTTAGCCTGCAGAACAGGAGAATTAAGGCGATCTTCCACTTCAGACAAGGCTTGCAGAAGGTGAAGGATCTCTGCCAGGTACGTAGAAGGCACATGAGTGGTTTCCACAGTCCTAGTTTCAGTCATCACAAAAGTTGTATCTTCACGAACTGTTTGCTAGTACAGATATACAACAGAATGCTTCCTTTAGTTTCTTAACACCAGACAAAATTACAACAATGCATTTCCAGTCCACAACCCAGAAACAAAAAAATCAAAAGTAACTTCCAAGGACAAATGCAGGAAATATCTGAGGTTTCTGACACAGATAACTCATGTTCCTTGTGTGTTTGAAATGGTAGGTACTGAAATTAATCCATGCAAGAGTGTGCAAGCTTTTCTTCTACTCTCCAAAGAAATGCAGAGAGGAAATGCAAGAGTATGCTGAGATTATGGTGTTACTGAGATCTTAGTGCTTGCCCTTTAATTTATATCACCACACCTCTTAAAAATCTGTCCTTCATTAAGAAATTTCATGCATGCCAAGTCTAAAATAATAAATAATTTCAATGTATCAAGTAAAATAATGACTTGTATAATAGACAGAATTCGTTAAATAAAATGCAACATATAGCAAATATGCCAACTCTACACTTCCAACTATATTAAAAACTTGTTCTTTAATCTAGCAAGTATAATTTGGAAGTTTCTGATTTTTAATGCATTCTTAAAAGAAAACTCAGCAACACACCTCTTCATGAAGTCAGGATTTCTTCTTATTTTTTTTTAATATGGAAAAATATGAAAAAGACACCCTATTCTGGAAGCACATGCATACACCAAATGTAAAGACATCCCAGAATGTTTGGGTTCCAAGAAAACACTTAATTGGTTGATGGCATTTGAAAGCATACTGACATATAAGGTGACAAAAAAGTGGCTGCTTATAAAAATTCTCTGTATTTCCCATTTGATTTGTAAAAGAATCATAGATAAAAATGTAATACCAAAAGCGTTCTTTGGAGTAGGGAGATCTCTGATTGTTCCTTTTCACTAAACTTCAAATACTAAATCACCTGCATGCCCATTACAAAAGGGATAGTTTAAGATATCAATTATTTGTGCTTTCACAAGCATAAATTTGTTCATGGATTCCTATTGTGGAACCAAGATCCTTTGTGTTTGATGTCTGTCTTCTCAAAAATATAAACTTTAATTACTGTCAATCTCAAAGAAGTGTACAAGTATTTGTTGGTAAATGTTCAAAAATTCTGTTATTTATATTTGGAGCCATTTATGTAACAGACAATTGATCAATGGTCCTGAAGAACACAATATTATTTAGCTACTCATTATGCAAAAGAAAACAAATATAAGCACACTCTACCTCAGCAAGGTGTCTCATTTTAATTCAGGACATATTTCTTTCTTCAGTTACTGAGCTGAGTCATCTGGTTCTTCAATTTTCTTTAGAGTCTTAAAATATGCATATACACACTCTAGAAGATGTATGCATATCACATATAAAGCCCATAAAGTTATCTGTAGACTTGTGTTACTCTGTTGCATTTCTTATGCAAATTTAATTGCTTTGCTTACACTTCTCTCACTAAATGACTTTCTCAGTACATCTGCTAACACTGAAACCTCTCTAATTACCTGCTATAACTGCTATAATTTTTATTATTTAAAATAAGTTGCTTTGAAAAAATTTTGCTTGCCCCTCATATGTTTCATGAATCACAGGCCCTGCAAAAATAACAGTTTACTCCAGTAAACCTAAAGAAAGAGCTGTCCCATTTGATTAGAAAATGGGAGAATCTCAACAGGCCACTGAGACCTGCATGCAGCAATATATATTTTAATTCCTTGAGACTACACTCAGACACTCCTACATGCAGCAATGAACTTCAGACCCACATAAGGAATATTTTAACTATATTTGACTCAGAGGACAGAATATTTCTAGTTACAGTAATGAAAAGAGCATGCTAAGTGTGCAAGGGTTGCCACTCAAAAAAAGGTCACATGAATATGTGAAGCAGCATACAAAATAAAATTTGATTCAATAATTGTATGAGATTAGCCTACTCTTTTCAACCCAAATTTGGGCCAATAAATATATACACACATATATGCACATGCATCTATTTAGATAAAATAAAATCTGTGTCTTCTCACTCTAAACTATTCCTGAACCTACAAAAAAGTCAAGGAGAAATTAGATGTGTAAGCATTCCATGCTTATCACACTTAATTATTTATAGTGGCAAAATCAGGTACCTTTCAATCATTGTTATGAAGAAAAATGGGATGTGTGCAAACATATATTCATTCATATATTCATATATTCACTGCCCTTACAGGAAACTTTAAATATTTCTCATAGCTGGATGATTACTTGTGTAGTTATACTGTTTATATTGTTAGTTAAACTGTAAACTGTTTTATTTCAGAGAAATAAAAAAAAAAAAAAAAAACAAACAAAAGGATAGATTTATAAAAGTAGACACCTACCAGGACATGCCCTCATACTTTGGTACATTTTTTTTTTAAAGTCACAGTGAAAATAAATTAGTTTCTGAATAGTATTTTTAAAAAAAGAGTTGAAAATTTGATACTACTTTAGAAATCAAGGATTAGGTATCTTTATCTTTATTGGGGTTTTCAACAGGTCACAGGACTTTCTTTCCTTCTACTTTTCCTTCATTTAAAGTATCATGATACAACCCACAGTAGAAGCTGCCATCTTGCACCAAGGAATAGAGGGTAGGCAGGTGCAGAATTGACAACTTTATTGAGCAAAGAGAAGCGTTTTTAGCTTGCCCCAATGTTCCCTGGAATTTCCTCATATTAGACAATAAAACAGGCAGAGTCCTTCCTTATATTCTAGACAAGCATTTTACTAGAAACGCAAAGCTGAAACTGAGTCATATCCTAACACTGTAGGGAGAAAAAAAATAACCTTACAAAAGGAGATCGCAGAAGGTGGGAGCAACTACTACTAAAATAATATTAATTCAGTACAGATATGTGGAATTGATAATGCCAAAATGGCTCATCAGAACCATGGTAGGTTAAGACTTTATAAGGATTAAAAATTAATAGGAAAGTAGAAATTAAAGATAGAGATAACCATTTAAGAATGGGTTTGGATAAGTTGAATCTGTTAAAATGGCAGAATGTATTACAGTTACTTAAAAATATTAAATTAGTATTTAAAATATATATATGTATATATATATATATATATAGTACAACATACATTTAAACTACAAATTAACTGTTAAGTGATTGGGCAATGCTGGGATAACTGGCCATTTGCTATATTACTATTTTTGTAGAATACAATTTTAGTGATTTTTTTTTCCTTGATCATCAGTGATTTAATGATGCAAAGATTATTTTTCATCTCTGAAAGAACAACTTATTTTGTGTAAGATTCAAAATTTCATGCAATGTTTGTTATTAAGCATTATCATGTCTCGAATAGTAAATTGAATTTTCTTCTCCATCATTACATAATTTCAATGAAGGGACACAATCCTTCCATACACATGGCTCCACTTAAACTGATTTTATTGATAGTTACCATGCCCCACCAGGTGCAACAAAACTGTAAGAAACAAATTGATTATCTGACCCTTAAAGAGAAGGCCAATAAGCAAAACCAAAACAAACGAACCAAACAAAATTACAACAAAAACTCAACAAAAAGTACTGGAATAATGCAGGTTTTGTCAAGAAATTCACATACCTTCCCCATAGAAATACTTGTGATCATTACTGCCCACATCTAACACAGCAGTGGCATCAGAGCTAACTAGTCTCGGAGAATGCTGCTAATTTCCATTTAACAGTGGAAAATTTGTTGTTAAAGCACCTTTGACCAATCTCAGTGTTTCCGTTTCCTCTCCTCTTTTTGCAGAGAGAATAATCCCAACACCACCTTTGCTGTTCAAGAGTTTACACCCAGAAAGCCTCCAACTTTCTTGTGTCACATCTTGACAACTGTCTCATTTTTTGGTCCCTTCTCATGATGACTTCACACACACATGGGAGGAGTAGAGCTGCAAAACACTCCCATCTGCATTGTTATACCTCAACACTGCTCCTGGCTGCACCCTGATGAGAGGTTCAAGGAAAACAAACAAATGTGCCTACTCCTAAAGTGAAATAACACTTAAGAGAGTATTCCTTGCAAACAGATGTATATGAGTGTAAAAAAGTCAGTGACCTCTGCCGAATAAATGTGGTGTGCTACACACATGAAAAAAAATGAAGCAGACAATACACACAATTCTGGACAAAGGCAGTGATACCTGAGAGAGTCCAAAAAACTTGTGAATTACATGGCATCTGCCAGCCCATGTTCACCATCAATATATCAAATAAAGAATCAGACACAGAAAAGTATGATAAAATGCTATCAGAGGTCAATATTCACTTTAAAGTATATATTTATAAAAAAGCTTTTATTCACCTGTTCCTATGCCAACTGAGAGGGTGAGGTCAGCTAACATTCAGAGAAATTTATACTGCCTTCAGTGTTGCTAGCATACCTTACCTGTAATGTGCATATAAGTAGAAAGAACAAAATGATACTGATTATTTGGAATTTTCGCTATGAGGTTGGATGACTGTAGTCAATCACAAACAAGTAATTAGTACAAAAAGAAGCATCCCTTTCAAGTACAGAGAGACCTAAATCCTCGATTCAGAATTAAAAATTTATACATTTCTTTTGTAATTTTATGAAGACAAGACCTTTAAAGACACTTGGAAACAATAAAGTATCTTTAAAATATTGAGAAAAAAAACCCCAATATTTTTATGTAAGAACATAAATATTGTCTCTGTGTATGATTTTTTTTTCTACTCATGTTGCAGAGTGATTGCAGTCCACAAAATCCTGCATATTGCAACACTTAAACCATATAGTTTAATGCTTGTATCTGATTTCATCAGTCACTTATATAAAAAAAGAAACTTTAAAAATATGTATTACTATTTTCAGCACTGTTCTTGGACAGAGAGTGCTTTATGCCTTCACAACTCTTCTCTGCTAAGGTTTACCTTACTCAAGAAATGCTGCTTTAACAGTTTTTCTTCTGTGATAAAATGACTCTGCTTAATCTATACATAAAATTAAATAAAGACAGCCAAAATGAAGCTATTCCTAACAATGACATTAATTAGAAAACATTTCAGAATATTTTAGATTCTAGAAGTAGCAATAGAAAATTGCAAGCTTTGATTTTGAAAACTATCCATCAATAGGCATCAACCAGCCTGAACTTAATTCTATTTAAGTTCCCCTGATAATTTGATTGAAATGCAAGAGGTTTCTCTGTAAGAAAATGTCTCTTTCCTGTACACATAGGCCCAAATTATGGGTTATCTCCCAATACCTCAGAGAGTTCTGCTGCACTCTGATGAATACATTATTTTCCTAGTTAGGTGTGGCAGAGGGCAGGTGAGAGAGAAGAAACATAGAGACAAAAGCTGTAGCAATTAATTAAGAAAAGTAAATCCAGAGTATTCATAGTTGTAACTTTGTTGTGGGGTTTTTTTGGCTGTGTTTTTGTTTGTTTGTTTTTGATGGTTTTTCATTATTTTATGTAAAGTTTAAAACTATGACAAAGCGTTTTGATACTGCAGCCAATCCTTTGTGGTCCTCACACCCTCATGCCTTTGGAGCCCTCCTAGATGTCAAATACACTTGGTCAAGTAGGAAATTGAACACCACCTCTTTCTCACTTGCTGAACAATGCTTTTGTTTAATTCTGGCTTAGATAATTGATTCTAGATAGGAACTCTCCTCAAACTGAGGCACAGCTACACATTGAATCTAAAAGCAGCTTATTTGAAAACTTACCTAGCTCTCCTTACTAAAGACCTGCCAACTTGCACAGAAATAAGGGACTAAGATGATTCAGAAATTCCAGCAGTTCTGCTGTTAATTTTTAACCTGATACCTTCCACTGGTACCTACTTGCTAAGCCAAGAGAAAAATAAATTAATTTCAACTATGATGAGACTGGGGCAGAAGACTCTCATATAATTCAATAAAAGTGATATAAGTAATTTTTTTCAAAAAACAAAAGAAGAAAAAAGAGAGTAGTCTGTATCTTATAGCACATCCTCAATATAACCGTATCCTGAACAAAAAGAAAATAGAGTAACATTATGGCATTATTGACTGATTGGAACTACTGGGATATAGAAAATGTCTCTTGTTCTAAATAAATTATCCATGAATACTAATTGCTTCTGATAATGATGGCATATCTCAATATTTTCAAATGTAGCAGAGCAAAGCTGACAAAGAAATCTGCGTCTGTCGCGTAACTTTAAACAGAAATTTGTAATTTTTGTAACAGTTTATATCATAAGTATTTACCAAGCACTGCTCAGACCAGGCACACCCAGTAGGATTTTGGGGGGAGATAGCACCAATGAGCCAAGAGAGATAGGCATTATCAGTATTAGAAATCACAAAATAAGCAAATGCTTACATTTTTGAAAAGAGAAAAATCAGAACACTTCAAAATCTACATCCTAGACTGATTTTCAACAAGTATTTTAAAATGTTGTTTAGTATTTTATAAGGGTTTAACTGGAAAGTACTTTTGTAATTGATTTATATGTGTTACCTTCCAGTAGACAAAACATACTTGAAAGTTTTTATATGCTAATTATAGAATACATAAATTCAGAGAAGTTAGCCAGTTCTTGGATTGATCTTGAATTTTTCACACCAAAAAGACATACAGACATTATACATGTCATACTTCAGTAAATGTCTACTTCAGAGTTCAGAAAATTAAACTTGTACACAGTCCTATATCCCTGTAGCTATAATGTCCACTTGGACTTTGTTAAACCAGTATCATAAACTCAGCCACACAGAAGGAAATATAATTCCAAAAGAATAAAAGGAATTTCAAATTATTTTTCCACAAAGTAGAATTTCACACTCAGGTTTCTTGGACAGTGATAAGCTATAGAAGTGACACAGTGATAATAGTGGCAGAACTAGTATCACACAATTTGCTGGAAGCCAGCCTATTAATGAACAGATTTTGGTCAATGCCAACCTATTTAATGGCTGATTTATTAGGACTACAGAAGAGCCAATCTGAGATAGCATTTATGCCACCTAAGGGCACGAAGCTTTAGGGCTGTCTTGTCTCTATGTGTGTAACTGCTGAGTGATCACCAAGAACCAATTAATGATAAAGTTCAGATATGTTAGAATACAGACTACTAATATCTGAATTGACTAGACCATTTTGGAATTGAATGCTGATTTGTAATGCTAACTTTCCAGATATTTATGCCAGCTACATCTGTTAGATAATTTCAACGTAATTTAGGAAATAAAGTAAAAAGCAATGAAGTACCACATCCGTAGTGAATGCAAACAGCTTCAAAGAGCAAAGTCCAAAACCCTAAAATTTTACACCTTCCAGAAATGTCAAAAAGTGTTACCTATGTCACTTAGGCTGATTTTTTTTTTACTTCAGGAAAAATATTTGTTTCTTTAAATGATGTGAACAAAATTGTTGTCCATCCAGCAGTTCTGAAAGCTAATGAAATAAGCTCAAATAGAAAATTCAGCATTCACACTGTACATCTACAAATTTTCTTCCTTCCCTAGCTTTGTGTGTATACTCAGATACATCCATGAAAAACAACAACAAAAACAACAAACATCAACAAAAAACCCCCAGCAAAACAAAAAAAGAGAAAAAACCAAAAAAAACCCTAAAAAAATCCTAACCAAACCAAAACAAACCCTCCAGCCATGAGTGATGTTGACATTCTGAATTGTAGATAAGAGATGAACATCATCTCTTCAAAAAATACTGTCACTTAGGCCCAGATCACTCTGCAGGAGGTATTTTCCCCTATTATTTAATGCAGTAATAGTGCCGAGTAATTATTGACACCAAAATCCACAGCATGTAATTTATTACACTAATAAATCATAATATACTATAGCAGAGAAAATAAGATGGTAATTAGCTGCCTTGTTTTCCAAATAACTGGGTAATTATAAAGAAGAAAATATTATAGTTGCATAATGCTCCGTTTGTTCTGAAAGCAGGGACCCCTGGGTCCCTGGGTTCTGTGTTGTACATGATTTTTTAACAAAGGCTTGGTCTTGTTTCCATCTCAACTATTCTGTGAGGAGTGAGAAAAGCCTGTGGCATGGCTAAGACCACATTTGTATAACTATATAATTTAAAGACAAATTTCTTACCCTGCTTTACTCCATGTTGCAACAAGAGTTTTCACTCCTATGTGATAAGGTAAAGATATCAAGTTTCATTTTAAACTTGAGAATGCAATTTAGATCACTTAAGTTTATAACATATAATGAAAAATGGCCAAGAAAAATCTTTTTTGTGAAGTTTTGTCACTCACAGTATGGGATTTTTTAACTGAATTGTACAGGAAAAATGCTATAGCTTGGCAATGATGAGAGTGAATATTGTACAGAATTAAAAAGGAACTATGAGGGAGGAAAAATATTCTTTAGAAAAACTCAAAATAGCACAGTAAACTTGTCCTCTTATACAAAAAAGGGTATGGATTGTCATCACTTAAATTACTGCAACACTGCATGCATTCATTTTAGACAGAAAAGATAAAGTGCATTGTAAAATGCATCTATAAAGTTAGCTCTTCTTGAGCTATATCAAAGACAATATCCATCTTCAGTTGATATTGTCCTGTTTTTCCTATAACCTTATCTTAAATCAGACAGAAAATTAAAGGATTTTAAATACACTTAAACTATTTGGATTTTCCTACATTTTCTAATAGGAATATCCAGGTTGATGGATACTGGAAAATAGGTGTAAATATTCACCTGTGATTCTCTTCCCAAACTTCCTTATTCATCCTCATCCCGCTTTTTGCAGACCACAGTCAAAAAAAATCCAGTCTTTAGCTATGCTGTGTAAAGCTATTTGTTTCAAAAAGATGCCACTGCCAATGTCAGAAATGGTAAATGGTGTCACAGAATCACCTCTGTCCCATTCTTAAGAGACTCAAAGTGCACAGGTGAATTGGATACTAATCCATCACTGTACAGTTCTTCTGTCCAGCAGGTGTTTTCCTGCTTTTTCTAATGTCTTTTCTCTCTTTTATTTCTCTCTCTTTCCACTCATTCTAGAAATAATGAAGCATTAGTGTACCCCTTCTTCATGTCAACCATTACTTGTTTATTTAACCCAAGAAACGTTTAAGCAAGGATAAGAGAAGAAAACCACTTCATTCCAGCACCAGTGTTTGTGAAAACTGGAAAACAACTGAAAACAATGGTAGCACATCACCATTGAAGTATCCATGTTATTTTGATGCAGACAGACAATCAGGACACTGAGTCCTGTGTTTATCTAACTGTGATATATTTATTTAAATTAATGTTTGATATATAGTTTAGAAAATATCTTTATATATATATAAATATTTTAATGGCAAACAGAAATGTTTAAATTTTATTAAACTAACTAAATAGAGCTGCACAGGGAAATATTAACTGAAGATTGCAATATGCTCTTAAAGACTGAAAGTAAACAATGTCTTGAATTTCAAATGTAAATTTGAGCAGTTCTTAATCTGGTTCCAGGAGTTGATCACATATTCTCTCACCTGAAATGATTATCCAGTTAGGAGACAGGCATTTTGAATTTCTGAATGCTTTAAAGGATCTTAAAGAGAATACTGACTTTTATTTGGAAAAATGAAGTATTAAGGGTCCTGGTATTTTATCCATGGTGCAGGTAACTATCAAACTTCTCAGACTAAACCACTTACCTTATAAAAATAAATACAAATTATAACTATATTCCTTATTCATTCTTGGTCATAACATAGTCTAATTGGTATGAAAAAGACAGTTTCTCCTGTTGTTTATCATTTGATCAATTCTGTATGGCCAAAATCCAGGCCCAAATATTTCAGGAGTAAAATGATCATAAATTTCAATAGAATGTTTGTGTGTGTCACCAATAAAATTACTGAAATTGGTAAGCCTATTTTTTGCTTGTATATACAATAGTAGACACATAATTCCGACAGATTTCAAGAGCTTCTCTTGTCCTAAAGATACTCTGTCTTACGATTTCCAGCATGCACAGCTCAGCCAAGAGAGGAAAGTTGAAAGACCACTATGTATAATAGCAGAGAGAATGTTGAGCATCTTGATAAAATATGGTAATAGGACGTATATGAAATAAGAATTTACAGTCTAGGCTCTGCACCTGTGTTCATCTAGAAAATGTTCTCTAAGGATAAAGGCTTTCTGCACTCTACACCCAGAGTAATTTCAGTCAGCTCAGGAAAATCTAGGCTGAGCCATGACACAAATATGTTCATAGACTGTTGAAATGACAACATTTGGAAAAAAAATATAGAAAACAGAGAGTAGAATAGTTTGATTAAACTTAATCAACATATTCATAAATGATTTTGATCCTTACTTGAATGAAATGATCCAAATCTACCCTTTTCTCTGCCTGGAAGAGTAGTTAAACTGTTTCAGAAAAACAGTATAACTGAAGATTCATTTGCAGCAGGGGGATTATGAAAACTTTTCTGAAGATATTGTGTGAGTGCCAAGGCTTAATGATATTCGATTCTGCAGAGGTGCTTTAGAAATAATTGTCCCTTAACCTCTCTAATGTTCTTTTTAACTGATTTTTTAAAAAATGCATGCAATTTTAGTACTCAAAAATTGCATACTGTTTTAGGATTAAACAGTAAAGGCTTGTTTTTTCAGATAGTATCTTAAACTATCATGGATTTCAGTGGGATTTAGTAGTTAATCATAATTTAAAAAATATTATAGAGAGATATTTCACTCATTTTTATAAGTTATTCAGATTTCACCACTGGTGTCACTACCAACTTATTTTCTGCCCACTGTTTGTCTGCCACATATTAATAAAGACAACAATGTTTGAGAGAAAAACTTTTAAGACAACAAGAACTCTGCAATTTTTTTCCACTCAATGTGATTTTAGTTTGTGTGCAGTTGTGTTTATGCATTCGTGTAGCATGTTTAATCTGTAAATGCAATAAATCAATTTTTTCCTTCTAGAATGTTGTCTGTTACTTGCTGAAAATTTTCCCATAGAGAATCATACTATACCAAACTGATTAATATCTCAAAACAGAACATGCATGTTTGAGGTGATATAAATGTAATATACTCTATTCTCAAAAGTGGTGACAGGAAATTCCTTTTTCTAAATATACACCAATATATATTTGTCAATTAGCTTTTGGATATTGGCTGCTATGTGTTTGTGAGACACAGGATTTAACAAGGATCCACCATTCTAGAAAGAATAAATCCTTCTAAGGTCATGGTTCCTATATCCTTCTGATAGGTCTGCCCAACAAATACTGGGGAAAAGTAAAATCCAGGGGAGCATGATAATTCTAATTTCACACTTTGATATCAAAAATATATTAGCTCCAACAAAATGTAAGAAATGCAAATCTGTCATTAAGCAACATAATTAAAGGTTCTCTTCAGTGCAGTCTTGCTACGTTTATTCGATGAAGTGTAATGAATTGCAAGATACACAGTAAAACTAAACCCTCACTGATTTATAACAACTTTCAGTTGCTAAATAACTATTATGGAATACATCATAAATTATAAATAAATGCAGCATTTTTCTATTTCTTTTGCTTTAAAGAAAAAATCAATTTTGTATTTTTATTGTATGGCTTTATTCAGTTGTTGGTTAACATAGAAAATCTCTGTGGAAGTTATTTTTGATGGTATATGCATGTGTTCAAGTGAATAGTTTGAATTTTCATTTTTCTTTTGTATTTTAAAGTCTTGCACAAACAATTAATGCATCCTCACAACATCCCTGTGAGGTAGGTACTTAAGCTGTTCAAGAAAAAGAAAAAAAACCTTGAGAAATTCCCTCTGTTTCACTAATTCAGCAAAGTGAAAACAGTAACAACAGCAAGGCCATTGCACTTCTCACTCTGATTTGGGTCATGAAGATATACTGCCTCTCTCATGTCTCAGTAGCTTCTGTGTAAATTCTAAAATATTTCATATGAATATCACCTTAGTCATTGTCAACAGAGCGAGATATTTTTCATGGGAAACGAGAAGGATACAGTAATTGTCCTGTGTACATGTAAATTTCATTGAATCATCTCATCCCCTAGATAAATAGTAAGAAATAGACTTCTTGCATGAAATATTTAATATTTAAAAATGTAACCTTTCAAGGTTATAAATACAGTATATAATTATATATTTTTAAAATAAAAATGTATGCAATGGTTACATGAATTAAAAAAGTTTGTGAGTGTATTCATCTGAGCAATTCAAAAACATGCTGATGCACATCTACCTTATATATTTGAAAGAAAAATATGCTAAAATAAAGTTTATTGATCTGCTAGTAAAATTTTATAATGGGTATATTCATCCCCTGTCATGGTAGGTGGTGGGTGACATAAAAAGCACAGCAACAGCAGAATGTTTTTATATAAATTGCATGCACAATCTGATTTCTTACTTGATTATCAAAGGAACAAATATATTCATGAAAAAAAGCCAACTCATTTACAAGACAAAGTGACTCTCGCTCTAGCTCCATGTCAATATAAACAATTTGCAACTGATTACATTCATCAAGTTTAATATAAACCATAGTAATCTGAATAGTGTAATCAGATGGAACAAGATTTAATAACATACAAACCAAAGTTAATGTTTCTCTGATTGCTTCCATTAACTGCATAACTATCCAAAGTATTAGTTTTACATATACATTATGTAACTTAGTATTAGAAAAGTTAAAAATACACAATATAGTACATTATATAGAGGACTATATTTATCAAAAGTTTATACATATTGATGGTTTTTGAAATTTTTTTCCTTCTTAAAACATAGTTTACCATATATCAATTAAAAAAAAGCACTTCACATATTTAAATTATCATTATCCTATCAGTATGTTCTCTCTGCAATCTAGGTGCATTTAAAAATAAATAAATAAAGTTGTATTTTGACGAAACACTTATACCACTAGCACTTTAAGATTACAGAGAGCACATAAAGCAACAACTTCCTTAAAAGCAAATCTTATCTTTCTTCATATAAAATCAAAAACCCAGAAGACAATGTGCAGAGTAGTAGGAATGGCAAGAAAAAACTCATTTAAGTGCAAAAGCAACCTCTGGTAAACTTCAAAATGGGTAACACTCAATACATATCTTGTTTGTAAAGCTGGAATACTGACAGTTTATTTCCCTTTTATTTACCCAGTTATTGCAGCATGTATAAACCAGTAAGAATAATTGTATTTTATATGCAACTAAACAACTCAAATTCAGAAGACATGAAGATGGTTTGTAAAATTATGTTTTCATCCTGTCAAATTTAAAGTTACATTTTCTTACAAAAACTTGTTTGAGAGTTCAAGCAGAACTTTGAAGAAGAGGATATGTGTATATAGAGTCATAAAAATTTTCCAATCACTTCCTAAAGTGAGTATAACATGTTATGGACAAACAAAAAAACCAATTAAAATTGGCATGGGATGGGTAGTTTGGAAAAGACAACTTTTGTGTTTTTCATGTTCAGTGAAAAAAATAGATGCATGGCAAACTAACATTTTTAAACTGATAAATGTTATGGAAAAATAATGAGGCAACAGAAATAAACACAAATTTTTCATTGCTGAGTTTTTTGTAAATGACTGATTTAACTTAAGGGCAATTTTAAGACCAAAGCAGATCACTATTGTATCAGAGTATATAAAGCTTCCCCCAGTTGCACACAATAGGGCTTTTCTTATTAAGGTCTGGAGAGTTGACACTGACCCTGATGCTCTCATTGTTAGTAGGATGCTGTTAGTAGTAGCAGTTGCAAACGTATGGGTTTGCCAGTAACAACTCACAATTTGTGCATAGTTGAGTCTTCGAAACTGAGCAAATTTGCTCTCAAAATCTTGCCAGCGCTTGCTGAGCTGTATCAGGGTTGGCTCCACTGCTTTTGCAGCCCCATCCTTAGACAGGCGTTCAGCCTGCCTGTGCACCGCATTCAGATCTTCCTTCTTCTTCTCCAATTCTCCACCAATCTCCTAGTGAGCAAAACCAATACAGGGCCCAGGACAGTTAGCTAACTAGATCAATCAACTTAAAATTAGCAAAATACTTCCGTCAGAAAATCCATTTCCATTTTATTGTCACAAGTAAAATTTACAGCTTATTTTCATATTATTCATATCTTATTTTACATTTAAACAAAACAAAAATAACTGAAATTGAAGAAGCTTCTTGGGATGGGCTGTAGAGATCCTAAGAGCTGCTACACTCTGAAACTGTTAGCAGAGGCCAACAGTTCCCATGTTCAGATTCTTGCTAGTACACAGGGATGGGCAACAGGAGAAATTACTTTCTCAGTAAGGGTCAGCATTTTCAGGAAAAATAGTTTTTGAACAGCTTACAAATATAGTATTAGGGTCTTTAATGTACTAGTTAACTCCTATTTTACTCCGTGGGAAACTCAACAGAGAATGAAGCAAAGAAAGACGATGTAAAATAAACCAGGAAAACCTTTGACAGTATGTAAATAAATCTATAGAGCTTGACAGTGACATATGAACATGTTCTGATGAAAATGAATGTGCTAACATGAGATAGAGGTCATCCATATATTGGTAAGTCATTTGTTCATCTGGAACAAAGATACATAAAATCAATTACAATTTTTACTAGAAAACATTTGATGCTTCTTAATACATTGCACACTTTCTGTATTATGACAAAACATTATATTTAGTGTGTTTCAAATTATTTATGTATCATTCTGTATAGGAAACAAATAGAAAATATAGTACAACAAAGAAATGTCACTTTGAACACAGATAATTAGAGTTTGCTTTAGTATAAATAGAAATAAAAAACTGAACATATAATTTTCTGTAGCTATAAGATAGGATTTTTGCATTTGCTGTCTGTTCTACAGATAAACTATCACTCCAAAAGATCTATCATTGCCAACCCAAAACAACATTACCTTTAGCTTCTGCTCATCTTTGTGGTCTGGCAGACCGGCTAACTTTTTCTCAATGTCATCCAGCCATGTCATTAGGTCATCAGCCTGCCTCTTGTACTGATACCATTGATGAGAAATCTCTAAAGCCTTTTTTCTTCTTTGAGCTCTCAAGTCCTGTTTACAGTGCAGACATTATTAGAATATGAATTAAAGGCTTATAAAATATGAACTGGCATGTGTGCACACTGAAGGGAAAAAAGGTGTACAAAGCTGCTAATTTCTTAATTAAATGTTGATATTTAAAGCAAGTATATGAGTAAGTGAACGTATTTGCATGAGTTTAAAAAATTTATTTTGTTTGTTTAAAAAGAGGTTACCTATTTCAGTGTTGTTCACATGTTGAATAAACCACTGAGACAGTCACCAATATTCAGAGAAGTTAAGACTCTTACATAAATGTCAATATTTTATATAAAACACTTCTGCTCAGAATACTTACTGGACAGATGGAAACACAACCCACTTAGTATCTAGCCAAAAGTGGGACTTCTGTATTTTGTGGACTCCTGTGAATTTCTAGCCTGCATGAAAACTCTGTAGCTATTCAAATGAGAATCACTGCAATGCAGAAATGTTTGCAAAGACAGGTTTTCTTTACCCAAATTAAATACCACATACATAACAAATGTGTTTATAACTCTGCTTTAAAAAGGATTAAAACTTTTCTTTAGCAGGAAGGTATAAAATGTTTGGTTTTTTCCCTTAGAAATGTTATTGACTACACATTTTCTTTAACTGCTTAACTTCACTCATGCAGAATTCCGAAAATATTTTAATTACTATAATTTCTTATTATGAAGTAAATAAAAAAATACTGGTATATTTTATATAAAAATACTCAGATTAATTTCCCTCAACCATTCCTTTAATTTTTTTTTTCTAGGCTGAATGCCTTAACTGAGTCACCCAAAGGAAAATCTATCACTATACCATAAAAAACAGCCAGGGAGGATCTGGTCAATAGCACAGTGCAATAAACACTGTTCTTGTTTCTCCAACATAAAAATTATGAATTGCTTCCATTTAGCTTGGAACAGTCAAAACCACACCTAATAGATTTCAAGCTTCTTTTAAATGTGGACAAAACAACAGTATACCCTAGCCATCCTTCTCCTGAATTCACACAGACTTGCAAAATTGTAAGAATTAGAATGAAATCCACAGGAAAGGAAAGAGCATGCAAAAAATAAGTAAAATAAAATGCAATGTGCCATGTTCCCCAAACCAAAGATAACCTATTCAAAATTATCCAAAGAAAGAAAGGGTCTGCTTGCTGACGGCATAAAAACTCTCCTGCAGTAGCCAGAGCCTATAGCTTCAGGTAGGTGACCAAGGTGACTCTCTAATTGTAAGATTCTATCTTTCATCACTTTTATTTGCCATAGAAAGATGACACTTCCAATTATATCTATTAGCTGGTCCACATGGCATGGAAACATACCATGTGCATTTCTAGGAAAAATATCATACAGTTTTACCTCTCGGATTGCGTCAACTCAGAATGTTCATATGCAACTTTGGGTTTCAGCCTCTCAGCTGCTATGTCTATTGGTACTACCACCTATCCTATTCTAGAGAGGCTGGAGCCACTCTTCTAACAGGAGTGTAAGTATTTTACCGAAGGACAAACAACTTATTCATGGCCAGAAGTGTGTTATTCAATGGAGAATTTAAGTTTGCAGGACCTGATTCTAACTACAGTCTTGACTGCTGCTGAAGGAATATAAAACACACATAACAGGTTAAGAAAGGAATTATCAAAGAAATCAGTGCTGTCCAATTGGCAGTCACACAGTTGTAATGCTGAGGATAAGACAATACTTCTCCAGCTGGAGATTGAAAAATGCCTTTTGCAAGGCATCCATAGAACTGTATAAGAAAATACATCTATAGCCAAATAGGTTTAAATTACTCATCTCTAAATAGTAATGGCAATTCATTTAGCAAAAAGATGCCCTGAAATGAAAAAAACAAAGTGCTTATAACTGTAGCTCCTATACCTTGAGGGCATTATGTTTAGTCCGCAACAGCTGTTGTTTTGTCTTTATTTCCTCACGTTTTTTCTCATCTGTGACTCCCTTTTGAAGCCTGTCGCCCCTTTGCAGCAATTCTTTCACTGTGCGCTCATCCTCTTCACTCTGATTTAAAAAAAGTAACCAATATAATGTGCATTTTAATCTAATCATTACTTAAGTCTTAGTAGATACAGACTATGGTAAAGTAATCATGTAACAGCCACTTGCAGTTGTATACTGATGATCAAGTAACTTTTACTTGCTTTCTAAAATGTAGAAATATGTAGAAGGATAAAAGAAAGACAGCATCTGCAAATCTACAGATTTTTGGTATTAGATCTTATGCAGCATCCAGGATAACAGCGTAAAAACTTGAAATATATTTTACTTTCAAACAAAAAGAATAGATATATGTAAAATCTTCTATATCACTGTCAGTAGAGATTGAAATAGCCAGTATGCTGGCACACCATGCAATTACTGACCATTCTGTGTATCACATTGAAAATCAGCTATTCTGATAGGGCAAATGCTATCACTAAGCATTTTTTATGTAGAAGCCACCTACAAATCTATGAATCTTTGAAGCTGGATATGTGTCACAGCTTCTGGCAGTGTCTTGAACCACTCTAAGCATTTGATGCAAAGAAAGGGGACCAAAAATGCTCAGGTAGTGGAAACTGCCCCATCAAACTTGATTGATTTTGAATTTAACACTACATACATATGCTAAATTCTGCATGCAGCACATGGAGCCTAAAATTTTATTTTTCCTGAATAAAAGAAAAAACAGCTGGTTAAGATTCCTTCCAGCTCTGATATGAAACATAAACCTTTGAAGAACTCCTTAAAAGTAAAATAATATTGAGTCTTTATATTGGTTGTAACAAATATAAATTTGATCTTGCTGAGGACTCAAGAAGAGAGGGTTCCAAAGATGAATCTCCCTTTTTGCCTGGCCAAAAAATGTCCTCTCCCTGAAAATCACTCTGGAGAACACACACCACAGTTGCAATGGTAGCAAAGCACTGCAGTATTTCACTCCTCTTTTTCCTTTCCCCCCCCCCCAGCAAATATGAATAAATGGTTTTATTACTTGCAACAATAAAACTTAAGTAATAAAGCTTACCACAGACACAAAATCTACTTGCATTAAATGCTATAAGCAGATTGGTTAAGAACAAGTTGGCAAGTGGCACTTCTTTTCATGACCATTTATTTTTAGTAAATGTATTCTTTTACAATAGTGCCCATTTTGTTACATCATTCTGACTTTTCCTGGTCTATTATACTACTACAGATATTTTAACATCCATTCCTTGTTCTGTAATACTGCTGGTAGTAGTACATGGATAGTATTCATGGTCTGCTTAGTGTTTTCATAAGGAAAAAAAGCATTTCTGATAAATTAAAAATTAAGTTAGCACAAAAAAATTTAGTTAGTGCTAATTTGTGACTTTTGATTTTATAATATATTAGCATAGAAAAATTTTGCCTAAGTTATATCCAAAGATCTTAACACAAATATGGGTTTCTGATTTTCATTCAGATTTTTTCATCTCCCTGCTTATTTTGCTCAGACTTCCATTTCAACCAAATTACCATATCTTTATTGAAGTCCTCCTCTGTCAGATTCACTCCCTGCTGAATTTCAACCTCCAGTGGTTCAAGCATTTTTTGTATATCGAAGTCAAATTGCTCCAATTCCTTCAAAGGAATGAAGGGCTAAAATGGAGAAATACAAAGATTATTTATTTAAAGCACACATTTCATAGTTTTATTAGAAACAGAAATGAAAAGAGATATCTGTGCTACCCCCTATTTCTAAAACAATGGTAGACTTTCCATCATGTTGAAAAATATCTACAGCATATTCAAAGTACCCAAAGATACGAATAAAGATACAGATTTATGCAGAATTTCTGTGTAAGTAAACCAAAGAATTTTACGGTGAGTGAAAATTAAAAAGAAGAAAAAAAACCCATTCTCACATTTGTGTGTAAGAACAAGTCCAAATAAAGAGTATTTTTCTAAAAAAAAAAAAAAAAGAAAAAGCTTACACTAATTGATTAAATCTGGTTTGTCAGAAATTATTCATACAGACACAAGAAGTCCATTCAGACCAAAAAAACCCCTACTATTAATAATTGAGAAAATTTTAATGTTAATCTGGTTCAGTTTTGCAATCATTGTTCTCTCACATAGAATAGTAGAAGTGTTAGGTGAATGCTACAAAACAAAGGACAGAAAATCTTTGTGTCAGATGTTCCCCTAATAGTATTTCACAACATATTGGGAAAAAAAATCAACAAAAGTTCAGCTTTGGCTTCAAAAAGCCTCAACAAAAATTCAGGATGAAAAAACAAAGTCAATCAAACAAAACAGACTCAATTCCTCCAAAATAAATCACAGTATAATTATGGTGCTTTAGTTTAGTATTTAGTTTTGAACTCTCCAACAGGTGCTACTTCTTAACGAAAATGCGCTGCCTTTTGTCAAGCTGACATGAGTGCCTGTGAATGTATATGTACATATATTATTTAAAATATACTGTCTATTTATTAATTGCATTGCAAATTATGAACAGAAATTGTTTCTTCCTTCAAAGCTTTAAAGGCAAGAAGAAGAAAGAAAATCTCTGTGGTTCTTGCATAAAATTTAGACTTAAAGGTAATTAATGCTTTTTGATGGTCTAGGAACTCTTGGATGTGCACCTGTCCTGCTAAAGACATAAGCACATTATATCCCAACTGGTTCTCTTTTACTCTTTCCTCTGGTACAATTAGTTATTATTATATTATTTATTATGTAATGAAGACAGCAACAATAAAAATTAATCAGTTAAAACATGAGATAGGATGTCAAATGAAATATCTTCTCAGATGACCTGGAAGACACAGAGTAAAAAAGCCTTAATTGTATCTGGTTGATTATTTTAACAACAAAGATTTTGCACATTTAAAAACATTAATGGAAATATAATAATGTGCAATATTTATAGAGAATAATACTGTGCTCGCAAATTTTCATTAAGAGGCTCAGAATTACACTCATCATGCACTTCAGCTGAGTTAGAAATAATAGAAAACGACACAGTAATTTCTTCTCAAATGCTCTGAAGAATATTTTCTAAGGTACTTAAATGTCATTAAAAGACGAGCCAACTAATAAAATTGGAATATAAAATCTATAGTCTCTGAAAAAGGCTAAAAACAATGACAAAGGATAAAGTGGAAAGAAAAATACCAAATGAATTCCAGCAATTGAATGATGTTCAAAGACTACTTCAAAATGTAAAGTCTCATTTCAGTATACTACAAAGATTTTGTTAATTCTCGACATGACAATTCTATACTAACATTCACTGACTTAATGGATCGTTTCTTATTTACTTCACTGTTGCACTGATTATTGTTAATATTTGATTAAAAAAAACGAATTTGAAGACAGATGAGTAATTATTGAAAATAGGTTATGAGAGCTTTCGACCCTCTTGAATTTATGTTTTAATCTTTTACAGAGTGAATAATTTTACATAAATATGGGGGAAAAAAGTAAAAATATTTAGGAATATATCACCCCATAATAATAATAATTTTCCAGCTCATTAAGCCAAAATCATAAGGAATGTACAATTGCCTACAATATACAGGTAGACAAAATAAAGTACCCAGTAATTTGGTCCTTTATCCAAATTCATATAGCAAGTCAGTAGAATAGTCAATAATTCAGACCAGTTTTTTACCTCTCTATCTGACTCAATACTTATAATAGCAAGTACCCGTCGTGAATCATATTCTACTTGTGTGTTTTCCAAGGTCCTGGAAAAGGCCCCCTAAATTCTAATTTACCATTATAATTTGTGTGCTGTAGTAATTCCTCTCATCTTGCTGGGCACTTCTCTAAATCTTAATGTGGTTCTGCCAATTCCAGCCTTCAGAAATGAAAGAAAGCCTGAGAGAGAAGGCTGCAGGTGGAAGACATTTGCAGGCTGTGTTCTGAAGACACTGCATCTTGATAAGAATCTTTTGTTCCTTCTTTGAGTTAGCCCACAACATGCAGTGCAAACACTGAACCTCCAATAAGCCATCTACAGGCAGTCCCATTTTTCCCTAGTTCAAGCAATAATTTCACAGGATCCCACCAAAGGCTGCATCAACTAAGACAGTTTACAATAACTTGGAAGTGCAAAGTAAAACTGAGATGGAAATCCAGACTGCAGATAGCAGATGTTCAGAGCAAAAACATCAGACAACACAGTTCTTGCAAAGTTGTCCTCCGTTTACAGCTTGTACATGTGTTAGAAGTAGGTAAGAAGCTGGAATGGCTTGAATACTACTGATGGCTATTAAGAAAACAATTGTTACCTTTATTCAGAAGACATTATTTTGCTTCAGAAAGAAACCTAAATAAACCCAAATATCCACAGAGATGTGCTGGTTAGGCAGGATACTGAGCTCTGCACAGATCCCAACATCCCATGGAAACCATGTCTCATTGCTTTTGCTTTTTGCCAAGCTTATTTCCTGCTTTGCCTGTGCATTTGTTTCCAGTGTTAGTACAGTGACCAGCAATAATAGTTTGGATCAGGATCTGTGCATTCCCATTATCCTCTCTACCAACCTTCATGGCTGTCTCATTTGATCTTCTGAATAGCTCTTCAGAATAGAGGCAGCAAAATACAATGGAGAAAGTAGGTGTCTTATGTCCTTCTTCATTCCAAATAAGAAGGCACAATTTGGGTAAAAATTGCCTAAACCACACTGAATTCAGATTTAGCAGTCATGATTTAGCAGTCATCCTCAACTGAAGTAAAATTGATATAATCTCTACCTATCTATTTCTATCTCCAGCACTGGTAAATCTTGGACTCATAGGAAAAGACTAAATTCACTTGAAGAAAAATTAGCTCTCAAAACGAAATCTATATGAAAAAAGGCTACTCATACTTTGCAAAGTTAGAGACTTAGTAATTCTCAGATGTTTATTTTTTTGTAAGTTAGTGACTTCATCATTGTTGCATTCATATAAATTCAGTGAATACTTCTAATTGTGAAACAGCAAAAAAAGACCTTAATGCCAAAACCCCCAAACTGTCACACTTAATAAAAAAAAAATCCTTAGGTTCTGCACTGTTTTCCTTTTGAAGCTTAGTTTTTTGAGGAACTGTAGCCCACTATGTAGTTGCAATTGTGTACCATTGCAAAACACAATTTTTTTATGCAAACACGAGCACCATTTTTTATGCATCTCCTTTATGGAAGCAAGCCCTCCTACCTTTACACTCTTAATTCTCTGTGATATAGCTGCAAATCGCTGGTTGAGCTCTGAGAGTTTGGGCTCCACCACTTTCCTGCAGTGGTCCCCACGGTTTGCCATCAAGTCTTTGGCCTGGTCACGCACAGAGTCCACCTTGGGGTGAATGTCATTCAGCTCAGCCTTTAAGCGCTACAGTCCGTGAGCAAGAGACAGGGCTTGAAGTTAGTAATAAATGCAGAGAGAGAGAAAGAGAGAGAGAGAGAGAAAGTGTGCAAAGGAATAGGGAGCAAAACCACAAAGCAAATTCAGATAATTATGCATGAGTGTGTAAATCCAGTAGAAATACCTTGGATAACATTCCCACTCATATCCCTCAAATTTATAGCAGGAATGTATCTAAAAGTCTGTTTTAGTATCTCCTGGCTGAAATTAATGGGGATCATTATTTCTAGGCAGATTCTTATCTACAATAATATTGCAGCATATTTGAGGATGCACTAAATTATTCTATGTTCCTAAAGCTGGGAAGAGTTGCTAATTTTATTATTATAGTATTATAGAACTGGATGTGTAATTGTTGCTTTCAATACTGCTCAAGGCCATAGTTCAGACAAGCAAAAATGACCAGATTAAAAAAAAAGTTTTAATTTTTTCTAAAAATCTGTCACAAATTAAAAAAAAAAAAAAGGAAAAAAAAGAGGGCAAAAGCCTTTCTCTTCTGCAATATTAATCTTAACAGTAGATCCCAGTACAGGCTGAGGCCAAAAATAGATAGCAAGGCATTTGGGAATCAGAAATACAGTTGGCCATTAAGAATTACATTTCACTGTCTGCATGAACTACCTTTGTGCAATGCAAACATAAATATAGGTATTGATAATTTTACTTTGTATCTGATGGTGGCAAAATTGTTCATTCATCTACAAAAGCCAGTCTCATAATCCTGCTGAGATCAATGAGGCATTGATTTATGCCCTAGAACTTGTAAAATTTTGCTGCAGTAAATGGCATCATTATGTCAGTGTAAGCAATACAATTCTGATTTTGATTTGCAGAGTTTACTGAGATATTATGTGATAACCATGAAGTTCATTACAAAGTAAAATTTCACATTGACTTCAGAAGAAAAAGAAAAGCCCGTTTAGATAATAATTTGATGTTTTTCTTAAAGCAGGTATTTTAAATGACATATTTTAACATACAGACCCATATTACAAGGTAATTTTTCATCAGTTGGTCAAATGATGCAATTGGCCAACTAAAACCACAATCTCAACACACTAACTCCTGATGCTCCAGATAGTTCAACATATAAAATTCTTGTCTGTGTTGCTGATCTGGCCTCAGTGTAAGCAATGTTTGTAGAATTAAGACAATCATATAACAGCAATATCATACATATTGGAAAAGTATCACAGAAAAACAGAAATACAATTAAAAATAAAGGGACAGAAAAGGAAAATATTTTTTTCAAACAAAATAAAATCTTGAGTTAAAGGAGTATTTTCCAGCAGACATGTGTTTAATAAGCTGCTGTTTTATCAACAGGAAGTTCCCAAGAATTAGAATAACAATCTGGTTTTATTTCTGCAGGGATTTAATTTTGGTATTACAGAGCAAATTTATTAAGTAATCTACAAGTTGCCAGAGGGTAGCTTTAGCACAGAAAAAAGAATTTTAATCCATTTGTGATACCTTTTGAAATATTCTAGTTGTGATACAGTCCTTTTTAGAATAAAATTAATGCTTTCCAGTAAATCACATTTTTTTTACCTTAAGAATTTCCTCTTTTTGCTGGGGTTTTTGTTTGTCAGATTCATCCAACAGTATTTCAGCACGATACATCCAAGTAGTGACATTAGCTACATTCTGATCAAAAGCCTCCATGTGCTTTTGATATTCCTGTATGTGGAAAAGGTAAATACTGCATACAAAAAATGTAATCAGAACTGAAATAACAGCTGTAGTTATGCCAAGTGTGGCAAACATGCACACATTATGACATTATGAAAACTTGTTTATTTTACGCAGTAACTTCTTGTATTGTGAAGGATAGAATCTGCTGTTTGTTTCCTTCACTTTGCATGTTAGGTTTCTTGAAAAAGACATTCTAGGAGAGAGAGAAGCTTCCAAAGTGACAGGCAGCAGGATGACAAAATCACAGCAAGACGCAGGTGTCAGCAGCTCAGCGAGGTGCTGAGAGGAACAGGAAGCTGTTAGCCAGACCTACAGGAGCTGCAAAGGAGTGTTTCCCAAGAACAAGGTGCAGAACTCATTTTGGAAAGCCAGTCACTTGACTGAAACTCAAATGGCCACAAGGATGCACTTGCAAAATCACAATCAAGACTGGGAGCTTTGCATCTAAACCTCCTATGGACATTTCATCTAACTTCTCTGCTTTGCGACTTTTTACTTTTAAAAGCTATTCTAGTTGATATTCTGATATATCTTCATTTCTCTGCTTCATTTAAAACTCTGTCTTTTCAGGTGAGCTCACTAGAAAGTGACTTGTGCATTTCCCACACAATAAATATATAGACCACATACCCAAAATCAAAGGTATTACTAATGCTTTTGGCACCCCAATGTACCTACCTTAATTTTACACTGTTCTAAAATTGGTTAAAACCTCTCAATTACCTCTCTTAGGTCTTTTATCATGTGTTTTAGCAAATATTAACCACAGAATCCAAAGCAGGGAAAGAGAGGATGTGCAGGAATACCTGTATTGCTATATCAGCCTGTAAACTCCATTATATGCTTCTTACAATCAGTTCCACATTAAATCTGTGTACCTACGTGATTCTGAATGAAATGCTTAAGTTTTCCAGATACTTAGCTGAGGAAACCCTGTAGTGATGCTGTATATTTATTGCCAAAGTATTTGTTAAGCAGCCATATAGACCCTAGTGGAGCTCCAACGTATCAAGCTCTGAAAAGTCATGACTAAGGCCAAGACACCCTTAAAAATCGCTTCTGTTTCTCCAGGGCGAAACTGCATTCCCATGCTCTCAGGAACAGAAACAGCATATAAGATATCCCAAAGCATTTTGACAGCCCAGTTGTTAAGACCCTTCTGTAGTTAAGGGTTCAAGCTGTCACCTCTTCACGACAGAATGAATAGTTATGTGACTATCTGTAGTTTGAGAAAGCTGGGGATGAAGCTCCTGAATCCGTATGAAATGTGTAATTAGGGGTTTTACTGTCTACTACACTTAATCCAGTCCCCTTAAGAAATTATCCCCACTTGAATATGCCCTATGAAATTATGCAAAGGAGGATCATGAAGTTCTGAAAGACCAAATCATAGTCTTTCAGCACATCATGTGTGCACTCTGAGAAGAGCTTACGATTTAGTTGCCTCTAAAATGAATCAAAACTCACACACACCAGAACTATCCTGTGGGCCAAACCAACTTGAAAATGGAAACTTATTTCCCAATTGTACTGTCCCAAACAGAAATGCTAATGCAGCCAAAAGTAGCTGATGTTGTTGGTATCAATACTAAGACTTTCTCAGCTTACTTGACTATTATTTTTGCTTGACTACTGAAGTAATCTCTGTCCTTTAAACTGCATTTGACTTATTAGGGAAAAAAAAACAAACCAAAAACAATGCAAGAACTGTTGAGACAGACAGGATTGCAAACTGCTAACAATCAAAATTCCACTTGGTAATTAATGAGATTTTCAAAACATACACAATGTACTAAACAACAATCAATCTGATTGCCTGTGTACCTGTGCATTCAATAAGCACGGTCCAAGGCACCAGAAAAAGCACTACTATAAGCTGGGCATGTACAACTGGAAACCAACATTTCCTCTGTGTGAAGAAGTGCATTTTCCTTACCAGTAAGAGATTGAACCATTCCTCAGCACGTGAAGTTACCGCTTTCCAGTTACTGTTCAGCAGGCTGAGTTTATCATCCACAAGACTTTCCTTTCCTTTCATCACTGCCTTCAAATTCTCTCCTAAGTCACTGATGCTCTTAAGCTGGACCTGGCGTTTCTCAATCTCCTTCCGTGTTGCCTACATGAGCAGAACAAGAAATAAAATTTCTAGGAATTAAAAATTATCCACACCAAGAACATGAAATGTTAAATCAGGCAGAAAGTTTATACTAGAACACACAGTCTTGCTTCCTATAGGAAGGAAAGGCATTCTGTGAAGAGCAGCAAGTACAAAGCAATTTTTTTCTCCTGAGCTCTGATAAAATTGTATATAACCTTCATCTTCTTGCAATAGCCTAATTTTCAAAAAGTGCAAATTATCTTTCAGTGTTCAAAATATAGTTTCAATAATTAATTATTAAAAATTAATCAACATTTCATAATATTTATATGGAGATGTTAATTTTTTATATAATAAAATTAGCTAGTTATCAAATAGCACATAAAGTTACATAATAATTGGGACAATAATACACCATCATAATGACACCTTAATAAAATATTCACTATTTTTGATGAAGTTTTCTGTCTTATTTTAATACTTTTCAATACAAACTTTTTCAGAAGACATCATGTTATTTCATTCTGTTAAACTTATTTCCTAATTATAGAAATGCACATTTTCATTCCATTCACTTGGGATTTCATTCTGCAAACCAAAATACTAAAAAAAAGCTATAGCCCATAGGATTTCTAAGCTTGAATGACTACAACAGATATGCAGTGCTTTAAAGTCAGATTTCCAGCATCTCTTCGCACTGTTATCTTACCTTGTAGATCTGATATGTAAGGTTACATAATATACTTATTATTCATGTCTTAATATTCACTGCAACATACAAGATGTCTAACAAAAAGAACAAATTCCAACATATTTAGACAGCATGTAAAAAAAGCAGGTGTTTAAATACTAAGCAGTGAGATGGCACAGTGCAAAGTACAGCAGTCTTACTGAATACTCAAGGAGAGGCACAAACCCCTCACACCTAATTTCACATATAACTGTTTTTATGAGAGAAATTTATCTGAGATCCTTGGCACCTGATAGCAATGATCCAGGCATATAAATCTCTGCCTATAAAATAAAACTGCAAGCACAAAGTGTTCCAAGATGAACACAAACAGAACTTAGTAGAGAAGGAAGAAGCACTGGTCTTCAGAGACATGGATGTCTCACAGAAACCTAAATACAGTAAAGAAAAAAAAAATTCAAACAAATAGCAAAACCAATACTTCAATCTCAGGATGAATGCTGTTCTGCAGTAGAACCCCACCTTTATGACCTCCACAATATCATATCTCTCATGGTCACAGATCAGTATAATTTTGTTCATAGTGTATTGACAGTGAAAGCAGAATGTTCATTTTTCAATAAAGACAGTATAAAATTATTCTTTTTGGTAAAATAGAAGCTTAATAGTACCTTCAATTTATTCAGTGTGTCATGTTTAAAGCAGCAGCTCACTTCCTATGCTTAACAGAATTCAGGATCTCATTTTGCAATGTTATTTTACAGAAAAATTCTTACATGCGACATAATAGAACCAAGGCATGATTGATGCTAATTATCAGCAATATACTATATAATTACAGAATTTGAAAAGGAGAGTTTAAAATTTCAGCAGGTCTTTGTCAGATTAAAGGAAAAACATGCCCTCTTCTAGTGCTGTTTTATTTGTTTCACAGCAGGTGCAAAGTGTCATCATGAAAAAACAATAACACAAAGGACATAATTTACCCTAAATTGAAGATGGAAATTTTTGATCAGATTTCTTTCATTTTCTAAACTATTTTCTTTCATTTGGAAAAGACTCTCTGAAGCATATTTACCATGGGTTGTGGTTTCTTTTATATTTTACATTTATGAAAATGCTGACCAATCTTGGGCTATATAAATAAATATTAATCCCAACTAGTAAACAGATGGACCAAAAAATTAAATGTCTATTAAACACAACTGTTACCCAAAACCCAGATGTGTAATTCCCTATGTGTAAGAAACACATTATTTCCTTTTAAAGAATAACTGTAAACTAAAGACTAGATGCACCTCTGGGCGATATGGATTTTGACTCCCTCATGTAATTGCAAGTAAGGAACATGAACCAAGTAAATCACTTTCCCTCATTGTCTTAAAAAAAAAACAACATTATGGCCCTCAACACAACATTGAACGGACAAAAGTTTTTCCTCAATATTTTAAATCTCCAGTATTACAAGTCCTGAATACAATTGAAAAACTAGTAGGGTCTGTAAAGTCAGTGGGATTCCAGGCTGCATTATCGGCTACGATTTCCCCTATAGGTTACAAAGTGCACCAGGTAAACTAACTTGCTTTCACAACTTCAGTAAGGCCTTTTTGGTTTGTTTTTATTTGGCATCTCTTCATTATATTCCTAAGGATTTCCTGTTTTTCTTTCCAGTATTACTAGAAAGTAATAGTCTACACACACTTTGTTCACTGCAATATAACAGACAGCACTGTTAAATTTTCTGTAAGAAAAAAAATCAAAAGTACTACTACATTACATAAAACAAAGAAGTATGTGTCATGATGCCTGGATTTAACTAAGATTATTTCAGTAAAAGTCAGGGAGTGTCTTTTAAATTCTCCTAATTTTTAAAGAGCAATTTCCACACAGCCTTGCTGGATTTAAGCTCCTTTCTGGTTGCCATAACATAAAATTGCATTCCAGCTGTGTGATTTATTTGAAAATATATAAGAAAGTTGTAGAATTTAAATAACAGAAATAATAGAATTAGCTTTGCAAGTTAAAAATTACATTTAAAACACCTAAAACCTTAAAAAATCTCCAAACCCCCAAGTCCCAAACACTACCACAATGTGTACAAGATGAAACATCAACAAATGAAGTGGTGAAACTCTTCCCAGAAGGACTAGGCAATTTATACATTTTGATTTTGTGTGTTTATCAGGGTGAAACTGTGTAACATAAATAAAATACAGAAATGTAGGAGTTTTGAAGAAGCTATTTTTCTGATATAATCATGGCATCTTGGGCAAACAAAAACATGTGAACAAAAGATTGAACTAAAAAAACCTAACACTGAGCATTCACTTACGGCTGTAAAAATTTATCAACAATGTTGAACAACTCCAAAACAGATTATATTCTTCTACTGTTTATCATTATAATGAAGTTATTACATTATCTTTTTTTCTTTTAAGACTAGTATATTTATTTATAAAACAAACTCTTATCCAAGTGTGTATTACCTGCTGGAAGAGAAAGGCTCCATAAATACTTCCAGGAAGGATATCTCCATTAAAATATGTATACAAATTATACAGATTATGTTAAGGATATATATATCGCACTTCTCTACAATGTGACACTATTTAGGATCACATCTACTACCAGATACAAAAGTTAAAATTATGTGAATCTCTCCCCAGTAAAATTTCAGTTATTCAGTTAGACCAAGTTTTGAAGCGCCTCTTTGGAAGAAGCTCCTGTACTTCACATTTCTGAAGTACCAGTTATGGCTATTTGGTAGCCACAAAATACTACAATGGAAATTCTCTGACCCAAACAATTAATTTGTGTTTCACTGGCTGAAATGTTTCCTTTGCTTTTTAAGGAACTGTTACTCTTTTCTCACTCATGGTCATAAGAAAAATGTTGGTAGCCTGCTTTAATCAAAGCTGGGGGATTACACCACCATTGAACTCCCAGGACTTGAACATTCCCAGGAGAAATGGCATCTAGGTTCCTGGCATCCAGGAAATTAAAGCAATCAGACAGACCCTGGTGCAACCCTGCATGCAGAGCATGTCTCAGGTGATCAGTTTCTAATCCCATTCCCAGAAACATCAGAATGGAAAGAGGGAGAATCTGAGCTTCCTTTGTGCCAGTTTCATTCATCAGAACCTCAGGAAAGGAGCTGCAGTACAAAATAAAAGTTCTGTTTAAAAAACAGTTTTGGATAGGTTGAAATCTGTGCTGAAGGGAAACCATGCTGCAGCATGTAAAGTCATAGGGATGATCTTTGCTGAGAATTTATAAGTGGTTTGTAGCTGCATACAGTAGGTAATATATTACCTACTTTACATATGGATCCATAGGATGACAGGATGAATCATGTTAAAACAGATAATTGCAGTTCTCTGTGCAGATATTTACATTTTGAGTGGTGTTCACAGTCCTGTCTCTGATCCCACTGTGCTGGGACATACTCTTTATCTTTCAGTTTACTAAAATATACTTACAGGGGTTTTTATGAAACAGTTACAACTGGTTTGTTTTGGTTTTTTTTTTATTATTTGATGGTTTTGGTTTACTGTGATGATTTTTGTACGTCCCTCCCATCACCAAATGCCAACTAGGAATTAATTGTGTTTGAAAGCAGAAGTTACATAGAAATGGGTTTCTGGGTGTTTTTATGGATTTTTTTGTTGTTGTTGTTTTGGTTCTTTAATTATTCTTTCAATATTTTGTTGGTTTGGTTTGTTTTTCTGAAGATGTGGTAAAAAGAGCTTCAGAGCTATATTTTGTAATGATAAATCTACTATGTGCCAAGATGAACTAATGATGTTTTTTTTTTCCAAACAAACCAGAATTGTAAGAAAACGCAGGGGATAGTATATTTAGTCATGATGGCCATTAACATATGTAGATTAAAAAACACAACAACAATGAATGAGTGAAGAAAAGTTCTGTGTGCCTTCACACTGCCTTTGTTCTTTGGATTACTTGAAAGCCCTCTGCAATTAGAATCTTTCTAAAAGAAATTTGGTGGCTCAGCTCTCACAGGTGGGATTGTAGAATGAATCAGAAGCTGACATTATGGTCTTCTCAGTGGTTGATTATACATATTTATTTGTTTATTTACAGCACATCTTTTATTTTTTATTGCATTTTGGCCAGTGACTATGAATCAGTTGACACAATTTACAGTTTGTCTTCTTCTATGGATATTACTGACAGGAAATATGCTGCTAAATGTAATTCTAAGTACTTCAAGTCAGCTTTATACTCATTGGTATTACACACTGTGTTAAAAAATCAGATTAAAGCATTGGCAGAGTCATACTGCTGATAGTAGGGAGTGATACAGAATTTTCCTGGTAATACCATCTGCCATTTCCTTTTTAAGAACATGGTTTTCTGGCAATCTAATTCTTATCAGTCCAGTTCCTGATTAAAAGACAAAAAAACCCTGCAGTTTTTAATGTCTTCAGTGATAAATATGTTCACTAAATCAGAATTCTAATTATAAATGGATTTCTAATATACGATGTTTAATGACTATCTTTCCACCCGCGTGTCATTTTTCTTATCTATTATAAACAGAGCTGAATTCAAATGGAAAGATTTAACTTGTCTCTACTGAGCAGAAAGGCAGGATTTACGGTTTTCAGTATATTGCCCATCTCATTTCACATAACTCAGCCAAGTTTTTGTTCCATTCCTTGAGAAACTCTACACAGGAACAAATACCACATTTCCCTTGATGTCCAGATTAATGGTATCTTTCATTAGCTTATTTTCCTATTCAAGATGGACATTTCTTTTTACTTCAAGGTGTTTATACCTTGAAGACAACGTTCAGATGTATGATTTCTTTTATTGTCAACTCTATAATTATCTTTGTAACCCTCTGAGTTATTTTCACTTTTAAGAAGACTTGGGTGCTGAAAATGAATTAGAAATAAGTGCACTAATAAATATAACTGCTTCCTTGTCCTGTAAAGAAAAAAGATTATTAGCTCTCTGCTTAGATATATCGACAGCAGCACACATCCAATTTTCAGTTCATTTGCACTATTGAATTCTCCTCTCTCTCTCTCTTCATTTTCCATCTTTGTTTTTCTGCAGACTTTTGTCACAATGGGAATCTGCTGGGCTTAATTCATCTCCCAGTGCATTTCATTAGATTGGTTACTGTCTTTGGCAGCCTACTTACCCAGGAAGTCCAAAGCCCAAAGCTGTGACATTAATCAGCTACTGTGAGGCTCTGGTTCTGGGGACTAAATTATTGATGTACAATTTTGTGTGATGCCTCAATGAAATCCACATAGGAATAGCAGCATCGTACTTATTTATGAAGTCCCCACAAGAATTTTAAAGTGTCCAGGATAAAATGCAGCACTGTCTCCTAGTGGGAGCAGATTCTTTAGGAAAAAGCACAATCCACAAAATTTCTCTAAATATTTACTCTTGTAAGTCTGGGATTTGCCACATATACTACCTGTTGGATTGTTCCACATTAGAAGTCTACTTACATATATGTGAATATTTGTTTATATTTCCTAAAAGGCAATATTAAAATGGAATTTTGAAAGCCACTCAGTACATACGTATTTTGCCAAGAGGCAGCTGCTCTCACCCAAAGTTGTTTGTTCTTATTTTAGTGATGAACTGACTGAAGGGGAAGAGCTGAGGTACTACATGAGTTTAGATTGTAGTAAAGGCTTTGGGGAGTATTTGAAGCCAAAATATGCTTTTTACCAGTTTTTCCTTCAAAACTTTATGTATCAATTCCCTTTGAGAATTCACAACACTCAACAAAACTCTTTAAGATTAGAAGATAGAATGGTTCCTGTCTGATATATTTTTTTCGTGTTAATAGTTCTTATTTTAATTAGCTCTTTTTACCTTTTTTGATTGTCTTCAGATAAAGAACACATTGTACTTGTTGTAGCAAGCTTAAGACATAACAAAGGCTTCCTACTGTGCAGGTGCACAAATCATCAGGTATAAGGTCTTAATTATGCAACTTCTGAATCATTAACGTTCATATGTAACAATAAAGTGATATTAAGGACAAATCTTTCTCTTTAAACCCCTAAGAAACTACATGCATCTGTATGTATGTAAGCATGCATGTATGTATGACAGGAACATGCAGTGCATGTTTCTGTTTCAGTAGAACTGTACTGTGTAGTCACCACTGAAGATTATTTTTATTTTACTGGGAGAATGGCCTAACTACCTAGCGATTTGAAAGTGAAAACTGAAATAGTCAAAGCAGTAATTTTAAGTTAGTAAGAGAGAAAGTTGATATTTTTGGATATCACTTTTAAAATACTGTCTTTCTTAGAGACTGATGATCAAAAAAAAGAACTCTAAACCTAAGAAAAGATGTGTAGACTGTGGGTTTTTTAATTGTTGTTATTGTTGCTATTCTAGTATTGTTATTAGTTTGCAAATCATCATGGCATTTTAAGGCTAAAGACACTTTATCAAGCTCAGAAACTTGAAAGGATTAGTTAGAAACAAAAAAAAAAAAAACAACCCAACCCACAAAACAAATTTTACTCGAGTGCCTTGAATCTTCACTGCCATTAAAAATCAGGAAGATTGCCTGTGTATAATTTATTATTATTTCTATAATGCATAGTGAAACTAGTAAAATGTTTAGAAGATTTCTCCCATTAAACAAAGCAGAAGTAGTTTTGGGGGTTTTTTTTTTTTTTGTTTTTTTTTTTTTTTTTCACAAACCCCCAATACTGTTTAAGGGGTTTTTTTTTTTTTTGTTTTGAAATTATATAGAAATGCTTGTTCAAAATGCTGCTGTCTGCACACAGCTATTTGAAACTTTGAAGCTTTGGATAATGTTGACCATAGTGTGCTCTAAAATGCAGATTTTGATATGTGTGAATAATGATCACTTGGTTTGTTTATGACCTTAGCTAGATTAGATTTCTATTACATGTGGAGAAAATTAAATAGATTAGCTACTGTTGAGTAATAACATGCCAATTTTTAGCATCACACAGAAATACTCTGTGTCTATACAGACATCTTCCATTCCTCAGTTTCTGTAAAATGTTTATTTAAACTGTGATTTTGAGGAAAGTTTTGATTTAGGCTTTGAGTTTTAACCTGAAAGATGAGTTCAGGATGAAGTCTCATGGAAGTAGGAAGGCCCCAGAATGTAAAGGAATGAGCTATAAATTTAAGAGTAAGGAAACAAATATCCCGGCTGCTATCTGAACACATAGAATATATTGTGTTCTGGCATCTTTAATCTTTCATGTACTGTTTAATACCTTTCTGAGCATCAGTAGAACGGTGTAAGAGATCTCTACTTACGTGGACACTGGGTGGTTGATTTATAGTACTCTAAAAAATTAAATTCTAACTTTAAATTCATCTCACTGAAGATTAATGCAACGTGAAGGTGAATTGTGCTATTGATCTCTGAAGAGACAAGAAGGTTTAAACTTTACCGAGCGTTAACGCTAAGGCAAGATAATGCCAAAACATTCACGAAGTTCCACTAACTAAACCGCCAGAATTGTTAATTCTTTTCCTTATCACGAAAGAAATCTACCTTTCTGCAATATTCACATGTGTGTGTTACATTGTTACCTTGCCCCAGGCAATTTCAGCATCCAAATTGCTCGGCATCCCCTGCGCAGCCGATCTCTTTGTCAGTTCCGCGTCTGTCGCTGCCAGCCACTCTGTCAGGGCATTGATCTCTTTCCGCAGTTTCCGGGACAATTTCAAGCATTTCTCTAACTCTTGCTTTTTTTCTGTCACCTGCAGAAAGAATAATTGTGATTATTAACCCTTCAGTGAAACAGGTCCAATGGCTTTTATATAAAATTTTCTGTAGGCCACTTCTCTATAAAATCTAGACTTGGGATTCCACAGGTGAAGTTGCACTTTTAGTACAGGTATGTCTTGATTTTTTTGCTCTCAGTATCAGTAATTCTGCTGCTAGAATGCAAACACCTACAAGAAAATTATGTGCATAAAGATTTATTGAATTTTAACTACTAACAGAGCTCCAAAAACCTCCTCCTCTGTTTTGAACTTGTGCATAGAAAATTAATTTAGAACAACTGAACTAACAGTTTTTCCTAGTGACACAAAATAGATGTCAAAACCCTTCAAAGGGCATATTTTAATATAGGTGGCCATGTAGGAACTGGGATTCCTCAATGTTTTTTTCTGTGTAGCTAAGCTACATAGAAGAAAAGACATACCAGCCAAAAATAGCCTCAAAACTTGAAACACAATGTCACTGAATAATGTCAAACTAAAGCAGCACATTTAATCTTTAAGGTTTTAGTTTTCTGAATGCTTTGGATGTAAAGTACTCGGGATGACCTCTGCTTTAAAGTTCTTTTAAACTTGGTACATGGTACCTGGAAGGAAGGCTGAGTAATTATATTGCCTGGACTGTCTCACACGCATTTTGAAAGAACAGGGCAAATACAGCATTTCTTGCAAGCCCTGAGACTCTTCAGGGAGAAGAAGAAAAGGTTTTACTTAATTAGTAGAGAAAGTAGAAGAGTAAATGAAGAGATCGACTACACTACAATAGAAAACAGGCAACTAGTAGCAGAAAATAAAAATTAATAAATTATGCTGTGATGAAGTTAAAAAAACCCCAATCAGAGAAGGAGGATTAAAAGTGTCCCATAGATCAGTAATATTTAAAAGAAGTTCCTAATTAGCTTGAATGTCAAATAGTAATCACATTAAGACTGGAGCCGCTGATTTGTATTTAAGCATTTTAAAATAGAAAAAACCTTTCTACAGTGGTAGAGAACTGCATTTACTAAAACTATTTTCTACTTTTCCATTAAGAACAAGTAGTGGTACAATGATCAAATGGATTCGTAGATCAGCTGCCAAGGAGAATCTGAGATTTTAAAATGTAACAGGATGTTACAAGGTTAGGTACATGGCTTTTGCCATCCCTGAGTAAGGAGATGAGATTTGCCTAGGGAATAAGCTATAAAGTGTCCTGATAATTTATTATCACTCTGTAAAGGCTTACTGCTGAAATCTCATAACATTTTTCACTGAATATGCTTTATGTGCTTTCTTGCATGCCAAATTTATTAAATGAGACCACAGAACTTACAGTCAGGCCAAGAGGTAAATCCCTGGGAAGGACCATAAAAATCAGCTTTTTAGAGCTCTATTCACACATGGAGCCAGGTTTTTCACCTCTTCTTCTGAAGAGTGTAATAGCAATTGTAAATAACATTACTTAGCAGCAATACAATGCAAAGTGCACTACCCTTATCTTGATTGCCTGTTTAAGAATTTTAAACACCTGGTATATTACAAAATGAAGTTACTGATACTTGTCAAAACAGGGAGAGAATAGTTGTGTTCCTATATACATCCCTAACATGTGTTTATTATATAAATAATACAATATCACCATATACATTGCATATATCCAGAGGCTACTGATTAATCAGTTTGTTAGTACTTTAAATGTAAAGATGTATTTTCTACAAAAAAATAGGAAACAGTGCCCTCTAAAGGCCTTCTGGGTCAGAAAATGTGGTCGTGAGTTACTTTATTTATGAGGGGGCCTTTTGAAACAGCACCTACAAAATCACACACGTGAACCTATGCTTGAAGACGTGTTTTTCCCTCAGACCATAAATTTCAGTCCTGAGACTTACTATTAGTTATAAATATTGTTATTTTTCTCTTAAAAGGTCTTTTTCTCCATGCGATAATTAGTGCTGATAATGGCTATTCAATTCCTTTATTTCTATATATCTGGGCTTCTGTGACTTTCTCTTAAACTGTTAATTACCATGCTGAGTAAAATTAAATGTGAGAAATTCCACCTAGGGCAGCAGAGCTAAGCCCAGCACTGCACATTTTTGAGACACATCAATTTGCAATATGGCTCACTTCAAGTCACTAATGGCTCCCTAATGGTACATTTTTATCCCTTCATTAGATAAGAGAGGTTTCCTACAATAATAGCACCTGTTTGCTGTTAAGTGAAACATAATGCAGGAATAAATGCCACAGTTATTTCTAAAATAATGGAGAGCTCAAACATATTATCCAATCCCAAATGACAGCTATCCACACCTACTGAAGCTGACTCCAGTTTTCCTGACACTCAAAAGATTGATGTCTCTTAATACCTTTACTTTCTAGCAAGAGAGAACTGTTTTAATTCAGATTCCCTAAAACGTATTATCTCTGTCAAAAGTAACATAACTCTTATTGCTTTATCATACTGTAGTCACCAGGGTTTGAGTCTCATTAGCTGTTTAAACCACATACTGTCTCTCAGTATTACCATGGGCTCATTTTCCTAGCTATTAATAATTTATTATTTGAATAATTTATAATTTTAAAATTAAGAATTTGCTTCCTGTCCTGTTTTGCGTTTTTCAAGTGCATAAATTGTAGAAATAAACAGACAGGTATTATGTATCTTTCACAATTTTCATTTATCCAGTCAACACCAAATTCAATCTCATCCTACAGTTTTCAGAAGTTCTTTGAATAGTTCTAATGAGGGCAAGAGAAACTAAACAGAGCAATGAAGGATATGTGTTAACTGAATTATTTAAATGAAGTCATCTTTAGGACAATGCCACAATGTCTCTTCTGGCTCTAGTTAATATTGGTTAGGTCCCTGGCCATCCTACTCTGTTTAGGTTTTGCACAAGTGCCTCTTGAGGAAAGCTCCAGTGGCAAGAGGTTTTTTGTTCAACAGATTTTTGAACTGCAAGAAATGGAAATTAAATACTTTAAGATCTGTACAGTCAGAGGCAGTAGTAATTTAAAAGGTAGATTTTTCTTTTATGAAACAGCCCTATAAGTAAAAATTGACCTAAGTAATTTCCTAGTCTGAAGTGACTCTTTGAGGCATCAGAATGAAACAACATCCCCCATCTGAACTCTAAAAACCAATGAACTAGCAGGAAAAAAAATACAATATTAAGAAACTAGAATTTTGAGTTGCAATAGAGGATTTTTTTTATTTTTCCCGGTGGTTGTTGTTTTTTTTTTTTTCTTTGAACAACTGAATAGCCATGCTGGTGATTGCCTTTGCCTCCACTCCTTCTCTCCCACAGGAACAACCTTGAAAGGAACCAGTAAAAAATCCCATTTACTTACCATACCGAGATTACTTTTCACTTTGCCGGTACACGATTTTATATTAAAAACACAGAACTTACCTTTGCACCTAATTCATTATATTGGAGCTTCAAAGCTGTAAGCCTTTCATCCAGTTCCTTTGGGTTCTCAGTCTGCTGCTTCTGAACAATTTGCCTCCCAGTTTTTATCACTGTTTCCACTTCAGACTTCACCTCACTCAGGTTTTTATATAATTTCTAATCAAATAGAAATATAAAAGTGAAACACCACCATTAAAACATGAAAACTAGAAAAGACCATTGGAAGTATTCAGAATCTAAATTCAGAACAGTCCATCTTTACCAACAGTGACCTCAACAACATGTCACTAAAGCCTAATTAACTAAACTAATAACTAAACTAATTTTAGTGTTAGAAATGTTATACATGAGAAACATGGTTTAGTCTGTGACAGAGGTTGTTTTAAAACTTGTGGAATGCAGTATTTAAAACAACAACAGGTATCTTCTGTTAACTCATACATAATGTTGGACGTATTCGAACAACAAATACCCATTAGTTTTTAAAATCTGTCATTTTTTTCATACTGCTAAATCTAGAGACTGGAAGGATAGAGGATTACCCCTACATTTATTAAGTGTCATACTCTAAAAATTTAGTTAATAAAAGTAACCAAATGAGGTGGACCTACAGTTACTACTTTATTTACTTAGAGTAGTATGTATATAGTCTAACTCCTTTCTAGGTGCTTAATATGATAATAAATTCTTCATTCCTGAAAAGTGGCCAACAAATTGGGAAGCTGTTGTATGATGCACATAAAATTGTCTAAATTCTGAATATATAATACAACTTGATTTTGAAAAACAGGAACATTATGAGAATCCTATTAGTTGAAGATGCTCTAAAATCACTATAACTTTTCCACAAAATATATCAGGGTTGCAAAAGCCAGCTGCTGAGTGAAGACATATTAATTCAGTACAGAGCTTCTAACTACCACATCATTTTAATAAGAATGCCATTCTCACAAGAATATGAATTTAAGTGCAAAATTTTTCTTCTTTCATTTAAGAAAAATGAAAGATGTAAAGCAATAACATTGACTTGTCCCATGCTCATTTTTAAAATTTAAATGCTTTCTACATTTACATCTGAAGGAAGCTGGGAAGGGGAAACCTTCAGGCATGCCATTGCCCCAGTAAAAACAGGACCCACAGAAAAAACCCAACAAACAAACCAAACAAAGCTGAAAAAAAAAAACCCAAAAAAACAAAACAAAAAAGCCCAACCCCCCCCCCCCAAAAAAAAACCCTCAAAAAAAACCCCAGCTACTTTTGCTGTTATAATCTTCTTTTTATGATCATCATCAAGAATGAGGCGTTTAGCTTTATTTATTTAGGGGAGCAGGATTATAGTGATATTAAAGGAATATGTACAGATGTTTGTCATATTCTTTAGGACATATTCAGATCAACTTTTGCTCTTGAACTGAGAGAAAACCATAGCATGCCATCTCATGGAAGTTTTAATCTATGGCTCTCCATTTTGCTTTGTGTTTCCTGATTAAAATAGATTTGTGTTCCATAACACCTCTTTACCTCTTTTGGTCATGTCACAGAGTTCCATGACTATAGAATGTTGCAGAAAATAGAGCCAATATGGGGAGATAAGTTCAATTGCAGGACAGAAACTGGGAATTAGAAAGGGACCCTAAATAGCATTCTCACATAGTGAAAGTGCACATCTAGAGTTCTGAAGGGAAATTTTGTTGTTTTCCTGGGGTTTTTGTTTGTTTGGGTTTTGGATTTTTTTGTGCAACAGATACTTTGTTTCTCATCTACATGAAGGACAATAATCTCTAATTTTTAGCTTTCTTTGCATAAAGCCAATAGAAAGACAGCATCCTGAATACTCACCATGCAATGATCCAGCTGTGATTGTACTACTTCCTGCTCAACACTCTTCATCTCCAGCTTGGGCACCTGCAATTTCACTTCATCTAGAATTCTTTTACATTCTTGGAGGCGCTGTTCAAAGTTGGCTGGCTTCTGAAACAAGCGAAACTTCACGGACACGTCCTGCAGCTTTTTCTGAAAAGGAAACATGAGCAAGTAGAAAGTGTGAAATCAAATCAATGCTGAAGACAAGTCTTAGTCCTGTTACAGAATACTTGGAATACGTTGTCAATCAGCAATTTCTTATTAAAAGAATATAAAATGCTTGTGAAAATGCCAGTGGCAGACAATCTTGGATCTTCACTGGAGGATAAAAATTCCTCCATCATCCAGGGCACTGGATGCAGCAGAGCCTCTGACTAAACAGCCTGAATACACACATAAAGAAAGGGAGAAAATTTATATTTTTCAATATATAAAATGTTCAGGGGTGTGGGGAGAAGACAAATTTAATCATTTGAGGATAAGCCATTCACATTGCAGAGTGAATGTTCTTCAACTCTAACAGTTGCTGCTTCTTGGTATGAGGAAGGAAATTTTTAGTCCTTCAAAGAAACCTAAATAATGTGGCTTGGCAGTAAGTAGGTCTAGCACAAACCCCAAGATTTAGAGTATAAAATTGATTTATATTTCAATTTAAAAAAAGCCTAACCTAAAGTAAAAAGAAAGCAATTTGAAGGCAGAAAAAAACTGTGACAAGCTTGGTCTCTAATTTCACCATTTTCACAATTTTCTATCTTTGTGCACTAATTAGACTGCTTGCTCACATGATCTCTAGCTCAGGGGAAAGGGAAATAATTAAAAATAAAGAAAAGGAATTTTAATTATCCACTTGAAAAAGAACAAATTTCTCTATAGAAGTAAAGAGTGAAGTATTGTTGAATAAGTTTTTCAACTCTCTTGGAACAAAAAAAAAAAGAACAAATGTCACTAAGAAATAGCTAAGTAATTAAATAGGAACTCGGCATTTGCAAACACACTTCCAATTTTTTTATCTTCAAATCCTGGACACTTAATTCCACTACAGTGTGGCCTGTGCCATACAGATTTGAGGAAAAACTGTAACAAGGCTTAGAATTGGTCTATACATTGGTAAAAACCCTTCTGACATCTATCAGGTTTCTGAAAAGTAGGCAGAAATCATGAGCAGCAGACAACCTGGAGTACCACAGAAAAGTGTGTAAATACCCAGCAGCTCCTTCCAACAACTTTCCTCTTTAAACACTATTCATGAATTTCAGATCCAATGAGATAAGAAAGGAAATCTTCTGTCTATGAATAAGTGGACAATTGAATTAAAAGTAGGGAACAAGGGTAGGAATAAGTGGCCTTATTTTTTCTTCAGTGTGTTTGCATACACTAAATTTTTATGTAATTTGTTTTTAACTCTCTCCAGTTTGAGGAAGGCCAAATCCTGTGAGAATCTTGCATTGCCACGTCTGTATCAGTTACCATTTGTGTTGGTCAATGCATTAAAAGTTACTTAGAAAATTTAGAGAATTACAATATTAATAGCAGAGAAAACTAAAGCCATCTGTGAAGAGTCACTCAAGAACTGAAAAGTACTGAGGATCTGTAGGGGGGAAAATAAGCTTGATATACAAGTGGGATCTAATTTGTCATTTAGCACTCTCACTTAAGTTCTGTCAGATAATCATAACAGCTATATTATACATTTATATTTATCACCAACAGTTTTAAAATAATATTATATCAATGCTTAAAAGCAGCAAAGTAATCAAAGTGGGTATTTGAAACAATTTGGAACATAAAGAAACCAAAAATGTTTTGTCCCTGTCACAGCATAAAAGTCATGTATAAAGACATTTTATACCAGAATAATGTGTTCATTTCTGCTCACTTTGTTTCAAAAAGTCATTTTTAAAATAGAAAATTTATAAATAATTACAGGAAAATGAAAGGCCTTTATCTGAGAGTCTCATTATGCTTTAACATATTTGTCAGTCTAGAGAAGAGACAACTGAGACAATTGTATTCAAAAAGTTGACCAGAAAAAGCATTCGGTACTGAATTGCAAAAAATAACCATTCATTAGAAAAGATTTTACATTCATGTAACAATTCTCAGCCTGTTAGGACTAAGTAGGTGCTATACCACTATGGCAGAAATAGATGTTTATTTTCCTAATCATACTTTTTCCCTTAAATTTAAAAATCAGAACTCAGCTCTCCGCCTACAATAATCTAAAAAGCCACGATAAATTTGGCTGCCGTTAACAGTTGCTTCAAAATCTCAATGCTTTTATTTATTTTCATAGTTGTTTACTTTATGCCTGAGTAATTGAATAATAGAATAAATATGTCAAATTAGAAAGATTACTTAGTAAAAAAAAAAAAAGAGGAAATTATTTATAAGTGAGAATGCTATTCAGAAAATAGTAAGTGAAGACTGATTTCATGAAATGTGTTTTATCACTAAAGGTAGCATAATCATTGGAAGGTATTCAAAAGAGTTCAGCGGCCTAAAATCAAATATAGTCATAAATATATGTAACAAAGGGCTCAGCTTCTACCTGCTTTGGTAGTTAATATTTCCATTATGCATGTAAATTACTACTTTTTTGTTTATATTTTATCTAATGTTAGCAAAGCAGTGTCTCAAGATGACCTCCACCAATTTTTCAAAAATCATAATGGTGCACATAATCAACTAGAGAAACATTACAAAGAAAAAAAAATGTCTGCAGAGAGGTGGACTAATAAAAAAGGCACCCAGAAAGGGTTGTGCTCTCTTGTATGTTCTTGAATTCACAAACATTTATTTACACAGTCATCTGATGCCAGCATTTCACTGATGAAATATGGGCAACTTCACAGCTGCCATGGAGACCATCAGAAGGTGAGTTAGTATGAAGAAAGACTGAAAATTGAAGAAACATAAATATTCTCAACAAAGAAATCTAGTCCTGTATATAAGATGAAAAATTTAAAAAAGTCAAATTCTTAATTTCAAATAATTAACTGCTAAAAAGCAATTAACGATACCCATAATAAAAATTAAAACACAAACTGAGGTGCCTAGAAATACTTGACAGGGATGAATTGAAAACTGACAATAATTAAGTTGTCTTTCTAATTATTATGAAATTTTTTTTGCTACCTGCAAACAAAAGCCAACAAAACAACGAGAAACAGACCAGCAAAATAGTCAAGAACCTATCACTAATGGGTAAAAATGGGTAAAATGTGTATTTCTCACTGTTTGTTCAGACTTCTTAATTTTTAAGAAGGTCTGTGTCTATCAAACTAGATGAAATAATGCATTATCTAACATTTTAAACAGATATCTGAATTGAGCTCAGCATAATTTGTATTTCAAATGCAGCTCTATTAAAGATTTCCAAATATTTTCATACATTTTGACAGTAAATATTTTCCAATACCTCAAAACTTACATCAAAACAGCCCCACTGTAGTTTTATCTTTTGAAACTTCAGCACATTCAAAGCATCCCCTATCACATGGTGTGCCTACCAGTTGGTTACATCAGTCCTGCACACCTTAGAACTGCTGCCAATGACACAGGAAGGCTGGAATAAAAAAATGAGCAGGAAGAGGATATGGATGGTATGCTTTACCCACTCTGATTTTCTGGCTAGAAAGGACTAGCTAAAGCAGAAGAAATACCTTAAGAATACTTCAAGGTAGAGTAATAATACCACTCATACTAATTTGAATGAGAGAAGGAAAAATGGTAGAAATAAAATTTGCCCACCTGTGCCACATCAATTTGGGAAAGCACTCTTTTGGCAGCATCCTTACCCCGGTTTCGTTTCTTCATTTCTTCCAAACTAATCTCGTGGCTTGTTAACTCAGATTGTATTTTCTGTTGGAAAACAAAGACAGCAATCAGCAAGGTTTGAGGGAAAATTGCATGCTATTTAAATTATTTGGACCAGTTGACTTTGAACCACGTTGGACAGCAGTTCCAGTCTGTAGAGCCCTGCCAGCAGCACGAGGGAGGTGCCCCTGCCCCTCTGCTCAGTCCTGTGTCCAGCTCTGGTCTTCTCAGGGCAAGAGAGACATGGAGCTCCCGGAGCAGCTCCAGCAGAGTGGGACAAGGGGTGGTTAGGACTGAATGTGGATTTATTTTTTTCTGTCGGAAAACAACAGTTTCCATTGGTAAGAATATTAAAAATTAATCATAGAAAAAAATAGAAAAGTTATTTCTTCACTATTCTTAATTCTTCTCATTTTCACAGTTATCACCAGGCAAGTTGAGACAGAACTGATCAAGTGTCCCGAAAGTTTAACATCATCTTCATGTTAGAGAGCTGTGCCATATCTAAAACAGTACACAATTTTTGGCATGCTACTGACCAGAATCTATGTTCAATATCAGTCTTCTGTAGCTGAATGCACAATGACACACAGTTCATTATTATACTAACTGCATGTATTTTCTAACACATATTGCTTGTTATTGTCTGTCTGCAAAATCAGAGTGTGATCCAAAGAAAAACAGCAGGCTATTTTGGTTCACCATTAATCAACCATATAAGACAAAATTACTTAAGCAGTGCTGGCTAGTGCAATATAATGGAAAAGAAGTCCCAGAAAATATCTTCCCGATACTTCAGGAAGATTCACATATAATTATGTTTAAATTGTTAGAAAATAAGAAATTGTTATTAGCAGAATTTCTAGACAGCACCACTGAAAAGAATTACCCTATGAAATAAGGACACAAAGCTATGTTCCCATCATGAGATGCATTTGAGGCCATTACTCCTGCATTAAAAAGTGATTTTAAATTTAGTCTTTTTTTTTTTTAATGGCATATAGCATTTTTCAGATGCCCTGAAGACCAGCTATAATTTAAAATTTATGTACATAAATTTATCTTACACCACAGTAACTTTAATAGTAAAAATTAATATAGGTGTATTTTTAATCACATTTTCATAGGTTATTAAGTACAAAGCTGTGTGCACCATATGCTGCCTACTTTATACTGCTATTACATGGTTATAATGACTGGTATATCATTATAATGTCCTGTGTATTTCAACACTTAACTGAAAGCAGGTTTTTACAAGTTATATTGAATGTGTATTGAAGTAAATTTTAAGAGAAAAAGAAAGATGCATGAAACTATTAAGTCTTTCCTAAGTTTAGTTGTAAGAATATATATATATATGACTATATTATTCAGTACTATTTGGAGAATTAAAATATTTTTCTAAAGCAAAGTATTTGTAAAAGCAAAATGACTAGCAGAAAGCCCCCAATTTAGATGATTTTTTTCCTTCTAAAATTATAACATTTTTCTAAAAATTCATCTAAAATTATAATTTTTGATTTTTCCTATTTTGAGTTCTCCTTGACAGGGCTATTTAATGAATGGCCAGAAACACCTTGGAGCACATAATATAACTTTTTAAAATATGATATTTAATTTTTGAGAAAACAAAACCGGTCAATTAAAAGAATTATTCTATCAAGAAGAGGAGGCTTATTTAATTGTTGAGCATTTATTTTGTCCTTGTCTAAGTTTAAAATTTCCCCCTGAAGTGTGTTTGAATTTTAACAGGATTATCTTCCATTTTTGTGCCACATGTGAACCAAACAGGCGGTGATTTAGAAAGTAACTGAAGCCAAATAATTTTTTCATGTCTTGGATTTTAGAACTGTATAAGGAAGAAACCAGTCTGAATGCTAAAAAAATATACCATATAAAACCAAGCATTTCAACAGTTTGCTTCCCCACCTCATCAACAAACCGGTTTTTGGTTGCATTTTCCAATTTACTTTGTTCAACCTCAGAGTCACTCTGAAGAGCTCATAATGGAACAGTTCTTATCTGAATAGGTCAGAACAACACAGCACAGATAAGAGTAGTGTTTAAGCAATTAGGCATTTTGGGACATTGCATAGAGGTTGTTCTATTTTACTATTTTAAATTGATCTGCAGGAAAGAGATGAAGTGTCATCTTCTCTGACATCAAAATGTAGAATTGGAGAGAACAAACACATCAGAGGAAAGATTAAAAGAAAAGTTAGTAAGGCTTATAGCACGGAAAGCCTTTTTCTCTTTTTTATTTTTATTTGCTACTGCTGCTCACAGGCAGAAAATTAAATAATTCATTAACAGATATAAAAGAATTTATAGCACTTGCCTGTGATGTCCATTATCATTCAATTTTTAAATGACCACTTTGACTTTTGTGTCTCTTCTGACTCACCAATTTATTGCACGAACTTCTTAACATCCATAAGACAACACTAATTTTTCTTGTATTATCCCCATCTCTCCTTTTTTCAGTGGTTCCTGTTTATTTACTTATTGGGGTTTTTTAATAAAGAGCAAAACTCGCCTTCATTTAATTTCTAGTACATCAGAATATATTGTACTGTGTGTAAACAAGCAATAGTACTGTGCATAAATTATTGTGTCCTACAGGTTAGGGATTCTCACTTGCCATCACTGGCAATCTTTCAGGGAACGTGCAAAACTTTTATTCCTATTTATATGAAAGCATGTAACACACATAGAAGATGATGTTACAGCACAAATGACATATAGATAATTCTTAACTCAAACTGCATGCTTTGTTATGGACACTAACTTTCAAGAAATATTAACTGAAGAGTCCAAATGAGAAAAGAAAGTTCAAATAAGGTAGAACTATGACTGACAAGGCAATACTGAGCAAGTTGGACGTGACAAAAGCAGTTAAAAACAATGTTCAGATACTGTGGAGATCTGCAGAGGGTGAAAACCTGCATAGTAGAGAAATCTGCATAGATATTCAAACTTAATATATTAACAAAATGTAAGCTTTTGAATAAAAATTATCAGCTCTTCCCTCTGACCACTGATCCACACATGGCTGAACAAAACAATCCTCACAATTTCCAGCAGAGGAAAGGAAAGCGTAGATAACTTCAACACTTTCCTAAGTAGACAATTGTGAGTTCTTTGTCCCAAAATATTAGTCTGAAGGCAATGAAGCACAGCATCATCTTGTCAGGTGACATCTTGAACAACTGAACCATTCTGCCATTGTATCATCCCATTAACTTTAGTTTTGAACAAAGCACAAAGATATTATAAAAACAGTATAATAGGCACCTTCACTTAGAAAACAGCCAAGCATGTAGTGCTTAACTCCACAGAAATGAAAATATACAAGGATTTTATTGCAAAAGCAGATTATTTTTGTACTTTCCAAAAACACAGTATTAAGTTATTTTCTACACCACAATTTATATAGTTGACTGGGGAGAACAACAGACAAAGTGTTTTGTCACACGCAGGTGAGACATGAAATAAGTTGATTTTCTTTCCCATAATGTAAAAATATTCATGTAGTCACTCAGACTAAGCATAAACACATAGTAGAAATTCTCTCTTCCATCAAGAGTCATTGAATAACAAAGCTACAAATAATTATTTGAAAATATTTTGTCATACAAATGTAATATTTTCAGTACAGATTTCATTTTCTCCTGTCAGTTAAAGAATACTTTAAAAAAAGCCACCAACTGCAAATTCTTGTCATGATGACTTCATTCTCTGTATTATTTTGGTATGTTAAGAAATATGAAAAATTCTTCCACCAGGATCATGAGATCAAGCATACAAGCAAATAATCTTTTCTTTTGCAATATTGCTTGAGATTTTACTTCACTCAAGATTTTGTCATAATTGGGCCTTGAGTAATCTGAACTGATTTATCTGAGTGGTTGGCTGAAACATCATTTTTAGCTGTACTCCAAATAATTCAGGAAGAACTGCCTTTCTAGCATTAAAGTCTTAGCACCACATGGTGGAGTAAGAAGCACACAGAATTTACATTGAAAAGTAACAGCACACATTGGACTCCCCTTTCTTTCTGTCAAGTTTCTGAATAAACTAAACTGATCATTTCACTTAAAAAAGAGGAGCTAAATATAATTTTTTTCCTCAGATTAATTTCTGATCAGCTGACACAAAGATTATTCCTCCTATGAATGCTTTAAATGGATTTGAAATTTTTGAGGCAAACACACAGAGCTCCCAAGCTCAGCACCTTTCTGATTATAGATTCCCCCATGTGTTCTTTTCGAAATGCAACACAAATTGCTGAGTGGGTTGCTAAATCCCTCAGCATGGATAAACTGATCCCTGCCCAGAAAGCACCATCACTGACTGGAGGATTCCCATTCCAGCTGTGCAGACACTGTGGTAGGTTCCCTACATGAATGAGCTGTTTCCAGCTCTACAAAAGAATGGAGCCAGCAGAGCTCCACAGGAGATGTGGCCATTCAGGATCTGCCTGTTCTGCCACTGGCTGGGGTGGCTCTTTGCTGGAGGAATGTCTCAGTCTCTCTACCCACATAAAAATGTTTGTTTATTCCCTCTCCCTCTAAGGATTTTAAAGAGATTCACAACTGAACTTCAGAGAACCTCAATATTTGCTTTAGACCTGTTCAGCTGTTAATTAAGTTTTTTTTCATTAGGTCTCACTGGCACCATAAAATGAAAACATGAAAGGGAAAAACTCAGCAGTGCCTATGCTGGTTTTCCCACAGTGGATATAATACAATCAGGTGAACCTGACTTTAGACAATAAAATCTCCAGAAAAAGAAAAAGTTCTACAAAGGCACTGAGCTGAAATCTTCTTATGAAAGCATGATAATTAAGGTTGATTGGGTTTTATTCTGCTTCAGTTTTTGAAGCTCTGAATTACTTCATTTTACCCAGTCTGTAGTAATTCCCAATATGGTACCTGACAATGCACATAAATCAGATGGATCCATGGGGCATGTGAAACATGTAAGGGTCCAAACACACCAGAAAAAACCTACATTTTCATTTTTTTTTTCTTATGTGTTCACTTCATATAATTACAAGATGAGAAATTAAAGAAATGCATCTTTCAAAATGCTTTTTTTATCTATTTAAAAAAATTGCTTATATAATTCATATTTCTGTGAAGAAGAAAAGTAATTCAAGAGAGTCAAGAGATAGGTAACATTGTTTAGGATTCAAATAGAAGCAATTTTTTTCTAAATCTGATATTATACTGATATAAACTAGAAGAAAATGAAGTAGGATAAAAATTATTTTCAAAATAAGACTGAATCCAGATGTGATCCCATTTTACAAATATAGCATTTATAATCCCAACATACACATAAAAATATCTGCATGTACTCCAAGCACACACACACAAAAAGCAACTGAAAGGTACACCCATCTACATGTTAATTCAAAAAACATAGTAACAGTTAAAAAATTATTTTCAGGGCTGCATATATTCAGCTCTGAATATATTTAAGATTGTCTAAGGTACTCTATAGGAGATTATTATTTTTCAGAATTATTTAGAACTCTACAGGCATGTAGAGTTCTAAAGAAACCCATTATTGAATATCTCTTCTAACATCATTATAAAAGCACTCTTTCTCAACTTCCCTCTAGCTTTTTTCCCTGTTTACTTTCATAATGTGACTGCCTAAATTTAGATGGAATTAACAGAGAAATTGAGGTATATAACACTGTAGAGTGTTGATAGTTTTATCGCAGAGATGTTTGGTTTTATTTCATTCATATTCTTACCCTCTTAATGCTGCAGTAAAGCAGACCTTGCAGAAGAAAGAAAGAAAAAGCAAAAATGATAATTAGATGTACATTTTTATTTCAAAAGCTAAATAAACCATGTGTAAAGACTGGGAAAAGCTTTTTCCATTGAACTTCCATGAGCTGTAAAAATTAAAATATAAGTACATTGAAATGCCCATTATGAAATAATTATCAATGCTGTCTATGTTTCAATAATTTATTAATAAACCACATAATCAACTTTGCAAAAGAGTCATGTAAGAGTAGTGAGGATGATGAGTTTCCTTTTCTAGGAAAGGAGCTGGATTTTAAAGAACCATGTTGTTTATCCTTGCCCTTTTAAAATTACTGCATAGTCTTCCATGACATTTACAGTCCTTTACATCTTCTATAAAGAAGATCTTCTGATCATCTTCTGATATAAATCAGAAGGAAAAAATGACTTTTCTAGGAGAATACCTTAAACTTCTCAAAGTAATCCCACATAAAATTTGCTTGCACTTTCACGCTGATCATGTTGCAAATCCTCTTTAATGAGAGGCTGAGGGACACCAAAGACTCTTTGGTTAATTAAGAAAACTAGTAAACATGTAAGCTCAACCTGTGTGCAACTTACCTGTGCTTCCTGAGGGACCTGTGCTGCATCCACTCTGTCGGCAGTGTAGGCTGTTAGCTGCTTGTCAATAGCAGCCAGAGACTCTTGGATCAGGCGCAGGGTTTTGTCAGTCTCCTGTGCAGATTGAATACTCTGCTCAAGACTTTTCTGTCTTCTCACGGCCTAGAAACAATGACAATGTTATCAGCATTCAAAGTAATAATGCATATAGTACGTTTTTTTCCACACTTTTTTTTTTCCCAACAAAGTTCAGGCAAAGAATCAGACACAGAGTTCCTGACTTGTGCCCATCCACCTTTTTGTAGGATAAATTGCGCATCTTTCTGCCACCCATTCAGTTTTCTCCTTAAGAAACAAACAACACTCAGATTGCACAGAGAAGTTCTAAAAAGCAAAGGATCCCCAAACAAAACCAAAGTGTAAACGGAGGATTTCTATTCAGAGTGCAAGATGGTAAAGCTGCACAAGCAAACCATCCTGACAGTGCTGTCTTTCTTTCTGAGGCAGAGAGGTCCTCCTGATCTTGTTATATAATTCAAGAGACTTTGTTTACTGAGAATAGGGTTACTGTCATCACAATCCTATCCAAAGCAATCCACCTCAGTAAGTGAGAGGGATAAAGACTCTGTTGAGCTGGATTTCTCTTATAGGAAGCATAAATAGCTGTTTGGAAGAGGCAATGCCTACTTTCTTCCTCCTGTGGGGAAAAAAAACTAAGTTGAATCTTGCTTCTACTCCACCAGCAGTGCCACCACGGTTTTTTACCCAATCCTATTTTGGAGAAGGATGTTTTCCTTTCAAAGGAGCTCAGTTTATGATTTAACAAATCAGGACAATAAATTCTCCATCCAAGTTGTCCTTAGAAGACACATATATTAAACACTTCACATAAATGAGTCAACTTTAAATAGTATTTGCAACATTTTAATAAGGCATTTATCGAGTAACAAATAACCTGGTACATTCTTCCATCTGTCATTGTGTCTACCCACAGACTCATATTTTATTTGGACCCCAGCTACTGCCTTGCAGAGTTTCTGCTTTATACAAAGCACACAATAATTACCAACAACTTCAAATACAACACAGTTTTTCTCTGTACAAGTCCAGCCATATTGCTGCCCACAGAACAAGGTGACTAACCTTATTTGACATGAATCAAAGGTGAGAGCAAGCACCCTTTAAATAACATTTCTAGGTATCCTGCCATTTTTCAAGTCAAATCACACTTTTTCTCTCTGGTAAACCAGCTATACTTTAATTTGATTTGATACCCATTACAACACTCTTGCCTTGAACAAAAATATCTCTCAGCAATTCAGTGAGAATATTTGATATATGTGCACCTTCTTCATAGAGCTCAGATTCTCACAGAGCTCCACGTATAACAAATGAAGAAGATGATTTCTTGTGAGCATTCTTCCTAGCTGTTTGACTTAGTTAAAGGATAGGAATCCAACCAGCATTTTCTATATTTGCTTTTGTAAGCTGCTTTGTGCTATTTCAAAACAACTCATCAGATAATCTTGTATCATCACAAGTTCCATGAACCTTCTCTGGAACTGAGCAGCTTTGCATATCAGACTCATGCTGTCAGTGTTAATGGGAGCACCTAAACCACCAAGGTATTATTACCCTACTGCAGTATTAAAGGCTTGCTACTTAAATGACTTTTACCTTCATCTGATTTGAGATTTTAACATAAAAACCTCCTCAGCCTGTTCAAAGCAGTGAGTTTAAAAACCACTGCTTCCATTTAGCTTGGCACTACTTGCTGCTGATTTATGAGGCTGGCCAGGACGCAGATTCTCTATCAATCCATCTGCCTCACTATGGGGTGGGTTGAAAGACACATTAGATCAGAAACAGCTCAAGCAGGTTTCTACACCTAATGGGTAAGGTCATCCTCCTGGAAGCATGGAAGAGCCATGGAAGAACTTCCCTGGTTTTACTGATCTCTGTGGTTCACTGTTGGACTAACACACTGCAGAATCCATTCCTCCTGAGGGCTGCAGTGCCCTTATGTGCAGAGAAGCTCACCACTTAAAATAAGACTCCTATAAGGTTCCATTCTTATGAGCCATCCAAATAAGTGTCTGCACTTCCTGCAAATAAGTGTCTGCACTTCCTGGAGAATTCAAAACACTGGACACAAATTTGGTGTTATATCTATATGATGAACTAGTTTTATAACAACACCTGAAGCTTTGAACCTCTGTTAAATGCTGTCCCATGCTAACTACTGTTTGGAATTAGAGATTTTTTAAAGTACAGATACATTTGCTGCCAGCCTGAGAAGCAGAGTGCATTCATGGAATGAAGCAGTAGAATGCATGCAAATTCCCAAAGACTTAAAATCCTATAAAGATTGAAAAATTGTCATCTTTGTGCTGATATCATCAGAAACTATGTATATCAAAATCCTATTTTAGAGTACAACTGGAAAAAATAAATGATTCCCAAACTCATTGATAAAATATCAAATCAATAAAATACGATCAAATATTATTAAATAGCAGATAAGCTTAAGAAAAAATTAAGACCAATCCTCGCCAGAATCGAACTGAATTTTTACACCTGTATTTCAAACAAATATAAAATCAGATAAATATACATTCATGTGTGCGATGTGTTTATGTGCACACAACACACACACAAAGACAAAAAATTCCCCTTTCATTGTCCTCAGAGGGAATTTGATTACAGCCTGAGAACCTGTGTGACATTTTGCCTCTTCCAAATGAGATGAAAGTACATATTTTCCCAAAGCTGTGAATGGTTTAAGGAATGAATGGATGATGCCAGACCAAGACACGAATGCAGCAGTAGAACAGAGGAATTATTTTGGCAATTGGAGAAGAGAAACACAGCTGAATTTTTGGAAATAGTACCTTCAGAGTTGTGGTGATTTTCTCAGTAGGTGCTTCTTACATTTTTTTGTCTGTATTGCTTACTGGAAACTGACCTTGCTTTTCATGTTCATCTAAAGTCAAGCTCATACCCGACCTCATTGAATTTCCACTACAAATGGATTGAAAATCTGTACAGTAATCTTATAAAAGGTATGATACACCTGTAATGTAACACATTTCTCCAGTACACAACAGTTGATTCAAAGATCTAATCTTTTTCACTAAGTAGGTCCCTGGTACTACCACTGGCATTGCAGAATATTGAATAAATTCAATCAAGGGGAGTGCCACAATATTGAGAAGCCACCTTCTTCTCTTTCAGTAGAGAAGAGTTGTTGGTGGGTACAAGCATTAGAATGCTTTACAAAATGGAGTAGTCCTTCTACACACTTACATCTGTGGACCTGAGCTTCAAATTTGTCCTTCCAATTCACAGCTCTCTGTCGGCCTATTTTTTAAAGACATGTGAGACTTCAGAGCTGAAATTTTAAATATTTATAATATAAAAATATTTTAATTTATAATGTTCTGGCTGGTTCAATTTGTTTATTTGTTTCCTGAAATGTTATGGGTTTTCTATTCCATTGTGGAAAAAAAAATAGATAGCTTAACACTGTAGTTAAATGGGTCTGAGAACATAACAAGAAGTTCCAGCTTTGCTATCAGATCATAGTCAATAAAGCTGAAGGCTTTGGGCTCTAAAGAGAAGTGGCTGACAGTTAATTGCTAAATAGAAAATCTCAGGAAAATAAACAACTTTTTAATTATTTCTGAGCCAGCAAAATTTTGACAGCTGTCAAGGAAAACTAATTCAAAGGAAAAAAATACCCACTGTTAGGCACTATCAGAATGAAAGAGAAATGAAAAAAAATATGGAAAATTTTTTTATTTAACTCTCTACAGGGTTTTTATAGATTTTTAGTGCTTTGATGATAAACACAACACTTTTTATGATATGATGTCCTGCATAAACCGGTTTACAATTTATAAAAGGTCAAGGGTAAATGCAGAGAATAGCAACACTGCATATTATCCGTATAAAATGCAGAATTAATGGAAAGACCAGAATTAATTCTTTCATGTTGAATGTTAAAATGTTATATTTATAGATATTGCCACTTTTTGCTTAAATAGCACATTTCATCTATATAATGCATCAGTTACATGTGCTACTAAGATGTTGGTTAGAGTTTTAAGGTTAAAAACAAATAATGCTGTTGAGGCAGTACTCAGTAGCTGGGCTGTTGAAGATTAACAGAAGAAAATATTTTCAAAATTACAGCACATTTATGACAGGGGACATTTACTTAAAAAGCAGAAATAAATTCATTAATTATCTTATAAGTTACAGCTCATGGAAAGGGGTCTGTTAAGAAAGGCAGAAATCTTAGCTTGTGGGGTGTTTTTTTCTTGTCTCAGTTATACTCTCGTGTTATTGAGAAATGTTGCCACAGGGAAAGTTTAAAAGTTAGGAAACTTTAAAATTCCTTCCTAACTTGTTTAAATTACTTTAAAATTTAGCCTGACTTGGTGATATAATGGTTGTGACTGAGATATATCACAACTTCTCTGTACCCTTGCATCAAAATCCAAACATGTTAATCTCCACTTAATCTCAGAGTGGATTAATGTTTGTGCTTAGACTTTAATTAGGAACACTTTTTTTTTTTTTCATTTCAAAACATTATTTTTGGACCCATGAATTTTTAATACCCTCCAACCTAGAACTAAATTTTCTGCAAGTTCTAGGAGTATTATCCAGTGTTCTTATTGAGTAAATGGCTACAAATATTTTACCTCCCAGCCATTAAGTGATATTCAGCTTTGATAACTGAATTCCAAAACAGCAAACTATACGAAAGAAGACTTTTCTATCTCTTTAGGTTATCACTGCCAGCAGATAATGCCTCAGAACTTTTAAAGGCAGCCTTCTTAGCAGCCTTCAAAGCAATTACATGGACATGGGGTATGAAATATACTTTCTCATCTGGAGGGGAGAGTAAAACAGAAAAATCATGTCAAATGATAAATGTGTGCTCTTTTAAAGAAACCAAAGATAATCTTCAGGGGAGTCCAAAAATGAATTAAGAGACAGGACCCAATAATAATAATAGAGTCTAGTGTAAAGCCCAGGTGAACAGTAACGTTTTGTACAGTTTGTTGCAAGAAGAGTCTCAAGAATATCTGACTGACATTTCTGAAGCTTGCTGGACTGGATGTAAATTACTTTAAACACTGATAGTTGCTTGCAATATTAGCTTCAAATTCTTCAGTGTTTCTTAAATCCCATATACAGAGTTGTAAGTGAATCAGTCCTTGAAAAGTAAGGACAGGGTATACCTTGCTATCAGTCAGCCCCAAATGTTCAAAAGCAAACTAAACACACTCACTCTTTGTTAACTAAAGAAGATAAGGCACACAAACATGAAGCCATTATCTGCCTTTAAAAATGAATCTCCATCTCAGTAGCAAAGATGCATAGTCTTGTAGCATCATTCATATAGAAGTGGGTTGGTTTGGTTGCTCTATTAGCAATGAATAAATATTTCACATATCAGTCTCTGCCCACATGAGCTTATTGTCTTGGTAATTACCTGCAAAATTATTCAAATAAAAATAAGCAACATCACCACTTCAGGACTGCCAATTAGCCTATCTGAAGAAGTGACCTTGAACATGAGCAGATTTGTGTTATGTGCCTGCAATATATTTTTATAGAAGGAGAATGCTGCTTGAATTTCAAGAGACTACACAAACAGCACAGAAAATTCAGTATCAGGAACCTATGAAGAAAAAAGCATATTTTTCCACTTCAGATTCAGATCTCACTATTAGTGTTTAACTACTCAATATCTGATCAAGCTTTCAAAGAAACTTTTAAAGAGGACTTCCACCTCAATTTTTTTTCTATTTTTGAAAGAAATTGGCGAGCAGTGAAGCATTTCTAATATATTTTGCCTATATACTCATCTAAATTGTTTCCAGAATTTCACACAACATCTTCATTATGTGCTTTTGACAACTAAATCTCTGCATCTTTATGAATTTTTATTTAATATCTGTGAATGATGACTGAATAGTATTCAACCATCACTCAAAAAGACTATTTAAATGTGATATTCTCACACTCTGGAAGCCTTCTGCATATTCCTAGTCTTCTAGTCAGTAAAAATAACAAATACCAAGAAGCTGAATTCCAGAGAGTGTATCTGCTTTCAAAGAGAAATGAGATGATAAAAAAAAAATAAGAGCTACAAAAAGAGAAGGTATCCAGAAATTTATATTTACTTTTCAGATACTGTCCAGCTACACAGAATTATGTGAATGCCTGCACTGCCTCAGAAGTACCACCAGGCTCTTTCCCTCTCCATCCTTCAAGTTTATTCTCAGAACAGCCAAGGACCCTCTTATAATTTTTATTGCAGTGTTTATACTTCCACCGTTTTCAAAAACAAGCATATTTCTAGCACCAGGAAAGAAACATTTTTTTTTTCATTTTCATGGTAGATTGTCATCCTTCTAATACAGCTGCTTTCCAAATATCTGCACTTGTGCATCATTTCTATCATTGTAACGGAGTCATTTTTGACAGTATTTGTAGTTTATCTCCAAGCATATTATGGTTACAGTCAGAAAGGGGCTGTCTACATGGTCTGCTAGGTCTTTCCCTAATAATTCTTTCTGATCTTCACCAAAGTACTGAGCTGATATTCGCCTCATATTTATAGCATATTACTAGATTTGGCTCTCCTTGTGTTACACATTTCTATATTGAAGTATCTTTTTAACCCTTTCATTTATACAAATACACTTATTTATTGTTTAATTAAAAATTATCTATAACAGATATTACTCATAATTAGCTCTAAATAATTTGCTTCTTGCTAAGAGTTATGTCAGAGAAGACATCTTAATTATGCAATTAAAGATTAAATCCATTTAGAAGGTCACTCCTATTTCAAAATTTTGGGGTTACCCATTTTACTGGTTTAGGCTGAGACAGGTAATTTTTTTCACAGCAGCCTGTATGATTCAGTGGTTTCTACTGAATTGGTGGCCAAAACAGCATTAATAACACAGGCATGTTCCAGCCATTGCTGAGCAGGCTTTCCACAGCATCCAGGTATTTTCCTTCTCACTCTGCCCCTTCCAGTGAGCAGGCTGGGCTTTGAAAGGACGCAGCCAGGACAGCTGACCTGAGCACCACACAGGGCCATGCTCAACAACAAAAAGAGGTGGGGAAAAGCGTTTCCAAAATTGTCATTGCATGGGGACTGGTTGAACATTAATCTCCTGGAGGTAATTTCTTCTGCATCACTTGCTTTACCCCTTTCTTCTTTCACTTTTAAAATCATCCTAATCTCAATCTGAGAGTTTTCTCGCTTTTGCCTTTTCTATAATCTCCACTGAAGTACCAGGAGATGTGCAGTCTTGTGGTGCTTTGCTGCCTGCTTGAGTTAGCCCACCACACCCATGAAACCACTTCTAATGTAAAATTGTGTTTGTTTAGGAACTGTGACCTATTTAGGACCTGTACCAGCAAAATAACTCTTATTTTTTAAATTATGTTATACTGTCCTCTACTTAATAGGACGTTCATTAACTGTACCTCCTGCTGAAGTTCTTCCCACCGACTGTTGAACCTCTCAAGTTTCTCATTGATCAATTCATCCATGATCCCACCATCGGTCAAAGTCTGAGCCAGCTCCCGAATCTGGTTGCGATTATCTTCTGGATGTCTCATTAAACGCTCCAAAGACTGAAGACAGTCAAAAAAATAAGTTTATTTTTCCTTTTTGTAAGTAAGTTCTACAAAGCAATCCCTATTTACCTTAAAAATATAAGAAAGAAATTTCAAATTTCATATACAATGAAATTCTATACAAAGTAGAGAAAAAAAGACTAAATGCCAACTAATGTTCTGTACTACATATTACAAAGCACAAGGATTTTTCATATAGCAATAAATTTAATGCTTAAAGATGTGGACTATGCCTAAGGAGTTCAGTAAGAGAACTTGTACCTTAATATAAAATCACTAGTATCTAAATGGATGAAATTCAACAGCAAAAAGGGATTATCAATGCAGTATTTTGTATTTTGATGCACCACAAGCATTATTTAATTTCTACTAATTTTAAAGGCTCCGTGAATAAAAATTAAAGAGCAATAAACAAAGTTCCACTATTATGACAAAAACTTGTCCTCTCTGAAGCCTTCAACATTTTTTTGACTGGCTGAAGTGAGAGTTTTAGTTTTTTTAAGAATGTTTATTTTAGCATTACCAAAACTGTATATAAAACCCAGCACAAGACATTTAATTATTGTTTGATTTAAGTGGATCTGAATTCAATTCCTCATTCGTTAACTCTAGTAAGAAATTAGGACTTTTGAAATATTCTGCACCTTGTTCACGTGTAATGTGAGTTCATAGTTTGTTTAGAATGACATGAAATTACAATTTACCAACACATATGACTGAGTTATTATTTAAGTCAGCACTTACATCTAAAGACTCAGAAATCTCTTCTGCACCTCCCTGGACATTTTCAGTTGCTTTGAGTTTCAGTTCAATCTCATTCAACCATTTATTTTCTGCATCCAAATATGACAATAATTCACGCCAACATGCCCATACCTCCTGATGAAGAAAGGGTTTATTTAGATTGAAAATTGCACAGAAAATTTTCACTCATAAAAATACTGAAAACACTCATGCCTCTGCCCCAAAGCAGCATGGTTGATATCTGAAGCTAATGGGACCATATGATTTTATTTGCCAGCACCCATCTGATCCAAATTAATATATAACAGAAGAAAACCGTCATTTTGATTAAACAGTGCAAAACCACAGAAAATAACATGAAAAAGTGAACTCTTCTGCAAAACTCAACTTGAATCTTCATTTTCATGTACTATCCACTTTATATGTTTTCTGTTAAGTTTTCTTATATAAATATAAAAGAGAGCAGAAACTTTAAAGACCCATGTTAGAAATTTATGTCTCTATTATAAAAATACACTTAGATTCCTTATATATTCTATATTTTAATTGCTTAAATCACAGGTTCATAAAACACTAGCTTTTAAGAATTCAGACTAAAATCTCTATGGAAATTAATTCTAAACCACATTTAGTGCAATTTATAGACCTTTTAAGTGCTAGAGTACTAAACATAATATTGTGAAATGTTCTTATTCTCCTGAAATTAAATTATTGTCTAATATTTTATTTATACAGTGCCTGAAGATACTTAAATAAGCAGATAAAAATGGCACTTTATACACAAACAAAACATTTAAATGTTCCAAAATATTTTTTTTTTGTTAGCACAAGTTAAAATAATGTTATTGAAATGCATTACACTCTTGGCAGATCAAGCTCCCCAGAATGCAATTCATCTCACCAAACTTTGCTCACACCAAATAAGGGGTTAGAGGGACATTAACATGCAACAACACATCCTCAATGATCAGGCTAAATGCAGATTACCAGTTTAGACTACATCCCTAATTTTCCACAGTGAAATTTAGACAAGATAAATTCTACTCTGGTGCATTATTGTCCTGTATGAGGTTAGCTCTTGCAAATTATTCACCACCAAAATTTAGCTCTTGCAACATTAACAACAAAAGAAGAGACCTAATTCATTGTTACTACTGTATAATATAAAAATAGTCCCATGGCAAGAATCTGCAATGGAGTTGGCCAAAATGGCAGGGTCAACTCAAAAGGCATGGGAAATATTCAGTTTGCCAGCAGAGCAAGTGCTGTTCCCATGCTGAGATAACACCACCTGACCAGCTCCAGGGCCACCCAGTCAAAACCCTTAGCCATGGAAAAGAGAAGCCAAGAGGAGCTGATGAAGAGAACACCACAGGGCTGCTACAAAGCCAGATTTCTGGCTTGATCTCAGAAGGGATAAGAAGCTTGAGCAGCCATTGCAGTCTCTGACCTAAGAGTTGTGTCTCAGTCTTCTCCTGCAATACAACTCTCCAGCAGATATGATCTTGAAATAACTTTGTGTGTAGCTCATAACATGGGGTATTTGGTATATGGCTCATAAAGCAAGGATAGCCTTGGGTTACCTACAATTCTATGATAGTACAGCTGTGCTCTCCACCTTACTTCTTGCAGTTAGAAGGGCTATAAATACAAGTCTGACAAGATATCAAACCTCCAAAGTCTTCCACTTTCCATTCAGCCTGCTGCAGAGTTGCTGGTAGCTGGTAATTAGGACATCAAGCTCCTTTTTCAAAGCCTCGTGAGCTGCAGGTGGAGCCTTTGCTATAAAGTTATTCACGGAATCTGTAATAAGCTTCACTTTCACTTCTTTCTGCAGGGCTTCCTCCTTTGCTCTCTGGAAAGGAGAAAAAGAGAAGTTCTAGTCCTGATTTAAGAAGGGAGGTTATTTCTAGTAACTGTCAGAATTCTCTGACAGAATTCTAGATGGAGAAAGAAAACACAAACAACAAAACAAAATACAACTGGAGACATTCAATTCCCAGACTTTCTGAAATAATCTTGAATGCATCCAAAAAACTTTTGTTTCATTTGTTGCCAATACACAATACAATTTAGCATCTCACAACCATCTAGCATTCTGGAGCTCTCAGACTAATGGAACCTTTCAGTACTTTTTTTTTTCCTCCCAGAAGTGCTCCAAGCACCTTTAGCATCATAACTTATGAACCACAAATGATCAAAAAAAAAAATCTGTTGTGTTATAAAGTCATGTATCCAGATTTAATGGTAAAATCACAAGAATGGCAAAAAAAAAAAAAAAAAAGAAAAAAGATACCCATTTCCTCTGAGTGCTTTCCGGTGTCTATGACTGGAATCATATCACAACTGGAAACAGTGATGTTATAAAAAGTGTCATCTGTGCCTACAGGCCTTCACAGGAATTTACAATGAGAATTCCCTGCCCAGAAAACATCAAATCAAAACCATATTCCTGACAATATTTTTTTCCCTCTCTGGGTCTGTAAGTCCATGAATCAGAATAATTGTGATCAGGCTGCCATTGCTAAAGGAAGTTTACAAGGTTGCTCTTGACTTTCCTCTTCTTTAGCTGTGGGAAGAAATGGGCTGTAGAATGAACACAGAATTCTGATCCAGATTTTCAATGTTGTGACATCATGACAAATGATCTGGTTATTTCCTAGGTCAAGGTGCCACAGTCTGAATATGCCTGTACTTCATCTGGGTGCAGAATATCTACTAGGAATCTATAATGGTGATTGTATATAAAACTATGCACTTCATCTGTTTCAATATGCAGTGCAATGTATGAAATTGAGTTTTGCTATTTAGTTACTAAAAAAGAACTGTATCTTTAAAGCAGATATTTACTCTTGATATTTGTCTCATTTACAAATGAGTTGTTCCATAAATTTCCTTTTATTATTTGTATTCTGACTGGCAGCAAATTATGTGTCAGTAAATAAAGAGATCATCAGTTGCATGGTCTGAAACTCTCAAATACTGGAAAAAACATGGAAAATTAACAGCTTGAAAACAAAGTGTTCAATAGATTGCCAAAGCTTTATATATCATGACAATCAAGTTATAATCTGGCTTCCTGAATAGCACAAGCTAAACAATTCACCTCTAATAAGAATTAAGCCCACATCCAGTGGCTTAGCAAGAGTGTATTTAAGCATGTATCACAAATTAGTTGTTTTGTCCAAAGGTCATGTTCATCCCACATGAAGGAAACATTATTAATTGAGATAAAAAAATGCTGTTTCTATATTCCTATATTAAACACATAATATTCATACATAGCACACACCAAGACGCATCCTAACATCTTAAATTTTTTCTGCTCATTCTAATGCAAAGAGATGACATAAAACTGATTTCACTCTACTGCTGCTAACACTCAAATTTTATGAATTATTCCTTAATTAAAAGAATGTTGAAACTACATCCAAATCAATATCCAATAAAGCAAACAGGAAAAAAAAAATGTAGTGTTGAAGAATATCAATTTTCTTCTAGTATATTGCAAATAGAAATTACTTCAAGCCACCTAGATCTGAAAAGGTATTTTCCTAAAAGAAGAGTAGACTTTCTTTACAATGGAAGCTTCAAAAATACATTTGAACACAGCTCAAGGAACTAGTTTATATTTTACCTTCAGTTCCTCAACAGCTTTCTGTAACTCATCAGGTGTTTTATACTCAAAATCTCTTTCCAGATATTCTTCCTCAGCTTGTGTTATCCACTCGTGCATCTCTGACAAATCCTTTCTGAGACTCACAGTCTTATCCAAACCACCTTTTAACGCAGCCTTCTTAGCATAGGCCTTTAAGAAAGAAAAGATTACATAGTACTTGGAGCAAAGCTACTGTACAAACTTGAAAACGTTTTAGCCTGAAAAGAATCAAATTAAATCCTACAATAATAAAATTGTTGTTATTAGGCAGATGTTAACTAGTAATTAGGTAGATAATAATAACAAACAATCAAAAAAGTACTACATTTGTATACATCCTTTTTTTAGCAAATCATGGCCCTGCAGAACGAGTGCTGTAATGATACTAGAACCAGAATCTGCACCATATGCTGAGGTGATCAGAAAACAACTGTGGAAAAGAACATCTCCCAGGGATTAGCTTCTGTGAAATGTAGAAAGAATAACTACAGGAGATTTTGAAAGCACATTCAAGGATGAAACCAAATGCTCTTGAACTATAAAGTCAGATGGCCTTTAACTTGTTCAAATGCAACTCACTAGAGAATAAAGCAATATGCATATATTTCTTCTGCTGATTAAGTAATTTAAGAATGTCTCCAAAAGGTGAATACCCTACAAATAAGTAAGGAAAAAAGTCCAACCTCCTAGTGGAAGAAACTATTTATCTAAAAGGGAAAAATGTTACTACTAAATCACTTGCCAGTCACTAAGTGGGCGTCATATAATTATATTACCCAGCTCACATACAGAACTAGAACTTGATATTAATTTAGATCACCTCCATCCCAAACCATTCTCTGATTCTATCCATTGTGCATTAAATTATCATTATTGTCCCTGATTGTGCATTTATCGTCTTTCAATAGTATTAAGAAGTTTGCATCCAAAAATAGTAAGTTGCACTGGTGCCATTTCTCAGAATTGGTCTTGCAGAGCTTATTTCTACAGTATTCTGCTCTGTAGTGCTGCTTCAGTAAACTTTATTTTTAGCAATATCAGGAGAATTTTTCTTCATATTTGGTCTCCATTTCTGACATTTATTGATTTGTTACTCATCCTTGAGGACTGGCTGTTAAACATAAATGCTGTTCTACATAAATGTTGTTTTACAGAACAAAATAGAGCAACAAGCAGTGAGTATAAAAGCAGAATTGTATGTTGCTCTGCAAAATTATCTCTTCCTCAGTCCCAGCACAAGAAGAGAAGGTAATCTCCTATCACCTGAAAAGAGTATCTGAATTGCCAATGACAACTGCCAGCTCTCACAGTCATATTAATTGCATGTATATCAACCCAAGCTGACTTTTCCAAATCTTCTCAAGAAACCTCTACAAACCAATTGATTTTTGTAATTATTATTCATGTATTTTAATAGCTATTGCTGAAGACATTGAGTTAGAAATGCCCACTGAGATAAAATAATTTGTGCCTTGTGTTGAATGAAACAGATTATTACAGACAGATTTTCAAGGAAGTCAGAACAGAACAGTGACAGACTACTATACTTGTAAGGTAATACTTCGAATTTCTGTGAAAGAAGTGCCAAGGTATCCAGTTTATTAATATCACAAAGAAAAAAAAAAGGAATTAACTTCTCCATGGTAGTGAAAGGGGAAAGAATACAAAACCGGATCAATAAAATGTCTTACAGATTTCAAAGAACAATTTTTTATGTTTATCAAAAAATATAGAGAGGCTATTTTTCACATGTTAAGTGAATAATAAAAATTTAAGAACATATTATACCTCATTAAAAGGTAACACTTTTACTTTCATGAAAATATACATTAAAAAGGTACACAACAGAAAAGGGCAAGTAGGAAAAATTTAAAGGTAATACAACATGAATTGTCATAAAGAATAAGAATCCAAATGCCATCAGTGAAATAAGAGTAATTTTTAGCTTCCTTACTCTGTAAAATGATTTATTAATAATGCCTTTAACTAAAATAAAAGAACTGTCCTTTCCTGTTATGTCTCATTCTTTCAAATCTGTGTGACTACTGGAGAATAATTTATACACATGCATATGTGCACATACTCTTAATTCTGAGTTATTCAATTATGAACCCTTCACTGCCTTAATGTCTTTTTTCATCCAGAGTAATGACATGCAATTTGAACAATGTACAAGAAAACATAAAACTAAGTACAGAACTTGATTGTTTTGGCAGATGCCTAAACAAAACCTTCAGAAATCTAGTTTATCAGAAGCCATAAATCTTACTTCTGTTAGACCTAATATATTAGTATGCATCTTTGTTGTAAAAATAGGAAGGTATTGTGTTATAAATAAATATACTTTACATATACTGCTACAGGCTAAATTGCACTCTGTAAAATATTAGTTGAATTAATACCTCTACATTCAGTTTCATTTGCATATGAATAGAAGGACAAATTCTGCCAATGAAAACCCTGATGGTTAATTTAAAAAGAACCAGTCACAGCAGGAGACTTGGTACCTGTTGGCAAATGTGGTCCCACTGAGCATTGAGATCCTTTAGCTCTGCCTCTATTCTGGAAGCAAATTCTGGCTCTGCTTCACTCTTCATTTTCTTCCCAATCTCATTAACGCTGTTCAAACTGGGCTGGATTGTCTGGATATCATTTACTAAAGCCTAAAGGAAGAGCAGAAGTTTATGCAAGCAGAATTCACACAAAGTTTCAGATATGATATCCCTATGAAAATGTGTCTGCATGAGATTCTGACTTGTCTGGGGTCCAGATCTCCAGTAAAATGAGTAAAAACAGACTTATTTATGAGAAGAAATTAAAAAGGAATGAGCAGCTGTAATGTGGCAAGCTGTTGTTTACCAAATAAAATAATGTAATTTTTAAGTGTTATGTATGCACTATAAATATATACATATATAATGTGTAAATGTATCTCTTAAAATGCTTCCCTGCTATTGATTGAAGGCATGAGAAATACCTAGATCTCTTATTCACATTTCCAAAAGAATATTCCATTATAATGGTGAAAAATAACGATAATTCTTATTTAAATAATGGCTAAGAGAAAATATGAGAGAACTTGCAGTTCTGTAAGATCACTCTGTATGTAGCATTTCATAATATTTACACATCCTTCCAGAAAATTTACAGAACTTGTAAATTCCACTGAGCATATAGACAGGGGCCATCACAGATTACAAGATTCACTGCACTTACACACTCTGCTGGGACATGAAGAATTTGTAAACCCTGTGATGGAAGTACCAATACTTCATGATGCTTTAAAACTCTGCTGGGATACCATCCTGGAACTTGTAAGTTTAGTGACAAAGAATGGATATAACTCACAATACCTGCAAGTTCTTTTTGTACAATCAGAAAAGTTTATAAATCACATGATTAACAGATACAGAAAAAAAAAAATGGCACAGATTATACAGATTTTTTAAAAAAATGCAACACACAGAGGCTCAACAAAGTAAATAAACAGTTGACTTTAGAGACTAATTACATATTATTTCCTGTATTTAAAAAAAAAAGTCACTTTAATACCTGCCTCCTTCTGGTATTAAAGTTTCCTTGTTATAACTGAATTTTCCTACAAACCCAGGACATGAGAATGGTTTGAATACACTGCAGAAGGCAATCCTCTTTCTACATGAATTTATTTTTAGGAATAGTAATAATTTGTGTAACTTCTGTATAAATTCAGCTCATAGAGAAGAATTGAGTAACTGCCAAGCAGGCAGGTAATACTCACTGTACATTGCTCAAGTTGCTTTTCCAGTGCTTCTGAGTCTCCAAGGGCAGGCCACTCTTCCTTCAGAAAAACATCCACTTCAGCCATCCACTTCTTCAGTGTTCTAGTGTCATTCTGTGTATTAAAAAGACATTTCATTTCATCACACAAAACCTGACTGGCAAGAGTGCAATTCGTCCTGACACTACAACCAAAACACATTGCAATGTAATTTCAACATTATTGAGCTGTCTGAAAATACAAACACAGCAAACAAGTAAAACCAATTTTACCTGGGTCTGTCATCAACACTTTAACCTGTACTTTGACCATTTCTGACCAAGTTTAATGTGTCTATGAGCAGACAACCTTATGGCTCTCAAATTTATGCCTTCTAGATATCATTTGTGTTTAGATACTGCATGCTTGTTCATTGTTTCATTCTACGGCTTCAGATTACTCATAGTTGGCATTTAATTTGGGCTCACCCATCAAATGTTCTGTGCTTTCATTTAAACTTCAGACTCCTTTTGGAAGTTATATGCCCTAGTGACTATATTTCTAACAGAACACAGCACAGAAAAACACCCTTACTATTCAGAATGAAAAAAGCCAATGTAACTGAAGGAAATTCACTTCAGAAACTAAAATCATATGATGAGTCAATGAGTCATTTCAGAGTCTCTCAGTTACTGTTTCTACTACTAAAAAAGGAATATTATTTCCATAGCCTTTATTTAACTCTTGCAGTTAACAAACAAATCTTGACCTCAAATACTTGAAAAGAGGGAATGCTACCAGTCCTGGAAACATTACATAGGTAATCTAATAACTTGAAAAGCAGAATGAAATTTAAAAATACCACTTAAAATTACCTTAAAATGCAATATTTGATAATCAGATACACATATTAAAATAAAACACATATTTGGCAAAAACTTTAGAAGTAAATTATAATGCATTTTTTCATCAAACTGTTTTCATCACCAATGAAATACATATCAATATTACATGCTGAATGTAAAGTTGAATTAAAGCACAAAAAAGGATGCTAGAATAGAGATTGCATCCTAAAATGTATACAAATGTGCCTTAGTAACTATTATGAGTAACCAAAGGAACATTTCCCTAATGTGACTGATATACTTTAAAAAAACCAGGCTATCATGGAAAATGAACTGAATTAATAAAATTAATCATACAAAAATTGTCAGTATACTCCAGAATGGCAATTACCAAAACACTGTTGAAATATCTACTGTGCATTCCATTATCCAACAGTAAAAATAGTTCAGAATCATATTTCATGATGAAACTTTAATACCTTTACAAGAATACTTTTAGTTCATTAATGTGGTAAAATATTTATCTGGTGGGATTTTCTTAAAAAGAAATTAGTCTCCTGCTACCAATGAAGATCAAATGTATGACTCACATTTTTAATCAGATTGTAAATGCATTTTGTTTATGAACACTGATTTCATCATATGCCACACTGATGCATTCCATAAATTACAGCAGCTAAAACAATAATCTGGATGAGAAGTCATTCAAGAAGTTCAAAAGACAATAACTTTTATATTAGATGTGTACCAGAGGGCTTTCAGCAATAAATATAAAGGGTAAAATTTGTGTGCATCAAGAGCTCACGCTGCTTTAAATGCTTTACATGAGCATGGTCATGATGCTCAGGACCTTTCTAAGACCAGTGGGAAAAGCTCTGAATTTGGCGAAGGGGTGGGGGTGAAGATGGGAGGCAGAGGGGAGAAAAAAGACAAAAGTTTGAATTTCTTAAGCAAAGTGCCCTGCTTTTTTAATGTGTTTTGGGAGTAGGGTAGCATCTGTGAGGAGAGGACAGGTGCTGTTCTGTGTTGAACATAGACAGTTCCAGCTTCCCTCTGTGGAATCACCACAGGACAGGGCTGATGCAGTGGTCAGCTAGAGATGCTCAGTGGCAATGTAGTTAAAAAAGGACAAAAATGTTAGACAGACAGAGGATGAGAGGAAAAAAGTGAGAAACAGCCCTGCAAAATGTGAGAAGCAGCTTTACAGACACCCAGGTGAGGTTCCAATGCTGCCCTTCTAAATACCTGAAATACACTTCTGCTTTCTGGAAAGTGCTGACAAGATACTACTATATTACAGGTGACTTTAATTATGTAAGTGAATTCATTAAAGTCAATACGGTACAGCTACTGCAGATGCATGAATAAGTGCTTCAGCTACATTGAAAAAGAAGTAGAGGAACATTATTTCCAATTTTTAATTAAATTAGAGCTTTTTGCTAATGAAACAACATAATCAGAAAGAACCACAAAATCAGAATTCAAAGTAAAATCTCCACTCATCAGAATCGTGCAGAAATTTAACACACATTTCTGGTCACGTTTTGATCTCTCACTTTGGTGTTAATTCCTGCAAGCACCTAAATGTGTTCTGCCTTAGTCCCACAGCAACAAGCCACCAGGCATAAGCAGAGGCAGAAAAAGTGTGATGCACCTGGAATCTCTGGAGTTTGGTCATGCGCTCCTCCAGCTTCTGGCACTGCTCCGCCAGCTGTGCCGAGAGCTTCTTCCAGCGGCCCAGGACCACCTCCAGCTCGGAGCGGTAGCTCTGGCTGACCTCTGCAGGGCCTTTCCTGGACAGCTCTTCCACAGTCGTGCTGAGATAGGTCAGCCCTTTCTGCTGCTCTTGCAGAGAACTTTGTAGAGCCTGTGAATAAGAAGCGAGTAGAATTCACGTGCCAGGCAATTCTCTTCGTTTCACAAACACGGGCAGCACACAGAGGTCACCTTTGCTAAAACATGCAATGGCATAATTTACTGAGCAATTTGAATTGTTTTTCTCATACAATGTAGAAAGCTTTCTTAGTTGAATTGAGAATATATATATTATATATATATAATTTATCTATTATACTTGTTAATAGATGTGGTCTACATGCATTTCATTAATTTGAGATAGGAATTTGCAATGGCCCTGATAATGACACTTTCAAAAGAATCAGAGAAAAGAACCAGAACATGGAGAAAAAAAGAAACTTAGATAACTGAATCTGTAATACAACGTTTTTTATAACTTCTTAAAACTTTTGTAATTCTCAGCCCAAATTTACTTAATCTATTTTTTTCTATATTCTAAGTTTTATTTCTGAATAAGCATCAAACAATATGCTCATTAGGCATCTGAGAGTAGAAACTCAGTCAGACATTGAGATACAGGGAAGGTTTGTAGCCACTGGCAAAATTTGTTCCACATTTGTCTACTTGTAAATTTGACAAGAAACCTGTCAAAAGACTGTGCTGCATTTTTCAAATCAGAATCGTTTTCATGTCAGCACTCGAAAATGAAATTTCCGAAATCTATGTTTTACTACCAGAACTATCATCAAAGGAATATTTTATGTACCATAAGGACAAACTAGGACTTTTCCTTAACATTTTCAATATCTTATAAAATTGCTTTCAATAGTGAGCACCATTTTAAATTCCTTAGCTTCAGGAATCACTATAAGCAAGAAACCACCATATCCTGAAGCCCTGGAAACCAAAATGAGAATTATTTACTCAAGATCCACAGGCTTCAGCAGATTCATGTACCAAACTAGAGTTCTATTCTAAACTTCTCATTTGAGACATTTTTGCTCACAGCTTGATCACTCACCTTGAACTCCCTGAGTCTCTGCTCCATGGTTTCATATTCAGCAATTGCAACCTGAGGCATGGAGAGTTTAGTTTCTGACTGCTGCATCCACATAAGTATAGTGTTCATTGTCTCCTTGTAGTGTGCAGGAGGCAAACTGTCAGAAACTATATTCAATGGGGAAAAAAAAAAGGGAAGGAAATAAAAGAAGGAAGAAGGAAATAAAACAATTTTTTGCTTCACTATTCAGTTTGCTGACAGAAGACCCTTGGTAAAAGACCAAGCCTTATTGAAGTCTACAGCTCTTTTGCAAGACATTGCAACAGGCCCAGTGTTTATCAGAACTATAAAAATATATGTTTGAAAAACAAACATATTCCTTCTAATGTTTGAGATATCTCTACCATTTTATGAGTTGTGTGCCATTTGACTCTGTTATTATAGGTCAGAAGACGACTTATATGGCCAACACAACTATTTTAAATACGTGTGTTCAGAGATCAACAGACAAATCATTGTACTTAACCTACAATATAATTTCTGAAATGTCTTAAGAACAAAGTTTATGTGTTCAATGTTTCTGTTCAAGCAAAATGTTCCATTTAAGGCATCTGTTAAAAGCTTAAAAAATTAATCTTCCTTCTACAATAAAGTTGAATTTTATTGAACTGTGCTTATTGTGTCAATATTACAGCTACTGCAAATAGACAACATCTGGCACACACATAAGCAACTCATTAGCAGAAACATTCCCTCTGCCATCAACAACAGTTGCCTCTATGCTCACTGAAAAATCTGTAGACAAATAGCACGGCTGGTTGGAACTGAAACATTTCCAACTTGTCCATAATAATGAAGAATATAAAAGCTAAAAAAAAGTTGCACCCATTTGTATCTCCTATTTCCTCCTCAATAGTCTCTGGTGTTTCAAAAATAAATGTACAGAAAAATAATAAAGCTGTCAAAAAGTAGTTTTGACAAAAAATACAGTTAAAATTTTTAAGTGCAAGCTTGCTTACATCATACAGCAGTGCTTGGCAGAATGCACCTCAGATTTTAATCTAATTTTTTAGTTGATCAACAGAATGCTACATGTAAAAAACCTTATATTTACAGTCAGATATCATAACAATTTCCTAAAATCAGACAATCCCTCTTGTGAAGAATGCACATTGTATGGCAAAATTTTCTCATAAAAGCCTTGCCATTTATTAAATCTGGGGATTTACAAAAGATAGAACTTGGTACCAGGAAAGACAAGAATTTCTTCCCTTATGAGGTATTTTTGACTCACAGAAATCTATAGTAATATATCCTTGGAAATACAAACGCAAACATTTTCCATCTCATCCAGCAACATCTGAAACATTTTCTTTGCTTAGTGAAATTTGTATTGTCTTTGGCTCATTTTATCCAAACTTCTACTTTACAATAGAGCATACATTTAAACTCTACACTCAAAACAAATGGAGATATAATTTGAGCAGCTCAGATATGTTAAAGAATTATACAACTCTTAACCGCAGCTTTATTTAGAAGTATGAAATTGAGTTCCTGTCATCCGGTCATCCTGAAATGATGACCTGTCAATCATTTCTCCCTTTAAATGAAAAAAACATCTTAAGACTAATGTATAACTTCAAGCATTTAAGTAAAAGAACAGGTATTTTTGGTAGTACTGGAGTACCTCAGAACAGTTGAAAACTGCTATAGCAAACTCCACCAGAGTGCATCAAACTCTAATCCTGTAACTTTGCCAATAATATTAAAATTTTAAAACCATCCAAACATTGCAAGACATTTCATTCAATTGAAATGAGTTATGCTTCCTACTATTGGATGGACTAAATAAGAATTCAATGGGATGACAAATGTTGATTTAATCAAATTAATGTCTTTGCAATTTGGTTATTAAATATTAATTTAAGAAAGCATTGTTAAATTGAGTGTAACCATAGTTTTCCCATTTCACGTTTCCAGATTACTACAAAGTAGCAATAATGAAACACTTTTTGATTCTTTAAGACAGACAATGTGTCAGCATTTTCATCCACAAGGAAGCAGATTAACTTTTAGGATGGCACTGAAGAGCCTTTATTATTTTAGCAGGACATGATGGCAATGGTGAGAATTCAGTCAAGCTCCCACAGTGGGATTCACATTACCCAGTTATAACTGTCTAAATAATCTAACTCATTTATGGCCTCTCTGTGGGCAATATGAATCTCTAAATTCCCCATGGTAATAATATAAACCCACAGTCAAGACCTGTTTCTTTTTATCTTAAAATTTGCTTTGTGACAATAATATTTATGGACTAAAGTCCACACAGTAAGCAAATCTCACTAATATGGATTCTGCTGTGTTATCAAAAAAAAAAAAAGAATTGGCAATGAGAAAGATCTAGTATGTCCTCAATATGGGCCTAGTTTAGATATAGCAAAACTAGGTCCATGGCAGAACTGTAACAAAATATCACAGACAGAAATCACAAAAGTGTTATTGTGAAATATCAGAATATGGTTCCCATGCCAGAGGGGAAAAATATGTTCGTATTAATCTATTCCACTTGTAGGGAATGCATTTTTGTGTGACTGACATTGTAAGCCTTGAGAGCTGACAGGCAAATGCATTTGCACTTGCATATTTCTTTTAGAGAAAGTCCATACGTGTGGAAACAAAATGTTTAAATAGCTAGTTAGGATTTATTTCTAATAAACAGAACTATCTAAATATGTGAAAATAGCTTTACAAGTAAGTAAAATACTTTGTTTGTTTTTCCTCACTGCTTCCTTGGTTTTTGTGACCAGATTTTTCAGTCAAAAATATTTTCCCAAGTCAGAAATTAAATGAGAATATTATTATCTCAACACTGATCAAATCCCACTGGATAGGTTGCAATGTGTTTCTCCTGCAGTCATTACAAATCCCACTGTTCATCACACCATTGTGAAAGACAATAAATATAATCTATGGGACCATTTTAGTAAAGACTTATTCCCTGAAATAAATCAACAAGATTGAACTTCATTTATTTCCAATAAAAATCTCTTCAGTAGTAAAACCAGGCTGATGTTTTCACAAATTTGTTTTACTTATTTTATAATACAAATACTTGAACCAATTCATCAATAGGTCTTTATTAATAAAAGCTGTGATTTCCTTATCCTATATTTTTAACCAGAAAGTCTCATAAGGAATCCTGTGTAATACTTGATCAATGTTATGCAAGTGATTTAAGACCTCCAATTCTCTTTGTTGAAAAGCTCATGAAAGAAACAGAAGGGAATAAAAGAATCACAGTGTGGTTTGGGTTGGAAGGAACCTTGAAGATCATCTAGTTCCAGCCCCCATCATGGGCAGGGACACCCACTAGATCAGGCTGCTCAAGTCCCATCCAACCTGGCTTTGAACACTTCCAGGGAAGCCCTTCTCCAGTTCTACAGGACCTTTTGCAACAGTAAATATATTTTAAAGACACAATTATTTTTTAGGTGGGTTTGTTTTTCATCCATAAAAATATTCATTTTTACCATTGAGGAAAAGGACAAAATCACCTGCAGAGGAGAGGACATTATCTCATACACATTCATTTCACAGGCTGCTTTGTCCTTTTGATCTTGATTTACATAAAAAATAATTACTGGAGGAAATGGATGGGGTGAAAAAAAAGAAAAGAAATTGCTTGCATCCTACTTATTAAAACAATAAATTCTCACACACATCTGAACTGTATCTTCAGCTTGAAAGACACATTTAAAGAAGGTTAAGCAAACTTTATCTCTCAAAATCAAAGAGCAATGAATATTTTTACTAATAAATCATAGTTCAGGTCTTAAAGAAAACTTTTAGTTATGAAGTTTTCAAGATACTTGCCTAAGATACTTGTCTAAATTTTTCCTTCCTCAAGTATAGAATGATTTGTGAAAGACTATTTTATGTATCATTACAATTTCACTGCCACTTATAACCCATTTCCAATGCACTTAAAGCATCAAAATAAGTTAGCAGTTCAAAGTTTTAACCAAAGCAGAATAATTGCAGACAAACTCTAAATGGTCATTATACTGTTACAGTCAGTGTAGTTTATTATCTTATAAAATTCTGCCAAGTTTGAATTGCATGAGCGCTATGTAATCCAACACTCTGAGATATTGTATTTATGGATTAGAGAGAATAATAATTTGCATGTGAAATAATTTTAAACATGGCATGGGTAAATAAAAAGTCTAAAGAATCTTTACTAGATGCAGAAGGCAAAAGCTTTCTAAAGTACTTCCTGAAATAAACAGAAGAAACATCATTTGAATGTAGATGAATAATTTATCATTAATAATAGCAACAGCAATGATGACAATGATCACTTCACCTTTGGGAATTACTGATTCTGCAAAGGTAGAATCAGAAGTTGAAAGAAAAGTACAGTGCATAAATTTATGAAGCAGACAAAAATGGAAATATATATGACTTTTTCTTTGCCACCTCCACCTTGATACTTTTAATTTTACCCGTGACAAAAGCCTTTTTTTTTAGTTACTTGCTAAAAATCCAATTTCCCTCAGCAGAACATGTATCTCAGAGAGAACATGTATCTCCATCAAGGCCGCAACTGGGTAGCAGCTCAATGCAGCGAGACTGAAAAGCAGAAGCACCTTAATGGAATTCAGTTCAGTCACAGAAGCAGAGGAGTGCTGGAATGAATCAGCTGCCACCCAGGAGGGAGTTGGAACTGGGGAATATTCACTTACCTGACACTGACTGTCAGCTCTCCCTGGGCTCAGGGGGAATGGGAGGCTGACCGCGCTGCTCCCTAAAAATCTCTCTGATGTAGCAGAAGTTAATTTCAAGACAAGTAAATATAAAGTACAAAACCTCCTTTTTCACCAGTGTGTTACAAAATCTAAGAACTTCCTTGGGAAATCAGGTTATTCATACTAGAATCATTGCCAGCATTGTCTATTTCACTCCCTTCTGTAGATTACTGAACTGTTTTAAGCTCAGTCTGACCTTTAATTTTTCTATATAGCAATATTCTAGACCTTACTCTAAATGTGTTTGGGGAGAAAAGAGAGCTGAATTGCTGCATACATCACATTCAAAGTGACATATGGATATACAGACATTCTGTAAAATGCAAAAATGGGTTGCATTTCTTAATATTTTATGAGATTGTATCTCTTTCCTAACCAGCACCACAAAATAATGAAAAAACCCAATCAAATAAGTTTCAGAATTTAAATTAGGTTTTATAATTGGAAATGTTAGCCAAATAATGGAGAAAAACATGTAAGAAAATCTGAGTTAGTCTTTAGTATTATTTTATTGACAAATCTGCAGCAGAGAGAAACTACTAAGCACTCCTGAATGTTTAAAAAAAAAACAAAAACAAAACAAAACTAAGCTGCCATCACTTTCAAAAACCGCAATCAAAACTAACCAAACAAAAAATATTTGAGGGTGACAATTCCCAAAATTAGAGAAAACTGTTTATGAGGGAAAATTTCTCTTGAAAAACAGAATGGCTAAATACCCTCATTCATTAGAAAAGATAAAGAATAAATGGAAGATTAACAAAAAAAAATCTTTTTAAACACAAGTAGGTTTTATTCACAGGAAAGAAAAAAAAAAGGATCAATTATTATAACTGATCTGCAATACATCATTCAGTCCTCAGGAGACCTTTCCATCTGTAGGAAATAATTAAAATAATTTATGTAAATAAAAGATGGAAAGCTCTAAGGAACTGTAACAAAATTTCAAAGTTTTCTATTAAAATAAGGGCTCCATGCAATATTGATTAAATACTTTTGTTCTCCTGCACTACAGGAGACTCTCCCCAGCCTGGTCAGAGTTTCCACCTCAGGACAGCTGTTCCTGCAGCTGGCCAGGGCACTGGAGGAGCAGATTGCAGCCCAGGCTGGGGAAGGAATTCCCAGGAAGAACTTCACTAAAGCCCATGACATTACAGGTCAGGCACTGAACAGTATTTACCTTACTGGACCAATCCACTGGTTAACTCATGGCCTCTCACCACAGTAAAATTTGGTGTGGCAAACCAAACAATTATGGAAGTTTAGACAGAGGAGAAATCATAAAGAAGCCAGCATTCTTGCTATGTTTCTGTTGGAAGAATGGCAACTGATTTCAGCATATAAAATCAGTTTTTTACATCTTGCCTGTTTTTCATCCTGAATTTAGAGTAATTAAGAAACTTTATACTCCTTAATGTTAAATTTCTACAATTCATTCTTTCATCACTTGCTATGAGACGCTTGTATTCTATTTCTTCAGTTCTCCCATGCATCATCACCTCTTCAGTTTGCCTATCTGGACATATGTAAAATAACTACAACAGTGCAGTAATCTAGTATTGAAAAAAAAAACAATATCCAAGACTCTGTGAGAGAATTTAGGAGGAATATTAGAAAAATCCACTAGAAGGAGCTAGCACTATGTCAAATTTCAAATCAGTACAATAATTTAGAGATATCAGTGGTTGAAGAGGCAAATAATATCTTTGTTGTTGGAAAAAATTAAATTTGTATTCTTTTTTGTCTGATACTTTATTAATTTCATAAGCTAATACAGAAAGTATACAGTAATTACTGATATGCTACCTATCATTAATTAGGAATAGTTAACTTTCTATTTTGGTATAACACTTTGTCCCTTTTGAAAAATTAATTTTACTAAAAATATCACAAATAATGTTATAACTGGCAGTCATGTGTTCTGTCTTGCAAATAAGAAAGAGTTGGCCACATGATGAAAAACTAGATATGCTAAGGTGGCTACTCTCTTTGATAAGATTTATGGAGATAAATTTCCATTCTGTAAAAATCTAGAGCAGATTCACTCCTGTAATTAAGGAGTGAATCTGCTCTAGATTTTTACAGAATGGAAATTTCCATTCTGTAAATCTCCTGTCTTTCCTCTCTACTGACTGACAGAGATGGACTGCCTTGTCTTATAATCCAGATAAACAAAGACAGTTTTGTGGTGCCAAAAAATATCACTGAATCTGTCCATAAACACACTAACAAGAGGAAGTCTGATGGCAGAACTACATTGAGTGGAAGCTTTGCTTCTGAATAGTGCACCTTCCCTTGATTTCTTAATAAAAAATATGGAATGAACTGATAATTTTTGAAAGACTAATTCAATTGCAAAAAAAGAGCACCTGAATTGCATTACTGGTTTAGCATCACAAAAGCAAATACAAAACTGGCAAAGCAAAATATAAACACCTATTCTATGTGTGCTAGTCAGGCAAATTGACTTCTTGTCAAGAACACTTACTGGTCTGTAGCTGCTTTTCTCTGGCATGCATGTCAGCAAATATTTGTTTGAAATGGCTGGTGAAAGCAGCAAGGTCAGCATCCAGAAACACTGGTGCTTGTTCCTTCTCTTTGAGTGCTTGACTTTGAGCCTTTAGCCGTTCAATCTGAGGCTGCAGGGTTGACATTCGAATTATTTCATCCTGCAAGTGCGAAGAAAAAAAAAAAATCAAGATATGCTACACAAGAAATGAAACCACTAGTGCCATGAAGTCACCACTGTTTCAGTGCACATTACAAAACTGTTTTGCTTCCAAACACATCAGTTACAATACACATCAATTCAGCATTTTAAACCTTTCCTCACAAATCAATACCTCTACTCCCAATAAAATTGTTGATTGAAATCACTGCTTAAAGCCACCTTAAAGTCACTTTCACATGACATTTTGCTCAAAGAAAATAAGAAGGATTGTACATTAAATTTTCAATCCTAAGGAACATCTTTTTCACGTGAAGATGGGAAGAGAAAAACACCACATGTACCATAATCCTGGACCCATGTATGTTATATAATGTACAGACTAAAATGAAGTAGAAAAGGAGAAATGAAGACGCCCAGAGATTTCTAGCAGCCTCACAGTAACACATTAGAGGCTGAGGTTAAGATTAGGATAGCACAGAGCAGCTGGAAGGGACTTTCAGGGAGCATCTGTTCCAATGGCCTGACCGTTTCAGGGCTGACAAGTTAAAGCCCATTGATAAGGACATTTTCCAAATGGCTCCTACAGACTGACAGGCTGGGGGCACCCACCACCTCTCCAGGAAGCCTTTTTGTTACACTCTTCAAACACCCTCCCAACTCCAGTCTAAACTTCCCCTGGCACAGCTTTGAACCATTTCCATGCATCCTGTGCCTGGATACCAGGGAGAAGAGGTCAGCACCTCTCTCTTCACTGCCCTTCTCAGGAAGCTGTAGAGAGCAATGGGGTTGTGCTATTATACCTTGTATACACTGTGACACATGCAACTACAGAATATAAAAGAAATTAGCAAAGTAAGCCAAATGTACAGTTCATAGCGGAGATATTCAAAGAAAAGTTTTCTGCACGAGAACAGAGATCTCTGTAGGCACAATGCCATCTTGGAAATATCTGAAAATTGAAGTAATAGCATAAATCTCAATTTGGGTTTCAATATTTTCTGATTGAGAGCTTCTGGAGTCAGAGATTTTTAAAAGTCCAACTTCTACAAGTATATCATGCAATTTATAATGCAATACTACACTTCAATATACTGCTGTTAATCAGTATTTGCTTGTAGACACCCACAGAGCTGTCTACAGTAAGAGAGAGAATTTCTATGATGGTACAGTGCACAAATAAAAACAATTAGGGAGACTTATAAGTGAAATGGTGTGACAGTTTTCTGTACAACTCCTGTGATTCTCTCATATTGTGACAGAAGAATATTTCTCCATTTGACTACACAACCCATGCTGAATCAGAACACAGGGTATGTAAGAAGTAAAGTGGTCTGCAATGGCAGAATTTTGGACTTGAAGGCAATGTCCAGGCACAGATCCTTAACAGAGGTGATAAGCAATATTATCTTAATGAGGAACCAAAAGCGCAGATTTTTACATTAAAATGAAATGTGAAAAAAGACTTTAGGCACACAGCTCCCTCTAAGTGTCTAAGTATCCTAATAATAAAATATTTGGGGCATATTTTTAAAGACCCATATCCTGGGTTCTACTGCCTCTTTATTTCTTTACCAGTCTTTCCTTTCCTTGAACAAATATTTTCAATAATTATTTGTAAATCCAAGGAGTCCATTTACCATTTTTATAGTGAAACATTGTAAGTCATAATTTGTCCCACTGTTGGAACACCTATGAAGCACAATATCATAAAAAACTTGAACAGTCTCTAACCTTGCATCTTTCTAACTGAGCTTTAACTGTAGCAGGATCTGTTGCTGGTGTGGGCTGTGCTCTCAGCCAGTTTTCTGCAGCAATTGCTGTCTGCTCCAGTTGCTGCAGCTGGGAGTAGAAGTCAATGATGTTATTTTGGTACTCCAGCCATGCCAGTCTTTCACTCAGCAACTGACAGAACTCAATCCAGCGGCTCTTCAGCTGCTCTGAGGCTTGTCTAATGTTGTCAGGATTCAGACCCTCTAGAAAAACAAGAGAAGATGCTTAAAGATAAACAAGTTACAAAGAAAAGGGAAAAAAAAAAGTAGGATAATTTAACAATTCAGTTTCACTATTTGAGAGCCCATAAATCCTGTTAATGATTTATCACCAAATAACAGTTCTGAATCTACAGATGTTACACATTAGTGGGGAAAGCATATCAAAAATATTTAAAGTTGCTGTCTGGGTACTTTTGTTGCTATGGGAATGAATTATAAACTACATTAAAGTACAAGAATGGGAATAAAGCAAAAAGTAGAGATACAATACATAAAGCTAATTAAAACTGCTGTAAGAAATAACCAAAGGCCTGACAGCTGGATTTTGAAAACTATGCCTGGACTGAAATTAGATTTTAATGTACAAGGCTATTGCTGGCTTTTCTTCTATAAAAAGACTGATTACAATTAATAGGAACTATACTCCACAGTTATTTAGAGGTTTCTGGTAATCCAACACATATATTTTGCATTATACATTATTTTAGAAATATTATAAACACTGAGGAATAAACAAAGTACCAGATCAAATCTCCATCTAGGCCAATCCTGAGTGTCCAATAATGACAGGAAGAAGACAGCCAAGAAACTATAGGTGATGCTTCTGTATGGTTATTTTCAAAATGATTGGTTTCTCTGATGTAGTTTGCCTATTCCTGTCTGTTGTTCAATAATCATGCTTATTATAAAGTTCATAAAATAAAACTGACTTTATTTATTGAAGACAAGGTAATTGTTTAGAACAATTAAAAGGTAAAAGGAATTTTCTTCACTTTCTGTGAAGAAAGTAAAGCAATACATATGAAAGATAAGAAAATGTGTCTTAACATAATTCATAATCACTGTAATTTGAACTCAGAATGACTTCAAAATAATATTAACCTAATAATCTCATTTGTTTTTCAGTGGAAGTTTAAATGTAATCCCTAACATTTTTTAAATTGTAAGGACATGTAATGATAGAGATGGCAATAGGGCCAACACTGATTTCAAAATGAGTAAAATTCTCAAATCACTGAGCAATGTCATATGCTTAAGAACACTTTTAATAACATCATCACATAGTCATACAATAGCCAACCAGTTAAACAGAAGATATGTTTTAATCAAAATAATAAAAATTACTTTTCTTTACAGCAAGTTTAAAAGTAAATGAGACAAAAGCCTCCTGTGCTCCACTTCTGCAATCTTTGATACACTACTGAATATGGGTTTTCTTGTTTGCAATCTGCACTCCAAATCTACAGGAAAATTTCTTTATCAGGATTAAAAAATAGTAAAGTTCACGGCAATTTTGGAAGGTAGTGCATAGGAAATAGAGTCCTAATCACAGCTAAATGCTGTAGTAAAAAGTAATAAAAACTACTGGAATTTTTTTATAATAAAATATTCTAAGGAATTGCTATAGTGTATACTATATGGTAAACTACATTGAATGATAATTGGGGATCATGTCTGTTGTGGAGCATCATAGTGCTCTGGCAAATCCTGTTCTGGATCCAGCTCAGGGCTATTTCACTCAGAGTTGCTTGGAAACAACCACTTGGAAACAGACTGTGCAGTAACCTGATAGCAGCTCTCTGAATATGCTTTTGCTCTGGGATGGTGCCCCAGCCAAACAAATTGTACAGCATTTCAAAAAGCAAAACTATTGGAAAAATAGAAAGCCCAGTACTACTGGGAGATAATGGGTGGTGGTTGGAGCAGCTCCACATCCACATTATACTCAAAAAAACTGAAGAGCACATTTTAAGGGCTGATCAAGGATATAAAATGAACTTTGAAGTGTGAACTGGTTTAAAAGGATTTTGACACACCTTAATAAAATCCAAAAGTGATCTTGTCTTCTGTGAGTGTGTGTGTGCATCTGGGGATGTGGTAGCATAACTACATTTTCTAGAAGTTTAATGTCTAAGGAGCATGTGAAGAGGCAGAATAAACCTGAATGGCACAGCACATCAGAGTAACAACAATCACAGACCAGGAGACACACAGATACTGACTCTTAACAACAGCAAGAACAAGCATATGTATAGGCAATAAGACTTTAACTGTACTGTATTTTAACAATTGTTTCTGTTGTGAGTTGGGTATAAAAATGCTGTAAATTCATAACAGAGAGCAGATTATCTTGCCATTGTGTTCATTATTATCTCTGAACCTGGAAGACATTGCTTGTGAGTTTGGCAGAATAGATATGAAAAGATCACTTTATTTATTCCTCCTTTCCTTTCTTTTCAGCTGCCAGAGCCTCCCAAGTGCCCTTAGGCGAGATTATGATTATCAGAAGTGCAGTCATGGATTCTCCACATATAATAATACTTTTCACTGCAATATTTTCTTCTAGGATTCAGAGAGGACTGTATGTCAGATGAAAATCTAGATTCACTAGATCCTCTTTTGTTATTTTTCTCACAGGTCCCTCTTCACATGACATTTAAATATGTAAAAATAGCCTCTGTTATTCAATTTTCTTTAATTATTTTATTTAACATCTAACCTTTGAGTCTAAATGTGAATCCATAAATACATAGAGAAAGAAATGCTTTTACTCTTCATGTTCCTGAAATGGACAGTACAAAACTGGTTTATGCAGAGTCATGCTTGGTAAAATATTGCAGAGGTGCACCTTCATTAGGCAGAATATCCTACTGTAAGGAAGATAAAATCTCCATAACATATCTTTTTAAAATTCTTATTTCTCAGTCCATTCAGGTAAATCAAAATTGTCCATCAGATGCTAGCACATCCTTTCCAGCAGGATGTAATATAATGGCTGTTATTTGCACTTGAGATTATTTGGGCAAGTCTGACCCATTGGGGAAAATCAAGAATTTCACAGAATCATGGAATCACATTAGGGTTGGAAGGAAATTACCCAGTCCAACCCCCATGCCAAGGCAGGGTCACCCAGAGCAGATGGCACAGGAATGTGTCCAGGTGGGTTTGGAATGTCTCCAGAGAGGGAGACTTCATGACTTCCCTGGGCAGCACAGGGTTCCAGTGCTCTGCCACCCCCAAAGAAAAGAAATTCTTCCTCTAATTGAAGTGAAACTTTCTGAATTTTAATTTATTACTGCTTAATAAAGTACAGTATTGCTTGTCCTATTTGAAACTTTCTTCTGTGATAACTACTGATTTCTGGACTAACTGAAGCACCTTTACCAAGACAGATCAAAAGTGCACAAACAGGCAAAGAAACAATATAAACCCCATTTTCTGGTAAAACATTATTTTATGAATAGTGGTTGGTTCATAATCTTTTCATGTTTCACATTCTAAAACCTTCTGGTATAATCATTGTATAAATATACTGTACCCAGAGGAAACAGATCATTATCTGAAGTGCATCCATTAATTTTATTACCTTGTATACTGCACATAATAAATTGTGCCTGAATATTTTTAATTGTGTAGCACCTTACATGCAAGTGCTTTGGAATTGCCACTTAATATGAAATATATCTTGTTAAGTGCATCTGTCATTTGCACAGTTCTGTGATAGAATAATGTAATATTATTTGGTTTCTGTAGCGCTCGACTCTTGTGTAACTTACAAGATAATGTATTTCCTCCACAGAATTGTGGCATTTTGAAATTACATGTTTTATTGCAACAAATTGATTTGTGTTCACTTTAATGCTTCCTGTCAAAATTCTCTGATTATTCATTTTGATGTCCTGTTTATTTTCCTCTAAACTATTATAATATCCAAGTGTCCATTCCAACTGCTAAACTACTTTACTTACGCATCAACAGATTTTTTATTCTCTTTTATAATATGATTTAGTAAAGAAAAAACAAAACAGATTTTTTTTTTCCTAGAAACACTGGTAAACAGAATATATGTTTTCACTGATTTCAATCATCAGTCTTTGAAAGCATGAGGAAGGAGAGGCAGAGCACAGCCCATTAGGGTGGTTGGGTAAAGAAGAATCTGCCAAAAAGCACCAATGATTTCCCTTGTGATGGGAAAAGCCCTTCAAACAGCAATGTCCAGACCCCCTCCTACAAACACAGGAACAGCTGTGCTGTGGAGAGGGCAGATCTTTCCAGGGCAAAAAGACTTTGCTGACAGTGGTTGACAATATTTACATAGGTCTACAAGAGTGTCCTGTGTAAGTATGTTTGCTAAGAATATTTCCCTCTGCTAAGGAACAAAAAAATTAAACCCTAAATAAACCAATCCAATTCTCTCCAGAGTCCTGTTTTTTTTTAACTTATTCTCTCTCCTACCTATCACAGAAAAAAAAAAGGCAAGAAAAGAAATACAAATGATTCAACAATGGAGTTCACCAGTATTCTGGTATTCTGAACTTGCTCTTATAATTCACCAGAGGTCTCATCTTTTTATGCTCTTTGTCTGTTACATTCAGAATCTTGTTTATGAGCAAACAGAAAGAATATTTTAAGTATTAAGTAAAGCCAGCAAATTCAATGCCAGCATAATTTGAATCTTAAGGAATCTAATCATTATTAGTCCAGATCTAATTGACACAGAATAAGTTAAGATTAACAACACAATTAAAAATGCCATCACTTGACTTCTGAACTGATCTATGCCTTAAATCTGTTTGCCTTCTGTGGTCTTACAGATTATACTGCAAATGCATGACAATCATCAACTCAATCACTGACTCATATCCCTAAAGAATAACAAGATGAGCATCATCATTTTTGATCTCTAAATTGTGGTAGTTAGGAAAGGTTTTTCATTAAAATAACATAGTACATCTTCCCTCCACTAGATGTTAAACTGCAGACCTCCCACAAATCCATACAGGCACACTTATTAATTCCAGTTCCTTCCCATTTAATGGAAAAGAGTTCCACCACTGGAACAGGAAGGTATGAAGGAATAGTTAGGCTGCTCCAAAAATGTTATTTTTGAGATTCAGCAAATCTTTCTTCTTATTCTAGTGAATACAACAACCAAAAAATAAAAAAATAATTTACACAAGACACAAAAACTATAGAAACTTAGTTGAATTACTGTGGAAAATATAAAGCTGAATAACTCTACTACAGTTTGAAATGAAGTTTTAAAGGTAATATTTTTACTTGACTTTTAGTTCAGTTTCAGTTGGACTAAATTGCAACCATTAACTGCAATTAGATCATAATGATTGGAAGAAAAGGCAAATAGAGAGTATGTTGTACACAAAAGTACAATGGCTTTACAATGGCAGTTAACTTCCTTGGCCCTCAAGGAGTAATTTTGAGCATCTCACAAGATATTCCATTTGCCAATTCTTTGTTAAAATCATCTCATAGTTCACACCAGCTAATGTTAATTATTTATTCTACTCTCTACTGCTGGCAATTACTGCATTAATTAACCGTTCCAAACACTATTTTTCAATTTGCCTTTGCATTAGTGGAACAGTGTAAAGTCTGATAAAATACTCAAGGTTTCACGTCCAGAGGAATTTTTTTCTCTTTTCAAAGGGATTGTTTCCTCCCTAAAACCATGACAATAAGAGATCTTCATTTTCACAGCCAATTATGTCAGCCACAGTAGAATGTTTTTTCTACCAAGGCTAACACAATATAATGCATGACACAGATCTCAGAGCAGCTGACAAAGTTGAAGAAGCTGATAAAGTCATGCTGGCTTATTTAGTCTACCCTGTGCCTGCCACCCAGTTGGAAGATGTGCTTCCTAAAAAAAGAGGTGTGATTTGAGAAATACTGGAAATATTTACATGCACATCTAGCCAAATGTAAACCATTAATAAGGATGGACCCATGGACTGAGGGGCAGAAAAACAGTCTTGAGTTAAAACTCCATGGGAATAATTAAGACAGAATTAATACTTGATACATGATGTGGTAGGCACTAGAGTGCAGGGTAAGCATTATTTAAGATGGTAGCGAGTTTGATAATGAACACCAAAATTAGTCATCATTAAGTACTACATAATCCAAGGAAACTAAACTGGAATTCTTGAGGCACAGGTCTGCATTTGTCCAATGGAAGACTGGGGCATTGCTAAATATGCCCTGGACAGATTCTGCCCAAAATAGGAACCTCAATGAATCAGCATGCAAATTTCAGATGCTTCCCTAAAAGTCATGTACAATCAATTCTCTCAGACATAAAACATAAAAGTCTGAACTTTTGATATCATCAATCACAGAAAAGTGCCCAAATTATTTCAAACAGGGTGCAGATGTTGCCAGACTGCCTTCAGTATATTCACAGAGACTGGGAAAGGACTCATAGTAGCAATCGTTACAGTAATGATAACAAAATATGTCCTATACATTAAATATGGTCTCTTTTAAAATATTACACCTTCATAATTAAGCAAAATAAGCATAGGATTCCATCAAATTTCTTTAGCTTGGCTAGTTAGTACCTTAGACTTAAAGCATTTTACTTTTAGCAATTTAATTATTGGTTATTCGTTGTAACAATTTAAGAGAAAATATATGTTCCAAAGTTCAGTTTACTCAGCATCTGTATTTTGGTAATCATTTCAGTATGATAGATATTTGACCATTTTAACTATTTGATTTCAAGGCAAGATATTCCTTAATATTAAGAACAATGGCACGAGTTACAGTTTTACTTTCATTATCTTTTCCTTGGGTTTTGTTTTTTCCTTATTTAAAAGTTCCAAATAATGGTGTAATGTAATAATTTCTCTGGGGAAAAAAAAAAAAAAAAAGAGAAAACCCTTGCACCTATTTTTATTTGTTCAAGAGTTGTATAAACTTTGACAATTATTATATTCGAAAACCAAATGCCAAAAATTTCTTCCAAATCCCAATAAAATGTTATATTTTCTATGACAGAGAACATTACAGAAATATGTATATTACAAACCATACATTGTATATTAAAATTCAGGAAGTATTTTTCCCCAACTGGTTAAAGTAATGCCTTTGGAGCTGTCTAACTCAGATGTGTTAATGTACTTCAAAGAACTCAGAAAATAAGATTACAACTTAAGTCTCTGCACAGAACAGATTGTTAATATACAATTCATTACGGTGAGTTTCTAACACATCTCTCTGCATGGTACTAAAGTGGTAATACTTTTTTTCTCTTCTCTAATTACCAGATTTAACATTCAGAAATAATAAAAGAAATATAAGGCAATATCACTTTACCGTTCCATTTAGACAGTATGTGCTAATATAATTCTTGTAATAAATATGAACCTGTTCGTTGATCAAATCCCTAAGAAGATTATCTAAAGCAACTCCCAAGTAATTACCATTCACCATCTGTTCCACCAGGGCCTCAGCTGATCTGCTGGCATCTTGCAGTTTTCTGTACTTCTCAGGCTTTTCTCGCTGGATGGCCTGCAGCACGACAGGAAAGGTGAGTATTTCAACAGAGGGATTTCATACAAGGAAGTTATTAATCTCAGTGATGTCTTCTGATTTCTTGAGACTTTCTAACCCATCATATTGCCCCGACTGCTCCCCAGTTTGCAATGAAAGAGGCAAGCACCATAAACCACCACCAGGAAGTCAAAGTCAAATACAAAAACAGAGAGTCAGAACACAACAGAGCTGACAAATGACACATATCAGTATTTTATAGACACATAAAAGACATAGAAATTAAGAGCTATTTGAAGCACAATATTTCAGAAAGAAAATATTCATTTAACAGTAATGCCTTGTGGAAGAATAGATTTGCTTATTTTCATGGTAAAAGCAAAAAACTGACCATTCTCACCAAATCACAGGGATTCACAACATTCTACAACATCAAACCCAGATAAAATTTGATTGCTTATATTACTATTTTATTTAAAAACAAAATAACAACTGTAAAATGCATAAAAGACCACATGCAGCAGACACCCATACATGGGCTATTAAGAAGAAGAGTCAACTGCAGATTTAATACAGGCTTCTCATCATATTTTGTACTTAGTACTCTTGATTCACCTTTCTGTACACAAAAATTGCTCTCCGATGTTCAGGCCGGCTAGTAAGGCCTAGTAAAGGCCAGCTGCTGAAATTATAAGATATAGTAGGAAACTAAATTTAAATATCATTTTGGGTCAGTAGAAATACTGATGGAAAGCAAACTCATTTTCAATCTGACAGCCCATCGATGCTGTCTTGTAATTAACACCATGAAGTCACTTCATTGATTTTAAACTAAATTAGTTGCATAATTTAGGTGTAATTTAGAAGCTCAAAGATGCAACAAGCTCAAAGATGCACAGTCAAATTTGATACCAAAAATAAAACGGACTATATATCTCCCAGAGATTCTGACCAACACAGGGTCCCATAAATCAAATCCCTCACTTTTCTGCAGCAGATACACACATACAAGAGGATATGATCCCCCAAATCCTACATGATGTATAAGGAAACATAAAACTTGGCCCTGGTTGCAGTTTCCCAGGCTGGCTGATCCCACTGGGCTTCCCCATCACCCTGTTAATTTCCACAGCAAAGTTAGATGCTGCATGACTTCAAAAAGGCTCCTTAAACTGAAAAGAAAGCTCAAGTAGGTGTCTAAGGATGCATTTAGTAAAAGAATCTTATATACACAAATTTGGAAATACTATTTTTCAAATAGATTTTTGCACCCATATGGAATGAATATAAAAACCTTCGAAGAAACTCTCTTAAAATAACTTTTCAAATGTGATGTTTAAAACATCTTCAGTTTAACAAGAAGCAGCTCCCTGGAAGACACCTCAAGTGAGGAGATACAGAAACTTGGAAGAGAAATTTTCAATTAATTTCATGCTTTTCCTCAGCCTACCTATAAATGTTATCCATTTGTGCATACAGAAATTGTTAAGCAGCAGGCTTTCTAACAATGTCACTAAAACAATTTTGGATAAATGAAATATATAAAGAAAATATATTTAGAGAATAATAAAACAGCTTGTATTTTGGAAACATATTTTAATATATAACTAAATTACCATTGAAATATTATGAAGTTTAATCCCACTAAGTTACAGATGACTGTATGAATTATCTCTCATTTTCATAGGTCAATAAAATCTTGCACGATTACCCAGAACAATTTAAATATTTTCCAAATTTAAAAAGTAAATTAACTCTCTGCAGAGTTCCAAAATCTCTTACAGAATCTTAATTAATACTACTCTTTCTATAATGCTAGGTATAATTAACATGAGAATAACTGCTGAGAACTCAAAGGAATCATTTAAACACTAAAATATACTGAAAATAATTCTATTCCGTCTGTAACAGCAGGTGTGTAATTATCATGTGTATAACTGTAGTGAGCAGAAAAAAAATCATTCAAAAAAAACCCCACAAAACCACTTCAATAAAATATGCTAAAACTTATCTTTTTAAAACATAAAACTGATATGTCATATAAGCTTGTGGAAGTCAACACTTCCCTGCCCAGCATATGCTATGTGTGAAGAAAAACGTGGAGAAATGCCCACTTCTCTCCTGAAAGATTCAAGGTCCCAGGTCCTGGCAGAAAATATAAGCACTATGTATACAGTCCTTAAAAAAACATATCAAACTTTCAGTCAACTATTTTTTCCATTCATTTTTATGTAATTGGCATATATTATGCAAATGAAGGTCAAGCACTGGTTACAGGAGGACAAACACACACAGAAAGCACAGTGATAACCAAAGGAGGAGAAACTGAACTCCTGGTTCCTCCTACAAAGACAAATGATGTGGCCTGGGGAGAAAGGAGGAAATTCACTCTAGTTACTCAAAACAATGAGCACATGTCCCTGCCATTAGCCTGTACACTCTGCTATCATTTGCCAAACCTAAAAATTGTGGTTTGGGTTTTTAAGATCCTTTTAAGAAGAAGTATTTCCATAACCCTGTGTCAAGTGCCTAGAAATGAATGGAGTAGTCCTGGAAACACCTCTCACTTATCTCTTGGCTCTGTTTTCATCATTTTTTCCTTTACTGAAGGGGACCATACTCTTGATCCAAGTAGAATGTCACAAGTAGAATGGGATCATTTTGAAGGGATTTGTGAAGTTTTGAAACTTAAATTCTGTATAATAATATTATAGAGAATAATAAAACAATAATATAATTCTTATTCTTTGTAATAGACACTTTTTGACAACAGCCGCTAAGCCACTTCAAAATATTTCCAAATATATAACCTCCCTCCTTTTTTTACTCTTTTTGCCTTCAGTAAAAGATTTTTCAGAAAAAAAAGACACCAATATTAGAGGAAAAGGTTAACTTTACAGGATTTTGTCCAAGTAGAGATTAATTATCTTTTGGACTACTTTGCAACAGACAATGCAAATGCATTATAGCTCAGTTTTAATTGATTGAAAAACAATACAAATTCATCTTTAGCTAAATCCTAGCCAAAGGTGAAGGGGCAATTTTTACAAATCTAAACATTGTATTCGACCTTGAGATTTTAGTTGACAGTTAATGACTTCATAAACGAGAAAATACTGATGGCTGGAGAAATTTGGATGTTATGCATATATCAAATCAGCATGTTTCTTTGAGAGCTCTGTGAAAGGATGCAGGGCAGCACCCCCTGACCTCCTGTGGTGGTGACCCACCACCCCTGAGGGCAGAGAGGGCAACATTATCATCACCACCTCTGACAGTGATTCAGCTCTCAAATACCCATGCCTAACAAAGCATGCCTGGAAAAGGTCACTAAAACAAAACAAACATATGAGAATGGGACTTCTGAGAATGCCAAGAGAACAAATTTAATTGTCTAGGATATCTGACATTTTCCCTTACATCTGTTCCTTGTGCTTATCTTTAATTCTGAATTTCTAGGTGCTTCTTCTTGGGTAACCAAAACTTCTTTCAAGGATTTTTATTTCCAGTATTTTGTTGGTTAGTCTCAAATTTACTAAGTAGGATTTACTACCTGAAATTGTGGAGGTTTTTTGCACCTGAACCTTTATATATTTGAACTTGCAATACTGAAAGCTTATTATAGCTTAAGAAAAATATGGAAGTCCTGAGTCCTTCTTAGGTCTGATTTTAGTAAAATACACACACTAACTGTAGAATATTTATGGTGGCATGCAGTATAACTGCATATATATATATATAATAAATATATATGTTATATAAATATAACATGTCATTTAAATATAACATATAAATATAAACATAACATATATGTTATATAAATATGTATAATAGAGTTATATATATAACTGCATATAATATATAATAAAAAATATTTACTACATTAATGTTTGGATGTCTCTGTTATTTAGGAGTATGTCTGTTCAACAGTGAAACTTCTATTCTTATCGATTTGCAGTCTCCCTGCCCAGGTAAGGTAAATATCTTCCTTCTGTATCAGGGAAGGGATATAAATACATTTCTTCTCCCCAGACATAGGAATGGACTTTTTGCACATATCTAATATATTCAAGCTACATAATACGTCTGCCAAAGGCTAATTTCCTGCCAGGATCTGAAAAGCAGCTGCCTTAGCAAACAGAGTCACTGCATTTCATACAGAGCCTGCTCTTGGCTCTGTCTCCCCCAGGACTCCTCTGAGCTGGGATGGGAGCAAGCTTTTGCACTTTATGAATCACCAATGATGGCAAAAGAGATTTCCTTGTGGATTTCATTTCCGATGCCTCTGTCCCTCTATCATGCAGCAGGTGCACTTCCACTCAGTCTTATGGATGTGACCCCTCATCCATGAAAAATGATGGGCAGGAGCAAGCTGCCACAAGAAAAAACAACCCTGAAACTAGTAACTGTCCTCAAAAGAGCAGCAGAACAGAAAGTCATCACAAAAAAGCTCTAGGACTCAGCACTGACTACAGTAGGGAATAAAGGACAGTTTTGGCATCAGCCAACCACAGGTTGTTCTGTGCTATACCAATTTATGTTTTCATATGGGCAAAAACCCCTAAATGACAAAGTAAGCGCAAGATGGGACTTCTGCACGTGTGTGTAGATGGTCACATGCATGGCATGTACAACACTGGGGTAGGACTGTGGATGACAGTGCACGTCCTGGTTTTGGCTGGGATACAGTGATTTTCTTCTCAATAGCTGGGACAGTGCTGTGTTTTGGATTCATTATGAGAATAATATTGATAACATTCATGTTTTGGGTTTTCTAAGTTGTGTCTATCCTTGTGGAAGGGGTTAACAGCAGGCTTGTTAGCTAAAGGAGCGAGAAGAAGCTGAGAAGTAAGAAGAAACTGATAAGAAGCTTTTTCTAAAGCTGTAACTAAAGAAACTGAGAGAAGAAAGATAGAAGAACTTTGCAGCTAGATGAAACATTTTTAAAAAGTTAATTAAGTCACTATAACTTCTCACTAATTGTATTATGTTAATTTATTGTAGCTAATAGTAAAGATAGAAGAAGCATAAACAATTAAAAAGTGTATAAAAGTCAGCCATGTTCAATAATAAAGTGTTGCCAACTGAGACTACTTGTAGTCTCTGCTTTATGTCGTGACCGCCTCGACAGTGACATATCCTAAGTCAAGAACTCTTTTTTTGGAATGTCTTATGCTCTGACAGTGATACACAAAAAAGAAAAAAAAAAAAAAAAGGCAAGCTGTGAGGGAATACAGCCAGGACAGGTGACCTAAACTGGCCAGGGGGATATTCCACACCACAGGACAACATGCTCGGTGTATAAACTGGGGGAGTTACCTGGAAGGGGCATATTTGGGTTCAGGGAGAGGGTCTAGCCTTGGTCAGCAGGTGGTAAGCAACTGCATTGTGCTTCACTTGCTTGTTGTATGCTGTTTTCTTTCTATTATCTGAATTATTATTTGCTATCATTATTATATTTTACTTTATTTCATTCATCTATTCTTATCTCAACCTACAAGTTTACTTTTAGTTCTCACCATTCCACTGGGGTGGGTCGGGGGATGTGAGCAGGTGTGGTGCTCAGTTGCCAGATGCACTTAAAGCACAACAGAACAATAAAATCTATTTCAATTATCTCTCACATATGTTTTCCTTTCTGAATTTCATTCTTGTTTTATATGCCTTCTACAACTTTACTAGAAATTATATAATATGTTAAAACACATACTATCTTGTTTTCCATTGATTTGAGGTACACTTTGAGAGAACTAATAACTAAAAGTGTTAACAAGCACCAATGAAACTGTTCAAATCAATGAACTGAAAAGTACTTTCTGCTTTGTCTCTCATTTAATTGATTGAGACAGAGATAAGACCAGAAAAAGTCAAGTCAGGACAAGTTTTAAGACCTGGCATTTATAAAAATTTGATATTTTTCTTTACTTTGTTAAAAAGTGTGTTCAAAGACTTACACTAACTGAAAACGATTCAACACATAATCTATGTAGCACTTGTCAAGTGTCACCTTTCAGAGTGGTCACTCTCAAATTAATACATGCAATAGAATGTTTTCTCCCTTAGAGCAACTAGAAACTTCTAGATGTAACTTGGTTTTCTCTATAAAATGTTTATTTTAAAAGCAGTGGCACTCTGTGAAATTAAAACAGGTCTTGGTCCTTAAAAATATTTTCAATGTTGATGAAGGATACATATAGATTTTGCTTATATCTATTTAGAAGTACTGGTTTGTTTCAGACCTCTCTCATGACAATATAATTAACTAAAATTATTGCAAGAAACTTGGAATTTAACATGGGATTTTAAAATGTACACTTACAGTCACAAAATTCCATGTTACTCAATCTTATCATAGCTGATTCATGATGGAAAAGTAGAAAATGAGAAAAACCATCAGCAAATCTAAATTCAATACAACAATTTTGTTCCACCTCTTTGTGTTCTAGGAGTATGTATCAACATGGGTTTTAATGACCTTCCACAACATACTATGCTACTATCCAAGATAATTATAAAAAGCCCCTTTCTCTTGGAAAAGATGGGCATTTTTTCATTGATCTGAAAAAATCAAATAATGAAGAAAATTTGTAACAGTTTAGTTTTCAAGGGCTAAATTCAGTAATTCAGTCTATGACACACAGATGCACAAACATAGCAACTTAAGCAGTGCAGAACCAATCACTTTGTCAGGAAAGAACAGTTTTTGGTCCTGATATGGCACTACAATAGAGAAAAAAAAAAACAAAAGGCAAACAGTGAAAGCCCTGTGGAAACTGGTGATTGTCATATCTATTTTACAGCTCTGTAAAGGAAATAGATATAGATTTTCTTTAGCATCCATTCCAGTGACACTTTTCATATTCTTCAGTTTATGCATGTATTATGTCAAATTAAGCTGTTAGTATAAAACGGATTGCATATCTAAGTAATGATAACCTAATATAACTTTATAACTTTACAAATATATGTAATTATACATATATATATATATATATATATATATATATATATCTTCATATCTATATATATTTTGGTATAACTTTACCTAAGACTATAATGGATCTACAATACCTTCATTAAATATGAATATGTATGAGCAAAAACAACAACAAAAATCTATGTGTTCAGACAGTCTGTGTAGTAATTTTGGTGCCAAAATCTGAAACTCACAGAAACAGTGAACACATCTAAATTTATCTTGGACAATCAATGCTTGTCAGTCTACATTTGAAATCCTTTAAACTTGGACTCTGAAAGTACTTTGGCAAGCAAATACAGACTAACAGACATGCACACGAGTAGTTTCTCCTACATTGACTCTTTCTCTGAGGTCTGAGAGGTTCCCCTCTTTCCTGAAGATGGCAAACTCAGGGCTCTGCAGCAGTGCCTCGGAGCGGGTCATCCAGCTGTGGAGCTCCGTGGTATCCGAGTCAAACCTGAGAGACAGAAAAGTGCAACAGGACTTTCAGCTTCCACAGTTCATGAGAACAGGATTGGCAGCCAACATGGTCGTTTAAGCAAGGGAATAAACAGCAATTTCTACCAGCAAAATACAGTTTTAAACTCCCATATCTCATCAGGGAGTTCATAAAACTATTCACTTTTATATTTAGAAATGTAGAAATACTTTTTCATTTCTAAAACCAGATTTGACGGCTGAACAGATGTAATAATTTCCACAGTAAGCATTCTAATTTTTCAAGCTAATGTTTTTGGAAGATATGAAAAAAATGTCTGTCAGTGAAGGAAGGGTACCACGAGTCCTGTTGGCTGAGCTGAGGATGTAAGACCTATCAGTCTGACCAAATGCAACCTTCAAATCTGTGAGATCACTATCCCAGCTTGTGATTATGAAATTATGCAGAAAATTTGATGAAAGAAGCTTTTTCTGATTAACTCCAATTTGTTGTACAATGTAATCACTAATCAACAAGTATAATTTTCCACAGTTAAAGCTTTAAAACCAAATTTAAATCCCCAACTCTCTGAAATTAATTTACAACTAGTTTTTACTCCACAGCCCTCTTTACTACATTCTGGATTCTTTCGTCAACTCTTTTAAAACTGAACTTAACTTGTGTTAACCACTATTCAGGTAATGTCTCAAAATGCAGATATTTAAATTACTAATGTCTAGAAATTTCAAATTGTGATTCAGTATCTACTGTGGTTTTAAAACAAGAAGCTTCAGACAATATTTGTTGTCAGTTATGCCACGCTTTCTGCTTGATTGCATTTCTTTATTGCACTGTATGTTCTAATATTTATATCCCTTTTGCAGCTGACTTTCCTTCTGCAGCAATATGCTGAACACAATAAAGCAGAAAGACCTGGGGGAAAAAAATAACAAGCTGTATCTTTCAGTTCGCTTTATGACCATAGGTTGTATCATTTGCATACAACTGAAAATCTACTAAAAACAGTAACTTGAGCAACAATTATACCCCTGGAGGAATTAATTATTTTATAAAAATACACTTCATTTATACAAGAATCTGTACTTCTAAAATACAAGGATGTAAGGCAAAACCAGGTGCTACATAAATCTACATATGCTGAATTGAAAAATGAATACAAGAAAGTATTCCATGCTTGAGTTAATATTTATGCTTCCTTTTTTTCCTTCTCCACTGCAATTTTTTGTATTCATAAATAATGAAATCAAAAGAATTGCAAACTGCCTTAATCTTAGTCCAATATTCTACATTCAATTATAAACTCTTAGGAATAATTTTGATAAAAAATTTCCTGATAATACTAACTGAATACTCATTCAAGGAGAAAAAACTGTGACTTTGAAGAAATGGAAGGTGCAGAAGCCTTCAGTTTTAAAAAGAACTACAAATTCTAAAGCAAAAGACAAAATAAAATTTCCAGAGGTTCAAGGAATGTCTGTGCTGTTCTAATCCCTGAACATGAACTCCAAAGTCAGTTGAGATCTTCCTACTTCAGCTTTATTTCTGATCATTAAACCAACTGCAATTCTTGAAATAAAATGTTATCCTTTGTTCTACAAATAATACCTGCATATTTGATGATTACAAAACGCCAGACATCTGATAGCAATGAAGTTTACCAGTCCCTGAGTACTAAAGTTCCTTGACTACAGGTAAAATTGTATGAGTTCTGGAATTTGTTCCATTCTGAAGCTGCAGGCAAGTATTATCAGTGAGTCCAACTCTTTGAAAAATAGCCTGGTGTTACCCTCGTACAGGATGGAAACTGATAGAAAAATGTTTATCAGTGATCAATTCTTCAAGAAAAAGGATTTAGCCCTTGCCTTTACAACACCTGGAAGAGGAATAGGAGCATTTGGGATAGTTTTGACAGTAAAACAAAATAATTAGGAACACATCTCATGGCCCAGAGAGCCATCAGTTGGTGGCAAGCGTTAGATATAGATCTTTAAGGTCCATTTCAACTGAAAGCATTCTATAATATAATATGATTCTCTGATATGACCAAGCTGATCTCACATAACAGATTGCTCTGTCACTTGCAGTTTCTTCTGGAGATAAATATAATTTGAGAAACAAAGCCTCCTGTTCAAAAAAGGGCAATAGAGTGGGGGGCAGAAAAGAATTAAAAATGCATAAAAGTTAAGTCCAAGTAGCCTTTTGCAGTATATAAATATCTTTAAGATAAAGACATCTTACCTAGCAAGAAAAAAAAAATCACTCTGTCATGTTCACCTTGTGCAAAAGGAGGAAACACTGGTAGAAATGGCATTTAATCATTCTGCTTTAGTGATTGGATACTTCCTTTCTGAGCACAGCTGCAGTTAGAAATTATATTAGCTCTAGATTGATATCAAAGTATAAATAGAGTCTTTAAATCTCCTAGGGACAAGAATAATTTAGACATAAAATAGTGCAAGACTGCCTTTCTGCCCCAACAAACTTCAGTTCAGGTAGAATTTGTAAAAATAGATCAATGGAAGATCCTAAACCAAAAATCACTTGAGAAATTACTCTTAACTACTTCAATTTAACATGCACATTGTCATGCTCCCCACCTAAAAATCCATTTGAGGCAGAATATTTATTTTCTTCCTGCAGCTGTCACGCTTTTGTTTTCCACTTAGTCTTTTCTTCTGCTGTTCCATGAGAGAAATACTATTTTTACTGGTCCCACAGCCCTCTCTTTACATGCCAGCATATGTCAGCTGAGTTGTCTTTCTTGTAAATATAAACAAATTAACTCTTCTTAGTGATTTCCATAAGTCTTTTTTCTATTAGATAGGGGACTTCTAGTAGGACAAGAGAATCCTACTGTGGTAAGTATTTGGGTTGAAAATTCCATTAAGAGAAAAACTTGATGCAATTCAGTTGTGAAATATCTTAAAGGTGAGGTTTATCATGTAGTTAATAGAGAAAAGGAAAGCCAGAACAAAGAGTCAATTTTGAACAAACACATGGTGGTCTAGTAAGAAAGTTTGGAATGGGAATATGAAGTGGGCATATGGCTTGGGATGATCAAGAAAATCAATTTGTGGAGAATTTTCCATGAAAATGTGACTGGCATAGATTAAAAACATTATTTGTTTTTTAAAATATGCTTTGAGTAAGTAGATATACAAACAAATTCAATCTTAAACAAGTTCACATAGGAACACAAGGCATGAAGTATCTTTCTGTCATGTGGCCATCATGGTACATAATCTTATCTCTAAACTGAAGGATTTTCATCTTTAAACTACACGGCAATGCTTCTGCTATCATGGACAGACACTGGTTTCAGTACTTTATTCTTCCAACAGACAGAAATTGCTTGACAATTTCCTTTGCTCATTTGTTTCCTTCCCTCCTCGAACAAAAATCACACTGGGCCTGTCACCACTGTGAATCTTGGGCAGACATGAAACCATTTGCCTACATATTGAGTTGGCAGGGGATGATGCAACTTTGATCCAAGAACCACTTCACTGAATTATTTCATTTCCATGTCTGGGCTTAAATCCCCAGCTCACCAGAGTCTTTCTCAGCTTGTAGCTCTTCACTGCCTAGAACATATCAAAGAACAACTTTACAGCACATGGTGCCCATTGGAAGAATTATTCTGATCTTATTCCCTGCTGTCTTTCTTCCTCCTCTGTTTTTGTAGTTGATGAGTCATTAGTTGATAAATAGAGTTGTTCTTATCTTCTAATTCAACTGCAAATTTATCCAAACAATTTTTTTTACCTTCTATTTTTTAGGTTTCAATTTTAGGTGTCAATTTTATTTCCTTTTGGAATGACATTTTGACCCTCCCTCTGCATTTGTGATAATATATTAAGTTTAGCCTCATCAAAAATATGACCAGTGCACCTCTGTAATGCATACCAAGGCATGAAAAAAAAATACCAAATCAATCCCAAGTGTGTATCTCCAACAGAAACTCAACTAGAAGCATCAGGTACAGAGTACTTTTAAACCAAATCAATACTCTGTAATATTGCAGGTAATTTCAGGTGCTAAATGTAAAGAATATAAATTCTGTTTATTTGTCACTAATCCATTTCTCACCTCACAAAAACTAAAAAGGATAAATGCTTACTAAGCATTAAGAAGTGCCCATGTATACAAACCTCAACATACATTTCTTATTCTCCAAATGAAAATGTTTATTAATTATTTCCCCTTTAAGCAACAGAAAACTACTCTGTCGTGTCTTAGTCATCGTTTCCTTTCCTCTTGAATTGACTACAGCAATGAAATCACTAGGAAAAACCACCAGGAAAATTGAGGACATTACTTTCTTCTTTCTGAATGTGCTACCTATCATTAGATAACAATACCAGAGCACAAACTGAAATTCTGTAAGAGATTAAGGGTCAAACAACCCAATGGAGGGGCTGTAAAAGTGCCAAACAATCACCATTTGGTCCTGAATAATTAATTGCACAAAAATGGGATCTATGAAAAAATACCTATCAAAAAGAGAATTATAAAGTCCCTATATGTTTTCCTTTGATAATTTTTTCTTTAAAAATCCAAACTTTTGCAAATAATGAGGGATTGAAATCCAAAATATAGTAATTTTCAAAAAAGTGAGGGCTTCTCTCTTTTCAAAAAGTACATTTAACATCTGTTAAATGATAAAAACACTAGATGGAGCAACTATCCTGTTTTAACACACCTTGCACTTCAAAGGGCATCGAGTCTCTCAAATCTTCATATTAACATTATACTAATAATAATGTTATGATACGTAGACTTTCCTTAGAAACTTTAGGGAGCATGTAAAAAGATATTTACCAAATTGCAAAGAAAGGTATCTTTGCTTGTTATTGAAACATATTAATATTAAAAATATATTTAAATTAAATATTAACCAGTTCTTACTTGTCTGCTATTATAAACTTAGCATGAACAGAGTAGTTCTCAGATTTCTTATGATATGCAACTGACCTGTTCCTCCCAGAATATGTAAATACCATGAAAATAAATATGTTGTCTTGCATCCCTTTCTCCCATTTACAGTTTTTTTAAATACTATAACCTCAGCTGAGTTACATTTTATCTCTAGCCCTAATACATTCTTTTCAAGATCTTATTATACAGCTCCAAGAATTTTATCTTTCTCAGTTTCAAATTGATTCCTGTGGGAAAAGGAGCTTTTCTTTGACTAGTAACAGAACTTAACTCACCTAAGTTATTCTGACATTTTGAAGCACTAGTCCTGAAGGAGTTTTAGGTTTTGGGAGGGAGAATGGAGGGGGGAAGAAATAAAAAAAAAAAAAAGTAATCTGATTCTTATGTCTGCTTCGCTCCACTTATGGCAAAAACTTGCTTTAAGAGGCAAGAAAAAAAAACAACAGCTTCCTTCCCATGCATTTGTGCCACAGTAAATGAGAACAATGGGAAGATGACTTTCAGTCCTGTGGATGTTATTGGACCACAAGTCAAATTACTGCTTCTTAATTTTTTCAGTTTAAATCGAGATTTTTATACTTTCAATCCTGATAAAACACTTGGCACTGTAGAGTTTGATATTTTAATCTTAGCCATCCCTTTTTTTTCTCCTTGGTTTAGTAACTGGAGGCTGTGCTCTTACACAGTACACTAATACAATTTTTACTGAGTAGCCAAACTATTCTTCCTTCCTATAGTATCCAGTATCTCTAAAACACATAATTCACAGAGAAGCTAATCTGAAGCAGAAGTATTTTCAAACCTCTGGCAATGGGGTCTGAATTTATGAATGATGAATTTATTTCAGGCATAGTCCTTTTACAGAAAGAACACCGACTAAAGTCTGAGAACAGAGGAAAGAAGCTGGCAAAACCTGGGTGCATTATTCACCACCTCAAAAAAGCTTCAACCCCCAATGTGGCATTCCCTTCCAGGCCTAAAAATATCAAGCAACAGCATGCAGTGTGTTGTGTTGTGACTGCAGAAGGCAGCCAACACAATCTGGTTATTCACCTTTGGAAGGTTCTCACAAGCCTTTGGTAATAGCAAGGGCTTTTTGAGCAAACCAAGACTAAGGTGTACACAACCATCAACTATTAGTCATTAAGTGCTCAGGGAAAATTTGGTTGTAAACACACAGAATATAGAATGATGTAGGAGAGGTAGGTTGAGAACCCCCTTTCTTTTAATTTATTTTAAAAAATCAAAAGGCATGCAGCACTACGGGTTTTGTTTATCCTTGGGTGCAGCTACAATTGAGTACAAACAAAAAACCCTGAGAGATCTCATGGCCAGCAATGCACCCAGAAAACAAATGACTGGATGTATGGGAATACAATACTTTTTCTCCTATCAAACCAAAACATTGATCCAAAAGTTGTCTAGTCACCAGTGAACAAAGATATTTTAACTAAGCACCCAAATTTTTAGATGAGCTTTCTTCTTCCATTATTATGCTAATATCTAGTATAAATTTATATTTTCTTGTATTTGAGAGAAACAACAGCATTCTATAAAAAGTGTTCGTTTCCAAGGCTGCATTTTTACATATTCATTAAAAAACATCACAAAACCTGTTGTTCTAAGCTGAAACTTCTTCCCCAGAGTTTACTCTCAAAGTGTTTTTCCAAAGCCATTTATTGACTGCTCCTCCCACTGCAGATCACCTGCTTGGACTTTCTAGAGACTAAAGGTACATAAATTGTGGGGTTTGGTGTTTTCTCTGTTCAGTTAAAAATGCAAAAAATATTATCTGAATGGAAAAACACTGCCTTCAGATAATACAACCATCATTCATCCTGCTGCACAGCTGTGGACACTTCCAACATCTACTTAGAACATTTCAAAAATGTAGGTCCACTCACAGATATAACAATCACACTGGACTAGTTCTCATGCGCTGGTGCAATTCCAGCATTAAAGAAAACTAGTAATTTTGATACACAAAACAATAGTTGGAGCATATTTTAAAATGTATGTGCATTAAAAAAATAACTCTCTTTTTCCTTGTGAAAGTCAGATTTCTCTCCTAGCAGAGAGAGAAAATAAAAGTATAACCTGTTCAGAAATGCAAAGGACTCTGATTTTAAATATCTAAAAGAAACCACCACTTATTCAAATACCTAAAGTCATCCCAGGCCAAGACTGAGAACTACAGATTGTTCCATCTTGACTCTTATACAAAAGTTAAACAGAAATTATATGGTAAATGCACATATTTTAGATGGCATTAAAACAAATCAAAACCCCTTGAAACCTAGTATGCATGGTAAAAAATTTATTAACACTCTGTAAATTTGGTAGCAGATCAACCAGTAATATATCTTAAAGCAATCCTAGTCTCAGAGTTGATAATACATCCTATTTTCTGTACAAGGATCAATCAGGTTTCTATATAAACTTGTTAGTCGGAGTTCTTTAGACAGACATCAGCTAAAGCACTGTAGTAACTCATAATTATCAGTTTCAATAAACCAAGGTAGTTTGGAACAAAAACAGTTCCCATAATCCAGCTAATTCCTGCCCTCAGGCAGTCTCCTTGCATGATGAGTAACAAGTCTGTATTCTGCTGTACCCTGCCAAGTCTACTTTCAGTATTAAGGCAAATCAAAAGAATATAAGCAAGAAGGAAAATATATGCTAACAGCAAATATATAGTAGTTGAAAAAGGAACTTCTACGCCAATTGGTCTCCAGTTTGATAATATTGCATATAGCAACAATTTTCTTGAAGAATTAAAAAAATAGGTTTTTAAAAAAATCGTCCTACTTCTTTTAGTTTTAACTAAGATAATGCTTTCTTTTCTAACAGTAGTCTTGCACTTCACTTCCTTATGAAGTAGGATCATTCCTAAAACTTTCAGTTCAGGAGAAAAAAGGTAAAAAGTTTTAAAATAAAATACCAATTATTTAAATATTTTGAAACTGCAGGGAAAATTTCATTCTTAATTTTTCAATTTCAAAATAAAGCAGACCACTATTTTCATGCCACTATGTTACACTAAAGGTTTACTGTCATATATAAGCCAACGGGGCCTCAATCCTGTTTCACATCTTTGCACATTACTACTGAAACATTAACAGGGGTGTTAAGGCTTATAATTCCTGATAAGCAACAACACTGCCATCTAAAAATTCCTTCCACAAATTCAGGAATTACAAGTCTGCTGACAGTCATTGCACTGCATCATGTGGAGTGCTTGGGAATATATTAGCAAGATACAACTCTCACTTACGATCTAATGGTAACCTAGGATATGGGAAAAAACAGATTCAAATGAGGACTTTAGAGATAGAATCAATTCATTGAAATTTAGCTCACAAACTGATTTAAACCAAGCACTTTCCATAGAAATAGTTATCCAATTTAACAAAAAGGGGGAGAATCACTCTTCTAACATCACATACACAGCATTCCTAAATAATGATGCTGAGCTAGAAACCTTACTTTTACACAGGTACAATGCCTACATATAAAAAGTACCTATTTTTCCAATAACATAAAACTTCAATTCAAAAGAAGTCAGATTTCTCCTATTCTTTCTATATTTCATTCTTCTTAAAAAGTGAAACACTATTCCACAAAATAGAATAGTTGTCCTGGTAAACACATTGAACTAAACAAAGATATTGTATATAGAAATGAGAATGAAACTGAATGCAGTTTCACATCCTTTTCACTCTTCAAATCTATTACTGTGGAATTCATGTTTATCAGAATATAAAAAAACATTTCCAAAACAAGCATTAAAATGAATGTTTGAAATCTACCTTCATAGCATCTCATTTAGAATCTTAGTGCTTGAGCTAATTCTGCTTAAACACAGCAGAATTTTTTTCTCCTGACTTTAACTAGTGTTCAGCATCAGTATAAAATCCCTTGTCACTTGTACTTGAGTTACACATGAAAAAAATCTGAAAGTAATAATAAATCATATTTCACAAAATATTAACTGCCTCTGGAGAACTGCTATTTTTACTCCTGACCCATAAGCCCAGAAGAACACAATGGACTTCAGAAAAAAGGCAATATCTTCATTACTAATATTTAAACTATAATAAAATTCTCCCTAAAGAACACAAAAATCTTAGAATTAATTTCGAATGCTTCTTGTACATCACATTTCAAGACCCTAGCCAAGTGGGATGCCCACAATGCCATACATAAGGACTTTAACTGACTATAATTACTATGCAATAGTATTGATGTAATCATTAATATTCTATAGTACTAAATAGGTGTAACAGAAGCAAAACATATTCCATAACTCATGCTGAGTAAAGAAAGATAATAATCAGCTTGTCCCCTAGTAGAGAACAGAAATACAATTTTAACCTCAAAATAGCATACAGAAAAATATTGCAGTCAAATGACAATTTTTGCATTTTTGTCCAGACTCTATCAGTATTCTCTCTCTGCCTCATGATGATTCTCACCTCTTCCTAATTTCTGAATCCACAAGGAGTTGCCTTTTTTTGTGGGGTGGAGGTGGTGGGAGTTCCTCTTTAGCATGCTTAACCAGGATTTGCTCTCTTGTGGTCACCATAGTTACAGTTTCCATTACAGTTGTCTGTGTTAGTGATGTCTGAGTGGTAGTGACAGCCTGCGAAATCTGTGAGAAGTACAAAAACAGAGGTCATACATTATTTGAAAGACTTCAGTAAAGATTGTTTGGAGGAGCAATAGAAAATAATGAGAAACTGCTCTCATCTGATCGTAGGCTGACCTTCAGGAAAAAACAGTATACGCAACTCAAGCTAGATTGTTTTATGTGACTCACGCTGTGTGAATAAGTTATCTGCAAAAGCCAATATCAAAATCAGAAAGGATTCTAATGAACTTATAGCTCCCTGTAATCCCTGCTGAATGAAGAAAAGAAATGAATGGAATGCTACAATGGAATCGAAGATAGCAAATAAATAAAATGTTACTATTACTAGATAATAATTTCAGACTGCCCCCATCTGAAAATTTGCTCCTTGAGAGGTGATAAAGGCATTAAAATGGCACTAAATTACCAATTATTAGTCTTAACATTTATAAAAATTTTCAAATAGAATGTAAACCACCATAACATACTTGCATGAAAAGGCAGTTAACTTTCTGGCTGGAAATCTGAAATTAGAACACATACATTAGAAGGCAAATGAATTTTCATCAGTTTTAGTCCATAATTAAAACCCAATATTTAGGGGGTCACACCAGATACTAATATCCATGGTATGTAACACAGTAAACACTTCCTATCTAATGAACTTAGCTTTGCTCTGGTAATATGAAAAAAATACCCTTTGTATAGCTCAGCGGCATTAAGAAAAGAATGATCAGAGGTTTTTTTTGCGAATAGTTGTTTGTGCACTGCTTATGCATGTGCTGCCCATTTGTACTTTTTTCCATATAGCATTTTCCAACTGAAATGTGGGCAGCTGCTGTTAAATCCCATAACTCATGAGAAATAGGCCACGTCTTTTTTTGATTCTGTCAGATGATGCCTCATTTGTCAAAACACTCTAGTTAGAGCTCCAATGACCACTTTGCAGTTTAAGGGCAGTGAAATGGAAAATAAAAGAAAAATATGATACCAGGACAAGAAAAAGTTGTGCACCTGAAAAGCCTTGCTTCTTTACTTTTGCTAATATGCAATATTAAGACTGTCCAATTCAACAACAGACATGCCAGTATCTAAAAGTTCCTAAAACTATAAACCCATACATTAATTATCTATTACTTCTTGCATCAGAAACTCCAGTAAGAGAATTGAGTCAGCTTAGTAATTGAGACATATAAACAATCTATAAACAATGAAGAAGCAACCAGGTCTAACACCTTCTCCACAATGCCTCCCTGCATTGAAAAAGAAAAATAGAATGACAAGGAAAGGGAAACAGTATTAGCAGGCAGCCTCTTCCCAGCAGGCAATATCAGTAAAGCCAAGAAACCTGAAAAAATGCCCCAACAAATTCTTGCCAACTCTGCTGAATTCTTCCCACTGTCTTCCACGCAGAAGTCTTCCTGTTCTTTGTCCAGGCTGACACTGGAAGTGATGAGTAGGGAAGGGCTTTACCACTGTAAACTGGCAGTATTTCTTACACAGAGCAGTTAACCCAATTAGAGCAGAGTCTGGACTACTTAGACTAAAAAGTTTCGATTCAGAGCAGATTTAAGAAAAATATAGATTAATTACGACAATTGAATAAGCCACTTGTGACATGCAGGGATTTAGGTAACATATGAACTACAAAATTCATTGGAAGAGAAAAACACCCAGTTGACTTTTTAACCACTAAAATTCTATGTAGTAACATTCTTGTTTTAGTTCTCTCAACAAGATTTATTGATTTTGATAATTTTTTCCTACAGACATCATGACAATATTAAGTCAGCATTTCTATACATTTTTATTTAAACTCTCTACAGCATTCTTTTCCAATTTATTTTAATTAATTAGAGGGCAGAAGGAAAAGGAAGTTAAATTTTCTGATGTCTAGGGTTCCATGACAATTGAAGATAGAACCTGATGAACCTGATGTCATCTCTCCCTGAGCTGACTGTACATTAGAACAGAAAGAGTTTCTTGCCTATTATATCATTTTGGGTACAGTCTCTCTGTCTCTCTTTCCTCTTCACATAAAATTCATATAACACTCTGTTTTATCCAAAAATCAATGATAGGATGATGTTTCAGACACCAGGGGTCATATCCTGCCATGTTTTCATTTGCTAATCGATACCAGGGCAGAGTTTCCAGTGAAGAAGGTGTAACACAGAATAAAACACAGCTAGGGCACTGTAGGAATCATCTGCAGCATAATACCAATCACAGGAGTAGCAGCTGCAGCTGGAGATGGGGAACTGCCCTCCAGAGCTGGCAGTGCAATCACTGCTCAGGGCAGTCAAGGCATGATGCTGGGGCGGCAATGATTTAGATGTGAAAACAACACAAAAGGATTTTTCATGCTTAATCAACAGGAGTGGAGGTTTAAATGTGCTTCAAAAGGAGAATGGAGATGTGAATTTGAAGTTCATAATTATTCTAATTAAAGACAGGGTAAGACTAAAAGATAGATTGCCACCTTACATGCAAGATGAAGCTGGTTTACATTTAAACTTCAGACACTTTAATAGGAAAAGGACAATCATTAACAATATTAGGAATAACAAAAATAATAAGTAATTTTTATTAGCTTACCTGGTGAAAAAAAAAAGAAGCAAAAAGAAAACAAACAAACAAAAAAACCCAACAAAAACCCCAAAGAACCAACCCTCCCCAAAAAATAACAAACAAAATACAACAACAAAAAAATTCAAACATCTTTTAGTCACCCAAGTGGTGTGTTTCATGTATTATTCAAAGACAGTGCAAATAATATCTCTATATTTTCTTCATCCCTTTCAGTACCTGAATAGCAAATGTGATTCTTAGAAGGGGTAACATACACTAGAGGCCTTTAACCCACCAGAAAATCATACAGAAAGGACTAAGGTGACTCACAAGGGTGCACATTAAAAACTTTCAAAGCACAATATTTGCCAGCAGTTTCACATCAAGCCCATCTTTGAAACATGTTAAAACTCATCTCTTTTCCTAGCACAAATTCAAATCTTTTTCATCATCTATAGGCAAACATATGTACAATGTGTGTATAGCACTTCAGTAGTTTTATGGCATTTTATTTCTCATTTATACAGCAGCCTTCCTTTAATGCCAACATTTATTACTGTCTTTGGAAGTGCCCTCTGTCCTGATAAACTCATAATTTTCCTTTACACTCACTTTTGGAGCTGTCATCTGTTCTTTGATGAAATTTATCTCTGTGAGTGGGGAAGTTCAGATGAGGAATGGTGTTTTCTTTGGTTTGGAAAGATTTTCAGTACAATTTAGTGGAGCATAATGAGCTCAGCAAAGCTGGATTTAGAGTTTATGGAAGCTCCACATCTAGCCTAAACAAGCTGTCCTTGTCCTTGATTCCTCTGTGTGGTCAGTGAAGGAAAGCTGACATTTTCATGATGAGGACAAACTGCTTTTTAGATTTCTCTCTCTCTCACACCCTTGCCATCCAGTCATCTGTAGCAGGAGCTTCAGCCATGTGTTCTGATTAGATGCTTGAATTCAAGAGCAATTAATTCAGCCAAATGTGGGAGAACTCATATTCTACTTTCTGCTCTTTTCCTTTGGGATTTATAGCTACTTTATATGTCCAGTTGGAGAATCATCTTTGAACTCAGCCTGAGGTTGTCTCTTCCCTTTAATTTCTTATTTTGTTAACAAATTAATCATTTAGTGACACTTTATTAAGAGGGGAAATAACTAAGGACAAAAATGCAATTATGAGCACCCTATGAAAATTATTAATCATAGAATCCTGTAGGTTGGAAAAGACATTTAAGATCATTGAGTATAACTATTGACCTAGCTCTGCCAAGTCCACCACTTAACTATGTCAAGTTAATTTTGAAGGCAATATCTAAGCTTGATGAATAAAACAGACATTTTCTGATAGTTTTTAGTGGAAAATATTCTATTTTTGCCCTCTTCAAAGTCTCCTCCTCCTCAATTCATGACTAGAGAACATAATGAGATCATGCATTTTTTCTCACAGTGTAAACACATAAATGAGCTCTGTAATGAATACATATAAAAAAACCTCACTGAAATTATCTGCCCTGCCTAGACAGAAACCCATTGTGACAAGTCCACCCTCAGGATTTCACAGAACATATGTCTGAACAGTGTGACAGTGCCTTAGGAACAGGTCCTTCAGCCAGGTGTAACTGTGCAATGTTTCCAGAAGGTGAAGCAGTATTCCTATGGCAGCACATCATTTCTATCCCAAGCAGAGCAGCTTCTCCTTGGAGGAAGAGCTTATCCACTGAAACATTCTGCTGTGATAGGACAGCTACACTGTTTCGGGAATCCAAAGCATCTCCCAGCTGTGCTGATCTATGTTTACAGCCTCAGGACTGATCACTTCATTTTCTGTAATCTAATTTTCATTTTCAAAACTAGTGACTGCGTTTAGGAGCCATCACCAATCTGAACAGGACTTGAACAATTTGGAGTGACTTTGGAGTAACTTCCTCAAATTGAGTGACCCTAGCTATCCCAAATTTAAAACTGAATCTCTGGAATTTCTGTCGACTTTGAAACAAGAGGTGTTCTACAGCGAATATACTGCAATTAAATCTTATTTTCAACTCCTAAATGCTGTGTACACAATAAGTTTTACTTTCTAACTAAAATTGTGCCCTTCCACCATTTTCTTCCCATATATTCTCCCAAACTGATTTTTCCAACTTAGCTGCTTTTTCTAACTATCACAGAGCAATCTAAAATATTAAGGTATGATTTGAAAGCAAGGTTACTAGGAGGGATTCAGATCACCACATGAAGTATAGCAGCTTTTCTTTAATTATCAAACATAATTTGGTAGAAGTATTAGTAGAGAGAAACAAAAAAGGGCAGCATGCTCAAGGGAATTGAATCAAACTGACCAGAACTGTAAGAGATCTGTATGGACAGGACAGAGGTATCTGCTGTAACATTCTGCTCTGTGCTCTTTAATTAAAAAGCCTTAATATCCATTTCCATTTTACCATTCACACAGTGACAGCTCAAAAATAACCTGGTATTAGTGAGATAATGGAATGGAAAAAAGGGAGCTGGTTTGGGTTTAAATTCAGTAAGAAAGAGATGCTAACAAGATATCTAGGAATAAAAAGTGGATATGGGTTTGGCTACTACACCAGAGTGCTGAATTTTATTACCTGGTTTAAAAACTCAATTTTTTTTTTTAATATATTGCTGTTAACATAAAGTGGTCAAAATAGTAGCAGATAACATTTTTTCATTTGCACTTTGGTTACAGGTATAGATTGATTTCTTTATTTTTCCAAGAAATTTCTCTTTCTTGTAGCCTCTCTTTTTAATCTGTAAATCAGCATATCATGTACAGAAGTAAAATAGCAGTCAATCAGTAATTTTTCGTGTTGAAAAAAAAAAATCACTTAAACTAGCAGACAGTTCTTGCACTAATTTCAGACTACATGCTATTTCAAAGAGACAGCTATAAAAAAGTGTGTTATTATATTTTAAAAATAAATTAACTGGAAAGGTATTTTCATTATGGTTTGTATCATCCCTGAAAACATAGTTAACAACCCAAGAAAGTAATCAACACTATAACTAGAGATTAAAAACTAAAGAGATGAATAAAATTCTAGAAAAGTATATCATCATTGTATTATGCTGTCCTAAAAATAAAATATGTCTTAAGCAATCATGCAGGGGAAATAATTAAAACAAGATGACAAACAGCACCAAAACTACTTCAAGCATTTGACTCTCAAAGGATCTGATTGTCATAAACTGATAAAACTGTATTTTACAAACCTGTTTAGAATTGCTCTCCACCTTCTGCACAAGGCTTTCCCAGCGCTGAGCAAAATTTTCAAGACGACTTTCCAGCTTTTGAGCCACTGCTTTATTTTTCACAGCTACAAGGAGATCTTGGCTGAGCAACTTGAGCTTACTCATCATTTGCCTTTTCATTTCTAGATCTCCTTTTAGGATCTGTTAAACAAAGTAACAGAAGGAAGAACATACATTCATAAAAAAAAAAAAAAAACAACAAAAAATCAAAAACCCAACAAAAACCAACCCAAACCAAAACACCCACAAAAAAGAAAACCAACAAACTTAGAAGAAAAATCACAAGGAGAACATCAGAAAGAGCTGAAAATGGGTTAAGGGCTCCTATAATTCCATAATGTTGTTTCCATAAAAACTGCTGGCAGAGCTTACAAAGCAACATAACATGGCAGGTGGAGCAACTCCAAACTTCACAGCAGGCTTCAGGTGATGACATGGATCAAAAAGCTAACAGTTGTGTAACAGGAATAACCTTAAAACTGCACTCATGCTAACAGCTATATCCACATGACAATCCTTCTTTAAAGTGTCAATGTACTTTGTTATATATTGCATATTGAAAGAAGAGTTTCCCAAAAAAAGTAATATTTCATCCCAAACCAGGATTAAAACATGCAAACAAAAAAACCCCAACCAATCAAACAAACAAAAAAACCCAATAAAAACAACCCCCCGAACAAAGAACCCTAACAAACAAAAAACCAAAACACACTGTGCCAAGGGACCTTGAAACTCCTGAGATCTATACATGCAAGCCTGCCTCTGAAACAGGCTATTCACAGATCCAAGGATCATCCACAGCTCCAGTTCTTACCTGGGTTTACTTTTTAAAGCCTTAACTGGTTTACTGCACTGATTTTCATTCCTTTAACATTTGTTCTCTGCACCCTAATCCTGTAACTGTAGCTAAACTTTGAATTCTCTGTGCAGTTGTGGATTGCATTCTAACCCCCAAGGCATGAAAAGGATAATCAAGCAAGTGGTTAGACAACAAAATTCAGTCTACATATAATTTCCTACAGCTATATAACCCAAAACTGTAATTAAAAATGCAACTCAGCAAAAGAAAGGTTCATTGTCTTTGTAATCAGCACTGTTTCTAATCAGATTTGATTTGAAACATCATAATTACTAAGGGTAGGTACAGTTAATATCAAAATTTAAATTGATGCATCCCTGAGAAGTGGAAGCTAACTTCATATTGAAGAATCTCTTTTCAGAGTAGTAGGAGACCTAACAGATGGAAGAAAGTTGATGCAAACCACTTTAGCATGTTAAATTTCAAACACTTCTATATTTGACCTTTTTTTACGCCTACAGCGTCAGAAAAAGATCATGTGGAAGCCACCATACACTGAGTGGAATAATAAAAAATGATATCCTGTGAAACATTAGTTAGTTCTGAGGAGCAATGTTTGATTTCCAATCACCCCAGCCCACAACAGCTGTATTACACACCCAGAGCTCAGCATCAATCCAAGACACCTGGTGCACAAGCAGGAAGTGAAACACTACAAAAAGAAGGATGCTGAAAATTTCTTTTAAAGATAATTCTCACTGCAAATTAATATGCTTTTGTGACAGCTACAGTCAATCTGGAAAACTATACTGGGAGATTCTGTTTTCACATTACTTCATTAAAAACCTGTCAGTGTGCCACAATAACCAAAAATACACTCTGGGTTTTTTTTCCAGTACAATAATAGATCTAAAATAGTAATAGTAACTGCATAATATGTAATTTTCCAATTTGGAAGACAAGACATGGTAGTTTGCTTTATGAAATTAATTATCAAATATAACTTCTGCCAAGTACATACTATAAACCCGGATATTGGAACATTATAAAGTGATTTCCTTATTTTTGGTAATGTGGTTCTGGTTTTGGGGTTTAAGTTTTTACTTTTTGCTTTTTTATTTCCTTAAAGATCAAAAACCTACTTTGCTTACTGTAATATTCTAACCAGCAACACCCACTGTAAAGTTAATTTTCAGCTGCAAATAAATTTATTCCATTCAAAAATAGTGTAATGTCTAGCTTATTTTTTATACGTAAAAAAACCCAAAAATGTTGGGTGAAGCAAGAAAATATTTAACTCTATAATAATGGAATATATACTAGAAATATAAAGAGGTAGATCTTGTATACTTGTACACCTTTGCAAGAGCTCTCAGTATTTGTTGCAAAAAAAAACCAACTTCATTTTACAGACTACAAAATGTAGGCCTAAGGCATGAAAAAGAATCTATCAAGCCTAAGCCACACATGGCACCAAAATATCACCTCAGTTCTACATTCTCAGTGCATCACAACTTCCAAGTTCTGTTTCCCCCTACCCCTTATGTAAGAACTAAAGAGTCAATTATAGAGTCAGTGAATAAATGGTAGGTGGAAAATTTAAAAACAATACGAAACACAAAAAGCCCAGTTGTTTTAAGGAATTATTTTAAGAACTGGAGCAATTACCCACTGGACACTTTTTCTGACCTTTAAACTCGGAAGATCCCAGAAGAGAGCTGATGACAAAGATAAATTTTCACATACAATACTGAATAAATCCTTTGAAATAAACTGCAGTCTGTGGAGAACACCACACTAGAACAGTCAGGTGTGCTCTGAAGGAAACTGCAATCCTGTGGAGAGCCCACACTGGTGCAGGCTCCATTCTGTGGACATTAATGTGATGTAAAAGTCAAGTTTTTTTCCTACTGTGAACTGTATCTCAACAGACCTTTTTCACATCAGTTCCTTTAGAATGCTTAGGGCCTTGTAGGAAGGTTGTAGAATTTCAAATCAACAGTCACAATGCTAAATGGTTTGATAAATTACCTTCAGGAATTTCCTTCCAGTTAACGAGGCTGGCTAGAGAACACAACCATAATCTGGCAAAGTTCTGCACGTAAGTGAGGCAGAAACATAGGCTGGAAGCTTTTATGCCATATTACAATATCAAGTCCAAAATTCTTAAGGTCTAACAGGAACAACTAATGCTGTAATTTTTTGCTGGAATGACTGGACAGCTGAGGGATCAAGATATCATATTGTTAAGAATATAAATGTCTTTATTCTAAGTGAAAAGTTACATTTTTATTCTCTCACAGACTTGCTTTCACAATTCAGACCTAATTATAAGAGTGATCTTGGTGACAGCTTCTCCTCTACTACATTCAAACACATGTCAAATAAAATACACCAAAATACAGGCACAATGTGTCAGGGTCAGGAGAGTATGACCCCATTTTTCCCTTTTTCTAAAATCCAGTCAAGGAGGAGAATATATTCTTCAAAAAAACCATAATGTGGCTGACATATTAATAAAAATTCCTGAAGGTTCAGACGAGATTAAAACAGTAAATTGTCATACACAAAACTTCTAGCAATTTGGCATTGTGTGAGTGTAAAAACACATACTCACTGGAATTTGGTAATGACTGCTACTAGGTCTAAAACCTCAGAGGGGAATTCCAAAAGTAAAAGCCACTATTCTGCTCCAAATCACTAAAGAGGCAGTTTTCTTCTAGCATACCACCAATATTTAAATACCTAAACTATTGGATTATGAATCATGTTTCTAAAAAGATCAAAGTTATTCACGTGTAAAAAGGACTAAGGTGCAATTAATAATCTCCACCTGTTCTTTTAAGGATGACATGATTCTTTTTGAGGTTCAGGGCTATGGATAAATAATTTTATTTACTGGTTTTTGTTGTTCACTCAGTCTTCTAAAAGACCACAATTATTTCATGACACTGATACTTAACCATTTAAACTAGCAGCATAATTTTAAAATAATTTTAACTTCATAAGAGTTCATTAGTGAAACTTATGAAAGGAAACTACAGAAGTGTTTCCTTTTTAACATCATATTTTCAAGCAACTCTGAAAGGTACCCAAACTGGCCCTATCCTTAACACTTGCAAACTCTTAACAGTCTGCTACTTCACAATTTGTGACAAACATTTCAGCCTTCTGTACCTGTGTCCTCTAGCAACCTTCTGAAATCCAAAAGTATATAATTTTTGAACAAATTTGAATTTCTTGTAATACATTTTTCTTCATGAAGGTACTCCAAAGCATCCTGAGTTTTCTCTAATCCATTATGTGTTAAAAGCCTGGTTTGAAGTCAGCTTCAAGACTGCTCACAGGTTAGATTGCTAGAATTTCCAAGAAGTACATAAACTAAGGCAATACATGCTTTCCTTCCTTTACAAAGAAGTTTACTTAATCCTAAGCAATTTTTAATCAAAATCCAAGTCTGTACTACTAAATTCATATTTTTATACCCCTAAAGTGTTGCAGAAAGAAAAAGAAGGGAGAGGGAAAAAAAACATATGCAGCAGTGTAATAATTAGTGTCTCAAGATTATGTTAAAAATCAATCTTTTGGTTCTTAAATTAACTACTGAGTTATTCTATGAATCAAAGGAACATCTACCAGTAAGTCTGGACCAGCTACAATGGAATTAAACAATTGTCTGTGAGTTCATTTTTTTTAAGCTTTATACATTTGTTTATGTGAGGACAAAATGACGTAAATTTTAGAGGCATCACAGTTACTCAAATCTCATAGATATCATGGTATTTTTATCAACCCAGAGTCTGAACACTTCTACTTTTAATACAGAATGATTAGAAGGAAATAAATCCTAAATTAATTTCTAAAAATTTAAGGCTGAGCCTTAGATAAATATAGCCAAGCTATGTATATCCATTAAAAATGTTTAATGGACAATATATAATTAATTGGTATTTCATATTTATTACTTAATAATTAATGATAGATAATTAATAATAAGAAATATTCATGTCTGAAAAGATCAGCAGGCTTTTTTTTTTTCCTGATAAAGCAATAATTCACCTATTTTAACCAAAGCATGGACATGAGTGTTTCCTTTCCCCTAAATGCTAGGCAGTCATCACTACAGAAATAGCACATAGAGTATTTTTTTCTTTACAGAGGTCCTACTGCTGTAAAGCCATTGGCAAGTCTAGGCTGCCACAAGTTTTTCACCTCTACAGACACAGCCAGACCTACCTTCCCTCCATGAAGACTACACAGGATGGAGAATTTGCTGAAGAGTGAGGTAGAGAATATGGTGAAAAGGGTACACTTTGTGCATGTAACTCCATTTCTGATGCTGAGGAACAGTTGTAAAGTAGCACTAATTTCAACATTTTTTAACTTCTGCGCCTTCAGCTTCTTCAAGTTCAAAGAATGTATGACAGGGTTTGCTGAAGGATAACTTATTCATATGCAAATCCCTTTGCACATATGTATATAAAGTCTCACACACAATATACACACCAACAGTATCATCAAAGAAACTTTCATTGTTAAAATATACATATTTTTAAGACACCAAAACGCTATTTTATTTCATGAACTTTTGACCAAAGATACAACCAAGAAAAACATCTCTATCTCTTGGTTCCTTTAGCAGCAAAGCTATGGACCAACCTATTCCACCACAGGAGGCGAAGCCCACCCAAAAGTATGATACCATATGGTCAGAGAGAGGGGTAAAGCCATGTGCATGCAGACTCAGGTTAAGGAAGCTGAACATAAAAGCAGAAAAATGAAAAATACATACAGCCAATTTGCTTAGATTGGTCAGCATTTCATTCTGATCTCCAAAGCCAGTTGTATGAATTTTGCTCACAGCATCCTCTTTCTCAGTAAGCCATGCGTCAAAAAGACACTGAAATAAAATTCAAAAGAAAAAGCTTCAGTAAGGCCTTTCCTATATATATATATATGTACACAAAAATAAAATATTATATTTCCTATAATGTGTTGAAGAGCATTCCAATTTATAACTTATTAAAAAAAAAAAAGCTACTCACCTGCTCTTCAGCAAAATGCTGCCATTTACGAAGAATATCTTGCAGAAGGACCCATCGTTCTTCTGTCCATCTGCAGATGGCTGCCCACCGTTTTCCAAAATGCTGGAGAGAAAGAAACACAAAAGTGTGTTCAGCATTTATTTACTTTTTTCTTCCTTAACAAGGAAAGCATTATCCAAATGGCATTACGAAATTTTTATGGGAATATTTTCCTTATTCACTTTTTTCTCAGGCATTTGCCCTAAAATACGTTGCATATCACACTGAAATGGATTTTAGGCCCATTTGAAATAAAATCAAAATGGAGAGAATAGGGAAAGCAATAGATCTAAACACTGAATATTTTAATACCAGATAGTTTTCTAGCAAGTCTTTACTACTACACTTTGAAAAACTCACTCTCTTAAAGAACTTTAGGATCCCCCAAAAAGAACTACTTGAAACATAAACATGATGGGCAAAGATGTGGCCAAAGCAAAAACAAAAAATTGGCTGTTAAGTTGCATCATCAGTACAATTGGTCAAAGCTCTTACCTCTTTTAAAATATTGCAGTGTAAAAAAACCCATGCTTATAAACTTCCACATCAGCACAAATCCCACTGAGGTTTCCCAGGTATTTGTACCATTTACTACTATGCATGTATTTAAATTACACAAAATACCAACCATCTTGTTCTCTTCTCCCTTACTTTAGCTGATGATAGAAAACTTTTATTGCAATGATTTATAGTGACTTAATTACCCCTGGACATGAAATGCAAATTATTCAGCTGCTCCCAAATTAAAAAAAAAAACTCTTTTAAACACCTGAAAGATACTCTGTATTACTGTATTCTTAATTTTTCATCCACTTAAAAGCATATCCTGACAAAAAGATAATAGTTTCTTCCTTTTTTCATATTTAGTTATTTACTTCATTACTCTTACGGAATCCTAATAACTTGAGATATTATATAATGCTATATCTTTTGTATTTACATATTCCTCATAGAGATAATAATTTAATGTTAAAAAAAATTCAGCAACCTCTTTTTTCCTCAATAATTTGACAAGATCTTTTATTTTAATAAAGTAAGCAAAATGACCAAATAACTTCACTGATGAAAGTGCTGATTCTGTGTCCAACCTTAAATCTAGTTATTTCTCATGAGAGGCCATAACAACAATACACTGATTGTTTGAGTCAAGACTTGAAATTTCAAGTTCAAAATATCAGGTTAGGACTGTTATTTATAAAGCAGTTATTATACTAAATCACATGGTGCTCAACTTTAACTCTCTATTCACATCAAACAGTAGCCTGTGCGTTGCCCACACACTCAGACTGCTTCAAGTGTTCCTAACATCTGGGAAAACAAATTTTCAGAGAAATAGATTGAATCCACAGTAACAAGTAAAATGCCCTCCTGTATTAAAAAAAAAAAAAAGCCTTTTCTTACAGCCCTAACAAGAATTTTTAGAGAAATTTGCATGCAGAAAAAGATTTTTTATTTTTTCTTCTCAGAGGACACTGAAAGAATATTTTATATGGCTATCAAAAGCAGAAGGGGAAATATTTTAGTCTAAAAGGTCAAAGTAAGGAAGCACAAGAACAGAAGAAAATGAGTAAAACACAACTCTTGGGAACTCTGGATTAAAATCATGTACTGCAAGCCTGCAACTAACAGAATTTGATAAATGTTTTTCTAATCAGGTATTATTATCTACTTTTTAAAATAATGAGAAAAGGTGGAAAAATGTTTTTGCCTAAATCCAAAATTAATTCTATACAAGTGAATATTTAACCCATTCATAGAATTTCTACCAAAAAACACTGAGTTTTGTGTGCAGTTCTCAAGTGCTCAGCATTTCATCACACAGAGAGAGAGAAATAAACAGGAGGAGCTGGAAGCACTGGTCAGGTCCCACAGCTGTGATGTTAATGAGTCTTGGCGGAATGAGTTCCACGGTTGGAAATCTGTGATGGAGAACTCCAGGCTGCTCAGGATGGAAACTATTCCACAGGGAATTAGCAGAAATTTCTAGATCAGTAACCCTTGTCCCTATGGGAGATTTCAAATTCCCAGGCATCAACCAGGAATACTGTTGTGATGAGCAGGTGTTGGAAATCCCTTCAGTCTGTAGGATGTAACTTCCTGTCATAAGTGCTCAGTGAGTCAACTGAAATAGTCTATTCATTCTTTAACATTCCTCACTTATTTTGATGCATTTTTACAAGAACAGCCCATATTTCATCTTCAATCAACAGACAGTACCCTGACTAATATGAACATATAATCATGGAAAATACACTCTCAGCTCCTTTCCCCCAGTAGGGGAATAAAGCATCAAGTAGTATTTGATACACTTTATACAGATTTCTTTCTAGCACAGACCCTGGCCCTTGAAGCCTGGGGAAGCCTCTAATTTGAGCTAGCCCACAAGAGTCCTTAAGAGACCTGTTATCTGCTGGGTATAATTATGGAAAAAAAAAAAATCTCCCTGCATTCATGGTTTCTGTATGTTATCCAGCCATTTCTCTGAGCTGAAGATAATTTCCCCCATTTTTCCTGTAGAAACGAGTCAGAGTACAGAAACAGCTTGGCTACTAAAGTGGTTTGACTTTTGCAGCACTAAATATAGATTTGAGCCTTATTCCACAGCTGCCTTGGTAAATCTAAGGATTGAGTTTAATTGGGGTCTTGGAGTTTTAAGTCTAAATAGTGGGTTCTCAGTAGCAGCATAAACAGAGCCTCTCAGTATGTCCCACATTGATATGTGAAGTAAGCAAAGTAATGTAAAAGTAGTTTTAATATTCACACTCACCCAGTCTAGCTGTAGCCTCTCAAAGTAGCTTAGAGGGACAGCTCTTTCTAAGAAAAGCCCTGAGATTGTGTTTGGTTTTAGTTTTCCAAGCAAGGGTAAATTTTCAATTAATAATTTGATTCAGGGGACACTTTTGGCTTCTATGCCATTAAACGCCTCTTAAATAGATATGTTTTTGCACAGGCAATGAAACGAAAGAACTTTAATGTTGAAATGTAAGAACTGCTGAAAGAAATGAACTTTACTATTCATTTAAAATCAGCATAGATTCTTGTCAAACTTCCTGAGACATCTCAAAAAGTTCATTTTAGTCTTTAAAAATTTGTCTTATACAAACATTTGAAAAAAAAAACCAGCATTATATATAGATATATTTATATGTATGAAAATATTTTTGGAATCACTGTCTCAAAAAGAAATGCAAAACTGAATTGCACCTGCTTGGAAAATGCATCTTTGATTATTACATGGAAATAAATGCTCATTTTATTCCTAATCTGATCCTCACCAGCACCTCAGTGAGTCAGTCTTATTAAGCTCTTTTGTCTGATAGTTCATGCTCTTGTTTTGTTCTACTTTTAGAAGTCAGACTGACAGATACATAATCAAGCCTGGACTTTTCTCCATTGTGCTCTTTGTGAAATGCTCTAACGGTTGTGCCTGTCAACACATTTTATCTCCTGTGCTTATATTCAGACCGCAAGTGATAGGGAAAAAAAATTTCCAAACAGTTCCTGTACACAAAAAAGAGGTGTAACATTTCACTAGGAGAGCAGGTGGACTGTGGTAGCTCCCTTCTGGGCATTCAAGTGTCAAAGTTTCCACACCTCCCTATCACTCTAAACCCTGTGGCTTTATATCTGTACTTGGGTTTTATTACATCTGTAATATTTCTACATATTCTTTGACTTACAGAGCAATTGAATTATGTTTTCTCTCAGATTCTTCTGTAAAAATTATGAATAAAGGACATAATAAAAGAGCAAATGTTCTGTTCCACAGCACCCCATGTTCTGCTCAGAGAGCCTGTGCTGCAGGGTGAGGGGACTCAGGAATTGTCTTTCTAGCATCTTTCAAGGAATGTACTTTTTCCAAGACAATAATTGGTGTTTTCTGCACTTGCACAATTACAAATTGTGTATTTCCACTGTATTTAATTTACATTAATTATTAATGATGCTTCTTTAAGGTATTGCAGTATTTCCTGAGTTCTATTTCATGCTTTATTCCAATATGGGTCAGCCACAGGTGTTGCACAGGATACTAATGGTACCTTTCCAACAATTGTAATAACATAGGATGAAGCTGTGTCACCTGATGGTTCTTAATTCTTCTTTCTGAAGATGTGAAATGAGATTTTCTAACAATCCACCAACCATTCATTTGTTTTTCACACTATTAAAAACTCTCATTTATACATTTTCTTACTCATGAAGTGCCATAAATATCAAAAACTGTTAGTTATTTTTTCTCTTCTTCCATTCAAGATATTTTGCAAGTTTAGTTTTGCTTCAGGAGCCATGTTCTTGCTAGGGATCTGCTTTATTCCACTGAACAGTTCCAAGGAGCTGGCTGGCAAGATATTCTGGAAGGTTAAGATTATTTTGGGCAGGTGCACCACAGTTCTGACACTTAAGAGGAAGTCAAAATGAATGAATAATTATGGATCAGTAGAGGCTGTGTTGTTATCTTGGCTGCGTTGACTAAGTAGCTGCAGTAGAGAAAACTCAGAATTACATTTGAAGTGGCAGGGCTCATCATCTTAGTAAACCCTACTCTAAATTCTAGTTACTGATTTACTGGTATTGGTACCCAAATTAGCTACATTCAAGACAGCACACAGGTATCTGTGCTACAGCCATACCTGCTGGAATGTAGATAGCTTCTCTAGAGAAACCTTGGGTGTTAATGATTTAGAACCCACAAACTCTTATTTCCTTAGGTAATAAAGCAAAATTAAAGAAAAACAGTTTCTCGTTTCTGAAAGAGAAAACTAGAAAGAATCTTGGTTGCAATATTGCAATTCCTCTTGAGCTGTGTCCCTGGAGAGCTGACCACCAACACAAGAGAACTCTCCTTCAATGTAGCTCAACATTAATTATCAACTTTCATTTATCCAATTTCATTCAGAAGTTACAGTAAGAGCACTGGAATATAAATAATATAGCATTATAAATAATGCTATATTATTTATTATAAATATGCTATAATAAATAAATAATGCTATTTATTTATTATAAATAATAAAAATAGCAACATTTTTAAGACACAATTGAAATAGTGAATTGTTTCTATGATCAATTTAATATTTGAAAAATTTTTAGAATATCTTGGCTGCAAGCCCTACCACAAATGTATCTCCAAGGTGTCTTTTAAAGATACTCAAGTGATTGTATTTAGAAAATACAATTAAGTTATACTTCTCTTCTTTTCCTAGGAAACATGGCCATGAGAAAATAATGGGAAATAAATTATGACTTCCCCCTCAAATCTGCTTTGGAAAAATACAGAATAATCTTATTATTTATTCATAACCATTATTTGTCTACAAATTATGATCCTGTAGATCATGAACACATTTACTATCTGGGTTTGCTTTTTAAAATTTTCTATTTCAATTTTCTGGGACCAGCATTGCCATACAGTCATTACCTGAAGCTGCTCTTCCAATGCAGCAGTAGCTCTGTCACCACTGTTTTCGTCTACCACCACTACCATATGAGTTAGGGAATTCACTTTTACTTGTTCCTGCTCCAGATCTTCTTGAAATGCCTATAATGAAAGGATATGTGTTAGAAAACGTATTCCAAAGTAAAAAAAAAAAAAAAAAAAAAAAATCACAACAAAAAAAAACCCTAAACAAACAAACAAAAAAACCTACCAAAAAAGTGTACCATTGACTGGTTAACTTGCATAAATGACTATGAGAACTCCAGAGCTTAAAGTTACTCAAAAGTTCTAACTTATATACAATATTCCAGACTGAAAATTTTGCTTGAGAAATAATTTGTTGAGTTTATGTAGCTGATTTACAGATAGTCACTTAATATGTATACATACTAATAACCAGCAGATTTTAAATAGCCACTGAATTAAATTTTTGTATTTTATAATAATGCATGAAAATATATTTTTTCAATATTGTAATAATATAAAAATCACATAAATTTCATTAAATAAGCACATGCTAACTTCAGTTTGGCACCCTACAACATTACTCATGTAGGAGAAAACTGCTCAGGAGGTGACCCACCCTTAGGAAACTCATGCAGCACCCTACTTACACTCACTGCAGAAATCAGGAAACTAAACAAGAAATACAGGATTTCATGATTTCTGCTCACCTGATGAAAAAATTGCTTACCCCCTTTTTTTTTAATTTATTTTTCCCCTCACTTGCCATAAAAGATGGAGCCCCTCCTTTCCTATACTTAACAAAATCAAAACCAGCCCAGCTCTGGCACCAGGGAACTGAGCTGCCAGGCCTATTTTCTCCTTCCTTTGCTCAGGCGCAGCAAGAGGACACACAATAAAAATGGAAGGAACTGAAGTTGGTAATGAAAATTAAAGCCACAGAGAAGACCTCATATCACTCCCTTCAAAAAAGAAAACCCCAAGGTATCCAGGACTCCATCTTGCCTGTCTTTTTTGCTGTATCTAACTTCCTTCAAACCTCAAACCAACAAAAGAATTGGGGAAACCAAAGTTCTGGATTATGCTCTCAGTACTTCAGCTGAGTGTGTTCTAGGGACTAATGCATATATAGTGGGATGGTTACAGCCTGAAAAATAACATGGCCTTGTCACAAGAGAAACCTTGACTTTGTTACCTACTATGCTGAATTTCACAATGTTGTGGTTTTCTACTGCTCTTTCAAGTGGAATAACTCACTCATGTATGAAGTCCTTGCAGAACATAAGTTCATGCATTCTAAAACTCTTTTTCATAAGACATCTTACATTTATATAAAAATTTTAAAAAAATTAAAACCCAAAACATAATGTGGTTATAAGCAATAGGAACTCACAGACTACTTTGTTTTTACGGTATAAATATCTTACCACCCATTTCAGAGTTAATTTCTTTCATGGGCATATTGAGACAATATAAGAATCCTCCTTTTTCTGACTTTCATGCCTGTGAGTACCATTTGCTACAGAGAGCTAGACTATAAAACAATTCTCAAGGACTGTGAAGTATAATAAATTGTTAGAGTCATCCCTGGAATTTAGACTTCTCAACATTTTATGATGCAGCTCTCGAGAGGGAAGAGGAGGCAGAGCAGTCAGGGATTAGTATGATACAGCTCACTTCCCCCACATTTAACCCCCTCTTTAAGCCATACAAAACAAATTCATTGCTCCCTAAGTCTACAGCCATGGACAAGGTGACTTTAATTTCCTTATTAGCTGGAATCTGACAGATGGCATCCCAGAACAAAACCAGAGTTAGCAGGAGTGGATGGCACTTTGGAGGTGGGAGTCTCACACACATTGTGAAAGACTTGAGAAGTCAAGGAACAGATGAACCAGAAAGTTGACTCATTATCTAATCCTCAGGCAGATTCAATTTACTCTGAAGTAAAAGGCTGTTCCTTATAACCCAAGTGTCTATTTTTACCATGAAATTCATTGGTGAGAATTGTTTGTTTACAGGATCTTGTTGGAACAGGAATTTATGATGGACAGTTTCAAGGCAGAGGCATACTCTGTTCAAATAATTTAAATGGTAATTTCTAACAAGTTGCCCTGAGCTTATTAGAGAAATACCAAATTTTCAGGGACTTCAAATGTAAGACAGACATAGATGTTGATGAATAAAAATAGCAACAAGAGAAACTCATAAAACTCCACAATTCCTTTAACTTCTACTGATCACATAACAATTTACACAACTCAAATGTAATCTAGTTCAAAAAGAATAAAAATGCTCACCAAAGTCATTCAAGTACCCAAAGACAAATCCATTCTTATATTTGGACACTGAAGAAGTGTCTCCTTTTACTTTTGAAATTAATTTGAAGTACTAAAAATCCTGGCACTAAAAAAGGCTTAGATGTTTGTAGAAACTTAATAAAAATATAAAAAATCTACCAACTATACAGTATATTAATAATAAATAATACTTATATATATACTTATATATACAATAATAATAAATAATAACTGGAATAATAAAACCAGTGCAATTAAAAGCACAATTCTAAAATTGATTCTAACATTTCCAATACCATATTCTGCTTGGACAGCTCAATAGTCCTTAGATTTTTGCTGAAAGTAGCTTGCTTCCTTTACTAAATTATAAGGAATGGAGAACAGGAGAAATATACTTAAAATGCTACTGCAAAAAAAAAAATTACTGAAATGTTTAACTGATCTTCCAAAATATATTGACTATGCCAGATTTCTTACCAGAACTCTGTACATTCCTAATGACATAAAATTTTCTTCTTCACCACTTCAGTCCATGCAGAAAATTTTCAGTATTATCAAGATACCAACCTCATATATTTTGGACCTAAGCAGCATGCTGGGAAGAATGTTATGTTCTTTCTATGGTCTGATTGTTGGCTGCCATACCCAATACATATTAGTGGGGCTTTTTTTTGGTTTCCTTTTGATTTTTTTAATATGTCCCAGCAGAGAAACTGAAGTGTCAGTCACAAGAACTAGAGACCAATATTTTGCAACATCATTTTAAAATACATGGAATAAAGAAATCTGATGTATGGAAATCATAACTCAAAGGGGGATACATAACATGAAATAAATGAGTGAAAAGTACCTACTAATGAACAAGCAAAGAGAGGAAGGCAAAACTGTAAGGGTAAAGAGGAGACAGAGGCATGATGACAACAACCCAAACCTAATATGTTGGCTGGTCTGTTCCATTTGAAATGATGATTGCTTTTTATATCTTCAAACTTTTGGTTCCTCTTATGAATTTACAAAACCTTGTTTTCTGATAAAACCAGACTCATGTGAGACTAAGAGAAAATATGAATGGTTTGGGGTTTTTTTTTATTTGCTTGTTTAATGATGAAGCAATAAATGTCCTATTAAAAGTCCATTGTTTTAACCCTTGCTATAGGAGGTAGCTTTACTGTATGCAAAATACAATAAAATTATATGACAGTTTCTCTCAATAACTGAAAGAATGGAAAACCTTGTTCTTTGACTTCTGAATAACACAAGGGATAGGTGAATACAAATGTAATTAAAATTAAATCCAAGCTATTTTATTTCCAGCATTTTAGCTAAATTCCCTTTTTCACAGGAAAGAGATTTGAAAAGTAATACACATAAATAAATAACATTCACTAACTCAACACACCACAGTGAAGAACAAACATGTGGAAAAGAGGCTTCTGCATGTCTTCACTCAGAATATTCAAATACCAGCTAATTACCTATTTTTCTCAGTATCAGAAGGAAGAAGCATAAAGAGACTGCATAAATAAAGGTATTGCATTTTATATTAGTATTCAAGCATAAAATGCATAGAATAGGAGTAAAGATTTTCAAGTCTTAGTACTGATGTATTTGAAATCTTTCATGTTCCTTTCTCCAATTACCATTTCATAATTACATTCTGTCTCTCTTAAAAAGAAAATGTAATGTAAGAAAATGTCCTTAGCTAGCAAACCCACATACTGAAATGCATTATCTCCTCACAGGGCAAGCACAGACAGCACCAACAGCAGCAGGAGCTGCAGAATTTGTATTCTTCTTCAGTAGCACTCCTTAATCAGAATGCAAAGAAATCATCTTTAACACACAAGTTCATCATGATGTCTTTTGCAGCTTTTGACCTATTTTTAAAAGAACTGTAAAAGCTGATTTCAGTTTGAATTGTTTTTCAGGATGATCTGCCCTCTAAAACCTGGATTAGCACTGACACAGGCCAAGAAGCATCAGGTGTTAAAATCTCTCAAGATACCATGGCAAGGAACAGCTTTGAGCCATTGATGTAGAGAAATTCAAAGGTCATCATATTAAATCTCCACCACCTCACAAATCACCTCTGTTTTCTACATTTTTCTGTTTCCTTATCATCATGTTGTGCTGTAGACACATATATAAATTTATTTTAAAATCTAAATTAATATGAAGCAAGGCATTCTAATCCAATAAATTTATTCAAACTACTACACAAACTATCCTCTCTGTCTCTTTTTAGTTCTTAATTCTTCCAATTAAAAATTACCCTTATGTAATGTGGGGATTAATTGGCCAAATTCCATCTTATTAAATTCCATCTATTCCTGAGTTTGGTTGGGGGCTTTTTTTTTTAATTGTTTTGTACATCACCAAAAATTATTTTCTACTGCTAGAAAGTAGTGCATTTTACAGTGTTTAATATATATTCAGTGCAAATATATATTCAGGAACTCTGGAGTCCTAACAATATTATGTGGTCTGACAAGAGCATCATTGATGCTACAACATGTAAGAGAAAAAAACAAGATGCAAAAAGAAGAATACACAAGCATTAAAAAACCTGATCTATTTTCATTCTAATGTAATGAAAAGATGTTACAGTTGCCTTGCATATTCTAGTATATTGCTTATACATAAAAAGAAAGCAATATTTTCTTTATATCAGAATAAAACTCACAGTTGTGATAAAGTAAGTCTACAAAAGCTTGTTAAATGCTTAGAACAATAAATATTAAACCAAGATTTCATATTACTTTGCTATGCTCTAATGGCAGGAGTAGAGATTTTAAAATGTCAAACACCCAATTTGGTTTTTATGCCTTTGGAAGCCCATCACAGCATACCTTATGCTCTTCTATTTGGCGCTTTAGGTCCTCTAGATCTGGACCTAAGGGTTCCAAATCAGTTTTCTTTGTCCTTTCCTCTGTTTTTGTCAGCCAATCAGCTAGCTGGGCTAGCTGCTGATTTTGCAGATCCATTAGGATTTTATGCAAACTGTAAAACAAAGAAAAAATAATTAGAATTTATAAGTGAAGAAAACCAGAAGCAGAAACATCTGACCCATGTGCTAACAGATTTTCACAAGGTTACATGTGAAGGCAGAAGAGAAATATATGCTTTTGAATACATGCTTTGGAAGGGGAACAGGCTCCCCAGGGCAGTGGTTACAGCCCCAGCCTGACAGAGCTCCAGAAGTGTTTGGGGAATTCTCTCAGGCACTGGGGGTGACTGTTGGGGTGTCTGCGCAGGGCCAGGAGTTGGACCCAATGACCCCGATGGGCCCTTTCGAACCCATCACATTCTATGGTTCTGTGGAGAAGGGAACTGAAACTTTTTTGAAATAGTTCTGATTTAGACAAATTGTTCTGAAGCTTTTTCTTTAGGAACTGACTACATCATATAATATTCTATCTGTTAAAGCTTTGTATTACAGTTGCATTTCTATTAGAGTTGGAGTTCAAAATTTCTACACTGTTTTTTTGAAGCTTGTTTTATTCACTACAAGTACTTTGAAAACTGCTCAAACAGCTGATTTTACCAGGCTTTCTCTAATTTAGGATATTAAATAGAAAAAATATTATATTTTCAGTTATTCAATGGAAAATACTCTGAAATTTAACCAGATAATACTTATGTTTTGCCTAATCAAATTGTATAGATAGGTCCAAAATGATCTGGCCAAAAACTCATGACAGATTTCCACTTAGACTTGCCTCTTTAGAAATTCTCAAAACTCTCCTAAACAAAATCTTCACCATCAGCACTTCAGGATTTCAGGTTTGGTTTTTATATTTTTTTTTCTATTTTCCTTTTTTTTTTTTAACCTGGAAATAATATTTAAAAGATTGATCAAAACCACCAGAGGACTCATATAGTATTGTTTCCATCCTAATCTCTCTATTAATTACAGATAGAGTACAGAAGGATGATACCCTGTTTCAATAAAGCCAATGGTTTACAAGGGATTAGGGATCTCAGATCTGAGTCCTTCACTTTCAACTGTGTATTTTATTGTCTTGATGTTCTAAAGTAAGCTATTATAAAGTACACTGCTTCATCCTGGAGATATTCCTCTTAGCATTAAATTAAATAAACTACAGAAAACCTGTTACAGTAAACTGAATTTAAGAAAATGAAAATATGATGAAACAAATATTATACATAATATTGACATTATTCTGAAATAAAGAGAATTAACTTAAAAATTAAATAATTACAAAACATAATCACAGTTGATTCCTAAAGTAAAAGAATGCTTCTTCTTTCTTACCATTCACTGGGTATTTCCATGCTTTCAAAATACTTTTATAAACATCTGATATGAGGGTTTAATATCTATTTATATACGTCAGGAGATTATCAAAACCTTTGTTTATAGTATGGCTGAAATAAGTTTCAAATTTAAAAAAAAAAATTGAATTGAATGTGTTTTAAAAGTTGTTGAACTCCCCATAAAGTCGTAAATTGCATTTTTTTTCTCTACAGTGACATATTTATCACTGAGATGCTTTACTATAGAGAATACTGTTTGGGAAAGGCCAAGAGGAAGAAATAAAAAAAAAAAAACCAAAAAAAACAGTTTTCCTTCAGCATGCTACTGCACTGCTTATTCAAAGAGTCAAATACTTTCAATACATAGTGAATACATGAGAAATCCAATCTGGGCTGCTTTTATACAAAGGCATTTTTATGTTCCAAACTTCCTTTTGAAATTCTGACCTCCTAAATCACTTTTTATAGGACCCTTTCATTTTTTATAGCATATTTATCAGTATATCTTCCTCCTGTCCTTGTTTATTACTTGCTTTTGTTTTCCTTGTGCTGTAAAGTGTGGTACCTTTTTTCATAATTCCTATTACCATTACAGAGGTCAGACAGTCTTGCTGTTCTCATCTTCACAAAAACCATCCCTGTTTGGCTAAGTGTGCCACTGTTGCCTTAGGGACAAGATTACAGCAATCTGCTCAGAAGATTGTGCTTTAAACTGAAGTAGAAGATGGACCCTGAGAGTTTAAATTATGTATAATAACCCAAAAATATATTATATTGTGATAAGAAAACTTTTTATACTCATCCAGCCAGTTTCTTGAAACACAGTGGTTTGACCAAAAGGCCAGAATTAACTACATCTAAGGATATCACTTCTAAGAAATTTTCTCTTGCCCTATCCCAAATCTCACTGAATTTATCACAGATTTCTTTTTTTGTATAGAAAATTAAATAGTAGTGCAACACTCTCTGTGAAGCTCTTATTATTCTCCTTCTACTTAAGTCTTCTACTGAACTCATATTACCCAAATATGATCTGCTTTAGAAGACACTAGGCCACTCAATTCCCCAAGCAATAAACTACAGCTGCAGCTGTAGTGGATAACAACTGGTGTTAAAGGACATTTCAAGTAGAAAAAGTACCACTCGGAGACATAGCAACTTGCATGTCTTGATTTAAATGAAAATAAGTATGGCCAATAAAATCTCCCTACAGTAATAAATCACAGATTTTTTTTTTTGTCTCCAAAAATATACTAGAACTGGAATAAGTTAGGTTGAAACATCTGAAACCCAGAAACAATTTTATAGTCAAAGGAAGACAGAATAAAGGAAACATTCTCAGTACTCAGTAGCAAGCTGAAAAGAAAACAAATGTTTGGAATTGCTAAGAATATATTGGAAGAAAGAGAGTTATGGCATGCAATTGTTAAAAATCACAGTTCACTTTTTAATACAATAGGCAAACCGCTCAACTCCAAAAGGCAAGGTAGAACTGGAAAAAGCATAAAGAGGAGCAAGATGAATAACTGAATATGTTCAATATATATTTATGAAGAAAGTAAGAAAATATATACTTTATCTCTGTATCACATAAACCAAATTACTCCCCTGTGGCACAATCACAAGCTTTTACATTTATGGAATTTCTTGTCCCAGATGACACTATGTAAATCAAAATTATAAAATCAGATACAGTAATAATAAAAATTTCCAAATATTATTGTGAATATTTAATAGATTATTTCTCTACTTCTACTTGCAATTCAACTTTAGACTATAGGCCTTGCACTTTTTAAAATAGTGTAATTTTCACTCCAATAAAAGTGAAGTAGGTGATGCAAATTTTGGTTAAAGTGTTATCTGTGTCCAAGTTGTTGAGAGCTGCTGCTTTATGTGGCTTCCAGGCTCCAAACAACATGCAAGGCTCAAAATCACTGCATGTCAAATTTCAGGTTAAAACAGATACAAGACGGAGTTTTGTTTACAGTGAAGGAAAATCCCAACTGTTATTCAAGTTCAGGACTGTTTCAGTCAAAATGAATGAATTAATTATTATATGGTGTAATAACACCTGATATATTACTTACTTGCTTTGTTTTTCCATACTTGCTACCCTGAGACTTTCCCAACGAGAATTAAGTAGATTCATTTGTTCTTGGATTTCATTCTCTTCTTCATCGGAAAGTTTTCCAGTTGATAGAAGTTGACTTCCAACTTGCAAAACGTTACCAACACGTCCTTGGTGAGCTGTTAACTCCATCATAAATCCCTGACAATTAAGAAAAATAAAAAATTTTTTAAAAAATCCAGTTTTCATTTGCATTCTTTGAAATGAAAGAGCACAATTGAACCATTTTGCCAACATGATTTTCAACCTTGGTTTTAATCTTTTCAACCCCTCACCAAAACTGTAACATAAACTGGAAATAAACACTTTCATTTTCTTCAAAGGGCAGAAAGTTGCTTAGTCTGAAGAGGAGGCTGCAGGGTGACCTTACTGATCTCTGCAACTACCTGGAAGAAGGTTGCAAAGAGGTGGGTATAGTAACAAATGATGGGATGAGAGAAAATGGCCTCAAATTGTAACAGAGGATGTTTAGATTGGATTTTAGGGAAAAAAACCATCTCCACTGAATGTTTGCAAACATTGGAATGGGCTTCCAGGGAAGAGGTTGAGTCACCATCCTTGGATGCATAGATGCAGCATTTAGGAGCATTTAGTGGTGGAATTGGCAGTGTTAGGTTAATGGTTGGACTTTAGAATCTTAATGGTCTTTTCCAACCTAAACAATTCTATGACTCTAGGGCAGAGTCTCCAGTTTACATTCTCCGAATCAAAATTAATAAAAACAAAACAAATCCCCTCCAAAAAAAAAAAATCAAAGTCAATAGAATAAATACATTTCAAAATATTAATATAAACATATACCTCATGGGTGTGAAACTGTTCTTTAACAACTTCTACGTCATTGGATATATCTCCTTGTGCTTGTAATGCATCTTCAGCAGAGAGAAGCCACGTGAGCACTTCTTCTAAAGCAGTTTGGTAGTTTTCAAGATCTCCAGCCCCCATCCGCACGGTGCTAAATTTCTTTTCTTCAACACTTGCTAAAAACTGATCAAAACCAAAAGTATAAGGGCGATGAAAATGACACTTGCTTAGACAGTTCTACAAAGGAATAAATGGAACAACAATGTGTTCTTAAAAAAAAAAAAAAAATCAGATGGCTAATACATGGACATACTCTGCAATCCAAAATCATTTAACTGACCAAGATCAGTTAAGTTTTAGGGAAATAATAATAAAAAAAATCTTATGTTTAATTAGATATTTTACACTGTTATTCAAAATCCCTAGTAGAATCGTGAATAATGAAAATAATATTTACCAATAATATTTACCACATATTTAGAGAGGTTTTTACCACAGAAGCTCATAAAATCATCTATGCAAATAAGTAGTAAGTTACTTTCTGACTTTGCGGAGAATCTATGAAAAACATGACATTTAAAAACCTGAACCAACAAACCTTTACACTACATGCAATGCTAGGCTTGAGCAATCCACAGACACATATTTTGTGAAAACCATTCTAGGAAGCTGGAAAAGCTCAAAAACTCATGCAAAATCATAACTTTTTAAAATCAAGCAGAAGTGTATTACTGTTGATTTCTCTTTTCTGCAAAGGCCAATCTTATAATTATTTTTTAGAAGCCAAGTCTCTTATGAGAACAGAAATTTCTGGTCTACTGCATAAAGTCAAGAGAAATCAACAAGTACTCATTGATTAGTATAACAGTAGAAAACAAGGACAGAAGAAAAGAAAAAAATGCATTTGCTACAGAAGATACCACCCCATATGTTTTTCAAAAAGTTCTGAACAAGTTTAGCTAGATTGTCAGGAATTTAATTTAAAAACAATCTATACATATATATAAGCTTATGCTTCCATAAAAAAAAATATACCAAGGCACGTAATGTTTTTATACTTGGCAAGAATTGTTCCTACGGACAAATTTGTGCCAATAAAATGCTCAAAGCAGCTAATAAAGCCTTTCATTGCAGTTTAGAACTGAAAGTTAAAGTTTATCATTAGAACCACAAGCAGGAACACAGAAGGCTCTGAGTTGGAAGGGACCCAGAGGATCATCGAACCCAACTCTTACGTGAATGGCCCATATGGGATTAGATCCAAACCAAGTGAGCTGACTTTCAGGGAGTGCAATGCTTGGAAGGTAATAATTAAAAATGAAATTTCCAGTCTTTACAACAACAGCTTCATTCAGAAATTCATAGATCGAATAATCACATGAAATTTATGCAGATCTCTAAATATGTGTTAGGCTAGGTAATAGTCATGACTATCGCCACTTGTGTGAGAAACACAACAGTCAGTAAATGAATCCTCATCAGGAAAAGCAGGCTTGGAAATCTGATGAACTTTATAGTGTAGGTTGTGCTTGTTTGTTTTTTTTTTTTTTTGGTTAAAAGGAAATACTATATTACAGAAATATAAATAAAGAAGCACAGAAAATGATTGGCATTTATCCCTTCAGCACAAATTAATTTTTGACCTGTGTAATTCTAGATTTCAAATATTATACAATACAATAAGAAATTGCACCCAACTACATCACATTTCTGCAGCAAGATATATTTTCTCCCCTGTGGAAAGGGATAACTTGATCAGTGCTTTTCACAGGTAATAGTTTTTTTCTTTCCATAGCAATACTTCATGGTATATATTCATATCTATTACAGTGTAAAAAAAAATGCTTTATGAGTTGACTGAGGTTAGGGATCTCATGTTTGTAGAGATCTGTGATAATCTATGTTGTCTGAATTTTTTGAAAAGTCTTCTTTCTCTAGATTAGACACCAAATTGTTTCATGTATGACAACTGTTTAACTAAGGACCCCCAACAGCACAGTCGTCTGAGGAACAGCTACCAAGTATTTTTCCTAATGATCAGCACTTTCTCTGCTTTCTCTCATGCTAACATAAATATTATACAGAAGAGCCACTCAAAAATCTTGGAATCATGACCTATGAAAAAAAAATGGTGCCTACGCTAATTTCAGATCTGTTGTAACATCTCTCAAAGAAGTATAAAAACCAGAAAGATTCTAACAAAAATAGAAAAAAAAAAAGAGTTTCTAGACAGGTATTTCAAATTGTGTTCTCAATCAAAAAAAAAAAAAAAGAGGAAAAAAAGAGGAAAGAAAGGCTATTTTCTAACAGAAGAGAAACAGAAAAAGACTAGGAGAAAAATACGTAAGTGTAGAAATCTAAAATTGTACACTAAAATATCTTCAAGTATAAAAAACACTCCTTGGAGGCAACTGTGGTTTTTTGAGGCAACTTGTCAAAAAATACATATAAACATTGCTATATCTCATATCTACTACTTCTGTCAGTGTTGTTTTCTCTCCAAAAGATAACTGGCCATCCTTGCTTATCTTGCATATTAAATGAAAAACAGGTATCAAATCAGTGGAATTAGCTGCAAACGAAATATGAAACACTCAGAAGGGGGCAATGTTTATGGCACACTCTTTGTATTAAAAAGCAAAACCAAGGTAGTGTTTCAAAAATTATTATACCAATTATTCATCCCTTAATAAACCCCAAATTTTAGTGTGCAGATCCTACAGCACTAAAAATATTCCCAAAATGAAATAATCCACATAAGACAAACAAGAATGGAAACCTCTGATACTTATAAATCATATTGGTAGGCAACCAAACAGCACAGCCTATAAGTGTTCTTGTTTATGAATTTATATGAAATCTCTTCGAAATTCCTAAGAAAGTAAGAAATAATATAATTTTAAGATGTTTCATATACTACATGGATAGGACAGTCATTAATATGGATATCTGATATAAGTTGTGATGGCTGTTTCTAAGCATATTTTTTAAGAGAATAAAAAACAATGAGGACAGGCTGAAGTCAAATTGTTATAGCCATATAATGCTAGGAAGGCTATTCTTAGGGAAAAAAGCTGCCTAAATATGAATACAGTTTCATTCTTAAATCAAAACCTATTCTTAATAAAGTATATAATGAGTATGCAACACAAACTTGATTGTCTGCAGTTAGAGCAAAACAGAGCAATTTACTGAATAAAAACTTCAACAAAATCTCATTATGGTGGTGCATCCCTCCCTCTTCCTTGGACTGCTCACTCATCTCAGAAATGCATGTGAGCCTTGGCCTTGAGCTCATCACAAATATTGTCTGCTCCCATGAACTTAAGTTGGTTAACAACCTAACTGTTTCTTAATGAACAGTCTTGGAAACTCATTTTTCTTGCCTAAACCAATGAAATAACCTGAGCAGAAAAACAGTTTTGTTATCCAACCTTTAAAGAAATTTACGGACCCAAATTGTGGCCAAGATGGAAAGTTTCTACGACTAAAGGCAGTCGTCTTGTGACCCTGGAAGCAGCTGTCCTGAACTGAGACCCGTCGAGCTCTCCAGGACCGTGGACAGCAGCCTCCCTCGGCAGGTGAGCCCTCCCGGAGCCAGCGAACTCCCAAGTTTGCTGTACTTGGGAGAGTGCTGACCAGCACCAGTGAAAAGGACATGAGGAAATTAAATGTATAATGAACACTGCAGCACATGTAGCTGGGAATCAGTCAGGCAGTCCCTCTCCCAGACTGTTTTGAAAAATGATCAGACACTTTTGCACGCAACAATCCTGGTTATTCTTATGTATGATGTAAAAATAAAAAATTGCTCTGGACTCATATGTTGTCCTCCAGACACTTTTTTTTTTCCTTTACTTTCTTTTGCACACAGATGAATTATACCTAGATAAAACAATGGGAGTTTAATCTCTGTACATCTCACCATTCTCTGCTCTCGTGTGGGGGCTGAAAGATTCCAGGGACTCTGAAGATTTAATTTAAAGTATAGTAAGAGAGAGTAAAAATCCTCTGACCTTCAGAAGCTTGTAAAAAATTAGCTATTCCTGGCAAATGTATTAATTATTTCACAGAATTTAAACCATGAGCTTGTAGCTCCTCCAAGGTGAGAAAATGAGGGGACAAAGTGTTCCTCACCTGGTATTGCATTATGTTCCTAAAGGGAGGAGAAGGATTAGTTGTGTGTTAGCAAATTCTCAAAGAATGTTTCTATTAATACATAAAGACTGATTCTGAGTTCTAGAAATCAGTTGGGCAGCTTTAGAAAGTAGTTTTACAGGAAATCTTTAGGGTTCATTCCAGCACTCTTATTTATATTATGTATTTCCTTCCTTCAGAAACTGCCTGTCCCATCATCAAAGATAAAGAACGTGGCTCTGGACATTTAAAGCTTTTAAACTCAAAGACATAAAATTTTAAAGTACCATTTTTTATTAAAGGCCAATTTCAGTTCAGAGTATCTTTCTCATTTTGAACACCCCCTTTGTAGGATTAGAGCCTCAATTAGAGCAGGATTATTCCCTCTCAAACTACGCCTCCTATCATCCAAGAATGAAACCACTGCTCATTCTTTTGGTTCCTCCAACTTTCTCTTTACAAAATATATTTTATGTGTCTTTGTATTTCAAAGTTACAACTGTTAAAATGTTAAATGATAAAATGGTCTCTTCAACAATCAAGATTGTGTTTTCTCAATAGATGAGTCATTTCTAGTAATAAAACTTATAAACTGGTTCAGACCACTTGTTATCATAACATTAACAATTTCATTGTTCTAAATGAGGCTAGCATTTCCATTTTATTAAGTATTTAAAAAATATAAAAATATCATTGTAAACGAATATAGAGTAAGAAAGTGGGGGGTTTTTGTTTGGCTTTATTTTTGGGGGGGGGGGGGTTTGTTCTGTTTTAATTTTTTGGCTTTTTTTTTTTCTATTTGTCAAAAAAACCACACAGGTTTGGCCTTATGATAAATCTGAAAAATAGCAAGTTTTGCTTGCTCAATTGAGACAAGTTACATTTTTATTACTTGATTTTCTCTGTGATTCTATTTCTACTGCATATGTTTCCACCTGGATGAATTGACCTGTCCTTGCAACTGCAGTTTTGAGATGCAGCAGATTATTAGGTCATTAAAAATCAATGGAGCTTAGGCAATGTATATGCTGAGGAGAAAAGGCAGAGCCAGGCAGTATTGATGAAAGTACATTCATTACAAAGGAAGGAAAAGGTTGGAACTATTGACAGGAAAGCGATAAAAGAAAATGAATTTCTTCAACTACTCTACACGGGTACAGCTGGTACAAATAAAGACTGAAAGAGACAAAGAATTTATTGGCATTAAAGTAAAATGTTGCACCTTGGGGACTCAAGTGTAGAAGTTAGCTTAAGACAACTTAAAGACAGTGAAAAAAACTGCAATCAACTGGCTTGGGGAAGAGATTAAGACTGGGAACTGTGAGGACAGGTAAGATGGTGCTCTTAAGACTTAAGAGACAGGAATCAAGGCTGCCAGCTGCCCATAATGATCAAACATTCTAAAAAGTAAAAAACTTTTTTTTTTCATTTTGCACACATGGTCAAGTAAGCCAGTGCTTGGCAGAAAGATTTTCCACTTAGTTTTCTTTAACACACCTGTACTTGGAAAAATATCAAATCATGTTTTGCTTAGTAGCTACTTGACTCAAAGTGTATCAAAACATACTGCTTTCATAAAGTCTCCGGGGAAAATTTTCAGTCTCTGTTTATTTATGGGTTTTAATTTTGTTGACTTTTGCTGCTCATAAAATGTATTGCTGTTTGTAGCATTGCTGATGACAAGACACCAGTATTTGCCTCTCTAAGGAAGGCACTTCCTATTCAAGCAATTATAAACCATGGCTCTGACCATTCAGTCACTGACTGTGACTGAATGGAATTACTTTCACCATAAATACACAACAAAACTATGATTTCTTCCTGTTGAAAGGGCTCAGCTACCCACCATTCTTCAAACCTTCCCTTTCCTGATGAAAGACCTGGGCACATTTTAAAGGGAAGTATATTTCAGGTACTGTCATGTCACGCAGTAGACTGTGAGATCATTTGGCTTCTACATAATACATAAATAAGACTCCACTCTACATAATGAAAGGTGAAATTTTCACCCCAGGATAAGTTTTCAGTATTAACTAATGACTCTTCTCAGAACTCTCCAAGACTGAATGGTAACTGGGTCCTGATGAAACACTGCAGGTCAAGAAGCCTGGGGCATTTTCCCAGTAGTGCTTCCAACAATGTAACTCCAGATCAGCAGATTCAGCTTATTTGAGAAATTCCCAGAGTGTTTTGTGCTGTCTCATACACACAGACAAAAAAGGAAAAGGTAATTTTATCCACTAGTGATGATCAGACCACCTTAAAATTTGAATTGTGGTCACAGAATAATTCAGCAGCATGAAAAATACACAAGATTGAATAGACAATGGCCATGCTTTTTTAATTTCAATTTTTAAAATGTAAATTATAAATGTTGTAATGACTAAAATAACATCCACTTTGAAGGAGACTGCTCTGAGAAAGACATTTAAAGGTCTTTAAAGATCTTTAACACCTCTTCTAACCTAAACCATTCTATGAAATGTTCTATGTTCGAAATTGCATTCCCAAAACCTCCGTGTGGAGAAAAACTATTAAAAATATAAACAGAAAACCTGAATGGCAAGAGGTGAGTTATTTCTTAGCCAAGAGAAATGCAAATGGATTGTCCAAAAATGTACTGAATTATTTTTTAGCATGTCGTACAGGAGATTGAGATAGGAATATAGCTTGCATCCCATTGCTCTCTGGCAACAGACAAATCAAGAAAAAAATATCAAAAGGTATCCTGCTTAAATACAAATGGAGATTTCAAGATTAAAATTACAGAAATGCAGGTCAAAAGCAAAAAGTGGGAAAAAAATTCTAGGTGTTTTTTGTTTGTTTTGATTGTTTTTTGTTGTTTTTTTTTTTTTTTTTTTTCTATTTTCACATATACTTTATAGTGAATTCCACAGCCTAATAGTTAAAAAAACTATGAAAAAAATATAAACATGGTTTTATCATTCTGGAAGAAAAAGTAGTCTTCTCTTTTCAGCATCCCATTCAGTTGTTATTTCTTCTTTTCTTTCTCTCTATTCTCTCTCTCTTCTGCTAATGCTGTCAGCAAAATCTGTGTTATCCCACACCATAAAAGATGTTCCCATCTTCTCAATAAACATATTTAACTTCAAAACTCTTTTTATATTCTCACATGGTGCAATATCAAAATTCCTTCAAAAGCATCAACAGCCTTAGCAATTAACTTCAATAAGATACATCTCTAAGATATTTAATTCTTTTGAGAAATAAAGATTCTGAGGCAAGAGCCAATTAGTAGGTACACTCCACAGTTTCTGAGAAGCTGAGCTTGAGGTCCTGGAGATTTCAGAATATTCAACAGCATGTGTTGAATTGTGCTATTAGAGTTGGAAGGAATTATTAAAATAGGTGGTTTTGCAATGTCATCTAAAATCTCAGTAGTGAAATTTGCTTGAATAAGTTGCAGATCCCATTCATGGCTCTTATGAAGTTTATCCATTTTGTATTTAAACTCTTCCAAAAGGTTGTATTTTAGTTTCTATTAAAGAGGTTCTCCTTCTTCAATGAAACCACTGCAATGAATATGTTTTAAATTTAAAATTAAAAACCAACCAAAAGGCTGTTACAGTAAATGATCAAGTAATTTAATATTTGGGGTTTTTTTAAATAATTTTGTAGTGTAACTACCTTTCTTGTAGCTACATGCTCTGAATAATAAATCAAAAGCTGTGAATAAGTCAAAATTATAACCAATCATATCCCAATGGGGTTTTTCTCCTCTCCTGAATGCAGAGCTTCAGGTTTATAAATTGGGTATTAATACAGAAAATACTAAAACACATCTAAAAGATAAGAATGAAGAACTATGAAGAAGTCCCTCTGGAATACTGAAAGCTATATGGAAAACTTTCTTAAATCCTTACAGGGAGCAGTAAATGGATAGAAGAACAGGATAAAAATTCACTGAGGACTTTTAAATAAAAGATGCCATCTCCAGGTCAAGAAATTTCTGAGCCACAAATCAGTGGAGAATGAGTAAGTGAGAATACTCAGATGTAGTCAGATCCAATTACTAAAGAGTTGGGCAAGAACCAGTGAGTTACAAGCCTCTAAATTCCCATTATAGAGACAATGTACAACTAATATGTAGCTCTGTTGGTGCAAAATTCCTAACAGACACTAGTAATTCTGAAATTGTCAGCTTAAAAAATACATTATAAATGTGGTGTTCCAAAACCATATTCTTATCTTTACTCTTTCTTTCTTTCTTTCTCAATACTTGTTTTCATCATCCCCTTTCCCCTTTGCTTTGCTAGTTGAGATCTAGTGAAAGGCAATTTCTCAATTCTGGAATTGCACGCTTGTTGAGATTTATTTATTTACCCATACTACATTCTTCTAGAAATAAATTAACTATTTTTGCTCTTCACATAATTACCAGAATGTTGAAACAGAATCTCCAAATATTTCATCAAATACTTTTTTCCTGATATTGCTGATGTAGCAGGAAAGAATTATAGGTGCCTTACAGGTTAATTTTTCCAATAAATATTATCCTTCCTCATATCATATCTAAATGTACTCATATTCACTAAAATATAGTGCATGGCTCTAAGCTGTAGGTATTAAATAGCATATTCATTGCAGTTGCCATCATGTATATTCACAGAAAGGGAAAAAAACCAAAACAAAACAGGAACAAGGCTAAAGAGTGAAAGGAAAAGCAGAAAATTAGGAGGCTGAAGATGAATGAGTTAAAACTTGATTTAAGTGCTCATTGCAGAAGAGAGAGATTTTGAGACTAAATTTAAAAGGGACAGGAGAACCATGAAAAAACAAGTAGCAAAAGATGGCATGACATAACAGAGAAAGCAGTTCCTTGGTGATGTAGGGAAGACACAAGAGCACTGTGATTAAGAGTGTGAATAGAAGTAAATGAGATCAGAGAAATACTGAAGGTAATTTTTAGGACCAAAGATATTGGACAGAAACTGAATGTATTCTGGAAGGGAGTAGTCAATTACAAATAGACTAGAGGACACTTTTAAAAAGGAATCTCTACTGAACAAAATGACATTGATGGGCTGGAGTAACATACAACATATGCTGTGCTATGGAATTGTACTTTGTAATTCATTTGGCAAATGAAATTCAAGTGGGAAAACTTATACAAACATGTATTCATTTATTGTTATCATACCTCAACAACTTTCAGAATGGACAAAATGCTGTAGAATCTCTTTTTTTTTGATCCTACTGTTAAATTCAAAGTCAGGAAGTCCCTCATCTCACTTACAGTCTCTGACTTGCACCTCAATTTGCTGCTCTCTGTATGTTATGCTCCTGACACAATCATGGTAGGTTTTTTATTTTATAAAGAAATCTTTAGAACTTATGTCCCTCTCTTCTCCCTTTTCTGGTTTAAGTTTTTTGTTTAATTTTGACAGACAATAGAATTATTTTTAAAATTCTTTTGTTGATACTCCAGGAGCAATGTATTAGAATACAAAATAGAGAAAAATCAATATTAGATTTGCTTTATTTTTGAAACGAAAAAAACCCAAAAAACAAACAAACAAAAAAAAACAAAAAAAACCCCACCCACAGAACTGAAATTGATATGCGTTTTCCACCAAACAAAGCACAAACCCCTTCAAACTACTAGAGAGAAGACCTCTAAAAAGGAAAGTTAGGAAAACGTTTTACTTATGGAGTGAAGAAATATCAACCTTAGTATGCAAGAACTGGCAATTCAGAAGCTGATACAAACAATATACTGGACCAACAGGTCTTAAGCCAATTGTCATTTTGTTCAAATGAAAATAAAAAACACTTTTGGTATAAGCTGCTTCAAATATTGTTATGTTAGATAGGATGCGAATACCAAAGAGAAATCTGGAAAGATTACAGCAGAAATAAAGAAGGTAGGAAGATAGAAACCTGGAGGATGGCCTACATAAACATCGAACATAAAACTTGCATACCATACTTTCACCTGTCTATGTATTTTTGTGGTTTCAGCCTCCTCTAAACACACAAATATTTATATATTAATGGAACTAGGCTTTAACTTAAAACAGATTTTTATTCTTATTCATGCTTAAGAGGTAAGCATTATTTTTTTGATACTTTCCAAATTACTTGCAAAAATTTCTTATAACTACTTCCATAAGAGATTATTACTGTTTTCAAGTAATCACTTGATTGTTTTGGGGGAAAATTCTCTTTTGTACTCTTAAAACACACATCTGTTTTTTCAAGTTTGATACCTCACTACATGATTCACAATTTACTTAAATGACTGTTTCTGCTCTAATGACATGACTATCAAACAACTAAACTTTCCTTTTTAATTTTTAAGAGTTATTTATTACATCAAAATGTATCTACTATTTCTTTGCTACACCTTAATTAAGTCCAAAAAAAAACAAATGCTTCTGTACAAACACCATGTTGTTCCATATAATTTTTATATTTTTGAAGTTCTTTTTTTTGCTATGTGTTATTATTCTTTCAGGACTGGAATTTTAAAATAAATTTTCAACATCTAAAAAATTGTTTGTTACCCTCCACCCCAAATCTATTTTTCTTATAAAAGGTATTATTTATTCCTTCTTTTCCCTCAGCTCATGGATTACCACAGGCTAACATGCCTATATTAATAATACTGTATAAAATAATTATAAATCTTAGAAAAATATAAAGCAAAATTCTTTAATACTACTGTATATAGAGACAGATGCCTTTGCTGTAGAAATAAACATGGAAAATCTAAAAGATTTTCTTTTCTATACTTGGATCTACATTCTGTACATGCAGACCAAAACTAAGAAATATACATTGCAGTATCTTAGAGGGAGAGTCTTCTACACAAGCATTACAAGACACAGCTTCTATTGTATCAAAATCATTGAAGGAAAGAAAGATATCAGGAATTGCATGATCAGTAGAGATCAGCAATCCGGCCTTCCAAAGGTCACTGCTTCAGGTAAACATGCAGAATTCTCCCTGCCATACAAATATGAACTAATAAACAATCACAACACTTCCTACAGCCCCTGAAAACGGATGGCTCCAATGGTATGGTTAAATACAACGGGCAGAAGGAAAAATGGTTATCCACTATCACACAGAGCAATGATTTAGGCAAAAAGACATTCCAGAAGCAAAAACTCACATTGGCTCTGCATGGAAGTGGGGAATTAATTGTCCCTTAACTTCTTAAAATCAATAGAATCATTTATAATACACCAAAAATATTTAACGTTTTACAATGAAGAGTATTGCATGCATTTGGGGGCACAAAAGTTTTCTCCACAGAGGTCCTAACACTTTCTACAGGAGTAAAACATAAAGCTATTTCCTCAAAGTTACAGCTACACTTGGGCACAGGCATTTTAAGGGCACAATGCAGATCCTGCACACATTTTTTAAAGCTATCTTAATTAAAAACACTCATTGGATTTATTTTAGCTGTATAGAATTCAACCACCTCATGGTGTAAGACAGGACAGGAAATTAAAAAGTATTGTAATTAAAACTCAATGACTTTTAATTGGAAAATAAGATCCTTAATGTATTCATAGCATTCATATATGTTTAACCACCATATGTTTCAGAGGTAATCCTCTGAAAGCCATTGTATGTTAAAGTGAGTGTATCCTGTCACACTGCACAGAAAGTCAGAGAAACAGGATGAAACTGTTGGGGCCAAGAGAGCTTCTCTCATTGATGAGAGCCAGCAAAGCCATTGAGAATGAGGAGGCTCTAAACTAAACTTTCTCTCCTGTTCCTGAGGAGTAAAATGTGCTGCTGCTGCTACATCAATATTGCAGGATTTCTTTGGATTAGGGGTTTGGGATTTTATCTTATATTGGTAATAATTCTTAGTGGGACACATAAAAAAATTATTAGGTTAGCATACAATCAGACAATCTCATCTTTGATGTCTTTTTAATTTTACTAATGTCAAATCTGGATAAATTAATAATTTATAAGTAAGAAAGTTTATAAGAAGAAAAGAAATTTATAAGTAAGAAAGAAAGAAATTTATAAGTAATAAATAAGTTTATAAATATTATAATAAATAATAAGTATAAATTCTTATAAATAAGAAATTTATAAGAAAGAAAGAAATTTATAAGTAATAAATAATTTAATAAATAAGAAAAATTATTAATAAACTTAGTTTTAAAATAAAGCTATACTATCTCAAATGATGAAGCAAGATTTCATACTATTGAGAAGTTGACTTCTCAATAGTATGAATATTCCAACACTTCTCAATAGCAATAGTATTGAGAAGTTCACATGCTATACAGAGATGAGCAAAATTTTAACAATAATGCTGTTTATAATGATGCTATAATCTTGTCTCTAGAAAATTACTTTAAATTGCTTTTATGTGTTAAACTGTCCTGTTGCTTTGAGAAGTTTTTCAAAAGATATGAGTTCTATATAATTTTTTTTCTTGCATTTCAGAGTTTTTCATAGGTGTGATGAGTTTGACTCAAAGAGTGCAAAGAGTTAATTGCTTGCTTTCTGAATCTCAAGCTAAATTCACTTTTTTTTGTGCATAAAGTGAAAGGCCTGAAACGTTTGAAATGGGGATGCGTAAGTACTTCAAATTGTACCAATCCTCAAATTACTTCAATTTTAGTCCTCAGATTAGGAAAAAATGAACACCAGTCTGTTTACCAGTAAGGATTTTCATTAACATCGTGTCCTGTGTTTGACCTTGCCCTTCCTTTGCATCAAATCCACTGCTGATACAGGCAATTCTTCACTGTTGCCTAAAATCCACAAGCCAGAAGGGGAATTCCAATTTACTAATGTACTATTTTATATATTGTGGATATAAAAAAAATAAAATGTTCACACTAAATGAATGTGTCCTTATTTGCTGTATTTACATCCATCTTCAACAAACCTTACACATACTTTATGTTCAAGAGACTCAGTGGCACAAAATTATTTAAAAGAACAATTTAAAATGTTATCCTATATATCTTATTGTAGGCCTTGAACATTAAGCTATTTAGCAACCATAGAAAAAAGGTTCCTTTCCAAAATGAGAGGCAAAAATAGTTGAAACTGCAAAATTCAATGAAATTAAGTGAATCCTCTCATTCATATTAACAAAGTTTTAAATTTGGCAAGACCAGATTTTTAGTGCAGGTTAGAACTTTTAAAACAGACTTTTCTAAAAAAAGAAACAGCTGTATCACTATCCAAATTTGAATCTAAGTAACTCTTGTTAAGTGTGCTTTTCAAAAAAACCCAAAAAAAACCACAAAAAACACCCACCAAAAAAACCCCCAAAAACAGATGGAACTTAAGATAGCACTGAAGCTAGCTGCAAACACCTAAAGAGAACCTGTAAGAAAAAAACAGTCTAGGTAAAAGTGTGTTCCTGAAAGTACGTACAGTTATCTGTTCAAAAACACATTCCCCAATAATGCAATCAGGAAATGACTGGTATAACATTTCCAGGTTTCTAGTAAGAAAAAAATATTCCAGAAACCTTCCACTTTAATGCAAATCAAGCTTAATTATTAGAAAATGGGTTTTTTCTTAAATATTTCCAACCAGTTATAGGTACACTCATGATTATGACATTATCGATTTATTCAGTTACTGGATTCAATCTGAATATACAGCAGATATATTTTATCTAGGAATTTTAACTTTATGAAAAACACGTTACCCTTTCTTATCAGTCAGTAAGGAATACACTAACAGATCACATGGGAAATTCCATGTTACATTTCCAGTGCCCCTTGTTAAACAAGCTTTACAGTTATCTTAAGGAAAAAATTATAGTTGATAAAGTCTTACATAAAAATAAAGGTTTCTCTCATGTGTTTTAAAGTCAAATGAAGTTAAAAATGGATGGGAAAGTCAATAAGCAATTACTTTTTTATGACAACTAAAGAATTGTCATTACCCATTAGAGGTGGAAAAACCCCCACTTTCTCTAGTGAATGTGAACAGGAACTTGTACAGGGATTAGAGAATTGTGCAAAGATCTTTGGAGCAGAGGCAGCTGAAAGCCTGAAATTGCACTTCTGAGCTCCTGGGCTGATTCCTGCCACTTGCCAGCTACAAGCAGCTGGGACTGGTTGTAAGTTTTGCTAACAAATGGTCTAGACATGGTTTAGCATGCTCTAAATCCTGCCATTATTGAAGAGGCAGAAGACAGAAGCACTCCTGGTGAGACTCATCATGAGTTGTTCTTCTGCTCAGAGACTGTTTAGACTGGGAAAGCTGCAGTCTCATGGCTATGCAAAGATCACCTGCTGACAAAAAGAAGCATCCTGAAAAGAATTTGTGTCAGGGAAGAGAATGGGATTTGGAAATAAAGTGGAAAAGATGCTGACTAGAAGAAAGACCCTGCAGATCAGAGAATTATAGAATATCTCAAATCCGGGTGGATTGGTTCCATCTCCCTGCTCCTCACAGGGCTACATAAACTTAAATCATATGAGTAAGAGCAACACCCACGCTCTGCTTGAACTCTCACAGGCTTGGTGCTATGATCACTTCACTGACCATCCTCTCAGTGAAGAGCCCTTTCCTCTTGTCCACTCTGAACTTCCCCGATGCAGCTTCACAGCATTTCCTCCTGTGCTGTGGCTGGTCAACAGACAGAGATCTGGAGACAAGCAGCAGGTAATGCCTAAGAATTCTGGGCAGTGATGTCCAACATCTGTAAATGCAAAGCAGTGGCAGAGCTCAACCTGACAGCTGGACCAGCAGCAACCTCTCTGCCCCAGCAGGCAAGTTGAGACCTCATGAGCTCAGCTCTGGGGCAAACCAAATAAATGAGTGTGTAGAAAGTAGACTAAAAGCTCTGATACATTGGAAACTTGATCCACCACAAGTTATCACTTTACCCATAAGAGTACTAACATTTTTGACAACAAAACCTCTTGAAAAAGAATCTACAGTAAACATTCAAACAAAACCAAAAAAACCCCACAAAAACAAAAAAACAACCAAACAAAAACAAACCACACTCACAAAAGGAGTTAGAACTGCTGCTGGTGGCTACACACAAAGCAGTGACAGGAAACAACTGTCATCTTGACAGACCTCCAGGCTCAGACAAGAAGCCATCTATTTTCCAGACTGTTACTGAAACTATAAAACGTATATAAACACACTTGAAAATGTCTGCTTCATCATTTTTCAAACTGTTCCTTGAACACATGGCATCCTGGAGACCTCCCTAAGAAAGACTTGCACTTGGCTTGATTTTTCCATCTCTGCTTTCCTTTGTTCTGACCTCTGATGGCAAATTTTGCTATTATATTATGCCTAGCCTGAACACTAGGGATTTTATTTAGCTCTACAGAAACAGTTCCTAGCTTTCTGAAAGTTTCTATTTAAATGAGAATAGCCAGGCTAACACCTGGGACTATCATTATATTCATTGCCCAAATTATATCCATCATGATCTAGTGACTAAATGTGCAGATAATTCAGTATTTCTGCAGTTTCCCAAATTCTACTTTAAATTATGCCATAAATCCCTCCAATGCTGACACAATGGGATATTTTATGTGATAAGTATCTTACATTAGAAATACCACCAAAAATTTGGAACTAAACTTCATTTGGCTGTATTTAACTGTCTTCTGATGCCTCTCCAAAAGAGGACTTCACCATAAGGTAAACAGGACAGTATTAAGATCACAGCTTCTCAGTAAAAGAAATATCTGGTTTATTGTTAGTACAAAGGAGAGCAATAAAGCAATCCTGTGATGCTGTACCACTAAATTCTGTGGCACAGATGAATCCTGAGGAGTCCCAGAAAGGAGGTCTCACAGCAGTTTTAAAGAAGTTAAATTGTTGGCAGGAGACCAAGAGTGTGGCAAATTAAGGGTCTAGAAAACCGCCATTCTCAAGGGCAAGACTGCCAGAAGAGTTCTGTGCTGTGGGAATAAATTCAGCTGAATTTTATAAGGAGTTTTTAGTGACTTTTCAAGTTAATTATTATAGTTATGAACTGACTGACAAAGTGCCATACAGAAACATTAAAACATCCAGAAAACATGCAAACTGCATTATAATACTTCTGTAAAACACAAGTAAGGACTGGATGGTTAGGAATTTCTCACAAACTAATAATGACAAGGTTGAAGCCTGAGATGAAGCCCCTAGTTCTTAGGACCCAAAACACATCATTATGTGCCAGCAAATACAGTCCCTATTTACCACTGCTTCATCTCAAATTATTTCAATTCAAATACACTGAAGCTTGTCAGTTTAAAGGTTAAACAGTAATTCTGTACACTAACTGTATTTCATACAATGTTATGAATGAAGAAAATATAGCTCCTGCTAAAACAACAAAAATCTACAATCATAGAGATCAATGGGTTTGATTTTGAATAGATAATTTAAGGCAGTCAAACTCACAGACACCTTTCTGACAGGACCTATCAGAAAGTTATTTGCAGAAACACAAATCTCAAAATACTCACAGATTTTGTTCATCCCCATTTTTTTCAATGCTTATATTTTCAGCACTGTTTTTTTCCATAGGAATAGAAGTTGCCCTCACTCAGTTTCCAGGTGACACCAAGTTGGGTTGGCATATTGATCTGCTGGAGGGTGGAAAGCCTTGCAGAGGGAACTGGACAGGCTGATTGATGAGCCAATTGCATGAGGCTTAACAGGACAAAGAGTGCCAAGTTCTGCACCTGGGTCACAACAACCCCAGGAAAGTCTTGCCTGGGGACAGAGTGGCTGGAAAGCTGCCTGGAGGAAAAGGAGCTGGAGATGTTGGTCAACAGCAGCTGGACATGATCCAGGTGTGCCCAGGGGCCCAGGGAGGCCAAAGGCACCTGGCCTGGATCAGCAATAGTGTGGCAGCAGGACCAGGGCAGGGATTGTCCCCCTGTGCTCAGCACTGGTGAGGCCACAGCTCAAATCCTGTGTCCAGTTTTGGGCCTCTCACTACAGAAAGGCATTGAGGGGCTGGACTGAGTGCAGAGAAGGGCAGCAGAGCTGGGGAAGGGTCTGGAGCACAGCTCTGATGAGGAGCAGCTGAAGGAGCTGGGGGTGTTTGGCCTGGAGAAAAGGAAGCTTGGGGTAAAACTTGGGGACCTTATTGCTTTCTACAACAATTTGAAGAGAGTTTGTAGTGAGGCGGAGGTTGGCCTCTTCTTCCACATAACAAGTGATAGAAGAGGAGGAAGTGGCTTCAAGTTGTGCCAGGAGAGGTTCAGATTGGACACTGGGAAAAATTTTGTCACTGTAAGGGTTATCAAGCACCAGAACAGTCTGCCTAGAGAAGTGGTAGAGTCACCACCCCCAAGGAATTTAAAAGACCTGTAGAACAAGTAAAAATGAAAGCAGTGAGATGGGAGTTTTGCCTGGGATCAATACTAGGAACTGCTCTGATAAACCAAAATGGAAATTAAACACAGCATTCTTCTTGGTCAGGTGTTCAATGAAATAAATCAATAACACAAACCCCAGTGCTTTCATAAATATAAACAGAAGACAATGAGTAGTTTTAAATTAGGATTTTGAAATGTCCCAGAAAATTACTCGAGGATCCTTTTATTTGTGTGTTAAGCTGGATATTTGTAAATGAAGCCTTATTACAGAGAACACATACAAGACAAAATACAGACCTGCAAATTCAGGCAAGCCTTCTGTGATTGCCAAGCACTAACTGCCATCCAAAAACTGTCATAAAAACTGAAAACATAAGTATTTCCTGCTGGACCTTTTTTAGTGTTCATTCAGGAAACTCAAGGATTCAGTTTTAAAAAGTAGATTCTTGTCCCAAGATCTTCATGAGTTTATGAAAACTGTCTAAGTAAACAAGGTAAAGGAGGAAAACCTGTCTTGAATTTTAGCAGAAAAACTGTTATTCATGTTACCTCTGGCATTTGAAAATGTTTCACTGGTTCACGCAGAAGTGGTGAAGCACTGACTGAACAAGAATGCACTGAGTGAACAGGTTGGCAGAGCAATGATTGTCCTTGAATTTGAGGAATGTCACAGTTAAAAAAAACAAAACTTGTCTGGCCACAATTTGCTCAACTGAAATACTTGCAAGGTCTTGCAAGTACCCTCCTGAGTGACAGAGAAAGAATTCAGAAAGCAAGGGTGAATTTGAAGGCACACAAGTTGTGAAGCTACTAGAAGAGTGAAGATGAGGAAAGAGAAATGAAGTGAAATGTGACATAAAAGAAAAGACAAGGGTAGAAGATAGAAGAGAAAGAACTTTGACAAATGATGGTGTGAAAGGAAATGTTATTCCTTTTTGCCAATACGGAGCACAGAGAATCACAATTCATCTCTCTTACGATTTCTGACAACTGACATATGAAGTAAATGTATGCCATGTATCAAAAGACATTATTTGGTCAAATTTGAAGGATCAGGATCAAAATCTTTGGAAAGAGGTCTTATTTAATTATGACTGTTTTGGGAAAATTATAATATTCAAGTACTATAAACTGAAATTTTGCAGAGATTGAAAAAAAAAAAGAATGATTCCATGATTCTAATAAAGGACCAAAATACTCCGTGAAAATTGCTTCTCTATGACAGCACCAAAAATACCATGGAAATTGGCAGGCGACAGTTAACTAAATCTAATAAACTTTTCTTTGATAACTAGATAGAAATTAGAGTCACCTCCTTAAACTTTAAAAATCCAAGAGAAAAAAAAGTTGAATTTCTCCTGATTTCTTTATTGCAGTCCCCTAGAGAATTAGATTTTCCTGAAAAGCTTAAGGCAGCTGCATTATTTATAATGGTATCCAAAAATCATAATATAGCTGGCAGAAAATTGAAATGTTACTAAGAAATGAAAAGGAATTTTTTTTTTTTTTAATCTAGTTACAATAGATGGGATTAAGTTATACCAGCCCCATGTATCTGGAGAAAAAATTATGAGCCACTATTTAACCAGCATTATAAACTTACTTTAACATGTAGACAACAGCTCTTCTTTAAGAAATACATAGCTGAAGGCAAAAAAATAATCACTGACTAATAAATCCATGTATTGATTTGGGATATTGATTACTATATATATATATAATTCAAGTTTATCTTGATTATAATGAGAATTTGCCTGGTGGTTTTCCCAAAGGAATCTTAAATGAATTCTTTCCATTTGTTAATATCTGTTGTGGCTGTAGCACAATTTGGCTCAGATTCTGGTTATGTCTTCAGCTCCTGCCATATTGGTAGAATTATATTATATTAATTCTTGCATGAACGTGTAGTAAATGAAGCTTCCAAATTCAAGAAGAAGAGATCTGAAAACTGGAATGCAAGTTGAGGACTGGATAATCAAATTATATCTTAGTAAATTTCAGCAACCATGCTTTGTGTAGAAATTACTTCATTTATTTCAGTTTATACATTACTTTTGATGGTGGAGGTGCTGAAAAAACCTGCAACTGATCACAATAAAAGCATCTGAAGAAAAAGAAAAAATCTATCCTGTGTAATAAGTTTTCATTACTCTAAAATATCTGTATAGTGTCTAAGTAGAAAAATTACAATTGCTTTACTCATCTTGTTTCAAATCTGAGTGACTCATCACTGCAGCACATTTGATGTTAGAGTAATGTAGGCAGGGCTCATGTTTGTGTGCACAGGCTTTCTGTCCTGGAGTATTCAAAGGAAGTCATTATTCAATAAAACACCTGTCACTTGAACAGTAGATTTGAATACAGTGTTGAGTAGAAGTATAATTTTCCAATAGATTTTTAGATGTTAGACAGAATTAAGTACCTAGAGGCAAACTCAAACTCTAGCACCATATACACACAGATCTTTTCTCCCTGAAGTAATGAAAGGAAATCACATTGCAGTACACAATATGACCTTTGGGTCTCATACTTGTCAAAAGTTATAAAAATTCAACTACTGAAATTCTCATTATAAGGATTACTTGAAACAAGTTTTATTAAACCACCCCAGCTATTTAAAGGTAAAAATAAAATAAAAAAAAAAGGTAAAAAATCAAATACAACCCCTTAACCTCAGTACCAGCAAGATGCCACTTATGATAAAAATTGCCAACTGTTGTAATCTAATAACACAGCATAAAATTTAATACTTGTTTCACCTTTTTTTCTAACTACAGTAACCTTCTGAGAAATGCCATCATTAACTATTTTCTTTAACAGGAAGGGTAAGAAAAAGAGAGAAAGCCAATGGTTCTTTTTTTTTTTTCTATAACTGAACCTGAGGCTGTAATATAATAGATGCCAAATATGGCTTATGTTAGATTTGTTCTTCTAATACTTTTTTAAGGCAATATATGTACTATTTTAAAAAAATGACTGAACAAAGAAGGAAATTTGTGATTCTGAAACAGCAGTGCTTGAATGTTAATCATCCCCTACAATCAGCACAACAGCTATTGCCAGCCATGCAGAAATACACAGGAAAAAGTAAACACTCGACAGAAAAAGTCCTGGAAAAAGCAGGTCATTAAGATCAGGTAGAAGCAAAGTGCACGAGCTCTTTCACTCCAAGCACGAGCTTAACAAAACAGCTCTCTCAAAAAATTGCAGTAGTGACAGACCTGTGGAGGAACCTGCCTCCTTTTTTGGTCAGGGGTTGTGACATACACTGCTTGTGCGTACGCGTAACTTTTGAACCGCGGTTTAGGAGAAGGCGAAGGTCCCTGGGGTACACTGACTGTGATCTACGAATAAATTAGAATGTACACATGGGTAGGAGCATGGATTGTAGAAGTAAGTATTGATCTCAAGAGCAGCTGAAGAAAAACAAGCAGGAAGGTCATTTTTCAAGGACAGTGTTGGTATTCAGCAGGCAAAATGGGATGGTATTAAGGAAACCTCTCATTTAATCTGACACCCTTTCCAAAAGCAACAAACTGTCGAGACTCCACACCAGCAGAATACCAATGTAAAGTGAAGCTTTTTAATAATTTACAAGCAGAGGCTCAAAAAGAAGTGATCTTTTGTCACATCTTGAATAAACAGAGCCAATATTTATCTGCTCAGTACTCTAAAATAGAGTGAGCATCCAATACCCAACCATACAGATTAAATTCAGACAAGTTATCTAGGCCTAAAATGCACTAAACACTTCAACAGAGAATGTCTGATGGTTTTACTAAAAACAAAAACTGACATTTCAACCATAAATAAATTCCAATTATTACATGAGTTTTTTGAGAGGACAACAGTAAACTGAGAAGAGATTATTTTAAAATGCAGGTCATCTTAAATAAAATGCTAAAAAATTAAAAATGTATCATGACCGTGGATGAACACCAACATCTATTCTCTAAAAAGGTAAAGATGTTTCTATCTACTTTTCAATGTAAGCCTCCCCAAATTTGTTTTTCCTTGAGGTGTCTTGCCACCATCAAAATGCACAATGCTGTACAGCTCAAGCGCAAAGCACTTACTTGCTGAATAATATTTTTTAAAACAGTCTGGTGTGAGATGAAAACCAGTATGAAAGTACATGCAGAGAAGTAGATCTGATTTGCCTGTTGATGAGATTTTCCCCATTATGCCCATGGGGTTTTTGCCTTCCACTGCCCATTTAACATCAAACTCATGGGGTAGGCAGGGAAACAACCACTTTAGAGCAGCAAGATGAAAGCAGAAAAGTGAAACTCACTTCTTGTGAAAAATGCTGTTCGTGTACTTCTACGTGCTCTTCTCTAGTGATCCTTGTGTGCCGTGGCAGCATCTCCACCTCCCTGATGGCTTCCATGGTGACTTGCTGGGGCAGGGCTTGAAAGAGTGAAGTCACATACATTAAGATGGACTTCTTATCTGGATATGCAGTTGCAACATCTGGAAGACAAATTAACATGTGTCATTTCAGTTTCCACATTCGATATGAGAAATAGCCAATTAGTTTAATGGAAAGTTGATAAGCTAATGAGCAATCTATTGTCCACATGAATACTCTAGAGACTAATTAGAACCTTGCCATCAGTTCCAAACTTGCAGAATAAACTTGCATATCAATGAGAAGGTGCCAAAGTTTATACAGGTAATGTTACCTCATTCAGCATAAGCTTCCCATCTATATTTCTTGTGTCAAAATGCAATTTTTAACACTGCAATCCCCATTGAGCAGGACTAGACATAGGAAAAAATGTATTTTCTTGTGCTGTATAAATATTCCAATTATAAAAAGTAAGGAAAACCTCATTTTCCAAGTCATGCCTTTTACATTCTCCCCACATCATTTAGCCACTGAAAGCAACAATGATGTAGGGGGAAAAAATAATTACCAGTTTTTCTTGTGAATTGATTCATAAAAACCCACAATTGAAGTCAAACTACAATAAAGCCACATAGCTTTTATGTTCCACTTAGTCTTGAGTTCTTTATGAAATCTGTGGAACATCAAAGGAACATGGTATTCACAGACAGTAAAACGCATAATAGAAAAACTCTTTAAAAAAAAAAATCGCCCTGTAAAATCTCTATGTCCTTTAGTCAGTACAAGAAACTTTGCATCAACACAAAGACTATTTCAGCTTTTGCACATAGCCATGTTATACATCAGCAGAAAAAGCACTTTCCCTGACTCAACAATTCAAGTCAATAACGATTTGTAAAAATGTAAGGCATGTGGCAGCTCTTTGAAACAGTTACTTTGTTATTTGCCATTGATGCTTACTTCCTACACTCAGTCTAGTGAATCAAGATGTAAAAGGACAATTGTACAAAAAATTTATCATGAATTCCATTAATGTTTTAACATGAGTGCTGGCAGAAAGCCAAGAACTATGAGTCTTTACTGTCTTAGATCAATCCAGTCTTAGCTAAGATTTGAATTCACAGAAAAAATAAAATAAATCAATGATTCTTCAACGTGGCATCTCATTCTCCCTGCCTAGAATGTGGGAAGGCACCTTCCATTAAAAGCTTCACATAGATCTGGAAATTAAGAGAAGACATTGTATGAATAATTTTGGTTTGGCTTTCTGACCCATCTCCATATCTTTGCTTAGTACTTTATGAGAGGCAGCTGAAGATTTAATTCTACTTAACATTGGCTGGAAAAATGGCACATTCCCTCTAACATTCCCACTTCCATAATATAAGTATTTTTCTGCAAGCATCTTCTTGTCTTGTCTTGAATATTGTAATGACATTTTGTCATACTAGGTGTCCACTAGTAATTGATATTTACATGAATATCCATGCCTTCCTGGTGGGAAGAGTACCCACTGGATGATCAGTAGCAGCTGTGATTTTTCTATTTCTTGTTCATTATTTTCCTTTTCAAAATGTCTTTTTAACCAAATGGGCAAATACTTTACCATTTATCTACAAAAAATATCTCACACAATAAATAAAATGAGTACCTAGTAAACAATATACATGCCAAAAATTGTTTACCCATTCTATCTGACAAATAAAAAGTACATACAGCGCTGTCAAAATACACTGGCAAATAGGAAAGGATTTAATTATTTAATCACAACAAAGAGCTAAACAACCATAGTTGCAAAGCCTGGAATCAACCTATCTCTCAAAAGTCTTTTTATGGGCTCCTGAATTATCAGAGCAGGAATGACTTCTGCTATACTTTGCCTTCATATTTTCTTCTTTTGAATCCTAATCTGATGTACTATCTTTACCACCTGCTGAGTCTGATGGCTGTTTGAAATCCTTGTAGCTAGACAGTAAATAAACTGGAATTCAAGCATTTCTTGCAAGGAAGTTCACTATTTCTTTGTAAATATGACTACTTGCATTTGCAGGTCAAAAATGTCTGTCAAATCAATATATTCTTCTTAAAAACTAATCTCAAACTCTTGGGAAATATAGATTTTTAATAAAACTAAGTCAAGATATTAAGATAAACCATTTCTCCAATACTAGTGTTGAGAAAATTATCCAGAATTTTTTTTTCCCCCAGACCAATTTATCTTCTCAAATTTAACTCAGAGGCAATTCTTTCAGAAAATTTTCATCAGTTTTCTTGACAAAGACTATTAGAGCAGGATTGAAAAGAATAAAATGAATGGAAAAAAAAAATAGACTACAAGTCATAAGAGTTTAAAATGGGAAGCATTGTAAGGTTAGAAGAAATTATACTAACGTGTTTATCAATAAAGAATCTGAAAGACTTTGGAAAGCTCCAGAAACCACCTCAATTCTTTAATAAGATACAGTTACACAAAAGTAACCAAGTTGAGTGTTGAGCAACCAACTTTCCAAGATGAGTGTTTCAATTATTTAGAGGAAACTTTTTAGGTACAAAACTTTACGCTGACAGATTAATATTTTTCAAAAGAAAACAGTGACTTAAATATGTCACATGAACCATATCGTTCAGACAATTCTTGATACCTCTTCTGATCCATGGGATTACTTATTATTACTTATTATTATGTGATTTCTTTAAGAATCCCTTATCATCAAAGAAACACAATTACCTTGCAAAACCCTAACTGTATGTGCTCCCCCTGAAAACGTATCCACTCCAACCATTTAGAGAGATTAGTCTGTCCAGGGAAGGTCTCCAGCCAAATTTAAAAAAATACAGAAAAATAAAACAAAAAAAAACCCCACTTATTTTGATACATGGGGCAAAATGCCTGAGTCTGAGACGACACCATAAGAGCTCAATTTTGACCATAATTTTTAATGTATAGTAAGATTCCGTTCATTTAGAAAAGCAGTTATTTGGTAACAAGTACCAAAAGAGCAGAAAGAATCTGAGTTCACCCCAGAACATCAAAATCATGAAATGTAACCCAAATCCACTTCTGTTTAAGTGCAGTTGCCTTTAAAGGATTAGTACAGGTTTAATTTGGGAAGCAATTTGTCTGATAAAAGTTCACTGCAGCTGGATTTCTATTAGCAATCTTTATTTGTTTTCTGATCAACATAACTAAAAGTTTAACTGTTTGCTAAGGATGACTACAATAAACCTGAAGTGTACTCAACCTAATCTGTTTCTAAATACATCAAAATCTTCAAAAAGTGATCCAGCAGCCAATTTTTATAAGCCTTATAGTTCACAAGTGTTTTGCTTTCTGCATCCCTATGTTTGGGTCAATGATCAAATCCCTGCTAACATTAAGGGATGAGTGAAAAGGAGAATGATATAAAACACAAATAAGTCCCATACTAAAAATACAGGTCTAGCAATACAATAAAATCCAGTGTTTTCCTACACAGTGTTACATTATGTATACAAAGCCACACACAGAGCACAAGTTATAAATGTTTATGGAAATGTTTCTTAAAATTTTCAAATACACAGCTACTAATATAACTGTTCTTTTTTGATAATATTTTGCTTTCTCCAAGCTCTGACCAACTAACAGTTCTGACACTATTTTTGTCAAATGGTTTTACTATTTGTGTTTACTCTTTGTATCAAACTAGTGGCAAAATAACTTTGAAAGAAGAGAGTTTAAAGGCCCACTGCACTGCCAGAAAGATTATATTTCTCTACATAAGTTGCTGATCTAGTTTCTTTAGATTGAGAGAAAAATTCTGAAACATACTTTACCTTATATAGTGCTGAGAAGCAAGATAAGACTTGAGCCCAAAAAATACAAGAAATCCTTTGTCCTCAACAGAAGCAGCTAGGATTTTCACAGAATCAAAAAGTAGAAACCATAGAAAACTAATTTCTAAATCCTATACATCACCTAATGCTGTTTGCTTTATTACAATAGTAATAGAGACTCCCAGTATTTTAATATTACCTGCTGCTATCCAAAATGAGATTTTTAAAACTGTGTTAAAGAAAAAAACATTGCCTTTCTTTCCACAATAAAAAGAGATTCTCAAAGCTGATCTGGATTTTCAGAGGTTACGTGTGGTTTTTTTTAAGATAAGTAAAGGATGTTGGTATTTCTTCTATCAGAGTAGGGGTTGGGGTTTTTTAAAAGGCTTTTAAAGATATGAATACAACATTAATACTTATTACAGGTTCTACTGTTATTTCCAAATGCTTCTGTTTAGAAAGCAGAAGCTCTCAGATTCCTCAGATAAAACAGAAATCTGACAGATACATAAATGATTAACAATTTACATCTCTGCAATGTAAACTCATTACAGGAGATACTTCCAAATTCCTATGGCCACTCCTACTATGGCACCTGCCTCAGCCACAAGATCTAAGATGAGGGCACAGAAAAGCATTTATAAAAGTGCAGCCATAACTCAGATGTAACTTTTATTTATTTTACCTTTTAGCCTCAAGGACAAGGTTGAACTTTTCAAAGCCTGTTCAAAAATCTGCAGCAATCTGCCCGACAAGGCTGACCAAAACACTTTGAAAGAGCTTTCATAAAACCCAAGGTATATATTTTGATCTCATTTTTATTTGGAAGAAACGAAATTTTCAATTGAAAGCACATGAAAATGTGCTAGTAAAAATGAAACAGCTTACTCTTAAAAAGCAAGAAAAACAAGATTTCATTCCCAAATGAATGCATCAAAAAATTAGGAATAAAATGTATCTCCAAAATGTTGCCCCCATAACTAAGGGAAAAAAAAGGGTGAAAATTTTTAACTTGGTAATTTTTACTCCAAATACATACTTTTGGTCATTTAAAAAGTCCATATAGAGACATTAAGCTGTGACAGAATCATGAGTCCCATCTGAGATTTGCTCTTACTGGTGACTTAATTCCTAGACTGTGAAAACATGAGCCTATATATAGTCCATTCTTATTCAAACACCAAAAACAAGCAAGATTATCAGGCAAAGATTATAAGGTGTTTTGCTTCTATGTATACATACTTCTCCCTCAGAGTCCCCTAGGTCTCCAAATGACATTTTCTTACATTCATATTTATACTAATGGTATGATAACAGCAGGAACACAGTAGTAGTAATGGTTTACTCTACTGAAACTCACTGCTGCCACTAAGACCTTGAAGCAATAAACTCTGCAGTCTCTGAAAGGTCAGCCAGTAACTGCAGTGTCTACTCACAATTATTGACTGGTTTTGCTTCTTTTTTAAACCTGTAATTATTTTCTGCCTTGTTTTTTCACTCTACCAGTAGATTGCATGTTAAATTCAAAACGACAGCAATCTTTGCAAGTAATCTCAAAGAAGCCCTGGACTTGCACATAAACAAAAATCAACGTATGAAATAGTGCAGAACTGCAAATATTGAAATATGGAAATTAAAGATGATGATTTTAAAACTTTATTTTAAAAACAAAGTAAAAGCAAAGATCAATTTTTTTCAAAGGCCATTGAAAGGCCTACAAGAATAAGCATAGTAATCACAGTCTATTAATTTGCTGAATAAATTTCACATTTCACAAAACTAACTGCTAGCAAAAGGCACAAATTACATAGAGACAATTAAGTGAGAGCAGAAGCCTGGAAGAGTCCACTTAGATAGATAGTGGTGCTGATTTTTTCTTCTTTTCTGTAGAAATGAATGGCCATAAACCTGAAGCACTATGAAACTCTCAGAGGAAAATGTTAGTTTTTAAACAGGTATTTCCTTAATAAATGCTTTAAACCTGATGGTGAAGAGCTACAGAGTACATTTAAAATTCTGACCTTTGTAGGTTGTATTAAACAAGGCCACAACAGCAGCACGAAGAAAATATCCTCAGAAGTTTAACACGTTTGTGTTTGCCTTTTAGAATTACAAGTCAGGATTTGTGGAATTAAAGTGCTGCAGAATTCAAGTGTATCTGGTAAGAAAATATTTGGTGGCAGAGCATACCTTTAATCTGTCTGAATGTCTGTTCTGATTTGATGCATGCGTGTGAAGGAGCCTTGGAATAATATGCCAGCACTATCCTGGTTAAGTGAACTTGATGCTATCTCTGCTTTTTAAACCTGCAAAATCAGACTTAATACCTCTGCTGAACAGTAAAGGCATTGCCTATTCTTTTTCAGGCTCCTTGCAGTATTAAATATTGATTTAAGTAACACCACAACCTTTGCAACTTAAGCTACATCTAAAGTGTCTTAGCAGCAAAGATAGAGATAGAAAGAAGTGAAGTCAAAGTAGCAAAGGAATAAAACGCTGGTTTTAAAAATTTGGGGTATGATACATTTTTATCATATCATTCTTTATTCTGATATTTTTGTCATATCAGACAGGGTAGGAGTGAGCATGGCTCTCCTCAATTTGTTGAAATAACAAATAATAGTCATCAGGTAATATACTCACAAAACTGATATGCACTGAAAAGCTGCAGTTTGATTTTTCAAACCCTGGAAATGCAGTGAGAGGTGGGGTGAGGCGGGAAGGGCCAGAGGAAAAAAACCTAAAATATACCCTGTTACCTAGTTCCTACTGAAGAGTTCATTCCTGAAACTGAAGACAGATCAAGGGAGTTACAGTGTCTGAATCAGAAATAGTGTTCAAAAATGGTAATATTAGCAGTCACCAAAACTGTAATGTTGCTAAGAATATTTGAGATATTCAAACAAGTTAATATTTGAGAGAGCAAATGGGACAGTATTTCAAAATATTGTACATTTTCCACTTCAGCTTTTATAAATATTTAGTCTAGAGAAACTGCACAGGTAACTATAAAAAAAAAAGAATAGAAAATTAAAGACTGAAATCCAGTAAGTAAAGATTTTATAACTTCATCTGGAGATAAGTTCATTACTTTTATTTCATTGTAAAATCTTTCATAAAGCTAAAATGATATAAGGTAAATGGAAAAGGGCAACTGAAATCTAAACAGCCAATTCTGAATACACAATAGAAAGAGCCGTGTGCTAGATGGGTGATTGCACACTCAATAAGAGAAGGCAATACTTCCTCAAGTGCAATCCAAAAAAAAACATTGGGAAACACAGCATTCTTTGGAGACAGTACAGGGAAGAACAGGGATTCTGCTCCTAGAATGTCTGTACCTTCCTTTTATTCCCATCTGAAATGTGCTATTTCTGACACTGAGGCAAGCTAAAATGACCTGAGGTTAATTCCATCCCAAACCAACAAAACAGAATGCTGAATGATAGTACAGGTAGCTTGTACTTTTCCCCTCTAGAACCTTATGGAAAACTGATTTTATTTGAAACTTGAGAAACGCAAAATGGAAAAAAGAGTGAAACTTATACAAGAAAGTGTCCAAGATGGACCAATTTGGCTGTAAATTGAAACTAAGCCATTCTTGGCTTTGTTTTGAGTTATTAAAAAAAATGCAGCAGAAGTTTTAAGGAACAAAGCTAAAGTTCTATGCAGGAAAATTCCTAAATTCTAGGTCAAGATCAGATGTAAAATTAGTTCTAGATATCTTAAAACAAATTCAAAATTTAGTGTGTATAATAGCATCTTCAATAATAACTCCCATTGCCCACTAACTTAGGCCAGAGTATCATTTGCAGGTATAATGCAATACTTTTTTATAATACTTTTTATATTCAATAGACCATACCTTGCATAGGGCATGCAAGTTTGATTAATTTCAGCTAAAAAAAAAATGATAAGTTTTCACTATCATTATGAGAGACTGAGGAAATTCATAGCTATTAAGGTTCAGTTCCATATAGGATATTGAAGAAAAGAAAACCCTCACTGACAGAAATTCATGTGTACAAATTGATTTGATGCATTAGTTTTAAATTCAAAGAAGAGGTTTCTTGATAAGTCATATGGCTGCACATACTGAATTTTCTCACTGCATGTGTGAAGTGGCTACACCTACATGAAAACCAGTTACCTGGTTATTACAGGCTTCTATATTGTATGGCACATAAACAGTATTAAAAATGACAAATGAGGTCTTTAAGAATGTTAAGTGAAGCAGATGAAAAAAGGCTATTTCCAATTTAAAAGCATATCTTAAAAAAATACATACACACCTTGAAAAAGATCAAAGCATAATTTTAATAATTTATATATATCATGATCATTCTTGTATTGAAATGTTAAAAAAAACCAGGGTAGAAAAAACTTATAAATAACTTATTTTTAACATTTGAGGGATTATTTCACCAAGAATGCAGCAAATAGATTACTGTGTTGATCTTTTTCCTTAGGCTGATCATGAGGAAAAGCAGTCTAAAATGTGTCATACCAATACTTCTTAAAAATGCAAGCTTTTACTGAAGGGTTACTACGCACTTACCATTTTCCAGGAAGTTATTTAAAATCTACCTGCAATGTAATTTAAGAAAAAACCCTTAAATCTGATTATCTGAGGAAGAGAACTGCTCACGCTCGACAGTGAGAACTTAAGCCCATACTCTGAGGCTGGAAACATCTGCTCATGTTTTGCATAAATGTAAGCTTCCATTTACATTTCAACGATTTTATACATGGCTAGTGTTGGAGAAGCAGAGAAGTAGGTTTAGGGCAAGAATGTCTGGTAATTCATAATGTAAAGACTCAGAAATCAACATTTTAATGACTCCTATTTAAACATGCAGCAGAAAGAAGGTGTCTTGTCTTTTCTAGCCCATGCAAGCTTCAGCCTGAGGAAACAGAAGTGTGTGTGACACTGATGGGTGTGGAGCAGCATGTGAGAGGCCAAGGAGAACTTTAAATGCTATAGCTTGGTGGAATCAGAATGGATTTGAGGACATCATATCTATAATAGTTACTTAAAACGTCTCCTGCAAGATGGAACAGCTGTAAATATGCAACCACAGCAGCCAGGTGTGACTGGGGTGCCAAATGGTATATTATCTGTGTATCAAACAAAATAAATATAGCAAATTTCAAATGTGAAACACAATATATTAAACTTATTTAATACATAAAAGGAAAACCACAAGTATTAAAATATTACAACAATTACCATCTAAGCATAATAGCAGCACTATAATGCTTTACTTTGTGCTCTGAAAAAGGAAATCCTTCTAAGTACTGTATCAGGAGGGTAAATTGTGAAAGAAGGGCCTGCATGGGCCCCAAATTTGCCCTAAAACAGTACAGATACATACCACAAATCAGTGTTACAGTAACACCTTGTTTATTAGACATGTTTCTGACTTCACTATAAAAAGGTTCTCTCACATTTTTCTCAGTTCAGAATTATTGTCTTCATGGTCTTCACTCACAGAAACAAATGGATAGCAAAATTTCAGTGCTCAGTTAATTCCAGGAATGTTTTATGATGCAGTATAGCAGCAATTTCAAAGCACAGCATTTTCATGGTCATTTTCAGCTTTATTAAATAACCTAAAGAAATGTATGTTTTTAATGCTTTAAATACACCAATCTCTAGTCCACTGCAATACACTTAGAACGTAAATAAGCATTGTAGTAGGTCATGAATGAGTGCTATGGTGGAGGCTTGTTGAGTCAGTTTGGACTCAAAGATGAAAGGTTAAGAAATGGTAATTTAATCTTTTCAAGAGTTTCTAGAACTAATACAAATTTTGGGAGATGCTGATGTAACCACCCTTCAGATTACATAGAAATCCCAGTCTAAACAAAGCACAGCTAATTTTAATGTTCTAGTAGTGCATGTCCAGCTATTGTTCAGCAAATGCAGACAAGATCAGAACCAAAGCCTGTCACATTAACCAAAAACTGCAAAATTACACTCATCAAACTTGACAGAATAGCTGCAAGTATGTAAAACATGTATAGTGTTATGTACAGCAGCACCTTCTGAAAATACTTCATACACCTGAGCATTCAAGGAGCAGAGAGATCACAGCCTTGAAATGCAGGACTTGTTACATTTTCCATCCAAATATCAATTTTGAAAGATAAACCAAATTCATCTTCAAGAAATATAATATTGATTTCATTCCACAACGCATTAACAAGATTTGATTTGGGATCTGTTTTCTGGTCTGACATGTCCAAGAATGATAAACTATAAGTGGAACAGAAACAAGTTGCTAGTTGCAAGTAAGACAGTGTCGAGAACAAAACTGTTTTGAGAGCCTATTCAAAGGAAGGCTTAGAGCAGCTACACGAGTGCTCCTTATAAATATATCATGGGATGAAAGCAATCAGAGCAAAACCACCAAGCTCAAGGACAATGTTAGCACAAGAACAAAAAACACAAAAAGCCTGAAGAAATACAGCCTGAAATGCAGAAAAGTTTATTGCCCTCAGAAAGCAAGGTTCTGAGCAAGGCAAAGGAACAGAAGAAAAGCATCCAACTGACTACAACAAAACTTGAGGCATTCAAAAAAACCTTTATAATGAGTTGTTTACCTGAAATTGCAGGTAAACAGGACTTCAATGAAAAATCAGGTTCTAAATGTTCTGTTCCTCCCATGCTTTTTATATTCTAATAATTGCTAGCTAATTTTTAGTTATACTATTTTAATACAGGCTACAGTTTCATGCTTTTCTATGAACTCCACATCCCTGCCTTTTTTTTTGTTTGTTTTTCAGTTCTGGGGAACTATATCCATGCAATAAACTGGCCAAAATAATGATAAAAATAATATGTCATGTCTGACTGTCTGACTATTCTTGTAAACTCTGATAAAGCATTAGACTAAAGATGCAAAAGAGCTTTTCCATATATAGCATACGTATACATATTTAACAACTAATAGTACATCAACAGAGCATGTGAAAGAAAGCTGGAGATTAATCAGTGCAGTCAATATAATGTAAATAGGAGTTAGGAATGCATTAGAACAACAACCAGTTTTATTACATATTTATCATGTATTATGCTAATGAAGAAAATGCAAACAGCCCTAAAAATATGTTTAGATAGGACTGTGAAGCAACACAAAAAATAAGCAGGTTAAATCTAAATATTAGTTGGTGAATATTTTAATAAGAAGAAGGATTTGTAAATACAGAGCAGGGGCTAAGCATAAAAGAAAAAGAACATGTAAAGGTTTAAGAAAATATATTCTCCTGGAAAAAGATGGAACTGCTAATTCCACCATTAGCATATTATCCCTTGATATTTAACTTGCACATACTAATTATATTTTCTTGAATTATCTCTTTTTAAAATTAAATAAATTACGTACTATTCAGATTCACCAACTGAATATACATTTGTCCATTAATTATCATTATTATTGCTACAGAGGTTATGTAATGTCAGGCCTTAATCTATGTTTTTTGAAACAAAAGATATTTTTAAAGGTCAAAACAATTTAAATACCAACTTTTATTAGCATTTTTAGAGGGCGAAAGAAAGAATCATAAGAAAATGTGCTTGAAAATTGACTTTAGAATTTAGAATTGACTTTTCCAGGCTGAGTAATTAAACAAATAAGCAATGTTACAGGTACAGTACTAAAACAGAGTCATAATGAGATTAACATTCATAACTACAGTTATGGGAGCAGAGTCTAGGATAAAGAGAGCAATATAAATGAGAGCAGTGGAGGCCAACATTTTCTTCAAGTCTTGGTTTAATTACCCAGTGCTAGAGAGACTGACTTTAGCCCAAACATAAAGAAGGGATTTAATGTCTATTAGCTAAGGAAACATACATAATCTAAAAATAATGCAGAAGAGGTCACCTTTGCAAAGAACTCAGAATGTTCTGAAGACCTGAAATTAGGCTTTGAAACACCTAAATAAATGAAATACATGTCCAAACTCACTGGGAAATTTTCATTTCTCATTTAAACAGTGTACAGTCTTGTAGTAAAACTAAAAAAAAAAATTAATACAAAGGTTACCAGTGTCACCCCTCATTGACTTCTTTCCCTAGATGAACATAAAAATCCAACAAAAACCAAAACCATAGAACTGAAAAATCTTCCAAAACTAAAGGAAAAACTAAGCAGCTCTCCAAACTTTAAACTAGCAATATATAATACTCTTTAAACTACAAATAATTATTAAATATCCTAAAATAATCATAAAATGGACCTTATTCTACCTAGCTACTTTTTGCTTTGGGTCTTTATTTAACTGGCTAACTCCTGAAAAACCTTTGGGCCTGGTTGTGCAACCATTTTCATCAAGCAGCTTGTGCAAGCTGGCCCAACTAATAATTTAGCCCATTTCACCAAAAATATAGTGATTACATCAAAACCGAGCCTGCAGGATTCAGATAGGACAAGTGAGTGACACCAGTGACAGAGAATGTTTCACTAACCTGCAGCATTAACAGCTTAGTAATATATATATTCTGGGCCTGCACTAAACACTTTTAATATAACATGAAAAGTTCTAATAGCTTAGAAATAGTACATTTCCTAATCCAGACTGAAGCATTCAGTCTGCCAAGGAGAGATAAAGCAGCAATGGGAGCTTCCCTACAATATTCTCCCTCTGAGCTCCAGCTGACCAGAGGCCTCAGCATGAGCAGAAGGCATGCTAGGATCCTCTCAGTTCTGGAGCACACAGATAAGAAATGAACTATATTTTAAACCTTTGAATAATAGTGTGAAATCTTTATGCCAACTAACCAGCAAAGCTATACAACACATGTACTCACAACAGCAAAACCACATTCTCCTACAAACCTGAGTCAAGGGACACCAGAAGACAAACATCTTTGATAAACCTCCCAAAATTTCCTGTAATTAGATTTTTCCTTCCAATCAGATTGCCCAGTAAGTGAAATTAAACTTAAAGCACTATAGCCATGGCATTGTAAGGAATATGTAGTGAGCAGTTCCAAGTGTCCAGAAATTAAGCCTCACCGACATGACTATTTGCTATTCAAAGGGATGTAACTCTTAGCATGCACTGGTCCTTACTCCCTATGTAATTTGGGTAATTTGTTAGACTTTCATCTAAACTTTGGAGCTGCAAGGATACCATTTAACAATGCCACTTGCAAAAATGGTACTAAGTACACAAGTAACACTCTAAAAATGAAATATCTTACACCAGGATGAATAAAGGAGTATAAAACAAGCAGATCAAAATAAAATACTTACAAAAACATATTTTCTACAGTGTCTCTGTGCTCCTGGCTTGGAATAAATAGCAAAAATTAATAATACATTATTACTGAAACATGTTCAAAAACCTTACAGTTTTTGACATTACAGGTCAGGCTCTTTTTGTTATGTTTGCATTCTATCAATTAATCTTAAGATCAACTCAAACGTTACAACTTTCTGAAGATCCTGCTAGAGAAAACATGGAAGAGGCAGGTAAGTATCTCCAGTTAATCTCTTAAAACAAAATTTTTATACATGTATTTTTATTGCCTTTCTGTAATAAAATGTTAATATGCCATAGACAATGATATTTCCTCATAAAAGTGTCCTAGCCTTAGCAAGTTACCCAACAGACAGTTATGGATTTAAAACAGAGTTTGATTTCTTTTAAGTATTAATTGTTAGTGTTCTTAGTGTTGCACAGATCATTGCAACAGATATTACTGATAAGAAAGTCAGGAATGGACTACCAGAAAGTTATTAGTTAAATGAGAATTAGAAATCCATAAAAGCTTGTAAATTTTCTGTTTCTTGTATTTGGCCAGACTAGTCAGAGTATAAAGCATCCATAACGGAGATCCTAAGTCTTTCAGAAGACAGCAGTTAACTCTGGGATATACAGTGAGGTGTCTCACCTCTAGGTCATTTCTTTAAAAAAAAAACAAGCAGTGAGAATGGAAAATCACTACCATCTGAACATCTTGTGTCTCTTGAATGGCCAATATGCAATATGTCTGTAGTATCAGTACAATTCCTAGTGGAGTAAATAACAAAACAAGCACTCAAGTTCCAGTCCATCACTCATGAGGGGAGTCTCAGCAGAAAAACATGCATATAAAGAAACTGGGATTAACACCAATTTCAAAACCTCCCCAAGTTACATACAGAAATGTTGTTGCCTACACAATCCTAAAATGAACTGGCAATCTTGGCTTTCAGAACAGTTCACAAAGTTAAATTTATTAAGACACCCAATGATAATATTCTATTTCAGTTGTTGAAAATACAGTGATGCTACATTGACTGATCTAAAGCCCTCCCCAGAGTTTTCTCCAGCCCCTATTTTGCATAGGACACAACCACTCTTCCCCACCTTCTGGTTCCATGTTTCCTTCAGCATCCCAGCTGCTGGACTCTCAGTGAGAGAACAGCTTTGCAACTGGTGCTTGTCCAAGCCCAACTTTCCCATTTCATGTGCATTCATGTACTGGTATTTACAAAAGGAGGATGAGAGATACCTCATCACAGAAGTGATGTTTTTAAAAACTTCATTGTCCCATGTTCCTGCCCTTCTCTTCATCTTATTGTACCCCTTCCGGGACACAATCAGGCTACAGCCTTCATCACAGAGTTAGACACTGGTTACCAAACCAGTTACTTTATCCACTTTGACAATCCTGTTAAGCGGGCATTGTTCCTCAAACAGGTCCCCACAGTGAAAAAGCCAAAGTCCCCAGCTGTGACACCAGATCCAAAGGCAAAAGTTGATCTGAAAATATGCCCAGTCCTCCTTGAGCTTTTCCTCTTTACCAGCAGGAGAGGAGAGCACCCTGCGGGCACCATGCCCTTCATCCTCACCAGAACTCTGCAGTCACTCTCTAGATACCCAGGCACTACCCATTGATTAGTGCCCAAATGAATGAACAAGGGGGAGCAGCCAGAGGGTCAGAGAGTTGAGGGCATCTGCAGCCTCTTGGATCCAAGTGTTTGACAAGCAACAAATCTCTCAAGACATGGTTATATTTGCAGAGGAATACCTCCATCTCCTGCAAGAGACCCTCTCCAGGAAATATCACCCTCATTTTCTTCAGCCTAGCTGAGGTGTCCCTGCCTCTGGTGCTTCCTGTGGCAGAGACTTATCTTCCTCACCTGCTCCACAGGCTCTTCTTCAGGCCATAACTTTTCCAGAGAGAATTTGGGACAAATGGTGTGGCTTAGCTTGTGCCAACCTCTGCTGCAGGCTTGTGCTTCTGTCAGTTCCAAAAGAGCAGCCAGAGGTTGATTGCTATCAGCTTCCCCTAAACATCTTATCTAGAACTGCCCATCAGGGAGCATCAAGCACCAGCTCAACTGCTTAGAAAGAATTTATATAACCAGGGGGCAGGAGCACAATAAACAGAGGCAGCCAAAAGAATCACAGCAATACCCAAACGACTTCAGAAGATTTTAAGAGTAATAAAAAATAATTAGGGAATGGTAATTTCACTCTTATATGAGCAATCAGAGTATATATTGATGAACGCTATGAAACATTTTCTGAACAGATAACGTATACCTGAGAGTACATTGATAATGCTCCTTACAAACATTAAAATTCATTCATACCTGAGATGGCATCTGGTTTAATTCTGAATAATGCTTTGAGAAAATGAAGCATTACATAAAATCACAGTAGCCTTCAAGAAACAGTTTAATCCACATGTCTTTTTAACAGAAAAAAAAAAATTAACCATCCAATTTTCTAGTAAGGTTTCAGAGGTACACATACCTATACATGTAATTGGTATATGCCTCCTTAAACCCAAGCAATAGGCCTAGTCAAAGATGGGTTTACCAGGAAATTACTAAATAAAGTTCTTTTATCCACAACATACACAGAGTCAGACCACAGTTAACATAACATTTCAGTGTGGACACACAATCTGTGAATCCACAAAATAACTGCAGTGATATAAAACATGAGAATTTCAGCATATTGCCAACATGCATAAAGGACTTAAATCAATGAAAATACCAAAACATTTATATTATTATTCTGTGCACTATATAGTGATATTGTGGCTAACAGTACTGATTATATTCTAACCAGTAGTTGCTAAAATACATTTAAGAGGAAAAATAAAGACTGATAAAGCCCACTGATGGGGACCGTTTGTCCCTATGGTCCAAGGAATTAACAGTAAACAAGTCATGCATTGACTTCAAAGTAGATATTAGTAAGCACCTCTTGCAACAGGAAAAAGTGAAGAAAAATACTCTCTTAATCTACAGTTTTCATTCTAAGAAACATTCTGTACATCTTTTTTTAGGAAGTAAACTGACAGGCTCAGAATTTTTTAACTTTGCATGCAGTTTCACGACAGTTTTATGTTTACCTTAAGGAAGGAAGCCAGGCCAGTTTTTGCAATTCCTACCTTTCAAATCTTGCACTATCCTAACTCTTTGCTTTGAGAATGCACTAGCACATTTTTCTCACTTCATAAAGAGGAGATTCTAAAGTTAAGCCATAATAAAACCAACGCAAAATAAAACCCAAAGCAAAACCAGAATAAATATTTATAAACCAGTTAAGCTCTCTGAACCATTTCACTGTAGAATAATAGAGAGGAACAGTGCAGGAAGAAGGAAAGAGATTGTTTCAGAGCTGACTGGCTTAAATGCTGTGAAACCTTCCCCATGGCCGCACCACCACTACCCAGCTCCTGACTGAAATAAGGATAACATAAAATCAGATTATAACTAGAAAATTATACTTGTGATTCCACTTGTCTAATGCCAAATTAAAATCCGCTATCATTAAGCTACTGACCAAAGCAAACAAATTGCTTTTCAAAAAAGTGGATTTTCCCTAAAATAACCATTTCATAAAAGTTACTAGTATGCAAACGAAGTTTTATTTGTTCATCTTGTCTCCAAACAGAGCACAGAAATGCTATAACAGACTGAAATTATCATAAGGGAGCATCATCTCATTTTTTGGGTATCAGACAAAGATTTTATTTCTTCCTTCAGTGTATCACCATTTTTTTTTCCCAGTTTCATTGTGCACTATTTCTATTGCAATTCTGTGTGAGTGACTATGGATGAAATTCTTTCTGTTGCACATTCAATTATTTAAACATAGCGCAGTGTTGAATTACTGCAAACACTTTGATGGCAGATGCTGATATTTTAAAATGGCACCTGATGGACCTGTTTCATAATTAGTTATAATGAGCAGGAATGTGGAAGAACTGTTCTAAAGGGATTTCAGCACTGCAGCTCTCCCATGCTCCATGAAAAGTGGTTATGTTCAATAAATCACCACACTAAGTTCTTGTTTCTTCAAACCCAGCTTCTGATAAGGGGCATATACTCCCATGGATTTCTGCACTAAAGCTATATTGCTGAGTTAAACAGCCAACAAAATCAGCATTGCTCTGGATCTTATATCCTCCTACAGATTTATAAGGCATTCTATAAGAGTACTACTGACTGTTGAAGTAGTGCTCTCTTTCAATTTTACAATACAGAAAATTAAAATAAGATGACTAAACCAGAAGGGCAAAGGGCCTTGTGGAAAAGAGGAAACTCTGCAGTACGTTAACTGCTCTGTTAAAACAAGGAGCTTAATTTTTCTTCATTTCCTGCAGTCAACAAATCTCTTGATAAATAAATAAAGCCAATATAGTCCTAAAGAGGTTGATGGCAGCTTTTTTAGAGAGAAGTTGCATCTTGCACTTATAAACAGCCCTCAGACATGGAAACCCACTGACTTCCAAAGCCACTATGCAACACATGGAACAGGTTCCACATTCCACACAGACTAAAAGCCTTTGTTTGCAAAGAAAGGCAAACTCCTACTTGAGCACTTCTGCTGCTGTAGTTCAATAAGTAAAATGCCTGTTGATATTCAGCAAACTGGAGGCTCTTGGCATAAGAGCCTTGCTGCAATTTCTTCCTTTATTAGGCTGTGCTCAAAAAGCCATTATAGAGGTCTGTGTTATGGCTCTCTAGGCACACACTGCTCCATGACCCTAAAGAAATTAATCTCTCCTTTAGTTCTATATTCTAATTTTAGTCCAACCAGCCAAGTCTCACATCATGGAGCTGTGTAAAATGTTAATAAAAAATTAATAATTTAATTCTTCTATTTTGAATGTAGACTTTTCTTAGTTGCAATAATCACTAAAAAAAACCAATAACATAACTGTGAAGTACCATGCCATTGCATATATTACAAAGGCACAAATCAAAATACAATTAAGTCCTAAAACTCTTTGGGTTTTTTTTAAATAACGCAGTCTAGGACATAAGTAGAGAGATCTAAAATACATAAAACAGTGTTTGACAGCAACCCTAAAAAACCTTAAGTTTTAACAAATAGCAGAAAAGAGTTAATTTTTTTTCTTTACTTAAGTCATGGCTAAACCAGACTATCATCTTTGCTTTACTATCTCTAAAGGGCTTAGAAAGGAAGCTGTAGAAGGATCTCCCAGATGGTACAAATAATAGGTGATGAATTTGGAAACCATCCCTGTGTGTTTTGACAATGTCTTCTGGGAAAGCCTTCTTTAAGTGTGTCATATATGTAAGTCTTACATACACAATAGGTTATGTAGAGTAAGCTTAATGGTTGGCATTTTCCCAAAATATTAACATACACTAGTATAATTAATCATACTTACTCAACTGGTTAAGCTTTCTTTTTAATTAACTTAGTTTACTTTGTGCAGGGTGTTTTTTAGCATGAAACAAAACAGGCAGAGCACATTCCCTTAGCTTTAGGATTGAGCAGCACAGACTCGGATTATTCTGTTATTACTGTTAAACAAAAAAACAATGCAAGGAAACATCATCAAGAGTCGTATTTACAGCTACATGTTGATTTGAAACTGAACAAATAAAAACAATTTTCATGCCATGCTGTAGGTCAGAATAATGTGTTGGCCACTGAAGCCAAGTGCCTGGTTGTTTCAGTAACAGAAATGTGAGGGTGAATTCTGGCACTTGTCAGCCTATGATAAGTTTCTAACAGACTAATACTTGTCAGGGGAGTGATAGCTGATTATACAGTAAAATTGTACTGGAGATAGGTGATGAACACACTATGAAGGAAAGATTTAAAAATCACATGAGTCACTATAGCTCATGGCAGAGTAATTCTGCAGTTCTTTGTTTTAATTTATCACAGCAAACCTCCAATACCAATTTTATCCAACATTTCCCAGTGGAATACTTGTAATATAAAAGCACGGCACAAGCAAATGTACATGAACTTTGATATATCTAGTGGCAAATTAACTACAGTAACCTTGCACCTACTGTCAGTCTGTATTTAACAGGATGGATGCTCTTCCATGCCGTGCTCACAGCCCATACAACTGAGAGAGATGAGTTCCTTCAGGGAGCAGCCTGTACACATCGATTTTCCACTTACCCCTGACACTTGAGAGCAACCTAGAGTCTCTTCCAAAAAGGGACACCTTTCCATAATACTGAGTGAGCCTCTGCCCATGGAGAGCAGGATGCAGCTGGCAGAGTGCTTTGTTTTCTTATGCTCCACACTGCAGCAGCAAGGATAATGAAATACAAGATCTGATGAGAGACTACAAGTGTCTGTCTAAGCAGAGGTAACAGAGCCAGAGCCCACTTTTCTCCTCGTGCTGACTGCCAGGACAGGGACAGCATGAGATGAGCAGATGTGACACAACCTGTGAACAGCAGTCCACCCGGAGCAGCTCTTATTGCAAAGCTAAAGGACCCAAGCTGTAGGAATTAAAATGAAACAACACCTTGGTTTTCAGTGATGCTGAGCACCTTTAGACAATGTGCAAAGCTCTAGTTATAAGATACCTTCCCTCTTCCCAAAAGGTACAGAGCAACTGAACTCAGGTACTAATGATTACTACCTATATTTAACACTCACAGAAAGCTATAGAGTAGATTAAAGGACTAGTCCTATACAAACTTTGAATTCCCAGACAAGAACTATATGCTCATGTAGTGTTTATGTACTATATTTATCATTAACATATAAAGTAAGATGCACCTCTATTAGTTGCACATTACTAGAATATGGAAATGGAATCAGAATCAAAGTAAATCAATCTTCAAATTAAATTTCTGTCCCCATTAAAGAAATATTCTGAAGAACCTCATTTAAAGCAATACATTAAGGAGTAAATAGCTTGATCATAGATTTCTTCACAACTTTCATGTAAATATTTCATAATTTAATTTTCAAATCATTTAGATATTTCAAGAATGCATATCAAATAATGTTTTCTATTTTAAATGCTAAACATTGTCCCTCCTCTGATACTTATTTCTAAGCAATTTTAAACTACAATCTTAATTCAAAGGATGGCTGACTGGATCAACTACCACTTTACTGTTTTATTAAATCATGTATCAAGCAGTTTGATTCTGCACAGCTAAACAGCAGTCCATGTTCAGAAAATCAGCAATTGGATTGCAAGTAGCTCATCCATGACAAAAACTAAACTCCTCTGAAGTTTGAAATAAATCACCTTGAATTCAGAGCAACATATTAGGCAAATGTGATACAAAGTTAGAAGTATGTAGATATAACTGCCTATTATAATCCAGATTTTTTTTCCACCTCACAGCTATCCCAGTAATGATAGGCTTTAGCTGAAAAAACAAATTAAAAGAACTGGACAGACTCCTGGATACAAAAGCTCTCTAGCACTACTGGAGAAATATTAACTGCATTTACCATCTGTGAAAGAATAATAATGTTTAGGTACAGTCCTCACAGGAATTTTTGCAACGTTTAAGTAATATTTTAATGTGTTTTGTAGATTAAACATCCAATAAGAGCACAACTAACCATTCAATTTAGGAAAAGTAGATAAAGAAAAAAAAAACAAGAAAAATAATTGTAATATCATTACATAGAAGGAATAAGATTATAAATATATATACTTATATATATATATAAGTATATCTGTTTATATATATATATATATAATAATATACTTAAACCCTGTGTTAAATTGCAGCTTTTAATGAAAATACCATTTTTTACACATTTCTGGTACTTTGGATGTTTGAAAGCATCTTTCCCTGTTTTCAGGTATAATTTAGAAGTCATGCCTAGACCAGAATCTTTCCCAAAGCCTGGAATCCTCAAATTTCCTCTCAGCAGAAAAAAATCATGTTCTTGACAATAGAATAGCCAGGGCACTCTCCCAATTCCTCCTGCATCAGAAAAGTACCTATTACCTTCAGTTAGGCTGGTAAAAATCAGGGATTTTTTTCCTGAATAAACCTCAAGAGAAGGCTGGATTTGAAACAACGATTCTTGGAAACAGAGAAATTCTACTTGCCAAGCTGTTATGAGACACTTGACATCAGACTGTCATGCCATGTACAAGATCTTCCAATCTACTTCCACCACCTAATACCTCTGATCTACTTCACCTTGATAAACATTGACTGATGGCTGTGTTCTCTGCAGGGTGCACACTAGGAGAGAATAGGTTAGTGCCATTTGAAATGCTGTGTCCTGCTACTTGGAGCTGGATTCAGCTTTTCACTGATATTAGAATTACCACTGGGAGAGACATTGAGTCTTCCAGCCTTGTAATGGATGACACACAGAGGATTTCCCCCTGTCTAATTCTTAATCAGCACATGGCAGCATGAAATCTTGTATTAATGAAGTGTAAACCCATTGCCATGGGTTTAATTCCTTAATTCTCAGCATAAGGTGAAGATCTTCCAACATATTAATTGGAGCTTGGGCTCTTTCTAATCCTTGTGATATTCTGTTTAGTTCTATTACATCAATTTAGAATGATTATGTTATATTTTCAGTGGCTCAGGGATAAAGAAAAAAACCTAACTCTACAGAGACTGTTAAAGGTAAGACAGGTGAAGAGACAAGACAGGCAGCAAAAATTAGTCCATCTTTATGTATCTTATAAACTGAATCATAATTTTTAGAAGCAAACTAAGGTCTGTGTTTAAGGTAACCAATTACTATTAGACTTTAAAAATGTTTCAGCCCTGCCTGCCACCCCCCCACAAAAGGACAGATTAAAAATACTTGAGAGGGGATAAAACATTAATTACTGAATTTCATTAGGATAGCAAGCAGAAGAGAGGCAAGAGAAAAAGTTCAAAGAGAGAAATGACTGTAGAAGACTCTAGCCTGGATTACAAAGAACTGCTAAAGAAACAAAGGAAGTTTAAAGTTTCCTTCCAGCTCATAACTCCTGTCACACAGGCAGCACAGTGTCTATTTATCACCTGCCAGATTGAGATTCAAGAGAAACAATCCAAAAGCACATCAGGGTTTAATCACAAGGGAGCCACCAGCATCACCTTGGAAAGTGCAGATGAAAGGGAGCAATGAAGACTTAAATAAAAGCAAGTCAAGAGGACTGAAGAGCAGTTACCCAAAGTATAATTCAAGAAGCTCATATCATGTCCAAATGGAGAAAACAGAAAGGATAATAAATTCTGGCAGGCTTAGTGTAAAAAAAAAGAAAAAAAAAAAGCCAGAAAGACCAGCCCAGGAGGAACAACTAGCAAAACATATGAAAACTACTAAGAAATCTTTGCTCAAATATCTCCAGAGACAGATCCCTCCTAGAGGCTTTGCAGAAAGAAAGGATCAGCAGAGCAGGAACATGTAAAGACAACAAGGCAATTACTGAGACTCTCAATGACTTATTGAATTTGTATTCAGTACAGGTTCCCACATTGAAATAGTCTGTGATCGTGACCAGCTACAGGAAACAGGGCACAGTATGCTAAATGGTTCTCCAACTCTGAGCAGAAGTGAACAATAACTTCCCTCAAACTGCAGGCAACATCCTCAGTCCTACAGGTGAGTATATTGTTGGACTTCACTGCTGCAAGTGAGACCTGCTGATTCATGTTCAGACAGGAATCATCTGCAGACTTGATGTAGTGCAGTTCCTCCCATCACTCAGGTAATGACCTTAAGACACTAAAACATTATCAGCCCCCCACCTCCTCCCCTGAGGATCCCAGCCACACCAGCCACCTATTGGATTTTGCACCACTCATCATAACCTTTTTAAACAAGGAATCCAGCCAGTTTTCTACCCACATCTTACTGCTTTGGCTCTAAGGATACTATGAAAGGTCTTGCTAGAATCAAGGTAAGAAATATTCATTGACTTCCTCTTATCCCCAGCACTATCCATCTGATCAGAGGAGACTGTCCAGGCATAGTGCTCCCAATCACTTTTTGATTCTCCTTGCATCTGGAGAGTTTCTGGGAGAGCTGCTTCCATAATGTTCTTGATGACAGATAGAGGCAGAGGAGACTGTAAATTCCCGGATTGTCTTCCATCTCCTTTCTGAAGATAGCTGTGACATTTTACATTTTTCCAATCATAGGGAGCTTTTCCCAAACACCATGAATTTTTGAAGATCATTGTGACCGGCATCTCCCTCTGAGTGTGTCACCTCTCACAGCTAGAGGACTACCCAAGGAGGTTCACCAAACAATGAGGGATACATGGCTGATGCCCCCCAACACACACTGAAAGGATGCAAAGACCACAGACAGTTATTTCACCGAATTGGAGGAGAACTTTTCACAGGTACGTCCTACAGACTCTTTTTGTCTGTGTGAATATGTTGTCCCAAACCCACCAGGAATGCTGCTCTCCTGGATTCTTATGTACTACTTCAGATTTGTAAGTTAGGCTTGCAGGTCACTGTTGTGCTGTAGTAAATACTCAGCCTATACAAATCCTTCGCTGAATTGTTTGACTTAAGGGATTGGTTAAGATAAACGCTGCTAAATTGAAGCGCTGGAAAAGGAAAGGAAATGTGATTAATACGAAGTATTCGTAGATCCAAAGGAATTCTCCTTGGAAAACAACACCCTTCTGTTGCATGAATTTCATGGAGAGATTCAGCTCAGAAGAGATTTTCTGCTAGCAAAATGTTTCTAAAGGCAATTCCATGAGGTTTTCATTTCAGGATATCATTTTATGGTAAGTAGTAGAACTTTTTATTAGCCATCCACAATTTTATGAAAGCTGCAGCCTCCTAGCATTACTTTTTAAAGAAAATTAATTTTACCTATCAATTTTAAATTGAAAAGATCACTGCCAAAGAATAAAAAAAACCCCAAACTTTCACACCTGCTAATTAACTTTTGATGAAAATATTTTTCACACATGTAACCCACTCAGCATCCAAGACTGCTCCAGTTCAGAAAGAGGAATTTTCTAGCTATCAATTTTAAAAATAGAACAGTACCTCTTTGCATTTGGTCACATCATATGCAAGAGAAAGAGAAATAAAAAGGTAACTCAGGCAAGCACTCCCAGTGTTCCTTGCACTATTTGAAAGGCTGCTGTTTTCTAAAGTTAAAGGTAAATTGTGCATTCCTAATGCAGAAGGAATACTTGTCTCAGCTCATTGAACTAAAGCCATTGTTCAATACGGCCTCACCTATACAAATATACAGTTCACATAACACTGAAGGTCAAAAGAGATGAGATCAATCTGAATTTCAGAGGTCAAATATGCCAAATACTTATTTTTAGCTTTTTATGTAGTAATTCTGAATACTAATGCCAAAGCACTTAAGAACACAGATACACAACAGATACACCAGAAATGTTCCTTAGGTTTCTCCATTCCTAACATTTAATTCCCAGAAACTGCTCTAAGACAAGTGCAGTTCTATAATTTATAGAAAAAATAACCAAAACCACAGAATATTAAGCACAGAAAAGGTACAACATGCATTTATGCATACAATGAAAAATAATAATAGAATAAGGTAGAGACAAAAATTAATGCTAGAGGTAGCACATGTAAGCTGGGAAAGGCATGATGGAATTCTGCTCTGCTATCCTGGATATTTTCTATGTAAAAACTATTTATGACAGAGTAGAATTCAACACATATTACTAATATTCTAATCCTGTGTGTTTCCTTTGCACATGAGTTCGTAAAAACATCTCTTAAATTCTAGTTTCCATTTCACAACAGAATCTTTTCTTTTAATAAACATGCAAAACCCCCTTGATTAATAAAACACAATTAATCAGTGACACAAGGAGAGTGACTATGCAATTACTGTAAAGTCCATAGAGCAGAAATGCATCTGAGCTTTATAAAGTCTTTCAGGTGTCCCCAGACTACAACCCATGGAATTCCAGTAGCTTATGTGGGAACTTTCTGACAGTTTGCTCCTGTCAGCAATCACCTTTCACTCTTCACAAGCAGGAATATCTAATACATCAGTTTATAAATATTAATCTTGATACTTGTTTTTCTAAAGGACAATTATCTTCCTGGAAGCAATCTAATAGTGTTTGTAGCCACTCAGGAGAACCAGAGGAATGCAGAACTTAAAAAAGTTAAATCAGGAGGTAAACAAAAACCACATACACACCATTCCCTCATCATATTCAATTTAATTCACTTAAATAGATCTTATACTATTTATGGTCTTGTAGGTCATGCAGACAGTGAAAAAGCAAACATCTTCAGAGGTTTACAAAACTGAGGTATAAATTTAGTAACATTTCTGACTTTGGTCGCAGGTGCAACAACACTGGTTTTAGACTTCTTGACCTTAGGAGGCCATTGTCAATTACAAATAGCCCAGGCACTGACAGCCATCACACCTGTAAGACAACTTCCTTCAGGGATGGGGAACACAAAATTGTTTTATCTTTTAGAGGCCAAATAAATCCTGAATTATCACCCAAACAACGAATTTCAAAGTTAAAAAAAGAAGAGTCAATGACAGAGCACTAACCAATATCCATTTTAATTTTGATTACACTTGAATTTAGTAACATTTACTGTGTTTGAGGGTTGTGGGTTGAGATGGCTGGCAAACAAGCCCCATCCATAAGCAGGTTCACTCCCCATGGTACAGGGGAGAAAACTCAAAGTACCAGAGTGAGAAAACTTATGTGTTAAAACAGACTGTGAAATCACTTAGCAGCTACTGCTGCAGGCAAAACAGACTCTGTTCAGGGCACTTGAGTCCATTTATGGCCAAAAAACAAAAGCTGAATTTAAATACTGACTTAATTATTAAGAAACAAAATATTACATGTAAATATTAGAGAAAAACAACTTTCTCCTCAAAATATCTTTGCCAGGTCCATCTTCACTTTCAGACTCACTTCACTTTAAACACCTTGGTTTACTTGCTCACTGTTCCTCTTTTTCCCTTTTTCACTCCAGTCACCTTTCCTCACTCTTTGTTGTCACAAGTTCCACCCAGTCCCTTCAGCAAGGCAAAGACACATGGTACCAGCGCTTAGTGATTTCTGAGTTCAGGCAAATTAAAATGCAAGCAGAAACTCTGAATAGAAGCTACTCTTTAAAAAAAAAAAAAAAAAAAAAAAAAGTAAATTTAAACTTCAGATTTATGGTGAGTCCTGAAACTGCCAAACAAATACAATAATTTTTATGAGAATTAAGTTGGCAGCAGATTTTTTTTTAGGTTTCTCTATTATTATACAGAATCCCAATTACAAAGGGCATATTAGCCCAAAAAATATTCTTTCCACACTCATTTGTGTAGTTAAAGTTGGAAGTCTAGCTTTTCTGTCACTCTCAAGACTTTCCCAAAAAATTAGGAGGTTTCATCACTTAAACAAAATGTAATTTGCACGCAAACAACCCAAGAACTGTTTCAGTCATTTTCTACACTATCCTTTATGGAGATATTTCTTCCAATTAGGACACCTTCTGTACAGGAATAGCTTTAAACAGCATTATTTAAAGAAGCATTCAGAATGTGTCATGTCTATGTTTGTTCCCTGCATACAATGATGGATGAAAGATGGTCAATTTTCCTGTTGTGTTTTGTTTGTTTTTTCTTCTCCAGCACTTAATGTAATTTTCAATCTGTATTTTCCAGAACTGAGTCATTGTGACTTGGAAAATTTTTAATTCCCTGACTGCTTTTGAGCATCTGGGTCCAAGAATATACTCTGGGCACACTCTAACTACATGTGTGCACTCACATGTGAAATCTGACCATGGTGAAAGGACCCATGGTGATTTCTGAATGGAAGAATTAAGAAAAAGGACAGCAAATTACAGTTTGAAGTAGCTTTAGGTGTCTTGCCTTGAGCACAAGCAATGCTTTACAGCCATGTAGGAAGGCAGATCACAGATTGCTGTTTGTCCATTGCAGCTCTGGAGTCATGGTTGTGCGAAAGTCAGGGAGGGTGTCCCAGCAAAATACCATCATAATAATGAGGGAACCCAATTAAACTCATTTAAATTGTGTAAGTATTATAATGGTAAGTAATGGAGAAATTTGATTGTTTTTTAGACATCATTTGACAGGGATTCTTGGAGAAGGCATTCAGCAAATACACAAGAGCCAAAGTGATTTTTCATCACGTTCAGAGCAGCATGCAGGCTTTGCATAAAAAAAAATACCAAGAACCACTTCACATAGCCATAACGTACACAAATTCAACATGATTGTTGATATTCCATTTTGGGCAATGATACAACTATTTTTATTAAATCCAACATAATATTTAAGTGATTTTGCAAAAGGGGACATCTTTGGTTCTAACGCTGAAGTCTTAACCATGTCAAAATATTAGAGTAGAAATACTAAATATTCATAAATTATTTGAAAATTCTTGAAAGTTTCATATTTATTTAAGGAAAGCCTATGTAGTCATAGCATAGCACAGCCAAGCACATTTCTGGAGTGCAAACAACTACTATTTTCATGAAGGGGAAAAAACAGCCAGAAAACATAGAGAGAAATTATCCTTGCCCACTGCCAATGCACACAAGCTTTATTCCCTTGCTGCTTGGTGATTAACAGGCAGTTTCAAGAGCACCAGTCCTTTTGCTCCAAAGTCATTTTATTTCAAGCAGTACAAGTGATTCACACTATCTTCTCTCAGCTTATCACTGTATGCCTTTGAAACATACTGTGGGTTACTAAAAAGCCACTTGAATTGGCTCTTCAAGCCCTCCCTCCACTCACATTCAGAGGATTGCTTTAGTTATGGCTCACATAGATTCCCCTTATTTCAGGCTGATTTTTTAAGCTGAGCGGCTTAAGCTGTTTGGCAGAGCAACCCCTATGGAACACATCTCAAAAATATTGTTCACACAAGATATAATACACTTTACTGATATAAACCTCATTAATTCAAAGCATTTTTCCCCTATATTGATATTCTTGCACTAAATAATGTATCAATAAATTTTATGATGAGTGGAGGAATCGGAACTAGCAAAAGATAATCTACAACCCGCTATACAAAAGAAAAATCTCCCAACAAATTCACATAAACTACAAAGAAAATTGAATGCAGCTTCTTTGAAAATAATTCCACAACCACTCCAACCACTCTAACAAAACATGTCACTCTCTTGGTTGGATTTCAGATGGACATTGTGGCAGAAATTATAGATAATCATTTTATAAAACAGTTACTTCCTATATCTACCAAAAATTAAATACATGTTCTAATATTTATGTCCAGATTCTCTTTTGACATTTTCCCCTGTTTCTTTACACCAAGCTTCCAGAAGCAACTGCCATGAAACCCACTGGTCATTAGGAACCAGTTTAAAAACTAATAGACAGAAATGGGAAAAAAAAATTAGAGGAGGACAAAGTGTCATTCCCTAGTGTCTTGCTCCTTTAGTTTTAACTTTCTTTTTTGTAAGAGTCCCATCAGTGGCTGCCATTTGCCATTCAAACTTTTATATAAATCATGTTTCAACTTCAATATCTACAGCTGAATCAAGGTTATTCAACCTATATTGTTTCAATGAAGCCACTGAAAATCACCTACAACAATAGACTAGAGTTCTACAGTAATCTCGAAATAGTTTTTTTTCTTATTTGCAAGGCAGGTAATTCCCAGAAAAACTGAAAACTGAATAATGCCACCATCCTCTATGAAGATATGATAATGGAGTTTCTTTCTCTTTAAACAGTGAATGTCAAAGCTAAACATATTTCAAAAAGAACAGAGAAAAAGTAAGCAAGTATCTGTTTCAAGTTTCTGTAGTCCTGCTATCCATACGCTTTCATTTTAACTGATTAAGAATGCAAGAACTGCCTGAGGGTAGGTGATTCTTTTTTTCTATTTCCAGAGTCAATCATTTCAAGCATTACTTTGTGTTCTCTTTGAAACCAGTAGAAAATAATACTCACTACACAGAAAAGAGTAAATTCTTCTCTCAATTTTTTTTCTAATCAGACTTCTGTACAGGAAAGCCATTACAGTGCCCAGAATGTCTTGTCTGCAGGATTAACACAGACACAGCGAGATAAGGAAATTAATTTAGGCTTTAGATATGTTGCCTTGTTATGGAAGAATATCAACTGAAGATGAAAATCATTACAGAGAAAATTATCTCTCTTAGAGTCTTTGTAAAAAATTTTATCTCAAGAACATTCATGCTAAAGGTTAGAATTTATCTCACTAAGTTGGATGGATGCACACAAACTAGTTTAGACTTGCTCAGAGTCAGAGCCAAAAAAATTAACCTTAGAAACCCAAAAATTGGGATCTTCTGTGACTATAGATCCTAAGAAGCCAGTTCAGAGATCAAATTCTGATCTAGAAACTAAATTTCAATTACATTAATTCAAAATCCCTAATTGTCATAGGCATTTCTTCCTTTCATTTCTTCAACTCAAAGTTGTTTATTCCACCACCTGGTGGATAAACATGTTTCAAATGACCTTCAGATAACAAGAGCCAGAAGGAGAAAGTCCAGGGTTTCCACTTAGGGCACAATGACTAACATTCCATATTAGAGGGGGTCAGTGGAAGTAGCAAAGCAGGTATAAATCATTAATGCTTACTATTGCCTATTCTATTTCAAATCCAAGATTTTAATCAAATGGCCCCAATTAACATGGTTCAATTCTAGCAGGCAAATATCTTAACCATCCTTCAATTTGTGACCCAAATAAAACTACAGAAGTCTTAGATACTTGCAGGAGTTCTTCCCTAAAATATTAATCCCTTTAGCAGATCTTCAAATCACTAACAGAAAAATAAGAGTATCTTCATATCCCATATGGGCTATGGGATTTCCAAATTCAGCACATTCTTCACCTTAAAAACAACAAAAAATAAATTGAAGAATATTAAAATATAAAATGTGGGAGATAGCTTATTAATTTTAACCAAAGTTCTCCTCTAGATTTTCTTTTTAGAAAATTAATCTCCAAGTGTCAATCTCCCATACCCCCAACTCTTTACAGGAACCATCTCTATTTTCAAAAAACCTCTTTTTTTAAATTATAGATATATTTGTACATGCATTACAGTGCTGAAGGTATTGATTTATGGAACATTTTTGTAGTATCTGGTATTTTAAGATCAAAGCATACTAATTTGATCTGGGCCTATTCTTAGTTTGAAGAAACCCCTACTTACAATAACTAGACTACAACTTCTTCTAACAGATAAATGTCACTTCAACTGAAGTTTATTTTAAATTTAATACAGAAATTTTGTTTCCTAGGAAAATACAATGTTTTTACATACTTTTTAAATTATCATGAGACAAAATATCCAATAAAGATACATGCATTACTGTGCACCAGCAGAAACTCATCAGACTATATGCTGAACATTTACCTAAGTAATCTTTCTTCTTCCTTTGTGATTTTAAGACAGGCAAAACTCATTTCATTCTCTGTGTTGATGCATCAGACAAAATAACGCTGTTATAACTGATGTCTTCTCAGTTGTCTTCCATCAGTGATTATTTTGAGCTATTACGTGCACAGTTCCAAAGGGCTTCATTCATCAAATTAGAGAGTTAAAAAAAGCATGCTTAATTCTAGCCTAAAGCACAGACTGTGGACATATCAAGTCCCAGCATAAAACACACATGAGAAATTTGGCAAAGAAAAACACTCAATTGAACCTTGATTGTATTTGAACCTTAACATTTTAAACATTCTTACAGAAGAGATTTATCTAGGGAAAAAAAAAAAAAAGCCAAACCACAGTATTATTAGTGACAGACAGAAAACTACACACATTCTGATCTAGTGGCAAAGAAATCTATGTGATTGTCAGCGTAGACCAACAACTACAATTTGCCAGTGGCCTGAGGCATGAGGCACTGTAATTATAGAATATTAGCACAGGAAAATTATTTTATTTCACTGTGTTCTTTATGACAACAAACCAAACAAACCTCCACAATAAAAAAAAAAAAAACAAAAAAAAACCACCAAAAAAAAAAAAAAAAACCAAAAAAAACCCCAAAACTTCACCCAAAAATAAAAAAAGGTAGAAAGCTGAAAGTTCATGAAGCAAGGGAGAAATGATCTGCTCAAGCAAGACCAGGGCACTACTTACAGAAGCAGTATTTAGATGTGAAGAAGTATTTAGAATATTGCTTTTTTTTGATGTGTCTCTATGCTTGGGGGTGCAAGGTGGTAGCGTGTTACATCCAAAGCTTTTGAGAAGTAAAAATTGTCAAAAAAATAGGGTCACAGACCAAACACCTCTGTGTTTATTACATATCTGCAGCACCCACTCTGCTTCTTCTCACCTTGGAAGAAGCTGGACAGGAGTTCTAGCTAAGAAATGACAGAAGACATTCCAGTACCTCATCCAAAATTCTCTCAGCATCACATGAAGAACAACAGCTGTGGTCAGTGAGGCTTATCAACTTAAATAACATTTTTACAAGTTCAGACAGTGTTTTACAGAAACATGCAGTAGTATGTCTGAATTACACCATCACTAAAAATCCAAGATGATTATGAAAACCACCTGGAAATACAAGGATACCTATTCTCTGTTCATTATACTACCCCTACTTTTATTAGTAAAACATTTTTTATGCCACCACTGCTAGATTCTGCAGATATTTTAACACAGCTCTCATTTCTATGCATTTATATACTTAGCTAACATTGCTGAACTAATACAATAGCAGCTGCAATGCAAGGTTACTACAGAGCTCTTCATAATTGCAAGATTAGTACTTCAAACTATATTATAAACTGCACACCCTTCATAGTAGAATGTCTTACAATTTCTTTTGTAGCATATGTGCCCTGCTCCAAATCACATCTATTTTAGATTTTCCCACCAATAAGAGGCAGAGCCTATTTTGTCCTTGAGTCTCTTAATGCAGAATCCTTCAAGCCATTTATTTCCATGGAAATCTGTAAAAGTTACTGATTATTGAGTCATCTCTTGTTAACTCAATTGCTCACAGGTCAAAGAAACAGTAATAATTCTATTTACAAATATGGAAGATAAACTGGGGTTAGATGGTGTCTAGTGAATTTATTATTTTTGTTGACTATTTTTATGTGCTTAAAGAAAAAGCAGAACTTTCACCTTAACAGTGGGTAAAGAAGAAATGCAGTGTAATCTTGAGGGTAAATATTTGTCAAAACAAAGTGCAGAGCAAAATATTAAAACAATAATATAGATCAAACTAGCAAGCATTTGGAAAATGTATGTATTAAGAGCTCATTCATATAAGAGTTCAGCCTTTCCACTGTTAGTTTTGAAGGTATTTCCACAGACCTGCTCTCATCCTGTAGCTCATATCTGTGCTACAAACTAAAGACAAAGCTCCTGAAGTGACTTGATGGTGTGTCCAGAACCAGGGCTGAAATTGCTGACAAACAGCAAAGCAATAGTTAAAGGGTTGTGATGTTAATGCTGCACTTTTAATTGTGAATCCTGTAGACTTTCCTCTTGTTTAACCAAAACCATTCCTGGCTTTGACAACCAAAAAGAGTCTTAAGAAAACAATGCTTTTAAATTTTATTTTCTAACCATTGTATGATTTTTGTGCAACTGAAATAATGATTTCTAGGCTTGAGAGAGCTTTTTTTTTAACTATTCTCAAAAACATGATATTAAATGTAGCTCTTGTGTCTTGTATGTCTCCTGCATCTAAAAGAATCCAAAAATATCCCCCCCACCTTCACACTGTACCGGGTAAAACATTGCTAAATTTTAGGGCACAATAGAAAAAAACCCCAAACTTCTCATAATCCCTTGAAATAAGACATATCAGCAAGGGTATTAAAACTAACTGAAAACCAGTATTACAACTGTGTACAACTACTGAGTAAAGACACAGTTGACAACATCAGGGACTACAGTGCTGAGAGGTTTTTTCCCCTCTTCTTTGTGCTCCAGTATGGTAGAATCCAATACTGTTGGGATACAGAAGTACGGGAAGTCAAGATCAAACAAAAAATTTATCAAATGACAAACTGTCTGAGTCTCATTATCACTTAATAATTGTGCAAAAAACTCATGTCATCAGTGCAAAATAAGGAAAAAATATGGAAAATATGACTGGGATGGATTAAATGAGTTTTTTTTAATCAGGCTACACAAAGTATAAGAAACTGGATAATTACCCAAAAAGGACAGCAGAAATTATATAACTTCATAGCCTATTTATTATCGGGCTAGCACAAACAAGCACAAGGCCCAGGAAAGTGACGGCAGGGAAAAGTTCATTAAACCAAGAGTCAGATGTTCATTTCTAGAAGGAAGCACACAAAACACTTCTGCTGCTATCACACTTGCACTCAGTTGTTGTAAGGGGGAGGAAGACAGCTCAGATCTGTTCCCAGATCCAGTTTCTGAGAGATCACTCCCTACTTTTCCTCAAAACATCCTTCTGCTCCACTGTGGCATAAGTATTTTATGCCAAGGTAAAACATAAATGCCATTATACAGCCAGTAACATGTAACATATGATGCTGTTTGCTACAAGTCCTATTCCTTTCTGGTTAAAATTTCTGAAGAATGCTCCAGAAAAAGTGAATGTGCTACAAGGAACATAATAGCCTTTAGTATATTTTCTATAGCTTGTTTGTGAAGACCAGAATCATGTTCCTCCATAAATTCAGTACAGATAAAAAGTTTACAAAGAACCATTTAACTACTTAAAAATGTAAGTCCAGGTTTTTAGACATTCTTAAAAGATGTAGACAAATCTTAATGTCTTGATCAATTTCAGCTTTAGCACAACCAAATTGAAGCTGCAGATATCTTTATCATTTGGTTAATTTGCTTAAGATGCTTTAAGTCTTTTGCTGAAATTGCCTTAAGTCTGTTCATACCAGCAAAGATGGGAAATACCTTCACCATCAATTGATACTGAGACATAACAATAGCTAAAAATAATGAGTGGGAAACATAGGGAGTTAATAAGTTAGAAGAGTATTCAGTGATTATGTTATTTATACCTGAAATACTCTAAATTCAAGAACAAAGAAAAACAACCTGGACTGCTTACGCTGAAAACATTCAACTAAAATATTTTCTAAGGTAGGCAAGTCAAATTTACATCCAGAAAAACACAGTTATCAGAAAGGAGTGAAAAATCAGTCAGAAATTTTCCTTAGTTTTATCAAAAATAGTGGTTTTTTTTTAATTAAAGAAAAAAATAAAATAGGATTAAAAAATACAACTGTGGTATAAGTTTGCCATATACTAGCTTTTCCATTCAGATCTGACCAGAAATCAATATACAAACAATCTGGTTTGGGAAAATAATATTTGGCAAAAAATACTAGTTTGGAGCTAGCAAAATAAAATTTTTATTATTTGAATCAGAGAGAGCATTATCAAGACTTAAAATATCTTACCTGCATAATCATAAACGCCTTACAACAGGAGGTTATTAAGAATTACATTGGGATACTTTGGCCTAAAAAATTTGATTTGCAAACACATTTCTTTCTTTTGACTCTTTCCCCCTAATATATAGGTCTTTAACAACTTTCTTCTAAATAAAACCTTCTAATATCTACCAATTTTCTCTACCTGATCTTGCATTTTCTTCTTGTCATCTTTCATACTCTACAGTATGAAAATACAACAGTAACAAACACCCGATAAACATTTAAACTTACATTTCACTCATTGACAGGATTCAATCAAAAAGACCACAAATATTTTGAGTTGGAAGGGACTCAAAGAGAGAGATTACTGAACCCAATTACCTGCTCCTTGCAGCACTTCCTAAACTCTGATTAAAAAAAAAAAAAAAAGGCATTCCTAGTAGCCAGTACAAGGGCAATAGCAGGAATGATTATCTCTGTATGAATCCAAAAAACAATCCAGATACAAAAGCTTTACCTTACACAACATAGCTTTTACAAGAAAGACCTAGATGTAAATTATCTCCATCACTTTGATTGCTGAAATGGAGATCAAATTCTAAAAAATTGTTTTAAAAGCTGCTCATGGGATAGACTTAAAATATCAACCTTAGTAATAAACTGACTGTTTCTCATGGGACAGACTTTAAATATCAGCAACCTTGGAAACAAGCAAACTTCATATATAACCTAGAAAACCTGTTTGGCTGAGTGCAAATATTTACTTTCCAAAATCTAATTGCTAAGATAGGCTCCCCAGACATCTGTTTCAACATATATCCATCATCAGTAATTTCAGAACAAAAATAACCCCAAACCTTTTCTGACTACTACATTGGTTGAAGAAAAGTAGGCTTTTACTGAGTAGTGGCTTCCTGTCACAGACATCTTTTCACTAAAAATCCTTTCTTTAGGATTTTTCCTTCTGAGAAGCTGAGAGGCCTCAGAGACAGAATGTAAACAATGGTTATCTGCTGCTGTGGAATGCAACAGGTCCACCTGTGATTGGCCCATCTTGGATGTTTATAATTAATGGCCAATCAAGGACCGAGCTATCTCAGACAGAGTCTGAGAGAGCTGCCTTTGTTATCATTCTTTTCTTTTCTATTCTTAGCTTAGCTAGCTTCTGAGGAAACCCTGTCCTTCTTTTTAGTATAGTTATAATTTAATATATATATATCATAAAATAATAAATCAAGCCTTCTGATCATGGAGTCAACATTCTCGTCTCTTCCCTCATCCAAGAGCCCCCATGACCATGGTCACAGCTTCCTTTCTACTTAATATTTTCAAAATTGAGACAGCAGGTACTTAATGAACAAAACTAGATTTTAAAGGGTTCACAAATTACACATGTGCTGTTTTGACAGGTATTAAATTACATGAAAACAATGTTTCACCACTGCATACTCCCTTTTACTGTAATACATTAGCACTTTGCAGCCAGAGAAGAGTGTTGTTACACAACACGGTGTTAGGAGATACCCGAGCACCTAATTAGGAGACTTGATAAATACACAATGTAAAATTACAGAAAGAATTTTCTAAAACCTTCAAACAAGATTTTTCCCTTGCACACATACCAGAAATTCTGGGCTTCAATCTAGAAATAAATTTACTATCACAAACGAAACAGTTATAGTTCCTCATATTCATGCTTTCAAATAGGTGCAAATTGTAATTTTCCTTTGGAAATGTTTGCAGAGGGGAAAAAAGAAATAGGTGGCTAGCACTGTAAATTACAACACTGAATAGCAAATAATTACAGCAGACATTTGGAAAACCACCAATGTTTAAGAGTTTTTCATTTGTTGGCTAAACAACTGCAAGTATCTTTGCCAAAACCAGAATAAAACGTCTAATCAGAAGTGACTCTTGCGTAGAGAAAATAACTTATTCACTAATCTATTTTAAGAAGAAAGTTTAACCAATTATAGAAAACACTGTGACTGCATCGATTCAGTTGCACAACTCAGTTTTCAATTCCAATCTCATTCAGAGTTTACAAGCTCAATCCCATGCTTTAGCAAGTAGAAAACCTCTTCTTCCTCCAGTGGTTTGCCAAAACTGAGTTCTAGAAATTAAAGTGTGTACTAGGCAAGAAATTCTGTGTCATTCAACTACATATATATTCAACATTTTTCTGAGGGAAATGCATGGGTTACAAGGTTATTAGTCAACAACTGAGACATGTCCAACAATATTTAAACATTGAGACACTCAATTCTATCTTTAAATTAATTTTTGCATTTTGGTAAATACTATCTCTTCCCATGAAAAACTCACTGTGAGCGAGTCACTGAGAACAGCACAAATATATAGAAAAGTTCAGTTATAAGTGGCTTAATAGGAAATTTCATGAAAATACAGTAAAAGTATCATTGTATGGGAAAAAAGCAACAATCACCTAACTAAGTGGACACAGGTGAGCTTTATATACACACACACGCACACATATATATATATGTATGGCCTTGGAGTAAAGAATGTTTTAAGAATATCCTCTAAGGGAAAATTACTAGTCTGTCAGCAAAGCAGAAACTATGTCAGAGAATTTATAGAAGTGTACGAAATTCAAGTGAACGTGTGAGAAACAAGGAACCCTTCAAACATGACTGCTTAAGGATGTATAAAAGATAGTCAAGGTAAAATAGTTAATCCTATTACAGCTAAGATTAAATAATAGTTATATGAGACATCCTCTTGAAAAAATTGCAATATATAGAGAAATATAAGTCATCTTAAAAAATATGAGTATCTAGAATTTGAATACATTTTTTGGATATACATTAAAAGGTAATTTGAACTCAAGATCTTTCTAGAAGATATAAAACCTGCAGATGCTCCAAATCTTCAAAACAGAAATCAACAGCTTTCTGAGATCCAGTTCAGTGCATGTGCAATAAAACCCTGGTCCCAAAGCTAAAGAAAATTGCTTTAGAGCATGTATATATAGGCAGCTTTATGCTATTTCAATAGAGCAGAAAGGTAGCACTAAAAGTAAAGGATTTTGCTTCAATTTATAATTTATCCCACAAAATGTTTAAATTCTTGTGCCAAGAAACATTCAAGTTACTATATCATCAAATGCATGGTAAAACTGTTTTTCCACTTGAAGAAAAAAAAAACCAAACACCAAACAATGTCATTTCCACTAACCTTCAGGATCAAGGAGTTTCTCTATTCCCAGGTGCTGCTTGGCTATGGAGAATGCATGGTCTAATCGTTGTACAGGTGACTGCTGAGAAGCAACAGCATTCCAATCAAACAGGTCTGGTCTAAAGTAAAAATAAGAAGAATAAGTTTCTTATTTTTTAGTCTTACCTTTACTGATGTATTTCTAAAGCTAAGCATCAGCATCAACTTTTTTATTCTCGTAATGAAAGATTGTGCTAATTTGCCCTGGGACTAATGAAGCTCAGTTTCTAATGGGTTTGCATTCTGTTCTCATCCATGTCCACCACAATCACATTGTCCATATTTATTACACTGGCTCCTTCATTCCAGTCCCAAATAACGCTTGAGTGGGAAAGATCAGGTGCAGTGGCCATGAAACTGAGACTGGCACGTGGCAGGACAAGAGGGACAGAACTGCTGAGGCCATCTGGGGGCCTTCCTCCTCTCCCCAGCTACCAGTCTTTCACTTCAGTTAGTATTTCTAAGAGTGCAATTGCTTCTGAGATTACCAGCTCACTGTTACAACAGACTAAAATCAGTCAACAGGTTAAAAAATCCATAGAGTCATAGAAACATTTGGGTTGGGAAACACCTGTAAGAACATAGAGTTCAACTCTTACCCTTACACTGCCAAGTCACAATTTATATGCTTTTACAGGAAAAAACAGAATGACCAAAACTGAATTATAGCTCAGATGCAGTCTGGGACCTTGTATTAGCAGCTGCACTATTTGCAACATAAATAATGTTAGTACAGCAAAATCTTTGGCTTTTCATCTAAGAGTTATCCATTAGGAAATCAGAATTTGTTATCAGGCACTCTGGAGAAATAAAGTTTAATCAAATACCCTGTGATTACTGTTCATGTAATATGAAGAAAAACAACCATGCTATTTGTGACTTCAATACAGTGCTCTAAATCAGGGGACATTTAAATGTATCATTTCAATAGTGATAAATCAAGGACATTATTTACACCATTTAAATTTTGCAATTAATGACAGATTTATTCACATTTTATTAATTTTAGTAGTTAATTTTAAATAGTGTCCTGAGTCATAATAAATGGAAAAATGCTCACTACATCATATAGTAATGTCAATAGAGTAAAGAAAAATACTCCCTTTACCTAGTAGTTATTCTCTAGTTATGCACCTTTGCTGTCTAATTTTTTCTGAGGGGACTGATTTTCTTAGTAACAACTAAGTTATTCCAAGTTATTTTGCTCCTCTCTGCACAGATGCTCAAATATTACAGTTTTCTCCCTCCCACGCGCAGAATAACTCCAAAATACTAATCAATTTTAATTTAATATTAAATCTGTCTGGGGACAGGGTGGAGAAGGGAGAAGAAACTTAGTAATCTCTGGGTTTACCCATAGATGAATTAAGTCTGTGATCCTACAGACTGGTTTGTGTACTAAAACACAGGAATGCAAAACACACACTATGTGTACATAACTAGTAAAAAATATTTTTGACCATTCTCCTTTAGCTGGGAATGGAGTTACCACTGTTCATAGCAGTCTACAAAATGCTGTGTTTTCAATTTACAGATAAATAATGTCCAGAGCAAACCAGGTATTACTGAAGTGTGATCACACAAAATCAAGACCTCTTTTTCCCTTTGCTCTACCTTCCCCAAACCAGTGGGGACAGATGGGCAAGAAACTTGGGACAGGTGACCCAAACCAGTAAAAGGGATATCCCATGCCACATAACTTGCTCAGCCATAAATAGCTGGGTAAAAGAAGGGAATGAGGTTGAGGGTGTTTGTCTGGGAAGGTGTCTCCTGCTTGAAGAGTGGCTGGTACCAGTTACTGCCTTTGCATCACTTGTTTTTCTATTCTTCTTACTTCCATGCATTAAAAGAGTCCCTATTTTGACTCAAGAGTTTTCTAGCTTTCTTTTTTTCCTATTCCCTTCCCTGTCCTGGGGAAACAGGGGGTGAAGTTATTGAGTAGCTATTGGACACTCAGCTGCTGGCTGGGGTAAAGCCACCACACCCCTACATCTTATTCTGCAAGCACACAAATATTACTCAAATCCCTACTCCAAATTTAACACTAGGCATAGGATGCACATGCTCATACAGCAAATTTAGCTAAGAGAACACTGTAGTAACCACAAAGTTGTTGATTTTGACTGTCTTAAAAAGCTTGACAAGAATGTGTCACACATATACTACACAGACTAGAGTGTAAAAAGATTATTTGGTAGAAAAGCCTTTAGGACAAGGAGAGGAACGAAATGTGTACAAAGGACTACCTTCCCCTCAAATTTTTCTTTTTTCCTTTTTATTTTTCTGTTTTAATTTGGCTAAAAGTTCTAAGCACACCTGCAATGCTGAGAGCAGCACATTATGTTCACATAATCATTTTTGTTTGGTGATACAATATTTTATATATGGGAGCATACTTTTAATCAGTTAGGACTCCACTGGACAAGAACATGAATATTTACAATTGCTCCTTGAGGAATGTCACAATATTGTCTTATCCCTCGTGAGAAAGCCTCTATGATCATTAATAATACCTTAGATAGTCAATTTCATCCAACTTTTCAGTTCTATAATCCAGGAGAGTATTTTCAAGTTAACCTACCAAGATAGTCTAAAATTGTTATCATGACTTCATCTCTGGAGGTAGGACTCTTAATATAAGACACACAGAATTTTTGTTAGTTTGTTTTTGTGGTTTTTGTTGGATTTTTTTCTTTTAACAACCAAACGCTCCAGCACTCACAAGGGTTTGAAACAACATCACATCTCAACACCTGGGTTGAATTTACATGCTGCCTGTATAGAGAACATGCAGCATCTCTCTCCACTCATTACAGATGGCAAAAATTTGAACCCTCTGAGACATAGCCAAAAAAGAATTTGTAAGATCTAGTAAGTTACTGTCAGATTTCTTATCCATTTTCTTAGTATTGTACATAAAGCAGACAGCACAGATTCCAAGATAATTTGTAAGTATATGGCCACCTACTGCAACTCAGTTCTGATAAGCACCAGTTTAATTAAAATAAAAATAAATTCAAAAAGCTCTCTCTACTCCAACAGCAATTTAACTTTCCAGATTTTCACTTTGTTGAAAGATTATGTTGCTATACACATTTCAGTAGCTCTATCACTAGAATAACAGTGTCATAATGTCAGCTTGAAGCAGCAGCTTCTCAGTGCTATGTGTCAGGATGTTTCACTGGGTGTATTTATGTGGCAATACTGCCATGTGTGATTGTGGGAAATAATATAGCCTAGAAGATTAATAATTGTGGTAAGTGGAAAACAGCTTTTGAAAATCCCTGAAACAACACTTAAACTGATTTTCAAATTACAACTGTTATTAGCTTCCTAAGGAGTTTTAAATACAGGAGTGAGAAGTATGAAATAGTAAAGCAAAGATATGAAATGGAATACTGATTCTCTGCCTTCATTTGTCCTCTCCATATTGTTCAAATAATACCAAGGGAGTTGGAATTTATTCTCATATCTGCAGCTTGGGTCTTGCCTGATAGGGAGGGAAGGGAACCCATGGAAAAATAACTAGCATTTCTCACTTTTGTTCCTGAACAATACAACACATTTTCAAAGAAGTTAGAATTAAGTAGAACATGCTGAACTTTATCTAGCCATTCCTGATCAACTCAAACAGCACTGGTCTTAGATTAGTTATGACACAACCATGGAGAGCAAAATTGAAAAGATTGAAGGCTTCAATGGAGAAGTTTGCATTGTAAAAATCAAACTTTCTCTTGAACATACAGTAATTTTTTTACCAACAGTTCTTTCTTGTCACGAGCAGAAATACAAACAATAAAAACAAAAAAAGGAAAAAAAAAAAGGAAAACAAATCTGAATTTTTTCAAAACATATTTCCAAGAAAAGTAAAGTAAAAAAAGAGACCCCCTACATCCCCTGTGACCCCCAGTTACATAACTTACAACAGAACTAGTTCAGCCAGGGTGAGAAAATTTATACTATGTATAGTATACTATATGCTATGGACAAACAAATCCTGACAGACCTCTATGCAAAGATTAAAGTCATGGATAAGACAAGCCACAGTTTGTGATTACTGTAGACAGAAAATAGCCATAGTTAGACCATGAAATCTATCATCTCCATTTCAATAGAAAAGCTGTGTGTTTGTTACTTTACCTATTTATACAAAAATGTCTCATATATGTTCTCAGATCTCTCAAAATTGAAAAACGTCAGGAGAGAGTAACTGATACATAACCTAGTGATTTGCTAAAAAAATTATTCTTTTCATACCTCTTCATCCTATTGTTTTCTCTTTTTCTTTTCCTGTAAACTAGTGAAGAATTTTTTTTTTTTGCTTCTGTCCAGGGCCTCTTTCTGATGTCATTTTCCTTCCCTTCTCACTCTAGCCCCCTGAAGTAGAAACAGCTGCAATGAAGTGCTCATTTGTAAGGCATTCACCTGGCCTAAGTTCAAGCATTTTAAAGAAGTAAGGAGGAAGATAATGAATGCCACCTGTTCCCACTTCAAAATCCTGATTACAGGACCAGGGGAGAAAAGAAAAGAAAAAGAGCCCCAAAAATTGAAGAGATAAAGCTCTTTCTCATATCCACCTGGAGGAAAAAGATTTTAAGAAGTAAATGGGGAAAGGTCTTTGTGATCTGGAGCCTTAGAAGGGAGAATTTCAACTGTAGAAGGACTGACCTCTCTTCATCAGCAAAATATTTTAGTTTCTGTATATTCCTAGGGTGATGATGCCAGTCCACAGCTGTTGCCTTGGTTTTTGGTTTTTTTTTTTTCAGTTCAAAACATACAATTCAAGAGATCATGTGCCAAGCTTATATCCTGAAAATTCACCCTCTGGGCTCACTAATGCGCCCCTGGAGATTTGCCAGGTGACCTGTGTTCCACTGCTTCTTGCACTCAGTATTGAAAGCAATTGCTAAAGAGCCTAAATGTCCATGGAGACATGGTGATTACAGAGATGGAAAAATCTACCTGAAGTAACCCCTAAATAAAATGACAGAGAGAGAGCATTAGAAAAATCGGATCCAATCAAAATAGCAAGCTGAATGCTAGGGATTGGTGGGATAGAAGACTATGAGAAATAAAGCTTCCCACTGCTCCCCCAGCATACTATGTGGTCAGTGCTTCATGAAAGTCTCTTACTTTATCTCAATCCATTTAAGGATGTACTTAGAAAATTCATCCAGATGCAAATTTCACATTACTGTCTGAACCTCTTTAAAAAAAACAAAACAACTACAAACCAAAACAAAAAGCCACCTGTTCATCACTGAAAACATTATATAAGAGGAATAAAAATATCACCACCCATAAAGGAAAAGAATTGGTTTGAAAAATAAATGGATTTCATGCTACCACAAAATCTACCCTCACTTTAAGAGAGTCTAAATATTTTGGAAAAATCTTTGGGTAGCATCACTCTTTCAGTGTTAGAGAGATTTTTGATGTTTGGCATTTTCTGTGGGGTTTTGGAGGTTTTTTGGTTTGTTCTTGGTTTGGTTTTTGTAGAAGTCTAGGAATAGAGCTAAAACTGGGGAAAAGTGCACACACTGGGCACCAGGTCCACTGCATGAATTAAATATCATACCTGATTTTCAAACTATAGCTATCCTTCCTTGTGATTAACTCTGCTTCCATTTCTGCCACTGCAGAGGAATAAAGTCAGAGGATGAAAAGGGAAAAAAAGAAGAGAGCATCTGGACACAACTTTATGGAGAACAAGGAAATAAACAAGAAAGAAGTGGAAAACTGGAGAAATAGGGAATTCTGACCAAAAAAAGAGGTAGAAAGCGGAAAAATTGAACAGGGAAAACAGAGGAGCTAAATTCAGAGGTGTTTGTCATCAGAGTGTTTATCATTCTATGTAAATAAATCACAAACCATTTATAAAACATAGGATGTGTGAGACACCGGGTTTCTCTGAGAATTCATGTAAATCACTCTTGGACAACTTTTCTTCAGTGTATATTAAAACTGTCGTCTTTAGGCACTAAATCTAAGACACTCTGACACCCAGGTCTCTAATGTACCTGCATCTTAGAGTGATTGAATTAGGCTCCTTAGAGAAGGGTTTTTATCATTATAGGATACAGTTAGGAGCTCACAAGCATGGAATGTCCTAGTGTGCCTATTTAATTGATTCCATCTGGAATCTTGAAGGACAATTCAGTGTTCCCACACACTAAACATAAAATGCAAAGTCAACAAAAATCAAACATCATTGGTTCATATTAAAAATTACTGCATCAGGGCTTTGGAGGAAATGAGGAAATGAAACTCTTGCAGAGAACTTAGTGATTTAAGTCCAGAAGATGACTGGTGTATCTTGGAGACTTGCCTCCAGGAATCTGACTGAACACTTGCCATTTCCCAGATAAGTGCAGTAACTACTGGGCAAGAGACAAGACTTCTGTGGAGTAATTCTTCACTTCTATTGAAAATAGGCTCACTGTGCAGAAAGCTATGCAAGATTTATGGCAGCAGACAGTAGAAGAGTAAAAGCAGGCTTAAGTTTTGCAGCCCTGAATTACAAAACCTGAATAAAGAGCATAAATTCCAGTAAGCAGGAAATGAATGTTCATCTGGTGAACTTTGCTCTGAACTGAACACAGCAGTGCATAAAATCTGACATAGGACACAGAAATTTGTCTAGACAATCCCAGCCTGGTTTACTGGCAACAGCACTCCCCAGCCAGGGACTGATCCTGAATAAATTCCTCTGTTCAGACTTCTGAATAAATACCTCCAGAGAAGGACAAAAAGGAATTTCTGATTACTGATTTCAGACACCAGATATTACATGGTCCTGCAGAGCATGCAATCTGAATATCTGAGTATCAGATACCCTAATCAGGGAACAGTCAGTCTGCTATTGTTTCTAGGTGGGAAGACATTGTGGAAAGATGACTGTGGGTAAAATCAGAGGCAATGGAGAAGTTATATTCACATCTTAAGAGAGGTTGCAATGGTATGCTAATTTTAGGGAAAAATACAGTTGTGGCTCCCTGGATGGAATGCAGTTGGTGTGTTTGAAACCTGTTCTGGGATGAGTCTCCACATAGTGGGATTGTTTGCCAGTGTTTCCCAATGTCTTGGGATTTCAGAGCCCTCCTCACCATCTTGCCTTTATTCCCAGCTGCCACATGGAGCAGCATGTGGAAACAGTCACCATCTTTGTCTGGGCAAGCCACATGTACATGACCTGCAGGGAGTGTCTGTCATCTTCTTGTCCCAGCTGCCACAGGGAACTAAGTCAAGGGGGTGACCATTTTTTGGTAAGAAAAAAAAAAAACCCTCTCTTCCTGTATACTTTTTAAAATCATTATTGCTGTTCTTCTTATTCCATTGATGTTTGCTTTCAATAAATTGTGATCCCAATCCAAAGTCTGCTTTTGTTCCTCCCTTGCCAGAGGGGGCAGAGGGAAGGGAGAGGCTAATTTGGAGTTTAATTTCTGGATGGTATTTAAACCACAGTTAAAAAGTTCAACTCCCTAATAACTTGAGCAGTCAGTGGCATTGCAGGACAGTCCCCTTTAAGAGAGAAGTATATACTTAAGGCATCAGTAGTAGAAGAAAGAGGTTGGGAGGTTTATCATACTGGGAAAAGCAATCCTGCTTTAGAAGCAGCAGTGGCAAGAACTAGGTTTTTTAGATATATTGACTTGCACATCTTCCTTAAGCCACATACACAGAACCCCCAGAGAACTCTGAATCTCTAGAGGTAGAGTTTTGTACAGCATAGACTAGAAAAAGGCAACTTCTGAGAGAGGCTAAAAACTCAAATCAGCTGTTGGAATAACATGAAAGGCTTTGATAACAAAGGCCAACTTCTCCAGCTGTGTCCTTGTGAGGCAAATCCATACTTTCAATTCAACAGCTATGAGAGGCTTTCAACAAACACCACATTTTCCCCCTCTAAGTACCCACAGGAAAACCTCCTTCTCCCTCTGGGACAACCTCAAAGGCTTAGTTTTGGATCTACTCCTTGCTGTTCTCAAATGCTTCCAAACCTGTACTCCTTGAGACTATCTTCTTGGTATACAGACTGAAATTCCAGGAAAGGATCTGAACTGTGGATATTTGGTTGTGCTGTGAAAAGCTCTTCCTCCATGAGAGGATTTAGTAGGACACAAAACGCAGCAGCCGGGTCAAAGCAAACAGTCAGGCATTTAAAAGCATGCTGAAACACCCACAGAGGAAGCAGCTAAACCCCACACACCACAGACAGACTGTCCTCAAGCCCTGTACAGCCATCTGTCACAGTGAAAAGCTGCTTTTCCCACCTGTGGCTGTGGAGGAGAGCGTTGAAAGCCAATCCATCAGACCAGCTCGTGGTGAAATTGGTAACGTTGACCTGCGGGTACTTGCGAGTCGATTGACGGACCCAGCTCAGCAGAATCATCTCACTGTTTGTCTGCTGCAGCCCAGCCATGATGTTTTTCATTACATCTTTGACCTGCAATAAAAGACAGAATTTGATAAATGATTGAACTTATTAAAAGCTGACTGCTTCTTCTCTTGAAATGAAAAACCTTCAGTTAAATAAATTTCAACCCTAAAGAAAAACTGCTAAGTAATTAAAGAACACACTTGTCTCCTCAATATAATGGCAGCAATCTTTAAGTAATCAATGATTGCTCAAAGACAACAGCTACTGACATGCATGAATTCATTCATCCCTGTGCCACAGGTGAAGCAGGGACAGAGAAGGCACATTTGTTAGCATCCCTTGTGGTAACACAGTTCTTTCAAACTAGGTATTTCTCCTTGTGGTTTTCTTTGATCTGGAAATACATCCTAAGTTAATATAAGACATTTGAGCAAAAGTTGATAAAATGATGAATAGCATAAAAAGTGGATCATGTTTTTGACTTAAAGATACAAAATATATTTGCATACATGCACTTGGATGAAAAGTCAATTTCATTGCATGCACTAAAAGAGTATTGCATATATTTCAATTTTATTATTATAATGAAGTTTATATTCCTTTTTCACTAGAGAGAGTTTACCAATCTACAGTTATTATTTTACAAAAAGTCTAAAGGCTTTTATAAATATTATCCTGGAGTTTGACATAATGCAGTAGATTTTTTATTTCCTAACAATTTCTCTACTAGTTAAAGCACACATAAAACTTCTATTAAGAATTATTTTCCTGTAAAGTAGCACCTTTTAAATAATTTCTTTCCCCATATATCTTTTAGAATAGCAGCTCTTTTAAATTACTCCCTAAGATATAATTTAACTATAAAGTTGCTTATTGCTGCTTATTCACTTAGGGAATATTGCATTTCATTATCATTTTCCCCTTGAATTGCTCTGCTGCCGGTATCAGTCATTCAAAGAATAACACTCATGGCAGAATCTACTTTATGATAAAGTGTGGACCACTTTGAAACTGTAAAACTTGTAAGATAATATGCAGAAGCTGTAATCTGAAAGAACAGTCAACAAAAACAATGACAATTCATTACTATGACATTGTAGAAAAAAAAACAGAGATAACCTTTTATTGCTGAATACAGTAAATTGCTCACTATTTTCACAGTAATTAATTCAATCATTTGATTTTGTGAAGATATGAATTACTGAAATAACATTTTGGGTTTGCATCTCAGATGCATATTGACCAAAGAGTATCAGTGCCCTTAATTTTCCTTTTGAGACTTAAGTGCAAACTTTACATTATATGTTATTAATTTCTAAGATGGAAGGAGAAATTTATCCTCTAAATTTCATGGGATATGTTCCTGACTTCAGTCTTAGATTTCAATTTGCACTAATGAAAATTAATAAAAATTCAGTCAGATAAGAATAGCTGTTATTGTTGTCTCCATTTTTACATCAGGAGACAGAAAATGAAGTGTAAGAAAATTAGGAAATATGCTCTTTATTTTTGCTTCATATGTCTGAGTGGGTGTTTTTCATTTCTTGACATTTTTAACATCTTTACTTTTGAGAGATGCCAAAGCTGATTTACATAATGTAGCAAGAAGATGTGATTTGGCCTCTGTATTCCTAGGCACCTTCACTACTATAAAAATACAGAATCTTGGTTTTTTTCAATAATCTGGATGCTGAAAAAGAAGAAAACTTTGGCAATTAGCATCTGTTGCACCAAACATGCAATAAGAAAGACTAGAAAATACTAAACTTAAGGAGATTTGTCCAAGCTAAGATTTCATTGTTTATTTTGGTTTTTATCATATGCTTATATTTACAAATGCAGATTTTTCTGGATATTACAAGCAAACTCTAACTTTTGAATAATACAACACACATTTCCATTAAAGGATAAGTGAATGAATGCAGGAACACCATATTTAGAAATAGAAGAGTTCATAACACAGAATAGATTATGTGTTTAAGCTGATATCAAAGAGAAAGGAGCTATGTCTATGAACAGAGATGATTAGACAAAATTAGTTAAAAAATGGGTCATCAGGAAGGAAATTTTTCAGAAGAAGCCAGGTAATAAGTCCAAACGCAGCATTTATTTTTACTTTTCTGTAAATGAATACAAAACAGCTTCAATCTCACCTTGTTGAGTTAAATATGCTAACAGTAGATAAAGTTTTGCTCTTCTTTTCCTGCATTTCTTTGCAACAGTGAAGACTGTTAAATTTATGATTTTTTGTTGCCTCCTAGGGTAAGTAAGACATTTAAAATAATGGAGTAAAAGAGTCTGACCTCATCCTGAATGCTGAGGCCCCTTCCTGTTCAGTGAGAATTGGTGGATAACTCCACTTTACAGCTGGAGCCACCTTGTCCACCTGAGTTTCCTGAGGGGCATTGCCATCCAACCCCACCTTGGCAGCACCATGCCACACCTGCAGCACAGCACTACCCTGTCTGCAGGATCACTGGGTCCTGAAGCAGGATCAGTGCCTGAGCACAACAGTGCTGGCTGATATTCTGGTGCAAAGGAAGCTTTTTGAAGGCTTCTTGGTTAAGATGTACTGCTGGAAAAGTGGCACACAGAAATGTGTTCATGTCAGCCTGAAGAGCTTTCAGACAAACTCCCCCAGCATCCAGGCTCAAATACTGCAGATATTTCAAAGTGCCTCTGCTTCTTGTTGCCAGGTGATGAGTTGACCTCTGCTACTCATTTCTTTTTTACCTCTCCTTTCTAATGCAGTGTATCCTGGCAGGACACAAAGCTTTCAGGTGTAGGAAACTCGGACTTCCAGAGAACAGATATTCTTGCTCTTCCTGGGGAATGGACATATGCTATGGCAAAAGGAAAAGATTAAATTTTGATAGAAGGGGGAGGAAGGACAATACAGACATCACTGAGATGGCTTCAGAAATGCCAGGCTGCCAAAAGGAAAGCTGTGGACAGAATGAGAGCACTGCTGTTCTTGTCCCCACATGAAGACATTGGCCAAAAGCAGCACAGCCAGCCCTGGCTCACAGCACCAATGGACCTTTGATCTTCCCACTGCAGGGCCATGTCCTGGAATCTGGGCATATGTTGATGTGTGAGTAAGATGAAAAGGAACACAGCATGATCTCAGGCTCACACCACATCTCATTCACCTAAAACCAACACTCAGGCATTTTATAAGTAACATTTTATAAGACTGGCACTTGGCTTCAGTTTGCCAGACCCTAGAAAAGAAGGAGGGAAAAAATAATCTGAAAAGAAAACTGTTCTCAAAGCAAGAATTTTCCATTTTTCTTAATAAAATAGAAACCTTACATCTCCCTGACAGAATCACTTAGCATTTTTTACTTGCTAGATTTCAAGTACTCTGACTGCATAGATTACATTTTTATAGCTAGAACCACTAAACTCTTTCCAAGTACATTTGATAGAACACTTTTAAGGACATTTTCATAGATATTCAAACACCTATCAAAGTAAAGGATATTCTTTGTTCACTGGTTCAAGGTGGATTGACAGAAGCATTTTATTTCCGTAATCAAAAATCAAAATTAAAATGGTAATTAATATTAAAATACTGACGTGCATAATAACCCTGATGCTTTTACTAAGTCTCCAAACGAGGCTTTCCGGGTCTTGAAATGCTCCCCTGTGAAATATTTTCCTTATGTATAGATCTACTATTTTATGATTTTTCCCAGAGAAAGTCAAGACTTGGGCCAAATATTTTTGCCAGGGTTTTCTTTCATGCTTTACATGAAAATAAATTCACTCCTAAAAACATAACAAAAGAATTTACACACTGCCATATAGAATGTTTTTCCACTCTCAAGGGAGTTCATCAACAGTTCACAAATTAATAGTTTTCCTTTGTTTTTACTTAAATGTTAATGCTGCAGTGAGGCTGAGATCACAGAGCTGGGAGAAAGAGGGCAGCAGCTTCAAGGAAACAGAGTCTGATGGATTTGGTACCATAAGGAGCTTTGGCAGCAGGTGCTCAACTCAGAACAATGGTTCAATTTCAAGGAAAATTTTAATAACAATCTGTAAAAAACAGACTAGATAAGAACACAATCATCACAGGGGATACAGAAAGCCATAATATTTCCACTGCTCAGATGCAGTGTCTCTACTTCCTCAACCACTGCCTCTCCTCAATGGGACTGCTGATATCCATTTGGATTGGTACTTGTCACAGTCATATTTACTGGAAAAATCCCTTGGCCCAGGATCCTTCTCCTGGGAAGCTGAGAAGCCTCAGAGAAAAAAGAAAACAATATTATCTCATCTGCTTCTCCTGTGTTTTGCTGCTTTGGAATGTGTTTGGAGATTGTTTATCCAACTGGTGATTGTTTCATTGGTTTCATGTGAATTATTTTGACTTATTGGCAAATCAGTGCCAAGCTGTGTCGAGACTCTGGAAGAGGTCACAAGTTTTCATTATTATCTTTTTAGCCTTCTCTAAGTATCTTTTCTGTATTCTTTAGTATAGTTTAGTATAGTATTCTTTAATATAATATAGTATAATAAAATAATAAATTAGCATTCTGAGAACATGGAATCAGATTCATCATTCCTTCCTTCTTCTGGGAACCCTGCAAATACAATAGGTGCTGGCACTGTTCCTTTCAAGCCCTTTCTTCTACCATCTCTTCTCTTAAACTATTTTTATACAAAGAGATAAAAATTTTTGTGAGACCATCACATTGCCATATGTAAGTACAGTTGTGCCCTTGTGTGGTCCTGCCTGCAGGACATGAAAGTGGAAAAGCTTCTTGCCTGTTCATCTACAACAACACAAGTGCTCACATAAAAAATAACCTCATGTATTTTCATGTTGTTTTTTGTTTTAGATGTAGACATATGATTTTCCTCTAAGTGACTCTTCTCAGGGTCTGCAAAAGCAGGACTGCACCAACAATCACAGACTACACAAGCATGCACTAAATCAAATAGCCTGTGTATTCCTATTCATTTGTCTTTAAGCCTTCCACAGACTACAAACAAATGTAGTAGTCTTGGTGTTTTACCAAGCTGAGACAAGTGACAGATAAGTTTGGTGACCCTGACTCTGTATGAACAACTTATTGTGTTTCCAGCTGCTTCTTGCCAGGGACAATCTGGGATAGGCAAACCAACAGGAAGAATTTCTTAAGAAATTTACAGCTTTGTGTCACCATAAATTCTGTCGATATGAATGATCATACCTACCTATAAACAGGGCAGAACAGTCACTAACATATTCTAGATCATGCAATACTTCAAAATTTGAAAGAAAATCTGGAAAAGAGCAGACTTTCTCCACAGAGCTGTAAATAAGCAAATTTACTTTGAACTCTTCCAATACTTTGAAGGGAAATAGGTAGCAAACTAAGGGCTCTGAGTGTTTTGAGTTTTTTAAGGAGAAATGCCAAAATATAAATCTGCCTTTTTTTTTTTTAATTACTCATCATTTAGCAACAACAACAGGGTTATTATTTAATAATGGCTTCTTGTTTTCAATCAGGTTTTAGCTACTCTTTAGAAAAAAATCCCTAAAACTAAATTCTAGACAAATTATAATATTATTTACAGAACTTTAAATAAAAAGAGAAGTCCAGAAGGTGCAGGTCACTTTCAGTACCTCACAACTAGAAAAAAATCAAACACAGTGATGCCAAACTGATTTTTTGCCTTTTTGCTTCTATATATTCTCATATATTTGTAGTTCTGTAGCCTACTATTGTATAACTACATAGATTCGTAGCTAGCTTTTCACCTAATCTGTTAGACAGAAAGACAAAATACACTCCTAAAGGGCCCAGTCCTAATCTGGGAACCAAGGATAAAACAGCATCTTGAGACACTTTCTCATGAATAAAGTATAGTTAGTATCTAAAGGGCGGGGTTCTGGAAAAGGGTGGAACCAAGGGGGGGAATCACCTCATTACCTGTGCTTCTAATTGAGAATGCTTGTCAAGTATGCTAATTTTATAAAAGTATGCTAAATTTATAAAACTGTATTTGCCCTATGTGGGGTGGGTATGTGTCCATATTTGCTGCTGAGGGCTCCAGTTAACCAGCTTTTGAATTTCCTCCTATACTAATATTGCCTCAAAAGTGTGTTGTTTTATTTCTAGATCTTTAGTGCATCACAGAACTCCAAGTATAGACTAAAATTGGACTGAATTAAGACTATGCTGACAAAGAGTCACACTTTTAATCACTGCTGTGTAAAAATGATCCTTGGACCTTTTATCCATGGGTGGTTTAAGCTGAAGCCATGACACCATCACAGGTGCCATCACAGTTATCACCAGGCTCAAGATGAAGCTTGAAATGAATCATTTTTGCACTGCAGACAAAAGGTTTTTGGTTTTGACATGGATGCTGTCAAAAAGCTCATCAGGCTACACCAGAACCTGTGTCTTCTGTGTGTCTGTGCAAGTACATGTTAAAAGAAATGGTGGGAGTGATTGAAAATAAATTGCTAAGTATATAGCTAATACTAAAGCACACCGTTAACACTGCTTCAGGATAAAATATGAGGAAAACAAAATATTAATTTGAACATGATCAGTCATCTCAGTCCATAATTTATTCAAATTAAAACATAATGATTAAAGGATTATTGGTAAAAGTTGTATAGCTAGGTATCATATTCCATCTGCTCTTAATAAGTAATTTAGATCAATTTTATGCAATTAAACTAGGATGATTGAAACAGAGACAAAGGAAGAAGTGAGTTAACAATCTGCAGCTTTTTTCTGTTGCTATTGTCCTGTAAAATGAGAATAAAATTGTTCCCTACTCAGATGAATGATACAAATCTTATTTTTGATAGGAGTGCTTCAGTTTTAAAGTCTTTTAAGCTTTGTTTCCCACCACCTTTTATTTTTATTCTATAAAACACTTGTGGATTACTGCTTGGGGAGCATAGTCAACACTATAGACAGACTCTTAGCCCAGATTCATACCAACACATGGATTCAGAGCATCTAGATGATAGATCTTTTTGAATTTTGATTTTACTGCCATTTCAGAATTTTTATAAGTTAAGTGTCCTCATCTACCATGCTGGTTTTTATGAGATCCATTTCATGTTTCTCCAAAGAGAAAGGAAGATAAATGAGCCACATCTGCTTCAATAAATAGGCAGTCTAGCAGCTTTTTAATGTTCTAAAAATAATTCTTGGCAGGATGGGTCAGCAGCAAAAAGCAACTGATTTGATTATTTCATTAAAATGGAGAAGTCACTCTTTCTAAGATACTGAAAAGAAATCCACATTGGCTTTGTCTATCCATTTTTGTTAGGATAACTCATATATATCATCTTGCAATATCTGACTATGATATTACAAAAAAAGTCAAAAAAGTTTCTGCTAATCCTGTAAAAACTATTTTTTCTTCTTAACATTGTCAATACCCTTGATAATACGTTAGCAAGCTGCCATAATATTTGTTGGTTTAGCACATTGCAGTGTCTATGTTTACTTTGTAGGTTGTTGCTGGATAATAATGGAGAAAAGATCAGTGGAGTAAAGGTATTTCCTTAGGAAGTAATGAGCAGTGCCACTCACCTGCCAGTGGAGGATTATATTCCAGATCAAACCAAGGGTCAGCTTATGATTTCCATCCACAATATCTGAGCTCCCTATATTTACCAAATCAACCTATTATAGAAACAAAAAATAATTGTAAAAGATAAATAACAAGCATAAGAGGCTGGAAGGAGATGAAGGGATAGGCTAAGGCAAATCTCCCATTTCTTTTCTGTTGTTCCATACACATACAACTCACATTTTATAAATGCCACAGTTAATGTTCTGGAAAAAAACAGCAGTGATCTGGAGTTCCTATTATTCCAGTTACAGCATGTTGTGAAACATAAAATGAAAAGCAATAGTTATAATAACTTAAATATCACTTATATTAAGCTTCTACAGTTACAAATCACACAGAAAAACTACTGTACTCTGCTTTGTACTACCTTACATAATATAATTTTCTGAATGTTAACACTTGCACATCTAGGCACTGTAAGAACCTAAAAACTCAAGACATTATATATTTAAATTAAAATAGAACTTAATTTCCCTTAATTCAATTCCATAATGTATAAAGAAATATACAGGATGTGCTCTGGAATACGGATAAAGCAGTGATTGTGATCTAACAAATCTTTTCCACAACAGTTCATCCAGTAATGTTGTTTTCCATAATTGTATCATGCATTTGTAATTTCATAATGCATCATTATTTACCACCATGGAATTTTCCTTCCTCCACATGGGAAATGATCCTTCACCCTCCCCCAGTTTTATACTATATCTGAATAAGGAAGCCAAACTCAGGGTTATAAATGGAAGACTTTAAGCTGTTCTGCACATTTGGATAGAATCATGACTCTAAAATTGGCATCCTTGCTGTTTCATAGATGCAATTTTTCATGGTCAGAACTGATGGTTTTTATTGCAAAGTGCCCCATTCCTTCACAAACTGCATTCTGCAGTCTCTAGTGCAGTTCTGAAGTTATTTGAAATTGCATCTGCAAATTTAATAAAGTTTTCACCCTCAAAACAAGATGCTTTATTTTATTTTTTTGATTTTTTTTTTAATGCATCTATGTATAGGTCATTTTTACAAACCAAAAATCAGATATTTTATCAAGAACTCTAGAACTCTTAAAGAGCTCTTTTCTTTAAGAATTCCACATTTTGTATTAAAAGCACATGAGACTGGCTATCTATTTTAACCATCAATGTCTTGGAACATTTCCCCAAATGGAACTTAGACTTTGCATGCTAAATTTAAAATGGAATCCCCTGCAGCAAGTGACACCCTACAATTAGGGTTTATTAGGGCAGTGCCTGCATATTCTACAGACCAAATCCATTCTTGGAAGGGGAAGCCTGAACACACAGAGCCCACATCTCTTTTACTGAAGCAGAGGAACATTGCCCAGTTTGCCAGAGACAGGTCTCAGCCTATCCTGGGGCAACCCCCTGCCCCTTACATCCCCTTACATCCCCCATGCCCCTCCCTCAATACTTTCACTTTTCTATGGGAAGAAAAAGCCTATGAAATGGATTGACTGGAAGCAGTAGCATTGTTCAGTGTTACCACCCAGAACCTCAGAGCAAAGATATCAGCAGAAAAATCTGGACTAGTCACAGGCTTTAATTCACTTTAGAACCATTGATTTTGCATTCTTGAAGTCCCAGAGGAATAATTTGTCAAATTATTGAAGCTTAAGGAAGCTATTTCAGAGGCAGGTCTTTCGACTTCATATAGAGAAGATACAGTATATCTTTACATATACTGTACCAATATTTATATAGTTTACAAGGTTTTCATTACATGAATATAATGGCCACTGGATGACCACTTCACTTTCTAAAACAATGTTTCTTCTTCTATCTTCTAAAATGGGAATACTCTCTCTTTTCTTCCCAGATTCGAAAGGGACTTTCCAGATTTGTGTTCTGGAAAATGAGTGAAGAGCACCCCAGTGGGTTCATCGGAAAGGTACTGAGTACTTAAAAAAGTATTTTCTATTATTATTTGTAACCAGTTTTGCCAGAAGCAAAACCTTCTTGTATAGTGTGAAATAATGTATTGATGATTTTTCCCCAATAATGTCAAATGTTGCAAATTTTGAACAATTAGAAGCTTTTCCTTTTATTTCTTTACATCAAATACCATTTAAAAAAATAAAAATCAAGCTGGAGGTCTTTATGTCAATCTTGTAGGGTCACATTCTCATTTATGTACAAACCTTTAGGTGGATTACCTTAGATTTATAAAATCAGTAACTTTATTCAGCACTTGAAATCAAGCATTACTGACCTCCTGCAGCTATCAAGAAATCCAATATAATATACAGCACAGAATACATTATCTCTGTTTCGTCACCTCTTACTGTGAAGTTTAAGCAAGTGTTATAGTTTTTTTTTAATTTATTCTTGAGGAGAGTTATGATAAAATTAGTGGGCCAGATGAAATGTCTGCTAAAATTATGGGTCCATTAGAATCCCTGCATAAGGAAGACCATATGAGAATATTTAATCAAGAATGATTCACAGGATACCGGCTTGAAAAATCAATCTTTACAAAGGAGAATTGAAAGTGATATTGATATGATTAGTGTTTTGAATCATGAGAGACAGTTGCCTATGAAACTTAATAAAAAAAATATTGTAAGAAAAGCCTTGGGTTTTCAGGGTTCATAATTGTCAGAGATTGTGAGTAAATATTTTGATAGGCAGCATCTTGTAATCAGCTATGTTTCACTTCTTGTATTTAACTTTGAAAAATTTATTTTATACACCATTCATTAGAATAAAATCATGCAGGTTGATCTGGCTTCAGACAGCATCCATTACAGATATATTAGACAAAATTCACTGGAAGAGGATTTTAAACCCCTTAAAACACATTTGACCCTGATGCGGAATGGGAAAGTATCCAATCCACATTGATAAAGCTTCTTTGACTCCAGTACTTTTATACTATAGACCAAGGTGTTTGATTCAACACCTAAAAAGCATTTTCTGTGCTGTCTACTGGCTGTTCTGAGCCTGTCTGGCTGAATACTTACATTATTTCTTTGCAAAAAGTGGATTGCTTTGTTGACATTGTTCAGAGCATGAACTTTTGTGGAGCCCTTTTCTTTTGCCTACAAAGAAAATAAACCAAACATTACTGTCCATAATCAGAATGTAGAGTACACTATCTGTAACTCACATCTTATATTACACCTGTAGTTTTCTATTTCACAAATTTATGAGAATAGAATACTAACATACACTGGGATTATGCAGCTACCAACATAAAATAAAGTTAATTGTGAAACAAACTAGATCCAGAGTTAGAAGGTAACTTTCAGTGAAGGAATCATTAAAATGCATATAAAATTAGCTCATTCCAGATTCCTTTTATCATGATTAGTTGTCTTCTGCATGGCCCAATTTAAGAACATTGCTATGGCAACTAAACAGATAAGCATCAGTTTGTGTAATATTTATGTACAAGCGCATTTTCTCTGGATTTTGATTCTCAGTCTCCCAGCCTTCTTATGAGAAGATGCTATAGTTACAAATTCCAACTAGGAACACAAGAGAAGGCATTAAAAAATGGGTGTGACTGTGTCACTTTAGAATTTCCAGGTTAATAAAAGCTAGCAGTTCTCTCTTTTCAGACAAGTACAATCAGAAAAGATGGACCATATATACAACATTAGAAAATCATTCTTATTCTACACATTAAATTCTATTCCAGCTAAAATCCAGATATCTAAATGAACCCTGCCTCAGTCATGTTTCTTAGTGGCACACTTAGTAAGTGCATCCAATAAAGCAGAATATTTTCATTTCAATTATAGGCCTTGCAAAGTGTTATTGTCTAATACAGCTCTCAGTCACAATGTTTCCTCAATTTCAAATGAAACTGAAACCTAATTAGACACCTAAAAATAGTTTTCACAGGTTCTCATCAATGGAAGAAATTGGTGAATATCAACTACTACAATTATCACAACATTAAAACTTCAATATACAGTAAATGTGTTACAAAGCACATACAAGTTTTTGGCCTGTAAGGCATTCCAGGAGCTCCAGAAGTCTTCGTCCATCTCGAAAATCATTAAAAAGGTCTTCAATATGACGTCTTCCAAACTGAAATGAAACAATCCCTCTGGTTAGTTCAAATGCCAAAAATAATAATTCAAAAAAGACCAGAAAGCTGTAAAAAGCCAGCATCAGAATATATATGGAATGTAGGACACAAAGTAAAAGAGCTAAATACATTAAAGCTCACAGGATTCTTACATATATATCTGTCTTAAACAGGGTTCTATTGTTTAAGAGACAATGACGCTTACTTTATTTCAAGTACATGTCATTATTTCAAACAAATAAGCCAGAACTAAATACTAATATATCTAGAAAACAAAGAAGACTTTGCAATTAAGGTGAAAATCAGGGGAAAAAAAATAGGAACAATACTTAAAAAAAAAAAAAAAAAGAAAAACAAGAAAAGAAACAAGAAAAAAAACCACTCCAAACACAAAGGAAGTGATTTAAAATTTAAGTGCCTAGTATGAGCTCCATGTGTCAGAAAAAACACTGGAAGTACACAGAGAGAGATGAGACAGACTTACCCTAGTCAGGATCTTAGAAACAGATCTATGTTCATAGGCCATGGAATTGTACTGGATTGTGGCCTTATTTCTCTAAGTGGCTGACAGACAACTCACATTTTTTACTTAGCATCAGTGAAAGATGAAAGGAAATACTTGTGATTTTTCCCCATATGACAATGTTAAAAAAATCACTCTTTCTAAAATTCAAACCAATTTTTTGATCTGATGCTTTGACTAAAGCATGAAATATTAAAATATAGACATATCTTTTTATAGTCTAGTCACTGAGCAAGTTTTATATGCACCTCTGAATTTTTAGATATTTTTGTATGTATGAGAGCTATTGAGAACCATAGTAAAAAGTAGTGATTATTCTGTGCCATGCAAAATAATTTCACATGTCCACATATTTTCTAATTTGTGAAGTTTGATGGATGCTTTGATTGATTTGAGAGCAAGTGTCTGTATTCTAATTTTCTAGAACTGATGCCATGATGACCTACATTGCACATCTTCCATTTTTACCACAGAGCAATGTAAAATTGGGAATCTGTGTTATATAGAAAACATTTGCTTTCCTGTAAGCAATGTTGTTCTGGTATTCACTGCAACCCTCACTAGAGCTGGAAATTTTATGAAAAACATATTTTGTTAGGAAGTACCAATTCCTTTGGAAGGTTACTTGAACAGAGGACAGAATTAAGGACAGTATTCAGTCTGAAATTATTTTTTTCTCATCAACACATAGTTATGGGTACAGCACTGACTCGAGTGCATTAGCTATTTTGCCATGACCTTTCTCTCTGACTGTGCTTCTGAAGCAAAAGCTCCTTTCAATCCCTTCAGTTTTTGGTAAGGCCTTGTTTCTCTTTCATGGAACAAACAAATCCACAGCATCAAAAATTTTCAACAGCAGTGGGAATCCTAGTTTTCTAGACAGTTTTCACACCGTGCACAACCCATCCCAACTAAGCTAATTTCTATTTATTTAACACTTTATTAAATATCTGAAAACCAGTACTGAACAGATACACATATGATTTACTTGCACTACTCAAGACCTTGAATTACCTGTTTAAGTAATAATGCCCAGAAACTCTATTTCCTGCCTCATATTTAGTATGTGAAATAGTTTTATAAGAATGCTTTACATTATGGGATAAAAAAAATCATGTGCCATGATGTGAGCCAAGTCATGTACAGAATTACTGAATCTATAGGACAAAGTTACAATCAAAACATGCAACTAAATCAGAGACCTTATTTTGTTCCCTAATCTTGCAGAACAAAAGTCATTTTTGCAGAGGGGAAACAGAAGATCTCTGTACTTTAAGGGAGCTTTTTCACAGTCTTTAGAAAGTTGGAGTGAGCAATAGGCTCTTATGCAACATTATGAAAGAGTTGTGCCCATAATGCTAGTGGATTTCTCTGGGAATATGAGAAAAATGACATTTTGACAATTATACTGGTTTGTATCATACAGGAAAAACAAAACTGGCCTTCATAACTGCCTGTGTCTCTGTCTTTCCTTCTTTTTTTCAGCATTTAAGGTATTCATGAAATTTATGTTAAAATCAATCTAGGCAGTCAAAAATTCTGCTTAACAAATAATATGTTGTTTTTGGGTGGGTTTTTTTTGGTAAAGATTTTAGAAAGAAAATAAAGACATAGCATGGTATTATCCCCAGCAGGACATATTAATTACAAGTAAACCTTAAACCAGAAGTTCCATTGATTTTTTAGGGTCTTGGAAATATACCTTCCATTAATCACAACTAAAAATACACTAAGGCACCCTACACTAATGCCACACATATAATTTTAACCCTGAGGAAGGTTGTTTTTCTGGCAATGGGGTAATTGAATATCTTAACTGGATCGGCATTGCAGTAAGTCCTGAGATACACAGGGCTCAAAGTTGCATCAAGCCAATTTATTGTCATTGGAAAATGTCTGTTAACTTGAACTTTTGAAAACGGTGAAAAAACAAGCGTGGCTTGCTAAACAAATACCTACCTTGTCATTTGTTATACATTCTTGCTGAAAATAAGATTTATAAAAACCTTTTTTAGGTTGTGACCTAAAACCACTGCCCTTTACCTAAGAGAAATGAAAATGTTCAGAAGACTCTCCTCTACCATTTGTTACACATGTTGATATATTATTCACGCTATATTACAAACTTATCCAAAACTTAAATTTGAAGAATGCCCAGAATAGTTTCCACCTGAATTGTTGTTCTCACTCAATTGTCTTTTTTCAACACCACAGCAATGGGAGAGATGGGGGAAACAAGAGAGTACAGGACGCAGAAAGGACTAAAGATATTTGATATACAGAGCAAGGTGACTTTTCACCAGAAGCAGAAATTCCTTTCTAGAAGTAGAACAAAATTAAAATCTAAGATAAGACTTTGTTCTGAATTACTAGAAAGACTAGGTGTCGCAGACATCTTTTATGAAAAATCCTTTCCTTAGGATTTTTCCTCCTGAGAAGCTGAGAGGCGTCAGGAACAAAATGCAAACAATGGTTATGTGCTGCTGTGGAATGCAACAGGTGGATCTGTGATTGGTCTCATAGAGTTGTTTCTAAGTAATGGCCAATCACAGACAGCTGGTTCGGACTCTCTGTCCAAGATAGAGCCTTTGTTATCATTCTTTCCTATTCTAGTCTTAGCTAGCCTTCTGATGAAACCTTTTCTTCTATTCTTTTAGTACAGTTATAATGTAATATATATCATAAAATAATAAATCAAGCCTTCTGAAACATGGAGTCAGATCCTCGTCTCTTCCCCAATCCAAAAACCCCTGTGAACACCATCACAACTAGGGATTTAAGTACATAGCAGTTTTGTATATAATTTTAATTTACTCTCTTTGAGTGAAATAAAGATGAAAACACAAACTTTTTTTGTTAACTAATAGAGCTGTTGGCTGCAACTGCTTATCTATGCACAACACAAGGAGACCTGAAGGAAATCCAATGTGTCTATTTTAAAAGAAAATTACCAAAAAAATGACACACATGGGAAGATATGATTCTTGTTTTATTGTGGATTAAATTAACTCTCTAACTTAAATAATGACTGAGGAAATTAATTCACAAATTTCACTGGTATGGAAAAAAAAGCAAAACTACCCTACACCACACCATGGTCAACTACATAAGCTTCAGCCTTAGAACTATGTGGGTCTATACAAGTAACATGTGAGGAAAATGTGGAATTTGCAGTAAAGTCTTCCCCCAGGTGTTGTAAGGGAGTGAAGAACACTTAGAATATTCCATGTAGTAACTCAACTGCATGTATATATTCTAGAAAGCTTTCAGTACCAAGAAGATTAAAATTATATCTCTGACGTGTTCCAAACTCAGAAAGGAACTGAAACAATTTAATGCCAAAGAACATTACCTAAAAACCACAAAAGCTGGTGAAGAAGGAAAAAAAAAAAAAAAAAAGGAAAATCAGGAAATAGATAGAATAGTTTTAATAGATAACTGCAGATGCAAATTTTTTAGTTTGAATACATTTAGGTATCTCAAAACATCAAGCTTCTTCCTACTTATCTCACTGCTATCTACTATCATTGTCATTCCTGCGTTCTTTCCAAAGACTCCATAATAGACCTCATTGTCTCTATGTAAATTATACAAATAAATTTTAGCAAACAAGTAAATTATTTAATCAGCTTATTCATCAGATACACTAAGGAAGAAGCTAATATTGTGGGAAGTATTACATGAAAAGCTGGTGTTCTGTGAAAAGCTCTTATTCAGAGATATGTGCAAATCAGTAATTATTAAAGAAATACAGAGAACATAATGAAATAATTAAAAAATAACTTGCCCAGAGAAGGCACAAATACATCTGTTCATAAACATTGGCTCTCCAAGGAGTTAAAGCTCAAAAAAAAATTATTAGCATAAAGCTCTTAGCAGCTTTATATTTTAGAACAAATTAGTAGAGGCAAATTCTTTATGAAAGGAAAGCTGAGCAAAGGGAAAGGAAACAGGAGGGGGAGAGTTGGAGAATGAGGGGAAAGAAAGGAAGAGATAGCGACTAAGAACAAATGTTGAGGTTTAAGTGGGACCATGGAGAGGACATGAGGAAGTGGGATTGAAAGCATACCTCAACCCTAGAGGCATGGCTGTAGGAATGGCAGGGAAAAGCAACCACAAATTGGGAATTCCTTAAGGAAAGTTATTGCTCCAACTTCCAGTGGACAGTTCCCCAGGCAGAATGGGAGGGCTGATTATATTACTGACTCTATAAAGAAGTCCTGGTCCACTTCTATGATGAAGAAGTGGGGAATCTTGTGATCAAGATTAGAGGGACCTGCCCAGTCACGTGGAGGAGAGGGATGACAAGGATTACTGGACTATGTGGATCTGAGGGCCTGGCACATCAGCCCCACACTGGGCATCAGAAAGATCTGTTCTGTTTTAAGCCCAGTTTGCTACTAAGCCCCACACAGCTGCTCACTCACTTCCCCCACCCCAGCCACACACTGCCCAGGGAATGGGGCTTGGCACCTGTTAGTGGGTAGTGAGCAACTGTATTGTGCATCACTTGTTTTTCTCGGGGTCTTTCTGTGTGGATTTTAGGGCTTTTTATTTTTTTTTCAAACCTACATTATTTTTCATTATCATTAATATTATTGTCAATTATTAAATTTTTATCTCAACCTACAAACTTCTCCTTTTGATTCTCTTCCCTGTTCCACTGGGAGGAGGAGGGAGCAAGCAGCTGCATGGTGCTTAGTTACCAGCCAGGCTTAAACCACAACAAGCCATAAATTTTCTCCCACAAACATGAAGGGTAGACATTTATTTCTATTTCCTAAGATTCATACACATGCCAAATTTCAAGCAATGAGCCCATAATAACAGCTCCAGCAAAATACATGATAATAGAAAATTGAAACACAACTATTATTTGAAGTTTTTTAATGAGAATATATTTTTACTGTTTCCTAAAAATGTCACGTAACAGATACATTTTCACATTTTTAAAAGAAAAATTACAAGTAGTAAAAACTTGACTTAAGAAGACATCTCTGACTTTTCATTTTCTTTTGCAGACAAATATGCACTTAGATTACACTTTTTGTTTGAGGCAGACTAGACTAAGAAGATTATTACAGTAAGACAAGTCGGATGCTATTTCTTCCGAATTTTACAGCATTATTGGCTTATTATTATCATTTCATATTGGAAATCTAGCAACTGAAACTATCAGCAGATGGAGAGAGACAGAGAATATATTGAAAGATAAAATGCACCCTAAAGACAGAATTCAAGGTTCATCATGGCACTAGACAAAAGGTTTAAAGTTATACTAGCTGTACATAAGAAAGATCATCTTACAATAAAACTAACAGACACAGAAGCCTTTCTGACTTTTAGGACAGGTAAACAACTGAGATTTGACCTTGGGACAAGACCTCTGACTCCACAAGGGACAGGAAACCTGGGCTGCAGAGCCTGGAAGGGAGTTGCAGTGCATTCCATCTGTGCCCCCAGCATGCAGGGCTATGGAACAGAGAGGCAGAGGTGCCTGCAGTTTGGGCAGGACCTCAGAGTGCTGACTGATAAAGAAAAACTTAAAAGACAAGGTACAGTCCAGAAAGGCAAAAGGATATAAGCCATGAGTCTTTATACAACTTTTTCAAGTAATTGTCTCAAGTTCAGTTTGTAAATATCTAAATTTTGCTGAGTAGATGTCAGTATGAAAGAAATTAAAACTTAGTTGGCTCACAAATGTTACTCTTAGTAAGACTTGAAAGAATCAGCCTTTTCTTGCAGTCAAAATATTTGATGTTTCACTCTGCGAAACAATAAAGAAATTATATTGAACTACTCTCAACAGATCTTTTAAGTCAGTTTTAATAAAAGAAGGACTATAAATACTTGTTCTTGCTCTACTAAATATATTAAAAGTTCAATTTCTCTCCCCAACATCCTTGCTTTTGGTTTGTTCAATTCTGCTGGGAAGTTCATCAAAGTGACTGACATTTTCTTTCATTGATGCTGGATTACTGTTACAGCAGAAAAGGATATTGTCCCACTCCAAAGGGAAGAAAGATGCGCCAGACATTGTTTAATTATGCCTTAGCTTCATGGACTCATGGGAAGCATCAAACAATGACTTGCCAGCCATGCCATCCTCTTTCCCTTCAGCATTCTTTTCCCTGATAGAACATGGATGCACCCCTTCTGCTGCAGCTGAAACTCTCTGTTGCTCAGCTGGAGGTCAAACACTGCACAAGCACTTTGCTTCCTTACTGTCAGGGATCCAATCTGTTTCCCAGGCTTTATGGTAGACATCTCTTCTTTTGCTCTCTAACCTAATTTTTCAGGGAGTTACATAGAGGAGTAACTGATGGGCATCAGTATTTTAGAGATGACTGCTACTGACCAACAGAGAGGAGGCTGTACCACCCTCCTCTGGAGAAGCCACGTTGTCCTCCCAGTCAGAGAACAAAATGTTCCTGTGCCTTTCAAGAGAGGAACAATCACAATGCCTGCAGCAGGCCCAGAACACCCAACATTACCTTGAAGAGAGAGCTGGGGCAGGTCCTACCAACAGCTCATGTTCAGGGCAGGACACAAACTCCCAGAGCAGAAGCCGGTTTCATATACAGACCCTCAAGTCAGGGAATGATACCAGATCCTCCTCAGTTCTTGTAAAAGTGTATTTTCCCCTCAGCACAGCCATTCTATTTTTCTAGTGTAATTACAGTTGCACACACCCAAGTTTCTGAGGAATACTCTGTTATTTTCATTCTAAAATTAATCAGAAAAACTCATTTTAAGTGCCAAACATATCCAGAACAGAAACAGAGATGCATTAACACACACAATTATGTTAGTGTATCTACCCATGTTTCCTTAGCTCCCAGAGACTCACCTCCAAATTAAAAGTAATAAATATGTAATTTTAAATATTCTAAAGGAAACAAAATTCCTGTTTGGCAAGCAGTGGGTGTTCAAGGTTGGCATCTACTGCATTTCCTTTAAACAATACAAAGCTTACAGGGATACACAAAACAAATCTGGCAGCTGTCTTTTTCACCAGTTTAATCTAGCCAGAAAATGTCATTGAAGCATTTCTTATTTTGCAGCATATGATGCTCAAGGCCATTAAAGACTGGATGACTGGCAATGGCATCAAAAGAAACCTGCTGGAAGTGGGAATGAACATACACTCGGCAAGTTCCTACAAGTTTGAAGAGTGGATTATCAATTCAGCCAAGGATGGGAGCTCTTCTTTTGACAGGACAGCCAGCTTCATGCAATCTAATAATTGACTGCAATGAAGCTATTTTTCGTTTCAATTATAAATACAATTGTGTTCCTCACTCTGCAAAGAGAGCTGTAAAGAAGAAAAACTACCATAAACTAAAAATGGATTTTATTTATAGATTTAGATCAAACTTTCAGTAGAAGATAGAATGTTAATCATATTTACATGTTTGAGAGTACTTGTATTGTTTTAATTTAAAATGTTTAGGCATTTTTGGGGGCTCTTGTAGATAGAGTTTTAACAGCATTTTTAAACACTAGGAGCTGAAAAGATTAAAATGTGGGGTTTTCAAAAGGAAAAGCCAGCCCACTTAAAAGTGGAGAAACACAAACTGTATCTAGCAGATGCCAAACGCAACAATTTTGGCTAAAATTCTCATTTAAGGGATGAACAGTTCCACGGCAGACTGTTCCATGAATATTTGTTATTCAAGTATTTTTTTTTCTTCCTACACATCCTTTTCTGTTATTAGAAAACAGAATAAAAGGGAGTATCATCAGTCTTGATGAAAATGACAAACTTAAGTGCAAAACCTAAAAAAGCAGAGTAGGATTCTGAAATTTTTGCCTTTTGTCTTACAGATGTTTTGATTCTTAGAGAACAACCTAAATTTTACACAGAGATCCAGGATATGTAGCACATACTGTTTTCCTCACATAGGAAGATGCCCTTTCTGAGTTAGGATTCTCCTCTTGCTGACAGACAGGCTTTAGCAGTACTTTTTTCATTAGCTCAGAGATTAAATCTTGTCTACGCAGAATATAGAAAGTGTATAAAGGATAAATAATTTTATTTTGGAATCCCTTTTGGTGCATAATCACATCTTTGAGAAAAACAAAACAGAAAAACCTCTCCTACTGTCTATACTTGTAATAGGCAAATACCAAAGCTTCTAAATAGGTGCAACTGTAATCAAACGAGACAAAGCAACAGCAATTTTCATTAATAAGAAAACAAAAAGAACAAATTCCCTATTTATAAAGCACTGCTATTACTTGAATTAAAACTTTATTTAAACAAGAGACAATCTTGATCAGTTCTCTCTGACTAGGATGTGAAACAGGCAAATGTGATGTGCCATTTGCAGCAAAGCTTTAGCATAAAACTCAGTTTGCCTTTGCACAATGACTCAAATACTGGGTAGCTCCATTTGTATGTTTGGAAAGTGGTGACACTGCTCACCAAAACAGAGAAAGTACCTTAAATGGACAGGTGGGTAAACTGAGCCATTGTAGCACATCATCCAGTTTGCTTGATTTGACATCACTCATTGAGAAAGTGCAAAAGGCATGAGTTCTGACATTTCCTGTCATGTTTCTATGCCCAATAATTATTGGATTGGGTTTTGTTGTTTTATTTTTGTCTTTCATTAACATGCCCTGATGAGGAAACACCTGATTATTATTTGAACAAAAATCACAAATGAATGATGACAGGGAAGTGGGGTATCACCCAGAAAACCAATAAGTAATGAAATTATATATTCAGTCTTTTCCAGTGAGCAGTCATCCTGAAAAATAAACACAATTTGGTACCAAAATAAGAACTAAACTCTTATCATATCTGAGATAGCAGTTTGCAAATATTTTTTTTCTTCCAAAAGTATTTTCATTGTCTCAGCTGAACCTTTAGCACTGACTGTAAGCGGATGATTTGCCCTCCATCCTTGAGAGTCACAAACATTTAATCAAATTTACAGTATTTCCTGGTACACACACATAGTTACTCCCTGTCACCTTGTTACATGGAATAGTTAAATTAAGTAAATAATTATTTTAAATATTGCCATTTAAATCTGTAGCAAATCCATGCCACCACATCTGAGCTGGCTGTGATCCTTTTCAGCTGGTGAAAAAGAAAGGCCAGTATTTATTTATTCAGAGTGAAGGTTTCTCTATTAACTGCCGTTCTGTGTTGAAGCCCAGCTGAGCAGGAGGACTCACTGCATGCACTACAATCAAGAGATGTTCTGGCACTTCCCCTACAACCACAGTTCTTATTCCCAACAAGCTTGTTTTCAGTAAATGGGATATTAATTTAAATGACATGCTTAAAAGAGCAAGTATACCCCCTCTGCTTGAGCTCAGGCAGGACTTTAAAATAGATTACTCCTCTTTTTGTTCCCACCTGGAGAAGTCAAGCATAACTTTAGAGACTGAAAATCTGCCTATAAAACTACATGGCTAAAAGGATACAGTTTTCCATCAGCGTCCATTTCTTGGCTTTATTATTTTTTTAATATATCAACGCATATGATTCATTATCTAAATGTGACAAATTGGTTCCTATTAAAAACCAACAAAAATGCCAAACAAACTCAACAATTTTTGAACTACTGCAAAAAATCAGCAGTCCAGCAGTTATCATGCACTTGTATGTTAAATCACAACTAATTATGGTGGCCTACCAAAAATGATTGGCATATGCTTACTCTGTAATATCTGGCAACAAATGATGCAGAATCTCAAGGGAATTTATGTAAAACTTGCATTTGTGAATCTGGATCTCCTTTCATAATAAAAATAGCAACATAAGATGAATTTCTCTTTAAATGCAATCATTAAAAATTGACCAGTAGACAGAATAAGGAAGAAATAATGAGATTTTAGTTGCATTTTCTGTGTTAATAACTTCTGAGTGGCTCTAGAAATGTATTTATCTTTTTGTTGGATTGTACCACATGTGGTGCTCATCAGTTAACTCTAGATTGATATATACATCTATATGCACACATATAACTGATAATGTAGGGTTTCATTTTAATCTTAATTGTTTGCATGTCATTCTTATAAAAGTAGGGCAGTGAAAAAAGTAGCCCTCACCCTGAAACTACACAAAGGAAACAGATGACCACCAACCATGCTAGAAATACATAATAGCAGTCTAAAGACAGTGGAATGAACCAGCACCCAAGAGGTTGCTGGTTCATTCCACCCATCTGACCATGGAAAAGCATTTGTAACACCAGAGCTCGGGGAAGATGGTTTTGACTTCCTGAATTGAAGCCCACACAGCTCAGTCTCAGAGACTCAAATCTGCAGCCGTCAGGGCTGAGTGTGACATGGAGCTCACTGTATCATACACCAAAACCTTCACCAGTTCAGTTCCACATATGCAATGCAGACCTTTCCATCTTCCAAAATCAGAGCCATTTTCTGAAACTGAGAAAAGAGTATCCCTAAAGGCATCCCTGAACGCATAATTCCAGGCAGTAAAAGAGAATAGACATGGGAAAAATCTATTTTTCCTCTCAAAAATTTACTCCAACAATTTTTTAAAAGAAAAACTTTGACACGAAGGAGTCTTAGAAAAAGACTTAGAGTTGCATCTCTTTTAGAAGAATTCTGGGCAACACCCCCACTGCAGATGGCACCACTCTGTCCCGGCCATCTGCCTATAGAACAGTATCCCCAGCATCAATGACGCTATTTTGAGCCATGCAAATCCTCACACCTTAAGTACCCCGGGTGCACAAAGAGGAACCCCTGTGGCACAGGCACCCTCTTTGATTTGCCTAGGTGAGTTTCCAGTGGCTGGTCCTGAACAGCCTGCAGGCCCACACATCATTTCTGCCAGGACTAATGCATAAGGGGACACAGTGTCTGACTCAGCACACTCTTCTCAGAATTACTGGGCCTTCGGGAAGCAGCTATGCAAATATCAGCACAATATATGGGCAGTGTGTGGACATGATGTATGTAACACTGGGAGGTTACTGTGGGTTACACAATTCATGAAGTTCACTCAACTGTTGCTGTGAATGTTAATCAGATATTCGGTCTCCAATCCACATCAGGACTAATTAAAAAGTGTTGTTTACTGTGGAGTGTAGGCTTGCTCAGGCAACTGCCTGACATTAATCAGCCCTTGAATGCTGGAATATAAACCAAAAATATGCAACGATTTTATGAGTAATGCCAGTTTTGTTTAGTGTCACACACTATTAAATCAATGAGGACTAAATGAGCCTTTATTCAAAGATACTTACAAAATAAACAACTAGTTTTCAGGAGTTCATTATTGCTTTCAAAATTTTCTGCTATCATCAAAGTCGGGAAAATTTTTCATGAAAGTTGTAGGAAATGTTGCTGGTTTACTCCTACTGAATTATTTAAACCCCATAGAAAGACACATGTAATGATCTGGGGACAAATGTCACCTTGAGATTTCCATTTTTCCTGGAATGGAAACAAATTTTGTGCAAATTCTGAAGTATTTACAGCACTTGTGTTAATTTTCTTGAGTATTGTGGTATTTCCAGTTTCAAGCTCTTTTGTATGAGGACAGATATTTTCATATGGTCCATAGCAATAGGATAAAGGTTAATAATTTTAAACTAAAAGAGAGGACATTTAGACTAGATTTAAGGAAGATTTTCTTTTACAGTTATGGTGGTAAAACACTGAAACAGGTTATGTGATGGATGCCCATCTCTGGAAACCTTCAAGGTCAGACTGGGCTGAGCTCTGACACACATGGTTTACTGGGAGATATCCCTGGTGGGAACTAGATGACCTTTAAAGATTCCTTCCAACCCAAATCCTTCTATGAATCTACAGCACTGGAACAGCCTGAACATAAGTATCATCCTAGAGGGAGTTCTGCTATGACAGTGTCCTGGTTTCAGCTGGGCAGAGTTAATTAATTTCTCCTCAGTAGCTGTTACAGTGCTGTGTTTTGGATTAGGAATGAGAATGGTGTTGATAACACACTGATGTCTCATTTTTTGCTTAGTCATGTTTATCCTAAGTCAAAGACTTTTCTTTTTGCCTCATGCTCTGCCAGTGAGAAGGTCAACAAAAGAAACTGGGAGGGAGCACAGGTGGGACAGGTGACCCAAAAGGCCAATATTGTCCCAGGTTGCATCCCCAGCAGTGTGGGCAGCTGGTCAAGGGAGGTGCCAGAGGGATATTCCACACCACAGACTGTCATGCCCAGTAGGTAAACTGGAAGGAGTTACCCAGAAGAGTGGTTGAGCTGGTTTCAGGAAAGTGGGGTCTTTACTGGACTTTCATGTGCTGTAGTTCTAAATTAAGTTTGGGGAAACATGAACACAAATAAAACAAACTTCATACTTATTACTTTTCAGTTTCACTCAAAAGAATTCAAATTTGTGCAACAACAAATCAGAAAAAAAATTGTAGAATTCATAAAAATGATCATAAGTGCAATAATTAAAACAGCATAAATAGATTATAGTGAAAAAAATTGTTTCCTAGTTTAAAATCATGTTTACTTGCTTTTAATTAGCTCAAATGAATCTACAATAAACTGAGAAGATTTCGGTAATCAATTATGCATTTTGAAATTTAGGGATTTTTTAATAATAGCTTGCTATTCATTCAAATATGTGTTCTCATTCTGACATTTCTTGGTTCACTGACATTTCAGGAAAACTGTATCACAAGAGTTCCAGTGAAAATTAACTTGATTTTGAGTAGACTCTAAATCACTTAAAACTCATACATTTAAATGCATGGGAACCAAATCCTTTGCAGTAATCTACCTTATGTTAATTAAATCCTCCTTTAAATGACTATAATTTTTATAATCAAAGCTCACAATTTTCAAAATTAAATGGTCCATATGTGCTTCCTTGGCTAAAAAAATATGCTGTGTATACTTCTATTTAGACAGCTATGAGATTATATAGAGCTTCAGACTCTTAAAGGACATTTCTTTACACAGCTAAGTACAATCTTAAGATCGCCTTTAATGTCCACGTGGTTTCACATCCATGCAGAAAACATGGTAAGACTCACTTCATGGAAAGAGAAGAGTGGATAACTTAGCACTGTGAAAGAGTAGAATCCAGAAACCAGCAGAACAAGGAACTGGTCAGTCTTCCTCCCACAAGAAAAAAAGGACCTTGAAGATCACCTAGTCCTGATCCCCCTGCTGTGGAGAAGGATACCCTTCACTAGACCGGGTTGCTTAGAACTCCATTAAACTTGACCCTGAACACTTGCAGTGATGGACCCTCTACAGTTTCTCTGGGAAACCTGTTCCAGTGCCTCACCACCCTCACAGTGTATTTTTTCCTAATATCTAATCTTCCCTATTTCAGCTTAAGGCCATTCCCTCCTTGTTCTATCACTACATACCCCTGTGAAAAGTCCCTCTCCAGCTTTTTTGCAGGCTCTCCTCAGTATTGGAAGGCCACAATTAGGTCATCCCAGAGCCTTCTGTTTTCCAGGCCGAGTAATTCTATTAGCCATTGATTGTGGGAGAGATGCTCCAGCCCTCTGATCATCTTGGTGGCCCTCTTTGGACTCCCTCCAACAGATCCATGTCCTTCCTGTGCTGGGACCTCAGAGCTGGATGCAGCACTGCAGGTCTCAGCTGAGCACAGCAGAGGGGCAGCATCACCTCCCTTGGCCTGCTGGCCACAGCTCTTTGGGTGCAGCCCAGGACATATTTGGCTCTCTGGGCCCTTTGGGTGCAGCCCAGGACATATTTGGCTCTCTGGGCTTCAAGTTCACACAGCTGGCTCATGTCCAGCCTCCCACCCACCAGCACCCCCGAGTCCTTCTCTGCAGAGCTGCTTTTGATTTTTTCATCCCCCAGCCTGGATTGGCACGAGGGATTGCCCCAACACAGCTGCAGAACCTTGCACTTGGACTTGTTAAATTTCATGAGATTGCCGTTGTTCCAATTTCTCAGGCTTGTGCAGGTTTTCCTGGATGGCATCCTGATCTTCAGGTGTGTCAACTGCACCACTCAGCTTGAGGTCATCTGCAAATCTGCTGAGGGTGCACTTGATCCCTGTGCCATTAATGAAGATATTAAAAAGCATTGATCCCCTAAAAGAAGCTGGAGAGGCCTGGGATAAAGCCAGCACATGGCAGATGCACATGCAGAAGGATGTGTTCCTTCACCCAGGAGTTAGCAAAGTTGTGGAACCTGTTGCCAACAGAAGGCTGCAGATGCTAAAACTGACTTGAATTCAAAGAGTTACTATGAAGTTCACAGAAGAGACAGTCACTGAAGCTTATTAAGCACCAAAAACAAGTGGTGGATCAGAAAGTCTGCAAGTTGCAACTGCTAGAGCCTGTGAAATTATGGGAAAAAAAAAAAAACAAATTATGTGCTTGCTCTACTGATAAATGTTTTTTTAATCTTCTGCTTTTGGACCTTGTTGAAGAGAGGATACCCAGAACAACCATCTTTGTTTTTCCATATGGTTTTTCTATATTTGTAAGTGAAATCTGCAGCTGACCACAGTTTTTAGCTAAGGGTCCTAACCTAAGGCATCATTCTGACCTGGTTTTGACACACCTTTACTTATGTCCTTCAAACTGCCTTTGAGGATGCCACATCTAGGGGACCATATGTAGCTTTTTCAGTAAATATATTCCCGTGCCCCAGCAAAATCCATCTTGAATACTGCATTCACTTTGACAAACATCTAATCTCTCAGAACTTCTAACATATTCACATTTTTTGTAATTTCTCAACAGCATCTCCAAGTGAAAGAAATTGAGAAAATTTCTAATTCTGAGTTTTTAAAAAATCAGTAGTTTTCAACTAGGCAACTAAATTAAAAAAAAGTTTCCCCACTAAATCTCCAATATACACCAGAAGAATTCATTTTAATATTCTAATTATTTTGTCTAACAGAGCCAAAATGTAGCCCTTTAAAAAAACCCCAAAAACCAATATTATCTTAGCTTACTAAATATGAAACTATAACAAAAAAATGACATCTTGGAATCTGAGTATTCTCAAATCTGTAATACTAAATTCTCAGGAATTATAAATATTCAAATTTACATAATCATTTGAAAATCTTTCAGCAGCAAACTACTGTGCAAACCTCCTTCTTGAAAGCAAGGTCTTAAATCTTGAGGTATTAAGTAGCTGAAAATAACCAAGGATAAAAACCGAAAGGTTTTATACCATCCCTCCCATCCTGAGGTTGTCTCAAATATGGTATCTGAATATCTGTTCTATTCAATAATCATTCAGAGACAGGAGACTGTGAAACAGGTTTGTTTCATTCACCATATGAGTTCTAACAAATTAGTGTTACCTATTATGAGGCTTTGAAGAACATAATTATAAATTTCAACTGTTTGTGCCAATGCCTCTTGAAGACAAACCTCCCTCACAGCCACTAATTGGCAATATCAAAGTGCTTCAGAAGAAAGCAAATTCATCCCTTCTACACAAAAGCCCTCTCCTCCTCCAGAAACCACTTACAAATCACAGTTCTCATCAATCAGTGGAAAAGAAATATATGGCAAGCCAGCATTTTAATTTCTACAAGAAACAGCCCACCAACATGCAAGCCAAAAGAAAGAAAACCAAACCAAACCAAACCAAAACAAAAAACAAAATGGTGGAAGAAAACAAGGAACTGAAGAAAGTTTGAATAGTTTGGAAATTACTGCAACACACGAGGCTCTTCTAGGCACAGTGTGATACTTTTCTGACAGATGATCCACTAGCTGTGTAAGGATAGTGTACTTACAACACTAACATGCATGGTGATACAACTTTATCGTACAAATGTTTAATCTTTATTAGTATTAGCATTTTCTAGTAAGCCTCTGGCATGTGAAGTTTTCAAAGAGTACAACCATCTTTTCTTATGCTCAGAACACGTGCACAAAAAGCAATGACCACTGCCTTGAAAAGTCCAAAATCTAATTTCAAATAGCGTGAGTTTCCTGATGGCTTACTTTTCTTTGATGGAAGCATATGTTCCTGAAAGCCAGCTTTTGGTCTTGTGCTCCCATCAGTACTGAGAACTCTGTTTGCAACTAAGAGGCCTATTTTGATGAGTATGATGATTCCAAGGGTCCCTAACATGAAGGATCCTATCTCAGTAACTGCAAGAAATCAGGACGATTTCTCTTGGATAGCGAACTCACTCCAGTTTGAAGTCCAAAGCTTGCATTTGTATAAGAATCACTTTTTAAGTTAATGTATAGCAATATCTTTACAGTATTTAATTCATAGCTGAACACACTAGTAGAATCTCACTGATCTTTCGTTCTTATTTTCTGTAAAACAATAACCTGAGAGACTGTAATATTATGGTTCATGGCTTGAACGTTGTTGTGAAGGACTTTTGGCCTATTAAGGACTTTTGCCTATTATGGCAGAACTGTATCAAGAAGCTGCAATGACCAAAGCCCATCCCTCTCTGAATAAGCCTCCTGATAGGAACACAGCACTATGAGTTAGCCACTATGCGGGAACTTGCGATAAAAGAAAGGCGACGCTATTGCCCAATTATCTTAGGTCTAGGGAGAAGTGAACAAGGCTGAGGGAGAAGAGTGTATTCACAAGAAAGCCAACCCAAGAACCTGCCCTGACAATCAGCTGTGGCTGGGTTCGTGGTAGGGGAGGCCATAATCCACCGGCTCATCTGCTGAGGCCAAGCTTGCACAGACTCACCACAGCCAAGGGAGGAGGTGAAGAATGTTGGGGGTGTGGCGTAACCTCTGGTCAGGGGCAGTGAACACCCATCCTCCCTTACACAAACTGGCCCAGTTGTAAAATTCACCACTCCAGGAAGGCCACATACATGGGACATTCATGTGAAAGGCAGCTGAGGAGCCATCATAAACCATCAAATATCCCCAAAGCATCCCCAGATTCATTCCTGAGGCCTTGCAGCAGTTGATGGCAGGTGAGGCAAAGTGATGCAACAGATCCAGTCTGTTGCAAGAAACACTGTCAAACTTACCCCTCCAGGGCAGGCACCTGGGCATTCCCACCTGGCCTGAACATATATTAATCCACTGAACTTTTATGTTTTGTGAGAATCTCACCACAGAGAAGACCAGAAGAGGATCAAGAGGACACCATCAGGATCCATGGAGCAGTGATATTTTCTAATTAATTGTCTCTGTCACTCTCTTTCTCCCCCCCTCACTACCTCTTTTTCTATTGCTATCTCTCTATATCTATCTCACATTTACTGCTAAATACAATCCATACTATTGGCTTTGGCACAGTCTCCTTTGTACTTGAATTTGGGCAGAAGCATCTCCCTAATAATTTTAATAACCAGATCCTAACAACCAATAAAAGTTTTGACCCTATAAAGGATGCTACACTTGTTTAACTATATAATTTCCTGTAGAGGAAAGGCTGCACTACCCTTTAGAACTAGACACCCCAAAAAACATTATTTTTCTACTTGGTAGGCAAATAATGCCAAGGTTCTATGCTATTGTCAATAGTAAGGGCTTATCATAACCTTCTATTTTATCTGTATATAACAGAACTTCTGTTTGAAGTTCTCTCTGATACATCCCACATCTCACAGCTAATTCATTATGCCTTAATGATGTAATAGAAATTGAATTCACTGCACATACATATTAAATATTATTCATGTTCCTTCTGTCTTGATTCAGCATTTTGGTTTTGGTTTGGTTTTTTTTTTTGAGTCCTTTGCTTGCTTTTTTGATTGAAAAAAATCCATACTATTTTTATGGGACATAAATTATTAATAGAAATACAAAATACAGCCAAAATTTTTGAACTTTTTTTCCCCCAAATGTTTGGCAATTTCTTAGTATTGCTACTAAAATAACACAGCCTTGTGCTATTCTCAAGTTTACTGAGAGTAGATTCAAAAAGCAATGATAGATTAAACAAAAACTCAAAATGCCCAGTTTCACAGATGTTTCTTGCCTTAAATTCACATTTTTCTGGTAAGACACTAAAATGCACATAATATCTGTTTATGTCTTTGTGGTGGTTTGACAGGAAATGTGTTTTTTGAGATGCTGTGTTTTTGGCCAATGGATATTCAGACTTTAATATTGGCATTTAACTTGACCATTGAGACATGGACACGCCTCTGAGAACACGGGGTTAAAAGCAGAGCTCTCCCCTGGGAGGGTCCTCTTGGGTTTCCGGCGGGAAAGAGTTCGGTTCTCTCCCCCGGCCCGGCTGCTGGCTGGGCAGGGGGAGGGGAAAGCCATGAGGCCGAGAGAGGTAGGCCTGAGCCCCGGGGTGGAAGGGTGGAAGAGAGAGAGAGAGAGAGACACCGGGAGCCATCGGGCAGCTCCCCCTGAGAGACACAGAGAGAGAGAGAGAGAGAGAAAGAGAGCCGCTGCCTGGGACTGTAACCTTGAAGCTTGATAAACATGGGCCTGTGCCGGCAGCACGGCTGGGATGGAGAAGAGGAGGGGGGTTCAGCCGGCCGCTTGAAAGAGCTTTTAACCCCTTTTTGGAGACTGAGAACTTTACAGATCATTGACCTCTCCTAGAAGATAGAGTAGAAGATGAGGAAGGAAATGGGCCAGTGTGAGAGAGGTCTGGGCGAGTGAGAGATAGTAGAAGAATAGAGAAGAATCCTAGTGGGAAGAGATGATGGAGTGGCTTTTGCTAGACTCTTTTTGTATAGCCATGGACAGAACCATGTTCCTTGTGATACAGAGACTGCATTCTAGGGGGAGGCAATGGCCTCAGAACCAAGAGGGTTCAGTGTTGGTGCCCCTCGGCCCCAGGGGGTGAAAAATATGGGGGGGACAGGTGTCCCAAAAGAGAGATTGTGGGGACAGGTGTCCCAAAGGAGAGACTGTGCCTTTTTTGGAACGGGACAGAGCATCCTTAAAAAAGACAACCCTAGAAGCAGTTCTGGTCCGTGTTCAGTGGTGAGAGCACTGGACATGGAAAGGAAGAAGTCACGACGGCAGATGTACTCCGGGCAGTGCCACGAGTGACACAGAAACACATGAGGCTTCAGCTGTGTTTCCAGGGGAAGCCCATGGTACAAGAAGGACTCCTCTCCTCTTGATGAACTGAGGATTGATTGTCTAAAAGGTGGTGCTGGACTGAGAGTTGGTGATTTGAGGAACAAATGTATTGGGTTAGAAATTTGGTGGGGGGAGGAGGAAATGCATTTGTGAAGTTTTCATTTTCCCTGTGTGTGTGTTCCTTTTTATCTGTAGTTGTAGAATAGTTAATAAAGTTCTGGTTCTTTTTCCCTAAGTAAGAGCCTGCTTTGCTTATTCCTGGTCACATCTCACAGCAGAAACCAGGGAGAAGGTATCTTCATGAGGGCACTGGCATTGTGCCAGTGTCAAACCATGACAGTCTTATACTACAGCATTAGGATCCACCAGAGTATATTTTGGAAGAATGTATGTCTACACCTCAAATGCAAAGAAAACCTTCTTGGGTCATCAACATCTGCAGTGTGCATTAGAGTACCACTAAAACATATCCCAGACAGTCCTCATAGCATTAAAATATATCTACTTAGATGAAAAGTAGGTTAAACACACACAAAACTACATTTCTATTGCTAAGGTCAATTCCCATATCACTTGAAAATAACATAATATCTTTTCAGGTCAAGTTTCATTTTATACATGGAAAGTGAAACTTACCCAATTCTCTATGGAGTGCTCTTCTGAAGGTAACACCAAATTTACCCTCAGATTTTTTACTTTAAGATTATGATGGTCAAGTAACCTGAATCTGTAAATTATATAGCAAAGTCTTAATATGACTGGGTTTCTTAATATAATTTTTATGCCCTTAAGAGTTTAAAAGCTGAGTGTTTGGATCTCCAGAAAAGGACCATGTTGATAAAACGGGAATGCATTTGAAATGTAGAATCCCCACCTTTAGGGGATTCAAATGATTCAAAAGCCCCACACAAATGTCTTTTCCCACTAGATACCTGACACAGCCTCGTCCTTGGACCTTGAATTGAGCTGCTTCAGCAGCTGGGCAGCTCAGACTCCTAATCTGGCAACCCTCTTTCTAGACAGCAGAATAGAGAACTAAAAAATTTATATATATATATATATATATATATATATATGTATGTATATATGTATGTATATATGTGTATATATATATATATATGTATATATATATATATATATATATAAATAATATACAACTTATAAAGAACTAGAAAAAAAAATCAGTGGATTTGCAGATAAAAGAAAAACATTTTAGGGGTTACCATGAAAAGTGGGAAGGGAATGAATTATGTATAAATAAACTGAAGAATTGCATTTTAGATAATTGAAATTTGAGTATTCCAAGGGCTTTTAAAATTAAAAGTCTTCCTGGATTGTTTTCATCCAATATTTCTTTAAAATTCTGAGAATATATATATATTTTTGCTCTGAATAGTGTTTCTTCCTCTGTTCCCATCCGTGACAGTTCATGAAGCAAATATCCATTATATGAATACTCTGCTCCTGAGAAACTCGAAATGCTTTAAATTCTTTCTGTGCAAAACCTGAAGGTAACTGGGTCTTTAAATTCAGACCTTTTAAAATACTCAGCAAACTAAAATTATGAATATTTTTGATTATGTGAGGAGAAAAGCATTTTCCCTATTGTCTAGCTGAATCAAATGCTAATCATGATGATAATAAAGTTTCTTAGAAAAAAATAAAGAATATCCTTCAGCCTTCTCCAACATGCTGCAGTTACTGTCAGATTGGCCTGTTTGTAACATCTTAACCTTAAAAGTTAACTGAACAGTCAACATCTACAAAGATAATTTTTAGGCTTTTAGGTCTTTAAAAGAGACCATGGAATTATAAATGTCAGTGGACCCAGAAATGATGCAGAACACAACAGCCTGCTCTTTCTAAGTTGATCAGTAGTACAAAGTCTGCAGCAGGAATGGAGTGTTTGTGTCAGCCTGAAGGATCTTTTCTTTCCCTCTTCCCCAGAAGACAAGTTTCAGTAGCAAAAAATCTTTTGAGAATGGAATGAGAAGCAGTTCTCGTTTACTCAGCACATTGTAGCCTAGTGAAAAAACCCAAGAGATGTGAGAAAGTTTTAGAAAACATGATCTTCAGTTTTGGGTTTTTTTTTTCTTAAGGCTCTTTTAATATTTCATTAAAAATAAAACTGTGGTTAACACACATACACGTGAGGTAGTGTATGAGTGGGTTTCTATGTCATATAGAACATTAAATCCGCTCACTCTAAATGCATTTTGACACTACCAGAGAAATGTCACATCTTCCAAAAACTAAGTCACTATAGAATAGCAGCAGATTAATCATCCCCTAATTGTGATTCAATCTGAAGTGCAAAGAATTTAGCTGAACTTAAGTTGAAAACTTTTGTTGTCAATTTTTTTTTCCTAGGTTCAAATCTATGTTGGATTTCTTTTCATAAGCAAGTAGGAAAAGCTGTTTGAAATGTTGAAGCTGAGTCTTAATACAAATTCATGTACCTCTGAGACATTCAAATTGAACTGTGATAGAAAGTAACATTTTAAAGGTCCTTATTGAATCAAAGATTCTGGAAACTGCTTTTGCAAAACTATGTAGCCTGGATACAAGGACTTAGCTTCATTAATTCAAATGTTGAAGTTCTTTCATATTTTAATGGACAACTCTCAATGGAAACACTTCCAAAAGAATGGAATCAAAAGGATTATTTTTAATAAGACACATCATTGCTATTGGTAGAGGTCATAGATAATCACCTAACTAGCATACCACTGACAGTATTTCCAGGGACTGCAGCAATGGTATGTCTCAAAAAACTGCACTGGAAACATGTTAGACTCTCAATCTAAAATCCTTACTGAAAGCACTGTAATACTGAATATGGGTTTAGGTCATAAATATTTAGGTGAAGACTTCTGGGAAGCCCATGGAAGATCTGTCAGTAAAAGGACAGACCTTTCATTTCTTCACTGTTGGTTATTTCACTACAGCAATGACCCCTCTGGCCCAGAAAACCAGACCAAAAAAAAAAAGACTTTTCTGGTAAAAAAAAACTTCCTTATCTTAAAGCACTGAAGGCACCAGATTGTAAGAATTACAAATTAGGCTTAATCTTTGATTTGATCAACACATAGAAACAAATCTTGGCATTATTTTTCTGAAGTTTTACAGTAAAGTCAGCTCTTAATGGAAAATCTCACTTCATCTAGAAAAAACAAGCTGCTCCCTCACTACTTTGCACCAGTTTCAGTGACATAGGACACATTTTAAGTACTGTCCCTTAATTTAAAATAATTCTTGAATACAATTGCATTAAAATAACCCACACTAGGATAATGTTTCCATGATTCAACAAATGTTTCTAAACTAATGTTTTCAAAAATTGGAAGAGTCCTGCAATAATATTCCACCTGCCAAGTTTCCACCCACAGAAATTCAAATTTCTGGATTATAATTAAATCTCTCTGGAAAAAAAATAACGAGTGACAGAATACCATATAGTAGCAGGGCTGTCATTGTGCCAGTTTTTGCAAATGTTAAGATACCAAAAGCTCCTAAGGGATGAGTCCTGTCTTGGCAATAAACAATGAAAAGCAGATAGACTTGTGTCTGTAAAATACTTCTATATTACTACCACATTTATTGTTTTATATGATTGTATTCCTCTCATATATATTTATTATAAAGTTTCTTTACTTGTATTACTGTAGCTTGAATATGAATTTTACTGTAGGCACCCAAATTCTTAGTGCTGCTGATAACAGAAAATTCTGCCAACCAGGGAATGCATATTCATCACTGAGAGTAGTCAAGAATCCCAGAATGCCTTCAGCATGAATGTGTTATTGGTGTAAGAAAAAATTATTCTATGGTGCATGAACTGTGCATAGCACAGACCACAGACCACAAACCCTTATTTCGCAGATATGCCCAGAGAAGCGCCAAGAGCAAAAGCAGTTGTTCTAACAAAACTGTACTCTTCCAAATATTGCCAGGATAACTCAGGAGGAACAGTTTTCTGCACTAACCCTGGGAGGTAGTAATATCTGAAGAATACTAAAACTCTACATGTGACCTCAGCAATTTCTTTTACCCATTATAGAAACAAGAAGTCTTTGAACTTAATCTGGTCTAACTTTGTGGGAACATAAGATCACACAGATGGAATGGATCTGAGTATTTGAATTGCATTTCGAGGTCAAAAAAAACCCCACAACACTTTGACAGGATGTAATATGTAGCTTCTTTTTTCCTTATTCTTTGACACTTGAGACAAACATTCTATCTCAGAATTCAGTGAAGCTGAAAGAGGCCTAACTTTTGGGAAGTTAATTATTTCAGGCTAGGAGCTACTGTGCCTTTCAATTTTCTCCTGATTGCAGCACTACAGAGCAGACTGTGTTTGGAAACAGAGACAGTGAATTTAACTGGAGTATGACAAGCAGTAATGTATGCAGGATAATATGCTTACCTAATATCCTTCATTTAAAATGCACAACACTGTAGGGAAAACGCAAAACACTTTGAAATACAATCAAAGCTATTCATATTTAATACTTCAAACAAGAGATCTAAAATGTTGCAGAGGTGACAACATATTGCAGAAAATGCCAGTGTTTAGTCTTGTCAAATTATAAAATAATAAGCTTCCATTTTAGATTCTCTGAAAAGGCAATTAATTGTGAAACTATTTCACAAAAGAACTTTGTGCCTCTGTCAGAGACTAATGAACAAAACAGAGATATGATACATTATTTGTGTATTTTCCAATGAGCAAGTGCTAACCACAAACTGCAGAGCTTTCTGAGATGACTTCTCAGTACAGCAGGTACTGTAAGTAAATGTAAATGCTGTATCCTTCATCCATTTAGAAGAACACTAAAAATATCATAATCAGTGACATCCTCAGGTACACCATCAGCATGTTCTGCAGTTTTGACTCCCAGATCTACAGGAAATGAGCTTTTTTATTTTGCATAGGGATAAAAGTAGGTAAATTTAAAAAAAAAAACAAACAAACAACATGAAACAACCTTCACGTAATGAAATATTTCTTTGCATTCACACATTTAAAGATATGTTCATGAATAAGTATCCAAATACAGAAAACGAATTATATTAACCTTAGTAATAATTTTCATGATCTGATCAGATTCTTGTCAATTAAGAATTTTTTTTTTTTGAAACATAAGGTACAATAGCCTCTCTGTGAATTACTAACTTCTAAATATGTTTGCAGCTCTATGCACAGTGGCTGAATATCTGTATTATTCACACAAAAGCAAGCAAGAGTTTTTTTAGGGGACCAGATTCCATAACAGCAACAAGAGAATCTTTGTTGAACCATGTACAGCAATTTCTACTCAACATGCTAGACCTTTAAGCAAAACACAGTCAAAATAAAAATCTCCTTGATTTCTTGCCAGGAATTTTCTTCTAGTAAATTCAGAATGTAAGGAAAACAAGACTATTTGATTGTACCATGCCTGTAAAGACAAGATCCTTTGAAGCATTATTTATGGTTTAGCATATCAACTGATTTTGCCTTTAAGCAGAGCAAAAAATCACTGTATATTAAATTCACTAACAATCAAATTATTTATCTAGTTAAAACCAGTAATAAGGTCATTCAAATCTAATGTTAAAATCCAACATAAAATGAAGTTGAAAGTATCCATTAAATTTTGTCTTCATTTTCAGCTCCAGCTCTAGTTTGCCAGTACCATGGACTCATTTAACAAAAGTGTATTTTAACACAGTCAGCAAAGTCCTGAATCTATAAAATGGAAGAGAGAACTGAGAAATCCACAGATGTTTTAAATTTCTTATGACTCATAGTACATATGTGGTTCCTACATGGCTAAGACATCAAATAGGATCTCTGACTTTATATCTGTATTTGTCATTCTTAAGAGTATTATGGGACAAAAAAAGACAGATCTGTCAGAAGTGCTAAGGGTACTATTGTCTTTTCTCTATTTCAGCCACACATGCCTGGATATATAGTTGAAAAGAGGCTTTTTCACCATCACATATGGACTGCAGCTGCATCCATCTTTAGTGTTCTAAACTCAGTTTTGTTTTTGGAAAAAAATACACTGTCAAAAGCAAGCAAAATACACTGTCAAATTGGAAAAGACTGAGGAACTCTTATGACAGGAATATACCTTTAAAAATCATCTAGCAATGAAAGATGGAGATAAGAAATCTACTTAGTTTATTCAATACAACCTAGATATTTCTTGATTCTGCTATTTGTATTATGTTCTGTATTCAAAGCCTACAATATCAAAAAGCAACAGAGAACTGTCCTCAAGTGTAAAAAGCACTTGAGATTTTTTTTAAAGCTTTCTGAGAGAGAATAAATATATTCAGCTGTAGTTGCACAGCTGTATTTCAATACATGAAGTATCTCTACTGCTCTGAAAATAAAGTATTTATGATATATACCCTTTAATTTTCTTTTGCTTGCATTCAGAACAGCAGCTCAAGGGCAAAATATATGTATGCTTGGTTACAGACAGCATGTGATTTAGTAACTCTGCAGGTATTAATGACTGTGGACACTCGAGATTTGAAGTTCTTCCTGCTTTTCTCTGTCATACTTTATATTGTGAATTTAAAAATTCTTAGTCTTAGTTTCATTCTCTCCCACCATCTTTCTTTATCCACCCTACATATTGAATCAGCACTGCTCTTAGAATCAAAATGTAGATATCTGTTCTGGAGGAGACTTGTTTCAGCATTGATAATCTCACTTAGGAGATAAATATATGTATCAGAGGCAAAAACAACTCCAAATTCTCTGTGTCAGTATCTTTCATATTTTGGAACTTTTAAAATCAATTCTACTTCAGTGAGCCCTGTAGAACATAGAAAGGAGTAAGAATCAGTAAGAAAATGAGATCTCATGAGAAAGTGGCAGATGTGTCCAGTGCAGCCACCTTATCCATTAGATCATGCCATGTATCAGTTTGGGGGCTGTCACATTGCATTCCTTACAATTTATTCAGTGAGGAAGGAAAGGGAACAGAAAGTAAATAATTTATAAGAACTTCAGCTAGGAGAACCTGTTAATGCCTTTTTTCCCCTTACATCAACTAGTTTATTTTTCTAGGAAAAGGACAAATCTAGTAGTCAAGAAAATGGAATAAAGGCAACTGAAAGACTAAAAGTCATGCATTCGGCAGTAGAGGATTGTAATGGGATTCTGTGACACACCAATTTCTGTCAACTTTTCTTCTTTCTGCAAAAAGAGAGCATGGAAAATGCAGAGGAGCCACTGTATACAGTGCCTTTATTATATGAACAGCCTCACATTATTTGGGATGGCAAATAGCAACATATTCACAGCCACTGATATAATGGAAGCATTGTCATGCTTTGGGTTGTGAGTGACCTTAAATATCATCCAGTTTTAAAACCCTTTCATGGGCAGGAACAGTTTCCACCAGACCAGGCTGTTCAAAGCCCAATCCAGCCGGGTTTTGTATACTTCCATGGATGGGACATCCACAACCTCTCTATCAATCAGTTCTAGTGCCTCACCACCATCACAGAGAGGATTTTTTCCTAATACATAATCTACACCTACCCTACTCCATCATCAGGCCATTTCCTCATGTGCGATAAATGTCCTTGTGAGAATTCCCTCTCCAGGTCTCTTGCAGCCCCACTTTAGGCACCAGAAGGGGCTCAAAGGTCTCCCTGGAGCCTCCTCTTCTCCAGGCTGAACCACCCAGCTCTCTCAGCCTGGTTATATAGAAGCAGGAGGTGTTCCAGCCATGTAATCATCTTCCTTCCCTCTACTCAGAACTTGATTCCAACAGGTCAGCATCTTTCTTGTGCTGAGACCCCCAGAGCTGGACACAGTACTTGCTCCAGGTGGGTCTCACCAGAACAGGGCAGAGAAGGAAAATCCCCTTCCTACATCAGAGGTATGTAAGGCACAGACAAGGACAAGAATTGCTCAGGAGAACTGGATATGCAGCATCATATGATGCAAAGCCTCTTATGCAATTAAGTAGGTAAATCTCTAAAAAGATGCTAACATCGCCTTTCTGGCTATGCTTTCTAAAATTTCAACTCCTGTATTTTATTCTGAATAAATGATGCGACTGAGGGCTCATGTACTGTGAGTGCACAATCTGGATCCCTCCCTCCTTCAAAAGTATTTTAAATATGATTAGAAGTGCTTGGTCTGAATTGTTTTGAAGCAACAATTTCCTGGACAGGATTACATTGACAGTTTAAGAAAATAATCTTCTACAAAGCAGATTTTACCATCGTAAGATTAAATATTTCAAGCATGCAAACCTGATAAAAGCTCAAAGAAAACCCACAAAATTGAGAGTAAAGCAACCCATGTCATTATGGTTGTTGTTTTTTGTTTTTTTCTTTTCATTTTTCTTTATTGTTACAGCATCCTTGCACATTTTTTTTTTACTTTTTTACTTTTTCTAGATACCCTTTCTCCTTCATGGAAATTTAAAGTTTGGAATTAAATATTCTGGACTGAAGTGGATCACTTCATTAAGTTTGTTTTTCTCTGAACACAAACCTTGCAGTCAGTCAACTGAATTATTATTTCAAAATAATGAATGCCTTATAGAAACATACTTTGGCATCAAAATCAGTAAGAGAAAGAACTCAAACACAACAGAATATCTTTCAGAATACAAAAATAAAGTTCCTGAAACTAAAACACAAAACAACCAGTTAAAGGGTACTTGTTAGAATGTGACTATTTACTTGTTTGTGAACATCTGTATATAGAAAATGTATTGAAATTCAGTGATGCAGAGTAATAAAATAAAAAAAAAAAATCATAGGTTTATATCCAATGTTTTTATTTCACTATCTTCTTTTATAAGACAGTGGTTCCCATGTGCCTAAGTCCTCATAAAGCAGGCTCACCAGACATTACTTACCAGCTCACAGTTTGCGACATAAAGCTAAAATTTTCATAATGGCCAGTTTCACTGAATTCATGCAATATTAAATATAAGCAATAACATGTACTGAGGTAGAGAAAAGGAGCTTTCCACTTTTCATTCCAATGCCTCTTTCTGATTACAAGTCTTGCAAATTTTGAAATAGGGAGGGTGAACCAGTTTGCTTGTATCAGCAGAGGGATACAGGACACTAAAGGTTCAGCGCAGTATTTAACACCATAAAGTTACAACTGTGCCCTGGCATCTGGGGAGATCATAAACGCAAAAGGATGGAGTGGGAAACTCAAGCGCGTTCCAGATTAAATTAAACTGGTGCCCTCAGACTGAAAAGGCTCACCAATGTGGTTTAAAACTGTCTGAGAGACCTGACATGAATTTAGACGTAGAGGACCTCTCACAACGCGGAAAGCAAGTGTCTCTGATGGCACCTAGAGTGGAGCTTCCAGAATGTTCCACAATGAAATCTGCTGTAAAGTCCCCAAACCTGCTATTTGAGCTCAACCAAGAAACAGTAAACAAAAAGCTCTGAGAAATTCTTTAAAATAATATTGCTGCTCCAAAGCAAACACTAATGTAAATGTAGACACACATGGTTGGAATCCTGCTAACCAAATGCTCAATGATTCCTTCAAAGAATTTGAACAGAGTAATGTGGTATGGCTTCCTTCTGCTAAAGCTGTATTCCCTTCTATAATCATATATTTTTATTAATTTATCAGCTCAAGCTTTTGATAGAGTTTCTCATAATTTTTTAGCACTCTGAAAAGTACTATATTACTTTTTGATTCACACTTGGAGCCATTTAAAAAAAAAACAACATCTCATTTACTACCCCATGGTCAATTTAAGTTGTACATTATATACTAAACATAGCAGTCAGTAATTTCAGGATTGAGTTCCTTGAGAATTTTGGGGTAAATACCAATGATCTGGACTGTGGAGACTAGATGGACCATAGCTGATTTATTATTTCTAATTTTATCAGTTCTGGAATAAAATATCCTGGTGTTTCTAATTAGAGAAATCCTCACATGTGTAACCTATTGAGAAAGGTGCTACCAAGCTTTTCATGAAAAAATTCAGAATGGTTCATTAAACTTAATCAACTTTTAAGATTCCAGTGCAACAGACAAAATCACTTTCTCAGCCCAGCACTGTGCACTTAGCTTCTCCTCTCAGGCTTTCCTTCACTGCTTTCTAACACATTTATCAAAGTTTATGAAAAGCAGATTTTCATCAAGCTAACTTTCAAATAGTACAAAGGCAAGCATACTATTTTTATTATTAAAGATTGTCAGACAACTGGTCAAAATATTGCTCGTATACAAAATCATGTTTAATTTACTACATAGTGGTTTAAAAATGCATGAGTTCTTAATTTATCAAGATATAAAGGATCACTGTTGTTTTTGCAGGTGCATTATTTCTACGAAGAATTGAGATAAAGGTTTTCTTTAAAACCACAAAATAAAGAGTGTATTATGATTAGCAATATCAGCAAAGAAAAAAAAAACAGAGGAATTTATAATTTCTGTTGACAAACAGCAGTTGTTACTCACAATGTGTCAGAAAGAAGCCAACTCTAGTCAGTGACAACACCAATGAGTGCTGATGAGTCACTAGCTGGAGAGAAAGTCATGAAAAATCTGGCAGCTGACTAATAAGAATACTCACACACTTATTTATACAAAGTGATTATGTAAGAGTCATGCTTTTTGAGGTTGATGGTGGTGTCAGTCATGGATGGTTGATGGAGAGGAGTCACAGTACCAGGGCTGGAAAGTCTGTACCCTCTTTCATGTTTGCTTGTACTCTCTCCCAGGGAGATGGATCTTGTTGAAACTTGACCCTCATGTCACCCTTCCACACTGGGACTTCATGCAAGACAGGCACAGAACCCCTGAGGTGACAGCCAGTGGTGGCACTTTCTGATGGACAGTGGCTCCAAAGTACAGGAGCTTTCACTGAGGGCCAGGTGGGCACATCCCATGCACAATGCAGGAGACACAGGAATTCTGCCCTTCTCATCTCAAAACTATCTTTTCATCTAGGTCTGATCCAGAGGACCCTGCTCAAGAGAGTTACTGGAACTGGCTAAGCTCCAGCAAAATATATACTCAACACTTCTCCTGGCTCAGATTATGTTCACATATTAGAAAATTACTTGTTTTATTGCAAGTCACTTGCACTAATAAACAAGATAATCGATCAATTCCAGCCTTACAAGAAATTGAAGTCTTCTCGCATTCATAAAAAATCCACATTTGATCATTCTCTATTTTTCGTCATCTTTATTTTCTTACTATTTTAACCCATGTCTCTGTGCCACTACACCACTGCTTGCTGACACCTGCCCACCCTCTTTCCTCTCCTGTTGGTGCTCAGTACTTTTTTTGAGTACAATTATATTCAAAGCCTCCAGTCAGGATGAAAAGTTCTCTCACTTCTATAAACATGCAATGAAAAGCAACTTTTCCCATATCAGCAGATATCAACCACAAGAAAAAAAGAGAAAAAGAAAAAAAAGGAAGGGTAGTAACAAAATGAAAGAGGTGTTTCACAGAATTAGTAAAAAGCTTTATGATCCTCATTACAAGTGAATTACTGAGTTTTATAAATAGTTCAACCACTTATAGGAAATATAATGAAATGTTTTTAAATTAGCCTTGTGTTTCTGTTGATATACTTCAGAGCAATATTCGCCTCGAGATCCCTTAATGCTTTTTAATAAAGCATACAAGATGAAATAAGAAAAATTAAAAGTCAATTTAAATACACTTAAAAGATTTCAATTTGTACATGTTAGTGGAGTAAATTACAGTTAATGTGTTAAAGTTCTGGGGTTTGTTATTTCTAAAATGATGCAATTAGCCTCCAAGTTCAAACTCAATGTTACAGTATAACTATTTTTAGCAAGTAAAAAATCACTTTACATCTACAGTTAATTGCAGTTAATTTGGCCTTTGAGATATACCACTTCAAAAGCAATAATGACTTTTAATGACAATGACAATAGCAAATGCATAAACTACTGAGAGTAAAAATGAAACACCCATGGAGTCCAAGAGTGTCCATCTAGTTTTTTTTGCCTTTCTCATCAAATTATATTGCAGAAAGATGTTTCGAATTGATGTGTGAAGCAAAGGTGAAAACATAAAAAGGAATATTTCAAGCACTTCAACTTCTCATAATTACTTTTTACTTATTGCAATCAGTGAAGTATGTGTCAAAATCATAACAGTTTTTAACACTAAAAATCTTGTTTGGTACCTAGTGAGATCAACCAGTCAGTCACCATTCTCCACAAGCACACACAGCCCTGAAGAGACACTATTGCACATGCACCAAGGTGACCTCTGGAGTCCCTTCCAGCCTCAGCCCCCTGGCCTATCTGGCCTGAACCACGCTTTTACCTTTCACAGAGTTCACTTCTCTTCTTGCTCCACTTCCAAGTAAACAGAGATGTATTCATAAGGGCTTAAATGCCTTAGAAGAAGGAATAAAAAGTACTCCTACTAAATAAAGAAAAAATACCTGGTTTTGTAGCTTCACTTATCACAATTTTTGTAAAGTATTTCACATGTGAAATATTTAAGCAAACATATAAACAGCTCATCAGAAGTGGCTATGTAATCACCATCACTCAAATATCTCCAAAATTACAATGACACTTAAAAAAAAGAACAAGAGGAAATACTTTAAAAAAGCTTTTGGTTAAAATCACAGACTAGAAGTACAGTAGGACACAAACAAGAAGTTTGTCCTTTTGTTCTCTCATTCTCGTCATCCCTTTCAAAAATTCTTTTCAAGAGCAATGAGAAGTGTAGGATTCCATTTCTGTCATCAACATGGCCATGAAGTGAACAACTCTCTGAAAAACTGTACTCAGATCTCGCTTGAGAAAAAAATCTGAATACAGTAGCATTTTTACACCCTTCCATTCCAATCCACCATATGCACACAAGTAAGTATTCCAGACTTGGGAGGTAGATGGGGCTGGCTTTCATTCTATTATCTCACTTATTATATTATTTACTCCCCTAGATCACACCTTGCAGGTATTGGACATCAGCCTTAGTGAGGGCAGTACACTGAAAGGTGCAGGTGAGCCATAGGTGGAAATTCCCACCAGCTCTCCTCTGCTTACTGGGGAAACTGAAATGGCACAAACTTGAAAGGTTGCTTAGTGCAATTAGGGGCATGGAGAGATAGCAACAACACTTTTACAAACATTTTTTGAGTCCTTGCAGAGCCTAGGAAACAAATCATGAATCTGAAATGTATGTGCACTGTGGAGTCAAAGCTTAGTGACCAGGAGTGGCAAAGCTGACACGATGGAAATGCCCTAGAAGAGTAATTATTCACAGGAATTTCTTGGTGATGATGATGACATTGGATTGAATAACTATATTGTGGATTTATGTATTTTATATGAGTAATCTGTTGCAGCTCTATAATGAAGAGTAACACAAGGCAGAAGATTGACTAATCAGAATTCCCATGTTAGCTAGTTTCAGCAGGGAAAAATATGATTGGTATGGGTCCAGATTCATAACATTTTCACAATTTTGAAAGAAAATTACACAAATGAAAATTTTCAAATAATTCACTAGCTGCAAGATGTGAGAGGAGAAATATAGAAATATTTTTTAAACAATTTGCTTAGAGAAATACAAAAAGATGACAAAAAAAATTATGTGCAAAATATGCTGAAAACCCCCTTCTTTTCTATGGTAAATACTGATTATCTTAAATTGCTAAATAAAATGTCAAAATATGTATTATGATGACCATTTCCATCAATAAAACATGATACAACAGATGGATTAATAAAACACCCTGGAAAAAAAATTTGTTTTCTCCACTGAAGCAATTTCCTGTAAATTTTGCCAGCAGTTCTCAGTTATGTATCCCACTACTTGAGTCTTTTCCCCTACATTAGTACTGAGAATAAAAAGTTTATATTTAACTTATGTTTTTTGCTCAGTATAGGAACCTATATATCCTTACAGAAATAAATTTGTCATAAAACACCCTTTGACCTGCATGAGTTAACCCTCTGTTGCACCCTGGAAGCAAGTAATCCAGCTCTAGAATTCCTAGGAGAAAATGAAAAAAAAAAAAAGTAACCAAAATTAAAGTAATTTTACCTGCAAGTGGTTTTCATTGTAAGACTAAAGCCAAAGAGCAGAAAAAAACCCAAAAGCTTCTTAGGTCCTATTTGCCTAAGGCTTAAAACTATGTATTTTAAAAGCTGGGTTTGCTTTTGTTTTATTTTTATGTGAGGGGGTGATGGGAGTAGGGTGGGGGTTTTGTTTTATTTTTTTCCTTATCTCCTTTGAGTATTCACTAGTCAGCAGCATCCCAGAGTGCCTTATGTCTCTTACTGCAGCATAGTCCCGTCTGGTTTTAGTGTTTGTATAGAAAACTTGAAACATAATTTTGTACTCAATGTTTAGATTGCTCTAGGCTGAACTGGGTATGTTATGTGTTTGTGTAAAGTTGTTTTTAAGCCAGTGGTTAAATATTTGAAAACGTGATTCATGTAGGTGATCAGTTTACAGCATGAAAGTTCAAATCATGTAACTGCACTTCCTTATTACTTCTCTTCCTTTACATTTTCTATATCAGTATATTTTCACTAGCAACTGTGATAATACTTAAAAGAATCTCCCATAGCAAGGAGGCAATTTCTGGTCATTTCTTCACAGCTGAGACAGTTGAAAGAACAACCTCTACCGAACTTGTTAAAAATTATGACTTGGTGGCTTAGCTGTTATAGAATCATAGAAAATTCTGAGTTGGAGGGGACTCATCAGAATCAAAAACTCCAACTCCTGGTCATGAATAGGACACCCTGAAAGTCACACCATGTCTGAGAGTGTTATCCAAACACTTCTTGAGCTCTGGCAGGCTTGGTGACCACTGCCCTGGGAAGCAGGGCAGAACCTTCTACCGATATTCAACCCACATCTCCCTTTCATGCCATTGCCTCGAGCCCTTGTCACTGACCACTTGCCTCTTCTCTTCCTGCCACGAGGAAATTGTGACTGCAGTGAGGTCTGCCCTCTGTCCCTCCAGGATGAACAGACCAAGTGCCCTCAGCCCTCCTCACACAGCTTCCCCTCCAGACCCTTCACCATCCTCATTGTTCTCTTTTCAATGCCCTCTAATAACTGAATGTCTTTTTTATATTATGATGTCCAAAACTGTCCCCCAGAGCAGAGCAGAGTGGGAGAATCCCCTCCTTTCCCAGATGGCAATGCTGGGCCTGATGCCCCCCTCGGTATGGTTGGCCCTCCTGACTTCCAGGGTGCATTTTTACCTCAGCTGTGTTGATAATAAGTAAAATAAAATAAAATAAAATAAAATAAAATAAAATAAAATAAAATATAAAACATGTAACTGGCGATTTCATTTTGCCCTTATTTTGTCAACCACAGGCACTAGTGGAATTAAATAATTACTGGAAATAATAAAATGCAAACTCAACTAGCCAATATTGAGCCACTATTTTGACATCAAATTGCTGCAATATATTTCCAGAAATACAGATGTTATTTTTAAGAAAGTTCAAACATGTGAACACTATTTAATAAGAATTTTTAGATATGTGTTAGCTTTCCTACTGCTAATTAATTTACTTTATCTTCTAAAGCAAATTCTCTTTTACCAAATACTACAGCTTTCCACACGGAATATCAGGAAGAGCTACATTCTAAAAAATTAAGTGGTATCTTGTGATATTCTATTATGATAGTAATATATAATTCGAAGGACATAATCACATTTTTAAGGGCCCAGATCCAGGGAAAAAAATGTACTTTTAGTCATTATTTATTCTAAGAATTCAAACCACTTGTGTTTTATGGCTAAAAGTCAATTAAAAGTAAAACATATGTTCCTTATAGTTCATCAAGTCTTTATCTGATATTATTGCTGAGTTCCAGAAATAGTGAAAAAAACCTTTGCTACTGCAAGAAGAAATGAATAGGTGGACAGGAGGTACTGAACAACTAATTGGATGATTTCAGAAAATGTTTTGATCATTTTATATCATTAACTTGGACAAAATTTCTGTTCTTGCCAGCCTACACCCATCAGCTGTCTTGTATTTCTAGAAAATCAGTGGAGCTTTATTTACTTCTGTGTTTTTCAGAATAATAGATCATTCCTTTTTTAATAGGGTGTTTTAAGGGGTAAACAGTATCCACTGCCAAGAGATTAAGACATAGCAACTACACAGGCATTTTGCATCCAAGTAATGGGCTTCAAAGCCAGATAAACTTTCCTTAAGAAATAAGTGTTCACAAAGCAATACCAGTTCTTTTCTCTCCTATTATCAGCACCATCCAAAGTCACTTTTTCCTCTCTCCTGGGGAGGCTAGAAAGACCTAAGACTGTAAGAGGTAAGACTCCACATCCCAGCAGTGGTTGTTTTCCATTTCCAGAAAGTGTGAATACACATTCTTGATGGGCACGGGGATGAACCCATACACGTGCCCATGAGTTTTCAGATCTGACAAGACAAAGATCAGAACCTTTTCCAGCACACACACACAGCTAGCACTCCTGTAAACACAAAGCACAGGTGGTACAACACTGTTTGTCCTCTCTGACCAAGAATGCTTTGGGTTTAAGATGAGAATAATGTTGATAACATACTGATATTTTAGTTGTTGCTAAGTAGCATTTCTGTTAAGTCAAGGAATTTTCAATTTCCTATGTTCTACCAGAGAGCAGGTGTACAAGAACATAAAATAGGAGGGAGCTTAGCCAGGGCAGCTGACCCAGACTGCCCAAAGGGATATTCCATACCACAGAACACAATGCCCCGTATATAAGCTGCAGGATGGGGCAGATCACTGCTTGGAGACAGATGGGTGTTGTGCATCACTTGTCTTTCTCGAGTTTCATCTCTCTCTCACTCTCATTTTCTCTCTCCCCTTTTGCTTTATTACTTATTAGCATTATCACTGTTATTATTATTAGTAATAATAATAATAATTAGTAGTAGTAGTAGTAGAACTACAACTATTAAATTTATTTGTTTTTAAATATTAAGCTGTGAGCCCATGGCTGTGTGGCATCCAGCTGCTGGCTGAGGTTAAACCACAACAATTCTGTCTCCACTGTTGTGTACACAAGGACAATGGAGAGACTGGTAACATATATGAGTAAATACTGTTAAAAGAGAAAATAAAAGTGGAGTCCTGCATTTCTTTTACTGCGTCCTCCAGGTCATATTAAGGAATAATGGACAAATACACTGTAGGAGCTGTTGCATCCTGTGCATTTACTCTGTGCTTCACCTGAAAGGTGTTTCAACCTGCCTAAAACACTGGCAGAGGTCTTAAACTGAAAGTAAGCTGACTTCACTTTTAACATTCTCCAGAGAAAACCGCCATTTCATTTTTCCCCTAAGGGGAACCTCTTAAATACTTTATGACAGTCTGTTTTATTAATAAGATTCCTAGATAATTTGAAAAATCTTATTATTCATTATTGCAACCTTTATCTGACAACTGCCTTGTTGTATCTTCCATTAGCTTTCAGAACTTGTAGTAAATTCATTCAGATATATGCCTGAAGAATTGCAAATTAACTTTCCCACCCTTTTTATAAAATTTAGTAATTTTCATGTATTAATGAAAATGAAATTTCATTAAATGTCTTAAAGTTTCATAAAATAGGAAGCATTAAGGCTGGTTCACTCTATCAAATTATCTGGTCCATGAATACTATACACAAAAGTCATATTAAGTAGGAAGGTAGCAAGTCTGCAAAGGCTTTCCACTTATTCCTCTGTAAATACCAATGTTCTTTAAAGGCAGAACTAATTTAACAAATACTGAAGAGCAGGTGGGAAACATTTCTGATATCTTAGAAATGCCATTAAAGCATGACAACTCTCTATTATTACTAGACATCTGTTTGAAATTCTAATATAAAGTAATTAATGAAAAAAAAACTTTTCCTAGGTCATTATATATTTATTATATTATTATAAATTTCATCTAATGTTGATATAAGTAGAAGGGAACTGTGGAGCTAATTACTAATCAGGTTTCCAGAATCTCACAGTACAATATTTGAAAACAAATGGAGAGAATTCATGCTTAACAGGCAAAGTAATAACTGTTTTCCTTGGGCCAGAAAAAAGGAACTTGAGAATTGTGAGGTGATGACAAAGTAAATTGCACAAATAAAAACCAACATAAAATGTAAAGTAGGTTGTGTAAACTCTGGAAGACAAAGCATGAGGAAAGAGGCATCTCTGTTGACAAGGAAAGATATTAATTTTGCTGTCAACTGTGATGTTATTGCAACTCAGGGAACAACTGAGGAAGAATGAGTAGATAAAGTATCTAATTCTATCAAGGGTGACTCTCTGCAAGTAATCACAAACTGCAGTAAGGAACAGTCAATCAAAATCATTGCTGTATATGCCTGGAGATTGTTCACACAAAATATAACATTAGTGAATTTGTAACAGGCCAGGCTGCACAAGGTTCATAATAAAAATGACTCAAGTTTGGAACTGGAAGACAGAGGCAGAAAACTTATAACTGGATAAAATAAGTTCAAACAAAACACCTTGAACTTTTTCCAGCAATTTCATATGAATACAATGTGTAGATTCCTCCTGCATGATCAAAAAAGAATGTAAAGGAAAGCTTGATGGGGTCTCACAAAAGAGGTTAGAAGAGAGCTCAAGTACAGTGAAAAAATCTTATAGATGTCAGTTAAACTTAGCATTTAAAAGAGTTCTAGCAAACCTAAAGACAGCTCTGGAACAGCTCTGAGAGACTAAGAAACGCAAATTATCAGCTCCTTCCATCTAGAAATGTTATAAGCTAGTTGCCTTAGCAACAATATTACAAATTGAATGCTGCAAATACTTGAGCAAGAGCTGAGGTTGTAGCCTGGCAACATGCTGCATGTGAGATGCTCCTGACCTCAACCTCAGTGGCACAATGGCCTCAGACAACAACCACATTTCCAAGGTTTAACCTAAATGAACATTTCCATGAAAAAAGCAATCTAACAGATTTCTGAGCAATCACATGACACACTATTAAAATTTATACACAGCAGTGAGTGAAATAAACTTCCAAAACACAGATCTGTGTCCACTGGGGGTCTTCTGCCCCAGCCTTTTCTCTACATGGGATAGTGATGCATACCACAGCACTAAGACAGAATAGAGTGGTTGAGAGAAGTGTAAGGTGATAGCACTTGATTTATGAGCTCTGATGTCAAGTCCTGTGGTCATTACTCTGAACTAAACCAGTACTCAACAGATCCATGCTGATTATACACATATTAAGTAGAGAAGTAACAAAACAAATAACCTTGAATGGCTATAAATATATGTGAGTATGTGTATATGCACAAGTGCAATGGTACAGTGTCATGAGAGAAGTGCTCAGGAGGAAGCAGAGAATTCCATTGCTTCAGGGAAGCATTTCAGTGTTACTGCAAACTTTATACTACTTTATTATGTGTATCCAAATTTATGTCTGCACCTCTGGTTTATGTATAGCCTTTCCTTGACTCCAAAAGCACCAAGGTTACACCCAATGCTGTGAAAACTGAAAAACCTGAGAGGAAAAATCCAAAAGAAAATATTTCATCTTTCATATAGACCCCTGGAACATAAAAAGTCTCCATAAACAAAGACACCCAAACTATATCAATATCTGCTAGAAAATAAAGAAAAAACTCCTGCAATTGCACCAAGGAGCCAGCTCCTGGTCAGTAATGAATCCTGAATTGGTAAGCCATTTCACTAAACTCTAACAAGAGCTATCAAGCCATTGAAAGTTTACTGTACTTGTGATATCTTTATATTATTACAGGTATTCATGAGTTACACTTTTTTCACCTCTGTTGCCGTCTATCTCAGTCCTCTAGCAAGGAGACTTTTGTTGTAAAACCACATCCAGTGCTGGTATGGAAGCTGTGATGGTGTAATATCTTCACCCTTTTAGTTTCCAAAAAGGAAAAAAAATAAAACTTGTCTGCCTGAAAACCTGTTTTAAAGACTGTTACTTTTGTTTTTACATAACAGTAGCATAAAAACTCTTTGAAAGATATCTTAGTCAGAATAACCATGTCAAACTATAGCTGATAAATGTTGAAATCCCCTAAAATTCCTCTGATGTTTTTTTTTTCTAGGAATGACACCCCTGTGCAGTGAAGCAGAGTACATCAGCTGTGTACTCCTTGCACAGAGATCAGAAAACCCATTGACTCTGTAACATCTGCCTACAGATTACAGAAGGCACCATCACTTCTGAAAACTGCTATTTTGAGACTGTAAAAGGTTGTAAGCTATAATTTCCATGTTTAGCATAGTGAGAGGTGATAAAAGTGGCTCGGTAGAATTTATGGAGTTTGTTCTGACAGTCTCTGTGCAATTTCCAATTCACATTATTTTCAATTATTTCCTGCTTCATAAGATAAATTGTACAAATTTATGGGAGCAGACAGAGTACAAAGCTGTCTTTGCTTCAGATCACAAGGTCATGTTCCAAAATTACTTAATGTTACTGCTTCTAGAAGGACCTATCTAGAGTTTGTGTAAGAAGTAAATCTTACTCCAATTTTTCTTCAAAAGAGAAAAATCAGAGATCTTATTTTTACTGAGACTGCCCACGAAAATTCACAGCAAGTAATATTTTATTCTAATAAACTACCATAAATTAGGGATTCTGTGTAAAACTCAGTACTCTAAGACAGGTTTTATTTTCTTTTTCTTAATGCTGTACTTTTGCAAAGAAAATGCAATTTTACAATCTTTTTAGACCAGGTGTTCAATTAAACACAAAAATATTATATAGATAATACTCAAATATGTACCTCTGATGCTTTTTGAAATCAACATCTGCAGATTGGTTGCCTAGGTCTTTACATATACCAATAAATTCTCACTTATTTTAAGCTGACACTTCACTGTTAATCCTGCTTAGGTAAACGATTAAAAAAAAAAAAACAAAAAACAAAAAGCAAAACCCAATTAAACAAAAAAACACACCTTAAAATAATTCCAGTGCTATTTATCCCCATTTTTGTCAGCATAATCATGGATTACTTTATGTTAATTTCCTGTAAAATGTTTACCTCCTACATCCCTGGCATTTAGCTGTCTGAATTCTGCTTAAAAAAGATTCTAGAAGCTGTGCCTGGAAAGCAAAGAAAGATGAAAAGAAATGGTCGTGCTACAAATAGAAAAGTAAGATGAAATAGAGGGTAAGGGATTGAGCTGCCCCTTATTTATGGCAATAGCCACTAGGAACTCACACCCTTAACCTGAAAATTGTGCCATTCCACACCGGAGTGCAGAGGCATGCAAAAACAAAACCCATGGGCTTTATATCTTTTTTTAAAAGCATAAAGATTTCCTATAAGTCATTATTATTTAAATAGTAATCTGAACCATAGAGTCATCACACATACTTTGACACACATCTGAGTCAAGGAATATTCTTTCACCATCCTCATACATGAATCAGTTTCTTCTTAGAGCAGCTTTGGAGAAGCTGAACTTTTTTTGAGTGGAAGGTAACATTTCCATGCCACACACAAAACCAAAGTAATTGGAAAGGTGCCAATTAATTGCATGCAACATCTGCCCTTAATGGTGGTGTACAATGATGTTGATAATAAAGTCTCACTTGCTGAGGCTGAGCACTAATTGACAGCATATTCCTTTGAACTCCATATTACTTGTAATTAGATACAAGTCAAATATTCCTGTTGAAAAACACCTTTTAAAAGTCCTCAAAAGTGACTGTGGATGCTAAGAAAGCTATCTGGAACCAAACAGACTGAAACACAGATTCCATCTCAACTCAAGACTCAGCCCTATCATCAGGTTAATTTAATTTGTGTTGTTTTCTTTACTGCTGACTGGGGAACAGTGAATTTCAAACTGCTCTAATTTGTTTGTATCTCAAAGTAATTTGAAAACAAAATCAAGGGAGATCAACCTAGTCTGCCTGCACTAACTGGATGTTACTTTTGACCAGACTTTTGGTTGCACATAAATTATCAAATAACCTTTTACATTCACACCTCAAACTGTGGATAAATAATTAATGAAGGAGGAAGTAGAAAGAAGTAATTATTTAGAATTTTCAAGTATAGGTCTTATGTCTCCCAAGAAAATTTTCAAACATGAGTGCACAAAAACAAATGCTGATGTTTTCCCTCAATAAACAGTAGAATTTGGTTTCCAAGTTATTGACTCATCAAGGAACTTCTCAAGTTATTCAGGAGGAGGAAAGGGGCTAAAAGGCAGTATGATAATTTTACTTCTCTAGAGAGACTGCAAAAATAAAAATGTACTATATTAGATATTAGAATTTCAACATGGCTACACATATATTCAGTATGCCAAGCCAAATTTACTATGTATTTTGTGAGGAAAATACAAAACTCAAACAAACCCAATTCAAAACTCACATTGTAGTTTGTCTGACTGCCTAAATATTTCTTCCAAAACAATTTTGTCAAAACTTCTGTAATCAATGCACATACTAACTGAAGCATTCAGCATAAGAGTGGCCAAGACATTATTTTCATATTTTTAATTAGAAATTATGAAATGTTAAGGATCAAAACTGGAGAAAATAAATAAAACTTTCTTCCAACATTTGCCTTTGGTACAAAGAAACTCTTTGTTAGTCTTCATTAATCTCAATACCTAGACCTAGCCATTTCAGTTTCCCACTCACCTTCAATTTTTCCAGGACCTATATCACCAGGCTATTTCTATGGAGGAATCTATGCCAAAAAACCTTGCTAAAAGTTAAAATACATTTAGTTAGAATATTTACATCTCCAATTTTTTTTACTTTCATAAAGATTCATCAACCAATTTAATAATCTTAGACTTAAACACAGAGATAAAAAAGGCAGATAAAAAAAAAAAAAGAAAGAAAACTGGCTAGGAAGAAGAATTCCTAAAACCAGTTTTGAGACAATTTTGGACAACATAATTTTATCCAGACTTTTAGGATGAATAGGAACAAAAATACAATGGAAGGAAGTGTATCACATACATAGAATAAATCTATTCAAGGCTGTGAAATGTCAAGAAAGAATCTTCAGAATTTACTGTAAATCCATGAGCTTAGCATATGGTTTTGTGGTTGAATGGAAATACACGCTCAGACACTGCAGTGAAAGTGCAAGGCCATGAGCTATCTGTATTTTGAATAAAAGACATCTTGGCAGCAAAACATGCTGGAGTCTCAGAAATTCCAGTATTAAAGCCAGTCAAGATATAAAAATCCTTTGTCCTTCTTGCTAAGCATCGAGTGTTTTTCTCATAGGGTTTTTTAATGATAAAACTAAGTGTACGAGACAATATGTATCACTGCAATTAGAAACAAAAATTAGACAAAGATAATTAGACAAAAATAGATCATCTTTTAAGAGGACAGTGATGATTATTGGGAAATTAAATTAAAATTTTGAAATCTTTTATCTTCAACGAATTAATGAATAGTGTATGATGATAACTAAGTTAAAATAAGACCTATATTTGTCATTAAAATACCTACTTCTCAATTGCTGTGGTTTAGAAAAATAGGAAGGCAAAAATAAATTTTTTCATTACTGGTTTGATATTAAATTAGCACATCCTCTGCTTTAAAACACAGCTGATATTCAGCAGATTCATTAATTTTATTCAGTCTCAGCATATTAATATTAATTGTTCATGGAATTAAACAAATTATAAATCATTAAATACATGTTCTGTGAAACTTTTACCTACAAGTTAAGGCCTTTCACTGCTATTTTAGTTGACTGCAAAAATTATACTATCCAACATGTTGAAGCAGAGATAATTCCACTTCTAGCTTTTATATAAAAACTGATGATAATTGCAGTAACTAGAGCTCATTACTTCAACATTTTTTGTTTCACTTGCAGTCACCAAAATAAATCTAATCAAACCTTTGCCTAGGGTAATTTCACTATAAACTATAGAATAAAAAAATATATACCTTCTTGCAGACTTGGCTGACCTAAGAAATTATCTATCCAAAAACTCCCAAAAATTTCCACAAAAAATACAAGGAACAATAAAAAGTATTGTTCTAAACTAAAGTAAAACTCATCCTTGGAAAGTAAAGAAGAAAATTCCATTAAAAATCCTTTGTATATTCAAAACTTTGATGGATATGACCCCAAGCAGCAGGATCCAACTTTGAAGTTAGATCCAACGTTGAGGTAGGCCCTGCTGTGAGCAGGAGGTTGGACAGACTGACCTCCAGAGGAAGTTTCCAAACTAAATTATTCTGATTCTAGAGTTGGAAAAAAGTACACAGGGAAAAAAGAAATTAAAAAATTAAAAAAAAAAAAAAAAAAAAAAAAAAAAAGAAGCAGAGCCTAATTGGAAGAGCAAGTGTATCCTAATTAAGCTGTAAGCTGTTGTGTTGTGTCTGTATAAGTTGGACTGTTCTGTTCCCCCTATCATGTAATGGTTCTGCCCTTGTTCTCCCTTCCCTCCTTTATGCTGCCAGTTATCCCAACTCCTCCCCAGTTGCCTTGGAGATCAATGTACCCTTTCTCAAATCCCTCCCCAGTGCCCTGTCTGTCACTCAGTGCTCCCACCCTTCTCTCTAGAACTCTCTAGAAACTTCCAGCTAGAGCATCGACTGATTGGCTCAGGAGCCGGGGCCCCACCCTCAAGTTATCCCCATTGGTGTTCTCCCTAAGTCAATCTTTTGTGTCCCACTCCCCTCTGAAACCCTATTCATCCAAGGACTGACTCCTCCCTTGTTTCACTCCCTCCTTATAAACTGCTGCAACTCCTCCCTCTTTCTCTTTGGTTGTTGGTTCCCCTGGGATCCTCTACACCTGGATTCACCACAGCTGGAGAGCGCTCTCTTCTTATTTCTGCTGACTGTAGCCACAAGCCAAGCCAGGTCCTACCACAAGGCAGTGCTGCTGTCACAGCACAGAGCATTTGCCTCAGGTGCTGTCCCGGCCCACGGAGATGGGGACAGTGCCCCCATACTGCTAGCGGTGCTGGATAGCTAGTGGGGACATCCGAGAAGGACAATCAATCTTTCTTCAGCTGGACCGCTTCAGTAAGCCTTCTACCAGAATATGACATGAATTTGTATTAATTTCAGGAAAAGAGGAAAGAAGTTTACATACCATGGGCTTAAAGAAATTGATGTTAGAAATTAATTTTCAACAATATTTCCTATTCAATATGGATTTCTTAACATCAAGCTTATCGCATTCTGTTATCAAGCTCTTTTCTGCAATGTATGACTGATAAAAATCTTTTGTCCAGGCTAAATAAAGATTGCTGGGTCATGTTTTTATTTTTACTTACAGGCTGAGCGTTTCTGTCAAAATGGTTGACTTAAAATTTTTACACAAGGGAGAAAGAAAGCAAAATCCTGTGAAATAGAAATCACTTTGACATAATGCAAATGGAGAAAACTTAAACTGAGCTCAAACATCCAGCCACTGCTGTTTACGGTACATTCAATCAAAATGCAAGAAAAATTCAATAAAAACTTAAAATGTAGATTAAAAAAAAAAGAATATTTTAAAATTATACAACTTGCAGCAAGTTTACATAATAAAAAAAATCCAAATGCTGTAAAAATATTGTACAGCATGCAAGAATGTCTAATAGAGTGGTTAAATCCTTAATATTACTACATTGGAAATCTTTTACAATTAAGTAATTCAATTTTGGAATTCAACTGCTTTAATCAACATGAAAAAGGCTGGTTACAATAGAAGATACTTATTTCAATTGCAGAGAAAGTTGTTTATCACAAGATAAAGACTGGATGTTCAGGAAATTCTTCTGTGTTTAAAAGAGTCATAAAATTGATGTATTTAATTTTTGTTCTCTTCAGCCATGGTTTGCAAAAAGCCTTTAAATATGACACCAACTGCACTTGAGTTGCAAAAATTCACCAAAACCTGAAATAGTTTGTCACAGTTTTTCTATAAAGAGTATTTATCTTTGTGTGTACCTTGTTCTGCACACAGGAGTTTATTTTGCTCCAGAATCGCACTTACTGCTTTTCCCAAATATTACTGAAATAATAGCAAGTACTTTGCTTTTATTCCATATTATTCATAGAAACTTCTTAGTAGGGATAAGAATGGTGTCTTCTCAATTTTGTGATCTCCTGCTCATGAAGATGCTAGTCAGCATTGTAATGATTATGACTGATGTCCTTTATATAGACAAGACTCCTAATAATAATGATGCAAAGACAGTGCTACAGAGACAATGCTTCCTATTCCAGTTCATCTGACCTTAATACATGGTGAGAGAACCCTTTTTGCTGCTTTAGCTCTCATTGCAGAGTGATAACTACACTGCTTTGTTTTCCTTGTATCCTGAAAAACCTTCATGAAAATCTCAAGTATTACAGCTGGGTTGAATTTAAATTATTTAAACCAACTTAGTTCCTCCTCTTAGAATAGCAGACTCTGGCAAATATCCCCCTTTTGTAGGGGAGAAGCCTTAATTCCCATGTGATCATTTTAGGGTTTTCTACAGTTTCTAATGCATCAGGAACCCTTCCATCTCTGCTGTTGGATGACTCTCCATCCCCTACCTCCATGGAGATGGCAGATCAAAGCACTTCACTTGTACATTGCAAATATTCTTGTGATGCACCCAGGCTTTTCTCTAGTGAGCCTGGTTTATCCATTTCCCCATTCAAAACCCATTTAAAGCTGTTTCATTGAGTCCTGCTAACTTCTGCACAAAGATCCTTTTCCCCATTTGAGACAGGCATACCCATCTGTTGCCAGCAGGCTCAGTGTTGTGTAAACTGACACTTGATCAAAAATCCAAAATTCTACTAGTGACACCTGGCTTGGAGCCAGGTATTGATCTGCTGTTTCTTCCCTCAGTCCCTGTGCCTGAAAGGATAGAGAAAAACATTTCTTGTGCCCCTGATCCCCTTCTTAGTAATCTCAAAGACCTGAAGTGTCTCCTGATTGCCCTTGGACTTTTTGTTGCAGTTTTATCGCTGGCTACCTGAAACATCAATAATGAATAGTAATCCAAGGGCTGCTCCAGGGTAGGAATTGTTCTCCTGTGTATCCCAGCCCTAGAGAGGCAACAGACTTCCCTACAAAGTAGGCAGTGTCTGCATTTTGGACCTTCTCTTCCCCATCAGAATTGAGTTTCCAATGACAAGTACCCCTCTTTCTTCCTTTATGGAAGCAGTTTGGACACAGGATAGACTGACAACCTCGATGTCACCTCCAAGCTAGATGAAGCATTGTCCTGATAATCACTCACCTCCATTTGCAGAGCCTCACAATGATTATGCCAGGGCATCTCAGGAGGTGGGGCAGTCACCAGGGTGCTCTGCTGTGGATTGTGTCAGTACCAGAGCTGCTCACCTTGGTGACTGAATTTTTTTCAATAAAATTCCTATTAGTTTACCACTTGCTGAGTTTCATTTGCAAACCACAAGTTTTTAATGGGAACATGTTTTAGTAGGAATGGCACAGCCACTTGGAATAAAAAAAAAAAAAAATTATCAAAGACACTGAATTCTGTCTCACTTCAAGACGTAGAGGGCTATCCAGAAGTCTTAATATAGTTATTTCAAACTAGTAACAAACCATTCCTTTAATGATGCTCATGAAGTGAACATCTCTCTCCCATCTGTTGCTGCCCTCAGGGGATATTTTGGTGGAAACAGCTCAGATACAGGCCCTGCTTGTAAGAGAAGAGTAAGAAATTGCTGTTACACCTATGAAACATAAAATATTGGCTTGTGGCCTCATGTACCTTCAAAAGCAGTGATTATTGCTTTGATACACAAATATTTTCTGCTTGTTTTCCTTGGGGTGCTTACATCTCAGTGCTTAAAAGTGACATGTGCATATACTCTTCTATGGTTACATGAGAGTGAGAAAAAGCTCTGTAATAAATAATAATCTGTCACATTTATTGTGATTACATTTTGAGGCATGTTATAAGTGAGTTTGTCCGTAGTCTCAGGACTTATTATAGATCAAAACAGCAACATTTGTAATCTCACAGTCACTTTGACAACGTATATGAGGGTTTGTATTCTGTATAGGGATGTTATTTCTCTTCTGGAGGTTGTGCTGGTGAGTATTTACATCTCATAGGTTAATCTAAACAAAGTGTTTTGGGGGAGTATGATCCCTAAACTCATATCAACTCTCTTTTGAGCTTGTGAACATTATCAAGAGTAACAGGGGTTCAGTTTTAAACTTTTCAAATATGAGATGCCAGAGGGTTTTTCAGATCTCAACTACTACATTTGCAGATAGATCACTTTAATGTTATTGTTATCAACTATCATAGCTCTTTAATCAGCACATCAAAATACTCCTAAGACCCAGAGCTACTTCTTCCCATAAGAGTAGCTCACAAGCAGAGATTGGCAGGTGTTTTTCAGATTCCTATGACTGTGTGAGGCCAGGTATGATCTGGTTTCCAAGTCACTCAGTGACACCAGTCTGATTACCTTCCTAAACTTGATATTCAGATTATGTACCAACTGCACACTCTGCTACATGACATCACTGTAGTAGAGAAAAAACATTTCTTTAACTCCAAGCTGACCATCCCTTCTTTATTCGAACCTCACCTAAGTCTTCAGTCTGCAGGTGACATTATATATATTATGTTATATGTGTAATTTATGAACACTTGTTAATATGAAACTATAATTACTTCACATAACTACTCCATAGTAGGTAATTTCCACACACAAAACCCCTCTGTGCATCTCAAAGCTTTATTGCACTGTTTAATATTGTAAACTCAAAAAACCTAAATTTACAAATCCCACAGTCTAAAAAGAGTAAAAAAAAAAAAGTCTTTTGTTAAAAGAATGGCAGGGGCGCATACTCTCAATTTATCTGTTTGATTTTTGTTTAAGGGAAAACTAACATAATAAATCAATATGATAGCATCCAAGGTTAATACTATATTATCTGGCTTGTAAACAGCTAAATTAAATGGGTTGTTTTCAGAAAATACTCAATAGATATCAAGGTTGCAGAAGAAAGCAGCTCTGCAATCTCAGGATTATAGTACACTCTCTAAAATCTACTATAGCCTTACACACTCTGATATTTTTACGAGGTCTCACAATTCAGAATTATGGTGAGTATCCCAAGTACTGTATTTTTCTTAGAATTGTGAGTTAGTATTTCTAACACTTTTTTGTCTTAAAAAAAATTCTGTTCACAATCACTAAGTCATGTCTGAGATAATGGCAGAAAGACCACAAATCTTACTGCACCCACAATCATGCTAAAACCTCCACAAGTGCTAAACACACAGAGAAAATATACAGACTTTATAAAGGTCACAGAAGTGAAAAGAGGAACCCATGCTGATTCCTATTTAAGAGAACTTATTCACATTTTATCTGCTATAGTATCTTTGTAAGGTTTTGAGCACAGTGGCAACTGAGCAGAGCATAAGCTATTGAATATTAATTAACTAGTCACAAGCTGAAAAGTGGGCATTTCTCTTGATGTCAAGTTCTTAAAAAATGGAGTCAGTTTTTCATCAAGCCCACTTAAAAGAGAAAAATAAAAACTCAGTTCCAAATACAGTATCTCAAACCATTATGATGCTGCTAATGAATCTCAACTTTTAACTACAATGGAATAATGTAATTTGTATTGTACTATTCTTTCTAATTTTACATAAGAGATAATAAAAAATAGTATTATTTAAATAAATCTTTACTTTTTGAAAAATCATGTTCCATATCTATTTTTGCATTTCTTTAGTCTTTTTGCTTGAGTGGAATACACTGGACATCTCAAATTCTCAAATGAGAAGTTTAGTCCTTTCAGGTCGAGCTGTTAGTGAATTAGTCTGAAACTTCTGTATTGGCCCACTTTCTACCCATGAGCAGAATTCAGCATGAGAATGCAACAAAATATGACTGCCATTGCTGGTAACTTCCATTTCACCTGAATGTGTTTGAATGGGCCTCAAACAGAGAACATCAAGGGAGGATGACAGCTTGCAGCTGAGAGGGATATGGAAATCACATCTGGAAGGCACATCAGCAGAGTGAAGGGAGAGAAAAAGCTCTTATAAAGGACAAAACAGTTTCATGGATAATAAAATGTTTAAAAAACCATAAATAAATAATTTAGCAAATAGAAACAGTAAAATTTGTATGAACATAGAGCAATTTTGAACATCAGTACAGAAAACCAGTCTTAAGAGAAATGTATGTTTTCTGGAAAACCATTCATGCTGCAGCTGGTATGAGCTCTGAACTAAGCCACTGACAACAACAGAACATATGTCTAAAAAGCTGCCTTCAGTTTGGAAGAGTAGTGGAGGGAGTCATAAGAAGAGGCTTTTATAGAAGATGCACCAGCAGAGGACATGAATTTTAAGTACTTTGTCGACCATGGAACAACCTTCCAGTGTATTCTCTAGATCCCAGCTGATCACTCCAAAGCATTTCTCCATCTTCATTAGCTCTGAAAGCAAAGCTTACTTTCATAGACTTCCCATCAGACTTAGTTAGGGGCTACCTTGGGTGCTGTGACACTGACTTACGGCGTTAATTTCCTCTCTGTGGATCAGTTTCTCACACAACACACCTTCCCTCAACTCCTCTCCCTCTCCCATTTTCCCAGTCTCTTCATTATGCTGGTTAGAGATTACTTCACATCTTCTTGCCACAATCTGCTGAGCTATCAACTCAGATTTCCTACATCTGAGGCAGTCAATTTACAGTTCCTCCCTAAATCCCAGTGCCAGTCTACCACAACAGTATTTCATCTGGCATCCCAATCCTTCTCCTTCTTTTGTTACTGCACCTTCTGGTCCACCTCCAGTTTTTTTACTAACAGGAACAAACAGTTATTTTTAAAGATGAGGTTGGATTCACCATAACCACAGAAAAGATAAATGCACTCACTGACAGTTTGCAGCAGTAGAGAGCTGTTATCACAAGCAAACAGCTACTGAAAAAGAGAAAAAAAAAAAAAAAAACAACAACAAGGAAAAAAGAGCAACAACAAAACAAAACAAAACAAAAATTCTTTTGTACCTGGAAAAAAATGTTTTTGCCACTACAGTTTTTGCAAAGCCATTCTCTACTATTTCAGGTGCTAAAACAGTAAAAACTTTAACTATCTGGAGGAACATCCTGTTCTTAGATTTCCATAACTATCAGTTCCATAAGAATAAGTGATATGGTTTTTCTGGGTATGGAGTCCTTTTGTCCATTTTTCAACACTGCACTACAGACACAACTTTCCTGCGTTTTTTTTTTTTTTGGCCAATTTTCCATTCCCCTTATCATTTTCTGTCCTCATAAACAAGCTGTTGGTTAGCTATGTGAGGCAGTCCAGACAGATGACTGTTTGTGCAAGCATTTTAATGATGGTTACAAGTAGCAAGCAGTGTCGAGCTGCCACCAAATTAGCTGAGCTCCTAACTCTGCCCTATTTTCATTTTGAACCCCATGCAGAAACCAGCTACATTCCCATCCTTCACACTGCACCTGACAAAGACCACAACCTGCCTTTCTCTCTCTTATCCCTATACCAGAGAGGGTACAGAAGTTTTAGTTCTCAGTTGGGAACCTGCTCCTTTTTCATAAGACTCTCAATACAAGTTGCATTTCAATAGGAAACATCAACAAAAGCTTTGTAGTTCCCTGCATCCAATTGCTCACGTATGGCGAAGCAGGATGTGCAAAGGACATGTCGAGATAGCTCCCTGCCAACCATCATTATTATAGAGAATACAAAAATACAAATTATCTAAAAGGAATACATTGAAAATAATCTGAGAACTTTACTGCTCACTGCCTAGTGAATATTTGGCAACATTCATACCTACTTTCAGGTATGTCCACTTCACTGAATTTTACTTCCTCAAATCTCAGTAAAGCACCATGGTGTCCACTGGAACAGGAAAAGCCAGGAAATCTGGCAGTGGCCAGACCATGCAATAAAGACAGAGGCAATTTTATATCTGTCAAAGCAGCTACTGCAGGAAGCTTGCCAATGAACTACATGGGAAAAAAAAAGGGAAAAACGGTTTTCCTCAGATCATTAGTTAGATTGTGTTTTGGCCAGCTGAAAGAGAAAATCTGCTGCTATGGATCTCTCAACTGTTTTCACCTTTTTTCATAATTTCCTAACTAGAGAGCATATTAGCTCTTTACAGATAAACTTTGAATAATTTGGAAATGGATTCTGTAGCTATGGGATAAGGGGTTGCAATTAAAAGCTAAGCAAGCTCAGCTGAAGCTCAAATTTCAAAACATAAAGATTTCATAAAACTGAAACACAGACATCAGGTCAGCTGAACCCTTAGGGTTTATGTTCTAGTCTTCTATCTTTTTCTTCTAATTGCCAGGCAGTCAACTCCTAAAAATTAGATAAATTCAAAGCAAAAGTGTGAGTTTACTGAATCCCTGGTAGATCTTAATCCAATGTGCTTTGGTTGATACAAAACTAATCTTTCAAATCCTGAAGCACTTCAAGGTATAGTTAAATACATTTAAATAATACAAGAAATGCTTCACAGGTACTAAAAGCAAAGCAACAAATCTAAGGAAAAACAACTGGCATCAATTCTTTAGCCTAAACAGAAGCAGAAAAAAAAAGAGCAATATGCTTTCTCATCCTGTTGAAATGGTTGTGCATCACCTTAACTACAATGTACAATGGGATAGAGAAGGAGTCCTGAAGTGTGCTCTACAATTTTGTTTAAAATGCTCCACAAAAAACAAAAACAAAAAACAAAACAAAACAAAAAACCAACAAACCCAGAAAAACCAAAAATCAACTCAAACCAAATACCCAAACTCATTTGCATTGTGCTATGTTCACTGCAATATTAAAAGTACAGAGAGAGACCAATTACACAGATCAGAATGACAAACTTTCTGCTTGTATTTCCAGCACTCCTTGGATTTGGTGCATAAGGACACACTTTCCCTTTCCCCTTCAGCCTCTACCAACTCCAGGCACCCTGATACGGTGAATTTATTTTAAGAATGAGTTACAGTAAGAAGAAGAATACTATAAAGCTGCACAGAAACACTATGCACCCATTGGTGCTGTGGTTTTGGTCTTTTTCAAGGGGGAAAGTACGTATTTTACTAATAGAAAATCTTCCATATCTTGTAATGCCTCAGTATCCCATGTGTTATTACACCATATATGGTTAACATTACAACATAGATGGTTAATCTTAGATAAAAACCTCATTAGTACTATATATAGAGAGAAATGGTCATTTTTTAAAGATTTTTTTGACATTTTACATCTTAACCCATTTTTAACTGCCTTTAACTACAGCTTATCATTTTTTCCCTATCTTTGACATCTGAGGTGGAGAATGTGAGGGGTTTTATAGTTTTATTTGTTTGGGTTTTTACAGTATAGGACTTCCTTTGAGCAGGGCAAAATGAAAGGGTAATTATTTCACCAAACAGCTCTGCTGGTCTTGAGAAAAATCTGGCATGTGTTAAAAAGTGTCTGGAAAACTGCTCTGCTGTTTCAGTGATCTGGAGCAGGGAGATTAGGCAGGAGGGAGTTGCACACCTTTGTAAAGCAGATGTGCCTTTTCACATACCTATGGAAATTGTTCAAATTTCCAAAACAGAAGTTCAAAATTACAAATTTGAAAGGCTTATCACATTTTTAAGACAAGACAAAGACTAACAGCTAAACTTCTCAAAACCTCATTAACACCCTACCATCCACCAACATAAAGAAACTAATTGCTTGTTGGCCCAAGACTCCATAAGCTTAAAAAGGCTTTTCTTGGCATTTTGTGTCCTTCCTGGCAGCTCTGAGCCAGACTAGAACCAGGTGGAAAGCTGTGAGCAGAAAGTGTGCTTCCCACCCATCTTTCAGCACCCAGGCCAAGCTGAGAAGGACATTCTATTTCAACTGGGCAAGTAGACAAAGACAGCAGGGAAATGAGATGTGATTGGGAACATGGTGAAACTCAAAATTTGGAACAAAAGAAAAAAAACTGACTGTTACTTCAGAGAGAACAGAAAAGAGTCAGTAGACCAGAGAGTCTTTAGAATATGGGACTGAACTGCTGACGGGTACAGACAATCAGAGATCATTCCAGTATCTTCAGTCTCATGTGACTTTTCTGCCTAACTGCTGCAAGTCTGCTTTCCCTCACACACAGAGTCCCACTTTCTTCTTCCCACTTTCAAATGAGGAGACTTTAGTAAGATTTGTCAAGCTTTAGTGCTCCTCCTTGTGTTATTTTTTCTCCACTCTGCACTCAGAGAAGAATATCTACTGCTGCAAGCTGTCAGAGCAGTCATGCATCATGATACAACCCTAAACTGCATTCATTTTTTTACCTCATGCCATTTCCCCAATCAGTGAACAGAATAGATCTCTTGGCATCCAGCTGAACACAAAACTCAGGTTACACAGCAAAACTGTTTTCCATAGTGCCCTTGCCTGAACTGTTGCTGAGTGGAAACCATGTGGCAAATGTGAAATGAAACAATAATTCTACAGATAGTGCTACCATGAGGGTTTGGCTTCAATCTCTTCACTTCCTGTGCATTATATCATTTAAACCAGGCCCCTGAGGATTACTACTATATGCTCTTGATCTTCTGGGTACTGAATTTGAAAAAGTGTTGAAAACCCATTGCTTCTGTTAGAATCAAAGAGGATTTCTGTCTGGAACAGATAAAGTGCTGTGTCATAAAAAATCCTCTGAACTATCAGGCACAATGCATGACAGCCATAGAACCCAGAATCAGCAAACACATTTTGTGTTTGCTTTTTAGTACTTCAGCTTCTCACCTGAAATACTATTTGCACAATGAAAACTGGGGACTGGAAAGATGATGACTAATAATATTTGGGAACTACTTAACTAAAAAGTGGTAAAACCAATAGAAAATGCCAAAGGAAATAAAAAATTTTGTCATCAGAGCATGCTTTGATTAGGATGCAGTAAATAAAGCCTATGGCTACACACAGAACAGTGAGAATGAAAATGATGAAGGCAGCAATCATCAAGTAAGCATTATTCCCCCATGCATGGAATGAACTTTGACTCCAAGGGGGAAAAAAAACCCAGTAAGTGATTCTCTAATTAACAACTGTGCCATTGTGCATAAGCATAGGGAAGACAAAATTGACATTATATAAGCAGCTCCGATTCTTAAATTCCACAAATTTTAAGCCCTTTACTTCTCTACTTTAACAGAACTTTTGAGCTTTTCAGATATAATTTAGAAACATACACATGAAAACAGTCCCCAAAAATAAAACAGACAATAATAAAATCAGAAATTAAAAAAACAGTTTAATCCTGTGACACAGTTTGTGCAAATGTTACATCTAAGAAAACAAAATTCTTTTTTATTATAAACAATACAAGCGATAAACTAGTATTATAGCAATGAAATGTAGGAGATGTAGAAAGATGAGTTTCTTATTTGTGTTTTGGTGGTATGGGTGTTTGAACTTCCTAAGCAAAGAGCAGTAAATTGGACTTTCAGCACTGCAAATTCTGTAACTCTCTATAGTGAACTGGAATCTGAAATAATAAAAATGCACAGGAGCAGGGATATTAAATTACAGGAATATCTTTCTCTATTAAAACTGTATGTTTAAAATATTAAAGTACATTTATTTAAATAAGGGTGCCTGTCACTCTCTAGAATCAAGGTTTTTGGTCTTTCTAAGGACTTTAAGAATCAGTGTTTGTACACAAAAAAATATTTTCATATAAACAGGCAAAAGAGAGACCTGTTATTTTAATATTAGTTGGTTCTTCGCATCACAAAGGTAATTAATATAATTCTGCGGGTATGGTAAACTAAAGAGTTTTTTCCTTTATGTGAAAAGACTAATTAACTTTATTTTTTATATTTACTTACCTTTATGTAACATCTTAGCATATTACAGAAACACAGTAACATTCATATAAAGTAACTGAAATACATTGTTACCTAAAGCTTCAGATTAAAGATGAGGCAGTTCTCTAAATCTACATATCAAACCAGTTTCAGGTTCTGTAGAATTTTACTCAAAACCTTGTGTTTGTAGAGCCATTAGGGCCTTGCTCACTGCAGCTTGTTTACATAAGGTTCATTAAATTGTTTAAGAAGTTACTCTATAGCTTGTTCTGCAGAGTTTATGGTCTTTACATCAGATGATGCTCATTTATATAATGCTGTTAGTTCTACATATTGAAAATTCATTACATAAAATTTTCTATAGTCATTATGGTCAGCTCATGAAGCTTTTTTTTTCTGCATTATGATTTCTCCTTTGGATCTTTTCCAATAGTAACTGCAAGTAAAGCATCTGTATTTGATTACTAACACATAGATCATTGTTATTCACATAAAGTTAGTCAACAAAATGAGCATCTTAGAATAACATGCCAGGCTTAGAATAACATGCCTCCCAGGCTGAATGCTTTATTCCACTATTAGCTTCAGCCTAACTTTTCTTAGTTTAATCTTAGGAGTGTTTATTGAGTGGCAGAGGTGAGGCGCTGTGCAAAACAATAAAAAAATGGCATCATGATAAAGCCTCACTGTTTCCCAGCACACAATCCACAGATATTCAGCTCTTGGTACAAACAATTCCTCTTGTGTTTTTAGAGCTGAGAGTCTGCACTGGAACTTGCACACAGGTCACTTCCTCTAAAAGTACTGTGTAAAACTCTTAGAGACAAGAAACACAATGCCCTAATAACAGAGTACTGTACTTGTTTGCCTCAATGTAATTGATGGAGGAAGACTCAGAACTCTCCTTAAAAGTAGCCACAACATCCTGATGATGTCTTGCTTTAATGGTATCTTGCTGGCCAGAGTGATAGAACCTTGCTTCAAACATTGCAAGAATCACAAGAGTCAGCCTTGTGAAGTGAAACAGGTAAGAGTCCTCTCATCTCTTTAATTACGTGACAATTACATACTACTTCTCCCCAAAATAGACATGTTGATATTAACTGATTCCAAAATCTGGCCTTTGTCAAATATTAGAATTTATTCAGAACTGCAAAATTCCATTTTTCAAGCTTGAACAAATGCATTAAATTACTAAGCTATTTTAAAAATCTTTTATAATCATTCTGTGCTAGATTAGCAGACAAGTAACAGCATTACTACATTTGTTATTAGGAAAGACATGAAGAGACAGGAAAGAAAATTGTGTACTCATAGCAGCTATGTCAATCTCATCCATTTGCTTAATGCATAATGCTTATGACAATACCAGTTTTCTTTGCTATTCAAATGGAACAACCTAAATATTAGGTTGAGACACCAGAGAAGCAGCTTATTAGGAAATGACAGTTCTGGAGAAGAAGGCTACTTACAAATAAAAAAAAAGAAAAGAAAAGAAAAAAGATTTGTCAGAAGCAATAAATTAAACAAACAATCCTTCCCTTCAAAGAAACTATGCAACTGCAAGCACCACTACAAACATTTTTAAAAGACTTTTCAAAAGAGCAGTTTCATTGTCTGTCAGATCAAGACAGAGATTCCTAAACACTTCCTAAATGTATGATTGTCTTAGGTTCAAGCTAACCAGCATTTCCTCAATATATCCTCCTTTCAATTCCATGGTGATGTACTTGTGTGCAATCACTGATTCCAAAGCTCCTGCCCTTTGGGCTGTTAATGACATTTGGGGATCTCCATGAATTGGTCATCATGGAACTACGAGGAACATCAACAACAAAAATCCCCGAGTCTGGAATCCTTTACACCTTACATTATTTGAAAATTTAAACCAATTTTTAACTAAAATGGACAGGTTTTAATTACAGTAAACATTCATGACTTGACCATGCCATCTTGCTGTTTAAACAGAACATATTTTAGTCCATTTTGAAAATTGCTTAGTGAGATCATAAAAATATTAGCAATCTAATTATTTTCAAATATAAGGGATACTATTAATAATCTAAACAGCTGCAATGTCAGTGAATTTAATTAACAGTTAAAAAGATGAACAACAGGGAGCAAGGCAACATGCTGTTTCTAAAGATGTGCAAAATGAGAGTATCCTCTCCTTGTACCTGGAATATTGATGACCCAAATTTGCTCTAGCTCCCTGCACAGGCACAAGCCTATTTCAAATTACTGAAAGAATACAAAGAAATTTTCATGTACTTTCTCTTCCTAACCAATTCAGAAGGCAGAAGCCAGTAATTGTTCTTACCCTCCTGAGCCTACCCAAGCCCAGCTGACAGCCTGCCCTTCCAGAAGTTTCTCAGGATGAATGAGAAAAGCCAGAGCAGACCTGGGGAAGCAAACTGTGCCATGAGCCTCCTCGAAGGAAAGAAACTTGGCTTAGATTTCCCCAGTCAAGATCTGAAAGTTATCTTTCACTGCACTAATGCAAGAAAACACCAAGTGTTTACAAAGGTTTTTACTGTAAGACACAGTGGTTACTGATTTTATTTTTCATGAACAATCAGCATTGAGACTTACTTCTACCCAATCTCCTGAGCATTTTGATTAAAGGCATGTATACACTATAGAAAAATAACTAAGTTTATAGATTTTTCAGGGGTTGTTCTTCCTGGAAAAAAATCAGTAGAACAGTTATTCAAGCTGAATCTTGAAGGTCTACCAAAAATACCTCTCCCCCTTTGCCCCTTCATCTTGACAAATTTTTTTATCTCTTTTCTTCTTTCTAAGACCATAAGATGTAAAAAGCCATTTTAGCCATTTTGTTTTCTAGAAACTGAGACCAGGAAAAATAGATCCTGCTTTACTTTTTAGAAGAAGGGGGGGAAAAGCCCAAACAAATGCTGACATTTGCCATCTGTATAACACTGCTAAAACTTTCTTCCTACCATGTTTAAGAACCTGTGGAAAATTGGAATCAAAAGTTTCTGCTGAAGAGCTCAGTTTTCTGCAGTGGGCAAACAGAAAGCACCATATTTGCTTTTATTCTGTACCTTAGAAATCCTAAGCCTACCTGCCAAGTTTCATGGTTTTAAGCAAAGCACGTTTTTCACGCGGTTCAGAATGCTCAGTCCCCCAGCGACGTCATTATTACTTATTGCTTTTATGTGCCCCAGCCTTCTTGAAATCACAGCCAGTTTGGACAGTCTGCTCTGCATTCCCTGTGTTCTGATGATGCTGGGAACAGATGAATGGGAGGCACCCCTGGCTGTTAGAGCTGCCTACCAACGTAAGTAAACACTGTAGGGGCCTGATGATTATTTAGTACTGACAGTTTTGTTTTGGAGAGAAATGTGCTCCAGAAAATTAAGGAAAAAAAAAAAAAAGATATTTTCAGGACATATCCCAGGTAACTTCTGCATGAAATTTTTCTCATAACAAGAACTTTCTGTTCTTTCTCTTCTTTTTTGATTATTACTCACCTTAAACAGTTTAGGTTAATGTATCAGGCAGCACAGACCTACAGGCTACTCAATTGTTAGGTATCCTGATGGGAAAACCTAAGTTCTGCACAGTGTATTTTAAAACCCAGGGCTGGCAATCGACAAAAAGAAAAAGCAGTTTGAAATTCTTGACTTTTATTTAACTGAGGCCCTTGACTTGGTAAATCACCAATTAATATTAACTTTGTTAGCCTGAAACTGATTTAGGTTGACTGCAGTACATTGCTTCTTTGGCTCCTTCTCTGGTCAATGCAAGCAGTTATTTCTAATGGTGTTAAAGCTCAGATGAAAATGTTAAATAGAAGAGTCAATTGCAAGGTCATTACTTCTTTTTCAAAGTAATGAAAACAAAGTACTTTATGCAATATACAATTATAGGTTAATGACACAGCTCTCCAGAGTGGCTCTAGGGCCTTGTTCAATTTAAAATACTGATTTAAACAATTCTAAAGTAACATTAAATGTAAATAAAAAAATGTTAGTCCCAGTTTAAATGTTATATCAAAGATACATGTGATTAAAGAAAAAAATCAATAGGTAACGCTTTTAATGCAAACATTTCAGTGAGAAAGTGTTCTAAGCCAGTATGAAAACAACACTCACTAAAACCAGCTATTACAAAGGCAGAGTGAGAATCAATCTCATAAAACAGCATTTGCCTACTCATTTACCTTGGAATTTCTGCAGAATGAAATAACATTACCATAAGACAAACCCCAACAAACTGGGAGATTTTGCTGGTAGTTTCTTTACAATTATATGTTGAAGTGCTGTATGAAAATAACCCATAACCATACTGGTTTCACAAAGCAATTTTTTTTTTTCTCACACTCTATGACTCATTTCCATCACAAAGAACTACACTAGGTTCTCTATCCAGTATCTCCTACAACAAGAGAAAAGATGGCAGGATATATTTCATGGTGATTTTGATTGTCATGCAATTAAAAATTAAAAACAATTTCTTTCATGTTGGTACATTTGCATTTTTTAGACAGAAAAATACCCCAAACAATCATTAAAAATTAAAATACCAAAGTACCAATTTTCTGAGTAGCAGCAAGCTATAGACAATAAAAAGACAAAAATAATAGATAGATATTTACATTGTTGAAATTCACACCCCTCAAACTCTGCCTGGAGTTCTAAATTAAAATAGGAAAACAAGAAAATGAAAGAACGGGATTCAGGTCTCTCTTGGACAAGACAAAGTTTTTCTGCACAAGTATTTTTTCATCAGAATCAGGAACAAGCTCTGACCTGAGCATTTCATGCAGCATATTTAGAAAAAAAAATAATGTAAGAGCCAAGAAAAAAGATTTTTTATGTACAACATGTTCTTTAAGTCTACCTTAAGACTCTGAAACTTATGGATAAGAACAGGAAGCACACTGGTCAGGAACAGTATCACAGACCTTTTTTACTGACATTCAGCAATGTCTCTGGACATGTGCTTCAGAAGGATCCTGTCAGGATACAGAAGATTCTGGAAATTGCTCAAAACCAAACCAAAGAGCAGTGGAGAATTAATCCATTTCATGCCCCCATTCTGTGCCCCCTCTGCACAGCCCCACCACAGATGGACAGTCTCTGCTCAGAGAGGATTTACTAGCTGAAGGACTTAAAAGAGAAACCTCTGACAGAGAAAGGTACAAAATCCCACAGAAGAAAACCTGCTGGAGGCAGGCTGGAATGGCCAGGGATGGTCAGAACTGGTCAAGTCCAGCTGTCACTGTCACCCATGCTCAGGGGAAGACAGAAACTGAGTCACTTTGAGGAGTCACCTCTGGGAGCCACTGGGGAGGACCCTTTCTCACCTAAATGTGTCTGCCAGGCCAGAATCTTTGGGGCCTTTCCAGTGGTGCTTCTGCTTGGCCAAATGAATCTTGTGTGCTAAGCAATACACAACTTTTTAATGTGTTAAAACCTGTGTATATTCTGCTTTGCAGAGTCCCAGTGGGAGATGCTTGAACAAAAAAAAGTGTGGCCTCTGCCCACTGTCTTCTGTAGAGAAACAACTCATCCCAAGCAAAATCTCCCCCTGGAGATGCCCTCCTAAACATACCCCCAAATGCACTTTCACTTGCAGAAGTCATCCTGAGATCATGGCAGTAAAACTGAACTTAGGCAAGACACTAATCTGAAGCAAAAATGCTGAAACAGGAGATCTGTTAGCAAAAAGTATGGTCAGTGACAAACTGGGCAGCTGCCCATCCCCATGGGACTAAAACCAAGGGAGTTGTGTCTGTCAGAGCTTACACAGAGTCCTGTTGGATGACACAGCAGGAGAACATCTGGTTGACTGAAGGATGCACGTGCCATGGGGAAATACTGTTTACAAATGATGAGAGATTAGCCTGCAAGACAAATGGCTGTGATAGAGGCAAAATAGTTGTACTTGTCACTGGAAGCCATTAGCTGTAAAATGTAACATTACTTCTATCCACATATTTCATCCATTAATAACAAAGTAGATGTCATCAGGTTTCTGAGTGACAACATTGATTTTTAGTCAAAACTGTAACACAGTTAAGCCTTTACATCTGGGAAGAATGTGATTTTTTACTTTAAGTTATTACACAACTTCTACAGTTTCTTCATGGCCACTTTTCTAGTCTCTTTGGTGTCTATTAGAAACCAGGGTTACACCTCCATTCCCCTCCACCAAGCACCTTCTTATGACAGAAAAACGTGGAGGAAATGGGTTAGAAGCACACTAGAATGTAAAGCCTCTTTTCTAGCCTCCCATGGGTTTGGGTTGTTTTGTTTTGTTGATTGGTTGTTTCTTGTGTTGTCTTTTTTTTTTTTTTTGTGGGGTTTTTTTGTTGTTTTTTTTCTTTAATGCAAATATCAAGGTGGTCTCTGGAAGCATAAAAACTACTGGAAAACTGCAATTCAGGAGGATGAGAATGAAGACAACATTAATCAATAGACAGAAAACCAGGAACTTTTAAAAGTAATGACAAATTTACTCCTTAATATATACACAGTAAGTATGACTGAAGCATTGGAAGCCCCAGGTCTAGCCCATATCTTTCACCACTGACAAGAAAAATGCACTCTGAAAGATAATCAGAATTTTGAACAGAGATATACCTATTTTTGACACATTCCTGTCAGAACAGATAAACAGTAAATACCAAACACTTAGGTTTCTGCAGTAGAATAATGAAACAATCTCTGCTGCAAAAACCATAGTACCTAATTTGCTAAAAGAACTTGAAAACATTCAAATTATTCTCTCTTACTGGAGTGCTGCTATAGAGAGTTAAAACAGACTGATACATAATGGTTTTATTTACTTTTTCTTTTGATGTAGGAAGTTACTTAGTTTTTGCAAAGTAACTTACTTTTCACAGCAGTATTCCATGCTGCTGTTCTATATATCTGTCCTTTCCCTTTCAAATAGCTAACCAAAACAGTCAGTTTGGACAAGGCTTATTTAGGATGTCCTTTCCTCACTTAGGTCAATTCTCTGAAGAAAATGTGTAAGAATTTGGTTCCCAAGACAACAGATTTCTGAAGATGTAAAAAAACCAAAAAGGCATCATTCACCACGCACCCGCTTCATTTTTCATATGTACCAAGAACTCCTGAGAGAAGGCCAAGAGGAAACCCCCCACTAATTCTGTGTTGGGGGCACCCTAATGCATGCTGAGCTGGCAGAACACTCCTGCCACACTGGAAAGCTGCCAGGGAAGCACCCTCTGGCCAAACACAAAAGTACACCCCAGCCCTGTGTTCAAGCACACACAGAACCACAGAATCACACTGAATAAACTGAGCTGGAAGGGACCTCCAAGGATCACCAAGTCCAGCTCCTGGCCCTGCACAGCACCATCCCCAAGTGTCACACCATGTGCCTGACAGCATTGTCCAAACACTTCTTGAGCTCTGCCGGGCTGCTGCTGTGAGCACTGCCCTGGGAGCCTGTTCCAGGCCCAGCCACCCTCTGGGGGAATAAACAACCTTTTCCATATACCCAACCTAATCCCCCCAGACACAACTTCAGGCCATTCCCTTGGGTCCTGTCACTGTCACCACAGAGCAGAGATCAGTGCCTGCCCCTCCTCTTCCTCTCATGAGGAAGCTGTGACTGCAGTGAGGTCTCCCCTCAGTCTCCTCCAGGATGAACAAACCAAGTGCCCTCAGCCTTCCTCACATGGCTTCCCCTCCAGACCCTTCACCATCTTTGTTGCCCTCTTTTCAATGCCCTCTAATAACTGAATCTTTTTTATATTTTAAAGCCCAAAAGTGCAGAGCAAAGAGCAAAGCAGAGTGGGACAATCCCCTCCTTGCCTGGCTGGCAATGCTGGGCCTGATGCCCCCAGGACCAGGACAAACTTGGCCCTCCTGGCTGCCAGGGCCACTTCAGGGCTTTGCTTACAGTACATGACCTGCTTTAAAATGCTAGCCCTGTAACTGTCTCTCCAGAGAAAATAATCTTACTTATGCCTCACAAAAAAACCTAACAAATGTGTGTTTTATCTGAAACCTGGCATCTCATCTATCACTGTCAGTCCATGTCAGAAAACACGATTTCCATGTTATGCCTGCACGCATGTCCCAGGAAAGTTTGGCAAATTATTTTGGGCCTTTTGCCATCTCCTTTTAACTAAATATGTAAAGGAAAGCACAGAAATCTTAGTATAAGATAAGTATAAGAAAGCACTGAATATAAACAGTAAGTCATATAGCATGTTGGAACAAACACAGCTTTACAGAATATTTTTAGAGACAGATTCAAGGCTACAAGGGCGTTACAAGGAGAAAATGATTGCCACAAATCCTAAAATCCTAAAAATAGGAGGGAAGTGCCTAGCCATGTATTTGCAGCCTGGTTTTATTCACAGTAACTGAACAGCATCTATATATATAAATTAACAGTATCTATAATCCTTCCTGTTGAGAATCAACACTGATATCATTGATACTTACACAAAACACTGCTCCCCCTTTCTATCCTGGCCTTGCCTATCTTGCTCGTGTGTCCTGGCTCAGCTTCCCTCCCACCAGAAATGCCACAGCCTATTGGGAGGGGCTGGTACAGCCCTCCAAGACAGTCCAGGATGATTATTTTCCACCATTCTCTCCCACTTTATGACAGGGACACAGGCCCACAGCCATTCCTCAAGAGGCCCCGAGAGCAGCTGCAACCACTGTGCCAACCCCACTGTCCCTTCCTCACACAGAACACAGCTGCCAAGGTGTCAGAGATCAGGAGAACATCTTTACACTGACTACTCTTAGAGAGGGATCAATACAGGTTCCAGTGACAGCCTTACTTGCATGTGTGGGGCAATGTTGCCTTGTCTTTGTTTTGTGATACCAGCTGCATACATATTATGATCCATTCCACACTCTATGTTCAGTTATTCCTAGTTAATTGTGGTATTTTACCTTAGTTTCTATTCAATCTATTTTGTTTCTGGTCATTGCTTCAACTGGGAAAAATGTATTTCCTTTAAAATCTTATCCTCCATTCCAAATTGTTTGTTGCCACAATCTCCATAAACTTGGTGTCATTTAATATTGTTATTCTCTATTTCCACTGTTCAAAAGGCTGAGGAAACTAATGGAAAAAATCATAAAATACTCATTCAGTACATCCTTTCTAGCCCAACTCTGCCACTCAAATGGGCTTATTCTTGCTTCACCTAGCCTATCTTTTCATAGATTAGTGAGAAGAATATTGGTTGAGACAAATTCAAGCAGGATACTAAGGTCAATATTTATAACACCTACTGCAAGTCATATAACTCATATGAGTTATATGAATATTAGTGACTCATACCCAATTCAAAATTATCATTTGTATTACCATAGTGCTTAAGAATCAATCTTGAACCAGAAGCCCACTAGGATAGGCACTGGATAAACATAAAAATCCACCAGGGGATTGCTGACCTATAGAGCTCACTACCTGAGTACTAATAAAGCAAGAACAGTGCACAAAGATGCAATAGAGCAAAAGGTGGAAATAAGATGAGCAACAGCATACCCCAAAGCTTGGGAATGCATACCTGAAAAGAATTATGCTAGAAGAAAAAAAACAAGCAAATACCAAATTCCAAACACTGGAAGATGTTCTTAAGAAATAATTTAATGTATGGCAGACAAGTAGATTTGAAAAAAATACATGCATAGCTTTTCTGGTGTAAGAGGCAAAACAGATAGAGAACATAAATTTATTAAATTGCTAGTAAAACCACTTTATAAGAGGTTCACTCTGTTTCACTCTTATTATTTAGAGGCCAGAAAGGGCAGTGAGAAGGTGAAAAGGACCTTGCAAGCTAAGACCTGCATTTACATTGTATCTGATGCAGCTAGGAAGAGGAGTCACTAAAAATGTACACAGAGCCTTCAAATAATTAAGAAACATCTAATTTTGCACGAGACTAGACTGTTCTTCCATTTATTATTCTTTTTGAAGTGCTTCACATCATTTCTCACTACTTCATTCTTTTATTCTGATCATATGTCATGCTTTGTTCTAATTATGATGCTGTTGGGACCCAAATATTGATTGCTTCTGTAACTATCCTCTGAGCATGACAGCTAATTTCACATTCCAATCCCATGTTCCTCAAAAAAAGAAAAAAAGAAAAAAAAAAAAAAGTCAGAACAAAACACATCTGTTAAGGTTCTCTAGGGGTCTCAATCCCCACTGTTCCCCTGCAAGGTCTGGAGGCATAAGTGATGCCTCAGTCACCACTGAAGTTCTGTCCTAGGAAAACTGGGGTTAAGTCAATTTGAAATCTTTTATAAACTGGATACTAAAAAGTCAGACACAATATTAAACCACATTTTTATATTACATTTATCACCAAGACTTCTCAGCTTCTCCAGTATTTCAACCAGGGTTTAGAGACACACATATTTTCATATGTAATGTATATGCCAAGAAATTTTCTAGCTCCTTTTTCTGTTTTAGAAGGTATTTCTGTGCAGTCAAGACCACTTAAGCTTTCCTCTTTTGTGTCAGTTCCTGAATACTTTCAAATACAATTCTTCACATCTTTATGATGAGCATCTAAATTGTTTTCTTATAGCCTGAAGAGAAATTAAGTTCAGCAACTACTGTTATTTCATAGGGAAACTCAGAATACCTCATCAATAAGTTTCACAATGAACAGCAGGTCTCAATGCACAGGCTCATCATAGGCAAAAGTCACTGTCAATATAACTGAGAAACATTTGCACATGTGAGAGAGGATATAACCTGAGAGATCTAATTAAAGGGAAACATATAAATAAATATTGTAATACACTTTAAAATTCTAAACCATATTCTGCCTTTTATTGCCTGCAAAGACCTCTTACAAAGCAAGTACACTTGCAGGACCAGTATTAAATCAAGTTATATCAGGCTATTGTCTTCTTGGCATTTCCCTTTTTCTCCTAAAAATTTTTCCTTTGACTCCTTTCAGTAGCTGGAGTTATTTAATATATTTATGAATATTTAAACTAAAATAAGATAACAAAATCTGACTTTTTCTATGTTGGAACTACTTTTCATCAGGTATCAGATTCCAAATTTATCTTTACCATACTATAGCTCACATTATAAAGTTATATGAAGCAACTACTTGAAACAATGACCCACTATATTTTAAGATTCATGAGCTGCTTTGTACCTTGAAGTATATCAAGCATCTTAAAAGTGTTTGGAACAGAATATGTCAACCTAAAAGCAAATTGTAGCATCACAAAATACTAAATCATCCTCTTTTTTTTCCAAAATGTGAACTGTGCTATAATCATCAGAATTTATTGATTCTACAAAGGGGAGAAAAGTTATTTAACATTATTATGGGAGAAGCTAGTAAGTAGAGAGACTACTTTTCAGAGATTTCCACTCATTTTGAGAGGTTTATATATAATCCATATATATATATATACACACACACATATATATTTCTATGTATCTATATCAATAGATACATAGGTAGATATGTCTCCCATGCATCAGTTACAGAGCAAACCATCTATGCAATACATCCTTTCTCTTCCTATATTTTTAAAGTGTGTTTTCAGATTATGATATAGATTTTAAAATGGCACAAAATTTCATATCTGCTTATTGTTAAAATCTCAGTTGCTTTCACAAATTGTCCCACTATCACCTGTATATAAGAGATGTAACAAATGACAGTTTTTCATTTAGATGAGGCGTGTGATGCCAATGGAAGTATTAACATTTATGGAACATTTTTATAGAGAAAAGAATGTTAAATTACACTGCTCATGCATTCCGTCTGTTTATAATTAAAGGCAAATTCATGGATGCACAAGATCATATTCTGCCACCAGTGTATTCATCAGCAATGCAAACATTTAGTTAATTACATAATAATGCATTCTTCACTGGCAGTTAGTAGCAGAAGAGAAGATTCCTACTTTAATTTCCTTATATTGCCATAATTACCATAACCTTTCAGAATAACCAATTCCCTCTAAAATATTACATTCATCTAACTCCTCTGTTCCTCTGTATGGAAATCTGAGGAAGACCAGCTTGCTCATTTGTGCCTACCTGGGCAATGTCACACACCCAGGGCTGGGTACTATGCATTTGTTCCACACAGACATGAAACCCGTGTCCAAAATCATAACCAAAGGTCAGTGCTGGTTGTGTTTGGCTCTGTCTGTGCAACTAGAAAATGGTATTACAGCCAGCCAATGCCACATTCCAGGAGTGCAGCTTTGGGCACAGTTGGGTTGAGCCATATGGTGCCTCATGACTCGATTGCACATGAAGAACTACACAGCTTTGATTTCCGTCTTTACTACAACCAACCCAAGCTCAGAGGTTTCTTAATTGTGCCCCACTGATCAATTCATCAAAGCCCACACTTGGAGACAGCAGAGTTGTGTTTGCAACTCAGGTAGGAAGCAGACATGTTGTTAGAAAGGAAAATACATACACACAGGCTCATCATAATTTGTCTAAATGTTCAGCAGGGGAGACCTGTGTACCTGTATTTCACACCAAGACAGGCTTACTTCTCCTTATCACATTCTGTGCTCTCAAATTCTTCTTTCAGGAATCAAACAAACAAAAAAAATAAAGCCCCTACTAAAGAAAAATTCTCAAGAAAAATTACAGATTGCTGTAAATATGACCCTTTCAGTGACCAACATTACTTTATGCTGGTACACCTCAAATACGTGCAGTCTACAGAGAGAAAGGGAAAAAAAAAAGTGTCAGGAAATTTAATTGCCAACAGGATAATTCTCCAGGAGTAGGAGACAACTAGCAAGCTAAAAATAGGTAAATGATAAGTGGGCCTAAGTGACCTAGGTAATTTGAAGAGGAAATTGCAGCTAAGTAAAAGGGGGTAGAAAGCTATTAAATGTTTTTCTTCTTTTGAGGTTAAGGAATAGCATAAACAGAATGCATTTTTTTCTATTAAGCCATTTTGCTCATAGTTTTATAAAACTGGGAAACATAAGATTTAAAAGATATTTGTAATCTGCTTGACCTTCTACACATATGTTTATTGCCAATCCACAAACTGAATATCTCTTCAATCAACTATAAAAACCATAATACTAAAAATAAAATTGTTTAACACTAGTTTCCTCCCTTTGGCTAATGGGAAAAACTAACTGAATAGCTTTGTGTGGTATAGAAGGTCATAATATAGCTTAGGGCTCTGAAGTGTAGAAGTTTTTCAAGTGTATTTCCATTATTTTGTGAGGTGTTAATAAAAAGCATCTACTGTAACAACAAACAAAATGTAACAGTCACAGTTTCTTGTAGTTAACCTTTTTTTTTTTCTATCACATTCAACATAGGATTTTTATGTGAAAATGAGAAAATTAATTTCAAAAAGGCAACTTCACCATCCCAGATTCTCAAGGAGAACAGGAGAACAGCTTGGTGCATTTTCATGCAGAAAGTAATTTCTGCTTTTATGGTCTAACTTTACTCCCTACAAGCACTTTTTTTTTTTTCTTTTCCCTTTTCCCTCCACTGATTGATTTTTATGACGCTTTTGAGCATATTTAGTCAAGTTTATACAATTTATCCATCTTCCATTTCTCTGAAGGAGACAATGGGTTTCATCCATATTTGGGTTGGTTATCAAAGAGTGGGGGGATTGCCAGAAACAAGGTGGCATGCAAATGGCTTTGGGGTTGGGCCAGTTGAAGGAGATAAATCACCACACACCAGTTGCTGGCCCAGCCACTTGGTAGCTGGGCATTTTGTAGAGATAAATGTATCTGTCCTCTGGGCTCTCCTCCCTCCTAACACACTGAATTCCCTCACAGCCCAAAAGTGTGCCGGGTGGGTGTGTTCATTCCTCTGTCACAGATGGAGCCTCAACACAGCCTCCAGCTTTTGGATTACTATTTCTGTGCCTATGAGGGCCATTTTTATTTTATGCTAAATGTGGTGCCATTAATATCTCACTATGGGAAGTGATTGTCATTTCCTGGAAAAAAATATTCTTGAATATTCTAATGCATAATTAGCATGAAATAATTATGAGAGAGTAAAATAAGAATTACTATTCTGGGCAAACCAAGGGCTCTTCTAGGTTCATACAACTCTGATAGTGGCCTGTTCTCCTTAAGAAAAGAGTATAAGGATAGCACAAGTGTAAAATGGCACAGTGCTTCTGAATAATGCCCTAATCTCCATGAAATTATGGTTAGAAATTTCCCAAGAAACCTTCTGTTCCTCAATGTTCAGAAAATTCAGGATGGGCTTAGATTTCTTGCTGATGTGATCCAAATTCAAAAATAAAAGAAAACATTTTCTAAACTTCACGGAGACATATCTGAGAGTCACTGTAAACAGCTCTGTGTGGTGAAGTCTCATTCAGGGCATATAAATGCTCAAAGGAAGAAGTAATATAAGCTTCCCCTATTAAAGTGCCTTTTCTTTATGCAAACTAATATTAAATCTCAAATGTCATTCAATCATCTTGCCATTCAGTATAATGAAATCCCTCTTCAAGCTTTTGGTTGTTTCTATCTGACCTGAATGATTCTGAGCCATCAGTAGTTTTGCCACATCCCTTTACCCGATAATCATCAGCTCAATAGAAATTTGCATTCAACCCCACTGCTAGCTTCCCTCTGTTGTGTAAAATGACCTCATTTCTGTCCTTTTGTTTCTTTTCTTACAGCAGCTTTGTGAAACATAAGATCTTTTTAATTTTGTCTTTTTGAAAGAAAAAAAATGTTTATAGATACACACTTTTTTTTGTGTTTCAGTCATACTTATGTATTCACAGAGATTCTTTTGAAGAAGCAATGCAATTATGAGGCATGACTTTGAAAACTATATTGACTCTTCTCCATTATATCAGATGGATCCACATGTCTAGTAATTTGAACCATTTCTGGCAGAAAGAGAAATAGACAAAGTAGTTTAAAGTATTACCAATATTAGCATCCTCCTCTGGATACAAGGTTGAAATCAGAGTACAAAGCAATTGATGGCTTAAAGTTTATAGTTAAGTCTCTTCTGAACCATTGCTTACTGCAATATTATTTCTATTATAAGAGGTGACTTCTAGTGCCACTGAAATCAAGAGAGATGCTCAGAATCACACTGTGTGAAGAAAGATATTAATGCAGAGGGCTTCCTAAGTTCCCTGGTAGGGAAGCAAGCAAAACACAAAAAAAAAAATTGTTTAACTAATAAGCCATTGCCTAAATTTCCATGAATGCCCTTGTGGAGAGCATGCACAGCCTTCCCTTTCCACTTCTACTTTGCCCCAGACAATTTACAAACCAGAACTTGGTGGCAAGGGACAAAACAAAAACCACCCTTGGCTTTTAAGGTGATCTGTTTATTTCAGAAACACACTGTCTGGTGAAAACCAATGACAACTTGACCAAAAAAAAGATGAAAGAGGAAATATTTGATTGAGAGACCCATGGCATCCCTAGACTAGAGATCATCACAATTAAGACTAGATGTGGCAGGTCATTTGGAGAGGAGATCATGGATGGAGACAGCCTCCAAAGTGAAATATTACTATGCAGAGCCCAGTTTGGCTTGGCAAGACCTTGGGATCACCAATTCTCCAAACACCACCCACACCAGCACCCTCATCCCATTCCCTTGGGCCCCATGAGAGACCCTGAACCCCTGACTGCTCACGGTCCCTGGTGGCTGAACATGCTGTGGGGATCTGTGGTAGCAGGTCAGCACATGAACGTGCCAGTGTGATTTGTGTTTCCATGACTATGAAGGCAGTCATCATATTAGGCAAGATGAATGTTTTGTATGATTAAGACATTACTAGTAAGATATATGACAAAAACCGGAATATTGTTCAATATGATTAAAGGATAGTGTAACTCCAGATGGCTTTTATTAGTTATTATCCAATTAATCAGTCAGCTTCTCTGCAAAGTAGTTAAAGGTGCAGCATTTTATTGGCCTGCAACACACACCCTTTACAACCTGATCATCTAGCAGCCAGCTATCATCTAGATCACTAACTTATTTAGTGCTTGTGACCTAGGGAAAAATGCTTCACTGATTGCTTTAATTGCAACTTTCTAGAGATGTTTTTTCCTGTTTTCCAGGTTTTCATATAATTCTCACTTCATAAGCATATTCTTCAGTTTTAACTGCTGCTAGGAGATGCATCACTTAAACTTCACTCTTTTAATATGGTGTACTGGAGTAAATATACATATGGTACACTATAGGATATAATATAGTATAATCTCTTAATATAGTATACTAAACTAATATCTGACATTTTCTGTATCAAAAATAGTGTGGCCAGCAAGACCAGGGCAGTGATGGCCCCTCTGTACTTGACACTGGTGAGGCCACTTCTCAAGTGCCATGTCCCGTTCTGGGCCCCTCACTACAAGAAAGACATTGAGGTATTGGAGCCCAGAGAAGGGTAACAGAGCTGAGGAAGGGTCTGGGGGAGTTGTGCATGTTCATCCTGGAGAAAAGACCTTATTGCTTTCTGAAACTTTTTTCACTGAACGAGTTGTCAAGCATTGTAACAAGGAAGTGTTGCCCAAGGAAGTGGTGGAGTCACCATCCCTGGAAATCTTCAGGAAATGACTGGATGTGGCACTAAGTACTATAGTCTAGGTGACATGGTGGTGTAAAAAAGACCAAAAGTTGGGCTTTTTCAGCCTTAGTGATTCTATGATATCTTTCACAGAAATAGGTGACAACACAAACACTAAATTATCCTGAGTGAATAACTGAATAACCAGTACAGACTGCACACACCAACTCAAACGCTGGCTTATTTAAGTAGAAATTAAAAGATCAAAAAATGTCAAAAGAAACACATACTGGGTTCTTTCTCATAGGCAAAAATACAAGAAGGAACTGTTTGGATGCTGCTTAACTATCCAAAAGCATGAGATGAGATGGTAAACAGCATATTTGATAACCTTATGTAAAGAGGTTGTGGTTCACCTTGATAGGTGCGTTGCCTTCTTCTTTTGAGTTCCTTCCTCATCTTCTTTTCAGCATAGCTCCTGTTTCTGACCTTAAATATCATCATTTGAATTCAATTTGTCTTGATTTGTTCTATGAGGACACCACTTTTGAATGCATTTTGAATGCATATTGGTCAGAATTATAGAAGACCTTGCTGTCTACTAGCCCTGTGTATGGCCCATAGCTGAATCAAGACTTGCCTTTCCTCCCTCTGTGCACTCTGACCAGTTGCCTTAAGAATGGCTCCCTTTAAGTTTTATATCTTTTGCAAACACAGCATTTAAACATTCTGTGAGAAGGTGACTGAGATTTTTCAGCGCATTTTGCCTGAACTTCCTCAGTACTTTAGTCATTGCTATGAGGGTGGCAAGATAACCTTTCATCTTTCTAAGTAGGGATTTTTAATGTTTCATGCAGTAATGGAATACAATCCTGTAATGGAACCCTGTTTCTACCTGTGGTGATAAACTGTGTTGCTTACACCTGATTGCATTAGATGTCTCATGCCTGAGTTCCTTCTACAAAATGCCAAATGGGCCTTTAGATGATTTTTTTCCCTCAAAGAAAATCAAATCTTGACTTAAAATGCCAATTTTCATATGATTGTTGACCACAGAGAAAAGGAAAAAAGACAACACATTTGAAAATTGTCATAATATATTTTTTTCAGTTCAGGACTCAGTTATTAGAAAAATATGCAGAACATTCGTAGCTTCTTTCATGCACAGACACAGCCTCATAGATTGTTTCATCCTGCGGCCAAAGAATAGGCCAAAAAATAAATTAAAAAAAGAGAACAGTCTCATTTAATATGTTTTTAGAACTGTGTCTTGGTCAATACTTACAGCTTTCAATAGAATTCCAAGTGGAATTACAACTTATTACAATTAATTATTACTATTCTCATGGAGTCATGTCAGGTTTTGCTTGTTGGGGTTTTATTTTAATGTAAAGGATATTATTGTTACCAATAGTTTAGGATATAGAGTAAGACACACACATATATGTATATTTTATATGAACTTATTTTTATATATGTTTAAAACTGTACCAGACTGAACAGAAGAAATTGCTTGTTTCATCCTTTTCCGATAAAATCATAGTTTCAATAGAACCAACATCAAGTACTTGGGCATACAAAAAGCATCCTGTTTTTAAATCAGCAATATATGCTCACACTAATATTGGCAGGATTTAAATGTGATGGGCTTAAACTGGCAAATCAATCAAACACACTGTGAAAAGCAAATAGAAGAGAAAAATGGCTATCCTGTGCAATAACACCTGTCATGTACATCATTGAAAAAAGTGGAAGTACAGCAAAGTCATTGATATGAGCATCAATATTTAATAAGACTGGGATACAAAAACATGGGAAAAATAAGATGTACCAGAGCAGGGAAAAAAAGGATTTTTAAAAAATAACTTTAATAATAATAAAGCTGCTTTAATAGTTCTCTAAGCAAAAACCAAATAGGGTGTCTATGTCAATTTTGCCACTGCTGTTGATTAATAACTGCAGCTATCATGTACGGGGTGACAGTTCAAAACTCCCAAACGTAAGGTCAGAGAAACAGTGGAGGAAAGCAGCAATAAAAATAACAGATATTCTTGAAGTGTTGGTCCAGAAACATTCCTAAAATCTGATGGAGCCACTTCCTATGTAAAAGGCAAATATGAAATGTCCTATGTAATTACAGTTATTTGCAATCACTTAAAAATAAGATTATTGTTTCTTAGTAAGATCATCTTTCATAATGTTACTTCTTCATGGCAAGTAGGACCTAAAATATAGGCAATGGTTTAAAGAAATTAACATCAATAGAAGTTGCATTTGATTAAGGTGTAATATCACATCCATCAGCAGACCCTTTGAAGGAACTGAAAATCTTTGTACACAATAAGGATACCTCAAAGCATAATTTAAAAAGTAATACACAAAAATACAACTACTTACTGGACTGGGGTGGGTCATCTCAGCATCACCAAAACTGATACATCAATACCCCAAAATGCAATCTGTAACACTGATGTGGTCTGCCCAAAACTAAATACTTTGTGGTTTGAAGAGTTTTCTTAGTTTTGGGTTGCCTGGCAGTTTTATTACCCCTAAGGCATACTTTTAAAAAATGTTTTATGCATTTAAACACATGGGAGGAATTGCCAAACCTCCTGATGCCAAAGACAGACTATAAAAAAGGATATATGTGTGAGAGGCACAAATTGCACCCACTGTCTCAGGCAGAGGGGGCTTAGGGAGGGTATGGAGCAGGGAAGGGCAGGAGCCCTCTGGAGGTCCTACCCCAGGGGTGCAGGTGAGGAACTGGGCTGGTGACAAGTTTCTCCCTTGCTTTCAGCTTCACTGACTAACAGGATGTGGCACTGACGCAAGGACAGATGCTGGATCTGTTTATGTGATGCAGAAAGATCAGAGCAGAGAGATCCACCAGTCCTAAATGTACAAGCTTGCACCTGCTCTTCTACTCTCTTCATTGATCCTGAGAGATGTGATTAATCTTTTTCAGATAGGGAGAATGGTCAATATTATTTGCTTGAACATCACTACGTTTCCATAACATTCAGACAAATGTGGACAATAGCTCAAAATTTTTTTTCTCCTGGTTTTATTTTTGAACTTCCAAAGTATAATGTGAATCCACTGAAGTCTTATTTGTCTGCATGAAGAGTTTTGCTTTGGAGATTCTGAAGATGATTAGATGTAATAGTAATGAATTCTGAGCACGGAAATGATGATGTCTAATGCCAGCAACAATCATGCAAATTTGTAAATGTTTACAAATTCACAAGCTGACATATGCACCACTGAGACCAATATTGTAGTGCTATATTTAGCTTGTTCCTATTCCTCTCTCAAGATACAGATACAATAATAACTTCAAGTGAAAAATTTTATTTAGATTAATGTATTTTACCTAAACTGCAACAAAAAAGGATGACAGTTTGAATAGAAATCTAGGAGATGCAAGGCCAAATGGGAGGAGGAAAAGGTGAAAGGTCTCAATAGACATAACTTGATTATTTTTTCCCTTAGTAAAACATATTACAAATGAAAGTCTAGTGCCCTCTATTGCCAGCAGCGGTGATTACTTTGCTCACTTGGCACATCTGACACATTTCAGGGAAGCGCTTGTAATTCTACAAGGGTCCATAAAAACAGGAACGCAAAGCCAAAAAATTTTAACATAATAAAAATGCATGTATTTTAGTCCCCCTAATTTGACTAATTCATTCAGAAATTTCAGATTTCATTATACAATACTGCATCATCTTAGAAGTCTTTAAAAAGTAGTCTGTATTCACTCAGACATTTCTAATGGTGAAAGTGTTTTGTCATGCAGATGCTCGTTGTTTCAGATAATACACGTGCACAGGTGTTAGAAGGGGAGTCATTTTTGTGGAAAACATTTCAAGCCTTAAAATTTTATTTGGAAAAGTAACATAACCTTTGCACCTGCAAAAAACGAAAAGACACTGAGAATATCTTCACAAACTTCTGTGGCCCTACTGCAGCAGTGACAGATTTAATTCTCTCTGATTAATGGGGATTTCCTCCAAGGGCTGCTGCACTCAGGGGCAGGATGTCTGTGGCACCAGAGCTAGGGAATGGGATTGGAGATGGGCATAGTTCTGCTGGAGAAAGAGCCCATTTTCCCCATGGAGAAGCTGCTCCTGAACTGTAGCTGGTTTTGAATTTATGCCCACTAAGGCAAAGCAGAGGAAACATGTCAGGGCTTGTACAGTCATGGGAGCAGACAGAAGCCAGCCTCACTTGCAAGAAAAAGGTCTTTTGAGATACACAGCCAGCAGCCTCCGCTCCACCAAAAGATTTGCAGATAATGAGGTGGAAGGGGAAGTTTCACTTATCATCAAAGTGAAAATTAATCTGCTCTCCAAAAGATGTCTTGTTAAACTGCAATCATTTAGACATTTTCTGGGGAAAATAAAAGCCTGCAACAGGCAAAGTTGTAAAGTCTCCTGGTAATGCGAGAATGTTCTGGAGGAGAAATTTTAGAAAATCACTTCCCTTCAGGTACACAGAAAAAAATCTTCACTGTCTGAACATTAATTTAAATAATAGCTTAAAATGCAACCACAACCAATATAGAGATATTTTGATTTGCTTTTTTGTTAATGTTGAACATCCATCTTTGTGACTTTGAAGCCAAAGCCAAACCTATTTTTCTCCTTTCTACTTTTTAGTAAAAGGGTTCTTTTCTCTACCAACAATTTGCAAAGCATCTCCAGCTGTGTGACAGCCACAGTAGGTCACGAGGCTTGGGCTTCTGATGTTACCAAGAACCAGAAAAAAAGCAAAATCCTCCCTCTTAAACACTACTTTGATTTTGTCATGGTGCATTGTGACACCCCACACCTGCTGGCGCTCCTTGCTCTCACGGGAAGTGGTAGCAGAAAAATCCATCTCCAGTGCTCAGGCCCCTACACTGGGCAAAATTAAATATTTATAAATAATAAACGGATCATTTAGGGAGATACTTTCTAGGTATTTTGCCACTAATAAGCTAAAATTGATTTTTAAACAAATTATAAAAAGTCAATAAGTTAGTAAAACTGAAAGCTTGCATGAAGTTGCTATGTGCAAAATTCAATGCATGAGGATTTTTTCTGTCTTTAAACTGTGCCTGTTTCTGTTCTTAGTAGTGTTCTGTTCATGAGAAATTATTTGGTCATATTAAAAAACCTATAAAAATATATTAATAGTTTAAGTAGTATAGTATAAGTTCCAGAATGAAATTCTAAGTAAAAGAAATAGCAATATTGCCATTGATAATATCTTAAAAAGTACAATGAAAATAATTTTTAGTACGTTTTTGTTCCAAAGGAAATTTAATTGAAGCATAATTAATATTTAAATAACAATTTGATGTTTTACTGCATCATAAGAAAATATGCAGAATATAGAACAGTAATGGGCTATGATATAGATATAGATCAATGTAAATCATTCTGAGTATGTGTATTGCCTGATACTTCCTTATGTATTCTGGAGATATCCAAAAAAATAAAAAATGTCTTAACACTTAGCAATGCAAATGTGTTTTCTACACCAGGTTTAAACACCATTTGGTTTCAAAAGCTTTTTCTTTAATGATACAAAGTGGAAATGATGGGCCTTTGGTGTGTCCTTGAAAGATGTATTATAAAAAGGTTATTGGCACAAGAAAGTCTGGGATTTTAAAACAGGATGTGTCCCAAGGGGAGTGTTGATCACACAGAGCTGCAACTCAAAATTTAGAACTATTAAATTTCCATGAGAGCTCTGGTTATTTGCCATGCTGCAGCAAATAATTGGGCTCCCACATTAGGAAGCTGTTCTTTCTCATCACTTTTACTGTAGCACTTAGAAACGGCTGGCAACAGACATCAAACAGAGTAATTAGGTACTTAGGATGAATAAGTATCAATCATGGTCTCTAACCAACAACAAATAATACCAACAAATAATTTTTTTCAGATTTATCACAAATTATACAATTTTAAGCCTAACAGGTTTTCTGAGAGTTTTCTTTCAAAAGAAAAAAAAAAATCTGAGGCTGCTCACAAGGTATTTTTCATGTTTAATTTATGAACTGAGCTAACATCTACCATACTAATTTTTAATGTGTGAACTTTAAAGAACTGATAGAGGTTTTAGGACAGATACAATTTCAAAATTTTACAAACAGTCCATCTTTTGTTTGCCCTGAAATCAATGTTCTTATATGTGATACCTGATCCTCCTTTGCATGTATCTCCAAATTAGTGCTTCTTAGATGAACAGACCACAAGTTTCTTTCTGGTGAAATTCAGCAGAACTCTAATAATCTAATGACGACCTAGAGCTCAGCAAATTTGCATTTGTCTTGTTTTTCCAACAGGCTTTTGTGCAGTCACTAAGTTTTCTGTAAATGGCTAAAGCACCACAGCTATCCAAACAAACTGCTCTGAACTTCTCTACAATGACACCAAGTTTTGTTCTGCAAAGCCAGCACTGATGTAACCTCTGGAACTCAATTCTAAACCTGAAATTCTACAGCACCAGCACACCCTACTGATAGCTTGTATCACCTGGAACAACTAGGGATCTTTTCTGGTCTCATAGACATGCATATGCAACTACTGTTCTGATTTCAGAAAATACAATATACCAGCAGACAGCAGTGCAGCTTGAGCACACTGATCAGAATCTCAGAGTATAGGATCTAATTCTAATTTTCCTACCAGTCATCCACTCATCTAAGCAGCTGTCTTTATTTGACATATAGGTTAGCTGTCAAGAAAGCAGTTTGGAGAGAGCTAATATTGAACATTTTAATCTGTGTTTTTGTGATTTGTTGCCAAACTCCAACCCTCCCTTCAGCTCCTCTACTTGGCTATTAATTCTTGTCCAGAAATATTGCTAAAGACAGATTATTCACAGGGGTAAAAACATTTTCATGGAAGCAGACTCTTTAAAAAGTTGACAAATGAGACTATTCTTGTCTCATTTGACTCTTCTTCTCCACATAACTTCACCCAGTTACTCCCATCCCAGAGTCTGCACAGAAATCACTTTTCTGTGAGTCGCTTTAAAAATTTATTTTAATTTGAAGTCATTGTGAGTGATAGCATGGAAAACTGAGCAAGGGTGTAAGCAAATGCAGCACTGCAAATTTCTCAATTGGATGTCAGACTTATGGCAGTGCTGTCTCTCTGGACCTCAGCTGTTTGACACAATTCCTCAGAAGACCAGCAAACCGTGCGAGTGTGTCAGTCACTCCTGCTGGCTGATGTGCAGAAGGCACTTCATCTACAACAACAAGAGACCACTAAAGAGTCTTGAATAATGTGTATTTCAGCTTGTCCATGAGCTCAAGAAGGTGAAAAGAGCTGAGACCATCACCACACCTGCCATGATATAAGCCACATACAAACCCTGAGTAATCAAGTTGTTTTAACTGCTTTGCAGTTCAACTAAACCTGTAAGCAATGCCCTCTTGTGTGGTCCCTTTATCCCTGCATATAACACTTGACTGAACAATTTAGTTGCTATTCTAAACAATTTCATTAGTAAGAGGTGCATTTAATTTTGCTGACTCTAATTTACTAGCCACATATATTTTAAATGAAACTGTCAACCTTACTTTCTTTGGCATAGTTTGCATCATTATTGTATTTCTTCACATGATCACACAAGAATGGAATCTAATTCCACAGTCACCATACAAAGAACTGTATCATAATCTGCCCATAAAAAGGTGCCATTTTTCACAACTTAAATTGTCCTCAAAAAGGAGATCTTTGTTTTCCATAAAGCTAAGTAATGCAACATTTGGTATCCTATTCATCTATTTTCATATTCTGATTCTTCGATAGCAAAAGAAAATCAAAGCATGAGGTAATCGTAAAAAATTATCCACTTTTTTCCTCCCCAAACCTAATGTGCTTTATTTTCTGCCACTTGTTCCTACCCAGTTAGAGATTAATCATTACAGTGTTTACCCAAAAAAATACACTGTCATATATTATGTCTTCCTTGACTCTGTAGTGGAACTTTCTATTCGTTTGCAGCAGAAATGTGGAAAACTTACTTAAACCTCTGAATTTGCAGGTGATTTTATTAACATCTGTTATTTGCTATCATAGATTAAAACACTGAAAGCTCCTTCAAAAACTATTCTGAAACCCACTTATAGGTTAAGCTTTGATTTCAAGCTACCCATAAGGGTATACCCTAAAGTTCAAGCTGCCAAAGTTTACCATTATTAGCTCATGTTCTCCTCTGCACTAGCAAGATGCATCTACTGCTGACAGTAAAATTGTCAGCAATTTGAGACACTCCATAATTAGGGAACAAAAAATTGTCCATATTTCTTTAGTCAAAGACATTTACTCTTTTCTTTTTAGGGTTGGGAGTTGCTTTTTTTTTATTTTTTACCTTTTTTTTTCTGGAATTTAGCATTTTCCTTATAGAATCAGTTTGCATACACAAGTTCTTTCCTGTATGCAAGTAAAGAGTATTCCCACCTTCAGTAGCACTTTTTGTTTTGAAGCCTATTATGCAATGAATGAAACAAAATGTGAAGCAACATAAAATCATTTATAATGGGGTACAGGCACTGTTAAGGTAATTGTTGTGCCTGTTCCCAAGTCTCAGCTGAGAGCTGTCACGCTTGCAGGACTGTGACAGATTTGCATTCTCCCAAAACACGCAGTTCAGCATTTCAGTTATACCAAATTTTAAAAGTTTGTATCTGAGAAAAAACTGACATACCCAGGACCAGACATATCTCTAGTGGGAGCTCTAATTACAGTTCTATTATTAAAAACTAGGTTATAATACTTTCCTTTAATATCATTTTAATATCATTATGTGCACCCTGCAGAACTTCATTATTTTATAAATAAACTTCATCTGAGGTCAAAAAAACCCCTTCTTTCTGAATAAAATGATATTAAATTATTATGTTCCACATTTAAAAAAAATGCTTTAAGCTTTAACTTATTTCATGCCTTTTAGATGGTAAACCAAGAAGGTTCACTCAAGAAAGTCACGCCCCATGTCTATGACTGCAAAGGGGAAAAGAGAGGTCTCTTGGATTACCTTCTCCCATTTCTCTTATACTTTAATGTACTATTTTATCTCACAAACACTGAAAGCCAACTTTTGGCCCTTCCTACTGAAACTTTGATTTTCTTATAGATGAGTCAAATACTGTAATTTTCAAGACCCAGATTTTCTGCATAATCCAGTTTCTGGCTAGCAAAAGAAGTAAGAATTAGAGAGAAACCTGTCCTTTTGAACAACTGTAGGAGAGACCTGCAAAATTTATTTTCCCCACTGTTTTGATTTAGAGCACCCTACCCAACTTGCTAAAAAAAGCCTGAAGAGAGACACAGCCCCACCCATAGCAATTAAAATATTAGTGACATTTCTGCTACCTTTTCCTAGATACCTTTTCACAGACTTGGTAACATTCCAGAGGTTTTACGTTCCGCACATCTCAGACAGAAAACTGTCAAGATTGTGTGGCTGAAAGTTTGTTATGGATTTCATGGTAGGGATTTGACTCCACAGCTAAGAGGTATCAGGCTTCACTGCTAAACTTGAGGCATCTGAGTGAAGCAGCTCCACATGATCCAACTGAAATGTCACTGTGGGCATGGCCAGAGGAAGGACAACTCTCTTCCCCCACAGGTAAAAATTATATGTGGGTTCTCAAGTTATGCTGATGGCACATAAATTAGAAAATTGTTTTTTGCAATTCTTTACAGCTTCTCACATTTAAAAGCATTATTTGTATTTACATCACAAGTTATGTGAAACAAATTGCAAATCTGAGTGTTTTGAAAGCTCAGTGTAAGAATAAATGCACTGAGACACAAGTGCTCTAGATACTGACTTTTGGGAGAGTAATGCAGCTCTTTGGGGAGAAATACACTATACATCCAACAAAAATGAAGATTTAGAATATTTAGAAGTGGGTTTTATTTTGACTATATAAAAATGGGGGGTTTTGCATATGGAAGGTAGTGGATGAGAGAGAATTATCTAACATAATTTCATTTAACCCTAAATATTTTACAGTTAATTAGTGACCTGGATTTCACTTTTCACAAATAAGAGAAATGAATTATGTCATACACTTCTCTGTCTTAATTCTAACCCTGTAGGCTAATCTACTCGAGACAGCACCCCTAGAACTACATAGGATTGAATGAAAAGCAATTCTGCAATGAAAGTAATTCATTTAGCACTTTTACAAAGCTAACAATGATGAGAAATCACTAACAAGGAGTAGCCTGCTAACTGAAATCGATTCCACAGCTAGAAACAGAGATGGATTTGAACCACTGCAAACAATTCAGGAGAAGAGGGATAAACTAGTTTTTACATGGAAATCCACCTTCTTGTATTGAAGGCCACCTCTCTGAGCTGTTAGAAGAGGGAGAAACACTGTCCTGGGACTATACAGCAAGACCTCCTGTGTTTCTGTCCTAAAAACCTCAGAAAGAAGTAATTTCTTCAACATTTAAAGAGCAATTGTTTTTTGACAGCTGAAATAAGAACACCCTGTCCAAAAAACCCAGGTCATGCTTCAGGCAATTAAAAACTCGAATCATAATGCTTAGGTTTTTCCCAGAGCCCAAACGAAATAGAGAGAGATTAATACTTTTACAAATATATGTTTACAAATGCATTTTCACATGCAACTAAAAATAATGTTATAAAACTCAAGTAAAAAGTACCTAAACACCATTAAACTACACTTAATAAAATTAGAATTGGAGGAAAGGCCTCTAGATCTTTGAGATGAATGAGTCAAACCTAATATTAAAAGCATGTGTTGATAGATATTTTCCAAGCCTTTCATAATTCTTGTTATTCTTCTGCAGACTTGGTCCAAGTTTCCTCAGTAATTGCAGCTTTGCAATTCCACAAAACAATCATTTCTGAGAAAACAATGCTCTAGGAGTATTACATTTTCTTTAGATATAGAAGCAAAACAGTTACTCTTCATTTTCCGCAACCATTTCTGTGACCATAAAAAGGCCTAACAGGTAATACATTTCAAATTAGGCTATATCAGATGATGGTTGCTGTGGCTACTTATTCATACATGGAAAAGCAAGATTACAAAGTATTCGAGCTAAAATCTCACTGTTGCCAAGAAAAATAAAATAATTACATCTTTCACCCTCTATGAAGCACTTCCATTATCACAAAGATATTAAAGTTGCCTTTTTTTCTGCAATAGTACCATGTTGTGGATTCATTTTGTTTGTGATTCAACACAGCTCCCAGAGCTTTCATTTCCTTCATTATTACCAGCCCAGCTATCCCCCCGTTCTGTATGCAGATGTTTTACTGCTGTCCTAAACATAATACTCCAGAGCTGTCTTGTAATTCATCATTCTTCAATACAGTATTTCATCCTGATCCAGTCCTTCAAATTGCTGGACATCACTGCTGTAAAGATGCCGAGCACAAATGGGTGCTGTCTAAATCATTTGAATCAGTATTAGAAAATGCTCTAGACCACAGAAAAAGCCTATGGGACTCACTGATGGACTAAACCAGTGCTAGGCAGGTTTTCAACATTATGGTGGTTGTATTCAGATTATCCTATTCCCTTTTTTTAATGAGTAGAATCAGATGGGACACAATCAAAAACCAGACATCACAGCTACTATTTCATTGTTGTCTATTGCCTAGTAAAATGACAAATGATAGGACTGATTTGTTTTATTATTACTGGCAAATAAATTTGAGTCATTATCCTCCAGGAATTAAAAAAAAAAGTTTCAGCAAATTAATAGCTCATGCAGAATTTTTCCTGAGTATTAAAGATAAAATCATTATACACTGCCAGAAGAGCATGCTTTAAATAAATTAGCTATTTGGTCTTATTTTTCGCCACTCCATTTATGATCTACCATTCTCAAAAATAACTATATCAAAACATATTATAATTTACTTTCATAATTTGTTAACTGGATTACACCTCTTATCTCTGACCTTGCTCTTCTCCAATTCATCCAGTTTTATTAAAGATGCAGTTGCAATTAGAAACAAGAACAGACAAGTCTAATAGAGGAAACTCCTTTGTACATTAGAAACATAACAAAGAAATCCAACAAAGAGTAATACAGGTGCATCACTAGTTTGAGAAAAGGTGAAGTAAATTGAGGCAGAGAACACCTTAAGAAAAGGATAGCTTCCTACATTTCAATCACTGATGAAGTCAAACAAATAAATCTTGAACACTTTTTCTAATAAATCCATCAACTGCCTTCAGCAATATCTGAGACTTGGAACTGTTATATTGAAAACTAAGCTTCACTGTAGGAATATCAGGTTTCTTTGTTTGTTGTTGTTGTTTTTTTTTAATATACAAAAGCTATTTCCATCAATAAGTAAATAAATATATTACCTTGGCAAACTGTGCATTTATCCATTTTGTGAAAGTTTTCTTTTGAACATCTTCCCGTTCATCTGCCAGAGAAAAGGAAAGTACTTCATTAGAATTATTCAACAAAATAAGGCAATATTATTGATTAATGTTTCAATTTTTGTTTACTGTAAATTATTAATAATACTTCAAACAGAGGCAGGAATTTTTTTTTTAATCTATTCTTTGAAAATTGTATCAACGCATTTTGAAGGTCCTACAGGTCCCCTTCATAAGCAGGGTCTATATCCCTAGTTCAACTGACCTACCCTGTGGTTTCTTTTCTCCTGGAAAAGAACATATTGCAGTAGGATCTGAAACACCCCATTCTAATTTTTAATTTCATATAGCTATAAAAAACCCCAAACATGTCATCTGATGGTTTTGGCATCAGAAAACTCTTCAACAGTAGAAAAGTACTTGAAATAACATTATATGTGCCTCCTCAAATTGCTTGAGGAAGTGAACCCTTCTGAAACCCAACAATAGTTCTCCTTTGGCAGCCCCTGATGTACCTTATGCCTTTTTTAACTTGCAACTATTTACCTGTCACAAATTGTTATCTATTTTTTCTCCAGTGGAAAAAGAAAAAAACAAAAACAAACCCACACATATATTTGTTCAGCCACACATGAAATTCTTTTTCAATTCTTTAATATGAAATCTTTGAAGAGGGAGATGATTTACTTTAGGCCTTGAGTTCTCTAAGTTATAAGTACAATCTTGATACTGAATGGAACTGGACAAACAAAGGTAAAATTCTGATGTATTTTATATAGGTTGAAAGAGAAAAGTTATTTCAGACTACAATTTGTAAGCATTTCCTCAAAAAGATCTATTATGCATCATCCCTGAAATATAAAGGACAGATTTCTTTGCTTTGCAAAATAAAATCAATCTCAACTAGAATTGAAGGGCATATGTGGAAAAGGGGTGCAGAATGCTTATACTAAAATAAAGTTCATCCAATGCAGCCTTTTGGTTTGCAGTAAAATTCTCCACACTTCTTAAATAAAAAGGGATATTAAATTCCCTTCTGAAATGTATAACAATTAATAACATTAATGGATTCAGCTAAATTTGAGTGGCAGGTATAGACAAGCTAGAAGAGAAATGCATGACAATATTAATGTACTTTGCTTTCCCTCCAACTGTCCAAAGACCCAAGACAAGACAAATCTTTTTGATACAAACGTATCTTTTGTTCTTAAAACCTCAATATCATTTTAAACATACCTTTACAACCAGAATGTTTTCCAGTTTCAAAGATACAATATACTCAATATACTCATTAAAAAATACTAGTTTGTAAAGTTACTATAGCATTATAAAGAAGTATTGCATACTTGAAGGAGCATATTCTGAGTTCAGATGATCTTGAGCAAAAAAAAAAAAAAAAGACAACACAATAGTACAAGTAGAAACCTTAGAAACCTCTGTCACTAATATATATGAGTATTTGCTACAATAAACTTTCTAGAATTCTATTGCTATCTATCCCAAATAACACTGTCAGCTTCAGCCTTTGGCTGAAAGTAATACTTGAATAGTTAAGAGACTCATCTAAAAGCAACAGCATGTGAAGGAGATGCATGCTTTTGGTAATACATGATGCTAAAGCTGTTAAAAATTTTATTTTTCCCCACAAGCAACACTTCTTTCTGTGTTGACTGTAAGTTGTTTATTATATGAGTTTTGTTTCATTCCAGCCTCATGCAGTACACAGATGAGACAAGAAAGATACATTTTGTTGGTAGAAGATAAATATTCAATCTGATGCTATATTACAAACTTCTTCAGCAACTTCATATAAAATATTACACATAAATAGCAGCTTCTGTTTAATCATCTCTGCTAAAACTGCCAAATGCAAATGGGTTCGAAGAATAATGTGGCATTTAGCAAGGGGAAGGAAAAAGAGAAAAAATCACCTTTTTCAAACTGTTCAAACAAGAATATGTGATATATTGCAGGGAAAAGGAAAGAGACAAAAATACCTCCTTAAACTGTTCAAACTTCTGCTCTTCCACCACAGGCAGCTGCAATAGCATATTGAGTAGCAGAGTGGGTTGTTTGTTTTAGGGCTTTTTGTTTGTTTGTTTTCCCATAAAGATATATGCAAGTTTAACTGCTAGTCACCAATTATTCATGTCCACTGTGCTAATAAAATCCAGGGTCTCCTGAGAAAAATAAGAGTCAACCCCACAATCTGAATGTTTGAAACTTCTTCAAAGTCCAGGCAATGCTCTGCTACATTGTAAACACAAACCTGTTCCGCTGCTCTTACCTTTATACAGAGATCATTGCAAGCACTTTCATCTCTAGGTGCTTGCTCTGACAAGTTTATACCACAACAATTTGTTAGTGACAGCCTCCTAACCTAAAAACGAATCAATCTTTTGGTTATGCATGGCATGATTTCCCCATTGTAAACACGATTTTTACAAAGAGATGTTCTCTCAGCCCAGATTTATGGATTGAATGCTCCATGTGGAAGCTGAATGACATTTATCTAGGTGCTGCAGAAACATGCCAAGAGCGCTCCTCTGCCACTTTCATAATGCTGTGTTTATAAGAGATCCTTCAGCAATGAGCCAGTGAATGTCCTTGGAGGTGCTTTTACTGTGAGACAAGAATAATCAAATGGCCAGGCCAGGTAATTCCTTCACCTGTTCAAAGAGTAATATCCTATGTTTATTTCTTTTCTTTCAAGCTGAAAGAATTGCAGAATAGTGTTCTGTCTTCAGGTTAGATTTAAACAGTGCATGGATCCTGAATTCCTTTATTGCAATAACAATGGAATCCCTTCCCACAGCAAAAATGCTTTTCTCAAATTGATGGTCTTTGAACAGAATAGGCTTAACCTCATTTTCTGTAGGTTATCAACTCAGAAAATAAATGCTCTGAGGTCTACAAAACCCTTCCAGAAAAAGAGATATTGAGCAGTAAAATTCACCTGATTTTCCTGCCCTAGAGCCTCTAGTACCACTGAACAGATCTTGTTTTAACTGCAATGCATTCAGAGATGTGTTCTGATGAGCACCCAGCTTTGAAACTGTGAATGCAAACCTCTCAGATTAGTTAAGTGCACATTTGACTTTTGAAGTATTAGTCCAGGTTAGGCCTCATAATAAATTATGACCCAGAGATAAAGTGCAGTATTAATGAAGCTAATCATCTGACAAAGGACAGTTCTGACACTTAATCAGGCAGCAAGGCTAATAGAGACTAGTGGCACACTGAAGGATGCTTAGGAACAATCATGATTCAACAGAACAAAGATGCTATTAATAATGGCAATTGGTCACCATACAACTTTCCTAATATACTTAACAGCTCATGTTTGCAACCTACCACTCCAATGTAATTCCCATCTGTCTTCTACAAGAAAACTCCCAACATTATATTGTCATCTCTTAGTAAACTACACCTTTTACTACTCTTATTTTTCCACACCACTCTACCCCCTCAAATGCTACCAAACATATTAAATAAATAATAGTAGCAGGAAAAAAAAAAATTTAGATACCAGTATGCTCTAGATACTATTCTGAAAGTATACAGAATTGTTAACAAATCACTAAAAAAAATACTTCTAAAAAATTTGATCTGGAAAATACCAAGAAGATTGCAAAATGAACCAAGGTTCTGAAACATCCACTATGTATCTCACTACATCATTCCATTTATATAATAAAAGCCACTTCCTCACAGAAAACATGTAGCAGGGAGAAGGAAATTTGCACTTTGTTGCATCCTTCCCTTTTTTTCTAGAAGATCTTTAACCTCTCAACTCTTGACACACCTGAATAAATATCCCTTTCACTAACTCACAGAATGGCTGAGGCTGTAAGGCAGCTCTAGACATCATCTGGTCCAAGTGCCCCTATCTACCAAGGCCACCTAGAATGGATTTTACAGGACTCTGTTGAGTGTGGGGTTTTTTTTTATTAATATCTCCAAGGATGGAGACTCCACAGTGTCTCTGACTGCTGCCACATGAAGACTGCATCCTTCAGCCTTCCACAGATCTGGGTTGTGTTTTCCAATGCAAGTGGCTTAGAAAATTCTTCTCTAGAGTAAGTACACTCCAATTTCTACAATCAGAAGACATTCAACAAAATGGTACTGGTACATGAGGAGTATGGGAAATTATCCATCTCTTCAGATTCTAAACTTCAATTTTAAACAAACAAACAAAAAAATCACTGTCATTATCATGTCAACGAAGATGTGACATTTGTAGAGTGTTTGAATCACTTAGAGACAGTGATAGGAGGCTCAGTTGTGGGATAGATTCTATGCAGCCTTCAGTAAGCAATTCCATCACAGGTGCAGGAACACAAATTGCCCTGAGTTAGGTAAACAATAATTGAATATTTATGTTTTGTCTAGAACCAGAACCTATGAGCAAGAAAGGAATAAAAGAAAAAGAAAAAAAGAAAAAGGAAGAAAAGAAAGAAAAGAATTCCCATATACTGGTGAAAACTTTGAAACAATGGTGTTGAGGCAGGTGTCAATTCCCTCATTCATGGCAGCTGCAGGTTCATTGGAACACTGCACTTTAGAGAAGAAAACCATCAAAATTGCTATTTGATTTTCCAGCAGCAAAACAATGCAGACTGAGAAAAGGTCAGGATTTTCTTCAGTGAGTGGGAGTGAGTACCAGCAATGGTGGGAGTACTAGGAACAAAAGAGGCCACAGATAGTCACATTATTGATACTCTGGCTCCATCGACTCACTATTCTTAGAGATTTTCAGTACATTGTGACAATAGTCTGCCAGTAACTACAGCTGCTGAGAAATGTTCCCTTCCCATTCTTGCTTATCTGAGGGGGGAAGAAGAAATCAATGCCACACAATGACAGAATGATATTCGAGTGGACTAGCTTTGATTTTTAGTCATTGAGGTCATCCAAGACACTCACAAGCTGACAGGAAATACAATAGGCTGCTTTGACAGACAGACAAAGAATTTAAGTCTATTGCTCATGTAAGGCAATAGAGAACATGCAATTCTTTGTCCATTTTCTATAAATACACTGATGAGCAGTGTGTTGACTTAATCTGAATATTGTTAAAACTCCCTGTTCCCTGTGCTACCCTCTTGAGACTTTACTGTGGAACCAGAGTCAAATCACCATAATCAAACCATCTCAGGCTTTTCAAAACACTGATGAACCTATTCAAATGCTCAGCAGAAATGGAACACTGAAAGCCCTCGTTAATATAGATTTAAAGAAAAAAAAAAGTACAACTAAACGCCATGAAAAATAGAATACTAAAATTTTCTGAGAAAGGTTTGCTAAGAGTCAAGGTAAATTTAGGAAATGAACGGGTGTATTGCTAAGAAAAAAGACTTTGCTCCCCCTGTTTTCTTCAAATAGAGGAACTCAGAGAGAGGGATGCTATTTACTGATCAGAGGACAAAAAGAGGATATCTGCAAGACCCAACCTACAAGATTTCTACTGACAGATTGGTGTAGCAGATTGAACTACTGAACTACCTTGCCTAGACTGAATGTCAGGCTGAGGAAACCTTTTATTTTTCTCATTTCATAATGTTAGTTGGAATTGTTCTCTCATTATCAATGTTTTAGGGAAACTGCTCCTGACTTTTCCTATTTTTTTAATTCTTTAAGACACTGCAAGTGTTTGTATTAGGTCTCACTCTTCAACTCTAACTAATTAGCTATTTAGAGAAAACTACTTAGTGCTTTTGAGGACCAGTATGGATGTCATGTAAAAAAGGAGCAGGAACAACACAAAGGATAAAGAACATGACAGACTGCCAGTATGGAACAGAAGGAAAGATTAAAAAAGGAAAGAAAAAAAAAAAACAAGGACAGCAAAAAGAACAAGAACAAAAAAAAAGAAAAATGATGAAGGGGTGAGGGGAAGACAGAAGGGGAAATAAACACATTTACCCTGGCTTGTGGGGGAAAAAAGGGAAAAAGACATATGGAAAAAAGGAAAGGGATGGGGAAAAGCAGAGATAAACACTTCCCTTCTGGAAAGAAAAAAAGGATATCTGGTAGATAGAAGATCATATGCAGGAAAGCAGTAAATCTGAACAAAAGAACTGAAGCATGTGTAGCTTAAGCAAAAAGATTTGACTAGCATCCCAAAGTACCAGAATAATGCAAACAAGTAACATATGACTCCAAAAACAATAATGGGCAGCTGTCAAATGTACACATAGAACTATGTTTTAGCAAATTCATGTAATTTGTTCATGTTTGTTAACCGCCCCCCTGCCCTTCTTCCCCTCCACCATTTCTCAACCCTTTTCTCTAAATAAATTGTAGCATATGGAGCTCCCAAGACAAAAGCAGGATCAAAATTCCTATGAAACTTAAAAAGAAAAGAAACAGAATGTCAGCTCACATTTCCAGAACATTTTAAGTATACACAACATGAGGTGTTCAGCTCCAGTTCATACACGTGTAATTCTATTCCCAGCTGTTGACCTAGTCCTCGTCTGGTCCACCACAGACAAATACCCTTTGAGAACTGATCCTACTTCTCCATGTCCATGGATTTGACCTGAGGACCTCTAACAAAACACTTGAGTGTCAGGACATCTGTCTCAAGTGCTGGTGACCCACCCCTGCCTTACCCTTTCAAGGATAAGGACTTGTAGGACTTCTGAACCACTTCTGAACTCTACCAAAAATAATCTGTTCTAGTTATTAACAGCTTTGTAAACACAAGCTTAACTGGTTTTGTCTACTGGGGCTTTTTATTATGTTCTAACCAGCAATTACTTTAGATCCAGTAAATTTTTCCCAAAGGGAAAGCACTAGTAAAATGCAACCTAAAAAAGCCCCAGTGCTTCAATACATCAGATTTCTCTGCACAAGATAAATAACTGCTCAAACTTAAAAAACTCACCTATCTCTACTTGAGAAGCTGGTGATTCAAAAAGAGTTCAGTTTATGCCTTATCTTTACATAGAAATATATAATTACTCATTTGGATATTCACTTGTGTATAAGTAGTGTTTACTCTTTTATCTATTTTTCAATGTCATATAGATATACTGACAAATGAAAAGAATTCTTGTTAACATTTCAGTAGAAGTCCATGCTATTTTAGCATCATACCATTGTTATGACAGTATTTTCTGAATACTATAGAACACTTATTATACCTTTAGATGACGTAATAGATTTGTCTTCACTTAAACCTCCATGCTAGTTAGAAGGCAGTATCAGCTGAAACTACTGCTGCTTTCTGAAACTTGCAGAAGATTGTTTGATTTAATTGCATTATCAACTTTTTTGCAGTCAGATGCCAATGAGATCATGTTGCCAGTACATCCAAGTACCTTGAAAAAATACCAATGATGATTTAAAAACTTTTTTGGTTTGTGGGTTTTTTTTTTGTTGGTTTTTGTTTAGCTTTGGAGTTATTTGGTTTTTTGTTTGGCTGGATGGTTTGGGTTTTTGGGTGGTTTTTGTTTGTTTGTTGTTGTTGAAAGCAACAAAATTCACTTGCAGCATAAGTCTTAGTGCTGCAAAGTGGACTAAATTAATGGGGAAGGATACTGGTAATACCAAAACGTGGACGTAAAGTAGAAGTTGGTCAATACCAACTTCACCTTGTCAAATGAGTATATATGGGGAAAATACTTAATATTTCTTGATGGATTCATTTGAACAGGACATTTTTTTCTTGTTTACACATTAGGGAAGCAGAAGTTAAATGCTGCTAATGCATCATGTGACATTATATAAAAGTAACAGAAACACTTTTTGCCACATGGATTTACTACTACTATTATTATTGCTATATATAAAATGTATTGCAACTCCACAGCCCAAAACTGCAATTTTTACCACAGCTGCTGAGAGATATGTTGCTCCTTTCATCTTACAAAAACAGCCAATAATTTGTAAGGTTGATTAGCAGGAATCACAATGTGCTCGGAGTAAGGAGGCAGTGTTTGCTGCCCAGGCCCCTTGCTGGTTGTTGGGCTAATTGGAACAAAAGAACCTGACTGACATTTTAGAAAAAAAAGAAATCATATAACTTCTTTTAAAGAGTGACTGGACCTGGTAAACAGATTAAATACATCCTGACTGTAGTAACACTGGTTTCAGAGTTTCTTATTTATAACCCATTTTTATTCTTTCCTGGAGAAAATGGGAATTATTGACTGAAGCCAGAGAGAATCAGTATCAACCCTTTTTCTCCCCTCTGAGCTCATGGGTGTTCCCAGACTCTGCACAGGAAGGAGAGTACATTAGGACAGATGGACAGGCTCAGCTGTGGCTGGTAGCAGCCATCCCTCTGCAAGCCCTATTGAACAGCCAGCAGCAGAAAATCCTCCTGTGTTAGACACTAATAAAACTGGTTTGTGTGCACTGCACCCTCAGTGACAACCTGTAATAAGCATTGTTACTCCTGTACACCAAGGATCGGAGAATTGCTGAAACTAACTCAAAGTGAAAGCGAGCACTCTCACCTCAGCTGCTGTTTAACCAGCCAGCTCAAAGAGAACCCAGCACTACAAATGTCCCTGTCACCACTGTGGGAAAACTTACAGGCCAGAAACGAGCAGCACTGGCAGCTCCTGTATTTCAGCAGTCATCAAAAAAAAAAAACAAAAGAACAAATAAAAAAAACCAAAACCACACAACCAAAAAAACAACAAAGAACACCCAACAAAAAAAACCATCCCCTATAATATGAAAACAGTTCTGAAAAAAACTTTAAACAGCTCTAGACTTTATGATTTTCACCAGAGGAGTTCCATGCACTGGGAGGAGAAAAACCGTGATAAAGGAGCTGTGGCCAACCTGAAGTTGGTTTGCCAGGACAGAGGGGTGTAAATTCTTGGGGTTTTTGTTTGTGTTTTTTAAACCTTGGAAGAGAGGTCAGCATTTAGCTGATCAGCAGGATGTCTCAGAATAAGCTGTGACAGAGGCACTGCATAGGAAGTATTACTAGAACAGATATTAATTACAAGAAATAAAAAAGTCAGGGTTATGTAACTAGATAAAATTACCCACAATTTTCATATTTATAACCTTTATGAAACTACACAGGTATTTTTGTTTTGTTCAGGAAAAAAAAAAAAAAGCACATAAACGCTTATGGTTAGACTGTGTCCTTACTTAGCTGGAGATTTTTACCATCTGGGTTACTATTTTTGTTCAGAATGAGCAATAGAGGACAGGAGACTAAGGACAGTAACGTTAACTCATGAGCCAGCCAGAGCAGAACACATCTAAAACAGGAAATAGGACCCCACAAACTTTCTGCATTATAGATTTTCAGCTAATAACAAATGAAGCTGAAAGAAGCATCAGGATTTAAAACAGGTAATCAGAGTCTAAAACATGACTTTAGTATCTAGTGCTTCACACAACCTTCTGATGTGAAAATGAAATTGCCGTTCTGTTTTCAGCAAATGCCACCTAGTGATGCATAGTTGCAAAGCTTTGAACTGCTTTGATTTTTATGTATATTGTCCCAGATTTTCTGATTTGCTCCTATGGAAAAAAAAAAAACAAACAGGCAAATGCTTCACATGGTCACAGACTCTCAGAATTCATGTCACTCACATGCAGAACACAGTAGAGGATGGGTTAACCACATGTGAGGGACCAACATTTGTTACAGGTTGTATTAAAATATTCATTGCAAACAACCATACTAAGTACACTGTGGTAGCTAGCACTGTTCTATAATATTTCAAGTTCTTTTTTTGTTCCTCTGTCAAAAGCAGTTAGAGAACAGGCTGTTCTAGTCTGCTTGACTGACTGCTGTCTACTTTATTTCATCTGACCCAATTAGTGTCTGAGTTAATTAGGAGGAGCTGCCACTGGGACATCAGAGAATGTATCAGAGAAATTTGCAATCAATGAGACCAAGGTGTTAATATGCAATTGTTTACAATACACACACCCTGTTCTTAGGGTGAAGATATGTCATTATAAAGCTGACAGCATCAACTAGTCCACAGCTAGAATTCCTTTTCTTATATAACATTTGAGAACTTTGAAAGAAAAGAACACCTGCCTGTAAGAACAGCTGTGTAAATTAAAGGTAACTGAACTGTGTTCTCCACTCCTGCTTCACCTCACCTGAAGTAGACAAAGTAATGATGAATGTATTTAAACTATAGTTGTGATTTATTTAATCCTGAAAGAATTATTGCAGATTTCATGTTGTCAAGTCTCTTGGCATCCTTTCACCACTCCCAAGCATCCTCCACTTTCCAGGGTAGAAAAGAAAAGAAAGGACAATCAAAGAGTAATGCCCTTGTTAATAGTTATAATTGTGGGGGGAAGGCAATAGAATAGGATTTAATTCCCCTATACCCTTTCCCCTTTTGCAGCTACTTTGTTCTGTTTCTAGTGGTTCAATTGTATAAGTGACTGAAGGATCTCAAATTTTGAAAAATACACATATTATGATCTGAGTGTTTGGCATACTGAACACGATTGTCCAGTGTTACCCCACATTTGGAAAAACTCCAACTGTACAGGTGAAGGCTAATACAAACCAGATATAAGTCTAAATACCAGCATTTCACAGAAAATCTAGATTCCAAAGAATACTAAATGTGTATCCCCTACACCCTCTAAGGGCAAAGATTCCTGAAAAGAAAAGAGTAACTGAATTTCTAGACAGCTTTATTGCAGACTGTTCTTCCTTCAGTTTCTTTCTGAGGCTTCTACTTTTCATTTAACAGCTTTATTTGGAAAGTGACTGCTCAGTTCTCACACAAACATTCAAATTGGAAGAATAAGGGAGGTGTTTGTCTCTTTTACCTCTAAGGTGGTGAAAAATGAGAGCACAATAGAAATGAGTTTTAGACTTCATCACAAAGATGATAACTGTTACAAAGATTATGCATTTTTTAGAATTTTTAAGACAAAATGTGTTTAAGTTTGAATTCAGCAATCTGCTCAAAGCCACCAATAGTTTAAACTGTGTTTTGCCCATCAACCAGTGGGGAAAAAAGCTATCTTTATAGAGAACAGGCAGAATAAGCTGTAGAAATCACATTGCTGAAGACAAGAGAAGAATTTAAGGTGAGATACCACCCTTGTCTGTCAGATTACACAGCAGCATTGGCTTCAGGTGCAGTCTGTGTCTCACTGGGAGGGGGCAGCCTGGGACACACAGAGGAAATTGCAGGATGTGCTTCTGAAGCACTCAGGCATTGGTCCTGCTCAGGAACATTTTATTATCTATGGTAACACTAAAACAACATACTTTGCTATGTGTTGTTAAACATATGTTTACCACTTTGCATAAGTATCTCAGATTATTTTTAAGCTGCCTACAGAACCAACTGAAATTAGGTAGAAATCCCGTCCAAAATTCATCTGCCTGACATTAGAACACTGGCATTTTTTAAAACTGAATATTCAGTTTGGGGATGAACACATTTTTCATCCACACATGGGGACAAAGCTCAACATCTTAAATTTATCTTGGGAGTGTGGAGAAGAAAGAATTGGTAAATATAAAATGGACAGGAACACTAAGAGAGCAAGGAAGAAAGAGGATATACATAATTACCTTATCCATATTTTGAGGTATTTTTTCCACTCTGGGATAAGGGGGAAAAGTAAAGGGAGGAGCAATTTTTAGAATAACATCATTACATTTTTTAAAATGTCCCTGAAATTCTCATTCCACTTCAGAATATTTGAAGCACTGGTGAAATATTTATTGAAATTAGATTTAATGAGTACTGTTCATCTTCTCATTAAGTGGGCATTGTCAGAGCAAGTTGGAAGAATATTTGCAATAACAAATTGTATTTAAATCCTGGCAGATTTCATGCCCTCCCAACTGAAAGAGGAATTTTCTGGCTGTACTGGACATGAAAATTTTAGATAACTAATACATTTACTGCCTGTATGTATTCTGTGCATTGACCAGTGGTTTTCTTTTTCATTGCCTACATCATTCAGAACTGCTTGCAATGAAGGATTTCATATCTATAACATTAAGTGAAGATTAAGAAATATTAGTATTGATGCTAGGACAGTTACCTATTATAAACATCGATTTTTATTTCAACTCAGTGCCAACTCATCAGCTCTACTGAGAGGAGCTGTGTTTCCTTAATATAGATTCAGTACAGAAAAAGAAGAAAAACATCTATTTGTCATTCTTTTTACAGCTGTTCTTTTCCAGTCTAGACAACTCAAGGCAAGTGTGACATTTCACAAGATCATAAACTACATTGAAGAAACATACTGTCATTCTATACCGATGTTTTTGCAACAGTAAAGAAGAGTAATTTTCTTTGTAGCCTGATGCTTTTTAGAGGCACCCTAATCAATCTGCACAGATATTTTGATCACATTCATCCTAATAGAGAAACAGAGCGAATAGATATTGGAATTTCAGTTTGGGCTTCTGTGCTGGAGGATATACAAAAGACCACTGGAAAATATTCCATGTAGAAAACTCATAAGCCAGCAGAGAAAGGGAAAGAAGGAAAAATACATTTAAATGGATGTTAAAATGTATGGATAACTTACTGGGAGAGGAAAGAGAAGAAATGAGGATTCAGCCAAAAAGACTATTGATAAAATCTCACCCAACAAAGCTGAAACTATTACACTGTGGCTTTGAAAAACCTGCACATGAACCAAGGGAAATTCACTGGAATTAGAGCATGATAGTTTAGAATGAATGAATCAAAAAATGTTATACAAATGAATTCTCAGGAAGTTCAGATAGCAATCTACAAAACAGTTAAATAGGAACACAATAGAGAATATACACCCTCTCTCCCTGCTTAAATCAGGTATAATTCCTATTTTCTACATATGTCCCCTTTAATTTATTAATAATATATCTTTTTGCACACACTTCAGCTTCTTTAATGTTTTCACACTCCATAATTTGAATCTGGATACCTGCTCACTCTATGGTTCACAGTTACACTGTAGAATTCCTGAACATATAAAATTCTTGGGACTAATGTGTAAAAGGATAAAAGGGGATTTATAAAGATTAATGGTGGGAAGGCATTCAGATGGATCTGAGCCCAAGTATCCTGAGGCAATGTTTAGCTCCAGTAACAACTAATTACTGATATGCAGATGCTGAGATGAGCTCAGCTGGTCAGAATGTGGTGCTAATAACACCCAACATTGTGGGTTCAGTTGTGGAGCATTTCCTTAAGAGCTGGACTTGATGATCCTTGAGGGCCCCCTCCAGCTCAAAATATTGTGTGAATCTCATGCTGGCATCTACCATTGACCATGCAGTGATCTTTAGGCTAATTCAGTGAGCATGAGGATCAAGAAAACCAGAATGGCTACAGTATTCTGCTCCTTTTACTCAGCTCACAAACAAATATTCTTTGGCCAACACAAAGAACCAAAAAGGAAGTTATTTCCAAGAATTTTGAGAAGTGAGGAATGAGTTGGCTACTCCTCTAGCCAACACCTCACAACTAACTTAGCAACCACATAAATAGTGTCTATGTTATTTTGGTATTTCTACATCGCTAATTGTCAGGCATTCTTCATCAGCATCATCAGCTTGATGACAATGACACACAGAGGTTAAATCATTTGGATATCTGATTAGCTGTCAGAAACAATGATTCTTTGACATTCAGGCTCCACCTAACATCACAGCAGGACCCAAAGGGTTTGCAACCAAATGCAGTTTTGGAAATTAAAAATACTGCCATTCTTATAATAAAAGAACTTGAAAATCATGCAGCAGGCAGCTACATAACAAAAGTAACATGCAAACGATTTACAATTAATCCAAAACAACTTACAAAGGTCAAACTGGCATGACTGTGACATTTCAAGCAATGTAATGGAAGTCTTGAAATTTTCCATGCTTCTATTTTACAGTCCCAGTAATAAGGAAATTGAATGAATTTCAGGTCTTTGACATGTTTCCTCTATTGACAATTAGGTCTTGAATAGAAAATAACTTTTGTAATACACAATTCGCCATAATAAATTCTTTAACAGCTAAGGACATCATTATGCATAAAAAAAGTCATTCTTTTTAAATTATTTCTGTTCCAACTGTAGTTAAATGTGATACTCAAGGACATGAAGAAAGGTTAAGATAGCTTCTAAACTCTTGTTTGTTTATACAATCAGGCATGCAGATAGTATTTAATAGAATATAATGCAGATCTTTTCCCCCTGCTAGGTTTTACCCATGGTAAGAAACTACCCAAAACACAGACTGATTGGACACTGGCTTTTTTGACTAAGCAAAGTTAGCCTGACTAAAAACTCAATTTAATTAACATTTCCTATTTCACCATGAAGCTAGGTGTGGTCATGAGAAAACAATTTTCAGTGCTAACAGCAAATATATTAACTACTCAGTGAGATAGAGAAAGAAGCATGATAAAGAAGCAATATGAAGACAAAATTTTAAAACTGACAATAATTTGGCTTAAGTTATCTTCAAGAAGAAGCAACTATTTACACAGTAAATGAAGGTAACACAGTAAAAAGGAATTAGGTTAGTAAATGGAGACAGGACAATGTAGAAGGACAATATGCACTTCTAACTATAGAAGTGCATTCACACTGTAACTATTCTAGATGGATACTAGTCAGAGAAATTCATGCTCTTTGCTTCATATATTTGAGTATTTTTCACTGTTATCTTTGGCTTGTACAACATAAACCTCACACAAAATAGGTAACATTCAACCAACTAATAAGATGGGTCACCATCTAGACTTATATATTTAAAAAATTGAAAAAGGTTATAGTCTCAGAAACAGAAACAGTTAAGTCATCTTCCTTTTGGTTGTTGATTTATTTAAATGCACTCAGTTTAAGGTGAGCATTTAAGGATCTGCTGTTTTTTTATTTTAAAATGGAAGAGATGTACACCTACTTTTCAATGTACTGAACTGTCATGACATTTCCCACAGCACTCCTTGTAGTACAGGACTCTGCTAGAGCAGAGAGGAACTTACTTTATATTTCAACATTGAAAAATATAAATAAACTAATACTGCACATACAGAAAAATAAATAAAAAATAAAAAAGAAGAAAAAGAAAGACTTTCCTGTTTCACAGACATTGTGCAGACATGTCACCATCCTGGCTGGAAGGAGGTGAAAAATCAGTGCTTGAAATGATGCATGTTACTGGATTATTCTCATTAGTGAGGATTACAGTCTTGGCAGTCTAAGCAATGTAGATTGAAATAACTGCAACAAGTATAATGCCAACACTAAGAAATAAGTAAATTATGGAATTATAGCCCTTTACCAGCCTGTAAAGCTTAATAGCTTTCCCAAGCTACTATTTTAATTTATATTTTCCATAGAACTTTACATCTTTGAAAATGTTTCTATTCTAGGGAAGACACAGTTACTATGATTGCAGAAGTAGCAGATCAAAACCCTCAAAAGCTGGCTTTGATTTTTCCTACAGGCCTTGTCAGAAACATAAGCATTCTACAAGTTTTAGAGTTGAGATTAGATATTACTTTTCAGAATTAATTATTTTAATATTAAATGCTGCTTTAGAGAATTAATTATTACTGAAAAAACATTTAAGGTATTAAAATTCTGTGCACTTACAATGTACAGTTATAAAAAGATGAATTAATATTTATTCTAGAACATTGAAATTCAGCTAGAAATCTGATCAGTAATCTTTCTATGCACATTCAGAGGACTATAAAAACAAAGACATCAATGGGGTGATTCAGAAGCAACTTGCAAACAATAAAAAAAATCATCATGAGGTGGTTTTCAAATGCGTCCATATTTTAATTTTGCAGAATTTGTATCAAAGTGTATCTTAAGTGTATCAAAGTGTATCAAATTTATCTCTTAAGACTACCCAAAGCCCCAGTTCAAGCACAGAGGTGTACACGTATATATGCAAGGGTACACATGGTTAAAGTACTCAAGTTTTTGCAGTGGGTTCTGTCCTTCAGATAAATCAGAGGTCTGCAACTGCTTGGCTGTGATAGGAGCAAAATATTCACCCATATGATGTTCACTTGTGCAAGTGTTCAAGCAGCACTGGCACATGAACACAGCTTTCCATAGAATTCTGAAAAATGGCACATACATCCAGTGATGTTTGATGACATTTATTAAACGGTTCAAGCAAGCGTTCACCTCACTTCTAAGTATTCCTGGACATCATTTTCAGTTCTAATGGCACTAAAGTGGGCATTAAACCTAGTTCCTCTTCCTTAATTCATTATTTAGTCTAGGAACATAAACTTTAACCCATATGTGTAAGCAGCTCTTTTTGACTTCTATAGTGTGTATTTGACTGCAGCTAGATTTTGGGTTTAGTTTTTTTTTCCAATGCTATTACTAGCTGTCATCTTCACTTTACAAACTGCAATTAGGCCTGGTGATTAAAATGCATTAACTACATTTCTGAGAGCTGCTATATGTAACAAAGACCATAGACTGTGTGTGTTCTTCCTATCCCTGACTATTTTTTGGCAAACTACCACGCTCGACCGTTGACATTAAGTATTGCCTCTACATTTCTCTGCAAAATGTATACACAAGGTATGGCATTCCTGTAATGAAACAGTCATCTCTGAACAAATATTTAAAGTAACAAGTCCAACTAATCAGACCTTTTGGGTTTCTTCATAAATGTAGTTCCTGTAGAATTTTTTTTTTAAACCTGACCATTTATCTGAACACTGAAAATGCCTGAATTTGTTAAGCATATATTGTGTTATATATATACACATTTCACGTATTCAAACTCCACCACACTTCAAGACAGAGCCTCTTGCTCTGTATTTTGCACCTTACTAAATTCCACTGTTCCTGCAAGAAGCCAGCTAAGCACTGCCACCTCTGCCACTTCTGTGTCTGCAAACACAATGGTTCAAAAAGTCTCACCAGCCAAAAGTTGTTCCAGATATATTCTGCACCCAGCTGATACTCAAGGACCCAAAACAAGTCCGCCCAATTTTTCCTCTACAAGGTGTGCTGGCATGCTGCCCTCTCTGCTGCCCAACTCCCATAAACCAATATCTACCCAGAAAAGATACCAATAGAATACAGAGTGCTCCAAAATTGCACCAATGATGGCATGGAGATTTAAAAGCAAGCCATTAAATGAAGATAATATGGACAGAAATATGCTAAGCACTCTTCAGAATGCATTTACATTCAAGTTATTTCAATAACTGAAATGCATGAGGAAGGCCAAGACTCTAGATTAGGTATGATGCCCCTCCTCCCAAATTAAAATTAGTAAGGTCTCCCCCCTTACGACTGCAGATGAAGCAAGGAACAGAGCCTGGCTATCAGAGCTTCATCACAGTCACTTATCCCCATCTGAAGAAGTGAAAAATGATTTTGCATTGATAGGAGATGTACATAAATTAAGAATTTTTTAATTTGTGGCTCCTTTTTGCCTTTGTTTTGGTTTTGATTTTTATAACTTATAATAATAGGTAAGGAAAGGACATTTTATTCTTAATTTACACGAAGAGTTATTAACATAGTTGTTAACAAGACTGTATAAGGCCGTGGTTGTTCAATAATTAAATAGATGGAAATATCCTGAGTCAAAGGGCAAATCCATCTATAGAATTGCTATCAAGGAGAAGAATTGCTGAAAATACAATTTGTTCTTCTGTAACAAGTACAAAAACCTTATATTGATTCAAATGTTATCTCTCTACTGGATAGAGTACCATTGTTACATTTAATTAATACAATGAAATTTCCCAGTCTATTCTATTAGTTGTTTAATACAGTTAGAATGAAGTTAAAGAACTGTTTAACTCCTTACAAAATTTAAAATGAAAACTGAGCAGTAATGACATTTCTTGACATCACAAAGCTTTTTTTCATTTATTTTTGATACTTCCTTTTTCTGTAATATTTCTCTTCCTAACTAGCAGAGAAGCAACATACTTAATTCTGATATACCTCATATACTAATAGTTACCAAAGGCAACAATTAATATTTCTTGATCCCATTTAAACAGATAGAACTAAACTTCCAGTATCACTGTCCTAGTCCCCCTGCTTATAAACCGATAAAGCAGGACAAAATTTTCTAATGAGAAATGAGCACTCTTGCTTCCTCTGCAAGTGCAAACTGGTAAGACTCAAGAATTACTGTCCAACAGAACAAAAAACTCTTCTGTATTTTAAGCATTTATGCACATGTATTACCTATTATTTAATGAAAAATTATGTATTACTACCATCAAAGGCCCTTTTCTCAAATTCTACATGATGAAACGGTATCAAAACTTCACCTACTTAAAATGCACTGATTTACTCACTGATGAGATGTGCAAGAAAGTAATTTTTTTTTTTTTGGGGGGGTATATATGTGTGTGTATGTTTCAGGACAGAGAGAAAGCAGAGTTCATGGTCTAATCCAGTTTGCCACATCCGTATCACCAGCTAGACCCTCTCTAAGCTGTGTGTGCCACACTTCAGTCCAGCTTAGACAAGTTTACCCCTGCATGCATTAAAGGTGCTGGTGAGACAAAACTCTGTTCAAGAAAGGATTTTTTTCTGAGCACAGCCAAGATATAAGCAAGAGGAGCAGGGGGACAAAAGCTGTGACTTAGCTCTTGCTTTGCTCTCCAAGGATTTCTTTTTTGCCTTTGAGGTGGCTGGAAGGAAGACACCATTCCCTAAGCAGCCAGGAGTAACTTTGTCTTTGGTTCACAACAGTTTGTTTTGCTTGCAACATTAGTGGCAAAGAAAAGTAAGCCAGGACCATTCGCAATCAATCAACAAACAGAAAACTGCCCAAGATCTGTAAGTGGCCTAATACTTTGAAATGCCACTAGATAACATATCAATCAACAGTTGAGTGCTAATTGCTAAGGTATCTGTCACAGGAAAACAAGTCCTGTCACTATTCATTACATTTCAAAACTCCAATTTGATGAAATATTTGTGCTGTTAGTTTTTAGGCACTCAAGCTTTATCGTTGCAAATGCTACTGATGGAGAGAGAGTAAGGTAAACCCCTCTAGTTTCATTTATTCTGTGTGTGTAAAGCTCCAGTTGAATTCTACAGCTTAAAATGTAGTTCTGAAAACATAATTAGAAATATATTAATGCTGGATAATTCAAAATTTACTTTGAGATGAGGAATTAGTACTCAGAATTTCAAAATACTAATTGAGAACTACAAATATTTGTAAATCCTCAATGTGTTAATAATTATTCACTGAAATTTCAGTAATTGTGGATGATGACTCTGTTGAAAAACTTTGTAATCTGTTCATAAACAAAGGCCTCCAAGAGCTAAGAACAGAATTTTAAGCAGACATATACAATTTAACAGTGTCAAAAATAGGAACTTTTTAACTAATCACTTACTAAATTGCTACTTCTCCTAAACATAAAGCAATCCCATTACTTCAGCCTATATAAACCACAATTTTGAAGTGGATACAGACTTTATTGAGGTCTTATTTTGTCTAACTTTGTTTTCAACACATCTGAAACCATCTTAGTGAAACTAAGAGAAGAAATTTAGTTCATACCTGTACAGAAAGACGACAGAATTTTGGCTTCTCATGTTAAAATTTGTCATACAATACCTTCAAAAATTAAGAGCTATGATGGTGGTTAATTTGCTACACTGATTTACAGCAGCAAATATGCAGATATAATCCACCAGTATCACTTACACCCTGCATCATCAATAAACAAAATGACATTAAAAAACAAATAGTCTGAGAATTATGAAGTCACTTAGCCATCTGTGCTGTTAGGACTGCAGGCTTTCAGCAATATTTAAAACAGGCTAGTTAATACACATTCCTACATATAATGAGAGGTGATGCTTGAGGGGTTTCTCTGACTAAAGTATATTATTTTATTAAAGAAGTTTTTTCATGAGAAGCAACTATTCTACTAAATTACATACACAAAATTAAACCATTTTACCAAAGTAAACTGAGTTTACATATAAGACAGACACTGAAAGGAAAAGGCTTAGAATAAAATATTGGTTGGAGCATCTCTGGAAACTTGTAATTTATTGAGCAGGTTTGTATTTCCCATCAGCATCTATTACACTTCTCAGAGTAATGTGTTTCAGCTTCAAGAATTTGAACCTAGTTCAATTTCTGTGTCTATTCCATCTCTTTTCATAACTGACGTTATTATTAATAGCATAGAAAGGTAAGAATTAGGGTTAAACTTTCTTCACATAAGTTCAATAAATACTTAAGAGTCAGTTTATGTGGCAGAATATCAGGGTTTAGATAACTTTTCAAATAGAAATCTGCAGTTAAAATTGAATGAATAGTTTAGAGTATTAAAAACAGAAATAAATATAAAATAGAAAAGTTTTTAATGGCATCTCTTTGGACATATTTCCAGGAAGACTTAAATTCCTCTAAAGTTTTTTTCCCACTTAATGTTTTTAATTCAGACAACTTTGTTAGACTAAGTCTCTAGATGACATGTATTTCTTTTCAGTGTTTTAAAATTACAGTAAAAAAAGTTTATTGTATGGATTTTAGGGGTACCTTAGAAAATACATAGGGAGTGCTATTCTGAGAGCTCTCAGCTGGTCTCAAGCTCTGGTGCCTGCAGGAATCCAGACACATCCAAAAAAAAGGCTCAACAGCAAAAAAAGCCCAGATTTATTGTGGCCTCACTTTGGTGCTACTTGTACTCTACAAATTCACGTGAGACACTCTGATCTATGATCATTATAGGAGCCAGTGAATGCTCTCTGCTCGCTTCAAATCAACACTGCTCCTGTACAGAAGGAAAATGGAGGGGCCAAAGTGAAATCTGGAGCTCAGCCAGGACACAAGGGCGTCCAGATCAGCCCACCTGGACCAGTGGCACAGGCACCTCACTCCAGACACAGAAGATGACCCTCAGTCAGCTGATTCCACAAAGCAAAGCCAGTTTTTAACGAGCTGCTCCCTAATAAAACAAGTGTTTGCTCATGTGGAGTGCTCCTGAGTGGACAGTGGACACACACTGTCCATATTTCTGCAAGGATGTTTTTGTACCTTCTCATAAATTCTTTCTTAAAGCCTTCTCCAGGGCAAAACCATGATTTTTCAAAATCCACGGCTTGGGACTAAGCAAGATTAGGGGGAGCTACATTTCCACACAAAATTTGACATAATTTCATAAATCTGTAATTTGCAATATTACAATTGCCCACCTTGTGTTATCCCCAAATAGAAAAACACAAAGAGAACCCCTGAAAATGAAGAGCCACCAGGCAGGAAGATTTCACAGATGTCTTCTGTTGCTCATTATACAAAAACTTAGAATGCTCATATCTCATAGGTCAAGAAATGGAAAATATTTAAAAGGAGAGGAAAAAAGGCATTGAAAACCAGATTGCTTTTGCTGTCTGTAACCCTTTTTTCCCAGCAATTCATGACTACACATGCTAAAAATTATGCATGTTTAGCATGTGTATTGCCATAGCATCCTCTCTCTGGTTCTTAGCTTTCTTTCGCAGGGCTCTATCAGAATATGCTAAATAATTATTGGCTCTTTTTGCACCATTCCCAAAGTGCTTCCTTTTCCAGGCCTAATTAGTTCTGATATTCAATGTAATTAGTTGAATTTAGAAATTTTCTATGAAAAAAGGTTGTTCTACAGCTTCTCATCAGCTTATTTCAGGGAAGAAAATTTGACTGATGGTTAAATATCAACAACATAGTTTTCCAAAGCCATATCTAAAAGATTAAAATACCATGAAATTAAACAACCAGGTAGAATACAATTCAGTCTGATTTATTTATATTGGAAAGGGAAAAAATCCCCCCAAAAAGCCAGGTTAAAGGCCTGTAAAATCCAACTTTTCCAAGTGAGTAAAACATCAGATGTAAGGTCAGAATAAAAGCATTAATTTGAGTAATCTATTCCTATATAGGTAAATAAATAGAAAAGCTGCACGTGTTAGATTTCAAGGATAACACCAAATTACCTATAATGGGAAAAAAAAGTTGATAGGTTTATCTTGTTTTTCAAATTACTGAAAAAAGAAAAAGATCTCTAGAGCTTTTGGCTTACCTTTATTTTTTAATGATTAGGACAAATTTAATTTATTTATGTGTATTTATGTGTTAATCAAGTTTCCAGTGCCTTTACACAACTGAGAATTTTACACTGAAATATGAGCTCTGAAGTTGAGAAAGTTAATTGGTTTCACTGATGAAAATAAACCACTACCTCTGTGACCAGCCTGACCTGCTTTGGAGCTCTCCCTTGTAATAAAAGAGAACTTGTAGTGATAGAAATTAGCTTTGTTATCCACTCAAAGTCTCCAGCCAAAACATGACATCCTAACGGCCAATTATAGCTCCACACCTGCTGTTGGAAGGAGGACCTTGTTAATACTTAATTTGAAGAACAGCCACTTTAATGTTTTCTGAGAAATGAGGAATAGCTGAGTAGCCACTTCACCAAGCTGGATAACCCACAGGAAGCCTTTTCCAGGACTGGCCTCAGAAGTCAGGGAAAGAGGAATGATCGTTTTGCCACCTACGGAAAGATGCCTGAAATCCAGCTTTGTGTAATTTTTACAAAAAACCAAAAGTAGCAGTTCCAGCATCTTTTCCCTCTGGTTATCCAGACTATGCCCAGCCTAAAGACTCTCTCAAAACTCTCACTCTCTGCATGCTAATAGACACATGTAGAAAGAAATTAAGACAAAACTCAACATAAATTGAGTCTTTCTGTAGGCTATTGATTTAATCAGCTTTTATTTCCAGGATAAAGTAACACTAACTATAAAACCAGACTGAACAAAGCTGGTTTCTTGAAAACAACAGACTGAAGAACAGGAAGGGATGCACAGTGAAGTTATACAACACTGGAAAGCTCACAATTATGTCACCAGCAAGATGCCTTACTAACACCTTCCAGGTGTCTTAGTTGTATAAATAATAAAGTAGGTTCACCACATACAAGTAATTTTTGTCAAAGAGTGCATGAAATATAAAGAAAGATAAGGCTGAAAGTGCTTGCAATATTTCAGATAGAGCAGCTGTTTACAACTCATGTTTTAACATCTATCAGCAAGCTTGACTACAAAGATACAAATACTATCTACCCATCCCACTGCATGAGATATAAGAGATGTCTCCATTTCAAATATCTTTTTTCACTCATCCTCTTCAATATCCTGCATGAGAATGCACTTCTCATACTGGAAATTATCATGGAGTGATAAAGAGTGATGCAAAAGACTAAAAAGACCAAAAGTCTGGATATAATAATTTGCACCCAAAGGCAGCCTAAAGAATGGCTTACAAAAATCCTCCAACTAGTGTGAAACTAAGAAAAAATGTAATAGAATATTATTATATTATAAAACTGAAAAAAGGTCATAACGTCTGAATTCTTTCTGCCACAATAAAGTACAAGTTAAGCCATTTAATTTCTGCATTTCAGTTGGTGTATCCAACCCAAAGCCAATGGTTTTAGTCTTGATTTATTAGTCATTATGAAGGAGATTAAGATTTTCCTTTGTAAAGCCATAAAGGCATCCAAATTATGACTAATTTGAACAGGGTTGATTATATAAGACCTATTTAGAAGTCAGTGACACTGTCACGAGGGCTCCATTCTACCCTTCCATCAAACTCAGTCCAGTCAGGCTAAAATTTCTATAACTGTGTTTTTATATCTACTATTAAAAATTATAGGTAAGAATAGCTTTGAGAGTTAGGCTAGAGAAAAGATTTACTCCTATCAGAAATATTAATCATTTAGCTATTTCCTTGGGAGGTATCTATCTCAATGTGTCCTTGGAGTTGCAGGCAAATTCAGTACTCCTGGTTTGGAACATATCCATTCTAGTCCCTGTGAGAGGAGTGAGAGAAAGAAAATATCTGTAAAGGGAGAAGCTGCAGTCATTAGAAGAAGCTGACAACTGTATTTCAGTGCTATGCATGTGGCAGAGCACCAGGGAGAGGTCAGAAAAGAACTTTTCCCTTTTTCTTAACTTTTATTGACTTTTATTGCAGTGAGCACAGAAAGTGAAGCCCCTGTCCTTATGCTATGCCCCTCAACCAGCACTTCCTTCAGTAAGTGTGGAATAAAAGTAATAATAGTACTGGAAGGTGAGGTGAAAATAAAAACGCCATGAAAACCAGTGAGGAGCTGAAGAACAAACGGCTCATGTCAGAGCCCAGGCCACCCTCCCCTGCAAAAATAAAAAATTAAAAAACAACAAAAAAAAACCCCTTCCACAAAACCACAAAAGTTTTCATTTTATATTTGATGAAAATCCATGGAGGAGAAACTAGATGTCCTAGAGCTAGAACCTGAAGAGCAGAACCCAGACTGGTGAGCTGTTGGACATGAAGGCAGAGCACCAGGAGGGGCTTGAGGGTGGAATGGGGAAGCAAAGCAAAAACAGAGAGAGAAGAGAGGTCAGGCATAGATCACAGATCTCCTTATGCCCCAAACTTCATTGTTCCTGCTTTGTCAAATGTCTGCAAAAAAAATCACCCTCGGGGGTATCTTGAGCCCATTAGTCTATTGGGAGAATGCCAAATTTCTATGCATTTAACCCCACTGGCACAGATTACATGCACTAATGGTAACACACAAAGACACATACCCGCACCACATCTACCACAAAATTATGCCCCAAAAACATTCTAAGTCACAGCAGTAATTGGTCTGAAAAACTGATTACAGATGCCTTTCAGATGGATCCCAAATTTAACATGTAATTCTAACTTTGGTAGTTCTGTGCTGTGGCTTCTTATTTGTCAAATGGAGATGTTAATGCCTTGTAGGCCGCATGAAAAACAGGCTGTCCTACGTTTGTGAAACTCTGAGGTTACATGGGAATGAGAACCAGGATGTCACTGTGCACTTAAAAGCCACAGAGAAAGGCACAATAGCAATGGGAAAAATGAACAGTTGCATGAGTATCATCAAATGTAGCATTTCCTAGTTGTTGACATCACAAGTTCGAGATAATTTCATGCTCTTTTCTACAAGAAATACCAGATGTCTCACAAAACATAATAGACTTTACATTTGGAGTATCTTCCTAATTTAACCTCTACTATTCAAGTGCAGATTTTCTTGAATTTTCACATTAAGGAGAGACTTTACAGAAGATAAAGTTGCCATAGAGATGCATACACTCCTTTCCAATCATCTCAAATATAGCTAGACACAATTAATTATTCAGTTCACCACAGAACATTTATACTTTTATATGAAATATTCCAGGGTGAGAGATATTTCTCAAGTCTCTAAAAAAAAGAACTTCAAATAGTGGTGAAAGATCTGAGAAAAAAAAAAGAAAAAGCTAAAATCATGAACAGAAATAATTCTGCTCAAAAATTAGGTAAAATAACAAGGAGTGAGGGCTCCTTTTCAGATAATTTGCCATTTCCTTATCACTCTCACAGATGCAAAAGGTTTTGGAAGAAAAGGAGTTGTTTGTCATTTACTTTGAATGTCTACAAGGAACAAAACCCTGTGGTGGTTCACATGTATGCTTATTGAAAGGTTATACTAATTTCTTTTTAAGAGATGATATAAAAGTAAAGACTAATATTGTAACACTTCTTAATGGGAGTGAAAGCAACAAAATACTGATGAAGAGAATCTGGAGCTGTCATGCAGAATGCAATCCTCTTGACTGGCAGCTGTGGCTTGGCAATACTGAGACCTTGTGCTATTTGATTAAAACAACATCAAAATGGAAAGATCTCTTCAAATTAGAGGTCAGAAACATCAGTCTGTTTTTTCTGCAGTTGTCAGAAGTGATACAGGGTAATTAAGTCTGGAATAATGTCAGACAGGTGGTACTTTTCTTTTGAAGCAATTCATTAGGGAAGGCTTGTCACTTGTGACAGTCCCGCATAAATCCTGGCACCTGATCTCTTCCCCAAATGAGTTTAAATTGTTGAATATGAAAATGCTTTAAAAGGGGCTGTGTAGTCTCTATCTTATATAGGAGCTTAAAATGTCATTTGGCAAACAAATAACAAAAAAAAAGAAAACAACAACAGCAACAAAAAAACCCACCAAAGAAAAGCCATATTACAGTTTCAAACCTTATGTGTAAGCAACAATTTGCAAAGTGAGAAGATATACAGAAGATAGATAAGCTGCTACCAACAAGGAAATCAGAATAAGCATTTCCAGAATCTGCCAGGAACATCAGATTTGGGCAGGGAAAAACTACCATCTGAACACCTCCATTTTATCAACTCAACTTGCTTGTCTATTCTTACTATGGCTGTAATAACACACCAAAAAAGTTCAACAGTGAGCAAAAAATTATGACCTTATTCTGTAATATGTGGCATAAATTTCTACTTTTATTACTCTATCGGTGACTTCAAATAAGACCTCTAAAAATTTGAAGATCATCTATAAAACCAACAATGCAGTTTAAACAAGTATCATGCACTGAAAGTCTCAAATGTAAAAAGCCACCAGCAAGCTGGAAAGAGAAAGGACGGTGTCAAAGTAACTACAGCTTTCACTTTAAACTGGGTATCTTCAAAGAAAAATAGTTTTTATTTTTTAAAATTTGGTTAATTTATTTTAAACTGATGGGTAAGAACAAGAGCGAAAATCCAACCCAAAACCCCAAGAAAATCTATTTCTGTTAAGGCATATTTAAAATAAATTTCAGAAACCTTCCTTATAGTCAATACAGTCTTTTAAGGCTAGAGGAGTCCACCAGAGGAAACTCATTAAAAGCATAAGGAGTACTAAGGTGTCCTAAATAATGGATTGTCTACAGTACCTATAGTGACCTGCCTTGCAATTAGGCATATTGAAGGTCCCATAGAATTATGGACTTGTTACTTGGAAAGGCCAAATTTTAAAAGCTTTTACATGATGAATAAGCATTTTTAAACACTCAGTTTTATTTCACAGGGTCGGGTATGGAGCAAGACACTCTATTAGACTTTCCAGTAGTATGCTTCCACAAAAATTTACTCATGCTGCTGCAAATATGTGTGGGAAATAAGATCATGATATTGAAAACTCCATCTGGAGTTTTCAACAATATTCATTATAGCTTGGAAATATAATTTCCTTTGATTTTCAATATTCATATTAATTTTGGGAGAGAAAGTATTTGATTTACAAGCAGAAGTCTTGATGCCACACCTGAAGGTGTGTCCATTACTTAGTGTTGATTTATTTGGGGAATTTCAAGGAAGAACATTGACAAAGATTTAGAAGCCCTTATTTTTAGTAGATGTTCTGGTTTTATTCATTTAAAAAATAAAAATCACTGGCCATGATTTTCCACACATTTTCCCTCCAAATAAATCTCTTTGACAATAAATTACTACCATGTTATTCAACAAAGTCAAAGCTTTTAACTGCTCTGTGTAAATGCATTTTTGCTAAAAGAAGACACTGTTTTGTAGTAGCCTTCTCTTCTTGAACTGCCATTCATACAAGCCATTATTCCCTCTAGGAGAAACTTCTTTCTGCATGTAACAACAGCATTTGGATTCAAAATGTTTACCTTTAAGAATGCCAATTGTATTCTAGTGACATGGGGGTGGATTTAATGCTAATTACCACTGTAAACTGTGAAGACACTGACAAGAAGCACTGCAGAAAAGCAGCTTAACTCATTTTGTAACTAAAAAAAAACAAAAAAAAAGAATTATTGATCAATTAGTTCAGAGATACTTAGATACTTTTACTTAAGCTTCTGGTGCAAAAGGAACTGAAATTATGACAGCTTCAGGAGACGGTTTTGCCTTGATTTCCAGGATTGTTTCACATCCCATTTTTTTAACATGAATGTAAACAGTGAACAATTTTTTTCTTTCCACCATCAGGATTTCAGCAATAAAAATGCTGATTGTCACCAGAAGCAAGGCACCATTTATAATCTGCTCATGGAAAGACAGGTCACAATACCTCCTTGCCTGTATCAGGGGACCAAAGCAATTGTGCCAGCACTTTATGATACAGTTACCCTTCAGAAAAAAAAAAAAAAAAGTTTTGTAAATAGTATTTATAGGACATGTAAACTATTGCAGAAATAGTTACTTATCTTGCATTACACTAACTGTTGGCTTCTGTGACAAATGAAAGGCTGCAGCAGCAAAGGTGACATATTTGCTTAGCTCTTAAGCACAATGGTAGGGTGCCTGCTGAGAGAGATTCCTTAAAGCCAGCTATATAAAGTCAAGCCTATTTTCAAGCATAAGCAGCAGTGTCTGAACCCTTGCATTTGCTTTCTTTGGAATTAGAATTTGGATTTTACTATCTTCTTGGAGACCACAAATTGCTCCTCCTAACAAGCAGATTATTTTTGAAAGAAAAGGTCACTGTGGATGTTGCCATTTCTTTTGCTGGATTAAACATTTGGGATTTTTTCCATTATATGTCTGCATGTTTATGTTCTTCTGGGTTTAACTTACTCTATAGTTTTGTTTCCAAAAGGTTAACTTGACAGAGGTCCAACCCAGAATGCTTCTCACATAAAGTGATAGAACTATTTTAGTAATGTTACAGAGTCACAAAACTATTCAGGCTGGAAAAGACCTTTAGATCATTGAGTCCAACCACCAACCTAACACTGACAGGTCAACCACTAAACCATGTACCACATCTGCACATTTTCTTTACACAACCTTGGCTGCAATTAAAAGCTTGTTAAAATAGTGGGGCATAGCACCAATCCAGTGCTCAGAATGATCATTTGCCTTATGCTCAAGTGTAATATCCTTGTCCTTACAAGAATTTCCACTAAAAATAGGGAAGAGAAAGGGCAAAGACAAGCAAGTGAAAAAACTTCAAATCATTTCAAGCTGGACAATTCTATGATGTTTTAAGTCCAAGTCAGTTGAGACATTGCAGACTTCAAATACAGATGTGTCAGCACAATAGTGAATGATGGCTCTGATAGCCCTTGCACAGCAAAATACATCACGGGCAGCTGCACACACAGCAATTTCATGGGAGACAGCAACAGCTTCTTCCAAGATGGATTATTCCTACAACATCTTGATTTCCTCACTACACGGTCTGCAAGTCAGGCCAGTCTCCCAGAAATCTTACACAGGTGTCAACTCCCTTTAGGCAGCACACAGCAGGAATCTGCTCTCCACATCACTCCGGCTGTGGCTGCTCCCACAGACCTCGAGACATCCCAACATCACTCAGCTGCACAACAGCTTTGCATCAGCTTGAGAGTAAGAACTTCCTGTCAAATCATTGTAATCAACTTTTTGTACTGTGGCCTTCTACACTCCCTCTATGGCATAAAGAGGATATGCAGGAGAGGGATGTCTCTCTGGTATGCAAAACAAAATCCCATGTAAGTGATAAAATAGGAGCAAGACCCATTGCTGAAGCTTTCACCTAAAGCTAAGCAACCACCTATCTCAAAACTTGGATAACATGGGAGTTTTGCCTGCCTGAAATCCCAAATAGAGGCATTTACCTGCTTTTAAAACACATTTGCATTCTCTCAATAAATTTCTTCAAGCCCTACAATACTTCAGTTTTTCAGACACCACAGAACTAAGGCTAAGCCAAGAGTCTTTGGCTCTGAAGCAACTATTAGCTACTGCCTCTAGATTTCAGGACATTTTGATTTCTAATTCTTTCTTCTGATACAAAATAATTCCTTTTTCTAGTTGTCTGCAATACATAAATCTATATAATTCCTAAATGTAAAGTAGAGTTTGGGAGCTCCTGTACTGTATATTGTATTTTAAGATGTCTTGTATAACCATTCCTACAGATGACAGAATTGGTACAATCCACTGCTTCTTTTCATAACTTCAGTTTAGAGTTAAGATGTAACATATAACTCTGTTTACAAATTGTTTTTCTAGTGGTTGGGTTTTTCTCTAACAGTTCTAAGGGTTAAATGGTTCCTAGTTTTTAAAATTAAGTTGTAACTTATAACTGCAAGTAGTTAACCTGTGGCATGTTAGCCTAAAAGATTGTGATCTCGCCTAACAGCTCCTAGAAGTGAGTGTTGCAACTCCAGTGGTACATGAGACACATTGCTAGCTGTGGGGAGCTGGGTTTGTCAAATTGGGTAGAAAACCTCATTCAAATTAGACCCATGCTGTCTTCTATCACCCTCTCTGCAAAGAACCCTTACAGGTAGGATAACAGGAAACACTTTGCATTTTTTAATATAACTGAAAGGGTGAATTGTCACATTGCAGCTGATCTGAAGCTGCCCTCTTAAACTCAGCAAACCGAGAAGAAAACGAGACCCTGGATAAGGTAGGGATAGGTTGGATTCAAACCCAAGCAAAGACCTCAGCCAGCCCTGTTCTAGTTGAGATGCAGATACAGCACTGGCCAGAGAGCTGGGCAAAGAGGTCCCCTTCAATCAGCTATCTGAGCCTGGGAAATCCAAAGCACCTATAAAAAGGGCAGCCACAATAAACTCACAGCTGTTTGCTGATGACTCCCAGTGCTGTGTTGTGTGTCTGTCTCCCGCCCATGACTCCATGTAACAAAAAACTTCAATAATAAATGAGCCAAAGCTATCTATTTGTGATTGCTCTTCTCATTCTAAGCATGGCTGTCTCACTCTTCTCAGTGAGCTTTTCCCACCTGCAGGTCACAGAATGCATTTCTAGATCAGAATGTTTTAACAGAAGTGCTGTATTGAGCACATCTGAATGTGTCCCCAACTCCTAACTCTAGATATGATGTGCATCACAATGATCAGCTGCAATTAACACCTTGGCAGGTTGCACACACACAGGGTTGGATACTGTTTATATTGTGTGTTGAGCCTGAATTCTAGTGGTAAAGCAGAAATGAGAAGCAGAATTAAAAGATGCATGTTTGGTTAAAAGATTGGAGACACAAAAGCATTAACTGTCCCACCTGAAGCATCACCTGTATTAAAGACAGGAAAGGAATATTTCCATCTTGAACATCAATCAGATCCCAAATCCAGATCTCTGTATGTACTATGAATGCCTTGCAAAGGATGAAGCACAATATAGGTTATCCAATCTGCAACAGAGATCTGCAGTGTTGCTCCTTACATGGCTAGGAATCATTGCTGGAATCACAGCACAGTTTAAGATGAAGGGACCCTTAAAGGTCATCTAATCCAATCCCCAGGCAATAAAAAAGACATCTACAACTACATCAGGTTGCTTAGAGCCCCATACAACCTGACCTTGAGTCTTTCTATGAATGTGGCATCCACCACAAAGTAGTTTTTTATCAAGTAACCCACAAAAAAATAAAAATTCCATTTTAAACAGGCATGATTTTGCCTACTCAAAACCAAGCCATTAATGCAATCAAACATAATGGAAATCATATAATTTTAAAATCTCATTCTGAACAGCTTGCCAGTTACATACAAAATGCATCTACTTATGTTTCTATAGACTCATTCCAGAAAAAAAAAAACAAAAAAAACCAAACAAAACTACTTGACTTAGCTTCCCTACCTGTCCCCACACAAAATTATGCCTCAAGCTAATAGTTAGTGTTGGCAAACAAAAAGATCTATGATTAAACAGCTCATTTTCTTTCTTTAAACACTTCCTGAAATACCCTGATGTTCTCACAGTAAACAGCTGCCATTCACAACTGCCTGCTAAAAATAAAAACAAAATACCCAATTTGGACAGACAATGGAATTTAAAGCATAAGAAAAAAAAGGTTCAGTTTTGGCTAAAATTACTCCCCCACCCCAAAACACGCTGTAATGCAATCGATGTAGTTTTGGCACATGCTAAATACATTTTTAGATAATGCAAGCAAAATACCCCACAGTAAATCAGATGAATAAGTAGCATTCTGTGTGGCTGGCACAGAAGCAGTCGATGCATTTAGGGCAAGGACTAGGAAGCTGTCGCGCCAACAGCAGCCCACAAAGCCTCCTTTGGAGCTACACTGGGGCTATCTCAGTTCTTCCCTGCATCCTTGTCAGCTTGAAATATCCAGCACAAAGGACAGAAATTTCCTATTACGTTGTCATGCACTTTTTAAACAAAAGCAAAACAACACTCTCCTTAATCTCATTCCAAGAAAATTATTGGGTCAACTTCAATATATAGCTTTGTATGAATCAACCTATATCATGCTCTTCAGTGCTGTACAGTGGAAAGTACAGGGATATTTTAAGAAAAAATAATCTTGACAGCTTCCTATAAACTCTTCTTTTCCTCTCCCACAACAACAAATTGCTGCCCAGAGCTAATGCCATCCAAAGTAAGCACATGTTCAAATTTGCCTTAAAATATTCATGTATCAAATTAAATTTTGAATTTCACATGGCTTTGCCTCACTCCTGTCACTTCTAATTACTGATTTATTTTTGGTACAAACAGCTTATATTTATATAGCCTTCTCAATCACAAATTCTTCAAAGTAATCTGATAAAGAAATCTCTTGCCCACCACTACAACATATACCCCATTGAGACCGAACTTTATTCTGGGTCAATAATGTTATAATTCGACAAAGATTTGAGAAATGTGGGTAAAATCCCATGGAGAAAATTTAAACAGACAGTACAGTTACCACAGCATGATTTTTTGCCAGGTAATTAGAGGTTAATACCCCTAACTCCTGCCAAAAAGCCACAGAACATTTGAAGGCAAGAAGTAATCTTGGTTATATTATACTCTAGGAACTTCTTATTCTAAATGATGTAATAAAATTTAACATAGGATATTCAGTATGCATCTAACATTTATAAGTATAAACTGCTGACTTTATAGATTATTAATATTTGCATGTACATGTGCAGTCAGTGACTTTAACTCTGCTTCCATTTCGAAAATAAATCCTTAAAGTTCATTTAATCTGTTCAGAGTTATCAAGGATAAAAGAGCACAGATAATTTGAATAATATAAATACTGGAATTTGGTTGCAATGCCATATGTAAATGACTGAGAATCCACTAAAACAATAATTTTAATTCCCAACCACAGCTTTATCAGCAATACAAAGAGGTAAAGCTGAGAAACTTTGTAGATGGATTATGTTTAGAGTCAAATTGCTAGCCTGCCTCAATTCATATGAAATGTAGGTAAAAAATACTGAGGAAAGTGGTGTCACACCATTTTCCCCTCATAATTTAAGACAGAAAATCAGGATCAGAAAATCAGGATGGAAAGGGAAGAGACTACTGAAATATAATACACATCCTTATGCTTTTTGCAATTAAGGTGTATGAAACACGATGTTTCCATGCTACCCTGGAATACTCACATTATTAATTGACCCTCCATATTTTTCACCTTCAGACTCCTAAGTCAGGCAGAAATTCCACTTTACATACACTCTTAACTTTCAGAGAAAAACATGACAATAGTGAAGGGATCAGAAACTGCATAGGTCCAATCTCTGTAGCTAGCAGCATCTTCATAAATTTGATCAAATAAAATATCCAAAACTGACACACACAGACCCCACAACATCTGGAAAACTAGGAGATAAGTTTTCTTCCCACAAAACAGCTTGCAATGAGTATCTTAGAAGCAAAAGCTATCAAATCTAGCATTAGGTGTAAATCAAATAAATGTAAAAGACTTAGGCCTGGTCACACTGCCTGACTTCTTTACAGCTAATTAGGTCTTTACAAGACCTAAACCAATATAAAAGAACATATTATTCCAAAGTGACTTATTCTTCCAGTACATGCTGCTGAATAATGCCAACCATTCTTCTGAAAGAGCCAATAAACACAGCTAATTGATCTATGTTTAAAGTTCATTTTCTGGTGCATAAGTGATTTTCCCAACCAGGGGCAATGTACAGCCAGGCAATATACACACCTCACCCTTCTGACTGCCTATTGCCTTTCCTGATAAAGAAATAAAGTAGATAATATGAAAAAAAGGTCCAGCCTCCTCCACTTCAACATGCATAAAGTCTTCTCATGTCTCACACCATTTCCTTCCATTTGCTAGCTCAGGGTCAGAGGTATCAAACACCTTCTTGTTTTAGGGAACTGACAGAATCCACCACTCTTCACCACACTGGCGCTCTCAAATCATGCCACCACTGGAACATGCAGAACAGACATTACATGGAAATCAGAGGATCATGGAATATTCTGCATTGGAAGGGACCCACAAAGATCATGGAGTTCAACTCCTGGCCCTGAACAACACAAGCCCAAGAGTCACACCATGTGCCTGAGAGCATCATCCAAATGCTTCTTGAACTCTGTCAGGTTTTGTGCTGCAACCACTGTCCCAAGAGCCTGTTCCAGTGCACAACCACCCTTTAGATGAAGACTATTCTCCTAATATCCAACCTAAATCTCCCCTGACCCAGCTTCAGGCCATTCCCTTGGGTCCTGTCACTGTCACACAGAGCAGAGATCAGTGCCTGCCCCTCCTGTTCCCCTCATGAGGAAGCTGGAACTGCAGTGAGGTCTCCCCTCAGTCTCCTCCAGGCTGAACAGACCAAGTGCCCTCAGCCACTCCCTGTAAAGCTAATAAAATAAAGGCACCATCTCCAGGTACCCCTGACAGTGACTGATGTTTATTGCAACACAGTCTTGTTCTGATTTGCTATTTTAAAGCAGCAGTTCTCTTCTGCTAATTGAAATTCAAACCATTGATAGATATATGTTATAAAGGTCACATTGAAGCTGGATTTAGTATTAAGACATGAAAAAGCTAAGCTGTGTCAAAAGTGAACAGCAATGTCTGTATTTTCACTGCAGGATCCTGCTCTTCTGGAAAGGAAAGGCTGTGCTTTGGTGATCTCCTTTGTCCAATAAACCTTTCCTTTCTCAGCAGTCACCAGCTCCCACTTGCATCCCACCTCATGTCTTTTTCACCAAAACAGCTGTCACTCCTCCCATCACACAGACTGCAGCTGAGGGATTTGGGGGAGAAACCCTCATTTTCTTCGTAGGAGACAACACCACAGCAGTGCCTGCTGCTATGAAAAAGTGACAAGGCAAGCACAGCCTGACTCCTACAGCCCAAATCATTGGTGAATACTAACAAATCCTTACTAAGCAGATGCAGACTTTCAACACCAAACCTATTCTCCAGAGTGCTACTTTTTCTCAGGGAGTGATGGAACTTGACTGGGGAAGACTATTTGTCACCAAGGACAAGGGAGGGCATAAAAATAGAAATAAATCTTTTTTCATCACAATATTCTCTGAAAAGGCTCAGATGTTTTTGATGCAGAACCTTAGACAATTGAATATAAGCAAGCAAAATTAATCAGCCTGAAGTAGTCAAACAGTCTAGAAACTGTTGCCTTGGCTGGCACTGTTTTGCAAACATCAGCATAAAAATTGGAAATCCATACAATCAACCAAGGTGAAAGTGTATTTATCAATATAAGAAAAGGAATTAGAATCTGACACAAATGAGACAATATTGTCCAACCAAGGGCACAAGGAGCAGTATTAAAGCTAATGTACAATATTAAAGTCGTGTTAAAGAGGGGTGAAACACAGATGAGAAGGTGGGTTTCCACCTTCTATCCAAAAGATAAACAGCTCTTCTCAAAAGAACCAACATTCAACTCTTGGTACAACTATGTAATTCACTCATTAAGTGGAGTGAGAGACATAAGCCAGATGTGATCATTTGAACATTTATTATAACCTGCACACAGGTTATTAGGTTTCAACAACTCATCCACCAAATTAGCCAAATAATTCATGCTTAGCTAAAATATAACATCCAGAAAAGAGTTGTTAATAAATTAACAGTTAATAAAGGTAAAAAATTTAAATCAACTCTTTATCATTTTTTCAGTGGTTAATTATCTTTTTTGTTGCATAATAAAATAAAAAAATTTACATATCCAATGTTTAAATTAATTCCTTTCTTTCCTTTTATGCTTAAGTTTTTAAAGGGAAAAATCCGGTTATTGTTCAGAATCTCTCTCTATGTTGTATGAACTATCAGCCTCTGAAATGAAAGTAACCAGGGGCCTCATCTGAAGTTTCCTCAGTTTGTTATTTTGTGTCTTGCCTTCTCTAACATCCCTTGGAATCCTGACAGGCAGCGTGTGCTCCGTGCCAGCCTCACCGAGGACCAGGACGAGCTGTACTGGCAGAGCAGATGATGGGTGATTTCCCTCATCCCTGTTACTCACAGCAGCAGCCATCTCCCAGCCTCTTCTGACAATTTCCCTGTCTGTACAAACAGGGATTATGCTTTCAACCTACAGGACTGCACTGACAGCTTGTGTTTAATTGCTGATTCACTGTGATCGCTGTCTGGAGCCAATTAGAAACCTAAGCCCACAGTTTTGATGTTTGCATGTCAGAACACAACCATTTACTCACTTACAGAAATGCTCTAGGGCTAGATGGTTTTGACAGCATTTCTCTTACAAGAAGGTAATTCTGTGCTTTAGGACAGGGCCATCAGGACTGTCCTCTGAATTCTTCTGGGCAGGCACCTGAACCTCAGCCAGCCTTGTCTCTCAGGAGATTCTTCAGCTTTGGGCAAGAGAGCCTGTCTGTCTCACTCTGACTGAGAAAATATTTGGTTTTTTTCCTAGGAGATAACACTCCCAATTGGCCAGACAAGGCTGAGGCATGAGACCATGGTTCAGAAGAGGCAGAGCTGGGAAGTGAAGCTGGGGGAGCTACCAGGAAGTCTGCAGAACACAGAGCTCCCTCTCAGTTATCAAATAAAGTTCCAGAAATCCTTAGCTCTGTCCTCATGAGAAATGAACAAAATACAGATTGTAATAACTTTTTGTGAGATAAAGGAATTGCATTCTGACCATTGTTATATCCAAATTCTTTTGTGTTCTCTTTTAGGGGATTTCCTCATTTGAATTTCCTAATTCATGCCATTTCATACAATATGTATCCAGAGTCTTGACTATAAAGAAAAGAATTCCTATTCATTCTAATTAATTCATCCTAATGTAATTCAAATGCCTTAAAAAAATACATGTATTCAGAAGCATTACTGCTTAAATAAGAAAAATATCAACATTCCATATGGAATGTTTTTAAAACAGTGAATCATTATAAATTATACATAGTTAACTATTTCTGCTTTTAGAAAACAGAGTAATTTCTACTTTGACTCTACTGTGAACAGCAGTAACAGATGTTGTAATATCAGTTCATGCTACATTATTTTAGTAATGCAATTCCATCTCAAACTAGAGGCACAACAGTGTATTAGTAATGCTAAATTTATTAAATCGTTATTGAAATTTCTTCTAGATGCATGCTCTGAATCACCCAGTGTTTAGGGGCAGAGTGAGAAGACAAAAGCAATTGGTATCCAAATAAAGCAATCTGCCTATTCTATCTGACCATTTAAGGTCACCTTTAAATCTAAGCACCTTCTGTGACATCTTATTACATATCTGTGTTCTACATTCATGACTGTTTTTTAATTAGTAGCTCTAGTATAAGCTGGTCTGTCTTTACTTCCAAGTGAAATAGCAACCACAAGTTACAAACAGAAATATCTTCATGCCTCACCACATGGCTTTCTTAATTTATTTGGTGAAAACTGAGCATTAAACTAAATTTTCTAACTTTTATATTAATTTATTCAAAAGGAAAAGAAGAAAGATTAGCTCTATTTCTTTTTAATATCATAGTATTACAGAAATTATAGAAATACATAAGAATAATTACCCAGAAGAGACCCATGGGAAATCATTATACTTTTAATGTGTCATTAGAATAAAAAAATATTATTGACCAGAAAAAATTGGAAATTGTACACATGTCCGTAAAAAAGCACAGGCCCCTTCCAAAATCAAACTGGTTAGAAACTCGAGTTTGTAGGAGGCACGGAAACAGGAAGAGATGATTTGGGTAATGATTTCTGGGAAATTTATTTTGACACCAAGGAAGTCATTTGACTTTTGTGCACTGAGTAATAAAACAATAAATCTTTAGCTGTATTAACGTGTTGGAATAGACTAGATGATGAAAGTGTTTTGGCACTGGGTTATGAGATAGGTTAATAGGACATTTTTGAAGCTGTTCTGCTCTAGTACTGAACTGACAACTATAATAACCCTGAGTCATCACATCTCAGCAAGAAACGAAGTTGCAATGATGAAAGTGATAGCAGATTACTAACAAGACTTTACTTTCACAGTTTAGGAGAAATGTCACCTCTTGACTCCTGCTAAGGTAACTTCTGACTTTGCATTTCTTTTATATCAATTCAAAGCTCACAGAAGCAGCAAGTGTTAAAAGAGCCATGATAATTTCAGCCTAATCATATGATTGATACACAAATTTGAACATATTGAAGGTATTAAGGGGATTCAAAGAATCCTTGAAAAACTAAGGGCAATTTTTAGATGGCATTGTAAAACTTATCTCTCACAATTTAACTACATGCTTACTACCATATTAAAAGGTATGCCCCGTCAGGTGTCACTGCCTTTCAATTACAATTAATATAAAGTGAAGAGGTATCTCTAATACAAGGTGAAGAAGTATCTCTAATGTTGTACATTCCAAATGTACCACACATTGTTACAATATGTATCACTACACAGCCAACAACAAGACCTCTTAAAAACCTGTACCCTAAAGAAAAGGTTTAGATTAAACAGTCATGGCCTATCCAACTCACTGATGGAAATTTTGAAGTGCAGCTGGTTTTACTAATTTTCAGCTCATGAACAATGCAATGGAAATAAATGGTCTCTGATTTGTAATCAGTAATTTTGTAATTAATAAATTTTGTAATTAATAAATATAAAAAAAAATTGCCAGTATAAAAAAAAAGCCAAAATAAACCTAAAAAACAGAAAAAAATAAAAAAGAAGACAAATCCCTCCATCCGACAATAAGATTATATCCACAAACCAGAATATCTGAATTCTCAGTACATTAACCCAACAGTAATTTCTCTCTTCCCTAAATAAGGAGGGAAAGTTCAGCAGTTTTCAGACAACTCTGTGAGGGATGCTGGGGCTATTTTGTTATATTTGTATTCATTATATTCTGGCACTAGAAATGGATAAAAAGACACTGATTTTGGAAAAACTCAGGATCGACAGAAATTCTCAGGGTGGTGCAGATCAGGCCTATTTTCAAAGGTTGAAGTGTTTCCAGGTAAGCCAGATACTGTGATGCCCTTGATATCCTATTTCCGTAGCAGTCACATATTTTCAATTACTGATGATCCAAAACACTGTAACCAGCTGAGAATACATATGCTGTAGAGCTGGCAGTGTGATATTTCTACATACACAGGGCAATCTTCCACTGGAATTACAACCATAATCTCCCTAGGCTGATATATGACTTCACAGGGCATGATCACTAACATAACATAACAGGTGAGCTTTGACAAACAAATGTACACAGTCCTGCAACAAAAAATAAAAATACTCTAACCATAAGAAACTAACATTTTTATATAGCTCCAGGCTTGTAACTATTGTTCAGCCCTCCAACTTTTCTGTATTTTGCCCCTAGTAAATTCATAATGTCATGCCTTAAACCAACCTCCCCGCCTCCATTGCCCTCCCCAGTCATTTTCCTCACACAGATCTCCAGACTGGCTGCATTATTGTGCAGATACAGTCACAGATATGTCAGAAGGGGCAGCCATGAACCCAAACCTTTCCAAATGTCCTTCCAACACTGGTGGACAGGTAGCCCCTTAATAATTGGGCTACTGCTACCAGGAATCTGAGCACAGTTACATTTGGAGAGTAAATGAGTAAAGTAATGAGTAAAGTAATGCTTCTGTGAGGAAGCATTACTTCCTGCTCCTATTCATTATTAACCAGCATCTCCTACTCTAAGTTTATTTTTCAAACAATCCTTCATTCTGGATGATTTTAACTGTTCTTATTTGAGAATACAGTAGAATTTTTGCACAACTACAAAATGTAAAGTGCTGTAACAACAAAACATCAGCAAAAGAGGCAGCCCCAGCCACCAGCATGGTTATCTGTACCTTACAAAAACTTGCTGTGCAGGGGAGGAGAAGGAAATTTTTACCCCCTCTCTCACAGCAGCAATCCCTGAACCCTCCAAAGCATGAGATTCCTACTCCAATGTCCTCCAGAGAAGCCCATGGTGTACAGCTGGGCAGCTTAGTCCATGCAACACTTGCCAAGCTGGGAGCAATATTGCTTCCATTATCTCTCAGGAGTCCATCTGGTACAAAGCAGCTCATGCCACACAGTGCTGCTACAATTTCTACAGGCTAACCCTGACAAAAGCAAAAGTGAAATTGTAAGTGAGACTCACTTTTGGCATCAGCCAAGATGCCAAATCTTAGACAATAAAATTAACTGATAAGTCTCATTTTCTGTGTAAGCCGCTTCCAGTTCAATTTATTTTACAGCTCTCATGAAAAATTAAGGTTTTAATTTTAATTAACATTTAAAAATCAAGCCATTTTTGTTCCTAACGGAACAGAGAATGACCACCTTTTCCAGTTAAGAATCTATCCTTTGAATATAAATGACTGAAAGCCTCATTTAGAAGCATTTCTTATAGAAAGCATCAATCATAACTTACCAGACCTGCTATATGATTTGTTTCCCTGAATTTTTAGCATTATTGAGCTGAGCCAAAATTTTGGAAAGCACTTAAATAAACCAAGCTCTTAAGTCTCTTTCAAAAGCAAACACAACCTTAAATCAAATTCATTTTAGTAAGCACCTCCAAGTTACTCTTCTAGCTGAAACTCAAATGTTTCTACCTTTTCTCTTTCTTTTTAAATTGTGGTTTTATGTTAGATTATGTCTTTCATAGTCTTTAGAGTCATCTCTAGTACTTATTTAAAGCAATAAATCTAACTGTCTGAAAGTAAAATAAATGACGTTTAGAAATGTATATATTAATATAGTTCACTTGTTGTAAGAATATTCCAAACAAAGCGAATTATACAACATCATAAAAAAAGTATATTAAGCGTAAAGACAAACATATTCAAATCAAACCTGACGTATCTGGGGAAAAAAATTAATAAAATTTGACCAGATAATTTCACCATGTATAAAATTCCAATGTTTCAGTCTCAATGATTTCTGCAACACTTATAATTCTTTCAGATAACAGTTCCTAAAATCATCTCTTTTGTGCCTGCTCTCTGTTGTAAATGAACCTGCAAACTGATTCCTCAAAAGAGGTTATTCACAGGTTCTACTGTAACCATCAGCTGTTCCCTCACCCAGATGGTTTATCACAAGCAGGGAAATTCACTGTAAAAAGAGCAAATCTGTGGCTAAGATGCTTGCACATACCTGTGTATCAGTAACCCACCTTTCTCTGGACAACTGCCAACACAAGCAGCAGATCATAATTCTTACCTGTCAAGCATTGTGCACCAGAGTCTTTCCTCTCAATTAACAAAGACAATTAAGAATCATGAATATTAAAGGCGGCATTAAAACCTATATTTGCTAATTGATACTACATCAACTAGTGAAGACAGGAGAATTAGCAACAGCCAATTTGCAATCTGCACAGAAGTGCTTCACATGCTAAACTCCTTATGGTCAAGCTCAGAAGCTCTACTGCTCATGCATCAACTTCTGCATATTAACCTGACACCACTTGAGAAATTCAAAAACACCAACTACAACTTCTTACGAGGCCTTCATATCATATCTTTCAATATGATATCACAACATCTTTGAGGAATCAAACTATTAGATTGGGGCATTTCTAAGCAAACAAAAGTAATAAGGGTAACTGCTGGCAGAAAAGTAAGATGAAGGAAACTTGTGTGCACAACTGGAAAAAGACAAAAGAACACACACTAATTGCTACCAGTTAGGTAGGAAAGAAAACCTAGTATCCCATATTATGGAATTTGTAAGTGCTCTTTTTTCTTCCCAAATTAGGGCAAAATGTGGGCTGCATTTTTTTTTAATTTATTTTTTTAATTTGTGAATTTAACACAATATTTACTAAGATAATTCCAAAATCCAAAGTGAGAAATGCCCAGACAATATTGCTATTTAGAAAATAACAAAAATGAGAGACCTTAACGGTTTTTCCTAATGAAATAACAATTTGAGAAAAAGATTCAATGAGTTAACACTTCCTGAAAATGTCAGTGAAAAGTTATGAAAATGCTAATCCATTTTAATAGTAATTTCTTCAAACACTAAAAGGGTTCCTTGACAGAATGAAGCTTCTAATATAATGCAGATGAATACAGCTGTAGAATGGAAATGCATTTGAATGTAAATTGATCCAATTCAATAGATAAGTCATGATAATTTGAGATGTTAAAATCAAATGGCTGGTTATTAATGGAATTATAAATTTTTTAGCACTATAAGAGTTTGGTTAAAGAAATAACCAGTCCAGCAAAAGACCAACTCTTCATAGCTCTTCTTTACAGTGTCAACATAAGCAAAAACAAACAAACAAACAAACAACAATAAAGAGCCTAACAACAAGATAAAATTAAAGTATATGTAATTACTTGTTCCTAGTCAGGAACTGATGCTCAAACCATTATGAGAGCATGATGGCAAAACTCCACAGTGAAGAGCAGAATGCTTTTACTGAGCTTCCCATGACATTTTTGCACAAGTCTACATATTCTGAAACATAATTCTTACAAGGAAATTTGACTAAGGACCAATCATACCAGCTTGTCTAATATTAGAATGAAGGGAAACCCTTGAAGAGAATAACAAAAGGATTTATGTACAGCTATTCAGTTTAACAGAAGAGTTTCCCACTAAATATTGCCCATTAGCTTTTTCTAGGAACAATCAGTAGATTACAAACTCTTGCTCTAAAATGGAATAAAAAGAGTATTTGTGATCCCAGATCCCTGGGCCCTTCCTGACCACAAGCACAAATATCCTGCCAAGAACCTGTGGGGTTCTAATCCTCTTTGCATGCCCTGGCACTTGCACTGCCAAGTTCAGCAGAGAGGAGTGTGGCATCCCTGCAGCTGTGGGTCACTGCACTGCTGGATCTCATCATGCACAGCACTGCTGCAATCCTAACAGAGGACAAGATGACCCATCCTGAGACCACTGTTCTGCAGTTCCTTCTCCAGAACTATCAGGAGCCTCCTTACTCCCACATTTTGGTTGCTTCTCTCAGGAGAAGTTAACCAGTCCAGGGGTGTCTGAATCTGAGTCTCAAGGAACCAGGTATGTCAGCTCAGCAATGCCCAGAATTTCACTGTCACTCAGAAGCAGCAATCTGCCAACCCTCCCACAAAGGAAAGAAGCAGAGTCCTCCTGCAACAGAACTGACACATCCTAGCATTCCTCTTTCCCTTCCAGTTGCATACACACAAAACCCACCACACAAAAGAAAACAATCCCCACCCTCAAAAAAAGAAAAAAAAGAAAAGAACTCCACACACACAAAACAAAACAAGAACCTATTTCCCTCCCCAGTATGATCCATTCTTTTCAACAGATCCTTTGCTTTGGTGTGAATTGCCACCCTCACTCCCTAACTGAGCAGGATCTAAGGACACCTGACTTTAGGAATTTGAACCAACCTGGAAATTCCCATACATAGTTCCTCTGCTTCAATCCATCTGGGATTTATTCTGAGCCACTTCCTTGTTCCAACACTGCAGTTAATTAGGACAAGCACTTATGTGAACCCCAGAGTAATACAAGCATTATTGCAATAGAGATAAACAAAAGAATTAGCTCAGAATATGCGTGGGCAGGTCACTGGAAGCCACAGGCATCAGGCTGCAAACAACTACCACACAAGGACAGAGAAGGGGGAGATAACTGTGGTCAACAAAAGTGGATCCCAAAGGACCAGGAACCATAGAAAGTTCAGTCCAGTCACAGGTCCAGTTCAAAGATCAAATGAGCTGACACTCAGGTTTTCAACTCAGATACAGGAAAAACTCAGTTAAAATAATTACTTGAGGTCTATTATCAGTGAAACAACACGGGCTATGCTGCTAAGTTTAAAACATCCAGAAGCCAAGACTTTTCAGGTGACATGGTACAGAAATCATCCTTCTTGCAATCTGGGTAGAAAGTGACTTTTGCAAAAATCACATTGGAAAAGGCACTCTCAGGTCTGAGCGGAATCCAATTACTTGGTGACCCTTACAGCTTAATACAGGTCAGCCAAAACCTACCAGACAACTTCTCCTTGGGGTTATCAAGGTAACCTTTTAAACAGCAATGATGGACACCCATTACTTGAGGAAATACCAACATAACAACCATGACATTGCATTGGCACTTGCCTCTGTCACACTGTTTACACTTCCTGAAGGAAATCGTTTTCTTTCTCATTTGTATTGCACCAAGGAAAATGTCTCTTAGAGTCCACATAATAAAAAAGGCATGGTAGGAGTAAATTTTAAAAACTGATTATAAAAAAAATCCACTGGTTACTACATTATTTGTAATAAAAAAATCCATTGGTTCTTACATCATTTGTCCACTTGGAATTTAGAAAGATTTTGTGTACATTATCACTGACATTTATGTATAAGTGTTACTTACTCCTTGTTTATGCAAAGAACTTTTAAAACAAATAGAATAAATTCTGGTGAAAAGCAAAATCCAAGAGGAACAAAATGATCTGCATATCCATATAATTAAAAAATGAGCATTTGAAACTATCACCACCAATCTGATGCAACAACCTTGTGTGTGTAATGAAGCTTGAGATGTTGATAGAGGTCATATAGTGAGACTGTAATGAAGATTCATCTACTTTAGTCAGAATTTTCTCTGGCTTTACCTATAATGGCATCTCATTATTCCCACTGGCAGAGGTAGTCATGTTTGTACACAAGCTAATTAATGAGGAACTCTACCAAGACTTTCAGAGCAGAAACAATCATGCATGCGGACAGTTACTAATAGCAGGTGGGAATTCTTAGTCATGAAGGATGAGGACTATTCATAGCATTTAACTGTAGGCTAGTCACTTCATGGGGAGAAATGATAACTAAACCATTTTACTGATCACAAGAAAGGTGGGGCATGAGGCATATTGGAATTTTTGTTTTACAGGTTATGAAAAGTTTCTACCTTTCCAGGGAGATATTTTTCCCAAAAAAATTGCATTACCAGATTGATCTATCTATCCTGTTCACTTGTTCATTCCTTGCCTTTTCTACCCTCTTCTTCTCCTCTGCCAGAAAGTACATTTTGTAAAGGTTCAAGATGCTTTTAGGACCCACTAGCCTCAAAAATACCCCCCAAAAACCCACATTCACTTTAGTAAGCAAGTATTTTAAAAGAAAAAATTTAAAAGACCCACAACATTTTACAGAAATACATGGTGCCCCTTGAAACTTTAGGAGTACAGGAATGAGTTAAAATTGTATGTAATAGTGAAGTTGATAGTGCAAAATTAGCCTACCAGGGAACAGACAAAAATACTTCAGTAGTAATGTGGTTCCTTTTTCCTTGTAACACAATCATATTCTAATTACAAATTATTCTAATGCACTCTTTAGACACCAAAGAAAGCAATACAACTAATAATAAATTGCACTTTCTATGATCGATGTAATAAGCTATAAAATAATTAGATGGCCGAGATGCTATCTACTGAAACTATTTTAATAGCAGGGATTATTAATTTAAGAATTTCATTCAGTAAAAATTAGCTTTTCATTTTCAAATTTAAGGATTGCTTTCAATCTTTTCAAGTGACCTGCTTTGATGTTACTTTGTTCCCAAACAGGGCATTTAGAACAATCACATAGGAAAGGAAGAAACCTTCTTAAACAACAGTAAATCTGCATTTCCTGAAACTGCAATAGCTCTCTAAACTCTTTTTCTTTTATTATCTCTTTTAAATATGATCTTGGCAGAAATTACTGAAGAAACTCACAATTTGATTGTAGCCTCCATAAGTGATGACTGCCCCTGCAATTAGGCATAAAGACAAATCGCTTCCTTCTCATAAAGTCCTTGTTCCACACAACATAACAAATTAGACCACTCCACAGGTCTAGCCAAGCACATAGAAAAAACAGTGTAATAAAGGCTAATAAACAGCAAAGGAAACAAGCTTGTTCATTTTAGCAAAAACTGGTAAGAATGGAACATAAATCATTATTCCTGCTCTTAGAACAAAGACCAAAATATTTGTAAATTAAGTGGCTTGCTAAATTCAGTCAATTGGAGACATCTTTTATTTTTTATTTCTTGAGGAAGTTCAAGTTGATTTGGTTTTATTTAATACCAGAAACCAGTACCTGAGGGTTGCTTGTGCCATAGCCTGACACCAGCATAAGCACAAAACAGAATTTCAAACATAGAGACTGCATTGCTATCCAAGAAAGAAAAATGTTATCCCTTTAGCATCTGGTGCAGCATAAAGCCATTATACTGCAATTAGGCAGACTAAGGAGCAGCTGCTAAGAAGCTAAAAGCAAAAGATGAAGACTAGTAACAGATTTTTTTCAACGCATGTTTCTTACAAAAACATTTGCATTTTGCTCTGCTCAGGATACTGATCTGGATTAAGCACCCAAGGTTCAACATAAAACAGATTAACAATGTCTGACCCTGCACATAAAGATTTACTGCACACCTCCACATGCTCAGTCCTCTGTTATATAAACTCTGATGAAATTTAGATTTGCTACCTGTGCAAAGTGGCCATAGTAGGCAACTATGGAATTTGAAAAATAATTCATAACTATTTCTCCAGTTTTCAACAGCTCTAAAAACTTTGCTTCAAAATTTGTCATTAATGTAAATGTCATTGACTTCTTTACAAATAAACACACAAACAAACCAATTATCATTACTCTATCATAAGAAGATATAGTCAGGAATATTCAAGTTTCATTTTCTGTGATTTTGTCTATCACAATTTTCTTCATTCACTCCAGGAATAGATCTGATTCCTAAAAAGACAATTCTTTTTCTGAGAGCCTGCATTCATAAAAGAAAAAAAGCAAAACCAAAACCAATTGTCATTTAAAGAGTCCTGTGCAATGTTAAAGTCTCAATATAAGCACTGTAGGTAGCACTGCAGAACAGCTGAGTCTGGCAGGGACCTCCCAAAGTCCAAGTTCCACCACCTCCTCCACAGGTGGGTCAGCAAGGGCAGATTTTTCAATGCTGTGTTCAATTGGGTTTTGACCATCTCCAGCTACGGAGATCCCACAGATTGTCTCTGTACAATCCACTCCAGACACTAACAACTGAGGTCAACTTTTCATTATACCAGACCTGAATTTCCCTCTTTCCAAACCACATCCTTTGCCTGTTGTCCTATTGCTGTGCACCTCTGAGAAGCCTCTCTTTTCCCTACAAACCTCTGGCCAGGTAGTTGTAGATGGCAATTCCTCTCATCCTTGTTCTGAGGGGTGAGCAAACCCAGCTGTCCCATGCCATGTCCTCAGGCAGCCCAGAATCAGGGAGCCCTGCTCTGCACTTACCCCAGAACATCTGGGTCTAAGTGGAAACCCAAAAGTAGAGATCTCCTGCATTCCTGGGGGGGTCTCAGCAGAGCTGATTTGAGAGGAGGCATCACTTTCTGATGGTATGCTGTATATCCACATTCATAACACAATTCTGCCACATTACTAAAATTAAATTTTATCACTTTTTCTTCTTAAATCTGTCAGGAAATTCTTTTTATTAATTTCCAAATAATGATGAAAAAATATCACTTATAGCCAAAAAAATATTTAGCCATTTTTAAAGTACTCCTAACTGCTTCTGTAAATACATCTGATGACTTGACAGCTCTCACTTCACATCACCAGAATATCTACTGTGTTGTTAAAGGGAGATGAAGCTTTCTACTTATGAAGGATTAGTATTGACAACTGTTTTAATAATTCAAATGATCTCAAGAGGATGTTCATCACAAATGGCATTTTTCTCCCTGTTTCATTTTTCTATGAGGCAAAAAAGGAGACTGAATTGTGAAAATCCATTTGAAAGAGAAAACAAGCAGAAATCTAGACACCTTCAGTTGTTTGACCCTGAAGAGCTTGCTCAGAATTTCCCAGGATTATATTTCAAGTTACATTGCTACAGTACAAAATGCTACAAAATTTGGCCAACTGAACTTCATAAATAGTTAAGAATTAAAACGTAAAAGGACTGTATTGTCACTCTACTGCAAACATACCCCACAGCAATCTCAATGACATCTTTAAGAACACTGTTCCTTGGATCTCCTTTCATCACAGACCTGTGCTGACACTCATAGATCTAAGTGCAGTGCAGCACACTAACAAGGTTTGAATTAAGTATGCAGCAAAGCTCTCTAAGATTGTGGAAATTTCATCAAGATGATAAAATATGACTTCACTAAGTTAGGGAACTCATTGCTCAGAAAAATCCACCCTGTAGGCAAAGGAAAAGCCACAAGAAATAAAGTAACTAGATACAGCTTCAAAGTCTGCAATGCCCTGAGAGCTGAGCAAGCTGACTCAAAAGATTCTCAAAATTACAACCAAGATTTAGTTTCCCCTCTCAGAAGGTGAAGGATAAAGTAAATTATTTTCTCCCCACACTAATACAAAATTTAATTTTGTTCCTGGAGAATATGAGAGGATCATCAAGCTTTGGGGCCAACAGTGAAAAAGTTGGGAGTACTCAAATGACTCCAAGGAACTTCTGAGAAGTTCTTGGTCTGGCACAGCCACTCTCACCCCTCCAGTTCAATCATGTCAGGCACAAAGGCCTGTCCCAAAGCACAGACTGGAGGGATGCAGGCAGCTCTAACTGGCTAGCTCAGACCTCACTGCCCACTCAGTGCAGACCCTTGCTGAGGAAAGGGACAGGGGGAGGACAGGGAAGAGAGGAAAAAGCTGGATCTGCCACCGATGATGATCCAGTTTTCCGCTGTTCAAAGGAGCTACCAGAGCCTGCCTGAGTCCTGGGGTGAAGAAAATGTCAGGGGAAATCACAGTCTGATTAGGGGCACCAGACAGACTATTTTAACTAGGAATTAAACAGATTAAGATTTTGCTTAAAACTTTGAATCTAGAAGAGCCAGTGAATACACAATCTGTTGTGCATAGGCAAATAGTAAAAGCAAAGTATCTGAATTTTCTGAGTAATTCAAAAAGACAGGAATTCTAACCATGGATGCAAGTCATCAGTGATCAGGGCCAAGGGGCTTTATTCTACCTCCACTAATTACTGATACTACTCTCTACAGGCAACACTTCATCAATCAAACACTTCAAGCAAACACAGACCCTCTTCCTGAAATATGTGCCTTCAGTCTTAGTCAGAACACAGTTCTACCAAGGAGCATTTTACTTCATTTCTGAATATCTTTGGACACGCCCAGATTGGGGAAAAAAAATCTTAACTGGCATGGGCTTTTATTTCTTTACTGATGTACAGACCCTTTCCTGTTAATTTGCTTCAGTCCAGAAGCATATATAAAAAAGATAAACAAAACTAACTGATATGATAAATGTAGAGATTAACCCTGAAACCTGCCTCTAAACATAGTATCCTGTGACCTAGTACTACCTTGTCAGAACAAAATGTTTGTGTATTCAAAATCAACAGGTATTGCCAGATCTGGGAAAAAAAAAAAAAAAAAAAAAAAAAAAAGACTTTTTTAAAATTAAAAGCATATTCTAGACTGTATCTTGACTGTATCTTGGAATAATCAGCCATGGCTCTTAGCACTGAAAAAAAATAAACATCTCAAACCCATTATATTAATATAGCACAGTTATGTAAAGTCTACAAGCAGAATGTTTTAAAGGAGAAGAAATTCTTTACTTAAGAGCATAAAAGACAAAGGTTAGTAAAAGGTAACGATCAAATTGAAAAAAAAAAAAGCTTCATAAAAATTATCTCATAAGGCAAATAAATGAATCTTAATATCAAATAAATACTTGGGCTAGTCAGCAGCAGATTCACAACCAAGTTGTCTTGTTTCCACTCTAGCAAATGACATACTCATTTTACCTATTTATAGTCAAGCTTTTATAGTACACTGTACCCTTATCAGTTTACCTGAAGCAGGATTTTGAGATGCTATTCTTTTTCAAACTGTATATTGTATTATTCATAATGTTTTCACTCCCTACTAGCACTTAGGGAGCTTGATGTCTCCTGATCTACACAGCACGAAACAAGCAGAAAGAATAGCCTCTGCCTGAAGTGTTTATATTTTAAATACTGCACAAAACAGAACTGGTACCTTTATTTGCTACAATGGTAGACAACTGGCATGATGGTAAATTGACTGAATATAGTTATCTCTATCAAAAAAGTTAGAGAAACTATTGATTTAGTTTTGAGGTTTCTCGCCCTTTCTATAACATGGAGAAAGTTGAATAAAATCAAACTCTAGTTATTTATTTTGATAATTTTATTGCACATTTGCCTCAAGAATCTTGCTTATTCACCTTATCCCATAACTTCCTCTGAAAAAGGCAGACAATTCTTCACTGATTCGGTTAAGCTGGTTAAGTTTAATCTGCAAGAAATAAAAGATTGCAGGAAGTGCCTTTTTTCCCTTGACTAAGACTACAGTCATTATCCATTAGCAGCATCACTCTATATTCCCCTAAATATGTCCATGAAAGGACACTTCTTTTTTAAGATGGAAGTGAATTTCTTAAATATGTTTCTGTGTGTATAAAAAATTTCAAGAGGAAGAGAAGAAAACAAGTACCAAAGTATATCCTTGACTTTCTCTTGCTTTTCAATTATAAAGTGATAGTTTGACCTTTCCATCATAATCTTGAAGAATACAGTTCAGCAGTGATACAATAGCCTTTCACCCAAGCTCTGCACTGCCTGTGCTTGGCTTTACAACATGATTATCTGAACTGATGCTTTCTAACATGCCACATAATCTTTTAAAATTTCCTTCTTGGAACGGACATACTTCTCTCTACATGAGTTTCAGACTTCAAAACACACAGTATTTACAGTATTTTCTCCTGAAACTCTGCTTGCATCTCTCATCACTATATTTAGCTATTAAACCGGAGTAAAACACATCTTGGAATGCTTACAGCAAATTCCCTTTCATTTGGTAGGAAGAGTTTTTCTTGTGATGAGTATTCAAAGGGATACTCTCCATCTGCCACAAAATAAGTGGTTGTTGAACACATCAAGTACCCTAAATTCAGGGCTGAGTTGTGAGCAAAGCTGAACAGGGCATTTGAGAATTATACATTTATGATAATTTAAAGCCTAATTGCTTAAGATTGGCTTAATAAAAATAATGTAATGTAGAAATCCTTTTTTTTTTTTCCTTTAAATTACCTCTCAAGGCTATCTAGATTTAAGACTTACTGTGTCCAATGTTCCACATATGATTTATGTTGGTGCTTAACAGTATATTTTTATAGAAGAGTGTTGGATATTTTATTCTGAATCTAATATTGCCCTTAATCCCAATATTTTCCAGTCTGATCACAAGAAAAATTCAGGTAGGAAAGACTGATCCTACAGTATAACAAGTCCTAAACTAGGAACCTTGTCTATGTAAGACAACAGTGGCCAATGTACTGTAAGAGAGTCAGCTCAGACAGCACTTAGAGCTTGTGCTTGACTTTCTGCTTGGAGAATTCTTACATGGAAAGGAAAATAGCCCAAAAATGATGCTAGTCTAAAAAAAAAGATAAAATGCACAAGTCAGGTTGGCAAATAGCATAAGAATAGAGCAGCCTGATAAATAGAAATACCATTATAAAAGATACAATCTTACAACATATATTCAAATACTTTTAGATATTTCATGCAGTTCTGGGTTTTTGTAGATTTTCCCAAGTGACACTTCCAGGCACACAACACACAATCAACTTTAGAATTTCTGATGATGAATTCTCACGAATTTAAATGCCCCCTACAAAGTATGCTTCATTTTCCACAGAGTTAAGGAGTTGTATGTGACTATAAGGGCTGATTGGTATTTTCTATAACTACTCACACAACTGTGTTTCAATCAACTGGGGAAACCTTGAACTTATTCATACAAATATTCTAATAAATTTATGGAGGCCTTTCTCACCTTCCCAATTCAATTATTCAAGTTAGGAAAGTAATCTACTAATGCACCTGCAGTTCAGGAAACAAGATATCAATGCTGATTTCTTGTTCATGCTTGCTGGCTGAAAGAGCTTATTGCCCTCTATTGCCTAGATATTTGAGCCTAGTAAGTCTACCCAGGTAATATCAGCAGGTTACCTAGCACAGCAGTAGTTAAGCAAAGCAAATATTCTCCCAAGCAAATTTCTATATTTCCTTTTTCTACTTACTGAAACCTTAGAATACAATTTGCATTCAAAAAAATCAATAAGCAATTACTTTTTATTTGAAAAACCTAAAGTCTTTATGCATTCATTGTTAAAAAGGAACCAAGAGCCCAATCAAAGTCCATCCAACTACATGGAAAAATTTTATTCTTTAATATCCAGTTTCCCTTTTGGATGTTTATAACTGGTTGCATACCCAGAGTTCTAAAAGGAGAATGAACAACTATGTCAACCCAGTTAATGGCAGCTATGGAAAGTTTCACATGGGAAAAATGCTTCCCATGCAGCCAAAAAAGAAAAGTAAAAACTAATCCATAACCTCTTAAGCCATTAATTTCACTGTTGTGGAATAAATAGTTTTCTGTTCCTTTGCTGAGATGCCAGGCAGCCACATTACCTTTGATCTATTTCTGTTCAAGTTACATAGAGAAGTGTCTGAAACAATGATAATGTGCACTGTTGATACAGGAACAGTAGTAGATTACATAGCAAGATATATCTTATTGGCTAAAAATAGAGTTGTGCAGACAGGATGTTCTGAAGAGTAGCACAGAGCATGGGATGCTCTCACTGTTAAAAGCTGAATGATTTTTAGGGTATTTATGAGCCCCTGATTCAATTTGCTGTTTGCTCATTTGATATATCACTCCTCACAAAGTAAGATCTATATGGAAGAACAATAAACATGTTATTTCATGCTGAAAACCAGCCAGATTTTGTTTTGAAATACAAGTACTCTCATAGACAGAAAGTATTTGTTCTTTTATGAGCTATTTTTTAAAGCTTTTAAGAGGCTACAGTCAAATCTCAGTATAAAAGGACACACACTCACCTACCCAGATGAGATTGTTTTCCTACTCAGATTTCTCTAATGTATCGTGATCAATGAACAAGAAGATCAACTTAATTGTCCTAACTGCATATTTTATGAACTGTGACAAGTTTGTTATAACTCATTTGCTCTAAACTTTTCTTCTGAGATTGTGAAAGTACCAAGAGATAAACTCAGCAATGTCAACAAGCTTGGTGGCATAGTTCAAGCTGTGAAGGTTCAATAAATAGGTCTGTAAACATTGCAAATCAACAAAGCTTTTGATGAAATGTCAAGCAAGGCAGAGCTTAGCTATATTCAGCTCAGCTTGAACTCATAAACCATTAACTGGCCTCTGTAGTTTCCACAGAAATATGCGTTATGAATAAAGCACAAATGTTGAAATAGAAATAAAAACAAAACCTTTTTTTTTTCTTTTAGTGACAAGATTAATTAAAGCTATTTAATAACAGAAAATGGTATTTTCATCACCCCGATAAAGACAGATTTATAAAAAAAGACAATATATAAATGCTACACATTCTTATAATGGAGCAACCATTATTTTGTGCCTTCAAGTTAGGAAAGGATTCAAAACATAGAAATAGAAGACAAAACTAAGTTTGAAATACCCTGAAGACATTTCAACTTTGAACCATAGCAAAAATCTGTTTTTTCCTGCATGAGACATAGAATATTGTTTGCTTCAGAGAAAATACATATTTTCCCCTTCATTTTTAGGAGGAAGAATAGAATAAAACTTTTTACAATACATTAAGGTTTCTATTTATAACAGAAAACATGATTTTTTTTTTCACTCAAGTGGAGCATTATATTACATATATACAGCCAAATATTCTCTCAAGACCTATTTCCAAAAGTCTTGAAAGTTATGAAGTTACTTTAGCTACTTTTCAGTAGCAATCCTCTGTAGACTGTCCATGCAATTATCCTAGACTGAATGCAAGGTTGTTTTTGCCCGATGGCCCAGTTTCCAAGCTATTTCTATATCATCAGCTGAGTAATTCATTTGACCATGTCCAAATTTGTTTGCAGTAAACTTTGCATCTTTCTACTGCCTTTAAAATGATACGGTCGTTTAGAAAAACAAATGCTCTTTGATCAGCTAACATCTATTACCCATAACTGTGCCAACCCTCTTGTATTGCCACCGAACACATTGCACTTTCCCCTCCCATCGGCGGGGCAGAAAAAACAAACAAATCTGTTTAACCTAATCGGAGACTTACCACACACAAAAGTTTGTTTGTTTCCCTCTCTTTATTAACACCCTGTTGATACTCTCCACGCGGGTTTGGACCAGATTTAAAAATAAAAGTTACGCAAGGCACGGCGGTCTGGCAGAGGGCGCGGATGCTCCGGCGGGTCGGGGTCGGTCGCCTCCCCTCGCCCCGTTTGCCCTCGGAGCCCTGGCAGAGGAGCTCCCCCGAGCCCCCAGCGCAGCAGGCAGCGCCCAGCACCCCAGAATCCCGGCAGGCAGCCGACTGACCTAAATGCCGTCCTTAGGCTCGCGTTCGTGCTGCTCCTCACTCTTTTGAACAGTCCTTGTATTCATTTACAGCCGGTACTCACCCGAGGCATCCCCAGGCATTGCCGGCACTGCGGTGTCTCGCTACCTTCGTGGGGAAGCGGTCAGTGGATTTCCCCGTGGGCACTTCTCTCTAACACATTCTCCAAAGTAGGAGAAACCTGGAGGGAGACTCATTGCCAGGTGCAGGTGAGGCACGCCTGCAATCACCCTCCAGTTTCACAGGCACGAAAAGAGCACCCCCCTTCTCAGAAGCCGACGGGAGAATTACAGCCAATTTTGTTTTCCTAAACAGCAGCGAGGTACTCTCCCAAGGTACACAGCCGGCGTGTGCTGCGCTCCCTCCCTCCTCGCTGGAATGGTTTCTCCCTCCACAGGCTCAATCTACCTGATTATGTTCTCTCCTAATCAGTAATCTTAGTTTCCCCAGCAGTAGCGGCCCTCCGCTCTCACGGGGGTTTCTGGAGGGCGAGCTGCAGAAGCAGGGCAGCAGCACTCCGGGGATACAGGGCAAGGCAGCAACATTTTGGAAGCACTTGTGTTTCTGTCTGCTTTTTGTTTGAACACTGGAGTTCAGCCTTCGCCTGTCTGAGAGAGAGATTATGCTTCCTGCTTTTACAATCCTATTCAAATAAGCTTAAAGTCCCTAAGAAAAAAAAAAAGGCTACCTACTTCATCCAGCAGGAACTGCTTTTCAATGCAGTCTTTTTTTTTCTTTTTTTGTCTATCCTTTCCCTAAAACCAGCTAGTATCTCTTTCAAATGTAACAGTATATATACATCTGCTGTATATTCTTCCCTAGCTCCAGTCAGCAAATAAAGTAGAAAAGGTACCATTTCCTTCCCCACCTGTTTCTTCTTTTGTAAATTAAAAGACAGGAAGGAGAACACATATTACCACAACTAACTTCAATATAATCTGTCTTTCAACAAGCATGCTTGCTGCAAATCTTGAAAGGGTTCTTTGGGTTTTGTTTATTTGTTGATTTTTTTTTTTCTTATTTTAATAAATAGGGAGGATGGGACAAAGGATGGACGGAGGATGGGACAAAGGATGGACAAAGGATGGACAAAGGATGGACAAAGGATGGACAAAGGAATTTTTCTCTTTTTGTCCTGATTATTCCAGTTAACCTGATTATTACTGTTATTAACTGTTATTCTCCTAATCCCAATTTAGAGACTATATCAGAATTAATTAAAAACTTCCTTTAGCAGTTAACAGGATAGTCTAAAGACATTTGTGGAGAGAAAGCAATGGGCAAAACGTGGATCAAGGGACAATTTACACCAGAATTTTAAGCAGGCTGTAGAACACAGGCTGTGGTCTGTCAGACACAGCCACATAAAACCATGACAGCAAAGAGGCAGGAGATGTGAATATAGGAAATGCATAGGACCACTCCATTCCAGGACAGTTTGGCACATATTTAAACACTGTGAATACCTCCAAAGTCTCGTGATTTAATAGCTAAGCAAAATTGCCTTTTGTAGGCAGTGTAAATAGACACATCTTGGAATCTGTATTAAAAAAATGATATGAATTAGTATTCCTTTGACATCAGACCCAATTTGAAACAAATTATCACAAACTATACAGCAGTCTCCTAACAAAAGCTAAAGCTTTGTATTTGTCATCCAAAGAAACAGCATGTCTTCATTCACTGTAACAATCCATTCAACTGAAACTTAAGGTCATTTTGTGTCTTATTCAGGGTTGAACACTGAATCAAGACTTACCATCTTCTACAACAACAGTCTAGAAGGTTACTTGAAAGTAATTTTCAGTTAAACTTGTTAGATTAAACCTCTAGAACTACTGAGTCGGTTATGGGAGGACAACAGCTAAAATATTTCAATTGAATGCATAATAGAGCATCTAGATGTGTTCTCCTTGCCATTAACAGGATATAGAATGCCTCAATGCCTACAGCAGAGCTGAGCACACCTCACACCAGAATATGGAGTTGCCACACTTCTGGAAGACTCAGAAATGCTATTTCAAGCCTCCTTTATGATCAAAACTGGTAATTTGTTTTATTTCTCCCATTATTCAAACAAAATTCAGCAGAAACTGTGCATGACTGAACATGTATATGACAGAAAGCACTGGCATAACACTGTACAGTTAATAAGTAATTAGAAATTGGGTTGCTATAAGCATCTCCACAATATAGGTATTTACTCATTGTACCTCTGATAACAGGAAAACCTCTGTTTTGGAGAAACAGGCAGCCTAGAAAGACAGGACCACAATGTCTGTTCCCAAGACCTTAAAAACTTTGAAAAACGTGACATATGCATGAAAAGCAATCAAGAAATAGAAGACAGTAAAACACCAGTTACATAAATTAATAAACAACGACAAAGTAATGGTTAGAGAGCATAGAGGACTTTAGCATGGCCCAGAGAACATTTCTTTATTTCCCAGTTGTATTCTATCCTTCTGCATTAGGGCAGGCGAGCACTGCAAAGGGCAGTTCCCTCCATCTCTCCTCTGTACATCTGTCCCACAGACATGTAAGGACAGGTCTCATGGAGCAAAGACCTTGCCAAAATACTACTTTCAATAGAAACAGTTAGTTTTCATCTATTATGTTTGTTTGGCCTTTATCAAAATAATTTCTGTTCTTTTTTTCCTAAGCTCCATAGGAGAGGTATTATTAGGTGATATGAGCAAAAATACCTCTAAATGTTCAAGCACCACTGCTTAGGTACCCTTAATCCCAGACAAAATTATTGCTATTCAAAACTTAAGTGCTTTCTGTGAAAGGAAGTAATTTATTGTTAAAGATTGCTTATGGATTGCAACTCTACCTAGACTAATGGCAAGAGAGTCCACAACTTTCTTTGTAATCACATTCAAAAGTATAAAACTACTCTGTCACACACAACCCCTCATGTCATGCATGAAATGTTCCTCATCTGGTGAGACAAGTCTAAAATCATACCCCACAGCTTAGCTTCAGACTCTTCCCCAATATGGGACTCTTAGAATCACAGAATGTTCTGAGTTGCAAAGGACCCACAAGATTTATTGAGTCCAAATCCTAGCCCTGCACAGGCAAGCCCCAAGAATCACAGCATGTGTCCAAGAGCATTGTCCAAATACTCTTTGAGCTCTGCCAGGCCGGTGCTGTGAGCGCTGCCCTGGGGAGCCTGTTCCAGTGCCCAGCCACGCTCTGGGTGAGGAACCTTTTCCTGATACCCAACCTAAACCTCCCTGACTCAGCTTCAGGCCATTCCCTCGGGTCCTGTCACTGTCACACAGAGCAGAGATCAGTGCCTGCCCCTCCTGCTCCCCTCAGGAGGAAGCTGTGACTGCAGTGAGGTCTCCCCTCAGTCTCCTCCAGGCTGAACACACCAAGTGCCCTCAGCCTCTCCTCACACAGCTTCCCCTCAAGGCCCTTCTCCATCCTCACTGCCCTCCTTTGGATGCTCTTTAACAGCTTAATGTCTTTTTTATATCATATCACCCAAAACTGCCCCCAGCACTCGAGGTGAGGCCCCTCCAGAGCAGAGCAGGACAATCCCCTCCCTTGCCCAGCTGGCCATGCTGTCCCTGATGCCCCCAGGACAGGGATGTCCCTCCTGGCTGCCAGGGCCCTGCTGGCTCACATCCAACTTTCCATCAACCAGGAACTCCAGGTCCCTTTCCCTGGTGCTGCTTTCCAGCCTCTCATTCCCCAGTCTGTCTGTACAGCCAGGGTTGCCCCATCCCAGGTGCAGAATCCAGGATTTTCCCTTGTTGAATTTCACACGGTTGGTGACTGCCCTGGCCTCTCATCTGTCCAGGTCTCTCTGCAGGGCCTCCCTGCCTTTGAGGGAGTCAGCAGCTCCTCCCAGTTCTGTATCACCTGCAAACTTGCTCAGTGTCCCTTCCAGTCCTGCATCCAGGTCATTTATGATGTTGAAGAGCACAGGGCTGAGGATGGAGCCCTGCAGAACGCACTAGTGACAGGTCACTATGGAGAGTCATATCTAAGGGACATCAACTCTAATTCTCCAACATGCATCCACCTCAGGGGCTGGAAGAACTGCCCAGAGCTCTCAAGGATGATCCCTCCTACCCTACCAAAATGCCTTCACCAGCTTCTCACCTTGCCCACCAGAGTCTCTTCCTTCTTCCCATGTTGTTGAAGCTTCTATATCCACCACTACTGAAAGGGGTTGACATGGGGAAGGAGAGTGTTATATGGAGCAGCTGTGCTATATATCCACTGAGGAACCAGCAGCTGGGAATTCAGCCAATGAAAAGTAAATGCCATGTGGGTGGTTTGGTATCAGAGCAGAGACCTTGTTTATCTTTGTCTGCCTAAATAATTTAAAACACAAGAAAGATACTTTCATGTTTTTGAAAGACCAAAAAAAAACCCTTAGTTTATACAGAGCATAAGTAGTCCTTACAAACTGCTTGTTGAGAATGAGCCTTCTATGAGGAAACATGCTATGCTCTTCTGCAGCTGAGAGCTGTTACTACTGAATGAGCTTTATGCAGAGAGATACACATTTTCCTCACTGGAATGATATTTGATAATCTGGGATTAGAAAAAGAATAGCTAGAGGGAAAAATAACAAAACAAAAAACCATCCAAACAAACAAACAAAATAAAAAAACAAACAAACAAAATCCTCAAACAAAACTGAAAAGACTTTCAGAAAGAATAATTTCATAAAACAACAGGAAAAATCCTGATTTTGCTGAGGTCAAAGGCAAAACTTCACTAGAAATTGATTTTGCTTCATGATCTAAAGTCAACATCTGCTCTATTTAGTGTCACATTATGGAGGGACATAGTTGTTCATTTGTGCTGGGCTCACTGAACATTCAGAGCATGTCCTTTTATTTTCCTATAAATGTAGACACATAAACCTATTCTGTATGATCCTATATTTTCTCACAGTTTTGTATATTTTAAATATGTATATAGATTGTGTGTGGGGCTATACAGAATTTTAATGGATTCTTATATTTCAATGTTTGGAATGGGTGTGTATATATTTTTGACTCACACATTTTTCATCAAACTGCTCCCCCATTTTTGTACTTCTGTCTCACCCTTTTTCTTGCCTGTGCTATCAAGTCATAACAGCCTACCAAGCAATCACACAGCTTTTAAAAGTGCTTTCTTAAAAGTTAATAATTATAATGATATTTTGACTTTTTTTCCAAAAAGGAAGGTATGAGAAGAGAAAAATAAGATCATTACAGCTATATCATATTTGCAGGCCTGAAAACATCTCAAATGAGGCAAAAATATATATCTCCTTACATCAAGTGGCAACATTTTTTCCATTTTCAATTCCTTTATACATTCACGGCTTGGACTACCTGATGATATTCTATGTAAGACTAACCCAAATGTGTCTATTCAGTCTAATGACTTGTTTGAGATAGTAAAGGACTGCCTCATTAGGTAAGGAAATCAAAGGTGTAAGTTTTGCCACACAGTTTTCATAAAGCATAAAAAGACAACCTATCTGTTGGAAAGGTTTTTTATCCATCCTGAGTTGGATGATGACAAGTGCTATGTGTCAGTGAGCCATTACTGCACTGCCCACTGTAATCTGTCTGAAAAGGAATGTATAGATACATGAGAAATGAATCCGAATCAGGTATGTTTCCCTGAGTAATATACCTAAAATTTAAGGCGCAATAAAGATGTGTTAGCTGCTAATTCCTTCCAAGATTACTTCACCATTATAATTACGTGCATTCTGACTCAGTTTCTCAGAATTATTCAAGGCCTGCTGTGACTGTAGGAGTATGATGGCTACTTGCTTGAATGGAGATAAAAAGCAGTTTTTGCCCTGGAAGACTATACATACAGAATTTAAACTGCACACATAGGCACTGAAGATATTATCAGATATAGCATAATGTACTGAAGCTTGTCCAATTTTCAGCCAGCATTGTGATAAAGTAAAAGAAACATTATTAAATCCTTATCTTCATGCAAACCCTCTCTCAAAGACCAATCAGACTTCCCAGGGTACTGAACTACCAAAGAAGTCAGCCTTATCTACAGAAAACTGTCAGAAAATCTTGAGATCCAAATGCTGTTTGCTGGATGTAATGATTTCTGATAATTTTATAAACTGCAGTTTCACTGAGATTTGTAATCACAATTTTCTGGAAAATGATGTTTCTGAGGTGTCTGGATAACGTCATAATTAGGCAAACTATACAGTAAAAATAGCACAAATTATTCCAGCCCCTGCTTTCTCTTGTGAGGTTTTTCTGTTGCCACATCTGCCAGAGATCTCCAGACTTCTGCAGGACCATCCCTATTGTCACTCTCTTCTCCTGCACCTCATCTCCTTCCTTAGGTTTGGATCCAGTTACATTTATTTTTTCCTCTCAGCACTGTAGGGAAGCACCTGGGGCAGCATCCAAGTGAAGTCAACAGCTTGGCCTCTGCACAGTTTGAGGGATCTGCACCACTCCATCCTTCACACACTGCCCTTGCACTGCTTTCCTCTGCCCAGTGTCCCCAGCAGCCATCAGGAACAGGGTTTTTGAGCACTCCCAGTCTATGTCAGGGTTTGATTTCAACTGAATGGCTTTGGCAAGGCAAGTGTTAAGCGAGATGAAGATGGGCCTGTGCTGCACACATCCTTGGGAAGCCTTGATGGCTGGGCCTCCTTTCCCAGAGCTCCCCACATCTCTCAGGAAAGAGAAGCAAACTGTAAATCCAGTACAACTGAATCATGAAAAGCAATTATTTTCCCCCTAAAATTCAGCATACAACTTTTTTTTTCTGTATGTCTTTGGAAATACAGAGCCCTTATTTTCCTTCCTGATTTTTGGTCTTTTCTTCTTCGCCTAATCTTCTGAGTGTATTCCTTTGCCTAAACATCCTGTTTATTTTATATTCCCATTGTATGGTGTGCTTTTACCTTAATAAAATTATCATGTTTACAAGACAATTAGAGCTAACATTTATATTAAGTTTTTAGTAAAGCTTATTTGGTCAAACTTACTTATTAAAGAAGAGAAATGATAGTAAGTACTGTAACAGAAAATAACATTTGCATCCAGGAAATGTGTGTTTGCTTCAGTATATATTCTGGTTTTCTTTGACTAGTGCCATGATTGGTCCCACAACTGTGCCAAGAATGTAAAAAAAGAAAAATGAAACCGTAAACAAAACATAAAAACCAAAACCAAACCAAACCAAAAAAATATCCCAAGAACAAAATTACAGACACACAAAAAGTAGTGAGTGACATCTCCAGCAGCACATTCCTGACCTATTCTGGAGCACTTGTTTGGTACTAAATCGCAGCTTGTCTTGACCATTTTTTCTGTGTTGTCTCTCTCAGGTATGAGGATTGCTCATCTTGTGAAACCTTATATGGTCACATTTGCAGCAATAGTTCTAGTCTGCAGTAAACCAAAACCTTCTTAACATACATCTCACTGATAAGGCCTAATTCAATTAAACTGACCATTACGATCAGTGTAAATTTAATTGCTCTCTTGGAATTCCTGATAATTGCTTGACAGACCAATAAATATAGGGTTTCCAAACAGAAAGAGTTATGGTGCTCAATAATGTCCCTACTTACTGCTCTCCTCCCTTACTCCCAACCTTCAAAATGTCGCAGGAATTACACAATAATTTGCTCTAGAGTGCTTGTCAGAGATCTGTTGTTTTGATCCCAATTAATTAAACATTCCACAGTCTGCACGCAGAAAGAAAGTAGGAAATGTTCAGAATGATAACACAAACTGACATAACATCTAAGGCATGGACTGAAAAATACACAAAAAATTCATCACTTCAGTTGCAATTACATAAAAAGTAATGCAGACACTGAATCCACGGTCAGAAGAGCTCATGAAAGAACACAAACAGATCATCTGCATTATGAAACATTTTTATTTCTTCTTGCTTTTGTTTTTCTTTGTGGTTTGGTTTTTGGGTGTTTTTTTGTTATTTTTATACTACAGAAGCTGCAACTTCAATACTGTGCTCAGTTTTGCGCCTCTCCCTACAAGAAAATCATTGAGGCACTGGGGCCTGTCCAGAGAATCACAATGGAACTGGGCAAGGGTCTGAAGCACACATGTGATGGGGAGCAACTGAGGTTGGTTAGCCTGGAGGAAAGGGGGCTCAGGGGGTTGTAGTGAGGTGGAACTGGTCTTTTATCTCAGGCAACAAATGACAGGACAAGAAGAAACAGCCTCAACCTGTGCCAGGGAGGATTTAGATTGGATGTCAGGAAAAATTTCTTCACAGAAAGGTTTGTAAAGCATTGGATTTGACTTCCCAAGGGAGTGGTAGAGTCACCATCCATGGAACCAGTCAAAAATGTATGGATATGGCACTTATGGACATGGTTTAGTGGTAAACATGGTGGTGGTGGTAGTTTGAGGACTGGACTTGGTAATCTTGAAAACCTTTTCCAGCCTTAACCATTCTATGATTCTAGGAATGATTACTTCCAATTTGTTGAATGCTAGTTATCTTTAAAAAGAAATTAAATCTATGGAATTATGCATACAGTGATGAATTCTATAATTTTCACAGTCATTGAGACTTTGATCCTATGCTGTGACTCTTCTAATTTATCTGGACCTCCTCAACAGCAAAGGACAAAGTTGGAAACATGTCTTATTTTGACCAATTTTGATTGCTTGCTATTTTATCCAGGCTAAGAGAGTTAACAGGAAATTACTGTCTGAAAAGATCCATGTGGAAAGAACTCAGTAATAATGGGCAGCCATCAATACAGCAAAAGAAAAGTATATAATGATAGCAAGAGGAAGCTGGACTTGTTCAGAGCAACAGCTATACATTTTTAAGTGTGAATAATTCAAAAGAAATATTTCTGTTTCTGTTGTTCTCTCCAGATCTTTAAGTCATGATCTGACTGACTCCTGAAAGAAAAGTTGTAAGTAAGTCAAAATTATGTGTGCAGTACCAGAGCTACAGGAAATGTTAGAGAAAAGTCAGTCTAATCTTAATGGTCCCTTTGAACCCTGAGGAATTAGCTCCATCGTAGTTTTCACTTGATCTTGGTTCTTGCCTTTACCCCTCTGCATATTCAATGAATTAACAGAATAGTTGTTATATGATTTCTAAATAGCCTAAGACTGATAAAGGTTCATCTAATCTTCAAGTTGAATTTTACTCTAATTAACAAAGTCTCACTTTTTTTGACACAGTTCTAGACTGAGAAGCAGCATTTTGGAGTTATAACTGGAGTAAGCACATTTGAAAACAGACAGCCAAACATCATAAGCCTAAAATTTTGTTATGAGGCATTCATTTTTTAATGGAGTTTTCTAACAATACTATAATTATCAAATGTATCTACTCTTGGAAGTATCTTTATTAATCCTTTATGAAATGTGGTAATGTCTCACCAAATGTGACTTCTGAGATAACTTCTGCACATACAGGACAATTAAGATAGAGCAAAATAAACAACTAACAGAAGGAGCTTCAGTTTCATAGCCATTTTGAGCTTAAACTAGAATATATGTGCACATAATTGTACTCTTGGGATTTAAGACATGCCTACAGCTGGGTTTTTTTTTGGTGGAGTGTTTTTGAAGGTAAGAACTGTTAATACTTCCCTCTCCAGCCCTACAGGCAGTTCTGCAAACCCTTAAGCAAATAGAAAACAAACAGAAGTAGATATATGACAACTTGATAAATTGTTAATCATACACAAATATTTCAGAACTTCTTTTTTTTTTAGCTTTTTCATTGATCGACAATAACAAGAATGTCTAAAAGTAAAGAGGGCAATCTTCCATTTTATTTTTTAAAAGCAAGATGAGATTGTAGCTGTGAATGGATACATAAATCTTCGCTAGTAAGTAGGTCAAAAGGTGTGAAGAAAGTTTCCAATCACACTGCTGCAATGCTGACAGACTGCTCCAACCAGCTCCTGGGGTTGAACTTTCTGCTTGAAAACTGCACTGAGAATTAATAAAATAGAGCTTTTTCTCTTCCTTTTGTTCTCTGCTTCTCCATTCCATTCTTGAGCAGCTCTTTTTTCCCTTGCTGGGGAGGGACGGCATTTGGCTGCCCATGGCTGCCCACTCAGCAGGCAGGTGAGTGACCTGGGAGCAGGGGGTGAGGCCGTGGCCCTGCCAGCTGTGAACCATTCCATGTTTCCCTATTTCATATCTGTACTCTGCTGGCACAAGCAGTGTAGATGTTGGTGACTTCAGGGGAATGGGGGCATGTTCCAATCCAGTGAGGACAGAAATCCATCATTACTGCACTCACATTCTTTTGCACACTTGCCTTTTTACCTAAATTATAACAGCATCAGAGCACCCAGGCAAAAGAATGAACTGCATAATTGCACAGCTTCCTCTCATTAAAGAAACAGGATTTTTTTGGTCCCTCTTACCCATTTCAGTATATCCCTTGCCTTCCAACTTGTACATGAACTGCAGGTTATCACTCTCCATAAAACAAAAGCTTTGTACTTGTACTCTGTACACAGCGCTTTGTGCTACACTTACATCGAATGGCAAATGGAAGAGAGAATGTCATTTTTAACTAGAGACAAACTTCCTCAAAGATCTCTGAGAATACCAAATGATGCCCTTTTAAGTAGATCAATGCTTAGTGTACTGTAGCTGTCAAAAATCCCATCCATTTCAAGATAGGTCTTACTGAAATAAATACACCAGGCATTAAAGAATATTAGCATGTAAGAGCTTCTCTTTTCCCAAGAGCTATCAAGTATTGACCAGGTAAGAAAATAACAAAAGAGGAAAAAAAAAAATATATAGGCACTTACTAAGGCATATATTGCAGAGATTTCTTAGGTACCTTTGGCAGACTGAGCATTAACTGACTATCAATAACTTGCCTTCAAGAACGAGGCAGGGGGAAAACCTCTTCCTCCCTGTTTAACCTGAGTGCTTAGTGCTGAAGAGAACAGAGGGGTAGTATTTACATTTTCCTTGGAATTAAACCATTCTCTTCCTAATTGATTTTTGCAAAACAACAATATGTAGAAATATGAAAAATGATAAGGTTTGGTTAGTTCAAACATAGTTTGCTTTCTCCTTGCAGGTAGAAATGGGATCCCCTTGGAACTTGGAAGCTGTCCTATCTGTCAAGCCTTGTTGAAACAGTTGCACCTCGACAAATTTTTGTGTTGGTTTTTGTTTTGTTTGTTTGGTTTTTTCCCCACAAAGCACTTTCCTTGGACTAATGTTGGCATGGTGTCTTTTTTTTTTTTTAAATCAGCAAATCTCTGCTTCAATATTCTTTAAACAAAACTCACAGTGTTGTCACTGTCTAGTGCTTGAGGATGGTGACAACAGGGTGGAGTGTTTATGGGTAAGAATCAGGAGAAGGCCACCAAGGCAGATATCCTGGTGTGAGTCTGTTATAGACCACCCACATGGGATGAATAGACAAATGAACTATGCTATAAGCAGCTGAGAGATGTCTCAGAATCACTAACCTTTGTTCTCATGTTATCCATCTGATGAAAATACAGAAATGCAGCAAAGAGGAAGCAGTCAAGGAGCTTCCTGGGCTGTGTGGACAAAAACTTCCAGCCAGTGAGGGAGTCAGCTAGGGGAGATGCTCCACTGGACATGTTATTTGGGAACAGAGAGGGGCAGTGTGGTGGTTGTTTAGGAAACAACAAGTAGGAAATTTTAGTCAGCAGATCTGATACCTTAGAGAGAGCAAACTTCATCTGTTTAGGAGCCTGGTTCACAGAGTTCCTTGAGAGGCAGTCCTGAAGGGTGAGGCAGCCCTGGAAGGACTGAGGAATGGAGTCACCTCAGAGTCATGGACAGACACCAGTGGTCTCCCTTGAGTCTCCTCTAGCTGAAAACCCCCAATTTCCTCAGCTGCTCCTCATGTGACTTACTGTCTAGACCTTTCACCAGCTTCACTGCCACTCTCTGGACATGATCCAGCAACTCAACATCATTCTTGAAATGAGAGGCCCATAATAACATCATCTATATTATCAGCTCTGTTTTCAGTACAAATCCCAACGACAGCCCCATATGAGACACTGTGATGAAAATTGACTTTACCCCAGCCAAAGCCAGAACAGGGTGTTTTCCAGCCTAAGTGATTTTGTGATTTGCATCCATATTAAAAAACTGTGAAGCATTTTTTGATTGCCTAATTTGTATCTTTCTAAACATTCTTAATATTTCATATGTAATTATATTTGCTTGATATCCACTTGATAGTTAGGAGTGACTTGCTGATCAATGGTATGACAAATATTCTAAGACTACACTTACTGATAAGAAAATTACTATCAGCACTGTGTGAGTGAATAAAATAAATATGGACAAGTCATATAGCAGATTTACCTGCTTGAGACAGAAACTAAGGCAAAAATCTTTAAAACCCCTCACATCCTACCTACTGAGAGGAGAAAGAGAACAGCATTAACGGTGCTGCCATTCAGTGGGATCTTCATAGGCTACAGAGATGGGTGGAGAGAAAATGATTGAGGTTCAACAAGGGCCAGTGCAGGGTCCTGTACCTGGGGAGGAGCAGCCCCAAGTACCAGCACAGGCTGGGGGCTGACCTGCTGGAGAGCCTCTGCAGAGAAGGACCAGCAGGTCTTGGTGAATGACAAATTGACCCTGAGCTGCCAGTGTGTCCTTGGGGCCAGGAGAGGCAATGGGATCATGGGGTGCAGGGAAGAGCAGGGCAGCAGGTCAGGGAGGGGATCCCTTCCCTCTGCTCAGCCCTGGAGAGGCCACACCTGCAGTGCTGTGCACAGGTCTGGGCTCCTCAGTACAGGGGAGACAAGGAGCTATTGGAGATGGCCCAGCAGAGGCCACAGAGGTGAGGAGGGGTCTGGAGCATCTCTCTTGTGAGGAGAGACTGCATGAACTGGGCAAGTTCCATCTGGAGAAGAGAAGACTGAGGGGGGGGGTCTCATCAATGTTTATAAATTTCTCAAAAGCAGGTGCCAAGAGTATGTACAAGACTCTTCTTGAAGAGGAGCAATGGCCATAAACCAACACAAGGTTGGTTTCGGCCTCAAGATGAGGAACAATATCTTCGTATTGATTGTGGCAGGCCACTGGAATAGGCTGCCCAGGGAGGTCATTGAGTGTCCCTCTCCAGAGACATTCCAAACCCACCTGGATGCATTCCTGTGTCACCTGTTCTAGTTCACCCTGTCTTTGCAGTGGGATTGGGCTGGGTGATCTCCAGAGGTCCCTTACAACTCTAACAATTCTGTGATTCTGTGAACTCAGCTTGTTTATCTATTCTGTGTGTCACAGCAATTGTAGCACATGTAAGATTAAAGTTATACCTATTACATTAAAGTGCATATCAGATGTGACATACATCTAAAAAAAGCCTGAATTTACAACAGCTGATTATATAATATATCAGTTGCTGATACAGTACTACCTGAAGTTATTTCTCCACTTCATTTTTCTCATGGAATTTGTTTTGTTATATAGCCCCAGTCAGAGGCTTTCAAATATAGAGGTAAATGGAAAACGGAACAAAACGAATCACGAGTTTGTGAAAGGAGATTGCACTAGATTAACCTGATATCCTCCTCTGAGAGGATAACTGAACTTCTAGACAAAGAAGTGAAATGGATTTAGTCTCTCTGAATGTCAGCATTTGACAGTTCCTCAAGTGCCTGAGCCCCATCTGACTGGAATTCACCAGCTGAAGGTAGCTACAAAAAAGGCAAGTTTAATGGAAGTCAAGCCTGAGAAAAATACACCAATAAAAATGGTTATTAAAATGGTTGCATTTATAGGCCCTTGTACTTTCTACCAAAAAGTTTCAAACTTAGTTTTCAGGGTGTTTTTAGTGATGTAGCATCCATCTTCACTGTCATGCATTTTTATAACTGAAACATGCATTTTCTTCTGACAAAATTCCTTCTCCAATTCAAATTCTTTATTGCAAAATCCATTAATGCTTGTCATCAGCTTGTCAGCTGCTAAAATCCAAGCTTTTACAGCAATCAGTCAATGTCTTGAAATCAATTATGGGCAATCTAAAAATATTTCAAATTAAATGGATCATTATTACTTAGTCCAATTACTTCAACTGATTTTATTAAAGATTAAAAATTTGGTAAAAAGTTAAATTCAATTTCATTTCACTTCCTTTTTTTACATAAACAACTGGTTTCTTTTTTTTTTAATTTTGGGAAGGCAAAAGTGAACTTTTAGCTCAGTTGCCAATTTCATTACTAAAACCTTCATCTCCAAGGTTGAGATACACACAGGAGTGACACAAAGATATTCATTGCAGTCCAATAGACACATGAAGTGAGTAAGGAGATCACCAAAAGTTTAACTTGGACTTTTTGTTCAATTTTTCACTTTGTTTCTCCTTGTTAGAACATACCTGGGATAGCTGTATTATACCACAAATGTGACTAACTAACAGCCAAACCTATGAGATCCTCTCTCAATAATTAGATTTTTTTTGTGGTAACTGCTAAGTTCATCTAGTTCTTTCAGATCCATCTGGAAATTAATCTCCACAAGGCATTTTTATTAGTAATGAAATAAAAAGCAAAGTTCCATAAAACATTCACAAGTAACATTGACTCTCTTTGAAAGGCAGCTATGCAGAGCAACTTCTTACATCAGTTATTTTACCTCTTGAGCACAAAAGATTTAAAACTTTGTGCTTAAAAAAGTGTTGAGGATGAACTCAGTTTAAAATATATCACCTATCTCCCATCACAAAAACCGATCATTCCATCTTTATCCAGGTACAAGTACCCTTGATGTTATGGGAAACACTTTACAAAGGCTGCATGATCAGCTTCTTGCAAAAGAAAGAACAAAAATAAGAAAGGCTGTCTACAGAGTGCTGTCAAACCTTTACTCATGCAAAAAAAATCTGTTAGAATATGTTCTATACAACTGAAATATATAAAGCTACATCTTCTGCTCTCTTCCACTACACAGCCAATAATTAATCATAAGAGGTTTTTCCTTTTTTTTCCCTTTAAATGCTACATAAGTATTTCCTTTTAATTTGGTCCTTACTTGCTATAATATAGCAATTTATTACAACTGTGAAAAATAAATAAAATATAAAATAATTTCTTAAGGTATAATTTAAAACCACAAGGCTTACATTTCCTTTGTTATCTTAATATTTATTTATCACTTTAAGCAAAACCCATTATTTTTCTTATTACAGTAACAAAAACTAGCATTAGTTAAGGATTGCATATGGTAGCAAGAATGAAATTCACTAAAAATTTACAAAAGCTGGTGAAGCAATCAGTCTCCACACTGCTGAAGTAATTCTTCCTCAGGACAGTCAGCATTCACTTTTTAAAATAAAGATTTTTTTAAAAAATAAGCTATGAAGAAATCCCTCGTCACACTGCCATCCTGGAGCTCTGAATCAGGAGGAATACAATTTTGTAAAAAGCTGGAATTAGAAAGGACTAAATAATTAATAAATTGTGACGTTCCTCCAGTTCCGTGCTTGGTCAGTTGTCCAATCCAGCTGTAAAACCTAATACCCTGAAGTCAATTTAATTTTTGGCAACAAGGTTTCCTATTTGCAGAATGAAAAACTGATTTATGCAGCTTGAGCTCTGGTTCAGAAAATAAAATCTGTAAATAAAGTTTAATGTGGGATTCAGTCTGGGCTTCAGCTGAGAGCTGAAGTTCCATCAGGAGCTAACCTTTCCCTGTTTGCCTCCACCTGTGGCACAGAGCTGCTCTCTACCAGAAGCAGCTGAGGCCTGGCCCAGAGCTGATTCAAGTCAGTAAAACTCTTTTCTTTGGCTTAAACAAACTCAGGTGTGGATCGGTTATAGCCATTGCTAAAGGTCATGCTGTAGTTTACACATGACTGAAAGGATTACTTCTAATTAATTTTTTGGTACCTCAGAATGCAGCATTTCCCCAGATAACAAATATCATAAAACTGGATTTATTTCAAAGCATACTATATGCTTTTGCCCATTTGTCTTTCTTGCATTGACTTTCTCTTGTGATTTATTATATACTACTTCCAAGACTAATTGTATTATGAAAATGGGCTAGATTTCTATTCAATGTCTATTTTCCCATTTTACATGGGCTGTTTTTTTGGTTTTTTTTCATTCTGCGGAAATACACAAATATTAACTGCTAGTTTCAGCTAACTTTGCAATTTGGTTTAGGGAAATAAAAATTAATGCTGCTGCCTTAAAATTGCTTATCCTTGGTCAAAATTTATGTTGAAATTCTAGGAGTTAGGGTTTTTGTGAGATTAGGATGGTATTTTTCACTGGTCCAAGATCACACAAGGGAGGACTGACATGAGACCTGAAAAAAGAAAGAATTTCCTTGCCTGAGGTCAATAGTCATCTTATGCATAAAGGTTTGGGTGAGTTCTAAAGTTGCTCTGCCATCTACATCAATTTCTGTAGTATGAGTGCATTAACTTGCTATTCTGTGTGATATTTTTAATTTAAGTATAAATTGAAAATATTTTTACTGTTTTCATATAGGCTCTTTGGTTCTATAAACACTTTGATTTTTTTCCCTCTCTTTTTGCCTATGTTAAATCTAAGACAGAATCACTACTTTATTGCTTAAATTTTGTCAACACATTTTATGAAGTTCTTAAATACTTTTTTTTCCCTACCTTACTGCAATCTGGTGACATTAACGGTGAAGTTCATGAGGTTTGTCTTCACTGCTACATAAACTGCTAACAATATTTGCTTTTACCATCCTTGCTTTCTTGCTTAATTAATCTGCTGTTATAAGTTGAATGTTAAGCTTCCTAACGTTGCTGGAACTGAATGCTCTGAATCACCCCTATTTGCCACAGCTCTTTCTGTCACAAACAATGTTTTAAAGATCCTCCACCTATTTTGGATGCAGTGAATTGTGCTGTATGTAACAGTTTGTACTGGAAGAACTTTTTATGTTCCGTAGCCTCTCTTCAATGCTTAGATTCATCATATGAAAGAGGCAAAAAAGCCTGGATTGTATACATTTGTGAGTATGAATGCAAACCATTTATTGCTTTATGAACACAATATCCTCCAAGGAGTATCACACACAGTTTGTACGTCCTTGAGCCTTTTCCTTTTGCATGTTGAATCTTGTCAGTTGAAATAAGCATAAAATCATACACAGCTATAAATGGTTTCATCTGTTGTTGATGTTGGGAGTCACTCACAATCTGCTTTCCCCAGTAACAACTTGGGATTTAGGTAACCACACCTGTAAGAAATGAATTTGCATGATGCAGACTTTGGATACTGGGATTGGTACACTTAATTTCTCTTCCTTTTGAACTTCAAATGTCATCTTTCATTCTCAAGAGCAAATGATAAGCAGGTTCTTTTTTCCCCCTTATATTAAATCCTGTTCTTCACTCTCTTTTGACCAGATTTGCTAGTGTTTTGCTTTTTTCTCTCATTTTTTTTAATAACATGAAACGAGGTCTAGTTGGAAATAAATCACAATCCAAACTCTTTCAAACACAGAGCCACACAAGCACTGGGGGTGATGTGACTAAATGCAGGCCAGCATCCATTTCTGACTAGTCACTCAAGGCTCCACTTTTAGGCAGCAGAGAGGAACAAGCACAGCTAGCTCAGGACTAATCACACTTTGTAACTCTGTGTTTGACGTGGTCATCTGAGTTGCCTTTACAAATAAGCCTTAATAATTTCAGCCTAACATCACAGAATATCACAGGACTGCAGCACATTCTGAGTTGGAAAGGACCCACAGGGATCATTGAGTCCATCTCTTACGTGAATGACTAGACATAAAGTGAATAATTTCCTGGAATTGTCTTTGAAAGGCTTATTTCTCTCCAATAAATGGAAGCATGATGCATCTACTTTGGAGATATGGATATGTATTACAGACATCTACAGTTAGACAAAGTCCATTCCACCTCATCTATTGGATAGCAGCAAAGATTATCAAATGGATTTAAGAACAGAGTGTGCTCAACCTCCCCCTTCCATCCAAATGCTTCCAGTGCCTGCAGTGAAGGCCTCCCTGTGCCCTTGGCACTGAGTACCATTAACCTTTGTGTTGTCTATGTGACTCCTCTCAGTTACTTTTTAATACCATCTATAATTTGTCTTCTGAAGCCTTCCATGGCAATAAATCCCACACCTTAGTCATGTGGGGGAGAGACAGGGAGATGAAAAAGCAAACATTCAGTTCCCACTGTTCTCAACCTGTTGCTCAATTATTGCTTTTAAAAGTCTTGCCATTCTAGTGTGATGGGAAAAGCAGACTCTACAAATCTTTGTGCTCTAAAGGCAGGGAAGGCTTCTCCCAGCATTCTCTGTGTGCACACACTGCTGCTTTCCTTTCCCAGGGGTAGGAATACTTCATCAGGTCTCTGTGCAGAATGATAATGAAATTTTATTTGGGAATTCTCCATTAAATGCTGCTCTACACCATAAATTAGGTTCTCTTGTTAAACACCTAATTTGTAGTATCGAGTCACCGTGTCCTGAAGGCAGCAGCACTTGAAAGCGTATAAAATTGGATGGAAAGTGAAAGATAGGAATAAATAGGATGAAAGACAGCCTAAACCAGACAGAATTTCCTCTGCTAAATTATAAAAATTACCTCCATTACTCACACTTTATTAAATGAACATTCTGATCATGTCCCCACAACTCAGTCAAGGGGGTGAGAATATGATGTGTGTGACACATGCATTGTGCATTCAGCACAGACAGCCAGTGACTATATTCTTGTTTCATAGGAATTTTTCTCAGGATACAGAAGTTTTGGCTTCCCCACTTCCCCTGAGTTTGTGTGGTCAGATGAAATTCAGCCTTTTTGGATTGCTTGGACAGACAGAAGATCTGCAGTCTAATACAATATCCAGCAAAGTACTCCAGAGAAACTCCTTCATAAGAGAAATTGTTGCAAGCAAGTCCTTCATTAAAGACTGAAAAGTTTCTGTGAAACTTCCAAGGAACTCAAGCCATTTTCAGCAGAAAACTGTTCTGCTGGAATATTTCAAACCACTTTTACAATATCATGCAATTCACCCTGTATGTGTGGGATTCATTACAATAGGGATTAAAATGACAGCTTAGTGTCATATGAGGCAGGGGGATTTGAGACTGAGAGCAGTAGCTGGACACTAGGTCAGCTGAATTGTACTTACTGCTGAGTTACAGTAATACATATAGCTTTGGAATAAAGGGACATGAGGATTAAGGGCTATCTTTCAGAGAGATTTTGAAATATTACAGATCTTATCACACAGGAAATCTAAAAATGGACTCCCTGGGAAATGTATGAGTAGTGGAAAAACAGCAAAGCACATATAAAAAGTAAGAATTCTTCAAAAGTTGTCATAAAACCCCATCACACTCATACGGCACAGATGTTGCACAAATGATAAGCAGATGTTTTTATGTAGACTAAATTCTAAATGATCCCACTGTTATCAATCAACATCCTTCAAATAAATTCAGTGGAAATTATAGTAAATGAAGAAGAGATTCCTGGGAAAACAAAAAATCAGTTCATGCATGTAAAGGGTTAAACTATACCACAGAAAAATATTTGTAGACATGACATGATAAAATCCCTAAAATTACATTTCAAATTTAAAAGCCACAATATTGAGGGTCTAGCACAGGAAATCCAGAGGAATATTCTAAGAGGACATGAATAATTCATGGCTTCTGAAGCACACAAGAGACAGATGATCCCAGAAAAACGAGGTATCCAGGTGTGCTCCTGTCAAGTGCAGTGACATGAGCACTGTGTAAATCTGCTGGAGAGAAGCACAGGCTCATCTCCATCCCACCAAGACACACAGTGATCTGGCTTCCAAAAGATGTGTTCCTGTTTTAATATCAAAAGGATGAAAAGCCCAGAGAAGGGGACTAGCTAATAAAATGCCTTAAACATTCACAGAATAGAAAATGCTCCCTGGCTCCAGCATATACTAGAATTGACCTTAAAGTGTTTGCCTGGTTAGAAATAAAAAAAAAACAACCTAAATCATAACCACCCTTCCTTCTTCAATTTTGTGTACCTCACTACATTTGCTCTCCCTTTCCCTGCCTGATATGTACCTTCAGTGACATATTGTTGAAAAGTGTGGTAGTAACTCTTTTATAAGGAAAATAATAATCTTTGCTACATTGCTTATTTTCTGCTCCTCATCATCAGGGTTTAAATATAAATTTGGTTCCTATTGAAAAATAATGCAATTGAAGCTTAGAGAAATTCCAAGATCACTTTTAATGAGAAAATACTAACATGCTATAATATATTCCAGGTGATCCACCTGACAGCCAGGTGTAAAGCTCAAAATAGATCTATGCCTTGCAGGTTGTACCCCAGCTCTGAGGTAACAATCACACAACAGAGTCAAATGTGAAATCTTGAACCTGCCCAGTGTTCATCCTCTCAGGGTGTCCACCCGGAATGATTTCCCCTTCCCTCCCACTTGCCTTTCCAAAACACCTCCTGGTTTTGCCAGCTCCTGAGCTGAGGTAAAGAAGAAGCTGAACTTCACAGTAACAGGATTCATTTTCATCTTTTTTAAGATATTTTTATGCTTGCAAATATTCTAGCATTAGTACAGCATATGCCAAGCCCTTAAAATGAACAAAATTAACACTTTGGTATGAAAGCAGATTCAATCTGTAAATCAGGTCTGAAGATAGGAAAGGATGTGTAATGATTACTGTGAATTTACAGAACAAGTTTTTGGGGGATTGGGAGGGGTTTGTTTTCTGCACATAAATGCTTGTTTCTTGTCTAAAAGTTTTCTGTATAATTTCAAGCACTGCATGAGGTATTTTACAGCCTAACCAGTTGAAACAAATGGACATGCTTTAGATTCCACTCAAAACACGATCCTTCTGGAGACTTGAAGACAAAAAATCCAACAGTACTGTAAAAAGGCAGGAAAAAAGCACTAATATATAAAAAGCATTATATAAAAAAGAGCAGGAAAAAAGCACTAATTCAAGTAAATTGTTCATTCATAGATTTATATGGTTCATGTGATTAGATATATTACAGACATACTTTCTTTATACACACACACACACATCCATAGCTAATAAACAGACACACATGTATAAACTAAAAATCCCCAAACTCTTTGCTATTATTTAGTTCATTTTTAGAAATGTTTAACTAACAATATTATGTCAACTGGCCTTTTGACTTTTTTACCTAATTAAACTTGAAAGAACAGATGTCTATAAAATCTGCTCTGAACCAGTCCAGTCTTTTCAGATTTACAGCTAAAGACACCTTTATAACTGGTGATGAATGCTCAGAAAATAAATAAAAATATTTATTTTCATCGCCCCATTTATCAATTAAGTCTGATCAGACAGCACTGTGTTGCAACTAAAGTCCTATTTCTTGCACCAAGCCACAAGACAACTAAAATACATGACTTTTTGTCTCTGCTGTGTGCCCAGGGACCCTGCTCACTACCTGCCTGGGTAGGGCTACCTGGCTGGCACACCTCCTTTCCTATCACCACCCCATCAAGCAGAGACTGTACAGGCATTTCTGCATCTGCCAAAACCACTTTTCCACTTTGCTCTGTGGTTGCCCACATGATTTGGCCTCAGCTGGGCAACTCTGTTGAGAAAACCAATGGCCTCAGCCAGCTCTAGCCCTAAGCTGGGGTCTGTCCTACTCAGATAAACCTTTTCCTAAGAAATGGCAAAACAGGGATGGATGACCAGGATCATACTGCCTTAGCTCCTCCATAAGCCTGCAGATACAATGTCATTGGGTTGTGGAAGTTAAACTTGAGCGTCTGTGGTTTAAAATAATGCCACTATAAAAATTTAAAAGTTAAAATTTTAGTTAAAATTTAAGTTAAAATTTCCTGAAAGACAAGAGTGTGAGGATTATGGGCTGTTAGGATATCTGTTGCCAAAAATGCATCAAAATTATGAATATAAAAAAATTATATTTATATAAATATAAATTTTACCTTCCTGGCTACCCACTTCCCCTTCAGTGCTAGCAACTGTTCTGTTTGAAAATTACTCTGTATGACATAGATCAACACGCTTTACTTGGCCAAAAGAAGAAGAAAGGAGAAAGGAGCTGCATACCAAAAAATCTGAAATTAAAAGCCAGTAGGCAAACATTGGAACCCATAGGATTCCAGCTTATCTTTTCAGTGTGAAGGTAGTCAAACACTGGTACAAGGATCTCCTCCCCTAAAGATATACAGAATTTGAGTGACAAGCCTTTTTTATTCACACTGCTTAGAAAACAAAGTATCAAAAATAATTTTCAGGAATATATCACACCATGCTGTATCATATTTTTATTCAGTTGCAGTTTATGATTGCCACATATGACTTTTCTGAGAATAATCCTGTTGTCCAGCCTGGACAAATAGTTTAGAAACTGAACTCAGCTTCATATTAAATAGAGTAGAATGGCTCTATCCTAATAGCCTATGCATACCTATACTATATACTAAATCGAGTATAATGGCTATAATTGAAACTATATCCCAGTCATGGGGAGTAAGAAACATTTCCCAAGCCTGGAGTCCTTTTGAGCATTTCCAGTAGATCTCAACTCTATCTGTAAGACCCAAGAGCATTTTACCTCTCTCTTCCCTGCAACACCTCCATCCTTCCAGGAGGAAAGAGCCAAGATATCTGACCTTGTAGTGACCACCATGCACACAAGGCAGCTGGATCCCTGGCCTGCACAGCTGGGACTCCAAAGATCATATCCTCCTGTGCTGCCCATCTCACAAAACCTGTTGCAACTTTTAGATACCAGTTTAGGATGAAAAGTCCCTCCTTAACTGCACATGGAGCCCAGTATTCCAATCTAGGCATTCAAATAATGTTTGAAGCTGGGTGATGTAAATTCCTTTCTGATCCCTTTACTCATTCCCACAAATGCACCCATTGCTGCTCATTAACTGTATGTGAGAGTCAAGTTTCCAAAGAGAGCAGGGGAGTGTGAATTGTGCAGCCTTTCTGCAGTTCCCAGAACACTTGTACATGCAGTTACTGCTCATCAGCCTCACGGACCGCAGCACCCTTGGGACTGTAACCAAGACTGCAGAGATGCCACAGAATCCTGCACAGGCACCTTCATCCTGCACAGGCTTTTGTGTACAAAGCTCTTATACAGCAAGCAAGGATAGTTATCACATACAGGCTCAGTGTCCATTACATAAAAGCCATCAACAGAAGAGATCATTAGGAAAAAATCACTTCCCATTTACGTTGTGTTCTGGTTCCCAAAGTGTACAGAAAGAAATGCTATACACAAAAATTATGGCAAATAAGGCAATGGTCTGAAAGTACAAAAGCTAAAAGAAAAACACTACCCAATCATCATCCAAAAAGTAATAAAAAAGCAAGTGATTTTCATCCCACTTTATTAAAAAATACACTCCATGAAAGTTCAATTCTGCTCCTCTAATTCTCTCTCAAGAGGGAGTTCCCATTTGACCTAAATGTCTGTGCATGAAAAATTTATTAAGTGACGTGGTTTGCTTTATTTAGAATAAAAAGAATATCTGTTTGTCATTATTACTGCAGGGAGCAGAAGGCAATGCTAGGTCTGATGAACACAATGCTTAAAGGTTTCTTTGTCCTTATTATGACCTCCTGCTACCTAAATTGCATATTAAAATTCAAAATAATCCAAAGAGAGGTGCAATATCAAAATAATATCTTACTCAAAGAACTTGAAACTTAAAACAAATACTTATCATGGAATTTATTATACTGTTTCAATTGCTAACACCTAAGTATTTCACATTGTCTAGCAATGGAAAATGATGCTTCCCAATTTATCAATAAAGCACGAGTTTAGTGTGACATTTACACATTGCAGAGAGTTCTGCTTTGTGTTTAAAAAGATATTTAAATTATTTACTAAGTATTTCTAAAACATTTTCCTAATGAAGCTCTTTAAACCTGCACATTTGTTAGTAATGTGGAAACTGAAACTAAACTACAGGAAGTGACTATAAGTAATAGGAGTAAGTAAAAAAATAAGATAAAGCAAAATAATATTCTTCTGGTACATGCATTTCCTCTCTTTTCCCATTTGGAGTTAGGCAAAAGATTCACTTTGATAAATGTTTAAAATATTGCATTGCTATCAGTATAAAAAAATAAGAAATTTGAATTTAAAGTAGAGCTTGTCCAGCTGTTTTATTTTATTAAAAAATAATGTACACTTGGCAATGTAGTGACTACCTCACTGCTAACTTCCTGATATTTGAAACTGACTTCAAGGAGAGCTATTTTTGATAGTTTTTGTTGCTACTTCACAGATTCAGTGCTGCCATCCTTTCTCTGATCCAGGAAACTCTAGTCACATGCAGCCTGAGCCAGATTTCAAAAGACATGTGCGAGATCAGCTTCATGCAAATATAGTTACTAAATATTTTGCAGCATCATCTGAAAGGAAGCCAATGTCTTGTCTGGGTAAAATTGTCTTTAGAAGAAATACCAAGCTGATGACAGCAACCAAATACAGAGGCCATGTGAGTCCCCTTCACTGGTATCCAATTTCTGTCAAGCCTGAGTTCAGCATGGCCCCTGTGAGGACAAGGAAAGCTCTGGCTCCATCCTTCACTGCCAGAAAGCACCCTGGATTATGCCAGTAGGAAACAGAGGTTTGGTTACACAAACTGGGAAAATGGAGATTTTACTACATATAAACCTCAGTTCAAGAAAAGTAGTAGTTCAGATTAAAAGCATAATGAGTTCATACCTACCAAGTATATCGTGAGGAGTTTAATGCAAGAGGAACACCTACAAAATGCACATGCTCCTATTAGGAGGGGGGCACCTGAGCACCACAGCCACTCAGCATCAGGAGATGTTTGTAAGAAAGTAAGACAAACACAAGGACAGAGACAACAAACTCTTGCAGAAAGTTTTCAAGCTCTCATTAAACCCAGGTGATGTGTTTCAGGTAAATTGGTGAGAGGCTTGGGATAGGAGGTGGCAAGCAGCGTGTGATGGTTCTTTGCTTCAGGTCATCACAAAACCTGCTGTTTATGGTCCACTCACCATAATGGCACAAAGAGCATTTCTGGGATGATCTCTTCCAAAACCCCCAGAGTACTGGTGATGCTCCTGGAGAACGTGTCTGAATGCTGCTACCTACACTGCCACGTGAAGAAGGAAACTGAGGCAGCCATGGATGCTGGCTATGCTCTCAGATGCCAGAGTTGAGTGCAAGACTCTGACGACTTGTTTTTCTACTCTGCCTTTTAGAGTTAACAGGTGAAAACTAAGTCAAATTCCTCATTTATGTCTAATTGTAGACTAGGTACAATGAGTTCCATTATCTGTATGTCCTACAGATTTCCACAACATTTTACATCACAAATGTTGTTTTTAATAAAAAGTTTGAGCAAACGTAGTCAACACACTTCTTTGTCCTTCTTGCCATATGCAAAAAATGTCACTAGTTCCTCACATAGGAGAACAGGAAAAAACACAGTTAAATCTTCAAATAAGAATATTTATGAACAGCACTTAAAGGAGAAAAAAGTTGAAACATTCTCTTTCCACTAATACTGAGGATTTTTAGCAATGTTATTGATATTTTTTGTACACCAAATCTAATCCAATGCATGGTTCAGCCAAAACTTTGGAATACAACAGAATTGTTTGAAGCCAACAAAGATCCCAAGAAAGGGATGTCTACCTAAAAACAAGATCTTTATCGCTGCAGTTGGCCAGATATGTCATTCTCATGAGCAAAACATGAATTTATGTATTTGGACTCATAGAAAAGTAACAAATAATAGGACTTGAATTGTAACATAAATGGATGAATCTTGGATGATAAGTTTAGAGTTTATTTTCATTTATAAATATAAGAAAAATCATCTACAATCTGTTGCAATGCTAAGTAATTACATTTTCTTTTTACACACTGTATTCTGTCTATTAAATAAGGCATCTTGTAATTTATGAACTCAAGGTTCTATTCATACTTGTTTACTTATATTTTATTCTAATAAAATCATCCAAACAAAATGGTAGAAATATTCATACAAGTGCAGTTATTGAGGCACTATCTCAGACGATGTCAGAACTTACATTTGCAATTTCAATCAAAAACTCAAAGCCATTCCTATGACTGAATTAATGTTTCTGTTCACCTACTGATTTTTTAAAATAAAAGATGAAAAAATGTTTTAATTACAGAGAAACAATATCCTAAAGTGGTGTCAGTTTAAAACTGTCCATTAAAATAAAATTATCATCTGGAATTTGGGATTCTCAGATAAGGTGGAATGTCAGCCTGCAAAATTGTGTTGAGATGACATTTCTCTTACATATTTCATGGGAATAGGAAAAAAATCAAGCTCAACCCTCATTAAGCCATCCTCCTACTTATGGCCCTGGATAGTGTAAAACAAGTGGTAAAAATATAGTTGTCTGAGGTTAAGAAATCCATCCCTAAGAAATTAAAATTTTAGATTTGCTAAAAATAGGTAAGACAAATATACTAAAGTGGCTGTATTTCACCTTTATAAATATACATATACACAAGATTTTCTGAGCTAAAACAGAATCACCCTCTCTAGTCTACTGACCTGATGGAAAATAAGCAATTTATTTAGCACATGTAATAAATGTGTGTCATAGCAATAGGAAATATCAGTGCGGGTCATGTTTTTACTTTGTGTGTTGACACAGTAATTGGTCAATTATGTGTAATGGAGACTAACTGCCTCTCACAAAAATATAGCTACGCTCTACCTACACTCTCTGCATTAATAATAAAAATGAGTTGGCATTTTTTCCCCCCACACATTATGGAAGCCAAACAAGATAAAGGCATTGAAAAAACTTTAGAAATGGCAAAAATCAATCACGTGATTTTTACCATCTTGTAACATATTGTTCTTAGCAACCACTTAAAATTGAGCAACAGGAATGATCTTAGAGATGAGGAAATGTCAGCACACCTGAGTTTACCGAGTCTGACCCCGGGCTTTGGTGTGACCCTGCCCTTTGGACATCTTTCCACCTCTCCCCTGTCTACCACAGACCTTGCCCTTCTCCTCACACCTTACAGAATGCCAGACATGAGCATTTAGGGATAAATTAGACAGCTCAAAATTATAACTGTATGTTAAAATCATTGTTTAAGCCTCCTGTACATTCAGGTAAGGAGGAAAGGTGTCTTTAGAGGAGGATTTCTCTCTTCCTTACAATTTAAGATACAGGTGATGAGGATCATCCTTCAGATTTGCCATTTTTTTTCCTGACTACAGCAGAAAGTCAGATTTATTTTTTTTTTGGGTAGACAAAGTTGGGTGGAATTGATTTTACTGTACTCATAGAAAATATCTAGCTTGAAATAACTTAAAACTAGATCTCAGTGTACAGTATGTCCATCTAAAAAGGAACTAAATTTTACCAAAACTAGTTTGAATCAAATGAAGTTTCAGTGACATTGAAGAAAAAGAAATCATTCACAGAGCACTATAAAAATATCTCTGTGATAATAAACGAGCTACTAAAAATGTCCTTTGCATTTAATTTTATAAAAAGACTTTGATTTAACAGATAAATTTAATTTATTGCTTAGGTAGAACCTTTATGTATTTTACAAAGTACTGAGGAACTACTGTACTATCTCTTGTCACCTTGCAGATCTCATTAGTGTGCAAGGCACTTGCACTGAAGGTCCTATTTTCGTTCCTTACCCTATTTACAAAAAGCTAAAAGAATAGTTAAACCATTAAATGAAGTTCCTGAGTTACAGTGAAACATTTATTCACTCTCTTCAAAGAGCACTAGATTTGGACCTTGAGTTCACCAAGGGCAGAGGTGCCAGCTTTCCCTTGGTGCCTGACTACTGTGGGAAGCGACCTGGGTCACCAGGATCTGGCAGACTCCTGGACAGGAGCACCTGCCCATGTCCTGGTCCCTACAGCCTGTCCTTGTGCGTGTCAGGGATGATTCAGGAACAGGTGTGCAGAAATAGAAGAAAGAAGGACAAAGCAGAAGTTTTCACTGCTGTTCTGCACAGGGGTGTTCTAGGGTGACGTTGTGATGCTTGTATCCCCATTGGTGTGTGCTGTTTATGCTGGATATTTTGTTCTGTGCCTTCAAGACTGGCTCTGAAGAGGGAAAGTTTTGTTTGGGTTTCTTATCAGCCACTCCCCCATGGCTGGTAGGACACGCAGACAGGGCAGTACATGGTGCTGCTTTTGCTTTTTTGCTTTTGCTTTTCGCTTTGCTCTCTCGCTCTTGCTTCTGCTTTGCTCCTGCTTTGCTCCTGCTTCTGCTCATTAGCTAGTTTAGCTAAACAGTCCAAATTTCTTCCTGGACTGTTTCTCCTTTCCTTTTTTTGGATCTACTCGAACCTGCTCCAGACTGGGACCTGGGAACACCGAGAGTTTGCACCCTGTGGCCTAGCGGGGCCTACTCTGGGCAGCAGCTGCCCCAGCGCCGGAGGGACTGATAACAGAGCGACCATCCCCAGGAGAGACTTTCTGAATTTGTCACCTTTTCAGAGTGGTGAAAGCGTGGTGTTATCCAGTATTGTTCATTTTGCATGCTGGGGGGTGCTGTGCCTGTTAAATAAACAGGTTCTTTACACTTCTCTCCAAGGAATCCTTCCCAAACCAGTTGTGGGGAGGGGCCGTGTGGGTTTGCTTCTGGAGGGGCCCCTTTTGGAGATTCTCTCCCAAATTTCCCCTAAACCAGGACAAGGGGTCATGAAGGGACAGCATGTGACTTTCCAAAACACCTTTCTCTGATGTGGCTGTGGAGGCAAAGAAAACCACAGCCTAAGGAAAACCAAGTACAAGAAAAGAAAGTGCAAATGAGATCAGTGAGAGCAGGATATTTTTTCCTAAAGCAGTGCACATAGAGGAAAAGATGGAAGAGCAGGTAGCTTAAGGACAGAAAGGAAAACCTGAAAAAAGCAAATGAGGAATGCTATGGAAAAAAAAATTAAAAAAAACAAAAGAAAGAAAAAAAGATAAAAAAACCCAGCAATATAGGATGCCAGGGAAGGAGATCAATCTTTGTCTCCCAGTCCCTCTCAGCTGCCACAGGTCAAAGTTCCAAGACAGCATGACAGACTTCAACTGACTGTCCTGATAATGTTCTGGCATCTCTTCCTTGCAGTTACTGTCAATCAGGAGCAACTGCCCAAAATTACTATGAACAATAAAAGCACATGTACACAGAGGTGATCTCAAAAGATGACAGAGTGGTTTTTGACAGATTAAGATATTATTCTGCCTTCCCTGTGCATTTGCTTAGCATTCAGGATTCAGGGGGAAGTAGAGCAATACTGTGTAATGTGGAAGCTGGCAATGAGACAGGCCATCTATAAATTATATTTCAAACCAAAGCAAATGAAAGGCAAAGGGAATGACCAGAAAGTTAAAAAAAAGGTAAAAATAAATAAATTAAAACAAGTTGTGTTAGATTTTCTCCCCCACTGAACACCTGTAAGGCTTGGAACATCCAACCTTTTACCCTGAAATGCATCACCTTTGCACTTGTCAAACTAAAGCTCATTTTTGTTCTTTTCTATTCATGCTTTTCTATATCTCTTTTTAATGTCAAGCTAATGGTGCTTTAATTTTTTGCTCACATCTGGAAGCCTGTACCTCAATGCTCCACACACCTGTACATGACAGTGGTGAAGAAGAGATAGGACAGAATTCGCACCAGGAAAACATTATGCCATTCATTTTTGGCCTCTGTTTACTTAGGATTTTATCCCTGGTGCAGATTATTTCTTGGAGAGAAAGAAATCATCTATTAGGTACGTGTCAGATACCAGAAAGCCTCAGAGCGGTGTCAACAGAAATCCTTCATAACAGATTTAATTCAAAGGAAAGTCAGCTACTGTCATCCTGAAAGCTGCAGAGATTCTAACTCTAGTTTGCTATCAATCATGACTCAAGATTACAATTTCATTTAAGTTTCCTCCCTAGTATTCTATTCTAAAACAGGTTTTTTTGTTTAACTGAAGCTTTACTGTGGCTTAAATCCTTACTGCCTTCAATACATAACGTGACAATAATCCTAATAAAAACAGTTATGAAGCTAATTTTTCATTAGGCTTTTTTATTCATCCTTCAAGCAGTTTCCAAGCTATACAGCAGTGCTGAACAGAAACATTCCAATTGGTCAAAGTTAATTTTGTGCATATGAAAAAAAGTTGAGAACAATGAAGATCAAGACTTTACTATGACCTGTTGTTGTCTTTGTGGATATTTCAGATTTCCAAGACCACATTGGTCAGCTTGATTTTTAAAATTCTTTTTTCTTAGTGAAGTTCAAATATTAGATTCATAATAGATTTACAGAGGAAATAACATGGCTTAGTTTTTACACACTACTTAAAAGAGCTAATAGATGAATATTGAAATGTAAATGACACTATTACTAACAAACTAAGCACTGCTTTGTAAAAAACTTTAAGGTTTTTTTCATGAAAAAAATCATTAACCACTAAGATATTGATCTCAACTCTGAAAAACTAAAGTTAAGTTATAGCAGTATAAACCAAATTATTGGGTTTCAATGTCATGTTGCCACTAGTGCAATGTCATTGCTCAAGCCAATTTTATATAATATACACTTATTACCTGGTCTTATGGATTTTTCATCACTTTTGTGTATATTAAACTAGGCATATGAGATAACACCAAAGCATAATCACATTTACAGCTTGAGCTCTACTGTAAATAATTAAAGAGGGTTCATTCAGGTTTGCAGGTTTATTCCAAGAAAAAACAAATAAACAGAACCCCACAAGAGGGATTCCTTACATTTTTAGAGACTGGGAAATCAAACTTGAGAGAACAATTTGAATTCAGCTTGGTCCACTGTTCATCCCTAACTCCATGAGCAGTTGGCATCAGATTTGAATTTGGAACAAGGTGGGCTTTGAGTATTTATGTGTTCTTACGTGAAAAGTGAAAAAAACTCACCTGATCTAAATTGAAAGAGCTAAGCTTTCCCTCATAGCAGTTTTGCATAGTTTCCAGCAAAACATACATTACAAACATTTCCACAAACCTGTGGCTCCTCTAGTCCATTAATAAATGCCCAAGCAGGTCAAATACACAAGCTCATCATAACATTGCTATGAAGTAATAATCTGAAGAAAAACAATCTACCTTTAGTACTTAAAAAACACCAAATCAATGTATTCCTAGGGGTGTATGTAAAAACATTATTTTGGTGGAATTTCCTTCTGTGCTGCAGTGTTCTCAACAGCATTTGCTTTTTTTGTGTCTCCTACAGGACAGTACTGCTTCATTAGCAACAACAAAAAATTCATACAAAATACAGTTCTTCTATCCTGCACTGTTAAAAGGTCACTTCCCCAGTCACCCTTTTTTGACAAGAAAGCGATACAAAAAAATTACTCAACTTTGTTCTCTTTCAGTGCTGCACAAGAAGCTTTTAAGGGAGAAATCACTCTCATATGGAAGCAACACAAAGGGGCCACATGGAATATTGTGATTCTATGAACTAAATTACTCTGTTAGTGGGCTAATCTTTCATCTACAAAGAACCAGGCTCTCTGATCCTTGTGCCTATTTTTACACATTGCAAAACAGCAATAACACTGCAATACAATTCACCAGACTTGGCCATCAGCTTCAATTTTGGCTTGGACTCTCTAGAGAAGCACTGTTTTAAGCACATGTTAAAGCTCAAACTAACCCTCAAATAGTCATGCATTTGTTCAGATAATATCTGTGAGCAGGTTTCTCTGCTGCAGATTCAGCTACTGCTCATCTGTGTCTCCCAGGGCCAGAAGAGTGACAAGAACCATCCCTGGCAGAGGAGCTCACACAAGTTTCACTTTCCTTGTGAACAAGAGCCTGGCATACGGACTAAGAGCAGCCTCACCTGCACACTGCACAGTGCACACAGGAGAAAATACAGAAAGCCACTTCCTGATTTAGAGATTATTTTTGAAAAGCCCTGCTATAGTTTACAGCCATTTCGCATTTCCTGTAAACAATCTCAGCTTTCAACAGAAAAAATACAGTGGCTGCAGCGCTGCACATCACAGGAAGAGATGGTACATGATAGCACTTTGTCACAGAGCCAGCACCCACTCCCAGATTGCCCCTGACAAGGGAAAGGAGATTTCATGGTCTTCAGTCATCACCAAGTGTCTGGCTTCGAGTCTAAAGGGACATATTGAAATCTTCTCAATTCTGTCACATTTACTGAGCATCACAGCTGCTGTCAAAAGCATCTCTGAGGTACCAGAACCAGACAGAAAGAAATATTAGACAGAAGGAATCAGGAGTAATTTAGCCCTGATACCTGCAAAAGCTCACATGGAAAAGGTCATCTCCCTGATCAATCCAGGCCATGTCATACAGGCTCATAAGTATCCACAGCTTTTGTTCAACCAGGAATATCAATCCTGAAAACTTTAACACTTCATCCTGCTAGAGAAGCTGATATATGAACTATTTATTTCAATTTTAAGTTCGATGTTATTCTTACACCATCACTTCAAGTAATTTTTTTTTCTATCATCCCTCACCATGCAGTCACTTGGCTGGTGAAAGCCAATGCTGCTTTTCAGAGCTGAGGAGTATTTGAAATCCAAACCTCAAATGTACAATTTGACAAATGAAAGAAAATTAATCCCTTTCACAAAATAAACTCTTCTCTTCCTTAAAGAGTCTTCTTAAAAGACTAACAAAATAATTAACTAGCAGTTAATTGATTTGGAAGAAGGGGGTTATGGGGGGCTTGGTTTTTTGTTCTTTTTTCTTAATAACATCAAACTCTAGAATTATGGCCTCCTATTGATATATTTCCTCAATAAATTTGAGCAAGTTTTAGAACATTTTTATCTTTCTGGAAATTTTAGGTTAGCAATTGGTCATTTTGAGGGGAGTAACTATTTATTCCTTTATTCTTTATTCAAGATACCTCCTTTTATGCTGTATTCTACAATATAGCTCCATTTATGCTCTAATGTATGCAGAAAATACAGACATAATTAAAACTGGAAAAAAGCAACATATTCACTGCTCTGCCATTCCACGGCCTCAGCAAAATGCGTACGCACAAAACCTATACACCACCATACTCAATTTCTACTCTGCTTTTTTTTTGACTCCCACTTAACAAGCCTGTCATTCCTCACAATGGTTTAACAACTTTGTATTTGTAGAACAAAATTTCTGTTTTGCATGATGCTGTTTTCACACTCTAATGCCAGGAAATGGGCTTCCCCCGCCCATGCTCCCAAATGTTAGTCTGTAACCTTTATTTTGTATTTATCTGTAGACTTTATTTCTTATTTGTATGTATAAGTGGTGAAATTTAAGGCAGCTGTCGCCACTTCCAGTGTATTCCACTGGTTGACAATGGGAACTCCATAGATGCCAAGGTGCTTTGAGCTTTTTTTCTTTTTCAGGTGAGGGGGGTTGAAATATGATTTCTGTTGGTATATTACCCACAGAAATGCTCTTCCAGTGCTCCTTACTGTAACTGTGCATTGGAGTTCCTCAGACCACGACTCAGCTACTACGTGAGAGGCTGAAAAGCTGACACAGAGGAAAACACTGCCACAATTCATAGTAAATGTCCTTGTGGGCTCAGGAATGTTAATGTGCTGCATTCTGCAGTGAGGACAGGGCATCCAAATAGCTTCAAACTATTATAACAAGTTAAAAATTGTCCACTGGTAGCTATTTAAAGGTCATTAGTTACTTTATATATATATTTAGTGCATGTATTCAGCAAGCAGAAATCTGGTACTACATTGTTGGCCATAAAGGGAAAAGTTGGACAAGTTCTAAATAGAGATCAAAGCTTGGGCCAGATCCTCAATTAAAGTCAAATGATTTATATTCATGCATACCAGCAGAGGATATTTTACAGAGAGCAGAAGATTTTGTATCAGAGCAAGAGTTAAATGACAAACCACTAGTGGCGTGACTGTAATTATTACTGTTCTTGTCCAAATATTCAAGAACTGAGTTGAACAAAACACTACACAACCCATCACATTGATTTTATGTGCCATCTCACTTGCTTATAAAATGTATGCTCTTTTTGGCTTCAGAAAAATGAAACTTCACAATTAATAGACAATGACAGCAATGTGTGACCTGCTCCCACCTTTAAAACTGATCTGTGCATCCCCACAAACAACTTCACTCACAAGCAGCAAAAAAAACTGTGTGTGGGAGTACAGTAAGATGCAACATTTGTGGTTAGCAATTTCTATGGGTTTGGACAAGATATTTGAGTATCTTGAAAAATATTGATTTGGTTTGGTTTTTTTTTTTAAAGCTAAAAAAAGGAAAATAGCTAAGTGATGTTTTAATAAGGTCACAACCCTGAGGAAAAAATTATTTCATTTCCTTAACAATGAAAAAAATGTTATGATTCTTTCTGCTGCTGTTATTAATTTGGCAATGCTTTGGTTTTCATATACATATGCTGCATAGTAATAAGTTCCTTTCTAAACAAACAGTATCAAACAGTGGAAAGGTTTAACAAAAAAACCTTCAGGTATTAAGTTTGTGAGTGAAAGGAAAAGATAATAGGTTGCCCAGGGCAGTAGTAAAACTGAAAATATCTTATCAATTTTACATGGTTATCTTATTGTGATTTACAGGGTTGGATTTGCTTGACAAATAATCCTACATTCTACTATAAAAAAAAAAAAAAACAAACAAAAAATCAACAAAAAAAAGTATTTTCTGCTCTCTGGTGACAAATAGAGGAAAAACTGAGAAAAAGAGTAAGAGAAGAGGATATTGGATGAAGAGGAACTGAGAAAACCTATCAAAACACAAGTAAAGCAAAAAGGAATAAAACAGGCTTTATACAGTTCATATGGATTAAGACCCACATATTTGTAATTCTGAAAAACAGAAATTAATGCTGGAAACATTTGCTGAACCATATTTGCACTTTTTCTTTTAAAGGTCAAAGAGGTGTATAATGGTTTTGCAAAGAGACAAAAAAAGTCACTGTAATAATGTCTGTTACTTACTATACTTGCTCTGTAACACTAAACCAAAGAGCAATGAACTGTACTTTTGGAAACTCTAAGGAATTGTCTTTTATAGCTGAAAGGTCAAAAGAGAATATGGGAGACCAGCTATTAAGTTACATGGTCTTTATGTATCGTTCACAGTTTGTCAGTGAATTTACAGGGAATTCTGTGCTGGAGAACAGAGATAGGCCTTGTTCCCTTTTAGTGTTTAAGTAGGAGAACCCAATCCCTTTGGCGTATAACTCTCCCTCCCAACACACACAATCTTTCCAGCATATTTCCCTGCTCTTTAACATTTCTGTACCTATTCAAAATGAACACAAGCCTATTTCATAAGCACTTCCCTCCTCCTTTTGCAAAGCAGGAGCTGGCACAAGTGCAGGCTCACAGCAGAGCTGGGTTAGGGCAGCTGGCGAGCAGCAGCCATCCCAATCCTCCCGTGCCTTGTGAAGTGCTGTCAGTCCATGGGAAAGCTCTGAAGCTGAATGAGATGGTGGGAGGGGCGGTGACAAAGGAGCTGAACTGGGAGTGTCATCAATTTAGGCTGCACTCAAAGCCTGGACATCTTGTCTGAGGCACATCACTGAGATCCTGTTTCACTGTGCTGCTGGGCAGGGACTGCTGCACTTCCCTTCTGCCCAGCCAGAGGAGCCTGCAGATCAGGTATGTCCACAAAGAACGGTTCCACAAAGAAAGGTTCTCTACACTTGGACATTGAACTGTTGGGATCTCCAGTGTTGAACCCTACAACTGATTACCTGATGCACTCCCAAGAACAGTTTCTGTGACCTTTGCCTGCTTTCTGCACAAGGGATGTGAACCAAATTAAACCTTCTACACCCCCTACATCAAAGGGTCACGTGGCAATGTTCTTTAGATGCTTTGTCCAGTTTAGAGCTAGCTGGCAGATATTGCCCCCAGTCAGTCACCAGGGAGAAACCTCATTCAGAATTCCAGCTTTGGATCCTCCCTGGGAAATTCAAAATTATGTAAAATTAAGGTTTTTACAAAGGAAATGCCTCACAGCAGTCACTGCTTGACCATTATAGACCAAGATTAACATTTTTTCTTTCATTGAGGAGAAAACCAAGCCAACTGCTGGGTTATTGTGGAAAACACTGTAACTATCATTTCTGGAGAACAGGAATGTTGATCCATCTGGTCTGGGCTCCAGTTAATCCAGGTCAAAGCTTTTTTACTTCTGTGCAGTGAAAAAACATTTTGAAAAGTTCTGAGCAGTGCCCACAGGTTGAGACAAACAGCTACGCAGAGCTTTGAGCACAATTTATGTGCAACAAGAAGAATAAAGAGCTTTCTGTCCTATGTGCCATGAAATAATAGATCTGAACTTGTCAAGGCTCATTCTTGATTACATTGTTGTGTTCAGAAATTATTATTATTATCTTTATGTATCATTGAAAAGCAGTTCTAATGATTACAGGGGACGACAATTTGGAACACTTACACTGAGAAAATAACTAGCTAGAATGGTGGCTCACTAAAATAAACACAAAATGGAATTAACAGAGTAGTCCCAAGGGAGATATTGAGGAGCAAACCTCACAGGTTGCTGAAACAAAATAATAAAATAAAATAAAATATAAAAAAAAAATTTCTAAATTAAAGTTTTCAGTAAGTTTTTGTTTGTTTGCTTTAGAAAATGTGTGGTTCTATAACTCTGTTCTAAATTAAATATGCTTAGGACACTCTTTCTAAAGCAAAGGTATATTACAGAATAACTTGGGCTACAAGGAAGGCCATCTAGTCCAATGCTGTTCTCAAAGCAGGGCCTCCTCCAGAGCTGGATCAAGATGCTCAGGGCTGTATCCAATTGAGTTTGGAACCCTTTCAAGGGAGGAGATTCTACAACCCCTCTGCTTCACTGATGACAGCCATAGTAAAAACCAATATTCTTACTGTCTTGTCAACATTTCAATTTCAAAAACCTGTTTCATCCTTTCTCTGTGCACTCCTGAGAAGAGTCTGACATAATTTTCTTCATAACTATTTATTAGACAGGAATTAGATCCCTTCGTACCCTTTTCATGGCAATTTAGTACAGTAATTTTAACTTTCATGACTAGGCAGAATACAGTTTAGCACTCAGTACAGTTCCCTTCAGTTTTCTAATTATGAGATTTTAGGCCTTTCTCAATTTGTAATTAACTATGTACTAGTTTTTAGTAAAAGGAGAGCATCCTATATTCAAATAATTTCCCTCTTACACAAACTATATACATGTCCACAGTATATTAAATTCTTAAACCTGTGTGAAATTACCTAAGTTCTCTAAAGATGCCTGAAATAGACTCAAATATTGGTCAGGGAAACCATGAGAGGCAAAGTTAAGCTGAGTTAAGTAAAATGCTTATGCAAAAACTGAGTTAAGTAGCATGCCTATATAATATTGAGAATAATACATTTGTGACATGGTTCTTGAAACCACTCTTCAAATTTCGAATGAATGCTGTCTGTGTTAACAGGAAAAGGGTGAATCCATGATTATCAAATGCATATTTGAATTAGTTCCTGACTGAGCTACACACAATCTCAGTGCAAATCTTCTGCAAGTTTGATGTTCTAAATCAAGAAGATTGTTAAGTGTGCAAATACCTTTTGAGTCATTTGTAGGGCAGCTAGAAAGAAGGGAGAAGGGCTTTTATCTTAGATCCAGAATGCTCTCTACTATCAAAGTACATAATACAAAATGGATTAGTGAGAAGAAAATGGCAAAAAGAAATTATATACCACGGATATTAAAGAGTCAAATTGCACAGAACGAGGAGAAAGCAAAAAAGGAATTTTTCTTTGTTGGCTGAGATTCCTCCAGAAGTCATCTCTAAAGACCTAAATGTGAATAGTTCTTCAAGGCATGGCAAACCCTGACATGGGCTGGAAAGGCCAGTAAGGCTCATGCTCTAGCAGCGATATTGAAATGAAAAATTGTTAGCCAAGGGTAAATTTGCAAATTTCCACAACATCTTGTTCCCAGCAGACTTGTGAGCTCTCAAGAGAAGAAAGGAACTACAGTGCAGTTTTGAGGACTTAATGGGAGCCAAATAATAGCAATTTTGACCAGGCAGTGAGATCACTTCCTCCACAAGCTCCAAGACAAGGAGAATCATCACAGACACTCTCTACAGTATGATTTAAGTCAAAGCTGTTATCAAAAGTCTTTGAACACAGGACTGTTGTACTCATCTCAGGCATATGAATAAACCAGAGAAGCTGCACTCAATGAAGTTTAACAGTAAATGGTCAAGTGAAAAGGCTTTTAAGCTTATAAATACTTCATAGAATTTTAACACTAAAGGTAGCATACATTAAATATGAAAGCCATACTGAATTTCCCACTTTCTCTAGGAAAATGCATCATATAATGTTTCAAAACACAGGGAAATACAAGCACTTTTTTCCCTAATATCTTCTCACACTTGAGAATGTGCATTACGTACACAGGAGAAATTTCTGTTTTTCTCTATCACCTGTTTCTTCAGTATCCAAGTAAAAAGCAAAAAGGAGCACTGAAAACACAGTAAAAGAAATTGAAGATCCCTAAAGAAAAGAGATAGGAGTTTTTGTCAAGGATCAAAAGGGGATTAAATCTATATGGTCAGTCAGGGAATTATTCTGGTAGAAGAGATTTACTGTAAAACAAAATTGGCTCACAGCTGAAGATGCTGGAAAGTCTGAAAAGCCAATACTGAGGAGCCATCAGATCTTCCCACCCAATTATGAGAAACACTTATTTTTCTTGTCTCAAAGAATGAGCCATACAATGAGATTTATGTTCTTATGAGATAAAGTGTAAAGTAATATAGGTGACAACAGTCATTTTAGCAGATCAAGAGGCAATATTATCAATACTATGGAAATAAAATCAACAGTAACTCCTGTTCCTTGCCTGATGACTAAGACTCCATCAGAGAAGATCTTTTTCTGTTTTGTTCTCTTGTGGTGCTAGTTTTTTTGAAAGCAGAAAGGGAATAAGATCCTTTCAGACAGAGTGAAGGATTAGTGCATCATGCTGGTGATTTGGGATCAAAACTGGCATTGTAACTGCTAGGACATTTCTTAGCAGTAATGAGGAGGCTGTCTGAAAAAGGAAGAGAGGAATTCAATATCAGTAGTCACAGTAAACCATGTTACTACTTCAAAAGCTGTAGTTCCTGACAATAAAGAAAGAGAGAAAAGAAAGGCTAAGCAGGACATTTACCAGCAGTCCCATTACCTGTGGGCAAAGGCGAACAAGCCCAGTCCATTTGCCCATTTTTTGTGCCAAGCCATAACAGGCCCCATTATATTTTTATTCAAAATACGTAAAAATCGAATCTAATTTTTTACAGGGAAGTGGGAGGAGGAGGGCAAAAGGACAATAATGGCAAAACAATTGGCAAAAGAGGGCCAGTGCCCTGCAGTTGGCAAAGCAGTTTATGGGCAATACAACTCAAACAATGAAAAATGGGAGCAGTCCTGAACTACATCCAGCAGCCCTGGCCCCATACAACTCAGACATTCCTTCTCCCTCCCTCAAGCCTCTAGTGAATAGATCTCTGTTTCAGAAGTGTGTGGGCCTGTCAGGCTTTGGCCTCAGCCCCAGTCTGAGCAGCAGCTTTCCCTCTGTGGTTTTCAGCCTCTAGTGTTCGAGGTGGACATGTCCAACCCCACAGAGACCTGAAGGCAGCACCTGGAGGAGCACCAGTGCTGGAGACAGAGCTTCAGTGAGAACAAATGAGACCCTAACAAGTCCTTCCTGTCCATAAATGAGGCTCGAGTTGAAGATGTTTAATACAGATATTCCAGTGTGAGGTCTAAATTAACTTAGTCTGTGATTAATTGAACCTATCACAATTTATGCATAATCTGTAATTTATACCATGCTGCATCAAGAAGGCATGTGGTTTATTGTACACACAGAAGAAGATGATTTAGATTATAAGGGACGTGGTGAAGCGACATACAGCAGACCTGTCAGGGAGGGAAAGGGAGGAGAACTAGAAAGGGCTCTGAGTGAGAGACCTGTGCTTTCTCATCCATGGTACCATACTCCCTTTTTTGAAAGCTGTAACTCCAGCAGCATGGTCTTGCAAATCTCCCTGCCAACCAGGTGAGAAGACATGGTGACACAAGGATGCAAATGAGAAGTAAAGAGAGTTAAAATGAACTCCCAGATCTGCTACTCCTGTTCATATTTCTATAGGGTTTTCTTCGCCTTACATTCTCATGCAAACTCCTCACTGGCATGCATTATCATAGCAGAGCTCTGTGGCTGACCTGCATCTCAGGTCTTTCTTCCAAACTTCTCGCTCTGTTCTGGATGACTTCTTCTCTCCCTTTGCCCCACATCCTAGTGCAGCTTCAAAAAGCCTTCCTGATTCTGCTTTTTCTTCAGTTCCTACTGTCCCCAACATCCCCTATTCTTCATGCAGGCTAAAATTACCATGATGTTTGTATCCTCAAAACAAAACCTTGTAAATGTTCTGTGAATACATAAATGCACTTCTTTTGTTGGAAATATGAGAAAATATGAATGCATGAATAAATGATCCCACAAACTGGAGGTGCAAGTTGCCCCGCTAGTGTTTGAATGGCTTTGAGAGCCAGCTCTGTCCTCCTGGCCTCCATAAAGAAATCTTAAGGCAAGAAGGCTCTGTGCATAAGGAAATCTGGGGTAGTGGCTGCATTAGCCACAGAAACAAAGGGATTCACTGAGTTTCTGGTGCAATTCTGACTGGGTTGCAGCACTGACATTTTTGTCTGTTAAAAACGATGATACTGTTAACAGTCAGGGCCCCATAAGGGGCTTCTCTGCGTGAAGTCAGGCTTGAGTGTTACACTTAATCTGCAGTTACATTTTAAATTGCATTTATATTATGGCTTAATTGAAGTGTGCATACGATTTCCCACAAATACTACTTTCAGCTGTTATACCATATCAATAATAATTAGAACGATTTATACATTCATTCCACTCAGATCATGTGTGATATGCTTCAGAATAACTAGGTCTTTCAACAACAGCTGTAATGGCTAATAACTGTCACTACCATCACATGAGGTGCTTGAAGCTTCATAAACTCACCTCCAGGATTCTTTCTTGCAACATCTTTGATCATTTTCAGCTATGATTGCAGCCCTGGCTACACCATGACAACTTCTCTTTTCATACAGAAAATACATTCTTGCTCTCTTCTGCCAACCTAATTTCAGTATTCAAATTCATTGACTAAAAACTAACCAGGTTTTTGTTTACAGTGATTACAAATTCATAATCCCATCTGGGCCTCAGAATTTTGCTCAGCACATTGGCAATTAATATCCAATTAATGCTTGTAGACCCACTGATTGTATTACATATCTCCAAAGCAGACTGCTGACACATTCATTTATATTTCACAGCACACTGCAGGCTATATGGTACAGAGAGTACATTAAAAACTCTTAGAGTATTCCAGACTCAGGTACAAGAACTCCCCAGGAACATATTCCCACCAAAACAACAAGACGAAGAACTAAAAAAACACCATAAAACCCTAAAAACCAACCCCACAACAATAAAACAAAACTAAACCAAAAAAATCCTTGGAAAAAAAATCCAGGGATTTTTTACTGTGTAGAAAACAGAAAATTAAATCATCATAGATGAAATGTAATGCCTGGTATTTGGCAAAGGACTCAGGCAATTGCAGAGAGGTGTGCTGTTTCTGTGTGAGAAAGAAAGAGTGGATCAGTAACTAAAAGTAACTTCCCATGGCTGGTCACAGCTGTAGGTTTAGTTCTAGACCAAAAAACAGGCTTCAGTGGATGCAAGTTACAATACAAAGCATTACAAAACAAAATAGAGATGATGCAAATTTATATGATGTAAAACTGAAACAGAATATAACTTCAAAGAAGTGATATTGATTTAGGGAATCCTGGAAACTGTGACATGCATGATACTTTTTCTCTCTGACTCAAAAATATTATGTCTTAATGTAAAGCTGTTATATAAGAGTACAAGCTTACAAAAAGAGTCCTCAGGTTTCTAATAGGTGCCAGCTGGAAGCCTTTCCCATTAGAATGGAACTGAATGACTTCTGATTATAAATAAATATTTCCAATACCTTACTTCAAATGTCTTATTCTAAATTTTAGCACTTAACTGAGCTACACATTCATGTAATCACAGAATATGCTACTGAACTGTTCAAAAAGCAGCTAACTCTTTCTTTGCTGCACTTTAACAAATAAAAATAACATTAAAAATAGGGCTTAAACTCAGGTGACATAAACAAATATAATCTGGAAAAATAATTATCATCTCTTATTAGTTATTAAAAACACCCATGGTTTCTTGTTACTAGAAAATAATCAGGAAGCATATTGAAGTTGCTATAATAACAGAAGATAATAACAAAAATTACCTAAACATAAGACAGATACAGAGAAAGATGGAACTAACAGAATTTATATTCATCTAAAGGTTTAAAGTGGTAAAGTCAACCACAGTACTTTTATGAGCGACACATTGACTGCACACTCAATAACAGCATTCATTTGGAAGGCAACAAATATTTTAAAGGGCTTACTTTTATTCCTCTGATTTTGAATTAAAGACATCAAAAAATAAAATCTCAACATGTTTAAATCTATATAACCTAAAGGTCTCTCAGGTTTTTAAAAAAATTTTTGCACTCAGAGTAAATTTGCAACAAGTGTTCAAAATAATAACCAAATTTTCACAGAATACAAATCAAATTAAAGTAGTACCTAAGACAGTTTGCTAACTTCTAATTTTTAAATAACTTCCCAAAATATGCTGATACTACTGCAGGTGTTTGCTGCATATATTTAAGTAGCTTTTAACTTGAATAAATTTAAAACACAATGGACACTCTATAGTACATAATAATTTAACTAAATGGGCTTTCCAGTAAAGGGCTGTTCTGATAAGCTAGAATTCAGATGAATACATCCTGAAAGACCAGCTCTAAACTGATTTGCAGCTAGTTTATAACATGGGCACACAGGCAAATATGGACAGTTTTGATTCTTGTGTGCACACCCTGCAAAAACCTGGCATTAACAGAACATGAGAGATCCCAAGTCTCCCTTTAAAACCACCTTCCACACTAGTCAGACAGGCTGCTGGCAGACAAAAGCACTGAAAGAGCTGGTCAGAGTCACTGCAAAGTGACTATTGATTATTTGAGAGAGGCCTTTGTGATTGTGGGAGGCTCTGGAGGAAGGGGAAGAAAGTAAATGGCATTTATTTTCAAATAAAGCAAAGAATATTTGGGTAATCTGGGAAAGCAATGAAGCCAATCCTCTGAAAAACCTGCAAATCATCCTTGAAATCATATCCTAACATATGAAAGAAAAGAAAAGAAGCTGACTGGGAGTGTAGACAGCCTGGTTTTACAAAGGAAAGTGATGCCTGACCAACCTGACAGCATTTCATGGAGAGGTGACTGGTTCAGTGAGGGGGGGGGAACAGCACTAGATGCTATTTATCCTGACTTCAGCAAGACTTTTCACACTGTCTCCTATAACATTTTCACTTAAAAAACCCTGGTTTGGGGGTTTAGTAATGGAGCAAGTGGCCAGTGGGCGTATTGAAAACTAGCTGAACTGCTGGGCTCAAGCTGGGAGCTGGTTGTAAAATGTCTGTCCAGGAATCTGACAGGAGCCTTGTGCAGCTCAAGAAGGGAAAGCACAAAGTTCTGCACAGAGGGAGGAACCACTGCACGAACCAGTAGAAGCTGGGGACCAAACAGCTGGAAAACAGCTTTCCAAAAATGGTTCTGGTGGACATGAAGCTGGGCGTGAGCCAGCAATGTGCCCTGGCAGCAGGGAAGGCAAATGTTATCCTGGGCTGCATCAGGCAGACTGTTTCCAGCAGGATAAGGGAGATGATCCTTCCTCTCTGCTGAACCTTGCTCAGACAAAACCCTGAGTCCAGTGCTGGGCTCCCCAGTATGGACACACTGGAGTGAGACCATGGAAAGGCCACAAAGAAAGGACAAAGTGATGGGAGCACCCTGCAGATGAGCAAAGGCTGAGCAAACTGGGACTGCTCAGCTGGGAGCTGTGAAGGTTCAGGGGAATTTTATCAGTAACTAAATATTTGATGGGAGGGAGCAGAGCAGAGAGAGTCAGACTCTTCAGTGCCCACTGGCAGAAGGAGAGACAATAGGCATAAATTAAAATTTAGAGGAAATTCCATAGATACTTAAGAAGAAAACCAGATTTTTGTGAGGATAGTCAGTTGCTGGGACAGGCTGTGGAATCTCCATCCTTAGAGATATTTAAAACCCAAGCTGACATTACCCTGAGCAACCTGCTCTCACTGACCCTGCTCTGAGCAGGTAATTAGAGTAGATGATCTCCAGAGGCATCTTCCAGCCTCAGCTGCTCTGTGAGTCTGTGAAATATCATCAGTTTATAGGCTGAGCAACAGTTTCTGGAAGCACTCCAAGACAGACACAACACCTCTTAGGAACTCATAATCCATCAAAAAAAGCCTCCATAGATTGACTTATTGCACCAGGAAAAAATGAATTCCTTGGTTACTATTTAGGGCTAAGACATTTTTCACTTTCTAGATAAGAATTTAACAGATAAGAAGCAAATAACCTTGGTGGCTACAGTAGGCAGATTTAGGGAAAAAAAAAACAAACCTCTGTCCACATTTTGAACAAGTCCTTGTTCAAATCACATCCTTCCTTCAGTTAGGGGGAGGATTATTGGTCAAGTAAACTTTGCTTCACATTTGCCTGCAACATGTCAAGTGCAAAATGAATCAATTCAGCAGTAGCAGCAGCTGTGAAGAGTTGGCAAAATGACTGTTAAATCAGCTTAAGATAACATGCAATAATTAGCAAGCCTTATTGGGGGAGGAAAGGGCTTATTTAAAGGAGCTAAAGCAGTACAGCAATGGATGCGGATGACTCAGAGAAATGGAAAAACAGCAAAAGGACTAAAGAGAAAATAAGAGAGCTGACAACAGTATTTGTAAAAAGAGTTTGGGCTTCACAATTCAGCTACTATTCCCTAAGAAAAATAGGTTTGTCCTTACAAGATGAAAGGGTGAATGTTACTGTCATTCAGTTTCTTTCAAAAGAAACATAAAATGTTTCCAATTATGGTTTTTAGCTGTAACAGTTGAAAAACATTATTAAGTTAGCAACTGTGCTAAACCCAGCAGTAATTCTGAATTGATTCTGTAAAGACATGCCTTGTTTTGAACAGGAAATAAAGATGGACAATATAATCCAATAGATTTCCTTTCCCAAGGCAAAAATGTGCCCCAGCTTACATTCTCTGAAGCTTTACATCAGTCAGGTAATTGGGACAGAAACCACTTCACTGAGGACAACTTTTACTCCTAATAGAGGAATTTGATATAAATAAGTACAAGTTCTACTTATGTGCCCTCTAGAAAGCATCTTGATGCACGCAACCTCTTTCAAACCTATGCTAGTATCACTGAGCCATCCTGTAGGCAAGGATGCAGGTATCATAGAACTTCAAACAGTTACAGAAAAAAAAAAATCAGATTTAGGATGATTTCTTTTATTTATAAATATAAATTTATTTACAGTAAGTTCTTTGTTTACAGTTAGTGTTACACATTCTACTGTTAGATATCTGCTCCTAGAATCCACCCTTTATTTCACAGTTTTAGTTTCCCTCCATAATTCTTGCTAGAGCTTTTAATACTGATTTATTTAATTATTAGGAAGAACAGAAAGGTCAGAATGAAGCCTACAACATACTTGTCCTTTACAGACTGCTATAAAAGGAACTGTTCTCATGTTTTGGCGAGAAAACAAGAATTCGTTTTCGTGAAAAGTTACTTGGCTTCACCTTTGGTTTCCATTCAACATCCAATGCTACCAAAACTTTCTCCTCTGTAAACAGAGTATAAGCAGAGCAAACACTTTAATCTGGATCTTCTGCATTTTTGGAGCATGAGTAACCATCAGCCAACCAAGCATTTATAAATGTGATCTTAGAATTCGGTGTAAAAATATACTGATCTCTATTTCCAGAGTGGTTGGCAGGGCTTGAAGGGTGGGGCAGGGAATAAAATATGCACTAAATCACATGATAAGAAAAGGTCAATGGTAAATAAAGTCAAATGAATAAAAGAAATACTGTTGTATTCCTGAAATCTAATGCAAAATAATTTGGGGTTTCTTAAAATCTTCATTAATAGCAGCACAAAAAACCACTAAACTGAGTTTTTTGAGTTAGCAAGCCTGTACACATCATGTCCACAAGTCCACCACAAGTTTGTAACTTCTCAGTTTCCTCTTCCCTTCATTTCAATTAGCAGGTGCCCTAATTAACTGGTCAGGATTGTCTCTGCTAGTCCTACCTGGATCTCTCTGCAGCAAGGAGAGCCTCTGCCCTCTTGCCCAAACAGACTTGCTTATGTTTTTCTTTTTTATTGGTTGGTCAGCTTTGGAATGAGTTAGACAGCCAGGGAGGGCTGGGGACTCCTACTTTCTAAGCCCAGGAATGTGACAGGATAGCTTTATGTCTAACAGCATTTTCCCTGTGTCAAAGAAATGGACACAAACACTCCCAGATATTGCTATCAACAGTATCAGACATTTACATCTGAACATGTCACAGACAATCCACCACCCAGTAACTTCATGAAGTGCTCTTTAACACCTCCAACAATGCTAGCTAATTAATGTTATTAATGTTTTAGAAAATACAGTACTTGCATTAATTTTCCCCAAGCTCAGCAACAGCTAGGTAGCTTTGAGGTTTGTTCAGAGTGAAATACTTCATAAACAGTCTTTTCCAAATAAAAACTTAAAAATACTGGGGTTAGGGGGCAACCAACACTGAGACAACAAGGTGAAAGGTATTTTGAAGCATTTGTGTGTGATGAGCACAGAGAGGCTTAGGAGAGAGGAGGACAGATGAACAGAGACCTCAGATTCCTAAACAACTTCTTTAATACACACACCATCAGCAGAGCGCGAGCTGTGTCAAAGCAGTAATAGATTTCGCTGCAGAAATGGTTCTTATGAGAAGCCTGTACCTGGTTAGGACCTATAAAGAAATCCTTTCTTTCTTTCCTTCCTTCCCCTCCCACCCCCTCGGTTTTCTCCAGCCGCTGCAGTCCATGACCTTCACAGGGAAAGGCTTCTGCTTTGACAACAGGCTGCAAACCTCCAAGGACTAGCAGGGATTTCTGGGAGAGAAAACTGTTGCCTCACTCACAATCCAATCAAAACCTGAATGTACCAAGTGAAAAATAAACCAAGGACATCATTATTCTGCTTCATTGTGATTTGGCTTGCCTTCAAATTTCATACTCTGTGTATCTGAAATAGCAGCAACACCTCCATTAGCTGGGCTTTTCAACACTTTAATCAAAGTATCTTTCAGAATAAAAAAAGCAGAAATGTCAAATTCCAATCACCCTTTAAATTCCCTCAATTCCCTGTGCTACAGAGAATTAAAGCCTTACCTGGGGATAATTTCCTGTACAAACCAGCGTGCAGGCACGCAGATGCTCTGCCAGGTAGGCAGGCCCCAATTTTAGAACATGGCAAGCCCTGAGGTGGTGGGACAGGAAGGCTCCCCTGCAGGCATCCCATGCTCATGGCCACGCTCCTGCACCCAGTGAAGCTGATTTCTCATAAGGGATAACAACTTTCACACTTTATAATAAATACAGGTTATCATGTGTCCAGCTGAACAATGCTGTATACCTCCCTCCAGTGTGCATTATCTGCCCTTCTTCTTTCCAAGTTTTTATTAAAAATATCAGATGTTGGCATTTCTGTTTTTACTGGGACACTCTGAAGGCCAAGAGACCCAGAGTTTTTCATTGGCATCCAGAGGAATGAACGGGTTTAAAGAAACAGGCACACAAGGTTTGATTAACCTGACTAAAACTCATTTTCTCTCTCATTCTGGGGTGCTTGCAATACCTCTAGGTCCCCAGAGTTCTTGCCAAAGATTTTAGCAAAGGCAAGCTAAGCAAAATGCAATATTCTGGATCAACATTTAGGGCATTTCTACATACTGAAGTTTTTTAAGCTTTTTTTTTTCTTTTTTAAGGAGCCCTGAAACCATTATGTTACTTCATAGGAAACTACTCTAGGGGGAAAAAAACACCCTTAGGACTAACATATTTCTGTAATTGTTTCTTTGAGGAAACTTTTACAACTGTATCTTCTTATTTTATTATCATTGAAATGATGCTACTTTCTTTCTGCTGAAGATAATAATCCCTTAAAAGTTCTTCAAGAAAGAAATTAAGTATAATTCTGGCATGTTAACTGTTATCTTGTATGAACATATCCAAAATTAAAAGAACATATGCTTCTGCTCACATAATACTATTTCTTCTACACATTCTCATAATATTTAAAAACTACATACAACTGCATACAACTAAAAAAACCCAACAGATAGATTTGTATATTTTAAAAATACAGAATTAGAGAAAGGACCAGAAAATCTCTCAAATAGCATCAGCCTCATGTTCTAAATAATATCCCATAATAAAACTTGCAAGAAGAACCAAGAAAGTTTATGACTTTCTGGAAATGCAGCTTATCTGTCCTTCAAAACACATAATTAAAAATGTTCTGACTTGTTGCACATGTGGTAAGTAACCTAGAAGGGAAGTCTCTTTGGTCTTTGCAGTGAGTACCCTGAACCCAAACAACTCCTTTGCTCCGCACGTTTTCCTGGGAAGATGAAGGATCTTGTTCCTTTGTGCAGAACAGTTGGCAAGATGTTCTGGAAAGCCACACTCCATTAACCATTATTCCTGCTTTCCACACAGCTCAGTCTTTGATAAGGCACAATTATTTAAAATTCCCAATGTCGTTTTGCTTCCCCTGGCAGTGATACAGTATCACCACAAGCGCATCTCCTGCAACAGCAATGTGACACTACAAAGTTCCACTAAATTTATTGAGAAGTCTTTATCCAGCAGTTAGCTATAACACAGTACAATGGTTATCCTCCTAAATGATAATGAAGCTTTGGGGTAAAATTTAATTGAAAATGTACTGTGAAAATCAACAAGTCAGCTCTTTCAAATTGAGGCTGCTTGGTTCAAAATACTGTTCAACGTGATTTTGTCTCACAGTAATCCATGACAAAAATATATGAGTCTAATCCTGTTTCCTCTGGAGATCATTTAAAAACACTTAACCCCTTGGACAATTTGGTTTGAATAATTTCACATTGTTCAAATATTTGTCAATAATATGTTATTAGTCAAGTGTTTAACTTTTTTCTACAAATATTGTATCTTTTCAGTAATTAAAACGTGATCTTATCAGCAACTATTCGATTCGTAAAATAATTGACTTGTTTCCTTTTAAAAAAAGTTTATATTTTCACAGAATGCAGCATGCTCTTAGACTCCCATTCTTTGAATACAGTCCCTTGATCAATAATTGTGTTGGAGGGATCTGTGGGCAGCTGTGGTGGCCATGGGCAGCCAGAGGACCAGGGCTGAGGGAGCCGACAGAGGGTGAGGGAGAACCCTCCTGCACTAGCTAGGGTGTGACTTTGCAAGAAGTTCTCTCCTTACAACCAAGATCCAAAGAAGTTTGCTGCCATGCTCCTCCCATCTCCCTGGGCTGTCTTGGGCCACAGCAGACCATGTGGCCCATCAGGAGGAGCCTGCCAGGCCGGCATTCCCCCGCAAGGCGTGTGCGTGTCACAGGGCTCCTTCTGGAGGAGCTCCAGTGTCACCCCGGTGCCCCACACACCCACTGTGAGTCAGTGCCCACCAGCCAGACCCGAGCCTGGCTTTGAGTCAGCCTCCTCCAAAAGGGATGCAGGGCACATCCCCGGCTTGGGCACTGCTGCACAGCAGGGAATCTGACATCTGGGAATTCACTGCAGAAATATCTGAGCTGAGGTGTGAAACTGGACGGACCCTGGCTGAGGAACATCCATGGCATCCTCTAGGAGACCCCTTGTGGCCACCAGCTTTCAGGCAGGATTAATTTCTTTTCCATGCTGGATGATTAATTCTATTTTTAGTCACTACTTTGTGCAAATCCAAGCAGAGAAAGAGGATGCCTGTGTGTGTGACTGCAAGCAGAATTTGGTTCCATGTCAAAATAAGGACACAGAAAGAGGATTATATCTGCTAGAAGGGAGAAATACAGCATATGATATTGAATCCCCTAGGGAAACCGACGTCTGAAATGAAGTTCCCAGTAATCTCATCTTAATTAAAACAAAATGAAATTTATGATATCTCATTTCCCTGCCACTTTATTATTTAGGTGTCATTGTCAAAGACTTTGCAGAAATCGAGGAAGAGACAGCAGCTGCCCCAAGGAGTTTCCAGTCTGTCTCAGGAAGAAGTAAACACTGAACATCTCAGGAAAAAAAGTAAAGCCCTTGGGAAGGAATAAATACCTTTGTATTTCACAAAGGTCATTCTTAGCTAAAGTGAGACAAGTCAGGGAATGAAGAACCCATCTTTACTGCTGTGGCTCAGGGGAGAAAAGAACACAAAAGGAAAGAGGTGAGTGCAGAGGTGGATGAAGGGTTGAAGAGGGGCCAACAAGAAAAGAGAAAGGATGGATTTAAAAACAATACAAATGTTTAAGTGACCACTTTCACCTTTAAAAGCAAAAAGTTTTCATCCAATATGGAAAGAAAAGCAAAGGAAGCAAAGACAACAAGTAAGGGATGTGACATGTCCTGAATGAAGGCAGAGGACAAATTTGGGAACATTATTTTGGGCACACCTTGTCACAAAGCGCAGATAGAGGTTTTTCCATTTTTATTGAAATAAAGCTATTAAAACCCCCCTGAAAATATTATAGAAAATTATATAAAGAAAAATGTCATGCTCTTTTAAAGAGTGAGGATACAGCTGAGGAAATCCATCTAGCTAAATAACTCCCAAAAAGTGCTAGGACATCACCCTTTCATTTTAGATATGGACAGACTTACATAACACAATTTAGCAAGTGATTTAATGGCTCTTATCATGAATGCTCTTCATCTGCTAGATGCAACTCTGGTTTCTATTCATATTTTACAAAACCTCTATCACAACTATTTTTTTTTCAGCTACTAATCTCCTACATTTCCAGAGTGAAATTACAACTTTTAACTAAGCAGTAAATATCTTTCCCCCTTACTTAGCACACACCTGCCCAACTTTCCTTGGCACCATCTCTGCCCCAAGGCTGAGGAAAAGAAATCTGGGCTGATAATGTGATTTCCCTTGGAAAGGGAGTAAATAGAAAAGTGAAGAACACAAATTATCTTTATTCCTCTCCAAAGAATCCTCTTGCGAGCCAGGACTAAAGCCTCTTAGGAGAAACTCAAGACATTTCTTCTTCCCAACTGCACCTCCAACCTTTTCAGAAGTTAAGAAAACTTCCTCATAATTATCAAGTTTGTGATAATGATGCTCTCCTTGTTCTATCTTACTTGAACTTCTAGACTGTGTCAAATAAGTAAAAAATGTTATCACTGAAGGAGCTCTCTAAGCAGTACAAAACTGTCTGGAAAATTAATAGCTAATTCAAGTTTTATTTATTGTGCAAAAAGAAATGTTTGACTTCATCTTGCAAAAAAGGAAAGCAAATATGGCATAAGATCACATCTGCACCTTGAAATTTTCTGTTTTAAGTTTCCTTCCTGTCAAACATAAAAAAAATTAATCTTATTTTGACACTGTCTTCATCACATGGACCATGCAGTCCATTATATGCTAGGGGGATAAATGACAACATGTCTGTATTTCCCTGCCTTTTATGATCAGAAAATAGAGAAAAACAGAAATTGTCTCTAACAGGACTAAGCTGAAAGTGTAAGAGCCAAAATACATTATAAAACAGGGGGCAGAGACCACAGATTATGTCCAGACAACACTGATACTTCTTTTTTCACTGGCACAATCTATTCTGAGAGCCTGGGTGGGGGAGGAAGAAGAAAGATCATCTGGGAGCATGGTAGATGGATTTTAAAACTCTCTGTCATTCTTTCATTCTTGGCTCTCCTCAGTTTCCTGCTCTTGGCGTCCTCTGTATTCCTTCATATTGCACATAGGGGTTCGTTTTATACAAACAAGTGCAAGTCTGGAAAAGATGCCTGGGTCTTTTTGGGTTTTTGTTTTTTTTTTTTCTGGGAGAGCTCAGCTGCTGCTCGCTCTGAACTAAACTGACACCCCCTCATTCAGCTGATACCAGACAGTTCAGCAACCAGAGAAGAGCTCTCTTACTCTGTAAGTTAATATTAGACAATGAAACTGCATATGCCATTAAAGTTCAAAGAAACTGATCACTCCTTTGATGTGCTGCCAAATTATTAGAATAATGACACTATTTTTTTCAAGTGTATTGGTGCGTTTCCTCAATTCTCTCTTTTTTAACCCCATGCTTTAATAACTGTTGAACTTCAGAAAGAAATGTGTTATTTTTCTTCAAAGGAGAGCTGGGTACTGTTTCAGGATGACTTCTTTTATATATAATGTAAAAGATATTAGCCCCCTATCAGAGACAAAAAAATCACTTTATTTTCCCCCTCAGGTGCTCTCCTAGTTTAGACTTAGAAAACAAACATTTTAAAATGCATGCTGTTAGTGGGCTGTGCAGCACTACACTCCTCTGTCCAAGTGAATATTGTGATAAATTATGTCAGTCTGTTCATACTTACAATCATCTTCCACTTCCTCATACCAAAGCATGTGAGCAGACATGAAATCTCTCCACAAAACAGAGGAAAAAGAAAACAACAGCAAAATATTTCTTGGCAAAGTATATCCCAACTTTGCTGCTCCAGTGGCTTTTAGCTGGATTAGGCTTGTCCCTGCTTAGGGCCAGCTGTGTCCCCGCAGAGAGAGGAGCCCAGGGCAGCGGTGCCCGGGCTGGGACCGCGGGGTCCGGGCAGGGAGAGGCAGGGACAGGCAGGATCCTCACTTCACCCAGCCGGCATGGGAACTAATGCCAGGGCTCTTTGGAGGCCCCGAAATGTTTCAAATTCCAGGACCTGCGCAGAAGCAATGCTCTCTGTGCTTCCCCTTCAAAACAAAGTTGATTTCCCATAATAGGACAGCCCATGCACTCGACGTATAAGGCTCTGCTTCCAGGGTGGCATGTGCAATGGATTTAAATTATGGGTTGCAGCTTCCCAAGGAACATTCAGGGTACAAAGCGGGGTGAAGATATTTATGCTCCCTTTGTACAGTACCCTGGAGAGCCCTATGAAACAAATTTGATTGCTTCCCAGCAAATGACCCCCGGCCCATCCCCAGACAGGTTCCTCCTTTTTTGGGAGACAAGCAGCAACCCTCCCTGATCCCAAAATCCTTTTGGGATTTCAACCTCCCGCCCGAGCAGGGGAACAATAAACAAACCCTAAAATAGTGTTGTCACCCAAACTGAATGTGTAAATGTTAACACAAGTTGTGTTAAGTCAGTAGCTGCTTAAACAGGAAAAAAACAAACAAAAAAAAAAAAAAAAAAAAAAAAAAAAACCAAACCACAAAAAACCCCAGGACTATTGACTTACAACTGACCTTTTCCACTCCCACCAAAACCACGCAGTACTAATGCTGTACAGAGTCCTGGAGCTGCAGAGGAGGCAGAGGAAGGAGTGCACACAAGCTGCCTGCCTATTTCTCTTCCTAACAGTGGGAACATCCCTTCTGTCCCAAATCCCAAACAGGTGGGGCCTGGGCTGAAGCTCTCCCCCTGCACTCAGTGCCAGGCCTCTTTAGTTTGCACAGGAAGGAAAAAAGAGGCATCCACACAATACTTGGGAAAAGGACTGCAGCATCCTTCACCCTACCCCAATTTTTATAAGGCTGCTTTCTCCAATATGTACTTTGTACAGTATGTACAGCCTTTAGAGACAGGCCACATTAAATCATGTAAATGGTTTCATTTGAGAAGTCATTTAAAGAAACACTCTTATGCTGTCCATTTTTTAAAATCTATCCTTAAAAACCTGAAAAGTGCTATTTTTCAGTTTTAAAGCTTAATGTGTCTAGTCATGCTGATTATAAGTTTATAAGTAATTTCCTGGATTATACAGAAAAATAAACACAAAAATGAAGTGTGTAATATAACCTTACAGCCACTGGCATTTTCTACACTGATAGTCAAATTAATACACTGAAGAACCTGGATGTACAGTACACTCCAAGAGACTGCTAAGGATTAATTTGCAGCCCACAGGAACTGCAAGTCATGAACTGATGTAGAAAATAATCTGAAGCAGAACAGAGCACACTGTAACAGCAGCAGCATTTTGATTATTTGAGGGAGAAGGAGACTGAGAAAACCCAGGAAAGGAATTGCTTATTGTGCAATTTCTTTGTTTTAAAATACCTAAAGTCACCCTTAATAGCACATGCTGTCAGTAACTGAGGCTCTGTAACATATTTAAAGGCTACAAGCAAAAGTTACCTTGAAGGAAAATGATAGCAGAACTGTGATCCTCCTGGCTTATCTTCATTTCAAGGTGACAAACCTTTACTCTAAAACTTTCAGGAGCATAAATCTCTGTTTCTAAATTTGATCGCAAGGCCTTAATCTCAACAGAGACCTGTGGTCTATTTTACAGCCAGGTTTAGTTGCAATCCACAAAAATTCATGTGGATTATTCATCCTCTCTGACCACGGCTTTGAGACCATCAGAGCATATTTGGATCAGGCTTTGCAAGAAATGCAGTGCTACTCAGCATTTTCTTCTAAAAAAATAGCCCAAAGTGTCTAGTGGCAATATTTGCAATAACTTACATATGTAACAATCCTCCACAGGCAGGAAATCCATATTTGCTTCCTCTCTTTACACTGGGGGAGTTCAAAACCATGGTGGCCTCAAGTGAACATCTGCTTCATTCACAGGAGGGCAGAAACCTTCACCCCACAATTTCCTTTCCTCCTATTGATGCCCCTTCAGTCAACTGGAAAACAGTAAAAATGTTTTGGGCCACAGGGAGAAATAACAAAAGTGAGTGTTCAAATATACTGGGTATTTTGGTTGGGTTTGGGTTGCTGGGTTTGGTGGTGGTGGTTTCAGGGGACTGCAAAGAAATTGAGAGACTCTTAAAAACTTAAACTCTTTTCAGCAGCTATGAATGCTGTGACTGCCTAACGCTGAGAAACATCCAGGCTAAAGGTGTTTAAAATTTATCTCTTTGTGCCTATTAGCCAGCACTTAGATTGCAGGAATAGCCTGCAGCATTTTGACACACCAAGTTTTGGGTTTTGTAAGGTCTTTTTGCTCTATCTTCAACAATAGAGAACAAGGCAAAGCTTCTCTGTAGCTTTATGTCAGATAATCACTGTACACTCAATAAATGCTGGTGGTCAGAGACCACCTGCCTCATTCTCCCTTCTACGTGCTGCAGGTAGCAGGCTCTGACCTCACTGCTCAGAGACTACAGTGCCTGTGCTGCAAAGGAAAATAAAAAGCTTCACAGTCACCAAGAATTTGGAAAATGTAGAAAATCTGCAATGATAAAAATGGGTATTTTTTTCAGTGATTGCTGTCAGCTTTAGTTTAATGTTGCCTTACTCTTCCACAACCAGTAATAGCTTAAATGAAAGAAAATTGTCATCGTCACAGAAATGGTTTGGGTGACTTTCAGCCACCCATTAAAAAAGGTTTTACACACAGAGCCTGTTTATTTCCCTGCTTGAGAAGTCCTTTCAAAGCCCAAGTATTGATAAACTTGAAAATATCTCCTTTCCAGTGGCCTGAGCGTGACAGAAATGCAGAGCTGGAGCAAACGCCAAGGAGGCCAGCAGCAATCTGGAAACAAGGACAACAATAAACTGCCTGTTCAGAAACCATTTAGAGGATTGGGTTCAGCCCATGTCAGTGTGACTATTGAAAAGAAATGGATTTCAACATCCAAACTTGGCAGCCACATTTATTGTCTCAGTAAGCTAAACCAGAGGAAGGTTAGGACTTGAGGATAATGGTCAAACCATGGACTGGACATGGGGACCAAGTTCTCAGTTCTCTGACTCTTCTGTACCACAATAAAGGGCTACATTAAAATTCAGGACTTCTCTGTCAGGGGAAGAAAAGAGAACACAACTGGAAAATGATGCTTTTGACATAATTGATATGGGAGGATATCAATTCAACAAAAAATAAATCAAATAACTTCATGTTAACAACCTCCATAGAGCAACAACTCCACCATCCCGCTGTAATTTACCAGGACACAAGCACCTACCAAACCCCCAACAAAGCAGAGCACACCATATTGCCATTTGTATTGTCTACCTCCTTTCCTGTTAACAGATAAACAAGAAAATAACAAATTGGTAGCATGCTGCACAGAACTGATTTACAAACCTCTTATGACTTTTTAAACATCCCAGTGGCACATGTTTGCCAATACAACTCAACATCAGGCAGAGAGAGTGCTTACAGCATAAACCTATGAGACAGATGATATTTTGATTATAATTTCAGAAAGCATTTCAACCTTTATTCCACCCTGTTTTTAAATCACTGCCAATGCTGACCTAAAAGAAGAAAAATAAAAAAAATAAAGGCAGTCCAAGCCTGTTGCTCTGTTCAGCCATTAAGCTCATAACAAGATGTCTCTGTGCTCTTGCCAGTATTTGCAAATCTATCACATCTGTCTGTGTGGGAAGAATGCTGAGCTCCAGGGACTATGGGACTGATGTGCAGGGAGAACTGGGATGGGATTCCTTCAAGCACTAATGTGCAGTGTGGGTTTTTGCCCTGGTGGTATACTGGCTCTGATTCTTTTTATTATTCACTTCCTGTCATGAAAAAAAAACAAAACAAACACAAACCAAGTGGTTTGCATGTCAGCATCAGAGGGAAAAAAAAACATCTTCGACAGCTTTATCACAACAGAAGTAAACAGGCAGCTTCTGATTTCCCTGTGAAATCGGCAAGGAAAAAAATAGAAAAAAAAATCTTTCCAATGTCAGCCATTGAAGAACTTCTCTCTTTTGTTTCTTAGCCTATTTTTACTTCAAAAAGGAATATATCATAGAGGATTTTAGTACAGGTAGCAAAGGGGTGCTTTTTCTTGTTTATTTCATCTGCAGAAAATAAAAGACAAAAAATCTTCAAACCAAGACAAAAAACTTGCTCTTATCTCTGAAGGAAGTAGTAGCTTTTAGCTTTGAAAGTAAAATATATTAATATAAGTTTATAGTCAGAAAATCGGTAGCCAATACAATGATAAAGACAAAGCCCTCTCATATGCAAGCTGTGTTAAAAAAAAATCATTTTATTTCTATGTCATGAAACACTTTTGCTTGAAGACATGCTCTATCATAGGAACTAACATATTGGTTCACTGCTGTTTGTGTTCTCCCAGGAAAGCTCTCTCCTTCATGTCATGGCTACTGGGAAAAAGGGGTTAATCTCTTTTGCAGAACATCTAACAAAAAGCAGTGTGGGCTTTCTTCTTGCTAGTTCAACATAAAAAGCAACTCTCAGAAAACAATCACTATCCATTCTGGAAAACTTCAGCTAAAGAACAAGCAATCCTTTTCACCCAGTGGATCTGTCTTTGGTGCAAGGTCCCAAGAAGATTTAGGAGGAAAGCATGTCCATGCTTTTTATATCTTTATTCTCAAACCCTGTCAATTCTCCAACTTTCAGAAACTTTCACCCCAGCAGAAATTAAATCAGTCTGTACTGGAGTCATTTGGACCAGACTACTCAGAAGATATATGGAGCCATCCAAAGAAAAGTGCAAAAAAGGATATCAAATTATATAAAAACTAATATTAAAAGTACAAAGAAGAGAAGAGAAAGAAGATTTTAATTACTGATATATATGTAAAGTAGGAATCAAAGTAATAAAGAGGAATTAGACTTACTCATTTCTGTCTTTAAAATGTTGGTCTTAATCACTCCAGAGAGGCTGATATTACCAGAAGGGAGAACATCTTATTAACTAGTAATTCTTTCTCTAGATTTAAGCATGTAACTCACTCCAGTCTCCACAAGCATCTCATGTAACCTACAGAAAGGATCCTGAAAGTGATCTGGAAAGCATCTGAGTATCTAAAATAGGCTCCTGCCCCAAACTGCCCTTGGTGGGGCAGGGGGGTGCCTTTCTGTAGCTTTGTCTTGTTGGTTCACCCTTGGTTGTGTGCCCAGACCATGAAAGGCCAACGTCAGATTGTCCCTCTTGTCCCTGTATTTTCAGTGTCCAAAAGAAGAAAATCTGAGCCCACAGACCAGTAGTGAGATGCAGCACAGGAGGTCCCCCAGTTGGGCAGGAAACTCCTTGGTCAAGTTATTTTCCCAGGGTGGATCCAAAACACATGAAATTTACCCAATTCTTATTGCCATTGCAACTCATCCAACGGGACCCTGTAATCCAAGTCACCAAGGAAGTCATCCCAGACTCTACAATGCTTAAATGCAACTGAAAAACTTGATTACTTACATCATATCTAAATGGTGAAATAATGACCAATTTTTATACACACACACTTTTGCATACAAGTATATCACAGAGAGAGCAAGCGCACTCACAGGCAAGTAGTGGCAATAGTAATGTATGCATGTGCACATTTAATACTTCTTTTAAGAGGACCCAATTTCACAAAGTTGAAGACAATTATAAAACCTCATCAGTGAGAAGAAAGAAGTTAAACAGAGAAATGCGAACAATAATTGGAAGATCTTTGAAAACACTGTTTAGGCCTAAATGTCATTACTAAGAAAAGTTTCTCTGGTTGAAAACAAACAACTGCAAACGAAAACAAATTTAGTTTAGAAGGGAAGCAGGTATTTAAAAAACAAAAGCAAACACAATATGTAAGGAGCAGAGGAAAAAATGCCAAGCTGATTGCAAAGAATCTCAATAGGAGGTAATTATGAACCAGAGTCAACAATCCATACGTACAAGACAGAGAATTCACCTAGGTCTGCAGGGAAGCTGCATCAGCTCTGCCAAAGACAACTCAAGGTCACTTTGCAGAGCAAATGTGCTGGCTGCTCACATAAACACAGTTTTCTTCAGGGAAACACAACTTGAGTGCCAGCCGCCTACACTATCCCAGGCACCCCATCACATCCTCCCCTGGACTTTACTCTGCTCCAGCCAACGTCTCAGCTCTGTCCAGCTTTGACACAACACTTTATGAAAGCCACAGATAAATTGGAGAGCACTTAGAATCACAAATATCCAAACAGGCAGTTTTCTTTGTAGAGAAAGACTGAGGAAATATTACATATTTAGTCTGGAAGGAAAAGGTGAAGAAGTACATAGCTGCTGCCTTTCAGCATCTAGACATCACAACACCCCATTATTTATCATGTATGCCAAGGAAATGGACATGATTAGGCTGAAATCAACTTAGATTTGATATAAGGAGAAAATTGTGGGAGAAGAAAGTTACTTACACATATGAAAATATATACAGACAGAGGTCATCAAACCCTTTTAAGTTGAAGCTTGGAAGGAAAACTTTAACAAATTTTTCAAGGATAACAAAGTGTGTTTGATCTATCTCAACCCTTGCAGCAGAAGAAATCTAAATGCCTTTCATCTCTTTATTTCTGTAACTCTCTCTCATAAGATTTACAGACTAGATAATAAGACCAGTCATATGGAGTTCAAGTTTGCATGCATCTCCTATACAAAATAATTGTGTTTGAAAGGAGAGCAGTCCAATGGATACAGGAATACACAGTGACAATCTGGAAACCTAAATTCTATTAACAGTTCTGCCAGTCACTCATTGTTCAATTTCCCCTTTTTGTTTCCCTTTCCCACATAGAAAACAAGACTTACAAGCTAAACAAGTGTTGTTAGCCTGCTTAATTATTGTTTGAGAGGTGACAAACTGTTTACAGTACTATCAAGGATCTGTGTTTTAATTGCACCGATTTCATCCTAAGTGTCCCTGGATGACAATTGCTCAAAGCCTTAGCTACAGTGGCAAAAGACTGTCACATTAAATCTGTGAAGACTGGGCTATTATGACAGCAAATTATGATGACAAAATTCTGTTAGTTCAAGTCTAATGAAACATCACTGCACACACTAGGATGAATGTTAAATTATTTCTGCGCAGGTCTGTGTGCAGGTTAGTACATCAAGATGATGGCAAACTCAAGTTAATGCAAGCCTGCAGAGATGACATTACAAATGGCAAGATGATTGCAAAATGATGCTGCTGCAAGTGAACTGTGATTAAAAAATGGGTTTCTAAACACAAAAATGTGCTAAGGGAATGTAAAAATAAACCTACAGAAAATAAAACCAAAGACATTTTACTTAAAGCAAAAGACATACTGGATACAATTAGTGCTGCAGACCAATTCCCTGCCAAACTGGCCAACATTGATTAGAAGGGCACAAAGCCAGGATGAGACTGCTTTATAACTATCTGCCAATAAATTCTGAGTAATGGTATCACTATGACATTTTTTTTCCACTAAAAAGAGGTAATTGAATCTGTAGAAACATAAATAATTTTTGAAAAAGTGCTCAAGATTATTGTCCTATGAAAGGATCTGGTGTTATCATGAAATTCCTTTTTAAATGAAATCATATTGATGTTTTCCTTTCTTGTATTCTGGCAGGGTTACTAGTACACATCTAGAACCAGATTAGTCATTAGGCCCAAAAGAAACTTGTTCACTCTCAGGTAAATTCAAATACATAAGATCCACAGCACTATAAGATTAAGGAGATTAGATACTCAATATGCACAGTGCTCATAATATTTTAATGTGATTAGATCAGTAACACCAAAGATTGCAAAGTATATTTCCTTAGAGCAATGTTTGATTATTACTTCTAACATACAAGGAAAAACTAATTCAAAACCTGAAAAAACATGTTCTTTTCTTTCTGCATTTGAAGTCTTTTCTCCTTGCTATAATATTTTTATCTACTGGTAAATACAAGAAGTACACTTCATTTCTATTTTGGCAACAGCAAGTACTCTCTCTGTCTTTTCAAAAGACAGGTGTATTTATCTATTGTCTGACTCTCTATCTGTAATGTTTCCCATCTTATTATCACACAAAATATGTGATACTCAGCTCCTGATGAATTACACTGGTGAACTGAAGTGCTTTGTTTAAATAACAGGCTTTGTCAAGTAGTTTAGGTAGTGCCTGACCTTTAGGTTGAAAGCAGGCATAATTTTAAACTATCTAGTAGAGAAGAAAATTAAAAACTCCCTATTCTTGAGAATTTATAAGTTTTTACTGGGCAAATTACACATACTATTCAGCAAAATAATAAAATGGCAAAATCTCACTAAAAATAAATAGATCTTAATAAGGTAATTTATTTCAGAGATAAGTACAGAGTGACTCATGGTTTTTTTCAGATTTGTCTAAATAGTTCCATAGCTAATAAAGTAGTACTTGGAGTAGAGAAGAGGAGATCAAAATGATGGTTCAGGGCTCCAAGTCACTCTGATTACAGACTGGAATGTAAGAGCCATTACCACTGCATACATTACATTAAAATTCATGTAGCTTTTCTGGAGACACACATACATTCCACCTGAAGGCATGGACTTTTTAGACGACTGAGAAGTCACTACATCCAGCTCCTCACTAATCTGTCTGTTGGCATGGAACCTCTGCCAAATGAAGTTACCTGTGAATCTGAACTGAGCACTGGAAAGAAAATGCAGACTGAAGTAATACAAGATGAACTACACAGTGCTCCCTTGCTCTCTGCTGATTATAATCTTACTAAATACACTTATTTCAGTGAAGATATACACTGATGCCAATAAGATGTGCAAAATTTACTGAATTCAGTGGTGTTTTATAATACAGGAAAAGAACAGATAATGGGAAAAATTACCTTTTTTTTAAATCATTAATGATCAGCAACAGCAAAGTCACTTTATTGTCAGAACATAGAGAAGGTCCAACTAAGGAGTTTGAAACATAAAAAGTGTATTCTCTATGAAATTATGTCTAATCTTAATTGCTTAAAAATATTTGATTTCCTCAATGCACCAGTTACAGGTTGGTTGGTTAGAGGCTTTTTTAGCCTGTTAGTTGCCTATACAGCATGTTACAAATGCTGATCACATCAACCTGTCTGTTGACAAAAGTCCAAAGGGATTGTGTGTTGTGGGTAAACAACTGCTTCCTTAAAAACAATTCACGTAAGTTTAAAAATGTAATTTAGATCAAAACCTGGAGCAGCTTGGTTACTAGTATGAAAACCAAAAATTTTTGCCTTCTCTGTTACAGACCCACTAAAATACTGCCTGAGTACCTACTTTCACAGGAGTAAAATGCACATCAAACTATTTTTATGCAATAAGTCTTGGCTTATGCTTGCTACATAAGTACAACTAAATGACATATTAACATTAAAGAAAGTGGGCTAAATTTAAAATTTTCTCAAATTCATCAGTCCATGGAAGATAGAGCAACCTATCCCATATGGAAGGCAACAGCAGCACAAGGATTCAGAGAATGAAGTATTGGTCACAACCTCTGCAGGTTTTATGACAGCTGCAGATGACTAAATATACTCAATATTATTTTAGGTGCTTAGTGATAATTTGCCTGGCCTATACTCACTCCTTTTTAAAGGCACAGGTCTTCTATTAATCTTGGGTTAGAACCATCAGCCCCAGCCAGAAGTTCCAGTCACTGTGAAACATTTTAAATGGCCTGTGCATAAACACCTGATTTATTCCTTACTAATGCAGCACAAGTATGACTTCTTCTTTCCTTTATAAAAACAGAAAATATTTCAGATTAAATTACTCTGTCACTCTTTAATCACTCCAATTACTTATTTTCCCTGTTTGATAAATATATCAATATAAAACTTCTCAAAAGGATATGCTTGACCAGAATGCAGATGCATCAATGTCTGCCACTACAACTAAAATAAATATTTTTAAGCCAAAATATACAAATAGCCTTAAAATGATTTAATGGTGGTGATATATGTTTCAAGTATAAAATTAATCAGAAAATACAATAAGTACTGCAGCTACTATGTAAAGCTGTTTCAACATCAGCTGGGTAAAAGCTACCAAATACAATGCCCATTCTTTAAAAACGTCTTCTGGAACTGAAACCCAGTATGTCTAATCATGGTATCAGTCTAATTTTCAGAAATGCATAAGAATATAATTAGCAGACACAGATATGAGTGAATGGAGATGTGTTTTACAGGGGCAATCACACATCATGTGTCTGGCAGGGCTCTTTGAATGATTCAGTGCACACACAGTACAGGGAAACTTGGTTTATGCAGTTTAAAAAATTCTCAATACTGTCTCATTAAAGAACTTGGAGAAACAAAGATGTCACAGAGTAAGAGATCCACTTCACAAACAAACAAATTATTGAAACACAGAAGTGCCTAAAGCATTCAGCTTTCTCAAATGTGTATGTCACCAGGTGTATCACAGATCAGAGCCAGGACTGGTCAACATAAATGTAGACTGATTATCATTACATGGATCTAGAAAAAGAAGGCAACTCTCAAGTTTCCTAATAGTGCTAAGGTATTCAGGGGAATAAAAAAAGAAAGTTGGCTGCAGAGAGATACAGAAGAACCTCAGAGTGTCAACTGGGCAATAAAAAAGACAGATGAAATTCAATATTGAGAATATGGGGAGGAAAAGAAATCTCAAATTTACGTACTCAGCATGAGCTCCAAACTAGTTATTACCACTCAGGAAAGAGATCCTGGAGTTATAAAAGGTCTATGAAAATACCAACTCCATCTTAGAAGCTGTCAAAAAGCAAATCAAATGCTGGCCATTACTATGACAAAAATAGAGAGCAACATACAAAATATCATTATGGTATTATTTAAAGTCTTCAGGTGTTCACACTTTGAATACTGTGGGCTGTTTTGCTTCCCCGATCACTATAAAGATATAGCAGGAATAGTGAGGACAACAGAAATCATTGAAAGCTAAGGAGAATTGGCTGCCAGGTAAAGAGTGAGTACAGAAGAGTCTCCAAGGTAAGGTAAGGGGAGGGTGAATGAGCACCCAACTCCTCTGAACCTGAGGAGGAGGAAGAGATTGCCCAGGGGATGCACACCAAGCAAAGGAGCATTACAGACTGAGGGACTAATCATTAAAAGCTGCTAGAGGGGGGCTGAGGCCCAATAGGCAGGTACAACTCCCAAAAGAGGGTCCTGGCACCATCCCTGACAGTTTTCCCAAATCATCCTCTCAATGTACAGCAGACAGAGAGCTGACCTGTTTTATTTGCAGAGAATACCCCAATGAAGGCAGGAATGATGCATCTGACTCCATGTTCTCAGAAGGCTAATTTATTACTTTATGATACTACAGTATATTAAAGAATACTATACTAAGTTATACTAACCATACAGAAAGGATATTTACTCAATGCTTAAAAGATAATAATGAAAACTCATGACTCTTTGCAGAGTCCTGACACAGCTTGGCCCTGATTGACCAAGGAGTCAAAACAACTCACGGCAGAGTCCAATCAAGCAATCACCTGTGGGTAAAACAATCTCCAAACACATTCCACATGAGCAAAACAGAGGAGAAGCAAATGAGATAAGAATTGTTTTCCTTTTCTCTGAGGCTTCTCAGCTTCCCAGGAGAAAAATCCTGGGTAAAGGAATTTTTTCAGAGAATGTGAATGCCACACTGACCCAATACTGCTCTTCCCCACGCGTGCTGGGAGCAAATCAGAGGGGTTGGCTGTGATGCCACAGGAGCCTGTGGTGGGATCATGCCTGAAGGGCTGTGCAGTGCTGGCCTCCAGGAGGATGCTGTGGACTTACAGAAGAACAACTGGAAGCAATCAAGGGGCTGGATTACACTCAGAGAGCTGGGATGCTTCACGTTGTAGAGGAGAAGGGTCAAGGGAGATAGGACTGAGTCTTGAAAAGCCTGAAGGAGTGAACAAGCTGCATAAGGAAATGATTTACCAAATCTGTAATACAGCAACTTGGTATATGATGCACAATTGGTTTAAAAGACAAAAAGAAAGTATTTCTTCAGCCAGTGGGATACCCACTTCTGGATTTTGCTGCACAAGGAGTTTATGGATACAGATGTTTATCAGCTGGTTTAAACCAGAGTTAGACAAATTGATGGAAAACAAGTCTGTAAACAGATGATAAAAAGGAATGGGGCTAGAATGTAACATCTAGCATTTTTAATACAGTGTCTGCAGATGTTGTGGTAAGATGAGAAAATGGATCTCAAAGTGTCCAGGCTCATGTGCTCTCTCTATCATCTCCTGTTGGCATTTTCAGGAGAAATAATCCTTAGCATGATGCACCATTGTTCAGACCCAGCAGGACATTTTGTATGAACTTAAGTTACAGGGAAGAGTAGACTACAGCTGAACATAGCTGAGGTGTACTAAGCTGATGGGTCTTCAGAGAAGGTGAACAGAGAACAATTTTTCATTGCCTGTTTTAGCACAAGGGCTGAATACAAGAGAGAAAAAACAAGAAAGAAAATCAGCAAGTGACTGGTTCAAAACAAGCAACAAGAAATACCTCTTCACTCTGTGCATAGCTAAGGGACAGCACTCTGCTGCTGCTACATGATATGGATGCCAAGGGCTCATGTCACTTGGCTTCCCTGGGAGCCAGGTACCAGCAGAAATGACTCCCTGGCACCAGCAGAAATGGTGTGGATGTCAGGCGTCCTCAAACAAGTCCCTCAGGCACACAGTCATTTCTCAAAGCAAAAAGGAGCTGGACACATCCCCTACCTGTGCCCTACTTCAGGCACCAAGCAACACTCTGCAGACAGCACTACAGCAGCTCTTTTCACACCCACAATGCAGTCATTTCTCTATTTCCTCTGCCCCAGAGCCTCTCAGGCAAAATGCTGCTGGTAAGCTTTGATGGGAACAGTGCAACACAGGTTAAATCACTGGTATTATTCTTATCTTTTGTAGTTACAACCACCTCTGAATTTAAAAGTGCTGCGTGTTTTAGTACGGCAGTGTTTGCATGAAAAAATACTAAAGAGCTTTCCACCTTTTTAACATGTATCCTGCTTTCAAGGGCTTATAATTTAGCTGAGAAAATGCTCACAGCTGAAGATCAGCATTCAAAGTCTCAGTGTGGAGGCAGCATTTCATTTCAGTTGTGAGAGGGAAAACAGTATGTCATTTTTATAACCATCAATAGAAGGATTCTGTGGGGTTTTTACTTTCTGGATTTTTTTCCTGTTCTAAGACATCTTCCTGTTTCAAGTTAAGCAACTGGATGTATTAATAAGTGACAATCATTGATCACAGCATGAAGAAAAGATAACTGTCTTTAAAAAAAAAGATGGTACAAAATCAGTGTACATTTTCCACAGCTTTACATGAAACACAAAGATCCAGTTCTGTAAAGCATAACTACATAGTCATCACTCCCATGCAGTGCTGACAAAACTGTAAAAGGTTTTAAACATTGGATTCATTCTTTTACATTCAGGAGAAAAGACAGATACTAACAGTAGGGACGTGTAAGACAGAGGAATCATTAATTTATCATTTTTCAAAATCTTGAAAGGAATCAAAAATCTGTTCTTTACTTTAGAGAATCCATGGTTTAAAAGAGCATAACAGCCTTTCCAATTCTCAAGTTTTGTTGGTTGTTTTCACTGATATGACTTCAGAAATATTTACTAATTATGTATTCATTATATCAAAACATCTTGTTTATTAACATATTATTTTAATTTCTTTGCCTTTCTTCCCACCTGCAGATATACAGAGAAATGGAGTTGTCTGCAGTCCCAAACATGCATCACACACATATACATCTCTGTGGAATTCCTGGCATGGGTGAATAAGAGGTTAATTAATTTCCAATATCCATCACCAGAGGTACTGAAATAATAAATTTTTTTGCTTAGGCTTGTGTACCATTCCCTACTCTCAAGAGCTGCATTAGAATGTGAGAAAGCAGAAGAAAATTACCACACATTGGAAATAACTATCCCTACAGATTAAAACAATTCACATTGAACAGAAAAAAACAGTAATTACATTTGGGTACCTACATACATATACACAAAGACAAATATATGCATATAAGCAAACTACACAGCTTTAGTATTATTTTAGAGGAGATATATGGACATGGAGAGTGTAAGGAAAGGGTAAGTGTCCAGGATTCATTGCAACAGGGAGTTTGACAGAAATAGGATAATTGCTATAACCTAGTTCTAGAATGGGCTTCTAGGCAGCTTAGTTCAAATTTTTCTAGAAATAAGGGAAAGCTTAAGACCACTGGAGTCTTCCATGGAGCCACAATACACAAGAGTAGTCCTGGGCTTATTCTACCAGGGGAGCACATCTCCTTCCTGGTTGACAGACTGCACAAACCAGTGCAGGGCTTCCTAAAGCACAGCCATCAGTCCAGGCACAATTTGGAGATGGGTAATGCGAGTCATGAACCACTCTATGAGCTCCTTGTGGTGGCAGTTCTTCATTTCATTTCTAGAGATACTCCTCATCCATCAGACTTAGAATTGTCTGTGTCTAATCCTTATTCAGGAAATATGCCTTGACATAATCAACTTTATCAATTATTGCACAGTAGCTAATCTCTTGCTACAGAAGAAAGCATTGAGAAGGCGTGATGGCATTACTCTGAGAATACTTCACCTGTCCCCTATATCATTTCTAGACTTAATAGCTTCAGAGCTCAATATAGTTCTGAAATTTCCCTGATAGTCTCCTCTGGGGCATTATTACCAGATTAATGGCATGATCTGATGACAGGATATGTTATAAACATACACACTTGCTTGAAAGATATTAATTGCAATGTATGCTCTTCTGCAAAGCTCTTGCTGGCAGCAATCTCAAAATTAAACCCCTTCAATGCTGTTTTCATACACACAGATATCACCAGAATATCCTCATGGCAGTCTGTATCAACAGTGGTGTGCTCAGCTTTCAAGTGAATCCCGTGGTCCCTTCCAGTTATCTGGGGGGCTGCCTACATGGGGGAATTTGTGCAAGGTAAGGCTGCATTCGAATTTACTGCTCAGCAATTACTGCAGACAACTGCTCATGTGCACCACCTCATGTGAGGAAGCTCTTCTGCCTTAACTCAGAAAATGGTGTTGCACAGGGGTGTTTTTGAGGCTCAGATAAAAATGTCAGATGAGGGTTAAGCTGTTTTCTCACAGTAGAAATCACGCTGGTGTTTTTCGCGTGCTTCTCTCCCCTATAGATATGACCTTATAGATTATCTTTCCACATCCTGACTGTGTTTTCCTTCAGCCTTACCTCCACTATTTAAAAACAAAATCCTACCATTGTAAGGTAAAGATTTATTGACTCCATCAAAAATATCCTAAGTTGCAAGTTCAAGAGAGGCTGAGGTTTTGATACATGCAGCTTGGTTTTGCTTGCCTGATCCATTCTGCACAAAGTCTATCCTAACAATTTCTTTTCATAACAAAATTCTTAGAAAACAGCTGTAAGCCTTCAGTGTCTTAAAGGCATCTATTAAAAATATTTCCCTCCCTCCTACATACATCCTCTTATGTACAAACAGTAGTCAGTTCATTCAAATGCAGCTTAACTTCCATGAAAGAGATGCATCCTTGAAACAAACAGGACATGAGATTCCAGAACTGAAAAAAACCCTTATTTTTGGAGTAATTTTTAACAAAGCTGCCTCCATTTGACCAGAGTTTCTTTTATTAACTGACAGTTATAAAATTCTTCCAGGCTCCAGAGAGAAAAACAAACAAACAAACAACAAAAGCCCCAAAGAAACAAAAAAGAATTTTTTTATTACATATGACTCTTTGGTAAGATGTGGAAATACTGAAAAAAGGGGGACTCCTCTGCTACCCTCCCCACACCCCTGCATGCATGCATGCTTGTACACAGACACATACACTGCAATACTAGTTTTAAATTATAGAGAGAGACCCTGGAGAGTCAACATTAATGGAACTTTAAGAAGCATGTAAAAAGACAACAGAGAAAACCACAAATATTGAAAACCATGCCCAGGGGTTGAGAGAATCATGGTAAGAGATTCCACACTCAGTTCTGCTGTCAGAAGCACTCTCCTGGGATGGGGTGGTTTAATGATGCAGGGACTGCCCACAGCAGAGGCGTGCATGCTCAGCTGCCCATCTGCCTCATTCCACACCCTGGCTCACCCTCCTGCCACTGGTCCCTTTGTAATTGACTCCTGGAAGACCTTCAGAGGCTTTGTGAAGCCAGAATGGGGAATAAATTCTGCGTGGTGGGTGTTGGGGGCTGGATCTTGGGAGGAACATTCCTGTGGGGTCCAAGCCTCTTGAATCCACTCCTGTAGAACCAAGGTGTGACTGTGTGTAAAATGAACCATTTCTGGCACAAGAGCCTGGGTGCAGGGTGATCCCCAGAGTCCCTGGGCTGTAAACCCCTCAGGAGCAGTAGCCCTCCTCTCATCAGACACGTGCAGCTTGGGCAAAAGCAGTTAGAAGGGTAATAATCAGCCACCAGCCAGCACATTTATAAATCCACACCACTTAGAGCAAATTCCTGTGTGACACAGGATTAGAGAATAAGGTGTAGAGCGTGGCAGCACACAGGCCAAAGTGGCCCCACAGGCTCCATCCTGGAGCAAAGAGGAAGAAACCATTAACATCAATATTGCAGCAAATCATTTGGGGAGGGAGAGGGGAGGGTGCAATGATGCCCTGAATTCACCCTTTTCAGGCTGAAACCTCCCCCCTTGAAATGCAGAGGGGTAACAGAGAAGTGAGCTAACATCAGAGAAAAGAGTGCTTGTCAGGAAGTGGGAGTGTACTTAACAACTGCATTTATGACCATAAAGTATCCACTGCCCTCTTCCTGGGATTCTTTCATTAGACTGACAAAGTTTAATTAGATTAAGAAAACTTGCTGGCAGGTTTGGCCAGCAGCTCTGCTCCTTCCACCCACAGAAACACTTTGAGTGTATCAGACAGGTGAGGATCCAACCTGCAAGTTGAGTGGAACAAAGCTATAATGGACTTCTGACAGACCACAGTAGTCAGAATTTCTACAGGTAAACTAGAAACAAGATAATTTAAGAATAATGCATCATAAAAAGAAAAAAAAAATCTGGGCTCAAAAGTCAGCCTGATTTGAGGCAATATCTTGTCACAAAGATTGAATTGTCTCCTTGTATAAATAGGAACTTGAATTTTATTGTGTGTCTAAGCACACTTATGACGTTGTGCAAAGAAATCTACATTATCAGTAAGAATGTCGATAGGATGAGAGCTACAGAAAATGTGTCTTGAAAAGACCTTGTTATTTTTCTGGTATTCTGACAAAATACTAGATGGACAAAATAAGTCACCTCTAGAAGACTATAAGGGCAAGCTGCAGGAATAGGGATTTAACTGGAGGAAAAGATGATATGGCATTAATAACTACTGAGCTCCCTGCCAGTGAATGGGAGAGGACTGTCAGAGACACCCCAAAATTTAAACCAGTAAATGCTGGTAGATACTATGCAAGATCATCCTTAAAAGAAAAGTAAACCAAAGCAACAGTAGAAGAAACAAGACCCTCAGAAAAAGAAATGTTCCCCTGATTCCTCTTAATTATGCAAAAAAGAAGACAGGCCTAATTTCCATTATCTAACCAAATGCAAGCTGGGAAATAAAAGTAAGATTTATTTTTTTTCCCAAACCACCAAGAGCCACGCATTGTAAATCTCCTCCCTCTTCTCCCAATCACATAATTGGAAGGTTATTTGCATTTTTTATAAAATACCTGCTGTGCCTTACAGTACTCAGGCAGAGGTTTACTCAGAGAGGAGGAAGCACAGTGGAGCTTGCACTGTCAGATGATGAACCTCTGTCACGTGCTGTGGCTCAGGCATCCCTGCCAGGTCAGAGCTGCACTTTGCCATGTAATGAAGCAACTTAGAACTACTTATTCAAAGCCTTGAACTTAATTAGCAATAGAGCGCGGCAACTAACTTGCAGTGAATAAATTGTCAACTTTGCTTCTTTCTATTCATGAACGTTCTATGATTAGCACAAATTATTCTTATAATTATTCAAATTTAATTCACCATATTATTAAAATAATATTTAGTCTACAGCTCATTCACCAGGAGCATGAATGTTATAAGTGAGTTTATTAATTCTGAATATCTGAGTAGATCACATGGTTCAAGGTGTAAAGCTGAGTCAGAGTGTCGGGGCAATTACCCACAGCACTGAGTTTTACACTCACTTCCCTGCTTTATGCTCAGACCACTGAATAAATTTTGGATAAATCGTCATTGGTACACTTATTGGCTAAGCACTTCTGGAAGAGGAACATAACTGAGGCAAAATTAATGCATGTGAGTATTTGTGAGGGGAAGGGAAATACAGGGGAAAAGTTACAGATGGAAAACACTTTGGAAGGGTTTTTCACAAGTTCAAACACCATGGCTCTTGGACTGAAGCGGTTAGCAAGCTCCCAGTTAATAACATTCCTGACCACAGGAAGAGAAATCACAAGAGGATGCTTCACTCAAAACTGTACTTGTAAGAATGCTGATAAATCTAGGTCAGCATTTAATAACCCAGCCCACCCAGTGCAACTCCAGGACAGGTAAATTCATAGTACCTAAAGTACCTAAAACAAGAGTTTGCTGCCTTGTTTCTTGTGCTGTCCTGAACTCCTTTCAAGATCTCTGGTCTTTTTCTTTTTTTCTCTGAAGAATTTATTTGAGAAGAAGAACCGCAGTTGTGGTCTTCCCTCTGTGCCTGCTGCAGTGGGTGAGGGCAGAAATCTGAGTGCTAAGGACATTTTGGATTATGGAATGAATCCTTCCTTCAAAGACAGAGAAATTTTTACTACAGTCTGTAGTGATAAGGGGAAATGCATTTAAATGTAAAGAGAGTAGCTAGGTTTAGATTGGACAAGAGGAAAAAAATGTTCACAATGAGACTGGTGAGACACTGGAACAGTGGAGAAGTTGTGGATGCTCCATCCGTGGAAGTGTTCAAGGCCAGGCTGGATGGAGATTTATGTAGTAAAAGATGTTCCTGCCCATGGCCTAGATGATTTTTAAAGGCCCTTTCCAACCCAAACCATTGTGTGAGTCTGTGAAAAAAAACCACAGAGGTGAAAGGGAAGGACAAGTAGAGGTGTGAAACAAGTTGTGCACTAAAGGAAAAAAAAAATCAATTTATGCTGAAGGAAAAAAAAAAGGTTTTTGCAAGCAGGTAAGCAGGACTCTTGTGTCAGAGAGAATGGAGACATGTCCTGTCCACCACACCTAAGCCCTGGCCCCCCAAGCCCCTGGGGAATCCAGCAGCCTGCGCCACTCTTCTCTATCAGTCATCAGAAAAACCTCCACGCATGGGGTGTCCACACAGCCTGCACTTGGCACCTGGCAAACACCCACTACACAGCACGAGTGCTTCAAGCTCAGCCACAGATGTTGATAAAAATCAATGAAGAACACAGAGTAGTGAACACGGTTTATCAGCTGAAACAGTGGAAATGGGGAACTACTGACCAGAAGATCTCTAAGGAGAGGAATTTGGGACTTGTTTTCTTTGTGATCTTTTTTACCCGAGAAAGCAAAGAAGAGATGTCCTTTAAGGCACAAAAGAGTAGATCTGGGTTAGTCCTTGATAATAACCAGGAGGCTGGAGAATGTTCCAGTACAGCCCCAGTGCAGCTCCCAGCCCAACCCCCTCCAGGACATCACTCTGTGAGCACAGGTAGGGCATCAGTTGGAGATCTCCTCATGTCATGATGTCTCTGACCACTGAGATTGCTTTCAAATGAAAGATTTTCCACAGGATAATTGTCAAACAGAAGTACAGTATGACAAAAAAAGCTTCTGGTCAGACTCAGTAAGCAGTGTCTATAATCTTTGGTAATCCTAAACAATTTTTATGCTATACATGCATGTGTTATAGACACCATTTTGCAGTAGTTTTCTAGCTCAGAAATAACTAATGGAAGCTCCATAAGATATCTTAAAAGAGATTTCCCCTAGATTGAAACTGAAACATTTTTTGCAAAAGCATGAACACACTTGGGCATATTCTCTCTTAAAAATCCAGACTGTAGGCAGAGCACGCATGAGATTACATAACGAGGAGTGAGATGCATAAAAGCCTTCTTGTTTATCAATGCAAACCATACCTTCCCCTTGCCATCCCTCTCCCCCCCTGCAAGTATAAAAACAGGTCAGAGGAAAGAAAAGGTGCTTCTGTTAAGATGGATTCATTCCAGGGGACAGGCCGGCCCGTTTGTTTGAAGGGACAGGCACACAGTCCATCCTTACTCTGCTACTGTGGTCCTGAGGGTGTCTGCCTCTAAAACCTTTGCAACAACTCTTGACACCAGTATGCCACCATTACCTTATTAATCTATTACGATCAGTGCATCCCAAAATTCCACATCAAGCTGAAGCTTTCTTTGCACCAGCACCCTATGAAAATTCCCCATAATTTGAGTAAAACTTCAGTTGGCACATTTAGGACTTGTCAAAGACCAGATTTCTGTATGGTCCAAGAGTCAAACTCTTCCAATCAACAAATTCCACATATTGAGCAATATATAACTATTTATGGCCAAATTTATCATGCAAATACTATTTCTGCTAATACAACAATGCAGGATGGCCGTTCAGTTGCCTGTGCATAATGAGCTGATGGTTGCGATTTAATTTCCAGCGGACAAGAGAAAGTACTGTAAGGAATTCTCATTGTTGTTGTTGTTTTTTTTTTTAATTGGTGGAAGCTTAAAAGCAATGAAAGGTTATCTGCCCTACACTTGTATGGTTCAGGAAATAGCACAAGAAAGTCTACTTTAAAAAAAAAAATCAAAAAGAGAAAGGAGGATGTCAATGATAGGTGAATAATACACAGACATCCATGGTGATCTGAATAATTCAGCACACAAAATTAAAGCATGTTTCACATCTGCCACCATAAAAGATAAAGCTATCTATTCTGTTTAAAAAGTATAATGATTACAAGGGAACACTTGTGATTCACACTCGGGTCTAGTTTGTGTGCCAACCCTGAGGTCCCCACAAAAGAACACCTCAAAGCTCTGGGCTGAAAGAGCTCCAGCTGCAAAGTTTTAATTGACTAGAAACAGCAATGTTTTAAAGTGCCACCTGTTACCAGTAAAGCCCAGTGGTGCAGACAAGTCTGCCAAGGCCCTGCATCCTTGGGATACCTTCATCCACCAAGTGAGATGCCCAAAAATGACCACTGCTGTTATTTCTCTGGCTGCAGTGAGAACAACCCTGTTTTCACACACCCTCCCTACACCTCATCCTAGAGGCATGCTAAGCCTCCTTCTGCACCTGATTTTGGGGTGCCAATCTAAAAAGCAACCCCTCTAGACTCCTTGACTTTCTGTGTCTGAAGTTTCAACAACACACCATCTGAGGTTACAACTGGTTCCAAATGAACTGCTCTTCCAGCAAATGCTTCTTTTCAAAGTGGAGACAGACCAGCAGCTAAGCACCAAATGGTTCCAGTGGGTCCATATGTCTTTCAAATTTTCACCAAGATGCAATGAGAGAGAAAACTCAGCAAGCAGAAAATTCTTTCCTGCTGTGTGAAGATATGTGACAGCCACGCCTTTACTATGCCATCACACCTTATGTACTCAACATGATGTAAAATCGGGTCTGTCTCTTTTGGGGGAGCCAAGGCAGGCACGTGGGGGAGTGCAGCTGGCACTTTGGTCCCAGGGAGAGCAGAAGAGCCCCTCAGTGCCAGTGGGAGCAGTGCCAGCAGCGTGTGCCACTGGCAGGGCCAGGCTGCTGCGGGCCGGGCGCTGCCCCCGCGCCAGCCTCCCACGGGCCAGCTGGGAGAGATGGCTCAGCCCCCTCCCTGGACAGGCACCAGCCCTGCTCCTGGAGCCTCCCAAACATTCCTCAGAAAGTAACAGCACAGTCACACTGCCTTGGTATTTTGTAATGGACCTACTGCAAACAATACTTTTTGTATTGAAATACTGGTTTTTAAAAGGCAGCAAGGTATGGAATTTTCCAGTAGGAAAGTGTTGCTGCCAGCCAGTTTTTCAATGTAAATTTTCTAAAGCTTTGATTGGGCTTTTGGGAAAAAACGTCTTGTATTTCATCTAAATAAGCATCCATGAAATTTGACTCATTGTTTTCATTTTAGAAAGTTACTTATACAGGAAAAAATACACACTAGTTATTAAAACAATCCAAACCAAAACAAAAAACCAAAAAACAAACAACCTCCTCCTTTAATCAGAATATGGAAGTTACTGTGTTTTTCATCACTGAATAAGCAAATCCTTTTTCTTTGGTACCCTGGAGTATTAACAGGTGGCCATAGCCCCTAGCTGCATGAAACTACCATATGCTACAGAGATCAAAATTAATAAACTAACCCTACAATGTGCCAGTTTATTATGCTTGCTTTTAATTTTAATTTTCTTCTTGGAGTTTTCATTACTGAAACGACATATTTAGTGATTTTTAGCCTTAATATCAGTGACTCTAATTTTGAATTGGTTTAGCCTCATACCAGGTGGGCATACGTACAGAAATATATTGGTTTGGTTTAGCCTCATACCAGGTAGGCATACATACAGAAATATATTTCTGACACAACATTTCAAAATACCACTTCATTTTTCCTCCTCTATGACTCTCTATGCTAAAACATTAGCACTTCCATATACTTTAAGGGATTTAACAGTGGAAAATTTAACAAATTTCCTCTGACATAAGATTATGTGCACAATAAAAAATTATCTGAATCTCATTTAACTGTACAAATTCATTTCTTGTTAAATACTAATCAGCCAGAGTAAGCATCACATACAATCTTCTGCTCCCTTCTCTACTTGGCACCTTTAATGGGTCTTTAAAAAATTCTCTTTGTTTTCCTCCACAAAAACTGTTCATAATTGGCAAAGAAACACACTGATGCAAATACTAGATGAATATGGAAACCACAAAGCATTATTTCATGTGGAGGAAATGAGCAGAGGTGCCTCCAAATATAAACAGGCAATGCTTATCCTACTCTTCAGAGAGCCCCACTGTTGGCTCCTAAATCGAAGCATCTGCCAAAAACTACACAAAATTCTGTGTCCAAAACCAGGAGGAAAACATTGTCCATATTGTAAACCATTTGCATGACAATTATGGCCTTGAATCAGTAACCTTCTATTCATGTGAGTAATCAGTACTCCAGTGAGTGTCTCACTGACTCCTCAGCCACTGCTTGTACACAGATGCACGGGAGAAGGGTTTTGTCCTACTGACTGGGGTGACTGCCAAGACTTGCAGGGTCCAGCATAAGTTTTATGCTGAAGTTACACCATCTCTGACCATGTGTAAAATTAGGGTCTTGACCCCCTCTACAGCATTTCCCAAGAGCAGCCCCAGCTGTCCTCTCTCCAGACATTTCTGGAGGAACTCTACTCTGTTGTCTAACCTCCTTTCAGCTGCTCATGGGCTGTGCTGCTTCCAGCAAGCAGCTCTGACAACTCTGTGTACATCCTTTTGACCTTCATCTTGCAGTTTTATTGCCTTGCTCTCAGGGCCGGTGCACCCTGATGCTGGGAGGAGCAGCCTTAGGGGCACGTTACCCTCAACTGCACAGTAGTGGCAGGGAGACTTCAGGTCATCATCTGGTTCCAGGGACATTGCCTTGTGTGTACAGCACTCAAACAATGGAAGAAAATAGCATAATTCACTGATTTTTTTTGTTTCTGCCTTATTCCTACAACCTCCCAATCACTGAGAAAAATACAGAGCCCTTTCTGACACACCCTTCCTCAAAGCCTTTTTCTCCCCATTCTCAAAGGCTAAGAGAGAAAGGAGCAGAGGCAGTGCTGCTAATCCTTCCTTAGAATGCTGACTGAAACCCACTGAAATCAATGGAAAATCTTCCAGTGATTTTAACACTCAGATCAGAGTTCTCAGCAGACATGAGCTGTCTCCAGCACATCATCCTGGAGAAAAAAGATAGGCAGGCAGAAGAGCAGCTTCCCGCTCAGGTGGGGTTGGTGTCAGCTCAATCGGAATTGCTCAGTCCCAGGGACCCCAGGACACACTGGCAACTTCAGAGACATAACAGAAAACAAAGAAAAAAGGGCCACTTACTAATCTAGTTTGTCAATATGCATGGACTTCATTGAATTTTGTGATTCATGCCTCCAAACACAGGACTTTTTTTTTCCCCTGAAAGAGATTGTTTTGATGTTTCCTAAATAAAGCATCTTCATGTTTAATTTCCACATGACACTTCAAAGCTAAATGAATTATATCACTGGAAAGCTTTTCCATAAGGAGCTTTTCAAAGGATGCCAATTCTTGATTTTTGCAGGAAGAGAAAAAATTACCTTTTTTCACATGTCTTTTTTTATTGCATGATGCAGCCAGCATATAATTTTGAGTAAATTATTTATATAGATGCCATCCCAGTAATTTGGTTAAAATAATGGAAAGATATTTTTTCACCTATGACACATCAAAACTTTTGAGAAACCAGTAAAATAGGAACAGAATCCCTTAATCATTACTCAGGAAGAAGTCAAATCTAATGCAAGTTTTACCCCAGAGAAGGCAGAAGAATAAGGCTATAAATTATATATGGCTTTTCCTCAGTCAAGCCACTCCTAATTTTTATCCCTTGTTTTCATTTTGCCTTATTCTTAGTTCCACAGTTGCTCAGTGTTAGTTTTATTATCATTGACATACACCAGAATGTTCTTATGAATCTGTAAGATCACAATACAATTCTACTAATCTAAATATTTTTCTTATTTAGAACCAGCTTAATGCTCAGTCTGTAAAATAATACCAGTACTAATGGTTAATACAATTCTAATAGCCAAAAGACAATAAAGAAACCCAATTCAATAACATGTTCTGGAGAAAGCATCTTCCAATATCTCAGCCTTGCAGATCTATTTCAATTAACATTTGAGGAGATCTGAGACATCATAAAATAAAAGTAAGCACTAAGTTTCCAAGAAACATAAACTGAACTGTAATTCCATTGCACACAAACATACTCCATCTTCTCAAAGAGCTGAACTGTGGTTTCCAGTATTGGCAGGAGGCATTCTTATAATAACATTATATGTATACTGTAGTTCCCTTGATGTCTTTCATATTTTTTCATAAACAAAATTACAGTGACAGTGCAGTTCATTACAGGAGATTTCATTAAAGAACTGGTTTATTTTAAGAGAACAGCAGCACAGAACTGTCTTCAGGGATGGAGCTGAGTAAAAAGGCTGATTATGCCTCCATGAAAATCAGGCAGAAATTATGCAGGATCTTGACACTGTAACTCAGGAAAATCCTCTTAAGAGACACAGGGAACAAACTGTTCCACTGTGACACGCATTAATAAGCAGGTGCAGCCCTGTCAAGTTGTTGCAGGGCGACAAGTTTGGCTCCCCTGAGACCTGGCTTCCCATTCTCTCTTAGGGCTGGCAGTGCCCCAGCTCCAGCCCTCAGTGCTGGAGGAGGGACCCCAAGGGGGATCACAAATCACAGAATGGGTTGCACTGGAAGGGACCTAAAAGATTATCTACTTCCAACCCCCCTGCCATGGGCAGGAATGCCACTCACTGGATGAGGTGCTCAGAGACCCACCCAGCCTGGCACTGAACACTTCCAGGGGTGGGTCATCCACAGCTCCTCTGGGGAACCTGTTCAGTGTCTCACTACACTCCGTAAAGGATTTCTTCTTAATATCTAATCTAAATCTACCTTCTTTTCATTTAAAGCCAGTCCCCTCTTTTCCTATCACTACACAGTGTTGTAAATTGTCCCTCTCCAGCTCTCTTATAGATCCCTTTAGGCACCTGAAGGTGCTCTAAGCCTCCTCAGAGCCTTTTCTTCTCCAAACTGAACAATCCCAACCCTCTTACAGCAGAGGTGCTCCAGCCTTCTGACCATCTTCATGACCTTCCTCTGGACCCACTCCAACAGTTCCCCATCCTTATGTTAGGGGCCCCAGAACTGGACACAGTATTTCAGGTGGGCTCTCATGAAAACAAAACAGAGGAGGAGAAGCTGTGCCAAGGTGCAGCAACTGGGAAACAGGAGCTTTTCCCTTGCTCTACCAGACTGGGTGAAAACTGAGTACCAGAGTGAGTGAGAACCCACCATGCAGCCCACCCATCTCCTCTTGCCATCACGGCTGCAGCTGGCTCTGCAAAAAGCAGTAAAAAGTGGGGTCTCTCAGCAATTCCTTTATTTCTTCTTTCCATGCCAGTAAGACCAATTCCTAGGAAACACCACTGCCTTCTGAGTGACTGGCAGTTTCTGTCATTTTTCTGAGTCTGCCACTTTCTTTCACAAAAAAAATAATCTCCAGTTTGGGATTAATCAACTAAAAGGTCACCTTGTTGCTCAGAGTTTTCAAAAATGTAATCCAAATAAATGTGATATGGTAGTTTTTGTAAGTGTGTTTCTCAGTCGAATCAGATATGCTGTCTCCTATTGTTACTGCAATTTACCTCCCTTGTATATGCTGCTAAGAGGAGACACAATCAACACCATCTATGACTTCAGGCAATGGGTTGATGGAAGAGTAATTTCTCTTTTTTTTTTTTTTGTTGACACTATTTTCACTGTACTCTCTGGAATGACAGCTTTGAGGTATCTGTGATAAAGATATGCAGTCAAGAGCATTACTGGCTCTAAAATACTTTACCCCCAGAAAAATTGGTTCCAGGATTCCAAAAATCCTATTTTTAATCTTCTTCCAGAAGGCAAACATAATTGCCCTTTTCTGCTTGGGCTCTAACAAAGTATTCAAAGCCACATTCAAAAAGAGCATCTTGCTGCTATCATTTACCCCTTAGGCAGGGGCAGTGGTTGAGTACTGCGACCTCTCCTCTTGTATGGAACCCTGACACTCTGGGCTGTCTGTAACCAAGCCAGCAGCACAAGACATCAAGCTATTACCCCTGACTTATGACCACAACACCTTTTAAATGTGTGGTCCTTCCAGGTTGTTATCTTTCCTTCCAACAACTTCAATGAAAAAGAATAGAGAGGGGCCTTAGGACAGATTTTCATCACTCCATGTGGTTGTCAGACTATTTTCCATTATTGACACTATGAATACATAACTCTCTGTGGTTTCTGAAACATGTTTAATGCATGATATATTAAGAGCTGTAGAAAACACAATATTAAAATTCTAACATGAAAAATTATACCATTATGGCTCATTACATTCTCTGTTGCAGCCATCTGAACTGTGAGAAGCATACTGTCATCCTGTCATCTACTTCTACAAGATCTGTGATCATGTTGTACATGATGTCATTTATTTCACAGATAAAGGAAGATAAAGTCTTCAAATTCTGAAGTGGATCATAAGTGTTTGCTACTGGTCACCTGAGAAGAACACTTAACTCTAGAGTTGCAGAATCAAAAAAACCTAAAGAAACTCAAGTGAAAAATCAAAACAATCAACCCAAAGCCCTAAAGACATAGTGAGATTTCTATTTCCAATAACAGCATTTTATCTAGTACATTTATTCAAAATACTTATATATTCACATAATCTTTAAAGAAAATGTGGAGTTTTTCCTTGACTTCAGACAGTTCCAGCCACTAGCATTTCTAACAGACCTTTGAAAACACAGATGTCATCAAAACTCTACCAAGAGCCTCATCAGAGCACATCAGAACTTCTCTTTCAATGTTTTTTCCCTGCTGCTACGTTTGCCTACCATTTGATTGAGAAAAGTTCAAATATTGCTGGAGGTTTACCGCAGATACAGCTTTTACTCAAAAATGTTCATTGAAAACACCTGTTAGGTATTAAAATGATCAGCATAATCTGTCAGAAAAGCACAGTCTGAATTCAAAGTACATGCAAAAATACCTGGAAATGCCATGGGCTTTAAATGCCTCTGTAAATCATATAAATTTAAATCTCCAACTTAATAAAAATTTTCTGATTTAAAAACCATTTATTGCCTCTGACCACTCCTACAAAAGCAGTAAAATGCCATGTACTTTAGATATGCTGATGTTGGAGAGAGACCTTCCCATTATATTAAAATACTGTCATAAAAATTCCCAGTTTTGCCATGATGACTTTCAAAAAACAACCTGACATTTTGATATCTGCACCATTGCTGCCACTTATTTGGCATCACTGTTCTTTTTTTACAGAAGTAAAATTAACTTAGATCCCTAACGAACTGCCTGAAGACTGTCACCCTCTCCAGTCCAATGTATAATATTAATAAAAGCTGATCACTGTAACCAGCCTAGAATATTTGGCTGACAAAGCCAGAGTGAACTGTACATGTTTGCATATTCTCCCCCCTCTCTGGATATCTCAGAGGAGGCTACCTTAGAATTATGTAATAGTGGTTACATCCTCCTCAAGTACATCCTCCCTGCTTTATGGAAGCCTCAGACTGTCAGGTCAGGAAAATTACCCACAGTTAGTGCATTCCCTATTAAAATAAAAAACAAAAACAACAACAACAAAAAAAAAAACCACCAAAAAACACTCCTCAGAACCATAATTCATATATTTCATCCCATAAGGAAAGAGCTAGGGCTGAAGAGAAGGCTCCAGGAGGACCAGACTGGGACCTTCCAGCATCTAAAGGGGGCTTATGAAAACAAGGGAGAGGGACTTTGTACATGGGCAGAGAGTGACAGGATATGGGGCAATGGTTTTAAAGTGAAAGAGGGTGTCAGGTTTAGATTTGACTTTAGGAATAAATTCTTTACTCAGAGGGTAGAGAGGCAGTGGAGACTGTCCAGAGAAGCTGTGGATCTCCCATCCCTGGAAGTGTCCAAGGCCAGGCTGGATGGAGCCCTGAGCAACTTGATCCAGGGAGTGGCATCCCTACCAAGGGCAAGGGTGTTGGGGTTGGAACTACACAATTTTTAAAGTCCCTTCCAACCCAAGCCTTTCTATTAAAAAAAAACCAAAACAAACCAACGACAATCACAAACCACACACATACAAACAAACAAACAAAAACCTACACCGCAAAACCACTCTTTTCCTAAAATAGCAACCTTTGTATCTAACTGTTTTTCTTGCTCCTACAGTGGATACATCAATTAACATCTGCACTGTGCTTATTTTGCTTTTGCACTATTTTTTTTACAAATGTTAAACTCGTCTGTGGAGGGAAGGCAGTTTTCAGGCAAACCCATGCACATTTACTGAGAATGCATGGTCACAGCTTCCAGCGGACAATGTGAAGGAGGACACAGAAGCCAACAGTGGGCAGGGAAAGGAACCATTCTGCACATTTGGGCTTCCAGGCTGCCAGTCCTGGCCCCTCTCCCCACTGCTAGCTCCCTGCCCCAGAGGCAGGCAGCTAAAAAGGACTTTTTATATAAGACACAGAAATCATCATTAAAGAAACTGCACAAATGTGCCTTCTCAAAAGGTAACTCTAACTAATGAGACAGAGTAATTTATTGGGTCAGACTGTACAAAGCAGTTCCCTGTAATTTTGGTCTTTTCATGCACTCTTTGGGCATTCTGGAAGGGTGAGAGAAGGGAAGTGAACTGCTTAAGGCACAACAATACTTGGAACACATTCTCTTTTTATGACTGGTAAACAATATCTTCTCTTAAAACATCACAACCTTTGAAAATCATTTAAATTAAATTCCAAGTCGAGCTTTCTGAAGTTATTCTTTCCCTGAGACCAACAAATGTTTCAGGTCTGGAGGGCAAACATACAGCAGCAGTACGTTTCTGACTCATTAGTTTGCTTTTCTCTAAAGGATTTAGATTGACATCTATTGGCTTAACTTGTGACATAACGACCCAGTTCTTCAAATGTCAGCTCCATCGTCCCTGCTTTGTCAAGCTTCCCCCGGTATAGCAGATTCAGACTTGGAGTTTTAAAGCAAAATAGTCCAGTTTAGCTTCTAAAGCAGAGCCTATGGATGTGAAAGCAATGTTCATATTATTTCCCACTTTTTATTCATAACATATAAAAGATGAAAGCCAAGGATTATGATGTCAATCTTTAAAAAAGAAAATGAAAACTGAAGAGCAGTAAACTGAGACTTGATGCTGTGTTAGTCAACTGATTCAGGTCAAAGAATTACTGGCATGGACAGTCAAGACACATTTATTTACATGAACTTGTTTAGAACATATTTTTTAATGTAAATTAAGTTAAATTAAATGAAACTTCCCTGTGCTTACATGTGTTCAGATCATATACATGTACACAGAACAGAGTTGCATATCTTTATTCAACTACCATTTCTTCCATTTCCCCCCCCAAAAAAATTCCTGTATGCAAAGACTGCAAAGCTCCAGGCTATCATAATTACAAGAATGTACACATCCCTTCCATCACAGAATAATAGATTGTTATCTCAACATCACTTGTGTATAAACCATGAACCACACCACAGGTTTGGTGTGGTTTTATTGGGTGCTATTGGCCATAAAATGCAAATAAAGAGCATTCTTCCAGAGATTTGGAATGCACTAATTTAATTTTTCAAGGCTTAACTTTTAGGAAGAACCTGCAGATAGATCAGTAGTTTATTTATTAGAATAGGCCAATAGGCATAGAAGATATATTAATGTAATTTGCCTTTTTAGACAGTATAAAATATACTTCACAGAAAGGTTTACTACTACTAAAAATAGTAGTTCCTTTTCCTAAAGCTCAGGGACATGCAACCTTCAAATATCATTTGGGTCATGTGAAAGGAGCAAAAGGAAATTCAGGAGATTATTTAGAAACAGAGCCCTCCTTAGCCACCAGCAAATTAGCGTCAAATATGTTTTCTGGCTTTATTTCCTCTCTGGAGGAGACAGAAGTAATACTTCCATACCCTGACCAAGTTCCCTTAGATTCTGAGTTCATCTTAAAAAAAACCCAACTTTAAATGTTAACGTAAATATTTAAACACTATATTAAATAATACATTAAACAATGTAATATTACTTCACACTATTTTATATCTTATGGACAGAGAACTTTCTTCATCCCTTTTCTTTTGCATGCAGACTGGTCACGTATGTTCAGTATCATGAGCTTCAGATAACAACAGGTTCATAAAAACACAATTGTCTCAAAATACATCAGCCTTCTCCTACAACAGCAGCTAGTTCAATCCTCTGACTCTCAGGATCTTATTATTGCTGCATTTTGCTCACTTCATGGTACCCATTATGGCATGCTGTCAAAAGCTCAAGTGTTGTACTAAAAATCTTACAGCCCTTCATATTAAAGGTGCCTCAATGGGGCTTTTACAACCTCTGAGAAGAAGATGGCAACTTCTAATTCAGGAACTTTGGACCCCACTATTCTAAAATCAAATATCTCAGAATAGGATGACCTCATTAACAGAGCTGACTTTACCAATTTGTCACAAACCAGGGACTACAGCTACAAGAAGTGCTTCATTGTTCCATTTAATTTAATTAACTGCTTTCAGATGCTGCTAGTGCTTTGCAAACTGTCATCTTTGTGCTCTTAAAATTTTAGAGTCAAAGTTATGCTCATGTTACTGCTGTATATGACTTAAATCTTTCTTAGTTTCAAGATAGGAAACCAGGTTTCATCTCATTTTTCTATAAAATACAAGTGGAAGTTGCTACTGTTTCTTGAAATAGAGATCATAGAGATGATCATCAAAGGGATGATTTTTTATAAAACCCAAGCACGTAGTCATGCAAAGTCAGAATCATACCTACATTACCATGTGCCATCCATAAAACTGTAATAAGAAGCAGCAGGCTGCTCTCTCGGCCTGACCAACAAGGGGCCTGAACTCAAGGAGTTCTATTATAGCAAGAGTTCTATTATCATTATAGTGCAAAGATTCCGTATCGCCAGAGTTTGGTACCTCCTCGATGTTTCTCGTAGGCAGCTCCTCTAAGCACTGACTGTTCCTGGTCCTTACAGCAGCCAACTGACTCCAGTTCCAACCAATCCACTCTTTTATAACACTGCTCTTATCAGCTACAGGTGTGGCCTGTTAAGATCAGGCCTGCCCCTAATCTTTAGTAATTGGTTCAGCTGCAACTCTTTAGAGGATAAGATTACATTCTATACCACCTTCATTTACCCATACTGTATCCCCCTACAGAAGTTTGCAATTATTTTGGTTATAGTGTGGTGGTAATAACTCCAGGGTGATGGGTTTGATCTCCACATGGGCCATTCACTTCAGAGTTAGACTTGATGATCCCTGTGGGAGCTCTTCCAAACCCAAATATTCTGTGAATTGAGCCAACAAACACAAACAGGACCACAACCCAAACAATTCTAGTCAGACGAGTCAGAGATGAAACCCTTTCAGCAGTGACTTCCTTGACTGTCCAAAGTTCCTTCACGACAAGCTGCTTGTTCTGTACACCAGCACAATGCAGCATTTTATGCCAACACCTCAAATATCTGAAAGTCACCATGCTAGGGGCCACATTACCCTCACTACTGACTGACACCAACCATGCTTGCCCTGGGTGCCAGGGAGAGCCATGGATCAGCTGGATCTTCCTAGGCAGGATGGACAGCAGGACCTCAAAAGGAGAGACTGACCCTCTTACCTCTAAGTCACATCTCTTGAGGATCTTGGAAGAGATGTCAGTTTCCCCTGGCTTCACTTTATCAGAAAATCTTACTTACATCAGTTTTAACAGGTGCTTAAACCCCATGACACTTATAAAACAAAAACCACTGATGAACATTTTCAAGTAGTAGTACAGAACTGGAGGCTTTATTTTTCCTCCCAACAAAATTGTTGCTTCATATGTGAAAATGTTTTGCTTTTGTTTGCTTGCTTTTTGTTTCTATTTAATCTTCCTCCTACATCTGTTGGGTCTCACCATCTTTGATGAAAACAAATACATTTAAACACAGTCATAAAGAATAAAACCACAGAGAATAAAACAACTGTAGCAGTGCAAATTTTAAATACTTTGATAAAAGTTATGAGGTTTTTTTAACCTCTCATTATCAAAAAGCATGTTTATGCTTAACTTCCTACTTGATACTCAGTCTGTCCTTAAGATCAAAGTCAAGAATGTTGAACCAGTGGTGCAAGGTGGGAGAGTGAGGAACAGGGGCATAAAGAGACACATGGGAGGCTCAGGCTGGATTGCAGGAGGAGCATCCCTGGGGGCTGCAACACAAGGCTGAAGGTTCCTGGGGTGCAGCCCCCAGCCCTGTGCAGCCACTGATCCCTGCTCTGTGAGGCACACACCACCCCCGTTACCCTTCTGGGCTTCAATCTTGCCACCACATGACTTCACTTCCCAAAGTGAAACAACCCTGAGCTGCCAGGTTGACATGTTAATGCCAAGCCCTGCAGTAAGCTCCTCCCTGAAGACACAAGTGAGATGGATTGCACTTGTGATTTGTTCATTTCCACAACTATCTTATCATTAATAACCCTCTCTCATCCACTTGCAACACCCAATAAGCACACAAAATTGATTATAATATCCAATTCATCAGGTAAAAATCTTCTGGGATAGTTTTGTGGGCTATTTTTCTTTCAGATTCCCTATCTTCAGATAAGAAGGAGAAAAATACATTAAGAAAATCACAACAAATGGGGCTTCAAAAATTAATTAGTTTAACAAGAGGTAGAAAAATGTCTAACTTCATCAGGGCTGCTTTATGCCAGTGTAAGAAATTATGTGGTTGCCTTAGTGCAAGTTCTAATTTACGTATCGAAAAGTGCTATATCTCAAAGTAGATTAAGATAGCTACATGTTTCAGCTTTAAGTGCTCATCAAGCCAAGAGATAACAGAACTGATGAATGGGACATTTCAGATCCTTAGAGAAATGAGCACTATTACATAAAAAGTGTGATTTGAATTTGTCTTTCTGCTTAGGCTGTGCCTTCCTAACAGAATTTATAAATAGAAACAGAACTTTAAAAATCAAGAGCTGCCAGAGTGCTTTTTCCTTCATCATCTGATCACAAAGTATTGGACTTACACAAATCCATATATCTTGCATTGAAATAATCTGCATGTTTTAGTCACTCCTCCCCAAATCAATTTATTACTGAACAGCAAATGGTAAATGAAGTTATTATTTCAGTCTGACAAAAGTGAGTCTCATGGTCATTATCTATAAAAACAGAGAGAAACCGACATCCTTTAACTGTTGAGAAAATGGAACACAAAATAACCCTGTGCTCCAGAGGATGGAAATGCTGTGCCATTAGTTTTTAATAAAGTGGTTTCCACAGACTTTGATTCATCAGTAGTTGATTTCTGAGCCTGTAAATCTATCTGCTTCCCCAGCCAGGATATCAGAACAGATAGGGCCACTGTAACTGCAGAAGCAGAGAGCAGTGGCTCTGTTACAGCACAGGCTGGATCACTAGGGGACATCAGTGAATATAAGCCTCCATGCAGCCCTGTGCCATGTTCTGCAGAGAGCAGTTTTCACTCTTTCCTCACAGCATTCTCCCATGTGAGTCCTTCCCACAGCCTGCAGGTCTTCACAAGCTGCTCCCCAGGAGCCTCTCCAAGAGGATGCAGTAACCAGGAACAGACTGCTCAGAACAGCTCCCCTGAGGGGTCACAAGTGCTGCCAGCCAACCTGTTGTCTTATAGTGCATGAGTTCTATTGTCATTACATTGAAAGGGTTCCATATTGCTAGAGTTTCATACCTCCTTGATGTTTCTTGTAGGCAGCTCCTCTAGGCACTGACTCTTCCTTGTTCTCCCAGTAGCCAACTGGCTCCAGTTCCCACTCTTTTATAACACTCTTCTCATTGGCTACAGGTATGGCCTGTTAAAATCAGACCTGCTTCTAATCCTTAATAATTGCAACTCTTTAGGGGCTAAGATTACTTTCTATATTACTTTTATTTACTTATGTTCTCTCCCACTACACCAACCTGCTCCAGCATGGGTTTCTCTCTCCATGGGGCCAGGGGCTCCAGCACAGGATTCCCAAGGGGTCACAGCCTCCTTTGGGCATCCCTCTGCTCTGGTGTGCAGTATTCCATAGGCCACAGGTACATATCTGCTCCACCATGGACCTCCACACCTGCCTCACCACGGTCTTCAACACAGACAGCTCTGGCACCTGGAGCTCCTTCTCCCTCTCCTCCTGCACTTACCTTGGTGTCTGCAGGCTGCTGCTCTCACATATTCTCACTCCTCTCTCCTCTGGCTGCAATTGCTTCAGTACAGTAACTTTTCTTTCCCTTTTAACTACAACATCCCCAAGGCACAGCTGCTGTGTCTGATGGGCTCAGCCTGGGCAGGTCCATCCTGGAGCCAGCTGGCATTGGCTCTGTCAGACACCACGGAGGCTTTTGGCAGCTTCTCACAGCCCTGTGGCTCCCCTGCTACCAAAGCTTTGCCACACAAACAAGGGACAAGGAGAAACTGGAGTGAGTCCAGGGGAGCTCCAGGATGGTCAGGGCAGGAGCAGAAGCCCTGTGAGGAACAGCTGGGGGAGCCAGACTTGCTCAGCACAGGGAAGGCACCAAACCAACAAGAGACTCATTCAAAATGGCAAAATAGACAGAACTATGTCCATCATGTGAAGACTGAACTGAATATATATTGCTATGCTCGAACACATACAGCAGGCACACTATGCATAACTACCACTTAATCACTCACAAATACTAAGCTCTCAAATCCTATTTCAGCTTGAAATGTATGGAAATTATCTGCTATTTTAAGCATGCTTGTCATAGGCAATTGTAACAGTCTCTCAAGGCCAATGTTTTCAGAGTTTATGAGGGGTTCTTGGGTACAACATGTAGAGGAAAACATATGCTACAACTGTTTCTCTGGATGATTTACCACTGATTTGTAGAATCTGTTCTGCACAGAAGTAGTTTTAAACAACTCATTTGTGTACTACAAATAGAAAAGATAAACACTTCTTCCATCTATACAAGATAATCTTTCAGGTACAAAACAATCTGATCTCAGATAAATTGCAGGAGCAGTGCCATATGCTTGCAGTTATCCAAAATGCTGGCTGTGTTCTCCCTGAAGTTTTAGCTTTAACTGCCAAGTTAAAAAAGACCTTCAGAAAAAAACCAAGCAAACAACAACCAAACAAAACCCAAAAAACAAAACAAAAAAACTCAACAAAATAAAAACAAACAAAACCAAAAGAAAATCAAAACACAACAGCGTTAGAAAACCCAGACAAAACCCCAAAACAAATCAAAAGAACCCAACCTCCTAATTCAAAAACTTTAAACAAAGCAACCAAACAAGAAAAACCTCAACACACAACAGCCCTACCCCTCAAGAACAAACAAAAAAGCCCACACCACCAAAACCTTTCCTTTACAAATCCTTACTACTTTCAAGGGTAAATATACTACAAACTTAGTCTTATGTGGTACTTGGCCACTTGGAATTTCAGGTCTGCCAGAAGTGAAAAATATTTCAAGACCTCAAGATTTGAACTTGATTTCAGTTCTAAAAATAAGGAATTGTCCCAGTTCAGAATAGAAGTAATATAGACCCTTATTGAGCCTAGACTAGTTTGCTCAGCACTAAAATGAATTAATATGACAGCTTTAGTTTACTATCACATTCGTCTGAAAAGCACTCTATAAGTTTGCCTGGAATTCTGCCAGAGATGGTATTGAATTTCTGAATGACACAGGGTGTTTCTTCATAAAAAAACTTTTTCAGAGCATAAATACAAATAGATACCTATGTCTTCAACCTAATAAACTCACTAACTTAGTGCTTACTAGAGCAGCCAGATTTTCTGATTGAAAGCAAATTATTTTCCTTCACTCAATTTATCTCAGCATGATTAAAAACCTTAAATAGTTACAAGCTATGACAGAATTATTTCCCTGGAAAATACTTGGGCTTCAAGTTTGAGCACTTCTCCACATAAATAGCTATGTATATGAAAAATTCCCCTCAACCTTGAAGAAGGATTTCTGAGATCTGTTCTCAGGATATGGGACACCAGCACTGCACTAATTACTAATAGGAAAAGGCAATATACTATTCAGCCCTACTGGAACTAACTAAAAGGATAAATAAAGGCAGGAGTAGCACCTTAGACAGGAACATGGGCCAAATTAAGTGTCCCATGATAACTCAACAAAACTTTATTACTTCATTCCTACTGTTCCACTGCAACTAATTCTCTTGTGCTTAGGAATTAGCCAGAAATTACAGTGAAGCAAGTACAAATTCAATTTCATCTTAGATAACTCAATGTGGGTATTGTTATAATTTTGTTGCAAACTTTATTTTTCAAATGTTTATTGTTAGCCCATTCATTTTAAAATCACATTTAAAGCATCTGCCCTAAACTGACATTTAATTTTTTTTTTCGCTTAAAGTCAGCCTTTTATTGTTTATTCCTTGCAAAGCATTACATCTTCCTCAGATAATTTATAAAGTACTTGATTGAAGGCTGGGAGAAAAACTAACAGGGCAAAAGAGTCAAAGTTTTTACTTTTTTGGGATCACTTCTAAAGACTGTGAAGCTTTGGAAATGTTTACTCACAGAAGGCAGCAAAACTGGGTTGCAAGCCCTTTATCACTGAGTGATTATTTCCCATTTATGCAAACGAAAATAACCCTCCATTGCCTTTTTGAGATACGTTAATTGTTTCAGATATACCAATTTCTTGTTATGCCCTAGACACATGTCTGAAAATCAATTTCAGATACTTCATAGAACCTGCTGTTTAGTTATTAGGTTTGGGGTTGTTTGGGTTTTTTTCATTTAAATTAACTAATTCTCAATATAGTTGCTTGGTAAAAAAGTCTTTCAATTTAGCTACATTTTCAGAAATAATGGTTGTTTTATTCTGGGAAAGTTTAAGTGAGCATTCCAGGAAAAAGAAAATTAGGTGCACATATTGGAAGCTTGTTCATTTTTACTGCATTTACAAGACTTTTCCTCTTTCTTTGCAATTACAATAAACTGGCACAACAGTCTCATCAGATATTTATTCAAAGCACACTAAATTAGCTCAGTTTTCACAGAAAACTAAGGTTTCAATCTCACTAAAAATGTACAGAAGAAGGTTTAGTAAACTGCCTTTGCTCTGAATTTCAGTACCTCTGCTGAGAATGCCACTGTGAGGAAAGGTGGTGACATCACTGCTGCAGCCCTCAGCTTTCATCTTTCCCTTCACCTTAACAAACCCAGCCCTAATTGCCCAGTGAGAAGCTGCATGTGTTTACACAAGGGGAACGATGCTGTTGTCTCGGGCAGATTTATGTGTAGGTCAAGTAATAACTACTGGCATGGCTCCTTCAAGGCTGGTCTGCTGCCTCACAGCACAGACAGCATCTTCACCCATTCTTTAAAAATAATCCTTAAAATGATATTACACTCTTTTGTGTTCCTTTACACCAGTGAAGATTTGCAGGCAAGTAAAGGCTCAGTACTCCTTGGAATGGATGAGGAGGACAGTGACTGAGGTTGGAAGGCACCTCTTTAAAGCAGCGTCAGCTACAGGAAGTTGCACAGGGCCAAGGGATGGGATCCCACAGCCTCTCTGGGCCTCTGCCCCTATGTTTGGGTACCTTCACAGTGAAAAGCATTTTCCTTACCCTGGATCCACACCTCCTGCATTGTAGCTCATGTCTGGTGCCTCTCCTCCTTTCACCATGTAACTCTTGGGACAAGCTTGGCTCTGTCTGTTCTACATCTCCCCATCAGGCACAGCAACAAATGCTCTGATCCCCCCCAGCAATTTCTCACTGTCTTTTAATCCAGCTCATATTTCACCAGTCTCTGGATAGAAACTGTGGAAGACAAGGTCAAAGGCCTTGCTAAAGCCAGAGGTAGGCAACATCACCTGCTCTCCCCTATCCCACACAGCCAGCCAACCCATGAGAAGAGGCAAGCCAAAAGGTCAGGCTCCTCTTGCCCATGGTAACTCCATGCTGGCTGTTACTAACCACCTACTTGATCTTTGTGTTTGGAAATAATGGCTTCCAGCAGGATCTGCTGCATAACTTTCCCTAGATCCTCTTCCTTGACATTTTGAGGCTGGCATCAATGTTTGCCTCTTTCCTGTCATTGTGAGTCTCCCTGAAGCTGACAATGACCCCTCACCGTGACCCCTGCCAGCCTCTCTGCCTGGTGAACCCCCACTGGGGATGTCCATTTGGCCTAAAATCCATCAGCCTTGATCTTTCCCCAACTGTAGGTAACTCTTCACTCCCGCAAGCGCTGCCACTTGGCTCAGAGGGTGAGCCAAGAGCAGAATGTAACAGCAAAAAATAGGAAGACACAGAAAAAGCTGATGTAACCAATCTGTCAGTGCATCCCCTGCTCCTTTGTAGGGTGGGCTCATATTTGTGACATCTTATTGCAAAAGTTCCCATACCTTCTTGGTGATGTCTCACGGGCACCTCCTCAAAGCTCTGACTCCTTCCTCGCAGCACAGCCAACAAACTCCATCTCCTCACCCAGCTAAGCCCACTCTTTTGTAGCACTCATCTTCCTATTGGACACAGCTGTGGCCTGTTAAGGGCAGGCCTGTTCCCAATCTTTGGTGATTAGTACAGCTGCAACTCCTCAGGTGTGAAAGTACCTTCTGCACTATTTTCTTACATTCTATCCCTCCACACATATTCCCTGAGCCTTCCTTTTGCAGAAGGCTGTGTACAGAAACTTGTACTTTGGTCCTCATATCCTTCCCAGTTTCAGCTTCAGCTAAGCTGTGGATTTCCTACACCCCTTTCTCCATCCATGCAATCTTAGGCAATCAGTCTGGGTTCCTCCAGGGTAGCCCACAGCTTCTACCCCCTTTGGTACACTGTTTTTTATATGTGAGCTCTGCTTGTGCTGCCCTCCTGCCACAACTGCTTGGTTTCCTACAGGTTGGGAGGGGCTGTCCTTGTGCTCTGAGCCCCTCTGCCCTCCAGGCCAGCTTCCCATGGGATCCTGCCAAGCTCAGGTCTGTTTTCCTAGTTCTTCTAACTATTTACTAGATTTTACAAAATTCTTTACACCAAACTTTACATTAATTTAACAAAAATGTTGTTTATCATAAAACCCCCTAAACCTTTTCAAATAGATTAACTACACAAGTTTTTCTGTTGCATATATTAAATTGCCTTGACTTTCTCAGAGCCTCAAATAATCCAGGAATCTGTAATTGTCAGTGACTCAGTAAACAGTACAGTTTTCAAGCAAGGACTGCAAAAGGACAGATCTGTGAAAAAGAAAAAAATGAGAAAATACATTATGCTAAGACTGCTATTTTTGTACCAACTGTGTGGACATGTGGGCTCATTCTGAACCTTTGACCATTTGATTTCAATTAAAATTAATTCTATGAGATTGTCAAAGTCATTAGTGAAGCTAGGTCCTAAAGTCAAGATTAAATACAGGTTTGCCTGGGGAAAAAAAGCCAAATCTTTAAGTCATTCTAACACTTAAAAACTGGTCAATATTTGTATTGGTTTTTCTTTGACCAATCTTCAATGACTGATACCCAATTACAAATTTTTGTCCAAACAAACATTCAATTATGCTGCATAAATATTTCCAAAAACTTGACTGGAACTACAGAAGGAAAACAAGTCAATTTGCATACTGGTGCTGTCTCTTACAGTGAAATTTTTACACATGTCACATAAGCAGATAGAGTTTATACTAAATATAGTCAATGGAAATAGTGTTTTATAAAGGATACAAAAGAGGCCAGAAGACTTGTCACCACTTTTTTGTAACCATCTGGCTTTTTAAAAGATAAACCTGTGTTTGGGATTACTTCTGGACAGAGGCTGCAGGTGGCAAACAAAGGAGAGTCAAGAGTAAGATGGGAACACTGTGGTACTTCATGCCTCCTTGGGCAGCTTTGTTGTTATCAACACCACCTGTTGTCACTATTATTCAGGAAAATAACTTGTGCATCTGGAAACAAAGTGGGAAAGCTTTTTCTGGGTAATTTAATTCATTATTTTTGTCTCAAGGATTTGTACCTACAGATAGAATGACAGTATGAAAGCTGATGATGTGCTGAACCTTGGTGTCTTGGAAAATTAAGGTTCCCTTTCAGTACTTCCTGCATCCACTGTAACGAGAGGTTCTGGAGGATTCAGTGCTGAATCTCTCAGATGGATTTCACATGGTTGGCTTTGAGTTGTACAGAGATACAGTTGGAGCCTGTAATCTTCCTATCACACCCAGCTGGAAGCTGCCTGAAACATCAGTCTAATGCAGCTGGAGCCTGCTGCTTACAGCCCATCCCTATATCCATCTATCAGCTGTATGTCCAGATCAATGAGAAACTGATTACTCTGCTGGGAAAAAAGAAGTGATAAAATAATTGTAATAGGCATCTGATGACTAAAACACGCTGATCTACTCTAATGGATGTGCCAGCTTTATAACAGAACTTCAGCACATAACAAAATGCTGTGGATTGATCTTGCTAAGTATCCTGGACACAGCAGTTACATGAAAAGAAACCATACAACACCGTCTCTTTCTCCAAAGAAATATCCAGAGGAAAGGGAACATAATGAACATGAAACACTTGCTTTTTCAATAAAAAGTCAAGTCTCATTGTAAGAGTCTACCTCTAGCTAATTTCTTAATTAATGTCTTTAATACCCAGAATATTATTAAAATTGTTTAATGGTAGATTGAAACTTAATATCTAATTTCACTCAATATAACCTGAAAGCACTATTAAAAATAATTAAACTGAAGAAGAAGAAAATATCTCAGATAATCTGCACATGTGAGCAAAGAGCTGCATGAGTCATAGGAGAGAATGACAAAAGCACAAAAGACTGGGATGGAAATTGAGCCAAAATGGAGAGCAGCTTCAGAACCAGAGGACAGAGAAAGAATTGCAAGAGCCAAGCCTGGGGATATGCATGAAGGACCAGTTTGCTTTTCTGTCCACATGCCTAGAAGCAAGTATGTAGTGAAAAATGATTTACAGATACGATAATTAAAAGGCTAATTACTATGTATAACAGGTTAATCACCCAAACACACAGTAACAGGTTAATCTCATAAAACATGGTTGAATTAGCCAAATAAGGAATTAAAATTATATTTATCCCTACTCATCCTAGGGTTTCTATGGAGTCAGTTTATTTTGCACTTCCTGGGTATTAAACTGTTTGTTAATGTGCATGCTTTCTTCATCTTGCCCTGCAGGGCTGATATAAATACTGCATTCATTAACTCACATGTACTCCTTTGCTGTCATGATTTATCCATTAGAGAACTAAGCAATATCAGCTGATTTATTAACTACTTCAATTCCTCCTGTAATGTAAAACTCAAAGCATAGACCTGTCTGATGCTAGCATTATCAGGTATTTTGGATAGGGGCAGAGAAAAAGGAGCAGTGTTTCTGATTAACTTCTGTAAGTTTGTATTAGCTGTGTGTTAGTTGCATATGTTCTACTGAGTACTTGTGAATTAACTGTTTTAAATGTTGCTGCCTTTTTAAGGCACTCTATCTGAATCCTCTGTTGATCTCTTTTTCTCAATACAGGCAGAGTGTTTGAGTGGCACAATTTTTTTCCCCTCTTCTTACAAATTAGCTTTTGTGTGCACCAGACCAAATTCTATTCTGCTTTCTAATGCAACCTTTTTTCTCCACGCTGTTTAAAAGGGTAAGCAAGGAGGTTAAAGAATTACTTAATCATCACACCTAATTGCCCATCCATGCCTTGCCTTAATGTAGGAAAATTCATTAACTATTCTGCACTGAGTCAGGTGCATCAATGCAAGGCTTTGCCTTCTCTCTGCATCTGGGCTAGTGGAGATAAGGACTGGGTTTATTTACCTAGAAGCAAAGTCTACACCAAGATGAAACGGAAACCACATGTGTAATGTGGGTGCTCCTGCTGTATGGCCACAGCCCCTTATCACAGAGCATACCTGCCTCTGCTCTTATCAGTGTGACAGCAGTCGTGCCACTGCTGCTACAGGATTCACCTGCTGACACAACTTACGTGACAAATGATCTCTTAAATACCCTCAGGTCCATCCTGTCTCTGATTCAAGTGAACAACTCCAAAATGGAAATTCATATGAGAGCAATGAGCTTATGCTATAAGGATGGAGCCTTGTGAAGAGGGGGACCTGTGTCACCCAACAAATTAAAGTCAACTTGAGCACAGCAAATGAGTGCCCCTTCGACAGAGCTACCCAGCTTAGACAATAAGACTTTGATTCTGTGTTGCTGGAGGATTCAGAAGTGTTCATTAAGGAGCAGAGAGGTGTTCACAGAGCATCAGAGCCTCCAGCATCTTCTAAATGGAACTAATCAAACAGTTGGGCTTCTGATAAAAGAACATCTAACAAAGTGGTGTCTGATGCATGTTTGTATTCCCAGCTACTACTGCAAAAAAGAGGTTTATTTATAAGCATCTTTGACATATGTAAACAAAAAATGTATTATTTATAACGATGCTCATGTGGCAACAAAATAAAAATTGGGAAAAAACTCTCTTGGTTAATATTTAAGCATCCAGAAACAGCTGGAAAAAAGCAAAAAATTATGAATAATCAAATCATCACAAATTAAAGAATGTGTGTATTAGATATATAGAATACTTATATTTGGAAAATTTAGGCTAAAGGAGGGAGAGTACCATTGAAACACAAGTAAACAACAGTAGTTCATCACATGAGGCCTTCTGTAATCTCATATAATGGCAAAGTGAGACTTTTTAATATTTATTCATTCTTTTATAAAAAAATATTCCGTTGCCTGTAAATTAGTAATATCTGCAGGATCTACATAATTCATGATTTGATAAATATTTTACTTTTTTTCTGCTTATATTAACAGCTCTTACACAAATAAATTGAAGCTGTATAGCTGCATTTGCTGTGCATGTTTGCCCTATCATAACTGGAACTTCAAAAAAGTCCTTCTGGGCAGGCTCTATGCTCTGCAGATCCTCCAAAGGCAAACCCCCACTGAGTGACAGTGAAAGGGTCTCAGATGAAATGTCCTAAACCACATCATCACTGACTGACTGATTGATTTGCAGGGTTAGGTGGTATGGGAGGTGTTTTTACATAATAAACAGGAATAAGTAGTTTCATGTATTACAGGCCAAGTCCCTAACTGCTCCCAGTGAGCTTATATCCTTCTACAGCCACAAGCTGTCTATTGGTGCCAAAGCTGCTGAAAGTCCTTAGCATCACAGGCATCTTAAAATACTGACTTTGTCACGGGACCCTGCATCAGCCAAGTAAAATCCTGCAGAAAGCCACGAGTTCTATTCTATGCAAGCAGCTACAAACATTCAGGGGAAATGGATACCCCAACCTCACTGCCAGCAGAGGACAACCTCATCTCACAAAGGCAGGACAGATAAAGAGAAAATCAAGTTTATACAATTCCAGTTCACTTTAGTTCCTGCTCTCACTCACCACACTACAGTTTTCCTGAATAAAAACTTCATGCCTAACTATTTACAGAACACAAGCTGCACACACAACTATTTACAGAACAAAAGCTGCACACACACTCATATATGCAGAGTGTGTGTGTGACACACATATATATATATATATATATAAATACACACAGATAGATAAAAGAAAAGCATGACATTATGTCAACTCCTCAAATAATAACCCTGTGTACCCCCCCAAGCATAAAACGTAATTGTTCACAATCTGTAACACATGTCACTTTTTAGGTCACTGGACGACAGCCCACACAGAGCAGAAGGGATTGAAAATTGGTGCTACTGCTGAGGAGAAAAAATACAAATAAAGCCAAGAAATGAAGAAATGATAGTGCTATGAAGACGCACAATAGCCTATTAAACAACAGTTCTTACCAGATTTTATTCATTTATTCATTTTTGACTGAACATTTCACTTTCCTCAAATATACAACATGCAAAAAGAAAATTAAATAGTTTCTTTTTTGAAAAAAAAATAAACCAACCTGTTTCTATGGTATTTTTTGAAAGCAGCATTCATTGACATGCTAAATAAAACTAATATTAGCTTGTATCAAAATCATTACCACTCATTCCCTGTTTCAGGGGAGGGCCATTTACACAAATGAAAAGGAAGAACAACCAGCCCTAGCTGGTAGAGCATAGATGTTACATGCAATATTTTTAAGTGGTTGTTTTGAGGCTGGATTTTTTTCCTTCTTGTCTCAAGAAGCTATTGAAAGATTATGCTTGGAAAACAACCAGCTGTTACTAGATTTAGTGTTTGGTTTTGTTCTGTGATGGGGCTTTTGTTTGATTGTTTTTAGGGGTACTCATCGTGCCTAGAATAACTTTCAACCTGCAGTTAAATACTTACCTCTGTGAACATAAGCTTCAAAGTGGTTCTTTGAAAACAGAGGCATTAAAGGGTATGCCCTTTAAGTGCTTCCTCTGTAACTACAGACTGAAACATTTTTGTTTTCCCCCCACAGACACAGCACATGTGAATGCACAGACCCATTTTTCCCCTGCTGCCATTCTCATAGCCATATCTTGTGCTCTCCCTCTCTTTGTCTCTTGTTTTTCCCCCATTACGCAGTCCTGATGATTTGAGAGACACAAAATAACACAAGTGGATGGTTTTACTGGAGTTTAGAAGCTAAGCAAAGCCTTCTCTGGCACAGCCATCCAGTCCCAGGCAGTGGCCGTGCTCCAGCTGCTGCTCCCAGGGGAGAGGCAGGGAGCTCCCAGAGGTGCTCCCGTGGCTCCTCTTGCTCCCAAGCACTGTCCCCATGGAAGCACCTGGAGCCAGGTGGGATCTGCCTGTCCCTCTGCTGTTAGCACACCTCTGCCTTGCCTGTGCTGCTGTGGCAGTGCTCCCCCTCCTTCCAGCTGGGCAGGGGTGCTCTGAGCTCCACTGGAGGATGATGCCTCTGGAGCCCAGCCCCTTTTTTAAAGATGGGATGAGCTCCTGTGACACCAGGCCACCAGGCTGAGAGTGTGAAAAATGCGGATTTTATTACTGGCTTTTTGCAAATATTAAAATGAATATTATATGTGTTGTGTTAGAAAGTAATGCTGTATTAATTCTCTTAAGTAGTGTGGTAAATATAGTTTTGGGTTATAACAAAACGTTAAAATAGAAACTATGCTATGTAAGACACTTTTTTTAAAGAAGGGACTCACAGTGAGATAGCAGCCACAGGACACCTAAATCTTTCAGAGAAAAAGAATTTATTGCTCCATTATCAGAAGAAAGGAACTTCTTCCTGCCTCGCTCAGTCATGAAGATGCCATTAGGATTCAGAGGAAGAAGCTGACACTGACCAGACAGAATTCTGTGTTTGAATGGAATTTATGCATCATGTATGAGGTGTATGAATATGCAACAGGTTATTGTTTTTATGGGTTAATCCTCTGTTGACAGGTGTCCTTTTTTGGGCTTATGTTCCCCAGAAAAAGGTACCCAGATGTCCATAACTCTTTGTTTCTATTGTCTCATATTGTCCTAATTCAAATCTTCCAAAAGTTTTACTAATCTAATTATATTGCTACTTTTATAACCATTGTATTACTTTTAAACTTTTAAAATTTTAAAAACAAGTGATTGGCGTTTTTCACAAGAGGAACCCATGACCAGAGAGAACCTCAATACTCCCATGAGACAAGATGTTGGCTCAAGTCCTCCCTCACAGGCACAGCACAGCTCAGACACCAAATACCAATCAGCTGAAAAGAGGCAGAGCAGCCCCCACTCTCTGCCCTCGGCATCCAGCCACCGCAGTGGGTGCAGTAGCCAAACACGCTGGGCAAACTGGGGGCTGCAGCACTGCCACAGACACCTGCACCCCAGAGAGAGAAGATGGTGGGAAAGGGCAGAAATCAGGCAGTTGCTGCTTACAGGCCAAGTGTTAAACTAAAAATCAACCTCTCACTGCTAGCACCATTAGAGGAGCGTTCATGATCCCTGTGGGGGGCCATTTTCATCTCTTCTTTGATGTGAGAAAGGGGAAAAGTGATAGTGCATTAGAAACAGGAATGAAAGGGGCAGGTTTGGAATCGTTAAGTAAACTCCCCATCTCTTAAAAATGAAACGTTCTTGAATTTATTCAGTTTCTCATCTCACCTGGACATATTAAAGCAAAGTATCCAGGAAGAGAAAGAACTCTTGTGTGTTTCAGCCTCACTTCACTTCCAGATACACACCTAGTATTTCAGTAGCCTTCAGGTTTGACCAACTACAGTAGTTTAATTAACCATTACATCTTTTACAGGGTGTAATTGGTCTCACAGCTAGTTCATTAAAGCCACAGCAGAATCATTCTGACAGTTCAGCCACGAGCAAGTTAATACAGAGCATTAGCAGTTCAGCTCCCTGCACATTAAGCTGGTGAATGTTTTCTGAACGGAGGAGATGAAATGGTACCAGCCATCTAGTCCCTGTCAAGCATGTGCCCAAAAAAATATTCTAAGGAGAGATGACCAGGAGCAAAGAGACAGTCTCCAACCTCATTACTCCCTGTTCGGCTCAACATATGTCAAGTATTTGTATTAGGCAAACTGACATTTTAGCTTACTGTTGGTCTATCCTGGAAACCTGATATTTATAATGTAGTCATTCTATATCTGGCCCCTGGAGCAGCTGCAGTTAAAGGAAGATGAGTTATTAAAGAGAAACTCTCCATTTGGTGGCATTTTGTAGGTGGAAGTCTTTTGAGACACTCCTATTACCTGAAATAGTCACTAAATAGTTTTACTCAGCTGGGATTTTGAGGTAATCTGAAATATGACACTTTTTTCTCTGCCTTTCAAGGTAAAATTCACAGACTTTACCAAGGTGTAGGCTTCTGCATGGATCTCAATATTCCCAGATGCAGATTTTTCAAAAGCAGGTTCTGCCTATGACTCAAAAAATAACCCTTGTCCACCTCTCTATTACTCTTACGTTTTTCTTTGCTGCACGTCTAGCTTTTCTCCACTTGCCCACACCTCTCCATCTTCTGACTTCTTTGTCCCATTTTCCCTTTTTAGCTCACTTATCATTAGGAGAAATTTCCAATTCTCTTCTCCAACAAGAACTATTTTTCAGGAATGAACTCTGCTGGCCTTTGTGGTCAATGGACCTGTTTTTAAATTACTTTTACCTTAGTGCTGACAGGTAGAGCTCAAGGAAATTCACTTTCCTGAGGCACATCAGCAAAGCCTTCCAAGGCAAACACAACCTCCTGCTGTCCAGGCACACACAAACTTGTTCTGCCAAGGCCCTCAGCCAAATGCAACTTCCATGGCCCTGTTGAGTAGCTGAGCCACTGAAGTACAAAGCCAGTTAAAAGAAAAAAAGTGTTAAAGCCATGGTAGTCAGCCTAGTAAGATGTATTTATCATTGTGTTTGCAGGCCCAGGTTTTAGGGCATCTGGAGCTTGGTCAGAGTAAACAAATCTGCACTCAGAGTACTGACAAAGGGAGCTCATATCAGCCTGCAAAAGACAGCACAGGAAGAGGCTGAGGTTATTGGTAACAACCATGCTGAAGCTCAACAGGGGCCATGGGGAAGTCCAAGGCTTGATGGCATATTAATGGCTTTTTTCTAGGTTTCTCCCAAACAGTATTTGCCTTCAGCAGTGTCTTCAGCAGCAGAGCTTTGTGTCCAGAGAAATTTCTGACCTTTTAACAAAGCCTGCTTCATAACAACATTCCTATCTTTTCTCCAAAAATAAAATCATTCCAAAACCCTACACTCTTGCTAAAAGAGAATAACCTGTCATCTTTAATATCACACAATACCTGCACTAAGATTTAAATCACTTCTAGGAACTTGGTCAGCTGTTTCTGTGTTAATGTGGCCCACCCCTGCACAGAGTTTCACAGCTGAAAACTTGCTGAGGTGACACCCTCATTACCAAGAACATAATTTGGAAAAATATTTTTAAAACAGAAGGAGTTCCACCTACATACTGTAAAAGATGCACAAAGGGCTCTGTTAACACTTTCAAGCATCTTGAATGCTTAAATAATTTTTGAGCACATTTTGACCGTTGTGTCAAAAAATCATACTGAATTATGTCACTCTAAATATAAAAGGCATGAAAATATTTGGATAATTGAGCACATGAATAAAAAAATCATTGCTTCATTGGATGCTGTAGAGCTTATAGATAAGGATAACACCTTTGTTGTGTAGGTTTTACAAACTCTGTGAGCCTAACTGCCTCAGCACAAGGATTTCTTCTAAAAAAAAAAAAAGAGGTATGCACTCTACTCACAGCTCAGAGCACACACTGAGCTTTCATATACTCAGGGGTTTTGCTGATTCAAGTATCAACATGAGCTCTGAGGAGCAGCAGCAAGCAAACTTTGGTCTCCAAAGTCTGGTTAAGGCAGCATCCAGCATCAAAATACAAATTCCAGGAGAAGGAAAGCAAACAATAGTGCTGTTAACCCTATTGGTCCATAAGCTCTCAGATATCAGTGAAATTCTTTGCCAGTCTTTTTTAAATTAAGTGCCCAATCATTAAATAAGTACTAGCCAACAAAGCTCTTTATTATAGTAACATGAAGAGGGGCTTTTAATTGGTAATAAAATATTTTTAATTACTAATAAAACTCCATTAACACTTGAAACATGGATACTGGGATGCTAAAATAAGCCTAAAGATTCATGAACCAAGTCTGTCTCCAAGACAGACCACCCACAACTCTCTCATGTTTCACCTACCATTGGGATGTGGGAGAAACAATCAATTTAAAGAAAGATGAACAGGATGCAGTGGGCATCAGTAGTGAGTACACACAGAGCTCCAGATTATCTTCTGAAGCTAAAGGAAGCTATTTTGAAAAGTCACTCTTCTACAATGAGTTGCAGCAGTAAGAAACATAAAAGCATTGTGTAATACATGGAATTATGAAAAATACCAATATAAGGGATTCACAGATTTGTCTGTGTTTGCATGAATGTAGTTCAAAAGATGGAGATGCAAAAATTACGTGGGTGCACCTCAAAAGGTGGAGGGAGCCTTGGGCTAATGTGCAGATAGACACTGGAGAGAGCAGGAACACTGTTATGCTATTAATCCAAGATCCATACCTTAAGTGTAACTTTCTGAGAACCACATCTGTTTGTCCTGTTAAGAATTGTAACATTAAGAAATATGATAATTCAGATTTTCTGAATTATCATAAACCCTTCCATTCTCTCCTCAAAAGTAAAAACAATCATAAAAAGAAGTTGCTTCTATGCACTTCAATCAGTTAGTTACAGGTCACAGCTTCTTGATGAAAAATTGTTTTCAAGTACCAGTTACAAAAGCATGTCTCAAATATGAGGTCTGTAGTTTTATTATAATTTGAAGTGTTTGTATGCACAGCTGAAGAGGAGGTGCAAGGCACTGCTCACTCTGTAGCTAACACACAGGGAATGCCAGAAGAGGAGAAGCAACCCACTGCAAAGGGATGGGAACCAGGGAAATACACATTTAAAAAGTGAAGACATTTGAGAAATGTACTCATGGAGAGATCACAGAAAAATGTTGGCCAAGAACATGCAGAAATCACAGTCCTCAAACAACACATCGATTGACAAAGTCAATGAACAGATGAAGCCAAGCAAAGTCAAGCTAAAAATTAAGAATGAAAAGTTTTGTAGTGACAGCAGAGCCTGCCAGCTGAGTGAGCTGAAAGGCTGAGGCAAGTTTTCAGCTAGGGAGGGCGTATTTGTTTAGAAATGGTGATTAACCAGTGCAACCCCACTGCCAAGAGCAGTAACACACACAGCAGTTGCTGCTGCCTTCCTGGGTGTCTTCCCGAGAGCTACGCTTCAGCCAAATCAGGATCCAAACCAGGATCAGCAAAGGGGTACCTGTGCAAAATAGAATGATCTGGGTTTCACAGAAAGTCAGATGGAATGATCTAATGGTCTTCCCTGGTCTTAAATTCCCTGACTCACAGAGAAAGAGGCTGACAGAGCACAGGAAAAGGACACAGCACTGTGTGAGCCCTCATCCTGCACGTGCAGTTCATATCAGTGTGCTCCCCATCAGAAGGAGAAAGAAGAGTGTATCACAGAACACACATTCAGCACCAGGGACCCACTGCAAATGCTGGTGGCAAGGCACTGAAGACTTGAGGCAAAGATTGTAGAATTTACTGAAATTACTGATGATTTCCCTTCCAGAAGTACCTATTGAAGGGCTTTTATTTGCTAAAGTGAATAAATGTAACTGTGAAACTTCTCTCCATACATAGAGACCATCACTGGGAACCAGCAGAGAGCAGATATTTTTCAATAGTACTGTGATGACAGAAAACCCAGACCAGAAAATATTTAGTAACTATTCTGACTTCTCCACCATCATATCATCTTACATACACCCACAATATAGGGAGAAGATAACAGTATTTTTCTTCACAAATTATATATATTTAGCCTATTTTTTTTGCAGTCAACCACAGCTCAGACAAATCTGATCTTCCCTCCTAGAAGGACTATACTTACTTTTTTTCTAAGACCAAGAATGTTATACAATACCAATACAACTCAATTATTTAGAAAGGCATATCTGGAACACATGGTCTTTGTGATAGCTCTAACTCACACTTAAGACAAAAAGCATGTTCAACAGTTCAACCCAGTATTTTTTCTTTTTTACCCTCTTACAAAGATTTTTACCTATTTTTGGCACTAAAAGTACTGGCTTTTCCCCTAAAATATTGCAAAAGAATAACTACCCATGCCTCAAAGACAACATCAGTTTCTCAGGACATTTACACTCAACAAATATTACAGAGGCCCATTGCAAGCTATGTATAGGTGGAAAAATCAAATTTCATCTGCCACTCTGTCAGGCTGCATTCCAAAATCATTTTATCACTGCAGTGAATGCCAAGATATTTATCTTTCCTGGCCACGTTAATCTTGTGTTTCATAATTATCATGACTGCTGTAAACACATTCAGTTCTGTTTTTTCACTTGCAAGCGGTGCCAATTTGAGGGGAAGCTGAGCTTAAAGAGAGTTGCTTTTATTTACTTTTAACTTTAAGGCAACAGCAGAAATTAAGAAGTATACTGCATTGGAGATTTATTACTAGGCATGTGATGACAGCTTTCCAGTTATTTTTTTTTAGCCTCAAACTAAATTGCAATCTAATTGCAAGGCTACCACATTTACAGTGTTCCAGGCAGGAAAGGCTCATGAGTACTATGAACAGAGTTGGATGGCACTATCTGTCTGTCTGTGAACCTGTGGTGTGCACACACATAAGTTTTGATGAATTTTCCACAGCACTTCTTGGGATGCCCCCCACACACCCCATTTCCTTTGATTATATGACAAATCCTTAGGATGCAGCATGTTCTGTGTGTCTGCAGGCCTGGCAACTTCACCACCCTCCTGTGCAACACAGCTAAACAGTTTGCAGCTCCAGATTTGGCTCATTTGGAGTTGGCATGGCTCTCTTCACTGCACACTGTAGTTGTGCCCTAAAGCAGTGGAAAACATGGTCAGCCAGGGATCTTTCCTACTAGACTGCCACTCCTACTGCAGATCATTAGCACCATTCCTACGAGCATCTGCTCTCCTCCTGCTTTGAGTAGGAGAAGACAAATAGCACCTTTGTCCCTGCTTTCAATGGCAACAACCAGGCAAAATGCAGGGCTCAGGAAAACTGGAGAGACACAGAGAGAAAACAAGGAAAGAACATGACCCTGCCTGGGGACACTGAAGGTTCCTGCGTTCTTGTCAAAAGGCCAATCAAGATGAAAACTTTGAACAGTTTCTTATCAAAAGCCAGAGTAGGATGTGTGGAGCTCCTGCAAAAGATTGAAATGTGGGGCTTAGAGGATTGAGCATAACCTTTAGTTCAGAGGATGCAAAAGTTGGAGCAAAAGCCAGACTGCAAACACCCTAGGTTTTGATTCCATTAAGCTTGTTGGAAATTGGCATCTCTCACTGCATCACTTCAGAAAAATGAAGGTGAAGAGAATAGACTTTACCTAAACTTAGCAGAGATGAGCCTATATTTTGTGGTGTAAGTGCAACCCAAGCAATAGCTGAACAAAATAGTAAGGCTCTGGCTAGTTTGTAGTCACAGGGTCAGCAAAGGCATATGGAGGAAGCACAAGAAGCAGGGTTTCCAAAGCTTGCTCCTCTCCCTCTTTAGCTCAGTATTCTAGAGGGAAACAAGAAGATACAGATACAGAATACACCCATGATTACAAATCACCAGAGTCTTTCAGAGATAAGATTCTGCCATAATATGAAATACAATTATCTCATAAGGAAAGGGAATACATGTGTATATAGATAAGTATTTACATATCAGTGCTCTCTTATTTTGTTTTCTCTAGTCTTCCAAAATCTCCATGTAAGTCTTAACATCTCTGGAAGTGTTAAAGGCCAGGTTGTACTGGGCTTTGAGCAATCTGATCTAGTGGAAGATGTCCCTGTCCATGGCAGAGCAGTTGGAACTAGAAGATCTTTTAGGTCCTTTCCAATCCAAAGCATTCTATGCTTCTACAAAAAAAAAAAAAAAAAAAAAAAAAAAAAGATAAATTCTACTGTTCTAGAAAGTTTAGACAAGTGTCCTTCACCAGACAGCTGGGAGAATAAATTAAAGGCTATAAATCCATGCTCTTATGAGGAGATTGAGGCAGTCTGACTTGCAGAGTTCTGGGGCTACATCACAGGAAAAGCAAAATGTGCTTAAAAAGCATCACAGTTGAAGTGGATAAAGTCACCTTTGGCTTCTGCTGCAGAAGTGACAATATGGCAAAGTGAAGCAAAAGCCCAGTGCCACAAGCCTCATTAGCATAACTAACAGCAGATTAAGCTGAGAGAATATGACTCAATGACCCACATATTCCCCAGCTGTACTAAAAATAGCTACACAGAAGTAGACAAGATATCCTCCAAATGTGGTAAAAACCCTCCAAAAAAGAAGGTCTTAGGCAATCTAAACCCAAAGAAAACTTCTTTCTCTTTTTAAAAACTGCTCTTGCTAACTTGACAATTCAGAATCAAGTAATTACCTCCATGTGTGACAACAGGCAGGACAGCTCAAAAAAAAAAAAAAAAAGCCCCATCTTAGCGAAGGGCCAAATAACATGTTCAGTTAGAGATGTCTTTGCTGGAGAGAGTTCTCTGAGAGGGGTAATTCCAGGCAGGCTGTCAGCAGCTGTAATGAGGGCTGATGAGGAGGAGAAGGTGGTTCAGTATGTAATAGAAATTACACAAATTTGAACTCAATCCAAGAGCTAAGGAATGACTAATTTCCACAATTATATTAATAACAAAGTGGGTAGGCTGTGGAGACTGGTCAATTTTACAGAGCAGTAAATGCTACCACAGCTATTGAGTGTGGCTGGGAGGTGACCAAGACCACATCCACTGCTTATTTTTCAGTTTAAGCATATCTGACAGAAGAGTCAATGTGGTACACACAGTTCAAAGTGGCAGCAACATACCTGTCCTGTTTGCTTTGCATGGTTTGAATCTAATCTTGCACAACTACAGGTAGGATGACAGTGGCATGCAAAACAAGTTGATGTGATGCATGAAATAGGTATGTCACTTCAGCTTTTATCTGAGAGCTTCAACAGCCAAACAATTTCTTTTACATCTCTGGAGAACGATATGCATTAAATTTAACATGAGTGTTAACTACTGGCACCTTCAATCTTCAACATCACCTACAGTTCTCATAAAATACAGCATATAAAACAAATAAAAAGAAGACTCAACGTGCCTGGAAGATGTAGAAAATATTAAAAACTAAATATAAGAGGTGAAAATAATATGAAAGACAAGAACACATCACTAAAAATGTTAAGTATTGATTAACAAGATGAAAATATAAGATAGTTATACAAAAATAAATAAACCGATTTAATTTATACATTTTATAAAGAACCTGGGACCATTAAATTAGTAGGTTCAACAAGCTCTAGAAAGAGAACATTCATAAGATGTTACATTAAGAATGGTTCTCCTTTCTGTAGGAATTGCTTTTCAGGTTTTCTGGATGGAGAACTGATACAGGAAGAAACATAATTGCCCTGTAATAATCAATATAAAATTAATTCACAGAGAAGAGTCTTGGTATTCCACCACTAATGCCTAAAAATCTTTGAGACAGAAGATGTAGCAAGTTAACTTAGTAGTTCTAATACTAAGTTAGGGTACAGCTAAACTTGGGATGAAAGTTGGGATAGGGTCTCTTCCCCTGTAAACCCCAATTTTTCCTGTGTTTCCAGAGAGCAGATTCCCAGTGATGAACCCAGGTGACCCTCAGACACTAAGCACAAGATGCAAGGCTGCTTCATAAGGTGCTGTGCCACTGTCAGCAGTGCCAGCACGTGCTGCAGTGTGGGACAGCATCTCCCTGCCTGGGAACAGCATTCTGTCAATGCTCCTTCTCAGCCCAGCTCCCCACATCAAATCATGCTGCTTTTCTCAACTCTGTAAAGTCTGAATTACAAGGACTTTTCCCCTGGAGCACATGTAATGTTCAGTGTTGAGAAACACAGAATAAAATACTTGAGTAAGTAAAAAGGAAACAATTAATTTTCTTAATTATTTTATTCAAGGTATTTCACTCTCTGCCTATCCACTCTCCTGAGGGGAAAAAGCTCAATCACTCTCATACTGTTTACTTTCCAGGGTTAACAACATTTACTTTAATATTAAACTTCAGGCTTGATCTTAAATGACTGCAGATAGGTTACAAAGAGCAAATATTTGAGGGCTCAAATCATAATTTTTTTTCCTCTGAGCTGAATTCATGCACCATGATAGAACCATGCTGTGAGTCACTTGAAATGCATGGAGAAAAACAAACATTTTCTAAATATACACAAAAATGTGTTCTTTGGTGTGTTCCCTAGACCCAAATAACTTTCCTCTCCTTCTGCACTCTTAAGGGACTCATTCTTCAACAAATAGTTGCAGAAGTAAATAGAAGCTGTTTCATTTTAGGTGTGTCTACTGCACCCTTATTTCTCATGCCAAGAAAAAAATATTCGCTATTGCAACCTGGTAGGAATACAGTATCAAAAAACCTGTAAGAACAAGCCAAAATTTAGGAAACTATAATCATGTAATTAATGAAATTAATCCTGCTTCATGTATAGATGAGCTTTCTCTTGCTCAATTTAAGGTTCTGTAGTAACTCACCACATATCTCTTACATTGTTCTTGAGCAATGGAGCTCATTACTTACTACAAGGAATTGGACTATCCCAAACTACTTGCAAGCACTACCACCAAAACAAATTACTTCCAGGTGCAAAGCAACATGCCAGAATGCACAGAGAAACATCACAGATCTAATCTAAAAATGCATCTGCAATAAAGATTAACAGTGTATTCCAGTAATGGGTTGGGGTAATTTCATTTTTTTTGGTTACAAGGAAAGAAAGTACTGCCAGGCTTCCATAAATACACTTTGAGTAACCTCCAGAAGGAACAGATGAAGATGTGAACCTGACCCTTTCTAATCAGTTTGCTACCTCCTCCCCAAGTCTACTTCACTGTAGGAAGGAGAGATATCCAAGAAAAGCCAGATTTCCATGGGTGTCTCCACTGAACCCTAATCTTCACCTTGATGTTTAAGCCTGTTCTCTAAATTCCATAAAGAAGCCAGAAATAACATCCACTTCACAAATTTTGACAAGTAGGCCCAAATCACTACTGAGCTACTGTACAATCCAAAAAACAACAGATAAATAACAAAAAATGTCTTGGCCCCAACAAAAGAATTGTGGCTCCTTACATTTTCCAAGTTGTGACAGTGTTCACAGGGGTCTGAGGATGAGGGAAGAGATGAGGATCTGACTCCATGTTTCAGAAGGCTTGATTTATTATTTTATGATATATTAAAACTATAGTAAAAGGATAGAAGAAAAGATTTCATCAGAAAGCTAGCTAAGAATAGAAAAAGAAATAAAGCATAACAAAGGCTTATGTCTCAGACAGAGTCCGAGCCAGCTGGACTGTGATTGGCCATTAATTAGAAACAACCACATGAGACCAATCACAGATGCACCTGTTGCATTCCACAGCAGCAGATAACCATTGTTTACATTTTGTTCCTGAGGCCTCTCAGCTTCTCAAGAGAAAAATTCCTAAGGAAAGGATTTTTCAGAAAATATTATAGCTACACCAAATAAGGTTTTTCCCATTTTTAGTAAAATCTTGGAAGAGGAACCACAGCAGTTTTCCATGCAGAAACAAGCTTGGTGCTATCAGACTGTCAATATCTGAAGCTCAGAGGTTCAACAAAAAATGCTCTTTGATTCTAAGTCACAAAGTTGAAATTATTAATGAATAAAACAAGATGTTCCATAGGCAATGCCCGTTGCATATATATATGTGTGTGTGTATCTATATATGTGTGTGTATATATATTTTGTTTATCTGTTTGTTTTAAAGTTTAAATAAGTTTGTCTTGCAAAACCATCAACACAAGGTTTCTGCTGGGGGCTCCAAAGTGGCATCTGAACACCTCTGGACAGACTCCATTCACTCTGCAAGGGTACAACCTTCCTTTTACAGACAGCACTTCTACTGAACAACTGCATTGGTTCAAACCTTGATCCTGTTAGAAATGGTAGAAAAGGAGCCCAACCAATCTCCAGAATGCAACCTGTTACAGCAGACAGCTTCCAACACCCTGCAAAGGACATCCTGCTTTTCCCCCATCTGACAGCAGCCCCATAAAATATTTCTTGACACCTTCCCAACTTGAAGACACAATGTTTTTTTCCTTCACTGATTACCTCAGAATGATGGAACAATTCAAATACTGTAAAAGCATTTTTCCCCCAAACTCTGTTAGGAAAACAGATATTATTTGTACAACCAGTGTGTTGTAAAATGCCAAAGATACCCATTTGAGTAGCACTTTCCTTAAGGACAAAAACACTTCTGTGATTATTTTTTATGACATATCTTTTTTAATAAAGCTTTTTCGCTCCTTTTTTTACCCTTTTGAATTAATAGCCTGTCACAGCCACAGCACCATATCTCTTTCAGTTTTAAGTGCTTAAAAGTGAGGAAACATCCTTAGAATTTGTTAAACTCAAGATTTGATTATATGTTATTAGTACAGCCAAGGAAAAATTTCGATACATTAAATCCCTCTCTAAGAGACAAAAACATTAGCAATGCAAGACACTCTTGATGCTGCTCAAATAAATTCCTCATGCCCATAATCTTAGCTAAGGTGTACACGACCTACAGCAGCTTTAAAATAGTAATAATGCCCTTTGCACTATGTATTTTCATCATCTTTTCAGGGCAAGTTCTGGATAAATACCTCGAGTGACTCTGCTTCAAATGGAGAGCAGTTTAACTTTACAAACTTTCTTTTTTTACCAACTATCAGCTGTGCTCCACACCCACATACTCTTAATACCAGTTATCCCTAAAAATGACCAACCTTGAGTCATTATGTCCTGTGAATTTGGAAAACTCAGGTGGAATAATTCTGTTTAACCCAACTCTGGTAGGAATGACCTCAGTCAGCAGCCAGACACCCACCCAGGCTCAACAGGACAAGGGTAGAAAACAGAATGCAAAATCTTGTGTCAACACACAGAGAGTAACTTACCAGTTATGTCATGGGTGAAACAGGCTCATCTTGGGGGAAAATAATGTAAATTATTGCTAATTAATTTAGAATGGGATAGCAAAAAGCAAAGACAAAATTATTGAAATAATACCTGCCCCCCATATCCCTTCTTTTCCCAGCCTCTTATCTCCCAACTCCTTCCCCACCGCTCTGACTCTGCAGGACACAGGGTGATGGGCAATGGAGACTGTGCTCAGCCTGGAAAAGCTCCTCTGATCCGCTCCATCCTCTTCACACTTTTCCCCTGAGCCAGCCTGGATCCTCCCACAGGCTACAGCCCTTCAGGCACTACCCACTCCCTCTGTGGGAGGGAGCAGCAGCCTCATAGGCAGCAGCTTCCTTTAGGGCAGCCCGCCTGTGTCCTCCAGGGACTGCCTCGTGGATATTTGCTCCAGCACAGTCTTCTCCAAGAGCTGTAGGGAACCACTTTTCCAGCACTGGGAGCACCATCTCCTATCCTACTCATCCCCCTGATGTTTCATGCTGTTTTCCCCTCAATTGGTACAGGGCAGAGCTTTCCCCTTCCTCAAACAGGTTTTTCCTGAGGCGCCACCAGCTTGGCTGTGCCCTGGAGTGGATCCACTGGATCTGGCTGGAAGCAGCTGGGTCAGGCAGAGGATAGCCCCTGGCCTTTTCTCCTGGAGGCAACCCTGCAGCCCCTTCCCTTGGGCCATCAACCTTGCCAAATACATTCACCTAGGAAAGAGGGATCACCACTGCCAAAACCTCTGCGCCCTGTTCTCCCTCCACACCTCCATCCAGGGGAGTGCTCCTGTGGGTGGGTCCAATGCTTCCCAGTCCCATACCTACACTAGGGGGCACAAAAATGGCTTTTCCAGTCTTGTCAATGCAGCTCTGTCCAGCTGCAACTATCAATATGAGTTGATTTTCCCTTTAAACTAACAGGAGAGAGATGGGACTGTCATGGTTTGACGCTGGCACAATGCCAGCGCCCCCATGAAAATATATTCTCCCTCCTAGACCACAACCTCCCAAAAAATTCACTTCCTTAAGTGAGTTTTTAAGTGATGACCTAATAAAATCCCAGAGAACAAAATAAAACTGACGATTTCAGCACTGATACACCTCTCGGTAGTTTCTTTGCGTTTTATCATATTTCTACAACTTCTGGGGTAAGGTGTTAAGCCAGAAAACTGTGCTGCAATACAAACCAAGTACCTTGTGTTTTCTCTCCTGAATTATAATAATGCTGTTCTGAGATGGTTGTTCACTCAGGTAAAAACTCATCTCCTGGCCTGGCAAACACCAACAAGTTGCATGAAGCAACAGCAGAATAAGTTAGTCCTCTGAACTGACACCACTGCATCTCCCCCATCTAATTGACTGTCTCTTTTCTTCTCTCTTTCAATGCAAATGTTTCATGTCCCTCTCTCTCAATTTCAGTGTTTCTGTTGAAGCTGTGGAGGATTCCCAATGACATACCTATCTCTGGCTCACTCACAAACTGCAATGCCTAATAAGGGTACCTCTGTTTCCATGGCATCTCAGAATCATCAATGGGTGGCTCATCTCTGCACAACACAATTTTCATTCAGTGTAAAATCCTCAAACTGTGAGTACCAAGAATGCCATAAAATGCAATCCCTTTTCTGCTTAGGGTATTTACAGCTTCACAGCTGGTCAAGGTTAGCAGTCATCATTCTGTGCCTGGTTTTCAAGATACAATGCAGACCCTTCACATTAATTACATATTGTTCCCTAGAGCAAAGTCACTTTTCTCTATGATTTCTCAAATGCCACAAACACTGATGTCACAAAATAGATAATAAAGCATCCACATTAGATAATAATAAATTAATACATGTTCTGCTCTCTAGGCTTAGGCAGATTGTATGCTACAACAACAGAGATGCTTGGGCTGCTTCTGATTTGATGGGTCAGCCAGGTCACACAATATTACAGTAAATACCATTTTCACTTAGGACTCATTAAGGAAAAATTCATTTGCTTGTTGCTGGAGGAATAACCCTAATTGGTTCTCTTCAGCAGTATACAACTTCCCTACTGTTATGGGGCCCTCATCATCTGCACTAATACTTTGTCTAAGGCTGATGATTCAAAGTCACATTTAGGCCCACACAGTTCAACAAACAGTGCCTGTAAGAAAAGTGTAGGATTAGGTATTTTGACAGACACTCAGATATTATTATTTCAAGCGTTTTTACCTTGCTAAAGAAACCCAACAGGAAATTAAGAACAGATTCTCTGAAGGAAGCAAACCACATTTGATTTTTCACATTCCGAGGGCATTTGATTGTGCTGGTTTTACCTGGCATAGGATGCCAGTGTATGTCAAGAATTTACAATTTTTGCTTCTTCATTACATGCTTAAATTAGTAGCCTGAGAGTCTCCTCATAACCCTCACTGCCTCAGGATTTGTTTGTTCTTGGTTCAGGTAGCATCATAACTGATCACTTACCTAATCCTCATTATTTTTCAAGTTTTGAAAAATAACACAGCCTGGGAATAAATATAATTAGGGATTTATCAACATCTGTGATATGCTTTTTGTTCTTGGCTTCTGCAGAAATATCTGGAGTCATAGATTTAATCACACTGGGCTGGCAATTTATTTCACTGTTCTTGAAATGTTTTGCTAAGTACCAAATTGATTCATAACATAAAAATCCCTTGTGCCTTTCAGTAGTCCAAAACAAGGCAACTAAGAAATGAGAATTCAGTAATTTTACCATTAGCTTGAGAGTTATCACAGACACTGAACCATAAACATCCTAAAGTTCTTAATACCTTTAACTTCAATCTTCAGTCATTGAATATTTCAATGGCACCAAAACTACTTCACTAAAGCACACTGTTTAAAAAATTCTTTCCATTAGGACTCAGAAGAATATAGATATAACATTTTCCATGTACATGAAGTTGTTTAATACCTTTGCTTTTCTGCCTTGTTATCAAACCCGATTCAGTCACAATTCAGGGCCTGCAATCATTACTGAAGACAACAGGTTGAGTATTTCATTGTTTGCAGTCCTTACCAACAGTGAATGGAAAGCAGCCTGGGACTGGAAAGTGAAAAGTTTTGGTTTTTTAGTTTTTGTTTTTGGGGTTTTTTTTTGGTGGTTTTTAGAGGGTTTTTTTGTTTTTTGTCAAAACACTTAATTTAAACAAATTGATGAAATTTCAGCTTGCTCTTTGAAAAAATGGTCTTTGTACCAAGGGATATTTTTTAAATACCATTTGGGGCCATTAATATCAAACTTCAGAGGAATTCCCATTATAAATTATATTTTATAGTAATAAGAAATAAAGATGTGTTAAATATGAGCATCGTGTGGGAATATTTAAATGATTTTTGTTACAAAAAAAGAGATAAAATTATGAACTTCTTCCCAGTATCTGTGCTTTATTTTTTGTAAAAGCAAAAGTGTGACCTGAACAATGGCTGTAAAAAAATAACAAGCTAGTCATAAAAAGAAAGTCTACAGAAAGCAGCATGTGGTAGTTTTATTTAGTGTGGCTTTTAAATTTCAGGGAAACAGATCAATATAGATGATCAAAAGTGAATGCTAAAAAAATTTGATGCCATAAAGAAATTCCTCATACTCTTTATTCCTAATTATCAGAAGGACACAAAAAGAGGTGAAGGTGAGACTAGATAAGAAAACACAACTTTCAAGTAGCTCAGTTTTTGTTCAAATTTTCTGTTAACTTTTTCTGATCTTCGGATTTACCCAGTTATGGCAAATTTTGGGCAGGAGGGAATGGAGGGGAAGGAAAAAAAAAAAGAAAGAAAAAAAGAAGAGTTTGTCAGCATTGGTCAAAACCAACTGTATGTCCTTGCCCATCTTGAGCCTCTGTATCATCAAGCAATTCAGAGAACTGGTTGTGCTATGAGCAGGATCTTAAGGGGAACGTAAATGAAAGAAAGACCTTGTAATGTAAAACACTGATCTGGGTAACTTGAGGATATTAACAAAAAAACCTGCTTGACTGATCTTGATTTATTTCTCAGATTTTCCTTTTTTAAGACTAAGATCGATTCTAAAGATAATAAAAGCCAAATAAACTGCAGTGCAGCCAGAAGTTTCTGATTTTTACAAACAGGTGCATCTTGCATCCTGATTCTGATGCACAGATGCTCAGACCATAAAGAAAAATTTTAAAAAATGCAAGCAAAACTATTATTACTTCCCTGATTTCTCTTCTTTCACATCTCCATTTCAGCTCTCCCTGTTTCATGACTGCATTACCAGGTCTATCATGTCCAGCTCCTGTTTCATATCCTCGTTCTGCAGTGAATCTCATGGACATTTTGGAGCTAGTGGCACAGGGCAGGAAAGATCCAACACCACTGGTACCTTGTAGTTTAAGAAATGATACAAGAGTTTGAATTATAAGGGACCTTTTAAAGGTCATCTATTCCAACCTCAGCTAGACTGAGTTGCTCAGAGCCCTATCCAACTTGAGTGTGTCCAGGGATAGGGCAAGCACCACCTTTCTGGTAAACTTGTTCCCATTTTTTATCCCTCTCACTTGCTTTTTCATCAAAACTTTTCCTCCTTCAGCTTAAAACAATTCCCCCTTTTCCTATCACTTACAGAGCCTTGTAAAATGTCCCTCCTCAGCTTTCTAGTAAGCACCCTTTAGGTACTGGAAGGCTTCTCTGTGGCCTCCCCAGAGCTTTCTCTCCTCCAGGCTGAACAGCCCCAACCCTCTCAGCCTGTCCTTGTAGGAAAGGTGCTCTAACCCTCTAATCATCATCATGGCCCTCCTTTGGATCCTCTCCAGCAGGTTCGTGTCTTTTTTGTTTTAGGACACCCACACATGGACTCAGTACTCCAGGTGAGACCTCACAAGGGCAGAGTAGAGTAACAGGTTAAAATATATGATTTCAGGGATATGTGGTTTAATATTCTGTGGAAAAAAAAAAAATCAACAAAACAAACCAACAAACCAACCCAAAAAACCCCACCCTCTATAAGTGGTAGAGAGGAAGGACACTCTTTAGCATTTATTATCAAATATGTCCCTCTCCAAATTGTTAGTAATATTAATTCTGTTACACAGTATGAATAACTAAATTAAAAACCTACAAAATGTGAACTCTGGGTTTTGAAGGACAAAAATACTTCTCTCTTTGCTAATAGCCTTAATTTATTAATACATTTTGCTTAGATACAATATGTCTTTGTATAATGTTTTCTGGCAGTACATCACCAGATGCTCACTAACATCCCTTGGACAATTTGACTTCCATATGTGCCTTTCCTTATGCTTTTCTTGCAAGGCAATTACCATTCATTCATCAAATGACTGTCTCATGGAAAACCCAAAGCCCTTTCATTCGTCACCTTATGTGCTATTTCCCCTCCTCCTGCCCTTCTCCTCATTCTAGTGGATTTTAAAAGGACAGCTTTGACTGACAGAGAGAAAGAGCACATCTTTTTTCTTCTGGCCCAGCCTCTCATAACCCTTGCCCAAGATGGTCAGACACTTCCCCACACTGTGGGTATTTCTCAACTAAAATTCAACCTTCTTCTGGAGGAACCACAAACTGACTGAAGCAGCAGGTGACCAGCAGCAGAAAGCCAAGAGCTGTCACACTACACACATCTTCCTTTTGTCAGAAAGAAAATTCAGGACATGTCAGGATGAGTTCGTTCAAAGCTAATCCTGGGCTGCTGGTGGACAGAAAATATACAGAAGCAGACATGGATGTACTGACACCATAACACATTTCAAAGGCTCTGTTTTTGGCTAAGACTATCCATTAAAATAAATTTTAAAAACATGAAATCATGGCCTAGCCCCAATTCAGTGATTTGCAAAACTAATAATCTTTGTCTCCACCATAACTGATCTCCTCCCATGCTTCTGCTGTTGAGCACAAACTGCACAGCTCGTAACAAAAAAGATCTCTTAGGGTTGGCAATGCAGCACTGCTTCCTGCAACGCTCCTCCAAAAAGCACTAGGTCCATGCACAATTTGATTTTCTATTAAGAGGACCATTCTAACCCTTATGTCACTACTAAAATTATAATTATAAGTTTATATAAATATAAATATAATATATTTTATATTATTTATATAATATAAAATATAAAATTATAAGTTTCTATGAATAACATCCAAAAAGGTCAATCTCCAGTCTTCTAAACTTCATTACTCCTAGAGTGTTAGGCGGCTGTCATTTCCCTCCTCCACAAGTTTTCCTCACTAACTTGGGCCCCTCCCTACCCTAATTCCCTTTTAATCCTGTAAGAAAAAGGCAGTGACTGAACTTGCAAGTGCTTAAATTAACAGAGGCTGATGGGAATTGTCATTGTTCTGCCAGACTGCTCTAGCCCACATCCTTAATCTCTGTTTTTGCCTGTCACCTCACGCTCCTTATTTCCTGTTTTTTCCTCTTCAGTTCATGTAACCAAGTATCAACATACACCCTGATTTTTATCTCTTCTTTGCTGAATTAATATATGTACCACACCTGAGGTACATATCTGTATATCTGTGTGGAAGTGAGTGTATTTTTCCTGTGTTGTCACACTGCCGAGGACTACAGATTCTTAATCCTTGACTAGGATTAATAACCAGAATTATGTGAAGGAGCACATACAACCAGATTCCACCTCAGTCAGAAAATAACCTTCCAGAGTTTTCTTAATTATATCTGGCCAACATATGAGTGACAACTCTCTGTGCCCTTGCACACCTTCTAGAACACCCTCCCAAGAAGAGATTTGAAAACATGCATCCCATATCTAAATATAAAGTGAAAGATGTCAGCTCTATAAATTACTTCAGGAAGACAGAACGGAAGGAAGATTTAAATGTAAGGATGAGAGAATATCTGTGTGCATCAGGCAAAGGATGTACATACACAACTGGATATCTGCATGTATCTATAGTAGAAACATCTGCTGGTTCTTATTGCTGCTTCTCTCTTCTTTTTCTATTTCTGTTCATTTGCTTCCTAGCCCTCTTTATTGAATGTAGATGCTCTTTCCTTATTATTATTTTTCTTATTTGATTACAAATTTCTAAGATAATAAAAGGAAAGGAAAATTAATATATGGTTTCCTCTAATCTCGCCAGATCTACACTTTCATGACTAAGTTTCCACTCAATTCTTAACATTTTAAATTGTTACTTTTAATAATAAGCATTATATACCGAGCTTGCTCATTAGATAGGCCTGTATTACTGTAGGTCTATTTATAATCAACAGCTGGCTCCACCTAGTGTCCTATTAATTCATCAGTGAAAGAGAAAGCTTAAACCAAATACTAGAGGGAAAACAGAAACAAACTATAAAATCACTTGTCAGCTGGGTGATGGCCGCAGACAGCATGAAGTTACAATTACTGGCACCTCAGGGAAAAGACCATTTTAAGTAACTAGTGCATGATAGCCAGCCAGCACTCCGGAGACGTGAAGAGACTAAGCAGCTTCAGGAGTACAAATATAATCTATGCAATCTAAAACAGTTTTACTGCTACCCTGAAAAGGAGAATGGGACTTAAGCTGTTTATAGGGGTTACTCCCTCTATGGTTTCACCATGATCAACAATGAGAAATTATTTTTAAATTTAATTGAACTTCATGAAGTAGAATAAAATTTTATTTTCATCGAAACTACAGAACTATTTCTGGTTATTCATACCCCACAATGATCCTCTCTGTTAATGAGTGCATCTCCCCTCCCAGCAGTTACAAAATCATTTAAAACGTCTCTTGTAGATGATCAAAACAGGGAAATGCTCAAGCTAAATAACACTACGTATTAGTTTTACTAATCCTTACGTTCAAACTTTCCAAAGGCTGGTTCACTGCTGTGTATCTAGAAACATCTATCTTTCTAAAACTGTTACAGTTTTACTCAGCAACATTTAGTCTTTAATAGCCTGATCCCTGTTGACAAGACAGCACAGAGTACAGCCAACAAAGTAATTTAAGATAAAGTCAGAAAGTGAATATCCAGTTTGACAAGAGATTTCTTGATTATCCCCTGTGAAAAAAACTATAAATCTAATGAAGAATGGAGTTTACATAGAAGAAAGCATTTCTTCTATGTAAAGCAAAATAATCCAAGTAATTTAACATAATCATAGCCTGAGAGCTATCAAGCAGTGTTTGAGTGGCTGTTGAACCTTTGAATAGGAAGAAAGAGAATGCCTTACATTTACAAAGCACTACTTTCACTTCATGATCGAGGGCGATCCACTCTGATAGAGCTGACGTCTGTTTTAAACCTGTTCCTATCACCTGTTCGGAGCAGCTTAGCCGTTTCACCCTAGTGGTGATAAAATATATTTCAATATGTACAATATACACTTAATGACTGTTCACCGTGACAGAGAGGGAGAATATATATGTTGTGGGGGGAGAGGAGGACAGGAGGAAGCATCATGTAATAAAACAGTACCTACACCAAAGAAAACACCTGTAAATTTTCTCAAACTCTCTCAAAATATTCAGTTAAAAGTTATGTTTGTGACCCATCTAAAGTATTCACAACTAAATTCAATTTTATATTAAAACCTCACAGTGCAACACAGAACATGATTTTAATAAAATGCACACAGAAATGTTCTCTAATGTTTCAAAAATAAGAGAATGTTCAAGTTCTCAACAGTTAAGCAGTTACTGTCATTTCTCATTAACAGCTTTCAGAATCCTGTCTGAAACAAGTTGATACAGAGAAATTAAGAACAGTAATCAAGCGAGAAATGACAGACCAGCTGGGTAGGCATCAAGTTGGCAAAACGTGAATACAGTTCAATAGCTGAAACAGATGCTGGAGTTGTTGAGAAACCCTGCAGGAGATATTGATGTATTTTCTTTATATAATTCTGAACAACCGGATAAATGTCAAGAGCTAATAACTGATGGGGAATAAAACCTGTCATAAAAACTAACTGTAAAGCAGAGACATGCAATAATATCCTTTCATGATACCAGAGCATTCAGTGCATGCATCTTCATTTCCTTGGAATTTCTCAATATGCCAATATATCAATCAGAGCTTGCTAGTGAATCAGAGGGAGCTTTTCCCAGTCTTGTTTCACATTTGTTTGTTTCTATCTACATGAGGCTTCAGAGACTTAGAAAATACTTTATTCTTCAGTCTCATCCTAACAGAACACTCTCTTTCAAGCAAGCAATTCCCCGAGCTTGCAGGCAAGCAGGAAAGAAAGGGTAACATGAGCATAAATGAAACTGCAAAATCCATTTTGCACGAGGAATTTTGTTTTCAGAGTTTCAAGACCTCAGCAACAAATCCTCTGTCATCAGTGACAGCTCATTCTAGCATATGCTTTGTCATGGTCAGTTTCTAATTACATTCATAATGATGCAATAGCTTTGATAATCCTACCTTCCATGCCAGCTGCTTTTCTTGTCACTCCATCATGCCAATAAGTTGGCTGCCGTAACAAATCAAGATAGTGCAAAACAGCATCTTTCCCCTGCATCTGTCATCTTCCTGAAAGCATTCTATTACTGCCGACTGCTGGGAACCAGAAAGTCTATTTGAATTCCAGCAGCTCCCCTTTCGCATGATTCAAGTTAGGTTAGGTGGGCATGCCTAACATGATTCTCTCCATCATTTATTATGCAGCTGCTACACCGTCGGTGTGGTAACCACTCTGACTTTATCTGATACGTCAGTCTTGCAAACCTCTACCTCCGTGCAAGCCCACGAGCCACAGAAGCATCTTGCATTTAATGAGCATTCTCCCTGCCTAAAGAGAGTGCATCTGTAAATCTGTTTCAAATCCTGCTGCTCGTATTGTCCTCTAAGGCTGATGCGAATGTTTGAAGATTTCCTCTCTTTTTTATTCTTGCGATTTTTCTCTTCAGAAAGCTCTTCGTGCACGCTTGAATTATTCAGCTTCAGCTAAATGTTTGCTGATTTGTGTCCAACCAAACAGCACCTTCCCGTTGAAACTCTCTGCTCGAAAGCTACTTCTGAATAACAGTGCTGTGCGTTCAGGCTCTCAACTCTGTTTCATTTTGAACGTGGCTTTTATAGCTACACCTCGACAAATACATCTAGTTCTTTTCATGCAACGAATGGCTGTCTAATGAGGGAGCTGTACATTTTTAAGCAATTTATCTAAACCTATCTGTAGGTGACACTTGCTTTTTGTTCTTTATACCTTTTAACAGTAAGTGGATAGCTCTGTTACAGCATCTTGATATTCTTAAAGTGGTAAGAGCACCACCATAAGCTGCTTTTTGCCAGCCTGTGGAGGACACTTTCAAATGACAGAGTTTGCTTAACTGCTTCTGAGTATCATGAATTAAAGGGATAGGGTTGTTTTGTTGTCTTTCTATTTATATTTTCTGTTGAGTGGGGGAAAAACACGCTTGCGTCAGTGATTTCAAAAGACTATTAATAGAAATTGACATCTACACATCAATCATCCTCCAAGTCAAATTAGCTGTGTCTCCTCCCACCACTTCTGCCTGCAGTTCAGAGTCAAGGCATTTCATCTTTAATGCGTCCGGTTGCCCATAAGCTGAATAAACAACCCCAGCCCCATGGTGGAAAGTTTGAATACCTGTGAGAGAAAAAAGGGACAATTCAATAGAGGCAGCAGCCTGGCTTAAACCTGATCGGAGAGAGCAAGGACCATCACTGGAGTAATACTTCCTTCCTCAGTTTTTGCACAATGGCAAAGGAGGAGAGAGGAAGGGGAAAAAAGGCAGAGTCCCCCAGGAAAGCTTTCCCTTATGGCAGCTACCAGCTCAGCATCACTCACCAGTTCTTGCATTCCTGGCTCAAAAGACTCATAGGGTTTTACTTAAGCCTCACTTCTTTGCTAAGATTATATGTATTGAACTTTTCTATGGTTTGCAATCCCTCCCCACCCTGATAGCCCCTTCTTCCCCCACAAGTTTTGAATCTCAGTAAAGTTCCTCAAGGTCTTGGCTGTGAAAAACAAGCCTGAAAACATGAGTTCAGGGGAGATCCAAGTCACAGAAAGTAAATGGTGAGGGGGGAATGTGGATGCAGAAACCAAATAAACAAAAACCAAACCAAAGCAAAAAATAAAACCCAAGCAAACAAACAAACAAAAACCCAAACCAAAGAAATCCAAACCAAAAACCTAAACCCCAAAAACAAATGAGGAAACAAGGTAAGAGAGTCTCCTGTTTCGAAAAATGAGTAGAAATAAAAAATCAGAAAATCTGATATCCTCCTCTAGGACTCCCACAGGGGTGTTACCAGTGGGTGCCCCCTGCACAGCTCTCAGCAGAGACCCTGGGCAGAGGGGCAGGTTGCTGCTGGGCTGCTGAGTGTGAGAGAGCTCCCAGCCCTTCTGGGAGGGATCTGACTCCCTGCTCTCGCCCACATCCAAATGGAACAGCTGACACCTGAAGGAGCTAACATAGCATGGTGCCGTTTCTATATGTGATACTGTATTTATTCCTAGCATGCTGCCAGAAAATGCCTTTTTAGAGATTTCATGTAAATAAAGTAGAATTACTACATCTGTTCCTCTGTCTGTAGCAGCACGTATCAACAAGCTAATTTTGCATTCAAGGCAACAGAGATAGTCCTGTCATATAGTTGCAAAGTGCACAACTATAAAGTGCCTATCTGGAAATACTGTCAGCTCCTTCTTGTTCACAGTTCAAGTCATTGCTGAAGTGAAACAAACCAAGCAATGAATGAGGACTGACTTTGAAGTCGCCATCAATTCCAAGTACATAAAAGGATATGCTTAATATTTCACACTTCTAGCTGCATTACGATTTCTAAATCATAGACACAACAAGAAGGCATTTACATGGTATTTCACGACAGATGAGTTTGAGCACATAGATCATATAGCTTGTACTTGCAGCAAAGATCTGAAGTACCCAAGAACTCAACATAGGCTTAATTTCTAATTCAATAGATTTTAAGATGTGCAAGATTATAGATGAAAACATCCAGAAAAAACATTTCATATGTTAGTAAGACATACAATAATGAAAAGAGAATGGGAGCATCTGGTGTGGCAAAATATACTTTACCAGAATCCTATCCCACCCAGATACCTTAGAATTACAAAAAAGGAAGCAGGGAAATGAGGGAATGATGAAAAGTATTTCCAGACAAATAAGCATGGCATTATGGGGGGGACCCACTGTGGTTTATCTTCAGTATTACTGCTCTGCAACATAGTACAGTGGATGAGATACAGTTCAGCCACACAGATTCCCAGACACATCAGGTCTACGGGGAGTAGCCCTTTTTGTTCTGGGGGAAAAAAAAAAAAAGCGAAAACAAACCCCCTCCCCCCCCAAAAAAACCAACCAAACAAAAAAACCCACCAAAATAGTACAAACTATCTTTTTTGGAGAAGAAGGAAACTGCAATACACCAGTGTTTGTATCTTTTGTGCGCACTAGCTGTATAGAAAAACAGCCCAGAGACAAATGGAGAATCTGGGAGGAGAAACCAGTATCAGTCATTCTGTCCACATACTAATAGGCCAGATTAATAGCTGGCTTTTGTCTCTAGCTTTTTCTGCATTTTTCTGCAAAAACAACAGCCGTGGTTTCTGCATATTGTAAGTGGATTCAGCATCTGCATAGATATAATTATAGCAACCCACCCATATGGAATGAATTGCTTTAGAGAGAAAGCTCCATGGGTTGCGCTCCCAGAATCTACAATAACACAAATACATAATTTTTTGTCTTATACAGATCTGTCCTCATTTTGGAAAAAGCAGAAATAAATGACAAGTGGAAAAACACTCATCAAGTGGTATTCTGCTTTTTACAGTACTGAAAACTCAGTAAGCAAAGAAACTCCAGCCTATTTGGGTGACAACTCTCTTCCTAGCCCATCTACAGCTTATGGCAATGACATACCTATTTGTTTTAATTGTTTCACTGCTACTAGAGGGACTGATTGGTGCATTCAGGGTGCTTGAGTTCTATGGTGGTGGTGTGTGCACATGACAGTGGTAACTAAGGTACCTTGTAGAGCGTCTTCTTGATGCAATTTCTTTTATTTGTTGTTTATCTCTTTGGAAGCACCAGTGACTCTGACCAAGCAAGAGTAAATAATGGATCACTGAAAAATAGGAAGCAAGCAGATTGGCCTTGACCTTCAGCTCTACATGATGCTCTACATAATGCACTCTCTCCAGTATGCAGAAATGAATGCTGATTTTGCTTAGCAAAAATTGTTCATTTGTTTTGCTGATATATCTCCTGGAGAAAGTCAATTTCTCTTCCCTTTTTCCTTGCCTCCCATTATACTTAGGTACTTCATGCCTCTCCCAGTGAGCAACTAATTCAATCGATCAATCATGCAAGAAAATACGTTAATGATATACTGTGCATGTTTAGATTAATAAACGCCTCCAATAAAAGCACTGGGAAGTTTGTTTGGATAACACAGACAGGCATTATTATTTCTTACTGTTAATCATTCTATATTAACTACTTTTCAATTATAGGATTTCTGATGTATAAGAGTAATCTGTGCATAAACAGTCACTTTCCAATATAATTAGACACACCAATACTTTCATTTTTATGGCAATATTTCAACCGTTTGGAGAGGACAAGTTCTGACAATTTCAGCAAATGTAGCTTTGACTGCTCAAGATTTAAAAAAATTACTACAGACAAGTGTTTGAAAAACTGAAAATTAAAAATGCATAAAAGTCATGTCTCTATAAACCAAAAGGCCAGTGCCACCATCCTCTCCACAAGGATGCTTACAAGCCCTTTCCAATGGAAAGGTTCAGAGGCCTCATCATGCGGACAGGACCATGGTGTTGGCCAGAGAGAAGTTTGACACATGTATGTCTCAAGTCATCCAGCCAGGAACCTAACAGACATCCCAGGAGCTGAAACTTTCAGGGGTTTAAAAACTTTGCTCCCCTGCACCATAGTTTATCCAGTTATTTTTGTGCAGAATTCAGCTTTATTTTTTTAACTGAATCCCAGGTACATGAAATTCAGCTAGGTTCAGGCATTTGTCATAAGATGAAAGCTCAAAACACACTGATCTCAAAATGTGTTAGGAGGACTCATGACCAACCTTTTGAAATAAGATTGATCATGTTTATGGCTTTTTTTTTTTCAAAATTTTATTACAGATGTACTTACAACAGTAATAAGGAGTGATTTCCTCAGCAAGAACAGGATTTCATATTACAGGACGTTAAAAAGTTATTCACAAAAAATGCTACAGAAACAGTTCTCTGAGATGCAGAGCACGGCACACTAAAAAGTGGATACTCTACATTAATTCTGAATATTGCTGTGTGATTTAGTCATCTGAACACTGCTGCAAACGTGGATAATATAATCTCTCACATGCAGTAACTATTGAGGATTTTTAATGTCAACCTCTGCTTACGTCTACAGATAAGCCAACACACAGTCTACATTTGGTTCTCACATAGCATATGTATTTCAGTGACACTGAATTTAAAACAGTAGGTTCTAGCAAGAAAAAATAAATCTGGTTAACTCATTCTCCAAATATTTAACACACATCAGGAAGCAGAAACATACAGTTTCTCTGTTTAACACTCAGAGAATTAGTGACTTTGAACTCTTCAGCAAATGTTCCCAATCTTCCTCCTTAAGGAAGGCTTGTATGTTCTGTTAGCACAAAACTGAACAGTGACATGAAGTTCATGCTAATTACATAAAACATGTATTTTGTTCTCTTACAGCTCATTTTAAATCAGACTCATATGAGCTACACAGCTTTAACCTTCTTCCATTTATACCCTGACTTCTTCAGAAAAATACATAGTTCAGCAGTACAGCGCTTGAAATAATTAACTGACTTAAGCACCTTAATTTGTTCATTCTTTCTACAGTTGCAGTCCATGTATAAAATGATGTTTAACAGATGTACCAGTAATTAAAAAAATGCCAAAATTAATTAAATTCAAAACAAAACCAAACCACCCAGATCTAGCACACACCTTACAGCCTGCCCTTCTGTGCAGCCCGTGGGCCAGTACTCAGCTCGCTGTGGTTTTGACTTCATCAGCACTCTCATCTGGTATAGCTCTCCAGCAAAGCATTCCATGTTTCTCTCAATTTTCACCAAATGCAGATGATTGTCACACAAGCTAAATTAGGGAACTAGTTCAATAGCAGTTGGTCAATAAATGTTTTGGAGATCACATGCTTTGAAATGTGTTCTATTGGCTACTTCTACTGCTGCTGCAGATATATTCTGCTTTAGTGGTATTTCCAATTCACTGTATTGGTTTTCTGATGGATCATTAACCAGCTGGCAACATGCATACGACAGCTATATATAACAAAATTAATTAAAGCAAATTCTGCCCTATTCCCAATACCTGTAATAGCTCAAACTTATTTTTTCTTTGATAATTTTTTCCTGAATTAATTACTTATGTTGTTTGGGTTGCATTAATATTAAAACCAGGTTAATAATGCTGATGAGACTGCAACTGCTAACAAAAATCCAAAATCTCCAAAGATGGCAACTTAGAGTTCTTAACAGGCAACACTTCTAAGGTTTTGCTTTTCAGTTGAGGCTTTAAGTTAAAATCCCAGGCAACTCTGTGACACATGTTCATTAAACACCAGTAATTGTTTCAGAAAAACCCTAGCCAGTCCCTCAAAAAACAAACACCCCAAACAGAGAAAACTTATCCAAACCGTTTTATCAGCAAAATGTTCCCAAAACCCCCAAGAATATAGGACACAGAAAGCAAATTCCTTAATACTCAGTGAACAAGCCTAGCCAGAAAAGTTGGGGTTCCTGTTGTCTGGATTTCTGTGCATGTCAGCAGTTGACTTAGGAACACTTCCTCCCCTTCCTTGGATAAATACCATAATGAGAGCTCAGAATATTAAAATCTTCACATTTTCTCTTCCTGTAATAGGAAATAAAGGCACACAGCAATATTAGAACATGTTTTAATATATATTCTAAATAAAACCAAAGTAAAATCCATGGTGGTTGCCTTCCACTTCACAGCAGACTTACTGCCTTAGAAAGGAGAGTTCTCCCTGAGGTGTCCAGGGCTCTTGCCACAATGCAAGTTAACAGTGGGGCCCACAAAGAAAAGCATCTTATACCTTTCCTACCCTCCCTTGTGAGCAGAAATAACATGCTGCATAGTTTCTACCCCTGTCATTGAATAATCTGTTTTAGCTTTGGATGTTTAAGACTGGGTGTCTACTATTTTGTTATAGCATGTGTAAAATGTAGAAGGACAAACTGGACTAGCCAGCTTGCTTTCTCTGGAAATTAATGTATAGACAAAAAAGCACTTGTAGTCATGGGTTCAGGGGATTTTTGTGTGTGTTTGTTTTTATATGGGATTTGAGATAAAAATCTAAACGTGAAACAGAAACTGAATTCACCATCCACAGCTCTTAGTGCTCAATAACCTTCTCAACTTCAGCACAGAGGCCTTGAAAGTAGATTTTTCAGTGAATGTCCTTTTTTATGAAAAGTTTGAAGGAGACTCTGTGCATATTTTATCAATTATTTTTTTATCTCCAGAAGAGTCACAGAACAGTGAATTATTTGGGCTGCCCTGTAGGCCCTGGTTGAAAGGCCACACAACAGTAACTTAGCAGCCACTTCAGCAAGAACCTTTTCTCTCTCAGCCAGAGCTGAAAGCAGATTTAGGAGAAGGTGAGACCCTTAAAGAGTCACTTCTCAGGCAGACAGGAACTGGGGAGCCCCATGGCCTCAGCCCTCCCAACCCCACACCTGGCGTGGCCTGGAGCCACATGAGACCACGAGCACTTTCCAAACAGACAGGAATGACAGACGAAGAAGTGACTCTGCATTGTGATGGGGTGATTGATGCATAACTCACAGATTAGTTGAATTAGTAAAACTGTGGCCTAATTAAACCCTCTCTCCTGCATCTTGTCAAACTTCCAGCATATCTAGGACGCTGAATGGCACCAGCGAGCAGGGTGGCAGCTGCCAAGGATCACTTTGCCTGCCAGGCTTCATTTTTAACACTGTTTTGCATAATATCAGAGTGCAATCAATTTTGTATTGTATCAGTACAATAGCTGAGATTTTGATTATATCAACAAAGTATATAAAATAGCTCAAATTTTAGTTAAAATAATTACAAAAGGTGAATTCTTAAACCAGGTACTGCACATGGAAAAAAGGTGTTGTGTCAATACATGTTCCCTGAGCAGTTAATATTTATTTTTTTTAACTACGTATAATTCAGGGCATATTTACTAAGATTAAAAAACATGGTATTACATTACTTGATTCAAAGTATTTTACATTACTGACCCTTTTCATGCAAAAAATGCAGAATTTAACAGCCTCATTATCACCAGAAAGTATTTATCTTGCAAATTTCCCAGAAAAATATGAGTTCAGTTGATACAAACAGAATGCCAGTTCCAGTAAAAGCATCAACTCCCACTTCAATGGGGTGATGTGCAACATGTGGATGCTGCTGCATGCTCAACTCCTCAGATTGTTTTGGAATTGCTAGATTTGGTCTAAAGGACAGAAAACTGTACAAAAAGACAAGCAAAACAGTATCCCAGCCAGCAAACACAGAGACTGCATAAAGAAAGGTTCGCCACACACAAGGTACCCTAGCTCCAGCATGCAGTTCAAAAATGTTAGCAACAGCAGTGGCACCTGGGAAGTTTTAGTGCCTTCTTCTCATCCAGATACGCAGCAATTCCTGATATCTGCCCTTTAGAAAACAGCAAGTACTGAAATTCGTAGTGAAAGCAAACCTGGCCAGGATGCCAAGGCCATGACTCTCATTGTGCTTGTCTGCTTGGAATGGTCATGACAGAGGACTCACTGTTAAACTTCTCTTTTTATTCTTTTACCCGCTTTCATAATTTTAACCTAAATCTCCATGTTTGTTTTTTTTTTTTGGTTGTTTTTTTTTTGGTTTTGTTTTGCTTTGGTTTTTTTGGTGTTTTTTGTTGTTTTTGTTTTGATTTTTTTTTGTGTAATTACTCAAAGACATTTTAGGTTGAATTAGGAAAACCTGGAAGAGAAAGATGTCTCAACACCATGGTGCACAGAGGTTTCCTGTCAAGGAATATTAACTGCCCTCTCCCATAAGGTCTCGCTCGCCTCTTCTCTCAACAGGAACCACAAAAGCTCAGGAAGGATGCTTCCTTGATGCAGGCACAAAGCTTCTTCAAAACCATTTCAGGCTTATCCCTCTCTGACTTTAATACATGCACAGTTAGAATAACAATAGTTGTTGCCATCAATATATTCCTGAAACTGTCTCCAGTCTGTCAACACTTCCCAATTCAACAGACTTGAGTAAAAGCATTCTTCTACTTCTTCTCTGGCTGGCAAAATGGGGCTACATTATCAGTGAGAAAAACATCCTTTTGAAAACCACCAAGAAACTGTTGTATGAGACTTCTGATAGGAACAGAACTCAGCTCTTGACTTCCAGGAACAGTTTTGGCCAAAAGCCTAAATTGGCATCCACTGCAGACAGAAAACTGGGGAGAAGGGAAAGGGAATGAATGTCATAAAGCAACTTCCTTCCTTCAAGTAGAAAAAGGAACTAAGAAATGCTCTGAGGCCTAAATCATGAGTGTAGTTTTACAGCTAGACCCTTCAGCAATATTGAACACTACCAAAGCTGCAGGTTCTCTCTACACCTGCACATATTTCTTGTATAATCTTTTCCAAAGATGGTTGCTCAAACAGAGGTCTTCATGTGCCTACTAAACCAGAATGAAAAAAGAAATCACTTCATTAGTGTAGTATGGCTAAGGTACAACCTGAGTTAAACCAAAAGCAGAAAAACAGTTATGAAAATGTAAGTCTTTAATGAAGTAGCTTAGTTTTGTCACAGTTTATCACTTCATGGGAAGTACTGTTCAACTGAATGTATTATGTGAGTACATCAAAAGTTCTCTTAATTTTTAAGCACACTGTGGACTGAGAGTGACTCATTGCTGTGAGTATTGGAATGCTTGATCTTTAAAATGTGTGATGTGAATGGGAAGATATGACAAGATACAGTTTCTTTTTGCTCTACGGGATAAGTGTAACACAGTCACTAGAACTTTACAAAAAGCCCTAAGGCTCTGAGTCTCTATGTGAAAGGACTTGAAATTTATGGTGAAGCAACAGATAAAGAGAATCTTGAAAACATTAAGGGACTTTTTCTTTTTCTTTTCTGGGATACTTGTATGCTTTGCCTGCGGCATCATTCCAAGAAAAGTTAGGCAGCTGTAAGATTTATTGGCTGGGACCAGAGCTTAAATGCAATTTTCTCTCATCACATTCACACAAAGATATTGCATCTTACTGTACCTTCCTAGCTAAGAATGGCATATTTAATTGTTTCTGTGACAGGTTCTGGTTGGGGATTTTGGGAACTCGCTTCTATTTCTGTGTCAAATAATACCACAGCACTGTGTATAGTTCCACTCCCAGTGTGCATACTAAAGTGTGGAAACCTAAAATTTGTTTACGAGGAGCACTGACGTGAGCAAAATTTGATTGCTTGAATGTTTTCAGAAAGCAAAACACAGAAGTTAGACAGTGCCTAGAGCAACTGGGTTTAAAATCAAGGAAACAAATCTAAGAATCAGAAAAACTTCTAGCTTGGGTAAAAATACCCAAGTTCTAAATGACTTCTAAACCAAACTCATTAAATAGTATCAATTTTGTCCTAGAACGCACTGAGGAATGGCAGTTTATTAAACTGTAGCTGAATATGCCCTGTAGCCATAGGACAAGGAGTATTAGTTTTAAACTAAGAGAAAGGAAATTCAGACTAGATAAAGGAAGACTTTTTTATATAAGGGCGGTGAAACACTGAAATAGCTTGCACAGAGATGTGATGGGTGCCCCAGTACTAGAAACATTCAAGGTCAGGTTGGAGGGGCTCTGAGAAACCTGATCTAGTGGAAGAATTTGCTGCTCATTGCAGGAGGGCTGGACTAGATGACCATTAAGGGTCCCTTCCAAACCAAGTAATTCTATGGCTCTATAATTATTATATCAATTTTTAATAATATGCAATTATAATATTAAATAATTGCTTACACATATATCTATTTCTCTACACACAAATTTGAAATGTCAACATTTCTAAGATGGAGACATTTCTCCCTTACCCTTCAGAGCCTTCAGCTTCACTACTGACTAGAACATGGTTCACAAGAAATGCTGAATAGACAGACCAAAATTCTGACTGGCTGTACCCCTGGCAACCCAGGACACAGTCTCACATTTCTGTTCTTAGCTGACAGTAATAAAAGAAAAAATAAATTAAAAAAGCATAAATCCAGATGTCTTCATCAAAAGCTCTGGCAGCAGCCTCCTGGCACCCTGACTAATAAAATTCAAATATTAGAGTAAACACAGCTAAGAACAACATCAGTTGTCAGCCAATGCCTAAGCTATTGGATGTGTTCAATAAATTGGCTGAAAGAGGACTGGAGAATTTCTTGAGAATAGAAAAGAAAGTGAATTGCCATGAAAGTTTTACCTAACAGGTTTACCAAAATGTGCCTCTTCCTTCAAATACTGTTCCAAGCTTCCCCACAGATACCAGATAGTAACCAAGAAATAAAGAATCTGCCTTATAACCCAGGCCAATCACTATTTCTAATATGTCCTGTTGATCAAAACCCGAGGCATTTAACCCTCTTCCCTACATTTATTCCCATTCACCTGGAGAGAACATGGGCTGCTGACTGGCCAGGCAGAACCAATGACATTTATAGGTTTCTTCCTCTATTTGTCACATCTGAATGACAGTAATTAAAATTTTATTTTAAAAAATCTCCCACTACATCTCAAATAAAGAGTTGACTACCAGAAAACATATAATAGGAGGAAGAAATTTATGAATATTATGTTTAATCCTTCATTCTTCCTAATACCTTACTGCCTTTCCTGACAAAATAAATCAAAGCAACATCTACAAATTCTGACACAACATTCTGCAAGATGATATTAAATGTATTTTTTTTTCATATGGAGTGCTACTATGTCAATAACTGTCCTCTGAAATGGGTGTTTAGGAGATTATTTCCTTGATTGCTAATAAGATGACTATCTCCATATATTCTGATCTGAAAATACCTGTGAGTTATTATTGCTGCTGCTGCTGCTCATGCCTTGAGAACAGCCAGCCTGCTGTAGTTGTGCTGCACATGATGAGCACAGGAGTCCTGTGCTCTGCCTTTCTTCAGGAACCACAACTGAAAATTTGCTTGTTCCAGCCTTAATCTGCATCTTTCCTCCTCTCATGGCAGAGGAGTACATTTTCAGTGAGAACCCTGCACCCTACACAAAGCTGCCTCCTTAGCAATGCTAACGAATCACTTGCCACCCAGCTCAAGGCTACCTGTCTTTTTGCCAGTGACACCTCCATGCTCTCAGTGCTCTGACTAGTCCTGATGAAAGGGAGGCTTAAATGAAGTATGGATTTTCCTTCAGAGGTCTTCTGAACAATACCTTCACATATTAGTAAGAGTTTGGGTTTGAAATTGCAATCAGAAAAAAGAAAAATGCTCTAAAGTAAAGAGCTATACCACTTGTACTCCTGTTTTAATGGCAGGAGCACATGGTTCTGTTTAACCCTGCAGGGGAAGAATGTGAAATAATAACAATTTTAAAAAATTATATTTTCATATTCATAACACAATAAGAGAATGAGTAATACACTTTCCTTTCCATAACCCTGAGTAGCCAACATTTGAAATGCACCTTCTCATTGGCCAGGCAATGGTGATTTTAAACAAGAGGAGAAGGAGAAAAAAAGGCTTGGAAGAGGATGATGCCATGTTGTGCTGCTTCTGATCTGGTTATTTGAGGAGTAATAATGTCTCTATGTGCAGTCACAGCAAAGCAGGCAGGAAAAAATGATTAAGAGAGGTGAAAGGAGATGGGCCTGGACTAGTTCCTTTTTGTAGCTTCTACTGGTTGGCACAACCATGGGGCAAATATTATGACTTTGCCATGTGAAAACACATCATTACAGGATCTCCTTCAGCAGTTATGGAGCACTGTTTGGATAAATGAATGCAGCCACCTTCAAATCACCTAGAGAGGAGAGCAACAAGCAAAGACCATTGATGGAACCATGCCCAAAACATTGCCACAGGGAAAGCTCAGAACCAGGCTGAAATTAAGCACTGAAGGTTTACTAAAGAGAAAAAAACAAACAAAAAAAAAAAACAAACCAAAAAACCCCAAACAAACAAAACAAACAAACAGTCAAATACTTAAAAGGTCACAGCTGAAAAGAAAATCAGGTACTTTTGTTTTAGTAGGTAACAGAAGAAATAAGAGCCAGTTTTCTGAAATGAGCTAGAAGCTAAGTTTTTAGAAAACATTCTGAAGGAATTAGGATTTCCTTCATTCAATGAAGTTTCTTTTTCCCAGAAAAATACCCCAAGATCAATTTCTACTTCTCATTTGTGGCAGTGGGATGACAAAAAAGAATGACCACACAGTTTTAAAAGAAAGCATCAAAGACAACTTTGTTTCACTGAAGCATTAATCACATAATAATGAATGCTTATTAGTCTGCAATTCCAGAGCCTAAAGTTTATTCCCATTTAAAACAAAATACTCTCCCACAAACTGCATAATAAATGCACCAAAAATTATGGGCTTTGAAACTAGAGTGAAGATTCATTGAAACATGAAATAACTCATGTGCCATGGGAAAAATCTAATTGAGATTAGGGAAAAGATGAGCTTAGTAAGAAGTATTGCATTCAGAAAGAAAACAAAAACAAGGAGACAAATCAAGATTGATTAAGGGAAAATAGTCTTAGAATTTATACTATCTCAATTTTTATATCTCTGAGTGTTTTGGTGATCAGATATGCTCCCACCTTTATAAGAATAAGAATTCCATTTTTACCAGAACTAACAATTACCTTTTATGCCTTTTTGAAATATATGTTTACTGCGAAAAGTACCTACTTAAAAGTACCAACATATTTTCAAAAACAAAAACAAAGAAACATCGACATGATTGATTTATCTTGGTAGCTAAAACCACGTCTGGAGCTTTTCTTCATGCTTTAACTTGGTAATTTTTCATGTTGCAATGGGAATTTATAAATCTTCAAAATGAGAGAAGGGTGCTGGGTGTTAAAAGAAAGAGTAAGTAGGAGCTTTTAAATTATCAGTCTATGATTTTAATTTTTTTTTAACAACATATATACAGGGGAAAAAAAAAAAAAGAAATCCAACACCACAAAAAGCCCAAAATCAACAAAACCCAAACCTTAAAAAAGTAGAGGAAATAAAGATAAATAAAGTTCTGACACAACTCTGGGTCTAGTTTTGGTCCAGTCACTTCTGTGGAATATGAGCTCCAGATGATGCCTGAGTCAGAAAAGCAAAGACAATCCCCTTCCTCCCAAGGTGTTTACAGCTGAAAAATCCCGAACCTGACTTTCATAAAGCTATCACAAAACTAATGGCAGGATATATAATTTTAGTCAGATGACAGTTATTACAACAGCATACTGACAAGATTCATGCTGTCTATAAAATGGCAGCCTCCTTGTAACATAAGCCTGAATAATTAAGTTAAAATACAACATCTCTATTTTTTACTGTTCAACAAAGGCAATGGATCTAGTGAAAACTGGGAAAAAAAAAGAGTTTCATGCACATGTTTAAATAAATAATAAAACTTTTAATATTGAGTGTGTAAAATAAAATATGGTCTCTTAAAAGTGGTGGAAGCTTTTTAACATTTTTTCCTCTGGAAATATTTTCCTCTACAACAGTAATTGTTAAATTTTAACATTTTACTACATTTTAACTGGAAATATTTTCCTCTACAACTGCAATTGTTTTCTTTAGATGATATAATTACTCTGTCTTTAAGATTTATGATGTAAGTTAATAAATGTTATGCTTTAGTTTTCTCTTTCTCTTTACTCTTGTATGTATTTTTGGAATTCTGTGATTACAGCTTACAGAAGAAAAATCTTCCTAGGAGAACTATCTAGCGCATGAATCAGTGTCTTCTTTGCTACATTAGTCTTATGCTAAATGAAAATTATGTAGTCTCCTTCTCATCCTGCTGGAGAAAGCCCAAACTTGAATGAATTTCAAAATTTAACAAATATAATGTAGACTAGGAAACATACAATGCTTTGTTATTTTTGTAATCATATCCCAGTAGTCACACTCTATATGCAGGGAATATTTATTATTTTAATTTTTCTTAAACGAAGAATCAGAATTTAAATATAAAATTTACTCAACGGTACTCCTAAAAATTTGACTTAGCAACCAAAACCAGATTTTACCCCAGGAGTCTTAAGTGTTCCTTCAAATTACAGTGAAATGCCTTTTATATCTGTTCCCTAACAGATACAGCAATCTCAAAGCTATAAACCTGCTGCAAACATAACCATGACACCAGAAGGCAAACTGATTGCATCTTAGGAGACCCACACTTCCATCTAAATGTGTTTCAGTAGCAAAACTCACTTAGGCAAGTCCTGAGCCTATTTCCCCTGTAATTTCTCAGCAGGAATCAGCATAAGCAATGCTTTGATGATCATATTTCTACAGGATTACCTGCTACAGGCAGTACCTTTCTTTGCCTCTGGACAAAATAAAATAAATTAACACATTTCTCAGAAAGGCAATTCCAAAGGACTGAAGTACGTCCTGTGCCTCTGTGGGGATCTATGCATTCCTAGGTTTTTCACACATTAGGTTGTTGCATTTTTCAAACAAACAAAAACGTAGAAGAGCTCCCCACAGTTTCAGCAACATTTACCCCTTGGGGTTTTTTTCATGCATCTTTCTTTTACTACCATCCTTTCATGACAAATTCTGCAGTTATTTTCCATTGCCAAAAATAATTTTAAAAGCTCTTCTCATCCCCAAGAAGAAATCCTAAATAGTGGATGGCACACAGAGCCTCCACACAGGAACTCTATAATACCATGCACTGTTCCATCAACAAATTCTCTAAATCTGGAAAGTCAGTCTCTGCCTCATCCCAACCTGACTGGCTCCTTATAGTTCCCCTTGACTCAAATGGTGATTGCATCCTCTCAGCTCAACCTTCAAATCAGGAGCTTACTTTTCTCCCACATTTCCCCCTGCAGGAATAGCTGAGGTTCAATTAGCCCTTGAAGATCAGCAGCACTGAAGTGGTGATGCCCTTATCCAACACAAAGGGAAAATACAGCTCCTGTTCCCTGTTTATGTCACATTTTAATCCTATTGATTGGCACAATAAGAGTAAAATGAACAGAGCTCATGGGTCATGTGCGTGGCAAAAGTGCAGACCCTCCCTCCCCACCGTGCTGGGGGCAGGGACCCTGCTCTGCCAGAGGAGCATCTCCTCAGGCTGCCCTATAGCTTGCACTGAGCTCCCCAGCCTGGCATCCCTGGGACTGACACGGGACTCCTCTGATCTGAAAGTATAAATGCCCTCCGAGAATTAAAAGTGATGGCATTTGACCCCTATATTGGCACAATACTGAGAATTTCAGATTTTCGGAAAAATCAGACATCACGGAGTTAGAATTCAGTTTGCAGTGTGATATTCACCTTCCCTGAATTATTTAAAAGTATATCTTAGAAATGCCATATTTTTTTTCCTTTACATGCCCCCATATAAGCTCAGAACAATCTTTTGATTAAATTACTGGGAAAATTTGTTCTGTCATGGCAGGAAGTCTCCAACACTAGACTTGATTTTCCATCTCATCGACTGTATTTAAACAGGCTTTTAAGAAGTTGAGAAAACTCTCAGAGAATACAAATATTTTTTCTTCCTAGGGTACATGAAGCTACATATGAGTGCTACCAAAATAATTTCACTGGGGTTATTTTGGAGTTTGTACAATTGTTTGTAACTGAAGCTAGACTCCTGTCCACAGAGTGGTTTTAAACATGAACAAGATCTGAGGGGGCTTATTTATCTGAGGGGTCCTATTTATCCAAGTTCTACAGAGTGTGAAAATAAATGTTTAGTGAACAAATTCTCAGTACTCATAACTCAAGTTCTCAGTACTAATATCTGAGAAATCTCAATGGCATGACATCATTAACATTCAAAAGCATCTGCTTTTCCATCTCACATAATTAGTACTATATTTGGAATTTTTGAAACTTCAGTTTCACAAGACAGAGAAACAACAATGTTAAAGAACAAGTCCTATCTAGGAACAAAATGCTAATATAAATTAACATAATATTTTATGTATCTTTTGCTTTTCTTTGTACAATTAAATGCAAACATTTTTATGTTTTGGTTTTGAACTAGTTAAAACATTATTTAATATAATGCAATTCCAAAATTTTACTGCACAGACTTAACTGTATTTAAAATAGTCTTTGCCACCGAGAAACAAGTTATAGAAGAAATAATGAAATAGACCAACTTGTTATTGAAATTAATTTAAAATATGCTACTCTTCAGCTATATACCTTTGTATGGATTTGCTAAAAAAGATGTAGCCTTCACCAAGACCACTGCTAAACACAATGAGAATTAACCCTACGCATGGTTTATTCTGTTAGTCAAATCATTTCTAAGTGACTTAGAAGTGACAGTAGGATTAGTGAGACTCTTTCATTAAAAAAAAAAAAAACAAAAAAACAAAAGCAAAAGCCAACAAGAGAAGGAAAAACCAAACTAAACCAGTGGCAACCAAAGCAGGGTATTTGTGCTGTGTTGTCTATGGACTGAATGGATGGATGATTAGCAAAACACAGTGAGAAAATAGATTGTATTACTTTTGGATGCAGCAATTAAATATGAAGAAAGAATGTTGGTCAAAAATGAGGCTGGTTCCAATACTAAAAAAGTATTCTGAAATCACAAAGATTAAATATTTTCTTAGTATACTAATGCCCTCTACTTTGATTGGAAGTACAATGAAATTTGAAACACAAATCATGTGTTATTTTGATTTTCCCCATGGCTAGCGCTGCTCAGCTCCATTTTTTTACTGGGAGTGATACTCTCCAAAAAAAAAAAAAGATTCTTAGAAAGGACCCAATTTAAAAAATAGCCCTATTTCTAAGTACATAATTCTAAATTCAGAAGCCCAGGTATGTACATGACTTTTGAAACTTGAACCTCTAAAGTAAATACAGTAAGACAGCAAATGCCTATAGCATAATTGAAATACCTAGCGAGAACTGCAAGTAAATTTAATATATTTTTCAGAAAAGTTGTTCAGGGATACAGAAAAACAAGTCTCAAGTTGACTTTTGACTTTGAAAAGTTTAAAGGTTTCATCTATCAGGAAAATATCAAGACTGAACAGAAACGATTGTACAAATTAAGAGACAAAGGTATATTCAGAATAATTTTCTCTTAATTTGAAAATTGGAATTGAAAATTGAAATTTGGAATTGTCTCTTAATAAGGAAATTGAAAACACTTCAGAACACTCTGGGTATTCCAAAGTATGACTCTAATATCCAATTCAAAAAATCAAGTTTTCAGAATTTCGGGTTGATTTCCTTCCTTCCAACCAGGCTGATCTGAAGCAGCTTTTCTTCCATCTTGCTCTGATATGAATGTTTAATTTACATTCCTTTTTAATCTCCCTTTCAGATAATCCCTTGAACATACATTATATGTCTGAAAGTTTTCCCCTCTATTTAGTTATGCTTAAGGTGTTCAAAACCACACAGTTATTTGACTGAGTCTTAAGGAATTTATAGCTACAAAATGATGGAGCCAATTTTTCTGGTCACTTGGCTTAGTTACCACAGCAGCAAAGCAGCAAAGACAGACTGAGCCAAAATTCCTTGGAGCCAGCAGAGTTTACTCTCAAAGAATTCACATTTTCAGGGCATTAGGATAGCTGGTCTCAGGTTCCTGTAAGGGTTTTGTGTTGGGGATCTCACTAACAGGTCAGGGGGATTGACTCAGGCAGGTTCCCTGATTTCTCTAAGTGAGCAGGGAATAAGTGGCTCAGAGATGTGTGAGAGATTTAAATCTACTGACTGTCGGGTTAGTGGCAGATTGGACTGACACAGCTCAAAGTTTGTTAGCTTTGTAAGGTTCTTCTCTGCCCAGTTAATGAATTAATTTCAGAAAATCACAAGTTTACTTCTGCAAAAAGCAGCAAACATCCCTTACTGCTATCTACCATCACTGTACCAATATCCTTTATGTATTTATCTATTTTACATATTATTTTACCCTAATTACAGTTAATATTTCAGCAAAGAAAGAGCCAACACATGTTCTTCTTTAAGCAACTATCCACACCTGCAAGGATCTTCCCTCCTTCCCATCACAACTTCATTTCCATAACAGCTTTTGATTAAGGGGAACTACCTAATTACTTCTGGAAATCCCAGCAAGCTGTATCAAATGGCAAACCTGATTTGATCCAAGAATGAATTCCCTGTACAGAGACTCTTCCCTGGAATACTGTATTTAGCTTCTGTGTTCCCTTATTCACTGTTTGCTATGGTTTCTCCACATTTGGCATTTCTGCAAAGATCAAAACAGAAGCACTTGAGACTTCCTATCCCCCTGTTCTGAGGCCAAAATCTATTTGAGTACAACCCAATTCCTAGTCCAGTAAGTTTAATTTTTCCTGATAAGTAGATGCTTATGTATCAACCAAAACCTTATGAAAACCATCACATACAGAAATAAAATCCCTGAAAAGGCCAGGAACAAATCTTTGTGAGCTGTGTTGCCACCTATTGTATGAAAACACTGAACTAGAAGTGGGGCAAATTCTGCAATGCTTGCAGCAATTTTGGGATGATCAGGTGACTCACCCAAACCCTGTAGTGTGCCATGCTGCCTTCCAGCATTTGCTTGTTCCATGTAGACTTGTCCTCCTTGGCCTACAAGTAGCTTAAAACAGGGGATGCCTTGCAAATAAGCCATGCGGGTATTGTGTGAGCACAATTTTCAGAAATGGACAGTGATTTTGGATGTCCAAGTTTAGTGGCCTCAGAAAGGACTACTTTTGACATGGCAGGCGCTTAACTTCTTAAAGTCTTTAAGCCATTTTAAACTGACTTCTGAGACACTCAAACTTACCATTTACTTTCAAAATGTCAGCCTCTGTACTCAGACAGCTTAATGCCACAAAAAAAGAGCCTTTTTGCTTTCTAAAGCAGCTCAGATTAAAGTTATGTAATATAGCAGATAACCATGAGCACTTTGTGAACCAAAAAGCTTTGTAATATTTCAATATACTCTGAATTTTTTGCCACTGACACAACTCTGCAGCGCCTTTCAGTCTTTTTTATTTTTTGTTTCATGTCTAAATCAATGGTATGACAAATCTCAAATTCTGTTTTAATAGTTTTCTGAAGGCTGAGTTTTTGTCAGTATTGGGCCTGATACAGTAGAAATAATAATCATCTAGATATCAAAACAGTTATTTTGCATTATTATCAATCCAATAAAAATAGTTAATTAAAAGAAATCAGATACAAGTTGAGAGAATACAGTCTGTATTTGTAATGTATTTAAATCATATTATATATGTAATAATTTACCAGTGAATGACAAGTTGAGAATCAGTCTGAATTTCAGATATTACACAAGAATTGAGATTATTTCTAGTAACAGAAATGAAAAAAAAACAAGTAGAGAAAGTAAAAGAAAATTGATTATTTTTTTATTGTTTAAATTGTTAAAAAGTATGGGAAGAATCAGGAGAAATCAAAGGAAGTCAAGTCAAAAACTGAACTGAATTTATCCAAAAAGCCAAGTAGTTGCCAGATTTATATAGGACCTGTTTTTTTTCAGACAAATGACTGTTCTATCCTTAATTCTAATCTTTGAGACAGTCTGCATATCATCTTACACTTGAAATACAGCACTCATGAAGATAACTCTTCCATGGATGAGATTCCACCAAATGTCATTCCTAAAGATGAAGGAATTAGAGGCAAAGTACGTGGAGAAATTCAACAACTGAAGAGCTCATGGGCCAAGCATGACAGAAAGACCAAGGAACTGTTTGGATTTAGAGAAAAAAACACAACAAAACTCTGGCTGCTGGGAAAACATCTAGAGAGAGAGGGAGATATTTTCCATGAGAGCCGGTAAGTCCCACCCTTGCTGGGATGTCATTTCCAGTATTGCATGAGGAGCAAAGGTGAAAACAGTGCCAAGTCCAGATCCAACCAAACACCACAGACACTTAAATTGAGATTCCCCAGGGTCCATCCAGGCTTACAGGCTGAACAAAAGCACATTCCTGGCAAGCAGCTCATACCTTGAAACTCTGAAAGCAACACTCCATTGTAATCAAGACACAGCACTCCTTTTAATCCTCCAGTCTATTAAATTCAATTATTGGGGTAGGCTGCACTCTTAAATAAAAATAATACATACAGTCTGTTTTTATAAGAAATCATGTTACAGGATATGGTATTTATTATCTGTACCAAAATGAAATAAGAAATGTAATCAAAAGGTTATACACAGATCTGAAAGAGAGCTAATTACAGTAAAACCTTGGTATTTTTGCTCGTAGTCACAGTTGGGGAAAATGGATATTTATCACAAGTATACTCCCGACAGGTTGTTCAGAGAGAAGACATTCACAAAAGAAACTGTGAAATAATTAATACACAAAGGACCTTTTTGATGATACATAAATAGACTTTACTTCGATGAGATGTTGCATCCAGATTTAGCAGTGGGATACCAGACCAATTTAACATTATCAGCAAAACCTTACACCAGATACTAAATTGCTGTTGCTTTTAATGAGAGTAGACAATACCTATGCATGTACCTTTACTGAACAGGATACACTATTCCAACACAGCAGCTGCAAGTTTTGGGTTTTTTTCTTATGGGCTCACAAATACAATCTAAACTCAATTTCATCTGTGTTATTAGTTAGGAACAGTTTTCAGCAGTTGATACAAATGGCCATCCACATTTAACTTGTGGCTCCAAGCAGTCATTGGCAAATAGCTAAATGGAAGGGTCCATTCTCTCTTTATCATCAATAAAGATATAGAATTCCCTCCAATAAGGGATTCCTGCCATTCTCACCACTTTTCAAGATATACACCTCCAAGAGAGCACACTAATGGTTTCATCAGCACAATTAAACCTTGTATATTGGTTTTGTAATTCTCTCAGCCCTGCTTCTCTCAGGGTTGCATTCATCCTGATCAATACATGGTCCTCTGCTGTAACTCTTGTTTCTCTCTCTGCTTCCAAGGTCTCTGCTATGCCTGTTCAGGCTGTAACACATTCTTACCCTACAGACCAGCAGTGGTCTCCTGCAATCATATGCACAGAAAACATTCAGCACTTTCTCAGCTATTGCTATCAGTATCTAATTACAGAAAAGCTATTAAAAGAAGTTCAAATTTCTCTTTCTAGTTCAAAGTGGAGATATTACTTCTAGAGCATAACAAGCAAGATCAGGGCCACCCATCCCTTCTGCCTGCTCTATGGGACCACTTAAGGCATTAGAAAAACCTTCTTAAATAGGGCACATGATGATTGCCCAAGTCCATAAGGACAGAAGAGGGCACTTCTATCCCTAATGGCAGCAAAATTCCTGTGCAATAAAAAGAAACATTCAAATAGAGGTCATACTTCTGTTCTCACTGAGTTGCTATGAGACATGCAAATGAAAAAAAGAGGCAGAAGCAGCTACTTCTGTGCTCTTGAACTGGTGAAAGTAAACCACGAAGTCCAAAAGTCTGTTCCTGTCATTTTCTACCTGTGCCATCTCTGCACTCCAACTTTTGCTCCTCCCTAAATCACAGATGTCTCTGGAGCACTGCCAAAGGGGAGCCCTACCAGGGCTGGGACCACAGGCTTAAGGGGCTGCAAATAAATGCTAAGTTATCAGAAGAGGTTTTGGTCCTCTCAAATTTAACTCCTATCTAAATAATGTGCATCCCCACCATAAAGGTTTGCTTATAATTTTCCTGTTGCATGGTACCACCTTCTGGATCTCTGCTGATATAAGTGGTAGTAGGAAACCAAAACAAACCTTGGGTAGTTCCACTAGTAACTAACAGTGTATTTATCTGATGACTGAATTGAGGAAAAAATACCAAAATGGAAAAAAAAAAAATAAATCAGTATTTCCACATGTGCCAAACAATTTGCTGCAAAAGGCTTCAAAAAAGTCATGACAATACTGCTACATGGGTTATATCCTCCCTGATTGAAAAAAATCAAAACCCTAATGTAGGCCTTATGAGTAAAATCTCACAAAAGTCTTGCTGGAGATGAGTTTTAGTATCAGACCTCAAATGCAGCATATTGTATCTTCAGAGATTTTTCCTTATTCCTCCCCTGAGACCCCAGCACAAGCAGTGCTGTGGCCAAATGAGGGATCCTGTAAGTGGAGATAAGACCTCAGCAATGCACCTCAGAGAGCTGCTGAGTGCATGACAACATCAACTAAGCACTTCGAGCCAGGCAGCACAGACATTTGCTGTCTACTATTTCTCCTCTCTCCTAGGTTATTTTCTTCAGAGCCACTCATTTGTCTCTTTTTTTTTTTTTTACTCCATGAAAAAAACCATACTAAATGAAGGTACATTGTCTGAAAAAAACATTAAAGTGACCTGATCACCTTTTGTCTCTTGCTTGACAGCCAGAATATTATAACAACCGTTTTGAGACAGTGTCTGATTTCATACTTTGTACATCTTTTGTGCAAAAGAAGAAACAGGTTTATCGAAGCAGTTAAAACTTTATTTTCACTAAGCCAAGTACCTCATTAAAAAAAAAAATCTAATATCTACAGCAGAATAAAACAAAAAATGGCCCTATATAAGTAGTTATATCCAGCTCTCAAAATCTCAATGGTCTCATGTCAGGTTCTGTCAAGTTCTTCTGATCCACAGCAGACTCTCACATTTTTTACTCTTAAATGGAAACAAATCAAGCAATTACACATAATAAAGCAGTTATAGGTCAGTTTACAGCATAGATGTTTTCTGTAATATGTATTTTGGTTTTAAATGAGGAATGTAAAAAGGGAAGAGGCTACTTCAGATTTTCCTGATTATCCCATTCATTTTCTTTGTACTTGAGTTCTAAATTAGGCAGCTGTTCAGATCTCTAATCACAACAATAAACCTAATCTCCAAACATAAAGCATTCAAAAAGTATTTCAATATCCTATAAAGAAGCTTTCTTGGACATTTTCTATTTTTTAAATCATGAATTACACATCAAAGTAAAAAGAGTTAATAAAATCAATTTATGCTGTCTTCATCAATTATTAATGCAAACCAAGTCATACCAGAACCTTTTTTTTTTTTTTTTCCTTCTCACTATATGCTTTGATTTCACTTACCACTCATGACACAACTCCTTTTTGGAATGTATTTTGCTTTTTTCTTTTTTCTTTTTTTGTTTACACACTTCGTAATGACTTCCTGAAATTGCAGCTAAGATAAAATCCTATGCAATCTTTAGTTCTCTTTTTCATCTCTCTTTTTCCTCTATTATTCCAACAAATAACAAATTATAGTGACCATGAAATCAAGATGTTAGAAATACTTGGCCTCTCTAGTACTTTTAAGTTAATATATACACATATGCATACAAATTTTAAACACATATCATCTACTTGCAGATAAATCACTGGCTTTCTATACTGTACTCACAGAAAAGATGGTTCAGCAGATAATATTTTTATAGCTGCTCTTGCATAATAATAACTATGACAAATATAACGCTTCACTCAGTAATTATTTGCTGCACAGTCAAACACTGTTGCAGTCAAAAACTATTCTTGAGAAATGACAGAAATACCCATCAAAATTCCATGCTCTGGTGTTTCCCTTCCCCTCCTGTTGGTTTTGTTAATTAATCTTTTTTAGCATGCATCTGCAGGAAAAAACCAGAATAGATACTACCAAAGAAACTATTTGATCTGTATCTAAACCAGACATAATTCAGACCATCAGGCACAGTAAGAATTAATGAGATGTTACATTTTGTTTGCAGAATTAACATGAAATAATTATCTATAATATCCTTGATCTAGACAAATATTCACCACCACTTTTCAGTGCAATAAAATGAAGCAAATCCTGAAAACTAGTTAAAGACATTTGTTCTCATAAATGTCCTTAATTGTCCCTTACAGATTTAGTGTTACTGCCTACTAGCTACCACTTTCTTTTTTTTTTTTTTCCAACATTTTTCCTCTGTTCTCTTCTGGTTTCTGCTTAATTCAGTTTAGAAGGTATTGTATAGGAATCCACACAGAACCTTTAGGTTGACTCCCACGTGCTCAAACTTTTCCTGCCAACTCCAACATGGTCAAGGTACCACCTTTACCATCTCCATGTGGTTTCCTAATCACCATCATTTCCCTAAGCAAATTCAGGCAACTGAGAGACTCTTCACTTTGTTTCTTGGGGAGGTGAATACTGACCTGGCAGTCTGAATAAAGAAAATAAAAAATAATTGAAGTTATTTTAACAGCTGTATATCACTGTGCTTTTCTATCCTTTTAGCTTATAAAAAGAATCAACTCAAGATTTTTATCCTGTAAGATAATTGAGCTCAAGGGCTTTTGTCAGTGGTTTTATTTTTCGCTCAAGTTCCCAGAGCTAAGAGCTGTCCTGATATTTAGTGAGAGAGCATATGGCTCTGAAATAAATAAGCACTTATTTGTAGATCCATTTATATTATTTTGCTACTATGAAATAGTCTTTTTTATTTTTTAAATCCATCAAGATGCCATTTGCACAAGAGTTTTTATCATGCTGTCACTTCAGAAAAAAAAAAAAAACAAACAAAAACAAATAACCACATCCTTTCCATCCCTTCTCTCTTCAACCCAAAAAGCACACAGCATTCTTCTGAAGCAAACTTCATTTATGGATGAGGTGGACCCCATCCTTGTCCAAAGGTAGAGGAATAACCTCATCCCAGGGCTTGGAGCAGAGGTGCTGTTCCCACCATCTGAATGTGGTGTGTACCAAGGAGCGCCACAGGGCTCACAAACCTTCTGCCACCCACAAGTACCAGGGGAAAAAATGTGACGAAATAAAAAAGTGACAGAATACCCTCCAGAGACCAATTTTACAGCAGAAGGAATCTCTAATTTTATACAACAAAAGTCTAATAAATGCTTTGAGGTACTTCCATATTATTCTGTAATTTGTATGTGGTTTGGAGAAGCTTTGTTGGGGTTTTTTTTTGTGTGTTTCATTTGGGGTCTTTTTTCTGAAAAGGAATAGCTATTAGGTGTGACTGTATCCTGCACAGCCCTGTAGAATGATTATGTCAGCCCAATCTCTGTCTCCACCCTACCAATGCCATTACACTTTTTCAGGAAATGTTATCTATTCAACAACTTGCTCCAGTTATCATAATACATTCATAATACATTTAGCATTCAATAAAAATGGGACATTATTAGATAATAAGATACATGGTTCATTTCCTAGTGTGCATAAAACAGTACCTTATGTGTATGCAACTCTTGCTAATTAGGGCATTCACCTACCTCCATATTTCAGTTAATAATTGCCTCTTTGAATATTCTACGTCTTGGCTTGTCCCATACCCATTTCAAATGTCTCTTTAGAGGCTGCCCAAAAGTAGTTTTTGTACTTAATAGCAATTTATGCAGGATATATAGCTGATGTCAGTATATTTGTCTGCCATATACCTTTGGCAGCAGGATACCCTTGCAGCACTCATCCTCCTCGCCCTATGATACTTCTTAGCCCTTCTGACTTCCATCCAAGTTTACAAGTTTCACTCTCAAGGTTAATGACTCACTCCTGTGCAGTCAATTTTACAACAGGCATTTGTTTATATTTCAAAACAGTGGTTCCTGTACACTTACATTACCTAGCATTTTCATGGACATGCTAAATCAACTTTTCTTGACTTTGCCTAGATATAGTTTGGGGACAGGATTCAAATTCACACCAGCTTGTTTCAGCAGCAGCGCCTCTGAATGCAACATTTCCATTCCTTTCTCAAATATATCCTCTAACATCATAAAGCATCAACGCAAATGTGCAAATAAATGCCACTTAAATAATATAAAGAATAATTTGAAAAGTCTCATCACCAAGCAAAGTAACATATAAAAAAAAAATCACCAACAGCATATTTGGCTATTTCTTGACAATTTTTTTTTTGCTAATATAGAAAAATAGATAAAGGAACATACAATTATGCTTGAAAATAATTCAATTTGAATTTCTAGAACCTGAGATTCCAGCACTTGTATTGTCTGCTGACATCATCACAGAAGAAGAGACCACCTTCTCCCACAACTACTCCTACAAAAGGGATTCCCTTTCCTGGAAATCCAGGTGAACAATTCCAACAACAATCATATATAGTGCCTTTGTTGGATATGGGGTTTGGTTTTGGTTTTTTGTAGGCAGACCAAAAAATATTGTTTGTTCTCCTTTATTTATTCACAACGTTCATCAGCAAGATTTTCAAATAACAAAACCAAATTACTGGCATATACAGGTCATGTGGTTTATAAAGTAGCATCAATTAAACATGTGAAAATTATATTTTCTCATTTGCCAGAGAAAATGAATCAATATTAGCTGTGCTTTTTGTTTTCTAGGTGAAAACAGCAGGATTTCACCTTGAATAATGCATGACTGCTTGGATTAAAACAAAGGAAAGTACAGACATGCTTTTTTGTGTTCTATTATCCATTTGGTGTTTTGTAAGGAAATCCCATTGCACCTCACCCATCAAAGGCTGAAATTAATCATAAAACCACATATAACTAAAATGCTGCTGCATTTATGCAGCTTTTAAAGAGGACAATATCATGGGTCTGTACAGTTAGCTACAGGACTTGTACCATATTTTACTTATTAAATGCTTTTCTAAGAACTTAATCTCTGAATATTGACACTTTCTCATCCCTGCTTCATCTACAGTTTGGCTTTGAGAAGAACTTCTCATTCCTTCTGAAGAAGTGGAAATTAGCATTTTCTGATACAGAAATGCATTTTGGGGCATTCACGCAAGGTCTGTGGCTCTGACGTATACGTGCGCATTGGGAAAGTGGAGAGTTGAAAAAAAGGTTTTGTGAATCCTCACACATTAAATATTTTCAGCATGATTGCATTCAATTGTAGGTCATGGGGCAGACAAAACTATAAGACCCAGGAGTAGAAGGTTCCTATAAGACCCTGAATGATTCCTGAGCCAACTGTATTTTCAAGTACAAGTCTCTTGGAAAAGCATTAATTGACATGAAAAAGCACATAGAAATGATACACATGTATAAATATTGCAAATGGTACAATGGTGGATAATTGTAACAACCTCTTAAATGAAATGTTCTGCCCATAAAGAGGCTCTAAGCAGCCTCTGTTCCTCTGTTCTCAGAGTTCTTCATTGTTTATTGCTGAAAGCTTGTGTCATATCTAGCAGTTTCATGCTTATGACACCCTAGATAAGCCACTGAATTACAACAGAGATTCTTATATCCAGCAATCTTAAAGAAATGTCATGTCATTCCTTATAAATGAGAGAAATAATATTTTTCACATGTCCATAGGCACTTAGAAATCTGCATTTCTACCTTAAGAAATACTGTGGGAAAAGGTGCCATCAAACATCCACCACCCTAAGGTAAAATTTTGATTTAAAAAAAACACTTCAAGTAAAGTGCACATTCAAAAAAAGGTTCCCAACAATGACAAACTAATGCAGTTTATGAATGTAAATATTAAGCATAAGCCTTTTTAATAAAATCCAAATTAAGCATGGCATGAATCCTTTGTACCATGGATTTCAACAACCTGCTATAACTCTGAAATCCACTTACATATACAGAAATTACTCCATGACAGGCAATAAATGTTTTAGTTGTGCTCAAGAGCTTTGGTCCATCCAGTTCCCACTAAATCAAGCCAAGCCCTTTGAAGGACCACAGGCCTTGGGTACCCCCACAGCAACATTCACGACTTGTTCTTCCTGCTGCGGGACAAAAAGGTGGCCAAAGCCGCAGCCACTAGAAAAACTGGAAGGGCCACTGAAGCACTCTGGCCTTTTATTGGATATTTATTTCTATAGATCTGGAAGGAGCCAGGCAAATCCCACCCCACTCTGTTCTATGGCACCTGTGTTTTCTGGGAGGGACAAAGGACCATCCAGCCACCTCCAGCTGCAGGGTGGCACCACGAGACTCACAGAGGACACCACGAGGGTCAGCCTGGACGACAGTAAATCGCAGCAGCAGCGTGTCACCACAGCCACCTCCTGGCATGAGCACTCTCTGGCCCAACAGGGATTGAATGGCTGTCTCTGCTCCAGGAAAACCCCACAGAACCCAGCACAGCTGAGACACATTAGGGGACAATATCCTCTATTTCCCTAGGAGATGTTAACAGATACACAGTAAATGTTACATGTTCCAGATTCCTCTTTCTTTTTGTTTCATTCTGAAGATATTCAAGTTCTTCAAAGCTTCATTTACATTACTGAATTGCAGATTCAAGTTATCTTACAGGATTCAGTGAGTTATCCACAGCCTGATACATGCCTACCTATCCCAAAATGAGATGTGCATTAAATCATGCCCTTTGCAAGACATATTTTATACTTCCACGTAATTTGTACAACTTATTATCAGCCTTACTGTCAGAGACAACACAAAAACTGTTCAACTGAGAAAATAATTCATTTTTCCTTGATTCTGAGAGGGAGGAATAGAAGAATATGAAAAAGGTGATAAGCGTGTGTTACTGATTTTAAATATTCAAGAAATTTATTCAAGGACTTTGAAATGTCATGGACATCAGGCTGTGAAATTATTATTTTGATACTATATACAGTAAAATATAAAGGTGCATTAGTGCCGTGCTGTATGACATTTCCCAAGCAATCGCTTCCCCATTTTCTATGTCAATTGGGTAACTTTTTGTTAAATATCATTTACAGATTTTGTTTCTTTTATGTATTTTTAAATGAGAAAGCTATGAGCTCTGTTTCTCCAAGTCCATAATTCAAACATAGTAAACATTTTGATTCAATACATGCTTTCCTACATGTAAAGCATTCTTAGAGAACAGCTTTTTAATTTATTTTCTAAATTGTGTCTAAAAGTTTTCAGTCACTAATATAGAGAAGAAAATACAAGTACAAGGTAATTTTTGAATTGGACAATACCAAAAAATACTTCCACTCATTACAGTGATTGTGTTGCAGAATATGTAAAAAAGAATAAACAGGTCGAAAAAAGAACAGAATGTTCAGATTTTGCTTGTAGCGTAGGGTGGAGCAGTGGCACAGGCAGACTCTGAATCAGCCATCTTTTAAATGGACATGGCAGAGCAGAAATACTAACAGTGCTACATCTCCACACTCCAGTGAAGACCACCTACCCATCCCCTCAGCAAAGCACCTCTCGGCCCAGGGGCTGTCCTGGGAGGCTGAGGGGCCCCAGGGGGCAGCACCCACCATGGTACCCAGCCCTGCACTGCTGCTGACATCCCCCACTCAGGGCCCAGCCCACACAGCCCACTGTCCCTTTAGGTAACATTTAGAGGGGACCACGGGTGGATTTGAGCTTCTTGGTCCCTATTACATCTCTGTTTTTCAATCTGCAGCTTCTGGCTCCCAGGCTGATGTGATTTTTCAGTCCCATGATTTTCACGGAATTGGTCAGGTTAGAAGGCATCATGATGGTCATTTGGTTCAGCCTCCCTGCTCAAGCAAAGTCATCCCAGGGCACAGGATGGTGTCCAGTCGGCTCCACACCCTCTCTCGACAATCGGTTCAGTGCTCGGTCACTGCACAGTGAAGAATTTCTTCTACATGTTCAGGTAGAACATCCTGGCCATCAGTTCCTGCCCATTCCTCCTGTCCCACTGCTGGAACCACGGAGCAGAGTCTGATCCATCCCCTGACCCTCCCTGCAGACACTGACAGACAGGGATGAGGGCCCCTCACTGCCCTCTCTTCTCAAGGCTGAGCAGGCCCAGCTCCCTCAGCCTCTCCTCACTGAGATGCTCCAGTCCCTCCATCATCTTTGTCATCCTCCACTGGACCCACTACAGGAGCTCCATGTCTCTCCTGTCATGAGGAGCCTTGAACTGGACACAGCATTCCAGAGTTGTCCTTAATGGAGGCACAGGAGCACCTCTCTCTGCCTGCTGCCAGTGCCCTTCCTAATGCATCCCAGGACCCCACTGGCCCTCTTGGCCACAAATGGCACTGCTGGGCAGCTTGTTAAAGCCCAGACAATCAGGTCCTTCTCCCCAGAGCTACTTTCCAGCAGCGTATTCTGGCTCATTGTTCTTCCCCAGCTGCAGAACCCCACAGCATCTACCTGTTGTCATTATAGTGCAAGAGTTCTATTGTCATTACATTGCAAAGGCTCCATATTCCTAGAGTTTCATACCTCCTTGATGTTTCTTGTAGGCAGCTCCTCTAGGCATTGACTCTTCCATATCCTTGCAGCAGCCAACTGACTCCAGTTCCCACCAATTCACTCTTTTATAACACTCTTATTGGCTACAGGTGTGGCTGGTTAACATCAGGCCTGCTCCTAATCTTTAGTAATTGGTTCAGCTGCAACTCTTTAGGGGATAAGATTACATTCTATACCATCTTCATTTATCCATACTGTATCTATACTACATCTGCCTTTGATGAGTTTCAGCCAGCTCTTCTCTGCCCATGTTTCCAGCCCACCAAGGTCCTTCTGAAGAGCTGCACAGCTCCGGTGGATCAGCCACTCCTCCTAGCTTTGTGTTCTTTTGTCATGCTTGAGCTCCTGTAAGGCCTTTCCTCAACACCTTGCGCTCCTATTTATGGGTTTAATTAAGTAATAAAGGCAAAAAGAATCTTAGACTATGATAAGCTATTTACCAATAGAATATGAGTGCTTTTATTGCGCAGTTATGTAATTTATTATGGAAGTGATTAATATATTCAATATGCATTTCCTCCTAATGAGTGCCTCGTAATTGATTCATAACACTATCACAGTGTTTTCCTGCAAAATGTACGAGAAACAGTGGGGAAATTGACTATTGCAACTGAGCTCTGTAACATGTAATCAGTTAGAACTGCTTTGCCTTCCACTTAGGCAATAAGCAAACACTATATTGTGTAATAAGTCATGCCTGCTGTGTTGCTAGGCAGTATACTAATGACTATGCTTAACATACGTGTAAATTATTACACCCTTACTCAGATCCTGCAGTGCCTCATTGCAATTTCTCATTTTTAAGTACAAGTGGAGAAAATACAAATTAAAGGAATTTTTTTACACAAAAACATGGTCTTTGGTTAAAAAAACCCTGAAATAGCCAAAAAAAACCCCCAAACCTAAAGTGCTACCACTTTTTATAATCTATGTAAAACACACAGAATTCAATAGGGTAATAATTCAAGCACTTACTGCCAGGATTTAATGACAGCTGTCAGGTTGGGACTCCACTGTCTTAGACACAACTAATGCATACAAGCCCTTATTGTCCCTACCACAATATATTAGGAAAAATTTCTACATGGAAAGGGCGCTCAGAGGCATTGGAACAGGTGCCCAGGGAAGTGGTGGAATCAGTGTTCAAATGTGGCTTTTGGGTTTATGGTTTACTGGCACACTTGGTGGTGGCTGAGTTATTGGTTGGACTCAATTTTGATTTTATAATTCTATGTTGTCAGTCAAGACACAATCCTAAAACCAAGCAAAATTAACCTCCTGTGATATTCCACCCTCAAGGGAAAGGGAGCACCCAAGATTCATAAAAGCTTGTGGTTCAAAGAATAACAAAAGTCAGAGGATCCACAAAAATGCACAAAGTTTTAGTAGTAAATGACACACTTGGCATGGAAATTGGTATGTTAGCCCCTGACCTACTGTAGAAGGGAATGGCAGCAGGTTTTGGATAAAGGGGTAAGATGAAGAGAGAAGGAAAGGAAAAGAAAAAAAAAAAAGGAAGAAAGAAAGAAAATGACATCACCAATCCTTGTTCCAACATTGGTACAGCCAATGTCCAGGATCCCAGGGTGCACAGCCAGGCTTGGTGGGGCTCTTTTTATTTAGGCCTTTCCTGCCCTGAAGAGATGTTTCTTGCTTTCTATGCAAATCAGTTGATATGTCCATTCTTCCAGACCTTTCTGGAAATGTGTCAGAGGCTTTAGGTGTCTTGGGTGATCCTGATCACCCTACAGTCCCTGCCCACTTCTCAACCTCATTCCTTCTCTTGTGCTGTACTGTATTGTGCTCATCTCCAGGAACTAGAACAAGGATGTTTGTCCCAGAAAAGTGCTACCCTACCTCCACATGACCCCCTTCTCCAGGAGCATCTCACTCTTCCCCATGCATGGGGCATGTTATTACCAACAATTCTTGTCTGTCGCTCCCAACAGTCCTTGGCTGACTCCATGGCCATCCAGCTATCAGTGTTTGAGACATGCACATTAACTCCTTATCTTTAGGGATTCCACATCCCCACACTTGCAATGAACACAATGAAGGAGCAAATATAATGAGGCATATCAGTTGTTCAGCTGGAGCCGTTGTTTTTCTCTTGCCCAGATTTTGCTGAAAGAAAATTTAGAGAGGTGGGAAACATCAGTAGAAGTCTGCCCAATGCTTTTTGATGTTAGAAGAGCCTGTTCCACCCCTCAGTATTCATTAATACTGCAGCTTGTCACTGAAAGCATTCCCTCTGTCTTTAACTTTTATCTCCTCCACAGTCTAATTAATAAAGCTCAGGCTGGAGTTTATTACTGTCTATAACTGTCTGGAGCAGTGAGACAGCTGCAGAGAGAGTTACTACAGAGGGAAGAAGCAGGGAAGATTTCACCATATCTTTTGAACAAAACAAACCCAAATCACTCCCCCACTCCTCCCCTGCCACACTCAACCTGTTCAGGCACTCAAAATGAGAACGGTCACATCAAAAAAATCTACCTTGTCACTTCTATTAACTGGAGCTGTGATGCCAAATAAAGCTGTGTTAAGCACAATGAAAATGAGGCCTGAGAGGTTTGGTGCTTGGGAGATCAATCTATGAATGCAAGACAGTCAGAAAAAAATCTGTACTGCAATGAGAGGGAGCATCATGCATAATGCATCTGTTACCCTTCCGTAACAGCAGATGAAAATTGCTTAAAAATGCAAAGCTTCTTCTTACATAACAGGTAAAAAAAACACTGGTTTCCAGGAGCTTTCTTAAACTGATTTGTTGACACATACAGGGTGCTACTGATAGATGGCAAAATCCATTAAGACAATCCATTTTTTTGAATATCAACATCAAGGTGGAATTCAATTCAGTTAAACACATGTTCATGTATGGCCATTGTCATGCTGCCATATGGAACCCTTGGAGAAACAGGAAAGAATGCAAGAACAATAAAGCAAATTACTCCTACAAAGGAACAACAATAGAACAGTACACCTACTTTTTCAGGAAGCATCAAACAATGCACGTGTTGTTTTCTATGATTTTGACTCTCAAACATGTTATTTATTTCACCTCACCAATACATGTGTTGCACTATATGAGATAAACAAAAATAGCTAAAAAAAAATCACTAAAATTAAAAAAAAAAATCCAAACTAAAAAAACCCAACCAAATAAAAAAATTGAAATTGTTCTCAAAAAACCTCCAGAAAGTTCAAATAAAGTTATGAAGTAACTTCAACCAAATACTTATCCACAAGAGATAATGAAATATGGAGTTGGTCAGTGAATATCAAATACAGTGGATAATGATTATTAAGAAATTTTTGGTCAGAGTTCAATAGCTTATTTCTGACAATAGAGAAACTTTTTTTTCTCTGAAAACAGAAAACCACATTTATCTTTACTGGAAGAGAAAAAGGAATTATCTTTTCATCAAACATGCAGTAAAACACCAGGAATAGAATATTCTCCAGAACACAGAGCTGCTGCAATAAGAAAAAATTAGACTCTGAGGAAAAGAAAACCACCACAAAAATAAAATTATAAAAGGAAAAAAGAAAAAAAAGAGGGGAATGCTTATTATGAATCAACACACAGGAGAACAGAAGAGCTATTCTGAAGATGGAAAGCACATGAATATAATCCGGCGATGATCAACAGATTTCCTTTGGTGCAAGACCTCTAGGGAAGAGCAAAAAAGCAGAAATTGGCTGATGAAATAAAGACATCTTCAGCAGGAGGCCTATATAAAACATAAACCAGCTTTCATAATATTGAAAACTAAGTATGACTAATGACAGCCATGAAAGATTTCCTCTGTGTGCCTTCTGATGTTCTGATCATGAAGTTTGTTTCCTATTTTATAGTAAACAATCTGATTTTGGCAAGAGGGAGATGCTTCTAAATGTAAGTCCTGTGGGCATTTATCAAAACCACCTCTTGAAGCTAAGACATCGTAAACCACACTTAAGTTTCCAGCTCAGATATGTGCTCAATACCTGTATGTTGAGTCAAACCACTTCCTACTCTCATGAAGTCTTTTTTAAGCTACAGGCCTTTATTTTACATAGTAGAATATATCCTTTATTTTAATGGACTTCATCAGAGTTAAGGGTTCCCCACAACTTTAAAGATGAAGTGCCCATCACAGAGGAAGTGCCAAACACATCCTTGCCTGCACAGCTCCATCGAGTTGCACAGCAGCGCCAAGCAGCTGCACCAACTCCCCCATCTCCTCATGCTTCACAGCTTGCAAGAGCCTCACTGCCCACTCTCAAGAGCACTTCAGCATGTTTTTCTGGGAGTGTTTTTGACAAGCAGCAGGAGAATCTTAATACATACTCAGCCATTAAGGTCTTCTAACACACATGCAACAACAACAACAACAACAACAAAAAAATAGTGGGATATTTCTGACTCTTCTCTGCTACAAATTTTTCTTGAAAAATAAATTTGTGTCCTTCTGTTGTGCTTGGTGTTGTCATCCCACCAATCTCTTGCTATTTCTAAAAGTGTAGATATATTTGTCCTATTAGCTATGGAAAAAAGAGTCATTCTGATAAAGACTTTCTACACAGGCAAGCTGTGTTTGTTTTGTTGGGGTTTTTTTGTTTGTTTTTTTTTATTTTAATCTTTTGTTTAGACAAAGCACTTTGAAAACATGCCCTTTGCATAGCAGACATTTTTTGTCTCTGGAGCCACAAAATTGGACATCAACTTGTCAAACAGTATAAAACAAACTATTGCAAGTTCACCAGCTCACAGAGTAGGGAACCTGCTACAACATTATTTCCCAAGCATTTTGGAAGAGTTCTACAAAATCAAATATTTCTTGTCACTGAGTTTGCAAAAGGTAGAAGAGAGGCTCTAGTCTTCCAATTGAAAACATTAGGTAGAGAAAGTTAAGATTTTCTTAGGAAGAAATAATAAAATCTACTCAAATATTGTAAGTGCAATATCCTCAGAATATATTTTTAAAACACCTCCAGCGCTGTAATTTTAGTTGGCAAGGTTAATTAAAGTTAAATAGAAAGCCCACAATAAATGAAATTTTTCCTACCTTGAATTTAAAAAGGTAAAATATTCAATGTATTTGTCAAAACAATTTAAGACTTTTCTCACTTTTCTGTAGGAGGAAGCAGGATGTCACTCTGCACAGAAAAGAAAATCCTACAAAACCAAAAAAACCCACCTAAAGCATCTGATTCTGGGAAAGTATTGATGGAAATTTACTTTTTGCATCCCACTGGAAATTGGGAGGAAAATTAGAAGAACGAGAAAAGCATGTAACATCACATAACCAGCATTTTTTTGCTACGACAGAAATTTCTGTTATTTGCATGAACAGAAGCCAGTATCTTCCTATCTGGTTAGGAGAAAAAAAAATATTTAAAAAAATTAATTTTCCCTAACAATTTTGTAGAACCTTTCAGCCAAAACTGGTAACAAATTACAACTCTAAATCGAAAAGTCAGGAGACATTAAAGTTCTCTAAGCATATTTTTTGTGGACAATGGAATTAAAAAAAAAAATAATACTACAGTTTGAAAAAAAATTACATTTTTTCTCTCTCCCACCCAATCTTGACAGCTCTGATTCCATGTCTATAAAGCTTTAGAAGTAGTTCTCTTGAATATTGGGACTTTGTAACAATTCTCTTATTTTAAGTTTACTTGGAAGATTCTTTTATTACCTTACTGAGTAATAATCTTGAATGCAATATCTGAATCTAGCAAGTAGCAAAGGCAAAATATTCTAGAACTTTAAAACTCTCTAAACAAAAAAAAAAAAAAATTCATCCCTGGTCATTCTTCAGATCTTTCCAATCCTTTGTTTAATTTACTCCTAAATTTTATGCCAAAAATTTTACCATCTCAAATTCCAACATTGTTGCTGAAATCCTTTGTTCAGCATCTTAGCATCATGAGCTAGCAAAATTAATTATGTAACACACCAAAAAAGAAAAATAGCAATCAATATAAATATAAAGATAGGTATTTGAGTATCCGTATTTTTCATCAATGAACGCTAAATTCAAGAGACAAACTAAACAAAAAAAAATTGGCAACAGTTCCAGCCTGGCATTTAACAAATAAACCTTCAGGGGAGTGTGATAACTCCACTGTGGTATAAGAAATATTATTTCTTCAGTTGTCTGAAAATAAGCTAAGTCAGAAATAGCAGTTAATGAGTAGAAATTAGATATGAAGATTGAAATAGCAACAGGTGCTGCAAAACAAAACCTTTTATTTTTTCTGGTAACAGACTGTTTCAGACACCAGCCCTCTGCCCAAGTGTGGTGGCACTTCCCAGCTTCAAGGCTGGATTTCCAAAGGGAATTGGCTGCCCCAGGACCAACTGGGGCCACGTAAGCCTGCACTTAAACTGCCTTGGGACAAGTATAGACAGAGGCTGGACAAGGGAAATGTGGGACTCCCATTCCTCATACACAGCAATATTTCCTCACACTTGAAAAGGAGATGTGGTGTTCTCCAGTTTTGATGAGTAAATCATATCAAGGTGCAGGTGGAAGGTTCAGCACCAGGATGTGCAGGAACAAACCCCCAGTGCTGCCCATGAGTTCCAGCAAAAGATACTGCCCATCCTAAATAATGTTTATGACTACCTGCAGAGGACACAGGATGCAAATGAAAATCAGAGCAAGATGAAAACATACAAATCATTATTACTAATGATGATCATTGGTCTAAACCCATCTCCAAAATAGTTTCTGTAAGAATCATGATAAAGTTTCTTGGGAGAGCCAAAGAGAATGATGATCAGTTATGGTCATGTTTTATGGGTTTTCCCCTTCAGGAGAGGGGTAAATACAGGCTTCTGGCACTTGGCTGTGCCCAGGAAGATGCTGACAGATGCAAATGGGGTGACATAAGGTTCAAGGTAAATCTAAAGAGACCTCCCAGAAAATACATTGCCCAGTTTAGGTAAAGAAGGGAAGTCATTCAGTCATCAGAAACACAGATGCACTCAGTGACAAGATGGAAAGATACCCAATAACACATGACAAATTGTAAAACTTGGGTTTGTTTGACATTGTTTGGGGAGGGTGCTGGTGGTTATTTTGGTTTTGTTTGCTTGTGGGTTTTTCTGTTATGTTTTTCTTGTTTGCTTTTATGATTTTTTTTTGGGGTGTGCATTTTTTTTCATTAACACATTGCTAAATATTTACTTTGAAATGCCCTTTGATGTAAAGATCAATATGCATGAGAATGTGAGAACACAATCACAGGAAGACAGATAATTAGTAAATAGCAGTAGAGGAAAATTTAAACAAAACCAGTGTAAAATGTAGGTGAGTGAAAAGCAAGTTTTATAAAAGAACAATAGGTTTCACCTTTGCAAAAGCCCTGATCCTAAAAATGTCTTCTCAGGAGTATGTGCTTGCAAATATTCAGAGCTTTCTGCTTGGTACATGTTTTTCCCCAAACTGTAACCAATGAGCTTTAAAAGCAATGCTAATCTTTCTGTGTGTCATCTTATTCCTACTGACAGGTGAGAACAGCAACCTGAAACGTTTCCTAACGTGTCCAATGTTGAGAACAACACAAAGTCAGACACTAAATGCCAACTGCAAGAATGAAGAAATAAAAGTCCCTAAGATTTTAGGAGAGACATGAGAATTAAAGGAGTAAAAAGGACCATCCCCATTTCGTAGATCTCTTTCAATTTTTTATGGGTTGTATTAAATCATCACCAGTATTCAAATATTACAGTTAACAGATTTCTCTGTTCTTCTGCCATATCCAATTACTAAACAAAAAACTACTGCTATAAAATGCAGTCTGTGCTGAAGACTACCACATCCGTATGGCATCAAAAGAAATTTCCCTTCCCTCTCTGACAGCTGCTGCTAAGTTAAATCTGTGCTCCTGTGGATCCTGAGATATATACCATAATATCAAAGTCAACATTTTTCCTTATGAAGTCAGCAGCTGGAAAATCAATTTATCAATCAACTATTAAGCCCCTATTACTTTACATATGTATTTTCAGTAGATATTTAAGAGGTGAGGCAAAAAAAAAAATTCCCCTGGACAGTTTATACTTCAAAGTGCATTTCACATTATAAGGAATACATAATCTGCTTACAGTTTTTAGAGTCAGAAACCTTCAAATCACTTCATGGAGATTTTTCACTCTCCTTTACTCACTTTTTAGGCCATCACAAGTATGATGACATGAAAGCTACCAAGCACTGCTGTCCTGAGCCAGCTGAATTCCCAATCACCTGCAATGCCAGCAATTAATTCCAGTGACATGAACTAAAGTGATTTTAATTGTCACATTGAAAGTGAATACAGGAGTAAATGCCTGTGAAGCACATAGAACACGCTGCTGGAGACTTCAATCAATGTTAATATGTTCTGTTAGAATCACAGAGGGAGAGTAATAAAGACAGTGCAGCACACAAAAGGTGCAGAGGACTAAATTAAAAGCACAAACTTGAGCTCAAGACAAATCTGATCAAGGTTACAAACACTGCTTGAAACCTGGAGACCAACAAGTAAGAAGTATGAGAGATGTGACAAACATGAGAAAGGAAAACACCATTTTAGGTGTAAGATGTAACTGCTGTATATCTTATTCTAATATACTTCATCATCTTGTTTCATGAAATTCATGGTGATTTAATGCATTCTCAACAGGGTCCCATTCTGCCTATCTGCTGATTTGCACTACACTTTTTATTACAAATATGAAACCTGTAAAAATTGTGTCCATCCCAATATTATCCAAATGGCTATTCCCTTCACTGTTCTGAGGAACTGCTAAGGAGAAATGTCCAAAGCAATATCACAGATATTTCTAATACATCTGAGAGAGATATATTAGAAAGAACCTTTCTAATACATCTGACACTTTGGTAGTTCAACATGATAATGAACAATAATTACCTCGCAAGCAAATCTCACACTCCTCCCATCTCTCTGGGTGACAGAACAATACTCTCCTGTCAGCAGTGGTTTCTGTCCAAGAACCCCATCCACATTATTTCCCAGATTTCACCTGAGGACATTTTCATGGAGATTAAATTATTTATTTCTTTTTAAAGTGGAATCTTCAGGGACCAGGATCTGTCAACACTATGTGCAACTGCAGAGTAACATTAAGTCTGGAAGGCTTAATGCAATCACAATACATCCTTCAGTAAAAAAGTCAGTCTGGAAAACTCAGATGAATTAATGTTGAGGAGGCAGCTAGAAGGTTTAACTGTAAGGAATTCATAGCACTACCTGTGTATTGTTTTAACACAGAAGGTCAGTGTTTCACGGTTTTTAGATTATAGTCAAAAACTCTCCCAGAAAAAAAAATTCTTCAATTATGAACTGAAAGTCCTCAAAAAAACTCCTGTTATTTGGAGATCACTCACCCACATTAATGTATGCAAAGAATCAGACTGTAGCTTCCATTTACGTCACAGCCAGTAGTAGAGTCAATATTCGAAATAAACAAAAAAAAATTAAAAACTCCCTGAATTTTGCCATCATCATTCATCAGATCACTGCTCATACTCTGAGAAGTGCTGTAGGCAGGTGGTTACTCCTCAAATGCTTTAACCACAATGAAAGGGCCCTGGATTGGCTCAGGTGGTCAGAGTGTGGTGCTAACACTGCCAAGGTTGTGGGTTCAATCCCCATATGGGCCATCTGCTGAAGAGCTGGGCTTGATGATCCTTCTGGGCCCCTTCCAGCTCAGACTATTCTGTGATTCTGTGGGAATAATTGGTTCTTGACAAACTGGCAAAGTGGTGATGTCCCACACAGATGGCAAGGGAATTCTCATAAAAAAATAGAAATAAAACTAAAAACACAGTGGCACAGGTACTCAACTGCATCCATATATTTCACCCAGTTATTACCCACCAGAGAGGGAAAATAAGCTAAGTGACATGAGCACTTACTGCATTCCCAGTCAGCAGTCCCTCTGCTCTGTGATTAATAACTCAGGTATTTATCATGGTTATCCCTTTGTTCTGCCCATCCTTACATTACCAAGTTCATAAAATAGGTCCTAGAATACTGGCTGGGAGCATTTTTATTTTGCTTACGAGTCCCTTGCAGAAGCAGCCCTGCCCTGCTGCAGCCTGACCCTGGCAGGAAGCCCCAGGACTGATGAAAGGGTAGCACAGAGCAGCAGGTCCTGCTCCTTAGGCCAATGTCATGGGGGTCCCACCTGGGTTTAATGGAAAAACCCAGGTGTGACTTCTGCCATATGTCATTTCTGACTGACTTCAATGAATTTTCAAAAAGGACCAAATCTAGACTTAGTCTGTAGATGCAGCTTAAGACTCCAGTACTAAGATAGAAAAGATTACAAACAACCCTCCTGCCCCACCTGTCAAAATGACACCACAAGCTTGAGGAGATTTTATGGCAGATCAAACCCACAGATCTTCAGTTTATACCCAGCTTGCACAACTGATGTGCACTGAAATATGTATTCCTCAAAATCTCTCTAAAAACAGCCAATCTCAAATCCTAAGGAGGGGAGAGAGCAGCAAGAAGGGGGCAGTTTATAGGCAGAACAGCACAGCCATGCTGCATGGATTAAATTCAAGTTTATGGCATTCCCTGAATTATGCGAAGAAGCTGGAAAAAGAAGTGACCTGCAGCACCACCCACTCAAACATCCTCTCCTTGCCTCGGGGGTTTCCATCAGGCTGCACAGCCTACAACATATTCTAAATAAATACTAGGACACTTTGATGAAAGGAAAATAAATCTCTCTGGAACTTGGTAAAGTTGGAGGCATGGCTACTCACAAGATTTCACATTGGACAAGGTCTTACAAAATAAGTCACAGATAATAACAAGGGGAAAGAAATAGATGACCTTAAAGATTAGCTTTACATTTTTTTACTTTCAGTAATTCATCCACTTCTCTTACTACCTCTTTAGTTAAATATAATTTTTTCAGTGCTCTGAAAGTGTTTAACAAAGTTTTTGCATCATCATCATCATTATTATTATTATTATAAACACAGGAAAGAAGGAAGGCAAATGACAGGGTAGTCAAGACAGATTACTTGTGTAGATAGACTTGAAATTTAGCAAAAATAAACTTAATAAATTACAAACAGCTCAGAAATAAGCAGAACCAAGAAGCTGGGAAGCTTTGCCCTGCTATTGGAAATCTCTGTGGGCAGGGGTCCAGTTTGGGGACTGCTGGTGGGGCTGTCACAGGTGGCTGCACAGGGGTCACTTCAGCACAGGCCTTGGCCACAAGAGAAGTGCACAACAACAAGGGACACCTTCCTCAAGCCCTACTCCTCTGCTTCTGCCATGAGGGACCAGGGCAGGAGCAGCAAAAGCAATGATTCACTTACACCAGGCACACAAAGCACATCACGTGCTGCTGCATAAGGCAGGGATGTGAGTAGAGATGAGAATGCAGATATTTCAGACTACCACCCACCTGGATTGTTTTAGAAGCAGCAGCTCAGAGGCTGAAAAAAAAATACAATACAATACAATTTGTGCCTCATACTTTAAAGGAGAAAAGCTAGAAAAGTACACACAGAGAAAAAATGCAATAAATTAATTATTACAAGTTAAATTACATTAATTACATTAATTTCTATTATGCTCGTCATCTTAATTTTTTTATTATTATCATTTGGGGGGATGCGTGGTGTGATTGGGAGTCTTTTGTTTGTTTCTTCTTCTTCCTTGAAAATTCTTCTCTTTCCATATCCCTACTGAAAAAAAAAAGAAATGCTACTACTTTTTACCAATATGGAAAATGCTCTTTTTTTCAAAGACTTGCTGTGTTGTGTTTACAGTTGGATGTGATGATCTTAACTGTTTTTCTGATTTTTTTTTTACTGAATTATGACCAGAGGAGCCTTAAACAACATTTTTTCTCTTAAAACATGAACCCTCTTTTGCATTAAAAAAAAAGTCAAGATTTACTTAATGTAAATCAATACACAGATATTAGTAGTACTAATGTTTTTCTCCTGCAATATATTCAATTATTCTTTCTTAATACCCAATGCACCTTTGCCTCCCCAAGTGGATTTATTTAAACACACATGATCACTTCAACTCCTCCATCATCTGAGAGAACACATTCTTAGATAACCCTGATACCTATGACTATGAATGATTCAGAGTTCCCTTTTTCTTTCTGAAAAACATTAATCACCCTCATTTCAGAGGGGCGGGGCGAGAAGTTTTCTTTAAACTTCAAGAAATACTACACTGAAAAAAATTATCTCTTGTTCTTATCATTAAATAAACAAAATTTATATTTTCATAACATTTCTACACCCAAATAGCTTTATTCACTACCATGCCAAGAGACTGCTTAGATTGCTCACATTTTTAAGTATTTTTGGGGTGGAACCAACTCAAGCCCCTCCTGCATGCTCCTGCACATCACGTATTGCAGAGCGTGCCGCAAGAACCGCCAGAGAAGCACACGGTGCCTGCAGGACACATTGCTGGTCCTCAGGATGTTTCCTTTCCTGCAGAAGGCTGCAGAGGGCAGCCCCTGTGAATCTCTGGGCTCAGGAACATTTGCTGCTCTAGGGTGGCACCTCTGCACCCCTCTGGGGAAGGCACAGAGAAGGGAGCACCCGGCCAAGAGCCAGCAGGGAGATGGGTGGATGGATGGGTGGGTGGATGGATGGATGGATGGATGGATGGATGGATGGATGGATGGATGGATGGATGGATGGATGGATGGATGGATGGATGGATGGATGGATGGATGGGTGGATGGGTGGGTGGGTGGGTGGGTGGGTGGATGGGTGGGTGGATGGATGGATGGATGGATGGATGGATGGATGGATGGATGGATGGATGGATGGATGGATGGATGGATGGATGGATGGATGGATGGATGGATGGATGGATGGATGGATGGATGGATGGATGGATGGGTGGGTGGGTGGGTGGATGGGTGGATGGGTGGATGGAGAAAGCTGAAGGCCATGGCTTGGTACTGAGGGATGACAGGTGAGGACACAGAAGGCTGGAGACATGGAGTTAGGTTTCTAGAAGATTCAGCAGAAACACTTTTAATTTTGACCCTTTAGTAATTTAGGGCACACTCTTTAAGACTTTCTCATCATTAAAAATGGCCCTGCTCCCTTTCAGCAATTTAGGCTGTTAATGAGTGTGAAGCAAGATGATTCAAAAGATATTACATATGTAATATCTGCACCAACAGGCAAAGTGGGAACACTGACATAGTTGCTTTCAATATTTTATTTGTCTTACACATAACAAAGTTCATATTTTTCCACAAAATAGGTAATGCAGAGTTGTCTTAAACTGGGGACCTTTTAGTGTAATTTTAGACACATATACAGATTAAAGTTATCTTCTCAGAAAATAAGGCCACGTAAAAGTCCTCTGGTGAATGAAATAAAGTGCATCAGTTTAAATGCAAATTTTTGATCTAATCACCTCCACCTAACCTTATACATGTGCTACTATTAAAAGGAAAACCTAGCTGAAAACCAAAATTCAGCCCAGAGAAACTGTATCAGCAGAAACACAATTCTGGAGAACAAAAATTTACAGATAAAGTCAATGACCTTTCTAGAATGTATCAAGAAACCAACATAAAGAAAGCAGCAATAGATTTTCTATTATTCTTGGTAGTTTAAGTCTTCAAATCAATTCTTCTCTTAGTCTGGTATTTCTCCTCCAAAACACTACACAAAGAAAATTAACCATTATAAATAATAGACTAATTAATTTACTTAAAAAAAAAACAAGTCCCTGTAGATTATCTGGCAGATAAGTATCAAGAGAAATACGTTATTTAAGACAATTAGTGAAAGGTTCAAAAGTTCATTCCTGCTTTGAAACAGCATTTAGTGCTCTCCAAACCATTTCCATCAAAACTGGATGGTTTATAAATCCATTTCTTAGTGATTTCCCATAAGGACACTAACACTGCACTGTTGTGTTGTTGGGTCCCCAGGACCAGGTGAGAGATGAGAATTTGACTCCAAGTTCTCAGAAGGCTTATATTATATTATATTATATTATATTATATTATATTATATTATATTATATTATATTATATATTATGAGAAATTATATACTAAAACTATACTAAGAAAGAGAAAGGATACATCAGAAGGCTAGACAAGAATTATAATAAAAACTCATGACTGACCAGAATCCTGATACAGCTGGACTGGGATTGGTCATTAATTAACAATAATTCACATTGATCCATTCAAAGATGCACCTATTGGTAAGCAACCTCCAGACCACATTCCAAGCAATCAGATAATTATTGTTTGCATTTCTTTTCTGAGGCTTCTCAGCTTTCAGGAGAAAAATCCTAGCCAAAGGATTTTACAGAAAATATCATGGCGACGCCTTAGCTTGGAAGGGGCTAAACTGAGCATGTTCCACCTCCACCATGGCCCATCTGTGTATTGGGAGGAGGAAAAACACACCCCAAGCACCTCCCAGCTCCTGTCTGTCACAGTCTTGTGCCCCTAATGGAAACCATGGTGTTTGAAGAACCTTGAGGGTTCTCAGACCAAGAGTGGCCCCTGGCACCCATCTGCTGCCCCTCCCCTCTGCTGTCCAGGACATCATAGCTAGAATGAGAAACCATGCTACTCTGATCCTTCATTTCCACAGGATCCAGAAAGAGTTAGGTTAGGAAAATGGGATAGTAAACAGAAAATATGGCTAAAAAATAACCTGACCATGCTACAGGCTGGATGCTGTTTTAGCCAATCCTTTCTGTGCCTGAATGAGCAACCTTTCCCCAGCAATGGATTCCAGCACCTACTAGTTTCAATAATGGTAGTGAAAAAGGATACCATTCTGTTAGAGCAGGAGACCAGATAGAGGTCCAGGTTTTCAGATAGGAATATTCATACATGCACACCTATCATTGCATAGGGTTGCATTCAATAGTCTATTAGAAAGTGCAACAGCAGAATCAAGGGTATGATGATAACTCTGATTTTAAGAGTTCCATGATCACATGAGGTGAAAAGTGTAGAAGAGCTTTATCAAAAAGCTCTGATGCTATATAAAAAAAACAGAGACATTCAAGGATATTTAATACTTCAGAGGTCTGACCATAAACTTCCACTTGAAAGTGAATGCTTTGAGAGTAATCACTCAGTACACGTCCACTGGGTATCTTCCCAAGTTCCTTGGAAAATTCTGGCCAAGTGTGCTTATGGATCAGGAACTTTTGATTGAGCACAATATTTCGGCACCTTAAAGAGGCACTTCACTGCTGAGTGGAATCTACAACAGCATCTAGACTCTACTGCTCATTGATTTCTTTGTCTGCCTCTGCATAGCTTTAAAGTCTCTGTGGTATTGTTTTCCTTTTGATGCCCATGGATGTAAAATCAGGATCTTTAGAGATGATCCATCTGGACTAAAGTAACAATTTTGTATTTTATAAATTATATGTATCAAAGTAGGTTGAACATACATAGATATACCATTATGCTTCTTCTCATATTTAGCACTGGTTATTCAAGAAATACACAAGTCACATGAATAAAAGAACAAGCAGAAATAACCCTTTGCTGAAGAGCTTACAAGCATGAATTCTGCATAGAAAACAGCACACAGAATTTTCAGTGTAAGCCAATCTCACCGTGATGACATTAACATACAAAGTTGCACTCAGACATGACACTGTAGGGGAGTAAAAACATAACAATAAACCTTTGTATGACTTTTGGGGAGAAGAGGCAAGAATGAGAGCATTTGTCAAGGCAGGAATGAGAGCATTTGTCAACCACCCCTCTCGATGGCACACAATGGGAGCAAGTTGCTCCCATGTCTGACCTTCCCACGGTTTGGTCCACAAAGCACAGAACACTTGGAAAAAGTGAACTTGACTCAACTGGACAAACTTGGATAGAGCATCTTCAAATGCTCTCTGTTCTGATTAGGTGTGTGCAGTGTAGCCTAGAGCCCTTGGCATGGTGTCCCATGGCACAGACAGAAGGGATCTCAGCCCCCAGGGTCTCAACAGATCTGCTCCTGCTGAGCTGCCCTTTGTGCTCAGGTAGGCACTGCCTAGCATCCCCTGTCATGGCAAGGGAAGAAGATAGTCTGCACATTTTAATGGGAAATCTATTGTTAAAATCCCTTAAGCCTTATAAGCAATCTGTAAGAAGCTTTTAGAAAGAAAAATAATTGTTTTCTCCATACCTTCCCAAAGAAAGTGTTGGCTTCAGCAGTCCATTAACAGAAGTGACTGCAGGTGCCTTTCCTGCTAAAATTAAAAAGCTTTATGCTTACTCCTAATTCTATTATTTTTCATCGTAAACATTATCTCTCTAATCCTGAATTGTTCTATCTCTCAGTATCCTAATAGCAGCACACATTTTCTCTGCTACACATTTTTTCCTCAAGGTCCAGGATTTTCTTATCTGGTGATTAAAACTGTTTAACCAATTTAACTACTTTTCATAGTAGCAGCACATCAATAAATGGGAGAATATTGTTTTTTGGGCTCCTACTGAGAAGATAAAACCCAGCAGTCTCCCAGTACAATAAAGATAAAACGCACAGTATCACTCAGGCCAGAATGCCGCAGAAGAAATTTGTATTTTGTACCTTTCACAAACTCTGAGCAGGTACTGCCCAGGGTCGCACACCCAGGAGCGGTCGCTGTTAGCAAGGGCACAGCTGGAAAGCCACACATCATCAGGAGGCAGTGACTGCTAGGAAGTCTGCAGTCAGTGTGGAAAACCTTGAGCATCAAGGACTTCCTGCAATCTGCCCGACAGATTATGGCCATGGTCATCCAGATTACAGGCAAATGTGATCAGGGAAGTCACAAAGAGGATTAGTACTTTAACCATAGTGGCAAAATGAATGGAGGTCTAAATATAGGCAGGGAAGAAAAAAAATCTACTTAGTTATACAACCCATAGAATCATTTATGAGAAAGAGTGAAGGGCAGAAAAGCAAAGGTCCAGGAAGTTGTTGGGTGGGTAATGTCTATATTCAGCTCCCTTGAGAAGCTCAGGCAATTGTAATAGCAGCCAGGCATTTCAGAAACAGCCATCTGAATCCAAGGAAGACTATAAACTTACAGTGAATTTACAGCAGACTCCTGGACTAAGATGATTTCTTTTAACCATGTCTATGGAACTCTACTCAGTCAGTTATTTTGAGAGACAGCTGTAAATACATCGCTAAGAGGAACACTGCCATAAATCCTGCCTGGTGCTGTAAACCCGGGCATCCACTACCCAACTCTCTGCCAGGTAAATATCAGTCATATCCTACACTTAGAAACAGCAGAAAGATGTGAGAGAAGCTTTTTCTGCCAGAACTCGTTCATTAGGAGGTCCACAATTTCAATCAATGAAGCAGCCTCACTTACGGTGAGGTACAAACTGGTATTTCCTAGAGGCTACCTTCCTCCACTGTAACCCAGAACTAAGGCTGGCAAAATAAACTCCAGGGTGACCAAAAGGGAAGAAGATGGATGTGAGACTCACCAAGACAACAGGAAAATCTAAACTCAAAACCAGAAGAAAAACCTATTTTTTCTGTATTTTCTGTAATTTAACAAGAAGTTACAGGGGTTGAAGCCTCAAAGAAAAGTATTTATTACATACATACATCTTTAATAATATATATATATATATATAAATACAATCCTTTTATTTTCTTTATTTCATAGACAGCTCTCAAAACATGGAATGGGTTGGGCTTTTTCTTTTCAAACTTAAATTTACTACCTTTCAGTTGCTATTGGCCATTATATTGAGAACTTCAGAAATCAATACATTTTACCTAATATATCAGAAAGAATGAAAACATTCCATTCAAACAGAAAGAGGATTAAATAAAATAAAGCCTGCCTAATTAATAATAAATTTGTTTCAGGGTTTTATATTTTTTTAATGTGGAAATCAAAGCTGCATAACGGAAATAATTTTCAAACACGCAAAATAATAATGAAAACAGCAAGCGGAGAAAATAAGAAATAATTTACTTAATATTGTTGTTTATCAAGCTAATAACACTTATCTCTCTGGGGCACAATGAATACAAGTTAATATTTATATAACTCACAGAAGCTGAAAGGTGCTATTTGAAGTAACAGGTATTAAAATATAGGTGTAGCTAATTCTTATTTTAATTTTCCATTTACATGGTAATTCTTTTTTTATCACTGTTGCATCCAAATACTCTCACAAAAAGCTGAATTTGAAGCAAAAGGAAAATCCTTTTGTTCAAAAAATGACTGTTGGCTATGCTCAGTTTCAATTGCCATACTGCTAAACTGACCTATTCCACAAGAAGATGCCAAATAAGAAGCCAAGACATTTCTTTCCTGCTTGTTTCCATAGACTACAGCCATGCCTTGCAGGTATTCACTCTTCACACTTTGGGTTTTCATTTTTTCTTCTGCATGTACATAAACTCCTGTGGAAGGGCTTGTGCCCTGAGGAGCTAAGAAAAATGGCAGCCTTTTCAAAATAATCTGTAGCAAACTTTGTGGGGGGGAGGGCATGAGGGAAGCCAGCAATTCCAGCTGCAGGGAATGTTTGTCCCAAAAAGCACATGCTCCTTCTGCTTTCTGAGACAGACCAGGGAAGTCTGCAGAAGTCCCTGTCTTCCAAAAACACACGTTTATCAAGTCTCACACAGAAGCTCTTCTGTTAGTACGTCAGACACGCAGATACATTTGGACAATGACTGAGTTGGCAATATTTATTATCTTTGCATCTTATTTGTCATTTTTCAAACTACACCATCTACACGTGCTACTCCAGTGTCAATGTTCTCCTGGTTCTGCTCCCCAGGCTCCCCTGGAAACCAAGGTCTTAAGAATAATCATTTAACTAATTCCTCCTCCCACCAACAGTGCCTCCCTAGCTTTACACACCAGCACACTATGGGAGAATTTACCTCCTAAGAAGAGTTTCTAGACCAAAATATAACAAGCAAACAAATAAAACCCAAGATCTGTTCCTTAACTAGTCCTCCCAAACAGCTTGTCTCTCATCCCAGGCTCCCACCACAATCTGCTGGAAATCCTCAGCTCAAGACATGATGATAGTTTTGATATGAGCTGCCTTTGGAAAACATTTTTACACATCAATTCATTCTCTGTCCATCTGCTTACCTTTCTTTTCTCTTTCCATCAGTGTTTGTTTCGTAATGCTGTTGAGATGACAGCAAAAGCTCAAAGGTCATATCACTTTCCAGCTTTCCATCCTTCCTTTAAGAGAAACCACATCTGCTAGTTCTGGGTGGTATTTCCAGCACCACACTAACTCTGGTTGTGCCATGTGGAATAGCTCCCATTGTCCAGCTCACTCAGGGCACTGGAACTCGGACAGGGTCTCCTGCCACTGCTGCAGAGCTGGCAGGCACCACCTGCCCCTGCCCACCCTGCCACAGCCCGCAGAGGGAGGCTGCTCCGTCCTCTGGGCTTTGACTCCTGCAGAAACCACCCCAAAAACATCACCTGCCTTTCCTGACTTGCAAAGGCATGACAATAATAAACACCTAAGACCACCAAAGGAAATTGGGCAGGTTCTGTGAAAGCAGGGCTGGCACAGACATCTGTGTCACCCATGATAAATCAGACAGAAGTATTCAGAAGCAAGTAGTGACTCACATTATTCACCCAAACCAAATAAAATGAAAACTTGCCAAGGAACAGGATAACCTTTAGTTTAAGGACACAACCATAAATCACAAAATGAAGATTTCTTTTTAGAAAAGTATTTCGAAATTTTCTGGCTCACCTTAAGCCTTTTGTATGACAATCACTTGAGGATTGAGAGGAGAGGGTAGAGGATGCATTCCTCCTTATTCTTATAAATACAACCTTCTAATTTTTTGAAAGATTTTGGAGTTACCAAGATAGTGAGATATGTTTCATTATTAAAACTGATTCGGCTCACTTGAGTGCCAAGGGGAATTTAAACTCCTGCCTTGCAAAATAAACCATCAAACACAGAAGTTACTTTTCTTGTGTTTACAACAGAGAAATACCAAGGCTTTCAAAAAAATAGACTGTCTACCTATTTTACTTTTCATTATAGTTTCTAAAATTAAATTTTACAGTCTGAACATAGCAGTCCAGAACTGGGCAAAGGCCGGATATTAAATCTGCCAGGTCAGCCCAGGACTAACAGTAGCTCAGTAGCTCCATTCAGAAAGCAAGGATTAGAATATATATCACCACAGGAGAAATCTGAAGAAACTAGAAATCAAGATATTCCCATGGTGCTAGTTTGGGAATATGCGTATGGGTACAGGAAAAATTGCCCACAACCCAGCTAAATTTAATTTTTTTTCCCTTTTCTCAGTAAGTCAATTGACATAATCACAGCACATAATCAACAGGATGTGGATTAAAAACAAAACAAAACAAATGAACAACCAACCAACCACAAACAAAACAAAAGAAAAAAACACCAAAACCAAAAATAAGCAACAAAAAAGTGATTTTGTTTCTGTACAAACTAAGGTCTCCACACAGGCTGAGTAAGCAGCAAAGTAGGTGGATGCCTAACAATGGCAGGTGGGATTTTTATTCTTTTGTTCCCAACACAAGTTAGTGTGGTTAGCTTTCTGCAGCAACAAGCCTGCAGAAATCACAGCAGCCTAGGAGAACTCTTGGGTCAAACAGACATTGTTTGCATCCAGAGTAAAATAACTCAAAGTACAATCAAAACTACAAAGAAATCTGCAGAAAGTACAAATATGTCCTGCAGTTTAAAAAATGCCTTTTACCACAGAACCAGAATGGATCAAAGAGAGGATGTGTTATTCCCTCTCCTCTCTCTTTGAGGATATAATAAAAGAGTCAAGTACAAAAAACCCATTGGGAAACTCTGCACATTCAAAATTATTCTACTTCAAGTCACAATGTGTACTACTGAGGTGCTTAGCTTGATAAAGGTGAAATCTTGTCTCTAAAACTCTGCCTGTTCTTCAGACCCAATCTTATTTTAAAGTAATTGACTGAAACTTAATCTCTGGATTCAGTCATGTAGAAAATAAGTTTGGACTACTAAAATTAGCAGCAAGTCTTCCCAGAGCTAAATGTTTTAAAATATTTTAACAAAAGTTTTTGATATTTCATATCAGTATCATTTCCAATGCTACTTTCTAACAAAAATTAAAATACATTCTTATCCACTGCAGAATAAGTAAAAGGCCCACATATTCAGATTACTTGTGCCAGAAAAAAGACAGAATAATATGTAGCTTTACCTTTCCTTTAGCCATAATACAACAAATGATATTCAAACCAAAATGATATTCAATGGGTAGATGATTGTATCTGAAGGGGCTCATATGACACCAGGAAAAAAAACAAATAGTGTTATTTAATAGTAATTTCTTTTTCTTCTTACATAATAAAATAAAAATAATTAGAAGTTCTTGTACCTCAGGGCTTTTTTTTTTCCCCTTAGGAAAGTTATTACCTTCAGCTGTTTATGAGATATGTTCATGAGTTATGAGATCAGCCTAAAGATAATGTAAAACAACAATGTAAATCAAAAATTCAAGGCATTATAATTGAGTTTGTAAGCTTATCACTCATCCTTGCTATCAGGAAAAATAAGTCAAAAAATGACATTGTGGTTTAGTCCAGAAGGACAGCACTTTTCCAGCCTGAACAAGCTAATGAACATTTCCTCTCCCCAAAAAACAGCCCAAAACCACCAAAACAAAACCAGTCAAACAAAACTCCAATCCTCCCAAAATATTTTTACCTATCTGATAATTTAAAAGGTAAATCTAAATGTCACAATGAAAGTATTATAATAACCAAAGCAGGAGAAGTGCTGGAGCTCTGGAAGGCGTTGCTTGGGTGAAAGAGCAGGAGCAGAAGGAGCCTGAGCTCGCTGCTTCCCAGACACGCAGCTGGAGCCTGGCTCTGTGAGACAGACACTGCCCAGCACCCGTGAGAGCAGGGCCCGCAATCACATTTCCGAAAGCCATGGGAAATCGAGCCTAAGCAAAAATTACAGCACTAAATCAATTACTTTTCAAGCAACTCCGCATCTTTGCAGAAGACCAGAACACAGCTTTAAGTCAAAAGACTGAAACAAATCAGGTTATTCGGCATAAACCACTGACCTGGAGAAAACCGATTATTTATGCTCTATTATACTCTCCGTGGTATTAAAATTTCTTGCATTATTATTTGTAACACCTGCACCCCCCACGGCAGGAGCTGCTCGCAGTCTTCAGCATCCCCGACAGGTGGCGTCTGGAATCCCACGGCACAATTCCATCGAAAACTTGGGACTAATCAAAAGCTTCTTATGCAAAGAAATTGATTTTAATTCTTTTTACTGCTTGCGTGCTGAAATTGTTCTGGCCAAACTGTCTAAACACACAGGGCAGATGGAAAAAATGGACACAGAGCAGAAATGTACCTCTTAGAGAGCCTCAAAGAGATACAAGTGCATGAATCCATTACAGAAAAACAAATACACAGAATAATTATAGATTTAAAAAGGGAATTAGAGCTACCAGGAAAGCAATAAGTAGCCAAAAACTGATTAAAGATATTTGAAAAGCCAGTTTCAGACTGAAAAAAAAAATCAGGTAGTAATTTTAATTTGCAATTTCAGACAGTCTCTTTTTTATTCCTGTACTAAATTCAAATACATAATTTAAAAAAAATCATATAAACAAAGGAACTCAAAAAAACCATCTGTTTTTTTTAAAACACGTCCACCTTTTGTTTTTCCTCTGGTAAACTAATAAACTTTTTTTTTTTTGAGCCTGTGCCAATGGAGTGTAGTAAACAAAGGTAACAATATCTATAAGCCTAATTTCATTTCACATTAAATTTTTATTGTGGTTCGGTTTATTACACAATTCTGCAAGCAAGACCTGCTGTGAATGAATGAAAAGAAAAAAGAGAAAGAAGAAAACAGTTCCACGACCCGATGTACGCAGAGTCCTGTGGACACGCTACCTGTCACACCAGCGCTCTCCAGGGAGAGGTAACTCAGCGCTATCTCTGCAGCACAGAAAGCAAAGCACACGTGTCCAGCAGCTTCCCCAAAGGCACACAACAAAGCAGGGAAAGACCACACTAGAAACCACTGTATTCAACTTCCCAGCATTATACACAAGCATGGAGATTACAGCTTCTCTTCTCTGCATTTTCCCCTAAAGCTTGTTAGAAACTCTGTATGCAATTTTTTCTTACTCTGAGTATAATTTTTGAAAACTATACTATGAAGACTGAAGCCAGTTATTACCCTTCAGAATTACAGAACCTCATGGATTTCAGTAACTGTAGATGTTTGAAAGCTTCAAGTTTGTTCATCTACATATAGTTTTAAAAGAGTAGGAAAACCAAAACTGGTTACAACCATTTAGGAGAGCAAGATCATCAAAAAAAACAATTTAATTCCAGCTTCAGTGAGAGCAATACAAATGCTATGCTTTTTACTTTGCTGGGAGAGGTGATGAACAACAGAGGAATGATTCCTCAGGCCAGCAGGTTTCAGAAGCATGCACAGATCATGCATTTCCAGTCTCCCACTGTACTCAACTACCTTTGATTTCTAAATTATTTGGGAATTGGTACCACAAAACATACTGTGGGAATGGTAAAGCAAAACAGAAGAAGGAGCCAGCCTAGGAGACAGCCAGCCAGGGTTGATCACATCTTCACAGTTCATGACCATCCCAGAGAAGCCTATTATCAATTCCTTCTGGAGGAATTTCTAGAACCAGCAACATGAAATGTCTCAATACAGTGCTTCAAAACTCTTTATGTGTTTTGAACAGCAACTGTGAAGAGGAAGAAACCACAGTCAAGCTATTTGGAGTGCACTGCTCTACCAGCACCTTGCTGTGCCCATTCAGGAGAGACTTGAAATTTCTCAATCAGCATTTAAATCAAGTAATCTCTGCATGTTTTGATAAAATATATGTAATTTTCATTCAGAATAGGACATTATGAAGAGCACAACAAATTTTCCTAGTATGGAGTTCAGCTAGTGACAAGCTAAGTTCTTTTGCTTATATCAAAAAACAAATATAGAATAAAATAACCCATTTAATAGAAATTAGTGCGTACCAGAAAAAAAAAATCTGGTATTTCCTCAAATACCATAGCCAAAACTCAAGCAATACAATCCAAGAGGAAAGAAAAATTAAAACCTTCTCTGTATATAAGCAAAATTCATGTTTTTTTCACTCAATCTTTATTTCCAAAGAGTACACTTCATTGAGCTACCCTTCTAACATTATCATGTGTAAATAAAAAAGGGAGCAGCACAGAACAGTAAATATGATCTCATCATAACACGGTCACACTTTTGGAGCATAAGCCTGGGTGCAAAACATTTCATTGTGTGGCTTTAAGGAAAAACAGGCACCAAAGCACCTCAGGATTCCCAGCTGGATTCTGGGAGAGGGGCTCATGTGTCCCATGCATGGAGGACCAGGATGGGTGGTTCTAGGCTGTTTCATAAAGAAAGGCAAGGAAGAAGAGGAGTTGTTGCATCCTGTGCTAAGGAGAACCTTCAGTGTACAAAGGTCAACTATGGCAATTATGGGAGCCTTTACCAAACACCTCTGGCTCAAGATCAGAGGGGTCATCTCCAAGGAAAACCTCAATATTGCAGATTGCTCAGAACTCCATTGGGAGGGACTCCGTGGGATCTTTCATGGAGGCTAAAGGAGCTGGTGAGTGCTGGGAGTTTTTCAAGAATTCTCCTGTGGAAGCACTAAAACAGCTCAACCCCTTTAAATGTAAGAGAAGTAAGCGGAGCACCCCCTTGGCTTCAGTGTGAGCTTCAGTCTGCTCAAAACCAAAGGAGAATTGTTCCAGACATGGCAAAGCAGACAGATATCCACTGGGAACTACAAAGATGTCCACCAGTGCATGCAGAGATCTAGGCAATTAGAGGCCCATCAGTCTTCTTTCAGTCCCTAGGAAAGTTATGGAACAAATCCCTCTTGGGGGCTATCACCAGTCAGATGAAACACATGATTGGAAAAGACAACACGGATTCACCAAGGGCAAACTGTGCTTGACAAACCTGATCACCTCATGCAACAAAGCAACCTGCTCAGTGGATGTGGGATAAGACATGGACATTGACTACCTAGACTTCCTCAAAACTTTTGATGCTGTTTTCCACAGTCTCTTCCTACAAAAGCTGATGTGTTATGGCTTGGACAAGTTCTCCACGTGGTGGGTGGGAAACTGACTCACTGGTCACACCCAGAGGGTGGTGACAAACAGCTCCTTTTCCAACTGGTAACCTGTCACATCTGGATGATGACCCCTCTTGTCTAAACTGTATTTTACTATGAAAATGTGGACCAGATCATCCTTAAGATCCCTTCCGACCTGCTATTCTATAACCAAGGCCACCTCTGTAGATGACCCCAGATTCTGAGCAGGTGCCTGACAGAGGATAGCAACAAAGAAATGATTCATTAGGCTTGGCATCATCTCTCAACAGCAACATAATGAAAAAAGACTGTGGGTTACTCAATATCAAAACTACATTCCCTACAAATCTCTTTGGGTTTTTTTGTGTATGTTCTTATTAGGGAGCAATCTTCCATTTATTGTAAATTATGAATTATATGATCCATTATATACCCCACAGTTGTCTTTGTCAATAAGACATTTTTGTTGTTAGCTGCTTATGGTGAATCCTATGTATTTGACACAGGCAGTGAGAATCAAGCAAATTCACATCAAGTTTTGTATAAGAAATCCCTCAAACTCTAATTTTTTTTGACAGTCATAACACCATCAAAATTTTAAACACATTTATTTATGCAAATAAAGTGTATGCTGTTAATCATAAAAATACTTCTTAATAGAATATTAAAATAAGGCATTAATTGAGCAAAATATTTCTAAATTCCTCAAAGAAAATTTTACTAAATTGTATTCTCTGAGGACATTTCAAATGGAGTCAGATGGGAATTTTAAGTATTTAGAAGTAAGGTGTTTGCCATAATGAATACATTTTCCAGTCACTTCAACATTTCCAGCTTCGTTATGCCTCACTGCCTGCAAAGTCAGTCAGCTTCTAACCCTCAAACATCACTTATTAAGGCTAAAGATCTGTACACTATGAACAAGTTTTTTCTCACTTAATTGGTAAGATCCCATGTGCGTGTCTTTCCAACTCAACCAAAAACCACAGACTTCTACAGAGGAAAAAAAAGTTTAAAAGTGATTTTATTTTTTCCCCTTTCAGTTTCAAGCTGTCTTTAGAATTACATTCATTTTTTCCCAGGGCCTGATCCAAAGCTCAGTGAATTCAATGGAAAGACTGATCATCTTCAATATCATGGGAGCAGGCTCATAACACACCATATGCCAACTATGAAAGTATCCATCTGTCACTGATCCATATCTTGTTATTGTTATGTGCATTACAACAAGGGATTACTTTTCTAAGAGATGAAGCTTGTAAAGGAGTTGCTGGAGGAATTTTTGAACAACAGTCTGTGAACACGTAAGCACCCCAGAGAGCAGGCACACATCCCCCAGCCACCAGCTGTGTCTGACAGCATTTGGTGTTCACCTCCACAGCTGAGCAGAGAAAGAGCACTAAAATCTAAAAGGCTCAGGCCTTTGTTGGCTTTTGAGCTGCCAATAAGTTTATAACTGATGGATATTTCACTGCCAGCGAGATGCCAAGCAAAAATCTTTGTGACCTTTGTGCGCAGGGACAGAAGCTGCAGCAGAGCAGTGTGACTGCCATCAGCATCCCTTCAGTGGTACCGCTGTCAGTCAGCACTGGTGTCATAGGGGCATCAACACCCTATCACATTATATTGAACTATCTGCCCTTATTTTGCCTGAAAAGGCAGGAAACAGTATTTTCCCTAGCCACACAAGTGTGTTAGCACAAGTCATTTTTAAAAACATGCTGACGGAAGTATAAAGGCCCCCTGCAATTAAGGATCTTGCTTGTTTAATTAATTATCCTTTTCAACATTACCCTATACCTTGGCAAACACAGATAGCCCTCAAAAAAAGAGAGCAGAAGGCGGGCACTAATTCTTAGATCACCTCACCACCTCCTTTCTCTCCAAGATGAATCAGTTGCATTTGAAAACATGCTGAAAATTCTTTTTACTAACTCATTAACCTTTGCTCACTAACTGAAATAAGCAGAAGCAACTCTGCTCTGGAAGTGCTGGTCATGAGGAGTGGGCTCCTATATTTAGGTGCTCGCCCAAAACACCTAAATATAGGAGCCCACTCATCATGACCATCAAGGTAAGCCCCAAGAAATTACCCTGTGAGCATCTTGCCCCAAAAAACCCACTTCCTCTCACATCCTTCTCTCAGAATAGCTCCCACAGCCAGCCAGCACCAAACTAATCCCTAGAGCCTCCTCCTCCAGGTACCAGGAGCTGCTAGCCAGCAGCCTGTGTGCACATCTCCATTATTGTCCCCAGCACCTCCTAAAAACCAGCTGTGCCCCACTCCCACCCTCAGTCCTCCGCTCCCCACTGTGCCAGCCCTTCCTCCTCACTCCTTTCTCCCTGTCTTGCACTCCTGTATACTCCCTGTTGACACCCCAGTGGCACACCCCCACACATCTCCATTCACTGTTTATTCTTTTAGTCACTGTTTATTTAACTGCTTAATCCTACCTAACCTTTGCTAAATCCCAGTTTCTGCTGCATGAACACAACGCATGTGCAAAACTTAAACACCTTTCCTGGCACAGGCAGCCATCATACTCAGAAGAACAGTTAAGAAAGCAGGTCTGATTAAAGCAGCCCTCACAGTAACACAGCTTGCCTGGGGATGCAACTTGTCACCACCCTGAAACTGTTTTTTTGAGCTTGGTTCCAGCTATTTGAAACAGTGTTCTGTGTTTCACCTTTGGCAACCTGTCCAACTTACCTGAACCAATGGGCATAGATTAATATTTAGAGTTATGTCTTTTCCAAATCCAGCTAAATAAAATGGAAATGTTCTTATGATAAAATCTATTTCATACTGTAGCTCAACAGTCTTCTCAAATGCTATCCTACTTATCTAACACAAGAGATTAAGAAGTCAGAACAGTGACTTCAAGCTGTTAAAGGCTCACAAAATCTTGCTTTGTAATATACCAACACCAAATTTGTTTAGTGCTTGGGCAAAAAACAACAGTTTAGATCTAAGTTGTTAAAGACATCGGGATGTTTATCTCACTAGCATACAACCTTTTAACATGTAATAATTTAATACAGGCAAAAATATAGAAAAAATATACTTTTCATTTTTTTAAATATGGCAACTAACCAAACAAGACATCCTGGAACATTTTCACCAGTAATGCAGACAGAAAATCTACAGTATTACACACCTGTCCTGGTCATATTACAGATGGCAGGTCAGCAATGAAGATGGTACCTGAATGATTGAAGAGAAATTTATGCACTAAGCAGGTCTCAGCAATGCATGATGAAGAGAGGTGCTAACCTTACAGAGCAGAATAAAAAGTGAAAAGCCTGTTCGAGGATTTCACAATGCTGCCTCACTTAAAAAAAAACAAAAACAAAAAAACCCCAAACAAACAAAAAAGAGAAAAAAAAAAACTCCAAAGAGACACAGGATATTCTCAGTATATTTTCATACTGTGCTGCTCATCCACTTAAAAGAAACCACCTCCAGACAACTCTTTCCCTAAAGAACTGGAAACTACATGTGCTTTTTCCACTACATGTTATCCTGTGAGCCTCCTTCATCTACCAGATTAAGATTTAAACACTACAAACAACAGCTCACTCTTCCCCCTATTTCTCGAAACTCAAAAAAGATTTTTGTTGTTGTTATGAGGATACAAAATTTTGCTCTGCCAGGCTGACATCTGAGCTCCTTGGAATTACAGTGATTAATTCCATTAGTCATTACAAGAGTGGGGTTCTCCCTCTTTGGTTCTTAGGGGAACCACACAGCTTACAGGAAACCCAAACCAAGTTCAGAATGAATTTCTTGTCCCACAACTGAATTAATTCTTCCCTTGTTTTGTTGGTTTTAACAAGCAAACTGACCATGTGCCGCTCCTTTAGAATAAATATTACCACCCTTCCTCCTCCTGAAAACTTCTGCCTTCCTTCTTACAGGAACATTCACTTGAAAGGAGCGTTACCTTTCAGTGCAGAAAAGGGCAGTAGAGCTGTCAGTGCACATGTGGGATGTCCTTACTGGAGATTACTTCAAAAGGCTTAGGAAACTGAACACAAAGCTCAGGACTGCTTGAATTCTACAACCTGGATGGAGGTAAGGAGAACACCTCTCTTTAAAAACCCAAAAACTGAACAAGAACTGACAAAGGCAACTTGAAAGCCTTTATGTTGCAGACATCTTTTCATTAAAAATCCTTTCTTAGGATTTTTCTTCCTGAGAAGCTGAGAGGCTTCAGGAACAAACTGTAAACAATGGTTATCTGCTGCTGTGGAATGCAACAGGTGCATCTGTGATTGGCCCATCTGAGATGTTTATAATTAATGGCCAATCACAGCCCAGTTAGCTTGGACTCTCTGTCTGAGACACAAACCTTTATTATTCATTTCTTTCTATTCTTAGCTTAGCTAGCCTGCTGAGATCAAATTTTTCCTTCTATTCTTTTTAGTATAGTTTTAATGTATTGTATATCATAAAATAATAAATCAAGCCTTCTGTACATGGAGTCAACATTCTCATCTCTTCCCTCACCTGAAAACCCCTGTGACCACCATCACATCTTTGTTTTGCTCATGTTTCTATAATTCCTACCCCCACCCCCCACAATTCAGAAAATTACTCTGAAGTCTATTGTTACTGAATAACTGATCTTACTGAAATTATGGACCCAATGGGTGACATTATTTCACCACACACATCTGTCACTGGCATCACTGACTGGATCTTTGTTACAAGGTCAGAAACACGATTTTATTACAGAATTGATTGCCAGTATTTAATAATTCTATTTGTATTCTAATGGGCGACCTGTAAGATACAAGGATAGCACTGACTTCATTTTTCAAATGGTCCCATGGACATCCACTCACCAGCATGTGAAAGACAATAAACAATTAGTGTCTGCTTGTGTTTCTCAGCAGGGCTGATGCAGAACAAATCCAAACGTTTCAACTTGTCTATATAACATCATAAAAGTCATTGATATTTTGTTGCATTGAATCTTTTTTATTTTTCTATTTTCAGAGGCATACTTTATCAGAACTGCATTTATTATTCATATTGAAGTCCTGGCTCAAAACTCGCTCTGCAAGTCTTCTACAAAACACTGATGAAAGATGGTTCTGGATCGCAGAATTTACTGTCTACAAGACAGATGAAAGATGAATATAAAGAAGCTTTTACTGAGGAACATGACTGCTCAGAGTGCCAGAAACTGTCTCAACACAGTGATTGCTAAAGAGGTTAAACCAGTCCCCATGCTCATTTCACCTCATTTTTAAGTGAGAACCTTGCTGAGTGCCAGATTTTTCATATGGAGAACACGTTCCTTAAAACTGCACCTGGGATACACCCATCTCAACAAAACTCCCCAAAATCAGTGGTTTAAACTGCTAATTAGCCTTCTGAATGAAATTATGGCAGTCACTTCCCAGCTCATTTAGATTCGAATTGGTGATAGAGGAGCAGAGGAAGTATAAGTGGTGAGTTATACCACTTACATGACAAATTACCTAGAAATACTGGGTGGGTTTTGGTTTTTTTTTTTCCCTGAACTCTTCATTTAAAACCTCCCAACAGATCATTCTGTATGAAATTATTCCTGGATGAATGCCTTGGTTGTGTTTTTCCTTTTGTTTGCTCTTTGTAGTTCCTGTTAGTTTTATAGACGGAAACCAACACTGCTAATCTATGTCATTGCCTTCTATAATTTCTGGATCCAATAAAAAATATTTGATTGTTTTGAAGTGGATTTATTTTTCATGCCCCAATGCTTTCTGTAGTGTTAGACAAAATTATGATAAATTTAAGGGTGGTAATTATGTTATTGAAATTATATATTAAGCTTCCAATAGTAGTCACAGAGGACAGAGACAGAACAATAGAGACTCATTATTGTAACCCTTTTCTTTTCCTCCTTTTATTTCAGAAGAAAGCCTCTGCAATAGGTTATTCACCTTACTATTTAATTAAGCTATGAAATCAGTATTTAGCTACAGTTTGCTTTTAGCACTATTCAGCTCTTTATTCCTTCAGCAATTTTAAATCAACATCTGGACAATCAGTCTGAATGGCTGGTACTGTACCAGAGCAATTACTGTTCCAAGGTTTAAAGAAAAAAAAATGTGGGTGTGTGGATATGGACAAACTACCACTGGTCAGCTCCCTCTTGAAAATAAGCAAATTCTGCCAGGAAGTAAATATCTCTCCCATTGACACACCAGTTCCTTCCTCATTTTTCAAGATAATTAAATTTCATAGGCATCTTTATTCCCCCAACACTTCTCCAAGAGAACAGAGGCACTACATAATCTATGGTTTTGTTATGACACACACAGAATATTTAGTTCACTTTCTTGCTTTTCTTCTCTTTCAGCAATACCTTTTACCAATTTCCCTGTCTCCGTATCTCTGACCAATCAAACCTCTAAAATTTATAGAAAAGATTTGCAGAGGAACTAGACATACAAGGCAGTGAAATTTGGGTATAAATTAGGAGTTACAGGTACAAAAAGACCTCAATGACACACAAAATTCCTGATTTACCAGACCATTTCCAAAGCACTTGCCTCCACTTCTTCAAAAGGGAAGGGGGATGTATACAGAGGGGAGGGCAAGGGGGAAAAATAATTACCATAAAACCAACGAAAAAAACCCCAAGAAACCCAAACACAGAGTCCAAATGAAATTCAAAAGAAAAAAAACTCACCACAAGACACACAAAGGAACACCAAAACTCACTGTCTCAGACCAGTCTACTAAGAGAGGCAGTGTTTTTAAGCTCAGTTTTTCCCTGAAACTTTATAAGACAACTGAACATGGAAAAAAGAAAGAAATAGAAAAAAGGAGACATTTTATTGCATCCTAAAGCTTTGCCTGAAGCAAGGTAAAGGGTGATAATGAGAAACATCTTCATGGCTGCATTCTCAGCGAAACCACTCTTGAAAATGGCTTTTGGGAAAAGCAAGGTCCCCACTACTGTATACTGCTATACTACTCAAAATATGCTTTCTACAGTACCCCTTCCTATGATACTAACATTTCTAATAATATGATCAAATAAATGCCACTAAAAATCAAACTTTTTGTAAATTATATGATGAAATCTTTCATATATAATTGAAACTGGTTAAAACAGGAGTAACATCCACTTAAACATTTCTGCTTCTCACAGAAAATTGTGGGGAGAATAAAAAGAAAAGCTAAAACAATGACAAACAATAAGACTATTTAATGTAAAGCATAGCCCCACTACACATACTTTTTAGGAACGTGTTCTGCCTTCACCTCCCTGGTAGTGACAGCCCACAGCACCCAGAACATGTTTGAAGTGATAACTGGAGATTTCTATTTCCTTTGAAACACAGATGTATAAATTGTGTACACTGTGAATATGCATAAAGCCACAGCCTAAGGTCTCCAAAATTTCTGGGTTCCTTTTCATTAGAAATAGGAAAACACAGTGTTAATCTCAAATGTGGACAATTATTTGAGCTCATATTCTCAGTAGATTTGCAAAGTAATTTCTAATTTCTTCTTATTTTCTCTCACACAATGAACTTATTCAGAGTTATTATATATTCAGGTTATGAACTTATTCAGAGTTATATATATTCAAGTATATTTTCCATTGATAATGTCAGGTTTAAAATATGCAAGACACTTAGGGAGAGCAAAACAGTAGCATTCAGGCATACCTTGTAAAATGAAATTGCTCCTGTTTGTTTTTTTCTGTATGGAAAAGCTTCCACATTTCAGCCTGCTTTTTCCAAGAAGTAAACCTTGGTAAGCTTAGAGAGAGGCTGAAAGAACTTAGCTGTTCTCCCCTTTGCTGAATCTCACCAGTTTGTGATGCTTATGTAAAGATGTCATTTTAACATTTAAAGGCTGCTACCCCGCCTTTCAGTGGCAGAATCACTTGTAAAGAACCACTTGGACATGGTTATCCAGAAGATTCTAAGAAATCTATTCATACATCTGTGCTTTTCCTGAGGAAGTTTGTGTTTTAATAAACTGAACACACTACAAACCACTGATCACTCCTTTGTGAATCAGATACCTTGTGGCAGGCTCAGTTGCTTAGATACAGAGTAATCGGGGTAAGTGAATAAATCAAATTATCAATAACATACACGATTGCAACCAATTATTGAAACTGTAAACTGAAGTAATTTTTAGATTAGTTAGAAAAGAGACATTTGAAATTTACTGGACAATATGAGATGCCAAATAATTAAATGAACACTAGTAGACATTTTAAGATTTGGTCATTGGCGATACATTGGAAGCATCATTGTTCCCTTTACAAAAATAATTGCAGGAACTACTCATGTAAAGTACCTCTCCAGTCATTCTGAAATAAACATTCAACTAAATGTTTCACAAATTGTTATTCTTGATACAAGGTAAACCCTTATGAAATGAACTTAAAATGTAACCATCTGAAACCACTCAGCTTGCATTGATTTTACTGCACTTGACAACAATGCAAGACTGAAAAGATGGGGAAAGTTCAGCTTACAGCAGAGATGATTAATAGGAGACAGAATAAAGGTGCACAAAATAACATATGGAAGAGAAAACACAAATTAGGCACTTCTAATTGCTCTGCCTCCTAATGCAAGAGCAAAGGCCAATCAATGAATCTGAAAAGCAGACATTTTAAATTAATGAAGGAAATCTTTTTACGCAAGCTATAATTAATCTTTGAAAATCACTTCCCCCAAGTAGAAAACCTCACAGCTTATTGAAAAAAGATATAGATAATGAGAACATATATTTGTATTTAATAGCATGATAAATAAAATAAATTGATCATTGATTGGTGGGAGCTATAAGGGGGCCTAAAGGAAACCAGTTTTTAAGAAGAACAACTTATTCTGTCCTAATCAAATAAAAGAATTGTTATGTTCCACTTGGAGCTCTCTTAGAGCTTTCTATTGACAGCTATTAGAGTATATAGGTAATAACTCTAAATTGATACAACACTTTGGAGTTCATAGTCTTCCAGAAAGTATCAATGATATCATTAATCTCATTGATTGACTCTCCCTAGATCTCACTAGATAATTCTAGGGACTTTGTTGCAAGATCTGTAATGGCAATGACAGCCACTGTCCTTTTAGAGAGAACTGTGAACTCCAGAAATAAATGAGGACCTGCTTTTTTCCTTTTTTTTTTCCTTAACTTTCAGATTCTAGAGTTTCTGAAGCATATTGGTGATAATTTCCTGACATGCTGAGAATGAATCCAACAAGAAGAGATACTCTGCTGGACATGATAATTAAAAGCAAGGAAGAATATGTTGAGAATGTGAAAGCTGGGGCAGCAACCATGACATGGTGATGTGCCTGTGAGAAATGCAGAAGGCAAATAACCAGACTACAACTCTGGAATTGAGTAAAGCAGACCTTGGCTTGTCCAGGAACCTGCCTGGAAGAATCCCACATGCCTAAAAAGAATAAGGCTTCAGGAAAGCCAGTTGATTTTCAAGGATTACCTTTTCTAGCCTCAAGAGCCATCCATCCTAACAAACAGGAATACAAGCAAAAGGCAGCAATAGATATGGAAAGATTAAAAAAGGACCCCCTGACAAGAGCCAGGCATTAAGAGAAGTATAAAGAAGTGGAAGCAGGGGCAGATGACCCAGGAAAATGCAGATGCTGCCTGAATATGCAGGGACAATATTAGGGAAACCAGCCCAGAGATGAATCTGGTAAGAGACAAAGGACAAAAGAAAGGCTCTTGTTTGGTACAGCAAACACCAAATAGAAGACTGGGGAAAATGCAGGTCTGCTGCTGAATGGAACAGGTGACCCAGTGGCAAAGGACACAGAGAGGACACTGCTCAAGACCTTTCTCACTTCTGTCTTTGCTGGTTGCTGTGGCATTCAGTAATCACAGGTCTCTGAAAAAAGCTGGGAAGTCCAGAATAAGGAAGACTTACTCTTGATGGAAAAGAATCAAGTTAGAAAACCATTTAAACCAGATGGAGAGATACAAGTTCAAAGGACTTGATGGGTGTCACTCATGAATGCTGAGGAAATAGGCCAATGTCATTGTAAAACCATTCTGCATAGTCTTTGACAGGCCTTGCTGGCCAGAAGAGGTTTCTAAGAAAGAAATCGCATAGTGCTTCTAAACTCCACAGTGGCAGGGAGGATGATAACTGTGAGCTACTCAGTTTCACCTTGATCCCTGGGACAAAGGGTGACAATCCTGGAAACCATCACCAAACACATTTGAAAGACAGAGACAAGAAGGTCATTGGATGCATTATATTCATGAGGAGAACATAATGCTTTAGGAACCTAAAAGCCTTCTGTGGTGAAATGACTGGTTAACTGGATGAGAGGGAGCAGCAGATATTTTTCTTCATTTTGGCACAGCTTTCAACACTGCTAACACACTTAGAGATGACCTACTGAGGTACAGAGCAGATAAATGAAATTAGGTCGACTGAAAACTGAGTTAAATGCCAGGTCTAAGGGCTGTGACCAGCAGCGCAATGTTCAGCTGGAACCCACCACCAGCGGTGTATCCCAGGGGTTGGTACCGGGGTCAATATTATTTAATACTTTTGTTGGTGACTGGATGAGGGGTGGAGAGCTCCCACATCAAGTCTGTAGGTGACATAAATAGAGTGAAGACAGGAGGCATGTAAATACCTGACAGAGGCAGTAAAGGTGATGGAGACAGACTTCCCAGTGGTGCCTGGAAGCAGGACTGGCAGCAACAAGTACAAACAGAAACACAGAATGCTCCACTTTTTTTTTTTTTAATACAGTGAAGATAGTCTACCACTAGATTTAAGACATTCAAAACACAAATGGACATGGCCCTGACTGCCCTGCTCTTGGCTGACTGCTCTTTGCCAAGAGTTGGACTGGAAGATCTGCAGAGGTGCCCTCCTGCTTCTGCAAGATTGTGCTTTCAAATTGATTGTAACAGAGCATCCAGGATCATTTGCAATATTGGAAGTCACAGTCTGCTGAAAATATGGAAAAAAGTGACAGCAAGGACTGCTGGTGAAGGCCCAAATCAGAAATGAGTGTAGGTGTTTCCCTCAAGGAAGGGGAGACACTCTTGAAGGCCCAGAAACCTCCCATGTTTCCATCAGGTTCAAGCTTGTGTGACTTTGCTGAAACTCTAAATAACGGACAATGGCAATCAAATAAAAATTAAATAATTCAGAACGTTTGGCCTTTTTAATCCACCCTGAGATGCACAGATACCAATTACCAAGCTACCACAGACAAGCTGCACTGTGCTTTCATTTCAGGTCAGCATACATCAACCAAACCTCTCAAGGGCAAAAGGAAAGATATTTCCATCTCTTGAGCTCTGGCAAAGACTCACTGCTTCACAGTAAAAACTTCTTACTCTCCTGTATTTTCAGCAGCCTCAGCCTAGGATGGAAGCCAGAGGAAACACTTCTCCCATGTAGCAGGGAGCACACAAAGGGGCACTCTCTCCCCCAGGCTCAGCAGGGCTCTATCCTGCTCTTGGGTACACCTGTGATAACCAGGCACAGCAGACCACAGAGACAATACAGTAGAAGAAACCTGCTAATATGACATGTCCTCTAAAAACCAGGTCAGAGTGCCTTTAAGCTAAATAAACCATGTTCTGCTGATCTCAGAAAAAAATGGCCTTAGCTTTAGGCACTGAAAGTAATTCCCCTCAAATGACTAAATACTTTTGCTTAAAATACAGGTCTTCTTCAAGTCTTTTCAGGAGTGATAGAAATATTAACAAAACACAGTCCTACTAGCAATTAAACTCTGGGAGGATTAAAAAGCATGTATTAATTTTTTTTTTTTTACTCCACATGCTACAATAGCTACCTTTTGGGCCATGGTCTAATTAGGTATTTTTAAAAGCAATTTCCATTTCATTAGAGATTATAAAGCAAGTAGGTTTTATTCTTTTTACTTTGTTTTGACAGCTTACTCTAATACACTTCTTTACCTTAGTATATTTTATCACAGCTCTATAATTAAGGAATAAAGAAAACACAGTAAGACTACTTCCTCTCCATGTCACCACTAATCAAAATACCTAGGTACACACACTTCATTATTTGCATAAGTTTTGGGGTAAGCATGGTGATTGGGGGAATTCCAAGAGCTTTGAATATATAATTTATCTGGCTTTTCAAGGATATGGTAGGTATCTCCCAAGGGAGGCAGTTGTTTTACTAAACAAAGGAAAAACCATATTTCCAAAATTATCCCTGTTGGATATAAGGAAAGAAACATGTGTAAAAAGCTTTTTCAGCACCTTCAGCCTTCAAAAGGTTTAATACTGGTTTGGCTTAAGGCCAGCATGACAACAGATGTCTTAAAACAATGTTTAATTGATGAGGATACACAGGTGAATAAAAGCAGACAATTGGATCAATTTAAACATCCAGCTGAATTTTTATTACTTTAACAGGCTGAACATTAATGCATCTCCAGAGCGTAGAGGTGAGAGTATGACTGATATATGACTCATAAACACAACAAATCCATTATATACAATTTTCCTTACCAACAGGAAAACCTCCCCTGAGAGAGCAGGAAATTGCTTAACTCAGAGCTACAAAGATTTCAGATGTCCCCTTTACCCCAGGCAGGCTAATCCACCAATAAAATCTCAGTCTTCTGTTTCTGTAAACTATTCTTGAGATCTTTGTATTTAAACTGGTCCTTCAGCTATTCCCTTACCTGCCATCCAGGCAGTTTTGTAGGCATAGAGAGCTGGGCAACACAAAAAGGATTTGCCAATACCCCACCAACTCTTCTGGCACTCAGTTTCCCACCCCTTCTGTAAAACAGGGCAGGCTTGGTACAATGGATTAGCAAGAACTTTTCCAAGTTTTCATGTGGAAGTGATGCCTACGTATTCAAGTACATGGGGAACTTGGAAGAACTACAGGAGTGGGTGCTGGGCTGGTGTTTGATTCTAGCCAAATAAGAGAATCCCAACAGGTAATGCATTATAGAACAAAAGGTAGAATGCAGACTGGAAAAGTCTTTTCATGTTTTGTATTTCTTCTCTCTATAGTACTAGTGATGCAAAATTAAATGGCTAAAAAACTCTAAATAAAACGAAGAACAAACTAACAAAATGTACCTGCAAGCATTTCATTAACCATTTCTGCAACCCCCAGAAACAGCTGTCTCATTTAATCACAGACAGCAACAACACCTCTATCCACCTCAGCTGAAACAAGGGAGTTGACTGCACAGTTCAAATAGCAATAAGACCATGCTGAACAAAGATAAAAACCTTCATTGCTGGTAACACTACTGAACAGCTACAACTGCACCCAAAATTAACATGTATCAATCACTTATAACCTGAAGTAGAAGAACCATTTGATTTTTCCATGGATTACACTTTCCTTTGCTCCTAGGCATGGAAGGAAAACAACTCAAAAATTGTTGACTGACAAGACAAGAAAAAACACGATGTCACCATTCTAATGCACCTCTCCCTTCTTGGACAAAAAAGGGTCATGATAAGAAGATGATGTCAAGCTGTGCGTGTCTCACTGTTATAAAAACAGGATTAAATTCTTCCATTTTACAGGAAATGGCTACACACAACAGCAGCTGCAAGACTGTCAGACAAATAATGTGTTACTATATCAGGCAACTAAAATTAAAGTGAATTTGTCCTTCAACATCAGTGAAGTCAGCTTATAAAATTTTATTCTCTGAAGTAACTTAAGAAATATTAAGAGAGATCTCTTTTGTTTGTTTTTTTTTTTTTTCCATGACTTCCACCTAGATGAGATATAGTGTGTTAACATCCTTGGATAATGTCATTATTATCAACTGCTTTCAGAAAGAGACTGATTAAAATAATGAAAATTATCATGTAAGATCCTGAATGAGATAAAACTTTAATATTTTCAAAAAGCATATTCAGGAGGGTATAGCTATATTTTAGTCTAGCTTTGGAAAACAGAGTTGCTTCAATTAAGAAGATACTGGTATGGTTTTGAGCAATAATTTTTAAGGATTGCTGCTACCCCATCTCCCCAAGATAAACTGTTCAGAGTGAGAAAACTGAAAGGAGTAGATTTAAAATATTATTAAAAAGTTTCATGTTTATAGGATAAGGATCTAAGATAGAGAAACAGCACCATATTTTTTTAGTGAACCATTCATTATTGAACAATACAGGAAACACAAGAATGATTTAAAGAACATCACAAGTAAGTGCATGAGGTAAAACAATAACATTTCCGTTGCCCTTTTTTCAAAATACAAAATAAACATTGTGTCCCACTCTCAAATCTGAGCTCTTTTTTTAAGGTGTGATGCTAACATGCTTCATTAGCACCTTATAAATGTATGGGATCATTGTATTTTCAAACAGATGCAGAGGATGACTTTGTCAGGAGTGGTAGATTTTGACAGGGCAAATGACAAACACTTTCTACTGTTTATAGATACAATTTATTATTTTCAGCTATTTACCAATTTTTATTGAACCCAAATTTATTTTCAAGAAAAAACAGCAATTCAAACTCTAAAATAATCTGACTATAGACATCAGAACAGTATTAATTAACCAGTTTATTTTTTCTACAGAACATTACTCGAATTAAATGCCCATGATTTTTTTTTTTTTCCCCTAGGTGAACTTGGTGTTAAAACAGAGAAATCCTCTTCTCATTTCACACAGTAGGCTCAAGGTGTCCTAAGGACACATGCTCCTGCCAAGCAGCAGCTTTTATCAAATGACTGAAGCCTGATATGAAGAACCATCAGTTATCCTTATGGGACAACTACAAACAGAACAGATAAAGAAACAACATATTTCTTAATTTACAATCTGTTACCATAATACGGATGCATTATGAACAGGCAGTAGCTTTACAAGATGGCATATTACTTATTCATTAGACCATTAGATCTTCATAAAAGCAATGCTCTGAAAGCTGCTGCTCTATTTGCCATGTCATGCTCAATAGAAAGAAACAAATGTTAGTTTATGGGAAAACCAAAGAGTTAAGTTTGGGGGCTTTTCTTAGAAGAGATTTAATTTCTTGTTTGACTACTGATTTTGCCAAAAAGTTCCAAAACAGTCCAAAATTAATTTTTTCCTTCACTTTTACTCAGGCAGAGTGCCTTGTGCTACCAATACATTTAAAACGGATCTCAGAAGTGGAACTTAATCCCTAAACATGCCACAGGAAGAAAAAGACTTGGCACCATCCTTTAGTAAATTATTGTCTAACCTCACAGAGGAACTTGGGCAAAGAAATCTACAGTTACTTTAAGCTTTCATTTGCTTCCAATGAAACAGCCTTTAGATGCTTTTGCTTAAAGAACTGCCTCAAATTGGATAAAACTGGCCAAAGTGGATTATGGTCTTCATTGTCCTTTGCGTGCAGAATATATATTTACTCATCAGAAAAATCCCATCATTTCTCTTCAAGACATTTTCTATGGGTTTATCCCATTTTGGAACAGCATTTTCTAGCTCCTTGTACTAAATACACCCATGAGATTCCATTTTATTTTCACAAATACACAAAAGATGGCTATGCTAGAGTAATTTGTGAGTAACAAAAGTACACAGTCCATACAGAACATTATTTGGGTGTATTCCAAATATGCAACTCAAAACATACTGGTACAAACAACTATGTCAACCTATGCTTAAAAGGAAACTAAACAACATTATTCCACTTTCAAGTTAAAAACCAACAGTAACCAGGTTTGTTACTATTTCTTTATGTCCAGAGAAGCCATTTTCTTTTTATTTATCATAATATTTAGCATAGTGATAAACTGAACAGTTCCCTTCAGAGGCACAGGTTTTATAAGTCTATCACATGCAATCAAAATGTTACATGTACAAGACTATTGGTTTGTTTTACAGAAAAATGTGAAACGTTTGTATATGAACTCCCATCAAAGTTCTTGACTCATTTAAACATTGGATTTATCTCTATGAAATTTCTTGCAAGAAATTGAATTATTTAAGTAATATTTTGCAATCCGTGTCTGACAATTACGTCTGAAGTAGTGTCCTTAATTAAAAAAAAAAATCTAAGAAAGCCCCCCCAGCTATCAGAGAGAAACTAAAGGGCAAACAGGTTGAGAAGAAAGAATCAGGATTCCATTTATGCCACTGCAGAAATTACATCATACTTTTATATTCTTGCATTAGTGTAACAGTAAGTGTATTTTAAGTAGCAAAAAGAGGATAAGGTACTCCAGTGTCTAAGTTATATAGTGTTTCCAAGTTTTACACATCACATTTGAAACCACTGGGTAAGGTCCATTACCAAGAACTCAAGTGCATTGAATCATTTTCTGTAAAACTCACTATACATTAGATGCCTTGAGAAAGAAACCATGGTCTGAGAGCATCACAGAAGAAATCAAGATTCCATTCACTTGAGGTGAAGAGGCCAGACAAGTGCTTCTGTCCATCACACTGCTGTTCTCCAGGCTCAGCCTGCTAATTGACTCTGAGCATGCCTAACACCCTGAGGAAACCAGGATCCACTCACAAAAAAGCCTTGCAGTTCCCTTCTTTTTAAAAGGCTGCTTCATACTGTTAGAAAACCTTCATTTGGGAACCTCAGCTCCCCACAGGGACTCAGCCTCTTCTCCCTCCATTCAGGTCACTGTGGGCACTCATCCCCTCCTCTGTGGCAGCCACCACACCCTCAAAGAAGAGAAATAAGTTTTGTCTGGAGTTAGAGGCAAGATAAATAAAATAAAAGCACAAATCAACAGGCAAAGACAGGAGGACTAATAAAAATACCAAAGCTGCTCTGAGTAAGAACCTGCTCTCTAGGACTGTGTACATTTTGAGTTCATAGGTCATGGGATTAAATTCCCTTCATTGTTCAGATATTCCAGAAGCAAGCCCTATGCAATCTAGGTAACAAAATATGGCATCACACCAGCACAGGCCACTTCTGCTGCCACAGAAGTGCACACCTGCACAAGGTGTAGCCATCTCCCTCTGTTTGGCTCCACCTTCCCTCAGGCTTTCACAAAGTTTTCACTAAGTGTATGGTTATTTTTTAGAACGGAGTAATTCAAGAGTGATGATTTCAAAAGGCAGTTATGGATTGAGTAAGAAGGCAGTGCCACTAGACACGGTCAAGGAAACTACTCAAAAGAGCACTCCCCAGTCCTTTTTCAGGATCTTAACATGATTCAAGTGATGGTGCTCCACTACTCACATTAAAGACTATAGTAAATCAGCTGTAGAATTTCCTTGGTTTTTAAAACAATGTTTTTTGCTACTCAGTTTCATCTCATGCTTCTAGTTCCACTTTATTAAAACTCAAAGTATCTATTTAAAAAATGAAAGTAATCTCACAAATCAAACAATAAAAAAGCTCTTTTTTTTTTTTCAGAAAAGGTAAGGAACTACAGGAACAAATATGAAGAATAGAAGTCATAAAACAATCTAAACTAATGAACACAGAAAAGCATATCAGCAGAACGACCCTATGACCATGTCACCCAAAGTCACTGGTGAGGAACAAAGCCAGAGCAGAAAAGCTGTCAGTTCATTAAGTCAGTGCTATAAAAACCACAGGTCTCATTAACATTAGTCCTGCAACTCCCACCCTTTTACAAGTGTCAGAGACAGATTGGATACAGACAGATTTCACTGCATGTTGCTTTATCAAACCAGTTACATTTCTAGTACCTTTTATTACTGGTACCTCTGAAAATAGATTCTTTTTCCTAGGTTAGACTATAGAAGTAAAAACTGGTCTCCAGACAAATAAAACAAGCTATTTTATGGAAAAATCAATTTGCCCTGATATGAAACAGGGCACAGTGGCATTGGAGGCTTATGCTTGAAGAACCCAGGGATAGTTTTCAAATCCTTTCAGAAGATACATCTCATTTTCAAATCTATATACACTATATTACTGACAAAATCTCTTACTTTCTATTTTCTTCCATTCATATATTCTCCCAGTCTGAGCTGGTCTGAAATTTTAAGTTGATACAATAAGTCTTATTTCAATCTCCAGAATTTTATAACAAGAAACGCAATATTTTGTCAAAAAGGGGGATTTTATACACAAAGAGAACGCTTGAAAAGCATTAGGATTTCTGTCCTCACTTCCCAACAGCCAAACAAAACTGAATAATTTTGTTTTAAAAAATCTGGTCTACCAGAAATGAAGTGGCACACTTGTAGTATATAATGAAACAGATTTGTAATACGATTGCTATTTTTGGATACAAAGTCAGCTTTAATTAGAGTGCCCTAAATTTAGGGTCTCAAATTACAGACATTTTTATGGTCCTCTTCCCAATAGATTTCTAGCACTTATCTTTTTCAAATACTCCAATGTCCATGCCCTTTAATGTACATGGAAATTTAGCTAGCCTCTTTTTAAATTGTGATGAAATTGCCTCATCAAGATTGAGAGAGCCCTCGCCTCTTCTAAAGCAATTTATTCACTAAATGTGGCTTTTGAACCTCAATTCCTCCATTTTAAATTAAATCTTCTAAATTAACAGTGATCATGTCTTTGCAAACACTTCAGTAATGATAGTGCAGATGAACTGTGTTGACTTTCAATTCTGATGTTATCTTGAGCAGATTCCCTGGACAAGAGAGTATCCATGGATACAAAGGTCCACCATCTCCCTCCCCACCTAAGTAAACTGCTAAAAGTTACATCTCACTTGCTTAATTAGTACAAAGCCTCATAAAAAGCCATCTTACCACGGAAGAGGAAAAGTGACAACTTGGAGTTGAAAGCTGAGTTAGGGGCACACCGAACTGAAAGGCAGCATTTATTGCTTGTAGCCACCATTAGTTTCTTAAGTGCAGAGCAAAAAATTTTGCAGGCAGATAAATAAGGTGGTTTAAAAATATATTTTTGCAAATATAAAATATAATCAGAATTAATGAAGAGAACTGCTGTAATGGAAGAGAAATATAAAAAAGCAATGGCAATGCAGAGATTAGCAGTGGCTCCAGAATGGTAACAGCTGCATAAACTTAAGAAGAAACAGGCAGGAACATACTATCAATTTAAAAATAACTTTCCATATGAAAAAAGAGTAGAATTTGGCATCTGACACTTTAAAGAACCCCTACAGGGAGGGGCTGTTAATATTTTTAAAGAATTAAGTCTTGACAAATACAAGGGAATGCCCTGGAGAGAACTATTGAAGTGAATTCAATTTAAAAGATTCCAAACATAAATGCCAAAAGTAAAATATCTGGTGGTTAACTGCATGGGACCACAAATCCAGGTTTGATTCAGCTTTTTTTTTCTGCCACAAAATCAACAGGATTTTTTTCTAGCCCTTAAATGACAAATTGTGCAGTTCTATTTTTGTCAACCTCCGCGATTCTACTCAAAGACATTCTCCTAGAAAGAGTTACTATGTTGAAAGCAATAACACCAGCTTGTAAATACATTGGAGAATTCATTTTCTATAGAAGTCTGTAGAGCAGTATTATGACTGCTCTATAAAGACTGGCTCTGTGCCTGAGCACAGACTGGGTTAAAGATAAGGAACACCTCTGGTAGATGGGCTGTATTCACCATCCAGGGGTGCCCTTATCTCTGCTCTCCGCTGAGAAACTCTTCAGCCCATCCAACAACCACACTTCCATTTAGACCTTGGGTACTCTGATGCACTTCTCATTATGGCCATCTCTTACCAATTTGATCACAGAAGTCTGAATTTATCTAATATACAACTCTTTAGTTTGTCCCAGTCAAAGTTTCTTTCTCACCTATTTCCATGATACTTGACACACACACACAGGAAAAACAATTATTGGGAAATTGTGATATTTTAATTGATACCTTGAAATCCAGCTCGGGTTTCCAGCAGCATCATCATCATCACCCTTTCTTGTAAAAAGTCATGTCATAAGAAAGGTCAAAGCCTTACCAGGTAAAAGCCACCATACACAGTGTATTCTCTCCTCTGAGAGAAAATAGGGCAATTCCCACCTCTCAACAGCTTTTTGCTTTCATTTTGTCTAAAAAAAAATGAAAAATAAAACCCACATTACATAGAACAAACTGTTATCCAGAAGTTATGGGATTTGAGGACTGCACTCTAACAAATCACTGATCATAATGAGAGATCCCATGAATATCAGGCAGCAGGTGTATGCATCTCCTCCTGGAGATGGAAAGTGCATGTTAACTGATTCACACATTATTTTTTTCAATTGCTACTTATTATCCTCCCTTTGGATTGGCAGCTAAAGAAAATTCTCTAATAGTTGAAGAATTAAATTAATTTGAAATTTCAGGTAGTATTTACATGCTTTCTCAAATGAAGACTCAAAAATATTTTGTTATCTCCAAGTCAGATAGTCTTCTTCAAAATAGCACTTTAAATAAAAGGCAGCTGAGAATTCAGCCCTGAACTAAACCTTTGTTGAACTGAACTTCATCATTTTACCACAGATATTGCACAAGTACATAATAATGAACGGTGACACGCAAAACACAGTTTAAATTCCCACAACAGGCAGACTGAGCTCAGGAGAGGGAACATACAGACATTTGTCACTAAGGATGAATTGCAAAATAAACACGTTCAAATTGGAAGAAACATAAAGCTTATAAGAAGGCATGTAACCAGGTAGCACTTGTTTTTACATGATGTCCTTCTGTGAGATGTTGAGCATTTATTGAAGGCACCAGACAACTTAAACTTCCCTTAACATCAATTGAGAACAAGGATAATGACATCATGCTAGGTCAGGGAGGAATAAGAATTCCTCTCCCAGCAGATCATAAAAAAAGATGATTAACAACTCAATTTTCCTTAACGTTTCTTGGAAATACTGCATTTCCAACTCTGGATGGTTTTGGTTCTTTTTTTTTCATTGAAATCCAACATTATATAAAAAAGTAAGTCTCATTTACTTTCCTCAACTCAAAATAAATTATTATGGTTATTATAATAACCCCAGATTTACACATATTAACACCTACCAAGACCCAAAGACCACATGGATCACAGATATGTTTCAATGTTTAATACTGAAGGAAACAAATTGACCTCAATTAAATTCTAAAAGCAGAGCAATCACAATTACTGAGTGTTTTCAAATAAATCATAACTTAAACTAAATTGGTTAGTGTTCATATATTTTGTCGTAAGGTTCAGGGATGCTGTAGAACTGACTTCAAAAGAAGATAAAGATTGGAAAAAACCATAAAATTACAGTTTAGAAATTATTCTGAAAGAGGTAATTAAAAGTTTTTTGCCCACATCATTTAACTAGGTTTGTTTTTTTGCTGTGGTAGATCAATGAAGACTGCAAAATACAATTAGGAAAGTAAATGGACTCAAACTCACATAATAATGGAAAAAATAACACACTGTACTTAGTAATGTCACTGCAATTTTTCCACAATATCCTTTCCTATGCAAAAACACTAAGTTCCATTACAAAATTTGAAAGGACAGATTCTTGTATATTTTTCTATTACAAAAATAACTTGTTAAATAGTTAAAACCCACTGAAAACACACATATTTATGTAACCGGTTCCTTCTAGCCTCCCCACATTTTATACAACTCTGGTATACTTATTCCTGAGGACTTAGGGCACTGCTGGAGCCGAAGCAAACAGATCTCTGCTGGGAGAGACAGTGACTGAGGCTGATAAAGCCAAAAGAAACCAGACTCTGCTGGGACTGGGCTTGAATCTTCAAGATTTTCTGGCAAAGGATCACTGACTAAAATTTTCATCTCATCTTTCACCAGCTTAATGAGACTGTCCAGGGTTGTTTTCTGCTGTTTGTTTTTTCTTTTGTCTGTTTTTAAATTGACCAAGACTATAAATTAAACATAAGTTAACTGTGCACCAGCACAGAGAAGACTTGCATTAGGCATACAAGCAATATTATTTAAAGGGTATGCAAACAGTCAAGCATAAAAATATGTCTTGCTGTTCTAGAACAAACACATAATTTGACTACAAAATAGGTGGGGGAGTTTTTTTATATACAATAAAGAAAAACAACTTCAAGGAGCTTAATGCAGCACACTCCTAGTGTCAGCAGTGATTAAAAGAAATACTTGCTTAGCTAAATTGTTCTTAGTTGGACAAGAACATCACACAATTAAGGTCTCCAATACCTTTGTGCTAAGAACTTCACAAACACTTAGTAAGGAGCATTGTTACAGTTGAATGGGGCAAACTGAAAGACAAAAGAAGTCTAATATGTTCAACAATCAGCAGGGCTTCTTTGGCTTTTTGAGTGATTCTTTGCAGATTGACAAATGCACGTGTACAAGGACACACAACTCATGAGATACATTTGGAGTAAAATTATGACAGATATTAAAGTGACAGAGAAGAACAGAAGCAAGGGCTGAGAAAAAAGTAAATATGCAAGTAGAGCAGCAAGCCAGCAACTCCTCCAAAAGGTAAGGACAACATTCCACTAAAAAATGAACAGGCTTGAGTGCAAAACAAAGTAACAAGCACAGAAAGACCACAGGATAATATTGTGTCTCCTCTTACTCCGAGCAGTACTTTGTAGTGATGCAATTCTGTCTTACAGCTTCAGGTGGATCTAAGCATTTAAACCCTACCAACACAAAGGCCCTATAGCCCATAAAGAGCCTCCAATACACCACTGAGGTCCAAGGAGATGAAAAGAATCCCCACATCCCATATATATTTCCAGAGATGCTACAGGGCATGCAGGCTTTGGCTTTTCCTTTGTCAGCCACCGAAGAGCAGCTGCTACTGGCTTTTATTACAGGAAGGAGGCACAAGGTACACATGACAGAGTGGGTTTGTATTTTGCTTTCTTTCTCCCCATTTCTGTATCTCTCAAGGTCAGAGAAGAAATGCCTGTTTGATTAAGGGCATGAAATTATAAGGGGCTTTTGATTTCACAGTATTGGGTGATGAACTATATTTTCTTCTGAAGAAATCTACTAAAGAACTACATTAGATCTGCACAGTGGGCATCAGAACCCTAAGACAGCTGATAAAAAGAGTCAGTTCAGCACATAGGTTGCTTTCATGGAAACATTAATCAAAGCACAGAGTTTCAGAGATGAATACTAGGAGTTTGTCAATATTACCATTTTGAAGTGAAAAATATTTGCTCTTTCTCTTCTCTTCCTCATCCTTCATGTTTATAAGGGAATTAAAAGTTTAAACAAAGTTTTTTAAACAAACCATATCAAGTTTAGCAAGGGGAAGTGCTGGATTCTGTACCTGGGACAGGGCAACCCGGGATGTACAGACAGACTGTGGAAGGAGATACTGGAATGCATTGCCATGGAAAAGGACTTGAGGATCCTGATCAAGAGCAATTTGGATGCGAGCCAGCAGTGCCCTGGCAGCCAGGAGGGACATCCCTGTCCTGGGGGCATCAGGGACAGCATGGCCAGCCAGGCAGGGAGGGGATTTTATCACTGCTCTGGGGTGAACTCACGTCAAGTGCTGGGGGCAGTTTTGGGTGCCACAACATAAAAACAATCCCTAAGCTATTAGAGAGCATCCAAAGGAGAGCAGTGAGGATGGAGAAGGGCCTTGAGGGGAAGCTGTGTGAGGAGAGGCTGAGGGCCCTTGGTCTGTTCAGCCTGGAGGAGACTGAGGGGAGACCTCACTGCAGTTACAGCTTCCTCATGAGAGGAAGAGGAGGGGCAGGCACTGATCTCTGCTCTGTGTGACAGTGACAGGACCCGAGGGAATGGCCTGAAGCTGAGTCAGGGCAGGTTTAGGTTGGGTATCAGGAAAAAGCTCTTCCCTCTGAGGATGGTTGGGTGCCTACTGGCCCACAGTGATGCCAGGGAACACTTTTCTAAGGACATAAAACACCGAGCCAGTCAATAACTACTTCCCATTCCCACTGCACTTTACACTTCCTTACTTATTCCGAAGCACAACATCATTGCTCTCTAAGCCCAGGACAAGAAGCAGTACAGCAATTTCTTCCCCTTTTCTGCATACAGTCCTGCCCACAAACGCTTCTTATTCCCACTATGTGCAAGAACTGCTGTGGTAAAAAATAAAGAGATGGTCAAACATTAAAATACAAATGCAAGTTTCAGCCAGAGACTGAAGGAATGAAAAAAGAGAGGATTTAAGATGATAGGAGGGATTTCACAGAAGGGCACAAAGTGAGAGAAGAGAGGCATAAACTTGACTAGAAATAGGAGAAAGAAAAAACCTGCCTTGACTGTCACCCAGCTTGATGACTACAGGAATAACTGAAGCATCTCCACAAGGCACTTCCTTAGAAAATAAATTGGGCTTAAATCCCAGAAATCCCATTGCTAAGATGAACAGAAGGGGTAACTTTTAGGCAACACCTGTAATATACATGTGTTTGTATCCATAAATAAACTGAAACTAAACTAGAGTTAAAGAAAGATGTATTTCAGCACAACACACTGTGGGCAGAGTAAAGCCAAAAAAAACATGAAGATATAAAGCAAGGCAGAAGGAGCAACAGAAAAGAAATTGAAATTGTTCAAAGATAAATTCAGCTATGCTTCTGGCAAGTAGCAATAAAGGCAGTAACACTGAGAAAAGACCAATGTAGGTAAACAGGAAAGTAGAGCAAATAATCAAGATGGGCATAGGCACAGCATAAAAATACTGAATATACAAGAAAAAACACACAAATATACCCACAAAAAGAGGAGAAACACACATACAAAAGAGGCTGAAAAATGACAGTTGAAAGGATAGATCACAAAAGTACACTTGTCTGACATGTTTTGAAGATAAATATTTTTCAAAGCACTTTAACTACAGCAAGTTGGAAAGAAAGGACATGTGAAAGTAAGGCTTGAAGGTTGGAAAAACTAGCTTTGGCAGAAGAAGTAAAAACAGTTATTTCTCCTCTCAAAAGGATGAAGATACAAGGTGTGGGACTGCAGCGTCTACCTGTATCTACCCAGTTAAATGTTATTGGCATATGTAAATTGAGTACTATGAAATATTCCAATACTGCTCATTTTTACTGGCTTCCTTTCCACTTATTATATTGTGATTGCACAAACACACGCACGCCTTATTGAGTGTCACGCTCCGAACATCAAAATATTGAACTGTATTTTTGACATTTACCAGAAGTATTTCTGGACTATTTCTGGAAAGGACAATATAATTAGTTCTGGACTTAATTTAATCCTGCCCAGATAATGATAATGTCATGGTAATGACCTTCAGTCATAGCTGTCAGCTCTCCAGTGATATCAGTACTTTGTTATTTGTCATCAACTCACCTTCCCCCACTTTCACCTTGGGTGAAAGAAGCTTTTCTGATGTGATATATTGGCCTGCAGCAACAGAGCACAGAGTTATCAGATTTTCTTTTTATTGTATTAATTCATTCCTTTTTTGGGATGAAATCTTTTTAACTTTCTAAATAAACAGTCCCTCAAATATCATCAAGAAAGCCAAAGCAAATTACATCAAGTCCTTAAATGCAGTTTATGGCTATTTTTTATAAACCACTTCCAGGTTACAAAAGCAAGGAATGTACTGATTCTCCTCTACTAGGTTGCTGTTTGGTTTGGGTTTTAAAATCCAAAAGTCCTACATATCCCTCATTAAATAAACAGTATTTTCTTCAGAGCAAGTTGATGCTCACCAGGACTATTCTCAAAAGTATCAGAATATTAGCAGCACAGTTGGAATATTCATACATGGCATACTGTCAGCATTAAAGAAGAACACTTATTTGGTGGCAAAAAATTGTGAAAATGAAATATTTTAGATCAATTTCTAAGAAGCAAACTGGTTAAATTCTGATTTCCGGCCAATATGAAATATTCATTTCAATATCTCTGCTTCTTGTCCATCTTTGCAGACTTTCTGTTTCAGCTACCTGAGAAACTGGAGTTTATTTCTCTCCATGTTAAAATGTGCTTATAACAACATCCTTGAAGGGTTTACAGTCATAAGTGTTCCATTAACAGAATTTCTTTAGATTGAAAGAACACAAAATTGTATTTGTGAATATTTGAAATTAGATTTCAAGTACTTCTGAAGCATTTACTTTTTGTCCTCAGACAGCTTTGAAGCCTATTTGTCAAAGCATCCACTGAAGGTGGGTTGCAGAGACAAGCAACAGGCATTTAAATTTAATGTTTGTGAGATTTCTCATCTCTGTAAGGCCTGTCTAGATGCTCTGCCCACCTGCCTGACTCTATCCTGCTGTCTGTTAATGGGCAGGATCAGATGCATGGCTTCCACTGCTGTCCAAGATAATTAGAGAAGTGCACATCCAATCTTGTCCCAAGTAGCTGACACATTTCCTTTGAGCTGATACCAATCCAGCACTTCTTTAAAAGTTTACTGATGGATGTCTCTGTGCCAGATGGAAGAGGCAAGGTGCAAGTATTTTTGGACAGTTGTCTACAGATAATAAACATCCTGGGTTTGCTTTTCTTTTTTAGTCGGGCATAAAAAACCGAATCACAGAATAAGATGGGTTGGAAGGGACACACAAGGATCATGGAGTCTCATCTCAGCACTACAAAGAACCATTCCCAAGAGTCACCCCAAGTGCCTAAATGCATTGTCTGAACACTTCTTGAGCTCTGCCAGGCTGGTGCTGTGAGCACTGTCCTGGGGAGCCTGTGCCAGTGCCCAATCACCCACTGGGGGAAGAACCTTTTCCTGATACCCAGCCTAAATCTCCCTGACTCAGCTTCAGGCCATTCCCTCGGGTCCTGTCACTGTCACACAGAGCAGAGATCAGTGCCTGCCCCTGCTGGTCCCCTCACAAGGAAGCTGTGACTGCAGTGAGGTCTCCCCTCAGTCTCCTCCAGGCTGAACACACCAAGTGCCCTCAGCCTCTCCTCACACAGCTTCCCCTCAAAGCCCTTCTCCATCTTCATTGCATTTGGACATTTTCTAATAGTTTAATATCTTTCTTATGTTGTGGTAACCAAAACTGATTCTGGCTGGGATAGAGTTCATTTTTTTCCTAGTTGCTGGTACAGTGCTGCGTTTTGGGGGTTTGGGATAAGAATACCATTGGATAACCCACTGATGTTTTGGCTGTTGCTAAGCAGTGCTTACCCTCTCAGAGGGTTTTTACTCCTCTCTTTTTCCTTGTATTATGACTATTATTTTATTTTACATTATTTCAAATGATAACTATACTATCTCCACCCACATATTATTTTCCTGATTGTTCTCTCCACCCCACCACTGTGGGGGCTGGCACTTTGTTGCCAGCTGGGGCTAAACTCAGACAGAAACAGACAATGTAGCTGCTGAAGAGGTTTCATTCCATTCTGCATCAAGAGTGCCCTTCCCAAATCAAATACAAAATGACGACAGCCAGATTTCTGAAGGAAAAATGTTACTTAACTTAAAAAAAATAAATTGTCAAATGTGAAAGACTCACTTATAAGTCTTTTTTTTTTTTTGGCTTTCCAGCAAATTTCTTTACTTTTACTGTTGAATCAACTGAAGGCCAGGAACTTAGTCTTTTTAATTACAATTCCCCACTTGAGGAATCAGAGACTTGTTTAAGCCTTTGTGTCTTTCAAAAGAATTGAGCACATTTTTATTTGAGAAAAAATAAGCACGTAAACAGCATTAAATCATGGGTATCTCAGCAGCTTTTATCTTCAGTGTTTTATTTCTTAGATGTTTTAATGTTTTTAAGTTTGTTGTCACACTGCCTAAGCAGCTCAGACTATAAACTAAACTGAATTATTTACCAACATGATCCCCTCTTGAGCTCACTAAGTTACCTGCCTATGAGAAGCCGATAAAACAAGCTAGAAAGCTAGATTTTGTTCCATTTTAAAGGAGAGCAGGTATTTCAAGTGGCAGCTGAGAAAGAAGGCAGAAACACAGTCAAATAAAGCAGACCAATCTGTCTACAGACAACCTTATGTTCACCTGCACAGATATTTGCAGACTCAACTCTCTAATTGGAAAATTGTTTCTTTCAAATCCCACCTGCTCAGCTTAAAACACAGTTTAACACCTTGAATCTGACTTTATTTAAAACAGAGATATGTTTTTCAACTTAGATGGGAAACATAATGAGCAAACAGATTTTTAAGCAGCTGTTGACAAAAAAAAATAAAACCAGCCAGGATTTTTTTTTTTTTTACTTATTCATCTTTTTCGCATATTCTACATTCTCTAAGCAGATTACTTGGCTTAGAATCTTTCCAGATCCAGCTACTCATCATCTCTTGACACATTACTATGATAAAAAGTTGAAAAAAAAATAATATCAGGTTCTCTGGTATTTCAATTCACACACCTCACAGACTCATTCTAGTCTTCTGAAAAGTTGCTCTTACTGGTCTGGTCATTCTACTATTAAAAAAGAAGAATATTACAGAAACCATGACACTACTGTAGAACACAATCAAGCCAATACAAAGACTGAACAATCAGAGTTACTTAAAGTTGCCAGAAAGAATAGGTCCATTCTCTGAAAGAGCACAAATTGGAAGCAGACTTCACTGAGTTCTGATGGGAATAAAGAGTAAGAGCAGCACTAGGGCAGAAATAGAGGCAAGGATAACCTGAGACACATTGAATTTTAAAGGTTTTTATTTTTCATAGTCAAGTTCAGAGAACTACTAGCTGTAAAAATAAAAAGAAACCACTCCATGCAAAATCCAAAACACAGACAAATTCTTAACACTTACCTGGGAATAAACCCTGATTAACATTCAGTCAATGCAGATTAAGCACAGGGGGTAGGGAGATTGTTTTCAAAGGTAGTGGGAAATGAGAAGCTCATTCTTATTTTCCCCAGGATCATCCCAGAGAAAACAGAAATTATTGAGTAAACCGCAGGAGTTAATTCTTTATCCCTATGGATGACCCAAGTTCCAACACACACAGAAAACTCCTTCTGTCTCATATCTTTAATTGGGAGAAGCCTAAAACTAAGCTAGGGAAAAAACCACACTGCCAGGCATGGCAAGCTACAACCATTAGCAACTAAATGTCTGTCCTACCAGCAGAAACACCCTCAGCTCTATTGTGCTTCCCAGCACACTGGAATACAGAAAAATCAGGCTTGCTCCTGGCTGTTACTGCTGAGAAACTGGGAACTGTGCAATAACAGCAGAGAGAGAAGCACCTCTCCCTTCCCTGGTAACAACAGATGCAACACCAACTCTTCTCCCAGCTCCATCCACCTCCCTTTCTTCCTCACTTCTCATCCTAGCAAGAACAGACACTTTTGCCTCAACATCTCTGAAGTTTTGAGACATCTCGAAGCAGTAAGCAGGAGTCCCTACACAGGGATCACAGAGGCAGAGGCTATGAAAGTTACTGCTATTGCCATCTTCCTGCTGCACTGATTCCCCATCTAATGACAGTTTAGCTCTCTAAGGGCACTGGATAAGATCAGGAACACCTGCCTCAGCCATCAGCGACCTCCAGCTCAGCTCTCACTCAGGTGGAACAGGTACCAGTAGGGTTTGTAGAAGTGGCATGATGGGTTTGAAGGTCTCCTAAAATTCCTACTGAGCATTTCAGCTGTAGCTTTTATAAAGGCCATGAACAGCAGCTGGAAGGACAGTGGGAAAGCTGAAATGCAAGACAAAAAGCAATGTAGCTAACAAGTGATTCTTAATCTACAGCACTTCTAAAGTTTCAAACAAGGTGTAGATCCTGCTCTAATAACAAAAGCAAGGCAAGCACCACACACCTATCTAATTTCACACTGGGTAATGCAACTATGTGATGCACATTAAGTACTGTAAAATACTGCACTCAAACTGTACAATCCTCACATAATGGGATTAGAGAGTACTTAATGGGAAGACACATCAATAATACATCATTATAGATCTGGTGTTTCTTAGCATGGCTCCTTTTCAGACTGCTGATGTCTCATGTCTGCTGCAAGGGTTTATATGAGAGGAGAGCTTTGAAAGTAGCAGAGGGTGAGATCTTTGGTGCTTTAAAAGGAGTTCATGTTTCAGGTGCTGTTCTCTGTAAAATATGTTCTGCTCTATAATATCTCAGAGCTGTAAATGACCAAGCACTGACCCAATAGGGTAAACATAGTTTTAAGGATGAAAACTTCCACTTTCAAACCAATTATCCTTTCATTTCTTTGCTGTGGTTTGGGTACTCATCCCTGACTGAGAAATACATACAAGGGATACTTTCCCCCTCTCTCTGCTGATGAAAGCTGTTTTCTTCTACATGAACCTGCCAAAACCTAGCAACACAGATACTGCAAATCAGTTCCCACTCTGTGTAGGTGGGATCATACTCACAAACATCTAATTTCTAGGTGCCACAGGGAGACTATTTTGGACCAAATCACTAAAACAAAATGAAAAACATATAGTTACAGAACCAAGCTGGCTTCAGGAGTGGCACAGGACTTACTATTTCTGCCTCAGGCTCATTCAACATCAAGCAAAACTCAGTTGGCAAGCACTCAAATGGCACACTTGAGGCATTAATTTACTAATAGAAAGGAACTCACTGCACAGTGCTTTCTTAAAGTTGCCTCTGTGATAACTGCACCTGAAAAATGGGTTGCATTTGCATTACTTTTTAATGGTTCCTGTTCTTACATTTCCAATATTTTTTTTTTATCTAAAGCAAAGGTATTACTGCATAGGGAAAAGGACCCACTGATGGATCTGTGCTATATTTCTGCTTCCCTTAGAGATTTTGCATGGCCTTTGGCAAGTCAATTTACCTTCTCATCTATAAGGCAAGGTAGTAATAGCACAGTAGCTCCCAAAGGTGCTCCATGTTGCCCTAACTTCTGAATAGAAAGTGCTTCATAAATACTAACATCACCCTATGAAAATGCATAAAATATTGGAATTTAATGATGCAAGTGCATCTTATGGAGGGCCTGGAAGATGAGCCAGCTTGACTGCTGCAGAAAGCCAAGCAGAGTCACCAGGGAGAAGCCAGGGAGCCCAGCCCCCAGGCAGTGGATCTGGGCCCCAAGAGTGGGTGCAATGCCTCTGCTGCCCCTGAGGCACAGGCACTAAGAAGGTGAGTAGGCAATACCCAGGATGAACGCGAGTTCTCAAGAGGGCAAGGAGGGCATGAGCATCTTCTAAGAGAGACAGCAGAGCTGGTGTTCTGCTGTTAACTGGACAAAGCCACCCTCTTGCTATGCTGGGCTGAAGAACTGCAGCATTACGGGGATCAACACAAGGCTGGGGGTATTTGCTGTCCTGCCTGGCTGTTCTCAGATGGGTTTCATTAACTGACCACTGAGTAAAACCCAAAATTTGGCTCCCCAACCTCAGTAGGATAATGTGAATAAACAAAGCTGAGGAATTACTAGTGTTTCAACAGAGATAGAATGCTGGGATACCAAACCCCCACTGGAGATGTGGTGGCTAATGATGGATAATTGCATAGAGCTTTTCACACTTTCCTTGAGACCGACAGCTTGAAGCAAAGGCTCACTACTGTCTCCTCCTCAGTGCTAGCAATCACATATGACAAAAAGAATATATTCCATCTCTAAATCTAGCTGAAACCATCAGAGATATGTGCTGTATATTGCATTTAAATATTTTTCTGACAATAGCTATTTAAACATTTATAAATATTCAGAATTTATCATCTTTTCCGATTTTTCTTTTTGACTTTTTTTTCTGACTACTACAGTCCAGTAATTGTGTTCAGAGCTAACAAGTAGATATTCAACACAGTCCAAAACAATCAAAGTGATTATTTTACAAGAAGAAAAACATTCAAGGTTTTAAAAATAAGCAGGGGTACTTCTGGCCTCATGCAAAGCATATAGAAGAAACTCAATTTTCTGTCATTCTGCAAGGGTAGTGCATGCTTCCTAACATCATCATATGCCATCTTGATAATGATCCTCATTGTCAGTGCCATAGACTTGAGGGCACAGTCTTTATTTCACACAGCTCAAATTGATAAGCAGCTAGTTGTGAACAGTAAAGCATTTCCCACAAAATCAAATTAAGCAATATTATCTCAATAGGAGCAGCAATACAATGATACACATGCATACAACAGGTCTCAGTTACTGTGCTTTGATCCAGTAGATAATTTTCAAGCTCTTAAAAGCTTGGATTTGTTTGCAATTGTATTGCAATTAGATAACTCCTATAAGACAATGAAATGTAAAGCTGAAGAACAAATACAGCAAACCAACGCTGACTATACCTGCAGCCCTACCAGTGCTGCTGAATCAGTTACAACTGAATGCTTAATTGCAATCCAATTACAATATTCACTATATTGCAAATAATCAGCTTAAATTCATTAAAATGAATCATACATCAAGTATTATTATATATTAATTGCTCCAATAAACCCCAAACATTCAAAAGTATTATGAATATATTCAAAATTAAGCTTGCAGCTCTTCTGGATTAAAAAGCAGAAAAACACTGAGTTGTTTCCAGTAGTAAAATAAACACTTGAAGCACAGAAGTTAGGAAAAAATCTATTTTAAAAAGTTCCTTTCTGTTATCCCAATTTTGACATTAATTCCATTTGTATTTTGCAGAAGGCAACACAGCCATTCCAGAGCAGAGAAGGCAACAGGGAAAGGGATCATAAATAGGTGTGAAATCAAAATTAAGGAAAGATAAAGAACAAATCACAAGACTAAGAAGGGTAATGTTTTATTAGAGGCAGTGCAATTTGGGCAAGGGGCAGGGTTGGGAGGAGAGCAAGCAAGGAGCTTACAACACTCACTGCAGTCTCCTCTGTCACAGGGCTGCTGTGCTGCAATACCACCAGGGTTAGCTATTTGTTTCCTCATGACATTTCCCTTTATGTCAACAAGTAGGCCAGCTATACAGTTAGTGGATATAAAAGCATTAACTCCAGTAGAGAACTTTATTTCACCCTTCTTTCAGTCATTTTCTCCGTGGCTGAAATTAGACTCCAGAGGAGCAGTAATGAGCAATAGGGAGGGAGGGAGTACAAAACAGCTTTCACAGGAAGAATTCCATGGATAAGCCATTGCAAATTTCAGCTGGTTGTACACAGGATCACAATTTACTGCTCCACATAAATTTTGCTCCTGATTATAACTGACTCAAAGGGAGTACAGGCTAGAGTGATATAAAGCCCTTTCTGAAAGAAAAGTCAACTGCAACACAGCTCATGGAATTTGGAACAGAACACGAGCTTTTAAAGGGACAGATCCAGCTGGGATCACACTCTAGAGGGAAAACCCTATTTCATAGACCAGAAAGGGCTTTTGCAAACTCTTCCAAAGAGAAGCTGTACAGAGGCTTAGGACAAAAGCAATCTTTGGAGCTTTCACAGTTTACCAACTCCCTCTAAGAGTATTTTAAACTCTCCTCTTGCCATCCAGCGCTGCCCATGCGAAAACCAGGAGCAGAGAGGCAGAACTCTGTAACTGTGGGCAGGAGTCTCATGGATGCCTGAGACCACATGCTTCAAACCAGAAATACATCACCTAGCAATGAAATTCAAGTGAAAAGCAGCCATGGGCAGCCACACTGAGAGCAGGGGCTGTCACCCAGGGCAAGCAGCAGCGTGGCAACAAGCTACCACATATCACAGTGCACCATAGGTAGCAACAAAGAAGAGGGGAAGCAAGCAGGATTTTGCAAGGAGAATTTACAGCACAGATTATGAATCAAAAGGAATGCCCCCATTAGTCTCCTGTAAGTCAGAGCGGTTCAGGGAGAGGAGAATTTGAGAAAGCAGGTTTATACAAAGGCACAGAGGACATGAACCTTGAAAAAGCAGCTGCTTACCGAAATTTATAGCCTAGAGAATTTCAGTAAGTTGTAAATTACATTCCTCATGAGAGACTCAATTGTGCACATATGTATGCAAGATTGAGAGTCACAATGCAAATACACTCCTGTGTATGTACACTAACTTATATGTGCCCCATTGAGTTTGAAGATTTAAAATACTCTTCTGCAAAGCTTATGAGGTCTACAATGCCATCAGTGCTCAGAAAGAACATGCAAGCTAGAAAATTACATATCTATTATTCAATCATTTTATAGACTAAATTCTCTCTTCTTAGAAAGGAAAGTACCTTCCTTACTGAAAGTACCTTTCAGTCCTCCTGCCATGTTAGAAAATATATGCATCTGCTTTGAATAGATATTTAATGAAGTTATTCCTTGTAAAAGAGGATCTGTTTATGTTTACATTGCATTAAATAATTAAACAGCTTGTTATGGAAGAGCACTTAAAAAAAAATCTTTCTAAAGATGAATAGATTTTTCCATATCTTTTCTTCTTAACCTCCTCCAGCAAAGCTATTAAATGTGAACTGCTTGCACTGTTGTGCTGGCGTCCATATCTTGTAAGGGAATGCAGATAGGTCAATAATGTTGCTGAAAACCACAGAACTGTAAAACAGACCAAAGAGTGGGAAATTCTCCCTTCCCTATACCAATAATCTTTATGCCTACACCACCTCCAGAAAACAGGCAGCAGCTGGCCTTCAATCAAAACCTGAACTGCACTAACAGGCTTGTAGGGAGGAAGGAGCTCCATCTCAGGACTGCCTGAAGTCAGACTACCTGGGATTAGTGTGCAGCTAACTGGGGTTTAAATTAAACTACAACATGACATTAATCTCAAGTTGCAAATAAAAGAGACAACAAAAATCTGACATGCTATAAGAGGAATCCTGGGATCAACGTGGAGCTGCACTGCACTTCCAGTCAATCCTTATGCATGCAGAAGCAGAATTTCACTTGAATTATTTGGATCTGCCTTTATTATCTTCCATCAGAGAACAGAGAAGCACACAGGAAGCTTGAGGTCATCACTTCGAGCATTGCTGAATTAAAGGGGGCTTTTGGCCGGGTTTAAAAAGGGAGTTTGATCAGGTTAACTACCTCACTGTAGCACTGAGCATTAAAACTGACTAGCAATTGTTCAAGTGTGATGGTACATTAATGGAACATATTCACAAGCTCCAGTACATTGCCCAAGATGTCCACTAAAGCTTTAAACACATAAGCCCTCTGACAGTCCAGAGTCTGAGATGGTGTGCTTTAAAGGAATGGGCTCCAAAACCTTCCCTCACAGAGTGCTCATATTGTAATATTTACCCCACAGATCTTGACAAGAGAATGTAACAGTAAACATGAGTCTTAAAAAGCTTTATCTTCTAACCATATTCTGAGATTCAATTAAGATAAATACAATGCTATCAAAGCAGCATTCATGAAGTATCAGCCATTTATGATCTCAAAAATGCCAGGTACTCCTCAGGAGGCCAGCCCCAAGTGACCTACAGTTCAGTTTATCTCTAAACTGAAGCAGCTCAGTTCACTATTCTCCATAGAGTATTTTCACTCTGCAAAACTTACATTTCCATTTTTTATATCCCTGGAAAATTGCTAACAGAGGTGTGTTAGTCCCTTCTGGTGACACTGATCCTAGGAAGCAAGGGAGATCCTATTTTCAATGCTATGCAATTATTTACATGATTTTCACTTGTATTAAACTTCTCTCACTACTAGACAAGAGTTTCTTAACCTCAAACTAGCTGCAGCAATTAATCACTGTGTCTTGTCAAGTAGCTGGCCACACTCTGGAACAGGAATTATAGGACTAAGAATTGGTTTTAAGTTTTCTTCATCATATGTAGCTATATTTAGAAAACAGACAATGCATTTAGCAACAGAGAGGAGACACCATACTTCAGAATTACTGACACAAACACAGGAAAATGACCACAATTCTAATCCAAAACATTTCCCATGCAATCTTCTCCACAAACAATGCATTACTTGAATGCTAAACTCTTCCAAGGCTACACTGAGTTCATCACACCTACCACTAATTGGTTATATAACCATTTAAGTAGGATTAGTATCATAATCTGCTGTCAAACCTGACAGCTGGAGATGTGGTTCTGCAAATAAAATACTCATTTACAAAGACTTCTTTAAACCAAGGTGGTTTATGTTCTTCAGTTTTTGTACAATTAAATTACAGCTCCATACTCCTCTTTTGAATATTGAGCCAGTTTAGCTGACATCCACTGATGCAGTACCATCTGCACAATTTCCCCCTTACTTTTCTGAAAGGTCACATTGAGGATCCTAGAAGTTGGTGTATTCTGTGTATGTTCCAGAGAAATCCATGATACTGCAATACCCTATCTTGCAAATGTACTTCAGCAAACTTTTCACCATGTTTTTCTAGCTTTTTTTTGGTCACTTGAATAAAATCCACCTCCATTCTTGGAAAGCGCTCACTTTTTTGCTGCTGTGAACTACAGATTCCACAACCCCTACTCTAATTTTTCATGTAGCATTGCTAAAATTATTAATATGTTGTCTGATGAAGTCCAGGACGATTCTGTGTAGCACTAGACAGGACACAGCCTTCTCCTGAACCATTCCTGGTATTCTTCAACCACGATTGCTCATTTCAGCCCAATTCCCCTTGCCCCAAAAGGGATCGTCACTACTAACGTTTGCTTGAGTATTAAAAATATGTCACATTCAGAAGCCAGAATGTTCCTTTACCCCTAAGAGCATCAAAAAAATTGTACAAGGACTTAAAAAGTTGGTACCTCTGCTGCCAATCCTAATCACTGAAGACAAGTCCCTGAGTGGAGAACTTCATGGACAGGATGCAAAGAAACAAACACTGACTGACCTTTATTTTTCAGCTCTTAGTGTATAATGAATGTGAGATTCTTTGAGATTCAAAAAACCCCCAAGGATTCAGTATAGCCAAATTTTAATTGGCAGGCCTTCAAAGAGGAAAAAAAAAAAAAAAAACCAAAAACAACCAGACCACAAAAATCTCACCAGGATAATGGCTTACCTTGCTGAAGGAACAGAGTCTATTTCCCATTATACTTTTTCCAGGTTTCAGGACATTTTGTCTCCTCTACCATTTTCTAGCCAGCTAGATAATAACATTGTACCAGAAAACCCAACAGAACTGTTGATGCATCTCTGATGATGGGTACTGGTGGAGAAAAGAGCCACCAAAACACACACACACACACATTCCCAGAACACTGTCCCAAGTGCTGTATTTTCTGTGCCATAGAGAGAGAGAACAGACCACAGGACTCAGCCAGTGGCCATCATCAGATGAGAGACAACCTGGGAAGCAAAGCACAGAACCCCACACTCCTCTGACTGATGGTACCATCACAGTTTGTCTGTGACACTCTCAGTACAGAAACTCACAGCAAGAGGGAAATGCCGAGAAAAAGTGGCAGCATCCAGAAACAAAATTGTACAAAAAAAAGCTTTGGATCTTTTATGCTATGCCTTGGTCTCCATTGCAGTATGGTGCACATCAGGCTGTATGTAAGATTTTTCCTTGTCTTGATTGTTGTACCAACTGGAATACAGAATCCAGAGGGTGGGATGAATGTTTAAGCACACACACCTCCAAGGGGTGCATTCCTAGGCTACAGCTTTCAAGCCTGCATGTCTTTTTATACACACATGCACATTGGTTTTTTGCAAATAAAGTATGATCAAGCTCAGGAAGCAGCTTTAATGCAGTTCTCCCACTCCAAGCGGATATACAACTTTAAATATAAATCAGTTTTTCCATGGTTAACAAAGTGGTTATGATTTCATGGCAAAATTGGAACAAGCTTCCTCATGAACAGAAATATACATTTCTCACATTCTGATCAACAAACATGGTGTTGACATGGGGCAATTTGCATCTTGTTTAAGCACTTCTTCCTTCCCCTCCACTGGTATTTGGTTTGTTAAGCTTGGACAAAGGAAAAAAAAAGTCAAGCTTAACTGGTACTCCTGCCACCTGTGTCATGATTGCAAATTTTGTTTTGAACCACAATTTCATTACAGCTGTATCATATTTCTGGCAAAAGCATTTATCAAGATAATGATATTATAAAGCTATATCTCAGAATTACCTGTTAAGCAAAGAAGCATGGCCCAGTTGTTCTACCAGGGAATTGATGCTCTATAAATCAAAGTGTCCTAATATACCTTGGAAGACAGGTAAGCCTGACTGACTAACAGAAGGTAAAGTCTATTCTGTACTGGTTTATGTTGTTGTGGTTTGGGAGGATTTTTTAATTATTGAAACATGTCACTTAATTAGAATTGGCATTTTTGCACTTTGAAGAGTAAATAGATCATACAGTAATAATTAAGAAACATTCTTATGAATGGATATTAAATATTGCAAGACACTAATATTACCCAAAAAGAAATTTAAGCTCTTTTAAGACCCTACTTCAATTATTGCTTTGAAACATACACCTGAATATATCAGGATTGCACTAAACCCCAAATCACTGGATTGTATTCTTTCAGGAAAAAAAAAAAAATAGATATGCTGATTAGTGAAGCCAGTAAAAATATATTCACTTCACAGAAAACTGAAGTTTGGAACCCAATTCCAAGCATCCCAGGCAACACCATGTGTAGGATCTACTATGTGCTATGAAACCTCAAAGTTAACTCCAGCATTACTTAAGTAGTGGTGCTATGTCTAAGAAGAAAGTGATCCTATGCCATTGCCAGAAAATTTTCCAGAACTGAGACAGAAAATCAGCATTCAAGTAAGGCAAATACAGATATCAAATGCAAAACTCCTCACTATATGAACCTCAGCTGGTTAATTGTAAAACACCAGACACGTATGTAATAGGATACATTTCACACACCTGCATTTTCTACCAACTCTGATAATTGACCCAGAAGTCTCTTGGTTTGTTCTTGAATAGAATATCTTTGAGCAAACATATGCATTGAAGAAACAGTTGAATTTAGCATTCTTAAGCTCTTATGAACAGCAGTAAGTGGATAAACTTCCCACCAGGACAGGGAAAGAAACAGATCAAATCCCAGACATAATTAGATCAAGAAAACTCAGCTTCCATTCCCTTTTAGTGTATTCAGGCTTATGTACTTTGCTCATCACTTCATTAAATAAGCTGCATATGCACTGAAGGTAAGCCAGTACAATTTCTGGTTCACAACAACCCTCCAAAGGGATCTCTTCATTCCAGTCACACTCATGGCTGTATGAAAAGCCTACAAAATCAGTTTCTACACAGGTAAACTCTTATTTAAAATTAAAAATAATAAAAAAAACCCAGGTTTAATTCCAGTGCCAGGGTTTCTTTAGTTCTTTAAGCTCTGGAAACAAGAAATATGCCAGGTTGCTCTTTACTTTGACAAGCACTTTGTAAACTGCTGCAAGCAGCATTCTAATTTAACTACAAGAAAATACTTAATAAGGAATCTGATGTGAAATTAAACTTTTCATTTCTTTCCCAATTAGAATAGATATATCATAGACAAATGAGAAACAGAAGAGAACTAACTATTCCCTCCCATACAGTCACTGTCAATTAATTTACATTTTAAGATACTATATCTTTTTCTTCACAAGCTTTCTACCTGTCTAGGTAGGAGTACATAGAATAACTCAGTCTAGTAATGTTACAGTTATGCCTTCAGAACTTTTTTTACACTAATGCAGCACTCCAACAGTAGCACTATCACACATTCATGGTGCTATTTACAGGGAATACATTTGCCTATTTTGAGCCTTCATCTCTCCTTTGTTAACACTGCTCTGGCAGTACAGCCAGAACACTTGTAACAAGCAAGCCAGCCTCTGCCTTTTCTACAAGGATGCCACTGAGGAGAAAACCCCACCACCCACTACTCTCAGTCACTTGAGGACTGCCACATCCCCTGCTCTCTTTTATGATACAGGATTGCTCACGTGGTACTCCACTTCCAGGAGTGCCAACAGCTACCACCAGATTATTTTGGGATCACTGTCTAGCAATTAGGACTAACATGTCAGGTTAGCCCAGCCCACAGTTCGGGCTGCTGATAGCTGCACGTGTCTCAGTTTCTGATAAAGGGAATCTGTGCTTGTGCTTAGGCTGTAACTTCTCTTACAGGCATTAGCAACCTCAGCAAGCTGTAAAAAAGTTCTACCAGGACCCTCTACTCCATGTGATGGAGCTGTAAAAACCAAGCTCTTGGGGAGCCAGCAGTGGTACCTGCACCCAGGGGAAGGTGCCCCTGCTGAAGCACCCTCTGAAGTCTGGTGTAAGCCTGCTCAGGAGATGAGGCTCAGTCAGGGTATGACTGGGAGGTGAACTTGGATTTGATCAGAGAATGACCATCCACATCTGAAATAAAAAGCAGATTCATCCTCCTCCTTTACATGCAGATTAAGTAGTTAATCAACAGTGCAAAGTCAGAGCTGCAACATATCACACTACTACAGGCAGGAACTCATTTAGCTTTTCTCTCACCGTCTGGGAAGCAGAGGCTGTGTGGAAGTGGTTGTTGGGTTTTGGTTTGGTTTTTTTTTTTTTTTTTGTATTCTGGTGGTTTGGGGTTTTTTTGGTTTGTTACTTTTGGTTTGTGTGAGTGGGTTCCTTGAGGTTGTTTTCAGTTTGGTATTTGTTCATTTTTGGTTTGTTTGGTTTGGTGTTTGGGGTCTTTTTAACACTTAGAATCTCAGATTCTCTGCAGACCTTTACTGAGTAGAAGGTTCCCTTAAGTCCCTATCATGACATTTACTGGCAAGGGATCCCAAGCTTAGCTAAATGTGGGCTTCTTGTTCCAGGACTGCAGTTCTTGGTGAGCTTTACTTTTCTTACTTAAAGAACTTTTGCTCTTAGAGAAAAGAGTTATTTTAATTTCAGATGGAATGAAGAATCCTTCTCTCTGCTATGTGTAAAAGAGTACTCATGAAAGACAAAGCACAAGTTTTAAATATTATATCTCTGCAGCTTGATTGATATTGCTGTAACTGTTTAGGATTCTAGATTGTACAATATTTTGTAACAAAAAGAATTAAAGTCATCTTTCATAACAAAGTTAGGACTTCACAGTGTTTATTCAGATAGATACTTAAACATCCCCTTTTATTATAACCTATGTAATGAAAAATTTGCAAAATAATTCCAGGAAATTAATAGCTTAAAACTTGGAATTATTATTCAAACTGCAGCAGCTACAAGAGATGAAAAGTACTGTTAATATTAATTAAGCAGAAATAATTGTTTTAAAGAGCCTAGCCACAAAAATGCAGTACTTAAAACATAATCTCTGGATCTTTTAAAACTACTCCAGATTTGCAGAAGATTTAAACTCTTCCAGGTGAGTGCTTATGTTTTGAATATGAATTAGCTGTTTGACTGCAGTAGTCGTGTGTGTGTGCACCACACCTTCTCTTCTTTCCCACAACAGAAGATTGAAATCCTGACACACCACATCACTAGCAGATTATTTTGCATAAGTCTAAATGAGTCATTCAGGGGACTTTTTTTTAAAGACAATTTCTAAGGAGGGGAAAAAAAAAATCTACTGTAGCTGATTTTTTCCCCAAAGTATCCTGAGGGAGTTTATATTAAGAGTTTAAAGAATGAAACTGACTTTGGTGTTCCATTCCCAGTTGCTAATTTATTATGTGGAGGAAGTCACATGAGCCTTGAAAGAAATCTTGATGAAAAGAGATCTGTCTCAGCTGCATGGGGTTTAATTGACTTAGTCTTGCAGGAAGAATGCATTAGTATTATCTATGCCTCTGTTTAACTATCAGCCAAATGGCAATCATCATGATGAATTAATTTTCTACTCTGCCATGCAAATCACTCCATTTGTGGACTCACTTCTGTGTTTAGCAGGACACCTGGTTGAAATTCATAGACCCACAGTTCTAGACAAGGTCATTGGAATAATTCAGCAGAAAGGAAGAAGACTGCCTAAGGACCACCACTTTTACCATTCTGGTTACATTCAAACAAATATTTTGTTGAGGTTTTTTTCCCTAGAGGGGGAGGGCAAATTTAGCAATTTTTACTGTGGGCCATTATATCTAATTAGTACTCAGTATTTCTTTTATTTATCTCTAATGAACCAAATTCTCCCTTGACTGCTTTCAGAATCTGGACCTGCAGGAATTTACCTCAACAGAAGCAGCTCAGGTTACATCCAGCCTGCACAGCTCTGATCCAGCCAGCGTGCAGATGCTGAAAAGATAGCAAATTTCAGTGCAGCATCACCAGGCCTCAATCTGTAGCTCTTTCCTGCACTACTGATAATTTCATAGCTATGAAAAAACAGCCTAGAAAACAGCCACCATCCCACAGGACAGGGCATCTTCCAGCACTACTGTCATCATTGCTGTTGCCAGCCAGAAGCACCACAAGAGAAAGGAAAAAGCATTAACAAACTTAGCAAGTCCAATATGGATTGGGAAGCAGACTAGAGAGTTTCTTCACACAGGAGAAGTTTCCTTCACCCATCTGTTGGGTGCAGGAGCCCATGGGGAAAGAGTCCCCAGCAAGCAGCAAGTCCTCTGCAGTTTCACACCACACCAACAGCACAGTGACATTTCCAGCAAATTAGGGACCAGTGACACTTCTGCAGAGTCTCCAGATAATTAAATGATAATTGTTTAAATCCACAACAACCAGAAATCCTTCTGAGAAGGCAGCCAGCATTCAAGCTGAATAATATTTTGCAAGTGCACATTGCCAATCCTTAGTTATTTCTCTCTAGTGTTCAGCAAAACATTACACTTGAGATAAAAGGGGAAAGATCACACAAAGCCTAATTGAATTAGCTTAATTATTGTGTGTGGGAAAAAAACAACACAGCAACAAAAGTGCTGTAGAGAAGATTTTGTTTTCCCAGCTGCTATTTTTTTTCAGGAACATATGTGATTATTGTGATGCTGGATAACCTAAAGATGGGATGCTCCTGCAGTTCAAAGGCACACTTGGGACTAAAGAAATAGGCTTAGGTCATAGGTGTGGAAGATTATACTTCACACTTTAAAGGCCATCTGCAAGGCTTAGACCAGTTCCTGAAGATGGTTCATGGCAGATGTGGGCCATCAAGAACAGAAATACTATTGCATATAAATTCATTACACAACCTTTATTATGCTAGTCTACTTCTACTGACAAAATGGAAATGTCATATAAATCTATTTGTAAACAGTCTGATAAATTCCAAACACCAAACCAGCAAGTTCTCATTTTCTCTAATGTCAAGGAAAACAGCAGACTCCATCATCAAGCAAAAGTTAACATCATGAAATCACAGTTAAATAATAGTTTTGCTTCAATGATTACTTGTTAATACATTACTAGACAATCTGTGCAGGAAGCTTATTTGGGACCATTGTGACCTAGTGAACACTTCCAGATGAACTTTCTTAACAGATCCTCCTCCCTTATATGATTATCTCAAACTTAGGTAGAACACAGTGTTTGGACAGGCTGATATATGTTGCACTTTTAAAATTTTTTTCTCCTTGTACAACAAGGTGAAAATGAAAATTTCTAAGCAGGGCAAACACCCTAAATAATTTGATTAGTGCACTTCCTCTTTGTTAAGGACTTCATACACTGGCTGAACAAAAGGTAAAAGCAGCTTTTGAAAGCTACAAATGACAAACTTGTTATAGTTAATTTCTTTAAAATCCAAGCATTCTTCTAAACAATAAATTAGTTATACACTGTATTATCTCGCTAATAAACAGGTTGATATTTCAAAATTAGGATCCAATCTACGGCTTCAATTGCCAAGCCAAAGTGCTCTCTAAAAGCAGTCCAGCAACCACTTCCAAGACTCTCTGTAGATAACACTATTTATGGTATCTGATTGCATCCTGCAGCATAATTTATCTTTAATTTATACTTATAATCACATTGTGTTCTTGATACCAATCACACAGTATAAGGACAGCAAAAAACTAACCTTGATATTCAGTTTAGTATTTGCCAGGTAACAAAAAGCAGCACATCCATTGCTCATAGAGCTCCAGATATATGAGGTGGGAATTTATTCAAAGTAATTGCAGAAATTCAACAATGGATGGGGCACCACAGAGAGACACTGGTACCAGGGTTGGAGAAATTTTAGCTTCTTCAACTTCTTCAAGGAAGACACTTGTACTTTGAAATTACCTGCCAAAATAGCGGTTCCCTCGCTCCCTCCCACTGCTGATAACCACAAACAAGTCACATTTCAAGTCAGTGAATTATTCTTAACTTAAAAAGACTGAAAGAAAAAGTGTTGAATTAAATTCTGCCAATTAGAGATTCATATTGCAAGAGATCACTTTAATCAAAATAAATCCATTACCTTTAATGTCTAATGGGTATACAGTTAATGACAAGATGTGAGCACTTATCCACACAACAGAATCAGCTACAGTGCACAACCAACACACTTGCACTCAACCAGCTAAAACAGTAATTGCTTACAGATGCTGCAGGTCTAAGGCTAGTTTAAAGACACATACAGTATTTCTTTAGATCTACATTTAAAATATCAGAACTCCTCAGCATACCAAAATACTGTTGTCAAGGCAACAGTATACAGAAGGCAGGCAATTAAAAACAGATACTCATAGAGCAAGCCATTAAATTTAGTATCTTAAATAAATTGCTGGTTGGATAACCTTTTGCCATGGAAATGAAAAGGAAATGCTTTCTTTTGATCAGAGACTACTACTTAACAGGATTTAAGTTTTGAGACATTTTGGTAACACCTTTCATAGTGATTTTCACCCCTCCAGTTTTGTTCAGACTGAAATGACTAAGTAACAAAAGCTGCAAGTCATCAGCACTTCTGAACATTCCAGATCCCATGCTTTTTACATTCTTGAATAGATGTGGTAAAAATGCACCTAACTACTCAAAGGTCAATTTTTTGTCCTACAGTTAGGCATCTGCTGCACCACAATGAGTAGATTATATAGTGGTTAGTTAGGTCCTCATTGTGATAAAAAGAAATGCAGCTTGTCAAGTATAATAGAAATAATGGAAATACCTCAAAATAAAAGAAAACAAAATCAAGATTAAAATTCAATTTCAGCAAGAGACACATACATAATCTAATTTTATCTGGAAAATACCCAAAAGATTGATTTGAGTACAATAGACTAAAGCACATAATGAAGCCCTAAACTCAAGAAAAATTTTAGTTCAGTGATTAAATTTTACCCATCTAAACCACATTTTTAAAAATCACCTTCTACATAGACATCTTTGCATGCTATGATTGTAAACGTTACAAAAAATTTCTAGTTTGTTCTGCTTATTATATCTAGTTAATCTATGTCCTAAAGTGGGATGAAGTACAGGAGGATATTACTACCACATCACTAACGTCTTTTGTCCAACAATTGCTTTGCAATCTACAAGTGTCCCACAAAACCACAGATGAACTGGCAAGGCCATGAATTAGTCTGAGCAGTTTATTTTTCCTTTAAGTTTCCTTCAGGCATTTTTTTCCCTTTAAGCACTATGAAAGTATATCCATCCAAACCCAAATTTTGTACGTAAAATATTTATCTATGAATAAGACATTTATTTTGACACATGCATCAGCTTTATGACCATAACCCTGTACTTCCCCCTTTATGCAGTTGCTTCACTCAGCCCCTAAACCCTTTTTGATCCAGAGCCACAACTCCTCCCACGTGCTGCACTTCAGGCATAGAGACACCACGTACGAGCTTCCCTTCACTGCAAGCTCCAGTCGGGATTCATCAGATCATCCAGCAGCCCTGAAGATTATTCAAGGCATTCCTTTTATTTCTAGAGGGCACCCAAGGCTTTGTGCGGGGGCAGCAGCGCCACATCATCGCTCCGCCGGGGCTGGGATGCGCTCAGCAGAGCCATCCTTACCTGCTCGCCCAGCAGCGCTCCGGGAACGCCGCGTCCCCCCGGGCAGGCGCCGCTGTCCCCGGGCACGGGGAGCGCTCCGTGCCGGCCCCGGGCATGCGAGCATCCCCCGGCATGCGAGCACTGCAGCGCCCCGCAGAGCGCTCCTCTCTCAGCAGTCACGGGGGTACAGACTTTGCTATGCAGATCCAGTTGGCAATTGGTTTTCTCAGGCGCATCCCCTGCTAACATCCCCCTGCCATCGCTGCGGGGAGGGCAGCCTCAGCCAAACGGACAGAGCACGTCCCTGTGCACCGAGTGTGAAAAACGCCAATCACTTGTTTTTAAAATTTTCAAAGTTTAATAGCAAGAAAATGGTCATAAAAATAGTAATTAGAGTAATAAAAATTTGGACACTTTGGATTAGGACAATATGAGACAATAGAGACAAAGAGTTACGGACGTCCAGGCACCTTTTTCTAAGCAACACAAGCCCGAAAAAGGACACATGTTAACAGAGGATTAACCCTTAAAAACAATAACCTGTTGCATATTCATACACCTCATACATGATGCATAAATTCCATTCAAACACAGCATTCTGTCTGGTCATCTTCAACTTCTTCCTCTTAATCCTAATGGCATCTTCATGCTGAGCGAGGCAGGAAGAAGTTAATTTCTTCTGATAAGAGAGAAATAAATTCTATTTCTCTGAAAAATTTACGTGTCCTGTGGCTGCTATCTTGATGTGAATCCTTTCTTTAAAAAAAGGATCTTATATAGCATAGTTTCTATTTCAACATTTTATTATAACCTAAAACTGTATTTAAGACACTACTTAAGAAAATTAATACAGCATAACTTTCTAACATAACACATATAATATTCATTTTTATATTTGCAAAAAGCCAATCATAAAATATGCATTTTTCACACTGAGAAACCCAGGGAGCTCTCTCAGGTGTCTGGATGCTTGAGAACCACCCACTCAAATCATCCAGGTCGGGATATGCACTCACAGTTCTGGTCAGCTACAGTTTGCACATCAATGAAGCTCGGGGAGGGCAGAGGGAGCAAAGCAGAGAAAAAAAGGAGAATCACCATTATAAGTCTATTTAACTGCTTTTAGTACCACTGCACGTTGTAGCTTTACCTTTTAATGGCAATTAAGTTCAAAAGAAAGGCAAGCATATATCCTGGAAACTCTGTTAACGCTGCTCAGTGCCAACTTCTAACAATTGCTCTGTTATGCTGTATATAAAGAACAAAAGAGGTATCTTCTAGGCAGAACTTCAAATCATGCAACTTAACAGAAGGCAATGTGGGTGAGATAAAGTCCTCACTCAAACCCTAAGCCACACCAAATCATTTTTCAAAACAGTCATCAAGTTAAAACAGCAGCTTACTCCAGATCTGCATAATTTTGTACTGTAAGTTAAGAACAAATGAGGTCTTAAGCACTCTTCTGAAGGCTGCATACGAACTGAAGAAATTAGAGGGCTTTGTGTTGCTAATCATGACTACAGTTACTAAGTTCTGAAACAGTAATAAAAATCTAAATCTTCATTAAATTTATGAGAGAGTATTTATGGCATGCAGATTTCTTTTTACTGCATAAAACCACTCACACTCAGCTTTGGGTTGCATTTACTTTTTTTTTTTTGAGTGTTCTTTCAACATAGCAAGCATGTAAATGCATTTGAGGCTGGATGGTGCTATTTAACTGTACAGCCAGGAAAGGCATTTCTCAAAATGGAAACCACATGTTCTTCAGAGAAATTAAATCACAAAGATAAGTTTTATTAAGCTCTGTAACATCCATTTCCCAAGGCATGGTCTCCATGCATTCAACAAACATGACATCAAGTACAATACATTAGAGATCCACACTTCCCAGACTGGCATGCATATTAGTGGTTTGGAAAGTGACAGCAGCTTGTAACATCCACATTTGCAGCTGTTTCACACTGCCTCTTTGCTAATACTAGCTCAACAGCTCTCTGGAGCAATCTTAGCTCAAGACCTGGATGGATTCTGGTCTAACACTGGTATTTTGAGAATTGCCAGTGCCTCTGCACAGGGCAAAAGGAGCATGCTCAGTCTTGCACCAGAAGGAAACCGGGCAGAAAATGCATCAGGTCTAGGCAAAACCCAATTTGGATGGCAAGCATTAAATTGAAGACCCAGGCAGACTCAAATGAATACCACTGTGACCAGAAGGGACCATAAGATAAATGACTGGACTGATGTTTTACAACAGGTTCTTACATGCTGAATCCAGTAACCTGCATTTGAATAAAGCTTACCTCACAACAAAAGCACTAAATGCTGGACCAAACACCTCTAGATATGGAGGACCTATCCCAGAGGTTACTCATCTTCTCTGTGCAAGATATCACATGTTTTAAATAAATTTACTAGCTTTGATTTCTCCTTCCTGATTGCTCCCTCCCCTAGTAGGCATTCAGCATGCAGGATTTTCTGGCCATGAATATACTCATAGTAATAAAATTACTTCTGCAACATCTCATAAAAGGCTTAAAATACATTATTGGCTAAGCTCTGTAGACATTCACCTTGGATTTCAGGTTTTGTGCTTATTTTCAAACACATTTCTCACAGTAGAATCAGCCGTGCCATATATAAGAGTCAACATATACAAGAGTCAAAAATAAACTTTCCTACACCCATTTCCCTATGTCATCACAAGACAAGGACATGCTGAACAGAGCCCCTGCAGTGGCCACTAAATTCTTCCCTCCCTCTGGCAGCACAACTCACATTCCTCACTCCTAAGCTCTGCATATGTGTGAATCTTCTTCAAAGCTCAGGCAACTCATTCTGTATCAGTAAGAAATTATGAATTAGTGTCAGAGCTTGAAATTATCCCCAGGGAGACACAACAAGGAAAAGCCAATTTTGTTACAATTGCCTGATGGTAACTTCTGCAATACAACTGTTTTGTGTGTTTTAAACAATTAAGTAGGTGTTTTACTGCTAGTGCTATTTTTGTGTGTGCGTGTTGTAACATACTGCAAGAAATCACTTAATCAGTAAAATTTGTACATGAAGAATATTTGACAGAGCCTGCTTTCCTGTAAAATGTGCTAACAAACTTGAAAATTTTGTCCTTACATAAAGTTAACCCTCATTACTTTTTCCAATCATTTAACTTAGAACTGACAGCAGGATGCCCAAATTAATGCTATCTGCATCAGCCATTCATCTTAACTAAATATTGGAGCTATGAGCTTGTGAACATGACCTTGAATCTGCAAGTATATTTTGATATGACAAATACAGCAACATATCCTACACTATCTTTTCTCTGGTTTCATGGGAAGACATGATCTGCACCTGCCAAAGGTCAAACTTTCTATCCAGGAGCTGTCAGAAAGCACCAGACTCCTGAAGCATAAAATTAATATAACCACAATAAAAAACAAGTGGGCTACAATCGCTTTTAAAGCCCATCCAGTACCTGGTGCCCTAATTTTCCGTTAGATTGCTACAATATCTCCATGTTCAGTCACCAAGAGCCTTACTGTTTCCTACAAACCTAGAAGGTGCCATCTGAAACCAATTCTACAGACTTAAGGTGCGTTATGCTTGAGATTATGCTTGAGAACCCTTCCTAAAAATTCCGACCCAAATTTGTTCAGGAATGCATGTCCAAACAATTTCAGAATCCCAACTCCAGAAATGCCTTACCTAGGTCATAGGTTACAGTAAAACCCAACCCAAAATGAGCCCGTCATGAGGCTTGTAAACAAGATCCCACCAATATCTCCTCACATTTGCTTATGCCAACAGCTGTGTTAATTTGTTGTTCATTGCTGCTTCCCAAATCCACAGTCAGATTTTAAGCAATGCATTTCAAATTTAGATAATAACAACAAAAGATAAGCAGAGTAAGAGATCACTGTGAGGTATACCACAAAACAAAAAGTATACCTGTGATGAATATTACCATGGAAATTGAATTTCCTTATTTCTCCAGGCTTATAAACATCTGGGGCAATTCTATGATTCTTAAACTGATTGTGTTTCTTATTCATCATAGATAATACACCAGGGAATTGTGCCCAATTAAGAAGCACAAGTGTTTGCTCCATGCCTACTGCTAATATCTAAATCCTAATACTACTTTAGAGCAGGAAACTTGAAAAGCATTTTAGAGCCATTTGAGGTCTTCCACTTATTATGATGCAACTAACATATTGCCATTGAAGTTGATCTGGAAACAGACTTTCCAAGTGAAACAAAGTATAAGGGATAATTAGGAAATGCATAGGTAACATTTCCTGTCTAGCTTTTCAGAGAGTGCCTGTTCTCAGTTATGAATTTTTAAAGTGGGGAATCAAACTGAACATTAAAAGTAATTACTAGGTATAGGAAAAAAATGTAGGAAGAAAACAGTTCAGATTTGTAAGCATCTAGCAGCAAAGTTGCTGCCTTCAACTTCACTTTCTGAAAGTTACATGGACCTGAAGCATTTTTTTAAATTTATTCTTCAAGTTCTCCCACCTCCAATCAGCAACTGCCCAAATACTTCATTATACACTAACAGGACAAGCCTTTAAATGAAGGGGGCTTTTCTCTGTGCTGCACTCAGACTGCATTTCATATCCCCTACACGGTAAGTGAGCTAAGTATGGAACAGGGAACATGTGCTGCTATAAGAGGCAACACAACCAGCCAAACCAAGAATGACTGTGGAGACAGCTCACCCATTTCACCTTCTCATGGTGCAGAAACCCAGTTAAAAGACATGACACAGAAGCCAGAAGTAGCTCTTTGGGGAAAAAAAAAATAATTAAACAAACAGCCACTTAACTCTTCACACCTTCCTACACCCCATGGGCAATACCCATCCTTTTAAATGCCTTTTAAATTGAATAAATAGTTATTATGAGAAGAAACATAGGGTGATAACATTATAAAAAGCCAGGTGATCCTCATGAACTGCATCATGGAGACTTTTGGTGGGAAAGCACCAAACTACCAGAGTAAAAGCAACATTCACAAAACTTATCACAGAAATTTTAAGTTCTACTTACTACCACCCAAACACTTCAAGACTGAAATTTCCATAGCAGCCCTAATTATTGCATACTGCATGACAAATGTTTTGTTGCTGTTTTTTACAGGTACAAGAGCAATCATCTTTAAAAGTCATTTAACTGTCTAAGGACATCACTATATTAAGGCTTGCTCACTGGGCAAGCACTCATAGCCTCGAGAAGAGTTAATTCAACTTGTAGCTCTACATGCACTTGCACTGCAAATGAGTAAACGCTGAATGGTCTATAAATACCTTTACTACCACGGATTTGGTTTCTTTCCAGGCCCCCAAAAAAAAAAAAAAAAAAAGGGCCCAGGCACATAGGCACATGAAACTTTATCCTCTGGGGGAGCGTTACAGCTGTTCCCATTTACAGCTTTAACAACCTGCCCGCCAACAACACAAGCTCAGCCCAAGGCAGGGGACACCGGGGGGCCCCGCACGGCGACACTCATTTGTTAAACACGGACACATCGTGCCCGTCACGCCCAGCGAGCCGCTGGGAGAGTCCCTCCAGCGCCGCACGCCGAGAGGAAAAGTTCAGCCAGTACAAAAAGTAATTTCGCAAAGCGCTGACAGACCGAACTCCCGAGCGCTGGATCGCGCTCCCCGCCTGGGGCTGCGCAGGGACCCCGGCCCGCCCGGGCGGAGGATGGAGCGCGGCGCGGAGCGGTGCCTACCCGAGCGGCTGCGGATGACATCGCGGAACTCATCGGCGGCCCCTTCGCCGCCGGCAGCGGGGCTGAGGCGTCCCGGCTCCGCCATGCCCGAGGAGCTGCCGAGGGAGGCGGGGGAGCGAGGCTGGCGGGGCCGGGCCGGGCCAGGTGTGGAGCGGCGCCGCCCGCCCTGAAATAGCGCCGGGGCGGCGGCTGCGGCCCCCCGCCCCCAGGGCGATGGAGCGGCGCAATTCGCGATGGAGAGCAGAGCCCCCCCGGGGCACCGCCTGCGGCAGCGAGGGGCGGCACGGAGCCACCCTGTCCCTGCCGCCGGCGCGGTTCCAACTTTTCTGGGCGCTGTCCGCTCAGCCGCCCGTCGCTGCGGCCCCGAGCAGCCCTCGGTGCCCCGGCTGTGCCGCCGGAGCTGCCCCGCAGCCCTCGGGCAGTGCCCGTGCCTGCCCCGGCGGTGGGAGCCCTGCCGCAGGGATCAAACGATGAACGCTCTGGAGTTTGTCTTCTGTCCCCTCCTTTGTAGCTCATCCTCAGAGGGGCGGAGGTCCTGAATACCTGGTCCAGCGGCACTGCTCCAAAGCCACCCCAGTGGCAGCCTATTGGCACCTGCTGGTCAAATCCCTTATCCGTTTTCAGGGAAGCGGGACACAGAAAAACATTTCCTACTGTGTTTAATACGGGAAAGGGGCATCTTTGTCCCCTCTCACTGCAGTCAAGGGACAAAACACTTCCCACTGTCACTGCTTCCTTGCAACCTTCCATTAAGTGTCAATTTGGATGGCTGCCTCCAGCCCACCATTATTCCTTTTCCTTCAATTTTCTCTCCAAACCAAGTTTCAGGATTTGCCTGTTATGCTATTTCCCTCATCTCTCCAGGCCCCCCAGCAGATTGCATCACCTCATGGGGAAAGTAACCAGGCACAGGAAATGTTCTTGTACGTATTTAAACACCCGCTTTCCTTACAAGAGAAATCCAAGCTCTTAAAAATTTCACCTTAAAATACAGACAAGCAGAGAATCACCTGGTCTTGCTAGTTTATAGGACAACAATGTAGTGTGTTTAATAAAAGTGTAGCCAAGCTGCTTCTCAGCTTTAATACGAATTCATAGATAATTCATAAACATATATAGAGGGACAGGAAATTAAGGATAGGCTGTAGGAAGGATGTATGCCTTCACTTGTATTTGTGTAGATAAAGGACTTGCATCTCTTCATGTATTCCAGAGTATATCAGAAGAAATGTACTTTTTGTCGATAACAGAATTAAACAGAATAGAACTAGGTAAGAAAACCAGGTCAGAAACAATGAACAGTTAGAGGAAAACTATTTACAGGCAGCAGGGCACGTGGTGGTAGATTCTGAGGAAAGGGGCTTGTACCCCTGTGAAGCTGCAGGACACACCCTCCATACAGAGAGGGTCTTGTGGCTGAGTTCTGCCCTCCTGTTGTTCATAGTTTTAAGAGATTAAGTAGATGAGGAATTTTTTCATAATCTGATAATTCCAAAAGTATTTTTAAGGTTTGTTTGTGATGATCAGTGTTTATTACTTCAACAAAGTGAGTGGGAAAAGAATTAAGTATTCCCAGCCTTAAATACCAAAAAACATTACTCAAAAAAATGCATGAAATTGCCCTTGGATTATTCAGGGGAGAGATATCATATTTCTTTGTCCATATTCCCATTTTCAGTTCCCTCTGCCTGCCCATGGTGTGTGCCAACTCTCACAAACTTCCAGTGATGCAATTTTGGCTCCCACTACAGGGGTTCTTGCTAGAAAACCTGTCTGAGATCAAATTGCAGGCTGGGTTACACCAGCTAGTGAGGAGAGCCTGTAGTTTCTCCTCCAATATTACCATTCTGTTTAGTACCTTGTTATCACCCACTGCCAAGTTTTTCCCAAGCTATCAGCTGTATTCTCCCAGCCCCACAGCAATCCAGACATTTGGTAATTTCTGTCTGTCTCTCCATGTCTTGGTTTCTCGGCTTCTGCCCCTCCTTTTTAAGCTGATTTGTTTTTTGCACTCTGGTGCGTTGGGGAAGGTGGCAGCTCTGGCATGCCTCCCCCTCCCCCATAACATGTACAGCATTACACGGTTTGAAATGGGATTCGTGCACTTCTCAACAGCTGATCCAGAGCCGCCCATACGTTCTGTTCTGTCTTTAAAACCCATGTGGGGAGATGGTTTAACTGCTTCCCTCTTCTTCTTCCTGCTCGTCTTCTGTCTGTTCCTGAGGCCAAAATGGAGGGAAGATACTTTAACCTCATTTTGGCCAAGTTGTGATCACTGTTTTTCCATAACAGCAATGTAGAAGGAATGCAATCAGGATAGAGACAAAAATTTCATGACTGACACTTTTCACTCCAGACTGCCTGTATCAGTAGCCAAAATCTCATTACTGTGATTCGACAACAGGAAGAACACGATCTTACATGAATATATGCTTATATTCAGCATTTAAGAACACATTCTTAAATGCTGAATCTGTTCTGCTTAGAGACCCAGCAAGGCTGTATGCAGAACTTCAATGCTAGAAGTCTTAACAGATTTGATTGACTTTATGAGCAGGCATAGTCCCCTTAGTGTTCAGTACCTCACGTTTTGGGAAAAAAGTAAAAGTTAAAAAGTAAAACTTCTGCATCCCAGTTCTGCAGATACTACCTACATATTTATCTTCACACACATACGTATGTTTGCAGCACCACTGTTTGTTTAGTTCAGAGAGTCTCCAGCAAGAATTCCCTGCTTTTCCTGCATTACAGTTATTATTATTATTCTCCTTAAGGGTCTTGCTTCCCCACCAACAGGACTCTTGTTTGAGACAGATCTGGTCTCCAGGAAGCTAATCTAATCACAAAACTTTCTGAAGTATTTTATCTCCTGAAGTCCAAATCAAGGTAAGACACTAGAGCAACATATATTACATTCTTTTGATAAAGTTATTCCATCATGTTAATCAGGGGAAAAAAGGTGTTATATACCTCTTTCCCAGAACAAATATTCTCTTCATGAAGAGGGTTTTCTATCAAGGCCCCGAAAAATCACAGTAAATGTCTTCATCAGGCAACAACCAAATAGTGACAAGATTGGTTTGGAACTGTCTAATCACGTAGAATCCCTGCATCTAAAATTCTCCCTGATTTCAGCAACAGAACATGTGTCTTTTAAGCTCAGATGCAGAGGAGAACTCTTAGATCACACTGGTGCCTGTAGCACTGCAAAACCTGCATTCAACACACTCTGTGAATTTTGAAATATGTCACTTCTTTAAAACTCAGTGGAAGCTACCATTCCCAAAATTTAGTAACATATTGTGTGCTTAAAAGAAGAAAAAAAAAAACCACAGAACAAGCAACAAGAATAATTGACTGGTTTTCAACATTTGACATATAACTTTTAAAGTCTTCTCTGGGATGCATACATATGTATGCATGCACTTATGTGTGTGTGTATATATGTTCATGTAGAATGTACATTGTTTGTTGCTTAAGGATGAAGACAGGATGGTCAGGATCAAGGATGCTAAAACAAGAAATGGCAACTCTTGCTAGTCAGTTCTTGTCCCAGAAAACAAGTTTCACTCAGTTTGTAGTCACCATGGAAAATCTTATACTGTGCTTTTAATGTATGTTATTGGAATTATTTGATTAGATTTTTATCAAAAGCTGAGGCTGGTTAATTAAAACACTAGGGAGGCCTTCAGTTAGAAATCACATTTTTAGTATGAACACTATATTTTAATGGATAAGTGGCAATTATTAAAGGGCCATTTCAGCAAATTATTGACTTAATAATAGACTCAAACATGATCAGAGTCTGAGATTAGATGTTCTGTGTGATAGATTATCTGTCCTTAAAGGCATCTGTATGCTTTGATTCCACTTAAATATACTGATCTTTTTTTAGACGCATGTTTAAAGGCAGACTTGTTGCTAGTCGTGTTGAGGCAGCTGCTTATTGTCAACTACAAGCTGAAGCAAGCATTTGCTTGTTCAAAATTAGACTTTATCCACAATTTTCATTAATGTAAATAATCTAATAAATATTAAAACAGGCCAAAAAGATTATGTAGGAAGATGTGCCAACTTTCAGGTCGGTAATCATATTCCTTGGCAAGAAAGGCCTAAAACTTTAGGAGAAAATTTAACATTCTGGATTAAAATCTTTTTTAAATCATACAAAACCATGCATGCCTTTTCCAGGAGGTCATGTTACATTCTAGCTCGGCCAGGCCATTTGTGATGCATCAGAAATATTTCTACAGCTTGTTTAATCTAGGTAAGGGAGCTGTTTGTAAAAGTGTACCAGAACACCATCTTCCCTGAAAAAAAGAAGTTATTTATCCTAACCACAGTGAATGACCTATCCTATATTAAAACCAATTTTCTTGGCTATGTAGGATTTTGGTTCTCATATAATCTTTTAATTATTCTATATATCAAAATGAATAAACAGTCAGAAAAGTACATAAAAGCTTTTCTTGTGATAATTTATGCTTTAAAATGATGGCTTTGAAGCAAAAAGGAAGTATGGCTGTGCTAGAGACTTCATCTGCCCTAACTAATTTATGGCAACTCCCTCAGCTAACAAGAATCACATGGTGTAAATGGAAAATGAGCCTCTGCTGGTATTGAAAATAAAGAGGTAATTTATTTCCATCTTTCAGAAGTGCTATTCAAAACTGCATATAGACTTTTGTCACAGTTGATTAAAAAGCTTGGGTTTCATCTTAGAATTAGTTTTGTAATCTGTTCAAGTAAAACTGAAAGTCAGCACTCTAAATACACTGAAAAACCTGAAAGCTTATTTGCTGATAAGTACTTACTAAATTGGTGACCTGCTTACCTCCTGGGAACACAAATACTGGTGAAAGGCACAAAATCTTGTCAGGGGCTTCCTCATGTGTTTGTGATGGATCATGTTGTGCCTTTTTTCTGCCATTTATTTGCTGCTATGATGCTTGTAAAATTGAAGATTTATTAGAAAGCTTTACATATAAACCAGCACTGTGAAATGTTTACTTGAGATTTCATTTTTGGTGTACTTAATTCCGGAGAAAAATTTATGTTGAATCTTTAATAAAAAGGCCTTTAAGTAACTGAAACTAAATAAAAATAAATGCCAAAAGGAATTATTTATTGCATGATGATGTATCCTGTATTAAAGCCCTTCTATTAAAAAGTTACAAAATAACCTCTCAGTTGCAGCACTCATAACCATATTTACAAAGGCAATCAGCAGTGCCTCATGCATACACTTAAGCACTCTGTGAAGTAATGCCTAATTACATTTTCATAGCTATCATTAGGCATCTTTTGGCTTATACTGTCATGTGCAGTAAATGCTTAAATGTTTTGGTCCCTATCCTCAAAGATATTTCGATGCCTAGTTCTCATTTGTAATTTATAAAAATTAGGGACCATTAGGGACCTTTTCCCAAAGCCAAAGTATTTGAAATTTTGTCTCTTGGAAGAGTATTTGAAATTTTGTCTGTGTTGGAAACTTGTGAACAAAACTAGATTGTCACTATAATCTGGATCCAACACTGCTGTGCCTGCAACTTCAATTAAAAAGTGCATTTAATTTTTTTTTAAGTGTTCTTCACCAAATCTTTAGGCTATTTCTATTAGTATCATAGTCCATTACAAATAATCTATTATATCTACACTTGGACAAAACTGCCCATCACATCCAGGGAACATTCAATCCATGAATGGAGTGGTTTAGTTTCCGAGAGACCTCATCCTTACCCAAAATAAAATATCTCCAAACTCAAGGAAAATTTTCTTCTCCCATATTGAATTCTTCTCAATATCATTGTAGTAGTTATTTAAAACAACAAACTGTCCTTTTATTTTTTTTATTTTATTTTCTCCTTGTGTGTGTGTCTTGTATAGAAGGTTTGCACTTCCTGTAATAAATATTCCTGATTCCCCTAAAAGTTTCTGAAGAAAGTCTTACATGTTAGTGTGAGCTTTATTTGATCTAACTTTAAACATGACACTTTAAACTTCATGTGTGTATGGGTACCTCTGCTGGGGCTACCATTCACAGAGGAAGAGTTAAAGAATGTGTGTGGCATATGCATGACTGTATGCATAGGTTGTGGTTTGTTCTTTATGCCTAGAAGAATGCTTTTTCTTCAGTCAAAAAAAACCTGAGAGCAGTTTCACTCTCCATTTTCCTAGTCTTCCATAGGTGTAAAACTCACTTGTTTAAGGAATGTGAGTAGAGATAGAAAAAATATGCAGTTAATAGTCCTGTAATTGGCCTAATAATAAAGTTTGACAACAAATATTTGAACACAAATAAAATTGCAAAGTCTTGCTCTGAGTATCATACACCTGAAGCAGAAAATTCAAAGGCACTCATCAAAATGACCCAGCATTGTGTTAAGTAGAGAACCAGTGACTAAATAAATTGGTAAAAGGGTGCAAAAAAAACCAAGCCAGTGATCAAGTTCTTCTGCTTCACCTTGCTGGTAAAATAGCACTTAGTTTACTTGTATAAGCACTACTGTCTAAGAAAGAAAATGTCATTCTAAAGAGCAAATGTTAAGGAACTTAAACATTTGGGATTTAGGAAACTGTTGTGAAAGCAAAAAAGCTTGGAGTGGTGTAAAGATTTTTGGGTAACCTGGATGTGCTTCAGCTTGAGAATGAGGCAAAACACAAGTATGATATTTTCTGAAATGATTAAACCCCTGAAAAGCAGAAAGAGTAGAGAAGCTTTACTATTCTAATTGTTAAAACTGCAATTGCCAGCTCAGTTTTGCCTGAATTTACAGAGGTCTTTTTAACATGAGGTTAATTAGCAAGGCTTTTCAAAGTCTTTTCACATTCTTGTACAAGTCTAGCCCAGCCCAGGAGCAGCTGATATTTTTACCAATACATTGTTGTTCACCTGTCTGTGTGACATCAGTGGGGGCACAATTCAGTTCCAGCCAGTCGTGCTTGCCCTTGCCAAGCCATGCTGCAATTGAAGCTATGGACTCTCACATTGCCTCTCCCAGTAAATCCATCATCACCAGGCACCTCTAGAGCCTAAATACCTCCCTCTTCCAAGTCTAGTCTTGGAGCAAGGCTGCACTGGGGTTTTTTGCCATCAAGTTCCTTTCTGTGGAGAAAGTCAGATTTCGTATTCCTGGACTGGCTGTCAGGGATTATCAGCAAGTGTTAAATTCACATTCAAAATATTTGCAACAAACCCCTGTTTTTGAATGACATTTTGTCAAGGGTTTTTTAATTCTTGTCATCTTCAAGTGTATCTACAGACTGACCTGTCAGCTGTGAGGCAACTGCTCAAATGAATCATTGTGATTGTAGAGGAATTTCCACCAAAATGTTTTAAATAATTGCAGTTAGATTGAAGGGTGAATGACTAAAAATGATTGGAGAAGTTAGAAAGAAGCATTTGAATCTTTCCTCTCAATAGAAACAAAGGAAAAACACAGTAAGAGGTCATTTTTCTTTTGTGAAATGCTTCAGTTGCCTGCAGAGTTAAAAGGAAGCTTTTAGTCAGATCTGTTCATGATTAAAATATATTAGCAAGTCTGAACCACTTATGTATTAATTCAACAATTGTTTTTTTCTGCTCTGAATGGTATTTTACTCTTTCAAATATTTGTAAACAAGACATGTGCCCAGCACATTGAATCCAAATTCTTATGGTTGAAATATTGAAGGAAACCCAGTCAGAGACGTATCTCTGCAGAGCACTGAGGTGTCTGCCAGCAAACCTAATGTGCAGAGTCAGAAATCACTTTCTGTAAGAATCACGCAGCATGCCCATGGCCCTTTAACACTTCAGGACTAATTTCATACATTTGGTTGGCTATTCTTACTCATCTCAGGGTGCAGGGAGAGCAGGGCAGCTCCCCTGGAGTCAGGAGCCAGGGGACTCCCCATGGCAGTGGCAGTGATGCTTTGTGATGCCTGTATCAGCAGGGCAGGGACCAGGACCAACCACTGTCCCAGCCCAGAGTGCTGGGGACACCAGGGAGGCCATTCCTGGGCTCTGGGCACCTGCCTGGCTTGGCGGGTGTCTGAAGCTGGGATGGGAGCCCCCATGTGTTCCCAGCTCTGTGGCACCCCTGGCTGGGAAGGGCAGGCCTGTGGGGAGTTGGCTGCTGGTCCTTCTGCTGGGATGCTAGTGGCCCCAGGGGGGTCACAGGGGGTCCCCAATTGTCATCAGGTGGAGGGGGGCTGGGAAGGGGCAGGCAGGGCTGGGGGTGTCACACAACGGGGCTGGGTGACAGCACCTGAATGTGTGTTAAACCCCTGTGTTAAAGGGGTTTTGTGTTATGACACACGTGGTATTTCACAGGTACAGAAAAAGCTGGAGGGAAAATCTGCAGTGGTCATCTCCCAGAAGAGACCAAAGGACAGCAATCATCAGCACACAACCAGGATTGGCCTGTACCCAGCCTTCCCCTGCCCTCTTCAAGCTGCTGCAGTTGCAGAGTGCCTGCGGCCTGTCCAGGGAGCAGCTTGTCTATTGTACTTGCGGCACCCCCAGATGTAGGAAGGAATGATGAATCTGACTCCATGTTCTCAGAAGGCTAATTTATTATTTTATGATACTATATTATATTAAAGAATGTTATATTAAACTATACTAAAGAATACAGAAAGGATACTTACAGAAGGCCAATAAGATAATAATGAAAACTCATGACTCTCTCCAGAATCTCAACACAGCTTGACCCTGATTGGCCAAAGAGTCAAAGCAACTCACACCAGAATCCAATGAAACAATCACCTGTTGATAAACAATCTCCAAACACATTCCAAAGGAGCAAAACACAGGAGAAGCAAATCAGATAATTATTGTTTTCCTTTTTCTCTGAGGCTTATCAGCTTCCCAGGAGACAAAGCCTGGCTGGAGGTATTTTTTCCAGAAATTGAGAATGCCACACTTGTCCAACATGATCTTGGAGCTGGCACCACAAACAAGGATCCCTGTTCCACCAGAAGGCTTCAAGCTAAAGTCTTGTTAGGCTGAGCTGCTGTCAGATGCATAATACACACACAAGCAGATATTCAAACAAAGAGCAATGAGCAACTTGAGGAATGTGTAACCAATCTTCCCTCAGACATACATCAGTTTGCCTTTCAAACAGAAAGTAAAATAAAATAGTTTATTTCTATCTCTTAATTGTTCCACTGCAATGAGGTAAACAGAGAACATGTGTGTGTTCAGGAGGAGTAAGATGACCTCACAATATACATCCTCATATTCTTCATTCTTGCTATTAGTTTTTGTTAGAAATCTGGAAGTGTTCACGGAGCTGGAAATTAATATGACTCTGAATCCCTTGCTGTTTTATACAGAAAAGACTGATACTAAACCACCACTGTGCCATGTTAGATCCTTGCAGGGTCTGTGAAGAGCTAGGAAACAACAGTCCAAACAACAGTCCCAGGCAAGTATTTTGTAGTGCAGGACTGTTCCATAACATACTGATGTTTTTTTCTGTTTACTCATTAATAAAATGAGTAAAAACAGAGGCATGGATGCTGCATGTATACCTAAGGAGTAGTGGCAGGCAAACATCACTTGGGCAGCATCCAGCAGTTTTACTTCCCTCCCAGGATGTTAATGTAGGTATGTAGGACATATTTATCTTTTATGTGTTCTGTAGTCCAGCCTGTTTTTCATCATTATGGCTGCAAAAACAATACTCACCATAGGAATGGTTGATGAAAATAAAGTTATTAATACAAATACATCACTCTTTCCAGTTAATTTACACCATTTAAATACAGCTGGGCCAAGGAGAGCAAAAATCCAGCAGTCAATGTAACTTTTAGAACAACTGCAAGAGTTCTCATCTCCACTTGGAGGTACCATTCATTCAGTTCTGCAATGTTTTGTTCTCATCTGATACCCCTTTTCCTCTCACCTGTTATATTACCAAGGTTTTATGTATTTCTGGTGAGGAAAACAGCAGCTACACTGCTGTTTCTCGCTCTACAAATGTTTTTATGGATGGAGTTGACATTAGCAAATACAGAATCCAACTGTATTTCTGGGACTAATTAAAAGAGTAGAGTGCTAATAGGAAGACTGGCTGGAAAAGAATGTGGGCCACACTGAGCAGGATTCACAGTAACTCCATATTTATGAGGTGACTATCTCCCTACTACATCTCTGCTCACTGCCACCCAGGCTCTGACTGGCCCTGAAATCAGCACTGATATCAGATAATTGTGCAATTTGATTTGTTTTAGCTTTTTGAGAACTGTGTTCTCAAATGGTTCCATGCTGAAAACCCCACCGTTCATACCTACTGCTAATCCCATCCTACACATACACTTAATCTATATTTATTAGTTGCTTTTTAAATTAATGGAAGTTCCTAAAACAAGTATATGAAAAAACTCAATCTTTGTAGGATACATCCCCCTGCAATGACAAAACAAAAAGGAGACAAAGAAACATAGAAACAAAAAAAAACCCTACCATGAATCTCCTCATATATTACTTTATTGTTTTATTGACATTACAGTTTAGAATACTTATTAGATTTCATTAGATTCTAAAATTTTACCCTGAGCTGTGCTAAAAGTGCAATTCTCTTATTTCATGGAATGGGAGATTTAAAATATGTTGGTATGAAAGCACTGTAGTGGCATTACCAAGGTGCTTTTCTTAGGTACCATTCAGATATATGTCATAGTTACAAAACATTGCAATAAAATATACCAAAATAAACTCTTTAGCAATACCATAATGAAATATTTTGACATAATTGGGATGAAAAGAGAAACTTTCAAATGCAAAAGTAAAAATAAATTGTTCTGAAACTCGTAAGATACTAAAATCTCCTCCGACAAAGCATTTTCATTCACAAAAACCAGTTTTTGTCATAATATTGTTCTGTTGCTTTTTTTCCCTTACTTCTTCATATTTTTTTTTTTTCAATAAGCCCTTGGGATTACTCACATTGTAAAAAAAATATAAAGAAAATCCTACATGTGGGCCCAAAAGTAATACAGCTTTGTAGCTAATGTCTCTTTCCAAGGAATATAAATAAAAACATACAAATATCTCTCTGTCTCTTTGTGCTCTGTGCTTTCACAGGTTCACCCTTTGCTCATTTTCTGAGCCAAGTTTATTCATAACCAAACAAATGGCAGTGACAGATGACATGCCACAGACCACTTGATTTGCTAGGTCAGGATGGGCACCAGGCACCTTCCCCTCTGTGGCTCTCTCAAATTATTGATAGTGTGTCCAAGCCCATGAAATGAAAAGAATTACAATGAAAAGTAGATATTTCATAGGTCAATTGTAGAGGGATAGAATGTAGGAGAATAGAGATACTGCAGAAAACAATCTCACCCCTGAGGAGTTGCAGCTGTACTCATTACCAATGATTAAGAACTAACCTACCCTTAATAAACCACAGCTATTTCCAATAAAGATAAGTGTTATAAAAGAGTAAATAGTCAACGAGAGAACAAGAGCTTGTTAGCTGTACTGTGAAGAAGAAAGAGTCAGTATTATGAAGAGCTACACATAAAAAAATCACCAAAAAAGTATAGTACTTTTACGATAAAATATCAACATCAAGTTAGTTCGGTGTAGTTGTTCAAAGTTGTAGCAATAGGGAATCTGCCCAAACAGAAGGAAACTAAACAGGTTCTAAAATCTTTCCACTGTTGTTATGCCCTTCCCTTTTTCCTTATGAAAGGAAGGATGAAAGCTATCTCCATACTGAAAACAAAACCTGTCATAACTGATGTCTAGTTCTAATCAGAGCTGTGCTGCACACTCACTGCTGTTCCTCTGGACGGTCTTTAGTCATACAATTTGCAACACTGGGTTGAATGCAGCTCCTGCTAGGATGGGGGTGAGTGGTGTTGATGGCTTTGCAAAGGCTGTGATGCAAAACTGGAGCAGGATGGAACCCTCAGCTCTCGACTCATCTCTCAGTGCCCACATTGGCCTGGGCACACGGGAGAGGCTGCTCCGGTGGGAAGTGCTTTGCACAGAGAGTCTGTGTCTGACTGGTGTCCATGCTTTGCCACTAAAGCCTAGGAAAATCGTCCTAATGTGCTCTAATGTTTTATTTCAGCTTTGTAACACAAAATACTTTTTTTGCTCTTCCATCATAATTCAATTAAAGGCAATAATACTAATTTTTGAGAAATGAAGTGCATTGGTGATGTTTTTAACTTATCAACTCATGTTTTTCTTGATTCTAAAGTATTTTGCTCAATAGTTGAAATAATTAAGAAAAGACTTATTGCTTCCTGTCCTCCATGGCAGAATGAGAATTGTTGCTGCAAGGTATCTTTTTTCATTATCAAAATAAGAGCAACGCAAATGACATTTGTATAAAATGACAGTACTTCAATAATAAGTTTGCCATTTTAAACATAAATTCATCCAGAAGGCAGATATTCTATAAGAAGAAAGTCAATATTTCTCCATATGTAGATCTGCCTTAAAACTACCCATACTTTTCCCAGGCCTGGAACAGTGCCTCATTTTGTAAGCAGATCCCTTAAAGCTGGTGCAGTCCCACAGCACATTGCCCCTTCCCAACTCTCACAGTGAATCGACTGGAAAGCTCACCAGGCAGAAAAGTTCAGGTTCTTCTCTGACTTATTTTGTGTTTGTCACAGCCATGTAACGTTTCCAGCTGTATCAGGGGTATTGGAGTATGTGTATAAAATGCAGGAACATCATTTTTATGATACAACTCTTAATTCATACAGTGTGATTTTTGTTTCAGTCCTGTGGTGAATGTTGAGCAGGTGGAGCCAGCTGGCCAGGTGTAATCAATAGGGATGGAAAGGAAGACAGAGCTGCACCAAAACGCAGCTTTTTAGGTCCTTTGCTATTTTTGGTTGACCTCATTAGAATTTCTGCCTTACTCATTAAGGCTATGCTTCAGCAAAGCATGTAAGGCTATAGTTACAACAAACACTCATCTGAATGAATAAATTATATTATAGTTTAATACATGCTTTACTCTTTTCCTGAATGGATGTTTTAGCACTTTATTTTTATAATTAAAACAAAAAAATGTCACAGAGGAAAACACAGTTATGTAATATCCCATTATTTTGCACAACTCAGACAATAAACTTAATCTTATCTACTATGCTAAATAACTTAGAGAAGTTCTTAGTCATCTAGTCAACACACCTTGAAATTTGAGGGTAATGCTTATTACAGATGCATAAAGCTCATTACTAATGAATAAATATTCATTTTACCTCACTTACTTTAAATTCATGTAATTCTTTATCCATTGTGCCTATTCATGTAAGGAATTTAAAATTTAGCTGATTTAGAATTATCCATTAGAAACAGAAAGGAGGCAAGAGAAGGGGGAGTACACATTTTTTGTACTGAGTTGGTTCAAATACAACTTGAAGGACTTAATTTCCAGTTTAGAAGAATAGCATTTGCACAGGAATAAACTATTACATGTTTAGCACTGTAGTGGGTTTTAAAAACAAACCTATAAGGAAGCAATTAAGGTCTTTTCTGATGAGATTTATTCTGTAGAAGTAACGAAGAGCATAATTACTGGGGACAAACAGGAAAACTTTTACACTTCTTTAAGGCTCAGAACTCATCCACATCAGACAGCTACAGTGTGGTATTGCTAACCTGGAAAAAAAGAAAGGGCAGAGAGCTTGGCTTCATCTTGTCACAAGTGAAAAATTAATAGTGATGCAAAGAATGTAAGGATGCTCTTAGTAGCTCAGAGCTCGATCTGGCTTTGCAGAATCCTCCAGCAGTGTGTCTCCAGCAATCACCAATAATCAATTTCTGGATGGGAGTCTTAAGAAACAGCAAACACAGCAATCTTCAAACACAGCAATCTTACTCCTTTCACCAGTCCAACAATCCTTGCCTTGTGAACATGCAAAGCTAGGGTTTAGAAACTGGTTTAAATATTTTTAACAAGTCTTTATCTTTCAGCAGTCTGGTCTCCCTTTGAAGCTGTCAGCGGGGGTCTTCACATCTCCCTGTGACAATGAACTCTTCTGTATATCCTCGTTAGTTTGTTTGGCCTGCAACTTCACATCAGAGTTCCCATAGTTCTTGAATTATGAGGAACAATAATCAGTTGCCTCTCTACCTTCTCAGTTTCACTCATGATTTTATGGTTCTGTCAAAAGCTCCCTACAGTGTCTCTTCTCTGAGCTGAGGAGTTCTTGTCTGTCTAATCCTTCCTCTGGGGGTTGCTCTGTAAATGTATTCATCATTATTGCTCTTCTCTGTACTTCTCTTATGTCCTTGCAGTGGCAGGGAGACAGATTTCCCAGCAATACCCAGGATTCATGTACATGAAATGCCATTGCATTTTTCAGTTTTGTTCTTTATTTATTTGCAATAACTTATAAATATTCCATTTTTTTTCCCGTTGACTGTTGTTGACTCCTGAAATAACATTTTCACAAGCCCTGTTACTAGACCTCTGAAATCTCTTTCCTCAGATACAATGGATAGTTTAGAACATCTCACTCTAGAGGCAAAATTATGTTTTACATGGCTATCATCCTTTTTTACTTTTTCCACATTTAGTCATTTATCCTACTAAGATTTAATATGCCTGGTAGCTCAGTATTGAGAGTTTATTGGCAGTGGTATTAACAACTTTTTCAGCTTTAAAAGCCCTCTGCCCCATCAACAAATTGTGTTGTTTCACTTTTTAGTCTTTCTCCACTTTTTAGTCTTTCTCCTCCTTTCTCCTCTCTCTTAGTCTCTCTATAATTTTTGTATACAGGTAGCAATACTGGGCACAGTGTGAAACTATGAGACTTCTATAGTGGTTTTTCCTGTATTGACAATGCTGACTATTTATTCCTACCTTTTCTTTCCAATTTTTAAGTATTTATTTGTTCATGAGAGAATCTTGGAAAGAAACAATAATTTGATATTTTTGATGGGCTGTTGAAAGGTTTTTGAAGCACAAGTGTACGATAGCAAATGATTATTGATTCTTTAAAGGATGAGCAAGACCAAACTTCTTTCTATAAAATTCTCATTGATTTTTGTCAGGGATACCACATTTATCTATGTACTTTCTGTCTTCTACACTATATACTCTACTCATTTGTCTGATCACTAGTCCCCAAATCTCCATGGGAACCTTTTCCAAATTTTAATGTAGTGTAGTTTTGATTTTTCTTTTGCTACTCAGGCCATTTAAAGAGGAAGGTGAGAAACCACTTTTAGTTGAATGCTCTTTTTAAAATGTTCGAGACCCCTTAGAACTCTGACAACTCATTATTATGATGTTAGCTTTTCCTGCTTTTATCCTCTGAGATGGATCCTCCAAATGGCTTCCCCTAAAGATTCTATCATGTTCTCTTCAGGTATCAAATGTGCAAAGAACTGATCTTACTTCACCCAGCTTCTGCCATCAGGAACACTCAAGATACTTCTCAAGAGATAAGTACAATCCCTATTATAGCAAAGGAAAGCAAACTGAGAGGTGAAGGGCTGGCTTTAATAAAGGACTGACATCAGGACTGTGTGCATAAATATCTTGTCACCTCTTCAGTGATTTAGCAGTAGCAAATTTGATATGAATGTCCCTTAACAGTTGAGCATGTCTTGAGCCTGGATCGATGCACACCCCATCAATGGAGATGGAAACTGTTTCCTGACTCTCATTTTGATGTCTTGATCATTAGGCTGTACTGCCTGGTTTCTGAGCCTACTTTAAAGGGTCTTTTTACAGTAATTAAAAAACAAAGTCAGGATTTACTTGAGGTTTCCCCAGATTAAAAAGAATATATGAAAAAGTCCAAGATAGGAGCAATCCTATTGTTTCAGAAATAGTTACAATCCAAAATCAGTCTCTGCATAAATGAGATTTAAATCACAGATTCAAAGAATATCCTCAGTTGGAAGGGACCCACAAGGATCCCCCAAGTCCAGCTCCTGACCCTGTACAGGCCAGGGCAGCCCAGGAATCACATCACCTGCCATAGTGCATTGTCCAAATGCTTCTTGGGCTGTCAGGCTGGTGCTGTGAACACTGCCCTGGGGAGCCTGTTCCATGCCCAGCCACCCTTTGTGTGAGGAACCTTTTCCTAATATCCAACCTAAACCTCCCCTGACACAACTTCAGGCCATTCCCTTGGGTCCTGTCACTGTCCCCACAGAGCAGAGATCAGTGCCTGCCCCTCCTGCTCCCCTCACAAGCAAGCTGTAACTGCAGTGAGGTCTCCTCCAGGCTGAACAGACCAAGGGCCCTCAGCCCCTCCTCACATGGACTCTTCTCCATCCTTGCTTCCCTCCTTTGGACACTCTCTAAGAGTTAAATATCTTTCTCATATTGTGGCACCCAAAATTGCACACAGCACTGAAGGTAAGCCTGCACACTGTCATGGTTTGACACTGGCACAATGCCAGTGCCCCCATGAGGATACCCTCTCCCTGGTTTCTGCTGTGAGATGTGACCAGGAATAAGCAAAGCAGGCTCCCACTTAGGAAAAAAAAGTTTATTAACTAAACTACAAGGAAAAGGGAGAAACAAAAGAAACACACAAGGAAAATGAAAACTTCACAAATACATCTCCTCCTCCTCCCCACCAAATTCCCAATACAATACATCCCCTAAATCAACTCTCAGTCCGGCACCACCCTTCAGAATACTCAATCCTCAGTTCATCAAGAGGAGAAGGAGTCCTTCTTGTGCCAATGGTGACCTCTTCCTTTCATGTCCAGCGCTCTCACCACTGAACACAGACCAGAGCTGCTTCTAGGGTCGACTTTTAAGGATGCTTCATCCCACTCCAAAAAGGCACAGTCTCAACTTTGGGACACCTGTCTCCCCCATATTTTTCACCCCCTGGGGCCGAGGGGTACCCACACCAAACCTTCTTGGTTCTGAGGCATTGCCTCCCCCTGGATGCAGTCTCTGTGTCACAAGGAACATGGTTCTGTCCATGGCTGTACAAAAAGAGTCCAGCAAAAGCCACTCCATCATCTCTTCCCACTAGGGTTCTTCTCTATTCTTCCAACATCTCTCACTTGCCTGGACCTCTCTCACACTTGTCCATTTCCTTCTTCATCTTCCACTCTATCTCTCTTCTAGGAAAGGTTAATGTTCTCTCCCAGCCACATGGCTTTTCCCCTCCCCCTGCCCAGCCAGCAGCTGGGCCGGGGAGAGACCCGAACTCTTTCCCGCCAGAAACCCAAGAGCCCCTCCCAGGGGAGAGCTCTGCTTTTAGCCCCGTGTTCTCAGAGGCGTGTCCAATGTCCCGATGGCCACATTAGGTGCCAATATTAAAATCTGAGCACTAATTGGCCTGACCACAGCATCCCAGAAAACATATTTCCTGTCAAACCACCACACACACTTCCTAACTCACATTGTAAATGAACACAGAGATGAGGGCAGTTTCAGTCAATCTTTTGTTATAAATTCCTGCTGTCTATGCCTTGTGCCTCAGCACTGTTCTTGTTTGCATACTAACTAATGAACACACCCCTCATTTAAATTAGTGCTCCCTTGTCTGGTATAAACAGGCTGCAGCAATTCTGTACCTGGCAGGCAAGGAAAAGAGGAGAGGCTAAACAGGATTAGCAGAATATCAAAGCATCCTCTTTAATTACCTGCTACAATATGTTCATTTATTTTCGTCTCCAAGTAACTTTTTTAGCCATTCATACCTGATTGATCACATAAGAACAGGGCTGGGAGAGTCTATTCATTATCTTAAAGGTTGTTATAGTGAGTGATATCATTAATCAGATTTTTAAGAGGAAAGGTATGAGGTTTTCCACCACCATTCAGAAAACTAATGCTCAAAGGCAAGTGCCACTCACACCAGCAGGCCAGCTAATCTAATTGATAATTGTCCTATTAATTTGGAATTGAATATTAACAGCCTGCAGCACTGGATCATCTTCATATCAGCCTCATTATATCAAGTCCTCATTCATTTGGAAGTATAACAAGTGCATAGTATTAATAACAAAATTAAATGGAAGGATGTAAATTGGAAAGAGATATTTATTATTAAGTGTTTACAGGAAAGAAATAAGCATTTTAGTTCCACTATCATTTAACTAAGGCTGCATAGGAGCACCTGAAGAAGTTACATGAATGCAAGATGATGATTTAGGAGTTGAAGTTAAGGATTATTATTTACTTCAAAAGTAGGGAAGTAGAAATATGAATTGTGGTTCTTTTGTCAGCTGCAAAGGAGTCCCTGTGAGTGTTGCTAAATTACCACAGATGCATAGTGCTTTTCTGAATAGTGTCTGGGTCATTGTGAGCATCCTGCTTAGACTGTGGCATGGACAGCAGGATACAAGCAATTTTCAGGGATGCCAAGTTATTAGTTTCTACAGGCTTAGGCAAGGGAGAGTTTCTAGGACATTTTGCACAACTAACCTCTCTAGAAGTGCTCAGAGCAGAACTTCAGGCACTTAATAAATTTTACAGCTGAAAATTGAAGAGCTCTTGACCCTCTGCTACCCAAGCATTTCTTGCAGATTGCTGTCATGGACCTTGGTGTATAAATTCTTCCTGTGTTGCAGTTCAAGCATGGATTTGTAAGATTTTTTCTTTGAAGTCATGAGTGATTCTCTACTATAGTTTATGTTTCATATAGCATGTTAAAAATGTTAAACAAGCCAGTTGTATGCAATATATAAAGAGAGAAAGCAAATATGTACCAATGCTCTTCTGTGCTGTTTCATAGACGTGAAATCAGTTATGCGTGTGGTCCATAATATTTTTTCTTTCAGTATGAGAAAACTTTTCTCCAAGGCAGCTCAGGTCTATTTATTTCTTTATTTATTTACTTGCTATCTAGCATCATGCTTCTGGTATGTTGTGTCCAGAGTAGTTTTTGTCCCACATTTTCAAAACAGATGGGTATGATTTGGCACAGCTGGGTTTATCCTACCAGTTACACAGCTTGGAATAATCTTGTCTGGGCTAGGATAAAATGAGTCATAGCTTCCCAAAATCATTTTTCACTGCTGTAAAATTAAAGACAATTGGTCCTGATTGGTAGTTTCTGCTCAAAAAAAAAGCTTGATTTGAAGGAGCAAAACTGCTGCAGATAAAAACATGAGGGCCCATCTCAGAACTGCTTTATTTGAAAAACTTAGGCCTACATTTTGGTATATGGTAATTTTTTCTCTACTCACACAAAATGTACAAGCTCTCTACAGTGATGCTGTAGGATATACTGTGTAACTGGCTCAGTGCTAGAGAATAAATATTGAAAAAGAAATAATATAATGGTTTTAGAGTAAAACCAGGATCTGGACAAAATACTCTCTCTGTCTTCATGAACAAAAGAGTGCAGTAAGAAAAATTTGTTGAAGAAAATAAAGAAAACAAATGCCCTTTGAATTTCTAGACTTACACATATAGTAAATCTATGAGTTTATATATGAGTTCTTGTGCAAGACTTTCTTAATTCCTCCCTGCTGCTGGGCTCTGGTGTCAGATTGGTAACTTTGGAGGGACAGGTTACCAAGTTCTGCAGAGACCAAGTCCAGGTGAAGCAGCCAGAGAGAGCCAGCCTGTGCTTAGGGATCATCTGAGCAGAGAGATATCCATGAACTAAATTCCACTCCCTGCTATTTCTTCAGAGGGGGAAGCAGGTTCCCAGCTGACACCAAGCAGAAAGGAAAAAGCTCCTACATGGTTTGCTGACAAGCTCCTGCTATGGAGGAGACACCACTTGTAATCAAATTCCTGCTTCTCAGTCCAGAATTAATTTTGCTGCACTTTCTTCAATGGAATTTGTTCAATCTTCGTCCAAAATAGAGACAGAATTCTGTCCTTCCTTTATGAATTAAGACAATAATCTCACAACAAAAATAAAAAAACAACAAACAAGCAAAAAAAAAAAAACCAAAAAAACCACCACCAAAAAAAACCCCAAAACACACCATGTTTTGGTAATGATACTACAATTGTATGTTTGGTCACCAACTTTGCTACCAAATTACAAGTAACACATTCTAAGGTCCCTGTGATCTACTCCAAAGAGTTTAACCATGTCTTTTCCATGTTTGACCCTAAGAAAGCACAATGTGACTTTCATTCATATAATTCTGAAATTTTATTGTGTTAATACAACACTGATTTCAAGACAGCTTCTACTTTGCCCTGCACTGCAGAAATCTGAGGAAGAGTAGCACTGCTGTGCATTGCTGTTTTTATACACCAGTAAATTCTTCTTCAGATCATCATGTTTAGTTGCTTTAAAATAGAAACAAACAATGCCACTTAGCATGAGTTGAGTTAGGTAATAAATGAGCTGAGTGCTGAAATGAAGGTTTCTTATTTGATTAAGGAACCTAAAGAAACCGGAATTCCATATTCATGAATCCATAATTTTTTCCATCTATATCGAGTCAGCAGCTGCACATCAAAAGCTGAATCATGTTTACCAAAGGGAAGGAAAGAATCTACTGATATGTTGATACAACAAATCCACATCTTTCCTTTGCTATCTTGATTCAAAGGGGACCAGAATTTAAGCCTTTATCTTAAGGTTTCTGGTAAATAATACTGGTTTAGATCATTCCCCTGTGTAAAATGTGATCAAAACTGTACAAAAACAAAAGACAATTTCTGTGTTTTTTTGAAAGTAGAGGGATTGGAGTTTCCCCCCCCCCCATTAAACTGATGTTTCCCACCCTGGACTCCAGGATCAGCATTCTTACATGACCTCATGTCTATGTGAGGCTTGAGGCCCTCTTAAATGAATCTTGGCAGGGGGACAGGGACCTCCCCCAGCAAGCCCCCTGGGCATCACAAACCTAGCATTCATTCCCTAGCCAGTTCTATTCTGGAGCTGTATTTTTAATGCCATTTAAATCTCTAGTTATTTATATTGTGGGACTTATTAAAAAAATAATCCAGGCCTTCCTTAACCACATGACTTTTTTTTCCAGAAAATATTGCAATAATTTACAGTGGAGAAGAAAGAAATCTGGTATTCTGAAATCTCATCAAGTCACACACCCTTGCTTTCACACAAATCTCCATTTTTATACATTACCAGATATGTAAAAGAAAACTCTCAGAAGTTTCCTTATGTATACAACTCTTGGGGCTGATATGGGCTGTTATTATGATTTATTTGCTATTTGTTGTGCACTGGCAGATGTTTGAGTATTTGCAAACAAGATGGATGGTGTTACCATTGTGTGACCTTGCAGCCTACTTACTAATGAGGTAACACAGGCAAGCAGGGACCCCAGAATAATGATGTGCTTGCAGACTTGGGCTACTACTGAGTTATTTGTATTATTGCTTGAAGAGGCATAGGTGTTAATTATCCAATTAGTACCAATTAGTAACTCAGCTGAATTGGAGGTGGTGCTGTAAAATTGTCAAAATTACTTCCTGGGGCAAGCTTCCACCTGAGAAGAAATTAGATTTTTTAATGCTTTTCTAGCAGGAAGTCAAGAAACAACTGCTAAGCTAAGTGACATGTTAATACAATTACAGTGTATTTTAACCTATCTTCATTTTAATCTTTGTCTTTGATTTAGTGGATTTACTTTTTAGGTAGGTTGCAAATACAGCTCATCAGAGCACAGTGCTTGCTGCTAGAAAGAAAGTAATCACTTCTCCTGAACAGTTCAGTAATGCTTGAGTAAACCAGATTTGAAATTAGTAGGGGTATGAAAGAAGTTTTAGTTGCGCTGGATGATAGGACAAGATAAAGATGTAATATTTTTATATGCTTTTTTATTAATTGATTCACCTCTTAGATTACAGTAGTCTCATTGTTGTTTGTAAGGTCTCAGGTATGAGCCTAATGCAAAATATCAGAAAGCTACCCAGCAAATCTAAGATGTATAAAAGGAATATTAAAAAGTTTAAAATAACTCTTTAAAGTGTGATTAGCTACTGAAACAATGGTCACTCTGTTTCAAACCTGTTACTTCTCTTTCAGTATGTTAAAAAAATTAGGTAAATTCAGATCTATTCAGATCTTTCTACAGCAATAGTTACCTGCCATTACTCACAGAGTAATGCAACGTACAGTTCAACCTTTATTTGCTCACATGAATTAGTGATAGTGCCAGTGAGCAATTGAAGTCAAAATGTGATCAATAGATAACAAAACTCCCCACCTTGTTGAACTATATTTCTGAAGCAGTTTTTTTTTCTTTTTAAAGTTGACCATATTTTCTTACATTGTGTATGAGCTGCAGGGATGGGAACAAAACCTGTTTTGATTTGGTAATTATTTGAGATTTTTTTTTCCTAGTCTTGATATAACTGTGTGTAAAGTCTTCATAACACATTCCTAAATTGTTTCTTTCTCCAATAAACTGGTCCTTCAGGTTACCATTTTGATGAAAGAGCAGTTCATCAGGAGCCAGGGCACCAAGTTCTGTGGATGAAGGGCCAAGACTTTCCCTCTGGAAGCTCAAGAATCCATTGCTTGTTTATGCAGTAATTGCCTCAATATAAAATTCATCTCTCAGCATCCTGTGCTGTCAATATCAAATAGATATTTATAGATTCAGGGTTTTTTAGTAGTTTAATCAAATTAAAAAGTAAAAGGTGCTGTTAGATGAAGGCAATGGCATGCACAGTGAAGCACCTTACTATGTATAAACTTGTGCATTTCTAGCTAATCAATTACATGGTGCTTTTGCCTTTTATCTCTGACTGTTAATGACTGCCATATTAAATAAAGTCTTAAATAGCCTGCTAGGATGCTCCCTGGTCTCTAGAAGGCAGACTGAGTGTCTGCCAGCTCCTTTGCTATAACATCTTAAGGTCTTTAACTGTCTGAACAGCTGGATGATTGCATATAGCACTGGCAGGCAGCCACTCCCCCCTCCAAACCCCAATTAAAGCCGCCGTCGCAGAGCTAAGAAAGCACAAGCTGCACCTTTATTTTATGCAACAATCGATGGCAGTCGTTTTTTAAAATGATATAGCACTCTAGTTTTGCATATGGCTCAACAAACACCCTTCTGTTTGCAACTGGCTAATGATCTGCCAACAAGCCTCCCCAATGCTTTTGCCATTTGAAATTATTCGCCAGGCAATTGAGACGAAAACTCTTCAGTCTGGAGGCTCTGTGCAGAAATTTCTTCCAGCAACCCATGTTTGAAATTTCAGCCACATTTATTGGTTAGAATTGAAAACAGAGGCCGCGTGGTTATTTTTTTCTTTCTTAGTAGGAAAAGTACAGCTCTTGGAGGGAGAGGCACCTTTGGGGGATGATTCAACCAACCCTGTATTAGTGTGGGATGAATCACCCTCTGCCTATTGACTACAGAAGGAGCCTCAATGATTGACTAACCTAGGCACTTAAATTTCAAACTAAAGTAAGGTGGTTCCCACTCTCAATATATACTTTTGGCAGACAGTGATATACAACTTGTTACGGTAGAGCTGTTAATGGACACACTGTTATATAGAATACCACTTTAGTAAGTCTGAATATCACTGAGCTAATCCAAAATTTGACTAAAAACCGCAAACCAACAGTGGTCTCAAGTTCTGTCTCAATCAATAATAACATTCAAACTACATCTGAACATGATGAACAGTTAATATTTATATATTCCTTTGCTTTACCTTTATTTTTATAAGCTCTGCTTTCTTATCTGTTCTTGACACTGCATGAGTCATATTCTAACCCAAGTTAACAAAGTTTTATTTAGCAGAAAAATTTCTACAGCCTGCAGTAGTGCTATTCTCTTTATATATATATATATATATATATATATATATATATATGACTGCGTATGTCTCTATGCCCAAATCACTTCCTTCACCACCTTGTGTTGGCAAAATTTAATATTAAAGGACCTTCATATTGGTAAATCTGAAGCGTCTTTCTTTTGCCTAAGTAATTAAGTGGCATCCTTCTAAAGAACCCTATTCAAATAAATCAGAGATTACTTGTTAGAGGATACATTCTCTTTTTTGAACAGGTAGAAATGACTATTTAGTCATGCAATTTAAAAAGCTTCCCACTGCCTTTTGTTGGAGCAGGTACATTCCTCTGTGACACATTGCTTATCAGCACTGCTTCAACTTCACTGCTTTCTAGTAGGGCATGAAAAACTGCTGCAGTGTATGGAACTCCTGCATTGTGCTGATGTAATGGGCTGCTCTAACCCAGCATAGCCAGGATCAAGCAAGAGGGAGCGGAAGTTCTGCTCTCTAAAATCACTCAGCTGATTGTGAGATGATGGCTGTCCTGGCCTGAGGCAAGAGACAGTAGTAGCCATTTTGTGGGAATTCCAGTATCCCAGGATAACCTAGAATTACTTCCATAAAGCTTTTAAGGGCACAAGATATTTAAATACATATATCTTATGAAAGAAAAAAATACATTTTTTTTATTATGACTCGTATTACTTTTTTTTTTTTTCTTACAAAGCATTGAGGTAAGCAATAAAACATTTCTGTAAAGCAACCCATCTATGCCTTGTACTTTATGGGCTAAGAATATGGACATTGTTTCTGCTTTGTAATAATTAGTAAGTCTGATTCATTGAATTCTGCTTTTTGACACCCTGGAGAGACCTCACTTTGATGGTTTGCTGTACTTGTTCAGTACAGCAGGAAAAGTTTCTCTAATGGTTTATAGTGCCAAACTGACCTATATATTGTGTTTATTTTCCTATCTGTCTGGTATGGTACTAACTCACATCATTTATACCCTTTATAGCTCTCTCTGTCTTTGGAGAAAGATACAGTTGCTTGCCTTTGACTTTTTTTCCCCCATTCTTTTATCAAAAAACATTCTCTATGAATAAAGTAATGATTCAGTCTTTCAAGATTAGTTGTAAATCCATCCTATAACAACACATCTTCCTATAATTAACTCTGTGGCTAAACCTCCCTCTAAAAATATTTCAAAGGAATTTTCCATGCCTTATGTGTGATGAGTGACCAACCCTTTGGAAGTGAAAAGTTTAACCAAGTTTATGTCATCTGTTTTTGAATATTAATATATTATAAGATACTTAAATAATGACAGTGATTAGCAGAAAAGGAACATGGAAACAAAAGTTTTTCATGTAAAGAGACTTCAGTGAAACATCTTTTACATTCAAAAAACAATTTAAGTTACCAGTAAGGAAGAGGAAAACTCAGATTTTTCATTCCATAAGGGAGTTTTATCCTTCAAAAAGTCCTTAAATGCTAAAATAGAATGAAAAATCCAACCAAAAAAACCCGAAAAAACCCCAGTGTTAGAAGATTCCTATGGTAACAAGTGTAAATAAATATTTTTATAACATTAAAAATTTTAATTTAACTACTTTTACATTTATTTAGTTATATAATTCTATTTTATTCCGTATTATTATTATGAATAGAAGTATATTATATCAACTGACAAATAAAGGGTCTAATTTATTCCATTAGATGATGACACTAGCAGATTCAGAGGGAGATCAATTTCCATGCCAAAACACATTTACTTTGTGTCTGTTTAGCATTCATTCTGCTTCTGTTCAGAACAGCATTTCCCAAACTATTATCCTATTGGATCAAAATGTGCAAGGAAATTCCACAAGAGCAACATTTAGGATGGATTCATTCTCTCTAAGACAACTATCATGAGATACAGAAGGGGTAGTTCAGACCTCCATCACCAGGTGAAAATGAGGAGTTGAGAGAAGGAAAGACAATATGAAAATATTATTGATGTTCTTCCAAACCTCAGGAGAGGGACACATTTTGGACAAATGTTTGAAGAGTGGGTGTGGGATGCTGAGCTGGAATGCTTTCTGTTAACCATATCTAATTTCATTTCCTACCTCGCATTGTGATCCAGGAAGTCTGTTCTCCAGCATGAGTCATTTTGTCACATTCCAGATCTGAAATGAATAAAGCTATTAACATTTATAGTTGCTGTAGTTTTGCCATATTTTGCAAATGTCTATTCTTTTTTCATCTGTTGTCATTGTGAGGAATAACAGCTGACAGTGTAAGTATATATGCACATTACCAGTGTACAGAAAAATAAAAGTGACCTTTAGTCATTTCATAATAAGAGCTCATTCCAGTTTAAGGTTTGTTAAAATGTGATTTAATCAGAGCAGAGGCTCAGAAAGAGTGCTTCATTATGACTGCTGCAGTGAAGATGAGTTACCTAAGTTAAGAGAGCCATTCCATAAAGGCTTATGAATGATATTGACTTTATGGAATTTTGGCTGGATCTGAGCATCAAAAGCTTAAGTGTTTGTTTGATCCAAATCATGGGAAAGCTGCTCCAGGAAGGCATTGTGGCTAGTGCAAGAAAAATAGGAACTAAGCTGGCCTAACCTTTCAGAAGAAGTTATCTAAGAAAGATTCATTCTTAGAAGTGGGAAACTGCATGAAAAGCCAAAACCAATGTCACTCATTTATGATTAACCTTCCCAACTATACAAATATATAAATACATGTCTATTCAATTAGGTAAGTAACTGTAGTAATTAACTTTTAACAATATTATCATGATACTATGAATAATATTAGAAAGCTTGGTGCTTTGGAGATATCAGCTGAAGCATACTCCTATATCTGCATGACACCTCCTGCCATAAGCCTCCTGCTGCTGCACTAATAAAACCTCAAAAGCAAGCAACCAACCAACAAACCCCAGAGAAAAATAAAAAGAAAAATTGATAATTGAACAAAGTACAAATACTTGTTTGTATCAACAGTTTTTGTTTATAAAAACCTCATATTTTAGCATTGGAGGCTGGCAAAAATTATTTAGGTTGGCATGTTCATACCTATCAACTGTTTCTAATTCATTTTTGAACCTACAGAAAGGTAGGCAATTACATCATTAGAGCAGTGAATATTCCTTAACTGGATCCAAATGTCTTTATGTCTTCCAGACAAAAGGGATCATGGACACTACTTCTGTTTCCATAACAAAAGATAAACTTGCACAAATGCATTTTCTAGCCAGTCAGAATACTTCTTTATAGCAAGCATTAATTTCAAAAATCGGGCTTACTCAATACATACATCTTGTTTTAAAAATCACATCACAAAAAGGGGAGTTGCTTTATGTGGTCAAATGCTAGTCAGGCCTCTGTTTTTATTCCTGTATTGCCTAAACTCTCTGGAACCTGCTTTAGGGTCTCATTTCCATATCTTTGGCCATAAGAATACCATTTTATCCAGGAGAGTGTCTGTGCCAAGAGGGACTAATGTACTTCCAGATGACAAGGGTAAAATGTACCTGCTCTACACAAACATTGCACCTATATCATGGAGATAAAAATGGTCCCAGCAAGGGCAAGGTAGCAGCACAGCATCTGGGATGCCCCATTATAAATGAATGCTTCTTAGGACCTGAAAAAGTTAGAACAAGAAAGAAGGAATGTTTATTGTTTAATGAGTGATTTTATTTACAGGGTGAAAATATCCTTTATTTATGTCAGTATTTTGATATTCTGCTAAAATCAGTACAAAACATTTCTATTCCTGCCATATTTTAGGCAGGTCTTAGGTAGTGTCTTAGATACTAGAATCAGTAAATGAATTTTAATGAATTATGTATAGCAAGATGCTCTGCCTGGAATGTGGTAAAATAACTCAAACAAAGCTGAATTGCAAAGCTACCAGTGGTGGGTGGAGAAGGGGGCATCATGCTGCTTTTGGTGTTGAATAATGCTGAAGCCAGCCTGACTCATCAATCCCAAAATTAAACATCCTCATAGTGAGGTGGAGATGTAATTGACTTGGTAATGTATCCAACAAAGCAGCAAACAAGTGACACTACCAATAATTTATCTAAAGCTGCCGAGCTGACACAGCTGGTCTGGAGACATCTGACAGTCAAACACTTTATGCCATAAAAGCTCAGCAACATTTTTAATGGCAGGGTCTTCTAACACACTCTTTTGTGGACTGCTGTGGAAATTCCTGCCTGGAGTGAGAATGCCCCTCAAGGTTACTCCTCAAGACTGAGTGGAAGAGACATGCCTAGTGTTGATGGTATGTAAGAAACATCAATCTCTACTTCATATTTTTTTTTTCTAGCTTTGATTTAATTGTCTTAATATAATTTCTTCAATACTGGTTCATAATGCACTGACAGCAGTTATATACTGTGTAGTAAAGAGTTCTGATTAAGGTCTGTTAGTCTAATTATTATAATAATAAATAATTTATATTTGTATAAATATAGTTAGTTTGCCATCCATAATCCAGAGACAAAGTTGTATAGAGGCTCAATTACACATTTGTAATCCTTTGGACTCCAAGAGTTGACAAAGTCTGGAGCTGAGACTGGATCCATCTTCACCTAGACTCTCAAAGCAAGATCTTTTCTGCCCTTCCTAACACAGTGGGAGGACTTCCTAAAAATCTTTGAAGCTCCCATTGTGCCTGTGAGAATATGTTAACTAAATTCCTTCCCACAGCTGTGAGTGGGCATTAACTGCACACCCTCCCTCAGTGAACTTTGTGGAGCCACTTACAGTCAGTGAGTTCAGCTGACAGAGGTAATTGGTGCTGGTATTCTGCCAGTCCATATTATGCCTTTAGTCAATCACAGTGTCCTGAATGCTGCAAATAAAGCCACAAGTCACAGCAGCTGCTGTGACAATGAGGGGATGTGCCTGCTCTCCCTCCTATGGACGTCATGCTGAATAACCTCATCATCCAGACTAACAGGGTGGGGTCTTTCCATCACTGCCAGCTTCTCTTAGCAGCTCTGTCTGTTCCCAGAAGTGTATCATAACCAGGGTGTTATTAAGATAGATTAATCTTTCACCATCTTTACATTACTGCTATCAAACTGTAAGTAGTCCTAACCACTTTATTTCTTAGGCAGTCCTCTGAAGTCTGCTAGACAGAAAACTTCACAAAATACAAAGCTAATAAAATGGATTGAATCCCTCCTGGGGATTTTTGTGATCTGTCAAAATTCAGTAAATGCAGATGATGGATGATAAATCCAAAGCTAGAAAAGGTTTGCAGAAGGAAAAAGTGGTATATTTATTTAGCAAAGATAGAAATGTTAATGAATTTTGCTGCATGGAAGCACTATCTACCATGGGTGGTTAGGGCTCAGGCTTGCACAACTAAAAGTGATAAATGAGACCCAGCTACAAAATAATTGTTGGGTTATGAGTGTCCCTAGAATCCTTGTATGGGTTTGACAATTTTAAATCTATCTCAATTTCTTATTAAATAATGTATATACTTGAGAAGGGAGAGAGTAAACCCACACAAAAGTCTTTGAATAGGGCTATTCTTACTTGCTATATGTGACAATGAACTCACTGCTTTCATAGAAGCTGTAACAAATTCAACCATGACTGTTCCATTTATACACAACTTTCCTTGATCAGTCTAAACCTCAGATTTTCTGTACATGTAGGATACAGAAACCTTAATAATCTTTCAGTGGAAGTATCAAAGAACTGATTCCCTTGTAAGGCCACAAGTGGATTTTTATTGCTATCACTCCCATATCTACTGCTACCAATCAGTGAGTGACTTAACCAAATACAAACAAATACCAGCTGGGGTTGACTAGAGAGAACAGGAAAGTTGTAGAGATGTGGCAAGGCTGTGTTAGCTGCTTTATGCCAATTAGTACTGTAATCATTGAATATTCATTGGATAAGTCTACACAATATTTCTAGACTTTCGAAATCTGATTTTTCTTTAAATGATCCATATATGCTATTGGAAGATCCTAGCTTTAATTTAAAAAAAAAACTCTGAAACAATTATCACCTTTCCTAACACTTTCTGACATTTCTGAGGCAGTAGTGTTTTGGCTTTCATGTGATTTTGAAAAACAAAGTTAAACTGCATCTTTCATCTCATGAGAGAATCTGGTCATTGATGATGGTATTATTTGTCTATTTCAAATATAAAGTTTTGGGGTTTTTTTCCAGTGCAGCCTGGTCTAGTTTTAAAATAGTGTACCTTTTGATGTGCTCTCTTAAAAGTGCTTTTGAGTACTGCTAGAGCTGGAGAACCCCTCATCCCTGGGGTATTGATCTGGCAGGAAGCATAATGCCTTCTAATGCCACTTGTGAGACTATGGTTTGTAATTTTTATATCTGTTTGACTTAACATGTTAGAGCAGGAGAAGGATCCAAGTCAAGCTAAAAGACTGCATTACTAGTAAATATGAGCTGGAGAGCCAATACAGCCTGGATCTCTTCACAAACATTATGCTGTTTCCTGGCTTTGAGATCCGATGGGAAATTCAGAGACATGGCATGAGCAGAAAGCTTTCTAAGATTTAAATGTATGTGTCTTATCCTGCAGAGAGTGAACTCATTTGTAGTAAATGAAAGCCCACTGGCAGAGAAATGACATTACAGTCTGTTTGCTATGGTGTGCCACCTTGGCAAATAAAACCCCTCCACAGGACAGTCTCCTCCTAAGCCAACCCCATCACAGAATTCAGGCACTTACTCACTTATCTCTCCCAATTACTAATTTTTAAAATTAAGACTTTCATTTTTAGTGACAGCATGTATCCCTTATATGAAGCTTTTTTTGTACTGACATCTCTAGCCTCAATCCATAATGTGAATAGACTCAAATTTATTAATTCTTTGTTATTTAACAGCTGTGCTATGGTTCTCAAGCTCCTTCAAGTGAAGCCACATTCATTTGTCAAAACTGGGACTGAGTAAATTAAAATAGAAAATAGTTAACAGCTGAGACCAGAAAAAACCTCAGTCTTTCCTGTGCCCTTCTCATGATGTGTACCATAGTCATGTTTTGTTAAACTAAAAAACTGCTTGAACTTCACCTTTCTGTCTCCACGACCTAGAGACAACGAGAGTCAGCATCTTGACATTTCCATATTTAAAATTCTTAGCACATACTGGAAAGAAACATTTTTCCTCTCTGGTTAATGAACAATGGGACAGAAAATCAGAGAGACTGTAAGCATTATGACTAACAGATATAAGAGAAATGTATTTTTAAAAACACTAGGAAAACAGAATGAATTTTCTGTACATTTTGTGGTTGAATTTTGATCCAGTTTATCCAATCCTCTAAATAAATACATTGCTTTGGATCATTATCCACTTGGGAGAATGCCATAAAAATGTAGCACTAGTTGACTTACAGAAAGGAAAATATTACAAATTATAAATTGAGCACAGCTGGGCAATATCCTAGTGGGAGCAATTATTTTGGCATTATAAAATGCAGGAGACTACAAACCCTGAAATGAAGAAAAACAATGACCTTTCTTCACCAGAAAAGTCTTGCTCAGTAAGTCTTGCTGAGAGATGGGTGGTAACACAAATTGATATATCACATTGCAAAACACCATCATTAATGTGAATGACACTTTAGACTTCAGGGAATCAGGTAGTGTTAAAGGTGTTTTGTCCTGTAGAAGATGGTAATTGAGACTGGGGTTTTGAATGAATATTTTGCTCCAGGCATCACCTTTATAAGTACAATTTCCTCATCATACAGCCTCTCACACACCTCTTTCATGCTTTCAATCACAGCCATCAGAGACTAGCAATGGTGTCAAGGGGGATACATAATGAGCTTATAATCTGATATCTACCAATATGCATTTAAATAGTTTCCTATCTTTAGCAAATATATATATATATATTTCAATTGTTAATCTTTTTTCTTCTTTGTTTTGTAAATTATTAAGTAGGATGAAAAATAGTGCAATAAGTACTGTTTATGGTGATTTAATGTCACTATTCTAGTTAAACTAGTGTTACTAAAAACCCACCATATCAAAAGCCAAGCATGACTGCATACAGCACTGTCATTTCCTGTCTGCAGTGTGTGCTTCCATTTATTCATAGAGTACCTCAGATTGCCTCCATAGATGTATTCCAGCAAAATACAGTAGAGATGTGAGTACTTAGGCTATTTGTGTTGCTTCTCATTTTTTCAATAATCTCTACTTTGACATAGCTTGGATAAGAACTAATTCACTTCTAAGTGTATTACATAAAAATGAACAGAGATTTATGGAAACTCTCACAAAAATTCTAGTTTAATACTGGAGATGAAAACCTTAATCAAGAGGATATATTACTCTATGGTTCATAGACATGGAAAAAACTCTCAAGTATCTTGAATCTTAAGCAATATTTGGTACACAACATGCAATCCTCCTAAGACCTGACAGATAATGAATTTGGGCCCTGGGTAATAGTCCAATCTACCTGCTTTTTGTCATTGCCTGGAAGGCTAAATGCCAAAATACAGTATGTCTGAATGCTCTTTGGATAGCAATCCTTATCAAGTATCACACGTTTGGATACAGGAAATTATTCCAGGCTAGAAATGCACTATAAACCAGACATAGATAAAATATTTCTACACCCTCACAGGGGCTTGAAGAGTAAGTCATGATGGGAATGACACTTCTTAGGTGGGGAGTGTGTGTATGTATGTGTAATAAGCTAGTGAAATTAGCAAGTAATTAATTGAAAGAGTTGTTTTATACCCCTTTTCAAACCAAGTTGTTTGTAGCAAATGTTCCCATGGCTCAGGAAGAGGTACCAAACATCACCTCTAAGGTAGATCTTCCTGGCAATGTTCTACAAACTCCATGGTCCGCAGAGTCCAGTAATGAGTCCTGAGATGAAACATGGAGTATGCAGTAAGTATGTAGAGTATGTGGCTGGAACTGCTGTAAGATTTTAATATTTTAAAATATAAATTTGGTGATACTGTATGCCACCTTTCAAAGTTTTTTGAATGCTGCTGCCACTAAAGTAGATGTTTTAGTAGACACTTTTGGCATTTCTATGCCTTTAATTTTCATTCTCATTTCCAACCTTTCCTTGTCATGTCCTACTTAGAGCCAGCTCCCAGGCAGTAGATTGAAGCTTCCAATAGACGCTGCAAGCAGAGGAACTAGGGACAAAAAGGATTTCCTGTATTTCATTCTCAAATAACTATTAAACATTAATATAAGAAATAAAGGAAGAAAAAATCACTGAATTCTTTAATGCAGGGCAGAGTTTCTGATGCTGAAGGGTGGGAAATCCATTACATAGCATGTCTAGACACTTTCAGCCAGTGAGTTTCTCTGTGCAGGATAGACTGAATTCTATATGCAGAGTCAGATGCTTTTACATTTTGGGTCTTACTTCCTTGCCTTTTGTCCCATTAAACCTGTCATAAAAGTGTGTCATGGTTTAACATCACAATGAACTCCTCTTGCTGAGAGCCTGGCTAGCAACAAGGGTTTTTTGCTATAGTGCTTCCTAAAACATTCAACTCAAATTTACATACAACAATTTAAAGGTATTTCCATTTCCTTCACCCCTGGTAGCTTTGGATCAGGCTGTCACAATTAATTGCTAAACAGCAAGCACAGTTATAAATTTGACCTAATGCATTCAAATCAAATCTGCTGTTATCTCAAACCCCTCTGGCCCCGTGTTGGGCACCAAAAAGGTTTAGAGCAGCTTGTAACACAGCCCCACACAGCCACTTGCTCACTCTCCTCTGGCTGGAAGGGGGAGAGAATAAGAAGTGTAAAAGTGAGGAAACTCATGGGAGACTCACAGGCAAAAGCCACACATGAAAGCAAAGAAAAGAAGGAAATTCATTCCCTCTTCCCATGGGCAGGCAGGGCTCAGCCATCCCTAGGACAGCCTGGCTCCATTAGGTGTAGGAAGACAAAATCTATCACTCCAAATGCTTTCCCCTTCCTCCTTCTTCCCCCAGCTCCATAAAGGCCTGGACTCCATGCTGGAACAGTAACTAAAACATCCCTGTAAATATCAATACTGTTTTCAGCACAATCCAAAACAACCCCATAAAAGCTACTGTGAAGAAAATTAACTCTCTCACTTCCAAAACCACCTCAAAGCCACAGCCTGAATATTCCCATGAAGTGTGCCCTCCTGTCTCTTCCTTCAGTAAACTTCAGTCAATTCATGTGGATGTTTGTGGACCAAGTGCAGTGTAGAGCAGAAGGGACTTTAGAATAGGAAACTGCTCTTACAAACCTTCAAAAAGGACTGCCCCATATCCTTTGGTTGTTTTTCCTTGGAACAGACACAAGTGGGCTTGTGTTTCCCAGTGTTAGCACACAGGCTGACAAGGTTAGCATGTACTGCTGAGCCTTTCCTCTTGCCCTGGGAGTTGAACTTATTCTGCTTCTGATGCCAAATACAGCACTTATAAGGCTGGAGTTGGAGAAGGAAGACTGCTGGAGGAATGGGAACAGGGAGAGAAAAGGGCACAGTAGTTTGGACTCATCTTTCCACGTCTCCTGTTCAGAGGGGTTGTGGTAAAATAACATCTTTGGAGGGGAATAAAAACAACAAAAAAAAAGGAAGCTGAATCCTCTGTGCTATGTTTGTTTGTTTTTTTTTTTTTTTATTTATTATTCATTCTCACTTTTTCTCCCTCCCTCCCCACAGGAAGGATGAAAGGAGAAAACAGCTGGACCATGCAATTACTTATGTCCTGTCTTTTGGCATGGCAGGACCTCTCCCTTGCTCTCAAAGTAGATTTTGGATTTTATGAGAGCCTTTGGCAATCACCAGCTCTGTCCCTGAGGCCCAGAGCAAAATCTGCAAATGACTTTCAACTTTGGTTCCTGCAAAATTTTGAAGGTGCCTTTAGTGATTTGTCCTACACTTTTTCACAGGAATGGGGTAATATTGTAGAAGGATGAAAGAAGCAAATTATTTAATAGAAAAGAGTGAAAAAAAGGTCCAAAATAAGTTCAACCCAGTTCAGGGGCAAGACAAGGATTTCTAACTTAAGTGTACTGAATCTCTTTGAGCTACTCAGAGAATTTGTTTGGCTGTGCTGACAGTCTTTCGAAAGATTGGATTATACTCCATGTTTCCTAACAGTATGATGCCTAACATATTTCACTAAGCACACTCAATGCAGCTAATTTTAATAATAGCTTTTATAAACACCACAGTTCTTATTCATGTTTCCATCAATGGACTGATAGAAATCATGACAACAGTGACTACAGTTAAACTAGCTTGTGTGCTTCAGATGACTGGAGGCCCTGGAAGTGGCTTAAATTTCTCTCTAATACTGTGGAAAAAAGAAACTTTTGTTATCTGCCAAAAGATATGACACTGGTTGTTTATCTGACTGATCAAATGCATTGCAATCTTGATTCTTTTTAGTATGTTTCTTTCTCTTTCTTTCTTTCTTTCTTTCTTTCTTTCTTTCTTTCTTTCTTTCTTTCTTTCTTTCTTTCTTTCTTTCTTTCTTTCTTTCTTTCTTTCTTTCTTTCTTTCTTTCTTTCTTTCTTTCTTTCTTTCTTTCTTTCTTTCTTCTCTCTCTCTCTCTCTCTCTCTCTCTCTCTCTCTCTCTCTCTCTCTCTCTCTTTCTCTCTTTCTCTCTTTCTCTCTTCCTTCCTCCCTTCCCTTCCCCAGTGTAAAGCCTGTAAAGAAGAAACTGGGAATAGAAGAATACTTTTTTGGAAAAATAATTATGAACATTATTTTGCTTATTTTTATAATTCCTGGTTTTACTGCATAGAAGATAGTGCATACATAGACATACTTTTCTGGGTAACTGCTTCTCTTAGCAAACTCTTCATTGCTGATTAGTCCATTCTATTTTCTGTTCTGTGAACTGAAGGTGAATGTGTGGAAGAGATAGAATATGCTTTTTTCTTTTTCTGGGTGTGGAGACCAGCTGCAGTGCTGCTTCCTAATAACACACAGAGAGTCCTCTAAATCACCTACAGTAACCCAGCAAGTATCAAAAGCAGTGAATTTCCCACTCATATAACATTGTGCTGTTTCCAGAAATTCTTTATACTGGAAAGCTGAGAGCAGATGGGATCTAATGGTACAACTGTAGAGCAGGGAAGAACTGAAATCCCAGTGGGTGACATTGGTTACCATGATCTGTTCATGCCAGGCAGGGCTGACACAAGGCAGTGCTAGAGGAAGATGTGAGCTGAGGGCAGGGAACCTCTGGAGCTCTGTGTGCATCCCAGTGAGCAGCTGTGTGACTTGAGGTGTGTCTGCTGGACAGGTAAGTACCAGAGGCAATATTATCCCAGTGCAGGTTTCATTGCTTTCTGAGAGGCTTTTGCTGGCTAACACAGTGATGTGTCTGCTTGGATCTGAGCCACAGTGAGGGGACTTGGAATTCCTTGAGCCATCATGGGGAGGGTATTATAGGTGCAGTGGTAGTGTGTGCACACTTCAGTGGGTTAAGTACCAATTTACAATAACATTAGCTGGGATCTTTTTTCCATTTTTCAACCCAGGCAACTGAATGGAGACCAGGAACCAAATAGAAGGAGAAGTTTAGGAAAGGAAAATACAAAAAAAAAAAAAAAAAAAAAAAAAACAACCAACCAAACAAAAAAGACAAAAAACCACAAACAAACAAACAAACAAACAAACAAAAGGAGAGGGAGAAAGACATTTTGTTGATAATGGTTGTGTAAATGAACCTGAATAGTAGGATCCTCAAGTAGCTTATTTTCAATGCTGTCAATGGCTATGAAGAAAAGAGCAGAAATGCCAGCAAGGCAAATGAGCTAATGCAAGAAAGAGCTAAGAAGGGAGAGAGGATGAAAGAGCATTTACAAAAAGAGTTTCATTGGTTGGTAAATTCATTATCTACTGGGCATGGGTGAGTATTACTAATGAAATTGATGAGTTAGCTTTTTTTAAAATACTGAGTTGAATTGCAATCACCAAGACCTTATTAATTTACCTAATGTAAATTAACCATATTCCTTTCCCTTTAATTCCACAGAATCAGCAAGCATCTAAATCAAATAATAAAGAATAGGGATTAAGGGTTTTCACTTAAAGTGCTGTTCACATTTAGTGCCATTTTGATTAGGGTTTTTTAATAAGTTACACTAGGAAAGAGAACCTATTCTAGACATCACAGGTTTTCTTATGTTCATACTAACTGGACTACAATTCAAACTGGAGAGACTTGATCACAAAACTCACTGAATATATGCACTTTTCTGCATGTATGTAAGCTCTGCCTTAGAAGAATCAAGTAGTTTTGCAGAAGACCTGAAAGATTTATGCAAAAATATTTTGCATATTTGGATATTTTAAAAATAAAAACTGCTGAGGGTATGTAGCAAAGGACAATGGACTAAAAACTAGAAAAAAATAAAAAAAAAGGATTGCCAACAAAAGCCAAGCCAATAACAGGAGAGAGAGGGAAAGAAAGTATATGTATTTTCTTGCAGTCTTGAATTAGTCATGTTAAAGTTGCCATTGCATGAAATCACTCTAATGGAACCTGCTTAAACATCCTCCTGGTTAACCTCATTTCTGTCCCTAGCTGTAAACTCTCTGGGACTTGTTCTGTGTTTGCATTTTGTGTTTGTCCAGAGCTCACAAATTGGAGAAATTCTGAGTGGGGACTTCTAGTCGATAAACAGAATGAAAATTATTGGCGATGATGCTGAACAATAAGTAATGATTAATAATAATAATAACCTTAAACATTAGAACACTTAGTGAAATATCCTGGCTGCATTTAAAAAGTACAGCAGACTCATTTCTTTTAGACATGATTTTCCAGAAGACCATCATCCCTAAAGAACAGTAGAGAAGATGAGGTTAGACTGTATTATATGAGCAACTCTCCCCATTTGTCATCCTAGAAACTTCCAAGTGAAAAAAAATCCACCAACCAAAACAGAACTTACCAACACAGTTGAAACATCCCTCACATAAGCATGGTACATGTAAACACATACAAATTATTTCTACACCATGTCTATATCATTTTATGCAATCAGTTTTGTGACCAGCTTTCAAGATGTCCTGAGGGTGCTTTACTAAATTGAAACTAATGAACATGTGGACAGGGGTGCCTTAATTAGCAAAACCTGGAACAGCTAAACTTATTAAAACAGTGCAATGTGATGCCAAAGACCTCACTTTTAAACTGTGCAGAAAGGTTACAATCCAGTAACTGCAGAACAGGTAATTTTATGAGTAAAAAGCCCTGTGAAATCCAATATCTGAGACTGTTAAAATGTTATCTACTGAGAGACAATGAAGCTATAATCAGGTGACAATATCTAAGGAATTAGGGTCTCCAGATCTTTATAAATACAGACACAATCAGCCCTAGGTTGTTTCAGGGACTAAAAAAAAATCAATTTTTCAAGTAAAAGCTATTGTTTATTTTCTGTGTGTCAGGCTTCTGATCACTGTAAGTAGATAAATCCTTTGGTCAGCAGCACTGGCCTGTGCATCACAGGAACACATTAACAGTAAATAGGACCTTCCAGCTCCTCAATCTGGGCAGCAGGGAAGACTGAGATATATAGTACATAAAGACAGACAAAAAATTAGAGAAAGAGAGATGGCTGAGCCTTCTTATGACTAATGCTTTATAGCTCCTATTTCATTTTCCTACTTGACCCGTGATGTCTCTTTTAAAGTTTCTATCTCTAGACCAAATAAAACCATAATTCAGAAGTTGTATGAATGATGATATCTTAACTTCAGTTACATAAAAGCTCACTTATGTGTCTAAAATCAGTTAAAATTAATTTTAAAATTCTATTTAATTTACTGAAGTCCTAGAGCCTTTTAAAATCCATTTAACTGTCTCACCAGATTCATATGCACTGTGTATTTACAGCATGCAAATGATCCAGTGAAATCTTCTTATAAAGACTCACTTTTCTTGCTTTTTAAATAATTTTTGTTACTGGAACTTTCTTTTTATTCACCATGATGCATGAATATCCTAATTGCTCTTAAGTTTGAAAAATGACCATTCAGTTTCACCTTTTTTTTTTTCCCTTTGGTGAGGTTGTTGTCTGTTTTCCTGTTCTTTCTTTACTTTCTTCTGAGGACCAGAAAACTAGTCAGACTTCAAAACATGTTGTGAAAATTGGCAGGAAAATAGGAAATTCCAGATCAAAGACTAGCACGGTCATGACTAAATATAGTTCCAAGCAGAGCAGAAGGCAGTAAGTACCAGCATCTCTGCTGATATGGTCACTGCAGTGGAACCTCTTATTTGATTTTCAAATAAATTTCAGGGTTTTAATTACTGCAGATATTCCTGGCATCTTCTAACATTATCATTAGGGCATGAATACTTTTATTTCATGCTGTAATCTGGCATAACTCTGTATTAGACTGAGCCATGAGCTACACATTTCACTTACTCTCCTGTCTTTGTTGTAATCATGCAGGCTTGAGCAGGGGCAGACTATCAAAATATTAACTGTTTCTACTCTCCTCTTATTTTTAAATGCAGAAGATTCAGAATTTCTTCCAATTTCTCCTATTTGCAACCCCTTGTTTGTGTCCTTTTGAGCAGCTCCTTCAATGAAAAGAGCAGTTCTGTGAGCATCACATTTTTGTTTGCCTGATTTCCCAAGGCATTCTGTGTTTAAAACCTGCTTGGTAGCCCATACTGCTGTTTTTTCATTTGTCACTATTGACACTAAGTGTGCTCTCCTCTACCTGGGCACATATTCTCACAAAGCTTCTAAATCTTAATATAGCAGAGACTCACATCTGGTAGGAACTGACTGATGCATCCAGCTCCAAAGCTAACAGACAGATAGTTTAAATGTCTTTCCTTGGGAAATACATTAGAAAATACAAATGTACATCGTCCTCAGGTCTAGGTTGCTCTCATTTTTCATGTACCAAAGGTAAAAATAGCCAGTATGTACACATACACAGAAAATATTATGCATACTGCCTTGCCTTACTTGTGCAGACCAACCCTGCTTCATTTTTTACCTCATCACATGGATCCTCCAGGTCTTTCCACCAGTCAAAGGACCACCATGAGGAAGCAGCAGGGATTCACAGCTCAGATACTGTGCCCACTTTGTGTTAACAGCCAGCCAGCCAGCTTGGTTGCTGAGAGATTGATCACTCTTTGGAAAGACAGTGGGTAATCTTAGATTTGAGCCATTGTGTTATTCTTAGAGTGGTTTCCTAAAAGAAACAGAGACCACAGATGCCTTTCCATTCCCTGGCAGTGGCCTGCCAAGTCCATCTCCAGAGCAGTGGTGCAGGACTCCAGCTCCCTCAGTAGATTGTATTGGTCAACTGCTATGAACTTAAAGCTGCGTTTCACTCCCATGCTTATAAGGTTTCCCCCTGCTGTGCTCTGATTGCTTCAGCTTTTTGGCATAACTCAGCTCAACCTGCCAGATGGCTCACTCACAAAGGGAATTCTCTTTCAGATAGCTTCTGGAATTTTCCCAATAACAACCTCTTTTGCTCTGGATATTTCTGGGCCGTCCATGTCACCTCCTTTAAACGCAAAAAAACCCCACTGCTAATGCACATCTCTTCTTCATTTATCCTCTCCCCACCAAAAATCCAAAAATGCAACGTTTTACAGCATTCAGGTTATATAAGTAAATAGCACAATTGTCTCTTACAGTCAGTCACTAGGAGTTCCTTTTGAAGGGATTACCCACAATCTCAAAGCATTTCCAAAAAATAAATTCAGGTAATTTGCACTGAATTCCATGTAGAGTTATGTACATTAATGTAGAGTTGTCTATGTTAGCAATTGGAGGTTGAGAAAATATTCTTTATCCCTAAATCTGTTTCTTCAGAGATAATAAATCCATTTTTTTCTAGCAAACTTTAATAAATACTTTGACTTCTACACAATGTGGGCCTGCTTTTCCTTAGAAGTCATCTCTCTCTCAAGACTCTTTTACATTTACTTCTCTTTGAAAAATCGCAGTGCTCTTCATGTTTTGTGGATGTTCTTTGATGATTGCAAAGGGACATCTCAGTTTCTTGTGAATAGTGTTTTGGGCCACAGGGAATATTAACTTTGCACACTGCCATCTCTTTGGAAAGCACTCTTACAGTTGTTGAGCAATTTAGGTTTCAATCTCAACATAAGGATTTTAGAATTTTCTTATATTTTTTTCTTCTTTCTTATGTAATTGTTTAGGGCAGTTTCTGTGTGCAGATATAAACCACAATTTTTTTGTTTATTTTGGAAGCCTTTTGTCTGAGAATTATTTCTCTATTATTATTCTCTATATAAAGAACTTTTCTGTTTCTTGGGTTTCCATTCAAAGTTATACTTCTTCTTTATATTATACAAACTAAATCAGGTGGATCATAAATTTTGGAAAAAACCCAAAACAGTTTCTTCTGCTGGCTCTTCTGTCTCACCAGATGAAGTAAAAGAAATGTCCTTTTCTGCTGGAAGACAAAGAATACTGGATTTAGTTTGTGGTTGTGAGAATAAGTCATGAATGTTGTAGTCTGATGTTGTGACCACACTGAGCACCATCATAACTAGGAAAGATTAAGAGGGAATAGTACCTCAAAAAATGTCTAAAAGACAGACTTGGAGTCCACTTCTTCTTTGATTATCCTCTAAATGTGATGAACCCAAATAAATTCTTATAAAAATTCTAATTTTTCAAAGGATATCTTCCATTTTCTCTTTCAAATTGCTCCTTTGCAATACATCTCATTGATCTTTCATAAAAATCACATTTGATTTTGTTAGGTACTTATTCTTTGTAGGAGAGATACATCATTAAATGATTGGTAGATGAGAAAGATTAAAAAGTTAATTAACACTTAGATTAAAGTTCTGCAGATCAACAGCATCGTCTGAATTGTCTCAATTTTAAGAAATAATAATTTCTCTCTAACCACATATCTAGCAACAAAGAATTGAAGTGGAAATTACTCTTCCAAGAAAAGCAGTAATAATAATGTCTGCCAGTCATAAATGAGGCTTAAGCTCACAAAAGTCAGAGTGAGTTCTTAATCTTTAACTGTTACAAGGCTACTATGAGATTTCCTATAACATTTTTAATATACATTAACTATTTTCTCTTTCGCATTATCAAATCATCACTCTACCTAATGGAGCTCACTTTTCCAAATCAAACACTTATTTCTTATTCCCCTTACTAAAAGGAAAATGAACACCAATCCCAAAACTAAAAATACACTTCAGGGACTGCAAATGATGCGTTTGGCTAATCCAATTGAAAATGGTTGCTTCTTTGTCACTATTTTCATTTGCTGCCAAGGGCACCAACAGATGTCACAGCAAAGACTTTTGAATATAGACTGGTTTTGCCTGCATGCTTCACAGTCTGCTGAACCCCTGTTCCCACTGTTGGGAACTTCAACTTCCATCCATTGGGCCTTGTTTCAAAACCATGGCTGGAGCACTCTCTGGAATACTCCGCAAGTCCTGTGGGGCTTTCTTTGCTTCAGGGAGTCCAATGAGAACACAAACCTCTTGCTCAAGAGCCAGGAAGGGTGTCAGTGGAGCAAAAGATAATATTTTCTCTTTACTGTCTTACAGATACAGTACTACTTGAAAAGGTCTGATTAATCTCTGGAATAGCACAGAATCACAGAATCAGAGAATGGTTTGGGTTGGAAGGAGCTTGAAAGACCCGCTAGTCCCAACCCTTCTGCCATGGTCAAGGACAGCTTTCACTAGATCAGATTGCTCAAAACCCCAGCCAAGCTGTCCTGAATCCCTCCAGGGATCCCACCCATCACTTTTTTGGGCAACCAGTTCCAGTATTTCACCACCCTCACAGTCAAGAATTTCTTCCTAAAATTCAATTTAAACTATTCTCTTGTGGTTTAAAGTTGTCCTATCACCACCATCCTTTTCAAAATGTCCCTCTCTGTCTCTCTTGTAGCCCTCTTGAGGTGCTGGAATGGACTCTAAACTCCCCCCAGAGCCTTCTTTTCTCCTGAGCAGCCCCAGGTCTCTAGGCTGTCTCCATAGAACCTATGGAGATATTCATTCATTCCAGCCCTATGATCATTTTTGTACTCCCCCACCCAGACCCACTCCAATAAGTCATCCAGGCCTTATTGCAATTTTCAGGCTGTATATCAGACTTCAACAGGAAAACGGGCAAATTTTTGATTTTAACATCTAAGCAACCATAAGACAGAAAAAAAAAACCAACAAGGAAACAAAACCTCTCCACTCAATTCAGAATGTGTTTTTCTTGCTCTAGACTCTTCAATTCAGAAATCCTTTTTTTTTATAACCCAGAATAAGTTAGAACAGTAAATATACACAGAAGAAAACACAATTAGGAAAATACTGGGGAGACAGAGTAGCAGGTTCTTTGTACCTGAAATGTACATTGTGAAGACACGTTCACTTGCCCATACATACAACTATTCTTACTGAGGTACAGGCTATGTAAGCAAATACCCAAATATATACGTACCCAAAAGTAATTTCAATTAGCAGTATTGATGAAAGGAAATTTATACTTCTGTCCAGTTTTAAAATTTTTTTTTTCATCTGTACAGCCTTGTGCCTTTAATATAGGAAAAATAGATAAGATTTAAGGTAGGGGAGGATTTGAATTAAAAAGTGGCACACAAAAATAATTCTGTCTGTATAAGCCTGGAAAACACATTCACTCCTGATCTAAAGAGACACCAGAGATTAAAATGTGATCCATCACAGAAGCACAGAAATAAATTATACATATGGCTGCTCTCAGTGTGAATATCCATATTTACATGCACAAAAGAACAGTCATCTGCTAATAAGAGTACTTGTCACATGTCATTAATCTATCCTAAAATCTTGTACACTGTGAGGAGTGAAGCTTATCTTGTAAATTTGGGGACTAAGAGTACATGAGCAGGTTCAGCTCAGATCCAGACATGAACCTGTTCTGCCTGAGCTCCAAGCCAAGCAGAAGCTGGGGGAGCCACTTTCCTGCAGCCCCAAGTTTGGAGCAAGATGTTCTGATTCTCAGACTTCACAAGTTACAAAAGTCAGCCTTGACTCCAGGCTGGTTTGAAGGATGTGCAAGGTGACCTCCTGTCCTCAAGAAAGAGGCTTAGGAAGTTCTGTCAGGTTTCCCAGTCTAGACATGATGCCAACACCTCCTCTTTGGATCTGTCTCCCTGAATCTGATTTGACACAGGAGACCTTTTTTGAGTTTAGCATGCCAAAGAAAGTACATTAAATGATGGCATCAGCTTTGCCATATGTCTTTGATAAGTACTTAGATTATGTTTGTTCTCCTAAATGGCAGCATGACAGCTCTCAATGGGCATGCTGAGCTAATTTATCAATTGTATCCTCCAGTTAAGTCATAGCCAACTAGAAAACTAAAAAAGAATGTCTGCTCATTAATAATCCAGTGCCCAACCTTGATTTTATGCTGTTATCCTAGTGTGCTAGATATTCCAGACAATTTAATTTCATTTTCTAGCCCTCCTCTACACTGACATTGCATCCTCATTTTGCATCACTAGAATGTTTTTTTTCATAAATAGTAATTTTTTGCCTTTATCAATCAAAAGATTAACTATGATCAGACCAATAGCTGCTGCTTAAAGAATTTCATTAGTGATCAGGTTCCAAACAAAATAGTTCTTTTTAGTACAACTTTCAGTGCTACTCTAAGTGTCATTAACTCTGCATCAAATGCTTTTCTCTCCACAAATTATTGATAACCTTCCCTTGTAACTAATAATGAAGATTTTCTCCATTACTTGGATATTTCCAAGAGCATTTTTCTCCATTATAGATGCTGCTGTCTCTGGATAAATCTGTCCCAAGTTTAGAAAATATATTTACATGGTCAGTAATAGGAGAGGGCAGTGATGGTGATGTTGGTGTTAGTGTTTGGATTAAGCATAAACAACACCAGGAAAAGTTCAAAATAATTCCACTCCATATTAGACTGTGAGAAGTAGAACTCATACCAAAGAGCACTCTAGAAATTGCACTATTCCAATTCAATTTTTTACAATATCTCATATATTTTTTACCTGTACAGTCACTAATTAGACAAGATGAAGAAAGTTTTTTGAAAAAAATTAAGAAATCAGTATTTTTCTATGTACTTTATCCAGATAGAACATAGCATAGCCTGACTCTTTGCAAAAATTAAAAAAATTGTTATTATTGTCCTTACAATATATACAAAACTGTCACTGAAAAAATGAGAGACTTAGTTACAGCAGGAGGAAGGGCTAATAAAGTTTCACCTTGTAGATCTGATATTGTACTTTACCTTCCTATTTGAGCCTTTCTAATGGTTTTTTTCTTGTGTTTTAATGAAAATCTGGAGTTCAGTCTTTAAGGAAAAAGTAATATATTAATCTATTCTGCTAGAAAGCCTTACTAAAATCTAAATGTCTGTCTCTGTTGAATAGTTGATCTATGAACACAATATTTTACCAGTTCAGGAGAGAAAAATATTGACTGATCCCCCTGGCCATTGAACTATGCAGCATGTAAATACAAATATTTTGTTTAGGTGTAATCCATCTTAGACCAGATCCTGGCTTTCCTTTTTTCAATAAATGTAAGCTCCTTTCTCTTCCTATTTAATCTTTTCTTCAGCTCACTTAATTGACCTTTTCTATAAATTGGTCATCTTTCACAGTACTTCAGCATTAATTATTATACCTCTTTCTTCCCACTATATATCCAGAAAAGAAAACACTGTAGAAGAACTCACTATACCTTTCTAATTAATACTGAATCAAGGATTTAGCTTCATTGTTATGTATGAAAAGACAGCAGAGCGCAGAATAAATTTTCTGATCATTTGTATGTAAATCCGCTAATTAGTTTATGAGGACAAACAGTTAAAAATAGTGCCTTTAAGAAATTTAACGCCTGCTGTACCTCCCTGCCCCACAGCTTTCCCCAGCACCAAGCCCCTGCCCATGGAATCCTTGTGTCAAAGCTGGTCCCAAGCAGGGGCTGCTGAGCCCAGCACACGCCAGCCCTGGCAGGATTTCCTCCTGCCTCTTCAAAAGAGAGTGAAGGTTTTGTCAGTACATGCTTGGTTTTGATCACCATTTTCTTCAGCCCCTGTGGATGGGTGGGAGCTGCACAAACCCAGCTAATCAATAGTTTTCCGGGTGAGGAAAAACAAATAACCGAGGAAAGTTTTGAAAAAGTGTCTCAAGGTATTTACTGCTACACGATATTGACAAAGACCCACTGGGAAGCTAAATCTGCCAATCAAACTAATTGGATTTAGCAGGAAATGATGGATTGAAGATGTATGAAAATAACCACCAGTGTGACTGAAAAAATGAAATGCCAAATAAATTTACAATAGGTGCAGTATCTAGTATATCAGCCTCCTGTCTGCCTAACCTGTGGCAGAGAGAATAAATCATAAATTTTGGGCTCTCCTGCCAAGATAGAAACATTAATCACATAGAGTCTGCAGGTCCTGCTTGAATAAATGTAACTTCTGACATAATTTTTGGCAAAACCTGCAAAATTGTGTAAGCCAGAATTAGGTTTGTGACCAATATTCATTCTTGTCATAGAAAGCATATCACATAAAATTATGTTAAAGTGCTCTGTCAATCAAATAACCCCCTTTTGTAATATCTTAGAATTTTTTTGTTGCTGCTTCTTTACCATGCTGTTGCATATTTTAATGTGTTCAGAGCAAAGGAATATCTTAGTATAATTATGAAGCTAATTTTATTATAAAATTTTAATTATAAATTTTAATGTGGCAACCATCACATATTTTCATGTTGAGTTCCTTGCAGAGATTCATTAGAGCAGTCCTAATTATTATGCATTCTTTTCATTTTCATTAGAAATCTGAAATGAGAGACATAATTGTTTCTTTCTGAGAAAATCTGTTGTTCAACAGGGTTTGAAGACTTAGTCTAAAAAACAGTGCTTTTGGTTCATTCTCTTTGTATCCAGGCCAGTAGGCCCTGATTCCATAGCAGCAGTTTGGGATCAGTATTGATATCACAATTCATTTTTTCTGAGTTTAGAGCACAGCACACTTTCAGCCTTAATACTGATCTAGCTTTTGGTTCCTGGTTTTTGTTTTGTTTTGTTGTTTCTTTTTTGTTTTTCCCATCTGCATTCTTTGATTTCCATACAGGACAAGAAAATTTTTAGTGTTTGACTTCATTAAGCCAGTGCAAGTAAATAGATCAAGCAAGAATTGCAAATGCATATTTGCTAGCTTTGGAAGTCCCAATTTCCATTAAGTTAATATTTCTTTTACTTTTCAAGACCTTCTGTATTCCACTGCAAAAGAAACTTCCCAAATGGCTGGCAGAACACTAAGCTGTTCACTGAACTGTCATACCACAAAATGTTTCTGGATAAAAGTGTTCCCTCTTACCACAGCAACCTTAAAACTGACTTTCATAGATCTGCTGAGAACTTATGATGATTTTCAGGAAAAAAAAATATGTTTTTAAACTGTAACATATTCGTTGGCAGCTCAAGGCTGCCGAACATTTCTGTTAAGTTTTTGAAAAATATTATCCTTGGGAATAGAGTCAGGTAGCTATTGTGCATATATTGCATGTAAATCATATTGTCTCACAGAAAACCAATTAAGAATCTTGTGTACTATCATGTAGTCAAGGTTAGTACTACAGGGATGGGACACAGCAGATGTGCCTATAGCAATTGTATGTATAGGTGCATAATGCACATATTGTGCTACGTGCAGCATACATCTATAATACAATATCCATGTAGTCTGTATCTTTAAATAGAGTATAGGCTGTGTATGGAGTGAATAACCATTACATGCACAGTATCTATACATTAGTGAGTTATTTATAATCTATACATTAGTGAGCTATTTCAGGCATTGGAATAGGCTGCCCAGAGGAGTGGTGGAATGCCCATCCCTGGAAGTGTGGATGTGATTTTGGGGATATGGTTTAGTGGTGAACATGCTGGTGCTGGCTTAATGGTTGGACTTGGTGATCTTAGAGTTCTCTTAAAACTTGAATGATTCTATGCTTTAATATCTACACTGATATTTAGTAATGCACAACCCATATACTGTAAGCACTTATACAGATTCTACTCAAATAACCCTTTCTGTTTCCTTCTTTTCCTGAAAGTAGGAACAAATGGAAACAAACAAATGGAATCAAAGCAAACCAAAAACAAACACACCAGCATTAAACCCATACCCACTGTCAGGAACAATAAGTAACTCCAGTGTGGATTTTTGTGCTTATATTCAGACCTACAAAGCAGCAACTCTAATTGATGCCACTGTGAATATTATCTTTAGTGAAACACACAGGTTAGAATGTGTTTATAGTATTTGAATGTTTAGATTTGTATAGTATAGTATTGATCATATCACCAAAAATATAATAAATTAAATGTTAGAGAAGGGGAAAACAGTCACAACATTTCTCTTGAATTCAGTTCTGTACTGTATCAATCCTCTGGCACTCTGGTGGCATCAGAATGGTCAGCTGTGGTTGCCTGTATAAGACCTACAGTTCTCTTAATGGATATAAAAGCAACAATAACAATAATAAATGCTTCAAGAAAATAATTCAAATCCATAGGCTAGGTTGTCACCCAAATTACTGTCAGGTCAGCTGCTGCTCTGTAAGGTGGCAGGATAGTCAAACATCAGTGACAGCCAAAAAGGATCAGCTATTCTGGCACTTGTCTCTGCTCTTCTTCTCCACATGCTTGAAAGAATTTAAGAACATGTTCTACTCCTCTTGAAATGGGTGCATCTAAATTTTCCCTGTCATGCATCAGAATTTTTTTCTTCTACTTGAATGGTCAGATTTTGGAACTGCAATAAGATCAGAGAGAGAGTAAACCACAAGCAAATGTGCTTTATATTTAGTGGGACAGATGGTCTCAATTACCATATCTTGTTTCTTGTGCCCTATATTTTCCACTTACCCTGTTAGACCTTTCATATATTTCTAATGAGAAAATTGGGTAGATTTAAAATATTATTTTAAGGATTTTTTTAAAGCCTTGGTTTAATAGATGAATTTAAATTATTTTTCTAGGAAGAAAGCCAATATGAGACAAAGCCATTTTCCCAGAAGAGAAATGGAAAATACTGCTGTGTAACAACTCAGTATGTTACTGTGTTGTGGTTTAACCTCAGCTGGCAACTAAGCCATGTAGTCACTCACTCATCCTCCCCCAGTGAAACGGGAGGGAGAATTTAAAGAGTAAAAGGAGATGCATGGGTTGAAATAAAGACAGATTAGTAGGCAAAAAAATAAAAATTAAAAAAAAACAAAAAACCAACAAAAAGTCATAAATGCCAACAAAACAAAACCAAGAATTCACACCCCACTTCCCTTGGGCAGGCAGGTGTTCAGCCACCTCCAGGACTACAGGGCTCTGTTATGCACACTGGTGACTTGGGAAGACAAATGCCATAACTCTGAATATTGCCCCTTTCCTTTTCTTCCCCCGGCTCTATAATCTAGTCATGGCCCCATGTACTCTGGGATATCCAGGAACGACTGAGGGAGCTGGGGCTGTTTAGCCTGGAGAAAAGGAGACTCAGGGTGACCTTATCACTCTCTACAACTCCCTGAACGGTACCTGTGCTCAGGTGGGGCTGGTCTCTTTCTCCAGGCAACACTGACAGAACCAGAGGACACAGTCTTAAGCCAAGGGAAATATAGGTTGGATGTTAGGAAGAAATTTTTCACAGAAAGAGTAATAAAATATTTGAATCGGCCTGCCTGGGGAGGTGGTGGAGTCACCATTCCTGGCTGTGTTTAAAAAAAGACTGAATGTTGCACTTGGTGCCATGGTTTAGTTGAGGTGTTAAGGCATGGGCTGGACTTGATGAACTTGAAAGGCTCTTCCAACCTAGTGATTCTGTCATTCTGTGATTCTGTGATTCTGTGATCCCTGTGGCCAGCTACGGGCAACTCTCCCAACTGGGAACTCTCCCAGCTTCCCAAGCCTGCTCACTGCTGAGGTGGGGGAGAAGCAGATAAAGGCTTTGTCTCTCTGCAATCAATACCTGAAATAGCAATAACAAAAATATCTCTATTATCAACACCATTTTCAGACCAAAACAAGAGCACAGCCCTATGAAAGCAGTTGTGAAGAAAATAACTCTCTCCCAGCAAAACCTGTACATGCTGTTACTGAAGGAAGTTTAAACCAGATTTTCACTATATATAGTCAAATATCTTAAGATTTTGAATGGAGCACAGTCAGTTCCAGGTAAGAAAATGAATCTTCTCTCTAGACACTTTAGAGTTCCATAGCAATTGAGAAGCTCTAATTGATTACAGAACAATAACTTCACTAATGGCTTCAGAAAGGGTATTTCCAAGCTTTATGTGTGTGTGTGTGTTTGTATTCTGTACAGCACTGTTTTTCCAAAAGCATTTTCACTGAGTCTAGCCCACAAAGAATTACATTAGCATTGCACTTATTAGTATTAGATGGCATGCCATTATTATAAGAGGTCAGAATAATAACACCAGAGCCTGGAAATGATGCTGGTCTACCCGGGTGGAAATTGAAGCCAGTTGAGATTTGCAAGGGACTCTGTGATATCACAGTTCTTCATGTTCTAAATCATTTAACATTGGCTCACTTAGGAAAACAAAACATCCAGTACACTCATTTAAATATTGTGATAAATATAGGATTATAATTTTCAAATAACAACAAATGTAAAAGGTAATGTTGTTATGCGAGTCTACTATTGGAAAATTTTATGAAAAGTTATTAAATAACTGCTTAAAACAAAATCATAAATCAACTTGAAAAAACAAATATATTCCTGATTGTGAAATCTTTTTTGGCCTCATTTAGTTTATTTGTTAAAAACTAATGTAATTTCTTGGCTACTACAATTCTTTATTTTAAATACAATATATGTAAAATAACATAAAACTTTGTGTGGTTTTTTTTAATTGTGGTAAATTTTGTGGCTTATTACCACTTTTGTGTTTTCAGTCATGAGCAATGATACATCTAGCTTCATCAAAGAGAGCAGATAGTTCTACTTGTTAATTTATCAACAGGAAAAACATACTCATGGCATGAAAGGGATTGCTTACTGAATAAGGAAGTGTTTCAGAAATCTTTAATTACAGGAACTCACACCAAATATTCATAAAAATATTTACAAACTTCTGTTGTTAATAATCACATCTCTTGGGTGGTTGGTTGTTTTTTTCGGGTTTTTTAAGTCTCTTCAGATATTCCCTATATTTTTTTCTTATTTATATCATTAGGGTTGAATGCTGCTGTATTTCCCAGTGTGCCAGATGGTTGGAGAAATGAAGATACAATCACCTCTCCTGAAATTTACATAAAAATGAATGTACTGACATCAAATTAAAATCAAAGGGGAAAAAACTCACAATGACCTTGATAAATGTGAAAAAAGGAGAGAGATGAGGAAAAAATCCCAGTAACTGATGTAAGAGGAACTGTAAAAAGTCTCCTACTGTTTTAAGTATGTCAATTTAAGACTTTTTCTGTTTTTATTTTCAGCTTTTTGTTGCTTGAGGAGGTATAGAACAGAGCCTGAAATCCAGCTATGCTTTATTCTGTAGCTTTAACCCTTCAGTTAAAATATTAAGGAAATAGGTAGTCTCTTTCTTTTCCTTCAATTTGTTATTAAGCTGTGGTTATGACCTTCCCCAAATTTATTGTAATACAGGTTTCACAGAACTTGTCTTCATTTTGAATTAATTGAGTTAGAATGTTTTTGAAGGATGCAAGGCACCTACCCAGAGTTGTGCTGTATTATAGCTTAGTAGCATTCAATATTTAATAGCTTCTGCTTTTCACAAGTTTTCTTCAGAGGATAAAGATGAGAGTTCAGGGAATGAAACAGAATATAGAAACTCCCAGTTTCAAGCCACACAGTCAGAAAAATCTGCTAACTATAATTACCAGTAGTCATTATTGCTGAGACTTTGAGGACTCTTCATGAAATGATCCAAATAGTAACTAAAGGCCAATTCTGAAGGAATACCTCTTATTACTGCTGTTATTACACAATTAAACATAAAAGTATGGCCCATTGTGTACAACTCAAAGACAATTTTTGAGTCTAGAAAAAATACTTTGAAGTCAAGTATTTTTTTTTTCCAATTCTTTGCATTTTATTGATGATCAAACAGTATAGCTAGTCATGTCTCCAGATTGGAAGTCTGAATTGAGAGGCCTAGAGCTCCTTATGGATCTGATGGATATCTGCTTGCGGCATCTAAAATCTGAATCTAAAGCAGATCTTGGCTTAACCAACATTTTTCTAAAGAAAAAAATCCTTCTGTCTTTTACTTCACTATTAGAGGAGCTGCAGAGATATAAACTAAAGGTGCTTTGCTAAAGGTTATGTTTCTTTGCTGTGCTGTTTTTGGAACATGAATAAAATGAGAAGGCTGCAGTTTCCAGTCAATCAATGTTTGATGAAATAGCAACACTTTAAAAAGTTCAGCTTAACAGTTGCAAGCTTTCACTTGAAATATGGCATTTTTGTGCCACCTCGTTGAAAGTTCATAGCAACTTTTGAAGACAGTAAGAAAATTACTGGTAATTTTAAATCCTCAGCTTCACTTGACAGCTCCATGCTTTAGGATTCAACTTTTTTTTTTTTTTCCTCTGTAGACAGTACATTCTCTGTGGATTCACTAGCTCTAGACCTGACACTTATTCATGGCATTGCTCTCCTTCAATTATGTACTTGGCAATTGCTCATACTCAGCCTTGGAAATAGGAGACATTGTGTGAGTGCAAATAAATGTAAGCTGGGAAATTAAGGTTATCTTTTATGGCTTTTAAAGTACATGTAATAGATTCGTTATCTTCCCACTGGACAGTCAACATCTCATTTGGAGCAAAAAACTCCCCAAAATGCTACATTTCCCATTTGAAGCATCATTGAAGGGAAGCAGAGATGGGACATAACAGTTACCTCATCAGTGGCTCATCAGCTTTAAATTTGGCTCTCAGAGAGGCCACTATATATATTTCAGAATAATGCCAAATGCCAAGAGTGCCAAAGGGAACTATTTTTAATGTACCCATAGTTCTTTTGCCTTCTGTGAGCCTGGTTTATGCCCACAAACATGATACATTTTGATTTTGTTTTGGGTTGGGGTTTTTTTTCAGATGTAAGGTTGTTAACTACTAAAAATGATTATGTGCTTGTAAAATAAATGCCCAATAAACATTTTTCATATGGAAAAAACCCACATCATCTATAATATTTTGTGAGAATTAATAGACATAATATACTAGAGGATTACTTTTTATTATTTCTATTAATATTGTCTTCAGTCTCACTAAATCTTCCTTACTTTTTTCCTCAGAAAGCAAAAAGTAAGTACAATAAAATGCACATTAAGAAGCTTCAATGCTAATGGCCATAATATATTCTAATCAACATCTTCAGGAACACATCTGTCCAAGTTTGAGATGCTGAACAAAGTTGTTTATGGAGACTTTTTAGGCTGAATGGGAAAAACATTAGAATTTAAGGAGAAGTCTGTCATGAGGATTACCAACCTGATAACTGATATGAAAAGTACATATCACTGAAAAATAAGCAATATACCTGCAAAATAAGAAAGGAAAGTTTCCAAGGCATAATTATGTAGAGTCTTCATTTCACCCTGCTTACCTGGTAAAATTAGCTCATGGTTTTCTTGTCAGTGATCTCTGGCTGAGACATGAAAGAGCTGTAACTCATTCAACAACTCAGACAATTTCTGGTTTTAATCAAAAAGGTTTTATTTCCTCTACCTGGTAACAGTTTTCCAGTCCAGCTTGGGACCCAGGTGCTATCATGAATTGGGGTTTTTTCCAGGAACCAGGGCAAATAAGATGATAAGCATCCCTTACCAGTCTGCTTGGGAGGTGCGAAGCTTCCATGGGAAAAAAGATATCTGGGAAAGGCAGCATTTTCCCAACAGTCCCTGGAGGATAAATGTTAGACAGCAGTGGCAGCTGCATGGGTCAGAGCTGTAACTACTGATAAGAAGAGTCTTTTTCTCTGCCTAAAGCACCATCAGCTTTCTTTCATCACCAGTAGCTTAGGAACAGAAGGGTAGGGCTGGATTTGTAGATGTTGCCTGAGAGCATCTTGAGAAGTCATATGAAGCTAAAGGAATGGTTTTCACTCTTTTGTATGGGATTTTCTTGGCAGATAAAAGTAGCCCTTGGGTTCAGTGATGTTAACAGCCACTGGGCATAAAGGGTGATTTAATCAATGGGCATCTGTTATATCCCAAATATATCGCTGGCGTCACAACTGGAGATCCTCTTGTGAGCTATCATTAGAGTCATAGTGCATCTGATAACATTCTGGGAAGGAAAACTGAGACTTTTAGGTACTCCAACTACGATTTAGGCTATCAAACTTTTTTTCCCAGATGAGTATTAGAACATTAACTTTTTCTTGTTCTTTTTTTTCAGCTAATTTTCTCTCTTTAATTTACTTTTCCAGACTTTTTCCTTTAAAGACAATTTTTTCTCAAGACTTCATTCAGACAGCAATTTGTTTTGCTAGCTTCAGTTAATCAAAAATTAGTAAATGGACATTTCAGAATGAGTAAATAGACTTCTTACAAGGAGTCCCACAGGTAAGACAAGGAGTACAAGTTAATCCTGGGGAGGTTCAGATTAGACACAAGAGACCAATTTTTCACAATGAGAACAATCAACCATTGGAATAGTCTGCCTAGAGAAGTGGCAGATTCCCCAGTGTTGAACAGTTTTAAGACTCAGGCTGTACAAATTGCTGCATCATCTTGTCTAGACAATGCTTTTGTCAGGAAAGGTTGGACCAGATGATCCTGATGTACCTTCCAAGCTGGTCTTCTATGGCATTTCACCCAGAACTTTCACAGTTCCTTTTCCTCTGATTTTCCTCACAGGTTAGAGTCAGTTTGCCAGTCTGTTGCTATTTTTCCAGCTAAGCTGCTTGAATACGATTTTACTGAATTATTGAAGGTCAATTTCATTGTTGCCAAATTTATCTTTAAAACAAAAACTGGTTTTGAAAGCACTTGATTTATTTAATTGACTGTGAGTTCTTGACTTCTTTTCCTGCCCAAAGTATTTGCCATGTGAAACATTTTCTTCTGGGAGTTATTTCACAGTGTGTAAGAAGAAAAAAGTTAAGCAGACAAACTCTATTTGACATATGAGCTGAAATGCTAAATCCTCTGCTATCAGCTGTAAGCAGTTAGGCTCACAAGTGAGTCAGGAGCAGAGTTAAATGGGATTCCAGCCAAAAAAATGGAATTACTTATGGAAGTAGTTACTCAGATAGAGGGTCAAATGCTGGGCCATAATGAAGAGTATAAGTATAAGCTACTGACTGGATGAAAAGTTTTCAGAAGGGATTTATGCCTTGTCAAAGGACTTTTGTACATTTTCCTGCCTGGAATGATGTGTATGAGGCATCTTTCATAAAAGTAGAAGTGGAAGGATGTGATCTCAGTTTCTTTTGATCATTCTTTAAAGAATACTGAAATACACAGATAAATGAGACAGTTTATTACTCTTCAAACTATATGATGCTTATCTGTGTGCTTAAAAAAATAAAGAAAACTGTGTATTACACTTGCAGGTACAATCAAGAACAGTGTGAAAACCATGCTGAAAAACATCAATTGTTATCCATCACTGAGTTTGCCTGAGAAAACTGTATCCCTGACAAAACTTAGGACAGCCACACATAAAAAAGAAAATCCAGATTAACAGCTGGAACATCATTTTTCAGGTCTTCTATCACCCTTTTATTTTCAGATGTACATTTATTTTGAGACATTCCCAAAGAAATAGTCCTTTTACTTTGAGTTGGTCCTGTGATCCTGCCTACTTCTTATTTTTCCCCTCTCTGGTTCAAACTATGACCCTGTTTTCACTCTGATTTGAAATTTTCCCTAATAATTAGTCTGCTCTTTCTCTGCCTCTTACTATAACACTGTTTTATGTATTAAATTATTTATGTATTAATTAATGTATTTTGCAATTAACTGCTTCTTCTGGCTCTTCATCCTCTTTTCCATTATTAAATGTGTTGAACACCTTGCCAGTTTTTTTTCTGAACCTGCTGTTCTGGATGCTTTGCAAGTCTGCTTGTCACAAACTTTGCCTTCCTGCTCCCAATAACATTACTCTCATAATAGCCATTAATTATCTTTTCTGTGTTTGATGTCCTTGAATATTCTTTTGGCATGTCCAAATCACCTCTAATTGTTTGTTGACATGAAAATATGATCATGCACTCATTTGCTGTTCTTTGGTAGCTGCAATTGTAATTTAATGATGTCATTTGTTAGCAGTTCCTCAGAATTTATCATCTCTCTGGTATGCCATGATGCTATCCATGGTAACCCAAATGTGATCTCTTGTCTTCAAGGCAAAAAAAAAATTATGTACCAGGCGCCATTGTGGGGGGGAAACCCATCTACTTTATTTTGATTTCCTTGAAAGACTTAGTCCTTTGAAGGCATATATTTAGAAAGATTCTTCTGAATTCTGTAAAAAAATAGAACCACCTTTAGACAGAGGCTGATTGACAGAGAATCTTGAGTAGTATTACTTTATTTAGTCTGGCTAGCATGGAGCTAATTTTCTTCAGAGCACCCTGCATGATGCAATATTTTAAATTTGTGACCAAAGCGGTGCTGGTGACAGAGGGATGTTTCAGCTCATGGTGAACAACTCTGGAGTAGTGCCAGGGTATTTTCTATTTCTCACACTGCCCTGCATGAGAGTAAACTTGGGCCACACAAGAAGCTGGAGGGGGCACAGCTGGGAAAGCTGATCCCAGCTGACCAAAGGGATGTCCCAGACTATGGGATTCCATGTCATCACTGGGTGGAGGGAAGTGGAGTTTTCCCAAGTGGAGTTTTCCCAGGAGACAGGCACTGCTCTGTGGGTGGGAGGTGGTGAGCCATTGCCTTTGTGTCACTTGGGCTTTTGGGTTCAGTTGTTTGTTCATTTGGTTGGTAGGTTTGCTTGGGGGTTTTTTGGTTTTTGGGTTTTTTTTTCATGTGTAAAATAATAAAACAACTCAAAAATTTGTACTGCTAAAGAGGACAGCATTTTAAAACATATTAAGGAGTTAAAAAAAGAGGTTAGGAATGAATATTGAAAGGCATTTCAAAACACATTTTCTACTATATCTCAAATCAGCCTTCCTCTTCCCTAGTAGACCTTATAAATCTGGATTTTCTTGTGGATGCAGTCCCTGAAAAAAAAAAAAATCCAACTAAACAGACTTGGTCATTGATCTGGGGGAGGTTTGGTGGGGTGTTACAATATTCAACATATGTGATACATATTTCCACAGAGATGTCCGTCCAAATGACTTAAATTGAAACTCATCAGATGCAAAGTCTTAGGAAAATGTTTTTTGAACAGCAAGACTGTATTTCTCAACACATTTAATTTTAAGACATGGGATTTTCTTTGAGAAGATATTACTAATGGAAAATTCTAAGCAAACTTTTATTCACATCCTTGACTGTGATGACATAGCCAACTTCAAATTTTGATGGAATTAAAATGTTCGTTTTTAAGATAAGAAAATAACAAGCTTACTTTAAAATTTAAATTGAGTTCTATTTTTATGATTTTCAATTAAGCTTTACACCCCTATATATTTTTTCCTGTGTACATAATATTTTTAGATTATAATTAAGTTCAGGAATAGTCATGTTCACTAATTAAAACCTCTTCATGTTAGGTGACATCGCTTATATTACAGAATTTTAAGTTAAATGGAAAATGTTAGCAATTGCTTCATTACAGAATGCACACCTCTGCTCTTGGGGTCAAACAACCAAATTCTGATGAGTTTTGAGTTTTTATGGACAGAATGCAGTAGCTTTTGTTATCTTTTTGTATCACTTTCTGCCATTTCTCAAGTACACTAAAAGCTAACATAAAATAAAAGAGTGTTTCATTCTTGTTCTTATTTTGCCTCCACTCTGTATTTGAATTCATTGGGGTACTCTTTGATCAGTTGCTGTGCATTTTACAATAGCAACATCTGGGATTCTTTGATCTTGCCAAATTGTTTGTATTCTTTATAGCACTTGTAAAAGAAGTAATTAAAAAAACAGAAGCAGGCCTTAAAACCCTCAAAAAAAGTTACCCTTGAACAACAATAGAAGGAATTGTGCCTAACATTCTACCCTGATAAGGCTTTAAACAAGATTTGTCACCTCTTTTTATGAAAAAAGGTAGCTCTGCTTTCCTTATTTTATTAATGATGTCATAGCCATGTCCAAAAGGCCCACAGTTTCTCCCAGCTTAGAGTTTGGAGTAACTGTGTTTTGAACAGGATTGTTCTCATTCCCATGAGCTAGGAGCCTCAATTCAGAATAATTGTTCTCTGTTTGGAAGTCCTCTCACTGTAGGACATGAAACAACACAACGTGGACTCGCTGCTCTTTCCAACGTAAAAAAGGGACTTTTTGTTTTCTGACTCCAAAATTTATAGATTTCCAAAAGTGACAGTGGATTGAGGGTGACAGTGCCACCTCTCCAATGAAACTGGACAAAACAACAGACCATCAAATTTCTCCTCCTCCATAAAAGAATGCAAAACCAATGAGTTATTTACAGAAAGTGTGTGAGAAAGTTCTTTACGAGAATGTAAACATCAGAAGCTTAGAAAATCTTAAAAAATCAGGGTGGCAAGGTCCTGTTTCTCCTGGAAAGACCAGTCCTAGAAGCGTGGCAGAAGCATCATGCCTTGTGAGCAGCAGAGCAGTAGCTGCTGCAGTTTTAAGGTGCTGATGGGTTCTGAGTGTGTCTTGAGCTGCAATGTCAGCAGATTTTTCCCTTGTTAGTGCTGCTCATTCCCTGAATTCCTAAGGCACAGAGGAGAGCTCTTCCCATGTTGATACCAGGGACATAACCTGTAGTCAAGGAGAACATGTTGAATTAGAGACAATATCTCAAATTTTAGAGACAAGACAGACTTACTTCAAAATACACTCCATGTAAAGGGAAGGTATTTATCTATATAACTTACATGTTCTGAAAATTCAGAGAAGTAATTTCTGCCATCATACTTTGACAATTCCCTGTCTACTCATTACATATGCATAACTACCATCCCACTTGTATTTTCATTTGCTCTGGCAAACACTGTCTGTTACAGTTTTATTCCTCTTTTCAGCAATGATGGACTTTACATCTAAGAGCTCTATAGAAGCTCTATAGAAGCCATTTTTATTTCTTAACTTAGCAGCAGGAAAAATTTGTTTCTCAATCTCAATTTCATTATTCTGATAGCAGTTTGAAAATCTTATTCCTCTTAAACAGTTTAACCTGAGCTTGCTCAACATTCTATGCACAAAAAAACCCAAAAAAAACCAAAAAAAACCCAATAAAAAGGTAGGTTTTGACTAAACTTCCTAAGACTTGGAATAAAAACAAAATGCAAAACAGTCTATAAAACTACATTATAGTCTAAAATTTAAGTTATAGTGATATTGGAACTGAGAGAAATATTCAAAGATCTTTCTTTAAAATAATAAAAAAAGGATGATACTCATTAGCAGGCAAATTTAGGTATTTTTTAAAAAAGACAACTTTCAAAGCTTGCATGACTGCAATTTTTAATTATAATAAAACACGTGGTACTTTTATCTGATTTTAAATGAGTCTACTGAAACAAAAGTTGCTTCAAATTTAATACAGTATCAAGGCATGCCTGAGCAATTCCAGTAACATATTTGGGAAAGAAATATGAGAATTATAAAGAAAATCATGGTTACTGTGCATCACCAACATTTAGGTGGTGGTCTGTGACACTAAAAGCTGTCTGAGCATCTAGGAGGCTGCAAAATAAAAAACTATTAATGACTGCAGAGGGCAAAGGATGCAATGTCTGAAATCTGAGAAGAAGCTTGCTGCTATAAAGCAGAATGTACTAGACTCTGCTGATGATTATTCTACCTCATTATTTCTAGAGGGCCACTTCTAAGATTGTTCTTGTATTTCAGCAGGCTTTATGCAAACAGCAAAACAGAACAGCTTAAATAGCTTCTCATTTAAACAGATAGCAAAGGAACTAATGTGATAATCTTGCCAAATTAACAAAGCAGGCTAGGGCAGTGAGCAGATCCTCTCTTCTTTGCTTTACAGCTGCCTCATTCTCTCTAGGCACAACATATCATTATTTTAAGCATATTTTTTTCATTGGGGCAGGATTTTTGTCTTTTTTTTTCCTTCTTACTCATTTGTACACCTATGTCATTACCAGCAATTTTCTTGGAAGAAACATTGTCATTTCCTGATCATTTGAGTCATAGTAAAAGTTGGCCTGTGAGAAGCAATCTCATCTCCACTGACTTTATTCTTCCTTGCTATAAAATGGGTGAAATGAAGAAACATCAGAAACCAGGACAACATCACAAAATATCCTGGGAGTTTTCCATTAAGAAGAAAACTTCTGTTCTAACAGATCTCCAGCAAGCATAGGCAGATCTTCCTTCAGCCATAGAGTTAATCTAAGCCAGAGGTTTCCCAACCACAGTGTTTTGAATATTCATGGCACCCTTGAAGATAGCACAGATGCAGTCCTGGCAGAACTGGTAGAAACTTCATCCACCTCCGGGATTTCCACGTGTTGCCTTTTGCATCTGTGTCATGGAGTAACTCTGTGTTTGGAATTAACTGTCCTTCTGCAATATCTGCTTTTTATTCTGTATGAAGAAAACCTGTGTAGATGAATGCTACAGCAGCAGGACCTGCATTTCCAGCTGGCTAAAGGCTCAACTACCTTGAGATTGGGGTGTTGTAAAGTAGCCTTTAGTGAGTGAGGCAGAGGTATTCCACATAATTTTCTGAGATCTCAGAAGAGAAGAGTTTGGACATGGATGGTCAAAGATAACAGGCTTGACCTGGGCAAATGCAGGGCAGAAACCAGCAGTGACTAGGACATGCATCCATCCTTGCCCAAAGCCAACCCTCAAACCCTGCAATCCCTCCTCTCCTATAGCACATCACTGACAAAAGCACAAGCACTGTCATTTCTCCAGTTGTGCTCCACACAGGGAATGAAAAGTTCTGAAAGGCATTTTCTGGTTAGCTTGGGTGGTATGGGCTTCACATTTACAGATGACCCATATGAATGACATGAAAAGGCCATAATGGAGTTTTGGTTTGCTCTTTTTCACCAGATGTAATAAATACTTCAAGTACATACACACACAATTTCTCTCATTCATTCAAGTGAGTCCTTTTAAATACATAAACATGAACTGGCATGAGTAGTGCCTCATCATTTATGTTTGGTAATATAGAAAATATGAGCAAAGCAACTACAGCATCAAGTTGTTTTAAGAAAACTGTTTGTAAAAGATTATTTATATTGAAAAAATAATTCAACTTTTTTATTTTCCAACAACACAATTTTTCAGTTCTTGCCAGTTGTGATTTAATTTGGCAGGTTATTTTTTTTGAGTGGTTGTTTTGGAGCTTTTTTTGTATTTTGTAATCATCAAGATATTAAAGAGTGGTTCTAACAGCATATCTTTTTGGACTGAGCTGTGCCACCCAGAGAAAATTACAAACCACTTTCATGTTGCAGCATATTTTGGTTGTGACAGTGTCAAAAATGTCAGCACATTCTGCTGATGATAATAATAAGCAAGTGTAATAAAGTTAATGTCTAGGCATGTCCATTGTCCAGAGCCTCATTAGAAGCCCTACAACATTTCTGAAACCTGTAATTCCTGAGCTGCCATGTGCTGAAAAAATAATTTTTTTGTAAAGTAGCTAGCCTGTCTTTCACCATACATGATGTACTTGAAATTAAATCTACCTTTTCATAGTTTTCCCTCATTCACCATTTCTTCCTCTCCTGCTGGTAACATTTAGGCCTTCTTGCACCTCTGTTGATCCACCCTAACCTTTTCTAAAATGCTGGAATGGCATCTCAGCAGCCTGCTGTTTTCCTGTTCTTTGAAATCAGCAGTGACAAAAATAAAACTTGCTTCAAGAGTGGCAAGAACTGAAAAGTAATTACTTGTGTACAAAATTAAATTAAATATTATTTTTCATTTCAGAAGTTTAATTTCATGCTGTTTGCTGCAATTTTTTTCCCCACTGATGAATGACTACAGATGATTTTTTTTTCACTAGTCAGCTACCTTTAATTTTAGATAGATGTTGATTGCTTAAAAGGGGAGTTCATGAAAAACTTTAGGAATAAAACTGAAGCATGACATAATAGTTGATAACACTAACTGAAAGTCTCTTCATAGTCAATGCAGCTCATGTGTGCAATCAGACTGCAGCAGTCCATAGTAACTCCGTTTGTCTTTCACAAGACCCAAACAATATATGATGGCAAAGCACATTCATTATCAATCAAGGGTGAAGAAATAAAGGCTGAGGCACAGGAAGCCAGGTTTCTGAGTCATGTCAGAGAGACAATTTAATTAAGAATGGAGCATAAATTAAGACCAAGACACCTAAAAGATGAAAATTCAGCTCAGGCTAAGAGCAGCAGAGTGATGTTTCCTGCTATACTTTAATACCCTATTCTCCCTTGGTGGCTGCTCTCATTATTGGAGTGCAGATGGTGAAAACACATACTGTTCAAATTTACTATGCTCATTCGCAAGGATGTTAGTTAAGAAAATAGTGTTACTCTAAACATTATAGCTCCATTTATGCTCTTTTTATTTTTTTTTTCACTTTTCAACACTAAAATAAATAAACCTGCATATGCAGTTACCAAAATGTTCCGTGTGCTTTCTAGTGATGGAAAGTACACGATGGCTGGTTTGCAGACGCTGCAGTCCATTACAGAACAAGATAATTAAAATTAGAAACTTTAAAAACACATGTAATTTCCTCAATGATTCTTAATGCCCTCTCTTGAGTCATTACAGTAATTGTGTAAATATGTTATTATAGAGTTATGAGATGTGATCTTTACTCCATCATCTCAAATTACTCTTCACTAAGTCAAGTTTGCTGTCACAAGGTTTGCTCACTGAAAATGCTTGGTCACTCACTGATTTCACAGATTACAAAAGCTACAAGACATTTGTGGTCCAAGTGAACAGTAAAAGTGCAATATCTTTTTATTAATCATTTAGGAGATGGAAAGTGCTATATTAATAAATATTGCAGATACTGTTAAACCTTAGACCTAAAAAGGCAACCTGAAGTAGTAAAATACAGCTACATCTTACTTTTTACATGAAACCAGAAAAGCAATTGGACACAAAGTAAAATTACAGCCCATAATAATAATGACCAAAGGAGCTGAAACCAGGGTTTTCAGTTTGCTCTTAGCATACCATGCTAAGTGTGCTTGTCATCACCAGAAAGCACTATTTGTATTTAGATATAAATGAAAAAATAACTGAAGGCACGTGAATTTAAAATCCTCATTATAATCTTTTCTGAGTCTCTGTTTTACTGGGTAGCAGACAGGCTTTCAACCCACATTACCTTATGCTGAACTTTTTGCTTCATTTCCTCCCTGGTTTTTGGGGTTGTCTGTGTGCATGCACATTCATCTGTCCTAGTCCCTTTCTTCTTCTGCCTCTGCTTCAATTCCATTTTCTGTAAACTGATAAGCTATTAACTGGAAAGTGTTAACTTCATTTTTATTTCAATTATAGTCTTTCTATTTCTACACTAAATAATGGCAGGTGTTTGGCACTCAACTTTTTCCTTTCCCTTCAGAATTTTCACCATTTTTCCTCCTAAAATGGAATAAGGTGATGAGACTTTTTTCTCAGAAATCACCTACTCTTCTTTTTATTTGTTCTTATCATGCAGTGTCTGATTTACATATCTGCTATCTTATTTTTTTGCAGTGTTTTTCAATTTATGAATGCTTTGTAGGGGTTTGCTGATTGAAATGATAAATGTTCAAAAGACACAGGTAATAGGGCCTGATTTCTCATTCAACCCTATCAGTCAACCCTTGCTATCAGTGTAAGAACAGTGAAACCCAGTCCTGGGCACAAAGCTAACGGGTTTGTGCAGAGACCTAATGTTTCACATCTCATTCTGAAGGAGGATCAGTTTAGCTATTCCATTCTTTGTGCAGAAAAACCACCCTCTAAACTCAAGGGTGGCTGGTCCATCCAGTCCACTACTGTGCCCCAACAGTGGGAAGTAAGAGCAGCTGGTCTAGGGGGGCACAGACCAGAGTAAACCTGTGCCACACTTTTATAGTGAACTTTTCCAGCCTGCAGCTCAGAGACAAGCCAGCTGTGGTTCTTTGTGCTGATGAACCCCTCACTTCTGAGAATTTTTTCAAAGGTGCCTTTAGTATGCAAATCTTTCTGACAAGCAAAATATCCTGCAAAAGTTGTTCCACAGTTTACTTACGCATAGCCTGGCAACTTCTTTCGTCCTTAGTGGGCCTCCAATGTAATTCGGTTTGATTTTCCCGTTTCAGCAGTATAAAATCAGTTTGCAACACACAACAATGGCATGGCTTCCTTTCTCCTAGTCAGCCACATTTCATGAGTCTCCTTCATACCCCCTAAAAATAATAATTTGCCAAATTACAATAGAATTCTGATTCACCTGGGCTACATGGCAAACTAGGTCAGTATTGACAAATGTATGCAAATCAATCAATTTCAGCAGAAGTGCTGACTCACAGGCGTTACACAGCATATTATGCCACCAGTATCAGCACCATATTTTTCATTGCTTCCTGTATCCTCCTGTAATGGGCACTCTCTTCACTTGGAAAAGCAAGAAAGATGAGCTGCCAAATTATATTTGCAACTCTTACCACAGTTTATGGAAAACTTCACAGATTCACTTTCAGATCACCATGCTTTGTAGACAGACTTCAGCTTTATCACCCAAGTAACCCTGAAGACTGATGGTTTTGATAAATTGAAGATTTGCTCTATATTATCTGTGACTTGTGTCCTTCCTTTCTCGATCTCATGTGCAGCAGCTGAGAGAAAAGCGATCACTGAAGCCCTTTAATTACAGAGCCGGAACTGCACTGCTTTCATGCTCCCAAAATAGCAAAGCTTACATAAAAACACTAGCAGCATGAAAATGCAGAATATTGGGAACAGCTAGCACGACAAAGATTCAGTAAAGGTAAACAAAAACTACATTTAGACAACTTTTGATGCAGACAACTCTGTAGTTAACAAGAGAAACAATCCCTCTCCTCATGGTAATGTTTCCCCCAAATCAAGCCTTTGGGAACAAGCCATCTTCTTTAAAACCATGGATTATTGTTCCTTGCATTGTACTAGTGCTGCTCATTGTGCCAAAATAAAACATAGCTCCCATGGAAACCCAGAGCATCACAAGTCTTTGCTAAGTTACACCTCAGCAATGACAGACTTAAAAGAACCCAAGCAACAACAGCAACTGCAAAGCCTTAAGCAAAGTATCTTCTTTTATTTTTCTGCTCAGGTCAAAGTAACTTAAATCCTCACATGGTTCAGTGTAGTACAAGATGACATCAAACTAATGGAAATCAGGTAGTTTCTTAATGGAATGTTACTGAACAGAAGTTGAAATAAATAAAAGTTGGGTATATTTTTTTAGAAAATGAATACGTACCAGATGACTTTTTCCTTCTAATCTGTGCTAAACTAACAAAATTTAACTTCGGCATATTTGAAGAGTAGATCAAAACAGAGAACTTAGGAGTAGGGGCACTTTACCCCAATGATTAACTTCTGAGCATCTGCCTTGGCATAGTGCTGGTAGGGACTACTCTGCTGTAGTCATTACCATTGCAAAAGAACAAGTGGAGCTCCTGGACACTGTGGTAATTAGAAATCCTATGGCACTTATTAAAAGTGTAAGAGCATTAACATCAGAGCTCTATTCAAATTCCCATTTTGGTGATTACCGTTAGCTCAGTTTTGACCTTTTCCTGTTTCAGCTGGCTGTCAAGTTTCCCATTTAACCTCCTAAAGACTAGCAAGTTCATTGCTGCTGCCATCCTGTCACTGGTCAGGTGCTGCATGCAAAAACATGCACAAAATGCTGCATTTTTTAGCAGAAAGGTTGGGTCAGCATTTTCAGTCTTCGTCTTTTGGCAGCTGGTTTTGGGATTCTCATCTGAGAAGGCACTGATTTAACACTGAAAACCTGGCTGCAGGTCCCTAAACCCAGCAGCACTGCTGCCTGTCCCTGCAGCAGAGCAGGGCAACTCCTCCTGCCACTGTGCAGCTGCACAGGGGGCAGGCAGTGCTCAGCCACTCCCAGTGCCCAGAGCTGTGACTCAGAGCTGCCATCTGAGCTCAGACACATCCATGGCAGCTGACTCCAGCTGCACCCCTGGGTGTGCTGTCCCCATCAGTTATCTGGCATCTCCCTGACCCTGCCACAGCACTGAATCCACCATGGGTGTGTTTAGTGGTATCAGGTTACGTCTTACAGGCACAGAGAAAACATCCCAGACATCCCAGCAGATTAGACCCCTTCACCAGCTGACTGAAGATAAACCCCAGCCCTTTGCTGGGCATTGAGGGCAGCTGGCAGTGACTGTCAGTCTCTGGGCAGAGGATGAGGAGTCTGGTCCTGGAACTGACTTGTACAAGTAACCATGAGCTGCTAAAGGTGGGAGCAGCAATTACAATTCAAAGCAGTCATTTCACAATGAAAATTTACTGCTGATGTTTTACATGTAAAAACACAAAATCCATAACACACAGTCTCCAAGATATCATCATTCTCAATATTAAAAATGCACCTAGCTGCATTTTCAGGTTTGGGGTATTGCAGACTTTTGCCATCATCTCAAGGAGAGTTTCTGTATTGTGTTGAAATGAAGAACCTGAAGGCAGTTTCCTTCATCTAGAGAACTGCAATATTGAGTGTACTGCTAGGGGTGAGCCTTCAAGTTGCTGCATCTCCGCTTCAAGCTGAGAGAGCCAAACTACATCTGACTCATTGCAGATGATGAGGGAAAAACTTTTGTGCTGTATCTCAGTTTCTTCACAGAGAGGCATCTGCTTCAGAGAATCAGTTAAAAATTGAGGCTTATACAGTGAGAAAACAATTCTGTTCTCTCCCCAAGGGAGCAAGAAGCTCATCTGTCTTTTCTTTCAAGATGCTGCTGTTTTTTCAAGGAGCCTCCTTCATTCTCCAGCATCTGCTCTGTTCCTGGCTGTGGAAGAGATTTCCTGGGATTTACGTGGAAGCAGGGAGCTCTGTATTCTTAAGTCCAAACACATATGATATTCCATCCACATTTCCCCACAAGCTGCATCTCTGGTTATAATTCTCAGATTATTAAATATTATTCCAGACCAAACAAGAAAATATCAAAGGTGTGAAGGACACATAAGCTAATTAAAGAGATAAAATAACATTAGCTTGATACTGTATGGGTTATCTTTGAGACCATCATCCAATATGATCCTTCTACCCTCTTGTGAAGTTTTAGGAATAATTCTAGGTGTCTTAGTGTGGTTTTTATATATACTTTTTTTTTTCTGTAAGAAATGCTTTATCAAACATGAGTAATTAGGTTTCATGGAGGAAAAAAAGTGGATGAACTGTAATACAGAGGAGAAAAGTTCTTATATCTCACATGCACCCTATGCCTCAGGCAAACAGTGAGCACCCTCTGTTCAGCTTACCTGGAAGGTACAACTTCACTTCTGAGCAGACCTCACACCTACAAGCAACCTGGCCACAGGCAGGGAACCATTCAAGTGTATTCTTGTGACAGAAATATGGTCCCCTTTAAGGAGCATTAGGAACATGTAGCCTCCCTGAATGGCAGCTGGGGAAGGTGCACACAGAACTTCTCTGTCTGATCAGAGCCTAAGCCTGGATGATGTTTTTAAGGTACCAGCAGGACGTGTGAGAGGGCTGCCTGGGTCAGGGCAGGAGCCAGCTTCATAGAATAGAATCATTCAGGTTGGAAAACATCCTCCATTTCAAACGTTAAGCATGTCCCTCTGTGCCACATCTACAGGCCTGTTAAATACCTCCAGGGATGGTGATTCCACCATTTCCCTGGGCAGGTTGTTCCAATGTTTGACAACCCTTTCAGTGAAGAAATTTCTCCAATCATCCAATCTAACCCTCCCCTGGCACAACTTGAGGCTATGTCCTATTTTCTTATCACTTGTTACCACAGAGAAGAGACCAACCCCCACCTTGCTACAGCCTCTTTACAAGCAGCAGTGGAGAGCTCCAAGGTCCCCTCTGAGCCTCTTTTTCCCTGGAGGCCAAGAACCCCCAGCTCCCTCGGCTGCTCCTCATCAGGCCTGTGCTCCAGACCCCTCCCCAGCTCTGCTGCCCTTCTCTGGAGACACTCGAGCTTCTCAAGGTCCTTCTTGTAGTGAGAGGCCCAAAACTGGACACAGGACTCGAGGTGTGGCCTCACCAATCCTGGGGTGATGATCACTGCCCTGGTCCTGCTGCCCACACTGCTGCTGATAAGGCCAGGATGCCCCAGGCCTTGGCCACCTGGCTCCTGTTCAGCTGTCAGATGGCCAACACCTGTCAAAGAGCTTATGTGGTGTTGTGAGGTCCCCAAGACAAGGTGAGAGAAGAGAATTTGACTCTGTGTTCTCAGAAAGCTGATTATTATATTATATTATATTATATTATATTATATTATATTATATTATATTATATTATATTATATTATATTATATTATATTATATTATTATATTATATTATAATTATATATTTATTATGAATGCTATACTAAACTATACCAAAGAAAGAGAAAGGACACATCAGAAGGCTTCACAAGAATGATAATCAAACTTGTGACCAACTCAGAGAGTTTGACACAGCTGGCTGTGATTGGTCATTCAGTTAAAACAATTCACATGGAACCAATCAAACATGAACCTGTTGGTGAACAATGTCCAGACCACATTCCAAAGCAATCAGATAATTATTGTTTTCATTCTTTTCTAAGGCTTCTCAGCCTCCCAGGAGAAGAAATCCTGGCAAGGGATTTTTCAGAAGATATCATGGTGGCAAGCCTAGATGTTAGAGAATATTTAAGGTTCATTTAGATGACCCAGAGATATTATACCTGTGTTCCTCTCATCATTTGGAGACCATTTTAACTTGAGTATTACAGGATAAAGTGGAGGGCAATGCTACTGATCAGTTTAGAAGTAGCACGGCTTGAACCCTGCATGATATAAACAAAAAATATTTTTCAGCAAATGCAGAATGACTTCTAAACCTCAGTGGGTGTCCTGTGTCACACAGCACAACACCAGCCCACTATGGAGCAGTGCACCCCCAAGGAAGGAGGAAGGAGTTTATCCTTTTATTGTCTGGATGTTATTTGGTTTTAAGCAGTTACACTGTGCACAGCTCTGGCTGTATTTTGTACCCCACAGCACTGGGTGATGAATATCAGGGATATATGAGCTACATGCTATCCTTTAATTTCTTTAACTGAAAAGTAATGAGACCAACTTGTTTTGGGAACAGCAATTTAGCTGAGTTATATATATTTATAGAATTAGTTGTTATATTATTTAAACACAGACACCTGTAGATGCATTAGTGAGTGAAGATTAAGTATATAAAGGAATAATCTATTTTACAACACTGCACCTCTCTGCAGTATACTTTTGGATACTGCTTTAGTAATTAAAAACTTTATGAGCAGTTCATTGTAGGATAGTAAAAATGTGTTAAAATCCATTAGAACAGATTGAATATATTCACGAAATGCTTCTTTGGTACAATAATGAAATTCAATTTATTTTTCCCCCTCCTTTTAGTAAGAAATTATCCCATTGGAAAGACAGAATAGATAGAGCAAGTTGTGAATAAAATGCAGTATAAATAAAAACAGTTATTTTAGACCAAGTCATGCAAGCTTTTTATTTATGCAACTTCTATCTAATAAAAAAGTCTGTGCCATTCTTAACTCTTAGGGAAAAATCCCAGCAACATAGCAGATGAGAGCATGATAAACTTGCACTCCCACAGAAGTTACTGGGAAGCAGCTATTGTGAATCCTGCTACTACTAAAAAATTGTCATATTGGGAAATAAGGAATCCACACCATAGAATTCGATGACTTCTTTTTATGTTGTTCATTTCTTTCATTGCTGATTTCATGTGCATTTTATAAGTCTGCTGCTTTTTCTCTTGCTTGTGAACAGGCCAGAACAGAAAGATAAAAAAGTGCTCCTGGGGGAACAATTCTAAAAGTAAAATATGGTGGTTCCTAGCAGCAACACAGAAATACACACTTGGAAAGGAGAGAAGGCCACTGTAATGCAGACATTGTTATTTGCACTCTGGAAAATTTCCTCAGATTTTAATAAGTTGCCACAATCCTTTTAGAATCAGTGTCAATTGCTGCATACATCAGGACCAAAAGACAGACAAAAATTAAGCTATGAAAACCAATTGCAAAATCCTAAATGTCAACTTCTTTGATCACATGTGTAGGATTTATGCTAAAAAATCCCTTTGTAAATCTTTCCCAGTAACCTGTAATGTCATTTTTTTTTCATTATATGTTACATAGCCATGAATATGAAAATTAGAAGCTCAAAGGTCAACTAATATATCATGGCCATTTGGTATGAGATATTTGACACCAAATGAGCACATACCAACACTACTATAAATATGATGGTATTATTAAGGTCAAGTATAATTGATATGAAATCCAGGTGTAAAAAGAAATAGTTGCCTTTCCTTCTACTGAGGGCATAGCTAGCTTTTCCTTTTAAATAAGCACTAATAAAGAATGTAATTTTGTTTTTCTTCCTAGACTCCTCTCTGTCTGCACATCAGTTTTGAGGGATTCCACAGCTTTACAATGATTTGTGTAGTACTACATTAGTGTGTGGCCTTACTTCCCAGTGTTTCTGAAGGGTTTCTTCTCTCCCAAGCATGATGTCTTTCCTAGAAGACCTTCTCTGTCTGGATTAATTTTGTGCTGTCTGGCAGAGCTGCTGGATCAGTCCCTCTGCAGACAATACACAAAGTTACAGCTGTAAAATGTGGCTAAACCTGTGTGGGGATTTGCTACCTCGGGTCTAGCTGTCCTGTGTCTTTCTTTCAGTGATGCCAAATATATAATTTATTGTCTGGCAACATGCAGCATTCACAGCTCTTATTTATTCATGGATTGTACTTTATTCCTGGGGAAGGTATCCCATATGCCTATTATAGAGGAAAAAACTTTAAAACAGGATTGGAAGTGGAGAATAAAATATTATTGTACCTAGAATTGACCCCTCTTGTGGAAAAGGTTAATTTTTTGTGTATGGACACTGTTTTCCAGTACCAGCTCTTGAAGGTGAGAGCCATCTCCAGTTTTGGGAGCTCAGCTGGGGCTGTCCTGAGAAGGGATAATCCCAGAGGGGTTCAGCCCTCAAGGCCCACAGCACTGCCATGTCAGCAACCTCTTCTTTGCTTCAAGTGACAGGAGCTGTGCCCCAGTCCCTTATCCTGCCCCTTGCGCTGGCCAGGAACAAGCAGGTCCTTGTTTGAGCATGAACAGACGTGTCCTGACAGCACCAACAGACCAGGTACTTTTCCATACTCTCCAGAAGAGAGTTTGCCATCTCCTTGGAGCAAAAGACAGACTGAAGCAACCTAAAATTCCAGCACACTATAGGAGTCTCTGAAAGAGTGCAGACATTAAAGAGAAAGAAGATTTAAAGCCAGGGGCTCCCAGGTGCTCACTGCTGTTTGGTAGATATCTGCAGATTAACATGGGTAAGAATTGTTAACAAGATGAACACTTTGGAGAAATTCCCACAAGTGATAGAGCTGCATTAATAATCTTAAGGAAACACTTGTGCACAGGAACATAGAATTAATTTTCATTTTAGGCTCCAGAACAGAGTGTAGCTATGTACTACATAGCTATTTCTGTACATTGCTGTTCTGTTTCTGCTTAGCAGCTTGGAGAATAACCCAGGAGACAGAACATACAGTTTTTCACATTTCATCACAACTCAGAAAACTTCCTTCTGTCAGTTTCTACAATGTATTCTCCACATAATAAAATGCCATATATTAAGCAAATGCTAATTTGAAGAAGAAAAAAAAAAATGCTCAATTCTTCCCTGTATTACATCTTCATCAAAGTCAAGCAGTTGCATAGGAAAAAAATAGGGCTGAACATCACTTGAGCTGCTTACAGGCACATATTCTGTGTCAAAAGCAAATATTAAATTAAATTAATTTTCTTTTCTAAAATAAATAAACAGTAGATGTTATATTTCCTAGTCTAATATATATGAAGCCAAAAGTAAGATGCCCCTGGGATTTGTTTCAAGAGACTCAAAAAACTTTATTTGTTGCCCAAAACAGAAGAAGTAGGTAAATTACTTTTTACTTTGGATAAAATCATACCTACTGCCAATTTAAAAGGCAGAATTAGCCCACTGAATTCTGAATTCTCAATAGGAATACTGAGATAGAACAGATAAAATTAAATTTGCTGTAAGAGATCTGTCAAAAGTGAACAGTGCTGTGCAGCACTGCGACTTAACTTTTCATTATTAAAAATATGCATTATAGATCTCCCTTTTTTTGGATAGCAGAGTAGCAGACTATCCACGAATCAGTATTTATTATTCATGAGAATTTGCTGAATACACAGGCCAAACAGTTCATTAGTTCCTTAAATTCATTCTGTTAATTCATTCCTATTAGCATTTTTTTGGTTGCCCAAAAGTTTTTTTCTTTATTTATTTTTCTTTCTTTTTAATTCTTTTTTTGTAGATGATATATTTGTCAAAGAGATAACTCATGCAGTCCTAGTAAGAGCCTCTGGTGGCTAAACATCAGAGTAAAATTGAATTTAGAAAGATTATGTCTTGGTTTTTAGCCTGCTGACAGAGAACATTGGGGATGTGTCGAATAGTTTTAAAGGTTTTGAAAGGTAACCAAGGAGAAAACAAATCTATTTTTTTTTGTAATTTTAAAATTACCATTATAAACTTCTTATGAATTCAAGCATTTTGTTTCTTTTCCTCGGGAAGAAAGCCTATGGTCAAACATATTGCAACGTAATATATAATCAACAAAATTTTAATATGTTACTTAATTCACAGAAATATTGTAAAAATGGTTATATATTTCATTCATTTTGCTAGTTTAATTTTGCCTCACTAATAGCTACATCGTATTTTAATTTATTTAGCATTTATTAGAAATTACTTCTTTCCTGCCTATTATGCTTACAATACATTTTCAAGATATTCTAATTTTTTCAAATGAAAATTACTTCTTTTATAAGGCCTTTCCATTTGCATTGTGTCTGACCCTGATGCTTACCACAATTTCCCAGCATAAGTTGATAACTTTCAGTTGTTCCTTTACAAAAGCAGTCAGTCATGTGGATAATGGCAATGAAAGGTATTGTAGCAAGTAACTGTCATTAAAAGGTTTTCATTAAAAATATGTTTATTGTATTGCTTGAACAAAAGAAAAGCATGCAAAGATCAGTAAAACACTAGAGTCAATTTAACAATGGAAAATTATGATATGGAAGAGTGAGTTTCACAGTGGTAACCTAACTCTTACCCCACACTTTCTTCCAAGGTTTCAAAAATAATTAAAGAAAGATGCCTAAAGAAATTAACATTGTTAGGAATGAATGGAAATTTTACAAATTACCAGTCAGTGGATTTCTACACTTAGGCATTTTTCCTGGTAGGACCATCGTCAGCTGGCTCAGAAATTGTTAATTTAGTAACATTTTTATGTGGAAGAAACACTATCCCTTCTTTCTAAAACATCCATAAGTTATAAGAATATAGCCTTTAATATCTAAGGAAAACATGCAATGCCACAGATGTAAACCACTGCTCAGTATGTTTTCCTGTCATATAATCCACAAAGTTGTACCCTAACCAAGGAGAAAAGGAAAAAGACAGGATGAATAGAAGGGAAGGTGTGGAGAGCATTGTAGGAAATACATCCTGGCTCTGTAACACATCCTCTACACACAGAACTCAATTAAATAGGACCTTCAAGAAAACTCTTACTGGTCTTGACAAACAAACTGCATGGGGCAATCTGCAAGTGAAATTTTAGAAATGGAAATAAAGTGTTGAACAGTTGATAAAGCTGTTCAGCAGCTGAGACCAGAAGCCTCTGATTATGCAAGAGAAAACTCCCATAACTCCCATGTCCCTGTAAGTGGCTTAATCTCCTGTACAAGGCTTGAAAAGTCATGAAACTTTAGATGGTACAAACAGGTTTGTTTTTCTTCTTTAAAAAAAAAAATAAAAGAATTTTCTCTAACTTTATATCTATTAACTCATAAAATTTAAATGCTGTTTGTGAAGACCTACATCTTTGGGCAGACAAAAATTGATTCCTGCTGTTTTATTTGGGAAAGGAGCTCCACCATCTTCACATCCATCAAAGCTGAGGCTTAGTCAAACATTAAAATGAAAAACATTTAAACAAAGCTCATATTTACCATCTTTTAAAAAAATCTGATATTGCCATATCTCTTTTATTTTTTTTTCTGAAATGGATTTTCAAGGGTGTTAGACACCTAAGCACAGTAATATTTTTGAATCTGTTGCAAAGCCCAGTGACCTTTCCCAGCATACCACACAGATACTTGGTGAGATGCATGGGAGAGTTCCCTTTTTCTTCCTCCTGCTTCTTTTTGTGTTTCTAAAGCAACTCTTCCATGAGGTTATTTGTGAATATTTAAGTGTATGAAGTGTCATAGTCACACCTCCTAGGAAATGGGAACAAGTATGGTCTGTAGTTATTACACTGCCAAATCAGTTCTGCCATGCACAGCATAAGGGACAAGTGTGAGCTCCATGCTCTGCAGTAAAAAGTGCTGGAGCAGACTAAGCTCACCTAAATAAAAATAACATTTAAGGATGTAGAATCAGCTGTTGTTTTAGGAATTATCAAAACAGCACAGTGGCAAAAATGGTCTGTTAATGTCCAACTCCAAACTCAGCAGAAACTTTTAAAGTAAATCTTTTACATTCCCCCTCAGGAGGCCTGGCTATTCTGCTGAGTAGCTCCCAAAGTCATGGCACTGCTTTCTACTGACAGAATCAATGTGCCACAGCAAAGGTAAGAAATGTTTCCTAGAAGCTAAAAGGATGCATTTTGCAAAAAGTGGCAGAGATTTCATTCTTAATTGCTGTTATCAAATGCATCATTGGGGCAGGACAAATACAAGTATAGTTGGTTTTTGCAATGGGCCAAACTTTATCTGCTTGCCACAGGTGGGTTTTCCTTTTCTTTACAGAACACGCTTCTTTAATGCCAGGCTGGCTTTCTTGCAGAACCATTTTCCCTAAAGGAAGTTCTGTCTAACTGAACCTGGTGTGGTTAAAATGTGCCTGCTGCCAGCACAGGAAAAAGACAAATCACTGAGGTTCACTTCAGCTGAGTCCCCTCTTATCTGTCCAAGCCATGTTGAGTGGTGTGTTGAGTGGTGTTCCTTAAGCTCAGAAATCCTTGCTTTAAAAGGTATAAAAAATCTTTTTGTTCTCATACTTTTGCTGATCTTGTGTGATTTGGATATCTGATTTTGACTGTTGTTTCATTTCAGCCCTTCAGCCCCTATACATTCAGATTTATCCTGGCATCTTCTGTCCCTGTATTTGGTTCCAGACCATTGTACTTCCACAGCCTTGTGATTCCTCAGTCCTTTCAGCTGTGGGAGTCTGTACCTCCTTCCTTTTGGTGCTGAGTTGAGTTGTGTCACCTGTCCTCATAATTTCTTGAAGTAATGCCAGGACACCAATAGCATCATAGTAGTAGCAAGCAATTTTTTCCTCGTGAAAAGATACAGAGAAATAGAGAGGAGGGCAAAAAGACAGAAAATAGAGAAATTATTGTTGAAAATTCAGGCTTGGATCTGAGATGAAATGAATAATTAAGTTGACTATTTGAAAATCTCCTTAAACTGTTCATAACTGTGTCAAATTGTTCATGAGCAATTTGGAAAAAAGCTTATGATCTCACTGACCTTATGCTACTGGTGAAATTTGTTTTAAGCATTATTTGGATCCTTGAAAATACCCTACAAAAATCCCTGAACTATCAGGAAACAAAACTGTCCCACAATGTTTAAATTTTATAGCTTCTTCATATCAAACCTTGAGTAAATAGAACTAAATAAAAACAACAAAGTCAAATCTCATTATTGCAGCAAGTAAATTTCACTACGTATCTTCTGCACAATACGGTGAAACTTTATCCTTTCATCTTGCAGAAATTACTTGCTAGAACACACTCTTTGATGAGAGCAGAGGATCATTTGGGAAATAAAAACCCTCTGCCTTTCATAAATTTTGCAAATTGCATTCAAAAAGAAAAAAAATCAAATTATTAAAACACAGACTTTGAAAACTAATGGAATACGAGTCACATTTGCAGGTTCCTTTTTAAAGCAAACATTGATTTTCTCATTACAAGCAGTAAATCATGCAAAACTGCCTACATATCACAGTAAGTTACCTAAGATACAAATCCTTTTAGGTTTTCTGTACTATAACATAGTAGACTCAAGATAATGCTATCAAAGCCTATGCCACTCTAATAAAAGAAACTGAACGCTGGACTAGGATATCCTTGCAGGGTAAAATATTCTTGAAATAAGGAACATTCCTTTTAAGGATGAATTATTCCCTCCTCCAAGCATCCAGTTAAGCAGCTGCGTGCAAACCTTGAATCAATTTTTATAACAAAGACAAGGACGCAGAAAAAGGAATTTGAAGTAAGTAGTCAATAAGAGGTAAGAAACAACCTTGAAGTGACATGAAAAGCCAAAAGGATGTTAGAACTTCAAAACAAAACCAGATGTCCTCTTCAATGTGTAAGTGAAAAGGATATTTGATCCTTTGTGCATCCTTGAAGTGCCGTGGCTGAAAGTAAAGCTTTGCACTGTAATGCTTCATTAGTTCAAAGTGCTGTGTAAACATTAGGTAATGAAATTTCACAGTATCTCTGCATTATCTATATTTTCTTTTGTCCAAGGACATACTCTGAGACATATATGGCACTGGAACCCTTATTTTCTAGCCCATGACCATTTCTTTCACCTCACAGTGGTTTTTAGCCTACCTCAAGTAAATCTCAGGAATGCCTGAGCTGTCAATAAACCAGAGGTGGCAGAAATACATTTTTTTTAAAGTATTATACAATATTTAAAACTATTTTTGCAATAATATGGGAGGGTTTGATCCACCAAAAGAAAAGTATTATTTTCTTTCTTTATTTTCTTTCACACAACACATGCAAAATCAGAAATGCAAGGTGATAAATCAGATACATTGTTTTTGTGTTGTTATTGATGTGCAAATAATCTGCACGGCTCTACAGAGCAATGTGCTTCACTCTAGTTCACAGAGAAAACTTCACGCAGGTAAAGTCTAAATATATCAGCCTGAGTTGATGTGATCACACAGAGTATGAACTCAGGTGTGAAGCTGAATAGGCAAATGCTGAAAATCAAAGTTCCAAACCCTGCAAGGAAGCAGCTCAGAATACAGCCCAGTTCTGCAAAGTTTCTGTGTATAGTTCAGTGAACTTGTTTTTTCTAGCAAACTTAAAGCCAGGGAAGCGGGCCTGAGTGATAAGTTTGCTGTGCAGAACTTGGGTAGCTCAGTGTGCTAATGCATGGCTAATCCTGAGAGAGACTACAAAAATTATTTCTCTCTTTCTTAATCCCTATTATATTAATATTTCTGATGTTCAAATATTACTATATTGAAAAGAACTGCTGTGTTTGCTGTATTTGTCATATAATGATATCTTTTGACTTAGGTGCACGTAGCCTCAGGCTTTATGAGGCAGATATATAGGTATTTGTGGCTGTGAGAGTGTATGTTAGCTCCTCTTGTTAAAGCATTGCAGCATCAGCTTTGTCCCATCTCATCTGAGCATCTTTCATGGAGAAGGTTTTCTGTAATGATAATCCTCATGATTACCTGTGATGAACCACCAGGTATCACCATTCTTGGGGCCATTTGCTGGAGGCAAAAGGCCACTTCTTCACTGTGGAGAAACCCTCACACTGCCTTGTACCCTCACAGTGTCATTCCAGGGCAGAAACAGAGTAAATCCCAGCTCTGTGTGTGAGGCTGTGCGTGCAAGTGCACAAAAAGAGACATATATACTGATATACATATATATATATATACACACATACACACTCTCTTAAAAATAATAATTCATTGTTAAGAGTCTGCAATTGAGTGAAGTACTCTGCAGCATGCTAGATTCAAAAATCTGGCTTTTAAAAACTAGGAGAGAGAGTATCTTGGGGGATTTTCTGAGAGAAACATCATTAAAGGCTAATAAGAAGTTAGACCTGAAGACCTCGAAGAGAAAAGAAATTGGAATTTCAGCATTGAGAATAGTCAAGAGAGAAGAAAGTAGATTAAAAAAAATAGAAGAAATATAAAACATTCAGCCTTTTCTCAGCACTCATCTAAGGTACTGCATACAAAGCACGTGGAATGTAGGTCGAATTCCTCAACATGTAGAATTGCTATTTTCTTCTTAGTACTTTTTTGTTACTTTCTTTATTTTATTTCCCTTGCATTTCATCTGAATTTTTTTCCAAATAGGACTCTTAGGAGATATCATTGCATATTGTGGTGGGTTGACCACAACTACTCTCTCACTCCTTTCTGCAGCTGGACAGGGGAGAGAAAATATGCTGAAGATCTTGTGGCTTGAGAAAAGGACAAGGAGACATCACTCTCCAGTTACCATCACAGGCAAAACAGGTTTGACTCAGGGAAATTCAATGAATGTAATTTATTACCAATCAAATCAAAGCAGACTTATAAGAATAAAATAAAATCTTACAAACATTTTCTCCACGCTATTCTCTTCTCCCTGGACTCAACTTCACTCCTCAGTTATTGAGCTCTTCCCCTCAGCAGTGCAAGCAAAGGGAAATGGGAGCTGTGGTCAGTTCATCACACGTGGTCTCTGCTGCTCCTTGCTCCTCACAGGGAGGGCTCCTCACACTCTTCTCTGCTCCAGCATGGGGTTCCCCCCACAGGAGAGAGTCCTCAACCAGCCTGTCCAACATGAGTCCTTCCCATGGGCTGCAGTTCTCATAAACTGTTCCAGCAGGGTCCCTCCCGTAGGGTGCAGCACTTCAAGAATAAATCACTCCTGAGTGTAGCCATGATATTTTCTGAAAAATCCTTTCCTTAGGATTTTTTCTCCTGAGAAGCTGAGAGGCCTGAGGAACAAAATGTAAACAGTGATTATCTGCTGCTGTGGAATGCAACAGGTGGGTCTGTGATTGGTCTCATGTGGTTGTTTCTAATTAATGGCCAATCACAGACAGCTGGCTCAGACTCTGTGAGTCACAAGCCTTTGTTATTCATTCTTTTTTTTCTATTCTTAGCTAGCCTTCTGATGAAATCCTTTCTTCTATTCTTTTAGCATAGTTTTAATATAATATATATCATAAAATAATAAATCAGCCTTCTGAAACATGGAGTCAGATCCTCATCTCTTCCCTCATCCTTAGTCCCCTGTGAACACGGTCACAGCAGAGTGGGTCCCCTGCAGGGTCACAAGTCCTGCCAGCAAACTTGCTCCAGCATGGACTTCCCATGAGATCACAGCATCCTTCAGGCTCCCACCTGCTCCTGGTGGATCTCTGCTCCCCCATGGGCTGCAGGCACAGCTGCCTCACCAAGGTCTGCACCAAAGGCTGCAGGGGAACCTCAGCTCTGGTGCCTGAGCACCTCCTGCTCCTCCTTCTGCACTGGCCTGGGGGGCTCACATATGAGCTGTTCTCACATATTCTCCTCTCTCCTGCTGCAGCTGTGCAAGTTTTTTTTCACCTTTTTAAAATACATTACCCCAAAGTTGCTCCCACCATCACTGATGGGCTCTGGCCAGTGTCAGCTCTGTCTTGGAGCTGGCAGGCAGTGGCTTTGTTGGACACAGGGGAAGCTTCTGGCAACTTCTTAGAGAATCCACTTCAGTAGCACTCCTGCTATAAAACTTTATAGTGCAAACCCAACACACATATAGATAAAAGTTAGCAGTGACATTTCCTATGAAAACAGATATTTTCTAAAGAAATATATTCATAAGTAAATAGCATTTATAGTATATACTGACATACAATTGAACTTCTATAAATATATCATAATTATTCCTTAGATATTTAAAGTACATATCATATTTATAGCAAAACATAATTTTACATCATAAAGATAAAAATATTTATAAATCTTGAAAATCCATGACAGAGGGAAGGATATTTTGGCAGGAGGAAAACAAACAGGCAATAGTGAAAGAAAACATTAATTAAACTTTTTAATGCAGTAAAATGAGGACCAAATGTAAAGTTGAAGCAAATCTGCATCTCCACTTTGAGAAGAATTTACTTCCTGATAACATTTGAGGGTCTGCATCAAGAACTGTGTGTTAGACCACCACAAACCTTCAGAGCTTTGCCCCTTACTGAATGTTCAAACTATCCTTAAAATAAGAATTTGTTTTGGCAAGGTTTATATATTAATAGGACTTCTGCTAGCTTACTGAGGGTAACCTTTTAGGGTTTTTGCAAAGCTGGCCATATTTACCATGTCCTTTGGACCATGCACCCCTCTGAACTGCTGCACACATGCATCTCCCTGATGCTTCTGCAGAATGCAAATGACTTCTGCTAGTTACCATGGGGACATGAGCAAGGACCACGAGATGCATAGCAACAATGCTCCTATTTTTGCCATTTTTGCTTCATGATAAGGAAAGAGGAAATACAACATATCCCAGAGTTTTTCCTTTATGTTTCTTTTTTTTTTCCTTCACATGCACACATACACAGAACACTTGCTCCATTTTAGGTGACACATAATAGATACAGGTTGGACCTTTAAAGATAAGCATGAAGTCAGATTAGTTGATTTCAGCTCCCTAAAGGAATAACAGGAAATTATTACAAGAACTTTTATATTTTCAAAGTACAAATTTCAACAGTCTTGAAGGAGTAAAAGATAGCTGAATTATGATGTCTTTTTACAAAAGAAACTCCCGAAATTTTGGATGAATCAAATATGCATACACACATGCATATCTTGAGAGAGAAATCTAGTCTTTAAAAGAACAAGAGCTAGTCTATGATGGAGTTGTATAAATTGGATGAACACCAATGAATGGATCATGGGTTGTGGTTTTGATTTGGGGGTCTTTTTAGAAAAGATACAACTGAAAAAAAAAAAAAAAAAAAGAAAAAAGGTAGCTGTTAGCTTAATACTTTCAGAGAGAACTTTCCAGCTGAACTCCCCAGATTCTGTTTCTCACTCTTGTCCTCCCCCATTTATTAAACTTACTCTTGTCCCTGTGAGGTCCTTTCTGTATCTGTAGAAATGCATTTAAGCATTGTTCAAATGACAGTTTTCTGGGTGGATAAGTAATTGAGTAACAAGACAGAAATCAATGTTCCTTAGTCATATGCTATTTCTTAATTCTTTTATATAATTAGTATGGAAAATTTGATTTTGTTAGATATCATTTTAATAGGTAGATCTAATTATGTTCTCAAAGGATAAAAATGATGAAGACTTAAGCTCTGCTGGCATGACAATTCAAGCTGTCAGGCTGCCATGCTTGCTCTGCTCGTGGTTCCTCCTCCGCTGAGTCCTCAGATGAACAAATGCTCTGTCATTGCTCTATTTTGGTGCCACTATTCAGCTGGGAACATTTTATAAAATCATTTCATTCTCCAAGGTCTACATTGTTCTAGAAGTCTTGCAGACACAAAAGCAATAAATAACTAATTAGGTCAACAAGAAGACACGGCAACTTGTAAGAGCCTACACGATGACATGGATGTAGAAATACCCTGACTTGTGATTTCTAGGGCAGCAGGAGATGGTTTAGCTAAAATGACAATCCTCTCACTGTGCTTGGAGTATTGAACAGAAGACAGAGCAGGCACCTGAGGCACAGACTAACAATTTCCTGTGAAGGAGTGCTTTGGTTCTGGATATTATCCCCAGATTCAGCCCCTTGGGCACCATCCTCTCTCATGTGTGATGGGGAAGGGCTCCTGTCCCACCAGACAAGTACCTCAAGGCAAGAGACCCAGGCTTGCAAAGATGTGATGTGTACAAGGGGCTAAATCATGTAGGAAAATCGTGCCAGAGTGAATCTGAATTTTTTCTTCTCCCAATGTGTGATTAATATCCAGCACGAGGAAGACACTGTAGCAGTCCTGCTGCAGAAGCTGTTTCTGGATATTTATTATGGCTCATCTAGAGCTGTGGGCATTGACTAGGCCCAGAAGTAATCACAGCTTTGTAGCTGTCTGTGCCAAATTTTAGGATTAAATCAATCTTCCACTACAATCTTACACCACTCATTCCTGTCCCTCCCTTCCCATCTTCAGCAGCCATTCAGGAGGTCCCTTGCCAGCCAGGAGCTGATGGAAATTTCCAAGGCCACCCAAAGAAGTCATCAGCTGCGCAGCTCCCAGGAAACCAGCAGCTTTCAGCACCTCAATTACGCTTTTCCAATTAAAATGCTTTCCTTCCCTGTGCTCTTGGTCTTTATCTCACTGTCCTTCTAAGTGGGAGATTAAGCTCTGGAAATGGAATCCAGATGAAAATCTGCAATTATCAAGGGGGATAGGGTCAAACAGCAAATGGAACAATGGAAATTAATCTGACACTCTTGGACAATGCAGTTTGATTGCAATTATATGAATGCCAGTAAACTATGCACACATGGCAGATTTTCCACCTATTTATTTAAATAAGAGCTACATTTATGATAGCCCATAGAGGATCATAAATATTCAAGGATCTAAATTTTTATTAGTACTCTAGCAAGTAAATTTTCAAAGTGATGCATAGGGATTTAACTGCATGAGTCCCATTAATGTCACTACTTTGAAAATTTACTTCCCATGAACTTCTAGAGGATGGGGAAAAAAATGAAAAAAGACTCTCATAATTTTAAGAAACAGACAGGAAAAATCTTGTCATCACTTTGGCACTCTGGTACTTTAATTGGTAAAGAATAATTTAAATCATATCTTCAAAAGTAAGCTCCATTTTAGGCACAGACACAGATGGTGACATTCCATCAAGAGTTTCTGCTGCACATTATTAGACAATGTACTAACAGGCCTTTTACTTTGCTGTAAACATTAAGAGTAGACCAAGTCTTCGTGACTTCTGGGAGAAGTTTAATAGGAAGTCTTGGTCATGAAATTAGCAATCAGATTCTGTATTTGGATCTGAAGATTATAACTCTGAAGTGGGATTTTTTTTTAATCTTTTGAGAGCTGTGTTCCCCTTGGGCAAGTTATTAAGTTACATTAATGTAACTAGAAAATTCTGTTTTTCTCACATGAAAAAAGAATTATTATTTTATGGGTGGCAGAATTTTAATTTAAGAAAGAGTAACATTTTTTGTCATGCATAGAATTACCAATCTTCTTTCTCTTTTTTTTCTGTTTTTTTTTTCCCTTTCTCTGATATATAATTAAAACAAACTTTATGCTGCATTTCTCTATTATGTCTATTATAGAACATATGACTGCAATCAGAGTATGGCTAAATATGTATAGTTTTCCTCAAAGACTGCATCAGAGATTGTGGAAATTCATGCATCATGGTTAATTTTGTATTTCAGCTGGAAGGAACAAGGAAAACCATGGGAGAAGCCCTTATTTTGAAGTTACAAACGTTCAGATCCAAGAGGTTAAGAGGGGAATGTGCTCACCAACCTACACCTTGTGGGGGCAGCACTAGAGAAAAAGCCTGAGGTGAATGGACATTCTAGGTCTGATTTCAATGGCTGGACATGTGTGAAACTTCAAATTCACATCTGCTGCTTGGGTTGGGCATGGGTCCTTCGGATAGAAAAAGTAAATAAAGAGGATGCAGATACCTCCCAGAGGAGTTTCTTTGCACCAGTCTCTGCTGCAATGGAGATGATGAGCTGTGATGATTGAGCTGCCATAAGGAAAGATGCTGAAAGAAACTGATAATTCAAAAGCTTCAAGTCAACACACCTAAAGGATAGAGATCAGAGAATTCTAAATCTTGACAGGGCAGAGCAGCTAACAAACTGCACAGGCTTTAATTAAAAATGCCTACAATATCAGTAACTTAGAGGGTGGCAAATTCTATATCTCTAATTAAAAACGCTTCATAAGTGATCCAGAAAGTTACAGATGAATAAACATTACATCTATATCAGGAAAGTAAAACAGTAAACACCTGAAAGACCAGGATGTGATAAAGCCTAGACTGCTGAGTTTTCTGAAGGGTCCTACTGATATGCTGAAATTCAGTGAGTGTCTCCAAAGCAATAGACAGCAGGCAGTTTATTCAGTCCTCTGACAAGGTCCTGCACAGGAAATTAGCAGGGAAAACAAGTATTTGGGAACAAAAGTATTACTGTGGATGAAAATTCTCTAAGAAACAGAAAAGAAAGACTAGAATTAAACTGTCAGGTTTTGCTGGGGAAAAACACAGAGTGCCTCAAAATCACGCCTGAGACCAAGGTTTTCTTCTTTTGAGTAGCAAAGTAAGCAGGTTGCACAAGTTATTTAGGTTGTGGAAGTGCAGAGTGGACTGCAAGGAACTTCAGGGAGACCAGACACTGAGCTCACAGAGGCTGTCATTAGGTACAATACATTGATGCACAGAAAGTATTCACCTGAGGAAAAAAAAAAAATCTTCCTAGTTCAAACAGTATTAAATAATTTTCCTACTGCTTCAGGGAGGAAGAATGCAAATGCAAGGAAAATGAGAGATGGTATATTATAAATGGATAAGTGGAAATATCTGTTCAGAGCATTTTCAGTAGACTGTGGAACTCATTGCTGCTGCAAGTCATCAAGGCTGAGAATTTAAAGAGAATCTGACTTGCATTTTATGAAAACAAGAAACTAATGCTCGTACAGAGGTATATTGACTAATTCTAGGAAAAGGGAAGCAAAGGGATAAAAGGGATTTAACATTGTGTTGGCTTGCACTTGTCTTTAAACTAGTAAATCTACCAGTGGCTGGGTTTTACATTCTTAAATGTGGCTACTAGTTCTGCAAACAGACTGTTGTTTCTTGATCTAAAAATACTTTCTGCCATCTACATTTTTTTCAGCTTCTCTTCTGGTTCCTTAGATTCATATGTTTAAATTGTAGAACAGTGAGGGGCAAAGTCAAAACAGTTCAGAGAGTTAAGAGAGTGGTTAATTTTTTTTGCTTTTTTCACTGTCTAACTGAAGAACATTCAGCACTTGCCATCACCAATGCAACCACAACTGGGAAACAGCAAGTGGGGAGTGGAAGGAAGATTAATTTTAAATTTGATTGCTGAAGTGATAGAAATATTACCAAAGGATAATTTAAAAAATATTGAAAGGCAGGAACCAGTGCACAGTGAAAGCAGAGATGTTTAAACATGGGACTATGAAAGGGCAAATTATGACAGGGAAGGACCCAAGACTTGGAATGATGTATAATTAAAATGTCCCCATCACTGTCATATTTTCTAGAAAACCAGCTTGCCCAGGATTCTTCTCCTGGGAAGTTGAGAAGCCTCAGAGAAAAAGGAAAACAATATTATCTCATTTGCTTCTGCTGTGTTTTGTTGCTTTGGAATGTGGTTGGAGATTATTTATCCAAGAGGCGGTGGTTTGATTGGTTTCATGTGAATTGTTTTAACTTAATGACCAATCATGAGCAGGCTGTGTCAGACTCTGGAGAGAGTCATGAGTTTGTTATTATTATCTTTTAGCCTTCTGTCTCTATCCTTTCTCTATTCTTTAGTATAGTTTAGTATAGCATTCTTTAATATAATATAGATCATAAAATAATAAATTAGCCTTCTAAGAACATGGAGTCAGATTCATCAATCCTTCCCTTGTCTGGGGACCCCAAAAATACCACATGTCCCCAAGATAATGATAAGCAGTTGTATAGTTAGGGAGAAGAAGTTGAGTCTGGGGATGGATAGAAATACAGCCACGAGAAACCAAGTCTTTAATAGTTTGTTCTCAGATGTGTCTTTGGAAGCTTCCTTTTCATGTGCCTGCTTGACAGACTAAGTCTCCTTTTCCTCCCTGTTCCTTCTGTCTGGAGGTTGTGGCAAGGGTGGAACATGCTTCAATTAGAGAAAAAAATGAGCTACAAACCTGTGCCTGTTTTCCTACCTCACAGAGTGACTAGCACATTTCAGGAACCCAAACCTGGGGAAGATAGGAAAAATCAAAAGAAGTTTTAAATGTATGCAGAGAGAATCAGAACTGCCTGAGACAAGCAAAGGAAAATTTCCTAACATTAATCAACACAGCAAAGATTATTTTTCCAGTTTAGTTTTAAGTGCAAAATCTTTCATACACCTCCAGAGAGGCTCTTTACTGGCAGAACAGTAACATAAAGATTCTAATGTTTCAAATCAAAATGTCCCTCTCCTCCCCCTTATACAGATTCATCTCTCCCTCTCTTTGTCTGCGTCCCTCTGCATGCTCCAAGTTTAATCTGCAGTTTGACTTCAAATGCAATAATTCACTAGCTCTAGGCATGTGCTTAAAGGACTATGTATAATTGCAATTCTGAAGAGATTAATACCTTATATTGATCCCCTATTTCTTCATCTATCTTGACAGCATGTAGTAATTTTTAAGAAAAGGAAGAGTGATTTGTTTTCAAAAGGGTCCTGGTTTATTGCCTATTCATACACTTGTTAGAACTCCTGTATTCTCCTAAAATCAGCGTGGTAGAGCATGCAGAATAAATATGTGTTTAGATTTATTGGTTACAGTTGAGAGCATATGGGAAAAGCTATAGTCTGGAATGAAAGCCTGCAGAAGTGTCTGCTGATTTGAAAGGATGAGTTTTCTCTATTAGAAACAGTCCTTGCTGGACACAGGCATTTTTTGTCCCAGTTCAATGGCTCCATTTTACAGGCAATGTGGATGTTTTCTATGCCCTAAACTGACATGGATTAAATGACAATTAATTAATTATAATTTGATTTAATTAACAATTCAAATTAATTGTTTTGAATGTACTGCATGTCCTAACAAAAGTGAAAAACGTTTTTAGCAAATAGTTTTTATCTTGGAGGTAATTTATCTGTCCATCTGGCCATTAGCTTATCGTAGGGTTTTTTTTTTTAATTTTAATTGGAAATGCAATGCTAATATGACAAACAGGCTTCATTATATACTTCAGAGTGTAAAGAAAGAGATTAAGTAAGAAATAAGGGACACTTGAAGAATCTTACATGTGTTTGGTTTAAATATGCCCAGAAAGTAGATTCCATAGTGTGAAACTAGGAATGCTACAAGCTACTAAGGGAAGCACTCTCCAACAGAATTGCCTCGATTCTGTGAAATGCCAACTACTTGCAGCCCCTGTTTATTTAAATGACAACTAATGTGGCTCCTTGCAGTGTATCTAAGTTTTTATCACATTAAAATAAAAAGACTCTTTTGTTATATATCATATAACTGCACTGTGTTTGTAAAATTAGGTATCTCAGACTTCAATGAAGAAAGACACTTCTAAAAGTACAAACATGCACAATATTGTAAGTTTGATATGGATGATTCAAGAGTTGGAGAGTTTAGGAATATATTGGTAGATCTAGGCATACAAATAAAAGTGGTCATCACTTAAAATAGTCTACTAAATCTTTAAAGAGATGCAAGAGAATATCCATAATTTGAAGAAAAAAAAAAGTAAATACAATAAGGAAAATATTCAGATTGCTATAATATCAAGAAGCAAATAACTTTCATGAAAGTGAAAATATACAATCTTGCACTGCATTCAGAATTCTCTCAGCCACTCCATAAATAGCTTTCTCTATGTGCATTTAAAGTGAAATTTTGGAGCTCTATTGCACTGATTGTTAATACCAAGCCCTTGACTATGTGTTTTGTACTAAATGAATCCACCCTTTAGTTATGATATGGAGGCAATATGATTTTGGTCTACAATTTGTGCATAGAATATCTATGCATAATACTGCTAGCTCAAGTTGTATTCAGAAAATTACATAATTTGAAATATCTTTGGTTTTGTAAATTCAAATTAGAAACTTGTGAAGTTATCCAGTCAACATGATATTTGCAGAAAGATAGGAAAAAAGTACACATATTGTTGGCTGGCACAGCTCTGTCTGCATTAGCATTTTGGACCATTTTGCAGAGCAATTCAGGCACAAGAGAACTCAATTTCTTTCAGATGAAATTGGGCAGGAAACCCTGATTCAGGTGCAGGTTTAATGCACTACAAACCCTAATGGGCCTTAACCAGTGATGTGGGCTCAGGACATTTCCAAACCACATGGCTGGGGCACACAATTCTGCAGGCCAGGCTGAATGAAACCCCAAGTAAAAGGTGAAAATTGCATTTAATGTTGGGGCTCCTGCAGCAACTGCTTTGATCTAGTGTTATGCTCCTGCTGAGCTACCCACTTGCTAATGCAGGCACAGCCTTATGTGTGCTTTCAGATCACCAGTGGTGTCCCCATTAAGGCCAGAAGCATAGATCAGATGAAAATAACAGACTGAGAATTAATCAAAACCCTTCATAGTTTTAGTCACCTTTTTCTTTTCATTACAACTTCATGGTAGCAAGGCCAGGTATAATTAATAGAGAAGCCTTTTTTCAACCAGGATTATTCTGAGGTACAAGCCTGATTAGCTCCCACTCATTCTTTGACTTATTTCATATTCATTATATAGAGTTAACATAAAAAAATTAACTGTTATTCCTTTCCATTGAAAAACTGAACTACTGAGATGAGAAAGCATAGAATTTTCAGACCAGAAAATCTACATTCAATGAAGTATTTTATTACCAAAAGAAGAGGGAATGTGTTTTTAAGAATAATATTAATTTTGCTATTGTTCCCATATTGCAAGTTTAAATGAGAATGACAAAATTTGGCACAGAAACTTTTCAATGCAACAGTGAACCAAAAACCTTTTCCACACAAGCCAATGGGTACTATAAAAATTGGAGAAAAATAAAGATATCTTGAGGCAGTAAATTAGATTTTTTGCACGTTCCTTTTATTTACAGAACATTTCCAGTCTGTACATGAGTCTTTTAAATGTTAAAGTACTGCAAACCCCATTACAAGCATTTTTGGGTATGTTTTCAAAAGACAAATGCCTGGATGATGATAGCCTGACTTTTTGTTTCTAATTTCACTTTGTGTGTGACTTGGTGAGATGATATAAACTGGGGAAGTAAATTTCCTAATAGTGACTAGCTCAGGTGTAAGAATATATTTCTTGCCTCTGTTCACAAATAATTTATACAGGCTGTGATCTAGCATGACACTCCTGCTTAGCTGATGGCTGTGCTATTAATCAAAAGCAAGAGTTGATAATTTTTCAGTCTTTAATGAATAAAAGTTTTGTCATCCCATTGAAACCAGTGATGCAGCAGTGAGACTTTAAAAGACATCTTTAATTATTGTTTTCTGTAAATCTTGGCCACATAAACACAATCTCTATTTTCCTTTGTTAGCTTCTACTCTCCATCTACAGTTTCATTCTCACTCTTTTCCAGGTCTGTGTGTAGAACACCACAAATACTTTTGCAGCAGCAATATGTGTTTTACTTCCTAGTCCTTTCCATCTTAGATGTGCCCACCTTAGATGTGTCCACCTCAGCCTCTGGCATCCAGAATGAAAGTTTCTCAGCTGGCCCTCTGTCTCTGTGGCTTAGTCTGCCTTCCTGTGAATTTATAGCTGCACATTGCATTCCTCCATTGATTTATATCCATCTTCAGTATTTCTGCAGGAGCCATCATGTCAACTCTCCCTTCCTGTCTCAGGCACTATACCACATCTGTCTTTCATTTCAGAAGTTTCACACTGCTGAGAAAGCACTTATGGCAATTCCTGGCCAGCTGCCCACTATGCTTTTAGAGGACTTGTTTGTTTTGTAAAAGAAAAAAATTATCCCAAGTATTAAAATCATACAGAAGTAACAGAAATTGCAGAAATAGCAAATACTGTTTCACTTGTTATTGTACAGAAAACAAATTACAAGACCCAAGGCCTGTGTTTTATATCTCAGAGTTCCAAGAATTTGAAAGGAACTTTGGAATGTTTTACAAACTGTTGAAACCTACAAGGTAGCAGAGGGAGGAGACTGCACAGTTACATTGAAAGGTTTAGAGCTGAATTAAGGTGCATTCAAAAAAAGGTAGATAAAAAAAATTTCCTCCCTTGGCCATAATCAGATCTGGGTTAGTTGGATTAATGTCTGTGCTTCTTTTCAAGACTGTCTGGGAAAAAAAAAAAAAAAAGTAGATGAAAGTTTTATGAGTTTTCTCTCTAAATGTAATATGAAATGTTAGTTACTTTATCAGCTCTCAACTTTGTACAATGAATGCTAAGGTGACAGGCTATGCAGAAGCAGTGGGATTTAGTGTAAACAGTATGAAAATGAGTCAGAAAACTTTAATTATCCTCCTAGTTTTGCTCAGTAATTTTGGCTAGCTTATTTCTGTACTTCTCATTGTTTTGAGCATTATGTAAGTGCTGGTTAATACCAGTAATAGACAAGAAGGGTAGCAAGATTCCTGAAATACAGTGGGAGGAAAAAATGTTTTACTTTCCTCAATACAGGTGGAGAAAATAATCTCATTGAACTTCAAGATCCCCAAGAGAAAGAGCTGGAAAAATATTCCTACAAACCTTTGAAACAAATACTATAAAAATGCACAGTACATGTTTAAGCCATATTTAAGAGCATTGGATGTATATTTTAGATGTACTTTTGCATAAAAAAAATATTTATTTTTTAAATTACAGTAACCTAATCACATAATTATGTGCAAAGAAATGTGCCAAAGTTATTGACTACAAAGCCACAGCTATATAAGAACCACTCCAGGTTAAAGTTGCCCTTTTCACCAGACTTTTCAAGACTCTGCTTTTTTCTTGCATCTTTGCCTCTGCAGGCCACAGGCTGCAGGGGTAATTATTCAAAGTGTAATGTGCCTCCCTTATTTAGAAATCATTCATGTTCTAAACCTTTAGGGAGATGCACTGAAGCTTAACATATATCACAGCAGCCAAACAAACATATTGTCAGATCTGCTGTCAGGACCACCTGCAAGCAAATTGATAGCTCATTTTCTAGACCAGGCTTCCAAGGTGAGCCTCAGGTTTTCTAGGGTCGTTTTAAAATCCTTTTAATAACCTAATTTTCTCTTCTTTTCTTAAATGACATGGCAGAGGTACAATGCACAGGTTAAAATTTATGTGTCTGGTTTGAATTTATGCTTTATAGTAAATTCTGATGTTTTGACAGCTAGTATATGTGATATCCATTATGATATCAGAGTGACTGGAAAACTGTGTAGGAACACACACACTTCAGCAAAGACCAGTTGAACCAAAGACTTGCATTTGTGGCTGGGGATACTCAGTGCCTCTTTCAGTAGTCGCAGGGATCTCTGGAATTCCCTAAGTCCTGCATGTGAGGGAAAGTCACAACCAAAGCAGATGGTTTGTGCATGAAATTGAAAGACATAGAATATTTTATCTATCACTCAATCAAATTATGAAAATGGAAAAAAAAAAAGGGGGGAAAAAAGTGTTTCTCACCTTGCTGGAACAGAATGGATTTGTAAGTTCTCAATCGAGCATCAAACAGAAAAAATAGATAGGTTTTCTGCATTTTCTACCAATTCTCACTGTAATTAAGATACTCTAGGTCACTCTTCTATTAGGGAAGCTATTTTTTTACTTATTCTTATATGTGAAGAAAGAACATATGACATTGGAGGTGATAAGCTGAATTTTTTCATCTTCAGACCAGGTGAAGCTGCACATCAATTGAAAAGGAAAGAGGCCAACCAACAACAGATAGCTGAGAACACACCTCTAAAGCAGGAGCTGTCAGGCCATGACCTCAGCAGGCAAGCACAAATCCATGGGAGCGTGAACACAAAGTGCTGTGACCTGCAGGTCCAGAACATAAATCACAGCCATACTAGACCTTGCTTGAAGCCAGTGAGCTGTGGTCAGTGGAGTCAAATTGTTTTCTTTCCTCTGTAAGGGTTAGCAATGGAGCAAAACTAAAGGAGGATGAAACTATAAGAGTTGGACTTTTTGAAATTAAATTTCGGAGGCTGTTTATTTATTCACAGGCATTTATCAGAGTGGCTGATGGCTTTTCTTGTGTTTTAAAGTGAGCAGTATTCATCTCCTATGTCAAGGTGAGAAAATGGCCTTGCCATCTTACAGGCCTGTGGGACTGACACTTAGAAAAGCTCTCTAATTGCTAGGAAGAATTTTCTCTTCCTTTTTTTTACTTAAAGACAGAAAATCCCTCTGATATTTTGGAAGCAGCAAAGTTTTCACAATTGTTTGGAAAGAAGCAAGAACAGAGTAAAGCAGAATAAAGAAGTTTTCTTATATATTAGTCAGCAAAGAATAGTTGTCTCTAGAGCTCCCAGTTTTCTTGTACTGCAACAATTTTATAACCCCAGTGAGACAGCAAATATGACAACATGGTAAAAATGGCTTTGTTGGAGCAGTCTGTGCATGAGAGAGATTCTCTGCCTGCATTCAGGAGACCCAAGAGATGCTCCCAGCTGCGTGCAGTACGCTCACCTGGAGGTTTCCTCTCAGCTTTCATCTCTAAATCATGGGGACTGCTGCTGCACTTTTGTCAACACTGGTGTCCCTGCAGGGCTTGCCTGCTGCCTTCAGGCAGTCTGGCTCACTGCTGAGTTTGCTGATGGCATCTAAGGGAAATCCTGAAAGTGCTGGCTGAGTGATATTGCGGCCAGTGGGGAAAGGGCTGAACACGCAGGTACCTGCATGGAGGTTTTCCATGGAGTCAAACAGGAACAAAAGAGACACTGCTCATTTCCACAGCATGAGGAAACAAAGTGCAAAGCAGATGAGATTCCTTCTGAGTTTTCTATAGGCAGGGCAGACGAAAGGTCTTGAAGAGCATCATGGGGCACAGGACCACAGGTCAGGACAGAGCAGTGGTTCTGCGCAGGGACCCCATTGCAAGGCTCAACCCTGGATTGCTGCAGCCCACGAAGCTGGCCAAGCCACACTGTCTGAATGTCAAGCCATGATCTGTTCTTCTTCCTGCCTGTCAGCTGAGGGATCCTCCAACCATCTGGCTTCACTCAGTCTGTGGTGACTGCCTGTCCTAAAGGCATTATGGAGATGGCAATTAATTTATGCATATATGATTTTGCTTTAAACAATCTAATGCTGACACTGATAGCAGAGGAGAAGTGACTGCAGTGGAGGCATTTAAATTAGATTTCCTCTAACAGACACAATTTGCTGCCATATGTCTGTCAGGCCCCCAACTGAAGGCTCATTGGACACAGACATTTTACTGCCCACTGCTTTCCAAAAACAAGCCTTTGGAATTTTTATAAGCATTTTATCTTCTTGGAAAGCACCACTACACAATAAGAATAATAATTTTAAATATATGTAGGAAATGTAATAAGGAAATGTAAGCACTACTTTAATCTAGTTGTTGTTTAATCATTCTGCCATATATACTTCTGAGGAATAAGACTATAATCCCACCAGGTGAGTCACTGAAACCTCAGTGCCATGGAAAATTACTTTGGAAGATGATGTCTGAAGAAAGCTTAGCATTCCCTGAATTCTGAAATGTATATGCCAGCCATCACTTAAATAGCATCTGGGATTTATTTTGAATAGAAGCAGCCAGAGGCTTATATTGGCAAGAACAGCTGAAGAAACATTTTAGACCTTGACCTTCAACATTGATAAGGAGACAGAGCTGTTTTCTATAGTATTTACTCTGAATGCTGTTTGTCTTTCTGCTTAGCTGCTACCTCCAGCTATTCCTTCTGTTTTCTCATGTCAACCCTAACACATTATCTCCATTAATCTCTTCATATTCTTTTCTCCTGTATCACCTCTTTTTCCTTCTTTGTTTGGTTTTGTCTGTTTGTTTCTACAGCTAAATCACTGTTTTTTCCTTCTTCCCATCTGAGTTTAAGGTGAGTATTCACCTTGGCAGTTGCACAGTAACACCCTGCATGCACATTACAGTTCATACTATCTTAGAGCATAAGCTTTTGGGAATTTCAGCTATCTTCCTGTATTTCTCTGTATTATATAGGACTGGGATCAGAGCTTACTGTATCAGGGATAATAATAGCATAATAACAGCGTTTTCAGACACCAATAAGATAAAACTAATTTTCAGAAGCTCTAATTCATTTAACTAGATATTACCTTTGCCTACACACAACTAAGAAGTAGAATAACAGAGATTAAATGGCAGCTTTAAATAAGGTCTTTTTATATTTATCTATGGCAAAGGGACATTTTATCCTGTGTATTTATATATGAAATCATCATGTACTTTAAAATAATTTGCCATTTCAGTAATATTCTTTCTTTCTTCACCTTAACTCATCTGCCTAGCTGACCTACTGGCTAATGACACTTCAGTCTTCAGTGTAGATATGGGGATTTTCATAGTTCTTATTGCTTTACCATAGTTTTTTACAATCTTCCAGATATTTAGTACTCTATTATTTTTTTTTCTTTTCTATGGGTCAAATTGTAGTTTTCCTGAAGACAGCAACAAAACACACTGATTTGTGACAGTGATTGCTGTGGCACAGGTGCTTCTCAGACTCTTCAGAAATGGTGTCTAAGCCTCTGTTCTGTTACCTAACATCTCTGCTGGGGGTTGACACTAACCCAAGCAGCAACTGGAGCTTCAACTAACACAGGTTTTTGTTTGTGCTCCACCATCTCCATGTCCATCAGCGTGGGGCTCCCTGCATGGGGAGCATGGATAAGCTGCAGGAGCAAAGATGAAGGCTTAAAGTGAGAACAGGAGCTCTCTTCAGGGACTATACAAGTAAAGCTTTGTTAAAGCAGACCTTTCTCCCTAACAGAATTTAAAAATGTGCTACACTTGTCCATCCTGCCCAGTCGTGGCGAAACCACTCGGCTCTGCCAGCACCAGGCTGAAGGACCCAGAGCTTGGCTCTATGGCCACTGTAGGACAATGGGACCTCCTGGTCCCCATCCCACAGGGACTGTAGCTGTGGGCAGTTTGATATTTGCCACAGCCAAGATATGTTGGAGGTGTCAGGAGTCTGGGCTGGCCCCGGGGGCTGGCAGGAACCCCTGGGGCAGAGCCCAGTGCTGGAGGAGGTGTCCCTGTGCTGGCACCCAGCACTGCAAGGCACAGACACACACAGCCTGGCACCCCAGCTGTGAGCTGCAGGCTCACCTGCACTCGTGTGCCAGGGACAGCTGCCAAGTCTGACCTCCAAAGTGTCACCAGGAGACTCTGCAGTGACAAACAATGACAAAAAGCCTTTGTCCTGTATAAATTAGAGAATCGCCTGAGAATGTGGTTTTGAAACCATTGTATCCACTAAAAAAAAGGAATAGCACTGGGGCACTTTTACTGAAGCACAAAATATTTGAATGTACATTTTCACAGTCTCTGAATAATTTAGGAATGCAAACTTGACAGAACTTGCCTTATTATTCCAGTACTTTGTCAAGGTTATCTTCATTACACAGTGGTTTACCACATATAGAAAAGCTGTAGGTTTGATTGAAAAAAGCTATTATAGCAGCCAGAAGCCCCTTGAATTATATGTGCCCATAAAAACCATTTGCAGTAGCTTTTACTGCATTTTTCTTGCATTTAAACTCTCTGTCAGTTTTAGATATCTCAGAAGTCAAATACTGTTTTAAGATGTCCTGAGCACGGAAAGGAAAAAGTCAGCATTGTGCTATTAAAAAAAGTTTTTAAATTTGAAGAAATGATGATCTAGAAAACTACTCTCAGTACCAAACAACTGACAAGGATACTCTCAGTACCAGTGTGTGGACATATAGCTCAGCAGCATGAAGTTTTAAGGCCTGGCACACCACATAACTTAAAAAACTGTTTCTCTGTTGACCCCTCAGTATGCAAGAAAATGCCCTTCAGTACAGTCCCTGAAAACTGCTAGGAGATTGTACCTTCTTTAATGCTGAAGAGGCTATTGACTAATATGTGATTCATAAATAATTTCTGGTGCTACTCGTGGAGGGGAATGTGGACTGATCGTGGCCTTGCATATATTTTCCAGTTGCAGAACTATCAGCTCACCCACGTCACCATCCAGCTCAACAAACACCATCAGGAGCAGAACATGTCACCCTCTGAGGCTTCTCCTTCTGGAAAGACAGCCTGGAAGAGAAAATAGCTCCCACTGTACACAGAAGGAACTAAAGAAAGTGATCTAGGGAAGGAGGAGGAAAAGGAGAAACGAAGGAGCCATGAGGTGTACGTTCAAAGTGTGTGTGGAGGGGAGGTACAGGAGTGAGAGGCTTAAAAATTGCTGAGATTGTTATTGCCAATAGTTGAAAAAATCCATTATTTCTTTGATTCAATTTTCTTGATTCACAGCAACAAGGGAGAAACACAAAATTTTCACGAGTTCTGACAATCCCATTTTATAAACAGGGAAGCCTTGTACTGTGACAGTACAAGCTGCATGTATTTCAAATCTCATGTTCAATTTTCTCGAAACAAAAAAGGTTTCTTTTGCTTTTCCCCATAATAGCAGATAAAGCTGCATGTATGTGTACCTGTACAGGTAGACACAAAGTATTTTTCAAAGTTTTCTGCACACTCAACACAAATGTTACAGGCAAGAAAAGTTGGCTTGAAGGAACTGGCATTGCTTACTAAGGAAGGAAGAAAAAGAAGGAAGAAAAGAAGGAAGAAAAGACTCTGACTTACATGCCTATAGAGCAATTACAGGAAAATGCTTGTACTTTAGCTACCAGCCTTCCCAGGCCTTACTCCCTAACAGCAATTTAGAAATTTATGATGTTATTATTATAACGGTTGTTCATCCTGCATACTTCAGTAACCTACAGTGCATTATTATGGGTCTCCATAAATAAAATTCTGTCTTTTATGTATGCAACATCTCTCCCTCCATTGCATTGCAAATTCCATTTCAAATTGTGCAAATTCAGAGGTGCTTAAACTTCAGCAAAACATAGGAGTTTAGCAGATTTACAGTGCAGTAAAAAAATAAAAGTCAACAGCATACCACCAATCTGTTCAAAACCAGACAGCCAAGAAAACATGTATAGTTCCCAGGCTATTGCATATGCACAGCACTTTTGCCTAGCACTGCCTTCCTAGCTTCAGACCTATCTTTCCTTTTCATGCCATCCAAAATCATGTTTGAAAATGGAAATACAAATAATGCTTTATGAAAATACATCACCTTGTAAATGGTTATGGTTTGGGAACCTACCTACTTTTCTTCCCAAACATCAACAGGTTGCAGTCCCATTTTGCAGGTAGGGAAACCCAAGCAATCAGACCAGAGAACAGAAAACACCAAATATTTTCCCAGCAAGAAATGACTACACCATTGTCCCTGGTGTGAAACCCACCAAAGAAACTCTCTGCTTGACACCCTAAGAGAGCTCCTTTTAAAGCAGCATCTGTTCATTGGTGAGATGCAGGGCAAAGAAAATTGTGGGCTGGAGCAGATGAGACATTTAGGATCATGCAATAACTATGGGATGCTTAAGGAAGAGAAGGTAGGATGATAAAGGGAGAGATAAGATCAGGAAGGAACAAGTATAGGAAAAGTATGAGGGAGGAAGATCAAAGGGTGCACTCCCATGTAAGCAGGCAGATGAGCAGTTTATTTGGCAGAACATTACATTTGATGGCTAAAGTCTGATCTATTTTCTTATTAAATCCTACTTCTAACTCAGTATTGGATGAGCATGCCCCCACTCAGGGCAGGGGCAGGTGCAGGCTGCCAGGGACCCTGACATGGGGCAGGACATGAGCACCTTGGGGTGGGGGCACAGGTGAGGGCTGCTGCAACCACCCACAGGGCGTGCATGTGTATGTGTGAGCAGCTGGAGGGCTTCAGGCCAGAGCAGCAGGCAAGTGGGAAACTGAAGAGCTGTGAAAGGGGTTTTTCCTTCCCTCAGGATGGGGGTCAGATTCAGGAGTGGCTGGAGCTGGGATCTGGGGTGAAAAGAGCAACCTCAGCTTTGCTTCAGGGAGGGGAGATCTCCTGGGTCCCACAGTCCACCAGGTTCAGCTCCCTCAGACAGAGCTGAGTGTTTGATCAGGCATCACAGTCCTGTTAGGGAGACAGGGTTGTATCAAATGGAACTGCTCAGCTGGGCTGGCTGCAGTGGCTGGACATTGTCACTTTGCTCCTACTTTCTTGTACGCATCAATGGTTTAGGAAGAATGTCCAGACTGCCCTGCCAGCAGTGCTGTGTATCTTGCCCTCAGTCCTGTGGCAAGTCTTTCAGCCCCATAACACAGATTCACAGAATTCACAGAATGATTAGGTTGGAAGAGACCTTCAAGATCATGGAGTCCAACCCAGATCATGGAGTCCAACCCAGATGTTGAAGAGAGAATCTGAAGCACAGAACAAGCAAGGAACTATGTGATGACTGTGATGGAATTAGCTGCAAGTCATTACTGCAATGCCCAGGAAGAGCAGACCTGCTGGTGAGAGGAAGCAATCAAAACAGGAATGCTGCAAGTCTAATTTTTTCTGTCTTTTCATAACTGGCTTCAAGGTCTAATAAACCTCTTCAGCTTTTCTTCTATGAAAAAGAATATTTTTGAAGTAGCCATATGATTTCAGCTTCAGAAGTACAGTTTATCCAGAGATTAATTTTTTTCATTCAAAGTGAGTTAAAGATACATCTAACAGAAGAACCCCAAGATGTAAAATCAAGGGATATATTTTTATAAAATCTACAGAAGACAAAATACACACACACATGCATTACATAGATAGATAAGGATATCTATATCTGAGATGTTAAATCTTCTTAGTACACTAATCATAAGGCTTTCACACCAATCAATTCATCACTTCAGTTGCCAATAAGACAGCTTGGGACAACAAATGAAATTTGCTGAGCAACCAGAGGCCAGCAATTTTTGACAGTGATAGTCCAAAGGGAAGGAAGCAAGTTTTAGAGACAATCTTACATCCTTGAAAAAGTATTTTCAAATTTGATTAGGTTGCAATTAGGGTGAGTGCCTCTGTTGATTTCAATCATTATGGTGAACTGCAGAAATACCACTGAACTTGGAAGAACCCAGGATTCAAAGCAATTTATAAATCTCTGGAGAACCATCTGGATAAACTATATAACAATCCCATTTCTATAAAGTATTAATGGGTCTGATCAGTCACATCTAATAAAGGAAAAGCTGATTATTCTTTCATTATGGAAAGGAAAGGAAAAGCTGATTATTCATTCATTTCATTCATGATACTGCTAGAGTACAGTGTAAGAGAAGAGTTAACATCCTAGCAACTCCTCTGCCTTCACTTAAATTCATGTAAAATGGACGCGAAGCTGAGGAAAGGATTTTTCTAACAGCAGAACTCTGACAGACTGGTAAATGTGACTGACAGGAAGCACTGCTTCTGGGCCTATCTGCAAGAGCAAAACGCTCCTTTGGAGGGACATCCAAAGCTAAGCAAGTGTAAGACTGAAGGTGAGACTGGAAACTTGTATTCCAAAACAGGGAGGAAAGGTAGATTGTCATGCCAGGAGGAAGCAGAAAGGATTGATTGATACTCCTAGAGACTCATAGGATAATGTGCTTCTCATGCAACCCTTATGCAACCTCTCCCTGTCCATAATACATCATTTATAAGCTGAAAACCCTACTCTGCCTGCTGCTGCTGCTCTGTGAGAGGGCAAGAGGGAGACTGAAGGCTTTGTGCAGAAGGAGAGGCCATCCATAGCAGGTACCATGTGAACACTCATATCTCTTTTTCTGCCCAAGAAGACAAAAGAAAGCAGCTATATGCACAAATCTACTCTCTGCATTCAGGGGTGAGTAGGTACTAACAGTGGTTTCACTCATCTCTGTTTTTAAGCACCTAACAGATCTTTCCATAGATCAGACCTCATGCAGTAAACTATTCCAGTCATAGAACAGAGAGACAATCTCCTTCCCCAAGAGATTGCAGGAGATAGATAGATAGATAGATAGATAGATAGATAGATAGATAGATAGATAGATAGATAGATAAGGCAGAGGTGTTTGACAAGTCCCACTGGCAAGACTAGTTGGATAGTATTAGTTAAAATAAGAAACTGTGGTCTTAGAAATATCACAGAGTTCTGATGACCCTGGACTAGAAATTCCTTCTCCCCCCACATTATAACTATCAACCTCCAAGGCTGGCCTATCAGCACTTCGAATGCACCACTGATCATCAAGGACTGATGCCAACATTACCATCCTTCACTATAATAATTTTCCTCTATTATTAAGAAAGATCATCTGAGCAAAATTGGACCAGTATTGAATGAATATATTCATACAATTTATTAATCAATGTTATGAGTTTACAACCTAATCTATTCAAATATAATCATACCAAAATCAATATCATTAAAACCACCCAAGCTGACATATGTCAGGACAAAGTATGTATTAGTAGATAACTACTGCTGATTGTGAATCATATAACAAGAACGGAAATGAAACTTTTCGTTAACTTTAAGAGTGTCATGCCTATTTCTGATTCTAATCTAGATTATATTAATCTTGCATTTTAATGAACTGAGCCAACAAACAAGCACACTAATAGGCAGCTGTTCATAGAAGCAATGCAGTTTAATTTTGTTGTTTGTTTTCCAAACCTTGCTGTACATTTGTGAAAGAAAAAAAAAGAAAAAAAGTCAATTCTATATACCACATGGCTACTTAAGCACTTCTTATTATGCCCTCCAGGCAGACCTGTCTTTCCTTTCCACCCAAAGCCTGATCTTGCTGATTATGTTTCTGAAAGAAGCCAGGAGGGATAACCCAGCACTAGACCGAGAGGTAAGTATCCAACATGCAAATCCTTTTTCTCTCTCCCTGCTAAAGGGAAATCCACATTCCATTTGCTAAGAAAACAGTCTCCTTGAAAGTAAATTAAATGTCAAATTTTCAATTAATATGAAGCAAGAAAGCACACTTTTAATTTTTTCTCTTCCGCAGCAATGGTCCCCACCCAGCTGACAGCTCATCACCTGAGTGTCATTGGAAGCTGCTTGGTGAGCCAGCCAGCTCAAGTTTAGAGCTTCTGAAAGCCAGCACAAGACTGGAAAGAGTGACATGGCCTATGGCCAAGCATATCTGGCCCCCACCTCCATTTGTCCCCTTGACAGCTTCTCTCTTCCTTGAACATTCTGAGCATGCCCAAACAACTGAGGCCTGGGAGGCGCTGCAGGTGTCAGAGCTGAGCCTGCGCTGTGTGGTGCCCTCTGTGAGACAGGGCTGCCAGTGAGAGCACAGGTTACAGCAAAGGTCAAACTGGCTCAGCCTCTGGGACCTGCTGAGCCTGGCACAGACAGCTCAGTCTGTGCTGCTTCTGGGAGAAAGCTGGGACCCAAAGCTCCTGCTGCTCCAGCAGAAAACTGAGAGTGTCAGAACATCCCTGTCGGAACCCAGGAAATTCCTCTGACTGCCCTGGAGGACTCGACACCCTGGCAAGAGACTCAGAGACCTTGGCACACAGTCAAAGACACCTGTGCCTTTGATTTTAACCCATGGAAACAATTACCAACTTCGTGCGAGGAGTTACAAGCCACAAGAGTTTGAATAGAACGATAATGAATTTATCACTGGGTGAAAATGTCGAATTTTGAGGTTTTAGAATGGGGGTTCAGGAGGCAAGATGGAGGAATCTGGACATGTTCTGTCTTTCTTCTTCTTCTTCTTCTTCTTCTTCTTCTTCTTCTTCTTCTTCTTAGTCTTCTTCTTCTTCTTCTTCTTCTTCCTGTCCTCCATCTTCTGCTGTGATGGTGGCACTTTCGGATTGGTTTAGAGTAGAGACAGACTGTCTAACATAGGTGATAGGTATTAGAAAATTATTGTAAATAAAGTACACGTAATTTTTAGTATAAAAAGATAACACCACCCCGAGGGCGGTCAGTGTGCCCCAACCCAACCTGCTGAGCAGATCCCAGCAGGTCAGAGAAAGAATGTTATAGATAAGAAATAATAAACAACCTTGAGAACCAGAGCCAAGGAATTCTGTCTTCTTCTTTGGTCTCGGGGCTGGGAAAAAGAGACTTTCCAACACCTTGGGGTCATCTCAACCACAGAGACTGCGTCACATCTCCTGTACTTTCACCAGGTACTGCTGAAGCTGCACTCTGCCATCCTCAGGAAGGAGCACAGAGCTGCTCAGTGGTACCAATAATTCAGCACTGCTCTCCCTCTGACAGCTTCTCCAAATTCTCACATCAAACAGACAACTAAGCCTCACTTCACACCCAGAAGCTCATTTTTCAGCTCATTCCCCAAGACTCTAAAAAAGCTGCACAGTGAACTCATAATGAAATAATATCTTTTATATTGATATGACTAAAACACTATTAGGGTACTACTGAGAATGTCGTACATGGAAACTCCTGTATTTGTTTTTCTTCAGAGACTACAATGTCAGAAGCCATCAGCTAATACTAGGTAGCAGGAAGGGACTGAATATTGAGCTCAAAATAATTTTTGATACACAAATACAATGCTTGATGATACTATTGATATTTAGCAATGCTGTGAGAATTCATTTGAATATGGAGATTTGGTAATTGAAGATGCACCTTACAGACATTTGTATAATAACGATTCACTATGTATATTGCTTGTTTCATACACTGTGTTTGCCTTTAGAAAGTTTAATAAAACTTATTTTAAGATTTTTTCATTTCTGACCCAGCTGTGACTCTGAGTTGTCACTTTGCACAGATTCTGGACACACATTTGTTTTGCATCATTCCCACTTCCAAAGCTTGTGCTTTTGTGAAAATAGAAGTCCTATTCTTGTCTTTTATTCTCACTTGTATAAAGAAGAGTGGACATAAATATTTAATAATTCTTATAGATCACTGAGACTTTATCAAAATCTCCGAATCTTATTTTTTTCTTTCTATGTACTTTTCTTCCTATGTATTTATTATTTCCTGTTAACCCCTAGCAAAGCTAGGAATCATTTGCTTATATCCTAGTAGTGTCCACATCAAGCACTTCTTAACATCTAAAATTGCTTGTTTTGACAACCTCAATTTTATTATTAGGTTTGCCTTGCCAGCAAGGCACTGCTAACCTAGAGAAGCTTTGCTTCCATCTTCTACTTTAAGCCAGTCAAAAAAGAAGCTATTTTCAAGTTGTGAAAGCACATTGCCATGCTCTTCTCTGCTTCCCAATTTATCATAAAGATACACTAAATGTTATGATTCATATGGTGAAATGCAATGTATTTAAGTTTAAATGAAAACTGCAGCAGTGAATAGCTACCAGCAGAAATAAGAGAGAATTTGAGTTTCTTTTTTTCTGTAGTTCTTTCCTTGATCAAGTCTAACCACATTTTTCTTGCACCTACAAGTTTCTCAGATAGATAGATGATACTTAATGGCCTGCCTTCAGACATGATTTTTAATCCTCAGAAGGAGAGACCAGAAAATCCTCAAATAAAAAAATTCAAAGTTGATTTATAGATTATACCTCTCTTCATAACCCTGATAGAGGAGGAAATATATTTTTTGGATTGTAAAGAATTTAAATGAGCATAACTTTGTGATGGATTCTAAACTACACATGAATGAGTGAGATGAAAATGCATTTAGAAAACCAGTGCATTCTTATTTTCACGTGGACTGGCAGATCAAATGAAGCAGCTTTAGTTATTCTAATCCAAGGCTGTAACATCTGCAAAATGCTGCAGTGTAACCACAGACAATAAATTAAAAAAAATTAAAGAACAATTAAATTGTAATTCCTGCCTAGAAGGTCAAGTGAGTAACTTCAGTTTTAAGTCAAACATGTTAGAAATGACTTTTTAACAAGTCATCTAACTTGTTAAAAAAAAAAAAGTTAAGCAAATAAGGAAGTGGAACTACCTTGTAAATAGTTTAAAAGTTATTTCAACACTATTATTTAAAGATAATTCACACTTTTTTATTTTCTTTTTTTTTTTCAAATTAAGAAGAATGTGTAAAATCTTAGAAAAATATCTGCTCATTGAAGCATTTCAGTGATCTATAAAATAAAGGGAACATTTTTGGGGCATTTTATAACATTGCAGTTAACTGTTAAAAGGTAAACAGAATATGCTAAAAACTGTTCTTACAAAAGGCTGGAATAAAGCATTTCAGCATTTCTAAAATGAGCCATTAGATGGATGCTCACCTTTGAACAGCCCAACCAACAATCCTACCAACAGCTTCTCCTCATTACCCAAGCTACTCTTCTTGGTTTTTGATATCATATGGAAAAAATACAGAGAAAACAACAGGGAAGAGAGTAAAAATGAGCTAGAAGGAAGTAGAAATGCACCTCTACATAGCCATGGCATGGTCTGTACCAAATAGCAGGCACATGCCTAATCCAGAACCACTCATAAATAGCTCATCTGCCCTCCTGGAGCTCAGGTACCAAAACCTTGTCCATGTCCAAAGGAAGAGATTAAATCACATATCTCTCTCTTCTGGATTGGCAAAGAGACCCATGAGCCCTGCAAATTCACAGAGAGAAAGTTGTACCCACAGTTTCCTCAGCTGTGGAGCAATACTCATTCTGTTTACCCGAGTTCTGCCAGTTCTAGGCAACAACTTCATCCAGCTACAATTTTTAGGTAAAATAGCACCAATGAACATATTCATAAAGCCAATTAAAGCTCATCTTATTCTTCTAGGTTGAGAACAATTTGCATTCAGTCTTAGCTTTGGAAAATAAAAATAATGATGTAGATAATTTCTTCCTATTCATTAAGGACAGTGGATATTTTTATCCTGTTGGACATTTCTGCAGCATTTAGAAACACTATTTCAGGATGACCTAGTGTTATCTGACACAGAGAAAAAAAATCCATGCATAATGTATCAGAATGTTTTTTCAGGAACATACAAAAGAAGCAGTGACAGCCAGCTGTACCTCCAGTGCTATAGCCTTACAGCATGGGGGATAAAACCAGATCCTGTGGCGAGGAGAAGAACTGGTGACATTGTGTGAGCCTAGTCAGATAAAAAGCATTAAAGTAAACATCTGCTGGGTATTATACAGCCCTGCCAATGCCCCTCTGTGTAAAATCATCCCACTGTTACTGGGACCCGTTTCTTTATATGGTGAGTTCATAAATGAAAACCAGGTTGCTGAGGTTGGACACAAGGATAAAGGCTAGAGCTCAAGGGAAACTTTAAAGAAACCATAGTCTTTCTTGTTTGAAAATACATGTCACTTGTAGTCATGGGTTTTTGCTGTTCTAAAAACTCTGTAAGGGTCACAAAGTACCATGCTACCTAACAAACATATCTGGCTTTATTCATCGTTTCAGTGTCACTTTTCAATGATAAACTTGCCTATGAGTTCATTAGGAAATTGCATGAACAGGAATATACAAATCTGAGCTAATTATCTTCTCATTAACTAACATTTGCCAGCCTTTAAATATAAAGGAGTCTAGCGCATAACCTGAAGGTCCAAGTTGAAGAATGTCTTTAATAACCTTATACTGGCACAGCTGAACTTTTTATTACTAAATAATATGCCAGAGTTTATCTGAAGGTAGTGGAGTCTGAGACTGCCAATCAATTCCTACAGGAGCTTTAAAATAAAAGTAGTGAGTAAAGATTTGTGATATTGCTCAACACATGTAGTGAGAGCAGCTAGTAGACTGAAAACTGCACATTCTTTGCATACTCTGAGGGGACAAGAGAAATAGAATGATGAAAATACAAGCAGTATGTGGGAAAGTAAACACATTACTTAGTGCACCACTGGCAAGCACAGTGTAAGAGAGACCATTGTGTCTATGAGCAGAACAAGAATTTAGGTAAGTATTTGCAGCAGGAAAGTAAAAAGTTTTGGCTTAATACAGATTTCTTGCTAATATTGTATTTTATTAGCAACAAGATTTGTTGCTAATATAGCCAGGATTGTCATACAGGGTAATTGCTAATAGAATCACAAAATCGCAGCATCAGTTAGGTCAGAAAAGACCTCTGAGATCAGAGTCCAACCTTTGACTGAGCACCATGCTGTCAACGAGACCATGGAGTGCTACATCTGCTACATCCAGCCTTTCCTGAAACACCTCTAGGGATGGTGATTCCACCACCTCCCTGGGAAGCCCATTCCAATATATAAGCAGCATATATATATAAAAAAATAAACATTTTACTAATTAGACACACACACACACACACACACACACATATATATACACATACATATTGATAACATCAAATTCCCCAATAAATTTGCAATTACAGAAATTGATTTCTGATACCTATGCAGATATAGGCAGGTGTATTTAATAATAAATTCTTTACTGTGGTACCTTTAAAAACATTTTAAAATGAAGTCTGATTAAAATTCTAAATGAAAATTTTAAGACAGCTTCTTCTTAGGCAAAATAACATATGATTCTAGTGAATATTGTAGGCATTTTACATCAAATGGTATGGGTTACAGTTTTATCCATAAGATTCTGGGCATGAAAATTGGAAAGATATTTGTTTTTTTCCACTAACTGCTGTTCAACAAAATGATGTTTTATCTGTAGTAGGAATCAAGGCAATATATAATAAGAGAAGTATCATGCCTAGTTTAAAGCACTATGACTTTGACGAGTTAGGGGAATTTTGTAATTCTGACAGCTAACTGATAATATTGACTCAGATTATGGCCTGTCATTATAGTGATGGTAGATTGGCCTTTTCAAACTAAGTAGATTGGTCCCTTCAAATGAGCACCTTGGGACAGTTTAGGTGATTTTCCCAACTCTGTCCCCAGTTTGTACTGTGTGCTCAGACACTCTACTTTAGACTTATTTCAGGGCCAATCACCAGTTTTCTTCAAGCTTTTCTCAGCCTCAGGCACCTCATACTCCTCAGCCCACAGCAATATTATATAAAGAACCTCTGCCAAGACCTTCTAATTTCCTGAGAAATTTGGTTTTGAAAGAAAACATTTCCTTTAATTGCTCTTACTTTACTCCCTGGCTTCAGATTAATCTGGAGATAGGGACAAGAGGCAGCTTTTAGTGTTCCTCTCCAGGCAGATCTAGGATAGGCTTGAAATCTGGAAAGAAATACGGCCTCAGAGTTATCCTTTGGGTTTCCCCAAAAGTTCCTGCAGGAAGATTGACATTGGTATTAATCCCATTAATATCATTATATTCTGCAGGTATATTTTATACTTTCTGTTAAATAATTATTTCAGAATGCAATAGCATGGCATGGAACATATGTGCAGCAAAAAAGAATCTCCACAGAAAACCTAAGAGATCTGCTTTCATTAGTGCAGTCATGCTATGCTCACTCAGCAAAGGCATCATAACTTGGCCCAACTGCTTTTTGCCTGAAAGACCCAAAAGTACTCATTTAAAAATGGCATTAGTAGAATTTATTGTGCACACACTGGAAGAAAAACAGCAAGTGTTTGTGTTTCACTGTGTTTCTGTGCATCGCTGTCCTGGGCTCCTCAGGGGCAGCAAGGAGCAACCAGCAGCCACTGTGCACAACCCAGCCTTTGCACCACAAAAAAAGGCAGCTTTGCTGTGGTCCTGTTCACTGCTGGCATCTGCAGGGCCTCTTTTGGATCAGGAGAGCAGTGTTAAAGTGCTTTATCCCCACCTGCTGCAGGAGGGCTCTCAGTGGGAAGGGGGATCTGCTCCTTTTGAATGAGCCTAAACCAGAAACTGTGTCCTGAAAGTTTACCTGATCTGGTCCAACTGATAACAGGGTTTCAGTCCACAGGAGGATACCAGAGTGACTCTGAATTAAACCTCTCCCTTTGGGGGTAAACCCATCACAGCTTCAGTGCTGTTTGGCCTGATAAATCCAGTCTTACTGGGTTGCACAGTTTGGAGACACAGTAAAAGGAATGTGGAAATACCATGGCAAGACGGACCCTGGTCTCCCAAGAAGGGATTGACAACTAGTGTTTGGGTTTTGTGGGTTTTTAAACAAACAAATACAAATACAAATACAAATAAACAAACAAAACCCAAACCAACCAACCAAAACAAACAAACAAACAAACAAACAAAACAAAAACAAAACAAACCAAAAAAAGACCCCCCCAAAAAACCAAAAAAACAAACAGAACAGGAAGTGATCTATTCCCTGGAAGTGTTGCCAGGCTGGGCAGCCTAATCTAATTCCTGTCCATGGCAGAGGGCTTGGACTACCTAAGCTTTAAGGTCCCTTTCAACCCAAGCTATTCTATGATTCTTTGAAACACAATATGTGTTTTATTTTACTGCAGATGGCAGTAGATGAGACCTTTCAAAGATCTATAAAATACCAGATTCTTACATTCCCTTGGGATCCTGTGTTTAATCTCTACAGCCTCTAAAAGATTTGACCTACACCTAAAAATATTATTTCTTACCTGTGTCTATCTGCAGACAAGCTCCATATAAACCTCATTTTATACCTCCTGGGTAGCTCAGGAACACTGATCTTCAAAGCACAGTTATGGAGTGGTCTGGTAACAACAGGAATGTACTAAATTGTGCCACTCTGGGAATGTTCAAGGTGTTTGCTAGATGTTTCTCTTCAAGTAGTACAAATATCAGTCTCACTCACCTTATGAGGTCAGAGGGAATCACAACACAGATGACTCAGCTGATGACTGTTGGTTATTTGTCTGGCACTATTATGCTGGCTCTCCAAGCTCCTGGGAGAAAGTAAATGTCAAAGGCACCTTTAACCCAGGAGCTGAGCTTTTTCAAGAGCTGCTGTTTAATATATTCATGCCAGGCTAAATAGGAAGGGTGACACAGGTAATCTGACTTCATCTGCTGCTCCGAAGCACCATCTGTCAGTGTAATGAAGAAGGGCACGTTGAAACCAGATTACATTCAACTGAAAAAAAACCAAAAAAAAAGCTGAATTTTAGACAGGGCATTCAAAGGCCAATCCTTTCCTGTTGACTTCAGGCCAGAATGAGATTATGAGCTGTCTTAATTTATCTCACTTCCAATTCTTGTAAGCAGGGAGATAGCAACCTAAATAAAGTGAGCAGTAAATACTTTCTGTGGTGTGCAGGGAAACAGAACTCTCTCAGCCCTCTCAAATATCTTTTGAAACAGAATTTTACTTGGCTGCTGTGTTTCTGTGCATCTCCAGAATAAGATACTACATGCTGGTGGGGTCATCCTGCTGAAGAGAGAAGGGACCGCCAGGGAGCTGCAGGTTAGGGAGAGAAAGTGGAGAAGCTCTATTGATGTGAGAACCCCTGGGGACCTGCAGCCTGCACACCACTGCAGTGCCCCTCACTGGGGGAGTCACCCTCCTGAGAGGCACAAAGAGAGGGAGGAAATGCCCTGACTCCCTGGAAGGCAGGTCCTCAGTGGTCCCCTTGGTTTTACTGCCTGCAGGGAAAAGTTCAGCTCCTTTCTGCTGTGTCCCCTGCAATCGTATTTGGTTGAAGGTTGGACTTGATGATCTTGGAGGTCTTTTTCAACATTTATGATTTTATGATTCTGTCATCTATTAAGTCTTGCTCAACTTGTGGGTGTTTCCCATGTAGGAAATTAGCTGTGAGCTGTTCAAGCTGCTGTGAGTCTTGAATAAAATTATCAGGGTCAAGTAGCACTGGTAACAGAACCACCATTTGGAAAGTCCATGACTCTACCCTTTTTCTTATTTCTGAAAGCTGTACTTTCAGTGCATCATTTTTAAATGGTATAACCTGATCTATGGTGTTTGAAACATATTTTGTACAACACATTCATTCCCAGAGGCTCTTTGAGAGAAGCAGGGAGGTAACAATGGACAACTGAAGGTGAAAATAATGAGGAAGGTTTGGAGGACACCTTTTCTCCTCACAGAGTTCATAGATAGTTGTTCCCTGTTTGTTTGGGGTTTTTTTGCCATAGACTCTCGGGAGGAGAGTTTTTGCCCCCTAATTTTTAGGATTTTCACAAGCCTTGATGTCCCACAAAAGGAAAATCTTCATTCTCAAGACTAAGGAAAGCTGACAAAAACCCTACTTCTCCCAACATGTTTCAAGATTTAAAAAAACCCTTGTCTAAGTGTGGAGACTGACCGGGATAAAACTTTCAGAAATCAGAAATAGAACTGATTCAGCACCGTTACCTCTTCCAATACTCCTTTGCCTGAAGGGATTTCTAAAAGCTGAACTCCTCTCCAGCTGGTTTTGTGGTAATCCAAATGTACAAAAATTGACTATTTTTGCTTTGGCTTTTTTTCCCCTTCAGGCATGTATATTCATACATGATTATATGTTATTATATTCTTATAATTTGTAGCAAATATAAAATAATTCACTATTAAATTGCATAATATGTATTCTATACCTGCTACAGAAGGATGTAATAATACTTTTTCTTCACGTATGGAAATAAATTTGCTGTAACTATTGCTTTAGTTGTGTCTACCCTGGATTTTACCTTAAATCAAGTATGTACAGATTTTGAATACTCTCCCACCCACAGGGTGTGATGACTTTTGTCCTGAGGATCTCTTGATTCTCAGCTGTCATACTGAAGACTGAGGTCATACATTTCCCTCTAAAGTGTTTTTGTCCTTCCCTTTCTTTCAAACCCTTTCAAGAGGTTGCTAAATGACAATTCCCAGTGCCAGGACAATGGGCAGTGGCTGGAAGAGCAGCCAGCCCCATGCTGGGTGCTGTAACCATTGTCTCCTCAGTCTTGAACCTCTTGATTTGGGGCCAGGGTACAGCTCTGCCACTGACAGGGCTTGACCACTCAGCTCTCAACTCCTACTGCTTTTCAAGCACATCTCAAAATATTTCATTTTACAATGAAGCTTTTTCATGAAAATAAGGAACAAGAAACACTCTGCAATTTGCTCTGAAGACAGAGTGCTGTCTGGAAACTATCTGCAGCCTTGGTTAGGTGTATACTGAGTACAGCTGAGACTGCAGTGCTCCTGAAGAACTCTGGATGTAAAAATAAACTTTAGAGAGCAAAGGAATTCAGTGTTCAAAGATGCATTTCACAAATAAGATATTAACTTCTAATCAAGAAGAGAGACACCACAATCTTAAACCTATCCAAGTACAGAAAATACCCTATTTGGGGAAAGGAATGTCAGAATTTCATTACATAAATAGTCATTAAACTAAAACAGAGAGCTTGTAATGCAACATAAAATACAGGTTGTAAACACATACTCCACAATGCATTTCATTTCTATTTCATTTTCCAGATTCACGTCCAAAACCTAAATGTAGTTACTGTTGTGTGAACTTAGCAAAGAGAAGCATTAAAATCTTTTGTTGCTCTTTCAAAAGACACATTGAAACACAAAGTAGACAAGTTAAAATCTAGGAAGATCTTGTACATTTGGATATGCTGTCACTTGTGGATGCACACAAAAATGCCCTCTTTCAAAATATGCTACAGCCTGTCCATATGTGTGAAGGAAATAATGTACACTTGCACAGAAATATAATTTCCTAATTAGTAATTTTCAAAATCAAAAATTATTTATTTTCTCTTAATTGTGATTTGGAATATATAAAATTCCAGAAAAGTGTAATTATAAATTATTTTTAAACTAGAAAACATTGCACCTACCAGTATGTGGCTATGGCATAGGACAAATAAGAAATGTATCTCAGTGAAATCACCTTGCTGTTCTGCATCGATGAAGAAAATGGATAAAAATGCATGATGAAAGGCTACAGAATAAATTTCATATTATAATTCATTGGAGTAGACTATATCTCCCCTTTACCAATCTCTCCTTGTTTTTCATGCATAGACATGATAATTTATTTTTCTGTAGAAGTACACTGGGTGCTGTATTTTTGTCTCTGAGAATTTTAGCGTGTCACTAAAAACACGCTCTGAAATGTCTTGTGTCTGATCTTTATTTTAATTGAAACAGGCTGGTAAAGTAATGCTCATACAAGCTGCTAATGTGTGTGTAGTTTATCTTCATTTAATGAAATGTCAGGTTTAGGACAGGAGAATCGTGGAGTTTCCTAAGCTGTGAGGAGTTTCAGAGTAATGAGATTGTGTTTCCAACATTGCCAGAACTGTTTGAACTTTCTGAAGCAGTAAGAAGGGCTGTACATGAGGTGAAACACTTTGCCTCCTTATAATTTGTTCCCCTTTAATTCTAAAAGGCAATTCTGAAAGGTGTGCTGTCACTGATCAGCATGTACAATTCACACCAAGGCCACTGGGGGCTGGTACACAAATCAGCATCAGTGGATGTTCCCAAATACACCTTGCATTCAAAAGCATTGGAAAACGTTGTTTTAATGTATAGTTCTTCATCACAAAAATAATAAAGAAAGAAAAAAACCTGTCCAAGATGATTCTATTTCTTTTTTTCTCCTTAGAAAACGCCAGAAATGTCATGCCAGAACCTTGCATGGGGAAGAGCATGCTGCTGAATGAAAGGTTTAAAATTCAGCTTGCTGTGCTGCTACCTAATTCCTACAAAAGAAGGAGAAAAATTAAAAGACAGACAGGTGATAATTTCTGATTAAATGGAGAGGAAAATTCTCTTTTTGATGTTCTTTTCTATCATAGAATCATAGAATATCCTGAGTTGGAAGGGACCCACAAGGGTCATCAAAGTCCAATCCTGGCCCCACACGGAACAACCCCAAGAATCCCACACTGAGCCTGAGAGCATTGTTCAAATGCTTCATGAGCTTCATGGTCAGGCTGATGCTGTGACCACTGCCAAACCACCCTCTGGGGAAGAGCCCTTTCCTGATACCCAACCTAAAATATCCAATAGGCCAGTTCTCCTGTTGGATTATAGGTAAAATTATTTCAGCCTTATCTGCATGGATTATTCCTGAACAGGGGTACATGGAGATGGTTGAATTATGACATGAACTGAAAATTAGGCAAACATATAAAACAAAGGCATGCTGCATTTCAGCAATATCACTGTATTCAACTACAGCAGTTCCAAGGACTGCCTTACAGACTGATTAAAGAAAATTACATTTCCCCTCCAACCCCCATATATGTTATTTTGCTGAAACTGCTGAAAAGCAGAGCACTCTTGATAACAGGTGAAAGTTAAGTCTCCTGGGAGGCAATGAGACTCTTCTTGTGATCTTCATGGTTGTTTGCATTCCATTTTCTTACCTTCATTACTTGGAGGCATCTATATATTTACCAATTTTGAACAAAAACATGAAAACATGCATGGTAAACTGAAGCTTTCAATATAGCTCCAGAAAAAATTTCCCTTCCTAAGGCAGAATGGAGTTTCAGGACTTTTGACCTCAGTATTGTGAAGTGCTGTAAATGTATCCACTTACAGCATTTTCTCATCTATGAAAGGAAGAAAAAAAAAAAAAGCAAAACTGAATTTGAAATAAACTAGAGGCATGAAATAAAATGCTATAAATACAGTATATCTTTTATATCACAAAGTTGGTATGATTCAAAAGAAGAGCTGTGGGGAAAAGGCTATTGAACTTTCCTTGGAAGGTGACAGAAATAAATCTCCTACTCTAATTTATCAGCCAGTATGGGACTAGAGTCTCTCCAATCAGAAGACATTGAGATCTATATATGAAGTGCAGGAAAAAGAAAGGGAAAAAATAACATCCCAGAAGTTCTAACCTTAACAAACTCAGACTCACAGACTTTAAACTGACAGAACAAAAGATTTAATAGGCACTGTAATAGAAGAACAGTATTCTTTAGACAGAAAAAGTCTCTCATATATGCTGATGGGGTATATTCATCCTTTAAACCAAAGAGATACAGAGCATTTATTCTAATGTCATATTTTGAAAGTGGGAGGAGTTTTAAACAGTGGTATGATGATGTGGATGTTGAGGACTCAACACACTGGGTTTTTATACTCTTCTCACCATTTGGGATTTTCCCTTTTATGCCCCATTGCCACAGCTAGGAAGAGCACTTCAGCTGAAAGGACTTCCAAGATTTGCAAAATCAAACTGTTTTGGAAAAAGCTTGCAGGAATCCAAAGTGTACCCCTGTTGCTGACATTTGGGGCTGGGTGGGCGTGCATGACCCTGTGGTGATGAGGACAGGTGTCCCCACTAGGACACTCTGTCATCTCTGGTGCTGTCACCCCAAAGAGCAGCAGCCTGAGCAGCTGGGGATGCGTCACCCACACTTTTCCCTGCAGGAAGGATCTATCAGTACATGGTGGGCCTTGGCCAATGCTCAGCACCCAAAATGTGGCAAAACAGGATAACTGCTAAGTTTTGAGCTACTGATTAACAGCTTACAATGGCTAAATAATGTTAATGATGCTATCAACCTGTAATTAATGTCATGAGGTTTATGTGATGTCTCTTATTCTCCTAATATTCATGCAAATGAGCTCCATGAAGCATTTGTAGTCAACTTGTTAATTTCTTAATCAAAACATTGAAAACAGGCTGTCAAATTTTTAACTTTAATTCTACTTGGTTAGTTTCATGCATTAAACATCTTGCAGGGATGTTTGTTTTGCCTTGAGCACTGTGCAGTGCCACAAGTTGAATCTCCCCTGAGCTCCTTGTGCATTTTTTAAAGATCTCAGTGTTTTGGGTAATTGGACTGGGAACTGTTTCCTGTGCACTGGTTGCAGATTAAGGAAATTAAGGGCGCAACAGTTAGAAAGGTGCATTTCTGATTTAATTTGCTCTCTGGAATGACAGAGCTATTCAATCAATTTCAGAGCATTGCTATTATTCTGGAAGACTGCCAGCCAGGGAACTATAACTAAATTTTTAGCTGGATTTGAAACAAACAAAATAGAACAGGAAGCAATTGGCACTGTTGTAATATAAAAGAACTGAAGGTTTGCAGAACAACCTGACTTTAACAGGTGTTGACTTTTAATTAAAAGAGGAAGTAATTATTTTAAAAATCTGTTCTTTGCAAGGCATCTGAAGATGTGGAAGAGAATGGAAGATGACATGCCTTTTTCTTTCTTTTTCAGATAACAGGAATATGAATAATGCCATATAATAAAGAAAACAAAAGAATTTTTACAAGTGGAGGGTAGATAAATAGGTATAAGGAAGTATAAGTTAAAAATTATTGTTCTTGCACACTTGGCAGATTAAATAGTGGAATAGATTTTTGATAATGAGGATAAAGCTACTTTCTTCATCCATGAACATCTGTAAATGTAGTCTGTGCATCTTCTGGAAAGGAGTTTGAATATGTATTAGACATTTGGTTGCTGTAATTTGATTATTTTCCCTTTTCCTTTATACTGAAGAGTAATAACAATGAAACTGGAGAACTGTATTAGTGGATCACTGATTGTCTCAGAAGCAGGAATGCTGTAGCATGCCTTGCCAATGCTGTCCTGCCTTGAACTAGGATGAGGTTTGAACAACATGCAACCAACAGAATTTTTTATCTAATGATTATAAAATCAGCTGTTGTCTGAAGTAAAAAACTGTCAGGTTGTGCCAAAATTCTCATTAAAATAATAAAAATATTATTTTCCTATAAACTCATAAATTCTGAGGATACTCAAAAACTTACAGAAGGCATTTTAAGTTTTGATAGATGCATTATGACTTGGCTCAATGTGAAATATAAAGGAAGATACATTTGGTACTCTGAAACAGTTAAATTGTATTAAGTAAGAAATGTATATAAGTATCTGGAGGTGTTAAGAGGTTGGAGCCAGGTTTTTTCCAGTCTGCTGAGCAATAGGACAAACTGACAAACTGGTACATAAGAAGGAAAACTGAAGTATTCATGGATTTTGAGATCTCCAAGATTTAAGGCTATAAAGAATCTGTTTGTCAAGAAATGAGAAAAAAAAAGGATGAGGAGAGAACACTCAGCCAGTCACTCCAATAAAGATACCAGGAATAAACTTTATGTTTATGAACAGGAAAAGAACAATTAGCCAGCTATATCTTAGCCATCGAGTAATGTAGGGCTTAAGCAAGATTTGCCAGAAGTCAAGCTGAGAGCTGAGACCTTGCAAAGAAATAAAAGAAACAGTTAAAAAAACAAAATAGATGATAAAAAGTGGGGTTCCAAAGTACAGAACCAGCAAGGATAATCTATGCAAGTCTCCAAAGTCACAGAATCCCAAAATCACTGGGTTGGAAGAGTCCTTCAAGATCATCAAGTCCAACTTGTGCCCTAACACCTCAACTAAGGCATGGCACCAAGTGCCACACACAATCTTTATTTAAACACATCCAGGGATGGTGACTCCACCACCTCCCCTGGCAGCCATTCCAGTACTTTATCACCCTTTCTGTAAAAAACTTCTTCCTAATATCCAACCTATATTTCCCTTGGCACAGCTTGAGACTGTGTCCTCTGGTTCTGTCAGTGCTGCCTGGAGAAAGAGCCCAACCCCACCTGAGCACAGGCACCATTCAGGGAGTTGTAGAGAGGGGTAAGGTCAGTTAATATTCTCAGTTTTCATTATGAAAGCTTCAAAGATATAAAGGTGAGATGCAAAAATGAAAACAGAGGTGCTTGAAATGACCATGTTAGAACTGAAAGGAAAACTCTAGGAACTCTACAGAAACCTGAGAGGTGCAGCAAAACAAACGTTAATTCTGGTAACAAAAATGTCAACTAACTCAAATTTGGGATTGGTGAATATAAGAGGAGAAAGCATTTAAAGCAATAAAAAAAGGATGAAGAGATTGAAAAATCTGGGAACATGATGTCCAAAGTATGCATATTTTTGGAATAAATTTTGAAGGAAGTATTGCAAATGGAGATGTAAAGGGGAAATGAGGGTGGAATGTAACACAGTTCACCTAAATGTAACATAGTTTACCTAGAGGTAATTTGATTCCACCTCTGAAATTCTTCCATCTCTGTATTTCTACATATTTGATCTAGTGAAAATTGGTCAAATATTGGTCCATTTGAGGAAGATGCAAGCAATTGACTAAAAGCAGACAAAGAAGTGTTAAAGCAAAGGCCTATAACATGTAACTGCTGGGACTGAAGGGGAGATATTAGACTTGTTTAATATCTCCCCTTCAGATTAAAAAATCTAGATTTTGTTTAATACTTTTGTATTTAGTCTATCAAAAGAAAAAAATATAGAACAGAAAAACATATTTATAAGATGTACTTAAAAAGTAATATTTAAGAAGATGTATTTGAAAAGTAATAATTTTAATATTCAAAAGATACATAAAATGTTTTTAAGAGCAATTACTGAAATGAAAAGGCCTCTAATTCTCAGAATTTTGGATATTTCGGATGTAGAAAGAACAACTTTCCAGCAGCCAACACTGAAGATTTTAAAAAAGCCAAAGCAGTCCCTAATTATCTATAATAATGTCCTCTGTAAGATTATGAAAGTCACTGTATTGTGCATTATTTGTTGAGGCAGGGGGTTGGTTTTGCTCACTTCAGAGGTCCTGTACATGCCAAAGAACCTCAGTGCAATGACCTAACAACTTTAAAGCTCGGAAAGGAAAAATGTCTTATGGATTTATACCAGCTCTAACTCTGCCTTTCCAGCATGGGACTGCTGAGTCTAAATGCACTTTTCTTGTATGTGCCATAGGACAACACAGCTTTCATCTATACCTGAGCTGCCTTTCACCTCAGAGTGCTGGGACTACCAGTTTGTGACCCAACACAAGCTCTCCTATAGCTCACAAACTTCAGTTAGAGAAACAAAAGTTGGGGTTTTCTTTACATTTTCCAGCAGATACAGTTTTTTTGAATATGAATTATTAATAACATTGACAAGTAAGTACAACATTTGATTGGACAACAGCAGGTGTAAATCAGAAAAAAACAAGGTCTGAAACGCAAATCAAAGCCACAAGACTGATGTGAAAAAAACCCCTAGAAATAAGTATAAAAATCTGCCAGAGAACAATCAAGCTTTTCAGTTAAAATTCCCTAAGCACAAGCCAAGATCAGAAGTGATTAAAGTCATATGTTCTTGAAGTGATATTTTCCAAACTATTAGTATCTTAAATTTCATCTCCCAGGTAGGGTGAAAAATGAGCCAAGTCTTTTAAACCATACTCCTTTAATGTGTTTAGATATGGCACAAAAGAAATTAATTTCTTTCTTCATATGATTGGCAGCACCAATAAAAGATGTACTCTGACTTTTAAGAGAAATGTTTCTTACAGTTGTAAAATTGCCTTTCTCAGTGTCTGCATGCAGTTTTTTAAAGAGGCCTCTAATCGTAACAACAGTTCCATCAAGTAGGAAATGTTACCTGATTAAACAAGCTGTTTTCAGGCCTTGAAACTGATTGTTGAAAATGCTTTGCCCCAGCTCTACAGCATACTTGTACAGGTATAATTTTTTAATTTGTTTCCCCCAGCGTTTCTCAGTAAGCAAAGCAGGCTTTGATCCTGAAGCCAAGTGATGTTTTCCAGTGTTGAGTCACTGATGTCAAATAAAGCAAATACTGGCACTTCTGTCTTTCCCTCTTTGAGGGCACATAAAGTGATCTCTTCATTGTCTTTGGCCAACAGTTTCATTTAGATTTTCAAAACTGAATGGCTTTGAGATCCTACGTGTCAGTAAGATCAGGAATGTTATTTACAGGAAGGTAAAGATAGAAAAAGAGAAATGTAAAAAAGAGAAATTTTACATTAAGACACGAGATGTGGTGGTGCATCCCTCCACAACAATCCCTCCACAATCCCTGGGCCTGTCCAGGATCTCAGAAGTTCCTGATGAGCCTTAATCAGACCAGTGGAGGGTTGAAGCATCTCTGGCTGTACCAGGTGCTCTTCCATGGCACAGGTAGGAACAACACTGAGTGTAACAGGAACATCAACTGCACACCCATGGTGGGGAACAGAGGGTAACCAGTCATCCCTAATGGCCTGTTGTTATCATGAATCCATAATCAGTCATTGTTATAATTGTAGTAAATCCTATTCAATCACGTTATGGTTATTAAATTAGTAAATGATTAAATGCTGCTAAATCCTTTTGTACCCTTGTCTTTTGTGTTTGCAACCTTATGCTTTTTTCCTTACCAGGTAAATAATTTTAAATTGACTCTCATATGATTTTCCTTTGTATGCTTCATCCGTGCATTAAGTAATAAAGTGAACTTCACCACTAAACTCTGTTAAAGTTGCATTTTCACAAATTCATATGAAAACTTGCTTTTTGCCGATATCTTTGGTGGTGATTCATTAAGTGGCTGAAACCACTCATTAATGACACAAGGCCGTAAGAACACACTTAAAGTAGTTCAAATGTGCAATGAGCCTTAAAATCTGAATTGCCCCACACTATGATGTTTTCTCCATATGAATGGAGAAGAAAGGGACCTGCTTATTATTTTTCTCTTTGTGGTGTAGTTTTTAGTGTGTTGTACAGATATTTTCAAAATTGCTAGATGTTATTTTGTCTCTCCTTGTGCTATGAGTATGTATTCTTGTGAAATACGAGTGGGAGATATTAAGGAAATGTCACTTGAGGGAAAAATATGGAGAAAAAGCATTGCTGACAAGTATTAAAAAATTGTGTAGGAGCTCAAGACCACCTCTGCATGAAATTTGACATACCTTACATCTGCTAGACACCACAATGGTTAAGAATAGAAAGCAACAGTTATCAAAGGACTAAAAGTTTTCTTTAAGGCCACAATTTGAAAAACAGAGGAGACACAGTGTTATTTTCTTCCTTCTTTCAGAGCTTTGAGAAGATGTTCAATGATGCTATTCAGGTCATGAAAGCAAGGTGCTGCAGGGAAACAGGCAGGAGCAAGTCCTCCTCCAGCCTGTGCTTCTTCTAGTCTGTGAAGTTCTAAGCACCCTTTTCCTTTCATAATGAAAAGATTTTTTTTCTTGGAATCTGATGCAATACATAGCAGAGGAAAAACTAGGAAAGATGGGAGAAAGGAAAAACCACCAACAGCAAAACTGAAATGAAGACAATTCACATTTAGTGTAGCATGTGTGTGGTAAGAAAGTATTTTTGTGTTTGCAGGTGTGAATCTGAAGACTGATGTAAATGCCCTTTCATGCACTTCTAATCTGGAATATATTGATCACTTCAGGAACCAAAAGGCCTAATTGTGAATCACCCTTTTAAACAGAGATTCTCAGTAGCTCAATGTGGCAGCCCATGCGTAGTACAAGAGGATCTCATGCATGTTCTCCTGCCTAAGCAAGAAAAATCTTATTAAAACGTCTTCATCTTCTTGCATTTTTTTCTTATCTTTAAAGACAAATAAGAATAAAATTCCAAATGTCCCATTTTCAGTGTTGCAATTGAACCAATAAAGCAGCAAAAGTTCCACTGTCAGGATCTCTGAAAGTCAGGGCTGCTTCAGAAATGGAAATGAAGGATATTTTCTTGGATTTCAGGTTTCTTTTGACAAATTCCTCATTGCTTGTGCCTGCTTTGAAAGGTCTCCTAATGAATGTGGAAAACAGAGGGCAGAGTTATGCCACAGGCTGTTCCCATGCAAACAGCAACTGTGGGATTCCTCTCTAACTGAGCACAAGCTAACTCATGATCAGTCTCCTCAAAATTCCTATCAGGAGTATGCACAAGAAATGTGCTTAAGGAAACAAAATTAGAAATGAGGCCTATACCATTATCATTTTTATGCCTTTAAAAAGATATTACAAACACTACTATACAGAGTAATTTGGATGCATTTTTTATTATGCCTGCCATTCTCCAAGTCTGTAAAATCTCTTTTTCATGAGTAACTATAGACATGGATTTCACAGAAACAAATTTAAAAGAAAAAGATAGAAACCCCTGCTGTTTCAGATCACAAAAGTATATTTTGAAGATACTTGGAAGTAATGGAGATAAGAGAACATTCTTGGAAAGCCTAATACTTAGCCATCACTCTTAACAAAAAAACAAATACTACCTGATCTAGTAAATTTGCAGTGCAGCAGTTATGGAAATGGGGCAGGCTTATTTTCATTCAATATTTTAAAATGTTTTCTTAGTCATATTTATTCAAAATCTTCATGCTTCTCTGCCTCTAGCTGTGAAAAGCAGGGGACAGAGAGAAGTGTTAAAGAAAAAAAGCCATTTGTCTCCGACTTGTCACAAAGACAAAATTTTGACCATTTGTTCTTTACTTCAAATATTTAAGCCTAAAATTCTTTCCTGTCAATTCTATATTCTATTCAAACTTTTATCATACAGGGACTCTTAAACTTTGCTGAAAGGCTTGATTGGCAATGGACCAGGTCCCCAGGTCTGGAGCCAAGTTAAATAAAATAAAGCAGATTGCTCTAATACAGGAAGACTGTGTGACTCAGATTTATAATACATCAAGCTGCCTACTGAAATTCTTCTAGGAGATGCATAAACACATGCTTTAATTTCTGTCTGGAGCTTAATCACGTTATTCCCTTTGCCTTAGTGGAATTAAATCACCTGCTCATTGCCTGTGGTCAAGCACTTTCCTGCCTTTTGCTGCTTGCTTCTACCAATGCCAAAGGGCTACACGCACAATTGCACCCACAATCACCAGGTGTGAAATAAACACGGGCAGGAGACCTTTCTCCTTTTAAATGTCTTTATTAATAGTGATCAGCTCAGGTGAGGAGAGCCAGTGGGTTCGCACTCGCGACGGGTCCACGCTCCCACCGCTGCTGCTCCCAGGAGTGACTCAGAGGAGGAGGAAGAGAGCAGCTTTGTCCACTGGTCTGTGGGCAGAGCTGGGGGAATTGTCTTCACAAGAGCACCAGGAAAGTCCCTTGTTTTCCACTTTAATATTTGAGGTCCTCTGTCTAGCTGAAATTCTAGGTTAGGGTGAGGGGTAAAAAGGCTCTTAGCAGATACTAGATTCTGTTCCTCATGTCTAACATCACCTTGATTTGTCCATTTTGTGTTGGCTCACTGTTTTTAGGGGTTTTTAGCTAGGTTTGGTGAGGGGTTTCTCCCATTGCATGCTGGATCTGATGTCATTTGCATGCCAACTCGATGTCCTCTCCTCTTCACCGTCCCAGGTGCCTCCCTCCAGGAAGCAGCCGGGCGATGCCCGGCTAAAGGGGAATTCTTGACCATCAATGAGAGGTAGTCAATGAAAATGACAGGTGATTACAATACCAAACAGTTAGAGCTCCACCCTGGCAGCAACCAGACCAACCTGTGAACTCTGCAACCTTTTAAAAAACTTGGGCAGCTTTTCTACTCATAACAAGGTGCACAAGCACCCCAATGAACAGCAGCACCTGAGACCTGCAGAGCACCAGCTGAAGATAAATTCACCTGTGGCAGGAGTGGAGACTGTCCTTTGCACCCCTGTGCTCTGAAATCAGGGAGCCTTTATTAGTGTGCACCACAACTCCTTCTCTGCCCTATATTTTTCTTAAATAAAACCTAGGTATGGAGAGAGATACCAAAATCATCCCAAAATGGAGCCACACAGAAACAAGGTGCACAGATGCCAGTAAGATTTGCTTTTGCATTCTTCTTAGGTGTTCAGGTTTTTCCCTCTTTAGTTTTCTAACCTCTACTTCATTTTCATTTTCCACCAATATTATCCTGTATCCACATGGCTGCAACATTTCTGCACACTGCACACACATTTAGAATCAATAGACAAAAATCCCAGAAATGCTTCAAAACAGAAAACTTTTGAAAATTATACGTTGAATTCAATTAACTGAAAAAAAGAGTCCTTGAATAGCTATTCCAAAGGGATATATTTTTGAAGACCAACACAAAGATTACGAAAATTGATTCTCCAAAGGTCACTTTCATCTTATTTTCCCAGTAGTTGCAGAAAACAGAACACTTTACATCTCTAAAATAATTACAGAGAAAAATAAAAGTATTCCTAAGTTCTTGCACATACTGAGACTAAAATTGTCTTTAGAGACACACATAATTGCAATTCATGGAAAACCACTTAAATGAGCACTAGGTAATTCTTTGAAAGAGCTCTCAACCTTCCTGTGCTACTTCAAAACTTGGTTTGGGTGTTTTAGAGACCTGAACTCACTCTATTGGTTTTCTGGCTAACTTATAACCAAATTTTGAAAGCTACTTCTTCAATTTCCAGATGCCGAACTCCTTGTAATAATTTTTTGTTTCTTTGCCTTTTGGTTTGCTTGTATCAAAGACCAGCTTTTAAAGCAGTTATTTATTTGTGTGTATAGCACAGATTTCCAGAATGCTCCATGTACTTTCACTAAATTTATGATCTATAATCTCAAACTGAATCCCTGTCCGTCATCCTTGCTCATGCAGGGACGCATTTGTAGGTGATAAATGCAGAGAGAGTTGAGGGATAAAAAGAGTTTTGGCTCTTCAGGAAGAGCTTCCAAGACAAACTGGAGTGGCTCCCCACAGGAGTGTCCCCTGCCAGCCCTGGCATTCTGCAGGGAGCTCTGTCCCTGCCTGAGCTCCTCTGCTTCCTACAGAGTCTTCATGTTCCCACCAGGAGGGTTAAAGAAAGCTTTCTAGAGATTCAGGGCAAGGTCTGGGATTGAGTGTTGTGGCCTTCCCCAAATTTCTGACAGTGAAAACTGAGTGCTTCCAATAATCACTCTCACACCAGCTCCATCCAGTCCACTGGATAAAGAAACAAGTTGGTGAGGCAAAAGTCTGTGACACTGAGTCCCCAGTCTGCCAGAATCCTTACGTGACCTTGGGTAAGTCACTTAAATATTTATCGAAAATTTTATCTTCCTCTTTGTGCAATGGAGTAAGTAGTTCCTTGCTTCCTTACATGAGTAAATATTAAGAATTTCAGGGCACTCAGTGATAATGGAAGCCATTAAGTACCTAAATCAGCAACTCTGCATTGATCTATGATCCATCTATCAAAAAGAATACCTTACAAACATAATCAGCAAAATATCTTTTGCCCTATTTTGGGAATACTTTTGCAATTATGAGGCTGAAACTAATAAAATTTACTTATGTTTCTAAGGGAGATTTGTACTTTACTCTTTTCAGATATAGACTAGCCTATTCCCAGAAATGTAACTGGCTTTATTCCTTTCAAAATAAAGTGATATTAATACTAGTATAATTGTCTATATTATCCACAGAGCAATCCAACCCATGTCACGACTCACATGGAACTTATTCAGAGCATTCACATATCTTCACATGGCTTCCTACTGTCCCTTTTTATTCACTCTATTATCTAAATTATGCAGGTTTTTTAAGTGCTGTGATGTGATTTTTTTCCTGCCTTGAAAAATTGGTTGTTCCTTTCTGATGATTTGCTTGCTGAGCTGAAGTGGCCAGAGCTGGACACAATCGATGAATATATTATTATTTTTTCCCTTCTGCAGGAACAAAAGCATCTTACTATGTAACTTGTTTTCTGATGGCTTCAGACCTACATAAGCACAAAGCCTAAATTCAGCTTTTGAAGTTGTTACACAAGCAAAAAGTCATATTAAAGTCACATTAAAAATTGCACTCCTGATAAGCCTTTTTAAACATATCCTAATTTAAGGAAAAACAAATTGTTCCTTGTTACACTCGTTCTTAGAAAGTGCTTCTCAAACACATGAAAGAATGAAATGTAAATAAATTGTGTCTGAATACTTAATATGTCATTAACATATTTCACTGTGTTTTAACATCCCCCCAACTATTCACAGGGCCTTCGAGATAGTTCCCTCCTATGTCTTTGTCACCACAAAATAATTCTTGCACACGGTGCACATTAAGCTTCTGAAAGCCCAAAGGACAAAGGAACAAAACAGTTTCTGTTTCTCCTTATTCTGATTTTCTCCAAGGGCAATGGCATAAACTAGCACAGCTACACAAGCGTCCACAATCACCAAAGCAATACAAATTGCTCAATTGCCCTTCCCAGACCAGCTCACCAGAGCTGTGCCCCAGCAGGTGCTCTGTGACAGGATTTATAACAGGGTAGCTGCAGCAAGGCTGGTGAGACAAGTTTAGTTAATTAACTAAGTATAGCACCAATTCCAGAGAGCACTGCCTCAAATTTCCCTGTCAGGGAATTCTTCAGATCTTGGAGTATCAGCTTTCTCTACTTGCTACTAGGTTTTCTTTTCTTAGTACATCAGAGCTTTGCACACCATCTGCAGCCCCACTGGAAAGCAATTTTTCTGCCCTGGTTTGCAGTGCAGATCAGCACTACACAGGTCATCCTTTGTCAGCTTAGTCTTGTGCTGCTTCCACACATTCATCCTCTAATTATGGCCATTCCCACAGTCTTCTCTCTATCTGATTGTGAATTTTAGCAGTGTTGAGTTTAAGTCTTGCTTATGATTTTAGAGACACCAGAATTTATAGAGCTATTTTTTTTTCCCTTTTTGGCTTTCAACCTAAAATTTAGGTTTTCCCAGGACTTTTCAGGAATTAATTTATTAGCAGTTGAGACAATATTTCATGTTTCTGTCAGGAGATAAACTTCTGCCTCATGGTTAGGGCCACGTTCACCTCTGCAAGAAGACATTCCATATTCTGAAAGCAAATATTCAACCCTTTCATTGCCAGGACAGTTGCCCTCTTGCCAGACAGAGTGAAGCTCAGTTAGGAAAAGGGCATTTCCACCTAAATTATTTACATCTCTCATAAAAGAATTTTATTGAATAGAATTTTAGAGGAGTTTAAAGATTGCTTTCAGAAACCACTTAAGTTAGGAAATCATTAAGTGTTTAAAGAGTCTGGCTTTGCTGCAGTGCACTTGGAGGCAGAGGGGCAGACTGAATGACTTTTATTGGTTTTCAACCAAGCCTTTGCTATATTATCATGGCATCTGCTACATTATGACATGAAATTAATTTGCTTAAAATACAGAAGTCAACCAAGGTATCCATAATTTTGAATTTTTAAAAGCAAGCCTAGTCATTAGAGTTAGAATGTTAGAGTGTGTATGTAAAGTCAGTGCTCTTCATTGACAGCAGCTACCAGAAAGAAGCAAGTTCTGAAATCATCTAAGAACTTTTCTAGATTCGTGTTCAAACCCTACAGAGTTTTTCCAGAAGAAGAAAAACTCACATGATTTGGAATATTGTCACAAGAGCTCTTGGGAAACCAAGATGGTTAGACTTTTTTATGCGTTTTTGTAGTGAAACAGGTTAGGAACATTTACATAAACTGCCGGGTTAGCATTACAGTAAAGATCATAATTTCCTAAACTGTTAGAATGTTTCTGGGGCAATGATGTGACCTGGCTTATTTTCTTAGAGAAAAATATGACTCCCTTCAACATCAGTCAGAAGTTTCCCAGAGTCAGTAAATATACTTGTATGTGTGCATACAAAGATATTCTGTAAAATCCATATTTCAAATACCTTGATGCAATAAAAAGGTGGAAGAAATTGTCTAAGAAGTTCTGCAAGATCAACCCTTTATTGTCTGTTTCTAAAACTAAAATATTTCCAGCACTATCATGGCATGGGAATGGAGTACACTTTAGTATGAATCAGTGTAATTTTTCATTGTCACATGCAATGGGCCATATTATTTACATTCACTCAACTAACAAGACCAGTCTTCAACAATATCATTTTCCAGTTCAGTAATTTTCTTTTTTAACAACTCTTAACATTAATAAAGCTGTACCAACAAAAGCATTATTAGATGCATTGGACATAAAATAAACTACATTTTAACAACCTCAGCAGACTTTGCCAAGTCCTGAAGTCAGCCAGGACCATGTGCTGCACAGACTTAGTGCAGAAAATAGCATTAGAGGGAGCAAGAAATATTTTGTCATTAATGCTGAGATTATTTACTCGAGGTGCTTTTGTGGAGCTGTACTTCAGCTCTCCACGTGTCCCTAAGCTCCTTGGGTGAGACACAGGCTCAGTCACACTTTCCCTGCTCTCTGAAGAGCTCCTCAGTGGGTCTACAGCTGCTTCTTACTGTCATGATGCAATTAATTTATGGCATAGGGGGGTCAATAAACGTACACAGTATGGATAACTGCAACAATTGCCATCCCAAAAGTCTTAAGCAATGTTCTTTTTCCTAGGCTGTGAAAGCAAGGCAAGCTTCCCTGTAACACACCCCAGGGAGGCTGCCTCCTTTGCCAAAAGGAAATCCCAGTGTATTTTCAAGTGGCTGTGTTACCTCCCTGGGGTTCCAGCAGGCACACAAAGAGCAATTTCCCAAATACTGTGATAAAAACCACAAGCAAACAGAGAGTCAGGCAAATAGAAGGTTGTGAGCTTCCAGGCTGAGGTCCAGTGAGCCCCAGATACCTTTTCCTATGGGCATGTCCACGGGGCGAAGCACACTCCTCTGCTGTTCCCTGCATCCCAGGGACAGTGTCAGCCCTGATGAAGATTCCCACTGCTGTGAGTTCTTTCCCTCACACAGTGCTCACAGTTTGGTTTTTGTTCTGTCCCATGAGATGTTCAGTGTCAAACAGAAATTTGATTTATGCTGTGAGTGAGCTCCCGCTGTGCCTTGACACTGAACAGCCCCTGCCTCTTGTGAGACACTTTTTCCCCACACAAAGAAGATAAGAGGTAACTATTTAAGTCCTTTGTGCCACTGATTTCTCATCCTTTGAAATGAAATAATAGCAAAACAAACAAATAAACAAATATGGTAGAAGGGACTTCTCCTTGCAAGAACCTGGGAATTACAGGTTAATACAGATAAATGGGATAAATGAGTTGAGGCTTTTTGGATTAGATTTCTGAACAAAATAGGGCAGGCTGTGGAATTTACAGGGATTATATGCCTATCTATGTTGGCTAATATGTGCACATATTTTTATAATTAAAGATGGTAAAATAATTTTCAAAGAGAAATTTACAGCAGTTCTGACCCACAGGATCAAAAAAGGACAAAAGAAGAAAAGGAATGCATTTTCCCTGAATTATGTTTAGCTCGAATCTATCTGTATTTCTAAGAAAAAAGGAATAATTTCAGTTTCCTGGCAATAGAATTCAGTCTTTTTATAAGAAGCTGAAAGTGCAAATTACAGTAGATGAAAACTCTTTACAAAATAATAACTTTTCTTTTTCTTTTTGAAGCCTAAGACATGAGTAACAGATGTCAGCATCTTACACTGAAAGAACAGAAACTAGGAAAAAAATATAGAAATCTACCTTTTAAGAAAGAAATTCTTGAATACAAACCATTTGCTAACAACTGATTCCCCCTGCTCAATTTCAGCCTTACTTCTATTGAAGAGTAAGTGAGGAAAAGAACAAAACCAGAGAAGCTGTGTTTAAGAATCTTGGGAGTTCAATTAATTTTCATGGCATGGCTGACAGGCCCCCAGTAAGAGAGGAAAGCAGTAAACTCCTCTGTGCAGGTGAACTGAAACTCTAATTCTCTGGCCATGTGAGTTAGCAGTGCTAGATAATATCCAGTGAAATGACTTTGTCTCTGTCTACCTGATTTAGCTGGGTGATATTTTGGCTGGCTTTGTACTTCCATGACATGTTTGTATTTCAGTAAAGCTTTATGAATGGAGGCTCAGCCAAGATTCTCCAGTCTCTTTTATGCATTCTTCTGCTCATCAGCATTTTCTCTGCTGAACAATAAAACAGCAGAACAACAAAGTCACAATTTTCTGGTTTATTGCCATGTCATTAGATTTGTCACACTAAAGGCCGACTTTAAAGGGTGGGCATTTTAATTCTTTTGAAGCACATTTAAAGTAATTGATCAAAGTGTTACATGAATTTCAGGTGCCTTTAAAACACGACAGAGGATGTTTTCTTCCTCAGTCCCAGAGACTTTATTTATTCTCCTGCATCACTTCAGCAGCCCCTCAGCACATATATGCACAGAATAAAGCAGACAACCCATAAAGCAGCTGTTAATCACCTTCAATAGCCCAGCTGCCAGAGAGTTTGTTAATTCAGGGCACACTATTCCAAATGCAGTTGTGGCTTCAGGACCTGGCCAGCACCATGACACTGCCATATTTCTAAATTACTTTCCCTTTTGCTTTATAGAAGTCCATTCCTGATATAACTCCTCAGAGCCTGAGAAACTCCTGCCAAGGGCTAAAGGTTGGTTTTAAATAAACTGACAACACACCTACTACCTTGGTCCAGATGCAGTTTATTTTACTTCTTACTACACAGAAATCAGGTTATGTCCTGTGAGGAGTTTGTCAGTGCAAATGGAAGCTGCAGTAAGGTCAGACCTGGTATTTCTGAAAACTGCTGGGACATAAAACAGCCCTGACCAGGCAAGCCAGAGATGTGTGACATTAAAGACTGCTGGGACTGGATGCACTCTTTCTTATAACTTGAAAATTCCTTTCTTTCAAATGTTCAGTACTGCCACATTCTGCTTGGTGACAGAAGCAGAAAAATCTATGCACGAAGAGAGAAATCACTGTGTTGAACCTCATTTATTGTAAATAAAAGAATTTGATCTTTCTGTCTGGCTCAGGAGAGGGAGAAAAGTAATGTTCATGTCCTACACTTTGAGCTTGATCTTTCTCTTCTACCTGAGCAATAAACTTTTAGCTAAGCTCTGCACAGGGAATCAGTCAGGACAATGCTTTAGCATGTCTCTATATCTATTTTACAGTAATGGAGCTTTGAAAGTCAGCAGTGTGATATGTTTTGACCTGCTTGCAAAATGAATTTTTAATAGACATACTCTGCATTTGCTTATAGTATTTTCTGTGGAATGCAAGCAGTTTTGACTATGTGGTTCAGACAGTTTATTGGAGTCAGGAAATTGCCTCTGTTCTAAGATACTGTAATGCTTCTTTTCTGTGTTTGTGCACATATAATCATAATTATACATATTTTTCTCAATTAATGCTCAGCAAAGGAAAGTTGTGGTAGAGAACAGGAATTCCTTTACCTATAAAAATACATGGCTTTTACTATAGTGTTTTGGAAATGAGGTTGTGTGTGAATTGACTGAGGAGTAATTTTTACTGTACATCCACAGAAATCATTCCTTCTCGGTTGCAAAATAGATTTTTCAACACTGTGCTTTGACACCTTGCTCAGAATTTCTATTCAGTACAGTGACAGCTCAAATACTATGTTCATTGGGAGGTGGAGATGCACCATTCTGAGACTGACACATAGAAAGAAGTAGCAGTGATTATGTATGCTTATATGATTTTTTTCTAACTCACTCCACTACCTATTGTATTCTTTAATGATCAACAAGCTATTGAGTATTTTCTTTTTTTTTTCTTGGCACCTACATTTAGCAATCCTAAATCCCTAGAATTTAACAATTGCAAAGAAAACTCCTCCTGATCTTGATGGTTATGAGTCTCTCAGGACTTCCTTTTCTTACATGGGTTTGTTTCAAACAAATACAGTGTTTTTTTCTGGTGAAGGATGTGGAAGTATTCATTGCCCTGAGAAGCAGAGAGGTTTTCCTTTCAAGCAGCCATCTACATGTGGAAGCAAAGAGCTCTGTGGGCTTTGCAGGAGAGCTGCCTCTTAGGGAAAACACAGTGGCATTCACCTGACCTTTCCCTTCATAAAAATTCATCTCTTCTTGAAACCAGAGTCAGACTTGATGCAGCAATTCTGTGTAAATTTGGGACCCACTGCTGAAGAAAAGGAAAAAATACTAAGACAGGGAAATGTGCATAGTCCGCTCCATCTCCTCTACCTGCAACAGGTCAGCCCAGTAGGTGAGATACTTGCATTAACTTTGCAGAGCAAATATAGACAAGTCATTAGGCAGTAAAGGAATTTAAGACTTAACAGAAGCTCTGCTCTGTAACCTCCTGTCTCCTTTTCCACTGCAAGACAATCACATTATGTATTGTTTTTGTAAAAGAACTGTGAGTCACTCTAAATAAAGTTTATTCACTATTAGCACAGAGAAAGTAAAAGGTTCTTTACCCTCAGATGACAGAACACATTCCAGCCTGAGTTCATTGCCAGTTATGGGCCCATTGCTCTTTGTACAGCTCTTCCCTCCAGCTGAACTGCATCTCCTTCTTCTGGTGATTCTCAACACTCCCCTTTGAATTGCTCTGACTTGCAAAATGAACTCAAATTTTTTTGCTCTAATCCCATGAGACAAGAATTCAGTTATTGTGGTCACAGTTGTAGTCTTTCTCTGAACCTGTTCCTGCTGAGATTTAGATACAATTTAAAAAATCAAAGAGAATTTTCAGAAGGTTATAGACCAGGACTTAGCATACTTCCCTCTGCATCCCTACCTGAAATAAAAACATTTCCCTTTTGGTTGCATTAGTCATTTTTATTGTACATGAAATCCTCATGTCCATCCCAGGATGAACTATTTTTAGTTCCAAAAGATGAGTTCTGGGAAAAAAAAATTTGCTCCCAAGACGAAATTTGGCTACTTTTATCCACATACTTATCCTTGAATTTTGTGCTTCTGATTCTGAAGCACTTCCATGAGATGATCAGGGATGGGATGAGGGCTGCTCACAGGAGCCCACAGAGCTTCACTGGTAGGAGGGAAGGCAAGGTGGTTCTATTTGATGGTGGCAGATGCTCTGTCTTCAGAGACATGGACAGAGTCTGGGGGTTACATACACTACTGCCTTTGTAAAAGAAAAACTGTTCAGACTAATGGCAAAGAATATCCTCAAGGTTTTGCTCCCTTATGAAGTGTAGGGGTGGGCCCCCTGTTGACAGAGCGACCAAATTATCCTTTGTCTCCTTAAAAAGGAAAAAAGCCCAGAAGTTTCTCTCTTCAATTGGGTAAAAAGACACCTTATAGGACCCTGGGGACTTCACCTCAAACTTAAGGAGAGCAAACTGGACAGAAGCCAAAAAGTCCTGCCTAAGCAATTTACTAGAAAAAGAGAACAAAGGAACTAATCATTTTTGTGGGGTATTTCACCAGGAGCAAGAGCCTCTTGCCCTGGCTTGGGTTTTCTCTGTAAAGATCTTTGTTATTTTGCCTTTTATTAAAACTTTTTCTGTTTCCAGCACTACCACAGAAGCCATCCTACTGATTTTATGCCATCTGAGGTAGCTGAGCTATCTCAGGTGTGATATATTTCTCCAGGAGATCATAAGACCTGGCTAGAGGACACCATTATATCAGTGAAGCTCCTGTAAGCCTGCTTTTTCATGAGAACACTGGTGCCCTTCCCACACACCTGCCAACCACCCCAGTGCATGGCAAAAGTTACAATGGCAGAAGTAAATAAACATAGACCCTTATTTCCAGCTTGATACTTGACTTTTCATTAGTCTAACTGCACTGGAAGGTGAATTTAAATTGTCTGAGGCCTAGAACAGAATGGGAAGATGTGTTTTATCTTGTTGCAGACATGCTATCAAGAAAGACGCCACTGGCTAGACATGCTGCTTGAATTTAAGAGAAAATAGCCATCTGCCTTTTAGCATAATTCAGTACCAAACAGAATAATTGGTTCTTTGGAACAGAAATTAGTTCTTCATTCACAGTTCCTGGAAGGAAGCTCAAATTGGAAAAGCTGTCTAAAATAGATGAGTTTGGAGATAGCGTTTTGTACAATGGAATTGACCCATTTAATTAAAAACTTGGTTGTCAGTTGCTGTTCTCTTTCAAACTAAAGTAACTCTGAGATTGAAGTGACACACATCACTAAAGATAGAGCAGTGCAAATAATGGGTTTGGTTCCAGCTGCAAAATGAAGAAAGGTATCTTGAAATGGATAGAGGGGTGGTTTTTGTTTGTTTTTCTCTTTTTTCTTTTTTTTTTTTTTTCTTTCAGGTAGAATGAGATTCAGATCCTTGAATTGTAGGGCACAACACAAGCTGAAAAGTTTACCAGAACTCCTTATTAGCAATTCAGCTTAAAGCCAGTGAGTCCCTCAGAAGGGGTTAGAGGAGCACCAGAAATATTAAACAGGTGAAGGGCCTTGTTTGTGTGATCTTTCTCTGCTTGTGGCTTCTCTGACTGAGTTCTGTTAGAAAGATTTCTCTTTACAGGCTCAGTGGTCACAAGAAGCACAGGCAGAGGGGACCTTTGGGGTCACAGCAGAGCCAACACATCCTGCATCTCCCACACATTCTGCTTTTCACCTCCTACCACTCCCCTGCAGCTGCACCAGACAGACCCCAGAGCTACAGTCCTATTTGGCTTTTCCTTGAGTTTGACACAGATGTATCCAGAATAACTGGTGGCCAGCTTGTGGATTTATGTCTCCTCAGGCTTCTTTCTGTGGGCAAGTAATACCCTTAAATTCTTTTGTAAAGTCACTAAATAGAGATGACTTTCTTTTTAGTTTCTGCAGATTTTCAACCTGAACTCTGAAAACTGTGCTTAATTCCAAACCCTTTGCTTTAAAGGTTTCAACTCCCATTCTTAAATCTTTATCCTCTTCTGCTGATTAGTATAAGCAGACTTGGGAAAAAAACCTCTCATCTTAATCTGAAAAACTAAAATAATCAAGTAAAATATATTTTAGAAATTTTAAGATATTTATTCAAAAGCAAAATATTAAGTAATAAAATTATTAAAGCTTGTATTTTACAGCCAGAGAAAGAGTATGGATTTCATTAGGGACTTATTCGTGCAATTAAATCTATAGGTCTTCCAATACACCACACAAAAACTCAAAAAACAGAAAACACTAATTCAATTTGTTCTCTTTAACTTAATTATCCACTTCATTTCTTAGAGCCATATAAAAATGCTAATTTTTTTTCCTTGTTAAAGCTCATTGTGAGTTTTTAAACAGAATTTGTATGACTGTGTTACCGTATGTATCTCAGTTATGTCATGCCTGAATTCTGGAAACTAGACTATCCTCACAGAGGATTGAAAGCAAGGATTTGTTTTACTTAATTTTAAAATGCTTTGTTAACTGCTTGGGTGCTGCCAAATGAAGCTGCTAAATCCTCACAAGAAGCATTCAATCCTGTAATACCATCAACATTCAAAGGAAAGCTGACAAATATGACTTCCTCCACAGAGCAGCAGTATTAGAGCAGGCACTGCAGGCTCGAGCAGGAAAGATGAAGCAGTTTTTGGGCCGGCTCTTCTCCATGTTTACTCTGAGGTGACTCCTTCACTGGAAAAGCTCAAATAACTCACCCTCAATGTGGTATTCCCATCCTTTATCACTTGCTGAAATAAACTTAGAGCCTTGGCTGGGTGAGTTTGAGTGTCCTGGAGCTTTGGTCAGCAGCAGCCAGGGAGGAGCCTGGCCGCTGTGCCAGCGCTGTGGGAGCCTGGGCAGTTCCAGCTTCCTGGGGCTTGGCTCACTGAAAGGTTGCTGTGTGCTCGCGTCCAGTTCACTTCTTGAGGCAGTATCAGTTTTGTTGCCTTATATATTACAACAGTTCTATTAGCATTATGGTGCAGGGATTCCATAGCCTCAGAGTCACGTACCTCATCAAAGTTTCTCGCAGGCAGCTCCTCTAAGCACTGCCTGTTCTCAATCCTTGCAGCAGCCATCTGACTCCTCTAACTTCTCTTTCCACCAACCCACTTATTTTATACCACGAGTTCTTATTGGGTACAGGTGTGGCCTGTAACATTAGGCCTGCTCCTAATCTTTAGTAGCTGCAACTCATTGGGGGATAAGATTACAGTCTACATTACCTTCATTTACCCATACTGTGTCCCCCTACATTGTTTCATAAGGCTTCTGTTCTTCCTGTGCTTGTTTAGAAAGAGAATTTGCTGTCTGATGCCATGAAGTAAAGGTGAGAGAGAGAGAGAAGGAGAATATCCTGAAGTGCAGGAAAGGGCTCTTCACTGTCAGCAAAGCTTTCACCCAGGGAAGCTGTTATGGAAAGGAAGATAGCCTAGAATGAATACTATATTGACTGCCTTAAGATAAAATTGGGTGGAGTCATTATCTGCTAAAAATTATATCTAGATTTTATGTAAAACCACAAAGACCAAAATCCTGTTTCAGACTGCAATTCATTAAAAATAAAGCATGTGGCAATAGAAACCACTACTTGAATGCTTGGAAAATAATATTTGAGTGAAGTATTTCTCTTTCTGTTCAGGTTGCATTTGAGAAACACATTGCTCTCTGTACTGAAGCAAAAGCTTCTGACACAATCTAACCACAATATTACTGCTGCTGTTGTTGTTGTTGTTGTTATAGAAGGAACTAAAACTAAGACAAAAAGCTCCATGCATTCTTCTCACTCTCGGAGCCAAAAATATACTTTGAACATTTGGAGAGAGAAAATAGTTAACTGCACAGAGATATACAACCCAGATTCTCAGGCTCTTTATTTTTCAACATATTTTACATTTTATTCTTCTTGTGCTTGATTTTCTACTGTGGCCAGCACCGAGGTGAAAAGGGGTTAGCTGGTTAGAAGATTACATTTATACTGTTTGTTCTAGGTGGCCTTCTGATTACTCTTGGGATCATGTTTGACTGTCATCTTTATCCCCAGGCTGCAAGTATATATTTCAAAGTCACTAACAACATGCACTCCACAAACTCCACATGGTATACTCTTTGCTAGGCAACCATGTACATGACAGACATTGTTTCAATCGTTTCATTTCAAATTAGTTGAGTGTCTTACATCTTCAGAACAAAGATGCCTTAGTAATTAATCCTCAAACAAAGAAAAAAAAAGTAAAAAGTTACTTCCTTGTCACAGAAATGGAGAGCTAAAGCACAATATTAAGTGATAAATAATTGAATTATGTCTATAGGCAGAAAGGTAGAAGATTGCTATATAAGCTGCAGTTAAACACTGGATAGTGAACATTAAAATGTGGACCAGTGTGGTATCCAAGGGGATGGACTGTCTGTGCAGAACTTATGTTTCTAAGTAGATTGCTATTAGTATTTAGAGGTCTCAAAAGAATCCTGCAATTTGACAACGACACACTTTCAAGAAGATAGAAGTCAGTAAAAGAACAAGAGTTCAGAATTCCCTAATCCCAAGATGCTTGTGACACTGCTTGCATTCCTAATTGTTTGTTCACATTCGTGTACTGTATCTGCATAGCAAGAGCAAAAAAAATTGTATTTGAAACACAAATTTCAGGCATATGTCAACATGTCACACTAGAACTGCCTTGGCAGTGCTGTCCTGGTGAGACTTTGGTTTGACTTTAATGTCAAGAGGAGTAATTCAATTTGCAGTCAGGAAGACCTGGAACTCTATTCTGCTCACTGGCCTGCAGCCAGGTCACATTGGGTTGTGATCTCATAAACTTAAAAGAGTCAGCATGGATCAGAACTCGAGGAAATGAGCATTCAGTGATTTAGAAGTGATCCTTCTCATCTCAAATCAGCAATGCCCCAAGATGTCATTGAGGGCTCAGTTCCCCAACAAAGCCATCATTTAAACTAAACATAAACCTGATGCTTTGACAGTTTGTGTTTATTAAAGATCCAGGCTACTTTTCAGTGTCCTGAGCTTACACTCCTACTCAGCTCTCCAAGCTGACCTCTGCATGTTCCTGGTGCACTGACCAGTGACCTCTGAAATTGTGCCATCCCATTCCATACCCAATGTGTTTTCTGCACAGCCTTCACTGCTGCACAAAATGTATCACACAGGGGAAGGTGCAGCCATCTCTGCTTCTTTACAGCTGGACAAATGTCCAGGCACACAAAAGTTTTGGGTACTTGTGTAGTCAGGAAAAACTTTGGCAGTTACCAGAAAACAACCCCCTAAATATAGATAAAATATATACCTATATAACAATATATAACAACATAAAACAATATAACATATATGACATAATATATAACAATATAACATATATAAAATATATATACATTTTCTCTAGTCAGAGGTAGTGATCATCACTACATAGTTTGAAACACGTAACATTTATATTTCTCAGTACCTTTCAGAATGAGTGGTGTAACTGTGGCACGAAAATGGATATCTGGAAAACATATTAGCTATGTCCACCAAGAAATTGAGAATAATGAAAAAGAAGATAGACAATTATAAGTAGAACAATGATAAAGAAGATATGCAACTGACTGTTTTCTGACATCAACAGGTCTTTGAGAAACAGAAGCAAAGGACAGATGATAGAAAAAAGAGGTGGAAGGTAACATGGTAAAGGAATACAGTTGTTGAAATGTCAAAAGAAAACTGAGGTAAAAGTATCTGTATCCACTTAAGGTCTTTTTTTTAATGTCAGATTTTGAGTGAACAATGTCATTTAAACAAAGAGTAGAAATTTTTAGCCAATTGCTTGGCAGAGCATTGCAGGCCAGAGTTCCAAGAAACACTGGTCAGTAGAAACATTTATCTAATGAGGCCTTTGTGCACCACCACTAGAGAGCCAAAGGACTGCTTTCACAAAGCTATAGCCTGGCAATTACTGAGATTTGTGAACCCCAGATTGGGTGTTGCACCAGCTTCAGCAGGGATGCTATGACAATTTAAGTTGGGTCTTCAAGAAGAGGGAAATAATATACCTCATAAATCCATATATACCCCATGTACAATGAATACTAAGCCTTTAAAAGTTAAAATTGAGAGACTGCTTCACTTGGGGTAATTCTTTTACCTGTGCAATCTGTTTCATCAATCACTAAATTTTAATGTAATGATTTACGTTTGATGTGAAGTGTTGAAGTTGTAAATATCAGAACATGGATAATCAAGTTTATGTTGCACCTGGCCTGAGATGTCAAGGGAGAAAGAGCAACCAACTCTTCATATCAGTTTCCCTGATGCCAGGTTCTCCAAGGTGAGCAGAACAATTTGCAAGAAATCTGGCTCAGAAGGGTCAGCACTATCCAGAAGCAGCACCAAAATATTGATTTCTGTTCTCTTTGGCCTTTCTTATAGCTGAGCTGGATGTGTTTCTCCTACTGAAAGATAAACTTTCTGAGCAAGGATGGTTGCTGTACCTGTATCTTTACAGTCATCTCACTCCTGGAGTAGTTCTGTGAAATAATTGAAGAGCTTGAACTGAGTTAAGAAATAGAATAAGGGCATCCTAATCTGTATATCTCTTGATATTTTGGTTTTCATTAGTTCAGATGATCAATATTACAGAGATGCAGCTCAGAGTTCATACTGCATGTGTTCTGGTGCCTTGGACCCACATGAAGAAGAAGGTGTATTTTTAACTCCTAAATCCAGCATTAAAATTCAAGTCACATATTCTATCTTATGATTTTATGAAATAGAATTATTGCCTGCGGATGTTAATTTCCAAAGAGAACAGTTCTCTGTTCAGAACAGGTTATTATAGATAGTTGTGTAGCTAAACTATACTCACTGTCACTCAAGAAGAGAAAAAGCCTCAAACCAATAGGAAATATGACAAGGGAAATGCTAGGAAAGCAGTTTAATTTTGAATATATAGTAATCTTCAGCTCTTGGGAAAAAAAGGCTAAAATAATAAGAGCTAAAATATGAAAAAAGTGAGACTAAAATAATAATAAGCCATCACTAAAAAATAAATATTTTCAAGGCCTGGATCCACGGAGGATGCACAAGAAGCCTGTTAACTTTGGGGGCATTTAAAATTAAGAGGTGGAAAAAAGATTGGCATTCTCACGTAAGTGTCAGATGTATCCTAGGAAAAAGAAGCATAAGATGACAACATCAGTCTTCATTTGAAGTTATTGTGTATAAATACAGCTCAGGTATTGATAAAAAGATAAATAGGTGCATATCATAAGCACTAAAAGTACCAGTGAAGTGAATAGAAATTTCAAAGAAGTTGTGTGGGCATACTCTGTGCACAGTAAAAAAACTCAGTTCAAGCTCTTCTCTAGGAAAACGTCCTGGGAGATCACTAAATTTTCTAGTTCATCTTTTCTTAAATCATCTATTTACATCTTTTTTTTTTTTCTTTAGCCAGAAATCCTCACTTATACATTCAAAAAGTGCAAGACAGAAATTGCTCACCCGAGAATTTTTCCCCATGTCAGATCTTGTATTGTTTTCTTTAGAACATAAACTGGAGATAATCAGATGTGTTTTCCAATTTTCCCCCTTTTTTTTTTATTCCCACCATGTCTAGAATAGGTTTCCTTAAATATTGTGCAAACATCCAAGCAAGCCTGACGTTTGTTCCCATTTTTCCCTCATTTTCACACCTTGCCCTGTAAGTCCCTTCAGCCCATGACCCCTAAAATGCAACTGCATCCCCTTCCCAGTCAAGCACTGCTTTTGTTCCTAAGGGAATTGATCAAAAGCTGCTCTCAGTCAGCAGGCACCTTCCATGCCCAAAGAATGTTCATCTGCTCAGAAATATTAAGAATGCCCCAGGAAGGAGGATTAAAGAACCAGCCAGCTGTAACATGAGTAGCAGGAGCCATCATGACTGAAACCTGACCAGTGAAATGACTTCGCAGCTGAAAACGGCGCCTGGAGAGGGATCTCAGCTTACAGCAGAGAGCAGACACACAGCAGAGAGCAGAAACACACCCCCCAAGGGAAGATGAACCCCATTTGGTGTTAACAGCACCTGGGTGCTGCAGGGTGGTGGCTTGCACACCAGCCAGGAGCTGCTTGAGCAGGCAGAATTGCACTACAGGGGCACAGCTTTCAGTGAATGACTGGCAGACAAAATCCTGAGAGAAAAGCAAGTCAGGCTAATCTCACCAGGCAATCCCTGAGAAAGATAAAGGTGTTTTGTTGTTTTGTTGTTTTTTTTTTCAAGAAGGTTATGTAAATTTGTTGATCTGGTAGTCCCTGTTGAGCTGTTACTCACTGTACAATTGGCTTAAAGCAATTACAATCCAACACAAAAGCTAATCTGCATGTAGACTCAATTCAACAATCCAGAATCACGTTCAACAGCATTTGTAACTCCATACAGTCCCTCTGAAAATCACAGGGAAATTACTGTACGACTTTCACTGTACCTTTGTGTCATAAAAATGTTCAAGAAAGCACTCTAAGCCCAAAATAACTTACAATAAGCCATTTGAAGTATTTAGAATTAATTTTCTTTAGGGGAGAGTTCTGAGAAAAACATAATTTAAAAAAGATTCCCTCAGTGGCTGTGTGTCTCACCTTTACAGAAAGACATCCACAATATAGTGGAAAAACCGTTGGACTATTCACCAGTAGAAGGCCATAAACTTTTATTTTCTTTCAGCTCCAGTGGTATTTACTATGTCACAAACATTGTTGGTGTCTGTACTAAAAGGTCAAGAATTAAGATTAATGCACTTGGAAAGATCCTTAAATAGTGTTGTAGCCTCATGAAATGTCACCTTTTTATAGCCAGCTTTTATTTTCAATTCTTGGATTTAATGTGATTTTTGATAATTGGACTTTAAGAAAAAATAATTTGCTGTTTTAATTTTCATCATCAGTAAGTGATATTAAAGCACTAGAAATAACTTGGAGAAAAAAAAATGATGTCATGAAAGTTCAATTTGTTCTCATGATACAAAAAGTGCAACACACAGCTTCAGTTTCAGCAGTCCCTCTGTAGCAATCCAAACTCAGAAATCCTGGTTATCATTGAAATATCTGTTCAGCTTCTGCTGTCTCTCTGAAACAACACAAACTAAAGAGCCTGGACCATTTAAGAAAAAAATGATTGCTTTAAACTTTCAAATGGAATACATTAGTTGAACAATTTATTTCTTGCATTCTTACGCAGTTTAGACACATTGCAAAGGAACTTCCATCAAGGTCTGCTTAAGATTTAAACCAAGTAATTGTGCAAAAGCCTCAAAGATCAGAGTGGGAGGGAAAAAGGAGTCAGTATGATTGATCACTCAAAGTCAGCAGTGTTCATATCCTGAGAGAGGCACATGCCTGCTGCTCAATGGAAGGGAAAGAAAGCCAATGGGATGAAGGAAGCAGGGAGTTTATTTTTGCTTTCTTTTTAAATCACTCATAATTTTGAAGACATCTATCATGCTTCTCTTATCCATCTCTTTTGTAAACTACATGCCTTCAGTCTCTTCAGTGTTCCTCACTGTGAAAATCTGCAATTATTTGCTTTCCATCCTATTTTTTGCTATATTCTTTTCTGGTAAGTTAACAGGAACAATTAAAAAGAGCTATGTAAGAACATCAAAATTGTGTTAGACAAGTAATCATTATCAGTATTTATAAATTATTTAGTATCATGTGTTCATGTGTGGGAATATATCCCTAATACAATATATTCTGGTTTAATTTACATTGATGCCTTGATTACATCTTATTATGAGAGAAGAGGCAGTTGGACCCAGGAGAGGTTGCAGACCACAGTCCTTTATGCCATTGTGAAAAACAGGAGATAAAGGCAGCAACATATCTTGGTGCTTTGTATTTGTCAGCAGGAGCTGTGCAGGAGCCATTTTGACACTGGAATAAATGGCTGTGAAATACCAAGTATATCACTGATTGTCTGCAACTGTGCTACTACAGAATGAGAGCTGAATCCTTGAGCTTCATTTGCCTTTTCCTGCCCAGAATGGCATAAAAGACTTTGGGCTGGAAACTCCTGGCAGGGTCCCCTGTGCATCTTACATGAAATAAAATGAAATAAAATGAAATAAAATGAAATAAATGAAATAAAATTCCATGACCTCTCATAGGATCTGTACCTGCCACCCCCTCTTCCAACAGCATATGCCTCTGAAATCTTCTTATTTCATTTGTCCCTATTCATCTTTTTAGGCAGACTGCCATCTGGGAGTTTTTGGTGATGCATGTAAAAAGCTTCAACACTGATCCTTTGCCCAAGCAATACCTCATTGCCTGTCAGCATTTTCTAGCACATAGAGAAAAAAAAAAAAGGGATTTCCTGTCTGAATATATCCTTAGGTGATAGAACTACTGAAACTGAAGAAATTCCCCACATTTGCTTCACATATCAAAACAGGACAAAGGGTTAGGAAAACTAATTTTTAAAATCAGATGTAAGGAATCTATATTGGCCAGTCCTACTTTCAATTTCCAAGATTTTGTCCCCTAGTTCAGGTATCTGTGAGGTTATTTCCCTGTCTGTGATTACTCCCAGGGGATGAACAGAGTGTGCACATGACCTCAGGCTGAGTGAAATAGAGAAATGGCAATGTTTACAACTGGAACAGCCACATTTCATGTCATCCTACAGCAATAAAGTTCACAAAATATCATAGTGGGATATACAGCTGTAGAAACCAGTCAGGCCAGACTGCAAAGCTATGGTAAACTCAACAAACAGATCGCTCTGGGACAGAGAATATGCCAGATGTCATTACAGGAACTGTCAGAATGTCCATCTCTAAATACAAACAAACTACTACTAATAATAATTCATAAACTAATTACAATAATAATTATAAGCAGTTAGATTAAATAAGAGATGAGCTAGCAGGAAGATTGGCAAATCAGTTTCCTTTGGAAGCAGCAAATGAACTGAGACAGATATTCATTTTACTGTCAAAGCACACTGTGATAAAGACAATACACATCAGCCTTTCACAAGATTCCTCATGAGAATCCCGAAGAATATGTTCTTTAAAAGAATTTATACAGCCTTCTGGCACAGACACCATATTCCACATGTGAAGAACAAAACCTAATTTTCTCTTGGACTAATATTGATAAAAGTTACTGCTATTTGAAAGAATCCTGCTGCTGAAAAGAATTTGAACAAGGCAATTTTTGCTATTATGGGCAAAGCACGATTCTTTCCTGTTTGGCTTTTGATTCACTTGGCAAAGCTCAAAAATGATGTGTTTGTTGGATATATATCTAAATGTTAATCCTGTGAAAGAGATCCAGAAAGAAACTTCGATTTTTATACTTCTCCTTCAGAAGTAAATTGCCTTCTGACCCAGTATTTCTCATAATCCAAAGCTGTAAAGGGAGATTAAAGTCTCTTCCTGCCTGTTTGTGCCCATGCATAGCTATCAATAATTACACCCTTGCCCCCATTCGTCCATCTAAATTTGCTTTTACCTACCTGAATATATTTAGATTTTTTAAAATCTCCTGTTGTCCACCCCTGCATCATACATCCTTTAGGACATTCACACACATACCTACTTTCATGGGAGTCTAACTATAAAAATATAATAAGCTGCCTTAGATTTCACTCATAAGTATTGCAAAAAATGCTCATAAGTGTCCCAGGCTGCAAGCCTCTCAGGAACCCTGGGCCAGTCCCGAGTCGGCAGACACCGGGGGCAGCCCCGACACGGCCGACAGCGGGGAGACACTCTCTGTGTGTGCCCCGAGGGTACTGAGGGCACCTGGGCTGACAGCAGGGAGACACTCTCTGTGTGTGCCCCGAGGGTACTGAGGGCACCTGGGCTGGCAGGGAGACACTCTCTGTGCCCCGAGGGTGCTGAGGGCACCTGGGCTGGGGGGAGACACTCTGTGTGTGTGCCCCGAGGGTGCTGAGGGCACCTGGGCTGGCAGGGAGACACTCTCTGTGTCCCGAGGGTACTGAGGGCACCTGGGCTGGCAGGGAGACACTCTCTGTGTGTGCCCTGAGGGTGCTGAGGGCACCTGGGCTGGCAGGGGGACACTCTCTGTGTGTGCCCCAAGGGTGCTGAGGGCACCTGGGCTGGCAGGGAGACACTCTCTGTGTGTGCCCTGAGGGTGCTGAGGGCACCTGGGCTGACAGCAGGGAGACACTCTCTGTGTGTGTGCCCTGAGGGTGCTGAGGGCACCTGGGCTGGGGGGAGACACTCTCTGTGCCCCGAGGGTACTGAGGGCACCTGGGCTGACAGCAGGGAGACACTCTCTGTGCCCCGAGGGTGCTGAGGGCACCTGGGCTGACAGCAGGGAGACACTCTCTCTGCCCCGAGGGTACTGAGGGCACCTGGGCTGACAGGGAGACACTCTCTGTGCCCCGAGGGTACTGAGGGCACCTGGGCTGGCAGGGAGACACTCTCTGTGTGTGCCCCGAGGGTGCTGAGGGAACCTGGGCTGACAGCAGGGAGACACTCTCTGTGTGTGCCCTGAGGGTGCTGAGGGCACCTGGGCTGGGGGCAGACACTCTCTGTGTGTGCCCTGAGGGTGCTGAGGGCACCTGGGCTGGGCGCCTTTGCAGCACAAGAGACACCAGAGACATCGGAAGAAGATAAAGGGCTGACTCTTAGCAGGGGTTAATCCAAGGTTTTATTATGAGTCCCAAAGGAGCTCCTGCACCTCAGGGGCCTCCTGCCCACAGCCCCGGGAGAGGTGCCAAGGTCACATTTAAAGGGAGGTGGAAACCAAAAGTAAATAACATTTTACCAACCAATAAGTAACTCTAAGGGATGGGTGCTGGAGGATAGACATATAGGACAGCGTATGGGGCAAGGCTTGGGGGGCTGACCCCTGGCCTCTGGCTCATCACTCGACGACTTGGACCGAAACTTCTGGATGGAGGGATGCGATGCTGAGTGATTGACAGAGAGCCAGGGTGGGGGTTTGGGGATGATCTCATCCCGGGAGAGGGATAACACAGGTAAAGAAAGGGAGGGGGATACAGTCTGGGATAAACCATTTGGGAAAAATATGGGGATACAAAACAAAACTACTTCAAAGTATTACAAAATATAAAAATGCACTGCAACAGCAGGCTATTCACACAACTATTTAAGGTTAGGTCTTACTCATAGCAGAGTTACTGGGAGCTATTTGCTAAGTGTCTGGTTGGGTTTCAGACATCTCCAGTGGTGGATATCTCAGGATATTCAGAGCTTGAGTGTTCTCTTAGGAAAAAGGTTTTCATATTCAGACTTCCAGTGTTTCATTTTGTGCCCTTTGCCCCTTGTGCTCTCGCTGAGATGCACTGAGAGTCCGACTCTGTGACATCCCTCATCTACCTATGTATTGGTAAGATCCCAAAGCTTTCCCTTCTCCATGCTGAGCAGTCCCAGTACTCTTCATCTCCCCTCACATGAAAGTACTCCAGCTCCTCAATCGTCTCTGAGCACTTTTCTGGCTCACTCCAGTATGCCCATGACCCTCTGGTGCTGGTTGAGTAGAGAGGAAGGATCATTTCTCTTGCCCTGCAGGTGCTGCTCCACCCCATGAAGCCCAAGGTGCTGTTGGGCTTTGCTGCAAGATCACATTGCTCCTTTGTGTCCAACTGGGTGTCCTCTGGGACATTTTCTCACAGTTGTTCCCAGGCTGCTCAGTCCTCCACCTGTGCTGGTGCCTGGTGTTGTACTGGTGCTTGGTGTTATTTCACCCCGGGAGCAGGACTTGGCACTTCCCTTTGTTTGTCTTCATAAGGATCCTGTAGGGTCACTTCAGCCTGCAAGGTCCCCCTGAACAGCAGCACACCCATCTCTGCATCAACCACTCCTCCCAGCTTTGCATCACCTGCAGACTTGCTCAGGGTACACTCAGCCTTTTTTAGGTCACTGCTGCAGAGGTTGTTTTAGCTTGAGCTTGGCCTGTTAAGTTTGGTGATCTGGTCAGTGTTAATTTTATGAACCACATCCACAGGTTACAAATCCTGGCTATAAATATAATCATGCACTATCTCTGCACCCCTGAGAAAATCTCTCTTGTGTGAAGTGCAAAAATTCCCCAACTACTCTGTTCCCCAAATTCCCCAAATTCTCTGTGTTTGATGAGAATATGAAACCAAGATTTGGCAACTGTGTTTTTGTGGCATAGTTCCATATAATTCACTGATTTCCCACAAATTTATAGACTGGACTGGAGGAAAAAGTCAACATTTTCAGATCTGAGGTCCTGGTGATGAGTATTTAGCATGGTGTTAAAGCCTTTGATGAAGCTAATGGAGTCTTAGATACTTTGAGCATTTCCTGTCCCCTGTGAAGGCTGCAAAGATTAAGACCAGGCTACTTATTAAGATACAGAAATATGAAGATAACTGTCAGTCTCAGTAATTTTTGTATATTTAAATAGAGCCATGATTAATATTAAAAGGATGTGCTGTTCCCATGTTTAGCCCGTTTTAGCTGAAGGCTGCCAAAAACAGCACTGAAAAGGGGATGAACTTTCTACACTGCACATCTCAATGGGACATGAGCTTCAAAGGCTGTGCAGGCATCTGAAAACCTAATGCAATTAGTTAATCAGTTTATTGTTCCTTTGCTTGTAGGCAAGAATATATTATTTTCTTTTCCTCCTTTATTAATTCTACATTTAGAGTTCTATATTTGAAGCACACAAAAAGGGGTAATTAATATCTGCAGCTCACCTACGTCACAAATATTGCATGTTTTGCAAAGCATTTTTAATATGACATTTCCTTCAGTGCAATGAAAGGTGCTTCTGTGGCATACTTAATTTCTTATTTTCTGCCTGTCACATCTTTGTCATTAATATAGCTTGCTGAGTATTTAACTAAATGGTAATGAAAAGTAAAATTTCCTTCATGGTGTTTCTGGGAAAATGGCACAGTTCTTTACCCTACCTGAGCATTTGCCTATAGTTCTAATTGAGAACCCATTTCAGAGTGGACTTTGCATAGTTCTTGTATTCCTGAGATAGTTTCTTAGAACCACTAAGCCACCTGAAATCTTTATTCAATTTTACTATAAATAGTTATTACTGTTATCACTATTATTTACATGTAACGGAAATATTGAATCTCTACTTTTGCAGACAGTGGTGACAAACAATAGTAAAAGAAAAGCCTTCAAAGAGAACCAATTACCATCTGATAATTATTGTTATTCTCCCCTCATACCACACATTCTCATAAGGATTTATTTTTATTAGAGTTTTCAAATTTAAACAAAAATGTGCTTCCAGTTCTGTACTCAACCCTGCTCCATGTTCTGCAGGTGAATATGTGAAGTTTTCTGTACTAACAGAAGGAAAATCTGTCATTAGTTTCACATCACATCATTAGAATCATGAATCATAAAATATTTAAGACTCACTTTTGTTCAATTCTGTTGGAAAAACAAAATACATCTACAAAAATGCATGGAACTGTATGCTAATCACTAGATAGGGTGGAAAAAAACAGATAAATTCTTTCAAAGCCAGCATGTTGACTGGCAACTTCCAATATTTCTGTGAAGAATTTGTAGTCAGTGTGATGTCAACTCAAAAAAGCATGGGACATGTTAGAAAAAGTGCATTTAAAAATTCATATTTCCTGCAATTTATATGGCTATCAAATCTAGAATCTTTTGGTCTTCAAAATTAATTACCACATGAATAAGTCATTATAATGATGAATAAGCTTGTAACCAATCACAGAAATGTCTTGCTAGTGAAATTCAATTTTGAGGACCTCTTCACACATTGTCAGTGTTTTCATTTATGCAAGCTTGATCACAAGAAATGATGAAAGAACAGTTTTTATAATTTCCGGGTGACTGCCAAAACTTCAAATCCGAATCCAAGTCTGTCAGAGTGAACAAAACTCTTCAGAAGCTGATGGAACTGAACCCAATTATGTCAGGCTGAATTTGGTCCAGAGACCAAATTGTTAACTCTATGTAGAAGCAACTTTCCCTTCAGGTTAGGGAGAGCTGTACAAAACATTTATGACCATAAGGGAAAGCAACAATCATCTCTAGAAGATTTAATCCTATTTTGGTCTCCTTTTAACAATTTTCTTCAAGCACTATAATAACGCACATGTGAATTCTTACTCTGTCTTCCCATCTTCCCACACATACCCCCAAGCCAAAGTCTTGAAATATTTTCTAAGCCATTGCAGTAATAACATTGCTAGATCATTTACAGAATATTTCTTTCAAGAAGAACAGCAATTTTTATTGAAGTATGTGTCATGTCCTGTGCTCTGCTATTGGTTAGGAAAATACTACCATCGTCTTTGCAATGCTGATTAACTTTCATGGGATTATTTTCATGGCAGTTTTCCTACTGATAATTTACTAAAAAACCAGAACCACATAAATTAATAAAATCCAGGACCACAAAGTGCACTTTAATTTGCAGTATTGACATAATTGTAGATCAATTAGTTTCTGGTAATGATGAGTGAAGCTCCTTAAGAATACTGTAACAAAGACTAGCCAGAACTGGTTTTGTTCTTTGCTGCAAGACTTTTAAAGTTCAGATTTTTCAGACTGAAGAAACAGAAAAAGAAGCTACAAAGGATATGAAATCTTGCTATCAGCAGAAGAAGACATAAATTTTGTAGAAACTCCTTTTACATTATTTTATGGCATTTCTAAGGGATCTTGATTTTGCTTTGTTCTGTTGCTTCACTCCTCTATTTGCAAGCTGTTATAAATGATCAAATCGGTAGCCAAATTTACAAAAAAAATTTAACAAAGATTTATTAGATCGATAAAAAAAGTAGAATTTTGAAAGACCACCACAGCCAAGACAGCATCAGCCCTGGGTGCAGGCACTGGGTGAACCAGGGTCCGACTGACAGAGTGATGGCGTTTCCCCAGAGGGTCACCCCGAATGCTGCAAGCAGCCAGCTTATATGCAGTTTATTCTGCCTGAGGCAGGGATGACCAAACGTTTCTTTGTGTCTCTTCACATGTAGAACTGGATCCATACGTGTGCAGGAGCAGACAAAGGCAGGTCCAGAGATCCAGACAAATGTCTGAGCATCCAGGCAGAGTCTGCATTCATATGTAGTAGAGTGATGCCAGCTCCTGAGCATGGCAGATGTAATCGTCTCAGGTGCAGGTCTGGTGAGTAGCTGAGACATTCCAGTAATCATGGACCCAGAAGGTTTAGATGCAATCTTCCCAGGTGCAGATGCCAGGGAAGTCGGCAATCATGGCCCAGGATGGTCCCATTCATAGGTTAACAGACCTGATATTATCTTAACGTTGTCCGGGAACTAGTTGGATAGAAATGAGACTCTGCTCCCAGACAGAGTGGTCAAAAGACATAACTTTGGACTTTTACAATATTTTATACATATGTAGCATGAATTAACTCTACCAATATACTACACAAGCATTCAATCCAATTAAGGACATAAATTCATGGATTAATATTCCTCAGTTTTCTACCAAAGGTATATTAACATCTTAGTCACTTTCTTAGAGCAGAACCACCCAGTTCATGACTCCATTAAAACATGGACTAAGAAAACATCTTCCTTTGCCGTGAGAATAGTTTAGTTCAGGTACTTATCATAAATAGTATCAGCTTTTTTTCTAATGAAAAAGGTGCTCACTTTGTCTCTCATATGTCCTTCTATTAAATCAACATATATTTTGCAATATTTGAATAAACAGTGAAGATAATTTATTCTTAACAGCAGTGCTGGTGACCTTTCTCTTCTACCATGCAAAACCAAACAATAGAACAAGAGCAAATCCAAAGGGAAGCCAACAGAAAAAGTGTGCCTAGCTCTTTTTCCATTAACAATCTGTCCTAGGCTTCAGCCTTCCTGTCCACAGAACAATTGTGACTAACTTAGTCTCCTCCCACAATGGTGTTACATGGTGGCAGCCTGGCAACAGCAGCAATTAATGTTAATTCCAATCATTGCATTTCTGAGAAATTGCATTTCTAGGAAATCAGTCGTGTGTCAGAGCGAGGACACACTTTGGCACAGGGAATGGTAGAACCCAAAAGTACACACACATATAGTTATGCTGGCAATGGATGGCCCAGCTACATTTGTACCAGGATATTTCCCTGAACTAATCATTGCACTATTTTTATTAGAAATGCCAAATTTGCCATGTTTAGTTTCCAGATGAAGAGATTGTAGAGATTCTTAACAGAATCTTGTAAAGATTCTAAAGAAATTTTCCTTTTCCCACCTCTCCCAAACTGCTTTTGGCCTTCATACTTCAAGTCAGCTCATCTGATGCCTCCCTGAGCATGAACACAGACAAACTATGCAACTGGCTGAGGTTTTAAAATCCCATATCCTCTCTTCAAGGATGTCTCACTAAATTATTGACTAAGGCTGTTGGAGAAAGGCCAGTGTTTCACTTCAGAGAAGCTGTACCTTCAGTTCACTGGGGCAAGCAGAATCATGTGGGCACTGAGTACCTCAGACCTGCCTTGAGGCTTTCCAGCAGCTTGGACTGTGCCCTTGCAGAGCAGACACAAAGGTAGAAGCAAAGGCTCTTCATCTCTTTACAGAAAAAAAAGAACTAAAACTCATGAAAGGTGATGCTCTTTCCTCTGGTTGATAGTGGGAGGGGTGGGATATGCCACCATTCATTTGGGGGCATTAATATCCACCCATCCCTGCTCCCGTGTTACCCTGGTGCCTTTGTCTGTGGCACTGAGACCACTGAACTGGACCTCTCAGTACTCACTTGAAAGCCCAGTGCAGAGAAGGGTCATTAATCACTTTGCTCCCCAAGATACTTTGCCTCTGTCAAGAGCAGCTCCTCATTACTTGAAGGATGCTCATGGAATTAAGTGAAATTACCCAAGTCAAAATGAACAATTTTATTATATTATAATGAATAATATCATCATATAGGACAAGGGCTAATGGTTTTAAACTGAAGGAGAGCATGTTTAGATTAAATATTAAGAAGAAATTCTCCACTGTGAGGGTGGTGAGGCACAGGAACAGAGAAGCTGTGGCTGCCCCACCCCTGGAAGTGTTCAAGGTCAGGTTGGATGGGGATTTGAGTAACCTGGTGTAGTGGAAGATATCCCTGCTCACAGCACTGGGGTTAGAATGAGATGGTCTTTAAGGCAGCTTCCAACCCAAGTGATTCTATGATTCTGTGATAACAAACTGGTTGGAAATATTAGTTTCCTCCATGCATTCCTATTAATCTTTGTATTTGAAAACATTTTGTATTTTTGAAAAGCATTATAGTCTGACAATATAAAAGGAGTGAGCAGGCTTTCAGTTCCCCCTCTACAAAAACCACACAATAAAGTGATACATTCAACACACTTATTCACATTAACAGGCACACTTGAAAGCACCATTTGCCCAATAAACTACCTATGAACAGCTAAATCCATAATGGCCAGTCTGAGGAAAAGCTGTGTTTGGGCCTGCATGTAAGCACCTGTAAGTAATTTGCATTATTTTTCAAATTAATAAAATATATACTAATGAATTAATGGTATTTTATGTTTCATATGTCTCATTGTAGATTAATATTAAGTATTGATATAGGAAATTATATTAATATATTTTAGTGAAAATTGAAAAAAACCTTAATTATTATTTGAGTGGTTTTAAGTGCTGTTGAGTCATATGTGATTCAGTTATTTGCCCCACTGCTAAAGCAATGGGATTTTCAGCATGACACTAAGGGTTTCTTACTGACAGCCCACAGCACTTTGCACCCACTCACTACCTCCTTTTATCTTCATCAGCCAAGACTAAAAATTTCACATGCATTAAATCTGAAGGCAGCTTAATAGGTTTAATTCATTGATCACTACAAAATTTGCTGGTTTTTTAGGGGAAAAAAAGACTCAAAGCCTACACAAGTCTAATAGCTATCTCCAATATTTTGTAATACTTTCTGATCTATCTACAGATTTTAGACTTAGCTTGTCAAACTGTGAGGTTATCAGCTGAAATTTAAGAGTGGAAATTTCTAGGTCTTCAAGTCAAATAAGAATGAGTATTCGTAATGCTCATAAACTATGAGTCAAGTAGAAAAATAATATCGTTAAGTCATTGTCATCATTTCTTTAAATTAGCTTTAAAAGAAAAAAAACCTCTGGAGGTTGGCCAGGCTGCCTTTGTGTGTTTATAACTGTGTTATCAGGCCTCTCAAGCTAAATTGTGTCCATCAATGAATGGACTTAGAAAGATCACCTCTCCTCTCTACACTGCTCTGGATAATAATGGTATTTATCTCTCCCAGAGAAGTATTTGAGGATCTGGTTAAGTATCCATCATCTGGCATCCAAAGGCAGGGTGGACCTGTAAAACATTAATAGAAGCAAGCAATACTTACCGCTTAACTATTTAAGGCAGAGATTTACCTCTCAAGGTGTGAAATTTAGACACTGTTATTTGAAAACCCTGTATGTTTGCCAGCACAACCAGAAACTGAACATAATTACAAGAGGCTTGGGTGACTCACTAATAGTGCTTCACATTAAGTAAAGACAACAGCTGGCATTATCAGTGCTGCATTTCCATGTTCATTGTGTTTTGAGAGAAAATGGCCACAGCCATGGAGAGCATGCCATCATCACCCTAGCTAAGTAATTAATTTCTCATTTAATATTACCACTGTTGTGAAAGCCCAGCACGTGCTTGGATGGCCACAGAAGAGAGCAACAGCAGCATTTAAAATGATGTGGGGTTTTTTTTGGTTTGGGTTTTCCTTGCAAATCTTTCAATTTGTAGATTAGAAGACTGGGCATACAGTTAAATGACCAGTTTTCTGATTTACCTACCAGCAACAGAAACGTTCTATTCTGTTAAGAGAATTAATTTAAATGCTGCAGCATTTTCATTCATACTTTCTTCTTAATGTAGCATTCTGTCGGGGAACCTAAAAATCTAGAGAAAAGCTTGATATCTCTAAACAATTCATCCTGGAAATTTAAAAGTAAACGTAATCTCCTTTCAGACTAATGGAAAATAAAGCCATGCAATAACTGGTTTAAAAACACAGTATAAAGTTTAGCTAGCTTCTAACCAGTGCTCAGAATCACAAAAGGAATTCAGCTTCCAGACAGGCACTCAACACCTAAATCCTCAAGTGCTCTCCACAGAAATCTCCACTTAAACATTGGGCCTCCTTGGATGATGAGAAATAAAAAGCATGTCTGCATATCCTCTGTGTGTGTTGCAGCTTCCAGCTCTGCTTCCCTCCAGCCAGGGCCTGGCAGGTCTGGGGATGCAGGCAGGGGTCTCACAGGGGTTTGGTGTTGGTCTAGCAGGTGGGAGCTCACAGAGCTTCAGTAGCTGCAGTGAGAAAACTGCCTGGAAGCTGTGTTCAGAGAGGTGCCTGACACTTCAGATGCTTCCTGCTTTGTTTTCCAGGGATGACACATTTCTGGGGCTACAGCACCAAAATCAATGGTTTATCCATAAGCAAAGAAATTTTGCTTATGATAGTTCCTTCATTTTCAGCAGGGGAGGAAGGAAGTAAAAGGAAGAAACAATTGCAAAGCAATTTGCTTTTGCTGTAATAGATGGCACACCCCCTTTGACTGAAAAAGCAGTGAAATGAGATTAAGAAAGCTGAAGAGAAGTGCAACCAGAAAAGAAAGACAGGTGAAAATATGATCCCAGACACAGATGCCAGTTCAAGCTTTTTCCCTGGCATCACTTTTCTGTAAGAATGTATGGGGACATTGTACAAGATTAGTAGCTCCTGGCAGTTATTCAAAGTACTCACCAAGGACCAGATTTCTGATCTCTGTTAGCATGAAAATGATACTCATTGTTTTTTAATATGCACTGAATAGTATTTTAATGTGTTTCAAACTATAGTTTATTGTTACAAGACCCTTTCATTCTGTATGAAGGTAAAAAATCAAAGTTGGAGAGGGAGAAGATGGTATGTCTATATATATTTTGAAGAACAAAAGGAGAAAAATGGAAATGGATGTTAGAGTGAGATGGGAGAATAAAAGTGAAAATTAAACCAGTGCAGCTACATGACTCTTTATGGGATTCCTTTCTCATTTGCCACCTAACTTTAATGTTAACATTCTGATATAACTGTTGCATGTAGTAATTAGACACATTTTTAAAATTTTGGGCAATACCTACAGCTTCCTTCCTTCTCCTTTGAAATTTAGTTGTTGGCATATTTTAAGAGTTGCAACTCCTACAAGAACATCACTTGCCTGGCTTAGATCCTGGGTTTCCTAGCGATCAAAAATTCAGAAATTGCTCAAACTGAACTATTAATTTAGGTTCTAAGGGACATGAGGAGCAAGAAGGTTGTTTGTCAGAGACATGGAGATACCTGAAGATGTAGTTCTCATCACACTGTTTTATCCAAGCAACAGTAAGATGATGTTCAACAGAGATACAAGCAAAGGAGATAACAAAGAGGAAAAGGAAATTTAAAACGTCACAGTGGAAGTAAAACTAGGAAAGTCTTTCAAATCTACAATAGCATTCTACCCATCCAATTTGACATGTCAGTTTCAATTTTTAAATACTTGGGACAAAAGTTTTTAGATATTTTTTATTTCAGTTCTTTTTTGCTTTTGAAATGCACACAGGAAATTTTCAGCCCATCTCTGTCATCAGCCAAGTAAAACAGTCCCAGCTAAGGCCATCTGAACAAGAAAACTAATCAGAGCTGGAGCTCCAGAATGTCTCTGCTAGAAGCAGCATTTTAAAAGAGTAAGTGAAGCTCAAGGAATTTGAAGCTGCCCAAGGCAGATAATTTATTTTTTTTTTAATGTACTGCTATTCATCTCCACACATGAAAACAGTCATTACTGATGATATCATGTACTGAGTTCTCTAAATGCACTATGCACAACAAACTGGTTTGGTTCTGATCATATGAAGTCTACTTTAGTACTTTTTTGTTCATTTTAGTTATTTTAGCTCATATTAGGGCACCAGACCTGTGTAAAACATTATCATAACCAGCATATGGTTTCTCTAACCTAGATTTCAGTTGTTTTTATCTCTTCCCCTTTTAAAATGATATTTACATAGCATTTAAATTAACCTCTGAACACTACAGGTTGACCTCTTCTATGATGGATAATTTGTTATGATCAAAAAAGAAATTCCATTTCAATTTTGGTGAAATAGTGGTGTCATTTGCATTTGTCCCTCAGCCATGTTAGTGTTAGTCTAACTGGAAGGTTTAACCACAAAAGTGGCTGCTGTCATTACATTTGATCAGCTGTAAAAGGGATTTCCCAGAAAAAGGAATGGAAATGCTTTTATAGCCTTTTAGGTAATGTCAGAATTTTGTTTTGTTTAGTTTTGTTAATATGAGCTTTTGCCAATCTCTAACTGCATGATCCAAATCCCATTTGAAGGCAATGGAAAGTCTCCCATTGAGTTTGATGGCCTTTGGATCAGTCCCTAAGTGCATCTAGACTTAATGAGATGTTAATGTGAATTTTATGCTGCTGCGTATAGGAATAGATTTTCCAACCTTTCTTTTCCCCACTAATGCAAAATGAGCGATCTGCCTTTTTAAATTTTTAAATTTTATTTTCCTGCTGTAATCGGTATGCACGCAGAAGGAGGATTTATGCAGCTCATTGTGTTCCCTGCCTTCTCCCCCTCCCACCACCCTCTATCGCTGACACAAACTGCAGAGAGCATCACCCGCTCTCGGGGGCGTCTAAAGGAGAAGGAAATCCCAGTCCTTCCTTTCGCCTCAGCATTGCCTTGAAACCCCAGGTTGAGAAAAAGGCAAAATTAAGGGCGGCGGAGGGGGGCGGGGGGTAGGGTGTGGGGACGGACGACGACGACATCATCAATAAAATAAAAGAAAATCCAAAAGGAACAACCAAAAATTCCGGGAAATCGGGAAAGCCTAATGCTGGTTTCTTGCTCCACCTGGCGGGAGACGCCAGCGTGTCCCTCCCGCACCTGGAGCGACACCCCGGGCGGGGAGGCGGGAGGGACCCGCTCCCTTCCCCGGTGGCTTTGGGAGTTTTACAGAACCCCAGGGAGGGACCCGATCCCTTCTCCTGCGGCTTTGGGTGTTTTATAGAACCCCAGGGATGGACCCGCTCCCTTCCCCGGTGGCTTTGGGAGTTTTATGGAACCCCAGGGAGGGACCCGCTCCCTTCCCCGGTGGTTTTGGGAGTTTTATGGAACCCCAGGGAGGGACCCGCTCCCTTCCCCGGTGGCTTTGGGAGTTTTATGGAACCCCAGGGATGGACCCGCTCCCTTCCCCGGTGGCTTTGGGTGTTTTACGGAACCCCAGGGAGGCACCTGGGGTCACAGAGTGGGTCTCGGCTCACGCACAGGTTTCTCCCTTAGGGTGCGGTTCCTTTTTTTTGGGTGCCAAAAGGGAATGATGCTCATTCTGCAGCTCCTCAGCCTTGTCATGGGAGTTTGACTTTCCTAGGGACCTTCCTTGTGTGACTCATGGCGGTGTAAAGGTTAACCCGTTCCTTTCAGTGGCCTGATGCACGATCTGATGGCTGTGCACGGCTGTTATCTGTTGGACAAGTGTTTCACACATAAATGCACAGAAATTCTCGGAAGAGAGAAAATGTATCCTGTGGGAATGTCTCAGTCATTCTAAGAAGAATAAAAAATCATCTGCTTTGGGTCAGTGACATTGCTGACCTAGACAGGAACACTCACTGAGTGTGGGAAGTTGGAGAAGCACAACATGTACCGTAGGAAGTGGTTTTGATCAGTGTGAGCAATTCCAATACTTCTCAGAAGCTGTTAGCACATCTTAAATCTACTCTTTTATAAATATTTGGAACGCAGACAGGCGTTAATGGCAACGTTTTCATGCCCTTAGGTACAAAGTGAGCTTTCTCCGGAACACACTGCTCTGCATCTTTGAAAGCCTCAGCAGAGGATTCGCCCCAAGCTGAAGCACAAGGGAAGCCACAGCTCCACTCCAAGGCAGGCTGCAGGAGGAGCAGCTGAAATCCCATCCTCCCGAGGACAGCTGTCCCAGCAGGAGGGGGGAAGCAGACTCCAGACTAATACTGAGTTTTTCTGGTTGCTCACAGCCTAATGGCCTGGTGGCTTTGTTGGGCTGCCTTGAACGTGGCACTGTGAGGAGGTCCAGGGTCTGAGAGTCCTTGCCAGACAGAAGGCACTTTGTCTGTCAGTGCTAGCAGGTGATGCTGACCTGTCAGGAAAGCCAGGGATTGCACTGTGAGCTGAGGAGCAAGGAGAGAGAGAGAGATCTGCCCATGGCTGTGTGAGGGAGGATATCCAGCTATGGACAGCCCAAGTGCCTGCAGCCAGGGCTGCACAACAACAACTCTGGACATGGATTCATAGCCTGACTCTGGCAGGAGAAGTGGCAAGCCCTGATCTTGGCATTTGACACCACTAGGATGGAAGTAGCTGCAAAGTTTCACTGTTTATTTGTTTACCCAAGAGACCATGAAAGGGGGAAAAAAAAAAGTGTTACCAGTAGAGAATATTTATAACAGCCATTAGTTATTTTCTCTCCATTCCTTCAATAACTGCTTTTGCAGTAAAGTCCAGCTATTTGACAGGCTGCAGAACATAGATTCTCATTGTGTTGATTGATAATTGAGGTATTTGTAAGTCAGTCTCGATTATGTAAAAATTCTTGGCATGCCTGACTCTTAAATAGAAACTTTCCTCAAACAAGCATCTTGGGAGACCATTACAAACCCTCTTTTTCCAAAAAGCCTGAAAAGAGATACAGCATCTCCATCTTCCTTTAAGTGTCCTCAAAGCAAGCCTATTTATTACACATTTCAGATTCAACTTAACAGTTTCAGCATGATGTATTTTAGGAGAGTGGCAATCTCTCAGATTGCTTGAAAACATGCTGTTCTTCAGTGAAAAGAAAGAAAGATACATACTGCATTAAAAACCAAACCAGAAAAACTTGCATTTACCAGAGAATTATTCTATTATGTCCTCTGGCCAGGAATTTTCTGATATAGCTGAAGACTGAATAGCTCTCAAGATTAACCATTTGCAAAGCATAATAGAATATGGGCATGGGTATCCATAGCAAATTTTAGATCTGAAATCACATCATCAAATAGATAATTTCTGCAATTGGCTGGTTGCAATATCTCTATCAATTCAAACATTTATCCCACCTGGACTGTATGGATATGTCCAATACTTGGTTCATGAATCCTGCCAGCAGTGCAGGAACAGCAATTGAGCATCAGGTGAGCTGTAGCAGATGACATCTTTTATCTGGATTCACAAATTGATCACCCCAGCTGTTTGGTACAGTTTGTTTACTCCCTGAATTCCCCCTCCTGCCTCCCTTCTTTGACCTCATCTGCATTGAGCAAAACAATTATATAAATGAAAAGGAACTCAGGCTGACAAACCACATGTTCACTGCCAAAGGAAGATTAGACATGTATAACAAGAAGACATTACATATTTTGTCATAGCTGTATTCGGTGTGCAGAGATTATTTACCAGGTCCAGGGTTTAAGTGTGGCAGATGGATGCAGGCTAGCAGCTCCCACGAACAAAGATGCTGTTTCAGAAAAAAAGGTGTGTTCAGCTTCTGGAAAAGAAATTTACCTCTCAGCAGGCACTGGCAACTCTAATCTTATTTGCATTTCTCAAAGCAGCAGCACGCATCTCCCTTTCTCAGCCCTAACTCTCCCTGCCAGCCAAAGCTGTGCTATACAGATAGGTACTAAATAATGTAGGATTGTGCAGGTTGTCATGAGGCCTTTTCCTTCTCCTGTGCTGCAAGGGACTTTTCAGAAGCAATAGTTAAGTTGTCAGCAGAGTGGGATTACAAATCTGATACTGAGCACAGTTTTGGACAGTTTGAGCTTTCAGGCATTTTCCATGAATGGACACCAATCATTTCACTGCCACGCTGCTGAGGTGCTCTGTTGGGTCAGGCGTTTTTTAGATGGGGATCAGAGAAACAAGCACAGGAGGGTGAAAACAGATAGAATTTTGTAGATTCATGCGTGGTACCAAAAAATCTAAGGCTGGCAGATAATGGCATTTTACTCCTAAACTTTGAATGGAAGTGTCTTTCAACTTTGTTTGAGGCATTTGCATTGTCAAAGCAAAATTCCTGAACATAAACACTTGTTGCTATAAATATTTAAAATTCTCCTCTGTGAAAATACAAATGAGACACATTAGCAAACACAGCATTGTGTCTCATTATGACTTCTATGCATAATGAAAATGTTAAAAGCAATATGGTTTCTTTTAAAATAATACTAGCACTTAGAGTATAATGGTACAGCCCTTGAAGATGCTGTTATTTCACAAATATTCAGCGTGCATACTAATGCTTGTTGTAATACAGCAGAAACCTGTAGTGCTATAAATTCTCACTAATGCAAATTACTTGGTGAAAAACCTGCTTTATGTTATGTTGTTAATTTTCATGTCAATGCCATTCTTCATTCCTCTATTCATATAGCTCTATTATTAAAGATATTTCTCTGTTAGGTGGAGATGAGCAAACAGCCCAAATTAAAAACACTTTAGGCTCAGGCAACTGCACAAACAACCTGTGCTTCTGGGCAGCCACCTCTGCTTGAGAGACTTCAGCTCATGCCCTGCAGGCATGAATAAGGTGGGAATCTCAGGCGCAGTAATGAGGGAGGAGTTCCCAGGTTTTGAAGAGCCTTAGGCTCTGTTCTTCCTCTCAACAGCTGCTCCTGGAGCAGTTCCAGCATTGCCCTGTGGTGGAAAAGGACTAACCCTGTTCCTTAGGTCAGAGGCTGGAATTTCTGGGGCTGAGGTGCCTCACAGGGCAACACTTCTCCTGCCAGCAGCCTGCACAGAGCCACCAGCCACCCCTGACACATCAAAAGCATCCTGGCCCACTGAGCTCCCTCTCCATCCTGTGGTGCTTTGAAGTAGAAACAAGAGATGTCACAGGGCTCATGACAAAAACCTGAACTGTGGCAACAAAATGCCTCCTTTTGGTTTTGATCAACAGCACAAACAGCAGGTACGAGCACAGAAGGTGGAAATCTGGCTTGTACTAAGAGGTCACACAGTTTTCCTTAGCTCCAAATAAAAAGGCTACAAAGATGGAGATGAAGAAGAGAAAAATAAAGCAAAACACAGACACGCATTAAATAAGTAAACAAACAAAAACCAACAAAAAGATGAACCATGAAAGTATGAATTTAGGTATAATTAGAATTTGTGGGGTTTTCCCCCATCATAATGCAATCAGATCCACTTACCATCTACCCTGTTACCTTATATCCTGAATAGTTCAGGATAATATTTACAGAGAAAAAAGCTGAGGGATGTGCTGTGTCATATTCCAACAGTCTAATCAATTTTTGTTCTGGTTTTGCTGAACTAGAAAGTGTGCATTTGATTTTGTTAAATATTGCCATTAAATGAGTTTTCTAAAATAATGCAGATAATTTCCTAGGAAAGACATCAAAAATTCCATAGTTTCTATAGTGAAAATGCCCCAAAGAGAACAGCCTGTCTCTCCATTATGTTTTTCAAAAGAAAAGCTTCCCTAAGGCTCTGTGCAGAAGATGACAGTGAAGAGTATGTATCTTCTAATGTTTGATTGGTTACCACAGAGAAAATGTGAATTCCAGTGAAAGTGCATCAAAGGTACAGTTAAAGGACAACTTGTTTCCGTTTCTTTGTCCTTAGTGCCATATATGAGATTGTAACACTAAAGTTGAAATGTGGAATAATTGTAATAATAAAATGTCCAATAATTTTAACCAAATACTTTGTTCTCTACAGCAATCACATTCTCTTTTGCTAGGTGAACTACTACTCATTTTTCTGCACCTTTTCTTCACACCCATGCACTATGGTAGAGTTCTCAAAACATTGCCTCTTGTCTTTAATTATCTAGAAGAAGGGTTTTTGACAGAAATATTCTGAGTTGGAAGGGGACCCACAAGGATCAATTCAAGAATGCTATGTTTTTTGAATTACATGGGAAAAACTTTTTCCTCAGTGTCTCTGTGCATGCATTTTTACAAATAGTGAATTACATCTGTACTCAGTTTTCACTTAGGCAACTCCTGATAGTAATGACATTTCCATTATGTCCAGGCCATGATGGGATTCCATACACTCCACCATTCCTTGAAGCTACCAGCCATACCACACAATCAAAGCCATACAAAACCAAAGCCTTTCTACTTATTTATGGTTTTGTTATATGTGGGTGTCATTCTAACTGCAGGTGTTCCCTTGGAATCTCTTGGAAAAAAAAATAAAATGCAATCACATAACCCTGGAGCTTGTTCAGAAAGCACTTTAGTCACTGAGAAGTTTGAGCCTTGTCCATATTCCAGATTTAAAAAATAAAAACATTATTACTAGACTCTGCCCTTTTCATATTATAAACCTTTTACTGCTACAAAATTAGTGCTGAAACTGATGAAAATTCTACAGCATGGAGAACTTTTCACATAGGCACAGCTGGGGAAAAAAGGAAACCTTTGAGCAAAGGAGCTACTGACTGGCAGTACAGAGCAGAAGTATGAGAGAAGTTGGTGAATACCAAATAGCACAAGCATGAGTTTTTACTACCTGAGAGTTCTAGATTTTTTTTCTTCTTCTTTTTACCATGTATCTTCTCATTTTTTAATCACCCATGATCTCTTGACTGACAGAAGAAATCAATCTCTATGCCACTATTATGGGTTGTTTTATTATAGGGAATTATTTAATAACAGGGTATGTATTATCTCTGCCTGTGTCTAGGTGAGCTCAGGGAGAAGCTTACAAAACTCAAAGCAGCTTGGAGAAAATGCATAGCTAAGTGTCAAGGGAGAATGAAGTTAAACAAATGCTCCTTGGAGGAATGTGAGTGTATTAATACCTTCCTCGTAAACACAAAAATGAGACATGACCATGATGTCAGAATTAGTGGATGCACACAATGTTTCAGGAGTGAGTGGTAGAAACAAGACTGCATTTTGTTTTTCTATAATAGAAAGAAAAATAGAAAAGGTAAGAATGGTGTTCTAAAATCTGTTCTCTATAGACTGATGAAAACTGCAAAAGAAAAAAAAAACCCACATTATTGAGCTGATTTATATTTCCATGACATGTTTGAGGAGTGAATGAAGAATTTTTGCAGTTAAGTTCCTAAATTCACTCTCACTGCAAGCATATGTTTGCCAACATGTCAGTGCTGCCTCAGCTCTCTGTGTCAGCCACTTTTCTTCCAGGGCTGTCTCTGATATTCTCCCTTTCCATTCCCATTTGTCACCTGGCAGATAAAACTCTTGATTTTTAAACTTGATAGGCTAAATTCAGTGCCAAATATCCTGCTGATCAGAGCAGTGAACTATGGCAGGCTGAACAGCAACATTATATTAGTTAAGGAGTCTGGGTTTTTCCCTAAGTCAAAGATAATCACTGTAAATCTAAATTCAAATATTTCTGGCCTGTAAGTGTGATAACATGGAGATTTGTTTGACTGTTTTTTTTCCAGGTTATTATTCATATTAATCATATTAATCATATTAATCTCTGCCATATTTTTTCATCTTGAAAAGTTCAGTAACTTAAAGCTTTTATTTCTGTTAACTTGAAAAGAACTTATTCCATGTTTTCAAATGCAGAAAACACATTGCTTTGGCTTATATATACTAAGTATGCCAGAGTTTTATAACCCAAATAATCAATTTCTCTGTTCTGTGCTGCATTCCCTTCCTCTGTCTAACCACTGTGGTGGCAGTAGGACTGACTGCTTTCTTATGACATAATGGGTTTGGGTTTCTTTAGTTTCCTTTTTGGAGAAATAAAACCCAGAAGGAAAAGCTGGCTACTGGAACGACTTTAGTAGGACTGCCTGGTAGTTACTTCTATGGATTTGTTTGTTTTTATGTCAAGAATTTGTGAAAATATTAAGAATGAGAAGTTGCCTCATGTATCATGACTCTGTGAAGGGCCTTAATTCAGCTTCTCTGAGATTCATTCCCTGTTCCTTGTGATCCTGCTGGGCAGTGTGTGTTTCCATTTGCAGCTCTGCAAGGATCACACACTGCAAAACCATCACACAGGTAACAGAATATCACTCTTAAATACAAACAACCACTCATAATCCTATCTATTAATTTCATCAGTCATTTCATTCTGCTGCTGATGTTTCAAAAGATTTAACTAGAAACAATGGTAAGCAAAAACATAGTGGGTTTAGTCACATTTTTGAAGCCAAATAATACAAGGTTAAATTAAAAAGATGGAGTTTCAGCACAAGAGAATTGTGCCTAGTGGAAAAATATGAGAAATTTCCCCTTGGTAAGGTGTTGTGACTGTACAGCTGCCATGTGTCTGTGCACACACTTCCTAAAAGTGTTGAGGCCTTGATTCTTTTTCTCTCAAGCAGCAGAACTCTTGGGAAACTGCAGCTAATAGGGGATTCAACCACACATCTCCTTGGCAGCACCGCTACTGGGAGCACATTAAGCTCATCCTTTGCTCTTTACAATTGCTTCCCATAGAATATCAAATAAAATTCAAGGTCTTGGCACTTATCTGCAGTGCTTAGATACCCAAGGCTGTAACCAGAGTGGTGAGCACAAAGCACACAGGAGCTTTCATGTCCTGAAAAGACCCTGTCTCCACACTTGGGTAAGATCAGGGCATGCAGAAAATCCCACTCGCTATTTTGTCTAGGTTTCCATAGGAAACAAACCTGAGCTTGTGTGGGAGTAGAAAGCAAATGCTTTGAATGAGAAACAAAGCAAGACAAGGGGTGTAACTATGTACAGACACAGGACTGAAATTCGGGATACCTTATTCTGGAGCTAAATAAGATATCTGACAGATATTTTATATTGATCCTGGCCTGGATCAGCCATAGCGTGGCCGCAGGACCAGGGCAGGGATTGTCCCCCTGTGCTCAGTGCTGGTGAGGCCACACCTCAAATCCTGTGTCCAGTTTTGGGCTCCTCACTACAGGAAAGGCATTGAGGGGCTGGAGTGAGTGCAGAGAAGGCTGGGGGAGGGTCTGGAGCACAGGTCCTTGAGGAATAGCTGAGGGAGCTGTGGGTGCTCAGCCTGGGGAAAAGGAGGCTCAGGGGAGCTTTATCCCCTCACCACAACTCCCTGAAAGGAGATAAAGAGAGGTGGGGGTCGGGCTCTGCTCCCAGGCAACCTGGCAGGATGACAGGAAATGGACTCAAGCTGCCCCAGGAAGGCTCAGGCTGGACATCAGGAAGGATTTTCTCCACTGAAAAGGCAGTTAAGCATTGGAACAGGCTGACCAGAAAGTGGTGGAGCCACCACCCCTGGAAGTGTTCAAGAAACTACTGGAGGTGGCACTTAGTGCTGTGGTTTTCTGGACATGGTGGTGTTTGGTCACAAGTTGGACTCAATAATCTTGAAGGTCTTTTCCAACTTATTATTTTGAAGACCACATAAATAATGCCCTCATGAACTAAGGAGCATCACAAAAATTTCAGCCCAATACAAAAGACATAACTCCATGCCATCCTTAACACAATTGCTGACACAGATAAATGCTTATTAAAGAAATAAAAGAAAAAAATAAAAGGAAATATACTACAACAAAAGGTCCTTTTGGAAAGACTAAGTGATTGAATACTGCTGCCTTGCTCTTCAGTGTGCAGAGCTCATTATATATTTCACACAATTTCAAACTACTTTTTCATTACAGACAACATAACAGATATGTGTTATAAGTGCAGACTAATTATTCCTGATGTCCTAGATACTATTTGATTTGAATTAAAAATGTTTAAAATTGTTTCATAACAAAAAGTAACAGGGCCATGTACTTTTCTGATCTTAATTGTTAACACATTTTTAACTCCAAGAAGTAACATTATAATACAATTTAAAATGCCTCTTAGAAAACTAAAATACAGTTTGGAAAATTTTCCAGATTCCTAACCCACAATTTAAATGAGCTTTCATCATTGTGACCTGTAATATCCAAGTCATGAGATTCTTAATTCTATGGGCAGTTCCACTAAACTTAGTCAAAGCTACTTGTGTGAATAGAAAAAACAGAGAGCTGGTCTCTTAAACCTGTTTGCAATTTTTGTTCTGGCAGAATTTGAAACAGCTCTGGTTTGATGAGCATTTTTTCTGCTGAATTCAATATAAAAGTTTAATTTAGGTCATTAAACCCAGACATATATAAATGAAAATGTGAATTTTGAACAAAAAGTTACAATCAGAACGAAGATTTGGGTTTTGAAGAGTTGTGTTTAACTTTATAATATTAGTTAGTGCAGATAATAATTCCTGGAACCAGAATTGGGAGTTCTTCAGTTATTGCAAAATTGAGCAAGAAATGTCTTGGGTAGACTTGGGCAGCTGGGAGTAGGGTAAGTACCAAATCTTTGTGATTCTTTGATTTTCCCTTTGCAATAATGAATGAATGGAGTTTTTGAGTAGTTTCTTAGTCTCTTTATGTAGATGTTAAAGTGAAACATTAATTTTGCAAAAGATCACCTGGTTAAGTAACAAGAAAGCAGTGATTTGAATGAATTAATTTTTCAATGCCACTTTTAGCTTGATCAGGTCAATATGTGGAAAATTACAAATGAAGAAAATAATATAATTCAAAATAAGGACAAACTTTTTTCTTTCTCTTTCCAAAAGAAATGTTGCAAGAACAGGTACAGAGCTGCAGCCAGAAAATAATTATATGCACTGTCATTTTTGGACCACTCAAAATTATATCACAGCCTGAATACCTTTCACAGATGCATCCTTGTTTTGACTGCCTTTAAAGCCATAGATCCATTAGCAAACTTTTGTCACTTGTGATGCCATGGGAAGTGAAAGGTGTTTTCTCCCACTTGGATCTGACTGGGGCAGTGTCAGACCCAGTGCAGCCCCTGCTCCCTTCCCACAGAGGCCACCCCTGCAGCTCCCCCTCTGCCCTCACCTTGCCACCTACACCTCACACACTCTTGCATTTTGGCTTTCTAAAACAACAAAACCTTTTCAAGAAAACTGAAGAGACATTCTCAGCTCTGGTATCACGGTATTATGTGATCAGGCAACACAAATTGCAGAAAGATTAAAAGATTCTGGGAAACTAAAAATAAGTAATTCAATTATGTCCTTTCATCCTTTTTTATGCTTAGATTGTTTGTTTTTTTTTGGTTTGGTTTCCTTTCTATAAACTTCTCATACGAAAAATTAAATGTATAAAGCAATTCAATCTTTTATGATTCATGCCTCAAGCAAGAAGAGATGTCCATCAGCAGCCATCCTATTTCAAGCCTATTTGTACATATGAACAGGTTTCATATTTAATTTCAATGTAAACTATTGAGCAAACACTTCTCCATGCATTTTCTCTTGTTTTCCTTCAACAGTCTGCCTGCAAAGTTTGTCTTGTTTTTTTTTTTCCATTGCTAAAGGCTCTAAAACAAATCGAGTTCTTCCCTGAATCCTGATTCTAAACATGATAAACACCTCTCACCCCCTGCCAGTTCTCTACCCTTTGTAAACAAGCCACAATTTCTGCTTTATCTTTATGTAGGATGTTAATTTTGTTAAGAAAGCCTCTGGACAGTGGCTGCACATAAGGTTGCATTTCCCTCTCTCTGGGGAAATGCAGTTCCTACTGAACACACCTGTGTGACCCAGTAGGGGCTGCAGCAAAGTCACAGTGAGTCTCTGTTCTCTGGATTAACACTGCCTTTAGGGGTGGGGGATTTGGGGAACTCCTTATTTAAATTCTGAGGGCTCGCAACCAGCCCAATAATTGGTTGTATATATCCCTCAGTTAGCTAGCTTTCCAAAATGCTTAAAAACCCCAAATTAAAACCATATAGGAGGGGAACTGTGGCAGAGAGAGAAGATAGGTGACTGGTCTGCTGCCAGTTGCCTCTGGCAACAGTGTTCAGTGATAATACTGAAGTGCACAAAAGCTAGAAGTGAGCTAATGTAAAATTAACATAACTTCTGACATCAATATTATGTAAATATTATCAAAAGCCTGCAGGATTTGCATTTTCACTCTCACCTATCTCTTTATAAATACAAATGCAACTATATCATGTTCCCTACCAGCAGCTTTAAAAGTGCTGCTTACAGCCCACAGAATTTTTAAATCTTTACTTTCCTTAAAATGCATTTTCCCCTACTTGCAGACACACCTACTTTTAAAAAACCCCAACACGTTCAAACATTCAAATCTTATTAAACCCATTCTGTCTTTTTGCTAAGCCCGAGATCACTATCATCAGGTAAGTCAGGTCATGTTTAAATACAAGGGTAAAAAGTTAAAACAGCAGAAGCCAAATATAATACCAGAGGCCTGACATTTTCTCATTTCTTGGATTAGTACATGTTTTTGCACAGGAATATACCCTTGCATTATTTCACTTACAAATTCTGTTTGTAGACAAGAATGTAAAACAGTACTGAGGACAAAAATACTGGTGATAGCCAACAATTGCTTTCCATAACCATTTACTCAGTGAAAAACATTTCCTAGGAAGATGTTGCATAATTAGATTGAATTACAAAAATAGGCAGATATTTTAATGCATATGCCATAAGGGAATGGATAATGGAGTGGATAACACTATACAACAAAGCTTTGGCTATTATCTTGTCTTTGCTAGATTTTTATTTTGACACATTTTAAAAAGGACTACAACCTAGAGCTTTTTTTTTTCTATTAAAATAAAGCTTTCTAAAAATATAAGGTAAAATACTTTTTGTTTTCCAAAGACAGGATTGAAAATCTTAGGATTTGTCATGAAATTGAAATGCCTACAATATTTTTGAAAACCTAACATATTGCCCAGGAAAGTAAGCAGTCTGTAAGAGTGCTTTAAACAGTTAGAGTGTTTTACATTATTATAAATAGTTCTGCCTAAACTGTGCAGAAATTCTATAATTCCAGGGTAGGGAAGATAAAAAAACTTTTTATGGAAAATATGTGTTGGCTAAGCAGAGAAGGATCAGCTAAATAAGAAAATCCAGAAAAAGGAGGATTAACCACCTGCATCAAAAAGAAAAAAAAAATCCATATGCCCTGCTAATCCCTGGATTATGAGCTCCTTGTTTGTAAAATACATGAAATTATAATGGCAGCATCAGAATCCATCAGTGCTGAATATATCAGTGTTTATCCAGGCAAGTGTACACAAGGCAGATGTTGGACTGACCCTTGCTCAGTGAAATCTGTCTGATGGTTTAATTGTTCTTCTCTACTTATTTGAAATGTCCATGATGGAGAAAAGTGTCAGTGGTGCACCTTTAAATTTCAGGAAAAGAGCTTCTCACACACTCCTTGGGAGAACACCAGATCCAGTCTGAGACAATGCCATGGCAGCATTAGTTTAGAGCATGTCTCAGACTTCTGCAAAGAGTGAAGATAAAAGAAAAAGAATTGGAGGAAAGTGGGGTTATAACATAGTTTTCTAAATAGCTAGGGCTTGCTGTTTCAGGTAGGGTTCAGGAAGAGAGAATGGGAGATCATGTTATCCTACAGATTTCCTCCTCAAACTGAAATCAGTGATGGCTAGATGAACAGGGTTAGTGAAGGAGGAAAGGAGAGTAAGGAAACAAAACTAAAAAAAGTCTCAAAATCTCTACTGCTGAAAAAACAACACGTACTCCCAAAGCACCACTGCTCCGTGTCACTTCAGGTATTACTGGTGAGAAAACAATGCTGGAGAATAACAGGCAAGCTATGGGAAGGGAGAAAGAGTGTCCAGAAAGCAATCCAAAGACTAAAAAATCACCAGAAAGTGTTATAAAGGACAAGGAGAGGAGAAGGGTGGGTGAGGTTGGCCTCCTGAGTTTGATGTATCTGAGTGAAAAGCACTGTGTGTGTTTGGAGCAGTGCACATAGCAGGCCTTGGGGCTTTTCTAGCCTATCCATAGTTTGCCACAGCAATTAAATGTGGCATTCAAGAACAATCCTTGAGGCAAAAGCATCACTATATGCCAGTTAAATTATCATGGGTCAGTGAGCAACAGACAACTGCCTACCAGTTTTCTATTCTTAACATGAAGGAAGCATTTAATTCTCTGGCAACTCTTATTTGCCTTATGTGCAAGAAATGTATCTTGTAATTGCCATTTATTAAACTTTGCCTCTGTAAGCATACACAACATAAGCAAGGTCCATAAATAAAAGTAGTCTGCCATACCTTCCACTTTGCCTGAGATATTACCTTTCTCCAGAAGACAGGGAAAACATGCACCCAAAAAAATGGCAGATATAGGCTATCTTCCTCTCTGGTGAGTTGCAACACTGTGAGGGGAAATCCAGCAATGTAGATTGTTTTTTTATATTTAATTGATAAGAAAGAGGCAGTGTGAGAATGACTGTGAGATCTCTGGAGCAGCCAATGGTTGCATGCAATTATTATGGAAATAATTTTAAGGGGAAGCTGAAAGCATCAGAGAAACTGAAGACAAGCACAACTACAGAATATGGTTTTTGTTTTCCAGATACAGTTTTATTTCACTGCTCCATTTATGCTCTTAGCAGATGGTGTTTTCTTCTCAAAGCTCCAGAGAGCCAAAAGTAAAAATATCATACAGGAGTAGTGCTTCAAGGGAATTTTTAGAAGGTTATCTTTTTCTTCACCTGTATATTTCCTCATTTGTCTGAATTCATTGTCAGCTTTCAGCTCTTACCAACACATTCCCATAATAACCCTAATGTTCCTATGGTCACTTCTGACATGTTCACTGGCAGGTCTGGAGTGGGTTTTCAGAAGTTTAGGAAAAAACCTGACTTGAAACCTTAGAGAGCAATTTAATTTCTGCTACCTTCCTAACTTTCCCACTTCCTCACTGCAAAGCAACAGTTCCTTCCCATTTTTCCTTTTCATTTTGATGTAAAACTTGTTTATAAAATGTTTTATTGACTACATATCTTGCAAATAGATAGATGAGAGTGTGAATTATATGAGTACCACTGACTGGTGGCAGTTGAAACAAAAAAAAAAACAGAAAGAATAGAGGAAGTAAAACAAACATGGTACAAACATAGTTTATTTTCTTATATCTTTACACTAAAAAAACCTATGTCTTCCCCCTCTATTTTAACATTGTCTATAATAAAATATTGCCTTCACTATGAATTAATACACACTGGAATGGTTATCCATTAAACACTAATTAAATAATTCCATTGTATTATGTTTGTATTACTGCACCAGCACTATCATAGCAAAGGCTGTGTAAGTTTCCAATAATAACAACTTACTGAATTTGGGAAATAGTTCTCAGCAGAAAAAGACTAGCTAGTGGGAGTCAGAGGAATGGTTCACAGGGTCATGAAGGGGCTTTTGAAGGCAGTATTTTCAGCCAGAAGCATCCAAATAGCTGTCAGTCTCAGGTTTCCGCTTCACTTTCTTCACTCTACTCCTAAACAGGCACTAAAGAATTTAGTGGCACAGGAAAGAGCTCTTTTACAGTCACAGAAATGTGATCCTTGGTTGAATACAACACTTTGCTTGTTGCAGAAGTGGGATACAGCATTCTTTTTAGAGCTTGTTGTGTCATTTCCCATTGTCTTTTCCAAGGAAAGCACAGTTTCTTATTGACAATGCAGAATGTAAGAGACCATAAGCAAAGCTATGCAAAATGGGGCTCTGTTAACTCTCCAAAATGCTCTCTTTGAACACCCTGCCCTTCATGGTACTGCAGTTTTTATGAGGAAAACATACATCTCCTCTTTCTTGCAGGAGCTCTGGAGGTCTCTGAAATCTTTATGTGCTTGGGGCTGCCTGTTCAGCAGCTGGGTCAGTAAAAATGTGCTCATTCCTCCAGTATATGGGAATGTTACCTCTGTGAATCTCACTGATTTCCAGACTTTTTCACTGTGGTTTTGTCTGGAGATGAATCTACATCTCTACACAAGGTCTGAGACAACCTGGAGCTGGAGGGAGTGGTCAGAACTGTCCTGTAAAGCCAGGGCCCTTTTCTATCCCTTTTCTTCTTAAGCTGATGAGTCCCCTGAAAAATTAAGATAAATTTTCACCGCAGCGCTGTTTCCAAAGTTACATCTCCAGAAATTTCAAATAGGGCAAGCCTTAGAGGAAACAAAAACCCATTCTTTAACCTGAAGTTTCTGTTAATGATGGAACTTAATTGCTTCTCTAGTTTTTCATACATACACAGACACATGCGTGGATTTGATAAACAAAAACTACAGCTAGATTTTTAGGAAATAAACAGGTGAAATTCACAGTGAAATTCATAATGGAACATGGGCTAAATTCTGTCTCCAGGTGATAGGCTTTGAGAGAGCTGTGCTGTCAGGAGGATGCTGGATTCTGGGATACTTCCAGGACATGCTAGGATAGAGGAGGGCTGCTCTACCATCTAACTATAATTCGTTTATTCCTTTAAATTAAGTGGTTCTATGGAACTCCTTACCATTCCAACATCACAGAGCAAAAAAAATTTGAAGGTAATAATGCTAGAAAAATATTTTGACTTTTGCACAGAATTTGCTGGTTTCATACTAATTTTTTTTTCTCACACCTTTCTGCTTTTTGACCATGCCAACATAGACTTGTTTTAGTAATATTACAAAAATATATATAGTAGCCAATAGTCCAACAAATTAAACAATAAACATCCTAACTCACTAATGCATATTCATTATTTTAACCACTAAGACTTAATGCATATTCATTATTTCAACCACATTGAACAATTACAGGTGTCTTAAAGAATACCGATATTATGATCATTTTCATACCTCTCCACTTGCCCAATACTCCCCTTGAAAAGTTAAGTCTTTTGAACCTGAAAGAGTTCAGGATCTAAGTGAGAGAAAAAAAATCCTCACATATAACATTTCCAAACTTTTAAGTTCTACTTTCTGCTAAGGTCTTAAGAAGATTTATAAAAGCCTACAAGTTGTTCCCAGTTCAGGTCCTTGGCAGCATGCTTTAATTTTAAATCTGCTCATTATTTTTTGGGGGTTTATCAGCTGGGCTGGGATGTGGGAAATGGTGACACAGTTCTTAAACTCTTGCTTCTGCCCTTCCCTGTCAGAATTATATGTAGCTCTGCAGTCTTCCTGAGAGTCATCTGCTTCGTTACTTGACAAACCTTATCCTTGCATTCTCTCTGGCTAATCCCCTGTCTTTCTTCTTTCATGTATCCCTAATGCTCTTAGGAACCCTTCTCAACCTTACAAATCTCACTAAGAGGCAGGAGTAGCCAATAGTGAGGACCCTGTTTTCATATTCATCCTTACTGCCAAGGGTGCCAAACTCTGGAATTAATTTTGCACTGACAGGGCTATTAAGAGTCTTTGAGTGGAATTTGCAAAGGGTTTGTTTAAAAAAATTAATAAAAATATGAGTGAGAACATTTTAAAACACAAATTAGGAGAAGCAGCCATAAAAGGGTACTGTTTTATTCCACTGCTTTTCACTTTTCAATGCCTCCAACATAGGATTTCAATAGTTTATTCCAAACTGTTCCATATTGGAAAGATTATTGCTTATTTGGGGGTTGTTTCTTTGACGTTTCTTGGGGGTTTTCTTACATATTTCCTTTTTTTCACCTGCTCATCTTTTTTGTCCTTCTAATTTTACAAATTGCCAGCACATCAAACTTCCAGCTGGACATCATGTGCATCTAATGGGAGACTTAAGGTGACCTTACATGGAAAGGAATGCTGCACATGAGTCTTCCTGTTGATGCTGCATGGTATTCCAGGTTTTGGGCATTACCACCATCATCTCTGGATGTAAGAGACACTTTCTGGATGCAAAAAGTTCTTCAACATGTTGATGTTGAAGGAGTCACCAGAGGACAGATAATTGAAAACAGTATAATAAAATATTGCTTACAAATATAAGTCATTACCAATAACTACTTTTATAAAGATAGTCTATCATGCCAGAAGCCAAGAGCTTTTTGTTCTATTGGTCAATCACAGCATGATTTTGTGGGTTTTAGCATTCAGTCTCATCAGTCAATAAATTGAGATGCAAAGATAATGCTTTCATTTTTAAGCTAATTATTGCCATACCCCCCCCCCCCCCAAACTTTCAGATGATCAGGCTAAACCTGGTTTCCAGTCAGAACCCAAAATATTCAATATTCTGAATTGAGACGGGTGTCCTGAATATGTGACGTATTCCTTCAGCATCATGTTTACCTCTTGTATCCAGAGTTAGGAGTTATGATCCAGAAAGGTTCCTTTTTCCCCTGATGTATAGTCTCCTGCAGTCTGTCAGACTCTGTTCCCTTACAGCCCCTTTTTAAGGCATAATCTTCAGGTTACTGCTATTTTTTTCTTGCAGAACATCATGCAGTTCAGTAGCTTGTCATTCCTTGAAAAATAATTGTTCAATTGCCTGTAAACTGAGAGGGATTTTCTACCTGTCAACATACTAGACTTACTGAGATAGTGTGTTGACAATGTGCTTTTGAAGCAATGCATGCTCCCAGCTTTTTTGGCATTTGCTTTTTCTCACCAGGCTGACTTTGTACTTGTTTGCATCTGATTCTCCCTAGAAGTTCTTTTCAAAGAAAAGTGATATCTTACACAGCATTTTCATGTCTAAAGAGGTCATGGAGCTGAGATAAGGGCAGATGTGACAGCCACCATATTGCCAGATCCTGGGAACAGAGCCAGGGCACTGGCAGGCTAAAAAGCAACAATTTCTACAGCATTTACTGAAGTGCAAAGTTGAATAGGCAGGACTGTTGCAGAATTTCATCCCTGATGAAATGGGCACAGAGGTGAGTACATAACACTGTCATTTCAAGAGATGAAAAATCTCACGCCATATGTTTATTCTAATCATAGAATCACAGAATGGTTTGTGTTGGAAATGACCTTAAAGATCATCTCATTCCTATCATGGACAGGGACACTTTCAACCTCATCAGGTGTCTCAGAGCTGCATCCAACCTGATCTTAAACACACCCATGGATGAGGCATCCACATCTTCTCTGGGCAACCTGTTCCATAATTCATTGCTAGCTCAGGATGCTTAATGAGGGTGCCAAAATTATTATGCAGCCTGTTGGGCAGCGTGAGCAGACTACAAGAAACTCTAAACTTTTCCTCCAAGTACCCAAGCAATTTAGAAAAACTTCATGTTTTTTGCTTTAAACAATTGCAAAAAATGTAAAAAAATAAATGCATACCTGGGCATACATATCTATTTTTCCCTTTACACATAAGAACAAATTGGCCAATCTATTTCATGGAACACTAGTATGTTTCTTTCTCCTGCTGCAAAAAACTTGCATCTCTCTTCCTCAATGCTGCTTTCCTGGGGTTTTATGATGTGCATTTTCTTAAAAGAGTCTTATGATTTTCCTGTACCATGTAATGTTCCTCACCACTCCCCTTAAAGCCAGCAGGTTGTACACCAACAGCCTTATTAATATATTTAAAAAAAATCCCAACAGTATTAGAAAGAACTTTTCTCTGGTCATTTGAACACATTGATACCCAGATATTGCTGGCTGCCTGAAAGCCATATGATAAAACCTATAATACTGAAAAAAAAAAAAATTCTAAAGTGACAGCCGAATATTGTCAATTAAATACATTTTCAGTAGCTTGGGAACTTCAAAAGGAAACAAAAAAATGTTCTATTGAGTTTTGAAAGTTTGCCAGACCAAAACTTTGTATCATCATATGCACAATGCACATTAGTACAGAACTGTCAAAGCCACGGGATGTTTGTAGACCCAGCTGGGCAGGTGCTGTCTTATTTACACTTATCTCAATTGTTCAGAAAAATGAAAGATACTGCATCAACTCCACGCCTGACTGAGCAGAAATATATATAACTATATATATATATATATATATATATATATGAATACCCTCCAGACATTTTGTGAGACATGAGCAGCTTTGTTTTACATAGAGGGAAATTAAGTTCATTAGATGAGTTGAGATGCAGTTTACAAGTTTCAAGTATCACATGCAAGATTCTTTTACATGCTAAAAAGCAAATAGACCATGCTTTGTTATATACTGTGCTCTATTATGTGTATGGCTATATTTATAACACTATAAATTATTTTTTATGCTAAAAAATATCAGTTTTTATATCAAACTTTCAGTTTGATTCCACTTTAAATGTACGTAAACATTTAGCATACACAGAGCTCACAAACCCAAGTACACAACCTGTGGCATTTAGGAAAAGAGATCCACATATGTGATGGCAGCATGGGAGAGGTGAATTACAGAAACTGGCTGTTGCAGTTTCTGAAGTTTCTACTTGGTCAGCATCAATGCAGCAGATGATCCATAACAACCAGTCTTTCATCAACAGCAACATCCTCCACCTTTTCCTGCTGAAGAGCTGCTTAGCATTACAAAATCCCTGGAGAAAGGCTGCTTGTATCACTTTTTATGAGACATCTGCCACATGCCCTGTCCATGTCAGATATCCTGGAGAAAGGATTATGTCTTCCCTGATGTTTTGTTCTGCAGCAAAGTGGTAGTGGATGGAAAATAAAAATAATTACTAAATTAGATGCAACCTTAAAGTACCTTCTTTGGTGTGGAAAGGATTTTGGGATCTGCTATCAGAAGGTATAAAGTAATTATTTTAATTTGGATAGGTACATTCTTGCCAAATTTGAACTTCTAATAGGGATTATTTGGGGGGAGGAGGGAAGGGGTGGAAAGTGGGGGGAAAACATTATTTTCCACACAGGGCTAACAAGAATCTACTTTCCAGACACTCCAGACAGAAAAGTTGGCTTGTTCAGTGGCAGTAGCTGCCCCAAACATAGCTGAGAAATAAGGGTGCAGAAGGGAGCTGCTCTGTCTCTGCAGCAGCAGTCAGAGCTGGTCTATCACTGCCTGCTCAACTCAGGGAAGCACAAAACAGCATTACCCAGATTTCCTCTGACTGGGGAACTATAAATCTGTCACAGCAGGATACCTCCTTAAACTCCCTGTGGTATGGTGAGACTCCACTCACATTCCTACTCCCTGGGTCTTACAAATAAAAGAATCCAGTCCTGCTAACAATTCATCCTCAGCTGCTGGGTATTTTCTTTAACTGCTTCCATGTTCTTTTCAGTGTTAGCAATGGTAGTCAGTCCTCAGTACCACTTTACAGACACAAAAGTTTTCCATCTTCCTTCAGCTGCCTCTAAGGAATCAGTGCTGTATCACCAATGAGTTATATTCAAAGTCTACTCTGAGCAAATTTCCTGGTAAGGAATTTTGTCCAGCTGTACCTTGGTATAGTGTTGGTACAGATAACCTATGCAATGCTGTCATCTGAACATCTGTCTTTTCCTGGGGAGGACAGGGAATACCTCTTTTGAACTGGGAGCATTTCCACAGCCTGTGAAAGCTTTGTCCCTTTGTCTTCACCCTGATGCAGGGCTGAGTGAGCTCTGGTGATGAGTGCACTGCCCTCCATCATGTTTTGAGAGAGGATCATCACTCAGGTACACTCACTAATGTCTCTCTGGAGCTGATGACAAGCCCTGTGTGGTCAGACTTAATGAGTCAATTAGAGTATTTGAACAGGCAGCACAGTTCTGAGATGCAGGGACTTGGACCTGTCTCATTACAAGTTGGTTGAAAATAGCCTCTGATGCAAAGTCATTAATTTTCTGACTCATGTAGGTGGACTACCTGACAGCTTCCTCCTGTTAGCTCCTGAAATGGCTGGACTAAGAGGGAGAAATGTCACTTGATAAAGTGGTGAACTGTTGTTTTTTGGTAGCAGTTTCTACAGAAATGTTACCTCCTTCCTCTGATTTTCTTCACTGCTTTGGTTAAAGGAGGGTTGAGCAAAGATCTTGCATAGCAATCATTTGTCATGCAGACAGACCTGATAACTCAGTCCAAAGTGCTGGAGGCAATCAACTGTGGTTAGATAACAGAATTCTGAGAATATGAGATTAATCAGTACCTTTTTATTGACAGAATAAGTCTTTGACTTGCTCTGGTTTCTTCAGTTCTTGTGCTCATCTCTAATGTGAACTACTCAAATTCATGTTTTTATTTTTTAAAGAAAATCTTATTAATTGGAAAAAAAACCCAGTCTACATTGAAGTCATAAACTATCAGTAGTGATTGAGCTCCTTATCTAACCTTCTTCATTTTAAAAGAGAATTCTCTCTTTCATCTTTGGAGGTAAAAATTAAAGTTAAATTACTACTTGGACAAATTTTGGAATTTTAATCTTTACTGACACCACAAATCATGATGTATGAAAGATTTCTTGGCAAACTGAACTAGCCTTTCATCAAAAGAAAATCCTGTCTACAGAGCTGCACTTAAAGCATAGGATTGGTTATATGCTTTTTGTCTGCAGAGCAATACAGTCTTTATAAGCCAACTACCATTTTTATAATGTCCTGCAGCTGACAGGGTAATGGACAAGACCACAAACCTTGCTACTTGACTGAATTTGTTGGTCACAGATTTAAGTCACATCTACCTAAATAAATAAACAGTTAAATGCCCTCTTCATTGCCATTTTGATTACAATTAGATCAACAAAAAGGCACTGCTTAAATGGAATTCTTGAGGCTATTCTTTGTCTTTGGAATTTAAGGGATTTCTCAGGAGAAAGAGAGAGGAGAGCAGAGCTTTGACTTCATCAAAGCAAGGCATAACCACCCAGTAAACAGGACTAGAAACAGCAGTGAGAGAACACAGGAACAACAGAATGACAGAATAAGCTGAGTTGGAAGGGACCCCCAGGGATCATGGAGTCCAGCTCCTGTCCCTGCACAGGACAGCCCAAGAGTCACACCAGGTGCCTGAGAGCATTGTCCAAGAGTTTCATGAACTCTCTCGGGCTGGTGTGGTGACCACTGCCCTGGGGAGCCTGTTCCAGTGCCCAACCACCCTCTGGGGGAAGAACCTTTTTCTAATATTCAAACTAAACCTCCCCTGACACAACTTCAGGCCATTCCCTCGGGTCCTGTCACTGTCCCCACAGAGCAGAGATCAGTGCCTGCCCCTCCTGTTCCCCTCAGGAGGAAGCTGTGACTGCAGTGAGGTCTCCCCTCAGTCTCCTCCAGGCTGAACACACCAAGTGCCCTCAGCCCCTCCTCACACAGCTTCCCCTCCAGACCCATCTCCATCCTCACTGCCCTCCTTTGGATGTTCTTTAACAGCTTAATGTCTTTTTTATATCATATCACCCAAAATTGCCCCCAGCACTCGAGGTGAGGCCTCCCAGTGCAGAGCAGGACAATCCCCTCCCTTGCCCAGCTGGCCATGCTGTCCCTGATGCCCCCAGGACAGGGATGTCCCTCCTGGCTGCCAGGGCCCTGCTGGCTCACATCCAACTTTCCATCAACCAGGAACTCCAGGTCCCTTTCCCTGGTGCTGCTTTCCAGCCTCTCATTCCCCAGTCTGTCTGTACAGCCAGGGTTGCCCCATCCCAGGTGCAGAATCCAGGATTTTCCCTTGTTGAATTTCACACGGTTGGTGACTGCCCTGGCCTCTCATCTGTCCAGGTCTCTCTGCAGGGCCTCCCTGCCTTTGAGGGAGTCAGCAGCTCCTCCCAGTTCTGTATCACCTGCAAACTTGCTCAGTGTCCCTTCCAGTCTGGTGTTCAAGTCCTTCATGAAGATGGAAGAGCACAGGGCCGAGGATGGAGCCCTGTGGAGCTCCCCACTCTGATGTCCCCCATTCACTGAACCCTTTGTGCCCCATCTGTGAGTCAGCTGCTCACCCATCACATGGTGTGTTTTTCCAGCGGGGGGCTGGACATTTGGTCCAGGATACTGAGAGAGACACTAACAAAAGCTTTATTGAAATCCAAAAATATTACATCAACTGGCTTTGCTTGGTCAGTTAGGTGGGTAACCTTGTCATAAAATAAAATCAGGTTTGATAAGTAGGACTTTCCCCTCATGAAGCTGTGCTGACTGTGATGAATGACAGCATTGTCTTTGCTGTGTTTTTAATACATCCCAGAACAATCATCTCCATAACTTTACCAGACACTGAAGTGAGACTGACAGGCTGTACTTTCCAGGGTCCTCCTTTCTGCCCTTCTTGAAAATCATGAACACATTCATCAGTGTCCAGTCAGCTGAGACCTCTATGGATTCCCAAGACCTCTCAAAGATCATGAAGAGAGGTTTAGCAATGGAAATAGCCAGAAAAACTTGTTCAATCTGAGAAAAAAGAATTCAGAAATATTTTTGATTAAAATGAAGACCACCTTGTACAGAGAAAAAAAACCATTTCTGGTGTTGCTTCTTCTTCCTTCTGTTTTTCTAACTTCTTCAGTGAGGCAGTGATAAGTGGTTGTACCTATGTTACCTGCCTCAGAGAGGACAACTGCACCATCAATTTAATTTCCTAATGGATACTGCACAAGAAGTGAATTTTAGTTAATGGTTTGTGTCAGAAGAGGTGGAGCTGGATGCATTCACAGCCTGCATATGTGCTGTGACTCAGAGACAGATGGCTCCAAGGTACTGTCCAGGGTAAGGAAAATGCTATTTCCCTCCTCCTAATAAATTGAGAGGGGAAAGGTTTGCATTCAGCATCACATTCCTTCCACATCTCTCTGTTGTTTTTTGGGGAGACAAATTTTGCAGCTCCCATGAATAGGAAAGTCCAAAGGCCTGTGTTTAACAACCACAAAATGTATTTTTCAGCAATACTGAGCCAATCATTTCAGGCATCAATGCTTTCGGTGCTTTGATGCCTCCAGCTTTCTTTGAACTTTAATGAATGGACACAGAGCAGAGAGTCTGAGAAATAACTAATTTGGAGAACCTCTCAGTGTCAGACCCAGGCCAGAGAAAAAATAAAGGAGATTTGCAAGATCTGTGTGGAAATTCAGAACATCTCAGTGACAGCTGAACTTGAAAGGTGGCTGGGGACCATCACAGCCTCCCACACTGATCACAGGTGGGACTGGAGGGTTCTTGTTCCATTTATGAAGGGCCATCAGACAAAATCTGCCCAAAGGAAGCCTTGTTAAGGCAAAGGACAGTTTCACACCTGATTCAGGGTGTATTCACCTTCTTTTGTCCCACTTCTGCTCAGATTTCCATTTGGAAATCCGAAGGCCAAATGAATATCATGTTTATCTAGCATTAAAATGCTAATTGAAGTGGGCCCAGGGTGTCTTTTAACATTTGTCCACCAAATGCTCACTGAAATATTTCTAAGCAATGAGCAATTCTTCCCCAGATCAAGTAATTTTTATTGTTGAACAAACACATATTGCGTTCCTCATCTTACATTTCAAATTTGGTCACATATGGGTTTAAGATTCCAGCCCTGAGTAATTGCCAATACGTGAAAATGTATTTAATGTCATTGCCTTTGCTTATTTCTTTATGAAACGTCATTTGAATGTCTTTATCTCTTTTCTATTCCTTTCTGAATGGCATGTTTATTTGATGGGAGGCCAGTGTATTGGTACAAAACCAATCCCAACAAATATGACTGTTAACTGCAGTTGATGTACCTATTTCTTAACCAGTACATGTTGGGCCACCTATTCTTTAGCTTTTTAAAATATTCTCCACTTTTCACTCTGCCTGCATCACTTTTCTGGGTGGAACACATCCTTTTGTCATTGTTTTTTATTTTATTTTTCCAATAAGTTACACTTTTTCTTTCCTGAAAACATAGTAGGTTCTCCTTTACTTAAAAGTGATAGCATAAATTTTGAAAAATGCAGAAAAATACACTCAGTGAGGTGATTATATTACCAGAACTTTAAGGCTTTTTAGGCAGTGCAGGTTACATATGACCATATATGCAGAATTCTTCAAGCAAGTCAACTCTGTTTCTGTGCTCTTATTTTCTGCTTGTTTGAAAATCATAGTGATTGCCCATAAAATTTTTGTCAAGGAATATATCTGATAATTTCATACATCTTTGTTCTGTAAATGTTTGGGTTTTTTTAGAGAAAGCCCATTCTTTTGCATTAATAAAGGTTCTGTTCCAGTTCTGCTTTGCCACAGGGCACAGGCAGCAGAGAACCAGCCCCTGACATGTGCCAGTCTGCTCCTTCATTAATCACAGGTTGTGTCCCATGAATGTCATCTATGAGGTTGCAAAGGAAACTAAATGAAAACTTCATTCCTCTCCCTGTGGCAGCAAAGAGGGGTGGGGAGGGGAGGATTTGTTGAAAGAGCCTGACAGTCATTCCACGAGAAATTTTGCTTTAAATAAACATCCCTCCACTTCATAAATGTGCATCATCTCTACTTAACAGATGTGAGATGATCAAGAGGACTGTCATCATTTAAAGCCTTTCCAGGTGTTTCAAAGGCAGATGGCCACCACTGCTGCTGTGTCTTGCATTCTTTTCTGCTGTCTGCAGGATACCAACTTGCAGAGCTGAGCAATCTTCTGCTCCATATATAGGGTGTTTGTAGCTTTTAGGAGTTTGGGGGTTGGTGAGGGTTTTTGTGTTTGTTTATTTCTGGGTTTGGTTTTTTTTAAGTTGTGTTTGTTCGTTTTGTACTTTGATTTTGATTATTGTTTGGGTTTTTTTAAGAGGGATGGGAGCATAAAAACCGGCAAAATAATTTCCCTTTTAAAAATCGCAGGAACCTGCCTTATACAAAATGCAGTGTTAAGTAGTAGTACTACTTCCAAAGGATTTTAAGTTTTTCACATTGTGTTTTGGTCTACTACCAGGAAATACATCCCCTTCACCCTCAAATTTGAAATTAACTGAAGAACATACCCACAGCTTTTAAAAAGCCAAAATAAAATCATTTTATGTGCATCAAACCATTTCATTTCCAAAAAAAACTAAAATGTGCATTGAGTTTTAACTGGTATACTGCAAACAAAGTTGAAAGGAAATTTCTGTTTGATCAAAATCCTTTTTTTTGTTATTGCATTTAAAAGCAAGCCAACACACAGAATTTCAACACTGAGAAAAATATAGAAGTAGTCATAGAGGAATGCATTCACTGTACTCTATTAATAAGCTTGTCAGCTAAAGAAGCACTTCACTAGAACATCACTAAGAAGTAAAATGTATATTACATATTGGTCATAAGTGTTTACTCTTGTACTAAATCATTTTATATTTATTTCCAGAAGAGACTGCTCTGAATTACTCTTTAGATGCTACCAGATACATAACTGCAGCCTGAACACATTTCAGTGTCTATTTTAAGAGGGATGGATTGGGATGATGATCTCCAGACTAGATCTTCATTTTTCTTTCATTTGTTGTCAAATCCTGCTCATCTGATAGAAGAGCACTATCAAAAAAATCAATCCTTACAACTTTAAAATACCCTCTTCACTGGTGAACTTATATTTGCATCTCAGAGATAGTAACACATATTACAGGATGCTTTTCAGACCCAGAATATTTGCTTGAATGCATAAATCACTGGCCTTCAATCAGTACAGTTAATGATAGATCCTTATTGACATTAGGTAACAAATTACCCATAAATGGCTTTTAAACAGGTTTTTACATACATTTAATGACAGGAATGTCACAAATTTCATTTTCTCTTATGTCTTTATCAGAGTTTCTAGTGGTATTGCACCCAGGCTCATTTTTAAAAGTTGCCATTTAGTTTTAGCATGCCAACCTAATGGAGTTCACAGAACATCTCTCACAGCTGCTGAGCCAGCAGAGGCAGCGCTCGATATGATATGTATGCTTAAGCTTTAGGGTGCATAATAAACATGAGAGCTTCATGCCCTGAAAAATAATCACTGGCAACACAGTGCATAAACTGCAAGCTAGAAACTGCAAGCTAGAGGCGTGTTTTCTTTTGGGTTATTTCCCAAATGAGGCATCAAACAATAATACAGAATACAGTGTACCTATGTGCTTATTACTTGAGCTTTAGATTTACTTTTAAGAATAAAATATTTACACTCAGTTTCAGAGTATTTTTTTTCTTTTCCTTCTCCATCCACGTGATTTAATGTAGCAGGCTTGATTACAGTGGAAAAAAATCCCCACTGCATTTTTCTCTTTGACAGGAATATCATTCTCTTTCTAGTGACGATTCTTTTCCTTACAGCACTTTCAGATAAATTATGCACATGGGACACAAAAAGTAGCAATGAAGTCCTTTAAAAAGGCGACCAGAAAATTGTGCAAGGTCAGCTGGCAGGACACCAGTAATTCCCAGCCCTTGCCCTGGCCTTCCTGAAGTGTGAATTTCCTCCCTCAGGATGCTGCAGAGGAGCTGCATGCATGTGCCCAGGCTGCAGACACGCAGAGCCCTCTCTGGGGACTGATGGCTCTGCCTGAGCTACCTGCATGGTCATGAATCAGAGAGCGTCTGACAGAAACAAGGCAATTTAACCAGCACCCATTCCTCACACCAAGCCACTAACATCTGAATAGTGGCTATCTTCTCACTTTATTTCCTTATTCTCCTTACCAGTCTCACTTCCCCAATGTTTTTGTAGTTCCTGTACCAGAAGCTCCATCACTCAGCCTGCACACCTCTGTCACCCTGTTCTTCTAAGTTCTTCTAGGCCTTCTGATGTTTACATTTTTGTAATGGAGTTTCTCATGCACTTTTATGTAAATAATGTTTGCTTTGCATTCCTTTCTGGAGGAGGAGAAATCTGATGGACTGTTAGTTTGACCAGTGTGGCTAGAGAAGTGGCAATTTTATCCTCCAATCCATAGTCACTTTTGAAAGTCTATAAATATTGGAGTCAGAAATAAACTACTCTTTTTTGCCTTGGACGTCTCAGCATGTGTGTGTTGTTCATTTTGTGTTCTACTGCAACACAACTCCACATTCCCTGTCTGGTAACTCCCCATTCCCCTCCAATAAAAGTTACCTTGTGCTTGCCTTTCCTTTGTTGTCCCTTGGTTTTTAAGAGCTTGTATTTGGGGACAAGCACCCCTTGATTACCATTCACTTACATCTACATTCAAAACCTAAATGCAGACATATTCCTTTCTAATACTTATCTTTAACAACAATTTCTTACTCTGTTGCTCTTACCAAAAAGTATTTTATCTAAAGAATGTTGAGAAAAAGATTTTAAAAATTATCAGTTTAACAACTCTAGAGTTGACTGGTAGGAAATAAAGGCAGTAAACAAGTATTAGAGACATTGCTAGAGAGGAAAAAGAGACCACAGAAAATTTGAATAAGCTCCTGTACTATTTCTTTTGTGTTCACCAGACCATACTGATGCCTAGAGAGGTCACCTGGAAAAGAAGCTAGGCAGTGTTTAAGGAATAAAGTAGGTATTTATTAAAAGGCCTTCAAAGGATACACCTTGGGCAGTACAAAAGCCCACCCATGGTTCCACCCAAGATGGACTCAAGATGGACTCCAAGTCATGAGTTTTCACACTTTTATAAGTTTTGGTCCACTTACATACTGGGGTTAATTGCCCAATTACAGCTTCAGGTTATGAAGTCCCATCCTCACAGATTGCTCTCCTCAGTTCTCCGTTGTTTACACTTTTTGGGCCAGAAGCTAAAATGGTGTCCTTGGTTCTCAGGCTGGAAAAGGATTGTTTTGTCTGACTAAACTGTGAAGAGAACTTGCTAACACTTCATATGAAGTTCAGAGTCACACACTAAGGCAGTACAGAATCTGAAAAATGTTAAAGCTAAAACTTAAGGCATCATTACCAACAAGTCCTGTTCATTGACAAATATAGTAGAGGAAATGTATTGTACTTGAATATCTGTATAGAGGCTTTGCCCTGGGAGGTCCCAGTTGCCCTTGATGGGCTGCAGCTGTGATGTCCTTGATTGGGCTGCAGCTGTGACCAATGAAGATAATGGGACAAAAGGGGGTGGGTTAGCCAGTCAGGGAGAGCCTTGGAGGAGCCCTGAACTGAGAGAGAACAGTATGCAGAAGCGAAGGAGTCTGTGCAGTGAAGAGCTGTAGCCATGAGAACACACCAAGGAGGTATGGACTTTAGAAATATGATAACAACAACAAATGAGACTCTAGAAATAATAAAACAACAGACAAAGGATGAATTCATTTCCTGGGCAAACTCTTGCCACCAGGATGAGCACAAACACAGATTGCCTGACAACTGCAAGAGCTCTCCTAACAGATGAAGCACAGAGAGAACAAAATCTCTTTTGCAAATAAATAAATAAAAAACAAAACAAACTGAATAACAACTAGTAAGATAATTGTGCTGTTCACATTCATATCAAAGCCCACAGCAGAGTATAAATGTGTATACTGGACAATGCCAGTCCTGTCCTCTGCAGGCTTGTTTCACACAGCACAACATCATCTCTTCCCTAATGCAGCCGTGCTGTGTCTAATATGTGGGGAAACACAACCTCCCTTCCCATTCCTCAATTTGCCTGATTCATCAGATACCCCTGGCAGAGGGTGCCTGTCATGCATGTCAAGGAAAAAAAGAGTAGTCACACATTTATCTTCAAAGCAGAAACTGATCACTGTGCCTGGGCTTTTAAAATAAAACAGGGCAGTGTTGGACCATTTTCCTTGTAATCCACTCACTTTTGCCTCACTCAGCTTCACAAACTATTGCTTGGTTATTGGACTTAACTTGAATCCCCAAAATGTACTGTTTTACTTGTGTGTGAAGCTTTATGTACTGCCATAATTATTATGGTCTCAGTATAACTGTGTGTCCAATTAGTCATTGAAAATCTATCTACATAAATATTTGAGGAGGTGCTTCTAGTGAACTTGAAGGGAAAGAGCCAGCCAGCTTCTCTCAGTCTGAAGTTCCTCAGAGAGGCTAATTACCAACATGTCTTACCTCAAAAAAGCTGGTAATGAGATCTCCCATTTATATGTTTGTACAAGATTCAGGGTTTCACCCTTGGTACTAAACCGGAGACTCTTCAGTTAAAAATGGAGGGAGGAGGAGAGATCATTATCATTTCTCACTGCAACAGGGGGTCAAACACAGGAGAAACACAGCTGAAATTTTAACAGAGTAATGCTGATATTAGCAAGTGAAAAGAACAGTTTGTTTGGGGTCTTTTAATTGATAAATACAATAACTTTATCTCCTCCTTGAGAAAAATAAATCCATTTAAAGGTGAAAAACTAAATCTACCTATAAAAGCTCAGTCCTGAAGACATTGTATAATAGGTGCCAAATAATATGGCCAAAATATATGGCCCCTTGTGTGACAAACAAGTTAAGTAAAAAGGAGAGAGACATTTCTAATTATTTTAATTCTTAATAACAGTCAATTACGCATCATCACCTTTCATAAACATTTGTAACTGTTATCCATTTTGGATGTTGCAAACAAATAATGCCACTTGCATACTACCTTAGTCTGGTTGATGTAAGAGAAATTTTAATGTGACTGGGCAGCAACAAGTTACCTGCTATCCAAGACATCCATAAAACAACAACTGGGAGGCCTTAAGTTGTGATGGTGTTCGCAGGGGTCTTAGGTTGAGGGAAGAGACGAGAATGCTGACTCCATGTTTCAGAAGGCTGATTTATTATTTTATGATATATATTATATTAAAACTATACTAAAAGAATAGAAGAAAGTATTTCATCAGAAGGCCAGCTAAGAATAGAAAAAGAATGATAACAAAGGCTTGTGTCTCGGACAGAGAGTCCAAGCCAGCTGACTGTGATTGGCCATTAATTAGAAACAACCACATGAGACCAATCACAGATCCACCTGTTGCATTCCACAGAAGCAGATAACCATTGTTTAAATTTTGTTCCTGAGGCCTCTCGGCTTCTCAGGGAAAAAATCCTAAGGAAAGGATTTTTCAGAAAATATCATGGCTACATTAAGTGTTCTGGTTCCTCACCATATTCTCCAGAGTATTCCAATGTGGGACAATCAATTCCTTTAGAAGCGGCATGACAGGAGGAGAGATAATTTTATAATGGTCTGGAAGGGAAGAAGGAGGAGAGTGACTTTCCTGCTGCAGATGATAACCAAGAAGTCCTTCCAGCATGCAGTGAGGAGCTGGGGAGCATCCTGGAAACAACCTGTGCCAAGGAGTATGGCCAGCCCATCTCTCCAGCCTTTTCTGTTCATCTTCATGCCAAGAACAGCACACAAGCTGAAAAGGAGAAGCCATGATGTCATTTGATGGCTACTTACTAAAAAAACATAACATAAAGAATGGCTGTCAAAACATGGAAAATTGCATGTGTGCAACACCAAAGTATTTGTGAGATTCTTGTTGCACAGGGGATTGTAAGAGGTGTAACCAAGGAACAAGAGCAAAAAATGCTGCTTGATGTTACCAGTGAAAATGGTTATTGGCTCAGGACTGTAAAGTGAGCTACTCTTTATACCTGTAGCTATATCCTGATATAGTTCAGATGAGCCTTGTGGTCTGATTAGCAGGACAAAAGGGAGCTCTGCATTTTCAAATCACAGCCTCTGACAGACTGGAAACAGAAGCTGGAAAAGCAGAACAGCTGCAGCCTGCAATGTTTGGGTGGTTAAACACTTCCACTGAGCTGAGAGGAAAACTGCTGAATTCTCACACTTTCTTTTTATTCTGACCTTTATGAAACAGCCACACTGTGATCAAAGGCAGCCTCCTATCTTCTCAGACCAACAGTCAGAGCAGCTTTATTTGCTCAAGAGAATATATTTACATGCCAGTATAGAACATTTGACAACAGCTGAACTAACACATCCAGCAAAGTTTGGCAGCTGAAGGGCAAATAACTGATTGGCAAAGATGAATGGAAAAATTTTATTATTTGTGGTTGTTGTTGTTGTTACCAAACAATGCCAGCTGTTCATGACAATACTGTTTATGAAACTGGAGATTTTTCTCTACAATTCAAATTTTTTGTGTGCATTTTTTTAATGGGAAAGTTGGATGGCATGCAATCAAAATAACCTTTTGCTATAAAAAGGAGAAAATTAGGCTTCAAATAATTTCCAGTAGCAGCTCACAAAAAATATGATATTTTGGTTCTGTCATGATATTAAATAAGAAAAAAAGGTATAAATAAAACAAAATTCACTCAAGCTTAGGAAGTATAGACAAATATTTTTCTTCTGTGATTTCCTTCATTATCAAAAGTAAATAGCATAATTAATCTATCATGCTAGAAGTGCATGGAATAAAGCTTTTTTAAAGCCTAGAAAAGTGTTTTATAGCTTATGTGTTTCCATGGTAAAACAAAAATGCTATGAGACAGGTATCCGAGGGTCTCTCAGAAGTACTTTTAGCAGGACTTTAAACTTCTAGAAGGAGTAAAATATAGATTATAACACTGTCAGAAAGTTCCCTTCTCTCCTCTGTGAGATCACTTGTATCAGCCTTTAGTACAGGCAGCATGTGAAGGGGAAGGGGCTGGTTTTTAAGGGTAGCACTGGCCCAGCACTCAAACCAGCAAGGAACACTGAAGCAGGCTTAAGGTACAGAATCTTCTTGAAAATTAAGGGTACTTTCTTTCACTTGGAAAAAAAACTAGTTCAGTGCAGAAACAAATATTCATCAGAGCCATAAAACCACTCAAACTTACATCTTATTATTATTATTTGCAGCTATAGCTGCAAATACCCCCAATAGAAAGTTTTATTCCAAGCTATTCAGAACACATTTTGAAACATCTTGAAAATTTTAATAAACTAAGTCCCTGGCCATGCAAGGAAAAGAAATTGATTTGAGTTGTACCTTAGATGCAATGCTACAGGCAGCAGAGCTTGTTAAAACATAAAAGTTTTTGCTTGAAAGGGAGATCTGATGAAATATCCTTTTATCTTCAAATCAAAAGTAAGTAAGTAAAAAAGAAAAAAAAAAAAAAGAGAGAAGTCATAGCTTTCCAAGAACAGAGTCATTACAAGTGGGGAGTTCAGGCAAATTAAAGTACTTATTAGAACAACAGCATTAAGAAATCCAAGTTCCCTAGGCAGGTTTGATAATTAACTCTTTTGACAATATTCTAAAAATAGCCTTCTCTTCTCATGTAGCAGTAGATTTTGTTGAGCTGACATTTTCTAGTGAAATACCTTTCTTTCAGAGCTTTCAATTGGTGCTCTGAAATAGCTCTGTCAGACCCTGTACATGTTGGCTTAAAAAGCAAAGCCCACAGTGCTGAGCTATTGTTGAACTCTCTCTCCTGTGAAGCAGCTGCTGAATTTTCCCTCTTATTAACACTGCTGTCAGTGCAGGGGGAGGTGAGGGATTTTGCAGTGCCTCCTTTGACATAACTCATCCACCATTCCTATTTTGGGGCTGGGGTGTCCTTTTTTCAAAAGCTAGTAATGTCCATGTGAGACAAAGAGAGACACTGAAATTTCATGAGGCACTCACAGCACCTCAGGTGCTGACTGTACCTGGGTGCTCCAGGCACCAGTGACAGGGGAGGGGACCTTCCAGAGGGTGCTCAGAGCCAGACCCTTCTGCAAACACCCTTGGTTGTTCTCAACTCACTGCAGTGGGAATCAAGGGGAACAAGACAAACTACATTATCTGGCTTTTTAGGTACTGCAATTTGGGTAGTGTGGATGTTAAAGCTGTAAAAAGGGGCAGTTACACAATCCAAATGACCCTGGAGATCCATACTAAGACTTTAGGACTATCTTGTGGAAATCCAGGCTTTATTCAGGATAATTTTTAGGGACGTAAGAGAGACAAAACAAGTTTTTGCTGTGTTTCTTCTTTATATAAACAAGCTTTTCTCTTTTCCCCTTTGTTAGGAACAGACCAATATTTTCATCCTTCTAAAAAACTCCTCTATTTCTTCCTTTCCTGTCCTGATGGCCAATTCCTGCAGGTAAGAAACTCTTCTCCCTTGTCTCATAGTGTCAGAGCCACTAAGCAGAGCTTCATCCTTGGCACCTTTAGGGTCCAAGTTTGAGGCAGAATGCTTGGCACAGTAAAGCATGCCAGCACTTAGACAGGGATAAGAAGCCTGAATGGTTTTGGGGTAGCTTTTGGGACACTAGTCAGACTGAAATAAAAGGGTAAGACAAAACCAGCTTCAGGCTTCCTCTTGGCCTCTTTTTACTTTGCATCAGTTTCTCAATTTTGTTCAAACACCATATTTTCAAGGCAAGTTAAACAAGAAGCCTTTTCATACTGTCTCTACAGTCATCTCACAAATTATGGCCTTAGATTTCTAGTTCCTTGAATAGAATTATAACTTAGGTGAAAATTGCTCTTATGCTCCTTTTAATAAGGCTTCTATTGAATGTTAATTCATCTGGAGGCATGATGAGGCACAAAACCATTTCAAGCAGAGGAGTAGCTCATGTCTCAGATCAGAGGCTCAGAGTGTTCTCAACATAACAAACCAAGCACAGTGCCAGAAATATCTTGGGAATGGTCTTTCCTGCTTGCTGGGCTCATCCCTTTGCACCCACTGGCAGTGAGCCGTGTTTTCCTTCAGTGAGTGCTCCAGCAGCACTCCTTTAACCAGCAGCAAAGCCAGCTCACATGCTCCTGCCTTCCCCATGCACCTCTGCTGCAGCTGCTCCTTTTTACCTGTACCCCAGAGCTTCCCTCTGCTGTGCTTGCACAGCAGTGTTCTGCTGCTGGGAGAAGACCCTGAGCTACACTCCCATCATCACTGCAAAAAGCACAGTGCCAGCCACTGTGTTTGGTCTGGCAGTATGCAAAGTTCACCTTCACCAAGAATTCTTCTTCCAGCTACCTATGAAAAAGGACAGATTTCTGAAGTTTTAGGTTAAATCTTGCTATGCATTAAGTAACACAGTGAAAATTAATTTTATGTAACACAAACAAGAAAAACAATCAAAGCTGGTCACTAGCTTGGTTTAGAAGCTATTTTTACATGCCAACAAATTTGGAGATGAAAAGTCTGGAGGATGACACTCCCAAGCCTGCTTGCTGAAACTGGGGGAAGGTGTTTCAGATTGCTAATGAACTTGCAATTCTTAGTAGATGCCATAGCATTTGAGAATTTAATTATTAGAAAGGATTGGGCTGACACATTCAAAGCTACATTTGAGAATCAAATGTTCAGTTCTCACCACGATGAAAGAGTGAAATAGTAACACTTTGCATAAATACTGCAGCATAAGCAAAGAGGCCTGTGAATGGGGTGAGCAGGGCAGAGCATGCCTGACAATACAACAGTGACAATAATAATACTGGTATGGTTTGACAGAGATAATTGGCTAGAAAGTGTCCACATTTGACCCAACAAACACAGCAGAAACAAGGATTCCTTATGAAAAGATTGCACAACCATTCTTAATTGGATTCACCACTGGCTTAATTGTTAAGAGCAGAATTTGCTTGCTAATCATTTAAATTTGGAACACAGCTATATGTCACAGTACTTAAACATTTATGACACACTTCAGGTGCTTGGGCCTGAAATAGACTTGCAGGAGGCCTGAATTATTAAATACTGAAGTAATGTTCCTGTATGATAAATAAGTGTTTTCATAAAGTGACAGGTATTTTAATCATGCTTAATCATGAGAAATATTATGGAATCGTGGAATTGTTTGGTTTGGAGGGTAAATCCAAAGGTAATCTAGTTCCAGTCCCCGACAGGGACACCTACCATTAGACCAGGTTGCTCAAAATTCCATCCGTGCTTTTTGTTTCCTAATTTATACAGAGAGCAGGGCTCAATGTAAGTCAAGTTCTTTTTCTAATTTTTTTCTTTTTTTCTTTTGCTGTGAGCAAGAGTCGGTCCAAGCCCTTCCTCAGGGATTGCTCTCTGGTGAGCCGGCAGAGCCGCCACCCCGCGCTGCCGCTGCCGCATCCTCCCGCTATGCCCGGAGAAACGCTCCGTGCCTTTTCCCTTTTCCCACAAACCACACGCAGATCCTGGCTGCAAAAGCTCTACTTGGCCGCGGGATGGGGCTCTCCGCACACAAGTGACATCCCCTCCGCACACAAGCGACATCCCCTCCGCACACAAGCGACATCCCCTCCGCACACAAGCGACATCCCCTCGGCACACAAGCGACATCCCGAAGTCGCCGCGCCCACGGAGCGCTCCGCACGCAGGGATGGCCCCGGAGCGCCTCGGGGACAGCGGGAAGGGGACAGGGAGCGATCCAGGTCTGCAAGAGGCAAAATCAGCGCAGAGAGAGCTGCTCGCATCCTTCAAAATAGGGCTCATCTACTAGAGTTTGTGTCAGCCACAGGGAAATGAAGGAGTGGTGACACTAAAAGTATTTACTATGTGTGTTGGTGGCCCAAAGCAACACCTTTGCATTTAATCCGTCAAAATAGGGCTCATCTTTTAGAGTTTGTGTCAGCCACAGAGAAATGAAGGGGTGGTGACACTGAAAGTATGGACTTCTTGTGTTCAGGGCCCAAAGCAACACCTCCCGCCTACTAACATCTAGGAACTCACCAAAAGGACTCAAAAGCAGAAGAAGCATTAAATAGCTCAGAAGTAAGGGATGTTGTAATTCTGCTCCTTCACCTGTTTTTGGTCAGGTGGGTTTTTTGTTTTGTTTTGTTTCGGTTTTTTTTCTTTTTAAATCTGTGTCACAGAATCACAGAATATGATGAGTTGAAAGGGACCCCTAAGGATCAAGTTCATCGAGTTCAACTCCCAGCCCTGCACAGAGCAGCCCCTGAGAGCCTGAGAGCATTGTCCCAACACTTCTTGAACTCTGTCAGGCTGGTGCTGTGACCACTGCCTTGGGGAGCCTGTTCCAGTGCCCAACCACCCACTGGGGAAAGAACCTTTTCCTGATATCCAACCTAAACCTCCCTGACACGACTTCAGGCCATTCCCTCAGATCCTGTCAATTTTTATAGTTCATAAAACCATAAAAATCAAGACCCATATGGCTTTTATTTTACCTCTGGAAACAGGGAAATACACTTATGCCCATTTTACACTTGCTGAACAGAAAAACAAAGGAAGGCTTTTGGTAAAGGTCACAGAGGAAGTTCATAATAAAAAAGCAAACAGTGTGAGCCTGCTAGGCATCGACCCCATGTTTGCACCACTGAAACACCCTCATTCCTAATGGTCTTCTCATTATTCATCTCTGCTGTAAAGAGAAGTCCTTTTTGCCCCTGCTGTTCAATACCACTCATATTCACCGTTTATTAAAAATAAATGAGTTGCAATTCCAGTTTGACCGTCTAATGCTGTATGTGAGATAATTCAAGGCTGCAAATGTTCTGAGCAGGCTGAGCTTGTGAGAGAGGAATAAACACATGGGGGAGCTGCATGGCCTGTGATGGTTTCTAACCTAAAAAAAAGCAAACACAAAAGCAGCAGAAAAAATTGCCTGATACACATTTTACCTATGGCTTCTATTTCTTCTACTTTTGCTATGAACTAATATGGAGGAGTTTATTTTAGGTTTTTTTTCTGATGAAGGTTAGGTTTCTCATCCACTCCAACCCAATCAATTGCTTTTTTTATATGGTTGTTCTTCAGCCTTGGTCTCCACTCATTTTTCCTTGTACAACCTTGTCCAGTTTCTGATACAACAAGTTTAACTCTATTAGATAGGATGCCACACACTCATTCCTTTTTATATTGCTAAAATGTCACTTCTATGTGTTGTTCTCTCTGAATCTTATTCCCTTCTCAAGTCTGCCATAAACTCTTGCCATTCTGGGGAAAAAAAAAAAGAAAAGAAAAGAAAAAGAAATCTGTCATATTTTAACTCCAGTCAACAACCAAGCACTGTGAAGATACTCACTCACCATCCCCCAGCTCCAGCAGTGGGAGGGGGAGGAGAATCAGAAAAGAAAAACAAAACAAAACTCATGGATGGAGAAAAGAATAGTTTAAGACTTGAAGCAAAGTAAATATAATAATTCTAACAATACAGTGACAGTAATAATACTTACTCCAATGGAAGAAAAGAGAGATAAACAAAACCCAAGAGAAACAAGTGATGCCCAGTACAATTGCTCAGCACACACTGACCAGTGCCCAGCCTTTCCCCAAGCAGTCAGTCCCTGATGTCCATGTCCAGTTCATGTACTGGGCATGATGTTCTGTGGTGTGGAGCATCCCTCTGGACAGTTCAGGTCACCTGTCCTGGCTTGGCTCCATTGTGCACCTGCTCCCCGGCAGAGCATGAGACACTGAGCTGTCCTTGACTCGGGGTAAGCCCTGCTCAGCAACAACTGAAACATCACTGGGCTATCAACATTGCTCTCACACTGAATGCAAAACACAGCACAATATCACACACCAAGAAGACAACTAGCTCTATTCCAGCCAAGACCAGCACAAAATCTCATTTCACTGATTCTAGAAATTAAATTTAGTTCCTGAAAACCTAGCTAATTAAAAACTGGAGGCAAATGCAAAACAGCTGCATATAAGCTTTTTTCCAGCTCTCTCAGTGGAGTTGATTTTACCTTGTGACTGCTCAGTAGACTTCTGTTTTCCCATTCTGCACCCTCAAAATGCACAATTCCCCTCAACAGCAGTGTAATCTTCCCTGCTAAACTGTCCTTTCCATAGAGAGACTTCCTGTGACAGACCTATGTACCTGTATAAGAAACTTGTATACTTTGGGGCTGGAAATGTAAAATCCCACACATCACATTTTCATGGTAATTAGGAGCTTAAGGTGAATCTGTCAGGACAGAAATATTTCCTGAGAGAAAAACATAAGAGTCAAGGGTAATGACTGATCTTGGAGAGCCAAGACCCACTGTCACACTTGGGAATCACAGAATGGTTTGATTGGAAGGGATTTTAAAGGTCATCTAGACCCAGTTTTCTCCTGCCATCAGCAAAGACACCAGGCATTTCTTTAAAAAAAAAAAAAAAAAGAAACTACAAAAAGTTGCAGCTTTCAAAATTGTTTTAGGTTTACTTGCACCTTCAGTAATTCAGCTTCAATGACCAAAACATACTTGGGAAAGTACCACCATTCCAATTAATGGAAATGGACTGCCTAAGACCTAAGGGCAGCCTGGGGCATCTACAGCCCCACCGTGGCTGAGCTGCCAGAACTCCAAGCTGCCTGTGGGCAAATACAAGGACTGGATCTTCTGGGAAACCTGGGAAAATGTTTCATAGGTGATCTGCTGGGAGCCAACAGTGCTAAGGAGCAGCATCTCTTTACCAAGTGAACTCCTGAAATACTGTTAGGCATTCCTCTCCCAGTTCCTGAGCATTGTGAAAATTACTTTTGTGGTCAGAGACCTGTTGCTTTAGGCAGTGGTTAGTATGATTCCTTAAAATATAATCCCTTCCACAAACTCTCTTAACTCTATAGAGAAACCTAGTTTTTTTCTGGTTTCTAGAGAAACCTATTTTTTTAATTCTTCTTGGAAGCCTCATACAGAATCTTGCTGTGTCTTGAAACTTATTTCTGATGTTCAAACTGACCTTATGAATGGTCACTGTACAGGCAGTGTCTTGTACCATCCTTTCCTCAGCAAGCACACCTGGAAGTAATTTACCATTAGTTAAACTGTTGCCATTTAGACTAAACTTACTGCTTTTGTGCCTAGCATAAGTTAATTACTCACTAATTTCTCTTTTAATCCCCAGCAGGTCTGAACTTGTTAAAATTTTCAGAATTACAGAAGTCTTCTATGCAGTGCAAAATGTTTGAAACTGCTGGATCACAGGCAATATGAAATAAGTTGCACAAACTGGTCAATGCAGTATTCTAATTAACCCATTTCCAAGGAGTTCTTTTTTAAGGTCTTGTTTGATTTTTTTCCTCTCAGTGCTGCATACTACTGATACCATAATAAGTCTGGTTTTTGGCCAGACTTATTTCCCCTTTCTTAAAAGTATCTAGCACATTTTTTGTTTTTCAGCAGTACAGTACCACTCTGATTTGGATTTGCTAAAAGCTCTCTTGCCAGCTTTGTGTGCCAGCTCTTCCAGCTTTCTGTGGTAGAGGTTCCCTGATATATCCTTACTAAATGCAATGCATGGACCATGGAATTTTGCTTCTTTTCAAGCTGATCATTTTTGTTTCCACATCCTCCTTTTAGCTAGCTGTCCTGCCTTATCAAAACATCCTTTGAAAACCAAGGCAGTATTTGTGCTTGTTTATAGGAAATAGTAACTGGGCTCAATTAGAGACTGCCTTTACTGAATTTGTTTCCCCCCTTCACTATTAAAAAGTTACAGCATTCCAGGCCTGTTATGAATTCTTTTCTTTACATTGGCAAGAGAAAGGTGAAAAGTTCCTTGTAAAAGGGTATATTGGATTTCTGAAGCTTTTGGTTAGTTTTGCGAGCTATAAATAAAAATAAATGCTCACACAATATCCATGGAAAAGCAGCTGGATCAAATGTCTTGTTCAGCCACATCAGAACCCTGCCATGACTTGTGCCAGCAGATCACGTACACTGCTCAATAGAGAAGGATTTGACATCTGAAAGGTGCATTTTTAGTGCAGAGTGTTTGGAATAGTTCAATTACAAACAGTACTTTTCAAGGATACAGCCACTCAGTGTAATGATTTCATCTGTTTCCTTGGGGGAATTATGTGCTGAATCCACACAGAGAGTCTGATTGCATTTACCACCTGCAGGTGTTTTTGAAGTCTTTTCCTGGGTTTAGGAACTTTTGAGCTTCACACATCCAATGGGTCTGATTATGGGTTTTAGAGTGGGTAGCAAATTATTTCTCATGTATAGGCATTATTTCACCAAAGTCTCTCCATGTATATCAGATGGCATATCAATTTTGCACATAGTTTACTACAAAGCCCTACCAATAGAGAAATATTTGTACAGTGGGTCCATTATTATAACAGAATTCTGAGTTTCTCAGTGAGCCCAAATCTACTTTTTAAACAGAGTCTGTGGAACCAGCTGTATGGTAATAAACCTCTCAGCAGAATATTTTGGGCTCTCTAAGAATTCCGTAGCACATTTTGGAAGAGGTTTATTTGCACTTCTGCATCATGTCTGCTAGCATTTAAGTGAAGGAAGCTCTTTCCTTGGTACTACAAGATACATTCCCATCTGTTACTGTACTCTCAAACCATTATATGTTATGCAGTTGAGAAGTAGAGCTCCATTCCAACATTTTACACTTCTGCATTAGGCTATGGTCTTTGAGCACAAATATTGCCTCAGTATTAAGACCTGTGACTTAACTTGTTTACTTAGATCTCTGATTAAAGAACAAATATTATGAGCACAACAAACTCTTGGAGACCTATTTTAATAATCATTAGGATGTCTTGTGTGCCTACAAAAAGTATGCAAATAAATACTTTAAGCTGATTAAATCCCTGCAGGTGTTGTATTTGAAATTTACTTGTGGACTTCTGCAGAGCCTGTAAAAGCAGCTGAGCTTCACAAGAAAAAACTCCACTTTTGAACACTATCCTTCCTTTGTTTTGACTCCTTACAGACAGTATTCTTATGATTGAGCAGATTGCAAATGTGCCACCACACAGAAGCACAGAAACGTCTAGAAACTCTGAACACTACAGAACCTTTCTAGATCATGGGGCTGTCAATATATTTTAGACCCCTTTTGGGAACTTTAAGTACTATAATCCTCCAAAGACAGAACAGGTCTCTTGTAAGGATGACATTTAAGTCAGAGCTCTTTTAGCAGAAATGCTTATAAATTTGAGCATTATGAAATACCACAGGAAAAGAATTGTGATGAACAGTCTATATCCCCATTAAGCCCTTCATTGTAAGAGACACTAAAATAGCTCTGACTGTGGGTCACTGCTACTAAGCAAAAAATTTAATTCTTGATTTGCTAGATTCTGCAAATATGAATTCTCAAATTACAAAATCAGCTTTATTCCACTTTTCTAACAAGAGGAATTTTAACAGAACACTTCTGCCCATCAGACTTTGAAAATGTCTCTCATGCACAGCAGTGTACTGAGTACTTCACAAAACTTAAAATTATTAAAGTCTCTTTTAATTCTGCTTTTATAATGGATTACCTCATATAGCATATTTTATTACCAACTGCATTACATTTGAAGATGTTCATGTATTTCAGTTATTTTTTTCTTCCCATTCAGGAGCCTGAATTCAGGGAATTTAGGGAAAAATGTGGAAGTGAGAAAAGTGGGCTTATGTGTCTCCTCTCTGTAACAGACAGAACCACAGGAAATCTGCACTTTGGTGTCCTTGATATCCACCTACTCATACAAACAACCAGTCAACCAGTCTGGATTCAGTAAATCCCTATGCAAGTGTGCAACCACTTTCTGAAATATGAGTGGGAATGAGAGTGGGTTTCTGCATATTCTGCCTGGGATTTTCCACATACTATAAGTCACCTTTTCCCTCCCATGTCTGTGATCTCTCTCTCAGCTCTGTATCACCTATAAGGCTTTGCTTCTTAGATGGGACTATTAAAAAAATCAGGGAAATTGGTTCCAACCCCCTCTGCAAGTTCCTCTCTAATTCCTGTTAATTGTATTAATGTGTAACCTGGATGTGGTTTGTTTTACTGAAAGCAAAGTTGAGCAGATTCTGCATGGATATATGATATCTGCTACATCAACAAGCAAACCGCTTCAACTACTTCATGGCTACATTCATTTTTCATTTTCTTAACTTTAGGATACAGCTCAGAGGGTGAGCCACTACAGGAGCTGGAGTTCAGCTTGGCTCCAGCTCCTTTTCTGTGTGGCCTGTGAGGCTGCAGTGGCACCTCTAAGCACGAAGGAGCAGGTCAGATGCCTGTGGAATGGAAGTGTCCCTGTGGAGGTACCAGCTGTGGGTTTCTCTGGGTCTGGATTGAAGGCAGTGAGATGGTAGTTCATCTTTGGACTCAAGTGTTTATTATTTCTTATCAGTAACACAGTCTCACTACTGTGAGTTCGGCAGCTTTTCATTAGAAGGCACAAAATGGCCAACAATCTCTTGTTACAAGGTTTTTTAAGACTGAACTGTCCAATGAAGAACTGACACCTGGATTATTTTCCCTTTTAACCCAATCACTGATCCCACAGAGCTGCAATGGGGACTTTTCTGCCCAATTACAAAATGCCACTCAAACCCATGAGAAGGAAGAAGCAGCATGAAGGAGAAACCCAGGACCACACCCTGTGCCCTCCATCTTGCTTCCATCCACAACACACTAAAAACCCCAAAACCTCAATTTCTCACCAAGTGACACACCGACACTACTCTCTATAATCTATTTCACACTTTTGTGGATTCTAGTTTTTCTTGAAGTCTAGGAAGCTTTCTCCATGAATGAGGGTCAAAGTCAGTGCTCTCCTGGGGTCAGGGCACCCCAGAGCAGACACAGAAATATTCTCAGTGCCCTGGGTTTCCACATGTCCCCAGTCCCATGAAGCCAGCCATGGGCACAGCGTCAACCTGCACCTTTAGCTGTCTTCTCTAAAGCAGAATTTACAATCTGGTTTTGACGGTCTGACACAGCTTTTGGGAGAGACTGAGAATGAGAGAATATAGATAGCTGTGCCTGACTTTAACCCCAAAAAGCAGTCTGGAATCACAATGGAGGGAAAGATGACCCTTCAGGTTATGATATGTGTTATCTAAAAGATGTGGGAGTTGCTGAAAAAATAGTGAAAAAATAGTGAGTGAAAAAATAGTTAAGGATGAGCTGTGCTGAGATGCAGACAAAGCACTGTAATTCTCTAAAGTTACTGAAGATGACTTCCCCTTCATTTCTTTTATTTTTTTTTCAAAACCAGGGGCCAGAGGAGACACACCCCAGCTGGCTTCCCCACAGGCAGAAAAAGTAGGAGCAGGAGGTCAGCAGTCCCTGAGTGATGGCTGAAAGCCTGAGTTGTGGCCAGGGTTCACCACTACTTGTGGTACAGTGTTCGAGTGTACATTTACAGGGACTGGCCCCAGTCTCAGCAGGTAAACTTACTTATTTTATTTTTTTAAGTCATCTTTGGAATATAATACACTAATTATACATCTTCTCTTGAAATTAATTTCAGTAGCACTCAGACCTTTAATCATGATCTGTAAGATTTACTGGACCATGAAATTCTTTCTACTTACTGAGCTGTGTCAGGCTATGTTTATTTTATATTTCCCAAGAGAGGCTATAGTGGGATATATCTCCTTCTGTAGCAGCAGACAATTTGTCCACTGCTAATTCCAGTTTCTACAGTCCAACAGCTATGACCACATAAGTCAAATAGCTTCAAAAAGAAATTAACTATTAAAATACAGTTTGTGTTGTGTCATAAAGATGTTATACAGATAATGGGTTAGGATCTTGGTTCTTTTTTCCACATAATAGGTTTCATATTTCTGTAATTCTTATTCTTGCCATGACCTAGCTTGGTGCATGGAACCAGTCTATATATCAGTAATAAAACATATCAATGTGTCTATAAAATAAGCAAAATATCCTTAAAACATTTTATTCCTCTCTAAGCAAAATCACATGTATCTAAATAAATATCCTCCATGTAATAGAGATTGAAGCAGAAAATTTAATAGCAATATATTTGGACACCATACTGCTATTAAATGTATATAGCCAGGTTATTCAAAGTTCTTACCAACCCACTTTGTATTCAAAATTCATCATTCTTCATGCAACTTTATATTTTTATGAGTAACAATTTTAAGTCCAAACTTCCTCCAAAACTGAAGCTATCTTAGATATTCACTCCAAGTTCTTGTTTTATCTACTCACATTTGTGTGTCTTCCTCTTAAGTGAGTTGGAATAAACAGATTTTTTCAAACAGAAAGATGAAGTTGATGCAAGACGTTCGACTGGTTCCTAGAATTTGCAGAGCCCAACTTTTTCAAGAACCCAGCAAGGCTTAAGAGTAAAGAAACAATGCTGTGTGTTCAACAAAACTTAAAGTCAAACATTTAACTATGGATTAGTGAAAAAAGTTTACAAGCAAAGAAAGGTACCTATAAAAGAACTTTCACCTCAATTTCGCAGTACATTTTTTGTACTCTTGCCTGTGAGAAGCCATCAGAGAAAGAAAGACTCAGGTTACACAGTTTGACCTCTTTCTAGGTTATATTCTCAGCTTTAAAACTCTTTCCATTACCCTGAATTATACAAATGTAAAGGGCTCTGCAGTCGCCCTAACTGTTTTACAGCCTAATCTGCAGTTCCTGTCCTCCCTATTCTACTTATTCTGCTGGATAAATATAATATTCAAGCTATTGCCAACATTATGAACTGTTTGGGTGTCTCCAGAGTTTAAGCCCAAACTTTTTCCTCTCTGCACATTCTCTTCCTGTAGTTATCACCATATCCTTCAGAACATGAAATATGATTCCAGTCACGTGCACACATGGTGGAGTTCAGCTTCTTCAGTACATTTTCAGTTTCCTGCAATAGCTTCACATGACAATACATGATGCATTTTCTTCAGTCCAATTTCCAAATATGCACTGAAATTTTTAGGGGTCTGTTGTCAGACTCAGTAAAGTGAATTAGCTGAATTAGCTGTTCTGAGCTATTTGTTACTCAAACACTTAAATTGTTTTTCCCCAACTGTTTGTTGCAAAGACTTTTTCAGAGTCCTCCTGAATTGTTTGACTGAAATGAAATTATTTTTCCTCTAGATCACACGAAATAGATAGAAGATGTGATACATTACAACACCTTGGAAAATAAATTGAATTTCATTTCTTTCACCCCCTATTTGTCCTTGTAATCTCATCACAGCCAACCATAATAGTAAAATTTTATTTCATGGGAAATTAAACATGATCTGTTTTACGCAAAGAACAATCTGGGCAGGAGAACTTGCAGGCATTACCTGAATTCTGGAGCGTCTGAGTTTCTCTGATGATTCAAGTAGAAGTATGGAACTAATATTTTGAATGTCCAATGGATTAAAGTGCTTGTTTCACTGACATCTAAAACTGTGAAAGTCAGATCAGATGCTTTAAAGTGATCCCCAAAATCTGTTGTAAAATTAGAAAGAATAAGCAAACCAGTGAAGGAAAGACCTAAGTAAAGCCGTCACAGACATTTAAAAAATAAACCATGGGTTTTTTTTTTTCCTTAGGTTTATAGAATTTCTGAAATTATCTTGCCAATATTCACCAATATTAAGCCAAATTAACCCCTTATTTTGTGTCTTAATATCTGGATATACACTGAATGACAGTTGGCAGTAATTGTATAGTACATCACGACAACTCATTTAATCACTAAGGAGAAAGTGCCAATAAACACAAGCGAGAAATCTACTAGCAACACATTATTGTAATTCATGTGTTTATAACCTTGTGCAGCCTAAGAAATCAGTTCATGTCTTCTATCATGAATATCATCTTCTAATATTGTTGCATAAGACAGATCATATGTGATTGTGAATCCACACTTCAGAATGAAAACAATAACTACCACTTCTCCCTCAGACTCTTGCTTCAGAGCTTGTAGGGCATCCTAAAAAGATTTCCAAAAATTTTTTAAAAATTGTCAAAAAGTAGGGAAATATAACAGCACTATTTGTGTATTTAAAATTTAACAATGTCATCAAGATCAGGCTGCAGTCTACTGAAAACATGAACCATCAGATGCTCAGCAACTCACCTTCTAATTGGTTTACATTCAGCTGGTCAATTCCTGTTATTTTAACCAGCTACAAAAGGTGCTGTCCAGAAAAATGTCAACCTGTTACAAAACCCCAAAATTCTATTATATGCCAATTTCAGTAACAGCACAGCTCCAACACCTCTTATTAGAATTTGGTATGACAGGTTTCTAAAATTCAGCAGTACCAAAGGCAAGGCAGAGAGTTAGGAAAAGATAAGCAGAAGAGTTGAGTGAGTTGCAGGCACATACTCTACATCTCCATCTCATAATTCTGCTTCTATTTTGTCATCATTAGAGAGCATTGACCTACATGATTCACTGAATAAAAATAAAAATCCTCTGATTGTGGCTACTTCCCTGTCTTAGTGAGGTGAGCTCCTGAGCAGTCACTTTCTTAAGAAAAGATGGCAATGATGGCTGTCTTGTGCCCTCTCTCCTTTTTAACTACACCCTCATAATATCTATAAAAATGTGGCACCTCTGGAACCTGTGCTGTCAGGTTAAACATATGGCAAATTTGTCAATGGTTGCAAACTGGGGAAGAAAAGGAAGAAAAGAGGTACTGGAGACCAGCAGTGTAAATTTCCATCTCTGTTTTTCTTTAGGAGATGAACTAAGTGTATCAGGAGAGGAGTAACAAACAGATGTAGCCAAAGATGAACCAATTTATACAATAGTCCTTAATATTGGTAAAAAAGAATGATTTTATGACTGCTGAAAGGTTTTCATCTGTACTGAACCTACTTTGGAAATAGAAAGGCTTTCTGTGTCTTTTCACTGTGACAGATAATAGTATCTCGAAAAAAAAAAATTAAATGGAGAGGAGATTTTCTATTCATTTCTGTTCTCCAGAGAGTTCAGGTAACCCTTAAAACAAAAGCCTCCACTTCCCCCCATCAAAGAAAAAAAAAGATCACCGGGCCAAAGGAAGCACATGACCCGAAACACAGAACTGCAACTTCCATAAGAGGTGAGCTTTCCCATGCTCATAATCCTGATATAAGGTGGAATTTCTCCTCCTGTATTTTCTGGCTGCATTTTTGCTTTTCTTTTTAAGAGATATTTAGATGGAAAACTCCTTTGAAATTACACTCATTTTTATGCTTTGACAACTGAAAGAAGTAGCTGAAATCCAAGAATACAAGACAATCTCCAACTCAGCTTTCCAAAGAATGTTGTTAATAACCTACCACTTATTTCACTGAAAATAAAATAGGCACATATACTAAATAGCAAGCCTGAGGCCAGATTTTGCGCATCTTGGTTTAAATTCTTTTCACAGCCTTATTCTGGGTTGTGAGGGAAAAAAGGAATTTTTGTTTTCCTTAAATGAGCTCATTGCAGCAACAAAACTTATAAACATTACCAACCCAATAATCCACATTAAATTCACGGTGCTATGTTCACCATCCAAAAGTTTCCACATGCCTAAAACTCAATCACTGTAACCTGAATTTTAACCCATGGCACCATTACAATAAAAAGAAGGGCTGCAAGGCCAGTAATCCTACAAGATCATTAAGATTTGAAAAGATCTCTAAGTCCAACCCTTAGCCTAATATTGCCAAATCCACCACTAAACCATACCCTAAGCACCACATCTACGTATTTCCTAAATACCTTTAGGGATGATGACTCCACCACTTCCCTGGGCAGCCTGTTCCAATACCTGGCAACCCTTTCTGTGAATGAATTTTTCCTAATATTAAAACTAAAAGAAACAGAAAAAATAATTGAAATTGATTATTAAGTACTTTCAATGTGAAGAAAATATTTGGTATACATATCACAGAAAGGATATAAGTACTCATATATTATGTCCATTCAGAAAATGAATCAACAATCACCATTTTTTCCCCTATCATTTCTTTTCTACATTAGAAAAAAAATTGATGTTTCATACATAGCAGGGGACCATTTCTATGCCTCAGGAAATATGAAAATGGGCTCACAGGTTACATCTTTGAACTCAGCATTTAAGGTAAAAAATTCACACCAAAAAATCTTGAACTTGGACATATATTTAAGAGGATTATTTCATAATAGAAGGAGACAGAGAATGAAGTTTACTTTTTAAGAGGTTAAAGAGAAAAGATGAAAGAGATTTACTCAGATATTCTAGACCTACATGAAATAACAAAAGGAGAGCCTGAAAAATAGCACACACTAGAAAAAAACAGATTATGGTATCAGCACTGGTAGCCATATTCCAAGGGCCTAAATTCCTCCCTGGTCTTTCTGGGAGTCAGCATTTCCAGTGTCTAGTACTGCTTAGCTGGCTGCAGATCTTCACACAGACCTGGCCAACAGCTGGTACCATGCCAAAATAACTCAACAACCTCAAGATGTCAAAAGGTATCATCAAAGTTTTCATGCTGTGAAGCTGCTTTTAAAATAAATAAATGAACAAACAAACAGATAATTATGCCATGGTCTATGTTTTAATTGTATCTGTAGTTCTCTACTTTTCAGGGATATCAAGGAATGCTTGACAGCATAATGAGACAAATCCCTATTGTCCTCCAGAGCTGGCAGAAAGACTGAAGCAATACCTCAGATAAGCTGTGACACACCCCAACACACTTTACTCTAAAATAATCTGCTTCCCCAAGAAGAATACTTTGCCAGGGATTGTAAACAAAATTTATTCAATTCTGAGTCCCAAGATCAGGGGAAAAAACTTGGTATCATAGTTGTGCCTGTAATAATAGAAACAAAATTAGACTCCATCTGAGCTAGTGAAGATGGGGGAAAGACCAGAGGGCACAGAAAAGGCTGCAGATGGCTCTACTGCCACAAATGAGAAGCTCAGATGGCTTACCAGAAAATTAAAGTGCTACTCTACGGAGGATAGAAGAGGCAGGTTTATAATGAACTTCCTGAGTTACCTTGGAATAGGCCTTTTGAAGGAGCAGGGAACAGAGTTAATCACTTGCCTTTTTCTTGGTCTCTTTTTTTCCCCTATGCAAACTTCATATGCAAAATGCACCTGTGAAATAACAAGCCTCCTGTTAAGTAGAGTTGTGGCATATGTGCTCACAGCCCATCAGTATGCTTTTAGTGTGCAAACTAATTCCAAACAGCTTTAGGCTTAAACAGGCCTCCTCTCAACTCAGGAGCAGAAGAGAAATCCCTTCTCAGTCTCATTTTGCAGACTGCTAAGTAAGGTGAGCAGAACCAAACTTTCACATCTCCCTTCTTTATACACAAGGGACCACAAATCAACAATTCTTGGGGTTGCAAGCTGAGCCCCAACAGAATCATAAACACTATAGGAACAACCAAACACAGCTTTGGAGGGGGAGGAAGGGGGAGCAGGACAAATCTGACCTTCAGAAAGGTCCATCTGGGCTGAGCTGCTCCTGGTACCTCCTCCTGGCTGCTGAGATCCCCAGCCAGCGCAGCAGCAGGGCAGGCAAACTCCAGTGGACATTTCTTTATATGGTCTGTACAACACATAAAGGTTGTGGTCATAATAACAACACATAAAGTATGTGGACACATAAATGGTCCTGTCTGAAGCAAGGGGACCTATTTTATTTCATTCTCTGGGCCTCTTTTCAGCAGAGACTGCTGCTTTTGCCAAACTGATGAACTATGAAATGATTCTGCAATACCCATCAATGGGATGGAATGAGGTGCTCCAGCTTTATTTTCACATGATGGGGCTTAAATACTGAGCATAACTACTTAGAAATCAAAGGCTGATACTAACTCTCTTTACTACAATTTACCCTGCCATATTTGGAATTCCTGGATTGACATTGCCTTTTCAGTACCGAATTAGGAATTTAAATTGGATGCACTTCAAAACAGGTGAAAATTGTGTTTGTAAAGAGACAATCGTAACATAATTAGGTTGTCTGTTGAGATCCAAGTTTATTTTCCTTTTTTGTTCTAGCACTGACAAGAGAAGTAAATTACACAAAAATTTATTTTCCCTGTCTTGGAAAGGAACAAACATTAACTGGCCACAAAGTAAACTGTGTACATTACTTTACAAATATATTTAATCTTGTTAAAATAAATATGTGTTCTACTTGCAAGGCTAATTATCCTTTCAAATAATGTTCTATTTTAGAGTTAAAAATATTATGCAAGCTTTTCCTTGTCTATGTTCTTCTCATATTTTTTCAATTTTCATGTCATTAAAGATCACTACCTAAAAAAAAAATAAAAAACAACAAAAGCACCTATGCATTTCAGTCCAAAAAACCCCAAAAGCTTTGGATGAGTTTTTATGTGCTACAGATTTTCCATTCAGACGGAATGATAAAGCATTTTTCTGTTGAATAAACAAGATGCTACTGTTTTATGAGAACATAATTTAACTCTTAATGTTTTCCAGCTAATAATTGAATGAGAACATGACCCAGAGACCAGCAGTTTGTGTTGACAGAAGCAATCATGGGATAGTACCCACGTATTCTGTCAAGAGTCCCTTACAAATTATATAAGAAGGAAAAAAGAGAGAAGTCACCAAGATGTGCCTCAGGCATTTTTGCTTTGTTTCACTCTTTTAAAACTGTTGTGGTTTCATAGGTTATCTTTCACTGCTTTGAAAAACAAGATTAGTAACACAGCTCTTGGTAGTTTGCCCAAGCATTAGAACTGTTTCTTTGTTTTTCATGGAATTGGAAAGTCAGATGTATTGCACTTGAAGACTGAATGAAAGAAGAATACTGGAGGAGTTGGAAAAAGAAAAGGCTTCTTTAGCTGTAAAAGATACTGAGGAAAGGTCAGGAATGTATCAACCCCTGCTTCATTACTCTGTTAGCTGGCATTGTTGATGACGTCAGTGGAACAGTCTCTCTTTTAATGTGAAGATGGGAAAATTTTGGTAAAACTGTCTCAAGAAATTTTAATTCTATTCAAAGGAAAGGCTGCATTAATACATTCATCTCAAAAAAAGAACTCTCATTGCTAAGGTTACTGTTGTATGTTAGAGAGAAAAAGCTGGAAGTGAGATCTGGAAGCTCAGACTTTGCTTTATTAAGCAATTGGAAACAGCTGCAGACTGTGGTGCCATGTCTGTGCAGGCAAATTTGGTATGAAATTTGGGTTGTACCCATAGCTGAAAAGACTGGCAGGTAAGAATTCATCTCACAGTTGGTTCAGTTCTGTCAGTTTGGCTGTATTATCTACCTGCTTGCAGAAATTTTGCATTGGATTTTCTAGAAGAGCAAAATTATCCAAATTATGAAATAGACCAAACAACACCACACAATGTGTGGTACAGACACATTCAATTCCACTATTTACATTGTACTTGATTACTCCAATTCTATTTCTTTTGTAACACTACTACATGGTTACTCTGGTTAGACTTTAGTTCAGGATTCAGTAGAGCTAGCCCTCGTCTGTCTCTCTGAAAGAACATCCAGCAGCCCCATTTCTGGAGAGTTTTCCACTGAAGCATGAAGGATACCTATTTTAGGACTATTTAGGTGAAAGCATTTCCACATAAAAGTGGGGTTTTTGAGAGGTGGGTGGGTAAAGCTTTGCAAAAGCAGAACACATTTTTATTAGGAACTCACATTCTAGCATTATTCATTACTATCACTTCAAATACCAGCAAAACAAACAGACAGCTATGATGTGATTGTATAGTATTGATAAATCCTGATATTTTTTTCTCCTTTTCCCCCACTCATCCTTCTTCCCCCAGAAAATTACCATAGGTCAGGATAACAGTTGCTTAGTACAGGCATACATTGTACTACAGTTCACATTATTTGCAACTACAATACTTGATTTGAAGATCATTACAACAGTTCTTGTCCTGTGAGCACACACACAAAACCACGAAGTCGGTAATTACATTTTACATCATTTATCTGAAAATATACTTTAAATAAAAGTATATTCAATCTGGCAAATACTGTGGTCAGAGAGGGGTTGTCATAGAGTGCAACTGCACAACAGTTTCAGGCAACTGGAAACTACTTGGCAGTAGCCTCATTCGTGTACAATAAGAATATAAGGGTAAATTTAGTGGAACAGTACAGCTTCAGCAGCATCTCAAGAATTCCAGTAAAAAGCACAGTTTGGAAATCCCTTGAGCTGCTTGGATAAAGTGAAAGAGTTGCAGTGCAGTGTTTCTGGCACCATTCTGCATGAACTCACGCATTCAGAGTGCTGTGTGAACAGGATCAGCATCACACACAATGGGTGTCTCAAAAAAGATGCAGTGCCAGTGTCCTTAAGCCTTTGCGTCTCTGCCTTGTGCTCCTTCCCTGATGCCCTTTGCATTTAAGGCAGAAGTGAAAGGTTAAAGCCATGGAAACAGGAGGTGATGCATTTGTAGAGCCTTCACAGCAAGAGCTGAGCAGCTGATCCAGGTAATCCACCAATGGGAGTCCTTAGGTGCATTTGTAGCTCTGTATTTAATACTATAATCAAGTCACATAATTCTGTTACAAGTTGTTGTAACAGAATTATGAACTGGTGTAATAAAAAATATCACTTGAGTTCTGTGGAGCATATTCAGTTAAGGTGATCCTACGTCTGTTTTACTTGGTTTATAAATGAGTCTATTCATAACCTATATGAATAGCAAGAAGCAATTGTTAATAATGTAGGTTAATTGGATCCTACTTTTAGCCAAATAGCCTTTTCAAAAATTGCAGTTAACCCTCTGTCTCCAAAAAGTGTGACATGTCAGCACTATTCAGTTAGTTCAGAGAAATAAGTAATCAAGTTACTGAATTTCTTCAAAGGATCTAAAATGTTCGTAATTTAAATTAAGGTTGATGAATAAAATTGGAAATGTTGAGAAAATTAATTTCTTGCAAAAAGAATAAATGACAGTGAGCCAGAATAATCTGCTGGATTTCTCCATAGATTTAAATGAAAATATATTTAAATGAAAATTTTAATGAAATTTCTGTGAAAAATTAGATGAGATTAAAATTACATGCAATGTGAATACAAACAGATTGAAGGGCAAACTCAGAACAATTTACTTACAATGGTAATCTCTCATAACATTTTACATTCTCACATTTGCCAACCTTCAACTTTCATGTCTTTTGCTATGAACTTTGCAGAATATAGCAGCTGTGTGCTCATAAATAATTACTAGGGAGAAAAGAGCAAAGTAATCTGAGTCTTTATGCAGTTCATCTATTTCTTCTTTAGGCATTAGTTCACCATGGAGAAGTGGAAAATAAAAACCTGTTTAAAAAATGATAAATCAATATTATGTACACCTTGACTTCTTGAGGAAATGCAGCATGCAGCTGACTTGACTCAAGATGAAGGGATGATATCAAAAATCTTCAGTAGCCATGAGTCCAGTAAAAGCTGATCAACCCACAGAGTGACCCAGGGATAGGCAGCACCAGTGCAAAATCAAGCTATAAATTCTTTCTTAAAATGTAACTCTGTTCAGTGCTGTCCTCTTCAGCTAGGAAAAAAAAAAAAAAAAAAAAAAAAAGGAGCAAATGTGCCAATGGTTCAGTTGTGGTTTTATATAATTCCAGACAGATTCTTACTGGCAGGATTTTATTCTAAGGTGTAACCAACTGGGAGAGCTGCAGGATGCCCCAAAACACAGCCAAAATGATATTTACTGTTTTAAAAAAATTAAAAATCTAAAATCTGTCCCTCCTGTGCAATTGAAGATATGTCCTAGAATCTTGAGTAATTATAAAGACTGACTTTGACACAGGAATTGATTCAGAAGGACATAGGAAATTCTAGCAAAACAACTGCATTTAACCTTACATCTAAAATAACAGAGTGTGTGAAACGTAAATGTGAACTTCAAATTTGACTCTCAGTGTGGTGGTTCCCAAAAAATACATCATCAGAAGCAACCAGGCTTTTATCCTCATACCAACATGGAAACAAATTCAGTACCAAGATTAGGACTCAGCAGGTTCCAAAGAGGTTTTTTTGGCTGAAATTTTCAGATATATTTCTTTCTCTTACAATAAAGAGAAGCTAAAGATAATTTTATTTTTCTCTAATTTATATATACATTGATTAGTGAAACAAAACCACGGCAAAACAAACGATATTCACATGATTAGCTGAATGAGATTGTTCATTTGATGAGCAGAAATCAATATAGGGGGCAGGAAGCAAATGTTGATTCTGCTTTTTCTATGCTTGTCTGAACCTGCTCCACATTGTTATAATAGAGTGTTAAAACACTCTGAGAGTTAAGGCTATACATTTCCCTTAAGGCAGTTTGAAGCTGACCCACTTCTGGGATAAGGAAATTCAGGTCTATTTTGTTGAAAGATTTTCTTAATCCATATCTACATCTTGGGACATAATGCCCAGTGCTCCATCCCCTCCTTTATCTGCTTTTGGTGTTTAGACCAAATTCCATGGTGCAAAACTAGGACTTTCTCCCAGTTTTCTTTCTGGAACTGCCAATTCTTTTGGCTTCATAGAAGCATTCATTGAATGGCAGTTTTTTGATACCTCTTTTAGACTTATTTATAAAAAATCTGGGCTACCATACCATCTTTATTCCCCGTGGACTGTTTTTAGTTCCTTTGCTGCAGTGCTTGTGTCCAGGGTAACAACTGCCCAGGCAAAAACTGGTGAAGGTCAACAGTTGAGGCAGTAAGTGTTAAAAACCCCCCAAAAAATGGGAAAAAAACCAAAAACCCCTACAACACCATCATATCCACATATAAACAGAACCAGTAATAGGCTCTCTCAAAAGAAGCAAGAGCAATTATCTGTCCTGACTAATTAGTAAATTCATTGTGTAATGCTCAGGAAAAGAGGAATGCAGTTGTTTCCCAGAAGGAGGATCTCTCTGAAGCCCTATTCCTTGACCATTTAAATAGCACATTAGAGAGAGAAACAGAATTTCTTTATCTTGCAATTTAATTAGGTGAATGTTTAAGAAAAACTAGTTATTTGGCAGACCCTCGATTTGCAGTCCTCTGATATAAGTGCATAACTGCCAGACAGCTTCCTAATTACATCCTATCTACTCTTCAATCTATTTCATGTCCAAAAGAGAGAGGTGAATATGTAGTTCCTTCAGAGCTGTTATCCTCCATTCTTTCTATTTCTTCTGTAAGCTTGCTGGAGTAGAAATGCTAAACAAAGCAGTTCAGCACAGCAAACCAGAGTAGATTAATCTGCTTCCATCCTTTAAATTTTTTGTTCTTTTCTAGGCACCTTATGTCACTTTTGACAGTGGTTCTTACTATTGTGCTTGAACAACCAAGGAGGACTCCTGCTCTGCTGCAAAAAACTGTTAATAAGTCTACCTCTGTAATATTTTTAGTGTTGGTCACTGGAAACCTGACAGAGTAATTGGATCTGGGAGTGACATTTTTACAATGAAAAAAGTCAAATGCTACAGACACTAAGTGATTTCTTCCAGGCTTTGGTTTTACTCTGAAATATGCAAGATAATTTTTTCCTAACTATAGTATTTTAAAGCCAGAAATGAATCATAATATCCATAATGTGCAGACACACACTGTAATTTAACTGGTCTTTAGTACAATGAATCTCTAGTGTGAAATTTTCCTTGCTAATGATCAGCATAAGATATGGCTCTTAATGTAATTATGAATCCAAGCCTTGCCATCTATAGGCAACTGAGTAACAAGACTCATTATACAGATATCATTAGAGTTCTCATTTCATTCACTCAGACCTATGGGGAAAAAGCAACCATTATTATAAGCGACTCACTTTTTCTACCACCAAAAGGGACCCCAGCACACATTGAATCACATATTATAGGCTCTACATTCTCCTGGGTAAGTAAATAAACTGTTCCAGCATTGGCAGTTTCTCTTTTAAATGGGTTTTCATTTTGAATAACATTAAAGAAAAACAAGGCAGTCTAGGTAAGGAAAGAACCTTTCCTGATGCCAGAAGCAAGCAAGCCTTTCAGTCCCTTTGGGGAGATTCCTCCCTTTGAGGTGCCAGGCTATCTCCCCATCAGTTACCTGAGGACTTCACAAACAGGACCCTTTCCCAGCCCTGGGATGTTCCACCATGGCCTGGGAGCTGGCTCCATCCCATACAGTTTTACAAAGAAAACTTGAGTAGCTGCTTTCCAGAGTCTCCAAGGTCCCCTGAGATGCTGTGGGATGATTCCCCACCTCACCTGACCTAGTAGCCTGCTGGGAAAGGTGTTAAATCCTTCCCATCAGCAGGAACGCAGCCCTTCCTTGGGGTGAGCCCCAGGCTGATAAAAGTCTGTGAAGGCCTAGAACAGAAGCATCAGCTACTGATTGTCACATAATCCCATTTTCAGCAGTAGAAAGTCTGTCCAAAAAGTGGGCCTTCTCTAAAAAATTTCAGAAATTCACTCTACAGAAAGCACCCCTTCCATGCTGAGTGGAAAGCAGGTGTTTTTTGCACTGGAAGGAACTTGGAAGGGGTGTTGTGTTTCCTGTCCACACTTCTTCCCAGAGAGCCACTGCCAGTCCCAGACCAGAAGTTTCTGCGCAGGTCAGACAGGTTTAAGAGTCAACAGGTCTACAAGATGGGCAGTGTGGGCATATGTGGAAATCAAAGGGAGTGTACTGGGTAAATAAACACTGTCTTGTCTGCTCAACCTTGCTCTATACCACGTGTCAAGACTACAGTTTAAAAAACCAAAAACCCAAAATATGTGTATATAATACAGAAACACCAGAAATATTTTGCCTATCCCAAGAGACTGAAGAGTGTGTGTTAGTAGTTCTGCCTGAAAATCCCTGTGTGACAGAGGACAGTCCTGTGATAGCATTTCATCACCCCTATGATGACATTTCATTACAGCAAACAGCACTTCTAGAAAAGAAAAAAAAGAAGTTATTTCCTTACTTTTTTTTTTTAACCTTCTTAACCATACTTTTACACCTCCTAAGAGGACAACTGACCTGCTTATCAGCTAATACCTCATACTGGGGACCTTCCCTACAACACTTTTAATAAGATTCACCTAAAAGTGAGAATAGCTTCCTCTAACAGAGAGGGTATTATAAAACTCTGCTTGAGAGACTGTGCAGAGGGAGTTTTGGATTAAGGCTTCTTTAACATGTAACAACTAAAAGAAGAATGTTATTAAAAAGGAGCCAGAAACTGGATGGATAGGTTCTTACCTATTAACATTCTTATCCCAAAGTAAAATTGATCTTAAAGATTAACTCCAAAGACCTGGTGGTTGCTTTTTGGGGACGGGGGGGGAGTTGTTTTTTGTTGATTTTGGGGGTGGGTGTTTTCCCCATCAGAACACTGGGATTGGTATTTTGCATATTATTTTTCTTAAGAACAGCTGGACTGAGAAAGTCACTCACTGCTGACTCAATAGAGCAGTCCTCATTGCCCTACTGTTCAGATGGAAAATCTGTGTTGCCTGTTTTTGGGGTTTTTTTCAGTTTTCACAGCAGATAAAATTTGAAATCCAACATTTCTCAATCAGAAGCTGAGTAAATACAGAAGGCTCTTCAGATGACTTTTAGCCAACTAAATGTCAGATAACTCTGGTGGATGATTGCTTAATCTTTTCTGTAAAATCTCAAGTGATGTAGACTCTGTCACCTTGTCACCTGCTTATCCTCACCCTTATAGTCAGCATTTTTTTTCTTTCATCACCTAATCTACATCTTCTTTGCTGCAAATTAATCTTGTTAGTTCCTGTCCTATCCTTTGGAAGAGTCTATTGCCTTTGAACTTGTAACAACCATGGCTTTATATAATTGAAGATTATTATTACAGTTTTCTTTGTGCATTGTCCTCTAAATTAACAACTCCAGGTCTTTCTATCTTTCTTTAAACTTTTTTCCAGGACCTCTGATCCATTTTTTTTGTCTGTTCAAAATTCTTTAAAAGGGCACAAATAACTCAAACATAATACTTCAGCTGCAGCCTTATTAAAATGGAAATACTTTGCACTTTACACACTCTACAGACAGTAAGGTTTGGGTTTTTGCAAGCAACATGACTCTGTTGATAACTACTCAGTCTGTGATTCACCTTATTCATTCCATCTCTTCTTGTATTTAAAGATCTTTCACTTTGTACATGTTCTTAATTAATTTTTTTTTGTATTGTTTACAGGCAGTTTATGCAGTTCATGACTAGACCTCATGTATAGAAAAATTGCCTGGAAAGTGAACATTCCACCCTGTGGCTGGAAAGGAGAGTGCTTGCCAAGTGACCTGTCTGGAACCTCACAAACTCAAGCTGCTGGGAATATTTAATTTAATAGAATATTTTTATCTCTGGGTGACTTCTACATACAGTCAAGTTTGCAAAACAGAAGGTACCATTGGTGCACTGAAGTGACCAAAATTTATACAGTACTCTGTTAAACTAAGGGAAGAATGCTGTAAGCATTAACACCACCAACATATGAGTCTTCATATTCAAAACATTCATCTGGCCTCCCATATATAAATTTACTAAGGATAAAGGGATTTTACCCCAGTACCATGAGGCTAAGTAAAGAAATAAACAGAGAAAGAAATAAAATTTATCATTTTATTTTATTTCAGCAGCTAGGTGCATATAATCTGCTTCCTTTCCACCAGTACTTGAAAGAGTAAATGTAGATCTTTTAAAAAGTGGTGAATTTAAAATAAATTGCATACTTCCATAAAGAATGCTCTGGCACTATGCTTTACAGTAAATGAGATGAGGTGACTGAAAGCTAGTATCACAGACAGAAGGCAGCATCTTGTAATGTGTTAAATAAAAATATTCTGGGTCTACTGACTCAGACATACTGAGTTCCTGCAGAAGATGCCTCATGCTATAGTGAAGCACCCAGGATTTGCAAGACAGTGTTGGGATTTGAACACATCTGAAAGCAAAGGGCACAGTCGGGGTTACAGAGCTGATAAATAATGATGGTCTGTGGTCTGTACACCCCAAACTTGAGCCTCTGGGGTTTTGGCATGTGAAATGAATGGTTTCAATGAACACTTCCATCAGTAGGAAACGAGGATACAAGATATCCAACAGAATTAGAATCATGTCATCACAAGGGTAATTTTCCGAGGGCTGAGAAAATATTCTAGGAATATTTCTATTGAAACTTATATCAATTTATCAAAATAAACAAAAAGTAAGCACTGTTATTTATTTTAAAGTGTTTTCTCAAAGAACCTTTGACCAGTGCCTTATTTGGTTTTCTTCCAGGTATGGCCCATCCACAGCTTCTCTGGGCAAACTGTCCAGTGCCTCACCGCCCTCACAGTGAAGAATTTCTTCCTAATATGTAATCTGAAATGAAACTGCTAATAATTCCTTGCTGGTGACACATTTTTCATGTTAAATTCATCATTTAGCAACACTATGGCTATGTAAGCTGTAGTAAAACTGTTAATCTGCCTACTTAAAGAGTAAGCACCACACCCCATTAATACATTTTAAGAAATGTAAAGACTACAAAATATCTTGAGAGAAAGCTCTGAAATTGCTAATAAGTCTTTCGAGCAGTGAAGTGACCTCCTAAATTCAGAAGTTTTCCAAGACAACCTGGATTAAACAATTATAGATTGACTTTGTCAATTGGATGTCTGCCTTGAATATATACAACCAAAATTAGCCATTTTGTTAGTCGTGTTTGAACTGTTTTAGGAGTAGCCAGGAGAATCCCTGAGACAGAAAATAATTAATGTAAATAATGCATGGGAAACATTTACACCGATGCCTTCCATTGAAGATATGTGATTAGCATTTCACTCCTCAGTTGGCAGTTTTAGGTCACTGGCCTAGTCTAGCATGAATAAAATCAGCAAATGAAAAATGACAATCATGAAGCAAAATTTAAAGAAAGATGATTTGGAAAAGGAACTTTTGCTACATCAAGTAAAGAAGATTAAATTTAATACCTCATTTAATGTCACCATTAATCTGTCATTGCACTGGGTCAATATATACAGAGGCAAATGGAGACAAAGACGACACCAAGGGCAATAGGACTTATGTGCATTCCCTTCATTTAGAAAGTTTGACTTGGTAAAGATTAAACAGACAAAAAAAGATTATTCCTGCCCTTTGTGGTGCCCTTGAGCTCTGGAGTCCTCCCAAAATAACTGAGTAATCACAGGTTATGACATCAGGCTCAGAAGCAAAACTCATGGAGAAGCATCACCTTAGCGCAGAGAAACCCTCTTGCCAGTGGTTTCCAGGTTCTGTCAGAGCTGAGGAAATGGAGCAGTCCTCCAGGTGATATATTAAGCCAAAAACCAGAAATAGCTTCTCTTTATCAATGACTTGACATGCTCTTAGTTTGTACTGTGACTTAACTCCCTGTAAGTCCAGGTGTTCCATCTACAGAGAGATATAAACACACACATACATGTATGTATACACACAAATATCCCCACTTATGAATAAAATTTAACAAGCACATCTGCCCACTCAGATTCAGGCACATCTTTAGATCACAATGTCCTAAGTGTGTGCATAAAAATTATTTCTAGAACAGGGCCATGCTCTGCCATCCAACCTAAACCATTCAGTGATTCTGATTCTATGCTACCTTAGCCTGTAGGTGTTGCTTAGTAGCTTCCAGTGTTAATAATAGTAGAAATTATTATTATTAATAATAATTTATTAATAATAGTATGTAGTAATTATTATTAATAATAATTGTAGTAATTATTTATAGTAAACACAAATCCTTTCCTATATCTTAGAATAGTGTACATTAATATCATTAGTTCCTGAAAATGCAAACTGGGGTCTTATTTTCCATTACTTTTCATAGGGAATAGCTATTTGAAGTTATAATTAGATGTTTGATCACAAGTATAAATGACTACTCTAGCAGCACAAAAGGTCACCCTAAATACACATTTAAATGGGTTTTTTTAGGATGTGATGGTGATAATGATAAATTCTGTTTTATGTAGAACTGCAAATACAGAAAGAAAAAGATTTCCTGGAATTAACTCCAATAAATGGGAGGTAATTGTGGGGAAATAATGGTAGCAAACAGTTTATGACAAGGAGACCTCAGTAATTTTTAATGGCTTATCAGTTGAATTTTTGAGGATTTGTAGATATTGTTACATGTATTTGGTCTTGGACATCCTGACCTCTTGGACTTTGCAGAGTTAGAACAAAGTTCTCCAAAGAAACAAAAGATGCTACTTCTAAACCTTTATTGCTTCATTTACCATTAAGGGTTGCTACACTGTTCTTCTAGTATGAAAGGGATTAGGTGAATAATAAGACTCACATTCAACAGATAAAAAAATTGAAGACAAAGCTTGCCCAATTGATCCCCATTGAAATCGCAGGGCCCTGCAGAGCCAGTTGTTCAGGTTGTTCAGCATCCACACCGATGGATTTTGAACATCCCTTTGGTCTCTACAACCTCTCTGAGCAACCTGTTCCTGTTGCTGGTCACCCTCCCAGTGCTTTTCCTCCTGTTCAGAGGGAACATCCTCTGTTTCAGTTTGTACCCGCTGTGTCTTGTTCTGTTTCTTGGGCACCAGTGCAGAGAGCAGAATTTTTTTTTTGCTACAGCAAAGAAGAACACTCAGCCTGGGTCAGGAAAAATAGACTGTGTCAGACACTGCAGTCACCTGCATCAGTGTGGCCAGAGAGCACCAGGTTCACTGTAACTGAGTTGGGACACTCTTTTCTTCTGCAATACTCTTTAAGCCAATTTTAAATGAGAATGATAAATGGCTCTTTTGAGACAGAAAAGCTACTTTTTAAGGGAAATAATACTGGATCTTTGCCATTTCTGAATATTTAAGTGGTTAGAAGGTCAACCAGATAGTCTTGAATTTTAAAACCAATCCTTAAAATTAAGTGAGAAGTTCAACATCAAAAATTCTATTAAAATTAACTTTTGTGTATGATCTATAGTAAGCCAGAAATGTAAACAGTCATATCTTCTTAATTCAACCTTTTATGTAAATACTTGCATTTTAGCAGATCCCATTTTATTGGCCAGAACTGAAGCCATGGGGTTGTTGGGACCTTGGGACCCTCACTGTTGATAAGCCAGGGGTGAAGGGCCAATGGGATGCTGCTGGATCCACAGGTGGTGACTATCTTCTGCTTGTAATCTCTCTCTCCCACTTTCCTCTTTTTATCTCTCTACCTCATATTTTGTTGTTAAATAAAATCTGTATTTTTTACTTTGCCCTGTGCCCTTGTTTGCCTTAATTTGGGCAGAGGCTGTAAGAGGCAGTCTGAAATTTCCCTCATTCGCTTCACGACCATCGCAAAGACAGAGACCAAGACCCTGACTGGGGTTCTGGCCTGACTGAGGTTCTGGCCTGACTGAGGTGGATTCTCACCAAGTGATTGTTTGCAGCTGTGCTTGCAGCTGTGTTTGCAGTGCTGCCATGGTACACTGCTCGAGCAGGGCCTGACAAGGAGCAGCTTGCTCTGTACACTTACACCTGCTTCACAATATCACAATAGCCCAGGAATTTTCCCACCTCTTGGCCAAACAAACTTTCTGGGGTAATGTGGAAACCCAGAGCACTGGGAATATTTCTCTGTCTGTTCTCGGGTGCCCTGACCCTCAGGAGAGCACTGACTTTGACCCTCACTCATGGAGAAAGTTTCCTAGACTTCAAGATAGACTAGAATCCACAAAAGTGTGAAATAGATTATTCACAGAGAGCAGTGTAGGTGTATCACTTGGTGAGAAATTGAGGTTTTGGGATTTTTAGTATGTTGTGGATGGAAGCAAGATGGAGGGCACAGGGTGTCATCCTGGGTTTCTTCTTCATGCTTCTCCTTCCTTCTTCTCCATGGGTTTGGGTGGCATTTTGTAATTGGGCAGAAAAGTCCCATTGCAGCTCTTTGGGGTCAGTTATTGGGTGAAAAGGGAAAATAATCTAGGTGTCAGTTCTTCATTGGATAGTTTAATCTTGAAAGACCTTGGAACAAGAGATTGTTGGCCATTTTGTGCCTTCTAATGAAAAGTTGCTGAACTCACAGTAGTGAGACTGTGTTACTGATAAGAAATAATAAACACCTGAGTCTGAACACGAACTACGGTCTTAAGAGCCTTCAGTCCAGACCCAGAGAAACGGATGAATGGTATCCCAGAAACTGGGACCCCCACAGGGTAACTTCGGTGATCCCCCACAGAAAATCCTTCATCTGCCTCAGGACCACTGTCACAGATGGAGAATTGAAGGCCCCTCCCAAGGAGTGAGACTGAGACCCCTATAACTCTGACACAGGGGCGCTGGCCTGACTGAAGAGAGATGTTTGCCAAGTGCTGCCTGCAGGTGTGTTTGCTGGACCAAGACTGGTTTCCCATAGAAACCAGCCCTGAAACAATGGGTCCCGCTCACTGCTGAGACTGACTTACCCTGCTTCGGAACATGGACTGTCTGTACCTGTTTTCAATAGACTTATTCTCCATTGCCTTTTACCTGTTCCCCTCTTGGTGGAGGACTGCAATAGACCCCTGAGTTAACCAAGACTTTGAGACTCTCCCCGATGTGACAAGATGGATTCTATTGGCCGGACCATGAGGATTTCATCCCTACATTGGTAGCTATACCCTTTCCCCTCTTTCTCTCTCTCTCTCTCTTTATCTCCTTTTCTAATCCCTCTATCGCATTTGCTGTGGGCACTCAATAAAAGGTGCATTTGTTTTGATTAACACTGAAATCCCCTCTGTGTTGTTTTTTGCACTCTGAGATCAGTTAAGGAACCATCACAACCCCCATTTGTGTGAGCAGATCATGACAGAGGCCTCTCTCACTAAGGGGGTCTTAGCAGGGGTGTGAAGAACCCACATTGCAGTGCTTTTACCAACCTGCTCAGGGAACAGGCCACCCACCACAGGGGGTCGGTGTTCATGGCACACCCAAGTCTGTGTCAGGCTGTGAAACAATGAAAGCTGCATCTGCAATTAAATTTTGGTACCCTGCTGAAATACATACCTTGGCTCAACCAATTCTTCCTGTGCTTAGCTGTGCCACAGTGAAAGGCTTCAGGCTCCCAGAAGGAGCCAAGTAATCCTCTTCATAAATCTTTCATCATTTTGGCCCCCAGTAGCTGAAGTTAATAATATGAGTACTAAGGGTTTTGAATTCAAGTGCTTTAACTAAAAACTCAAACAGATGCCTGTTGGCTGTCTGCATCTGAGGAGACTGGAGACTGTAACCCAGTGTTACCCAAGCAGCTGAGACACAGTCCTAGGGGCTGCAGCTATGACAAAAAATACCAGAGAATACATCCAGATTTGGGTTGAATCTGACAACAAGAAAACCATAGTAGAAGCTTCCTGTGGATTTAACAGCATCTTTATTCAAAGAAAATGTCTTTCCTGAAAGAAAGGTGAAATAAATTAAACACAGGATAATTTGAAGTATAATCAGCTAAATGTCAGTAGGCAACAGGTATTTAACAAGCACTGTGTGACTCTCAAGTAGCTGATTCTTTGTTCTGAAAATGGACAGAAGAGAATGAATAATCCCAGGTAAATCTGTTAAGAAGCCCAAAGAAATCCCTTGGGGAAAAAGGAAATGTAGCAACAAATTAGAAAAAAAGAGCAAAGAAGGGAACAGTCAGATGTGCTCAGTTGCTGTGAGCTGGAGTTTCTCATTCATCCCCTGTGAATTATGAAATAAGGGGAATTTTTGCTAGAGGAAGTGAAAACTGTCGAACATAAATGTTGGAAGCTAGGTCCTAAATGTACTTACAGTATACTTAAAGTATTTACACAATATGTGAGGCTAATAAAGGTTATAAAGTCTTAATTCTTAGGCCTGTTTAAAACATGTAGATCTCCAACTTGCACTTGCTATGCAAGTTTATATTATTGTCAAAAAAGCAGAAATATTTCCAGTTTAATTGCCATTATTGCAAGAACTCAGTTGTCTAATTCAAATATTAAAAGTGAAGAAAAACCCCATAGCAAATGTATTATGTTTTACCTGGTGTAAAAAAAAGCTTCTAGGAGTTTAAGTCTCATTGTTGACATCTGGGCTCCAAAATGTCCTGTGCCTTTGTGTGTTAGCAAATACCATCTTCTACAAAGCATGCTGCCAAAATAAGTAAGAAATGCCAGATCCTTTTAATATTTCAGGTAAAAAAAATCTTAACTTCCAGTACCTTAATGTCCAGGAGAACCTGGACATAAACCTTTCAATGTGACTTTCTATTGGAAATAGTCATATATTTCAAAGTTTCTCCAGCAAGTCTACCTTTCTCCAAATCAAGACCATGTTGTGTAAGAGAGGTTCTCTCTTAATTTTTCCATATTGAGCAAAGATTATGAAGGTGTACTCTATGCTTTGCAAAGTTCTCATTGGCCCATGTTACATTCTCCATATTCAAAATCATAATTATTTTTCAACAACTATCTCGTGTAAAAGAAAGAAAATACAATGTTAAGGATTCTCTGTGAAGTTCATAGTGGGATTTATGCATTTATAATAAGAGGCTCTGGGTCTGTCTGCACAGGCCTTTGCTGACCTACCCAAGAACCTCGTGCACTGCCCAGTGCAGCAAATCCTCTGAGAGCAGGTACTGGGTGGAAATTTATTCTACATGCTAGAAATGGTGCAGTCTTGCCTCAGAGAAAAGATTTGAGGAAAGGTCAAGTAAACACAGTAAGGTACTTTGTAAATAGGGTTTTTCATTGTCTTTGTAAATTTTGGAGCAAAACAATGAGAATATGGCTTTGTAGTTAAGACCCCAACCAACTGCATTCTTCAAAATTCCCATTTTTAAGTATCAACAGTCTCATGTTTGACAAGATGCTGTCCAACTTACATCTCCTTTTATGTGGGGAAAGTAAATTTTTGTGGTCTTGTACTTGGTTCAAAAGGAAAGCAAATATAAGATTCATAATGGAACTGTCTTCATCTCAGATGTGTCTTTTATTGAGCAGCTCTGAAAAGGACTTGAGAGAGAGGATGGAAGGATTAGCTCATGCATGTGACCTCCTGTCTCCCACTTACATCCTGTCTGCATGACCGCTAAAGTTAAAAATGCTTTATCTTCTAAACCCAAGAGGAGCTTCACAATTAAAAGCTTTACTCTCAAGTTTTCCATTACTTTTTAATTTGATACTTTCCCTTCACCTTGTCCATCAAAGTTCTCTCTGCTTCAAATTTCATCAGTCATTTGTCCATGCATTGATATCTTCATTGCTATGTTATTAACCATTAAAGAAACACAGTAACTTAGCTAAACTCCTTAGGTGAATTCCATAGGGCTGCTGTGATATAAAAATTCAGAGAAATCACAATTCTTGCATATTCTGCCTTTTAGACAACACCAGATTTACACTGCTGATCAAATGATATAGTATATTCAGCAAAATTAGTATCAAAAGAGACAGAAGCAACTTCTCTTGTTCTGCTGGCCAAATAAAGCAGACAAATTTCGTGTCAGTTTTAAACCGTCTTCTTCATGCCTGCCTGTCAGCTTGTCTCTAGCATTTTCTTCATTCTGTGAAGAAAACCTCTAATTTGCTCTAATATTATACTCAATAAACATCAAAGTTGCTAAGATCCAGTGCCTAGATGCATAAAGATCATTAGGATCACTTAATAAGCCTCTCTTGCTCCAGCCATGGCATCTTGTTGGACAAAATAAATCATAGTTCAGGCACTGCGAGAGTTATGTCAGCTCATTTTTCCAGCAGAGGCCATTATTGCCCATTTACCCATATCTGTGATGTCTTTTTTGAACAGGAGTTATGTCCTCTTTTGGAGTCTTAAGGAACCATCATAAAGCCATCTGGCCTTGGACCAGCTCTTGGGCTCTGAGCAGCCTTTCCTACTTCAGTGCACACGAGCAATTCCTCTCAGCTCTCAGCCTCACTCATGACATGTTTGGGAAATGTTAACTGTGTCTTGCAATTTTGTAGTAATGTTTTTTCAATCTCTTTATTGAGATAAATACAAGCTAGGACAGAATGCTTGGGGTGGTTTTTTTGGATCTCTCGGGTGCCTATCTGCTGTTCCTGCTCATCTTTGTGCTGACAGGTGGCTGCTTCTCAGCTCCTTTTCAAAGCTTCCATGTCAATATTATAGGAGCTGTATACCCTTCCTTCTCCCTCCTTCCCAGAATTCATTTTTGGGAGTTTAATCTATAACCTGTTTTCCTCTGTTAAGCCTAAGTAATTTTAATTTCTGCATTAATTAATCCTATACATATGTAATATTCCCTGGGTATTCGTGGATACTGTTTATCATAATGATTTTTGAGTGTAAGTGTATCTGAACAGAGGCATCATCCTGACCTGCAAATACCACCCACATCAGTGGCCTGTGGAGTTTGCTTTTACTAAGAAAGAAGTGAATCTGAAAATTATAGTCTGTCTTCAGTCTTGACTGTTTCTGGCATTCCTTCTTTGCTCTTCAGCCCATCCTCCTGCTTTTCATAACAAACTTCCGACTTCTTTTTGCCTGTAAGAACCAGCATGTATATTTCAAAAAAATCCATGTACATTTTTTGCTATCTTCTGACTTATCAAGGAAATAGATTCAATCCCATATTTTTCCACTCATGCCACAGGTCCTTTGAACATGCTGTTTCTTTGTTTCTGTCAAAGGCAGTACTTTCCATCTCTGCTGAAATCCTTGCTGGATTCAAATTGCAACAATTTACCACTTATTTATGCAAAACTTATTGACATAGCAATAATTTCAATTATTTTATTCATCTCAGACTTGCTTTGTACACAGCATTTGCAATGCACTTGCAAAATACAGTTGGATTTTCTATGAGAACAATATTAGATTGCAGTGTAAAATTCCCTATCTTAAATCCCCTTTTAATGTGATTCCTGGTAATACTATTATTTCAAGGCACATATTTTAAAGTTTTGAGTCACGGTTCTTTGATTTTTTTCTTTTATCAGCATGAAATAGATAAACTGAAAACAGCAGAATTACTCAGTAACAACATAAATTTAGGAGAAGTAATAATTAGTCTTTGACTAATGGTGAGAAATAAAAAGATACCATTGAACTGTGTTCATTCTACATTCATGAAGTAACAATATTATTAGGCACAAAAATCAGCACTGTGTCTTGCAAGCGTATTTTTCCCTGCACTGTGCTATTTTCTGTGTCCCTCTGTGCTATTTTCTGTGTCCACCCTTGTTCTGTGTTGTCTGGTCTAGCATTACCTCTGCATGTTCACCTCTACCCCGCTCCTCACCTCACTTCCATGGAGATGTTAAGGGTTTGGATGAATTCTGAACTTTAAATCTCCCAACAGATCAGACTGGATGAATCATGAAGGTACAAAGACACACACTGAAAAATATCCTGAGAAATGCTTAGGAAAACAAACATCATAAATCAATATTAAATACAGACATATTTGACAAACTGTAAATATAGGAAATATTTGTGCTTCATTTCTAGAGCACTGGTTCCATTAACATAGATATTGAACTTAAAAAAAACAGATTCTGAAAACAACCTGCAGCAATACTACCAAAAATCAAGTAGTACAGTTACATGTGCACACTGAGATAACAGTTTAAAAAAACCCCAAAACCTTAATAATTTTTTTCTTATGGAAGAGATTGTCATTGTTTATTTTCTTTTCAAAATTGACTCCTACATGAGAGACATGATTTTAAATGCTTTTATCAGGCCTTCTGAATTAATAGAAACGCGTACTACCTAACATAATTAGTATTTTCTCTTATCTGCTTTGCCATTAATTTTTTATTATGGTGGCAAACTAAGGATTTACTGGCTGCACTGAAATTTTAGAGCATCATTAAATCATAGTGTATGTTACACAAGTTGTTTGAAACATCCAGTACAAAAAAAAAAAAAGGTTTCCTAAATCTTGAAAAAGATGGCATGTAAATTAATGTTTTGCTCCCTTTGAAGGCATAGGGTAAATATTCCTGCAAGCATAATATTGAAATGTTAGAACTCAATGCTAGCATGTGTCAAAGAATTGTACCTTGCACACTTTTCACTTTCCTTCTCATCCTGTCCGACTGCTTCTTTTCTTCCCTATGTGTTTCTTTATGATTTTCTCAAATCCAGGATTCACTTCCAATCCAAAAAAAAAACCTAACCCAATAAACCCACCGTATTTAAAATAAAATATGGAAGCCAAATTCAAGTTAATCCTTCTCTTTTCCAGGAGTAATTGGCTAGAAGCACCTTATGTCAGCATGAGCACTTTTGACATTCTCCCCTATTAATTTCCAATCTCCCTGATGTAGGTCAATCATATCAGTGCTGCCCTTTAGCCAATATTAGCAGAAATGGTCTTTACTTGTGTTTCACTTTTGCTGCTTTGTTGTTTGCTAATCATTTCTTCTCTCCCTGTTGGGCAGAAGTCTATTTTTTCTACCTTCATATACATTTTTAGTCAAGGACTATGTAAGGAGTGGACAGGACATAGGTTCTGAACATGGTTTAGGATTTAAAGAGTGCAAATGAAATGGATTAAGTCCGTTAGTGCTGGGCTAAATGTTAATACAAAGCACACATTTTGCACAAGTCTGGTATCATTACTGATAACATTAAGCTCTCCTTAGGGAAAAAAGAAAGTATTCAGGGTGATGCCACGTCTCTGCAACAATCTGTTTAGGCCAACAGAAGTGAAATACTGCTGGACTTGTATTAGAGAACAAGTCCAAGCTCTCAAGGGATGGATAATTTTCACTGAGTTATAGGGAATGAAGCTTCATTCCAGAATGTGTTGTAGGAGACCTACAAAATATAGGAGACCCCATACAGTGAGCTTGCACTGTGATGAAGAGACATCATCATGCTGATAGTGATAGAAAGAAGGCAAGAGAAGTAAAAAAATAGCCAGTAATTTCTATAGGGATGGTAAAGCTAAAGAACTTTAAAAAAGTGATAGGTTTGTTCTATAAAGAAAAATCCAGAAATAAATTCTGAGTTACCAAAATTCACTGCATGGAATCTTCATCCGGAAATTTTACTAAAGGAGAATTGGAAGAAGAATTGTCTCTGAAATTTAAAAAAGGTGGGAGGCAGGAAGGGAGACAGAAAAAGACAGTCATGGAGATAGGAAGTGTGAAAGAGGAAGGGAAAAATATACAAAGAAAATTATGAAATACAAAATTAAAAAGAACTATAAAAAAATCTTTTAACCTCTCTGGACATTTTGAAGAGTGAGACTGCATAGCTTTTGAATATAAAATTCTGATTCATTTTTGCAGTTCTCCAGGGAAACTGTTCTGATGCTGTGGTCTTCTTACATTCAAAGGACAACTATCAAGAGAAGCTCTTTACTTTTAGTATAAGCAGACATATATTGTGTAGATCTGAGAAGTTAATTTTACATAAAACCAGCATCTGATTGTACTGCAGGAGCAATAGGTCTTTTCATGGCATTGCATTATTAACAACATAACCCATTTCCTATAACAGTAGTGACATTTTTTTTAATCTTCTAGCTAGCTAGAAAATTTTTTCAGCTATCTAGTCATCCATTTTGAGTCCCATAGATTCCCTATTGGCAGTGACGAAGATTTGTCCACTGACAATTTTTTTGTTACTTAGTAGATCCCTTTTCTTCACAAATGTTTCGATTGTCTTTATTACGGGTGGTCTGACTGGGAGCTGTGTGGCCCAAGAGCTGCTGCTGTTGCTCAGCACTGCCTTCATGCTCATTTCAGTAATATTACTTTTTTACTTTTCAGCTTAGAAAGCATCCCTATTCAACTAAAGACTACAATGCCCTTGCCTTAGGAATTATGATTTCTATGGAAGGATTTAGGGTAGACATCTCTGCATTAGAGAGCCATGAGCTGTTGTGCTGAGATGCTGATCCCTGAGAGCAGCCAGCTGCACAACTCCTGCCTCCCAGGAACTGCACTGGCTGCTCAGCAGCACAGCCTGCCTCACACACTTCATGCTACTGAACTGGTAAGGGGTGAGTAAAAGTATTGGATGAGCAAAAGTTGTGTTAGTGAAATGAGAATGGCCTTTACACTGGTCACATTACTCTGAACTGACAAGTGAGGTGTTTACTGTGGCCCAGCAGTACCACTCAGCCACCCAGAATTCAATTGTCTTCCCCACAGAATTCCTGCAAAGACTGAAGTTGAAAAATAGGAAAACCAAAGACTAGAAAAATGCATTTTGCAATTAATGCTATAAGGCAATGGTAGAAATATTTCTGTGCTTGATGCAATGAAATGGTTGACTAGAATTTGCTATTGTAACCAGTCACAAGCCAAGCCAAGACTCTTCTCAGAGGCTCAAATCCATCCTTTGAAGAAGTAAGAATGAAAAAAATGGTGCCATATTCCCTAAACTTCTAAGCTCTCTAGAACCCATCTGGGGTTTCTGGTAGATATGCACATTTCTTTCCTACACATCCTTCCCAAACAGGACCAAGAATGTTATGAAATTGTTCTCAACAGCATTCTTCCTGAGACCAGAGCTAAGCACTAGAAATCTCATGTGAAAAATCTGTCTCTGAAAGCTTTCCAGCTCATTCCTCCAGATTCAAATGACTTGGATGGTCTTCACATAGTCATCTGAGCTTTCAGCTGTTTATCCAAAGCAAACAGAAATTAGGAAAATTCTGAAGTTGTCCAATGCTACTTGCATGATACAAGCACATGTGGCTAATCCTTGCCATATTTAGCAGTGCTCTGGTCAATTCCCACAAGAAATTTCATTCTTGACATGGTTTAGGAGCATTTAATCTGATCTGACAATGTTCAGTCCTCTTCCCAAGTCCTTGAATGATTTATTTTGATTTGCCTTAGTAATGTGTCCACTGGTTTTTGATTAAGACATCAGTATAGTATGTGACCTACATACTTCCTCTTCCTTTTGCATTTCAAGATCTAGTTTTCCACAGACCATTGAAAGTCCTATCTATCTTAAACAGATCAAATACTATAGTAGTAGTTCCTGGCAGTTGCTGTTAGAAGAAACATTTGGGATTTAATGCACTGTAATGACTGTTTTTTTCAAATTACTTCAGTGACTTATACACTAAAAAATTAGATGTAATCTAGCATACTAATCATCTTCAATAATACTTTCATTTGGATTTTAGCAGACTAAAGAGTTTTAAGCAAAAATAGGTAAAGAATTAAAACGGTTGATGGGTAAGATATATGAACTAAGGATTGTTTTCATAGTCAATTTTCTGCTTTGAAATCTTTAAAGCTCATCATGTACAGTTCATGGGAAGCCTGAACCTGACCCCTGGTTCCACCTAAGTTAGCAATATTACCAATCTTGCAGTACAAGCATCCCTTTCTGATGCTAATCTCAGTAGACGTAAATCCTTAATGGCGAAAGCTCAGTTGTTGAAATATGATGTATATCCTTTAATCTTTGCAGTAGAGATATAACTGAAACATCACAATCTCATGATACATTAGTAGTGGAACAGAGTTCATAATTTAATGACTACAGAATTTAACATCCTTTTAAACGATGTTTTGCTATGTGAGAGCTTGTGTTCACACTGAAATCTGCTCTTCAGTGCATGGGCAAACAGCAATTATAGTACACCAGGAATAAACATGTTGTTGTCCAACCTAATTAGAACTAAAGATGGGCAACAACTCTGTTGGCACACAAAGAACAAAAATTAACATTACCACACCTTCCAAGCCCTTTGTGGCCTTCTGTGCACTCCATAATTTAAGCACACACTCATACACAGCTTTTTTGCCCTGGTGGGTATGGTGCTGATTAAAAGAGGTAAACTCAAGCCAAATACATTGAGTTTGGCTTTAACTTTCTAATGTGTTGCAGAAGGCCATAGATAATTTCTACTGAACAGGATTAAAGAGGTTTATCTGTGCCAGCAGTCAATGACAGGCTTGTAAGGAGAAAAATCCAATGATGCTAAGCCTTCAAAAAGCTCCTTATTAACTGCATTGATGACTGACTTCTCATTAAAGATTACTAATTCTGTCATTCTTGCATTTCCCCTTTGACCTGAGTAGTTAGTGAGTTTTTAGAACTTCATGGTTTTTCCCACAAAGAGAAGAAAGCTCTCTGCAAGGCAGGCAACATCCAAGATGGTTTTCAGCTGGAGACTTGAAGAGAAGTCCTCCAAATTAACAGCACCTTCAGAACAATACCCTTGGCTCTAAACAAACCAAAGTCCCACAGAATAATTGTTTCCATGTTGGGTTTGGCAACTCAAAAAAAATAAGATATCTAAAACAACCTTAATGAAGCTGCCCAGAAGGTGAATACTCCCACATTAATTATGATCCCCTCACTGTGCCCTTAGTGACAGCTGCTACTTCTCTGTGCCAGCTTCTTTTTGTCACTGGCTGGATGTCTCAGGCCAGCTCCTCTGCTGAGGGCTGCACTGGAGGGGCAGCAAAGCCTCCTCCCCACAGGAGTCTTTGCATGTATGGACAAATATCCCCATAACCTTCTGTGGCCAAGCTTACAACTCACACATTTTGCCAATTTTCATTCTCCAAAAGTATGTATTACTGAGACATGAATGGAGACACACTAAAGGAAACATGGGAATTCATGGCAGGGGGGACGAGTTCAGAATGATTTTGCATCTAAAAGAGGGCTTCAATAATTCTTTTAAATGATAGAAGTGATAGAAAATGACAGAACAGACTAGCAGAGAGCAATGGGTCCCGGCAGTGGTGAGGGCTGGCCAGGCTGGTCTGCTGCAGAAACTGGGAAGGACAGAAAAGTGGCAGTGAATGCCCTTGTAATAGCATGTTTTGTCAGGACTGTTTTCTGAAGGCAATTATCTGAAGGCTGATCTGCATTGGCATTAGTGAATGGAAAGAAAAATATTTTCAGCTGAGACTAGAGCCAAATCTATCCTCTTCTGCCACTGCTTTGAGAGACAGCTGCCAGCCTGAGTAGCAAGAAGTGAAATATGCACCAAAAGCCAGGACAGCCTCATGCTGGAGGTCAGAGCAGCAGCACAATCAGGAATTTGTGAAGTGATGCATGGTTTTGCAAAACATCCACAAAGAGGAAAATAAATCTGATCTGCTAAATAAATTGCAGTTCTAAAATATTTTCTCAGCCCTAAAATTTACTCTGTCTGAAACAGTGCCTACAGAGAATTCACTCAAGTAGCACAAATGTGCTGGACACACCATGGGCTTGTGGAATGTTTTTCAGTGTTTATGTTGGTTCAATACAAAAGTGCATAGCCTTAGAAATAGTTGATTGAACTGCATTGCCAGTGGACTTTCTAGAGACCCTTTTCCCCCATTTTATTCCAATTCTGTGCTCATTGCTATGGTATCCTAGTACCTGTGAGAATAATTATAACACTGTTCCATTGAGCACAATGGTCAGAAGTATTTCACTGAGACTTTTATTTGGTGTTTTCAGCCTCTAGCTTTCTCCACTCACTCCATACATCAGGAGAAATTGATATCAATCTGCCATGAGCCAGCTTAGCATTTCTTCTTTCTGGATAGTATTATTTGATCTTCTCTATTTACGTTAATGAGGTTTATGCATTATTTTAGCTTAGCAGATCCTGAAGAGTAAGTGGGAATGGAGGGGTTCTCTCCACTGTTTTCTTTTTAAATGTTTAGCACTTCTAAAATTAATTGATAGTCTGCACAGAATGAAATATATTCTTTAATATCTGCTCTTTTAGGTGGATCCAAATACATTGTATCTTCAACATCCTCCATAAATATCCAAAAACTGCTAACAGAAAAAGTCTTTCTTAAGGAGCCCAGCCCATTTTTCTTGAGATAATGAAGGCATCTAATTGAATAATTACAAATCACATTGGAATAAATGGTGCAGCTCACTGAAGTATCTACTAAATTCCCTTCTGTCTGCTTTTATCAATTTAATTAAACAAAATCTCCATATGTTTATCTTGAATTATATATTTTAATACCTAAAACAGAAACAGTGAAAGATTTTTCCAATTTCCACATCCTAATTTTCATTAAGCACTACTTAGAGAGATGAGATTGATCAATTCTGTGATAGCAGCTTTCTTTAGAGTGATTTTGATCCAGCTGAAGGATAACTGCCTTTCCCTTGTTTGATGATACTAAACAACATATTTTCACTAAGCCTTCCCAACCTATTGTTTACCACCATACCTCCTTCTGCCCCTCTGGTTTTGAAAGCAAAAGTCCCTTTTAGAAAGTAAATTTTTAATGGTGGGGTTTTTTTGGTTGATTTTGGGGGGGGGGGGGTTGTTTATTTTTTTTCTGGTATATTTTCTTATTTAGAGGGAACTTTAAAATGAGAAAAAATGGATCTGAGATTTCCACAGACCTTCTAGATAATGTTGATGATACTTACTCAGTCACCATCATTGCCAGCATGTTCAGAAAAAAGGTTAAAGTAGGTGAGAAAAAAACCAATTAGTCTCTCTGCTGTAGGATGATGAAAACCCCCATGAAATAGATGAGATTACGGAAGCGGAATGAAAGTGAATGAATTAACATGTAGTAACAACACACAGGTTATTTCAAAGAGCATTTATGAAAGATGCCAACATCACCAGTTTTCTGAAGCTGTCCACGACACTTAGCTTACTTATATATAGCAATAGACAATGCTTTATTCCTCACTGTTAGATTTCAACTCTCCAAGGCTTCGTACTGTTTTCAAACATGCCATGATGCATCTGCTCCATGTCTCTTGCAGAGAAGCTCTGCTCCATGACATGCAGTTAAAACCGATTTTTTTTTTAGCTGATATTTCACAGTCAACTGTATGGCCAAAGGGCAGTTCTGATCTTGTCTGAACTCTTAAGCAGGCAAAAAAATGCCATTTTTTTCTTCTCACCAGAACTGTGTGGCATTCTTCCCTCTCAGCTTGCTTAAGCTCCACTCAGAGAATCACAAATTACCAAGCTCCACTGCTGCTTTCCAGTTTGAGGCACACGTTCTGTAGTTTGCCCTTCCTCTTAATGTGAGAGGTCTATCCCTGCACTCATGATGAGAAAAAAGACAATGAAACCTTGCATTTGAATACTCAGAGCTGGGAAAATTGGAGAAAACTGGTGTTAAATTTGAAATTTGAAAACAGTCCAGTAGGTAAAATGTCAGGTTGAACCAAATAGCATCTTATAAATATTCATGGCCCTGCACAGAATGAAAAGAAAATTAAAAGGTTAACATGAAGATATTACCTCAATAAAAGCAACATGTGTCATGGAGGCCCATTTTGTTAAATTGTTTTCACGGAGTCTAAGTTCTCTTTTCAGACCCTATAATAAATATCTTTTCCTATAATTAAAAATGACCACAGGAAACAGAATACATGGAAGCAGAGAGCTCTTGTTCCCAGCAAAAGGAAACTTCTGAAGGAAAATAAATGACTTGAACAACAGGAACTTGTGGACTTGCTAGAGACCATCATACTGACATTAAGTTGCCTCTCTTTTCTCTCTGGCCTATGATTGCCATTCTTGTGTAATTATCAGAGATATTTTAAGTTATGCTAGACTTCTTTAAAGTTATTGCATTGATAACAGCAAAAGTGTTCTTCTGCAAGCTTTGCAAATGAATCAGGGGATAATAGCACAAAGAACTTTTCACCACTAACTCATCATTAACTTGATCTGGTCAAAAACATAATGACAGAAAAATGTTGACATCCAATTAACAGTGCATCATGGCATATATATTATGAGTATCTGCTTTTAGCCCAGATCCGTTTCACAAGATGAGAAACAATCAATTTAATTGGACACCCGGCTTGCCAGCCTTGATAATCTTTAGCACATAATCTTTTATTTTGATTGCAAGCACTTTAGGGGAGACACTGTTTGTTACTGTGCTGGAAAAATTCTGCACCATCATCCTGGTGAGTGCTGTGTCTCTCACAGAATTGAAACAACTTAACTGTGCTATACTTATAATTGGAGACAAACAAAAGAGCTGGTTTTAACAACTATCAAACTACTGCCTTTGAAGAAGCATGTGATGTCTATCTGTTATACCTAAATTATTAAATACTCATACTAAGTGCAGAGGTTCATCTTTTGATTCACATAGATTCTGAGTTTGTCCAAAACAGTTTGCTTGTCTGCTGTTATCATGTTATCCAAAGTTTTTTGGAAGCAAACAAGTCTGTCTCTAACAGAGTATGAAGAAAGTAAAATTGCCAATTTCTAAGCCTTAGAGGTCTACCAGTATTTTTGTACTAATGGGAGACAATACAAAACTTTGAGCAGATTCTTACAACGTTCCAGTCTGAGGGGCAGAAAATTGGTGGCTCACTGTGACTAATCCCATAAGCACTAACCAAACTGCATACATGACCAAATGCTTAATTCAACATGATTTAAATAAGTAAGTAGCAGAAATTAGAGAAACTGAAAGAAGTTATCTACTGCATGCATGGGAATTTTCTCAGATAACGTTTGTTTTCCTCTCCACAGTGACATACCTTATTAACTCACCATCTGTGGTCCTCTCAGGTTTGCTGGGCACAAGAGGGCCAATCAGACTAAATGGTCTAAGACTTGTTTGACCTATGCAAAGAAATTTTTCTCTAATCAGAAGACCTGATAAAATAAAACCACATCTGATAAACATCAGATACAGATGACTTTGGTTTTATGGTTCTCACAATGAGCTAGAGAATGAGGGGACTGATCAGATTTTGGGCACTACATGAGTTTGACAGTGACTGAGAGAAAAACAGAGGGGGTAAAAAGGGGAGGATTAAAAAAGTGGTGACCGAATAACAGTGAGCCAGGGGAAAGGAGCAACCATTTCAACACAAATTTGTGACTGCAGGAGTCTTTAATTTTGGAAAGAGTAACAGCTGGGTGAAGGAGGGAAGTCAAAGCAGCAGTGAGATGAGAAGGGCAGGGATACCTACTGCAAACAGAGAGAGAACACGGTTGGAGGGAGGAGAGGTTAGCTGTGCTGAAGGCACAAGAGCTGGGACTGCACAATACTTCAAAATATTTTTCTTTTTGAAATCAATCTTTTGATGATACTACCAGTAATTAAGGTCACCACACTAGGGCATTTAGTGTTTGTTGTGAGGAAAATCATCCTGAATTTGACAAATAGTATTTGTGTTTGTCTTAACTCCTCATCAAACAAGACCTAGAATTTTTACTCAGCTACAGGAATAGTTTTTCTTGCCTCTCTGAAAAATCTGGAGTGGATGCTCTCACAAGATTTCCAACATATATGCCTTCAGAAATATCAGCAGAGACTATTTTGAAGACTCCATTTCAGTACTGGAGGTTTAACCTCAGAAAGTATAAATATGAGATAGAGGATATGATTACAAAAAAAACAAGCTCTCTATAGGTTTGCTAATTAAAATACAGTGCTACAATACACGGCTGGAACAGAGTTTTCACCACCCAGACTAAAACATGAGTAAAGAAACCTTGTACCTGTTACAAAATACTTATTAGGTATACCTTAAATGCCATCTGTATACAGAATGCTTTTTCTAATGTAACTTTTTGTTTACTAGATTACTGTTCTGACTTGGAAGACACAGGAGAGGAAGATGGCACCAGGGAATAAATGAAGTGTTATTCATGGAAAATAGCATACAACTCAGTTTCTCTTAAGATAAGATGGAAAATTATTGAGCTGAGTGGATGGAGGACCTTCAACCACTGACATTTTGTGAGGGTGATTCCCTCATTTCTTTCTAACCATCTCTTCTCCCAGCACCTCCATTGGCAGCAGAGTGGGTTCACAGCTCAGCAGCTCCATGGAAAGCACATAAAGCAGCTCCTCAGGAGCCCATTGGAAACAGGGGTCAGCCTGGGCTCTTCAGAGAAATATCTCTTGAAAAGAAAGTGGTACCAAATGATTTGTTGGCAGTATTCATGTTAAAAGCCAACAGAATAAAAAAAATTGCTTTTAAATAAAGAACAGGCTCCACACTACAGATTCAACTAGATCCTTATTCACAGCTTCAGCTTCAATGTGTGATGTTGCACAGCACACAGAGGATCTCCAAGAGATATCTCTAGGTAGGACATGCAGGGTACATTTTTAAAGCTGGTTCTACAAAGGGAAGCACAGCTCCTGGAAGGGAACAGATTTTGCAACCACAGAAGTACTTTCTCCATCTTTAATGAAAAAGAAGACAAGAATGTAGGACAGTAGCTTTGCATTAAATACAGCTTTTAAAAATATTTCTTTCTCTGAGCAGCAATAGCAATTAAACATTACTATAGCCTCAGCTGAACTCACTGTTCATATATTCTACTTTTCAATGCATTAGAAGATTTTTTTCCCCTCACTGTCTTGTCAACACAGAGCCTAATGAAGTTTTAGTCCATGACCTAGGCCCCTGGATACAACCTGCTGATGACAGATATCATCAGCTGGGTGTGTATTTCTATCCAGCAGAGTATTTTAATAAACACAATGTTCCAGTTTAAGAATATTGGCAGAAAAACTGAAACTTATCCTTTGAAACACTTCATAAGCAAGATAGCTGTGAGGATGAAGAGGTGAAAAGTTGTGTATTTGTTACTGAAGAGGAGTCTTCAATAGATGGTTTTACTCACTAGATTAAAATTGTGATATGAGGACATGACAAAGGAGGAGCAAAAGGATTTTTATTCACATAGTAAGAACCAACTAAAAATTATTATATCCTTTGAATAGGATCAGAAGGAGTCCACAGATTCTTGGGCTGGCTAAACAGTGCTGTCTAAACATCTCTGTCAGTTACCATTCCTGCAATAATTTTCCCATTTTCAAAATAAATCCATCCCAAATATTTCAGATCTCTTTTCTAACTGTGAACTGTTGCTCTTTGATTGGGTAGAGCTTTGCTGAAGCCCTGACCTTGTCCTGCTGTGCCCTGTCCAGTGCTGGTTTTCACCCCATTCACTTAGCCGGAGATCCTCTGCTTTCTCCAGCTCTCCCAGGAAATAAGTTGTAGACACCTACTCAGCACTACTTTTTATCCTATGCTTTCTGCCACCTTCTTATTATCCAGTCTTTCTCCCCTCCCTCCTCTCACTCTTTTGTCTGGGATTTTTTGAACATAAAGAAAAACTTGTAGCTGCAACAAAATACTGGATGTACACAGAGCAGCCAAAATGTTGGAGAGTCAATATAGCAGAATTTTGGCCAATCAAAACTCATTGCTGCAATTTTGAACTACCTGTACTGGCTTCATTGCTCTGTTTAGAGACTGTGGGAGGTATTTAAGAAGCAAGGGTGCTCAGACAGCTATTCTCTCCTCTTTTTCCTGTTCCTCTGAAAGTGGCTTAAATAGATTTCTCAAAACAGCACTGGTGTCAGGCACCCACTCACCATTTATCTTCCCAATTAATCACAATCATGTGCAGTTTAAAGCAGTTCCTGGTCTTTTTCCTGAAATGAAAGAGTCATTCTTTTCATGAATATTATTGGTCATGAATCACAGTGATTTCCAGCCATGCCATCAATTATAAACACAGCTGATTGAAGTGCTGATAGAGCTGCCTCTCTTCAGTGAGACTCCTGCCATGAATTTCACTGGCCATCAATCACTGTATCATCAGAGAAGAGACTCCCCCTCACTCCCCTCCAAGGCACCAGTATTGGCTTCCTGAAGTTTCCAAGCTATTGATGTCATAAATACACATCTAATCAGTTAACCAAGTCAAATGCTGCCTCTCCCTGAGCCTACACTGCTTTCAAATCTCAGATCAGGTTGTCAGATCTTTGCATTAAACTGGCATCATGGGGAAATCAGCAGAGTTTCCTCTCCAGCCTTAAGATCTCGTGCCAAGTCAATATGCTCCATACTTTTCATGGGGGACAGACATGGATTCACCTGTCCAAAAATGTGATTCTGTTTTCTCTCCTCAGACACAAGAAAAGTGCTGCCTCCAAGCTGTTAGTGAGTGCTTTTGGGATATATACTGCTGCACAAATGATAAGTAGTAGCCAAGATCTATCACTTTTGTTTCTCAGTGATAGCATTCATGGGAAATGAATCTTGTGCTGGACTGTGTGCAAGGAAGAGGAAGACTTGGAATTTGAATTGTTCCTAGCAAAAGAGCAAGAAAATGGATTGCCTCTGCTGCCTGTAACTTTAAACACAAAGCAGTGTGAGAGCACAGAATTCAGTAATTCTTCTGGATGTTGTGTAAGGGAAAACACAGTAAAAAAAAAAAAAAAAGAGGCTAAATTTGTTTCCTCTTTAGATGATTAAGTATCAATCTACAAGTGATGAAGGAAATCTGCACTAATGTGAACAAATTCATCAACTCTTACAGCACCCACTTGTCACCCACACAAACACATTAATCACAATGCAACAAATTTTACTTTCATAAATTGCATTGATACAGGATCAGCCTGTCACTTTCAGAACCAAGGCTACCCAATAATGTCACTGCCTACCCAGTTCATTGCTTCTGGTACCTACAGTCACCTCCATCACTTTCAGCTGGGATCTTCAGCCAGAGGGGAATGATCCCTTCCCCTATTTCAGGTGCCATTGATTTTTCCAGACAGAACCAGCTATCACCATCTCTATTAACCACCAAAGCATGACCTCTACTCTTCACCTCTGGTTTTCACTTACCAAGAATTCTTCCTTGTGATTTCCTGACATTACCATTGATTCCTTCAACTACACCAGTTCTCTAAATCATTCTTTCAGTAGCTGGAAATCTGAGGCTTAGCCCTCATCCATCTAGGGTATCTAATCCTTACAGGTACCAACCGAACTGCAAGAGACATGTGGTGCATCTTTAATGCCAGGTCTGCATGATGAGACATGGCATGAGTGGTCTGGCAAAGCCAGGCATCCTGGAGTCTGAAGGATGCTTAGAGATACACCTGCTCAAAAGCCATCCCACCAGGGCCTTCCCTTGAGGTAGACAACAATAATTACATATTTTAACAAAGCTGGAGTAGCTGGTTTATACAGGCAGCTGCAGAGCTGTCTACAGCCTGCTGTGCCATCCTGCTTTTAGGGGCCTCCCTGTCAATCCCTCCCTCCCCTTGCAAAGCTCATCCAAACACGTTCACTTCTGGTTCTTAGTGTTCTACTGCTTAAACTTGTCTGGTGCACAACTCCCCATACCAGCCCAATGTCTCACAAACCATATTCTAACTGCTGACCCTATCAGCCAGCAGAGCAAGTGGTCTCAGCTGAGTTAACCACGACAGTCAGCAGCTAACAAAATTCTCTCTCTCCCTGCTGCAGTAGACCCCCCAGAGCAGCAGGAGAGAGCACTTCCCTCTGTGCTAGCAGTACCTCATCCTTTTAGGTGTTAGCTGGGGAACGGGGACTAGGAAGAGATTTGACAAAAATATTTTTGGAGCCATTTTCTTGGGCAAATAGGAGTAATTATCTTATGTGAACTCAAAAGATGAACAGGCAAGAAGTACAAGATCAGGCAAGAAGTACATGCACATGCATGTGAGAAACACTCTGTACTGATAGGACCAAAAATGCCAATATTTCCAGTAAGCTGAGCAGAGTGAGTTATGACTGTCCATTATGAACAAAAGAACTCTGGTCAGCTAAAACATTTTCCAGTATCTAATTTAACAATTTTCCATACCTTCCAAAGTGATTGAGACTATAAATTGTTCACTTCCCCCAGAGAAGATCATGGGAAGTACTGTAACTATATCAGAATACAGATTCAGAAATGACAATTCATGTGACCTTTTCCTCCATTTGCCTCGTGAATAAAGGTCCATTAGTTTAGCAATAATGCAGATGATCACAGGCTATTGCCTGTTTTCAATTCCCCTGAAGCATTAACCTTACTGGAAAAAATATTCTGAACATTTTAATATAAGAGATATGAAAAAAAGAAATCATTATTAGTCTAGGGATAACCTAAGTCCCATACCTGAAATATTTTGCATTTTGCAAAAAAAAAAAAGAACTCTTGCCTCAGTCTCAACAAAGGGTGAATGACCTTATACTTAATTTCAAATAGATAAGGTCTGTCAAGATTAGAATAAGATTATTGAATGCCTCCTTTCTTTTTCCTTGAATTGATATAGTACATCCCACGACACAAAATCAATAGTGTCTAAAAAATGTAGACTGAACAGTCTCCAAGAAAATAAGAGCACGAGGAATTATGAATGCACCACACAGAACTCCCAGTACACGAAATTTAGAAGTGAAAGACAACATGCTTTGGTGCAGAGGTCATCACCAGGCAGAACCCAGTGGATCTCCTTCCTCTGGCGGGGAAAGCTGCAAAATATTGGACTATGACAAGTCCAGTGAGAGCCTGGGAAGGAGAAGCACTGAGACCTCTCTTCCCACTGTTATTGCTATCACATATAGTGCCTGTTCCCTTAAGTCTCATCTGCAGTAATCCCAAAAACTAAAACTATCTCTCCACTATCCACCTGCTGCAAGGTTTTAACACATGAAAATTAATAATAAATGGTAGACAATGGCCACTCATTTAGAAGTAAAGAACACCATGTCCAATCTGCTTGCGTCTACACAGAAAATTTTCAATGATTACTTATAATTTATACATTTATATAAATTATGACCATACCCAGATAATCTCCTCTGTTGAAGTGCACTGGAAGGATGCACAGCTTTGAGCGTGACAGACTAAAATCCTATGTCCTGTACTTATTTTTGGTATTACCAAGTTAAATATCCTATCAGGTTCTTTCTGAAGGATGCAGATAACTGTTTTCCATGTTTGGGAACTAAAAGCTGAAATTGCTCTTCTGTTACTTTCTATTTCTTTCTTCTTTGTACAGATGTGCACTTTATTTCCTTTGCTCATCAAATGATTTTAGAAGACTATGCAATCAGAGCTGATTTAAGGTGGAGAAGGGTGATTTAAAACTTAAAAAAAATGGCTGTATAATATTCAGTCTGATCACTGTTCAGAAGGTGTGCCATAACAAAATGCCTACAGTGATAAAGAAATCCTCTATCTCCAGCTAGGTCATGGGTTTTTTGGCTTTCTGATGATGCCAGACTATGATGAAGCCCTTGCTTAGTATTTACTTGTCATTTGTTATTTCTCTCCCCTATTCCTTTGGCTTAGTTCACCTACCCAGGAACCTCCAAAGACATTTCCTTGCTTCCCACTAACCAGGCTGGTCCCCTGACCTGGCTTTCAGCTTTTCCGAGGTCAGAGCTTTTGGTTACACATTTGAATCAGGAGAGGCCCTTTTGTAGGTAAGGCAGCCTGCACAACAGGCTGTGATCCTGGCCTGCAGCTCCGCACAGCACTGTCAAGTGGACAAATAATGGTGATGCCAGCCACAGCACAAAAGAGATACCTTCAAACAAAGACAAAATGCACAGAAGACCGCATTCCTTGCTGATGATTTGAATGATTTAGCAGCTGGTTTTCCTTACAGCATGAAATGGCATATAACAGATGAGAAGCTGTAGAAAAAAAACACTTCACTTATTATATGCACCACTGGGCCTTGTTGCAGGTGTACATTCTTAGGAAATTATGTCTTTAGCATTCCTATTTTTGCTAGTGTTTGTATAAAGGAGTATTGTGTTCTAATTTATTTTTAATGCACAACTTACCCCTCACTGCCAGCCATTCTCTGAATGAAATGTTGCTTCTCCATAAGTATTTCTGCATAAATATTTCATAACTGAACTAAATAAAAAATCACCTTATAACTACTTGAGGTTAAACTGCTGAAAAAGTGCAAAAATTCCATTCCATTTTCCCATTTATTCATTTATTCACATTTAACATAACATTATATGTTATTTATTAAGGAAATCTCTTTGAGGCAAACACACAGTTTTGCTCCAGTTTCCACTAAATGACAAGAAAATAAGTTCATTTTCAACATGAATTGGAATGAAACAAATCCGTAACTGATACGGGGCACCTGTGCTATAATTTAAATTATAGAGTAATGGCTGCAGACCTATTTAAACCTGGTATTAATAAAAAGCAAACTGCTTTCTACACTGTACAGACTCTAGTCCCTGAGTCCCTTTGACATCAGGGTGTGATAGGAAACCAAACACGTACAGAATATTTTTATTTTTAATGCAAGAGAAATTACCAGCATGGAAAATTATCAAGAACATATTTTTATGATCAAACTGCATGCTGCTTCAACACTCTGTGAAAAAAAAAAAAACTATTTTGTGTCAATAGTGTGTATCTGTATTTGGTTTTAAACAGATATTTGAAAAGTGGGCCACTTACCATCTGAAATCTTGTTTTATCAACACAAAGGAAGAAAAAGAATTATGAATATGCAGAGGTGTTTAGGGAATACACCTGTGAGGACCTTATTCCTCGTTTATCTATCTTTATGATTGAGAAAGTCCAAATAAAATTATTTCCATTAAATTAATAAGAGAATAGACACTTATAAAAATGTTTCATTACAGATTGTAAACAAACTCTGGAAGCACAAGCATACAAAGCGTCATCAGTATAAAAGCACAAAAGAAACAAGAGAATTCCTGCAAATCACAACTGATGCCTGTTGAGGCAGTCTTGTTGCCACTGCTGAACAAGAGCCCTTTTCTTTGCCTATCATCAGAATCAAAATCTCTTAACTAATGTCTTGAATCAGTTTTGCCACAAAGAGTAAACACCCCAACAGTCTACACAGCAAAACTCCTTTTCAAAAGGAATATTTACCAAAAGTCTGACTAAACCAAACTGAAATATATTTGTTTTGCTCTGAACTACAGGATGAGAGCACCATCATCTTCAGAAGCCAGGAGAATCTGAGGCCTCAGCCCTGTAGACAAGGTTAACCACTATTCATGACAAATAATTATAACAAACTAAGGGTACTTGGGCAAATTTGCAAAAGCAAAGCTTGCCAAAATTAATCCCTGCTGAAGGCCAAAACAGAAAAGAAGGACTTACAAACACTCTGGAATGGAGAGACTATCAGAGAAAATGAAATTAAAAGAAAAAAAAATTGGGAAATTTAGTGACTACGAGAAAATGGAGCAGGATTACATCTGGTGCAGTGCAAAGGTCCAAACCAGGCCAAAACTAACCTCACAGATGTTGCAAAAGCAGGGGGAAAAATAAATGAGGAAGACACAACGTGGCAGGGGGGGGAGGGGGAAGATATCAGGCACATGGCATGGATACTTAAAAAAAAAAATTGCCAAAGTCATAAGCCATGAAAAGGCATGTATGCCAACAAGTGCAGGGACGTGGACCAAAGCCTGCCAAAATTGTCCCCACTGAAGGCCAAAACAGAAACGAAGGACTGGGTTCAGTGAGTCTTCCCTGAAATGCTAAAGCATCTGTCAAGGGAAATAGAAAATCATGTCCTGTGTTGAGAAGGAGCTGAACTGAGTAGGTGGGCAATGAATTGCATTGCATCCTTCCAGCTAATGAGGAACACAAGCTTAAGCAGGCAGGAGAGGAGCTTTGCTCCTCAAAGAGAGAAATATCCCCCAAAGAAAAACCAGTGTCATCCTCTCAGACTGAATGGATATGAATTAATCCCTTTTCCTCATTACAGGGAAGTATATTTGCTGTGTGCCAGCACAAGCACATTTCACCCTGAAGCTGTATTGCCTATCTACCAATGCCAGCTTGGGCTCTGGGCAGGGAGGCCTCACTGGATTTAAACTGGACTTGACCACACTCAAAATGAAAGTGTTGACTCTACTTACTCCTTCTGATAACTGCCTTTCTTGCCAGGTGTCCTCATTCCAATTCCTGCTGCTGGTTCCTCATGTGAGGCCCTTTCCACAAGTTATTTCTGCCTCTTAATCCATCCCTGCTGCCCACTTGCTGCTTGTGCTGCTGTGCTGTGATACTGACTTTTTTAAGGCAAGTGCAGCAATCCACAGGTGCTTTTGGCATGTGAAGTCTCCTTCTTTGTCATCTTCACAAGGATGCCCAGGCCCTCCAGAAATAGTTGGATTTAATCAGTGCTCTGCCACAGCAAAAATAGGTAAAAATTTGGATGAACTTTCTTTAAAAGCACAATAGTTCTGTGTGAAATGCAAAATGAAATTTCTTTAGGTTAGTTGTCGCTATGATATTTTCTGAAAAATCCCTTTGCCAGGATTTTCCTCCTGAGAAGCCTCAGAGGAAAAGAAAAGCTATAATGATCTGCTGCTGTGGAATGCAACAGGTGCATCTTTGATTGGTCCATGTTGGTTGTTTCTAATCAATGGCCAATCACAGTCAGCTGGCTCAGACTCTCTGAGAGTCACAAGCTTTTGTTATCATTCCTTTTTATTCCTTCTAGCCTTCTGATGAAATCCTTTCTTTTAGTATAGTTTTAATATATAATTTTAATATAATATATATCATAAAATAATAAATCAGCCTTCTGAAACATGGAGTCAAGATTCTCATCTCTTCCCTTGTCCTGAGACCCCTGAGAACACCACCACAGTTAGTTAATTATTATTCATTTTCTTCACACTTCTTTACCCCAACCATGTATCCCTAGCACATGGACTGCCTCCCTGTGGGATTTTTCTGGGGTTCTTTTTAATCCTGACACATAAAAACATACATGTACATTTGCAATAATTAATGCTAAAATGCAGTCTTATGCTTGCAGTGTTAGCACAACAAAACACAGGGCAACCTGGGGCGAAGGAGTTGCAGTGGGTGGCCAGTGAGGAAAACAATGAGACCCTCACAAAACAGCTTTCCCAAAGAAAAAAAATTGCTTGAAGCTACATTCTCTCCATATTCTGTACTGAGTGTTTCAGAAATTGCCCTGGACTCATGGCACCACTGAGCAATTACAGCCATAAAGCTTCCAGACTCATGTCAGACCTGAACATGCTTTGAATTTACCTCCAGACCTTCACACCTACTTTGGAAACATTTTGGAGAAGAGGTGTGCAGCAGTGAGGCTTTTCCATAAATAATCTCCTGGACCCTATGGATACACAGAATTGTAACACTCACTGAATTACTTTCATGTGGTGCTGCAAGGATTTAGGGGCAGACACTCACAGAAGCACCACTGGCACAGGGAAAGCTGTCTGGCCTTCAGAGTAGCTGGAAACTCCAGAACTCACTGAGAACTCACTGAGCAGGACTGGCACAAATCTAGATGTTAGCAGACTTGAAAGACAAGGCCCATTTGCTGTCCCTTCAGGCTCCCAGAGCTTCTCGGTGGTGAGGAGGAGCTTGTGAAATGAGGCTTGCACTTCTGAGGAAAATATATCCATAGGCTGCTGCACTGAGGAAAGCAGAAATTAACTCAACAGCTGTAGAGCTGTTTAGAACTGTAGGTGCTGGAGCAGTTTATGATACTGCTGGCACTGGAATAGAGGTATTCACACAGCAGTTTCAAAGCACCTGCCCTGTTCTGTGTGCATGAGCTCCTGCTCCGAATGGCCCAATGTCCCTCCAGTCACTGCAGAGACTGTCTGGGTACTGCACTGTTACAGCAAGGAACTCTCAGGTTCAGGTCTAGGTCTTCAGTCCTGATCAGCCACATCACTGCACAGTCTGGCTTCATTCTGGCACTTCAGCTGCCCTCTGGGTGGAGGAACAGGTGTGGGTATTTGAATCCATGTCCAGTTGCAGAGTGGATGCACCAGCATCCACCTGGCTGCCCCAAGGTACCTGAGTACATCACTGAGCTGAACAAATCTGTCACACCTATCCTCAGAACCAAGGTGTTCAGCTCCGTGCCACCCTTGCCATCCTCCTGTTGTTATCTTATTACAAAAGTTCCATACCTTTTCAGTGATTTCTTATAGGCATCTCCTTGCAGCACTGACCCCTTCTTCACAACACAGCCAACAAACTCCAACCCTCTCCTCAAGCACCAAACCCACACTTTTGTAGCACGCTTCTTCTTATTGGACACAGCTGTGGCCTGTTAAGGGCAGGTCTGTTCCCAACCTTTGGTGATTAGTGCAGCTGCAACTCCTCAGGTGTGAGCCTACCTTCTGCACTATCTTATTTCTTACATTCTATCCCCCACATCCTACCACAAGCCAGACCTGACAAGCTGAAAGCAGCCCTTTCATGGCATAAACTACTCACAGCATAACATGTACAGAGCAGAGTTCATGAATCATGAGTGAGGTAAACGCTCTGCTGTGCAGTGCACATACCTGAAAAACTCTGCAGACTGCTCTTTTGTATGGCCACATCCCTTCCCAGCCCCACCAGTACCACATTGCCTCTTACACAGCAAAAAAGACCATCTTCTCCTCACTAAATTGAAATGACAAAAGGTTTCTACTCCTCTCCATTAGTCTAATCAGTGAGCTGATTAGTTACTTATTTGGGTATATTTCAGAGCAATTTCTTTCAGAGTCCTGAACAAACTCTTTCAGAGTCCTGAAATGCTGATTTGTCATCTGTTTACAAACAGATATTTTGGGAACTCACTTTACAAAGTATGGTTTCAGTCCATTTTTTATTATAGCCTAGTTAAGCCATGATTTGAAACAGATCTAATAAGGTAATGCTTGATTAAGATTTTTGGGGGCACTGAGTTTTTTTCTTCTCTCTTTTCCAGAAGTTCTCAATGCTTCAGTTTGCTTTGGATCAATTGTTGTTCCCAACTGCATTTCTTTTTCATTCAGGCTTTGTAATAAATAGAAAGGTGGTGCAGTCATCTCAAGGAAAATCACCAAACAGCATAAGAAAGGCTTTGAGACATATTTTGTCAGAGGCATACCTAATGCAGAGGACCAGTAGGAGCCTCTTAGTAAGTGTTTGTGCTCCCAGGATTTAAGAGGACTGTTCTCTGACTTGAAATCAACTCATATGCTGTGGAGAAATTTGAAAGAAAGGAGAAGAAGGGACTTAACCAGGGCACTGTGGGTAATCTCCTTCATTCTGGTGTTTTACAAGTCTTTGGTCATCTTGAATGTGATCTGTCTATTGGCTGCCTGTGCCCCTTGTCAAAAATCTGTTAGCTGAGAGTGAGCCATGGTCATGAGCTTACTACCCTGAGACTCCTGCCCAAATGAGACATAGACTATTTTAGTTGGAAAAGACCTCTGATATCATCAAGTCCAACCATTAACCCAGCACCACTGTGTTCACCACTAGACCACGGCCCCAGATGCCAGATCCACATGCCTTTCGAACCCCTGCAGGACTGGTGACTCCACCTCTTCCTGTTCCAAAGCCTGACTGCCCTTTCAGTGAAGATGTTTTTCCTAATGTCCAATCTAAACCTCACCTGGCACAACTTGAGGCTATTTCCTCTTGTTCTACCTCTTGTCACCTGGGAGGAAAGACTGACCTCCTTTGCTACAGCCTCCTTTCAGGGAGTTGTGGAGAGCAATAAGGACCTTCCTGAGCCTCCCCTTGTCCAGGCTGAGCACTCCCAGCTCCTTCAGCTGCTCCTCATCAGGACTGTGCTTGAGACCCTTCCCAGCTTCTCTGGACACACTCCAGCCCCCGATGTTTTTCTTGTAGGGACAGGCCCAAAACTGAGCCCAGGATTTGAGGTGTGGCCTCAGCAGTGCCCGGCACAGAGGGACAATCCCTGCCCTGGCATGTGCTGCCTGAGTGACCAACTCCACTTTCAGCTTGGTGCCCAGAGCAGTAGTGACTTGCCTTATATTCATGCACATTACCAATGTAAAGGAGTGTTAAAGGCTATTTAAATACAGAATATTTAATCACTGAATAAGTGAAAGTTATCTGAAGTTTAATGTAAATCACAAAATCTTTTTCTTACTTATTTTATACTTTCTCAAACTTCAATATTTTGTCAAACCAGGAAGTATGCTTTGAGTGCTGGAAATTGGTGCAGAAAAATGGTGCAGGTAGTTTTGCTGTAAGGCAGATCTGAAATGTAGTGCAGTAAATTTAAAGGAAAAAAAATCCTCACCAGAGACTGTCTTCCCCTCCTTTTCAATTGTAGCCATGCCATTGAGCAGAGAAAGAATAAAATTCATTCTAATACTATCTCGAGGAGCTCCAATACTCAAGGGACACACACACACAAAAAAAAACCAAAACACAAAAACAAAAAAAACCCCCAAAACCAAAACAAACCCCCCCCCCAATAATATTTTCCTTTTTTCCTTGCCATTGGCTCCCATGCTTATCTCCAGCTAACTGGTGCTTTTCTTTCTCCCTGCATAGTTGCATAAATATATATATTAGCATTATATATATATATGTATATATATAAGCATAAATATTTTTCCATTAGGCAACTTTGTTTAAAACAGAGTTTTCTCCCAGATTTTGAAGGAAAGAGAGCATCATCCATCATCCAGAACTCTTCAGTACCTCCCCAGCACTCCTAGCACTGCAGCTTGCTCTACTTTGCAGAGATTTGCTTGGTCACAGCCCAAATTGTTGCTGAAGTTCTCCTTCTTAAAGTAAACAACTTGGTGCCTGGATTGACACTGAATTTATCTAAGGATGAAAAAGCAAACCACAACCTATCCTTCTCCCCCTCAAGGAGCATTCCCTACTTCAATCCTGCTCCTTTGGGCAGCAGGAGCCCCGTGCCTGCTGCCTGATCCCACAGGCAGAGTTTTCCTGGCACTGCTTGTTCATCAATTCCCCAGATAGGGATGTATTTTTAGTGAGCAACCAGCATATTCAAAAGAAATACATGTTTCTTTTTGCTAGTTTAATCTCCCTATCTGAAATAATTTCTTAATCCTGGAATAAAGTGTGATTTATGTGGCAGTGCAGTTTTAGAAGTTTTGCTTCAAATTAGCCCAGGAAACCTCTATATACCAGTGATAATTATGTATTAGCTGCTGTTTACACTGGTACAAGCTAAACCCAAATAAATTCTATCAAAGTTATTTCAGAAGTTTCCAAATGAGAGCATACATCAGTTTAGTTTATTTAAACAAGTGAAAAAATATATACCATTTAAACTGGTGGCATTCTTGTTTACACAAAGAAGGTAGACATGTAAAGAAGATACCTGTAGTCTTTTATCAACAAAAACAAATAAAATACAAAAAAACTTCCTGAGTCTTTGAAACAGATTCTCTTTTACTCAGGTTTTACCATGGCACCAGAACATTGTCCACTAAGAGATGAGGAAGACAACAGTTGGAAAAAAAAAAAGAAGGATGCAGGGTGATTCCAGAATTCCTGGAATATGCTAGCAGCCATCTTTTCTCTTGAACTGGACTGAAAATTATTTTTGATACGTATTTCAGGGCGTGTTTCACAAAATACATATAAAAGATCCTGGAAGAAACTTAAGAAAGTTTTGATTCCCTTAAACAATTCAAAAAGCAGGTAACATTTTTATAGGATACAATAAATAATGACGACATTCACAATAAATTATCCATTGAACCTTCCTTACAGAACAAAAAGAAATTACTTAATGTGGTATGAGGTTAACTTTTACTCTCAAGAATGTCAAAAATGTCAAAAGTAGTGAAAGCAAATGAGCCCAGTCATAAAGAGGATTATTTATGCCATGAGCCCAGTACTAACAATTAACAGCAACAACTATGGCAACAACAGTTCTTTTAGAGCATCAGTCCTTGACTTTTGCTGTGCCATAACTCGACCCTGTGGAGAAGAGAGGAGAGCCAGCTCCATACAGGACTGAATCTGACACTATGACCAGATAAAAGCAGAGCTCTGGATATTGACACAGCATTCTAAAGGTTAATTCACAGCATAATTTACCATCAGAGGAATAAATAAATATGCCAGCCCTGTAACCAGAAAGACAACTTTCAGACTAAACCAACCTCAAATAAAAAATTAAGAATTGGAAATATGAGTCTTATTTGCAGCAAAGATGCTTTTCATTTGAGTGACAGTGAAAAAGCATTCAAGTGGGTATGAATTACATTCCCTACACTTTGAAAGCTTTTCATCTTGTCAAAATGGTATTAAGAAATTTCCATATAAGTATGGATCCAATAACTTAACCAAGCACCCTGCCTAACTGGGTCATCTGATTTTTTTCCTAATCAAATCATACAAGAATGAGAAGGTACAAATGGCTGCCTTTTTTTCCCTCTAAAATTAATATTGTCAAATGTTTTCCTTTCTTTTTTATCCATCCTTCTATCACCTGTGAGAGGGGGAAGAGGGAAGGAGAGGACCATGTTCAAGTGCATTAAATAGAGTAATAACTCTGCATACAAGGTTTGCTGCTGCAGCCGCTGCACTTATTCTCCTCTCTCTCTTAACAAAGAGTCAAACTGCATTTTTATTTTCTTCATAATCAACCAAATTAAACTGCTGTAAAAAACATTTAGGAAGCAAATGCTTTCAATGAAACCTTAAGAGGTGTGGGGACTGTCTGACCTCAGGCTGTCTGGCCCAATAGGACAGAAAGGAGAGAAATCCTTTGAAGATCTTGTCTTTGGTTTTTCTCAGGCAAGAGGCAAAAGTGGCTGTTTGGAAAGACCTGATTTCCAAGGACTGCTAAAGTGAAACTGCCAGGCTGTGTCTCCACTTTGGTACTGTCACTTTCTAAAGGTAGAAAATTGGCATGCACAGTTGGCTGGCTGACCTTTATAAAAGGGGCTATTTACCTTAAAAAGAACTAGAGCTTATGTCTACAAAGATTGAATCTTTGCAAATACTTACATACATGCATATTTAAAATTGTGTTTGAAGTCAATTGCACTGCTTTTATGCATACTGCTGAGTGTGTATCCATGCACTTGCAGTTATACAAGCATTTATTGGTAGAGAGCAAGACATACATTTGAGCATATTTCTCATGAATCATATAGATCTGCTTTAGCTATTTCTTGGGAAAGGCGGTATACTGCTTATTTTAAGATATTCTTTCTCCTAATTACCGTTCCAGGCATACTGCCCTTATCAGAAAAGCAGCAAGTGGAAGCACTATCAGGACACATAATTTTTAGAAGGTCACTTAAGTAACAAGAAGGCAAAACAGTCCTCTACAGTTTCAGTAACTTATTATTCAGTTATCTCTTAAGGGAAGAAAAAGAGCACACTTTATCCTTTCATATCCCCAAATATGCAAGATTCATAATTTTCCTAAGGTTCAAAGACTTATTAATTATTTGTATTTCTAGTTCACTAAATATTTTTGCCCTGAGACACTTCATCACCAGAATGACAGTCAATCCCAAGAGTGCTGCAGGGCAGTCATTCTGTTTTGTCTGCTAACCAGACTGATTGGCATTAAAGCAGTGCCCCAGCACCACAGTATTAGGATAGAAGCACAGAATTATAGAATATCCTGAGTTGGAAGGGACTCCAAAGATCGGGGTCCAGCCTGGCCCTGCACAGGACAATCCCATGTGCTTGAAAGGATGTGTGAGAACACAAATGCAAAAAGGATGGAGGGACAAAATACCCTGCCAGGGGTGCTGAGTTAGGGGTGAGCTACTTGTTTTACACCATGGCCCCTCTTCAACAGCATTGCCCACACCCTTCCAGGCTGAGAGCAGCAACTGCAGACCTAAATGGAGAGAGGAAGCAAAGTGTGCTGGTTCCACCTGTCCTCTCACAGGAATGGCAGCTATTCCTGCTTTCTATTCCTCTTGCACATTTAGCCAGATGTCTTAGCTGGCCATCAGCACAACATCTCAGAAAATGTCCTAATGTCCCACTCTTGCATGGTGCAAAAACCAGAATGTAGTGTTTTTACAACACCTGGAAGATGTAGACAAAGTATGAAAAGGTGGTAAGGCTCAATATTTCTTGGAAGAGATTCAGGCAATTTGAAGTTTAGATTTCCCCACACCTTCAGAAACTGAAGATCATACATACCTTTTGTGCATTTGCGCATCACTCCCCTCTTGCAGAAAACTCACATTTCAAATGACCGAATGAATAATAGCTGCAAAAAAATAAAGCAGAATATGGACATAAAATTCTTGCAAGTTTTGCAAAATGCTGTCATGAGTTTTAAAGTTTAACTTAAAGTTTGGCATTAAGTCTAGCATTACATAAAGTTTAGTATTTTTGCCTACTTTTTGTCTGCAGTTGCACTTGTCATAGGCTCCCGCCGCCATTTCGGATTAAGTCAAAATGCTGACTGTAGAACAGTATTTGTTCTTTTCAGGAGGAAAATGAAGGAGTTAGCAATATTCTGAGAAGCTTGTCACTGCTGATGACACACTACATAAGCTTACACAAAACAAAACCAGGATTGGAGATAACAAGACTCCTTCCAAATAATCACTAGCTGGCCGTTGCCATCCTGCAAGAGTGATGCATTGCTTCACTATGAAATAAATAGGAGTTAACAGTGTCAAAAGAACAGAATCTATCTTCTGAGATAATGTAATGTATCTGCTGAGATAATGTCATTGAGTGAAATTAAATATCCCACATAATTTTCTGCATTTCTTATCACATGGCTACTCTTGAAATGTTAATTTCCTTTTAACCATTTGCTTTTACCTCAGTGAAGCAAATCACAAGTAAATCTGTAGCATGCTGGAGAGTCTAAATTCCTTTAGAAAGTGTAGTGAACAGTGTCTTATTGCTTGCAGAGGTATCACAAAAAGATTTTCATTTCCTCAGAACTTGTTTATCATTTGAAATTACTCAGCAGTTTAGAAAATATTTGTATGAGTTTGCCAAATGAATAGTGCTGAAATTTTTGATACTCCAAGGAGAAAATGAGGATCTAAGACTGAAAGAATGTTTTGATTTATCCAACTAGAAAAGAAGGTAAGCTATTGGAGGGAAATTTTCTTTTAAACAATTGAAAAGGGCAAATTAGGGTTCTTTTACAAAGATGGTCAATTTTCATTCATGGGTTTTGAAGGAAAAAATTGAACTTGTTTCTTTTGGAAGCCTAATATGCCACGTTGTTCCCCCAAAAAGTTAAATGAAACTATGCCTAAGAGCCAGTAGTGTCTGGAAGATTTGTAAACAAGTGATATGGAGACCAAAGAGCTTCCATGCATGGACTATTCACAGTTTCCAAAACAATTTAAGGAAAAATTACCATGTGAAATCAGCACGTTAGTCCAAAAGTTTATATTCTGGGATTTTCAAAGCTTCAACAAACTAGAAGGAGTGAAGCAGAGGTTTTTTTTTTTTCCAGTTTCACTAACCCAAGCCAAGAATTTGGCTTTTACTGGGCATGTTGCTCCTAAAATCAGTGGCTGAAGTTCTCTGCTGAGATTCATCTCCTAAGGAGAGAATTGGCCCTTTTATTATTGGGCCTGTGGCTACACTAAATAGATATCTCTTTAGCTGGAATTCATGTTAAATACATCTTTCCAAGGTTGCTATGAAAAAAATTATCTTCACTGTAAAATGTTGTTTATTTAGTTGCACTCTAAAAGTTAAAACAAACCCCCAAAGATTTGGTGCTAATGATGTAGTGGAAAAGTTCTGTAGATTTTAAATCAGAGCAAAATATTTGAGGAATAATGAGACTGAATGGTTTTGTTGAGTTTTGCTGTTGTTGTTGTTTTTAATCAATTCACCGGTCATCTTGGCACTTCAAATTTGCATTTGTTTGATCTTATGTACAGTATTTCAGTAGAAATTAACATAGCACTATTACTGTCACAATTTCTTTTGCCTTTTGAGTTTTGTTCCTTCTTTTTACTTTTGAACCAGTGAGCATAAAAGAATCATTTTCTGTGTACCCAGAGAAAGTGGAAAAAGGGAATGAGTAAGGCTATTTTTGTAAAGCTTAACTTCTTTCCTAAGAACACAGTAAATAATTTAAAAAATCTTACATGAACGCCGTATTCACAACTTCTGCCAAAAAAAAGGGACTTTTATTCCTTTCTGCAATCAGTGTTCTGTTATTTTTTATATTATTTACATTATTTTAATGTGTGTAGCGAAACTGATAAAACAGCTTATAATCTACCCTAGACTTATTTAAACTTCAACAATGGTATGAAAGAGAGCAGAGAGATATATATGACTTAGTGTTTTCCATGTGGACATTTTTCTGGATTCACTCTTCTCTTGCAGACTGCCTGTGGGGGAAAAAACTGGAACAACAAACTTGTTCCAGTTCTATTGGCTTTATGTGAAAAACCCTTCCTGGTAAAAAATAGTGCCATTTTCCTGATTAAATATATGTAAATTTACCTTTTTTTTTTTCCTTTAGCAAATGTCAGTATCTTCTTTTGAGCTTTCTTACATTTCTTCAACACTAAACTGTCTGCATAACATGAAATGCAGCATTAGATTTCTACATACTCATTCTTGAAAGGACTATTACAAACATTTTAATCATTCTTAAAAATCAGTGTATAAAACACCAAATGATGAGCATGACCACTTGGGGAAAGCTACTGTGAAGCTTATCCATGTGTAAATTTATATATATTCATTTTCTCCTTACTCTTAGTAGGAAAGTGGAGTCTTAGGAAGCATGTCATACCTGAAAGCTGATTAATATTTTCCAGTCATTGCTGAGTATCTGTCAGAAGACAGAAAAAGGGAAAGGAGAATGAGGAATTATAATCAGATTTTTTTTTCTTCCAGAAGAGGTTCAGTTCACTAGTTTTTGCAAAGAAAGCATTTGATGTTGCTTTATGAACATCAGCATTTAAATTTGAGGTCTGCCCATCTGTCTTGCGCTTCTTTTGTTGTCTGGATGCTTTTCTTTTTCATAATATTTCTACATGAATATTATATAACAAAAAGCAGAGGTCTATGACCAGCTCTCATTTTCTTCCATGCAAACCAGTTGCCAAGTGTTGTGAAGGACCCAGTTGTGCCATAGGAGGAAAGGTGAGCTATTTTCATTGCAAGAAAAACTGTGGGTAGACACTCCTGGTACTTCCTCCTGCTCCTAATTAAAAAAAGGGATACCAAAGGGATATTATTTGCATACTAAAGCATGACTGATTTAAATTATGACAATGTGTTCATGCTACCTGTATTATCATGTTTTTGTAAGACTTCAAAGCTATGAGTAAATCCTTGCATACTCAGAAATATAAAGGATACTGAGGGCTAAAGAACCTGTGTATGCCTCTCCTCTCAGCTCTGTCCTTGGATATTATTTGAACAAGCTTTAACAAGAGCTTCAGAAGTAGATTCCTATGGCTTATTCTTTTTTCTTTCTGTCAGAAAACAAGTGATGGATTTTTCACAGTGAGCCAAAGCAAATAACAGAGACTTCTCTTACACTTGTAAGTGCATTTTTGACATTTATTAATTTTCTGAATAAAGTTGAGGGAAGCAAGGAAAAAAACCGTTATGAAACTGAGTCCTGCTTCACAGTAAGTTCAAAATAGGTGATGCCTTCCTGAAACTCTTTATACATGCATGTATTTTTTAAATTTATGATTATATAAAAGTGTATACTGTTTTATATTACAATCATACATGTGTATTAATATTCCTACCAGAATTCAATAGGATACATGTGTATTAATATTCCTACCAGAATTCAACCAGCATACACTGATTGTCTACCTTCTCTTTTTAAAGAGGGGCAGGCAGTATTTAGGGCACTAGATAAGCAAGTAGGCTCCAGGTAGGGCAGGATTCTTCTTTCAGCAGCAGAAATTATATTTATCATTGCAGGCAATATTAAGGGTAATTTCACTTACCTCTCAGTCCAGGCTACAAAGAGAAGTCTGTTTATTCCCTGATCCTCCCAAATGTCCCAACAGAAAAATTCTTAAAACTATGGCAGACATGATTTTGAAATCAAATTACACAAACATTATCTTGACACACAGTACATGTTAATGCTACTAAAGAGAGAGTGGAGTTTCAGTTTAAGTAACCATTAACATCTTACATTTTAGGAAACTGGGTGTAATTAAATGCATATAAGACATGAAGGTATACTACAGACAAGTATTTTTATTAAGATCAATATAAAAGCTTCTGCATCAATCAAAATGAACCAAGATATTGGATGTGAAATTTGGAATCCTTTTCATAAAGGACAGAGTACTTGGGTTTGGAAAATTTCATTATAGATAGATTTTACAGGCAGCATTAAGTATTTGGCTCTTTTTTAAGCCAAACAAGCAATGTGGTCTTATTAAACAAATTTTAAAGCTACTGTAAGCTATTTGGACAAACTTTTACATAATTTAGGTGTGTTAGGTCATAGGTTGGACTCGATGGTCTCAAACATCTTTTCCAACCTAATTTTCTAATTCTGATTCTGAGTAAGAAAATTTCCACATAAACAGTTAGAGAGACAGGCTAATAGTGCTGAGATTTGGAAGGAGGCATATGAGCACAAAGGAAGAGCAATTCCAGTCCAGTCAGAGACACCTCTGCAAAGCTGGGAGGGAACTGGAGACGTTGGAATGGCAGAAGTCACTTCAGCAGAGGTTGGGATGTACCCATTGATGGGATGGGCAGAGTCACCCAGCACTAGTGGGAGCCCCAAAACGGCACAAAAAAGTTGTGTAATGGTTGTGTGGGCTACAGACTGACCAGAAAAAGCCCCACTGTCCAGCTCAGCCTGCAGTTAGACTGATTTCAGTGCAAAGTGGAACTGAAATCTTTTGTAGCTGTCATTACCACCCTGTCTCTAACTTTCAGTTGCTTGAAGTGTTAATTTTCTCAGTGTTCCCGTGAGATGAAGAAGGGTCAGTTCTGTTTTATGAGAGGAGAATTGGGGCACAAAGCATTTTCCCTGACTCTCAGCTCCTAAGAGTCCAATAAAGTACACTGCAGCTAAAGAGGAGGTTACTGGTAAAGCAATATCTGCCAGTGCTCCTATTGCAAAAGCAGCCTTTAAAAAAAGCAAAAAGCATCTTTTACTGACACAGGGCATCACAATTCCCCAACTAAATAATACATAGCCGTAGAATTTTCCACTTTTTGGTAACACTGTGTTGATATAAAAATAATAATTGAAAAAACACACTAAACATAAGAAACACAAATGTGTGGTTTTACAGTCACCTGGTGCCGATTCAGCCTCTGCCTATCTTGTGAATCAAACCCTCCCTTTCCTGTATTCTTTGTGTACATATTCCCATCACCTGCTGTGTGTCACACCATGTCACCCCAGGCCCAGAGGGCCCTAGCTCATTTCACAGATCTGGCCTGGAAGGACTCATTTTGCTGGTCCTCAGGGCCAGCTTTTCCCTGTCTCCCATCGTGGCAGCAGGAAGAGAGCCATGGGCTGAAGGGGCAGGGATGATATGAGGGAAGGGTGGCTTTCTGAAAAGCAGTACAAGCTTATTTCTTAACCTGTCATATAACAGCACCACTGCTTTTACAGCACACGGTGCTTCATTAGCCATCCCTCATCCTTCTGAATACAGCAGCTGGCAGGTCTACTGGACACACTTTTCTCCAGAGATAAAACACCTTTAAACCTAAAACACAGGTCCCATAGGATACCTGTGGACCACTTTAATGGTTGAGACGTGCTCTGCAGAGGGCTTAAACTTCTTATGCTGTATGTGAAACGTTTATCACCCTCTACTGCAATGTGTAGAACATTTTGGTAGGGTTTTTTTTTAGAATGTTTGTCTGTGAACAGATCTATTTGTAGTAAATAATACAACTGGGGAACTCCAATGGCACATCTCCATCACTGAAATACTCTGGTGATAATTTTGGGGTTTATTGGCACTCTGACCTAATTTTGATGCCTAATAATTTTTTGAATTATATATTTTTTTAATTGTTAGTTGGTTGAATGGCAAACAGGAAGCTCATTCAGCTACTGTGTAATGTAGGATGCATTTCTCCTATGTGGTGGTGAATCACCTGGGGGAAGAACAGCTGCATATGACTCCTCTAACATAATAAACAAAGGGTTCATCAATTCCAGGTGCAACAACTTGCAGTGTTAATATGTCATATAACAGAGAGCTGATTTTGATTATCAAGGACTCCCTGAATTGCCTAGGAGGAGAATAAGTGGCAAAAGAATTGAGAATTTATTTTTGAAAGCAGCTGACCAAGGAAGTCCAGATTGCTCTGTAAATTACATGGCTTCTCAGACAGCAAAGGAGTGCTCCATGTGTAATCACCTCCTCTACTAAAAATGCACCATGGCCTTTCTTTTAATCTTGTGCTCAGTGAGTATGGAGCTAAAATGTTTTCCATCTGCTCCTATTTTCCTCAGATAATGTCAATGAAGTTTCACAGATGGAGGTACAGACATCAGGCAAAATTTATTTGGGGAAAGTAATAAAACCAACTCACTTTGAGAAGTTTGAGAAGAACACAATGGTAGAACAACAATGAATATTTATTTATGACTTCTTAGTTCAGATGCTAACAGTCACTGTAAGGTACCATAGGATAATTAAGGTTGGAAAAGAGCTCTAGGATCATCAAGTCTAACCATTAACCCAGCCATGTTCTCCAGATATCATTAGTTTTCCAGCAATAATGATTTTTTTTCTCCTTAGACTTTGCTTTTCTTGAAAGTAATTTCTAGGACTTACAATATACAGAAAACACACTGTGGTAGAAGGCAGTGAGCTTGAGATGTGCAACATCTGTGTTTATACAAATTACCTTCAATATACTTAAAATGTGAAAAATCACACGAAGAAAACAATTAATCACTATTTAAGAGCAAATACTGCCAGCAGTAATTGCTGAATGAACTGCATTTGAGGCAACTGGTGTCCAAGTCTCTTGAGAGCAACTGAAGCTGGATTTTAAAATAAAAGAGCACTCAAAAGATGCTTTGAGTAAGAAAGATGGCAATGGTTTTGGACACTCACATAATTCCACTAACCTAAGATATCAACTTTCTCTCTTATTATGGCTTGACAGCCCAGAGAAGACAGGGCTGTGCAGTCAGAAATTGGCACATTGGGCTGATGAGGGGGAAATCTGGGTTCAGATTTCCTCAGAAACAGCTGCTGCCAAGCGCAAACCACACTGCTAGGGCTTGGGGCAAGGAGAGGACCATCAGCTCTTCCTTTTCTGGTGTGTGCCACAAAAGAAGATTTTTCTAAACTTTCAGAGTTCAGCAGAACAGAAAGCTTTTTTTCTTGTCGCTGCTGCTATTCTTGACTCCTACAGATGCAGAGAAGAGCTTTGGGTATCTTTCAGATTAAGACTTAAGACTTCAGTTTCTGGGACAAAAATAGATAAGGTATTTTAACACTGTGATTTCATGTAGCAAATGCTCTTGCTGGAAGCTGATGGCATTGTAAAAAGTGAGAAGCAATCTACTCTGTATAAGGTGGCCACAACTTTATGCCTTCCAAATGATAACACCACCTGCTAATTTGAATAGATGGCAGTGGAGCTGATGGACCACATGCAGTTCCAGGTGGTGTCTGGTGCTGGACAGCACAGAGATCACACAGCAGGAAGGGGTAGAAGGGGTAGCAGCTCGATGTGCTGGCACCTGTGAATGAGAGGGAGCAGCATCATGGTGGAGCTGCAGGTTGTCTCGTCAACAGAGCATCTTGCAGAGCTGGAAAAGGCTGGCTGCTCTGCTGGAATAGCCATCACTGTTTCTCCACAAAGAGCTTCTAAAAAAAAAGAGCAGTTTGTTTGTTGTTTGTTTGTTTGTTTTTCTTTGCCTAGCAGACAAGCACCCACCAGTCCTGCCTCTGACTCCCCCCCAAATCCCAGAAAGCAGGAGCACTTTCAGGAGCACTGGCCACCAGCCCAGGCTGGGCTACCATGGGCTGGCTGTGTGGGCTCATGGCTGGGGCTGCTCCCTTCTCCACTCTCCACTGTAGCCAGGGGCAGAGCTGGAGTCACAGGCTGCAGACTCACCCAGGAAGGACTTATACCCTCAAAGGGTACCTTTTTAAACTCAAAACACAAGACACTTCTGTAGTGATCTTTTTAAGGCCTGATGATCATCACTTTTGCCCACTTGTGCGGGCAAATCTCCCTTCACATCACCCTACACCAAGTGCAAATGAGCACTGTGCAGCTGCACTCTTGTGTCTCTCCTCACTTCATGTCTGCCCTGGTGTGACTGACTGGTAAAGAAGGTGGGTAAACAAACTGCATTCCAGCTGAAATGTTCCTTTCATCAGGAGTACTCCCAGCTGGACAGATGCTGCCAGAGGCTGACTCTTTTATGCTGCCTATGCAAAGTAATGGAGCTGATTCAGTGGAAAGGATATTGCCCTACATACTTGCTATTTAAATAGCTTGCAAATTTAAAAGCAGTCTCTTGATCATTTTTAAAGTGCTCAATGGATATGAAGTAAGTAATGCAAAAATAATTTCATCTTATTAGGGGATTTTGGTGTGCACCAGGGATAGTGGATATTTAGTAAATTCACTTGGCAAAGAACATCCAAAAACAAGACGAATAATAAAATATGGTGTCTGCAATTCCCAGACTTCACTCTAAGACATTGTTTTGATAAACAATAGTGCTTAGGTAAACTATTGTCTGCTTTAAATTCAATATATAGTCACAATAGAAGATATTAGTGGTAGATACTTAATTTTATAAGTTTTTTTGTTTAAAAAAGAAGACAGGACAATATTGGATAGAATGGAATGCTTTATGGGGACATCTAATGTTCAGACTGTTAAAGAATAAAGGCATTTTTATGGTTATATTTTTACATATACTTTAGGTCCCCTCTTTTATATTCATTTGAAGAAAATTAATGGATAAATCATCCTGATTATAACTGAAAAATTCCACTGTTATCTCTGTCCATTTGTTATTCAGCAAGTTTGCAATAACTAAGATGCATCTTAAAGCCAACCTCCCAAAGCACAACACATGAACATTCTCAGTACCTGGCAGTCAGTTTTTATAACTGCATCTTTTCTCAACGTGGAAGCAAATCATCCCCACTTTCCACAGCTTCTTTGCAAGTCCATTGATGTAAAAACTTGAACCTGAGTTTATCTATCATGTCCTAAAAATAGTAAATGTCAGTTTTGAAGCAGCCCAAGCAATGACATCACTTCCAACACATAGAAGATAGAATTCAACACAAATGGGTCTATGAGAAATTTTATCAGTAAAGAAAACAGTCATACATGAGTTGAACAGTGTTTAGACAAAGAGTTGGAGAGAAGATAGAGCCATAACCTAAATATTTATGTTGAATAGAAAACATTGGTTCTAACTCCTGACCTAAATTTTCTTCTGAAAGGCTATCCACAAGGGTAGGGACACCACAAGGGAGAGATATGTAAGAACACCAAGAGGAAGCCACATGTGGGAAAAGGGAAAAAATGTTCATTCTGTGATAACTGAATGTTGTGTAATCAAAGGGAAAACCCCAGTATATTTATCTTTGGCAAGGAACACATCTTCTTGTGTTTCCAAGCAGGACTTTGCTCAGTGCCTTTCCCCACACAGACCCTCTTCTCTTCCACAAGCATGAAGGGAACGTGTCCCCACACCTCACAGCTCCTCTCTGCTTCCAGCCAGGCCTCCTCCATTGAGCTGGGAGCTGTGAATTTGGGCTGCAGTGGCTGCTTTAGGCACAGCTCAGCCCCTGTCCCCAGCTCATGTGTGTCCCCTGGCTGCTCCTGTGACAGTGGCTGCAGCCCTGTCCCCTGGAGCTGCCCTGCTTGCACTGCAGGCACACAGCTCCTGGCAAACCCCAAATTCTGGGGCTAACGTGGCTGAAAGGCTCCCTGGCCTGCACTAAAATGTGCACTAAATGGGATTTCTTACTGAGCCTCCTGCCACAGCTCTCATGTGCCCTGCAGCCCTCTCTGAGCCATGAGCAGCCCCAGGCTCACTCTGCTTCCACAAGCAATTTAATTCATGAAAAGGGTGAATTCTACTGTACTAAAAAAAATAGGAAATAAATAGGAACAGTACCTCTAATGTCCACATGAGTGAATAATTCATTGCTTAGCTCAATTTTAGATGCTTCCTTTACCTTTCTCACATCTCAAGCACAGCTTAGTTTATTTCTTACCTCAATGATTCTTTAGTTAACATAACTCCACTATGCAGGTATTTCCTAGCACACTGGGGCATATGGAAATGGTTCACTGCAATCAAGTATGATTAACTACAGCAGTCAGGACACCCTGAAAATGTGAGTTTGCTTGGTTTTGAAAGGATTGAATTAAAGAATTGTAGAATAACATGGATTGAAAGTGGCCTCAAGAGATATCTGGTCCAACCTTTTGTGGAAAAGTGAGCCTGGCTGTGATTATCTAGCACCTTGTTCATTTGTCCCTTTAAAAACTCCACCATGTCCCATGGGGTTATTTTGAATGATTGTTGTCAATGTAAAAAATTCTCTTGTATTGAGATGAAACCTCTCCCAGTTCAACTTGTACCCACTCCCCCTTGTCTTCTAGATGTGATTTATGGTGAAGGAAGAGCCTCAGTTCTCCTTGTAGATGACCTTAAAGTACTGGGAAGCTGTGATTAGGGTCCCCTGAGAAGCTTCACATCTCCAGAGTGAAGAGACCTTTTGCCTTCACTCATTACTCACAGGGCAGGTCCTCCAGCCTGCCTTTGGACCCTTTCCAATCTGTCCACCTCTTTCTGAATTGTGGGCACCAGAAGTGGACACTGTGACCGTGTTCACAGGGGTCTTAGGATGAGGGAAGATACGAGGATCTGACTCCATGTTTCAGAAGTCTCGATTTATTATTTTATGATATATATTATATTAAAACTATACTAAAAGAATAGAAGAAAGGATTTCATCAGAAGGCTAGCTAAGAATAGAAAAAGAATGATAACAAAGGCTTGTGGCTAGGACAGAGAGTCTGAGCCAGCTGACTGTGATTGGCCATTAATTAGAAACAACCACATGAGCCCAATCACAGGTGCACCTGTTGCATTCTATAGCAGCAGATAATCATTGTTTACATTTTGTTCCTGAGGCCTCTCAGCTTCTCAGGAGGAAAAAATCCCAAGGAATGGATTTTTCAGAAAATATCATGGCTACAGGACACAGCACTGCAGGGGCAGCCTGGCAGGTGCTGAGCAGAGTGGGTTGCTCCTGTCTCTATCTCAGCCAGCTGTGCCCCCATGGGTGCAGCTCAGGATCTGATTTTCCTCATTGCTGCAGCCCTGCTCTGCTGGCTCAGGTCCCCTTGTTGTGCTCCAGCTCCTCTCAGCAAGGCTCCCCAGGCACACAAATCCTGTGCTGGGCTCTTTGGTTGTGTCATCCAGTGCAGGAGCTGCCACTTGCCTTTGTTATCCTGATGCTGCTATTGCTGTCCACCTTCCAGCCTGGGCAGGTGTCTCAGGATTAGGAGGCTTAGCTCTGAGAACAGAGAGGTTGCTCAGAGTTGCCAGCACTGGAGGCATGGAGTTGAGCTGGGATCAAGCTCTCAGGGTAGCAGAGCTTTCCAGAGCAGCCCTTGTTTTACACTGAGATCAAGCAGCAAAATGAACTTTTAGTGCCCTTCCCCAATGAGCCCCATTGGCATGGGGGTATGTTCACAGCATCAGTCCACAGAATGGAAAAAAGATTAATTTATCAAATTTAAAAGCAGTGTAAATCAATGCCTGTATTAATTCCTTTCACACTCTGTGATCTCCAAAAGGAGGATCCTAAACTTCTGTAGTGTGTGGTGCTCTCTTTGACAGGAGATGTTTTGCAGGAAATTTAAGGGTTAAGCCATCTTGCCTCTGTTTTATCTGAAGCATAAACAATAAAGGAGAAATCTGACATACCTAATGCAAATAAAATAACTCAGTCACAACATTATAAAACTTGTCTGCTCCTTCCAAAGCATAGCAGGATCAAGAAAAAAAACCCCAAAGTTTCAGACTCTGTAAAATGAAATTCATGGCTTGTTTAATGGGATATAAAACTTATCAGATTTATGCTTTAAGTCATAATAATTTAGAAAGAATAATGAACCTACCATGAGACACACCATCCCCAGAAATAGAATTATTCTTACTTGTCCTAGAAACTGGCAGGGTGTCATCTCATTTTTCCATTCTGGTACAAGCAGACAGAGGATTAAAATAAGGCAAAAACCAATCTTAAGTAAAACAGAAATGGCTCAGGGCTCAAACCAGAGACAGATCAGTTATCTTGTGACTCCATGCTCAAAAAGCCTGGTAAACACAAGCATGTTAAATCACTGTTTAGTGCACAAACCTTGGGCTTGCAAAAACTGTTTTCAAAGATTTCTGTTTCAGCCTTTTACTTTCCTTATAATGCAATTTGTGCTATTCTTATCTTTTTTTGGTATATGAAACCAAATAAATAGCTTAAAAAATTTATAGTGCATCAAGGTAATCAATATCCTTCATCATCAGTTTATGTGCATGCACCCCTTCCATCTCAGCTGAGAAGGAGGAACTTTTCACAGTTGTTCAAATGGTTTGCAAGCACTGACATCCTATTTACTGTTCAAGTCAGTTCAGATGCAGTGCTGAATTTTAGGATTAAATCTGTCCATTACAGAGGTCACCATGGCAACAACTATACTTTAAAACAGAAATGTTAGTTTCATTACAGACTCCCTTTTCTTTTTCTGCTCATAGCCAGTAACCAGCTCATCATGCCAAGTGTTTGGGATATGCCAAGTCAACTGATTTAATTTTGGTCATTTGCACCACATTCACCAAGCATCCTGAATTCTGTGCTTTGTTTTGAGCACTGTGCAATGCACCCCTGGCCTGTGCTTACCAGCCTCGTTTGTGTTATGTATTTTGATACAATATTCCATGCAGAGTCCAAAATTTAAGCTCAGGTTGTTTCATAGGTCTCAATTCAAGCAAAAAGCTTGGAGAACTTTGAAAAAGAAGGCTCAAACAATTCTGAGCCATTTTTCTTCTGACTTTAGTGTTCCAGCTGTTTTGGAGGCCTCTGAGAAAATCAGATAGGCAGCTACTGCTTGGACTTCAAGCACTGCTGATTATCTCTGCATCATAATTCAGTGCTTTTGCTTGACAATCTCTTGGTATTATTTGCACAAGTATGTGGTTGCCCTTTCCCTCTCAAATCACTTGAACTCGAACAACTGTCCTTGGTTTCCAGCTGCTAAATCAAACAGTTTGTCTGGGGTGGCTAACTGGGAATTGCAGCATTTAGTAGAGTTTAGTGGCATTTAAAACTACCAAAATCCTGGTGAGGAGAACTGCAGCAACTCCTTCAGACCTCCAAGTGAAGGCTGGCACAGCCAGTCCACGGTGTGCCAGCAGGATTTGGTTATAACCCATCATCCTCTCGACATTTAGCTGTTCCCACTCTCTCTTTCCATTCCATTCCCTTCCCTCTCCCCTCTCTGGCTGCCAGGAAGGCCCCAGCTCAGGCCAGCACAGCCAGATATGCAGCTGCTGCAGCTCCTGGGAGCATTGCAGGAGCAGGGAGGGTTTGGCACCCAGGCTGCAGCATCCTGAGAGTCCAGCCAGCTCCATCTGGGAGCTCCTGTGACCCCTCTGCCAGCACAGCTCTGGCACTGCTGCTCTTGGTAACACCTGGGCAGAGGGAGAGCCAATGGCATCCCATGCTGTGTCCCCCTCAGCAGCATCAATGCCATTAGCTCTTTGTCATTAGGAAAAATCATCTCACCCATCTTAATTAATTTGCCAATCTTTGCATTAAATTTTTATTCATGCTTATTCCAAATGCCTTTTGTTTCAGATTGAGTGTTATTTTTAAAATGGTTGCATTCTGCTGATGAAAATAATACAATGTATTTTTTCAAGATGACCAGCTATGGCCATTCTATTAATAACTTCTTAATGAAGTGCAAGGTTTTTAATATGTTTTAATCTAAGCTGTGCTAAGATTTCAGTGCGAGTGGAATTAATTCAGGAACTTCAGACATGCCTTTCATTTAAACAAGATTCAGTGAGTGATCCAAGATTCGTGCATCAACACAGTTTTCTACCTAAAAAGGAATTTTACAAGAGAAGGCTTCTATTTTATTGTTTCTTTACTCTGAAGAAACAAAAGCTATCCATTAAAAGGATAAATTCATATTTTTTGTCAGGAGCTTGAGCACAATGTTCTAACATTCCTTCCCCCAAACAATGCTCTAGACATTGCTGATACACAGCCATGGCATTCACAACCATATTAAAGTTATTTACAAAATTGTTTGAGGCAGACAAAGTCTCGAGTACATGTCCCAGAACATATTGCCTTCAGAAACTCTAGTTATAAAGTCATTTCCTCTAGTTTAATCAGAGCCCTGAAATGTTTCAAATGGCACTGTATAAACAAAGCAAAATATTAAACAACATCCTCCCTGTTTCCCTCAGCAAGTGAATAACTCAGTATTTCCCAAGGCTCCATAAGACCTGAAAGAAAATGAAGCTCAAAGATTACAGTAGGACCTTGAGAGAATAACTGCAATCAGAGTATTGCCACCCTGGACTTCAGTTTCAATTAAAAGCACCTTAAAAACTTTAAAAAATTTAAATTTGTTGCTCACAGATGAGTGCTTGCAACCTAAAAATACTGCTGCATCTCATTTCAACCTACAATGGAAATATTATCAACATCCTCTATTAATTCCTATATCTGATCTGTTCTGTTACAGGAAAAACCAGTTTCCTTTCTCTTTGTAAGCTGGCTTTATTAGATGATAGAGGAAATGCCAAGGGAAGAAAAGAAAACTATATAGATAAGTTGAAGGAGCTCATGTGTAAAAATAGTTTCAGGAAAAAGCAAACCCCACAGGTTTCAGTTCTGTTCAATGGATCCAGCCTGAAACACACTCACATCAATTCAAACCAAAGAAAAGGAAAAAAGAAATCCAAAAAAACCCAAAAAACCAACCCTCCCAACAACCAACCAAAAAAACCCAACCCCTCTCCTCCCCAAACCACAAAACAACAAACAAGAAAGCAACAAAAAGCCTCAGCTCAGGTGTGACCCATAAATTCAGCTTTTATGCAACCAGAATAGTTCCAAAGCCATTTTTCTCATTAAGCAAATATTGAGTATGTTGCTTTCATATTCTTGAGCATAACTCAAATGTGTGTCAAAAACAGAAAGGAAATGGCCACATGGTGCAGCACAGATAACATTAATGAAGCCTTTTAATGTTTAATTTTTATTCCTTTTTTTTTTTTTTTTTTCTGAAGGGAAATTCTGCCAGGAGATTAGAAGGAAAATTGTAAAGGAAAGTTATAGTTTGGCTTATCTTTCAGCAAAATGTGTCTCTTCTTGCAGCTATGAACAAACTTTCAATGGTGAACTGGGAAAATAAAGGCAAAATATAAAACCACAACTCCTTGCTATTTTTGTATTCCCTGCGTTTCTTCTTCAGGCAGAGACAACTTAATTTTTCCATATTAAAATAAAATTAGGTCTACTGTTAGAGAAGGGTAAGTAAGCCAGTGCCAAAAAAGAAAGCCCCAGCTCCATGACCACTGATCTCAGCCAGTAGTCTTGATTTGGTCAGTAAGATTTTGTTCTCACCAAAAGTCAGCAAGGAAGTAGCAGTACACATGAAAGATTAACAAACTTGGATGCAAGATGAGAGCTTTCTGATGGCACATAACTGCGACCCTCAACTGCTACCACAATTGCTGATTATAATTATTTCAGTACTGCACACAGCCCCAAAGGTGAGCTATATAGTCACTCTTTTGCATCCCACCTAAGGATGTGTAAATGCAGTGCAATTATTCAGGGAGTAACTTATTAAGTGGTGGTTTTTGTTTGGGAGAATAGTAAATGACTTTCATAGTGATGCCTCAGGTTTTAACTTCTGTATTTTTCTAATTCTGTGCTGCTTTAGTGTGTAATTCTGATCTTCATATTAGGGCATAGTAAACTCTCTTCACACAGTAGGGAGACGAAACAATTCCTTCTCTAGCAGAGGACCAAAGACTAATGATCCAAATTTCAGGCCCAAGAGCATAAACCACATGGACTGAAGAGAGAAAACAAGAAGGATGGGACTCCATAACCTAAAGCAGTAATTGGACTATTAACTCCAATGTGCTAACAGACCAGATTTGTAAAAGTGAGCGACCAGTTGTCCATTTTGTGACCATTTTGGGTTCATCTTAGGTGTAGCCCTGGCTGGGCTGTTGTACTACCCAAGGTGGATCCATTGAGGCCTTTTAATAAATTCCTACTTTATTCTTTAATTCTGTCTAACCTCTGTTCTAGGTCAGCCTTCACAAGGCATTAACAGGGTGCCTGAAAGAAAAGAAAAAAAAAAGATAGGGAAATCATGCTTTTCTCTTTAAGAAAACCAGCCAATTCCATAATCCAAGATAATGTGGATGTGAGGAAGTGAAATATACTGAGGTATGAACCTATTTTCTGATTTCCTTACAGCCAGCTGAAAGGACTCCAGCGTGTCCTGGGTGTCCTGCAATGCTCCTTGTGGGGGTCATGGCAGCCTTAAGGAGACAGAGCAGGATGGGGCAGCCTCACCTCCAGCACTGTGTGCAGTTTTGGTCTCCACAACATAAGAAAGATATTTAGCCCTTAGAGAGCATCCAGAGGAGGGCAAAGAGGATGGTGAAGGACCTTGAGGGGAAGCTGTGTGAGGAGAGGCTGAAGTCCCTTTGTCTGTCCAGCCTGGAGGAGACTGAGGGGAGACCTCACTGCAGTCACAGCTTCCTTGTGAGGGGAGCAGGAGGGGCAGGCACTGATCTCTGCTCTGTGGGGACAGTGACAGGACCAAGGGAATGGCCTGAAGCTGAGTCAGGGAGATTTAGGTTGGGTATCAGGAATAGTTTCTTCCCCAGAAAGTGGTTGGGCACTGGAACAGGCTCCACAGGGAAATGGTCACAGAACCAAACCTGAGAGTTCAGGAAATGCTTGATTCTTGGAGATGTTCTTGTTCAGGGCCAGGACTTGGACTCAATAATCCTTGTGAGTCCCTTCCAACTCAGGATATTCTATGATTCAGGCATGCACATTAAATACAGTCACTTTTTTCAAAGAGAGTAACTCTGAATGGTTTCTTCTGAACATGAGTAGGCACTCAAGGAACAAAAAGAAGAATCTGTGTTGCAGACTCCTCTCTCAGACAGCCCTGAGAGCTAAATAAAGGTTCACTTCTTTATGTAATTTGAAGAAAGAATAGCTGGGATTCTACAGAGAAAACTCACCTCCCCTGCTCAATCTACCCATTCACATCTGCAGAGGCACCAGTGACTCGCACAGCTGTTCCCTACACAGAGCAGAGCACCTCACAAAATCATTCAGCCCAGTTTCAGGAGAAAGTGTTTTCTTCCTGCTGTCTCTTCTTCCAGACAGCAGGAAGAAAATATTAAAAAAAAAAATATTGTCATTTCAATATATTTGCACACGTAAAGGACCTTTTCTGTGCTGTCTTCTACCAAAAGCTTCTGTCCACTGGCAGTGACATGATAAATCCTGTAAAGTGACTTCCTGCACATCCACAAACAGGTAACACAAAGCATCACTAAGTGGTATTTACTCAGTTAAACCTTTCTATATGGGTTTCTGGGAAACTATTGTGTGGAAGTGAAAGCTGTCTATGTCCTTTACAAATATTTACTGGGCTTGGAGCAGCACCACGTGGGACAGATGTGGGCAGGGCTACACTCAGGATTAATGAGCTGCCTCAGAAGCTGTGCAGTGATGAGTGACTCACTCAGTATTTAGGTGTTCACAGGTGGGGTGCATCAAATTAAACAAAGAGCTTTACAGCTGAGCTCTTAGGGCACGAGTTCTCAAGTAAGAGCCTGAAGTAAATGACAGCAATTGGCCCCCAAATTTGTCATTTATTTCCTTTCACTAGAGAGATGATCTATTTTGTAAAGCTCTAAAATAAATCAGATGAACCCTGAGTGATTGCAGTAAGAATATACAGGGGGGGAGAGGGGGTTGGGAGTATCTATCTTTAGAAAGGTAAGACACTTGTCTTTACAGATGTCCTGAGTGTGATGTTTAGCTGCCTCTGGATATCATGGATTGAGTACTGGAGGCAGAGCATCTTCATTAGCCTTGCCCTCTACCAGAGATAATCAGCCCAGGTGATTCAAAAACACAAACTACAAACATAGCCTTCAGGTCAGCAGCTTCAGTGGCTGTTTCACAATCTCCCAGGCAACTAAGAATCTCATAAATGTAGTCTTGAAGCCATTTTGGTTACTGCTAGAGTCAAATATTAACTTTCTTAATGCAATTACTGGAAGGGATAAGGGGAAGTAGTAGCTGCTTTTAGTAAAACACAAAACAAGGAGCCAATTTTTATTAATGTTTTGTGTGTGAAAATTATGATAGTTTAAATTATCCTTAGCCTGCCTTTGAGGATAATAAAAAGCACTACAGCAAATGCTAAGTACTTGAGATATTCTCTCTCTACTCCATGATTTTTCATTTCACAGACACTTATGAATTCCCACAGTTATTTCACAGCCTCAGTACCTGTTCTCAACAGCATTATGGAAGGAAAATAATTTCCAACCCTTCTGGTATCGCGGTGGATGTGCACTTAGCATGAAGAGCATTCTATGTATTCCTTAATACACTTGTATAGGGTTAACTTGAAGTGAAGAAGAGTTTGAGAAACTGTTGGCATGCAATAATGCAGCACAAAGTAGAGAATGTCCTTCCCATCAGAAGTGGGCGAGTGTAAGATCTAAGAAAGAAACACCACAAACCAACCCAGACGATCTGGTCACTTCAGCAATCTTCTGGTGAAATTCTCAGCTGGAATAAATGGGTAGGATCTACCGAACCTCCTTCCTTCTTTTGCCTTCAGCAGTGGAGTGGAGCCTCTCTTCTAAATTAATGTTGGATTGTGGAATCAGATCTGTTGCGTGAGTTAATCCTTTTCCCCAGGGAATGCTTAAATCTCACAGCATACCACTGTCACAAGGAGCAACAAGTTTGTCCCATAAGATCTCAAGTAGAATACCAGCATCCCTGCACTGAGACCAGGAGGGAGGTCACAGCAGGGCAAGATACAAGAAAAGGAGGAATATTGCTAGGATGAGATTTCTGCCCAGGGTTCACTTCTGCTGGATGACTGTACTGCAGCAGAACAGAAAGAAAGTCTCACTCAGAATTCACAGGAATTTCTTTTTAATCTGTGGTCAGGGAGCCAATGGTCAAGTACCTTTCCACCAGTCTATGAGATGGGTTTTGGTAGCTGTGAAATTACTGTCAGAGGTGAGGCAGGGGAGCAGGATCTGCTCACCACTGCTGGTTAAATGAAAACCCAGGAGCACACTCTAGCTCACACTGCCAAGCCTGCTTGTGGAGCTACTCTCCTCTATCCTGGACATCAGCAAAGCTTCCCACCTTCTGACTCAGAGGCCGCCCTAATGCTTGGGAGCTGGGTTCTCAGATGAACCCAGTATTCAAGAAAATATACATTCCAACACCATGGAATATGAAACTTCTAATTTCAAAATGCTTAAATGTTTTTTCTTTCTTCTGCTGAAACAAATTTACACTTCTTCCTTTAGCTTCACAACATTGTTCCTGTTACCAATAATGGAACAGATCTTTAGTTAAATTGTTTTCAACAATGTCCATTCTTAATCAGTCTTTTCTTAAATTTAGCATAGAGGCATTAAACTAGTCATTTCCTTTGAAGTAAACCAAAAATATTTATAAATATTTTCTCCAAAGCTCACAGTAATTATATTGAAGTTTTTATTTGGTGAGAAATAGTTGAGGGAATTTGATAAGACACAATCTTATGTCTTCCTTTATCCAGCACTGGCTACCATAACTCCTGCTTCCACCACCTCAATTTCTATTTCAGAGCTACTACTGGCCAAAAAAATCTGCAGAAACTGTAGATGACTGCTATCATGATACTTTTCTAAGAGACACTGGAATTTCACAGTTGTGTAAAAAGGATAAAAGAAAAGAAAAATATCCACAGAAGTCAGAGAAAATTTCAGCAATACACAAATGTGCTAAGAGCCTGGTTGTATAGAACCAAGAAAGTGCTTTTCAGCTGCATTGTTTTCAAACATTGTTTTTCAAACATCGTTTTCAAACAAGTGCTTTTACTTAAAAGCCATTGGAACAGAGATTCCTAAATCTTTACAAGAATGAGAAATTTAAAAATTACAAAACCTAAGAAAAGAGGCAAGAAATACCTAAAGCAAACAGTAAAATTGATGGAGCTATTAAAGCTTTTCACCTATGCCAAATTATAGGCAAAGTTGAGAAAATAAGATCTTGTTTGCAATATGGAAAAATGGGCACCCTGGAGCCAGTCAATGGATTTTAGTCAGTTAATTGGAGCAATTCCTATATAGCATTTTTTATTTCCTGAGTTTTCTTTATGAAAATATTGCAGAACTAAAAATCTTCATTGAACATAACAAATTCAACTTTAGTAGGTATTGCTTGAGAATGGGTCCCTTGAGAAATATTACTTCACAATTAAATGAAGCTCAGGAGAACTTTTGTTCATTAAAAGTTCAATTAATTCCTTAAAATATGACATTTATTTCAAAAGCACAACTAGCACTGGAATCAACAAGTTGGCAATTAAGTACTTACACCTTTGTCAATACAATGATAAATTATGGTTTATTTTTCTAACAAAGGGATATTTTCAGTAAACGTGAAAAAATTATGCTAAGTGCTACGAGAAAAAGATAATTCTTGAGATTTTTAGTTAATAAGTAATCATCAAGGCTGGTTTTCTTTCCCAAACATGAGCTCCACATATATTTCTTGTTTCAAAAAGGTAGCTGATTTATACCAAAACCTGGCGATTTTGAAAACAAGTTTGTTTGGATGATGTAACAACTTTCCAAATCCAAGTCCTGGTGATTTCCTATTGCAAAAACTGGACCATGCTCATTTCCCAAAACACTGCATTAGAAATGGAGGTGTAGCAAATTTGAAGCATATTTAAACAAACTCCATTGCAAGGGGACAGGGGAGGAAGTATTCCTCCTCATCATCATCCTTCATATAAACACAGTGATGCTGGTTCTGAGCCTCTCAAAAACAGAACACCACAGAAAAAATGTCATCAGGGAGCCCCCCCTGCACAGCTAGCAAATTAAAGAGCAGCTATTACATGAATTATGGACCCCAGCTACATCTCTACCACCAACCCAAAATACCCAAAATGGTTTTAGTTGCCAAAAAACAATTGTGTAACTGATATAGAGAGGGGGAAAAATCAAAATGCAGTCTGATTTTCTGCTGGCTTTCCTAACAAAGTGTATGTGTTAATCACCTTTTTAATAGTCTCATAAAGAAAACATCAAATTGTCTGCACTAAGGTAGACTCCATGCCATATTTAGTGCATTTAAATGACAGAAGCAAAACTGTCTGGGTTGTCACTGGCAGGTATTTTGTTCAACAGAAAGCTGAACACAAGGACATCTGCTATCCAAAACCTGGCATCAGTCAGTGACCCTTGCAGACATGCAAATGATAGATAAGGCAAAGTTATGGTGGGAATTGGCACCATTTTGTGGCACTTACCCTGCACATTTTAGGGTGAGAAGCAGAACTTTGGCTGCAGCAGCCAAACAGATCAATTTTTCTCCGTTTGCATAAAGTCAAAATAACCACACTCCCATGGGGAAAAGGTGATGTGCCAAAACGGGGGAGATCAAAGGCAACAAGTTTGACATTTTTGCCTCCAGACAAGCTCAGGCAGACAAGAAGCAGGGAATTAGGGAGACATCCTGGGACACAGACACTGCAGGTCCCAGGTGACAGCACCTCTCAGTGATGCTTGTTGGTGTCCCGCAGAAGTTGGCATCTCAGGCCTGTCACACAGTGTCTCCTGCTGCTCCTCTTGTCTTTCTTCACAATATTTGGTCAGCCAGATCCAGCCAACATTACTGCTGCTGTTATGTTGGCCTGGCTACAAGGAGGCTGTGGGCTGAGCAGGTGAGAGCAAATCTTGTGCCAAGTCAGATCCCAAAGCACAAAGCAGACTCCTAGCTTTGGAATAAGGTGTCACATCTGGAATAATGGGTGTAATATGCCCCCCATCAAATCCATGTCAACATCTAAATCATGTTAGCCAAACTTCTAAATTTCACTAGTGATTTTTCAAGATTTGTAATAAATCCAAGCTCTGTACCCAACAACAGCCAGCAGTAATTGTTTGAAAAATGCAGTGACTGGGGAAGGGTAAAACTGAAATAACTGAAATGTCTCTTGTTAGTAAATAATGGAACTCTGCATGTTATGATTGGAATAGCTCAGTGCTGTGACAGAAGTCTAATGTAAAATGAGGGGGAATTCTCTCTTTTCCTTCACCTTCACTTGACTGGATTGCCAGTCTTGCTCTTGTTTTGGAGCCCTAATGACAAAAGCTGGGCAGGAGAATAAAAGTGAAGTATCTGCAACAGATAAAAGTTGGCTTGGATGGTTTTGGGCCTGAAAAAATTATTTAACTGTGACTCCATACATCTCTTTTCTCTTCCCTGAGAAGGAATATGCAGCAATTACAATGAGTACCAGCCTTTTTTTTTTTTCCCTGATTGAGATAATGTTCTGGTTTTAGCTGAGATGGAGTTAATTTTCTTTACAGTAGCCAGTATGGGGCTGTGTTTTGGATTTGTGCTGCAAACGGTGCTGACAACACAGGGTTGTTTTCACAGCAGATAAACAAGTAAGAAACAAAGTTACTGCCTACTTCCAAAGCTGTAAACAACATCTGCAAATTAACATCTATTGACCATGACCCTTGAAGATACTTTTAGATGGCTTTTACTCTCCCATTCAAAATGAAATGCATTCTACTGCAGTCAAGAATACAAAAGGGTTAATAGCAGTGTCTTTCCCTGTTTCCTCATGTCATATTTGTATTTCTGGGTAAGAGTAAGACAGAGTAGGGATATCCCATTTAATATTTCTTTTGTTGTAGAAAAATAATGGATAATCTCAGAAGAAAAGTTAATTTGAATTTTTTATTGTTTTGCCCCATAATGCTGAGGCTGAAGGCAGAGTAGCAAAGAAGGATACAGATACTCCAATATAAGTCATTCCTTTTCTAATTCAAATTGGATGAATTTAATATCATTAAGAATTATAGAAGGTTTTAACCATAGATTACACATGGTTTCTTGTATGACCAGTTATTCCCTATGTACTTAGATATAGCACCTGGCCTTCCCAGAATTTATACGAGATTTAAAAATCCTTAAAAATAAACAAAGCTGCTTCTGTTACATCATTTGCTTCAAGACAAAAGCAAAAATCTCGAAACATTGGGTTTGCGTTTTTTAAATCATGTAACACAGATAAAGTGAGAAATCCAAGAGACTTTCCTGCTACAGAATGGCAAGTAAGGAACTTGCCTGAGCTCACACATTTTGCACTGTGGTAGTTTTTTTCCATGGTTCAGGTGGTCAAGCAAGGTGTGGCTAAGTATGAGATCTTGTTTCTGCTCTTACCTCAGAGGGCATTCAGATGAATTCACATGGGGGTGCAAAAAAAGTGGAACATATTTAGCAATGTCTGCTTTCAGCTTCCAAAGTTGTTGAAAAGAGCCAGATTATAGCAAGAGTCAGATATTTTATATTCCCACCTCGTCCTAGATGCAGACATACAGAATAAGCTCCTGTCCATCGGAACAAAATGGCCAAGATGAAAATGTGGAGTTGGGGAGTGCCCACATCCCCCATCACCCTTCCAAAGCACCATTTTGCTGTGATAGGTTATGTAAACATATTCAAAAAAACACATCTTTTTCATGATAAACTTATAAACTAAAAAGTTAAGACAAAGATAGGAAGAATAAAAAGATACGGAGAGAAGATAAATTATTTACACAAGGAATTAGTAACAGTGTTGTTCCCACCATATTTCAAGCTTGCTGGTTTTGTTTTTGACCAAAGGAAACCCTTTCATGCTCAGGGTTGTCTCCTTTCTGCTTTAATAAAATCTGATTTTGTACATATATGTAGACTTTTCCATATAAATTTTGCACTAACCAATCAGCTGAAACAATCCAGTAATGTCAGGCAGGGATCAAAAACATTTTTGGCATACAGTCTAACACTTTATCCATATCTTACCATATTGATTGTGTGTCTTTTGAGACTGTGGACAGATGTTTCTGAGGGATGAATTAATGCTATTATTTGGGCCTCTTTTACCAATTAACCATTCAGGGGACTCTGGGTGTGGGGGTGAAGGCGGTTAACAACTGTTAGTGTCTGAATTGTAGTGAATTGTACCCCTAAAGTAACCCAAAATGTGAGGGCAGAAGAGAAAGCAGAGCTAAGCTCTCACGTGAGAGACAAATACATGAGTATGACACGCTCAAAGCAGGCAGGGATAACATCTCTTACATTTCTTGCTGTACCACAAGGTGCTCCAGCACCTCGTCAGAAACCTTCAAGGAGCTCCAAATCAGCTCTCACATGCCTGGAGTGCTGCATAAAAAAAGCCAACAAAACCCAAACAAGTTAGGATGCCAATAAAATTCCTACTTGGATTTTATGGAATTTGCTTAAAGTGAGACAGCATCAACCCCCAAAACTGTCATGTAGGACAACAATAAACTGAAAGTATCAGGAGAGTTGAAGCATCCAGACAGAAATTATGACTCACTACAGAAAAGTCAAGGGTTAAACCAATGAATCAAAAACTTCATGGGTTACTTTGCACAGGCTAAAGAAACATTAGAATAAAATGGGGAAATCACTAATTTTAAAGCTATATTTGGGGAGCTGAGGCAGGTATCCATAATTAGGCAAGCTCTTTAGGTAATTGCCCATTAAGCCTTGCAAAAGAAAGGCAAAACTGATAATCTAACACAGTGAATTTTATAAGAATTTCTGGATAAAAATCAAATGCAATCAGTGTTGAAAGAGAGATTCCCAAAGAAAATGTGTTTTGGGGGAGGATCATCTTTTTTTCATTATTGTTGTGTTTTATGTGCAGAAGAACCAACACACATCAATGGGAGGAAAAAAATGCCTGTTGGGTGATCATACCAAGTGCCAGTGGCTGGGAGGACACCATTGTGTTGGTATGCTGCATATCACCTTCTGTTTTAAGAGCCAGTTTAAAAAAGCTTTACACAGCATGCTTTGGGATCTACCCTGAATTAGGATTGATTTCTTTAATGGCCACAGCAGAGCAAGAGAAAGGGAATGACTCAGACAAATGGAGGTCCACACAACCAGAATTATATTTTATAATCCCACTGTGTACCTGCAGAGTACTCCAACTTGCAGGCAAAGCCAGTGTTAGCTATCAATTGATTTTTATATGCTGAAATGCATCTTAACTTTTAGGGGCACCACACTGCACTGTAGCAGACTGAGAGATTTGTAACCCACTCAGTTAAGTGAACTGTACTGCATAGAAAACCCTGAGGAGTCGTCATAAATCGCTCATAAACCAAAAAATTCTTAGATAATAAAGATCAAGATAATTCACTATGATGCATTAATTTATAATAAGTCATAATTCTAACATAATTAATGAACAAACTTTCATTAAGGACAAACAAGTCACCTTATCAGACAAGACACAAAAAACCTACACTATAATTCCATAATACATTTCCTCACTCTCCCTAAACTCTCATTAAGTGTATACATTTTACAGGATAACTATAATAAACAAATATTCAAGGGCATGCAAGAAAACAATTATTTTTTAACAGAGGGAGGCAGAAAAAGCTTCTATTTAAAAAGAGTTAAGGAAAAAAGAAGCTGGACAAAGCTGAGTTTATTGTGTTTACAGTCACTGGTTGCAGTCCTTTAACATCATCACCCCCATTTGGGAATTACAAGGAGAAAAAAGCAAACAAGTGCATTTCCCTCTGGCAGTGGTGTTTGTTCAGCATTTTGAAAGAGTGCATAAGATTGGATCTGGCTTCTATAGATCCAAATAAGTGTCTTAAGAATGAAATTTTACCCCAGCAACTGCATAGCAAAAGCAAAAAAAAGAAAAAAAAAAAAAGCTGTTGAAAATGTGCCCTTAAAAACAAAACTGCCTGGGGATATCGTTTGAGACAATGAAAGCTTTAGCAGAATCCAGAACCACAGAACATTCTGGGTTGGGAGGGACCCATTGGTGCTTTAGGGAAGCCAGGAGCAAGTCTGCCTTGTGTCAGGGAAGCAGGATCTGTACTCTGAGAACCCACTGGAAGGCCACACTCAACACATTTCCTTCAACACAGAGCATGCTGGAGGCATTGTAAGGACTGCAGTGGAGAAAAGCACAGGGAGGATATGTAATAGAGAAGAGTATAAATACAAGTCACACATAAAGATGTTCACAATGGGTATTTATAGTAGCCTGCAAAGGTTCTTCTACATCTATGTCACTCTATTCACCTTAAAACAAAACAAACTGAAATAGAGATGGAGATGAAGTATTTAAATAAATTTACATAGACTATTTCACCAAGTTGCTTCATTAGCAGCTACCCGGTTTTGTTTGTGGTTTTAATCTGATTGTCCAGCCCACCCCCATCCTTCTAGCAGTAGCTGGAAATGTGCCTTACACAGCTGTGGTGCCTCTGCCTGCAGAATGACCACAGGACCTCTGCCACCACTGGTAAATATAAAGAAAGCTTGCAGTCAGTGAGGCATCTGAGTAAAACTTGACTTGATGTATTGAGAAACTCTTAATGAATAATGGCCAGGTGTTTTCATTTTCAGCTCATTAGAGGAGCTGTCCACACAGAGAGCTTTGCTAGTGGTTTGTCAAGCCAGAGTGTTATTCCTGGATATTACATCAACAGCAGCCCTTCTATATCACCACTTCAATAAAATCCTTTACATCATAACAAAGAGTTTTCACAGTGACTGGTCCTAATACTCCTGAGCTATATTTGATACTCAGCTTGAGGTCAGTCAAAGTTTTTCATGGAAAGCCATATGTCACTTTCTAAAGAATGGTGTTTCTTCAGATCTCTTCAGGTGGAATTATAAGCTTTTATACCTGGAACCACTTACAAAAAACTGTAATCCCAAATTTTTAATAATGGGTACCTACAGAAAGAATGTTCCCATATTAACAGACCTGCATGAGAAGATCTAGGAACTATGTTGTTAGTTCCTTGGCCACGAGGAAAATTCACCCTCCTACAGGAGCAGACCATCACACCAGCTAACACTGCTTAAAGGATACATCAAGAAACAAGAAACTCCAAGAAACACCACCTGCCCTTCTGATAGGAAGGTTCATGGCCCACAGTTCTGGGTTACTCTCCTTCTGAAATACTTCTTCTTGCATCTAAAGCAAGGGAGGGAAAAGTAAGGATTTGTACTCATGGCAAGATTTGATTAATTTAATACGTCTTCACTGGAAATTAGACAGTATATGGATTTGTTTTATTGAGGCTGCTGCATGGCCATCTGAACATAAAGATTTTTTACCACCTCTGACTTGAGTGTGGTATAGAGCAGGCCTAGAAAAGAATGACTCCACTGTACATGAAGACACCTTTGAAACATATAGATGCCTCATGCCTGCATTTCCTTTTTTTAATGTTTTCTACCTCGAGGTACTTAGAGAAGTAGCAGCAGAGTTATTTTTACTTAAGAGAGATTCTAGAAATATACTGGGAAAAAAAAAAAGAAACAGAAATCTAAAAAAGAAAAAGTCATTTTCCAATAGTAAACTAAACAATTATTCCCTAACTGCACACGCTGTTCTGATGAAAGAACAGTGAGACCATTTGCTGCTATTACCTAGGTAACAATCATATATACAGAAATAAATCCCACTGAATTCTTGTGAGTTAGCCTTAAAAAATAGATTACACATGAACACAATCTATAGCATAAGTCATGCTGTGCAAAAGCTGAAGGAATTAATAAGGTGTTCTCAGTACTTTTGACAAGGTGCAGCAGCAGCTTGTGCCACCTTAGTGACTTAGAGGGAAAGGAAGGATTTTTCTTCCCCTCAGTCTCCTTCAAATATACTTGCTGCAGAAAGGAGGATTTGTTAACCTTATAACACTGACATTTTAAAAGTACAGATAATTATAAACAAGGTGAGAAAACCCTACCAAATGGGTTTAAGTGGAATACTTATAAGGTATCTTGTTTTTTTTAGCAGCTAAATATCCACTAGACAACTTTAATGAGGCAGCACAAACAGGAACTATCTCAAAAGACATTCACCCAGAGATAACACAATCCAATTTCTGTTTGGTTCAGAATTTAACTCACAGTAGCAAGCACTTATCCTGTTTAATTAAAAGAAACATTCATATAAGGAACATGAAGTTCTTGAATATGAATTTAAATATAACAGCCTAAGAAAGCAGTTAAGATTAAGAATGGACTACAATTACAAGTTAAATTATCTGCAATCCTTACACTTCAGAAAATTCAATAGCTGTACAAATATTATAAGCTTTGAATACAAGGTATCAGATCTCAGCTAATGCAATCTGTTCAGATCAGTTGATGGCTTATCTTTGGCTCTGTGTGTGAATAAGGAGCCTGAAATTATTCATACTGGAGTTGTTGCCAAATCCTCCAGTTACCTCTGTAGTTATGTGGCTCCTACCACAAAGCAAAATATGGTTCTATTCAGAAATAGCTCAGTAGATTTGCTCTGCCAGTGTTTAGCCAGATTTTGTAACTTTGATACCAGTTTTTTAAACCTCACTAAAACTAAGGCTTAAAAATAAAGCTTAAATTTTTGGTTCTTTCCAGGCATATCAAGAAGCTGTCTGGGAACAACCAGACAGAGTTATCAGAAATTAATCATATTTTACCAACCTGATTGTCTTCTACCAACATCTACCAGCTGGGATGACTGGTAGCATGGATGATAGGAGAACTGTGGATGTTGTTTATCTTGGATTTATTAAGCTCTGTGATGTATTTTCCTAGAGCAGCCCTAGACCAAAATTAGAGATATATATATTAGAAAAACAGACAGTAAATAGGCTTGAAAATTGGCTGGACAGCCCAGTCAAAGGTTCATCTCCAGACTTCAAAGTCCACCTAGTGGCCATTAACCAGACAAACTAATTCTTCTCTTCAGGAGCCAGAACTGGAACCAATAATGTCCAGTAGGTTTATTAATTACCTGGATTATAGGACAGAGGGTGCTCTCAGCAAGTTTGCAGATGACACAAAACTTGGAAGAACAGTAAAATACAGTGGGGAGCAGGGCTTTCATTCAGAAGGACCTCAGTAAGGTAAAGAATCTCACCAAGTTCAACAAAATCAAAAGCAAATCCTTGCACCTGGGATGGAACAGCCCAATACACAAGACACAGGATAGGAATGACTGATCAGGGAGCAGCTTTGCTAAAGAAAGCCTTTGAATCCTGGTGGACAAATTCAACAGGACCCAGAAATGGGCTCCTGAGGACCAACAGCACCCTGGGCCAGTGGAAGTGCAACCAGGAGGTCCAGGAGGGTGGTCCTTCACCTCTGCTCAACACTTGTGAGAGCACAACTGGAGCTCTGTGAGTTTTGGGCTCCCCAGCACAAGACAGGAACATCCCAGAGCAAGTCCAGCACAGGCCAGCCAGGGTGCTCCAGGGGATGGAGCACTTGGCAGAGGGAATGAGCTGAGAGATGCGAGTTTGTTCAGCCCAGACAGAAGACAGGTCAAGGGACCTACTGCAGTCTAGATCTAATTACTTGCAGGATATGAAGGCAGACTGTTCTCAAAGATGGACAGAGGAAAGATGCAAGACACCATGGACATGTTGGAATACAGGAAATCAGACGCAAGGAAAATGGGTGGTCAGGCACTGGAACAGAGATCCAGAACTCCATCCTTGAAGTTACTCAAATTTCAGCAGGGCAGCCTTGTCTAGCTGACTCTTTTATGAGTAAGGACTGGACCAGTAGGTTTCCAGAAGCCCATCCAAACCCCATGATGACCATGATTCTGTGATTCTAGCTCTGGATTCAAAAGAAGTAAATGAGGCATATCTTAGCATATAGTACTACCTAAACTATCTACAGAGGTTTTTTTTTCTAAAATTCTGGTTTGTGTTACCCTTAGGAATGGGCTCTGTCTGCTGAAATGATCACTGGGCCTCCTTTACTTTGCTTATCTGATCATGTGGTGTACATCCTCTTACTGCTGCCTCCTAAACTAATTAATTAAAAAGGTACCAAACCATCACCCCATCACAAGAGTGAGGAAGAAAAATGTGAAAAGATCCAGAGATGCTCACAGAACCACACAAGAAGATTTTGGGAAATCTTGAATTCCACATAGGCTCCCTGAATCTTTAGTGTAACCCTAAACTTAGAGGTGTTCTTTCTTCTTCAGGAGGTGAGAGTAATTTTGCAAAGGTAAAGAAACTTCTGAAAATCCACAGCTCTCTCAAATTACCCAAAAAGAAGGCAATTCAGTGGCAGATTATTGTAGGTGACGCTGTGTGACTACAATGGCTAGGGTAGGACTAGAAAATGAAGGTAGGAATGGAAGTAATGAAAAAGCAAAGTGGAATAAACACCACAGGACATTGCACATATGGCAAGTCCCCTTCATATACTTTCACAGCATTTCCAGAGTCCAGTCTCATTTTAGGCTCTGTATGTTGAATGAACCAACCAGTCAAGGGTGCCCCTAGACTGAGAGCATCTGTTTTAAAACAGAATCCAGGGGTTTTGACTCTGCCTTTCAAAGGGGTGACTGGCCCAGCCAAATGCCTGTGTAGCCCCAACCCTTTCACTACACAAGGTGATGTGAAAAGCTCTTTAAGGTAAGCTTGCAGCTGTTAGCTAGCAATGATAAATGCTTTGAGTGCATTAGCATGAATATATTATCCTCACCCTCTGATTCCCACAATAAATTAAAAACTGGATCTGTTCAAATTGTATGCGTGTGGGGAGAAAGTTCAAAATCAGCAAAGTGTGACTGTATTGTAAAGTTAAATTTGTAGGTAGTTCTCATTTAAAGTTTTATGGGCTTGCAAAGATTGGATAATATGTCAGAATAGTTAGGAGGGGATTGGGAATCCTATTTGCAGTTCTCCAGCAGGCTCAGTCCTCAGGCTGATCTGCTAATAAAGGCAACCCTTGGACCATGGAAGAACTACTGAAGCAAAGCAAGGTATGATGGCCAGATGCAGTATTAATACCAATTGTGAATTACATATTATTTAGGCCAAGTAGTGATATAAAAAAGGATCTTTCCAGTGCTGGCTAAATGAGGAGAGAGAAGAGGAAACTGCTGACTTTAATCATTACGTGGTATGCTTGGTTTCTCTGTTTATGAACAACAGGAAAAAAATATACATTTCTCACTTAAACTTATTCATACAAAAAAGGCAGGCCAATTACATCAGGATGACACATGAAAGACTGCTGAATTGTTTCAAAAAAGATGATGTACTACTAGGAATTCAATTAGAGCAAGGCAGAGACAAAGAATGGTGGGAAGTGGAACCAGGAGAAAGAGGACAAAGCTTAGAACTGTATTTTCAGTCAAATACCTGTAGTATCTGTACTATGTACTCAATATATGTGACATTAAGGTTAATCATCAGGGTGAGGGCTTGCAAGGAATCCCTTGACATTCACAGAGGGACCTGTCCAGCCTGTGGTTGGAGACAAAAGAAACATCCTAAACAAAGGCAATTCACCTCAGTGTACTCTACTCTGGTATTTCACTTCACCCAGGAAACATCAGGCTCCTCTAAACATTGTGGTCTTTGCACTGTGCTCTAGCAGAAAACTTAAAAGACTCTGCCTGTGCACAAAAAGGATTTTGCACCAGACTTTTACGAAAAAAATATTCCCAGCTCTAAGCAAGCAAGATAGGAGAAACACTATGGGATAAAGATTTGAAACAGCACACAAAGCACCAAAGCTATAAAATCCTAGTTAATATACATGGAAAAATAATTAGTATGCATTGAAGCCTTGGGAAGAAAGCAGATGCACAAGCATTTTTACTGTAGATAAACACAGTGTGGCTGCTGCTGAATGTAAAATACAGAAGACAACTTTATTTCTTCTTATCCCTCGTCATGCTTGATGATCTTGCAGCAGTTTGGGATGATAATTAAGTAACAAACTCATGGAAATTAATGTTTTACCTAGTCCATTTAATCTCATTCCTAGGATGTGAATGTATGGGATGAAATCAAGTATCCCTGTGGTGTCCCTGTTGTCTGAAAAATACTGTTGCTCTATGCTAAGAAAAGATGCAGGTATAAAGATTCTCCACATTTAGGATATGAAAAATTTCTGTGAAGTGTGTGGAGAAGTTCTGTACTAAAGATCTGTAACTCTGGCAGTCTTCATCACTGTTATAAAAGCTAATAAGAGGTAAGCATTTTAATAAAAGGTAATAATAATAATGATTTCCTTTGTTTTCTCTTCTTTCCTTGTTCATTCTTTTCCTTGTTCTCCATTGATCACATTGTTCATTATGAACTTTTGAGGGTGGTTCCAGACCATCCTCACAGACTTCCAGCCTCTTGAAAGAAAAGTGGATAAATCACTCAAGCCCCAGAAAAACCTATGGAGAAAACAATTTTCTTTACCTTTCCAGAAAATTAATGTGCAGACTACACCAGGAATAGATATGCTGAGAAGCTGCTATTATCTTGGTATTTGAACTGACTATAGATAGTCACAACATATGGGGTCAAATATAATCTTTCTCACTTCTCTTGACTGTTAGTATTGGATCCATAACTAAAAAGGGGTTGAGACATAATAGCTGCCTTCTTATCTGGCACTTACAGAACATGCTAAGCAGACGCAGGATTTGACTTGTTTCAAGACTTGAAGTGCAAGAAATTAATTGTATGCCATAGTAGAGGGAAATTTTAAACTTAGATAGAGATCAAAAGATGCAGCCTATGGCACACTGAAACACTCAAGAAGCATTGAAAATCAAAAAATGGAATTAAAGGTTTGGTCTATTCTCTGTCACTGTGGAAGATATATCAAAGAGAAAGAAATGTAGGGTCAGACTGTAGCTTACACTGGAATTAAGGTGATTGATTTTAAATCATTTGCAAGTGCTCATGTTTGAAACCCAAATTAAGTCTTGAGGTGAGGAGTTTCCATTGACTCTCCTCTTGCCTGATGAGGCTGCCCAGCATCCAACACAGCCAGAGCTCAGCTCCCCCCACTCATGACTGATGGCAGCCAGAAGAGAAGTGGAAGAGAGGTACAAACCAGCAGAGACAAAGGGCTTTTGTGTGGAGACAAGAAAGAGACAAAATGTGATTCTCTGACAGACTGCATAAATCTGACCATATCTCTAATTCCTTAGCAGCCCTGGCAAGGGGAGCAGCATCAGAGTCTGAATAGAGGATATTGCCCAGTTTGCTGTGAAAAGCTTTCCCTGTGCCACCCACAGTCCTGCTGAAAACCAGCTCTGAAATGCAATCAGTCCTCTTGCCAAAAGCATCCTCTTCCCCACAGGAGTCCAAACCTTCCTTCTCTCTCCCCTTGTCATTAAGCAAATATTACAAACCCGTTCAGGACTTTCTATTGTTGCCAGAAGAACATTTCTGCTACTGGCTTATACAGCAGAGAGGTACAAGTAGCCACATGTTCATCAGACATTTTAATTTACACTCTTTCCAAAACCAGCACGTATCTAAGAGCTCATCAGTTTCTAAAACAAATTACACATCACTTATGACTTATATCAAAACTGAAGCAAAGCTCAGCAGGACTTATCAATTCTCAGCAAAGACTAAATAGCATGGTGAGAGATTTCTAATGCCTGTTTAAAGGGCTTTTTAAAAATATGCATATGGATACCTTTAGCTAGAACATTTCATCATGAGTATCTAAAGACAAACTGCAGCTGTCAAAATCAGAGGACAAAAACGTCTTTGTGATTTTTATTGTTTAGTGATAAATTTGTCTCTTGCACACAGAATATCATATCTATCTTATCTTGCTGGTATTTCAGGGCACATTATTGTACCATATAGGAGCTGAATTCCACATTCTTTGTGACCCTTCAAGTATCAAGACAAATTTGTCCTTCTGCTTTGGGGTACAAAGAATTTTCCAATACCTTGAAATAAAATTGAAAAAACAAGAAAACCAGTGGAAAAGAGCTATCTCATGGTCTTTGTGTATGTATTGCAAAGAAGAATCTGCAATTTTGATTCAAGCTCCTGTTAGAATCAGATGCAACTCAGAGTGAAGTTCAGTAGCTCTTCCAAATATTACCTAATGTGCATTTGCTCTGGAAAAAACATCTACCTCAAGATATCAGTGGAATAAAAAAAGTAATAGAACACATATATTTAAAATTAATGTCTCTGCAGACAGCATCCATTCCCCATTGTCTGCACTTTGGCTTGGGAAGTCTCTGTTTTCCTCAGTGTTGGGCTTACCTTCAGATTCTTCAAACACAGGAGAAGATGGCTGAGAAAATAAATTCCTGCCTGCTGAAGATGTTCCAACCAGACTCAATCATAGGGGCAAAGGATACCCCTTCTGATGGCCCTCATCTCTCTTCCAGCATCCAATTATTGGTCTCACAAATATGTTTTTTTCTTCAACTATATTCTGAGCGCTGCTAGTCCAGGCACAACTCATTTGGTATAATTCAGATTAGCATTTAAGGTTAATTTTAGGGTTACACCAATATCTGGGGAGTCTCATTCTAAGGTGGTGGACAAAATTTTCCTCTAGCATCTCTTTCTGCCACAGATTTATATTTTTAAGCCCACGTTCTAGAGGCAGCCATGTAAGTCAAGGTGGGAGGATACATACATGCATCTGTGAAATTAGACTGTAGTTTTATTCTATGTGATTAGGTTCATGGAAGAAAAGGGTAGGAAATTGCTACCGTTCATTTGGGACAGAGAGAGAATATTCTTCACTTTGTTCCAGGATTGTGTAACCAGCTTACATGGACTGGGCAACTTACACTTCACAGTTGTTTGCTGCTCTAAAGCCCCTAAAACCAAAAGAAATCTTTTCGTTGACTTCAGTGGTTTTGTATCCAGTTCATACTCTACAGTGCAATCTGTATTTCCCACTCAGATCAATAAAACACAAAGCAAAATATTCACTATGTCGTGTAATCCATCCTGTTCCAGCTCTGTAGCAGACAAATGAGATGTCCTTTATTGAAGCTCACAATGAATAAATGAGACTTTCTGCAAGTTTTATATGTTCATCAATGATCATTACTTCTCAATTGATTTTCTAAGGTCTGAGATATTCTTCTACCTGCATTTAATATATGCCCTTGCGTTAGTTTTTTTGACTGCAGTTGAAAGTCTCCTGGCTCTGATTCCAGGCTGAAAGTTCCCTATTTTTAATGACTACAAGATGAAATAGTACTAATTGCATCCTTCACTAAAGAGTGGATACATTGTAACTCATCATCATTTTATAGGCAAATGGATGGGCTTACTGAACAGAATATCTCTACCGAAAAAAATTCCAATTACTATTATAGAATATTCACAGAAAACAAAAAACTGAATCCACCCATAGGATTCAAATTGAGAAATCCTCTTTTTATTAATCTTATGCATTGAATCAGGGAACAAAAATGGTGGTGCTGTGAGTCACACAGATAATTTAAATTACCTTAAAATTTCAAAGCCAAACATTCAGGATGGCCATCTGACCTGCATTTTTCAGATCAAAAGCTGCAAGAATTATTAACTAATTATTTTGAAATATAAGCTACTTTCCACATTTTCATCCACTATACCGTTTGTTGAGGCCACTGATGCAATAGCATATCAGTAAGAAAAATGACAGGTTTCCATACAAAGTGAACCTTTGAGAAGAGTACCTAGTGGCCTGTTGGGTCAGACTGTATCAGAATATCTGATTCTTGTTTCAGACACGCTGATTTTTGCTTTTTTAACATTTTCCAGAGCTTCTGTTTCATCTGCCCTGGGGAACAAATACAATCTGGGACTTGCAACAGCAGTATAGAGAATATTAATCCCGATGTTTCCGGGTCTGTCGTGCCTGGCTTCGTCTAGCCCTCGCTGCTGGACCAAAGGCAGCAGCTGCGGCGTTTTACCTCAGAGATACCTTTGGTTGGCTGGATGCTGCAGCTGGGCACTCGGAACAAATCCAGGCAAAGTAGGAACTCAGTTTACCTCTGGTGGAAAAGGTTCAGGTGACAGTGAAGAGAAAAGGAGCGGGTTCTATCATAGAGTCTTAATCCAGAGTTTTATTTCAGGCTGGCAGACCTCTGAGTGTGGTAACAGCTCCCAACAGAACCCCGGCCGCATGGTCTCATCCCCTTTTAAGCCCCAGGGACAGGGGGAGGGGAAGGGACAGGTGAGGGCCAACCAGGTGTGAGGAGGGGAAGGCTCAAGGGATACAGACGCTAGGACAGGCCAATGAGCCCGGACCTGAGGGGCATCTTTTGAACTTCTGCCAACCACACGACGCCCTTGCTGGAATGTTAAGATTGATGGACAGCTCTTAGCAGGAGGGCAAAAGGGGGAGGGGAAAGGTTGGCACACCTGAGGGGTTGGGATAGGTGAAACAGGAAACCACACTGCAACACAGCAGCAGTGAAGGAATAGCTGTTGTCTTGAGTGAGGGGTCACAGCAGAGGCTGGGGGTGTGACAAGGACAGGGCATGCTGCCTGCAGTGTGGCCACAGCTCTCTTCATAGACAGCAGCAGGCACAACTTCCCAAGGATTTTTCCTGGGAAGGCAGTGAGAAGCACAGAGAGAAGAAGAGAAAACAATTCTTATCTCTATTCACTGCTCCTGTTTTTGCACATGTGGAATGTGTTATGGAGACTGCTTACCCAAAGTGATTTGGTTAATTGGACATGGGTGAAAGTTGTTTTGAGTGATTAGCCAATCACTCAAAGCTGTGTCCTGGCTGCCTCAGACAGTCATGGGTTTTTCTTTAGTACAGTATAGTATCTCTTTAGTACAGTTATAGTATTAGTGTAATATAGTATAATTTTGTTAAAGCAATTGTTCAGCATTCTGACCCATGGAGTCAGAGCACATTATTCCCTGCATCAGGAGCTCCCTGTATCGATACAGCAGTGCAGCTGGGACCAGTTCTCCCCTGCCCCCTGCTGCAGCCCAGCCCTCCTGGTGTGCTGTTGCAATGGTCAGAGCTGACAACACTCACTTCCCAACCACTTCACTGTGCAGTGGGTCACTGGAATTATTCGAATTTACCATGCAGTCATGGAAAAATATTGTATTAGAACAGCAGAGGTTGTGGGCATGGTGTGGTGGGCAGGAACAAGAAGCCAAAGGGAAATATGACATTAGAGCCTTGAAAACAAAATCTGCTGCAAGAAATCAGAAAATGCCAGGGGACCATTTTCTATATTCTCTCTTTTAGCTTGAAAGGAATTTTTACCTCCAGATGGTAACTAATTAATCCCAAGTAAATGTCAGTAAAGGTGGCTAAAACACTTTTTGGAGCAGCCATTCCTCACACAAATCACCCTTTTCTCTTTGACCCGCACTGCCCTACTTAGAGAGCAAATCTCACTGCCATCTTAATTATGAATTTGACTGGAAACTCCACAGTACAGAGGGACTGGAAATTTTCAGGGGCTCTCCTTTGGTGTTGGTTCAGTTCTAGCACAACAGAGTCTTAGTCTCAGATGGAATGCCTAGCTATGATGAACTTACCAATAATTTAAAAAATATTAATTTCAGTAATAATAGTGCCCTTATTCTGATTGACCTCAATCCAAGAATACAAGTCCCAAAGATACCAGAGGAAAATTTAAACACTCTTTTTTTAAACAGTGCTGTTTTTTGTCCTGAAAATAGCCTCTTACAGATGCTATAAATACATTCAGCATAATGGTCAACAGTTTCTAGCACTGCTCTGTGAATCCTTTTAGCTATGTTGCTGACTCCTAAAACTGAAACCAATTTAATTTTAATTTTACTTCATTGTGCTTGGAAAGATTTTTTAACACAGGGTTTGGGGTTTTCTTTTTGTTTTGTTCTTTTGTTGTTGTTTTCTTTTTTTTTTTTTTTTTTTTTTGTAAAGCACTGCTGTTTCAGGTTTTGCTGGCAAATAGTGCTGAACTCATTCAGTCTGTTTGCCAGCGTTAAGGTCACTGCAGCTTTAGTTTTACAAAGAACACCATTTCTCTGTTTCTCTGCTAATCTTGGCCTGAAAAGACCACACAGTACCCTTCCCAACTGAACAGTTTAGCCTTTGTTCCTTTGTTTGGGTTATACTATTAATCTGCTAGGTCGATAGCAAAAACGTGTGAACTGCTGGTGCACCAGATGACTGACAGGCAATTAGCAGCTTCTAGAGAGCCCTGCTTTGAATTCCCCAGATATGTGACTGTGTTGGGAGGCAGAGGCTGCTGATCTGACTTTTTTGTAAACTTTTGCTGCAGCACTAAAAATGAGATCTTTGAAAGAACCAGTGTAACTATTCTCAGGAGCTTCAGCTGCATGAGATCCACAAAACTGAACCAGAGGTGTGAAAAACTGTAAGCAAATAATTAACCTGTATCTATTTAGATTTCTCAGAAAATAAGGTTTGCAAAGCAGCATTAGTTTTAATCTTTGCCCAAAGAGCAAGTAAAATTCCTCATTAAAACCCAAATCTGAGAAAACATTCTTCTCCAACTTTGTGGGAAAATGTGTGTAGCCCATAAACCGTGAAACTTTTACACTTGCTCCTTGTTTATGAAGTTCTCATTTTTTGTCTTCCTGTTGCTAATTTATTAAGATGGTCACATATTTTATGTTCTGTTAAGCTCTGCTAAAAACTCATAGTGTGAACAACATTCTATAATGGCATTTCTGTACTCTCTGCTGATATATATTCTGATTTTAAGTTTATACATTTTAAAGCATGTAGATGTGTTCAATGCTATTCCATTTCTCTGTATGTAGAATAAGTGTAAGACATGAGAGTTGCATATCCTCCTCTGCCAACATAATAAAATATTTTATTTCCTCAGATTTTTCATGTGGCTAAAGCTTCATCAACTGAAGTGTGTGAGTGTGGGTCATTTCTTACAGACACACGTGCCCCCGAGAATTGCCAAGTGACAATTTCATAATTTTTTGACGGGGTTTGGACTTGGTCAGTCACCACCTGAACAGCTGGTTACACCTTTACCAATTCACAGTTAACGTGCACAAATCCTCACGGAGCCAAGCAGGGGAAAACCTGCCAATCTGTGAGAGCTGCTGGCCAAAGCCCTCCAGGAGCATCAGTGCTGGATCACATCCCCTTGGAGAGCCGTGTCCACAGACATGCACAGCTCCGCATATCACTGCAGGGACACAGTGGAATTTGTGATGTGACAAATGCTACTCACTTCCAAAAATTTAGAAAGGTTAATTAAAACCTTATCAAAAATACAACAGAAGACTGAATAGAGAAAATAATATGGTGTCAGGAGCACAAGATTTCCTCCACCATGTGCTCACCCACACCGTGGAGGTTTCACCTTTTAACCCTTTTGCCTTCCCAAAGTTCCGTCCATCAATTCCTTCTTCGCTGTCCAGTGGTGGAGTTCACTTCCTCAAATCTTGATTGGAGGTCATGTGTTGCCATAGTGACAAGCTGACCCTCCCAAATGTCCCAAACCCAGGCTGTCCCCAATAATAACGCAGTGAAACATAACTATAAATCTGTAAAACTTTTCTTAACATATATACATGATATTTGCCTTTTAATTGTGAGAGTCAATCATCATATTACTCATCTGTCACAGTGGGAAGATTGGAATGGTTCCCTCCCAACCTCCTTCCCACATCTGCTGCAATGACTGCTTCTGTACAGACACACAACAGCCAAACTTTTGGGGGTTTAGCTTTACTCCATGAGACTCGAGAACCAGAAGCTGCAGAGCATCAAATTGTTATAGATGGATAATGAGATGATTGGCTCTTGCAATTAAGGGATAACTGTTGTGTGAATATTAAGAAAAGCTTTAGTGATGTACAGTTATGTTATTGTGGTTTAGATGTCCTCTGTTCTCCTCACAGTTCCCTTCCCCCCTGTATTGTTGCCATCAGACAGCCTGGGCTGTCCAGGACAGGTACAAAGAAGCTGCACAGGTGTCCCTTGCCTGGGGCAGGTGGAATGGAAAAGCTTGGGGGTGCTTAGGGGGTCAGCATGGCAACACCTGACCTCCAATCCAGTGACAAGAAAGCAGTTTCCACTGATAAATGGCACAGAAGAGCTGAGTGACAGACTTTGGGAGGGGCCAGGGCTGGCTGATGCAAGCTCCAGGGGTATAAAAGACTGAGCATCCATCCTGAAAATGAACTGATTATGTGGTGTCCCTGAGAGCAGTTCCCAGCACTGTGAATTTTTCCTTATGTAGTCCTTTTGTGGTATTTTTGTTAAGGTTTAATAGACCTTTTTAAATTTCAAAGTGAGCAGTTGTTTCTCACAAAATCTACTTTGTCAGGATGAAGGCAGGAGCTGAGGGAAGTTTGGATTTGTGTCTTTGGTTCCCTAGAGAATTGGCATTCTAAAACCTGAGGCTGAAACATCCATGTTGTCACATTCTTATAGCTTTAAAAACAGCCATAAAAATAAGCTTGCTGGAATTACAAGATGTTTGGAAGGGAGTATAATAGCACTGCACTTCCATCAGGTAAGGGCTGTTTTCAAACAAATGGAGCACAATCTGTTCACTCTTACGCTTCTCAGAATATCTTTGCCTGTTCCTTTTGTGAGCTGCATGATATTTTATGTTAAAATACCCATGTGTGAAAAGATTCAGAAAAATTCAGCAGTGTTTCTTTTAATGCAACATCTGCAAAGCTTTTCAGATGTTCCACAGTGAAAATAATTTTCTCCAGCTAGAACTTTCTGTTTCATTACAGGAATCCCTTTTGGCTTTCCCTCAAGCAAATTTTATTGATCTAATAATTTAAGTTGTTTCCAATTAGGCCTCAGAAAATGGGTGTTCTAAACATTTCCATTAGAAATTCTTGATATTAGTTTAACAACTACTTTGTTATACAGCTTTGCAGCAAGCACACTTACTTCAAAAGATAACCAGGACAAATCCTGAAATAAATTCTTCTTTTCTTGTAGCATCAAGGGAAGAAATGGGAACAGATAGAAACAAAGTGTGTGTGTTTAGGAAAGAGAGGCCTTTCTTTCCTCAGCTGCTATTCATTTCACCTTTTTTTCAGACATTTATACTATAGAGCTATCTGCTGATACAGCTGAAATTAGCCCCCCCACACTCCTGTAATTCCAAGATAAGTATACTGCTCAGCCTTGCCCTCCTATTCTCTTAACTTCCAAGTGACTCAAACGTTTGAGCTTTCTTTTTCTGATTGATGTGAAAAATAGATAAGTAGTAGAAAGGGAAATAAGAAACCAAAACCTAAAACAGATGTACCAGCCAAGAAATTATTTTAGAAGAGATGAAGTTTCACAACCTGAACGCATTTAAGTATTTTAAATAATTCCAATATTATTAAATTTCCTGAGAAAAAAAAAAAAAAACTTGACTTGCTCTCAATGAAAAACCTTTAAGAAAACGGCTCTGATTCTCCTCCTGTGACACCAGCCTGAAGACAAAGATATTTTAAGCCCACAGCAGCTCTGAGTCAGAAAGTGCTCCTCATATTGAGGAGGACATCTATGAATCCATTCATCGTTATATACCAGGGCTTCTCTCGCTGCAGAAAATCTTTTGTACCTCACGGTACCGTTACAATTTATGTCAGTTCCAGCTGGTTTCACATTCACCAGGAGTCCCAGCTGTCTGCATCTAATCTTCATCTGTGGGATCTTGATCTGTGGCAGGACTGAGGAGCAACCCAGAGCCCTCCATGTCCTGCCCAGCTTCAGTGTCCCAGCACAGTGGGACAGGGCTCTATCAGTGGTGCACAGAGAAGGGCAGAGAGCTCTCACAAGGTGCACAGTGACCAAAGGCACCCACGAGGGCAAAAGCACCAAAGGAAGCTCACATTCAGTGGGAATGCATCAAGGGTTTGAGCTCACAAAAGCCTCCAAAGCTGCTTTGCTGTCCAGTTCCTCTCAGGGGATTGAAACTAAGATCTTTTGCGTGTCTTTGTCACCCTTGAGGCTCAGCTCCACAGGCAGGAAGGTCACTTACTTCTCTCAGGTGTCTGTCACCTTGACCTGAGCCAGTGGGCTCCCTGTTTAATGCTCACTTGTGCTCCTCTTGTTCATTGTACCCCAGCTCCAAAACCTTACCCATGCCTGGCTGACGGCAGGGAAGGGCAGTCCCCTTTCAGCAGATGATCAGATCCCTCCCAGAGTGCACAGGGTAAAAATACAACTTCTCTCCCTGCTGCCCCTCTTTTACAGACCCTTTAGTGTGACATAACATACATGGTACCACAAAGTAACCACGATCAGGTACCCAAAACACTTCAGCTGCCTGTCCCAATACTCCCACTCCATGTGCTTTAAGTTACACCACTACTCAGCAGCTTTGACAGAGAAGTGCTGCATTATTACCTCCCCTCTCATTGGAGAGAGGGAGGAGGCTGCAAGACCTTGTGCCAACATGTAGAAACACAAGTTACCTAAAATTTGGGCATTAAAACAAGGTCAAACCCTTGGGTAATGAACCCCCTAAAGGCACAACTACCAGAATTTTAATGCAGATTTCATGAAATATGCCTTTCATTACCCCTGACTTGATCCCTCAGTCCCAGTGGATTCATAGTTCCCTATGAGCATCCTCTCTCAACACATTTCAAAGGAAAACAAAGCTTCAGACACCTCCCATCCTTGTTCACCCCCACCATGCTTGTTCCCCGCTCCAAGTTCTTTTCTCCTATGAGTTGATTTCCATTCTGTCACCCATTCTTGTGCCTGTACTCACTCAGCATTCATCTGCTGAAGCCAAGCAAGGCTTTTGCCTCCCATTCTCCCCTTGGTTTCTGCTGGCAGCCTCAGGGTGTTGCCCCCCACCTGGGGGATATCCAGTGATGAAGTAGATACAACACCCAATAGTAGAAAAAACACAGTACCATGTCCCTAGTGCTTTAAACATGCTTTCCCTTTTTTGCAACACCACCTTTCAGGTTCAAAGCATCTGTGTTTTTTCACAGTGAAAAGTAACACAGCTTTCAGAACCAAAATAGTCAAAAGTATTAGTTATTGGAAATTCAAGAACAAAACCTGTGTGTAATGAATAAATCCTCCCAGTGGAGCAAGGTGCTCGGTACAGATTCCCATTTCAACACAGCCTTGTTATTTACATTTAAAGCATTTGGTTTTCTGATGTTATAATGCTTGCATCTTCATAAAGGCAGTGTGGACTCTGTGACACCCAGAAACTCATCCTGTACCACTGCTTTATGGCCAGGTGAGATACAGGAACCTGCCAATGACACCCCTCCATCTCTCCCTCTCTCCCTCTGTGTATTTTGGTAAGACTCCTTTAGCATGTAATTAACTGAATACCAGGAATATTCATTAGCCGAAGGAGCCTGTTCCTCCTCAGTAAACCACACCACCTGAGCTGCATACATCTTCTATTCAGAGTAAAACAGGCACATTTTCTTAGTGTAACAATTTTTTTTTTTATTTCAGTTACTTTTTCACATAAAACTTTATGTAAGCTACAAAAATCGTGAAATGCAGAAATGGTATTAAAACTGCAAACTTAAAAGTTTAGATTAAAAAAAAAATCAGTCTTTCCCTGCTAACAATGACCATTTAAAACGAACCATATTTTGATGGATTCATTTAATAAACATACCATACACTTCTCAAAAATAAATAAAGAACAACATCAGAAAAACCAATACTATCAACAACATGAAGCATTTAATCATCTTTTTTTCTTTTCTTTGAAAGACATAAATGAAATTTCTAGGCACAGTTTTAGGCATTATAGAGGACACAGAGGCAATAGGTTAGTGTGCACTGCGCTGTACAAAAATACAGTCTGAATAAATTACATTGCTAGCCATAAGATTAGACTTCACTTACCAGTCAGTTCATTGCATGTTTAATAATATACAGTTACATGCTAATCCATATATATCATTTATATTTCAAACACATAGGTCTCTCTATATTTGTTTTTAAAATTTACAAAAGCTAAACGAAGTTGTGCAAGAAATCCAGAAGAGGTGCTGGGTATTTGTCAGCACCGGACGGTATACTTTAAGCTTAAAAAATACAAATAACTAGCCCTGCTTGCAAGTTTGCTATATATATATATTTATTCATATATATTTGGAAGAAAAAAAATGGATTTGTTGTGGGAGAGAATCATTCTGCCAGTGAGATAAAGTCAAACAACTGAAACAATGGTGACATGACACAAGCACAACATACAAAATTATTAATTTGTCGTACGTACACTCAGGACACAGACTTGCATCTTTTTTGTGGCTAAAAAAACCCCCAAGAATCAGCACAAAGTTGCATTTACCTTTAGTTCTGTTCTGAGAAACATAATGCTTGTCAAAATTTGCAATGGTAAAGAGGAAAAAAAAAGACACTGCAGTAGCAACCTAAGCTAAAGGTAGGTACCTAAATCCACGTACTGAATGCCCAAACACAAAGGTCCTGAGGAGTCTGAGGTGGGTCCTAATAGATTGCATCCCCTTCAAGAGGAAAAGCAGATGTTGGGACTGAAAATCAGATCTCTGACTCAACTGTGAATCAAGAACCTTGTCTTTAGGCATTCACGTTTGTAAATTGTTGTGCCTGAACGCCTTTCACATTAACAGCCAGTGACTTGCAGAGCACACACCACTCATTTGCATCTGCCTTAGGCCTGGCAGCTGCTTTCACTCAAACTCTACATAAAGAAAAACAATTTGATAAATTAGTGGCTACGTGGGTTCAGCATTGTACCTTCTTGTCAGCACAAAATGCCACAATGCTGGCCCCAAAACACCATCTCCTTAGAAAGGTACAGACATCTTCTCACAGTGGGCTTCTCTGCACTAATCTAATTCCCATGCCAAACTACAATGTTCTCCATGCTGCTAAATAAAAGCAGAACTACACAGCTGTTCAGAAAAATACTGAGTGAACTATATAGTGAATATCTGCCTTAAGTCAGTCTCAGGAAATAAAGCAGAGTTACAAATGCTCTCTTGGTGCCTGTGAAATAACTGGAGCCAAGTTTTCCTCTCATCCTTTTTGTTCTCCAGGCATCGCCATGCAGTCTCTTCCATGTCAAGCTGTCATTTTGCTCCGTCTAATCTAATTAATCACCACTGCAGATTCGGAATATTCTGCCACAGTAGTAAAGACTGAACTCCAGAGCATGCCAGAGTTTTATAAACCATCTCCACAAGCCAGCAATACTTGCACAGTGACTTCCTAAAGGCAGCCCTGTGGTCATTGCAGACCCTTAGCACCCTGGAGATGGTGGCCCAGCAGAAACACAAGAGATGCCATCTTAACACCCAGTAATTCAGGAGCCTTTTCCGTGGAACCAGCAAAACCGTTTGTGTAGAGGTGGATGTGCAACCCCAGCATATCTGCTTGTGTAGAGGTCCACACAGAATATATTTTAAATTTCTCCAATAAAAAAAATAGTTATTTCTAAAGATTACAATTGTATAAAAATATGCTTATAATTAATTGAAAATATCCAAATAAGCAAATTGTAAACAAAAATAAAAGTGATGCGGATTAAATTCATGTGAAGGTTCTCCCTATTTTATCTTGGGTTTCATTTCATGAGTACAGTCTCTGGATGTTTTAAGTGGGAAACATACTAAGTCAGGAGTAATCAGATGTACATAATCACCAAAGAGTCCACTAGAAACTCAGTTTTTAAAAACAAGAGATTACCTCCTGAAGTGCTAATGTTTTAATATGGACATAATGGTGTCTTAGCTGTATTCTTGATGATCAGGGACACTCACAACCTAACCAGATTTTTAAAAAATGGCAGTTTTTAAATTTGCAACACCCTTAGAAAAGAATTTTTAGCAAGTATTATATTACATATGGAATAGCAAGAAGTTATTTTTGTCGAGTTCTACCTTAACTTGATGTGAACTTTTAAGCATTTCCCATAACACAGAGTCTGTACAAGGGCATATACAGAAGACAAACCGTTGTGTGTTTATTTTGTAACACCAATAAAAATTGAGGGTACCAATCCAAGACTTTCAAGAATGTGTACAAAGTTAGTATTTTAACCACTGCATCACAGCTCATATTACAATTTTAGGATGAATCATTTCTCTCCCTCTGCATATATATTTGCATTATATATATTCATTTATACTAACAAATACCTTTCAAAAATATAACTGAACTTGTTCCATATGCATTCTTTTCATGACAATGTTTGCAAGTTAAATGGTTACTCAGGACAACTGCAATTCATTCACACATTTTAGATGTCCCAGGGACAGAACAGGTCTTTTTCTATTCCCCTTTATCTTCACCCCTCCAGCAAAACACTGAGAGCTGAGACAACTTCCAACTACACAGTCAGAAGCACATGTCTCTGGGTTTGGACTTCCTTCAACAATCTGCTACAGCTGGCACGGTGATGTCAATTACTAATTCATGAAATCCTGTGTGGGTTGGTGGCTTGTTTGGGTTTTTCTTTTTTTTTTTTTTTAATTATTCTACCAGCAGACTGTTGAATGCAGATATTAGACAAGTCATTAACCAGTTACATTCACTGCCCTCAACACAGTCCCTTGCAACTAATTCCTTAAGAGTGCTTTTGAGCAAGTAACAAGGGGCCAACTCAGCCTATTGTACACGATGCCATTGCCTGCTTATCAGACATCTGAATCCTCTATGATACAGGGAAACTTCTAAATGGAGCCCATACCAGCTGCTCCCCTGAAGGCAATAGCAGATGCAGGCATTGCATTCTCATTCCAACTAGTTTTCTCACAATGATCGCTGTCACGTAGATCCTTTTGCTTGTTGTCAGGAAAAATGAAGTTTATGTATCAGCAGCTTGCAGCATCTGCCTATGAAAGATCAGCAATCCTAGTGTTTGCAGTTCTTCTAAATGGTTGTAAAAGCTGGTTACAGTGTTCACACCCAAAAGGCAAAGGCTATTTTATCAACAGAGCAGACTGTTTGGTGCTCCACAAGTGTTCTAAAAAAACTGTGAGCTAGAAAAGATGGGGAAATCCTTTTTTTTTTTTTAATTTTTCTTTTCATTAAATGATTCTAGTAATAGTCTTCATAGTTCTTAGGGTTCAGGCAATAAAGAATGGCACCCCCAAATGAAAATATAGTTGCACCCCATGCCAGGCCATAGCCCCAGTTGAATTCATGGTATATTTTCAAGCTGACCGTTTCGATGAACTTGATTGGGTAAAGGACTAAGCTGCAGACCTGGAGAACAACTGAAAGAGAAAAAAAATACAAATGTCAGAAGAAGCCTTATTTTGCTTCCCTAAAACAAAGAAAATATCAAATAACTGAAATTCACATTTAAAATGCTTTTGGAAAGTTTTAGCTTGTAAGTGCTGCCCTTTTTAAATCACCTTCATTTCATTCACAGACAACAGAGCAGCTCTTCCATACTCCCTTGCTGATCAACAAATATTATGGCTGTGATATAATGATGATCCTTCAAATGTCCACAAAATAAACAGTGAGAGTAGTATTTCCCAAATTCTTTTCTGTTTCTCCTTTGTATTTTAGTTTGCAGTCATTACTCCTTCCCTAACAGCAAAACTTGTTCTATTGCCATTATAAATAAGTCAAAACGAGAAGCGAGAATACATATTAAGAAATGTTGCTGAGAATCAAATAATTTACTTAGCCTAGAAATAATTCATTGTCATAGGTGATATATACTTGTGCTCAGTAGAGACTCAGTGAATCACATATTTCATATTCATTACTGTGTTCTGCAAGAAGAATTAATGGCATTCTTGCACAGAATACCAAGGAAACTATAAAATTTGATCAGTCACTAAACTTCAAGCCAGCAAACTATTATGAATTTAGGGGGTGGGTCAGAAATACTGTTTGATGAAAGAAGATAATAGGTCAAATCCAAAACATTAAAAGCTTCAAAATCAATATTTCCTATAGCACTGAGATCCACAGACAAACATTGGCCATTTCACTCACACACACAGCCTTGCAAACTGGCCCCTTTCATTAGCCCTGGAGACAAATGCTCACCTGTCCTGAGAACAGGGCTGCTATGGGGAGATCATACCCCATGTTCATCAGAACCTCAGTGATAAAACTCTGTAAGGCAGTCACTGGAAATTTCAGCTCATCCACCTTAGCCTACAGAGTAGTCTTTGGACACTTACTTGAGACTGACAATCTGAATAATGTTTGCACAATGGATTTTCTGATGTGGATATCAAAATCCACAGGACTTTTATTTAATTATACACTTATTGAAGTGTTACTTAATATTATTCCATTTGATTATAATTTTTTGTCTGTCAGCTCACAAAATACTGTGCAACGTTTGAGAAACTCTGGCAGGGTACACTGGGAAAAGCACCTACTCTTATGAAAAGATTATGCATTCCAGTTCTGTATAATGAGAGCATCTTTGCATCCAAAAGCACCTCAACATATGCTCAGCTTTCAGGCACATCTTTAAGACCATTCAAGGTCAAAAAGGATTTCTGAAAATGTATGGAAATAGATGAGTTTTTCTTTAGTGCCTTCCTGCACTGGGGATGCAGCATCTCTGCTGAGTCAGTGCAGAAACTGCTCCATGTGTGTCTGTGTCAAGTGCAAACCAAGGAAGTCTCCACCTTCCACAGTGTAACATATGAAGTATGCTTAATTTCAATCTACAGATTGGACTTGTCAAAACACAACCAAAAAAAAAAGTGATTCTCTTGGAAGAGGAACATGTTGCTAAAGCAGCAACACACACAAGAGGGTTTTTTGACATTTCCATAGTGAGGGTTCCAGCTTTCCCTACTATTGATCCAGATTTGCTATTGTAGAACTCAGAGCAAGTGCTGGCAGCAAGTGGCTGGTGGGAGCAGCCACCCTCCATAGCACTGTCATCACTTTGCACTGATTTTGCCTTCTGTCATTGTTTTTCCCTGTAGAGCAGGAAGGGAGCTGTGCAAGTAGAGACAGCAGTCAGTAAAGTTATGAGAAATGACCAGCATGACCCCAAAAGATGTTGAAAGCAATGCTTGCAACTCCTGGTCTGTTTCTAATGAATTTACAGGAACTCCATGCTATGCTGACCTGCTAAGGGAAGTGCTTTACTGTACTATCTTTCTTCAGAAGCACAAGGCTTTTCCTGCAGAAAAAACAGGCTGCAAGGAAATCTTTAAAAATCTGCTACTCAAATGCTGTTCAGAGAAGACTAATCATCTCAAACTTGATTGTTCTCTTCAAATGTAGACACATTTTTATGAAGCACTATGATGTTTGCAATATGGGAACAGGAATACTGGTTTTATTCCATTCACATGAAATGTAAGCAATTATACATACTCATCATATTAAACATGCAGAAATCATAAGAAATGCTTTAAAAGTAGGAAAATATAATTTCAGTCATCTTTTTTTTTCTTTGTCCAAATGTTTGACTATAAATTTTGACGTCAAAAAAAACCCCCACTTATGATGTGGCTTTCTAATTTATCTGTAATTATGAAAATGCTGGTGCTGGCTAGTAAGTTCTGCACTTCTGTTCTCTACCTCCTGCTTATTTCAGATCAATAAAGCACTTCATTAATAAGTGCTGGGTGTTTCACAGATTACCTGAAAAAGAAGCTGTAACAATGATAGGAAAAAAAAATTCCTAAATATTCCTCTTTTCAGTGCCAAGCAAGATGGCAGTAATGAGAGTGGACACTAATCTCAGAGTCAGGATGGACATCAACAAGGAAAGAAGTATCATAAGGAGGGCAGTAAGGGCCCAGGACAACATGCTTGGAAAGACTGTGACATCTTCATGCTTGAATTTCTTCAAAACTGGACCAGACAAAACTGTCAGTGTTAGTGACCATGCTGCCTCAAAAAGGAGATTGGAGCACATAACCTAGAGAGTATTTTCCCCAACAGTATTTCTTTGATATTATGACTCTTTTTGCTGCCCTGTAGCAACCTGCACTACATTCTACTGAAATCAGTCCTACTTTTTCAGACCATTCCATCAACTTCACGAAATCAAATTCTGGTTTTCAATGTTTCCGAAATGTTTTTCCACTGTAAAATTTGACAAGTAAACTTTCATTCTGTCTTCTACATCATTAGGAAAATAGGTGATAGCACAGTACTAAGGATGCAATCCAACTGTGCTCTCTCTATCAGAATTAAAAGATACCTCCTTAAGTATTCTTCAATTATTATCTGCCACCATTTTATATTACTCTCTTACCTGTAATATTTTCACTTAGCCACTGTTTTCCCTATCTTGCATGTAAAAGTATCTTGTGAAATGCATTAAAAGCTCTCTAATGTCCCCAGGATAGTCTTCCAAACACTGTCACAATTGTTGAAACAGCACCAAAAGGCAAGCATCTTTAATTTTTCTTTTGTTTCTTTTATGGACTTTCAGCAAGCACACTTCCTATTTCTGCCCCTAAATTAGACTTGGTTAGCACTTAGTTAAACAGTAAGTGTATCATGAAACTCCTGCACTGACAAGTTTGTGAGCTTGCACTTTGAGGGCCAGTTTGATTCATGAGCTCTAAGACACCCCAGCAGGTCCATGAGCTGGAGACTCCCCTAGAGCACAGAGGCACACAAGCCAAGGTGGCTTCATGCAAAATTTCCTGCAACTGCCTCTCCATCTGCTCCACATTTTTCCTGAGGTGTTCCTCTACCTCTCAACATTAAAATACATCCTGTCAGCTCTAGGAGGACACATTCACATCTTTTCATTACTTGCTGGCATATTTTCAGCATCTAGGTTGAATTTTGGTTTTTTTGGTCCCTTTCTTTCTCATCTCTTCCAGTCCTAGTCAGCCAATCTTCTCCCTCATCTACAGAGTTGCTAACTGAAACCTGAAGCTGAGGGGAAAAAAAATCAAAACTTGAAGGAAAAAAACCAGCCTGGAGCCAACTGTTTAGACTCTTATAAAGCACCTGGAAATAACTTTTCCATTTTGTCCTTTCTTCCACACAGAGACCTTTTCTACCCAACACCCACACATCATTAAACGTCTCTGGGAAATTCATACGGTGCCCTTTTTCCAGAGGCAGCTGATAGACTCCCAACCAGAGTTACACAGAATATTTGGTCTTGCCAGCACATTCACAGGTCAGGGTGGTGTTTATCCTGAAAGATTTGTGAAATCCACAGATGAAGGCTTGAATCTATGGAAAGCTGCATAAGGCACAAACTGCTACAATCTTAACCTTCCCCTCTTCAGTGGGGGATTCTTTCCATAATTCTTTCAAGACACATCATCCATATTCATCTCTACAATTGCTGACATCAAAGATAAAATCTGCAGGAAATGTCTTCTAACAATGTAAGTGTCAAATCCTGAAAGGATTCTCCTCAGATTTGCTAGATAATGAAGAAAACTGGGGCAGGTTGTCTTGGGCTCATCATCTCTCCTCTCATATGCTTCAGGTTATGGCTGTTCAAAATGCACATGCACACACACAGAGGCAAAGGGAAGATGTAAACACCATCATAAGCTGAAGAACCAATTTAATTTCCTCTTAGATTCAAGTAAGCATTAAAACCCTTCACCATCAACCTTTTGTAGTAAAGACTAGAAGCAATTTTATGCAGAGGAGAGCACATGAAGAGAAACAGTAGGATTTGAGGAAATCTTTTCTTGTGGAAAGCCATTTCTCTTTTTAGTACAAACTTAACTACTAAATGAGCAGCATAGCAAGACAGGCATGTATGGCTGAATAATTATCAAGTTACTACATGATGTTATGAGAAATGAAGCCAAAAGCCAAACAAGAAACCAAAAGCCAAACTACAAAAATTACATAACCCCATTTCCTTCAAAGTTACCTGCCCAGCATACCTTATAAACCTCAGAATCAACACTGAATTTTAAAAGAATGGCACCAGTACCTTTATTCATTTAACCAAGCAAGCAATGCAACACACAGAACAAAACCAGACGATTTTCACTCAGGGAATCTGATCCTAGGTTGCTTTAATTTCCTAAAAGCAAACGAAATGCAATCTAGGAATGTGTCTTGAGCACATAAAAGTGCATCTTGAAAGGCTTGGCTCCATCAAGGCAATGTTATCAGCAGGGGGCAGCAGGAGCCTTCCCGGAGTTCTGCTTCATCCCAAACTCCCTCCAATTCCACGCTCTCATCCTCTCATATCCTCATAAGTGGCTTTTTTTAATACATCCCAAAGGTTCTGTCATCCTCTTCATTTCGGGCTATCAGAAGGGGCTTAAGCTGCTGGCTCCATTGCAGATGTGAGTGACAGGATGAAGGCAAACCATGGTTGGTGAATCTCAGGAGAATTTGAAACATCCATGCTGACAAAGCCCCAAAGCACCAGAATATATATAAAAGGAGATGATTTGATATTGTAATTGTACCTCACTGGACCAGTCTTACAGACAATTCAGAGTCTTAGGTCTCCCTTAAGATTTTGTGATAGTTTATATAAACTGTTCCATTTTTGTGTTTTTAAAACCAAACAGGGACTGCACTGTGACAGCTTGTTAAATTAATAACCAAGTGAGATGACACAACAAAATTAATTCCTTATGGCACAGGAGCATATATAAACACCTTGAAAGATAATCCTATTTATTTTCACATGTAGAGCTTCCAGGGTTCACCTTTGGGTATTAATTTCCCTGTTTTAAAATTGCAAAAGAGAGAACATTAAAATAAAAATGGCTTTGCACGAAGAATAAAAATGGGGGCATCAAGCAGCACAAAGTCACAGATTAAAAATGGTATTTTGAGATTTATCCTCTGTAGCTTCTCCTGCTGCATGTACTTCATAAAACAATAAATATAATGCAAATAAATAATTGTTTATGAACTAATAATAGTGCAACTGCAAAAATGATCAATGCTGTGCAGTACTTACAGCCTGAGAAACCTCACTGGAGTTAAGAAAGAAGTAACCAAACACCTCTGGATTAGTATGCAGAATGAGGCATATCTCCCTCCATGAAAGTCCAGCTGCTCTCAGGAAATCTTTTTAATGATGCCAGGGCTTACCTGCAGCAAAGAGCATGACTGCAACTGGTCTGTAGAACCGCCTCCGAGATCCCACGCAGATGGAGATCAGCCCAACCAGGAAAGCTATGAGAATAATGGCAGCCCCACCCAGCAGCAGAGCCAGAGTAGCTATCTGCCAGTCTAAGGGGAAGAAAAAACAAAGAGGGGAAAAAATAATTATACAATTTCAGTAAAACAAGCCCACAGGCCTGACAGAAACAAGAGAATATGAGGAACACAGAGGCTGCATCGAGGCTTGAGTAAATAAAGAGCTGTGTCTTGAATTTCTTTTTCCCCTAATTAGTGAATCACCTTCATAAAACAGATGTAACTCAGAAGCAAAGTGCCACAACCTCCCACGCTTACTCAAGCCTTAGTTGGCTTCGCCGGGATTTTGTCTCAAGTAAAACTGAGTAATTTGGTCCCCTGGTTTTTATCCAATTTAGAATGAGAAATTGAGGCTGGCTCAGAATCAGCTGGCGTTGGGTTAGCTGCCCCTCAGTCTGCTGTAACTTTCTCACAAAAGAGAGTGAAACTCCAACCTCTGCATGAGTTGATCAGGATGACACAGCAAGGGAAATGCACGGAGCCTCATCATACACACCTGTCCCTTGGGAAATACCAAGGCCACACAGTATGTGTAACAAAACTGAGGAGATGCTCAAAGGTTAAAAATATATATATATATACATTTTTTCAACACTAAAAGATAGCTGGAAGTCAAGAATTTCTAAAGGCAGTAACAATCATTAGCTGCAGACCCAGTCAAATACCAAGCCCATTTTAAAATGCCAGTTATCCTCAGGAGTCAGTTTTTCTTCCCCCAAAATCAACCTCTGCACTTGTCCAGACTATTTTCTAGTTATTCTGATATATAATGGATGCAGTTATAAACAACATATTTGCAGTCTTAAATCAAATAAATCAGAATCCATTTGTAAGCTGATGGCCATGATTCATGTCTACAACATCCAAAATCTAACTTAAGAGCTTCTGTGGGACTTTAGAAAGGCACAGGCTTTGGGCTGTCTCTTTTCCCAAAAGAATATCTAAGACCTTTCCTCTCTCCAGTAGAAGGCATCAGGAAAAAGAATCAGATCACTATTTACTGCTTATCACTACTATTTACTAGTTCAAGAAGATGATATAAATTCAGTTCATGGGAAAAGGACCTATGGATCATTTGCATCTCACTACTTTGAAAATGCTACCAGTCACATGATACTCAGAAAAAAATGTCCAAGTTCACAGAAAATGAGATAATTATTTGCAAATTAAATTTAGATATCTTAAGGTTACTAAAACAACAACAACGAACACTGTCTTTTGGGAATGAGTAAAAAGCACTGTTTTAAATAAACAAGGAATCCAGTTTCAAGAGGAATCTAATCTGCTGAAGATACAGACAGTGCAGCTGTGGAGTTTGGGAATGGAATGCTGGCACCTATTATCACCAAAAAGCCCTCACATATTACATGAAAAAAGATGAAGGAGATTAGAAGAAGAAAGTGGGTTGAAGAGCTATAAAAGCATTGCTTGAAAAGAAAGTGATTTTAAAGGGGGGTTTGTGCAAGTACACATGTTTATTTTCATTCTTTTCAGAAATCCAGGCATGTCCTTTACTAATAATTTAATTACTAGGTACTCAACCTTTGAAACTATTTTACTCCTTGTTTTATTACTGAACTAACCCCTGGGAACAATCTTTCATTCTATCATCAGCATGCAATCTCTAAATCTCTAATGCCAGTTTGTTGTGTGTCCCACTGCTACACTATCACTATTGGGATGGAAATATTATTTTAGGACTGGACAGAGATGTTTCAGCAAGTGTTTTTAGTATTATGAGTATTTTTAGTATATGAGCCTTCAGAAACTCCAAGAGGTTAGTGTACTGATGATTTAGAAAGGATTTTTCCAATATCAAAGTGCATTACAGATACAAAACCCAGAAATAAATAAACAGAATGGAACACTTTGGAACAATATGAAAGGAATCCTTGCACTAGAGAACTACACAGATAGACCAGCCACATAAATCCATATCACACCAAAGTTAAAAGACACATAAAATTGATTAAATAAATCAAAGAGCCAGACAGGAAAACTCAGAAACTAAAATTTTTTGAAAGTCACCACAAATAATTAAATATTAAATGTTATCTTGGCATTGATCAGGTGCCAAACTGTAATGCAAAGGGATGTGTATGACACTGGAGTAGCAGCTAAATGGAAAAACAGGTTAAGCATCCTATTGCTTTCCAAAACCACACTGGAAAAACCACCAAAAAACTGATCATAAATTAGGCAAAGATGACATAAGTGCAGGGTTAGAATAAAGTTTAACTTCCAGGACAAATATACAGATTTTAGAAAGGTTAAAAACTAAACAAATTACCTTACTATAGCACTGATGTGGGAGGCAAAAGGACAAATGAGTGTTGGGAGACACCTACACTCCTAACTAAAAAAGAACTGCCTTGAATAAACAAAATTAATTTCTTGAGTAAGACAACCTACTCAGAGATGCTGACAGCAGGGCAAAACCAAGGCTCTTACTGCTCCCCACTACCAGCTGGGGACCAGGTACTGAATGCTGTGCTCTGGGCACATCTGGAATTGCCTGTTTATTTTAGTCCCTTTCACAGGAGCATACAATGCTACCAGCCTTTGCCTTGAGCTGCAGGGACTTTGGTTGAAGAACATTGTGAAGGTCAGACATTAGTGCATGAAGAATATAGGACTAAACTTTCCTATAGTGGCTGCCATAGTAACTACATGTTTAAATCTCTGTGTCATCTTGGAAAAAATGTTAACTTTCAATTCTGAAAGCCATTTGATCTGGTGACAAAATAAAGCTTATGGTGGACTAAGAAAGCAAAATATTCTGCATGGGTCTTCTACTTAACAGCAATTTTTTACCTTTTATTTTTTTTTTAAATCCAGGCCATTGGTCTTTGCACAAAATAAAATAAAGATCCAAAGAACCACTACCTCTGAAGGCAGAGCACCCTGTAAATCAAGTATCTATAATATAAACACATAGAGCAAACAGAGCTTTTCTACAAAAAGAGCTGTAGTGTTTCTCAGACTACCCAAGAGTGATTTACAGGACACAGCATCAGAATGGGATCAGGAGATTGTTCTGTTACACAGTGCTACTGGTACACAGAACATAAACATCACAAACCTACTTTAGAGCATCCAAAATATGCTTGTACCTCTTCTAGGCATGCACCAATCTTGCAAAGAAGTAACTAATAAGAACTGTAAGTTCAGGAGCCTCAGCAGTTCAGTGAGACTGCTTTTTCTCACAGAGATAGAAATATGAAAAAACAGAGGTAAAATGGGGCCTTACAGATGATAATTATTACTCATCTGCATACAAAACACAATTGGTTACACTTGAAGAGTACACATCAGTCTTTTTCACTGTACACCACTACAGGTTTTTAAACTACACATCTATTATCTAAGAAAAGTATTAGGAACTAGTAAAAAAACTAATAAAACTCACAGAAATGTTAATAAATTTTTAGACTTTAAAAAGCACTGTGACCTAATGCCTAAATAAGATTTCCTTTATTGGTTTAGATAAACTTGAGATCTTTTCAGTGTTCCACCATTTCAGCAATACATTATGAACTACACCAGTAGTGCCACCTATCCCATGCAAACTAGAATTAAGACATTTTTGACAATTATTAGGTAACTCGAGAGATTTCTTAAGAAAAAGCTCACTTAATGTATCCTATTTTTAGGTCTGAAAATCCCCAAGAAGCATTCCAATGTCTATAACCATGAGAAAGACATACTGCAGTTCTGACAGCAATTACAGTGTTTGCATATTTTTGACTATAACAATCTGCCCATTAGTTTGGGAATGTGGGCTTCAGTATTTGGAAATATATATCAATATGAACCTAGGCACTTGAGATATATTTTCAATACATATTTGGTGAAAAAAAATTATTAAAATTACCATCTTCAGTTAAAAAAAAAAAAAAACAAAACAAAAAACCACCAAACCATGATGATACAGTTTATTTTCAGTTAGTTCCTCATACAACAGTCTGTGCCTTTCTGGGGGACAGCTTGGTCTCCTTGCTATTTGGAAATTCTGCCTGTTTCTTAGTGACCCAGAGGCACAGTGTCAACTGTACACTGACATGTCTAACTCTCGCTTCTTTCCCCAAAAGAAATGACCCAAGGCTTTGAGCTGTGATTTTTAATTAAGAGCAGTGCTATTTCCTCAATTCCTTGGACAAAATAATACTTCACTACTAGGAAAAAATCAGGGAAAGTCATAAAAGAAGAAGAAATCACATCGAAGTCCTGAAATGTCTATTTTAATAACTAGGTCCTTTTTTAATACAAGAAAGATCAATGTAAAAGGCTAGTATAGATGTCATGTTTTCAGTAAGGTACCCCAAAATTAAATATTTTTTTCAACATGATATTCTACCAAGCAAAAGAAGTAGAAGAAGTGGTGGGCATAGAAACATACTGTGGAATATGTGAAACATTGGTGTATAGGGCTATTCCAGACAGGGCATGTGAAGTGAATTAATTTCTTAAGAAACAATCACATATTCCTTCTTCCATACAATGGCTCTCCAACAAGTCTTCTCATAAAGGCTGAAGTACCAAAATGCATGCAGCTGTTACATGATGAAGGCAACGTCTGACCTTCTAAACAAAACAAAATCTTGGTAAGAAACAAAAACATAACACTCAAGTTTTTCTGATTCATTGCAATGCTTCTATTTGTCAAGTACCTGCCCTCAGACAATAAATACTCTAAGAAATTGCAATATAGCATTTAAAATCAAGAATAATGATTTTGAAATAATGTGTGAAGCAGAGAAACCTGAGGCACCCACACATAAGAAATTAAATGTAACCCACTGAGTATCATAAAATCCAACTTAAATAAATACGATAGCTAGAGATATTCCCAATTGCTTCATATTCAAACTTAGATATCAAATAGCCAACAAAAGTTTGAGAAGTGAAGTGCATATATAAAAACATAAAGGCAAACTCTAGTTCCTAAAAGTGCTTTGGTTGCATGATCAATAAGATTTCTTCTTTCTTCAGCAGGATCATGAGCAGAAGCCTCTGTGCAAGGTGAAGATCCACTGAATTCTGTGGAAAAGCTGTGGAACAGCAGGGGCCATTAAGTTCTCACGTCAAATTACTCTACAGAGGTCACCTCTGGAGCCTCTACCCGAGGCAGAATGATGGCTTTCAAAGAGCTGCTCAGAAGAATTCTGCCCTGGGTGAAGGGGATGCTGGCTAAAGCTGGGAAGCCCAGTGCCTGGAAGTTCCTGGGTCCACACTCCTGCAGAGCCAGCCTGCACGTGCAGTCCTTTGGGATCCCACAGTGGACACTTCTGTACTCTGCAGGCACAAGTGCATCCTGGCAAGATCCATACCAAACCTCCATAAGCTGCTCTGGCCACAGCTTTTCACAGTTGAGCCTTGTACAAAAATGACAATAAATAAGTATTTTCTGCTCATTGATTAGTATAGTATGTTTACTAGTGCTGGCTGCTGCAGACATACTCTGGCTTTTGTATTTTCTTTTTATTTTATGGATTGAGAGTAAGATTTTTCTAAAGTAGGAAAATTACTTGTGCATGTGGTACTCAAGTCACTCAGACACTTGAAAAGCATTACCAGAGCTACAGAAACCAGCCAGCTCTTGTTTAAAGCACAATTTCCTCGAGAGAACTCACTTCACACCAAGGCTTTCTTTTAAAAGCCATAAATTTAAACAAATGAAACAGCTACATTAAGTCACAGATATGTTATAAAGAAGGACATGACATTTTCCCTAAGAAATCTGTCTTTATCCACACACAGCAGCATGTGGGACAAAGCCCTGGGTAACCCAAGTGCTGCACAACACCCATGGGACTAACAGGAAGACTTTCCCATAGCTCCAATTCACCAGGACATTGACAACACCCAAAGAGAAATTTAAGCATTTAATGCTGGGTGCAAAAATCCCTAAGTGCCTCCTAAGGATAATTCAGAGGCTCTACATAAGGCATCAGTCATTTTGCATTTACTGTACTAGAGGCTTGTAGGATGTTGTAGTGTTCCTGATGCCAAGTGAAGAGTCACTTAGAATCAGTCAAAGAAAAAGAGAACAAGAGAGACATCCAAAAAACAGTGCAGACCCTGTGTCTTACAGAGGTGTAGAATGCTAATGGATAATGAAGGCAGCCAACCAGTGAAGGAGGAAAGGCAGAGAACTCCTTAGCTGCCATACCCAGGGGCTAGAGAGTTTCTCAGAAGCTGCAAGGCCTTTGCTTCCCAGCTCTGGCTCCAGACTCCTAACCTCACACCTCTGCCCCCATTTCCCAGTGGGATTTCCTGATTGCTAGGGTATGCTGTAACTGCCCTCCTCTGTCTGTTGGACCCAAGGCACAAAAAGATTTATGAGATCCATGAACAAATAGGTACAAGGAAATCCAGATCTAAGTCTTGCTCCAGAGAGCCTCTTATTTAACTGGTCCCTTCCAATGCTCTGTTGCTGTTGATGCAGCTTTCCCCTTCTGCACAGGAATGCTGACCATCACTGGATGGTGGCCCAGTCTCAAGGCTCTCTCACCTTTGAGGGAAAAAGGCCTTAGCAGCTCCCTACAGAGCTGCTATCCTCTTACCTGGGCTCCTCCTGTGGCTTTCCTCTTCTCAAGAGCAAGGTAACTTGTCACTCTAAGACATGAAACAACACGACGTGCACACACTGCTGTTCTCAAGGTAAAAAAGGGGAAGTTTATTTTCTGACTCCAACATTTATAGATTTCCAAAAGTGACAGTGGATTGGAGGGTGAAAGTGCCACCTCTCCAATGACACTGGACAAACCAACAGTTCATCAAATTTCTCCTCCTCCATAAAAGAATGCAAAACAATAAGTTATTTACAGAAAATGTGTGAAAAAGTTCATTACAAGAATGTAAACATCCAGAAGGCTTAGAAAATCCTAAAAAATCAGGGTGACAGTAACTGAGATGAGAGAGGAAGAGGCTGACTATTTGTAAGGTAACAAACAGCCCCACTGGCAGGGTGCTCCAGGCAGAAGGTGCTCTCCCCCCAGCCACCCTCCTCAGCCTGGAAAGAACGTGCTTGATAGTCTGGGGGAAGAACTAGCAGCCACTATTCAGACTGCTCACCTCGCCATGGAAAGCAGTGTGCCTCACCTTCCACCCAAAGATGCCATTGGGAGAGCAGGGAACAATTGGGTTATATCTGTAAAAATATGGTAAGCAACTCTACTGCTGTGGGAAAGAGACAGCAAGACAACAAAATGGTCTAAATGCCAGGGGAGGTGCAGATGCATGAGCAACTTGAAATGCAGCAGGTGCTTGCTCATCTGCCCACGGACACACACCTCTCCTGAAGAATCAAGCTTGCATTCCTTGTTTATAAGAAATATATACACTTTGCAGAGATGTGGGTTGGGATGAGGAATGTTGTATGTCTGCTCTGTGGTCCATCTTTATTTCTAAAATCACCAAGTCCTTTAAACATAGCACAACTTCAAATAAAAAAATTAAATGGTGCCATTATATAGATCTTTATTTTACCATTTATAAGCCACACACATTGCACGCTGCTTTTGCCAACAGAGGACTTCAAGACAAGCACAGCATTACAGAAAATCATGTAATCTATAATTCATTCACAGAATAGTACAGCATGTACTCAGGCATTTCCTCTATTGGATACACAGCATTCTTCTGAGATTTGCTTGTTACTATGTCATTTTAATTATTGTATATTCATTCATTCAATGAAAATAATAAAAAAACCCTCAAACAACTGCACACACCCACAACTTTGAGAACTTCACAAAAACCTGGAACTCTTAGAACTCTGCCATTAGGAAAGAAGTGTGGGAGATGTGTTATACAAGCTTTTCACAGTAAGCTCAGTATTTCTGACCTCTTCTATAAAAGCTACTACTTTTTAGCAATCTGAAATACTATGCATTGGAACTGGAAGTAACTATTTTCCACAGTTATCAATGTTCTTCCAGAAAAACGGCAATCTTCTGCAACTTTCAAAACACATTCCATTGTTCCTTGAGAAGAACAATTAGCATTTTAAAGAGTTTGAGGTGTACTTCCCATCAGAATGATGACTTTAAGTGGAACAATAAAGCAATAAAGCAATACAGCTGGCTGGACTTTACCACTCCTCCTGTTACTCTGAATCCCATGTGGTCATATTGGGCCACAAATCAGTAGCAGAGGCAAGGCCACTCTCTATGCAATTCTAAATATAAAAATCTCATCAAATATTAAAACTTCTTGCATTATCCCTAACTCCAGGGACATCATATTTAATAAACAGAACTTAAAGCAACAGGATACATTACTAATTTTAAAATTGCAATGAACAACAGCAGTAGCAATAACCCACTATAGCTACAAGTCTTTATTTATTTTTTAAGAGTATTATCACTGATAAGGTGTGAGGTGCTCTTGCCCTGACCACACAAACATCACAGATGTGCTCTAACCACATCTTTTACTGCTTGGAGAAGGGTGGCTGCAATGGCAGCCTCCACCATACTAAAAGGTCCAGACTGAACAGGATCTGCTGCTCCCATGGCCTTCGGTCCATTTGTAAGAGAGGGAACATTCCTTAAAATATTCTATCAGGGGCTGCTGTGAGGGGTAGTTAAGCCAATTCAAGGCATTCTGCACAGTTTGAAGAAGCCAGATAGGCATCAGGCATAAACAGAGTGTCAGTCATCACAGAATCAAGGATAATTTAAAGTGGGAAGGGCATCTGGAAGTCACCTAGTTCAGCTCCCCATGGAAAACAGGGCCAACCTTCAAGTCAGACTCAACTTCAAAATTAGATCAGCCTGCTCAGAGCCTTAGACACTGAGTGTGAAGTAGCATGGCTTTTGATTTTATATTCATCTTCAGATACAGTGCTGGGGATGATTATTAGAGCTAATACACAAAATGAAAGACTACAGTATTCAAAACCAGAAGGAACATTAATTCCTCCTTAGATTGTATGAGCCACTTTTTACAGGTAAGTAAAATCACATTCATTCTTCTGTTATTTCATAGCAAACTACCAGCCTTGCTGAGCTTTTTACAAATACATGTCAACATCAAATCTGAGCAATGATCCAGATTTTCTAATGAGGAAGCTGCTTTTGAGCTAGCAATTTCCCCTTGGAACAGCTCCTTAGATTCTGAACAAGGAGACACCATCCAAGAGTATTCTGGCATGTCAATTCAGATATCTGCATCTAATGTGTAATTAAGGTTAAGCCCCTTGAAGTGCTACCGAATGAACAGCCTCTGGTGCTGCTTTTATTTTAAGAACAAATTAGAACAAAATTACAAGCATAAAACTAGACTCAAGTTGTTTACTGCACTATGCTACAGGCTAAGCTTACCTTCATTGTTTGCTCATCACAAAGTTTAATACAGACTCAGAGACTCTGTTGCATGTATTTCCTGGAGACGCTTTGTTTTTCAGGAATTCATGGGCAGTTGTAAAAGGGCATAATATTCTTGAAGAAAACTGAATGTTGCATAAAGAAATCCACAGGTTGTAAAGTAACAAAGCCATATACCCCACATTCACCAAAATGAATACAGTTAATCAAAACCATTCAAATGTATTTTTATATATTCTGTTTTCACAATAAACTGAAAGGCTTCAAAGGAGCCATTGTTTTCTATGAATAGAATATACACCTATTTAAGTCAAAATAGACAATGTTCACCTGCAGGTTAAATTCTATGGAGCCCTTTATTTCTTCTACATTACATTTGTGTATCTTTGATTTAAAGAGCCATAGTGGCTGCAGTCTGTTGCAAAAATTCAAATTTACTGTTATTAATCTGCAGGAAGAAGAAAAGTACCTGTGACGGTATAGATATACCAGGCAGTTTTGTACAGAATGCATTTAATTTTAATGCTGTGACAGGAATAAATATTCATATATAACTCTTGATAAATCTGCAAATAAACCACCACAAATGAGATATAATGCATTTCAAATAAGGTCTAAAAAATAAATTTGTTTAAAGAGACACAAGTTTAAAATACAGTGGGTCTAAAGACAACTTGTGCATTAGCCAAGGTAAGCTTTGATCACAGAAAACAGCTATATGCCAAGACAGGTGGTGAAACTTCAGAGCTTTACAACTGCATTTCTGAATTTCAAGATTTGATAATGAAGCTTTCCACACTGGCAACTTTGTTATTCATCTCCTGAAGTTGCTGCTAGTGGGAGATTTACTCAGATCCTAAAGACTCCAAAAAAAAAAAAAAAAGCAAATTAAGATGAGATATTTTATAACTTTCAGGTGTACAAAAATTAATTTGACTCACTATTTTACATACTTGAACCATTATTATTGTGAAGTACTTCCACAAGTTTAAAAGTAGTATGTGAGCAAACAACACTTGCAAGTTACAAAAAAGCCATTGGAACAGTGAAAGAACGAATGTGAACACATGCTCCAAGCACTAGCAATGCTTCAGGAAAAATGAGATTATTCCCTGCTACAACAGCCAATGCAACCATGCTCTGTGCATTTCCTTCAGCTCTCCACTACCAAGTTGCCCTTCTGACAGCAGTCAGGGGTCCTACATCTAATTAAAACAGAAGTTTTTAATTAAACGTTGAATATGCTTTAACAGCTTCCAGTGTGAGCATGCCCTTGATGGTGCCACTTGAGGTGCTCTCCTTCAAGGGATGATGAAGTAAATCTCTTAAAACCATGGGTGAAGATGCTTTTTTTCCTGTGTGCGCTGCTGCTTCTCACAGCTAGCTGCAAAGCTGCCTGCACTGGTATCAAGCTAAAAGAGCTTTCCCTGTGGGAGCTCTCCACTATCTGCAAAATCCTGCTTGCTGGATTCACAATGTAGGTGGAAAATGCACTTAAAATATTAATGCCAGCACACAAAACAGTCTTAAATATGAGCCCAATCCAACTTGGTGAACTTAGTGGGAGCCCTCCTATTGGCTTCAATGGCAATTGTACCACAGTAGCAAAAGGCAAGAGGAAAACAGTGCAGTTTCTCATATTTCAGGTCTGGTCAGAATGCAGTACTCTGTGCTGAGCACAAGGAAAGTGAAGGGTTTATCCCAGTCACCTCAAGTAAAACAATCATACTAGACTGGAAAGTATTTGAGGAAAATGGGTAAAGCTCATTTAAGAAACTTGAATAAAACCGGATAGGCAGGAATTTGTGCACGATAGAAGAAGGCACCAGCAGAGGACAGACCAGATTTTCAACACACAGCATCCAAAGAAAACTACATCTCATTCCTACCCATCCTCATCCATTCATCTTCCACATCCCCACAGACAGACAGGTGACCAAGAGAGGAACAAGAGAGATTAGTGTCCTTTTATGCTGTTCCATAAGCTGTCCTGCTTCTCTCCCCGTCCCACTTTTGTGTGTGTGTGTACACACGCATGCATGACGGGAGATGGATGGAGGGGGGAGCCCAGCAGAGCGTGTGGAGCTGGGGGGGACTGGAAGCAGGTTCTCATTCAAGCCATCTGAAAAGTCTTTCTGCAATCAAGGGGATACTATTTCAGGAGACAGGGAGAAGGGGCAAAGGATTCACGTTGCTAAGGAGACACATAGAAGCTGACATTCCTACATAAATTTCCATTTATACCAGGGAAGGAAAAGAAAGCACTCCAAACTTTGTGCAGACACCCTGGTAACTGACTGAAACATGCATTTCTTTACAATTCATTTTATATTACTTAAAACAAAACCCCAAAAAACATTTTAACCCTCAAATATTACTGCACACGACAGAAAAACCAAAATAAGCACAGCAGCAAAGGAACCTATGTAATTCCAACTCAAACTGAGATCAGTTATTTTCCAGAACCTATACAAGGACTTCAGAGAACACAGGAAAACAAAACACACCAAGAATATAGTCAGTCCTTGGCTTTCCCTCCCAAAACACACATCTTGTCCCTGAATGATTTACCCAAAAAGCACAGCAATCCAAACAGATGATTTATCAATGCAAGTGTGTGTATGGACAGGGATAAAAACGATGTAGAGGGAGGCTGGCTGCATTTGTCAGTGTTTCTGTTGGGGCTCCAGAAGTTGCTATCAGGCATAAAGTAAATAAAACCACCCATGAAAACCAAAACAATTATCACACTACAAAAGAATTTACTGAAAAATATTCAACAGGCAGCTTGTTTTTATCATTCACAACCCGTTTTTGAAGTACTCCAAGAAATAGTGAAATGACGTTAAAAAAAACAACTATCTCTGATCAAAGACCTAAAAAGGTGAAGTACGAATGAGCATCAAGAAATCACAACGGGGAGTGTGGCATGAAGGCAAAGGAGCGTGAAAGACGATGGGGAGATCAGTACGTGCTAGAGAAAGACACACACAAGCACACCCGGTGTGATGGAGAGAGTCCAAGCCCAGGCGTCCCCACTCTGGACAAAGTAGCAACCGGTTTTGGTTTAGGAAGCCCCAACTTTCCGGAACCTGAGACTTCTCAGATGGGGGCTAAGGGGCAGTATAAGATACTCGATCCCAAACAGTTTCTCACTGTATAGGGAAGCCACCACACGGAAAAAAAATAATCAAAACTAGTTCAAACTCGGGATCTTTTGTGACAGTACCACGGCACATAGGGAACCAGTCACCATATGTGACTCGTTTCGCTCACTGAAGCCTCACACCTCCCGCACCCCGGGCACGATCCGAGCTCGGTGCTGCCCCTCCCGCACACGCCGCTCGCTGGGAGCGCCGCCGCCTCCGCCCCAGCCCGACCGCCGGCGAGATGCGGCTCGGGGAGGCTGGAGGAGGACGGGGAGAAGGAGGAGGATGGGGACGGGTGAAGAAGCCCGGGAAGGGAAGGGGTGCGGAGGGCGGGCGGACAAAGGTGCAGGCAGGGGACTCCTGCCTGCGCTGGGAGCCGGGCGGTGACCAGGGGCGGCAGGGGGCGAGGCAGGGAACCGGCGGGGGCAGCGGGGCACGGCCCCGGGCACTGCTCCGGTCCGGGGGGACTGGCCCCAGGAAGGGCTGGGATACACTCCCGAAGGAGACCAGAGTGAAGGAGAGGCAGCTTGAGGGATTCTGGTGGGTTAGCCACGGCACGGCGAGGGGAAAGAATTCTCAGTGCCCGGGGTGCGGCCAAGGGAACCGGAGGAGGACGAGAAGGGGGAAAGCAGCAAGGGCTGGCGGCGGAGGGGAGCGGGGCAGCGGGGGCAGCCGAATCTCACCGCTGTGCAGCGTCGACTCGCAGAGCCAGCTGTCCAAGTTGCCGGGCTTGCGGCAGGACTCCCAGAGGGACAGGTAGTACTGGTGGTCCGCCGTCACCCAGGCGGGGCTCAGCACAGCTCCCAGGTCCAGGCACAGCGCCAGAAAGATGCAAACCAGCCCCACCAGCTTCAGCGGGGTCAGCACCGAGACGCGCACCTCCTCCATGCCGCTGCCGGCCGAAGCCATGGGGCCCAGGGGAGACGAGGAGGACGCGCTGCCGCCGGCCCCGAGGGGAACAGGAGCGAGAGCCCAGCTCCGCGCAGAAGGGGCGGGCGGAGGGAGAAGCGGCGAGACCAGCGCTGTCTAACGGTGGCGAGATGCGTTCGCAGGCGGCGGCAGCGCCGCTCCCTCCCGCCCTCCTCCGCCGCGCTCCCGCCCCGGTGTATCAGGTGCAGCCGCTCTCCCGGCCCTCCGGCGCCGCCCGGCCCGGCCCGGCCTGGCGCGGCGCGCTCCGCCCCATGCCCGCCCCTGCCGGGGGAGGCCGGGCCGCGCTCCGCGGGGAAGGGGCGGGGGCGCGGCCCCTGCCGGCCCCGCTCCGCCCCGCCGGGGCCGACTTTGGGCAACTTTCAGCGGCCGCAGGCGGCGCCCGGAGCCGCTCGCATCGCCTCGCGTCGGTTCCCGCTGCCCCCGAGCGGTTCCTCCCCGGCTTCCCTGGGGCCTCGGCCGCCCCGGGAGCGGGAGAAGCGCCGGCTGTGTCCCGGCGGCCCCGCGATCGAGCCACAGCCCCCGGTGTGGCCGGGCACTGGGGGGGTCCCGGGCCGCAGCCCCGGCCCCACCGCGGTATCGCTGCAGCGAGGAACTGGGCGAAAGGAAAGGCCCCTCGGATGCAGGATTAGCCGTGCCTGACCTTGATTCTTCTTCAGGAGTGACCTTTAAATCACAAGATATTAGTAGAGGGTTTAAAAAAAATAATTCAGCGTTTCATTATTCGTGTGTAGACTTACCTGCGATTCGCGCTTCCGTCTCCCGTCAGCGGCGTTGCTGATCCCAAATTAAATCTTTGAGGAAGGATAAGTACTTTGCCCGGTTTCCATTTAGTCTCTGCTTATTTTGTTTAATTAGCACTGAGGTGCTAAGAATGTCAAGGGCAAATGTTTGGGTTAGTTATTAAACAAGGTACTAGTATAATTCACTGTCTAAAGGAGCTCTTCCTCGAGATACAAACACACACAGGCACGAAGGTGGAGTGTAATGTCCATAAAGGATTATTAAAAAAAGAAGAGCAGAAAGATTCAACCTGTAGATTTTAAAGTGAGTGTTGCTACTTACATTTGAGGGAGAGCTAGCAAGTGGGAAGATAAAAGTTAAGCCAGAAAAGCCATTATCTAGTGAAGAAACAGGGAAAATCTTGTCCATGAGTGCTAATTATTATATCCCTATTAATAGTACTTAGAGGATTTTTTTACCTTCTAACTATAGGAATATTCACATTAATTTTGAAAGGTGCAGGATTAAAACCTAGTGGTTTGCTTCCTTCCAAGTTTAATTTCATTTTGTTCACAGTTTAAGGCTGAAACAGAAAGAAAAAATATTATTTACATGACAAACTTCTCAGAGCACAAACAGCTTTGCTCTTACAGCTGCTCGTAGGAGTTAGCATATGAGGTCTAGTCCTGGTTTCTCAGTGGTGTTATGTTAGAGAACACTTACAGCATATTGCAACAATTTCTCCTTTTCATTTAGATGTCTCCTCTGCTAGAAGCACAACCACCGAAGCTCAGTACCCTGATTCCATAGCAGGTGTATCACAGTGCATATAATACTCTGATGTTAGCAGAATTTGGTGTGTTTCTAATGGGCTCTTGGCCATAGGTGTGAATTCAACTACCACCAGTCTGTAATTAATCCTGAAAATGAAACTCATTTCCATAAGCTGTTGCTGCTAGAACTTGGAAAACAATTAGAAATTTGGAGGTGGAATTTTGTGGAGTTTGTTGTTTTTTGGATTTTTTTTATGTGTGGTCTTACTTCACTAGGTATGTACCAGACACATATGTTAAACAATTTGTTTGTTTGAGTCATGTTTCTATTATGTCCCAAGACGTGTTAAGTATTGGAAGAACCTAACAAAAATAATTAAAAAAAAAAAAGAGGAAGGAGTTAAACAATAATTGATAACATAGACGTGCCAAGCTAAAGACTTCAAAACCACATGAAGTGCAGAATCATGGTTCTGATCTAGTATTTCAAATAAAAGGGAGAGAAAAAGTAAACACCTTGCTAGACTATGTGAAAACTTGTGATATTATATACAGAAATAACACTGGCACCTATAGTTAATGTTGCCAGTACTTTCTGGCAGTAAAAACTCAGTTTTTATTTAATTAAACCTTTGCTGTTTGGGCTGGAGTTGCCTATACAAGATACCTGCCTCAGGTTGATTTTTTGTTTAAGAGTTACAGCTAAAATTCAGTCATATGTAGTCTGAAAAGTAGACATTTTCACCATCTAAAAAAAAATCCCAAAGACTTCAACACTTTACTCAGTGAGAAGCAGAAGGTTGACATACAGCCTCCCCCAAAAACAGCCCCAAGCACAGCCTGCACACCTCGGTGCAGTGTGCTGTGCTCTAGAGAGATGCTCTGGTATCTTACAGTCTCCCAAGAATTCATCTGAGGTGAGTGTGCGGAATCCATTTACAGCTTCTCTATCTGAATAAATGATGTATCAGCAAATGGATGCTTGGGCAGGCTCCAGCCTCCACCTTCTGGCCACCCACCGTTCACAAAGTACCTCAGAGAGTGCTGGGGCCAGTCTGGGAGTGAAAAGGAACAGGGACATGTCAGCCCACCTCAAAGACACTCACAGATCTTATTAAAAACAGCCCACATGGTGGGACCACTTGTCCTAAGGCACCTCCCAGCACTGGGGGTTCAAGGGTTAGGAAAGCCTGGGCTTCACAAAGGGTAAGGAGGGCTGGGAAGAAGGCAGAGGCAGCATAAATGTACAAGGAAGGTTAAGTGAATAGAGGCAAAATGGGAATAGACAGCGAGAAAGCCGAAGTAGCAGAGTTCATAACAAAGTAACAAGCACCATTGCTTCAGAAATTTCTCTTTGACTTAAAGATTGTGACTATCTCTTTTCCTATGGTCAATGGATGTGAAATCAACTGCAAAAGTCTGCCCTGCCCCCCTGGGTGGTCAGTCCAGAGAAGGAACAGCCACTGAAGCTGTTAGTTCAAGTGATAGGGATCTCCTCTGTGTCCCCAGGAAAACCTGACCTTTGCTGATGACATAAGTTGTGGTTCAGTTCACAATTTCACACAGTGTGCCTTTCATCTGTACAAATAAGTAATTTTTTGAAATCTCTGAATGACTTACCTGGTTTCATCTTCGGAGCTCAAACTGGAAAATGAAATCAATTACAAGGACCTTTCTAACATGTAAGACATTAAAAGCTTGTTGAATATTTCCAAATACCAGGTGCAAAGCACTGCCCACCCTTACCATAAGTGGGCAGTTCCAATGAATATCAGTAAGTCTGTACATGGAATCTCTCTCAGGAAACAGGGAAAAATACACCATCTCTAAATCTAACAGAGATGTTCGTTACTGTATGGATTTTCTGGGTCCCCCGTCGGAGGAGGAAATGATGAATCTGACTCCATGTTCTTAGAAGGCTAATTTATTATCTTATGATATTATATTATATAAAAGAATGCTATACTAAACTATACTAAAGAATAGAGAAAGGATATAGACAGAAGGCTACAAAGAATGATAATGAAAATTTGTGACTCTCTCCTCAGAGTCTGACACAGCTTGACAGTGATTGGTCATTAAGTTAAAACAATTCACATGAAACCAATGAAACACTGACCAGTTGGTAAACAATGTCCAAACCACATTCCAAAGCAGCAAAACACAGGAAAAGCAGATCAGATAATTTTTTTTTTTTTCATTTTTCTCTGAGGCTTCTCAGCTTTCCAGGAGAAGAAATCCTGGTGAAGGGATTTTTCCAGAAAATATAACCATGATAATTACTGTTTATGAGAAACCATATGCTAAAGTCACAAAAACCATCAAAGTATGTCAAGAGAATTAATACTGTTGTATTCAATAAAAAGTCAGTATCGGGATAAAATTCAATGAATTAATAGTAAAGGTTCTAAGCCTTACTGTCTGCCTGCTTCATTTCCTTGGAGAGGCAGGGATCCTTGGGAAACATAGCTCATGCTCATGTATTAATTAGTATGCCACCATTTACATTAGTCAGAGCACATGTAGAAATGGCTGAATTAAATACATCTAAATCTTGTCATTCCCTCACTTCTAAATGCCACACTTTGGAGCAACAATATCTTTCAAAGTACAATGTATTATTCTGCATATTACTTGAAATGGAACAATTCTAATTTAAAGCATTTCCTATCAGTACTATTTTTCCAAGATACAAAAAGATGTTAAGAAAGTGAGCTGCTACTACTATTACTGTTGTACTAGTTCATATGTCTGGCACCACCATTTTTGTATCTTCAGGTCAGGAAATAGTGAGATCTTTTTAAGCCTTTACTTCTCCAGGCTCAACAATCCCATCTCTCTCAGCTTTTTTTATATAGAGTGCTCTGACCATCCTCATTGCCATCAGCAGGACTCATTCAGCATGACTGTACCTTTCCTGCACTGGGCAGCCAAAATTGTGGACAGAGCTCTCCAGAAATCATCTTACAAATCCTGAATAGAAGTGGTGAATCACCTTCCTGGACCTGCAGGCTGCATTTTTACCAAGGCAAGCCAGGATGCTGTTGGCCATCTTAGCTACAAGGGCAAGAGCCCTAAAATTAATGACACTGGTGGTGCTTGTTCACCTCACTGCCCGTCTTGATCACCAGGTCATTTTCATCCTGAGATCAAGAGCTGATCCCAGCTGTTCATACCCCAGCCTTACTGGTGTGTGGTATAATCCTCTCTAAGGTGCAAGGTTTGGATTTGCATCCTTGACCTTTGTGAGGTTTCTGCCAGACCATTACTGCAGCCTGAGCAGCTCCTTCAGAATCCCAGTCCTGCCCTCCAGTGCATTGTCTGCTCCTCCTCTGGGTCAGTGCCACCTGCAGATTTGTGGAGAGTTGCTCTTCATGCCACCCTAAGTCACTCTCCTTGTCAAGGGTCCTTCCAAGTCAAAGAGCTGAAGGAATTGGCCTGAATATGATGGACAATGCATAGGGAAAAGTGAGGGATTTAAGCTTTTCCCTCTTCTGTCACAAACACAGCTCTTACAAGGAGAGCAGTAGCAAGCAGTCAAAGCCTGGTCCCACAGCTGCCTCTATTATCATTTTTTTGCAGCCTCAATAGGAAAAGCTGTGTGACAGAGGTCTCCTGAGATGGTTCCAGCCTTGCAACCTTTAAACAAGGATCCAAGCAAGCAAGATGTTGGTTTCTGTGGGACTTCTATTCTGCATACTGTCCTAGCACCATGCCCTGTGATAGTATCAGGAGCACTGAGGCAGCAGCTCAGTTCTTTTTCTCTGGAGTGGGGTAAGGTCTGAATTATGCATGGGCTGAGGTCACTGCTGCTAACATGCATGGTTTTAAATTAGACTCCAAAGCCAAATAGCACCCAAACTGGGAAGTACAGCAGCACCTAAGAGCTGCTGCATTCCCCTTATTCACAGTGAACCTGTCACAATGTGGAAGGAGAAAACCTTGGGTGGTTTAGTATTGGCTGCGACACAAAATGCACAGTCACTATGAAAAAAATGAAGCAGATACTGAAAAAGCATGTGAAAAGTTTACCTTAGTAGGAATGGAAAATAGTGTTATGTCCATGCAAGAAAACAAAATGTGTTTTGAAAATTGTGATGAAACAGAATATGACATATCAAAGAAAATAAAAAGGTGAGTTGAAACTACTCTTTGCACCAGGTGGTACACTCATACCAAGGGGAAATGTATGATTAAGTTAGTGACAAACAGAAAAGTCAAACAGAAAAGTCAATGTGACTGATTCATCCAAAGCTAAGAAGAGGAGCATAGTTGCTGCAAATTTTAATATCCTTTTCATTTCTTTTCTTTTTTTTTTTTTTTTTCATTTTCTGCAGAGGCTGGGATTGTAGGAACATTATCTCCTGATGTATTGTCACCTCATGTGGCCAAATGAGCTACTGTGCAACATCCCAGACATCATATCTGGGAAAGTATATTTGTTCTGCTTGTTGATGCCTGTTGGAATTTCTTTCACAATGTTTTGAATCTTTCCCCAAATCGTTGTCATTTGTACATCTGACTGAGTGCATTTCCTCACTCATATATTTTAACACTTTTCATATGCCCTCGAGCATCAACAGAAATGTATTTTTCATTGGCTGAATTGATGTTGCTGTTTCTTCATTGCATTTGTAATGTGACATTTGTTTTTGTTTTGCTTTGTGTTTTGTTTTTTTTTGTTTTTTTTCTCCTAGTACTCTACTTTAAATGATAAAGTATTTAAAGAGAGCAAGCTGGTTCATTTTACTCTGCTGTATTAAGAGAATGCTTCTAACTGCAATGTTAGAGCTAATCTAATTAAAATTAATGACAAAACTCAGCATTTGAAAAGAGGGGTATATTGCTGTGCTCTTTGGTAGCATGAAGGTCACCTAGAAAACCTATCCCTCCCAGCATCCATCCTGTGGTTCTAGGTCTCCTGCTAGTGGGAAGGATAGCCAAGCCTGGAAGTTTTGCTGCTGTTCCAGGTGTGACCATCCCAGTGCAGTGCTCCCTCAAGCTTTTTTTTACACCTTCCTGTGGTCCATTTGGCATTTGACAAAGGCACCAGGTCTGTCCTCCAGCAGCAGTCCTGCAGTTCCCTCTCCCTAACCTCTAGCCTCTCTGTCCCCTTGCATTTCCTCTCTTTCTGTATTGCTCTTGCTAGAAATGCAGATGAGGAAGGGGAGGGCTGATTGTTGAGGACAATCCTATTACTAATCTAGCAAGGCTATTTTATTATAATAATATGGCAGAATTTCTGTCATAGTCTTTGTGCTGTCTTCAAAGCAAATTGTTCAGATCTTTCTCCTAAATGAGGGAAAGGACAGTCACCTGGCTGGGTTTTTTTTTTAAACCCTGTCTGGCTTTTTTTTTGATACCTTGAGAATCTATAAATAGTGTTTTCCACCCATTTTTTGTAATCTCCTTTTCTGTCAGACTAACTTCATGCATGTCTAACATTAAAGAAAAAGAAAATTGAGACCTAGCAGTTCCCTTTCCTATTTCTCCCTCCTCCACACTGTACACTCACCACTTGTTTTTAGCCAGGAAGTGGTGCTTCACAGCTCTAGTTGCTTTGTTATTCATATTATGACTGCCAGTAAAAGAGTTTCATTTGGCTTCTGTCAGTCATACAAGAAGTAGTGAAAATAAAAGTGAAGGGAAGCTTGCAATCAGAAATACAGCCAAAAAAGTTTTGCATTGAGAAGTCTCAAAACTTCATTTCTTAATAGAATTGAATGCAAAGCAAATAGGGTGATAAATTATTAGACAATTGAGAAAATAATGGATATTTACTAAGACTTTTCCCTAGATCTATTTTAAGTGTTTTTTTCCCCACCAAAATGCTTTGTTTTCATAAGGGAAAAAACCCCAAAAACATAACATAAACCAAGATTCAGAATGAAACCAGAAAAATTATTTTGACTTAAAAAATCAGTTTTAGACTAGGAAACTAAATTAAAACTCTCTCATAGAAGGTGACTTAAATTTTCCTTTAACATGTGTGTCTCTCCACCAGCTGGCCAGGTAAATTGCTCAATCTCCTAGTCCACTTAATCTGGACAGTGAAATTCCACTCTTAAAATCACTGAAAAAACAGTGACTCACTTTTCCTAAGTCTGTTTACCACAGTCCTGTGTTTCTTCCTTTTCTGGATGTCCCCACATTAAGAAATATGGAGAATGAAAGAGGCTGTCATGGTCTATTGAGAGATGTCAAGGCACCTTTGATGTTTTCAGGATCCTTGTTCACTTGAAGGAAAACATTAGTTATGAAATGATGGACCAAAGAGCTGGTGAAGCATGTGAAATTAGTAGAAAAAATGGTACAATACATCATACAAAAATTAAGTTTGTCATTCAAAAGAAAAAAAATAGCTCATTCTGATGTCCAGTGTATTAAATCTACCTTCACTGGAGCACAAAGCATGTACTAGTCAATTACTGATTAAGGGAAAAGCCATATGTCAAATACAGTATATGATAGATTGAAGAAAAATCACTTTGACTAGCTTGAAAATTAAACCCAGTCCCAGATTCTTTGCATACCCCAATCTCTTACTGAGTTGAGTAGATGAATGCATTAGGAATGCACACTAGTTGGGAACAAGCACTGGTAATAAATAACCCATACCCTTCTGGGGTATGGGTTCATTCCTTTCTCCCCTCTTATCCTGTCACAGGGGAAAATATTTGTGTTTTGGTGTTGATTATATCAATCAATAATTTTTTAAAAATTCAACTTTCTTTTCAGTTTCAGGAGTACAGGGTTGCAGTGAGGTTTTCCCTTTTCATTTATCACTTACAGAGACTTTATATAATCCCCACAGCTTTCTGTCCTTGTGGGACCACAGTGGGATGGCAGCCAGCTGCTGGCAGCGGCGTGGCTGGTGTTGCCCTTGGCTGTGAGCAGTGCCTGCACCGGCACACACAGAACAGATGTCTGTGGCATGCTGCTCATTAGAGATGAACCATTATAGACCTTTCACACTGCTCATCCAAAATGTGGGTTGGAAATTGCCTCTCTGTTTTGAGTGGGATTCGTCTGTCTGAAGAGCCCCATTGGTGTGAAGAATGAAGGGACTGATTCACAAGCAGATGCAGCCTGAATGCACAAGGAGCATTAGGAAGCCAGGGAGCCAAGTGGTGAGGGCTTGCCTCTGCCTGAAGGCAGCTGCAGGTCTGGGGCTGAGAAGAAAAGGTCCCATGGCCCTGTTACATCGTACGTCTGGCTCTCGAAAAATGGCATTTGGGACCCAAAAACTGACTAGAAACAGCGACACCATGCTAAAAGCAAATTGATTCCCACCACTCTGAAGTAAGGGTGTGTATTGTATTTGCTGGGATGCTCTGACAAAGGCAGGAATGATACATCTGACTCCATGTTCTCAGAAGGCTAATTTATTACTTTATGATACTGTATTATATTAAAGAATACTATACTATACTATACTATACTAAAGAATACAGAAAGGATACTTACTGAATGCTAAAAAGATAATAATGAAAACTCGTGACTCTCTCCAGAGTCCCAACACAGCTTGGCCGTAATTGTCCAATGAGTCAAAACAACTCACAGCAGAATCCAATGAAACAAACTCCTGTTTGATAAACAATCTCCAAACACATTCCACATGTGAGCACAACACAGGAGAAGCAAATGAGATAAGAATTGTTTCCCTTTTCTCTGAGGCTTCTCATCTTCCCAGGAGAAAAATCCTGGGCAAAGGGATTTTTTCAGAGAATGTGAATGCCACAAGTGTGAGATGGGGGTTGGTTCCAAGAGTTAGATCTTCTTTTCAGCCTACATCACACCTATCCCACTCTCATGCCTCCCCACTGAAAATAGTGTGCCTGACAGGGAATTCTCTGTGGGAATGCCAATGATTTTACATCAGTGTTGGGTCACCTTCTCACTGAAACAATTCACTTTGTTTTGGTACAGCAGAAAATACTGTCTAGCCTCTTTCTGTGCTTTATAGCACCAATTCCCACTCTGGAAGGACTACCCACGTACTTTAGGTTAGATGTGTCTTCAGTGCCCTGGCAGACAGAGGCAGATGTTTCCCTCCTTGTGCTCCATCTGCCAGGAGAACAGGGCTGGAACCAGTCTCACAAGCTGCCAGAAAAAATCTAGCAGAGAGCAGAAACTCTTAAATGCTGCAAATTTAGGCCTCACTATTACCAAAGAAAACAGAAATTAATTTCAAAGTATTTTCCCATAAATCTCCATTCCTTGCTATTTTAAGTGAGCTACAGTGTTTTGTTTTGTATGACCAAAGGTTTTAAATTTATGGGGTTGTTTTCTCTGGGATTTTTTTGGGTTTGTTTTTTTTTTTTTTCTTTTTTAATAAGTTCAGCTTTATGGAAATTCTGTGACATCCTTGGAGGCTGGGATCATATCCAAACTGTCTGTGCCATAATTATTTTCAAAACTTGCTGAATTTTGTGTCAACTTTAACTCAACGCCAATATTTCTGTTTCACACAAAAGCATCAGATGGTGCAGTGTATGAACAAGTGCATGTGGACATGATAAACTAGCACCTCCATAATGACTTGGAGCGACTCCATGTCCCTGGCTTCAAAAATATGCAAATTTGGGTTTGTCATAGTGAATTTTTCTCTTCTTCCCACTCCAAGAAAGAAGCAAGAAGAATATGAATTTCAAAATGTAGTAGCAAAATGTGTTGGTTTTTACAAATTGACTACTTAATTAAAATGGATGAATTCTATGGCAAGAAAAATACTTCCCAGTGTGAGGAAGACACAAAGTACTGTGTTGAAAATTAGAAATAGATATGCAATTTGGGGACAATAATTTCTGTCCAATATTGAAGAGTCTTCCTATCTCACATCCCTTTGAAGTGATGACTCTAACTCTATGCTTTGGTTTATTTTTTGTACTAATGAGCCATATGGATTTATTCTTGCTTTTGGTAGCTGTTATATTTGCATTTGGGAACTTTAAAAAACAACTTAATGTGTAGCAGGAGTTTAATAAGATTTTATGGAAGCTCCAGGATCAGGCTTACCTTACCTACTCAGGTGTCTGGGAACTCTGCCTTTTTTCCATGCTTCAAAACTATGTGTTTTTTCTTTGGAAAGAGTCTACAGAGAAATTAAAAGAAAATACAACAGCCTTCCAAATCCCTTTGCACTGCTAGCTATGAGGAAAGCTGATGAAATGCTGGGGAGGTAATAGGGAGAAATGCAATGAAAAGTTAAGAAGGCTGGAGTGGAAGGTGAAGATGGGTGGGGACTAAATGTCAAGGATACTGGCAGAAATTGTAAAAATGAAAAAAAAATAGAACACCAGAAATACCTTCAAAGTGATGAAAAGAATTATTATGTTCAAGGAGGTATTCAGACTGTGCAAGAAGTGGCAGCAAGGTTGAAGTGCTAACATGAAACTGCAGAAATGTCACTGCAGTACAATGGGATTTGTAATCCCTATCACAATGGTAAGAGTAGTCAGTTGTGGAAACTCAGATTCCCACAGATGTCACTGAATTCAAAGGCTTGGACACCTGGTAGTCTGTATGCTCTTTATCACTGACATGGAAAATATGGATTACTCATAAAGACGCAAAAATTAGTGCTCTTTTAATAGGTATATCATATTAAAAATGTAATGTTCAAATGAGAATGGAATGAGCAAAAAAACACGTGGACTTTTTTTTTTTAAATACAGTTCACAGTGAGACCAAGCTGTGAGTATAAGGCTTTAAGAATAACATGAGCTAGGACAGATAATAGATGAAAGGCATCCTAAGTTGTCAAAGTCTAATACTAGTGAAAGCTGTAATTCAATTGAAAGTATAAAATAAACCAAAACAACATAAAAATGCAGCACAGGATTGTAAATTGGACCATCAGAGGAGATACCTCACCTGATAACAGCAAGGCTGTAAATATGAGGATGACAGAACTGAGAGAAGCAATGGGACTAAGCTCATATCATGGCAATGAAAAGCCATAAAGTGGGAGGGCAAAGAATATTTATGGGAGGAAAGACATTGAAAACTGAAAAAGATATGGGAAGACACCAGCCTATGTTTTAAATAATAGATATGTCATGCAAAAGAGGCAGGATGAAGGAGATGAAATATTGTGCAATAACACATCCGGGTCACCCAGAAACCCACAGAGCTGCTGTGAATTAAATGCTTTTACTGGGGGATTATTCCATATTTCTTTATGTGCTACCAGCAACAAAGAAGAATGACAAAAAATGAGTCTGCATTTAGGTAAAGGTGATTAAATTTGATTTAAAATATAAAATTGCAATCTGAATAGCTGTTAACCACTATCAAAAATACCAGCACACAAGGAAAAAATATGTAAAACCCCAGTGTGACTATTCACTAGGCCATTAACAAATTAAATTTTTGTCAAGCTTTTAGAATACTAGGCAATGTGGCATTGTCTATAAGATTACCACCCATATAAATTCTTCACATATTCCCTGAAGAATCTACAAGACAGTATAAAGCAAAATATCAAGTGATGTATGTGCAAATCTTTCACGGGTTTGAAAGAAGTGAAGAAAGAAATGTGATACTATCAGCACTGTCTTTACTTTAAGCTTCCTTGATTTCTCTAATAAAGGTGCTTAGAATAGCATTTTAGTACTGAGAAATAAAATATACTTTAAAATATTTTATTAAAAATTAAAAATTATTTTATTCCATTTGCATTACCGAGGAGCTAAAAGAAAAGATAAAAACGTGTGTAGAATTAAAATGAAATTATAAAATTAAAGGGTCTTCAATTCCTTGGAAGATAAGTTAGGATTGATAGACATAGATAGAGTGAGGGACAGGAAGGAACTTTTACAAAAATAGGAAGTTTCTTTCTCAGGGGAACAAGAGCTACAGACTATTTCCAGTAACTTCTTATCTTATTAGAATGAGGCCAAGAAATAAGGACTACCCTCTTACCAGAAGACTCACCTCTCTGTTTGAAGCAGCCAAAGGAGGCTAAAAAGGAGCAGAACAGTAGGAGGAGAGGAAAATTACTATTAGCTGCATATGCCAAATTTCTGGAAGGCACATTTAGGCTCCCTTCTATATGGTGAAGAGATCAATGTAATGAATCCATGAATACTTGATTTCCTTTCAGAGGGACTATGAAGTCTAAATGACATTTTTAGCCATCCTATATCTCTAGATCATAAAGCTTCTGACAATAGCCATCTAGAATTGATGAATGAATGATGGATGATGAATTGATAGATTTCAAAATATTGTAATTGAAATTATATACATCCTCTACAGCCAGAGAAGAGGATAATGTGGCAGGAGCTTTTAATTAGAATTGGTTTTACTGCATTAACAGCTTGTTAAAAGAAACTATGGTTTCTTATATTTCATAAAATGAGACCTCTATATTGACCTCTATATTATCCATATTTTGCTATATTTAAGAGTGATAGTATAGGGACAAAAACCAATGCTAATTTGTTAGTCCAAAGTCTTTCCACAGCAGATAATTATGTGTCCTTCCTAAGAGCTGAATGTTGATTCTGCTCTGAAAACAGACTAGCAAAAGCCCTCAGTAAATAAGTATTTCTTCTATTGACTCTATGCCCTAAGAAGCTTCTGTTTGCTATTTACTGCTACCTGCATACTGAATAATTACACTCAATAAATTCCTTCCTGCTATGCTTTTCTCAGATGGTTGGATAAGATTAGTCACAGCAGAAGGTGCCTTCATCCTTTTAAAAAGGCAATCTATTTTTTTCCAGAAACACAGGCATTCATTTAGATGTCGGAACTGCCTTATAATTTATTTTAAATTACAGTGGGTTTTTAAATCACCTTTTCACATACTTATTGTTGTGGAAAACAGTGTAAATAAATGGAAAATTTCATATTTTATACTCTTACTTTACTTTTTAATGTATGTATGCACATGCATATAAAATACAACATATATGTAATATGCTTATAAACTGTGTATATATATATGTGTATATTTTCAGTGAAGGAAGAAAAGAGTCAGAAATTCATGTTCTTCTGTCCTGGTTAAAGCCCCATATGAATGCAAAATGTAGAAATAATTTAAATAGCATTGATGCCCACTATTCCTTTCAATTTACTTCATTTTGGTTCAAAATCCAACATTTCATTGAAGCACTGGTAAAAATGAATGTCTGCACTTCAGCAGGGAGGTTCTAATAGACCAACATGTACCCAGCAGCAGGACCTGCTAAAGGTTCCTGTTTATCTACATGTCAATTTTTTGGTAATTATATTCATAGGCAATGAGACTTGCTATAATTCTATTAATCTTTATAAACAAGATAACTCAAGATACACAAATCAAGATATATGGGCCTGTATATAAATGGCAGAAATTTTCACAATTGACTATTAATTTTGTAACTTTGTGTATTTTTATCAATCTCCTAAAGCAAGATCAGATATCTTCCAAAAGAGCTCAGTTGGAATGAAAGTAAACTTTAGTTTTCTTGGTAGTGGGATTATCATTGACTATTTACTGTCCCTGTGCATTTTAAAAGTGTGGGATGGAAAGCACATCTCACAGGACAAACTGAGAGGAACTTCAGTCCCTTAAATGAATCACTCATATATCTCCTTGTGACCACCTTGGTACTCTAGTCCCACTCAGATAAGTTTAGCCACAGGAAGTACAACTATTAGCAGGGATCCTGGTATTGTTATCTTCCATCAGACTTTGTCTGTCAGCCAAAGTTCTTTTACAATAGTTGAACTAATAATTTTAGATCTGAACATTGTGCATAGATTGCTATCAAATGGTTACAATAAAGAAACAGATTGCACTGCTCAGCCATGATACTTGGTGTGGCAAAAATTAATCATCATTTCTGCTAAGTGTCAGTCTCTAAAACAGTTGTGCCTTTCAGATCAGAGTCCTTTCTAAGTATTTTTCCCCATGCTAGAATCCAGAATGCCAGAGAAATAACAAAAAGTACTTTGAGTACTGGTAAAGAGGGTCACAACATTGGTGTATCTGGACCTTTTTTTTTTTTTTAATGTCAGTAATTCTGTGCAGGTAAGAGAAAATACATATATTCTTATTTTCTGGTGGTGGTCATACATACAACCAATGGTAGGCTCATTAATGCATTTCTTTTCAAGATTTTTATGTTCTAAATCTTTTTGCAGCTTCAAAAATCCTCTAGTTAATTAAAATCAACCACTTAGCAGAGGCTTGGAAGGTCTCTGTGTATCTCACTTTAAAAATATTTGTTTGTCAGATATTTATATAGTTGGAGAGGCTTAAGAATATTATATATTTAAATGCTTTCTTGTAGATGTTTAGAATCAGACTCATCATGATTAGGGGTCTAAGTCTGCTAATTTTCATAGCAAAACCCAATTAAAATAATTGGAAAGAACACCAAGTCCTGGTGGCTTTACTACAGCTTATGTATACACACACAGAAATTGCTTCATCCATCACTGATGCTCAACTGTCACTGTCTGTCTAGAGCTGGCATCACCACCAGAAAATCAGGGTTTTATTATTTGTCTTTAAGGACAATGCCCAGACTTCTTGCTGGATTAGTGGTTGCTGTATTATTTCCAGTGTTATAATGTCTTTAAGTGTACATTTTTCAATTGAGATATGATATTTTATCTCAAAAAAAAACCCCAAAAGTAGAACAACAAAAAACTAAAATAAAATTAATCTCTTCTGGAAAAAGAATGGAGTATTTTTCACTGTATAAAATAAATACAAAGAAAGTAACCATGTCTGATTATGTGAATACTAACACTGGCAGGCAAGTGCTCTATTTAGTTCCCCATAGAATCAGGATAAAAAGAATTTGCTCTGAGCATCATCTACACAGTGGGATTCTCCTTAGAGAGTGCAAGAAACAATTCTCAACCAACCCTGGGCAGCTTTAAAATGATGGGTTAGCTTTGTGTTGAAGGCAAAGGGGAAAACTGGCCCAAAAATACTGCTGGGTGAAGACATCCCCAGGCAGCCATGCAGAGAGGAGGAGCTGCAGGTGCAGGATGCGGAGCTGGTGGCTGTGGCTGAGGCTCACAGGTGGGAAGGAAGCAGAAATCCCCTTTTGCTGGTGACAGCTCTCTTTGGAGGGACAGAGCATTCTGCCCAGCAGGAGTACAGCACATCTCCTCAGAGAAGTGTCCCCAGGTACAGTCTCCAGCCCAGGGCTCTCAGGCAAACACCCCCAGCTCCAGGAAGGCAGCACCTGGGACACATCCAGCAGCTCATGGGGTGCAGGATTGAGCCCCTCTCAGCAGCAGGCAGGACTTTCACTCCTTGGAAAGGATGAACTCTTTCATAAATCCATCTGTGACCAAAACAAAAGGGCTGTTTCTCTGTAATCACTTGTCTTTTGTCTCAGTTCTCATGTTGCAGCATTTACTGTGGGGTTTTTTATCTTTTTTGCTGTGTAATAATTACCCTTCATCTGAAAATTAGAAACAAGCTTCTTAAGCGCTCAACCTCAGCTCCACAGGATTAGATATTATCACTAAATTTTCTGACATCTATTTCAAATGCTTCTTTTTTTTAACGTTTCTTCTTTGAAACCAAAGGAGAAATTTTTGACTTAATTTTCTCCTCTACTAAATGAAGAGTAATACATTAAGATTAGTGTCCTCTTGGGTCAGGCAGGGCAGCCAGCATTCCCGTGGCTTTGGACACCAGATGGTCTCTAGGAAAATGTTGTGACTTATAGGCACATTTTAGTCCTAACTTTGATGAGTTTAGAGAAAATACTGTGATATAAGCCTGGGATCTAAAAGGAGAGCTGAGCAGGGTATAAACAACCACACTGGCAGTTGACATCAGGCAATGCTTGTAATCACTCACTGAAATGGGAATTTGTGGTGTTCTACAGCAGAAAACCTTCATTTCCTGCCTATCATTTAATAGGTTTCCTGCAAAATTTGTATCACAATGCAAACCAGTCATAAAAGATACTTATTATTTCCTGATTTGATATCGTCTTTAATTTGCAACTTACAACACACATTTCAATGACACAGCTCAGGACTTGAATTAGAGGTTAGTTATGCATTTTCTAATTCCTGCTTTTGTGAATTCTAATAGTTACAGGGAGAATTCAAATGAATTTGACAGTTTATCACAGGATTTTGTGCTAATAAATCTGATTTAGTAGTATGTTCTTCAGTGCAAATGCATAATTGAGATTTCCAATATTTGGTCTGCCAGAGTATTTTGAAAGTACCCACACAGATCTAACAAAAACTACATGTATCCCTCACTTCAGCAGAAAATGCATTATTTATAAAAGGTTGGATTTGGTTTCTATGTCTAATACTTTCATTTTGTCTACTTGGGAGATTTTTTTAAATCCAATACCTATCCAGATTGTTTTTTCTTTTCTTTTTTTTTTTGTCTCCATTAAATCTCAGCCATGGCAAAGGTGATTATCATATATCATGGAGCTGGTGCACTAAGTTAGCATTACTTAATAGTCTTTGAAGCTATTAACCAGTTCCTTACATCTGAAGAGAAAGCTAAAGGAATAACAGCTTGCTTTCTTTTAAGAAATCAAATCAGAATTAACTGTTTAAAAATAAAAGGTCAGAATTAGATAAAAGGAAACATTTCTTAGCAGACAAGCGATTAGATGATGGAAAAATGCTTTCTACTGATGCACCTTAGTCACTTTCACTAATGGTGTTCAGAAATAAGTTAGGTACATTTCTTGTTGGCTTTCTGTACCGGAACATTGTGCTCCACACAGGAGCTGGTACTGAGTGATCTGAGAGATCTTCTCCAGCTCAATAATCAAAGCTTCTGCAAGAAACAGGAATCATTACAGATCAGTGAGTTTTCTTCATTTTTTTTCAAGTGGAATATAGTGATTTGCCACAAATACTACTTGAAATAATCTCATCATTTCTCATTCAGCTAGGTAAAAACTTTTGCAGTCCTTCTATATGCATTCACTTTCAGCTAAATTCCTGGTTTAACTTTAGGGGTTATAACCTGTGGTGTGTGTATAGTACTAGTGGTACAGAGGTGATTAGCTGATTCAGAAATGGAATAAGGCCTGACAAGAAAACCTTCACCCCGCTGCGTGCTGCCTGCTGCCATCACTGCTTCTAATGGTGAGAGTTTAAAAAAAAATATGCAAAGAGGTTACAGTTGGAAATTAAAATGCTAGTGTGCTGATTTTGGCTGGGGTGGAGTGAATTTTCTTCGCGGTGGCTGGTACAGGGCAGTGGTGTTGGTTTGTGCTGAGCACAGCATTGACAGTGTAGAGATTTTTTTGCTGTTGCTGAGCAGGGCTTACACAGAGCCAAGGCCTTTGTGGCTTTTCACAGTCCCACTGGTGAGGAAGTTGGGGGTGAGTGGGAATTTGGGAGGAGTCCCAGCTGGGACAGGTGACCCAGATGACCAGAGGATATTCCCGACTGTGTGAATCATGCTCAGTGGAAAAGGTGGGACCTGGTCTGTGTTCAGAGGGGGACTCTGGCACTGGGCAGCAGGTGGTGAGCAGCTGTATTGTTGTGCATCACTTATTTTTCACTTTTTTCATCATTCTTATTATCATTTACCATTTTTACTGTGTTTTACTTTGTTTCTGATTATTAAACTCTTCTTATCTCAAGGGAAAAGTTTTACTGTGATTCTCCTCCCCATTCCAGTGGGCTCAGGGGAAGAGATGGTGGCTGAGCAAGTGGCTGAGTGTAGCTTAGTTTCCAGCAGGGCTTAAACCATGACAGCTGACAATTTCTGTTACTGACATCTCTTACACTGTAAAAAGTACATTTTAAAAGTGATATTTCCAAATATCCTGTGCATTTAGAAGTTGAAAAATGAAGTATTGGAGACTCAAGAAGTTCTAATCTTTTTGTTAACTTGTGTTGTACACTAGTGACTTAAAGCCTGTCTGTCAGGAAGAGTGATGGAATTAAACAGAATAGTAACATTTCTTTGTGATAATTCTGTCACTGGGTTTTGTTTTTTTTTTGGTGTTAGAGTAATAAACAGAGATACATTTCTAAAATTTTACGTATCTGCTTTTCTTTCCTCAGTCTTTTGTATTTATAATTTTACAGCCAGGTATGGTGCATAGAAAAATGAATTGTGTGTACTAGCCTGCTTACTTATTATTTTTGCAACTTGGTAAGCAAGAATTCAAACTTGGACTCCTATGGGAACACACAGTTTTTGTCCTCAGATCAGAGAGATACACACTTTCCTCTGGCACTGGGTGTTTATATAAGTCTAAATATATGTGCAAAAATATGATTTTTTTCAGTATTTTATAAGACATCAATTATGTGATTTTGCATATAAACGTAATTTTCTAATGTTCACTTATTGTATGTGGTAAGCTACAACTCCATTAAATCTTATATTAGATACAACATGTGTACACAGAAAAGTAACAGATATAAATAGAGCTAAGTTTTCACTGAAAGCAGGGCTATAAATTTAGCAATTCAAAGGAAAAACAACAGCCTTCTTCAGTTTTGGAAAAATTGTCTTCCTGGATTTATCTTCCTTTGTGAATTATAGGAGAATAGAATATATATAGAGATAGATATAGATACAGATATTTTCACTTCTGCTTAACTATGGACTGGAAGACTTGTCCCACTTGAATATTGAGAAAGTGAACTGATGCTTCAATAAGCTTTCATTTCTGTTTCATAAAAAAATTTAGGTCTGATATCCTGTGTCCACTGCTGGAACTGAGTAGCCAGTTCCAACTGAACTGAACAGAAAGTCAAGGCACTGAAAGGAAAGTCAGGACAAAGTGAAAAACTGAATTTACTCATCAGGAAAATCAATTCTGGGGAAATCAGGAAATAATTTGATGTCAGGAACTGAAGGAGGCTTGGAACATCCTGATGCTGGCTGCCAGCACAGGTGGGAGACAGGGCCCTGCTGCAGCCCCTGGAACTCGTCCCCCTCCCAAGTCCTGCATCCCCTACAGTGGCTTCCACTCAGCCTCTCCTTTCTCAGCATAGCCACAGCTCCTTGCTGAGGGAAGGCTCCTGCCCCAGGCATGCTGGCAGTAGAAGTCTCTCTCCTTTTTCTAGATCAGCCCCAGGTTAAGAAATTGCTCAAGGCAATGAGCCCCCTCTCAGACAGATGTTCTGAGCCTCCTGTGCAGCACCTGCAGTTCACTCACCCTTCTGTTTGCACAGCAGAGGAAACTGCCCCAAAACATGAAATCAATGATGTTCAGTTGCTCATAAAATGTGGCTTCTTAATGCACACATAACATTTTTATAGGCAAATGTAAAATTTACGTGGCTCTGAGAGTGAGCTGTATTATTTGATCTATACCATGCATGCTCCCTTGCCATGGAGTTGCAGACGCTTTAGCAGCTCTGCTGAATCTGTAGTTGATCACAGTTGCTTCTGCTTTCTTATCAATCTGAGGAAGATTTTAGGATAGGAATTACACATGATTTCTTCAGCTGGAATAGCAGTTCACCCAAGTCAGACCTAGAAAACAGACACAAACTGTGGAGCCTTTAAAGCTAAAAGTTTAAAACAAAATAGCTCAACAAGCAAACATTCCAAATAAAAAGCAAAACAAAAAACCACAAGAAATCAAATCAGTCTGAACAATATGGGCTGTTTTTGGCTGGTTTTACATGAAACCTATGTGAAAATAATTCATGATTTGAGTGGAGTGTTATGAAATTGCTATAGCAGGAAGGCTAGGAGCAAGGGGAGGAGTTAATTGTGATGGTAAACGCTATAGCCTGGTTCAGAATGATCAGGGGTGGAGATTGTATTGGACATGCCTTTAAATTGTTGGATATTGTAGGATGTGAGCATGACATAAATGGTGCAGAATAAGGGATGGAGAACTTTACTCCAACCAGAAGCAGCACAACACATTCCCTGAGTCAAAATGTATTAAGCTAGTGGTGTTTGTAAGGGCAAATCTGAATTATTTTCTGCTAAGCACATGTAAGGATTTTTTTATTTCTTTTACCCAGATTATGCTGGGGCAGGATGATAAGATCAAACAAAAATACTATTCATATACACATATGGAAGATTAATCTCTGAATACAAATCTTTAGCTCCATATTTAGAATAGAATCAACATTTTCATATTTTCTTCATATGCATATATACAGTCATGTATACACATGTGCATGCACACAATTAGTACCCATAAATATTTAAGAATTTCTATATTTAGATGAGGATTTTTCATATAACAACACTTTGCAAGCCATGTTTATAGAATTACATCTACAGTGTAACCTGCAGCAAGACTGCTAATCAAGCAGGAAAAAAAACCATCTAATATTTGGTGATGAAAATTGCTTTAGAGTGACTGATTGTGCTAATCAATCTTTGCCAAGTAAATCACCACTAAAAGATAGTCGATAATTATAGGATCTCTCCCTGAAACTGAGTAAGAAGAGGAATAAAAATAAACTTGCACAGGAAAGCTGTCCTCTTCAGTAAACACAGTAGTTTTCTTTGCTTCCAACATGTTGGAAAGAAATTTGGAAAATCTGTCCAAGTTGTCTTAGCTTTCAGAAATATAATTGTTGTGTTGATTGAGCTAACAGTGGTAAAATTGGCCATTAAAAATAATGTATGCAATGATCCACACAAGACATCTACAAACAGGTTACAGTCTTACTAATTTCTTCATGATTCACAAAACTTTGACAGCTTTTATGAAAATGAGGTCACTTATGGCATTTTACAGTTTAAAAGAATTTTTCCTTTCTCCACTCTTCACAAAATTCTTAGATAAAAGTAATTGTTGGAGACCAGTTCCAGTAGGAAGAAAAAACTTTTTCTAAAATTATTATGCAGATTAAGATTAATAAGTATATATAAATAAATCAGTGAGATCATAAACCCAGAAAAACAAATTCACAGGCTTCAGTCACAAAAGATGCCCCAAGGAAAAGGATTAATTGGATTGCCATTAAAAGTACAGGACACCAACAAATTGTAAGACCTTTTGCAGACCAGAGCAGAGCCTCACGTGGGCAGGACAGAAACTCCAAGAGCTGCAACAGGGAAATGGTCTGAAGGAATTGTGCCTGGGCTCTGTGGCTGGTGAGAGTTATGCACAGCTCTGGAGCTCTCTCACACTTAGCACAGACAAAATTCTCTTGGCCCAGGCACCTGGGAATGCCCCACAGACCCCCGTTCATGTCCATGTCCCAGCACGAGGAGTTCCAGTCTGAGTGGTGACATTCAGCACATCAGGGATGGAAATGGAAGGGAGCTCATATATGGCATATTCCTGATCCAGCAGGGCTGCTGTGTTGGTTCCTCTGTGAGCTTCCTGCAGACTTCTAATGCCAACCTAAGGTTCACTTTCAACAACTCCAGCAAGGTAGGGTCAAACTAGACAAGTCTTTGACCATGATGTGTCAAGGTGGTTGCAATCTTGTGGGAAAAGTTAAGCTAAAGAACCTGTCTCAAAGTATTCAAGAGAGGAAAATGTAATATTTCAGCTGAAATATTTAGTTGATAAATGGACTTCCAGACTAATGATGACATTCAGGGTGTGCTGCAGGATTCTCTTTGGAGCAGATTTTCCCCCATTGTTAAGCTAATGGGGGATGAAGAAGAGTAAAACTGGCATGTTTACCAAAAACAAAACCTGCTAAAGTGGGAAGCTGGCTCCCAGTAAGGAACTTATTGTGCATATAAAATTACCCAGAGAATGTCACAAAAACTCTAGGGAAGGCAAAAGCTCAGAGAAACCTGCAAGCTGTATTGGCCCAACTTCATGGAAGTGTCACTTCTCTTTTGTAGTAGTGGTGCTCTTTTGATACTGTAACAGGTCTGACTTTATTGCATTGTCATCCATTACAGTGAAGTAGCAAAACTTCCAAAACTTATTTTCTTAAACCGGCTTCAAAGGTGGCTACCACCCCTACCATTAAAATGCAGATAACATTTTTTTCTGGATGAATAGCTCACACTGCACTTTTGTGTTGCTCCATTAGCCCACTTCACTTATCTATCATTCCTGGAGATGACAGGAAGGTCATACATCTTATTCCCAGCTTCAGAACAAATGCTGTCTTGGCATCTTTGTCTCTCTGTCTCCCCTTGTAATTTGTAGCTCCTGAATTCCACTGTGAAGTTACTACCTTGCTGTGTGAGGGGAAATTTCAAGTAGTGATGAGAAATATTTTCCACAGGTGAACCATCTGTGGTGAAAATTTTGAAGTGTATTGAACATGAAAGAGCTTAGCAGATGTTTGACTCTTAGATTAAAGAGCTATTTTAAATATGTGGGTGCAAAGAATGGTGCCAGTTTATTTCTAAGAAAACTACTTTATTGCTCTTTCTAGTTTCCATTTGTGAAGGTGAGAAAAAAAGCAGTTATTCTTGTATTTTGCTGTACTGCACTTGAAAGCCTGCATTTTCCTTCAAAAAGTAGCAGAATTTACCATTTCTGTTCAGATTGAGATATGAGCAATGATGCATATTTCCCTTTGTCCTTGTGGAACAAGCCAAACATCATGTTTAAAAGCAATTCCAGTGCTGACAAGAATTTTTTTCCCTTTTCTGCCTTTTCAACTGTCATCAGACACAAGATCCTGGTTACTGCTTTTGGGTGACAGCACTGACACTTTCTTGGAAGCACCTGCTCTGCTCTTGAGTTTCCACTGCTGCTCGCTGTCCTTTGTCAAAGCTGCTGTTGAAAACTGTGTCTGCAGAAAAGGTATTTTGCCAGAAATTTACAGCAAGATTGCAGCTCAGATTCCATTTTCTTCAATGGACCCTTTTATCCTTCCTTCAGCTAGCCCTTGACTGTGCCTCAAAGTCCAAATTTCATCCCTCAAAGCCAAAATGATTTACATTTTTAGAGATCAAACCACACCATCTCTGGAGACTCTGTTCTCAGTGTACACAGTAATAAGTGGTGCATTTCCACCTGTGACAATCAATTACATGTCCTCGTCAATTATCAAGCTCATCCTGCTGATACTGGCAACTAAGTCAAAAAGACCATTAAACAGGGCACCAGTGGATGCATTAAAATGAAAATTCTTAATGTGCAACAGATGGTTGATGTTGACTTGTTGTTATTTATGCACCAAAGAAGTGCATGAAAAGATTTTTAAAAGCCTGTTTGACCAAAAAAAAAAACCAACCAAACAAAAAAAAACCAATAAAAAACAGAGATGAAAGAAATTCATAGCTAAGCCTGGGTCTTCGAAATGTGAAATATTCTCCACATGATTCTCCACATGCCTCAATTTATTTGCATTATCAGATTTTAACTCCAAGTCTCCAAAATTTTTTGTATCTTGTGCCATGTCCTTATATGATTGCATAAAATATAATCCCCAGGTAAACAACTTTCCTTGCAGGCAATAACACAATCACTGCAGAGCAGTCTAAAACATTTCCTTTCTCAAGGGCTGAGCAAAGCCTGGAGTGTCCTTAACAAGATCAAGAGACAAAGAAAGAGCTGTCTCTCTTATGGCTGCTGAGAACAGCAATCATCCAGGCAGTAGAGAAATCGGCCAGGTTTTATACTTCGCATCAGATTCAATAAGAGGCTATATTTTCTTTATGAAAGATAACCATATTGCCTTTGACTTCTTTAGGTCTTTGTCAGGGAATTTACTTCAGCTCTGGTCTTCTCTGTTTTCAGATTGCATTCTATTTTCTCAACACAATTCACATGATTCCCAGAAAAATATTTCCATTCTCCCTCTGAATGTTTCCTTCTCTCTTAAAATACTGACAGATGAAAATAATTCATATGCTGCAAGTGTGGCAATTACTAAACATTCCAGAGCTATTTAAAAATCACAATGTAATAACTTATACTACAATTGTATATTTGGACATATAGAATAAGAATAGATTTGCAAATTGAAAAGCTGAGTAATATCTGAAATCAGATAAATACATTTATCTTTAATCAGATAAATAAATGTGTCTTTTCTGATTATCTGATTTCAGATAAATCTGAAATCAGATAATCAGAAAACAGATTAAGATCTGTTCCATTCAGATTAAGAATCCAAAGCTAGGCTCTCATCTTTCTGCTTAAAAGCAAAGGCAAGAGGTTTTCAGAATCAGTGGTTTACTAGAATTTTCAGTTAAAAGCAAAGCATTCTGAGTGGACTTTAACAACTTCTGTAGACAGATTCCAGTGCTTGTGGAATGGAAAGTACTGGCTATCTGACAAGAATTCTAGTCCCTGCAGAGCTGTGAGCTTTTGCACAATACCCTCTCAACATGACCATGGCTCCACTTGATGCCTGAAAAGTCCACACCCAGCATCAGGTTTGTGCCAAGGGAGCTGCCTGGTGCCTTTGCAGAGAGCTGGGAGCCTGCTGAGGACACACAGGGTCCCAGCCCACAGGTGACACTTTCCTGAGAGGAGCACCAGGAGCCAGTGCCAGGGCTCTCACTGGATGGTCACTGTCACGCCATTAGTGGGAATTTCATAAAGGGCCTTTCATCCAGGGATTGCTGCAGCTGTTACTGAGCTACCCTGAAATTTATTTCCAAATGTTTTTCTGCTTGGTAGACACGTCTGTTAATCTGCTTTAACCTAGCTGGGCTGTGCAATGCTTCCCTCAGTTTTGGGATGGGGAGGTTCTGAAGAGCAACCATTGAAAGAGGAATGACTTCAGTTTATATGGAAGTTGATAGCTCTTAGTTTATGAATAAAACTACAGATTTTAAAAATATACTTTGTATGGAAAATATACTAAGCTGGCAACAAAATCTAATGTAATGTGGACCTAACCAAAGCTTGCCTTTATAGATTTAACTGTCTTAATGCACTCTGCTCTTTCCAAATCCATAGCTTCTGCTGTGCTGTCTCTCCTGTCTTTCTCTTTGTGCTTTTACTCTGCAGGCTAAAAGAAATCAAGGTATCCACCCACCAACAAATCACCCTGCTTCTGTGTAGATATATTTGCATTCTAATAAAAATATGAAGAAATTAATTATGTTTTTACAGCTTTCAGACATGTAATCACAATTTGGCAGAGTGAGGGATATATAATGTGTTAATATGTGATAATAACAAGTTAATTTATTTTGCAGTAAATATCTGAATTTGCTGGTCTACTCTGTTATCTGTCCTTTGGAGGTCACTTAAACACTAAACAGCCTAATAAGCCTTTTTTCCCTTAAACCTTTTAAATACTCAGCCAGCTTAATATCTTATTTACATTTTTAATTCCAAGGCTTATAGAAATGATATTAATAGTAATAAGTACAGAAAGTAATTAATAGCTCCACTAAGTTCATCCAAACACATCTTTTGAGGTGTCATAATAAACTATTTAACAACCAATATGCAATCCTTTAGAGCTTAGATTTTACCTACCTTTAAGTTGTTATTTGAATGCTAAATCCACTGAATTAATTCTAAAAAAATATCAAAAATAGTGCCAAAAGTAGAAGACTACAATTTACAGTGGTCAAAATATCAGACTTGATAGACAGAGCCTAAATGCTTACTGCCCCTTGGCTTTCAGAATCCTTTTAGCAATATATCCTTCAAAAGTGGTACCTTTTGTGCATATCATGCATTTATGTGAAAACAAAAACCAAGAAACGCCCCCCAAACCCAGTACTTCACCAAGAAACACAGAATATATTTCAGTTCTGTACATGCTGAGAGCTGCATGGCTGCTGTTTCAATTTTCAGGCTTCTACAAGAAAGAAAAGCTTTCTCTATGAATAATGACTCCCTTAAAACTGTAGGTTTTACAGGTGCTGATTAAAGACAAATGAGCTTAGAGGCCTGAACCAAGCACCTCAGGCTGAAGAACAGAATCAAACCATTGCAGATTATCTTTATTACTATTGTAGTATTTCATATTTATGGGTCAGAGCATATCCTAGCCTGGACATTTTCACAGTCTGTACCTGTAAGTAACTCCCTGTCAACTTGAACATATTTTAAACAAACAAACAAACAAACAAACAAACAAACAAGAATATGGGATTTTGCTATGTTTTATATAATAATGACTGGACTTTTTTTTTTTCTCAAAAATATTAACTCTAGTACATATATGCTAAAATTAAACAACCAGTAGGGAGATAAGCCAACAAAATTATCCTGGAACTCTTCAAACCTCTGTAGAAATGAGCTAGGACACAGTACAAGAGATGACACCATGGCATAAACAGTTTTGTGGCTACAGGATTAAAAAATCTTGACTTTCAGTTTCCACACCAAGATGAATAATAATAAATTAGCTACAACCAGCAATAACTAACATGATGTTCTCACGAAACTTGCAGGCTAAGTGTGTTAGAAAACAATATGCTTATTAAAAAAAGGTAAAAAATAAAAAGCAGCAAAAGAGAGATGGAGCCAGTAAAAAGTGCTGCAGGGCAGGTAGCAGAGCATGAGAAGATGACAGCTACACCCTGCAGTGAGGTACACTTGAAATATGCTTTTATAATAATTTCTGTGTTTCATAGTTTTAATATTCTTGTCTTAAGGCTTCTTAATAATACCAGAATTGAATACAACCCAGGATCCTTCACATCTAATGCACATGATAAATTGGCCAGTATTCTTCTTGCTTTAGGGCAAAACATGAAGACCAGGTTCCAATATTTTGAGTTAGGATACATGCAAATCAACCCCTTGCCACATCTCATTTAGGAAACAAAGCTCTTTTAAACAAACCAGTTCAGCCAAAACCCTTAAATTCATGTTTAACTTTCAGTCCATGCCACTCCAGTAGGAAGTAAACACATACTTAAATAAGTTGATGAAATGCAGCCTTTATGTGATTTAGCTGCAAAACTACTGGCCAGCTAATCCCTTAGAAAACCATAAAGTGACAGCTGATCATTTATATTTTCCCTCCACTCCAAAAGCACCTGGAAATATGCAAGTAATGTTCACCTTAATGTCACTCATTACTAACAACAAAATGAACAAAAACTAACCCCCACCTTTCAAGCTAATTTCTCAGTTAACTACTAAAGGCAAAAGTTAATAAGTTAACGTTCTATAAACTTGGTGTTACCCTGTGTGATGGCTGGCTTCATGCAGATTATTGCTATTATAAACCACACTCAACTGTTCAAAAAAATCAATAACATATTAAAACACCCCCAAAAAAACAACAAACCAAAACCAACAGTGATATCTCTGGAGCAGCTCCCATGGAAAATTGATTGTTTTCCCAGACACAAAAGGTGGGATTTGTTTAACTTCCTTTACAGTGTAAAGTTAACTACTTGTATTTCTAATTTTTATGGTTTCCTGCTATCAAAATACCATTAGACACACTGTGAGGTCATATTCTTTCAGGTAGCAAAATCAGTTTGAAGTAATGGACTTTAGAGTAATTGCAGAAAATTACAATAGCAGAAAATTGCAATAGCAGAGACAAATTACAAAAATCTATGTGAAGCATTTTTTTCCCAGGAGAAAAATCTGTCCAATGCTCATCAAAGGGAGAAAAACATTGTCAGCAATCTAATGGTTAATCAGAACTACATGTACTTATTTAATGCAACATTTAGAAAGTGTGCAGGGCTGTGTAGGTTACTAATTATCCAGGGGGGGTGTGGGATTTGCATTTTCTTTCCTTGTACTGCTTCAGTTGTGTGCTGAAGCATTTTGCCTCTAATTTGGGTTAAAGTGTAGTCTAAAAGCTATTGCATCTCCTGCCTTCTGTGTTAAAAAAATTATGAGAACTGTATTTCACCATCTATCAGTGTAGTTTTTCAGCCAGGCAGATGTGGGAAGCTCAGTACAGGGAAATTTGTTTCTTCCCTCTGTCTTTTAAACCACTCAGAAAACAGAAGAGGCATTAGGGAAGTGCAATGCACATGCAGCTGTATCTCACAGACATCATGAAATTTTGCCCCTTCTAAGAATTACTAAGACTTCAGTCAACAGTTAAAATTATTTTTTGCTACTTATTCATAAAATGTAAATACTCCACTAATGAGGGGCAGTGACAGCAGTGTATATGCCCTTACTGGGGCTGTTATTTATGATGCTGTTTACACAGTTGTCTCAGAGCTGTCAGTTGTGGAAATGCAGGCTCGAAAAAAATCTGGGAATGATGGTTTCAGTGTGACAATACAAGCCATGCTCTGTCAGAGAACATTGAATCCCTCATCTTTAAAAGAAAATAATGCAATTCCTTTCCTATCACTAGATGACTAACCAGGAGGTATTCACGATTAGATGAAATTAGAATAATCATTCCTTTCCAGTTAACCTGTTAAATTAATGGCCTAATGAATATATAAGCATCTGTAAATTGTGAATTGAACTGACTAGTTAGAAAAATAACATATTACCTGCATACATGTTATGATAAGCAGATCTGTAGGTATATCTGTATTTCTACATTTAGTAAATGTGCCTATGTATTTAAAAAGAACACTTCCAGCACATAGCTTACTCATGTTTCCTTCATAAGTTTTGATTTCTGCCTTTGATAAAAGGTGACAGTAAAATTGGTCTGAGTCAGCTGGAATTGCAACCTTCCCCTAAAGCTTGCTGTCTCTGAGGCACATTCACTCACTTGCTCATTCAAGAAGATTCACATGGGAGCCTGTGACAGGAGCTGATCAAAGAGGCAGGCATCATGTAATGGCAAATAGCAAACAGAACATACTGAGAGTTCTGGATGCTCCAGGCTGAGACATCTCGCTCGGAGTCAGGGATGCTCTCAGCACGTACACACCGCTGGGAGTAGAGGAGACGTGGGTACCACGCAGGGAGGGAGAGATGGGAATCAAACAGGGATCCTGCCTGGCTCTCACAACCTCTAATTCACACCTGAGCAAGCAGCTTCACAAACAGCAGGTGTTTGGGAGACTGGGTATGGTGCTCATGGTTTCACAGCACTGAGCCACAGCTTTGCTCTCCCGAGGTAAGGAAGGGATCAGTTCCCACCCGGCAGCCCCAGCTCGGAGGCTGCCTGCTCCCTTCTCACCCTGCACAGCTTGTCTGCAGGGGATTTGGAAACATCTAGACCTATTGCAAAGAAAGGTTACAGGAGGAATTAGGGTTCTGTGACCAGAGCTAAGGCAGATGGCTCAGAAAGTCCAGGATGAGCAGAGTAGGGGGGACATCCCCCGCAACAGCTGTGTGCTGCCATTGTCTCCCCAAGGAGGGACACACTGGACATGAGGGTGGCTGAGCCCCATCCAGCCCCTCTCCCCTCTCTCCCTGTCCTGCCCTGGGCTGCTGGAGGAGCTCTGCCTAGGGATACTCGGACAGTGCTGCCCCCAGCTCCAGCTGTGTCCCACGTGGGATTTGGCTGGACCAGAGCCAAAGCCACCCCAAACAGGATTGGACATAGGGATTGCCATGCTGGAAACTGCTCTTTATGTGCCTGCCTGTCAGAACCCAGGACATTGCTCTGACTGCCCTGGAGGACTCGAGACCCTGGCAGGGGGCTCAGAGACCTTGGCACACAGTCAAAGACACCTGTGCCTTTGATTTTAGCCCATGGAAAAAGTTACCAACTTTGTGTGAGGAGTTACAAGCCACAAGAGTTTGAGTAGAATGATAGTGAATTTATCACAGGGTGAAAAAGTAGAATATTGGGGTTTTTAGAATGAGGATTCAAGAGGCAAGATGGAGGAATCTGGGCGTGTCCTGTCTTTTTTCTTCTTGTCCTCCATCTTCTGCTGTGATGGTGGCACTTCTGGATTGGTTTAGAGTAGAGAGAGACTGTCTAACATAGGTGATAGGTATTGGAAAATTACTGTAAATAAAGTACACGTAGTTTTTTAGTATAAAAAGATAGCACTACCCCAAGGGTGGTCAGTGTGCCTCAACCCAACCTGCTGGACAGATCTCAGCAGGTCAGAGAAAGAATGTAATAGATAAAAGAAAATAAACAACCTTGATAATCAGAGCTGAGGAATCCCAACTTCTTCAGTCATGGGGCTGGGAAAAAAGACCCTTTAATACCTCAGGAGCCATTCCAGCAACACAAAACCCAAGACCCGCGTACCAGGGGAAAAAATTTGGGAGGATGAGGATGGGAAGGTGATGCAAATACTCCTATTCCAGTCTCCATGTAGGGTTTCAGTGCAAATGTATTTAAGCAACTAAATTTCAAGTGCAGCATATGTTCAACAGTCAGTAACGCTAACTGCCTTCATTGCAGAAAAATAAATAATCACCAACTATTTATCAAGTTAACTTAACCAGGAACTTTGCTTTTAGTTTTTATGCCTTTTTGATCAGAATACATCAGTTGACAGAATTGATTTAACCAAATTTACATTTGGTAAAAATGTCAGGGCTGTCAAAATACATTGATTTGTCATTTTCAAAAAGAAAAAAGTTGGATTAATTGAAAATAAAATTATCTTTTATTTTGAAGTTTATTTATAGTGAGAATTAAATCAAAGCAGAGAAAATATGACTGAGAGATTGTTATATTTAAAAACAGTAGACATCTACTGATTTTGTTTTACGCTATTGTTTTACTATTTGTAGCCCAGAGAGAAAAATCAGGTGATAGGTATTGTATTCTTAGGGACAGGTAAAGATGGAAACAGAATCTACATTTATTAATTTTGGTAGGTCACCACTCAGCCCCTTGCATCCTCCTCACTCATTGTACAAATAGGTCTACGCCTGTTCATAGGTCTATGCCTGTTCATGGGTCTCTACTAGATAAACATAAACAAGTTTCTAATATAAATAAAAAATAGAAATTGGAAATCCACTACCTCCAGATTTCATAAATCTAGTGCTGAAACGAGTGTTTTTTCAAACCCAGACGTCTGTACTGGCATTGGAGTCCTGGGGTTTGCTCAAGTTCTCTGCATGATTGCTGATTCTTACATGAGGTGCAAAAATATATATCAAAAGGCATAAAACCTGAATTTTAAGACCCCTAGTATGACTTATGTAAAGTAAGTGAAGAATGATTCCTGACTCTGCCTCAGTGTAATCCCCCAAAAGAAAAGAAAAGCCCTTTTCACTGATCCCCCGAATCGCTGCCTGCGTGCTCAGGCTTAGGAGCTGGTGCTCAGTGCCTGTGGACACAGAGATAACGTTCCCTCAGCCCTCCAAACATTTATGTCAGGTTGCATCACATCATATGTGAAATGAGTTAATGGGATGTGACACAGTGTAGACCAGCACTGCTCCTGGCCTTGGGAGCTGAGGAGGGAGTGGGAGTGACTCTCAGCCACACCTGGGGCCATTTGCGCCCCTGGGTCTGGAGGCAATGCCTGCCTCAAATGTGACATGGATTTTAGGCAGGTATCTCTGCTCATGTCATATTGTCCTGATGGAAGTCAGTGGTACTACCTCAAGCTGGGGATGAATATTTGCTCCTCGTGAGCTTGGCCACTCATTTCCTCCAGTGCAGAAACCAGAGAATAAAGGGAAATCACTGCATCTCTTCTGTAGTGATGTAGCATGTTCTGTAGTGAGCATGCTGGGCACATTTCACTGCTCACTGAAGCAGCAATACTGTGACCCTATAGAGGAAGCTGAAGGTTCTACCTTGAATGCAGCAGCACCTTACTTGCATCAAAACTGTCATGATTACTTTTTTAGCAATTTGCATATGATGTTGTAAGATTCATGGTGTGACTCCAGGGATTTTAATTGTGCTGCTATTGCGGTATTAGCTCCCATTTTTGAATAGTACCTATCAGAGTATTTTACCAATTTCTGCTGGAGAAGAGCTAAACTAGAAGTCCATCCAGGTGCATCAAATAGCCTGTTTTGTCAGATAACATTTGCCCAAATGTAAATCTGAAAACAATTTGCAATTGCTAGAAATAAAATTCTCTATCCTCTTCTCCGTAATACTCCTGCTTTATTTTTTTCTTTTTCTTATTTTTTTTAATATATTTTGCTTGAAATGTTGAATTATGCAGTGACAACTATGAAGTGGATAATTTTCTCCACTTCCCTTTTCATTTTTGACACTTCCACAGGAAAACCAGAAAAAGAGAGATCACGTATCCCTGCAAAAAGCTGTCCTTTCACTTGGATTACCAGAATTGGGGAAGTTTTCAGATGCTCACAGATCACTACAGACTTAACAGCACCAATATACACCAGCAGTCACCTTGGCTGCCCCCTTCATGGAGAGGAGTAGGAAATATAAAGCTCCCATCTTTTTACTCCCTAATTAGCTAAATTAGGGATGCATGGCTCTCCCAGTAAAGTGAGGCCAGCGTGCTTGTAGACAGCACATCTCCTGCTGCCTGAACAGGGACACGTATCCATGTGTGCTGATTACATAAATGTAAATGGTAACTATTCCTGTGTGGTTCCTCACCCATGGCTGCTCAGAAATCTTTAAATTAAGGGGACTATCCAGTTTTTCATAGCTGAAATACAGAAACTGATAGTAACACAATCAAATTCAAAGAGGAAAGAAAAAACATCCATCTATGTATAATCTTATTTTATTTTACCACAACTTAAATAATAATAACAGTATAAAATATTAACATATATACAAAAAAATAAAAATAAATAGCATTCTTAAAAATGAAATATATTCAACTATTTCCTGTTTCTAGTGGATAATTCTCTGTATATGTACAGTCTTTTTTTTTTTTCCCCCAAGGCTCTGTTCCCAAGAGTCCAACAAACTGTTTGAGTTTGTGTTCAAAATTACTTACTGAAACTACTTTCAATGATTAGGGCAATTTGTCTTATGCTAACTGGCTCATCCAAACCTCAAATGAGCTGACTGATACATGAGAGTGATGTTGTAGGATTGGCATCTAGGAAACCTGGTTAATAATCAGAGTTGGCATTTCATACACTACCCTATTAAAGACAAATAGCAAATCCTAGTTTAGGAGATGGAGACCCTGGAGATGATTAGGATACAGCAAAGGAGTAAAAGAAGCAAAAATGTGACAGAAATTGAAGCTTTCATTTTGCTGCTGTTGCTTTTCTTACTCTGCTCAGATATTCACCTGTTGGAATTAGGTTCTCAGCAATTAAGTTCAACAGCAACTGATCCCAGGCTGGGTATATAAGTGGATGCTTCTGAATTTTTATAGGCTGAATAATTTGCAGAAAAATTGTTCCTCATTCTGTGGACTATGAAGTATGAAAATACAGCATTGCAGATCCCAGAAGCTTGTAGCCAGTGACACAGGGTCCAGTTGGAGGCCTGCCAGCAGTGGTATCCCCCAAGACATCATACTGGGCCCAGCACTGTTTAACTTATTTATCTTATTCATTATTTATCTTATTCATCCTTATTCTTTATTTTAACTTATTCATCAATGACCTGGCTGAGGGCAGAAGCCTCCTCAGTGAGTTCTCTGGTGACACAAGGCTGGGAGGAGGGGCCAGTACCCCAGAGAGCCCTGCAGCCCTTGGGAAGGACCTCAAAAGGATGGAGAGATGGGCAGAGAACCTCCTGAAATCCAGCAAGGGCAAATGCAGGGTCCTGCCCTGGGGAAGAACAACCCCAGGCACCAGGACAGGCTGGGACTGACCTGCTGGGAAGCTGCTCTGGGGGGAAGGACCTGGGGCTCCTGGTGGACAATGAGCTGTCCCCGAGCCAGCACCGTGTCCCTGTGGCCAAGAGGGCCAAGGGGATCCTGGGGTGCATTAGGAAGAGCAGTGCCAGCAGGTCAGGGAGGTGATGCTGCCACTCTGCTCAGCCCTGTGAGGATCACCTGGAGTGCTGTGTCCAATTTGGGGCTCCTCAGGACAGGAGAGAGGTGGAGCTCCTGGAGCTGGTCCAGTGGAGGGTGACAAGGATGATGGAGGGACTGGAGCATCTCACTGAGGACAGGCTGAGGGAGCTGGGCCTGTTCAACCTTGAGATAACTGAGAGGGGCCCTCATCCTGTCTGTCTGTGTCTGCAGGGAGGGTCAGGGCATGGACCAGGCTCTGCTCTGTGGGGTCCAGCAATGGGACAGGAGGAACAGACAGAAACATGGCCAGGAAGTTCAACTGAACATGAGGAAGAATTTCTTCATTGCGCAGTGACTGAGCACTGGGACAGACACCCAGAGAGGGTGTGGAGCCTCCCTCACTGGAGATATCCAAGAACTGTCTGGACACAATTCTGTGCCATTTGTTCTAGAGTAACCCTGCTCGAGAAGGGAGGGCTGGACCAAGTGACCCCTTGTGGTCCTTCCAACCTGGTCCATTCTGTGATTCTTTACACTCTTAAAGCTCTCATGCTTTAGGAGGTTTTGAGACAAGGTCTTCAGAAAGGAGTTTGGTTTGAGCAGCAAGACAGGAGTAAGCTCTAGTGCTGAGACAGCTGTGTTTCCTGCCTTCCCCAATCCATGGCCTCATTTCAAAAGAAACCATTGATTTATGTTGCTGTTATGTTCCTGTTTTCAGCTTGGAGCCCAGCATGTATTTGTCCAGTCAAGCACTCAAAATTGGTGGCTCCTGGATGATTTGTTTTCAGTCTCCTTAAGGCTGAGGTTTCTCCACCTGTTAACCCAGGATTATGTTTAGGAATTTGACTTGCAGTTTGCAAAAATTATTTTACTAGAACTATTAAAGTGCTTTGAAGTTCAGGCTCATGTCTACAGTCACCTGTTTTGATTGCTTTGTTTTCTCATTCTGGCCTAAAATTCATTTTCCCAATTAAATGAATCTCTTCATCAGGCCTTCTCACAGCTGAAAAAATACACAGAGACAGAAGGTGGGAAAGGCTCCCAAGGCCCATATGTTCTACAGCATGTTTCTTGCATAAATATGTCATGGGTATTTTAGTAACCTGCTGCCTTCTGGCATGAGACGTATTCAGCTTTCCATTGTTTGCACAGACAGTCAGAACAGGGGAGGGGAAGGATGAAAATCCACAGAGGGAAGTCTGATACTCTTCTGTCTTGTCAGGTCATGTTCATTTTTTGGAGAGAAATATTCTCCTCCTTGCAGATATGCTTAATAGTATGAACCACAGTCTTATAGCAAGTTATATGCCAGTATAGCTCTTGCTGCAAATCTTGCAGAAAAAGCAGAACAAAAGCTGCTATTGTGGCCATTTAAATAGGAGAATCTAGTCATGCTTCTCTCAGTCTTTAGTATGTACTCCATTTGTATGCTAAAGAGGAAACAATTGAAATTCAACGCTTTTCTCTTTTTCTTTAGGATGTGCTTTCTGAAACATGAACATCTGAGGAGATAAACATTATTTACAGCTTTGATTTATAATGGTTAACTACCATCTAATTGAGGAATGTAAATTTGTTTGGTTACCTCCAACACTTGTAAATCCTTATTTATCATCAGAAACCACACACTTTTAATTTAGTGTGTTAATTTATAGATCTTGCTCAAATCTTATTTAACAGACTGATTTATAAACATTAAACAAAATGATCCAAATTATAAGTGTTAACTTTGCCATCAGATTTATGCATTCCAGCTAAGAACATGGATGTATTTCTTTGGTTGATTTACAAATTATAGCATTAATTAGTTCTCTAGTTGACTGATTAGAAAATATCTTCTATCCTGGCCATTAAGTTCTGATTTATCTTTTTGACGTATAACTATGCCTCATCACAGGGTTCTGATTTATTAATGCAATGTGCTAAACTTTAAAACATAAATTTCAAAAGCTCTGAAAAAAATGAAAAAAAAAAAATCTGACTGAAAAATAATCCTTGGGAGCATAGAGTAGACTTTTTTCTACACTTTTGTTCAAAACGTAGGGAAGATATTGAGAGAGTTTTTCAGCAAAATTTTCCTCTTTTATTCTTTTTGCATAAAAAGACTGCATTTCAAAGCACTGACAACTGCTAGAGACAGACACATAACTCCAGTATTAAAAGCCATGACATTCCAGTACTGGATCTGACTGAACTGAGACAATTAGATGCTACTAAGCTCAGTTTAGGGAACTGGATCACAGTTTGGTTTCAGTATACCAGCACCTCCAATGTTTTATTTCTTTGGGAGAATAACAACCAAAGTATTTTTTGACTTAGCAAGAGTTGTGTATTTTTTCCCCAGACACCTGGTGCAGATTTAAGTTTATCAGTACTGTGCTCTCACCTACTGAGCACTGAGCTACTGTTTTCTGCCAAAGGCACTTGCTGCTCTAGGAATCCTGGACAGTGCTGGAGAGATCTGGGCAGGGATTAGCCCAGCAGAGCCACTTTCTAAGCTGTCTTATTTTAATTATTCTTTTAATTCAAGCTACAGAAAAATGCTGGTCTGCATTTAAATTTTTTTTCTGAAAATGCTGACTTTTAAGAAGATCTAGTGTTTCTATGCTTTTGGTTTTCACACTTGGCAGAGGATGGATGGTGCTGTTTTGTGCATCTGGTATGTGCCTTGATAAAAAAAAAATTATACAAATATTAATATAGATGTAACTATATAAAATTATAACTCCCCATACATGACTAATGGAGACTCTTACAGCTTTTCTACTCCATGATTGGAAAGCTAATGTTGATTCAAAGTAGTAGAACAAATTAGTAAGTTCCCAGTTTTATGCTTAAATAACTACACAGTTTCTTATGCATGAACTAGCACATGTAGAAAGAGTTTGAGGTTTCCGTGGGTATGTCTACATTTCTAAATTAAACAAGAGAGGAGGGCTGAGTACTGCATTCCAATCCTCCAAACTGACCACCCAAAACATAAAAGTTGATAGACTGTTCATTCCCAGAACTGGTACAAAAATACACTGTTGAGCAGATAATTACACTATTTGGTCTTGTTCACCTAAAAAAGTCTTCTAACATGTCTCCAGGCTTTGTGTCCTTAAATACACCTATATATCCTTTTGTCATGCCCTACAGCATTAAATTCGTGCCCTTCTTTACATGTTATAAACAGAACTCTCCAAAAAGCTGCAGTGGAGATTAATTCCTTGCAAGCCTTTGGACTGCAAAGAGCCCCACACAAAACAATCCCTTTGTTTTAGGACCACATAAGTTTCAGATGAGATGTGGGGCCTCAGGACAGGTCAAAAACTCAAACTTTCTTCTCTAGTGGGACCTGGTCTTGTGGCCACAAACCTGCCCATCCTACTTGGACCTTGGGAACCAGAAATCAGTTCCTGCTCCTCTTTTATTCAGCAGTGTAGGCAAAGTCAAGATGTGTTGTGCAGTGTTGTGCCCACTGCCCTGGGGAGCCTGTTCCAGTGCCCAGCCACCTTCTGGGGAAGAGCCTTTTCCTGATACCCAACCTAAACCTCCCCTGACACAACTTCAGGCCATTCCCTTGGGTCCTGTCACTGTCACACAGAGCAGAGATCAGTGCCTGCCCCTCCTCTTCCTCTCATGAGGAAGCTGTAACTGCAGTGAGGTCTCCCCTCAGCCTCCTCCAGGCTGGACAGACCAAGTGCCCTCATCCCCTCCTCACAGGGCTACTGCTCCTCAAGGGTCTTTACCATCCTTTTGCAAAGAAAACCACATGAGGGCAGGGAAAGAAAGACAGGAAGAGGAGGAAGGTCAGGTACCAACCAAATGATTTTGTTGAATCCCAGGCTATCACTGGTCAGAAACTGAATCAAGGAGAACATGGGAGAGCTGCTGCTTGGAGAAGATGCAGGAGGAAAAGAGAGAAGAAGCACACTTGTTCTGGAATTGGGGTAGCTGGTAGTTATTTCAATTAAACCATGTAGGTCCTTTAAGACACTAGCAAGACACAACATTTCTCAGCCCAAAATAGATGTTTTAAATAGGTTAAACACTTACTGTCCTATACTTGATTATAAGAGGCTCTTAGAAAACCAGGTAAGACACAGATATTTGCATTGCATTTCTTCCCCCTCCCCCTTTACAAAAAAACTGGCCACAAAACCCCAGTATAATGCCATTGAGTGAGAGGAACCCACAGGTATGAACTACCAAGGAGATGGTTCAGGACTAAGACCTGGGAAAGATCAGCCACAGCAGCTTAGAAAGTGTGGGCTGGGAAAGGAGCACAGAGGGAAGTTTCTGTCCCCTGGAACATATCACCCCTTGTTGAGACAGAACCAGAAGTTCAGAGTCCCAGGTCTCACCTTTTCTTTGCTGTTCAATAAATGCTTATGAAAAGCACTGGCAAAGCTATTGTGGGCTCACACCAATATTGCTGCTGGCAGTGGTAAATACTTGATTACCTCAAAGTGACATATTCTGCTGCTTTCATGATTCCCAGTCTACTGCTGACCTATGCAAATATCAATATGAATCCCTGAGATGAAAATAGTTTTGAGAAACAAAACACCAAGTAAATTGCACACATGCACAGAAATGCATTAAAGAACATTATTCATCTCCACAAGCTTAATATCATCCTTTTAATATTGCTTGTGTGCACAGTAATGGTTTAAATTTCTCTGACTCTTGGGTATGGAATTATAAGCATCCAAAATAAGATTGAGATTTCAATGAATATCTATCACTTCAAAAACTATATAATGGGATTCAAATCCAAAAACTGATCAGAGCTGCAAAATTCATTGTTAGCAACTTTCTAATACTGGTGCACAAGGTTATATACTGGTTATTTCCTCTTATCTGTCCTCTCTGCCCCTGTGTCCAGATGGCTTTATCAAGAATCTTGTACTGTGCTCCAATCCTTCAGCACTGCCCTACACTAATGTACTCATTAAGGTAACTGTCTTTGCCTGCAGAACCTGCTACATCTTACTTGTCCTCAGCCTCTCAACTCCTTAGTGCCAAAATTGTCTCAAACTCCAATGTGTGTAAGCACAGCAGCCGACTGCCATCCTTCTCCAATGCTAATGAAGCTTTTTAATTCCTTTGTTAACCCTTTGAAAATGCCAAGTAAAGATTTACACTCTCCCTGTCCCTGCAGGGCCTCTGGAAAAGAAACCATCCAGATGGCAAAATGCAGTTCTGCCTAACCCTCTCCCACAGCTGCCAAAGGCAGGAATGTGCTCAAGGCTCTGAATGCTCAGCACAAGACATTTCACAACTCATTAGCAATGCCACATCAAAATAATAAAGAACAAAACCCACACTGAAACCCAGCAGGCTGCAGTCCCAGAGGTTAGCTGGCAGCAGCCGAGATGAGAATTTGATGTCACCATTTGCACAGATAAGGTTTCTTGACCACTATTTTGCACTTCAATAATGTTACTAGTGTCAACATGCAAAAATAAGTTTCCAAAATTTTTGACTCAGTCACCTTTTGAGGATGCAGCAGCTGAAGGATTTAAAACTCCCATGGTGTTTTTTTAAGAATTGGAAGCCAAATAATTTGATTCTTTTTTCCCAAAGTGAAGGTTCAGCTGCTTTTGCCACCCTAATTTTTACATTACTCTTCCCTGAAAGAATGCTGGGGGAGTGTGAAACTGATTTTAAACTCCTTTTGGCAAAAAGAAGCAGCAACTGAGCTCTGGGAAATCTGAAATTTTTTCCCCTAGAAGTCCTCACTGTAGTCTGACCTTTTCTGTACTGAGCACTGAGGACACCATGCTATTCACTGGTTACCCACAACCAACTTGTTTTTCCACCTCTCCAGATTTTCTGAAGGAAAAGAAATGACTACATTTTAAACCAAGCCAGAATATTTACCACTGATCATTTGTATTAACTACTTGTGCTTCAAACTTCAGATTTCTGAAGTCAATTGGGATTGAAGGTGAGTCAATAAATACCTTCTGCAAATGTATTTCAGAAAGTGGGAGGCTCTTCAGCTGCTCAGTACAGTCATTTCTTGTAGAATGCATGCAATTATAATTTGATTTTCTCACTAAAGGGTTAGGGGCCCACTCACAAATCACCATCCCTGATGTTTGAGTGATTATAGGGTTGACAGCTGGCCAGTTTCCAGGTATTCATCTGAGCCACTGCATGCACACAGCTGATTTGCACAGGGCCATGGACCTGCATATCTCCTGGTACCCTCTGGTTATTATTTATTTGATTTGTGAGGTAGCAGCTTTAACAGGCTAACCAATAAAACATGTTTTGAGCACAGGATGAAGTTATTGGTAGTCCAGAAATGTTCGTCTGACAAATTTTAAAACAGTAGTTACATACTGAAGTTTGTATTTACACATTGCTTCCCCTGCTTTCTCAGAGGATTACCTGAGGAAAACAGAGCACTCTGGATGCTGCAGAGTGAAGCAGTGGGTGGTTTGCATCGGTATGGGATTTATATGGCACTTAACTGGCATGAGTTGAGGATGCTGCCACTCTTTTCTTGTTTTCCTACTTTGGTCCCTGTCCTCCTCTGGTTTTCTCTGTCATCCTCTTCTCATTTGCTGCCTCTCTCCATCCCTGACTCCTTCACTCTCACTTCTGATGCATCTCCAGGATGCATTATCATCTCTCCCTTCTATGCCCTGCCTCTGTTCACTGGCACAGAGATACCATGAGCACAAGTCAGCTCCTGTTGCATTCTGGGAAGTGTGAGCCCAGGTTCCTGGAATTCCAGTCATTACAGACTCTATGGCAAACTCCATTATGTAAATCAATTGCTAACAAAAATTCCTTACAGGGGAATGGCCTGGTTTGGGCTGGGGTAGAGTTAATTTTCTTCATGTCAGTCTGTATGGGGCTGTGTTTTGGGTGTGCTGGAACCAGCACTAATAACACAGGGACATTTCTGTGACTGCTGATCAGTCCTTGCGCAGCGTGGAAGGGTGGCCAAGAAGCTGGGAGGGGACAGAGCTGGGACAACAGAACCCACTGACCAAAGGGATATTCCACACCAAATGGCATCATGTTCAGCATAGAGAGCTGGGAGAAGGAAAAGGAAATGTTTGGAGCATTGGTATTTGCCTTTTCAAGTCACTGTCACAGGGGACAGAGCCCTGCTCTCCTTGGGATAGCTGACCACCTCCCTGCCCATGGGAAGTGGTGAATGAACTACCTGGTTTTCTTTGCTGGACCTTTATTTTCCCTGTTAAATTGACTTTATCTCATTCACCCTGCCAGTTCTCTCACCCATCCTGTCATGATGGGTGGCTCTGTGGGACTTATCTTCTGGATGGGATTAAACCTTGACAGAGCATCTGGGCTGATTTCCATGATGGAAAAAGGAGTAATTCCCACATTGCACTGTGAAAATCAGCTTCTCACAACTTCTAAGTAAGCCCTCTTGTGTGAAAGCTGGCATTTGATTGCTGTCTGCAATTTCACAGGTCCCTCCTTGGGGAACTCCTAAATTATCCTAATATTTTGGCAGGCATGACAAGGACATCCTCGAGGTAGAGTTTTAATTAGGTCACATAACAGGACCAATAGTAGATTATACAACAGGAGGGCTGCACCTTTTTATGTAGGTATGTGATCATAATGTTAGAATAAGGACTATTATTTCCATTATAAATCTTATTTATGTTTGGGGTTGGTATCTTGGTTGCAAATATTTTCTTCAGACTAAAATCTGACTGACAAACCTACAGCTTGGAAGCAAATATTTACACTGTATGGAGAAAAAAATAAAAACAACCTGCAGTAAGGTGCTTTGTTGTTTCATTCTTTGCATTCACAGACAAAGAAAATCAGCTTCCATTTAAAGCAGTGATCTAAAATGATGTCTCTCTGGGGAAGCAAAGAAAGATAGTCATAAAGGTTAACATTAGCCTTGGGAAGAAAGTCTGCTCTATTCCCTTTAAGGCCTAAAGTAATGAAGGCTTCTCCACAGGATGATTTGAAGCAAGAGACTAACTTTAGGGATGTTGAATCAGCCCCCTGCAGTAATCTCCCTCTCTGCTGCCTGTAGGCACTTGAAGGCTGCGGAGAGTCTCTCTGAATGTGTTTCCTAATGTTCTAATAATGCACTAATAAAAGACAACATCCAGTGTTGGAAGAATTAAGCCTTTGCAGAAGTTATAAGGGTTTAAGAAATCAACCAAAAAAAAAAAAATCACCCCTTTTTCTTCCTTTGTCTCAGGTGTGGGCTGAGAACCTGCCTCACACAGCACTTGCCATGCTCTTACTCCCAGCAGATCAGACAGTGAGGACTTGCCAGGTTATTGATGCTCAAACACCCATTCCCATTAGCAAGCTGGGCATTTGGGGGAGAGGGAACATATCCCAAAGATAATCATGCCTGCCAGCTTGCTTGCCTATAAAACCTGAAATGACAAAGAGGTGGCTCAGTTTTTAGTATTCTTAAAGGAAGAGCAAGATCCCAGAGGAGTGGAGCTTATCGTGGCAGCACACACTGAGGTCCTTTTGAGGAAATGCCCCGAAAGCTCTTCCTAAGCCGACTTACAGAGTGTGACTGGTATTAATTCCTGGGGATGTTTTGTTCAAGAGGAGTATCTATTCAAGGAACTCTGCACTTCAGAGGCAGGAGCAGGCTAAGCTTCTTTCAAAGCACTCTGCTGGGCTGTAGAACATAACAGCAGGGCTTGTGACACACGTGCATTTTCAATTCCAGTCTCATAATTGTAGGAAAGGACTTGCTTTTAATTCTTTGAAGGTAAAGCAGAACAGAGCCCAACCCATGTATTTTCCAGCTTCAAGGTACTTAAGAGCTTCCTCTTTTTCATGTATTGTTTTTGTTACTGAAACCATCAATTCTCCTTTAGCCCTAAGCCACTGATGCTTTGTGCTTTGAATGTAAAATAAGGGAAACTCATCAAATTATTTTGACTGGTTGATCAAAATTTCATTTCCCTGAGTCCTGAAGTCTTTTCCTGACATTAAATTGCATATAAAAAAGATTCTAATATCCCTCATTTTCAGATATGGTTACACAAATAGTTTTAGGTTAATACAGATGGCAAACAAATGCTACAAATAATAAGATCTTAAACCATTTCATGAGATTAGTGTTCCTCTAACAAGGCAGAACACAAGTATTGCACAGCACTAAAAAGTAAAGCTGAAAGACCTAATCAAACATTCTGGGCTATAATTGAGGATTTGGGCAAAGCAGGATTAACACATACTTGCCAGGTGAGTTGCAGAGTCAACTACAGCACTTCTGAGGGAGCTACTCCAAATGGTGACTGGAGAAATCTCTAGACCATGGAGAACTGTAGGATTTCATGACATCTTAACTACATTGAAACTGTGAAAATCCAAGGATAAGCAGAATTCACATGACCTTATTTTTTTTTTTTCTCTGCAGCTTTAGCAAATCTCCAGTGAGAGAATGGTGATAGTACTGGGTCATGCAGAAGAAGATCTGCCCTGCATTAGACCTGAGGTCACACCTGGCTCTGTTTCCAACAATATACATGCTGATTTCTGGGAGAGAATAAAAGCATATTTTGTTACTTCCCCATTGCAGTCTGACAGTTCCAGAGTTTTCAGATCAAAGGTGGTTTGTATGTTTTTTTTTTTTTTAATTCAGATGTGGATTCCAGATTCTCAATAAGGTTGAAGGAGTTGTCTAGACTCCTTGACTTCATTTAAACATGTGGGGTTTCTTTGCTAGCAAGGCCACAGGTATTGTTACAAACTGTACATCTGTGAGAAAAAACCTGTTGCTCAGCTTAGATCTCTTCATTATGTTATGCAGGCTCTGACATTCCTTCATTGACCACTTAACTGATGCCCCAAACTAACTTTGGCACCTGTAGTTAAAAGCATAAAAACAGACTAAAGTTGGTAGTGTGAGTACCCACTTTGTGTGGAAACAAAACTAGTTTGTGTGAAAATAAAAACTAGGAGTTTAATTCATTTTCATTTTCCCTGGAGGTACGGTGGGAAGGGAGGAGATTTGGAAGGTAATGGTAGAGGATGAAAATAATTTCTCAGAGTTACGGTGAGCCAACCACAGGTGTAATGCTCTACACAAGGTGTGCAAAGGCTGGGGAGAGCAGCTCACCCAACCCAAGCCTCATCAGCAGAAATACCCATCCCTGGCTGGCCTCTCAGCACTTGGGCTCAGGAACTCACCTCTTCCTGGGTGTTGGTCACAGCAAGGAAATTTCTGACTTAGCACCATAGTCACCAGCCCAAATCTGTGCTGGAATCTATATTGCAGCACATACTACTCCTAATTGTTACTTAGGAAGGGAAGGGTGAAGAGATTATCTTTGTTTTTTCATAGACTGAATGTATCTGAAAAGTTGACATTATTGCCTGGAGTTACTGGTTTCAGAAGAAACTGTGAACAAACCTTATTAATTTTTATATTTTACTTTCCATATTTTATGTTGAAGTGAGCTGTATTTTTTAGAATAAACATACTTGTTAAATATACATAAGCTCTAATAATTATGGCTCCTTCTCAATCTGTTTTTTTTTTTCAGTAAAAACCAGTGAATCCATAAAAATAACTTTAGAAAAATCCTTTAACTTTATTTTTCAAGTAAAAAAGAAAAAATAAATATATATTTCTACTGTAACAAAAAAAAGAAAGGAGCATGCACCACATCTAAATCTAATCTTGTTGCAGTGAAATCAATTCCACAAACCACATTTAGATCGTTCCTTTAGTTTGTGGATTTAAATTGCTTCTAAAATCTCATTAACCAAACCCCTGTATGGAAAGAGTCTGGCTTTGCTATGACAATAGGAGGCTGCTCCCAACCCATATACACCCTGCACAATCATTTTCACACCTCATGCTGCAGAGATAGAAAAGCCCTATTTTTGGCAGACATGATCTGAACATTGCGATGACCTTAAATTTCGGGACAGCTTTAAAATCAGAACATGAAGGTGCAATTTTACATTAAAAAAGTATACTAGAATAATACAATTATGTATGCAAGTGGTTTATTTAGTACTACTATTAAATTTTCAGGAATCCCTGTATGTGGATTAACTCTACTCATATGTTTCTTACCTTGAGGATTTCTCATGTGGCTTCTTTGCAATTTCAACATTGGTTTCTGTGTTTTTAACTTGTTCAAGAGATTAAAATTTTGGGAAAATTTATATAAAGCTTGCACTTTTAAAATTGGTATATTCTCATTCTAATTGTAGAAGGCAGAGACCTCAAAATCCAGTACACATTTACCCTTCATCCATGTAACTAGCATGTAGAACAGAAGAACAACCAGGTGCCATCTGCCTAGATTGTGCAAATCTACAAACCTTAAATCTGAGAGATTATCACCATGCCTTCAGATTCTACACTCGCAGCTGTATACCAACAAGAAAATATTGTTACCTTTGGAATAGCAGTACTGGGTTACAAATGTGTGATTTCTAATAACTTTTTTTTTCCTAAAAAAGGTAAAAGATAATATTTGTACTTTAAAGAGAACATAACCCTGGACCTTCCTATACATTTTTTGAAAGTTCTTTGCTTATAATGATAGTTTACCCTTGATTCATATATTTTAAATAGCAATAGAACATGCAGAGCTGCATTTGGGGAGAAGATATTAAGAACTAAAGCAAAGGCAGAAGAATTCTGTCTATGATCTTTGCAGGAGTAGTATGTCAAAACTGAAATGACTATTTAATGAATAATTCCATGAAGTATTTTTAGTCTTTAAAATATTGCTTTGATAAATGAGTGCAGCTCACTATAGGTGTGCACCAAGAAATAGGTTCCATTCATCTGCTCTTTCATCTTTTCCATCTGCTGTTCACAGACCCCTGTACATTTCACAAGCCAGATTCACGTGGCATTTGAGCATAAATTAACTCAGTGGTTCCTGACAGCCTCTCTTGTGTTACTGCTGGGCTCCATCTTCCCATTCTGCTCTGGAAGCTGCTAATTTCAGCTCTCTGCTCACGTTCCTGTCACTCCAGGTCAATGTGGATCTCAGCTGTCACATTCTGCCTTGTCCTTCCTTGAATATTCCCTCCAGAATGAAGCCATGGGCATGGAGTTTTCTTAAGGACTCTGGTCCTAGCCCTTACTACAAGGTTTCTCATCCTACTGCAAAGTCAGATCCTGCCTCTGACCCAAGAAACAGTCAGATGTAAATCTGTCTTAGACAATATTATTGATGAACTAGCAACAAGAGATGATGGGTCCCTTAACACTGCTTTAAAAAATGGTTTCACATAGCAGAACCAGTGGTGATGGATTGCATTTCAAAGCAGTGTGCGTGTGTACACAGGAATTTTAGAACTGGAGGAAGTCTTGAATGTTGTCAGAATGATTTTTAACATAGGGATCAGGGGTTACAAAACTGAGTTAAAATCCTACACAGGGCAAGGAGTTGGACTGGATAATCCTTTTGGCTCCTTTCTGATTTAAGAGATTCTATGATTCTGTGAATGGTTAACAAAAGGATGGTGAGGAATTGTGAGGGCTGTTCTCTCTGTCCCCTCTACCTGCTCAAGAACTGGGTCCTGAATATGTGCCCTGATGAAACCACACAGCTCTGATGACAGAGGTGGTGAGAGGCAGATCTCTTGGAAACACACAGGAGTGGTCAAATTATCTCCAGGTCTAACACAGCTGTCTGGTAATCCTGCAGGTTATTGCATGGACTGCTGGGCTCAGTCTGAGCATGGGAGGGGGTGGACTGAGCCCAAGAAGAAAGAGCTGTAACATAACTCTACAAGTAGCAGAAATTGGATGAAATGTGGAAAATTATATGGGGGGAAAATTGCCAGAAATAGTCAAAATAGTTTCCCAAGGTACTGGCTGAAGACCTACCGGTTTAAACATAGTGAGGTAAAATATACAAATTTAAATACACAGTTTTCACAGTCTCTCACAGGTTCCTCTGCTGGGTTCTCCTACAATTCTGATCCTTTTCTGTCCCTAAACCCACTGCACACCCTCACTTGCCATTTGAAAGCCTTCCAATGAACAATAAGTACCACGAGCACCTGCCATATTTTGTTCTTTGTCTTCTTTTCCAGGATGGGAAGATCTCTTTCAATTTATGCTTTTCCATCTAAAACTAATGACTTGCAACATTCTTATTTTTTCCTAGGTTTGAAAATATAAAATAGGAAGGATGTTATTTTTTTTCTCATTTTACATAAATACATGCATATTTATTAGGATGAAAGTACACCAAAAGAACAAATAAAGGAGAAAACAGAAGAGGAAGAAGGAAGAACAATTGTTCTATTACACTGACAAATGCTTTCTGCAGCCACAGTATTAGCAATTGCTATAATAAGGGTTTCTCTGCCTGTATAGGGGCCTTACTCTGATAGATGTAAAAGCATGAAAAAGCTCAGACAGGATTCTCAGGATGATGTCCCAAATAAAGAACTAGTTTCAGATATCTGAAATGGATTTTTTCTTCTTTTAGGACTTTCAGATCTCTACATCTATTTAACTCATATTGATGGTTCCACATTTTCTTTCCACTGCTTGAATGAGATTTTCCACTGATATAACATTCAGAGAAGCCCATTTTATCTGTGCATATAGAATCTCTTTTGCATTTGAAAAACTGTGCTAATGTGCACAGGATGTATTATTCATATCACACCAGCTGTAATTTACATACCTCAGGAAAAAGTATTCACATTCTGGGTTTTCATTGGTTGCACAGACAATACTGATAATGCTCACTAGACTTGTGTGACTATCTTAAAGTACAGTTGTTGGTCACCATGGAAATTTAGTGTAACTAAATAATCTCAACACACAGTTCACATGTCTTTACACATTAGTATAGTATTCCTTATACTGAGCAGTAATATTTCCTGAGCTCTTGGCAAATGCTGTGATAATAAAATTCACTTAGTCAGAAAGAGAGAGCAAAAGGGTATCATTTTAAGAGCAGACACTTGCAGCAGGTAGGGCTGTAGGGCTCCATATATAGTTAGTTCCATACTGTAGGGCTCCATACATATTTCCATAATGGATCAAAGTTTCATAGTTTGAAAGCAAAAAAATATTTGCCCTCTATGTTCCTAATTTAATTCTGAAAATTAAATCTGAAATTTGAAATTCGAGATGACTGTTTCCCGCTTTGATTATGAAAAATTATGCCACAAGAACTTAATAAGTTCTTCCACAAGAACTACAAGACAATACAACTCTGTAGCCCTAATGCAGTTCCATTAGAAATGATAAAAATTACAAGACTCAATTTTTGTCTTTCAAAGTGAGTAAAGGCCAAACAGGGACTCAGCTGTGGCAAATGAAAAAATTGCTATCACAAATTGAAATGGAAACCAAGAGAAAATACTCACAAGCCAGAAACAATCTTCCACTTTTTCTGTAGCCATATAAATAAATTCCAAAGAAGAAAACTGTCATAGCTCTTCCTCTTCCTCCTCTTTTAATTAGTGAAGGGTACAAAGCTGCTCTTGGGCCTTAAAATGCTATAGAGGAACATACTGGGACTCATGACAAGAGTTTACCATAAGGTATTCCTCACCAGAAACGTTCGTATGCCATCAGAGATCTTGTTTCTCCTTTCCAGTGCTGAGATAGCTCCAAAATGCTGGAATAGACAAGGACCTTTCTCTCTGTAGGCTTAGCTTGAGCCACAGACAATGTGCATTCCTCTTCTGCATCCCACTAGATACCTTCATGTCAGAACCTTTCCCTGGAAGTTTGTAGCAGCTCTCCTGCTCTCTCAGATGTGTGGAGTTGCTGCTGCTGCCTCTTCTTACACATCAACACCTGCTTTACCTCTCAGGAGGGGCTTTGTGCCTTTTTCTGCCCCTTGGCAGACAGACACTCATTTTCTTCAAGGCATGTTCATGAGAGAGGGCTTCAGGCCTGCTCCTACTGCATCTCAGCAGCTCTGCGGCTTACACTCTTCTCTGCTCATGCCACCTTCCTCATCCTTGCCTTCCATGTCCCTCTTTCCCTATTTCCTTCCCAGCACTCATCCTAACTCTGTCTGATATTCTGGAGTCTGATTTTGAACTCTACACTTAGTTATATATTTTCAAGAAGTACGCAACGCTGACATTCTGAAGTCAACCCTTTTGTGAATTCAGACTAAGCCCAAAAGTCCGTCCTACAAGCTGCATATCTGTCACCCAAGCTGCTGCTGCTGCTGCTTGCTGAACACTCCTCTGCTGTCTTTGTTATTCTAAAGGACCTCAGAAACAATCAGGTCACTATCAATCAAATGCATTTTAAATGCAGATTTTGCTGTTCTGCTTTAGAAAACCAACTAGTATCTTTAATACCATTCCAGGCTTATCTCTTTTGCCTGAATTCACACTGTATTTGATGAGAGGTAGATGAGATCTGAGCTCCCTGTTTCCTGATACTATTCTTGGCTCAATAGATTCTCTTTTTGCCAGGACCTGTAAGTGTGAAACCAGATGTTCCCTGACTAGAAACTAATGTCCTTTAGCAAGAATTGTTTCAGGCAGTAATATCTAAAAAAGTGAAGAGCAAAATGTGCTTCTGCAAAGACCTTTAAACAAGAACTCATCTAAGTCAGAAATCCTTCCCCTAAACCACCTGGGCCCTGTTCACTTGAAAAAGTTTCTCTTTTACACATAGTTTTTAAGGTATCATTTATGTCACTTAAGGGTTTTCAAAGATCAGGCACAGAGTGCTGTCCTTAATAAGTGTTGACACTGAAGACAATGGATACAGAATGTTCTTGCAGCTTCCTGTGGCTGCACAGCTTTGTGGGGAAGGAGCCCTTGGTCAGAAAGCAGGTGCTTGTCGTTTACCAGAGTCTTCTTCATTTAGGGGATGAGCAAGCTACTAAGCAAATCCAGCTGTAAATTTAAATCTATGCATATTGACAAATATTAGTACAGCCTTGTAGCAAGTACTTGCCAGATTTGTTCTCTGACAGAATATGTAGAACTGCCTCCCATCCTTTGTTATTCTGGCATAAATAATTATGGATATTTGTGAGTTGCTTTCAATTCCCGATCCATTTAGAGGAAAAACTATCACAGTTTAAATGAAAGAAAATACAGGCCTCATGTGAGTTTCATTCACTATACTGCAGAAGAGTTTATAGAAGTTTATACTGCAACAGGGTCTTCTTGCTTTGCACCAATGACTGGAGCCTACTAATAAACTATTTAAAGCTAATACCCAAAAAGCATCAATAGAACCTTTTAATGAACCCACTCAGATTACTTTTTTCCCAGTTATCTTGACAGGTGAGTTGAGTTTAAGCAATTTACACAATGTAATGCCATCAAACAATTTACACAATGTAATACTATAAAGGAAATGTGCTGTGGCATATCTTGTAGGACTAACAATCTCAGTGAGATCAGCCTTCCCTAAGCACACTGCTGTCAAATATATGCTGCTATTTTTAAAGTGTGTTTCCACAGTACAGAAGAAACATGTTAAAGAGAAGCATCCAAATTTCCACATTACAGAAGATGACCTAGGAAATTCTACTGCAATAAACAAATATTGCTCCCATTGATATAATCAAGTTCCTCTCAGTGCAATCATGTTATTCCAGTTTTATACCTGTTTAGCCAAAATGGGAATTGGCCTATTTATCTTCTCCAGGCTAATATTCCTGCAAACTGCACTATGCCCCTGTATAAAGCTGGGATATTCATAGCAATTTTCATAAACACTCACTACACTGAATCCTACAAATCCTTTAGAAAGTGCTGGTGTCAACTTATATTTACAGTTAATGCTTGTGCCACTGGAGTGCAGGTTTGTTTCTAATCATTAATACAAAACTGGTGAGCCAATGAAGAACCCATATGATCCAGTTTTTTCCACACCAATCTTTTCCCACTGCCTATTTAAGATCACGAGAAATATTTTTGCTACAACCTCTGAATGCTTTCAAGCAAGATTAAAATGAGGATTTAAAAGTGATTGATCTAAAGTCCTGTACATCCAGCAGAGAAATGGTGGATATACTACTTTTTCAGTGTCACTAGTTTTAGTGACAATGTGATGGCAAACAAAGCAAAACAAACTTAGAGGAAAAATAAATAATATAAAGGAAATGTGGATTTATTTCTCAAACTATCCACAAGTTCTGCCATATAGAGGCCTTGGAGGGAGCACTCATTCTTGGGAATTTGAATCTAAATTAAGGGAAATAAGGAAAGGTACAGCTCTTGCATCTAAAATCCATCAGTAACATCTTATCCTGCCTTTCTGATCCACTGTAGGTACTAGTTCCTATTTTGCAGGGAAGCCTGTAAAGACTCTCATGCCATATTTCCATCACTGTTTTTATTCATGCAGATAAATCCTAGTACTAAAGGGGAAAAAATTATATCAGCTTTAAGTTTTTCTAAACAAGCCTGAGTAGCAGGCTGTTTTTATTTGTTACTTACTTATTTTGAATTCATGCAGCTCTGCTGGAAGACATATTGCCATGACACATGAGGAGACAAACACTGTGGAGTACCAGAAGGAACGAAAGCAATGAGACCTTGCAGTATCATTTTTACAACCTGGTGAAGCATTCTGACAGCAATATAAGCACTGAACTATTCCCAAGTTATGTCAGGGACCAGCAGAAGCAGGTGGCTCTGAATGGGATCTCAACAGACACTGTCATGGAGTTTAGCAGCAGATTTATCTCAGGGACAGGCGTTTCTGATCACCTCTAGAAGCACCTATGTTTGTCCTGTTTTCCTGGCAGAAATTTATCAAATCATTATTTCACAGGTTCCTCAAAGGGCTTTGTATCATGCTGAAAGAATTCCTGTGGACCAAAGCATTAGCTCAGAATGAAAAATTGACTATGATAAATGCTTCTGCAACGAAGTAGTAATGACTTGCAATGCACTGCAGTAACAGTTTAGGAGCCTTATCTGTGATTCATCTGAAATCAGGCACTGAACTAACCACTACTAATTTGTGTTGTATCCTTGTGGATGTCATGTACAATCTCATGAGACTTCTACTGCAGCCAAGCAGTAATTTAACTAATATTTAGAGAGTATCTTAGCCTAGTGAAATTATTTCATATTCATGATAATAATACAGATCATTATGGATTCATGTGATATTACTGTCATGGTCATATGTATTGATACAAAAATTCCATTAAAATGTTGTTATATCATAACATTATAATAAATTATCTGGAGTAGAAGGGTGAGATGGCATTTTGAATCTGTGGGACATTGTATTTTCATACAGTATCTTTATACCCTGAAAAAGCATAGAAGAGCTTATTTTCAGAGAACACCAGCTGTAAAGCAGCACCTATAGGTAAAATATTTATTAAAATAGGATCTCTATTACACTGAGATTAAATCTGAGAAAGAACAATTTTTGCATTTTTTTTACTTTTGCTAAAGGAGAAATAGAGTGCTTGGAGAAATTATTAACCTGTTATTCAGAAAAGGCTTGAATCTCATGTTAAACCATTCAGAAATTTTTAGGTTTATATTGTAGCATGTAACTATAGTCCTGAGAGTGTAGCTCAATAAAGTCTTATCTGCCCAGAGGCTAAAAAAAACCCTCCCTGAGACATGAACTGCAAGCTTATGTGTTGGGTTAATAAACCTATCTCCTTTTTATGCTTTCACCATTGGTAAAGTTTCCTTCTCTTTGTTGTCAACACGGCAGTGACTTTGCAGTTTAGTTTTGTACTTACACCTACAAAAGTAGAGCCTGTTGCCACCTGTGTTCTGCTACTCAGGCCTGGACAGCTGTCATCTCACTGCAGATGACAAGGACTTGAAAACAAAACCCAATTAATTCCCAGGTAAATCATTGTGAACTGTCAGCAGTGGGTAACTGCAATTAGTGAGCAAGTGGGTAAAGCATGAGAAATTCTAAGCCAAACAATTCAAAACACTACTTACTGATATGTATTAAAATATTAATCAGTGGAAAATAAATTAAGAGGTGCATATAAAATAGGGTAGGAGTCGGCCCAATGTACAAAGCAGAGGACTCCACTTCAGCATCGTGCCTGTTGCAGTCTCCTGTCAGGTGTCCCTTGCTCCTCTGCCCAGGGAAATTAACTTTCCATTCCTCACCACTGTCCTTACTGCCCTCTGACCTCTCTCATTCTTTGTACTTAACTATTTCTCCATTTATTCTCCTCCACTTTCTCCTGTTGCCAAGAAGTATCTTGTTTCTATCCTGGCTATTAATTCCCCCTTTTCTCCACCTCTTCTCTAGTAGCTCATTTTTCTTTGTCCAATTATCCCCTTCATCACTGTCTTGCCACAAGCAGCCACAATCTTTCTTATTTTTGATAATATGGCACCTTGGCAAGCCTGAGAAAGATCAGGGCTGTGATATTTCTCATTTTCTTCTCCATTGATCGCAGAGGAGTTGAAGCTGCTGAGAGGGGGGATCCCTTTAGCTGGAACTCAGACAGACAGCTGTCATGACTGTGGTGATCCTGCAGGGACAGATTCCAGTGATGCAAGTGACAGCTCCAGCCACCGTGCTAGCAGAGTCAGTGGAGGTCACACTGGGAGGAAAAAGTCAGAATTTCATTGTCATTGCTGAAACTCATTAGCCAGCCTGGTTATCAGTGCAGGCAGGCACCAGTGGGGTGGAGATAGACAGCACAGGCTGAGGACTTTTTGGGAGAGCTGCCTGCATTTCTGCCTCACTCTACTTTTCTCAAGTATTACGAGCAAGGAAAAAAATGTCTGGAGGCTGCAAGAACGCAGAAGGAAAGGCAGAGATATCCAGCTCCCGGTGTCTGGCTGCAGAGATTGTAAGGTTGGGTTAGGAGACCCTGCTGGTACATGAGAGGAGGATCAGACAACCATTGCCTCCAGGAAGAGGGGATTTGAAGCTTGAGAAGTCTTCCAAAGATGTGCTGTAAGACAGAAGCATCAAAATCCCAGTGGGATCTCTAGCCAGAGAGTCACAGCTTTTAAAGGTCACTGGGTGACTTAGGCTGTAAGTCCCTGGCAAAAGGCTATAAAAGACACGTCAGAAGAATGATCCAAACAGCATTTTTGTGCTGAAGAGAGTCCTGTGATGACATGGGGTTCAACAGCACCCAGAGGCAACAGCCAGAACAGGGTGATGTGTTGGTGGTGCCAGTGCTGCTGGCTCTGCAGGGTTTCTGTGCAAACCCTGCAGCTCCAGAGGCGTAGCTGACTTTCCAAAGTCACACCCCTGGCAGGTGAGAGCTGGGGATAGCACCCCTCAGGTGGGATGACTCCTTGGTCACAGCCCTACCTGCTAGACCAGATTTCCCAGCCACAGTCACACTCTAATTAGTCTTGTTTCCTTGGAAACCCACAGACCCAATTACAGCTTTGTTGCAGCTCTCTAAGGCCAGCTCTTGGGATGACAAAAATATTCAAGGCCACCACCAGCCCACCAACTAAGGTTTCTTTTTTTTCCTCCTCTCTCCTAATTTTCTTTTTAAAGAAACATAAATGGCTCAGGAAACTCAGGTATATGTTCCCTTCAAAAATCAAGAGAAAAAAAAACATTTGAATGCTTTTTGCTGTTGCCTTTTCTGGACAGATGATTCAGACATAGTCAATAGGTAAGACCCTTTCCATAAGATTTGCCTTCTGTGGCATCTCAGTGTCAACATGAATGTGATTTGTAAGCTGAAGCTGGATTATAAAGAAAGAGCAAATCACCCCCTGCATCCCTTGTCTCAACTCCCTCCCAAATATTAAGCTTGCATAATGTTTCTGCGGATGCTACAGACAAGACATTTGAAGAAAATCACTGCTGGCATAAAGATGTGGTTTTGATTTGGCTACATTTATCCTGCAAGTCAAACAGCTCACACTGATCTTGGCAGCATTGTAAACAAGATTTTAGCTAAGAAACAAAGCCAGGATGCAAATTTTGAATGCCTTGAAACTCTCAGGACACTGGACTCATAAGTCCTATTATTGATAACACACACTAATATAGTTTATTTGAAAAATTCTAGTAGATATTACTAATATGCACAAAATATTGGTGTGTTGGGATTTAAGGTTTTTGCTTGGAGCCTGTTGTATTAAAAAATTCAAAATCAAACCTGGCACTTTAATCTTTTTTATAAACAGATTTTGCAGGAATGCTATTTTGATTTAGAATATTTACAAACTGCAGGCTTTTCAGCCATTACACAAAGTATTGGACACTATCATGTTCAGAGCAGTTACAAGTCACATCTGTTTAGGGTGCAAGAAGACAGGAAATTTGCACTGTAATTTTGCAGAAGATAAGAAGCTATGATGAAAAAAAACCCATATTTTTCCTTTTGATTGTCTTGCTTTTCTTCTCCTGTTTTTCAATAAGAATTGGGGCACTGTGTTACTTAACTGATTCTGACACATTGTGGGTAGCATAAACTTGCAAATTTCGCTATTCCAGGCAAATTTTCCAGGCAGAAGAGAGTCAAATACAGTATCTGAGAAGTGAGTGTTTGAGATTATTTTCAGGAACAGCACCCTCATGTTCATGGCCCATGCCCTCAGATAAGTTACCTGAAGCAGAAAGCAGAGGCAGAGCAGAATGAACAAACAAAATATACTGAGTTGAGAGTGCTGCCAATAGGGTGTGAAGGTCTGGAATAAAATTTCCAGCATGATTTTTACAAATGCATGTAACCTGTAACAGTAGTGGCAGAATCCCTGCAGCTACTGAATACATAGCAGCTAGATTTATTTTTTTTTTTTTTGGTCCCAGTAAGGTATGCTTCAGATTAGACAGGGAAAGCAAGTCCCTTTTGGGAAGGACCATCTTTCTTTTTGATGTTCCTTTGAAGACTGCATTAGAGAGTCTCTGCATTTATTTTTATAGCAAGCAACGACAGTCAGCTAGACAGCACTGTCTATTCCATTGTAAGTCACTAATTATTAAATATTTTTTCCCTTTTTCTGTTTCAGATATCACTAAGCAAGGGTACACCCCAGTTATGTGCTTATCTTTTCCTGTTTTTGCTCTCACTCTGTGCTTTGCAGACACACCACCATCCCTGCACAGCACTGCAGACTCAGCAGTGCCTTTAAACAACCAGTCAAGCATTGAGAAGGTGGAATTCCATCTGGGCAGTCTGTTTCACACTGACACCTCCTGAAAGATGCACTAACCAAGAAAAGAACAGCTGAAGTAGCTAAAGACATGTTTCATTTTCACTTAAGACAACACAGACATTAAAATAATGTAATGAATCCTCTCAGCCCCTTATACCCCACATGACAGAGAGGCAAAATCCCCCTCCTTGATAGGAATGCTGAAGGTACAGATGAAGATGCACATGAGGAGAAGGCTTGTCTCTGGTGTTTCTGTTAGACTTTTTGTCAAGACATGAATTTCAGCATGACAAATTTCTAACATAAACACATATTTTCTCTCACACCGTTGTCTTCCAACAGTGGAACTGACCATGTACCCAAACCCAGCATTTCAGCATTATATGCACACCATAACTGAATCACATCACCCCAATGTCACCCAAACAAACAACACTACTGTTGTATAACCATCAGGTAACAGCTCCCTGAAACACAGCAAAATTGGTATCAAACTAATTATTTTAGTGTGAGTGTGCATTAAACAGGAGATTGGAAAAGTACTTCAACATGAATTTCTATTTATTCTGCAGGCACACAAGAGAGCCCAAGGGCTGAGCAAAACTCCTTATTTCCTAGTCCAATGCACATCTATATTAGGAAGAAAGAAAGATTGGAAAGGAATAAATGGCAGAGGGAGAAATGGCTGAGTAATGAAAAGTAGTGCCTAAAGAAGATAGATAGATAGATAGATAGATAGATAGATAGATAGATAGATAGATAGATAGATAGATAGATAGGAAAAGAAATAGAGGAATGACAAGGCAAGAAAAGAAAACAAAACAAAAATCAAGAAGGAAAAAGAAGGAAGAAAGAAAAGCAAAGTAGAGAAGCTGTCTTCTGGCATCACCTGCCTTAATATGTGGTTAGGAAGGCTGGCCTGAAAGAACAATCCAAATTTCCCATGGAATCATGCCATGAGAAGTGAAACAGAGATGTTCACTCTCACCCCCTGTTCCAGTAGCCATTAACAACTTTGTACAAGAGTGATGAATGTGTACTGACAGTGTCCCTTTGGGACAGGGAGGCATCACCCTCAGTCTCCAAAGGAGCACACAGTGGGACTCAGCAGCTTGTTATAGGTCACACTGGACACCTGTGACAGAGCTGGAGACTGGCCCAGTCTCCTGGGTTATACTCTTAACAAAACAATCAGCTGTGGAGGAAGCACATCAGCTGGGGCACAGCAGTCACAGCATTACACACTCCAGTGCACTGCAAAGACACACATTTCTAGAAGATTGTTTTGTTAATGTCTGCATGTCCATAAATCAAACAACTTTTTTCTGAAACACCTCGAGTGAAAATTTTCCAAACTTACCCTGCTCCTTCACAGGTGCTGGAGCTAGTGGGGGAGATGTGGATTTGGCAGACAGTGTAACAACTTTGTCCAAAAGGAAGCACTGGCCCAGGTGCAGTGGCATTCTGGCTGAGCTCCTGCAGCGTGAGAGGGACAGCAGTGAGCCCTTGTCACAGGCTGTGCCCAGGGCTGAGCCTGCCTTCTTCTAGTCCCATAATTACCCTTCCAGTAGACTTCCCTTATTCTTGTGAAAATGGACTCACATCCTTGACTCTGAACTCTCTCTCCCAAAAGGCTGAATCAAAGCAATTGCTGATGGGATCCTCTTCAGGATCTGGCTCAAATCAAACATCAAAGGTTTGGAAAACCACCAAGGCTTTTCCAAATTCTTCAAAGCTAGAGCTTTCCCCTCTCACCATCATCAAGATTTTATTCTCCCCAAATGATTTCTCTGCTTCAAACAGCAATACCCCTTCCTCTGTTGTGCTGTTCTTGTGTGGAAAACACAGGCAGATTGCAGCTTTTCCATGTAACTGGATTTCATCCATGGGGAGGCCTGTAGGCACAGGATGCTTTATTGCTCAGTTCATGAACCATCCCCTAGGACTGATCCCACTACTGCACACTCTGGTTTTGCTGGGGCAAAGCCTCCAGTCTGAATGAAGGGCCAGACCTTCAGGCATCAAATCAGGTGTTTTGGAGATACTGAATTATTGTCTACACCTGCTATACAGCTACTACAAATAAGGTGATCCACCTTACTCTGAATGAACTCTTTTGAACAAAGACTAGTTTCAATCTGCAAAGAAAGAGTCTCTTGCAAATCTTAGGCTTAGACTGACACCTGATAAAATTATTTGTCAGAGGGGGTTAATGAAAGAAGGGAAGGACCATGATGCTGCTGCATTTTGCTTAAGGAAGTGGTACTTACAGTCAGATATGTTGTAGTGAGGGAGGACTTCATTACCAGAATGTAAGAGGCAAATAATTTGAATGTAGACTTTTCAATATCTGTTTCTTGAAAGGGGATACAAATGCCTTGTTTTTAATGAAGTATGCTTCCTAAATTTAGATCCATCCCTACTCTTCATGCTACCAAGTCCCCAGTCTTCTCACAAACCATCCTAGTGCCTTACTGTTTTAAACTACTTGATGGAGAATTCCCAAATACACAACAATTGTGCAGTGATAGCTTACAGGACCAAATTTCAGATTTCACAATGGTCAGATTGATTTTTTTTTGTTTGTTTTGGTTTTAGAAAGCAGTATTTTAGGGTGGAAACCCTCAGAGCAAGTAAAACTTGCAGGGAAACTGAATCTGTACTCTGCCAGCCAATGATTCTTACTGGCACTCTTAAGTTTACATAAACCTCTCCCTCTATTTCACAGTAAAATCTGGTGACACAGGTTTAAAGACAAGCCAGTATTACAGTCAGCCAACAGTTTGTAGCAGCCCTGCTACCAAAGAATATCTAGCTAGCAATGACTTATCTAATTTAGGAGTGATATGATCTGTTATTTTAGTCTGCAGTTAAGAACAACAGCAACTAAAGAAATAGAAAGTAGGCAAGAAACCAGATTTATATTGAGATCACTGTAGCAACAAGAGCATATTTCTAAGTACCCAGAGCCAAATAGCAGTTGGTACTTCAGGAGATAGGATTTTGTCCCAGTGAAGGCTGGCATTGTGTCAAACTACAGAAAAGTGCTGTGGTAGATAGGGAAAAAAAATACCTCTCCCTGAGAGCAGTAACCTTGACTCATTCTGCATTTATGAATTCCTTCTCTTTGCCAAGATGAAGGAACTCTTGTCACCCTATAAACTCTTCCCACCCTAAAACCTAGCAGTGGCTTTACATAAATTGTTCACTTTCTTCGTTTCTCTCCATCAAACATAAAAGAAAAATCAAGTACTTTAAACCAGGCCAGATCGGTTTCATTTTTTCCCCCTAACATTAGTTTGAAAAAAAATCCCTCAGGAAATAGTTTTGGCATGTAACTGAACAGCTTAGCTAATTTTTTTCCTCCTAATATGGATGTAATTATGGACAATACAGTATGGTCTTATTACAATCATTGTGATAGAAATGCATTTGCACAGTAAGCTGCTCTGAGACAGATTTTCTTGTATCACAGCTGCAGTAAGTGTCTCCTTGCTTAAAAATAATGACTTTTCAAATAATTTCTAATACTGGCTCTTGACCCAGAAGAATTTAAGGAAACTGACAGCAACCAAAACCTCTAGCTGCTGGAATATGAAAACTCTGAAAAGATAAAAAATAAACATAAAGGCATTTCAAGATCCCTTCTCCCTTAGCCCAGCTACCAAGTGGTTTAGCTTGGATGTGGATGTGTGTTCATGGAGCTGTGTGGTTACAGAAAATAACAGACAAAGGTTGCATTAATCACCCCTCAATCCAAGCTGAAATTAGACATGTGGAAATTTTTGGCTGTAGCTGTGTTTCTGCCTCTGTCTTTTTAGTACTTGTCAGGATATGGCACTTAAAATAGTTTTACTGCATCAGTGATCTGTTCTCCATGGATCTGGATATGCTTCCTCCACTGTGTGATGTCTTCACCTTGTGAAGGCCTCCTCTTCAGTTTCCAAACATACAGATGGTAGCTAAAAGGTACAGAACTTTGGCAACATTTTTGGCTATTAATTCAGTCATGTAATGAGTTTTACCCCTTTAGTGTATAACATTTCAAGTTGTCATTCCAGGAAAAGATATGGGGAAAATTGTTTGAGGAAGCGTTTTGGACTCAGTTCTTGTTGGATGAATGAGTCCTGGAATAAACCATGTTATCCCCATGATTACATTACCTGTGCTAAGCAAATCCCTGCTGACCTCATGGCAGGTGAGAAGTTGAGCTTGGAAGAGCTGAATGATGCTCTCTGACATCAGCAATCCTGCAAGGCAGCCAGCCCCAGTGGAAGATGAAGAGATTGTGATGGCATCAATGCTTCTCCTCTCTCATACGTTCATATCTGGCAGCAAGGCAGCTCACACACTCCTTGCTGCGAAATGAGTCACAGTCAGGGAATGACCCTTGTATACAGAGGATTTCAAGCTCTCCCCAGAAGAAACTGTTGTTTCAATCTCAATGTTTTGGCTGCTTGTCAGATGACAAGGCCTAGGAGGAATGAGGTCAGACCAGCTGTGGCTGAGTTGTGTCATGATTTTGCAATGAGTCCCAGCTGACTGATAAGGAACCATGAAAACAGCCAGAGCTTTTCCATCTCCTTCTCTGAGGCATGACTCCACTTTGCACTTCAGTCTGAGCCCAGTGACCAGTGAGCTCCTGCTGGAGATGTCATCACTGGCAGCAGGAGCAAAGGAGTCTCAAGGCAGAAGCACAAGTCCTCACCTCAGCTGTGCTGTTGGACTTGGTGTTGTTGGAGTACTTGGGTTATGCTAAAGATGCTTATAATGACAATGCCAAATGACTCCTCCATTATATATGGACATGGAAAAAGCAAGGTCTGTTTATTTCTCCCTGGTCACCTAAGCTCATTCAGTCCAGAGTCCCATGTATTCTGATTTTTCATTAGGTGTACAGTGATTATGGTTTTAGGGTCCTCTTTCAGTCTGATAAGCATTATGTGAACCTTCAGCCAAAGGTTAAAGCCTTGCAGTCTGAGATGGGAGCTGGTAAATCACCTCAAGCAGTGAAAGCAGCCAGGAATGGCCCTGGCCTCAGTTCCAGCTGACTGAACTAACATGGGAAACTGGGATGTGAGAAATTGCTGGATGTGACAGATAACAATGACGGGAGCTGGCAGGAGCTACTGACAGCACCATGAAGAACGGCTGAGTTTCACAGGTGGTTCAGAGGGAGTGATGTGAGAGATGGACAAACCTCCCTGAAACGGAGCTTTGGGCAAGACCAACAGCAGCTTGATACCCACATCAGCCACAGGATTTAGAGCTGAGATTAACTGTGCCACTAATGGGGTCAGGAATACTGACAGGGCTATGGATGCAGTAACAATAGAGCTAATAATAAAAAAGTAAATGAGACTGGGTTGTTTATCTGGAGAGGACTGGTGAGGAGAGGGAGAGGGGCAATGATGATGAAAGTAAACAACAAGAGGTGGAAAATAAGGTAACACGATATTTAAAAAGTGTCATTGTTGTTATCCAAAGGTACCTGCCAGGCACCCCTGCTCTTCCTCACTGCGAACACAGCAGGACAACAAACCTGATGTCCTTACCACAGTCACAGGTGTCAGGTGTGCTTCCATGGCCTGGTGGACCAGGGGATGTGGTGGATGCCTTCACTTGCTGGCCAGGGTACAGCCAGGATGGTATCGTGGTGTCAGCTGAGTCCATTCCCATCCTGAGAGCATCATAACAACATCCTCAAAGGAATAAGGCACAAATGAGGTGAGCCTTGCACTTGGGACAGGCAGCTGTGGGGAGAGGCAGGGTGTGAGGTTTCAGTGCCTTCAGAAGATGGGAGCTGAGCACTGGGGGTGAGTGAGAGAGCCAAGGGCAAAACTGCTGGATTATGAAGTGGGAGTGGGGAATTGTCACCACTGTGCCCCTCTTCAAGAATTAATGGCTGTAACTGCAGTTTCTGCAAGCCAGACTTTGTTGGAATCTTTCAGGCAAGCTTTGAGAATTAAATTTTAATTTAGTTCCCTCCAGGAATTTATGATTCTTCTGATCCCATCTGGACTAAGGGCGACTCTACACAGCAGTTTATTGAGCTGAATATCCATATTGTCTCCACTTACTGAGCTTTACTTCAACTCATGGAGAGCCCTCAGGGAAAACCAAATTGGATTCCCTTCAGTTAACACCAAAGAGGGAGTTAATTGAGGGGCAGCTGGGAAGGTTTCACAGTTTCTTTTTACAGGCAATTAAACCCCTTTTTCCAAAGTGTCGTGTAAGCTGCACGAGTCCTTTCAGGTCCCTTGCTGACTGTCAGCCATTTTTCCTAGGTGGGTTTGCTCCCTTGGTAAGGGATGCTCATCTCCTGAGTTAGTGAATTCCTCTGTGCACCTCCATCTTTCCTTCTCATCCCACTGCAAATGTTCAAAGAGCAATGGTGTGAATCTGTGAAGCTTCAAGGTACTTGAAATTATAACCCTGAAAAATTTTAGAGCAGATGTGCAAAGAGATTACAGAGAATATGGGAGAGCAAAAATATAAAACATCAGAATTCTTCTGTTTTCTTATCAAAATAAATTGTTTTTATGAATCAACATAAAAAGTGAGTTTTGTACAGTGACATTTCTCTAAAAATGTTATATATCATCACTGAGGGCAGAGTGTCTCAATTTTTTTTCATATTCTTTTTTCCCTCTTCATTGCACAAAATAAATCTATGGGCCTTCCCAATTGAAAAATTTCTCAAACATGATGTCAGGGGAGTCTTTCAGAAATATACCATAGTTCTGCAGTGCCTATTACACTAAAAATGTAAACAAAGTCAACTTGTTAGTTTTAGTTTTAAATTTTGTCAGCTTCTGTTTCAGACATCACTGAGGAAACACAGATCTCTATTAAGCAGGTATTTCTTTCTCTGAGGTCATGTTGAAATAAGTGGTAAATAATCTATTTTAATTTAGTTTTAATTTAATTTTAATCTAGTTTTAATTTAATTTTATTGTTTTCTTTCTATTTCCCTGGGTTAGATTAAGCCTCTCTGGATGAAATAGAACTTCTTCCAGAAAGCCCTCTTTGAGTGCTACAAGAGAACCTTAGTCTCTTACTGGATTCTTAGGGACTGGAATTCCCAGCCATAGAACAACAGAACCCACAAAGATAGAACCCAGAGGGTTTAAAGCTGATCCTTTCCACATTCAGCAGGTCCAGATTGATCTGCAGCACTGACCCAAGGGGCCTGGAGCAGCAGCCCCATTTTACAAGCCCTGCACCACACCAGGCTCTGTCTTTCTCAGTCATAATCAGAAAGAAGAAATATGGGAGCCCTGCAAAGACCTTGTAAACCATGTATAGGACAAGCTATAGCAGAATGAGGTGGACATATGGGGCACTACAGGATGGATGGTGGTCTCTGCACACCTGCAGTTCTTACTGAATGGCTGAGAAATGGTGATGATGAAATGAAATCTTTTCCTAAAGATCATCAACTAGAGGGTAATCCAGCTTGGAAAGTCAGAGCTCCACTGAAGAATACATTCTTTATGTGGACAAAGACAAGCAGAGTAGCTGGAAGAGCCTAAAGAGGAATGGAAACCTTTCACTGAACCTTTTAAACCACAAAAGATTTTACAAAGAAATGAACCATAACTAAGCAGGAAGCGTGAACTGTGTACTGTGAGCAAATCAAAAGCAGAAAAATATTTTCACAGTGAAAACTATTTAGTAGGTATCTTGCCCTTCAAGTGACTAATACTGTCACTGTGCTCTGCTAAGATGAAATTTGCTGGATCAACTCTTGGTTGGCAAAACTGGAGTGAAGGTGGAAAGAATGTTTCCTCTTGAAAGAATGTTTCAGCAGCTGAAATCTCTCAGAAAATTTAGAAACACAGGATTATTTCTTGTGAAGAAATCGATAAGAACATTGCAAAAATGGACTGAGAGGCCAATATTTTTGTTTGTATTATAATTTTTAGAATCCAGAAAGAAGAGTTTTTTGGTAGTGGTGGTTTTTTGGGGTCTTTTCTTTTGCTTTTTTTGCCTTTTTTTTATGAGTGGAAATCCTTCCCTAATCCTTTGTGTTAGAAACAGAAAAAGGTGAAGCAAATTCATCAACAAATATGGTACACAGAAAAAAACCCACATGTAATTATAATCACTGTTTGATTCCTGAGAGATAAGTGATTCCTTGCCTCTGTCTCTTCTTGTAGTCTTGGACTCATTAAAAAGCATCTGATTGATCACACTGACACATTTAAAATCCATCTCTCCACAGCAGAGATTTGCAACAGAAGGAGAGGGATTTTAATCTAACACATGATCTCATGTTCTCCAAGCACATCCCACAAAGCAGCCAGCTGGGGGAAAGGGGGAGAACTCAGCATTCCACAGGTTGGGGGTCACTCTCAGCCCCACAGGTACAGCAGGCAGGAGAGTCCTGATCCCCAACCACCAGAGCACACACAGAAATAACAGCTGAACTCCAACATCCCACACCAGCTCTCTATATGAGATATGGATCAAAAAGATGCCAGTTCCAAGTAGCAGCCTGCAAAATGATTCTGCTTTGCACATTGAAGTTCTAAAAATCTTCAGGAAAGGCCAGGCCCTCACCATTCAGCATGGTTGTTCTGAATATATACAACCTTTTAAAAAAAATACTTATTAAGATTCATTCTTTCAGCCCCTCCTGGTAAAAGGCTAAAAATGAGCTAAGCTGGAGGAGAAGTGGGTGGGAGGAACTCATGTGCTGGGAATTGCAGCTGTAGCTTCAGTGGACCTGTGAAGCTGCAGGACCCAGTGAGTGCTTTCACTCAGCCAGAGATGACAGAAAACCATCTACGTATGCTCTGGCCTTGTCAGGGTTTCTGACTCTTAGGTTTCTTCAAAGGATTTTTCTGCCTGGAGTAGCTGTCCCTGTTTCAGACTGATTCACAACTCCATTGCTACAGTTTCGTGCTGATCTAACCCTTCTGAAAATCAATCAGCCAGACTGGCGCCGGTATAAAAGTGGAGTGATGCAGTGGTGAATCAGACCCATGGTTACAAAACAGTGTTTGTAGGAAATTACATAACTGGACTGGGAATATTTTAAAGAAATTAATCACTTTTAAAAAAACAAAACAAAACAAAAAGCAACCCAACAACCAAAAAAAGCCTCAACAACCCAGATATGATTATGTTTAAACTTTCCTGATGACAGAACCATAAATATATTGCCCCTTACTTAATCACACACGGACCTGTTTTGAAAAAGAACTAGATTCATTAAAAAGTTCAACAAACCCAAAAGATATGAAGTAGTTAGTGCTACTCTATCTGGCATTCTCTCACACTGGAAGGCAATGCTTTGCCCTTGCAGCAACTTTAAGAGGGAGAATCAACATTTTCTTCAGTGAGGATACAAAATGCATCAGGAGGAGACTTAGTGCTGAGTTGAGCTAGTTGTAATGAAATAAACACCCATTTTGCATCTCTGGGATGGGATTGACTTTGTATGAGTGAATTGAAAACTGATATACTGCTTCATCTCATCTACTCCATCCTTCTGGCTCTCCCTTGGCAACAGGTGCCATATCACCAGCAGAATTCAATCTGCACCACTCTCTGCTCTCACAAGTAGAAAATGGAGCAGGATTTAGTTCAAATCCTTTTGTTAAGAGAGGGTTTGCTGTCTTATCTACACACATGGGAGGATGTTCATCACATCAGTTGGTACTGCTGAGCAGAAGTCCAGTCTAGTCCAGCCTTCTGAAAGCCACCAGTCGTCAGCTCAAAAGCTTTGTGATCTATTCAAAATGAGATCAGAGAGAGGTGTAATCCTGTATTAAGCACAACTAAAATGATTACATCACAGGTATTTTGGCACAGCATGTGTCAAAGTGCCCAGCTTTTTTCTTCAGGGTAGGTCTGTCCTCTCACATGTGAGTATCTCAGGATGCTGCAACACCCCAACACAGCAATGCTGGTTATTTGGGCCCTGTACAGCTACTGTGTCTTCAGGTATTACAAGGGGGTGTTTTTTCATTGCAGTATAAAAAGGCCTCAAACATCTATGTGGTTTCAGTATTTGCTGCTTTTTCAAACTGAAAACCCAAATCTGGCTCTCCATAGCCCCCTTTTGCTGTGACTGTACTTTACCAAAGGCTCATGACCCACGTTTAGTCTAGCTCACCTCCCAAACTGAAAAGAAGGGACAAGTTTTTCTTTCCTATTATCTTGAAAATAATTTTTAAAGCTGCATTAGGTTCTTTTTAGTTATAAGTCCTGGAGCACCCTGAAAGTGCTTATTAACTCCTTGTGAGTGCCCACAGTCATCTTCTCATCTGTCTTAATAACCTATGATGAAGTTGAAGAGGGGGTTTTGTTCTTTTTGCTGTAAAAAGTCAATTCCCAGCTTTAGGCTTGGAAGTGAATATGGAACTCTTGCTCACTGAATGTTGCAGTGTGAAACAATATCCTGTTTTAGCTATCCCAGTTTTCCAGGGTGTGCCAAGCTCTCCCTTCCTTCCCCTCCCCCTTGCCCCCTTGCTAAGTGCTGTCCATTATAGTAGAGGAAATGTATTTGAATATCTGTATAGAGGCTTTGCCCCAGAAGTCACAGTTGCCCTTGATGGGCTGCAGCTGCGATGTCCTTAATTGGGCTGCAGCTGTAACCAATGAAGATAACTGGGATAAAAGGGGGCAGGGTTAGCCAGTCAGGGAGAGGCTTGGAGGAGCTCTGACCTGAGAGAGAATGGTATGCAGAAGAAGGAGTCCATGCAGTGAAGCTCTGCAGCCATGAGAACAGACCCAAGAGGTATGGACTTTAGAAATCTGATAATATCATTATGAGATGCTAGAGAAATAATAGAACAACAGTCTGTCAATCTTAACATTCCAGCAGGGGCGTTGTCTGGTTGGTGCAGGTTCAAAAGATGCCCCTCATCCCTGGGGTCATTGGCCAGTCTGGGTGTCATTGTCCCCTGAGACTGCCCCCCTCCCACCTGGTTGGTGGCACACCTGCCCCTTCCCCTCCCCCTTTCCTTAGAAAGACACAGGGACCATGCAGTCTGGATTCTGTTGGAGCTGTTACCAAGACTTGGAGATCTGTGACCATGGAATAAAACTCTGGATTAACCCTCCGGCAGAATCCGTCTCCTTTTCCTCTTCACCTCACCTGAAGCCTTTCCATTAGAGGTAAAAACTGAATTCCTGCTTGCCTGGACTTGTTCCAAGTGCCAGCTGCAGCATCCAGCCAGCCAGGGGTGTCTCTGAGGTGAAACCACCACAGCTGCCGCCTCTGGTCAAGCAGCAAGGGCCAGAAGAGCCCAGGCACGTTCCACCCGGTAATATTGGGATCTTATTCCAATATTTGGTGCCCAACGTGTCGCAGATGGACTCTGCAGCCCCAGGAAAGAATCTCAGAACCTCGGAAAAGCTTTAAGGCAGCTGAGCATCCACTGGAAGAGCTTTGGCTGCATCGGGATCATATTCCAATAACTGGACCCTTCAATACCACAACTAAGGTGGTTTTGAGGTAACTTGGAAGTAGTAAAAGATTGATTTAAACCATTAAATTAAGTATTTTCATTTTGCAGAGAAAATAGGCATTTCCTGGACTATACTGCCACAGGGGTTTACAGATAGGGATATTTTTATCAAAGATTCAGGGAAGGATTAGACAAATTTATGGACATTAGGTCTGCAAAAAAGACATCATTGCATTCTCAAATACCCCTAACATAACCATTATGGATGCTAGAAGAGAATGATGGAACAAAAAGCCTTGTCTTGCTATTTGTTGGAGATAAATTCCTGGGTTAAGTGGACTGTTGGTCTGACTCTGAAAGGCATTTTTTTCTGTTTTTATAGAACATGATTACTCTTACCAGTTGCAATCTCTATATGAACACAAACACCATGAACTTTGGACTTATGACCCTCCACCCCAAAATTTTTCAGTATAAAAGCCTGTATTAGCGTTAAATAGAGCAAGACTGTCTCACTTTCTTTGCTAAACTTCAGCCTAAGAATTTCACTGTAAGGTGGATTTTTTGCTTTTTATCCCATGTACAATATTCAGGCTACAGCTTTACTATTCTCTGAAAGGGAGTGTGGTTCCCATCCACTTAACCTTCATACTGTGAATTCTGTTCTCATCTGCAGTTAGTTTTAAAAAGATTCCTTTTTCCTTTCTTTTTATAAATTCCTACTCTTTGTCCTGTCTGATGTCCATGCTTCTCAAATTCACTGATTTACTCAGAAAGTACTTTAAAAATCAATATATAGTGGTTGCTGCAGAAACTTGCTAAGTTGTTTGTAAAACATCATCTGGGACCAGGCATGGAAAGACAGGGCTTTTGTCAATCATATTCTCTTATTATTGATTGTCCTCAGATCAAAGTAAATATGTTGTAAGATGTACTGAGATACAAGATAATTTCCAGCTGCTGGGAGAGGCAGAGTCCCTAAATGCTTGACAGGGAAATGTGAAGGCCAGGAGCTAAAGACTGGTCTGGTGGATGGCACACAAGCATGCAGAAAGTGGTCTTTCCAAAAATATTTCTGCCATTGCTGATGAATGCATCATTTCACTAGTTCTAAAACTGGCCTCATGTGCTAATAAATACTTGCTTACTTGGAATGCTTGCCTTTCATTCTTGCAGGCCCTAATGATTTTAATTCACTCCCTCGTTTGCCCTTTTCTTCCTTCTCTCTGAATAGGCATGGGAGGAGCCCCTGCATATTAATCTTGTTAAGTGTGCTGGAGCTGATGGTCTAAAATCTAAACTGCTTGATTTAGCTGCTAGAGGTAAGTTTCCTCTTTATTTAATCTCTCTCTGGAGATTGATGAACTGCTCTGAAAACACAACAAGGTCATACCTTTGCATAACAGTGAAACCAAATTAAATGTGACCTTTTACAGATCTAGTTCATGATTTTTTGTTGAATTCCTAAATCCCATGGAAAAAAAAAATCTCAGAGAAGCATGTTTTGGGGTTTTTGGGTTGCTTTTGTTTTTCTTTTTTTGACTCAGTGAGTTGTTTTTATTACTTAAGACATTAAATCTTTCCTTTGTGGTACATCTGTCACAAGTATCCTGCCACTTGGATGTGGCTGTCATCTCAGGGTAATAGGCTGCAGCTGTTTTTAATAACTTATAGCTGAAATCCTCAATATGTTAAATCACCAACTCCTTTCATGAGAAAACACTCAAAAAATGCAATCAACACTTACTCATTGTTGTGACTAATAATTCAGTATTCACATGCATAGCACTCTATATCAACCTGACCATATTTCAGGTTTGCTTTGAAGGAAAGGAACAAGTGTTTGTTACAGGATCAATTCTAGGATGGCTCATTCTTGAGAATAATTTATCCCATGGTGATAAAATGTGGATGTGTTCAGAAGTTTACCATGATATCCAAGCTGAAACAATAAAAAACTTCTTGTATCCCTTGCCTCTCTTCAAACAAAAAGAATATTTTTTCAAGAACCACAAAAGACATTGCTTTGGGGTGAGATCCTGCTTCATTTACTCTCTATGAGCACTTCTTTATATTCATTCAGTTTCACTGTTTTTGTTCTATAATGGTACTGAAACACCTCTTTATTTTTACTGATTGTAGCAGCAGGGGACACAATTAAAATCTCTTTCATATATGTGTACTGTATTTACATGTATACTTTTATGTGTCTATGTATATGTCCATGTATATGGCAAAGTGAAAAATCCCAAAGTGGACAGGAAAAGTGTAGGCACAGCTGTCGTGTTGGAAGCCACTACACATGGGTAACTATGTAAGTCCCAGTGAGCTTGTAAGACAGAAAAGAAAAGCCTTTCATCTTTCTTTTTGCTTTAAATGTAAATAATATGAACAATAGGAGAAAACTTGTCCTGCTGTTTATTCTCCCCACTATCTATAACATTGATGCTCTGCAAAAAAGCACTCCTCAGTATCTAAATTTCCTTAGATAAAAGAGAGTCACTTTCTTTCATCTCATCCTGTTGTGAGCTAAATCCCTTTGTTCAACCAGGAAAAAATATTCTGTGAGTGCAAATGTATATTTATTATAGGAGTTCTACAAGAAGGCTATTTTATATAAGTAGTGATACAACCAGCTCGCCATTTCCCATCCTTGCCAGTCTGCTGCTCCCTTGGGCTGCAGGCACAGGGGCAGGTGGGTGTTTACTGTGCTGGCAGCTAATGGGCAGAGCCATTATGCAGCTCTCTTGGATGGTTAATGGGGAATATTATCCAAAATTGACCTTGTTTAGATATCGAGTGCCTTTGGCCTCACTTCAAGACACTTAACATGAACAAGTATCTGATTATATGGGCTTTTAAAAGACTATTGCTTTAGCAATATCTCACTGCAAGAAGCCCTAGTGTGCACCAGAGTTTTCCTTTCAAAAGGTTGCATGAAGTATAACTTCATGTGATTTAGTTCACATTTGTCTGACTGAGGAGAATGGAGGCCCGGGAATTTAGACCTGATAAGTGCATTTTAATCTAGTGCAGAAAGAGCTGCTCAGTGTCTCTGTTTCCCATTATTGCCCAGATTTCTTAGCACACAAGCAAGTTTTACCTTTTTGGCAGACATGCTGTGCTGAAATTTCAGATTATGCAGTGGTTTGGGCAAAACCAGAGATGAGATCACAGGAGCACACAAAAAGGCTGCTCCCTGTCTCAGGTACATTTTGTATCTTTTTCTAGAGGCCGAAGTGCCTGCTGTCAGCTCTACATTCTCATGGGGCTCCATTTCTCAGACACAGGAATTACCAAGCAAACTGTTTGAGCAGCTTGTTTCAGGGCTGATATTTAGATATCTAAATAAAGTGGCTGTTCTTAGAAGAGACTCATGACAAAAGAGAGGATGATAATAATTCTAGTACACTATAATTTCACCTGTCTTAACTAAACAAAGCTGTATCAGGGCTGTCACTAACTGGGTCACATTAGGCTGATAGAAGTTATTATTACTTTTAAAACATAAATATGCAAACAATAGATTAAATTTTCTCTACAATGTGTAATTATCAATGGTGACAGGTGAGATGGTGCTAAGTTTAGTGAAAGTACATGCATTTAGACCATTGATGGAAAGGCAGGAATCTGAATATTCTTTGTAGCTGAAGCAGAGAGAGCAGTTGCAAGCGCAAGGTTCTCCTATAAGACTAGTGAACTCACCTCAGAACACAATTACAGTATAAATCAAAAGCCTGAAAAATGTTATTCTGGGGGCCAAAATAAAAAGAGAATCTCCTAGACTTTCAGCTTATCAAATGGAGATTGCAGATTTTTTTAGAAGTGCATATAAACGTGCTTGAGTTCCTCTACCACAGGATTTATGTATATATAAGATATATGGTGCCTATGTTCTTTCAGCAGTGTGCTTCACCTGGCATAAGCTACAAGTCTTAGCTGCCCCATCACTCTTTTCTGTCAGGCATTGCCTTGCCCCTCTATAATGTTTTTGTTTCAGTTTCAAGCAATATGGATTTATTTAATTGTACTTTTCCTGTAGCACAGTTTCCTTGGGCTTAGCATTTTTTAAGACTCCCTCCAGAGCATGAATGATCTGGGGTTAATATACCCTCAAGAACCTCTCTTAGTCAATTTAAAAGGCCAACATATCTCATTGCAGAAATGGTCACATCTTCCTAATCATTAATGATTTTTTAAATAATAATTTATTCACCTTTCCAGGCTATTACAACTACAGTTCATAAAGTCTCCAGTAAAGAGCTAATTCCCATTTCTCTAACCAATGCAGCATTTGACTGCAGGATGGTCAGGATCTAAGTAATAAGAAAAATATTGGGCAGAAGAAATGTCCATCATGTCTGGCACAAGAAGAGCTAAAGGCAGATAAATTGTTCAGTCCAAAGACTATGGCAAAACTGATAATTGAAAGTGGACTTTCCAAATCCCAGACCTTTGCCTTAAACAAAATTGCTGCCTTCTTCCAAAATATCAGTGCTTCATTTCAGTTTTATCTCAGGATTCCCTATCAGAAAGGTGAAGCAGCTTTCACATACTTGTACTGAAAATGAATTTGCCATGCAGCAAGACCAAGTTTTTTAAACCCATTTTTACAGTTTTTATTTCTTCCATCATTATTTTTAGAACAATTAAACTGTCTGATTATATCAGCCATCAATTAAACACTTGTTAATGACCCCTCCAATGTCCCTCTACTCATGTGCTGTGCTAAAAGAACATGCAAAAGAAATATGACACAATGCTACATAGAGACCCAGCAAAGAGCCATTACTCTTGTCTCTACCTGGCATTTAGGAAGGAGTGAAAAAAGGGGGAAATTGTGACTCATTAACTCAACTGTATTTACAACATCACGAGCTCTAGTAGATGAAGAATTGCAATCATTACCTAAGAACCTAACAGCCCATGAAACCAAGAGCCAAGGTTAAACAGGCTGCCTAAACAACAGGGGCTTTATTGTCTAGCACATCAGATTTGCTCAGAAAACACGAATACAGTTTATGTGAATTATGTGTTCATCAAAAGGCAATTGCTGGCGGAGCATGGGGTGCATAACTCCCAGTGCAACCCATAGGGATAACCATCTACTCTGCCTTTTGGGGACAATTTAAATGTCTGCTGAAACATACACTCAGGCACTGGGAAGACTAAATTATTCCAATTCATTTCACATGTTCCACCAATAGCAATTTTATTTCATTAAAAGTGTGGACAGACCCTAGAGATCTGAAATGAACTTCAGTTAGAGCTCAAGGTGTTCTTCAAAACTTGCGCATAAAAAGGGACACAACAGAACGAAATTAAGTACAAGGCAGGAATGAGGTTAAAGAAAGAAACAATGCTTTTGACAACAAAAATAACTACATCAGAAAGAATTTGTGCAGAGTGTTAGAAAATTGTTACATGCATATAATATGCATACTGGAGAAAGGATCAAGGGGCCATTGTGCAAGGTACCACACAGTTTTTTAATAGCCAGTTCCTCCCTGTAGCATTTTCATCTTAATTTGTTCGCTTTTTCTCTCTCCATCTATACCCTAGTCTCTGAGGGCCAGACTGCCATCTGTCTGATGCTCTGCCCTTGATGGGACTCCTCAGGATAACATACTTTTAAATGCAAGTTAGTTTGGGAGATGGAGGTGAAGCCAGGTAACACATATCTTGCTGCACAGGCTCGTGTCCTTCCTTGGCTGAGCTGAAAGCTCCAGGCTACCTGGCCAGCCTGGTCCCTCTGCACAAGACTGAATTTCACCCTGAGAGGAGAATTTGGGTACAGGATACACCACTGCTAGGACATGGGGCTGGTCCATCTGTTTGCATTTCTACCTGAAATGTCTGAAATTTATCATCAGTTGGAAAAAACCTCAGTGCTACAATTTGCTCAAATGAGAACATACACCTGAGCTTCAAAGGAGGAGACAAACTCAGATATTCAGCTGAACCCTGAGTCTGTAAGTCTCGCAGGTCAAGATGAGAGATCTTGGGAAATATTTTTGTGGCTGGTCATTCTCTAGCATCTGTTCCTTGTGCCTGTCACTGCATTTTCAATATCGTTTTGTCTGCTTCCTGCTAGAGAAAAAATAAATCTGTGCCAATGCAGAAGAATTACCATGGATAATTCTTTATTTCTGTGAGTGACATGATCTAAATAACACCTTAAAAGTGGCTAGAGAAGCAGGAAGCCTCTTACTTTTTGACATGGCAATAGAAGTTTAGATACTTTTAATATAGCATAAATAGCTGACAGAACTCAAATTACCATGACAGATCTCAACTGTCTGATCCAGTGAGCTAATGCCAACTTACAGCAGTTTAAAAACTGTGCCAATGATACATGAACTGAATATAGTTCCTTTTTGCAAACCAGGATATAGTTCTGCATTACTTAGTGAGCATACTTATTTTAATATTAAAAAATTAAGCCATTTCAAATTAGAATTTTTTATAGGAAAACCCATGACTCACTAAGAAGCCAGTGTAATGACTGCTGTTCTTGAAATCATGAAAAAACCTTTGGTTTGATGTGTTGATTCACTTCAAGAACAAAATTACACACCTAAATTGAATTAGTCCAGTCTAGACCTCATGATTCTGAGGATTTCTCTCTCCACAGAGATCACTAATTGTGAAATTCCTCCCAGGCATACCTGTGCTTGACAGGAGAGCAGCCTGATCTGCCAGCCAGTGTTGTTAAGGTCAGCTGACAGAACTGTATTCATGTAAAAGAATAGGCTCAGAAAGAAATAGCCAAGAATTTAAGCAAACAGCATTGTTATAAGCAGCTAGCAATTCTCTTCAAGCATTTCAAAGCAAATGAATCACCCTCTCGTGATTTCCCTTGCAAAAATGCAGGCAAATTGTCATGGTTATTGTGGTTGTTTCTGTAATTGATCTAGTTAAGACTGTACAGTGGAATGGATATACGGGTTTAAATCATCTCCCAAGGAGGTCTGATCAACCTTCTGGATTTGCTGAAGCAATTTGGAAGGCTGGAGGCAGCAGGTTTGTAAGAGGGTGCCATAACAAAGATTTGCTTTGCCTCTTGTTCTTCTTGACACAACCCCCAAATGCACTCAATACCAAAGCAGTGGAAAATGAGCTGATTGCTAATGAGGGAGTTAATGCTTTAGGCCTCCTGCAGCAGTGTCCTTCTGTCCACCTGTCCTTCTGCAGTGGGACCTCTCCCAAAAGTCCCCAAGGATGGTGGACACTGAGGAGAACAGGTTCTGTTCCCCATGCTCACAGCCTGGCTTTCTGCCTCCTTAACCAGGAGCTGAAAACTGCATTTGGGAGTCAGACCAAGCCCCTTGTAATTTTGTATTTTCCAGAAAAGGTTCTAAGAACACCAGGAACAGGAACTGGTATGGATGCAATTCACCCCTTTTGTATCTTATTTCTCCTGTTTCTACTTAAGAGAATGGCAAATAAAGACATGGATAACTTAGTCCCTTCTCAGTATTCCCACGAAGGAATCAGGTGGGAATATTGAGTATTCAGGCCCAAACTCAGTATTCCACCAAGTTTTTGCTATGTGGAAAACTGCTGGTTTCTTTATTGCAATGTTTTCTAACATTTTCCTGTGTAGAAATTCTTCTCTTTATGCTGTGGTACAGGAAAATCCAGGTTCTCAGGAATCTTGCTTTCTTTGATTTTCCTCACTAATTCACAGAGAGCTTTTCAAATATCTATCTTGCCACCTTTTCATAGTTAAAAAGCCCACACTTTGAATGTCTTTTTAGGAAGAGTTTTCCATAGCCCCACTTATCCTCCTCACCTGCTTTGGTGTCTGTGTTAGTCTGAATTCAGAGGCATTATGAACATCCATATGTGCATTTTTATATTCCCATTCCATGCTTAATTTCATTAGTTATGTGTCTAAAACTCAGCAAATCTTAACCTGTGTTTAATGGTGCTTGAGTCCTTTTAGTAAGGCTCAGTATAACTTACTTTCCTATGATAATTTTATTAATTCCTGGTTTAGTCATCTACATATCATCTTGTGTTCATCAGCTCTTAAGTTTTACCCATGGAATGCTGAAGTTTCCCTTGTGCCCTCAGAGGCTGAAGAACAAAGGAAGGTATTTGTCCCATCTGCCTAGAGAAAATTCAGATGCCTAAAGGACAGTTCAAAATGTCAGAGTTTAATATTCATGTCTCTTTCATGCAGGCAAGAAAGAAAAGTAAATTCTCACCTGGTGGTTCTTAAGGGCAGACCAATAAAATGTCTTGAGCATAATTATTTGCCAACCTGAATAATTTTATCAGATGCATAATGTTCTATCTGATTCCCTTCTTCCAAATCAGTGCATACTTTAAATAGAGAAATTAATATAGAAATAATTATATACCTTGATGGAGGGGTTGTTGACCTCAAATTTTGTTTTAATTTTCGGATGATTTCCTGTTGCAACTCTTTCAAGGAACTCAGTGGAAGGTTCTTGGATGCTCTAAATAAAGTATTCCCAGTTTTTTCCCTTTTTCAAAAGGGATGATTACAGAACCATAGAACCACAGAATGGCTTGGGTTGCAAGGGGCCTTAAAGATCATCTTCTTCCAACCCCCCTGACATGGGCAGGGTCACTTCACACCAGACCAACCTTCAGCTTTCAGGGATGGGGCATCCACAACATCTCTGAGAAATGCATTCCAATGCCTCAACACCCCCACAGTAAAGAATTTATTCCTGATAGCAAAGCTAAATCTACTCTTTTTCAGTTTAAAGTGCTATCCCTACATGCCCCTGTTAAAAGTCCCTCTCCAGCTTTCCTGTAAGCCCCCTTTAGGAGCCATGAGGCTGCTGTAAGGTGGATGCATCCAAACAATCTAAAATGTTAATATTTTAGCCATTACTTAAGAAAAATCAGAGAAACTAGTTGATTTTAGAGTGACATGGTGATGCTTTTAGATAAAAATGGTTGTTTGCTATTTTGGTAGGGAGGTTTGCTTTTACTGTAATTCTCATTCAGTCAGGCAGAGCAAACAGTATTTTCAATGAGCAGCCCCACGATTTGAGCTGTTCAGTGTGTGTGGGATTTGAGGGGAAAAGCAGAAGCTGCAGAATGGAAAATTCTGGAAGGAATGGGATTGCTGTGTGTGCACCCAGGTGGCTGCTGTGGTGTGCTGAACCAGATCTGCAACACAGCCATTTCTACAGCATGTCTGGCATGAGAGTGAGCCTGCGAGGGAAAACTGAGTCATTCCAGAACAGGTGAAATACAGCTTGAAAGCTGTAGGGAACTTCAGGAGACTTGATGTGAGCAGCACAGAAATCTGTGTGCAGAAGACTTAACAGCAGTTTCTGAAAAAAACCAGATGGGTAGAATTTTATCTTATTTCCCTTATTGCTTTAATTGAATGGATTATTCTATTAGCTCAATTCTAACTCTGTATTGCTGATCAGGAAATCTGAGAGTCTCTTGGCATTTTGTGAGCTATCCATGATGTGTATAATTGGATGACTAGAATGTAAGTTTTGTTGGTTTAGGATTATTAGATTTCATTTTCTTTAGGGTTTGCAAGGATATAATGTTACAGCATATAGGGAGGTTTGTGTCTCATCACAGCTCCAAACACTGAGGTAGCAGGTGCCCCAAGACTCAGAGCACGTCCGTGTTCAAAGCCTTCAGTCCTACTCTGAGAGTAGCTAGGAATCAAATTTTTTGTGCACTTGATACATTCAGTAGCCATAAACCCAGTAATTAAACTCTTGTGTGACTTCATAGTGGTGCCTTTTTTCCACAGTAGGAAGAATTAATAATTTGAAGTTATTTAACACAGTTATTTCTGGTAGTAATTCCAGTACATTAAATGATACGAAACATAAACCAGTCCCATTATATTCCAGGAGCAGCCAACTCATACAGCAGCTGAAAATGAGACCAAAGCAGTTTTTTCTATCTGACCAGCAAAGCCACAGGACACACAGACCGGATGCTGGGTGCTGCCACAGCATTGTGTATGGAACAGCAGTACAAAGAGAAAAAAAAAGGTTACAATGCACAAATTTAGGAGGGCTTGTGCTCCTATTGCAGCACAGACATGATTGTTCACTGTAGGCTGAATGAGTGGAAAGGCTGACAAAGCTGCATTGCAATGGCAAATTTGCACCAGAGCACCACTGCAACTGAGGACTTAGAGTCAGAAGATGCAAGTGGTGAAGCTCCCACAGTCATTGCTCCAGAGTACAAGGTGCCTGAGGCTGCAGATTGACAGTGCTCTCCAATGCCAGTGAAAAAGGACCCATGAAAATTACCTGTTCACCTTCTTGGTTTGGAATGCTCACACCGGGCATTTTGGATTCTTATAATCTGTGTATTTCAAAAGCCGCCTTCTGATTCTCTCAGGAACCATGTTCAAAACTACAAGGAGACTGTGAAAAAAAGTTCAAGCACAAGCAGTTGCAATTTCCTTTCTTTTAGCAAAACCAAGAGGTGTAGTTGTAGTTATTAATAAAACAAGTAGGATTTGGAGAACTGCTCTTATGTGTACCCTCTGTCCTTGGATTGCCTGCAAAGGAGAGAGAGCATCAAGAGGTGTAAAGGGGATAGAATTAATCCCAAATTTTCTAAACTGAAAAAAACTGTCAACACCTAATTGCTTCACATTATAGTACTGAAAGGTGGCAGGTGGGGCAGGTTGTCATTGCCTGGGTGCAAAGTTGAACTCAGGGTTTGTTGCATTTCTCTTGAGTCACTGAGGAAAACAGAGAGAGGAATTCTTGTCTTACATCTCTGTATTGTCTTGTGAGCCCATGCTTAGCATGAAATAAGAAAGAAAAAAGCACTGCAATTAAATTTGTTTGAGTTGGCAAGCTCTTAAATAGCAAACTCTTGGGGAGGCAAGGAGAAGGTGGCTGCAGAGACAAAAGACTGAATTTCATTAACAGTTACACCTACAACAGTTCAAAAATAATTACCACGCAAAATGCATTTTTGTTAGAAACAACTATTTAATAGTCCTGGAACAAAATTTGCTACTTAATTGGGAATACTGACAGGTAAAATAGGGAGAAAATATTTCAGCACTGTGACCCTGTACACATATGCCCTCTACTTAAATGCTTCCCAGCCTTCTCTTTAACACAAGGTGGTTATAAACTAATTTAACACCTATTGCTCAAATTCATATCTGGTCATAAGATGGTAATATCCAAACCCAGCACAAACCTTTTGGATTGTCCCTACATCCATTTCTGCTCCTGCACATCCTAGATCCTTTGGATGGGTTGGCAATGCTGGTCCCACTGTGCTGGCAAGACCAGGACCCCACTCCTCCCACCCTGCTGCAGTGGATTCTGCTCCGGGTGAGCTCAGCAAAGGAGAGAGGCTCTGCTGGGAGGCCAAGGGACATTTGTCAGCCAAACTCATTGACAATTCATGGTATGGACATTATGAACATCAGAAACCAGGAAAAGGCACCAGTGATGCTAAAAGAGTGAGAAAAGACCGCACAGGAGGAAAAAAACTGACTACAAACACAGTCCATACTAAAATGCTTAGAATTTTTAAGAGGTGCATAACTACAGCATTTGAGCACTTTAATTGAAATATTTTTTATATTAAAAGCATATTTCATCCCTTCTTTAGAATCACAGACTTCGAAATAAATGGGTTCTTTTATTATCAAGTTCACTTCACGTTATAGCAAATTAACATTCAGTGGTTTAATTACCCATAATATATTCAGTTTAAAAGAAAAGAGCATCCATTTTGCCTAGCACAGCAAATCATAAGTTCTCATAGAAATGGACTGCTTAATGCAGAGAGAATTCATAATTTTCTAGGAGTGAAATCAGTTATCCATGGTAGTAATACAAGAATATTTCTGGCAGTATTGGAGCAGATTAAATGGACCAGATTAAATACACCTGATTCCAGCAATTTCTGTGAAGCACTGAAGAAGCACTGAAGAGAGAAGAGTAGCCCCATTCCTAATCCTCCCACCACAGGGAAAATCATGCTCATCTATTTCCCTTCTTTCTGTTCACTGAATATTTAGGATGCCTACAGTGTTTCTAGTCCACTTAATTCCTGACTTCAGTTAATTGTAAGGCTCTAGTCATCTAATCTTAATATGCTCAAGACAAAATTAAACTGTGGATGATGTCTCCACAGAATGCCTTTTCTGCCAGTTTTCCTTTGGAAAAAGAGGGGTTTTAAATCCTAATATTAAAAGCATTTCCCAGATTGTGAAAGGGGAAAAAAATACCTCAACAATAAAATCCCCCAGAGACAGAAGCAAATATTATTGTGGGGAAATTTATTTAAAAAAATTGGAGAGGGATAAAATAGGGCATCATGGATCCCTGGAAGTATTTTGTATAAAGACTTGAACACACTGAGGATGGAAAGCAGATATCACAGGGATCCTGACTCTTCCTGTGAATATGACGAAGAGGCCACTTCTTTGCTGCCCCACAGTGAAACGAAGAAGGAAGATGATGGGAAGTGCTGTTGCTAAATTCTGTGTTGAAAACAAAGCATTTCTATCAAGCATGTAACTGACCTCAGATTTACACAGAAGTGTCTGAATTACTTTTGTCTGACTTTAAAATGTTATGGTGTCAGAAAAGAGCACGTTACTAAAATTGTAAACAGAAAATATAAATAGAAATGGAAAGTGCTTTTATTTTAAAATAAATCAAAAGGTTTTAAATTAAAACTGGAATTCAGTTCTTCATTGTTTCTTCTGCAGCTAATCATTAAATTCCCAACATATTTCACATGTACCTCCAGGAAATACTTTATTTAGTTTAAATTGGTTAGGGAGTCACTGGTATGAAACTTATGGAGATGCTTATGCCTTCTTTCTCTGAATTAGTATGGATAAATACACTCCAAGTGATATAAAAGTCTTCTCAGGTTTCTCCTGAGACAGGTGAGCTCATGTAGCAAGTAACAGAGAAATTTCATTTATATTTGTTTGCAGTTAAGCACAGCTCCATGCAGAGGCTCAGGTTTCTGTTTCTGTGGTCCTTTGTGTATGTCCCAGTGTCCCTGATTCCTGTGCACTCCTCTACTGTATCCAGAGGGGAACCCACTAACGTGCTCCAAGTTTGATGTGTTTGATTCTCTATCAATATTAATTCTTTGTTGTGTCCTATGCTGCATGGTAATAGTTATTAATATTCTCCAAGACCCCAGGTATTTGTATTCACTGTTTTTCTATTATACTAAAAGTAATATAATTCATAATTATAGACCAGTATATTAATATTTTAAATATTAATAATAGTATTACTAATATTATTAAAAGAATGAAAATGCATATCCACTTCAGCATTTATTTATTTGGAAAAAAACCCAAATCTGTTTTTCTCTGGAGCTTGTTGGATGCCTACATCTACAGTGAAGTTCCAAAATGCAGTCTTCTTATTCTTCCCTCCAGAGTCCAAAAAAAAAAAAAAGCAAGACTCAGTTATTTCCACCACACTGAGCAACCATGTTGAGCTGTACAAGGACAAAATAATTTTGTGCTCATAGGAATTATGAGCCAGGCCTACAGTACATACTTATTTGCTCCCTGTAGATGAGAGCAGTTCAAAAGTGCTGATTTCATTATATCAGTCAAAACAGAGTCCTCACACAAAGAGTTACACAAACACCAGTCAGGTGTCAAGGATTGCCCATACCAATGACTCTCTTCTCCCTCTTCATCAAATGCAACAGCTAAACAGAGACAGGTAAAATGATGGAAAAATATTGGGAGGTGGGAGGGCATTTAAACTCATTTAAATTTAAAAAAAAATCTTATTGAAAGCTTGAGTTCCAAGGAGATCTATGTCAAAGCAGCACCAATTATTAATATATATCATGTATATTGTATCAGATGGAGCTCTGTATGCATGAACCATTTTTTTCCTGGGTTATGTTCAAAACTGGAGAGGTCAGTGACTAGAGGAAACTCCAGAACATTCAGATCAAATATAAAAAATGAACTAAGATATATAGGATCAATTAATACTTTTTGGTTTTTCTACTGTCAAGCAAGTAGTGTCCAAACACAAATGTCTAAAAGGATTTGGAGAAATGAGAATTACATCTGGATCTAAATTTCCCACATAAATATATTCTTCAAAATTATATCTAGGAAGTAAGTTTTTGTGACCATGTGAAGCAAAAGAGGTGTCCTTTCTCATCATAAAGGAGCTTCAAAAGAACTCTGCTTACTGTTCTGCTGCTCAAAAATTAAAATTTTTGCATTTTAGGCTTTTTAGAAAGATCAAATTCAAGCCTGGTAGTAAAAGGAAAAAGAATTGTATAAGTTCAATAATAATCTTATTTTACATTCCTTAAAATGGCATAAAATCTTGCATCCTGCACATTTAAATCTAAATGTTAATGGAGGTGCGCCGAAAACATTCCCTCAAAAATCACCATCTATAAAACACCATTTAAACAATTCCAGAATATTGTATTAGAACATTTTAAACCTCTTTTTAGGATAATGGGATGATTCAAATAGCTGTCACTGACGTAAATATAAATCACAGCTTGACTAATCATAAACAAGCATTGATATAAAAAAAAAAAACAACTTTTTTTTCTAAGTGAACCTTCCAATGCAGTGCTGGGATTTCTTTTTTAATTCTGCACCGAAAGAAGTGCTGGTGGCTTTATCTTTCCTTCAAAGCTGAATGGAATCTAAAGGTTATCTTGAACATTCAGGCTTTAAAGGGGCTTCTATTTTCCAAATATTTTATTTAGACAAAGGCCATGCTTTTCCTGAGTCACAACAGCTGACATGTCATATTCTAAAGGCACTTCACATTTATAAGGTGACCTTCCAAACAGACACTTGAAATCTGCATAGGTAAGAGTCCACCTGGAGGAGAATTTTGTTTGCTTGTGTTTCTTGTTTTCCAGAACAAGAATTTATCTCTTCTCTCTACTTTTATTTCCTGATTTGTGACTTGATCCCTTGTTAACAGCTGTTTTAAACATTCCCTGCCCAGTAACAGCTGTGTGTTTATGTCACTGCCAGTGCTGATGTGTGTGTGCACACAGAGGGGAAGATGGAGGAGAAAGCAGGGAGGGGATAAAGCCAGGATATAGCATTATAAAACTTTTACACTTAAAGGCTCAACAGAATTCCCATTTCAAACTGCTTCCACCCAGAAGAGCTTCTCTTCTCCTCCCTGCAATGTGATGGATTGTTATAAGCCCATGATTTACTCGCAATGTAGTGTTTATTGCTTTCCACAGAAAACAGGGGAAATTCAGCTAATGGAGTCATCTTATTTCTAAAAGTCTCATGTGTAAGAAAGGAGAACTAGTTAAGAAACTCTGTATAGCAGCAGCCCCCATGCCTTCAGCTGAGAATTACTAATTTGCACATCAGTATTGACTTTGAAAGTCAGTTCACAACCAGATTTATTACAGGATGTAATCAAACTCTCACTCAGCAGCACGTTCCACTGGTGACATGACATAATCCATTTTCTTTGTGTTAGCAGCAGAGCAAGCTCTTTCTAGTGTTGAAATGTCAACTGTGCAGCCTGACACATGTTTTGATTGAGTTTGGACATCCTGTTGGGCCACCAGAGAAACTGACTTTTAAAGCGGTGCTTATGAGGAGCCTTTGGTACATTTATCTTTGCAACTGTTCCTTTGTTCTGCTCACACAGCACGCTGCAAAGTGAATTTATTTATCTCAGTTCATAAAGAAAAGCCAACCAAACATGTTTCTATGTAAAGTTTAAAAATAAAATCCATAATTAGATAAGAATCAAATTAAAACCTGACAAAGGATGTTCTGCAGCCCGTTCCATTAGACGCCACAAAGGAGCAGAACAGCAGGACAGATCAGAAAAAGATAAAACATGAAGGGACTTGGGAAGAGTAACTGAACAGAGAGAACTGATTATGAGATGAGACAACAAATTGCAATGGAACAGAAGGACAAGGATTTGAGAAGACATAAAAAGGAAAAAGAAAGACTGAATGGAGATTGGTATTGTTCAAGAAACAAAGGTATAAAAAAAGGTGGGGAGGAATTTTTTGAGTTCTTGCAGTGACAGTTCTGGCCATCTGATTTCCTAAAAAGACAAAATAAGAGTGGAGGATGTGATCTACTTGTTAAATCTTAACCATTGTTATGGCTTACTTTGCAAGGGTAACTGTAAATGGCTCAGAATTATGAACAAATATTTAATTTTATACATTGCATATTGTTGCAGTGTAATTTTTCTTTAGAAATTTGCACTTGTGTATTTATCTTATTCTGGATTAAGATGCAATCAATTTTCGTTTGTTTTTTTTTTTCAATGTAGAGACCATTCAATTATAAAATAATCAGCAACAGGAGTTCTATTGTAACAAAAATATCTTAAGGGATTCAACATCCAGAACAACACACCTTTCCATGACGTGTAGCAAAAGATTTTTCACCATATTCAAAGGAGATGCAGGAGGAATTTGTAGCAGAATTGGACTTTCTAGCTTGCAGTAAATAAAAGCTGGGACAAAGTTTGTCAGGGTCTCTTTCACAAGCCTGTTAGCCTCTTGTTTTGTTTTGGAAAGACTTTGGGAAGGTTGGCCTCTACACTAAGGGGACTCCACAGTACTCTTCTTTTTTGCTCTTTGTTTGTATTCCTGCAGTGTCTTTACAATAATTCAGTGGATTTTGAATAAATCTTCTTACTAAACACCTATAACCCATGAATGCTGCAGCAGGTCAGGCTGGTTTCTGTGGTCATTGAAACATGGGCACAACTGCCATCATCCCAAAGCAGAGCTAAGCTTGAACACAGTCATCTCTGCTGTTACAAGACTTGCATTGGTAGCTCCATGACCTAGGATTGTGTTTGGTTAGCATGCACAACACCTATTCTTGTGGTACAGGAAAAGAATTTCATCTTCTTTCATGGTGAAGTCCTTTGTTGTATGTCTAAGCATAGTGATTTTCATCCTCAGACAGATATCCAGCCTCTTGCAAGGAGACAGAATTTAAACAAATGTGTCACTGAGTCTGGTAACACAGATTAGAAGCTCAAATATTTATGATGAACAACTCTTATTTGAATGCCTAGATGTATTAACCTACTCCAAGGTACTCCAAGAATGAAGAGATATTCATAAATTTGTAATCCATTCAAAGGATTCTTCCTGCAATTCAAATAAAGAAATCTTTTATAATTTACATTTGTAATGGTTACAAGCAACTGAATCAAAAGATCATGAAGTGGTTGGTGTTGGACATAACCTTGAATGTCATCTTGTTCCAATGCCCCTTCCATGGGCAGGGACACCTTCCACTAGACCAGGTTGCTCAGAGCCTGATCCAAAATGAACCACACTGACTCTCTTGGATAAGTTTTCAGGTTACCCTGAGTGCTGAGGAGGTGCTTCCTTAGAATCCCACAGCACAATCCAATCAGAAATCCTGCTCAGCAAAGGAGGCTATGAAAGAACACTGCCACTGCCTCTTGTTTTCATACAATTATGCAGTGAAAATGAACTTTTGGTCATCTGTAGGTGTATTGACAGAACTTGTTTTGGTTTTAAGCAAACAAGCAGGATCCCCAGATACACTAGGATAAGAGTTTTTGGCTATATTTTAATAAATTAAGGGTTTGATTCTATTTTTTAACTAGTCAAATAAGAGTAAAACTGGTGGCTTGGAAAAAATGCTAATGCATAACAAAATTTGGGCTGTATCCCAAGTGACTAAATCCTATCTAATTAATGCTAGTATAAATCCAGTGGAATTATATGGAAATAAAATTACACATCCTTTCTTTGGCCTAATGGACTGCAACATTCAGTCCACATTGTTTAATGTAATAGAATTTACTTTTGATATGCAAAATATTACAACTGCCAGGACTCTCCTGCAAGTAGAAAGGAAGAATCTGAATAGCTGCCAACATGAACTCTGAAGGCAGTACGTTTTCATCACATAGTCTCAACAAACACTTCTTCCATTAACTTTACTCCTCAATGAGAATAAATCTTTCTCATAGTTTCATCAGATCAGAATAATTCATTCATTTGGAGCAAGCATAATGATATTTAATGGGAAGCTTGAACTATTTGTGTCATGGTATATTTTTTTACAAATGCTACAAAAGAGACAGGTAAAAATATTTTAAGTTTTAGCACTGATTGTGCCTGTCTGTTGAAGCATGAGCTTACTTCTTGAGCAGGCCATTTCTGCATGATCCATGACATATAAAAATAACACAAGCTTAAAAGAGTCAGTAGTAAAAAAATAAGGAAAAAAACCCATCATTATTCAAGACTGTATAGATGTGACAGAACTAATAATATTGTCATTTTTTCCATACAAAACAACAAAAAAATCACAATCATTCAGATATGTGCAAAGATTGCACTGTGCTGTTTCTAAAATTCACATCAACAGTTAAACCTAAAAGATAATGAACCCAATACCTCAGGCTTGCATATATATTCAGATTAAACTCTATGTTCTACAGCCAAGCTTGGTATTTTGCCATTTTAATGATTCAATCATGTGTAATGAACTAATTTGCTACAACATCTCATTGAATTCCTTGCTGATGCGTGTCTGCTGTTGCCCTTTTCTTGCCCTCAAAGAATTTTTAATACAGATTAGGAAAACAAATAAAAATACACACCCAAAATAAACTAGGAAAAGTTATTTCTTTGTCATTGTGTCCTGAAATCACTGTCATCCACCCCTTACAGAAGTCCAGAGATGAATGTGAAACTTTGCATCAGCTCCCTTGCTCCAGACTAACACATTCCAGTGATCAGAGCAGTGTTTCCAGCTGGAAGGGCATTTTTAAACTGTAGTTGATGTGAAATCTTGGTCATGAGAAACACTCTCAGAAGCTCAAGGTTTCCAAGGGGGCTTGGCAGGGAAACTGCCTGCACAGAACCAGAGCTGCTACAGCAGCCAGAGCAGGAGATAACAAACAGGCCAAGGGTTTACAAGTAGGGAAGCCTGTGAGTGAAGGTAACAGATCTGCATTACTGCTTGGATAAACCACGTTCCATTGTGCAAAAAGTCTGGTTGACTGTACTAGGTGCTAATAAAAATGGATAACTCTATTCTGAGGCATCCTTGAAGGCTTTTTTCCTCCCCAAACATTCTGCCTTTAGTCAATGGGATCTGTTCTTCTCCTGCTAGTGCTCTAGATAAGCTACCTGTGTGTTGAGTTTGTCAGGGTCCCCAGGATGAGGTGAGAGACAAGTGAATCTGACTCCATGTTCTTAGAAGGCTAATTTATTATTTTATGATATGATATTATATTATATTATATTAAAGAATGCTATATTAAAACTATACTAAAGAAAAAGAAAGGATACAGACAGAAGGCTTAACAAGATAAAAAATAAAAACTTGTGACTCCTCAGAGCCTTGACACAGCTGGCTGTGATTGGCCATTTAGTTAAAACAATTCATGTTTGATAAATAATCTCCAGACCACACTCCAGACCACACTCCAGAGCAGCAAACACAGGAGAAGCTGAAGCTTCTCAGCTTCTCAGGAGAAGAAATCCTGGGGAAGGGATTTTTCCAGAAAATATGACAGTGACACCTGTGCAAACCAAGCAATGAAGATATTAAAGTAAGACCTGACTGCTGTGCATTTCCACAACTCAGAAAAATAAAGTGGGTTCCCATTAATGAGAACTTTCCATTTATAGGAAAAAATATAAACACTAAAGAAAGGAACTGATTAGATTTCATGACAGACAAGGTGAGAAAATTGATAACACCATGAAGCACTTACATACCCAATTAATGAAATTAACATCCCCTCAGATAACAATCTTTTGTCATGTGAATTATGAGCAGTCTCTTCACATCTATTTTGCTGAAAATAAATTGGTTTTGTAAGGCTTGAAGGTCTAGAGATTTACTATAAAGGTGATCACCAACACACTGATTACTTTACTGAACATTAACTATGGGAAGTAATCTTGCAGCTAGTAAGATGCTCTAGCAAGTGCCCAAAGTAAAATATGCAAAATACGTGGTTGCAGGTAAGTAAAATGGGTAATTGTAGATGGAGACGTGACCACCCAGAAAAGCAAGTTTTTTTCACATAGAAATAAAAATTAATCACAACTTCTTTTATCCATCTTCACCTACCTTATGAGCAGAGCATGGTTTATCCAGCTGCAAGTGTGATATATCTTCTTATTGGAGTATCAAAAACAAAGAGTGTATTAGTAGTAGGTGCAGTGGTGCTCTGAATGGGGATACAGGTGTGGAAGAAGAAGGAAGTAGGTTTTCATTATGATGCCAAGATACCAGGTGAAGACACCTGGGCGCCCCGTGTGTTCTTTGTTCTTAGACAAGAGCTCACTGGTTTTGGAGCTTTATTTGGCTCCCTCCTCCACAGTGCACAGAGGATTAGTGGGTACTTCTTTTATTAAATACACAAGACCAATCTGAAAATTAGGATTCTTGATTTTACTAGTCACTGCACAAATACAGACCTAGGGACAGTCTCTGTGCTAAAGGGATTACTTGAAAAATACATTAAATAAAGATTACTGTGTCCTTCTTATTTAAGAAGTTGGAAGAGTTCAGTTCTTCCAGTCATAAAAAAAGGAAATAGAGGAACACAGGTTTAACCCTAGATGCTTTGAATATTGCTCTCCTCATTTTTATTGCCAATATTTTTCATTATATTTGGAGGTTTGTGGAGGTTATATGTTCATATGCCTTCCTCTCACCACAACATCCTCACTGCCAGGGACTCACAACTCAGTTTTATGCAGAAGTCTGCAGAAAATAATGCCTTGTGTGTAAAAAAAGAAACCACTGAAAGCTTAAAAAAAAAACAAACAAAAACTCCTTTGCTCTCCAGGTATATTTTTCATACACTGCCCAGTCATACATATTTGCATATGTGTTAAAAATTGCACATATGTGTGTTAAAAATAAAAAGCATATGAGTCACCACATGGCATTTCTGCATGAAAGGTTCACCAAGGAAAGGCAGGTCAAGGATTACAACTGTAATGCTGCAAATGGTCTGAAAGCAAAACTGAAGCATTTGTTACAAAGCTGCACTCTTGGCTCTGTGGCTGTGGGAGCAGTTCACCAGGGGCTATTTCTATACATGAGACCTTACAGGAAGCAAAAATTAACCATTTGACATTCCTCAAGATAACTATAAAGAGGAAGAAGTGGTCTGCAGGCCAGCAGATCTGGCCTTTAGCCATGTACATGAAAAACTAGGTGGGGGTGACCTTCCTCACAGGAAAAGAAAGATGCTACTGAACTTATGTATCTAAAAAATGAGGGAATTAAAAATCTAAATCTCACATATCATCCATAAAAACATGCCTTTACCAGGAAGATGCAATCCAAGCCTTGAAAAAAAAAAAAACCAGTAAGGGTAAAATCTTCAGCTGAGTTGAAGAAAATAAATATACTAGCAGGCAGTCAAGAATTTTAACTCCGTCTAAAGACAAAGGTCTGAAAAAATACTCTTTTGCAAGAAAAGGATCCCCTTCCTCTCTTGTACCAATGCTGTCTGCATTAGAAGAAAATGAAGTGAAAAGAGCATCCACCAGCAGGGAAGGCACCAATGTGTCATCGTCTAGCTCAGCTGGGATTAATTTATCCAACTTACTCCTTGATGATAAAAAATTTGGAAGCTGCAGATGCTAAAATGCAGAGTTATGATGCTGTCACTGTAGAGAAGTAAACATTTAAATCTCTGGATGCTCAAAGGAAAGCTACAGAGCAGTGTCCTGGTTGTTACGTGGGACACTCGGCAGCGTGAGCGGCGCCGCGGCTGCTCGTGCCTGCCTGGCTGTTGTGATCAGGAGGGGAACACACGCAGACAGGTGAATCTACACATTCAAACACCTGCAATAGTCTCAGCACCCGTGTGGGGCAAGGAGAAGGCAGTGTCTGGAGCACTGGGTCTCAGGAAGGTGAGACTGCTGTTCCCTTGGGAGGCCAAGAGCCTCCCAGTGCAAAAATGGACCATGGCCCTGCTGCCACAGCAAATCTCTGGAGAAGGGAGAAGAGAAGCAGGGTACAAAATGCTCTGTACCCTGACTACAAAAGGGAGGATTTTATTAAAGCTCTTTATAATCTGTAAAAGAAATACAGTGATACAGAGAGGCCTCTTTCCATTCAGAAAGAAGGAAGGAAATATGACACTTAAGAGAATGTGGATTTATCAGGCCCACCACTACTAAAGAGGCAATTTTGAGGCAATTTTGCTTCTGCAGGTTGGCTAATGTATTTGGTGCTTTCTTATAGAAAAGCAAATACCCACCCCAAAGAACAGACCAGGTGGAGATAGGTGGAAGAAATTTCAAGTACTGATAATTTCAAGAAATTACATGGGAGTTTCCCTAATGCCCACTCCAGTGTAAAACTTTTCCTGCAACTAGTGAGCAATATATTTTAAACATTCTTCCACAAGTTTGTAAGCCCAAAACAGACAAGACACAGATGTACTGCTGTGAATTATAATGTTGTGCTTATCCACTTGAATTAACAGCAACACTCCTCAAAAGCAACTTGCACTCCACATAGCTTCAACAGCAACAAAGCAAATAAGGAGACCACTGCTGATTGCAGCCAATGTATGAGAAAAAACATGTGCCCACTACCCAATTTCTGATTGAGAGCATGTATAATAAACATAATGAAGCTGAAGAAACCAAATTACATTAGAAAAGTACAGATTTTTGTGTGACTGCATGCAAAATAGACATGTGAGAAAAATTATCCTGGGGAGTCCTAGTAGTAATAGTAGTAATAGTAGTCCCTTCAGTCTGGCTGTAAAGTATAAACCTTTTATCTTTGCAGAAACACAGGAACTTACTCACTGCATTCCTTCCAGTGTGTCTGTGCTGTCACCATTACTGCCAAATATTCAGATGGCCAGGATCTTCAAACCCTTCCTGTCTTCTAAGACCTCCTCTTTTAAAATGTGGTTTGGAGACAGAAAAAGTGAAAAAGAGACTGTTCAAGCTGAGCAGACAACACCTTTGCTTTTCATGGAGTAAAGTCTAGATTAAAATCCTGGTGCTTGACAGTCTAAAAAAACACCTAGAAGAATTTTGAGTGTCTGAGCTCACACTGCTTGTACATTTGCATAGTATATTCACTGCAAGCTTAGAGATAACAGAAACCAAATGTGTTTTATGTCTGGAGTCAAAATGAATTATGGACTGATAAGAAATAAGCATTTTTAAAAGAAAATACCAAGTCATGTTATTCAGAGATTACAAAGGATTGTCCACAGTATCTGTAGGACAACAGAACAACAACTGTTTACATTTCTTTACATTTCTGACTTTTGCACCAGCCTGTCCATACTGATGTGGGGCAGTCAGTGACACGTGTGCAGCACGAGGTGGTTGCTCTGGTTTTCCTCCAAGTACCACACAGCTGCTGTAGCTATGGGACCATGAATTGCCAAGTAAAATGGAAGAACAAAACATTTCTGCTTAACAATCAGAAGTTGTTAGAACCATTATCACCAGTGTCTGATGCAAAGAACTTTCCCACTGTGTATTTTAAAAATCACATTTAGAACAGACAAAATGCTGTGCAATGGGACCTCTGTCAGCCAGAATGTTCAGATGGGTCTGCCTAGAGGGAACCAAATCCAAAGAACATTATAAACAGCTTTCTGATTCTGAGGTCTTTGCTCTCTGGTTTGCTTTCAGCCAATTCATTGGCTTCTGACTTGCAGCAAACTCTGTACTGTCCCCTCTTTGTCTTTAGAAATTTCTCTCTCCAGCCCTTCAGAGACCTCAAGTTCCTTTCACTCTCAGCCCCAGAAGTCGTCTATCTCCAACCAGGCCCTATCTTCCCGTAGAAGGCTTCTGAGAGAACACCCACTGTTTGACTGTCACTGTTCATCACAAATAATTTTAGAAACTAAAATACTCTGGCTGAGAACCAAAGGGAATGAAAGAAGTTTCCCATGAAATGTTGTCATTTTGGGTAGAAAAAATTCCTGCATCAGAAATTCCGTTTAGCACCAGGAGGTTTGATGGACACATTGTGACAAAGTCTCATAAGGGAGAGGGTCTTCAGAGGAGAAAATTTCTGTTTTAAGCAAGGTTACTCATTGTTACTCATTTTACTTGACATTACTAGAGCTGCTTTGGAAAAACAGTACGTCCATCTTTAATGCTAACACATACAAGGAAATTTGCATTGCATGCGAATACTCTTTTCAAGTTTCACATCTACCCAAAAGCAGAAAAGTTAAATGTGACTCAGCTAAACAGGCTGCAAATCATAAGCATAAAGACTGTAAATGAAAAAGGGAAGAATATTGATTTAACCAGGTACTTATCCTCCAGATTTGTATGAATTGTTCACTGCAATTGTAGAGCACAACTCAAGGCAGCTCATTTATTATCCCAGGATCCTGAGGCAGAATTTCACCCCTATTAAATAAAAGGAAAAGTCTGAATTTTAAGACATACATTCATTTTATTGACTCCAGGGCAGACACCTCTGAATCTGGGTCATTATGAAGAAGACAACACAGAAGTTATGATGCCAGGAGGAAGAAAGAAGATTGAGTGGCCAAGTGCGGATCCCTCCTAGCGAATTTCTCATATCTTTCATCCAACAACTTCTTCATGCATGAGCAGTCAAAGAAAGAGGGAGATAAAGCTTGACCCTTCTGAAGTCTCTGTTCTCATCTCTAGGCTGGGGACTCCTGTTCCTTTGTCTTGGTTTTAGTGGGTTTAGAGTTAATTCCTTTACATTCTCTGGTATGGTGCTATATTTTTTATTTGTAACCAAAGCAGTGTTGGTAACGCACTGGTGTTTTAGCTGTTGCTGAGCAGCATTTGCACAGCATCAAGGCATTTTCTCTTCTAAGACTGCCCTGACAGTGAGCAGGGGGTGCACAAGAAATTGGGAGAGGACACAGAGGGAACAGCTGACCCCAACTGGCCAAAGGGATATCCTATGCTGTATAACCTTTTGCTCAGAAATAGAAGCTGTCAGGAAGAAGGAGGAATGGGGATATCTGAAGTTATGGTGTTTGTCTTCCCAAGTCACTGTTATGCACAAGGGAGTCCTACTTTTCTGCCAGTCTTTCTGGCTGCCATTTGAAAGTAGTGAATTAATTCCTTATTTTGCTTTGCTTATGTGGGCAGCTTTGCTTTACCAATTAAACTGCCTTTATCTCAACCTTCTAATTCCTCACTTTTGCCCTTCAGAATCTCTTCTCTGCTGAGTGGCTGTGGGGGACTCAGCTGCCTACTGGGGTTAAACTAGAGCATCTTTCAAGCTTGTTTATCCTTAGGGTTCAGAAATTTCCCAGCAATGTCAAGCAGAGAGTGCCTGATTATTTTAGCCTTTTTACTAGTTTGCTGTCTTGGGAAGACAGGCTACTTTTATTGATAATGTCATGCTCAGGAAAATGTAAGTCTGTTTTCCTGGAAAAAGCTTAAATGTCTAGGCTGAAATATGAAATCTGGGTTTATGCTGCCATCATCAACCTCTTTATAGCAAAGGGAGGATACACAGTTAGTTGTTGAACCTTAATAAGGTAAATTTTATGAGCAAATCTCTGTACTCTTTAAGAGCAGATGCAACCTTACACTGCAGTGAATACCCTAAGCCACACAGGTGGAATCCCTTTTTGATCCAGGGCTTTCTAGAAAGGACTGAACATGCTGACTTCATGTGGCTGCCCTATGTGTGTCATTTACCCATCAGCTTGAATCAGATTTGGTATTACACAGGAGTTAAATACCAAAGTGCCAGTGTAGGCTGCATTCTCTCTGTCACTTAATAAGTGTGTAAATCATATCCCAAGTTCTGGAAGTTATATTTTATAATCAATAAAATCCAATACCAACAGTGTTTACACTAGGTGCCTTTATCCCACAAAATATTTTCAACATAACCAAAATAGAATCAATTCAATTAATAAACACTATTATTCCCATCAGTGATAAGAGATAAACATGAAGGTGGGTAGAAAGGATAGAATTATAACCTCATCCACTCCTTTTTAGTGGAAGATCATGTACCTGCAACTTTGTGATTTTTTTACTGCTGGAAATAAAGTAAAACCAAGTATCCATACAACCATCTCGAAATTATTCTTTTCAGTTTGAGCTAATAACTATTTAATTAAAATCAACTGTGTGAAAGTAAAACCAACTTTAAATAATAAAACAAAAAAGAACAATTCTAAAAGCCATAAGTAATCTAGGTATATTCTGTCCTCTGTTCATTCATTAGATCAAAACTAATGACAGTGTTCAGTCTAGGGGCAGTGAGCTGTAAAACAGCACAGCATTAAAGCTCATATACTTCCTGGCAGGGTGTTTGCTTCCCATGCTGGTGTTCCCCAGGCAGGATTGCCTGGGAAAGATGCAGGAAAGATGCAGCCATGGATCCTTGTGGGCACTCTGTCCTTGGGAGCTTCTCAGTGTTTGCAGGAATGCAAACCAATTACACAGAGCTGGTGACAGTGGCCTCAGAGAAACAAAGCTCTGTCTGTGAGGAGAGCTGTCACTCAGCTCCTGACAGCAAGGGGGTTTCCTGGCCAATCTGCATCTTTCCAGCAATAACAAGAATAGATGCACACACAGAGACACACACACACACACACACACACATACACACACAAAGCATCTACACATTGTATGGTCAAACACAAATACACACTCACTACACATATATATTTAGATACAGATACACAGGCATATGTACATCTCTCTTTTAATTTTAGAAATGAGATCCTCTGAAGTCACAGATGCTCTTATGATCTGTATATGGATGTGAGAGGATGGGAATGAGTGGAGAACATTTTATGGCAATTTCAGAAGTTACCCACCTGATTTTTCATGAAGAATAATACAGTATTTATTAAATGGGTGGAAGGAGTTGTAAAAAACACGGTCTCAGACTGTCTTATTATAGATAGCCGCAGGGTGTCTAGACTTTATAATCAATCAATAGTCGTGGTGATAAAGAAGTGAGTCAGTTTTTGAATTGTGACCTTGTTAGACAAGTTCAGTGTGCTGCAGAGTACAGCCCTTTGGCCAGTCCTTCCTTGGGAGCCATTTCTGGTACAATTACAGAACCACAGAATCAACTGTGTTGGAAAAAACCTTTGAGATCATCAAGTCCAACCTATGAACTAATTGACATTGTCAAATAAAGAGTTTGCATCTCCTCCTCCCCTCAGCCAAGAGCTTCTCCCTCTTGCCTCCAGCAGTGGGTTTTTCATTTAACACTCCAGTGCCTCACCAATGATAAAAAACCCCAAATCACCCAGACCACTGAACAGGCGATGATTTTTTTATCCAGGATGTGACCTTCAAGCTGTTAAATTTACAAAGCAAATTTAAGTTTTCTCTTCCAGGTTTACAGTTTCAAATAGCAGGTTGTTATGTGGTGTATTCCACTCAGGAGCCACACACACCGCTAAGACCTACCAAGGTACCTCCATTTGTACCTAAGTATGAGAACATTCTCTTTGATTTTTATGGGATTAAAGCAAAGGTGCTTAGGTGAACAGGGATGGAGTCAAGTACATACCTAAAATGAGCTGGCACTTAAATCTTTTTATAAACTCAGGCTAAATGTGGGAACTTTGAAATCTGCATTGTTCCAGAGACACTTCATGGACTGAGAGCTTCCCACTGTTGTTTTACAAGTTGCAATAATTCACAACTTTAGCAAAGTTTGTCAGGCTTAGCTCTATAGAAAGTTAATTTGCCTGACAGATCATAAAAATGCTTCTAATATGCGAAATCCTCTTTCCCTACATCACTATTGCCAATGCAACTTACCACAACCCAGTGGTTTTTTATTTACTTTGCAAAATGTACTTTTGATCTGGGTAAATTTCACAGTGGTCAAACATCCATATGGGAACACTTCAGTACCTCTTCTAGCAATAGCTTTAGAAAGCCACGCCCAGAGTGATTAATGAGCTGCCTCATTAGATGAGGGTACTTCACCTCAGAGTCAAGAGCATCAGCATAGAAATGAGGAAGAAGTTGCTGGTGGTGGTTGTGGTGGTGCTGGGCAGGTCTCCCAGAAAAATAAGCTCCAATCTGCATTATCAGCCCAGCATCTTTATAAACACTATATCCACTGAAGGAAAAACCTGGCAAGGAGGATTTTTTCTATTTTACCTTGTGAGACATTTCAGGTCTTGGTGTCAACATCTACAAAATTCATATTTCATATATGACAAGATTCATATAAAAATGTCATACAGTAGTGCTTATCATAAACCAAACCCAGACTACATTTAGAGAAAAATATATACAGAAAATGAGGATTTAGTATTGAATGAATCATAAAGCTAGCTGAAAGGCACGACTTCAAATCGAACTGGAAGTAACTGGTTTAATTTTTATTCAGCTGAGTTTTTTTACCAATTGCTAAGGTATTGAAAGCCATGAATGTAATCAGGAAGCAAGAATAAAAAAATTAGCAAGTGAATCTGTTTCTGAAGCAAGCAATATAAAACCAACAAAGCAAAAGCCCAGGTAAACAGTTGTTGAAGACACTAGATATATGAATCCTATGGCACTGTTGAGTTACTTAATTTATGGTCAAAGAGGAATGCAAGTATAATAAGTATATTTTAGCTTCATCTCTGAATTAATGTTATTTACTGTGCCTTTTATTTCTAACTACATCATAACAATTTTTGTGTAGATGAATTAGAGTCTGATTAGATATTTCCCTGTCTTGCAGGAAATAGCTTTAGGTGCCAAACATTATGAAACATTTTCCAAGCTAGACAGCTTGGTAGGGGACCAAGAACTTTAGTTCTCAGAAATTCTGGCTTTTACTTGCAGGATATCTCTGCAACTGATGGGAACTCACATATTAAAGGCAATCTTATTTTTAAAAAAATCTTTTCACTGCAACGTTGAAGTAATTTAGACTAGGAACCATTTTTAAAACCCAGACACTATCTGAAATTATCCAGTGATCCATAAATAATCCCATTGCACTTAGAAAAATCAAGAGAGAAAGAAAATGGGAGGAAGAAGCTTGAATGCATTCTTAGCTGAAATCAATGCTTGAGAAAAACACAAAGCAATATTCAAAGGGTCATGAGCTAAGTATACGAAAATTTACTGACTAGTTACAATAATTGTGCCAAAATCAGCAACAGTTAAGAAATTACATAATAAAACAGACACAACTAAAGAAGACACACATTTTAAAGGCCATATCTATCATCACTTTCTCTTCTTTGTTTTATGATCTGTCTCTAATGTTCCTCATTACTTGTTCACCAAAAATATATCCTTTCCTTTTTTGGTATTGTTAGCTTTCTGGGGAAGAAATTGCAATTCTTTGCACCCATGAAGTCTTTTCCAGATGATGTTACCTAGGTACAAAATTAACACACAAGAAAAGGGAAAAAAATGACAGTTTTGCTCCAATCATGTTTCACCACTGGTGTGTCAACTATTCTTGCAGAGGAGGAGTTGAGTTCTAGGAGCTTTGTGAAATGAAAGGATTTGTGCCAAAAAGTATTTATTTACTTTGACATTCCTAAGAAGCAGCCTTTGTTGTCCATCCAACATAAAATTCAGGCAGAATTTCTCTGTTCATCTTAACCAAAATCGGGTTTAGATCAAGATTTCTTTGTACAAGGTGACATCTGAAACTGTGTTATGCTGTGACAATGAGACACTGAGCAAAACCCCTTTGGGGCCCCCAGCATAGGAGACCCCCTATAAGTCTCCAGGAGTGAGAGATGAACAGGACTTTTTTCAGTTTTCAAGTTGCTATTTATTTTTTATTACATCGAAACTTTTGCACATTGTCTACACCAGACTTAGTGCACAAGGAGAAGACAGCAAAAGGGTCACAAGATGTACAGTTTCAAGGCCTTTTAAAGCCATTTCATCCAATTATTTTCTAAAATGTACTTTATTTCTACTTATCTACCAATACCTAACCATTTGTCTACCATACATCTGCACTGTGACTCCCCCCAACCCATCACCCTCTGCCACCAACACAGCAGAAAATGGAGTAGATGAAGAAGAAGAAGAAGAAGAAGAAGAAGAAGAAGAAGAAGAAGAAGAAGAAGAAGAAGAAGAAGAAGATCAGGCAACACCCAGAATCCTCCATCTTGTCCCCTATCCACCTCCATACTAAAAACCCAAACTCTAAATTTTTCACCCTGTGATAAACTACACTACTATCTATTTCACACATTTGCAGATTCTAATTCATCCCAAAGTCTTCGAAGCGTTCTCCATGGACACGTTCTTCCCATGTTTTCCTGGGAATCAGGACTTGCCAGGACAGGCAGGGGAATATTCCCTGTGCCCTGCCCAGGACACCACTACCTAGACTATGGAACTAGTGCTTCCTGTGTGAACCCATTTCCCATCTATCCAGGGACACTGCAGGGATGGCAGTGGCAGCAGATATCCCCAAAGCCGTATCAAGTGCTGCAAGTAAAGCTCGTTATACACAGCAGTACCACACATTTCTATTCCCACTGTGACTTTAGATGCCTCCTTACAAATAAGCTTCTCAGAGGATTAATAGTCAGATTTTTCTGCTATATAGAACAAGTTCAAATGAGGCAGCCTCAAAAGTCTCTGAAAGTCTTGTGCTGTGGCATTCGTTTGTCAGTCAGGACAAGGAAACCTTAGTGGCACTTCCTGAGTACCATTGTGGGCTTGTTCCTTGTAGTCTGAATAATGAGCCCAAGAAATCAAAACCTATGGGGATGCTCCAGCCCTCTATCCACTGGTGGGTTTTGTTGAAAATGCCTGTTTGCCATTCCCTGGGACATTGGTGCTGCTGGTGGAAGACTGAATCCGAGGGGGATACTGAGTTCTGCAAGGCTCAGAGTGCTCACCCTGAAAAGCTCTGAAGCATTTTTCATATTAATATGTCCAGTGAAATCATTGAAAAGTGAAATACATCTTGTTAAACTAAATTTTGACAGCAGGATGATATTCAACACACAGTGTCACCATCTCCTTTTGAGCTTCCCTTTGGGATGACAAATTATTTCTAAGTACAGTTTGTTTGCTTCATTTGTTGTATGTACAGTTATTTGGTCAGGTTACCTCAACATGGGCAGACCTATCATATTAAAACAATTATTTTGTGCTTCAGTTCATAGATAAATAACATATATATTTATACAGATTCTTGAAAACACTTAAGTGAGTTAGGTGCTCAGCTGTGACTGAAGTTTTGTGTGCTCTGTACATAAAGCTAATACCAGGACCCTATGGAGATTCCTAAATTAGAAGTCTTCCAGAATTAAATTTACTGGGCATGTAACTTCTACTCTAAGAATTATATTTTCAAAGCTGTCTATGTAAAGCTGACCAACACAACAAATGACTTGAGAAATGCTGTAAGTGTGTTAGGGCTGCTGATTTATAGCAAAGAAAGCATGTGTAAAAATCAAAGGCTCATTACCATCAGCTTCTTGCCCGTTTTTCCCATATGCCCTGTTCGATATACAACAAGTTGGGTCAGGCAAATTCTAATTTATTTGAAGGTATCTTTGGCCTTAGCAGTTTGTGAAAAGACAATACCTTGCAGGCCTAACACACTGACCTTGAGTAATGAAGCTGAAGAGAATATTTATATAAATATACAGGCATATATATAATACATATTTATAATATGTATATATTTATATAAATATACCTGTATGGCTATATTCATGCAAATGTTGATTTAAAAGAAAGCAGCAACGATCTTTCCTAACTTTTACTTTCACAAACCATTTAATCAATCAATAAACCTGCCAATCTATATCTGCCTCTGTATGGGGAGAGATCAAGACATTTAAGCCAACTAGGAATACACAATTTAGCAGCTGTGGCACTGCAAAACAGCATGTACTCTACAAATTAAAAGAAAACAAGAAAAAAGCATTAGCTAAAGCAAGCAATCTCAGCCTTTTTTGCTGGGAGTCTTAATTTAGAAAATCAACTCAGGAAGAATAATTGTTCCCATTCGTTATTTTGCTTGGATGACTTTTACAGAACTGTTTTTGCCGTCAATTGGCAAATTCAGTGGAAGAAACCAATTACCCTATTATTAAAGCACATTTGCAGCAAACAATAGATATTCCATATAAGCTGTGCTTATCCAGCCATTTTTCCTACCAACTCCTAAGAGCTTTATGCCTTCATCCCAACAAGCCTTTGTGTAACTGGTGTTTAATGGCAGGGTAGATCTCCAGCCGAACCTGGCTCTGCTGGCTCCACGTGTACCCCACTGGGCTCTGCTCCAGGCCAGGGCAGCCTCTCTTACTGAAACTTGTGACCTTCTCAGTGGGTTTCCTGCACTGTTCACGGTTTCTCTGCAGCTTGATCCCAGCCTCTCTCACTTCTTCTGCCAGGGTTATTTTCTGACAGCATTCCTGTTCCAGGCTGCCCCTGTTTTCACAGGTGGCAATATAAGAATGTTTGAATGTTTCTTCTGGGCTAATATTTTGCTACTTTTCCCTATTAATGAGAGTTTGATTTTTATTTCACTTCAACGTTTAATAAGTTTATAAGGAAAGCTGACTTGGGAATTGACCTGAGTATAATTTTCAAAGTCAAGTATTTAGAATTAAATTGATCTTGCTTAATTTTTGGCATGTGTGAGTCAGCTAAGTTCTGTACAATCCCTCCACACCTAGTGGAAAAGAAATTAATTATCTTTTGGTCTTGCAGCTTCTTCTTCCACTGGTGGTCAAAGTAGTCAAGATTAAAAGAAACCATGAATATCTAAATAGGGGGTTTTGAAAAACAGGGAGTTAAAATCCAAACATGTAGTGCATTCGCCTCATTCATCTTGTTTTCCTTGCAAATCATATACCTTTAATTAAACTTTCAATGGAGGTCTTGAAATGCAGGTTGCAGCACAATCTTTATTCCTCTCATTTAAAATGAAGAAGTTTTAGCAGATCAATAACCAATGGATTAATGAGTCACTGATGATAATAACAGCAATTTACATCAGCAGCACCTATTATAAAGAGCAATCACAAAGTACTTGGGAAGCAAATTAACAAACTATTTCTGCTTAAGTAGTGCCAGAAGCCAACTTCCTTTGGAAGCCAGATGAAGAAGGATAGAAAATAATGACCATTAAAGCAAGTATTGAGCTACAGTTGCCACACAATTGTGTAGAAGACACAGTATGTTGTTCACTTTCACAAGAATGTGAAAAATAGCAAAAAATCAGCTGTCTGAGCATGGATGTTCACTGCCAGAAACCAGGCTGGGCACTGAAGTTTGCCATGTGCCCCAAATGCCACCAAATAAGAGGTGTGCTTGCACACAGTGTGTTCCTAATTTGAAAGGCTCTCACATGGAAGATGTGACCAGTCTGTGAACCAGCCTCCATGTCCTATGTCATGCCAAGCCTCATCAGTTGAAAAATGAGCCTTGAAATCTTCAGGGATGCTTAGTACTGCAAGTGAATAGGCACACAGCCTTTCCATAATGGTCTAAAATACCAAGACTTCTTTATATTTCCTACCAGAAGCAGCAAAGAAAAAAGACAAAACAATTAAACACTGGCATGCATTTGAACTTTCTCTTTCTTTATCATCTGATCATTTTTGGATCACCTTATCAGATCAGGAGTTTTTCTCTCTATCTGACACTGAAAGTCTCCCTGCTCTATTCTCCACCTCGTTTATGGTGTGCAGAACATTTTTTTCCTATGCACTACACTCAGAATTGAGCTACATTCCTTTGTTATGAAAGCATAGTGCTGATATTCTCATGTTTGTATTTATTTTATTTTAATTATTTATTTTGAAGGTAAGTTTCACTATGATATTTTCTGAAAAATCCCTTCACCAGGAATTTTCTCCTGAGAAGCTGAGAAGCCTCAGAAAAGAAATGTAAATAATAATTATCTGATTTCTTGGAATGTAGTTGGGAGGTTGCTTACCAACAGATGCATCTTTGATTGATTCCATGTGAATTGTTTTTACTTAATGACCAATCCCAGTCCAGCTGTGTCAGACTCTCTGGTCATTCTTGTCTAGCCTTCTGATGTATCCTTTCTCTTTCTTTAGTACAGTTTTAGTATGTCATTTCTTTTAATATATTAGCATAATATAATAAATCAGCCTTCTGAGAACTTGGAGTCAATTCTCATCTCTCACCTTGTCCTGGGCCCCACACCAACGTTGCAACAGGCAAGCTTCCTAGTTTTTCAGATCCAATGTAGGTACTGACCTCCTCATTCTGGTTTTTTGGTAAATCCCCCCGTTCCACCCCCCTCAGCTGTGCTATCCCTAGGTGTGCTATCTCAGCACTGCTATCCCTTCATGCCACGTGAACAGTGAAGATTTACACCTTTCCTTGTCACTAGCCTGGAAGTGGCACCCCATGGCCCCAGCTGCAGGCAGCTGACTATTGGTACCCTGATAAACTCTGTAACACAGCAATTCTGTGAATGCAGGTGGTATTCCCTAGATTCATTTGAATATCTTTCACACATAAATAAGCATTAGTCATCACTGCTCATTATAATTGTGAATGTATTCAAGATGCTAAGTTTGGTAACAAGTGATGATCAGAAAGGTAATCATCCACCTTGACTGGAAAACATGGATAGTAAATTCATGTAGGTCTCATGTCCTCTGACAGTCATTGAATTTATATGGCAGCAATCTTTAAACTAAAATTTGTTTTTAAGTGGCTGAAGGATAAAGAAATGGTCCCCTACATTTTATTTTCCTATTTCCACTGGAAACATGAAATGTTCTTGTTCATAGTTTCACAGGGAATAAGAAATGCAAGTTCACTTCCATCAAGCAAAGATACAAGAAAAGAGACCAACACAATACAAAAACAAGGAAGAAAATGTTGTAATATGTATAAATATTTATATGTCTTTCTAGTTTAGGGAAAAATAAAAGCAAACAAACAAAATATTTGCAAGCAAACCTCCCAACCCATAGTTTTTTTCCAGAAACAGCATGTCTAGCAAACTGTGACCTGCAGTGACCATGAGTTGCATAAAGGTGTGGATGAACTGCAAGCTAACAAACTGTGCTCACTGAAGTTAACAGAAATTTTACCGCTGAAAGTAACTGAGTTTCACATATCCTTAAAATGTAATGCAGTTACATGGAAATGTAAGATACTGAGAACATCTGCATAATTTTGTCTGTAATTCCACAGATCTTCAAGAAAACTGTCTCAGAAAAGATAATCTTTAAATATGATCCTTTGGAATTTCACAGGAGTGATCCTTACCTTCAGAATGTATTCACTTACCACCACCAAAGACTTAAATACAAAACAATAATGACAAGATGCCCATAAAAAAATAGCTTAAGGCCTATAACAACATATAAGAAACAACTCTTAATTTCCCCAGAGGTTTTCTGTAATCTTTGACACTGCATTTACATTCTGCATAACTCTCCAATGAGTGCTGGAATCCCAGCACAGCAATATAAAAGTAAAACAGTTCCAAGGGGTTATATTGGGATACTAAGGATCTCAAAGACAAGACATGAGCTATTGACAACTTTCATTAATAATTTTAGAGCATTTTTATTACTTTGTAGTAAAAATATCTGTACAAGATGCAACATCATTATTCTCTTCCCTCTACTTGCAAATGATTTTTTGATATGTCTAAAAAAAATCCCTTTTCACTTAAAGGTCTAAAATTCACACTTCTAGTTTGAATTTGAAATGAAATTAAAATGCACACTTCTCTGTTAGAGCTGGATGAAAATAAGAAATTTCTTTTTACTCCCTTTCATAACTTAACATTGCTTTAATTTTTAAAAGGCTTTTTTTTAATGCAAGAATATTTTAGTTAATAATTTAGTACTCACTTCAATTAGAATAGTTATTAAAACCTTCAATGACGTTACAATTAAAAGTTTGAAAATAGTTCTATAATTTCTAGCTTGATACAGTTTTCTGCTCTGAAAAGAAAGCTAATGCAAAATCACTTTTATAATCTTGGTAGTGTTTCAATATAAGTCTTTAAAACTACCAAGGAGGACTCTTACCCGACAGTGTATTTCAATATATCTGAAGATGCTCTGCATACAGTGGGTCAGTTTTTCTGTGGCTGCAAACTGATGCAATCCTACTGCCTGAAGGAAAGGCACTTGCTCAGGATCTTGTTGATGCCACTCAGCAGAGAAGGGACAGTTTGACAACACAAGAAAGCCTTTGTCTAATTTGTATGTTACATCTTAATACAATTTGCCATGGGGCCAATCATGTCCAATCACCTCAAAATTGTAAGCCCAGCATCACCTCCCTTAGGTAAATCTGAGAACAGGGCAAGACCAGATGCAGATGGGAAGCAGGATTTCCCCAAGCTCAGCATCCAGGTATGCACATTTTTCTGGGTAAATGCTGAGAAGTGATGTGATGTTATTAAGAGGGAAGAGCAGCACTGAACAGACACTTTACAAAAATCTTCTGGATTAGACCAAGAAGCCAGGCAGGAGAGAGGCTGACTTTGAGAGCAGCACAGCAGCTCTGACAGCTTTCAAAAAGCTAAGCCCACCACCACTCTGATAGAGTGAGCTGTGCTGAATATGTCTGAGGTACTCTTACCAAGGCAAGACAGGAATACTTAATGTATATTGCAGTGTTTAAACAGCTGCATGTACTAATCTAATTTTACTAATGCCACTAAAAATAGTAGCTACAATAACATACAAACCATACTCAGTCCCTGAGGTTCATTGAAAGGTTGTCTAGTGCTGCCTTTTAGCCCTTTATACCAGTATATTGTTTTAATTTAAATCTGCAAGGTTTTGCTTGGCCATTTTGGACTGAAATTTCCAATGTCATTCTGTCTTACACTTCATTCCCTCTTCGTTGGGAGGTCTCAGCTAGCATTAACTTTGTTATTCCTAAAAATGAGGCTGGGAAAAATTTTATTCTGACTTTGGAAGGACTGAATGTCTTCCCTGTGCTGAAGCTGGATCACAAAAAGGGCAGGGAAGGACTGGTTCTGTACTATGAATAAGAGTTCTCCAAAGGTGCCAGGTTATCAGGTGCCCTATTCTTTTAAAGAGACTTGAAGGCTAAAATTGTTGACCATTTTCCTAGACACAGGTTCTCCAGGCTTAAGCTTTGAGGTATTGAATTGGGACTTTCTCTGCAATTTTGGGTCCAGGCTGCTTCTTGTGGGCAGCAGAACTGAGCAGAGGAAGACTGCCCTCCTCCATTCCTTCAAATCAGTAAGAACTGCAAGACCTGTAATTACTCCCCAGGTCTCAATGCATTCTTCAGCCATGGCTTGAGATGAAACAGATGCAAGAATGGGAAGCAGAGCCAATTTCCTGCCATTCACAGGAAGGAAATCTTTTTGCATGGGATCTATGGGGTCTTTGGTATACTCTGGATTCAAACCCTGTTCTGTACTGACAGTACAGCTGAGCATGACGTGGGGATCACTGGCAGCCCCAGTGCCTGACACAGCTCCAGTGTCAGAGGAGGGAAAAGGGAGGAGTTGTAAAGGGCAGAGAGAGCAGCTGGAACTGCTAGGGACCAAAGAAAATAAAATGGATGAGGAAGTTGTGAGTGAGGAACAGGGACTGATACTTGACCTTGTCAGGTTGAAAATTGAACAGAGCAGGGAAGGTTGGACCTGGGGTGAATACAAGGAGTTAAGTCCTACTAGAAAGGAGACCATAGAAACTGGAGAGTTCATCACTTCGTAGATTTTAAATCTTAAAAGATCATTAACTGTTACAGTTAGATCTTAACATTAAATGGACAATCAGGGAATGATTCAGTCAAGGAAGACTGGAGAAGGTATCAGAGCAGAAAGCTGGTTGACACTACTTCCATCTCCAGTGTCTGGGAAGTAAGGTCGATAGACTGAGAGTGGAGAGGGGGCTGGGAATGGTTGTGTAAGGAGAAGAAGCTTCAGAAAAGGGGAGGATGGAAGAACAGAAGGAAGGTGATTGTTAGGGTGGAGGGAACAAGGCAGAGGATATTGTGTTTGGAGTGAACAGAGCAGATAACACAAGGCTTTGCAGGGTCTGGAGCATGTTGCTGAGTGCAGCTGTTCCCCCACACCTTTCTCTGCCTGGAGATGCCTGCAGGAACTATCAGAGAATGGCTGTAGGTCTTTGCCTGTGCACAGGCAGAGGAGGAAACCCTTCTGCTGCTGTCAATTCCTGTGCCCACCTGGTGGGCTGGTGCCAAAGCACTCAGTCTTCCTGGTGACCAGGGGGGCTTCTACAGATACTGAGTGAGAGCTTCCTTCCCCCTGAGATTTCTTTGTAAAGCTCTGTAGAAAACACATTTAGACTGTGGAAATGCAGGCCCCCAAGAGTTAAGGAAAACCACATTTTAGGTGTACTCTTCCATACTTTTTAAAACAGCATTCCTGTTCTGCAGCCAGGAGAAGCAAGGACATTCTCAAGGAAGTCAAATGTTGAGTGGAAGGGCTGGCTTTTAGCCCTGCCTAATCCCCACAGTTCTTCTCTGATGCTAATCAAGTCACTAAACCAACCAGGCTTGTCATTATGCTTGAATTTATATGGGTTTAATGCACAGAAATGCCTAACCTTCCCAGATGCAATTGAAGCCTTTGGGTGCTAAGCTTTGAGCGAAAACTGAAATACAACATGAAATACTCTGCAATATCAATTTCTACAGAGAGACTCATCTAAAAGAAGTGTATAAATTCTTAGCTCAATGCCTCTCTGCAATAGAAAAATTCAAATAATCTCATGCATATTTTGTGCAAATATAGGGATTGGTTTTTCCTGCAGTTAGATGATGTGGTGATAAACCCTACAGAATTTCACTTTCAGTGCAGTTTGACTGATTTGAAGTAATGGGATATAGAGATATATGGAGAAATGAAGGTATTAAAAAAAATAAAAAAAGGATTGATTAGTTATCCTTTGCCCTGGGTGGTGCAGGGCACAAGTAGGAAAAAGAGCATGCAATTAAAACTTGATCAGCATCCAGTCATGAAAAAGAGTTAAGCTTGCACTGTAAACCTCAATTATAACACTTCTTACTTTCTTACCTTACAAACTCAGTAACATTTTCAGGTGTTCTTAAATTGTGTTGATTACAGTATGTGCAACACTTTGTGTAGCTTGTGGAATTTGCCACATCTGGTTTGCCATTGTTGGGTTTTTCTTCTGGAAAATAGAAGTTCTTATAAAAAAATCTGTTATGTTGCTTCCTTAGTTTCTCTTTACCCTTCCTTAGATGGAAAAACAGACCATGCTTAGCTTAATTCAGCATGGCCCCTAAATTCCAGAGCACATATCTGAACATCAGATAAAAGAACAGTAACTTGGCACTTTTCCACTGTATCTTGAAAAAAAGCCCAAAACAAAATGCTGAAAGCTTAAGCATTTGCAAACCTTTCTGTTCAGCTTCGAAATGAGATTTCTACTTATTTGGTCTGAAGACAGGAATATAAAGCAGTCAAAGTCCCTGAAACAATAGTTAACCATGTGGTTTCCATAAAACACAATGGAAAATGTGAATTTCAGATGCTGCATTAAGAGGAGTAGCATTCTTCCCCTGATCAGGATCTGCTAGACCAGGCTGCTCAGAGCTCCATCCAACCTGGCCCTGAGCACTGCCAGGGCTGGGGCATCATCTGGAGTAGGTAAGAATGATTTGCAAAAATTTAAACTGTTACAGGATGAGTTTCAAGCTACAGCATTGCAAAAGTGTTTTAGACTTCAGCAAGAATGTTCCTCATGCCTTTGCAGAAAAACAGCTGCTTCAGACTTTTTAAGTTTGACCTGACCCAACATTATCTCTCTCATGGGAAGCCCCTCAGACAGTGGCACTCTGCATAAGCACAAAAGTTTATTTGCAAATACCTCTTTTCAGGAGTGCAGGCTTAATTTAAGGACCACAAAGATGAAAATGAAGCACAATTTTTTAAATTTTAACATTTAATTATACGCAAAGGAGACACTTGGATGCAGAGCAATAGGTACATAACACCATAAATAAAATTTCCACATATTTTTTGCCACAAGTCACAAGCATGAGTTGAGGTTAGATCCTCTTCCTGGATTTTAGAGAAAGGCTGGAGAGTGTTTTGGTAACTGATGAAATCTCTTTAGGAAACGAGAATTTGGTATCTGTAATAAAATCTCTCATTTCACAGCTTCCGTCCAGGGGATCAGGAAGGAATATCCCATATCTTTAGAACATCTTGTATGTTTGGTTTCCTCCATTACAGATTTTTTTCAACTTCTTCAGCTCTGCCAAATGCAGGAGTTTGGAAGTGGAGCCCGGTGTCTGTGGGAGCTGCAGACATCAACTGCAGAGCCCTGCCTGGATGTTTTCTTCATGTCCTGCAGCACACAGGGAATCCAGAGAGCTGCTGGTGCAGCCAGACTTGTTGTGGCTTTCCCGTGGCTGTTCCATGACACAGCTGCCCATTTGGCAGCTTGACCAGCACACAAATTTTAACAGGTTGTGAACTAAACCCAGGGGCAATAGGCTTGCTCTATCGTGACAATGCTTTCTAGATTTTTATTTTCTAATGTATAGCTTTATAAATATTAGATTACTGAATGCTTTCTTTCCCAAGCTCCCTACAGATGCTTTTATTTTCTTTATTTTTTGTTGCTAACTGAGACTGTCTTGTAAACATATGAAACTGCTCTAATTATGGAATTCATTCCAATTTAATGTCTGGTTTATCATGGACCTATTTATGGATAGGCCAAAAGCTGTTCTGGCAAATTAGCAGGAAATGGGAAAAAGAAATATCAGTATGAGCTTCATAACTGTTGGCACTAACTGTGCCTTACTTATGCTCTACTTTAATGATGTTGTTTTATTTTTCTCAGCAAAAAAGCTGGTATAAGAGGCTTCTAAATTCGTAGAACTATTAAGTTCATGATGAAAATAACATTAAGCTAATGTTCCCTGCTTATTTCAGCAATAGAGTATCGGTGTTATTGCATCATTAAAATGTTTTACTAAGTTTATCAAAGAAACAATGGTGACAAAACATCTTAAGGGCCTGTGGAATCTTCTTTGCCATCTTATAAAAAACCCAAATTACAGCATCATCCCAGCCTGGAAAGCCCACAGCTCCCTTCTACATTGTAGATGCATTTTAAAGCAGTAATTCAAGCTACCTGTGTCTTTTAAACAATGGGTGAATTAGTATTATACAAGGTTTGGAAAAACTGATTTTTCTTCCATGAGACATTTAGAATGCAGTTCTTATCTCTCATTTACTACTGGGCTGGGTAAAAGCAATTAAGAACGGCAAACCTATCAGGGGCTAGATAATTTAACATTGTCTTGCCAGCTGTGGCCAGAACTTGGTCACACACTTTCTGTTGGCTCCCATCAAGATGAAAAATCTTATCCATTTTCCATTGCATTAATATTAATGTTCACTCTTGTTTAGAAGTGGCTGTGTTTTGCTGAATTTTCTGTTGTATCCACAATGCAGACTAATTGTGCTCAGCTGCACTCTCCCTGGTTGCTGCCAGCCTGCATGCAGGGGTTTGCATTTCATGCAGAGCAGAGAGCAGAGATGTGGGGGGCCCTGTGCCATGCTGCCAGGCTGCAGTCATGGCAGGAGCCCAGATCTGGAACCTGCAGAGCTCTCCCAGGATCTGCCCTCTGGATAAGGCCTGCATGGACATTCTGAACAGATCTGAAAGTGAAAAAAAGAAAAAATAAAAAATCACTAGCTCAAGACTTGAAACTTCAAAGTAGTAAATAAATAAATTGACCAGTCTTCAAAGCACACGTGGTTAGCTCTCTGCTTGAAGTATTTTGCCCTATAGATTCAGAGGTGGGCAACAGCCTTTATGCTGTATTTAAATGGCTTCCTTTGCTTTTCAAGTGGAAGCTGGCTGCAATGTACAATGTCTTTAGGGAAGGAAGAGTCATTCCCTGATGGCTGGCCAAGAAAAAGTGAAGACAGCAGCTGCAAAGGCAGCTGGAGTTACCACCCTCACAGATGGAGTGAAAGTGCTGGGCTGTAGCTGAAACAGAAGGGAATGAATGAAGCCAGAAGGAAGGTAAAAATAGGGAAATAGCAAACCAGATAATGTTTCTTAATAAGATCTGAAGGTTTGCTGCATATTCCTGTGTAACACAGCCTGGAAGAACTCTAGACTCTTAAAAAAGGCTGTATGCACCACTGTTGGATAATACTCTTTTCCTGGACCAGAGATGGGGGAACTGAGAGGTGTTTTAAAAACTTTTATTTCATTTTCAGTCTCATGAGAAGGGTGAAACAATACAGATGTTATAATTTATGCCATCACAATCAGAAGCCAACTATTTCCTAATTATAATACTCAATAAACATTTCTTATCCTATCAGCTTTTTGCCACACTATGTTGTAAATGCCTTAAAGCCAATCATCTAAAACTACCCCTCATGGGTCCTACTACAATGTATCTTTCATAGTTTTATTTCTCTAAAGTATCTAGTCTTATTTGCAAGGCCATCATGTGAAACTTTTTTCTAGCTCCATTTCTCTCTCAACAATGTCTGTCCTATTCCATGGCATTTCTAAGTCAGCATTTCTTATCTCAAAGCTTGCATACAGATATGGGCCTTTTGTCAGGCCCTGAGAACTCTCTACAAATCCATTTCCTACACACCACACACCCTGTAGAAAGTGCATTTGCTCTGGACAGGACTGTAACAAAGACAGAAACCTCCTCCAAAATGGAAGAGGTTGTGAATGCCTTATCCCGGGAAGTGGTAAGCCTTTGCTAGGCACTAGGCTGAGTTCTAACAGCACAAACTCTGGGTTGGACTAGTTTAGAGAGAGATCAGTGGATGTTCTCAGCAAAACAGGAAAATATAAAATTATCTGGTCCCAAGCACATTCTTCTAGCATTCAGTAACTTAAGGCCCACTGGTCTTACATAACTTGTTCATTTTCCTTGATATCCAAGATCTGACAAGATCTAAGCACTATAACAGAGTGGAAATTGGAACCTCTTAACTTTTCTTAATTTTGTTCTAGTGAAAACTGAAACAGAATGTAATTTAAGAAATTGGTTTTAAGTAGAAATTTGAACTAATAATTTAGGGTACCTCATTAAGTAGAAATGGCTATTTGTATGAACTCTGATCTTTTCAACAGAAGGAAATAACTCATTGAATAAACATCAAAATAAGGATAGTCTTTTCCACTTTAAACTTTCTTCACAGCATACTTTCTTAAGAATGCTTTGAGAAAGCAAATTTCATGCCAAAGAATTTAGGCCTAGCTATAGTAGCCACACACGCTTATGTGCTTATAAGAAAGCTGCTGAGGGAAAAGGAAAAAAGAGAAATATTAATATGCAAGCACACACCAAGAGAATGTGTTTTTTGGGGGACAGAAAACATTACAGACAATATCAGAAATACTGCATCTGGGCATACCTGGGGTTTAAACATTTAGTCAAGGTTTGAATACAGTTATTTTCTTTCTTAATTAACTTAGTTCTCCTCAAAAAAAGTTTCAAACCAAAATCTATACATGGATTCACAGAATGAAATGCATATTGAAGTAAGCAATGAAAATTATATCCTCTTTGTATAAGTGACAGATATGAAAAATTGTGTTTGATTATAATGTTTTAAAATCTAAAAAATAGTCCATATTTTAAAATTAAAAGTGCTAAGTGTTTTTTTCTCTCAAAGGAATCTAAAAATTATTTTAAAATGGCCATTTTGGTGAACAAGTATACATGGAGTCAAGTTGTCTCCCAAATGCTTGTGAATGAATTTCACTGATGGTGAAAATCCATTTCAGAGTTCCAGAATCTCACAACTGAGAGTGTTTCCTCTCTATATAAGACAGGAGATAATCTGCATCTTCCAAATACCATCTGCAACAAAACTGGTACCAGATGCCAAGCACTAAATCTTTACGAGCTGGGTGACCCTTGTTAGGAAAAATGTTACACAGACCTGGACCTGTGAAAAATACACACTGTGAAGTGACACTGTCTTAACTTCAAGGATTGATTGGCCACCAGCTGATCCTTCCTAACTGCTCTCATCAATATCCAGTTTAATTTATTCCTAGAACTCCTGTTTTTCTGTAGGGTTGATAATGGATATGAGCATTCGAAGTTCCCACAAGAGACCATTTGTCTTATGGGTTTAGTTCAGTTGGACTCAAATAGTTACAGTTAGACTGTACAATCCTCAGTCTTATAAGTCCTAACTTTAGGCCATAGCTCTGCATAAAATGGATTTTGGATGAATGTCAGAGCTCGCAAGAATATCCTCTTCCTATTGAGTGAAGCAGCAGGTTGACAGATATGTTTGAGCCCTTGGTCCCATATGAAAAATCACATGTTCCAGTGCTTCACAATGTGGGAGCTCATTCTCAGATCAGGTCTCCCAGATAGGCAACCTGTCAGGTTTACAGCTTGAGACAGGTAGAAAAGTCTGGCAGCCTGAAGTGAGGCAGCCAAAACCTACCTTACATCCCCAGAGGTACAAATAGGCTTCAAAATCAGTCTTGAAGAAATAGGTGAACAGGAATTCCAGAGTGTTCCATGTGTTTGAAGGAGAAACAAAAGCTTGTATGGTTGTCTTTTCCAGACTTGCTCTAATACTAGATTAGGAGCTAATTTTAGACTGTATTTACTTTAAGTAAAAAACAGTCCCTGGTAAATGAGAAAACAGGGATTTCATTCCCCTGGAATACTAAACCACCAACCATGACAAAATGCAGTTACAGAGTGACAGTTAGACAGACAGCAGAATCCATGGTATTTACAATTTTGTCAAATGAGTCCCCTTCTGCAAATGTTTTGGCCTTTGCATATTTACATTCCTTGTGCCTGGTGCATTGATATGCCTCATGTAGCACAGCTTCTGCCCCCCGTTACTGCTGCTCTTCCTGCTTTCCAGTCTGCAGGTTTCCATCGCTCCTTTGTTTCCTTTTTGAATGCAATACATACTCATTTTACAGTAAATGCCAGTTTACATTAGCTCAGCTGTCCTCATGACATAATTTGAGTTGAAGTTATGCAAATTACTTCTTTCCAGATACCTCTGATTAGCTGTAAAAAACACTCCCTAATTAGTCCAGAGATAATCAGGGAGAAATCACAGTTGATTACATATATTGAATTTGCTTCTCCAGTCTGAACTGCCTTATTTCCTGCCACAGGACCTGTGAGAATTCTATACAGTTTGCACCTTTCCTTCCCTTGAAAAACACTTCAACTACTCCCTCACAGTTCCATCAAATCAAACATTTCTTTTCACAGTGACTCTAACCAGACAGGGAGAGATCCCTGCTGACAGCCAAAGAGAAATTGGCCAGCCAGGTGCAGTGCAAATTCTGCCCATTGCTGGAGACACAGGCTGGTAAATCTTACTGGAAATACACAGGTGTCAGAAAGTTTTACAACTGCCAGTGAAGAGAGGGCAAAAAAGCAGATCTTCTGATAAAAATGACATTGTCAGCTGATATTAAAGTGACAATTTTAGAGGTCAGTAATTTATACTGAATTTCCAGTGGAGATTTGCTGGCTTGCCTCACGCTGAACTCTTGTCCCTTCGTGATGACTCAGTAATTTATCCTAATCCATTTTTCAAATAAACAGGGACAAGTGAACTTCAGAAGGCTCAACATTCAGATTCAATTTGAGTAAACAGATAAACGTTCAAGGTTTATTCAGTTTGTTTTCAATTACCCAATACATCTCAAGTCTTTGAGTTAGGAGAGCTGGTAACCTTTTCTGCATGATCCCTAAACTCTTCCCCATATAAAGTGCCTTGATAAGGTGAAGAGTAGGTCATGTGCCTCTTAACAAAACCTCTCTTTTTCAGAAACAAGACCACAGGCTGATATTCTCTGTAAGGAAAGGAGGAGCAATCGTTGAGCTTCAGGTATTTTATTGAGTAACAACTCCAGACACAAACGCATATGAAAAAGACGCCAGATTTTGGGTTTAACTTGTGTAAGTTCTTGATAATGCTAGGAATTCAGGCTTGAATCTGAAGTTTCTAAAGCATATCCGTCCACAAGGGATGTGATTTGAACTTTGGATTTGTATCTCTTTCAGATGGAGCCTAAAACTTCCCCTAAAGTGAAGTATTTTTTCAAAATTCAAGAAAATTGTAACAGCATAAGGGTGAAAATGGAGATGTTTCAACCTAAAGTTGAAATGAACTGCAGATTTGATGAGCTAGAGAGATCAAAAAAGGAATTATTGGCATGTAGCACGAACAAGGAGAGGAGGATTTTGCCCCTTAATGAACCTTGCAATGCATGAAAGGAGATCTCTGCAAGACAAAAAGAAAGAAACCCAGAACTTTCAGTTAGCTCATACTCTCTGAGATCTATGGAATAAACATATAGGACTAAGTTCTTCCCTGATTTATGACAATGTAAGTCAGAAGCTGTGACTCAAGACTCAATCTTACATAAACCTGATACCAAGATGTTATAATGCTACCAAAAAGAGTTGTGATACATTTTTCTTTTTGAGAAAAAAAAAAAGGTGAAGTTTCTTTGGGCTGCTAGTAGGAATTCTGTTCTTCCAATGAGGAATTCCTTTGTCTCCTTGTTGCTGGATGATGTTCTGGAGAAACTAAGGCCTACCCTGAAAATTTCTGTGTCATAAAAGGCAATACAAAATGTTTAGAATGGCACTATACCCTTCCACACACTGCCTCTGGGTTCTCAGGGTCACTGCTCTGCAGAGAAAAGCAATGGCAAGGACAGAATATGACCATGAAATGGACTCCATACCAGTATGGAACATAATCTTTCTGGGATTCCTTTGTACACTTTTTATTGCAACCATGATACCATGGTAGCATAAATTGAGGTATTCTGTAGATGTAATAATTTCACATGGAAATAAAGAAAAATCTGAACAGGAAGAGGAATTATCCAAGCAGGTATTTTGTTAATATTTGAGTTAGAATTTAAAGACATATATTAACATTTCAAAATTATTCACATTTTTTACACTTTTTTTTTTTCATCTAACCTTTTGTCAACAGCCTTTTTACAGTTTTTAAGACAAAACCATCCCATCAGAACAATCACCAAAGCCACACTTTTACCTCTGTTGATTTTCTCAGAGGCAGCTGGGACATAGTCACAGAAGGGGGTGCAGGTCACAAATCATCCTAGACCTGCAGATGCCCTTCTTCTCCATGGCTACATTTCCTGTCAGAACCAGAAGTAATCTTTTATGGTAAATTTTCTCACCTGGCAGGGCACATGGAGTCATTGACAGTGATGATAAGTGACAGACAGTCTCTGTGTCTTTATTACAATCTGTAATACCAAACAACACCAAAATTATTACATGCTCACACTGTGATGTAGCCAACACTGTAGCCACACTTGCTTTGTGTCCTTTCCTGTCAGAGCCTGCACAATTATTTCTGGTCCATTTCTCTACTGTACAGCTCTCCTGTGCTTCTGCCAGAGCTGCTCTTTCTCATCTGCAGAGTCAAGGCTGAGCTCCCAGCCCCTTCTCACCACTCTGCTCTTCCTCCCTCTTCTCCCAGGGATGCTACAGAACTTGCATGATAATTGGAGAGGCTGTTCCAAGGGAAGGAGAAAGGACAGGGGACTTACCCCACACCCATGGGATTAAAGGAGGAAAATGTTTCCAAAGCCCTTTGGTGTTTCAGAATCTATCACAAGTTGAAGCCTTTCAGGGACACAGCCCAGTCACACAAGGGAGATAATTGTGAAAGAAAGGTTAGGTGGGTACAACAACAACAACAACAACAACAACAACAACAACAACAACAAAACATTTCCACAACCCACTGACTCTTTTCTAAAGTGTCCACATGTAGAGGGGCAATGCAGATTTGGGTTTGGTATTAGAAATTATTCAAACAGAGCTGTCTCTCAGTGTGAGGTGGAACATTGTGGAGGATCTAAGAAGTTGTCTCATGTCAGTCCCAGTCACTTGCAGGTACAACATGCACAGTCATCCTCCATGGCAATGCTCACCTTTGACAGTGAGAATCTGTATTTTCTCTATAAAGTCCTAGTGATGCTTATACATCTATACCCTGGTAACTAAATAACCTCTACAAGGGATTTTTTACTGTTTTCTTTGCTTGATATGAAAGAGTGGAGGGAAGTTTGCTTTTGAATGAATTCATCTCCACGATGCATTTATTGTTAATACAGGATTTCACAAAGGACCCATTTGCAGGCAGATCAAATATACAAGTTCTATGGCCTCAGATTTGAACTACACAAAGGAAATCCCACTCTGCCTTTTAAAAGCCACATTTGACCCTATCACAAAGTAATTAATTCTGATGACATGAACATTTTCACAGCATAGCAATCTGCTTTTTCAAAACATCCAAGACCGAAGTATTCTCACCTTATAGAAAAAATGGTGAACTAAAGCCAAAACACTTGATGTCAAGGCAAGAAATAGCAATCTATGGCAATGTTTTGCAATGTGATGGCTTTAATGCCATTTTATTAAATGCTTGTGATGTAGTCATTATTTATGACAGATTTTTACGGGAAAGAGAAGCATTTGATCATTGAATTCTTGATTATATGGAAACTGAACTGCTGCTGAAATATAAAACTGCATGTTAATGCTCACTGAGGTCAAGAGGAAAACTCAAATAGATTTTGGTAATGCAGAATCAGGATTTCAGTGTTGAAGTGTTCATTTTTTTCTCCTGATGAATTGTTAAAGGTACTGCTTTGCATAATATTTGACTGGTATTGAGTTACCAGGATAGAGATAGGTGCATAAACAATGAGAAAATTCTCACAAGCAGAAGTAGCCACCTTCTTGAGCTTGATCCTGCAACACCCATCCATGCAAATGCAAATATTTTCATTTGTTCTTTTATAATTTATGCTTTTAGTCTATTTCAGTGGTAATATAAACACTATTAAATGATAGCAGCATTACTGGGACCACTTACACTAATAGTCTTGTCATTGGCACACTACACCCTTAAATAAAAGGAATTGACCTGACTGGCTTATTATTACAAAGTGTGCATATTTTAATTATATTTTTAATCCTAATTATTTTCTCTTTAGGTCAGAATTGTTCCTGTTGTGTTATCAGCAATATTCATATCCACCAGCTAGGTTTGTTTTAAGTGAGTTCCTAAATAGAATTACACCAGTATTTAAATGATTTCATATCATGAGAATAGTCATATAAAATCCAAACTGCTTCCTCTTAAATAAAGCTTATAACTATGTAAACTGTGAATTGGAGATATTAGTAATCTGCATTTTTTGTTTATTCTTGACTTAGTAGGTTGGTTGTAATAAAATGCAGTTAAATCTTTGCATGAGACAATGCAGGATTTGATCAAAAGAAAGAGTAGAGAAAATACTGCTGTCACAAATACTTTGCATGATTTCACTGAAAGAAAAGACAAAGTTGGTTTCTTAATTGTGAATTCATCTTCATATAAACGTTATTTGACTGGAGTTTTCCTCAGTAATTTCAGTACAGAAACAAGCAAGGGACAGGCCTGGTTGCTATTGGACTTTGATGATGCCTTCTGATGCTCACAAAAATTAGGGGTTTTTCTCTCTGTACCTCACAGTATCTGATTAAAATGTTGGACTTGTTTTGAGCAGCTGACAGAAGTTCAGCTTAACCTTACACTCAGATGGAAGGACTGACTTGCCCATGAGACTGAGTTAAATCCATGAGAAACACTGAAATAAAGCATGTTCTGTAGTGGCCAACAGGCCTGGTCCATCAAGGCAGGTCAGCTCAAAGTCACTGGACTCATCAGGTACCTGACTTCATCAAATGCTGAAAGAATATTGAATTATGTGATCTCCTAAGCTATTAGCTAAGCTGCTGAAGGACTAGGAACTCTGAAATTAGAGGTGGTAAGTTCAAGAAGGAGGAAAGAAAATTCCTCTGCTTGTCTGTAGGAAGAGGAATAGTTTCAGATTGGTGAAAGAGATGAGATGAAAGACATTTAAACAAGACTTTTTCTCTCCAGCGTGTCGAAATACACATTAGGGAGCTGCAAAACCAGAGCAATTTCTTTAACAAGATTCATTTTTGAATGACTTCTATCAGGGAAATTAAAATAACCTGTGCAGAAATCACAAATTGCTTGAGATTTGGAAAAAAGACTATCTGCTCTCAATCTTTATTTTCTACTTGATGAAATAAGAAACAAATCATTTGAGAGGCATTGAAATATTTAATAACAGTAAGATGTTATTAAATATAATTCTGAAGAAATCCTTAAAGAATTCTGGATAAAGCTTGCAGTTGACAAAGCTGATCCAAAGCTGTCTATTTAGATCATTTGGTAAATTGACTCCAAATATACAAGCATTTGATACAGCTAAAAGTAGTAATGTTATTGCAGCTGTTGTGGCTTTGTTGTATAAAATGGAGGCAAGGTTTGTAAGAAGAGGCAATGTTTTTATATTGGATCAATGGATTTAACTGGAAAAGCACTCCAACCACAAATATCATGCACAAAGCCTTCTTTAGCTGAAGGACAGCTCTTAGTAAGAGAATGTAAAAAAAGAGCAAACTGGAAATGAGAGAGAAAAGCTGCCACAGAACAGACAATATCCCCCAATAATTAGATATGTCACCAGGGACATGAGAGATGCATCCCTTCCTGGTTTGAAATATATTGAGTGCCTTAGTGTCTGGGCTTTTCAATATTCAGGCTCATATCTGTCTGATTTTGATCAGTTTCCACACAGAAATGAAGAGAGCTCATGTGCCCAAGGCTTCTCTTTCTTTTTTTCCCCTTTTCTGAGTATATATGCTGATCTCAAAAGAGATATTTCTCCTTACAAAACTTGCCTGAAGTTAAGCTAAGTGCATTATTGACACAGAACAGAGCTGAAGGACTTTATCCTGAAAAGCAGCAATTCTGGAGAGGTGCAGGGAGCTGAGGGTTTTTTGTAGTTCAAAGCTGTGACAAGCAGGACTCTGGCACTCCTTGAATGTGAAACAGGAATGTTATCAGGAAGGAGGGAATGGGCACAGTCTCCACACACAGGGCTGAGGAGGCACCACTGGTGAGCTGTGTGTAGTTCTGACGTGCTTCAAAGGGAACACTGCAAATTTAGCAGCCTCAGAAATGACTCAAAAAGATTATTGCAGAAATATATCTTGGAATGAAACTGTTTCCTATGGAGAAGGAGGATATGTGATTTTGAAACAATCTGTATGTAGGCTTGACAAATGAAAACCAGCATTTACTTTAAAAAAATAAACCAAACACAGTAAGAGTCACTGACTGGCAGTTAAGGCTGGAGAAATTCAGGCTGAAATGAAGGTATAACCTTTAATAGCAGAGCATTAACCATTGGAATCACTGACAAAGACCAAAGAAAAATATTCTATTGTTATTATTAAATGTGTGTTTTTAAAAAGATATCCTCTACTTCAGTTCTGAGGTATTGGGCTTGACAAAAGAGCTTTTAGACAAAATTACTTGGACTGCTTTGTGCAGAGATTCTTCAGGCTTCAGAAACTGTTAATCCTGGAACCCTGCAACCACATGCACACAGAAAATAGCATCTCATAATAACATTCCTTTTGCAGGTTTTAACTCTGAAAGGCTCTCAGCAATGGGCAGGGAAAAAAACAAACCAAAACAAAAAAGGCTCAACAAAAACAAACAAACAAAAGAGGAAAGTTCACAGAGTGATGAGTCAGGGAACTGATGAAGGAGGAAGTGGCCACAGCAATCCCTGGCCTCAGGGATGGTGGGCACAGCACCAGGAGTGAGCTCAGCTCACTGAGCTGATCATTAGCAGTGGTCAGGAGCTGGGGTCACTCACAGCGTTCTGCAGGCTCTGACAGAGACTGCAGGGTGACTCTTCCACAGCCGCGCTCCAAATGGGTATTACAGAGTCATTAAATGTGTGATCTGTCAGACACTGCTGCATCCACCCTTATCAGGAAGGATTAGCAAGGATTGATACAGGGGATGGGACTGAGCTATGCAGCCATATGCTTTTCTGCTCCTCATTACAGCTGTGCAGTCCCATTAGCCCTAAACTAACTCAATTAGTTTTGCTGTGAGTATAACAATTGGTATTACCCATGATTCAAGGGAATGAATAATCTAAATTATATGTTTGAACCTGAGCACCTGTTGACACCTTTTGCTGAATGGGTGTCATACAAATGAAGTTAGGCAGGAAGCAGCCATGATCAAGAGGAAAGATAGAATAACAGCCAAAAGTCCCTTTCAGATTTTCTCTTTTTTATATAATTTTAGCTAAATTTTAGGAATTGCTGGAGACCTGAGCTTTCATTTTTTAGCAGATTTGGCTTAAATGTCCTTGCAGTTTACATGCCAAACTCTCCCTCCCCCACCATGTTGCAATAAGAGCTGATGCTGTACAGTCTTTCCTATCCTAAGCCATGCTTAGCACATGGAATTTCCGCCTCCTCCTCTGCTTGAAATCCAAGAATTTATACTAGAAAAGAAAATCCCAACCCCATCCTACAACCCTTCTTTGTTATTTAATCTCAACAGAGCCATTTGCCAAGAACCCTTTTTTCCTTTTCTACTGTCTCCAGGCCAACCTTGGTCTTCAGCTTGCAGAGCCTGCTTTGATTTTATGACCAGGAGCTGCTCCAAAGGCATCATTCATTCCAGGGCCTGTTGCCCCTCTTAGCCTCAGGAACTTCTTTCCAGCTTCTTTCCTTTGCAGTCTTCTGATGGTGCCTTATTCAGTTGAAGACAGTTTCTCACAAAATTCATAAAGATCTTAGAACTCTTGCATTGAAAACATTATTACTTTTGTTCCTTGCACGGTGACATCTGTCTTTCACATGTTACCTGATATTATGTTTGATTGCAAAATCCTTTTATATTTAGAAGTAAACTGTCCTTGGTGAACACTGAAAGCAATACACTGTGATAAAACATTTTAAAAAACCCACACCTCACTGAAGGTTATTTTAGCAATAAAATCCCCCACAATTCTTTAAGTACAAGGCCTCATATTTGTTCCCAACTTCAATGACTCCTGAGTAAGCCTAAAGGCACAATTGAAAGATTTTAGGTATTGGGCTGCCCAAAAATTAAGGGTCTGGCCCCAGCAAGTTCATTCAAAGAGTGAGTCAGGTGTCTTTGCTCTAAGCACTACTAATGGCTCTGAGCTCTAAAGGCTTCCCAAGGATAATGCACAGGACTGCTGAGAGTTTTATGCCTCAAAAGGATAACAGAGTAATAATACACTGAGCAAGTTACTGAAAAACTAGAAGCAGCAAGAGAGGGTGCTCAGCTCTGCCCTTTTGCTGAAGCTCTGAATCCAAGGTTTCTCTCTTCATGGGTTCATACACCCACCAGGATTTTGAAGGGGATTCATCAGGGAGAAGGGTAAGCGACCTAGATGAATCTGTGACCTGATTCTTTATCTGCCATCAGCAGATCTTCATCTCCCCTGCTTCCTGTCTAAGTTTCTTTTACAGCAAAGAGGAGTGGATTATGACTGGGCACTAATGCAGCCTTTGAAGTCAGCTCCCTCTTCTCACATTCTCAGCCTTCCTTTACAGGCTGTAGGTAGACTCCTAAATCCTCTACAATTTCAGAAATGCCTGGTTCTTACCATTGCTGTGAAGTAATCTTTGGAAACTTTTAAGATATCCTATTATCTTAGAGGAAGCCAGCTTGCTTCATTACAGATTTTTGCATCACCCCAGTTGAGGCAAATACGTTCTTAAGCACTGAGATGGTACAGCTAGGAAAGCCAAATTGATGTCTCTGAATTTTCTATCCTTTGATTATATGAGGAATTGTGATTTTGTTCTTCAGCTGCTGCTGTGATAATCATGTCAATAATTCTGGTTAGATGGTTCCTTTTCAAATAAGACTGTGGAAAAATGAATCATTGGACTGAATTGTAAACTATATTTATATTAACATTATGGTAATATAAAATATAAATAGTCCAAAAACTAAGACAACAGAAAATTCACCTCTTCCACTGGTTTTAAACCAGAAGGAACGATCAAACAGAGCATTCATAATTCCTTCCACAGTAATAATAAATAATGTATCTTCTTCACACCCAAAGTCCATTTTGATACATCTTCCCCATGAAAACAATGCAAGAATAAAAGTCCCACTGGATTCAGCAGCTCTCTTGTCTGCCTTCTCTAAAGCAAGAAAACTCCTTGTAGGGAAGGCTGAGAGAAAGACAGGAAAAAAAGTGGATAAAAACAACAATGAAGCCACCCAATGTCAAGGTAGCTCATTTGTAATTTTAGAATGAAGACAGATGTATAGCCCTTTGGATAATTTACACAATTTGGGAGACATTGCAATTTTATTTTTCTTTTTGTGCCTAGCAGTACATAAATACTAGGCCTTAAAGGCCACCTCTTTGAGTGCTGACAGTTATACAAGTAGATTTTCTTAACATAAAATAGACCTCACTTTAGAGACCTTGTATGGAGTTATACTTTGGAATTATCATCTTCATATTAATTGATCTGTCAGTACAACAGGGAACATGACTCATACTCATTTATTCTTTATACTGACGTTAACAGCTGAGAAAAAGTCCATTCATGGCCCATTTGCATAACTCTGATTTTGGATAATAACATTATAAACTGTGATCTACAAAAGTAAATTATTTAGTATTTGTACTATAACAACAACAGCTGAAGAATTTAGACCCAATCCATGTTTGAAAGATAAAGAGGGCAAAACCCTTCTTAATAACGCTTTTCTTCAGCTTCAGTTTTCCATATTTCCAATTGTATTCTTTCTTCCTAAGGACTTCCTTTTTTTTTCTATTATATTCGTGTGTTCACAGAGCTGATATCTTATTGTCATATTGTATTATGGTATCTGAATTGAAGTTATGAAGTTTGCTATTTATAAACAATATTTATACACATTGCTAATTGCTTCCTTCACATTTTAAAACATCTCAAAAGAGTAATGATTTCCTAAACTGCAGAAGGCACTGACACTGAAATTCAGTGGGATATGTATCTCCACAAAATATGTGTCTTAAAATTTTTCTTTGCTATCAACAATAAGGTTACCATTAATTTTTGCTCTGAATAATCCACAGAAAATCAAAGTGCCCAGATTCCCCTGATCTTTTCAGTGAGGTATGAGGTGTGTACATTGCAGCGATCCTTGGTGCGTGCTCCTTCTCAAAAGCCGCACAGTGCAAAGTTCGTCAGATCCATCACAGAAGTCCTGCACAGCCCAAAACAGAGGAGCACTGGAGGAGCTCAGGGACCCTGCAGGGAGAATTAAGATGTTTCATCCTTTCCTTTCAGCTTCCTCAGCAAGACTTGCTCTAGCAGCCTTGAGATTCTGCTCATACCGCTTTGCAAACCAACGACCTTTAAATCTTTTTCATGCTGACAGACATTCCTAATGAAAGAGGCAAGTTTTGTTCCAGAGACCTTATGCAGAGCCTCCCAAAGGAATTGTGGCACTTCAATTTCATTTTAGGCTTCATTCATGTACTTAAATCTGTGGGGATTCAAAAAAAAAAAAAAAAGCTGCTTTCTGTTAGAGTTCTGAGCATGCACAGGCACCAAAATTTTCAACACAAACTTAAGTAGGTACTTTAAGTTTTGCTACTGTGCATGCTGAGATAGGCCACCAAGTTGGCTGAGCTGCATGATTCAGTGCCTAAGGCTGTCAGGAATTCACAGCTTAAGCATCCCTCAACCAAAGTCTCCTGAGTTCTGGTCTGGTAAACTTCACAGTACACCTAATACATCCTGACAGCATGAAGGTCACACCAAAGCAAAGGAGCCACAGTTATTTCTATTCAAAAGAAGAGATTATTTCAGGTTCCTTTCCTTTCCAGAACTGCTCAGTCTTTTAAGGAGCTTACCTAAGAAGGGAGCTGTGCTAGTTCAATCATGGTCACTGATACACAATGCAATTTCTGTCGAGTTTCAAGGATTTTGTATACTTTGGAATTAAAGAAATGAACAGATTGATCCAGTCCTATCTGGCAAAAAGGATAAATTGAAAAATATTCTCCAGTCCAAGTTGTAAGTTTATACAAGGCATTTAACTTCCTGGCATTTCTGTTTGACTCAGGTTACCTGTTAGGAGTCATGCTAAGGGACATAATTCTCCCCAGTCTGTGCAGGTATATGCCTACCTACACATGTTAATTCCTCAATATGTGACTGTGAACAGGTGTTGATTAAACCATACCTTTAATTGTAGGCTCTACAATACTCACCAGGACAATTCCTAGTAGGATTTCTGAACTTGAACCTTTATGTCTGTTCCATGAATGGGAACAAAGACTGTGATTGATATGCAGCCTCAAGGAGCCTTTGCTTGCAAGGAGGGTGAGATTTCATGATATTTCTTTTGTGAAATACTGGGTCTGCAGCATTCAAGTCCCATAACACTGGGTCACTCAACTAGATTCAACATCTCCTTCCCAATAAAAGACAAAACATCTATGAAATTAGACTTTGGTGAACTAAATGCAGATCACTGGACTGACCCTACAATGTACAGATATGTGTCATTATTTTCATTGGAAGGAGTCTGAAATCCTGATGTGCACAATGACCTGTGAAGTTTATACTTTGCTTCCATTGAATTGCATGAAACCTGCTTTTGCAGTGATATCTTCTAACCATGCACAGCTCTGTGTTGAATTTACCATAGCAGTCAGACATCACTGAATATTTATGCTTGGAAAACACAAGATTCAGCTCACTTTGCAATCTCAGCTGAGCTGAAACTTTTATTATTTGAATTTAAACATACAGAATCATACAGCCTCACTCTATTAGATTTATGCAATCTATTTCTACCTGTTAACAGTTTTAGTGTTCTCTCTGAATTTTATCATTTACCTTATGTATTTTTTATTTATTTGGTGGTGCAGCTAACCCAACAGTAATTTTCATTTTTATCTGAAACTTTTTCTCAGGATATCTTGTACTGACTTTTCACAGTCTTGCTCTGTAAAGCAGATGAGATTCCTGCTTGCTCCTGCACCCTGTCTACCTTTTAATTTAGCTTCCTCCAGGACAGCATTAGCAAAGAACCCGCAGAGCCACAAAGACTAACAGCTATTAAAAGTTTGTCTAACTGTCATTGGTACCATAAAGAATAGAAAATAATTTGAAGAAATTCTTTGCCTACTGTCACTATTTTCCCTAGAAAGACAGGATTCTTGTGTAAGATTTTCTTACACATTGTTTGCTCTGAGAACAAAGAGTACCAGATATGATTTGCTTTAGAAACTATTGACTGCTGAGTATAATCCTCTCCCCTTCCCAGGCTGCAAGTTGCTCAGATGTAGGTCAGGCAGTACACAACAACATCTTTCAAACCATTCAGCTTTATTACCCACAACTCAGCTGCTTGTTCATCAGCCAGTCCTTTGTTGTCTGCAAACAACTTATCTGAGGTCTACAGGAAAAAAAATCATATTTTTTCCAGGATATAATGACAGTACTGCATTCATGCTTTCTATTTTTTTTTGAGATTTCAGTTTCTAGGTTTTTACACTGCATTTTAGGAGGTTGGTGAGAACTGGGACATCACAGAACTCATATTCTTAAATTTGCATAATAAACCTGCATGTAAGTAATTTTAATCCCCAGGTATGCAGTGAGACCTGGCTAAAGGATTTAAGAAGCTGCAGCTTTTAAAATGTCATCCACATACTTATTCCATATATATACACTCTTTGGATTTGCCCTTTTGCTGCCAGTAACTTGATTTTATTTTTCAAATGTTAGTCCAGTGTACATTTTTTTTAATATACCATCCAAATTAAAATGGAAAATATAAGGCTTCACAATAATGAAGTTCAATGACTTCAATAGTCATTCTTAACACAATGTCTCTCTTTCTCCAAGGAGTGTGGGAGCTGGAAGGACTCCTGAATGTTCCCCATGTATTCCAAGCACAGACTGTTAAATCTCACTTGTACAGAAATCACTCAGAGGAAAAAAAAATTAAAAATCCAGAGAGTACAAAGATTTATTTACTGTGAAGTAAGGCTTCATCTTCCTAAGTTTTTGGCTTAAGAAAGATATCTTGCTGTCTGGAGAGTGGCAGATCAATTAAGAAATTGTTGCTATTTTATTGTTTTCTGCCTTCTTCTGGTTAATAAATATCTTGATCTTCTGGTATATGGTGTAATGTGCAATTATTTTTTATACAAGCCATAAAGACTGCTTCATGTATCACACCTTTATTTTAAAAATGAAAGAAAAAATAAAAAGGAAGAGAGAAATAGAAGACACTAATTGGCAGGGGTAGTTTGCAAAGTGATTGGGAGATGGCCAGAAAATAAAACTCCAAAAGTTGCCCAACTGGCCCCAGGTCTTTATACAAAGGGCCATCCTGGGTCTTGTCTCTGCTCTGTTTTGGGGATAGGTGAGGTTTTGGGGATTACCATTCTTTTTTCATTCTGCTTGAGCTCCTGAAAACAAAATGAATTAACAGATTTTAAAAAATGGAGTTTCTTACACTACAATTGCAATGCAGACTTCTTTGGTTTAGTGCTGCTTAAATCAGTAATTTAGGATTAGCCCATTTCAAACAGTGATGCTGGCCCACAAAATGCTGCTGAATTCTGTAGGCTCTTGCTGGAAGTCACATGCAGAGACTGAAAAAACTGCTGAAATGGCCTTATTTCCTCCAGCAGTTCTACACAGCGAAGGCCTCTTGAAAAAAAACAATATAAAATCAGCTGTCAAGCTGCTGGTGTTTATCATGGTGACCACAAAAATGAGTGGTCTGGAAACAGGGCAGAGAGCTCACAGTCCTACTGGCTGTACATCTTTTCCCTGTGGGCTCAGGGAAGGTCCTTTTGTTGTTTCCTGTTCTGCTGAAGCAGCACACAAAAACAACGAGTAGGGGGGGTCTTTCTGTGCCTTTGGAGAAATTATTCTGCAATTGCAGGCAATTAAACTGAGTTTGGGGCAGCATTTTGTTAACCTTGTGCCATCAGCAGGCAAAGCCCATACTTAGGTCTGGATTCTGCTTCAATTTATCAATTACTTTCAAAAATGCTTATATTAACTCTGCTCTGCTTCTCTACTATCATTGTGTGGAAGGACATTCACTGTCTGATGTAGAGAAGGGGTTTTTTGTCCACCAGATTGGGTTATTTCCCCACTCCCAAAGGCAGCTTTCATCATAGCTTTCAGCAGAGGATCTGCCTGGGTAAGGAAGAAAAGCATGGTCAGGAAACATGATGGAAGTGATGGGAATCAATGGGGCTGCAGGGAGGGACATGTTAAAAACTGACACTAGGTACAAGGAGGCTCAGGGAAGGTTTCCAGGAAACAAAAAGAAGCTGTGATAAGAAGCTGCTCACTTAGGTCACCCTTGCTGACACAGTCTGAATAACGATTGTCAAGACAAGAACATGAGTGTGAGGATGTGTGTAAATCAACATTCTAAACTGCCTAAAAGAACATTCAGTCCCACACAAATCCTGTTAAAAGGAAAACAATCATCAGTCAGATTAAATAGTAGCCAAGTAATGTGCTGGCCAGCAGCTTCTCCTGATGGAGGGGATGGTGCCAATGCGAGCGCACACATGTGCGTGGTTGTGACTTTTAGATGTCAGCTCTGGAAAGGTATTTAAAAATGTGCAGGTGTACATCAACATTTGTATATGTCTAGAACTATTGAACTTGATCCTGAAAGTATAGTTCCTGACCTGTCATTAACAAATCAATAAATCACTTTGATCATAGTTTGTTTTAAACTGTGTGAACTGTGATATTTTCCCTGAGACAGAGGGTGGGACTGGCAGCAGATATGAGAGACATAGAAGATGAACTGAATAGAGAACAGGCACAGGTTTAGCAAGAAAACTGAGAAAAGAATCAGAAAAGACAAGGCATACTGGAGGGAGGAGGTAGATAAAAGGTAAAAGGTTCTTTGGAGGTGATGTGAAAGATTGTGCAATATTTTACTCAATCCGAAATAAAATCTTTGATTCCCCAAACTCATACCTGCTGTTTAAGGAAACATGAATCTCATCCCATTTTGGTGCTGGTCCAGAAGGAACATCCTGCTGCTGCTGTCCTTTACTCAGTTAATTCATGGAGAAGAGAAAAAAACACTTAAGGTCTTGGTTCTGTTTGTGCATGAAGTAGGCAACAAGACCACAACATTGATTTGGTTTTGCTTCTACTACAGTCACACACCATTTTCTGTCATAAAAATATGATCATGACTGTGAGGCTGCCAAAAATTAGAAATGGACAGAATCCAGGTTAGCAGTATGACCTTAATTTGGCCACCTTTTTCATATGGAATGTAGTTTTTAATTACAGGATCACACATTCAGTTCTCTCAAGAATACTCCTACTTAGTGCATCAAAAGGACTTAATTAGTGGCTGTTCAATATTTTCCTTGGCCTCATTGTTCAATATGTTGCCCTGGGTGTAATTTGAAAAAAAAAAACACTGTTCAAGCCCTGCTCTGAAAACAAAATTATTAATTTCCTCTGAGGCTTTTCTATGATGCTCATCACCCCAGAATCTGAGTGCTTTGCAGACAATTAATCCATTATTGTAAAAACCAAGTGAAATTTGAAAGCATTATCTCCATTTAGGGAATAGAGAGCCGAGATATAGGTAACCCACAGATACTGGGTGTCCAATGTGAAATACTTCAGACTGTTAAAATGGTACTTTAGCATTACAGAGGATCTTACATATTGATGGATTAGTTCTCATGGACTTTGCCAGCAACTGAACCTTTCAACATTTTGCAGAGCAGACCTACAGGTACAGACCAGGCAGTCAAAGAAGAAGAACATATCAGAGTCTCAAATCATTGCATACTGAGTTCTCAGAAGGGACAGGTATAGAACTAATTTTCTCAGGAAAAAGTCACATTTCTGTTCCTACAATTCCCTGCCTCAGCCCCTATCCATCTGTCACCTCTGAAATGAACAAGGAAAAGGATTTATAAAAAAAAAAATCCATTCTTCCATTTCATTATTGAGGCATGTGTGTGTTAGCTGAGGCCAAAGTCCTGTAGAGGAAATATTAACTGATCTTTGGTTATTTTTTGTTTTGCAATATTCAGACATGGGGTGACAGGGTTGCATAAGGGCCGGGGGTACAATGTCAATGGAGGTGTTCTGCCATTTCCAAATTTTAGACATTTTAATTGTATTTCCTTCTATAAATTCATGTATGAATGAGCTTATGGCCACTTACATATGCAATATAGAGTAGAAGCTTTTTGATTTACCAACACTGCAAAATATGAAATGTAACCAGGAAAAAGTCACTACCAACTGCTGACTCTTTGAAGACAGAGAAAAGCTTTTGAGTATTTTGTATTTGATAAGCAGTAGTATGTAAAGCTAAAGATCCATTTTCTATTGCTTTCAGGCACAATTAATCTTGAGCAGCCTGGATGGGCAGCTCTTCTGGATTACAGAAGTGACAGAAAAATATGAAAACTACACAAATTTCTTGCTAAGGCTCTCTGTGCTATTCCAGCTGTGTACTCACTAAGAAGATCAGCAAACTTTCGAGCCTGGAATTTGATTAAATTAATCCCCACATATATACAAGAAAAAAATACAATTTCTGTTTCCAGCTAAGCAATATAAATCTGCTCAGTTTTACTATATCTTGTCAGTAATTGTTAAAAACAATAATTAAGGAATGCAAGAAGTTACCCTACTGTTCTAATGTACTGTATAGGTCCCCTAAGATAATTAAATTATAATAAGATGATTGTTTTCAGTATCTGTCTTTTCCCAGGGTGTCTCCTGTGTTGACAGCCCTCGGTTTATTCATCTTTTGACACAGGAATTTTCTTCTCCAAAGTCTGTAGGAGAGATCTAATGTGCTGTCTTGATCCAATGGCCTAACTCAGTTAATTAATTTGTCAGCAATGAATTTAATATCACTTTATTGGAACAATCTTTTAAGGGAGCGGAGACATCTATGAAGGCACACAGTTCTCAGGTCTTTAGAGAAATTTGTAGCACTGAGGTGGCAGGAATCACTAAACATGCAACCTGTCTGTCTGGTCTAGCACAGATACACACATTGCTCACACACTGTCTACAAAGGTCTTTCAAAATGAGGCTCCTGTCAGGGCACAGCCTTGTTCTCTCCAGGAGAGTAAAAAGCACTCCCCTACGACCCCCAGTGCTTCCTCAGAGTGTAAAACTGTCCCTGAGCAGGGGGTTCCTGGTGTCCAGGTGAGCCAAAGCAAGCAGTGGGAAAGCGATTGTTCCTCGCAGCCACAGATGTGCCATGCACCCAGCAGTGTCCACACACACTGAACATCTCTCAGGTTTCTGTGGTTGAGATGACTCCTGAGGTATTACAAAGTCTTTTTTCCCAGCCCCACAAACAAAGAAGTCAAGATTCATCGGTTCTGCTTTTCAAGGTTGTTTATTTTCTCTTATCTATTACATTCTTTCTCTGACCCGCTGAGATCTTTCCAATGGGTCGATTTGTGGCACAGTGACCGCCCTTGACGTAGTGTTAACTTTTTATACTAAAAACTACATGTGCTTTATCTACAATACTTTTCCAATACCTATCACCTATGTTAGACAGTTTGTCTCTAAACCAATCCAGAAGTTTCACCATCCCAGCAGAAGATGGAGGACAAGAAGAAGAAGAAGGACAGGACATGCCCAGATTCCTCCATCTTGCCTCTTGAACCCCCATTCTAAAACCCAAAAATTCTACATTTTCACCCTGTGATAAATTCACTATCATTCTACTCAAACCCTTGTGGCTTGTAAATCTTCACACAAAGCTGGTAATTGTTTCCATGGACTAAAATCGAAGGCACAGGTGTCTTTGACTCTGTGCCAAGGTCTCTGAGCCCCCTGCCAGGGTCTCAAATTAGCCAGGGCAGCCAGAGGAATGTCCTGGGTCCTGACAAGTATCAGCCTGAATAACCCTGAAATGGTTTAAATGTTTATTCTCAGATAAAGGAGTGACTCTGACACTGAGGCGCCACAATTAATAATGTAATTTCCAAAACTGCCATTTTTACACCGTGTCTAGGCCAAGCCAACAGCTGAACTCTGGGAAAGCCCAGTTAAAGGCAGCCCTTCAGGCAGCCCTTGTAGCATTTAAACATTTAATTGCTTCATATAACACCAACAATAACTTAGATTTCAGAATTTTGGTCTTTTCTGATGCAAGTTACCCAATGAGCTGAAACAGTTATGGAAGAAATTAAGGAAAAAATTTAAGTGAAGGCTTCCAAACTATTGTCCGTGCTTTGGATTTTCATCAAAATCGGTGTCCTCGCACAAAATTTTAGAAGGTTTTTTGCCTGCTTCCTAAGAATAGTTAATTAAAAAAATCTGCTTATGGGTATAGGAATTAAGATTATTAATAAAACAGCATTATTTTTCTAGTTTTTTCCTTATTTAGAATTCTAAAGTCTTTTACTTCAGTTGTTACTTTGCCCTTTTTTCCTTGCTGTCACAACAGTGCAGGTCATGTACTTGTCTTAGGCACTCAATAGAACAGCTTAAAATATCTACTAGCTATAATTAATTTTTAAGAAAATGTGTGATGCCTTTTTGTCATTTCTTCAATTAATTATTCACCACTGTTACTAAATAAAAAGCACCCGTGGTGCATTTGCTTGTTTCTCTTTCCATTTTGACTCGATGCTGAGGTATCTCAGTTGTTTAAAAGAAGGGCAATCCACGAAGAAAGGCATTAATCTGGTTGATAAGACATTAGAGGATAATTCTGTGCTCTGCCACAAACACTTTGTGTGTTCTGGTGCTGGTCATTTATTGCTCAATCTGACGGCTCCAAGATGAGGATGAAAACACTCTTCAGTTCTCTGCTCCTGCTGGAAATACAAACCCTGAATGTCCCTGCATGGAAATGTCAGCAGTGCTGCTGGGATCCTGTCCTGCTGTCCCCTACATGTGCAGCCACCAGTGCAGTGTTTATAGTTCTGGTTAATAGCTGCTGTTGTGACACACAAATGTGTCAATTAGGCACAGCAGCAGGTGCAGGAGTGTTTGAAAGGGTATGGAGAGGATAAATTGTAGGAATCGCTGTTTACCAAGAGCAGACAAACTGCAAAGCCCCTTTTTTTTTTCTGAGATGCTGTCAAGTGGGTGTACTAACACATTTCCAGAACTTTTTTGCATCTCCTGTTTCTGCTGAAGGTGAGAGCTGTGGCTGCTGACCAAACCCCCCTGTTGGCCCCAACCCCTATACTGTTTTATTAAGCCTCCCTTATAGCTTGTCCATTCTTCCTCATGTTGCTAAACCTTTTGGGAACAGGGACACAAGGAAGGTTTTCTAGTCTTGTGCTACCACAGTATTGGATCAAGTATCTAATAAATTAATTCAGTAGGAAATGTCCATAACCACTCAGATTTCCCACACAGCTTGACTCTCTCTGAAATTACCTTTGCAAGGGACCCAGATACACTTGCAAATAGTCTGAACATAAGTTTTGCAAAGTGTATTTTTGAAAGAGTGTAAGTTACCAAGAACCCTAAATGTATTTTTGGCTAGTGATTTGGAGAGCTAAAGTTAAATCTCAGTCTCTCAGAAGGATCTAGGAGTCACAATCACATAAGCATAACTTAAAATTTATCCTTATTATTACAAATTGTTGCTACTTCCAGGGTAATTAATCTCCTCTTTAGCCAGAAATACCAAGCACTTCAGCTAGCTCAAAGTGTTCAGTGATCCAGCAGCTGTTCTTAGGCACTTTCTACTCATCAGCAAAGCATATGACTGAGCCTTAAAAATATTACTGGAGATACTGTTCCAGAATTCTGTTATATCCAGATTCCATTTATCCAGGAACTTCTTACATGCATCCAAAAACTGACCAGAGTGGCAACGGCAGGTATGGGGTTGATCACTGAATCACAGAACCTCTATGCATGCTGGGAGAAAACAAACAAACAAACAAAAAAAAACCCAAAGAAACAAAACCAAAAACAAATTAAAAAACAAACAGACAAAAAAAAAAAAAAAAAAAAAAAAAAAAAAAAAAAAAAAAAAAAAAAAAACCAAAAAAACCCCAACCAACAAAACCAGACTGGAGAGTTGTTTCTTGAACATATATGTCCAGAAACTTCTGAAACTGATTCTGGCAGTAACACTGGCTGTGGTGGGTTATCCCTGGCTAACCAAGGTTCACCAACCTGCTCATTCTCTCTGGTGTGATGGGAAGAAAACAGATGGAAATTGAGAAGATATTTACATTGAGCTAATGACAGTTTAACAGAGAAAGCAAAAACTGCACAGACAATCAAAGAAATGGAATTAATTCAATGTTTCCCATTAGCAGGAAGATGTTTATCCACTTGCTGGAAAGTTCAGCTTCACCACATCCAGTAGGGAAGAAGAACACCCTTTTTCTTCACCCTTTTCACTGAGCTTTTCTTGTAGAGCATGACCTCATCTGGTATGGAATATCCCTTTGTCAGTTTGGGTGCAGTGCTCCAGCTGTGTCCCCTCCAAACCCCTCATCCAGCCCCAGCCTGTGCAGTGAACGTGCACGAGGAGAGCAGAGAGACGGAGCCTTGATGCTGTGCCAGCAGTTTGGCAACAGCCAAAGCCCTGCTGTGGTACCAGCCCTGCTCTGGCCAAAGCACAGCACCTCATGGGCTGCCCTGAGGAAAGTTCACTCCAGCCCAGCCAGACCCAGCACCCTACAAAAGGCCTGAGAAACCCTCTTCTAACTAGGCAAGACAGTATTTACATTGAAGCCTGAATCATACTGAAAGAGTTGTTTGCTATTCCCTTCTGGTTTGAAGACATTTATAAATGTCAAATTTTGTTTTTAGGGACTAACCCTACAGTGTACCCTGTGGTACACTGAGATGTTTCTGTTAGATAAAACTGAGATGTTTCCGTTGGATAAAACGGAGATCTGAAAGTCCCATGCAGAAAGGAACTGCCTATATTGGAATAATATAATATATAATATAATAATATATTATATTATATATTATATAATATATAATATATAATATATTGGTGTAAGTGGGTCAAATATATAATTTTGCTACTGTTTCTGCTCATTGGTATGTCTTATTTTACTGGCCATAGAAATAAATTTTATTTGTGATAGAAATAAATTGAAACACAAGTCTTTTTTTTTTCTGACTTAATTGATACTCATTTTTAATGCAAAATATCCTAATTTCTGAAAAATATACTGTTTCCAAGAATGCTAAGGATAGAAAAATAGTGCATTCTCCAGCTGAATAAAGAGAAACACATTTTTCAAGATGTAGTGGATTAGTCAGAACAAAAAGTAGTGTGAGAAGCTGATACCTGCATCTCTGTGCGTAGGTACCATAGTGAAAGGGTGCTTTTAAATCGCTGCTGGTCTGCAACCTGAAGAAAATTCTGATAATGAGAAAATTAAAGCTTTAAAGAAAATTGGGAGATGATCTTTTCATTGACATGACAAAGACCCTTCTTTAGATCTTCTTTGCAAATATAGGGGAAAGAACTAAGCAATAATTTCTATAATTTCTCTACTCTTTATCTGGATTGTTAGGATAAGAACAATTTTAATGAGCATATAGAATTGAGAGTTTTGTTTTCAATCCTATTTTGTCAAACTAGACACAGGGCAGAGGGTTCTATGGCTCAGCTCTATGTAACTGCAATGAAAATCTTACTAAAAAATGAACACTAATTACCTATTTCAGATGCTGACATTAAAAGCATTTAAAGAATGAAATTCTTTTTAAAAAACTCTGCAAAAAAAAATTTAAAGTGGCTTCTTAACCTTTTCTTCCAAACTAAATGTTATTTGTTCTTCAGTTGACTGCCATGTAGTAAACAACTAAATGGCAACTACTGAGGGTGTGTACTGACATGCACTGAAGCTATCCTAGGATACCAGTGCTAAAGTATAGCAACAACCAACCTAAAGAGACATGCAGAAGGTCCAAATAAAGGAAAATCCAGCATATTGCATAGAGAGGGAAGATTCTAGAACTAGTGTAGGAAGCAGATATAAAAACCTTAAAAAAAATAAAATCCCATTTGTAACTGAGAAGGAATCTTGGCTGCTTGCTCGTTTGGGGAACCACTGGCAAAAATGGGAAGCATTCAATTTCCTGCACCACTGTCCTCACACTTATTTTAATAAGTTGCTGATTCCAGCCAATAAACTCATGCTTATATTTCATATTTAGGACTGATTTCATGTGTAGGAAAGGGATTCCCACCATCCTGACAGTGTTGCACTGGAGTCTCTGAGAGCTGACTATAACCAGGAGCAGAACAAATTGACCTGGGCTGTGTCCTGCTCTACTTTCAAATACATGAAGCTTGGAAGAAATGATAGGGCCCATCATCTCTGTCGCAGGCATCTTTTGTGAAAATCCTTTTCTTTGGGATTTTTTCCCTTCTGAGAAGCTGGGGCCTCAAAACAAAATGTAAACAATGGTTGTCTGCTGCTGTGGAACGCAACAGGTGGATCTGTGATTGGTCTCATGTGGATGTTTGGATTCAGTGACCAGTCACGGCAGAGCTGGCTCTCGCACTCTGTCCGAGCCAGCTGCCTTTGTTTTCATTCTTTTCTATTCTATTCTTAGCCAGCCTTCTGAGAGACAAAACCTTTCCTTCTATTTCTTTTTAGTATAGTTGTAATGTAATATATATATATCATAAAACAATAGATCAAGCCTTCTGAACTTGGATTCAACATTCTCGTCTCTTGCCTCATCCAAGAACCCCCGTGAACACTGTCACACATCTCTATGGTCCCAAAGTTCCCCTATAGATTACCCTCTGCCTTTATCTGTATCAGAGTCTATCCCAGCATTATTCCAGGCACTTAAGTATAGTTTAGAAAGACTCAGCCCTAAGTCCTGAGCAGAATATATAAATATATGTATCCCCCTGCAGGAATCCACCTGCAGAGCCATTTCAGAAGCCTGGCTTTTCCTGTTCAGCAGACCTCGTCATACAATGCAGGGAAAATTCTGTGCTCCCTCAGCCTGGAGCAGGGTGCCAGCCAGGGATGCAGCTCTCTGTCACTGGAGGAGAGGCCAGGAGAGGCAGCATCCAGCCTGCTGCTGCTCTGTAATGTCACTGGCGGGCGAGGGTGCGAGGCTGAGGATGGGAACTGAACTGACAGAGCCCTGGCTCACAGGCACGAGAGCTCCAAACTGAGCTGGAAGGGAAACAGAGCAGCTTTGTACAGCTGGAAAAGAGCTGGAAAGGCATCATTTAAGGTTCAGCATGTAACCAGCTCTGAAAAGCAGAGCTGAGAGAGGAATATTACAAGTAGGGCAAGGATCAGGGACACTATTGCTTTCATGTACATACACTCACACAGTTAATAAACTATCAAGAGAAGACAGACACTAGAGCACAGCAGAAAATAAAAGCCATAAGGAGAACATTATTTTTAATATACACGTCTGCCAATCAAACACTGTCCTGGTAGTTTCAAAAGGTGACCTGGTTGCTTGGCCATTAGCACAGCAGACTGCCTTGTGGGGAAAATGAATCCAAGTCCAGTTGTTGAATATAATAGAAACTTGGCAGGGAAGATCTAATAATGACTGTAACTGTGCTGGGAAAAATAAGGGAGGAAAGAATACAGGCTCCTAGTCCATTTTGGAAGACCAGATGATTTTATGTGCTTAAAAAAATGAGTGCAGGGATCATGTTTGTGAATTAGAACAAATGACTATTGAGACAAATAGCTAAAAGAAGTATTGATGGGATATTAGTGTCTTCCAATTTTACTATAGCTCAAAGGACCTGATATCAGTATGTGCCTTTATTTTGCCCATTTATTGAACCCTTTGCACTGCTATTCCATGACTGCAAAGCTCCTAAGTACACCAGGCTAAAGCAAATGTGTCACTGACACAATCAAAATTAGGATTAAAATTGCATTGCACAGTCTACATGCAGAAGATTTAGGCCACTTTCTGATTTCAACCAAGTTATGATATAAAGTCTTTCTTTTTATATGGCACATTAATAATATGATAACATTAAGAGTTGATGAAGAACCATGCCCTTTATACCAGAATAATGCCTGCATTAATTACATGAGGAAAAAAATTAATTTCAAAATAAAGGCTGCTCAAACCAAACTTTTCTTTATCATCAAGAGGTTTGTGGGTGGAATATCTTGCTAATACTTTGCCTAGGTTAGAAAAACTTTTTTGCCATGATTAATTTTCCTAAGTCCTCATTCATGATTTTAACTCCTATATCTTGACTGGAAAAAAGACTTCATAATTAATTTCTGATAAGAAAACACCATATGCTAGTGTTACTGATGAAATGTACAGAAAGCACATTAAAAGTTATTTGCTGATCAGTTTCATGTAATGAACTTAATTCAAGTGTCTAAATTGAATTTATGGTCTAAATAATATTCCCTAACTAAATTAAAGACCCCTGCATACCAAAAGAAATAGGAAAAGTAAAATAAACCAACTTTTGTTGTATTGGCCACATAGGAAAAATGCTGCTAAATATATATATATTTAAAACATCTCTCCTTTTGCTTTCCCACTTAATGACCCTAGAAGTTTTACTGCTAGAAAAATAGATTATGTACCAACCCATATTGTTTGGACAGTGTCTCATTATTGAAGTTCTTAGCAGGTAGAGAATTATTTTCATAGACAAGATGTTAAATTCAATTGGGACACTGGATTTCTTTGGTATAACAGGACAATTGCATGAAACTGTGCAACTCTTCCAGCTATCTCTATCTCTTAGGCCTTTTTCTCAAGTTTAAAATCCACTGAGTTTTTGTGACAAAGTTTTGAGGCAGCTTTGTGTGAACTGGAATGAAAATCAACACAGAAATACTACAGACAACCTAGAATGTCAAATATGAATCTCTTCGGCTATTTCAGTTTCCAAGCTCCAGAAGGAAAAATAAATTAAATATATATATTCATATCTATTAAACTGTTAAACCACACAGGCATCTGGATTTTAACTTCTAGCACAGCAGTAGAGAACAGAGATTTTAGGAAGGCAGAGAGGCAGTTTAACCTTTATGAGCACAAGGCAGTATTTTCTAGGTAAAACAGAGCTGACAGATTTGCTGGCACAGTTATGATTAGCTATGCATCACCTACCATTCAAACTGACAGAAAAAAATTTATTCAAACTTAGTGAGGGGTTTGGGATGTTCCATTTTTGTTAGGTTTCTTTTGTGGTTTTTTTGGTTGGGTGTTTCCTGGGTTGGTTGTTGTTCTTTGGTTTATTTTGTGGGGGGTTTCTGCTTTGTTTTGTTTTGTTCTGTTTTGTTATTAGTATCTAGACTCATCCTGGGGGCCATCAGGAGCTCTTTAATACTGCACCACTTGCTCCACAAAACATCAATCTTTCCTGCTTCAGGTCATCACTGTTCAGCACAGGGTTTATAACAAGAGCTCGATAAACACTTCAAGAGTTTAATAAGCAAGATAAACATTACAGGACTTACCATATTGCAAACTAAAAAACCAAGCTTCCCTTCTTTATTTTATTCTGTCAGTGTGGTTTATAAATTAGATCATTGATAAATCCAAAAAACATGCAAAAGAGATGGAGAGTTGTACAAGCAATAGCACCAGTAATGCCCTGTCAGTGGTGCAGATCTAATTTCAGTCCCAGCTTGAGTTGTTACAGCAAACTAGACTCATCATTCCCTGTTTGTCTGCTGATCATAAGAACTGGTCATAATTTATTGCCTCCTCAGTGCCATGGTCACCTTCACTATGACTGCATGTTGGTAACATCCCATCCTTTTTTGAAGGATACACATCCATATGTATGCACCATGGCTGAAAATCGATGTGGTCTTTTGTAGAGGATGAGGAACAGCAAAAAATGGAAAATATGATGGCAAACAACTGAAAACATGCAGAGAAACTTGAGAAGAAAAAATTGCCTGCAGCAGATATGGGCAGCAACTGAGGAGGGAATCCTTCTAGAGCCAAACTCCTCCTGGGTTGCCTATGAGTGCAGAGAGGAAAGGACTCAGGAGAGGAGCCCAAGCTGTGGATTTCACTCACCCTGAAGAATCAACATCCATACAGGAGTTGTGAGCCAGGCCCACAAGTGACCTGCAGAGAATTGGAGGCTTTTGCAAGTGAGAGACAAGACACAAACCACAGATTATAGCCTTAGCTGTGCTCTTTCTTCCCTTGAGGAGGAAGGGAGCTCTTGTAAGAGGAGGAAGTTCTGTGACTTCTGTAAGAAAGGAAAAAAGAAAAACCACAAGGGTTAACAGCTGAGATTAGAAGTAATGAGGCATTGTGGCTGCTCTGTCCATGCCCATGAGAGAGGAGACTCAGTGCCACTGGAGAGGGGACACAGTGCCACATGGAAGGAATGGCAGCCTTCACGTGTCCGTGCTGGGGACACAACTGGCAGGCACCATAAAAGGGAAATTCTGCAAGATTGCAGCATAACTTTTAATTGTGACTCAGAGATTCTGGCACGAGGCCTGCCTTGCCTGCCTTCTTCCTCCTCCACCCCACCCCACATAATGAGAAAAATATTATTAGTCTATTAGCTAATAGCTCTCATTATTACTCACCAGCTTTTTCTCATTGCATCCCACTGTTTTCATGGGAATAGTACACAGATTCTTCTCACTCTGCAGCAGCACTTTCCAGGGCAGAAATATGAACACTGTTTAGAAATACTCTCAGAAAATTGCAGTCATTAAAATCAGAGATTCATTGATCATGAAGCCCATTTCTCTGTTTAGTCCCAAAAGTACATTTTCTAGAGTTTCATACAGAATAATGTTAAAAATACCAGTGGTGAATCATCCTCCAGGTTATCTCAGGAGGCAATTCCTCAGTAGAACACACTTTTGTGGTTTTGGTTTGTTTTTTGGCAGACTAAATTTTAATTTATTTAATTCTTCACTGTATCTTTCCATAAAAACATTAAATACTTCTCTTTGCACGCAGCTAACGTGTCCTTCCACTTTTCTCACCCATCAAGTCTTGCACACTCACTGTAGGACCCATGTTGCTCCCTCCTTTCACACTCTCCCTTGGCTGAGCTCTTACTGTGGGGCCATTTGTGGTGCAGCATCAGAAGCACAGGAAGCTCTGAGCAGGTGACAGGGGTGTCCCAGGGCAGGAGGGACACATCCTCTTTTACATGACCCACATAGCACCACCTCAGTCACTGAACCTGAGCAAATCTGGGAGATTTATCTCAACACAATTTCTTGTTTTCCTTAATCATCACAGAACTAATTTAGTGCCATTAATCCATCTCCTAAAGCCCCATTCTCTCCTATAAATTAATTTGTTGTTCTTCACTAAATTCTCTCTAATTGATCAATATCTTTCTAGTTAGCATAGTGCTGAATGCTGCCCAGTATTTCACGAGAAAAGAACTGTTACTGTTTATTGGACCTGTGCCTGGCTATTTTTATCAGCTACTATTCTCTTAAAAATACTCAGGGATCTTGGCTTCAGCCCACTGAATTATGCCCATATCCAAATTTTTAACAAACAGGTGTCTTGTATTGCAGATAGGATGAGCGAATAAAGGTGAAGCCTCATGGTGAATGCTAAAAGCTGCTTATATTGCTATAGTTATTTTGAGTGTGATGACTGGAAAACCTCTGCCAACTCAGAGAGGGCATTCTCACTTCACTGTCAGGAGAAAAAAACACCAAGTGCCTTCTGATTATTCAGTGCTTTTTGCTCCTTTAACTTTTTAAATTTTCTCCAACCACCTCCTTCACACACACTTTATGGTGCTTCCACTATTTAGGATTTCACAGAAGAAATTAAAAAATACTGAAACACAAAAATACTAGTTAAAAAATACTGGGTTTTTTCCCCGTGGTCCAGTTATATGTGCTTTTATAAAAGGTCATATTTTTTGTCACAGGTTTGCTCCTTTTTCTACATTAATAATTACACAATTAACAGAAACACATGAATACCCAAATCTGGGTGGATAGGGAGGATATTGGACATCTGTCAATAATTACTGCCTCTAAACTGGAGCATGTATTTTACAAATCACTGGAGCTCTTTTCCAGATATTCTTGCTGCTTGCTATAAATATTTCCTATCTTGTACCACTCAGATTTATCCACCCAGGGAGTGTGTGCACATGCATACACACATATATTTATCCATCCTTGTATTCACATAAATACATTCATCTATAAGTGTGTGTCTGCATTTGGGTGTGCATGCACATATATTTAAATTCACAGCATATGTTCCCCAGGTGTGTGTTACTTCTGCAATTTTTTCTGGGTAAATGATTAGAAGTTTTAATTTTCAGCAGTTTTCTTACAGCTTCAGGTGCTACGATTGTGATCTCACTCGAGAAGCTCATTTTTCAATCACTAAGATTAAAAAAAGCAGATTTCTAACCCTTGTGGTGAAAACCTTGAAGAGATGAAGCAACCCTGAAGATGTGAAGTAAATGAGCATCAAAGACAAAAATAAAACCCCACACATGAGAAGAATGCAGCATTTTTAAAAATATCAGAATTTATACCAACTTTGAATTTTTATTGATGCTTGGTTTTCCTTGCATTCTGATCAGTGTCCATGGTGTTCTTCTGAAGCAGAAAGCTAGTCTCACATGGGGAACTTCCTTTGTTTACAAAACATGCAAAAATAAAAGTTGTCATCAAATACAATGTAATCCACTTTGCCCTTTCTCCAATAGGCAGGGGTCTGATGTCTTCTGTGAATGCTATACATGTAAAACAGTGTGCATTTACCTTGGTGAAATTTATATCTATGTGACATGCCAAGGAGATAATTATTTTTACTTTCTTGGATTAATTAATACCTGACTTTCCAGTAATTCGGTATTTCTGCTATTTGATGAATAACACACCTAAAAGAAAAGGTACTCACCAAGATTTTAAACAGTATAGTTTCCTGTGAACCAGGAATTTCATCAGCTGATGACCTTTAGGTAAATAAATTCATCATCTAAATCCTACTTTCTAAACAGAGCTGTCAAAATGTGACATAAAGATCAGTCAAGTACATTTTAAAAATTATCTAATCAATGTTTACAGATTTTTTTTTTCTCCGTCTGCATAGTCCTGTCCTTCCACAAGCCTCCCCACCTCCAGCATTTTTCTATTTAGTTAGACTATCATCCATTTATACCTTTGCATATTGTAAACCATAGAGAGAATGTAGAGAAGAAGGGAACAAATTGCCTGCAACCAAAAACCAGCACTGAAAATTGCAAGTAGCACCATAGGGAATTTGCACTTGCTGCTTCAGAGGTTTGGGGAACATGACAGTGAGATAATCTTTGCATAGGTTCAAGGGAAATATTGCCCAGTTGGATCAAGGTGTGCTGATCCCAATGTTCTGACCTTCCCATCCATCCCTGGGCCAAGGTTCATGGCTGAAGTGCAGATTCAGCTCCATGGCTCTCCAGAGACAGGACACAGCTGACGTGTCACCTCGCCACCAAGTGGGACAGCTTCCTCTCACTTGTGTAGAAATGTCATCAACACCTTGTTGTGTCAATGGCTCCTTCCCATGGAATGTGATGCTGTGACAAAATGTTCCATTCTGTGGTGGTTTAGCAAGGTGCTCAATAGCCCCCAAGGACATCTGAAGGACTCTGTGTGCTGGAAGCAGTAACATGAGTAATAACGACAACAGAGTATAAACTCTATAGGATTGTTATTGGTTTGTGCTTTGAAATATTGGAATCAGTGGCAGAGCATCAATGCTGAAGCCCTATGGCTGTGGGCATTGAGAACTGTGGGTGATTAGTAGAGAATAGGAGAGTGCTTTTTACACTTTATGAGAGGTTTTCAAAAAATATCACAAATAATTTAATTCTAGAATTCATAACCTTTGCAAGGTGAAAAGAGAGTCTGACACAACATATTTCCACATGCTGAACTGGGAGCTGGACCAGAACAGATTAATTAGAAATTAAATAGGGAACACCTGCACTTAGTTATTTATATAATTTTGAGTTCAGCTAAAATCCAGGGCCCAATTTTTGATACTCTTATATTTTCCAAGTCATAGAATCACAGAATCATTTAAGTTGCAAAAAGGCTGTTAAGGTCTTCAGGTCCAATTGTTAACCCAGCACTGCCAAGTTCACCTCTAAACCAGGTCCCCAAGTGTCACATCTATGCATCTCTTAAATACCTCCAAGGTGGGTGACTCAATCTCTTCATGTTTGTGTTTGACAATCCTGTCCACAAAAATGTGTTTTTCAATATCCAATCAAAACCTCTGCAACCTGAGGCCATTTCCTCTTGTCCTATTTTTTGTTACTTGAAAGAAGAGACCAACCCCCACCTCATTACAACCTCCTTTCAGGGGTGTTGTAGGAGGGGAACAATCTCTCCTGAGCCTCATTTTCACCAGAATAAACACCCCCATCTCCCTCAGCTGCTCTTCATAAAACAGGACTGGCCCCAAGGCTGAGCCCTGGAGAACATCCCTGGTGTCTGTCCCCAGCTGGATGTGACTCTATTCCCCAGCCTCTCTGGGCCTGGCCCCACAGCCAGTGTTTTACCCAGCAAAGAGCACACCCATCCAGGCCATGAGCCATCTCCAGGAGAATGTTGTGGGAAATGGTGTCAAAGGCTTTACTAAACTGCAGGGAATCAGGAGCAACAGCCTCTCTCTCACCCACTGAGTCTTCTCACTGTGGAAGGAGACCAGGGTAGTCAAGCAGGACCTGCCTTTCATAAACCCATTCCCAGCAGTAGACACAATCACACTGATGAACAACAGGTGAAGGAGCAGAATCAGAAGAAAAGAGCAGAATTTTGTCAAAAATATTTCCAATTGAGACAAAAGTGAATGGACTGACTGGGCAGACATCTCCAGTATCACAATGAAGAAGGATTTTTTAATATGCATATTAAACACTGAAAGCCTCAGAGAAATGCTGACATCAATAACATCATGACATGTTTTGACAGTCTTTGTAAAAATCAATGTGAAATGCTTGTTGTAGTTTTGCTTTTTTTTTTATAGAATTTGTACCATGCTATTTGAGATAACATTAGATTGGGAATAGACTGGTAGGTTGACTGGTAGATCTGGGCACAAGAAAACATGATTATGAATACATTAACATTTGTGAAACCGATATATTGAATTACCAGGCACAACAGCTTGACATACTAGACCTCAGCAAAAATTAAAACATTATCAGAAATTAAAGCTTACTATCTTTGGGGAAATAAACAATTTACCTGGTCTACAGATGATACTAAACAAAATAAAATCATGTTAATTTCTTTTTTTAGTTCAATAGCTAAATTTTCATGCACACTTGGGCCTCCAGAATAAATTTTTTTTTGCCTAAAATTTCTTATCAAAAAAGTTCCCTTAAAATCAAGAAACATCATACACACAGATATAAATTTTCCTTTCCATTCTCAAAATCATCATGTATAAAAGAAACATTCTTTTTACTACAGTTCTGATATTTCTTTTTGGAAAACAAATCACAAAGATAAACATTTCAATTTTGTCGCTTTAATTTCCATAGATAGGAAGGCATAGATATGTATCGTTAGGTCTAATCTGTCTTGTAAAGGAAACTTTAAAATACTAGTTCCTAATCTGCCTGATAATTAAATTATGACTTCATCTTACTTTCTGTTAAGTGTTCACCTTGGAATGGTATCAAATTTCAGTGTGATTTGCAAGCCCTCTGCAATACTGATATTTCTCCTTCAATATCCAAAAGGAGTAACACGTTACCCACCTCTGCTTCTGGACAAGGATTTCTGGCAGAACTCCTGAGTGAGCTGCTCTGCCTGGTATTGTATTTTTGGGGTGCTCTGTGGCAGGAAGGAATGATGAATCTGACTCCATATTCTCAGAAGGCTAATTTATTATTTTATGATACTATATTATATTAAAGAATGCTATACTAAACTATACTAAAGAATACAAAAAGGATACTTACAGAATGCTAAAAAGATAATAATGAAAACTCGTGACTCTCTCCAGAGTCCCAACACAGCTTGGCCATAATTGGCCAATGAGTCAAAACAACTCACAGCAGAAACCAATGAAACAATCACCTGTGGGTAAACAATCTCCAAACACATTCCACATGAGCAAAACAGAGGAGAAGCAAATGAGATTAAAATTGTTTTCCTTTTCCTCTGAGGCCTCTCTGCTTCCCAGGAGAAAAATCCTGGGCGAAGGGATTTTTCAGAAAATGTGAATGTGACAGCCCAGCTGTCCAGGGCAGGCCACCAGCACAGAACAGCTCCAGATGGGCAGGGGCACTTCCAGAACTCCCATGGAAATTCATGACCATACTCTCAAGTCAGATTTGTCTTCCAGGGACATTGAGTGGATGCCACCAACACAGTGTGGCTATGGGTGAAGTTGAATAACTTATGCCATTTGAGAGAGAGAGCTAGAAAGTTTTCCCAGAAATACTCCACTTCTCTCTCTCTCCTTCAATTCCCCTCCCATGAATGGAAGATACCATGGTTTTGACATCCTCAGAAGCAAAGGTGCAGCTCCCATTCCTTCTCCTGAGGCCGCACTCTTACTTTGATATTGGAGGCAAAGATTTGGATGCAGATTCTGAACCATGGTGCCTTAAGCAGCGGGCAGTCAGGGCAGTCCAGCAGCACCTCTGTTAAAAACCCTGACTAGGACTTCTAGATGTTAGAAAATGAACTGCACTTCTTACTTTGCCTGTCACGGACACATCAATTTTTCTGAATGTGGTAGCATCTATTATTTAGTATTTTCCCAAGACATGGGGTGAGAAAAAGGACAGTACTTTTGTGTTTTGAAGAGGAAAAGGTTCTTTCCTGAAGAGTTGGTAATTTTAACATCCTGCCTTCCTTGCTAAAGAATGAAGTGAGATGCTGTAATATGCGAGCAAAAGCAAAAATGAATAAATATATCATTACACACTCAGATGCACAAACACAGATATGAAGATGCCAAGATAGAGAACAGTTAGAAAATTGACATTTTTATTTATTATAAGTGCTTATTTTAGTAATTCAAATGATGTAACAACCACTGATTCCTTGTTTGTAATAGGAAGATGTTTTGCCACATCTTCCTATTAATCACAGATATAAACAAAAAAAAGTATAAATAAATAAATAATTTTAGATAAAATAATATTTTCTATTAATTAAAAATATAGGTAGAGAATAGATAAGTAGAGATAGTTCTGAGTTGTCTGGTCAAGGTCCTAATTTGTCTCTAAAGTTTTCCAAAGTTAAGTACTTGGTTTTTGGTAATGTAAATCTGATGCATTTGCAGTTACAACAGTTCTTTGCCCTTGACCAATACACTATGAATAGGCATAAATAATTAAAACTAAGTAGCAAATAAATTAGGGGTGGATTTGTGATACATTACCCTGAATTTTAAAACTGTAGTTGCTCATTTATAAGCTTAGTAGTAGATCAACCAACTATTACAATAAATTAGAGAGTTTCAGTTAATTAATGGCCACCAGATGTCTCCCATATTGTTTTCTCTATACAATAGAAAAACACTCACAATCATGGAAAAATCAATGCAAACAAATGAATAAGAGCTAAAGAGTTCAGCCAGTGCATTCTCCTTGATTCATGCCCAAATCTACAGTATGTTCTTTAAAAATCAAACACAAATTACTGTGATTTATACTGTTCCCTGAACAAAAAAGCAACAGTTGCACATAATTACATTCTGTCGACACTGCATATCTCTGAAAGGAGGCATCCACTGAAATATTTACTTTTAGAGCTATTAGCTTTTTTGGTCCCTGAGAAAAAGTTCGATCCAGAATTATTGTCTATGTTTCTTTGGTCTCTGTGTCAGTAGCTAAGTATAAACCACTTTTTTTATCCTTTCTCAGAAATTCTTGGCTTTTAAAGTGAACAATGAAGGGGGAGTAGGCTGTTGCCTTATTCTGTTTTCTGTTCTGTGCACAAACTAGTGAAAGGATGAAGGGAGTAGATCTGTAGAATGAAACTGCTGGCATGGAGGATCAAAGGCAAGTGAGAGCCATACATGCCTCCTTTAGACTGGCTCCTGTTTGATCCTGTGGGCTCAGTTCCCATTTGCAGTTAGCACTCATTTGGTGCTTTCCCAGAGTAGTTTTTCTCATGTTATTTTCATCCAACTAAATGTCATGCAAGCACTCTGAAACCACTCAATAGTACAAATCACATGAAGGTAAGCATGGGCAGTCAGGATATTAACTTCAGAAGAGTAAGGAACCAAACTAAAATACTCATGTAGTTGCACATCTCCCCATAGAGACCCTAGAAACCCATGCCTAGTACAGAATGACTGTGTTCTGGGCATGTTCCCAGGTACATAACATCACATGGGCTCTGTTTAAAGAGTCTGAGGATGTGAAGGAGCTGCAGAGCCTCCATCCAAAGCAGCCCATGATGGTTTGGCATTTCTGTTCCTACTGTGGCTTGTTGCTCAGTGCTACTTGTGTGGGTGTAGGTGCATGGTCAGTACATAAAGTGGTTGCTAACAGAGGAAGAGGTTGCTAACTACCAAAGGTGAAAATCACATTCTACCTTGGGGCTGGTTCTGACCCAACCAGTCTAAGAACACAAGGGGAAGTTCACAGTTTTGCCAATGCTGTCCAGTGTTTTGTTCTCATTATTAGCATTTCACGTTATCAGTCACAGCAGCTTGGCCAGGTGAGCTGACCTCTCCATTCAGAATGCCAAAGTGATTTCTGGCTTTGGTCAGAAGGGAAAAGAGCTTCAGTTTGAATGCATAATGTACTCTCATTCAAATCCCTGGGATGAATGTCACCAGAGCCTTAAGTTCTGAGGGAATTTTCTCCCAGAGTTCTCTTCACCAACACTGTTGCTGCTTTAGGATCAGAGAGTTCCCTCAGGCCACAACCTCATACATCTTTATGTGCTTTCTACATCAGCACTTATTTATCAGTAAGAATCTTCATCTACACATGATGGACATTCAGTTTCAGAAAAAAAAAACAACAACAAAGGGTTCTTGTACCTTTAAAGCAAAATGACACAATTTTCAGAAAAAATATTTGAGTGCAAGAGTAAACTTGTTCAGTATGCTTATTTTAAATGTTAACAGCAGCAGTTTTTCTTTTAGCTTGCACAGTGAACCCAAAGTTGACCTTTCCTTGGAGGTTGCTCTAAGTCTGGTCAGCTCTTTTGCACTTAATGGATTCACTCCTGTCATCTGCATTTTGTTCCAGAAGCAGGTAACAGCTTAAGCAGGTACTGTGTAACTTGTCTACTTGCTGGGGAGAAAAAAAACCAAAAAACTAATTCTGTGTTAAACCGTATCCAATTAGAAAACTATTCAAATTCAAAGCAAGGGGCAAACTGGGGGAAAAATTATGTCTCTCCATTGTAAACATTATCTACTGAATTTAAAGTGAATCAAAGATGCTTACTTAAAAAGACAACTTGATATTAAACTATAATCAATATTATGTTGTTGAATTTTAGACCAAATTGCAGTTGAGAGTTGACTTTTTTAATTTTTAAAAGTGGATGTTTACATACTTGAGGCAATTATACAGAATTTTAATATAAACTTATTGAAGAATGTATGTAATGTAGTTGTAATTATACAACTAACTTCATGAAAAAAAATTTATTTTCTCCAAGTAAGGAATATGGATTCCTTCAGTGTGTCTGCCTAATGCATGAATTTCTGATAACATGCTGAAGTTTTAATGAAGCTGAAAGTTCCTGGCAAAATAATACTTACGGCTTGGCAGGCCTGCAAGAGGGTAAAAGCTAAAGCTTAATGCCCAAATTGATCTTGCCATGCACTACTGGAGCAGGAACACCCAGAGAAGTAGTCATCTCCTTTCCTCCTCAAATGACTTGCAGAATTCATTAAAAAAAAAGAGGGGGGGGGAATATAAAAACATAAACTAATATTATCGAGTGACATTTGTGTAGGATGTAAGAGAATCTAAAAGTAACATTGAACACAGAAATTAGAAATTAAATTACAGTTTCAGTTAAAAATACAGCATACTATGCTTGAAATAACCCTCTCCTGGAGATAGCACAGCATATCACAATTATTACAGCACCTCAATAAAACTACAAAATTACCAGTGAAAAGTTGCAAAGAGGACAGGTTAAGTTCATGCCATTCCCTATTCATGTTATATCCTCAGCATAGGGGTGGGTTGACTGGAGAAAATCATGGCTTGCACTTTTCATCTTTCTCAGTTTACACAAGAAAGTGGATTGTTTTCTGTCTCACAGTTTACAGCTGGTTTGTTTTCAAACTAGGAAAAATAAGTCTTTCCATTACACTTCAGCAAAAGCTACAGATGGAAAAAAAAGTTTCAATACTGAAATGTCCACAATTGTAGAATTCCAGCATTTCAAGCATCATGTATCACATGAAAATCATGCATATCTGTATGCAGTCATTATACAAACACAGGGCTAGGTACTGGAGATGGAGTTATCCATAGATTCTTTACTCATAGAAGAGGTGGACTCTTATTTTCTTCTGGTGACTTTTGTAGCAATCTGATGTCCTCAATATCAGTATTAATGTATAGAAAATCTTGGCAGCTAAAGGCAGTACATTGCACTGATTTTATTTTCATGTTTTGGCTGTAAGGCGCTTGATTGTGTAGGGTGGTAGATTGGGGTGATTAAAGAGCAAAACATCTGCTTGAGACACCCACTTCACCCTAATTTAGACTGAAAGAGGCTTTTTGTCATCCATTTCCATTTCCTGAAATGAACCATGCTGAGCTTCAGCATCTATAGCATTACCCAAATATGGAATCATAGAATCACAGAGTAGTTTGGGTTTGAAGGGTCCTTTAAAGATTATCTAGTCCATCCTGGGCAGAGACATTTATCACTGGGTCAGGTTTTTCAGAGCCTCTTCCAATCTGGCCTTGAACACTTCCATCTCCAAGTTCTCTGGGCAACCCATTCCAGTGTCTCAACACCCTCACCTTAAAAATTTCTTCCTCATGTCCAAATAATATCTAGCCTCTTTCAGTTCAAAAGCATAATCCCTTGTCCTGTCACTACAGACTTTGGTAAAATTCTTTCTCCATCTTTCTTATTCTCTTTAGGTATTGAAAGGCTGCTATAAGGTGTCCCTTAAGCCTTCTCTGTCCAAGCTGAATAACCCAAACTCCCTCAGCTTCCCTTCATAGGAGAGGTGTTCCATCCCTCTGACCATTCTTTTTTGCCTTCCTCTGGACCCTTTCTAACATTGCCATGTCTTGCTCTGGATGTGGACACCAGAGCTGGAGCCAGTACTATGGGTGGGCACCTCACAGGAACAGAGTAGGGGAGAAATCACCTCCCTTGACCTGTAGATCACATGGCTGAGCTACAGTGATTGAAACCTAGGAACAACAAATCATGGAACCCAGAAAATGTGAACATACATTTGTATGGTCTATGTTTCTATGCAGGGACACAGAAAATGGCAGGGGAAATAGAAAACACTGGGAGACTGAACTAGATTTATCCCGTTCCAGCTAATGATTCCACACACACCAGTTTTAAGCATTACTGTAAATTATCTCACTCCTATTCCTCAGCTTCAGATGGATTCAGCAAGTTTTCAATCCACAAAATTGAGCCTTCATTTAGCTTTAGAATATTTTTTTCAGTTTATATATATATGTATACACAAATATATATATAAGAAAAAAGTATTTTGCATACTTTTTACAGACTGTCTCCAAGGTAGCACATCTGCTTAGTATGCTATCTGGGTTCTTTATGCTTCATATTTTCATAGGAAAAAAAAAAGAAAAATATGACCATTCATCTTTTAATTAATTTTATCTCATTAAGGGATAAACTAACATCAGCCATTTTCCATTTATCACCATATCTGATATCTTGCTAATCATTTGTTCTTCTCTGGCCTAGCAGTGATCAGTACCAGCATGGCAGAGGGAAAGACTGAACTTGACTGTCAACACCCATGAAAATCAGATTGCAGCTTCTCTGACACATATAACAGTTCTTCTTCAAATGATAAAAAATCCAGTCACAACAATATTTCCCCATTATTCTACCAAATAAAAGGAGGAAGATATCAAAAAAGACTTGTGCATATAAATAGATTACATTTTCATGTTAGCATGGTATTTTGTCTCATTTAATTAAAGTCATGCTTGTATTCAATCTGCCACAGCAGAGTTCTGTGCCTGCCCTCTGCCCTCAGGCTGCAAACAGACTAAGAAAACAGTAACTCTACTCTCATCTGCAGGTGGCCTGTTCAAATTCTTTTCTCTTTACCAAAACCAAAAATCCCAGATAGAAACAGATGCAACAGCTATTCCATGCAGTGGGAAAGAGCAGAATGGCCAGGGTTGCATCTCCTGGGTCTTGTGTCTGATTGGCACAAGCTCTGTTCATAAAACTGTCATGTGAGCAGCCCCTCTGAGTATGCAGTTTGAAAGAAAGGGGTTGGACCCCTGCAGCAGCTATAAATACAACTGAGAGGAAAAATAGATCTTTGAAAGTTACTCCTTTATCATTGTCACTCTCTTGGAGCCCTGCACCAGCTTCTAGCTTTTTATTTTGCAATTTTAAGTCATGGTAGGACACTGAAAAAGTATGATTCATTATTTCTATCTAAGTAGCTATGAATGTAGCCAAAGTGATGGTCAATACAATCCATTGCCCAAGTGAAAAGCATAATATTTTAATGTAAAAAATAAAATATCCAGGTTTACTTGAGCCTACTGTGAAAATGTAGACTCAACAACACCTTGCAAAACCCAAATAACTAGAGCCCTAGAGAGCCAAGATCAAGCTCACAGGATCATATGTATTGAATACAGCTTTGAGTTTTTCAGAATGGATTAAACTTTCCCCTTACAATGTGTCCTTCCCTATAAGAGCAGGTTTGCACCGAGCTCCATCTGAAGGAACTCCCTTATTACTGGGTTTCTCTGAGCTGATCTTCTGCTATTTGGAACAGTCCTATCAGCAGGTGCACACTACTTATTAGCTGTCAATCTGAATATTTTCAAGAATAAGTGTGAAAGGTCTATTTCAGGGCCCTCTAATTAGGTTCCATTGAATGAAACAGAGAGAGAAAGTTCCATTGAATGAAACAGGCAGGGCTTTTTCTGCAGAACTGGAGGCATCACTGGCCTTACAACAGCCTTCAGCTACTTCTGCCTTCCTCAGAACCTGCAGAGTAAAATTACACCAGTAAAACCTTAGAAGGGAGGCTTATTTCATAACACCTGACAAGGGGACACAGGATCAGACATCATGCTTTCCACTGCATGAAAAAAATTCAACAGCTACTAAAGGCTGAAGCAAAGCATTGTTGGTTTCATAGCAGCTTGCTGGCACTCTGGATTTAAAAGCTTGAGGCAAATCATCTCCATGTCGAAAAATAAGAGTGCCATTAATATAGAGATTTAGCTGTCAGTAATTTCAGTTTGTGCTTTCTGGCTAAACAAAACCCTATCCATCTCTTCCTTTGAACTTCCTTTGCCTCATGTATAGCGTGTTCCCACAAAACCCCACAGGCAAGTCTCCCCACCAGCTCTGTGTTTTGAAGCACCAGTGATGTTAATTGCCACATGGCATCACATTTATTTTATGGCTTCTAGACACACTATGCATGCACTGACAGTGTGTCAGGATTTCAGATCCCACACGAGATGACAAGTGTAAGAATGCTATCAATAGAGTTAGGTTACTGTGGGCTACCCCTGGCAGCTGGCTCAGTAATTCCTGAAGCCCACTCCACAAGGCTGTGATCAGATGGTGAGCTGGCACTGCAGTTCTGTCCCAGGTTCACTTAAATGTACAGCTCTTAGTGACAGCAGAAGCTGTGATTTCATGTTTGGCAGGGAAAGAGCATTAATATTGATCTGGTATCCATGCAACTCAAGTACACAGGACTGGTATGAAAGTGAAGGATCTGTTTTTCAGAGAAGGCACTAAAATAAAGACAGCGATAAGGATGCAAATAAAATATTTGCAAAGTAGAGCTGAGTGTGGCTTTGCTAGAAGAAAAATGTTGCTCTGCTTTTCATACATCTAAATGAGCATTAGTTTTGAATCTCATCCTGCAGTCTTTAGATTCTACATGGATCTAAAGAGATGGTGTATAGCATAAAGCATTTTCCATTTTTAAACTCAGGCTTCTCTGCACTGCCATTTCTAAACTGTGGGGTTTTTTTCCCTTTGTAGTTGAGGCATTGCCTGTATGACTGGAGAGAGCACAGTTTAGCACCTCTCTCCCTATTGGAACAGCAGAGCACTCATCTGTCCCCTACAAGCAGCATCTCACAGGGAGCTGTGATGTGAGCTAAGCCCAGGAGGGAAAGCAAATGAAGATGAAAAGGGAAACAGGGGGAAGCACAGAGAGAAAAAACAACATTAGAATCTTCTCTGTACTTTTCTTTATGTATTTTTCATATTCCTTTTTTGGCATTAAAAACATACAAAATCTAGGAGGCAATGGGATGTTTTGCAGAACAGCTTGAAGAGTGCATCAACCCAGGCAGAACTACAGCGATGGCAAGTGAAGCACTGACTCTACTGAATCAATGGTAATTTCAGCATGTTCCAAACTACCCCACATCTTATCAAATTAGGCTACTTGTTAGGATTTCAGTTGGATTCAATTGACTTATTTCATTTGTGGAGATTAGGGCTACTGCTGGAGGAAAAATAATTCCTGGAACGAGTAGAATGAGCTCCAACAGCCCATGTATTACTTTACATTCTGGGAGCTATGGCAGGTATGGATTACAGCTCTGCCCCAGAAAAGGTTCCCATCTTTTTTTGTGCTGGGTTAGTCAATGTGAGCTGCAAATTACAGCCACTCCTCTTCCCTGTTCTCCACTTTGCCTCCTGGACCTTCATGCATGGATTCATCTCCACTGGCTAAGGGAAAAGGGCAAGGAAATGATTAAAACCTTTCTCCCTGTCCAGTCACATGCTCTGTTCCCAAGCAGGCTGCATAGAAACAGCATCTCTGTCAGGCATCAGTGGCAAGGAACAGCCAAGCCCTTTGACCTTGAATTTCAGACTTTTCAGCTCCTGCTTTTTAATTTTAGTTCTACTTTCCTTGTAGCTGTGATATGAAAAGACTATAAAAATCTGAACCCAAGGATTTTCAGTTAATACCTATTAATAAAGAGAGAATAACGAATATTTATTCAATTTGAATTTTCCTTTCATTTTTTCCTTGTGAAAAAAAAAATTGCAAATAATTAAATAATTCTCACCATTTCCAGGTTTTGATTTACTAACAGTAAATTGCTATTTACTGTTTACTAAAACAGTAGCTACTTGAGGTGACAGAATTGTGTCCATACTTGCTGTTGCTATCCTATTATTTATTTTAGACTAATATGAAGTGTGAGAGGTGTTAATGCATTTTTTCCCACTAAATACTTGCAGACTTTTCTTTAGTCTTAATACAGTAGTCTTGCCTTTGTTCAATTTTTTTCTTGAACTTGGTGAAAATTGCCATAAATCTAAAACCCAGGAGAAGTCAGGCAAGCTGTCTCAGTGACCTTCAACATTTTTAGAGTTGTCTTTCTTACTGAAATATAGGAGAAGACTGATACTGGAAGTGTTATTTTAAGGCTAACAATTTGAAATTATGAATAGGCATGACAGAATATGAAAAAAAACTCTTCTGATTTGTTTCAGAGAAATATCTTTTTCTTGAATACTGTATTCACAGTGGTATTTTTGAGACCTCTACACATTAAACAGTGAGGCATACTTTGACTCTGAAACTATTATGATTTCCTGTATTTATTTCACAGAATGGCCTTGTGCAGCATGTAGAAAACTGAAAACCACTCTATTTGCTGTTTTTCACATGGCAGATATTTTCTAGTACTGGAAGAAGTATAATAACAGAGCTATCAGAAATAGATATTTTTATTGCTATTTTTTAAAAATTATTTTTGAGGGATTTTCTATTAACAAACAGTAACTAAAAAATTAAATAAGTCAATGATTCTGGCTTTCATTGTTTTTCCCCCCTTCCTCTGCCATCTGTCAATAATATGAACAAAGGCAGTATCCCAAAAATGGAGATTAAAAAAAAATCAGTGGATGAAATTTAGAGCTTCATTATAAAAAAAAAAATTAAATTGTTTGTGTCTCCTTATCTTGCAATGTAATAAAATATTTTGATATTCAAGATGGTGCTTCCTACTAAGGAAAAAATAATGCATAAATGCAGAAAAAAAGGGGGAAAATACTTCTAGCAATGACTTAACAGCACTGGAACATCTGATGGTAATATCCTAAGTTCCCTCCAGATCACTCACTGGGGAAACAATTGCTCTGAATTCAAATCAATTAATAAATGAGAAAAAAGCTAATTGCAGCCATGGAGTTACTGGACAGCCTATGGAGTTTACCAGGAGTTTATCTGACTGTGTCACCTGATGTAGTAAAAACTTAGAAGTTAAAACTGTTGGTCCACCAATAGAATTTACCAACATGTCTACTATAATATAAGTGTTAGGGCAGGGTACTTGTCTTTCATGTTTTCAAGCAATCTCTCTTTCCTCTGCCTGCTCACTAAATAAGTGATTTGGTCTCCACAATGATGCAGGCAGTGGGATTTTGGGCTAATAAGTAGAGAAAATAGACTTATGAAAGGAGTAGTTGGCTCATAAAGGAGTATTTATGGCTCATATATATAAAAAAATTGTCTCTAAAACATTTTCTTAAGATACTTTCTTAGAATGCCTTGATGGACATACAGCTTATCAACTGGACTAGCATGTTGTCTGCTCTGATACTAGCTTGCCTAACTACCAATTTCTCCAGGAAGTCTGAATATGTGCATGTTTAAAGCTATTACTTAAAGAAATGCTGACTGACAAACAGAAGTACAACAGAAGAATGCAGACATTGAAGGATGTTGCACGTTTGTCATCCTGATCCTAAAGGAGCTGGAGTGGGCTGAAAATTTAGTTCATGTTCCTTCTCTTTTCTTTTCTTTTTTATTTTTTTAATTTGTTTTAAATTTTATTTTTTTAAATTGCATTAATGCGATTTGAGCATAGTGAAAAAAAAAAAAACCCTAATAATTTCCTCAGAGTTGAGCTGGTTCAAATCTAGATATATTCCTCCAAATAACTGAATGTGAGTGTGGGTAGGGTGCAGAGGTGATGGATGGTGGGGGTTTGGCATTTGTGTACAGGGATGCTCGAGTGGGCCATTAATGGGGCATTGCCTGCTGTGCTCTGGTTCTTTTATGATCCATGAGCAGCAGTAGTGAAGAATTCTGCTCCCAGATATAATGAAATGGGAATCAACTGAATAACCTGGAAAACATTCCAGGTTTGACAATCAGGTCTGTGGGATAAAATATTTATTGTATAAGGTAGGAAGAAAAGAGAGAGCTACATTCTACAAAAAGTACATTCAAACTGCAAAATGACAATTAACTCTTTATGTCATCCACATTAAATCCAAAATGCTGTGATGGCATTTCTTTACTAAAGCATCTGTTATTAGTTTTATTTATTTGGATACCCCCAAAATGAGCTTGGTTTTTGATGGATAGATACTAAAAAGTGTCTCTGCTCAAAAGATCTCACAAAGGAAGAAAGTACAGGCTGAATATTGCTTTAGAGTGCTTGTCTTTGCAACCTTAATGCTTTTTAACATAATAGTTTGTGTATATCATAAAGCAAAGCTTGAAAATATGTTCCAGTGACTTCATTGAATGTCCTCAAAATATTATCCTCATTTTATGGTTAATATCCATAGAGAGAGCTGTACAGCTTTGTGTTAAAAATGCTAACTTGCAAGAAGCTGAGGTGAAGTACTCACCAAATCCCAAATAACATTAAAATTCAACCCCTCAATGTCTCACTATCCTGATTCAAAAAAATCACCCAGCCCTAATTTTATGCCTGTATGGACCTGTGAACCCTGTGAGTGGAACCCTGAATTTTGTGCTGAATCACTCCAGGATCAATACTCAGCTGTAGCATCTCTAAACCGACATGTTTTGGAAAGAAGGGACAAAAAGTAACACTCATCAGAAGGTTATGAAGGGAACATGAGAATTTGAAAAAACAAAGTGCCGATTATCTCTGATTTCTGTGCAGACTCCCTGATACCTTTACAGAGGTCATAGCAAGGAATTACTTTACAAATATTTGTACAATATTGTCTTCAGAAAAGTGAGGTTTAATAGGGTCACAGAGGGGTTTGGCTTGGAACAGACTTTCAAAGAGTATCTAGCCCAAGAGTATTCCTCCCATGGGCAGGGACACCTTTCACTAGATTGAGTTGCTGAAAGCTCCAACCAATCTGACCTTAAACATTTCCAGGGATGGGTCATCCACAACTTCTCTGGCCAACCAGTTCCAGTGTTTGAACACACTCACCTTAAAAAAGTCTTCCGAGTGGCCAGTCCAAATCTACTCTCTTTCTGTTTAAAAGCATTATCCCTGGTCCTGTCACTGCCTGTTTACAGGCTTTGGTAAAAACTCTCTCTCCATCTTTCTTATAATTTTCCTTTAGGTATAGCAAATCTGTAACAAGGTTTCCCCCCATTCACCTCTTCTCCAGGCTGAAGAGCCCCAACTCAGTTTTAATTTGTAAGAGAGATGCTCCAGGTCTCTGACAATTTTTGTGGCATTCCTCTGGACCTGCTCTAACACATCCATGACTAATGCTGGGAACCCCCAGCTCTGTCAAGGTCCCTCTTGATGGCAACCTTTCCTCAAATGTGACACTCACTTGTTTCTGGGACAATTTCTCAATTACTCTTTCAGGAAGGAAAAAAAAAAACATAAGGAAATCCTTACTGTAAAAGGGCCATCTGAGAGGCATAATCTATTGCTGAGCTTCTGGCGTATTTGCATTTTCTTTAGTGATTTCATGTACATTTAGTATTTACATTAAAAAGCTTATTGTACATTAACTGTGTTAGCATCAAAGACTACAGCCCATGAAATTCTGAGAAATGGCACTTATACTCTGGGAATTTATTTCTAAGCATTTTTCCATTGCCTGTAGGAGAGAAATGCAACGTGAGAATAATTGTCTGCCAGCACGCTTTGTAGTTTATCAAGCAAAGTAAATAATAGTGTGGGAGGTGAGTAGAATTAAAATTTCAAGGACTGACTATCTGAAAAGGTGGACCACAGTACCAGTGTAATCAGCTTTTCAGTAAGCCTTTACTTGGTTTTCCATTTTTGGCAAACCACCTAGGCAGGGTACTCCCTTGGGCTCCTTCTGTGCAGCCAAAGGTACTCACAAAAAGCTGATCAGGATGTGCAGCCTAGTGAGGTGTTTTTGAGAGTCCACCAAATGAATGCTAGAGTGAGAGCATGGCTCAACAGTGTTTTCTGTTACAAGGAAATATATACAGGTGTTCCATATATAGCAGCTGCAGATTGCTCAACTTGACTGAAAGTGGATGTCATGTCCTATATTAACAACCTATCAAAGGCTTAAGATATCTGAAGACAAATTGGAGACTGCAGAAAATAAATTATATTGCAATCCAGAACAGTGTTCCATAAAGATAATAAATTGAATTATTTTTAGTCCTGACTTTATGTCAGTCATTTTTCTTCATATTTTCTGGCTTTTTCCTATATACTCTAGATCAAACTAGGAAGAGGATTAATTAATTTTAAAATTAAATTTGGAGTATGTTAATAAAATGCATGTAATACTCTTAGAGCTGAGCTGCAAATTAATTCAAAAGTTTAAAACCATAGCATTTTCTTAAGAATTTTACATAATACCAGGTTTATGATGCCATTTATAGGTAAAATGTTACATTATGGTAAATCTAATGGCTTAATCATGAAACTTGTTGCAGAAACAAGTGAACATGCTTCAGCTTTAGGAACAGTGTTTCATTAGTAACTCAACATTATTTCTCTTGTTGAAGCTCAGCTGCCTGTTCCCCTGGCATCTACTCCATGCACTAACAAATGCACCGTGCTTGTTGTTGGCCTCAGACATCAGTGGTCCCTTGTCACAGACATCTTTTTGTGAAAATCCTTTTCTTGGGATTTTGTCTTCCTGAGAAGCTGAGAGGCTTCAGGAACAAAATGTAAACAAAGGTTATCTGCTGCTGTGGAATGCAACAGGTGCATCTGGGATTGGTCTCATCTGCTTGTTTGTAATTAATGGCCAATCACAGCAGAGCTGACTCAGACAGAGATCTGAGGCAGCTGCCTTTGTTATCATTCTTATTTTTTCTATTCTTAGCTTAGCTAGCCTTCTGAGATGAAACTTCTCCTTCTATTCTTTTTAGTACAGTTTTAATGTAATATATATCATAGAAGAATAAATCAAGCCTTCTGAACATGGAGTCAACATTCTCGTCTCTTCCCTCACCTGAAAACCCCTGTGAACACCACCACAGTCCCTTCTATGACAAGACATGCTCAAAGAGAACACAATGGTGATAATATCTTTGTAAAAGTCTGTGTGCTTTTTCACAGCATGGGTTTGGCTTTTGCAGTTACCACTGATCCATTTTCCTGCATAATCAAACCAGTTCTTTACATCTTGTTTTCTATCCAATCCCAGACTTGCAGCCATAGAGTTTGTGTACCTGCATGTGAGAAGGTTACAAGACAGCATGTAACTCCTTTCAGTTCATTCCCCAAAACAAGACTGCTTTATTGGAAGCTCTCCATCAGAAGAGAACTTTCTCCATCTTTCTCCCCTTTCTCCCCTCCACTCAACACTGCTACAGTAGAACCCCTGGCTGCTATGCAGAAATTTAGCTCAAGAGTTAAGATTCAGTTTTGGACCAAATGAATGAAGGGGACTCTTCTTTCTTTGCTGCATCCACTCTGACAGGGAAAACAGAATTTTTCATTCCCTCAGGTTTGCCTAAGGGCTTCCTCTTACCTTGTCTCATGTTAAGGCTTCAGTCATTTCCTGAACCTGGAGAGCAGGAAGAGGAGAAATGAGACCATCACCCACCACTGAGTTAAACAATGTAATTAGGAGACACATTTAACCATCTTAATGCAATTTTAAAAGGCCTGCTTTTGTTTTATATTAATCTAAGTCTTGAAGGCTCTTTCAGTCAGGCAGAAATCACTGAGCTTCATAACTTGGTTCTCACTGATGGATTGTATCACACAGATGCCAAAAAGGGACATAACTTCAATTAACTTCCTATCTGTTTGCAATAACAGGAAAGTAGATAAAACCAAATTATTCTTTTTATTTTCCACTTATCATCTCCATTATTACTGCAGAGACATCTTCTAAGTGTCAGTACTATGAGTCACACTGAAAAAACTAAATGCACCTACTTAAATTTTCTCAATTAAGTTTATTAAGCAGAAAAGATAGTTTCAAGATTGTGTTAAGAGGTAAAAGTAGCAGCAGAGACATTTTCCAAAAATTCTCTAAGTGAAGCCATAATAGCACAAAAATAATTTTCTAGTTAAAATGAATTTTCATTAGACACAGAAATCACAAAACAATCACCTGTCAATGGCAGAAGACAATTTTAATCAGTAGCAGCATGACAATTCAGTTTACCAAGTATGTGAAGTTCTTGGTGTGAAATAATTAGAATCTCTGCTTCTGGCTTAAACACTTTCCTACATTCATTTCTACCCATTTCTTCTTGATGGATTGAGACACACCATGTCTGACACAAGAGTAATGTAATGTATTCTGTTCAAGGCTGCTGATTATATGCACATGTGCACAGTGACAAACAATTAGTGTAATGATGCATTGATTGCAAAGCTTATCACAACATTATATAAGATCTCATGCACCAGAAATTACCCTGACCACCTTTTCATGCTTTCCATTCTACATTACTGTGAAACACAAATTTGTACATTGAACCTGAAAGGCTGCAAAGGGATTGATCTCTACAAAGCCTGTGCTGAGGAAACACTGCCTTCCAGCAAATCTGGAAAATAAATTAAAAGTGATTAGGATGAAAGGATGGAAATACAGAGGCAGGGTTAAGAGTTGGTGCTTTGCTCAGTATTGATTGAAGCAAGATGTTTCCAATGTAACCCCACTGCAGGAAGGCCGATGGTGTGGTTTGTTCACTCCACTGCTGCCTGCCCAGAAAGCCCCTCCTCAGCCAGAGCCAGGCTCCATCCATGCCCAGGGAGCCAGCCTGCTGCTGGTATGGGCACCCTCAGGCAGGAGCCCTCACAAGCTGCACTTCACCCACTAGCACGGGCTGTTCATGGTACTACAACATCACTGAATGGGCCATTTACACCCCAAAATCCTCCAGCAAAGGTAAGAGAGGAACAGTGCTCTGTGTGTGCTCATTTCTGTCTCAGGAGTAATGTGCAGAGGAATGTGAAGCAAGAGCTGTGAGGAATGCAAGGTGATTTCTCCCCTCTCCTTTTCTCTCAGGACTGTGAGTTGACAAAGCCAAAAGAGGTGAGGAGAAATCTTTTCTCCTCACCCCCTGCTTGAGCTGGGCAGACAGAGCAGGGGCACAAAGGATGGCAGCAGAGGTGTGTCCACAAGGCCGCAGGCTCCCTGCAGGTCGGAGGGAGAGCTGGAGCAAAAGGAACATCCTAGTCATAGAATGGTTGGAAGGGACCATAAAGATCATCTTCTTAAAGATCACCCAACTCCAACCCCCCTGCCATGGACAGGGACACCTGGCACTGGATGAGGTTGCTCTGAGCTCCAGGCATCTGCTTGATGTGCCCATAATGGGAAAGGACACATGTAAATAAGGTCACAGCAGCTCCTCACATATTCCAGACATGGACTTTTTTTTTCTTCTATAAATTCTCACATTTAGCACTTCTCCCATTCCTTCCTGAGCCTTTTTTTACCTTTTGCTGGACTTTGTTTCTGCTCCAGAGCCCAGCAGTGAAAGATGAGCTCCTGTTTTAAGGGGCACAAGTCTCAGTGATGCAGCTGAGAGCATCAGTGCTGCCATGGGCAGGAGGTCACCTGCCCTGAAATGGTTGCAGCCAGCTTAGAGGCTGAGGTAAACCTCTCCCAAATTGGGGGAGCCAATCTGAGGAGCATATGGTGCTCCTACACAAGCATATTTAGGAAAAAACTGTCATCTGTAGGGAACAGTCTGGAGGGAGACATGTGGAGCCAAGAGGGACAGGGAGTTCCCTAAGGGACCACAGCTGTGGGCAACAGTGCTGATTTTAACTGGGATAGAGTTAATTTTTTCAGAGTAGATTGTATGGGGCTGTGTCTTGGAGTTGTGCTGAAAAACTGTGATGTTATCACAGGGATGAGCTGAGCAGGACTTACACAGAGCCAGGCCTTGGTCAAGCAGGCTGGGGGTGCACAAGAAACTGGCAGCCAGGAGAGCTGACCCCAGATCCTCACAGGGGTACTTTTTTGATTTATGGCATTTTTCTGCCCAAATCACCATTATGTTTGATGGAACCTTGCTGTCCTGGAAGTGGCTGAACACCTGCTTGCCCAGTGGTTCATTGTGGCATTCACATTCTCTGAAAAAATCCCTTTGCCCAGTTTTTCTCCTGGGAAGCTGAGAAGCCTCAGAGAAAAGGAAAACACTTCTTATCTCATTTGCTTCTCCTGTGTTGTGCCCATGTGGAATATGTTTGGAGATTGTTTACCCACAGGTGATTGTTTCATTGGATTCTGCTGTGAGTTGTTTTGACTCATTGGAAAATTACAGCCAAGCTGCGTCGAGACTCTGGAAAGAGTCACAAGTTTTCATTATTATCTTTTTAGCATTCAGTAAGTATCCTTTCTGTATTCTTTAGCATAGTTTAGTATAGTATTCTTTAATATAATATAGTTTTATAAAGTAATAAATTAGCCTTCTGAGAACATGGAGTCAGATTCATCATTCCTGCTTTCGTTGGGGTATTCCCTGCAAATACAATAATGCATGAATTCCTTGTTTGCTTTCCTTGTGAGCAGGGTTTTTACGTTATCTGTCAAACTGTCTTTATCTCAACCCCTGAGTTTTTTCACTTCTACCCTTCATATTCTCTCTTGCACTGCAACACGGAGAGAGTGAGCAGCCATGAGGGGTAAGCTGCCAGCTGGGGTTAAACCAGGGCAGGGACACTGAGGAGCTGTGTGGGAGGGAGATAAGTGAGAAGGAAAGAGTGGAAAAAGCATCACACTCACAACAACCTCAGCCTATTCACTGTCTGTCTTCTCAGTGGGAACGAGCATGTGGTTTTGAGGATTGGTGTAGAGTGAATTGATGTGTAATCGTGCACTTCTTTCCTCACTATCCAAATTAGTGATCCGAAGTTTTATTTGGACTGGCTACAAACTGGGCTTCCTGGACTTGAAACTTTTTTTGTCCATGATAGTGCATAAGTAAATTTTTTTTGGACTATGAAGTGTATTATTGTGTTCTCTGAGTATACTTAATGGTGTACTTCATCTTTCTTCCTCTTGTTGTCCTCCCTCTCTTATGATTCTTTCCACAAGTCCTCTGGAAATGAATAATAAACCACCTCAGTTGCTTCTGGATCCAAATTTTTTTTTGCAGTGGAAGGACTGTGGGCAGGGACTCCTGGCCTGTAATTATATGAAAATATCACATGTTGCTTTTGTAGAGGGATATTATTGAGAAATATCAGTTGCAGTTTTCTTTCCTTACTAAGTAAGCAAACAGAAGAGAGAAAACCATAATCTTTGCCTTCAACTATAAAGGTTCTGTGCCATCCCTGCCCTGTTCCAAGCTCACACTGCCTTGTGGAGCAGAATTGACGCAGGTAGGATCAGAGAATGCACCAACTGTGTGCACAACCAGCCCACCAACTGCAGGTCCCTATCTGTGTGTCAGAGATCTCAGTTCCTGAACCACCTCCCTGCAGAAAGTAGCTCTGCTCTGCTGGAGGAAGGCTGGCTCCACAGCTGATGTGTCAGTCCATAGAGCAGACAGAAAGTCTAGTTCAGGAAATCTGTTCTTGATGTTTTCTTGCTAAAAACATTTCTCAGTATACACAGCTCTCCTGTATCCCTGCATGGAAAAGCAGAGAACACTGGTCACAAGGAGGTTATGATTTTAGATTCTCAACCATCATTCACAGTTGCAGGTATTACTTTTTAAAAACTATTGTATCAGACTCAGTCTATCATTCCAGTGGAAAGTTCTTTTCTCCCTGTCTAATAGGTAGGCCAATTGACAGTGATGGGCAAACAGCTAAAATAAGTTCTTCAACATCTGCCAAAGCAGAGATGGGACAACAGATGCGTTCAGACAGACAGGGGAGGACAAGGTAAGAACAAGACATGCTTGGGCAGTATGACACGACAGCTGTCTTTGTAAAATGTTTTGCATACTTGGAAATGTAAATTTTAAAAGAATATATTGCACACAGATCTTTGAAGATATTTACTATAAATGTCTTCTGAGTGAGAAATTGAATAGGGGAAAAACCCAACCAGCATTGATATTCAGGTATTAGCTGACATGAAGTGTCAGCTTGGAGGAGCAAAGGAGAGGCAACAGATAAATGACTGCCAAAGCAAAAGGGTCCAGGCTGAGCTGTGCATATTCCAGGCACAGTAACAGAAGAACACCAAAAGCACAAATAGGAAACAGGTGATGTGCCTTTGAATGGGACATCAAATGGGAGATTGACATGGTATTAACATTTATTGTTGTCTGGGGATGGCACAACAGAACACCAGTGTGTTCTGCAGGAGGACAGGAACAGAACAATAGGTCTTGCTTCAACTCACTCCATTTTGAGGTTACTTTTCTCTCAGCACTGTGATATAGACAGATGGTGCTGTTTGAGGAGTAATTGTGTGGTTAAGTACTTTGCAGCACATTCTTATATTAAAGCACTAGCAGAGTTTTCTTTCTGAAAGCTCACTCAAAACTTCATTATTGCTGAAGTGACCACGGGAGTCATAGGTCTGAAAAGAACTGTGCTCTCATCCTCACTGACGTTATCTTCCATCCAGCTCCTACCTTCTCAGTAAGTTCAAGAGAAAAAAGCAAATAATAATTTAAAGGGCATATCATGTGGTAATGCCTAAATTGCTCCTAGTGCTATTTATAAATAATTCATAATAAAATGAAAGCCACAGCAAACACAGCTGTCATTTATTTGCTGTCACCTCCCTGCTGGTGAATCTAGCATTGAGCTGTAGCAGTTGCTTCTCAGCTTAAAACTAAAAAAATCTATGATTGTTGTTAATTATTGTCACTACTAAACCTTCACCTGGATACTTGCAATTTGCAAAGCCTGGTTCTTGACAAGTTTTTGTTAAGTGTCACACCAGAATTTTCTTCACTGCCAGTCAGGACACTCATCTACAGTGTGACTCCAACCTTCCTGGCATTGCACATCTCTCAGAGGCAGCCTGAAGTAGGCTACCATGCAGTGGAGTGTGCACAGTTACTTTAGTAGAAAATATTAGGAATGAAAATTCTTTAAATTCAATATTAATAGAATATTCTTATCTTTATATGTCCTTGTATTTGACATCCTCTGAAAGACAAGCTTATGAAGATTATATATTTGACCTTATTCTGTGCCTGTCCCAACACAAATTTCTTGCCACCACTAATTAAACACAATAATCCCACCAGTGCCCCACCCATTTCTTCTTTAAATACTCCTGATAATATGAATTTTTTTCCTCACATTTCTGATCTGTATGGATTTGTAGGTAAATATCCAGGTGGCTTTATTCCCTGCCTTGCTAAACTCCTTTTCTAACTATGTACCCTGACTGCCTGTTTGATCTCCTTGTAAACCCACCTTAGGATGTATGATGACTTCCTTGACTCTGGAGTTAGTCACTGTAAAGAGAACATTCTTTGATCCTATGGGACTTCCTAACCATATGAAAAAAAAAGTCTGCTTATCAACACAAAATAAAATGTTGAAAAAGTATCTCGCCCAAAAGCAGGAATAAGCAAGGGATAAAGGACCTACCAATGCAACTTTGACACCTGTTGCAAGGGCATAGGAAGTTTTAATGGCCAGGTCTGCTGTATAGGCTTGTCAAGGATGTCACTTGTCTGCACATCAAATCCTCACTCCACTGCTAAAGCCTAAACCACATCTAATCTATCTGCCTTTCCTGCTGGCCTCTCTAGTTCTTCCTCCTGCAACTTCCTTTTCCTCAAACACAAGGATTAGATAAATTATTTACACTGGCTGCTTGATTTTAATTGGCTGCATGCACAGAATTTCAAAAGAAAGGTGAAGTGAAAGTGTGTTTTCCCCAGGTTCAACTGTTAGAGAAGGAAAATGGGAGCAGGAAGGCTCTGCCATGCTGTGGGGAGAGCTGCTCTGGAAACAGTCGTGGAATGGGTATAAGGATGAACAAATGTTAGTGTTAAAAATAAAATATTCCAAGGAACAGCTTTAAAGAGCTGTGGAAGGAATTTGTTTTTCCTTGGTTTTGTCCAAGAAATTAAGAGACTAGGGGGAGGTGAGCTGCAATAAATCACACTAAGTGGTTTCCTACCTGAATGGGAGTGAACTGTGCCAACTGGTGGCAAAAGTTCACTTTTTACTCTGCTTATGGAACATATCTTGTTAATAGACCAAACAGAATAAACAGACTCTTTATACAAATAAGAAGTGTTTGGAAGGGCTGAGAAGGAGGAGTGCCAGGCAAAAGGGAGAAGTGAACTGAAGCCTTACATGCTTTTGAAGGCTTCTCTATTTATAACCACATCCAATTTAACTGAAATACTTGGCAAAAATGCATGTAGATTTTAAAGAAAAGCTGCATCTTTGTAAGAAGTGTTTTCCCTGAGAAATTCTAGAAATATTTCTCTTAAAACACAAAAACTTGCGTTACTATGCTAGCAGACCGTGACAGCATTATGAAATCAAAGCTCACTGTGAACAGTAAAATATAGGTTACAGAATGCACAGTAGGGTTTCCTGGTTTAGATCTATAGCTCCAAACTATGGAGTAACTTGCAATTATTTGATCTATCACTGGGAAGTATCTTCTTCCCTCAGCATCAGAGAAGGGGGAGTGTTCCCTTAATGTGTCAGGGTCCTGACTCCAGGTTTTTTAGTTCTCTCTCTCCTATGAGCAATAACTGTCTCAACAATCACTGATTTCCCCCAACCTCTCACATTATTATATTCAAATCCAGTAAAAGTCCCTTCCAACTGTCCATGATTAAAAGAAGAAAAAGCAGGGAGTTTGAAGTGAGAGAACTAAATGTGTAAATCATTTATATTGCTAAAAGAGTAGCCAAGAAAAATTATCATTTTTCTTTTATACTGACATTAGATAGCTTTCCAGATTTCAGGATACTTTTTTTTTAATGTGAAGTGATAATATTTTACTACAACCATTCCTATTTATTGAGTGCATTGGAAATATTATGAATTACTGAGTTTTGAACCATTGCCACCCAACTTACTGCTTGGCATTGGAAACGCATGTTTTATTTCAAAGGAAATTTCAAAGAGAATATTCCCTTCTACAGGAACTGGAAAAGAGAGGACTCTGGAAGGTTCCCTAAAGATCAGAGGTGGGGGAGGACCCTGTAAAAAAGGATTTTCCTAGTGGTCATTGATGGGACTAGGACAGCTGCATCATATTTATCAGGCTGGCTGCTTGGGGAACAGGAAGGTGGATCAAATAATGAGGCTGCTGGGTTTTCAAGCAGGGCAGCACAAAGCGTTCACTGTAATTCTTCCAGAAGTAGTCAAATGGATGTTTTACTGCAACTCTGTGTGCAGCACCATGATGCTGAGACACAGTAAGAGGGATGGAGCAAAAAGAAGGCAGTTTCAGTTCCCATGAAGTGCCAGGTGGTAACTTCATGAGAGAAGCTGGTGGTCTTAACATTCTGTTTTAAAAACAGATCTCAGTGCTGCTGTGTCTGGGATTTTTTTGGGAAATGTCCCTCATTTTGCAGACTTTGAACAAATCACAGAGCTTTCCTGTAGTGAAAAAAGCCGTGCTGTTTGTGCTCTTGCTCATCCCTGTGGTTGCAAAGTGAAGATTCACACTGAGCTTGAACCCAAATGTTGTTAGTGCCCTCATTATATAAACAAGATATCAAAATGCTCATGGCACACACATCACAGAGCAGCACCATTAATGCAGCACCACAAGCCCTTTGCCCTGCGTGATTCACTCTGGGAATTCTGATGATCTGAACTGTCAGGTGTGAACCACTCCCACATTGTTAGGAGTGGAAGATTGCATAATTGAAGAGTAATTATTCCCTAGTATGCAATAAGACACCGACTCAAATTTTAAAAGTTTTTCTTTGCCTTTGAAACTGAAGTGCTCTTTCAAATCAAGGAATTTGTGTTCCTAAATAATTTTGGATTTTGTGGAAATCTATGCATGGAAATAATGTACTATTTTAGCTTTGAAAATTTTTAACACATTCTCTTCCTAAAAAAACAGAAATATTTTTTTAAATTACAGTAATTGTCATTCATTATAATATCAGCAATGTTCCTTCTACAGTTCTGAAAATGATCTGCAGTGTTCAGCTCCTGCTTCTACTTTTCCAGATCCCTTCTGATGGCAATGAACATCCTGATGCTTCATTTTCATGACAGAGACCATAGCAGAAAATAATACAGACGGAGTCTTCTCCTGACATTGACTAAGGTAAGGAGATTAGGATGAAAATAAGAGATTCCTCACTCACATTTTAGCACTGTTATCAACAGGAATCCGCAGATACCACTTACAGAGGGGATATTGATATGCAACATGTTCAGCATTGCAAGCATTGCATGAATTACATTTAAGAGTGTTTTTCACATCCTGCAGTACTGATATGTATTTCAGGCAGCATCAAGAGTTCTTCTGCAGAGAACAATGAAATATGATTGCATTTATCATAACTGCAATATACCTTACCACCAAATGACAAATTAACAGAAAAGGTTCCTCATGGTTTTTCCTTCTATTGAATTATGTGAAACTGCCATTTTTACAACAAAAATTACTGTTGCAATCCTGTGTGAAAACCAGTTGTAACAGGTTCAAGTTCAGCAAATTCATTTTCAAGGTTGTGCTGCTTCTTTTACAAGCACAGTGACTTCTATGAGAGCAGAGAGAAAGAATAGGAGCTTTTCTGCTTTGCATTAATTATTTTTATTCAACAGTTTTAGGAAAGAAGCAAAAGTTGTAGCAACAAGTTGAGCTTATTTGTTGATTACTGTTTTTCTCTTTACCATTCTCATTGGTTTATGTTCAGTTAATAGTATGTGCTGCAAAGATTGTAGAGTTTTCTTCACTCTACAAAGTAAGAATGATTTTGAGACTATGACTGCATTTATTTTTTGTCACTAAACCCTTATGTACATGTAGAACCTGAAATGTATTTCCCAATAGGAAAATAGGTAGATACTGATCAAGGATATGGGATATTAATGTCTGTTAGAGATCATTTAAGGAGTCTCTGAGAAGTAACAGAATTCTTTCTGTTCCAATTCTTTCTGGATATTCTTTCTCTTTACCTTTTCTCATAATTTTGCCATGTCCCACATTTGGAATTTGTAGACAGAAAAAAGATTGTCCAAGGAGGACACTAATCAGTGACAGACATTTTGAATTTATATGTAAAGAAACCAAGTTTCTCTTTGAGCAGGGAAGACTGAGCAAGTGAAGCAGAAGTGTTGTTGCCAAAACGGATATCAGCAGCTGTCAGGCAGGAAAGAAAAACCTTGTAGCTGAGGCAACAGAGTAAATGGATGATTGCCCAGGAACAACAGAAGGATCTGGCAGAGGAGCAAATGCTGCAAACATCTGCTGGTATCTGTGATCATCAGGGCTCTGCAGTGTTTCCATCAGTTCCTTTTATCTCCTGAGCACTGATCTCATGCTCTGTCACTCTGTGCCTGCAAGGATCCTTCGTCCCTCCTATGCTTTTGTGTTTTGTGTGCTGCAGCCTAATTCTCTTCACTTTGCTTTGCTCAGAAGGCACCACAAAGGCTTGTTCCTGTGTCCTAATGACTGGAAAAGAGTTGGGGAAAGGGAGTCCATCTCTGTGAGGCAAGAGGCAGATTAGTGTCCCAAGAGGAGCTGTGTGCTCTTGTGCACTTGCTGTAGCCTATTCGTGCTGGTAGTGCTCCTCCCTTTCAAGACTCCAGACTATCAAGTGAGTCTGAAAGTCACACAGCATTTGACCTCCAGATGAGCCAGTGACACTGAGAAAAACTGCATCAGTGGAGCAGTAACTTAGAAAGAGGCAAAATTCACATTCATCATAATGCCTGCCCTTCAGTAGAAATCAACGTGCAATTCTCAGCTTTCCTTGAGTTATATTCTCTCATTACACTGGGAAATTGCTAAAGCAATGCTCCAAATGTTTCTTTCATGTAGTTTATATAAGCTGAACACAAGTATTTTGATATTTCTAAACATGAACACACAAGGTCAATCCACCTTCTTCAGCTGGCATTAGGACAAAGCCACTTCCACAAGTGCTGCAATAAACTGGCAGGTATTAGCAGTGCTCCAATTTGCTTTTTTGCCTTTTTTTTTCGTCTCCTAAAAGAAGTGTCAAGCAGGGGTTCCTGTTGATTGAACAAATAGGTCTTCAGAGTTTAGGTACAATGAGAAATTCTTTCAGAGAGATTTTCCATTCATACAAATTATTAGAAATTTCTAATCTTCATAGAAGTAAGTATTCAGTGTGTTCTATTAAATCTGGATTTTCTCTTAGCCTCATATTACAATTTCTTGTTCAGTGATTCATGCATCCTCACATACTGAACTCAGTTAACAGAGTCAGGAGACTGCTAAACTTTAAAATTCAAGATTAGCACTACAGAAAGCAACAAAAAAATTATTTTTCACTCAGGTGAAGGCTTTCTTTTTTGATGTGTACAGCACTGTCCTTTCTGCTAAGCAGCCAAGTTCCTTATAATCATCCAGATCAGTACCTGTTTAGTGCACATAATGGAATTCCTCTTGAGCACTGGTTTTATGTACAAAATAAGATTTGTGGAAGGAAAGCTGCTGCAAATCTGTGCCTTGTCCTCACAGAGAACAATTATATGACCAGAGCATGTTTTCAGATTCAAGATCTGGGAATCACTTCTAGGAGCCATAAAGCAAAAGTCACATCAGTATTGCACCTATAATTCACATCAGAAGACCAACATGCAACATCTGCTGCCCAAAATAGATCCATAATTCTTTAGCATCTTGTGTAGAATATAAGCAGTCAGGCTGAGTGAGCCAAGATCAAAAGGGTGGAGTACACTGCAGACTAATATAGAACAATACTCTCTGTAAAAGTCTTTCAAAGTAAAATAGCAGCCACTTGTACTTGAAGTCTTGAGAATACATGGAGGAAGGGATGTATTTTTATTTTTTTTAATGCCGTTAGTCCTAGGAACTGCAGAATTTCTAGGAGGAGGAAATATTTAATATTACCTTCCATTAAAGAAAAAATCCAGTAAATATTTTGCGGTAAAAGAAGTGGAAGAAAATCATGTTTTTTTCTAGAGAATAACCATGCTGCTACTGAAGTTGACATCTCTTGGAATGTGGATACCAGAATGCTGAATATGGGGGTTTGAACAAAAAGGTATGTTCCTGCACCACCAATTTGCTCCAGATGTATCCCTCACCAATGTGTGTGAAATTCTTATACAGGTAAAGCCTGTACTAATGTGCTCTTGGATGAAATCAGGCTTGTACTAAAATACTTATGTTCTTTTTCTTTGGATAAATACCTTGTCACTCATGTCAGACCCAGGCATCAAACTGGATCTTTTTGTCTCATCTTCCTCTAGCAGCCTGTGAGTTCCATCCCATTGGCTGGTCTGTATTTTTTGTAGATCTGACAGACACCCAGCTAGCAAAGCTTAGAAAAGGTCAGTGTTTGCAGTGGCCTTGCTGGCCAGGACCAAGAGACAAGATTCAGCTGTCACATGAGCTGTCTGTTCAATGAAACTTGAAACTTTTATTTTGCTTCCAGAAAATTGATCCAACTGGTTGGGGTTTTTTTGTTTGTTTGGGTCTTTGCTTGTTTTGTTTTGTTTTTTATCTCAGACTGATTTGCACAAGTGGGGAAATCTGTGAGTTGAATAACCTTGGTGTTAAGTACTCTTCCATACTAGAGATTTTTCATAATCACTTTAGCAGATAAAAAAAACAACTTCACATAAACTCCTGTGGAATCCTGGAACATGCAAGGACATTTTACTGGATATTTTTGCTTCTTCCACTCATAGTCTTGAACTTCTAAAAGTGTGTGTAAGAATATAATGAAGAGACTTAATTCCCTAGTCAGGCACTTATGTGTTTGAGCACTTAATGATGTCACTGAGGAAGCCTCATTTGCTCAAGTTCCTTATCCTCATTTCAATTCACAGGCTGAATGAGGTATAATTTTTACATATAAACATGCATTTTTTATCTTTCTCAGTCTTCTGCTCATTTGGGACCGTTGAGGTAATCAAATTTTGAAGAATCCACCAGACTAGCAAAAAGATTGATTCTGATTTACAGTTTGTCTTTACTACTGTGTTTCTAAATATTGAATAAGCAAAGTTTGTGTAACTTGATTGTTGTTGCAAAAAAAATTATAACAATTTGTAGAAACACTGTTTTTCAGTGTCAGCTTCATGGTGTCCTGTGCCTGTAAGTCAGACAGAAGACAAAGAACAGGCTTACCTGTGCAGGGCAGGTGGCAGCTCTGGCAGTCAGGCAGAGAAGCCCTGTGGTATTCGCATTCTCTGGTCAGAGAGAGACATAATTCTCTCTCCCAGGATTTTTCCTGGAGAAGGCAGTGGGAAAGCTCAGAGAAAGAAGAAGGAAAACAATTCTTATCCCTACTTGCTGCTCCTGTTGCTTGGCACATGTGGAATATGTTATGGAGATTGTTTACTAAAAGGGATTTGTTAATTTGTTCATTTGTTCATTTGTCTGATGGTTGTTTGGACTGGTTGACCAATTGGGTCAAAGCTGTGTCGTGACTGTCTGAGACAGTCACAGGTTTTTTTTAGTATCTCTTTAATATAGTATCTCTTTTATATAGTGTAGTATTAGTGTAATATAACACAGCTTAATAAAGCAATTGTTCAGCCTTTTGAAATCATGGAGTCAGAGCACATTATTCCCTGGCTGGGGGCTACCCTGCATTGATAAAGCCGTGCTGGTTGGAAGAGGCAGATTCACAGTAGATCCTACTCCTGGAGCTTTCTGCCATTTTCCTGCCTTGATCCAGATTAAAAGATAAAGAGAAGAAGGAAATAAATTATCACCCTCACCACTGCTTCCCCACATCTTCCACTGGATCAGGATACTCAAAACCTTAGACCAGGTTGCTTCTCCATACAGATGGGCAATTTTTTCCCATTCAAATTTAATATTCCTCCTTATATACTTTCCCCCTAACAAGCAGCAGGATCTTCCTATAAATCAGTGGAATGCTGGCACTAGTGATCCACAGCACCACGAGGTGGCTACTTGACCTGAGGGGTCACAGTGACTGTTTTCTATTCCAGAGCAGAGGAAAAAGAGGTCAAATAATGGCTGGTAGCAGATTGCTAGAGAAGACGTGAAATAATAAAAGCATGGTTGTGGCAATCCTTTCTCCATCAGACTCCTTGTTTTCAGCAATCTGTTCGGTGGGTAGCCTGGACTTCTCATTGGACTAAGATGGCATATTTCCTTCAAAAATCAGTGAAAATGTGTGCTTACACAAATACCATGCCCAATACGGTCACTGTTTCAAAGAAATATACATTTATACTCATCAGTGCACCCAATAGCCATAAATTATACAAAAAAGCTTGCAGATTTCTAAGTTTTTTTAGCAGCCTGTGTGCTGAGTAGGTGGGTGGAATCAAGGTAGAAAATCATACACCAAATTACAATCTACAGTTTCCAGCTATAGAAACCCTCCTGTGTAAAGCAATATGAGGTGAGGGGAAAGACATAGTCTGGTATCATAAATCTGAGCAGGTTCAGCAGTGGAGAGGGGAATAAAGCAAATCACTTTCCTGAAAAATGAACAGAAATCTGCCCTTTTGATTTCTTTTCTTCTTATTATAATAACCTGATTATAGCAGTAGATATCTTACACAATTTAGCAGTAGATATCTTACACAATTCTCAGGACAGTAGAACAACTGTAGGTGCAGGAACGGAGTCCTCTTTGCTTGGTCTTCACTAAAACTTTGTGATTGATTTGTATTTGGCAAAAACACTCAGCTACATTCTAACTGCCATTCCAGAAGCACTCAAATTAGGGACAGGACATAAGGGAAAGTTCTGTCCTTCATGTCCAGAAAAAGAGCACTCTGCTGTCTGACAAATCAAGTGGCTGACATGCCAGGGAGAATTTGGGTTTCTGCTGCTCTGGGAGACTGGAATGCAGAAAGGGAGAAGTCTGGGCCATGGCTGAGCTCCTGCTGCCACCACCAATGACAGCTTCAAGATTGTAAAGATCAAAACCAAGGCTCGTGCACCATTGAACTACAGTGCTTCTTTTGGACAAAGGAAAATCTTCTCATTATCATTAAAATAAGCAGACCTCAGAATGTTCATGTGAGTCCAATTCATATCATAGCCACTTGAGCATAAACACTTTGAAATCACTGCATATTGGTATTAAATTCACATGAGCTGCAATATTAGTTGTGGTTTTTTCTCTTTGTTCAACAGAATGAAGAGCAAATTAGCTGAAATCTTTCTGGGGAGAATCCTGTGAATATGTACAGTATTTCTTCCTTGTTACGTTCTAAGAAAATATCTTAATTTCAACTGCTAGCAGATTTAAGTTTTATTTCTCTCATGACCCAAAACAAAAAAATTAAATACATCTAGTTTATAAGATGCATTATGAAGCCATTGTTTTCTCTCTCAGACAGCAAAAAGTCCATGGGGACATTCACATTTTCCACTTTCTTACGTGACACTGTAAACTGTTTGAGGAAGGTGATTTTCCCCACCTGCTCTGCCCTTGTGAGACCCCACCTGGAGTGCTGCACCCAGTCCTGGGGCCCCCAATACAAAAAATGGTTGTGGACCTTTTGGAATGAGTCCATAGGAGGCCACAAGGATGATCAGAGGACCAGAGCAGCTCCCCTGCAAGGACAGGCTGAGAGAGATGGGTTTGCTCAGCCTGGAGAAGAGAAGGCTCTGGAGAGACCTTAGAGCAGCCTTCTAGTACTGAAAGGGGCCACACAGAAAAGCTGAGTGGGACTTCAGACAAGGGCATGTAGTGGGTAAATAAGAGGGAATTGCTTTAAAACTGAAAAAAAAAAAAATAGACCAGATGTAAGAAAGAAATTCTTTACTGAGAGGGTGTTGAACTACTGGACAGATTGCCCGGAGAAGTTGTGGATGTCCCATCCCTGGAAATGTCCAAAGCCAGGCTGGATGGAGCTCTGAGCAACTTGGTCTAGTGGGAGGTGTCCCTAACATGTACAAGACAGGGGCTGTTGGAACTAGATGATCTTTAAGGTCCTTTCCAAACCAAACTGTTTCATAATATGATTTTATGAGTCATGAGTTAATTAGGCAGAAAGTGTCCATGGGTTTGCTGTGCTTTTGAAGTTTCTCATAATGATGTTTCTCACTGCTTTCTGTGTCTTAAATTTCAATAAGTAATAGTTATATACAACGGTTTGAGAGGACTTGGTAGGTTTTCTGTTTTATTCAGTCACTAGAGTTTTGAGGTTTTCCTTTTTCTTGTACCCCTGAGAGTGCCTGACATGTTTGAGCTCTGTTCCCTCAAGTGGTTCTGTGACTACCTCCTGTCTAGACAGAAATATCAATATATTCTGGCCATAAAGGCCAGGAAAGAACAGTAGAAAGCAAAAGACAAAGAGTTCTGGGGTTTGAGGAGGTCTCTCAGCAAATGTTCATCCCGATATTTATTGTGTTTATCCAGATAAAAAAAATCCTCCCAAGAGTGTGTTAGAAAGCATATAGTGCTTACATAAATTTCTGCTTTCACTGGGTTCTATGATACTGTCTTTGCATTTTAGATGTTTCTTCCTTGAAGAAAGTGGTCAGCATCAAACTCAGGATTTATGTAATTTCAAAGGATTAAAATGCAAACAACTAAAGAAAAATTAACACTGGCATATGCGAAATATTTGTATGTACAAAATAATAAAATTATCAAAGTTGAAGGCAAAAAATGTCACTAGACTACTTCCCCTACTACGACAGTTTGTACACTGAAAGTAGAGTTCCAGTGTGGCTACATGGTGCAGATGCTCTTCATTGATATCTTCAAATAAATGTATTTTTTTTCCTTCCTTTTCATTCAATTCTGGACCACATTAACAAAACCAACATTTTGAAAAAAAAATCTATATCATAAGTAGAAAATGTTAATTAGGAAATTTATTGAATCTCAAAGATATTCTATTTCTGTTTGTTCTATTTTTAATTTTATTATATATTGTATCTCTTGATTCTGAAATTATTTTATTTTGGAAACAACTCATGAGAAAACAAAACAAAGGATGATGTGGATGAAAATTTTGAAACTATTACTGAGGCAATTTAGTAATCTGTGATGTTCACAAAATATATGAAAATGGTCTTCAAAAGAGTAGTAATTACTGCCTAAATATGTATTGGCAGTCACACTTATCTGTGTTTATATGTGCATTCTTTTATTCTGTAGTCCCTATATGAAAAAATGCATATAAGCACTAGTTCTATAAATTACTTTGAAGTAGAAATGTATCCAGGAAAACAGTGAAACATTTAGAGGAAATAAAAACTTTGAAAATGCAAGAAGTCCACAGAAGACAAGATTTTTTCTTTTTTAAATATTCATCTTTTCCCTTCTAAGAAAGTCAATCAAATGTTTGAAGACTTCGTATTCCTACATTTACAATTTTCATTACTGGTTATGCAGACTTCTGACACTTTCAAAATGCTGACAAACAATTGATATAGCACTGAAAGATTGGTGTTAAAAGGTCACTGTGTGAATAGATGTCTGTGTGTTCTAGCACGTACTCACACTGAAATTATTTGTTTGTATCCCAATAAAACAATGCTGTTTCATACAGAAAGAGGAAACAACTATCTACTCTCTATGTCTACCTGTTGAAGAACTCACTTAAAATCTTTGAGGGAGGCATTTGGAAAGGAAAATAAAAAAGTGTAAGGACTGTAGGTTTGGCTCTGAGTAGAAGAATGGGTCACAATTGACTCTCCCCCTGTAATTCCAATGGGCTGGTTCAATCCATCCTTTTGCAAAGATCATCTTTCCTGCCCCTTTGGGTTTACTGTTACTTTTAAAATTGCAAATCTTGGATTTTTCCTGAAATAATTTCCCTTATTCCTCCCTCACAATTCCTGCTTTTGGTAGCTTGTTTAAAGTGCTGTGACTTCATCCTGCACCACCTGAAATTGCACAGCAGCCTGTTAAGACAGATCATCTCTGTGGGAATATTTATAGAGCTGTCTGTGCTTTGAAATCCTGCCATGAACAAAACAGGCACTAATCTTTTGGGGATCTACATGATCAAGTCAAATGCCAGCATTGACACTGGCTGTGATTAACCAGGCTGCTGTGTCTTTATGAACTGATTATGCAGGCTGCTCTGGTGGAGAGAGGTGGCATTACTGCTAACACTGAGCCTCAGAACAATTTTTTTTTGTCCTCTAAGGTCAGGTTTGCTCTGACACTGATGTCAAAGGGAGAGCTGACACTACCACAGATCCTCAAACTACATGAACATATCACTACTAATTTAATCCCCCATAGTGTTGATGCCTGTTGAAGTTGCCTGACATTCTGTGATACATCACAGAAAGAACCATCCTCAACCAGGCTCTTTCTGCAACAGGAACAATGGCAGTCATGGCAAGACTATTCAAGAAAATGAATTGAATTAATATTTTGTACTTGATAATGTCAACATCTACATTGATGCTTGATGAAGGTGGAAAAAGGCTTCCTAAAAAAAGCAAAAGATTGAAGAATTTCAAGGATTAGTCTAGATTTTTATTAGGATTAAATGGTTTCTGATACTAGCTACATACAGTTTCTTTTCATTGCATTTCTCAAGAACAAAAAGTCATCTATTAGAGGACAGCATTTGAGGGGAAAACTAGGAGAAGTGAGAAATATTTTATATTCAGGTCACAGGAGCAGGGTCTGGTTTGCCTTATTTTTCTGACTTGCACAGCCTGTAAGCTCCTGGACATCATTTCAGTATTCTTCTCCATAAAATGTATCCCTTTTCCACAGGTTTTTCTGTGCCTCCTTATTTTTCCTCCCTGCTTTGCCTGGCTGATCATTTCCTATAGCCACCCCTTCAAACATGGATTCAGCAGTGGTTTGAGAAACCCAAAGACTTCATGTGCAGGCTCTCAATACACAAAAAGTTGGTGATTTTTATTCAATGACACCTGGGAGAATCAATAGCAGAGAAATCACTGGCCCATATTGGGTGGTGCTACGAATCCTATGTACTCTGTAGGTTGCTGGGTCTGGCCTAGCACATTTAAATTTATCCCTTTTGTTTATTAAAACTCTCCTGCTGCAAAAAACCCATGGTAATAGTGTTCTTTAGCATGACTTGTCATACAGTGCTTATATATAATGAAAATATAAACAGTTTAACTTATCAAATGTGCAGAGAATGTGCAAGCACTCTGATCAAAGGGTCTCATTTTATGAAAGTTTTGGTAGATGTTGAGACTACTCTTGAAATATGACATGGTGAGCTTGAAATGGAATTTCAGATCACTCTGTTAGTTCTGATGCAAAATAATGAATTTTTTTGGGGGGGGGGTGCTTTTATTGTTAAATTTTAATTACAGTGTCACTGTAATAGATCTTTTAGCTGCTCTTGAATTACTGCTCTCATACAGTTTCAAAACTGCTTATATTAGCACAGAGATTTCCAATTTAAAAAGTGAAGAAGTACAGAAAATGAATTAGTTCCTGAGCCTTTTAAATTTCAGGCAACTTATGTAACCAGGAATGAAAAGTTTTGTAAAATGTTTATGTTCTGTCATTTTCCCTTATGAGGGAAAAAAAATGCATATATCTTCCTCCCTGCTTATCTTCAGCTATTTGGTAACCATAATTACATCCCAGCATTGGCTACTTAATAGAAAAAAATAATACTTTGGGACATCTGGTTTACAGGCCTATTTTTTTTTTAATATCTTTGAATATATCTGCAAGAATTCCCAAGAACTTACTTAAAGTTAACAAAAATGAAGCAATTTCCCGATTCACAATTTTTGGCCTCATCATGTTCGGCTCATGCCAAGGACCATTTCTGAGAACTTCTTTTGTCCCAGGGAGACAAATGCTGAATTCAGTGATCTTCCTGGGATGTTTGCAACAACAGGGCCTAAACACTGACCCAAACAGAGAATGGATATCTCTCCTTGCCACCATGGTTTAAATCCTTTTTAATGTGTCTCTGAGCCACAAATGGTTGAGGTTAGTCCTTGAGGGGTCATCCAGTCCAACCCACAAGCTCAAGAAGGGCTGCCCAGACATCACCAGTCACCAGGACATCACAAAATCATGTCCAGCATGATCTCTTACATAAAGGCTCTCTCTGTTCCATGTGAGAAGCCAATTCAGTTTTCAAGTCAATACTGACATGAAATATTGTTGACATTTTTAGATGAGCATAAAGGATAAGCATAAAACTTAAAGGATTTAAGTTTTAAAAAACCCAACAAATCTGAGTCCTTAGTCCTAGCAGTCTCATTTAGAGCAGGTTCCCAAGGATGAATAAAAGTGTCTATGCTAGAGACTTGTGACATTGGACCTACAGGCATCAAGTTTTCATTTCTACATGCTCATAACTCCCATAAAAACTGAGCTCACACATGCTCTTGAAAACTGAGTCCCCAGTTTTGCATTTCTTAACATGCCCTTCATGTTAAACCAAAATAAACTGGGGTTTGATATTCTCCAGTTTAAAGGCAGGAAGAAACCTTCAAACTGATTGATCTCTGATGTCTAATTCTTGTTCATTAGCCTAACTACAAAAGTTTCAGTCTTGGTAAAGGGGTTTTTGATGCAGATGTCCAACTGTTCTGAAGTACATCCAGTGAACTTTGTGGGAGGAATGCAATTCTGAATTTTGCATTTAGACAAATGAAGAAAGTCAGCTGTTAATTTAGTTGCTTGCTGCTGTAACTGGCATCAGCAGGAAACCAAGTCAGGCTACCCTATTCCATCTTCATGTGCTCTCAGATGACAGCACCACTTTTTATTCCATTCAGCTTCTCCTTCTCTTTGCTTCAACTCCCTATTCCACAAGTGTCCTCTGTCTGTCTATAGAATGTCACCTGTTTTACTTCTTCTTCCTGTTCTGCTCTAAACAAATCTGTCTCTTTCACACTCCAGACTCAGCTCCTTTTTGACATACCTGTCAGCCAAGAAAAGTAATCACAACCCATGGGGATGTTTTATATGAGAAAACACGCTATCAATTAAGATAAGGATCTGTGTCAGGAAGGAAATTTGATAAGAAATCTTGTCTAAACAGCTGAGGGTGAGAATGACAGAAGATGTCTGAAATGTTTGAGAGCTGTATTGGATTACACTAAAATAGGAAAATCAAGTGTAGGAAAAATAAGAGGAAGGAGATGTGCATTGGGGGCTGTTTGGGGCTGTTCACAAAACAGGGAACTGTTAGGGTCCTGCCTGCTATTGTGACAGCATTGCACTAGGACTTTGGGGGCTTAAAACTTGTCTTAACATTATACAATATTTAATCTGGAGGAGAGGCAAGGCTTAATATTTGTTTGCTCTATCAAATGCCCTCAACCAGCAAATATATCATCCCAAACTCAATCCAAATTTACACCAGCAATAGATAACAGCAATGGAAAATTTCCATGCTGTTTCTTATTATGTTTTTATTTGTTTTTTTTAACATGGCAACATTTGAGTCAGTCAGATTCTTAACTTACAATACTATAATTAAATTCCTATTGATTAAACAGAATTATTGCTGCACAGTAGCTACTATTTTTATGCCCTTATACTAATTTTTTCAAGAATAAGTTGTCTGGGTTTATTTTTTAGTTCCTGATTGCTAGTATAACAACATGATGATTACTGCAACATGTAAATTAGTTTATTTCTTTGAGATAATTTAACAGTCTTGTCTTTGTTCAGGTCCTCAAGTCCATCATTAAGCACCAAACTAATAGTAACATTTTCTTCAGAAAATATTCAAACTATGTTACCAACATTTTTTAGGAGCTCAGAAAAACTTTAGATAGACAGCCTGTATTCTAAATTAAATCCAAGTTAGGAACAAAACATTAAGCATAAAAAACTCAAATAAATTCTAGATATACGAGCTAGGAAATTTAAAATATTTCCGTTAAAGAAAAAGTCATTCCTTTTTTTAACAGAGAGAGAGAAAAAATTAGAAGTTAAATTTTCAAACAGCCTTATATTGAGTAAACCATGAACACTACAAAGAATAGAGTTTATTAACTAATTCAGTCTTCAGTATTTTGATTTAGAATGTGCTGATTTATATGACCAGCTGTACTGACCAATGGAAGATTCATAAGGTTCTTTCTCTGCAATCTAGAGAACCTCTAACATTTTTATCTTTATTTAAGTATGGTTTTACTTTATTTCTCCTTAGTAGTACTTGCAATATTTTCATCCCTGCCAGACAAAGCAATCACCTCTATTTTTCCTCATAGCAGCAACAACTATACTACTCCAATAGATACCTGTAAATGCTTAGAGTCTTCCTTTCTTGACTTTTCTTTTTCTCAGGGAGTTAACTTGATGGCATCCTGAAAAGATCTTAGGATTAGAAAGTAATAGAAATGTTTCCATAGGATTCCTTAACAAGAATGTTGCCTTTGACTTTTGCTGTGTCTGACAGGGCATAGCAAAGTCTCTGTGTACAATACCATAGTATTTTGGATGAAGCAAGATTAACAATTTCATTAAAAAATATATGTATTTTTTTAAAAACACATACTCAGGAGTGTGCAGGGGCAAGCACATCTATCACAGTTCTGAGCTGTCATGATCCTCAGTAAATGACAGAGTTTTTGCACCTTTTTACATCAAGAAACTTCTAGATCAGTGCTTCAAAAATTAAAATGCCAGATTGACAGGATTCAGTCAAAAAATCAATAGAGATGTGTTACATACTCCTTGGTTACTACTAGCTGTCATTTGAAGCCTTCGTTTCCATCTCCCCTAAGTGTTGGTACTTCTCTGTGTCCTCAGAGAAATTCCAGCTATGAACAATTTTTTCTCTTTGCTACTCTGCCACTCAAGTTAAAAGCTGAACTGTGGTTTCTAAAAATAACTGGTAAGTGGTAATAAAACTGTGTCTAATATAGCTGCCATTCCACCACAAGTTTGTGAGCTTAGTGTTATTTTTACATGAAAGCCTGGCTGAGTCAGAAAGACACCAGTAATGAGGAGAAGATTCTTTTTTTGCGACAAGATCAGTGAGAAAGCTTTCAATTGAACACATAATGATGGTACTCATTAAATTCTTTCTATTACTGCACCACATTTTGGAAAATGAGTTTTAAATAAATCTGTAGTATTTTTTTAACTGTTGGAATCTTTCCAGAAATAAGGAGTTGTGGGAGAATAAGGAACTAAAGTGAATATAGATTACTGGATTATTGTAAATAGAGTGCAGGCATTTTCAAATAGATTTGAGTCAAAAATCTATGGCTTGATATAGCCAAGATTCTTCACTAGCCACATATCTATGGCTTGATATAGCCAAGATTCTTCGCTAGCTGTATTAGCAACTATTATTCCAAGATTAGCAGTAATTTTTTATTAAGGTATGATGAGTCACATGTCTGGTTTTGAAAATCTTTGCCTGAAACCCTGGAATCCTTTGTTTGTGTAGCACAGTCATAATTAAGTGCAACTTCCTCAAAAATCTGTCAATAGAGTATTTCCTTTTGCATCCACTTGGCATCACTACCACCTTTTCTATACTTTTGTAGCACAAAACATGTCAGCAGTTACTTGATTCCCTAGTGCAACTCTTTAATAATTATTAGAGTACCATTAGGGATCACTGTGGGATTTTACTTGCAGTGCCTTCCTTAGCACAAAAAGTACTTGAGCCTGCTGACACAAATAGGTGTCCATGACTAAGTGTGAGTGTCCTTCTCTAAGTGTGAGAAACAGGGATATACAGACTGCTTCATGGAACTGAAACACAAACACCTTTGTAATGATTAGGGGAAATAGGAATTTCAGGAAGAAAATTACATAGCAATATAATTGCTATATAAGCAATCAATGAGAACTAATAATGTTCACCTATAAAAATACCTTTAAAAGTGACTGCAGCCCAATCCTTTCATTTTTACTTTCACTGTGACCTTCTGGTAATTTTTAAATCTGGACTGAAGTTTACTGCTTGCTAAAATTATGATAATTTTTATATTTTACTCCTATATATCATATAGTCTTTTCTGTACTTATTGGTTTTAGTTAGCATCTGTTTTCTCTAGAAATACATTCCATAGCTTATAAAATGATTAAAATAAACCAGCTACTGAAGGTTCTCTTTGAAGAATATAATTCTTCATCTTTGTGGTCATTAGCAATTACTCAATTTTTAATTTGGCATAATTAATATTTTTTAGTATTTACAAAATGCAAAACCTGCAAAATATATTAAGAATTGGATTATACAAATAGCTTTTCCCTTATATTAATGATAAAGTAAAGAAGGGACATATTTGTTAATGTATAGCATGATGTCATGGTCAGTCATTTTTCTTGTAAAGTCAACTTTTTGCTCTTCTAGTATTAAAATTGCCTGTTAAGACAGAAAACAGACTTATAAAATATATCCAAAACGGAATTTTTTCACCCTGATTAGACAAGGGTGTGTGTTAATATGACATTACTTGCATCACACAGAATGTCTCAGTCACAGCTTTAAACATAAGAGGAATGCCTGCAAGGTGATTTCCCTAAAGTCATTAAACAAGCCTCTGGCAGTACTTAGAGTAGATCCCAAGTCTACTGAAACACATCCCGTGCTGCCCTGAATGACTAGGAATGTTACTTGTGTGCAGAGAAATTTAACTTAATTAACTTAATTAACTTTCAATTTATACATTAAAAACAAATTGCAATATCCTTGCATGATGAAAGTGATTTATCTTTGTCAGTGAAGAAAAGGGGTTTTCTTTGTCCACAAAAGAAAATTCTTAAGTGGAAGCTAGGCAAAGTATTTTAAAGTTATGAGAACCATCTAAAAGACTACAGACTGCTTAGATATGCTCCATATGTGCACCTCACCATAACATCCTCTGTTCATGCACTTAAAAGGAATGAGTCTGTTATTGTAATTCCCTCTTGCTTTTACCTTAAAAGCCCTCTCAGAATTAAGCAACCACTGACTCTGTGCTTGCTATTGAGCCTTTAAGTCAAGTCAGAGGTCTCATTGGTGTATTAAAACCTCAGCTGTGCCATTTGATTTGCTACATCTTGCATCTTTTTTCTTTTCACTGATTCTTGACACAAAAAGTCCTTTCTAAAATTCTCACCCATTTTAAGTACATAAGGATTTTTTTACCGTCACTGTCATGATCATTGCTTCAGATCACATATAAATTCATAGTTTTGTACAAAGACAGTGCTGTCACTACATCCCTTCCTCTGGTCCTAAAAGACTAAATAAAACAAAAGTAAGACAATTAAAACAAAACCCACTGAACTCCTATGGCAGGCTGGAGACAGTGTATGTAAGGGCAATATGAGGTAGGTATCTATGTTATGTTTGTATGTAGGATTCCCCAGTACTGTGGGAATATCTCCCCTTCATTTTGAGAACTTTAAGGGTCTCTCTTTCTCGTGTTTTGTGTTGCTGAATGGCTCCTGAGGTATTAAAGAGTCTTTTTTCCCAGCCCCACACTCGAAGAAGAAGCTGAGATTCCTCAGCTCTGGTTTTCAAGGTTGTTTATTTTCTTTTATCTATTACATTCTTTCTCTGACCTGCTGAGATCTGTCCAGCAGGTCGGGTTAAGGCACACTGACCACCCTCAGGGTGGTGTTATCTTCTTATACTAAAAACTACGTGTGCTTTATTTACAATAATTTTACAATACCTATCACCCATGTTAGCCAGTTTGTCTCTACTCTAATCCAACCCAGAAGTGCCACCATCACAGTAGAAAATGGAGGACAAGAAAGACAGGACACGCCCAGATTCCTCCATCTTGCCTCTTGAACCCCCATTCTAAATACCCAAAATTCTACTTTTTCACCCTGTGACAAATTCACTATCATTCTACTCAAACCCTTGTGGCTTGTGACTCCTTGCACAAAGTTGGTAATTGTTTCCATGGGCTAAAATCAAAGGCACAGGTGTCTTTGACTGTGTGCCAAGGTCTCTGAGCCCCCTGCCAGGGTCTCAAGTCCTCCAGGACAGAGGAATGTTCTGGGTTCCGACATCTCTTGACCAAAGTTGCTGGGATGTGCTCTTCAGAAGATGAGGCAGAATTTCCCACACTCAAGTTTACTTTCAAAATAGCTCTTTGTATGTGATAGGCACATAGCAAACAATTTGATCTCCTTCAAGGGTAAGAAAGACACCTAAAACCAAGTGCTATGTTAATAATGCCTGTAAGACCTAACAGAGATGAAAGCCTTACAGTGCTGAGTAGAGCTCTGATCTGTTACTGAAATGTGTAACAAGAAGTTTTCATATCACCCACCATTCTCTAGAGGAAGAAGTAAAACATCAAGTCTAAAAGCAGGGCCCAGCCTCAAAATTCCTGCCTATAGGACCCAATGTTTAGCCACAAAATTTCTCCTAATCACATTATTTTAATGGATTGAGTACTGTTTCCTTGATAAATATTTATCTGTAAAAATTTTTTTATATATCACAAATAGGATCTGTTTGGGATAGCTGTGCCCTCTCACAGTGAATTAAATCTCATGGAACCCTCTGGACTTCCCAATTCAATCCATCCCAGAGCACAAGTGCAATCTGAATCCCTTCCACACAAGCCCTGTTTTTGCAACTGCAATTCTCAGCTCACCAAGAATAAGTCCTTATAACCCCATGTAGTCCCCAAATTTTACCTGTGCAATAAAATGATCTGTCAAGTAGCAAGAATTAATTACCTTAACTATTGATTTGGTTCAGGTGCTGATAAAAAGTGTTAATTTTTCATGAGTCTCAGCACAGGTGATAAAACAGCACACAGAGTTTTCAAAGTATTGATCATCTCAAAAACTCCAGGTGCTTTAGTCCTGTGATTACAAAGAACAAACAAAACCTCTTGCAGGGGAAAGGAATCTTCATTTTCTTCTGTATTTTCTGAAAACTCATAACAGCCCAAAAGTCCATCAAGTACAGTAAAGCAGACATCAACAGAAGGATGAACAATATCCACAATTACAAAATATATTTCCCTGAGGAACTTCAATAATTTTTGAAAATACTTCTGGACATTTACATAGCTGAAGTTTCCTTTTGCTAAATGTAGATATTTTATTCCAGCAGCTTTGAACTGTAAAATTGTTAAGTGGTATCCTGTATGGAAAAAATTAATCATAATACAATTCTCTACTTTATACTGTATTCTGTGTTCCAGTTCACAGAATCTTCTCTGTAAGTAATTTTCAGAAACAAATACACTTTTACTTGTACAACTGAATTTCTACAGTAAATATTTTCTCTAGATCTCCATTTTCTACCTAGCTCTTATCCCATTTAGTAGTCTTACTAAAAAAAAAGCCCACTGGTCTCTCTCAAATATATTTTCATTGTCTTAGATAATATTTTAACAAATAGATGAACTTCATGACTTATTTGGTAACTTATTTGGCTATTTGGAGCTACTGCTGAAAGATGAAATTAGTCAACTAAAGCAAAGAAGACTAATTAGAATTTGTAAAAAAGTTTTTTAAGTCTGAATGCTTTTAAGGTCTCAGCTTGCCAACAATTAACACTCCTTACTGCTCCAGAGCAAACACTTTGTGCATTCCTGTTCCCTACCAACAGCTCCTTCCTATGGAAGCAAAGGACACAACCTTTGAATGTCTATTCAAAGATGGAATTCCTATTCAAAATCATACTGGTGCAGCCCACATTTAGATCTTTGTTTCAGAATGAAGCACAGAATTCAGAAGAGGACCTGAAGGAAATTATTTTTAATGTGAATTTATCCTTTCCAGCTGAACAGAAATATTTTAAAACTCTTCATTGTCACTGAGAGCTCTAATGAGTAGACAACAACAACAAAACAACAAAAAATTAGGACCAATAACATCCAACAATAAAGAATTAAAAAATTATTTAATCATTCACTTAAAAATTAGAGGCAAAAAGATTAAGATCACAATGAGAATCAGGACTAGGAGCTGGGAAAAAACTTCAGTTGTTTTCACTGACTGTGACTTTACAGTTACAGATAGTCCTTCCTTCCTCCTAAAATGTCAACAATATTAATTATGGAAGAGATACAGTTTGGGAGTATTTATGCAGATAAATACCCTGCACATAAATTCTACTTCATGAGACCAGTGTTCATAACTGCATTTCCTCAAAATGAAAAGATATTTTGAAAATTAATTTACTCCTCGAAGTAAAATCTCTGAAGATGAGTTACTGAGAAGTTGCCCCAGAATTTTGGTTCATTCCTACAGCAATGAGGGGAACAACAACAGAACAAAAGAAACCAAGAAATTCTGCAACCCTTGAAAAGGAAAACAAAGCAAAAAAATAAGAGCACATCTACAGGAACACAGTTTTAAAAGAGAAACTAATCTGAAAAGCTAACAAAAAGGCAGAGTTTCTTTAATGAATGCACTGAAAGCAGCAAATGGTACCTACATTGCTTAACAAACTCTGGCTGTTCTTGTTGAGAAAGATTCTTTCAGCAGAGAACCATGGCCTGGAAAAGCTTTGTACTGTGTTTACAGCTTCCCAACTTGGTTACTCATTTTGTTGTCTGTCACACTAATCTACAGAACTGTACCAAGGACTCTCCACTTCCCCCTCATGAGAGACATTTCAGTGCCAGGAAGCTCTTTGGCTCTAGCAGTGTTTCCATTCCACAGAAGTTGCCAGTGTTGCTAATTGAACTGTCACTGCTCCTGCTGTTCAGATTATTTCATCCTGACCCTAAAAGCAGTGGAACAGGTTCTCTTTGTGCCATTTAACTATGAAGAATTGTTCTGCAAGTCAACAGAAAGAAGCTAATGAAGAATTGAAAGAAATTTCCTAATAATGGATAAAACTTGTTGAAATAAAACACCAGAAAGCATTCAGTGTTTTAACTGAAGAGTGCAGACTATTCCCTTTAGTGTGTTTGTGTTTGGGCTGTTTTATACAGACAAAGAATGGAAGAAAACCTGCAGTTTTTCCCAGAGTATTTGAAATAGTTTGTTCCTAAGTGAATAACGAGTGCTGCAGCTTCCCTCTAAATAACAACACAACTTGTTCTGCCAACCCAGCCTTGCTCCCTTTTTCTGTGCTGTCAAACACTGCATTCAGGCATCCCATGAAAAAGATGAGACCTCCCTTTTGGAGCTGTTCTCTTCTCAGTTCCAGCTTCAGGCCAAGCAGTTCTCTGGCAGAATGGCATTTTAGAGATATTGCCTCTCCACCACCTTCCTGAGCAGTAATTTCACACAATTCTCCAACCAGGAGCTGGGGATCTGAGCTAAGATTGCATCCTCAGTGAACAGGGGACAGACATTGACAGTAGCATGGACAAGAAATCACACCAAGGTTCAAGGCTGGAGTTCATAACACATTTTTAGCAGCTGTTGGATTGGGTATCAAGCCTTTCCCATTGTAACTAGAACAGACATCCCAAAATATTTAAACACAAAAACATATTTAGCTCCACTAATGGAATTTTCCTGACTACCATCATGTGGAATCACCTTAAAATATCAGAGGAAAGAGCTTTTCTGACAGTGTGCTTGCTGTAATTTGTTGATTTTTATTTGAATAAGAGATCTAGGAAGATTGCTCCTGGCTGAAATATTTTCCTGGAATATCAGACATGACATGATGGTATATTTAATTATCTCTTATTTCCCCTAAGTATTTATAGAATTGTACCAGGCAAGCTGGTTCATATCTATTAATATCCATATCTATCTATATATATTTATCTTTTTATCTATGCACATACACCTATTTTATCATAAAGTAACTCAATAAATCACTTACCTAAGGATATCCTATAAGACTACCTAAGAGACTGAGTTGTGAATCAAGGACAAATGCTGAACTGCACTGAACTGAATAATAACTGGAAGAAATGCTGAACAGAGTGCTGAAACAGCAGCTGAAACTGAATACTCATGAGGCCAGGGTGGTGCATGGGAAAGAGGCCACTGTCTGGGGAGCTGTCACCATGCAGAGTTACTGAAAGAAAATCTCTGCCTTCTGCTCTTGGTGTGGAAAATTTTAGACAGAGCCTCTCAGGGAAAACATGTCATACTTATAAACTTAGGTCCAGTTTAGAGGAGTGAATCATTTGCTACTCGCTGAGTAAAAGGTCCCCTTATGAGAGCAGGGCTAACCTGACAGTGTTTCTTTTCCCCAGGGAATAGAGGTAAGACAAAATCTTATCAAACTTGGCCTTTCTTAGACCAATAACAGCAAAGGGCATGATTGCAAAAACATGGTTTTCTGGGTTTCTTGCCAGCATTTATTTAATGTTTTGCCCTACCTAAAAATAGAAGTTAGGCCCTTCTTACCTGCCGAGGAGAGATAAAACCAGCGAGAACTGCTGACTCTTGTATCTGAGTATAAAACCTCAGTCTCCTTACTTTCAAAGGATAATAGTAATCCAATGGTCTTAGGAGCCACTCATCTTGGTGCAAATCCAAGTGAAAGTTATGGACCTCTCACTAGTCCTAAACACATTCATATTCTTAACCCTAGTAACCCTCTCCACCTCCATCCTATTCCCTCTTCTATCCAACAACCTCAAAAATACCGCCAGCACAATCATAAACACAGTCAAAACTTCCTTTTTAATCAGCCTAATGCCAATAACAATTTACAGCTACTCCAAAACAGAAAGCCTCACCTCCTTCTGGGAATGAAAGTTCATCATAACCTTCAAAATCGCCATCAGCCTAAAAATAGACTTCTACTCTCTTACCTTCTTCCCCATTGCACTGTTCATATCACTGCTCATATCTACAAAGTTCTTTTGCCTTCTCTTCACAAAGCATAACTAACAAAGAGTAGGTAATTTAAAGTACTTAAAATCTGAGTTTTCTGGAACCTAGTTATCTTAGGAGTGGTTGGCACTTTACCAGCAGTGACGACCATGCCTGACTTTCTGACAGGTGAAATAATAAAAATAAAATGGTGCTCACTGAAGCAAAACCTCCCAACAGTGGATGTTTATGGGAAGGTGACCAGAACTTGTGTGTTCATCCAGTGTGACCTCTTGAATATTGTAGAATATTAAAAAACCAAATGTAATCCAGAATATGGCATTCACCCAATTGCTCCATGTTTTCCACTGTTGTTTCACTAGCAAGTGGTAGTGTAAAAGAATGATTCAGTCTCAATCCTGTGAATTAAAACTGCAGGGAAAATGCAGCATTGATGAAAAGTAGTAAAGAAATCTAACCTGCTTGAAGAATGAAACAATGTGTGTAAAATGATCACCTTAAATAAAACAAGAGAGAACAAAAATATTCCCAAATAACTTTACACCAATAAAATCAACATATTAATACAACATAATCAGTTCTTTCCTCCAACCCATCACTGAAAAAGCATTAAAAATGTCATCTTAGGGTCTATAGTACAATGGTAATCTTTATTCTGACAAAAAGAAAAAGTCTTTGAGAACCCTTCATTTCTTCAGATTTACTAGGGAGAGTTTTCACTTGTGGTTCCTACAAGCATCTTCTCTACCTGGAGGATTCCTTATGCTTGGATATTCAGTGCAAGTGTTAGCTAGATACCAGTGGAAAGTCATTCAAAGCTTCAAAAGGAAAATTTCCAGAGTAACATTTGGAAATAATTTCTTCTCTTTGAGAGGATTATTTAGGACAGCATGAAAACAGGCATTTAAGAAATATAGTCAACAGGATGACATGATACAATGCTGGTTTTTGGCTAAGAAAACTAGGAAAAGGCAGAACATAAAAAATATCCTTTGTAATGTGAGCATTTTGGACCAACATGATAAATGGGTTTGTGGAGCTCCTCGTGTTTCCTAAAGGCATCACACTCCACAAGAACAGCATGTCTGTCAAACAAAGCTGCTATGAGTCAGACCTCAGCAAACAGGAAAAAAGACATTAATCTGCACTTGCAGATTTTCTATCTTTCTTTAAATTTCTTTTTTGTCTGTGATAAATTAAGATAATACAAGAAAAAATAAAATAAAAACAAATATATTTTACTGTTAGAAGAGATTTTTAAACCCATTTTAAATTATTCAATCTGCTAAATAAATTACCAAGGTTTATCCATTGTTGAAGATCAGACCCTAGAGGTTCCAAGAGAACTTTGTACCAATTTGAGACAAAACCAGTTTAGCCTACTTTTTCATACTCCTTAAAGTGTTGCCTTTAAAAGATTTGCCTGAAAAATTGTGTCCAGCTGTTGCAGAATCCCTGTTGTCACATAAATTAAGTGCAACAACTTCAAAACTTCTTTTGCAATTCTTCACTGCCTGGACATAGACTGTATTTCTGTGGAACTTAAAGATATATTTCCTCTGCTTTTCTGAGTATTGTGACAAAAGCAAAGAACCAAGTCTTTTATGCTTTCTGTTTCCAAAACCTTAAGCTTACAGCTCTCCATTTTTGTTCCATTTACTGTGGCATAACTGCTTCTGCTAAGGAGTGATCAAGGTATTTCTCAATGTGTTTCTCTCAACAAGGTGCTCTTTGTCCAGAGATAACAGCAGGTTGATAACAATACTGAAAAAGGAGATAAGAATTCATTAAAAAAAAAAATCAGCTGATTGATGTACAAAATTAAAAGAAAGAAAAGAATGACAGCTCAGCAGAGCAGTTTATGCTTCAAAGCATAAAATTTCATTATTTTTGTAATATTTATAATTTCTTTCATGTTATATCACAAGCTCAAATCCAGCGAGTTCTTCAAATATCCACAATCCCATTAAGTACCTTCTCAGAAAGGAAAAGCTTACTAAACTGCCACACAAATATTGGGAATCATTTATCTTTTCAGCTTTTTTTATCTACTTTCCTAATGCAATATCTATTAGTTTCACCATATTTTTGCGAACAATCAGAAAAAGAAACAAGTAAATTATCAAACTCAATACTTTTCAAGAAAAAAACCTTGAGAGGCAGATAAATATTCTGCTACAGCACGAGAATTTTCTGCCTGTTAAGCTCCATTCAGCAGAAGCAATAGTTTTGCACTTCAAGGTCACCTCCCTCCTCTCTTCAGGAGTCTCAAGTTTCTTCCAGTTAGTAGCTTGGCAACCCTGTCCATCTTCCTTTCCTTACTTACTGCCAATAAAGGCAGTGTTGGACAGTTTCAAAAAAAAATCCCAAAACCCAAACCAAATCAAAGCACACAGCCCTCCAAACCACACTGAAATTATTTAAAAGATAACTGTTGTTCATTTCCGTACGTCATGGATGTTTTTAAATGCCAGAGGATGAAATGCCTTTCTTTTATTCTTCACCTTCTAAGTAAAAACATTCAAAATTACTGGAAGCATGGGGAAAATCCCAAGTGTGATGTGTGGAGCAAGCTCCACCAGCTGGCTTTTTTGGCCACTATGTTGTCCTTATGTTAAATGGATCTCAAAATTAATCATGTTTCTAGATTTGCACACAATCTGTAACAGGGAAGCTTTCAGGTTTTTTGGGAGGTATTCACCCCATTGCATGAGAATCTGGAAAGGGACTAATTGACAGGAAATAGTAGGAGAAGAAAGCCTGAGAGAGAGTGCTCAGGTGACACAGCCAATTAATGTGAGACAAACTGGCAATAGACCAGGCGATGGCACTTACTTTGGGAGGTTTAATTTAAATTAATGAACAGTATCCTATAAGAAGGGACAAAAAAATAAACTTGCTGTACTGTTTCTTCACTTGAGGCTCCTACAAAGTTAGCTGACCTACAGATCTCCACTGATGAGAGAATTGCAACTTCCTTTATTTTTACTGTTTGTCTATTTCTGGTTTTTCTGTGTCTGGCCTATTGGCTTAGTTGCTGATGTGTTTTAGGGTTATTTTTTTTTTCCTGTTTGCTTCTTAAAAACTACCCTACTTAATTTTTATCCTTTCTCCTCTGAACTTTACAGTCCTTGCTCCAAATTTTCTGCTTCCTGGCTGGGGAATCACACACGTTTCTCTTCTGCCGTGCAAACAGCCATGGGAATACACAACTTGGACTGGGTATGTCCCATCTGAATGCCCAGCACATAAGCTACTCCAGCAGCTGCCTGCACAAAGTGGTGCTGTGGAACCAGGATTATGGTAGGTGACTTTCAGGGAGCAGAGGATTCAGCTTTGCCAGCAGCTGCTGGAGCACATTACAGGGTGGTAGCTGGAATGTGTCCAGGGTCATGCAGATTTATCCACTCCCACGGCATTTCTCCACTGCTCTGCACATTACTCTCATCTTTCAACCCTCCCTGGGAATGCTGAACCAGCCTGGGGAGGAAAGATATTAAACATATATTTAGTGCTGCTGGAAGTGAAAATTACAATTGGGAAGTTCATTTCTTTGCAAGTGCATTTTGTTCAAGCTTTGCTAAAATTTTGCAGGAAAAAAAAACCCCAAACACAAACACAAACAGTTAAAACCTTCCTGTATCTTTATGCAAAGCAATAAATGCATTTTATATGCTTTCTATACTTGTGCACTATGGATTTATACATACACATGCTCATATGCACATATAGGTATGGAACACAGTCTCTGAAACACAGGCACTTGTGTAACAGAGCACATCAGCTCTTTAACAGAACTTAAACACTTTGAAATGATATTTTAGAATAGAAAACTAAGGCAGAAGGGAAACTGCTAAGAGAGTTACAGGCAGAGCACCTCCATTTTGTTGTGTAACCTGAAATCAGTGAAGGGTGTGAAGAGCAGCATCTCTGCTCCTAGGAATGGTGGCCTTTTAAAAGAGAAAAAGTAAAGAAAATATGAAAACAAACTGATTTTCAAAAAAGAACAACAACAACAAAAAATATAAAACAAACAAAACCCTGCAGTTCTTTCTCTTTATTCTATTTCTTTAGTTTCAATTTCTAATTGAAAATAAAGTGAGCCAGAACTTGAGCAAAATAACAGGAGTGAAAAGGGGTGATTTATGAGATTGGAAGGCAGAGGGAGAAGGCAGGAAGGTTTTCACACATATATATGGACAGGAAAATAAAAGTGATTAACATTCTAAACCCATAGCCTATTTCACAATCAGCTATCTAGAGTGACTGCAAGGTGAAATGCAAATTAACACTACTTCTATCTCCTACCTCATCGTTAGTGATGTTTTGGAAAGACAGGACAATAACTATGCCTGTCCTAGGGTAGGAATCCTGTGCTGTCACCCACAGATGCTCCCTGAATCGTTGGTCTTAATCAGCAACACACACTGATGCAAGTATCAACATCTGCAATGCATTAAATTCACTTCTGTTCCTCACATAGGTTTCTGTACATTTAGCTGGTTTTTGTATATCCCCCTTTTCCCTGTAGCGATTTCCATGTCCACTTTTAAAGTCTTCCCTGTAAGATTTTATCCCATCTTTCATTTATATTTTAAATTAAATAGACAATAAATTCAACTTATTTCCTTAACTGTCACTAAATAAATGACTTTTCAGATGTGCTTTAGTTAAGGGAGAGGGATAGAACAGTTCAAAACATGCAATCACTCAGCATAGGCCATATAGAACATAGGATGGTGCCAGCACCAAGGTACAAGTGAGCTAGAGGATGATAGGTTTGAAAAATAGTAGGGTGGAAATAATGTAAGACAGCTGTGGTGATGTTGAAAAAGTTAATTTGATAGCATTCAGGAAAGGAAAAAATGCAGGGTGATATAATTAGCATTAGTAACAGATTCTGCCCTAAGACACTGGGAATACTGTTTTTGTATACGGGATCATACCAATGTTGTTGGGCTTATTTTATTTTTTCAGGAAACGAAATCAATTGATAAATTAACAAAATTTCACACATGTTTTTCTGCCTTTAATAATATAAACAAAAATAATTTCAACCTAAAAACCCCATGATGTCAATGGTTTGGGCAGAAAATGATACAGAAGTTACATCCATTGTTGCTTCAAATGAGAAAGTGTAGTGTAATATGGTACACCAGATGAAAAGAAAATGAAAATTATAGTAAATAGAGAAATAAAGAGACACTTCTTATTACCACTCACTTTGCAGCACATATAAAAATAGTGCATAATGCCATTAGATCTCAAGAAGTTTTATCAGGGACATATTAACTAGCATAAGAGTCTTATTATCCTGCATGAAGATATTGAAATGGATAGGTTCGAAAATTGTAGTTCTAATTTTCTAAGGAAATTAAGGTTTTGGGCATAACTCCATCTAGAAAGAGCAATAGCATAGAATGCAGAGGAGGATGGTGTGACTGTTAATGCTAGAGAAATGAAACTACTGAGTAAGGGTTGAGGAAGCATTCCTGAATGTGCTTGGTTGCAGGATCTTCCTACCTAGGCAATTCAATAATCACTTCTATTTCTATATTTATGGGGTTTTTTAAAATCCTTCAAACCATTTGTTTGAACTGTATGTAGCAATAATATTGTTAGTACCAATATCAAAAGCAATTAATATATATGTTACATGCTCATGTTAGAATGAAGGTTATTGAGAAAGCATGCTTGTTATCAAATGTGTGGAATTACATGTTAAGGTAATACTTTCTATTTTAAAATTATTGAAATAAAATTTAATAATTTTCTTTTTCTCCAAAGATTAGTATTTCATAGGCTTTTTATAGTAGAGGGAATGAGTATATAAGAAGAAAAATATTTCTAATGTCACAGGGAGTCAATCTCTGTGACTTGTAGCTCCACTGGCATTCCCCCTCAATCTTCTTGCTTCTCCAGATGATTATAGATCAATGTTTGGATTTGTGAATAATTTCCACGCATAAAACTTTATTCGTTTTTGGATTTTGGCCACCAGTGATGCATCACCTAATTCCACCTTTACTACACAAAGAATAGTGTACAAACCCTCCATGGTGTTTATCTAGAACAAAAAAAAGTAAACTAGGAAGTCTATAAATAGAGTTTTGATTTTCAGGCATTATCCCCAGTTCTGCTATTATTTATATTGACTATAATTTCTCTCATGTCACACAAGTCAAAGAAACATATCTTTAAAAAAAATATTTCTCTATTTTGACTGGAAAAAATGGAATAAGGGTGGTGGCTTTTATCAACTTGTTTCTCAAAATTCAGCAAAACATCAATCAAAGGCTGGCAAACTTGTAAATCTCCCTTAACTTTTTGCAAGTTCCTTCATTATTTCTCGTTCTTGAGGTGAGCATTGAAATAGAGCTCATCTTCCCCAGGCCTCATTTCATGTCTCTCCTCTATTAAGCCCCAGCCTAAGTCACTGGCTTCCTTATATTACTGTGATTTGTTTATAATTTCCACAACAGGTAGGCTGAATTTAGCAATTTGGTGCAAATGTGTGGATCAATAGATCAAAGCAGTACGTGCTGAGCACTCTCTCCCACTGCTGAGGCACTGGCAGTTTATTTCCAATTGGATTTCTTCTTCCAAGGGAAACATTTTGTGATGGAAAACTGAAAGAAAGAAGAAGCGGCCCACACCAGGGGCCTAAATCAGAGCAAAAACCCCACCCATGGTTTGGGTCTAAAGTTCCTCTCTCAGCACTGGAGCGCTTTTTGAAAAGAGCTTCTGTTGATTTTCCTCCAAAATGAACCGAGTTCTGGAATAAAAATCTGCAGTGGAAACCAAGGCTGCTGTCACCAAAGGGGTTTAATTTCTAAGCAGCAGCACTGCTCTGAACCAGCTCACTAATTGAAACAGCTAAAGTCTACACAAAGACCCTTTGAAAGGATTTCTGCCAAGGCCATAAAGTAGACCCAAACTTCAGTAGAATATCTCTTTCAATATCCCAATCTACTTTTGCCTTTCATATGATTCTATGGTTCTCTGGTCGGGCAGCATTCACCCTCAGTAGCTCTTTAGACAGCACAAAAATCAGGCAGGGTGCTTGACAGAGCATATGAGTGTCCTGCCATTGAAGGACCCTCTGACAGACAGGAAAAATGGGTCAGCACAGATCTCACAAAGTTGAGCATAGGGAATTGCCAAGTCTTGCATCCTTTTTTTTTTTTTTTTTTGGTAGCTACATCAAAAATCAAGTGCTCCATACATGATTTAAAAGTAAACAACAAAAAAATAGAACTAAGTTTGAATTTGCACAAATTTTAAAACTACATTAGAAAAAAAGAAAGTAATAGAGTTTGTTTTTTTTTTTTTAAACTTAGGTGTTTTAAGCAAAATAAAAGACAGGAACATAGCAAACATATGTTATACTGTGAATAAGATATAGCTAGGTACTGTAATTTGCTCTGAACAGAAGCAGTCCAACAAGTTCAGGGAAGGGAGTTCAGTTCAAGTTCAGCAGAAGGGAGATGGTGAGGGGAAGAACACACCCTAAAGCACTGTAGTGATTTCCTGTGGTAATTGGTAAATTTTAATCAATAATTTTAAAATGTTTTCCTGATATGAAAAACATTTAGGTGTCTTTTGATCAATGCCACCCTACTGATTTTTCACAAAATATGAACACAGTGATATTTCTCCTGTTATTTCCAGATGCAGATCACATACCAAAAGTCAAATATGCCATGTATCACATGTGACTACAGCAAGTTTATCAGATCCCCTTATATGATAAAAGGTACTAATGAAACACTATCTTTGAAAGGGACTGTAAAATCATCCATTACTGAAGGAATGGAGAAAGGAAAAAAGCAAGGATGGCTTTTAATGAACTGGAATAAACTGTTCTGACGTAGCTTTCAGCTGCAGGTGGGTCTCAGAGTGGGCAAGATTTCAGTGATAATATCAGGCACAACTGGATCAAATGAAAGGCAAGAGGAATAACTGGCATGTCAGAGATCAGAATTGATAAAGACATCCCAAAATCTGGAGGAAGACATGAAAAGGGGGAGCATTTAATAATAATTTTAAAGGAACATGAAGTCTAAGTCAGAAACAATCATTTTACTGCACAGCATGACCTTCTTCACGGCTCAGATTGTCAGTATCTTGTACTTCTTATGACATGTATGCATAAAGTAATGGTAGAAAATTTAGAGATTGCTTTCCATCTTGCTCTTGATGAGCAAGACTGGTTTCAAAACCCACTGCTATGAAGCAATGTAAATGTACAGATGTAGACACACTTCAAGGTAACCTGACCTCAAGCTGCCTTTCATGCTGTTTTGCTGTACTCTCTCTAAAGGAAGCAGCACTGAAATAAAGTTTTTCACTAAACCTATCAATTACTGGGATAAAATGTCCCCAGGTTTTGTTCTGTTGTCCATCAAAACCAGCACATGGTCAGAGTGGGCTCTCGTGTGGAACACATCCTGCTCCCTTAGCATGGAAACATGAGTGAAACAGAGTGCAGAAGAGCCCATATGTGCCAAGTCTTGCCTGATACGAAGGTATGAGGTGGCCAGGGACAGCAGTAAGAGCACCACAGAGCACTCTTTGGCTGTGTTTTATGGACACAGTGGAATGACTTGTTTGTTCTCTCTGGATTTTTTCACACTTTCGCAAACAGGATATGTCCTGTCCAATCTTATTCCAAAAAGTCCTTGAAAGTTCATATCTGAAATAGAATATAATCAAAAAATACCAATGCAACAGCCAGCTGTCTTGGATGTGTCACTGATGTCCCAAGCTACCTGTGTGCTCTATGTCACCTTGATGTGTTCATGAAGCAGTGGCCTCCCCGTTTCTCATGGGCTCACACCAGTCCTTTCCACACAGTAGTTCACAAAACAATAGTAGATCTGATTGGTGAGGTTCTCACCATTGGTCCATTGTCTGGTGGGATTTTTCTAATGCTCTTTGATGCTCTGAATTAACACATTTCCTCTGCAGCATCCTTAAGACTCAGAACCTAATAGACTGTAACTCGTCACCACTGCACTAAAAACCTACCTATTTTCTGCACTTGCATGTGTAATTAGGACTATCAGTCTCTTTAATTGCCCTGCACTAAATAACCCCTTCTCACTTGAGCTGGTATTTTTCTTCTGGGACTTTCTGCCTGCTGGTATTGACAATGTGCAGCCATCTCATCAGGCTGACGTACCAGGGCTGCAGGACTATCACTGGTGACTGCCATTTCATGCTTCATTACAGCTGTGCATCTGAAATCATAACACTAATTAGCAAACAAGTCTCTTCTACACCTGCCTGCATGATGCAGAATAAGAGCACTGGCAGGCTGAACACAGCCAAATTAAATCACTTTACCATGCACTTGAATGGTCAGTACAGTGGCCTCATTCTGCCTGTAGCAACCGTACCATTTTGCTCTTGTAAACTCATCATTTTAGCTGATGTTAGGACAAGATTTAACCTGCTCCTGTTTTCCCTTTGCAACAGATACTTCACATGTGAATTGGGTATTAGTTTTTGTAACATGATCATTTCAACAACTTGCTCCTATAGTCATGTATTCACCAGTATCTATGTATTTTCACTAATTTTTAATTAAAAGCAGTTCAAATAAATTCACAAGTATCTCATGTGGGTCTATTCATACACCAGAGAAGGAAACCATTTATAATATTTTTACTTTGTACATTCACTGGAGATGCATAAGGGACTTTCCTCACATTTGTGTATATTAAAAGTGATATCCCTGTTAATTCCATTTACCCACCCATCAATGAAAAAATCTGAAATGTATCGTACAATCTCATATAATTTAACCTCAGCATGGCTGTGGAAAATTGCACAAGTCATCACTGCCATTTTTCATGTTAGCACTGGGGTACAGAGAGTCTATGACTTGCCTTAGGTATCAAAGTCAGGCTCTGAGACAGAGCTGGGAATAGACCTTAGATTTACAGTCTCACAGCCCAGTGCTCTGACTGAATAAGTCTCTACTTCTGCTTTATCCAGAGAAGGAGGACACAGTGCCCTAGCCTGCAAAAGAAACTTTCAGGAAAAGATGTATCAACCTATCTGTTAATTATTATCTGTTTAGTGGGGCTCTTTTCACAACATCTGTGGTTAGAAGTCATTTCTGTTATGAGCACTTTCACAAAAGACTGCTTCCAGAAACCACTCTGTCCCACAGTGTTTATAATGAGGATACTAAAAGGGAAACAGGTGAATCTAAAATTTCAAATCATTCTAAAATCCAAAGTCTAATTTTCTTGGCTTCAGAAGAAATATCTTCATCTTAGAATACAGCAAATACATGAACAGTTATCATGTAGTCCTGGGAAAAAGAAATCATTCCAAGAATTTTCTGCAGAACTTGAAGACTGAGAAATTTTCCATCCTCCTCAATATTTTGCATTTGGGATTCCTCACTGCTAGGTATATTAAGTTAAAGCCAATGGACATCCAAAGACAGGTGCTTTTCTACTATACTCAAAGAGAGCAAATGGTGTGGAGGCTACTACCTACTCATGCTGTGCAATCTGAAGAAAGGCCAGCTATAAAAAATGGAGGAGACTTTATGCCTCCAAAACACCAATGAAGTCCTTTCCAGTAGCCTTCGAAAAGAGACACTTCTTTCTCTGTAACTCCACTGAGTTTTCTTGCCCTACAGAGAAGAAGAAGAAGAAGCCATGGTTTTGCCCTCCTCTGTCCCTTGGAGCTGCTCCTCTCATCAGTGCATGACAGCCACACCAATATATCTGCCCTGTCTCAGTGCACAAGGCAACAGAGGGAAGCAAAGTCTTTTGTATGAACTCATTAAGACCCCACAGAACCCAAACAAACACAAGAACTCTGTCACAGCACAGAGGCTGTGGCAATGGATATTACCCTGCTGAAACTTCTGGCTGCTGTGAGAGGAGGACACGTGGTTTCATCATTTCATCACCCTAAGAATGCTGACATTGTTAAAACTAAGAAAAAACCCCACATTTTGGAAAAAGCAGGCTTCTCTTTCATGAAGTCATTTTACAGCTAGAGAAATCCATGCACTTCACTAAGGGATATATCAATAAAGCAATGGGTATGGTGGCCTTTGTTGTCTTTTTGTACTTTCAAAGGGAAATATATCCATATTTCCACACCATGGATGCACTTAAATTTGGATCCAGATCAGCCATAAAAAATAAAGAAAATAAAGGATCCGGGAGTGAATACTTATGAAAGAAGTCAATCCATAAATCAAATTATTTAAGACAGACTGTACAATCCCTGTCTTAACTGGCTTTTCTCCTTGAAAGACTTTTGATGGCACAATCTTCTTCTATTTCAGAAATACCAAAAAAAAGTTGTCGAAACCCCAATCTTGTAATTTCACAAGAGCCATACTACATCACAGCAAGGGAGGATGGAGCTTGCCTGCTAAGTTTTGAGCTAATGATCAAAGTTTGCACTTTTAGTTCTTTTAGTGGAAGCCGCAAGGGAACTGTTGTTCTCTTGGAGGTCTCTGGCAGCCTGGCCCTAGCTCAGGTGATTTTGCCTCTCAGTGAAATCACTGCAAGTCCCTGGGATGTGGTGAAGTGCATTCCTGCCACCACACCAGTGAATCAAACCACACAAGGAAGTCTCACAGCCCTGACCCTGCACGTGTGTCCCCACTCCCCCTGCTCTGGGTCAGGGCAGTGACAATCTGAACAGCCAGGACAGCACAGCCATGTGTCCAGGACCCTACCACATGACCACAGCATGATTGCAGGGGCCAATATTGGGAAATTAGGGAAATTACTCTTTTTTGGCAGTTTTCATAAACACTTGTCTCCCCTTTTTGCCCCAACACAACAGCTGGATCCAGCCAAACAATATTTAGGGTGAGCAGTGACACAGTCCCAGAGCACCAAAGTGACGTTGGGCACTGTTAGCTGTCTCCAAAACTTCTCTGCTCTCCAGGAATCCGTGGGTGTGTTGGCAGAATATGAGAGCAATAACAACTTCACCATAAAGTGCTCAATATGAGGACACCTCCACTAATGTGATACAGGGAGCAATTCATTATCCTCAGCATGCTGCTCAAGGGGCCAGAGACCAGTGCTGGAGGCTCTCTCTGCTCAAGCTGTGTGCAGAGAGGAGCAGCAGCATTTCACACTTGCAATTCTGCCCGGGGAAAATGGATCCACAGGAGGCTGGTGAGTCAATCCCCGTAAATATGTCTTTGAGAAGAGCTGCATTTGGGGGTTTTATGCTGAAAAAACCTTGATTTTCCTATGCCACACAGAGTCTAATCCTTCATTCAAAAGTCTTGCTCTACTCACCTGTAACAAAGAAATACCAGCTAATGCAGTGCTGCCTGATAAATGATGACAGCGATTAGATTGCTTACACATTTGTTCTCCTGAGGAGGCTCCAGTGCTGCAATCCACTCTCTCCTTGAGAAAGAGAGAGTCTCTGCTCTTTGTAGAAAGCCAACTTGCCAGCCTGAATCAACTCTATTGATTATCTGAAGCAATATGATAAATGAAATTTAAAGTAAGTTGACTCTAAGAGAAACAAGTCAAGGGAAAAAAAAAAAGGCAAAGTAAAAGATTTCTCTTGCAAATGTTTTTTAATTTTCTGCAGATGTAAGAAAGTTTGATATAAACTTTAGATTTTTGACCAAAACATTGTTTGTTTCTAAATTACTTTATACTATTTTGGGCTTCTATAATTTTTAAACTTTTTCACTATCATTGAAGCTGAAATAAGATATACAATATTTTAGTGTTCCTTACAGTTTCTGGATGTCTTTAATGAGCCAAACATATTGCAAAAATTTTAGGGAAGCAAGACAGCCTTTTCAATCCACAGATCATTTACCAGAGTTATTCAGCATATTCTGTTCTTTGAGAATATAAGGTCACTGCTGGATAAAGGAATGGTGCTGAAATGATTTAGCTGATTCTGAGACATGACCACAGATGTCATCAGTTAGGTTGTGAAATGGCTCCTAAGGGATTTTAAATCTGTGAATGTAGAAGAAATTTATATACCAGAAATCTGTAATTGACTCAATATTCATTCCTTTCTGATGGTTCTATGTAAAGGATACAGCACAAAACTACTGTAAAAGTGAAAACTTGTTTTGTTTGAAAGGAAGCCCACATATTAAAAAAATCTATGCTTACATAATGTGAGAAATTTTATATTTGCAGAAAAAGTATAAGTTGCTTTTGTAACCTGTGAAAAGTAATTAAGTTATTTCCTAAAGAAGAATTCATTAATGTAATTTGTGTAGTTTACACACACAGACAACGCTGAGACTTTGGAAGCAGAAAAATTTCAGACTTGTTTCTTTAATAGTTTTTGTTTCCATTTGCCTGAGCTCACATTTATTAAAGCCTTTGAAGCAGTTTTCCGATGAAAAACTGATTTAAATGTCTTTAAAACTATCAGTAGGTTCATTCCAGTAAATGTCAGGTTTGGACATTTGTTGGTCCATAAGATGGAGGTCCCAACAGAAGCAATGAGTTGATTCATCCTGTGATATGCAAGGCTGCTGACACAGGCAAACCCTCTGGATGTTGGAGAAATGCAAGCCATGCCTCATTCTACAGAAGTTACACCTCATCCCAACAGGGTGAGTTAAGGATATTGTTTATTCAATAATTCACTGCTTTAATTGCACTGAGCATGTTATGCAGCATGGATTTTAACTCAGGGGTTTTTTTTGCATGCTCATGCTACCAGCACAGCACATCAAGATCTGCACAAAAACTGAGTGGGAAATGTCAGGGGCTGCCTATCAGCTATTTGGAAATACCTAGCCCCTGCTTCTCCTCCAATTGCTTGCTCCTATAGAGCTTTATTCACTGAAGCAGAAGCAAATAAGACCTATTAGCGCACTCATAAATAAAATCAGCACTCCAGTGACTGGACAAGCTGCTGGGATTTTTTTTTTTTCTCCACAGTATATATGAAAATTTTTGTCAAGGGAAAATATTTCAGAACATGAATGCATTTTTTCCTTAGGTCAGTAGCACTGGGCTCTCCCCCATCTTCCCAGCCTTGCATTTAATAGCTGCAGTGGATCTGGGACAGGTCCCCAGTGCACAAGTGCTGTATCCTGGTGTAGAGCTGCTTCAGCTGCTTGCCTGTACATTTGTCTCTGGATTGTGCCTGTCAACTTGTCACTCTTTAATTATATCCTTTATGAGTATTCTGTCTTCATCCTCAATCCCATAGACTCTAATTTGCTTTTTCAAAACTTGCACAGATGTAATTGGAACTTATAACACTCAGAATGGAATAGTAAAAGTGCATCTCCAAGGAAAATCTCTCTCCTGTTCTCAGTAAACAGCCATCTCTCCTTGTTGACTCCACAACTGGCTGTCAGGCAACATTTTTGAATGAGGACCAGATCTGTACTCTCACATCTATAGATCATTTATATGTTTGGTTTTCTTCATTCCTTATTCCCCCACTCCCACAGAAGTAACAGTATTGTCTGAAAGGGATAGAAAGTGAGTCTGGATTCTTGATATTTTTATCTAGACAAGTTCTTCACATGGCACATGGCAATACTTTGAAAAAGTGTTGTAAGCAAAAGTTTTATTGAACTATTTTTGTATAAGCTATGCAGAATGGCAAGTTTTATGAATGACAATGAAATACTAAATTAAATCCATTTGTTGCTTCTTAACAGATACTACAAACTTCTTATGTACAAACCAGTCTTGGCTTTTCCCCACAGAATATTTCAGTTTGCATACTTGTTTCCATTCTTTTGTTTTGGTCATCTATTTTCTCCTTCAATAATTTTTGCATTATTCCATAAAAATACTCATCTGGGTGCCCAAAATGTCTTACTTTTCTAACTCATCAATTCACATTTCATAAATAATGGTTTTCAGCTCCATTGGTCATGCTGAATTGCTGTAAGCCTACAATGTTCATGGATGTGGCATCAAAATATATTTGCTCATTTGTTATATATTCCATGAAATAAATTAGACTGCTGCATAATGCAATGTATCTGGTTTATGCATCATTGTGTTCTTTATACAGATTGAACTTGTCTGAATATGGAGAGATTTGGTAAGTTAACAGCCTCAGCATCTGAAGGCCTGCGAACTCATTTTTATACACTGAAGTAATGTGAAATGCCAACGAGCAGAAAAAGAACAACGGGGCACAGTTCTAAGAGAAAGAAATTAAGTTCTGAGAGCTTCTTGAATAGTTAAATGCAGACTTCAGGGTTTGATTTCTATTTTTTCTTTCTTTACTGCTTTCTGAAAATGGAAATATGGAGTTTCTTCAGTCTATAGAAGCTTAGATTGCTGCAGACCTGCTTTAATATTTGTGAAGGGACAGCTCTACCCAGCACATGGCAGTCTCAAAGGTTCATTTAACAACTCTATAGCAACGAGTAAATAATTAAACACAGTGCTCTGTCTCAAACACCAAAGCTAAAGAGACAGGGATAATGAGAGAGTCCTTGAGCAAAGGACACAGGTTACATTAAATCATTGTTATCTTATTTTCCAAGTGGATATTTCTTGCTTTCTTTCATTTCATCTCTTCTCTTTTCACTAAGGCAGAGAGACACACACGTGGGAGGTACATCCTCATGTCAATGAAATAAGAAAGGCTGAATTCTGCATGCAGAGAGATATTGAGCATTGACACCAGCTGGGGGAAGTTTGAGGGCAGAGATGGCAAGACTGGCTCAGCTGACAGGTGGAAAATGTTTTAGCTGAACTGCCTAAATTAATTCTGTGCAAAATTAACCCTGTAGATGATCCCCTGCAAATATGATCCTCTGCTGCTGTGAGAAGACAAGGGCTGCACACACACCTGGAGTAACTCCTTGTGTCTGAATTGGCTTCTGTCAAGCTGGTGACACCAGCCACAATGATTTACCTTATCTACAGAATGAATGGCAGTGAATCAGAAGGAACATGCATTTTGGTAGGGGCTTTGGCCCCATTCCTTGTGAAGATGGAGTGCAATCACATAACAGTTGGTTTACTTCAAGAGGGAAGCTGGCGGCTCATCTGTGCAGAGGTTTCTCCTCGAGGCCATCCAGCGAAGTGCCACTGGGAAGAGTTTGCACCTGTCCTGAAGGAAGGGGAGCTTCTCTCCACCTTCCTGGCAGGAGGGGGGTATGGATAGCACCAACACCTAGAATGGTGGTTTAGAAGGAATTCTTAAAAGAACAGAGCAATTATTAAATACTTAAATAGCTTTCCCCGGGGTTTTTACCCTACATAAATGTGCTATTACAATATTATCAAGAAAGGTTGAGGTGAGGGCATTGAGTTCCCAAACACACAGGGTGTCAGGAAATGAAGATTAGCGCTGCTGACAGCAAGACAGGTGAGTCACAAAAATGCAGCTGAGAAGATTTTTATGAAGAAGATATGAAGATTTGTAAGGTACATGAATTTTACATCTAACAGGCTGAATTAGGCAAGAGAAAAGTGCAAAAAGTGATCTAATTCTTATTTCTCTCACAACTATCTGTTAAAAAAGTATTTTTTTCTGTAAAACATTTGGCCTGCAGGACCAAATTTTTCATCCAGCAAATCAAAAATAAAATAAAAATGAGAGAAAGGATAAAACTTTTTAAAATTACTAGATAAGGGCAGGCTATTAAGGTTTGGTGCGGGCTCACACAATTTTTTTTTCCAGAGATTATCTGTTTTCCTTCACCGGATAGAATTTGTCAAAAATTTGCAGTGGGATGAGGTGCTCTAACTATGTCAAGAATCTAGAAGGAGTGTAAGGCAGAATTCAACTTTTTTCCCCCAGGGGAATTGGAGAGGGATGATGGACTCTGCCTTCAGGGGAACATGCTATTTGCCATAAACAACAGAGCATCCTGCCTGTGTGCTGTGGGTTTGAGATGATGAAGGAGGTGCACTGCTGCTGCTGAAGGAACAAAGCAGCTATCCTTGTTTATGGGTGAAAACCAGCAACTTATCCACGATGTTAGAATCTTGCTCCTCTGGAAAAACATGTTATAGTGGCTGCTGACTTCTGATTTCCTGTAATTTACTTCACCAAAAGGTGACAGATTGATTGCTTAGCATTGGCTATTAATGTTTACAATTCCAGCAGCTGTCATGGAAGTCGAGTAATTCAGAAATTCTGAATACTTCAGGGTTCTTTTGGTCTTTGAGGGAAGAAAAAGCATATATAACTTGTCCCATAAGGTAATGACACGTTAGCAGTGTGACATCTTGTCACTGAGTGCAGGGGGTAATGGATGGGGCTGGCATTCCTAACAACACGGTCATTGTGAGAGCACTGATGTCTCTGAAAGGAAGTCCATCTAGCCACACATAAATGGAAGCCACTTTCAGAATTACCTGTCCATCCTGGTAATTTATAAGTCAGGCTTTCTACTGATGGCAAGAATTGCGTTTTCTCTTCTGTTTACAAATGCTACCACAACCTGAGCCTTGGGGTTCAAATAAACCTGATTTAATGGGCTTGAACTTCAAAAGCAAGACATTAGACATCTGTTTCTGCAATTCAGAAGGCCTTTACTATGCTCAAATGTTGATGATTCTTTTGTTTTTTCAGCCTTTACAAGAATCCTGAGTCAAAGGGATGCAGGGGAACATTAATGAAATACAGAGATTCACACAAGAAGCTTCCTGAGCTACCAAAGGCTAGGTATTAACAGCCAAACTGGAGAGGAGAGTATTTCCTTTCAGATTTCTCAGATTGCCTTGGTCTCACCTTGGTTTTAAATTCCTTTTGTCATTACATAAAGTGATTTTTTTTTTTCTATTTGTTTTCCTTTTGGGTAATTCAAGCAGTTTGCCTTTGCTCTGCAGATAGAATAGACCAATATGCTGCACACAACAAAATAAGCAACATATCAGGGAAAATGTAGACTAAACATGGATGGAAAACCTGAGGGAAAACTTGTCTACTGTGAAGTATTCCCACCAGATATCATTAAACTGTACAATACAAATCTCTTTTACGAGCCTTGCAATGTGGAATATGCTTAAAAAAGAAGAGCTAACATTTTCTTAGATTAAGATCTTATCTAAATCTCAAAGCCTGTGCTCAGGGTATGGAGCTGTCTACTCATTCAGGTGCCTGCAAAGGAAGTCTTGATCACAGTGGGGAATAGTGAAACAAAATGAGAGGAGGAATGAAACATTTAAGATGATCTTCACTAAAAAATGGAATTAATTCTTCATTCCATTATTAATTCACTAGTGAGCATAATTAATTTATTGGCCGTTAATGCTGCTATTTGCATTACCATTGGGTTCTCTGGATAAAAGCACAATGTGACTTTCCTAACACATTTCAAATGCTGTAATCACACAGTGAATTGCTCTTCAACAGTGCTATCCAGATTTAAGGCATGGATTGTTTGGTCTCTCTAAAATGCTTTCTGAGACTGGTTAACAACTTTAGAGACTGCATGAATTATTTTGGACAGGTCTGATATAAGACAATAGTAAAAAAATCACTTACATACTAAACATGTCTCTGTTTATAGGATACCTGAGGATGTTTCTAAGTCATTTGCCCTTTCTCCATTGTTCCACTACTTAGAAGACCCCACAATAAAGTACCTCTTAAGCTCCATGTTCGCTATTCAAGATGTGGACAGATGTGTGGGAGAACTCTGCACACAGACAAAGTCCTCACTTAGAGAAGAAAAGCACAAATTGTAAATTATGCAGAGAAGTTTGAGAACCTGCATTTGTTTGACAACACCTTTTCTCAACACTTATGTTCATATTTTCATTACCAGTATAATTAGGGCATTTCACATGCTCCCTCACTGTTACAAGGATTTCCATATATGCAGGAGGAGGTGGAAGGAGACAAATTTCAACCAGAACTTTCAGTTTGGGTCTCAAATATTTGCTTGTGCTTCTTCTTTCCCCAGATAGTGATAAAGCACTCTCAAGTCTGAAATATAATCACAGTTGTTCTTTTGATAGTAGAGTATGCTAATGTTATACCTCTACAGTCTTATCTGAATGAGCTCACTGAATTGCATAAATAATATTGGCAATGACATGTAATAAAAAACATCAAGTTCAGTCTCTCTAATCAATGCTAGCTTGGCAAGTCCAATGAGTCAAACAAACAATCAATGAGAAAGGATGATCTATGTCACTGCAATCAGGGACAAACTGCATCTGAATCAGAAAGCTTAATTTCTGCATTGTTTCTTTTGAAGGGACAATCTTCACAGGTAATCTGCAGAGGACATTGCTGAAGAAATCCAGACAGAGTAGAATTCCATCATCAGAAAGTTTTACAACAAAATTTCCTTGAATTACATTTTAAAAAAAGCCCAAACATTGACTTTTCCAAGAAACTGCTAAGTTCTTTTGAAGGAAGAAGTCTAGCTAATTATTTTTAGTTCTGTTAACCATTTCAAAAGAGAGGAAAGGTATTTTTTTCCACAGTCTAGACATTAAAAAATGAGCACTTATATTTTAAAAACCTTTACGGTGGAGTGGACAAAGTTTCATAGGAGAAGGGGACCAGGCCACAATAAGATGAAAAACATGGGGGAGAAATAAGTTTAGCTTATAAGTAGGTGCATTTTTCTTTAAAGAATTGTTGCTGGTGAATGCTATTTTAGAATTGCAGCATACATTCTTTTATCATGTTGTATTAGATGGCAAAAGGCAGAGGTAGAGACCAGATGATAGCTGTCAGGTGAGCTTAGTCTGTCTCCCAGTGTCTGGTTCAGCTCTGTTTCTTTATGATATAAAGGCATTTGAGAAATGTGACCATAAACATTTGACATAATATCTAAAATGACAGACTAAAATTGCTTATGCTTGTTTTCCACCTTCTGTTTGAATGCACAAATCTTCAAGAAATAAGAGTAGACTGCTTCCCCCAAGGATTCCCTTCAAGTGTTGCTTTTGTGCTATGATAGAATACAAGAAAAAATGAAAGATTCCTCCCAGGACCAAGACCATTAATGAGGCAGAGAAGAACTCAACTCTGAGTAACTTTTTGAAACACCATACAGAATCAGGGCTCAAGTTTTTCTACAAAACTGATGCTCATTCCCTGACGCTTGTGAAATGAGGTGCTGGCTCAGCCCAGCAAGCTGCTTTGATGAGCATCAGCTAACTTTTGCCATGGGGTCTGATCCTACTGCTCACTTGCCTGCTTTTAGGGGTGCCTTCATCCCCCTTCCAGACTAGAGGCCTGAGGCACGCTATGATCACAAGTGACATGTTTTGTCTGTAGTCTTTTGAAGGAAAATATTCCTCCAAACCTGAGGCAAATGAAAGTTATCCTTGAAAGAATTGTGAGGGAAGTGCACAGCTACAGCTCCACGATCATAAAGACATCTGATATTAGCACTGCCATTGTAGAGGGCTTTGCCCTTTTGACCCATCCTTTCCTAGACAGTAAATCCATTCCTGGATTACACTAACAGTAGCTCACATTGGTGGAAGATGTCTGTTCTGCTGTTGAACACCAGTTTGGAGATTCTAGACTGTAGCTAGAATAGTTTCTCTAGTGCCAAATCAAGTTTTGGTCTAGAAGAATGATATTTCCATATGCAGAGCAGCCAACCCAGTATCCCATTTTCAGCTGTTTGCAAAGTACCAGCTGATACACAAGATTATTTATGTAGATCATACCAGCAGTCCTAGAAAGAGCCACAAAAACACATTTTGCCCATGAATGGACAAAGAGGAGGAAAACAGGCTTTGCAGATATTCCCCACATGAACGAAGTGGAAATTCAAAGGGCAAAAGAGCATAAGTGGTAAAGGAAGCAGGAACAATCACATAGGGAATAAGAATTAATAAGAAAACAATGTAGCAATGATATAATGAGAGAGAGAAAGACAAAATGAGGAGCCAGAGGGAGCTGAAATAATGAGAACTTAGTAAGTCAGAGCTAAGAAGATGGACAAGAGAAGAAAAGCAGCAACCAGATGTAAGACAAGATCCCAACAGAAGCACAGTAATGTGTAAACACTGAATGGCTTTAATCACAGTTACAAACTGAGTTCCAGGTCTTTCTCTTTCTGTGTTCAGCAAGCAGTCATGGAGCCCAAAGGCTAACAGTGCACATCTCCAGTGATGATGATGATGAGTCTACAAAATCCACTTTGATTATATTGCAAACTACCAACTTTGTGTCACTAAACTAATAGTCACAGCTGGAGAAAGCAACAGAATTTACACAATTTTAAGGATTTCTTATATAAGTGAAATAATGGATAAATGCAGGAAATAATTTTAAAGTAGAGTCTCAAAAACAATCTTATGGCTAAGTCAAGCATTCAGATGATACTTCATATATCCAGCTTGTAAATTATTAAATGGTATTTATTTATATGACCACATAATGTTTTTCCCTTCCACTTTTTCCATACCTCCTCCAGAAGCCAAGTGTGCTTTTTTCAACATAATGATAGAAAGCACAAACAAATAAAGCTCTCCTGGATCAGAGAGCAGTCTGTCATGCCATGCCTTGAGCACTGAGTCTGGTGAGAAAAGCAGCAGAAGGAAAGCTGTGAGCCTGGTCACCCTCCAGCCCCCTTCACTTCATCCTCCTCCAATGCTTGATGCAATGGGAATAGCTGGGGACACATCCTTGCCTTTCCTATTTAATATTCAGGTATGGACTTGCTGTCCACAGAGTGGAATAGACATCTGGAAGTCATCTGTCTCTGTCTAAGGGCAGGTTTAGCTATCCTTGACAGATAGATATCCAATGTATTCAAAAAATCCCTGGTGAAGAGCTCTCCTGAGCCTTTTCTAATATGATCTACTTGATCTGCTTACCTTCAGAAATATTTTCCTCATAGTTACTCTAACCCTCCTTTGTTGTATTTTAAGTCAATATTACTTAACCTTCATAGCATCAACACAGCAGTAAACTTTTCTGCCTTTCCCAGCACTCCTGTAGAAGTAATTTGCAGCAAGCTAAATAAACTGTCTTAATGTAACAGCTGAAGTGAGCATCACCACCAACAAAAAATACTGTGTTTTAAGCTGTCTGCACCATTGGCACTGTGCCTACATTCACATGAGTGTACCATGTTCTCTGGCACTGGGGCCCACAGGGATGGAATGGCCTGGGTGTGCTGAACACACTCTCTCCAGCATCATGGCCTGCAGCAAAAAAGATGCTGCCTGCTGCTGTGATACCTGATCAGCACAGGGAGTCATATTCCTTGCCCTGGTGGTCTAACCTATGCAAATCAATATAGAATAAGGAGGCCAGCAGTGACTGAGGTACTGCATGTTTTAATATTTGGTTTACTTTATTGATTACAGAATGCTACTTGTTTGCATACTGGGCCTCTAAGTACCTAATGGAAAAAGTAGCATTATTACATATGCACAAATAAAAACATTGATTTGTGTGCTTTCTTTTCTCCCAGTTCATTACTCACAACACAGCTTCTGTGTGTGCCTCCAGTCTCCCTTTATTTTTGAACTCATTTTCCATCACTTTGCAGTCCCAGCCTCATATAATTTTTATTTCTCATTTTTCAGAATTTCTAATTTATCTTTCATCTGAACTTTCCTCTGAGTCCATGCAACATGCCTTTACAACTTTTGACCCTTTGATATCTCCTGAAATGCAGCAGCATATATGGTCTGAATGCTGTTTTCACCAGTATTTTCTGGATGAACACAGGTCCAGTTTGTCCCAGCAGTCTCATTTTGTGTGCCCTGTTGCAGTGGCACAGGAGCCTGTAGATAGATCTCTTCTGTTTCTTTTGGAGGAGAATCTCCTCCTGCATGTTCACAGCAAAGCTGTGATATCTCCTGAAATGCAGCAGCATATATGGTCTGAATGCTGTTTTCACCAGTATTTTCTGGATGAACACAGGTCCAGTTTGTCCCAGCAGTCTCATTTTGTGTGCCCTGTTGCAGTGGCACAGGAGCCTGTAGATAGATCTCTTCTGTTTCTTTTGGAGGAGAATCTCCTCCTGCATGTTCACAGCAAAGCCTCTTTGCCTCTATATCGTTGGTAGTCCTCTACCCCTTTCTATTCACTTGCTCTACCAAAAGCAATTTCCTTTCCCAATCATCAGATAATATTCATGCATTAAAATCTGTGAAAAATAATAGAAATACCCAATTTCAAAAGCAGAGAGGCCAAATAGACAAAATTAAGCTGTTTTGCTTGATGGAAGCTTCTTTCGGTACTATCTTGTCCTTCAAATACAATTCCAGCCCTAGTTTAGCTTTTCTCACTGAGCAAAGAGTTTGTCTATCAACTGATAATGTGGAAACTTGAAACTTTTCATATCCAGCCTAGAAAGTACCTTATAAGTTCTTTGGCTTATAGGAAGAAAACATCAATAGAAATACAATTTATCTTTTTCTCATCACCCAGAGGGGTTCTCGAGCACTCTGGAGCAGATCTGCAGCTCACCCATGGGCAGAGCACACAGCCAGAGCCCCGGGCAGTGCCCAGTTCAGGTGGGTGTCTGCAGGAAGAGGGATTGCTCAGGCACAGACACTCGTGCAGCTCTGCAGAGCCACACACATGCCTCTTCTCCAGCTGAAATCTAAACCATTCTGGCAAAACATTTTAATCAAGGCAAAAGTCAAGGAAATGTGTTATTGCCTTCCCCTTCCCTGGACTGCTGTGTTTTTAAGCAAAGATCTCTGAAAGGTTTTATTTGCTGGACTCTCCTAATCCGTGGCCCCCTCTTCCCCCTCTCTGCTCAAGGCCACCGAGCTTGAGCCCAGCTGACACTTATCACTCCATTCCTTATCAGGCTCAAGGTAGCATGGGCATTTCTTCTCATCACTTACACAGATTTAAGAAGCAAACTAGATCACATTCCACTTTCATGTTTCCTTCCTAATGCAAGTTATTTCATTAACACTCTCGTGTCCACTTCAGAAGATTTCACAGGCCATTACACATCAAAGTAAAACTCTCCAGGCTGCTCATAAATAACTCCACAAGCATAGACAACCATATTATGCAACTATGAAACACTTTTTCTGTACAAAATCTTCAGAAGATTAACATCCTTTCATATTTGTTTCATCTTTTGTATCTCACAGAAGATGATCTAGGAGCACGGACATGTTATGATGCAGAAAATGCAGGAAAAGTTTCTCTTGGCTGATCAGGTTACCAAAGCACTGTTAGATATGAGGAGGAATCATTGATTCAGAGGAATCAATTTTGCTGGAAAAGGTTATGTATGTATTGAGAAATAAAATAAAAGGAAGAAATAGGGAGATCACAACACAGGCAAAAATAGTTTTCGATAAGCTGCCCTTGGTTGCCATGGTTCCTTACTTGCCTTGTCAATAGAAATTATTTATAATAATACCTATATGAAAGTCAGACATAATCACACTTCTATTGCTGCCCTCAAAAACATACAGAAATCGTTACTCCTACACTATATTGATTCTTTCTCCACACTGGAACCACTTCAAACAGGTCTGGAAGTTCCCAAACACTTTGGCACCTCAGAATATGAAGCTATGGGATCCTTCTCCCCCATACTCAGTGATGTTCTTCTGTTGGAGCCCAGGACATTGCTCTGGCTGCCCTGGAGGGCTCGAGACTCTGGTGGGGGGCTCGGAGACCTTGGCACAGAGTCAAAGACACCTGTGCCTTTGATTTTAACCCATGGGAACAATTACCAACTTTGTATGAAGATGTACAAGCCACAAGAGTTTGAATAGAATGATAGTGAATTTATCACAGGGTGAAAATGTAGAATTTTCGGGTTTTTAGAATGGGGGTTCAGGAGGCAAGATGGAGGAATCTGGTTGTGTCCAGTCTTTTTCCTTCTTCTTCTTAGCCTCCATCTTCTGCTGGGATGGTGGCACTTTTGGATTGGTTTAGAGTAGAGACAGACTGGCTAACATAGGTGATAGGTATTGGAAAATTATTGTAAATAAAGTACACGTAGTTTTTAGTATAAAAAGATAACACCAGCCCCGAGGGCAGTCAGTGTGCCTCAACTCGACCTGCTGGACAGACCTCTGCAGGTCAGAGAAAGATTATAGATAACAAAATAAACAACCTTGATAATGAGAGCCAAGGAATCCCATCTTCTTCTTCAGTCTCGGGGCTGGGAAAAAGAGACTTTCTAACACCTCAGGGTCATCTTGACACCAGAGACCTTGTCATTCTTCCTCTGTCCCCTTCAGGGGCCACACAGTGTCTGCCACCCAGCACAGGTCCCCACTCAGGGCTGTGTCCCCAGTGCTCCCACAGGGGCTGTCCAGACATTCCCTACAGGCATGCAGCACAGGCATAGAAAGAACAAGGAAAAAAGAAAAGTTGAAAATTTTCCTCCTCAGGACAAAATTTTCTGGGGCAGAAGAAAGGGACACAGAAAATGCTCCTTTTCTGGGGTAAGCACCCAAGGCTGTCACACCTGGTCAGACACAGATCTCTCCCTGCATTGCAAGGAATCCACACCCAACATTCTCAAGCACAGGTTCTCAGCTGCTAGATTTCAGGTGCTTCAGAAATTACAGACACAACAAAAGCATTTTCTTAGTTGTGGGAAATTGTGCTTACCACTAATCACTAATCTAGGGCTCAACTCCTTTCCTTCACACACCCCTACACATCCACCCCCTTCAATGTCCATCACCTTTCTACTCCCAGGTTTACAGGTGTGACCTCAGAGGCAGGTGCCATGCTCAGCAATATCTTGCCTTTGGCATAAACTCACATTTTCCTCTCAGTTCTGAGCTACAAAATGATCCAGAAGTCACTGCATTGCAAGCAAGAGGTACTTTGAGAAGGCAGGAACATACATGCCAAAGGTACTGCTTTTTGAATGTCAAACCAGCCTTTTTTATTTTTAATGGAAAATTATTAATAAAATAAGTAAGCACTCATAGGATATATTTGCCTTCTGAAAGTATTTAATTTGGAATTGTATTTTAATTTTCAAATAATAAAATATTTAGGCAAATATTCCCCCAGAATACCAAAGAATTCCAGTCCGTTCTGCAAAGATCTCAAAAAGCTTTGTAAGGCAAGATACTAAGGGAATACATAGAGACTTGACTACCAAACTCAAACTAGAAAGTATTTTCTTTGGCAATTTTGGATGAGTTTGGGATTTTCCAGAGTAACTTGTGATATTTGGCTGCCTGTTTTTGCAATACTTTTTTTTTTTTCCAAATATTTAGTGACTTAATCTTCTAAAAGAAGTGTGCTTTATGGTAACTGTAGCTTAGGCATTTGGGAAACTAACATGTGCCCCTTTCCAGTTATGTTCTGAAAGAGAAGACTCTTCTCATCTTTCACCATTCAGAGCAAAGTATTTTAGTATAGCATAGGAAGGCAAAGACTGAGACAAAACCCAAACATCATGGATGCAGCAATTCAAAGCCTTTGATCCTGGACAGATTTTAGACATTGTCAGTTGCACATTTATGAGAGGAGATGGGAGCAGGAGAGATTAAAAGAGCAAAATATTGGGAAACAAAAAACATGATGTGTTCTGTTTATTCTTTAACAACATAACCACCCTCATTCTGATTTATAAACTCCCTTGATTTGCAAGAATCATTGAAAACTGGCAGCCAGTCACCAAGAAGAAGTTGTTTTTCAGAAAACACATTTTCAGGCAGCTTGGGAACATGTACCTCTATAAGCACTTGGGTCTATACTCACTATCAGCTTTTTTGATACTCATTACACTCTCCATAATATTCAGTTTCATTGTGATTGCTCTAATTGCAATACTAATAATTAATAGTTGACTTTATATCTTGCTTGCAAAGTACCCAGGGGAATGTAACACAATAAGCACAAATACAACATATGCTTTCAAATTCATAATCAGAGGGAAATTATACATAATTTAGTATTTGAAGGATATTATTAGAAGGATGAGATCAGCAGCTTGTTTCCAGATCAGAGCTCTTACTACAGGAACAAAAGTGCTAGATATGCACTCAACTAGATGTGAAATTTTTAAGGGACACTGAAGATGATTGTTCCCCACAGCTGATAAGGAAACAAGGACATCATGAACACTCTGAGGTAAAAAGAGCTGCTCCTCTGTTTTTCCAGATGAAGAATTTGACTTCACCTCTCTGTTTTCTAATTGTCAGAAAATGCTGAAAAATACATTTATTTACAATGAGTCTGTTTAAAAAGCTTGGCTTCTAAGCTATTCTTCATAATCTGCTTTTTCAGCACAAGGTTTTTTCTATTTCATGTGTTTTTCCAATTCCAGAAAGTTTTCTTACCACATATCTGAAAAAAATCATGTTAGGACCAATTGAAAAAGAAAGAACAACAAAAGTGGACACCAGATAACCTGCCAATGTCTATATTTCTGCCCTTTGACTTTATCTATTCCAATATAGCATTTTACTTTTTGTGTATGACAAGGAGGTTTTTTTTACACTGGGAAACAGTATTTTTCATTGTCATCTTAAATTGTTACTATATAGGTATGGTTTTTTAAGATTTTTATGGCCTTATTCTATCTAATATTTTCTGCTCCACTTATAGCAGAAGAGCCTGCTGGAGAACAATTGGCTGCATAGTACAGATCACATATTGAATTGCATTCCACTTTATCAGAATTTTTTAAAGCTGTAGCCATCTATCCTATAGGCTTCTTGCTGGTATTTTGTTTCTGACCTTGCACTGGCAGAAGTCTTACAAATAAAATCTGTCCAATATGTTGTTATGGCCAGGTTACTGCCACCACTCCACACCTCCGGTGGCATTGTGTGTGCTCTTTTTGCATTGCAATTGCCTGTCAGGTGGAATGCTGTGCAGCCATTGAGAGTTCTTCTTGGCAATCAATCTTCAGAAAAAAAAAAACAGACCCTGATATTTCTGCTATAACTGAAATTAGAGGAAGCCTCAGCAACCAGAAGTAGTGACAGAACTGCACACTACACCAGCAATGCTCATTGGGAGTTTGGTGGCTATTTCTTTCTCCTGCAGTAGATTTTTCAGGTTATGTACAATGAGGCATAAGAACTTTGAAGGGACAGAGGATATCAGAAGATTACCCCCAGGAGGTTTGCAGAATGCTAATATACATTACTGCAGTAATTTTTAATAAATAAAATTTCTGTGATATTCTAGGAAACTTGCACAGTTTGCTATAAACAACCCTTTCTATTATACCAGGTGTTGTTGACCTTACTGTGTCACCAAGGACAGTAATTTTTCCCCATTCTGCTTGCATGCAACAAATTCAGATCCTAAATAATTTTTTTCTACTAAACCTCATATTAAAGAGAAAAGCTGGGACAAAAGTGCACTGAAAATTATTTTCTTTATTTATATAAATTTCAAATTGTCTATACAGGCATCAGACTAAGACAGTAAAGCAGCAGCTCAGAGATAGCAGAATGAAACAAAGGAAAAAGCACAGGTTTCTTCTGAACAGATTTGTACGTGTCCTTTATGTAATAATTCAGTTTTGTATAATACATTTTAATACTAAATAGTTAAACTGCACAAAATTTAAATCAGAGACAGACTTCAGAAAAAATGTGAATACCTCTTCAGTAATGGAGTCAAGATTATGATCCTCACATAGCAAAGGGAGCATATTCATTTCTGTTTGGCAAATAATGTTTTTCTGCTTATAGAAACTACAAAGTCATTAACAGCAAAATCTTGTGCATTCTCTTCCTCATGGCTTTCAGGGCACAGTGCCCAGAATGCATCTTCTGAAAAATGTACAAAATACAGGAAGGAGCAAGGAGAAATTTAAACACAGATGATTATTTTTTGGATGCTCAGAACAAATCCTGAATTCACATTTATGTACAGCCTTGGGCATATGGCTTCAATGCAATCAGCTGAAATGAGTTTTGAGCAGGAAAGTCACATCTTGCAAGACTTCTCCAGTTTGCAGCATGCAGGTTAAACAGGAGCAGCACAACTTTTCATTAAAGTGCTGCTGAATCAACCCCACCATGAAAGGCAGCTGGCTGTGCTGCACCTCTGCAATGAGAGGCATTTGCATGAGCAATAAATCCCAAATGATAGAATAATAAAATGCACTTATTGCAGAAGGCTGGCTTTCTGTCACACCACCAAACATGGGGCTTTAGATTCTCTAGGGCTCACACTGAGTAAGGAATTAGAAGAAATATGCAGCAGAAATGGTGTGGGAATCTTATTAGGTACCACTCTAGTGTTTTATGTCCTGATAGAAGAGGATTAATATCCTTTTTCAAAATGCTATCATCATACCCTTGATACCTATATACCTTTACTGATTGCTTCAGGAGAGCCTGTGGCCTTAATTTCCTGTGGTAATGGTTCCCTACTCTAGTTGCATACTGTATGGAGATGACTTTGCTTTATCATGCTGAAATTTCCTGCTTCTCATCTAACAGCCTTTCACCTTTTTTTTTTTGCATAGCAAAAATAGAAGAAGTGAAGCCTCTACTTTCCTTTCACCATGTCATTTGTCATTTTATATGTATTTTTTCAGGCTTGTTATTGGGTTTTTTTCCAAGTAATCAATCCTAATCTAAAACTCCTCTCTGGCTGTTTTCATTGACTCATTTTTCATTTTCTTTGACATGCACAAATGTACTCCAATTCCGCTATATTATTTTCCAGGTGGAAAAGCAGCAGCGAATGCATGAACAAAGACTGCACCACTGATTTATCTAACATTTCTCAGCTTATCTAATGTGCTCCTTTTTCTTGTACTTAAAGGTTTTTTCTTCTCTGCACACTGGAAGATGTACATAGTACCAATGCTCATATAAAGCCCAAGTTCTCCACCTGAGCCCTGACACTCAAGAGGAAGAGGGAGCCCTTTGTGCAGAAGCTGGGATGGGGAAAACAAGGCAAAGAGCAATCAATTGATTTATTAGCATTGCCAGTTTAGGTTCCAGTGCACTGTCCATTAGATTTCAATGATGCTTACATATGTTCCATACACCTGCACAATTGCTAACACAGCTGGACATTTCTGAGACACAGTCTGTGGAACTGCACAACCCTTAGGGCATTCCTAATGACACCAGAGATTAAACAAGGTATTACACCAGACAGCAACAGTATATTTATATTGTGCTGTACAGTCAAAGCTGTGCCATATTTAATGTCCTATTGCACAACATCATTAGATATTGATTTTATAAATACAGTAACTTGCAAGCTTTATTAGCAAGCAGATTGATGAAAATGATTTTTAGAGTTGAGTTTGGGCTGTTTGTATTCAAGATCCTAACAAAAGAGGCATATAAATGATATCTTGATGAATTCTCTGGATGTGAAGACATCACAATGAAAATAGATTGTCTCTGAATCTGGGCCATTTGATCACTTTATATTCACCATGTTTTCTAAGGGAAAAAAGTGGATGTGAAACAGGAATGCAGGCAATGTCGACCAGACTTGCAACTACTTAAGGGATTAACTTCCAGTGATTTATGGAAGACTCTGAATGTCTTTGAGAATCTGGGCTTAACTCCTCTTTTAATTGGTATTTCAACAAAACGCATCCAAGATGGTGAGAGCACAAAATAGCAGGGAGAACTGGAAGCATATGCAAAGCCAGAGGGAAAGATTGCATAAAGCCTGCAGTGCCTGTCATGTAAGCTAGAGCATAAACTCCCATATCACTTACTTCAGAAAACTTCACACTTCAATTTTGATTCATATTATCTTATATTTCAATGCAAAGAGAATATGAGGAAATTATCAAACTTATGAAATGGTATTATCTATATCAGAAGCTTCCCACTCATTTAATCTGAATATTTCTAAGTTATTGTAAAGGAGATTTATAAGTTCCTTTAAGAAATTCAGGTCTGTTGATTATACAGAATACATTTTATTATTCTATTTTCTGAATCTCTACATAAGTGGGATAAGACATGCCAAAGGCCCACAGACCTTTTCTTCCCAGAGAAGAGAAGAAAGCTGCAAGACACTGCTTTGTATTAGGAACTAGGTCAAGATGCAAACTGAGATGCCATATTCATTCATTATCTGTAATTACTTTCAGTGACTTGCTGAGCATTGTAATGTGTTTAGTACAAGGTTTGGTTTGGGATTTTTTGAACAGAAGAGCATGACCATGCCAAATGCTAGGAACATATCCATTAGAAACCAATATTCTGTTACTTCCTCACTGTGTTCCACTTAATTTGTTTTGTCAGTGAAGTTGTTCACTTCAGGTATCTACTGCTTCATTTCAAGGGGTTTTTTTTCTTTCTTTTTTTACAAAGAGTACAGATATTTGGTAAAGACTTGCAAAAGAAACATTTTTTATAAAACTAAAGCCTTATCAAGGCTATGCTTATATTAGGAAATCATCAACCTCATAGGAATGGATTAGCAAACAGAAGATGGTGTTGAGAACACCACATCATCACTATACACAGCCTTCCAAATTTTACTGCAGACTAGGTTTAGTTTGGCTGTCAGGACTGAATGTCCTCTCTCCATGCATCAGTCAAGCAGTCTAAAGTAGCAGTGGTTGGAACCTTTATGCCTAAAAGAGAATTAGAAGTGCAGTGGGATGCACACCTGAGGCAGGATTTGTTGTTTCCTCTGAAGGGGCTCATTCCCAGACACCAGGAGGGCAAAGCAGGAATGGGGGACAGTCAAGGAACTTGACTTGAAATTGCACTGCCACTTCAAAGGAAAATGTGGATTCAGTGAGGTATTCTTCTGCCTAGCATGACATCTGCCTGAATATGTTCCAGGTTTAAGAACTGAGTAATCCCTCTGCTTGCAATTCTGCACTAGTGCTGGTGGCAAGGCTGACTGATGCACCCTTCAGATCCTGCAGGTTCATGCCATAATATGTTCCTACATTCACTAGGATCCTAGAAGGTGTTTATTCACTCTATCAGAGGAGGTTTTCATTGACAGCATTGGATTTTTGATCTAGGCATGACAAAGTAATGGTTATAGTTGCACCAATGTCTGAAATACATTTTAAAAAGCATTTATGTAAAGATCAGGTTAACAAAGAACAGAGATGTCAAGAAATATGTTAATTTGGAATAGTCTTCAGGCTTTTTAGCCTGAAAGTAGAGGTAATAATCCAGGGAAGCAGCAGAACAAAGACACAATACTGCTCACAACAATTTTCCATTTATATGAGCAATAGGCCGAGCTGCTTCTGTAGCTTCCACTATAAAAACAAAATGTTGCCATATTTTAAAGTAATGGCCCAAGATTATATAGCTGCATAAGCACAGAGTAGCTTTCTGCAGTGTTTCAAGCTATTTCTGTAATATTTTCATAAGCGATTAGGAGTTGTCTCCTACCCTACTTCAGTCAATAAGAAATTTGCATTCACCAAGGATTAGGAACAGAGGCCCCACATCAAAGCTCTTAAGAATTTCTGTCTCATTGAGGTCAATGTGAAGCAAGCTTGCACTCGAGTGCTTTGCTGGGAAGAGGAAAATCACTTTTTGGTTTTATGTTTTGCCTGTTTGTCTAAGTAAATAAAAGAGGCAGTGGAAGCTGATTTTAAATTTCTGCCATCACAGTTCTGAAACTGAATGGCTCAGCTGGAAGACATGGAAATTAGCCTGTGGCAGGAAGCTATAGAGACACAACAACAAGTGAAAATGCAGCACAGTATTTATCTTCCTTATAAGTTAATGTTCTACTTCTGGCAGTGAGTAATGTCAACTGACTCTAAGTTTCTGTGTTGTCTGATATATACATCCAGGATATTTAAATATACTGGCAGCATAAAGATTCTCATGCATAAATACTTTTTAAATGCAAAGTTGTCTTTACTCAGACAGTGATAAATGATGACACGTGTCAGTCTACCAAACCTAACATGGAAAAATTGTACAATGTCATTATGAATTTGAAAAATTTTTATTAGAGAATCAACAGAAACTGTTCCATTCATACTGGCACATGAAGGTAAACAAAAACCTCTGCAACAGAGCAAAGATACAAATCCCTGATTTTTGTAAGAGAAAGGTCAACATCATCATAAATCTCCATCCTTTATTGGATGTGGTGGAAAACATAGTGATAAAAGGTGAGGATGAGGTAATTTTGTCTTTCCCTCACTATTAAATAGTAAAACCAGTTGTTCTCTGGGTGCCCAGCCACTCTGACCCTGGAAGACAGGGATGGGGAGTAGAATGAAGCCTCCATAACCCAGGGGAACTGGTCAATAACCTGCTGTTGCCTTTCAGCAACTCTTAGACACACACAAGTCTGTGGAGCCAGACGGGATCCACCCAAGGGTACTGAGGGATCTGGCAGAAGAGCTCACTGAGCCACTTCCCATCGTTTACCAGCAGTCCTGGCTAACCAGGGAGGCCCCAGGTGACAGGAATTCAACATGATACCCATCTACAAGGGTCAGAAGGAAGATCCAGGTAATTAAGCCCTGTCTGTCTGACCTTAGTACCAGTGAAGGTCATGGAGCAGATAATCTCAAGTGTAATTTCAGACTGTGGGGGGATAGAATGTGAGAAAATATAGTGCAGAAAGTAATCTCACCCCTGAGGAGTTGCAGCTGTACTAACTACCAAAGATTAGGAACAGGCCTGCCCTCGATAGGCCACAGCTGTGACTAGTAAGGATGAGTGCTATAAAAGAGTTGGAGTTTGCTGCTTGTGCTGTAAAGAGAGTTAGAGTTTGTTGGCTGTGCTGTGAAGAAGGAGTCAGTTCTGTGAGAAGCTGCCCATGAGAAATCACTGAGGAGGTATGGGACCTTTTGAAATAATATGACAACTGTTAAACGTGTATGGGAAACCAGGGGCTCAGACCCAGCCAGTGTGGATTTGGGAAGGGCAGGTCCTGCTTAACCAGCCTGGTATCATTCTGAGACAAGATGAATTGGTTACTGGACAAGGAAAAGGCTGTGGATGTCATACACAGAGATTTTAGTAAAGCCTCTGACACCATTTCCCACACCGTTCTCCTGGACAATCCAACTGCTCGTGGCTTGGACAGGTGTGGTTTTGGTGGGTGTGAAGAACTGTCTGCATGTCCAGGCCCAGAGAGGGTGGGGAATGGAGACACATCCAGCTGGGGACAGACACCAGGGTGTCCCTAGGGCTCAGCACTGGGGCCACTCCTGCTCTATGAGGAGTGACTGAGGGAGCTGGGCTGTGTTTATTCTGGAGAGGAGACTCAGGGGACATCGCACGGTTCTCCACAACTCCCTGAAATTAGAGTGTACTTGGGTGGGGATTGGCCTGCTTTCTCAATCAACATTGACAAGGGGAAATGGCCTCAAATTGCACTAAAGGAAGTTTAGATCAGATATTACAAAAAATTTCTTTCAAGAAAAGAGTTATCAAGCACTGACACAGGCTGCCCAAGGAAGCGGTTGAGTCACCATCCCCAGAGGTGTTTCAAAGATGAGTACTTGTGGTGCTTAGGGACATGGGCTGGTGGTCAGCTAGGCATTATTAAGCAAACAGTTGGACCTGATGATTTCTACCCTAAATTATTCTACAATTATGAAGAATAAAGCTGAAGTTTCTATATTGCAATGTACTAATATTTTATGTGATAATGTAATTACCTGAAATGTGATAACTGAGAATACCTGCCTTGGGCTGTACATTGATCTTTACATTTATCATAAATCCATTCCATAACTTTCCCTGATAAGGCTGTTTCCTCACTGCTCACCTTGAACTCAGAATAAGAATGCTTACATTTCTTCTGCTTACAAAGGGACCACAAGAGAGGCTATACAAAATTTATTATATTTTCCTTTAAAAACATAATATTGTGGAATATCATTGGAATTATATTGGTAGATCATTTCAGTTTGAGTCAGTTTACACTTACAATTTTGTACATTTGATCTTTAGAGAATGAAAGTCTTATCAGGAGAGTAAATCAAGATCCAATTCTCAGTCCACACTTTCAGCAGAAGATAACACACTCCTGAGAAGACACAGACACTTCTTAAGCTTTGATAGAAATGGAACAAGTGAGATTGGACAGAATTAATTACTGTACTTCAAAGCAATCTGCTATTTCTGGACTCATTGACTGACTTTGATTTTACTGATTGCAAACCTTCAAATGCTTAGCACTACTTAAACTTTTGCCTGCTGTGCTAATGCCTTTGTGCACAGCCTGAGGAACTGACCAAGGCTCCTTCTAGAACACAGCAGTAGCAAGTCAATTCCATTAAGAAATGAAATAGGGAAAAAAAAAGGAAAATTCAAGAAAGGAAAATTTAAACAAAAAGAAAGGGACTAAAAGACATAAGTGGAGTTTTTCTTCTGTTTTGCAATTAAATACTTTGTAAAATGCAAATAGAGTGATTTTTAAAAGTAGTTCCTGCTTGCTATGAAAAAGCTGGTTGGAATGTCTGTGAAAATACACGTTCCATGTGAATTTCCTGATCAGTACATACACATCAGCATGTACTGATCAGGAAGTTGATCAGTATGATCAGTTCCTGATCATGATATCACCACATCCTGATCATGTGAATATTGAAATAGTTATCTCTGACAAAGGAACTATTGTACAATTAATTTATCTTTCTCCTGAAAGATTTTTTTCAGAGATAAAAACATTTAAACACAATTTACATATCTGCTGCCCAAATTATCTTAAGGGACAGGAAAATGGAACTGTTAAAGAAATCTGGCCTAGGCATAAAGTATCGGATTTCTAGCTAAAATTTCCCCAAAATAAACGGTGATGGATAGCTTGTTGACTTCTGACAAAAAAGTAGACTGGAATACAGATTTGCACAGATGTGGATAACTTGACTGATGTGATAACTAGATTGCACAGAGACAAAGCAAAGACTAGCAGCAAAACACAGCACTCCTTTCTCCATTTTCTGCAGGAGAGCCTTTCATTCACTTTGCCCATTTCAACATAATGACCTATTTTCAATCACAATTCTAATCCATTCCAGTAAATATATATATATATATATTCTACCAATCTATTCTACCAATGCAAAAAAATATATATATATTCTACCAATGCAAAAACAGAGCATTGTCTCATTACAGAACTCAAAAATCTCATTCTTCTCTCCATTAACCAACCCATTTCCTATGGTGATGATGAAAGCAGTTCCCCATACAAATTTGTCATCATATTTCTGCTCCCCAAATACCAAACAATTTTACACATCAAGAAGAGGAAGCATAGCAAGAAAACTTAAAAATCTCCCTTAAATACACAAGCAAAATTGCTGGTTTTTGTTGCAAACTCATGATTTCTCAAGCAAAGCCAGAGAACCGAGGAATGAAGGAATGCACTGGACAAAAGATAAGGGAGCTGATATTCTCTCAAGAGAAGGCAGAGAACCCAAAACTGACTCTTGCTGGCCAAATCCACTCCATCTCAACAAGCTTCTGCCAAAGCTTTCCATTTCTATGTGGCCTTAGTTTCTAATATGTTTAAAATCATCCAGGTGCTGTCAAAGCTGGTTTTGGCAGGGTCTTGGCCACGCACTGTGGGTGCAGGTCTGGACAGCCTTCCCAATGCCTTCCTTCTTTTCCTTCATCTTTGCCAGTTGCAGGCTCCCATCCTACCTCCCCCAAGCAAAAATGGTTTTGCATTCCCTGCTTTTGGCCAGAAACCTCCATTCTTAAGGCTACTTTTCCTCCCAGGCACTCTTATCAAGGATCCTACTGGCTCAAAAAAGCAAACGCCAAAATACCATAATTTACTCAGAGCAATAGCCTACAGCAGCCATTCTGAGTGCAGCTGCAAATCCACACAGTGAAATGCTACCTACCTTTAAGTCAAGAGAACCTCTCATGTTTACAGAATAAGGACAAAAGTGCACTCAGGTGTAGTAGCAGCTGCAAATATGTGTGGGGCTGATCTCCAAGTAATTTGGAATCATCCATACCTCCTTTTAATTGTCAGCATAGTTCAAGTGAACAAGTCAACTGACAGTAGGTGCTGAATTACTTAAAAGGATGAATATTTTATTTAATTTCCAAGCAAATCAATCCATCCACCAGCAATTTTTCAGAAAGATAATTCTATATTCACCACAAAGCCAAACAGTTGGATTCTGCCTCCATGTGTTTAAGTCAAGTGAGCTTACAAAGGAAACTGATGGTGCCACAGTGCACAAAATCTCCACACCAGAGCTTTTAACCATAAATGCAACATACATCCCTAGATTTGCTGGACTGAAGGCAACTCCTGTCTTTTGCCAAAGCCATACATCTTGTAAATGCTCAAGAGACAGATGCTAGCTTGATATTTTTGTGTTCAAATCACTGCTTAGGCCAAGTCCAAAGCACAAAAAAGGCTACTAGGTATGAATCAGATCCAGTGCAATCCTCTCTCCTTCCAGACAATTACACAGTCCAGGAAACTATTGTGTACATAACTTAAAATTATTTCCACCTCCTCTTCCTTCCCTCCATTATCTCGTATCTTCTCACCTTTCTTACCTCCTGCTATTTTTCCAGGAGTCAATAAATTGCTTCACAGCAATTTTACTGTATCTTCTACTATTCCCTTGTTTCTTTAGCAACACATAAATAACTCTGCTTATTCTGAAAGTGTCCTACAGAGGCTGATCACACAGGCTCAAATTAGAGTTTCTCTCCTGTCTTAAAATCTGGAGGTCTATAGCCACATTATCTCTGTTCTGGAGAAAAGTGCTGTGGTGCTTCTTTCTGCCATGATTTAGGGAAGCAATATAAGGCAGGATTGTTCAGTAATGAAACTCAGTGGAAAGCTAAAGCATTCATCTTAATACCATCAAAAATAGCAAATAAAGAAGTGTGATACTCACAAGTGACATTACTGATTCCAAAGTCATTTCCCCAAATTTGGGTCTGTATAGAAGAGGTAAATGTCTCAGTCTTGTGATTTTTTTAATGGCGTTCACTGTATTACTCATACAATGATTTCAGTTTGTAGATATTTAAGTAGGACAAATATTTTAGTTTCTCTGACTGTGTCTCAGACATGAGAGCTGTATATAGAGGCATATTTGTTAATAAATAAGACTTGGCTGAAAAAAAATTTACTAAATTTGAACAGCTTTTAAAAGTGAGTATTCCACTCACCCATAGATAACTGACACATTAATCTAGTGGTTCTGAAACAGCTTAAATACCTATAAAATATAGCAGCAGATGTAGGTTTCAATATAACATAAAGCTCTGCACAGAAAGTGTTGGAGAACTTTGAATATACTTTATTTTGAGCTAGTTTCCCCACTCCTGTGCAGCTATATATTTTAGTACAGTTTTTGAACTAAAAGTAGTAGAGATTTATTAGTTCTGTTTTTATAACATTGCCTATTAGCACTCTGTGGAGGCCAGAAAAGGCAACTTTCTAAAAGCTCCTTCCAGCAGACTGAAACGACCTCATGATGAGCAGAGAAAAATGCATGTAAGAGAAATATAAATTAAAGGCCTATTTTTTAGCTCCCCACCTTGTTTAGAAGACTTACAAAATGGCAATGTCTAGCCCACATCTACTGGTGGCTTTATGCTGTTGTGGGTTTTTTTTTTTTCCTGTGCTACAAAATAAAGTTATTTACTCATGAGAAATACTGGTCTATGTCAGCCCCAGGCTAAGAGACCAACAACTTACTCTGTCCTTGGCAACACAACAGGACTATATCATGCCACTATATCATCCTGAGCTGCTTCTGAATGTCTCCACCATATTATGTGTAAATGTGCTTTCCTTTAGTGCTGGGCCTTTCTTGGCTCCTCTTTTGCTATCCCTGAAACGCACACACTATTCTTGCACCCCATAGACAGCACCAAGATTGCTTTCATAGAAAATGGGATTGTTACTTTCACAGCTGATGACGTTCTGGACCAAGGTGTCTCTCAGTAATAACTGCAAGTTCTTTATTTTCTCCTGATTTCCTACAAAAATGATATACACTGGCAGGAAGGATAAAGGTACACAATTAACCAAATCCAGCTTTAACCAACCTTTTTAATTGCTGAGATTTTGAGCACACATGGCTCACACATTCATCCCTGAATGGTGCTTGTGTTTCTGGGAATGGTAGAGTTGGCAGTGGGAAGGTCCCAGCAATGTCTCAGTAGTGCTGCATTTGCGGGCACATTTAGAGCACAATCAGATTTGAAGAATTTCCTGACTTTCTCTGTCTGATATGTCCTGGAGCATTAACCTGGACAGCCACACTGGGAAATCTTCCAGCACCAAGTGGGATGGACTCTGTAAAGAAGAGGAAAACTCTGGGAAAGGAAAGATTAGAAGGAAAAATGGTGAACTTGGGGGGCTTACTGTCCTACTGAATTGTGTGTATCTATAGTCACACCAAGGTGTGGGGAGAGGTCTACACCCAGCCTTGTTACATTCCCATCTTTTCCCTCCTAACAGTTTACCTTTTATCAAACGACAATATGGAGAGATGTGGCAAACTTCTCTGCAGGCACAGGAGAAGAGACGCAGTAAAACCTGGAGCATCTCACTGTAACATACCGATGCAGTTGAATTTCTATTTCTGGTACCCACCTGCTCAGCTCTCACAGGCAGAGGAGCTCAGCCCTCTGTGCCCCCTTCTGCTGTTTGCGTTTCTGTGCCGTTCACTCTGAGAACTGAGATAACTGTGCATATATAAATATATGTAGCCATATTTTCTGAAAAAGCCTTTCCTTAGGATTTTTCCTCCTGAGAAGCTGAGAGGCCTCAGGAATAAAATGTAAACAATAATTATCTGCTGCTGTGGAATGTAACAGGTGCATCTGTGATTGGTCTCATGTGGTTGTTTCTAATTAATGGCCAATCACAGTCAGCTGGCTCAGACTCTCTGTCCGAGACACAAGCTTTTGTTATCATTCTTTCTTTTTCTATTCTTAGCTAGCCTTCTGATGAAATCCTTTCTTCTATTCTTTTAGTATAGTTTTAATATAATGTATATCATAAAATAATAAATCAGTCTTCTGAAACATGGAGTCAGATCCTTGTATCTTCCCTCATCCTCCAACCCCTGTGAACACTGTCACATATATACATATATATATTTGTGTGTGTGTATGCAAGTATATGTTCAAATTTACACACACACATGTAGAATTTCACACAATGGCCACCAGCCCCTGCTGAGACTGCTGGTTGCCACTTCAGTGCAAAAGCTCACGATTTGGAGAGGGGAAGGGTGTTCCAGTTTTTAAATTTTTCAATGTTGTTTTTTGTAGAAAGCAGTGTAAGCTTTTCAGGATTGCCTGTGGCTGCATGCAGGGGTGTTTCTAACACTTTTTAAACTGGTGGGAGCCCACCTCAGACAAGGTGAGGGTTATTGCATGGACACTGCATGCTATATCCATGTTTCTGTGGGCAATTCTGGCTCTATTTGTGCTCACATCAAGTCCAGTGTGAACCCAGGCACCACCAATGCTCAATGCAGGAGAAAAATAATATTCTGAAAGTGTGTTCAGATAGTTTTGAGAACTCTGCTGGATCTAGACCAACTCTATCCCAAGGTGTTGTGGAAAGAGGAATAAACAATAGAGTGAAGCACTTTGAACAGCCAGCAAGCTCAGAGGAGGTTTTCCTATGTGTCTGCATTCCTCCAGCATTCTTCTCTGCAGTTATTAAAGTATTAAAGGAAATCTCTCTGGAGCAAGGACACAGTTAAAATGAGCATTTGTTTAGGTCTTTGGGTCCTCAGTGCTGAAAGGGAATTTGAAGTGTTATGATGTATTTGAATAAATGCTGTTGCAAGAGCTGAAGTTGCCCTTTTAACAGTCTGTGTTTTATTCTTTGCAGCAGTTTTATTCTTTTATTCTTTCAGGATGAAACTGTTTCATATAGGGCTTTTTGTTTAAATATATATATGTGTGTGTGTTTGTATATGGGGTTTGTGCATGGATAACATCTTTTTTAATACATTCCTTAGAAACCATTTTTTCTGAAAAATTCTCCAGTAACTATATATACCAATAGAATTTTTCAGGGAGATAAACCCCATGCAGAAAGATACTTGAGTTTTCCAGTGAAAAGTTGTCACAGCTGAAACAGGGAGAAGGCTTAAAATCAGGTTTTGAATGATTAACAATAAGGGATAGATGAAATTTTAACAATACTCATTAAATAAAGGCAGCTTTAGTGAGGCTGACAACCAAACAGCTTCACTGCACAGTAAGGGTGTGAGCAGCTCACTGTGAGAACAGAGATGTGGCTCATTCAGCAGTGCCTCCTTCTCTTCTAACGGAGCGAGTCTGACCCCTGTGCATTGAACAGGATGCACAATGAAAGACAAAAGAGGGTCTCTCATTACAATTCCTCCTCTGTTTTGAGGTGACAGTGCAGCAGCCATCTTGTTTTGTTCTCCTTGATCATTGTAAAACACAAGATGTGATTTTTTTTGCCTATTCTTTCTTTCGTAAATACATTTAAAATCAATATGATGGATTGGGGAAAAAAATCTTTGATTCCCAAACTGAATCTAATATGAGTACTGGATATGGCTGGAAAAAGAGGCAGGATTTCAGCTCTCAGGTGAAATGGTTAGATAAGAACTATATTTAATATCTGCTTATTATGATGAACTTCACCCTTGGTTTGCTTCCAAAGCTGGCTGGTGGGAACCTCACAAGTCATCAGTAATTATCATGTTGAATTTGCAAAAGATGGGTGAATGCCAGACCCTTTAAGAAGGAAAATGCAGTGCCCATACTTCAGAAAGGACGGGGAAAGAGACAGAGAGTAGCAAAGGTGTCAGCTTAGTTACAATGTCAGAAAAATCATAGGTTAAGAAATTATCAAGCCAACTATTTTTAGGCAGCCAGAATTAGAGAGGGGAAAAAAAAGCAAAAGGAAACATGGATTTGTCTGAGAAGTCTTTCTTTTGCCAATCCTAATTGCCTCATGTGACATGGAAACACATTGGTGGAAGGGAAGCAAAGATGTCAGATCTTGGCTTCTAGCAGTGTTTGGAATGAGATGCTCATCATCCAGCTGGGAGCCACAAGAGGCTGAGAGCAAAGATAGCTGGAGGAGTGTAATCAAACCACAGTTATTCATGAGCCATTGCCAAAAGGAAAAGCTCTTGAGCAGACTCTTTGGAGTCTGGAAATACTTAATATTTTCTTTACTGTTCTAGATGTCTCGACAGGGTATTCAAATTAAATTTGCAGACAATACCAAAAATAGGGATTAATGGGACTAAATGGGGACCAGCCACTCTCTTGGATGCAAGATTTAGAGATCAAAATGTTCTTGAGACTTTTGTATGAAAAAAGTATGATTCAGGGTCTCACATTTTGAGTAAATAGATACATAAATACACATAAGTGAATTGCAAAAGGGTAGGATTTGATGATCTTCGACTCAAATTCTACCTGATATGCAACCTCAGGTTGCTGCAATAGCTGACTGGGATGCAAAGAAAAAAGTCAAGCTGGCATGTCAAGTGAAATGAGTCTCCTGGTACTGTGACAGCCTCAGCTCAGGTATTTCAGGTTTTCAGCTTCACGTTTCTGAGCACTTATCCAAGATTAAAGGAGAGATTAACCAGAGAGTTAAAGAAGGTTTGCTCTGAGGAAAGAAGAAAAATCACATGAAGGACAGAAGCCTTTACAGTGTAAAAGGCAACTTCAGAGGAGTGGGGAATCACCTCCATAGTCAGACAAGGAAGGTAAAGCAATGAGCTTCACTGGCAAGAGGACGTGTTCCCAAGTGAAAGAGGATATGGTCCCAGGCAACACCCAGGAAGGTTTCTAAGGGTGAAAGTCAGAACCAGTTGATTGAGAAAATTGTAGGAACTCCTTTAAAAGCATTGGTGGTACAACACCCTGCCAGGAACAACAGAGGCATTGCTGATTTTCCTTGGGCAGCAGGAGGGTCTGTGACTTTGGGCAGGCCCAGTGGGACTGTGAACAACCACTGATCGCACCTGGCCCTTCCTGGGGGATGGAACTGCTCTGCTCTCCCTGCCTGGAGCCCCTGCTCTGTGCAGGGATGGACAAACCTCTGGTGGTGGGTCTGGAAGGGCAACAGAGCAGGAGATGACAACATTGCAACTTGCCATTGCTTTTATTCAGGATGAGTCTCTCCAGACAGGATTTTACTTGTTAAAACTCTGCATTAGCCCTTTGTGTGTCTCTCCTTTTCCTGACTCATATTTATTCAACTGCTTAAATCAAGTTCTTTGGGTTCTTCCGTTCCTAAGATAAATAACACTTATTGCTTTCTGACTTCAATAGCCAAGCTAATAAAAATCCAGTTGGTAGACTTAATTCTTTTTAGGTTTTTATGAACTGGAGCAGGAGAGCAGACAGTTTTATGCTGATGCACAGTCATTGGTGGTATATGAACATAACCTGTATCACATCCTGCCAGACAATGCTTTATTGTTATTATTGTCATTTATTGTTTAGACTAACAGGAAGTGCTGCCACTGTTTGTTTAAAATCAAATTTAGTAATTCTGCATTGATCTGGAAGAAAACTGTTCAGAAGAAAAACATGGCATTTACAGCAACAATAAAGAACTTAAAAGCTATGCTAACAACCTTGCCTAGACTATGCCACTTTCAATGCTGTTATTTAGTTACATTATTTTAGAAGAAAGCTCTAAAGTATCATTAAAAATACTGCTCTGAGGTATCATTGCATATATCTACTTGTATCCGGAGGAATAAAAAATGTAGATGGTTACCAGAAGCTTAAAATCTAGCAGCTATATAATTTCTTAGATAAACAACAGTCAGCAGCATATGGCTCAAAGCGATAATTCTGAGAAACCAGCACCTCCCTGCATCACTAATACCAATCTAAGCTCAAAAGTAGCATTTCTGGTATGAGAATTCCCCATTCAGCCTCCTCTTTATTGCCCTTTCTACACCATGGCAAAAGCATAGAGGCCATCCACCCTTTGCTTGCATTCCCCAGATTAGTTTTCTTGGAAGCCCTAAAGCTACAGTAAACTTTGCCCAAACCAGGAAGAGTTTGGTGGGGCTGGGACAGCCTTGTTTGTGCTGCTGCCATGACAGACCAGGGTCTTAGACCTTGTTATCTGAAATGTGGGCAACTTCACATTAACCTGAGAGGATGAATTTGAATATCAGATTTAGGGGAATGTGAGCAAGACTAGAGGGAAAGAGGAAAAAAGCCTGCTATAGCCATAACCCCCAATACCCCTCCCAGTCAGAAAAGCATTTGTAGCTCCACAGCCTCAAATGCCAGAAGGTTTCAGAGTCACAGTAGAGGACTGGAGATCATTTAATAACATGTTAAATTTTCTAGCATCATCATGCACCTTCAACAAATAAGTCCTTTAGCCTGTAGCCGATGTACCTCTGTCCTTTTAGATCTTGTCAGACTGCAAGGTCTTAGGGGTAGAAACTTTATCTCCTTGGTAAAATATCCTGCACACTTTAACATATGATTTTAAAATAATGATATAGCCAAAGGACTTCAGTGTCTTCTTAGCTGCACAAATTTAGACCTGCTAAGTTTTAACTGGCATTGTTCAAAGCAGAATTTAATCCACATTTCACATTCATTTCTGGGAAAGTTTAAAGGCTATTGCAGAAAAGTATGGCTAGTTAACTATGAATCCAGTTGTCACATAGGAAAAAGGGACACTACAGGCCTTCTGGCTGATGAGGACAAGTAACACTGCAAGGGAGACCAACAAACTTGTAATAAAGGGGAGGGCAATGGGTGCAAGGTTAGGCCTCTAGCAGCCTCTGGTGGCTGTTCAAATAGAGATTTATTATTCTTTTATGTTCATGGTTATGCAAAGGTTTTTTTTCAATTTTGTTTCATGCATATGAACAACTCTTGTGTTGTGGAAAAAGTGTCTTTGCTTGTAAACTCTTTGGTTATCTCTGAAAGTCTGTTGTTTTGCTGGAAGCTTTTTAATAGAAGAGGTCACCTAAATACATTGGTCAAACTAGCAGCACCCAGGTGAGAGGTAGTCATGGTAAGTGACTAATTACAAAGGTTCATTCAAAGGGTTTTGAACACAGATTTTTGGGTTGACTATTATCAGTGTAAGCTATATCAACACACTACCTTCTAAATTAATAGCCCTGCCTTTTAATTTTATTGAATAATATTGTTTCATAGTAGCAGTAAAACACTACAGGACAGGATTATTTATCAGCTTTATGTCTCATGTCACCCCTGGAAAATGCAGTAATTTTTGTCAAGCTGTATTTCTTAAACATTGCAGCTGTCATCCACTGCAACTGCTGTAGTAAAGACTGCAAACTACTAAGAATTGCAGCTCCCAGTTTTCACAGACTCCTAATTTTCTAGCACAGTCTCATTTTAGTAGTCAGATTTTCTGTGTTTGGTCTATGCACACAGGAGTGAGTGTCTGGAACAGAACAACACCCCATTAAGATATTTTTTCCCAAGAAAAAGACCCTAGGGAAGGTTACAACACTCTTTTGTGCCTGTAAGCTGATCCAAGTGTTTACACACATAATTGCTTGCACAAAACTCTGCCTGTGACTCCTGTGTGCTGCCCCAAGATGTTCACAGTGGTGCATTGCTCATTTCAAGAGAAATTAGAAAGGAGAAAGTGTTCACCACTAAAATCATGCCTTTCTGTATCTTGGAATGTCATCCAAATCCTACCTTGATTGGGATGCGTCCAGAGCTGAGTCAAGGCAATGTGGCAAGGGTCATGTCCTTTTCATCTCAGCCCTAAAACCTAACCCTAACACGTGGTCTCATTCCTCCTCTGTCCTCCAAAAGAGGCATCTGTCACTCTTACAAACTGAATTTGTTCTGCTCTACACAGATGTAAAGAGTGGCTTATGTTTTGTTGACTAAGTCAACCTATCAAAGTTAGATATATAGAATCAAAGTATTTCAATGAATCCTTCTCCCTAAAACTGTACATCAGATGATTAATAAAGTCTTTAAGGCTTTCCTAATATCATCTTCTGATCTGTTTTTTTCCTTGCCTCCAAAGATGGGGTATTTTTCAACGTGGCCAAACATTTCAAACTGACCTTTTCTTTATATTCATGGGTCATTGAACAGTAAGCCCTTCAGAAAATCCTAAAAATGCTTGTTTGTAAAGCAGTAAAGTTGTGTCACTTAGAAAATGTGTATTCCATATGCATAGAAGAAAGCCATGTATGATTTTAAATAGGAACCATAAATTCAAATTTACCTGCTGATATTCGTTCTTAAAATTTCAGCTAACATAGATCAATACAGCCAAAAAATATCATTAGAAGAAGTCAGGAAGATTAGACCTCTGCAACATGGAGCTGGAGAGACTCAAACCTCCCTTTCTGTAATGTGGCCCAAGAGGAATTCCACTTCACAGATCAGTCTGGCATTTATCAAATCTTTCACAAGATTGTAGCAGCAGGTGTATAAGCACAATGAGACAGAAACAACCTTTAGCATCCCAGATTAGAAGAAAATGACCTGCCTGGTTTCAGGTTTGGAAGTGTTTAGCCTGTGGATATGCCTGCAGCATCACTGCAATGGCATGTGGAAGGGAAAGCTTGGAATATTATCCTGTGGGTGAGATATCAGTTATTAAAGGAACTTTCATTTTTAGACACTGGTGGAGGATGAGATTTGCAATGAGAGTCTGTAAGGAGTTTTACATACACAAGGTCACCTTGTGTGCTGTGCAGGGCTGGAGAATTAAGGGCAGTGGTGTTTGCACAGGGGGAAAGGACACTGAAATTGTAGCAGAGATCTTTGGGCAGGACAAAGGTCAGAGTTAGCACCAGCTCTGTACCTGAAAAAAAACATTATTTTAAGAGCTACTGAAGTATTTTATTCTTGCTTACTAATCTAGGTGATATAATGGGGATCTATGGTGATCTAGCAGTCACAACCTTCCAAGAAAACCACTAATCCTACACCTTACTCCCAGTCACACAATTTGTGTGTCATTGTTCTGCTTCCCAAAGCTATTTTTATTGTTCCCTAGAGCCTCTGCAAATTAATTTTCTGTTTCTTTTGTTTCTTTAAAGAAGGAAAAGTAGACACCACTGACTTCTCAGTTCTAATAATGGCTTGTCTGATGGAGCATATGAAAGCATTTTTTAAAATATGTATCTGCAAACAAGCATTTTGTTTTGAAACAGCTTGATTTTAATTGTGACCTGAGAAAAGAGCCTTAGCAATTAAATATTATGGAGCACAATGGTGGGAACAACTAAATTAAATTTTCTTGACAGGAAAAATACTCATCAAAAGCATGTTTACCCACTCAAAGTAAGCTAGAAGTGTGAAAACCACTTGCAGGCAGCTGTGGGTGTTGTAAAGATCTATGCACAAAGGACCTGCTCTCGTTGCAGTGTTGTCCTGCCAGCCATAAAATCGCTGTTCACGGGAAGCAGCCCCTCCAGAAGACTGCCACAAAAGGCCTTGCTGTGCAAGCAAACATGAGAGAGCTTGTCTGCTCTGCCATCTGTTACTGAGACCTGCTGTGACTGCTGAATCATTCCCTTCCCTGGGATATTTAAGGTTCTCAGCTGGCACCTTCAGAAAGGAGGGCTTGCTCCTCTCTCTGTCTTGGCTTGGGGTGTGAGTGGGGATTACAAACTGGCATTTTCTGTCACAGTCTGACTGGAAGAGAGATGCAAGAAGACAAATGGGTCAAGCCTTGGTTGTTGGAAGTTTGGGACAAAGAAGAGACTGAATTTAATGTGGATCTTGGTCTTGAAGAAGCGGGGGAACAGCAGCAAGAGTTGAAAGGCTCCAGCCTGCTGTTCTGCAGGCAGAGAGAGGAAAATCTAAGCAGCAGCTGATTGAGACAGCTGAGTAAAGAAGCTACAGGGTAAAAATAGCAGCAGGCTGTCAATTAATCTGCCAGTGTTGGGCATGAGTGAGGAAACAGCAGGAGGCTTTGGGGGAAGCCGAGTCAGGAATGCTGTGTGGGGAAGGGGAGGCAGCTCCGCTGTGAGCCCTGAGCAGGAGCTCACAGAGGTGGAGCAGGCTGGGGCTGGGATTCTACACTCAGATACAATTCTGGAGAGACAACCCAAGTCTCACTTTATCACACCTTCAAACTGAATATTTGTGTGAATTGGACCCTCTTATCACTGAGATAGCCACAGTTATTTTATGCACTTCCTTAGAAGGGACACTTGCAGATTTCTGGAGTGCCCTCAGGAGCAGAGTCTGTCCACCCCAAGAACAGGGATGTCACCCTCCACTGCCCTGCCACAGCCACTGAAACACATCACTTCTAAATGAGATGTGCAGCACAGGAGGTGCTAAACCCCCTGGAGTACTGTCAGTGCCACAGGGCTGGGTGTCATGGATTTTTCTGTAAATGCTTCTGCTCATTGAGTAATGACTGCAGTGCACAGGCATGCCTGATGGATGGCCTGCTCAGCATGCTGATGGGCCAAGGATGGAGCTCTGTCTGTGTTTTGTTTGTTCTTTCATGAATGCCAATGCTAGTGAAGGGTTTTGCAGCGAGAGTCTCAAACTGTTTATTTACGTAGTAAGAATAACATAAATATTTTGAAGTGTGGCTCAAACCAGCCTTCAGCAGAGACAGTAGACAGGCTCAGCAGAAAAAGCTTGGTATTAGCAACTAGGGTGTCATCTGTGATTGACTCCAATTGCAGCTGCTGTGAATTGGGGTGTTTGAACCTGTGATCTTAATTGTGCTGCACACATTCTTGGATAAAAAGTGCTATAAAAATGCCAGGAGCATGTATTCTGTATTTTTAATAGTACTTTATCTATATCTTTTCACTTTCACTGTTCCTGAACTGCCTGAGGTGAAAAAGTCAGCCTGTGCCTGTTCAGAGAAAAAGGTACAGCTGTGGTTGTTGTGGAGCTCAAGTTTGTAATTTCAGAGCAGGATGCAGGGATGGAGTGGGCAGGTCCCTCCCTAAGCAGCCTGCAGCTCTGCACAGGCACTGCCTTTGAGGCTCAGCACTGCTAATTCACTGTGCAGCAGTTTGGCTCACACTGGCTCTGCACCTAAAGCTTCTCTAAAGCCCCAGCCCACCCCATCCCCACTGGAGCAGAGCCAGCCTGGCACCAACACTGGCTTCTGGGTTGGTGGGGAATGTGGGTACCCACAGATGAGAGCTGGGCATGGCAATCCCCTGTTCTGCAGCAGGTAGAAATGGCTCAGAAATAAGGCCCTGACCCCTTGGGCAGGGTGGGTCTGACAGGGTGAATTTGGGCACATCCCAGGACAACAACTATCCCAGTGCTGCCAGACATCCTGCCCAGTGCTGAGAACTGGGCTCACAAGGACAGCAGCAGCATCCCCCAGTGTCACAGCTCAGCCTGCAGGCAGGGCATGTTCAGCTCCATGAGCACAACTCTGCTCCTGGCTTGGGACAGCTCTCCTGGAATCACAGTGTCGCAGGCATCTTTTCACTAAAAATCCTTTCTTTAGGATTTTTCCTTCTGAGAAGCTAAGAGGCCTCAGAGACAGAATGTAAACAGTGGTTATCTGCTGCTGTGGAATGCAACAGGTGCACCTGTGATTGGCCCATCTTGGATGTTTATAATTAATGGCCAATCAAGGACCGAGCTATCTCAGACAGAGTCTGAGAGACCTGCCTTTGTTATCATTCTTTTCTTGTCTATTCTTAGCATAGTTGGCATCTGAGAAAACCCTGTCCTTCTTTTTCTTTTTAGTATAGTTATAATGTAATATATATATCATAAAATAATGAATCAAGCCTTCTGAACATGGAGTCAACATTCTCATCTCTTCCCTCATCCAAGAACCCCTGTGAACACGGTCACACCACAGCTCTGGCAGCAGCTCTGCTCTGCCCATGACTTCTGTCAGCCAGGTGGGGACAGTCTTGGCAGGGGTCTCCTCCATCCATGCAAACCCATCTATCCTACTCCTTTGGGAGATGGCTTAATTGTTGCTGTTTAAAAGGCAGAAGCAAAAGCAGGCTGTGCTGGGGTGTGAAGATGGGCAGCTTTTTAGAGATATCTGTAATAACAAAATCCATCTCACCCAAAAGAGCTGAGACACTGTGGCCAAGCATGAGGCTGGCAAGGCAATGGTCTCCACCCTTCAGAAACCTTGCAGCACAGAGCAGGGGAGCACATTTCTCTAGTCCAGAGATCAAAGCAGTTTTCACTTCTTCTCATTCTATTCCATGGCTATTTAAGAGCTGGGCCAAGTGGCCATCATTTACATGCAGATGCCTTTGCTGTTTAGGGATCCAGCCCAGAGGTGTGGAGAGCTTGCCTAGGTTGGCTGTCAGAGTGAGGTACCAAAATCTCTCCCTTCCTGGCTGTGCCCAGCTGCCTTTTCAGGAGAGCTCATCTACTGGTGGGGTGTCTTCTGTACTTGGTAGAGAACAGCCTGCAGCAGACAGCAGTCAGTGGCCAACTTATCCCCAAACATCGAGCCCTGACACCCAAAATCCTTGCAGCACTGCAGGGAATGCTCACTACATTTGTGTATTCTGGCTGTCTCATGGGCTGTGTACAAAAACTAGAGAGATTTAAGTTTAAGTGTTTCAGTAATTAAGCATAAATCACAATTTTATTCACTGGCTTGTTGCAATAATCTCAAAAAACAGTTCTTCCTGTCTCTTACTCATCCTTATGGAAGACCTATAAGGTGAAACTTGAGCTATTTCTATTTCTTACTAATTGGGAGAAGTACCAAATGCAGGGAAAAGATTCCTTACTCAGAGCTTAGAGATGACTCCCTTTGGCTTCCCTGGGAAGTGAATGGTCCCAGACAACCAATTATTTCAGTGACACACATGCCCTGTTAGAAACCTCTCATCACCAATGTATTAGGATCAGCTGCCCCCATGAACACTTAACTATATCACTACCTGTTACATCTAGGGTATGTATGGAGTGGCTGCTCAGCTATTAAAATTGGTGTGGCCACCATGGCTTCAAATCTAGGAGTTTTGGGTGCATTTCAGAGCACATCTTTGTCTTGAACTTTGAAAGCCACAGTGTCCATGATCCTTGTTCAACCCTGAATAAAGACTCATGCAAAGATGTGCCAGAAAGATGCGGATCTCAGCTGGTGTTAAATTACCGGTGCAGATTGCCCCATCTGCCACTGAAATACAGCTGCATGGTGCAAAGTGACAAGTACTTGGTGGCTGCTTCCTCTCACAAATGTCCACAGGATTTCAATCACCAAAAAAAAATAATCTGTCCTATCCATATGGCTATAATTCATTAGCCATTAATCTCCCAGTGTTTACATGTTGATTCCTCCAGAGCCTAATCTCAGCCTGTAGTTGTCAAGCCACTGCTTGGAGAAAAAACAAGACTGATCCTGCACTCCCCAGGACTCTCGGTCTGTAGGCAATAAACAAGTGTGAGGCCATAAGTCAGACATGTTGTTAAGTCATAAAAACTGTGTCATATTTACCAGCTTCCCACATATCTGCCTTGATACCCAAAGGGATCCTCACAGGAGTTCTTCCTCTGCTTCACCTGTAGGTACCACTTAAAAGGGACTGAAGAGGAAGAGCTTCCAGCTCTACCCCATTTATCTCCTTCACAATCAGGCAGTTAACTGAAACACAGGGGCTTGCAGGTTTTTTTCTGATAAGGTGAAATTGATGATGAAAAGGGCATCTGTGACATGAAATCCAATTTTCCTGAAGACAACAGGAGAGAGGATATCAGGTACTCACTCCCTGTTTCAGCAGAACTCCCACCCCCAAGGACTCAGTCCACATTGCCCAGCCAACCAAACTCTCATATCAGCATTTGCCATGTCATGCTTTTTACTTCCTGAGTTGTGCCAAGGAAGGCTCAGATTCGATATTTGGGAAAACGTTTTCACCAAAAGGGTGGTCAAGTATCCCAACAGGCTGCACCTGGGCAGTTGATTTACCATGCCTAGAGGTATTTCAATGACCTGTGGATGAGGCACTCACAGACAAGGTTTAGTGGTGGACTTGGCAGTGTTGGGTTAATGATTCCAACCTAAATCATTCTGTAATTCTCTATGGTTTATGGGCTCTTCTCAGCCAGGTATGCCTCTAGGGTGAAACCCCTTTACACAGAGAAATTGTGACACTGCATAAAATAAATTTTTTTTACAGCTACTTCATAAATTAAGGACACTGGTTTTTCCTGTCCCCTGAACTCCAGTTTTAACAGGTTTCCCATTTGCAGTCAGGTGTTGGCCAGTCATTTGAGCTCAGCAGTTGCAGCCCAGCTTGTACATGAGGCAAATTACTCCACAGCAGCCTGTGTTGCCTCACTGGAGTTTTGTAGGAGGCAACCACATTTGCACAAGCCTTTTCTGCCTCTCTGTTCTCAGAACTCTTCCACATTTTTTCCTCATCCATTTAAGAAGCCTAGTTTGGTTTTGCTTTCTTAATTTAAAATTTCAGTTCTTTCAAAATGGAAATTATTCAGGGATTGTGAGAGGGAATGTGGGCAGACACCTGTTAAGTCACCCTACTCAAACCTGTCTTTTTTTCTATATTGCTGGTTAGTTTGCAAGCTGAATAATTGTATTTTAGATGCTTGGAAACATATCTAGTTTGCCAGAAGAGCTGATCAGAATGGCCCTACATGTGACCTAGTGCTTTTCCCAGCAGCAAAAACCAGGTGCTGCTCAGGCCCCTTCTTAAAACATAATAGGCTGTGTCACCAAAGGTGTTTTACCAACAAGCAAAACGTAATTATGACTTTTCCAAAGTTGAAATGCTTCTTTAGCATCATTTGACCTTCTAATGAGGGTAATTATGCTAGTAAACATTGCAATCTATGGAGATAACAGTCAAAATATTAAACACTTGCTGGTAAGAGTGAATTTAAGCCCTTGCAAAGGGGGTGTCTCTACCCTTAGTGTGAGTAGTTCTCTACCTGCTATTCAGGACAATTTATTTTATAATTAAATTACATGAGGATATGGTGTTATTTTTTCTTACGTGACACTGAAAAGGGAATCACTCATCAAATCCTACAGAAATCTGGGTACTGAATTCTGACAAACTCCAGGCTGGATTCATTTCTTTCCTCTAGTGTGAAACCATACCTGTGATCTGCACACCTCCCCCAGGCAGAAACTACTACAAGATGACTCCAGGCATGGTGACCTCTCCAGCACCCACAGCTGATGATCATCTCCACTGGGCACATTAATTAGCTACTAGAGTAATTAACTGGAAGCCACATAATCAATGCCAGATGTTTTGGAGTTGTTTCATTTTGGATTGCAACAGCTACTGGGTTCCCAAACTTACAATCCTGAATGTTTTTCCCAGTGAAGGCCAAACTCTTCATCATTCAGTCTGAGCAGCTCCTTGTATTCTTCCAGCCCAAAGCTGGGGCTGCATCACCTCACCACTCCCAGACCATCACTGCTGGTTGGACATATGTGAGTTTGGGTGAGATTGGAAACTATTGGTTAACTTTCTACTTGCCTGTGCATCTTCCTTAAAGAGATGTTTCTGCCTTGGGAAGAAGCAAAGCAAAATGTCAGAGTTGGCGTATTTACATGCTAATGTTTAGATCCATGTGACATTTATAAAGGAGAACAGTGAGGGATGGAAGGAGGTATTTGTGTCAGTGCTGTGGTGGCTTTCTGGGGAGAAAGCTCTGTGGCTTCTTCAGGTCCTACTGAACATTGCAGTGGAGATTTCTCTTTTTTAACTTATTTAAGTGATGACCATTATCTGCTCATGAGTTCAATACCAGGTTTGTTTTTTTTAATGTTACCTTCAGACTATATTAAAAATGGCACATTTTCACTCATCTTGAACTACTTTTCATAGACATAGTTATATAGGTGCCAAGATATGGCCTACTAAATTTATCCTGATATGGACTTTAATTACATTGTATACTTACTGCAAATTAACTAAATGTAGTGGAATTTTGTGGGGGAACTGATTTCTTCTTAACACCCTGACTGTCTACAGTCCATCAAAGACATTGATAGAAGTTTATCAGATATAGGTGTGTTTGATTTAATGGAGAGGGGAGCATTTTTTCTTTTAATTGCATCTCTTCAATACTGTGAATGCAGTGTGGTTTCCTTTAAGCCAGCAGCTGGTGGTGTGACACTGTTGATGTGCCTTCCCTCTTGGGAGCCAGTGGTTCTTGCACCCTCATCCTTCCTGGCTCTGCTCCCCACCAAACACCCTCTCAATCTATTTCTATGTAACTCCCATTGCTCTGCACTGCAGTTAAGGAATATTCTGTCTTCTCTGCTTTACAGCCAGAATTACAACACTCCTCTCAAGGCACTGTTCCTTGGTGATACAGTTTTTATTTTGTTTCTATCAGTTCTATTTGAAATGTTTGGTTTCAAACATTTTTTTTTGGTTTTGTTTAAATGTTTTTGGTTTGTTTAAAATTTCTTTTTATTGTTGGGCAATTTCTTTGGCTGATTTTCCTTGATGGACTGCTGGGGTCTGTACTGTTCCTTCCCTGGTTTTACCATAACTTTTCATATTTCTTACATTGTGACAGAGACACTTGTCATAGGGTTGACAGTCCTGGCAGATGTCTGTGACTGGCTCAAGTGTTCCTCAACACCTGCTGAATTATTTCTTCCTGTTTCTAGTTTAAATACTCCCCCATAACCTCATCTGCTTTCTGTGCCAGTTGACTTGTCCTACTTTCCTTAAGGTGGAACTATTCCTCGTTTACAAACTTCCTCTTTTCCCAAATAATTCTAGTGACGCCCTTATATTCATATTTTTTCTTCTTCATGCTGCTTTTAATTAATTGATTCACACACCAATAATCTACCTATTTGATTCAGTTGTTTATCCTCTCTGTTAGTAATCAAGTAATTTATTTTCTTATACATTTTGAAAAGTGATAGGAACTGCACTCAATCATCATTCTCAATGCACTAGATGATGGGTAAAATCTTCCAAGAGCAACATCACAATTCACTATCAACTATCATGAGCAAGCTAGGTAAGCTAAATGCAAATTTCCTCTTTGTAATTTATTCCTTTTAATACAAACCTGGGGAAAGGTGCAGAGATAATTTGCAGCCTGCTCTGAAAGTTAAGATAAGGATTATATCAGACCATGAACTGATTATATTAAAAGCCATGGGACCCCCAGTGGCAATATCCCCCAGCTGTTCCCTCTCATTTGCAGCAGCAGAGCTCTGGCTTCACCACTGCAGCTGATCTGGGCAGCTGAAGCCTCACAGCACGAGCGGGAGGGAACTGCAGGCAGCTCCAGCGCAGCCTTTCATCCTCCATGGTCCAAGGGAGGAGCATGGGGGGGTCCCAATTCCAGCCACCTCCCACCATGGAACTTGGGCACTTTGACTTCTGTGACCTGCAAATGACCAAAGAGCTCTCACAGATGTTGGACTCCTAATTAATGACATCTTTTAATGAGCTAATCCAATGTTTCTGCAGCTGATTTGTGTTTCAGTGCAGTGACATGTCATCTAGCAATTAATTCCTCATATGGCAGTGATCACAGCCACTGGGTCTAGATACTGTTCTCTAAAGGAAAGGAAGTTTCCTTAGGAAATATTTCTATACAATATGATTTCTTTACCATGAGGATTTAATTTTGTAGCTGTGAGCTTGCTTATCTCTGTTTCCCCTTCACACTGTCTGCTCTGTATAATTTAGATTCAGGTTCAATAGGAACTGCTTCAAAATGAATAAAACTGGTAGCTGAGCACAAGAAAGCTCACACCTAGGCAGGGTAGCCTTGTTTTGGTTTGGAGTTGCCTTTTTTTTTCCTTTTATTATTGTTTGTTTACTTATTTTTAAATAGCAAATATTAGAAATATTTGCTATTTAAAAAATAAGTAAGAAATAAGGCAATGATATATGGAATGAAAGTACAAATTAACGTAAGCCACGTGGCTGCATGGCTCAGTAAAGCATTTTAAAGTCAAAAGTTTTATATTTTAATGCAACAGTTCATGCCAGGAGCAATGCAAGGCTGCTGAGTCAGTGCTGTTCACACATTTACCATGTATTTAACCCAATACTCACAGGTATGCTCTGAACTCAGAAGCACACACCTGACTGCCTGCACATTCAGCTTTCCAAGTGCAGAGTTATTCAAATACACATTTTCCATTTCAAGGAATAAAAATAATCACTATTCGTAATTTAGATGTATATTTGTTCACTCTGTAATACACTACACACTTCAGAGACCTATTCCTAAATGGAGTTAGTGTGCTAGCAGTGCAATTTGTTAACATAGAGGATTTGGATTTGTTTTCTCCATGGATGTTAAACAGTCAAAAATGTTTCAGATTGCTGGCAGGATCCCCAGTACACTAAATTGTGTATCCCAGGTATCAATCAGGATATTTATGGGGGAATTGATCAATTGTCCAGCTCTGGAGTTCTCAGGAGACACAGCCCTGTGGTGTGAGTCTGGAGAAGGGCCACAGAAATGATGAGAGGAATGAAACATTTCTCAGGTACAGAAAGGCTGAGGAGCTGGGGTTGTTCTACATGGAAAAAGCTCTAGGGAGACCTTATTGAAGCCTTCCAGTACTAATAGGGCACTTACATGAGAGATGGAGACAGAGTTTTTAATAGGGCCTGTTGCAGCAGGACAAAGGGTAATGATTTTGAACTAAAAGAGATTTAAACTAGATAAAGGGAAGAAATCTTTTACAAAAAGGGTAGTGAAACACCAGAACAGGCTGTCCAGAGAGGTGGCAGATGACTGTATCTGGAAACATTCAAGGTCAGGTTAAATGGGGCTGTGACCAAAGTGATCTGGTTGAAGATGTCCTTGTTCATGGAAGGGGATTAGATGACCTTTAAATGTCCCTTCCAACCCAGACTGTTCTGTGATTCTGTGATACTTAAACCTAAACAATATTATAAAAATGCATTCTATACTCATCAAAGAATGTGGAAGTTTCACACCTTACTCTGAAGTCTGTTTGTTTATTAACAGATCATCAGGAATCTTTCTTTTCATAGGCTAGTTTCTTCAAAATTAAAACCTGTCTACTGAGATGATTCTTTAAGAGAAGCTTGTGGGTGTGGGTGGAGGAAATTGTTTCTTATGCATTTTTGTTTGTTTGTTTTGTTTGGGTTTTGTTTTGGTTTTTTTTTGTTTTTTTTATTACAATTGCAGGTTCTATTGGTTTGCAATGTATATTTTGCATTTCAGTGTTATATATATGAAAACACTGAAGACAGAAGGAGATGTGGAGTCAGGACACAGCCACCCTTCCAACCTCACACTGACAATACCAGGACAATGCTGTGGGCTGCAGGAAAGGCACCCTGGATACCTGTTCCAGTGAATGGGAAAACTGGGCCTTTGATTTTCCTACAGATTGGTAAATTGGATCTCATTTGATGAATATCAGCACTAACAATTTAATAAGTGGAAGGATTTTACTTTGCTGCCTCACCCTTCTTGATACCTCTGATTTTATTTTGTCACTGAAGACTTGTGCCAGACTGGTTTGTTGGCATCTGGTGGGATGAGCAGTGAGTTGCCAGGTTTTGCACTGATAGGTTTATTTAATTTTTTACTAGGAGAAGCTGGGTACTTTGCAGAAAGGAAGTTAATCATGCAATAATGAGAGAAATAAAACGTCAAACATTGTCCTTGCCCCATGTCTTTAGTTCCCTAGCCACCAAGCAGAGATTTTTAGACACATTTCTGTGCAGTGACCTTGGCATCAATTCCTGCCATGACTTCACCACACTGGCATCATGCCATGGTCTCAAAATGTAAAATATCCTTCTACAGGAAATCTGACACTACCAGTAGTACAATAACTGCAGTAAAGTAAACTGTAGAAAAATATGTTTCATGACAGTGGAAGCAGAAAAGCTGGTAGATGAATTGGATTGCTTTTCAGATGAATCTTCTATGGATCAGTAGGTTTATTCAGAGTTACTTAAAAAGCAGTTAACATTCCATTAGCAACAAACTGTGATCTGTGTCAGCAGTAAAGCACTGTTCAGTCATTTATTTTAGAATGAGCAGTCACTGCAGGGAGAAATAAAATTATGAAACGTTTCACAAGCAAATAAATAGTAAGGCAAAGCCAGGGATTTTCTCTCTTATTCTACATATTAAGCCTTCCTCCTAGGAATATCTATTAATATACAGCAATTCTTTCCCCAGTGTCTGCTATGCACAGGGTGAGTCAGAACTTTCTATATCTTCTGCTAGTTTGGGTTTGTGATCAAAGAGGAAAAAAGTGCATGCTCAGATTTGGCAGCTGCCATGGTATTTCACCAAAGAGCATTGTTGGTTCAGCATTTTGTCCCCTGCTAACCTGGCTTCATTCCCAAAGAGCTGCATGGAAAGAATCCCTTTCCTTGCAGCAGGAATGGATAGGGCACTGTGCCCCCGTGGGCTCCTTACCTGATCCTCATTACCCTGTGCTCAAAGCAGCCTTTATCTCCCCATCCTCCTGACTCACACAAAACCTGCACTGGCACAGAAGTTAATCTTTGGCTCCTATTATTTTTGATGGGCAGTTTTGATACTTCCAAACCATTTTATATCTTGTGAAGAGAGATCAGGTATAAAGCAGCCTTCGAGTGTCATTGATACCATGGTGAGCCAGACATGAGTAGAACAAGCATTACTGAAATGTGTGCAAAACCCTCTCCAAGCTGAGCTGCTAATGGCAGCCATCCTAAAGACATCTCCACGTTGCCCTGGTGTCATTCTCCTGTGTGCAATGTGCCAAATAAAGCTCAGCCAAACATCAAACAATTAGAAGGTCGATTGCTTTGTACTGCTTTGAAGCCATTGCTCTGACTGTACAGCCCTGCAGCCTCCCCGGGCAGATTGTCCCCACTACTGGACATGTCACATAAAACCAGGAGCTCAGCAGCTGCAAAAGCTCCACTGTATTTTAACAAATTTAAATGTAGTCCCGATTCCCAAAGTAACAAGTTCTGTGCTACAAAATAATGTTGCCTCCTAAGGTTTTAGTCCTTGTTTTAATTACTCTGATAGATGGATCATTATAGTGAGGCATAGAGAGAGAAGGGAGGGAGAAATATAAATAAGCACATGGTGACTACACTGGTTAGACAATCAGCATTTCTGCCAAGCCACTCACAAGAGATGCACAGCTGACTCGTGTGTGGCATGTAAGACTAGGATTAAAACATTTGGCCATAAATGCCATATTGACTTTGAAAAACTTCTTGTGCTTTATGAATTAGGCATTTCTATAAATCAAAACACATAAATGGGTTCAGTAGAAGTAATTTTCAATCACTAATTTTCAATTGAGAAATTAGCTAATAATTACAATTGAGAAATTAGCTATTAATTACAGTAATAAGCAGTACCTCCTCATTTCCCTGAGATTCTGCTGTGCCTACACAGATTAATGTGAAGGGAAAAAGCTCCTTTTTTCATCCTTTTCAAAAGGATCCTGATGGGTATTCTAGTGTGGAGAAACAAAGTTTTAGGGTTTTTTTCCTACCAGTTTACGATAGTGGCTGTTCTGATGTGGCATGAGGGCATAGAAATCATTGTGAGAGCATCTTCAAAAGCCATAACTTGAGGCTGTGTTCATTCTCTCCCACTGCCCTTTAAGATTATGATAATGAATAGTAATTTAGAATTAATTCAAAGCTAAATGATTTGGGCTGCTTTTTTTCCAGATCTGATCCCTGACTGCAGCAATTGTGTTTAGCTCTATCTAAAAGAGCTGAATTCCTCTGCAGATTACATTTTTAGGGTGCAGAGGGATGGTGAGCTTGCCCAGCTCTTCTGAAGCTCACATTTAATGGTGGGTCCAAAAGCTTTGAAGTGAAATCTGTAAATTAAAAAAAAACACCCAGCATTTTGTAATCTTTTACCATGTGAGACCTTTCCTTCCAGGAGTTGAAGCACTAATATTTTCAAAATGGTTCAGTAATTCTATTAAAAAGGAGGAAGCAAGTAATGAATGGAAGTTATCATTCTGGAAATCTTCCAATGCTGCTGCTTAGAAACTGTTTTTAAGAGATATACTTGGAATTAGTCCTTGCATTACAAATAATACAGTCACCTCAGCAATGGAAGTGCAAATTATCAAGCTAAGTAGCAAAAATGAATTTATTTTTAACAGTTTATATAGTCACTGTAATCCATAAATGCATGCAGATATTATGTAAAACACTGTGTATGTTACAACCACACAGCTAAAATGGTCTTTCTTTAAATCATCTTTTCAAGTGTATTCTTCATATCAGAAAAAATATGCTTAGTTCTGTTTAAACTGTAAGAAATTAGAAAAATACATTTTTACTATTAGGTCCAAATTCAATTGACAATGGCATATCTTGCATAGCTCAGAAGTGACTTTGTACACATTGAATAAAACCCCATAATTCTGTCCTGCAAGCACAGATTATGCATTCATCCCTTTTAAAATATAAATGGTTCCTTTGAAAACACTCCTCTGGTACTATTTTATTGCACATTTTCCCATGGATGTTTAAAATGTTTAGATGTATGACCGAATTTGAAATCTAATACATATAGCAGTAAATGCAGGCAAGTAAATCAGGCATAACATTTCTGGAGTGAGCACCATGTAATTTTTGAGTGATTCACCTCTACACCACCTGCTAATCCATTTCTGGGAGAATTAGAAAATTTTGTGCATCTTGCAAAAAAGTGGAAAGGAAACCATAACTTTAAAGGAGTGAAACAAGGATAAAAACACTTTTACAAAAAGATGCAGTCAATGAAATATTTCCTGAACACCAATCATTAGTTGTGAAATCACTGCTGGTCCATAAATTCTGATTTCTTATGGTCAGATAAACACTTAATTCATTTATATATGCAGATAGAACCTTCCTATGAAACACAGCTGCATTTGTGGTCTCAGCAGCATTTAAGATAAATATTACAGCAGCTTCTTTCTCAATGTCTTCTAGAGATATCAGTATGGACAGCATCTTTCCAGTGTTGTCCACTGAATTTATAAAGCTGATTTTATTCTCACTTCAGATTACCTGGTTTCTGACCAAAATGGGGCACCCTGCATTTAGAAAAGGTATTAAACAGCACCATTGCTGTTTTATGTGCTCCCAACATTTTCTGTAATAGCTTCTCTAAAAATGTGTGGCATAAACAAAATCCTCAAGCACATTGCGGTAAAAGGGTTTTATTGGTGCTCATTTGCACTGACCTACATAGGCTGTTCTCAGGCTCCCCATTCCTGATGCTCGTTCTGTATTGGAGCCAAGAAGGCACTTAGTCTGTGCCAAGCCATCTTTTTGTCAAAGTATGTTTTGCCATCAAAATAAAGGCAAAAATACAATTTATGTTCTGTTAGTAAAATCAGGAAAAACCATCCCAATGAAGAAAGGAGTCAGGAGTTACCAATCCAATGATCTTACAAAGCATGTCTGCATAGATCTAATTTTCCACATTATATCAGAAGCAGAGAAAGCCTGAACTCCCATCTAAAGAATGGATATAGAAACACACTAGGAATAGCACCTCTGATTTTTTTATTCTAGGAAAGAAGGAAAATCTGTCTTCATTCCTCACTGAATTCTCATAGCCTTCCATATGTTAATATTCTAAAGCACTCTATAAAATATACCTGACGTAAAATTACTGCAGCAGGATATTTTATTTCACTTCTGTGCTATGTATAATGATCAAAGATTTGTAATGTTTGAAAATAACAAGATTATTATTTTATACACAGCAAAGATGTCCTAATTAATGAAATTGGCCAAAGCAAGAAAAGGTAAGGATTTTCTTATTGAAGAGAACAGGGATTGTTTTTTCTTGCTTGGTCTGCATGTGTGTAATGTGCTGAATATCACACAGAATGTTCATTGAAACCTCTTATTACAGTCTTATTAAACCAATGTCCTTCAGAAGGCAAAGCACTAGTTTGAGTTACCCAATCCTCAGATATAATTTTTTTAAACATAAAGCTTTTTCTCTGAACTTGCTGACATCTGCATGACATAAATAATTTTTTAGGCATCCAAAATCCCTTACAGAAAACCAGGAATATTACTAGGGCTCCAGTGTTCTGAAACTTCCATACAGAACATACAACCCATGCATACAATATCTGTTTAAAAAAAATGACAAACCACATGTTCTTTTTATCTGCAGAATTTATTTGTTCCCTCACCAAAAATTAACAGATTATAACTTTTTCTGTCTATTCCTAAGGACCAAAGGTGCTCCTTTGATTGGTGAGGATGCTCCAGTGGTTATAAGTTTCAGATTTTCGCGTACAAAGTTGCGCTGTCGGACTGTGAATGATCCTCTGTAGCTGCTGGTGCAAACCACTTTTGCTGCCGCCGTGGGTGGTTCAGTCTGTGGAGGAAGTCCATTGATTATATATGTCCACTGCATTGATTGTGTCTGAAAATAATGAACAGGAAAAAAAAAATCAGTGATCAAATACCTTGTAAATTCATCAGTGATTTTAGATGCAACATTGATTTCAAAAGAGATTTGTTCTTTTCCATGTAATGCACTAGAATAACACAGAATGAGAATTGCAGTCCTGGAACAAAGAACTGAAATCAGGTTCAGCTTTTTCCAGGACCTGGCATAACAAAGATGAGAAATTTACCTTCCCTGGCTGAACTAAAATTCCTTTTTTTATTTAAAAATCCCAGAAGTCTGTATGTTTTTCAAAGAGCTCTGCATGTTTTTCAAAGGTGACTGTTCCTTACTACAACTATAAATGCTCTAAGTTTGTACAGCAGGATTCACTTTCAGCTCTGCTATCTGTAACAATGGTAATATCAAATGGTGGGATTTTCACATTAAAACAATGAACAAAACCAAGACAAAAGGATTCAGAGCATGCACAAGAGACTTGAAGCTTCATGTTGGAATCTCTGGTTTGAGGCATATTTATGTGGATTGAAAATGACACTCTTCATTTGCTCTCTGTTTATAACTGGTCTCTAGGAATGGAACATATGTTTCCATGTCATGTCTTGTAATGCTTGCATACTTGATTCTTCCTGAGTACATGGTCCTTATTCTTACTACAAATCCCATCTATCCACACTTAAGGACTTTTATTTCTATGAATATTAGGGCATGCTGCTGTCTACCTGCCATGCTTCATTTCTGTCCTGAAACAGACTTTTGGTTTTTAAAAACTCATGTAATTTTTGCAGATCTTCCAATACTTTCTTTCATAATGCATCACTTTAATTTTTGAAATCTTTATTCTAAGTTTCTAGCACTTTCCTGTCATTATATCTGGAAAAAGGTATATTCCTGGGTCTTAGTTTTCTATTCTCTTTTTCTTTAAAACAAATTTTCCAAAACTACAAGCTAATAACAGAAATATTACAAACCCAAAAGATAGTATAGAATCTCAAATGATATGTCATTATGCCCAGCTTTGCACTGTGCAAAAGTAGACAAAGTATTGCATGCCCACTTTAGGCATAGACTCTATCAATTCCCTCACACCTAGTGACTCAGAAAATCTCAGGTTTTATATTTGGGGCTTTTCTTTCTCCTCTGAGATAAAACCAATAGAGGAAGACTGAGTAAAAATATGGCATGTATAAGTCTATGAAAATGTATTCATACAAGTGAAATTTGGCTTTTATACAGAACACAGAGCATGAACATAGTACACAGAACATAGCAGATTCTCTGACTTTGCAGTCTCAGAGCAGACAGAAGTCACATGGAATGAGTGGTATTTCCTAATTCCCAAGGTCTGCCTTTCCCAGGACACAGCAGTGCAGTCACACAGCTGTGCTGTGGTTCCAGAGCAGGTTTTTGGTGCTCTCCTGCTGTGTTGAACTACAGGGGCACAGCTCAGAGGGTCACCTTTCTCTGCTGCTTGCAGTTTTATCATTACAGGAAGAGTTGAACTTCATGGAATTCATCACCCATTTAAAACTTAATCCTTAGAACAATCCATTGTAGATAGAAACATTAGACCTAACAGTGTCATTCTTCATCTAAGGAAACAAAAGGTCAGAAGGTCTGATATGCTCTCAAATTGCTCAGGAAAACAGTGCTAGAGTCAACCCTCAAAGCTCATGAGTCTTTTTCTCAGCTGGCAGTCCAGCTTCCCACATGGCTGGATTTGTGACCAATTTATTAATTCCAGTGTGAGCCCTCTGCTCCTGCTCTGCTGCTGGGCATGGCAGTACCCCAGCCAGATCTGGCCTGTAGAGAGGTGCCACAATACACAAAGAAATTGTGACCGATATTCACACACCATAAATGCTGTCAACCATCTCCAAAGCACAGTGTGTATATTTGCCTTGCTATTAATTGCATTTTGTCACTTAATTATGGTCTAGGTAAAGCACTGCAAAAGGCACAGAGATGAGCAGTGAACCTTCTCCACCTCCAACCTTCTGTGGAGGCATCCCATATTTACAGCAATATACAGAAGAGAGAAAAATCATGATAAATTGTTTCTTGACTTTACTAAGTTTTGTTACATCAGTTTTATACTTGCCACTGAAAAAGTTTGAATCTATTCTGTTTATCTTTGTTATCTTTCATATGCTTCTTCCTACCATTCTAATTGCTACCCTTTTTTTTTTTTGAATTGTTCAGTGATAAATTATATTATATTTAAGGAGTATCGCTGCAAACAGTTTTAATTTATAATACAGATATTAAACAAAAAGAAGTTTCAGAACATTAAACCATAAACTCTTTGGCTCAGTCTTTGCTCTCTGCTGTGCACTTAAAGAGCATTTACATTATTTCACAGATATACTGCATACACTTACAGATCCTAAATGCCATCATCATATGAATCTCTAATTGTAGTTTTAACCAGCATTCTGGCTACTGAATTATACTTTTCTGCACCAATGTTGAAATAATAACTGAGGGGTTTTTGCTGTGTATTTTTAAAGAAACCTTTACTTGAAAATGGGCAGCAGTGATTTTACATGCTGTCTGCTGAATCACTTGCCTTATTCCAGTAAGATTAGTAAATGAGAACTAGGTAGATATTTCACCATGCATGCTTAGTTTTTCAAAATTTTTATTATTATCCTACTAAAAGCCAAATTTAAATTTAAATTGAATATTATTCTGTGTAAAACAGGCAGATTAAATCATCTTTATTCTCAACGTTATATAATACTGTGAAATGAACTAGTAACTCTACTGTTTGTAAAGGTAACAACCAGCAAAAGCAGGTGTGACATGAACCAGTTTCATGTCCAAAGGTAAAGCTGTCATTTAAGAGAGGTGGCTCTCCAAAATGAGCTCATTCATTCATTAACTTCAGTACAAAATTAAATAGTTTATCTTTCTTTAATAAAGCAGATGAATAATTTAGTTTAAAGGTAATTTATCCTCAGTGTCATACTCACTGTGTGAAAGTCTCATGGATTATTTCAAGGTCAGAGAAAAGATATGAAAGTTGTTTCAGCCAATGATTTAAACCTAGTAGCAAGTAACTAAAAAAATATATTTGTTCAATAAATCCACACATATTGTGACTTGACTGTCCATAGAATTAGTAATAGTGTGATTTAAACAAAAATGGTGGGCTATTCCATCTCTCAACTTCACTTGCATCAAACAATAGATACAGACTTCACAGTAGTAATAACCTTATGTTAATTTTCTGTTTGCCATAGAAATATCCTGGATTGTGTGTCAAGTGTAAAAAAAAAAGGGTTATGGCTTGACTTGTTGAAAAAAGCTGCCTATTCTGCTGCTGTGTCAGGTGTTCTGTAGTAGGAGACATTGCAACTCCACCCTAAAATCTCATCTTGAACTATGGTAGTTCACCTATTGTAAATCATGTGCCATCATCAAAGACTACTGGAAACAATCATCGAGAAAAAATTTATGTACACATTAAATGAAAAAACTACTGTTGTGTAAGGTAAGCTCAGCATTTTCTGCTAAAGGAAAACGAGTGTTACACATATGGAAAAGTTACTGTAATTGTCAGCATTACTTGGGGTTCTTTGTTTAGCATTAGAACCACCCAGAAATTAGTCATTTTCAAGGCAACCCAGATTTAAGTAATTTTCAGTAAACTTTAGGCAACCACAAATGTCTCTTTTACTACAATACTTCATTTCCAAGAGCACAATATTAGTTGCTCAAGCTTTAAGTAACTTTTTTTGGGATGAGTCTGTAAAGCTTAACTCTAGTAATTATTCTAACCAATATGAAAACCGCAGCAAGAGCAAATCTATCTTCAAAATTCATGCAAGTGCCTCAAAGCTGCTGCTTTGGGTTTCCAGGCCAGACACATCACAGCAAAGGAAAACACAGATCATCACAGTTTCAGACTTTCCTGGAATGGTGGAGAGGAAGAAGAGAAACTTTCAAAGGCAATCCACATATGACCATAGAATTATGATGGAATATTTGATTTACAAGCAGTATTTACTTGCCTCAAAAGCCAGCCAAAATTTCCCAAATCAGAGGAACACTTCTTCCTATTTTTAAAACAATGTGGTTTATTGTATCAAATTTGGAATAATTCCAATGCTAGCTCTGGTAGTAACAAAGTCTAAGGTTGAAAGTATCAAATCCACTGCAATCTGTACTATGACTAAAACAGAATTACAAAAGAGAATCTCTGTTAAGAAGATATATCTGATATAAACATAGGTAGTTAAGAATCCAGGCTCCCTGTGATGCTTATCTAGGCCTACTTCACACAGAATTTAAGAAGGAAGACCAGAGCATATTCTGAATGTCCTTGACAATATGAGGGAGGATTTCTTGTGGAAATGAATGACTTTCTTTTTTCAAAACCTCCGTATTCCTGAATCAAAATGTGAAGAGAATAACAATTTGGCTCACCTGACTGGAGTAATGGCTATGTACTGAGCTAAATCTCTCTGAAAAATGCTTTTAACAATTAAAAATGAGACATAAACTGCCACTTCTTATTACATAATGTAAGTTATTCAAGTAAGTCATTCAATCATCTTGATGGCTGACTGAGTAATGTTCATGAAGCAAATTATTCAGCCACTACTGGTAACAGTCACCAAATAATTTATATAAAAGTCTATTTGTTTGGTATCCAACCCTTTTTTACTGATGGATCATGATTCATAGGAATAATTTGCAAAACACAGATTATCCATGGGTATTCCCTGTAGGCTGGAAGTGCTATTGAAGTACATGGTAAATGATTGCCAAAGCAATCTGTTAGGAAAGTGGATTGGGAGCAAGGATCAGGAATTTCAAGGAATATTGTATTCCAGTTAGCTTCCAAGTACTGTTAACTCAAAAAAATCTAAATACACAAGGCTTCCTAAAAAGTAAAAACAGAGGAAATTACAGGTATTGCATCAAATATTTCCCAGCCATTGATTTATACTGCAAGGTTTTGTTTTACAAACAAAACAAAACAAAACAAAACAAAACAAAAAAAAAAAAAAAAAAAAAAAAAAACAATTACCATCAGTGTATACAGAATTAAATTAATGTAAACCTTTATGTAAACTTTGTAAGGGAAGAGCAAAGACAAGAAAATTCATGGATCAAGACAATGATAGCTTGATAAGTGAAGGAAAGAAGGGGAGAAAAACCCAAAGCAATAAAAACCACCCCCCATAAGCAAACAAATGCCCATTCAGGCTCTGATCAATTGCTAATAAAGAAGATGCATAAGAAAAATTTTCTTACCTTAAAGAACACTTCCAGATATAATTAAAATTTACTTAACTGGTTTCTGCACTTCAAGTATTAGGTGTTTCTCAACATTGCTCAGACATTATATAACAAAATCCTCCAGAACTGACACCGTTCTAAGTACCCTTTTACAGCAATGGTTCCCACATTATTATCACCTTTTTCCATTATCAAAACTATAAATCTCAATAAGTAAAGTAACTTTTCCTCATGCTTGTGAATCAAAAATGTTGAGTACTGATTCTGCACTCTGTTTCTAATCCTACAACTCAAGCCAGCACCAACATGTATCTTATTTAATGGGAAGCTACTTCCATTATTCTAGTAAGTTAGTTACATTTTTCCTTGCTCATTCTTTTCAAGAGATAAAACTTAAAATAACATTGAACTATGGTAATTAAGAAATCCACCAGGAACAAGGCAGCTTCAGCAAGCTGCTGAATATGTAACAGTACTGTTTGCTGTTAAGATATGCAAGTTTGCATAGACAAGTTTAGAGAAGCCACACCTGGGTACTGTGGCTGGCACACTGCATCATTTGTTTGCAGAACAGCATGACAAATGGTTTTGATATGCTATCTTCCATAGGCTAAGTTAGTGATTATTCAGCAATAAAGGTGCACAAGCCTGACTTCTGGAGGGCTTGATAATGTTACCTGCAATCTGGTTCACTCTGACACCTATTTTATCATTTAAGACTTATTGTGTGTGCCTCCTGCTTTAGAATATCTCAGAAGTCTCACACATGAATTACAAAGCAATTGCTCTGGTCTCCAGCTGAATTCAGCACAGTGGAAGGAAATTAACTGCAAGCCTACAGGAACATTCCCTTTGCCAAGGATTCCCATCCTCCTGGCTGCTCCACCCTGTGCCTGGCTGTGATTCCAGCCCCAGCAGCACCTTGACATCCCTCAGCTCTGTCAGTTCAGCCTGACTGGCGCGCCACAGCTCTGGGATGTCACTGGGGTCACAAAGTCCCTTCTGTCCTCACAGCACTTTACAGCTCATCTGAGTAGTGTGCTCTCTTCACTTATTTATCATTAGGAATAATATATATATATATACAATTTTTTTTTTAATTCAGAACTGCACTGTTTATGAAGGCAATTCTAAATTTAGAAGTTTGATTATGGAAAAATAGCTATTTAAAAATGCTGTTCAGGCACAGTTTCGCTGTTTCTCACCTGTAGCTCAATTAAGTTTTGATGTCCTCATTCAAAGCTACAAGCTTTTTCAAAGAAACAAGCATGATTATTTTCCTTACTGCCTTTGTGTAATAGTCCATTCTTTGATCTACATAAAATTTGTAAGTAATTTTCTATGTCACATCTGCAAAATTAAGATTCCTAGCAGCTATTTAAATAATTATCTAACTTCAATTGTTTTGAGACGTAGTTGACTGAGAACAGAAGTTTTAATGATGGTTAAAGAGCTTTAACTGCTTCAGCAAAGTAATTAAGGTTTCCTGCCATTAATAAAATCTACTGAAGTATTCATGAATATTAAAGAATTCATTGAATTCTCAAAGAATTCATACCATATCCCACAAAGTACTTGATTTTTGTGCAGAAATATAAACTAGACAACGTGATTTCAATGATACATATATATATGCATTCAGTTAGTAAAATGTACACACTAAGTTCTGGTAGAGAGACTGTTACATATATGTTAATGCTAATTAGCTTCTCAGCATTGGGTTCTCAGCAGGGCAATAAAACAAAAAAATTGTACATACAATATTTGGGTTTAAAATTGAAAAGCAAATGAGAAAAAGATGACTGTAGGATCTTCCTCCATAATCCCAACCTCCCATTTTCCTTTCAACACAATTGTAATGATGAACATAAACAAAAGAACTTACAGTGCTATCTCTGCTATTTTACAGCCTAATTATCACTGTTCATTGAAACACAAAAAATTACAAATCTGATACTCACTGTTCAAAGAATTTAATATTAAAATATGTTAGAGTTAGGACTATGAGTTTACCCTTGGAAATGCAAAAGACATTTTAAAGCAAGAGCACTGTAATCCTTTGTTACAGCAGCAGCAGCAGAAGAGAGGCACTGCAAAAGAAAAGAAGCTTCTTCAACATTTCTAAAAATAGCCCAGAGCCTCAGCCAATATATTGGCTAGAGAGGATACATGCAAGAAAGGTTCTTCAGTGTTAGGTCAAACACTAATTACATTTCACCACCTCCACTGTTATTCCCCAAATACGAATGATTTAATACAGCTTTTATTTAATATATCTTACTAAGTCTGTCTCCCTCAGTTTACTAATGGAAATGATTTGAACCAACACAAAAGGCAGAAATGAGTATCAGGTATTCTCAACATCTCATCAAATCTTACATCAGGTCAGTGCTGAGAGCACAGCAGCTGAGTCACACACAGCCACAGATGCTCTGCCTTCCACCAGAACTGCAGGAGTTAAAGTTTGTGTGGAGCACAAAGGGGGAAGTCAGGAGTACAGAAAAGGTCTACCAAAAAGAGCAAAGAGAACAGAACAGAAGCCTCATCAAAACACTACTGAAACCACTTAATTCTGCACTTTGAGTGAGAATGTTAGAAACATCTCTAACAGACTGTGATGGAGTTATACTGGTCCCAAATGTGCTTATGAGCATCAAGAATCCTTGATGCATTTTTAAATATCCAGGAATAGATACAACAAGATGTGATCTGATATATATGTGATATACATATATATATATGTAATATGTATGACTGACTGACTTACTGCAGCCACACACAGTACCACGGGTGCAGATGAGAAGAGCTGTCTGCCTAGATCATAACCACAGACTGAGGTGTGAGTGCATGTGGCTTAAAAAACCAATTAGACACAGGCCATCTATACTGATAAATTCCTAAAATGAAATTCTGAATTACTGCCTGAGTTCTTAGAGAGCTAATAATAGCCTTTGATCATTGTGTTTGTCCCATTCCAGACACATTTATGATAAAATCTCCTTGTTAGTGATGAAAGCTAAGCCAAGGACAAGCACAGGTGCTGCATTTGTATGTGCCATGCCTAAAAACAGCAGTTCAGCTCCAAAACTTCAAGTGTCTGAGCTCTGTAGCTGTGTCATACACTGCTTTTTAAACACAAAATAGCACAGAATATATTCAGTAAGCTATCTTATTTTTCAAATGGAAGAGTGATAAACATCATTGCTGTTTATGTAAAGAGACTGCATTAATCAGACATCTAATACAGTAAAAGAAAACAAGCAGGAGGGGTTGAAGGACCTTGTTTTTTCCAGGATTTGAATTTCTTATTCACTGTTATACAAGTTGTCACTTAAAGAGATAAAACACTATAGTGATTTGCCATGTATCTTTTTATCAACTTTGTTCTGGCCATCTTATTTCTTAAATCAATATTGCTGTTTCACTTCTAATATAGTAGTCTGAAAACACTACCAGCATGCAGTGAATAGAGTGAAAGTACAAACCATGATTTATAGAGAATGTGAGGTTTTGCCCCTGCTGTGTGTTTTCAATAGATTCCTTCTAAAGAATAACTTAAAACTTGAAAATTGGTTTCTGAGAGCATTTTAACTGTTGAAGGAATACATGTCTTCAAATGTTTCCTGACCCTTGCACTTACACAGGCTATATGGTTGCAAATAATTTTTGTTTATTTTGCATCTTGCTCAAAAGAGCTATTCCTGGCTTTGTGCTCTGAAATTCTCTCCTCCACAGTTGGGTACCTGCCTTCTTGGAGCCTTTGATCATATAAGATGTACAATACAATTAAAATCAATAACTTAGGCTTCACATATTCAATTACTTTTATATTCTCCACCAGTTCCTAACAGGATTATATTGATTCTCTGTGAAAATCATGTTGCCTGTGGAGTTGGGGCAAACGTATCAAGATGAAGGATCTGCCTCTGGTGCTGATGGCAAAAGGATAATGCAGAAATTAGAATAAAGTGTAAAATACAGGATGTTTTTTCAGTTTGTCATCAGTCAATTCTCCAAATTTACTTTTAATCTTGTCCATTGTGAGGAGTAGCAAAGCCATCCCAGCACATGCACTGGGTGTGCTCCAGTGCTGCTCCTTGGTGCAGGAACTCTCTTCCTGCTGGCACTCCTGAAGGAGGATTTGTGATTGCCCTGGGGAAGGCTTACCTCGATGACCAGGGTTGCTGTGTGCTTCCTGCCATACATCCTTGGCTTGTATCCCACTGTTATATGGGTTCCCACTGTGCCTTCTGGGAGAAGTTCTCCAGCTTGTGGCATCACAAGGAAATCAGGATCACTGCCTGCCAGGAAGTGTGCAGTGAATGGCTCTGGGTACCTGCAGAAAAGCACAGGAGACTGTTGTGCCTTTTACAGAATCTTCACAGAATTTATCTGCAGTCTAACACTTAGGCCACCATGTGGCATGACTCAGGAAACATGGCATGGAATGAATATGGAATATTAACAGCATTCTTACTTACAGAGTAATTATTTTGTAGTGGTTCTTTATTTATACACAGGGACCTGCATACTGGTATTCAATTTCAAACATATTTACATGCTATTATAATATTCTATTAACTATGGAATAATGATAGCATTTGCCACTAGAAAAAAAAAAAAAAAGAATCATTTGACTTGTAAAAATATCATAATAGTGATAGAAGTAAATTCCATATCAGAGCGACAATCCATTTTTCCTATTAAAAGTACTCCCTTTTCCAATCTCTAATCAAATAAAACTGATAAGCTACCCATTTTATTAAGGTTTATGACTAGAACTGAATTTGCATTCTGGCAGAGTGTTACTGCACTAGGAGGGAGTTTGTAAAGCCTTGAAATGAAGATATGAAAAATAATAATTTTTTATCACTGTTTTCACATTTTTCATATGCCATAGACTGAACATTTTAAGATTTTTACAGTAACATAATTAAGTTCCTGTATTGATAATATTGTGTATCTCTTATCTCAAAGAATTTCTGTCACAGGTACTGCAGATCTTGTCTAATGCCTTGGCTCACAGCAGTGCTGTTGGACCCAAAGAAAACACCTAGTCCTGGTGAAGACAGTGGCTGAGCACTATAAAACAATCCTAGGCCAATTCCAAACTAAAGCCTGTCCATCACAATTCCTCACGGACTTCTTGCCATGAACATTCTCAGCATGAAAGGAAGGTACATTTTTGTATTTTCTGGTGAGGCATTCTCCTTTTAGTCTTTATGTGTCTTGCTGAGGACAACTCTATCACTCTGAATAGAAGGAGAACACAGGAAATTGAAAGCAGAAATACAATGGGATGGTCAAAAATTAATCCACAACACCCTGGCACTGTACAGCAGGGCAGGCTTAGAGGGAATACATTTTCCTGTATTGATAAAACCTGAAGAATGGAAAGCTAACAGCATCTCAAAGAAAAGCTGTTTAAATCTGTTTATTCATGGACTGTCACACCAGAAATAACACTTTTCAAAGAAAATACCCACAAAGGAATGAAATTTAATATTTTATGGCAAGTCATATCTCTGCGGAAATGTTCCACATTTCCTGGGCAAGCGCTATCCTGTGGGTGGCATGCTGGGCCTATGTCATTGTGTTTAAAAATAGCCCTCTCTTGGAATATGTTCTCATGAAAGGTTGTTCTATATTCAAAATGCTCTCGTGAAAAAAAGGTCACACTGCCAGTTTATAGACACAAACAGTGAAGGTGCAGAAAACAGAAACCAAAAAGCTTCTGTTGCCTCCAAAAAAATGAACTGATACTTAGCAGTGCTGTTGGACTCGGGTGAATCAGCAGATTTAGCCTGGCTTTTCCTTTAGGTGACAGAATGGTGGGCAAAAGTACTGAATATCTGAAACTACATTTCCAGTCTTCCAGTCTTGACATGGAACTTATGCTAATAGCATCTTTTTGTGGTGCCTAAAGCTGTGCCACTGAGTATATAGCCCTGGGCCATCAGCACTAATCCTGCTGGGCCTGAGCTCCCATCCATGTGCCAGATAAGCCTGGAATTTTCACATCTTTGTTTCCAAAAGAAGTGCTCAGCTGTGAATGCCTAGAGCACACCTACTACACACAGACGGGAGGAATGGGATCAAAAAGAAGTGACAGATCTAGACTCTGAGCAGCACAGCAGAGCACTCATCAAAAATGCCTGAGATAAATATTTTCATGCTGAAAACCGACCTGGACACAGGTCTTCATTCTAGCATCACTGCTCTGTTGACTAGCTTCAGAACATTTCAAGGCAACACTTTCAGTGTCCCATGCTCAGTCTGTATTCCAGTGAATAGTTAGGGATGAGAACTCCTGGTAAGTGCTTGGTGTCCTTGTAGGACATCTGAGAGCATGACTTGGACCACAGATGTGATGATGAAATGCTAGGGAGATGAGGCAGGGGACAGGCTGCTTACACAGCAGACACAGGAAAATACAGATTTTATTCCTGCAGAAATTGCCTCTTAGCAGGAAGATATGCAACAGTAGCTTGCTTTGGAATTTTTAAGAGACATCAAAACAGTCAGAAAACACAGAGGAGAAAAAGCCACAGTTTTTGTCCAGACAAGGGGATCAGAGAGTTTAAAGTGAAACTGTCAAAAAACTCACCTATAATTATGCACAAGATATTTACCAAGTCAAAGAAAAATAATATTATTACATCACCCTTGTCAGATTTTAAAAATGGAAAGAAAAAAAGTAAAAAAGCTTTAAATAAAATCTGCATGCTTCTTGACAGCATTATCACAAGGTGCTAAAGGCAGCTATAACTTTTGAGTAAAATACATAAAGGCATATGAATTTGCATGAACACATATAATCAGAGCTAAAACATCCCTGTTCCCAAAGCCTGTCAGTTTTAACAAAAGAGTCAGGGTGTCTACTGGATGCAAAATGCTTCTCAGAGTAAAACTATGTCCAAGTCAGGAAAATAGAAATCCTGACAAATTAAATGTAAAGCTGTAAGATGATAGGCCAGCAGGGATTGTGATGAAGATGGTACAAAAATCAGTAATTAAAAAATTATACAAAATCTGAAACAGAAACTTTTCACTGATGAATCTTGCATTGTTTTAAAAGTAAATCTAAAGATGCCCCCTGAGACAAAACAAGCAGTGCTTTCATTAGGGAGATGAACTGGGATGCTGGGTACCTCACTAGCACAAGTAAATTGCTTTCACTTTCTCATCTTTTATAATAAAGAGAAATCTGGAGATGAAATTCCCAGAATAGCACCTGAATTTCAGACATTATCATTTTCTGTGTCTGTATATTTAGTGTATAATTAAAAATTAATAATTCTGGTTTTTAAACTTATTAAAATTCAATTCCTCCTTTTTGATTAATCCTTCAGGTGAACCGCTCTGGAGTGAATGTTTGGCTTGTCATTTCTCAGCCCTGAAGGTCAGTTGTGAGGCAGTCTGCACTTTTTCAAGAAGGGTGGCAGATAAGAACATACTTTATAAAACTTAATGATGTGTAGAGTTTTGAAAACACATATAAACCAAGCACAAATGAATTAGAAAGTGTAAGGGCAGAAGCCTTATAAAACAAAGAAAATAAACGTGTTTTCCCATCTGTCTTTCCTTAACTCCTCTCATAATTGTTTGATACTGCCATCAGACAACACAAACTCTGTCCTTACTCAAATAATGAACAAGAGTAAACACTAACTTGAATTTAAATAATAATTATACAATCAAATTATGACAACCTGGAAAAGAGGTTGTCTTGTCTTACATGGACATTTTTATAATTAATCCTTTAACCTTGTCCTTATATAGAAGTCTCTGCTTATCAATGTTCTCATGCTACACAATTTTCAAATTATTAAACCAAAAAACAATAGCAGCAACAACACATCTTCAACTAAATAAGAACTTAAAATTTATATTCCTGTAGCGCTCACACTCCAAAACTTATAAAAGACTCATCAAAACTGAAAATATTTATTAAATTATGGCTCAAAATAGGTTTAACGTTTCTCTTCCCAAAACTACTGAAGCAGTAAATTATTCCTTTAGAAATGTATTCCTTTACAAAACTCAGCATTTTGAAGAGCCATGCATAAAATACCAGCACATAGTTCTTTTGGTCAAATGCTTGGGTATTTTTTGCTAATAAAAGAAGAGTAACAAAAGTAAAGTAGGTAACTGCTTCAAGAAATAAGGGATATTAAAATGTTACAATAGTTCAAGTAGTTCAAACAATAGTTAATCATATCTAAACTTATTTATTTTAATTTGTAGTTAACATCTGTTGGATGACACAAGAAATTTCAGTTATTACATAGTCAAGTCCTTAAAACATATTAATTGTATGCTGTTGTCAAATTCTATAGAATTATTAGTGATACTTGGTATGATTTAGATAATTTCTTATCAACAAAAAAAAAATGCAATGGAAAAATAAATTAGTAGCTCATCATTATTTATAAAAATGGGTTATGTTTCATACCCAAACTAACTCTGGTTTAATTGACCACTCTAAATCCTGAACTCTGAACATCAGAAAAGTTTTAAAACTCTGACTATCACTTCTTTGGAAAGGCTGCTGTAGAAGTAAAGGATTTTCAAAATATATGAGCAAACACTGCATGACAAATGCCTGTCAGGGAATGCTTTACCAACCCTAAGATTCATGGTTTTTGTGTGTACATGCTGTAAAACCAGAGCGGGAATCAGAGGTTCTATCTGCACAAGCTGATTTCTCTCTCATCCCTGTTCTACCCAGGGGTGCTGTTTGCAGGTTGACTGATGGCTGCATACAGGTCCTGGCTAAATGTGTGACATGTCAAGGATTGTATTGTTAAGAAGGATGAGCATAACTTTGTGAAAGGTCTGCTGAATGTTTACATCATCAATATTTTCCACTAGTCTCCATTCAGGCTCCAAAAAATGGAGCCCAGTCAACATTTGTGCTTTGCAGCTGCCGCTGTGTGGGAAGTACTAAGAGGAAGTATTCTAATTACATCTTTAGATTTGTGGTAGAATTTTGCAGAACTGCTAACAAAGAGATTGGCAGAGGAATCCAGGCCTGTAACGTACACAGCAATGAGTGAGAGAGTGAAGGAGAGGAAGCATGAATGGAGAATTTACCAAATGCATTTTCTTGCCACATACTTAATCCTGGCTCGTGGTAGTTCTAATGAAATATAGCAGTAATTAGAGTAAAATAGAAATGCTTCTTTAAATTATAATTGTAAACATTTTTTGTTGTTGTTTTCCCTTCAAAATAAGGGTGGGTACAGAAACAAAATGGGTTGCCCACTAATTCCTCAGAATTAAAATTAATTTTGTGTGACCAAGGAATGTTTTAATTGAACATTTATTCTATGCATTTATACATTTCTAGTAGGAAATGTACATAGAAGAAATAAGGAAAATCTCCAATCAAAAGTAGGTTTAGAGAAATAAATCTGCATGTGCAGTCATTTTAAAGCCTAATTTCATCTTTATTCTCATCTCCCCAGTCCACCACTTTGGGGCTTTTCTTCCTCTTTATTCTAGCTCTCTTTCCATAATCAGGTGGAGCCTTGGATTTTGCAGACGACCCTCTGGGGAGATCACATCAACATGAGGCTGTTTGCTTTTTTTTGAGGCTGTCACAACAGGTGCCACATTTTTCAGAGGGGCAGTCTGAGTTTATCCAAGAAGTTTCCTTAATGTAACAAATATCCTGCTTGTTTGGAGTGACAGGGCAGGATGGAAAGATGGAAAAAATTCTACTGTATATGGGAAGCCATACATGACTGTAACAATCACCAACAGGTATGTGGGAAGACAGAATTAAATTGGTGAAAGGAAACTCTGCATGAGAATAAAGCAGACAGAACAAATAGGAGAGAATTATCCCTCAGCTTGACTAAACCTTCAAATGTAGTGTAGTTTACAAAAGACTTTCAGGTGAATATAGTGTTAACAAATATCTATCTATCTATCTATCTATCTATCTATCTATCTATCTATCTGTCTATCTGTCTATCTATCTATCTATCTATCTATCTATCTATCTATCTATCTATCTATCTATCTATCTATCTATCTATCCATCCCACACATCTCATGTTGGCTCCTGAAGTATTTGCCCTGGAAAACATAAGGTAGCATTCTGCTGTAGGTGGACATCAGTATCTTAATGTGAAGAAATTAATCCAACCACCAAAATAATTCTGTATAGGAATATAGAGCAGTAAATAAGCTCCAAAACCCACTTCTGCCTTAATGCAAATGTCCTGATCCCAAACTTAATTGATTAAAAACACTTTAAGTTATCTTCAGTATGCCAAATATAGAAATGGCTAGTTTTCTTAAGCAAAGTATCACTTTGAGAGTTTTTATTTTATGTTTCAGTTACAGATTTCAACACAAAATAATAGACCAATAATTTAAGATAGATATCAAATAAATTTCTGTGAGTTTTATTTCCAAGGATAATATTCTATCTGTTTTGGTTAAAACTGCTGTCATTCTGTAAACCATTGGCATTCAATAAGCATTTATATTAAAACAAGCGCTAATATTATCTTAAACATTAGAGGTTTATACTAAAACAAATTACTCCAGTGGAAATGCTGCCAATGATTTCAGCTGGTGTTGAATTACTCCTGCATTTATGATAAAACCCAAAAAAGGTCATCCATGAATGTTTAGAAGCAGTAGATTTTTCTTATTTAGGAAATGAAATCTGCTGATTTGACTCTAATCAAGCTTCAACAACATGTCCCTTTGGAATTGTTAAAGCTGAAAGTAAAATATTTGTCTACTCTATTCCAATTGACATAGGTGCATATAGTTTTAAAAAATACATGTTTTCTTCATGCAATAAAACTGTTTAGCTGCATTCTCAGTATCTTTCATTATTTTCTGGAGAAGATATTGGGCTATTTCTCATTGTGTGAACTTAAAATGTATTGAAAGGGTGCATTACATATTTTCATGAACTGCTGGAGCTTTCATTATTGCAGATCATTGTGAAGAGTGTAGCAATGACCTCCCATTTTTAACTGATCATCCTTCTAAAGTCATTAATTCATTCTGACATATCCTGTACACACTCAGGATTTTGGGGGAGGGGGGGAGGGAGGGGAGGAATGTGGAATTTAAGGAGGAAGGCCACATTTGAGTTATACTAGCTGTAAAGAAAGCTAAATCCATTGATCTCATAGATTTATTGTGGAGCACTGAAGATCCTCATTCAATATGGGTGTGTGTGTGTATATAACTATTCCTATATCAAAATAAATATATATGAGTCCTAACCTGTTCTTAATAACATCCTGAGCTTTTTTAGGGCCTGTGGCTCTCATATACTCTTTGTTGCATCACTATGCACCTTGCTAGCTCAAAAAGATGCAGAGGTGTTCTAAGTGATGCTGTGCAACCCCTCCCTCCTGGCAGTAACAGGAAATAAAGACACATCTGCAGAGTCCCTCCCTAGCAGGTTACTCAGAAACACACCTGTTTCCCCCACAGTTTCTCCCCAAGCAGCAGTGCCATGAGCTACTGTCCAGCACAAGAAACCCCATCTCTCTTAAAGTAACAGAACTGCTTCTCTATGGATTGTGCTGCTAATTGATTACCCAGAAAATTCGAAAGGGCTGATCATTTTTTTTCAGGGAGGATTGATAGGATGGCACTTCGTATCCTATTCAAAATTTTTCAACCATGTTTGATTATTTAATTGTTTTGTTTTTAATCTAAATAATGTGAGTTATTCAAGCATTAAATTATACCTCTTATATAATGCTTTTCTCATGTAATTGCTTTTCATCTGCAGGTCCTCTATACTATGTGTTGGTTGGCTGAGTGTTCCACTTCTATACAAAACCTCCACCACTAATATCTCCTAAGCAAATCACAGATAAGATAAAGCAATATATAACTTATGGAGCAGTTCACAGAATCACAGAGTGGGTCAGGCTGGAAGGGATCACAGAGGGTCACCAGGTGCAGCCTCCCTGCCCAGGTGGGGTCATCCCAGAGCCTCCAGCACAGGATTATGTCCAGCCAGTTCTTGGATATCTCCACTGAGAGAGACTCCACACCCTCTCTGGACAATCTGCTCCAGTGTTTGGTCATTAAACAAGAAAGAAATTGTTCCTAATGTTCAGATGGAACTTCTGTGCCTCACTTTCTGTCTGTTCCTCCTGTCCCATTGGTGGAACCAGGGAGCAGAGCCTGGTCCATGTCCTGCCCCTCCCTGCAGACACTGGCAGACAGGGATGAGGGGCCTCGAGGCTGGACAGGCCCAGCTCCCTCAGCCTGTCCAAACTGAGATGCTCCAGTCCCTCCATCATCTTCATCACCCTCCACTGGATCAGCTCCAGGAACTCCATGTCTGTCCTGTCCTGAGGAGCCCAGAGCAGGACCCAGCACTCCAGGTGATCCTCCCAGGGCTGAGGAGCAGGATCCCCCCCCTGACCTGCTGGCAGTGCTCTTCCCAAGGCATCCTCATGAGTGGAGTTCCTGGTGCTGTTTGTAACACAGAGCTGTTTTACTACATGCAAACATTATATTTTGCTTTTGAAATGTATGGGAGGAACACTTGCTGTATAAAATAAAGCTGAAATTTGTTTAAGGGCAAAAGAGAATCTATCTTCTATCACGGCTTTTCCTTCATATAATTATAATGACTCAGGTTTTATAACACCTTTCTGGAGAACATCAGGTATCTTCACTGCTATCAAACACCTACCAGGAGATTACAGTATTGCCAGAGCAATTGCTTTGCTTTTGTTCCTGAAGCAACCATTCTATTGAAGCTGTTAACTTGATCACTGTGATAGAAGCCTTTGTCAGAGTCCTCAATTAACATCACTGACAGGCATCTAAAACCTGGAACAACTGTCCCTCTTAGAGACACAGATTTTGGAAATAAATCAGTTGTAACCAAATACATTTCCTGATGAGGATGAAACCAAAGGATGTATCCACCATGAAAGTGTCAATCTGCGTATCTGGCACAATTTCTAGATGTACAGAAAAAATCAGCAATTTAAAAGAAAATAAAAGAAAATTTAAAACTTCCATGAGCTACATGGATTCTACACATTATGGTTCATTCAGATTCCCTGTTTAATACTTTAAAACTTATCTATCATTACCACACAATTTATTCTTTGACTTCCTGCTGTATACAAATGACATTGTAAGTTTACTGTAACATTGTAAAACTCTGGGAAAAGAATTGAAATATGCAAAAATTATATATTAACAGTGGTTTCTGCAGGACTTTAAAAAAGGAGAGGAACAAAATACTGAAGAATTACACCATTATTTTAGCAAGTGGAAGCAGAGATGAATTCATAGCACACTTACATAATAAAAAGTAGTACTTTAATAAGAACAGCATATTTAAAATCCTTTAAAGCACAAGGTGAGGGAATGTTTTTAACTTGGTGTAAGCATAAAGTACATTGAAAAAATCTATTAGTAAAAGCACTAGCTTTTAAAGTCTTACTAGTGAGCCTTTAATAGCACAAAACTATTATCATTCCTTAGCATTGTATTACACATTTTAACATCTTCCTAAACCTTTTAGGGAAAAAAAAAAATCATAACATAAACATTTGGATCTATTCCACAGATTTTCTCTCAAGCCAAAGCCTAAAGGTAGAATGCTTCTGTCTTCTACAACAAAGCTTCAAAATCACATTTGTTACTTAAACAATGCAGCTCTTGAAAATAAGGACGAAATAGCTGCATCCCAGTTATGTGTGTGTTGCCCAAATTTATTCTAACCAATGTGTTTGAGTAGGAGTTGTACCCTCAGAAAAGTGCATAAATTCTTGAATGTAAGTGTTTTTACCTTGTCTGGCTTGTGAGCTTAAAGCCAACTATGGATTCCTTATTGAGGCCAACTGCTTCAATGTTGATCACATCATCCACTTCTGGCTCTGTGGCAATGAACACCAATGGAAACTTCCAAAGGCCTCCTGAAGTACACTGAATTACAAGAGTTGCCTCACTCCTTAAAATTTCAGATAACAAAAGTCAATACATAGAAAAACATTATAAAGCATGAACTTATTAATATACAAAAAAAAAAATCTTTGAGTGTGTAGAAGTAAACTGTAGTAAAATGAAAATACAAATTACTTTAAACTGGAATACATCCCTAATTTTGCATGGCATAGTATTTATCAGGTAAACTTGACTGGAATGTAAATTAAATAGTGCTAGATATTTACAGCAAATTACAAGAAAGAACATAATAGGGAAGTAACATTCCTGGCACAGCCATGAGATTTTATTCTTCCTCTGCTTGCTCTTTTTTAAATTAAAAAAAAACAAACCCTAAACTAAATTTATTTTACTCATTATTCTGTATTTACTGTGATAGAGAATTTTGTTCAGAACATATTAGCAGTTCATAGAAGGATCAAATAGATCTGACAAAGGTCTATGTACTTTAGGAAAATGCCAGATTCTGATGCCTTCAGATTGTTGCAGAGAGTTGGTGCTGTAGATTCTGAGATAACAGAACTAATTAATTGCAGTCATTGAGTTCTCTGCAGGTAGCCTAAGTCTCAAGTATACAAAGATAAAAAAAACCAAACCAAATTAAAAAATAATAGAATAAAGATGAGAGAGTAGAAATGAAAAGGCTTTGTAAATTCACCTCCCTCTGACACAATGACACTGAATCAGGTGGGTGGATCATTCTTCCTAAATGTTTGCTCTTTGCTTATTTCATTAATCTTCTGAAATACTGCAAATAAAGAGTGACCCCCTGCCTCCTAAAGATAACTCTTCTCATGCAACCCATGATACTCAGCAGTTCCCTAACACTCCTGGTAAGGTTGGGACTCTGGATTTACTTCGTGGCTGCCGGTCCCAAAAGCTTCATTTCAGCCTCCTCCTGACCCACATCTGACTGCACCCAAAGGAAGGGACAGCTTCCCTCTCTCCAAAAGGATCTCCCTTCAACAGTTTCTTTTTAAAGAAGGGAGATGTTCTTATGTAAATCAAAGCACATACATAATTTGTCACATGACAATTATAAAAAAGGAGAATAATTTCCTGATTATTGATCATTGTTACTGGTGCAGTAGAAACGAATTTCAAATTCAACTATCCCACCCAGTCAAAGAATATGTACACATGCTTGTCTAGGAAAAGATTTCCAAGACTGAGAGACCATCTTGTTTGTACGTTTTTTATGAATTATGAGAACAAATAATTTTCATTGGAACTCTTTCAATACTCCAATGTTTAGAAGTAAAACAATGCACACACAGACTATGGAAGTAACTCAACAGAATCATTTCACAGGCACTAAAGAGAAACACTGTCAGTTTTAACACCAAAGATAGCTGAGAAGCAAGGGAGAAAATCTAAACCAATAGATCTCAGAGGTGAAAACAAAATGAGGAAAAGAATGCAGGGAAATTATTATAAAAGTAAAAATGACCAGACAGGATTTCATTATGTGTTCTTTTGGTAGTAAGGAACAGGACCTTACCTCATTGGTTTGCTAGGTGCAAATACTACATTAAAGATCAGTGTTACAATTCTGGATTCTGTATCCCATTCTTTTTCAACCAGCTCCATGCCAACCAAAGATTCAAGCTGATATCTAATTTCATCTGATTGATATTGCAATTCATACAGAAACTCCAGTGTTGCAGAGGAACCTAAATGATACAAAAGAAAAATATCAACCTGTGTGCACTATAATTTCACACAGTTGGTTGGCTCAGAGTTACAATTCTTCCCTTTATTACTAAAAATGACAAATGAGTAAAACTAGCAATTATCTAAAACTAAAGTGATTTCCTTCTGACTGCATAACAAAATCTTCCCATTTCATATGACAGGCTATATAGTTTCCAGCAAAATAGAAGCTGGAAAACTTACTTGGGATATGTGAATGGTAATAGCAATATTGCTCTGGCTGGTGGAATACTTCTTGTTCATGAGCCAAATGAAAATCTCATAATACTCTTTTTGAGTAATGCCATTGGGACAATTGCAAAAAAACCATCATTAAGGACATCAATGCCATTGATGGCTGCAAGCCCAATACACAGAATACAGAGAAATAGTGAAGATGTCACCAGCAGCCTCTTCTCTGATTCCCTGAAGCAGCTATGAAAAGGCCAAGTAGTAATGACATAAAAATAAACAGCTGAGCTTCTTGAATCAAATGTCTCCTCCAGCTGTAATAAAGGAAACTGAGATATTCAGTATACAATAGTAGTTTGTGCACAGAAGGGAACATTTCTATGAGGAAAAGAATCTCAAGCTGTTAATCCATTAAAAAGTTTTACACATTTTCTGGATGAGAAATGTTTTAACACAACCACTAACTCCTACAGGAGATTTCATTTTACTATGACCACCTATCTCAGGGCACATTTTGAATTTGCACAGCTGGATACAAATGTACAGAAGTGCTGTGTGTGCATCCCTGTACACTTATCCTGGCTGCATAGTGCCAGGCAGCTGCAGAGTTAATTCCCAAGGCCTTCTGACTCAGAATTCTAAAATACAGATGACAGATTTGTTTATATAAAAAGTCCAAGTGACAATGTTGGATAAAAGCTTACTTTGGTACTGCCAATCTGTAAAACCACCATAATTTAAGTGAGTATGGAGATGCCTTCCCACTTTTTAGTCCTTTGTCCTTTTCTGAAATGCACAATTTCCTCTTCCCACATCAGCAGCTAACAGGAGACGTGATCTTTTGTTGCTTCATTTTTATAACACAAGGATTAAGAAATGTAACAGCTTATACTGGACCATTTGTAACTCTTTAAAGTAGACTGTTCACAGACCTCTGTACAATATCTACCAGATTAGAGTCACACAGATGTAAGCAAAGTATTATGACCAGGGGTTATCATTCATAGTAGATTAGATACAGACTGAGCACTAAAATACAAGATTTCCATGTATTGATCCATATATGCAGGGACTTCATTACAATAAATGCAATTTTTCAAAATGAAAATCAACATGAAAATTTTCTCCTACAGTCTATAAAACTAAGGACCATCCTACATTTTTTCATCCTTGCTGTTTTTCCATTTGAAAAATGTAATGTTTATGTCATTCATTCAGATTCCAACACAGCCTAAGGCTTTTAGGAGTCACCCTTGGCAAATGCTAGAACATGAAGATTCAGATGCTGACAATCAATGGGAGAGAAAGAATGAGACAATCTGGAGCATTTCACAGTGAAAAAAAATTGCAGCTGTTGAGCAGATGCTTCATTCAATAGTTATATCACACAATGCTACTCAGGAAAAGCTTATTTTATAGTTCAGGTGCTAGGAAGACAGTGTTGGGAACTGCATGCTGGATTTTAATATCCAAACATTTGGGTTTGGTTTGAGATATATATGTATTACTTTTCAGTCAGAAGCAATTAAATATTTTTTTTTCTGTTCCAGGCTGTTTTGCAACCTGTCAACCTGTTCTATGTTTATATTAGGTAATTAGTTAAAATATTTTATACTTCCAACACTTAAGGAAAAAATGATGCATTTATGAATGCCAATATTTGGAACTTTGCTATATTGGTCCCTTCAGCACATTTTGATTTAGACTGCTGATCTAGTTTAGCACTACTATAAAATGTAAAACAGTTATATTTTTCACCACAGCTGCCCTGAAGACTCCTATATTATCATGCTGTGGGAATTCTCTGTGGAATGTTAATATTTGATTCTAGCAATCCTGTAACACACTGCCTAAACAAACTGGCAGAACCTAGAGGAAAAAAGTTATCAATCAGCTAGGAAATTGTCCAATTTGTCCAATATTCAAAGTTCTCTTGACTCTTAGAATTCCTAGTTTCAATTAAAATGGCATAAGATATAAAACATGGAGATAGCACTAACACTTTCTTTAAAGCAAAGTCAAATACAATATAAAATTCTGTTCAAATAGGCCTTGACCCTTTAGGCCAGGCTATTTGTAGGCTTTCATTCAGTTTTCTCTTCAGTTCAGTTTTCTGAATCACTATTTTCAGTACAGGTAAAATTCTTCTTTTATCTAATGCAAGATGTAAAATACACATGCAAATGTAAAAGTATACACCAATTAATCCACTCGTGTTCTGTAAATAGAGAGCAGAGGGAGAGCTTTAGCCACATCTGACTCAATATAGAGATATTTATCAATCTAAACACTGGAAGATATAAGCACACTATTTATATACAGCTAGTTAAACCTAGGGAACAGAAATTCTGATTATAAAAATTATTGCTTCTTCCTATTTTCTGAATAATATTTTGCCTTAGTTAAGAGAAAATATATGCTGAGGTAATTATTCCAAAACATTTTTTTTAATCATTAAACATTTCTTCTTTTGAAAGGCAATTAATCTTAGTTGTCAAGCATTTTCATTTGTGTAAATAAAGATATCTAAAAAGATAGAATGCATTTAAGCAACACTTGTGTATACAGAGCTACTGAAGCACCTATGTTTAAAAACCAACCAGGCTTTTCAGCTATACAGTACTATGACTTGGCTGTCATTTATTTGCAAATACTAGTAAGGACACTGGAATAAAAGTGTTGGGTTTTGTTTAAATAGCCTTGAAGAAGATGAAAGGATATAGATCACTTGAAAAAAATATTTTATGACTCATAAGACTTACATGAAAACTCCAAGGATTTTACACTCTGGGCATACAAATTGGGGAAATGTGAATTTTTGTGACTGCTAGATTTACTGTAAATCTAATTAATAGATAAATACATCTAAAATTAATGCATCTAAAATTTAAAGAACTATTCCAGCAAATTCACAAAATAGCAATCTTAGACATTTAAATAATATTTTAGTGGAAAAGAACCTGTATTAAAGGTTCAAAAGAATTAATAACAAAGACATTTGTAGAAGGACCTATTGCCTACAGAAGGCAGTGAAAGGCCCACTGGATATTTCTGACCACAGAGTTTCACAGTATCAGGAGAGAAGTGTTTGTACCTCCCTCCTGTTTCTGAAAAGTGTTTGATTTCACTGAGGACCAGCTCATTATCCCCTGCATTTCCTGATGATAAAAATCTCACGGCCACTGGCCCAGGAGGCTGCAGTGCCCTGTGCACACCCAGGGGAGATGTGGCTGTCTGAGCTCTCCACAAACAGCACTTAACCTGTGGCACACTGGGTGACATGAACGTGGCAAAGGGGGCACCTCCCTAAGGGACCCCCTTTACTTTCACACTGTCTCCCATTTCCAGGGAGACAGATGGAAATTAAAACTGTGATGGAAACATGCTCAGACTGCAGAAGTGCTTGTCCTCATTGCAGAGGCTTTTCCTTGGATGGATGCAGTAAAATAGAGATGCAAGTGAATTCACTTAGCTGCTCTTATTTGTAGTCATTTCATAAAGAAGGGAAGCACAATCACCAAATATAAACATGTAATTAAAGCCAAGGCATTCATAAATTTGCAGTTTCATGCCTTGCATAAACCAGATTAATTATTTTCACTTGGTGCTGAATGAACACACTTCACTCATACTGATTTTTTCCACTGGTTCTGATAATTTTCCAAGGCTGGCTCCACTGTGGCCCTGACACTTAACAAATATTTCTTCCCCCCTTGATCTAATAGTCCCCAAACTGCTAATACAGAAACTACAAAACCAGATGTTAAGTACTCATTTCTACCAGGTATCTGGCATCTAATCTTCACCTTCTAAATATTTTGAAATATCTTCCTACATAGTCCCTTTCAGGTCTCATCTGACACTTGTCCTTTTCTTGCTTCTCCATTGTCTTCCAAGAGTTTTCACACAGACACTGCAGGAATTCAGCAGGCAGTGGGGAATGAACATTAAATATGCAGTTCTGCCTTTCCAGCAAAAGTAGAGGCAGACAGAACACATTATTGTACAGCAGATTAAATAATTATAATACTGTTTTCAAGTACATATTCAAATAAACCGCGAAAAGTGAATTTCAAGAGTAATAAAGGAGAAAAAAGTAGAAAAGTTTAGTGGTCAAGGACATCCAAACACTTAAGTAGACATCATGTGGGTAGTAAAACATGAGATCTCATCTGAAAATTATGTATCTGTTTCTCACTGTAAAATGTCACAACTATGGGTCAATAGCAGCAGAATAAACAAATTGCAGAAAACCCCCCAAAGACCTGGCTGTAGCTTAATATGCCTTTCACCAGATTTCTTCATACAGGGACAAAAGAGTTGTATGTGGAGCACTATAAATATAAGCAAATATAACATAACTTTTCTAAATTCCAGACACCAAATTAAACTCATAGAAATCAATGGATTAAAAAGCTGATCTCCTTCTGTTGATAGTAAAATTATTGATCCTCAGAGGAATTCAAGGAAATTCTCAATATAGTTCTGCATTTATATATTTTTATCTCTTCTCTGCAAGTTTTTCTCTTTCCATATCCAGCCAAAAACTTTCATCCATATCTTCAAGGCTCTACAAAATTCCACTCTTACCCATATCTTTTACCCTGCATCCCATTGCCTATTTCCTTAGCAACTAATTGGAATGCTTCTTTCTTAAATTTTCTCTTACATTCAACTCTTCTGTTTCCTAATTTTTCTCTTACAAAACACTTCTTTGAAAGAGGTATCTACTACTAAACCAAGTTTCTACTGTAAAGAAGCAGCAAAAGGCAAAAAGCATTGCCCCCTTTTTTTTGTTTTGAGAATGTGTTTCTTCAAAATGCTGCACAGTTTAGTGAATGAAATAGAAGCTTGTGAATCCATTTGATGTATATGAAACACACAGTATGCATCTAGTACTGTTCCTTGCAGCTTGTTTCCATATATTCTCTCTCCCTGAATCCCTTTTTCACTAATTATCTTTTTGCTCTGCCTCCATAAATCCCTTTCAACGCTTTCTTTATTTTCATATTACTTGCATAATAGAGTTGCAACAAAAACCTCAGAAAAATCAAAAGGATTCTCTTCAGCCCAAAGGATCTCACATTATTTGCCTTTGATCTGGAATTCTAGTCAGATTTGTATGCTACCCTGTAAATTCATGCTATAAAGGAAACAATTAAAATTTATTTCTTCATAACCATTATAATCCTTTTTCAACAAGTTACCTCTTTTATTTAGCCATGTCTTCATTTAGCCAGAAACTCTGGCAGATAAAGATCACATCTGTACCTTGGCACAGAAACATCAAAGCAGCTTCTTCAGGAACATATCTCATGATTTAGTCCTAATTCATACAGACATTATTTTTTCCATGGCATCCAAAGTCACTTGCCTCACTTTCAATGTTGCCCACAGAAATCAGTAACAACTCAAGCTGACTTTTAACCTGACCATTCTATTTGGACTGGCAAATTGAAAACTCACGTCACCATTTTTTCAACAGCTCTTGACAATTTTACATTATACTATGGTCTATTACAAAAGCATGCATTTTTTATCTTCTGGCTTTTTTAATATACAAAGCTGAGCCACAAAGAGTGGAACACAGCACCTGATCACCAGGGTCACATTCATTTGCTTCCTTTTCCTTACCCAACAGATTGCCTTCAGTTACACATAAGACAGAACATCTATCAGGTAGTGTAAATTCTCTACTATAAGACATTTCATGTCATGGGAGGTAACTACTTGTGTTATTTTTTGGATACAAATCAGGTTTCAGAATTAATAAATTTTTGTGTTGTAAATTTCTGAGGTTTCACTCTTGTCTTCCTCAGCTGGCTTGAAGAAAGAGTGATGGTTCAAGGTTATCACTTCATTCAAAGTTCTGTGGTGATTCTGTGTAACTTCTGTTTACTTGTCTTATAGTTTTAATATCTTCCTGTATCTCCAAAGCTTCAGATCAGCTTGTTCTTAAACTGTCAAAACAACAGGCCTGATGCAGTAATTTATAAAACATAAAGGTTTATACATTCTACAAAACAACAGGGGAAGTTCGTTGGGGAATTTTTGTATCACAGTCTCTTGGAAATGTGTAGTGTGGGAGAGATCTAGAGATAATAACTTCATTTTCTGTAAGAACAACAAAACTTGAACAATGTAACTTCAGAGACAGAAGACGAGGATAAAGAATTTTATCACAGAAATGACAATAGGATGTAATAACCTGGAAATGGAAGAGCATTTGGGATAGGATTGTTGCATGCATGTAGTTTTTTACTACAGTGATTGTCTGATAAATTTTCTGAGGCAAATTTAGGTGCATAAATCATCTGTTTTTCTATGACAAAAAGCATTCAAACAGAGCTGAGAGACATAGGGCCACTGTCCCAGAAAAACTGAAGTTTGCATCTTAAGGGGTTTGACCAGCAATGCTTTGTTGGTGTCTCATAAATAATAAGCAAATAATTCAGAAAAAAGTGGAAATTAATGCAGACAGATCATTGTTAGGTATTATGATGTTCCAGAAGAATAGTTAATGTCCTATAGAGCTGTGTTGGCCATGGTTCTGATTTACAGAAACTTCCCCAAAATATCTTTACAAAGCAAGGGTGTAGTGGTTCTGTTTCTATTGGAAGTAATACTTCCTTGTCACCCAACCAAAGAGATTACAGGAAATTCTGTGTGCAGGAAAGGGGGGAAACGGCAATCACAAACATAGAGCAATTAAAGTCATTAATACACTCCTCCAGCTAATTATATTGCCTAGGTTTTTCTTATCCACTAGCTCAAATAATTTTAAGGGATATCTATTTGTGTTTTCTTTTTGCAGACATTATTTGAGTTACTCAATCAGTTCTTTTGGACTTCTCATGTTTCCTGGTTCTATATCATACTGAAGAGTAACACCTGGAAGAATTTCATTATTTCTGGTATTGTATTATTTATTGGTTTTGCAATTTTATGAAGCTGAAAAACTAACTTCAGATTAGTTTATAAGAGATCTTGTTCCCTTTACGTGTTGAATATTTAAAGTGAGCATGATTTTGTATAAGTATCAGAAAGTAATTTTAATTAATGTAATGATTATTCTCATTCCTAAGGCTTACAGATTTTAACATTTTATCAAATGGCAAGGAAACAGAACTGAGTGATGACTGTAAACAGAAATAAAAGCAGTTCCCAACTGCCTGATCACAATTCACAAGTTCTTTTTTTGCCATAATTTTCTGTTACTGTTCTAATTTCTTAATAAGAAATGGCAGTAGGAGGGTTTACTTATGAGATGAAAATTGTGCTGTATTTTTTCTCTTTTTTAATGGACCCAGTGATATCTTTGTATATCAACAAGAACTATTTGACCTTCTTCATTAAAATGCCTGGCATGATTTCAGCTCAATAATGGAAATAAACAATGCAACAAATCTCTCCCATGCTTCACTCATAAATAAAGAAACAAACAGGCAGATGTAAACCAAAATTATGTAGATGACTAAATAATCCATTTAAGACTTTCAGTTCTCCTTTGATGCCTTATACTTTGACTTCTACTAGTTCTCTTCCATCAGGAGTTGTCACCTCTTAACAAAAAAGCAATAATCCATAACAAAGTGACTCAATTCTTGGTTCACCCCCTTGTCAACAACTTCATTTTGCCATTGATCACTGCTTTCATCAACTCTTAATCCAAAACAAACACTTTGTTATCCTTTCTATTATTGCATAGGAAGAAAATCGAATTTATATAGCTGTAATTTTCTCATCCTCAAGGATAATTTCAAAAATAATGCCACAGTAATTCTGACAATACAAAAATGGCTTCAGTAGGATATACGGCCATCTTCATCATTATTATCCTCTTCATATTGCTTCCAGTATTAATCTGCTACACTTTACCAGCAATCATATTAACATCTCTGGATGAGTGATCAAGTCTATTTGTCTCCAAAGATTTCTTTGGTCATGCCCAATTTTATTGACCTTATATCTTAAAGGTGAGCCTCCTGATCCAGATCCATCACATTAAATGGGAATTTAGTGAAATCCATACCACTGGCTAACACAAAATCCTGCTGGGGATGGAAAATAGCTTTTTAATGTGTGTTTGGATATGTTTTTATTCTTTGCTGGTTTCAAAGAGCTGCTTTAATGAAATGAAAGAAAATAGAGCCTTTTGAATATTCTGATGAGTTTCAGGAATATTAGGTAATTGCTATAAAGTTTTTGTTAACAGCAAAACAAAGGGTAGAGATACAATTTGTATAATGATGCCAACGTACATTATGGATTAGCATATCTGGAAAATGTTATTTCACTCTCAGGTGCAGTTGAACTCTCCAATTGTTTAGTCTGAGTTCAGAATGGCTCTAAAACTTGGTCATAACATAAACCAACCTCGTACCTGTGCTACCCTACAGAACCTGGGCAGCACTATTCCCCTCAAGGCAACTGTCATGAAACCTTCCCAGAAATAAGAATTCAGAGCAAGGAGCTAAGACCAGCTGCTGGGCTGTGAGGAGAGCAATGAATTAATAAAGATGAGAGGAGTTAATGAGAAACACTCAGCCCTCATGGCTGGCTTATGAGATAAACTGAAGCAATTGAAAGGGAAAGGTTACAAAAGACCACTACAAACACACAATGTTGTGGATGTTTAATGTCAGTCAAACATCCATAACTGATTTGTGACTGTTTGATTTTTTTTTTTTTTTAGAAGACTGTGGAAAATTAAATGTGTTTGTATTCCCCACTGAATACTTAACCTAAAAAAAAGCAAACTTCACTTGTTTGGATGAATCTCAGCTCTTAAATTTCCTTTAGTGAAAAAGAGATCTTTAGAGTCATTGTAAGAAAACAGATGAAAAATACATTTAGGGGGAAAATATTCATGTAATGCAACTGAAAATTATTTTTTAAAAGGGCCATACTCTCCTTGTTACTTGCTACATCTAAAATATTAACCTTCATCATTTGATCCCTGGAATTTTGCTGACTTCTGAACAAGAAATGATGTCATTGGAACTAGACAACTTTTAGATTGTACCCTCTTTCATAAGAAATTGTAGTAGATTTCTGTGTCAAGTGCACTCCTCCGTATTGGATGAAATTGAATTTTTTATGTAGAAGACGTGTTTGAAGATTCTTCACTTTAAAAGAATTTATCCTTGACCAAATAATTTAAATACTGAAGCACAGTATTAGCTGTTTAAATCTGATCTACCAATAATTATCATCATTTATCCTTGGGTGTAAAAACTGCTTACCACTCTTCACACAGGCACTCTGATGAATCACTCTTTCAGAAGAGAAAAAAATGAAGAACAGTGTGCCAGACTGTTATCTTAAAGGTTTAGGCTTTTATTTATGTTATTACTGGTAGACTGCAGAAAAGCTCAGATAGTACCATTTAATTTGCTTCCCAACAGGCCTCAAATTCATCTATCAATAATGGCATTAAAATGTCATTGAAAAGGATGAAAAGCATAGTGTTAAAAATTATTTTACTACCTAGGGTGCAAAGCATTTCATTACCAGACTTCTTACTTAAAAAGATGGAATGCCCCAAATCAATGTCTTGTACACCATGTGCAGAAGCCAGTAATAAATTATTTGTATGAATAAAACAAGAAGTAGACATCATGAATCTGCAAGACTTTCAAAATGCTGGCTCAGCTTGCTCACTGCATGTTTTTTTTATCAATTCACATGCCACCATTTTGGAGGGAAATAGCCCAGGTGTGTTTAAGGCAGCCCACTCATATGTGACCAGCCAATAATGAGCTAAATCTGTTACTCTATTATAAAAATAAATTTTTAAAAAGTGCCTTTTTATCTTGATGGACAGCTGTCCTCAAAAGGCTGAATAAATTTTCATAATAGCATTTACAGTTCTCCAAAGATGAAAGAATGTACACTGACAACGTCACATCTTTTTGCTTTACTGGATTTATCACTACACTGTGTAATATGGATGTGTAAGATGATGATATGCCCAGGAAATAAGTTATCTTTGACACTACAATGAGTAAATATAAAATTTTAAAAAGTAATTATGAATATCAGCCAATCAGTAAGCATATGCTCTGCAAGCTCTCTTAAACAGTTCAACTTCAGGTCTCCTATTTTAAAAGCTTTCAGAAATAAAATCTATTTAAAGACAGTAATTGCTGATATGAGATTACACTGATCAATGTGCATGTTTGCATGAAAATTGGCCTCCTAGGGAGGCTGTAATGCATCTTGATTTACCTTTTACAGCTATTCACTTTTTCTGTTCTGTAACATGGTATTCCTGCACAGCCTCTGTAGGAACAGACTGTAAATGGCAGAAAAGGGACAGAAAAGCCAAGTTTGCCTGCCCTTCCAACTGATACCTGATTGCCTGATAGACTGCAATTATAGCAACATCTGTCAACTCATCTTTTACCACTTAGAACAAAGTCAGAGTGCAGGTGAAATCCCTTCCCTCATCTACAGCTAAGTTAAACACACATTAGTCTGTTTCATGTTATGTGTCATAATTTTTAAATAACATTTTCCTTATAAAGGATGATGACTTTGAACCCAAAATGGAATGTTAGGTTTCCAGGGTGCACAATTTTCAAATTTTTTGTAGTGACTATGACTGATAACAGAAGTGGTTATATCACCAGACTGATAACAGACTGGTGATACAGCAGTAACAGGTATTCTTTCCTTACTACTTATTTGTTGTACCATTCTGTTTCAAGGAGAGGTATATTTTGAGCAGCTGCTGTATCTGAATAAATTGATTTTCACTGTGTTCTCAGCAGATTAACAGTAAGTGGAAGCTATCCTTTTACAAAGCTTTATCACTTCTTTCAAAAAGTCCTCCTTCTTCAATCCATTCTGATACCCATATTGACCTGCTGATGGGAATGCATCTTATAAACCTGCAGATAAATGTCTCCTGGCAATGCTTACACAGATGTATTTTTTTCTGACTGAAGACTTTGTGCAGGCTCTCTTTTAAAGGAGAGATTGTGTGTATGCAAGCCTCACATCCAGGACAAATTTAAAAAGAGGGAAGGTTCAGGTTTATAAGTGCCCATAGCTGCAGACAAAAAGTTAAATACTCCATACTTGCAAAATTATAGAAATACAAACTGGGACAATTTGCCTAAACCTCACTCATTGTCATGGCAGAGCTGCACATCTAGTGAAGTACATATTTGAAATTTTCCTAAAATAGTATGACATCAAAACTATCCTCACCATCAGTGACTTCTGGGGTGCTGGACAACTCTTCTGTGTCCACCATGGCAGAGTTCCCCGCATCAGGCATGACTCCAATCAGCAGCAGCTCTACCCTCTGCTCCAGCCTCTGCCTGGCCTGACAGCGAATCACAACTACAGAAAAGCAAAAGCATCTTATTTGCAAAGCGCTGGCATCTTGATTTTAACAAAGAAATGAAACATAGAAGCTAAATGTGCTTAGAGAAAGACAGAATTCCAGTAAGGAGCAAGATGGCTAAAAGCCTTTCTCAGCCTCCACCTTCTATTGTTCTGTTGTGGTGAAGTAGTAGAAAACATTGCTAAGCAAACAAAAATCTGTTCAGTTAGTTCCCAACAGCACTTGCAAATTTCTCTCTTATCTTTAATCATTAAATGTATCTTCATTTTAGTGGAACTGCTAATAGGAATTATGGCATAGTTTGAAATATGCCAGTAAGAAAGGAAGACTGAAACAAAACAAAACAAAACAAAAACCAAAACTTTTATAATTAAATTAAAGAATATTAAGTTACTCTTTGCTTTCTTAGTTTAAGAATAATGTTGTTAAAACTTGACCTTTAATAGAAATATGCCAGAATAAAAAGCATTCTCACATGAGTTTCAGTTTGAAGCATCATAGAACTTCTTTTAGTTCAGTAAGTGATTTTAATTTACTGCTTCCAAAGTATGTCTTTTTCATTACAAAGTTGTTAGATTTTAGCTTTTACACTAGTTTTTATAAAGCTTATTTCAATAGTTTTGGTTTTGGGGGTTTTTTTTTGGTTTTTTGGGGGTTGTTTTTTGCTTTTTCTTATTTAATAGCACAGAAAAAGAAGAAAATTACATAAAAACACTGAAAAAAAATGTTTTCCTAAAGTCCTAGAACTTCTTAAGAGTTCTGGGAACCAACATGAAAAAGAACAGTTGATCACATACTTTTTAGTTTCAAGATCTGTAAGTAATTTTCATCAGAGTTAGACCCAATGTTTCTTCAAAAATTAACTCTGAAGTTAACATAAGGAATTAATAATCAATAATTTGGAACCATATTGTGGTGAATCAATATGCAGTGTTTAAAAAAAGAAGGAGACCTCTTTTTTATATCATTTTTATTTAGCTTCAACTTTCAGTTCTGGCACTTTATTTACTCTGCAAAACAAATAATTACACAAGTTCAGGTAATTTCCTTTCTCCCTTGGTCTTGCCCTGTTTAACAACATGTAAGTAAATTCTAGAGATCTCTTAGAATTTCCATGAAGGAGAGTTACTGAAATAGGTTAAACGCAGATCTTTTGATTTAAATGTATGACCTTATATAAATATCGTTTTAAATCTATATTTAAAAATAGATTACATTCTCTGTATTCCATTAGTTTACCAAATGTTTCAGATTACTGTGTGCACATTGTGTCATGTTCTATTCTACAATTCCTCTTACTACCAAAATTGATTTCACATTTTCTTTTTCCACAATGGCTAAATAATATTTATGAATAAAATTCAGAGATATCTAAGATTTGACTGGACAAGTCCCTGAGCAAGCTGCCCTTGAGCAGGTGCTTGGATTAGAGGACCCCCAGCGGTCCTCTCCAATTAAAATTGCTGTATGCTTCTTTGACTCTACACTCTACAAGAATTAAAAGAATATTCTGAATGACCCCCCCATTTGTAATCACTTCTATAAGATAGCCCAGGTATCATGTACTTAACATGTACTACATGGGTTGTGACCACTGATCATTTTAATTGGTCTCATGAGATAGAAAACCAAGTGACTTCTACAAGTTTAAGTATATTAAGATGCAAATAAGAATGACCCAAAGATGAACTCCTTAATATACCAGCAAAGCTGCTTGGGTTTTTGACACAGAAACTTGTAGCCTCCAGGCAATTCTAATAAATGTCTGCATTTAGAGAGATGACAATATCTTGATCATTATCTTTTTTTTTTTTTAAGTAGATTTCTTGTTATTATCTGCTTTGGATTTATATCTTACAATGCAAGTTTTCTAAATGCCCAATTATAACTGAAAACCATAGGTTTCAGAATCACGGTACGAATGGAAAATTCCATAAACACAGTTAAAAACACCTATTTCTGTTTTCTGGGACATGCTTGAAAGACCTAGATTTTCCTTGAGAAAAAATATTAGCCCAACATAACATACTGATGGCCAAAGAACTATATGTATTCAAAATTAATGCAATGAATTTTTATGTATTACAAACATTTATTGAACATAAACGAATGGATAACAGTTATAAATATGCTACAATTTAGTTCTGCTGTTTTAAAAAAACATTTAGGAATTTGAAATTACTTAAGGGTTGATAGTATGTGAGCTTCTGATCATATACAGAAGTTAGGTCACCTAAGCAATTCATGAATGCTAAACATTTTAATTCATAACTTATACAGAAAGTATTGGGTCCTGCACTTGGGGAACAACCACCCCGGGCAATGCCCCAGGCTTGGGCAAGAATGGCTGGAAAGCTGCCCAGTGGAGAAGGACTTGGGGATGTTGATGAAAAATAGCCTGAACATGAGCTCAGATGTGCCCAGGCAGCCAAGAAGGCCAGTGGCAGCTGGCCTGGATCAGGATCAGGAACCTGGCCTGGATCAGGATCAGGAACCTGCCCAGCAGGACCAGGACAGGGATTGTCCCCCTGTACTCGGCACTGGTGAGGCCACACCTCGAGTGCTGTGTCCAGTTCTGGCCCCTCCGTTCAGGAGGGACATTGAGGGGCAGGAGGGAGCCCAGAGAAGGACAGTGGAGCTGGGGAAGGGTCACAAGATTAAGAAGAGTGACTGGGGGAGCTGGGGGTGTCTAGCCTGGAGAAAAGAAGGTTCAGGAGAGACCACCTCCATCCCTAGACCCACCTGGAAGGAGGGTGTGGCCAGGTGGGAGTTAATCTCTTCTCCCAAGTAACAAGTGACAGGACAAGAGGAAATGGCCTCAAGTTGTGCCAAGGGAGGTTTAGATTGGATATTGGGAAAAATTTCTTCATGGAAAGAGTGGCCAGGTGATGGAACAAGGTGCCCACAGAACTGGGGGAATCATCACACCTAAAAATATTCAGAAACCACAGAGATGTGGTACTTAGGGACATGGTTTAGTGGTTTTAGTGGTTACACAGAGCTAATGGCTGGACCCAATAACCTTAGAGGTCTTTTTCAACCTTAATGATTCTGTGATTTCAATGAAAGCAACAGACCAATAAAAGGCAGATTTATCTTGAGGAGTGCCACTGAATTACACAACAGCTTTAAATAACACAACAAACACCCACATTAATATACATGGTTCTAATGCTAATGAGACTCATTAAAGCCATCATTTTGGGCAACAGTTGATTACATGATAATATTCTGTTTCATTCCTTAAGGTATTAAAGTACAAATTAATGAGATGAAAGCTCTAATTAATACCACACCATTGGCATTTGTCTACAAGTAAAGCGTCCTTAAGCAATATAAATTAATGACAGTACAAATATCTATGTTTTTTCAGCAATTGTCCCTGTATCTCAATACATTTTATGTAGAAAGGTATTATATTCACTTATTCAATCCACAAAAAGTAAGCTGAAAGGACAAGCTGGTATAGAATTGGTCCCACATTTACACATTGAGCTGTAGTTTCAGGGTTACAGATTTAAAAAGCTGTTCACAACTTCCTGTTTCATAGCTCTGGAATTGTATCACACCTTAAAAATACAGATGGTCAAATACATAAGCATTTACTATCCCCAAAATAAACAAGGAATCTCCAAGAATGTCTTAATCTTTTAATGTAAGTTTACTCCTAAAGAGCAAGGGGAAAACTTACTGCTGTTCACACTACTTTATATTCTGGTTTTGATGAAGAGATGAAATTCAAGGCTGAGAGAAGCAGCAAACATCTCCTCCAATATTTTGCACCCTGTAGACTCTCCAGAAGGGTGTTCTGGGTATGCAAAAAGTCTACCCTTGAGTCAGTCCTTTGCTCAGCTTACCTTCAGTTCTCAAACTCAGGATTAATTGGGATACTGAAGGGCACAGCCCTAAAGATTTAAAACTGCCCCCAATTCCTTTTATCCACAATAAGAACAAAGTAATGATCTAGATTTGCTTTAGAAGTGAGAAAAAATTTTATTTTTAATATGTGATTTTATCTTTTTTAAGATATAGCTAAGTACTACTGCAAATTCTTGCGATCAAGCAGGTAAGAATATAACTGATTAATTGATTTTCTTAAATATTATTAAATATATTGTTCAAGCTTTTTTGAAGCATTACCTACCTGATTTCTGCTTTGGTGCTTCAGGTGTTCCATTAACGGGATAGATCCAGAGTATTCCCTGAGTTTCCCCGTTCTCTGCTACAATAATATTTCTAGAAAAATACGATTAACAATTAGACTGCTGAAAATTCTGTTTCCAAAGTAATCTAGAATTAAGAGTTGTTGGAAAGGTTAGACTCTCTTCTATTGTATGCTGTAATGCTAACCATATCTAAGAAAAATATAAAATAAAATCCAGCTAAATAGATTAGCTATAAATTATATCAGCCACAACTTAAATTCACTTAGTGTATTCAAACATTATAGATCTGCAAACATTTGGCCTGATCTGCATTTTGTCAGGTTATGTTTACACTGAGATAAGATTTCTGCAGTTTATGAATTACATAAAAATATCAGGATGTAAATCATTATTATCTCAAATATATTGAAAAAAACAGAGCTTTCATTTGCTCAATATCCATAACCTGCACCAGCAGCCAGTACTTTAAATTTTCTTTATTTAAAGCAAGAATAGACAGGTATTAAAACAGACAGATATCTTACCCTGAATCTGCATACTTTGCAGGGTACATTAAAAGCTTTTGATGGATACCCACTGCCCTCAAAATCAGACACTGGACTGCCCTTGGGAGCTACGCATGAATAGTCAATGGGATAAATGGTGATAGGATTGAGCATCTCAACCACTTTTTCCTTTCCTATTAGAATAAATTACCTGTTTAAGTCTGTATTTGATTCACCAGCAACCTCATAAGGCCAGTTCTCACCGTTTTCCCTCATTACATGAATTACCACCACTGCTTTATAAATTTTCATTTCAGCTGGCATGAATAACACAGGGATTTCCAGTTTTTCTTTTGGAGCTAATCGGATTCCTGCAAGATGAAACAAATTGATGTGGTATTTTGGAAGTTTTCAAAATATTTTCTATCATTTTACTCATATCTTTCCCTTTTTCTTTTTTAATCACTGTTTAACCTTTTATCATATCGTATGGCTGTCCCTTTAAAAAATTCCATTTTACCCTCCTTTTGCTACAAAAAAAAAACCCAAAACAAAACCACAATTAAGTGAATGTCCCACATGTAATATTCAGAGATCATGTGTAACATATGCATGTCCATCCCATGATTTTGTAGGCCCTAAGTCATGTTTTTTTCAGCTGAGTTACATCTGTGAGTAACACTGCATTAAAAAGATCAATCCAAAAACAAATGCTCACATTCAAGAAAACTATAATATATTTAAAAGAACCTTCAGTATTATTATTATACAAACCATGCTTTTTCCATATGATTTTTTTATCTGATTGATTTTGCTGTTTAAGAAAAACCAAAACAACAAACTAAACTTATGTTGTCTGTTATGAAGGTAGCCTGATATTTTCAATCTTTAAGGGCCTTTTTCCAGTGACTTGTCAGTCTGCCAAGTTTCAGAACATCTACTTCAGCTATTTCAGAAATAATCGAAAGATTACACAGAGTAGAACAAGTAAATCAGTCTTTTAACTACAAAGCTCTTTGTTTGAAAAGTATTCCTGGAATTTGCAGGAAATGACACCTCAGGGTTAGAGTTTCAGCTTTAATTCTATCTGCAGAAAATCCTCTTAGTTATGAGTAGCTGCTTCTACTTTAGGCTTTGAATCAGTTTTTGTGATAATATTTCACACTTTCTACAATGACTAGAAGCTGATGCAGGTCTGTGGGTACCACTCCCTAAGAATGACGGACATGCAGCAGCCTCCTGGGGATTGCTTCTTTGATCACCACAGGAGGCTTCATGCTCAAAAAATGCCAGCAGGGAAACTTCACCTGGTGCTCCAAATGGTCACCTTCCTCCAGCCAAAATTCCTCGAGGGTGAAGACCTCAGGGCTGAGAGTTGTAGAAGAGCGGGTGGTAGGGAAATTGTAATGCAGTCTTGGGAAGGATGAAATGGAAAAAAAGGTGGATGCACAGAAGTTTGGGAATGAAGGTGGAAGTGTTGGGAGACTAAGTAAAATGATGGAATGGCCAGAAAGACAAAAAAAATTCAAGTCACATAAGGGAAGGAGAGAAGGGTTTGAAAAATAGCTCTCCAAAACACAGAACACGAGTCTGGACTCCTCATCTGTATTAACTCTCTACCCACATTTAATGATAAAGTCTATTGGTGATAAGTTTTTTGCTAGAAACACTCTTAAATTAAAATAAACTAACCAAATTAAGATGGGAAAATCAATTTTAAATTAGGAAAGTTTTCAATATTTAAAACCACACATACAACTCTGCAGGTTTTCTACCTCTCCCAGTTAAAAAGACCTCAGGACATAAAATATAGACCACTGCCTCACTTTATTATGAATGGGAAAAGCCATAGGAAGTTCTTACCTAAACATATCTGAATTTCTGTGTCTAAGAGGTTTATCATATACCAATTATGAAAATTAACCAGCTGCTTTGCATTTGTGATTGCTTAATTCTTGTGTATTTCTAGGAGTTCATCATGGCAAGAGCAATTTGCCTTTGAAATAATTACTTGAAAAGTTTTGTATCATGAAAGAGCTTGAAAATATCCTAATTAAAAATCCATTAAAATGTTAATATCTAAATTTCAAAAAAAAAACAAACTATATTTTTTTCCAATTTTGATAAAAATTTAAGATTTTTCTTTGGATCTTTGAGGCATTATCAAGCCCATACCCAAATTCAAAAGATATACTACATATACATGTATTGTTGGCAACTACATGGTCAAAGTGAAAATCTTTTAAAATTAGCAACTGATTTGTAATCCAATATCTGAAATAAAAAAGCTGATATCAGGCATAGTTACAATACTCCTGAAGACATCTGAACTGGGATCCACCCCTCTGGATCACAAACCCACCACAGCACTGACACACTATTCCTTCCCAGTGAGAGAAGAGTCAGGCCTCTGCTGGGATTTGCCCACTTTGGGCATACTCTGGTCTAGTTAAGACATGTATATGCCTTTAGTAATGTAATGTATGCCTTTAGGCATGTAATATCTTTAAAACACAAGATTGTACTTCAGGATATATTTGCAATTACATTGCCTTGAATTCACACGTACATGGATAGCAAAATAATGGAAACACTTTGTAACACCATTACAGTGCATCCTTAAGGTTCATTTGCAAAGCTTTTAACAGATGGCAAATAGAACAGACTGTAAACTTATAACCAGTTATATAGATTACATTACATATTTTGAATTGTAGCTTAATGATGCCTGTTACAGGGCAGAGCCCCTTGGTTTTTTTAAAATAGATTTTAATGCAGAATCCATATGATAGCATTCTGGGTCATTCTGGCAGAAAATTGGTTATTAAAGATCATGAAAAGACAAATTTTATAATATTCTGTTGAAACAGATTGTATTCACATTTTTAATAAAAAAATCTTCTCAATAGAAGATGCTCATAATAAAGGTAAATTTTACATCACCAGGCTTGCCTGCAGCTGTCAACTAACCAACTGATCATTAACTGCTAATACAGATTTATTTCATTATGATTTTGGCTAGTTAATAAGATAGATAAAATAGGCATAATGGCAAATATGATTTGCTTTTATTTCTTCTTTCCCATTTAGAGAATGCAGGCTAGCACACAAAAAATAGCTCTGTGTACAACTTTAATAAAAATCAGGGTTACCTGATCCCACTTGCCTGGGGACCTCAAGTACTCTGCCAGGGATACCAAACACTGATACCAATGGCTGATCCTTTGCCTTCATGTAATTATTTTACTGCAATGAATATCCACAAATTCTGTGTAAGAAATCCACAGCAAGTCCCTTTGCTGAACACAGGTACATCACATTTGATAAAAAGCTTTGGGCCCGATTTTGATAATACCTCATTCTTCTTTCACTGTCCTACAGCCCATTAGGAAACAGTTAAATTTAGCAGAGTAAGCTCACTGGCCCATTAAAGACTGAAGGCATCTGACTCAAACCAAGGGCTGCAATTTGAGTCAACTGCCTTACAAAGAAGTGTGTGGAGCTCTGCATTCTCCCTCATTTCACTTTTAGGGAACCTTTTGTTAAGCCTTGCCTCTAGCCTCCCCAGAGGCTGCTGGAGAACACTGATTCTGTAAAAGATTCCTCAGGCACTGAGCCTAGAACTGAGAACTGGATTAGATAATAAATCAAAATGAGTATATTTCAAATTCCTGGCTACAATTCTTTGGGACACTGCGCTGTGGTTGAGCTCTGTGTAACTTTTGTGTCAGCCCTAGAAAGCTCAGCACTGTGAGAGCTAAAATTCAAGCAACAGTGGATGCCAATAGCTGTGATGTTATTTGGAAGGAATACAGATGGGTAAAAATGCATTTTTTGCCTCTACAGTAGATTAGGAAAAATGTTAAGAGTAAGCATACCAGGCAGTGTCATGGTAATAAAACGGTGATGGCAAGGAACAAAATATTCTGCAATATGTCATCCTCCCATTGAACTTTAACCTAAAGCCATGTATTTTTCATATTAGTAAGGTGCTTTGCAGGTAGATTTTCTAGATGTTGAAGTGCATCACTGCCCTTAATTCTGGAGCATCTGAGTGCCTCCCATTGATTTTATCCAGAAGAAGAGCACTCAGTTCAGTCTCCTTTAAGTGAAAAAGAGAGATGAGACAGAGCTCAGAATATCTTGTTGAAGTCTCATGGAAAATCATTTAGGAGAAGGTACTAATGTTTGTTTGTTTGTTTTCTTGATAGTTTCTCCATTAAAATTACTATAGCAGCATTTTGATTAAACCCACTGACAGCCGTGCTAAAATTAGCACTGGCCATGTAAATGTCAACTCACTATAATTAGGCCTGTTTTCTCCTATTATCCTCAGAATCTGGAAAGGGCAACCTCCAAAATATTCATACACAGCAGCTGCTCCTGGGGAATTATTGCTAATTTCTTCTCAAGGAGCTCATCCAGAAAAGAATTGATATCAGATAGCAAAGAGTGAGCTATTGCCAGCACACCAGTATCCAAAATGTATTGAAAAAATCAGACTTAGGTATTAATTTCTTTTCATCTGCTGGAAGAGATAAAAGCCTGGTTGACAGATGAAAACTAAGATCTTTTATAGCACCTCTCCCAGGAGAGTTTCATTGCTAAATTCCAAGAGTCTAATAAACAACAGACAACATTTCTACTTTGACTCTTATTACGGGTGGGTCCATTTTTGTTTGCATCATCTTCTTTTTTTTAGTGCTTCCAATGAGGCTGCTTGAATTTTTTATTCCCTTTCATTAAAACACAATCACAATCCCTTATTATGGATTCTAATTAAAAAACTGTGAAAGTAGCAGCCTGTTAGTTTTGCTACATGAGTATTATATTTATTCAGTCCCAATGAGTAAATATAAATGTAATTTTCTGAATTGGCAGTCATCATACAACAGCCAATGGCCTCCATCTGTGGAGATATTCAAAATTTGACTGGACATGGTCCTGGACCACCTGATGGAGATGACCCTGCTTGAGCCACAGAGGGTCTGGATGGACAAAATGATCTCAAGAGGTTCTTTACCACCTAAACCCTCCTGTGCTTCTGGAATTCTGAGGTCATGATAGATCAACAGGCTTTGTCTTGCTTCTCTTTTTAAGAATTCACATAAAATGCATCCTTGTTTGCAAAACCAGACACAGATACTTTTCTCAGTGAATTGCAGGTGATATGAAAAACAGTGCACCCTACAAAGGGAAAGCACAAAGGCAAGAACAAGAGATCACCCTGACATAACAATTAGATTTGGGATGCAATTAAAGGCAAAGAAGCAGGATACTTCTAATTGCATCTTCTCTGGGACAAATAAAATAGAAAACAATGCACTTCAACATATTTCAAGTCCCACACAAATATGTAAGTAAAAGAACTAATAAAATAGCCATGCAAAATGCCAAAAATTAAATTCACCTCATCCCATGTTTTAATATTTACATCATCATTTTCCTTCCTTCAGTAAAGTTTATTTAGGTAAGTGGGGTGCAAGAGAGGTTCCTTTCACAGATGGTCCACAATGATTGCATTTCTTGGGGACTCTCTGCTTCATGAATTATGGATACTTACACCAAGAGGTAGAGTTGTGTTTTCCCTTTCCTCTGGCAGTTTCACAAAATCCCAGAATACCTGAAGCTGGAATGGACCTCTGACAGACAAATGGTCCAATATCTCTCTGCAGGCTGAGCCACCTACCTAGACCACATCCAAAAAAGGCTTTGGACATCTCCAAGGATGGAGACTCCATAATTTTTCTGGGCAACCTGTTCCAGTGCTCAATCTTCCTCACAGTAAAAAAAAGCATTCCCTTTGCTCAGATGATAATTTCTTGTTGCCTGTCATTGGGCACCACTGAAAAATTCCTTTTTTCCATCCTTTTTGCACACTCCCTTCTGGTACTTATACAAAATAATAAAATCCCTCCGAGCTGATGAATTACTTAGTTGTAAAAGTTAAGTCATGAATATGCAGCTCAGATGCTAATAAACAATTTCACAAATGACTGGTTAAAACTTTATAAGTTGCTTTAAGAAAGACATGGCACAAATAAAGACTTCACAACATCGCTACCATAAGCACACAATAAAATGTATTAGAGCATGTTTATAAGATTTGTTCACCATTTTATGGATCTTGTATTAATACAATTTTGCATACTTCTGGCAGAGACTTTCTGGATTATTTAATTAAGATTTTTCATTTAGAATAATTTCTTTCTGGTACAAAATAATAGATTCAAGTTAAACACTTGCTATTTAGATTAAAATAAATGGATTGAGAACAGGGCTCAGTAATGAAATATGTTGTTTCATTAAATGCAATTTATTTTGTTTTTAAATGAAGCATGTCTGAAAGGCCAAGTAAAAAGTTTTCCTTCCATTTATAAAATTACCCTTCCCTAACTAATAGCTTATATTGCAGTTTCAGTAAAAATCAAAACAATTATTTTGACAGATATTGTATTTTGACCTATTATATTTATTTATTGTTGAAGTGCAGTAACAACTATGCTTACAATGGTTAAATACACTGAGGAAAAAAATGTTGCCAAGTAAAGTAATTCATTTTGCTGCTGACAACCAAAACAAGTAAAATCATACTTAAGATCTTTAACTCTGAGAAAACTTAAAAAAATACATGTAACAGAGATCCTGAAAGTCACATTCTCTTATTATGAGACTAAATTTAAAAGTTTTTTAAACCCCAATATAAAATTGTCACTTAATACATTTCACAACAAAGTCTCCATCACTTCCCAGTCACATCTGATTGTAAATTTTCATGTAATAATCTTCTGCAGTAATACACAAATCATGTAAAAAACCTAAACTGATTTATCATAGATCACCCCTCTTATCTCTGAACCCTGATACCTGCAGCTTTGACTTCAGGTAGTTATTACAGAACTGTCTAAAAATCAAACAGAAAATGGACCAACATTCATATAGGTGCCACATTTCTTTATATTTTACATCTCTGCTGTTAACTTATGCCCTTGTCTTGACACCATTGGTATCTTTGCAATTTTCCTTCAGGGGCCCTGGGGTGATGGGCTTGGGGTTCATTTGACAGAAATCCAGTCTGGCAGCACATCAGCAAAGCCACATCCAAATGAAGGACATGAGAGCAGTAAGGAAGCAAGGCTGAACTGAGCAGTACAGAGCAACAGAAGGCAAATGTCAGAGAAGGAAAATCATTGTATAGCCAGGGAATAGTTCAGCAATAGGGATGGAAAAATGAACAAACAAAGCACAGGAGGAACCAGCAAAAAGGTAACAGGCATAGACAGTAACTTGCAAAATGAAGCCACGGCAGACAGAGAGCAGAATGTGTGGAGAAGGCCAGACTATTATATTAAAGTTTTTTGGCAGAGGCAATGCCAAAGAGATAAGAGTCAGGAGTGGAGAATAATCAAGAATGAAAGTAGTAAGTTTTCTATTTATCCTGTGGTCCAACACTTATTTTAAAACTTCATAGTGTACTGACAGTTTCTCTTGCTTTCTCCTTCCATATCTATTTTTTTCCTCCAATAATCTGAGAGTTGGTAGATCTAACCCATCCTCCTTTAACCAGGTCATCTATTTAAAAATTGTTTATCATCCTCTTTTTCCTGATGACATTTTTGCATTGATAAAACTCTGTAGATCATTCTGGCATCCAAAATCTAAATGTCTGCAACATAATAATGTCTTAGATCCAGTCACTGAAAGCAAGAGACAAACTTCAAAGTTGAAAAAGATGCAAAACCTTTTCCAAATCAGCACAGTAAAAGATACAATACTACATCTCTTCTCTCAACGATTCTATTTGTGACAGAATAAACAACAGAAAAGTAAAAACTCAGTTATTTTAGGTCAATTTTCCTTTCCTAAGCTAAATATTCATTTTAGTTCTGCACACATGTAAATATAACTGACATTCTCAGGAGAGATTCATTGATAAGTAGTTATATAGAAGAAAGACCATAAACTCAGTGTGGATGGAGAGTGCTGAGCTAAGTGGAGAGATAAGATGGCCATGTTTTTTAACAATAGGATCTTACATTCTCTACTTCAGTAACAGAAAATCTACTCAACCTCTCTTGTGCCTCTGCTACAGTGTGTTGGTTGTGTTCTGAGTATAAAAAAAATACTCTACAAGCACAACCTGCCTACAATCTCAAAGTAGACAATCACCACATGAATATTTTGAAAATGTAAAAGCCACACAAGAAATGGCATATGCTTCTTAAACAAGTGTGACTTTCAATTTAGTGCCCAGCCACCAAAAATACCACCAAACCTTGTCCTTCCTCTCTTAAGAAAAGTTCATGTTACCCTAAGATAAAGTACTAGCAAGTAAATTAGGACTATGACAACTTCCCTATTTCTTAGTCTTTTTCTAGATTGAAACATACACAGAAGTGTCTTGAGTTCATGCCTGAAAGGAAACTGTAATTGCTTCAGTTCAGATGTAATTGAAATTCTGACATATGTCAAATATCTGATTACTTTTGACAGATGTGTTTTTACTTTCACTTTAAACTTCACGGATATATGTGTCTCTTAATCTGATCTCTGAAAGAACAGTCAAATTGTGAAGCTATGGCAGATTTTAATCAAAATCTGCAAAGTGTTGTGAAATCACTAATGACACCAGTTGCCGTTACATCCTTCTACTTCTTACATGCAACCAAAACTTGTACTGCTTGCTACAAGTATTCAGAAGACATAGCACACTTCATACAGCAGACAGTAACTGGAAACAGTATGACTGTGAGTCATATATATATATATATATAAAGAGAGAGAGAGAGAGATAGTGTTATTCATTTTCATAATTCTGATAAGTACACTCTTCGTCGTTTGAGGTTTTACAGGTTTCTGTAGTAAGGTAGAATTGATTTCTGCCTTTTTTTTGGTCTTTTCACACTCAAGAAAATATATAAAGATGGTAAGAGGAATCCCTCTTTAAAAATAATGTTTGCCCATTAATTCGACTTGTGTCATAAAACAGTAGTTCAGTGAATGACAGAGCCCACAGTATGCTACATGTATTTCATAGTTATGAACAGCACTATTGTTGTAAGTGGACTAACAGTAACTTCTTCCTAGCCTACCAAATTAGACAAATATTTTTATTGCTCCACTTTTGTATCCTTTTGACCCACTCTACTTTTGTGCAACATGCTAAAATCAAACATGTGGCAATGCCAGCATCAATGTTAAACCATGACACTTGTCAGCAGGTAATCTCCAGATTCCAAAATACTGAAGTAACTATTTACATTTATTATTCCATCTGAAAATAAATCTGCCTTAAATGAGAATATATATCAAGCTCCTACTTACAAAGAAGAGCAAATAAAATACAAAAGAAAATTCTTTTATTTCATTAAAAATCCCTAGGCAGAGCACCAGTTTTAGAGCTGCACCTTCAGTCTTAAACTATTCTAAAAGTTGGCCCCTTAAATGAAACTTTTCTCCTATTCACAGTTTTTCAGCTAGAGTTCTTTGTCCTTGTCCTTACAGGTAAAATATTCAAAGGTCAGCCAGGATATTGCTGCAATTTAACTGAAGCATTTGGGGCTTAGCTAGGAGCTGATGTCTTCAGAGAATGTGGACTTCACCCAGAAATAGCCTAAGACACTAACAACAGCCATAGACAACTTGGTACTTAAACCAAGCATTCTTCTCTTCCTAATGCCAGTTACAAGTTCAAGATATTTCTTGTGGTCTATGGAAGTGAAAATGAAAAGATAAAAATCATGGGCTCTGAAAACAAGGTTGCAGGACTCAAGTCATAAAACTTTATGTAGGAATAGAAAATGCCTGAGAACAGAAGACCCTTCACTTTTTTTTCCTATTTATTAGGGTGTCATTTTGATTACTTCATTTCGTCAGGAGAAAATGTAGTCCAAAAATAGCCTGGATGTCACTGCTGTTGGATTTTATCTTATTTTTAGGAAAGAGTGCTGACTTGACTGCAGTGGCCTCATAGAGAGGCCAGCAATCATACCTCTAGGATGACAATTCATAGAATACATCTTGTGTTCTGACTGCTCTTATTGACATGCAAAACCTGCTCCAGATTTTATCAAGACCATCACAGAACAATAATTTGTCCCTAGAGGAAGTACAGAAAAAAAACCCCATCTGCAATATTCTCTAGCAAGAAACTCTGTTGAGCTGTCAAATGCCTTTCTACTTCAGTGATATTTTTTATTTTTATGGACAAACTAGTAACTCACATTGACTTGTTCTTTTTTTAACAAGTAATGATTTCTGACAGAATCAAGTTTTTCAAACTCTGAAAATTCACATGTCTACACAATATAATCTTTTATTGTCAGTGCAATCTCACATTCTGGTTATGTACATTCCTGCTACTCAATCATTACACCATGTTAGGACACATCAGTTTAGAAATATCCAGAAATATTTTAACCCTGCTACAAAGACCTGGGAGATGCTGGATCAGTGAATGTGACACATGGCTGCTCACTTGTCAAGACTCGGGTATGGCTACAGATCATATTTGAATTTCATTAAGACTTCATTCAAGTAACACAATATTTTATCCCTTAAATTTCTGTGCTTAATATGGTAATTATTACAATTCTCCTGGTCCCCTGAGGGGTGGTTGAAATGCAGTATGAGTTTCCAGCCATAAGTACAATTAGCATGTTCATGACTGGGGACTGTGCATTGATTCCTGTTGTGTGAACAAGGTTAAAGTCACCCCTGCACCTGTAATTTAGAGCAAACAGCAATCAAATATCCAATAAATATATGAGCTGCTGACCTCTGAAATTCAGAGATTAATATAAAGGGATATACTTGAGGGCCTCATGAAAAAGAACGAAATGTTTAGAAGCGAACATGTAGGAAATGAACTAGATTAAAAAACTAAACAAAATTAAACCTAAAAGTGGAAATTAATATTAAGATATGCTGGAAGGGATCAAGGACTCAAATTACTTGACAGTGTCAGGATGATTGTGAATCATACAGAAGAAAGCCTTTGGATGACTCAATGGTAATTGGGAGCTGCAGTGTTTCTGAGGAGGGGCGGCTGCTGCAGATCCTGTACCTCTCTGTGAATCCAGAAATGGAAACCATTTGATTTCCCATGGAAACCAAATGATACATTATCAGCCAAAATTCAGAAGGCAAGATGACTACTTTATTTTCACATAAAATACAAAACAAATGTCTAAAATTTAACTTTTACTTATTTTTTTTCACAAACTGATTGAGTTCACAGTAAGAGACCAGTTTTCTTTTGATTCAGGAAGGAAGAAAATGGATAATTTCTGATTCTTTTCTAAAACTTAGTTAAAATATAGCCAGAGATAAAACTACAACACCTTTCTGGAATAGAAAGGAGACATTTTAGGTCAGTAACTGTAACCTCCTCTGACAATAACTTGTGGTGAGATAACTGGGAATGAAAATTTTCATGCAAGTAACTTAATCGAGATAATACATTTTAAATCTGTCAAAACAACAAGCTGTCAGCCTTCAAATCTAAGCCTTTTTTTCTCTCCATATGGTTTAGTGTCTAAAGCAGCTCAAGGCACAAATGATTTGCAGCCAAACGCTGAACAAATGTAGGGACAAATGCATTTCCCAACAGCTGTTTGTCATAGGTGCGAAGTGAAGAAAAGGCAGAGGAAAAAACCCTGTGTGTAAAGATGACAAGGAACAGATCTTTACAAGCTGTCATTTGGTATCAATCTAAAGGAAAAAAATAGAAGTTTATTTTCTGATACATGGCAGCAAGGAGTTGGAGAAGAGTAGAAAAAAAAGTTAGAAAAACAGCAGTTCATTTTCCGACAATCTATAGCTTTTCCTGGTTGAATATATTTGGTCTCAAAATTTAATTTAATTTTTAGATACATTCCTTTTCTATATAGACTAATGACCAAAAAACTTACAATGCTGATTCTTTAGAGGCAATAGATTACAATAGTAAAGAAAAGAAAGCTTGTACAGTTTGTATCTATTGATGGTACTTGACTTCTTGACCCTGTTTTCATCCTGATGTAGTAAAAGAATAGAAAAATAATATAATGGAAATTCTGAAAATTTTAATTCAGAAACTTCAAAGTATTTTTTTCCCTTTTTGGATTGTATTATTGCATGTTTAAAACATATTTGATTATGCAGAACTCTGCAGAGATCTTTTTTTGTTTCTTCACAGCTAAATATTTCAGTCATTATGATCACCTAATTTGAGTTCAATACATAGAAAGAACTTATTTGAAAAAATCAAGGTTCACTCTCAATAACTCTTCTTGAACAAGAGAATTTAATTAGGAAAAAACCACAGCCACTTGATTTAGAACTTGTCAGCGATAGAGAATCCTCCACGTTTCATTGAGAATTGTTCTGAGAGTTAATTAAGCTCATTGTTAAAAATAGGTTTCACTTTTAATTTGTCTACTGAATAACACTGACTTGTTTTCAGTCACTGCTTTTTTCTGTGACACTGAATGCTTCATCACCAACATTCTGCTTTTTAGAGAGACAGGACAAACAAATTGCCACCAAAATTCTCTTTGGTCAGTTAAGTAATTAGGGATCACTGAATCTCTCCTCTCATCCTGAATCACTTAAACATGCTTTTATTGCAAAATGAACAAACAACTGCAGAAGGCAACCCGGGCTAATTAACATTGTATATCAAATAGAAGGACCCTAGAAGTAAATAGGCTTCAAGAAGTTGGAAAAAAAAACCCTGCATTTTTTTTTCAATCAAGAGAGAAATGAGATTGGCATCAAAAAGTAGAGGTACCAGAAAGCAGAAAAAAAAGTCATTTCCACTTAATTCAGAGTTGGGAGAATTGGGTAAATCTATAGATCAAAGAAAGAAAAATGACACAAAAATTAATTCTTGATTTGAAAAAGGGATAAATCAGTAAGAAGAAAAGATTAACAGGATACTGCTTGTGATTTTTCATTTGAAAGGATGTAAAGTAAGCTGGAAAGATAAGGATTATCCAAAATTTCCTCAACAGCTACTGACAAGCTATTATATTGTCTAGTGTCATGTGCTATTATGTGTGATAAAACTGATTTGCTTGTTTGTGCATGTAGAAAACACATTGTTGACACAGGTCTGAAAAACAGTTCTTTCCAGCAATCAAATTCTTATTTTCCTATTTAATGGAAAAAAGAAAATTGTATACAATGGCTAGAAAAAAAGGAATTGGAACAGCCCCTAAGAGGACAGCATGCAATTCAAGCTTTGGGTTCTGCTGGTAGTATGCAGCAGAGGTAATAAAAAAGGTTACAAACCTCAGGGATTGGCACAAATTACTGGCACTTATTGTGAAAAAGGCAATGCTACCTGTAATTGATAGATATCAATCTTTATGGGCATATAATCTTTGTTTTATCTTAGTATCTTTCTGAAGGAGAAAATTACTTAATTTATAAGGGATTTTCAGTGCTTGTGAAGAAATCAGATAAAGACAATTCAACACCAGAAATTGTTGCAATACTATAGTTTTCCCCTAGTGCAAAAACATTCTTATAACACAAGCAGGCGAACAAGGCAATCAAAAACCATGATCCGCATTCTTTAAGTTCATCTATTACAAAAAAACCTCTCAAGTTAACTACACTGAATTTAGCACCTTAAAGAGGCAATTAATAGCTCCAATTTAGAGATAAAAGAAAGTCACATCATGAAGTTTCACAGACCTCTTGATGATTACATGGGATAATTTTCATTCTATGTCTCCTTTTGGATTTTGTATGAACATCTCTTTTCCCAATGCTTCACCAAATGATTATGAGAAAGAGAATCTTACCTTTCAAGCCTCTGGGTTTTATTTGGAAACAACCATTACTTTAGTAAGGGAAAACCTTTATTACACCTTTACCAATGTTTCCCTGGTTTAAAATGAATAAAATGCTAAATTCCTTCTCTCAAGTAAGAGAAGATATGTGAAAATAAAATTATTAAGTACCTTAACAAGATGTGAATGCAGAAAGTACTTAAGGTTCAGTCCACCTTCACTACCCATATAAATTTCAGCGGTTTTGAATATTTTTGCAAACACAGATTTTACCTAATGTAGTATATTAACAGTAAAAAGAGCAAAATCCTTGAACATAAACTACTGCATGATAAAAACAATGTTCTAGCAAGAGGAGTCTGAGAAAGTAAAACCCTCTTCCAATGCTCTCATGACCCTTTAAATTACTGTGCAAAGAAGTTAGCTTAATTTCCCTCCACTCAACAGATGGTACTAGACCAAATATGTGATACTAGACTATGAGTGTAGTAAAGCATCTTATGTACATTGTTAAGATAAACTTTGATGTTCAATGAAGAATTTTGTGCTGCATGCTTCAGTGGTTGTGAGATATTATTCCTTCATACAGTAAAGGTCACGATTCAAACACTTTTCAGCTATTTGCAATGTAAGTCCTGGTTCTGCATTTCTCTAAAAACACACAAATGATGTTCAGTACTTAATACCAAAATCCCCTCTGTTGACTGACTTACTATGGCTTATGGGCAGAAAAAGCATCCCACTGAAATAAAGGCCAGGTCTGGGTCAGAGTTACAGCCCACCCTGGCCTTTCACACACAGCAAACAGAGACAAAGTGTCCAGATTTCCTTTTTCCTGAGCTTGTTTGGGGCTTGCATGGATTTTTTGAGCTTGGTATCAGCAATGTATTTAAAGAAATAAATATTGTTTAAACCTAAATGTTATTGTAAGATGCAGGATTGTTAGTAATGTTGATGACTAGTGAGGATGATGAAGGTATCAACCTGATCTTCAGGTAAACAAGAAGGGTTTAACATAAATATTGTAAAAGCTGAAAGTAAGATCCTGTATGCATCATAAAAGGCAGAGAAGAGAAAGTTACATTTTTGCTGAGACTTATATGAAGAGAGAAGTGGTACTAGTGAGATGCATTCTTTTTGCAAATACACTCAGGCAGGTACAATCCCAATGGCTTTATCATAACAAAACAGGCCCTGCCTAATCATTGAGGCTTTGTGACAGAAAAGTAAATCAGGGAATCCAAATTCCCCCTGGTAACTGAGAGATATCAATTTTAATGAGATTGTGAATAATTTATTATCTTTCCCATAAAAATATTTTGAATATTTTGTTAATCTTAGTAATAGTATGGCAAAATATCTAGGGAAGAATGAAAGCAGCAGAGTAAGAAGAATATGATGTTCATTTTAATTAAATTATTCCCCCCCCTTCAGAAAACAGCTTTAAAGACCCCATTTGGCAAGAAATTGAGCCACAGCATTATTGTTCCTGGTTATATCTTATAAACAAGGAGAAATATATCATTTTGAGGTGAACATATAGATTATGGGCATACCAAATTATTTATCAAAGCAATTAGCCACACAAATAGTCCCACCTCTATTCACACCACAGCAGTTAGACTTGATGCCTGAAATACACATTTACATTCTCTGTAATTACAGTGCACATGAGGCAGATGTTTTAATTTAAATTCTTTGCTGTCTGGGGATTGTCTTACCTACCTGAAATTCATCAGATTCAAATATGAGCTGAGACTGAGTAACCCAAATGAATCTTTCCCTATAATGAATAATCTGACTTGTGAATCCAACTGCCAGCAGCTCTTATTTCAATTAATCACAGACCCCACCACAAAACCAAACATATTCTTTTAAAAGTGTATAAACTTTATTATGAGATGTTTAGGGAAGAGAACACAGACTGTCTTAAATGCAAAATCTCCTCATTCAGAAGGACCTTTTCTGCTACTTGTAAAAAATGTTGGATCTAGCTATCAAATACAGTGCAAAACTAAAGCTCAGGCAACACTGACTTCACCAAGAAGGAGAAAATGCACATCTGCATGCCCAGAACACTCTGACAGCTTTCCTAACCAAGTCAAGTAGTCCTGACAACTTTGAGACTAAAATAATGAATAAAAATAATGTTAAAAAAGCCACCCTCTTCTTTCCTTTCAGTTTGCTCCTGACTGCAATTCAGATTGAGATTTCACATAACTCACAACATTTTCAGATAGCAACAGAGGTATGTATCTATTGAAGTGTTGTAAAACTCTGAGAAGGAAGACAAAAGAATTTATTGAGCTGTGGAAAATGTGTAGAAGCAAGTTAATGGTTTGGCAGGACAATTATGGAATGACCTGATTGTATAAATTTGACTTGTGTGATTGGGTTTTACAGAAATACAAGATCAAAAAAGAGACACTCTTGTGTAACTCACCTGAGTCTCTGCTTCATTGCACAGAATTCCAAAAGAGATTCCAGGCACATCCTGCTGTTCATAGAACTTACATAGAGTACCAAGGGTTTGCAAAATCATCTTACCCTTATCTTCTAAATACCTGTGCCAGTGACTTCTCACACTGCACTGGAGCCTGGACATCTAAGAGCATCTCATGATACTTGGAATGAGAAGAAAAAGGTCAGGACAGGGAATATCATAGATATGTAAAAAGCTAACACTTGGGAAAGAAGACCTTTAAAATCAAGCTGAAGTACACATTGTTCTGCAAGCCAAATTCTGATTAAGAAAAACCTCAATGGTTTCCTGCCTTTAAAGTGTGTGCCACTATATTGAGAATTCTCTTACCAACGTGGATAAAAAATTGTTGTTTAACTACTGAATGCATACTACATATATACATGAATATATATAATTTTACTTTCTCTTAGCTTCTGTCTTATACGTGACACCCATTCTTCACTGACTAAAAGAAAAAAACAATCAATGAAAACATTTGACAAAAAATACTCTAGAAAAACTCAGTATATGATAAAAGAACATTAGTTCAACAGTGTAATTATCAAGCACTTTTAAGGCATAAAACTTCAAAGTTGAAAGGTCAGTTTCAGTAATGCCTTCTAGCATTTAAGTTTTAAAATAAAATCTACGCCTTGGACAGTTACTTAATAAGGTGAGTTCAAATTGGCTTCTCTGCTGGAAAGTATACAATAATTAAAACAAACAAACAAGCCAACTAGCTCTTCTTTCCCTCAAACCCTCAGACCTACTTTTGAAAAACTTAAAATTTCATCATGCTCTTCCATCTCCAAATGATCTTACAGAAAAGGTTCAATTTCTTTCCTACACATACCCCACCTCCTCATTTTAAAATGTTAAGGGAGTATTTTCAAGAATTCTGTAATTGTTTTCAACCTCTATAGGAAAAAAAATTGTAATTTTCAAAATTTCCATACATTTTTTCTATCAATACCAATGCCAGTAGGATGGGGTGAGCTTTTTTGTTGTTTCTTTCATTTTTAGTCTTTTATCCTCCCTCAGCAAGGTTAGATGACCATCTCCAACATATCTTCAATGTTCCTCAGAACTCAACAGCTGGATAAATAAGCAAAGTCAGCTTAGAAACACAAATGAAGAAATGAAGAAAAGCTACAGAAAAATCAACAATTTTAGTTCTCAGCAAACCAGCTAGCTTAGGGCAGGAGGGAAACCTATTCCTCACAGTACTTTTGGGGTCCAGCCTGGATGGGGAAGGATCTTGCACCGATGAATTAATGACAGACAGAGATGTCATTGCTCCCAGAGCAGAGGAGGATTGGGAAAATGGAAATAAAACAGATATCCAGAAAATCATGCCTCTTAATTCCCTAAAGACACAACTGATCGATACTGCTGGTAACTTCCCCACTGTGCATGTGCTGCTGGAAACAAAAGATTAGTGCAGATAATTTTTTATAGCGAATTTAGAGCTAGACATAGACTTACTGAGTAATTTACAGGTTGAAACAAATCTGTATCTCTGGAGTTTCCCCTGGGTTTATGACCTAAACAGGTGAAGGTTAGAATCAAGAATAGAAGAGGGGATGATTAAGCAGTTCTGTCTTATTCAAGGGCACATCCTGACTCCATCTTGTCCATCAACAGCTGTTATCAAATTGATTACCAGAAATATGCTATTCAAAGCCAAAATTAATCATCTTTTCATTTTCTAGTTCTATTGAAATTGAATAAGATAGCTGCTTATCAAGTTATACAACAGAGCAGATATTTTTAAATACAGAAATAGGCCAAGCTAATGTGAAATAACAGCCTCCCCTGAGGTGATTTGCATAGTTTAAATGCTCTGAAGTACTGTACTCTGGATGTTCAGTAACAAATCATGGTATTCTGAAGGAAAACTACTGCATGGCCTAGCTAAAATCTGTGAGGCAATTATAGCCTGAAAATCTGTTTTTCATGATATATCCACATGGGAACTCTTCTGTGCATCTACGTGAGACTATGCAAAATCTGCCTTTCTGATGTCTTCCCTTCTTTTATTTGCATCCTGAATATCTTCTTTCTCTTCTTTTGCAACATCGGGAGAGCATGCTGAAACAGAGAAATCATTTCCTTACCCAGTCAAGGGAATGAACTGTTCTACTCCTTCAATTCACAGGATTGTTTTTAACAGAACAGTAACTGAGAATTTTTACTTATTGTTAGTGTGTTGCCTTCACTTCCTTACTTATTTCACTAGAATGGATTCCTGGCAAACTATAATAAAGATTTGTCATATATATACATATTACATATATATATATATATACACACATATATTTACATATATAATCCATATATATATATACATATAATATCGTATATATTATATGTATTATATATATACATATAATATATATACATATAATATGTATAATATCCGTATATATATACATATAATATATACATATTACATATATATATACACATATATATACATATATTTACATATATAATCCGTAAAGAAAGTAAAATTCAAAGGTAAAAAGAGGGTATATAACAGGCCAAATAAACATGTATAAAATATGTATGGCCTGAGAGATTGCAGAGAAGTACAAAGAAAAATCTTTAAGCTTTGTCCTTCTTTATCCTAGAAGGCATGAGTGCTTTAAAACACGCCACAAACATTTCCCTACTGATTTTCCCTATGTGAGGGCAGCCTCAGCTGTGGCTTTAGAGAGCTCTCTAAGGTTTTCCTTGCCGACAGCAGACACAGCCAGCAGTCAGGAATGCCACCAGCTTCAACTCATTGATTTTATCAGCACATCTCTCTAGAGATAAATGTGGCTTGGACCACATCATTTGTGCTGTCACGTCCCAGGACTGAGCAATGACACCTCATTTCTTTGTCAGCTGTAACATGAGGACACTGCTCTTTCAGAATGGTTTCACAGGGGAGAGGCCAGCCAGGGTGATTCAGCAATCAGGAAAATGCCATGTGCATGGATTAGGCAGAGATCCCACACCTTCCTTTCTGCTGGAAATTTCACAAAGCAAATCTACATCTGTACGAGCTTCCAGGTACCATGATAGTACATCAGAGAAAAATGAATGAGGGAAAATGCCAGCTGGAGGTTCAAACAAGGAACAGACATTCAGACAGATATCCAAAGAGGGCCAGGAAGGGAAATCATTGTGTCTAGCACAGACACAATAAAATAGCTTCAAGAAAGCTATTTTGTGGAGAGCATAAACAGCAATTTCTTCAAGAGCACACGTAATCATTTGAGTAGCAGTTCAGCTGTCACTGATGCAGAGTCTAACTGGGTACAGCAGAGCACCACTACTTTGGATTGATTCTACTGAGAAAAGTCATAAAGTGTGACAAAATAGCTAAGTACCTCAAGGACTCAGTAAAAAAGTTCTGAAGTGAAAAGCTATAAAAAAATCTATGGAAAAAACCCAAAGAATCAGAAGATGGCAACCCAGCAATATCATGGATGAACCCATTGCAAGACAAAGGCTGACCTGGCCTCAAATGACTAATGACAACCTGGGCAGCAAAGATACATCCCATGTCTCACTGGGAATACTGATCATGGTAATACCTACCCTAGCAGTGTGTCAGTCCTGGTTGTATACTGCACGTATCAGACCATAAAACAAATCTGTGTATTCTGAAATTACACAAATCCTGCTTGCAAAGTCACTCTCTACACAGCAAAAGATGCCCACACCAAAAGTGATCCTGGCAGGAAGGAATCTCATACTCTTAAGGAAGACAACAGGCAGGTTTCTCACTCAGAGGACAAATCCAGTGAAAATGGCATTAAAATATTCTCAGGAAGCTCCTAGTTAAGTGACCACCAACTCCATGGCACCTCCAACCATCAGGGACAATCACCAATCTACAACAGGATACAGCCTGTCAGTAAACCTTTCTCTGACAGACTGGTGCTGAGGACACACAGACCATAAATTTCTATACTAGATATCCAACAGCCAGTGATTCCCCATCTAGATGCAGTCTCCAACCAGCAAGCTTCTGTTCAACACTCAGTGAAATAACAGAACTGAAGTTAAGCCTGACTTTGTGCACAGAATTGACCCTGGAGTTAATCCTGGAGCCTCTCACAAAACCAGCCCTAACAGCACCAAGGGAGCAGGGACAGAAGTAGTAGTAGGGTATAAGAAAAAACTGACATGTTAAAGGCAGCCTGATCTAACAAACTATGCCCTTTCCCAAAAATTACAGACAGTAGAGTAGGAAGAAAAGATGATTTGCAGTCCTAAGAAGTGAATATACCCACAGGTGGAGGAACACTATCAGCTGGAGCCACTGATGGTGGCCTTCAACACAACCTCTGATGGAACTTATAAAGTGTAAAGTTATTTCTGCTTGTTGTGAGGGACCAAACCTTGGTCATAAAATGCAGTTAAAATATAGAAGAGGAATGCTAGCTGTATTTCTCAACATGTTTTCAAAATAGTCTGCTAGAATGAAGAAATATTTCTCACAGCTCTTTAGCATTTTTTCCTTTTCTCTGGCTCTTCAAGTCATTTTGAGATAATGAAGGCATTAGAAAAGAAACAGAGAGGAACTAAGGACAACCAGGGCAACCAAGTATGTTAGTTTTGTTGTTTCTTCAGCCTTTGAAAGCAATAATAAGAAAAAAAATACTGCACATGCAAAGTTACTGAAAGAAAAAAGCAGATGCAAATAAGTATAGGATTCAAGAAGCAAATCTTGAAATCTAGTATTTTTAGGGAAATGGCCTGAGGACCTGAACAAAATTTATGCCATTTCTTAGGTGAAAGTAGTTTAAAAGCCAAATTATCTGTAATCACAGTGGACTGTACATGACATTAGAAGTATGCTGAAATGCTTTCTCAAAGAATGATGAATAAAATATGAAACTGTAATAGTAACATGCTTCCAAAGAGCACTCACAGAATTTTAGTATCTCAAATTTGATTGCCATCAACTGGTTTTACTCTGCAGGCAGCTTTTTGGAAAATGTCTCACATTAAATACATTTTTCTAATATATTTCATCTTTCCTTCCTAAGTGGTTGGCAAAGTCAACAAATACATACATTTTAGACAAAACCAAAGTTAGACGAAAAAAATTAAGGCGTTAACCATGGAGTTCCCCATGGGGAAAGAGATAAACATGATACAGGTGACATGGCAGCTTAAAATATAGAAGTTTTAAAATACAGAACTTGTGCAGAAATATGGAGAGAGATATCTATAAAGCATGTTCAGCCAACTGCCCTGTTCACTGCTCCTGTTTGGTGCTGCACCAAGTGGTTACAATAGAGAAGCTTATTGATTGATCACCCAGAAGAGCAGCTAAGCCATAAAATGGGATGACTGGAGGTTGAATGCAAAATGAGATCAAACCTTCACTCTGAGGGCTGGGTGAAGTGACAGAGTTTGTGTTACTGGGAATCCAGGGCAGGGAAAAAGGTACTCTGCTGTACCAATTTCACAGCAGCGTTAGTATTTTGGATTTCTTGTGAAAGGATGATGAAAAAATGTCTCCTAGATTCTCAGACTATCTCAGTATCTCTGAATTTCTACCCCCAGCTTTTAGAGGGAGCGAGGGAAAAACAAGTAATTAATTAGCAACAAGCACAGTTTTTCCATAAGCATGAATTTTGCTCATAAAATGGTCTAGCAATCATATTCCAGCAAGTCCATCAAGAATATTTAGTTCCAACACATTTTCCAAATATTGTTTCTTTTTTTATAGGGAATAATGGTAGGCAATAACACCTGCATCTAATCTGATCTTCACCTACTGATCACATCATTAAGATATTTCAGACATAAAAGATGAGGAAAAAGTACAACTTTAAAGATTGCTTCACTGTTCTCATATTGTATTTGTGAAGGGATTACACTTTCAGTTTTACTGTGTACATGAACTAGACTGTTTTGGACAGTTCCTCACTGCTTCTGTGGAAAAAATATATATAAGGTCATGGCAAAACTCACAGCTTTTGTATTTGTCTATGTAAAGTGTGCTAGTTTTGGCTGGGGTAGGGTTAATTTTTCTCTCAGTGTGGCTGGTATGGGGCAGTGTTTTGGATTTGTGCTGAACACAGTGATGATAATATAGGGATGTTTTTGTTACTGCTGAGCAGGGTTTACACAGAACCAAGGCCTTTTCTGTTTTTCCTGCTGCCACACGGGTGAGGAGCCTGGTGTGCATGGGAGGCTGGGAGGAGACACAGCCAGGACAGGTGACCCAAACTGACCAAAGGGATATTCCAGACCCTGGGACATCATGGATCAGAGTGTGAAGTTGCTGAAAGAAGGAGCAAGGGGGGATGTTTGGAGCGATGGGGTTTGTCTGCCCAAGTCACTGTTAGCTGTGATGGGGCCTGCTCCTGGAGATGGCTGAACACCTGCCTGCCATGGGAAGCAGTGAATGAATTCCTTGGTTTCCTTTGCTTTGCTTGTGTGGCTTTTAATTTCCATATCAAACTGTCTTTATCTCAACCCACGAGTTTTCCACCTTTTACCCTTCCAGTTCTCTCCCTGATCCTGCTGGTGGGAGAGTGAGTGAGTGGCTGCCTGGGGCTTGGCTGCTGGCTGGGGTGAAACCATGAGAAATGTATATATATAAAAATGACATGACATGCAGATCAATTCTTACACCTCTTGTTCTTCCAAATTCTTCTTTCTATAATCCCTAGAAATGTTTTGATGCATAGCAAGCTTCCAGAAGGGAAAACAAAAATAGTTCCTTGCTGGGAACAGTTATGTCTGTAATATCCTTTACAAAATAAAGATCTGTCAAGTACATCTACAGGAAAATCATAGCATATGGCAATTTTTTTGTATGAAATTGTAAACAAGTGATCCTCATTTTATATTTCTAAACATGGGTCTTTAATGTGAGATAGACATTATTTCTTCAAGAAATGGTATGGCTTATTCTGATATCTATATTAACATAAAACAGATGCTCACATATATTTGTGGGGGATATGAGCAAAGAAAATTAATTTCTTTTGTAAAAAATTGAAGATATTAATAATTTACCTGTGTGTTCTGAAATTAGAAAGCATATCTGAGAAGTAATCAATAGAAATAATTACTAGGAAAAATATTTAAAATAGCTACAGAAATCTAATTATCTTCTAACTTCAGCAATTAATCATTTTAAATCATTAAAGTATGCAATTGCTGTTATAATCCAAGCCTTATAATTACACCAGATAAATCAAATAAATCAATTATCATATACAAGTCAAAAATAAATTTTGGTACAATTACAGCACTAAAGGCAATTTGATCCTTTCATATCCCATGTCAGATCAGATATGACCAGAAATGACACCTAAAATTTCATTCAGGATAATAAACCGAATAATTTAATTCTTTCCAGATAGGTTTTTAATTGAAAAGTACTGTTTTCTGTATTTTCCCATGAAAATTTTCCCAGAAACAACAGACTAGAATTATCTTAAAAAACCCCAGACAAACAACAAACAAACAAAAAAAAAAATACACAATCCCTGTGAACAAAACAAAAATGAGTTAAAGTGACTGAAAAGGCTGAAGAGAACCGTAAGTGTATTTGGAATTAAACAATTTTATTTTTTGTTAATTTGGTAAATATTAAAAGCAGTTAAAATTCTCCATCTATGATTTTTGGAATTTCTTTCCTCTTCTTTTTCTTAACTGATCCGTCAAACTACAGAAAATTTATTTTCAAAATTATTTTCTTAGAAATTACATATTTTTCCACTCTGGTACTTCATGTTCTAGGAAACTGTGACTTGCTACAGATTAAGTTGATAAAATAAGTAACAAGAATAATTGAAACATATATTAAGGGTTAAGAAGCTGCATACCTTGTGGTTGTTTAACCAGAAGATGAAAAACAGATTCCTCACAGGTGGCCTGGGACAGGACAGATGCAGTCAGATGCCCATTCAACAGCCCCTGATCTAAAAAAAAAAAAAAAAACAAAAAAAAAAAACAAAAAAAAAAAAAACCCATTTAGAATTCAAAATTTCTGGAACAATTTCCCCAGTGAAACAGCTTCACAGACAGGTTTTACAAAATACATCCTTGAATGGGAGCACATTGCTCCTTTTATCCTGCTCTGCTTCAAGTTTCTCTCAGCATTTTCCTCATTGTGAAGTATGGATACAATATGGATATCTTTTTAAATAGAATTAAAATGAAATAAAACAGCATCAAGAAACACAAAGTTTAAAATGTTTTCAGTTAGATAACAATTAGAGATTACAAAATAAACTGTTTTCTCAATTAAAAAATCAAGTAGCAATGAAAGCCAATGGTGACCTGAAGTGTAAGAGACACAAGTTCAGGACCAGCAGTACAGATACAGCTGCAGACAAGAATTGCTTTCTTGTTGGCAAGTTACTGCATCAACCAACAGATCCCTTCATAAAGACAGAGGATTTAGACATTATTTAGATTGTTTCACTGACCACTGTCAATGTTGTGGATAAATGAAAAATGAGACAGGAAAAACTAGTTTGAAGTCCAATTTTATAAACAGGTATTGGAACCAAAGGCAATTCCTTGCAGGAGATATGTCTAGCAGCTAACTCCAAGAACCTGAGACCAACAGATTGACCACATCTGTATAATATGTCATATTAAAGTGTGGTAACACTAAATGATGAACTGCTGACAGGAGGATGGGATACACAGGACTCATACAACAGCCAGGGAAGCCTGTCATTTGGGGTTATGGAACAAAGTTAACAGAGCTTTAAGAAACAGAATAACTATCAAAGACCTTCAGGAAGGCAGAGAACAGCTCTCTTGGCACTGTCATTCTTGGCTCTTGGAAGAAGAGAAACAACCCCAAAATTAATTAATCTCAAGAACAAGGTTTCAGGTTTCAGAAACCAGCTTAGAGGTTCAAAGTAAGATGTGCAAACTGTGAGGAAATAAAGAATTGAAAGGCCTTTGCCAAATATTAAATGATGGGTGCATAAGAAAAGCCAACACACTCATTTTAATGCAGCAATAAAACAACTGTATCATCTTCTGTCCTGACCTGAGAGACTGCAGTGGCAAACATGGCTATAGTGAAATCTTCCTCTCTAATGCTTATTATTCTGTAACAATTATTTTCTATCTTTTTTCAGGATGTTAATAAGCTGAATACTTTAAACTTCCCTTACTAGAAGATTTTTGCAAACTTTAAAAGATATGGGGTGTTTTTTTTAGTTTATATCCTTCTACACATTCAGCTAAAAAGTAATTTTCATACAATTAGCTAACTAATCTCAAGATCTTTTTTTATCTGAAATATATAGTTTCACTGTATGAAATTAAAGGCACTAAGTTATTCTTCATGATGCATCAAAATTGCATTTATCAGTTCAGAGCTGCATTTATACATTGCACGTTATCTTTTTAATTGGTAGCTAAAATAATGAATTATGTCAGAATCAGCACAAAGTGATGTTAGCATTTGTATTCTAAATTGACTAGATGACTAAAAATAGTATTTCTAGTATTTCTTCACATCTTTAGTATTTCACTCTAACATCGACATATATATGACTAGACTAGACTAAGTATTATTGCATATATATATATATATATATATATATGCAATAATACTTAGTCTAGTATATTTTGTCTGAAGGAAAAATGACCAAGTAGCAGACTTGTCTTAGAGTACTTAGTTCAATTGCACAAAGTCCCAGAAAGCAGTTTAAAAACATTTTGCAAAGAACATTTAAAAAGTTGCAATTCCAGTTTGGAAATCGTTAAATGGGAAATGACGCAGCCAACTCACTGTGAATGCAGACTTATCTTGGACATAGGAAAAGTTTCAAAAAGCAATCTTATACACTGCCACAGATATCAGTTTTACTACTCCAGGTAACACTGGATTCCAGAGGAACCAATCCACCTCCCTTATCCAATTCCTAATTACTGCTGTAGCTTTAATCTTTTCTTGAGCACAGCCCTTCAAACTCTGAAATTAATATCCTCTATAAAAGCTGTTGCAATTTTTTTCTTGAACTATACATTTGGACCACTGAAAATATGAAATAAATTGTCCACACTGACTGAAATAAAGCATTATGGTATTAACAAATGCTAATACTTTGGGATAATTCTTATACAGGTTAACTCTGTGGACTCTGGGTTACACTGGAGGTTTCAGTAGTTTCAATTATTTATATTGTTTTTGTTGCTTCCGAAAAAACCTCTTAGTAGAAAAACTATACACTGGCATTTAGAGAAAAGCAATATCATTCAACCTAAAACAGCTGAACTAGTGCAGGTTGCTAAACCATCTGTGACAAGAGTTTGTATACTCTGTAGTTCTGGTCACTGGCTCATTTTGGGGAAAATCACCTGCTGTTAAATAAACATTACTTACTACTCTTAATGTAGCTGTGAATGTCAATGTGAAATAGAGCTGCACATTTAAGCATTGAAGGGTCTAAATCCTGGGAAGAAAACTTATTGGTATTAAATTCAGTAAGAAAATACCTAGTTTAAAGAGGTCCACAGTGGTAGTATTAGTAGTTTCACTTGCTCTATAATTATCCCAAATAGAGGTTGGTTTGTGCTAAAACAGAAGTCAAAATTCACAGAAATAAACATTTCTGAGGAATAATGCTCTTGGGTTTGAGAAAGCCTCAGAAATGGAAATGAAAGCTTCAGAAATGGTCCAGATAGGACAATTCCCAATTAATGTCTATTTTAATTCCTGAACTCTGTCATTCTAAACACAATTTCACATATATATATAGGGCAGAAACAGCCTGTGGAATGTTACTTGAAAATAAGAGAGATAACTTGTGTAATTTTCTTTAAAGCATGAAGTAAATCTATAAATGTTGATGCTTATTTCAGTTACACCTTAATCAAGATGCCCTGTTTTCAATGTTGACTCGCTGAATTCTTGTAAGAAGGGGCTCATGGTCTAAAAGACAATTTCTAAAGATCAAGACCAGTCAGGCATGTCACTGATTTCAGAGTTACTGCCTTCTGTTGATTTCCCTCTTCCACCCTCTTTCTGGCCTCCAGTAACACCAGCAGTCAGCTTGACATAGTTCTCAGGATATGTAAGGGCCAGGAATACTAAACTGAACTTGTGCATCCAAAATTTCGCTTATAAGACTAGATTTCTCTTCCTCTGGAAAGAAGGAAGTAAGAATTCCAGTTAAGTATTCCTCTACAAAGCAAATAATAGAATGAACAATATCTAAATATATCTTGAGTACATAAATCAACTATCTTGTTGTAATTAAAACAAAACAAACTTTATGTACAGGTCACCAAGAGCAAGTGAATTACAAAAATTAACATTACAATTAATCTCATTTAAAAATTCAAGACAGACTTTAAAGGACAGGTATGATTATCCTTTCATAAGAATTGCAGTATATAATTTATTTTTTTCCAAAGATGACCTTTTGTAATTCTACAGATCAGAGAAACATTAGATCATCATGATGTCAGGTCTACTGATGGGTAAAGAAAAATGAAGACTGAAAACTTCTGATGCATAAAAACAAACATTAGTCCTTCACTGTCTAAGCCAGATACTTCTGTCTCTGTCACTATTTCTGAACAACTCTCTTGGACAAGTTCATGCTCAACAGCTAGAAAGATGACTTCTATCACTAAAACAATTAAACAATGCAGTTTCTCTTGTTTCTCAGAATATCACAATCTACTTGGCTTTAGCTGCAATATTTAAGCTCTATAAATAATTTTCCTGATTAAGTTGCATCACAGATAAGTTTGATTATTCTTCTCCATTATTTTGTGAAGAGCACACTGGATTAGCATTCTTGCAAATTATACCTCAAAGTAATGGAATACTAAACTGTGCTGCCTGAAACTAGATTTATTCTCAATAAGACAAGCAGTTTGCATCTCTGAATTGCTCTTGTTGTTCTACAAATCAGAATCCCAGCTTGCACTGTCCACTAGAATAAAGCATCCTGCATTTATGAGATGCAACAGGAATCTTTATACCACAGATGAAATGCACTCCTACACTTCAAAAGTTTATATAATCAGTTATTTCCTGGTCAAATAGGATGGATTACAGAGCTAGTAATTCACAGCACTTCTAATTCACACAGTCTGGGCTAAGATAAGCACACAGGGCAGGTGGAGTGAGGGAAAATTAAAAAGCATTAACATTTTAGCATGAAAACTGCATTACTAATAATGTAAAAGTTCACTTTGTCTTCAGCTGTTCGAGGAATGATGTGTTGATGAACAAAGCAATTCAAAACTGAGGTACACCAGCAATTCATCAAGGTACCTCTGCACTGAAGCTCTACCATCCATCATGTCAGTTCCTCTCCCTAATTTACATTGCAATCTCTATCATCATTCATGTCTTTAATAAAGGTCTTGAATAATACAGGCCCCAGGGCTGACCCCTGGGGTGCAATGATCATTACCAGCCAGCAGCTGAATGCCAAGATGCTGATCACCACCATTTGAGACCAACAGTTCTGCCAAGCTTCCAAGGTACTCAGCAGTCTGTTCATCAGGCCTAGACTTCCTTAGCTTCCAAACAGGAATGTTACAGGATACAATGACAAAGTCTTACTAAATCATAGTATATTACATTCACTGCTCCCCCTTTATTTGCATAATCACTCACTTCCATACAGAAGGCAATAACATTTGTCAATCATGATTTGCACTTAAGAAATCCATTTGACTACTGCTGATTACCTTCTCAACCTTCATGGGCTTGGACGTGGACTGTAAGAGAACATGCAAATCATGGGCTACACACACTGCAGAAGTAGTGTCCAATGACCCCACCAGGGGTTAGGTGAGGCTGATCATCCTACTGCTCCTCCAGTCTTACTTCTATCACTTTTCAAAGGAAGAAACAACAAAACCTTTTCCCAGTCAACAGAAAAATCTCCTGATCAACATGAACTTTCATAGAAAACAACAGTCTCACAATCATATTGGCCAACTGTTTTATTACATTGTGAATTTCACCTGGATTTGTGGATCTGAATACCTCCAGCTGCTCTAAGTCCACAGCCTGTCACTCCCCTAGAGGCTGCCCATTTCCCTCTCCAAGCAGGAAGGTCACCTACCCCAGCATTCATCCTGCTGGTGAGGCTCCTGCCCTTCACACTGCAGTGCCAGGGAGATTCCTCCACAATTCCTGACTGCCTCAGACCAGAGCTGCAGCTTTCACCCTCCCAGCTTCCATCTGGATTACAGAAGCAATGGCTGCACAATCAGAATGACTGCCCAAGAGCAGCTCCTGTGGTGTGTAGTCAACATTTACCTCCCTTTTCTAACTGTGAGAAGCACTTCGGAGCCTTGTGTACCCGCACTGAATGCCACCTGCCTCTGAGTGCAGTGCTCCTTGTCACTTAAGGACACCTAGATGCCAGATAAGTAGGAAGCTGGACAAGATTCTGTTTCTCAATTCCAGCCCCCCCCCTTCTCTGCCAGCTATCTTGCTCAGCACCTGAATTCTGGTAAAGTCCCCAAGATCCTGGCCATGATTCACTTGGCCTGTAAGCACTGAATATTTTGCACGCTGCTGCTTCTTTCAATGTTTTCCAGAAGAGAACATCAACTGAAATTCACGAGAGATCAGGTAATTTACAAATAGTACTCTCTTTTGTGACAGTCCTAAATGGAAATATTTCATCAGTTAAACAGGGAAAACTGCACTGAAGTCTGACAAAAAATCCTGGTCAACAAAAGTACAGAATGTTTAGTCATGAGACCAAGACGCTCCTGACCTTCTAGGTAAACATGTTTCCAAGATCCCCCATATATGAACTGTGTATGTGGACAAAGCTTTATTTCTTTATTTCTAATTCATATTCAGAAAGTAGGATTAAAAAGTGTGAGTTTAACGCAACAAAAAACATGAATCTACAGTTTTTTAAAATCACATTTCTTCACTTATTCTATGTGTCTCAAACCCTGAATCACAGCATGAGTGTGTAAACATGGCTTAAAACTTACCTTTGAACAGGCTTGATTTTATTATTCTCTTATAGTTTTCTTGCTATTTCTCTTACATTTATTTATTTATGAAGATAAAACTGGAAGGTTTATCTTCAATTTTTGTTATTTGCAGATGCCAGGACATGCTTTGGCACCTGTTTTCTGATTCTACCTACATGTTATGTTCAAGTAGGCAGAGATTCAGAGAACCTTTTAAGGCCTTCTAATGCACTTGAAGTGAAATTTCCTTTTTGACTGAGTAAATTTTAGTCATCAGTGAGAATGTGGGATTTAGAACCTGAGTTCTTACAGCATTTGTGAAATCCCAGTATGGACAGTTACTTGCTGATCACTGATAATACTAGATCTCATATTATCCTTTAAAGCATGTTTGAAAATATTGATGAAACATACTTGCTTGGAAGAGCATAAGAAAAAAAAAATACAAAAAATACCAAAGAAAACTTTGAAAATGTTTTGCCCTTGCTCTCTTACTACCTGCTTTAGTTATCCAGAATTTGACCAAGTAATATAAAATATTTAAAGTTGATTGAAGAACAAAAGCAAAGCATTAGTTATGTGGCTTAGGCACAGCTACCAAAACACATCCCAGAATTTCCTGTTGCCAAAGTGCTGCAGTGCAGTACAGAGCCAGACAGCAGCTGCACATCCACATGAGGCTGTGTGACCTAAGAAGTCTTCTGTGCCCAGCTGTTACAGGTTTGTGCTCTTCCCTATCTCCCACAGCACACTCTACAGAGTTTGCAGGGTGGATGTGGACGATACACAGGAATTCTATTGCCAAAAAACTGAATGAGGAAAATTTAATCGCATCCCTTTCACACCTCTAATGGAACCCAAGGAGCTTAAACTCCTTCCCCCAATCAAAAAAAAAAAAAATTCCAAATCCCTGTACCTGCCAGCAGGATATCTACCACCACATTCTCAGCAGTTGGATTTCTGAAGGATATGATGGCAGAGGAGTACTCTCCAATGCAGGCACTGGTGGTGGTGGTTTCCATGCGCTCAGGAGGAACTCCAGACCCCGTCAGGTGAAATATCCGCTCTCCAAACTGTGAATGGAACATGCCATTGTTTATTATTTGATGAATCAGAGCTGTAGGTTTTAAAATATTTTGCCAACTTTCTTCTGCTGTTCTGTGTCTCTGCTATAAGTGAACTTTAATTTTTGCTTTCTTTTTTCATTCTTCAAGCTGTTGTTACTCTAAGTATTGCTATCTGGAAATCAATACTTTCATTCTAGGAGATGTTCACATCTCCTTTTTGTGTTTAATTTCTGTACTACTTCAAGCACACAGTATTTGACTTCCATCCAGCTGCTCAGAGCTTTCAGTGTAGGGAATGGAAAGATGTAGATAGTTGCAAAAGCAGAATTCAAAGCACATATATTAAAACCTGAAAGCAGATAAAGTGAGAAGTTCTCTCCAGAAGACAAAGGAAGAAAGAAAATAATTCTTTGATTGGCCAGCAGTAGAATCACACAACAAGCTAAAAGTGTTACTCCAAAGATAATAACGAACATTAACCTTTAGACACAGAAAAATCAAGGATATTGGAAAGAAATAGTAGATCTAAAATTTCTGTGCACCATCAGGTTTCAGAGAAGGACATTGTGTCCTCTTGAACTGACCTTGGATATATACTATTCATATTAGAATTGCTGTCTCCTTGTTTTTATCCTTACTAAATATTTAAGAGAGATTCTGAAAATAAATGCTGTGCCAACACCACCTGCAAATAACCTGTCTTTTCAACACACTTTTTCAGGACAAAAAATTACCACATGACTTCTTCAGTATTTGTATTCTTCATATAAAAGAATATTTGCTTTTTAGTATTGCTTAAAACACTACTGAAAACTGCTGGTAGCACTCAACTGGAATAATTCACAGGTCAGCAGTGTTGTAGGATATCTGAAACTCAAAAGAAAAAATACAGAGAGGAAATTGCACAGAAAGCAAAGGCTTCATTTAACCACATCTTGCATGATGAAATATTACCATTTACATTGTACTATCAGTTTTTCTTTTTTATTCCAGCTGTAATTTAAAACAGTTAGTAGGTCATGTTGATGACTCATGTCTCTTTATTTACTAGTTTCTCATTCAACTTCAGGAAAATTCACAGAGAAAAAAGAAGTCAACAATTCTAAGGTGTTCAAAGTAAAAAACATTTTCAGATAAAATTAAAAGAAGAATTCACTTTTTCAAGTGTGTGATCTTCTAAAAACTAGATTGGATAAAAAAATGAAGGAATTTAATTTTGGGGAGGTTGGGAAAAACACCAAGAAATTTAATTACAGAGGTGACACTCCTAAGAAGTGTCAGTCTTCAAGTGTTAAAACTAGCAGAACTCACTACTGAGCAAGCTAAAATTATTCATTACCTGTTCTATCTCCTAGGCCATTATGTCACATTTTAATACTGTAAACAGAATAATTTCTGTGTAAAACTAAGGATAAAACAAATTATAAGTTTTTAACATCACGTTTACTCTTTCATTATGCATCCAGTCACTAAACTTCATCTTGACCTACAGGCTGAATCTCTTACTTCCTTGCCTATCATAAATATTATCTAATCTGAATCCCAAGTGTTGTGGCTACAAGCACATTATCATACCTTTGAGCATTTGAAGGTTATTGTTGCCTTGTGATTGCGTCTTCCAAGGGCAGAGGGACAGAATCTCACAGGCAGCTGACTGGTGGAATGAGGAGGAATAGCCAGCTGTGCAAACACAAGAAAGAAGCAAAAGAAAGGAGGGGTAAGGGAGAGGAAATCAATTTTTTTGAGTCTCTGTTTTGTGCTTTGTACCAACAGTGCTGATGTGTATGTGATTAATGTGTTCCACCAGATGCATTTCCCCTCTCAGCCAGCGAGTTACCGCAGCAAACAATGCCAGGGCAGTCCCTGCACCTCCGCTGCCCTGCAGCTCCAGGGCTGGGGCTACAACTGCTGCAAGGACACGGGCAGCAGCTCTCAAACACCATTCCAACTGCACTGTGGTGTGATGGCACTGAAGGGTTATCACAGTGAGCCCCACAGACACAAACTGCCTTAGAAAGGAAATACATGCCAGGTTTTAATAAACCAATGTTTTGTCTCTCTTCTGCTTACCTTTAGCAAAACCAACACTAAATAATGTCACAGGTTTTCTCTTCACCTCAAGTATTCTACTTGAGACTCAATTGCATAGGCAAAAGCAAAGTAGCTGACTACAACGGATTAATATCTGTTTTCAAGAAGCAGATAAGCAGTAAATGAATTGAATTATGAAGAATAAAAATGCTAATGCTTTTAGTGTGATCAGCCAGAATCACTGAATAAACAATTACTAGGACTATTTCTTTAATAAAAAAACAGGTATTAGCCTTTTAATACTATATATGTATAAATAACATTTGCACTAAGAAGAGATAAAAAGGTAATTGATATCATGAGCAGTTAACCTGTGTTTCATAAAATGAATATAATTTACAATAAACGAAAGTCAAAACAACACCAAACAAGAGCTGGAACAGACAAAATACACATAAAACTACCAACTCCTGGTGCTCAGCATGACTGAAACAGGAACTCCAGCAGAAGGCACTGTTCACGTGTGCACCATCTTTTAAGCTCCACGGCCTTCACTGGCCCAACCCCCAGGTGAGCCTTCCAGTCACTTGGCCAATCAGAGTCCAATTAGCACTGCCCCAGTGTGTGATTGACGGATTACTCTGCCAATCAGAGGCTGGGCTAGCGCTACCCATGGGATGGATGGATGGAGGATGGAGGGATGGATGGATGGATGGATGGATGGATGGATGGATGGATGGATGGATGGATGGATGGATGGATGGATGGATGGATGGATGGACAGCTCAGCCAGGCCGGGAGGTCTGGGGGCACTGTCCCCACAAAGCAAGGCCTGGCCTGTCCCCAGCCCCCCCATAGGGACATTGTCTTGGGTCATTGACCTCATCCAGTCTCTGTTGAGATGGATGAATCCCATCCTTCATCCAAGCCTTTGCTGCTTTTCCTCACTGCCCCATGGCTTTCCCTGCCATCCCACAGCTCGGCCCAGGCAGGAGCCATGCTGTTCCTGCTCTTGCCAGTTATCTCCTGGGTGTACTTATAAGGTAGAGTTTCCTGGAACAAAACACCCATCCTTCCAAACACTGTTAAAATGATAACATATAAAAGCAAATCCTCAACTGAAAGGCCTTCAGGGTGCACCATATGGCAATATGCAGACATAATACAGTAGTTCTACAATTTTTATAAGGTTATTTGATTAGTATAGCTATGAAATATTTTCTGATTAGAAGAGCAGTTGGTTAGGTAATTTTACCCCAGGTACTGCCCCATTGGAATTAGTCCAGGGGCTTCTTTGCCCCATTTCTTGTGTCTTCTCAGATTCTGGTTGAAAACAAAACAGTCTTTGTGGTAGGTTCTCTTCTTGAAAATAAGACTAAACAGTATTTCAGGAATGAGTTAGAAGGCTAGTTTATTGTTCTAAAATGTAGGGATAAAAGGGTTGGAAAAGTAATAGAAGCTACAGCCATGTATTAGCAGTCTCCAAAGCCACAAATATAGGAAAATATATAAAAAGCTAAAAATCTTTCGTCATCAGTACCAGCTCAATGAGGGACAGGGATGTTGGTGTACCTTGAACAACAGATATTCTTACTGATGGCAGTGGGAGGTAGGTTGTGCAGAAGAGAGGACTGAGCTCAGGTGTGCTCCACTAACAGACCAAACTTGAATTGTTGTTTTCTTTTTTAGGAGAGAAAGTTTTAAAGTAATTCATCAGACTACTGCCATAACAGTTAATTAAACTTTCATTTGCAGTCCAGTTCCTACCTACTAGTCAGACCATTTATCAAATGAAGACCTACAAATGAAGAAAGAACCACAGTAGGAACCCCCTCCTCCCAAATACTTTGTAATGAAATGAAAAACTAGGTAAAGACAGGATGGCATAGACTAAGACTACATCATTAAATTAACACTAAGATTTTTAAATATTGAGTAATTTTGGTGTAAGACGTTCACATTACTTAGAATAATAACTCTTCCACAGATATGGAAACAGACAGGAGTTCGATTTCCAATAAGTATTACTTGACATAATATCATTACTCAGAAAATTCACTGCCACAATGAATCAAAATAATCAACATGGAGCAATGATAATCCAGCAGACTGCCTGCTCTGAAAGCAGAAAGGATTGTTAATTTTTACACTACAGATTTGGTTTTAAAAATTCATTTTTAATTTTACAGTTTGATGTTCTGTGAATCCAAAAAGTCATTTGTTTTGAGATAAACTAGGCAAAAAAACTACGTACTTTCTACTGAAATCCAAAAAAAAATAAATTGCTTCTAAAACTAGAATTGAAAATAATGCAAAAAAAAAAATATTTTAAGAAGGTCATGGAATAATTCAATTAAATATGCTGATGCTAACACATGTCCTGCCTTTCATTTTGTTTACATAAACAAATGCCTTCCACAATAGTCATGTGAAAAGGAACTGTTATCACTACTCTTCATAAGATCTCAGATATAACAGTTCAAATATAGAAACTGAGTCTGGAGAACTACAAATATATTATTTCTGTTACAAATTGAAGAAAGGAGGGGAAATTTTTATTAAATCTAAAAGCTTGTTCTCTAATCTGTATAAAACAATACTCATGGTCATTAAAAAAATCCTTAAAGCTTGCACACAGAGATTGCACTCCTCTCTGCCAGCTCTTTCCTATTAAGTTATTTGTCCTCAATAAAAGTTGTGTTTCAAAGCCAATCAGGAAAGAACTCAGCTTAATGGAAAAGGTTTGGGCTACTTTAAACCAGGAGAATAGCAAATTGAAGAGTTACAGTGAAAGCATGTTTCTTTTTGGCCATGGAGATGATCCTGTTTGTAAGACTTTTTTGTCCATTGTAAATATATGCGTATGTCAATATATAACACAAATATGTGAAATATATCAATGTATTTATATAAAGGAAAAGCAGTAAATTGGGGGACACATTGATGGTTGAAAATTTTCAGCTGTTAAATGCTGAACCTGAATCCCTTTCTGCTAAAGACAAGGAAAGCTGCAGTCAGGACAGAAACACAAAACTCAACATCCCAATGGCTTTTTTCCCAGACACCCTTAATAGCCAATATACTAATGAAAAACAAGTTGGAATTTTTCAGTAAACTTATGAAAATTCACTTTCATTCTGGTTTTTAGATAATTTGGCAGCATTTATAAAGTTATTAAGTTAGTTAAAGGTTTACAAGAAGGGAAACAAAAATTAAACATAGCTTGTTAAAAACAAAAAATCCAAATCCCATTAAAAGGAATCCTTGAAAGCTTTTATCACATTGTTGAAAGAAATCCAAGATGTTATATTCCATTTAAACTGACTTAGGCTACAATTGCAATGCCACCAGTAAGATATGCAGTCTTTTCTCATTTTTATCAGTTTACAAAAGGTAACAGAGCTGCTTCTAATTGCCATGAAGCTGACAAAGGATTTAAAGCCTTTGAATTTCATTTAGACTTCATTATGCACACTGAAGTTCAGGAATACTTGAGCCTAATCCAACTGGACCTCAGGAAAGCATGTTATTAATGATGTGCATACTTGAAGTTGAATCAGATCTATAGAAAATAATCCTTTGTGATATTTCAGTAATGCCCTTTGTTCCAAACTGAAACTGGGAAAACAAACTTCCACACATGAAAGTATGTTACTAATATTGGATTTTTTTAAAATTCTGAAATATTGGTCAATATTTTGGTTATTAATTTTAGGCAAATATCTTAAGAGAAGAAAAAAATTCTTTGATACCACTATTTAATCTGCTTTATCTAACAAAACTCAGGTACTGAAGAAATCAATTCGAGACATTTTCTGATCAACAGCCCAGTACATTCAAAAGTCCTACATCATAGATGACATAAAAACAAATATGGAAATTTATATGAAATATCAAAGTTATTGACCTGACTTTACTGTCTTCAAATATAATGTATCTTCATTGCCCAATCCCATCTTCAATCTATTGTTCGAATAATTTGCTCTTTTCTCTTGCCTTTTATCTGAGGGTTGCACAAATGGTAATCTTTCTGCTGACAAGAAAGTATTATTGTCTTCCTTTAAAGAGAACAGAAACTTGAATGATTAAGATGGAAAACTTCTTCCACATGTAGCAAAGGCTTTGAAATGGGTATTAATATAAACCAATACCTGGAACACGAAGCATGGTTTATAAGCAGTAATCTTCTGGAAACTGAATGCAGTGTTCTGTGGAGGTACTAAGACTAGGATGCAAAATATTCAGGAGAAGCAAGACCATGTGCAGTGCTGTGTCCAGTTAAGTAAGATAAGGAATTACTGGAGAGGGTCCAGCAGAGGCCACAAAAGTGATTGGGGGTCTGGAGCATCTCTAATGAGGAGAGACAGTGGGAGCTGGGCCTGTTCAGTCTGTAGAAGAGACAACTGAGAGGGCACCTCATCAATGTATACAAGTATAAGGGCAAATGCCAAACTCCTCCCAGTGTTGCCCAGTGACAGGAAGTTCCACCTCAATATAGAGAAAAACTTTCCTGTGAGGATGACCAAGCACTGGAACAGACTGCCCAGAGAAGCTGTGGAGTCTCCATCTCTGGAGATATTCAAAACCTGCCTGGAGGTGATCCTGTGCAACCTCCTCTGGCTGAACCTGCTTCACCAAGGGCGTTGGATTAGATGGTCACCACCCCAATCATTCTGTGATTCTGTGATAAATGCCACTCTCTGACTTTGTCACCAAAAACTGAAGGAAATTACATAACCTCTCAGAACATGGGTCTGTAATGGAAGAAATAGGTTCAAAAAGGGACAGCTACATGAAGTAAATATTAAGTAGCTGCATTTAGCAAACAAAGCTATCCTGTAACTGGAAGAACTACTGCAATTAACTAGGAACATTTCAGAATTCAATCCATAATGACATACAGGACTGAGGATTATAATAAAAAGGAGAGAGAAAATTACTGCAGCTAGTGTTGAATGTGTCTTTTCTACACAATGTAATGTAGCTATTGTTGATGTGTGAATCTTTGATGATAAATTATGAAAGCAGAGATATTTTTTTCTTGGTGTTAATTTCCTGCACAAGGTAATATGCAATCTGCAGCAGCCAAAAGTCACTATAGTTAAACCTAACCCACTTCTGTGGCAATGACCCAAACATAATACATCTATAATACTCCCAGACAATTAATATAGTTTGCATCCATTTTGTTTCTAAGCCCCCATTCAAATACCAATTCATTAAATACTTAGTAATAGCACTTGTCAAGGTTTACCATAGTGTATAAAGATGTGTTATTGTGCATGACAGAAAAGACAGACAAGAAAAAACTTAATGTTTTATACTTTTAATTTAATGGAATCCTACATAGCAATATTTAGGGAAGCTGAGTAAATAAGTTTGATCTCCTTTAGGAAAAAACCCCTTTTAGGAACATTTGGTCTGGCTGTACTGCTACATTTGAGGCTGAAAGCTGTTCGGTTTCTGAAAACTGAACCTATCATGACTATGTATCATTCCTCTATTTTCCTCATAGGGTCTTTTGTATCTTCTTAGCTTTATTTTATTACAATATTCCTCTCCCTGACTCTTAAACCATTTTGCAGGAATAGAATCATAAAATTGTGGAATAGTTTGCTTTGGAAAGGACTGACCAACTTTGGTATCTTCCTGGATTACCTTCTTCATATCTAGAAAAGGCACACCCTTTCACTATTTCTTTCCTTTTCCTTTTTTTTTTTTTTTTTTTTTTTTTTTTTTTTTTTTTTTTTTTTGTGCTAAAGGTTCTGAATTCATATCCTAGAGGCTGTGATGGAGGCACTCAATGCCACTCATTCAGATGCAGAGTTTACATGCATCTGCCCTCCCCTTTTCTCATCTCCCCATCATGAAAAGGTCACATATTTCATAGAATCACCTTAATAATACCCAAAGAATTGCTCATGGGCCCTGTACTATTAACTAGTATTCAGTGGTCAATAAGAGATATTTTTCTGAACCCTGACCACCTAGAACTCTAGCAAATCTCAATGAACATACAAAAGCTGAACAAATCTACACCATTGTTATTCCTAGAAAGGACACAAATGTTAGGCAGCAAGATGGAAGCGCTTCTGTGATGGAGGAGGAAAAAGTGGAGTACATGACAATGAGAGGGTTAAGAGAAATCACTCTCAAGGTAACTGAATTTACAGAATAAAACGATTCTAGGTATTTGCTTGAAGCTTCTTTGCAGCTATATTGATAAAATTATTATTCATATTCCTTGCAAGTTGCTTATAATATTAGATATTCTTGTATTCTTCCGTTAATAGTTTATCTACTACCCTAAATATTTACCTAGTTATTCTGTTGATTATTAGATACTTATGAATCTTCTACCCAGCTGCTTTGTTTACAAGTTCTCCTTCTAATATCTCCTGAATTATTTACAACCTACACTGCAGTCCTGCTCAAAACCATTCCAGGAAAGAAAAAAACATCTGTACTTCAGCTTGAGTTGCTTTTCAAGTTTAATTGTTTTCTTCCTCAGGGTATAAAATCTCTAAATTATGTATTTAAAATATCCAAAAGATTGTATATTCTGAACCCACAGTACAAGACATAATTCAATTTGTTTTAAAAAGGAGACTCTCTTCTATCTTTTTTGTGAAAACACAGAAACCTTACTTACAAGTTGTGTTGGGTCAGTCTCAACTGCAAAATGGCAGGGATCGCTGGTCACCACTTCCAGCACCAGAGTTTCATTAGTAGGATTAGTAAGAGGTAGGTGTGTAAGAGTCCATCTGGAAAAAATCATATACACAATGATGATTTATTACAAAGGTCCTTGCATTATATGTCATTATGCATAAGGGGTTTTTATTTAAGTTCTGGATTTTTTTATTTTAAACATAATAAATAAGTTTTTATTGCATTGGCATTTCCCCACTAGTGTGGAAACCTATTTAGCCACTTAAATTATTATTAAGAATCATTATTAATAACAATAAATCCTGAATTCATTCAATATTTCATTTTGTTCATTTGTTGTGTTATTTATTACAGCATAATCATAGAATCATTATGTTCCATATGTAGATTATATTTTCTAATGAGAATAGTGACCCTCTCAGAACAGAGTATGCTGATTGCTTAAATCAGCTGGCCCTCAATTTTACAGACCTTACTTCTATATTTTCCAGTTAAAGAATATTCATGAGATAATTTCAATGGGGAGAAAAATTTTTAAATAATTCATAACACTCGCAAAATTTCCTCTATTCTGGTCAAAATACTACATTTTTTGTTTTTAGCAAAATTATATGGCCATAAATCACATTCTTGTTGTAATACCAAGGGACACAGAGAAGAGGTTCAAGGTGAATAAGTGAAAACAGTAAATAAGAAAAGTTTGAAAAATGAGATACATATATTGGTTTTGCTGTAATTTATCTCCTAATGGATATTCCCTCTAGTCAAAGCTGTGGCAGGTCAACTGCCAGATTGCTGCACATATTTATCATCTGGAAAAAATTAGTCCATTAATCATAGCTAAATCAGTAAGGAAAAAGAAAATATAAAAAGCCACATTCAGTAGATATTTCAGTCCAGCTTTGTGACTGTAACTTCAGACCCTAAAATCTGTTCACAGGTGGATTCCTTCCAACCCATGCAGTGGCATAAATCCCCAGCAGTGAGCACCAGACTTGATTCTGACTAACACTGTCAGAGCACTGTATCATTGAGTCTCAAAACCTGAGAGTAAAGAAATATTAGGAAACTTTCACACAGGAACTTCAGACTCACTTGATAATTCTAATTTTTCACATTTACCCTCTCTGCTTTTTTTTTTTTTTTTTTGGCCTGGTCTCCTTCATATGTAATATCTTGTCAAAGGGAAAACTAAGTTGGAATATCTGAAATTTCAGTAAGGAATTACTGGACTGTTAGAAGTTCTTCAGGTCATCAAAATCCTCCCACCACACACAGGTTGACTATCAGGGTTATGCTGGAAAAATTGTTGCATGTGGCAGTAAATTCCAGATCACTGTGAACATCATTCAACTGACTCATCTTCAATGACTCCACTGTGGAGCCCATAACAGGATGGATAAGGAAAGATGAAAAACATCAGGGAAAAGGTTTCCCTCCTTAGAGACATATGCTAAGGGATGTGTTAAATCTACCTTGACACAAACAAAAAGCAAATCTGACTGTGATAGCCCCAGAATTTTAGGGAATATGAAGAAGGACTAAAGGATAAGTTACTTTTTTTTTTCTTTTAAGAATTAGTTAGAAATTTATTCTAAGTTATCAGTGGGATCTTGGCCCTAATCCAATTCTAGGTAATGTTTCAAGGAGACAATACCGAATTTTTTCAGATCAATAGAAAAAGAATATAGTGAGGACACGATGAAAAACATTATTCTTATATTCATATGCTAATGCTTCTTCTGCATTCAGGAAAAGGGGGTAGAATGAAAGTTAATCTGTTAAAAAACTACAAATCTTCAACAACCAGAAATGCTTCAAACATTTGATGATGTTTACAGTTCGCATCTCTGGATACATAGCAAAGTACATCCATTCAAAAAACTCCCAAACTGATATCTTTCTTAGGCAATACACAGCTGTCTACCTGCACTGACTTTATATATTCCACATACATTAATGCTGCCAATTTACTTCGACTATCTCACTTTTCACGAGGCAGAGAAATTCCCAGTAACCTAAGTGGCATCACTGACTGCCATTGTCCAACACTTTGCACTTCAACAAGAGTGCTGATGACATTATGCTGGCACTGCTGGACACCACCAAAAAGAGCCTGGCACCATCCTCTTGGCACCCACTTTGTGCTATTTATTTGTATTCATGGGATGCCCTCCCAGCCTTCCCCTCTCCAGACTAAAGAGGAACAGCTCTCACAGTCCCTCCTCATAAGAGAGATGCTCCAGACCCCTCCTCATTCCTGTGGCCTCTGCTGGACCTTCTCCAGTAGCTCCTTGACTTTCTTGTACCATGGAGCCCAGAACTGTCCAGAAGTGTCCAGTGTTCCCCCACATATTTACAAATGCACAGGAACTACAGCATGCATGTACTTGTAAAGGGAAAAGAAATCTTATTTGAAAAAAATAAAGCATGGGCTATGAGGAGTTTTAGATAAAAGTTTTAACAGGAAGAGTTGTATTTAATGGAGCTAATTTTTTCCCACATCCATTTTACTTGCAGTAGGAAAAGATGACTTGCCATTTTCCACTAGACCATTTGTGCATGTAGTTTTCAGGCAGTGCATGTCAGTGAAAATTATGAGTGCCAGAAAGTCTGAATAAAAAGGTTTTAAGCAATTCCTAATTCCCAATAGCAAGAGCCTTTAGTAGTAGAGAAAAGAAATAGTAGAGAAAGAAATAGTAGAGAAAAATTATGGTTTTTACTCCAGTCAGCCCAGAATCTTAAAGTAAAAGCCAGGAAACAGCACAACTTTTTTTCTTTAGAACATAAGAAAGGCATTGTCAGTTATCTTCAGTCTGTGCATCATATTTGAACAGCAGAATATATTCACTCACAAAAATTTAATCAGGTAAAATTTTGTGTTGTGCTCTCTAACAACATTTCTGCTCAGTCTGTAATGTATATTAACTACAGATTTAGTCAAAGATGGAATGAAGTGGAATTTAGCATGCAGAAGAGCAGTGTGTCCACAGAAACTGTTAGGAAGTGGAGGTAATATGTGGAAAAGCACTGCTGAAGTTTTGACATTCTTCAAAGTCTAATCCTCAAAGTTTCAGTTTATGTCTTGAAAGTCAGAACTGAACTGAACATTATGCTGTCAAAATGCACATTGAAGTTTTGTTGAAGGATGGTAATAATTGGGTTAATTTCTCTAAGGTATCCATTTTCTTAACACTTGCAGTGCTTCAACCATGTCTACCCCCAGGGCCTGCAGGACAGAAGCTGCATTATTTTGCCATTTCTTGGGCAGTTAAAAGACACTGCTAACTGGTATACAAGCATTTGCAAAGCAGGATAGTCAGTAAATTCCTAGTTCAGAGAGAAGGAAATAAACAGAAAATAAAGCAAACCTACAGAGCTCTGTACAATGGATCTGGGTACTTACATTCTGCAGTATTGTCAGGGTGATTTCTACAAAAATGATTCAGAGGAAGTTTACATAGAGGCTAAAATTTCATTTCAATTATTTTTCTGTAAGGAATATTTCCCCTACTTGGAAATATATCTAAAAAAATATTCTACAATCCACTACAGCAGACATAGGGGACTATTCTGAGTTTAAACTCTTCATATGTTTTCCATGATACCTAAAAGCAGAGACCCATTCCAGTACTGTGAACTACTCACTTTCCAAGCTCACATCCTATATCAGGCAATGCAGCTGGTGATGGCTTCTCTACATTGAACTTCAGGGCATACCAAAATTCTCCAACCACATCTGACCGGAACATGACACTAAAAACAGATGCAGAAGCTTAACATGACAGCTGGTTTTTTCAGATCTTTTAAAAAACCCAAACAGATTAAAATTCAGGAGAAACCTAATGATTTCAGTGCAATGATTTCTTTAATTAGATCATATTTTTCTTCTAACACTTCTCGCTGGTATCTGAATTCAGCTACCAAGTTTAATACTATTTAGAATTACTGATGCAACAAAATCTCTTCTTCATCTTTCTTAAATTCTACCAATAAAATTCATTTGTTGCTTGTAGCTTTTTGTTTGTTAACTTGCTTTTATCAAAAAATACAATCCAAATATATTCCAGCTTATAAGAGTAAGCTTTAATTTTATTTCAATATCACAGTATTTTGTTTTTAGTCATTTTGAAGGGCAAAGTAACAGAAATACTATACACTAATTTTAAAAAGGAAATTTTTTCAAATCTAGTGATAAAGTGAGAAATAGATATAGACACATCCCTATGAGCATGGCAAAGAGATACACTTCAAGGAATATTCACTATATTGCTTTGATATACAATCAAGGATTGTCATGACTGAAAATTGTGTCCTGCTGGGTGAGATATGTACAGAAATATATTTCAGTTACAGACACTCTAATACAGTCCTTTCCTACTGCAGAATTTCTTTTCAATTCCTTGAGGATTTTTGAGTAGCTGAGTCATAATAGCATTAAACCAAAGCACTGGAAGCATAGAAAAACTTAGAAGAAATGCACTGTACAAACCCATGACCCTCTAAGGATGAGTTCTTTTTCTAAATTATAGATAACTATGTCTATTCCATGACTTTATGGTTCCAGACCATCCCCTGTGCCAACAGAGCTTTTAAAGTGAGCATAAAACAGCTCTAGGAAAGAATCAACCATTTGAAAAAGTACACCTGCCACAATCCCTTTTTCCAACAGTTCTTCCCAGCTGCTAACATAGCAAAGGAAACAGACCATGGACTCAGAAAAAGAAGTTAATTGTGTGGATGTAATGTGCAAGTACCTCTGTCCAGCTGTAACTGCAGTCTGTGGGAGCTACTGCAATTTAAAAGAGCTATTACACACTTCTGGAACAAAACTGCAAAACCATTTGGAGACTGTCCACGTGTGCTTTATTTCACCTCTGCATATATCCCCTAAGCCCCAGCCCACCAAAGCTGAGCCCAAAATTTTGTCCTGTTAAAACAAACATTTCTCTTATTATTTGGAAATTCTGCACTTGAAAAACATTGAAAAATATTTTCATACCAGAAATATTATCTGGTATGAAAACCAAAAGATGAGCTCTATTCTCATCTTCAGTTTAAGATAGCATAATTTCTACAAAATAAAGATACTTACTAGAGTTATAAAAGTACTCATTTTTATAAAACACTATTATTTGAATCTGTATCACTCAATGATACTTGACATTATTCTGGTCTTTGGAAAAATCAATACAAGCAAATTGAATGAATCTCTGTATGGATTTTGACTTTGAAAATATTCTTTCAAAACTGGTCAGATGTCTCTCCCCTCCTCTTAAATGACCACCCCATCCTCCATCCCATCTCCATATTTTTGCCAGTCAGTTGAGATAACTGAAAAACAGGGAATTGTTTTTCAACCAGCCTTTAGACTTAATAATGCTTTGGTAACCAAATTCCAGGAAAGTAAGCTTTGCAATTCTACCCTGTTCAATTACTTGCTGAACTGTTTTAGTTGAAACTAAGACCAAGAGGTCATCTGTCTTTTTATTGCTAATTAAGATATCTGCAGGTTTTCACTGGGATTTCCAATGTAATGAAAAAATTGTAATTTAAAACCTCTCCATATTCATTTAGTGGATCATGGTTAAGTAATAGAAGATCATGAAGGTAAATGGATTTAAGTGGAGAGTTAAAGGGTTCTCCACATGCTTTAGTTTGTTTTTACAATTTCATTTCTTCTCAGAAGAAAATTAAATTGTGCTATTCCCTTTACAGAACTTAAAAATTTTAAAAAATCAACTATTCAGAAGTTTTCAAGGGGGGCTTCTAACATTAAGTAAGTTTCTAAAACATTGTTCACTAAATTGTAGTGAACTAGAGTAGCAAGGAGTTATTCTACTGCCTGTCAATAATGCTTTTCCCCCAAGAGGAAAGCTACTGTTAGGGACACAATACATTTAAAGCTGGAAATTTTCTCAATTCCATTTAATAACTTTTGTGAGAGTTTTTAGGGCAATATGTTCATCAAGGGACTTAGGTTTCAATGAAAGTAGTCAATTTATTTTTAAAACAGCCACAATTACAAGTATCAAAACTCTACAACATACCTTCCAGCAAAAGCGCCAACAGCAGCTGCAGAAAACCGTAGGTGATATGAAAATGTTTGTTTGGGCTTGAGAATGAAAGAGTTTTCTCCAAATAGGGATGGATGGTCCAGCAGCACACTCATCTTGAGAACTTTATTGGTAGGATTAGTGATGGGAATATTAATTCCAACAGTATCCTAGAAAATATTAAAAAAAAATCCAAAATCACAAAATTAATTATGAGCAATTACACTTAAAAGATATTTCTCAAAAAATGCAAGGTGCTTACTCATTGTCTACACTTATGCAAACTCAGGCTGCACCTTTGTGTCATGTGTGAACTAACCCATAAAAAGTCAAGTTGCAGCAAGAAACATCTCAGACAACCTTCAAATTGTAAACTCTTTAATTCCCTAAATACAGAAAGTTCAAATCTTCCTGGCTGGTCTGCATCTAACAGCTCACTTCACCTTCCAAGATATGACCAAGGCTTGCCAAAACACACTTTTCAAGACCATCTGCTGTAATCCCAAGCAGGTAAAATCTCCAAGCAGGTAAAATCTCCAAGCTGTCTCCCAACAGCCAAGCACAGACAATTGGAAATGTCCACTTTGCAACCTGGCAAATGATTGGGCTGAATTCTTCTGGATCTGGTCCCTTAATTTATAAGTTACATCATAATACCTGACATTAAAACAACACCACCACAATAAATGTTCCCTCTCTTATTCCTTTAGGCCATTTCCCTCACTAGTAATCTCTGTATCTTTGTTTACTGAGGAAGGACCATCTTTCCTTGACCACCTGGAAAACATTGATACAGTTAAAAGTGCATAAAAAAACTCCAGTTATTGTAATAAAACAGAGCCAAAATATGGTCTCACTAGATAAATCTGCATATTTTACACGTGCAGCACCTTTAGGATGAGCAGGAATTGGGCAGAGACAGCTCACTCTGCACAGCTGCTACATTTCAGAAGAGTTCCTTTTGCTATAAGTTAGAAATGGTGTAAATTCATCCTGTGTGCCCTGTGTGCATCAATATCAATACAATTCCTGAAATAAAGCACTTTGAATAGACCAGAAAGAATTTACTTATGAACGCAGCACACTGTGATAATCCAGGAGGCACATCTGCAGTTTAAAAAATATATGTTCTATTTATATATATTTATCCATAAAAATACACAAAATCCAAAAATAAGAATATGTATTTATTTCTCTCTACCTATATTTGTGTTTACTCTTATTTGTTCTCTTTTCTTTGCTCTAACCAAGCAGTTTATTTCAAAATCCATGTCGGTTTGGCTTTTTTTAACGTACAGTGATTTGTTTCTCACAGCAAAATTATTCCACATAGTTGTTTTTTTTAAGTAAATAATTCAAATTGCAATATGAAAGAAAAAAATATAAAATGCCTATTAAAATTAATAACACACTAAAAAATGAATATGAAATACTTTTATGACCCCACACAGAGCTGCCTCCCACTGATTTCAGCCTGCCTATGATTTGGTAAATTTCTATACATTTCCATTTATAGACAATGGCTACAGGAATATACATAAAACACATTTAATGTTCTACAGATGGCAAGATTACACCAACAATTTAAATCATTTAAGTGCCTTGCATCAGTAAAATGGGATTTAAATTTGCCATAAAATATTTTAAAGCTCAGATTAATAGTTTTTACTGGTGTAAACAAGTTTCTAAATCTATCTACCATTTTATTGGCAAAGGCTTCATAACAATTTTATAGTGAACATCTACATGCTGTGTTGAAAAAATACTTTTGCAGTAAAAAGGAAATATGGGATAGCTGATTTGGAAAAAAGCAGCAACTATGAAAGAAATCTTTTTAATCTTGTACACAAAGGAAATTTTATATTGCCAGTATTATCATAAAACAATTTTCTCTTGCCAGTATAAAATGAATGCTTAAGATTATTTATTTCCCAGGAATTTCCCAGGAAATTTGCCTGGAATTGCCATACACATTTCAATGATCTTCTAATTCATAGATGGTAATAAGAGCAGATGTATATTTATCAGCAAAAAAAAAAAAAAATATATATATATATAACTTTTTTACGTTTCTAGGCCTTATTGGATTGTTATGGAGGCATAGAATTAGGATAAATAACAAAATGCCCATGCAATTGCTAAGAGTATTATTTTTCTTATTTTTCTTGAAAGTGCCATTTTATCAGACCAAATGTAGAAGAGGAACATCACAGGCAATTTCCAAACACATTTATAGCCATTAACTTAGTTCCACATTTCAGTGCTGAGTATTTTATAAACATTTTGATAGAGGAGAAATGTAAAAGTTGAGAAAAGAAGGAAATTAATCTCTTTCCTCAAACATTTCTTATATCAATGCTGCCAGTCACCAAAATAGAGCCACTTTTGTGCAATATGTCATGCTATTATTCCTTTAGAACTGTCAATTACCCAGTTCTTGTACAGTTCAAGTTATTTAAAATAATCTCACCAGAGTTAAAATTAAATAAATGTAATGTAATGTAATGTTTGAATGTAATGTAATGTTTGAAATGTAAATATGAACTAACATTTATTCTCTATGGAAATCAAAAAAACAACGGACTTCTAACACTCGATCCTACATTAATAGCCTAAGTCTATATATAGGTTTGATACTTTGTAAACCAGACTCTTGTTTCAAAAGATTAAAAAAAATTGATGCTCACCATCATCAATCGATCATTTGTGACATTATACTTGTTTGTTGAAATATTTTCCTGACATATTTTTTTCCAAAACTTTCTCATCATTCCTTTCTCTAGCTCTTCTTTGAGCAACTGGATCTAATTTATTTAAGTCCATAATATGCAATTTTATTTTTATTAATGTATACACTGCACTGAACAATCAATTAATCCTCTTCTAAGTTCAACAAGGTAAATTGCAGGAAGATGGACACATTCTACAGTTACTGTACATAACAATTCTCTGTGTTCCATCTTCAGTAATAATCCTGTTTCTCACCATCAGCAGGTGTCAATAAAAACCCTGCCTGGTCAAAGTGTCTAAGAGACTGACTACAATTCTTATTCTTTAGAAAAATTGTTTTAAATTAAAATCCAATTTCATTAAGGAGATGGCATTCATTCGACATTGTTTGAAGCTTTTTCAATCCATAGACCTTGAGGTGAAAGCATTTGGATTTGCTCCCGAGTTTGCCAGGCTGTGGCTACAGAAGCAAACTTTCAAGTTGAGTAAGCAGCAAGAAAGTTATTTTTATAGGCCTAGTAAGATAATGCAGCAGAAAATCTTCCCTTTGCAGGTCCTTGTCCAAATCATGGTTCTTCTAGATGGACAAGTAACAAGTGCCTTCTGTCTCTGTGCTGCACCTGACAAGCAGGAATGTTGCTCACACAAGGACTGAACTTGGAATGGTGGCAATATTGTTGAAAAGACAGATCTTGGCTTCTCTCTTCCATAGGCTCAAAATGAGCAGAGCTTTCAACATCCCCATCAGTGTCTGCATGTCAGTAGCAGGAGTTAGAGTCTCCTGCTGTATTCTCATTATTAATTCATTTCTGTTTCTTGGAACAAAAGAGGATCCAGTCAGTTGAGCAGCAGCAGTTGAGAACAGTTTCTGGGCCATGTTCAACAGAGCTCAGCCCAGTTTGGTCAAACTACTTCTAGAAATCAGTTCTGGCTCTTGAAGTGCTTGATGCAAAGCGTCCCCAGGTCACACCTCACCACCCTTTTCCCCACACACCCCAGCCCAGACACGCATGTCCATGCTCAGCTGGGCCTTTTTGGCACTCATCATTCACACATGGAACTCCCCTGTCCTGAGGGGCTGAGTCCTTCAGGCTCCTATTCACTCCAAAGTTAATGGAGGTCTTTGTGGAGTGAACCATCTCCCTCACTGTACAAGCTCCTTAAGCTCCTTTTCTTTTTTTTTTTTTGCCTTTTTTTTTTCTCTCTGAGATGTAAATGAATTTCCAAGATAATCCTCTCCTTTCTGTGTAGGGTTATGAGGCTAGAGAACCACAGCATTGCTGTTCTCTTGATATTGTTTTTTCTCATTTTAGTTGGCATATTTTGCCTTATAAAATATCAGCTCTCAAAAAGGCACCAACTGTTCATCAGCAGTGAAGTCTATCAGACCAGCAGATTGAACTGCTTGAAATTTAGGACTAAACACCTTAAGCAAATTATATGTTTGTAAAACCTGCTTAGCAAGGAATCCATTCTTATTGCAGTACAGGAAATTAACTAGAAGGGAAAAATTTGCACAGAACATTTAATATCAGAAGCTAAAAGGGCAGTGAGTTTCAGGTTTAAATTTACATATAAATTTACATAGGAAAATCACACCGAATTGAATTTCTTTTAGCTGAAATATGCATTAGTGCCTAAGTAATAATGCCCTGAAACAGAATACAGCAACAATTAGTTCATAAGTTATTACAATAATTCTAAGTTCCCTGACTAAAAATTACAACACTGTTAACCTCTTATTGGAGCCTACATATTGTACCAAGCAAACAAACTGGGAAAACAATGTTTTGCAAGAGGCGATTACAAAAATTATCTTTCTGAAATGGAAGGAAAGGAATAGACTGAAAAAGCATTACATTTAATGACTGAATTAATCTATGATGTCCTCAACTCCACCAAAGATGCCACAACCCACACCAAACTGATATTGCAATAATTTATACACATAAAGGAAAACTAATGAATTAAATAATATGCACATATTTGGACTTACACGTAAAGATAGATAGAAAAAGCTGAGTTTTCAAAACTCATCAAAGATGAGTTGAATGCTAAGCAAAGTGCTATTTTAAGATAATTATAAGTATACCTGACAAGGGGATACAGACTGAGTCAAAGTAAAATTAACATCCCAAATTCCCACAACTGAGAAAGTAATAACTATGCTCACATCTTAATGAATACTTTTTTGAATTTGAAATCAAGGGCACCTCTGCATCCATGGAGACCAAAGCTCAATAACTCTCCATACTCCTGAGAGCCAAATCCTGAGGAAGATTTCCTTCTCAGATTCAGCAGTGTTAGAAGAAATTACCAATTACAGCTATTTTTTCCCAATGTCTATACTGAAGATTGGCACTTCCAGTGATCAGCTCAGTTGCCTTACTCACCTCATACAATAAGCTGGCTCATCAAAGCACAGTTGGGTTTGACAGCCCTACTAAAAATTGTAGAAGTCAATCTTTTCCATTACCAGAATCAATGGAGAAGGAGATCACAGAATTATAGAACTGTTTGGGTTGGAAGAGACCTTAAAGATCATCTCATTCCATGGGCAGGGACACCTTCCACTAGAGCAGGTTGCTCAGAGTTCCATCCATCCTGGCCTTGAACGCTTCCAGGGATGGGGCATCCACAACTTCTCCAGGGAACCTGTGCCAGGGCCTCACCACCCCCACAGTAAGAAACTTCACCTAATATCCAATCTAAATCTACTTTCTGAAACTTCCCCTAATATCCAATCTAAATCTACTCTCTGTCAGTTTGAGTCCATTCTCCCTTGTCCTATCACTGCATGCTCTTGTAGAAAGTTTCTCTCTGTCTTTCCTAGAGGCTCCCTTCAAGAACTGGAAGGCCACAATTAGGTCATCCTGCAGCCTTCTCTTCTCCAGGCTGAACAATCCCAATTCTCTCACCTTTTCCTCATAGGAGAGATGCTCCCTTTAGTCATTCTGGTGACCTCTTTTTCCCAGAGGTCCCTGTCCTTCTCCTGGCTTTTTCCCAGAGGTCCCTGTCCTTCCTTTGCTGGGGACTCCAGAGCTGGACTCAGCCCTGCAGGTGGGGTCTCACCAGAGCAGAACAGAGCAGAGGAACAGAATCCCCTCCCTCACCTGCTGCCCACGCTGCTGCTGATGCAGCCAAGAACACATTTGGCATTCTGAAATTGACTGAGTTTGACTGCAGAAAGATGGGCTGCTTCTGATATCTGACACTGAATTAATGTAACAAAGGACCAAATTAATCTTCAGAGGATTTTACAGGAAAATCATTTACACCTACTTTGTCATCAACATGTGACTCAGCAAGTGACAGATTTCAATACAGCTCCTATTCATCATTTTTATGGGTCACTTTGCTGTGCAGATGCATGCACACAATATATGAGGTGCCAATGACAGAAAACACTTTGAATCAAATCAATAGATGTATTTACACTCCTTGGGTGATAGGACTATTTTGTGTGATGTAAATCCAGGCTGCAGCTCTCAAAAACAGACATTTCTCTTTTTTTTCAGATAATCCTTTCTCCTTCAGAGACTGTCATATCCACAACAGCAGAACAAAATAATTAAGGTCAGTATCACTCAATAAAAATCACTAAAAAGTGCAACATTTCCAAGTGAGAAATGTACTGTTCTTAGAGAATGAAGTCAAGAGAGATATGAGTGACTACTGCATTTTCAAAGTCAGTTATGACTCATGGAGTTATAATATTCAAACTCTTTTGCAAACATGTCATCACACTGAAATACCTGCCCAAAATCAGCCTCAAAATAGTGAAAATCAGCATCTGTGACTCTTTCCTTCAGAGAAGTTAAGGAGATGCAAAATTTAGGATACTTTCAATTTCCAAATAGCTTCTTATATATCAGGTAGGCAGTTTGCAAAACCTGTCTTTTTCAATCATTTCAGTCATTTCACTCAGATCTAGACTAAATCTTACTCTCAGAGATCTTTCAATGTAATTTAGGTTAAATGTTTAAGCAAATCTGTGTCCCTTATTTACCACAGAACTGCACTATTATCCCTGGACTCTTCTGTTTACAGCACTTCAAGGTTTAGTTCCTGAACTAATTGTATCTGCCCGTATAATGCTACAACATCTAGCTGTAATTATTTTCTGCTGGTCTCACTGATTTGTTTTCAAGGGCTACATAAAGTCACAATAATGCCATAAATTCACAAATCCAATAGACTAGAACATACTTTGGAAGGCTTGGTGAGTGCTGATGATTTCTGCATATTTATAAAGAAGTCAGTAACTGAAACCACAGAATTGCTTCCAGGAATTTACTCTAATTTAATTAGTCTATTAGTTTAATACTGGATTAATATTTAGATCCAACTGTCCTGGATTGAAAATTTGATGTGATGAGGTTAGAAATCTCTGACATGCAACTACAAACACAACAAAGTTTGTATCAGTGAAATGCTGAATATCAGCTCACTCAGAACTGACCAGAAAAAGGCAATGACCAGCACTGCCCATGTTCCAGTGCTTCAAAGACTTACAGAAATACTTGGTAAAAGTAAACTTACAACCACCTATCAGAACGCAAAGCTAGAAGAGCAGCAGAACTAACTATTACACTATTTCCACCAACTTTAAAGACTCCTGCAAAATGTGGAAGAAAATATTCTACTATGTGCCTCTACTCATAGCTCATGCTGTCATGAGCTAACTAAAAGTACTTCTTCACTTTAAAAGTAGTAACTAACTCCAATAATATCTAATTTTACTGAATTTTTATGACCATACTAATGAGGTAATTTACATCTCAGCTACACCACCTACCATCAAGTTAATCAATCAGTGGAGGTAAATGCTAATTAATTTGACTGTCTTAGATCTTGCACCTACTGTGACTCTCTCATTCTGTAGGTCTAAAGATAGATTTTTAAGGAAGCATTTCTTCACAATTTAAAAGACTGATACCATAATGATCACTTGGACAAAACATGTAGAGGTAGAGATAATTTAAAAGAAAGCTGAAATAGTCAGGGTTTCTGCTGAGAAAAACTTTTTCTCTTGAATTTTCTAGAAGTAAAATTCCTCTGGTAAAAATCACTCTCCTAGATTCCAGCCACTTGTTTTTTTTAAATCCAGCTTTTATTTTTGGCAGATGTCTGCAGTCTCAGGAGCCAGAAAGTGTCATAATAGGAAGAGAATTTCTTAAATGCTCATATTAAAAAAAAAAAAAATTATATATAAATCAAAAGGAACAATCTCTATAAGAGCTATCTCATTTTTTGTTCCTTACTATGACTCGTAAGATCAGATAAACTTTGAAAACAGCCTCATTGCTAGTTGTTGCTCCAGGAAAAGTTAACTTTTAAACCTTGAGATTTGCTCATAGATTACTGTCTCACATGAAAAAATAAATGCATTATAAATATAGACTTCAATGCTAGAGGTATCTGCAGTCTGTCCCACACATTCCCTTAGCAGTTGCTCTACAAAAGTAATGCAAACTCAGTATATCACAAGCAAAGTTTATTAATAATAGTAACATCTATATATATATTCTTATTGATGGTATCTGTTACTAGAACCTCTGAAAAAGCAAAAATTAGAGCAGTCTGAAGCAAGGCCTACACTTGAATTTCCCTGGGTCTGGGCAGTCTATTTCTGCTGTCAACCAGAAAGAAGCCTCTTCCTCTCCAGAGGGAAGATGTTTATTAGATAATTGTGAATCCATGAATCATGGAGTGAGAGTATAAAGGCCCTCTAAATACAGATTTGTGCACACTTCTTTCTGCTCAGTTTTGATCACCTGGCAGATCAGTTTGTGAGAGAAAGAATTGCTACTACAATCTCCTGAAATATACTCTTTTTTTGGCATATCCACATATTTGGACATGAGCCATTATTTCATCCTTTAACTTTTTTACAGTAAAAGCTATCTCCTGAGGTTGCAGCTTCAAAACATGGATAAGTGTCAATGAAGTGCTTTTCAATTGTTATATTCTTCCTAAAATCACATTCTGCTGTGTAGGGCTCACACAGAACAGATGTGCTGCATTCATTTTTCTAGACTGCCAAAACCAAGAAGATTTGAAGGTTGGAACCAGTAATGGGAATACCCTGCCTCTGCTGAGATCTGCATGTAAAAGCAACACTGTGCCAGTGACTTTTAAAGAGCACCATGAAGGGCTCAGAAGCAATCTGTGAGTGGTCTGGGAGCCTTCACAAACAGCAACAGCAGCACAAGTTTCAACTCACAAGAACAAATCTTGTGAAAGTGTGGGTGGGCAACATGTTTAACGGAGACATTACCAACTTTGGGGTACTCATGTGGTTCTGAAGGACTTGAGAGAGAGAAAAAAAAACAGATTTGGCAAGGACAAAACTATTGTCTCCACACTTATGAGGAAACCAAACTCAATCCCTTGCAGGCTTTGGTTTTATTAAAGCAGAAACTAATAATTGTCTGTTTGAAACAGACCTTCCCCTCTGGCTTATCTCCCGCTGTACAGATCCTGCTTGGAGCTCACTTATTAGATATTTCCTCTCCAGACAGAAAATACTACTTTTCAAGTACATGGATGGATTAAAAAGTCTCTTGACATAGTGAACCAGCGATGTGCACTTAGAATTTTCTCCATGAAATAGACAACTGCTAATGAGTAAGTGCTTAAAGCAATAACAGCCTTTTAGACACTTTACATCAAAATTTAAGAATAACCTTCTGTCTTGATCTCTACATTCAAGCTGAATAAATCCATTAGAATATTTGCAAGGCAAAGAAACTACTGCAGTTCATTTTTCTAAACAATTTGAGATAATGGACCTAAATTTATCAACCCAAGTTACGCCTCTGTAATACTGTTACAATTTAGGAAATAAAAGTAAAGAGCAAAGTAAAATACACTAACAAAAGTCTTAATTGAAAATTTACAATATTTAAATGGTTGAAGATACTAATAATTATCAATTTATAAAATTTATAAAATTAAAATTATAAATATGGTTGTTTTCTCTGCATTTAGAACTAAAAATATGTGCCAATGTACAAATGAATCATAATAACTGAAACTGTTATTTAATTAATGAATAATGAACATTAAAAAAATTTTCCTTGGACTCAAAACTTCCTGCTTTCACAGATGATTCCTTTGAACAGTTAAAGTTCTTTATAAATTATCCTTTCTAAATCCCAGAGAAATATATAAAACATTACTAAGTAAATATTCACTACCTCCTTCCATGTAAAATGAGTAGTGTTAATTTTTACTCCCCATTTCTCTCAAACAGCTGGAATTTTTTCAGTAGAAATATTTGCTGCAGGGAATCAATTTTATGGCCTTCAGGTTAGTTAGTTTTATACAAATAGGTCTGCAGATTCAGCTGAGGTAGTCTCTATGATCACTGAGACTTTAGCTTTTCTTTAGTCTTCTAAGATTTCAGTTTGAATGATTTTCATCTCGCTTTGCACCAGGACTTCAAATCAAGCAAAAAATTCATTTTTACAAGGCTGGAGAAACAGTAACAGACACTGGGCCCTCCATCCTACTGAGGTTGATGACTTGAGCAAGTATCAGATATTGTCACATTTACACAGTAACTCCTTATGCTGATTTAAATAGAAGAGAAAAAAATCTTTAATACTTTTTCAGTAGGCCAAACCATCTAAAATAGGTAGGGCTGTAGCCTAAAGTCAAAACATACAGTAAAACTGTGCAACTTAAATCAAGTAATTCCTGAGTTAATGGCATTTTTCAAACTTCAACACAGCACCTGTTTTCAAATCAAGTCCTTACTCAACTAGCCTTATGTACCTACTCGAATTCCTGATTCAGATGTTATGAATATTTGTATGTGTGCATTAACTTGTTGCTCATTGCAAAGATCTAATTTAATTATCATTGGCTGTTTCAGAAGCTGTGCATGCTGTCCATAGAAATCCCTCAGAAAAGAACAACTAGCTGCTTTAACCCATGTTCTAGAGATGCAGAAAAATTTTATTTGATAAAATTCTATTTGATTTGAATAAAAGAAATATTTTACATATTTTCTATTATAAAATTTTATTTGAATTTCACTTCAGAATTTTTAAATAGTATTCTGACCATGGGAACACAGCAATACTATTTTAGAGAAGCAGGGATATTTGTATATTTTTTGGGAGCAGTAGTTGCCAAAACACTCCTAAACATAGAGCTTTCTGTTATACAGATGGAGAACCTTCATAGGAATTGAACAAATAATAAAGATCCCTTCCTCCTCTTCCTTCATCTTACACAAGGAAAATGGAGATTTCTCACAAGTCACATTAATCACTGGGGGGGAAACAGTGCAGTGGCACCAGTTTTCTTGGCAGCTCTGAAAAATGGCAGGACAGGTTTAAAGGGTAGACTTCTGCAGAAAAAATCACAGAAGGTCACTTTTCAGAGCCTCTAAACAAAATTTACACTTAACTACATCTTTTGGACAAATTCTCACTGTTCTCTTTCATGTTCCTCTCACTTCTATTTATTCAAAAATACAAAGTAAACAACAACAACAAACAAGCCATCAAAAAGTTAACCCAAACAGAAATATTAAAAGAAAACCCCACACCGAGGTCTTAGAGTATACATGCAACCATGTTTTGTCTTGAGCCAAAAACCTAGTATAAGTTCCTAGCCTTGACAGAACGACAGGGAACAGAGTTCAAACATTATATTTTCCTTTCAATAATGTTACTTTACTACCTAGTTCAATCTGCACTCCAGGCCATCAGTGAGCAAATTTTTCTTAAAAAAACTTTTTTCCATGGACTTGCTGTGTGTAATGGTTGAGGAAAAAAACCCTCTTGTTTTGATTGCTAAGCCCCAGGGGAGCAACAGCAGTTGTGGACTAAGGGAATTGGCAGTTTCCTTATTCAGGGCCATTCTCTTCCTTCACATAACAGTTATTTTTCATAGATATGACCACTTGTCCAGATGAAACATCCCCTCTAATTATTTGGTTTAGATCTAACCCCACATTTCGTTCCATGGCAGTTAGTGACAGCTCAGATGTCATTTGTGATCTACATTAGCTCCCTGCTCTTATATCAGAGAACTGATTATTCATCTGCAGGGACAAGAGGAGGGGGTTGGCAGCTGCTAAATATTTATCAAAAAAACCCACTTACATTTTTATACTTCTAATAATTATCCTTTGTTTTTTGTTTTGTTTTGGTTTTTTTTATGAGCTATACAAATATGCTCTGGTCTGATTATTTGCCTAATTGCTTTTAGTTAGAGTGATTACTAATTACTACCTTCTCAAATTTGTTTTCCCTCCCACCAACCATGTTGCCATGGTTCTTTTTATACTACCAACTGTCATTAAATCATATGATAGAAATTAAAAAATCTTAAGGAATGATTCATAACTTCAGGTTACTCAGTTTCTGAGAACATGATCCAAGGTTCAGCCGTATATGACAATATTTAGACTACAGTTTTGCTTAGGATTTATGAAAAATTAATGTACCAAAGCTATGAAATGTGTTACTGTCTTCAAGTGCCAAGTTACATAACTACAAAACATTCTTAATTATATGCTTTTTACTTTTAAATAAATAATGAAAAACGTAATAAGAGAGACACTGACACATAATTTAGATTCTAAGTTGGTTTTGCTCCAACACCAGTGACACTTGTAACAACATCTCTGCATTATACCTGTGAATTGACATAATGCAGCTACCACCAAATACAAACTCCTGCTAGAATAACCATGCTGCAGTGTTTTTTGACAGGATGGGTTACAAAGATTTGAGAGCTGTGATCTGTCCATATCAGCTGGCAGTGAGACACAGAAGGAGGAGACAGAGCAGAGCAGGGTGAGGGCTCAGCCTCCACACCGTGTAATGCCATCAGTGTTTTGCTTGTCAGTGGCTTTTACACTCCCATGAAGTTAAACATCCATCAGTGGTTGAAGAACATCAGGTGAGCATGTGGAAGATTTTCTCCAGTTAAATTACACCCAAAACAAGTGGATTTCATCCACTCCAGGACTGCTGTGTGATACAGATGGAGTGCTAAGTGGGAGCAATCAGGAGAGACAGCCTAAAAACACACTATTTCTGTGTACTGAGAATTTAACACCAATCCATATTTTTTGTGAGTTCCCTTTAAGTAACTAAACAGAAAAAAGGAAAGATGCTGGAAAGAGGCACGGCCTGGGGAAAATTGACACATATTTTCTGAGATTTATTACTGTTGTGCCTTTCTGTAAAACAACTATAGGTTTAAAACAGAATGCCATCTCCCACTGATGAGTTTTACTTCTGCAGTCCCCAAAGCATGATTCCCAGGCTCTAAAGATCTGCCAAGGCTTTTGTGGGGAACTATTCCTTGAGCCAATAAATCCTATAAGAAGAAACCCACCACAGAGTTAGCAAGGGTGATGATTCTGATCTACAACTTACAAATCCATTAGAAGGCAAAATTATTTCTGTATGAGAAGAGTTTGAGGAGTATCACAGAATTGTTTGGGTTGGACAAAACATTAAAGAGCATCTCATTCCCACCCCCTGCCATGGGCAAGGACACCTTCCACCAGGCTAGGTTTCTCAAAACCCCATCCAGCCTGGCCTTGGACGCTCCAGAGATGGGGCAGCCACAGCTTCTCTGGGCAACCTGTGCCAGGGCCTCACCACCTTCACAGGAAAGGATCTTTTCCTTACATCTGATCTAAACCTACTGCCTCTCAGTCTGCAGTCATTACCCCTTGGCTGACCACTACATGCCCTTGTCATCAGTCCCTCTCCAGCTCTCTTGTATCTCCCTTTAGGTACTGGAAAGCTGCTTGAGCCCCAACTCTCTGTCCTCACAGGGGAGGTGCTCCAGCCCTTGGATGATCTTCATGGTCTTCTGTGGCCTCTTTCCAACAGGTTCATAGCCTTCCTATTTTGGGGACCCCAGAGCTGGACCCAGCACTGCACGTGGGGCCTCACCAGAGCAGAGGAGCTGAATCCCCTCCTTCACCTACTGCCCACACTGCTCTTGATGCAGCCCAGGACAGGCTTGGCTTTGTGGGCTGCAAATGCTCAAATGCTCACAGCTGGGTCTGATGCATCAACACCCCCGAGTCTTCTCCTCAGAGCTGCTCTCAATCCATGGTCTGCCCAACCTGTAGTTGTGCTTGGGAGTGCCCTGAGCCCAGTGCAGGACTTTGCTTTTGGCCTTTTGAACTTGATGAGGTTTTGGCAGACAATTCTTAGAATTCATCACGAATTGGAAAAGCTGTTAGCTACTAATGAACAGTCTGATCTAGCTTGTGCTATCTAGATGTCACTAACAGAGTAAAACCCACAGAACAACTCAAGTGTACTTCAGAATTTTTTAAAAGTAAAATATACATTTGAAAATACACTTCTGCATCCTATACCACCTGCACTCTTACAAGTTTCTTCCTTTGCTTTTGTGATTTATTAGACTGCCACAGGCTGGTCTAGACAAGACAAAGTTAAATAAAAATATGCTAATACTTTCATAAGAGAAAAATTAATAAATTCCTGAGCAGACTGTGATCACAGAGCATACTTTCTCCCTTTTTCCCTGAACTACTTTTCAGCTGATCTCTTTTAATAGAGTTGATGATCTTTGTCAGGGTGAAATCTGCATTGGTGGAAAGAAAGCCAAAGCTGAGAAGTTTCCAACATCATTCTCCCTTACATCATGAAGTTCAAAACAGAATGATTTTCTAAGATGATAGAATAGAAATGACAGCTCACAAATCTGAAATTTCTTTATTGGAATTGATTCCAGGACAGTGCTATGGAAACATTTCTACTTGTAGCAAAACTAATGGAGTATTTAATGTCTGTGGGGAAATGTTCTCTACAGGCCAGCAGTTCCAATTGCCCAAACTGGTTATCCAGGTAGACTGAAAGACAGAGGACACCAAAAAAAGACAAATATTCTTAGAATTTAGATTGATTTCTTTCATTATAACAGCTGGCAAAAAAAAAAAGAGGTTGAATCTGGGCAGTGACTGTTGAAGTTGCAAAGTTGGAGGTGTTTATTATAAGCAGCACTAGGACTGACCGAGTTATTTCAATATTATCAACACTTGATAATATCCCTCCTCTGAAATACAGGTTTATCCTTGTCAGACTTGTAAGGGTTCCCCTGTTTACTAAGCTTTAGCAATCCTTCACAGCTGGAAGGCATCCTTGCAATGTTTCCAGGCCTCACTAATTATCTATTTTCTCTTAATATACACAGAACCTGCTGCTGGATACCCTCCCTCAATTTCAGTAGGGCTATTCTTATTTCTGCAATGGTTGAGCACTGGAATTCAGAGCATTCAGGGCTCGAATTAGGAAAAAATATCTAGATCAGCAGGCTATAGGTTTTAAAAAGTCACTGTTTTAAATGAAAATCAGAAATCATGTATCAATCTGTCCAAGTTGGAAAAAACACCCAGCCAAATATGAAAACAACTAGCCTTCCCCCCTTTAATGAAAAAAACCAAACCACCACCATGAAACAAACCAACAAACCACAACAACAAAACCAAAACAAAAACACAAACCCCAAAAGCCTGGAGAAGAAAATGAGAAATAAATCTATCTTCAAGAAGTTTAACTGAACACTGAAAAACAGACTGCCATCCATTCCTTACTTGGAAATAGAAGCATGTGGAATTATCACAAAGAGAGTTAAAATCATTTTTTTTTCTGCTATTTGCAAAGTAATGGCACCAAGCATTCATCCAACACAGGAGATACCATGAGTACTAATGACCAGGAAGAAAAAGTGAGAAGTGAAACTGCTTCTCTATCCCAAACCTTTTAAACATAAAAATATTAAACAGTACTAGCACTATTAAAAGCCAAGTTTGTGGCATTTTTTCCTTTTTTACTATACTTTCCTACACACAGAAAATGAGATTACAATATCTTTCTTCAAAAGCTGTATTGACCTTTAAAGCATTGTATTATACCAAACAGCTTGTGGTGGCCATTCTATTGACCACATGGACCAAAACAATTGAATCTTTTTCAATTTAGAGACAGATGTGCCTCAAACTGGGGGACCTACTGTGCTTCTATGTAAAAATTAGGAAAAAGCTATTCCATTATAATTTAAATCATTAATTTCTTTAATTTATGCTTCTATTCTTAGGACGTATTCATTGAAATCCATTTCAGTGGATCTTAGGTTATGCTGAGTTGGAAGGGAACATCAAGTTCAACTCCTGGCCCTGCACAGGACACCCCAAGAGTCACCCCATGCTCCTGACAGCATTGTCCAAACACTTCTTGAGCTCTGCCAGGCTGGTGCTGTGAGCACTGCCCCGGGGAGCCGTCCCAGTGTCCAACCAGAAACCCAGACTGTCTACTGAGGAGTAAGGACTACAGTAGGATTTTACTCCAAATTTCCAGTTAGATAACTTCTTCTACTCAAACAAGGGTATTTCTTTTACTGATATACAGTGATTAAAATAATTGAAATTGGACTAGAGCTTAAAATGAATGACTTTTTCAATATGGCTTATGGCTTTAAATATTGACTTATTCGATATTTTTATTTCCATAAACACCTTTATCATAATCTGGTTAATAGCAAAGTCCTAGCTTAAATGATTTCAGCTATAACAGGTCTAAAGAATTTTAAGAAAACTTGGGCAGCATAAAACTTGGCTTGCTTCATTTAACTAATCAATCTCCACTTTGAATTTTAGGTTGAGAGAAAAAACACATCCAGGAACAATATGTAGTGAGATGGGTCTCAACAATGCAGAAATGCAAATTTAAAATATTTTATTAAAAACCTGAGTTAAACAAAACTATCTCTCAGTCTTTCAGATACATATCTGCAGATAAGCTTTGATATTGAAATTTTTCACCTTAAGGATATCAAGACATGGAAATAACAAAGCAAACTAAAGGTAAATGTAACTGGAAAATCCTGTGTTGTTCCAATTCAAGATCACTGATCTAATCAGAATTAAGCATTTTGCAAAAGATAGATGAAAGCACATGCAATAATTTACCACAGAAAATTCTGAGCAAATTAAATGAGGATGGCAGCACAATGCATGAGTTTGGGGTAGGGCAGTACAGACCTAACATTTAGGTAGGTATTTCTTTTTAGCTGATTTTACGTACTGAAAACAGAAGAGAGCAACTCTATGCTGACACCAAGATGTGAGCTACAGACAGTTGCATGGTGCTGCCATAGAACTTCTTGTTTCTTCAGAGTTCTCTGCACTCTTCAACAGAGGAGCAGCATCAGCTGATGGTCAGTGCCTCAGGCCATCCATCGGGGTCAGAACATTCACAGAGTCAGAAATTTGGCCTCAATCCTGACACCTCTCACCTCCCCTTCGCCCACGTATGAAGTGCAAAAGGCTGAGTCAACCTAAAGCATTTCCAAACCTCAGACACAAAACTGGCTCTGCAAGCAAATATACTCATCAACAAGGACATAACAGGACATGTGCCAAGATGATCCCACACCTGTCCACAGTTCCTGGGGTGCCCTCCAGCCCTCAGCTCCCTGGGCCCTCCCTCACTGCCTGCAGGTCACTGTGGCCACCATCAAGAACAGCCGGACGCTACACCTGGCTCATTTAACATCTCCATCCTGCCAACTTTACCTCTGCTGTGGCAAATTTCAGATGTTCCAGAAGCCTGATCACTTGTGTTAAGACAGAACAGTACTTTTGACATGCTGAGGATAAATTTGTATTGCATTTGATGATGAGATCCAGCTACAACTACCATACAAAAGCAGCGTTATTAGTATTTTAAATTAAATGTTGCTAATACTCTTCATTCCAAGGGCCAGGAATGAAGAAGAGTCTAAGGTCAAAAAGAGATCAATGTATACATTAAATCTGACTCACTGATGTAGCAGATGTACCTAGGTGTCTATGCTTTTAAAATATTTATCAGATTTTGAAGCTATTTCAAGTTCTCACCTTCACAAGACTCTGTCTATGCTTTTCAGCAAGATCTTCCAATGTTTTATTGTTTTCATTACTGGGACAGTCCATGCATGATTAAATAAATCTCAGATGTAAATTTTTGGCCATTAGCTCTTGATGCATGTTGGTCAGCAAAACTGAGACATCATCACTAAACATTCTTTAGCAAAAGATCACATTTCTTCTCCATTTTTCTTTGGCAAACTAAGTTGATAGAGCTATTTAACATTCATATGACAAGGCTTGCTTTTCCTGTCCCCCATGCTTCTAGGAGATTTCTTTGATTTTCTTCCAGTATTTCAAAATAACTTTTAACCTTCAAGAAGCAGACGTGTGCACATTCTAATAGCAGTACCACCATCATAATTTGCTTCCTGTTCATGTCTGACCATTCTTCAGCAGTCAAGGACTGCACTGGTTCTCTTTCCTGGTGTCACACTGACAGTTCTACTGAGAAATTAATAGGATAATCCCATTCCCTTACATTAGAGACAGAAAGCTCCTACACACCAAAACTGAGTGCCTGGCATGTAACCAGTAAATTCAGCAATCACAATTCCGTAATAGTAACCACATGTTTTTATTTGCTAGTCAGAAATATTCATGTCATCTTCCAAACTCATCAATAAGAAAAAATGTATTACATTTTCCATAGAGATCTGAAGAAGAGACATAGCTACTTCTTTACCTCCTTCATCTTCCTTTAAAGGAATTATCCAAATTTTACGGCCAGTCATTTCAGTGCCCTGAGCACTGCAGAAGTATTTTGTACTTTATTGCGTTTTATTCAAGCTTTCACATTGAATTTGATTAAAATTTATAGGAATAGTTCAAATGCACCTTGAGAATTTCTCATACAATAGGAGTCAATAGTGTACTTCAAATCTAGCTTTTCCTTTTACCACTTCAGAGAATTCTCAGATCAGAAAATTATACACGGCAATGCACGGTCCTGTGGGACAAAAATCTACACTGCTCTTTTCAAGGTCTCAAATCACAAACTCTTTTAGTTCAGCTTTAATGTTCCTTACTAGCAGCAGACACCTCCCAGCTCCATACTCATCCAACACCAAGACTTTGAAAACATCCGTATCTGTTTCTCTTCCCTACAGAAGTTCACAGTCAGGACACTGAACTTCAAGGAAAGAAGAGCAAACTTGAAGTCATATGTGGACAATGATATTTAAATATTTTAAGATGTGCTTACTGGTTAGGATTTTTACCTCCCATTTGAACACATGTAAAATCAACTGAGGAGACTCTTCTCCCTTCCCAGCATCTGTGACTGGAAGAGGTATTCCCCTAGCACCTCCATAACATAATTTACTTGCAAAAATGTTCCTGCAGAAGAAAACTATACCAGTAATTTCTACTCATACAACCTGTTACCAGCACCTGTTATTACAATGCATGCAGAAAGCAGAATGTATAGACAATAAAGCAAAAATCCATTTACAGAAGATAGGAAAAATATTAGTTCTGAAAACAACCACCTTAAAAATGATAATTCAAAGACAAATAAAATTACAAATCAGTGGGAAACAAAAACACAATCTATTAAGCAAACATACTAAAAATTATTTTATCTTTACATAGTTAAGACTTAAAGCATACTTATTTAATATGATGCAATTGTTCTTGTAGTATGACTAATTTAATTTTTTTAAGAGTGACAGTATGTATTCATTTAGTAATACAAACATAATTAAATATATCCCAATGATTAAAGAAATTTAAATGGCAATAATAATTTGGCATGCATGAAGAAGTAAAGTACCAAAAGAGAAAAATTCTGTTGTGGACAACAGACACACTGAAGTGTTTTTAGACTTCAGGCTTATTTGAGATCCAAAGAATAAAAGTGCAATTTTTCCAACAGGATGAAGAAGATACTTTTATTCAAGCATTTATTTTAGTTCATATCACTGAGCTTAAATGAGATCTTAATAAGTATTGAATTTTATTACTCAAAAAATGATTGTGTGGTCACTTAATAAAATTGATTAATCCTCTGTGATAGCAGCCAGAGCAACAATAAAAATTAAATTTTTCTTCTAATGCAGTAGAACAAAATTAGACATTTAGAGTAATCTTACCAGAGCTTTGCAGTCCACATCTATTGTCCTTTCTGCTGCTGCAGGTGCGCTGAAAATCTTCAAGGAGAACCACACTTTGCAATTTGTAGAACTTCCTCCTGTGTTAAAAAAACCAAAATGCCTTACAGATCATCCAATGAGCTGATCAATCCTAGCAGCCTTCAAATCAATGAGAACTTTGAACTTTTAGCAGAAATGCCAGTCACTGTTCGTACTGAGACAAAGCAAATCCTGAACTGATTTCATCAGTGCCAACAGACTGTATTATCTAATCCCTTCTTGTCAGGATTCAAAGTAGTAACAAATTAATATATACAAAAAATGGAATGGAAACAGCACTTTGGCAAATTAGCTTCCTAGACTACCACATTGTCTCTGGGTTTTAAATATCATTGATTTGTAACTAAAACTTCAGAGCAAACTAACAGTACTTTTGTAATTTTTATCAGGAAATCAAAATTAGTTCCTCTCACACAATAGTTTTTGTATCTAGCATTTTCCTGCTTTTAGAACACAGTCAGGAACATTAATAAAATTATCTCATCAATCTCAGTCAGGTAGATGAAACAAATTAAGCCTGAAATCTCTACCATAAGGCCTGATTTTCACAGCACAAATATTTCATGTGGTAGGATTTTTTCATATATGAAGAGTTGTTCAGCACATTTTAATAATGCGTGCTCAATACTTGAACTATTCCTATTTGTCAGTATGTTGTATGAGATGAAAATAGCCTTAATTTTCCTACTCACACTTTCCTGAATTATACACTAGAGATCTCCATTAGCACTCCTGTTTTACCACAGCATTAGCCTTGGGAGCTCCTACTGGTTTTCTCTTGTGCTGTGACCCCAGCTCATCTCAGAGTCACTATTTTCCTTGTTACAGTTTCTTATTCCACATATATGACTTTATTTCCAAACGCTGTTTCCAATAAAACTCTTTCTGACAGGATTTATTTGCATTAATTCCTTACAATTTCCACCAAGTAAATTCTGTATTCCTTTACACATTTTCTTTGGGCTAATTTGATATGCATACAATCTACAGGGTTTTAATACCAGAATTCCAGGCTTACACTGTCTGGAATAGCTCAGTGTCTTACAATCGACAAAAATTAGCATCATTGAGCTAAAGAGATCTTCTGAATGTCCATTAAAGGATTGTGGCATGTACAGGACCCTGAGTTTAATCAATTACAAATAGGTAAAAAAAAAAAAAACAATATCAGAAAACAAACAACAATATTCAGAAGAGGTAACTTGTGAAAAAAGGGAGGATCACCTTACACCAAAACAGAACATACTGCCTTTGAAGCTGAAATAAAAGTTCTTAATTAAAAGACCAAAGGAAAATTAAAGAGTACTCGTAGCGTGGGACATCACATTCTTCAAGAAGCATTCAAACATCTTGAAGAGGAAAAGCTGTGAAAGTCAGGTAGGAAAAAAAACAGGAAAGCATGAACAGCAAAGTTCCATTTACCAAGGATCTGTGATTAAACTGCAGGACAAAGGGATTTATTAAAGTACAGCAACACATTCATGAATGAAAGTCTGTAAGGTTAAGGAAAACAGAAAAGAGCATAAGCTGCTATTTAAATAAAAAATTAACAAGGTTGCCACCCTCTCCTCGAACCTCCAAAACACTCATACAAAAAAAGCTCCACCCTCAAGTGACAACTCGCTAAGGATTTAAAAAAGCAGTAGCACAACCTTTTCAAACACGTCTGAAGCTGGTAGCTTGACACACTCAGAAGGGCTGAGAGATGAGCAGGTGGAAAAGTATTGCTCAAGGAAGATAAGGCTGCAGCAGAAAATCTAAATTAATTCTTTGCAGAAGTGTTCATTACAGTGGAGTTCAGGGACTTTCTAAACTCTAGAACTTGTTTTGAGGGGAATGGTCAGAGAGACTCTTCCAAATTGAGGTTTCAGCAGAAAAGGTTTCTGAGCAGACTGATTAAAAAGAAAGTAACAAATCACCCTTTCCAAGAGAGTGTCTGCCCAAAAATTGTGGTTTAATGAAAGATGTCCCTATCCATGGCACGGGGGTTGGAAATAGACAACCTTTAAGGTCCCTTCTAACCCAAACCACTCTAGGATTCTGCAAGTCTGTGAATTCCAAAGGATCTCATGTATTAAATTGTGGTGGTGCAAACCAGCATGTAACTCCTTGTTTAAGTCAGCTTGGGATATGAAGAAATGAAAAGGCAGAGAATGTGTTGCCAATTTTTAGACAGGTGTCCTGCATAAGTTCAGAAATTACAGATGTGAGTTTGTTGATATGTTCCAAAAATTTATTAAGCATCACAATAAGGGAAAATTATAAGCATCACACAAAACTATTTGAATTCTTTGACAAAATCAGCAGCTGTGTGAATAAGGGATATGTGGTTTACATGGTACCCTGCATACTTGTCATTACAATATTAGCCCTTCCAGCAATTCCTATATCCTGCAACCAAGCTGTTTTTCCATATACACTTAGAGCCTTCATTTTCCCTCTGACCACACGTTTCTCCTTGGTATTCATAACTTTCCTGAATCACATTTCTGTTCTTCATAACTGCAGTAATATAAAACTTATTGTGTACTTCCCTTCTCTCTTCTCCCTTTAATATACAAAGTCATTCATTCTGTTCAGTTTGTTTAAAAAATACTCTAAAATTTCTGATCTTTCTCAAAAGCAAAGTTCTCAAGTCAAGTTACTTTCTTTTTAGTTTTGACTTCAAGTATTTTGAGCTATTAAACCCTTTTTCTATGTTAGAAATTCTTGATTTCTTTTTTCTATTTTTTATACATTTTAATGCCTAGATTCATTTCTCGTTAAATTTTGTCTCCATTTTGAAAAATGAAATCTTTTTTCTGGGGACCTTAAATAAACTTCAGTACTTACAGATTACCTTTCTGGGAAACAGCTATCATGTTTGAGAAGGAATACCTTGTATGTATTTTCAATGATATTATAACATGTAGTTAGATATTTTCAATGATAATATTATTTGCATAACACTTGATATGTCTCTAAGTATTTTAAAATACTTTCATGGAAATAGTTTTCTTAACACATGGTATGAACCTGGCAATTCTCTGCTGAAAAAGCATATTTTTATTTTTGCAGCTGAACCCTTGACTGAAAGTTTCTGCAATTTTTGCTCAGTATTAAGCCTTGAAGTTGTATAAACTTTGATGTTCTGTTAACTTTTACTCAGTGAAAACAAAGCTGAATGATTGTTTGCTGCCTCCTTGTATTGTTAAAAACATAAAACTCAGGGCTTTATCCTCACTTAGCTGAAAACCTGGTATCAAATTGTGACTTCAAAGGTGAGTACCTGCTCATGTCCTTACCCATATAATCCATTTGAACAGGCTACATCAAGGCAAATTTATTGCAAGTATCCTCATCCACAAGTAATTACAGACTAAATTTGCTCCAAATTTATTCTCTTCCTAAGGCAACCCACAAGTTAGAAACTAGTTCTTCCTCTCAAGAATACTCAGAAGTCACTTCCAAAGCTATAAAGCTTGAGCTCCCTGGAAAAAATAAAATACTATAAACAGATCAAAATAACAACAAATGCTTTTGGAATTTCCTTTAGTTCTATCTCAGCATTCAAACCCAAAAAACAACTTACATGGCTGAAGTGTAGTATTAGAAATTCATTTTTTAATGTACAGAGCAGAAGGTCAGGAGTTAGGGGATTTCTTTCACCATTTTTTGTTAGAGTTTTTCAAAGAGTTTTACTTTGCCAGACAGTAGTTGCTGGGAAAGGCTCAATGATCAGGGGCAATGGAGATAAACTCAATATACTCAGGCTGAAACTCATAGAGAGCTCCCTCTCAAGACACAGAACAAGGTTATATTTCTGTTTCTGTTTCTGCACACATTTCAAAAGCAGGCAAAAAAAAAAAGTATGCACTCTTCCTTTTCCCTCTACTTTTCCAAACTTCCATTGACATTTTTAATGCATTTTAAGTCTTTTCTTAGGGCCTGAGCACTGCACTTTGATTTCTTGTGAGATAAACTTCATTTGACTTAAGGTTTGGGTCTCTTATCTCCTCACTCTGGGCCTTTGATGGCAAATAAAAATCCTCAGCCTACTTTATGCAACCACCAGGTCATGATCTTGTCAGATCTCATGAAATAAACAAAACAAATTGCAGTCAGTGCTTCAGATGGAGATCACCTCTAGAGAAGAGTGAGCACAAATCTTCTGAACGTAAAAATGCATCTACTTCAATATTTAATCTCCACCAGCTTCTCTTTTAGTCTCTCCTTTGGTCAGCAGGCTTTCACCCTGACTAGTCAGGGTCAAGCATCTGTCACTAATGCTTAGTGCAAACCAGCACCTTCCATGTGTCAGCTGCTGCATATTCAGTTAGCACCACTGTAAAAGAGCTTCCTAATTTTAAGGTTTTAGAACTTTCCCCAATTTTTTTGTAATTTTCGATTTTATTATGGAATCACTGGAAACATAGAAAGGTGTGTAATTCCTGTTTCATGTAGTTACCCTGAGCTGGGGGAACAACAAAATCGAAAATGTTTGGAATTATTTCTGTATCCATTCCTTAATAACAAGTCAATTTCTTCAACTAGTATTTATCTACAGTAATTGCATTTGTGAACAGACAGTTCTGTATTTAAAACACAGGATTACAAAATTACAATTTACATGAAAATTAAACTTGAACCTTCAACAAACATTTCAAGTTAAAACCTCAAACTTCCCTTCTATACCTCATTCCAGCTTGTATGATATGACAAAATTATTGGTTTTTCTTCCTGAGCTGAATATCCTTTTGTTGTCAAATCAGTCTGGTGCCTTGTCCTACTTCTCCTCAGTGATACAAATGAACTGTTTCTCCTTTGCCTGATCTCTTCATTGATTGTGCAATTTTAAAAATGTCATAAAATCTTAGCATATCAGTATTTTAAGCCATGCACTTTTAATCTTCTATTTTTTCCTTAAGAGTTATCAATTCTGAAATCCTCTTCCTTCTCCTCACAAGATGCTCCTCTCTATCACTGGCATGAGAATACCTTATTACCATATCAGCCACAAGCTGAAATTTCTCATCTCTCTGTCCCCTTTCCTTAAATTTACTTTTCATCCATCCTAAGACTGCTACACCAGCCATTAAATGTGCTGTCAGTTGTAAAAAGAAAAGATCCTTCTCTCCTGATGGAGACAGAGCTGTCCATCAGCTCTGAATGACACATCACTGATGATGAAGGAAGATTTGCCTTGGTCCTGAAAATTGTAGAATTCCAGGTTCTTTGGGAGGAGGGTGTGTGTGTGATATGGACACAATGGGGAAACTTGAACTGTACTGCTAAATACATTCATTTATTTGAAATATTTCTTCCTAATTTTACTTACCTCTTATATTGGCATCAGAAATATGATTATTTAAGGAAAAAGCTGAATTTAAGTGATATTTTCAAATTGAATGTGAGTTCTTTCTACACCATTTTTACCTAATATTTGCCGAGTTTATATAGTAATAAAAATAATAAAGTACAAAGTTTAAACAAAAAGTTTAAACAAAACACCCTTAGATAGGGAAGTTTAAGGGTATGGGTTTATTTTGGAATTGTGGGCAGAGAAATAACCCAGCATGATATCTTAATTCTCAAGAAAACGTCCTAGGCTGTAAGTTATGAACATTCTCACTGAGTAAACAGCCTTACTGTTGTCCTCATAGGTATATTGCTGTACTTTACAGAATGTAAGACATAAATTAAAAATTACATTTTGCCTAGTTTCCTACAATATATAAAAATGTAACTGCTTTTAATATGTAAAGAGCTCATGCAGGAAAAAAAACAAAATTTAAACCTTTTTGATTTAGAATAAATAATTTTCATATAAATTATATGAAACAGACTAGCTGTAAAGCCCATGACTATTTACATTCCTTATTTTTCTAACTGGACTTGCCTTAACCATCTAAGAATTACTATTAAAAGACCTGACATTTCTTTTGCTAACTTTTACTGACAATTTTAGTTTCCCTACAATGCTAAATTAAAAATATATATATATTTTTTACAGAATTTTAGGAGTTTACTTCAGACTCACTTACCATAAACCTCCACATTCATTCCAGATAGAAAACTAATTGCAATAATCAGTCCTAAGACATGTAAACCTTTTAGAAAACGGTTTTGAATGCTTTTGACAGTGTCACTGGAAAAATCTAATTGGTTCACATGCTGAAGGACAAACCTGCAATTTTTTCTTTGTAGGTAGACCCACTACTCCATTAAAAAAGAAGTTAAATCTTGTTTTAACTGGCTCTAGATACCTCTCTTCACTTTTACTTTCCAAGTATTCAAAATCTGCACTTGATTTATGGGGGAAAGCTGTAAAACATTAACTCATTAATAAAATATTGCAACCCTATTACATTAAGAGTTCAAAATGACGCAAAAAGTCAGACATTTATATTCATTTTTACTACATGAGGATTAACTTATCCTTGAAAAGGCAACACTTGTACACCTTCCTCTTCCAGGGAAGTTATTAGTTTAGGGGTTTCACCCTTAGGCTTGAGCTCATGGGTTTTCTCACCTAAGGATTATTCTTTTTCAATAAAAGTAATCAATATGTACAGCTTTTAAAAATGTTTTTGCATAACATGGCAAGATAAACTTTGCTCTCAGCTGCCATTTTATTTACATGAATGTATCTGAGAAACCCAAACATTTAAGTGAATATTCATGTCATGTATTCCATATAACACTACATGGAAAAATATTTTAATATTCATCAGTCATTAATCTTGTTCTTAAAGGATATGATGTTATAACTCCCCAAGAGCAACTTCCATAAATTAAGAGTGTGCCTTACATTCTGTATCCAGCCTAAGTCATGCAGAGGGACAGTCCTTAAAGTGACTGAGGATGGAAGATTGCATTAGTTGGCACATGTAAATTGGAACTAATGTATGAAAGTGATCCCTTTGAAATGCTGCAATTTAAAATTAAATTATGATGCTTTCACATGTAAATATGCACTTAATATTAATTAATTCAGAATTTTCAAGTTAATATAGTACCTATAGGCAGGCTTCGTGAAGAAGAGTATTCTACAAAAGGAAAATCTGCAAGATGGATTAAGGTTCCTTTTCTTCCAGACTTGTCCTAAACCAGACAAGGAGGCTCTGTATCTCCAGAGTCTTCTCCACTCAGGAAAATTTGGAAATGGAAATTAGAACTATTTTTTAAAATGCAAAATCAAAACCTTGTTTTGGCCCTTGGAATTATCTGTGAATAATAAAGCCATGAAAAAGTGTCTGACCTTTTAAAAGGCAGAAATTCAGAACCTCTCTTTTTTAAATTCTGGCTTCAAATCCATCTTTTCAAATGAGCATCACCGCCTTATGGTGGAAACTGAGATACCACTGGCCCATGAAAGACATTCCTTTTCCCTAAACTTCTTCCAAACTGTAAGAAGAAGAGAGAATTTTAACACTAGACAGCTTATTTCAAGGAAATGGATGACTAACACCGTTGGTATCTTCCATTTTTGAAGCTCAGTTTTACCACCACAGCAGGATGTTCTAACACCATTTTTCAGTTAGACACCTTTACTCCATAGACACTTTCTCATCTCCATCTCCCAGGTAACAACTTCAAAAAAATCACCCAGCGGATCTGCTCTGTCTGTGGGATGTGGAAGATGGAAAATATCTCGTTACCTCAGAATATTCTTGATGTCGTGCATAAACTATCAGTACCTCAATATGATGATGTCACAGCTCTCCCTTCTCCCTTGCAGTTGAGTGATGAAAATATGGAAAATATGGAAAATATGGTTATTTGCCTTTTACAGGGCCTTTTTTCACTCTCCATTTGGGTTGTGTTCTACACTCATCCAGGTTATGCATCCTTCATGACATTTAGCCTAGCCTGTCTACTCGTGACAGAATATCTATCTGCTGGTACTCACTGAGACAGAAATCAGGATCTGATCTTATTAACATGTGAAACTCTTTCTCATGAAACTGTGCCATGGGAATAAACTCAGTGCACATGACAGTATGTCATCCATGCACTTGTGACATTAGTAAATACAGATCTAAAACATGAGACAAAAAAATCAACAAGAACACAGGTAATATATTTGGCATTAGAATTCATCTCCCCTCACCTTTTTGAGTTCTGCAAGCAGCATGGCATATGTGAACACAAAGTATGCAAAGAGTAAGAAAATTTCAAATGCTGAAAAGAAATCCAGCAAATTTTAGCAATACGAGAGTCAAAACTTCACTGTTTTGGTGGTTTTGGGAGGGAGTGAATGGAAGTGGGGCAGGCAAGGCAATATTCTGATTTCATAGAAGTTTGAGGAATAAATGGTAGGGGAAATGAATTCAAAGGATTGTCACAAATCTTGCCAACATAGGTCCAACGTCTCAATTACATTTCTTACTGTGCCTTCCTAAGACCATAAAGCCACACACTAAGAACCCCAGACTTTCATAACAAGCCTAAATACTGAATACTCACTGAAGAGGTGGGATGGCAGGGACATTTAACAGTCTGCTACATAAGGAATCCGCCATGAATACATCATTGAAAAAAAACTTTGTAGGTTTCAAGTGCAATGGTCTGTGTGTGGGGAGCAACCTGCACTGCTCACATATTATGTCACATTGAGTTCTCAAAACTCTCCCTTTAAGGCATTCTTTTGTCCTTTATTGCCTGCCTCTATTATTTCTCTCTGTTCTTAGAGATGATTAACATGGCTCAAGTGGTTACCTCAAAATCAGCCTGCCATCACAAGCAGAATCTTCGTGGAAATTTACAGGCAGATGATACTTTTTCAGTTACTGCACTATGGTTTTAGAAGTCTGAATAGCAAGGAAGAAGAACTAGAACTTTTCACTCAGCATAAATTTCTATAATTGGAGATTATATAGTGAAGTGATTGTTTAGAATACTAACACTTGTAAAGTACTGTTTAACTTCTAATGTGAAGATAAGTGATATTTGCTTTAAGACTCACAGTTATTTGGTTATTATAATTACCTTCATTCAAAGACCTGGCAAAGAAATAAGCTGAGATTAAGTGGAGAAGATACTTAGAATAATCTAGTCTAACAGTTGAATAAGGAAATCATTCCAAAGGGCAAAGAGACAAAAATAACTCAAGAGGTAAAGTAAAAAAGTCCCCACAAAGTAGCTGATGGTTAAGCAACTATGAAAAGACACAAAACCACAGAAAAACTTGTACAACCAATAAGAATTATTGGTTATTTTATTTTTATTTTATTAAGAGGTTATTTTTCCCCAAGGACTACTGCTTTTTCCCAAAGGACTACTGTTTTTTCTCCATTTGCCATATATGTCCTTATTTCTACTGACACCATTTCTATCTTTGTCTACCTATGTCTTAACTTTGGAAAAATCTAAAGGTAACAGAAAGGTCTAAAGGGAACCTTGTTTCTGGCTATCAGATTTTAAGGTCTAAGATAAGAAAGAGAAAAAATATTGTTCATTCCTATTATGCTGGCATATAAAGCTAAGGGTGATCATGGACAAAAGGATCTTAAATTTCCCTGTAGTCCTCTCTGGAAGGCTGGGAAAATCATCAGTAATATTGGAGGATGGACACAAACCCAATATAAAGCACATAAAAAGGAAAGGAAGGGGAAAGAGAACAGAAGGGAAAGACACCTTGTGTCAGAAGAGCCACCAATACCAATTGCTTGAAATAAACTTAAAAAGCATATGGTAAAATAACCTAGAACTTTTTATTCTGCCTCTTGGCAGAAACAGCATTCACTGGCCAGGTTTTGCAAAGAGCTGCACATTTTAAGAGTGTGTTAACTGTGACTTATGTGAGGAATTCACTTGCCAGGTGAGCAGCTTGGGCAGCTGTGCCACACAAATATTTCAACATGTCTGAAAAGGCAAAAGCCGGCTCAGAAGTCATGTACACACAGTCACAGCTGATATACCCTTGGCACAGTAGGTTAAGTTATACTCAGATGATTTCCAGTCAGGACATTCCTTAAAATGATACCACAGCGTTTTCCTGTTCATGTCAGAATAAAAACAAAATACGTAAAATAGTTCATAAATGCATTTCATAGTTGTATTTCTTCAGAGAAAACTTAATTGCTCAGAGTTTGGGGTTATTTAATTTTTTTCTTTTTTTTTAATACATGATGTTTTACTACATAAAATACCTTCATAAATTTAACATTTTGGCTGTCAAGAACTCTTTAAAATAGAACATTTGACTGTCAAAAATCTATAGCCAGGAAAAAACAAGTATTAAATTAGTATGACTTTAGAACTGGTAAAAATCTTCTACTGGAAAAAAAATAACCATACCAAAGAGTAATTAATTCTTGTTTTCAACATTTGTTTCAGTTGTACACAAGTCATTGAATTAAATATGATTGTACATTGGTGAAACATAGATTACATAAAGAGTCTATTAGTTAAACACAATGAACCGTGATGAGGGTAACAATCAAAAAATACAAAAAGACAGCAGAAAAGCAGCAGGTATTCTCCAGTTGCAGAAGTCTGCTCAAAATATGGCACTTAGTTACTGCAAAGGCTTTTTAATTGTAGGTCTTAGCAGCAAAGAGCTGTTAAAGGTCCTTAACAATCCTCCAGGTGTGTCACGCTGTGGTGAAATATACTTCATGGTCTTTATTGTGAAATTCCAAGCCTTATTTTATTATTGTCAATACAACATATTAAAAATAAGCTCACTGAGGACAAAGTGAACCCAGTTTTTGCTAGTGCTGTGTCACAAAAGCAAATAACTGTTGTTATGAGTTGCAGCACATATAAGGAGCACAAGCCTTTCACCTGACAGCCAAATACCATTCAATCAACTGAATTACAGGACCTCCACTGCAACTGTAAAATCAATTGCACTATTTCCCTAGAAGTTTTATATCCCCCATCTTGCAATTCAGCACTTTGAAAAAGAAAAAAAAAAAAACAAGAGGACTCCAGAAATGCTGGGTACAACATATCTTCATTTCTATTACAGAATGTAATTAGTATTTAAGGACTTTACCCCTTCTAGCTACCAGGAAACTAAATTGACAACATTTCCTTGAATATACATGAATTTTTAACTGAACCTTTAATATGAATTAAATTTGATTTTCTGATATGAACCTACATGAGACTTCAGTGAGAAGCCAGCTTACTTCCAGACAGGGTTCACTTTTAAATTCTCTACCATACTCAGGCAGGCTCAGTGTAGGCAGTTTCCTCTTAAAAACATGCTAAATATTAAAGCTAAAAATGCCTATTTCCTATGTGAAGATAGCCCAGAATTACAAATTTTATACCCTAATGAGTGATTCCAAACTGCCATTATTAGAAAAATATTATTCTGTATTTACAGATTAAAAATATTTTTTCCCAAAATACTGGCAGTTTGCTAAAGATATCAAAGTAACCTAAAGCATTTTATCAACCCAAATACAGTCTTACTGCAGTGTTCCATAGGAACACAGCTAGGCAAGTTCAAAGGCATTAAAACTGACAAATGTCTATTTTTCTTTTTCAGTATAACCCTTTTACTTTAAAATGAACCTTTCAAGTTCATTGGGATTTGGGTAACTTTCCATTCTAAACTCTGTCACAGAGCAGGCATTTAATCTTATTCCCCTAAGGAAAGGCAAAAAGGCAACACAAAGTGACATCACACACACAGAAAAGGCAACATTTTTTCAGGGATAAAAAAATATGTCTTCCCTGAAAGAGGTATTAAGGATTTCTGCTGAGCATCCAGGTCATTTTAGGAAAATGACATTTATTTCTTTATACATCCATAAAATACAAAATCACTTCTATGAAATAGCATCCTGAGCACAATGATGAGGTGGGCAGATTTTCATTAGATTGCAGAAAACATATTGTGGAGTTGTGTGAGCAATTTATGTCTTCAATAATAAAAAGAAACTATGAAGTAAAATTCCATTAATTTTCAAGCAGAAGATCTTTATGCTCATGTAATTCTATGTTAATAAAATCAACCCTTCATTAATTTAATGGATATTGTCTGCCATATTTACAGTAGATGAACTTTATATGGTTGTTCTTACTAATTTCTCAATATATTGCTGGGCAAATAAGGTGGAGATAACCAATAAATCCAGAGAAGTTAGTGAAAGCAATCTGAAATTCTTTCAAACATTCAATAAAAATTAATGTATATATCACATTATGAAAGATACATTCTTCCTAAATAACACAAATTTACTTTAATTTATTACCAGAAATACTAATCACATTTTTACAATTAATTCTAAATTTCACAAAACTTCTTGCACACACACACTCACTCTCTGATGATAGTATATATAATATCATCTGTCTTTTGACACAGTGGGAAACAGTAGTTCCCTAATACTTAAAATTTCATAGTTGTGCCAAGAACTATTGGGACTCTACCCACAGAGAAAGCAAAATAAATATTTTGAGAGAGGCAATCCAGACCATAACAAATAAAGCACTGCTCTGTAAAAATATGAGTTGTTCTTTCCTAGTTAGTTCAGCAAAGCTACCCCATAACTGAATGTGTGAGAATGCAGGAATGCCCAGTATCTGGATAAATTAAAAGCCAGAATTCTGAGTGGGAGATTTATTTTTCAGATGCTACAGAAATAAAATTCCTCAGCAAATTACAGCAGCAGGTTACTGAGGGACAAGAGATGGGCATGAAACTCGTCCATGAGAAAACATTGAAATGAACTGAGACTTTTACCAAGAAAAAAAAATTAATTTAAAAATAGTCTTCAAGAATAACCTATTAATAAAAAAATAGTCTTCAAGAATAACCTATTTCTATCTTCAGAGGCAGACAATGGCAGCAGTACATGGTGCAAGCTTGTCTAGTGACCAAAGTCTAGCACTACTTCTAATAATATTAGTAACAACAGCAACAGGAAGAAGAAGACGAAGACGAAATTAGATTAGAAGGAGAAATGTGCTTTATTTTCTTCTCCTGTTGGAAATTATACTCTCTGACATCTTAAAAACATAATGTGGACTCAATCTAATGCTTTAATTGATATTTCTGAATTGCATACTTTTCAGAAACTTGAAAGAAATAAATATGTACATTATTATTAATATATATATAAACTTTGCTCTGGATTTGTAAATCTGCTTATAAATTAACTTAACTGTTGGATTTTCCAAACAGGCTCTGAGAATGTTTATTCAATTATTTCCTCTGCTTGAGGGACTGAACATAAACCTTGAAGGAAGCTGTTCTCACCTCAAACAATATTATTGATGCTGCAGTAATTTGAATATCAAATATCTTGGGGAGAACTTCATATTTTTGTGAAATATTAATTTGAATGTTTCATAATATTTAGATTAATGTAAAAGATTCAAGTCATTATTCAGCTAGAAAAACTCCACACTGTAAGACTTTTTAAAAAATCCCATATTTGATTTGAGCTCCACTTCCTATGAACTGTCCCATCTATTAGTCCATAAAGTTTGACTTTTTCCTGTTTTCTGGCTCAGTGAACACTTTCACAGGTCACAGCAATTGAAACAGGATGATAGAGGAGACTGATGGGGACCTTCCCTCTATCCTCTCCTCACCTCATTATCTCCAGCCCCAGACATGCTTACAGGACTGTGAGGAACTGGTAAATATTAGTGCTCTTTTTCATTACCATTATGTACTCTCTGTGTGTTTATAATTCATTACTTGCTAAAGGGTAAAATAATAATTGTTTGTAAGCATGACAAGGTAGGAAAGGCAAAATGATGACCTAGAAAGAGCAGGTCAAACACTCCAGCATAACAACAAGGGCACTGGCTGCAGGGAGACTGCTGCTCTGTTGCTCATTTCCTCTTAAGTTTCAAAAATGTTTTTTTTTTAATATCACTCTGAATGTTTTCTGTCTCAGACAACAAGTGAGGGACTTACACCTGGACCTGTCATGTGAGCCCCACTCATTATTTCTGCTAGGGATTTTGTATTTCAGAATATTTTTTTTTATTAAATGGGCTGTTAATTGACAAGATTCCATACATACATGTTTGAGGTCTGCCAGACATAAAAGAATGATGTATTTCTCAGAAATACAGTTTACAGCCTATACAGACTTTCAAAACAAGCATAATGCACATCACAGACATTTAAATTGGGTAATAAAATTGAATCTCTTTACATGTAAATGCAATCCTACATGCTATGATATCCAAAAATATGCAGATGTACAGATTCACAAGAGGAGTGACTAATTTGTGGTTAGTGCAGATGCAGCATTACCTGCCTTCTCAGCACAACAATATTCCAACACCTCCTGCAGGAAGGGTGATGCAACCTGAAGTTCATCAGCAGCCTTACTCTGTGAGCAATTACAGATTGCTCTCTTTATTAATTTTAAATGGGCTACCATGCATTGTTTGCACAGATTTTTAATTGCACACAGCACCATGCCCCACAAAATTCCACACAGGCCATAGGTCCTTTCAGCATTGCTATATCTGAATTGTTTCCAAACAACATGTTAGTTTACTGGGAGGATCAAGCTGTTCTGTCTCAGAAGGGCACAGGAAAATGCCTAACATCCAGCAGACTGCAGTACTGCAGAAGGGCACCTACTGAGAGAGCTAGCAGTAATTGAACAATCTTTTTGACAAAGGAAGAAGGCATAAAACAGTCTAATACTTAATGTTCTACATATGTTATACCATTCCCCAAAGCTTATATGCCTTGGCATAAGTATAGCTGCAAATGTGAAAATACTATTAAAAAATCATAGGGAAACAAACAAACAAAAAAACAAAACAAAAATAAAACTAACAAAAAAATCACAAACAAACCAAGCTGTGGTTGATATTTTAAATTTGCAAATATGCATGCAATTTACATGGGGATTATTTTCTCTGCATAGGTCTTTATTTCTTCCCTGAAGAGGGAGACTTAAACTAATCTGAAGCTGGAGCACACCATACATGAACATACAGAATGTAGATTGGACTGAAAAATAGCTTAACTACCCAATCAAAATTTATGGGCTGGTAACTTAAATTGATTTTATAGAACAGTCCTCTTAAAAAGACATTAATTCCAGAAATAAATATGCATGTGAGATGTATCAATTATATTTTACAGTATTAAAGGTATGTGAAACATCTTACTGCATTAATACTGAATAAATCCTATCATTTACCATTGCATCCTCGGGTCTTATGATCTTTCAAAAGAATTATAATGAACAAATGCTAAACTTTTTTATATTTTTGCCATCCTGAGTATTGTTTACCTCTTAATCACTTCAACAGTTCCTAGGACAAAGATATTATCCTTATATAAAGATATCTTCCTTATATGAGTACGTCCTAGTGCTCCCACAGATGTTCACCTCTCAGGGATAGATTTCAAGCCTGGAAGTCCAGGAGAATCACATGTGCAAGCACCTTTACCTTCCAAAGGCATCAGGTACTCGAAGATTCACTTGGAAGCAGTTCTTAAACTCAACAGGAAAGACACTCAACTCAGAGACATCTCATAAGAACCACAATGACAACTTAGGCTAGAAAACATTGCCTGCCATTGAAAGCCTGGTTAAAGCATAAATTAGCTTTAAGAAGACAATTAAATCAGGCTTTGCCAAAGTTAATATCTGACTTCACCCCTCTGACTGTGCTTTTTCATCATGGCCTATTTACAAGTAGTGCATCTTTCTGATGTTTAGCCTTTCAAGTACGAGGAAATTCAAAAACTTGGCAATGACAGAAAAACCTAAATGCATTCCACAAGACAAAGTGGGAAGTAAAATCTTTGGATAAAGGCAATGCTTAGGGCAGCCACTATAAGACAACAGCCCATGCAAAATTCCCCAGTCTTGTACAAACAAACACTGAGGGACATCACTGCTGGCAGAACACTGGGGCTGAAGTGCCAGGTCTGAGATGAGTCCTGCTGCTGGACAGAGTGGGAGGGATGCTGAAGAGGAGAGGAGGAGAATCCTAATGATGCCCTAAACATTGCCAGCAGTCCTGGAGCTTGAGACAGTACAGTTTACTAGAAACATGTAGGTCACAATAAGACAAAGATAAAACACCAGAGTTGCACAAAAATAGCAAAAAAAGGCAAATGAAAGAGAAGATGAAGTAACTTGAGGCAGCCGTATAGGAATTGGGTGTGCAGACTGCTCCAGTGACCAATGGGATTCTCTGTGTGGGAATGATTATCTCCAGGCAAATTAGTGTGCAACAAAAGAGGGGCTGATTTGGGGCTGATTACCTGGCTCCTCTAAGCAAGTTATTAGACTGATATTTATGGTATTATTTATTGTCTTTTAATGTGTCAAACATGTTTGAAAATTTAAATGCATAAATAGACCAATCAGTCTCACACAGCCATTAGGGAATCACATGAAGCAGAACTATTACAGTAAAGATAATAGCAAACAATGAAGTTACATTGGATATTCTACCTAAGGGCAAAACCCTCTATTCATAACAGTGACAGGGCCAGTACTGAGACATCCACTCTCCTAAACTATTTTCGTGCTTAACCTTCTATGTTTAGTTACTTTAAGTTACAGCCTTTACTAGCTTTGGACTGATAATTCCTATATTTGCAAATACCTCATAAGAAAAAATGTTTCATTTGGGAAATTAAAGCTTAACAAAATTCATTAATATTCTCAGGCTTTCAGTAGAGATTTGAATATTATCTCCCATTTACCTGGCACCATCCTTTATATTGTTTTCATTATTAATTCCACTTAATATCTGGAAAATTTATGATTCTTGTCTCTACTATGTTATCTGCATATATCATCTTAATTTGATCCTTCTTAAAATTCTTCTTCTGTAAAGTTCCAACGAGGTGTTGCATGAGTTTTAATGTCAACCAACTTCCATGTTGCTGTACAGATTAATAGACTATAAAAGAACAGACTTTCTGATATTCACAATGACTTGACTCAAGTTATTTCTAATTTATTGATAAAATTAGCTTCTAATTCTTTTTAGAGCTTGATAAATTCTAGTTTTAATTTATCTAGAAAATACAGTTATAAAGACAGAGATCTCCAATCTGCAAGCCCTTCTTAATTTCCTAAAAACTCAATATTGACTAAACCAACTTTTTTAGTTTAAAACTTTCCTTGATAGCCTTTCTTGCAAGAAATATTATTTAATAAATTTAAAAAATGCATGATAATTTAAATATATACAAAATTAGATATTAAAAGCATAAAGAACAAGGTTCTCTAGGCAAAGTTATACTTGCAAATATAAATAAGAAAGTGGAGAAATTAATCTAAAAACAAACAAAAAGCCTGGCTTTGTCTATTTGGTGTAACCACAAAAGTGTTCTTCTGGAACACTTGAAATCTCAAAAGTAATGCAGATACTGCTTAGAATAAAGCAGGTGGTGGCAATATGAAAGTAAATAGGTATTCTGGAATTTTTTTTTTATTTTATTGTACCAAAGGAGTATCTATGTCTGACTGTTATAAGAAAGTTTTTTCCACAATGGAAAGAAGTGAAGTAATATGAATTTCAGAAAAGGCCTGCTTTGACATCAGCACTAATTGTATTACTGGAGAGTTATAAAGAAACCATTAAAAACATTCTGTCCCTCTCCAACAACAAGCAACAGTCACTGATGTTGTAAAAAGAAGTGGGGGAAAGGAATAGAAAAAACTCAGCTTAACAATTCATTAAAATATTTCAGAAAGCACAAAAGGATTTCACACACTTTTTGTAGGCTGTGCATACTAAATACTCATTTAATTTTAAACCACATTATGATGTATTTTTGCGGAAATTGACAATGAATGCATCCATAATAACAAACATACCAATGTCATCTGCATCAGGAGCTGGTGAAGTCCTGGCTGGCACTTTCTGAAGGGCCCTTTTACCATCTGTCCTCTGCGCTGAGCTGCTGCCTTGAGGCTGCTGCTGGTCTTCATCTTCAGCAACAAATGAAATTACACCTAAAACAAATAGATACCAGGTGTTGTATTACCCAGGAATTAGCTTCACAAAAACAGACTGCCAGACATGCACAAGTATTTCCTCTGTTCAAAACTAATACAAAATGAAGTAAAGCTTCCATTCCAGGTGTCAGCCATCCAATTAGAATTTATGATATTAAAAAATATCTCTTGGGTAAGTGCAAGGAAATTAACCAATTTTTGTCACCAAAGAGCTTTTCTACTTGCCTGAAGAAATCCATTATGGGCACCTGAAAAAGATCAGTAGTAGGAAACACAAAACAAACAAGGACTTCATAAAAGTTACAAAATCTGGTGATCACTAATTGTATCCTTTTCCCAGCTTAATTTTCTGGGCACGGTCTTGATTGTTTCTGTTATTTCTTTTTAATCACAGTGTCTCACTCTAGTGATATAAGAGAATAACTCCAATAGTTAAAATATTCCTGTGATACATTTTTGTATTGCATGTTAAACTGTAATCAAATGTGACAAGAAGATAAAATACAGAGACTATAAACCCTGGATTTATAAATTGCCAGATCTCTATTTAATAACATAAAATCTAGTATGTACAGGGTGCCATTAAATAATATTAATGTTATTCTGGAAGATTTTATATACTGGCTTCCATTAGCATCTTTTCATTTCTTCCATTTCTTGACTCTGTCTAAGAATTTTAAATCTACAGAAATTTTTGGAAATACCAAATGGCATTCTACCTGCATCTAAATTATTTTTCTTCAATGTTTGAATATATTTTGGAGAGTTTCGAAGCCAAAATAAATACCTTTTGTAGGTTTAATTCTTGCTTCATATAAAATCTGAGGAGGTGACATTTTATGCTATTATATAGTAAGAAATGTTCTCATTGCGATTATTAGAATTTTTGTAAAACATCTCCAAAAGGGAATTTGTTCATTGTGTCTTACCAAGGACTTTGGAAAACCATAATTAATGGAACTTTTAAAATTTGAAATGGGGAATTCTTATGAGAGTCCCAGAACAACTGGATTTGAAAATACCTACATCTAATGGTATCCTCTGTTTCTGCAGCTTTGGGTGGGACAGAGGCGTGACACGACAAACACTGACAAACTATTCCTACTAAGAAGGATTATACTAAATGATTATAAGGAAGAATCTCTTTTTCTTTGAGAGACAGCAACTGAGAAGCACAGGTATAAAATATTGAAGAAAAAAACAAAATCAAAAAAATGGAAATAGGTTTCAATCCAGAGGAAAAATATAATGTGTAACTTCAAAAAAAATTAGAATCCCAAATTTTCTTTCATTAAGAAAACTACTTAAATACAAATGAACTAAACTAAACTAATGAAAAACAAACCTAAAGAATTTCAAATGAAGAAGTTTTAAAAACTACTAAAATTACTCGAAGTAATTAAGTCAGAACTTGGCTCCAAAGAGGAAGAGGAGTGACTGCAATTTCAGGAAATTACTGATTTTTTTTATTTTTTTTTAATCTTAAAGATAAGAAACATGTGCAAGAAGGATAAAAAAATAAAACCATTATGGAAAGGATAACGAAGACTGAAGAAAATGCTCAAGGTATATTAATCTTGAGGTGAGAGAACACATGGAATGGCACTAATAGCTAATGGATCATAGGATAAATGACTAATTAATGACTAATGACTACAGAATTCTAACTAATTAATCTGATTTTATGTATCAATATAAAATCCTAGTATTATTTTGGTCTATTGAATCACAATATTAGGGAGAAGCAAAGTGTAAGACAGAATTCATTAATTTTAAATAGCAATCCTTGCCATCAATATGCTTAAAAGTTACCAACAATTAGAATAAAATTAGTAAAAATATGCAAAATTATAGCTTTGATCAAAAAGTCTTGGCTAAATGCTAATCAATACATTCATAAATTCTACTAAATTCTTACAGTAAAGAATATTTTGTTACACTTAATTTAAAAATTTTAGCAATTTTTCCTTATAGTTCTTCTTTCCAGTGACCATGGAGGATTTTCTTTACCAAGTTTCTGTATCTCAGAATCACAAATTATCCATGTGTGAGCGTGGGAGAAAGAGGGACAGAACAGGAGCAATTTAATTAATGAGATGGTAAAACAAAGAGTGGGTTTTGTTCTCTGCAAAAAATGTGGCCTCAAAATAATTTGCTGAAGCACTTGAATGATTAATTTTTATTTGCAGCAAATATTGGAATGCTTGATAAGTTCCAAAAGAATCAAATTACTATTGCTCAAGAATATTTCAAGAGCTATGAGAGGAACTATGGTAACTGAAAACTACTTGAATTGCTAAACTACTGTGTTGATAATCCACCAATTGCATGATCAAAAAATCAGTGAAGAATTGCAGTATAAGTGCTGACACTCCATTTTCCTACTTCATGAAAACCAGAGCTCAAACAAACAGAGTTAATAACAATGAGGTTATAATCTTGATCGATAAAGGTGAATGAATTGATATGGTGAATACAGATCTCTGCAAGGCTCTCAATTAAATCTGTCAAAGTATTTCTAGAAAAGTAATGAGTTTTACTGCAGACAGTATACATTTTGTAGCTCAGTTTATCTGCTTATTCCTAACATATTCATAAATTGTCTTTTGTAATTTTCATGGGCACCAAAGTATCTACTGCTGGCTCAAAGTTATTTGAATATTTTATTGGGGGAAAATAAAAGGAAATCATTGCTGGCAAGAACTGCAAATAACAAAAGAAAAAAGTGTATTAATTTAATGTCAAATCGAAAATGCAGAATCCTTATCAGTGAAGACAGTACATAGTATGATCTGCACGACTTGACTTTATAAATTAAGGCAGAACATTTTCCTAGGAAGTATTCCTAATTAGAATGCTTTCCTGGTTTGGGAGTAAATGGTGCAACCCACTGACCCTTACTGGATCCTAAGATAGCAGATGATACATAAATGTATTAATTTATTCAAATTATGGGCTACAAAAATATTCCTGTCAAGAGATATTTTGCAGGGTGGGAAAAAGAATTTTATACAATAAAGAGTAACAAAAAGTACGTTGTGCTCTATGAAGTCATAAATAATACATTAGAAATGTGCAGAAATGCTCCATCAAAAATAACAGATTTCAAATAAATACAAAAAGCAATTTTACATTTTTCATGTGGTTCTGCTGAGCTTGGCTCCTCTGCTTTTAAAGAGCTTTGACAGAAAGTTCTGGTCTTCTGGCTGTGAATGCACAGCCATCTTACAGAACTTTTACTTATCAGTGCATCTCACTTTTCAATATTGGTGCTACAAAACAACTGATAAATTATAATTTTTTCATGCACAACAGTCCTCAATGTTTGGGTTTTTTGTTTTTGTTTTTGGGGGTTTTTTTTTTGTATCCAATTGCTCAGTTCTGACTTCCCTGTCACTCATCACACAACAGTGTAACTTGCCAAAATATCATGGCTGACAATTTTGAAAGCATACATTCAAGACCAAACCAGATTTCAACTGCATCCCAGAGCTACAATTCCCACTGATTCAACTGGCCACAGAATTATGCCATCATCATCTGTTTTAGAAAACAAGATTTCTTAGCTGTCCTTTTGCATATATATAAGATACTAAACTTGCATATATGATCCTAAAATTTTAAAAGCAATAATGCAAGTATTTCTAGAATTCTATTGAAAATGAATAATTAAAATTTACATAAATTGAGGATGTTATAATTTTGCTGACACATCACTGATTTAAAAGCTTTCTTGGTCAAAACATCCTTGCACATTTTCTAGCTTTACTAGCCAGTGTTGAAACATTTTATACGACTACAGTCCAAATATTAATACCAAAGCCTTGCTTTCTATTGCTTCAGAGAAGATGCATCCCTTTAAAGGGAGGCAGGCTGTTTTATTTCTCAATAAAATTGTAATTACAACACCCCATGTTAGACTGACTCATTGGCTATATTCTACACACCCCCTGTATCCATGAACACAATTATGAAAGCAAGAAGTGCTCAATGCTTTCCTCTGTATAACTTAAATGCAATATTTGAAAGATACATAGTGTTCATGATTACTTTCTGCTGCAGAGAGATGATAAAAGTCCACAATATCCCAATATTTTAACTGGAAAAACACCCCAGAAGGCTATATGGCCACAGTCTTCATCACATAAATCTGAAAAGATATAGAAACATTTGGCTTGTGGTTTAAATATACCAACATGATTTTAATAAGGTCTTGGGAGTGGGAAGAGGGGTTTTTATTTTTCCTGTTTTTTTTCTGGCCAATGAAATCTATGTACAGTTGCTGCCACAAAAATTTCCACAAAAGAGATAAGGTAAATTAACAAGATGAGTGTAATTGATATAGCTATTCAGCCGATTTTTTTTTGTAGTTTTTTCTATACACAAAAAAAAAAAAAAAGTCTATTTACTGTAGGTTAGTAGAAAACTTTATAATCTTTATTTTCCTAGGGAAATTTCTGTGATAAGACACATAAATCCTAAGGAGTTTCTGTAAATCCTACTTGTTGGTATACTAGGATTAAATGAATTGCTCCCTGCAACAAAAAAAGAGAATAAGCTTTAAGACTCATACCAAGGAGAAATTAGCAAGTGGCAAATCTTGCTATCATCAACAATATTTGGCTTGGTAGCATTTATAAAGGGGTGAATTGTTTTGTTTATACTGCTCACTGCCTCTTCTTAATGTGACAATGAATCCACAATATGGAAGGACACAGGAACCTGAAGCTCCCACTGCACTAGGATGGATGGATGGATGGATGGATGCATGGATGGATGGATGGATGGATGGATGGATGGATGGATGCATGGATGGATGGATGGAAGGATGGATGGATGCGTGGATGGATGGATGCATGGATGTGGATAGATGGGTTGTGTTGTGTCTTGTAGAAGTTGGACTGTTCCGTTCCCCCTGTTCTGTAATGGTTCTGCCCTGGTTCTCCCTCCCCTCCCTGCTACTGTCAGTTACCCCAGTTCCTCCCCAGTTTCCCTGGAGATCAATGTATCTTTTTCTAAACCCCTCCCTGGTGCCCTGCCAGTCACTCTCTGCCACCGCCTTTTTCTCTGGAAACTTCTGTCTAGGGCACGGAGTGATTGGCTCAGGGGCTGGGGCCCCTCCTCCAAGTTGTTATTATTGGTATTTCCCTTCTGTCAATCCTCTGTACCCCACTTCCCCCTGCATTCCCATTCGCCCGACAACGGGCTCCTCCCCTGTATCCCTCTCCCTTTATAAGTTGCTGTAGCCCCTCTCTCAGCCTCTTTGGTTGTTGGCTTCCTTGGGATCTATGTTAAACCTGGACTTGCCCCAACTGGAGAGCGCTCTCTTTTTTCCCTGCTGGTCGTAGCCAGAGGCGGCCTCGTCCTTCTGAAGGAAGCATCACTGCTATAACGCAGGGTGCTCTCCTTAGGCGCTGTCCCAAACACCGAGTGGGACAGTGCCCCCCGAGCTGCAAGCGGTGCTGGCCAGCTTGCCGGGATGCTCGAGAAGGTCGGCCCTTCTCCTCTCTTGCCGCGCTGCTTCATGGATGGATGGATGGATGGATGGATGGTGCCAGGATTATCTTGCTGGGCCATGCCAGCAGCTCCTCCAGTGCACTCCGGTGATCCAGGAGAGCCATTCACAATAATCAAGCAACCAGAAGAGCCTCCAAGCTTTGTCTTTGCCCCCACTGAATTAGTCTGGGTTTGTCAGCGTGATGGGGGTGAAGAGGAACTGCTCAAGGCAAACAGGCAGATGCTGAGAATACAACTTGGGCTACAAGAAACTACAAAGATCATTTTTCTCCCTCATGGGTGTTTATGATTCCATTGAAATTATAGTGATTGGTAGATCAATTTGCAGGATTCCAGCAAAGAAATGGACTTTTTTTTTCTTAATGCCAGTGTCAAATACATAATAATAATAAACAAATTAAATCAACTCATTTACAGGCCAGAAAGTATTAGCATGATCTTCACCACCTCAAAACTGTCCTACAGCTGCATCTGACAGGCCTGGAAATAATATTAAATAATATTAATTATTAAAAATAATATTATTTAAAGGCCTAGAACATGCTGTCTGTTTTTCCTCAATTTAAGTTTCTAAGCAGCATGGAAAAGCACTGCCTACTACACATAGATTCAGTTAAAAAATTAGTGAAAGGTGAGACATAAAGTTAAAAAGCTCCTTTCCAAATGCTAGGGGGGTGTATGAATAAAAAGAGCACTGACTAGGAAAGGTTTTGTGGGTTTTTTGCTCAAGACATAGTCAAGTATTACGAGTTTTGCTGTATTCTGGAAAAATTCTGGTCTATTCTGTGGAAAGCAGAAGTAAAAATCTGATAAAATATAAAGCAATCTGTAGAAGATGCTTTCTCAAACCTGAAGAAAATTGTTCAATTACTCAGAAAACAGACTGCTGAAGAATTTTATGTAGTGACAGAATCTTGTTTGAGGTGTTTATTTGCTATTATTTCTGTGTTAAAGCTGTCACGCACCTAAAAACTAGCTGAAGCATGTAATATTAGCACTCTATTGGACTGTTTCCAAATGAGCTTTAGAAAATAACTGGGCCCATTTTTAGCTTAGCAACCATAAAACAGCAAGACAGAAAGCAAAAGCAGCATAATTTTGCAGCTATATAATTTTGGAAATAAAAGGACTTTGAAAGTAAATGAAAAATGCAAACCATTTGCTCAGTACGACGTACATGGTAAAAGTTATTTCATTAGAATTTATTTTAATATGAAAAAAACAGTATTAGAATGGCAAGGCTACAAAGTTTTATACTTAAAAGTTAGGAAGTTCTAGACTTGAAATTATTCATCAGCACTAGGACAGAGTCCTCAGCTAGGTATCAAAATACTTGTTCTTTTTTGCTTGCAGGATAAAATTGACTCCCTCTGCAGATAGCTTTGGAGTACTGCTTTTTATTTTGTCATTCCAACTGTTCACCCCATGGATTATTTTCCTCCTTCTAAACAATTTCACCAGACTGAATAAAGAATACCTTTTTTTTTGGGGGGGGGGGGGGGGGAAGGGAGAAGTGTTTAAATTATACTTTTCTTGTAGTGTCTCAAACCTAGAAAGGATAAAGATTCCTGAGTATTGCCTAATTCCCACTTGAATCACCTACATCTGATCATCTAATCTGTGACTCTCAAGATTCAGGCTTGCTGTTGAAATATCCTGAAAGCCAAAAATGCATTCATATACATATATATATATGTATTATATATGTGTATTTTATATATATATATATATATATATATATATATATATATATATATATATATATATGTATTATATATATGTATTATCTTTGCAGTTTCTCAGGGCCTGGAAATTCTGCTCTGGAGAACAAATATGACTTGCCAGCCTTGCACAGTCTGATGCAGACAGACTTCCATTCTCCTTGAAGCCACAAAGAAAGCACTTCCTAACACGTTACCTTAGGTAGGACACTTGGTAATCAGGTTTATATCAAACCTAACATCAGACAGCAAAATCAGCTGCTGCTTTTCACACCTGTGACTGTGGCCTCTCTTCCCTCCACCCCTTTCCTGCTACAGCAGCTGAATGATTAGAGAGTGTGCACGGATTTCTGTGAGAGAGCCAAACCTGTCTCTGTTCCAGGGGAAGAATGAACATGATTTCCTGAGGTAGTGATTAAAGCAAGCCCTGAGCCAGGGGGTGGATTTGCAGATAACTGGGCCCTGTCCTTTTCAAAGGATAACTTTACCCTTCTATCAAGTTATTTTAAAGTGTAAAATAAATGAACTTTTCTGAGAAGAGCAGATGTGGCTTCCCAGCATTTGAACCAGCAACTTTTTGTTGGTTAGAGAAACTGACTGTTCTCTCTTTTTTCACTCAGTGAACACGTAATACTTCAAAACATAATGGAAACCATTGTGATAGAAGTCAAGGGAAGGAGAGAACATTGGAGATGTAGATCTGAACATGCCATCTATGTCCCTTTGAAGACATGGCTTTTATCACCTGGTATTAATTTGCTCTCTGATAGATCCCTTGGAGCCTCTTCTAGTGAAACTTTCATTATATATAAAAGAACTGGGGATTTTCTAAGGCAGAAGAAGAGACTATTCCTAAATCTTTAATGCTTAAAAAAAAGCCATGTTTAAATATAGTACATCCTCAATATTTCCTGGTGCACATTTTTGATGGTTACCATTTCATTGAAAACTGATTCCTATTCATGAAGCATGATTTTTTTTTTTCAGGGCTACAGATCAGGGCACTGAAATCTTCTTATGGCTCGAGGCCAAGCCTTGTTACAGGTATTAATTTCTTTGCACAAGTCACTTGTGAATTGAGAAGGCATTATTAGTTAGGCTTTACATATCAGGTACTAAAAACAAAATGGCCAAAGGAGCAAAGTAGTTTGACATCCTCAGGGACAAGATTTAATAGCTTTTTAATGCTAAGAAAACAGCTGTCATTAATCTCAATTGTCCAAGAATGTAGCAGAATCAAGTGCTTGTAGTTAGGAACCCACAAACTTGAAACTACACACAATAAGCATTTTCTATGGAGAGATTTATCCATTATTGGGAAGTAAAATCTTTCCCTGAGTGCTACTCAGTTCCTTTAGGATGGTCTCCTCTGTTTCCACAATTCCCTCCCAAACACCTTTGTACTTTTCTCTGCTGAGAGTTACTACAATAGTTACCCTACAGGGAAGGGAAAGACTGATTGTACAGTTTCATTCTCAAAACCATGCTTTTCCCATTATGAGCTAAATAATGAGCACCATGGAATTTTAGAACCATTACCAAACATATAAAAATTATAAATCTGAATTGTTATTAAAAAAGAAAATCAGGAAAAACATTAATGATGGGATGCTGACATTGGTTTAAAAATATCCAGAGTTTTGCTATTGTGTCATAAAAATACCATTTTAAACATGGATGGATGCAAGTTATGAACAATTAATTTTAGATCTCCCTAGCCTCCACTAAATGTCGAAGAAAGAACCAAGTTCACTGAATTCTATTTATGTACTCTTGCCTTGTGAACAACAGACTGAACATTAATTAAGGGAAAAAATCAAATTCTGGTCTCTGCCTTTACATCTTTGGTTGTAGTAGTGCTAACATATCTAAAGGGATTAAACAGGTTTTGGAAAATTAAATTTAGATCTACAAACCTGGTGATAATTCAGAAATCATTACTTCCTATTTAGCCGATTTTCATGGGACCAATTAAGTTCATAAAGTTGTTCATATGCTGGCATTTTTGAAGAACCTGACCACACATTTAGCAGTAAGATACCTTTAAAAATAAAAATATGAGCTAGCTTAAAGACCTGAATCACCAGTAATGACAACCTTACTTCCAGAAGACATGTTACGCAGAAAAGATGCAAGCATTAGGTGTAAGGAGATTTAACCTGCTAATTTATAGGGATATTTTATATATTTGAGTTCTAAATAGTACCTTGAAAGACTCCTCGTCTGCAGGGAGATATACTCAAAGTGTAAGCAGCAGTGTCCTCTGGGTTGACAGCCACATCAGGGGCACCACTCAGCATTGAGAGATTGGAATACACCTGGGGAAGACAAATCACAGAGAGGAAAATTCATCAAAGGCAAGTAACTGTTGCAAGAACACCGTAGGGACAATATGCATTCTACCTGCTTTGGAGAGTAAAAAAAAAATCTGGTATCAGTAAGTCCTAAATTTTATGCAAATGAAAGAATACACACTGTAAGAGAAATGCTGGTGTATACAGGTGATAGCAAGCACAAATTTTGAAGTCATTGCTCAACATGATCAAAAATACATTGCTTAGACCATGGAACTGCTTACATATGCAGAGATTTGCACAGTTAGGCCCTTAATATTTTACATACATTTTTGTTTGAAAAATAACAAAGAGATTCAGCAGTACTGATCCATCTAAATAGACAGAGCAAAGCAAAATCTGAAGTGTCATTCTAACACCATTTGCTAGACCTCAAGTGATATTAAACTGTGCTTTTTGATATGTCACATTTTGTAAATGATACATACACAGGGCATGCATGGTAACTCTTGGGGCAATGGAGAGACCAATAGAATTTTCACATGCAGAATTTAGATTTTTACAAACTGTAAAGCTCATTGGGAGAATATAGGGAGAGTATTTTTTACTTGCATCTCATTTCTTTCTCTCTTGTAGAGAGTTGCTACAGAGGAATTCTCTGAGCAGCTGCTCATGGTGATGCCTTAGGATTTTAGCTTTTATATTTTTGAAATTCTGCACAGAATTAGTATATGTCTCTAAACTCTATATAGAGTGTTAGCTAACTGTCTTCATGTTTTGGTCAGACAAAACAATCCTTCTAGGCCTGAAATTCAAGGACACCCTACTGCCTCAGGCCCTGAAAAGTAGAAACAAAAGTGAATTGGAGGGGGACAAACTGGGGGAATATGACTTGATTACGTGAAGCTGTAATTGGAGGCTTAACCCCTGATATGTAAATGGACCAAACTTGTATCTGTCTGAAGAGCTCATGACCATGGTCCATTTTGGGTTTAGCCCCTTGGGGAGGCTTTGTCTGCCCTTAATGCACCTGAAGGCCCTTCATTAACCATATCAGCTTTTATTATCTTAATTCTATCTGGCCTCTGTTTGTAGGTAAGCCAGGAAAAGGCATCAGTGAAAAAGGTGTTCAGGTCCAAGGCATCCCTGGGCAGAGCTGGCCTGTCCAGCATCCAAGTGGATACCTGGATTCTACAAAAATTTCTTTTGCAACACTAACAGCATTAGATGCACATTCATTCTTCAAGTAAATATATTTTCTTATTATTTTCTGTAGAAAAGAAGCATATTCTTAAATCATCTTTTCTTCTGATACAGACAATCATTGCCTACAACACATTCCCTCTCTGTGGTATTTATGTTTCTGTAATTCTTTTTTCAGGTGCTGGTTCTTCTAAATCCAGAATTTCTATTCCAAGATTTAAAAAAAACATGTAAAGCAACAGCCTTCCTCTTTCCCAATAAATCTACATATCAAACTGGATATTAAAAGTCCAGCAACCAGAAAGAATAGGAAGAGACTAATTGGTAAGAGGAAAAAATAAGGCTAAAAAAGAGACAGATGAAAGGACTTGTTGAATTGGCACTTGGAGAAAAATAACTGGAAAAAAAATCTTTAAGTTGTCCACAAAGAGCAAAACATAGGAAAGGTGGGGCTGTTACACACTGAAGCTGGGGAAGATTAATTTATTAAAATATATACAATAAATTGGTCACACTCCTACATTTATGGACCTTTCCATTTCAGTTTACAATGAATGTACACAAGAGTGAAGGATAAGTACCTAAAAATACAACTAGGATAATAATAATGACAGCAAATTACTAGGGATAGAAATAAGATTAGTTAAAATGAGATTTCTATTTAAGGAAAAATTAACATGGAGACAGAAACAGAAGTAGGATAAATGTGATTCATTTAAATTGGATAAAAAGCAGAAGGGTAGAGTAATTCAGTTTTTATTAAGGTCTGGAAATACCAAATACGTTTCTACCAAAAGATTTGAAAGTAAAAGGAACACTACTGGCATGGCTGACTATAATAAACATGAAATGCCTCTGGATTGCTGATGAGTAAAGATGGACCAGAAGTTTGATTTTCAGTCATTCAAGTGAAATTCTGGACACTTTTTCAGAGTAGTGAACTAACAGAAGCTAATTTTAAAATGAAATTTTTAATCTTAAGGAAGCAACTGTGTAACCAAATAGGAAAAGGTTGTGTATAAGCAGTGAAATTATGTCAGTACACACATGGCCACTGTTAGAGTGCTTGAATCCAGATTCTGTATCAAGAGAAATGAAAGAATTCTCCCTTCCCTGTCCTGCATCAGATTAAACCTTTTGGGATCAGATGCTCCCTAAAACTTGTACATAACTGATGCTGACCTCAGTCTGCTGCCACCTTTCCAACTGCAGTCATTAAACTCACATTCCTCAAGCTGCTCGCTATTCCAGAGCCATAACACAAATATTCACCATCTTATTGAGGAACCACCCCCATTCATTTCTCAACCCTATTTGTCTCTGTTATTTAAGTTACTCACACCTCAGCCAATCTCCAAGCAGTGGTCACAACAATTCAGTCTCCCACCTCAAAACTCCTGAGAAGGTTTATGGTTGTGACAGACACCACTCACCAGGTACCTCTCATGTGTTCCATAAATAGAACTTTGTCTTGCTCCAATGGCCATGTGATTTATCAGCTCTGTTACTGACACTAATTAAAATGACCAGCCTCAAATGACAAATGGATACTAAAAGTCCATGCCCAAGCTTGCCCATGCACACAGGCAATTTATCCTAATATCAGAATTCATTCTGGGACTCATTCTCATTTGTTCACAGACATTTGGGATTCTAATATGGCATAATGTTGCATAACATGTCTCTGCTAACTGCAGATTTATTACAAAATAACAATACATCCAGGAATACTCAGAAAGTGAAAAAGTTGGAGAATTCAAAAGTACACATAGGAGAAAGTCCAGAAATTGCCAATTTCTACAACAATAAGTAGTTGCAAAGATCTTGTAAGTTCAGAGGAAAACTTTGAGTGAAGAAACAAAAGAATTTATACACAGTAAGCCTTAAGTTAACTTTGTTCTGAATATCAGAGAGAGAGCTATTTCTTATTAAAGTGCATTTTTATGATGATTATATGTAAGAACAGGACACAATTTTAGTCACAGAAGTAGCACTGGATAACCTTATATCCTATAATAATCTACAACCCTGTGTTCCTGAAGGTACCTTAATATGCCTAACAAAATCTTCTATGGATCACTACTGTTAGGCAAATACATTTTGAAGGAAGAAAATAGGGCATAAATTGGGGTGCTTTTATCAACAATAAAAATAATATTGATGTACAAGCTATTCAAAATGAGTCAAGATATGGAATTACTTCTTCCAGTTAGTGGGAGAGGCAGTGTGTCAGCTTCTGCCCTGATGTGCAACCAGAGAACAATGAACAATTACAGGCAGATTAACCAGAAGCCACACCAAGGGTGGGGCTGCAGAGATGTGTACTTACACACAGTATTTGTACTGACAGAAACAGGAAGATCTGCAGATAAACACTGAGTAACACAAAAAATTTATCAGGCATAAATAATTGCATAAATAATAAATAGTTTCTTAAAATATGTTATGTCACTATCACTCAGGAGACTAGAACTGCAGAATAACTCAATGGAGCTAAAATGTAAATTATTATTAAAGTTATCACTGTGACCCTGCACAACATTTGCTCAAATCAATCCAAACCCAAGGATTTGGTTTTTAAATTATAGTAGTCTCCATTTTCTTATATATCAAGTCATTATTTACGCACAGCCGGAAAGTATAAATGGAGTATATGGATAAAATGCTGCAATTTAAAATTAATTTATCAGCCACTGGTTTGAAAACTTATTCTGCAGAACTGTAATATGGCTATTTAACATAAACAGAAATGGAAAACCAAACTTCATAATTACAGTAACTTTTTCCAGAGTTGAATAACCAAAGTATAACTCAAAAAACTTCAAGGCAAAATGATGAATGGATGGAAGAACATAATGAAATATATTTAAACTCCATTGTGTCTTAGTGTAACAAAGTTAGACAGTAATATATTCAAGATTTCCATTTGAAAATTGTTTCTCAGGTCTGTTTAACAATATTGAGAGGCTCTACTTAGCAAAAAGTTAATGCTCTTTGACACTAGGCAAGAACCAGATCTGTGGTTCTTTGTGGGAGTCTCCGATCAATCTGACAACCAGACTCTTCACAAAACTCTCAAGAATGGCAGTTTTCCAAAACAAGCTCCCATTACTTTCCCTCATCCACCTTTCAGTGCAACCTTTCCAAATTCCTGAGTCACTAGAAACTCATTTAATTCTTGCAATCACTCTTATTTTGCCACCAGCACGTTACCACACTGAAGTAAAACATCTTTGCATTGCGCTGAGGACATTCCCCAAATAATTCCTGCCTGTTGAGCAGCAATCTGGAGTTCTACATAATGAAAAATGCTACATAATCCAGATTTGTTCCTAAACCAGACACCTGTCAAAACCACTAACACATTTCAAGAAACAAATTTGACCTAAAACCTTACAATGCCCTTAATTGATCTAAAAATTTCACAAGTTATCAAAAAACACATGGCAACAACTGCAGTTATTCTGAAATTCTGTAGGCCTTTGAACCATTCATTATTGCTAAGAAGAATGCCTTTTCTTTAGTGAAATGAACCCTGTTGCAGAAATTCTGGTAGATACAGTGGAAGCCAAAGAAATTGAAATTGAAAGGACAGATAAAAATTGAAGCATTATGGAATACACAGATCCACTTGTTGTTAAAGAATATAAACTTGACCTTGAACAACCAGGTTACTGCACTTGCACAGAATTTATTCTCAGAAAATCTCAGATACATTACCAAACATTACCAAACAGTTAAGCTGAACAGGGAAGCCCCTCAATAAAGGTTTATGGTACATAATTTTATTACTGTGAGGCATTTTTTACAAATACTAACCTTCATGACATTGTCTTGGTGACACTGTAAAAACCCAAAATGGATATATAGAGAATAGACATAAACACACTGAAAAACAGGGGATTTAATTTTTTTCATTATCTATTTATTCTACAATTTTATAAAATATTAGTAGTTTGTATAAGCTCAAGCCTGAAAGGTAATTTAACTGGGTCTTGAGATTACTCTGGAGAGTTTACTTTAATAACATTATTTTGAATAGTAATGAGAAAAACAGTTGCACAGTTTTATATTTTTATTGCAAAACCATGCCTTGAAAGAATTAGGCACCTTTATAGCTAAAGTTTCTATCAAAGGTATCATTACAAGAAGCCATCAACACATAAGACAATTATTAATATCCAGTTGACAAAGATTTATATAAATAAACAAGAAAATTGCATTTAAAGTTTTGTCATGAGACTGAGAGATTGGATTTTCATAAAAATGCTTTACACTTCCTCCTCTTCTCGAAGGGTTTGAATGTAATTTTACAGACACAAAAATCCATTTACACTGCAGTCACCTTCTATTAATTCATCATCAGAGAAGGATGTGCTCTCTGGCTAATGTTATATATGCAGAAATTCTTTATGAATTCTGTTGTGATTTTTTTTTTTTTTCCATATCCAGGAGTAAGTTAATCACAAGGAAAACTATTTGTTGTAAAATCCCATAGAACCATCCAGGAAGAGCACAGTGGCAGCAGTTCCCTAAGGAACTACACATCAACCAGTAGAAAAGAATTCATAAAACCATTCATATTTTTCAAGGGAATTTATGGAAATTGTCTTTCTCATCATGGAAAGCTTTGTGAGCACTGAAAGTGTTTTGCTTAGGAGTTTTAAATGTAGACTGATGGAGCCATGCACATGACCTCCCCTGAATTACAAAAGCACTTCTTCCCTCCCCAGCTCTAGAGCCACACTAATGGTTGCACAGACAATCAAACCACATATATAAAAATTATTGCTGCCCCGGACATAAACCCTCTGTTTATGATTGAAAAGGAAAAAAAAATATTCAGCTGGAAGAGAGCTGTCTTTCTTCAGTAAAGGCAAGGATTATTTCCTTCTTCCTTCCAGACTTAAATTTCATTTTAAATAGTCACTTTTGCAGTAGTAGCCTCATTTTGGATCAGGCTATTAGAAAAACACAGCAAATATGAGAAACAGAGTAGCATATATATAATGTAATTTTATTTTTTAATGAAATGAGTTTTTTTGTTAAGTTTACAGTTTAATATATTCAGTTATTAAAATGAAATACTGAAGCTAAATTTATACCTCCAAGGCAAAATTAACCAAGTATTAGTTCAGCTAAATTACTTGTTGCTAAGTATTCATTGTGCAGTAAATTGTTTATGGACATGCCTGTAAATTATTATGTTTGTCAGCTACTGGCAAATCTCACACCATTCCTGATAAAGGTTGAGGTTTATTACTTCAGTAAAGGAAATTCTTGTAGTTTTTTTTTTTAATATCATGTACATCCCAGTTAATCTCTGAGAAATTACTTCATATGGTGGATATACTCCAGCAATGCAGGGTGTTTGGGGCACATCAACCAACCAATCCAATAATGAAAATATTTATTAGCCAACAAAATTACAAAAGAACCCATGAAAAAAACACCCAAAATGATTACTTCTTGTATTATCTTTGCTCTCTCTGCCAAGACTGACAATACTTCCTCTACCTAATCACCAACTTAGCTACAGCACAATACAGAAAACTGTCAAAGATTCTGGATTAAACAGGAGGAGGAGTTATTGGGCTGCCAGCAACTGCTCCCAGGGGAAACACAAACAAAGACAAAACCAGTGCTCTGCTTCACTATAGACTACCCAGATATTACAGTAATCAGGCAGCATGGAATGAACAACAGCAACAAAATTAGAATAACTTCATTTTCCTGTTGCCCTTTGTGCTACATACATCTGAGTAAATAAAGCTTATTTGGCATTTCCAACAAGGCTGTGGGTCAAAATTGCCTCTTAGAAGAGGTTTTCTAAATTCCTCTAATAACTACAGATACCTGTGATCATGTTCTGGATTTAGTGATTAAATCCTAATTTACAGGCAGACTGTTTTGGAAATAAAAGCAAACAAATGATCTTTGCTCACTCCAATAGCACAAGACACTACATGACATCTGCTGGAGAGTGCTGGAAGTGATTAATACTGTTTGCTTTGTGGAGGGGACAGCTTCCAGACCCCAGCAGGCTTTGTAACCATGCCTTTTCCAGCAATTCCAGCCCACCTTGCTCCAACAACTGTTCTGCAACTGCTCCTGGCTAAGAACCTCGCACACAGAAAATGCATTATTCACACTGAGTAATTTATTGTATGCACACATGCATGAAATAGCTGACCTTACTATTTCTCTCCTAAAGGTCCCAGAGCTAAAAGAGCACACACAGTTGGATTGTCAAGCAGTATTTCACAGAGATGAAAAAAGCACAAAACCCCTCCACATCACAAAAGCAAATTTCAGGGCCCAGAGAACACCCTCAAGGAGATCAAAGTTCACTCAGACAGAGCTTACCCTGGAATAGTTACAACTATCACAAATTCATTTAAGGCAATATTTCTGAAAAATACATACAATGAATAATTTTAATGTATTCATTTTGAACTTTGTTATTTCTGTACCTTTCACTTACATTGGCACAAAAAAATTGAGTTCACACAAAATAGGAAAGCAGAAAAAACAGTTCTGTTGCCAAAAACATCCACTTCTTCCAGAGATAAAAGTACAAATATATCAGAAATGCAAATGCATTCACATCTGAAAAACTAAACTGTTGAAAATAAAAATGTCAAAGCTGGTGATGCCCAAAAAATTCATTTCTTACTTTGTTTTGGGGATGATAATGAGTCAAAAAATAGGAATATGAACCTGGACCTTTCTGTGATATATGAAGTTTACTAAATGTAGATAGACCTGTGAAAGTAGAAACCTGGAAAACTGGAGACTAGCAAGAAGACATCCAAGGAAGGATTTTTACATTGGCATGAACTATCATTACTTTATAGAACACAGCTGCTGGTATATACATGATGTCTCTTTATATCTTATGTTCAAATCATTACCTTTCAATTTGAATAAAGCAGAATTTGGACCTACTGGCACCAAGATAGAGAACAAAATTACTCATTTTGCAAGTCCACACTACAGAGCTAGTCAGATTTTATCTTCTAGCATGTAATTGTCCCATTTTCAACCCTTTCACAGAAGAAAAACTAAATATATATATATTTACAGATGCTGACAATTGCTAGCTGGCACTCCCCTGCTTTGCTTCTATAGATGGAGCCATCCTGGCAAACCCTGTATGGCCATAATATCTGGATGCTACCTACTCTAGATTTAAATGCCATGATAGAGTCACAAATGTGGATTTTCATGAGTAAGATCCAAGATGTTCCTGCTCAGGAATTTCTCTGCAGCTGAGAGGAAAAGCACAAATTCATCTTTGTTGCCCTAATGCACCTTCTGCCTCTGCTGGCATGGGTCACAGCATCCAATACATAGGTGCAGAAGGTGAGGAATGCTACAGATATAGTTTTATCACTTCCAAATTAAACATACAGATAAGATACATATTAGAAAAATTATGCTATTTCAGTACTACAACAGTGCTTTTAAATAGGAAAATATGTTTGTGCAAACAGAGTTATGAAATATAGTTAATGGAAATTATGAAAAATAATTATTATATTTAATAGTAAAAACATGTTCTTGAGCAAGGAAATCAATAAAACTGTATTTCTTTAGAATTTTTATTAACCTCCTCAGTGACCTATTGCCTTTCAACAACTCCAGTGATTACCTCTGAATTTTCTCTTCTATCAGCAAACACTCAAAGCATTCCCAACTTCCTCCAACATTGCTGAAACAACAGCTGGGCAATAGACAGTAACAGGGCCAGGCCACTGGGCCATGAGAAATTCACATATAGTGAGCTCATGCTGCAATCCTTCCCTTAGGAGGACAATAATTTTTGTCCTTTTCATGTAATAGTCAATATTTTATGAAGATTTTAGGAAGCCAGTAATTCTCAGGGCCCTTGTCTGATTTCAAAACTGATGGACTTGGCCACAGGTTTCAAATTGTTGGAGAAGCAAAGATTAGCAAATGAACAGAGAACAATTGTAGAAGGGTTGTTCTCTCAGAGTAAAACAAGAAGAAATCTTTTTTCCCATCAAGCACACAGTAAAATCATACATTATCTCATAAATTTCCTGACTATAAACAAATCCATATTCTATGAACCATAGAACATTTGCTCATGGACCCATGAATTTTATTAGTCTATCTGCAATTATAGCAATTGTTGCTACTGTAATACATAATGTAAGAGTCCTTTTCAGAAAAATATTTGTCATATTATTGCAAAAAAATTACCTTGTATTTTAGCATCTTCTTGGTATAATTGTGCACCCATAAGATTTTATGAGCCACCTTTCCCACTTGGCACTCTATCACAATGCAATCCTGAGGCAGAGGTTTCTTCCCTATTCCCTTAAGACTGAAGATGTTTTGAGTTCCAGCTGTAACATTTCTCAGAATAAGCCTTCCCTGTGACAAAGAAGGAGAAAAAAGAAGTTGTTTCATTACTGTACAAGTCCCCTTTGGCTCCCCTTGTACTTTAGTTTATTTATCTCAAATCTAGGTGGCTCACAGTGCTTACAAGAAAGGGTTCCTATTGACTTTCCTAGTTCTTTAATAAACCTATTACTAAACAAAGAAGTAAACCAGAGAAACAAAACCTTTTATTTTAATTTTTTTTCTAAAGCATGAAATTCAACAACATAAACTTTTCATATTTCTAGTTTTTCTACTTGGCTTTTTCTTGAAAAACAAACATCTCCAAGAACATATAATCTCATGCCTCCTTGTCTCTCATATAATATTTAACTTTGCTCCTTGAGTGTTTCCACCTATGAGCACAGGGTTGAGCCTGGAGAAAGGGAGACCCAAGGGAACTGCATTGCTCTCTACAAACACCTGAATGGAGCTTGTAGTGAGGCAAGGATGGGTCTCTTCTCTATGTCTCAAGTGAAAGGTTGAAAGGAAATGGCCTTAATTTGTGCCAGGGGAGGTTCAGATTAGACATTAGAAAGAGGTTTTTACTGAAAGAGTAGTTAGGCATTGAAATAAGTTCCCAGGGAAAGTGGTGGAGTCACCATCTCAAGAGGCATCTGGATATGGCACTTGGGACATGGTTTAGGGGTAACTATGGTGGTGTTGGGTTGACAGCTGGACTAGAGGTCTTTTCCAACCTGGATGATTTTGTGATTCAGCTAAAATGTTCTCCATAATCATTTGCCATCAAAGGATTCAGGGCTTTTGGCTTTTAATAATTTTACAATACTGGGTGCCTAAACTGCATTATATTTGGTTGGTAACACATGTAGAAGGTCATGGTTCAAAGAACATTTTTTTTCACCTTTGGCATTTCACTTATTTCAACAGCAACTTGCAGTCAAAATCTCTCAGCTGGGACACAGACAAAGCCACAAATACAGCTTCTTGCTAAAGGTGTTATAGGCTTTGCTCTGCTTGTCATTTTAGCATTTGGAATAGTGATTACTCTGATGACAAAAGCAGCTGTGAAATGGTGGCTTAACTTGTAAATAAAGTACTCATCACATAAATTATTTTCTGATGTAGGCATGCAATGAGAAAAGCTACCTAATTATTTAGGTAATGAAATACAATTTAATATTAGTATTTGAACTCAGAATAACAACGTATATTTTTGTGATAAAAGTTCAGAATTTTTACAGAATAACTGTAGGATTGAAGGATTCCGTAGGAATAAATGGAATTGAAGAATATAATGGAAAATTAAATAAAGAAAACATGAAAATATTTGGTGGGGAAATCTATCATATCTAATCTTAACTACAAAGTTAGTTCACTTGCGTTTTTACTTCAGATAGTAGTAAATATTACCCTTTCTTTCTCTCAAACAGATGCTTTAATATTAGCAACTGTCTAAACACTTTCATAATTTGGATACTGGTGATAATTTTATTGGTGAGAGCATCCTTTTCAAATGTTGAAACTGATTTCTCTCTTACCATTATTACATTCTCAGCAATGGGCTTGAACGTGAGTGGATATGGAACTGTTCCACCTACAGGCACATTTATTGCAGGAGGGCCATGAAAACCCTGTCCTTCCAAAATTGCTTCAAACTTCCAGTCCTCACTGGATAAGTTACTCTGAAAGATGTAAATCAAAGTTGTAAATTAGATTATGCATTTAAATTCTTTAATGTGCATTTCAGCTTTCACTTGCAGCTATCACTGCATCAGAAGACAATACTCATTTGCTCCAAGTACTGGCTCAGAGGGCCTGTGGGAAGAATAAAAGCATTGTATTTTAAAAATGAAATAAGCTAATGATAAATCTGTTATTCCTGGCAGCCAGAGGTACAGAACTCCTACTTTCAGGAGCAATACTGTCAGCAGGAATACTCATTAGAAAATATGAGCATGATCTAGCAAATGGTCAAGATGGAATTTTTAAGCATCATTATAAACATTTACAAGTATCTTTATGATGCTGTTTAATGCTTGGCAAAATTCTGTTCCTATACCATCTGTAAAAAATCTTGGTGCACCCCTTTTAAGTGCTGATGTGGTGTCTTGGCTTACATTGCCTCATTTGGCCACTGACAATGTTACAGGATCAGTCTTATGAATTGAGAATTCCATTTCCAAAGGAGAATTTACAGTCCTGTGTTCTCAGAATCTGGTATTTCAAGAGGCTAAACTACTTTAAAGAATGACTATCCTGAGCAATATGAGCCTGAGCCTATTTAAGAAACATGTTTATGTTATGTTGGTTATGGTAAAAAGTGAGATATTTCATAATACATGCTTAGAGGCTGACTAAAAGTAGCAAAAGTAAAATAATGTTATTCAGCCTCTTACTATTTGAAAAAACCCAATGACCAAACATCCAGTTTGAAAAAAAAAATTAACACTCATCTGAAAGATAAAATAAACTATCACTCATGAGCTAATTCATGCCTTGTCAAGTAGAGAAGATTAATCTCATCTGATCTATGAAAAAAAGGAGGTAATCTTTTGACCTATAAAGGTCTTCATCCATGGAAAATTGTATACAAACATCAGAGATAAAGGATGGATTTCAGGGACTAGAGATGATACTCCAGGCTTTGATTCTGCCTATGAAAGTCTCAGGAACACAGAACCTGTGCTTATCAGAGCTAACCCAGAGCTACCCACACCTGCAGTACCATATATCTAAGGTTTAATCAATATGTATGATTAATGCTTCAGTGTTATTTGTTCAATTTCCGAGAAGCTGAGCACATATGCCTGCATGGAATATTGAGGTTTATGTAGTGTCTCAGTTTTACCAAAAACTTGCATCACCATGTCTCCAGTTCTGTAATAACAATGACATCATCTCTGGTAGAAAGCACAAAAGAAAAAAGTATGATGCCCTTGTGCCAAGGATAAAATAAAAGGGAAAATAAGACAGCAAAAGGGATTTTTTATTATCATGCTTTTTTATCTCCACAATATCAGGAAAAGCTTTATCCTTTTGAAAAGCAGCTGACCAGGAGTAAAATTGGCAGGTCATCACTCTCTGCTAATCTAACATTTTAAAACTTGGGATAGAAGGAAAACATCATCAGGATTGGTCTAGGTTCTAGAGGAAAGCCATGAAATTTTGGGTACTTATGTTGTTTTATTTTCAGTGATTTCTAGTACAATTGGTATCAGATGTTTCCTTTATCCACAGTAGCAATGATTACATCAATATGTAACACAAATATTTCTTCTTATATCTAACACAAAAACTTGTCATCTGGAAAAATGTAGTTGACAAACATGGTCATTGTGAAATTCTTTTGTAACAAATCCTTCTAACACAGCAGGAAATTGTCTGAAAGTGTCTTCTAAAGAAAGATATTAAGAACAACAGTGAACATTAGAAAATGAAAAGAAAATATTTGTTAAATTCTATTCTGTTATACTTGTTCATTAATGGCTTTAATTAATTAATTATCTAATTCCTACAGGATCTCTGCTTAATGTAAAATCTCATCCAAAGCCTGTCAAGTGAATTAATTTAAACACAATTAATGCTAAGGGAGTCAGAATCTCCTCACAGGATTGTAGGTGGTTCAACCCAAGGTGCCTAATAATTGTATTTGACCTGTACCTGGAGAGTCTGAAAGGCAGAGATAGAACAGTTACATTCATCTCATGCTTGAGAAAATCATGGAAATTCCAAAAGAAACTAATCACAGATCTCAGATTCAGCTGGGTTCTTATTCTGTTTCTAATTCACTGTGTGGCTTTGAGCTGACGAGCTGATCATTTAATCTGCTCCATTTATAAAATGTTCCACCTAACACACATTATGACTGTTAGTTTGCTTGTGTCTGTAAAAAGTGCTTTGAGCACTAAATATTTGGTTGAAGAAACTAATTTTAGCAGATTGAATAACTCCATCTTCAGTTCCACAATGAGCATATCTTTTTCCACTGAATATTTAATAAAATTTAAATGACAAATACAATACTGCTAACAAAAATATAAAAATATGGGAAAAGTTCTGGTAGATGGAGAAACTCCAACTAGAAGGAGTGTATATAGAAATAACTCCTAAATAGATACAGAATAGTATATATATAGTATATATATACTATATAGAATAACTCCTAGAAAGTGAAAACTCTGAAGTGAAAAATAAATCCATTTTTCCATAAATCCAGAACAAATGAAAAGAATAAAAAAAAAAATCTGCTTAGAAAGTGTCTGTTTAAACAAGGTAGAAAATCCTTTTACCTTTCTGTGTTATGTATCAATTGTTTTTAGGCTAATTTAACATTCAAAAAAATCAATGTTTATTAACATAAATTATTAATATCTTAAAACTTTTTATGTGCAAGAAGAGATAGCACTATAATATGGTTTCCTTTAATGTTCTTTTTTCCTTTCTGATGTACTAGTTCCTTTTATACTCTCAGTATTTGACAGAGCATTCAGCATGATCTTTCCCCAGATATTCAGTCTTCTTGTTTGAATCTGCCTCCACTCTTTTGACTACAAAATCTCAGAATAATTTCTCTATAAATTAGCTAACTAATATTCCTTAGTGGCTCTACAATCAAAAGGACACAGACTAAACTGTAGTTCAGATCTCAGGAAATCTTTTACTAGTTCTATCTCTTAAAGAATCTTTTTTCCTTCTCTCACAGCTTAAGTTCCTTCCCTATAATTTTTGGGTTGTTTTTGTTGTTGTTGTTGTTGTTGTTGTTGTTGTTGTTTGTTTGTTTGTTCTATTTTAAAGTTCTCTAAAATTTGACTATCAATTTTCTGTGAGAGATGATATTGCACCCATCTTCACTCTCTGATCTCACTTTTCATGTGCCAAGGGTTTCATACCAAAGTAGATTTGATAAAACTATACACAATATACTGGCTATGCTTACCATGTTTTTTTAACTGTATGTAATCTAGTTCTTCTGTTTTATTCCTCAGCATGTCTCCTTTTTTTCCTTCAGAAATAGTATATTTATTCCCTAGATTAAATAACTACTTTATTCACTTTCATTGTGATAACATTAGTAAATAACAGACTAAAAATTTTGAGAAGAGAACCATCAAAATTTAGTCCATCAAACTAATAATTAACTTGAAGTAAATTATTTTTCCAAACAGGTTTTACATTATCTACAACATGGACTTTGAGAGATAATCCTCAAGTTAGTATGCATTTCTGCATTTTAGGACTGTAAATTTTTACAGTATTGATCTGAAATCCACTTTTTTAAAATCCTGAGTGTTAGTAGTTAGCAGTAGAGGAGTGAACTTACAATTGGAATTTCCTGAGTCACTGTCTGGTAAGCTGGAATTAGAAATTCAAGCTGTGCATCAGCCTGGTCTGCATTCACCACACACTCAATCTCATAGACACGAATATCATAGGATGACTTCAGAATAATCTGACAGTTGTAGCAACCAGGTTTCTTAGGAGTGAATTTTATAGGAAACTCAACTGCATCACTTCCACCTAAAAAAACAAATCAAAACAAAACAAAACAAAACTAAAAAAAGTGCTGTTGTAAAGCTTTTCAGGAACACTGAATTCACAAGCAGAATCTGAAGAGGTTTCCAATAAACTGCAGGAGTGTCTTCCCAGAAGTACATGCAAAAATTTCCAAGAAACAGCAGAGTTTTAGGAGTGTTACCATATAAGTTAGTTTCCTAAAAATAGTATATTGAAGCAGGCAAACAATATTTTATATTGATTTCAGTAGTGCTCAGGGAGAGGTATTTTGAAATATCTCTTAAATCTAGTAGAAGAATTTAACATGTATGAATTTCTGTAAATATTTTAAAAATTATACAAGCTACTACACGTTTGTCAACAGCTGCTATCAGAGATATCAGTGATAGTACAGTATATTTGGCTGAGTATCCCCAACAATCACTGAAATTCTGTTAAATGTAGTAGCTCTCATGACAACTCATTAGACCTTTTCCTGTGCCATATTTTGGATTGAAAGTCTGAGTTTCCAAAATTGACAGGGGTTTCCAAGCTGAAACAGATTCATGCAAAGTCCCACTTTCCCGATCTGCAGCACACAGGGAAAACCCCACTGTAATCTCCAGAGCAAGGAAGAAGCAAAACAATTGCAAAGCTGCCCATCTCTGCACAGAGCCAGGTCTAACAAGTCTGCTGCAGAGATTTCCTCCTCTGTGCTTGCTTACAGAAAAGATCAGACTCCTGCACAGGATTTTAAGTAGCCCTTTAGGACACATTCCAAAGGAGAAAAGAAGGTACATGAGGAACTCCATGATGGCCACAAAGAGTTCCCCAGTCCCAGAGTCTCCAAGAAACCTGAAAAACCACATCAAGACTGCAGCTGTAAAAACTGCAGTTTTACATGTAACAAACACTGATTTTCTTCAGTTTTCCAAGGTTAAAAACCCATGCCTAAAGCTGGAAAAAGATGGTAAGGAAAGTCAGAGACAAGGTTCTTGAAGAAAGATAATACAGTGTACTGAAAGATCCAATATATTTCTGCATGAGTTTTACTTTCTTGCATTAAATGGAAATTTTAATTACTAACAACTAGGGTTATTTTTGCCTGAGTTGGATCCATATTTAAAGGCACAGTTTCAAACAGAAATGCTTCCCATAGAAAAATTTAAAAAGAAAAACCCTAAAAAGTACATTCCATAATTATATTTCGTATGGCATTACTTTAGCAAAAAACTTGTTTTCTTGTGCATTAGAAAATATATTTTAGAACAAATCAGTTGAATAACTTAAATATTATGCTCAATTACAATGAATCAAAAGGAAAACAAGTAAATTGGTTCTATTTATTCAGCACGGTAAGTATCTTCTGCAGTGATACATGGTTCCTCCATATCAAAGTAACTACAGAAATCATTTGTAATCAAATTATAAGTGAAGATTGACTTGTTTCCCTTCAAAATCTTTTTTAAATTCAGTAAAATAAACTGGGCTTAAAAATGTCTCAGCTTAGCATGCTTTGTTCTCTCAGTCACATAAGACATTCAACGAAGATTAATTTCGGGATATATTCAAAGATTTAATGAACATAAGCCATGGGGCCACAACTGGCTTACCCAAGGATTTCTGAGAAAAGTGTCAACAGTAAGCCATGGGCATCATTTATTTGATTCCCACGTAGCAGGAAGCAGAGCCTGCATCCATCAAAAAGAATGAGGCTGCAAGCATTTCTTCAACAGTGAAAAGCCAAGCAGAGCAATACAGGGGTTTGCTACAGCTTCCATCCTACTCAGGATTTTTATTGTTTCACAGGGAAGCATTCCATGTGAAATAAGCTGACAGTTTTATTTTCCAGATTTATGTCTGACAAATGCCTACAGGAAACATTCATTTGATCATATTGGGTTTTGTTGTGAGACAGTTGTCAAAACAGGGGTATTTGCAAAAACTAAACTTACAGTGTGCAATTTCACCACAATTTTTGGGAGAACTAAATCACAGCACATAGGCACTGGCCATGTCCTCTGGCAACTGCCTGGCCTTTTGTACCATTTATTTATTGCAAAATACAATCTGATCACCAAAACTAACAAAGTTCATGTCCTCATTTTAGATCTGCCTGAAATCAAACGACGTCCTCTAACTGCATTAGCCTACAAACAGTACCTTTCAAAGAAAAGTAATGACAGTTGTTTTGACATTAAAATGTAAGAAAAAACATATTCTGTAAGGTAGTAATAATGGCCCTTAGTAATCATTCTTTAGCCTTATTATATACTGTGGGAGGTTGAAATGAGTAAAAATAGAAATGTTACTCTTACACACCACAACCTGTTGTCATAATTTGTGAAGGCAGGAGAGTATGGGCCTTCAGCAGTTCATCAAATAATTGCACATTATATTCACTTTTTTCAGCAATGGTGATTCTATCTATTCAGAATTTCAAAGCTAAATTTCTCACTGAACTTATTTCAGGCTCTGACACTATGCATGTGTCACAAACAATTGGTTAAATTAACTTCAACACTGAATTTGGAGGTATGGACTCCTAGAAGGCTAAATAAGCAACCATAATGAAGAATGCACACTCTTCTGACTTCTGCTTATATATTAGGTCTGCAAATGGGCTCATCTGAATTAGGACATCTCTCAACATGGTAGTCTTGAAAAAGCAACTACGCTTTCATATCCCTCATTAAGTGCTTAAAAGTTATGAAATTTTTTGCTACCACTGTGTATGTTTATTTATGATTTCCTTTCACTTTATCTTAATCAAACAGATTTGTAGAAGGGTTTCTAAAAAACCCACTAACTGGTTATTTTTTTCTCTTTTTTCTGCTTAGATAGCATACAGTATACTATCAGACACCTAAACAAAAAGTTAAATACACTTAATCAGAAAATGAAGATCGACTGGGGAAAAAAGAATGAAAGAAGTTTTTCCTTAATTGATTTAAAAATAAAAATGGGAGACACTTTTTTTCAATGTCTTGTTATGAATCAGCTGTGTTTGTGTATCCAGGAGCCAGTGAGGAGCTGTGTGGCACTACATAAAGCAGTTGTAGGGGGCTGGTTGTTTAATACTCATTGAGCCTAATATTTATGAAAAATACTCACAGGCACTCTAGAAACAAGCAGTCACTACTCCAGTGAGCAATGCTGCCAAATTGACTTAATACAGCTTCAAGAACCATGTCATGAAGGTGTTTTCTTAAGCCATTTGATGAAGAGCTCCTGCTGAAAGGGATTAGCCAAATTATAAGGAATTACACTGATAAAATAGAGTATAATTCAAAGACTCTTGATCTAAAAACACAACAAAGAGCTAAGTTCTCTCTAAAACACACACTCAAAATTTACAAAAAAATTTCAAAACTGATTTTTTGTGACTAAACACAATTTTTTAGAAAACAAAATTTTCTACAAACAAGGAAGAGGGCTCAGAACTATTACAAAGACTGCACTGAATGCATAAGGAAACATTACAAGGAGAGAGGATCAAAACCAAGACTTTTATATCATTTACTGCAAAATGGTAAGCTAATGCACAATTAGTAATGAAGGCTTATAGTGAAGAGATGTAATAAGAGCTAGCTAGAGACTTTTATGGTGCAGCTCCTTTCCTTCTGCAATCTAGATTTCTCTGAAGAAAAGTTTTCTTTTTTTTAAAAAAAAAAGAGAGAAAATTAAGTCACTAGTAGCTTTACCAGAAGCCACAAAGAAGTCAGAACAATCTGAATAAATTAACTGTAGGCACAATTATTGAGAAAGTAGAAAATATCTAACAATTACTGATAGTTCTGTAGAAAAAGATTTTTCATCATTCACTGGGTAGAAAGGGGGGGAAAAAAGAAAAACAAGAGAATTCTTCTTGGATATTCTTTTAAGTGTAACAGCAGGGAGCCAACATTGTCAAATCCTGTAGAAAGAGGCAACAGAACTCTAATATTAGCTTGTGATACTGAATCTAAATTAGATAGCAAGGTGAAACAACATTTTTTCATTTAAAATGAATTGTAAGCTTTACTTATTTATATGGACAATTTTGATGTGAAATAGTACAACTCAGCCATCAGAAAAAGGTTTTAGTTTTGTATTCATGCCTAGGTTTTCCATGTTTATTTTTATAAACATAGGAAAATCCCTAAACCATATGGAATGATAAAAAGCATTCCTAGTGCATGCTTGCCTTAGAAAAGTTCAATAATGCACATGTAAAATACAGAAATTGCTTATCAGGGCACCCTGGCTTAGGTGCATATCCATTTGAAAATTAAAATCTACCATTACTTTATAGAACTGCACATATCTATCATTACTGATGGAATATATTTGTGTATTTATCATTCCATGCTGGGATGTGGTTATTATTAAAAGGAATAAAATAAGGTATTGATACGCTGGTACTGACATGTGCTGCTGCAATGTTTAGAACAGCAATTGCTATCAACCATTTAGTCCCATATATTTTCTTTCCTTTAAAAAATGTCTAGTCCAAGGGTATTGCTATCAGGTTTTCTGCTAATAGCACAAGTGGTAATCTGAAGTCATTTCAAGGCAGAAGATTGCAAAAAAAAAAAGTCTGTAAAAAAGAAAACCAAATTAACAGGAATCCCTTCTTATAAAGTACTTGGATGGTTCAGTATTGATGAACTGTCACAGGCAGCTCTGTGAGCTGCTCTGTCTCAGGAACTTTTATGTTTCCATTACTCAAAGCAATTGTCAGTGTCACTTTACAATGTGTAAAGGCATAGCCTATTCCAGAAAATTCCAGAATTTCCTAATTCTGGGATAAATCCTTATTTAATACCAAAACACATATTATTGGACATTTCTCTTAGCATTAGAATTTCACCAACTAATTCTTATATTAAGCCCTAACCTGGACAATTGGAGCAAAAGTATGTATCTTAGGAAAGCATCCACTTTCTTTTTTAAAAGATTGAGTGGTAGAAAGATTTTTGTTTCTCTTGAGTGTGTTCATATTTGATAAACCTCTCATTCACATAATTTTACAGGAATAATAATTGTTTCATTACAAATCTCCATCTTAAGTAGAAAGTGCTGTACTTTCTGCATAGAGCACTTAACAGTCTTCACTGTCAGACATATTTTCCCTTTTTAAATAATTACAGGTAACCTGAAAGGAACCTCTTTCCCTCAGAGATCATGGAGTCATCAAGGTATTCAATCTTTCAAGACCTTGAAAATTACTGTAGAGCTTGGCTGAGCCCTTCCTCATTTGCAACCTTCTGTCCAAAGTGTGGAACAAGAGCTGGATGTGCTGCTCCAGTATTACATTCTCCTTCATGGTACAATAACAGCATTTTTCCATACCTGCACTATATTTTTTAAGTTATGCATTCAAGGACCCTTGTTTTTCAAAATTTTACAAGAAATCCTTTGATGAAAGAACAATGGAGCTGATGTCAGAAAAACAGAGTGGGAAGTAAGCCTGACAGCTTTAGTTCACACTGTGTGATAGATACTGTGCTGCTTTGCAGATTTCTCAAACATTTTGGGAGACATCAAAATGTTTTGCAAGACTGCAGAACAAAGCCCATCCTCCCCTTTCTACCTATGTTATTTCACCTTTGATAAGTAAAATTATTTAGCATAAAACACATGTTTTTCAAAGAAACTCAAATGCCTAAGAAGTTGTTCTGCTTAGTTAAAACTTAGTTGAAGCTGATTTTGAGCTGATTATTTGCTGAAAAGACAAACAGCACTGACTTTTCCACTGGTTTTCACAGTTCTGCTTGAAAATCCACAGATATTTCCTTCTTTCCTAACCACAGTGAGTGTTTTGCTGCTGGACAGGAGCAGCAAATATTCAGCAGAAAAAAAACACTTATAAAAGCTATAAACCCTTATAAAAGCTATAAATAAAACAATAGCTCTGACTTAGTGAACATGGTCCTTACCTGCAGGAAGAGCATGTTCACTTACACAGGTACAGTTTTGTAAAATAAGACTGCATGGCAGGAAATCTTAAATAATTATAGAGATTATAAACATATATATGCATTACAAAGTCAGTGACACTGGCAAGTAAAGTTACAACTGAAGTTACAACTCTGAGCCATAAAACCTCTCTATTCAAAGTTTCTTGTGCTTTCACCTTTAGAAGGAACTTGTTAGTTTGGTGAAGCATGGAGCTGGCTTTGGATGGTACTTCTCTGTTGCTAAAAACTGGAGTGATTATTTTAATCCCACTTGACATTTTATCCTTTTTATTCTTTCACAGCATCCCTCTAAGAAAAAGACAACATATTTCAATGTTGCAGCATACTTTAATTATGCCTAACATGACTTTCTCAATGTTCAATCTACCATTCTTTGGTTTGTAAAGCATTGCAGTTTTACTGTCAATTACCTGTCTCTTGAGCTATATATATGGGAATTGAATTATTTCCCAGGTTATTTCTGATGATAGAGGAAAACTTAATCTCTTAAAGATCCCATTTGTGACAAAGATGAACAACTACCACGGTGTGCTTAAACCATACCAAATGGTTTAGCACGCAGACTCTGTTCCAAATATATAATTACATATTTGCTTGCACTAAAATTCATAGCTTATAACTATGTAAGAGCTCCAACTAACTTCTTTCACTAAATCTGTGTCATTCCTAACTCAACAAAGTCTTTGTGTAATCTTCCCAATTAATGAAATGTAGCTAACATTGTGTAATAACTACTGGTTCCTAAGGACTCCCTTTCTGATGAGTCTCCAATGATGGATTAACGTTTGCTAAAGGTTTTCAATCTTGGAAATGCATTATTTTAGATCTGTGCAAGTATGCAGTATGGCTTCTGATCAAGATATCATACTTAAAGTAAGGTAAGCATATTGTACTCTTTTTATCTATGTGATCTGTAAATAGTGCCAAAAATGTAATAAGGTCATTTAACAAGATCTATTTTACAAGAAAATGTTTTGAGTGGCATTGATTTTTTTACCTTCGAATTCCCTGTTGGCAGAGTTCTTAAAACACTGGTTGCACACTTCCTGCTACTGCAATCTAAGAATTTCTGATCCAAAGATTGATTTTAGTCAGCTTTCTTCCACTTTTGTTTACCTTCATAAATATAAGCACTGTCATTTCTTCAGAGAACCAGCAACTCCCACCATGAGGAAAGCCACCACCATGGCTAAAATATTCCTGCTTTCTCAGACAATGGTGTCAAAATTTTCAGATGAGACCAATGCTTTGCCCAGGACCACCAACTGGGGACCTCTGTCACAATATTATGTTTTCTAAGAGCCTGTAAATCCTCCTGTGTCTCCTCATTAGTGTAATAAATACACTGAATCAGTTGGCACTGTCTTCCTACTAAAGACATATTTGTTTTCATGCTATTCAGCTGGTTATCTCAGCTTCCCTTTCTGGATGTTCCTTACCTCACCACCTCTCTGAATTCACTACAAAAGCCCCATTTATTTCTGCATCATCTTGACATTTCTACTTCCTCATGTAACTATTACCCATCCTAGAAAGAAAAAATAAATATCAAAAAGATTGTGTACACTGCCATATGATCCAATTTCTGATTTTGCATTGATTACTCTCCTCTTTCAAGCATTTCTTTAATATCCTTTGATGAATAAAGAAGCAGCATGAACTAAGAGTAAAATAACTACTCCCTTACTATAATTTATTATAGTATTTAATTTATTATAGTGTATAATTTTTATAGTATATATTATAGTAATCATCGATTTACTACATTCTTTACTATAATGTCATTTATTCACTACATTTTTGTAGTGAATACAATGCAATTAATATTCCAAATTTTTCAGATATATTCATTCACATTTAAACTTTTAAAATAATTTGAGCAGTTGCTAAGGTGCAGTAATCTCTCAACTGGTCAGTTAAGAACCTTTGTTTTGAGACCATGATGGAGATCCTGTCAGGACATTAGATCTGTATATGCAGAGTTGGGTCTCTTTCCCCCAGCTGTTATTCTGTTCTTCTGCAGTGTAATACAAAGAATCTCCCAAAACACTCAACAAAGCCATTAACTGTTTTTAGTTCACCTCTACAGTAATTATGTCATAAACACGTCGTTATTAACTTGACAATGAAAGAGTTTCAACTAAGATTTAAACATCCTGCCACACATGACATGTTCTAGCCTTCAGTGTCACATAAATTCTACAACTTCTACTGACTGCTCATCCTGTAGTCCCTCACCAATCCTGCTTCTAACACTGCCATAACTATTGCTGCCATCTTCCTGAAAACACACCATATTTTTTTATAGCATTTAAATTCTATTTCAATTAAAACATCTGTAATAAAGACTCCTCAGAAAAAAAATATAGATTCTTTTTATTATTCCAGAATAGAAAAAAAAAAAAAAAGAACAAAAAACAAGGTATACATTGAGTGTCAAAGCAAAGACCATGAAAGCACAATGACCATGAAAGCACTGATTCCAGTGACACTTGGAAAAGTGAACTGCAAAAATATGCAGAAGGACTCCATTGATTAAGAAATGGTGAAACAAAACTAGATATGGACAGTGTATAATTCAAGTTTCTACAAATTTGCATGAAGTTCCCCCCTGAGACTCCTTTTCTCCAGACTCCAGCTCTCTCAATGGCTCAGGTTGTTTGAGAGTTTTTTTAAGAAATGCAACCTAGAGTGCTTTATAGGTTTAAATAAAGCATTTTTTAAAAATCAACAAAATTTCTGTATAAAATTTAAGGTGCTAGAAAAATTAGAGACAACAGACTGACCAAAGATGGCAAGATCACTCTGAAAAGTAATGCAGAACTGTTCATTCAGCATTAGCTGAAATCTCCCTCTGGCTGACTGAGGAGGGCAAACAAGAAAAGAGATGTGATATGAGTGGCACAATTTGAACACAGATCAGTGCTGGGCATGAAGTGGAAGGGAGAAATGGGAAGGGAGCACAAATTCAGGATCTGACAGATAAACAGACCAAATCAATTTGTCTTTTAGATCAAGTCTCCTGTGCGTGTGTGCCTTTGAGAAAACCAATAAACCAATGGCAAGTGGAAAGCACTTGTTTGAGCTAATATTTAGAACCTGGGTAGTGACAAGAAAGGCAAATTTGATCAATAGTAGAAAGGAAAGAAAGATCATTTTCGGGATCTACACAGAAAAACATTAAAAATAAATATTATCTTGGCAAAAGAATACAGTCAAATTCATCACCTTTAAGACTATTACCTGTTTTCTGAGATGTAGGGTATTTGGCTGATGGAGGGTCCAAATTAACTCTGGCTGAAGATAACACTGGAATAGAAAACTCTTTAGGAACGTCAAAGATGTGTTTTATGCTCACGTCTACACTGTAATCCACGTGCTTCAGCTCGGAGGGGTGCCTGCGAGGCTTCAGAAGCGCACGTCTCTGCAAGTGAAGCAATAATGTACACAGCTGAGACATCAATTAAATTTTCAGGTTGAGAATTGCAAAATTTTCTAAATTTTTTAGAATTTAGCTCAATTCTAAAACTGAATTGGGAATTAAGAAACTTACATGGCAATTTTGAGTGATACTTCCAAATAAAAACTGACTTGTAAGATATTTTTAGACATCATGCATCTGAAACATTTGTTTAAGAATAATGCATTTGGAAATTTACAGTAAAACCATAGCCTACCCAGAAATAATCTCTGCTAGCCTTCATGCATATGCAGGAAAGGCAAGAATAGGAGGAAAAAACCCATGAAAAATATTTTGTATCAGTGGTAGCAAGGTGCTCCTTCTCCTACTTCATAAAGTTTCTGAAGCATGAGAAAGAAAAGTTATTTTGCTTTTTGGCAAGGGATAACTATTAGCTAACTGATATTTTAATGCTGAAAATTTATTTTAGAAATATGGGCATTTAGAATCAATTCTAGAGACAAGTCATCTCCTCCTCTTGGTAAAAAGATTGCCATTGCTAATCAACAGCAGGAAACATATTAGAAAAGGATTAGCACAGTATATTAAAGTAAGCTCAATACAGGCATCTGAACCTCTTAATGAACTTCATTTGACTCCTGTAGGATAACATTACAAAAATACTGCAATGATTTAATACACTACTTGCTCAAAATTGCCATTTTCAATGCAATAACACATTACAATTGCAATGCTCAAGAGTAATTGTAAGCTGAACACATTTTAAACGAATAATGTCTTTTTTTACAAACAAGGCTTTGAATTAATGACTGCTGTGAAGTATCTTGAAGCAAATCTAGGGCAGAGATAAATATGGGAAATAATCACGTTTTGCTAAGAGAACTGGTTTATTCTCAAAGTCTTTTGCTGTAAAACACTGCCAGGACTGGAGGTATCAAAGTACATATTTCAGTAGGCCAGGGAATGCAAATCCATTCAGGGAATTAAAAAACTCAATGTAAAAGGAAAAACAATTATTCATAAAGATCACCATTAGGTGTAAGATGGTCAAATTACTGTTTAAACCAACTAGACTTGGGTTATGCATTGGATCAGTGGTGAGGTTTTTTTGTTTTGCTTTTTTTCCCCCTGTTTTAATACAAATCTTACATTCCCTTGCTGGCTTTAGAAAGCAGATCCACACTCTGACATTGCTTTGTTTTGATCATTAATCTACCCTTCCATAGTGTCAATACAGTGTTAAACAAAAAGTACATATGGACTTTGGGAACCTGTTAAGATTTAGCTGTTAATACAGGTTTCTTGGCACAATAAATATAGAAACAGACAATTCTTCAAAATTCTTGTTCTGTGAAGAGCAGCTGGACAGATGTATTTGACTAAAAAATTCACATCAAACCAAATTCTTAGGATATGTCTTGTACTACTGTATTTGCACAACCTCGTGCAAATATAATTTACAGAAGGAACAGGAAAAATTGTTATGTGAGTTGAGAATCTGAGCTCACTATTCACTCATTTCTATCATACAGGACTGGAGTCTGACATTACTCCCTCTCAAATTCACACAAAATTAATTAAAAAATTAATAAGTACAAATAATTCAATTGCCACATTAATTGCAAGTTCCACTTCTCTCTGATAGGAATGAAATGCCAGAACACTTTGCAGAGGAAAAAAATTCATTCTAACTTGTAATGGGAGGTTCCTAACCAAAAGAATTACATACATTTACCAGTTTAAATTTGACTTGATCTTCTGCATAATCAAATATAAATTTATACCTACAAATGATTTTCATAACTAGACTATTTTCCAACACTGAAATAAAAATCCAACATGATTACACAGTTTTGTTAAATTTTGACAATATAATTGTAAGATGACCTTTCCTGGAGCACTGAACACATTTGAATTATAATTATCTTGAAGAAATGTCCTATTATTTAAAAACTCACTGAAAGACTTTTTTGAAGATACTTGTTCATGTATCTCATTTTTAAATATAGGTTAGGAAAAAATCCAGTTGGTTAGTATTACATAATCTATGAACATTTCAAATATTTCCTGGCACCTTGTAAACAAGTAAAGGATGAAAACATTTTTAATGAGAGACTTAGTGGAAAAAGAAAATTCTGCAAACATACACAAGACTAAACTTTGCTGCCTCATAGGCTAACATTTCCAAGAGAAAATGTCAACACAATTCAGATGAATGTGGCAACTGCTCCAATTTTTAACATCTTTGTGGGCAGTGAGAGTTAAATAGAATTTAATATTTTTTAACTCCCATGTTCAGTGCAGATCTAACGCCTCTCTACTGCAAAAAGAGACAGATTCCAAGCACTTTTACTTCATCAACCTGATGTTTCATGATATTCCAAGTGTGGAAGTCTTATTACCAGCTAGTAGTATTTGCATTCAGTTCCTAGGATTAATTATTTTCTTAGAATATTTTTTTGAAAATGAATGGAGGGTATATAAAGCATCAGAATTAAACTTGATCTTGAAAGTTTCAAGGACTTTTTTTATTTTTCAAGGTATTTTCTCAGATGTGCCACCTGCACTTTCTATGTGTGTAGGGTGGCAGATTCTGTTACAGGGTTCTGAGGCAGCTCTCTCTTTCCTTGCATATAATGGTTCTTCAAATCCTAATTTAGCACCATTTCTTCCTTCCAGAAATTAACTTCTAAAACTGCTTCTCATGAATAAAGAAATTTATTATCTTGGTCTCTCAGAACCCCGGTGATCAATCGTGTTTGCCACCTCCCTTAATCCCATATCAAAAGATAAGTGATGTAATAGAGAAGAAATTGGTCTCACTTGTAAATTCAGCATATTGAAATCTGACCACAGGTCCTTTTCTGAAAAGTTCATCCCCGCTCAAATGTATCTAATGCAATTTTTTATTTCCAGTGCCTTCTCAAGGACACCATGATTCTTCCTTCAAAAAAAACCCACACCAGTTTTTAAAAGAAGCAGATTTTTTACACTGAGCTTACAAATTTCCATAATCACACAGGAGAATACAAAACATCCTTCACAACCCCTGGGTGCCTATGAAGAGCACAAGCTCTGAAGATCCCAGCTGGACAGGTGGAGGATGTGACTTTGCCACATCAGCTGAACAGCAGAAGCCACAGCCCCAAGTGCACAAGGTCTCCATTCATTTTTCCTTGATCAAAACTCAAACTCACCAACACCACTATGGTGTGCTAAGATAAAAACCCTCCATGTGTACTAAGAAAAAACACTCCACGTTGCTCAGTCCCATGGACAGTAGGATAGAAAGGAAATGCACAATGTCCTAACATCTGGAATATGGCAAATGTGGTGTCCACACTCAGATGAGACATGTTCAAAAGGAAGGAAAACAGGGCCTAAGTAAATACTTTTTACAGTTTAACAGTGAGGGCACACCTGGACACAGCAGAAAGTTAAAGCTTTAGCTCTGGGATTCTTGTGCAACAGGACTTTTCCCATAATAATGTCTGGTTATACAAGGAGATTATTGGCATCTATGAAGAAAAAGTCCTGTATCTAGCAATTGGGTCTAAAAGTAGGCAAGTTATTTTGTGTCTCACTTCACTGACTGCAGCATCCTCTCCTTCACAGTCCCAAGTAAATGAATTCTCATATTGTTCTTTCTTTTTAATTCACTTTCCTCTATTTACTACATTTAGCAACTTCAGTCTAAGCATGTTCTTCCCCCACAGTCTCTTATCTTTTTTCCAATACCCTTTTCCTTCCCTTGTTATCTATGTTCACCTAAATATCCCCCTTTCAGCTTCCTCTTATTCATCATTACTAATTATTCACAAAACAGCCTTTGTTAATTATTCACTATAATGCCAAATCCAACCTTAACAGTGTCTGAAAGCTCCTATATTATCTTATGCTATCTTTACTACTACCCAAAATTGTTTTAGGAGGAATTAAAGTAAAGAAACACTCAGGAGGTAAGAAAGTAACACAATTTTATGGGAAAAAGATTTAAAAATCATTATTTGTTACTAATTCTAATAATTCAAACAATCAAAATAGATCTCTGTTCCTTATGGCAACAAAAAGAAAGAGTAAAAACATAGTAAAGAAGTACCTAGGACTTTTAGCTGTGTATAGATGGGTCAAATAAAAAATTAAACCTCTAGTTACTGATTATGGATATCCAGTTTGACTCCAAAAACACAGCCCACCTTTACTACTGTTTTCTATGTGACTTAAGTAAACATGACTAAAATTTACAGTTTAGGGAGACTGGAAATCATGCAATTATTTAGTTATTTATTCTTCAACTTGACAGGTAAAAAATGGACCAAGTAGTACTAATGGTAGGGTATTTTCCCTTCTGTCCATCTATTGTCTAACATGATTCTACCTGCAGGAACCAAGTAGAAAGGCGGAATAGAAATCCAAAAGAAAACAACAGATTTCCAAAGATTCTGGATTTATCTCTAACCTACGACATCAGCCCCAAAGGATTTTGTGAGCCCAAATAATTCATTGAACCGTGGGTGCTGTAGATTGGCTTTTTTTCTTTTTTGCCTGTTTTTTTTTTTTTTTGGTGGGGAGAGGGTAGAATTTAGACCACCTAAAACCATAATTCAACTCCAATTTTCACTGCAGAACACCAACCCCCCTCAAAAAAGTTTTCTCCAGTTAATACAACCAGAATTTCTATGTTATCACATTTAAACAGATAGTTGGCAAGAATTTATTACAAGAAGTTTTTAAGAATATGTTTCATATTTTAGTCTGCATAGTGGATATTGAGATTTTTTTTTGATGTATAACCTCTTTTCTATGCCAGTAGTAGAACTTCTCCCCTGTATTTTTCATAAGCAAGTATAAGACTTTGTTTACATGAAAAAAATACTTCTTTCTGCACATTAGTTTCATTTCTCACATGATAATTCATTCAGTGCTAGTATCCACCAGTATGTGTTTTACAAGGTAATTAAGCTAATTACCCTCCAGTTTTCCACAATAAATGTGGTTTTAGAACTCATATTTCATTTTAGCATATCTAGTGGTGCAAGGAGTGTTGCTATCATCTTCAGTCTTGATCCACTCCACAACTTCAGAGCAGTTAGACTTTTCATCAAGTATTTGCCAAGTTGCTGTGATATTGAGGGACTTGAATTATGAAAACTCAATAAAATGTTACCACAGCAGTGAATTAGCCATAATCCCAAAGGAGACTACTTGAGTCTGGATGACATGATTACAATTGTTGTCCCACTCCAAACACACAACAGATTAAAGTTACAATGTAATTTCCCCTCATTTTGTTTGCTTTCTATTACTTTTCAAACAAAAGGTATAAATTTGGGAACATCACATCACAAGGGAAAATTCTTTTACCTGGGGAACTGTCTAACTGGAAAGCTGGAATAACATTGCTGCCCAGCAATTGGTCTGAGGCCAGGCACCATCAGGGCACAAGGGAAATTAAAACCCAGAGTGAGGCTGTCATCCTCTGAAGGCTATACTAGAATTCTTCATGAGGAAAAGCCTTCTTTATATGGCAATATCATTATTATAAATTTATTCACAAGTAATACCTGATTGTCTAATGGACTACCTTGGGAGAACTTTTTGTTTCTAGATGTTGAAATCTTAGGAAAATATGTATAGGTTGGAATGATGCATAAGAGGGGAGCTACATCTTATTAGAAAAAGTTGTGGCTTTTCAAAACTATTTTGCATTGATTGCAAGACAAAGAGAAGTCTCATTTATTCTCAAGTTTTATTGGTTTGGGGAAAACAATCAATTTCTTACAAAAATATCCATAATGAAGGTTACTAATACAGATATCTTTTATATGGAATATGAAAGCTTTTTTAATCATCAGGTATTTTTCAGAAATTAATTGTTAGTACTTTTCTTAACTGCAGTCAAGTTTTCTTAAAGGAAGGACACCATAATAGCATGGGGTGAGAAAGGAGCTTCAGGATGAACATGTAAAATATTGCAGTGTCTGAGGGGGAATTGGGATCAGTAACTGTCAGATTACAGAAGTGTGAAAAAAATATAACTTCTATTACCTGAAACATAAAAACAAGTCAGTCCTACAAATCAAGGACAACTAAATTTAATTGCAGCACCAGATGATTGTGTTTCTCACCTCTACTCTGGAGAGCCCCAACAACGCCGTTGCAACTCGAACGCTGCTGCTCTGCAGGGTCCCAGTCATCAATCTCCTCTCGTACTCAACAGCTGACATCTGCTGCTGTGCAGCCAGAGCCAGGGCCCTCTCTCTTGGCTCATTGACCAATGGAATCTTCAGATTCTCCTCCAGAGTCTGACCAAGTTCACATTTCAAATATAAAACTGGTTGTGCTGTGCATTCATCTGTTAAAAAAAACCCAAAGAAATGAAAGAGCAAAACAAAACCACACACCACATTTATCAGCTGGTGGAACTGCAGAGAGTATTTAAAATTTCTAATCTCTAAAGAAAATAAGAATACAAAATTCCTTCAAAGTTTAGTTCCATGCTATTTACCTAGTACATGCCATTTATTACCTATAATACTTTATTTTTCAACATAATAGGGAAGTAAAAATTAGCAGACTGAAATGCAACCCAAAATTTAGCTAATAGGGCTAAGAAATAGCTAATAACTTAGCTAATAAAAAAATCCCAGACTTTAGTGTTGCTACCATTATGCCAGTATTAAAAGTTCACCAAAGTCTTTCTGCTACCTACACAACACAGCCATGCTTTCACCCCTCTAGATATGTTTCATCTCCTCTAAAAGAAACCACCAGAAATTATTTCAAGAAGCAGTTGACAATTATTTCAAGTGTCAAGTCTGTTTCACTGTTTCTGAAATATGCCTGACAGGAGCTTATCCCTCACTGTTTAGAGACAAAAGCATTGGAATATCACATCACTGCACACAAAACTCATGTTCTAAAGCTAGAAAAATTCTAGATAAAGATGCCTTGTCCTGGTTCATATGGCTAGCAAACTATATTTAGAAGAAGAAAATAAGAAAAATTATGAAAAAGTATTTATGTAGACTATGTTAAAAGCAATACAAGATGAAGATCACCAACAACCAGCTGATGCTCTGAAGAAAATGGACTGGAAAACATTTGAAGAAATACCACATATATTCATTATAATGTATTTTTTACTCTTCATTATAAACAACTTCTTTTTTTGTACTACATGTATTTAATAATTTAAGAAAAATCCATAGAAATAAAAGGATATTAAAAAAATTATTTTCTGTATTTTACTCTTCTCCCTTCTATTCACTGTACCTCCTGAGGTAGCATGCAAAACATTTGGACTATCCAAGGTAGGCAATTCTGAAGCCAGAGGTAAATCCCCTGATCCCTCAATCAGGTATACAAATTCTCCAATCTGAAACACAAGGACACACATCCACACACTTCAGAGTGCAACTCATGAAGAACAGAAGGCAAAATATTACAACTAATAGCAAAAATATCCTAGTAACATCTAAGATCTGACCTGAGCAATAATTTACATATTCAGGAGAACAGGAATTCAAACCATAGAACAGAATTTCAAACCATGCTGTGATAATAAAGTAACTTTAATTGATAATATTAAATCTGAAAAGTCAAAAAATTTCAAAAAGCAGAATCTTTTCTAACTCCTCTTATAATTTAACTGAATAAGGGTACCCTAACCCATAAATACAGGAAAAAATTGAATTCTAACTATCTACTACAGTTACATATAATTAAAGATGCTCATGAGCAACCTTCATTGCTCTTCACCATTTGGAGTTTTTTTTAGTAAAAATGTTTACAATAGTTTTGAGCCAGAAATATTTCTCTAGAAAGCACACAAAAAAAAAAATGAAGTCAAGGCAGGTTAGCATCATGTGCAAATTCTCCTTTAAAAAAAATGAAGTTAGTAAATCTTAATTATTTCATTGAAAATGGAAAATCTACAGAAGATTTAAAGTAAATATAAACATGACCTAGAACAAAGAAAGACATTCATTTTTCATAGAGGAAAGGATAACTTAACTAGCCAAGAAATAACAGTTTGAATTATAGATGGAATGAAAAAAATAAGGCACAAATGAAAGACAGAAAAGTATTTTTGAAGAAAAGAAAACTCACTGAAAGTACTTCAGATTTAAGTCCTCAATCAGAATGGACCAAACTAAAAAGATTTCTAAGCTAGGTACCATACACCTATCTGAACTAGTCAGGAGATTTAACATATATACTGCATATATTGCTTTGATAATTCCTTTGTGTTTACCACAAATTTTTTTCAGACAATTTTAGGTTCTCCTGATTGCAAGATAAAGAATTAAATGCCTCTGCAACAACTGATACAGTTTGCACATTCAGTCTCTCTTTATTTCCATAAACCATATTCTGTAAAACTCTGCCCTAAAAACATGTGTTCTGTCTTTTATTCTTCATTCCAGATATGAAGGAAATAATTTATTTCTATAATTTAGTGCATCTGCCAACCAACACAATCTTTTCCTTTTAATACTGCTCAATAACATAAGAAAACCCTGCTTTTTCCTTTGCCTTCATTTGTAGTTTCATCAGATATTTATGTTAAGGCTGAAAACACTGCAATTATATTTCTGACCCAGCAGAAGGAAAACTATTCAACTTTGATGGTATTTTCTTCCCTTCTTGATTCAAGAGCTCACACAAATCTTCCTTGAGAAGGATTAAAGAAACCTCCAGTAAAATTGGATTCTCACACACAAACAGCCACTCCTGGGAACCAATTTAAACAGGAATTATTCCTGTTTGACACAGTGATTTGGCTCCATAAGGGCCCTTAACAAGCTCACAGCACACACAACTGATTTTAGGAAGGTGCTGGTGGCTGGGACGCCATTCTGCTATCAGCTACTTTTCCTGTCCTTGCTGAAATCAATATGCTTATAGGAAGGAACAAAATTCCCCAATTTCCTCTTTGCTTTGAAGAATTCTGGGGTTTTGATCTTCACAGAATGCAAATCCTGTTTTCTTTCCACTGAGCTTTTTTCCTGATGTTTTGGAACAGAATGGGGATTTCACTGAACTTGGAGAGTTTAGCTTTTATGCCCATGGTTCTAATGATTTATATTTCCATTTTCCATCAGCTGCAAACAGGACAGCATCAGCATTGTGCAGGGGTTACTGTTAATGAAAACAGCTAATAAAAGAGCTGTTGAACTTTCTATCCAATCCCATTGCTATCTGATGTTCTAAAAGAATGTAGGGCTACTAGAAGTTTGTAGTTGCCTGTGCAAGCCAGTAAGTAAGAGCAACAGATAGCAAAGTGTTCTTTCAATAAAAAATTTACTTTTATACTACTTAGCTGTAAAAGTCTGGATTGACACTTTAAAACTATGATTTAATAAATTATTATCATCAAAAATTCCACATTGTTCACGTAAGTAAGAGCAACAGATAGCAAAGTGTTCTTTCAATAAACAATTTACTTCTATACTAGACACTTAGCTGTAAAAGTCTGGACTGACACTCTTAAACTATGACTTAATAAATTATTATCATTAAAAATTCCACATTGTTCACATTTAAATTACCTCCCAGAAACAAAGATATATTTATTAAAAAGCAACACAATTATGTTTAACAATATTTAATATTTTCTATGAAAATATCTATGCTAATAGTCTGGAAAATATCTGTTTCAATTTTTTCCTAAAGAACAATGAAATACTGAAACAAATCCTTGCTGAATAGCTTGTGCTGTCATTTCAAGCCTTAGGAAAGTTAACATGAAGACTATTTCAAAATAAGGAACATCCTTGAGGCCAGAAGCCTTGAATCAGTGTATCCTCTTGCTGTTATTACAAGTATATAGCTGCTGCAGTGATGGATAGGATTCCCAATCAGATCCAAGTATAGCGATTTAAATCTCAATACTTCATTGATTTTTATGAAGGAGCAGACCTACTCTGATTACTGTTTTGGTCTATTTGTCAAAAAGGGTAGGAAAGGTAGGCAGGAAAAAAATCACAGCAATGCTAAATTAAATTATTTATTAGATTTTACATATAGCACAAGTCCATTTTTGAATGATACAAGACTCCTCATTGTGTAAAGTCATTTGATCATCATACAGCATGCTGGCTGCACTTTGTCAGTTAGATAATGGCATGACTGAATTATTGCAGCCATATACAAAATATTTAAGAAAGCCAAATTCTTCCTGTGCCATTACTACACAGCCCTAAAATCATGTTAGTTATCTTGCAGTTTCATCTTTCCCAAGGAGATTTAATACAATTCCTCACAAATTATGCAATTAAGTAGATGGAGCTAATTTTTCTAACCTGAGCTTCTGCATATCAAAAATTTTGCCCTTTGAGGAGCCTTTCAATGCATCACACCTACTCAACTAAGCTGGAAGGACCAGGTGATCCAGAAAAAGTTACCATACAGGACTTAACAGCAGCTTCTCTGAGGCATTAATGCTTCCTGCTGTGAAAAGGCCAACTGAACCTTTGTTAGGAGCAGTGACTAGTAGCTGGGTGTCTAAATTTACTTCTACATCACCACCGAAGGCAACACTGAGACTGTCAGAAATGTACTTTTCCCTTTCCACCTGAAATATGACCATCCTACAGCTCTGCCCACATCTCTTAGATTAACACTCTTTCCTTAACATGTCTAAATTTCCCTTCTCTTCACGATATTACTCAGCTTTCAGACTCTATTCCTTGTGTAGCATGAGCCTACTCTTCTCAGCCAGGGTGTGAACTTCTGCTTCTAATAAACATACAACAAACAGGTAAATTGTCAATAGCAGAGATTTAAAGGGTATTAAATAATAACAGGTGAAAGGAGATTCTTGTCAGATTTACTTACTTGTCAGAGAGAGCAGTAGGCCAGGTTTTCCTTGTCTAGAGACTGCATCTAGATATTTCATTGAATTAAACTGATGGGCCTAAAATTCCTTTATGAATGTACAGCTGTTGATGTGTATTTCTTCCTTAATAATTTCTCTCATTGATTGATGCTGAGCACTGGATTGATTTTCCACTGAACCATCCACAAAGATTGCTAACCTCTGGCATGGCAACTCTTTGTGGGTGATTCCCAGCTGTCAATAAGGTGTGAACTCACTATTCCAATGTGAATTCAACAGAAATCCCTCTTCTATCTCAGTTACTCTTCAAGAAAATCAAGAGGACTGTACACTCTTTAAGACATCCAGTCATATAGTTTGTTTTCTTTATAAATAGCTAGTATTTTCAAACACTGGACAGAGTCAGAAATACAGACTTGGACATCATTGTATAAGTCTTACTTTCCTTTATGAACAAGATAAAAAAATCAAGCTGGCCATGTGGCATAGCCAAAGTCATGCTTAAGCAATAAAAAATCCCATCAAACACACAAACACCAGACAATAGCAGAAGTTCCATGTTCTATAGAAGGTAAAAATATGGAAGCTGAAAATGTGCAGGAAGAAAAGTAATTTGGGTTTAGATGCATTGTTACAAATCATCAAAATGTGGCAGAGAGAAAGGCAGAGGCACCTAATTGGATGGAGGGGAAGCTGAACCACAGAGGCATTGTCAGGAAAAGTAAAAAGCAGAATCCAAGCCTTGAGATCAGCCACACATAAAAGAAGATTATAGAAACAACAGGGTTGTGAAAAACATTGACAGCAAGAGACAGAACACAACAGATAGGTTAAAGAGGTGAAAAGATGGACTAAACACACAGAAATAAGATTGTAACCACTGAGATAAAGCATTACAGTAACATCAAAAAGCTGGATTGTGAGGTTTGAGGTTCTGAAATTTGATCAAAATCAGATCTTGGTGATTTGATTGAATTTCAGTTAAGTATATAGGGCAAAATCCAGGCTACATGAGTCAAGAGAGACTGAAAGGTTGTTGGAGTCAGTATTCATGTACAGTCTTTTCTGAATGGAACTCTGATTAAGAGAAAAATTTTAAAAGAGACAGCAAGGAAAATTATTATTCTACTTTGACAGCATACCCTAAATACAAGGATGAATATATAGAGAAGTACAGAACAGTAAAGTCCTTATCCATTCCCTGCCTGTGCATTGTTCTTGCACCCATGTCAAGACAAATTATTTAAATTTCTTTTCTTTTTTTTCTGAAGCCCAGATGCCTAGAAAAGCCACCAAAATAACATTCCCTGCAGCATTACTTTTTATTACTTAGTGGTTTTAAAGTGAAAAGTTGCCTGCAGCATTTCATATGATTCTAATTACGTGTAAAAGGACAATAAACTGTTGCACTTTATCAGGACCCCCAAGTCCCTTTTCACAGCACTGCTCTCATTTTCCCTATTCATGCACAATTGGCAAAAGTCCTGGTTCTTACCTGACATGATAAACACAGAAGACACACTTTATTCTTACCTTTTCATTAATCAGAATGAGAGTGCAGTAACGCTTTTCCTGATAAAAGGGAAGGAAGTGAATATCTAAGGCTGCAGAATCTTTCCCTCTCAAGAACAGGTTTTCCATTGGACTGAAGAACTCATGCAGGAGGCCAGATTGATCAGCTGTTAAAATAAATTTAAGTGGATGTTTAGATACAACAGCACAGGCTGTAAAATAAAGTAGCTGCATGAGTTTAAAAAAAAAGATACCGTATACAGCCTTCTGTAGCAATCAGTATTTAAAGCACACCTGTAATCAATAATCAGTATTTACAGTTACAGTTGTGTAGATGTGCTGCAATATTGCATGCTGTATTATTTAAATATATTTTGCTAATTACCTGTGTTCTTTTTCTGTGCACTGAAACAAAACTGGGGAAAATAGACAGTTCTCACCATTAAAAATTCCTTAAGGAGGTACAGCCTCTTAAAAAAAGTCTACTCACATCAGAAGGAAAAGTATAAATTACTGCTATTTGAACAAAGAATCTCACTCTCAGAGCAGCAACTATGTCTGACATCTTCTAGAATAGGCAAAACCTAAATACTGGCAACACTGGCTTTCCTTCACTGCTTTGCACAAAAGCATTAGGCTGGGAAAGAATCTTAGGGTTGAATGTGGCAGGCTCTGACTTTCTCACTGTGTGTTTTGCATCTGCTAAGCACATTGTGACACTGACCCTCAGGCTTTCCTGGCTGGCCTTCTAGGCAGGACAGCAAACCTGAGAATATATGTGAAAGTGAAAACAACAGAAACAAGTGAGATCACATAAGAAAATTATGCCAAACTCTGCCAAATAGATAGAACAGGGATGGCACACCCACAGCTTCTCTGAGTAACCTTCCCCAGGGCCTCACCACCCTCACAGTAAGAATTTCCTCCTCATATCTGATCTAAACCTGCCTTCCTTCAGTTTAAAGACATCACCTCTTGTTCTATCCCTACATTCCCTTGTAAAAAGTCCCTCTCCTGCTCTCTTGTAACTCCTCCAGGTACTGGAAAGCCACATAAAGATCACCCTGAAACCTTCTCTTCTCCAGGCTCAATTTTTGACTGTGATGCACAATTTGAGGCCAACATTTTATGAAAACTAAAAATAATATTTACTGAGCATATCCATAAATAATATTTATTGAACATACTTAGATGTCAAAATCTTGCTTCAGTAGATAATCTAATTTTTACTGCAGTAAGACATGAGGTATTGCATAGGTACTTACAGAAAGTCTCTTTCTTTGAATCTTCAGGCAGTACACTACTTTTTGAATTTAATATGTTACTTTCAAAACTAAAAGGAAAAAAAAAATTAAAAGAGTATTTTAAAGCTGGACATTTTTATTACCAATAGGTAGCTTAGTTTCCTTGTTATGAATAAGCACCAGAAAAGCAAATGTTATCAACACAAAAAAAAAAACCCACCAAAATAGACCACTACATTTTGGAACCATTTTCCAACCAATAATTATTAAAAATCACCCTATCCACTTGAGGTGGCTACAGGAATGACCTATATTAAATAACATTGCAGTTAATTGTTCAAAAGAAACCTAATGTAATCAAGGCTTTGTCTAAGAAAGGTGAAAGGGATGAATCTTCACCTAATCACTTGAACTCTGCTCATTACAATATTGCTTTTCAAGTGTATTTAAAAAAAAACGGATATACTCAAAAAAAACAGTTTCAAACAAAATCTCCTTTGAACTTCCACCCTCCCAAAGCAAACTGTGCTCCTCACCATAATATTTTCTTAATGTGACTCTATGTAGTTTCCTATTCTTCTTCACAAGTAACTCCCACCATTGTTGACAGGTGTTAAGATTGTGCAGTTACACTTATGGAAGGAGAATTTTGCTTAATTAAAGACATGCACAGAGCTCATAGATGCTGAAAACAATACTGTAATGTATCAAAAAACACTGTGAGTTTCAGCTCAAAATTCTAATTTTAAATTAGCCATAGATAAAAGTTATTCCCCCCAGCAATAAATTTTGATGAACCAGCATACAGCAAACCATTACTAAATACAATGTTTGATGTTGGGTCTCTCTTAAAATAAATAGTTAATCTTGCTGGGCTAAGAAAAAATCACAGGCTTAAACAAATGAATGTGCAAAACTCTCAGAATTTGTTACCCTGGAGATTTGTTTTAATACCTATACTTAAAGACCATTTTTCAAAAAGGAAAACAATCTCTGAGTATATGCATACAACATACTATTTATACTGTACTTCACAAAAAATTATCTCACATTAAAAAAATACTAATTTTATATAAAACATCATTTCTCTCAATGCTTTATCTTTGAATGAGAATGCCAAGTCATGCTTGCAAAAACAGAGACTACAGCAGAAGAATCACTGTAAAAGTAACAAATAGCTCAACAGCTGTATGAAAAAATAATAATAGTAAACATAATACACTACATTTTTTCACTGGTGAGAATTATACATTGAATAAGTCCTATTTTCAAATCTGAACAACTGAGAAACTCATTAGACTGATTTAACATGGTATTGAACTTCTCTCAGTATCAATTTTTTTCTTACTTCAGTGAACAAAGCACTTGCAGGTAAGTGATGGGAAAAGAAAACAAACCTGTGTTGTGGAAGACATGAACATTGTGTCTCATTCTTCCATAACAAAAAGAAATAGCATCTTTCTCAATAATAAAACTGAAAGGAATAAAGTTCAGAAGGTATAAGAAGCTTGGTTATGTTCAAAGTCTGGTTCAATACATTCTCTTTCAATACACAGAGAAATAAGGAGAAGGATTAGAGAGAAGAGCTTAAAGCTGCCATAAAATAAATCTACACAGCCTGTTCACAGCACCTGAGTCAGGCAAATCCCCGGGACTGGCAGAGAATGTGGAATGAATGGCTCAAAAGCAGCCCTGTGGAGGAGGATTTGGGCATATTGGTAAAAGAAAGATTACAGATGAGCTGTGATGTCCACTCACAACCCAGGGAGCCAGAGGTGTCCTGGGCTGCATCCAGAGCCCCGTGGGCAGCAGGGCAGGGAGGGGACTCTGCCCCTCTGCTCTGCTCTGGTGACACCCCACCCCACTGCAGAGCTGCCTCCAGCTCTGGGGCTCCCAGCACTGGACAGAAGCTGCTACAGGAGGACACAGAAGTGGTCAGAGGGCTGGAGCACTTCTCCCATGAAGATATCCTGGAGGAGATAAGGCTCCAGGGAGACCTCAGTGAGGTCTTTCCTGGAGTTTCCTTTCAGTATTTAAGGCCAGGGCAGAGGGAGCTGGGGGAGGGAAACAAGAACAGCTCATAAGAAAGAGAGAGAGACCAAGCAGCTTCTCCAACAGCCTCTCATTTAGTTTGGGGATTTTTGCTGACAGAGTAAGACAATTTTACCATTCATTGAATGAACAAAAAGGCTATGTTACAGGTGAGGATGGGTTAATGAGGGCACCATTCAGTTGCCTGATTGAGGTGTGAATACTTCCAATTCATTCCTGCTGTGGTTATTCTAACCAGTTCAGATTAAAATCACAGCCTGGATAGGAAGAGAGCTTGAAGATCATCTAATTCCAACCTACTTCCATACTTTTGCACCAGTAAGAGTCTAGTATCTGCTACCTGAATTGTCAGATACCAGTTCCAAGATAACACTACACTGGGCTTGCCATGTTATCAGGTGTGCCAAAAACCCAGATCAAAAGGAAAATCATCTCTGCAGTCAACACAGAGAGTGTGCATACATCATCATGGCATATGAGCTATCCATGGGTCATAGTGTGCTTTACTCTTCATGCCAGGCTCCAAACAAGCCAATAACTCTGTTTTCCATCCAACAAATGAACAAATGCTCAGGGGAAAAAAAACAAAACAAGACAAAACAAAAAAAAAACAAAAAAAAACCAAAAAAAAACCAAAAAAAAAACAAACCAAAAAAAAAAACCAACCCAAAAACAAAAACAAACCACCAACAACTTTCCTATATGTATTTGGAGAAGAATACACTAGCTTATAGCTCCAGATTCTATACATTATCAAGGAGGGGAAAAAAAATTGCCAGACACCATAAGGAAATCTTAAATTCACAGAGCAGCATCTTAATCGATGAACTTTAGGATATTTAACAAGCAAAGATCTTATTGGAGAGAAGGCCTACAACAAACTGCTTAGAAATGCATTGAAAATACTGAAACATTTGAATACAAAATTCACATCTAAGATAATCACCAGTTTTCACACTCTGGAAAAGTTTGTGACCTCAGAACAAAGACTAGGAGAGAAACTAAAACAAGAGCTGCCTAAAATAGGTACTAAGGCTTAGAGTAGCTGGATTTCTTTGATATCAAATAATACCCTGAATTTTAATGACTCCTGATAACATATTTGTACACTGTATTTTCTGAAACAACAGGCATTAATGCTGTACCTCAAATTACAAAGAGACACCATTTTTAGATCCTAATTTTTTCTTTATTTTTCCAGTAAGTAAATACAGGTATTCTGCCTAACATAATTCTTTCCTTAGCACATGAAATAGCTTAGAACAAAAAGTGTAAGAATAAAATTCAGAAAATCGAATTTGTTTGGAATTTCTGACATTATCTCCAGTTTTAAAAAAAGGTGTAATTAATTTAACAGTAAGAAGCTATACACAATGCAGAGCTTGATTTGAAATTCATTCATTAATTTTTTCCATTTTTTGGTTTAGAATACATTTTTTAATGTAAAAATATTTATCAAAGTTCACAGCATGTTTTGCAAATCAATCTGTGCTTTTGCACAGATCCAGATCCAGCCTTATGGACACTACTGCATATGATAATCTGCTTAGTCATGGCCTTAGAACAGGACTATTAGTGAAACACTGGTCTATCTTTACCACTTTCTAGTTTTACAGTAGGAAATTTATGAAGGAAAAGTTAGCTATTAAATGTAACCTTGAACTTTTACAGTCATTTGATACTATTTTTCCTAATGGATATAATTAAAAAATACCAACGTACTTGAAAGCTATGAGTAATTTTGCATTACACAGAATTTCTGGGCCATGTGGTGTGCTTCTCTCCACCTGGTTTTCCTTCTCCCACAGGGAGCAGACCATGCTGGCAGACAGATGCAAACCAAAGATAATAATTGAAGTGTCAAGGGCTTGGAAAAGCACAGAGAAGTGGATAACTTGAAAAAGCCTTGTCCCAGTATACTTAAACCTATGTCAAGTGGATCAAAAAAAAAAAGCACTGTGCTTCTCACCAAACACCATCCAGTTCTGCATGAATAAGGAAGTTTTGCCTGCAGTACTGAAGGATATGGGCTACTGTTAGAGTTTGGGGCTTAGACAGGGCTGTGTCCCAGCAAGGCCATAGCAATTCCTCAGGCTCCAGCTCCAGGCTGGGATTGTTCTGACACACTGTCACAGACCCACAGCACAGTGACAGAAGGGCTGGTCTCCTCTCCAGCCTGAATGGCACCACTTTGGGTGCCTGTGACGCTGCCAGAGGGGAAAGCTGGGAGGTAAAAGGGCCACCTGCCAGGCAAAGCTTCCCACAGGGAGGTTTAAAGTGGATGTGACAGACCTGGAGGCACAGGATGAGGATGCAGGAGGAGCCCTGAGCCCAGCTGGTCATGCTGGGATGATGAAGTTGTCATGTGCATGCCTTGGTCCTGCCATCAATTGTGTCACAGACACAAATACCCAAAGGGCAAGCACTGACTCCCCGGCAGTTTAATGCTGACAGAGCACTTAGAGAAATTTGCCTCAATTTGTACACAGCATTTTCTGGATTTACCAAAAGAATAAAAAAGATTGAGGGCAAAATCTCCTAACTGATCAGTCATGAAATGTACACACTGCTTTTTGAACACAAATTTCAGAAGTTTGTTCCATTCAAGAAAAAGACCTTCTGAAAGGAGGCATTTAAGTGGCTTCTGTTATCATAGATGACAGAAACATCTAAACATAGAGCAAATCAGTCCTGATAATTTCTAAAGACCTAAGATGCCCTGAAATCAATTTCTGTAAGAATGAGATCTGGATGTGTGGTGAAAATTACAATATTTAGACTGACTGTCTGGTGATAAATTAAGCTGAAATATGCAAGATTATTAAAAAATCCTTTTCTATATCAGCAATTATTATACACTTGTTAAATTTAGTAGAAAGTGTAGTATAAATTACACTTTAGAAAACTATTTCCAGTTAAAATATGTGTGCATTTTTTCTTAACAATAAAATGCTCATTATTTTTCCTGCTTTTAATTTTTTTCTTTCTTTTTTTTTGTAATTTTTTAAAAAGGAATTCAAAAAACAGTCTGCATTTCATGACATAACTGTGGAACATCCCTATAATTACAATTCAACATACAGTATTGATGAGGTAGAAGTTTATATTTCCCAACAATCCTCGAATAAGTGTTTCAGGATTTTGAATGTTTACATGAGCTTTAAAAATGACACCCAGCTATGGAAAATATTTTAAATTATTAAATAAAGGATTGTTGAATTATTAAAGAATATCTTTTTTAAATCTGTTAATAAGTTTTTTGCAGTACTCTCCTGGTTTCAGTTGGGTAGAATTGATTCTTTTTTCTTAGTAGCTGGCACAGTGCTCTGTTTTAGAATAGGATGGGAATAATAACACTCTGATATTTTAGTTGCTGCTGAGCAGTGCTTACTCCAAGTCAAGGAATTTCCAGCTTCCCATGCTCTGCAAGGGAGCAGAGCCACAAGAACCTGTGAGGGAGCATGGCCAGGGTGGCTGAGCTGGAGTGGCCAAAGGGACATCACAGAACATCAGGCTCCACATGAAACCCAGGCAGAGCTGGCCAGGGGGGCCCCCACTGCTCAGGGACTGCTTGGGCATCTTCTGTGGCATTTCCATGTCCTAAACTGGAATTCTTCACAACAGGTAGCACACAGCATGCACAAACAGGTAATATTAATAGAAATGGATGATCCAATATACTCTAGTTAGCAATTGTTATCTGGAACTTACCTAAACTTCTGCTCTTGCTTTACTTGCCTGGCTTGATACACCTTCTCTGGGTGGATTAAATGTGTGGATTCCAGTAAGAGTACCCTGGAGCATGATAAGCACAATAATGACTGCATTTTTAACTTGCAGAATGACAATGAAACTCGATTTATTCTAACTTTTAAAGCAGGCTCAATAAAGAAGCTTATTCTTTTCAATTAAAGATACTTTAAAGGTACTTGTTGTGGTTTAACCCCAGTGTTTCTGTAAAAGATCCTCTCCCTTGATATCAAACTAGCATTTCCTAGTGTTATTTGCAAGTAAATAATATACCCCCTGATGAAACACTAGATTGTTCTAAACACTGTAAGCCTGATACAAAGAATTTTAACTTTAGATTACTGATTCAAGTGTTGCCCAAATTGATAATGACTTAATGAAATTGTCAAGTAGCTTTTGAATTATATAAAACTAAATTACTTCATCACTTCATTGATAATTTCCAAGGGAGTTATCCAAATCATAAGACTAATTCAGCCTCACTGACCACCTCAAGAACTTAGAAATAAAAGAGAGGAGCTAATTAAAGTCATATGATTCCTACACACTTGGAGCAGTGGAAACAGTCCTGCTACAGGATTGTTATTGTTAGTGTTATTACTACTTTTTGTATACACCAATCCTATTCTATGGAGGAAAGAAAAATTTAATTTGCAGTTTCTGCAACATGTATATTCATGTTGCATAAAAAAAAGTTAAAAAATATTGTGAAAGATGGTTCTTCCAAATAAATGAATGAGATGAACCAATGCTTAGTTCTAAAGACTAAAGACAAAATATGGAGTCTGATCACATAAATAGATTTTCAATGGGTACAACAATCTATTTCCTTTGTACTAAGGAAAGCAACATTTATAGATCTGCAGTTGTTGCAGCTATGATGAATACAAATTAAAAATTAGACTAACTGATAATGATGCAAGCCCCAAGGCAAAAAGCATTTTTTTCTTTTGCATGCTTAATAACTTAAACAGCAGAATAAAGCAGATTGGGGAAAAATAACCAACTACTAATTAACATGGCTTGTTTCTCTTTGTAATTCTGCTGGACCTCAGCCAAACACAAAAATACAAGCAAGGTTCATGAACTCTGCTTGATTAAAGCTCCAGCTTTACTGCTTACACTGAGACAGATTTCAATTAAGACTTATTTATCTTCTTTATTCATTATGAAAGCTTCCACTTCATAGTGCTTGTAACAATTTTGGGAATGTAAATCCCTATCATTTAACCTCCAGGTTTTACATTTTTAATAAGAAGAAAATAATTATGGAAAAGAGTGGATAAAACAGGATGATCATTAAAGAATTGTCTTTATATCACTGTCTACCTGTCTATCACATGCATACCTGAATATGCCATCAATTTTGAAGGGATTAGTGACATGTATGTTAAATTTCTTCAGCTCATAACATGGGGATCTGCATCTTATTATACCCTAAAAGAGAACAAAAACCATAAGACCAATAATCAAGTTATCATTGTTTTTTCCTTCTTATTTTCACATGTCCACTATTTTTTCTCTTGCCCCAACCTTCTCTTGCCCTAACACATTTAGGGGGGCTAAAAAAATGAGAGAATCACATAAACACCATCTAAGTTCAGAAGTCTTTCCAGATGTGCTTGATGAATGTGGATTACAAACACAGGCCTACCTGCCCTGACTGGGGACATACCTGACAGAGTCTCTGTGGTTAAAAAACACAAATAAATTCAGAAACATACAAAAAAATCTTGTGGTCCCTCTACACATGACATCAGAAATCACTAGGATGAAGCACATCAACACCCCCACAGCAGAATTTCCAAAAACTGAAAAGGGCTGAAAGGGCTCCAGATTTATTTTTAGAGCAATCAGTGCAAATTGTTACAGTTTATTCAGGATCCAAATGTGATTTATGTCCTTAAGAATCTTGCATATTCTTCTGGGTTTTTTGTTGCATGTACATAGTCTAACATTGGAAGTCTGAAAATTCATAGGTCAAAGGCAAATGCTGATGGTTACTCACATTTTCATTCTTATCTCAGTCCCCTTTTGTTTGATAGAATGTGCAGAATACCAATATTTTTTGTGACAATATTAATCATAGTCATATAAACTTACAAGAGGCTCAATACTCTTAACTTCAGCTTTCAGAGAGAATACCATTGTGGCACCATCTATTCCATCAACTTTATTTGAGATCAGAAGCAACACTGCCTCAGCAGGGTGCAGGAAACGAATTGTGAATTCCACATTTACAAAGCCTTGTCTCCTATGGGAAAAAAAGCACAAAACAAGGGCTCAGAAATTACTCAGAAATGTAATTTCAGGAGCACATTTCAGAGTCTCTGTAAGGGAAGGGTCCTAAAAAAGAAACCAATTTGTTTTCTCTGAAATACTTTGTTGTAGTATAATCTTCTGCCTAAGGATATCCTAAAACATTCAATAAAACAATTATCTCAATAAAGAACAATACTGAATCCTTGTTGCTTTTTACATCAGCACACAGCTTAATTTTTCTTCACACACACACACACACACACACACACACAAACACACAAAGGCAGTTCTCTTTCATTAGAGTATCACTTAAGTTAACAACTGATCCAATTTATGATCCTCTATCTGAATAGGTTTTTCTGAGTTAAGCAGTCAGACAGCCTGCTATGCATTTTGCTGGGCAAATCTAAATAGTCTTAATCAAATTATCAATGAAGAGTGAGAAAGAAATTTTTGTTAAAAAACCCTTCAGAATAATTAGTAAAGCTGAGCAACTAAGAGGGAGAAAAAACAAAGTTCTCTTGTACAAGCAACAGCTTCTCTCTAATGAGAAAACTGGAGAAGACCACACAGAATGAGAGTTTAGACTAGGCACACATTTAGACTTTATCTGCATCAGCCCTTCAATGAAGCAAGAATAAGAAAACTTCAGTGCCTGAAGCTCTCACTTTGAAGCTCTCCAACTGTCTCTCTGATTTTGAGATTAGTCTTAAGAAGGCAGTAAGTCTGCAATTGTCAATTCTGAATATTGATGATGTAATCCTGGAAGTTCTGTAAATATGGCTCTTACAGCTTTCAAGTTCCTACAGCAGAGCCCCCAGACAATTCCATTTATGACACTGAAGAGTTGTCCAGTCCCCCAGAGTCTGAGGCTCCTAGGTCACCTCATCATTCAAATTTCTGTGATAAAACATGCTGTGGTGCAGGCACCCAGAGGAATAAACTGCCTGAGACATGCACTCCCAAAGCCACTTTAAGGATCAGGTCTTAAGAAGTCTGCTCTGGTCACAAATAAGACAGACAGGCAGTGTACAGCACTTTCTGCCCGATCTTTGCCCTCTGACTCTTGCAACAGCTGAGAATTTGGATTTGAATTGTTGCCTTCTGTGGCAAAACCACAAAGTTGCTTCATTTTTATCTCTATTAATCCGTGTTGTGGTCAATGTAAAGTGAAGGCAAATTCATCTCATGGAATTGTTCCATAACCTTGGGGGTTTATGTTATTCCTGTTGGGAACTGCCAGTCTGCACATCACAGTGCAGTGCCCTGGAGAGTGGGAATCTCAGATCAAGAATTAATGATACCATATGCAACATAAGACACTCAACTACACTGAGAATGTTATTCACATTACTATAATTTCCAAACCCACCCACAACATGATGATCTAACATAAAGAACCTGCAAGACTCCCATAGTCTTGTCAATTCTTGGAGTTTTTTAAACACTTGCACTAGAATATTAAGAAAGCTAATAATTTCAAGAACCTATTTTTAATTTAATGATCATGACATTATAATAAACTCTGCAGAGGTTACTGTGCATTACTGACATTTCCATGGGTTTTATTTCTATGCAATTTTTCAAATATTTTTTTCTATATACAATGCCAAGCAGCTCAACAACAAGGTCTTGCACATTTTTTTTCTGTTTTTATTTTGCTTTGTAGTTTGTTCTGGGTGTTTAATTTTAAAGGTGAAGTGAAAAACAGCCATGGTATTGACCTTTCATAGAAACACATGGTATTTTCAAGGATTACATTAATATGATAACTCATATTTGAAGTAATTGCAAAGAAAATGGAATCAAATCAGCCTCACAGCTTGCTGAAAACATAGCATTATTTGTGGTTCCCTTTGCATATATTTATAATAGGCATGTAATTTAATACTGACATATTGATGGTCCTTAAAGAGCACTGTATTTATGTTGAGTCTTCTTTAATTTGACCATCTATATTTGAATTTTTTTTCTCCTTTGTGGTTTGTCTTCATACAAATCTTGACCTTTATTTTTCCTTTTTACAATCTCTAATCCATTTTATCTGTAAATGGATATCTTGCAGATAAACTCAAAAGCTCTTAACTGACAGCCAGAGTCACCATTACGTCCCTCTTGTCTTCACTAGTTAAACAGTGACATTCCTGTATTGATTCATAAAGCTGCACAGCACAGAAAGAGCAAAATGTACTTAGCGAAAAAAACACTTGGTGAAATGAGATGGTGATATACCATGAGTATTTCTGCTAGCAGAAATTATAATCTAATGCTTTTCCAAAATTAAATCTCTCAAACCCCTAGATGTCTCTCAGACAGGTAAGATGAACAAGTAACTACATCACATCCATCTTGGTGGGGAGGAAGGATGGGGGCAAAAAGATGCAGTGTAATACTGCTCAAACCTGTGTCATGGTCTCTTTAATTCCCAGTCATGCTTAAATTAAGAGCCAAAATCTGCAACTTCAGAAGAAAAGAAATCTACCTGCTCATGCTTCTACAATGCATTGATGTACAAAATGTGAATGAAGTTTTGATACAGAGGAAAAAATATATATATTGGAGACAGAAGATTCTTGTAATGATCTGAAGGCTTATATATTGCTCTCAAAGCTCTACTGAGCTCAACTGCAAGAGTCCCACTGAAATATTACTCTAGATTTGTTCCAGGTTAAGGAGAAAAACCTGACCCTTACACGGGCTAATTTTGCCCTGCTTGTAGTTGAACACATTTCTAGTGTTCCACCACTCCTAAATTAGGAAGTTTCTATTTCTGTAATGCTACCAAAAATAACAGAAACATTTCATTCCTTACCCAGCAGGAATGGTAACAGTGTTTCCTTTAGGTAAAGAGAAATCATGAGCATCTCTTCCCACAAGAATCACGTTGTAGGCCAAAGTGTAATTGCTCGGGTTCTTCAGGAGCACCTACCACAACAAAAGCAGCAAGATCAGCCTATTTTTACTCATTTTACGCTATAAAAGGTGTGTTCTGCAGGTAAATTTCAAAATACAAACCAAGGATATCACAAAATAAAAAAGTACTTGTAATAACTGGGTAGATAATTTTCTTTCCAAAGGAGTGTAGATTTCCCATGGACTATCCAAACTTCATTTTTGAGAGCACAGTGTACACTGCACTCCTATGCCTGTGAATCTCTCATTCCTCTCTTTCATCTCAGATTTGTCAAATTTGTAGATATTTTCATGTGCTTTCAAGCATAGAGAAAAAACAGAAGTGAAATCCCAATACTGAAGAGAATAAAACCAGAAAATGCACACTTCCATCTTCTGCATTTACAAGCCAAACGACAAGAAACCTATTAATTCTTTGTTATACATAACATAAACACATATATACAAACAGTGTTCTAACTGCATTACTATGAATCTCAATTCAATGGTATCAATACCTGCTTCACAATAGTTGCATGGAGAGCACCTGAAAATTCTACAGTGTTCTTGGGTAAGTAGTGAGGGAGAATGTCATACAGGTGGACACACAAAATAAGCATCATGACAGGATTTGGATCACAGATATCAATGGCCTAATATTGAAAACAAAAAAAAAAAAACCAGATGTTCAGTTAAAATTTTGCCTGTATAGTCTAAACATAGGAAGAAGAAGAAAAAGAAATTTTAAGTTAATTCTTATTATACAAATATTTTTAATCTAACCTATAATAAATGGATTGTTCTCATAGCTAATATGAATATGAATCTTGTCGCCACACAAAAAAACCTCTAATTAATGAAAACCCTGACATGCTCTGGTGATAAACCTAGGGTAAAAACTAAACTCAACTTTTTTTTCCAAAAGTTCAGCAGAAACAAATGCTAATTTTATTAAATGCAGCATAACAGAAAAAGCATGGAAATTTTACTGTCTGCAAAAACATACATATTTACTATGTTAAAAAAATTAAAATATTTTAGTTTATGTAAAATACCATCTCAAATCCTCCTACATATAGTAGGAGCTTACAAAGATAATTTCACCTTCCAAATAAAAACAATATAGTTGTTTCTATTGCAGATACTTTTATACTTTTGTAAACTGATTTATAAAAGGTAGAAATTATTCTGGCAGGTTAAATATTTGATTTACAGAAATTAGTTTGAGTGGCAGCATCAAAACATGTCAAACTTTAGTCCTCAGCAATTGGGTAAGTCACTGAGGAGAATGGTAAAATTATTTGCCACAGAGTATGAAAAAAGAGAAAAAAAAACATACTTTACTCTTCTGGACTGTCTTTAGTGTTGCAAGAGAGAGGTATAGACATATTTATCATCTTAACTGAGTTAATTTTTATTTTCAAGTTAAAGTTTATTCAAGGTTTTCAAGGTAAAGGTCTCTTGCCCTGTGTCCCAGCCAAGCAGCTCATCCTATCCCGTTCTCACACAGCTCCTCCTCTAACCTTCCAAGAGAGTGAGTACATGACTGGGCACTGATCTGAAGTTCCCCTGCAGCTCTCTATGGCTTGCTAGATAATGTTTGTCTTTGTAATTCTTAAAATTAATTTCCTACACTCTTCATGCACTGATGTAATCATACATCTCATCCCATATTTCTATTTAATTCCATCACCACTGGTTGAAGATTCAAACTTTAGGATGCATTCACTATGCAAAGTAAAAAAGCTTCTTCTGTGCCAAAAGCCTTAAACCTGAATTCTGAAAAGTATTCTGAATTTTCCATTCATTTATCTCAGTAATGGCTATTGAATGTTAACCATTATTCCAATATGGTTGTGGTTTTACGCTCCCACTTTTCACCCCTCCTGCATTTTCATTTAAGATAGAAAAGATGCCAGAATAGATTATCTGTTGAAGACTTTCTCCTGCCACCTACTTCCTTCTACCCATTTCCACTTAGATCAGAATTTATTCCCTCAGATACAATTCTATCCTATGAGGAATTCATAAAACTCCATTTCTGCCATTTATCTACTTTTTCTAAGAGCTAAATTTACAAGAAAAAGTATTTTTTAACAAGATTAATCAGAAAATTCACAGTCAGTAACTATTATTTGCTTTAAAAATAGATGTTAGCAAACAATAGCAATAATTATAAATTAATAACAATATTAAATAATCAAGTCTGACACAAATTTCCTTTACTGGCTATTCCCAGTCACTGCACCTTCTATCCTAAACTCTTTGTCACACACATTCCCTCCATGTTGCTGCTATCCACCATCTTATCTTCTAATAATTTTAGGCTTTCAGCTGAATCTTGTTCAAATCAAAGCATTTTAAAACTTAAAAATATCAAACACAAATTAAAAATACATAGAAAGCCACCACTAATACTCTAGGGTTGAATTGTAAGTCATGATTAGAAAGTGGAAACCATTTCCTGCCCAAAGTACTCCATCTTAAATCTACACCTTAATCCTTAAAAGGATTTCAAAGCCTTGAACTCCATTGAAAGTGTCATTTAAACCTGAAGCTGAAGACCAGCAGACAGTTGAACTTCTTAATCATTACAGATTCTTAGATTTTTTGATTGAAAATACCAGCTTTTCCAGACTTAAGACATCTCAGCTTGTGCTGTTAATTAATGCAAATGTCCTGAGAGTTCAAAAGCAGTGACTGCCTGAGCCAAGAACTTTACCAATGCTATTGGAACATTTTAGCCTGCTAAATTATAGACAATATTATCAGAAAATTCCCAAATTAAGAGATTTCAGCAAAAGGATTCATGTATTTGCAACTTTTATTGCTGCAAAACAAGATAGTTCAGGAGTTTCTACAGTAGCCTTAGAAAAGTATATATGAATTACAATAAATCTATGCAAAATATATCCTTTGAACTAAAATACAGACCTTGAAGATCCAAGATCTGTTCTTTTTTCTGGTACTGTGTACCTTTGTTTAAATTTTTAGTCTGTACAGAAGTGGATTGTCCCATTTATTGTAGACAATTTAGTCTTAAAACAGTTACATTAGTGAGAATATCCTAGAATTCTGCTTCCACATCTGAAGTGTTCAACACTTTTTCATACTGGCATCAAGCCTCTGCCTTCATGTGCTGAACTGCCTGTTTTTCTTAATAAAAGCTGAGGCAGAATATAGCTCTGTTTTGAGGGTTATATCAACATTACTTTTTTGCTTCCTGCCAGTCCACAAGTATGGGAAGCAGTAGATTTTATTTGTTTAGCCTCTTATAGCAAAGTCATTTCTAACAGAGTGATCTGTATCAGGAAACAACAGCAAGTCAGCAGCTGATACAAATGGAAATATCAGGGTTAATTTTTCCCTGTAATCATAACACAACCAAATAGAAAGGGGGAAAAAGTTATAATTGAGCATCCTTTTATACTACTTTGTTCACACAAATAAGTTCTACCTCTGATTCCTAATGCCATCAATTCCTTTGGAAAGTCTTCTCCTACACTTTAAAATACTGTGTCTATTCTACTGCACCTTCTGCTCTTCCAGCCAGCCATGCTGCCAGAGATGCAAATAACTCACAAAGGGACAGTTAAAGAAATGCAGACTGGGAGCAGGAGAAAACTGGGCTTGGGGACAACAAAAAGAACAAAGGAACGATATTGAACCTATGTAAGGTCACCATATGTAGAAAATTTGGAGCCATAGGTCAATAAAACCATGGAGATGTAAAGCATGTTTACTAAACATATAAAAGAGATCCCAAGCAGATCCTTGATTGAAGAAATTATCAACAATTATCAAAATTGTATTCCTCCCCTAGAACAGGTCACCAGAAGCTGCTGGTTTCAATTGAGTGCTACTCCCACCAGCATCCAAAGCTGCTGACTTCTGCATCAGACCTGGGACAGAACTCTCACGGGCCTTCATGGTTAGATGCATGTGACTGTCACTAGAAATTCATATGCTCTTTTTCACCATTTATTTTTATGGTAAGTGCATGATGTTTGTTCTTAAACATATTTTTCTAAATTGCCTTCCAACAGCAATAATGAATTCCATTTGAGTTTTCACTGTGTGATTTAGGATGCTAAAATCTGAACTGAATTAATTTATGTTAAGCTAGTTGTGCATGCATGATTCTACAAAGCAAGGAATTATGGAAATTACTTCTAAGTAAGTCTATTAATATGAAGCAGTATTTTGGTTTCCATCATATAGTAACACATCCTGAAACAAAACTGTTTCACTACAATCTCACCTTAACTGGATGTCCAACACTACTATACAAAAATCAAAATAAAAATATTATATATATATATATATATATATATATATATATATACACATACAAGAAGTGCTAGTATAAAATCACCTACCTTTATGTCCAAATCCATATTGATAGTATGCAGAGCCTTCACAAGTATCAAGGCATTGTGCAGAAACTGTTCATGAGTTCTTGGATTAGTATACATCTTTATGAAGTGAGTGGGAATCTAGACAAGACAGAGAAATCAAACTCAACCTTCCACTAGGCAAAATTACTGATTTTGTATTTCTGCTCATTCAGCAATCAATAAGCTCTAAATTTTTAACTGAAATTCACTGTTAAGAATAAACCGAGTTAAAAAAAAAAAAGCAAAAAAACTAATACTGAAATAATCTCCCATGACTTGCTAAATGTTGGGGTGGTTTGTTTTTTTTTTTTTCTTTTTAAAGATCCTGTAGGCCAAGAGTTGCTGTTGGGGAAAGTTCCCTGTCCAAGCACCCCGGAGCCACTGGCAGCCACCTGAGCTGGGGCTGAAGGGCCCTTGCAGTGGGAGGCTGCAGCAAGTGATGGATGCTCTGCTTGACACCCCACCCTGACACTCTCAGACAGGGTTTCCTTACTGTCTGGACCCCAGGTTTCCCACAGCAGAGTCTCAGCCATCAACTCAGAACCTTAAGCTTAGTCTTGGTGCAAAAACAGAAGAACACCTCGAGCTGGTGCCTCTGAGGAGGGATCCTGCACCAAGGACACCCTGGGCTTTTCCACACCTCAGCCTGAGTGTGTCCAAGTCTGGGGTGTTCCTGCTGGATCCCCAGCTCCTGCCATGTCCCTTTGGTCACCTGGCTGTGCCCCAGGTCGCCAGACCTTCCTTAGGCAAAGGGTCAGTGCCGGGTCTCTCTCCTTGGGGTCCCAGCACCCAGAGCTCCACCTGCAGCTCCCACCACATCCACACCCCAGTGCCAGCCCTCAATGCACTCCTCAGCATTGCAAAAACAAACACTGACATTAATAAATTGGATAAAACTTGCGCAATATTAAAAAATCTTCTTACCAAATATGGACAATAACCTGCCATCTGTGCTGCCAGTACCAGACCATCCAGAAGATCTTGGTCAAAATTCACTATCCATCTCATGGGTGGTATTCCACCTGATTAAAAGACAAAGCAAGATTGATTCATGAGACTTTCTTCACCCCAAGATGTCTATTTTGTTCTGGATAGATATGGTAACTATTTGAAATCACTGAATAGAGGAAATAACATAAGAAGGAAGCATCCATTCACATGCAGAATTTCACTGGCATACTTCTATTTCAGAGCTGTTGCTTGAAAACTTGAAAAAATTTCACCTAGAATATTTGCAACTGTTATTCACTCTGCTGCAGCATGTAAGAGTATTTATCACAGCAGAATGGAAAACCAATAACCTAAACTTAACCTCACAGATTAGGAGCCTAAACGTGTAACATTTTTATTACTATAGGCCTAACATTAATAGTTCTACTGAACCTCATGAAAGTATGCAGAAATCCTTGAAAGTTGAAATGCTTAAGACACAAAAAGGAAAGGTTATTGATTTTCTTTAAGGTCATATTGAATTATTTGGCATAAATTAAATATAAATGAGAGCTAATAGCTCAATTGTTACAACACAAATCACCACTTCTACAAATGTTGTAAACCCCAATGCCTCAGAAGGGTAGATTTTTTTTTTAATATTTCTAATGTTTTTTATTAAAATAAAACTAATTATTAAGATATTAAATGTAGTTTATTTATAATTGCTTATTTGAAGCATCCATATCTTAAAATATTTAACACAGCATGTACACACCTTTACTGTCTCAGGTCCAAGCTCCCAGATTTAGGTAACACTTTGGATTTCAGCCAATGGCAAGGTTTTCAGATAGACTGGGATCAAGCCTTCTCATTTGGGACAAATTATATAGGTTTCATTTTACTATTACACCCAAATTAGTTCAATCCACAATAAACCCCTGTACCAGATCCTAAGCAAAATCTGTCATTATGCAGAAAAAGAGCAGATATTTATAGACTACAGTTGAGGTATCATCAAAAAATTTAAATATCTGTCACTTCACATCAACTTGCAGATGCTTCAGCATACTAATACAGCTTCAGTAAGAAAAAACAGGAGCAGATGCTGCACAAACTTAAAAAACAAAGACTTAAAATCCATCTGAGCTTGACTCTGTGACATCTGTAATGACTTTAGTTTGCCACTGTTTCAGTGTGGTGATGTTTAGGCTTGGCACAAAATCCCTTATTTTTTTTCTATTTATGCTGTGAATCAATTTTAGTAATATTATTCTAAATATTCATTAAATATATTTTCAAAAACAACCAACAGTATTTAAAAAAGTATTTGCATGATTGTTTCATTTTCTTTAAGTTTTCAAAACAAAATTAAGACTTGCAATAATCTCACTGCATCAAAAACTATTTTTTTCTTATTTTTCACCTAAAAGAACTTTTTCAAGCAGAAAACTCAACTTTCTAGTCTTGAAAACTCCGTATTGGAAGGTACCAAAGATGGAGGATATATAACTGACTGGATATATAACATCTTCCTGTTACTTATGACAGGAAGAGGTTATAGTGATATAGGCCTCAATATCTAAATTGTAACAGTATTAATTTTAACTCAAGTCAAACATCCATTTTACAAGTATCTATGTAAGAGACATTTGGTTCATTCCATCTTCTCAGTAACCTGCTTGCAGTTATTTAAAAATATTTAATGTAGTCACTGCAAAAACAAATACTTTAAAAATAGCAAGATCCATTTTTGAAAGCATACTTTCTTCCTAAAAAGTTAGTCTTTCTAGCATAAATTCATCACTTTATTGATCATAGTGGGGACCTATAAAAATCAATAAACTGTCTTCTTCTTATATTAATAGAGTTCAGACTCACTCTCAGCACACAATATCAGCAATTTTTTAAAAATCAATATTTTCAAATTTTTCTTTTTAACTTTTTAAGATTAACTATTTCTGCTTTAGTAAGTCCAATATTGAATTATTCTTCTGGTTAGTAATCTAGATTGATTTGCTGAGTGTGATTATGGAAACCCATTAAACTTACGCTTTGATCAAAAAAAGCAACTTAATTTTTTATCCTACTTTATATTTTACTTTAAATATACTATTTGCTGGTTTTAGTCTTCTGGTGGGAATATTACTTGAGCACACTTAAGCAGAATCACAGAATGGTTTGTGTTGGAGGGGACATTAAAGATCATCAAGCTCCAAATCCCTGCCATGGCCAGGGACACCACAAACAGCACTTTTGTACTTTGTTGTGTTCTCACTAATCCTTACTTTCATGCTGGTAGAATTGTCTGTGTGCCAACAAAGTAGCTGGGGAACAAAGCTGGCTTAAAAAGAAAGAGCAAAAAATTCATTTACTGTTTAATCTGGATCGCCCCATCCAGTATTGCCATGCAGCCACATAAATGTGCCAGTGGAAATGAAACATGGTGGGACTATTTTCTAAAACACCATTTATTGAACTATAGCTTTATAGTTGTGTTAATGGGTGCATAAAGGAAAAAAACATTAAGTAGAATATTTTCCCATCTTAGCTAATTAAATACTTCTATGAGCATTTTTGTTGTTTTTCAGTTAATCCTTCTACTATCAATCAACCTACTTAACTCAAAGGCTTGTGAATAAATTAGTCAGAAAACATAATGTATTTTTCCTAATTACATCAAATCTAGCAGAACATCTGCCAGCTAACCACTCTACAGTAATTAAGTTTTTAAATAGAATTAGTCAATTTTAGTAGAAATAAACAATAGAAATCGGAATTATTACTCAGGATACCTCTAGGCATGTAAATATACTGAATTTCATTTGTACTGGCATTTCTTGCAAAAAAAAAAAAAAATCAAGTGAAACTTTAGGATAAAGATTATCATCCAATGTAATTATTAAATCCAGGCCAAAAATAGTTTCAAAGATAAATGGTAACAGGTAGCAAACAAATCTGTTTGACTGGGAGCAGGGGGAGAGAAAATTGTCCAAACTTTTACTCCTGAATTGAGACAGATTCCTGCTACTAGCTAGCTGCATCCCAAAAGGGCTGGCTGCAAGTTTTGATAACAGCAAGACTGAAATGGCACATTCTAAATCTCCCAGTAATGAACACGAGTGAGACAGAAGCCCCAGTTAGGCAGATAATGAACTGTGCTCTGCATATAGACTAATGAGATTGGGAAAACTGGAGTTGTGAAAAGAAGAGGCAAAAAAGAAACATTTCCAAAAACAATTCATGGTCTTGATGAGACAACAGGGGACTGACTGGAAAGAAGGTGAAAAAAATTCATAATTGGAGGAAAGATTTTGGAAGTGGGAAAGGTTCTGAAGAACAGAGAGGTGAATAGAGACAAATGCCAGTGGATGTCCAGGGACTTTGGATGGACATGGGATTCTCTGAGCAGCAGCACAGCAGGAATTGACTTTTCCCTGATGTTCCAGTGGCCTCCCTGACACTGAGGGAATGTGAACAGAGAAAACAGATTCTGTTTTCTGTGAAATTATCAAACAGGGCAAGAGCTGGTTCTGCAACAAACCCAGGATCCTGACCCACCACAGGGTGTTTTGTACTCAGTCTCACCCACAATAAGAGGTGAAAATACTTGGTAAAAGAAAATAACCAAGCAGGGTTAGCTTGGAGTGGATGTGCAGCCAAACACTTGTTATGGTTATAGAAACCTAAAACTATACTGCAAAAGGCCTCTGCAAGGGATCTGAAATGAGAGTGGCTCTGTTTGACTTGTTGATTCCACTCAGCACTTAAGGAAGTAGCATGCAGTCAACTCAGTGATTTGGGACCAACTTAACTCTTGAATACTTTTAGTAGGTTTGTTGTTTGTTTGTTTGGTTGGGTTTTTTAATATGTACTGGTATCATGTTGCATGCATGTAGCAACCAAGCATTTCAGCATTGTCTCCATCTTTGTTGTGACAGGTTAAGCCAGCTCCTGAAGACACACTGCTTGCTTCATGCATGAGGCATTTCTATATAGAAGCAGCAGAGTTTTGCCATGGCACTAATTGCTCACCACGTTTTAAAATTTCTTTCAAGTGAGTCCAGATTCACTGAGTTTTTTAAAACTTGATGTTCTTACCCTGATGAATCAATAGAAAGTCTACAAGCTTTAGCATTGTTTTTTTTTTGCCCATATTCTATTTTGCACCAAAGAAAACCCCCACCAAAAATATACAAACAAATTTTAAAAAACCCAAAAAAAACCAAAACAAAATACCCCACACCCATCAAAATTAAATATTTATTATATTTGAAGCCTCAATATTTTTTGTGGGATCTGAAAACTATTTTCCATACTGAGATAATCAAGGGAATACCTACAGCAATTCTACACAAAAATAACAAACCACTTATTTGTTGTCAGAATACCAAGCAGCTGTTACCATAAACTCCTCTAGGTATTTTTTTTTTATTTCTTTGATATGTAAATGATACAACAGACCAAGGAAAAATACTACACATTTTAACTCCAGTAATATTTTGGTTACATTCTTTGTCATAGAAAAGCAATGAAAATGTATTCTAGGAAAAAGGTCCATAAAGTGAAGCACAAACCTCACTGAAAACAGTAACCCTAACTGCTATCAGCTGTCCACTGTTGTACTTTGTGTACTTTCCAATATTTTCATATGCAATTTTTAAAAATTGCACAAAATTACCTTACTCCCATCTGGAGATAATATAAAATAGATTAAAGAATTGGCTTTGGGAAGAAAAATTGTTTGCAAGTATTCATGAGGAAAGGACTATAATTTAAGCTCATGAACAACTGGAGTAATGATCTGAAACAAATGGTATGAAATCCAATAATGGTACTTCCAGCAGACTACAATTAATTAAGAATAATTCATTATGCAAGTTCTAGATGGAAAATTGGATAGAGAGAACTTCTGCAGAAAAGAATCTGGAGAAAAACAGTGAATCCAATAGTGTGGCAGGAAAAGCAAATACTGTGCTGGCATGCATTTACAGGAGAGCTGCATCTTAGGCACACAGACTGATCTTTTCATTTGTGTTTGTTTCCAGTAAAGTCTCACCTGGTACAGAAACCACCAATGGCACCACACTTCAGGAGAAGGAGCAATTAAAGGGGTTTACAACAAAAAACCTTGAGCTGAGTACACTGAAAGACTGAAAGAATGGAAATGTTTTGCCAGGAAGGTGGAGCGAGAGAAACCAGAGAAGATAATAATCTGCATATATGTACAAAGTTACTAAAAAACACATTATATTTTAAAAGAGAAAAGGATGGACTTAACCCCAAAATTTCCCATGCTAGAGTTCATGTTAGACAAAAGGAAGCTCTTTCAAATGGAAATGGGTGGGAAATCCTGGCAGATGTTTCCTTAAGTGCATTGTGGAATCTCCTTTTTCTGGGATTTTTATAACAGCAAATACCTGTTTAGTACACTAAAGGTACATTCAGATTAGTCTTTCTACATGAGAATAAAGCAGATTATTTCTGGTCTCATTCTCCATTTCTGGGATTTACTGTGGGTTCTTTTTAAGTTTCACTTTTTTTAACTGATCCATCATCTGGATAAGCAGATATATGATGTGTTGGAATTATCTGGATAATAAGAACAACCTGTGTCACCCCTGTGACACTGCACAGTGTAAAAACTGGTCTTATACCAAGAATTAAAATATTTAAAGGATCAAATTTCTGTTGAATCTACTAAGTTCCAAAACTATTTTTTATGAAAAAAGTAAGAACCACAATAAATCTTTAAAGTACTGTATTTCTTGTGAAGGTTATTCTGCTGTTTTCACAAATAATAAAAAATTGAAATTCTTGACATAACTTGAAAAATCCTTATATCTAAGGAGGAAAAAGAAATACCAATGATAAATCTTCAGTTACATAGCCACAAGCAAAATTTTCAAATTCTGAGTTACTGAAAAACAGAGGAAAAATACACATAGTTAAGCTACTATTATATATGAATTTTCAAATAAACCAAATAAATTCTCACGAAAATCTTGAAACTGATGGCCTTTTGTGATTAAAGGCATGAAACAGGGCTTTATAAGAAAGGAATAAATTAGACTATTTTACTAAGAGTAGCAATGGAATGGTGCTATGACAGCAGTCTGTATAAGTAGGCAGGACACCAAGAGTAGGAACTAGACATTGTTAAATAGTTTAGAAGAATACACAAATTCGTCAGCAAAAGAAGAACCAAGTCACAGTATTAAGCAGCAAACCCAAAACAAAGTATTTTACACAGAATAGAGATTTTATATTTACTTACTGCTTCAGAATACTGTGATAATACAAGTCTGCACAGGCTGAAAATACAATTAAATTCACAGAATGGAAATCTAGTACAGCATCACACAACTGCCACCTCCACCTGAAGGCGTCCTGAATTTCAAAGCAGGAAGACTCAGAGTATGCATAAAGAATTTCTGTACATTTGCAGTGTTACTCATCTCTAAGCAACTTCTTTTGAAGGTAGAATACTGAGCTACATTGACCTTTAATATATCACAGTACCTCCTTTCAATGCAAACTAGTGCAATAATAATGGTTCACATTATTATACAGCAAATTCTTACTCTGGAATCTGAAAATCTCTGGAGGTGGAACTAATCTATAGCTATAATAATACCTATAGTCCTGTTTCAGTAGCTTAAACCTGGCACTGAATAATACAAACATTTACAGAAGAAATATGTAGCAATAACCTTTCCTGAACATGCCAAGATTGGAACCAGAACAAGTTTTGAAATGATAGTACTGAAGTATACAATCCAGAGCATAAGAAAGATGAGATGAAATATGCCTTTGAATAATTTTTGAAAAGGTTATTATTTATTACTTGAAACTAAAGATTAAGAGATTAATAATTTATCTGCCTTCAGAACATAAAGTATGTGTAGCTACATTTATCTTAACATGGCAAACAAGTTAATTTTATTAGAGATGAAAGAAAAATTACAGTTCCTCCTTCAGGCAGGATGCAGGATACAACTCTTGCTCATCAAAACTGATAATTATTCATCTAAGAATGCTTGAAATATCACTGACAGATCAAATTAATAGCCCTGTCAATTCACAATTCTAAGCAGAAAAGTTCAAGAAGCACCACATGGGGCAGTAACAGAGATGCTGGGGAAATGTCTCATTTATTCCCATCTGTTGCAGAACACTTTTACCCTGAGGCATGCAAATTCATCTTTCTGCTCCTAAAAATAACTTCCCATAGTCTTTCTATGCAGTTTTGTTTTATTTTCACTGATTCTTATCCTAAACAATATCTTCAACTGATGAATTTCTGAGGGTTTTATGTATCATGGAAGAGCAGCATTACTTTATATCAGTCCCCATTTCCTTGGACTTCAACAGAAAACTTCCCCCACCAGGGTGAGGAAGCCCCACCAAGTTCATGTGACCCCCCAGCACCCTGAACATCCCAACAGCTGCACCACTGCTGGAACCTCTTGCCTTCCCTCATTCATTTCTTTTTACTCTCTTTCTTTTCATCTCACCTCTTTATCCAAAACCCACTGCCACATCCTTACAAAATAGGTCAGGGAATAACATATCCACTTCCACAACAAGTGTGTGATTTATACTAAAGCTTTATGAGTTTTTGCAGACCTTGACTTCTTTCATTCCTTTCAATCATGAGTATTTCTAAATCTTGGGTGCTCCTTTCACCTTAAGGGTGGGACTCACACCATGGCATTTCACTAAGACATCATTTAGATTTAAAATGCTACAAATCACAGCAAATCCTCACAGGTTTGCTGGCTTCTAGACTGGCTTCACAATTATTACTATAATGCCTGTGTTTTTTATTTAGTAAAACAAAAGTTAAATACTGCTCTTAATGAAATTTATTGTTTGATACTTAAAATAAATTAACAGAATCTTTCTCAAACTTCACAGGCTGAAATATGTTTTCTCTTCAAAAAATATCTGATGTTGTATTACTAAATCCTCAGCTATACCACACTCAATATATATATATTCCCCATGCATTGCAGAAGTGGCATTAATTACACAAATAATCAGAATGCATATTTATTCCAATTAACATACAACAGTGCCAAGTTCCCTGTTTGGCTAAAAGCAGAATTGCTGTTTAGATATCTCACAGTGTATTGCAAGTAAGTAAAACTTCTTTCTAAGCATTTGTCTGATTTCTTCTCTTTAGAAAATTATGGTTTTGAGGACCAGCATATATTTATATACATATATGCATTTTTTCATATAAGCATACATGTCAACAAACACACATAGGTATGTATATATATGCATCTATGTACACACAAACATGTACAAAATATACATAGGCCTTAGAGTTTACACTTTACTTTCTTTTTTTAAAGATCTTTTTGACAGGTTTTGCAATATGAATCCTTTGAATATTTTCAATATACAATTCCAAGGATTACCCTTCTTCATACTTTCATCTACCTGAAGCTGCATAATGCCAGACAGTATAAATTATACAAAATAATTTTTATACTACACAAAAATCTAAAAAGTTAAATGAAACATGAAGTTCTGCTTACTTCTCAATAACATGTGGACTTTAAACTCAGAAAATAGTTATTTTTCTCTTTTTTGTTAAATAAAATTCTGATATGATCTTGTGGGTTTTTCAAGTATAGGAAACAAACATGGAGTGTTCAAATCAACAAAGAAATGCAAGCAGGACTGAAAAGCCTATTTATTGGACTCCTTATTTACATCTTATGTTTCATTCTTATGTTCTGCTGTGCAGATCAAGAAATATATCACAGAAAAGTCGTTTAAAACTTTGCAATTTATATTTCAGGAAATATTTTCCAGGATTTATCACTCAAGAACGATGTTCTCTTTTTTTCTTTGCTTCATTATAAAAAGTCAGACTTTTTATAATCATGATAGCAGTTCATCAGATAGTCTTTTCTTCTTTAATTCAGCCTTTTATTAAGTAGGTGAAAAGTACGAGTCATTATTTTGGAAAATACTGTTTTGCAAGGATTTTAAATGAAAAAAAAATACATTAAATTAAACAAGATTCTTGCCTTCCACCCTGTAAGGGATGGAAGTATTCTTTAACTCTAGTTTCTCAATTTTCTCTGAGAACTATTAAATTGAGAAGCAAAAATCAATGGACTTCCTAAAAATCCCTCCTAAAACTGGGGAAAGAAAGGAGAGAAGACAGAGGACAAAGGACAAAAAAAAATTCATGAAAACTTAAGAAAGAAAAAAAAATACTACTGAATTCCTATATCAGAAACAACCTGAAATAAAATTCTACAAAATCAGTTTTAAAACAAGAATTCTACTTCACTCTCATACAATTTTTTTAATATCTGTAATCACACACTAAAATATCTCCTCCCCTAACATTTTAACTCAGATGTCATATTGAATTGGTATCAAAATTAGAAAATTTAAAAATTTAAACCACAAAACTCCCAAGCTCATGAACAGGGACGTGAATAAAATGCACAAAACCCAAAATTTTCCTAATTAGAAGTAAGAATCTTGCAAATTGCCACCTATGCCTAAGATTTCCAGACACATCGGTGCTGGCAATAGATTAGAATTTCTCTTCCCTCTTAAGCAGATTTTCCCAGTTAAGTGAAGATGTATCTGCTCTGGGGACAGCTCATGAATCTCAGACATAGATTGACTCTTCAGGTATTGCTGATATTTACTGGATGTCATCTTCTCTAAAAATTTTATATTAAATATAGAATTATCTATTCTTTTCAAAATCTTCCTGCAACATACTGAAGAAAATTCCCTATTTCCAAAACCATAATTTGTCTTTTTTACCTTGGTAAGAGTCATAACTAATAAGGAAGAGACATACAGCATCTCAGGAGACAATTTAATTCACCAATCTGCAAGATTTTCTACCATTTAGGGACTACAGGATTTGAATTACAATATCCTTTACTCTAGCAGCTCTTCAAGAGTTTTTCTTGACTGTTACTTTTTCATCTTATTAGCAGTTAAGTCTTTCAGAGAGAAATGTTGAACAGAAACATGAAGATAAGGAACACTAGAAGGTAAACTGAAAATTTATTACACTCAAATAATTAAAGCAATTAATTATTCCTCTGTTATCATTATTATTGTTCATATAATGCCTTAAGTGGTACTGAATCTTATATTTCATTCCTAATTATAGTCTCAGCATAACAGGCATAGCTGCATTTCACAGTTTTATGGCATTTGGATTCAAGTTTCAACCTTGCTTGCCAGTTTGTGGTCAATAAGATGTGGTACAAAGCCTGCCCTTCCAAAACACATGCCAAGATGCTTTTAAAACATTTATTTTTCAGTAGCAGTAAGGAGAGAAGACGTGGAGACACTAATCGCCTCACTAATGTTCTCTCTAAGCTATTAAGATCTTAATTCTTGCAAGAGGAGAGTTCTGATGAATGGCATAGTTATCTCCAGCTTCAGAAGAGTGTAATAAAGATGAATATTTGAAACCTCTCTGCACTGCAGTAGCTTAGGCTTTTCTCACTGTCACATTTCACTTTAAGGAGCTTAGGTATCAAAGGAAAGACTGAGAAATGTGGCCTGGATAGATCTTCATTTATTTTGTGGAAATTGATCACCCAACAGACTTTTGAGCTGAAAACAGCAGGTCGATACATTTTGCTAGTCAGGGCTAAGTATTCAAAGCAGAGTATTCAGAAACATAAATGTTAAGCAAAAAGTGGTAATTGCTCTCTGATCTACACTGTAGTAAAATTTGGGGGGGAAAAAACCCAAAACCCCAACTAATCCTTCTCTAAAAATTGGCAAATAATAAAAACCAAAATTCAAAACAGGATATTTGAGACTTTCAGCTGAGATGCATGAACACTTAATATATACTCTGACATTTTTCCTTATGACACTTAATTTCCTCTGGAAAAGCCTGCTTAAACGCTTAGTTTAAAGCTAACATACATTAAAATGTCAAAATATCTGAGTATAAATTTAAGGATTGATCTTAACATCATAAAACTTAAAGGATCAAAAGTATATCAGATTATTAAATCTGCCAATGTATATAAGCTCTCCTCCAGTGCATGATCTTAAGAAAGAAATTTAGACTAATGATCCCTGGGGGACATTACTGGTCACCAGAGTCCAGCCAGACTTTGTGCCACTGACCACAACCCTTTGAGCCTGGCAGTTCAGCCTAATTTCAGTCCACCTCACTGGGCTCTTAACTGGCCTGCACTTCACCAGTTTGGTTTTGAGGATGTTACAGGAGGCTGTTGAAAGCCTTGCCCAAGGTGACATGAACAACTCTCCTCCATCCACTGAACTGGCCATGTCATCATGGAAGGCAATCAGATTCATCCAGCATGATTTTCCCTTTGGAAATTACTCACAAAAATGTTCCTGTACTCTGTATGCTCGGTAATGTTTGCACAGATTATTTACTCCATTAGCATCCCAAGAGACGAGGTGAGGGTGACTGGCTTTGAAGCTTCCTGGATTCTCTTTCAGATGGGAATGACATCTCTCCCAAACGTCCCCTCCTCAGATTGTCCTGACCTTTCCAAGGCTGTTGAATGTGACCTTCTAATGACATTGGCCCCTCAGCACTTGGTGAACCCCACTGGGTCCTCTGGGCTTGTGTTTGTCCAGGGGCTCCCCAGTCTGATCCTGCTCCACCAAGGCCAAATCTTCCTTGTTTCAGACTTTCCCATCCACCTCAAGGGCCTGGGATTGCTCAGTTCTCAATCTCAAACAGCAGAGACCAAGGTAAAAAAAAAGGCATTGAGTCCCTCAAGTTTTTTCTGTGCTCTTTGCCTTTAGATTCTTTGCCTCATTTGGAAGAAAGAACAGCCCAGTAGCACAAACCTATTCATTCTGAGGCAGCAAAAGCAAAACAGGCTAGAGGAAAGTGAAGGTTAAATAGAGAATTCAAAGATATAATGAGGCAGGTAATCTCTGAAACAAAACAGTGTCAGATCACACAACTAGACACTTTCATAATGCAAAGACATAACAGTAAGACTACGAATTTCACAATTTTTCAGAATCTTCTCTCTTTATTTTGGCTTATTAGATTTTTCCCAATGCTCATTTATGCCATTTGGGGAGAGAAATGGAAACAGAAGCAAAAGAAAAGGGCATGCTTATGTGCATACATCAAGTTATTTTTGTGTGCTCTACAGAAAAGAGAATACAGCACTCATGAATCAAAAAACCTATAAAGAAATTGATTTAGCAAGGCAGTATCTATAACTTCCCATGTGCAGGAAGTACATGGGAAGTTTATATACATATAAAGTCTGCCTTTTCATTCCAATCTTGCACCTCTCTGAAAACAGAAAAGTGTAATTAAGTGAAATTGTAAGTGGGAACTGTAATGCAGATAAATGTCCCCTGGCAGTAACCACAGAATTCATCTTCACCTGTGACCCAGAGTCAAAGCTACAGTCAGATTTGCACTAATTAATATATCAACCTAATGAGTTATCTGTACTGACAGCGTGATTTAGCAGAAGTTATAATTATTTTCTGAGAACACCAATATTGTAATTAAAGTGTTCTTCTTTGGTGCCAATTTTGGCGAGCCTTTAGAACTAAATAATTGTAAAAAAAACGTACTTTACAATTGCTGATCATTATATGATGGCTTACTAAAAACAGGTCCCTCATTTTTATATTATAATTCATTACCTACTCTTAGGCAACTAAAGTAACACTTTCAATAATTGGCTCCTTCAATGCATCCTTAATACATATTCAACTTGGACATCTGCAGCTTTTTTGTCTGGTAATGTCCACTAGATCTGCATTTTATAATTCACTCCTTAGAGACCATAATTCAATTAAGAGTTAAATGTTAAATAAGATATATTTTGGCACTCAGATTCTCCCCACTGAGCTCCCACAGACCAGAACAAGGCCAGCCACACCTCAACACCCAGCTATTACTGGAGCCTTGCAATCCAGAGAACATTTGGGCATGGGGAATTTATCCATGCAGCATTTACAGTGAGCCACAAGCCTGGCCAGGCAGAGCCATTCTCTCTGCAAGTTGTCATCTACACACAGAGGCTCACAAAAGCCCAGCAGAGCAGTGCTGGCAGCTCTAAGAAAGCTCCACTAAAGCAGGCACAGATAATAAGAAATAATATACTGCAAATACACTCAGGGCATGGTATTTAGCTAGGGAGCTCCCTGAGTTAATCATAAGACCAGGCCCCAATATTGCAAAAAGAGCCAGTTTCTGTTGGATGCAGCAGGCATAGACTAACATATCAATCGTACCAGCAAAAGTACTCAACATATTTGAGAATAGCCATTACAATTTGCTTCTACACAGTAAAATGAGAAAAGCAAAGGGATATTCAAAGCATATGCAAAATAGAGATTCTGCCCAAATTGGATTTATGGAAGATGACATCCAAATAGATTATTCATAATTGAGAGGAGTTAGAAATCGCTTGAGGCATAAAATGACACTAGAAAATTTTTTCCACATGTGGCTTAGGAGCCATTCTGGAAGTCATCCCTGCTTATCACCACACTGGCCTTTCTTGTTGTACACCACACACCCAAAATTACTGCTGAAAAGGGAAATTAAGTTAGGACCAAAAAGCAAAAGTAAAAAGTCGTGAAAGAAAATAGAAATAATTACTAGTGGTTGAACAGTTTATCAGGTTTGAATATCAGAACTGACTAGATCAGTCTTAAATGGAAAGGGTAATTTTATCTAGCCTTAGTCAAGCAACCATGAGAGTCAACCTGCTCTTGCAAGCAGGACAGGATTTGTAATCAGGAACTTTGGTCTCTACTGCTTTCCCAAATGTCATTGAATAAAGGACATACAAAAATATTCTGAAAACTCTGAAAAGCTAGCTCTCAAACATGTGCTCATAAGCACACATAGTAACAACTGTGTCTGACTAGAAACAGGAATATGAAGACAAAGCAATTACTGCTAGCACTTCCTGACAGCATTAATGGAAAGAAGAAAGTGAGAAGGTTCACATCACCCTTTATTCCTAGTTAAAAACTGTAACACACAGAAAATCATGAATAGTGCTAATCAAAGGATGCTGATCTTGGAACACAGAAACACAAGGAAAAGAAATACATATGGGTAGGCAATAACTTATAACAACAAATACTTTCAGAGGCAAGTTGCCACAATATCTCTATGAGTAACAATTGCAAAAGTCTACAAAAGGAGTATTAGTAGACAGAGCACAGTGAAAGAGTTATCTCACCTCTTTCACTATCTTTCCACACAATTTTTCGATTTTTCTCATAATTTTTATTCAACCAGATGAGGATGGTTCGTTCATATCGAGAATACACATTACTGCATAAAGGTTCTGATTTTATTCCTGGCATGTTCTGCAAGCTTTCCGAGCTCGATGGGTCAGGAACCATACGGGAAGAAACGCGTGGAAGAACAAACACCTGAAATGATGAAAAATGTTTTCAAGCATGAACTGTAAAAAGAATTTCAAGCTGACAGATAAAGAAAAAACCAAACACTTCAAACTCAAAAGGTTTTCTAATTTAGGGAAGGTTTAGGAGATTGTACATTAGCACCCACATAACCACTACACAGGATGGTGAAAGGTCTCAAGGGCAAGACAAGAAGCTGCTGAGATCACTTGGTTTGTTCAGCTTGGAGAAGGCTGAAGAGTGACCTCACCACAGTCTACAAAATCCTCAAGGAGGGCAGAGGAGAGGAAGGTGCCTATCTTCTCTCTCTGATGATCAGCAATGTGGACACAAGGAAATGGAATGAAACTGCAACAGGGCCAAGTTTAGATCTTAGGAAAAGGTTCTGCACTCAGTTGGTGGTCACTGGACCTGGGAAGTGGTCATGGCACCAACTCAGTCAGAGAGCAGGGAGCATCTGGAGAATGCTCTTGGTCATATGGTTTAGCTTAGGTAGTCCTGTGAGGAGCTGGGAGTTGGAATCAATGCTCCTTATGGGTCTCTTCCACTTTGAGATATTCTCTGAGTCTAAATATTTTTTGTTTTCAACTTTTCTCTAAGTTTTGATGAACCCTGTGAAACCACTAGGTCATCTGTATTCCAAGGATTACTCTGCAGATTCTACCCAAAGCTCTAACTGCTGAACTACTTACACTGATGTCCAGCACAATCTATAGAACCATTCAAATTGTATCTTCATGACCCAGTTGCTTATTTAGGTCAAAATTACACTGATTGTTTCTCCTGAAAAGGTTCACATTAAAGGTCTAAAATAAAATTCAGGGCAGAGTTGGTTTCCTGGGCTGCAAGTGCACGTGGAGGGCTCATGTCCAGCCTCTCATCCACCAGCACCTCCAAGTCCATCTCGGCAGAGCTGCTCATAATCTGTTCATCCCCCATCCTGGATTGATACTGGAGAGTTCCTCAACCTGACTGATATAAAATCTGATTGAATAAAGGCATTTCAAGCTACCTTTTTTTTAGGATTTCATCTCATCAGGAAAAAAAAATCAAAATCCAAACAACAAAACGCACACATACTATTAATTTTTGTGGGGTTTTGCTCTGAGCTAGTCTGTCATGTACCTATGAATACTACAGCAAATTGAAAGAACAGCAAGGTGACTTGCTTTCTGGCAATTATGATTGCATTTTTCTAAGCCCATGTTCCGACGTGTCCTTAAGTCATCTGTCTCAGCCCATGTACACATGCTGTTTCATCTCTATTTTCATTGTGCTTTCCCAATCATTAATCACATAGTCAGAGAATAGTTGAGGTTGGAAGATGGCTCTGGAGATTGCCTGGTCCAAACTTGCTGCTCCAAGAACAATCAGAGAGCTTTTTCAGGATTGCATCCCACTGGACTTTGGATATTTCCAAGGACAGTAACGCCACAAACCCCTCAGGGTATCCATTCTAGTGTGACCACTCTGACAGGAAAAAAGGTTTCTCAACTTCAAAGGCATCTCCTGCATCTCAGTTTGTGGCTGTTGCTTCTTACCATGTCATGAGGCACAACTGAGGAGTCTGGCACTGTCCTCCTTACAACCAACCTCCCCTCAGGTACTGAAATACATTTCTTAGATACACCCTCCACCCAAGCCTTCTCTTCTGTCTGAACAGTCTCAGCTCCTTCAGTCTCTCCCTAAATGACAGATGCTCCAGTCTCTTAAATCATCTGTGGGATCCTTCACTGAAGTCACACCCCAGTACATCCATGTCTGACTTGTACTAGGAAGCCCAAATATTAGCTGTATTTTTAATCTCTTTTCCATCCCTTGGAACAGAAATAAATAAATTTTTCTTCTAGGCACATAAATGCACTGATCATTGAAGAGCACATAAGCTTTACTTTGGAAAACATGGCACCCAAGATTTTTCTTTATCATCAGTAAAAATAATTGAATAAAATAAATTGAATAAAATTGAGTAAAATAAATTGAATAAAATCTGAGAAGTCTATACTGACCAAGATGATCATATTTTAAAATGAACAGTTATTATAAAAAATGCTTAGCTGTTTAAAAATTCCATTCAAATGTAAGGTAATGAATGCTACAGTTACACATCTAGGCAATTATGTCCAGGGAAAAAGGCTTCTAAGCAAGGTAACACAAAAGCATGAAAGAGTTTTCTTTACTTGCACTAGTATTTATATAGTGCAATTTTATATTTATATTTATATATTTAATTATAATTTATAATTTATATACTTATATTTATATATTTAATTCAAATTTATATTTATATATTTAATTCCACAAAATGCAGACTGTTATAACATTTCCTAGTTTGAACATATTAACACACTTAAAAGGTTTTAAAGAAAATTAAAATATTCTCACTCTCTCTTTTTTCCTTCTCTAAAAGAGAGAAACAAAATACTTACAAGCATTTAGTTTTAAAGATGTGTTTGCAAAAAAAATAAACCTCCAGTATACCACAGATCTTTTTCAAAATAAAACTTTTAGCCATCAGTTCCCCAGAATCTAGTAGCAAATATATCTGCAACTTACCTTGTACATCTGCAGCAGCACATCTGTCCAAGCTCGTTTGCTCATTGTCTCAAACGTTCTGTTCTCCAGAACAAAAGTACGCCTGCCACTTAACTTGCCTGAGCTTCTCATGCTTGCCCTCTTCGCCTCAGGTACAAAACACTTCAGACAAAAGATGGGAATGTTTTTTCAGTATTTATTTCATCAGTTTGGATAGGAAATTCACAAGAGGACAATAATGAATCAATGACATAAATGGGTGATTGCATCTACTACAGTGCAATAGTGACCAACATTTAGAAACATCTGCAGTTTGCTGCTATCTCAGGAATAAGAATCATAATAAAGAATTGACAGGAGTTGAAAGCAGCAATCAGGAAACAGGGAAAACACACTAAATACTTTACTTAAAAATGGTAAAACCTGTATGATAATCTGATCTCTACTTTAAAACATATCCGTTGGACATTAATATCAGGTATTAACAGTATCAAAAGAAATTGGAAAAAAACAGGGAGACCAATGTAAATGTTGGAGTCAGCTTAAATTCCTACTTACTTTCACACATGTGCTTAGAGTTATGCAATTCTAAAGAGTCACCACAGTAAGAACACTCATGGTCCACCAAGAACTTCCACTAGTATCCAAAGGACTGAAACTGAGCACATGGGCTTTGTTAAAAGGAGAAAAAACACCAAAACCTACCTACCCTCAGTCCAGTATTCACTTCACTCCATAACTCGTAATCTTCTGGTGCAAGCAGAAATTCTGGCATAATATGTGGAAGATGTGCTCCTTTCCTTCTGAAATCACAAAGCAGGAAAAGTTAATAGGAAACATAATTAAGAGAAATCAAAATTTTTCAAGTTGTTTTATCTTTGTGTAATCTCCTCTATCTGAATAGCCTCTGGAGTAATGATCCAGCTCCATTAATTGCTTAGATGATCTTCATGTATAGAAACTCATGTTCAATTCCCATGGCTACAATTACACACTTACAGAACATACAACTCTGGACAGATTGGCTTCTTTTTGAGCATAGGTCCTCCAGGAAGGATTTAATATAACATGAAACATCAAAACAAATACTATCCATTTCCATGTGAAAGCCAAATGAGTCATCAGGTTCCACCAAGAGCATCAGTGGAATGGTGAGATCATGAATGAAAAACTTGATCTGACTGTCCACTGAACCTGTCTAAGAAGAAAGGCTGTAAGTCATCTTTTGCAGTAAAAGAAGCAGAGCTCCTGTGGAATTCCTGTGCTGGATATAACCCTACCAGAGGACATTTTGATTAGTGCAAACTGCACAGATAACCTTGGTAAAAATAAATTAAAGGTTATAATACATAAATCTTATCTCAGAAAAATGATAAAGGAAACCCTAAACTCACTGCATACCATCCAGTTAGAACTAGGCTTGAAGAAGGCTAATTTTAAAAATCGGAAAGAAAAGGTGCACGCATGGATATCTCATCATAGTTGTACTTACTTAAGGAAGGAAAGCAATTCAGAATGCTGCCAGTGGAGTTGGAACATTCTTTCTACTGGATCAGTGGACAATGACTGGCTTGCTGCAATGCCTGGTATTGATTGTCCATTCAGATTCAATAACATTTCATAAAGACTTTTATCTTTGTCAACCCTTCGTTTAAAATTCTTTTCTTGTGCAACGGTTAGCTGGACTATACACACATCACTAGGAGAGAAAAGTTTTTTATATTATATTGATATAATTTGATATTATTCTTCTATATGCACAAAATGAGCTACAATTACAAGTTTCACAAGGCTAATTTAAGAAACCATGAATCAAAAACAGCAGCAAGGAGGGTTGAAAAGTACAGCACTTTTCATCTTTACAGAACTTTCATAATAAAGTAAGGATTTTGAACTGCATGGAATATTTATACCTTCATAAATAAAAGCTTTCTGCCAAACATAATTTGGATTTTTATCATGTTTATAAATGTCTCTGTAAGTCTTTTCCAGCAGAGTGGCTTCTTCACCATTTAGCACCAAGCTGGATAAAATCAAATAAGTGAGGCCACCACCACTGATGCATTTCCAGAGTGCTTGCAAGACTCTTGATTATAAAATATTATTTCTCATTTGTTTCTTGATCTTTAGATTATGTGGGGGGAAAAGACATTGTTAAAGAACCTACTTATGCCACCAAAAATGGACAAAGGCTAGAACTGTTTTCAGTCTCAGAGGAGAATCAATTTCAATTAAGAAGGTGACATTTAGCTTGAACTGCATATTTAACACACACTGCATTATGATACGCAGTATCTTAGTTGAAAATGTATTTTAGAAAGTAAAAACTAACACCTGGATGACATTTTCATATAAACACCATATAGAAGCTACAATTTTGATAGAAAACTGTGCATTAGAGTGTGTTTCTATTCCTTAGATCATACCCAAGCCCTTTGAGTAGATCTGTTAGGCTGTTATGAGACAGACAGGTGTTAGCTCCAAGCAGGTGTGAATTACCTTCTCAGTGAATAAGGTATGGAAATGGGATTCTGCCCCTTAGACCAGCCAAAGAGTGTGAACCAACTCTGGACAGCATTTAGGGTCTTTTGAAAGAAGATGTAGTCCTCCTCATCTTCATCAGGAAAAAATGATAATTCACACTTATCTCCTTTCCCATCACTTTCACTGTCAGTTTTACTCTCTTCACTTGCTTCTTCATTCTCTTCACTTTCATATTCATCACTCTCACTTTCATCAGTGGTACTCTCTGAAGGATACACACAAAATAAATCATCCAGAAAGATTTCTTATTTCCCCATTTTTATCCAGTACAAAAATATTCAACACAGAATTTTTTACAAAGGAAAAAAAAAACTGCCAGACAACAAATGATCAACTTGCTTTAGGAAAAAACTATTTAAATTACATTTACAAATCTTAGGAATAAAACAAATGATATATTGAAATTTAATTTCACTTTCAAAAAAAGCATTACCCAACCAGCAAAAAATAAATTCTAGCACGGCTTACAAAACTATAGCCAGAATCTTAAAAGGGACAGTCTCACACACAGTTCCAACAGACCCAGCTTTGCTTGTCAATCACTGCAAGTTCACTTTAACAGTTATTGTACAGGTATAACTCCCACTACATCTATAAGCCTTTGGGATTTTCTCCCCTCTCTTAGGCTTTCTCATTCCTAAATTCTGATCTGTTCATAACTAATATATTTTAAAAACTATTAGTTGTTAATATCAACAACAATATCATTGCATAAAAAGGTAACTAAGAAAACAAACACTAGTTCTCCTTACAGCACAACTAACTTAGGTCAATCTCCATCCTTGAAGGTGTACTTTAATACCACTGTTGCAGTTTCACTAAATGATGCAAATATAAAATTAATTTATACCCTTGTGAATTAAAAAATATATTACTGGGATTTAAGAAGAAAAACCAATACAATGTGAAGAAAAGAGGCTAATTCTTTATAAGATCATTGATTTTATGTGCTATACTATACCTAATTGAGAATCTTCACAGCTCGAGCCACTATTTGCACCTAAAGAACTTGTGGAATGGGTATCTGAAGGTGATGCTGATGTAAAACATGGCTGTAGAACAACTTCTCCAGTGCTGAAGTCTTTATTGTCTGTAAAAAAAGATTCAAGTTGCAGCTGAGAAAACATGTGTTACTGCCTGTGCTCTAATGCATTATAAATATCTACTTATATATTTTTCTAATTCATGCTTCAATTAATCAAGTAACAGTTCTTATTTGACTCATAAAAATCTTACTCTAGTCATTAGACTGGGGTCCAGAAAAAAATTCATGCATTTTTGAGTTTTTTTCCCTATTACCTGTATATTTTACAGGCTGCATCTTCCTGCTTGCTGAAAAGCCCCTATCAGAACAATGCTAGTTCAAGAATTCTGTGTCATGAACAAAATACTCTTAAAAACTTCTTGTTCACAGCTGTGTAATGAGTCTCTCATCATTATCAAGCTCTTTCAGACTTGACTACAATTATTTTACAAACAAAACTCAGAAGTAAATTTTATCAATCCATCAGTTCTGAAACAATATATGTTCTGACATTCTCATGTTGGCCTAAGATAGGATTAAAGGACCCTCTGTCATCAGTTCAAAACAAAAGAGGCACCAAGTATAGTTTCCAGAGAAGGAAACACATCACTAAGAGAAGCAAGAACTCCCTATGATTATCTTTTAAATTTTGATTGCTGGCACTGTTATTTTTACCATCTGTAGGAAGTAAAACAAAAGCACAGTGTCAGAGTGGAGGCAAAGCCTTCCTGGATACCTTTCAAAGACACTGTTTTGTATAGATAAGGTTTGGTCACCCATTAAACAGCATTCAACACCAACACAGTCTATACAAAATCACATAAAAATACTCAAGGAATTTAGCAGTAATTGCTTGCTTCAAAACTAACACAAAGTGATGTGTGAACAAACCAATAAGCAATCAATACAGGACAGAAATATCCCAATATTAATGGGAGATCATTTATTATAAAACCATCACTCCATTTTTGGCTTAATCCTCAATGAAAATCTACAAAGCATCTTTAAAAACAAGCTTGCAAAAATGGTTTCTTGGTCACAAAAAATAAGGAAAAGAAAAAAAAAATTACACATTAATAAGAAATAATATTTTTTCCCCTTCCTAATTGTGCTATGATCCCTGAATGATGTGGTACCTATACCTATCTTCTTCCATTTGGAAGAAAAAGACCAAAACATGACCTGTCTTCTTGCTAATCCCTTTCTCAATTTCCCAAGTATCAATTCTCTTTTCTCTTGAATACTCCAAGTGACACACTTTAAGTTGATGCAGTCTCAGAATTCAGTCTTTGATGCTAAATCTGTCTCAGATCTAAGAACTTACTTGCTTACCCAAAAGACTTCTCTATTTCATCAAAATACATCAGATCACATATAGGGCTATAAAAACAAAAAAGTCATCATTTACCCCACACTGACCCTGCTTTAAGCAGGACTAGATGGCCCCAGGGATCCCTTCCAGCCTGGATTATACAATGATCCCCACCTTGCCATGAGCACAGCCACACACAGAGATCACAGATCACTGAGCAGCAGAGATGGCTTCAGCAGGGGGGACACAGGCAGAGATTTAGAGACAGAGGCAGTCAGAGGGAGGCAGGCAGGGACACATAATGCAGATAAAAATATTTCTGCTCCCTGACCACAGGTTTTTATTAGGCCTTAAAAGATAGCTGTGCCCTTCTCCCTTCAAGGACAGGAGTTAAAAAACCCTGGAAACTATTCCCAACAGGCAAATAATGATCACATTTTAAAATAACATCATGTGGTTTCCTCTTTTGCTTTCTTCAAAATATATGGTCACTGTCTATCAATTCAAATTAACTTATTCTCTAATGTTTTGGCTGTTTTCCCTATTCATATTTTAAAAATTTCACAAACATTCTGTAAGATTTCAGTTTGTGCAATAATTTTCAATAATTCTGACCTGATCAATTATATAAGTGGTCCTCCTTTTCAACAAGAAAATTGAAGCTATTAAAAAGTTTAATTGTGGTTTTCCCCTGCAATAAATGAGGGAAAATGCTATCTTGAGAATCACATTCTTGTTATCACCCTGAAAACACTGGTTTTTCTAATACTAATGGACATAATATAATTTCAGAGGTAGAGTTTTGACTGCTTACTGCTTCTCCAGATAATTTTTTGATCAGACCAGTGCAATGCCAAGTACGGGTATAAGGTCAGAAGACAATTGTCTGCTGTTCCAGCAACCTGAAATGAGAACCTGTTGAAAACAAAACAGAAGTTACCATTTTCTATTTACCAATGGTAATCATGATATTTTTCAGCACAAGAACAGAAGACAGAGTGAAGGTATCAGAACTCCCTCATTCTTCTCTAGTGGTTGAACAGATTACACAGGTGGGACTGCACCTTTCAAAATGCTGAAGCTTGGTATAGTATTTCCACTTCTTAGTTTTACTATGAGCATGAGTGTTCCATCACTCTGAAAGAGTCAGCAGAGATTTAATGAAATAAATTAACTCTGTATTTCTAAAATGAAAAATAAAAAACTACTAAAATTACAACTGACATTAATAAGTCTCCTAAAGACGCCTGCTAACTTGCTAAATAATTTATCCTACAACTTTTGACTAGGGAAGTTTTCTTGAAAAGCAACTTCTATTTTGATGCAGCAGTTATTCTGTAAGACTTTACAGAAATGTCAAAATAAATATTTAAAAATAAATAGAATCAATTTATAAACAATAAGATATTGACTGCAGTTGCTGGAATATAACAGAAATTGATGTCCATGCTCTGATGTTCACTGGAGTATCTGTTCTACCTGCAGCAACTTTATTGATGTGCAGCAATCCACCTTTTAACCCTCTTTTTGTACTTCACCTCGGTCTCTCAGTGTGTAGTCAACAAGCAAATTATTGCCATCAATGCAATGCTGGGAGCCATCTGTATTTATGTTCTTAGCTCATTGCAACTGACAGGTAATTAAAGTGAGCTTAGTCCTATGTTATTAAATAGCTGGGTTTGTAGTCCTTATTTACTTATTAAAAAACATTAATTAATTGTTTTGACTAAACTGCCAAAAGTAAAAAGAAAAATGTGTTTTAATTATTCAAACAGCATGCTGATATCCATCTTGCTTTAATACATTGAGAATTATGCATATTGAGAATATACCTTTCACAGAAGAAATGAATATATTTTCTGTTTCCTTGAAACAACCAAAAAGAAATTTATATTTATTGCAAATTTAGATTAATATTAAAAGATATGACAAGACCTCTCAGATTAATTTATTTATAATATGACATAATTAGATTTTACTGGGGTTTTTTTGTGTAATAAGATAATCAAGGAAAAAAAAAAAGCTTTAAAAGTACCAGAAAGGAGTAATGTTTCCTCCTACATACTTCACTCTCCAAACACAACGTTCTTGAACATCACTTTCAAGGCAACTTTAATAAATAGAGAAAGGTTACAACAAAATCCATAGTCAACTTTCTTACAGGTAAATATTCCCATTGGGATTCCAATTTGATATCTAACAGTCATTTAAGTGAATAATCCAGCTCTGTAATGCTTTGGTTTGCTCTTAGGAAATGTTAATCCAACTGGAACTTGGCTGGGGGCAAGGCAAGAGCTCTGGCCACTTCCACCTTGCAGCATAATATTTCTTGCAGCAAACATCATTTTTTCAGCTTTTATTCAGCAAATATCTCAGCAGCAGAGCATCAGCAGAGCAGATGGCTGTGAGAGGCACATCCACACCTAACTGTGTGCACAAAATGTACAACTGTACATGTTCAAAACAAGTGTCAGGACTTGTTGGTTCTACCTTTACCAAGCCATTGAAAGACACACAGGATCAACAACTACAACACAGAAAGGTTTTCAACTTCCAGCTCATGACTTCACTGTGATAAATGGCAACTGTCAATACTCTGCAGGCACTCAGATGAACTTCAGACAACTGAGTGAGGGGCAGGAGGGGAAGAAAGCTGCACCGAGGTTAATGAGAGACAGCTCTCAAGTTACATGAAAGTAACTCAGATGTCTGCATTATCAGACTCAGTCAACTTCCTGATTTCTTACTTTGAGGTGAGCACCTCAGCCACTTCCATCCTAAATGCCAGGCTGGGATTCAGGAAAATCTTCACTCATGCTCTGATTTGCACAGTAATGTAACACAGAGAAGTGTGCTTGAGAACAACTGCAGTACATCTGAACCACTCACACGAATTCCATGAGTGAAGCTACTCAGAGCAAAGGAAGGAACTGCACAATGTAGAATATAAAGAACAGCCCCACAAAAGAACATCTGTAAACAAATAAACCCCTCAGAGCTTGTGGTGCTGCCACAAGCAAAGCCCTCCCTGTTCCCCGGATGCACCTGCTGGGGTAGCACAGTAAGAGACACAAACACACCCAGCCAACAACTAACACAATACACATATTGAGGAGGGGGGATGGATCCTGCAAGTCAAAAACTGATCCTGCAGCTGATATTGATTATAAGTATTAAACTTCCATGACTGTGGCTGCAGTGTGCAGGAGATGGTGGAGGTCAGGACTGAAGGATGTAGAAGGGACTGAAGAAGCTGTTGTGGGGGTGTTCAGCTGTAAGAAAAGAAGGCCCAAGGGGATCTTGTTTATGTGCACAAGTATCTGATGGGAGAGAGTAAGGAAGAAGGAGACTCTTCTCAGTGATGCTTAGTGAGACCACAAAATGCAGAGAATGCAAATTTAAATACAGGAAATTCTATCTCATTATAAGAGAAAAAAAACCAACCAGAACCAAAACCAAAACCATGAGAGTGGCTAAACACTGGAAAAGTCTGCCCAGAGAAGTTATGGAGTCTCATCCTTGAAGACACTAAAATAATCAACTGGGCAATAGAGTTGATTCCTTGAAGAGGGGCTGAGATGATCTCTGGAAGGTCTTTCCAACCTCAGGCATCATGTGATAATAAACATCAACTCACTTATTGGCCACCTGTGCACTTATCAGTAAGTACTTTATAACCCAGTAAGTACTTTATTACAGCATTTTCCCAATGTGCTATTTGAAAGAAAATTCAAGAATGAGTCTGTAACTAAAAATTTCATCTGAGATTCAAATAACACCACTCCATTCACAAGGACACATGACAGAAAAGTGAAGGTGCTATGAGCTAACTATTTATCATATGCCTTTGAGGAACTGAGTCAGAGGGCACCAGACAGAGAAGCATGCATGCTAGCATACAAATTCAGAAGAGAGATTACAAAGACATGTGCATGCTGTACATGTGAAAGCATCTTGTACCACTGACCTTTACTTACAACATCATTAATGAAATGATGTTACAGAACTACAAGTCCTGTAGAACATATTTATTTTGTATTTGCAGCAGAGTTCAATTAAATATTAGAAAAGTCTGTATTATTCTATTGGAATGAAAGGTACTTGTGCTGTTAGCAAATGTGAAGTCACTAAATACATTCAATTATTCAGTTTATTTGGTTTTATAATGTTTACTAATGCAAGTAAAAAATTCGTTATCTACATGAACCATCATTGCCACTGCTACTCCAGTGTTTATTCCCTAATGCACATTTCCAAAGAACACAGAACACAAGAATGGCCACTAAATATATTGTGTTTACCAACATCTGAAACCTGCTGAGCACCAGAAGTAAAACTCCAACTGTGATGACAAAAAAACCCATTCAACCCTGTAAACAAAGCTTATATAGAAGTGCTTTCACTTCTTTTAAAGTTACTCTGGGGTGGTTTTTTTCATTAATTTGTTTATTTTAATGTCTGTGGAAAGACAAAAGAACACAAATCAAAATATATTTATCTATTTTAATCTGCTCTATGGAATTTCAGGTGTTTCCTAACTACAAATAAGTGATTTTTTTTGTATCTGTGTACCCCAAATGTTCTAAATATGTAGGCATAGTTAAATAACCCTTCTTCAATAGTATTCATTAAGAGATGCAGAATATCAGTAAATTTCTAATGAGAAAAAAATCCAAATCCACTAGCATCTAACTAACAAATTCCTGTAGCAACATCATTTGTGTAAACTAAACAAAAATATTTAAGAGAAACTCAGACTGCGGTTCAGGAAACAAAACAAATTGCTTGCAGAAGTGATTAGTGACAAAAGAAAACTTACCTAAGAGTGTGGCATTTTACAGATCTTTAAGAATAAAGAACAATGTTCTTTATTCACAATGTTAGATGCTGGGAAGTTGCAATTTAAATATCAATAAAGACCTGCCCTCCTCCCTCCCCTCAAAAATCCTAGAACAAATACAGAGATGATGGAACTGGAAGAGGAAAAGATGACCCATGCCAGCTCTGCCATTATTCACAAATAAGCAGTTCTCCCACACTGAAGGATCCTTATCCTTTGTAGCAGGAGCTCAGGCTTCCCCAGCAACCAACATAATACAACAGTGAATAGTGGCTGACACATAATTTCATGCTATATGTAAGACTTATAGCTGGGAAAGCATCCACATTTTTTTCCTAGTAGCAGCAGTGATGCCAGCACTTAATTCCTGAATAAGAGATGCTTCAGCTGTCAGGCACCATCACAATGGCAGAGAGCCACAAGCACAGAAAAGAACAGAGTGATTAATGGGTTTGGACCATCCTTGTTTTCAAAAGCACTCCCAACTATCTGAGGTAAAATGCCAACATATTCTTAGGTCAGATGAATGCTGCAGAGCAGCATGCAAATATCAAGAACTCCAATGTTTCCTAGCTCCCTGCTTTCTCATGAAATGTGAATGATATTGAAAGAAATTGACAGCTCCTGCTCTCCCAGGCATGCCAGCAGAATCCATGGATTTGACATTTATCAGCAGTGCCTATTAAAGAACTGGATGCTTTGGGCATGCTTCCCAAAAGCAAAGGGAATGTTTTCCCCTGTGAGACACTGAGATCTGATGGACTATCAAAACAACTGGAACCAATCCATAATTGGGTTAGTGACTGTGTCTCACTGCTATCATATTGTTATTACAGGCTACATTCCCTGACATTCTCTCTTCCTGAAGTTCCAGCCATGAATAATGTGAATAAATTCAGAAATTTCATGAGTTTCCATGGCTTCCCAGGGGTAGAGGAAGAGGAAGGGAGAACTGTAGAACACTGGAGGAAAAGACCTCAGCACACTTGTGTCACCAATGACACACCAACCTATGTACACCACATGTGGGGATTTTAGTATATTTTTCTGCCCAGAGCACTATTTTCTTTGATTGCCTGTTTACTACTTATTTTCAGAAATAGTTAAATGTCATTTCAATCAAGATGGCAGAAAAATTTATTTTCTGCTAAACTCTTTGTATAATTATCAAATTAAAATATATAATAACAATAATCAGAGAGCAAATGTATAAACATGCCACATTTGCAGAGGGGTTGTTTTTGCAAAGTATGTGTCATAGCCAAATATTTCTCCCATTTATTAAATACTTGCTCAAGACAGTCTTAGATTTTATGTTAACTTTTATTTCTGAATTCCTATCAGACCTATGTAAGTAAGAGTCATTTCTTCTGCTTTGGATTCAAAGGAGCAAAAAGAAAGCATAAAGATTTAAAGTATACTAGAATTATGCACTTATTAGAAATTAATGCATTTTCGTATGTTCCATTTAATGGAATCTGTGCACACAATAAATTATTGCATAAATGACAACCATATAGCTCTTCAGTTTTCTTTTACAGTTACATTTAATATTGCTTTATTATAAAAAATGATTGCCTGTCATCTTTCAAATGTTTTCTGTAAAGCAGCCAAATCCAACATTATCTAGTCTCTAGCCAATGTTCACTCTGTTTTAAAGCAAAAAAAGTAATTCTTATTTAGGACTAATTATGGGCTATGTGAATCAATCCTACTGACATTTTAGACCTGAATTTAGAAATGCAAAATACTACAGAGCCTAAGTAAAGTCCATTGGGTTTGTATGGCCAGGTTTTGGTAGCTACCAAAACCTGGCAAAAGCTTCCAGCAGCTTTGAGAAGCTGCTGGAAACTTCCTCCACCTCCATCAGAGCCAACAGCAGCCAGCCCCCAAAGACTGATTTGCCACTGGTCAAGGCTGGGCCTAGTAGAAGTGGTGGCAAGACCTCTGTGATAACATACTTAAGAATTTTTAAAAAGTTATGGCACAGATGTAATGCAGGCAGAGAAGAGGAGAGTGAGAATCAGTGAGAGGAGCAGCCCTGCAGACAGCAAGGTCAGTGCAGAAGGAGGAGCAGGAGGTGCTCGAGGTACCAGAGCTGGGATTCCCCTGCAGCCCTTGGTGAGACCCCGGTGAGGCAGCCCAAGGAGAGCACAGGCATGCAGAGATCACCTGCAGCCCATGGAGGAGACCCAAAATGGAGCACAGGGATGCTGAGAGGAGGCTGTGAACCCATGGGATGCCTGTGCTGGAGCAGGCTCCTGGCTGGGACCTGCAGACCTGTGGAGAGAGAAGCCCACCCTGGAGCAGGTTTCCTGGTAAGACTTGTGATCCCATGGGGGACCCAGGCTGTCTTGAAGGACTGCACCCCATGGCAGAGTGTGCAGCAGTCTGGGGAGGACTGCTGCCCATGGGATGGACTCACATTGGAAAATTTCATGGAGAACTCTCTCCCATGGAATGGGAAGCCCATGGTGGAGCAGGGAAAGGACTCCTCACCCTAAGCAGAAGCAGAAACAATGAGTTGTGAGATGAACTGACCACAACTCCTATTCCCCGTTTCCTTCCACTGCTGGGGAAGAGGTAGAGCGAGGAAGGAGAGAGGGGTGAAGGGATATAGGAGAGGCCTTTGAGTCCTAGCAAAATGCATGTTTTGTATTTGAATATCTGTATAGAGGCTTTGCCCTAGAGGTCCCGGTTGTCCTTCATGGGCTGCAGCTGCAATGTCCTTAATCGGGACAATGAAGATAACTGGGATAAAAGGGGGTGGGTTAGCCAGTCAGGGAGAGCCTTGGAGGAGCCCTGAACTGAGAGAGAACAGCATGCAGAAGGAGTCTGTGCAGTGAAGATCTGCAGCCATGAGAACACACCAAGGAAGTATAGACTTTAGAAATCCGATAACAACAATATGAGACTCTAGAAATAGAAGAACAACAAAGGGAAAGTATTTTTAAAGTTGTATTTTAGTTCTCGTTATCTTGCTTTGATTTTTTAGTAATAAATTTAATTAATATCTCTAATTTGAGTCTGTTTAGCCCATGAGGGTATTTGGTGAGTGATCTCTCTTCTATTCTTATCTCAACTCATGAATCTTTTATTATGTTTTCCCTCCCCTTTCCAGCTGCAGAGGGGAGTGACAGAGAGACTTTGGTGGGTGCCTGACATCCAGCCAGGGTCAACCCCTGTGGAATGTTTTTCTCCTCAATACTCCTGCTTTGAAATATGCCTAGAACTTGTTATGCTTAGAAGTTAAGGCTTTTTTTCTAAGTAGCTGTAGAACACAATATTTTACCAACCTCTGAAAATCTTGACTTGCTTATTTTAATAAGAATATCCCAGAACACAGAATAGGAGTTGAAGTTCAAAAGTTTGGTTCAAATCATTTTAAAGTACATATTATCACTTTGAAAATGGAAATATAAAGAGAGAGCACCTGAAAAATTAATACATCTTCAGCAACTGATACTGTGAGATTTCACAGCCTATTAAACAGTCCAGGAACTTTTTCAAGACCAGTTAGCTTTTATAGGTGTTATAAAAGGTTATAGGTTTCATTGTTTTATTATCAAAGATCAAGAAGACCCTGAAATCTTGTCTTTCTAAAATACTCAAATTAACAAAGCAGTTTAAATTCATTAGATACACGGTTTGAACCAAATTGTTCAAATGCTTAGATAATTGATTGGATCAGGTTTGAAGGTGGAACACGTTGCACAGGGCTCCCACGGGGGCTGGCAGGAAGGAGGGAAAGATATCCAGAGAGCAAGAAATTCCAGCTACATATTATTAGAGTGCAATATCAAAGCACATATAATACCAGCAGTGTTATCCAGACTTGGATTTGTCATGGAATTATCATGGAGTTTATTAAAAGAAGCAGGAAACAGTCAGGATTACAGAATTGGGTGGTTACTGAGACTTTTCTAAGTGAGGAAAATAACTATTTCTAGTTACAATAAAAATAATTTCATCTGAAATCCAATAGGAGTAATATTCCCACACTGACCAAAGACACATCCACAATTCTTTTATTTCTGATGCTGTGTTATTTCACCCAGTTTTGCTCAGGTTTTATATAACCTGCTCCTAAAGTCACCCACAACTCGGCAGCCTGTCAGAAAACCCCAAATACATTAGTAAACTGCTATTATGAGTTCTGTCCTGTATTTTAGTTCTACATTTTAAAACCTAGCAAAAATTCTGAATGATCTGACATTCTGGAGCAGGATTTTTTTCACCCTTATGAGCAGGAATGGCTGTTACGGTTACTTAGATTACTTTTATTTGCTATCTTTTTTAAAAAAATACATTCAGTTTGCCTTTAAATTGAGGGTCATATTCTTTATTTCCTTTTAATGGCAGATATAGAAAAAATTTATTACACAGGAGGAATTTTTATTTCTTTATAACAAGGTTTGAGAAGCTGCTAGTGCATCATATAAAAAGTTATTAAAACTAAATATTGTGCCTGCTCTAAGCTACATTTCAGACTTGATCATAAGCTTAAATTATCCTTTTCTTGTAATTACAGCAAGCTTTAACACAGATTTATGAATCACGCCCCACACAATGATTAAATCCTAGAATTAAATAAAATTAATAACAAATAGATTCTTTGCTGACAATGTATACAGAAAAATATAAATATTAACCCAGAGAGCAGCAATAACCTGAAGATCCATAACCCTTGCATCAAAATAAAATATAATATAAAATTTAGTTTTATATTTATTTAAAAGCCCATTTTAAGCTGCAGGATGGAATTATTTATCTCTCAAAATAGTTGCTTTAGTGAAAATACTAAATACAGGACTTTAATAGAAACAATGCCCATCTTTCTTAATCTTGCATTCACCCTCTCATCCCATCCCTGGCAGAGTTGAACAAGAGATGAGTTACCAGTAGATACGAATGAGATCTTGAAACAAGACCTTAAGATGGACACTTGGATTTTACCTAAGAGACCTAAGCTGAATTTTTTAGTCTTGAATGTAATTCAGTTGAAAAAAAGAAATAAATGTCTATCTTTCATTTTCATTTTTTTCAGAGGATTCTTGTGGAAAACAGTAAGATAGAAACTTCCATAGAGACTGAAGGGTTTGATCTGCAGCCTTGGAAGAAGCTTGGATTGATGTAAAAATAAAGTACACAGACCATAAGTAGAAAAATCATAAACTTATGCTTCTACAGTTGTAAGTAAGAGTATGCCTTAAGTAAGTAAAAAACTGTATTAATAAGATGGTGAAGGGTTTATAATGTAGGGGTGTAATTGTATAGAGTAAGCTCAGAGTTTAGAAGTTACAACAGAAGCATATTTGGGAATGTGTATTAGCAGCCCATTGGATAAAAGTATCTTCAGTGCAGCAGAATTAAGTAAAGGTGATAGGTTAGAAAAGCAAAATAAACTTTGTGGCAACTGTCCATTGGATTGGAAAGTTCTATATTGTCTTAGAATGAAGCACTTGTGAGTACTTTGAGCTATGGCTGAGTGCTTGTTCCTCTGAAATCTCAAAGCCTCTGAGACTGATCTTTATCTGAGCAATAAATCATTCTTAGCCCAACTGTGGTCCCATTCCTTCATTAAAAGCAGCGATAATCATAGATTCTTGTGTTCCTTGACCCAAATCTTGTGAGTTCTGTGCCTTATATCACCCTTGGTCAGTCTGGAACCTTCCCCCAGGTGAATCTGAATTGCACACATTACCTGTTTTCTTCTTGGTCGATGAATAACATCTCCCCTAAGAATGACAATGGCTTGGACGAGCTGAAGCTGATAAGGCAGGTCAGTTCATTACTTGTGCCATCTGATGAAAGAACAATATTTTTTCCCTCTGGGAACTCCACAGAAAAAGGGCAAGTCCTGGTACCATCTGCAAGTTCAAGCTCAGGAAGTTTAACTCTAATTTGTGAGTTCCTGTGTTAAACATAAATAGTAGGTGTTTGTGGTCAAAGGATTGCAGTAATCAAGTTAATTCATAGATTCTCACATTCACAAAACTATTTCACAGTTGAATACAGAATAACAACTTGAGTTCTTAAGTGCAAATGGAACTAATTCAAAAAATAAAATTCTTCCATCGTTTAGATGCTAGTTTGTTTTCTTTGTATGTATCTGAATATTTTATGCTGCCCCACAATATCTGAACATCCAAATGAAATTCCTACTTAACTGTGCTACAAAAGGCATAAAGAGTTTTCTGAAACTTAAAGCTTTCACTAGTGTTCACTAAACTGCACTATTGCACAATTAAGTTATAAAGTTATAAAATAGAAATATTAAGGGTAAATTTGTGAAGATGCTGAAGATACTTCAGTATGTAGTTATGTAATTCCAGGTTTCAGCTCTGAAATAAGAACAGCAGTCAGTCCAGATCCATGTGGAATCCCTTCAGTTCCAACCATTGAGCTACTGACAACAAACAAATCACTTGATAAATCAGCACAACTCAGACAAGACAATAATAATTTGAAGGTAATTTAATTAATTTACAACAAAGTGGAATTTTTGCTGTAGTTCTAGTATTAAATGATACCTTCACAAACATAGCAAACAAATATTACTATTCTTTACTAAATACAAACAGCAAAGCAAATCTTAAAAACTTGAATAGTTGCAATGTTAAGTTATATTACATTATAAGAAAATTACAAAACGTCTCTCTTTTAAATTCAAGTACCAGGATGAAGTGAGTGATCCACAGACAAAGAAAAAATATATAGATTTCTTATTGAAACAAGTGTCAGGATTAAAACATTTCTGCTGTCCTTTTCAATAAAACCTCACATGGAAAGAAGGAAGAAAAAACCACCAAGAACTACAACCCCATCAACTGTTCAATTAGCTAAACTTCAAAGCAATTGAGTAGAAAAAATAAAATGACAGAAAGATTTCATGTTACCACAATGTGAAAAATTCGAAATAAGATTTAAAACCTTAGTATCTGGCTAAAGCCAACAAAAAATCCTGGTAAGTCTCTTCTTTGAATTTTTTTGCTATCCGTAGTAATTTTCTATTTCTGATATAAATTCATAGAGTGAAGATATCAGAATTTAGACACTTCATGAAGCAGGTATTTTTGAGGAAAAAATGTGGGCTTGTTGCTTATTGTTGAATATTCAACAATATAAATTACATTTATTTTCTCTTAAATATACACATTCTTCTGCTGAGCATAAAATTAATACTAACATTCACAAACAAATATTAATTCACTTTTTCAGAAATGAATGAAACAAAGAATTATTCAGGATTTCTGTAATAAATATAATTTGAGATTTTTACCTTAAAAAATCCTGTGGAATGATGGTGACGACTGCTTCAGTTTCCACACCCAGAGGAACTGGCATCAGCATTAAAAAGGGGGGATGAAAATCCATTTTTGGTGACCTCAGTGTGCCAGACAATGTTAGTATGTATCGTGCTGGATTATTATTTAGATGCAAGGTTATTTCAGATGTATATGTCCCAGGACAAGCTGTTGAAAAGGTTCAAAAATATATATATATTACCACAAATACAGGATTGTAAAGGAGTTATAGTAAGAGATTTGGGGTTGGAATTTTTGTTTGCTATTAATTTTTTTTTAATATAGTACTGCTTTCTTTCTCAAAATGGAGTTTAACATAACATAAATATTGTATGAGAAGAGTATTTATTAAGAAAGCTCAGAACACTTGCCTTTAGCAAACCAGAAATTCACATTTTTTTAACTTGTCAGAATTTTTCTAACTTCAATATATGAGTTTATTGCTTTAATATCCCATTATATATAATACCAATACAACAGCAGAATTTTAAGAATTGCAGTCATACTTTGAATTACACTAATTGACACAGTGAATGTTTATTTTATAAAGGAGTAACTATTGGAATCATCTGACTGCCAAGACAAGGAAAAGTTGGTACCTTTTAAGAGTGCAATTACACCACTTCAAAGATGCCTCCAAAACCTACAGAGTGGCCAAGCAGCCTCACACAAGCCAGCAGGAGGTTCCACCCTGCACTCAGAGCATTTCCCATTTCGCAGAATCATTTCGCTTGGAGAGAATCTTAAAGATCATCAAATCCAACTGCAACCCTAATATTGCCAAGTCCACCAAAAAAAAAGGGAAGGGATGGCCAAATATTCTTCTCCACGTGCTCTCTACAGCACAGCTGGGCATGCCAACATCAGGGATAAAGATTTCCTTGTGTTCTGCCCCTTCTCAGGCACCTTGCTCCCTGCTGCAAGGCAGTTCTCTCTAGGATGGAAAAACTCTTTTTTTTTTTCACTGATACAGGAACAAAGTACTTCCTTCCACAGCTGTTAAACTATGAAAGTGACATTCTGAAGCATGCAGTGCCATTTACCCAACCCTCTGTCATTCTCTCCTGCTGAAGAGCTAGCAAAATCAGCAATTTTGAGGGCAAACTAATGAAAAACTCCTGGATTTAGAAATAAATCTGCAAAATGCATTGTAAAACAACCCAAAAAGTTTCATCTTTATATTTTTGAGAAAAAACACCTTTTCCTTTGATTCCTCTCCATTAGATCAGTATGGAAACACCTTCACCTAATTATTAAGATAGCAAAAAGAAATTTTGTATTTTATGTGTCTGCATGATCATATACATGTCACAGAACAAAATACACAACAGGATCTTCTGAGATTATCTCAGATCATTATTTCCACAGCCTGAGAAAGAGCTGTCACTGTTTACATACAGAAAGAAGAAAATCTAGTGTCTTCAAAACACTTTGTCTTTTTCCCTTCCTGTAAGAGCTAATTTCCTAATGGAGGTGACAAGAGAAGAGCATCACGGATGCTGTTATGTCACCAGAACATGACCTGTGGATCCCTTCATTTCAAACCAGCAAACATGAAAATGCAAACTAAAAACCAGCTCTAAGGGGAATCTGCTGCCCCTGTTTGCAACATCTGACTAATTCTGTGTTAAATGTCAATCAGCTTTAGGAGACAATAGTGCTGAGAAGGCTAAAAAGGTTCTGCCTCTAAGTTTTGATACAACAGGAACACATCTTCCTCTGGCACTTTGCCCTTTCATGAAGGAAAGGTGAGAAAGCATCAGAAAAAACGTCATGGAGATGGATGAAGAGCCAAACAGGGTATTTCTTACAAGCTTGTAAGAAAGAATGTTCTGTACAAGTTCCTCCCATGTACCACAGCTGGGCTACAGCTGGGCTGTAACTAAACCATATTTCTGGTGTCTTTTTTTATCCACAAGTATGACAAGGTGAAGTGAAAGGACATAACCAACAAATACCATAGGGATGGAACATAATGAAGGAAGAAAAGTACAGGAGCATATGTCAGTACCAAAGAACGTGCAATTTTCACTAACTCACGTTTTTAAATATTTGTATTAACCACAGTTTCAAAGTTAGGCAATTGTAGTGTTTAGCTTTTCTCATACAAACTTTCCATCTATACTTTCCATGCCAGAGAATCCCTATCTGACCCAAAGAGCAGAACAGACAGTGCCTATCCTTCATCACTGATCATTCTGTGTGTGGATCCACATATTTACTAACACCAAAATTCAGCACAGAATGTAAACCAATAAATATAAAATAATATGATATGAAATTATATATAATTTCATATAATATAATATAATATAATTTCATATAATATAATATAATATAATATAATATAATATAATATAATTGCAATATAAATTATAAATATATATAATATTATATATGATATATTATTTATATTATATAATATATAAAAATAAATTATTGCTTATGTCAGAAACACCAAGACAATGCAATACCACAATCATTTTGAACAGACACAAGGGCAAAAACACATGAATTCTGTTATTTATTAAGAAGATTTGTTCATTAGTTTGGAATGTCTAGGACCAATGATTTCAGGATATTTCATGTTAAATAAATTACACAGAAATTAATGAGGATTATGTCCTGAACTGACAGCTGAAGTCAAGAATTTATTCTACTCCTCACACCTTTTATGACTGCTGTCAAAGCCTGGGCTGCTGCTACCATTCTGAGATACCACCATTAATTTCTAGTCCAGCAGATGTGAACATTTTCCTTAGGGATATTTGATGGTACTTAAAAATTTGTCAATCTAAATCTGCCAAGGGCTAACAAAATCTGTAGAATTATATGGGAAATATTTTCTCTTCTCCAGGGAATATTAAACTCTATATTTTCAGAGTCTATGAGAAGAAAGGAAAAACATCCTCTGCTCTTCTCACCCTCTTAAGTTTGTATTATATGGTTATGCAGTTCCTACATTTGTCCCCCAAAAGCAAATTTTTAGTTTAGTAGCCTTGGACCTTATGATAATTCAGGTGTTATTGGATTTATATCCCTTCAACATTCATAGGTACCACTGAACAATTTGCATACAGTGAAATACAGACTTCAAAGCAGAAAAGCCACAGAGAGCTAGAACTTACAGGTATCCTACAAAAAAAATAAAATTAAAGAAAAGAAAAACTCAAGAGTAAAATAACAGTTTCTTCCCAGAATTTGTTAAAGGTCACAGATATTTAATATCTTGCTGTTGCAGAAAAAAAATTAAAAAACAAAAGACCACACAATCAAAGTATGAAAGTTGTCATTTGTGCCCATTACACAATCATCACATCTTCCAGCATCTCTGAACTCCCAGTAAGGGAACCCAAGAGCACAAATTCCTTGTAACTTCCTTTGCTGCAGATAAGTTTTTTCATATCAAAATTAGATATAGTGAAAACTTTTTTACACTGTTAATGCATTATACTATAAAACAGCAGAAGAGGATCATATGAATAAGTCTTCAATTCTTGAAAATCTCTGTTTTTAGAATATTTTTTTAACAGGTAGCAGGATTTTACCACAAACTTAACCTCTTTTATTTAATTAAACATTGCAGTTTATTATAGCATTTTGTACTCTATCATAACTGCTGCAGCATATTTAAATAAATTACCCTAATGCATACTCAAAGTTCATTTTACAGTTTGTTCACCCCCCCCACATACTACAACTTTACAGCACAAGCCTATGAAAGTGATTAGCAGCCCATGGTCATTAACCAGGTCTCCTGTGTGGGTTTTGATGTATCTAATGCTCTCTTACAAGACAGTAATGATATGCACTGAAGGTACAGCATAAATAGGATATAAATCATAGGAAAATACTCAGAACATTGAATTAAGGGTAATTTATCTTTACAGTTATTTATGACTTTCTGTAAACAAAAGATATGGGAACACAGCAAAAATAGAGATATCTTCAAATTACAGTAATTTATCAGTCATATTTATATATATACACATCTGCATTTACACAATTTATCCAGTAATTCAAAATATTGGCTTTTATTTTTATGCTGTTCTCTGCTTCACAGTCTGCAACAAGCAACTCCAAGCAACACGTGCAATTAAACACTGCTCTTGCATATTCACAACACTTACAGAACCATACTTAATGCAGTCTTCTCAATTTCTCATAGAGTCATGGCAAGAGCTATTTTTCTTTATTTATATTAAATTGTTTCCAGTGCTTAATTGAGGTTAGAGATTTCAGTGCTATGATGAAGGATAACAGCAACATCTTTCTTTGGGACAGGGATGCTCACTTGCTGACTCAGCATCAGAACCAACTGACACAACAACTTTTCTTCCCCTTGACAATGCTGCAACCCCAAAAGTACTGCACTGAAACTGCCAAGAGGATGGAGTTCTGTGGGTATCAGCTGCATTAGCTGGTGGGATTTAACAGCTCAAGTACAGTGCTACCCCTTATGAATCTTGTATATCACTGTCTACTTTAAACCCTTGGTTGGGAAAAAGTAGAATCTTAAATTTCCTATTCTTCTATTCCTTTTCTGAAGTTATGTGGTTGATTATTATCTTCCCTTATTCTTCCAAGTTTTGTTAGAAATCTATTTTACATATTATTTCTTAGGGACCGGTCACCTGACCAGTCTACTCCAAAAAATACCACAGACAAGTGATTTTAAATCTTACTGAAGCAGGAAATTTCTATTCTTATCTAAATTATGACTATTTAGAGTAAAGTTTAAAGGCATTCCAAGTACCTTGGAAAGCTTTACTATCTAAGTCAGCCAACCTAAATGCACTTGAAGTAGCAGCACTGAAAATGATACACCTATCCCAGTCCTTGATGCTTTACGTAAGAAAAACCTGATGCTTTCTATGTGCAAAGCAGACTTTTCAAATAATGCAATTTCAAAGACAGTGATTCCATTCTTTTTGTTAGGCCTGCAGCTGTCTTATTTTCTCAGAACCAAAAAAAATCTTCAGTTGATCAAAATAAGTACTGGTATTGATTCATCATAAAATCCTATTTAAACATCCCTATGCAAATGGCCAATCTACAGAAGAATTCATAGAATTACTTACGAGGCCAGAAGGACACAGCAATACTGACTTCTTGTTTCCTATGAAGACGTCCATGCTTCTGACTAAATCTGAAAATACCATCTTCTATATTTTTGTCTACATCATCAAAATTAAATTTCCATATTACATCCTCTCTTGCGAGACACTTCAGGACAAGGTTCTGTAAATATTTTCAGAAAAAGAGTGATGTTGAAAGAGAGAAAGCAGCAAAAACTGTGCTACTTTTCACATTGCTTTCTCCTAAGCATTCTTTGTGCAGACACACCAGAGGGAAAGCAAGAAGAATTCAGTTTATTATATCTGTGGGGTGCAAAGGTGAGCATGCCTATCGACACAGAATAGATGCTTTCCAGTCATTCACCACATTCACTAAGAGAATACTTTCTTTCCAGAATGGAAAAACCTCATTTAAGTGAGGTAAATAGATCAAGCATCACAGTGGGAGTGCTGAGAAAAACAGAACAAGGACTTATACCTGATAAAATGAATCACAGTGAGCACTAAACACATGGCTCACATCTAGACTTACAGGTGGAGATGTTGAAAATGGAAGAAGTTCAGAATAGATTTTCAAAACCCATTCTTTCAATTCAGTAAGATGACAGTGGAAACAAAAAAATAAAATTAAATTCCTTTATCTCAGAGCTACTCTCTCAGCTTTTGAAACATGCCTAGCTGCAAAAATGCTTTGATTTTGTACTATCATTGATTCCTGAATGCATTTGAAAAAGCATTTCAAGTTATGTTATATTAAATAAATAAATTATTTAATAATTAATAATTATTAAATAATTGTGTTATATTTTGCATTCATAAATAATTATCTGTGTTGCAAATATTAAATTTAGTGTCCTTTTCCCCCTATTAAGCCCTAAGTCATGACAAGGAATTTTTTGGGAGAGTGTCAGTTGGCACAGTCCCTACCATACAAGGCACTGGGACAGCAGTTTCACTGTTTGGCCCATCATGGCACAAATCAGTTGCATCCTGGCCCCATCACTGTCTCATTTACTGGTATAGGCAGCTGCAGAAATCCTTCAGAATTATTCTATTCATATCTATTTCTTACACAATTCATGGTCAATTTCTCATAGTGCCCAAGTTTTCATGTTGTCAGAGTTAGTACAAGCCCAATTTTAAATTTTGGAAAAAATTTATAGTGATTAAAAGACAAACAAGAAATCAAAAACTGAACAAAATGACAATGACAATGTCATTACCTGAGAACTCATACTCCTATCAGCAGTACTAGAACGCATGTCACTCGAGTGTTCTTCAAATTTAAATTCCATTGAGGAGAACTCCACAAGTGGTTGATGTCCTATTAGAAAAAAACAATTTAAAGTGTTTACACAGCATTATTTGACAAATATTTTCTCAAAGTACCTTCATAAAATCATTGTTTCTGTACATGTTTAGGGAAAATGTTTCTCCTCTTTTTGATGCTCCTATACTATATACGTGATTACTGTAATTTAACTTATTATGACTCTCTAGTAACATTAAAGTTATTTAAATTTTATATCTACCAGAGTTATAGCACCTCTTCACCTCACAAGAGCCACATGATCTTGCTTCTGCAGATGTATGCACTTACATTTCTGATAGTAACCATCAGACAAGACTTGAAGATTTTATATAAAACAGCATTTCTCCTAATTTCATAGACCTTTAACAAAAAATCATCACAACATATGAATTTTTGAAGTGAGAACTTATAAAAACAGAGGTACGTGTTGCCACAGCCTCATCTTACTTGTTGGAAACAGCGCTGGAAATGAACCCAGCAAGCACAGAGAATCCTTTATTAAAATCTGCATGTCTGCTCCATTCCCAGTGTTGATCAATTCTCTTCTCCCTCTAAGAAACCCAAGAAATTTCCTAATTGCATATATCACATTATGTAAACAACAATATTATCTGTATTTCTCTAAATCATAGGCACATAAACTCTATAAAGTAATATTGTTTCAAAGTAGGAACAGGATCTGCTGGAACCTTCCAGCAACACACAACTGTGTCACTCACCAAGTCCTCAGCTCTCTCACAAACTGCCTGTGCCAGGAGAACACAGCACAGCTGAAGCTCTGACAGGGAAGGGAGATGATCTACCCAACCAAAAAAACTGTGACTTGGACTATTAAAATATATGTCAGCTCCCATGAGGCCATTACATTGATAGTACAAACTTCTCCTTTGTACCAGACTTTTGTGTCTTTTCCAGTTGAGTCTTCTGTCCCAGTTTGTTTGAGATTTTTCTCTTTCAGTTCTTGTTTACATACACATAAACACTTTAGGAGGGAAAATTCCTATAAGTAAGTAATTTAAGTAAGAGACCTGCTTTCCATCCCAAGTGCTGAAACAGTTTACAAACTTTGTTTAAAAAAAAAAAATCAAAAACCAGATTCCTGATGGATTGAAAACATATGGACTACACTGAAGTTAAAAGACAAGGCTGACTATCCCAAGATCAGGGTGATTCTTTCCTCAGAGTGAACAACCCTGAGTATAAACAGCAAACATAAGATAATGATTTAACCACACTGTACTCTGCAGTCTGAATCCCAGTCAAGCACAACTACTATTCCAGGAAAATAAAAACTGTAAAAGCAGAAAACTAATGTGCCATAAAGCATCTAGCAGTGAGAATTAGGCATATTTGCCAAATCAAAGCTTAGAAGTTTCAAGATACATCTTATTCAGTGTTTAGCTTTTAATGTAATAATCTGAAATTATTTAATAACAGACATAATTTTTAAGTTGTCAGAATGTAATCAGATCATCAAGTTCTTTTTCTAACAGTAAAAATAATCTGGCTATTTGCCTGCACTCATATGATTATCTGAAATACTGAATGGTCATGAAACTTATTTAGACTTCTCTGCCTCCTTCCAGACCATTAAGATTCCCAGTAAGAATTTAATTTCAATACTCAAATTTTAATAGAAGCTACACTTCATTTTTTCAACTATTTCTTAGACTTGAAAGTATTATATATTCACTTTTCTATTATGTTACTTGGCTAATACACGTACTGTGAAGAAATTCTACGTAGCAGAAATATAAATTTGTGATAAAATTTGTCTAAGGTTGTCAATTATCCATGAGATTTATGGATTGCATCTATTTCACAAAGAAAGGGAAAAGGAAATAAACATTTTATTTTCTCTTCACATCACTTAAATCATTTCTGCACTATGAATTTGTGACTTGGATTCATATTTTCACTTAGTGACATTTTTCCTAATAATCTCATAGACATAGGTACATTCACCTTTATTCTATATGTTCTCTAATTACATGTATTTTAGAAACATTTAATATGAATTTACCTTCATGACAATGTCTAAAGAAGGTCTCTCAGATTTCTTTGATATTTTAAAAGATCTCAAAAGACTTAAGAGAAAAACAAAGGGGAAAAAATCAAATATAGACAAATCCTAATAAATGTGAGTTGCTTTTACCCCACTTTACATATTTAATTGGCCAGGCCTTCTTAAGTGCTTCCAAGAGGTTTAAACATTACACAAACATCATTCTAGGAAGACACTCTGTACTTCACTCCCACCTCAAATAAAAAATGGTTATAAATTAAAAACTGAGATTAGGAGAGCCATTGTATTCAAATATTCACAGTTTATAGATCTACATGACAGTAAGAATAAGACAGGAGACTAAGAGAACCACAAATTATTTCTAAGAAAAGCAGACAAGAATTATATAAGATATCAATTTCTTTGCTGCAGGCAAATGGCCTGTAACTTTGGCTATTAACAACCTCTGACAAGCCAGATGGGATGAGGGCCATTCAGAGGCATTTTAAAGGAGTTTTAAATACAGCTAGAGATCCTAGTTTTGACAGGAGAATTCCACAAAAGAGTATGACTGACATTCTACTTTTCTACACTTTTCAGAGGAACTGCTGTAATCACTGGGATTTGCATGATGTAGTCTAGAAATATTAATAAATGGATAGACACAAAAAAGAGCTTTGGTAAACTATTTTTATATAAGGCAAATACAAAAAAATATTTTCTCCACATCATGATTAGGTATAAAATTTCACCTTCAAGCATATTTAAAAACACGTATCAAAACTTAAAAATTCTGCAAGTTTCCAAGAAATGTACCAGTTATACAAATTCCAATCAAGTAGCCATTCTCTGCAAAGCAAAAACATCACTCCAAATCTGTGTATCCAGCAGGTGTTTCAAGGCCTGCTTCACCCACCGTTAGCTCTGACTCTACAGATGGGCAGAGCTGGGGTCTCCGGGGGCGGCAGAGGCGCGGGGGCACCGCGCTTCAGAGGCACCGAAAGAGCTGGAGTTGGGTACGTGGCCCGAGGAACAGCAATTGGGAGAATGAAGTCATATGCTGCCACCTAAAGGGAAAGAAAATATTGTGGTCATTTTCCCAAAAAAATCATAGGTACCTCCTGAACTATCTGAGTGGTTGGCTGTTTTGGCAGAATGATTGCAATTTTGCATATTTTCATTTATTGGAACTCAGATTCAGCTCTCTGAGTAAGCAGTGCCCAGGTTTTTTTTTTTCCCCATTAAGGAAAAGCTCTATGACCAGAAGTATCAGGTTTATCAGCAGAGCTACAGACAAGGCTTCTGCTAAGTCACAGTGTCGTGTTCCACTCCTGCCACCCTCACGAGTGAAAAGAGATTGGAGCCCTGGCCCAAATGCAGAAGCTCATGTGAGCAAAGAGGAGGGAAAACAAAGCTCCATCAGTTATGGAAGCCTTTCTCAAAGGCTGAAGAGCAAAGGTCAACCATTACAGTACACCCAGCATAAACAAAATGGGCTCTGATATCAAAGGTGAAATATCAGTTAAAATTGAGAAACCTTGGGGAAGAAAATAAGTCTTAAAACCTTTGTCATGAAATGCTACTGAATTCTAGGAGTCTAAATTCCAGTGATTTTGATCCTCATTTTTATCTCTGCTATCACATTCCCAAGTGGGGTTTCAAACTTAAGCAATGGTGTGTTTTGTACAGAACCCTCTTTTTTTACAGACTGTGCATCAGAAAGGCCAAATTTATTTCAAAAAGCACTTTCAAAGAGATATTTCTTGCCTCTTGCTCTGTCTTTTCAAGGACCAACACACTAAGATAGTATGTTCTCCAGATAAAAGGTATGGATAACCTTAATAAAGGTAATGAAAAAAAAAACCCCAAAACTTCTGCACTAAAACCACTGCTAGAGTCCTTCAAATCCTGTTTTCACCTTGAAGGCCACAGAAATCTTAGAAAGGAATTAAACCTATAAAATCTTCGTGTTGCTTAGAAAAAGCAGTAAAACCAGCTATATAAAGATGCTATGAATCATTTAAAAGCTTTCAAAACCTGCAGAAAAATAGTGCATCATTCTTCACTTTCTCATCTCTGGTAGCAAGAAAAATATATAAATGATAGGAAAGAAAACCAAAAGTGTCCTAAGTCAGGGCATGAGGCACAAATCCATCTGTAACACTTACTGAGAAGCAAGCACACAGCACTGGGAGTGTGTGGTGTTCCAGCAGGGTCTGTGACACACAATTACACACTTCTGGAGAGTGAGGTGTGTGCTGAGCCTTGTGAAATGTTTTGTCTTTTTGTGCTCAGCTCACAAGAAAAGCATTGAATGAGGACAAGTTTTGCAGCAAGATTACCACAGTCCATTGTTTTATATTGATACTTCAAATATAATAATGATTAGATTTTATAATATATAACTGGCTTTTCAAAATTGACATTTAATATTTTTTAGTAACTAAAACTCAAGATATGTCAAAAAGATTGAGTAAAAATCTCCTGCTTTGAATTATATACTCTTCTACTTTTAGTATCTCAAGTCACCCACAGAGAACACTTCATCAAGTTACATCTTCAAAATATGTTCTTGTAACAAAGCTGATTTTGTTTAAGTTTGGTGAGATTAAAATGTTTAGCCTATTATAGATTTCATGACAGCACAGGCTGTGCAAAGAAGTGCAGTCTAGCACAGCAATTGCTCTTCATCACTGCTGGTATGTTTAGGCCAGACAGCAAAAAATGGAATCCCTTTTTCCCGCTCCTAAAGCAGCAAATCAAATCCTGTTTTTCATCCCAACTAACAGGAAAATTTGTTTTTTTCTTACTATACAACAAAGGGGTTATTTTCTAAGAACCGGCAAACATAAGCAAATACGTGAAAGACTCAATTCACTACATGAAGATCATGATGTTCACTGAAAACCTACTTTTGCTATGAAGTACAATGGTACAAATTCAAGGCCAACCTAACTCATAGAAATATATTCATATAATTGAGAACAAATCATAGATCTTTTATTCATACATTAACTGCACATTATGTAAACTACATTACAAATGAAAAATCCTTTAAAAATTCTATGTAAGTAGAAATCAGATTATAATACATACACATATTGCTGAAACAGAATCAAAAATTCATTTCAGTTATTAGGACTTCCCTTTGCAAGTAGAATCATTAGGCTTCTTTCTATAAATATTAAAAAATCTCTTTATGATTAATTTTTCATTTTTCAAACTCCATAATAGAAAATTCCCTCTTTTGCAAGATTACATACTTTACAAAGTAATTACAATACTTAAAAAATAAATCCTTAGACTATTACTGGACTTATCATTGCTTTTTAGATAATTTATGAATACTTTATAGTTACTTATCTATTGAGATATTTTGCTGAAGCTGCATTTAACTTCACACACTAGAGAACATGGGAAGGGCAGGAAGGAAGCAGCCTAGAGGGAGTTCTTTCACAAACACTCCTGTTTGTTAATATCATTATAGGAAAAATTTTTCCTGTCCTGATGTACACTGATTATGCACATTGGTTGGAAAGGAGGAATCATCAACAAAGTCAGCGTTTTAGAATCAAAGTAATTCAAAAGCTTTAAAAAGACAGGTGAGACAAAGGAGCTTTTTGTTGTGTGTTCACATGGAACACCTCCAAATAATGCCAGAAAAAGGATGCTGGTCAGGCTGCCACCAGAAGTTAGCTCTTCAAATAAAAATAACAATCTTGGAAACTTTTATTCAGATGGCATCTTAAAATACTTTCATTTTTTTTTTTCCACTAGAATTAATAAATAAATAGAAGCTGTTGGTCATAAAGAATCTGTGAGATTAAGAAATCTCTGCTACCAAAACTCATTTGAATTTATGAAATAGGTTTGATATGAACAGTTTGGTAGCTCTGAGCTCCAAACTGGGGAGCAAACATGGCTGAATGGCTTCTTGCCTTGGCCCTAAATACCTGGTATAGGACAAGAAATAAAAGAGGGAAAAGCCACCCCATCAAACATTACAAGTAAAATAGTTTTTACATAAAATTCATGGATCAAAAATAAACTGGAGTACAGCTGTCAGGTGGCAATCTGAGAGTAGAAAAAAAAAGTATTGTTATTTTCAAAAAACACTTTCAAAGCAGTTACTTCATCTCTATCTTTACTAAGTATTCCCAGGCAATAGTATATCTTAGAAAGTATAAAATCTATTTCTCTAATTATTATTCTAATAGAGCATGTATTCTCAAGGTTGAATAAAAATTTTGCTAATTTAGAAATCATATAGCTTGTTTAGCACAAAGAATATGTGACATCTCTCTAAAATTACAGTGTTTCCTTTCACAGTACAACTTCCAAGAGAATTGCACATAAATCAATAAGCTAATTTATTACTTGGAATTACATTAAAACATCTGTAAAAGATAATAATACTCTTGTATTTATCACATAATACCATGCAGATTGTTCAAGTATCTTGAAGCATTTGTGAAAAGGTTGACCTTAAATTTTCTTTATTTGTACCTCTAATACACAAATTCAGCAGGGATAGAAGAAGGCAAAATGCAATGTACATTAGAAAAAATCAGTCTGATTCAAATTTAAACCTAAGTGCAAAGCCAAGAGTTTATATCTTGCAATTGAATCCAATAGACGCTCCCAGCCTTCCTACAAATTTAAATGAGCTTTTCCTTAAGATATACTGAAAGCTTCCTTCCCCCCTGTTTTATATCACAGAAAAGCAGCTTCCACAATGAATAATGTAACTGCTGCTCAAAGCCATCATTCAAAGCCCTGCAATAAAATTAAATCTTTCCTTTGTTTATGGTCAGAGATGATGCAGCAACAATACCCTGTAATTCCACAGCTGCAGTTTTTCCATAGAATTCCCTTCTTACACGACAAATCTGTTCTTTCATTAGAAAAAGGGAAAAGAAAAGTCATTTAACAGGACAAAAAACCCCACCAAAACACCTGTCACCTCCCTACAACAAGCTTAAGCAATAAGCTCTGACAGGGGTGACTTGTTCTATTTATCTCAATCAAAGGCACTCCAAGGCTTCATTATTACCCAGCTGTGTATTTTGTCCTTTTTCCAAGATGCTGGAATTTCTAATTTTCCAGCAGGTTTAAAAAAATATTTTAAAAAACCTCATTTTGAATCACTACACTCCTGCACTTTGGCTTGCGTGCTTTCCCCAGCAGACCCTGCAGGACCTCTGTGAGCAGGGGACAAACACAGACAGACAGATAGACACAGATGATATAGATACAGATATAGATAATAAAGATAGAGATGATAGCAAGTCAATACTGCTTTCATTGACAGCTCTGACTTCCACAGCCACCAAATACTAAGTTTAAACTCTCTGCAGTGAGGTGCAGAGCCTGTCACCTCCAACACCTTCAAAGACACTGGAATAACAGCAAGGCACAGCCACACTGTGTCTGAGCAACATCCCAGCCTTATCTATAATGCATGGACTCCATTCTCTCACTTGGAATACTGAAGGAACTGCCTCAACATTTTTTAAGGTTTATTTTTTAAGCATGCCAAGACACTTCATCTCTAAGAGCATTTTTTCATGTCCCATGTATTAATACATATTATATTTTAGTGAGAGCTGTAGCAGCTCTTCAGAGTTCCTATATATGTACTACATTTGTTGATCTGAAGGGTTTTTTTTTAGTAGAATTCAAGATTGCATTCAAGACTAAATTACTTGCAACCTTACATTAATAATTCAGGTAGCTTTAATAAATTTTTTAAGTACATTAAAATAATTTCATGGGGTTTTTATGTTTTTAGCAGTGCTCCTGAATTATTTTTACTTTTCCTAAGCCCTATTATCCACTTTGTTAAAGAAAACATCAGTATAGTGGGGGATTGTTGGTTTATAGGGTAGTGTTGTCAGTAATGACTACAACAGCAGGAAGTTCTAGTAAAACCAGAAGGCAGACAGAAAAGAACGTGACCTGATGGGATACAGAAGGTTTGCAGCAGCTGGGAGGTAAGCTGGGGAAGAGCAGTTTTCAAAAAACAGAGATGAGATCAGAAACAGCTGTTGCAGTGCACAGAGGCAGGAAATAGCACTTGCAACTGTGAAACCTGAATAGGGGAAGCTCAACACACAGAGATTAAAGATTTGGGGTTTTTTTTTTTCAAAACTGGAAAATCAGGAAAGAAATCTGGTGATAAAATAGGGAGTAATGTTTTAAGAAACAGTAACTACTGAGAGTTTCTGATCACAGTAAGAGATGCTGGTACCTCAACCACTTTTTTAACAGAACTATGTCTTTAATTAATATTGTGCATAGCAGCAGTTAAATGAAAGAAAAGCTACAGCATCCTGGGGACTACATATACTTCCAGATGCTGCCTGTAGTCATGCCACCCTGGGTAACTCCATTTTACATCAGTCAGAGCTCAGGAACCAGCTGTGATGGTGCTGCAGCAGCTCAGAGGTACTCACCAAGGGCAAAGGGAGACACAAGGACTCTGAGCACACAAGAAGGGAAACTGAAGTAAAAGCATGTAATTAAAGCAACACGTATTAGTTGGCTATGAGAGGCCCCAAGAAAATGTCCTTTTTGTAGTTTTTATTTCCTCATTTCTGAAGGAAGTTATTTCTGTTTGCCAAAAAATTATTCTTAAGACTTGAAAAACACTTAGACCCAGAGGTTGAAAAATGAAAAATAAAATCTGGAATGAATAGGTGCAATATTCTACAGCCTTTTTTGTCTGTTCTGTTTTTAGGGGTTGTTTGTTTGATTGGGTTTGTTTTTTTTTTTTGGCAAGAACAGTCACAAAACTGATCTTGTCAAATGTAAAAATTGTTTTCCCAAATTTATACCACAACTAAAGGAGACTTCCAACTGGCATAACCTTATCTTCACTGAAGCCAATGTAAACCAGTACCAAATGACAGCTGGACATGGCTCATCAATAACAGCAATCCTGAACATCATGCTCAGGAGACAAGCTAAATTAAACATAGAGAGAAAGCTACTATTTCAGCATTCCTCAGAAATATTATTTTACAGCAGTGGCAGTAGCAACACTTCTACTTTTATTCTATCCTGCAACTTGACAAGGAAAGGAAATAGTAATAGAGCTCAAGTGTCACAATGGGAAACAGAGTTCTTCTCTTTTCCATTGCTTTCTTTTGGATTTTCTTTCCAAGTGGGATTGTCCCACTTCTTTCTAAACATGGCATCCCACATGGGAAAAGTGTGCAGCTGAAGTGTTATCAGCCCAGATTAGAATAACTGTTTTACTTGCTTTATTAATAAAAATATTCCTATTGGTATGGTAAGTCTGTGCTCTTAATTCTTGTTCAGCTTGTGGCCTGCAATGCCATGCTTTATTACAAGAGCATTATTCCAAGACCATTTTCTACTCCTGTATTCCCATTACTTGACCTTCTTACTCAAAGGAAAATACCAGCATTTTCCTTTGCTGAGTTTCTCCAGTTTGATTATAGGTCACTCATGATATTCTGTAGGCACCATTTTGCAAACAATTACATACTTTCCTGACACTTAAAAACATATGACAGCAATTCATTTTCCCTTAATTCAAGGTCTGCCATAATACAGAAGGATTTTTTTTATAAATCTATTGACTCATATTCTGTCAGGAAAAATTATTTCAGGGTAGTGTATGGGCCATAAACTCAATCCAATAGCTTCCATGTGTATGCAAAAGAAAATCACAACATTTTCAGACACAGCCTGTAATATACAAATATTATTTGAATGATGCTTTGAACAAAGGAATTCCATTTTATACTGCAGGAGTATAAAATGGAAGGCAGGAGTGGGAGGTGGGTGGTGGTGGAAAAAGAATACTCCTGACCCTTTCAAGATGCATAATATCTGTTATTCATTTTTAAGGTAAAAGTGCAAATAATGCAATGGATTTATATGCTGTAGAAGTGATCCCCAGCTGATTGTTCTGAAGCGGATTTACAGTATCATACACAAAGTTTTTGCAGTTCATTGTTCTCCAAATATGTGGAAACCCCAAACCTCCAATTTCCAAAGCATTTTTCTATGGGGTTGGATTTAAAATTCACTTGAGTACTCTCTATTGACAGTTACTGCCAATAAAATGCTAATTTTCGGATGTAAAAGTAACTTAAAGTCTCATATCTTCAATTTTTTCCACTCAAATAGCAACTTTTCCAATCTTTATGACACATAAAACTCATGTACATTTGCAGTTTCTTGGGTCATCTGGGAATATGGGCGAGAACAGCTGCAAAAAGAAGGTGGCTGCTGGTTGGTTAAATGATTTCATGAATGTGTGGTGTGACATTTCAGTGTTAGTTTACACCATTTTTAATCCATTGAGGAAGTGTGGTTTTTTTGTGTATGCAAACACTTAAAGGTATAAAAAGGTTATTAAAGAACTTGTTTACTTAAGAACTGCATTGCTAATTATAAAACTATTGCACAGACTAAAATGTTCATCTAAAGTCTCTATTCTACCATCACAGAAATTTTACAGAGCATGATTTTAATTAACTCAATCACCACTGTTCCATAAACCTACCTTTTTTGGTGTCAAGGTCAAGAAGCATTTCAAAGACGACCCTTCCTTTAGGTAAACTGTATAGAGATAAGGCTTTGAACGAGAACGGTCAATTGCTGCCAAACAAAATTCACAATCAAATTACAGATGTTACTGCATGAAATATCAACTTTATAATAGCTGCAGCATTTCAAAGTGATTTCCAATATCAAGTATCTACATATTTGCATGGTAAGCATTTCTCACAAAGTTACAATGGAATATAGTACCTCTCATAAGGATTCTGAAGGTAATTTTGGGCAGTATTATTCACCAGAAATTTTCATGGAAGTTATTCATTTGGGAAAACACAATATTTCAGACAAAAAAAATAAACAACAATATTGTCCTTTACCTTTGAATAAAAGTGTTAAGCTAAAATACTTAATTACATAATAAACTAGTACTACAGGGATAAAAATAGTTGGCTGAAATGGGTTTGTTTTGGTTGTTTTGGTTTTTTTTTTTCTAATTACTTTTAGGCATAATCTACATTTCCAATAAGGCTTGCTTCCTTTTTCAGACTTCCATGTTCAATTTTAAGGCACTGGCAGAAGCACAGGTTTCCAGCAAAGGTAATATTCCTCCAAGATCAGTATCCATCATGGAACACCAGGAGTATTCACCATCTGAGTACTGAACCTGACTGGATGTCACATGAGTGGTTTCAAGCACAAACTCTGATCATGTGCAGTGAGTCTGATCCCATGCTGGCTGCCTGCCTGTTGTAAAGAGCCTTACAGCTCTTTTGGAAGTTAAGATCACTGACTAGGAGCCCTCACCTCTTCTTCCGTTTTAAGCGCACCGCATGGTAAGAAAACCCCTCTAATTTTGGAAGATCTTTTTTTGCGTCATCCATAAATGCATCATTCAACATAAAGATACAACTAAATTTTATAATACTGTCTTGCAAAAGAATGAGTCATAATTTCCTGAGTTTGCAGCTTTGCTTGTCAGGCCTCTTCTCTCTGTAAAATTCTCTTGTGAATAATGATGGAAACATCCAAGGAGATGCCATGACTGAAGTAGGAAAGCCATGAGCAACAATGTGCAGAATAAGAATCTGCACTTGTTCTACCTAGCAAAAAATAATTCATTTCTACTCCTGCCTCAATAACTTCCTGAACGGAGTATTCATGCAGAACAGAGGCCCTGTCATTAACCTGCAGACAATCTGTCCCTTTGGGAAAAAGAAAAAACCCTTACACTGGTGATGAAATGATCAAAGGGTAAATATTGTCCAAAAAGCAGGTATGATTCACTGAATAGGAAATTAATACAATTTTTTGGCTTTGTTTGTTTGGGTTTCTTAATACTTTATTTTAACTGGTGAGAGGGTATTCATTTTTTTTAATTATACCTTACCAACTCTGGGGAGGAAAAATTGCAGAAAAAAAAAAGATCTACAGGCAACCTGACATTCTGCAGATATTTATTTTTTGTCAAATGTCATCTTATAGGCAAACCAAAATGTCTCCTCTTAATTTATATTAAGCAGCACTTCTAAAATAATTGCTTTAGGTTTTGTTATATCAGAAAATTTGGCTACCAGAAATGGTCTGACAGATTTTCTCTCAGCATTATTCATTCCTATATGTAATGAAAATTCTGCTATAGCAAAAGCAAATACCTGAATTGTCTTCAGCATACAATTTAAAATCCTTATGGTCAGTAAAATCAAACTGCACTCTAGTACAAGATTGTCCTTTGTTCTGCAGCAAAAATGGAATTGATTTTGTAGAGCCAACATAAACATCTTGATATTCAAATATTCCCTGTAAGTTTAAAGAAGAAAAATGGGTCAAAGCACTGTGAAGTCAAGTTTATAACTGAATGGAATGTGAAAAAATATAATTGTGTAACATTCACAATTTATAACACAATAACAGTGTTGGTTAATCAATAGTCTCACATAACTCTTATCTTTAAAATCTTTCCAGGACAAAAACTAGAAGAGTTTAGAATTTAATATCAAGTCCAGTTACACCATCAGAAAAGTTTTAATCATTCAGTAAACAGATCAGTAAGTTACTTTTCCCTTTATTGCATTTTTTGCTATAACCACCTTAAGAAATATTCTCCCTTTTAACATACTCATTCCAGATTGCCAAATTCAAAAACCAAAGCTGTCAGCTATCATTTAGTGTAATTGTTATATGTAAATTTGGGTTTTAATAGCTTTTCCTAATTTCATCTCTTTCATCATTTTCTTGGGATGTTAGTTTAGGAAGAAATTAAAAATATGAAGTAGAGAGGAGTCACTTTGACATCGAGATAAAGCAAAATACTTAACCAGTCTTACCAATTGCTACAATTTCTTCACACTTACCACATCAATGCCTATTTCAGTGATCTCTGAAAATCCACTGATCCTAAGTGTGAGTTCTGCTGCATTCCTCACTGCTACCTAAGTGAAGGGACAACACTGGGACTGTGGAAAAGGTCATCTTAACATAACTATCTCACCAAATCTCTCATAATTACATGAAAAAAAAAGTTTAACAAAAAAAAAAAAAAAAAACAAAACCCAACCCTCTCCCACAGATCAGAACAGATAGAGTCACTATAAATTGCACTGAAAATATGAAAATAACTCTGTCTTTATAATATAATGCATTTTTGCTGCAGAAATATTAAGAGATAAAGTAAATGCCTTCATTTTCTGGAAATATATATATATACAGATTCCAGTGACATGTGGCTCCAAATCATGCCTTTGTGGCATACCTCATCTGGGACAGACATAGCTAGCTAGATAGATACAGTTGTTAATTAAAAATCCAGAACAAAAAAAAAAAAAAAGAAAATAAGAAACATAAAAAAACCAACCCAAAGTTGTAAGAAAGACCAGTGACCAGTCTTTGCCAAATATGCAGACAAAAGTAATATCACAGGAGGTTGTGTTACTAGAATGAGTATTTTTTTTTAAACAGGAAAAATCTGTCTTCAGCAGCTCTGAGGATTGGAATGTGTATCACAACACACATTGCTTGACAGAGGTGCTGGTACAAGGTACACACTATTTGTCTGGGGAATATTAAATCTGTTGTAAAATGGAAAAAATAAATGAATACTAGATTTAACAAGCACAATATATGTAGCCCCAGAATATGGTGAATCCAGGATCAGTTAGAAATGGTAGCAAAATTCAGGCCCTTGATAGCATCTTTCTTTCCCAATTTCACTTATCTCAGGAAGCAGGCATGCCGAAAACAAAATATGTGTTACAGGCTTTTTGCACATAGAGCCATCTCTGAGAAAACCACAAAAAGAAGTCAAGAAATTTAAAACATTTGAGTATTCCAATCTTGCCTCTCTATAGATTACAGAAACTGCAGGTATATCTACATAATCTCATAAAGAATAATCACCCATTACTTCCAACAGCTTGTCAGTGGCATAATATGAATCAGCTCAAACTGAGAGGCTGCTTTGATATTTCTGAGCAGGACTGAGACCAAAAAAAAAAAAAACAAAAAAAAAAAAAAAAAGGAAGTTACAGCACTAATGATCTGCTGCAAGAAAACCTTATTCTTAAAAAGCGTAAGGACACTGGAAATAAAATCCAAAAGATGCATGAACATACACACATAAACACACAGGGTAACACTCAAAAGCCAAAGCTCTTCCCATTTTGAAATACCTCCACTTTTTTATCAAAACTCATGTGTGCCTTTGGAGTGAAAGAGATTTTTAAATCAACAAAGCCTCCCACAGGTATCACTCCTTCAGAGGGTGTGATTTTCATTCCAGGCAGTGGGTTGGAGTCAAGAACCTTCACAAACACAAACAAGAAACATACTGAAAAAGGTGTTTGCATTCATTTGTTTTGGTTGTTGTTGTTTTATTTTTACCAATGTATCTATCATAAAGCTTTTTATATTCTTATAAGGAGAACCTTCATAGCATATAATGCTAACTTGGACATAGAAGTTTGGGAGAAAATGCAAGTAAAACAAAGTAACAGATTTCTTAACATAAATGTCAGTTTCTACTATGAAATAATTCTTTCCATCAATTGGAAACTTGGAGTTCTGAGTTTGGGTTGTTTTCACTAAGATTTCAAAATTAAGATTTGCTACCTAGGAAGTCTTCCAAATATTCTACAAAACATTTTTTTCAGTGACAATTAAATTCACCACTTCTTTTTTGACATTCACAGGACACAGAACCCCAATTCTGTATAGCTCAGTGATAATATTAGAAGCAAATACTCAGTTTACCCACAGTTAGAAAAGACAAAAAGGAATTTCTTCTCTTCTAATGCACTCCTAACAGATAGCTTTTTAAAGGATATCTACACAAGTGACAGTGACCAAGACCAACGAGATAAGTCTTGGCTTAAGAGTAATTCTGGAAGCTAAAAAGGCTGGGTATGTTTGTTTGTGCTACTGGCTATGCTGATTTTATTCTTTCAGGCCCAGCCTCCAACACTATGGTACTACTTGTTATTTAATGCTGATAAAAGAGAAATCTGGTACAAATCAAAAAAATTAAACATGTTTTTCAGTACTGTAATAATGCAGTAACAAAAATTCTGAGGATCTTAATGAACATTATTTTCCTTCACTAAATGCAGCATTTATTCTATGACCAGCAAAACTAATGAGGTTAGGTTCCCTACTAATTTGTGTATTATGTCTTTACCCACTGCTGGCATCCATCTTATCCCTTCTTCAATTCATTGCAGAGCCCTTCTTGCCCCTGGATGTTGGTTTAGCAAAGTCACCCCATGTGCTGTGACTGCTCTGGGTCCCTGCATGCACTGACTGGGCAGCCAGGGTGGGATGAGCAGTCTCAATGCAGAAAAACATCCAATAAATGTTTTTCCATAGGGTAGCCCAGTATGGGACTCTACCCTCACCCCTGGCTCTCAGGAAACTGCCATAATCATTTAGGCCATCACCACTTTGCTTGTCTTTTGTCCCATCTACCCAACAGTGCAAATTTGACAGAGGGACAGAATTCCTATTTACATCAAACTATTTCTCCAGAAAATGCCACAAAAACCTTAATAGGTTCATATTTAATAACTGAAAACACAAAAACCATAACATGATCTGGTAAAATTAATTCCCTTCTGCTCCCCAACCCAAGGAATTAAATGTGCTAGAAATAATTTTCTCTTACTTGGAAGTATGCATGGTTGTATCCTGTGTTTAGAATAGAGGCTGTCTTACAAGTAGTGAAACCAATTGGACTGTGAGCAAAGGAGATAGTTTGAGCCACAAACTGAACTCTAGTAGTACCAAGCTATTAAAAAAAAAAGAGACAGATAAAACAAGCAAACCATATAACATATTCCTAAGTACAAATAAATAATTCAGCCTAATTTTTTTACCACATAATGAGCTAATATAGTTGTGCAAATACATAAATTTGAAGTATTCAAATAGGAAAACACAGCTTAAGTGTGAGAGAAGATTTACTCAATGTACTAAACTTATCTATATTCAAATTGAACAGACTCAACCCTACAGATATTTCCGGACTAATTTCAAGACCAATAAAAATATTTTAATTTAACAGCACAAACTTCATTGACTCCAAATGTGTGATCAGGACCAGATATTTCAGAGATATTAACAGCAGTAGAATTTTAAATATTCTAATTTACACACATCCTGGTTTACACGTGGCAAACTTCCAAGATTTCAAAAGAAGAAGAAAAGAAAAATAGTTACTGGGGAAAAACAATCAAAAACGAAAACGGGCTCATCAAAAGAAAGGAAAAGGTTTTCTTGGCTCCCAGTAAAAGTTCTAGAACATGTAGCAAGTAGTAGAGTGGAAAAAAAAAAAAAAAGAAAAACTCTTTCTTCTTCATACTCCCTGGTATGCAATGTAAGACAATAAATAACTAACCAAAGCTGAATGTCACTGTTTAAAAGACTACCCAGAACACAGCTTCTCAAATACCATCTTCAAATAATAACACAAAATTAAATTAGGAGTCTGTTGTTAACTTGAAACTCTGAAACATACCTTCCCACACACACCCAGATTTTTATTCCTTTAATAAGTAATATATATATTAAAAAACTGCTGTATCATCTCTCAACATTTGTTTAGTCATACTAGGCAAGCAAAATAACTAGACCATAATCTATAAGGACCACCAAGCTGTGATGCCAAAGGTAGAATATCATCAAAAGCAAAGATAAGGTAAATTGTCTTTGCCTTGCCTTCTCCATCATGTCTTTGGAGCATACTCTTTAGTTAAACCTGTTAAGTAAAAGCTATGTGAAATTAAAATAGTCTAATAAAAATAGATTATAATAGAGATATTTAAAGGTATTACTTGTTTAAAGAAATCCACACATTTTTCTTCTCTAAAGCTGTCCCATGAAGTGTTACCTTTGCAGAACATTTCAAGTTAACTGAATTTCCTTTGCGCACATACAAGGTGAATTGTCCTGTTTCTGGGGTGCTGAACCCTGGATGCCAAACAACTTCACACTCCACATCACTATAGGGCTCCACAAACCCTAAATATATGTACATAATTTAGATGTTATAGCATACACATGGACAACTGTCAAAATACATTGTAGAATTAGAAATACCATAGGCACATAAAAGTGAAATGACCTTCTATTACTGAATGTAAGCCTGCATTTCTTAGGTGTTGAACAGTCTGATGAATTAAGTAAAATTAGGTCTTGGATTCTCATGAGCATTGCAAAATCTATTTATTAGTAACCTGCAGTAAAACACTCAAAGTTTACTGGTATTTTTAGCCATTAATTACTCTAATATTCAAGACTGAAAAGAAAAATAAAACATACTGTCTTTCTTGCAGAATAGCAACTTGGGGAAAGACCATATGCACTTTTTTGCTTGCAACTGAGTCTGAATTTGTATTAGCAGAAATATCTATTCTCAAGAATCAGAGCACACTAATTCCAATACAGTCAGCAGTTTGTTCTTTAATAAGGGAGCTCCAACATATCCCTACAGAATATTATTTTGCAAAGAGAAGAATGTAAAAGCTACACACACATCTAACAAATACTGATCCATGATGCAAATACAGACTAATTCCAGACTAAATTCCATTTATGTTACTTAAACTTCATCAACTTTTAGCAGCTTCATTCGTGCTTTTGGAAAATTTCCTATCCTGATGAGCTGTATGATGTTGCTGCCCCACTCTTGAAATGTCAGCAATCTGTGCTGAGAAAAATGTTTACACAAGCACTGCTGGCTGGTCATGGAGGCAGGGAGCTGGACTGAGCTTGCATTCAGGGCAGGGCTTACACAGAGAATGCTGCTGTGGTGCTAAGCTGTGACCTGATACTGCTTTTGGGACACACTGATATTGACAGAAATCTAAAAATATAGTTTGTAGCATCAGCTAAATGTTAGTCTTATTTAATACTGTTGACACATAAGAGACATACACACACTGTATTTGCATAGCATACCTCTGGTTGGCTGTATAGTAAATGCACGTTTGCTATCTCCAGCTACAGGTCTCCAAATAAAGCCAGCAGGTTGGTTTCTGGGATTGCATACCCTCACAGTTCTTCTAAACTCTGTCCCTGCTAGGCAGCCAGAAACAGGACTCAAAATCACTTCCCTTCTAGACAGCTGAAGTTCAATAGGCTTTGCATGTGCAACTACCAGCACATGTCCAATGTGTTTGTTGTTTATTTTGTAACTGAAAGAGCTGTAACACAAAAAATATTTATCTCTCAATATTTTTATGCATTTGCTCTGTTACATTCAGAGTAAAATTTACCTGAAATATAACCACTAGCAAGAAAATACTTAGCAATTGAGTGTGGACACAAGACTGACAAGAGAAAAGTTTGCAGTTGTTTTGCATACTATTTAAATCAGAAGTGAAGATCATCCTAAAGGATGATCAGTCTCACACAATCATTTTAACATTAGAAAACATAGAGTTCATACCAGCAGACTAGAGAACAGGTTTTTTTATACATTTTCCCATGATTTGCATCAAAAGACCTGAGCATGGATGCAAGTGATGGAATTCTAGGCTGGAAAGAGAACAGTATTTCCATAAAAATTTCTCTTAGCAAATACACCATAATAACCAACTTTTTCCCTTGATGCACCTCTACATATAAAAGGCTTTTCACAGGACAGATTTTTGTTTGTTCTGTAAAATCAAAAACAATAAACAGTATTCTACTAGGAAAACTTTGCAACATAAAACTGCATTGATTATTGCAACGTCACCATAGATGAGTGTACACCATTAAGAATTATCATGAAAACCTTTAAAATCAGCCAGGTGATTTTTTAAAAAAAATTTACTATTGCCAAGAAAATGTTTAAATCAAGACAAATATAAAAAGCCTTACTTTTTAAACATTCCAGCATTGATTGTCTCAAACACAACTGGAATATGGGTTTTTGTAAGAGGAGGCACCACCTGAGACAACGGAGATGTCTCCTGCAATTCTGCAACTTCAATCTCAATTTGTATCCAAATATGAACTGACAAATTATTGATGATGTGCAGCTCTTTGGTTGTTGTAGAATACACACAAACATCACCAAAATCTATAGTAGAAGGACCTGAATTATATGAGAAATAAGATCCTCAACATTAAAAGGTAAAAGCTAATGTAAGGAAACATAACTACTAAATACTATGACCAAACACTATAGTTCTTCAAATTACAAACTTAGTCAGCTACAAAAATCCTGTGGTGGAACAAATTATCACTAAAATGTGGAAGTAAATACCATCCATGTTCTGTGAGTGTTTTCAGCAGTACAAGCCAAAAGCCAGCGACATTTATTTTTTAATTGTGCTTTTTTTAGTCAACTGGTAAAACAGGAAATCAATGTGCTCACTGCTAACAGGACTATTAATAACCATAGATACTTCTTTTTGTTAAGCAGATATTTAAAAGTACAAATTGCCACCAATTCACTGAAAGTTTATGTAAGCAACCTGTTGGTTTGCTCCCTGATGTGCAACCATTTGGTTTGGTAATTCATGTCATGTGATGGTCACAGAATTACTTCATTACCTAGTTTACTGCTATTGCTAGTTTTTAGGCTGGTCTATTAACTTGAGTGCTCACGGCACTAATAAAACCTCTCACAAAACTCTCAGTACTTTTTGTATTATATGGTGTTTATATTGTTCTTCCTTTCCCCAAGTACACCAAGTTACACAGCTACACTATTCAAGTTCTGGCTTGATTTAAAATTTTAAAAAGCCCAGGAAGTACTGAAAATTCTCTTTTTGCTGCAAAAAAACTTTACTGAAGAAAAGCTGACTTAAAAATAGACCTGTAGCAGTAACAGATGTTGTTAATAAGTCACTAAGAAGTTTTAGAAGGTGTTACTCCCCATCACAGGACATTATCCTGAAATTATTTTGATGGAGAATCTTGAAGTTTCAGTTTTTGGGTGCATCAATCTTCACTGTTAATTCTCAGAAATATTCTGAGCACTTCCATGAATCTTGCTTACATTAATGCAGGTCCAGGTACTACCCACTAACAAGGCCTAAGGGGATAAGCAGCTCTCACACTATGCTGTGGTGATTTCTCTCTAAGAGGTCATGCTATGAGCAGCCTTCAAAGGAAACTCTTCTTTTACATGTTGATACCTAATCATATCTCAGTATTTGCTGAGAATTACAAAGCTTTAGTGAAATACTACTGTAGGTCTCAAGCTGCCTACCAAATTAAACTGTTTTCTGTTTAGGGCGAACAACTATAATCATAAAATGTGTTACTACACGTAAGTGCTTTTACAACAACTATATGCATTTAGCAACCAAATTAAAAATCTTACCAATGAATATTTGATGAAGCTGTTTGTGTGTCAAAGTTAGGCTACAATCTTCCTTCTCCTGGGCAGAAGATGGCATAGGACTAAGCCAGCTCCAAACCTGTGATAAGTACAAGACACTTCCTCAGAGCAGGATCAAAATTCTGATTATTTCTTATATGGTAAGCACATTATGCTCACATCCTACTCAAGCATTTAACTTACTCCTTTGTTTGTAGATTTAGAAACAATTGCTGCCAGTTTTCGACTAGTTAACATGCAATTGTCATCTAAAGGAAGCATTTCAGGCTGTGGCTTCTCCATGGGAAAATCTGTGATTGAGATGTTTGGTGACTTAAGACCTTCAGCTGGTTTAATGCCTAAGCTCACAGGATTGTTATAAATATAAAACCGCCTACAGGGAAGGAAAAAAAAAAAGAATCTAAAAGTTTGAGCATTCCATGATCTACACATTAAATTATTTAATATTTTTAAACAAAACAATTAATATTTTAAGTAGGACTATTTCATTATTTAAAAAACCCTCAAGCACGGAAAATACCTTGAAAATACTTCTATTATTTTGGGTTTTATTGTAAGATAAGTCTAGAGCACCAGTCAGATTGAAGGATTCCATGTGCTTCAGTGCACACAATATACAATAATTCACAAATTGAATCTGTCACTTGGAGTGAGCTACAAATCCTAGTTGGAAATACATATTTATTATATAAAGAGAATCCAAAACAATCGATGTTATGTTTTTTTCCTATTAACCATAACCAAGTATTCTCAAACTTGACACTTTAATTTACGCTCACTTTAGGCTTAATTTCAAGTGCCTTGCCTCTATCCCTGCATTTCACCCAGGAAGTGATCTCCATGTGTCTAAATACTTGAAAAAAAACAGGTTTTGAATGCATTATAAAAGAAAGTCCCAATATCATAAGCATATTGTCATGGGACAAATTTAGGCATATGATCAGTGCCATCCAGTTAATTCTGCATGTATATTCACATATTTTGTGTATGAGCCTAAAGTATTATTTACCCTTTAAACCAAGTCTTACCTAGCAGCCTCTCTCTCTAAACGACGCTGTCTCAAATGGGAAATGAAGCGTACATACTGTTTCTTATTTTCCTCTCTTAACAGTCGTTCAGAGTCAGTATAAGCAAATTCTGGGTCTACATAATTATATCTCTCAGTCTTTGTGAAAATAGTCCTAAATATTTCAAGAGAATTGTAGTTTCATTACACATGTATAACGATACTGGGTCTTGCTAGAATGAAAACATAATTGATTTTGATATTTATATATTTCATTTCAAACAGTCTTTTTATCCCAGCTGATTATTAATATTTGACTTTGTAAAGGCAACCATAAAAATGAAATATTGCAAGTGTAATAGCTACATTTATAGTTTCACATAAGAAAACTCATTAAATTTATGAGCAAGAGACTCAATAATGCAATGAATTTTAAAGTACTTTCAGCCTGAAAAAAACCCAGTGAACTGTCAAATGAGTAACCAATCTTGATCTGCTATATGATATATATAAATGTGTGGGTTTAAATATTAGATTCACACAATTTTTACCTGTACTTTTTATTCCATTCACTAGGCCTAAGGCTGGCTGCACGATCATTAGGAAAGGCTATAAGTGCATCATCCTCACGATTCCTGTTTTTCCGGTGAGTGTGGATTTGTGTTCGGATTGATTTAAGGATTGCCACAGGTGCTGTATCACTGAGCTGTCCTCTGCCACGAACTACATACTGTCCAGTTTCATTGGAGATCAAGGGTGTTAGACCTTAAAATTCAAATAAAACAGACTTGAACTATTATTTTCTAAACAAAATTCAAAGTCTTGGAAAATATATCTAATTTACAATGGTCTACCCAGCAGCACAAGAGTCAGTGACCCATCCCACAGTGTTTTCCTCAGAAAAGAGGAAAGAAGCCATTCACATCATGCCAAGAGCCTACTGTTTCCTTTGACCTGGGTCACAGAAACAAAAAACAGAGCTCAAACCAGCTGTGTCCAGCTGTGATGCTATGTCTTGCACAGACACATCATCAGACACCCAGAGCTGCCTGTCACAACACCAATCACACAGTCTTAAAGCTTTTCTTAAGGGCTACAAACAGAGGCATGAATTTTGACAAAACCTCCCAAGCTAGATCTACTAAAAAGACAGATCAGATTTCTTTCTATCTAGTTTTAAAACAGCACATATAAATGAACATTAAAGAGAAAACTATGGCAGAAATGAGGTCAAACTTCAACTGCCCTTTCCTCCCTCACCAGCAAAAAAAAAAAAAAAGAAAAATTTTTTTACCCACTTTAGCCTTACTTTAATCCACCAACAAAAAATCAAAAACTACTTTCTATCTTCTAATTCATAGGAGTTATTAAAACTTTCACTGGCCAGAAAGGCACAGTTTGCAAGAAGCTTCATTCCTGTTTCTTCCTTGCCTTCGCCTGAATACAGAGACACAACTACACATACTCATCCACAGACACTGGGAGAAGGTAACAGGAATATATGGAACCATCTAGAAAAGGATCTTAAAAAAAAAAAACAGAATCATTTTTCCTCCACACTTCAGTGAAGCTTAAAAGCAAAATGTAGATATCATTCGTAGTTTTTATAAACCTGCAAATGGGACCAAACCAGGACAATAATAGAGCAAATGGCAGACAAGAGCATGTAGAAAGCCTGAAAAACTTGACTAAATTAAATCTTTGATCCAACAAAACCCACTTCTTCTAATTGGGTTTCTGAAGCAGAAAAATTAAAGGAGCTCTGGATTTCAAAAATAAAGCAAGGAAATTGCCAAACTCAGTTCTCATCAAACCATGGTTGATAGCCACGGATTGGAAATACCTTCCTGAAAGTAGCAGGAATGCCCACTGGTTTATTCCGGTACTTGTAGGCAGTAAAGCCTTTTACCATGACTTTCTAGTAACTCACTTTTTACTTCCCCACAATGGAGAAAATGTTTCTCATTAGGGACTACATCTCAAGCTGGCAGCAGCTTCCCCTTCTAATCTACACACAGCCACCACATGCACCCGTGCACAGGTTATTAGGAGACTGCACTGGTGCTGCAGAGGCTGCAGCACATTTGATGTTAGAAAAAAATAATGTTTGCCATGACAGGTTTATAATCCAGTGACAGCTTAGTCAAATCTACTGCAAAGTGGCTGTTTGTGGAAAACATCTGGAACACAAAGAACAAATCATAGACTAATTATTGGATATCCTGAAAGACTCTTCATGCTGGCACAGGCTTCACTGGATGGGAAAGTCAGTGAACACAGGAGCTGTAGCAGGCTGTATGAACTGGCAAGTTCATCTGGCAGCAGTAACTTTGAATCAATGAGGAATATTCTGTTATCTTTCCTAGTTCTTCCTGTGCTTTACATATCTCTCCATTCACTCCTGAATCATCTTAACACTGTGGCGTGTCATTGCTTGCAAAAACTGAACCTTATAAATGTCAGATAATCATATGATGAAAACTTATGTTTTAATAGTTCAATTTTTGATAGAATTAAGGAAGGGTGTACCATTATTTTAGCTTTTGTTTTGCAGTCTTATAGGACATATGTCTTAAAACTGAGCATTCCCTCCAGTCCCAATGAGATATTACTTTTCACAAGCAAAATAAAAATAATAAAAAAATCACTGTTAAAAGGCTAAAAATGTGCTTTTAAAACATTTTATCACTCGTCACTTACATTTTTTGCATCTTACCAGGATTAATTGTGAATACAATGCTTGTTCGTTTAGATTTGCACACAGCATGTAAGGTCAAATATATTTGATGAAAAGGTTTTGTCTTCAAAACAGCTACATTATTTTTATCTACTCCTGTACCAATGATATCAATAATTTGCTTCATCTCAAATTTTCCTATTTGATGTGGAGAAAATGAAATCATCACTTCCTGGAAAAGAAAACTCATTATGAGACATATGAGACAATAAAGAGTGAAGTTTGGTGTAATTCTCTATATGATTGAGTCTCTGAGTCACTTCTCTCCACACTTACCTCTAAGACAGGTATTCAAAACAGGGCTTGCAGAATATGCCAAGAGGCACATTAAAATTAGCAATATAAGGAAACATTAAAATGTGACACATCAAAACACAACAAAGTCTCATTTTTTCACTTCTGAGAGAAATCTTGTGCCCTGACTTAGTGGTTGGGGAAATTGTAAATGTTTACATATTTGACTTACTGTTTGCCAAGTTTCTTCCATTAAAAAAAAATTTGTCTTACTTGAGTATTTGTGATTTACTGAAACAAATTAAAAGTATTCTTCAAAAATATCTGCATATAAATCAATCTTCTCAAATCAGTAAAATAAAAAAAAACAGATAGGAAAAACCCTTGTAAACTTGCCTTAGTACTCCAATCTTTTTTCCTAATTTAAAATTATATTTGTTGCTTCCTGGAGTAGGGAAAGAAAATTAAAGGACTATAAAAACAATGTATTTGGCTGATATTAAAAGCTCTTGCTACTGAAATGAAATTCCTCTGGTTTACTTTCAAGAAATTCCAGTGCTAACCACTGTAAAATAATCTGCACAGTTACATAACCAAAGAGAAAAAGGGAGTTACCTTTTCAGATTTTGTTTTAAGTTTTCCTCTTGCAGGAGAAACAGTGAAGTGAGCAGTCTTGCGGAATCTGAATGTTACTGGAAGGAACTCGGATTCATTTTTCATTGTGCATGCAACTTGTGTTTGTTCACCCAAATAACAGTCCTCAAAATTAATTACTGTTCCTGGCTTAAAAGTTAATATCACAGGAAACACAGAACCCATCAAAGCTAAGTCCACGTAACGAGAATGACTGCCTGCATTAGACAAACACAAAAACAAGCAAACAAACAAAATCCCTCTCACACCCATTATCTCACTAACAGGAAAGTCATCCTGTAGTTGTACAGTCACAAAAACAAAATAATCCTACAAACCAGTATGTTTTATAATGCAGTTTTTATAAACCTAACACAGAGATCTTTATGTCTAATAGCTGTTAGATAACGCATTCCCTCAGTAAGAAAATTGAGGTTGAATAAATATGCACTTGAAAATGCACAAAACTGGTATTACAAAAGTGTTAGTGACTTGCAAATGACTAGAGGTGTTTTTTTCCTTTAATATTTGCATTTATAATTGTTATAATTTATAATAAAGTAATAGGTGTTCATTAATCACACACATAAATCCTTCCTCTCTACTCACAGTTCAAAGAGGTTTTAGTGCTGCAGCATTCAAGATGCAAGTTTATTTATTTGTGTTGATATAAACAAACAAACAAAACAGGTTTACCATAAAACTATTAAGATAACCAAGATTATTTTTTTAAGTTTAAAAAGTCAAGATACACAGTTTTATCATCCTCATATACATTTCTGATGGTGACTATCCATTCCTAACATACTTGTGGTTGCTGTGGCACCACCACTGAGGTTCTGCAGAGAGCCACCTCTCTTCCCAGCAGTTTCAAATCTCAGAAACACGACATAATCCTGAACTGGTGATGCATCATTCACTTCAAAGTCTCTTTCAAATTTTCTGGAAGAGTCACAATCTCAAATTAAAAGAGTAAAAATGGTAAAAAAAAAATAAACCTCCAAACCCAACCCACAAAAAAAGCAATACATATTTTTGAACATGCAGTCTGGCCTCTTTGTTGTCAGTAACAGCTTGAACAAATTATCTTTGTACTTCCTTTCAGAAAATGCAAATAATAACATATTTAAGCTCATCAATATTTGTGTGCCTATTATATTGGTAATTTGATATCTTTTCTAGTCTTCAACAGTTTTCTAAACTAATATCACATGCATAATAACTACCTGTATTGAATTTAAGTAAGGGAAAATGGCAAGAGAGTATTTGCTTTTTCTTTTCCTCATCTAAAAACAAATGGTTTTTTATGCTTAGTTTTAGCTTTTGTTTTGGGTTTGATTTTTTTTATGAGATGACAGCTCTCTGAAATGTTTCACTCTCTTGATCCTTAATATGCAGCAAAATCAAATAAAATTCTTATTCCCATAAAACCATCTTAACCAATTCTTGGTCCAAATACACCCTTAGGGTATTATAAAACATAAAATCATAGAAACACTTCATAGAAAGGCTTTGCTTTCTTATTTGCAGAATCACAACAAGAAACTTCTTTAACACACATAAATACATAAGAAGTTACTCAGAAATAATTTGCAGACATATTAATTTAAAATTTTCTCTAGCACAGCTCTTGCAAAACAGTGTAGACCAACCAGCTTGTGTATGTGTGTGCATTTGACTGGTATCACTCACTCACTCTGGACTAAAGCAGACTGTAATCAAAGATTTTTCATAAGGCTCCAAAGTTCCTTGATTGGGAGCACACAAGATCAAGGTGGAAACATCTACATCTTTAGTTTTCAGGCTTAAGTCATGTAAAACAGCATCTGTACTCCCCTGAAGATCTGTCCCCTAAAAAAAATCGTAATATTGAATAGTTCAGCTTGTTCTGCTTTCCCTTTTGTTTGTTTTTATTCCTACATACATTTTCACATATAACAAAGACATAACACAAAAAATGGCAATCACATAGTTACACAGCACATGGCTGTAACTAAATGTAACTAAATTAACCAATTTTTAAATTAATTTCATGTCAATGTCTTGAATTCTCTTTTTTAAACATGATTCTCGGATTATTTCACTGAATATTCTGAGAAAAACAAGTGAAATCACAGATTATTAATATCTTAGAACTCAAATTTTATTTTGATAACTCCTAGTAAATAATAACTAAAAACTCAGTTCTAGGGTTAAATTGAAATAAAAAACGTGTTGGTTGGACAGATATTTCAGAAAGCCTATTGACCAGGAAATAGTATGACATATTGTTTACTATGTCATACTATTTCCTGGTCAATATGCTTTCTGAAATATCTGTAGATAGATAGAAGACAAATGTTGAGAAATAAAAAATGCAAAAGCAGAAATGAAAAAAAAAGTTTTCAGTTAAAAGAAGAACCAGAGCAGTTTCTTACCATCTCTCCTCCAATGGCATTGTCTTCCAGTACTGCTACCCAATCCATACACTCAGGGCTTTCATTGTATAAATATATTTGTTCTGTCTTTGAAGTCCCAAAGTAAAGAGGTCCAAAGTTAATGCACTTCAGTACTTTTCCACAATTCACTCCAAGAACTTTAAGAACTTGTTCAACCACAACACCTCTGACCCAAACTTCAGTGCAGCCACGACTTTCCAACTCCACTCTGCCAGCAAGAGCAGCAAGCAGCAAGAGGCAATGTAAAGAGTTAGTTAGAAATAATCAGTTTGGTTGGTTTGTTTTGTATTAGAATCTGTGCCAAAAAGAAAAAATTGCCCAATCCAAGCATTGAAATCACTGCTTTCCATAGATAAACTAAGTGGGAGAGCAGGGCAAGCGAGCATGTTCTAGACAATGCCCTAAGAGGAATATCACCAATGAGGAAAAATTGCACATTACATGATGGAGTTTTCGGTTTGATTTGGTATTCTGACTTTTTTAATGTTGGAAACAATAGGAATAACAACTGCAAAGAATCAGGAGGTGTCCACAGACAACATACACTGCTCTTATCCCTCAGAGTCACTGTATCTAAACACCAATTTTAGCACGTAATGCCTAATTTTGTTGTAGGGAACAGGAGCTAGAAGTTCATCTGAATAAGCATGAAAGAACTGCAGCTATTCCTGCCTGGAAGCTTGATCTTGATGATTCCAAAAATCACCAAAACAAAACACCCAACAAATGAACCACTCCCTATTCCCACACTGCCCAGAGAGGTTGTGGACTCCCCACCCCTGGAAGTGTTCAGGGACAGACTGGATGGGGCTCTGAGCAACCTGGTCGGGTGGAAAGTCCCTGCCCATGACAGAGGGGCTGGAAATACAGGATTTTAAAGTCCCTTCCAAGCGAAACCATGCTGGGATTCTAGGATTCTATAAGATATGCATTTAAAAGCAATCTACTCCACTGTTGCAAATACATTCCCTCCAGTGAAAACAAGATACTCCAAATGACACCAGAATGTTTCTGAGACTTCTGAAATACATAGAGTTAAAAGAAAACATGCAGTTACAGAAGGTAAGAAAATTAAGGATCACAGGATGTGCAGAAAGGTAAAAGATACAAAAGTTCCTTGTTATTTTTATTCTGAGAAATGTGCAAACATCCCAGATCATTTCAAATTATGGAAGATTTTTATTAACACAGCCAGGTATACAATTTATGCATCACTTTTCTGTGGAGATACTGCAACAATCAAATTAATTTAATAAAACTAAATATTAAAGACAGCAACTGACACTTAGGAACTTAATTTTTTAGATAAACATTCACAGTAAAGATTAGAATAAATAACAGACAAAACCAGAATTTACAGAGCTGTATTTCTTCAGTCATACACTCACGTCATCATTTCTTTGATGACTCCAGGTACATCTGTGCAGACATCCACTCGAATTTTCCTTGCAGATTTTGGCTTTACAACTCCTCTGACAGGTTTTATGTTAAGCAGGACCAGCCCATCATATGATATTTTAAATACACCTAAAAAAACCCAGAGCAATCAACAGAATGCTGTACAATATAAAGCTGTAGATTTATATGCTTCTATTACACACTTGAAATTACACAACACATAATGCAAATGTTCACAAGCAGTATATCTTCCTATGAAAACAGGAAACATAGACTTTACCTTTTTACAAGGTGTTTCTAAGCAAGAGTAGATAATAATTTCCAGGTTTTCTTTAATTATTACACCCACATGTCCAATTCCATTTTTTAAGCTGTGATTGTAACAGGAAAGGTACTAACATTCCAAAGAAAAATTACTATATCATGAAGTAGCTGTAAATAACATCTGCAAGTTACACAAAGCTCTAAGAAGCTACAGGTGCCAAAAAGTTGAGTGCATACTGCAGGGTAACAACAGTTCCTATTACCTGGTCCACACCCAAGACAAGTTACTGCACAAGAGAACAGTAAATATTTCTAGGTTATACAAATATTTTTAAAAATGTGAAAAAAACCAGTATTTAACCAACAACTTTATCTGACATTATATCATATAAATAAAGAAATTGTTTCAAATGCACAAAAAATGAACTCTTTGATTTAATATAAAAGATAATCTCTGATATGATATCAGAAGCATGACCAAAGGACTCCTTCAGTGCATGGAAAGCCAAGTGAAACGCAATCCTTAAGTCCCAGCCAGCACAGAGCACCTCCTGCTCAGAGAGTTTACGTGCTGCCTGTTACTGTGACTTGCTGTGTTATGTTTTACAGAGCCTGCAGAAACACAGATTCAGCCGCTCTTCCCTTGTCTCTCCCCAAGACATCCTTTACCAACCATCACCTTCACTCTAATTTTCATCCAATGCTGTAAAACTATAAAACTCCACCATGCAGCCTGCATGTACCATGCAACAGAGTTTATAACTAGAAACAGTTCCCTACACAATATGAAAAACATAATTATCATACAACTTAGTTACCATACAACTACAAGTTGTATGATAATTATTTTTATCATACAACTTGTAGTTGTAGGTGTGTATATATATATATACACACACTGTAGGTTATCTCATTTTCTTTACCTAATCATAATTGCTCAAAGTATTAAGTTAGCATATATGAGAAAGACCTGATTATATAAACAGAATTCTACATCTTTAAGATGAACTGGCTAGGAAAAACATCCACAATAATTTCTCCATTTACTTCATGGAAAAGAAAAATAAAATATTTGCTTCTGAAAAGATTCTTCTTCATCTAGACAGAAATTTGCTTTTTTTTTTATTTTGCCCTTTTTTTTCTTTTAATATTGCAACTCTGTGTTTCTGTAATCATGTATTTTCTCTTGGCACAATATTTCATATGAAAACCTAGGGGAGAAATTTTCCCACAACTTTGGCCTAAAGCAAAGAAAAAGATAGTCTTTAATGTAACAAGCAGCTGTACAAATGAGGAACAAAAATAATTAATTGCCTTAAATTTGTTGTTTGAAACTCAGCATAGTTGCAACCCTGCCTCTGGAGAAAGGTATTTGCAAACTCTCTCCAGTGCAAAAGGCAGTCAAACAGGTTATTTGGATCATATAAGCATTCTTAAATTCCTTTGTCCATGTTTCTTACTCTCCTTGGAATAGCTGCTGACAGAAATTTAAGGATGTGCCTGTTGTAAAAGCTGCAGGATTTCAAAAGCTATGGCAGCAAGATAAAAGGCCTCTCATTGTCTTCTAACAACAAATACAATTCAATTCCCATCACAGAGGACTTCAAGTCAGAAAGTTCAGGGAACTTGCAGTTGTTTATTCAAGAGACAGGTCTGGGGATCACAGCAGCACAAAACAAGAGCAGATGTGATTTGCTGCTCTCTGTGCTGGGCACACTAAGGCAATGAGCTGCTATTATTTTTGCATCTTCCAAATGGGACTCAAAAGTAGAGAACTCATAAAATTTTCAAAGTTCTCAAGTATTTTTTTCTTTCTTAAATGGATATATAGTACTGGCTACATAAACAGTGAGCTATGTACAACACCTGCAGCTACAATACTCATAATCTGCATAACCCAAAATCCCAGTTAATTGCTACTTGGTCACTGAAGTATTGACTTGCATAAAATTACTTTTTTCAGTAAAGTAAAATATTAGTATGATTTAATGCATACTAAATATTTACCTGCAATTGTTCCATGGTTAGAAATACTAATCTGTTTAGTAACTAGTTTACTGTTTGCAATCATTTCACCAAAATCAACCTCTGACTGTATTTCCAGATCACAGTACGGAATCAATCTGCAGAGAAAAGACAACATATTATTTCCCAAAACTTGAAAATACCTTTGCATTTTAAAAGAAATTTGACTAAGCACTCCAGTGGAAGAGAGTTCTTTTTTTGTACTAGTTCTATCAAGGTTTTGGCAACTCACTTCAGCTCTACAGTATACACAGGGAAGATCTAAGAGAGAGGTACTTATCTATCAGTCTTTTTAATGACTCAGTATTCCAACTTTAAAACAATATAGCTATAAATGATTAGTCAAAATTGAATGCACACATTTCTATTTCATTTTAAATACTTCATTACAGTATTTTAAGTAAAACTATCCTGAGTTAGTTGCATCACAAAATAAGACCAAATAATTCATTATGAGCTGCCTGAACTAAAAGCAGAGAAGTAATTCCAGTTTACAGTTTTGTGTTTGATACATACTTTATGTGACTTCAACAACAGACAGAAGTGGGTAATGACACAAGCCATGAGCTACTGCTATTATTTATTTAGGAGCCTCAGCCAGTGAGATGACATCACTGTATTGGGTACTTTTGAGCCACAATGGAAAGATCATGCCTCAGGAAACTTGTATTTTAAAGACTCTAATTTTTAATACAATGACACCTGTGATCTCATATAAACTGTGTTTCGAATCAATTGGAATTCTACATCAGCACAGCAGTCTATCTCCTCTAAGCCACAAACAGGAACCTGCAGGAGCAATTCCATCTCCTGATCTGTGTCACATACAGTACAGAAGTAATAATGAAGAAGAAGAAGAATAAATATAATAGGTCAAGCAAGGTAGACCCTGCCCAAATACTCTATTGCATAAAGGGAAAGGGAAGGGGAAGGAAGGGACAGAGAAAAAAATTAATCAAGAAATGCCACCACAGAATTTGCTTCTAGGAGTTTCAATACACTTTTTAATTCTCTTTGATAATTAATTGTAATGTAAAAAAATATTTCATAAATTCTTGAAAGACATGATGCTAGACCAGGATGTGGCAAAATATACCAAAAAAAAAAAAATAGGAATTAGCTAGCAAAGCTAGAGGACACTCAAAACAATTGTAAAAATTTTACTTTCCAAGTATCCAGACATTCTTACAAGAAGTTTTATTGGAAGAATGAAACAGAAGTATTTCTTCTCTCAAGATACAAGTGTCTCCTTTCCCAAGTGGACAGAAATAAGCATACATTCTAAAAGCAATGAGATTTTCTAATAGATACAGACCTGCAAAAAGGAGGTAGTCAAGTTAAAAGGTTTGGAGTTAGTGTTTTAATACAGTGTGAGCTTTACTTTTTTTGCTTTGGTTTGCTGGTTGGGGTTTTTCCATGAAGCTGGAATTTACTGCTTTTGCATGACACAAAACACATTTTGTAAAATGCTGATTACAAAAATCATAAAGAAAACTTGTTTTTCCAAACACATAAAAAAATAATTATTAAAGCCTGTCAGTGCTTCCCCTGCAAAAGACACTTAAACATGAAGATGTGAAATACTTTAATCTACTGCAAGTCCTTTCCAGAAAGGAGTCACCAGTAACATTATCATCCTAAGTGGCTTTACCTGCACAATACTAGTCTGATAAAAATTTTCAAAAATCCTTGAATAAGTGACATTGCTCTAGAACATGCACTGTGTTTTTAGAATTAGGCAAGATATGTTTCCCTATAATCCAGATTTGCAACTGTTATGGACAATTACTGTAAAGTGTTCTATATCAGTGATTCAGTATGAACAGAAGACATTAAGAGCAGTTGTTGACATGTCTAATAATACAGCACTCAAAATTATCAACATCATAAGAAAGTTAGAATAAGGCAAAACTAAAAATCCAGACTCTATGATTTTACAGGGATATCATCCCAATGAATTTCTTAACCATGCACTGCTCTGAAAAAAAAAAAAAAGAAAAATCTTTTTTTCTAAGAATATTTACTGTTTGTTTTCTATGCAATTGACAGACTAATTAGAAAGCCATAACTGACATACAGAAGTAAACTTTCCACAACATTAAACTGCAAATATCAACAGCAGCTCATGAACTTTTAAATACCATACCCAAGCACGGGGATATGAACTATGTCATCATCTACTAAAAGAGTTAGTTTATCCTGAAGATTTTCTGCACACTTGGGAGTATATTCCACAACAGCTTTCACTTGAAGTCCAGATGCAAGTTTTTCTGGATTTTCCACAAACAATTTAAACTGCAATTAAAAAAAATAAAAAGTGTTTTTAATTGTTACACATTTCTAGATTAAGAAGGATATGCATGTAGTTTATTTTCAGAAGAACATAAAGATTGATTTAAAACTTACCATGAACTTATATGCAGGATTTTATCATTTCACCTCCCTATTTATTGTTCAGACTTTTTATAGGAAGAGAAAGACAGAATGAATTAGCTAAATTTTCTAGTCCTTCCAAGAGAACTGCAAAAAAACTTTCTGAAGCAAAATTAAATCAGCTGTTACTCAGTGAAGAATATTTTTAGTGCCCGAGAAAATAATAAGGATTAAGTCTCAGTTCAAAGCAGCAACAAAAGGGGAGAAGGTAAGAGTTTCCTCTAGGTCTGATTGAAATCAACAGGAAGTCTCACTGCTCATTGAAAATCTGCTTGAAAAGCCCAAGGCACCTCCAGTGTTGGGAGTCAAATGAAAGAGAAAAAATCCAGAAGGATGGAAAGCACTCAACTGGACTTGTTGTCAGCAAGCATCTGTTTAAATAAAACACCTCCCACACCTTTCCTTGAACAGAAGAAACAAGTAACCCACTAGCATATAGAGGGAAATCCAGCATTTCCCACATTCCTAGGAAAGCCTCAAAGTAAATCTAGAGCTTCTCTGGTGGTTCAGTCTCCTTAAAATTTCCATTACCCCATGCATGGTGGGCTTCTGCTCTTTATGTCCAGTTTAAATATGTTTTATTTTTGAAAGACAGTCTTCCCAGTATTCTCTAAATTTTCTGTTGTAGTTTATGTTTTAAATATGCAAACATAATTTACTACTTGCTACTTCTGTTGCCCAAGCATCTTCTTCTATTCCTTTAGAATCCACATAGCAGTATCTCACCTAAAGGAGATTTATGTCATGCACATCATGATTATGGGTGTTATATTGAAAGAATAGCCATGTTTTAATTCTGAGGTGTGTAGAATCTACCTGTTCTCTACAAAGACTTAAACATCCAAACATATTCATTTTATACAAGGCAAAATTAGTATTTTGTAGTAGGAACATTCAATGAAGCCTATGGAAAACTGTTTGTGAGCTTTATTCCTTGAAAGGCATTTCTTGGCCATGCACTATGACAGCTGAAGAAAGGTTATTTCTCAGTGCATGCACTCTGTGCATGTAATGCACCAGAATGTATTTCAGAGGAGTTATACACTTCAGAGCCTTGTAACCACAGACAGCAACACAAGGTCTGGGAATGAGAAGGGGCAACACAACAGACCTCTCTGGAGCTGAGGGTGTGAAGTGGAATCTTGTCCCCTAGCTGTCATCTGGGTAAATCTCATGTACAGTGTCTGTACATGATATAAAAATACACAGCAAAAGGCAAGAGTTAATCACAGAGGGAAACACCACAAAACTATGATTCAGTTACCTTTTTCTTTTCTAAAACTGACTCTGCCTTTCTGCTTCTGTAGCACATGAAAAAGTGATAAGGCTAATGAAAAGCAACAAAACAGAACAAGCACAGCCCTACCAAATCAAGCACTCTCAACAGTTTCCAGCTCATTCTTATTAAACTGTAGTCTTCAGCTACAGTTTAATAAGAATCAAGCTGCCACTCTTGCCCTCAAAAAGAAAGGCTCACTACTCAGATAGTGAAATTACCCAAGGTACTTCAATTGTCTGAAAATCAGATTGATGACTATCCTGAATTATTCATAGTTCAAGCTGCTATGAACAAAAGGCAACATCAGCTTCTGTTCAACCCCTGATGTCAATTCAACCCAACCTTTTGATCTGAATTTTGGCATAATTTACAAACAATAATCCAATAACCACAGCAGGCTTTTGCTGGAGCCACATGGGTTACAAGGAATCAACTGGTTAGAATTGTAGAGAGGCATTTGCCTTTAAAAGGCCTGGCAATGCAATGACTTTTCCAGAATTTATCAGATGTTATTAATAGCAATCATACTATCTTGAGAAAAGTTTGCAAACGTCCCCTTTTCTGAGAAAGCTTAAAACTCCTCTTTTCTGAGAAAGCTTCAACCTCCTTTTTTTCTGAGAAAGCTCTCAGCAAGCAAGTACCACAAGGGAACTACCCCAGTCAAAAAATCTTAAAAGTATACAACTTAGAAATGAGGTAAGAGAGCTGTCACTTCTCAGATTTGGTGTTCACAGCACAGCAAAGTGACCCATTTTTACAGAATGTTCCCTGAGTTACAAGGACTCGTGGGCTTCTTGCGGGATGAATTCTGGAGTGCACAAAGCAGGATTTGGGACTAGATCACAGAACCACTCAGGCTGGAAAAGACCTCCAAGCACCATCAAGTCCAAATGTTAATGGCTGATGTAGTAAGGAAAGCCTATTTATTTGTAGTAAAACTATGGATTTCGGAAAGAAGGAAGCTCCCTCTAAATTTCTCACAGCCTCGGGAGAACAGAGAACCGTGAAGCTCAGGGTTCTCTTCGTTCTGCCGCTGTTCCCGCAGGCTGGAGCGGTGCGAGGCCGCTGCCCGCAGAGGGGCGGCCGCGGGCACGCCCCGCCGCCTCCCTCGCGGCCGGCCCTCACCTGGGGCTCCTGTGGCGGCAGCAGCCGCAGGTGGCAGGCGCCCGCCCGCAGGTTCTGCACGGTGAGCGCGGCGCGGTAGGAGCTCCCCGGCACGGCGTCGGTGAAGCGCAGCTGGGCCGGGGCGATGCGCACCCCGCACACGTCCCGCCATCGCTCCGCCATGGCCCGCCCGGCCGCCCGCTTAGCAGCGGCCGCCTAGCAACGGACGCGGCAAAACCAACCAATGGGAGCAGGAGACGAGGGCGGGCTCGGCTGAACTCGGCTGGGTTCGGTTCGCTCCGGCTGGGTTCGGCTCGGTCCGGCTGGGTTCGGCTCGGTCCGGCGGGGCAGGGATGGGCCGGGCTCGGCTCGGCTCGGCCCGTCTCGGCTCGGCTCGGCTCGGCTCGGCTCGGCTCGGCTCGGCTCGGCCCGGCTCGGCTCGGCTCGGCTCGGCCCAGCCCTGCTGGGCTCAGAGCAGGTGTCAAAGGAGCGTGTTCAGGTGGAGTCTCAGTGTCTCCAGACAGGAAGACTTCTTGCCCTCCCTGGGCAGCCTGTTCCAGTGCTCCGGCACCTTCAACATAAGAGTTCTTCCTCATGTTGAGGCAGAACTTCTTTTGTGTTAGTTATGGCCTTTGCTCCTCGTTCTGTCCCTGTGTAGCACTGAAGAGTCTGTGACCACCCTCTTGGCACCCACTTTGAGATATTTATGTGCATAAATGAGATCTCCTCTAAGTCTTCTGTCCAGACTAACCAGGCCCAGCTTCTGCCATCTCTCCTCATAAGAGATGCTCCAGACCCCTCATGATCTTTGTGGTCTCTGCTGGACCCTCTCCAAGAGCTCCTTGTTTTTCTTGTGCTGAGGAGCCCAGACCTGAGCACTGCAGGTGTGTCACCAGGGCCAAGGACAGGGGCATGCCCTCCCTCCATGTGTTGGCCACACTCCTCCCAGCACAGCCCAGGATGGGATTTACCATTAAGGACATACCTGATGTGAAAAACACCAATCACTTTTTTAAAAAAATGTTAAAAGTTTAATAGTAATAAAAAGGTTATAAAAATAGTAATACAATTAGAGTAGTAATAATTTGGACAAATTGAATTAGGACTATATGACACAATAGAACCAAAGACTTACGGACGTCCAGGTACCTTTTCTAGGCAGCACAAGCCCGAAAAAGGACACCCATAACAGAGGATTAACCCTTAAAAACCATAACCTGTTGCATATTCATGCACCTCAAACAAGATGCATAAATTCCATTCAAACACAGCATTCTGTCTGGTCATATCATCTTCTTCATCTGAATCCTAACAGCTCCTTCAAGGTGGGAAGAAGTTCATTTCTTCTGATAACAGGGCAATAAATTCATTTCCTCTGAATGATTTAGGTATCCTGTAGCTCCTATCTCGCTGCAAGTCCATTCCTTAAAAAAATTATCCTTTTTTTAAAGACACAACTTGCAGGGGAAAATATGAGGAACATGTTATGGTCACTAAAAAACAATTAAAAAAAAAAAAAAAAGAAAAAAACTTACCCATATGCTATCAAGTGCAGGCACATGCAGCAAAGCATGCCAAAATTGATCCCCGCTGAAGGTCAAAAGAGATAAGAAGGACTTAGAAAGACGCTGGAATGGATAAACCATCAAAGGAATTGCAATTGGAGGAGAAAACAAAGAAAATTGGGAAATTTGGGCAATTTAGTGACAATAGGAAAATGGACCAGGATTTATCAGAGCAGTGCAAAGGACCAAAACATGCCCAAACTAAGCTCCCAGATGGTGCAAAAGCTGGGGAAAAAGACAAGGAGGAAGACACAACTTGGAGGGGAAATTATAAAAGACATGGCATGGATGCTTAAAAAAATCTGAAAAAAAAATGAAAAAAATCTTTCCCAAAGTCCAAGCCATCAAAAGGCATGGCATGTCATCACGTGCAGGGACATGCACCAAAGATTCCTCTCATGGTCCCCATTGAAAGCGCAAGATTCCGTTTCCCTTCCCGAAAGGAAATGAAATTTCCTTTCGGGAAGGGAAACGGAATCTTGCGAACCCGAAAAGAAAGGCTTACGAACACTCGGGAAAGGAGATAGGATCAAATGAAATGCAATTGCAAAAAATCCCCCAAAATCCAGAAAGTTGGGAGTTTTAGTGTCTTCAAGAAATATCTATGAGGAAATGAGTTGCATTGTAAAGGACTAAAAGATGCCAAAACTAAGCTCCCAGATGTTGCAAAAGCAGGGGAAAAAGTCAAGGAGGAAGAAACAACTTGGAGGGGAAGATATGAGGGACATGGTATGGTCACTCAAAAACAACTAAAAAAAAAAAAAAGAAAAAAACCTACCCATATGCTATCAAGTGCAGGCACATGCAGCAAAGCATGCCAAAATTGATCTCTGCTGAAAGTCAAAAGAGATAAGAAGGACTTAGAAAGACGCTGGGATGGAGATACCATCACAGGAATTGCAATAGGAGGAGAAAACAAAGAAAAATGGGAAATTTGGGCAATTTAGTGACAATAGCAAAATGGACCGGGATTCTATCAGAGCAGTGCAAAGGACCAAAACATGCCCAAACTAAGCTCCCAGATGGTGCAAAAGCTGGGGAAAAAGTCAAGGAGGAAGACACAACTTGGAGGGGAAATTATAAAAGACATGGCATGGATGCTTAAAAAAATCTGAAAAAAAAATGAAAAAAATCTTTCCCAAAGTCCAAGCCATCAAAAGGCATGGCATGTCATCACGTGCAGGGACATGCACCAAAGATTCCTCTCATTGTCCCCATTGAAAGCGCAAGATTCCGTTTCCCTTCCCGAAAGGAAATGAAATTTCCTTTCGGGAAGGGAAACGGAATCTTGCGAACCCGAAAAGAAAGCTTACAAACACTCGGGAAAGGAGATAGGATCAAATGAAATGCAATTGCAAAAAACCCCCCAAAATCCAGAAAATCGGGAGTTTTAGTGTCTTCAAGAAATGGTGAGAGTTCAATGGGGACCATGAGAGGAATCTGTGGTCCATGTCCCTGCACGTGATGACATGCCATGCCTTTCGATGGCTTTGTCATTGGGAAAGATTTTTTTCTTTTTTTTTTTTTTTTTTACACCTGATCAATGCCGACCTTGGGGCTCAGGCTCATGGCTGTCCAGCTTGTCTCCTCTGCCACCCCATGTTTTCCCTTCCATGGGTGCCCCCCCAGCGGCACCCTGGGACAATGACAGGTGATACAGACATAGGTGCCTTGGTTTTTTAAGTAAAGATGGAGTGCGCTGAAATAAAAGCAGCCTGGTCGCTCTTCTGGTCCTTCATGTGACTCACAGACAGGGCCTATACACAACTACAGCAGGCACTGTGAAAAATGCATGTTTTATGATTGGCTTTTTGCAAATATTAAAATGAATATTATATGTGTTGTGTTAGAAAATAACGCTGTATTAATTCTCAAAGTAGTGCATTAAATATAGCTTTAGGTTATAACAAAGTGTTAAAATAGAAACTATGCTATGTAAGATACTATTTTTTTAAAGAACGGACTCACACTGAGATAGCAGCCATAGGACACCTAAATCTTTCAGACAAAAGAATTTATTGCTCTCTTATCAGGAGAAATGAACTTCTTTCCACCTCGCTCAGGCAGGATGACACCGTTAGGATTCAGAGGAAGAAGTTGAGGATGACCAGACAGAATCCTGTATTTGAATGGAATTTGTGCATCATGTATGAAATGTATGAATATGCAACAGGCAGTATCGTTTTAAGGGTTAATCCTCTGTTAACGGGTGTCCTTTTTCGGGCTTATGCTGCCCAGAAAAAGGTACCCGGACATCTATAACTCTTTGTTTCTATTGTCTCATATTGTTCTAATCCAAATTGTCCAAATTATTATTACTCTAATTGAATTACTATCTTTATAACCATTTTATTACTATTAAACTTTTGAAATTTTAAAAACAAGTGTTTTGCGTTTTTCACAGGCACTAACACTGCTGAGTGCTGCTGGGAGCTGCCAGGGACCACACTAATAATTCATGGCACACTTTAACTGAGTAGTGGAAGATGTGTTCCTGCTCTGATCCTTCCTGTGCTCTAATTTAAGCTGTAGAATGAGGTTGACAAGATTCCAGCACTTAGACTTGCAGTGCTATGGGCCACTCCCAAAATTTGCCCTAAACCAGGACAGCCACCTTGTTCTTGCCTTCAAAGTAGGAGAATTAAGGAGGGAGAGCAGCACGCACAGCAGGTGCAGAGAACCTCAGACATCAGTTCTGATCAACTCAAAATGCTTTGCCTTGAATTACCTCTTCTCTTGAAAGTGCATAAGGACTGAAATTATTTATGTTTTAAAAGGCAGATAAGGAGCTGCAAACATGGATTGCACAGATGAGACATACAAAGTACAAAAGAAAGAAAAAAAGCTTATTTTTAATAGGTCAAGAAACCTAGTGGGAAAAAGGAGAGCGAAAAGCTTTTGTTTCTGTTGCTGGGGAAGGATGCTAATGGGTCTTTTTGTCCATCTTAAGATTCAAATTATAGTTATCCATCTGTAGATCACTAAAGGATGTGCTAGAACGTGGCATTGCAAGCACTATGAGTAAAAGCATCTGGAAGGCTTTCTTTGGGAATATTATCTATTTTATGGTAATGTGGTTGTACTTAATGAAAAAACACACCAAAAAAGAAAAAAAAAGTAAAAAATTAAAAGAGAATATTATCTTATCAAATAATTAAATTCTCTCTTCTTTTTCAATACAGAGTGGAGAATACTCCTACATAGTTTCTCTGGTCCTTTGACGCTAATTCTTCCAAGGCAGAATTGATTTTTAAAGATTTCTGTCTCTGCTGCTTGCTCCAGCCCTCACTGACAAAGTTACCACTCCACAAGAGAATTACTATCAAAGAACACTGATCTATTTTCCCTTGATTTACATATGTCCATACAAAATTTTTATCAATTTAACTAAATCTTTAAAAAACAAATTTAAACTGAGATTTAGCTTGTGTACAGAGGAGTCAAGTTCAGCATTAAAAGAATCCTGAACTTGCTGAAATAGTTTGGCTAGGCTCTCTTCCTCTTCTGCAGTAATGAGAGTAATTCTATCCAAATGCTTCTTATTCCACCACTATGATAGCTCATTATGAAACACCATTAGATAATGGACTCTTCTCCTTCCTTTTATCAGCTTAGTCTGGATTCATGAGAGTTTTTTTCTTGGTCAACTAATAATCATCCCCAAAGTGAAGACTATTGGAACAGGTGTACTTTGTTGAATTCTTTGATGATAAAGGATGAAGAATCCTTTATACCTAATTCTAGGGTATAGATTATGTATTGTCATTCTCTTTATCATCTGAACACATTAAGAGTGATTTTAGTTCTACAGAAATTTTACAGTAATCAGAATTTTTATAGTACAGAAATTGTGCATTAATCTCTACAATTCACATTGCATTCACCTTTGCAGTATCAGATGATGAATAAAAAAGCTTCAAAGCAAACTTCTCACTACTATATTACAGTCATCAGAGAGAAGAGTACTGTCTTATAAAATCCCCACCACATCTCAATATCAGAATCACTTCCAACTTCTCTAGGCCAGACTTTCAGATCTGAAAGTTCCTTGACTATCCACTGATCTGACCATCCTCCTAGCTTTCAGGCAGAAAACTGGAATATCATCATTAAGTTTTTCCCATTTAATAAAAAAGGCCAATGTGTTTAACATTAAATAGCTCCTAGCTTGTTCAGATCAATCCTGGGGCCAGTGTAAAACAAGATGCAGAATCAGAAAGCCATCTTCAGTCTGTTTTCTCCAGCTGCACAGGGAAAAGCTTCTTTAGAAAATATGTGTTAGTAAAAGCAAGATCTGAGACTCTGGTCCTATCTGTCCATGTTCTAAACACAGGTCAAAGATACCTGGAGAGCATCTGAGTCTTCTATTAGATCAGAAGTAGTTCTCACTTTTCCAGGAATCTCTAAAAGCACAGAGAAATTCCTTCAGAAAGTATTCCAAAGGATAAAAAGGGGGCAGCTAAATTGATCATAAGGGTGGTTTATTTGACAGTAATTCAGCAACAAGAAATGACAGTGATAAGTGAAATAAAGTAATTTGAAGAAACTGCCACTAATACTGCCCTTCCTTGCTGAAATGTGAATCCAGAGGAACTGTGATTTGAACTGTGAATGTTGACCTATTTATTCTACTTTGGGAGGAATAAATATTTTTAGAATATAATTGAAGAAGAAAATACAAGCACTTACTAGTTAAACAAACAAAGGGTGTATACTTTTATATAAGATTTTAGGAATCAGAAACAGATAAAGTCCAATTAATGAGGACTAGTAAGATATTCCTTTGCATTTAATCTTGCAAATTGCTCTGTTTAATGGAAAACGAGGATGTTCAAAATGACAGATTAGAGCTCTAATTCTCTCTAAAGGTCTCTTCACTCAGCAAAGCATTTTGTGAGAGGCAGAACTAATGAAGATTTTATTGGGTCTTTTTTTGCTGAATGAAACCATCAGTCTTCACAAAACATGTAACAATTGCCAATCTCTGAGGTGTGCCTCCATCTCAGACTGGGCTGAAAGGAGCGTGACCAAAATTTTTTAAAAGGTGACCAACAGAGAGGTTCTTAGTTAGACAAGGCAATCCCAAATGCCTTCCCTTTTTAGAGTGGCTCTGTAGGAATTGGTGAAGGAAGAACCTGGATCATAAACACAAACTGCCACCATTATTTGACAATATAGCTTAGGGCCCCCTGAGCCACACATTGAGTTACTATATTTGTCATGGAGCAGAATCAGAGTGGTTTTATCAGCACAATCAGTCAGTTTAGCTAAACAGGAGGTCAGCCACAGCACAGTTGGAACATGACAATACTGATCTGGGGATCAGGGCTACTCCCAGCACTCAGTGCTGAGCTGAATGTTTTGATCTTATGAGCTCACAGTAGTTAATCCAAAGATTTCAGCACCAAAGCACAAATGTGCCCTTTGTTTCCTGCAGTCTGCAGCACTGGAAATGCTTTCTGCATCTGGCATAATTTTTAGTCACAATTTGTGGAAATATCCTTGTTCATGAAAAATTCAGCAATTCTAAAAGCATCTATATCCACTCACAGATATCATGTATTAGACAAATACAAAAATTACAGGGTAGAAAGAAAAACCTTTGAACTGCACTGGGAAACATGATGAAGATCTATCTTTTTGTGCTGGGCAGATCATCTCTGACCAAAACAGAACACAGCTGTGGAGAAACTGCATAAATGTAGATAATAGGAAATTCAGGTAAAGGATGGTTCTGAAAATCTCACATGTACATTAGTGCTTCTTTAACAGCTCTCTGTGGTTTTCAAATACTCCCATGAAATCTCAATATGCTGAACTAGAACAGGAGATTTTCTATGTATCGAGATGTCAACAGCTATTGGCATCAATGAATCAATAATAAATTTCAGCTATACACAACTAAGATGTGATTTTCTAAAGTTACTAATGGTGAGATTCATCTTACCACACTTCACTGATTGAAAATCCATGTCCAGTCCAAGCTTCCACTATGGTTAGGAGTGAGATAAATACCTCCAGAGAATGATCATTCTCCGCCCCTTACACAGGTATTTGAAATAGAGTTCCATATATCACATTGGCTTTGTGTGGGTCTCTGAGTATCTAGGTACTCACACAATTTCAATAATCTTTTTCTTAGGTAGAAATGATAAAATTATTGAAAAGCATGTTCATTTATTAGTACTCTTTTTTTTTTTTTGCCAAAAATTACTGCTTAATCATCGTGTGGTAGAATTATATGTAGTTTTATTTTACATGTATCATATACAGTTTATATGAAACTAATCCAACTTCCTTAGAATCCAAGTGCTTAGTAAGACAAATTAAATTTGCATTCTGACCATCTAGAGTATTGGATCACTCCCTGGTTTTCAGTTTTTTAGGTACTGATCCTTCTGAGCTGCTGGCATTTTTACCTCCTTGATTTCAATTACAGTAGGAAACCATTACCAGAGAGATGTGTCTATTTACTCTAAACGCTCTCAGGCTGTAGTTCAGTACACCCTCTCCACTACCCTCTTTCACTTTAAAGCCACTAAAAAGTCTCTCTCCAGCCTTCTTGTAGCTGGCTGCTCTGTATCAATCCACTTTGCCTCAAACACTGTCTCTGGTCCTGATGAATGTCATCAGAGCTTCTTGCATTACACTGGGAGAGCTCATCTGTCTTCATAAGTTCCAGATGAAAGGATATTACCTAATTTAGCTGGGCCCTTATCCAATGGTGGCCTTGAAGATCAATAGAGAAGTTTCAGAATTGCATTAAATGGTAATTAGGATAGAACATATCTTGCAGAGTATAGAACATACAGACTCTGGGGAATTTATGCTACTCGGTGGGTTAATGATGCATTGTGTCAACATGTGTTTTCTCTTGTGAAACTTGCACTAATTTTTTCAGATTACTATTTTAATATTTTGTCCCACACTAGGAATAAATATGGGCATTCAATTGACCTTCACTATTTCATTCACCGTTTAATATATCACCTTCCTAATATTTCTTGTTAAACTAAGCCCTGTGTTAATATGGTTTTTTCTTTCACTTGAGAATTTCTCCATGCTGTTTTCCCTTTTCTAGTCCCCTGATACTTTCAAATTATGCAGTCCACCTGTAAACCTACCTATAGATATATCTCCTAATACAGTTTAATGTCCTGTCTGTATTGATGTTTTGTATAATGCAGACATTAAATTGATTTCTCCTCACTGACACATATTTTTCTTTCTGACTGGTCATATCAACATAACACAGGTCTTCATTTCCTCCTTTCATCACACAGTCCTCACACCTTATCTACATTTCACCTGCCATCCTGTGGCCTAATTTATCAGCTACAGATACAGCATGTCTGTTCATTATGGTACTGTGAGGTATGTCTAAATTTAGGCTACCTATGATGGGCTTTTTACCCTTCCTAATATTTCTAGCTGTCATGAAAAATATTTAATGTACTTGGGGAAAAAAAAGGCAGCCTTGAAGGTAAGACCTTTACTGAGACTCAAGAGCTGATGTCATTTTTTTAGCCCTGGCAATGAATTTTCTTTTGGCAATTTTGTTAGGCACATATATAGTATACAACTAAATTACATCCATCAGTGCTGTAAGACAAGAACAGAAAATAGAAATGCATAATGAAAGCAATTATCCAGTGGGAATAGGGGTCACCAGTATTAGCAAAGCTATTCTCAAAGAGCTATTAGTTTGGGAAACTATTGAGAGCTGAATCTCATTTCTTCAGTACTTATTACTTTCTATTAACTGAAGAGGAATCCACATTCCTGAAATTACAATTATTAGCCCATGTTCTCATGGGGGACTTTGAATTACCAGATGTCTGCTGGAAATAGAATACAGCAGAGGAAAAAACAGTCTAGGAGGTTCCTGGAGTGTCTGGAGGGTACCTGCCAGACACAGCTAGTGAGGGAGCCAGCAAAGGAGAGCAACCCTCTGGAGCTGTTGTCTGTGGACAGGGAGGGACAGGTGGGTGATGTGATGGTCAGAGACAGTCTTGAGCACAGCCATCAGAAAATCAAATTCATTCATGGAGAAGGAAGGGGGTCAGCAAACCTTTGCCTTGATGCCCACAGGGTAGACATTGCCCTCGTAAGGAGCCTGCTGAAGTGCCTGGGGACAAAGTCCTGAGCAGGGGGGAGACTGGGTCTTCTCCAAGAGGGAAATCTTTAAGGCACATGAGCAGGCTGAGCCCATGTGCCAGTGGAGAAAGAGACTCTCAGCTGAGCCCATCATCCACAGGGATGGTGATGCCCTGGGGGTCTGTCTGCATGGCTTAGTTCTTACTGATCTTCCCTTGCAGTCCTCCAGTACTGAGAGCAGCTGTACAGAGCTGCACACATGAGGGAAGCTGCTGTATTTATGGCAGTGCTCTTCTTCCCTCTGTTGCCAAAACAGTGGTCAGACATAGCACAGCAGAATTCTATTATCTCAGTATTTTTATATTTTTGACCAAACTCTGAAAATAAATTCATCCGCCTAATGCCATTATTTGTTGAGGAAGTATAACAACATTTTAATGCTGATTTAAAATTCCTTCTATTTTTTATATAGCTGCTTATAGTTCACAGCGGCATAATTTAATTCAAATTTGGCTTTCAGCAACCACTGGAAAATTTTCCCACAAGTTCTTACCCACAGGGTCTTAAGCCAGCTTACAAAGTTTTTCAAGTTTCTAGCCAAGGACATGATTCTTTTTGGTAACATCATGAGGGCAGCACTCCTCCATCCCCCTTTCTAGCTTCAGGGTTCCAGCTAACCACAGTATTTAATACATCTCTTGCTACATCTTGCCAGAGATTGTGAAGCATTTCCTGGCAGTGGCCAAGTTGGGCTTTCATAGTTGTCAGTGACTTTTTATAACACTTAAGATGAAAAAGGTCCTGTGATCATCTAATCAGACTTTCAGCAATATAAATGCCTCATGATTTACCAAGATCTAATTGTTTTTTTTAATTCCAGCAGCTGGAGTTGTACTAAAACTTATCCTTCAGATATCTTGGTATAAAAATCTTCAGTTCTGATGTACTTGTACTCTTTGATTGGCTCCAATTCCTAATTATCCTTCTCTTTATTCTCTGTGCTGTCATAGATCTGCATTCATCATCTGTGGATGAAGTCACTATGTCTCCAAATCCCACATCTGTGGCTGAAAATAAAGATTCTCTCACATCTGCAGAAGTAATCAAGGACACCAGGAGAAGTTTTATTGACACTTTGAATAGCAGACTGTTGTTCTGGCATTTAAAATACATTACTGCCATTACAGAAATCTCTGATTAGCCTCATCTTAGTTGTATTCAGTCTCCACTTAGAGAGGCATAGAAATAGTATATTAACTTATAGATAAAATTAACAAACACCTATTCCAGATATGAAGAACAGGGAAAAAAAATCTTAAAATCTTTAAGGATAGAAATTTAAGGTCTTTTTTGTTTCTGAAGCATTTAAATGCTATGGATGGATGAATATAAATGTGAATTTAAAAAAAAAAAGTAGCAAGAGTATCTGTATGTATAACTTTTTTTCCCACTCTCATGCTATGAAGATCACAAATGAAGCACTGTTCAGGCTGGTTTCAAGTGAGCATATTAATGAAGTTTGCTAGAAGTTGTGGCACATAGTTCTTGAAGTATCTGAACGAAGTCTTAAGATTGTGAAACAACTAGAAAACATTTTGCACATTACTAAAACAAATAATGAACAAAATAGTGAATCAGGTTTCCAGATTACCATGTATGTTTTTTTAATTGAAAAAACTAAGTGATAATTTAAGTGAAAAAAATTAAGGATGGTGGTGTATTCTGGTCAACACCTTGCTGGCCATTGACAATTCATAGCTGTTTGTGAACAAACCCTTTAGAGCAAAGCTTGTTAGTGCTGGAGGCAGTGGAGCATCCTGCTCCAGGGCTCTGGCTGCTCCAGGGACACTTGAGAGGCAGCAGGAGAAAGGAAAGGGGGTCGAAAAGGCATGGATACTGATCAGGTACTGATCTTGTATTATGCTGAGCCTCTGCTTGTAGATCCTAAACAGATTTTAGAGGGACCCCAACTCGAGCAAATAATAAACAATAAAACAAATAAAACAATAAAGCAAATAAAACAATGAAAAGGGTAAAATTGCAGAAATTGCCACCACATTCAGCTAAAAGGGACTGAGGAATACAATCTAGAACTATAGTTTTTCTTCTATGTTGAAAATACGCAGGGGCTGCTCACAGCATTTAGTTTCTGAAAAAGGGCAATTTTCTGTAGCTATTCTGTGCCTTTGCTCTCTTGGAGTCATTTTTAGGAGGGGAGATCAAGCACATTGTTTGACAACAAGCTCTGAGGACAGCAGTTCTTTCATGTCAGCTATATCCTGTTAGATCAGTAGATCTGACTAACCCATCATGGTCATTTAGTAACACTAAAGGTTTTTCAGTGAGCTAAAGAAACACAGGGTGACATCTTTCCCATCTAGATTCTAAGAGGGAGTCTTAGAATTGGCATTATTTCTTAAAAGCATGAGTTTGTATTTTAAAGCTGAAGGAATAAACACAACCCATACTTCAAAGGGCTCTTTTGTAACTCCCTAGAAAAGGAATGTTACAAACAAAAGGCAAACAAAGAACCCTCAGATATCTCAACTTACTCTTCTGCAAATGAGAAAAACAATTTCAGAAAGGCATGGACTTACATGAAACAAATTTTAAAGTCTCTCTACTTTTCCAGGCCATCCTGTCATTACCTACACAGGGATCAGGAACTGTAACACACACTGAGTTTTCACAAATATGAAAGCTCAGAGAACAATTATTCTTCCTTCTGTTTGTCCTTATCCTTTATCTTTGTTACCTAACAAAATTTTTTATTTCATTCTCAACATGACCATTTGAAAATTGTCTTTGTTAGTCATGGCCCTCTTTGTTAGCTAGGACCCTCTTATCTCTCTTTGACCAACTCCCTCCATTTAGATCTCTCCAAGTCACTTTTTAAATTTACCTTTTTCAAGTTGACCTTTTTTTCTGCCTAAGTTACTCTGTATCTTGTTTCTTCTTTTAGATTTTTTTCTTGTTGTAAGATTTAGTATTTGTCTGGTTTCTGTTCTGTGTTCACCTATTATAATTCTTTCTGATTGTCATTATTTTATCACTTTTCTTTTTCATTTGGTGATTTATTTCATATCCCAGCCTGCTCAGAGAAACTTTTTTTTTATTCATTAATTTCCCATTTATTTGAAATCTTCTCTTTCATCCATTCTCTTTTCTTCCATGACTCAGCCTGTGTCTCCCATACTTTGTGCTTTTATTGTATTTCTAGCTATTTTTCATTTGTTCAGCATCAGCTACTGGAACTTTCAAAGGGCATGAATACATAGAGGCAGTTTCTGTGCTGATTGAGATGATGTCAGCAAGATGTCAGCAATGTAGCTTCTGAAAGCACATTTCATTCCACTGACTTGCCAGCAATTAAGAATCAACAAAACAAATTGTTCTGTTGTATCTGGAAGATACGACTCTTGTAATGTGTCTCCTGCACTTTGTTTCAACTGCATTCCACTTAGATCCTGCAATTATATGGAAAATTGTTGTAGCTGTTTCAAACAAACAAACTGCATGATCCTGCAAGAGGCAACTTAACGGCAACCAGTAATCATGAAATCACCACTTTAAATTAATTAGTAAGTCAATATCACTGCAGTTTGCAAAGCAGTCCTTTTTACTTTCAGTTTTGGAACTATCTTTCATCCTTTAAGTAAATACTGGTTAATTTCAAAGTATTGCAAGAGTAACTACTGTGTGGCTTTAGAGTAATTCAGCTTTAATCTCAAGGGTCAGAGAACCAAGAATATTAACTCTGCATTGTTTCTCTCTATTGCAAGTATCATTTAGTAAAGGATAGATATCCTCTTTTTCTGTTCTACTCAACTTCTTTGATCTTAGTAGGGTTTCTTCCAGGCCTAACAATCCCATCCTAAAGCACTGAGCTGAGCTTTCCATCACCATGATATATGGCACTATGTGTGTGAGACTGAAACATGTTTCATGGCAACTCCAGCTTGAATACTTAAGCCTTAGTAGTAGGAAATTAAAAGAATATTCTGTCCCAGAATTTCAAGAAAGGATCACAGCCATTGGTCTGATTTATAAGATAATTGAATGGTGCTTTCAAATCCAATTTCCCATGTAATACTTTTACTACAGTTCATTCATAGATTGCTGCCTTTGGGGCCAGTGTTAGATCCTGTAGTCTGATTTCCCTTAGAGTACAGACTATTAAACTTTACATGGTACTTTTGTAGAGGCCAGTAACTCCTAAAGACAATTTCTATCCTGATTGCCAAGATATCCTTAGTTTTCTAAAATCCACTGATTTTATAATATTAGCAGTGGAAACCACAACCTTTTTGGACTTTTTTGTTGTTATTGTTTATCAGCCTTGCTTTTGAAAAGCAACAAAATGAAAAATGTGTCAATATGTATTTTGAACATTTTAGGCTTTGATAACTAAGCCCAGATTTTTGTTTTGCCTGGTTCCACAGAGAAGCCTTTATTATTTATTATATTTTTCACTTAAAAGTGTTCAAAACCTCTTATAAATCTGCCTTCTATTTAATAAGTTTAAAAATGTCAACTTTTTCAGCATCTCAGGGTGCATTGGGCTATTGGTGGGCAATTTCTGATGAACAGCATTTATTTAACACTGTCCACAAGTTAACAATCAGGTTGTAAAACTCTGCCAAGTGTTGTCTGTCTTTATTCACTGCTCAGCTCAGTGTTTTAATGCACAAGGGCTTCTGGACATGCTCTTCACGTCCTTTGTGTTGCTGTAAGACAATCTCTTATTGTCTCCAGGCAAACACAGAGGGGTCACAGTGGTTAATATGTTCCTGAAAAAGGTGAGAGTAGCAAAGCAAAATATCTGGCCTTCATCCTGGATAGGTCAAGAATATATAATACACCTAAATATATAAATATATATATGTGTGTGTTTGTGTGCGTGGGGTGTGTGTGTGTATCCACATATATCTCATTTGAGGGCACCATTATAAAATCTTGTTTAAGAGTTTATATAAATATGCAGAGAGCTCTTTTGAGGGTACCAAAAAACTAACAGAACTACAGTATTGAAGGAGTGGGTTTTAGGGGCCTTGCATTAACTATGCAACAAAAATATCTGCTGCACAAAAAACATTTTCATTAACCTTGGAGTAATTGTTGTCATTCTTCTCTGTCCCCCTCTGTTCTTTCAGTCATATTTTTTAAAGTGTTGCTATCACAGCTGCATGCCTGAGGAATTTTATGTAGAGAGGTGAAATCATGTTCATATTCCCTGCTTACAGTTCTGGGGTTTATGCACCATGAACCCTTTATCACAGCACTTTAAACAGGCAGACCACACTACCTCCCTGCTAAACCTCTCAGTGTTCCCCAGGAGACAGCCTCTGTCCTCCTCAGTAAGATCTTATTCCTCACCCTGTGTCCTCCCAGCAGTTCATGGTAAAGTCAAATGTGCTTCATGGAGCTCAACTTTCTCCCTTGTAATCCAGAACATTCTGTTTGGGTGACTTGTTTTCCACATCCTTCACCTCTTTGGACCATTCACAAGGGCTAACACCAACGATTTTATTTTTCACTTATTTCTGCCAATCGACTGAAAATTATGAAGAACACAGAGCTGATGAAAATGAATCTCATTTGGAGTAATCACTTCCTAAAAATGTCATAATCAGTAATAACTCCCTGCTGACAGGTACTCTTTCAGTCCTGTGAACCAGCTCTTAATCCATTTAAGATGTACTTTATTGATATTGCATAGTCCTAATTTTCTTATCAACATGTCATTTATAATAAATCAAATGCTTTACAGAAGTCCATTATGTACTTACTTCTATCCACTGTAATTGTAAGAAGGAAATCAAATATATTTGACAAAGCCTTTTTTCATACATTTACCAAGCTTAATTATAAACCTTTAACTTTTTACCAATGGAATCTTTATAATTTTTCCAGGATTTTGACAGGAACTGATATTATCTAGCAAGTCTCCTGCTACCTTCTCTTCCCCTTGAACATTTTGAATACTCATAAAATATTATTATGTTTTTGATCTTCAGAATCACCCACATGCAAATACTTATTCAAAACTGACATTTTCAGGAGGCAATCTGAAAACTCATTGCTTTTAGGAGTCCTGGTGTCAGGATTGCCAATGTGAAATATTCTTCTGCTCATACATTCATTTAACATCCACATTGGCTACTAATAGGGTGATTAATCTCACCTAAATGTGTCTAAAATTAGCTGAGTTATCTGGGATTCCCACAACAAAGAAAGAAAAATAAGATTCCCATACAGCCATTTGATTCCAATTATCCTGAAGAGAATCAAATAAATTTAAACATGTATCAGTTACATTGCTGTAAATACACAGATATTAATAGCACTAGGCTAAAATACACACTTATATTCTTGCATACTGTTCCACATGAAGGGAATTTTCAGGAACTCTAAAATAGGAATGTGTTTAAGACCAAAAAAACACTGTTCATGCCTTTAGGGATTATTATCTTGATGCCTGCTAAAGAAAAGCAGACAGTGGGGTTCTAATCAAAAGGCAAAGAATGCTTTCCATGGACAATTAGGAAATGCAAAACATATTTCTGAAGGTGTGGATATTAATGAGAACCAAGTAAAGGGTATCCAAAGAGCTTATTGGATGAGCATTTTGGGCATTGCTTGTTTAGGAAGCAAGCAGAAAACAGGATCAAAGCCCAAGAGCAGTTTGGAATGTGATAGAATCACAGAAGGATTAAGGACAGCAGTTAATTTAAGGAGTTTCCAGGAAAAGGACAATATGGAACACAGTGAACACTTCCCAGAATAGGGAATGAGTTAAGCCAAAAATTCTGTGAGAACCAGGGTGCTGTTTGGATTCGAATGTGAAATAAAAGGGGACATCAAAAATATTTCATTAAAAAAACCCCAAAAAAATATATTAGCTGTAATAGCAGACATGAGGCAAAGCATGGTCAAAGCAGAATTAGGTGGCACAGAGTTTAGAGCAATAGCAAAGGAATTAAGGATCTCAGTAGGAAGACTAATGTGGTGTTAATGAGCCCACACCCTTGATTATTGACCATCTGGGTCTTGCCTTTGACATTTAAAATTAATTGGATTTTGTATGATACTTTTGTTAATCTTAGTACCATTAGGCCACTTCTTTTAGCTTTCAAACACTTAAAGATATTTCCATGGGTACCTTGATTGGAAATCACATAAACAAAAATATATCTACGTGATAAAACTTTGTTCTTCAAACTCAGAAACAAACCATTTAGGGTTTGTTAGTTAGGTTGATATTTTTCAAGGTTTCAGCAGTTTTGTGCTGTTTACAGTTCTCTTCAAACCAAAGTCTCAAGAAACATATACCAACCAAACTGCAATGGCTGTTCTGACCATGAGTCATGAGACAGCTCTTTGTCACAATCTTTATCACTGCCTTTTAACAATTTTCTAAATTTCTGTGCTTGTCCTGCAGAAATATTGCTCTTGTCCAGAATTTTGAGATTGTCCTGCTGTGTGAGATTAATTTTTGCTTGATTCGTAAGCAAATTCTTGTTTTTTGATTGTCTTGTCTTGATTCTTGTTTTTTTGCTCTTGGCACTCTTTCCTTGGGAATTCTTCATTGATAAAGTGCCACACTAAATAATTGAACCACAGTTCACTGTTTGACAGATTCCATCCACTTTGTAAACGGGTGAAAAAAAACTAAACAGTGCTGGTTCCCAAAAGTGGGGATCTGCAGGGGTTCTGTGGAGATAGTCTGTACCCTGGCCCAAAACTCCCCCACACACTGCAGCTGGATTTGGGGTATTAAGAGTATTCACAGCTTGTTCTGCCAGCCAGCTGGGCACCCACTGCTCTGCATCACAGAATCACAGGATCACAAAATCACAGAATCACAGAATCATAGATTTGTTAGTGCTGGGAGGAACCTCTGGGGGTCCAACCTCCCTGCCAGGCCTGGGTCACCTGGAGCAGTGACACAGGAACACATCCAGGAGGGGCTGGAATGTCTGCAGAGAGGGAGACTCTGCAGCCTCCCTGGGCAGCCTGGAATCCTTCCTGTGATCAGCCAGCATCACACAGTACTAACTCCATCTAATGTTTAGCTTTCCCAGAATAAACCTCCCCCATGAAAGATCAGGTCAGATTTCTCTGTGCCACTGCTGGACCTGCCCATGCTCACAGACTGTTTCCATCTGCTCACCTTGTTTCCTTTTGCTGGGGAAATGCCAGCTACTGTTCGAATTGAAGTCCCCAGAAGCCCAACTTTCCAAAGGCAATATGGAAAGTCAGAAGGTCTTTTAAATATGGAATAGTGTTACATATGGTTCAAATTAACTCAAGTAACTGTTCCATTAAACTTCCTAATTATTAAACTGGAATGTATGCTGAGCAAGCCTGTTTAAGCAATGGATTGAGAAATATTTGAAAGTGAAAGGGAGCTGTAGCATTTTAAGTACTTTATTAGGAAATTTAGGTGTAGTGAATGGAACACTGAATACTGTAGACCTTGAATCCAGTTGGGATAAATTACCACTGATGTGCAATGATGTGATTAAGGCCTTCCTACAGTTTTCAGTGCATAACCAGGGTAGATTATTGCTCCTTGAAAAAGCTGTGTTCTCATTAGCTTCAAATGCTAGAATAATTGCAGATTAATCTGACTGCAATATTATCAGGTCCATGTGGTTTACTGATATTAAAATATACTCTCACTGCAGAGATTAATAGAAGGAAAGTCGACCTAATTAGGTGCAGAAAAGTCCACCATCTTAGCCATAAGTTAGAAGACTGTAAAGCAGTAGCTTTGTTTAGTTCTTCTATGGAGCTGTGAAAGGACCACACATAAACTGATGACCCTTGGAACTGGTAAACTCTGTCCCTACTGGAAACCCAGCATTCCCCAATAAGAAGCTGCCTGTGTACTTTCAGGAATTTTTAAGGATGCAGTCTTGCTGTAAAGATATGGAAGGAAATACTTGTCATAAAGAATGAATCTGATCCAAAGCTCAAATTGTAGGACCCAAAGTTAAATCATTTATCATGGTGTCTTCAGAGTAAGACTGCATTTTAAAATTGAAACCCACATTTTGCAATGATATTGTGGTCATTACTTACCAGGTTTTAGGTGTACAATCAAACATCATTCTCCAATCAGAATGATTGAAAACAATCTCTTCTCAGGGCATGACAGGTACTCTTGTTACAGGAAAAACAGGAGCTGAATATAAAAGGTTGTGGAAGAGTTTTTATTATGAATCCATTGTAAACCAATCAGTGACAGTGTCTCAACAAACCAGGGAGAAAACTGAATATAAACAGCAAGAAATTACAATATGGACATCAGAGATTAGGATATTTACTAAGTCTCAGTGAGACTGGCTGTTCTAAAGCCCTACAACATCTAGTTTGTTATGTGTCCTATTTCACCCAGTGCTGAACTATTAGCAGTGCAGGTTATGGTATTATGTGCTACAGTGGTTAATTCATTACATGTGTTTTCTCAAGGTTATTTTCAAAAAAGCACTGAAAAATCAATACATTATGAAACAATCCCCAAATTCCTCAGAAGGCCAGTGATATGACTGGGAACTGAATGGTCTGACCAGCTGCACTTTTAGGGAAGTTGTGATTTGAACATGTCATCACGAAGGAGAGAATTATTGTAGTCCAAAGAGAAGCAAAAAACTTAGAGCACATGCCAGTAGCATTGCTATAAGCACACAGATATTAATAACACCTGGGTGACAAAGCATATATAGATATATATAAAATATGCCTATATTCTTGAGAAAAGTGCTGTGCACAGGGAGTTTTGAGGAATCCTAAAACAAGAATGCATACGTGACCAAGTAACTGACCCTGGAATAAGTGCTGAGGCTACCACAAAGCCACACCTGGAAAACTGCCAGAATATTTTAAAGAATGATAAGCTCTCCCTGAATGGACAATGGTTGTGCTGTCACACACTCTTATCTTGACAGCTGCTAAAAAAAGGCCACCTTCAGTGCAAGGCCAAGTCATTTCTGTGGGTGAGGATCATGAATTTAGCCGTGAACAGAACCTGTTGAAGCTGTCTCTGACCAGCTGTGGGGTGGAGCTGTCGAAGGTGGCATCAAGGGCTACCAGCTGTGTGTGTAATTTTATTGTCATGAACATTAAAATGTAGCTTAACATGCACAGCTGGCCTGGTTCCTCATGAGCCTGGTGGTCATTTGGATGCTGCAGTTCCCCACACAGAGTGGAATAAACTCCTCTCTGAACTACCTGCCCTTAACTGGAGAGAATCAGAGGATCCTTCAGGTTGGAAAAGATCTCTAAGATCTCTAAGATTGAGTCCAGCTGGTAATCACCACTAAACCATCTCCCCAGGTGCCACAGCCACACACTGTTCCAACACTTCCAGGGATGGTGACTCCACCACGTCCCAGGGCATCCTATTCCAATGTCTGACCACTCTTTCAGTAAAGAAATTTTTCCCAGGACTTCTTTTCCTGGGAGAAGAGACCAACCCCTACCTTGCTACAGCCTTCTTTTGGGTGATTGTGGAGAGGGATAAGCTGCAGCTGACCAGCAGAACCTGGATCACTGGACTCAAACTGGGGTTAGTGGGATTCCTTGCACTTGAACACACTGGAAAGCACTTTTCCATTCTCATGTGCTATGACTAGATTTCTCTTTCTTTGCAAATGAAAGACAAAACCATTTATTGAATGAACAGTTTTCCTGTTACTCTTCAAAAATTTCCATCTCCTTGTGGCAACAGATACCAGTTACATTTTATATTCTCCTTAATATCCTTGAGAAGGTGTTATTTTTGTCTTCAGAACTTCCAGTCTCTTTTGTTCTATCTTTATCTCTCCTTATTGACATTCCTTTTTTTTTTTTGTTATTGTTTGTAATTCATACTCACATTGGCATTTTAGGTTTTTTCCTGCCTTTAATTTCTTTCTCAATTTTTCCTTTAATTTCTTCCTTCACTTACTCCTGAACAAAAATTAACTACCAAACACTTACTTAACTTCTTACTTGACTGTGACATCAATCTGTGTGTCAGATTTTATTTGTGAAATAAAATGTGTTTATTTCACAAATTTCAGGGTTATTTTTTTGTCTTAACCTAGTTTATTTCAGAAAGTGTCTCTACTTTGGAAATTAATTTGCTATTTGAAGCCTATATAAATATATACACTGAATATATAGTGCAGAATGAAACCAATGATGAGTGTAACCCTGCTGGTCCCAAGGCAACCATCAGCTTAAAGCCCAGAGATTTTCATTTGCTTTTAAGTGCCACACAAGTTCAAAATAGAGCTGTGATTAAGAAATTAGCTAAGTCACCCTAAGGATATTGGATCAGATACTGGATTTCACTACTTAGATCATAGCTAAAATTAGCTCCTGTAAACAGGCAGCAGGTAGGGGGGGATCAGCTCCCATCCACCACAGCCAGGTGAAGCTTTCTGAGACAAACTGACTGCAGGACACCACAGCTGCTGTGAGACCTCCACCAAAGTGAAGGAAATCTCACCCAAAGGAGCAGCTGCCTTACTTGCAGGACAAGGAAAAGCTGCCCAGGACAGTACCATGGTCAGTGAAAAAGGGTTCACACTCCTCACTGGCCTTGTGCCTTTGGGTCTGGAGTGAACAGGAAAAAGAAACAAGTATTTTGAGCATAACCTTCATTCCAAAGGTGTTCCTTTGTGTTTTGTGGGGAGGATATAAAAGGCATCTCAGAGAGATCAAAGGCCTACAAATATAAATCCCAAAGTGTACCAAGTCAGATATACTCAAATGAGACAGAAGTCACTAGCTAAATTATTTAGCAGTATGAGTAATGTTTTGACTTTGCGTTGCCACTTTTTATGGCATCTAAATCAATTTATTTCTCTAAATAGATCCTGGTGCTTTGCTGCAGTAACTAGAAATTACATTTGCCTCTTCCACTCTGTCAGTAAAAAATAAAATTAGCTGTACCACTTCATTATAAGTTATAGCAAATTACATAATTAAGAAAGAATAAATTATTTGAATCTATGAAAGGACCAAAGGTATGCTCATTTCTCTGAGGCATTATACAGAAACATTCTTTAAATAAATAATAACATCCTTGTAAATAAGGAATGTTATTTCTTTTTTCCTAGAGCCCTAAATATGGCTTTTATAATTCACAGAGTAATAAATAAAGAAATAATAAGTGAGAAGTAACAATGAAAACCTGGTGTCCACAATGACTGTTTTCCCAGAACACCTAGAATGTGGGTTTTACATCAGAAAGATATATTGTCATTGTACATAAAATGGGACTTTATTCTCCTTCCTACAAAAGTCTCCTCCACATCAGTACCACAAAGGGCTTTACAGAAGAGCTGCAGGCAGTCCTGCCAACACACTTTACAATAACACATCTCAAAACTCTCTTCTTTTCTGCCAGAGGCTATTTTCCTCAGAGAAGAGTTGGCAGACTACACTATGTGCACATACTTCAACTCCTCCAGAGCAAATCCTTAAGCCATCAACAACGATGGGCTTGAGCCACAGCACCAGGCTGCTGGGGGATGGAGCTAAAGAGCTCTCACATCTGCCTGATGTGCAACAGGGTGGCCACCCTGGCAGGCTGAGGGAGCCTGTGAGCAGTGTCAGCAATATCTGCCCCAGCCAGACTCTGCCCACACCCCTCCTGAGGCTGTGCATCACATCCCTCAGTCACAGCAGAGCTGCTTGGATGAGTACACAAGTCCCTGAAGTGCACAGAAAAACACCTGGAACTACCGGTCCAAAGGCAATTTGCCTTTGGTTAGAGGAGAGAGAGAGAGAGATCCTGCTGGAGGCTGGCAGAGGGAATTGTGAGGCCCTGAGCAATGCTGGCTGAGGCTGCTGTGGTTTCACTGCTGGTGTGTGTGTGCTGCTGTCATATCCCTGAGTCAGTGCAGGGTCCTGGGCACACCTTTGCAGAGCAGCTGCAGAGCATCTGTGCAACAGCTGATGGTCCTGCATCAGCCTTCAAGACTGACAGACATCTGGAAAAGCAACTGACAGGAACATGAAGGAAAAGCAACTGACAGGAAAATGAAGGAAAAGCCATCTTCTATCTATTTTAAGGTGACAGAGTCCAGAAGGATTCCCAAGACCCTTGAGGGACTTGGAAGTCAACAAAGCAGCTGAAACTGCTGGAACTGAAATTCTTCCTTCTTGCACCCCAAGAGTGAAGAGGTCATTACTGTGATCCACATGCACTGACTCTGCTGGGATAGAAAAGATGCAGAGATCTCTTCTATGATGGTCCTTGTGTTACCAGTACACAGCTGATGAAGCATCACATCCAGAAATATGATGGCAGCTCAGGAAGCGTGGAGAAGGGAGGAATTGTGTGTGTGTGTCCCTTGGGAGGCACCACTGCTGCCTCCTGCTTGACGTCCTGGGGATGTGAAAAACACAACCTCTGCATGAACAGCCATGTCAGTACCTCTTGCAAGTATGGGTTGACATTTACTCCACAATCATACCTGAAACACCCATGCTTTGGGTCTTCCCAGAAATAAACCAGGATTGTTATGGAGTCATATCATTGCTAAAATGCACATTCAGGTTCACTTACTTGAAGCCGTATGTGTCCTCATCAACAGAGAGGAACCAACATGACACTAGAATCACAAATGTTTTTTTCCTTGATCAATTCATACCCTCTTACATTTGTTTAAGCAGCTTGAGATTCGTCTTAATACAGAGCAGTATTTACTCAATTGGCAAGACCGTTTTAGACAAGCTGTGTAAATACACATTTTCACTTGGGGAAGAATGAAACTGTGTAGTAGAGAGTAAAAAAAATACCATAAATTCTAAAAGAACTTACTTGTCAGCAGTGTGAGTCAAAAAATGTGACTAGTCAGCTTTCAGCATAGTTTCCCAGAACCAGAAAAAAAAAGAATGGAAATGCAGAGAACAGCTTGACACACAGCTGAGTTTATTTTAGAATAGGACCCTCATGCAAGACTGAACTCAGAACGTGTTGATGCTACTGGCATTTGACAGAAGATTACAGATTGTTCACATGGAAAATTATGGTAATAAAGGTAAGCTGTGATTCTAAAGTGCTACAAGGCATTAATACAAATTCATATGTGGACACTTTCATCTAATTATGAGAGGCCTTTTTTTCCCAGTTTTGGCATTATTCCTTTAGAACTGATTCAGCTGGAGCAGAGAAAGCCACTCTCATGCTGGAACATGCATTTATATAGACAGTTAGATTAGTACAGCTATGTTAGCTTAATTATGCTTCTGTAATTTCCAGGAAAAATTTGTTGGACAGAAAGCAATTGTAGTTTTTGTTATTTTTTTTAATGATTTGATTTTGAGTACAGAATTGGTATATTAGGTGACATCCAACTACCTTTGCATTTGACTAATGTGTGAGTATATAAATAGCACTTCCTTGTTTTTTTCACATCTCAGTTCATATCCAAATAGTAGTATTTCACTCTTAAAAGAACAGGCTTTAAACATCTCTAGGAATAAATTGGTGTAATTAATTGAATTTTGAATAATTTTCTCTAATGAACTTCTGTACAGATAAGTTGTTTATTTTTTTCCTAGTCAGTGATCCTTGGCAATAGGTATGTAAAAATTTAAAGGATACCATTCAAATGGTTATTATTCAAATGACAGATGACAGATAAAGTATAGTGAGGTAGATAAATGACCTTTGATGGTTCCTCATGAAAGGCCAGTGCTCAAAATTGAGACTTCTTCTGTATTCAATCTTACTCATTCTCTACCACTCTGAAATATAAAATATATCACTCACCCAGTGAGCTACATGTTTTTACCTGTAGGATACCATTATGAATGTAACAGACAAAAACATAAGCTATTATAATTGTACCACTCCTACTTCATATAAACACAGTAAAATTGGCAAAATATTATTATAATTATTCCAAACTAATGTGGAGTTATTTGGGGATTAAAATCCAACCCTACATCACTGTCATGGCTAACCAGCTTCTACCTGTAACCCAGACTTCCAGCAAGTAAGACCTTAATGGGTGTCTTGAAATACCCAATCTCCTTCAGGTTTCAGTACATGTATCTACCCTTTGAATAGTGTATTTTCATCACTATTATTTAGACTACAATATCGAGGACTGGGGTGGACAGTAGATAGGCACATGAAGAGGATTCCTCAGAAAGAAAGAAAAACTTTGTGTGGCCCTCAGGGGGTTCAATCTCCCAGCTCTGTGTGCTTTATCTTCTGATTTGTGAGCTGCATCACCCTGAGAGATCAGCTGGCTTAGTAGCTAATTGACTGAAATTCAGCCTTTAATAGAGTTTGGTCTTGATTTTTTAATCACTTTAAAGGTTTGGCTCTGAGGCCCTCAAGCAACACGAGGAGTACCCTGGGACTTTGTGAAGGCATTAAACACTGACTTGACACGTGCACAGAAACCACTGAGAAAGGGAACCTTTCCATGTTGCACCAGGAGGGAAACAAGCACACTTTCCAGAGCTCAGGAAATCAGCTTTAATGAACACTGCAGTGCACTGCAATGAGCTGCAGACAGGACTCAGGGGAAGTTCTCTGCAGAGCATTCCACACTTCTGCTCTGTTCCTTGTGTTCGCTCTGCACAGCAATGTTCTTCTTGGAATGTTTATTTTACTCTTCTGCCTTCATCTAACTCTCAGCCCATTCCCTCAGTCCATTAATCTTAAGAGATTTCCCTGAATTAAAAGCAAACTCTCAAGGGATAAGGAAGATGATAAATGCCTACAAGCTCCCAGTTCTCCATGGATATTGTGCTAACGATTTCCATTGTCTTGATAAAACAATGCATTAATAAAGCAACAATAAGGAAAGAAAGAATATTGGCATTCCAATAAACAGAAATGAAGAATAATTATCACAGTTCAATATATTAAAGAACTAAATACTGGGATTCTTTTGGAAAACAAGAAGGATGTAATGGGAAGAAATAAATAGGTTAGTTCTGTTGGGCTTGCCTGAGCCAAAGAATAAATTTCTGCATTTAATTTTGTGCCTACAAGAACAAGGCCTTTGCTACTGAATTCAGCATACCCAGGGTTTCACACAATGTATAACCCTCTCTATGATGCCTAATGAGCAAAACCATTATTCCTTCTTTTACATTGATTTCTATTTTGACTCTTTATAAGATTGTTTATCTCTGACAGCTCAACTCTCGTACAGAGCCTCTGTGGACACCCCAGTCTGAGCACAGCTATTCTGGCAGAGCAGCCTGGTGATTATGCAGTGTGAATTTGTTCAAGAGGGGGTTTCTGTTGACTTAGGTGTTGTTTTATTTTCCCCTGCAACATTAATCGAGCCAACAAATGGTCTCTCCTGCAGCACAGTTCTATCAGCAAGGGAGCACCATTATTTTCACACTTGCAGCTGAAATAACTGCTGGCAAAACTCTGCAGTGCAGGTCAAATCTGAATAACAGCTGAGGGAGACTGTATGACTGATAATAAATAATACATGCTCTGAAAGCCATTTTAAGTTATTTGGTTTGTTGGATTTAAAGGGACACAGCTGTCCCATGACGGGCTTTCACTCTTCCTGATAATCTGGTTTCTGTGCACTGTGCATAACCATGCCTGGTAGTAAAAAAATAGAAACCATTAGAATGAGTTAATACAGCAGAATTCACACAGTGTGCACTTCTGATTACAGCTAGCTCCCTCAGAGCTGCCAAAGACAAATCTCACAGCTGTAAGCAAGTTTACTGTTCACATTACAAGCACCATCTCAGCAGCCTCCCTTGAGTACAAGACAGGCAGCACTTCTTAAACTTCTTTCCCAAGGGTGCCTCTACCCAGATCCTGCAGGCAGACGTGGTCAGGGAGGCTGGAGACAAGCCATGTCCCAGCAGCAGCTATGCAAGGCTAATAAACCCTGTGAGGGTACATCAGCTTGGGCTCCACAGCGTGCTGAAACAGCAGCAGAGCTCCCAGTTGAATTGGAGTGTGATGAAAATGGGTTTGCATCTGCCTGTAAAAGACTGAAGGGTGTTTAAAACTCTGGAGAACAGGAAAACTGAAACTTTCTCAATATACTTTGAATATTTAGGACATAATGAAAATTAGGAGGTCTGCCATTATTACTGGGATGATGCTTTGCATATTTAGGGATTCACTACAATACAAGCAGCAGGAATATATTTTATTACACACAGGGCTATATATGCTATTAAAAAACTTTGGGTTTTTTATCTTAAGAGTATGCAAAATTCATTTGCTTATGAGGAAATTTCCCCATATCTGGTGCTTTCATAATGCTATTTATTTGCAAAAATTTCAGCACTGATTAGTCACACATATGTGAAAATACAGCTAGGGAATCACATTAATTTGCCTGAGTTATAAAACAGTCCTGTCAGCCTTTTCATTGGATGTTGTGTTTTCTCCAGGTTTTAGAGCAGGAGCTCAACTTTTATTTGTGGGTTAATATTTTTGTCAGGGAGAAGTCATTTGCAACCTCATGAAAATCTCTTCAACTGTCCAGTGAGGACAAAAAGATATCTCAGATCTCACATACTTGTAAAGCCTCATTATAAAACTACTTACAGCCCATAAAGAACCTAACATTTCTTAATTGCTGTAGAGCTCCTCAGACTGACCAAATCACACATCTATGCTATCTATGGGAGGTTGTATTTCAGAAAGATTTTGTACCTTCTGTTCCTCTGGATTTGGTGCGCAGCAAGGGACTGCAATACAGTGAAGGAAACTCTCCTCTGCACTCAGAGGGAATTGACCTCATCTAATTTTAGTGATTTGAATCTTAGAGTTCTAGGCTACCAAAAAAAAGAAAGAAAAAAACCAAAAACACACTTTAGATAAGTCTTGCTTATTCTGTAAATTGCATGGGATGGTGATGTAACTAAATATTTAATAACATTATCATATGAGTCCAACTCACTTCTGCTTCCCTGACTTCTGGGCCCTTGGCACTGATCTCAGTTGTGTTCCCCCAACTGCTGCTGTGTAGGTAAGGTAGTTCTCCCTGCTGAGCACATTTACCTGCTAATGACTACTGTGTGTGATCAGTCACAAAGTTTTAAGATTATAAATCCATTAAAGCAATTTTTTTTCTTCTTAATAGTGTTCTTTTTAATCTTTGTTTAGTTACAACTGAAATGGAATTGGGTGATGCATTACCTCAGCTCATGGAGCTCTGCTATGTCAAAAAATCACCTTTCCAGCATCTGTTACTGCTGATCCACTACAGTCTTGAAAAACCAAATTCTCAATTCATCACCTATTGTTATTTCCTCCCTCTTGCATGGTCTGTAATGTGCTTATTTATGACAGACTCACTCGTATCAACTTTGTGACTTCAGAGATTTTGCTTAACTTCCACATTTGTATTTCGTATTTAATGCAATACAGAAAAGAGCAACTAACACTTTATCTGTAAACAACTACACTACAAGTTGTAGATGTTTTGCCATGCCACTGATTTCCTGAAAGTCTAAAACAAGTAAGGAAAAAAGTAGTTTATTCACATGTAAAAAACCGTGATGAAACCTTGGACTGTGTTCAACCCAGCTAACACAACTGTGAAAATGTGCCTACTGACCATCAAAGGAAAGCCCAAACCTATTAATAAAAGCATTAAAAAGCCTTACTGGCCCTGCCCATCACCCTCAGGGCCTCCCTCAACCCCACCCATGGCTCAGAAGTCCCATTTCAGCCCAGTCCCAAGGTGCCAGTCCCTACTCCAGTGGTGCCACAATCTCACTGGTCTCCACTGGAAAATTTTGTTGATTTGAATAAAGTCTTTTATCAGACCACCAGTTTAACAGGAAAAAAATAATTAGGTTTTAAATAATAAAAGAATAAAACTATGCCAAATGGATGGAAAAATGATAGTGCTGATTTGAACCAAGCATTCATGTGTTTGTTTCTTAATTTGTTTTCTTTGGGAAGAAAAAAATCCTCATTTTGCATTCATTAGTACTGCTAGGAAGGAACTTCATCTTTCCGAAGGGTTATTAATGTTTCTGTGTGTGCAGAATAAATATAACACCACCCTCAATCACAGCCTCTCAGCCTCATTAGTGAGACATGCTGGAGATAGCATCTTGGCAAACTCATTAGGAGTTTCTTGTTGCAATCAAATTTGTCCTGACTTCAGTTGCCAGGGACATTATAACAGGAGAACAAACCCTTGTAACAGCTCTTCCCCATTTATTAAATTCTGTACTGAATGCACTGTCTTTGTTTCACAGAAAACTATCCACGAAGGCTGATGGAGTGCAGAAATGTTTATGCTGAAATGAATTTCATTAGTCAGTGCTGGACATAGATTAGCATTATTTATTTCTCTGAAGCCTCCATGGTGTAACTCTAAGTGACAAACCAGGGATGCAGGAGGATTTCCTATGATGTGCAGAAAACCACAATTCTGTGCTTTCTCAGAACTCAGGGCCTTCTCTCAGTAGCACATCTAACTTCTAAGTTTAAGTAATTTCTGTGTTATTGGAGACAAAATACTCCCATATCCTTTGTCACTTCTATGTCTCCTGAGTCTATTGATGCCAATGCACAGAGTTCATTTCCACAAAGTGAGTCACTAAAAATTCACTGCTGCTAGGATGGGTGGGGTCCTGAGGTGGTGCACATCAAAAATTAATTAAATTCTACAACTTTCTGTCTGTGTAAGTGTAAAACCCAAAGACAGTTGAGAAGAAACAGATCATTTTGTAGATATTGACATTCATATTGTGTGGCACAAAGTGAACATAGGGATGAATAATAGAAAGAGATTTAGTTAATATCTTCCATTGCAATAACTTCAGAAGCAGTCTGAAACAAATAAATCTTTTTCTTGAATAATATGAATTTTAATCTGATAGTTTTCAGCACTCATGATTTGCATGACTTGAACTGAAATCATTAGTCAAATGCAGCTACAATATAAATTCATAAAGAGCTCCCAGAAGAAATCAAAGATGTTTTATATAATCTAAAACAGGTAATACAAACATTCTTATGAATTTCAAAAGAGTCAAACCTAAGGAAAAATTCATTGACTTTGAATTAGTATTCAACAGCCAAATAAATTACTTCCTATTTGCATATTTTAAATATTTCATTTAATAATCAGCATATGCTGGAAAGCAACACAACACAATAGTAATAGAAACCATTTTTAACATGAAAATTGAATATGAAAGCAAGAAATTGAATTTTTTTTACAATTGTGGCTTGCTTAATGGACATACAAAATACACCATTTAAGACAACAATGCAAATCCGTTTCTTTCCAAGCCAAATATGAATTTGTGCCCCTGCATTGCATTATTGCTGACAAATTGGCCATAATGTGATATAAAGGCAACTATGGAAATATTCAGATTCCTGCTTACTTGGGCTGCCTTCAGACTTTCAAAACAAATTCTAAATACGAAAGCTGCTATACATTTTATTGTTCACTCACTATTTCAAATCTGATTTTCACATATTCTGAGCATTCTGTTAGCAAAAATTAGGATAAAAATGTGATTTTTTTTTGATGTAGTGAATTTGGTAAAATCTCCTTAGTTATTAACTATTAAGTAATTGAATGTATAACAGCACAAGTTTTGTGACAATTTTCCTTGGACAAACAAGAAATGTTGTCACTTATCAAATATGTTTGATAAAATACTGTTGTTAACTATGAAGACCATGATAACATTTCTCTTTTCATGAAAAAATGTTGATATTTTACTAGCCCTGAGCTGGCAAGGGCCACCTCAGCTGAAATGTAACAGTTGACAACACACATTCTGCTGGAGGACTGGAAAGCAAAATAAAATGTGTTTGGACAAAATTGCCCCTGCATGTTTATAAAAACTTGTTTCCCTTGGCACCACAACAGATAAGAAAAGTGCTACAGTAAACCACCAAAGTTGCACTGGGGGAATGATGTATAACAGCAAAGGGTTGGTGGGAAATGCAGCTGCTCCTTTTGAATGCCGCCAGTGGAATTGCTCCAAAGTCCATTTCTTGGCACGAAGCTGTACAGGAAATCTCAGAGCCCCCAAAGAGAAAACAGAAGCAGAAGCTGTTCATAAAGTTTATTTGGTATCTAATTCATTGGGACTGCACAAAAAAAAAGCTAAAGACAAAACACTACATGGCTTTATAATAGATCTGTTTTCCCTGTCCTGCTTGGAACACCTCATCACACAATGCAGTGGCATTAAAGGGAGTGCTGGGGTTTTTTTCAATCACTCTGGGGAGCCCTTTCTTCTAACAGGTAAGCAGTCCTATCAGGGATACCTCACAGAATCATAAAATATCCTGAGTTGGAAGGAACCCACAACTACAATCAAGTCCAACTCCTGGCCCTGCATAGAACAGCCCCAAGAGTCACACCATGTGCCTGAGAGCATTGTCCCAGAATCCTTGAGCTCTGCCAGGGTGCTGCCCTGGGGAGCCTGTTCCAGTGCCCAGCCACCCTCAGGGTGAGGAACCTTTTCCTGATACCCAACCTAAACCTCCCTGACACAACTTCAGGCCATTCCCTTGGGTCCTGTCACTGTCACACAGAGCAGAGATCAGTGCCTGCCCCTCCTGTTCCCCTCACAAGGAAGCTGTGACTGCACTGAGGTCTCCCCTTGGTCTCCTCCAGGCTGAACACACCAAGGAACCTCAGTCACTCCTTGTACAACTTCTCCTCAAGGCTCTTCACTATCCTCATTGCCCTCCTTTGGATGCTTTCTAGTATCTTTACAGCTTTCTTTTATTATGGTCCCACAATAGGCATTACAAAAAGATGAGCCTGTGTAATTCAGGGCTTCTAAATGCTTATCTATCCCTGGAAAGTAGTTTGAGTTCACATATAAAGTATATGTATGTAAACTGCCCAATATACGACTTTTCATTTGTTCCTATATAACCTCACCTTCTATTTTTCTTCAGTTTAGCAAGACTGTTGGTCATTTGAATCCTATCCTCAAGCATACTTGCAATTTCTCCATATATTATCTAACAAGGTAATAAGTTGTTGGGTTTTTTTTTTTCATTTTATTGCTCCCTGAATGGACCAGGATAACAGACAATTAAACAAGAAACTCTTGTGACATTGAAATTTTGGTCACTGCCCTCCATGCCTCTCTTGCGTTTCCTTTTCACTGAATAGTAGGGAAACCATTCCCAAATCTTCCTCTAATCATTAACTTGGTTACATTTTTTGTTGTTTGCACTCTGCATATTGCTGCTCTATAACCTTTTGGTTAAATCCCTCACACACACCATTTTTTTCATACTCATCTTCACTCATCTGACTGAGTTTCCTGTTTCTGTACTATTTTTTCTTCTCTTCAAAAGCTCATTATTTTGTTAAGGTGGTTTCTGAGCAGTTTTCTAAATCAATTGTGGAGATGCAAACTGTGGAATGCTTATCAGACCAGCTTGTAGCACTGACCATTGGATCCAACTCCAGTGTGGTCATGAAAAAAGAATGGCCTTTCTCAGGGTTGCTGGATATTGCAAAATTAAAACAAGGTGAGAAGGATGCATCTTTAGGTTGAAGGTTAAACTACCTTTCCTCCTGCTCCTGATCACCCATCAGTTATTTGCTAATATACTGTTAACTATGTAGAAACATGCTATACTGAAACTGCAATAATCCCCCAGGGTCAGCCTATAAATCCCCCTGGCTATGCAGAAACAATAGTTAAGGCATTTCCAAGCAGAGAAAGAACACATGAAAGTCACTTGCTCTGGGCAGCGCTGAGTAGGATAAGCCAAAGGTGAATGTTTACTGCCTGGTGCAGTCCATGGGAAGCCTCTCACTCCCTGACATGTTTCTAACTTGTGTCATTCAACTTGGTTCAAAACACAGCACCTGGCACAGCCCACAGCTATTGTCCTAACCCTTGCAAAATTCACATTTGCATGGAGGTGGTCTGGAGAAAGAGGCACAAATGAGCTGATGCAGGGAGGTGATGCTGGAGATCTTCTAGTCCAAAACTCTGCTCAGAGCAGGTTAGTCAAGGCCATGTCCAAACAGATTTTTAATATCTCAAAGGTTGAGCCTCCAGAGTTTCTCTGGGCAGCCTGTTCTCGTCTTTGACCCTCATTACAAAAAAATAAAAGAAATTTAATGAAATTTCCTGTAATTCAGTCTGCACCTTTGCCTTTTGTCCCATCCCCAGGCACATCTGACAGGAGTCTGGCTTTGTCCTCTAGGGGAAAAACACCCCATTGCATATTTGTACCCATGGATAAGATCCTCCTGAGCATTCTCTTCTCCAGACTGAGTGGTCCCAGCTCTCCCAGCCTCTCAAGGCCCTCATTTACCTCCATGGCCCATCAGCTGTGTCTCACCAGGGCTCAGCAGAGGGAAGGATCCCCCTCCACCAGCTGCTCTGGACACTCTGCCTGATGCAGAGCAGGATGTTTTGCCAAAGGGCACATGGCATGGTCAGCTTGGCACTCACCAGGACTCCCAGATGCTTTTCTACCAAGATGCTTTCCAGGAGATCAGTTGTACAGGGTAATTCCTCCCCAGAGGCAAGAATTGTCACTTCCCATTGTTCAGCTCCATGAAACTTCTGCTGACCCTTCCCTCCAACCTGCCAAGGTCCCTCTGAGTTGCAGGACACCTATTCTGACCAGAAAAGAACTGGGGCCTTTTAATCACATCTCTCAGTTAACAGAATTCCAACACAACAGAGGGTTTTGTCTCCATTGTTTTGTGAGGAAATTCAAGATATGTACTCGAGGACTGTACAGAATTAATGTCCTTCTCTTTGACATTTATTTACAAACAGAAAGCACAAAGGTCTGCATCTTATAAGATCATGTCAGTGGAATTCTAACAGCATGAAGTAACAAACCAAATAAGTCCATTTCCAGTCACATTTTTGTTGTCTTTTATACTTGGGGTACTTGCTCTTTTTGTATATGCGTGCCTTGTCACTAAATGTGTGTATCAGCTTTATATTGTCAACAGCAGAACAGACTTTAAGAAAAAAAATATGTAGCAAGGGTTCTATTTTGTTGAGATGTTCTGGAAAGACACTACAAACCACAGAAAGGAAATCTGAGTTGATTGTGGTGTTACAGGGATGTTGAGATTGCTAGAACAGCCTATTAAATGCAGTTGCTGATTTATTTTTTATATCAAATGGGCTTTCAAAAGCTTTGCACAGTGTTATAAAATAAAAAGTCACTCATCTATTTCCTACTCTTCTTCTCTTAAAAGTATGGAAATGCATTCCAAAGTCATAGGGCAGAGTTTAGCAGTGAATCCAAATCACTTATTTCCACAAATATCATAGGAACTGGCATTTCCCTAACAGTTTTCAGACTCTCTTTTAAGGATGGTATTATTTTATCAGCTATTTGTTTTTCTTCTAGATGTTAAGAATATTCTGAATATTTTAACATTTTTATTCAGTGAGAAACAAAGCTACTTGCAAGCCCTGATTAGGAAGTTGCTTATTTTGTTGTCCCAGCCAGGATCTGGGCACATAATCTTCAGTTCCAAGGTCTACAACTGTCTTAAATAACTCGCAGGTTCATGTCATACCGGGGGTCTGTGGTTGCTGATCTGTAGGGAAGAACTGTACAGCTGAAAGACCTAGCTTGTTCTTAAATATTTCTGTTTATTTGTTTTTCTTTTTCCTGTTATTTTTTTCAACACAGAAGAAATTATAAGATACAAGACTAATCAGGATCAGAAAAACAATCATGGCAGCTTCCAAGGTTATGGAGGTTATGGAGGCTACCAATCAAACTAAAATATGCATTATAAAAACAATGGTATAGGACTTATATGCAGCCTGCTCTTCATATCAAAGTTACAGAACAGAAATGAGTTTGCAATTACTTTGTAATATTTGGCTCAGATCAATTGCACACTTGTGTGATCTACAGTGATTCAGGTGAACACCTTCACAGATGCAAAATGGTGCCTTCTGAGCACTTCACAAAACAACTGGAACATACATCAAACCCTGTCAATGTTTGGGGAGGGAGTGGAGTGAATCATAAATTAATTTTTGAAGGAACAAAGCCATTTAGATGTGAGCAGTCATTCAGAAAACTAAACATTCCTATGTTGCTTTGCCGGAATAATGAAGGATTATTAAAAAATCCAAAACATTTGAATCGAGTTAATGTATTACACAGTGATATTTAAATGCACTTGAAAGCAGCCCAAGAGTGTAGAAGTTGTGTGCGTGGTGTTAAGTTCCCAGAGTGCAGCAGGAGCTGCTGGGTGCATCAGCAGCATCGGGGTCATGATGAGACACAGAGAAATCACTCACCAGGACCAACTCCCCCCCTGACTAAAAGGGACCTTTAATGGGCTCTAAAACCCAGCTGATTTACCCTATGTGGCCGAGAGGATCCTGCTCCAGTCCAGATCCCAGGGCAGAGGGACTGGAGGGGGGAAGTGAATCTGCTGGAAAATATCGTGCAGTTCCTCATGGCGGTCATGGATCCTTTGCATCCTACATTCTTGTATGGCAACATCAGAAGTTTCAAAACTGGATGGCAAAATGGAGGGATAAAAGGAGGACAGAAAATCTGTGTTGTTTTCTAGTCACCAGACTAACCCCTTCAGTGCTAAAGTTTTTCATTTGTCAGAAGAGAAAAAGTCCCAGAGCAGGAAATACCAAGTAGTGAGGACATTGGATCTGCGTGTGACACGGCACTTTAGAAGCCTCTTGGCTTAATATTTGTTTGCTTTGTTTGATGGCAATGTTTGATGGCAAATAAACCAGCTGCATTCCTGTGAAAAGTGTGATATCCTGAGAAATGGTCCAGTGTATGGTACACATTAGCTGTGCAAAGATAATGCACAGCATAAACAGGAAAACTCATAATAATCCTTGGCAGTAAATCACACTTTATATTAATTTTCCCCTTTGGCCATTTCAAGCAAGTTCTGTAAGTATCTTTACGCTTAACATATGCTCACACAAAAAATAAGGAGACTTTGTAAGGCACACTTACTTTATAGGTGTACTCTGTGCCTAAATTTAGGGTAAATAAAACAATATATTTTTCTAGAAAAAAAAGTAGAGTATCCCAGCTATTGTGCTGGGACACAATTCTGCTTCCTTCCTTTTTTAAAGTTTTGTCAGTTCTTTTACTGCAATAGCTTTTGAACTTTCATCTCTCTTCAGGCAAAAACCTTGTTTCTCCCACTCCTTGTCATGATCCTGGGCTACATTATAAAGATAATTTTTTCACCCCAGAAAAGTCTGGCTGAATCCTCACTTTTGTATCTATTTCTTCATGTTCTATGAGTGGACCCCCTAAAGGTACCCTGGAGTTAGAAGCAAATGTGTAACTGTCTATGACAATCTTTTCAAAATCAAATGACTGTTTATTCTTAGAGATGAAAGCAGATTTGACCTAAAAACTATATTTTAATATTAATTGTATTAAAATTATTTCTGCACCATGACAGAATCTGTGGAAGAAATGAGGTTTAAGATGTGAGAACTGAGAGTCATTCAAACTCTCTAAGTTGGAGAGAGATGGATTTGAAGAGTGGGCTGTTAGATGGATAAGAAAGTGGTTGGATGGTCACACCCAGAGAAGAGTGATCAGTGGCTCAGAGTCCCAGTGACATCAGTGACAAGTGGTGTTCCTCAGGGGTCGGTTTTGGGGCCAGTGTTATTTGATATCTTCATTAATGTCATAGACAAAGGCTTCAAGTGTACCCTCAGCAACAGGATGTTAGGGCCTTCCAGTGGGTTTGTTGCTGCTGTTCTCAGGGATGTTTAAGTATTTATATGGAGTAACATCTCCAAGAAGTGGGACCCAAACATTCCTCCCATGTGTCCAAAGTAGAAGAGTCGGGATTTTAACTCATTTTCAAAAATCCAAGGGCAGTACTTACACAGCAAAACTATTATCCATACTAATGGGCTTCCTTCTGTTCAGAATTCCCCCTTGGACAAATAGTTTAAATTTTATTAAACTATATCCTTTAAAACTGGCAACAGTAAGGTTCCGTCCCAATGAGTTCTACTCAAGTATTGGTCTGTTTTTATGCCTCCACTCCTTTCAGCAGGCTCAATGCCAGTTTCTCTCTTCCAATACAGCCGTGACATTTCTTGTCCTCTGTTTCCAGTGTTTTCTAACATTTTAATTGCCCTTTGGAGCTTTTGGCCCTAAGCCTTCACAAACAAACTGTGCAATGCACCTGGAATCTAGGAAGAAAGTGCTGCATAATTATTAAGTTAAATATTGTCTCCTGACCCTTATAAAGAAATTTTTCATCTATTGCTTTTCCTGGTTATTTCCCAACCACCTGCTCTTAAGTTAAACAGATATGGTTGAATACTGCAAATGCAAACAACCTGTGGCAAGTATTCGTAAATTATTACAAGAAAACCCCCTGCCTTCCAAAGAAAAGCAGATGTAAATTCAATTCTCTTGGAAACTCAGCCTCTGATGGTGTGTGCCTCTCTCCATGACCATTTGTTGTCAGGGCCTCAACAAACTTTCAAAGAGCAGAAGTATTTTGTCTCCCATTGCTTCAAAGCATTGGAGTTTCTAGATAATTCTGTCAAAGAACTGTCAGACACATTAATGTAATTTCTTTTGTTTAAAACCTGATGGTCTCAGAATCAGTTCTCAGCTGACATATATGGAAGCATTAACTTTTATTGTACATCAAGATTCATTAAAGAAGCAGAGACATGGCCTGAACTATTGCAAACCATGTCTCATATTTCCATTCCCTCATCTTCTCTGTGACTGTAGTGCTACGTCGTTCATTTTCTGCTCATTGTCAGTTGTCTCTTAATATAAAATAAAGTTTAAAAGATCTGGTATACTGCATAGAAACCCACCAAAAATTTGAGCCACAAAAATTCATATTCATATTCTTCATATTCATTGAATCTGAAGACAGCAGCAATGTAAACTTAAAAAAAAAAACCAAAAAACAAAAAAACCAAACCACTGCATATTTATAGGGAGCTTCAATTCCATTTTCACAGAATAAATGATACTTTACACTCCACACCATTTAGACCTCAATCTCTCTTCTGGCAAGCCAAGCTGTTATTTTTTGTAGATTGTTCCTAAGTCATTTATAATCAGGCCACAGCACCACCGACAGCATGACATTTGAAGTCAGGTAGGGATTATTAATTTGCTGTGAATTTTCTGAGGACCTTCATCTTCTTTCCATACACATCCATTAAAAGTCATAGAGGTGAAAATGAAGGCACCAGCCACAAACAAAATTAAGCTATCAAACTCTCTGGTTTCAGATTAATTCTGGACAGTGCAAAAAGCCAACCAGCCTTTACTTTTTAATGTAGAACATGACGTTTTAGGGTTCCTAAAATGCATCTTCTGGGGGATGAGGTCTGAGTGCACTCAAAGGCTCAGAACTCTGGGCAATGAACCCCACAGCTCCATGCAGCCACCCTTGGGGGCACAGAAGGGGAAAATCATTACTTGTGGCACCATTTTTAGCTTTTCATCAAAGACCACAATCACCAGTGTGCGGCTGCCTGTGTCTTTCCTAAATGAAAACACTGGGTCTATCTATACAGGTTGGATACTGTGATGAATTTCTTCACAGAAATGGTAATTAAATATTGGAACTGCCCCGGGAGGTGGTGAAGTCACCATCCCTGGAGGTGTTAAAGACTGGACATGGCCACGGTCTGGTTGACACGGTCGTGTTCAGTCACAGCTCGGACTCGATGATCTCTGAGCTCTTTTCCGACCCAGTTGATTCTGTAATTCCGGGATACACCAAACTTTAACACTGGAAACACCAAGGCAGAGAGGTTCGGTGAGGCCATGGCAGCCGCGCCCGCGGTCCTGATAACCGGGGAGTGCTGAGCCCAGGGCTGCTACCGCGTGGAGCTCCCGGTCGGGGGTGGCTGAAAGGATCACCCTGCCCGGGGAGGGGACCGATGGCCACCCTGCGGAGCCCCTGATCCCCGGGCCAGCTCCGAACCAGGGACACCGGGGACAACGAGCAGCGGGGCGCGGGCGGGCGCGCCGGGTCGCCCTCAGTCTCTCCCCGCCTCACAGCCGCCCTCGGGCTGCCGGGCGCATGCGCGGAGGCGCCGCCTGCTCCGCCGAGCGCGCAGCGGGCGTTGGGGCAGCGCGGGGCGGCAGCGCCGGCCCTGCTCCGCACCCGGGCGGCGGCGGTGAGTGCGGGCAGTGCGGGTGAAGTAGGGGCAGAGATGCTGAGGGCGGGCCAAGTGCGGGTAGGGACGGTGAGTGCGGGCAGGGACGGTGAGTGCGGGCAGTGCGGGAGACGAGCAGGCTGAGGCGGAGAGTGCGGGCAGCGCGGGGTGCGGGCGGGCGGGGGCCGCCGGCGGGAAGGGGCTGCCCGGCGCGGGGACGGCGGGAGCGGTGCCCGCAGGGAGCGCCCGGGGCGGGGGTCCCGCATAGGGATCCCTGAGGGGAGTGAGGGTGGAACGCGCCCCGCTGCCCTCCGCCCCTCGCCGCCCTCCGGCGGCCGGCAGCCTCCCGGTAAAGTCCTCTCCAAGGGTTTGTGCCGTTGGCAGTTAAGCCGGGGGAGAAAATGTGTGGAGTGTATTGAACAAAGGAAGAATCCTGCGGGATTTCTCTTTTGGAAGAGCTTAGCGACTTTCTCCAAAATAAGCAGCTGATGCGTTTTTCTTCGAAGTTTTAAAAAACACCATCCTCCAAAAGAAACCCGCGGAGCACAGCCGCAGCCCTCCGAGGCTCGTATTCCTGACAGAACTTTTTCCAAAGGGTCACCCAGAGGCCCCGTCTGTGCGGGAGCTGCGGTGGCCAGGACGGGCTCAGGCTGTGGCTGCTGGGCTGGGAAGGTGTGTGTGGGAATGAGCCCGACCCTCCGGGCTCTGGGGGACTTTTCCTAGGCCTGGTGCTGGCAAGGGAACAATTCATCCACATCCACAGGAAACAGGAGGGGCAGAGGGAGCCTCAGTGCTACCACAGTGAAGCTGGGATTCAGTGTTGTATTCGTTGAGGAGTGAGAGAGCAGGCGGTGATTGGGAACAAAACGGAGAGGAATGGAGCCAGTGAGTAAGAGGAAGAAGCACAGGAAAACAGTCGAAAGAATTTCAAGTTCTCATAGAAAAGTTTGTGAAGGGAAGAGGGACAGTTATGCAGATGTTGCTGTTCTAGATTAAAATCAAGACCTTCAATTTATCATTACTGTTGACTGTGACTGAAAAAAACACAAGCTGTACTTTTTCTGCTCATTACCACCTCCTTTACCATCTTTTCCCCGTGCTGGCACCATTGTTGATACAGCAGGGGCGGGTGTGGCACGGGGCATTACCACCAGATTCAAACTGACCTTTTAAACACTTTTTCTGATTAACCTGGTTAGTAATCATGTCTGTTTCCCTGCACTGCCATAGGGATGCTTATACTGGCTTAAAGAAATGTGGCTGGGAGGAACTGAGTTTTTTTAGTTGTACATAAATGATTAGGTATGCGTGTAGAAGCCCTGGTTTTTAATGTACACGTGTGTATTATGCACACAGACACACACACCTGTGTGAAGGGGTTGTGCAACTGGGAGGTTGAACATTCTGGCCCTTGTGTTGAACAGAGGGAGTGCCATTGATAAAGCAGTGTGGGGGAGGTTTACAAGTGCAAGAGGTGATGAGCAGTCTGAGGTGACTTACCTAGTAAAGGTGACTGAGATTGCAAGAGTAGTTCTTGCTGAACCAGGGCAGTGAGATTACAATCCAGAGAAGAGGGGACAGGGAACTTGTATGTAAGAGTATTGCGTGGAAACAGGAATGAGATTTTTACTTATCTGTTCATTTTCAGCCATCTCACTTTAAACTCTTGTAGACTAAAAAACTTCATTTTCTGGAACAGATTAGGCTGGAACCTGGCATCCTGAGTAACTCTGTACTCCTGGAACTAGCAAATATCAGGAAATCCCTGAGTGAAACCTGGATTATCCTTTTCTCACACAAGTTCATCCAGAAATTTCTGTCCTACTAGTGTACTCAAAAGAAAGCATTGCATCTGGTTGTACCTCATGCAGATGTTGAGATTATAACTTGATTACCAGTTTTTCCTCTGAGAGAAGTGGATAGTTACACACAGAGTAACTGTACTCATAGTGCCATTTCCAGAAACACAAATGGAGAACTGAAGTTTTGAAGTTACCTTTAATTCAGTCTCTTCATACATCTAGAATGAGCTACAGTTTTCTATTAAGTAATAGCATGTTGTTTCTTGCATAAAAAAATGCTGTTGTATTCAGGAAGTATTTTGGTCTCATCCTCCTTACTTTGGTTGGATGGTGTCAAGATGTTTTCTTGAGGTAACTCAAATCTGCATCAAATTCTGCTTTGATTATGGAATTACAAATTTCCTTTGCCATCTTCTGTTGTGCTTATCACCTTAGATCTCAGTACTCAACTAATTCTCCCCTTAATTGAGAAAACTCTCCTAAAACAAGGAAATCATCCTCCCATTCCACACAAAGAGTGAAAGATAAAACTGTGGAGACCAAATCTGGTCTAGGTAGGAGCTGATTTTTTTCCAGGGTATTGAGTCCAGTTGTCCTCATTTATGTTAAGTTGCACAGGTGCAAATAAATTGAATGTCTGTTCTAAACCTATTCTGCTTTTGCAAATCAAGCAGTCAGATTTTGGGAGATGCATCCCTAAAATAAAGTGTAAGTAGTTGGTGTCCACATTGGAACAACATTTTTAGGTAATTTATCAAGAGTCATGAATAAATTCTGTGGCAAAAGCAGGATAAAATATACTTCAGGACTGTGCTAATTTTAGACTACAGCAGTGTGAACCATTTTTGTTTGCTCTGTCATTTTAAACAGCTCCCTTTTCCTGTGATCCTCTTGTCCATCATTTTGTTCTGCCTGCCTCTGTGACCTCCCTCACTTGTGATAGTGAAATTTCCACACTCTTTTGGTGAGGCAGATCACAGAACCAATCAGGTTGAAAACAAAGACTTCTCTGACTTGTTTTTGGCTCTTACCTGGCTCGTAGAAACAGCTGGACAGGCAGGGAGCAAGAGATGTGGTTGCACGTGTATGAGTACTGGGGAAAAATGAGCCCATTTTGCCCCTCTGCTTCCTCTTCCATTATTCCAGTAAATCTTATATGTGTCATTTCTTCCCAGTTACTCAACAAATTACACCAGATTCCTGCAGGCAAGAGTTCTAAATTCTTTGCACCATCCTGCTAAGAGCTTTTGCTTTCAGTTTGTCAGCTCAATCCTGAGTTTTGTTGCTCATTTTCATCTCTCTTTCATGACTTCATCAGCTGTGTTTCCAGGATGCTGTCTGGTCTGGCTGATGTTTCTTTAATGGTTGTTTTGCTTCAGCCCCCAAAGACAATCTACTTTCTTGCCCCCACAGTTGCTTCCTCTCCTCTTCCACATTACAAACAAAAGCACTTGCAGTGTGCAGTGGAGAACCCTACAGAGCTGGCAAAGGAGTGGCCTGAATGACCTAATGTCTCCTCTGTTCTCCTGCCAGCTGAGTTCAGATGTTGGCAACTATTTGACCTTTTAAAATCTAATCTGGCCATACCCAGACCTTTCCTTGTTTACCTTTGCTTGTCTTACTGATTCTCGTTAAGTAAAATTTGATACACATTTGTGTGAAATACACTTAACCCATTCTTTTCTTGCTGGCATTTTTGATGTTGCTGATTATCAAGTAATCAGTGCTTTAATCAAGGTTGGTGAATACTATTATTAGAATAGCTACATTTCAAAAATAAAGCCTTGACAATTAGAAAAATAAATTCCATGCTAACCACCTAAAATCACACCAGGGATTTTGGCTTGCTAAGAAAACACATCTGTTGAGAGCTCTTTTGTGCCTATTTCAGGCTGTTGCTTATTTTTAATAATACATAATCACTATGTAAAATAACTTCAACTTTGAATAAAAGTTAGGCATCTGTTCAGAACTACATTTATAAAATCAGGTAAGAAATACATTTGCACAGCCCACTGTACTGGAGTTAGCATCCAGGGCTGAGACATGCACACTGTAGTAGCACAAGAAGTGTTGCCATTTTCAAACCAGGAATGCTGCTTTGTGCAAATAGATTACTTTTTTTGACCACAGATATCTTTGCATGAGGGAGAGACTGACTATCCTGCAGTCGCATCTTGAAAGATCTTTGAGATCCCTTGCATTCTACACATTTCATTGTGCATTTTACCTGCTCAGTGGGGTGTTTCATTTAAAGTGTTTGAATCAGGCTTCCCATGTTGGTTCTGAAATTACTTTTGAAAACTGGCATCTCATATTTGAAGATCACACACTCAGCATACTTCCAGTTTTTCATCTTGGTCTGTTCCAATATGATTACTCCAAGAGTGGTCGAATTAAGTAATGCTACAGTCCAGAGGTACCATGTGAGGTGTAGGATGGGAGTAATTTGTCATACATAAAACTTAATCCCAGTGAAATATTCATTTTGTCACCTGAAACTGCAGAAAATCTATATTTGCCAGAACTTCAGGGTGGCTGAGATTTTTCGTTTGTTTGTTTACACCAAGAATTGTGGTAATTCTGGATATTCCTGTTTTACTGAGTTCTTTGTTTTCCTGTAGTATAACAATGGATGGACCATTTTCAAGATTCACTTTACAGCAATTCTTCATTAAGATCCCAGTCACTAAATTAAACATTTAACATAACTGTCTAAACTGTAATATTTATTATAATCAGCTGTATTTGTAAATGTTTCCTACTTGGCATTGAAGAATGGCTCAGAAGGTGTCAATCTGTTGGCTCACTGGTGTGAAGGCAGTTTATGGAATCCTAGCAGGAAAACTCATAAACAGTGGCTTCAACAGACCTGTGAACTTTTGCACCTGGCTGTTTCTCCAGGTTTATCAGTGACTTGTTTACTGACCTTGTGAATATTCTTCAGCTTTTATTTGCAGGCTATAACTCTAACTATTTACTAAATAAACCTGGGAGGAGAAACAACTTTCTGTCCCTGGTCTGCATTCTCATGGCTATGGGGAATGGGGAAGGGTTAAATGAGGTTTCAGTGTCAGAATTAGTTTAATCTCCTGCTGGTTTTCCTATAGATTTCTCCTGTGGCAGCTGAAACGAGCAGAGTCTGTGATATTTTATTTCAATACTGCTGAGCACTTGTGAGTATCAGGAATGGAATGGACTCACTGTTGTGTTTTTTGCTGCTGTTGGTTGTCAGAGCTGTGGGCAGCAGTGAAATGAAGGCATGGCCTATTGACTGTGCAGCTCTGTAAGCAGCTTAACTCAGCTAAGCTTCTCCCTCTGCCTGAGAACAGGAGTTCTTCCTCTTCCACTCCATCCTTGCTGGGTTTTGCATTTTCACTGCTTCCCTGGTGTTCTGCAGTCAGCTGCAGCAGGGACCTGATCTGTTTTATTTTAAAACAAGCGAGAGGGTGAGAAGGTGAACAAACTTGTCTTTTATGGAAAGGCCACTTAGGGTGAACTGTAAAGAAGTGCCCAACTACAAGCTTATCAGAGCTGCAGGTTTCAAAACTGGAAAAATATCAAAGCACTTTCACTGTGGCTATTTGTTAGGATCTCTTGGCAAAAGATTTGATCAAAGTTTTCATCTCTATGTAAGAAAATTGTATGATTGACAATTGATCTCACTGTAAATTTTTGATCTCACTAAATTTTTTACAGTGAGATCAATCATTCACTGCAACAACCTCCCCAAGAACATGGGGAGATCCCTGTCACTAGAGGGTTGGTTTTGCAATTGTCTGCTGGATAACCTCATCAGGGCTGCCTTCCACACAAAAGGCTGGGCCAGACAATCTCTTGACAGTCCTTAGCTGCTCTGTGGTTCTGTGAAACTGTTTGTATGGGTGAAGCAATCCACACCAGGAGTACACAGGGTGGAGATGCACCTGCTGGTGGACAGCACTCTGGGATCTCTCCAGTGACTTCTGCAGTGTTATTACAGATGTGAATGAGTTACCAGACCTAAAAAGTAGCAGTGTTTTTATCAGTGTCAAGTATTTTTTGCATTAGAAGACTCCTCCACATTTTCTGTGTCCTGGAGTAGGTGTTCAGGTTTGTGGGGGAATAGGGGAACACCCTTTCAGATATTCCAAGAACAAAATGTTAGACATGTTAGATCCTAGAGGATCTGTCAGTTATAAAGTTTTCAAGAGCTAATTTTATTTTATTCTGCGTATGCTTTTGACACAACTAAGATAAATTATATCTTCAAACACAGTTAATTGCACACACAAATTTGACACATCAATTTGGCATGTGAGTTTTAGGAACTTCAATATGAACATCCTTTGAATTGATTTTGTTACATGCATTTTTGTGCTTCTAACTCAGGCAGAATGGGTGTTGTACTGACTCCCTTCCTAAGGAGTAGAAGAGCAGCAGTAGAATTATTGTTTGAGTTTTGGGAGCTGCTCTTGTGTTTTTGCAGTGCTGGAAAGTGCAAAAAATGGTTTATAGTATGACCTGATACTGGTAGGTATGGATTTTTTGATCAGCTGTGACTTAGAGCCTCCTGTGATCCTTATTTCCTCATAAGTGACTGTTTGAATTAGATGTTAGTAGTTTGAATTAGATGTTAGTTCACCTTCCAGTGTTTTCTCCAGTTATGATGTTCAGAATGCCTCCATGCTCTAGATCAGTGTGCTTCCTCTGGGAAAACTGCCATTAATTTAAGGTTTCCTACTGCTTAGTAGTAGTGGATTGGAAGGGACCATGAGTAAAATTGTTGGACTAGAGGTCACAAGGGATGCAAAACTATTTCCCTGAGAGGTTGACTTTGGTGGCAGATGCAGTCTGGAAAGTTCACGTTTCCTTTCTGTGGCTGTGGTGGGGAGCAGAGCAGCAGAGAGGAGAGGGACAAAGCTGAAGTGCAGAGCACAGAACTGCACCAGCCACATCAGGGGCTGATCCCCACTGAAGGGTGGGTGGCAGTGGCAGGAAAGGAGAAATACTTTAACTCCTCTTCAAGGCTGAAGTCAAAACGTGTTGTGCTATACCTTGAATGTGTAAATGAGCTTTGTGGGTAGGTTTGTTCAAATCCTACTCAGAAAAAAAATAAATAAGTGCAATGCAGTAAAATAATGTGTGCATCTTCATGTGTTTGGAAATTCAGGAAAAGCTATATGAGGAATAACGGACGTGAGTCCTAAGAGAGGGAAATAAGAGTACTTAGTATTTAAAACTTTTTTTTTTCCTAGTTTGTAGGGCTCTTTACCTTTCTGTTTTACTGCAGCTGCTCTGTGGATTCTGGTGGTGTACAGCTTTCTGTATGCTCTCTTCATGCAATTCCCCAGTGTGACAGAAAACTTAATAAAATCTCTAAAGGAGTTGTGCCTCATTATCTTTTGCCTAGTTACCATATAATTCAATAAGATGAAATATGTGTTCATGACTCTTTCATAACTTCTCTGCAATTTGATTTTTGGTTGACTGGAAAATCCCATTAAAACATGCTCTGAAGTGTTGTCATATATGCATTGCTTCAGGGGAGGACAGGCAGGGTGGAAATTTATATTAAAGCATGCTGACGGTGTGTAAATACTTGGAAGAGAAGGCTTTGTTTGCACATTTCTCTGGCTTAGTTTAGCACTTCACAAAGGAATTACTTTTTATTGGTTTGGGGTTAATTTTTCTAAATTAAATGGGGTGTTAGACATTGGCCTACCAAACAAGGGCTAAATGCAGTTTCTGTACGGGGCAGAATGTTGCCTCATCACAGAAAAACAAAATAAATTTCACTAAGTAGTAATCCTATGTTTGCTATAAAATTATTGCACACAATATAAAGATGCCAATGTGAAATTACCCAGGTCCCTTTTTACTGCAAAAATGCACATTATGAGATCTAGAATCTTTCTGGGGTTTCTTAATAGCTACTTGAATAATACTGGTAGTTTAGGGGTAGTCTGATTTTTAAAAGTAGCTGTTGCTGCTTGCCTTTCACAATATTGTAATAATTCCAAGTAAAACTTCAGTGAGTTGAGGAAAACCTTTTTCAAGTGTATGGAATTGTCAGGTATCTCTTTTTCTGTGGAAAGAGCAGGCTTGAATATTGGATGCAGATTAATAGAGTTGGAGGCTGAATCTTGTACAGCCAGTTTGTGGAAAATCTGTGGAGGTATTATTTGTGACACTTGGGTCATGGTTTTACTTTAGAAGCTGTGTTGGGGAAGAAAGTATCTGTAAGAGTTTCAGAGCAGGATAAGTGGTACATTGTTAGCTTTGATCTTGTGACCTTTTCTGAGCAGACAACACAGTACCTGTAATGAAATGACATTTTTGTCAATGGACTGTGCCCAGACTGTTCCTTGGCCCTTCTCTCACATGTCCAGAGAGGTATAATTTAAAATAAAGGTAGTACTCTCTACTTTTTTTTCCCTTCCCTACCTAACCCATTTATGCTTTTAAAAAGCAGAAAGTACTGTTGTACTCTACTTTCTACTTATTATGAATGCTTTGGTGTGTTGATTTGGGAGACCAGAGGCAATGAAAGAGAGAGATTGTAGGTAGTGAGTAGGACCTCTAAAGAGGCCACATGCCATCTATCAACTTGATTTCTGGTTGTGTCATGGTGTCATGTGCTGATATGTACTCCTCTGGTCCTAATCCAGTTTTAAACCACTTTGGAGAGGAACTGGATGGAATTACCCATTTCATACTGGGCATTGAGCTCCTCTCATTTCACAGCCAGGTAGTTACCAATATAAGCTACATCTGGAGAGATCACCAAATCTCATCCTCATTTATTGATTTCCTTTTTAGTTGTTTTAATCTATTTCTGCTTTTGTCCTGAGCAGCATCCTATGGCAGCAAGTTCCATGAATTATACACTGTGTGAAATTTCAGGTGCTTTGGCTGATTTACATTTGTGTCAGCTGAGGTCAGTGGGTACCCTCCAGTTTCTCACTTTGTGGGAAGTAATGGCTGGCTGCAATGTGTGCATGTGTTACAGTTAGATCAGCTGAAGGTCTGCCTTCTCTGAACTGAGAGGTTTGTAACACAGCAATGATTTAAACACAAAGATATTTTCCTTCTTTCCAAATAAATAGCAACATGTAATTTTTCATCCATATACAATGCAGTTTTCAGCTGAAGTTGGGAGCTGCTGACTATTCCTCAGTTTGTTGTCTGTAAAACATCAGGAGATGGTCTGAACTACAAAATCAAAGCTGGCTTGTTTGTAATCTAGAGAACAGATGCAAATGTTTCATTTGTATGAAAACAGGGACAGAATAGGGGAGGAAAATAAGATAAGTGCTCATTCAAAGCTCCTAATTTAGGGAGGCTGTGAGTGAAAACATTCTGCAGTATTCTGATACAGTTCATGTGGATTTTTTTTCTTTAAAAGTGCTAGCAGGTCCATTGATTATTTTATCTTACTATAAATTTAAAAAAATACATGATAGATATTCAATATGTAGCTGTCACCTTACTAGTATAACAAAGGATTTTATCAATGCATTATGTAACACTTCAACCACCTGTAAATGTGTACCAAAGGGATCATGTACTTTGTCTGGCTTATTATGTATTGACTTTGTGTGTTACTTTATTATTTTAGAAGCTGGTAACATTTTGGAGAGGAAGTTTTTGAAAGTATCAGTAATGGTGATCATAAACTGTTAATTTTGTAATCTGTAATTGTGAGTTCCACTCCTTAGGGGGGTGTGGAAAGAATGTGCATTTTTTGTCTGGGGAGGTGAGGGCTGGCTAGGTTGTCTCACAGTTCCTGGATTAGCTCTCTCTCTGTGTCTCTTTTTTCTGGTGCTTCTGAGAAATTACTCCAGTATTTCAGGTTTTTAGCCTTAGACTGGGCTCTGCATTAGCAGGACATAATTTCTGCTTCAAGAATATAACTTTTGAAGACAAAAGACAAGCACACAGACTGCTTCAGAAGTCTCTTTGACTGTGTGAGATTTTTTTTTATTTTTGAGAGGTTTTATTGTTTCATTTGTTTTTTAGTTTGACAGAGAGCCTCACATTACCTTTGTTTTTGTCAATTTATTTATCTGAGTAATTTTGTAGCCTCACAGAAAGATTTTCCCAAACATTCACTGTCACCACATAACAACCTTTGGCTCTTTACTGAGAAATCATTTTTATAGAGGTTCCCTCCTCCACTACTCACTGCTGTGAGTGTGGTCACACAGTGCACGTTGCCTGTGTATCTGCAGTAGCATTTTGGTTCAAATTAGGATTCTTCCAATTGTCACTACTTACTGTGCTTTGGTTTGCACTGCAGAAACATTTCAAAACACTCAGACTGCGATAATTTTGAATGAAGGCAAACCAGAAGATAAACTCCAAGAGCTGCAGTCCCACTGCCAGACAGTGCTCAGCTCATGAAAGCAAATTAGAGCTACCCCAAAGCAGAATTCTTGACCTGTGTAAGTGTTGGGTTCTCAGCACCAGCTGTTCAGCTCTTCAGGTGCTCTCCTAGTGCTCTGCATTCCTAGCTAATGGGAGTGTAGTCAGGATAGAGGTCATTATTATGCACTTAGAGGTTATTATTCATGGCCACTGAAATTGCTTCAGATAAAGAGTCCAGCTATTCAAGCCTGAGTTGGAATAGATGATATCCAAGTGGTTGACAAGTTAGATTTGTCAGCTGGCACCCAAACACTAATTAGGGCAGGGAGCACTAGATCCAGAGTAAAGCTGTGTTCCTGTCTGTTACCTTTTCACCTTTCCCACTATTAATCTGACTTCCTCTCCATTCCCTAAAGTGCTTATCCTTGTTATCCAGCTGCTTCCCCAAATCACAATATTCTGACATCTCACACGTGCTGGTAGTGCTCTTTCCCTGTTCTCATCTCTTTAACCTACTTGAGTTGTCCCCTTGCAAAGGGCTGTGGGGCTGTGCCTGGTCCTGGACACGGTGTTTGCTTCCTGACTGCCAACTTCCTGCTGGCAAAACAGATAATGGTTTTCAGCTGCCAAAGGCACCGTGACTGCTGAGGTAACTGCTGCCATGGGTAAACCCATCTTCACTTCACTGAGACCATTAATGGGTTTTCTCTGTTCTTCTTGGTCATTGATTTTCATGGAAGATGTGTGGGAGCAGGAAGAAATCTCAGTGGCAGATTTAGTTAAAAGGTACTGGCAGAGAAACAGAATGTGGGATAGATAAGTGACACAGCATCAGTTTTGTGTCCAAACAAAATCAGGAGAAAAACACATCCTACTGTGAAAGCTTTGTTTAATTGTTCATCATTGTCACTTGAAAAGGAGAGGAATTAGTTGTTGTTATATCAGCATTTCAATGGATTATCAAGTTAAATTCTCTAAATTTGAATTCCTAAGGCATAGGGGATTGGATAACCTAAAGCAATGTCTTCTGACAGTAGCTAACAGAAGAGTGAGGTGTCTGAAATTCTATTCTACAGGCTGCTTGGAAAGGCATGGTCTCTTGAGGATTGTGGAATTCTGGTTTCCACACAGATGGTTATGTAAGTGTTCAGTTAGTTATGCCTCCCAGGAACTGCCCCACATGGTCCCCAGGAGTTTTAAAACAATGCAATCCACCAAAATTCTCCCTCTCTGTAAAGAGTTTTGTTACTTCTCCTGCCAAATGTCCTGCTTGCCAAGATGTATCAGGACAATGTTCTTGTTTGGTTTTTAAAGTGAAGGGAGGAAGAGATAGCTTAGCTTACAGCAATTCCCCCTTTGAACCTCTGGAACTATCCAGAAAATAACCAGCCAGAATATTGCCACAGCTTAAACAGAGCAAAAAGCACTGAGTGAAGAAGAGGTAATGAAGATGAGGCAGGAGCTCAGACTCAGTCTCTCCAGCTGCAGGCCTGAGGAGCTTCCTTCTCTCTGCTCTCAGGGTGGTGGTGTGCCCTGTGCATGCTCTTTCTGTGAGTAATGATGTCTCACTGGCTTTGGGGTGCAGTGGCAGTCTGCTAAGTACAGGTTCCTCTTAGTGATCTGGTCTCTGGTTTTGAGTGCTTAAATTAATGATGATGTTTTAGAATGCTGTGATCGAATAGCATATACAAAGCAGAAGGTTTTTCAGATCTCTGTTTTACTCTTGTCCCATGTAGTCTGAGGTGAGATAAATCTTTTGCTTCCTCACCTTCCAAAGTGTTCCCTCCCTCTCTATTCCCACCGAATTCCCTGGAAAACCTTGCTTTTGCAAGCAAACTGAACTTAATAAATAAGGGTTCTCCCATATCCTGTGGAATTCCTGTTCAGAGAAAAATCAATCTTATTTTTCCAGCGCCTGAATCAATGTAAATTCTTTGGTATGCTTTTCCTGGAGAGAAAGCTCTTTGGAAGTAGATAACTGTAAATAAAATTGTACTCTTTCCAAGCATGGAAGAGACGTGGTGCCAGTGGGATTTTTAGGTAGGCACATGATACATTCTGTATAAATAGCTGTTAGATAATTAAATAGCTACAGAGGAAGTCAGATTGATAATGTTTTAATATTTCTTCTAAACAAACCTCCCCCAGGAGTGTTCAGGTGTTGCATTGCAGCTGGTTTGGGACTGAGGAGCTAGAACAGGAGTGTTTATTTTTAGACTGAATGTCTACTGATCTTTTAGTTAACAGTGTCCCTGGAATGGACCTGCTTTCATAAAAAGCACCAGAAGAACCTAAATATTGATAACTTTAAGAAACTATGTAGCTCTTGGACTTCACGAGTTGTACAGATTACAAAACTAAAGTTAACAGCTGTACCACTTGCCAGAGTTTTGTTGCAGAATGGAAAAAAAGCCACTTCCCCCTTCCCTCCCTGGATGCTGTCATGAACATCCCTCCCCAGCTGGGAGAGGAGCAGGGGGCCTTGCAGTATTTTAAGTCCTTTTTAACACAGCAGGTGAAAAACTAGGTGAGGTGAAAATACTGCAGCTGCTGTACATTAGCCTTACTTTCCCTTCTCTTCCTCCTCCCTTCCCTTAAGGACTGGCTTTGTTCTGGATGTTCTGTATCCTGGGAGCACATGACAGTGAGGGAGAACAGTGCAGGCAGTTTGTGTGCCCTCAGCCAGATCCTCTGCCCTTTCATGGTACATGCTGCACACAAGCTGCCATTAAGCTTGAAGTCAGGAAATGAACTCAGGAGAGGTGTGTTCCTGCCAGCCAAAGATGGTTATCCTAATAAATGCAACAAAATCCTGCAGAAACACTGTCTTAAGACAGCAGCTTTTAATGCTGAAATTAGTTACCTTCCCAGTTTGAGAGCTTGTCACTGCTAGAATATGATTACCACCTTTGGAATTATGTATACAAATATTCTATGCTTTATGCTTATAAGTAGTGTATGCAAGATTTGGGTACTTGCAGAATTGAGAAAAAGAATATTTAGGTTAGTTGTGGAAAGAAATGTATAGCTTGGTTTGTTATTTCAGTATTAATTCCTCTTTCATGCAGGATGCTTCTCCTTGGTAAGAGGCTGCAGTGTGTTGGTGGTGAGCAGGGCAGTGCTGGTAAATAGCAGGGGTGATGTTGGTGTGTCTCCTGGGCTCTCTCATAGGCTTTAGAGTTCAGTGTTTCCCACTGAGTCATTATAATTCCTACTAGAAGTGTGTGGTTCATTGTTTTTTGGTTTGTTTTTTAAGCATTCTCCAAGCAGGCAGTCAGGAAAGGTCACATGTTGGTTGGATCAGCTGCCATTAACTCAGAATTGGACACTCAGCATGGGTGTAGGGCTGTACAGCTGTCCACTGTGTTGTCACATATCTAAGGTGATATATATAACCTTATAGAAGATGGATAGAAGAGGGATTCATGAACCAACAAATTTTGGTGTTTGAGTAAGGTTTGTAAAGACTTAAAAGCAGGAAGCTAAGTAAGGAGTTGGACAGAGGAATAAATGAGTCATTAGTAAGTCAGGATGCTCCTGTGGTGTGACCAGCCCTCTTCTGCTTTATTAGCTGGCTTATGATGGTAAAAAAAGGGTTTTGTACTTGTCTTTGTTCAATCCCTTCTTCCAAGCCACCTTTGAACTATTTAGTTAGTTTGAACCAAGAGTGTCAGAGTAGAGGACTAAAGTGTAATTAAACTCTTTCCCTTTAGGGGAAGAAACTGTTAATAGAGGGTAAAGTTGTGATTTGTGGGAGCTTGGAAATGAAGATATTTGAGAGGAAATTCAGGAGAGAGAAAACACGTTTGTTGGAGAATGGGCAGAATTAGTTCCAGGGAGCTCTGAATGCTTGCAGCTGCCATAAAAATCTAATGTGGATTGATGAAGGGGAGTTTCTGCACTACAGCCACTGACTGAAAAGCTGTATTTGATATTTCCTGGAGGAGGGCATACTGTTTCCTTCTGTGATGGAGGAGGTAAAGTGAAACATAATTTGTGTTCTGCAGTCACTTCAGCAACTCTTTATTTTGCCACTAGCCCCTAATAAAATTTTCATTGGAGAAATTAAAAGATACTCTACCTTCTCTGTTTTCTTTTTTCTTCTCCCTGTGTTCTGCCATTTTCCCAAGCTGTGAGTCAGTGTTCTGGTGTTCATTCCCAGAGAACATGATATGCCAAGTACCCTGTGCTAGGTGCCAGGGCAGAGGCAGTGACTTGCACTGCTCCTGGTGGAAAACATCCCATAGCAGGGGGGAGGCACAAAGTCCCCTTTTTCCCAACACAGTTCCAAGTAGGCAGAGCCATCAGAGGGGTTGTGACTCATGGATGTGGATGCTTGTGTTCTGTCTTGGTGTTGTTTTTTTTGAATGTTGTAGAAATCCACACTCAAGTTTTGTTAAAAGGGTGAAACGTTAAAGACTAACTGAAATTTATTGCAAAAAAAATGACCCCATTCAAGAGGAGAAGCATAGGAAATGTATGTTTAATTCCCTGCATTTCTGACACTTGACAGAGCAAGGGAGAACTCCTGGCTGCTGCCTCTTCTGTTGATGTGTGTTTATCTGAGGGGCTGATGCTAAACCAGCTGACTGAAACTGGTGGGTAATAAATGGCAAAAGAAAATAATAATGTAACAGGTGAAGAAAATAGTTAGAGCACTAGCCAAATCTTTCATGACCTGTTTGTTTTAATAAGTTTAGCAATTTCTTCATCACAGATATTTGGGTTGTGACAATGTGACTAATCATTAAATGACACTAATTTTATTTTTATTCAAGAAGCAAAAAGCAAAGGTCATTTGTGTTGGCATAGAGTAGTCTGCTGAGAAAAATTCTGGGTATTAAAAGAGGTTTTATATACATTCTGAAAAAAAAAATTAAGCCCTCTGCTTCTGTCAACCTACAATACTTAGTAACTACAAGCTAAAAACTATGGTGGTGAGATTTCAGGGTGCCTTAATGTCTGCTCTTTATTCACATTTATTTGCCTTTACAGAGGTTTGATTAACTTGTTTTCAAATTAGTTTGCTCCTTCATCCCTTATCTTGTAGTGCCACTCCTACAGTGTTGTTAGCAGGCTGGGATGTCTTCATGGAGCACCATTCAGCTCAGCATGCAAGTGCTGCAGTCTGCTCTTGCATGAGGAGTTACAGTGTTGGGCAGGCCAGGCTGGGAACATCAGCTTTCCCTCTTTGTTTATTACAACAGCCATGGCCAACCTTTTTTACAGAAAGGTTTGCTTCTGAAGGTTTGGATTTATGGAAAGTGAGAAACATCTGGGTGCTGTGATATGTTGATGTGTAACCTGGCCTCTGAAGGCTGGTGCTAACCCTTAGGAGTAGGTAATTTATTAATAAAAAAACCCTTTAACTCGTGGTGTTCTACTAACTTGGTTAGGCAGTTGCACCCTTCTCTTACTTTGCTGAAAGCTTTTATTTCCCTGACTTTTCCCATACCAAAAAAGACTCCAAGGAGCTGCACTACTCTTGCTTCCTCCAGATGCAGTTCTTATTGGCTCTCTGCCTGCTGGGTGCAATGAGCTTCAGGCACTTTCTCAACTGAGAGCATCTCCTGTCTGTTCCCTTTCCAAGATGAGGTACAAAGTACATGTAAGTTCTTGTATGGCAGGTTGGGATCCTCTCATGTAGTGCAAGTTCCTTTGCCAAATCACAATCTTGTTCTGCCCTTGAACTTTATGCAGGCATCCTGTTTTAATCAGTACCTGACTCTGAATGAATTTCCATATGTTCACTCTGATTTCAAAAATCTGATCTATAGACTAAAGATAATGAGTTGACTTGATGATCTCTGCAGAGTGAATTTTAAGTCTTAGTTAAGGTATAAGTAATTACACTGGAGAATGTAATGCCTTTAAAGTTCAGTTAGGCAAAACAGGTTGCATTTTGTTTGAAATGATACACGCCCTCTTATTTCATATTAACATTTTTGATATTCTGAATTTGAAAAGCCTTGAAAACTGTTAAAGCATTCACCATTTCAAAGGTTATCTTTTCCTTGGATAGTATTCCTATACTACTGAAATCAGCCTGAATGCAGTACTGGTACAACTCAAAAGAGGGGTTCATTTTCATCATGGAGTTTCGAGTACTGATGTATTCATACCAGTATTTGGGAAGCAAGAGAAACTTGTCCAAGTTGATTGTAATTTGAAAACTCATCAGGATATTTGCTCTTCTGTTTACAGACTTGATATTTGCAAGTTCCCAGCCTTGACAGCAATCACCATGGATAGTGGTAAGTTTAACCTACTGATGAGTGTGCATTCTCCATTATTTCCTGTTAAGTAGCCAGTAACACACCCCAACACTGTCTTCTGCTCATAATCCCAGTCTCTTTGCACAAAAGGTGCCCTCTGGCATTGAGCTGGCTTTGATGTTACAGATGATGCAGAACTTTGCCCACACTGAGCTGGAGTCATGCAACTGTTCTGACAGAGATATTATTTGCAGACCATAAAAATTATCACAGCCTTATTGTTGCCCTTTGAAAACTGGCTGCAGAATGAAGACCACAGAGCTGAATTTTCAGCCTTGAGTACTTTAGTTTTAACTGGTTTTAAGCTTGTCTCTGTAACTCCTGATTCTCAGAGCAGAAGTCACTTTTTAAACTTCGTAAGTAAAAGCACAAATTCAAACCAAATGGATTTGTTAAGATGACCTACAGAAAGATGTAATAGCAGCAGGAGCTTCAAATTTAGAGCTAAAATGTTTGTTTTTACTGTTTAGTGGTGATTTTAGTCTGCTTAGATGGGTAAGGAGTCAGTAAAGGAAGCTCAGCACTGGTGTCAGTGGAGCTGGTTTGGGTGTCCAGGCTTCCCCGGGCTTTGCTTCGGCAGCGCTTCAGTGTCTCAGAAAGCTTGGTTCCCATGCTGCTGCTCCCTGTTCCCTCTGTCACTACAGACCTAAAGCCTTTTTCCTTTCCCTGTGGCAGCTTCAGCTGGCAGGCTGCAAAATATTTATCCTCTTGTGTCTGTGCCTGGCTCCAGTTCTGATTGAATTTCACCTTGGTAGAGTATTCATTCACTACTAGGATAGCAGGCAGGCTTTCCAGAGGGTGTGTAATAAATTGATCTGACTGTATTGTTCTCTTCAATAATAATAGCTGAAACTAAGTCTCTGGAAGCTTTTTGATACATAAAAACTTGGTAAAAGCCCATTATTACAGTTTCATACAGTGCACAAGCATGTCTGAAGAAATTATGTATTCAAATGCATTAAATTTGGTAGTTTGTATAACTTCATCTATATCCTACAAAAATTGGGGAAGTAAAAGAGACTTTAGATGATTTGTGTCTTATATATATATAATGCCAAAATAATGATTTTGACTTCTCTTTTATCTGCTAGTTAATCTCCTTAACAAAGTGAAAAAGTGACTTATCTTCCTTCATTTCTTTATTCTTACACATGCAACTCTTCCCTGATTGTGTTGAGCTCCACAGTAACAACTGCAGTGAATTCAGCCATGCTGTGGCTTTGCTAGGTGGGCATCCAGCCCAAGTGGGCTTTTTGCACACTCTTATCCTATTATAGCTGAGTATCTACATGATTATGGTCCTGGAATACTAAGAAGTCAGAGTGGGTTCTGCAATACAGTTCCATTATCTTTTTTTATGAGATTCATCAGGCAGTGCCTGATTCTCATTAAATCCCTGTATTTCAAAACCTGTATTGCAGGTTTTGATTTCCTTGATACATTTGTATTGACTTCTCAACAGGATTTGAAATCACTAGGATTATGCAAAGCATTAAAAATTTCACATCCAAACAAACAAGTAATTTACTTCATTTTTATTTCCACCCTTGCAGGGTCAAAAGGCATTCTAGGTCTAGACTAGCCAGAGATTTTTATTTATCAGATATATTCATAATTAAGATGGGATGCAGTTTATTTTCCTCAGCAGGCTTTTTTTTGTCTCTGTAGTATGTACATTGTGTGTACTGTATTGTGAAAGAAGACAGACCTTCTGAATATGAATTGTTAAATAAAAACTTTGAAGGTTTAGACAGTCATGTATTGTCCATTCTTGAACTGAATTAACATTTTGCTGTTCTTCATCAATGCATTTCAGAAATGTATGGTTATTTCCTTTTGGAAAACTTAAGTATTACCCAAAAGCTCATATCAATATATATCAAATGCAATATTTCTTAATACATCAGATTTTAAACCTTTATTCTCTTTGGAAATTGGAAAGTGCATGCAGAAACAATTATTTGTATCTTGTTTCTGAGAGCCAGAATCTGTAAATCAGGGTATTTTCAGCTACCTGCATTTTCCTGTGTTTCTTTTCCTTCTACATCTGATACAAAGCTGTCATCACTTCTCTCATTGCTCTTTTTGGGGATGGATTCCAACATGAAATGAAATTCCCTACGTTTTATCTGCTGGAGGAAGGGAAACTTAATTTATAGTGCATTATCTACTCTTCAGTGCCTCTACACATGGACTCTCTTAGGAGAGTCTGGCCTGACACTTGTTCCCTTCGGGAATGCCCATGAGGAGTTGGGGGAAGTAGGAAAAGCACTTGCAGTCCATCCCCAGGCATGGCTGTGTGCTGCATTCCTCATATGGATGAATTGTTCAGCTCATCACCTTGAGGTGATCACTGAGGCATGAGGCTGAGAGAAACCAAATTATTCAGGCCTAGAGGGAAGTGAGGGGAATTGTGTGGAAAGTGGAAAAAAGCCATCTCTTATTCTTTGCTTTTTGAAGAGATTTCTGAATATTGGTTTCTATGTTACTTAGTCAATGAATTGCACAAGAGGAGATGTCCATGGGCTCACCTATGGTGCTGAAGAAAACCAAATTTGCAGTAGGTGCAGTTGCAGGGCTGGATGCACTGAAGCTCTGGCATCCTCATGAGCAGGGTAATTTGTGTGATATATGCATGTATGTAATGTATTCAACTGGAAGCATAGGATCAGTGCTGTTTTGGAATTCAATCTTCACATCTTCATATAATCCTTTGCAAGAGGAAGGTCACTGTCTAATGATTTGTAACCAAGTTGTGACTGACTGACCCTGGCTGGATGCCAGGTGCCCCCAGAGCTGCTCTGTCACCCCCCTCCACCATGGTCTGCACCACGGGCTCCAGGGGAATCTCAGCTCTGGCACCTGGAGCACCTCCTCCCCTTCCTTCTCCACAGAGTAATTTTCTAGCAGCTTCTCACAGAAGCCACCCCTGTAGCCTGGCCATGGAGATCCATTACAGTAGTATACCACAGACATTAAACAAGTTGAGATTAGTTATGCCTAATTATGCTAATCAGTGCTGGCAAATACCACCACATGTTTCTAAAGCAAAAACACAGTTTCCTTGCTGCCCACCCTTTATAAGATTAAGAGCAGATGATTAAGGGAAAAAAGAACCCTTCAGACTAACTGCAAATGAAGCAATGCACAAATGATTGTGTAGCCAAGAAAGTGCTACAAATGCATTAGTGTGGCAGTGCATCGAATCATTATCCCCTCTTGCTGGCACTCAGAGCCCAGGAACAGTGTAGCACTGACCTGATCTTCTTGCTTCCTGACCTGAAATACCTGCAGAATGCCTGCATCACTGCAGATTTACCTCCTGGGGAATTCAGGCTGATGGATTCCAAAGTGTTCCCAGTAACTGCATATGTAAAAATCATTGGGTCAGAGAGTTGGATGGAAAGCTGGAACATCAGAAGAAAAGAGATTACTTCCAGCTTTCCTCCTTGGACAGCAAACTAAGGGAAGCAAATAAAGAATACCTGTGTCAGAACATGGGTTGCCTTTTAGGTTTCTTTTCATTTGATTCATCAAATAAGGTGAGGTTTTCTGTATGAGTCAAAAAAATAGAAAGAGGCTACTTCCCCCCACACCCTCAGAAGACCTCCCATTTAGTGGTTGAGAGTTCTGGAGTGAAGGGAGCAAGTCTGCTTCAAAGTTGCTTAAGAAAACTTATTCACTTAAACATTGATAAATGCAGCTGTCTGGTGTTTGTGACTCTGGGTAATAGTCATAAATATTTATATCAAAACCTTCAGAGCATTCTGCCTGTGATGCCCCCAGGCAGTAGCAAACATCATTTTGGATGTTGACAAGCAGGATTTGTTTGTTCAGTGTCAGCTTGAGCTGAGCATGTGCCTGTCTCTTCCAAGGACTCTTCCTGGGCACCAGCTTCAGTCTTGTTTCACCACACATGGCTGTGATGCTGAATTGAGGTCTCTGCATTTAGGACATTTTAGCAATAACTGCTGAAATTGTAGGCCCAACTACTTACCACAGTGAGCAAAACTAGGAAAGACCTTATATCATATCAAATAAAGGGGAAGGCTTTGAAAAAACTTTTTCTCAAAGTCATGTTTTCTTGGAGTAATTCTGGCATAAGGTTTTGGGTGTCTATTTTAGAAGTGACCTTTGTTGACTCTCCTCTTCTTATTCAGTGTTCTTAACAGAGGACAAAGCCAACTCTGTGTTAAAAAGATACCCAAGAGCCAACACGTTTCTGGAAGAAATAAAGCAAGGTGACATAGAACATGAATGCAGAGAAGAAATCTGTAGCTATGAAGAAGCAAGAGAAGCTTTTGAAAATGAGGAAAAAACGGTATGTTTTGCTATGTATGTAAAGATGGGTGAGGTGTACTTACACTAAACTTATGGGTGTGCTGAGTGCTTGTGTGTTTTCCAACATTTCATTAGATTTGGTTTTTGCACAGGGAAATTGTACTGGCAAGGCCAGTGATTTAGTGGCCAGAGTGGCACAGGGAACCTTGCAGATTTCTTCTGAAATTTACAGAGGTGACACATTCCACTCTTCAATGACTGAGCTCTGCATCAAAAAATAACAGTGTATTAAGGCATACTGGACATTTTAAGTTCTTGGCATCTTTATGTTGGTGTGTATCTCACACATAGCTGAGGAGATTGCTAAGGCTGGCATGAGAATTTTCTGATATATTAAAATGAAGTTGTAGGACGTGTGGTTTCCCTTCAAAGCTGCTTCTTTCTGAAGCTCTGAAGTGCCTGCACACACGTGTTTTTACCTCCCAAACTTGACTTTGCATGACTGTTCCTAATGATAGCTCATTGTGTAATTAAAAATAATGTGTACAATGAGACAACTTGTATAAAATTCTAACACAATATCACTGCTGCTTTTTGTTCCAGTCACTACAGAAAACATAACCTAAACATGTTGTCTCTCAGCTTCTCTCTCCCATTCAGGAACATTTTATGATATGGTAACTAGAATTTCCCTTGCAGAGGTATTTGGGAAGTAATTAAATAGAAATAATTACATTTATTTTCTGCCACAAGTGTTGAAGGAGCTTTCAATAAGGTCCTGATCCTTTATCCATTTCCACTACTGTATCCTTTTTCCCTGGCTGCTCTATTCTGCTGTGGGGAGTTGCTAATGGGTCAGGCTCTGCTAATGTGCAGTGGTGCCTGACCAGCCTCATGTACTTGGGCTTATTTAGTGCACTGTCCCCCAGCAGTATCCATCCACACAGCCACTTAGTAATACCTAACATCTGTGTCCCAGGGGAAGGGAATGGCTGCAGTACACTGGGAACATGAGCTAGTGTATGCAGAGAAACACAGGATCAAAGCTTTCATAGTGTAGATAGACTGGAATTCAAATAGGGGCTGTAGCTTATTTATCCCATGATAACTTTTTGTCTAATCTCTATATTTTTTATCTTGTCCACTTGCTTCTTTGTTTTTCTGGAATCTTCTGGGCAGCTCTGCAACATGCAGATTTGTAATATTAAAAGAATATCAAGGAGTTCCCTCAAGTTATTTTTGGTGCATGAGTTTTTAATTAGCATTGTGTATGTCAAGTGTGCATACATGTCATTCAGTATTTTCAAGACAGGCTTGGGGATTTTGACAGATTCCAAATTACTATTTGAAACTATAAAGTTAGTTATAAAGATAAAACTGTTATGTTAGGCTAGAGCCAACAGGGAAGAATTTTCAGGACTTTGTGGGTAAAACAGGATATGAAATTATTTGTTGACAAATGTAATACGTGTGTAGGAATTGGGGACATTCATTTTAATAGATGGTTGTCTCTGAAAAGAATTTGGGAATGAGATCTGGATTTCAATCTATGAAGACTTCAGTTTAATGCTGAGCAGTTAAACAAAGCCAAAACAAAGAACCCTGAGTTCTAAGAATCTGAAATAAAGGAACAGGGATCAAAATAAAGAGTTTACCCACATCTTGAGTGTGTACAACTCTCATCTCCCTGTCTCTTTAAGAGTGAATTAGCAGGTGAGGAAGCACCAGAGAAGTGTGACAATTAATCAAAGATACGGAAAGACTTGTGTAACAGCAATAGATCATAAACTAATTGAATCAGGGGATATGTGATGATGTCTGTGAGATGAAGGCTGAGCTGAGGTCAGTCACTTGCCATCCTTCTGATATCAGAGCTAAGAGGGCCTCAAAGGAAGCTGGAAAGGTGCAGGTTCAAAGCAAATAGAAGTCTCTCCTCACCACAGCTAATGGAGCTGTGGACTGCCTTGCCACAGGATGTCTCAGATCCTAAAAGCTTGCACAGGCTCAGAGAACAGTGATGTAAATGAAGGGAAGTCAAATCAGTCTGGAACCATTAATTAAAAGGAATCAACTTTGGCTAATGGAAGTTCTTAGGGTACAAATATGTGAAATCTGGGAGAGAAACTCCCAGCAGCAGCACGGTAGCCTGCCTGTGTTTGAACTCTTTCAGCAGTCTCTAATGATTACTGTCAGAAGTTAAGAGATAAGGTGAGCCCTAGGTGTGACCTTGTAAAGCTGTTTATTGTGGTGCTTATAGCCTGCAGGCAGTGCTGCATGTGGTCACTGGTCAGGTGTCAGAGGTTGTTGGGAGGCTAAAAGATTTATTCAGAGGTTACTATGGTAAGTGTCTTGAGTGTGATTGTAGCACTGATATTAATTTAATTTCCATTAACTCTTTTTTTTTTAAATTAAACTGCATGAAGATTTTAAAAGCTGGAAGTCATAGATTTTCATTCCTGTTGCAAATTTCCAGTGAATTTTAAATATTGCAGAAAATTGCCAAGTTCTCTTTGTTGCTTTATTCAAGCAAACTACTGCTAAAAATCTTAGTAAGCAGCTCAAAACTTGTCAACACCAGATCTAAAATTATATGATCAAGTAAGACTTCCAGTGTTGCTCTGTGTGTAATTATGGATGCTGGATAAATTCTCATACAAGAAGATGTGAATCTTTTCCTGCTACTTGAAACTGGGGGCAGACCAGAAGGGAAGAGTGTAGCAGGTGCACTCACTTGCCCTCACTGCTCTGTTCTCTCCCTCTGCCTGGTGAATACCAAGCAGTCCTCTGACTGGCTTGCTATCAGTCCACCTTAAAAACAAGTCAGGCAATTGACAAAGAATCATTTGAGGATGGCAATGCTGCCAGCTGTAGTAAAGGCCTCCCCTGAAATTCTCAAGAGAGTGTGGTGAGTCTTGACTTCCTTGTGGATCCCTTATTTGATTCAGCATTCAGACCCAGCTAACTGATACTGACTCTGTTCTGAGAGGTATTGCAAATGAAAGGGAAACAGAATTCTGGAAAATTTTGCTCTAACTGCCTTTGGGATCCTGTGAGAATTCCTTTTCATTATTTCAAACTGGATTTGCCAAAGCACTAAGGTACATTCAGAAAAATAGTTCTTGGCAGAATACATGTTAGATGATTTCTAAGTATTTTCCATTGCAGTTATCTGATTCTGTGGCCTGCTTAAGTTTTTCAGCCTTATAAGGCTTTTATACCTGGTATTCCCAGTTGTACAGCACTCAGGGATAAATGATTACTGAAGTGCCCTTTTCAGTAATCACAAGTTAGTAATTTTGTCAAGCAGAAAGTCCTTTCTGTTGTTAGTTAAAGAGACCAACAGTTGTGGGAGGGATGTTTGTGCTGGGAGTTTTCCAGCTTACAAATTACTCTTTAACTTTCTGTATGAATTTTACAGATACTTTGTAAATTTTCAGTCTTCCCCCTCTTGGTCTTTTTCAGGCACTAGTTCTTTTACAGACAGCAGTTTGTACAAATCCTCACACTGTGTAAGCTTACCTAAGTTGTCTGTGGCTTTGTGAGGCAGGATTTGACTCTGACCAGGTGTCTTGTCCTCCTCCTGCGCCATCCCTTTACTCTGCAGTGTAGCTGTGGGTGGCAGAGCAGAGGGAGAGCTTGGCAGCTGTGCAGCTCAGACCTGAAGGATGCATTTCCTGCAGTTCCTGTCAGTTGTGGCAGTCTGGGGCTAAAAGTCTTTGTGCTTCTCTCAGAGCTGACTCAAAAATGCAACCTGGGAACCCAGGATCTAGTATGCTAACAAGGTTATTTCTTCTGGGGTTTTATGGAGTTGTTTTTTTGGTTGGTTGTTTTTTTCTTTCTCCATTAAAGAACATAGACTTATTTTTTTTTTAATGACTAAGTAAATGTTTCTTTCTTAGTGTTTTTCACTTGTGTGCAGAACTGTATTCCTCTGTCTATGTAAGATAGTGTTAGACCTAAAGTCATTTCTGACCAGGGAGTGGGGAATGTCTAAACTGTCTTGAGTTTTCTTTGCCTTGCATGTAAATGAAAAAGGACATTAAGTTACTTTAATCCTTAAGGCAGTTTACACTCTTTTAGCTCTTTATGCATTTGTCTGGTCACATCAGCAAGTCAAACATCCCCAAGCATCACACCCTGTGTTCTGCTCTAAGTGCCTGCCACTCTGGGAGAACAGAACAGGTTTTCTGCTGCTTTGCTGAGTAGAAGTAATGTGCAAACAATATGCAAAGACCAGTCACTATTTAATACCCTTCTAGTGGAGAAGGTGCATTTCCTCTGCAGTCTGCAACACATAATAGATTGTTAGGGGAGAAATGTAATTTCTTCTTTTTCATCAAAACTACCTTTCTCCTCCAAAGAGTCTTTAAAATGACATATCCTTGCACTGTATATATAATGACTTTCAGTAAATCTTTGGTCTTAAAAGCAAACATTTTACAATTTTATTTCTTTGCTGCCATTGAGGCCACAGAACAGTGATGTGGGAAGTTTGGTCCCAGTACATACAGCAGGATTTCATAATCCTAATTAATCCTTTTCTGTTTTTTTCAGTTAACAATATATTATTTAGTCCACTAAGACTAAATAGTTATCTGTATTCTTACCAGATGCAAAAGTAATAGGTATTCTTAATTGCCTGGTGGTCTGGTGGAGAGAGGGTGAGGTGTTTGGTTCTGCCAGGTTTTATCATGCAGAGATCCCAGAAGCCTTCAGTTGTGCAGCTGATGGCATTTTTCAGAGTTAGTTCCCCCCAAAATACATTTTTCTAAACTCAGAACTGTTGGTTTGGGGTTCACATTGGGGAACACATGTCAAGGAGGGCTCTTTAGAGAAGTATTTAGAGTCCATCTTTCCAGTCATTCTTGCTTTGTTTGAGGCCAATGCCACCTGACACAGCTTAGATGATTTGGACCTGGGTTCACATCAGAGGGGCATTGTGACAATCTGCTTGTGGTGTCAAGCCTTAAAATTTAGGGAAAATGCCTGATCCTGGATTGGTGTAGGAGTTGAAATTGTTTTGGTTTTTGAATTCGCACATAGACATAAGAACAACTGAATTTATCTTTGGAAAGGAAAATTTACAGGAGAATCAATTGTTCCATGTACATGGCATTGCTCTTAACCAGAGCAAATCCTGATCCAGAAGTGTTGATAGTGTGTGTTTAGCCCATGGTGCCCTGGTGCTGCCTTTGCACAGGGAAAGCTTGACCTCCATGCTAGAGGGATTGTGCTGCTCCTGGACTCAGGCTGCTTCTGGGGTGGCATTTTCTGTTTGATGCTCATCATGTGGCATCAGGCCTGAGCTAAAAAAAATGATGAATCTGATTTGTCTGTGCACAAAGTCAGTCTGCAACCTAAATACATCATTTACTAGCAACTGAGCAATTACAATTTCAATTCTACCTGGTGACTATTTTATAAATAGTTGCATGAAATGTGTGCTGTCATTTAAAATTAATGTGATGCTGGCAGGAGGATGAGAGGGTCAAGTCTGTGCATATTTAAAGAAAACTAGAGTTCAGAGATTCTGGCATGGACTGGGGGGTGTCATTAATTACAGGTTTTTGAGGTTTGGGTTTTTAATTATACTATAATGTACTAAAATGTTCTAAATTATGATTATAAAACTCAGTGGAAGTATTTCATAGTAGGAGAGACATTACAGGTGAGGATGGCTACTCTTTTGAGGCAGGGTATGCTTTTCTTTTGTGCTGTTTCTTCACAGCATTCACTGCAGAAGAAATGTGGTGGTAACACAATATTTGTGCTCCCATTTGCTTATATTAATATAGCAAAGAGGACTTTCAAGTATTGGTGAACCCCTTGATCTTTGTTTTTGCTTGTTCATATTTTCACTTTATGTTCCATTTATCTGTAGCTCTGTTGTCAAGGTTTCTAGAATATAATAACCTGTGTAATAGTCTCACAGTTATGGGGCTATTTTTAACTGTAAACAGAGGATCTGGATCAACTCAAACTAAGCTGACAGTGATTTCTGTATGAGCCAGAGGGTGGAGCATGTCTAAGTTATGATAAGACAGTGCAGCATAGTTGTGCTTAGCCAGAAAGGTCTGTCACTGTCAGCTAGTGTTTTTGTGTCAAATTGTACTAGTGTATTATTTCAATTTTAAAACAAACAAACCCTAAACTTGTGTCTTGAGTAGTGCTGACAGATTCTGATGCACCAGATGGCTGATGTGCCTGCTGGTTAGGCAGGGAATTTTGAGATATGTTTTTCCTAGTTTGTTTTGTGGTTTGGTTTTTTCTTTTCTAAGTGTATTATTGCTTAGTCCTGTCTCTGCTGCATGTTTGTAAACATGGAGTGCAGATATAAGAATGTTAAAAGTGGTGGAGTCTGTTTACAAAACCAAATCCCTTTTGTATCACTAATCACATAAGAAGAAAAATTGAAAGTTTCTGTGTGCTTATCCATGCCAGTTCTTATTTTAATCATCAATATTTGAAATGCCTTTGTTTTTGTCCTCATTCTTTAAAACAACTTGCTTACATTGCTTGTTTTTTATTAACTGTGTTATAGTTTCTGACATGTTGTGTCTTGCTCTTCTAGAAAGAGTTCTGGAAAGTCTACAAAAACGGACTCCAGGGAGAAAGTAACACAGGACATAGCTGGTATTCATTTTACCTTGCATTTCCATTAATCATTGGCCTTTTTGTTATCCTCATTGTGGTTTTTGTCATCTGGAGATGCCTGTTCAAAAAGAAAATGCGCAGGCAGTCGGTGTACGCGGCGCACAGGGGAGCCCCCGCAGCGCTGGGCGATGGCGCCGATGGCCGAGGGCCCCGCCCGCCGCCTCTCAGCATTGTTCATTCCCCGCAGGAGGAAATGTACGAAGTCACTGGGCTCTCTCCTGGAGGTCTGAGCTATTCGGATGCACGGTCAGACTCAATATCCACAAGGCTCTCAAACTGTGATCCTCCTCCTTCCTATGAGGAAGCCACTGGGGAAATCAGTGTGAGAAGAATCGAAACTGAGCAGCATTTAGATCCACCCCCACAGTACGAAGACATTGTGAACTCCAGTTCAGCCAGTGCCATTGCACTGACCCCCATTGTCACCAGTACTAAGTAAAACAAGAAGAATGCCATGGACCTTTTAAAAATCATTAATCATTTTGTAGCACTTTATCTTGGCTTATTATGCATTTCTGTAATTTAACGGACTTGTATACGATGAATTTCACCTTTTTTAGGTTCACTCGTTCTTTGGGTTTGGGATTTTTTTTCCCCCTATCGAATGTCTTAAAAGATAAGGAATCTGTATTGAGAGTGTAGTGCAGATACAGATGTGGTGCTCTGTCATACTTCTCAAAAGTACCTCTGTTTTGAAGGATGTCACTTGTTTTATTCCAAACACTGTCCACATTCCCCACAAAATTTGTGGGATCTCCCTTTCCTTTATTACTGCAGACTGTCAGAATTCCCTGGAATAGGGAATCCTTAAGCAACCTTTTAATAGTTATTTACACTAGAGGGGACTGATTTTGCAGTATTGCCTCTTGTCTGGTTTGTTCCTTTTTCTCACCTCGGTTTTTGTTACATGCTGGACCCTCTCCTGGCCTTCAGGAGGCTGGGAGCCTTTGTCTTCAAACCAGCATCTCATGTAGGGAATGCTGGTGTAAGAGCAATAATTCCAGAGTCCTAGCAGAAGAGGTGTGTTCTAAAGCTTTTGCTATTACAGCTCAAAATTCTTAGAATTTTGTCAGCTTAGAAGCTGACAATTCAAGACACTAATTGGTGAATTTAATGGTGTAAGTTTTTGTCTGTGTTCTGCTGTTCCTGTTTTCCTATCTGGTTTTACTTTTGTATTCTAGAGGTGAGAAGTGTGCATATGTTAACTTCAGAACTTGAAAGTTCATGCAGCAGTAATAGTGAAGTACTCAAGAGTGGATAAAATCCTGATCATGGACTTCCTACTGTGATTTTCACTGGGACCAGTATGTAATCTATGAGCACATACACCCAAAGGCATTACTTTCCTTTGTAAAAGGAGAAAAAGGAAAGAAGTTCAGTGTCTGTGACTTCCTCATTTCCCCAAATATGAAAACCTTCCTCAAGGTTTTGCCAGCTATAAACCTTTCCTCAAGTTCTGATACTCCCTTGCCTACTGACATGTACCTTGTGTACACCTTTTACTGGTGCCTGTGTAAATTCTTTGCAGAGAGTATAAATATCTTTTTTCAACAACTAATAAATTTACTGCTTATCCATTCAATCAAGGAATTCTAAGAACATGCAGGCATAACCCCAAGCATTAGTGTGGAGTGACTTTTTGAGGCTGAAGAAATGGATGCAAGTTACATACAGGCTTGTACAGAATTTCATCCACTTGGTTTAGGTGGTACAAATTGTAGTGTGGTGATTCTTCTTTTACCTCTTCTTTACAGGTCGATTTAAAAGTTAATTGCTCAGTTTAATTTCTTAGTAGTAAGTTCTAGTTTTCTTTCTTCCTACACCAAGTAGCATGGCATTAGCTTAGTACTGTTCTGTGTTCTACTAATCAATTAACACCAATTCAAATGTGTTGAGCCCTAAATTATGTTATGTTGGCTTTCTCACAGCAGAAACCCAAACTGTCTTGTTTCAAACACCCCAGATGAAATGCCAGTGCCATCTGTTTGAAATTACTCTTAATGCCCCTCTCAGGGGGGCTTGGCCCAACTGTTCCCAAAGGATTTTTGTGAAGAGACTGGAAGGAAGTGGATGGTTATAGATGGATGTGTAAATGTTCATAAGAATATGATCTAACCTATTGACAAGTGCAGTCAGGAGTTCTCATTTTTGGCAGAGAGTAGGTTGCCTTTGTTGCCTGCTGGGGATCTTCATCTGCTAAGGCAAGTTTTATTAGAGATGAACTCCTGGCCAAACTCCTGACTCCATTGTCAAAACTATCATTTGTATTTATATTCATTATATATAATACATATATTAAGATGAGTAGATAATACAGTATATTTTGGACACTTGTAGTAAAAATTGCCTGGGTTTTGTTTGTGGACTGTCAGACCTTTTCTTTTGAAGTGGTTTTAGCTCTTGTGAATCCTGAATTGCCACTTGTGGAAGTTAAAGCTCCTTTCAAACCGAGCAAGAGTTAATAAATGAACTGCTTTAGGCAGATTCAGCAGAACAAAGTGCCTCATCCCAGCATGCAGGAACCACCTCAGGAAGAGCTGGTACTTCAGTGTCTGTGCCATATTGGCACCTCCTGTGCCTGCCAGCACAGATAGGAGTTTTAGCAGTAACTTCCTTGTCAGGATATAGGACTTCCCTGTAGGAAATGCATGGAGATCACCCATGTTGCATTAGGTTGTTTAGCAGCTGTCATCCCTGAACATGGGCAGTCTGCTCTAGTAGTTTAGAGATGAGCTGGATTTTCCCTTCTTTCTGTGTTTTCTTTACTCTGTATTCCACTGCCACTTTTGAAGGGTTTGTTTGTGGTTCCTAAGTTGAGTATGTTACTTTATCCTGTTACTGTGTCCTGTAGATACTTTTATGTGCAATCCAAAATTGATGCTTGCCATTCCAAAAAAAGTCACAACCAAAAATTTAGTGATCTATGAGTTGAATTAATTGGACAATGCCTTTTCCATGAGTACGTGAGTCTGAAAGCCATTGTGGGCTATAAATTTATGTCTTGGTGAATAAATTTAATACTTAAACAAAACCTGTGTGGGACAGTTGTGCAAATGCATTTCCTCTAAAACATGAACAATTTTCTCCATGTTGGAATAGCATCAACTCACAAATTGTTTGTTCTGTTTTGTGAAATGTGGGAAAATAGCTTAGTTTTGTGGTTGGCTTTTCTAACCTGATTGAAAAATAAAATTTTATTTGTACTGAGGTTTTTTACACCTTTTTTTTTCTTTTTGTTTTACCTATCCTGTAATTGCATTGCCATGCAATAAATATAAATTTATAGTTGTACCTCTCTAAGGTTTTGCAGCTCTGAATGCAGTGCTGTCTTGACTGATGACATGAATAGTCAGGATACTGCCTTTCCCACTTCTGAATGTAACATTGAATTTCACCTTGTATTGGGACTGAAATGATTTACCTACTAAACTAACTTAAAGGTGGCACTGTTTTAAGAAATTATGGAAATTAATGATTTGCTTAGATGATATTAACATAAGTGAAGGTTGTTCTCTCTTCACTGGATGTAAATAACCTCTGATTACAGTATTGTATATTTTAAAGGGGTTTGGTTTACATTAAATTATCCTATTTAAGCATTTTTGCCTATGTTTATAGAAAATTTTTTGTAACATTTGTTTTTCAATATGCTAAATAAAAATTTTTAAGATGCCTCTAATGTTTCAAAATATCAATTTTACACAACTACAGTGAGTATTAACTTTGTATATTTAAGTGGTCTTTTAATTTCCATTGTTCTATGGACTTAATCAGTTTAATGAATTAATTTTTTTGATTATATAAAATACAGTTTTAATTTTGTATGTGAGTAGGCAATTCTATTGTTTTAAAATTCAGGCTCAATTATTATCAGAGTTATGAATTTGTATTATTTCCATTTATTTTTTAGAAAAAGCGTTTAACACTGAGATGAGCTCATTTGCTTAGAGTCTGGTGTTAATAACACCAAGGTTTGGTTCAATCGCTGTATGAGCTGTTCACTTAAGAGTTGGACTTGATGATCCTTCTTGGTCCCTTCCAACTCAGAGTATTCTGTGATTTGTTGTAGCCACAGCTAAATAAGTCACAGGCTGAGGGAAAGGAAACTAGCAAAAAATGTTGGAGTTTCAAAGTTCCCTTCAGCCACTTGAAAGTGGTTACAACTTGTCATGTCAGCTCTAGGAATTAACAGAGAGCAAAACCAAACCCAGCCTTGTGTGATGATCCCTGCTGGAAACTGAAGGTCTCTGTTTCAGGCAGTGTGGTATTTTTGGGGTCCCCCATGGCAGGAAGCAAATGATGAATCTGACTCCATGTTCTTAGAAGGCTAATTTATTATTTTATGTTACTATATTATATTAAAGAATACTACACTAAAACCATACTAAAGAATAGAAAAAGGATACTTACAAAAGCCTTAACAAGATACTAATGAAAAATCCATGACTCTCTCCAGAGTCCCAACACAGCTGGACTGGGATTGGTCATTAAGTCAAAACAATTCACATATTGGATAAACAATCTCCAACCACATTCCAAAGCAGCAAAACACAGGAGAAGCAAATAAGATAATATTGTTTTCCTTTTTCTCTGAGTCTTCTCAGCTTCCCAGGAGAAGAAATCCTGGTAAAGGGATTTTTCCAGAAAATATGACAATGACAAGGCAACACAAAGTGAGTGTCATCCCTATCCACTCTGGTAATCAGGATAAAGTGTCCCTGGGATTGTCCAGCAGGGCAGGGTCTGTGGGAGAGGCTGGAGAAGCCCAGGGCGAGGTTTGTGTCAGAGCTGTGAACTCAAGTGCAGTTTTGTGCTGCTCTTAACAAAAGGGCAAAGAAAGGTTCCTGAAGCAGCAAAGGGCAGTGACTCCCCAAGCTCTCAGTGCACAGTGTGGCCCAATGCTCCCCTTGGGAAGCTTTCATTTGTGCAGCCCAGGCCAGCAGCATCCAGCCAGGCTGCTGCCCTGGTTTAGGTGGGGCTGCTGTGCACACACACATTTGTGTCCCGCCGCACATCCATCAGCACAGGCTGAGTGTGCCCATGGCCCAGGCCCTGCAGGCCTGCCTTCCAGCTCTGGGAATGGGGGGGATACGGTGCTGGTGTCTATAAAAATCAGATCATTGTGCAGGTTACCAGTGATGCATGCTCATTATTTATTGTTTCTCATGCCCAGAGCACTGTGCTCTGCTGCTCTAAATCACTCTGAGAGATTTCTTTTTATTTTCTGCATAATGTGAGCTTTGTAAATGTCTCCTAGTGCCACTTGCTGATTTTTAAAAAGAAGGAAAACCATGTTCAGCTGAAAGCACTGAGGTGACTTCTGTATTTTTTCATTGCTTGCTGCATGCACATTTGATTGATTTGCTACAGGGTAATTGAACTTTGAATTTTGCCAGAAAGTTGAAGTACGCTTTTCTTCTGCAGGGGTATCTCAGTAATTGTATTTTTCATTTGGCAGTGAGTTATTGAGTGCTAAGTAACAAGTCAGTGCAGGAAAGGTCTTGCTTAGGCTACCTTGACCATATCTGTCTATCTGTAGATAGATACAGATATGTCCAGCACATATATTATACAGGACTTGCTTACCATTTAGGTCTGTGCAAATGTTTGCTGTAGTATCACATCTGTGTCCTCTTTGTCTGTCCTCTCTGTGTGTATCCTGCAGTAAAGACACACTGACTGCTGTGCTGTTTTCCCCTTTAGAAACAAAGCCTAAGAATCAAAATTACAATTTTCAGTGTGCTCTGCTGTTTCCTTCTCCACTTGGAAGCATTGTACATAACTGTGTGGCTCATAGAGTTAGCTGAGGAGCTTAAAGCAAGAAGGAAACAAGTATTTAAAAAATTCATTTTGTTACTGCTAGCAATGAAATCTCTGCATAAGGACTAATCTGTACCAGATTGTCTCCCTGGCCTTTCCTGTGGTGTGGGATGTGTTTTCCCACACAACAGACGCTGGATCAATTCCATGGGTCAGAGGCTCCCAGTTTGATTTTTCTTTATTTTCTCACTCAGCTCTTGCCGCTGGCAGTGGCCCAGCAGCCGCTCTTGGCTGTGCCCAGGGACTCTGAGTTCTTTGTTTGGTGACACACATCTGTACATAGGTGGCTCTGGGACCCAGGCTTCCCTGCTTTCCCCCTGACCTTGCTGCTCTGCTCCCAGCCAGACCAGGCAGCATTTCAGTGCTGGACAAGGAGCTGAGGGGAGGAGGGACCAGAGGCAGGTGTCACCCTGCTGTGACACACAGTGAGGCACAGCCTCTTCTATCACCTGTGGCCTTTTCCCTACCAGTCTGAATGCAGCCACCCCATGTGGGTTGTTCCCAAGATTAAAACCACTGCAGGCACCATTTCCTGCCAGAGCTTTCTGTGTAAAATGGTCCTGTCAAAGAAAGCAAGGGCGATGGGACCAGCTCAAACATTTTCCCCAGCTGGTACCCCTAAACTCTTAGCACAAGTAGTTTATTTACTATAAGAATTACTATTTTTATTCCTTTCCTTTTGCTTTTGATGTGTCTGCTTTTCTGTTCATGGTTGTATTCTAACCATAGGTTTTTCCTTACACATGGGGAAGGTGAAATATACATGTAATCATGAAAAGCTATATGTTTCATTTTCATTTTTCTGGGTGAGTTGGGTTTTTTTCCTCTTAGCTTGCTGGTTTTTGCATTTTGTTTAATAAAAGTGTGAATTATGATACCTCCTTTTTCTGCTCCCAATAAAATCTTTCACATGCTTCTTTAGGAAAGTGCATAACAGTTGATATTTTTATTGTGTAGTTTCTGTAGAAGAAATGTAGCTTTGAAAATAATTTCTCATGTTATTTTCTCTTCAATCATTATTTTCAGCCTTATGAACTGTTACTTGTGGCTTGGTTTCCCTTTTCTTGCCTAATTGTGCTTCCACCCTCGTTACCTTCCAGCCTTTCCACACAGGCAGCTTGGCTCCATGAAAACACTACCATCTCCTCCATTGGCAGGAATGTTTAAAAAAGGGGGTTTCTGCTCTGCACATTCCTTTCAGATTTCAGCATTTACTGTTCTGCATAACCCAGCATTGACTTCCTGAAAATTGTTCACAAAATCCTGATCCCAGTGCCAAGCTGTCAGCAAATCCCCAGCCCCTGAGGAAGGCTGGCTCTCACCCTGACCTTCACCCACAGCCCTGGAGCAAGGATTTGAACTTGAGCTGCCTCCATTGCAGGCTGCTCTGAATATTAGACTAAGCTTGCAGTCTTTATCTTTCTCAAGCTTCAAAATCCTTTGAAATTCTCTATACTGTATGCAGATCCCTGGGTATAGTGAATTTAAACTACTTAACATAGACTTAATTTACTTACTAACTTCTTATGGATTGTTGGAAAGCATACCAGTGTATTTCTGTTATGGGATATAATAGGGTGTGGGTTTGAGCTGCTCTCTTGATTTTTTTTTTATGCTGATGACATCAAACTTGATATTACACTTTATGGATCACAAATGTCATCTGGAACCTGAGAAATCTTCAGTGTAAGTTTTGTTGCTTGTTTTTGTCAAAATTGGCATGATCCCATAAGCAATTCTAGCTTCACTGAATTACTCTTCAGTACAGGAGTATTTATTAAAAAAATTCCTGAGTAGCAGCAGTTGATGGTTTTATGATTGACTGTGGTGATGTCTCCTAGCAACATGACTGAAAAAAGATATCCCACGTTGCTCATTTGTCCAGAGATTTCCAGATTGCTGTGTTTATCTTGATGAGGCTGACTAAGTCATCTCACTTCACCAGTACTCCCTGCACCACATTTTGTGCCCATTTTGTGTTGAAAAGGGTTCTCCAAAGTCACACCAAAGGTGTAAGGCCTTTTCCCAGAGTCCTGTTTTGGGGTGTGCAAAATCCCCCCCAGGCAGCTGAGTAGTGCTGCCCATCCCCAAAGCATTCCCTTCCCTTGGCCTGCCCTTTCCCAGAGCTCTGCTGTGCCAGGCCTTGCAAAGGTTGGAGGCCTGTGGAGTTCACTTTGTTGTCTGACACAGGATTTCAGAGCCAGGTACAGCCTGTGGACCTTTCATCTGGCACCTCATCTGTGCTGCTGACAATAACAAATGAGTAACTTGCTCACAGTCATCATCATTTCAATAATCCTTACTTTTCTAGAGATTGTTGTTGGCAATGCTCCTCTTCCACGAGATGTCACAGGTGAGATTCTGCAAGGGGGCTACCCTTTTAATTTCTTTGGGGCAAGTTCTTAAAGCTGCAGGTTTTTTACATGGCTTTGAAGGCAGCTTAAACAAATCCTGTGAAGGTACCTTGGGAATGTTCCTGCCATCACTGTCCAGTGCCTGATACAAATTGTGCTCTTCACTTTGTTATTTAAACTGCAGGCAGGTGAATTAGTTAATTTTAATAGAATGCTACAGGGTGAGCTTTGCAAATCTAATTATTTGAAGGGCACTCAGAAATGTTAAAAGGTCTCTTTTAAGGCCGGATCTGAAGAAAGTGGTGCAATTAAATCATAGTCTAGTATTTTTCCTTAAAAAAAAGAAAAGGAAAGAGAGAAAAAGAAAAGGAAGAGGCCAGTTCAACTGAAGTAATTACTTTTGTAGTAGCTGTTTAAAAGTCCTCCAAAGCCCTTGGTTTTGCTCATGTACATGTCTCTGATACCTTTGTAGGTTTATTGTTTACATTTGGATCAAATTAACGTGTCCATCTCTGTTTTGTCTTGGCCTGCCTTGGTGCTGTGGTTGGTATCAAGATCCACAGGAAATCCACAGCAGGGAGATGAAAATGGGGATATTGAAGCAGTCACACAGAACCAGCCACCCTGCAGAGCAACCAGAGATACAGGTCTGCTAAACTGGATGGGCCAGTGCAGGCACTGGTGGAATCTGTGTGAAAGAGTCAGCTTCCAGAGAGGGTTAATCAGAGGCTGCTTGGTGTGCAGGGAGTCGTGTAGGAATGCTGAGGTTATCCCAGCAACCTTGCTGAGATTGTCTCATCTGGTAGGTGTTTTCACTCCTTAGGAGATTTTAAGTGACCTCTCTGCTCCCTTGGTGGTGTGAATAAGGTTATCTCCACAGGGCATGCAGATAAAGTGTCCCCTAGAGCCCAGAGATTTGCAATATTTTTCTTGTCATTTCCCTTTTACTCCTCTGTCAGTAACAATTGAGTTTGGTCTGCTGTGTTCACCTTAAGAAATCCAGGGAGTGGATTTCTATGAATGTTTCTATATCTATCTCTCAACTCCACCCTCCCTGGGTATGAGAATCCCTCTGAGAGGAGAGGAACAAGTTCCTGTAGCTGCCTCTGGCTGTAACCATTACATGTGTACAGCTGACTCTTGCTGTGCATGAAAAAGCACTGATGAAGGACTGTAAGGAGTTAAATCCTGCTGTATTTCAGGTTTTTTCCCTTTAGTTGTGTTCCTCTTGAACTGAACACTCTTCTGAACCTCTTCACCGATTAGACTCTCTTTTTTATTTATGCCCATGCCAAGCTAAATTTGTAGCAGTTTTCTTTCACTTGTGTATAATCTTGAGAAAGATTCTTTCAGCCAGTAGTTTGACCAACCTTACAGAGAAAAGAATTGAGCAATTTTGTCTAATCTCAGATATTGAAAATGACATACTTGTACTAAAAACCAAAAAGATTAAAAATGCAGTGGTTGTGCACAAGTCCATTCTCATTATATTTTTCCAAGTAACCATTTCAAGCTTTTATCTGTTGTTGAGCTTTGTTTCTATTGCTAATAAACCTGTATGAGACAAATAATGAAATATTGATTTGCCAACTTGAAACTTTTTCAGCTGCCATTTTATTCAGTGAATTCAGCAGAATGGAGGTTTTATTGTGGACTGAATGAGCCCATCGGTTTGAGCATGACACAGTGAAATTGTAACATAGCAATAAAATCACAGGGCACATTTATGCCATCTGTTTCATAGTGGGAAAACAAAGAGCATTTTAGTGATGGCCTCAAAGAATAAATCTGGATTTAGAAAAGAAAAATTATTGGAGCTTGTAATGTTGGGAACAGCCTAAGATGTTGCATGGCCTCCTTCCCCCACTGTTGCCCAACTGCAGAGTTCCCCCAGGTGTTTCTTGGTTTTGGCATCCTTAGCTGTTATAGTCTGCTGAGTGAAGGGCTCAAAAATTTATCTCTAAGTCATAAAACACTAATTCTACAGATGTTTGCCTCCTCCTATCTCATCTATTGTTTTTATCATCTTTCCATTTTTGGAGTGGGCAGACATGAAAGCAGTCAGGTTGCATTGCTCCACCATCAATCAGTGATAGGAAACAAAGTTAAGAGGTCACAGTTGAAGAGCAAGAGGCAAATATGAAAGAGTTTTTTCAATCTTTCATCAAAACAATATAAAATCTAAGACATGAGCCCTGTGTTATCAGAAAAAGAAGGAATTAGATTATTGTAGTAAACATAGAATGTGTAGAAAAGGTTTTTTTCCTTGGGAAATGTGTGATGTACGATAAGAACGTTCTCTTATTCCATTCTCTCATCAAATATTTGATATTGTGGTCCTTGTGTTTTTAAGTAAACTGTGACCTGAAAGAATGGTCCAAAAAGTAATGTCCCTGTAGTTGTTGAAATCTGTAGATGCTGAAAGTGATTAAGATCAGTAACAAATCTTGTTATTAATTATATTTGCTGAAAAGTTATAAATGTTACAGTTATAAATGTTATCTACCCAATAAGAAATAAAACAATGTATTTTTTCAGGTTCAAGCTGAAATAGAGTAGATTTAGAGTAGGTATTAGGAAGAAGTTCTGTACTGTGAGGGTGGTGAGGCCCTGGCACAGGTTGTTCAGAGGAGCTGTGGAAGTGTTCAGGCCAGGCTGGGTGGAGCTCTGAGCAGCCTGGTCTAGTGAAAGGTGTCAGTGTCCATGGCAAGGGGGTTGAAACTGAATCATCTTTGAGGTCCCTTCCAACTAAAGCCATTCTGTGATTTTATTCTGTGGTTCTCTGATGGATGGGATCTCTTGCAGGGAGTTTCTCTACAGTTTCTTATTGTTTTCTAAGCCCTCTTTCCCAGTCCTCTCTGATGTACCTGGGTGACCTTTTGTGATGGTATCTGTCCTAAGTCTGCATAGTCTCTTATGGAAGAGGAAAGGAGAAGACAAAAGATGTCAGGAGTGTTGAAGCCACTTCTTTCTGGTCCAGCTGCAGCACTGTGGTGCCTCAGGACATCTGTGCACACTCCCAGTGTCAAAACCCCTCACTGGCATCTCCTGCTCTGTTCAACCACCTCATCCCCAGTGCCCAGTCCTGGTTTCTTACCTGCCAAAACTTGGCACTTTCCTACAGCCCCCACCACAAAATGCAGCTTCACAGGGTAACACCCTCAGAGCTGATTGCCCTGAGTCTGCCACCAGCTTCTGTGAGGGAGGTCTGCATCCTCCCCCAGATCTCCTGTGAAGGAGCTTTGCATCCTCACCCAGATCTCCTGTGAAGGAGCTTTGCATCCTCACCTAGATCTCCTGTGAAGGAGGTTTGCATCCTCACTCAGATCTCCTATGAAGGAGGTCTGCATCCTCACTCAGATCTCCTATGAAGGAGGTTTGCATCCTCACCCAGATCTCCTGTGAAGGAGGTTTGCATCCTCACCAGCTCTCCTGTGAAGGAGGTTTGCATCCTCACCTAGATCTCCTGTGAAGGAGGTTTGCATCCTCACCAGCTCTCTCCAGTAGGCACCTGGTTACTTGCCTGGCACAAATCAGTGCCTGGCAGATATTAAATGAGAATGATGGAAGCATGTATTTAAGCCACAGAAGGCACAGTTTTGTTTTGTTTTTTTAATAGTGTTTGCCAGTTTTAGGATGAGAGCTTGAAAAATGTCATTAGAATGAAGAATGGTCACAAGGTAATAAAGAAACAATCTTCTTCCTTTAATGACTTGAGCTAAAAGCTAAATGACTGTAGCAGCTCAGATTGTAAAAGCAGTGGGAAATTTAATGAACAGTGACCCCACAGGAAAGTCAATCTCTCTGTTAATGTTTAGTTTTGTAATTTCTTCTGAAAAGTGATAAACCTCTATTATATAATCTATTGGTTACAGAACCTGGGATCAGGCTCCCATTGAGCTTAACTCTGCCAATCTGTCTCAGCTGAAATTACTGACCTTCCCCATGAAACAGATAAACATCTCAAGCAGGAAATAACTGGAAGGTACTTGGGGAAACAGCTTTGGCTGTGGGAAAAAGAAATTGTCATGAACTTGACTGTGAAAGCTCTAAATGGTTTGCAAATTCCCTTAATGATAAGCTGATTCAGCCAGTTGCATTATGCAAACTATAATGAATTAAACTGTCATTAGTCAGTAGTGGCTGATGCCCCAGTTCTGTAACATGTCATTCATGGGTGCTGTGGAATACTCACTGCAAATCTTGAAGCAAAGGTGGTAATCAAATAAGAGATGAAAATATGAACCTCTTTGCTTATGTTTAGCTACTGAGAATATGTGTTTACTTAACCAGAGAGTTGAGTTATGAGTTATGGAAGAGGCATGTTGAAAGTTGGGTGATTTAGAGAAGTGCATTTTAACTGCAGCAAACTTTGGATAGCACCAGCCACAAAGGTTGCTGCTGTGAGCACAGCCCTGGAAGAGACTGGAGCAGTCTGCTTCTGTCCCCTGCCACAGGACAAAACCAGCCCTGTCCTATAAGTTCTTCATTTGGGCTAAAGTTTCAGCTTGGTTTTGGTTTAGTCTTTTCTACTTAAATCAGAAACTGATCCTGTTTGTTTGTGCTTTGTGACCAGCATGTTTCAGTGGTTTTGCACTGCAGCTCGTGCTGTGAGAATGGGACTGTGTGTGGGTGGGAGGTCACTTTGGAAGTGGCTGAGCTGACAAAACTCTTCAGGCTTTGCCTCTCCTCTTTTTTTCACCAGTTAAACAGTGGCAATTATCCAAAATCCAACCTCTGCATGTGCACATCCATCACGGTGTTTAAATTTAACTGAAGATTTGTGAATTATTTACAAACTGCATGTCACACTAAATCTGTACTTTCTTCTTTATGATGCTTTAATAAAAAATGTGTAGCCCTATTTGCTTATGTGTCTTGCAGGCTACAATTCCTGTAAGTCAGTCAAATTTGTTTTTGCTTAAAAGTCTATTGCAATTTGCTGTTAAATATTTAACACAAGTTAAGAATCACTTTTAAAGTCACTGAACTTTTTATTATTTCCAAAATTTTTCCCTCCCTTCTCTTTTTTGTTGCTGGCTGGCATTTGGTTCTGAGGGCTGGAAAAACTGCTTTACTCAATGGTAATGTCCTTTCCCATTAAGAAAATCATGTTGATGTAAAGGAAATTTTCCATCCAGTGGTTTGTTAGTGCTGAAGTACACTGAAAAGCTGGTGCAAATTAGTCTGGAGAAGGCCACTGTTTTTATGAAAAGAAAATGAACTTATAAATGGTCATACCAATCTCCAGGCTGTCCTGTCACTACAGCAGCCCCAGGGCAGAGCCAGGAAGGGAAACATGACCAGGGAGCACCACAGAGCCAAGGATGGCCAGCCAAGGCTGTGGCTGAGCTGGGGCCCAGCAGCTGGAGCTGGGACAGCAGGCTCTGTCCCCAGAGCAGGACAGATGCCCCCAGTGCTCTTCCTCGCTGCTTTTCCAACTGGAACCAGCCCTGGGCAGGGGCTGCAGAGCCCCAGACACCCTGGCCCTGGGCTGGGCAATGGTTTGGTGCCCATAACCAGCAGGATCCTCTTTTTGCTGCTGCCTGTTGCCTTCTGCTGCCTCTACAGGGGTGTGCTGGGGCAGACAGGAGGATGGCAGCCTGCCAGCCTGGCCCCAGTGTGCCCTTTGCCCCTTTGGCACACCTGATGTGTGACTGTTTCCACTCCTGCTTTAATCTGCCTCGCATTCTCATCAGAAATATTCCCTCTCTCCTGGCAGCACTGAGTGTGCTCCATGTGTGCAGCCAGCTCTGTGCCCTCCACACTGGGCTGTGCCCAGCTGGGCTGCACTGCTCCCACCTCACCTTCTTCTGGGCACAGCTTCCTGATATCTTTCCCAAAGCCACTTTGGAAACTACAGAATTATTAAAGAACCCTTTCAAATACACCTTGTGGGCAAAGATACCACATCAGTCTCCTTCATGAGAGTATGGTGTATCTCCAGGCAGCAGAAAAGTTTTGGGAGGTAACAGTGCTCCCTGACTACCTGTGGTGTCCAAAAGGAAGGCAAAACAAAACAGAGAGTAAATTAATTTTTAATTTTACATGATGGCAGCACAGCCACTTCTCACAGAAGGGCACAGAATCATTAGGGACTGGTCTGTCCTCATCAATACAGAAGTTCTTTATCCAGGCAATTTTCTGAGTACAGTTGTTTCCACTCTTTTAAGGCTTGCTCCTGTTATAGATGGATAATGAGATGATTGGCTCTCACAATTAAGGGATGACTAATGTGTGAATATTAAGAAAAGCTTTAGTGATGTACAGTTATGTTATTGTGGTTTAGATGTCCTCTGTTCTCCTCACAGCTCCCTTTCCCCCTGTATTGTTGCCATCAGGCAGCCTGGGCTGTCCAGGACAGGTACAAAGAAGCTGCACAGGTGTCCCTTGCCTGGGGCAGGTGGAATGGAAAAGCTTGGGGGTGCTTAGGGGGTGGGCATGGCAACACCTGAGCTCCAATCCAGTGACAAGAAAGCAGTTTCCACTGATAAATGGCACAGAAGAGCTGAGTGACAGACTCTGGGAGGGGCCAGAGCTGGCTGATGCAAGCCCCAGGGGTATAAAAGACTGAGCATCCATCCTGAAGATGAACTGGCCATGTGGTATCCATGAGGGGCAGTTCCCAGCGCTGCAGCTTTTTCCTTATGTAGTCCTTTGTTGTATTTTTGTTAAGGTTTAATAAACCTCTTTAAATTTTCAAAGTCAGCAGTTGTCTCTCACACTCCCCTTTCCACCCCAGCCCTGCTGCAATCCCTGTGGCATAAATGACTCTGCTTTCCAGCATCCTCCCTCCTGACCGTGGCGGGTGGCAGCTCCTCTCCACGGGTAATGACGGCCCCATGTGCCTGCCTAACCCAGGCTGTGCAGGGACACGTGCAGCAGCCCCAGTTGCACAAGCAGTGACTAACCAAGCTACTTAACTCCTCCATTCCACAGAGCTGCCCAACTGTTTATAGCAATTAAATAGCAAGAGATGTGGGAGAAGCACACGCTGTAATGTCTATGCCATGCAAAAAATGTTGACCCTTTTGAGGCCATGGGCCTGGCAGAACCTGCAGCCCAGTGGCTGCTCAAGCTGGCACAGCTGGCTGCAGGCTGACACTGCAGGAGCCAGAGCTGGCAGGCCTCCCTGCATCCCTGCCTTCTCTAGGAATGTGCCCCTATTGACAAAACTATCCTTTGTCCCCTCAAAAAGGAAAGAAGCTCAGAAGTTTCTCTCCTCGGTTAGGTGGAAAAGGCATCTCATAGGCCTGGGGGACTTCACTTCAAACTTAAGAATAGCTGATTGGACAAGAGCCAAAAAGTCCTGTGCAATTTACTAGAAAAAGAAGAGAACAAAGAAACTAATCGCTTTTGCGGGGCGTTTTACTGGGGGCAGGAGGATCTCTTGCACCTGGATCGGTTTTTCTCTGTAAAAAGTTCTGTTATTTTGCCTTATATTAAAACCTTTTTGTTTCCAACACTGCAACAGAAGCCATCCTGCTGATTTCATGCTTCCAAAGGTAGTTGAGCTATCTTGGGTGAGAAATAGACCTCCAAGAGCTTATGAGACCTGGCTCAAGGAGGCTCCTATTTCTGCCTTCCTGTCCTCATCATCTGCTGCTCCTTCTGCTGCAAACAGCGCGGTCTCAAGGTCCTTTATCTCACCTTACTTATTCACTCCTTTTAAGCAGTTGCTTGTAAGAATGTTTTTCCTCCTTCCCACAGCGCTCCTCACAGCATTGCTGATGTGGTTCTTCTCTCATTTACCTGTCAAGATGTGCTTAAGGACTCTGCATTCTCCTTTCTAATGGCTGGTGACGCTGCAAATCACTACCAGAGCCTGCAGCTGGCCAGTAACTTGTGTGTAATGCAAAGCAAAGAGAAATCACTCGTGTATAACTGAATCACTCAGAACCAAATATTTCAGCTGCATCTGATAAGACAGCTGCAACATATGCACAGTCTTTTTGGAATATAAGAGTATGAAATCTGTGGGGGGGAAAAAAGCATTTTTGGTTGGCATTATCAGCAGTGTTTAGCACATGGTAAGCAATTTCCAGTCAAGTGGAAGATAAACCTTTTATAGGCCACAGTGATTTGCTGTCAGTGGCACTTTCAAAAAGCTCATTTGGATCAACCAGGTTAGGAGGTGACACAGACATTTGTCAGCCAAACAAAAGAGATTACAGACCCAGGGTGAGGTACAAAATAAGGTATTTAATTGCATAAAGGTCAATGAAAGTCACACACAAACCTATCGTGTTGTACTCAAACTGTCAGTCCTATTAAAACAGCTGATAAATAGGCTACCCCCTGAGGATGAATTGTAGCACTGAGCCTCCAGTTTAATTGTCTGATAGAGTGTCCAAGATGTGGGAAAAAATAGTTTTCTTTGGATGTTTAGGTGTCCTAGATTGCCCATCAGCAGAGGCCCATATTAGCTTCTGCTAGATGAAATTTAATGCAGACTGATTACATTTTACTGCTATAAGCAACCCTTTAAAAGAGTAAACGCTCTTTCTATAAATACCACAGGAAGATTTTAGCACGGAATTCCCGGGCGCGGAGCTCGGTCCCTCCCTGCGAGGGAGGCGGTGGGATGGATGTTGCTGCATTGCCCTCTCGTGGGACGAGCCTGCAAACAGCACTGAACGCACCGGAGCGGAGCCCGGAGCGCTGCCGGGCCCCAGCGGCCCCAGGTGACAGCCAAGGGCGGCCCGGCCTGGGGAGAGTGCTCAGAGATCTGCACCTGGGAAATGTTTACTCAAATAAGTAAACTTTTAATCTACCTCGCTTTACAGTTTAGCGGGATTAAAATATTCACCTCCCAAAACACTGTTCACATATTCAAAAGAATATTTAAAATACAATTTTTTCATCAGAAAATAAAATATTCCGTTCCCCCCTAAATCTTCTGTTCCTGCATTTCTGCAGGACACAGCTCCGAGGCTATGTCCCCACAGGGATTTCAAAGATTGTCCTGTACCATCACAACAATAGGCAGCATAAACACAATCCCACTCCTATCCCAAATCTCTTTCTGCAGGACTTGATGTCCCAGACAGGAATTAAAGAGCAGGAGGGTGAACAGCACCATTTACTGGCACAGAGTGGAGATGAAGCCCGTGGCAGAAGTGGAGGGAGCGTACCAGGGATGAAAGTCGAGCACAGATCCATTTTAGTGTGCTGGGAATGATGCCATCTATCACACTGAGTGCTGCAATTGCCTCCCATAATGCTGGATCTCATCTCTATTCTGTCCCGCTCTTCTGGGAATTTTAAAGAAGCGTTTTCCTGTCTAGCCAAAGCACTTTTGTCACCCGCACTGAGTTGTCTGAGTACTTCATAGTCTCTGAAATATTTATCCTCTCACTTTTCTTGTCAGGTAAGAAAATTCTCCATTTTGCAGATGACAAAGTGAGCACAGGGATTAATCCTCAGTTCCAAAAAGAGATTTATGTATGCAAAGTGGTGCTTAGGAAGAATTTAAGAGTCTATATCCAAAATGTACATTGTGAAAAGCCCTGTTCAAGGACTGGAGGTGCCTGGTGGCATGCAAGGAAGCTGTCAGGGAGTTCCCTTCTCTTCCTGAGGGAGAGGAAAAGTGACAGCAGTTCAATTCCTTGTTATGAGCCATTTATTTCTGTATTATGAAATAAAATTTTCTAAAAACTGCATTCAGGTAGGACTTCATATCCAGGCTGTGCTACTTGTAAACACCTTGGGATGGAGGAGGAGGAGGAACAGCTTACAACACTCCCAGCAGGGAAGGAATCAAGGTAAGATCTTGTCCTACCCTACTGTAAGGAGCTGAGGGAAATGCTGCCTCTCTTGTTTTATGCACCTAAATCCCCAGGGAAAATCTCCCCTGAGAGCCTGCTGCAGAACCAACAGGCACAGCACAGGCCCTGGCTGAGCTGAGCTGAGCTTATGCTGAATTTGTGAAGCTGTTTGGGGCCTGACCAAATTCAAAATTCATTTCACAAGTCTGAATTATCCTGGAGCTCACTTTAGAAGACTTTGTCACAAAACATGATGCCCTGCTTCTGACTGATGACAGAGAGCACTGCTGTGGGAAACACCAAACCTGCATCCTAGGCTCTTCTAATCCCATGAAAAGTTGAGCCTCCACCACCCTGAGATTAGGAAAATGCCCTGAACATCAGGTGCTGCATTTTTGGGTTGGGAATGGTCCTCATTACTCTGGGGCCACTGAGAAAGGCAGGACTGCAGCAGCAGCAGAGAGCAGCCATGAGCCAGGGCTCAGTGGGCTCTGTGTATTCTGGGGGCAGAACTATGGCTCCCACTCTAGGGCATTTTTGTGTTTTCTAAGTGTTGTGTTTGAAGTTTCTCAGTAGCCTAAGGAACCACACAGTGCCCCTCCCTGGGCTCAGTGCCTACTGCCAAGGCTACTGATCCAGTCCTCTGCAGGGACCCTTGCCTTCTGCTCTCACAAATTCACACTTCGGACTGCAGAGCAGTCTGAATTCAGTCAGGGGTGACAATCACCTCTGTGCAGAATGCCCCCCATGAACTGGCAGCTTTTCCTGTAGTGCAGAGCCATTTGTTCAAATGACAGGGAGGTGATGCTGGTTTGAGAATCAGCCTCCTGGGCACGTTTTGTAATCTCTGGCTATGGAAGACAGCAGGCAAGACACTGCAGAATCCATCTTTCTCCATGGAAACATCAAAGACCAGTGTTTAGCTGCCTTGGTGTCTCTCAATGACTAGTTTAAAACTCCCCTGTGCTCAGAAGTTTGGCTTTTGGACATTCCCACCTGGAAGCCTGATTTTCCTGTCTCCAGTGCAGAGTGACTGTCACCCCAGCAAGTCACCCCTGCAGATGGCATGGCAGGGCAGGTGCTGCCAACAGCTGTGCCACAGCAGCTCCTCTGAGTTCCTACAGCCCATTGCTGGGTGTCTGCTGAAGTGCTCTCAGCTGCTGAAAGCAAACAGCCACAGTGGACAGAGAGCTTTGTTTTCTTTCTTGCACTGGGACAAATAGTGACTGTAGAAACCATCTCCTCAAAAAATTCTGTCTGAAAAAGGTTATTAATGTGGCTTACTATCAGCACTTAAAATTAGGCAGCTAATGTAGACATCTAAGCTGGGAGACTGTCCTACTTCATTTCCTTTGTCTGGTGTGTGGAGAAAGAAAAACTCACCCAGAAACTTATCAAAGCTGGAATTAGAAGTCAGGGGCTGTTTAAAAATCACTGCATTAAAATGCAATGGAACATCAGGATTTTCTGATTTGTCCTCTAAAGGACTCTCTCCTCTGCAATGGTAGAAATAGGCACATACAAGACTAGGCAGCTCCTTCCACTAAGTATTGTATCAGTCTCCAAAATGGGACTGTGTGAAGAGGAACAGCATTAGCACTTTTCTACTTGATAATGCAACTCAGCAGGAAGTGAAAATGTTACATTAGAAAACTGTGGATGTGACAGTTTGGTCAGAGAGAGAGAAAGCTAGATAAGTTTTCCCATGAATCAGCCTGGGAAGCTTTAGGGAGCTGGAGATAAACAATGATACTCAAATATTAAAACAATCTGCAGATGGTGTTTTTTAACAATCTGTTTTGCTGTTTTTCTCATAAGGTTGTTTACAAATGGGTATCTTGTTAATTAGCCAATCATGGGAAATGAATTGATTAAATGACCAATCAGGCCCACCTGTAGTGAACTAAGGTATAAAAGGGGAAGAGGATCAAATAAATGGGGCTTTTGCCATTTGCCTTCTGATCCAGCTCTGTGTCATCTCTGACTCAATAGTGACATCAAACAGATACTGGTTTTATGTAGACTGTAGGTATCTTCTTTAGAAGCTTCATGCAGCAAATCACTTGGAAGTTGATTCAAAGTCCACAAAAACAAGATCATTTCTTCCTATGTACATGTGTTACTATATGCATGCCTTATTACTATGTCTATGTCTTTAAGGAAATGTTTAAGGATATCTCTATTCAGCAAAGCACACTAATGTGCATTTAAATCCCACTGAAGGCCAATATTCCCCCATAAGCTTGTTATTGAACTGCAATTTTGAAATACATCATCACCTCTGTTTGAAATCTTTCACTTTGGAACTCTACTGTTACAGAGAGAAAAGCCATATGGAACTAATCATGCACATTTTGTGTAGCAAATAGGCATTATAGCAGATTGTGTTTCCCTTCAAGTGCTTGTCCATATGAGCATGCAAACTGTGGTGTGCATACAGCTGAACATGCAAGACAAGATTTTTAGCCCTAACAACATCCATATTGATGTACCTCCTGCTTAGCTGCATAATTATGAGAAGAGCACACACTTCACTGCCTGTCTGCCAGCCAAATGAAGCTTCTTTTCTTTCTTCTTTTCCTTTTCATTTTCCTTTTCCTACCCTCACAAAGATCCTATTATTTTAGCTTGTTTTCTCCTTATTTGCCTTCATTTAACAATTGGTCTTTCCCCCTTTTCTGCTGGCTCATCACTCAGAAACACAGAGTTCAGACTACAGGAGAGAGATTTCTCTTTCTAAGAGATATTCCATACACCACTACATTGCCTCCCAGAAAACTATGCTCCTAGGAAGTAAAAGATCTGAAACTTCAGTATTGGCTTGCAGAGAACAAACAAAGGATGAACACTGCAGGATTTCTAGCAACCATAACCCCAGTACTGGGAAGGAGGCATCAGTCTCCACTAATCCTTATATGTTGAACTGTGTAAGTCAGATGCCAGTAAAGACCAAATAATAAAGTTTAATCAGTTCACAAACTACTGTGGTTCTTTCTCTTTAAAAAGGTGATGACTATAGTTCCAACTCAGATCTGCAAAAAGTCTGACATGGTGTCATTTTTGTTCATGTCACAGCACTGGACCCACAAGGCAAACTTATCTCAGCCCTTCTCACTTAGAGCTTCTTAGCACGAGGCATTCTGAGCATTTTTGTTCAGTTGCTTGGACTCTAAAGACAAGAAATTCATCCCAACTCTTGCAAATAGCCCTGAGCACTATGTCATGACACAAATTTGCACTTAGAGAAACACATCTGGTACAGATAGGTGTGTATATTGCTTCCTAATGAAAAATAGTATTTGAAATATTTTTTAGAATACGTGAACAGTGCTTTGGGAGGTAAATATTTTAATCCCACTAAGTGTAAAGATTTGTATTAATCCTTCTCTGTAAAACAAAGGAGAAAGAAAATTCAAGATCAAGACAGGTAAAATTTCTCAAATATGCCCTAAAATATTCTTCTATGCACTAGGCTCCTCTATGATAAAAGCTGTATATCTGAGCACTCTCCAGTTCTCTAAACTGGTGGATACACTATCTGGGAGACTCCAAAGCTCTTTGCTCATTAGCATTTTATCTCTGAATTGCATTGCATTAATAAATACTTGTCCAGCATGGAATATTGACTGCCAGGAGAAGGTAATGTGGAGGAACTCAAATTTCCCACAGGGCAGATGGATGTGAAGGGAGAAGGTAGAAATTTATGGCAGGGTAAAATCTGAAACGTTGTAATGGCAACCATTTGGATTAGACAGAGGATTGTAGTATCAAATGGGCTTCCAGAGAGTGAGATGGAGAAGTTTGGGGGTTTTTAGAGCACTAATTCATCATATAGCTGTACTTGTGAGTGATGTATAGCTATTTCCCTTATACATATGTAAGAAGATGAAAAGGGTATGCTACCAACATCATAACCAAGCATTCATATTTTACAGTCCCAACTGGGACTGAATGAATATTTTATGAACTGAAAAGGTAGTTTGGGTTCACTTGGCACAATTCCCATGGCAGATAATTGGGAGCTGGCCTCAATTTGAGCTGTAAGGTTTGCAGGGAGTCAAAAAGAAATTGAAGGCAGTAGGTGTGTTCTTCCATGTACACTGCTGCAGAAACTGGCCTTGAAAATTCTCACTGAGGCTGCCAAGTTTATATAAAATATCTTAAAACTGATTGACATAATGACTCAAACTCATGTCTTCTGTCAGCAGGTCATCTGTAGGTGTGCTTAGGCCCTGATTCTGGCCAAAGAATTGATTTATTTCACCAGGAACAAGCAGCAATGGTGATGCTTGCCATTGCTTCATAACTTGTACAAGGGTGGGGAGTAAACAGTCCTTTGAGAGAGAACAAGCACTGACCCAAATCTGAATCAGCTCTATTAATCAAGAAATTAAAAGTGCCTGAAAGCAAACTGCATTTCCATTTTTTAGTGGTCTAAAATACAGGGAGGTCGGGTTGATTTGTATTACTTAATTGTTGGGCCACCTTAGTGAGAAATCAATCATTTGAAAAACATGAGTGATTAGAAACTCTCAGGTAGCTTTCAATTGATAGAGAAGAGAAATATGGCAAAAATTTTATTTTATATTTTTCAGGTGAGATATTATATATATATTTTTTTTTTGCTGTTGAATTTGATCATTCTGATGACTTTCTCCATAGGATGCAGAACACTCCTCAAAGAAGAAATATTAATTCATTTCCCTTATACAGAATAAAAAGAACAGCAATAGTTCAGCTTATGCCTGTGAACAGAAAAAAATGTGCTGCATTCTCTGAGGATGTGAAGAGAACAATGTCTAAAGAAGTTATTCTGGAGTGATTAAATAATTGTAAAAGATGTGAAAATTGTTATTTTATCTTGGTTCTTTTGTTTACCTTTGTCTCATTTTCCAAATGGTTTGATGCATTTATTCAGTACCACAGAAATTTTAAACAGCCAGTTTGCCTATGGGTGTAAGTGTTTGACAAAGATGATAAATAAAATTTATATAAAATATAAATTTATATTACAAATTTATAAATAAAAATTTATTTAAATTTCATTTATAGTTCTAATTCTCAATCTTTGCATTCCTTGCAATAAATACATAGAATATAAGTGTGACATCTCATTCTTTGGTTGCTTCAGCCATTACTCAGTGGTGTTAAAAAAGTCAAATATGCAACTGAAAGTGGTAGATTTATATCTCATTTGAAAAAGCTCAATACCAAGTCAGAGGAATTCAAATAAGCCCTAGTTTGACTTGCAAAAACTAAAAATATTGCTTTCGTGTGTCCCAGTAATATTTCACTTTTAATTTAGAGGTATTATTGCTCTTTATCATGGGAAATTACAATATAATAAAATCCCAGCAAGATTTCAGAATATTTTTCACCTGAGCAGCTGTCAGGTCCCAAGAGGGAGATCCTGGGCCTCCTGCTCTGGGATAGCAAAATGTTGAATCTGGAGAGGGCAGGCCTGGACTGCCTCCTCTGGGGCAGCTGATGTTGAGGATACCCTTGGAGTAAACTAAGGCAAAACAATGCCAAACAAACAACTAGAAAGTTTTAGCTATGGAAGCAGCAATTTAAACTTTTAAACCTTGTGGGAGGTTGAACAGCCCATGTCAGCAACAACTTAAAATTTCTGAACAGCCTGCAGCATCATCAGGTTAAACTCCATTGAGCAGCCTGAAGCATCAGCATATTAAAGTTTTAAGAAGAGGAAGAAATGAAGAAGGAAAGATATGAAAATTAGAGGTAAAGGATCCATGTCACCACCCAGGGCTCCAGCACCATCTCTGGTGTGGTTCCTGTGGATGCCAGGTGCACACACAGCCCCCTCAGTAGTGCTATTTACAGAACAGTCCTTGTGCAGGCACATTTTGTTATTCCCAAACTTTTCAGAACGGGGTTGGGTTTTCTCATAGTTTCAATCCCCTGTCAGAAATACAACTGCAGTGCTCTCCAAATCTGGTTTTGGAGATAATTACCCAAGATAAGGAGGGTGGTCTCCAAAAACCACTATCCTGCCTCCAAGATCCTCTCTCCTAACATCACCTTACCTCGTTGGCATGGTAACATTCCTTTTTTCCTCTGCCCAGTGTTTGAGACATGAACTCTTTCAGGTTTACATTAACTCTTTCAGGATTTCAGCCTCTCACAGCAGCTCCCTCCTTTGGATGAAAACCACATCCTATTCTCCCAACCCTGTAACTGAGAAGTTGCCACAGACACTGAAGGCACACAGCAGACCATTGGCTAAGGCAAGAACTGAGATGAGATTCTCTGATTTGTAAATTTTGTCCCAGCCACCTGATTAGGTAACTTTTATTCCAGGAACAAATATTCAATCTTTATGATGTGTACTGCAGTACAATCTAGGAAGGTACAAGCAGAGGACTGAAACCTATTGTTTTAGGCACTCTGACAACACAAGCCAAAAATAAAGTATAGCAGGATGAAATTGAAATGGGAGAGCAGTGCACAGCAGCATATTTGTTTCTGAGGGCATTTTTCCTTGGTTTGCCACATATCCTGACAATACTACAGCCTTAAGATGAATTTGACAGACTTAAAGTTTTTTTGGACAAATTTTGGTTGATGAAATAACAACTTTGAAAGTAATCAGCAGCCACACAGAAGACACACAACAATGGTTTGGGGTTTTTTGACTTAGGAAGATACATGGAAAATAACTGGAGTTGTCAAATGAAAATGAAGTGAGGATTTGCATTGAGCCTAGTTATCACATTAGGCTGCTACAATACAATCACAGACTCAAAGAATTGTTTAGGTTGGAAAAAGATCAAAAGATCCCTAAGATCCATCTATTAATCCAGGACTGCCAAGGCCAGCACTACACCATGTCTCTAAGTGAAATATCTACATGTATTTTATTCACCGACAGGGATGGGGACTCAGCCCCTTCCCTGGGCTCTTCCTGTTCTAATGCTTGACACTTTCAGTGAAGAAAATTTTCCCAATATCCAATCTAAACCTCCCCTAGCACAACTTGAGGCCATTTCATTTTGTCCAGTCACTGTTACTTTGGAGAAGATACCACATCCCACCTGCCTAAAGCCTTCTTATAGGTAACTGTAGAGAGTAACAAGGTCTGCCCCAAATCCCTATTTCTCCAGGCTAGACATCCCCAGCTCCATGAGTCGCTTCTCTGGAATGGCCTGCCTGGGGAGGTGGTGGAGTCACCATCCCTGGATGTGTTTAAAAAAAGACTGGATGTGACACTCAGTGCCATGTTTTAGTTGAGGTGTTAGGGCACAGGTTGGACTTGATGATCTTGAAGGTCTCTTCCAACCTAGTCATTCTGTAAATTCTGGGAATTCTCATAAAACAGGACTGGCCCCAAGGCTGAGCCCTGGGGAACATCCCTGGTGTCTGTCCCCAGCTGGATGTGACTCCATTCCCCAGCCTCTCTGGGCCTGGCCCCACAGCCAGTGTTTTACCCAGCAAAGAGCACACCCATCCAGGCCATGAGCCATCTCCAGGAGAATGTTGTGGGAAATGGTGTCAAAGGCTTTACTAAACTGCAGGGAATCAGGGCCTACAAACTCTCCCTCATCTGCTGAGTGGGTCATCTTCTCCTGGGAGGAGATCAGGGCAGTGTAGCAGGCCTTACATTAAGTACTTCAGATCGTCCTTCTCCTCCTTTGTCACTGTGTTTCTCACCATCCATTAAAGGCTGGAGATTCTCCTGAGCCCTCCTTTTGTTACCAATGTACTTCTGGAAACAGTTTTTATCATCTTTTAGGGCACTTTTAGGGCCAAATTAACTTCCAATCAGGCTTTGGCCCTTCTGATTTTCCCCCTGCACAACCCCATGAAGGCTGTGTAGTGAACCCTTCTCCAAAGATCATAAACTCCCTGGTTCAATCTGAATTCCACCTGGGCTCCATGCAGGGCCCAGCTGGCAGGGCAGGGTGTGGCCATGGAGCCCCGGTGTCTGTGACATCAGGGGACGCGTCCCCAGACCCCGCAGGCTGCAGGGCCGGCGCTGCAGTGCGGCTCCAGGCAGCGGTGAGGGCGGCAGGCAGGGCCAAGGCTGGGCTGGGCGAGGGCCAGGCCAGGAGCACCAGCACCTGGGGAGCGCCCAGGGCTGGGGACAGGGGACAGGGCTGTGGAGAGCACCTTGGGCAGGGACAGGGCCACCTCTGGGGCCAGTGCCCTGTCCCTGGGCAGGGACAGGGCCACCTCTGGGGCCAGTGCCCTATCCCTTGGCAGGGACAGGGCCACCTCTGGGGTGAGTGCCCTATCCCTGGGCAGGGACAGTGCCACCTCTGGGGCCAGTGCCCTATCCCTGGGCAGGGACAGTGCCACCTCTGGGGCCAGTGCCCTATCCCTGGGCAGGGACAGGGCCACCACTGGGGCCAGTGCCCTATCCCTGGGCAGGGACAGGGCCACCACTGGGGCCAGTGCCCTATCCCTGGGCAGGGACAGGGCCACCACTGGGGCCAGTGCCCTATCCCTGGGCAGGGACAGGGCCACCTCTGGGGTGAGCGCCCTATCCCTGGGCAGGGACAGGGCCACCACTGGGGCCAGTGCCCTATCCCTGGGCAGGGACAGGGCCACCTCTGGGGTGAGCGCCCTGTCCCTGGGCCCTGCGCTTCCTGGCCCCGCTGCCCCAGCCACCCTCTCCCTGCTACCCAACCCCACTGAGCCCCTTCTCTCCCTCCTCCTCCTGCAGGCCATGGCTGGGAAGATCACCAAAATCCTGCTGGTGCTGGCCCTCCTCCAGTACGGGCTGAGGGCAGATGCCCAGGCAGTGCAGACCAGGGAAGAGGTTGTGACACAACATGAGGAACAGCGCAACCAGGGGATGACTTGGCTGGTGAGAAAGATTGTAAATCACTCAAGTGACTGGGCAGCTGGGAGTAACTCCTGGTTATTCCACTCCTGGTTATATAACTCCTGGTTAGCCTGTGAACAGCAGGGCAGTGATCCTTTAGCATGGGCTGAGTTTAACAGTGCCTCTGCCCAGGTGTTGTTTCCTGCCTGCTCCTCATCTCTGTTTTCCAGTTCAGGGGCCTGGGTACATGGAGAACAACTGGCCTTACCTAAAGACTGAGGCAAAGAAGGCATTAAATATCTCACTCTATTCCTCATTCTATATCACTATATTAAACCCCCATCCAGTAAAGGATGGAAATTCTTCTGAGCCCTCCTTTTGTTGCTAATGAATTAATAGAAACATTTTTATTCTCTTGTATGGCAGTTAATATATAACCAGATTAAGTTCTGTTTGGGCTTTGGCCCTTCTGATTTTCTCCCTGCACAACCCCACCACAGCTGTGCAGTGCTCCTGAGTGGCTGCCCCTTCTTCCAAAGGTAATACAGTCTCTGGCTCCAGGCTCCTGCACTCCCTTTCCCACCCATGCCTGGGTTTTCCATCTCCTGCCCCCACTGCCCCAGCCACCATATCTCTGTCACTCAGCCCTGTTGAGCTCGTTCTCTCCCTCCACCTCCTCCTCCTCCTCCTCCTCCTCCTCCAGGCCATGGCTAGAAGCATCACCAAAGTCCTGATGGTGGTCAGCATCTTCCAATACGCACTGAGCGTGGATCTCCCAGCAGTGAAGGTCACGGAAGAGCTCCTGAAGCAGCATGAGGAGCAGCGCAGCCAGGAGATGGCCAAGCTGCAGAAGATGGAGCAGAGGATGCAGGAGCAGAGCAGGCCCACCCAGGAAAGCGTGCTCCACTCAGTCTTCCAGCAGTCATGGTTCTGGAATTGTGTCGAAATGATCCTCACGCTCTTAGGGATCTACTGGCTGCCCTGTCAGAAGAGAGCAGGTTCTGGCAGTGGCAGTCAGGGCAGGCAGTGCCCGGGAGCAGATGCAGGAGAACAAGCCCTTGGATAAGGTAGGGACCTCCACTGCTTTTGCCTTTTCCTTCCCACAAACAATGTTCTGACAGCTGCACCCAGCCATGGGAGCTGGCAGCGCCAATGAAATCCTGAGCACCTGCAAGGACAACATCATTGACCACCCTGAGACCAACCACTGTGCACTCTTTCCACCAGAGCTGGGCACTGGGCAAGATCTGCTGATATGCTGCAACCATGGAGAGCAGCAGCCACAGAATGTGCCGTGCTTCCTCCTCTCCCACCTGAGGAGGCAGAGTCCAAATCCCTGCTTCCTCCACAGCAAATGGTCCCAGTTGTGATGCTCCCCCTGCCAGGAGATGCAGAAGTGATTTCCCCCTTGTCCATCTTTTAATAAAAATGATGATTTGCTTTGAGAAATCCTGTGTCTGTGAGGGTCTGGGCAAGACTGTGTTGGGGCATGGCTCCATCTCCCCTCTGCAAGAGATGAAGTTTGTGCTCCCATGGATATTTGCAGTGGTTACACTTGTGCTTAGACATTTGGCATCTCCCCATCTTCTCTCCTCCTGGTGTTCTTGCTGTCTCCTCCTCCCAGCATCCTTTCCCATGCCTTGGAATACCTCTGAACTTGCTTCAAAAGATTCTGCTGAAATCAGCAGTTCCATCATAGGGTCTTCTCCTCAAGCTGTTCTTTATAGGATGGTTGTTCCATAAACTGGAACACCCAAAGGCCTGCAGAGGCCATTTCATCACTTATTTCTGATCATCAGATCTTGACCCATAGCTGAAGCTTCAGCCACTTCTGGACAGAGATGGGTGGGTGCTGGGTGACCCCCTTGTGCACACAGACCTCCTGCTTTTCTCCCTGCACTCCCAAAGCTGGAGCACTGCCTGTGTCCCCCAGGCTGCTGAGAAGTCACTCTTGGCACGGGCAGAGCTGTGTCTTTGGCCCAGGTGACCAAGCCTGGCAGAGGTGGGGCTGCAGGGGAGGCCTGGGAGAAGAGGAAAAATACTGCAAGGGAGAGTGAGGAGGGAGGAAGGAAGTGTGAGGAACAGTGAGGAGGAGGAGGAGAAATCAGTAGCAAAAATGTCATTTCCAAATAAATGCTTTTAGGATTAAACTGACATGGCAAGTATTATTAATCAAGTATTATTAGCTTCTCATGTATTCATTAAAGTTTTAAACTTTTATAGTTTCATGTGTCAAGGGACATGAGTATGGTCTCATGGTCATTTTCATGAATGTCAGTCCTGAAATCAGGCATTCCAGTTCCCTGTGCACTACCGTACAGGTGAGCTGTACAGTAAAATGAAAAGCATTTTCACTCCTATCCCCATTAAACACAGCAAATTTCAAGACATCTAGAGTTTGTATGAGAGCTTTTCACATGTTAGCCTGTAAACAAAATACAATATGCATTTTTAATTCTGGGAGAGTTGTCACTACCCTATAACATCATTGGTATTTTAATTAAGATGCCTCAAAGGAAAGAATAACAGAACACTGGATGAAGAGATTGAATGCACCCTAAGCAAGTTTACTGACAATTCAGAATGGGGGGAGTTGGCCAACCCACCTGAAGGCTGTACTGCCATTCTGTGACACCTTGATAGGCTGGAGAGTGGAGCAGAGAGAAACTTAATGAGGTTCAACAAGAGCCAGTGCAGGGTCCTGCACCTGGGGAGGAGCAGCCCCAAGTACCAGCACAGGCTGGGGGCTGACCTGCTGGAGAGCCTCTGCAGAGAAGGACCAGCAGGTCTTGGTGAGTGACAAATTGACCCTGAGCTGCCAGTGTGTCCTTGGGGCCAGGAGAGGCAATGGGATCATGGGGTGCACTGGGAAGAGCAGGGCAGCAGGTTGTCGGGTTCGGCTGTCTGTCTCTGCCCCGACACGGGTAGTGTGGTTCTTGGGTGGCACGCGTTTTAAAGGATGAGTCTGGACTCTTCAGCTTTTCGGTCTTCAGGTTGTTTATTATTTCTTATCTACAAAATTTTCTGTCTGCTCAACAGAGGTCTGATCTGCAAGCAGTCACAGGCACTCTCTGACCACCCACGGGGCGGTCATGTCTTTTTATACTAATATCTACGTACACAATATTTACCTTTATTTCCCAATGCTTTTTACCCATGTTGGCAAGTGCACCTTCACCATAAACCAATCCCCAAATGCCAACATCACCACAGGAGATGGAGGACAAGAAGAAGGAAGAAGAAGGACAAGACACGCCCTGATCCCTCCATCTTGTCTCCATAACCCCCCTGTACCCAAAAGCCTTAAAATCTATACTTCACTTTCTAAATGTGTCCATTTTACACCTTTTACTCTAAAGTGATTCTCTTGTCCTCAAACTCTTGTTATTTCTGTGGATGGATCAAAATCAAGCCACCAGACACTCTTGGCAACATTCCAGGATTTTCGAGACCCCCAAGGGTTCTCCTGGCATCTCTGAACATCAGGAATGATGTGCTGAGATCCCACATCTCCCCCTTCTGTTTGCACTAAGAAGACTTCTTTGGCAACTTGACTCATGACACGTCTCACACACAAAAAGATGCATGGGACGATGAGCATGAGGACTAAGAGAATTATTAAAATATAAAATCCCATTTTTAAAAACCCTCTCCATAAGGGAGAAAGATCAAAAAATCCCGCCAAATCATCAATCCATGATCCAGTGACTTCGCCTAGTTTCTTTATACTGTCTTTTATGTTTTGAATACTTTCATGAATTGATTTTGAATGATCTGAGAGATTCATGCAGCACATTCCTTCAAACTCTTCACATCCATGTCCATGAGCGAGCAATAGATAATCGATTGCTGCCCTATTTTGCAGAGTTGCCTCTCTCACACTGCTTACGTCTTTTAACATATCACTCAAAGCGAGAGAGATTGATTGAGCATGCTTGCTCAACCAACAACCCATGTGGTCCAGTTGAGTCAAGGCCACCCCCGACGCTGTCTGAGGTGAGAAAATTGCTGCTGCAATTCTCCTTGCCTTGTCCCAAGTGTACACTTCATCATCACAGTTTACACTGTAATGTTGCAAGGACCTTTTTTCTTTGTGTTTTTGCTCTCTTAACACTTTCAAATCTGGTGACAACATTGAAATTCTCCCAATGCTGCATGGACCTCCCTTGGCATTTGCAGGAATGCCGTGCCAAATTCTGTCCCCACAAATTAAAAACAACCCACATGGCAATTGCACTGGAACCTGGATTGATCCTTTGGCTGTCGTCACAGTGTGATTGCACCAGGCTGATGCATTTCTATAATATTCGTGATTTGGTGTGACATCAACACTTTTGTTTGCCCTTGACACATTCGAAATTTCGAATTTCATGCATAGCTCCATTGTTGTGGACCCAAAAATTTCCAGTTCCTGCGGTTCGGTAGAAGCCACAGGTAAAAGATGTGTCCAAGCACACCATTCCTTCACAGGATCTTTAATGACCTGCGAAATCTCCATTGGAGAATGCCCTGGAATTGGCCATTCGCCCACTGGCAACCCAACCATGCATGCTGTGAATGGTTTCCCTGGTTTCGAATGTGTCAGGCAGATACTTTCTAAATTTGCTGCCTGGGCTAACGCTTCCCAAACATTTTGTTTTGGCTGACTGACAGGTAGATTTGCTCTATTGCTTAAAGCAACAGATAAAAGCATGAGCATCATGAAGCTCACGACTTCACCCTTATAAAATTTCATTGTCATGCTCCCACTCAAAGCCACAAAGGAAAAAACCCCCCAAAGTTTTTATTCTTTTCGTTTTTCTTCCGAGTCGCTGCTCACAACTTGAGTTTCCTCCTCCGTCTGCGTACTCGTTTCTCTGCCTCTGGGATCTGTGCTCTCCTGCTCTCTTCTGACGCTGTATCCACACCCCCCACCGAAGCGCGCAGCCCCCCCCCCGCGGGTGCCCCCTTTCTCGCTGCGATTCGTGCCGATCTCCGGGTCCAGATTTCCGGGTCTGACGTCACCACCACGCGTCTCCTGCGTCCCTCCATGGCAGCTCGCTGGAGCTCTGCAGCTGCTCCGCCCTTGCTGCCCGTGTCTGACGCTGCCGCGCTGGTTTGAGAGCTCTCCCCGGCTGTTCCCTGAGCCTTGCTCGACCCGCGCGCTTTTGACACCGCGCTAAACGGGGCCGCCGCTGCTTTCGGCGTTGCGCTTGCAAAAGCCGCACCAGAACCCGTGTCTCCCATCGCCTCCACGCCCCCCCCGCCGGCCGCCGCCGCTTCCGCGCCGCCGCGCCTGCCGCGAGAGAGCGCATCCCCCCTCCCCGCTTGTTCCCTTTGAACCCCCCTCCCCGACTCCGGCACTTTTTCCACCTCCTCTCCCTCTGATTCCTCGATATCGCTAGGAGAAAACTTTATTTCATCAGGGAGTGGAATGGCATCATCTGTGTCTGAGTCAGAGGGTGAAGCCCCCACACTCTCTGGAGTTTCGGGGCGCTTTCGGGTTCCCTTGGGTTTTCGGGATGGTGGGACTGAAGGCAATGACATTTCTCCCGGTCCCCGTTTCTCGGGCACCTTTCCCCCCGGGCTAATTGAGATCAGAGCCAATCTCTGCTTGGAGCCTTGCTCTGGTCCCTCCGCCCTTTTGGGACCCGCAACAACTTGTTGCCTGGCTGACCCTCTCAACTGAGTCGAGGTCGCCTCTAACATAATTCTTGCTGAAGACAGCAATTTCAAGGCTGTCTTATCATCATTAGTGGCTAGAAAATATAGGTGTCTGTTAACTTCTTGCCAAAAGCCTACCTCAAATAACAACCGTGTTTCTGAGTACGGGTAATTACACCGCACCCACAGCAATAATTCTCTAAGCTTTTTCTTTGGGATCCCCCTTGTGTGTGTGTCTGCCACGCCCTGTAGGTCGGACAGAATTTCTATTTGTTCCTGGGAAAGTGTACCCCCCATGTTCTTAATTCTTGACCTTCTCACCGAATTCCTGTCGTCAGAGCAGTCCGAAGGCTCCTGGTCTCTGGCCTGCAGGTCACAGGAGATGGATTCGGAGGCGCCTTTTCCGATTCCGATCCGGGCTGTCCTGCTACGAACTTTCTTCGGTGGAGGTGGAGTGCGGTGTTCTCTGCGGCCGCCGCTTCTGCAGATTCTGCTGGCTGCTTTCTGGCTGTTTTCCCAAGGAGTTATCAGTGCTCTCCTGGGAATGAGTCCAGTTCGGGAACTGCCCACTCGGAGCTTCAAGGCTGCCCCTGTGCAAGAGGTGCACAACAGAGCTCACCGTGGCTCAGCGAGTGCTGCCGGATGCTGCTGGATCGCCGGTTGCTGCCGAGTAGCTCACTGGGTCGTCCGCCGGGTGCCCACCGGCTGCCCACTGGGTGCCCACCGGGTGCCCACCCAGGGACGCCAAATGTCGGGTTCGGCTGTCTGTCTCTGCCCCGACACGGGTAGTGTGGTTCTTGGGTGGCACGCGTTTTAAAGGATGAGTCTGGACTCTTCAGCTTTTCGGTCTTCAGGTTGTTTATTATTTCTTATCTACAAAATTTTCTGTCTGCTCAACAGAGGTCTGATCTGCAAGCAGTCACAGGCACTCTCTGACCACCCACGGGGCGGTCATGTCTTTTTATACTAATATCTACGTACACAATATTTACCTTTATTTCCCAATGCTTTTTACCCATGTTGGCAAGTGCACCTTCACCATAAACCAATCCCCAAATGCCAACATCACCACAGGAGATGGAGGACAAGAAGAAGGAAGAAGAAGGACAAGACACGCCCTGATCCCTCCATCTTGTCTCCATAACCCCCCTGTACCCAAAAGCCTTAAAATCTATACTTCACTTTCTAAATGTGTCCATTTTACACCTTTTACTCTAAAGTGATTCTCTTGTCCTCAAACTCTTGTTATTTCTGTGGATGGATCAAAATCAAGCCACCAGACACTCTTGGCAACATTCCAGGATTTTCGAGACCCCCAAGGGTTCTCCTGGCATCTCTGAACATCAGGAATGATGTGCTGAGATCCCACAGCAGGTCAGGGAGGGGATCCCTTCTCTCTGCTCAGCCCTGGAGAGGCCACACCTGCAGTGCTGTGCACAGGTCTGGGCTCCTCAGTACAGGGGAGACAAGGAGCTATTGGAGATGGCCCAGCAGAGGCCACAGAGATGAGGAGGGGTCTGGAGCATCTCTCTTTTGAGGAGAGACTGCAGGAGCTGGGCAAGTTCCATCTGGAGAAGAGAAGGCTGAGAGGGGTCTCATCAATGCATATAAATATCAAAAGGCAGTGCCAAGAGGATGTGCCAGACTCTTTATAGTGGCCCAGTGACAGAATGAGGAGCAATGGCCATAAACTAAAACACAAGGAGTTCTACTTCAACACGAGGAAGAAGTTTATGTCAAAGCTGGCAGGGCACTGAAACAGGATGGTCATGGAGTCTCCCTCTCAGGAGACATTCAAAACCCACCTGGATGCATTCCTGTGTCGCCTGCTCCAGGTGACACAGCTTTGGGTAGGAGGGTTGGACTGGGTGATTTCCAGAGGTCCCTCCTAACCCTAATAATTCTCTGATTCTGTGAATTTGTACAATTTATAAAAAACTGCTTGTGTGTGCAAATGTTAAAGAGAAGCATAAAATACAATATATAAATCTTTTTATTTTCCCCTCTGTTGCTTTTTCTTTCCCTGTTCCCCGCCCCTTCTCTTCCCCAGTTCTCTAAGTCCCTGAGGGCAGTAGCAGAAATACTCCAATACTCAATTCCCGAGGGGGCAGCCGGGCTTTTCCCCGGTTTTCCTGAGGATTTTCCAGGATCCTTGAGGAACCGCACGGCCATGGCGAGACCTGACCGCGAGGGGTCGCCCTTGCACCGGAGCCGGAGGCGCGCCGGGCGCCGATGGATCGGGAAAATCCCCGCGGATTCCCTTTAACAGGCGCTCTCATGACTGTGGAAATATTGCTGCATCATCATTCCTTCGCTAAAGAACACGGTTTTAATGCAGCTTCTCCATTTTGAAATGATGACGTTCTTTGGAAGGACATAATTTGCTGATTAGAGATATGTTTGTTTAGCTGCAGTGCCTCAAGTTTCAAATTTGATTGCGTTCATTTTTAATCACATAAATGATCTTATTTTCAGTAACACGGACTTGTTTGTTCCAAATGCATTTATGAATTCTTATCTCGGTTATGTCACGTGCTGAAAGGGATATTACCAATTCCTAAAATCATAAACTTACACAGAGGAGAAAAGTGCTGAAAGAAGGAAGCATCTTTTGAATTTATTTAAAAAGAAAAAAAAGGGCTTGATTTTAAGTTTTTAATCCTGCTTATGCTGCCCTAAGGGATAGGCTCCAAAACCACACACAATCCTTGTGCCGCTGATGTGAAAGACCTGTCAAATGTCACACACTGAGTGTGACACAGATACCCTTGGCTCATGTCACATTGCCCCTGCCCGTGGCTGCATGTCTTTTGTCTGCCATGCTTTACCATGTCTTCCTTCTTTCTAAATGCAACCTACCCCAGAAACTGCCAGCTGCTCCAGCTGCCATCCCTCATTCTTCCACCCTACATGTCAAAGGGCAGAGAAAATAAACTAATTCACAGCACAGTTTCCTGGCTCCTGTCCCACCCCTTCTGCCCTGTGATCAGAGCACCTGCTTGGAACTTGGATCAGTTCTGCTTGGAACTCTTTGGGAGCAGAAAAACCTGAGCTTTCTGGACCTGCAAGCACCAAAAAGGGGAAACTTTTAAAAAAGCAAGGCAGGGAGAGGTTTTAGTGATGGAAGAAATTGTACCTGGAAAGTCACCTTTAATCCAGAGATGGATTTTCAGAAACCTTCATTTTCAGCCAAGGATTAAAGTGGGACCTACAAAGAAATAACAAATAATGTTACAAACACATATAATCATCTGTCCCAACCTCACATGTTTAACAGTCGGGTCTGTGAGCCATAGGGTGAAGAGCAGGGATCCAAGGACATACAATGCCAGCAGAAAAATGTTGCTCAAGTTCCACAGAGCTCCTTTCCCAGCCCACTTCACGCCTGCCACCAAGGAGTATCCATGCTGTCCAGGATGTGTGTGCCAGGGATATGGGGCTGCAAGAGAAGGAGGTTCATTACCTTGTTCCAGAGGTTACTTAGGTGCTATTTTAGGAAGAGGTCATCACTGGGCCATAAAGCACTTGAAAAACCTCCTCTCTCACCCTTTCTCTGTGCAGTGGTGGGGAGAATGCCAGTGGAAAATTCCTGTGCATAATGAGATCAGATATACTAGTTTTTCCATCTTTTTTAACTACCCAAGCAGTGAAAAGCAGCTGGAGTGACAGTCAAGGCTGATCCAGACACAGCTCCAGGAAACTTTATGCAAAAACAGGACCTTGATGTAAACAGGAGTTCAGAACCTTAATGCAAATGGGAGCCACTGAAAACATCAGGCTGATGGCCTGCTGAGATGGGGTTCTTCTGATCAGAAGAAATATTTGAAAGCTAACTCCACCTCCTGAGGACAACAATGCCTAAACCCAAAGGTGGATATGTGTGGGAATACCAGTTGTGGGTTTCTCTGGGTCTGGATTGAAGGCGCTTGAGACAGTAGTTCATGTTCAGACTCAGATGTTTATTATTTCTTATCAGTAACACAGTCTCACTACTGTGAGTTCTGCAGCTTTTCATTAGAAGGCACAAAATGGCCAACAATCTCTTGGTACAAGATCTTTTAAGACTAAACTATCCAATGAAGAACTGACACCTGGATTATTTTCCCTTTTAACCCAATAACTGATCCTACAGAGCTGCAATGCGGAATTTTCTGCCCAGTTACAAAATGCCACCCAAACCCATGGAGAAGAAGGAAGAAGAAGCATGAAGAAGAAACCCAGGACTACACCCTGTGCCGTCCATCTTGCTTCCATCCACAAGATACTAAAAATCCCAAAACCTCAATTTCTCACCAAGTGATACACCTACACTGCTCTCTATAATCTATTTCACACTTTTGTGGATTCCAGTCTATCTTGAAGTCTGGGAACCTTTCTCCATGAATGAGAGTCAAAGTCAGTGTTCCCCTGGGAGTCAGGGCACCCCAGAGCAGACAGAGAAGTATTCCCAGTGCCCTGGGTTTCCACAGATATGGGAACATGTGACTGAACACCCCAACTGGGCCTTGGAGCCTCAGAGCCCGCGTGGGCTGGAAGGGAAGTGACAATAAAGAGGGAACAGTCTGTACACTGGCCAGCATGCAGAGGTTGAATTTGTCCCCAGCAGGTAACAAACAGGGACATCTGTGAAAGTCACTGTGCAGTGAATGACAAACACCCAAACGTGGGGCATCCAGAGAGGCAGCATCCAGCCCTGCCAGCATCAGCAGCTGCACTCCAAGCACAAAGCTCCTACTGCAGTGACTACTGACTGAGCCCAGCACCCTTTGCAAGGAGAGGCTTCTCATCCAACTGTGTTTTAATGCCTGACTTGGAGAGCTGATGGCTTTGCTTCTTAATTTGGCTCTGACACAGGGGAACAGGACAGCAAGAGAAGGCAGCAAATGCAGGCAAACCCTTCTGAACTAGCTGTGATTCTAAAAAGTACTATTGAGCCTCTTCTTTGCACAAATGATGAAAACAATGCTGTGGCACAAAAAAGGCTGGCTTTACAAACAGCATGGTGGAAACCTGTAAGCAAACCAAGGACTAAATAAGTATGCATAACTGGATTCATTTGTTTTTAGTGAGGTGCAATAAAGTAATAATCAGAGAAAGGAAGGGCTCAATGTTAAAATTATTTTCAGACTCACCACAAGTTTTGTTTTCAAATTTGAGCTTATACATACATAACATATATATAAATAACATATATATAAAATGTAAGTTTGTATATAAATATTATATACATTTAATTTCCTTTATCTACATTGCCTTTTTCATCATTAAAGAATTTGAATCATCTGCCTTACACAGAGAAGTTTTAATAACCATGTTTGTATGGAAAATACAGTGGGTTTTTTTCAGCTACTCACTACTATCACTTTGTGAAGACTTAAATGTTTTAAAATGCCCTTTAAACAGTCTTTATTCTGCTTACTTCAGAGAAATCTCAACTTACAGAAAGCTGGAAGGGGGAAATCTTGTTCTAGGGCAGTATTGGTCTAATCCACTCAAGCATGAACTTTTTATATCAAGTCTGTAAGCAATAATTCTGATCCATATGGTTTACTGAATCAGAGACTAATTTTGTAACATCCCATCCAAATTTTTATCTTAGTACCTGAAAATTTTGCCTTACCAACTATAATGTTGCCCGGCATAATTCATGAAGCTGTGAATTATTTTTTGTATATTCTCTGCCTCTATTTTTTTTTAAGAAAGCTGTTTGAAAACTGGACAATAGAAAAACAAAAATGCTTAACAGTGTTCTGAAACAAACTTAGACCATGATGTTGTGAACAGTACTGAGAGCAGTGAGGGACTATTCACATATCCAAGTCAAATCCTAGATGTAAATATTTCCTTGATCATAGCTTATACACTTGAGGGTGCAAAAGCAAGGCAAAATACTTTTGCTCAAAGTCCAATAATAACACTTCACATTATATTAATTTGTAACTTGAAACTACCCATAAAACCTGCTCCTATTAAAAAAAACCCAAATCAGAGTACAGTACCTTTAATATTTCTATTACCTCCCTCTTGGATGCTTAACAAGCAAAATAGCAGATAAACTTCCACAGATGGATCTTTAGCACAGTTTAGCAGAGCTCTATGCATCCCATCAGAGTAGTACAGAGCAGTGAAATGAAGACAGACGGTGCAATAAGTGCAAGAGCTGTGAATGAATGTGAACAGAAATTGATTTTGAAATGTTCTTGGCACTTTCCCAAGAAAATATTATCACTGTATTTAAAGAGAAGCATTCCATGCATTGTTTCAGGATTATTAAGAATAAACTCTGACCTCCTTAATTATTTTCTCTTCTGAGACCTATTTTCAGTGCAGCTGCAACATTTACATAAAAACCAAGCAAACTTGTATGGATTGTCAAACTTCAGTAGAACAAGAATTGCACTTGAGCACCATGTCCAGTTCTGGGCTCCCCAGGACAGGACAGACATGGAGCTACTGGAGAGAGTCCAGCAAAGGGTCACTGTGATTTTGAAGGGCCTGAAACACCTCTCCCACAAGGAAAGGCTGAGAGATCTGGGACTGCTTGGCCTGGAGAAGAGAAGACTCAGGGAGGGACCTCGTCAGTGCAGAGGAACATCTGGAGGGAAAGTGCATCCAAATAAACATCCAAATGTGGGGAATCCAGAGAGGCACCAGTCCAGCTCTGCCAGCATCAGCAGCTGCACTCCAAGCACAAAGCTCCTACTGCAGTGACTGCTGACCAAGTGACTACTGGCTATTGGAGGGAAAGTGCAAACAGAACAGAGCCAGGACTTTCTAAGTAGTGCCCAGTGACAGCACAAGATGCAAAAGGCACAAACTGAAACATAGCTCTGTCTGAACATCAGGAAACACTTTTTAACTGTGGGGGTGTCTGAACAGTGGCACAGGCTGTCCAGGGATGTCGTGGAGTCTCAGTGCTCAGATATTCCAAAGGCACCCAGACACAGTTCTGGGCAACTCACCCTAAGTGACCTGCTTGAGAAGGGAGGGGAGCTGGACCAGAGTGAGGCCGGACCACTTCCAACCTCAGCCATTCTGTCATCCTATATAGTGAATTGAACTTTAAAATGTGTCAATTAAAAAAAAAATCTTGAGGAGACTGCAGTATCTTCAGCATCAACCTCATTCCTTTTCAATGTTAGTTAAGTCAACTGCTTCATTCTTTGAGTGGACAAGAACAATACACCCAAGGTCAGGTTATTTTATGCTTTCCTAGGTTTGCAGCTGTGATAATGCACCAGCACCCCATGGAGAGCAGTCAGTATTCTGCAGACTTCTAAAACCATCTAGACCAGGCTGCTCTGGGGTGCACAAAGCTGCACCTGTGTGAATTTGCACAACTCAGTGTTCCCTGACCTAGGCTGCTTACTTCTTAGGGAAAACTGGAAACAGCTGAGCTAGAAGGTTCTCAGGAGAAGTCTCATATTAAAGTTTTCATTTTTGTGAACCCAGCCTTGTCTTACAGTTTTGTTAATTTGACAAAAAAAATCCCCAAAAAACCAAAAGAATTCCCCAGTCAAAAAACAACAAAAAAACCCAAACCAAACCAAACCAAAACAAAAAACCAAAAAACCACCCCGCCAAAACAAACAAGCAAACACCAAAACACCTGGGAGAGGTTTTGCTTATGGACAATGTTGTTTTTGTGTGTACACATCTTGTAACACACACCATTATCACAAAGCACTATGAAATATGTCAAACTAAGAGACCCAGACCTGGCCAAAGCATGGCCAAGATGGAAATTTTAAAGAAGGTCAAATGCTGCACTAGTTTTGATGATTCAGAAGTTGGAAATCTTCCATTTCCATTATCATGTCTCTAACTTCCTTAGAATATTGCTAAAGGATAACTTGTTTCTGCAGGTGCTAGCTTTCCTCAAGGACATAAAACCATTATTATCATTATCATCATTAGTTGTATGTAAGACTTCATGACATTTTCTTATCACACTCAGTGTTGCAGCCTGAAATCCCAACAATTTGCATCATTCCCAAGGCCCAGTCACTGTTCCCACTCCCTTCATCACCAGGCATGGACTCCTCCTGGTGAGGTCCCTGCCCTGGCAAGTAGAAGCATGGTTTGTTAATGCAAGTCTATTATTTCCATCACAGCAATTATTGAGATCAGCTAACACCAAGGCAATAACAAAATGTACTAGTTGACTTCCTATATTGATTTTTGTTCCTGTGCTTTGAAATGCTTCCAAATTCTGGCTGTGACAAAAATGTTACAATTAAAATCTTGGATATCACACTGACATCTATTGTAGAAAAGATGCACTTAAGGAAATTTAGAATTTACAATATATTTTGTACTGACAGACTAATTGATGAGACAAAAAGAAGGGTTTGGTTTAAATATCAACAGCAGAGTGCCCAGTGGGATTCTTTGCTTCCTTATTCTACCAGACAATGCCAGAGCTATGCAGAGAACTGCAGATTTCTACTTGTGTTCAGTAGAAATCACTTTGAGCATAAAAAAATGGGATAACCTGCTGGACAAAGAAACTGTTAATTGTGACATGTCTGAGAAAAATTCCACCATCTTGTTAATCTGAACAAGCTCAAGGCAAGGGAAGGAAAACCAGGGATAACAAAGCCTCTGGAAAAAAGTTCCAGATAGGGTCAAGGTACTGCTATTTTAAAGTTAGAGTTTTACCAGCTAAGCCAAAACTCTGAATTTCAAACTTCTTGCTCTGCAGAAAGCCTTGGTATTTGTGAACAGCTGAAGAGTGATTCACTCATCACAGGTAGTTCTACATAAAGATACTGAAAAATGCACTATTCTCTTCAGAGACTCTGTAACAGCTGTTATGTTTCTACCTAAGCTGAAACCCTTACCAAAATCACCCCTCCAAATGGAAAATGTGACATTTTGTAATAAAAATCAATTCTGTAAGCAATGAGTACATCTACCCATGCTTTCAGTATCTCATTACAAAAATATGTAAGTTGCCACAAAACAACAAACAAACCCCCAAAAATTCTCTTCTTGTCTCTTAAGAAAGAGACATGCATGACTGTACAAGTACCTATTCAGCATTTCTCACTATCCCATAATTTCTCATGTTGGTCAGTTTCTACCATAGTTAGTAATTAAGACAGAGTCTCAAAGAAATTCAACTCCTGTTAAATTACCAAATTTTATCAATCTGAGTAGTGGACAAAAATTCAGTGTGCTCCTGAAGCAAAAAGTAATTCAGTGCAGCCCTGTCTTCTGATGTGTAATTTCCATTGTGATAAAATGGCAATGCATGCACCAAAACTTAGGTTATGCAGAAATTGTATTTATATTATCAACTTGTATTTTTACACACAAGTTACAGGAGAAAACATTGACTCAGGAAAAGAGATTCTGTTGAGCAATGCCAAGAACATTTAATTTTCAAAACAGGTGTTCATATCACTGCCAAATGATCATTATGGAATAAAAACCACAAAACCTTTTGTGTAGCTTTGTAAGTGGAGTCCACACAGAACAGGGGAGCTCAACCTGAGAAATAAAAAAAATACTTATGGTAAGTAACCAGAATATTCAATATATATGGAATCTATATATTTTCAGAGCAACCAGAAACTGCTGGGGCAATTTGGCTACCCAAATAATAATGCTATGAAACCTGTGGGGCTGCCTCCACTGCATGAGTACTGGTCAGGCTATTCCAAATATTGGCTACTAGCATGGTCTGTGCAGTGCAGTGATAATTCCATCCACCCCCCTCTCCCTTGCTCCCACAAAGAACCCTCAACAGAGAATACTGGAAATATAAATACTTAGTTTCTGGTGTGGGCATGAAACATCTCAGCCTGATTCATTCCTTTCTGCCAAATGCCCCAGAGCCAGCCGCCCATCAAAAGTGAACTGACTGCAGGGCTGGGCTGTAAACCCAGAGCCTCTTGGATAGGAGTGTAGATTCCTGGGATAAAGCCCATCCAGGCAGGAAAAGCCAACTGCAAAGCTGACCTGCAGTGGCAAAACTCTCTGGGGAGGGAAGAGCAGCACTGGGCAGTAAAGAACCAAGGGCTGATACTGATAGGTAGGATAGGAACTGAGTTTGGATTGAATGGCAGGTTCACTCAAACCAGCCTGTAGCACAACCCTGCTGATGTGTTCACACTATTTAACACAACTCTGTTGCTGAAGCTCAGCCTGTGCATGGAGCCCACTGCTCACCTTCAGCTCAGAAAAGATGTGGAATACTGGGTGAGAACAAAACTGCAGCCACAGGGATATCCCAAAATCCTGAAGGCATACAAAACTGGTACATCACTAAAAATAAAAGAAAAATGGCAGATCAATCCATAAGACATTTGTTTGGAGATGCCTCCAGTCCCTACACAACAACTGAAGAGAGACTTTTGTGTTCTCTTGGGAATATCAGGTACCTGGATTCCTGAAGGAATCTGTAAATAAACAAGTAGAAATGAACCAGCATACATGAACAAGTACACCAATAGGTGCACTTTGAGCATGAGTTGAACTAGATCCTAAAGTTCCTCCCAAACCGGTTTATTCTATGATTAGACATTTTATCAACATGTACAACAAGCAAATCTCCAGAACAAGTGTTCTAGAATGGTGGATTTATTAATACAGAACAAACAGTTTCAAGGCTTCAGTTCCCTCCTCTACCCATCACACCAGGATCATATCCCTTCCTTGTACAATCCATGCTTTTTTCATGATCCTTGGCTTGTGGCATCAGATTCATAGAGCAAAGAGGAGGCACAGCATGCCCAAAGAAAACAAACCAAGGAGCTGCAGAAGTGCAGAGGAGTGAGAGGAGGGATTCAAATTTTTTGTCAAGCTGAAGACCCTCACTGGAGGCCCACTTTTGCTCTGAAGAGGGAAATCTCAAATGATCTGGTGAGAAACGCATGAACTACACCTAAGAATTGGCCCAACTTCTCCTCCAGTCATATTAGGACTGCACTTGTGCTTGTTTGAAAAAAAAAAATACAGAGCACAACCTGAAAGCATGAAACTTTTGTACCTGAACAGTTTAAGATTTATGTTTTTTCAATGTATCTCTCCCTTTGGCTTTGGTGGTTTAATACTCATACAAAAGAAGTACAGCAGAAACTGTCATCCTCATTTCTTGCTCGATTGCTCTGTGGCATTTGCTAAGCTCTCTTTATTTCAACAGAAAACTCCCCAGAGCACAGAAGATGTTCCTTCTTGGCATGTCATTACTGACTCCCATTTGACCCTTATGTAGAAAAATGTTGCTAATTCAGCTCATTTTCTTATAAAATCTGTATTTTTCTTAAGTCCTTTGCTGCTGAAACTGGCAGAGATCCAGTTCCCTTTGCTGAGGTTCTCAAAATGAGAGAGCCTTTTTAATTTGAAGACTGAATAGATGAAGGAAGCACCCCCAAAATGTCAAATAAATTATGCCAGAATGAAAAATAAAACTCACAAATTTTAACTTAAAAAGGCATTTAGAGAATACACTTTTCTAGAAGCAACAGAAATTCTGTTGGAAAATCTTTAGCTACACTGCCAACCCTATCAATGGGCACCAATAGAAGCCAGTTTATGACAGAAAATAACATATGAATGAGATGTCCTCGCCATTTGCAGGGCATTTTCACATTTTCAATGCTCTAGACTGCCAAGGTCTGTGTGGTAGAAACCACATTGTACAATAGTGAATAAGCCAGAAAACGGGGCTTTAAGGAACACAGTACAAACACAGACTGGTAGGTGGGTATCTGGAATGTAAACATGGCAAAATGGCACTGAAGAGAAGAAACCAAAATCTGAGGGTGAAAGCAAATATCTCTGAGCAGATCATAAACCACACACACAAGAAGGAAAGAGAAAGGACAGATCAGCTGAATCAAAAACAGGGTGTGAAAGTGCAAGTGAGGAGCTGCACAGGGTTGAAGGAACTCGGCTGAAACAAGGAGCCAGCACAAAGCTGGGAGAAGGCAGCCACACCTTCACAGAAGGTCTTTCAACATCCAAAGGACAGTGCTCTGGTGCTTGTTACTGCTGTGCCAGCTGCTGGTTACTGCCTGGAGCATGCAGCAAGCTGCACCTTCCACCCCTCTTTGGGAAGGTCCTCAATTACTGAGGCTGCACGTCCAGAGAAAGTACCAGAGATCACCTGGTGCCCATAAGCCATGGGTCTTTGACGAGAAATTCACTTATGGTGGAGAAGTTCACATCATCAGGGGCAGAAGTGACAACTGTGTATTTGTATCATGAAAGAGTTGCTCTTAATCTCTACTTCAAGATTTTTCCTTTTTCTTTTTTTTTTCCTTTTCTTTCTTTTAGCTGGAATCTATTCACTGACCTAAATTTTCTGTTTCTCCTAAGCTCTGCTTGGCTCATGCATGAAGGAAAGGGGCCAAAGATGGCCTCGTGCCACCGCTGGTCTGCTGGGGACTTGCTCAGCTTCCCACGTAAACCGGCCTCGGGCTGCCCTCCTTTGGATTTGGCTTCATCCTTCAGCTTTGGCTGCAGCAGCCCCCGAGGGGTCGTTCCACAGCCAGGAATAACTCAGCAGCTCTCCGGCCACCCTTCCAGCCCCTGGATCTCTCCAGCAGACCGATGAACCCCTTTTGCTCGGGGATGCACAGACGTGTCGGGCAAAGGTGATGCACCAGCTTCCCTGAGTGAAGAAAAAGCCTCACGGCAGGAGGTGCCGGACACCAGAACCGGGTCAGCCCCCCGCGTGTCCGGAGACCCGGGCCAGCCAGAACCACCCCGGGCGGCCGCCGAGAAGCGCTCGCCGAGCGCAGGTGGGGCGGCGGCGGGCGAGGGGCGCTGGGCGGGCACTGAACGCGCTGTGCCGGACCCGGACCAGCTCCGCCGGGGCTCCGGGCTGGCATCGCCCATCCCTCCCGGCCGGTATCGCCCACCGCCCTCGCCCCGGCAACACCCATAGCTCCCGACTGGCATCACCCATCGCTCCCGGCCGGTATCGCCCATCGCTCCCGGCCGGCATCACCCACCGCCCTCGCCCCGGCATCACCCATCGCTCCCGGCCGGCATCACCCATCGCTCCCGGCCGGCATCACCCATCGCTCCCGGCCGGTATCGCCCACCGCCCTCGCCCCGGCATCACCCATCGCTCTCGGCCGGCATCGCCCATCGCTCCCGGCCGGCATCACCCACCGCCCTCGCCCCGGCATCACCCATCGCTCCCGGCCGGCATCACCCACCGCCCTCGCCCCGGCATCGCCCCCGCCTCGGCAGCAGCGCCTCGCCCGCCCCGTCGGCAGCCGCGGGCGGCGGGAGCGCCCCTTGCCCGCCTCTCCGCTGCCTCCCGCCCGCCTCCCCCGCGCTCCCTCCGCCCCCTCGGCCGGCAGCTCCCGCCCGCCGCTCCCCGCTGCGCAGAGCGGCCGCGCCGGCGGGGGATGGAGAGCCAGCGCTGCTTCGCCAACCGCTTCGATGACTACCCGGGCAGCCCCGCGGCGGCGCCGGACAGGGAGGCGGCGGTGCCGCTGGTGACGGCCACCATCGAGCGCATCCTGCGGGAGCTGCCGCCCCTGGGCGGCCCCCGCGGCTGCCCGGGCGGGCTGTACGGCGGCGTGGCCGGCGTGGCCTACATGCTGTACCACGTCGCGCAGTGCCCGCTGTTCGCGCCGTCGCGGGACTCGTACCTGCGGGCCGCCCGCCGCGTCGTGGACGCCTGCCTGCGCTACCAGGAGGGCTGCGGCGAGGCCGACGCCGACACCCGAGCCGCTTTCCTGCTGGGCGGCGCCGGGGTGTACGCGGTGGCCGCGCTGGTCTACCGCGCCCTGGGGCTGCCCGAGTACGCGCGGCCGCTGGGCAAGTTCCGGGAGCTGAGCGAGGTGTGCGCCCCGCTCTCCTTCCTCGAGTGCGGCTCGGACGAGCTGTTCGTGGGCCGCGCCGGGTACCTGTGCGCCGCGCTGGTGCTGAAGCAGCGCCTGGGCATGGAGGTAAGGACGGGCCGGCGGCGGCTCTCGGGGCCGGGACGGTGCCCTCGGTGCTAGAGGCTGTGTGCAGCTTGCACTTTCGGGGTACGGATTCAGAGCCCCCGGGGAAGGAGTCCCTGCGAGCTGTTCTCATCCGCGCTCCTCCCCGAAATGAGAAGATGCGGCTTTGGCCGGAGGGAGCGGGATGGGGTCCCGGCTGTGGAGCGGAGCGCTGCATCCCGGGGCACTCCGAGAGCATCAGCTCTTGGTTGCCGGATGGTGAATTAGTTGGCAGAAGGCACCCCGGGCTTTTCAAGAGTATTTCCGTAAAATGAAGTGGGTGAGAAAAGAAATAGCGTTGAGTGAAACAGAGAGAGGAACCCTGTAATATTAAGCGGTGCTGTGATGTAATTTGTAAGCAAAGAACCCGATTTTCAGAGGCATTTGGTCTTGCTAACCCCAGCATACACTTTCTGAAATCTGGCCGTGTATTTTGGTGCTTTTCATGAATGAGAGCAGGGAGTTTTGGCTGGGAGAGTGAGATGTGGTTATGGTTCAACATAGTGTTGGTTTCGGTAGTCGGGACTTTACCCCAGGACATTGTCATTGTCAGTACAATTCAGCTGACAGTTCAGAGCTTCCACTGATTATGGCATAATAATTATTGCAACTGATTGTGTTTGCTGTGGTGATTGTTACTAAGTGGTCAGTGTGGTATCTGAGCAGGCAGTTGGTAGATTTTTTTTTTCCCCTGTCCTTTTGTCAGGTCTAATCTGTGTTTTCTCTGTTAATCACTGATTTGCAAGTTCATGCTTCTGGCTTTCTTCCCTCCCAGGAGAGGAAGCAAGATTTATTTATAAGTAAATAAATGATATAAAACTAGTGGCTCTGCCCCATCCAATACCAGTCACTGCAATTGGAATCTGAGGAGATTCACTTAATGGAGGTCTCAGGAGGCTGGAGGGTATCCAGAGAATCCAGGAAGAATGTTAAATGCTGTGATTGCCTTGAACTAGAATTCCTAACCACACTAAGCATTTCAAGTAGCATACAAAGCCTGCTGTTTCTTTCTACAGATTGTCTGACAATCAATACCATAAACATGATTATGTTATTTGTAACCATAACATAACCTAATTTTTCATTTGGTATTCTTTCCCATGACAGGAAAGTTTTGTAGACACGTCACAATCCATTGTGCAGCAGTGCCTGCCTGAAGGGATAGTTTCTCCTGGAGAAAAAAGCCATCCCTCTTGGTTCAGTTTGCACTGGGGGAGTGTGTCCAGCATCCCTGTCAGTGTTTATGATGGTGTTGTGACATTCCAGCAGAAGGAGGTGGCACCCTGCACTCTACTGCTTTATTTAAAGCTATTTCCATTTGCCTTACATCCCTGAGAGCAATTGCTGAACAGTTGGGAGAGTGGGTACAGTCATCTCTCACAGGAGCGTGAGCAGTGGGAGAGCTCTCCTCTATTTGCTTGCTTGGTGCCAAATTGTAATAAAGGGAGCTGTAAAGAGTTACACATCCCCACAGATAAGGTGTGCACTTACTGTGGAGTCTGTTTAGCAGGTGGGTTAATTGCTGTTTTGCCAGTAAAACATATCCTGTGACCCCTTGCTGATATTTTCATTGATGAGCTAACGTCCTTCTATAGTATTATTTCTTCTGTCAAATACATTGTAATTTTAAATGTATAGTGCAAGAAACAAAGCACACCACTAATCAATAATAAAATCAAGTTATTTTTTTAATTTCAACAAATACTTTAAAAACTTGCAACTGAAATATTTTGCTTCTTTGTGAGGAGAATTATGATTTCTAGTCTATATGTACTCAAGCTTGAGCAAAATTTGTGTCCTTCGATAAATATTCCCAGCCTAGTTCAGAATTATTTTAATTAGTACATTGCCAGACCAAACCTTGCATCTTTTTTACAAATGAAGAAAGGGATGCCCAGAGAGAGTGCATGTCATTTATTACCCAAGGTCAAACTGTAAGCCAGGTACATCCCAGAATAGAAGCAATATCTTGTGATTCGAACCGCTGGAAAATGCTACCTCCTGTAATTTGATTGTGCACAGCCTCACATGGCTCATTGCAGCATGTTTTCTTGTTACCCACGTTCTTTTTTTTTTCCTTTTTTTTTTTTTGAGGACACTGTGCAAATATTTCCAGCACAAAGTGAAATACATTCCCTGTGTTGAAACACAGCCGCTGCTGCCCGCATGGTTTTTTCCTCTGAAGGAGTCAAATGGTGACCTACATACGAGAAATCACTTGTCCTTGAAAAAAGCCTTTTGAGGGAATTTTATAATTTATGTCTTGTATTTGTTTTTTGTTTAATCCAAGCAGGGATGGAAGGTGACAGCTTTATTTCAGCAGACACATGTTTAGCTCGGCTGCTGTGCCCCAATACTTCAATTTCTTGCTAAAGAGTCCTGGTGTCTTTAAGCTTCACATGTTCTTCATGAAGTTAATGGACTGTCCTGAAGGATCCAGTCTGTTGGATAACACTGACCTCATGGGAAGAAGGCATTTGCATTCAGCTGGTTTTCAGATTTTTAGGCTAATACAGCATTTTTCCCTGATTAATTAATTGGGATTTTTTGCATGAGTAAGAATTACTTCAGCAGTCAAGGCTTAACAGGATTTGACTTTCATGATGCACTGTGCATTAGGAAAGATGTTTATTTTCATCCCTTCTTTAATTTCCATTATATTGCAGTCAGTGCTTCCCAAACAGAGATAGGTAAAATATTGTTTTGGCAGAAACAGTGTGTCATTTGTATAAGGTGTGTGTACTTTAGCTGTCCTTAACTGCTGTGTTTTCATCATTCAGGGGAGAAAAACTGTTTTATACTCTCTTAAGTACATCTTTTTCTAATGCTTGTAGTGTTGGTTCACTGTGTATCCTTGGGGAAATCTGTCAGTCCTGCTTTTAATTACCCTCACTCACTCTCTGTTTGCTCGGGCAAACAGCAGTAAGACACCATTGAAATGGTGGTCCCATCCCTCTGTTTGGATGATATCTTATCCTCTCCTCAATTTTTCTCCGTGATGCTTCAGTCCCATTTCGTGGTTGATGGAGCATGGTGTGCCTGGGTCGATGCACTCCCTTCTGGCAATGTAACTGTCAGATGATGGGAAAGGTACAGAAGTTCAAGTGGCTCCTTGTATTACCATCTGCTAAAGATGTTGCTGCCTTTTAGCACAGCTTGGGTTATCTTTTAATAACTGACTCTGTGGATGGGCTCCACTGACTTCCACTGGCTCAGGGTTCAGCAGCAGCACAGACAGCAGCGGTGCCCTGCAGAGACAGGGCAGTGTTTGGCTCAGCCTGGGATTGTGATTTCATTGGAGACCCTGCTCTAAAAGAGTTTGGGGACCCCATGAGAGACCCTTGCTGCAGTTGCAGGGGTGCAAAGGGGAACCAGCACATTGTGGCAGCAACGTGGCCAAACCTGTTTGTTCAGGGACTGAGGCACTGGGGAGCCTTGAGAGCCTGTAGAGGCTCTCCAGTGCCACAGTGGTTCCTGTCTCTGTGCAGAGACACATCTCAGTTTCCTTTTCCAGCCAGTGCTAGGTCACAACTTGGTGTGTTTCCAGGGGTGTTATCCTGTCTGAGTGTGCATAATTCTGATATTCTGCCAGGGCCTGCCCAGAAAGGACCTTGGTCTTTCCAGCAGGACCTTGTTGAGTGTAGGGCCCTACTGAGAACCATTCTTATCCTGGCTGCTATCTATCACCAGAGCCTCTTTTGTCTTGGACCTCATGGGATTGCAAACCAAGCTGAATGAGTCACCTGGTATGTGGAAAGCAGGAACAGCTCTGCTGTGGGGTGTCTGGGATCTGGCTGCCAGAGCATGGAAGTGCCAGGTGTTGTTTTAGCAGGCAGTGGAATGGATGGATGTGCAGTGTGTGGAGCCTGATGGGTCCAACCAGTGTGTGTTTTGTAATATTCTGGGAGAGAAGATACAAGTAAATGAAAACTATTTTGTTTCAGCTCCTCAGACAATTCTAGATGATGTTATTGGTTCCTTAGAGCCTTCCCTCCAGATAGTCAGTGAGTATTTAAAGACTCTTGTAAGCTACTTTGCTCCACTTTTTTCTTTTTCTTCGATATCTTAGGAAAAAATGGAAAGTGTGAGAGGAAGAATCTTCCTGAGTCGTGCCTAGAACATGTTCATTTGTAACATGGAATGTATTAATGCTGAACATAGTGTTTCTGAAAGACATACAAATTAAAGATCTTTGAAGGGAGCTCTGCAAAATACCCACAAAACTGATGCTCCTCCAAGTGCTGTAGTGCAGAATCCCCGTGTCAGGCTTTAATTCTCACCTGTGCCTGAAAAAAGAGGGTTGTCCTTTGAGGTGAGGTTTCATTCCTCCACTGTGGCCATTAAAGCCCTTTCTCTCTGTGGAAGAATTTGCCAGTTTATGTGAAACGTTGTGGTGTTTTAAATATCAGATATGGTGCTAGCTGGGACTGTGCTGATTGCATTATTTCGTTTCACACAGGCCACTACACAGCCAGGATCTCTTTTTTTGCCAGAGGATTAAAATGAGTTAACAGTAAAGATAAAATCTTTCCATCCTAGCCTGCTTCTTTTAAATGTACAGTCTCTTAGCCATGGTTTTCAAAATTACACATAGGGGAAAAATTTTGCATTAGTTTGCTTAAATGGGGGAATTTAAACCAGAATTTGAAAACCGTATTTTTCTAAAGTAAACAGTAAAACAAAGGGAATTATTTGAAACTGGATTTTTTATTTTAAGGAATCAAAAATAATTTGGGTATACATTTCAGAATTTTCCCGTTTCTCTTCAGCAAGGCAGTGCAAATCCTTTTTATTTTAACAGCCTTCAGACAGGGAGATGGGGACATCTTGATAATGGCTGGATTCAGTTCAATGCAGAGGACCCTGAATATTCAGCTGTAGAGTCAAAGTCAAAAACTGGAGGTTCAAAATGTTGAATTTGAAGTGCACTGTTTACCAGCCAGCAAAAAAGCACTGTAATACAGACTGGATCCTGCTGGAATTGGAGGTTTGATTGACACAAGTTTAGTGACATAAGTTATGTATTCTGCTGCAGAAATATGGATTTCAGCCGCTTAGAGCTGAAGAGTGGTATTAAAAATACAGTTCTGTACAAAAGCAGTGCTGTATCTCTGTACCTCTTTGTGCTCTTGGAAGAACATTTGCCTATGCAGCAGCATCTTTCTGCTGAAAAAGCAGCCCAAGAAGTAATACTGATGTTATAATAAAAGATTTTAACAACAAAAAAAAAGAGGAAATCTATTTGTGCGATGCATCTCTTGTATCCAGAATTGGTCTCTACTTCTCCATCCTTCTCCTGACTCCTTTAAATTTCATATGCCAGCATTTAACTCTTAAACTTTGTCAGTTCAGTCACCTTCCTCATTATCCCATGGAGAGCTTTGAGGTCACCCTGTGGAGTTTGTGGGTGCTCTTTGGGAGCAGGGGTGTCCCAGGCAGTGTCCCTGCCCTCTGCAGTGCTGCCTCTGCCTTGGAGGTGGGAGCAACCCACGGGAGCTGCAGCGAGGGCAGGCTGGTGGAGAGGTGCTGGGTGTTCCTGGACCTGGGGGGTGTGCCTGGTGTCTGAACCTCTGGGAGCATCTGGAGCCATCAGTGTCTGAAGCAGAGGGGCTCTCTCTGGCAGAGGGTGCAGGGCTGGCTGGGAGCTGCTGTTTTTCACAGCATTACTTCCTTGGGGTCACTTTGGTGGCACAGAGTCCTTAAATCTGGGTTTTCGGATTTTCGCGTGTTCTGTTTTATGTGTACACCAAAGAACTTCATTACCATGCTGTGTTTCTGCAGGTAGCAATATTTGACATTGATGTCTCCCCCTCTGGTTCTTAGACAGGACCAAAAGCCACAGAGAACTGTGTTAACTCCCAGGTAGCACTGGATGACACAGCAGAAAGGAAAAATGTGCATGTCAAACATGCTTATGTGCTGGAGTGTGGAGGCAGAGACAGGCAGGCATGGGGAAAAACACATTTGACAGAGGCTGAACAAAGAGGCAAAGAAAGACACAATTTACATATTATTTTGAAAGCAAAAGAATTAGTTGCTGGCAAAAGTAGAAAAAATGGAAAGGTGTAGGGGGTAGCAGAACTCAAGGATGAAGGGAAAAAGGAAAGAAATTACATAGTCCCCAGAGCAGGGGAGATGTAAAACTAAAATCAGGTTCTTTGACAGACTGGTGGAGGTCTGATGGCCAATGTACTCAATTTAGAAGAAGGTAAAAGTTCAAGAGAACAGTAAACACAGGGAGGAGAGGACAGACAGAAGTCAGCTACATTTTGTTGGGGAAAATTACTCTTTTTGTCTGCTTGTTTTTTGTTTGTCACCCATTCTCTCCCCATATTCTCTTTGCATACACTCATACATTTACAGAAACAGCTGTTATCACATTCAGTGCTTGCAAATCAGAGCACAGCCTTATGTGTTATATTCCATATTTTCTTTGAGGAATGTCTGAGACAACTACTGATGTCTGGAAGCAAATAAAGGCTTTTTCATGAGCACTGCTGTACTTCTGACACTGACATTTCCCTGTTAGGTGCATGTAATACTATAAATCAGTGTGTAACCTGAGAAGTGATGCTGTCAGTAAACTTTGGTACCAGGCTGAAGAAGCAGGACTATGAAGGACTGAGCTGCTCCAGGGAGAAAGAAAAAAGCACCAGGCTAACAACAATTACTCTGTAAAAGTGCAGCATCCTCAGCACTTCAAAGCACTGAAATGGAGGGATAAAAGTAAGCTGTAAGTTCCTCTGTAGCCATTTAATAAACATTGTTAGAACATTAGATTTTTACATAAAGTTGTAGCACAGCTATGCACCACAACTGTCAGGGTGAAGATGTAAAAAAGATCCTCTTCTTTTGTCTCACCTCTATTAAATCAGTAGATCCTACTTTTCTCTGTTAATTCAGCTGGACAGTCTTAAAATCAACCTCGAGCCCATTGGCAGGCTGGGTAAAGATTGCAGAGCTGGTTCTCAGCCTTGCCTCTGAGCAGCAGTGAAGCTCTGTTGAGAGGAACAATTGAAATGGGCAAGTCCTGCTGTCACCCAACTTCTCTATTCTACCCCTTTTTAAAAAGAAATTGAATTCAAGATATGCAATCAGGTCACTGTTTGTGATGAGATGATCTGTCAAAACATGTCTTTGTGTCTGTCATGGCAGGGAATTCTTTGACCATTCACAAGCATGAGATTAAGCACTGAGTGATGTTGTGTAACCTTCTGTCCACTCCATTACAGCAGAGTTCAGGGACGATATCCTGTCAAAAACAGTTATTTCTTATCTATGTTGTAGGCTTATTTTCAATTGATAGTTACTGAGCTGGAGTACCAAGGCAAAATAATTAAAATAGCTGCTTCATTTTAGGCAAACATGATCAAAAAGTATTTTAATAGCAGTCCAAGCTGTGGCTGAGTCATTTGGTGTTTCTCAGCTCAGTATATTTTGATGTCTGAGAGTGGAACCATAAATCTATTTTTGCAGTAGATCAGCATTCCTGAATTCTTCATTTTAATGGCTTGATATCTCTTGTTGAAGAGCAGTGGATCATGAGTGAGATGGAAGGGATGTCTGATAGCATTCAATTATCTGGGAGGAAAAAGAATACGGCAGATAAACACACCTTCTGTCTGTCCAAGGCATTTAGTTATTTTGTGTGGCTAATCTTCTTCACAGGATGCTTCCAGTCCCTCATTGGTACAGTGTTAACATGGTTGAGGATTATAAATTTGGGATATGCTGGTCATATTTAGGCTGCTCTTAAATGAAGGCTGCTGTTAAAAGTGTGTGGGCTTGGGTCTAGAAGCAGCACAGGACAAAGCAGCTCTGTGCTGCTGGGTCAGTGCAGAATTGGAAGATGGTAATTATTGCTTGTTCCATACTGGTGGCATTCTGCAGTTTGTCTGCTCAGTCCTGACAACCAGCTGATATCCTACCACAATCAGAGAGCTGACAGGGACCTTGAGAGGTAACTTAGGCTGCCATCTAGCCCCCAGGAAGGTGGACCTGTGCCTGTCATTCCTTACAGCCCCTCCCTGACTTGTTCTTCATACCCCCAGTCAGTGGTGAGGGATCTGCAGTCTGCCCTGGATGTCCGACCCTGCTTTGTTGGAAAGTCCAGCCTAATGACTAATCTGAATCTTGCTGTAATTGAAGCCTGATTTACTTGTCCTTTCCAATGAGAAATAGCAAGAAACTCTGTTCCTCTCTGGAGAAGCTCTTTATATTATCATTTCAAGACTGTTACAATTTTTACCCTTATTTTTTTTACCTCTCTAAACAATCCTAATCCTTCCAATCTTCCCATGTGTTTCATGTTTCCTTTGTCTCTGGTCATTCCCATTGCACTCTGCCAGTGTCCCTCCAGCCTTTTCTGAAGAGGGCCAGAAGTTGGACACATGGTTCTGGCAAAGGCCTTTCTCTGTTTCTTCCAGGTCTTTTTCCCATATACACAGCAGAGTAAGGTGTTAGCATCCCACACCAGCCTGACACTGACTCACCTCCAGCTCATGACCTCCCATTATCCAGCAGCTTTTTAATGGGCTGCAGCTCATGGACAGGTATTCTTCTGGAAAAGTCTCTGATGTTGGGAAGGATGAAAGTTTGACAAGAAAGTCTCCCAGATATGTGTGCTTGGCAGAAAGACTTTTGAATGTAGAATCTGAAGAAGGAATAGAAATGAAAGCAAGTTTTGATATAGAAGAAAAGAATTGCTGAGCCAGTCTTACTGGATAACCAAGAAGGCAAAGGGTGTGTTAGTCAGAAGGGGTTTTTATGGCTTAGAGCAAAGGATAAACCCACCCCAAACAAGAAGATGTTTTTACCAAGCAGGAAGACAGCACAGGCAAACAAGTCAGCAAATGTTGCAAATAGAAAAAAGGTCTCAGAATTTTCCACTGTAAGAAAACTGAAAAACAACTTCTGGTTTAAACTGTAATGTACTAACTTTTAGTGATTGGAGAACAGTAACATGAATATGGTAATTACAGTAGTTATGATAGCTATAGATAATAGTTAATATGTAGATTGGTTCTACTGTATTAAAATGCTCAGCAAAGTATTTAATGCATTTGTAACCTAAACCAAAGGGTCTCCAGGCCTGCCTGCAGCTGGAGCTGAGAGCTGTAGGCACAGGCTCTGTCACCCACCACCCTGGACTGCTGTAACCTCTTGGATGGAATAAACTGCATTTTGGAGAGCTGCCTGGAGTCCTGCATCCCTCATTCAGGCTCTTACTCTCTGAACAAGTGAAGTAGGAAGGGGTCATGTGGTGACAGGGAATCATTGAACACTGTGCTGAGATATGCAAAATAAGAAGCTGCTTCACCTGAAGGAGCTTTGTGTCATTAATGCCAACTAGAGAATCTCTTTTCCTTTGTTCCCTGAATGAAACTGGGAATATGTCATTCTGTGTTGTATCTTGAGGTGTGGCAGTGCATACCCAGGGGGGATCTGTGAAGTGATGAGAGTTGCTTTGTGGAAGTACACGTGGAACAACCTCTTTGAGAGGGCTGTATTAAGTCAATTATTTTGTCCGTGTTAGAAATCAAGGAGTAAGTGAAATCTGAAGTGTCTGGAGGTTAAATTTAGTCTGTTCTTGTGATTTACTTTGGTTGCTAATGTAAAGATAAAGCTCAGTGTTGTCTCTTCTTTTTGCTATCTGTGAAATGGCTAATGCTGTACTTGCTTTAGTTTTCTGGGACTAAGCCAGTGATTAAGTAGTCAAAATTCCAGTTATAATAGCAATGGACTGCAAGATACACACTCCACATGGAGCTGTTTAAATTTGATCAGAGCTAAGTTGGTCAAATATGAACTTGGGGAAAATTCTTAGCAGTAGAACAGAAAATGAAACTTCTTCAGGCTCTTTAAATAAATATTGATTTGTTTGTCTTTGGTCTTGCAGAGCTGAATCAATCATGAGCTTTCTTATGCCAGGCTCCCATTTTCATCCATACATGTATTTTTTATTATGCTATCAAAAATGCCCGGAAATAATGCTAATTTAACTCCTACACATCCAGGACACAAAACTAGACAGAGTTGTAGTATGAATGCACTTATCCTATTTTGATTTTATTCTCTATGCACTGGAGGACTGCTAGCTTATTTTGGTAAAACAAATATTTTTGAAAAACAACACACAGGTAAGCTGAGTCAAACTTGGACTTGAATCTAAGGGTCTCTAAATGAATAAAATCTCCACCATCCATCTGAACAGTGGATGAGCATTCTCAGATTTGGATTTGGCTCAGTTGTAGAGTCAAAGCCTGGCCACAGCTGGAAGGCACCTCTGGAGATGTTCTGGTCCAGCCCCTGCTCAGAGCAGGGTCCACAAGAGCAGATTGCCCAGGGCTGTGCCCACTTGGTTTTGAATATCTCTGCTCTGTGCCTTTCCTAGGCAACCTGTTCCTGTGCTTGGCCACCCTTCCAGTAAAAAGGCTTTCTTTTTGTATTTAAATAGGATTTTCTGTCAACGGGCACTGCTAGGAAGATCCTGGCTCTGTGTCCTCTGCTCTCCTCTTCAGGCTGAGCTATCCTGGAGTCAGTACATAGAAAGCACACAGTCATTCCTGCTCCTTTTGCCTCTTTTCCCCAAAAGCAGGCTCACAATGCCATTCCACTTCCTCTGACTTCCTCTAGTACCTGAAATGGGTGAAGGATTGCAAGTTTTTTCTCTTGCAGTTGCCAGCAGGGAAGTTCAGAAGGGTCAAAAGGACCCACTGAGCACCGTGGTCCTCTTGTCAGTCTTTGCTGTACCAAGGAAGGGCAGAATCTTCTCTTAGTAGCTAAATATTGAGGTTTGACAAAATCATTCCTGGTTCTGGCAGGTAGTTGGGAAGGTTGTGGATCTGAAAAGTTTTGCTATAAAGATTTTTTTTTCTCTGGTTTAGTGCATGCAAGCTCAAAGGTTTCTCAAGGGCCTCACAGCCCTGCAGCGCTGTCAGTGAAAATGCCTGGATGATTGTAGGAGGTAGATCATGCCCCACCATTGAAAGAAGACCAAAAATACCCTAAAAGTGCCTGTGCCCCTGCACTGCAGGAACATTATCTCCTGACTGAGTTAATCAAACACCTCAGGTGCTGTTTGCCAGTGGAGGAGGAGAATTCCCTGTCCCGTGTGATGTGTGAGCAGCCATGGATGCAGCAGGGAAAAAAGACAAAACCTTTTTCTGCAAGCTGAATTACAGGCCAGGGGATGATAAAACATTCTTTCCAGTGTCTGCAGATGGCCAGGACACCCCTCAAGCACAGGGGCTATGAGGGAGGTTCTTCTTCTGTTGTTATTTTTGTGGAATCTCTTTCAGATGCTGCATGACTGACATCAGAGGACTTCAGTGTCCTTCCAGGCCCTTGAAGTGAAGCTGTTTTATTCCAAGGGCATCAGAATATTAAGCACACAAAATAGGGTATGAAAGGCATCTGATAAAGAGTTTTAAATACATGTATTTTGACTTCACAAGCTTGCCTTGGAAAACACACTTTGTGATCTGTAGGTCCAGAAATAGCTGTGTGGGGCCCTCCTGTCTCACTTTGCTCAGTTCCTCCTGTGGGGCTGCACAGAACAATCATGTAAAATGACAAATCCAGCAAAAGAGAAGATGGCATTGAGTGCTCCCAGGGCACTGTGTGTCATCTGTAACATGAGAAATTGTATTTCCTGTTAGTTAATTACATGCAAGCTAATGGCCAAGTGCTGTGAATATTTCTTTATTACTGTTGGCAGTGGTGTGATTTGTCTCATGGCTCTTGTTCTTCCTCCTTGCTGTGTGAGGTTTGAACTCTAAGAGTAATCTAAACTGTGCCTTCTGACACAGCAGTTTCTTTTTCCTAAAATCTGCTTGGTTTACTGAGAACTGAGAAAAAGTAGCACAAAGGGAAGATAGATAAAATATTCCTAATTCTATTGTAGTACCAAATGGCAATCTTGCAACCAGGAGGAAAGTACAGATAGTAATCCCATTACTTACCAAGCAGGCTACATTTTAAAGAGCACAGTATTCCACACTTCCTCAAATAAATCCCATGACTCTTTACTCTGCCCTTGAAATGTGGCAGTGTTAAATTATAAGTGACTGTCTGTATTTGAAATATGACTTGGATTGTGTTTGGAGTTGTGGGCATATTTCCAGGCAGCACTAATGGCACTGCATGCCCCTGGAAACTCTTTTGTTACTGTCCTTTGCTTCAGAGCCATCTTGTCCATGTGCCCTGGAGTATCTGGGAGCCACACACAGAACATCAGGATTTTTACTACATCAGGCTGCTACCAGAGTCTAAGGATAGAGTAAAATTCAGATGACTCAGAGGACTTGATCACCTTCATCTGGTTTTCCTGCATTATGTTGTCAGCATTCTTCCTATAGCTTAAGTTGATATTTCTATTCAGTGGCTTATTGGCATGGCACAAATTGCAGATCATCACACAAAGTAAAAGTGGCATGATGCCAGCATGGAGTTCTCTCGAATTCCCCTGCTTGGAGGCAGTGCTGGTGCTACTTTCAAGTGACTAATTTATGCCTTAGTTGGCCTCTGAATGATGCTGTTGTGTCGTTTACCTCATTTAACTAATTTCACAGGTTCACATTGTTCTTCAGCAGCAAATATTTGGACATACTTCTATACATCTGCATAGTAGAACTGTGCATATAAAGCAGCATGACATGGAATAAAGAAGTCTTTTGAGACAAGCAGGATCACTTCTTGTAAACAACAGAATCATAAAATTAGTGGCTGATGAACGTAGCCAATACCTTGTTTACATTTGAATAGGTCTTTTGATGCAGTGTCAAAGATAATCTTTGAAAACTTAATTGATGCTGGCTTGGATGGGACATTGTGGATTTGGATTTGGCTGGAAGAACCACAAGCAAAGCTAATCATAAGTACTAATATGGGGCTGATGTAGCAACCAGCCTAATTTATTATATTCATTAATGATCCAGAAGAGGCAGATATCTGGATAAGAATTGCTTTGGCATTTAAACTGAAGCAAATGCCAGACATTATGCACAGGCAGAGGGAAAGTATGAGAACAGCTCAAGAGATTAAAAAATGAGCTAAAACAAAGTTTATTTTTATTTTTTAGCATAAGCACATGTATCTGCAAAGAAATATCTGTAATACTTACCCTGTATGCTAGGAAGAAAGTGAGATTCAAGTGAGGTGGATATGACAGGGCCTGAGTATATCAGAGTTCAATACTTTAATGTAAATTATCCTTTCATTCCTTTGCATTTATTCTCCATGGGAGTGAACAGCTAAAATCAATGAAAAGCCATAACCAGTTCTCATTATCACAACATGGCATTCACAAGGTCAATTCCATTTTGGACTCCTTACACAGCTGTACTATCCAACATATCATGTGTTCACTCTCTGTGCATCCTCAGACCTTTCCATTGCCTAAAACTCACCTGGGATACCAAAGTATCAAAAGTTTTGTAGTCAGAACTTTCCTGGACTGGTGAATAAGGTTGGATTTGCTTAAATGTCCAAGGCACCTGATTTATGCCCTGGAAATCTTCTGGGCATCTTTTGATAGGCATGCAAATCCTGAGAGTGCTGTGTTGGGGGTCACATAAGCCATGCCAAAATTCGTAGGCCAGCAGCTCCATCACTCCCCATCTGTGGAGCTCTGGCACAGATCTATAGTGCTGTCTTTTCTCCTTCCAGTTTTCCCACAGGTAGTGGCAGTTTGCACTCCATCCCACCTGTCACAACTCATCTCTACATCCTCCAGAGGAGGCTGTAAAGCTGCAGCTGGGGAGCACATCCCACGTAGCCCAGTTTGCTGGAATGGCTCTTCTCACAGAGCCCCAAGGGTCTGACCTGCTGCAGAGTAAAAGCAAATTTGGCATCACATCTTTTCCCAGTAGCAAGGGCAGAATGTGTTCACCTCTTGTCACCCTTACAGATGTTAAGACCAAATGGGCTCTGAGCAAATTACAGTACAAGTGGGGGTCTTCCTTTTTATATGTAATAACCTTGAGATTTCATCTCTGACCTGGCAATTCAAATTCCCCTCCCTTCTTTTTCTGACACAGGGCAGTGATTTAAGCTGATGCCTCTCAGCAGAGTGTGCTGATGGCTGGAGCATCTCATTGCACCTCTGATTGAAATTATTCCCATTTAATACTCGAACATTCCTCAGAGCACAGCCTGGAGGGAAGTGCCCCAAACGCTGTCTTTGTCACCTGAAGTGGCAGCAAGGGATGGAACTGTTGCTTGCAGCATGGCAGAGGCACAGGAACTGCACAACAGGTTTAAATTAACAGTTTTCAAACTGTTTCACACACAGCACAGCATGGACAGTTGGATGCTTCCACTTGATTGCGGTGAGGAGCACTATAGTGTATAAACAAATCTTTCTCCTTCAAGATTTGTTTCTAGTGCTCCATCTGGTCCCATGTCTTGTACCAGTGCTGGATGACTCAGCTACACAAATGCCTGTGGAAAGTGGTTCTGAAATGTGTTGTCTGTAACATGCCTAACCTGCTTTCATTAAGGACTGGCTCTGTGCTCTGAAACACAAGGGCTCATTTTTCTTCCAGAATTGATTGCCTGACTCCTGGGAGTTGATTCTGTGACTGGGCCTTGCAACATCTGGCAGCGTTGTGACCCATCCCTGGAGGCAAGGGCAACCCAGGTTCTTGTTAATAGATCCCTTGGGGCAGATCAGAATGAAACAACACTGAATGATTGGTGTCTGTAAATATATATCCATAGGGTTTGTTTTGGAACAGTTTGGTTGCAAAGGAGAGCAGGTATGTGGCCAAAAATAATAATTCTGGTTACTATTATCTTTAGTAATAAAGCAATATTAAAAGCATAAAAATAACACTCAAGTAGATGTACAAGGGAAAAGGAAAAAAGCATAAGAGTAGACAGATATCCCACTAATGAATTCTGCAGTGAGATTTGATGCAATTTTGATGTCCATTGGTCAAAGTGATGGTCACAGTCTTGATGCATTGGGGGTGGGGGAGGCCCCCAAAACACAAAATTCAATGGGTTAATGTATGCTTAGGCTTGGTGAGAATGCCCAGGTACCTTCCCTGGTGGGGGAACTTTCAGTCCTTTGGGGGAAAGCCTCAGAAATGAGCCTGGAGGTGCTTTGAGGGTCTTTGATGGTTTAAGAGCCCTTCTTGCCTCTCACATCAACCCATTTGAGCCAGTTATGCCCCACCAGAGGGGACGAACACCCCTAGGACCTTTCCCTGGGGTAGCAGGGGGAGTTTTACAACTGAGGGAGGACAACTGGCATGATAAAAAGCACCATCCCACCTTGCAGTGTCCTGCCTGGCTCAAGGTGCTGCCCTTGGTGCTGGGTGCTCACACCCTTGGTCTTATGGGGACCAGAAACCTCACACCCAAAAACTCACTCCCTGCCCTTCAGGGGGTGCAAAGCACAAATGGGAAATTGTTTGAGTCATTAACCATTAACATTCCAGTCTCTCACAGTCAGGAATAAATGTTCTTACATTGTAATATTGGATGAGTTGAAAGGTGTTAAATTATTTATTTACACAACATGGGCTCTGAAGAATTCAAATTTAATTCAGTTGGAGCAGTGGAGCACTTCCAGCAGCCAAGCCAAAGATCTTTCTAAAAGTTCTCAATTATGGAAAAGTTCAGTTGGTTTGTTAAAATTGCACAGTGTGAGTGGATTCAGCTAAATTTTGCAGAAGTAATTTCCCTAGCTTACTTGAGTCTTGGGGGAGCAGAGAGATATTTTGCCTTTAAATTTGCAGCTTTTCATAAACCATCATTTTGTTCATACATTGCAAGATCAAGTAATTTTTTGTGTTCTTTAACACGTTATCTCCTTTAACCACATTATCTCCTGTCCAGAAAACAGATGTTAGCTTCACTTAGAAGAATTTCTTAATTACCTCTAAAGTCTTTGTTTCTGCTTGACTTCCTGCTTTGTTTGTTTTGTTTATTTCGATAATGGGAGAACAGACCCAGAGAATTACCCTAAGAAAGAAGAAAGCAATCAGTGCTAAAGTAGCTGTTAAATAATCATTGCAGTCATCCTAACACTTTCTGTTTGCTTTCTGCAGAGCTGCAATACACGGAGCAGAGAGAGCAGCCCTGCTCTCAGCGCTGAGAGAATTGTCACACACACTTCAGGTCCTTCTCCTCCCTGAGTGTCACATCCTGAGCAGGTCAGGGACTCCTCCGAGGTGCTCTTACAGCTGTACCTGGATTATACTGGGGGCATCCTGTGCATCCCTAGGCAGCATGTTAGCATGGAAGCCCAAGCTTTTATTCATTTTAAATGTGGAAAAAACCCAGTGCGCTAAAGGCATTGTAGTTAGGAGCCTCTGATGCTGTGTTCTCTTTCTGAGCCTTAATTTGAAACAAACGAAGGAATGAGTAGTAGTTAATTTCTGCAAGTTTTGACAGTAACAAGCTGTGCTGTCTTTTATGGACAGTTTTCCAAATGCTGCTTTCTGCAGCCTCTCCTCCTCCATCAGGTTTTTTTTTGGTTCCAGCACTTGTGCCACGAGGCTTTGAGGAGATGTTTCTGTTTTCTTATTTAGTTTGGAAAGCCTGAGGATGACGCACGTTCACTTGTTCAGGAGGAGGAGGTCTGAACACTCCCAAAAGAAGCCTGCAGGCACTGGAAGTTGACTGGGAATTCTTGCATGAGGAAGATAAAAGGACTGGATGATAGTGACAGATGAGGAATGCAGTAATTTTAACATAAAGAGGGAAAAAAAATATAAGGCTGCCTAAAAATGTATAGGATGAAGTCTCTGTTTTCTGAGTTTCAAATGTCCCTGGTATATTTTGTGAGTTGCAACTGTGTGAACAAAACTGAAGGAAGCCAAAATGCTGAACAAAACTCCAAGGAAGCCAAAAAAAGAAGAAAGAATGAACCTATGACACCCAGCAACACACTTTATATGTAAAATTAAATGGATGTACAACTGCTTACATTGTAATATTTGATTCGTTGAAAAGTGGTAAAATGTTTTTGACAGGTGTAGCCTAGGCCAAATCCTATAGTCCTGACAGAAAAAAAATTCTCCGTGGAAATTTGTAAATGTCTGACAGTCTCAGCTCCATTTGTGAACCATGACAATAGGTTCACTAGGATAAACTAGTTCAAACTAGGATATTAGTTTGAAAGGCAAGTGAATTCCTGTTAAACTGACTATCAAGCAAGATGAGAGATAATTTGATCCAATACAATCTGCTGGTGTGTATATAAACTGCAATCCTTTATTTTATTTTTTTCAAACTTCTTAATTTTATTAATTTTATTTTAATTCTTCAAACAATGTGTTTGTGGTAGCAAAGAAGATCTATAGCATGAGTAGAGCTCGAGCTCTGCCTCTACAGAAAATAGATTATTTGGAATTCTGGCTTCGGGGGAGTAGTGCCTCATACCTCAACTGCAATTTTTAGTCTCATTTAGATGCAGAAGACATGTTGCCTGGCTCATCACAGGAGACAGTCTTCTTGAGAATATTTGTTGACAGTTCTTTGAGAGTCTGAGGGAGAACTACTGCTTATAAAAGCAGCTTTTTTCAATAGGCATGAAGTATGCACAGCCTTGGAAAAAAGTGATTTTAAAAGCCTAAATATTTTTTATTGCCACTAACCATGCACTCTGCATTGGTTTAGAGCAGTGCATGGACTAGTCAGCTCCCTCCAAACTGACTGAAATCAGGGTAGGATCAATGCTTGAAGAGTTTGGTATTTGCTCAACTGTATCTCAACTGTACCTGTTAATTGTCTCTACTCAGCTTCTGCAAGTGAGGTCAGCATTTTACTCTGTCAAGTACTTCATGTTCCTGAAGTCTCAGTCTTTAAGTGCTAACTTGGACATAATTATCAGTTCCAACAAACCATCAGCCATCCCTGTGGTGTTACCAGCAAGATAAAGAAACCCTAACAAACTTGTAAAATTTTCAGCATTTCTTACGTGATACTTGCCAGGAGTAACAGTCTCCACAGTCAAGACCCATTCAGGTCAATGAGGACTTTGATATTAAAAGCCATAAGAATGATCTAATAATTGAAGTGACTTTGACAAATTGAAAAAATAAAGTGCTGCATGAGGCTGAGAAGACTCTTTTCCATTACTGGCAGTGATTAAGATATGGTGTTACTTAACATGAATTGAATTATGAGTTTCCTTAGAGATATTCTCAAGGAATTAGCAATCAATCTTGCTCTGTCCTCATCCTCTACTCTTAATTTGTTGTATTACATAGATGCTTTTAAGTATAATCTCTTAGTTTAATTTGGGGTTTTTTTTGGGATCTTACATTTCTTACTGATGAAGTAAAAGAATGAAGAAACAGAAGTGTCCAGTTCTTTCTGGAGACCTTCAAGTCATCTTCAGATATGGCTCATGAACATTCTTTGGTTTCTAGAGACAGTTGTCATTTTCATTTGTAGAACTCTGAGCCTAGGCCAGTTTCCTTTTGACTGATGTTAGCCTTTACTGACTAACTTGAAATCGAGTTCTGCCCATCTTGTGCTGACCTGCAGATGTGTACAAACAGTAATAAATTCCTTTTTCCAGGAAGCAGCCTGCCTGAGGTCCTAGTAGCAAATGATGGTGCCCAAATGAACTGGACTTCCATAATTTTTGAATTCAGACTAAAGCCACGGGTTAATGCAGTGTTTGGGGGGGGGGTCTCTCATTGTTGGTTACAAAGATTTTGTCTCTTGCAAAGATGGTGTCATGAATCCTATTTCCTGCTGCTCTGCAGCTGGAAGCATGGATAGTACTTCTTATGCCCTGCATAGATTGCATTCATGTTCCAGTCCAGGCACCAGCACAGCTTTGCTACCACAGGAAATGTCTGTGGAACAGCTGAAGGCATGGAATCACCTCCAGAGAACCTGCAGAGCTGCTGTTAAGGGGCAGAAAGCTGCTCCAATATTCACAGGCAGAGCAGATGTTCCTTGCTTGGCGGTGTTATAAATGGGATGGGGTCCTGGGGCAGCACAGCTACAGCACACTGTTACCCCTGCAGGAGTGCAAGTGCCCAGCTTGGAAGGTTTGAAAAGTTTCACATTTGTCATCATCATGCAGCACTGTCAGGGACACCTGTCTGGAGTGCAGAAGATAAATCTCCCATCAGGAATTGACAACTCTGCTGTGTTTTTGGCACGAGCCAGTTACAGAGCTCATGCACTGATTTACTTTCTGACTGAGACTAAACAGAGTCAAAGGATTTCCCACTGATGAAGTTTATGCATGAATAATCTTCTTCCTACCTGTGAGGGGAGAATGGCAAGGAAAGCAGTATCCCTGCAGCAGTAATGCTCTGCTTATTTGTAGCTCTCATAAACTGCTCCTGTGTCTGGTGAAGGAGTGGTTGATACACAGGAGCTCCAAACAAGGATCTGGATTGCAGAAAGGTGATTCCTGATACATCCATTTTTGCCAGTTCCCAGGGTCTGTGGCCCAATAATTGCTCAGCCATGCATTGTGTGGCTAGTCAATAATAACAGTGAAAAAGGAAAAAAGAAAAGGATTTTACATGTCTGTTGAAAAAGGTTGGGGTAGAATTCTGTCATGTAAGAAGAAGCCTCTCCAAGCAGTGCTGGGTTTGTTTCTCACTTAATTTGCAAATCTTTTTAATGTTTTTAAACAGGCTTTTCAATTCATGCTCTTGAATTTGGGTGCAATTCTAGGGAGAGATGCTTGAAATGAAATTGTTGGCTCTCTGTGCTCTGTGGTAACTCTAACCCTCGGCTAGGCAGCAGAGGAATGCAGCTGGGGTGCAGGCAGCTGCTGCTCAAAAGCCTCAGCGCAGGAGTGCATCCCGGGATGCCTCCCTTCTCCTGTGATTGGAATTGTCCTCCTGAGTAATGCCCTGCTGGCTTGGCTGCTGAGCAGGACCTCAGCTCTCAGTGGGCAGACTGATAGCTCCTCAGTCGTGGTGATTATCTGAACTGCTCTGATCTGGGATCTGTTCCTTGGCATCCTCCCTGCTTCATTTCTCCAGCAGCAGAGAGCAGGGGGCTGGTTTTTCCCTACTTTCTTCAAGTAATGATAGTGATGGAAAACTGGTTTTTCCTTCCCAAGACCTGGGAGAGCCACTGTATTACAACTGGATAGATGTATCCAGCCACATCCTGGTGCAGCAGAGTGAGAGGTGTTGGGAGCCTGAGTGTAACTAAGAATAACTCATGTTGCCCTCTCTCTTCATTGACCCAGGGTAGGGGGAGCTTGAAGAAAAGTGCAGCAGCAACAAAAGATGCTCAGGTCTTTTTGTGCTTCCTCCCCCTCCACACACACCCTCTCCCTTCCCCTTGTGTCTGCTGGGCATTGTGATTTGTCCTAAGATGAGAACACCTAGGGAGAAATGTCCTAAGAAAAGAATGCAGGAGGAACTGTGTGATTGCTTGCATAATCACAGAATCCCAGAGACAATCAGGTTGGAAAAGACCTCTGGGATCATCGGATCCAACCTGTGACTGAACACCAGTGTGTCAGTCAGACCATGGCACTGCATCCAGCCTTTCCTTAAACACCTGCAGGGACAGTGACTCCCTGGGCAGTCTGTTCCAATGTCTAATCATCCTTTCTGTGAAGAAATTCTTCCTAATGTCCAACCTAAACCTCCCCTGGCACAGCTTCAGACTCTGTCCTCTTGTCCTGTCCCTGGTTACCTGAGAGAAGAGGCCAGTGCCCACCTGGCTGCACCCTCCTGCCAGGGAGCTGAATGCATTCCAAGTGTGGGGGAAATTGTGATTATTGCCACTGACCGTGGCACACAGCAGCCTGCAAAAGGGGGTAAAATGCTGCTGGAGGTTGGGCCCAACTGGGCACTCCTCCAATTCCTGCCTGGTGTTCTTACCTAGGACAAATCAAAACACCCATCAGTGACAATCACAAGGGAGAGAAGTGTGTGTGGACAGTGCACACAAAGACCCCAAATGTTGTCACCCACCACAAAGGTATCGTAAATTCACAGTGAGCCCTGTGGCAGGGAAGAACGATGCATCTGACTCCACGTTGTCAGAAGGCTAATTTATTACTATATTATATATTATAAACTTTATTTTATATATATATATATAGATATATTATACTTATTATATAATAATAAAGAATACTACACTATATTATACTATACTAAAGAATACAGAAAAGATACTTACAGAATGCTAAAAAGATAATAATGAAAACTCATGACTCTCTCCAGAGTCCCAACACAGCTTGGCCATAATTGGCCAATGAGTCAAAACAACTTACAGCAGAGTCCAATCAAGCAATCAGCTTGGGCAAACAATCTCCAAACACATTCCACATGGGCACAACACAGGAGGAGCAAATGAGACAAGAATTGTTTTTCTTTTCTCTGAGGCCTCTCGCTGCCTTTCAGCTTGCCAGGAGAAAAACTGAAGGAATCGTGTTCAGAGAATGTGAATGCCATACAAATTGTTTTTCTTTGAAACTCAATTTTTAAGTGGAGACATAAGGAATTGAGATGCTCATTGCATTTGATGAAGTGTGTAGCAGCACCAGCTGCTCTGAGCCAGCCACCTGTCTACAGTGACAGTTGTGCTCCATCCTTCATGTTCCCCTTCTGAAGGACAGGTTTAACAGCAGAATCTGATGGGTTCAGTGCTGCACAGTCCTGGCAGGTAGGACCTGTGGAAGGTTTGTACTTTGTTAATGTAACAAAGCTTCTGTATTGTCTTATTTGCCAGTAATCTGATTCATCAGGAATAAAGACAGCCTTCAGTTTCTGGTTGGAGTCATGATCAGTGACCCACAAAACAGGACAGGACTGGCTTTTCTGTTCCATGGTGCTGAGGCAAGGAGCAAGCCTCAAACCCACCCAAATTCACATGTTAAGCAATGCCAGTGGGATCTATAGGGAAGTCTGACTTACTCAGGATTGCAGTCAAGTACCATTTTCCAGTGAACTGGCAGAATCACAGCAGGAGTTGTTCTGAGTCTGACCACATTGTCACTGTCAGTTGTGTTACTGTGAGAAATCTGGGGAAGTACACTCTCAAGACAATACATGGTACTGCTACAGCATCAAACAGACTGCATTAGGAACAGTACTTCTGCAACTAATCTAATTTATTGACCAAAGTTTTCAGGAGATTTAGAACCATATATTTTTTATCTTTAAAAGAATGGTGTACTCAACAGTGCTCATGAGGGAAGCAGACTCATGAGCTTCTGTGTCTGTGTACTTGGAGCTGTGCCAAAGGAGAGGTACATCAATCAAACTGGAATAACACTAAGGGGAGGCAGACCCTGGTATTGTACCTGCTGCTCATCCATGGCTTCAGGTGTTATCATCACCTGAAAGAGAAAAACCTGGCTGTGACATTGCATGGAAAGGTTCCTGAACAATGCCAGTTCCTTCTTTGGCAGGAAAAGATCAAGCTTGAGGAATGAACTGAAATACCATGTGCTGCTGTAAGTATCATGAAATTACCAGTGTCTGCCGTCTCGCTGAACACAAATATGTACATCATTTTTTGCAGCATTTTGAGTTATTATAACTAATTCACAAGCTCCCTCTGCTGGGCTCCCAGCATAGGAGAGCAATGGCAAAGCTCCTGTGATGTTATTTGCAGACTGACCCATTTTCTTCAGCTTATTTTGACACTTTGTACAGCATCAGAAATAGTGTACAATCAAATTCATGTAAGTGGCTTGTTAGAAGTGTTACAGAGAGAGATTTGATGTGTTAGATGCATAATTAAATGTTTTTATGTGCATGGAAGGTTTTTTCCACAATAATGTAACTGTAGCTGTTACCTCCTGAAAGTTCTCATGCATCTATCAAAAGATCGTGATACTTGATTTCAGTAATGCCTTCTGTCACAGGAAAGAGCTCTGAGGAAATAAATACAGACCTGTTTAAGGAATTAAAAGCTTACAGTCATCAAAAACACTCCATACAGTATGCAGTTTGATGTAGCAGTGGTTTTCAAAATGAGCCAAGGGGTTGTTCAAGCATTCAGAGGAATGAAAAAGTGCTGAAAATGTAACTCTAATCAGAACAGCTCATCCTGCTGCTTTCTGCCTAATCCTCAAGGTCAAGATTTCTGTCTGCAGTTTTTAAAACACATACATGGGGCTTAGCACTGTCATAACCAATAATTGCAAAATCTCTTTTAGGAGATTAAAAGGAGTTGTGAAATTATTGACTTCCAACTGAACAATTTCAGGGTGAGAGATTGCTTACAAAAAGCAGAATGATGCTCTGTGATTGCTGTAGACATAGCACTTCCTGGCTGCCTTTTAACAGGGATTGACTGAAAAAAAAAGACTTGCCTTAAGTAATTCACAAAATTGTGGAGTGCCTTTATGGGAAAAGGCATATTGTCTGCAGTGGCACCAGAGAAAAATGGAGAGACTTTATGAACAATCACAGTGGCTTTTTTTACTGCAAGTCAGGCTCCTAGACACAGACAGTGGTACAAACAGAAAGTATTAATGTGCTGCCTATGTGTTGTGCTTGAAGTAACAGGTAGCTGGGAATGTAGCTGTCACCAGTGTGAGTGGAGCAATTATTTGGCAGCACTCAGCATCACTGGACAATGATGTGAAACAGAAAATAAAGAACTCCAGCGACCAATTGATACAGAAATTGCAGGGAGAATGTGGAATGCATGTATTCCAAACTTCAGTCTAGTGAGGAGGCTAAAATAAACATTTCCAACATCAACTGAGACAAAATCACCTCTTTTGACTAAAGTGGGCAGGGCACCTCTACTTAAGCAGGAAAAGGAACGTGTATGATGTGTGTGTTTGATAAAGAGCTGAAAGATGAAGAGGGGCTTTTTACATGGGCATGTAGTGACAGGACAACAGGGAATGGCTTTAGACTGAAAGAAGGCAACTTATATCTAAATACTGGGAAGGAATTCCTCGCTGTGAGGGTGGTGAGACACTGGAACAGGTTCTTGTGGAGAAGTTGTTCAAAGGTGGATGGGGCTTTGAGCAATCTGGTCTAGTAGAAGATGCCCCTACCCATAGGGGGGGGACTTGGAACTAAATGGTCTTTAAGGTGCTTTCCAACCCAAACCATTCTGTAATTCTGTGGTAGAACAGGTTGTGATGTCTTCAAGAATACAAAAAGAAATTAGGTGAAATTTTAAAGCACTAGCAATATATCTCTTAGTGTCATTAGACTTCCATTCAAGTACTGACATGATAAAGAATTACTTTAGCCATGCTCATATTAAGTGACATTCAAGAATTTTCTCAAAATATGCATCTTATCTCAAGTATGAATTTTTTTTCTAGGTAGCATATTCTCATATTGGCTTTATTCTGCATCAAAGCATCTGATGGCTCTAGAGGACATGATATCAATATATGATTTATCCCTTCAAAGTCTGAGGATGATCAGTCTGTTTCTTTTCTGTCCCTAATTAAACATTACTTCAGTAATTCCCAGGGGCAAGGAAATGACTAGACTGAAATGAAAATGAAGTTTGTAGGACCACAGTTGCACCGTCTATGGTTATGATTAATGTGTTTTATGATTGTTGTTTTGCTCATAAGATTTAGCTGTTTTTTTTAAAGATACTCTGAGGGAGCGTACAGAGACGAGCCACAGCTTTTATTTTTTCTTGTAAGGTGACAGAAATCTAAGGAGATTTTAACACAAAATTGATTGAAGTAAAATATTGGAGATCTTAAATGTGATTGCTGATTATTCAGCCTTTGGCAGGCCACTAATAGTGATGGTAAGTGAGAGTTCCTGTTCCAGTCAGCCATTTCCCAGCATAAGGAGCAAATGCAAATCCTTCATACTTAAGTGTTTTGGGAAACAAGCAGCAACCCTACAATGACTGTGAATTGAGTGACTTAAACATAAAGATTTATTTATTTAGCTGTTAGTTAGGGACACATCTACCTGGTATAAGCCCACAGATCAGTCCAAGAGGCCAGAAAAAGGCTGTTTCCAAGATACACAAGTCATTTTCTTTCCCTTTTTCTTTGGTCATGTGGAAGTGGTTCAGGTAGGTTGATTTCTACCATTCATTCATGCTTTTAAATACTGTTTTTCATCTGTCTTTGCATATGGGCTGCTTTTTTCATTCTGAAAAAGAGGGGACATTCATTAGCATATTTCATTGTGCCAACCAAAAGTGTATACTTATTCTTAGTCTATACTATATGAATGTATAGACTTAGGTATTCATAGTGCTCAAGTGTTTTGTCTTTTTACATACTTTATATTGAAAAACAGTGAACAGTGCATTCTTATCTAGCTGATACATCTTCATGCAGCACCGTGGAAGGCTGGATTTAGATAGAAGTTTATATCCATTTAAAATACACAATCAGCATTCTAAAACAGTCATTAGTTCAATTTAAAAATTAAATGTGCTGAACATAAAAATAAGCTGAGCAAAACATAGTTTGTATTGAAAGCTAGTTGATAATATTAAGTGAAGGAATCATTACATAGAGAAGATGAACTGATTAAGATTTTTCTAACCCACATGCCTTTCAGAATTACAATTAGAAGAACCTATCCTTCACATTTATTTTTAAGGGATGATCTTATTAATGCTTTTACAAGTTATGGAATTCAGAGGAGTAGGTCCCAAATTTCAAGACAGTAAAATGAGAGCTTTGGAGAGAATTTAGTGTTTCTCACCAGGTCTTTGCTCTCCTCATTTGCTAAGATTCAAACCATCTCTTTAAATTCTGTGAAGCTAAGACAATTAATTTTAAAATGCCTGGAAATGAGTGAAGTCTCCAGATGTTAATGGCTTGTTTAATTCTACTGCAGTGACATTAAAGAACACTAATCAAGATGAGAACTAGGTTGTTTTCCAGGTTGTACAAATACCAGAGTCATTTGGAGCAGCTGTAATAAAATCCCTTGTTATCATGGAGCAAGGTGAGACACACAAACAAGGTCTTTCAGCCTTTATTTTTCAGTCAAGTTTGAAGTGACATTAATTATCTGTAGCATCTTTTAGGATCCAAATGAGAAAATATAGTTTATAACAAATGTTCTCTCCATATTAAACCTATCAGCATTTTTTAAACTTGGAGAAGTAATTGTCAATCCTATGATAATACAAATTATAGCAAGCCCAAAATGTGTTCAGAAACATTTCAAAGACATTATTTTGTGATATTCTAGTTAATTTTAGGATTGCTCTTTATCTTGTCAAGATTGTTTGTACAGTCTTTTCCTTTTTTTTTCTGTATCATTTTTCCTTTTTGCTTTCTCAGTTCTCTTTTCACAAGTTGAAATATATTTCTTCAAAGTACTGCTGCCATCTGGGCTTTCCCCTAAAGCTAAAACAGTACTTTGGTTAAATTATTTATTTGTCCTAGGTATTGGTCATTAATGTCCAGGTGTGGCTGACACAGGATATTGCTGATGATTGCTGTGAATTGCATGTAATTAGAGTTGTAGTCAAACCCTGTAAAACTGATCTCTCACTGGATGCTTGAGATCATTAACATGGAAAAGTTCATGTCTGGTGAAATGTGTGATTTGTCAGTCTCACTTCTGACACCTCTAAGAGTAAGGCATTAGTCATTTTTAGGTACTGCATTCACCTGTTTGTGATGCTAAAGTCCCACAGGCATAGCTGGTCTATCCTCATAGAAGCCTGTCTTGCACTTCATTTTTCTTAGCATTTTCCTGTATTAAGAAAGTCTGATTCTTTTACTAAGAGGTTTCTAAACCCTCACATATAGTAGTGATTTAGTAACAATTTAATAACTTTCTTGCTTCCTTTTTTTAAAAATCTTGTGTGTAGAAAAATCTGTCTGGGTCAGTGTGTCCCAATAAAGCCTGTAGCATTTACTTCTTTATCTTTTCCTTTGTCTTCTCCTAATGCCTCTTCCCCCAGTCTGGAGGCTGCTGTTCTGCAGCTTGCCTGCTGCTTGTTGTCAGCTTCCATCAGACTGAAGGATTTCTGGGAAGGAAAGACTCTTACAGGGCCTCTTTTCACCTCATCTGTGCAGCTAAAGATTTGACATTCACTTCCTGAGACAGGATGAAACTCTGGTTTTGAGAAACATTATGTAAATCAACTGTGTTATGTAAGGAACTCCTAATAATGATGTACATTACAGCATATTTATAAGATTAAAGGCAGTACTGCATCCTGTGCACTGGCAAAAAAGCAGACTCCTGAAAAAATACCTTAAAAATTGAATAATTATAATAGACTTGATGTTTGTTTGATGTTTCTGTTTAGGTGCTGACTGCAGCACAAATTAAATCAATTTGCCTGGCCATACTAGAATCAGGAAAACAGTATGCAGTGAAGAAGAGGAAACCAGTCCCACTGATGTATTCCTACTATGGAACAGAGTATCTTGGTGAGTAAAACACACCAACACCTCTGAGAGTGGTGCTGTGTGGAGATGCTGAGCTAGGAGGCATTTCAAGAATAAAATACATAAAATCTACAGTGTGGGATTTCTCCTGAGCCAGTTGGGACCATCCATCCTCCTCCTCCTCCTCATGGGCAGCTGGGTCAGAGCTCACCTGAAGCAGAGGGGAAAGGCCACTGGGCAGGGCCCTTGTGGGCTTCTCAAGGCACAGAATCACTGCAGAAAGTGTGAGATTGGCTCACAGTTCCCTGGCAGAGGAGCAGAGAGAGCAGTCACTGAGTTGTGTGTTCACAGACCCTGGCAAGTACAGACAGTTCTTGCACTGAAATTTAGGTGTTACCTGACTGATACTGTCAAGTCAGTAACTGGAAATACCAATTTATGGCCCAGTTTCAATTTGCATTCAGCAAATGCAAATATATGGCCCAGATTCAGCAGTGTGTTAAGAAGAGTAACACCTTGAAACAGAATTCAGTTCAGGTTCAGTTTAATTTCCTACAGTGAGTTTCAGTCATATCAGAGTGAGAGCAGCAGGAATTCATACATATATTTTGCAGAGCTAGAGGAACTAGAAATGACAGAAGTAGTAAAATGTGGTGTTAGGCACCTAGAAATCTTTTATTCCAAGCACTATTTCAGTATGCATAAAGAAGATGAAGGAGCCATGCTATTGACAAGGAAACCTATCCCAAGGGAAAGTTGCAATGAGGTGCAGACAGGACCTAAACCCACCCTCTAATTCAATTGTTTCTCTTTTTTCCAGGGGCAGCACATGGGCTTTCCTCAATCCTGCAGATGTTGCTCTCCTATTACGAGTACCTGCAGCCAGCAGATCAGGAGCTGGTGTGGCAGAGTGTGGATTTCCTGATGGACCAGGAGCAGAACAGCAACTGGCCCCCTGAGCTGGGGGAGACCATCGAGAGGGAGAACGAGCTGGTGCACTGGTGCCATGGAGCTCCAGGTTCTTTTCCCATTGATCTATGCACAGCCAGATGCTGATCACATTGCTTTTCCATATTAGGTGATTCCATGTAGAATCTCAGGTTAAATTCGACCAAAGTGAAAAAAAACCCAAAGGACATAACGAAGTTACACTTTGAGATGGGGAAATTCATTAATTGCTATTGTTCTTCCCCAGGAAAACCTGTATCCCATCACTGTTCTTGGGTAATAACACAGATGTAGCTTACAAGAACACTTCAGCTACTGCAGTGTTTGTTAAATTCACACCACAAGTCAGCTGAACATTTCCTTAGGCACTTGAGTTAGTTATGTGTCATGTGCATAAGGTTACTGTGAACTGACCTGTGCAGTGCTCTGGTGAAGATTATGACTAATTTATTTAAATCCCCTCTAAAAATAAACCAAATAGCTTTTTTTTTTAGCAGAAGTTAGTATGCATAACTGTGTATAACTAGAATAAAGCAGTGTATGCCTCATTGGGGAAAAAAAAGTGAGTTTGTTTTTGTCATTTAGTAAAAGTTTGTATCTGTTGTCAATGTAAGAAGTTACTTTGCCCATCCTTGTGTTTCTGTCAATGTAAGCAGATGAGGTAGATGGGGATTTGGAGCCTATAGAAGACAGTGCCAAGAGTTCAGTGTTTAAAGGCAAAAATGTGACTGCTCTTTTAAAATTATGAAAGTCTGGGAATGTTGGAGTAAATCCTGAAATTCAATAATACCTTGAAAAGATTGAAAGTGGTATTGTCACAGGGAGTAGATAATTACATTTACTGTGTGTTTTTAGCATAGCAGATACTCCCCCTTCATGGAGCATTTTGAGGCTACACTGACATGTCTAGAGCACAGCCTGCAGTTTTTTTAGTGTATTAATCTTTATTTTCTTAGGTGTTCTTAGAAACCCTTGGTGTGCTTTTTACAAAAGACAACCTCACTGCTCTTTTCCTAGGCATTGCATATCTTTTTGCCAAAGCTTACCTGGTTTCCAAGAAGCCTCAGTATCTGGACACTTGTATCCGCTGTGGAGAGCTCACCTGGCAGAAAGGCCTCCTGAAGAAGGGCCCTGGCATTTGCCATGGGGTGGCTGGTAGTGCTTATGTGTTCCTGCTGCTCTACAGGCTCACTGGCAACTCCAAATACATATACAGGGCACAGAGGTGAGCATTCCTGTCTTCTGGATTTAGGTAATGCCAGAAAGTTTCAGGAACGTTGTTAGAGCAGAGTCTGTGATCACCACCCTCGGATGTAACCTGAGTGTTGAAGGTTCAGGATCAATTCTGGCTGTGAGTTCTGGGCTGGGTGCAGTCTGTGGGAGCTCTGCAGTCCCATTCCAGGCTGCCTGGGTTCTCCCAGACTCTCTCCTTGCCCAGGAGCCTGGTTCCTACAGAGGGAACTGGGCTGCATGTGGAGGGGTCACGTGCATCCAGGTCCATTCTGATGTGGTGGCAGAACTCACACAAGCTGTGTGCCCAAGTCCAGGAGTAGGGTAAGACATGATTTGTTAGGATTTTTTTCAGAGCATTTAACACTATTCCATATCATTAGAAGTGAAAAGTAAATACAGGATATGGTGTGTAGTTATTTTATATTTTTTTATTTTCTCATTCCCACCTTTGGCTTAGCTAGTGGGGTTAATTCTGTTTTGTCTGAGTGCAGGCACATGTGGTCCAGTAAAAATTCTCTCATGGTGCTGCAGTTATCTTTAACTATGTATCTCTAGTTTACTGTACCTGTTTAAAAACATACTATTCCATGTTTGTTACTGTTTTCCTTACAGCACAGAGTAACAAGGGGAAGTGGTATAGTAATTAAGATGACTGATTTTCAGCCTTTTGCTTATTTTTTTTAATTTGTGTAGCTATTTCAGCATTACACAATTTGTTGCATTGATGTGAAACATTGCTTGCATCCTAAAAGTTATCAAAAAGTATTTGTTTAATGATACATATTACAGAAATCAGAAAAAGTTTATAGCTCTCAAACAAGCATAATGCACACACGGATTGCAAAGGTTTGTCTCTTCTGGATCTAATGAACCTCAGTATCTTGTGGAAATTGGATAGTGTAGAATTTGCAGAAAAGGTTAAATACTGATCATTCTACTTTCTTAAATTACTGAGTGTTATGAAAATGATGCTTCCAAACATGTAGACTGAGAGGAACACAAAGTAATAACAAACTCTTTTTTTTCTCTCTTAGGTTTGCAGAGTTCTTATTTACAGAAGAATTTAAGTCTGGTTCCCGGGCACTAGAAAGTGTATATAGTCTGTATGAAGGTTTTTCAGGAACTGTGTGTTTCCTGACTGACTTGCTGCAACCCAACCAAGCCGAGTTTCCTCTCTTCAGTGTCTTTGTCTAAAGACTGATGTTCTCCAGGGCCAGTCCTGGAGGTAGTGGGAGAGGGCACCTGCAGTTCCACTTACTTTTCCAGACAGGCTATGTACAAAACGAGCTGGGGTACCACTAATGTTAGCCTTAATGTAGCTGGGAGTCAGATCAAAACCAACACACACTGGGGCTTGGGGGGTGGGGAAGTGTGTGGTCAAAATAAATGGGTCAGTGGGGAAAAAAAATGGGGGAGCTGATTGAATCTGATGTCATAGATATTTATCTAATTATTCAAGTGAGAGAGAAAGGGGCATTATCAAACTTAATTTGGTGAAAAAAGGCAAGCTAGAATTGCAGGGATATGCAAAGAAGAAACAGTGATGCACCTAAAAGATTTTAAAAAGAGTCCCACAAAAACTATTCATGGAGCAATTCACTAACTGGGGAGGGTGTTGTAGACATGTCACTGCACTGCACAAAGGCAAAATCTGGGGCTTTTTTACCCTAAACCACATCTGCTAGTTTTAGTAAAATATATTAGGAAAATCTGTATCTTTGAGCTCTTTGGTCCTCATATAATGGCAGTTCTGTAGATAGCTGAGTGTTCAGGCTGCAGTTTCACTGTTCACTTCAGCAAGTGGGGTCTCATTTGGGTAAATGAGCACTGAATTGGACCTTTCCTACTAGAGCTTAGTCTGTGGCAAGGAGCTGGTCTCCTTTCTGATCTGCTGTAACTGTGTCATGTCTTGTCTGTATTTTCCCAGTCACATGGTAGATGGGTGGAGCCATGGAGAAGACTTGGATGGAAAAGTTCTGTAGCAAAGATGCAGTAGGCAGATGCTTTCTTCATGATAGAGCATTGCCAGATAAGTATTGTTCAGTGATACAAAAGCTTCCTTTAAAAATTAATTACTTATAGCAGCATTTCTGAACAGTACCCTAAGTTTTTCAGATGATGGAAAACCTATTTTCCATGATGAATTCTTCACTACAAACCCTGCAAAGTGAATACAGTCATGGGGTGGCATACTGATCCTCAGAAAAAACCTGATAACAAAACTCAAAATTGCTTTTTTTCCTAGTTAGCAAGATATTGTATATGCCCAAATGATTTTTAGCTAGAAAATAATTTAGATAGGAATAAATGGTTTGCTCAATCCTAGTTGCACTAGCATGTATAGTTGCAAATACATGCTGTTTTCTGTGTATTGTAGATATGATGAAATGGTACTTGAAAGCTAAAGAAAACACTAACGTAGATTTGTACTAAAAAATAGAAAATTAATATCTGTATTTAAAATCTATTTACTGTTTATTTATTTTTATTTATATGTTAATAATATATATAAAGACAAATCAGGGAAGACCAATATGTCAAAAACTGAAGTTGGAGAGAAAAAGCTGCTGTACACGCACTGCCAAACAATGCAGTCCCTCTTCCTGCATTCTCAGCTGGAGGAGATTACAATTTCTTTATTTTTAATGCCTAATGGATTAAAGTTCCCATTTCATTTCAGTGGGCTTTGATCAGGCTATAAGATGGAGCTGGGTCTTGAAATCCTCCCACATTTTAATATAATAATCCCTTCCTGCTCTTGCTACTGTTATTTTAATGAGATGGCTTACATTATTATGAGCTGCAGATAAGGATTTCTGTTACTCTGTCTTGCACTATGCAGCTCTAATTAATTACTTAGAAATAACCATAGTTCTCTGGTGAATAAAGCAGTGCAGTTCTGTATCAGTTTGTCAAGAATTTAGGTATCTTTTAGTGAATGGAAATGTTAAAATTCAATATACTTATGTGTTTATTAAAACACATAGGTTAAAAGGCTGTATGGTCTTTTAAGAAAGCCACTAATGTCACTTACTTGGTTACTCTGAGCAGTGAGATGTGTGCACACAGAGGGATGAATTCCATAGGGAGGGTGTACACATGAGGCTGAATCAAAAAGTCAGTGGATATGGGAGTGTGCTCTGCCCAGCCCTGTGGAAATGCTCCTGTTAGACCAGAGCAGAGGCAACTGTCAGCAGTGAAGATCCCAAATCCATTAGGATTTTTTATCTAGTTGGTTCCTGTAACACATTTGGCTCCTATATTTCATAACTGGAGCCTTCTTAAGGAAAAGTTTAACGAAGGTAAAACTTGGCCTATCCACTTCTTCTAAATGTGAATCTTCACAAATGCCAGGGAATAAACATTGAGCTCAGTGTCAGTTTTCTAGTGTTTTTTCCTGTGTGTCTCTGTCTGTAGAATTTCTTCCAGTTCACATTCAGAGGAGACTCTGATCTTCTCTATGTTGTGAGCAACAGCACACTCAAAACAGATCTCCTGTCCCCACAGCCATTCTCTGTATATGAAGCCACATGTTTTGGAGAGACAAAACAGTTATTCGAGTAAAAGTTAGTCCATTCAACAATGAGAAAACCCATGGAACCACCCAGTGTTTGAAATCTAGGTCCCAAACATTTCTGCAGGTTATGTGAGTTCAGCACTGGTTCTGGCAAGGGCAGCACACGAACATCCAGTCTCATGGGATACATCTGGTAAAAATCTTGGAACATACTTGTTCATCTCTTTCATCAGACATGGCAGTTTGAGCTCACTCTCAGAGATTTGTGGCTTTTCTTACCTGACCTGGCTGGGTTAAGGTGGCTTCTAGATGTGCTGCAGTCACAGCTTCTGAACACAGTGCAAATACACCCCAGGGCTCTTTGGAAAATGCTCATTAAATCAGCAGGGTTTTTTCAGCTTTCCCTTCTTTATTTTCTTATCTGATTTTTTTCTCTCTAATATATATGCTCTTACAAATGTGCTGTTGCAATCTTTATTTGTTGCTTTTAAGACATTGACAGAACAGCAACCTGAGTAGAGCTGTCAGCCCTTTCCAGTGTAATAAAAATTAAGGTCCTCTGTGTACCCTTCTTCCTGCTTTAAGAAATCAACCTTGCAAACTTTGCTAGACATTCTCCATGGAATGCTGTCTCCTCCTGCTCCCAAACTGGGCCCTTATGGACTGGAAAATGTATTCCTGAACACATTAACAGATTCTGCCCTGGTGCTGTCAAAAGACTGTGTTGTGGGAAATTGGAGAAGCCTCTTCCAGGGTGTAAAACACAGTAACTACGTCATGTTTGCACATTAGTTCCTTGGTTGTGTTTAGTTTCTAAAGTGTAGGTAATAGGAATTTAAGTGATATAATAGTATTTCTGATTATGCTGTTAAAGCAAAGAGGATGCATTATGTGGGTATTGGTGCTTATTTGTGATGTACCTGTGTTTGTGTGGTGCTATTTGTGAGTAAAGCTGTAGATTACACATCACTTTAAGGAGCTATATACTGTTCATGACTTTTAGCCCGCCATCCATAGATTACTGTCAGGGAATAATTTTGAGGGAAGCTAGATCTGTAGTGCCCAGATTTATTGATTTTAGGATTCATAGAACCAGATGCTGTAAGTTTTATCAGCAGTACAGTTCTAACAAATATATCTTTATTTTCAATTGCTACTCACAACTTCTCATCATAATAACATGTTTATTTTGTTCCACTGCTTTCAATATCTGCTTTGATTGCATCATTGTTGCCTTCAATTTCCCTGCTTTTGTTTCCCAACCTTTGAATAACTTGAAGAGGCTGAAGAAGCAGCCCAGGTCTTTTGTTCTTGAAAATAAGATTGATTGATTTTGCTTAAGCAGGGTGTTCTACTAACTTGCATTACATTATTTTATGCTCCCAGATGGTCTCTTCTCTCTGGCTGTGCCATTTCCCACCTGCTAAGAAAAAATCATTATCTTGTATAACAACTGTCACTGGTGTTTTACTTCATTAAATAAAACAGAGACTTTCTAGGGAGCATGGTCATTTCTCCATGCTTCAGTGTTTCAGTTCTGTCAAGACAATTGAAACCAAGTGAAATGGCTAAACATTCCAAAATTCATTTTTAAGTAGTTCTGGGAAGTATACATAAGGGAATGCAAGGAAAGGGATCACCTTTATTGCTACTCTGTCAAATTAAGTAATGCCACTTTGATGTTCTAATACTGATTATATATGGACATGGAAAGAATATGACAAGAATACTGATCAGTATTTTTAATACTGTGGAAAAAAATGAACCATAGGTATCTGCTGTATTCAGAAACATGGAGGGGCAATATGTGCAAATGGAAACTTTGATAAGCAATCAAGTTTTTGTACTCATATAGTTTTCTGCATATACAGTTACAGCATCTGCCAACATATTGCATGTTTTATGCCAACAGTGACCTATTTTAGTGTATGCATGCATTTTGAGACTATATCCTTGTTCTTTGGATCTCTGAGGTCTGCCAAGTAAATCTCAGGTGCAGTAATCTTCTACATACCTTGAATATTCACTGGCATGAGTGCATATTCTAATCTGTAGGAAGATTAGTATATCAGGACTAAAATTGCCCGATTGATTTTCAAAGAGTAATCGTGCTCTGAAGAATTAACAATTGCTGGCTGGCAGCACAGCCTGGACTGCTCTGAGAGATATTTCATTTCATATAAAGATCTCTAAGACTAAGTAGTAGCAGCAGAAAGCTAAATTGAAAAGAAAGAAGAAAATGACCAAAAATCCCACTATGAGGGGAACAACATACTTCAAAGCCATAAGCCAAAAATGCTCAGGGCCCACAAAACAATACAGCAATTTAGGGAGGTGAACAGGCATTTTCCAAAGGAATAGCACAGTAGTGGTACAGTAAGCACTGTGCATGTTTCAGCTGCCTTGAACAGCACTCCATTGCCATTATAGCAAAGTCATCAAAAGTTAAAAAACATTTGCCTGTGAAGGAGTTGCCTGTAGCTGAACCTACTGCCTACTCCTATCTTTTAATGGAACAGAAGTGATGTGCACTATCCATGATAAGGCAGATTAAATAAATACATTCAAGAAGCCAATAGCACCAACTTTCAATCTTGCCTTTGAATATTAAACTTGGCTAATTTGTACTGTCGCCATTGGTCCTATACCTCGTATATTGGAAATTCTACATCATGCTCTCAAAAAACAAATTTATTAATACCAATCTGCTTGAAAATACGTAAGGCCATATTTATTTTAATGCTTAGAAGGGAGTCCCTTGACTTTCTTCATGGCATGACTCAAAGAGAAGATGGAGGCATTTAGGACAAGTACAGTAATACCAATTAGAATGGCAGAAAATGATTTCAAAGCTTATTTTGCCAAGTGGTATAATGATATTTGAATACAAGAGACTTTAAAGTGTACTGATACCCAGCAACAGCATTGTATGACTATGTAGAAGTCCTTAAGTCAATTATATCCAATAGGGAATAGAAAACAGATTCTAGTCCAACATATATTTTTATATCATATAGAAGAGAAAGGCTGTGTGATCAGAAATTTAACTCTGCTTCTGTCTTCATTGCCATGACCACACAAGAGAGAAGGATGTCCTTTAACAATGGTCTGGTTTTGCCACTGAATTGGCCTTCTGCACTCATTTTAAGAGCCTGATAGGCCACCTGCTGATGTCCGTGGTGAACCTCTGCTTGATTCCAGGCATGTAAGGTAGCTCCTTCCACATGTGTGAAACAGGGGTTAAACTATGTCATTCCAGACCCCAGGCCTACAAACTTTCCTTTACACATGAGTCCCATGGAATTAGTAAGGCTTGTCTGCATGGTATGAGGAAAGCACAGGTGTTTGCATATGCAGGGCCCTGTTTGATGGCAATTTATACACATTTTATCTTGAGATCTCTGCAATAGACGTGAATACCAATACAAATAAAAAGTACAGGGAACTTAAATGGCATTATTTAATGTCTAGTTTGTGTTGGTGACACTTGATTATTCAGTATATTCCAGTGTGTGATGTTCATTCCTTGAGTATGTGCCACACCCTAGATTGGTTTCTCAGTGTTACAGCCATTCACAGCCATGATGTGGTACAAGCCTGTAGAATCAAGGTTGATTTGATTCTTTAGAGATGCACCTTATTGTTTGAAAGCAGGACCCCTGCTTTTCTAATATTTTAAACACTGTGATCTTTCAGAATGTGTTTATTGTATTAGTTTTGTATTGTAGATTATGATAGAAACTAGATTTTATAGCTTTTTAAAAGCAGTGATAATACTAAGCTTCATAGTGGCAGAACAAACTGTGTATATCCATATTATGAATATTAAAGCTGTGATTATATTTTGCCTTAAATAAAAGTCCAACCTTGAAGAGTATGATTTTGCATTAGATTGTTTATTTCTGTACTTACCTTTCATAGTGCTGGCAACACTTCCTTCCAGAATAGTCATGACTCAGTGCTCCAAAAGCTTTTCAGTGGTTATCAAAAGTAAAATAAATCATTTTAGAATGAGATAAATCATCCAGGCTGCACACAGCACTTAGATAAAACACCTTATGGTAGTTTCCTATAAGACAAGACAGGTTGTTTTTGGCCTGTAGATTGAAGTTTCCCACTGTAGGTATTTATTTTCAGGTATTTATTGTCAGTCTGCTTAAATCTCAGTTTCCATAGCCTCTTCCCTTTCCAGAAAGACACTCCATTCCCAGTGAAGAATACAAGCATTAAATTCACCTTGGCCTGCCCACAACAAGGTTTCCATCTTTATCATCATGAGCTTACCTCAACTTGAGCTGAGCAATGGCACTCCAGATTTACCAGTGCAGTAGTTAAAGAAATGGCCAAGTGTTTATTGTCACTTTTGTGTAAATCTGGTGACACCCTAACTTGCATTGAAGAACAGTAGCAGATAAGTAGAAGTAGCCAGTAGTGTTATCCCATTAATAATATCTCAGGCGTCTTGTCTTGCCTTCCTCTTGTGCTCCTGTAGGTCCCAGGTGTGTAGGTAACCCCCACAGGGTGATCAGCAGCTACCTGGGAACAGGCAGGAACAAAGATCTACCACCAGAGCCAGCTGAGCACCAACCAGGTACCTGCACCAAGAGGAGGAGAGAAGCGATGACTGGAGACTCCTGCGCAGGACACAGGCAGCATCTGCCAACCTGGCTTGGTACCTCAGTTTTGTTTCTTGCCAGGTGCTCAGGTTCAGGATTTAATGGAAGGATTACAAAGGCTTGCCTTCTCCTCAGGCTGTCACCTTGTGCTGCTCATCCATGCAGGCATTGGAGATAACTGCTGGGGTGACCGTACATATCTCCAGGACTCCAGAATTTCGGTGGTGAAGGAGAAAGGATCCTGCTGGTGAGGGGGAAAGGCCCAGGGACAGCAGGCAAATGCTGCAGGTCAACAGCTGGTGTCACAGCAGGGCTCAGGGTTCTGTGGCCCAGGGAACCTTTGAAGGAAAAGATCTGGCAAGCAAGAGGAGAGGCACCTGGCAAAGAGCTAAAAGGGCACCTCTGACACTGCCACACTGCCCTGATCAGGGACTCTGAGCTGGGTGCATCAGGGGAGGCTCTCCTGCACTCACAACTCCTTTTCTGCCTTTGTTTGGTTTAGTTGTGGGGTTTGTTTGTTCATTAATTAAATCATCTCTCAGCCTTTATTGCTGCACAGGGTTCCTCCTGGTACAGAAGGAAGAAAGCCCTTGTGTCTTCCTTTCAGATCTCTATTTTATCACTCTCCACAAGTCCCTGACAGGAGGGTGCAGCCAGGTGGGGTCAGTCTCTTCTCACAGGCAAACAGTGATAGGACTAAAGGACATGATCTCAAGCTGCACCGGGGAGGTTTAGGTTGGACATCAGGCAGAATCTCTTCACAGAAAGGATGATTAGACACTGGAACGGGCTGCCCATGTAAGTGGTGGAGTCACTGTCCCTGGAGGTGCTTCAGGAAAGCCCGGACGTGGCACTCAGTGTGGTTCTCCTCCAGCCCAAGCGATGCCGTGGCTGTGCGAACCCCCAGCCTGACCAAGTGCCCTCAGGGGCACCCGCTCGCCCCTTCCCACCAACCCCCTCAGGTCAGCTCGTCAGTGTGTGACGGCTGAAGGAGACAAGATGAGGGGGAGCTCCCCGAGCACCGCCGGGGAACCCTCCCCCGCTCCCAGCCCACCCAGGGTGCAGCCCCGGCCAGGATCCAGCGCCGGGCAGGATCCAAGCGCGGTCGGGATCGAGCCCCGGCCCGGATCCAGCCCCGGGCTGCAGAGGCCGCGGGCCAGCGGCGAGCGCGGCGCTCCCTCTGCCGGGGACTGGGCCCCGGTGCGCGGCGGCGGCGGCAGCGGCTGGGCGGGCCGGGCTTGGGCGGCCGCTGCGATGAAATTCCCGGGCTCCGTCCTCATCTCCCTCGTCCTCTTCATGTCCGAGACGGCGGCCGCGCTGTGCCTGAGCGCGGGGTACCACGACACGGGGGACCGCATGTGGCAGACGCTGACGCTGCTCTTCGCCCTCTTTCCTTGCGCGCTGGTGCAGCTCAGCCTGGTCTTCATCCACCGCGACGTGAGCCGCGACCGCCCGCTGGTGCTGCTGCTGCACCTGCTGCAGCTGGGGCCGCTCGTCAGGTCGGTGAGTCCGCGCCGCCTCCAGCGGGCCGGGGCCGGAGCCGAGCCGGGGGCGCCCGGAGCCCCCCGGCCTTGGTGCGGTGCGGGCGGGGCCGCTCCCGCTCTGCGCCGCCGCTCCCGCGTCCTGCCGTAGCTGCGGCAGGAACAGTCCCTTGGGAATGCCTCGGGCACAAACCTGACCCCGGGGAAAGGGGCTCAGCCCTGCCGGGCCGCGGGGAGCCGCCAGAGCCCCTCCGCGTCCCGCTCTGCGCTGGGTGCTGGGTTTGCATCCCTGGGGCTCCTTGCAGATGGTTGTGTCTGTCCGCTGCTGCCTCATGCACAGCGCTTTGCTCTCAGATCACTTCCAAGAGAGAACGGGAGATTCTTCCACTGTGTCTCCTTCTTCCACAACGATAGTACCCGTCCCATCCGTGCGTCTTGGAACATCAGTGATGCTGTAGTCTGGCTTTGCCTTCCAAACGGGAGATTCCCACCCCAAATTGCTTTGGAGATTTTTTTCTGTTCCAGTTCAGTGTCTCACTGAAAATACCCGTCGGGAAAAAAAATAGATGAAAAGTTACAGCCGTGTGCAACTCCAAGACAAAATGTTTCTGGAGGGCATTAATTTTAAATTTATACTACAATTTTTCATTTAAAAAGAAAGGGAATTAAATGCAGTGTGTATGTAGTAGAGGCTTGGAGATGTATCACCAACTTTTTGAAATTCCTGAATAGTGTGTAAAAGAAAGATTTGTTCACGCTAAGGAAAGGTGATCAGTTTGGATGTTACAAAATATCTTACACTTCAAAAACATTGACTTCTTCTATAACTATGCTGTTTTGCTTGCTTTGTTAAAATTGTAAAGATGTTGAAGTTGTGGCTTAACAATTCTGAAAGAGCTCTGATTTTCTAAAAGCTAAGACCAAACTGCTTCCACATATTTGGAAAATAAGAGAGGAAGCAAAGAGAAAGAAACTATCAAAAATTAAGTACATGACTTTTGTTATTCTAAATCAATTTATTGAGGTAAGACGAGGAAAGAATCTAATGTCAAGCCAGAATATGTGAGGAAGCAGACAAAAGATTGGAGCAACAGGAAGAAATTGAAGGAGATTTTTTTTCAATTATACGAAAGAAACATACATTTATATTTTGACCTCAACCACCAAGCATTACTTGACTTTCTGTTTCTTTTTCAGCATCAAGTTTTCAGTTTACAACACAAATCTTATCTTGTACAGAATGCAGTTCCTGCTCTCTGGTGAATTCCCAGCTGCAGCCACTGCTGTAAAAGCAGTGAGCATCTGAAAGCCCTCTCCTCTCCTCTAGTGTGTTGCTGACTCTGCACTTTTTCCTTTCTCAGAGATTTACAAACTTAGCATTTCCAGGTTGTTTGAGATGTTCTGGATGTGCTGTGCCAACAGCACAAGTGACTATGATGCCATTAGTCCCCATGGCATCATTTAGGCATGACAAAGTGATGTATATTGACCTCTCTCTAAACCCAGGATAACTGGAATTATAATTAATAATTAAATAGAGTAGTACATTCATACTACCTGAAAAACATATTTTTTGCTAAAGGCTGGAAGGACTCTACAAATTAAAAGTTTAATACAAACCAAGCTCTCTTTACTTTTAGGGAAATGTATTGGTTTGTAGGATACAGCACAATGTCTGGGAAGTCAAAATGATCTGACAGAGACAGTAAAGGGCTTTGGGGTTTGGGTTTTTTTTCCTTCCTTGCCTTCCTGCAGCTAAAGATTGCAATATCTGTCAGATGAGGAAACTGATTGCTTCCTGTCAGATATAGCTCTGCACTGTAAATATTGTTGTGTTTTCAGCGCACAAAATACCTTCCCTTTCCCTGCTTTGTACAGGAGGCTTCCTACCCTGTGTGGACTGGCATGCACACAAGGTTTGGGTGATAGCTAGAAGGCAAAGTGTATTTTGGTTGTATCTACACTGCACTGTGGCTTTTACTTTTTGTAAGCTGAAAAGGACCATTGTCCTTGGAGGCATTTTAGTCCATCCTTATAGGCAAACCTTTGCTCCAGAGATCCTGCTGCTCTCAGTCATCTGCTTCCCTTGTGTGAAGCCCGGCTCCATCCTCCCTGCTGGGACTCTTGTGCGTCCCTGGCAGAGCCCAGGGCTGCTTAGGGAGGGCTGGGTCAAATTAGGTCAAATTTGGTCAAATAGGACACAGACAGTGGAGCCTCCCCAGGCTCTGTCTGCTTGTGGCAGGCGAATGAAGCGTTTAAGCACCTTGGGGCTCTGTGTGATGACATGCTGCAACAGAGGGCTGGCAGTTTTGGAGGGCTTTACAAGAAACTTAACAACTTTTTGACTATCTCTGTTTGATACAGCACAGTCAGGATTTCTCTGTTCAGCCTTAAATACTCAGATATCAGTGCACTGCTTTACCATCAGCCCATATGTGTTGTGTGAGTTTTTATTCATCATCTTAAAATCTAGACTTTTTTTTCTCCTTCCTTTTTTCCTTAAAAAAACTCCTTTAGGTTTGAGGAATAGTTTGGGAATATCTTGGCAGGGAAGGAGGCTTTTTAGCCTTGCAAGCCAAATGATTCAGCCTATTTTGAATCATCTGAGTGATGGAAAAAAAAGTACTTTCTCCCATAGAACCTTCTTGCATGCCACCACCTTCCCCAACCACCCACACTCCACCTGCTCGGGAGGCACTCGCTGTCCTGCTGCTGCCACTGGAAGGACTAAAATTAGGTAGCATCCCTCTTCCCAGAGAGGACTTTTGGTGTGCTGTTCATGTACCCTTTTTTAATTTCTTCTCCCACTCCCTAGGAGTTTCTCTATAAATTCAGAGCGATTTGTTGAGCAAAATTCCTATTCCCCTTAGTGGCCTGGCTGTGATCCTTAGGATGCAGGCATGCCAGAGGCTCTGCAGAGACTTGGCTGGAACAAAGTGACTGCAGGTTTCTGGGCATCGTGGGGATTCCTGCAGCATTTCAGGTCAATGCCACTCCTTATGAATGCACTTGTCTGAATGCTTAAAAGATTTATTCAGGTAGGTTTGGTTTTGGCTTTTTTTTTCTTTTCTTGCAAAAGGAGATTCTTTTACCACACTAAGTAAATTATAACAGAAAAAATTACTTAAAACAGTAGCCAGTGTCAATGAGAGGTTTATTACTTTTGTCTTTTCTCTAGGGAAGGTCATGATGAGCTTTTTGGCTCAGGCTGATCCTGTGCTAGGGTCTGTCTCTTTGTTCCCTTCATTTGGGTGGCACTTGTAGCACCAAAGTCACTTTGAGATTTTAAGCACTGCTACAATTCCAATACATAATTACTGGATGTCATTTTGCTGGTGTACTGCTCTACACTTAAGGATTTCTTCTAAGTGTAAATAACCCCTCAGAGAATCAGGGAATTGTTTAGGTTGGAAAAGACCTCTAGGATCACTGAGTCCAACTGATAACCCAACAGCACTAAACCATGTCCATGAACACCACATGCCTTTTGAACATTCCTAGGCATGGGTATTACACCACTTCCCTGGGCAGCTTATTCCAATGCCTGACTGCCCTTTCAGTGAAAAAATCTTTACTAATATCCCCTGCAGCTCCCCTGAACCAACTGTACACCATTTCTTCTTGTCCTGTCTCTTGTTATCTTGGGAGCAGAGACTGTTCTCCACCTCAGTACAACCTCCTGAGGAGTTGTAGAGAGCAATAATGTTCCCCCTGAGCCTCCTTTTGTCCTTACCCTTCATGATAGGCACCAGAGAACCCCCTGTTAACTTGCTTGCCCTTTTCAATTCTTCAAGTAACAAAAAGGTCATGAGCTGAAGTGCAGATTTCCAACAAACTGACTTGGCCAGTCAGGGCTTACAGTCACACACTGGGGATGTTGGTGATGCTGGGACTGTGAGTCTGCTGGATGCAGGGACTCCTCCCACCTGATTTACTGAAGGCTCTACTGGCATCATCAAAACCAACTGGTGTGAACCTGGCAGTGCTTCCTTCTGGTACCAACTTCATGGAGAGGGAAGTTTTTGTGACTGCAGGTGTCTTTGGAGCTCTGTTCCCTGGTGCTCTGTTAGTGCAGTGTGAGCCCAACCTGTTCTGTGTGAGGAGATGCAATCAGGGGAGGGCTGGGTCAGCAGAAGGATGAACTCCTGCAAAACAAATCTCAAGTAAATATAACAGGCCCCCTATATAGAACACTAATGACTGTTTTCCTCAGGTTATGATAGGACAAGGATATAAACAATAGACTTTTTTTTTTTTTTAATGGGATCAGGCTTTGTTTCTCAAGGCATAAGGAGAAACAATTACATGTACCATGTAGACCGCAGCGCAGCAGATGCAGGAGGAAGCTTGCATCAGACTGCCAGAGGAGCTGCTGTTATGGCCAAAGATTGATTCTGTGAGCTGCAGGAAGTTAAAAAAAAAAAAAAAAAGAAAAAAACCCCAATGTTTTTTACAATCATTCATGTTTTGGGCATCTAATTCTGCAGTTTGAAATCTAATAAGCTCTAATGGTGCAGATACTGTTTCAGTGACATTGTGCAGAAACCTTGTCCCTACCTTGCCCCTTGTGAGTAGTCTCTCTTTGCTAGTGACCTGCTTAAAAGTTCAAAATAGAACAGGTTTAAAAACTTCCCTTCCTTGTAGGGCTTCATCAGCAGACCTCACTGTAGGACATCCTCCTAGCTTTAAACTTAACAACTCTTGATGTGCTTCCCTCTTTTCCAGATGGGAAGAATGTGTCTAGACTCTGTTCAGGCTATTTTCTTTCCTTTATTCTTGAGCAGCTGGGTTAGATGTCCATGGTGAGGTGAACAGGAAGTCAGTGCAGGTAAAAGGTAGAACAATGAGTGAGGAGCAGATCTTTGCCTGATGCAGGTGAGTAAATCTTCAGGACTGATAAGTCTTTTGCATACTTCTCTAAAGAGAAGGAATTAGTGAAAATTATGTATCAGAGAAATCTACTTGTAGATTTACAGAGGATATGTATGGATAGGTCTCAAATAGCCATTTGTTCTTGGAGTGCTGGTTGGGTGTGGAAAGTTCCCTGTTTTCATTGCCTTCTCCCTCTTCACACCACCATTATTTTGCTTGTGTTCCAGTCCCACGCATCCATGATAAAAGAGGGAATGAGGTGCTCACTCTCAACAAGTACATAAGGGTAGGATTATTCCTCCTACTTACTGTGTAGAAGACAAATGTGTTGGGGCTGAATCACTCTTTGTGGGCACTGTCAGGATCCCTGGAAAAGTATGGCTCTTCTTTCTGCCAGGATATGGCAGCATGGGAGAAAGCAGCGCCATCCTTTTCTTACCTCTTAACTTTCACTCTAGAAAGTACATCTGACTTTTTTTTCTCAGAGCATTTTAGTTCGTGCACAGCCAGTGCTGTGGTTGGCAGTGCCTTACATGCAGAGGACACAGCCTGCTGCTTGCCTTCTGCTCTTGACACCGTGTGAAGGGCTCTTGCAGTGGCCCTAAACATCATTGCCAGGAGATGGATTGTGCAGAAGTTGGGATCTCTCACTCCTGTCCCTCTGGAGCAGAGCAGCAGTGAGGGCTTCTGTGGAATTCACCATGCTGCAGGAGCTTCTAACTGTGGGGGAAAGCTGCCATGAAGCAATCCCCTTCTTGCTTTGTCTCTTAGTTGTATTTCATGCTAAAAAAGAGCAAGCCAGGCAGTTCATTTAAAGACAAGATGCCCAACCCCTCAGCATGTGCTTCATAGGCAAAGTCACAGTCTGACACAGCAACATGGTCTGCATTGATTCTTCATCACAGTTGGGCACCCTTCTTATCTGCATGGTCATTCAAATGCCTGTGCCCCTCCCACACTATTCCTTAAACTTTTAGATTGGTGCTTGTTCTTTCTGGTGTGTCAGCTGCCAGTCTGCTCCTGCTGGAGGCAGTTGCTTGGGCAGTGGCACCAGCTGGAATCCTGAATGCATTTGTTATTTTTCCCAGAAGGCTTGACTTCCAGAAACACTCTTGCATGGGACTGGCAGGGCCTGGGAGAAAATGGGCATCATTATCAATGTAATCTGAATGCTTGCATATAGCATTTTTTATTACTCTGTCATAATGGTAAAAGCCCCATTTAGCTCTAAGGTTTGCTCATCAGACCATTTCACATTATGTTTGCTTTTCTGTATGGTCAAAAAATCCCCATCACAAACAATATACTGCTACTTAATACCCAGCTAATAAAAAAAAATCAAATGCTTGCTCCAAAACTCTGGTTTTCGTTGGTTATAATGTTTGCTATTGTCAGTAGTCTCATAAATCTGATCTCCTTAATGGGATCACTACATATCTTTTTAGATGGGTCCCTAGACTATATCTGCTTCTAATCACACACAGCAAGAGTTCAGAGCCTGATGCTGAGATCCAGTTTTCCATAATATACTCAGACTTGCCCTCAGCTCAGGGTGAATGCATGGCTGTGAATACTAAATGAGACAAAAAAGGTCTGGGATCTTTCTTTTTGGAATAAAATCGATTTGTTGGTTTCAGAATCTTTGCTGGCTTCATAAAGCCTCAGAGCCTTATTCATTTTTCACACTTTCTTTTTGGCTGTATGGATTCTTTCATGTGGAACAAGATTGACAGGGAGTGAAAAGATTAACCAGGAGAAGACAGAAAGTCACCTCTGTGAATGGAGCATCCAGAGCAGCAGGAATTTTGAATAGCTTTAGTCATAGTGATAGCTGAAGCCTAGTGAATCAGGAATAGTACTATACAATCCCAAAACTGCTCTTCATCTAGAGCATTTGAAACTTGCTAATGGTCCAATAAGAGGAAAAAAGGAAGTAAAGTTTATTAAATTAAACAGAAGTAATTTTTTTTTCTTCTCCCTTCCCCTTCATCTTGTGATTTCACCTGTTCCTTGCTTGTTATTACTTCCTAGACAGGGGTGAGTATTTCCCAGTGTGTTTTGGGTCCTGCTTGATGCCCAAGCCTGCCCTTGACACCTTCACACCCAAGCAGTTCTCTTGGAAGAGAACTCTTCATGAGTAAACTTAATGAAAACTATGAACTAGTTTTCATAAAATTTTAGCCAGTTAAAAAACAATCACTGGAAGGAAGTTGAGGAAGATGTTCTTTCCTTGCAGATATCTCTCCGGGGCTGTTATCTTCTTTTATACTCCAGGAGCCAGATTGTCCTTGTTGCTGCAGCATTTTCTGGAGACAGCCTTTTCTGTTCTCTCCCAAATGTATGGAGTTATCTTTGTGCGTGGGTGAAGGCAGCAAATATTGTAACAATATGTAATTTATGAGTAGAAGTGTATGTGCTGGCACCAGTTTGTTCCTTGGGAGTTAGCTGGCAGTAAGTTAGACCTGTATAAACAAGAGGGTTTGGCTCCCACTGTGTTCAAAGTATGAAGAGCTGCAGCAACTGGAAACACTGCATCTTCTTAGTTGGAATCTTTTTTGCCAGATTATATTTAATATTTCTTTAACAGTACAGTGAACATAAGCACACTGAAGAACTAAAGCTCCTATCTTGTGCATAAAAAAAAAAAAAGTTGACTTCAAGGGTTGTCTTTCCACTGATCTGGCATGTTACTGGTGTTTTGAACCACTGCTTGGTAAAGTTTGGAGACATGTGCACCTGCTTGTACCCCAAGCTTCTCTCTTCAGATGTTTTAAGGCAAAAATGAAAAGTGGGTTTATTGCCATGTCCCATTAGCATCTCACAGATGTATCAATAGCAAGAAGAAAACGACATGAGTAGCTGAAGAAACACACTTCCAATTTGGGTCCTGGGTTTGGCATCCTTGTAGTAGATGAGCAGTTTAAGGACTTTAATGGGACACCAGAGAGCAAGGGCAGCTCATAGAAAATAATTAAACCTCCTCTCAAGTCTGAGTACTACAAGCAGCCCAAAGGGCACTGCCAGGTTCCTGCCCTCTAGTAACATGTAATTCCTGTTTTAAAGAATGAAATCTGTCATATTCCAAGTTCACCAGGAGGAGAAAACCTGCAGGCTTTGCTCTATGAAAAAATGGCTTAGGACTTAGTATGTGACTGCTTAGAATACCAGGAAGTGGGGAGAGCTTTCATTCTTTCATTTTTCCCTGTTACTCTATCTACTTGTTTGCTTGTAGGTGTGTGGAAGCCCTTTACATTTACTTCCGTGCTGGCAGAGTTGAAGATCCCTATGTCAGCATCACAAAGAAGAGGCAGATGCCCAAGGATGGGTACTCAGAAGAAGTAGAGAAGGAAGTGGGACAGGCTGAAGGCAAGCTGCGCACACACAGGTCTGCCTTCAGCAGGGCCTCTGTCATCCAGGCCTTCCTCGGCTCAGCGCCCCAGCTCACGCTCCAGCTCTACATCTGTGTCCTGCAGCAGGAGGTCACGGTGGCCAGAAGTAGGTGGAGCTGTTGCTATGACCTTTTTGGTGTTTGGGTGGGAGAGCAGTCAGTTATAGCTGCCTTGCACAAGAACCAAGAATTCTGCAATGGGTTTCATCTCCCTGATAGCTTTTGATGGTGATGTTGCTTTCAAGTTTATATCGTCATGTTTTAGACTATGACACCTTCTGTAGCACACTTGGGTGCTGTAAAAACACTGATTTGATAAAGTGACCATTATGGTATGAGAGGGAGGCAGCTGGAGGGACCAAGCTGTCTTCATGAAGAATTTTTAAAACTACCTCTGTTCCATTCTGTTTTTTGAGCAAAACTTTCTGGAAAATTCCTTGGGGTACACTGCAGAGCATGTTTTGTCGTGCTGCCTTAGGGAAGATGTACTTTCAGGAAAGCATTTTTAAGTATGAACTGAGGACATGAACTATCTTTACTTGTGCCAGACTCTGATTCTGGAATCAAAAGGCAGGACTCAGTAAGCTGCTATGCAACTGTGGTCATCTCATCTCTGGACCCAAGCTGTTAAGCCTTCACCAACATGGGCTTGCCAGGACACATCTGTCTTACTGTGGCACTCTGCATCTTGCTTCTATGATATGCTCTTGGTTTTCTGGCACACTGCTAAATGGAGAACCATCATGGGACAAACAGCTTTTCAGTGTGAGAAAGGACTTTGGCACCTTTGCTGAACTTTAAGGTGCATTTCCAGTGAAACACTAAATAGCTCTTGTATCTCTAAGGCCCTGAGAGAATCTTTGCACAGCTAGGGAGGCTGAGGCTAGGGTGCAAGTTACTAATTGAAATAAAGTCAAATATAATAGTAGTAGTAGTAATAATAATAACAATAACAAAATAATCATAATAGTAGTAATGAAGGTGATAGAGAGGGGTGGAGGGAGAGAGGGAAAAAAATAAAGCCCAAGAAGGACAAGTGATGCAGAAACCATCCCCCAGCATCGATTGGCTCCTCCCAGACAACTGTCCCCAGTTAATACACTGAGCATGATAGCAATGGTATGGAATATCCTTCTGGATACTTTGGGTCATCTGTTCTGGCTGTGCTTCTTCACAGCTTCTTGTGGGCTTCTTCACTGGCAGAGCATGGGAAACTGAAAAGTCCTTGACTTAAAGCACTGCTGAGCAACAATTAAAACAGTGTGTTATCAACATTATTCTCATACTGCATCCAAATTCAGCACTGTATCAGCTACTAGAAAAAAAATCAATCCTACGCCAGCCAAAACTAGAACATCATAGCAGTAGTTTCTTGGAAGACATTACTCCTTCCAGTTCCTGAGTTAGACATTATTCCTTTGAGTCCCTGAGTTCTTCATAACTAAGGTAGGTCCTTCAAATAACCATGGCACTTGTGATGTGAGATGGAGACAATGTGATTGAATCCTTTGCTGAACTCTGCAATTAGCAAAATCTCCAGTCACTTTGCTGTAGATGGCATTTACTTGAGAAAGGTCATCTTTTTACTGTCCTTTTATTACCAGTTTTGACCTTACTGGTCATGATTTCCAAAGAGAAGTCGTGTGTTCTAGATGATCAGAGAATTGTATATTTAATAATCATTTGTAATGCTCTATTGCTTCTAGCTTATCTCTGCTTAGATAGGTTGTAATCACAAACTGATAACTGACATTCCTTGGATGAAATGACCAAAGATAACCTGGCTCACCAGAGAGTTTGGTAAACCCACAACAGTTATTTCATGCTTCCCAGGAGCATCTCCATACAGATGCAATTCTAAAATACAGAAATGCAAAGAAAAAAAAAAAAGGTGTAGGAATGGTGTCAATGTCTGTTAGAGCTCATTCATCAGAAAAACAAGAGTCCTAGCCACATCCTTGTTGTGTGTATCTTAGCTGCTGATACACTGAAACCTTCTGCAATCTCTTCAGCCAGCCAGCCCAGTTCTTATTCCACACTTCAGATGTCTTCAGCTTCCCTGTTCTTTGACACTGGTCCTCCAAATTTCAGGTTCTCTTCCATTTGCATCTGTTATAATTATCACTGTCTTGTATTTTGGTTTCCATGTGTTTTGTCTTGTCTCCTCATCAATCTCTTATTTTTCTGGATTCCTACATCCCTTGTCATTCTGTGTAAATTCTGCTTGTTCGGGGGTAATGAGGTCATAATCACCTGAGAACCTGAAGCTGTTTTACCATCATGCTGGGGGCATGGCATGTCCCTTTCAAATCTGTTGAAACTCCTCATTGCTTCCAGTGTTGGCTTGAGCGCTTCTGAAAAGACCATGCATCCTTGCTGAGCCCTTTGTCAGCCAGAGCCATGCTGCAAATTTCTTGTGTATTTCATGGCATTCATTAATTTCTCTGGATGTTTTCTTATGGATTATTGGGGTCTTTCCAGTGTCTGGCATTCTTCAAAACTGTCATTTCACTGTCTGCCAAGAATGTAAGATCAAGACAACCAGAGAGCTGCAAAAGCAGGACTAACTCTTGGGGTTAGTGATGAGCAACATAAAGCTTTGGTGACTGTTTATCATGAAAAGTGTAAAAGTGTTGGATGTAATACAACATTAGAAACCCACATGTATTAGCCTAATCTGAGTCCTAGTTCTATTTTGTATACGTATAACTATAGTATCTATAATAGATTTCAGTGGTACTTGTGAGATAGCTCATCTAGAGCAGAATTTGCTGTCTTAGCAGTTTCTGAAGTGGGAAGGACCAGGTTGTGAAAGGACTTCAGATGTAATAACAAAACACAACAAAGCAAATCCGTGCCTCCCTGCGTGACTCTGTGGGTGTCCACGTCTGGTTTGTAAGAAAAAGCCATTTGGGAAGAGGAAGGAAGAAGAGAAATGCCACCTTTAAAAGGACTGTTGGAGGATTTGGAAATGTTCCAGGGGAAAATACTTTGCCTTTTAAATTTACATTTCTTTGCCTGCTCAGGATGAGTGAAAGCAACAATGTCACCCTGTGGTATTTCCCTTTGTGGTTGCTTCAAACCATCTTTCTTACAGAGTTATAAATTATGTTTGAACTGAAGGTTTGGTGGCAATGATGAGCTTTTAGGAAAGGAGTAGGACTGGACTACTATGTTAAACCAGAGTCAGCATGACTTATTTTCTATCAATGGAGAAATGCTTCTTTTGAAGGCTTGAGTTTATAAGATAGGTTTGAGATTAATATAGATTCCCTAAAGTGAAAATGGGGAATAAGATCAATGTTTCAGCTTGTCAAAGCAGAAAGCTAGCAGAGTTCCAGAACCCCAGCACTCAGTCCCCAGTGGGTACCTCTTTATGTTCCTTTAACTCTGAGAACATTCTTTTGCTTCATGAGCTGCTGGAATTAATGTTCTTTCACAGCTCAAAACTACAGGAAAGATTTTGTAAAAAGCCGTAGGACATCAAGCAATATTCTTGACTGAACTCACCTGCTCTTCTGCTTTCAGCTGATGTTTTTCCAAGACATAACAATTAAAAATTCTGAGCTCTATGTGTCTTTTGCACATAGGTTTATTGTCACATGGTTATTTTAAGTCATTATCAGAGACATTATTCAGTGCTGTAAGAAAGATGTAAAAACTACCTACAAACAATTTCAACATAAACATTTCCAGAGAATATTTGCACCACCAAACTGGCATGTACAAAATTACCATATAAAATGATAAATGCTTTTCACCTTACTGAGTGCCTTGGAAAATTAGATATAAAGACTTAATTATTTTCCAAAGTAATTCAGAGGTGTTTGTGGGTCATAATGAGATTAGCTGAAATGATAGAGAAAATTATCTTAGAAAGTTGTTAGAGGTCTTAAAATATACTTGTTTCTTCCAAAGGATTGCTTAGAAATTAGTGACTTATAGTTAGAAAAAAAGCACAAACCCTGATAATTTAGGCCATATAGCTATACCAAAACAGGGAATCCAGTTTATTTATAGGATACAAAAGTTTATTTGTAGGATATTAGCACACAAACTAATTGAAGGCTACAGAAAACACTAGTTGCTAAGCATTGCAAATGTAATTGACATAATTAGGAATTCCAAACTCTAATTATTATATCTGAGGCAATATCAGCTATTCAGCATGTTAGTAAAAATTGTGAATAAATATTTATATAATTGTGCATGTAAATATAAAAAAAACCTGTGGGCAGTTAGCACTTTGTTTATTCTCTGTGTTCAGTATTTATGTACATTTGTACCTACTTAATAAGGCAAGACAGGGCACCCTCCTGCAGTGCCAGGTAACATCTGGTCTCTGCCTTCACTTTCTGCAGAATTTAAATGTGAAACCTTCCTTTCAGGGATTCTGGGTAGGTGGGAGGTACTGGAAATTGATCTGAATTTAAAGACATTTTTATTAGGAGTGTTTTTTTTTTTAAATGCGTGATACAGATGGGTGTATAAAGAAAATTGATATATAGGAAAACACAGTGCATGCAGGTGAGCAAATATCTCTCTACACAGCCAGAGATAATGGGGACAGTGCTGGGTTTAAATTCCTTCAGCTTTCAGTTTTGAGCTGTATCCCATACCTTTTCTGTGATTTGCTTCGACACAGAATTTCACAAGCACCAAGTTATCTGCATGTCCAAGTTACTCCAAAGTTTCAGCTTCTATTTTGCAGTTTTTCATCCGTGGGAAGGGAGTAGCACCCCTGTGCCTTGTGGAGTACTGTAGGAGTTTGGGAGCAAGTTGGATACTGTAATTAATGAGCTGTGAAATTACCAAGGACAGCCTGTGTATGAACAGCCCCGGGCAAGGGGAGGAGGGACAGACACTTATGACTGCTGAGTGCCTTCTTTTTCTTACCAGCTTCCTGAATAAATATCAAACAGTGACCAAAACAGGAGGTGGGATAAGAGTAATGTGCTGGGTTTGACTGGGGTAGAGTTCATTTCCTTCACTCAAGTATGGGCTGGGAATGGCTCCCGTGGCATTACACCTGCTGGGAACCCCCAGGAGTGCAGTGACAATGACTGCACCTGCACTCCCCTGATGCAATGCCTGCTGCTAAGCTGAAGGTCCTGATTTGTCCTTTCTCTTTGTAGGTATTTTCATGGTGCTCTCTCTTCTGTCGATCGTTTACGGCGCCCTACGCTGCAACATCTTGGCCATTAAGATAAAGTACGACGATTACAATGTCCGTGTGAAACCTGCCGCCTACCTCTGCATATTCATGTGGAGGAGCTTTGAGATCGCCACACGAGTCACGGTGCTGGTGCTTTTCGGTTCAGTCCTTCAAATCTGGGTTTTCGTCGTCGTGCTACTGAATTTCTTAGGTTTCTTCCTCTACCCCTGGATTCTCTTCTGGCTTAGCAAGTCGCCGTTTCCTGAGAACATAGAGAAGGAATTGAGCAGGTTGGGCACTACCATCGTCCTGTGCCTTCTCACGTTCCTGTATGCTGGCATTAACATGTTCTGCTGGTCGGCAGCGCAGGTGGAGCTCAGCGACCCCGACCTGATCAGCAAATCGCAGAACTGGTACCGCATGACCGTGTACTACATCGTGCGGCTGATGGAGAACGCCTTCCTCCTGCTCATGTGGTACATTTACAGAACAGACTTCTACCTCTATGTCTGTGCCCCAATGTTGTTCCTGCAGCTCCTGATAGGTTACTGCATGGGCATCTTCTTCATGTTGGTGTTCTACCAGTTCTGTCACCCGTGCAAAAAACTTTTCTCCTCCAGCATTACTGAAGCTTTGCTGTCCTGTTTCAAGATTCTCTACTTTATTTGCCAGCATCACAAATCCACTCTACTGACAGGCAAGGTGATGATGAAATCTCCTGAAAATACTGATGAAGCACGGGGCAGTAGCAAGACGATAGATTCCCAAAACAGGAATATTCATCAAAGTGTTTCTTCCAATGCCTAGTACAACTGGAAGCAAGTAGGTGCCTTTGGAAGGTGGCAGATCACCTGCTGGGAGCATTGTGCATCTTAGACATTGTGTCTTGTGGGTAGGATTTCTTTCTTGCAGATGTAGCACTGCATGATGACTGACATGCCTGTTTTTGTGGAGAGCAGTGTATGAGTATTTGTGTTTGTGTACGGAGAGCAATCGTTGTTTGTAGATTTCTATTTCAGAGCCTTTTTGCACATAGGTTTATTGTCACATGCTTATTTCAAGTCATTATTGGAGACATTATTGAGAAACTGTCCTGATGCTCACCTGACTCAGGAAGTCTGAGGATGGAAGGCAATGGCTTTTATTTCAGATAGGATGTCCTATGGCATGCCACCCTAGCATGGAAACAGAGCTTAGACCTGGACTATGTATGGACTGTAGCTGTGGTCTGCTTTGAACAAATTGCAGACTATTTTACACTCTAATCAGTGTAATAAGATAATACTTCTCTCAGTGGTAGAAGAATTGGACTTGCACAATGCACTGTAGTCTGGGTTGCCATGAAACAGCCAATTAGCCAGCACTGACACAGAAATGTGACTGTTACTGAGGATGGACAGAGGGGCTTTGCACTGTTTCACCCTTCATGTTTACTGCTTGTTAGTAAGGGAAGTAAATTTAACACATTAATTGTGATGTTCTGGAATAGCTCATTTTCCTTTCATTATTATTTCTTTATACTTTGTGATGTTCTGGTGTCAGGGTGGTGTTCACTTCGTATAAATATCTAGAGGCTGGGCAGACAGTGTGTACCAGTCATGTAGGTGCTCTCCAGTGCACATATCCAGGGAGTGACTCGCCCCATCTCAAAATGTAGGTGATAGGAATCACTCTCTGGAGACCTTTTACTCAGTGTTAACCAGATGCCTTCACAGTTAGTTCTGACTGTCCATCTGACTTTTAGATGGCTGAAGTTAGAGAGCTGAGCACTACCCTGATCATCAGGGGTTTGGTAGTGCACCAAGTAGGCAGCTCATTGACTTTTTGTACTTGGATAGAAGACGCTGGTTCCTTCTTTTTGAGCTGTGATTTGTTATGATTAGTTTAATATCATTAATTCAAAACCCTCTGACTTCTTTACCTCAGAAGTATCACAACCCTGATACTGAAGTCTGAAAGAGAAAATGGAAGTCATTAACTTTTTGTTCTCAGCAATACATCACCACAAATAAAAGTGTTTATGTATTTTGCAAGTTTCTGAGAAAGCTTTAGCAGATGAACACACAAGAATTTAGTGAAAATACACAGACCCATATGTATTTTCACAAATTAAGTGAAAGCATTTTGCACTTTGTTTGCTTAGCACCTTCCTAAGATTTCTTTTGAGTGTTACACATTATGGCTGCTCATGGAAACAAATAATTGATGACCAAAGCATCTCTCAGTGCTTCAAGCTTAGCCTCCATTTTGTCCTCATGCAGGATGTGAAGTTCTTAATAGGGATGACATCAGCATAATTGTTTTAGAAGTGTCTCAAACTCAGGTCTGGGGTCATTTTTAATGAAATGTCACCTGCAGTGCTGCAAAGACATAACCTGCTTTTATTTTTTTCCTTTCCACAGTGTAAATGAATGTCTTCATATTTCAGTTTTATTATGGAGTTATGTTTTCATTTTGCTAAATATGTGTCTATGTATGGTATGTGTATGTAGATGTCATTAAATTATTGGTGGGTGGTAATGGGATTGTTGGCCTGATTTTGCCATGGGAATGTGCCTCATATCTGGGGAAGACACCAAACACCTCCATTCTAATTTCTCTGAGGAGAGGAGAATAGAATAGTGAAGTGACTCCTTGAAGACATGATAGTGTTTCTCTGTACCTCTGTATGTGAAAGTACAGAATAGGATTTCTCTGTGCTTTTCTAGATGTAAAAGATTATGCTTTTTCTTTTTCAGTAGAGAGTTAAAGGAGCAAGGTTTCTTCCAAATCTGTGGAGTTCAGCCCACAGGCTCAAATTTTCTGGTGTTCTTATCCAAAACTGAGTATCTGTCTTTATGGCTGGACACTCATCAATATCAATAATCAGGGAATTACAGTGGCTGCCTATTTACAGATGTACCCAGGTCAGAACCATTGGTCTTTGGGGGAAAATTTTAAAAGTAGCTTCATATGTAGAAGTAGTTCATATCTAAAGAGAGAGCTTAAAGCAGAGTTTGGACACTGTAAGTGGTGGTGCAGTTGTGATTGTGCCATTTGGAAACAGTGAAAGCTTCACAAACCTCAGCCAGGTTGGTGCTACAGTGAAGGAAAATGTAGGAGAGTTACAGAGCCAGGAGCCCAAGATGAATACACAGTGAGTACCATTAAACCTCACAGAAGACTCTATATGCATATTTAGAGTGTGTGTCATATTACTACTTATTTTTATACCAGTCTCCTGAAGTGCATGCATAGGGAGATGAATATTGAAATCACTGTTATGAGAGGAAAAAAAATAGTTTATATGGGTTCTGTTACTGTCCTATGATTTTGCCTTAGTTGTGCAGAATAACCAAATACAGTTCAAACACTCCTCCAGCACGAGGGGCTGTTGCCTGTGCAGTGCCTGGTGTCACCATGGCCCAGGGTGGTTTATCCAGCTGTGCTGCCACTGCTGGTGGAAAGGTGCAGGAGGGAGACACAACGATGCTCTGTCAGATCAGGGCTTGCAGGGAGCAGCTGCTTTTTCTGAAGTGTGCTGTAAAGCTGGGAGAGGCAGTTTTTCTCCAGATAATGACAGTCTGGAGGGTATTGTCAGTACATCCAGTGGCTGCATGGAGAAGCCAGAAGACATGAGAATATGAGTACAAGTCTGTCTGTGTATGAATGAGTGATCTCTTGCTGCAAGTTCACTGTGCTTTTACTCTCCTCTATGAATGTTAGAGGGGCCTGTGTGTTCCATGGAAGGGTTTAGGGCTACTGCTGAAAACTCTACTCTTTTGAGTAGTCCTGAGTCACACAAAGGTTGGCTCAGCAAGGATTATTTGTGTGTATAAGAGTATGCAAGATCTGACACATGGGTTTTCTTTTATACTTGTAAAACAGCACCAATTAAAATGTTGAAACTATCCCTCAAGTTGTGTTGGTGTCAGTTCTTAGTGTGCTGCTTTCAAGAAATCCAAAGTAAAGGTAACAGAGCACAGTGTCATCTGTCACCTCATAGCAGCAGAAATGTTTTCAAGAAGACCTGACAGAAGAATTAATCTGTGATTGATTTAGGAGCTCTTTACCCCCATGCTTCCATTGCCAGTTTAGAACAGCAAGAACATTTTGTAAGATGGGGGCAGTTTAAGAGGCCAGTGTTGTATGGAACAAGATTAGTATAGCTTACTCATTGTCAGTGTGAAAATATTTACTGGTTTACTTTGAGAATTGGGAAGAAATTGTTACCTTATAAAAAATATTTTAACTTCTTCTCTGCACACTTGTTTTACATTCATCTGGATTTACCATATACTTATATCTGACCCTGGGAGTATGTAGCTAGATCATTACTGATGACTTTTGTGAAGGGATAGGATTGCACAAAAACTTTGCAACACATGTGTTTCTAAATTTAAATAGATAAAATAGACATATATTTTGTAAATATGGGTGTAATTAGATACATTGTGACAAGCTGTAATGTGTGTACATCACTTACATGAGCATTGAGAAAAGATTTTAGAAGTTCTCATGGTGATTGACCTTACTGTGTGCTGGTAAGAGCTGCACTCCCTGTGACAGAATTGGTGGATACTTGGGACTGTTAAACTGTAATTTTAATTTAAAAATATATAATTTTCATTTAAAAGTAGTTCCCTTACTTTTTCCCCATAGTGGCTGATAATATCTAGCCTAAAACAATGAACCATTTTCTATCACTTTTTATCTATTTGAAGGTCTTATGTAGCAAAGAAAACAGGGCATTGAACTCAGATGTTTGGAAGACATCATCAAAATCTTGTATTTTAAAATGAAGTTGTGGTGAGTGCCTCAAGTCAGTTGGGAATCATCATAGAAACATGAAGGTACAGTAATATGGCAGAGATGGTAAGTTTGATTTACCAGAGACAGAAGACTTGAAAAGTAAGATGTATTAAAGATTATGTAAATTCCTACTGACCAAGAAAAAAAATGTATCATAAAACTGTTAGGTCTTGAGGTCACCCCAAAATTAGATTAAGAATGAAAGGTAAGTGTTTCAAAATGACAAATATGAAAGCTTACAGAATTTCTGCTCTGAATGAACAACTTCATATCCTGGAAAAAAAGGACAGTTTAATCCTTTTCTTTGTTTTTGGTTTTTTGGTTTTTTTTTAATTAGATGCGGTCACAAGGAAAACCTCTTGCCACTAAAATAAAGTTTTATGGAAGTGGCGAATGTCTGTATTCAGGTATGAAAATTTTGCCTTTCAGGTGAGAAATTCAGATGTGAATGCATTTGTGTGTAAAGGCTTCTAATCACAGACTAGCATTAATGGGAAAACACACCTAAGCAGAGGATGGATGCTAATTTATTGGATGTTGCTTACTGAGATTCTTCTGGAATAACATCACAGTTGTAACTTTTTGGCCCTGAAGGTGAGACCTGATTGATTTAATGAACCAGGAACAGCCTGTCTTAAATAGGGTATGTGCCTTCATGTTCATAATTGCTGCAATTCCTATTTTGACAGAGCACACAGAATGACAGCAGATAAATGTTACATATTTTAACTTCTGAAATGTCTCTCATCAGCTGCTTGTTTCATCTGATTAATGTGCCCTGTCAGTGCAGAGCTTTAATCAGCCACAGACACTTTCTGGAAAATGATCAGGAGCAGATTTAGATGGAGAGCAATGCCAGAGGTAGTCAAGGTGAGATCAATTCACATCTGCCTTCTAGACTGGGGAGTAAATGTCCAAACCAATAGGCCAGCACCTTAGAGATGAGGTGCCAGCTTTGCATTTTGGTGTGTTTATGCACGGATTTGCAGTAATTGTACATGGGGTAAGTTGTGTGCTGGACTCGACAGCAAACAGAAGAGAGGTGCTTGTGATTGCTTCAGTTTTGCCTTTGTGGCCCTCACAGCACCAGTTACATCCTTCAGAATGGGTGTCCTGGCTACTCCTCCTCCCTTTCTGCTGCCTCATGGGGGTCATTTTAAACAGAAATGGAAACAAGGCACTGTGAAATGCTCAGGCAGATTTTTCAGTAGGGCTGCTCTTTTGGAGAGAAACATTCCTGGCAATGAAAAGGGCTGAACTCACAGAATGCATCAATACTTCATTGCCGTTTCAAATATTTTAATAATGGTGGGCAGTGCAGTAACTCAAAAACATCCAGGTGTCATTTAAAAAAAATTGGAGGGGAAATGGAGTTTTCTAAAAAAAAGGAGCTTCAACTTTGGAGCTACAAGGAAAATAAGAGAGCCCCACAAAAGCACAATAATTAATGTTTAAACTTTTTTTCATCATGTTTATTGTGGTCATCCCTGCTCTTCTTATTTTTTAAGCAACAAGAAGAAAAAATACCAAACAGGAGAAAGATAAATATTTTCTGAAAAAAAAAATAAATTAAATGTCACTGCAAACCTATGGAAATGTGTGTGGCAATTCACAACCATGTTGCATTGAGGGTAAGCCTAGATTTCTCCACTGATATTCTTGGAGAGGCATAGTGAAAACCTCAGAAAGGAGTCCAGGCACAGTGAGGCAGAAACTGTGAAGGTCATTCTGATCTAGGACATTGTACCATGTTAAAAAAATCATTATCTATCTTTTTTGTTCAACTACTTTATTACCAGCAGTCTTAATTATATGTATATTATATGTATTTGTATATATGTAATACATATAAATACAAAAATATGTAATTATATGTGTATTTTATGTATGATGTGTGTTGTAGTACACACATTAGTCTGATTCTGCATCTGAACACAAATATGCAAAGTGCTAATGGTCAGAACAGAAATGTTACCACTGACATCTTATGTGCAGTTTGCTTACACAGTTCCACTTTCCTTATACATGAGAAGAAAAACAATGGACCATGCAACATGTCAGGTAGTTTTTTAAACCACATGGTTTCTGGATGGTTCCTGCTTTGATCTTGTTTTCTTCATCAGCTGAAATGATGTGATATGCTGAAAAAGTCTTTCTGTTCTTTACAGAAAGATAAAAGAGAATTGATTGGAGAAACCTGGGACACTGGCTGTGCTAAGCCTTGCTCATGGTGATTTGGCTGTGTGGATCAGAAATGAACCAAGCTTCTTCAGATTCAGAGGAAAGGAAAAGGGAAAACTTTGCAGGAGACAAGTGGGAACAGGCAAGGAGTGAATTAACTGAAAAATTACTTCTGCCTAGCCATGAACTGCGGGCCTCAGCAAGGATGTGGGTGTTGTGCCATGAGGATTGATGGTAAGGAAAATTCAGGGAGGGCTGCAGAGTGCTGTAGCATTAACTCATCAGACAACTCAAATGCCAGTGGCAGCTGACTCTTCACCATAATTTACCATTGGCAGAAATGCAGTGGAAGCCCCCAAGGGCACCAAGCAGGAATCCATTAGCCATCAACTATTGCCCTGTAATGTCCTTTAGCAGTCAAGGGCTGATGTGTTTAAGCTGCTATCCTAATAACCTATACATCACTGTTCTTCCCAGGGCACAACAGCAGTAGCCTCTTCAAGCTAGAAAAGAAAAAAAAATCACCAGGGAAAGGGAAGTTTTACTAGTGGGAGATCTAAAATTAAAAACAACAAGTTGTTTGTAGTCTTAAGTGTATCACTCATTCAAAAGAAGTTCTAGTGTAATAAAAAACAAAATGCAATTTTAGCATGTGTAGGAGTGTGTTTGTATGGGGAGAAAAAATACTGACACAGGATTGGAGTATGATCTGGCAGACTCTCCCTGCCAGGTAGCAAAAGTCTCAGTGAGAGGACATTGTGTCCCTTAATACAAAAGAAAGTGTCTTAAGTCACTGTAATTAGCAGTCAAAGGCTCTGATTTTGATCAAGGTGGACACACTAACAGAAAGCTGTGTGAGAGGATCTCTAAATCCAGCTGAGAAAGAAATTAAATGCCTCCAGCCTTTTGCTGCTCCCCTGAAAGCCTGAGCAGTGAAAATAGCAGAATATGATTAAACCATCAAAACTTAAGAAGTCATAAATACAAGAAATGAAATGAATGAATAAATAATATTCTGGAAATTGTAGTCCCTAATCTAACCCACTCATTGAAATTTTGTTTTTTGTAGTGATTTCTCTGGAAGTCTAAAATGCCAGGAGGGAGGGGGTTGTGTATATGAATAAACTGATGTAAAGAATCTTACAACAGGAGGCTTTAATAACTACTCATACAGTGGTCATCTAATCTGGAAGAAATTCATCCCAGTTCAAAGCCTAAATTATGGACACACAAATTATCAGACATTTGTGTCTTCAATGAGTTTCCAAAAAAAAAAAAAAGATGGATGGGTGCTCCCAAACTTCTCTTGAGTGTAACTTAAGCCAGATAGGGATTTGTGAGATAGTCTCAGGCAAGTGTCCAAGTTATCAGAGTAAATCCAGAAGTAAAAAAGCTTTATCAAGACAAATGAGTGAAGGGAAAAATATAAATCCAGCAATTGTGTGGCTGGAGCAGTGTAATTCTATAATAAGAGGCAATTTAGGTATGATTTAGCAGCATATAGGCTTCATGCTGTATCTTGGCACAAGGATGAACTCTCTTTTAGTAATCTAGCTGAAGGATAATTTTAAAGCAAAAGCCTCATCCTTGGTGCCATAATTTATTGTATCATATTATCTTGCTTAGACACATCCATTAAATATGACATAATTCCTCAGTGTTTCCTCTGTTGATATTACTGAAAATGAACATACAACCAAGGCTGCATCTGTCATCTGCTGACAGAGCTGGATCACCCCCACACCTCCACACTGAGGATTGGGAGGGAGAAAAATCAGCAAAAGAATTATCACAGCACTCCTTTGTATTTCACAAGACAAACTGCAGCGTTGTGAAGACCTGTAGTGTTGCCCTGTGCTGCAGGGTTTGGGTACTGAGGTGTTCACACCTGGGGGCTGTTCCTGGGTGTGAAGAGGGATGCTGGAATACTTCATGAGCTATCACAGGAGAGCTCTAGCAGGCTGGGCGGCACCTCCTTAATTTCTGGTTGTGGAATGGGGATGCAAATGTGTCAGGAGTAATACAGCTGCAGCAGATCCTATTAGGAAGAACAAAGTGAGCTAAGGAGCTCTGGAAGTCCTTTCCCGGAGTGTGATCAGGAGCTGCTAATTAGAAACGGGATTTGACAGCCCAGTGCTGAAAGAGAGAAGGGAAAGCAGGAGAGTGGTTTTGAGCAGGGATGCAGCGGGAAAGGAGCCCGAGGGCAGGCGCATAGGGAGGGAAGGGCTGAGCAGGATTCCAGCTCCTTCCCCCGGGACCGGCGCTGCCAGCGGGTGGCACCGCGGGGCTGCTGAACCACCGACCCGGGCGAGACGGGCACAGGAGAGGCTGCCGTCCCTCTTCTCACGTCTGTCGAGGTGTTTTCTTGAGCTGGAAATCGCTGGTGGAGTCCCTGTCTCCAGGCAGAGAAAAGCTACCCTGGGCTGTGACCAGCACGTGTAAACGAAGTGGATCTGCAGCGCTGGGAAGGGAAGCCTCGCAGAGATGATGGTTGTGTTCCAGAGCCACATTAGCAGATGACAAAGCTGGTACCCTGCCCAAAGGATGCCATCTGGGCTCCCTCTCCCTCAGTCCTGTGCAAAGGCAGGTTAATTTTACCTCTGCCTTTATACATGGGAGTTTATGCTGTTGCAGCTTTAGTCCAGCTCTTCTGGAAACTACTGACAGCTTGCTGAGATGAAATTTCTGTCTGTACTTAGGACATGCTGCTGGTGGTGTCTCTTCTACAATAACACAGCAGTGTGCAGCCATTCTGGCCCGTTTTGTGGTGGTGCTGCCTGACTTCAAGCCAAGACTGCTGTGGCAAGCAGCATCTGGACCAGACGTGGATTTTTTTAATACAGCACATGGTGTCTCATGATGACTGCAAAAGACAGTGTGGGGAAGTACTGGAGCAGGGAATTGCATTGATAGTTATGGTGTAAAGCAAGGACCTAGAGGATCTGCCAGTCATTGGAGTCTCATTGACATGTTTTTCCCTGGCTCATATTTATCCCCTTTTCTGCTCTCTCAGCTTGGAATCATTTATTTGTAAACAAAACAGAAGGAGCAGAAGTTTCAGGCTATGTCATTCCCTGGAGTGAAGGCAAGCACACAGAGTGACAGCCTCAGGCTGCATGTGAAGAGTCTTTTCAGGGAAGACAACTTGACAAGTCCCTTGTTTGCTTCTTCCTCTTTGGTGTAGAATCAAGGGAAGGTTGGTAAATAGTGATTGCACAGCATTCAAAATAAAGACTTCAGGCTACAAAATAGAAGAGGTTAATCAAGGTCTCTGCTTGGCTTTCCCCCTGCTGCATGAGAAGGAGGAGCTGGATCACTCACTCTGTTCTTCACATCACTCTCTCTTTGGAAGTTTTTACTTGCAGAATTTTTCATTGTCCCTTTTAGGGATATGTGTGAAACCCTTAGGCCTATTGCAAACACCTGGCATTAGATTTGTGCAGCAATACACAGACCATTATTGTGCAGAGCAGGAGAGGAGCTAAATTAATTCCTAAGCAATGAGGTAAAATTACTGTGAGGAAAGGAAGAACCCTGAGACATGAATACTTTTACAATACTGTCATGCTGAAAAAGGATCAGTGTTGACTGAAATTTTGAGCACAAAGATGGATGAAAAATGCTTTGTGTAATCAAGTAGCTCGAAACAAATTTTATAAACAGACTGAGATAGCATTTAATTTTTTCCGTGCTTTAGTTTTACACTCCTACATAATTAATACACAGCTGACAACATGTTTTTTTCTTGTACAGGATGTATTTTCCAAATAAGTACAAAGTATAAAACATTCAGGTTTTTGTAATAGCAAAAATGTTTCATTCATTTAGAAGGTGAAAAGATCAGACTCAAATCAGGGGTGATGAGTGGGCGGTTTTGGTACCATTTCTACTCAAATTTGTCACTTGCAGCAAGAGGCAAAATTTGCTGTGCTTGTCATGTCACTTTCAGAGGTAACAGAAAATTCAGAGGCATCAGGGAGCAGCAGAACTCACCAGCTGTGGAAGGGCCCAGCACCTCTGCCCTTTCTTTTGAGTTCAGGCAGTGAGATCAGCTACTGCATTTAATAATTGCCAGGCTGAAGGCAGCTGAAATAAACTCTGTTTCATGGTCTGCGTTCAGGCTGTCAAAAGGACCTCAGACTTTGCAACTGTTGTGACTGATCCAAGATCAGCCCCTTCTGTAGTTTGTCAGAAACCTCCTGAGCCAATAAATCCGTGCCAGAAACCTCCTGAGCCAATAAATCCATGTTTTCAGGGGCTATGGTGCCTGAGGAGCTTCCAGGAAAGGTAAAGTTGCTGAAGCTCAGAGCATCCTGGATACCTGCACTGGCTTACCCCAGAGAAGGCACAAGTTACTTGCCCTGAGCTAGGGAGAAGAAAAAGGCAGTGAGAACACTGCCATTCCTGGTCAGGGAGAGAAGGCTTGTCTCACTGCAAGAATGGACATCCACAAATCAGAACTGCCTCCCTCCTTTCCTTCCCAGCCACTCCAACTGTTTAACTTCCAAAAGCTACCTCCATAAATAAAAATATGGGCACCAGACCCTCTGATGACATCCAGCATCCCTGGAAGTGTTACCCCATCCCTGAAAGCATCCAAGGTCAGGTTGGTTGGGCCCTGACCAGGCTGAATTAGTGGGTGGCCTCCCTGCCCATGTCAGGGGGCTGGAAGTAGATGATCTTTCAATCCAAGCATCCTATCATTCTGTAATTCTGTGATCCATTTGGGATGGCCATCAAAGGGGATCCTGTGAAACTCAAAACCATGGAAAAAAAGCCTATCCAGTGACATTTCTCCTCAGTTTTGGCCAGAACAGAGGGGAATTTTGGAAGGAATTTAGAGAGGTTTAAATGTACCAGACAAGAAGAATGTTAGATTCCACTTTGAAGTTTCTGTGGACATTGAATTACTGGCAGAGAAATAGTAATAATGATTATTTATCAACAAAGATCAACATGGACTGCATCTCAGTCCTGAGGTGATTAAAAAGAGACAGGTAGAGGTAACTCTTTAAAAAGAGACAGGTGGGCAGAGGTAACTCTTCTGTGCTCTCTATGTTACACTTCAGCATTAAAAGTTATACAAAGTGGCAATACATTTTTTAGCAGAACACCTGATCACTCGTACAATTTATTCTATCCTTTGTATCACAATGAAAAAGTTTATTTCAACAGTTTATACATATTTGAGTTATGAAATGTTATATGCAGAGATGAGAGAAACATATTCAAAACAGAACTGGGGTCATGATTAAATGGTTAACTTATTTCCCAAATGAATGAGAAAGGAAACAGGGTGCTGCAACCTTTTGCTCTCACTTCCTCCTGAGAGAAGACGTAGAGTCTGTCCCAGAGAGAGCAGGGCTGCTGTGCTCACACATCTCAGGCAGCCATGGGGAACTGGGTGGAGAATGAAGGACTGTCCATCTTCGTCGTTGTAAGTACAATTTCTGTTGGCCTTTGTGTCCAGTGAAAAGTTCTGCAGAAAGCTGTGCTGAGCAGTTCTCACTGTGCCAGTGAAAGATGCACCTGATTATGCTGAAACTGGAGCAGCAAATGCAGGGAAATGCTTTGAGGGAATAATTTTTAAGGAGCTCTCTGGTATTTCAGTTGCTGTAGGCTTCATTGTTAACTGATAAATGATTGTGTATTAACTTTGTTTTGTTAGAAATACTTTTGTTGAGCAAAACAAGTAACTTTAAAACTCACTTAAATACATGCACTTCAACAGAGAAAGCAATTAAAACAATCACCCTTTCTTTCACTTTTATGAACAGAAGGGGATCTAACTAAAAGCACAGTGTCTTGATGGTATAAAATATTTATTAATGTCAGATTCAAGGGAGGAAAGAGCAGAGATTTAGAGCAGAGATTCATGAATCCTTTATTAAGACAACTACTATTTGAATTGAATTTGTTTACAGTTTGCATAGAGGGGCTGTGAAAGTAGGTTAAATTAATTCTTATCAAGATTTAAAAGTATGGAAAATCGCAGTTGCATTTACAAGAGCTAAAGAGTAAGCAGGACAGTCCTCCTTGGAGAAAAATGAGTTTGTATTCTAGTGGGGTTTTTTTACTTCATATTGTGATACAAGGGCTAAAGGTATACCTCTATACATATATTATGTACATATACATATATGTATTAAAAACATATGCATAACCAAAATCTAAGAGCAGTTCAAGTATTGTGGCTACCTTTTGTTAGTAGATGCAAATACTGAGAGGAAGAAAAAGAAAGCATAGAATTTGTATATTTTTTGGTGACTGAAATGTGAGCATATTTATTCCAAGAAGTATTTCTGCTGCTATGAGCAATCAGTACTTGCATATGACCTTGTAATTTAGGAATATAATCCCATAGCAGTGGCACTTCAGTGCTTTGAAAGGGAGGGACTGTGTGTGCTGTCACCTTCAGTGACTTGAGGAAGTTGAAACTGCCAAGAGGTGAATTCTGGCTTTCTTTTTGCCTTTTTTTTCCCCACCAGAACTGAAATATTAAAAGGATTAAGTAAGAGGACTTTATTTTGCTCAAATAAGGAATTTGGGTTTTGAACCTCAAAGCTATAACAAGATGAGGGTAATAGGGAAGGAAACTAACAGACATAAAGAAACCAGCTAAAAGGACAGACCACTGGAAACCCCACCCAAGTGTTCTGCTTTAGCCTCTCCACCTTTACTGCACACTGAGCAGGCACAGGGCTGTCCAGTGCTTGACAGAAACAGGACAGACACAATTCCTACTGATGTACCTCAACAAAACAGAAACATGCTGCCAGAGTGTGCCACTGTCACTTTTAATAAGTGTCCTAAGCACTTATTCCTGAGATGAGCTTGGTATTTTAATGAGGACTTGGGGATTTCCTATATACTCCCTTACCCTGATGGAAATCCCTTCATTTCCCAGTATTTATTTACATTTTCAAGATCTGAAATAAAACCAGTTTTTTTTTACAGTGTTATTTGAGCCAAAGAACTAGCAAAATATATGGGTTAGGAGGGGTGAAGAGCTGTAATGTCACCTTTTCTGGGCTTTCTCCCAGTTCTCAGACTTTCTCTCTGTTTACATGCAACACTTAGCAAAACTACTTAAACTGAGTGCAGTGTTACAGATACGGGATGTATTTCAACATGGGATATATGTTTCAATATGGGATGTGGAATCAGCCAACCAGCTCCAGAAGGGCAAATATCCAGATTTATTATGACCTTTTTGGCCAGATGGACTTGTAGCTGCCTAAGAGTTAATAGCATGCACCTCAGGATGTGTAAGTGTGAGAAAATTCTGCAGTACATCCACAAAGCCTGGTTTGGGGTAGTCTACATGCTACCAAGGGCCTGTGTTGAGTATTCCCTGCTGGGTGATTTCAGACCCTCTTCTTGAATTCAGCCCTATGTGCAATTTAGTCCGTCTAAATTTAGATCTCAAGCTTCTTTGTCACAGCTTCCAAGTCTTCCTCTCACACAGGTTAATGTCCCTGTGGAATGGAGCTGCCATTTGGAAGAGTCCCTAACCTTCAGTGGTAGAGATTTAACTGGGCTCAGAATTAAACAATTGTAATATGACAGTCCTGATACAACCAGCCCTAAACTCCTTGACCTGTGAAAACATTTCAGCTGCACATTGCTCTGTTTTGGTCTATTGCCACTCCTGTACCCTGTGTTCACAAATCAGAGCCTGTTTACAGCAGAAAGATTTCTGTCACCCTTGCTGAAAACTTTATACCCTGCAGTACATCTCTCTGTGCAAACAGGAGCACAGGGAAGTAACTGACTGTTATCTGAACTGTGTAAATTCAGATGGATTACTTCTAGCAACAAACTGTAAGCTTCCTGTTTAATTCTCTTTCAGCTTGTGTGGCTGGGCTTAAATGTCTTCCTCTTTTGGTGGTATTATCTTGTGTATGATGTCCCACCAAAATTCTTCTACACCAGAGTGCTCCTTGGCGTAAGTACAGACATTATTGTTTTGGCACAGACAGAGCACACAGCAGTTTAATAGTTTTAGCTGATCAAAACTGGAGCAGCAGGCTCATGTAGAAGTCACATGCAAGCAGATAACTGAATGCAGGCAGATGTTCAGTGCTTCTGAACAGGAAGCTGGTGCACAAAATAGAGAGATCCCATTCTATAGATGTTTTCAGTTAATTATTATGCTCTTGGTAATTAAATTAAGCATTAATTGTGGCTACTTTATTAAGCAGAAGATTAATAAAATATTGCCTTTGGACTGTTGTGCAGTCATTTCTCCTTGCAATTATTTTTCAGACCATGAATAGTTTATAAAGATATTGGCTCTGAAAAGCAATCACCATTCATATATTCATCAAGAGTGTGAGTGGTAGCCAGGTAGTGAAGTGATCCTGGATCCTGAGCTATTCCATGTAATCCAACTGGTTAATGCAGCATTGAGTGTCCTACTACAAACTTGCTTCCAAATCTACCACAGGTCATGACCAATTGACAAGGAAAATTAATTTGTTCACATATTTTAAAACCGTGATCACAGGCATAAAAATCAACCTAAGCTTCAGATTACAGAGCACAGCATTTTGCTGAAGGTTTGCAAAGCCCTGGTTTAATTCTACAAAGCCTGAAATCCCATTCTGCATACAGCCTCTGGTCTGTGGATCAAATCATGTCCTTTGCAATGCAGTTGCCTTTCAAGTCACAGAGACTTGTGCTTGGATAAGTACAGCTCAGTGTAAACCCAAACAGCTGCGTTTTAAAACCTAAAAGGTGCCAGTCCATGCAAGGAGAGCAAACATTATTTCTCTTCCCTTCATTGCATTTTGATTAATATGGTCATTTTTCCTTCATTTCAAACAGTTCAAAAATATTAAATAATTAAGGGTATAAAGACCAACATTAAGGAAACAGATTCCTAAAAGCTGAGGCAACAAATTTCCCTAGACTCCTTTACTGACAGAGAACTTAAACCACTTCTCTTTATAAGCTGTCCATAACCCTCACCAACTGAAACCACAGACTCTCTACAGCCTTGGGACACAAAACTCTACCAATGGCTTAGATTTGCACCTGTCTTTGACTGCTGAATGCCAAACATGGCAGAGAGCTTTTTATACAACCATGTTAATTCAAAACTGAAAACAGGAGGTGTCTGTCTGCAGGAGCATGTTCTGCCTGCACATGTGTTTCTGACTTGACCAGAGCATGATTCCTTGGAACATTCATGGTGTAAATGCGAACTCTAGATCTCACACTAGTTATGATGTAACACATAAATGAAATCTGTGCCCTGGATAATGTCTTAGGTAATGCAATTAATAACAGCATCTCTCTAATTCCAGCGTGCTCTGGCTCTTGCTAGGGCCCCTGCAGCCTGCCTGAATTTCAATTGCATGCTGATTCTGCTGCCAGTATGTCGAAACTTGCTCTCCTTCCTCAGAGGATCAAGTGCGGTAAGATGAAGAAAGAATTTCAAAATTTGTGAAAGATATTATCTTTCATACCTAAACAGACTTGCAAGTATACCAAGAAACTGTGTCCAAGTTCCCCAAATATACCATATTTTGAGGATGTCCTTTTATGAGAAGCAGATAAGCCTGGAGTTTGGCTGTGAGCAAGACTGAGGTCTAATGCCCATGGGGTATCTAGAGCTCTGTTGAGAGTTTAGCTGAATTAGTCTCCTTTGAGTCCTCCCTTTTCAGCTCCCTCCTGGGCATGGTCCTGCCCTGGATGCAAAGTCCCTCTTTTGGCTGGCAGAAGCTGTTGGTGTTCACACACATCCACTGTTTGTCACTGATGATACACCCACTTAGAGAGAGAAATATCAGCCCCTGTCTGTCTTTGCATGCTCAGTCCTTAAGGTAAATGTTGTCTTTTACAGACTTTCAGAATGGGACTTTTTTTCAGCTGGCTCATAAATATACATTCTATCTTGTCTGAATTGCATTTCCATCTCAGATGAAATAATTCACACGCCTTTTGACTTTTTTGAGCTCCCAAATGCAAATGTAATACACAGCACTGAGGAGCTGACACTAAGGAAAGGACAGCTTATCCTAAGTGACAGCTGGAGAGGCTTCCTATGATAGTACTGACTCTATCACACTGCCAAAATCTTGATTTCTGGCTATTACAGCAGAAAGAATGCAGACAATGCAGGCCATGGTCCAGTGAAAAAGCAATATGCTCCTCAAATTAATGAATTGTCCTTCCAAATGTATAATGATTCTTCCTTTCTTTCTGGACACTTTTAACAAAAACATGTTCAACAAAACCAGTTCCCAGAAGTCGTTTTTCATCTCTAAACCCAGTCTGAATTTCTTAATGCAAATGAGACAGCCTGCAGGGGCTGGAGAGGCAGAGCAGAAGAGGAAGTGATAAAATAGATGCAGTGTTTCAACAGTCCTTCATAAGGGAAGAAAGTGGGATATGAAGCAATAAGAAAATAACCAGAGACAAAGTAGGCTGTACTCCCATCTAGTACATCATACATCTTCACAATGAGTGTGGCTGAATAAATGAGATGTGCCTACTACATTAACCTCTTTAATTACATTTATGAGTGAGGCCAGCGCTCTAGCCTTTCTAAGGAATAACACTTAGGAATATAAAATTGGAAATATATGTCAGGCTTTCAGTCTTTTCCTATACTCCTTCAGATCCTGAGATGCTCCAAAGCAGCCAGCCATACCCTCCATTCATGGAAAAGGAGGAAGGATAGTAAATAAAGCTGTAGGGTTAAAGTTGTTATTCCCCAGGCAGATCAGCAAGTATAAGCCAAAATCCAGAGCTGACTCCTCTGGCAGGAGAAGTCAATAATGAACATAAATTTCAAAAGAATTAATGCTGCTATCGATGAATTCAACTGGAAAATAATGATGAGCCAATGATCATATAAGGCATTTTTAAGATTGCACAGGTGAAAGCAAGCTGGGCAGAGGTGTTCTGAGCTCAAAAGCAGTGAAAGAGCTGGGTGTACACATGGAGGCTACTGGAAGGTCAAAAACTGATTCTGGGTGTTGAGAATTGTTTTCCAGCTGGGACTTTGTGCTACTTGTCCTGAATTGCTCCTCTCCTAGCATGTATAACCTAACTTTTCTAACCAAGGTCTTGGGAAACTGTCCCTCTTTGTATTCAAACTAGAGTCAGTCCTTCTGCCTTGGGCACTGTGGCAGAGTCACTCAGGCTACACCCAGATAAAAGTGAGTCCCAGGCAGGGAGACACTGTTCCATTCCTGCTGGCAGCACACTCTCCTGCTGATGGCTGGGAATGAGGAAGCAAAGGGCTCTGAGGGTGAGCAAGGAGGGCAGGGAGGGGCATAGAACAGCTCTTAGACAGCTGCTGTTTGTTTAGCTCCAGTTGCTTTTTTGCAGTAAAGCTATGCCCCAGGAAGGATGTAATTTTAGATCTTAAGCAAAAACACCCACGGCCCAGTGAGCCACCAGCAGTGGCAGTGCTGTGGTGGCCTCAGCACAGGGGGACAGCTGCTTGTGCTTGTTGTACTGTTGTCTCTGATTAGCTATGCTCTGCAGGTAACAACTGTCAGGATCTATAAGAGAAATCATTTAAATGTCAAATAACTTATTGGAAGAGAAGTGACCTTCCCAACAGCAATGTCATTGGGGTCAAGAAGAGGAAAGAATTGCTCGAACACAGCGTTCAAAGGGAGTGTACAGAAAAGTCTTGCCCTCTCCATCCTGCCACCCAGAAATCACGATACAAAGTTATTTGTAATAACTTTGCAACTTTTTAATTGAAAAGACAGCTGTATTGTTTTTTGCATGTCCATTATTGCTGTATTAACTGTTGTTAATGAGCCACATTGACTGAAGGCAGCTGGAGCCCTCTGCCATTGCTTGGCCTTCACTTCTTGCATCAAGTGGTGTTTGCAAGGGAGTCAAGCACTGCCTCACTATGCTACATTTTATTCTACAATATTTTTTTATTGTTTCTCAATATAGGTGATACAAAAAGGCCAAATTTCTTCTGGTTGTCATTGTAGTCTGAAGTGATTGTGGCAGCCCCAGAGTGTTTGTCTCTTGTGAGGAAATACTTGTGGTAGTTTGCACAGTGTTTTGTTCCCTTATCTGGTCAGCAAACACAATGCAAACATACAGCACATGACAGTCATGCATTCTACTGTGTGGAGACAGCAAATGGCAGCTTTACAGGGACTTAAGGCTTTAGGGAAACTCCCAGGGACTTCAGCAGAGTTCATGTGGGGTCTGTTAGGAACCCATAATAATGAAAATACCACTCTGTTTTTCTTGAGAATTGATTTCTTTGGTTTGTATCTGCAGAGATTTTTGCTGGTTTTTTTTTTTTTTTGGTAACTCCAAAATCAAGTTGTAAGGGAATGCCTGGGAAGTAAATCCAGTATTTTGGAGAAGGAATGCCTTCATATCACTGCCATAGGTGATATGATTTGGGATGGGAGCTCTCTGAGACAGTTACTCCCAAACTTTGCAGCTTGTTTCTAGATTGTGACCTACAATAGGATCCTGGTGCTAGCAAAGCAGTCACTCTGCCATGGCAGACTGTGATCTCTCATTTTGTTTATAATGTAAAATTTAAAAGAAATAAGATGTATTCCTTTGTTATACTGGACGTTAAATTCTTTGTCCTTATCAAATACTTTGTTTCAGGGGGACGTGTTAAAACATAATCTGGAATTCCTGTTTTCTGAAAGATGGGGGAAAATATTTTTGTCTATATTCTGGAATTCTACATTTTTCCTAGCAATGCCACCAGTGTGCTCAGAGCTTCTGGTTTTGTCCCTGCCTTTAAAAAGTGTGCACAGACAACACAAATAATCTTCAAATACCTTTTTCTTTCTACCCAAAGTGCTGCTCTACCCGGATCAGGCGACAGCTGGACAGAAACCTCACCTTTCACAAAATGGTGGCCTGGATGATCGCCCTTCACACTGGTTGGTACTCTAATGTTTCTTTGTTTATTGCTTTCTTGTGTATTTTACGTGGAATCCAGGTGGCATTCAAGTTCTTTAAGATATGGACAGTGACCTGATTTCATTAAAGGAGTCAGTGTGTGCCAAGGCTTAAATCAGTTTCCAGATATGTGCCAACTGTCAGAGAGCAAAAGATAAGAAAGAGTACCTGTATTTTGAACTGTAAGTACTATTTATGATAGTTTAATAAAGGGTGTTTAGCAATGTCCTGAGAACTGGATACACTGGATTCATTCTTGTTTAGTTACTTCTTATCTGCCATCTAAAACAAATAATAGAAATTCTTTTTTAAAAAGGATATAAAAAGCTTGGACCTGCTTTGAAGACAAATAAGTATCTACTTTTAGGAGGTGGTTCAAATTTTGAAAAGCGTTGTACAATTTTACCCTACAAAGACATGTATGGAATTCATGTGAACATCTCAGCTGGTTTAGGTTTTTGGATGCATTCAGCTCAGTGAGGATATTACTGATGATTATTAGCAAAACTGAAGAACAAAGCAGCACTAATAAATGTGACCCCAAATAAATCCAGATTCAGTTCTTGGTTTTTACAGAAGTCCTGCACAAGGATGATCCTAAAAAATAGTTTAAGCCATTTCATATTTCAGTATCCTATTTGTTAGGGCACTGCTACTTGAATTGTTGAAAGGCTTTGTTGAACAAAAATATGTTGAAAATTTCCCATTACTTCTTTCCCTCCCTCACCCAAAACCTGCAAAATTCAGGTGGTAAAATTTTAACAGTAAAACACATCACTGATCTGCAATTGTGATGAAGACGGCGAGAGCAGCAGAGCCTTTAAGCAGCAGTTGACAAATGTGACAAAGTTTTGAGATGTTACCCCAGACTGCCGAGTACTTGTGGTCAATGCTGATTATTCCTTTCCTGTCATTCCTAGCAATTCACACCATTGCACACTTATTCAACGTGGAGTGGAGTGTGCAAGCCCGTGTTGAAGAGAAAGGCACCCTGGCAGCTGTGCTTTCTGGCCTTGGGGACAAACCAAAGGAAAGCTATGTCAACTTCTACAGGCAAACCATTGCTGTAAGTGACATCAGACTCCAAAGGGTCATCACTGCATTTGTGTGGGTGATCATATAAAACTATTTGAGCAGAGTGCCTGTTTCTGGTGTCCACAGTCTGGGTTTGGGCCATCTTGCAGAAAAACCTTGTAGAATTCAGTTTTCTATATTTGCCAGTAATATCGTTGTTGAGCTCTGGTAGTACTTTAAACTTTTTCACCTGAGGATTTCAAAGTAGTTTTAAAACATTATGTAAAAACATACCCTGTAAAGCAGTATTCTAACTTAGACATGACACTCAGAAAGGTACACAGATGTAAAGGCAAAAGTTTTGAAGTGTGGTGGTTTAAGCTCTGGTCAGTGGGGAAAAAGAAGAGAAAGTACTTCCCTACTTCTCAGAAGAGCACTGAGCCTCCAAACTCTGCATGAGTTATGAGTCCCACAGCTGTGCAACACCAGAGGAAAGGAGAGTTTTCATTTAGCTCCCAAAATATGGATGTAGGACTCCAGCTCTGAACGCCAGACCTGTGCAAATGTATTCACCTTCCCCAAAGCAGTCCTGCTGAGCCATGGCAGAGTAAGAAGCCATGTTTGGTGTGTGAATTCATGGAAAAAGCATTCTCTGTACTTCCAATTACCTTAGTAAAGGTAAATGTGCAGTGCAACGAAAAGTGAACAGGGATTTTGGCATCAGATGACTTAAGGACTTATAACAAAGTAAAGGGTTTGGTGAGGATGGTTCAACTGGCTCTGCTTTGGTGCAACCCCTTCCTTAGACCAAGGTGTGCAATTGTTTCACAGAATCCCGTTGGGGGCCTCTATGTGGCTTTCACATACTTGGCTGGCATCACTGGGGTTGTCATCACACTGGCCCTCATCCTCATCATCACCTCATCCACCAAAACCATCCGGAGGTCATATTTTGAAGTATTTTGGTACACCCACCATCTCTTTGTCATCTTCTTTATTGGCCTTGTTATCCACGGTGCTGGGTGAGTATTTGCACTTATCACCAAATATCTGATAACCACTGAATCTTTATTTAAAGCCCCCTTCACACATGAGTATGGGGACTTCTGTCACTGAGCAGCAGCTGTTTTTGATGGCAGTGATGGGCCAGTAGAGGCTCTGAGAGTCAAGAAGCTCTCACTGATACTTGCAACAAGCTGTCCTCACACAGGTTTCATGTGACTTTGGCATACTTAGGCTCGCTATCACTTAACTTCTTCTGATATCTTAATTGCAAAACTCTTTTCCAAGGTTTCTGTTTTTAATTGTTAATTTTCCTTCCTCTCCTAAAAGGAATTGCATCACACACATGCATGTAAGGAGATCTTAGTAAAAAAATTACAGAGTTTAGAATTTTATTGGATAATGAAAACTATAGTAATATAGATTTATGTTTCAGACTTGGATGAACTCGTAGTATAAGCAGCATTTAAGAATAGATTTTTAGCTGTTTCAACTTAGAAATAGGCATTTGTAAAGTTTTTAACTTTCAAATGCCAAAGATCTTTTTCTGCTGTTGCTTCATTTCATATCTTCTGAAAGAGCTGGAAAGCCTAATGAAACAGTTTTAGCACTACACAAACACAATTTTAGCACTTAGAAAAATGAACTTTAGATCCATTTTATAAAACCAAAGAATGGGTGAATAAAGAAAAAAGACTCAAGTATCCGAGCTACATTTAAATAGTTCATAATTACACTACATTGCCCATTTTAAAGGAACTCCTACATGCAATAGAAAGTGTGCTTTAAAAATGCCCAGCAAAAATGACTATTCAAAACCACTTCCTTACAGCCCATTAGTGCCACTAAGAAGTCAAAAATCAAAGTAAAACAGGAAGAACACAAATAGAAGGCAGATGGGAATCACCCCCAGCATATTTGCTCATTCCAACTTTCATAACAAGGAAACAGTTTGAGCAAAACTTGTGGAAGGAAAAAAAACAAGAGGTTCATGTTTTCTGCAGCAAACATTGTATAGTTACTGACACAATGTCCAAACTTGCCAGTAATTACTACACAATGCTATCAGAAAGCAAGCATTGCTCTTTCCAGAGGTCAGTGGAAAGCATATATTTTATAAAAATTGAATTTTTATTTACTTCAGTGTTCACTGTACTCCCACCATCTTAATTGCACTGGAATGAAAAGGCAAGAGTTTGGGCAGCAGTGTTGTCAGTGAAGTTCAGCTGTCCTTTGGAAGCAGATATAAACAGGAATATTCTCATCTGTAGAGGAAAGGATGCTTTCCAGCTGTGAACTCAGTGACCCCACTTATTTGGCCTTCATAGTAATTATGACATTTTGAGTTAAGAGAAAATACACTGAGAAATATGAGATGGGCTTGTTACACTCATGGAAGGCATCTCAGGTGTGCAAAGATGGATGTCATGGAATGAGTATGAGCTGACACTCTCAAAGCAACATATTAGGAAGAGACATGAATGCCAGTTTATCTCACGGGACAGAAGGCTGTCACACATATTCTCATTAATCTCTGCAAACACACATCTTTGTATATACAGAAAGCTGAGTCAAAGTTTATTGATGGCATCAAAGGGGCAGATTCAAGAAAGATGGAGAGACACTTTACAGGAGCACAGTGACAGAAAAGGGGGAGTGGATTCAAACTGAGGGTAGGTTTAGATCAGATATTAGGAAAAAATTATTTACTGTGAGGGTATTGAGGCCCTGGCACAGGTTGTCCAGAGAAGCTGTGGCTGGTCCCATCCCTGGAATTGTTCAAGGCCAGGCTGGATGGGGCTCTGAGCAACCTGGTCCAGTGAAAGTTGTCCCTGCCCATGGCACAGGTGGTTGGAACTGGACAAACTTTAAGGTCCCTTCCAACCCAACCATTGTGTGATTTAATTCTCTGACTCTACAATAATTCTTGTCTGTTACAAGCTGTTACAGCACTTTTGAAGCACTGATGGTTTTTGTGCATGAGCTCTGTGTCACAGACAAATGTCCCAAATTTCCCCACACAGTAAATGTGAGGAGGAGAGGGTGTACAGAGGTGCAGTTCACTCTTTTGGAGTTAAAGGAAAACCTTCAGCCAAAAAAGAAATCGCTATAAGTCTATACTGCTGAAAGCTTAATTACAGTACTAGAAAGAGCATCTACACTGACTGATAAGGGGAAATAATTTTTTTTGGTCTTGTACAGGGTACTGACATTGTCAAACCTTGAATAGAGCATAGAGCAAGGCAAAAACCCTCAGACCCCCTTTCCCTTAAGCAATGGGGAGGGCAGTTGAGGAAATGGGCTCCTCCTGTTCCCATAAATGATCCCAGAGGTGGCCCAGCTGAACCCCCTGTCATTAGTGGGGAAGTGAAGTGTAACTGCTGATGTTCCTGCAAATTGCAACTCGTGATGCTGCTGGGACACTGTCACTGCTTCCCTTTATTTTTCAGACAGGATATTAATCAAACAGTTAATGAAGAAGAGGTTCATTAGTAATATTTATGAGCATTATCTTATCTCTCAATCCTGTGCAGAGGTTTTGTAACAATTCTCTGGAAAATCTGTCACACAAAGCTAGGCATGCATATGGCTTAGATACCATGGGGTTCTTTGAAATATCAGAAATGTTGTCTAGCTCACAGGCACTGAGCTAGGAAAGCAGAAAGAGAAGTCATGGGGAGAAGATATCAAAGAATCACGTTGGCATAAAACTGACCAGCCTGATCAGAAGCAGACTGTTTCTAGGGAAAATTCAGCAGATCTTAATCTGAAAGTTTTTACTAGGATCCTGAGGTTGGCAGAACTCTAAACAGAGGCAGGAAATAGTGAAAAAGAATAGACTTTTGCCCCTTGAAACTAAAATTACCTCTCTGCACCAGTTCTGTTACTGGAAATACAGCTGTACTGGATCAGTTAGCATATTCTTTATATTAAAACAAAGAACAAATGAATAAACAAAAAGACAACCAAGCAAGAAAATTGAGGCCAGATAATTGGCTGATGCAAGGTGCTAGCTGTAATAGCTGCTTGTGTCAAAAGCATCTGTATTCATTCATAGCACCTGAACAGCTGCTCCAAAGGGAGAATATTTTGGAAAGGGATGTCCAAATTTCTAAAATAAACAACAGGAATAATCTCTGTTGTAGTCAGTAGCAAATTGATTACTTGTCCATTCCAGGTTTTGGGTTTTGTTTTTTTTGTTTGTTTTTTTCTTTCAGTCAGGTTTTATTTTTTTTTTAATTGAAGAAAAAAAGTAGGATAACTCAGAAAAGAATGAAGCTTTCTAATTGTGACCACATCCTGGAAGTGGTAATGGACATAACTCTCAGTTCCTCACCTAACCTTGAAATCAGGATTTTATCCCACAAACTTCCCTCCCCATTTTTATTTCTTAATGGTAACTTTGTGGGTAGATTAGAGCAGTAAATCTGTATCAGAGCTGTAGCAGTGCACAAATTGACAACTCCATATAAATAGGGTGATGTACATAAATAGAATAACAATAAGGAACAGATACTTTCATTTTAATTTCATTGCCTTAATGACCTTTACTTTTTTCCCAGTCGTATTGTACGGGGACAGACAGCTGAAAGCCTGGCTGAACACAACCCAGAGATTTGCTACAAGAACTTCACTCTCTGGGGCAAGACTGAGGCTTGTCCAATCCCCCAGTTTTCAGGGAATCCTCCTATGGTAAGAACAGCTGGCTTGTGTGTAAATCCAATTGGAAATGTTTACAGTTTTCTGTTTTTTCTTAAATTGCATATAAAACTAGCCATATAACCCTCAGCACTCTCCAGTGGCAGCTTTCTTTGCATGAAGCAAGAGGTTTGGACACAGTAGGTTGTAAGCAGAAATGGACTCCAGACAGACTACACACTTGCGGCGTGCTGTAAAATAAGCACAGCTGACAGACAAAGCAAAAGAGCAATTGGTATCTGAGAACTTTTTATCCAAAAAGTAAACTGCAAAGTAATGGCTCCTGGGGATATCTAGAAAGTGCTATAATGCTCATAATAAATAGTTTAACATTATTAATGGACTAATGATCATTAGCAAGAAAATAACACCCTTGGAAATGTGAATTTGAAACTTCAGCTTTTATTGACTAACCAGGCTGTTTCTTCTTTCACATTTCAGACTGGGCTGTTAACAGAAACCACATCTTTTCCTGCAGTAATACAGACCTGAGTCAATAATACCTGAATACCACATTTCACTTTGTTACATTCTTTTTTAGACAGAGACAAAATTACTTGCAGGAAAATACCTTGCTGTAACTCTAATAGAAACTAAAAAGCCAGCTGCAACACTCAACAGAGAAAGAAATTCCCCCTCTGACCAGAATTTTGAAAATATCATATATCTTAACGATTCCCTAATCTGGTTTATAAATAATAGAGATTACTTGAACTTCACCTCTGCTTATAGAATTTCCAGGATTTGAATTGATCTAAGTTGCCATCTCATCTAGTGGAAAGCGTCCCTGTCCACAGCAGGGGGGTTGGAGCTAGATGATCTCTAAGATCTCTTCCAACCCAAACCTTTCTATGATTCTGTGATCTTCATCATCTGACCCAGAATCACAGAATTTTCTTCTGCCTACAGACGTGGAAGTGGGTGGTGGGTCCCATGTTCCTGTACCTGTGTGAGCGGCTGGTGCGGTTTTGGAGGTCACAGCAGAAGGTTGTTATCACAAAGGTAAGTGATAACAACCTGTTATCACAAAGGTAAGTGCTGATGCTGCACTTAACACCAGGCAGAGCTTCACCTTCTCCTCCAAATGGTGCAGCAAAGGCAGAGGCTCCTACATACCCAGGTTATCAGTGGAAGGAATGTTCTGACTGCTGTCGTGATGCCAACACCTAACATCCAAATGTAGCCTCTAAAAGTGAGGAAGAGGAGGAAGATAGCTAAGGCACAGGATTGAATTTTAGGAAAGAAGTGAATTTTCTTGTATTGGGTGAAAAAATTCCACAGTACAGAAATTCCATGGACTTGAGACTAATTTAAGACACAGAACAAATGACCCCTGAACACAAGAGCAGGTTTGTTTCATGTATCTGAATCTAATGTTGAGCTTTCATTTCTGTGGTGTGTTGCAGAGATATTAACACTGATCCTGAAATTCTGACAGCTGAATTAGCACAGAACTGAGCTCAAACTTATGAAAACTATCCTGGCCTTTCCCAGGGTAATTTCCTCATATGGCACTCTGCTGCATTCTGAGGACACACCCTGTTCAAATCATAGCAGGGTTTGGGGGATGACATTAAGTGCTTCTACTGTGCTCTATAATGATGCTGACACATTGGAAGGCTCCTAAATATCTGTGTGCTTTTGGTAATTTTACCAAAATATCCTGTGTGCTACCTCTACACTATATTTCTATGGCATCTGTTTTGTGTCCTGTTGGCAGAAAATTTCCTTCACCATCCTAAACACCACAGTTAATACCAAAATTAACAGACAGAGAGAGACTTGATTCTCCCTCTTGCAAACCTCTTTTTAGAAATGAAAATAATTTTGGCAGACAACTTTAGGATTAAAAACTTGAGTGACAGAATTACTGGTTTTACTTCTAGAAGATTGTTTCTAAAGAATAGCCAAGGTCTCACCTGACTAAAATAAGAAAACATCCATTTCCAGTGGTACTACCTGTTAGGATAGCCCTGTGGTTTTGCTCCTATATTTACAGTCAGGCCCATTAACTCTGTGCTCTGTGCCAGTGGGTAAGGTCCGTCTGGAATTAACAATGTGCTCACACAGATCTGGAGATGTGTTACAAGATGTGCCAGCCTGGCCTGTCCTTTGGAGTGGCTGCAAGTGTGGTGGTGTGAGAAAATACTTCAACCAAAACATCAGCATCCTCTGCAGGCTTTTATCTGCCTGTCAGGTGCTGTTGCTCACTTTCAGTTCTGCTGGGAAGAAAGTTTCACCTGCTTTCCTTGCTCTCATAGCAGAGGATGATGTTAGTGATGGTGGATGTAAATATATCAGTGAGATACATCAGTGAGGACAGACATTTTCTTTTCCTTGTTTTTCCCTATGCCCTTCTCACTGTAGGTGGTCATTCATCCCTTCAAGACAATTGAGCTCCAGATGATGAAAAAAGGCTTCAAGATGGAGGTTGGGCAATACATTTTTGTCAAATGTCCAGCAGTGTCTAAACTGGAATGGCATCCATTTACACTGACTTCTGCCCCAGAAGAGGATTACTTCAGCATTCACGTCCGAATCGTAGGAGACTGGACAGAGGGCTTGTTCAATGCCTGTGGCTGTGATAAACAAGAATTCCAGGAGGCATGGAAGTTGCCCAAGTATGTACAAAGAGTCTCCATGGTAAAGTCAAAAAACACCTATGGCAGTTTAAATATTGCTCAAGCAATTTGATGGCACCAGTGATACAAAGATTAAATGGTGACACAGATGTGGGTCTTAGATGCCTCTTTACAGTTTTTTCTATCAGCTCCACCTCTCCTTTTGCTGACTAGTATTCAGTCCAAATATGCATTGTAGCAGACAAATACCTTTTAACTGTCATTTTAAATGGTGTTAATAAATATTCTGATTTAATAAGCATACTTTAAATTCCAGGATAGCTGTGGATGGCCCCTTTGGAACAGCAAGTGAGGACGTGTTCAGTTATGAAACTGTGATGCTGGTTGGAGCTGGAATAGGGGTCACCCCCTTTGCATCTGTCCTCAAGTCTGTCTGGTACAAATACTGCCATGATGCCACCAACCTAAAGCTCAAGAAGGTATGGATGCCTGTGTCCTCTTTTCCAGACCCCTGTAACTGTTCAAGGGCCCAGTCAAAGCAGGCACAGCAAAGGTGATCTGGCTCCAGGCATGCATGAGTCCTAAAAGAAGGAAGAGTCCAGTTGCCTCTCAAGGTTAGCAGGAGGAAAACAGGAGGCTCTAAAGCAAAAATATAATGAAAGGAGAAACAGCCTAAAAGCCAAATCATGCATGCTAATCCTGACTGTGGCCCTGGGGATTTCCAGTTGCAGTGGAAATGGTGTTCATCTACTTGAGAAACATAAAGTTCAAGGCGCTAATACAGCCTGGGGAAATATTGCATTCCTTCCCTCAGCACAAAGAGGAAGGCTTTTTCATAAGTAGAAGAGCAATGGAAGCATCCTCCTGTCCCCTCCTGCCCCTGGAAACTCCCTGTGCAGAGGTGTGGGGTCACACTTTGCAGTTATGGCCATATTCAGAGAACAGAACTGTTTTTTTTTACCTACTTTATCTCGCCTGCCGGCAGACAGAAAGAGAGTGCACCTCTAAATCATTTATTTATGTCCTAACAAACTGTTTTACAAGGAGATAAATGGGGAAACATTGCAAACTAAAAGTGTGGAAGAGAAACAGGAATATATTTCCTTGTTCTTGCAGTCAGTCATTCAGCTTTATAACCCTCTCAGCATCAAAATTCCTGAATAGCTTCAATACCATTTCTACTCATCTACTGAAGTGTTCAGGGCATTTTTTACCAGAACTCTATAATCCTCACTCTGTCAACAGACATAAACCTGGAAAACATAAGTGCCTGTGTCCCATGACAGCTCATTCTTGTCTCTTCCAGATTTATTTTTACTGGCTTTGCAGGGACACTCATGCCTTTGAATGGTTTGCTGACCTCTTGCAATCTCTGGAGGCTCAAATGCAGGAGAGGAATAATGCAGAGTTTCTGAGCTACAACATCTACCTTACAGGCTGGGATGAAACTCAGGTAACCACACAGTGGGGAATATCACTGCCATAAAACTGAGGTTGATGTTAGAAAATTTGTTCTCATAGCTATTCAAATGGTCTTTTATCCTGGGCATCCATCTGGCTCCCAGAGGCTTTGGGTGTGTGCAGACAGGTGTTATCCATCAGAAGTTACCTGGGATCAGCTGTTCATGGGCACTGATTTCCTTTCTGCTTTCCTCTGGCTGTGCTCTGTGGGAAGCAGGCTTTGTTCACAGGAGGAACCTCAGCTGACCATGTATGAGTCCCTAAAGCAGCTGATGCTGCCTCAAGTATGTAATTAAGGGCTTTAGGAACCAGGGAAGCCACTGCACAAAGCTTGAACCATAGCAGCATATTTGTTTCAGGACTCATGAGTTCTCTGGTCCTGTGCTGGTAGATTGCTGTGGGGATGCAAAGGAGCAGATGCCTGAGGATGTGGGATTGAGTCAGGAAAGGCTCTCGCTCTGTTACTTTTGGTGCTGTTTTATATTACATTTATCTCACCACTGCAAAATTCACCATGTGCCCAAAGTGCTGTAGCTCAGCTAGATAGACAGGTAGGGGGAGCAGCAAGGAAGTTATCACATATGGAACATCAAAAAAAGAGAAAGGAAAGAAGAAAAGTTCCTCCTTTTTTTCCTTGGAGATAAAGGTACCTGGAGCTTTTTTTATCTCATATAAAAGGGCTACAGAACTCTGTAAGGCCTGAGCTTATGCCTTTAACCACGTTTTCTCTTCCTTGCTTTTCTTGACTTAACTGGTCTAGCTGGAAATTACACAGGCAAGGCCTCCTCATATGGACCAAACCTTCCAGAGAACAAACAGGCAGGATTTCATTATGGTCAAGGGAGTCATGCTATTGTATTTGAAGGGAAAGGATTTTTTAATTTGCAGTCCTGTGTTAGAGTTCTTAGACTAAACCTGTTCATTGGAAAAAACCCCTACAATTAATTGCTGCATTCAATGTTTCATAGATTTAACTCTTGAGATCACCCAGTCTGGGGAGAAGGAAGGGGTAGATACTGATAGCCAGGATTTTATCAGTCTTATCTTTCCTTGCAAAATACCATAAATTCCATAATCTCATTAGGGAAATATTTCAGTCAGTATTGACATTATTATTTTTTAACCAGAACACAATGCTGCAGTATTTATCTGTCCCTTGTCTTTCATTTCCCACAGGCCACTCACTTTGCAGTGCATCATGAAGAAGAGAAAGATGTGATTACAGGACTGAAACAGAAAACCTTGTATGGAAGACCTAACTGGGAAAATGAGTTCAAAACAATTGCGGGGAAGCATCCTGGGTAAACTTTTGCAAATTTATGGTGTCTGTGGACTTCCTCTGTTTAATGGCCATACATACCATAGAGCAAAATCTTGTTCCTTTGGCTGATAAAGTTTCAGGAGCATTTTTTTACCCTACATATTCTCCAGGTCTTTTCTATTTTTTTTTCAGCCACGGACATGATCTATGATCTTGAACAAATTATTTTGACCTTCAACTTTTTTAAAAGTCATTCATTTTCCACAAGATACTTCTTGGGATATCTTGTGGGAAAGTATCCTTTTCCAGAAGATACTTCTTCTAATTACTAGCAGAAGATTTAGGAAAAAACTAGCCCTATCCTTCCAGCTGAAGTAAATAGGAATATCAGGTGGGGTCTAAACACCTCCAAAACCACTTTCTACCTCTAGAAACCAAACCTGAATATGGATGACCTTTAGCTAACCACCCAAAATTTGCAGGAAAAAAACCAGAATAGCTCCTCTCAAGAATTTGTGCCATAAGCTCTTTGAATCTCTATTTCTTTGATTCAGTGAGGTCAATAAACCTGTCTTCACTGACTAAGGCTGAGCTGAGATTTAGCCCATCATTTGTTTTAGAAGCTGCAATAAGTTTGAAGGGGTTATAAGGTTTAGGGGATAGTTGTCCGGTTCTACCCCAATTCCTGTAATTGGGAAAAAACCTTGCATCTGTAGAACATAAAAATGATTTACATGGGGAATATCCAGCTGCTCCAGACCTAGTTTCTGACCATATTTTCATTTTCTTGACAGCTCCAGAATAGGTGTTTTCCTCTGTGGCCCTGAGGGCCTGGCTGACACACTCAACAAGCAGAGCATCAGCAACTCAGAAGCTGATCCACGAGGAGTACACTTCATTTTTAACAAAGAAAATTTCTAACTCTGAAGCAAGTGGGAGTCATTAAAAGCAAAGTCTAAAGACTGAATCTATTTTTCTGTTTGGAGTCTGGGAAGGACAGCCCAGCTTCTAAATTTCAGCTACACTAACACAGGTCCCTTTGCTTCTTGGGAATGATTTTGGCTCTGTGGTAGAATAAGAGTCCAGTTTTACCTTAGGGAAGTTTTCATTGCCCTCTGTGTGCTGGCTATTTAGTAGAAATCTGTTTTCTTTGTCTGTGTGAGGGCATTTCCCCTCAATTAACTGCCTTTATCCTCCTATTATTTGCAAGGACTGCTGAAGAGTGGAGGCTGTCATTTGCTTTTGGGAGCCAATTCACACCCATAAAGCTCAGTGCTATTGAACAATAAAGCATTCTAGCTTAATGCTTGCTATTAGGAGGCAGCTTATCCTGAAAAACTGTTTCAACTAATGGAGGCAATTAGGAGTTAAATTCAAAGTTCATTTATGGCCTCAGCCTAGGATGTTTTCCTTTCCTTATACAATATTTTCTCTGCCTTCCCATAGGAAGTCTTCTGAAATAAGCAGTTCATTAATTCCTCAATATCCTCACTCTCCCCTGGAACCAGGGGAGTTGCAAAAGGGTGGCTGGGAAAGTTCGTTCCTTACAAGAGGAAAACTCCTTTGTGGACCAACACCTTCCAGGCTTCCAACATAAGCCTTAAACATCCTCTCCAAGAGAGAGCTCATGCAGCTGAAAAGAAGCTGCTTCTCCTCAGGGAAGTGAAGAACTGAAAAGGAACCACCTGGGCTTCTGAGAACCAGCCCAGCTGCAGAGGGGTGACAAGGACAGACTCAAGTCCCACACCTGGGGTGTGAGTCACTGCTGGCTGCTTTGGACACCCTCACTCTCACATCTTCAGGCTCACAGTGCAGGGAGCCATACAAGAAGAGGTTCTGTGTTTCCAAGACTGCCATTTCTGCTGTGCAAGGCTGAAAAAAAGCAGTTGCTGAATGGTTTAATGGGTGTTTTCTGAAGCACTCTTAGATGCAAACAGTGCCTTTGGCCCCATTGCTCAGCTGTTCCTCTTTGAGGTGAAACTGGCTTTGAGAAAGCAATGCTCACTTCATTCAGTTATGGAATAGCTGTGGGTAAAGTTTCTGATGTGCACAAGACTCCCATACACAGCCCAGTGCCTCTGTGTGCACATTACAGGTAGCAGGTTCTTAAAAACAGACCAAGAAAGGGAACCAAAACTTTTAATACTGGCAAGAGAGGAAAAAAAAAAAACCTATTAAAGCCAGCAGCATAGGAAAAAAAAAAAGAAAAAAAAAAAAAAAAGAAAAAGCAAGTGCAAAAACCCTTGAAAAAGCCACAGTTTAGTATACCATGTCTTCCATTCATCCCAGTTGTCTGCTTTGTGACTTTTAAGCTCCACAGCCAAGACCTGCAGTAGCCCCTGCACAGCACAAGACCTTCCTGGCAGGTTCTTGCAGCCACAGAAGAAAGCTGTGGTCTCCTTCTGCAATTTCAGACAGCTTTGTGCAGCCATCTGGTTGCATGTAGCATATTTTACGCCTCAGCTTGCCAGACAGGATATGTGTTCTCCCTTTACAGCATTTTAAAATGTTATTCAGGCTCTGAATGCTACTTCAGAAAGACAGCCTACCATTCCTATTTATTAATATCAGTTAACAGCAAATGTTGGCAAAGATTAACTCTTGGTGGGGAATTTTCCAGTTCTTTCCCTCAGAAGAGCCATATTCAAATCCACGTCATTCTGTCAGAGACACATCTATTGAATCATAACAGAACATAAGTATAGCCAAAGAAACTTCTTCTGTGGAGTAAATATTGCTACTAAAATATAATAAGGGTCTCATCCTGTGCAAAGAGCACTGAAATATTTACCCTTGATTTTAATGGAAATGTGATCAGGCTTTCATAATCATATAAAGTGGGCAAAGAGGAATTGCAAGGGGTCACATGGAGACAGCATATTTATCTTAAGAGTCTTGGAGGGGCGTATTTTAATTCACCATTAATTTTCTATATATTGACATGTTTGTTCTTAAAACATCAGGGATCTTTCCTTACTTAGCCAGTTGCAGTGACATTTCCTGACCAGCTGCACACTTGCACCAGGGCTTGTCAACTTGAACTCAGAAATAGTAATTCTGTGTTTATTAATAAATCATTGTCTTCCTAAAACATAGGAAAGAATAAGTGAGAGTTTCTCAGTTTTTTTTCAAAAGTTAGTTATATTGATCCTGCTAAAATAGCAAGCCATGCACAATCAGTCATGTCTGAATATGAATATTTTCTTAAATTTAGGGTACAAGAGTGAAATAAATAGCAGTGAAATACAAGTATAAGAAACAAACTAGTTAGAGTCCTAAGGGCAGTGGGCTACAGGTGAGCTTCAAGGACACTCTTTTTTTGGGGCCAAATGCCACTGCTTGCAATCTGACCATTGCTATCACCTGGGCCTCTGGCTGAAGAATTCCTCCTTCTGTGTATTATGAAGTGTACTGAAGTCTGATCTCTGCTTCAGGGCCAAAGATTCACCTACTCAAATGACAAATGTTCTGCTGAGGGCAAGGAAAGCCAATTGTTGGACTATTAAAATAACTGTTTCAACTAATGGAAGCAATTAGGATTAAATTCCAAGTTCACTTATGGCCTCAGCCTAGGATGTTTTCCTTCCCTTCTTATACAATATTTTCTCTGCCTTCCCATAGGCAGTCATCTGAAATAGGCAGTTAGTTAATTCCTCAATATCCTCACTCTCCAATCCACTGCAGTTAGCCTTACATTTAAATGATAATTTACATTTAAAGGCTGTGACCCTCTGGGGTTCTGAGCAGCTCTGGCTCCCCCTGGCCTCACCTTTTCTTTGGAAATTGGCAGGAGAGGAGAGGAGCTGGGCCATGCTCAGATGATGTATTCAAGCAAGAACTTGATAGATTGGGTCTCATTTCTCATACCCCCAGTTCCTTCTCTGCTCCCTACTTGCCAAATGTAAATATGAGCAAATGAAATCCAAGTTTTCCTAAGTTTCAGGCTACAAAAAAAGTGCTGCTGTGCCTGTTGTTCACCATCATGGTGGGAAACCACCCCAGCTGCAAAATAGGTTTTCCTCTTCAAAGTCTTGTAAGACTTTCCCTGCTGGGTGGGGATTTTCTGCCTTTCAGTTCTCAGATGGTGGGTTAAGCTAAATTATAAATGGAAAAAAACCCCAAAAACTAACAAAAAAAAAAAAAAAAAGCTGCCTGTGAAATACAAGGTATTTTTGAACAAACAAACAAAAATGTTCAATTCTCATTATGGCACTTTTTCTGAGGATCCTACTCTATTTTGGAATGCTCTTAGCAAGTTAATGTTGGCTGCTTATATTTTTTACTGTTTCAATGATATTCTTGTAGAATGCAGAGCCAAGTGTCTGAACACATAGTTATGTATACTCAAAGGAATTTAGGAGCATATATTAAGATGCTGCAGTTGTAAAGGATGGCAGGATCATGATCCCCATCCCTGACTGTGTAAAACAGCATCAGTTGCACAGGCACAAGCCAGAGCAGTTGCTTTTCATGAACCAGACATTCAGTTTTACATTTGGTACAGACCTTAACAACTACTGGTCTCATTTACACTCACCACACACAAGCCAGCCCAGACTAACAGCAAAATTAATCACATTGGAGTGGAAAATTGTTGAAAGACTTGCTGAAAGATTACAAATGCTTTCCAGTCCCATTCTGCACCTCTGCAGGCCCCATTCCCTCCCTGTCCTCTGGTACTCTTCTGCCTGGCAAACTTTCTGCCCAGAGAACTACCACTGATTTCTCTCTGTCCATTTTTTCTACCAGTTGCTGCTGCCCCAGCTTCACTTCTCATTCATTCCTTCTCCCAGTCTCTGAAAATTTCCTCTCAATCTCCAGCTCCCACGATGTTCTTGCCAATGTTTCAAGTGTTTGTGCCCAATGCACGGTCAGGGAGAGGCACAAGAGCTTCACCCCAGCTCCAACCACTGCAGTGCTCATCTCACAAACGTGGTTCTGCTGCAACCTCCCCTGTCACTACAAACAGACCAGGGCAGTACCCACCTCTGGATTGACAAAGCAGACTGTTTTGGACCTCTCCAGTAATATTTTTTCCTTCTGATTAATGACTTTAACATTAAATTCTGAAATGAAAGAAATTTATGAGCTGCTCTGTCCTAGACTTTTTTGGCATGTGTGAGTCAATTTTTGTTCATTTATCCTGTAAAAAAAGCCTTGCATTTGACCCATACTTAATTTTCATTGTTCAGAAATGAGGGACATGGCCAGAAAAAACCACCTCGCTGCCCCTCAAAAGACTGAGCCACCTTGAAAATAATGATCATAGCTGGAGGAAGGGAAGTAGGAAGGAAGAAGAGTGAAGGAAGAATCAAACCATCTGTCTCCCTTGGAAGAAATGTTTTCTTATTCTTGAAGCAATCTATAAAGCAAAATGTCCTGCAAGTAACTCTTTCATTGATTTTGTTTTATACTTGTAGGTCAGCTGGGTTTAGGGCCAGAAAATATGCAAATACCATTCAGCCTAGGTTTTTTGACCTTCAGAACAAACAAATTGCAGAGACATGTTTGGCCAAGCCATCTTTGAAGTGTAGATACTTCCTGTGCTGGTTTTGTCTTTTTACACTGCTGTGAGTTAGACTGGGCCCTGCAAAGGTCTGGGATCTGCACTGTGACTCTGTAAGATTCTCTCTGAATGATGGAGAACACTCATAAAATCCAGGTGGAATTTTCCTGGGTGCAGAAATGGCACAGGGAAGAGCTGGAAAAAGGCAATTGCTGTGATCTCCTTGCAGTTAACAGGCCAAAATGCAGCTGTCAGTACCAGTGTAAAGAGCAGGGCATTTTGGCACAGGAATTGTCCAATTTCATGTCACAGACTCTTCCTCTATTGACCAAAGGGTTTTCTACCCTGCAATGCCATGGAGCTAGGGCATAAGTGAATATCCCTGCAGGACAGCCCAAGGCTGTGTTAGTTCCCATGAGCAGCTAATGAAGGAAATTTCTGCTGAGGTTTCATCACCCTCTCTGCTTTTTTCTCTTACTTCCCTTTCATCTCAGTTATAGCTCAAGCCTCTCTTCAGGTGGTGAATTCACTCAAGCCCTCTGAAACCCTACCCTTGCTCAGACTGCAGAAAGGAAATAATCAGCAAAGACAGCAGAAAGGAAATTATCAGCAAAGACTGCAAACCAACTGTGAGAAACAGTTTCTAAAGCAAATTCCCCTGAGGAGACAGAAAAAGAACCGTGTAGGTTGTGAGCAGCCGTCTTCTGACTCAAAATTATGAAAGTTCTCTCCACAACTGTTAGCAATTCATGCAATACTCTCAGTGTAATAGGGGTGCAAATTGTTAAGTCAGTAAGTGGATCACTGTCCATCACTCTTGTCATGCATAAATTAAGGACTTGATAGCAAAGACCTATGGCTACAAGCCAAAAGAAATTATGACAAATCAGCTTGTACAAGACAGCAACAGGAGCTGCAGAATTTATGACAAATGAAATTATGACAAATCAGCTTGTACAGAACAGCAACAGGAGCTGCAGTGAAATTCAGCTTACAGAGGACTGACTGATGCTCAGTGTCCCAGTGTTAGCTTGTATTCACTGTACAGGAAACCTCTGAAGGTTATAGTCTCTGCTACAGTTGTTGCTGCCCCTGCAAAGGAGCCACTTCCCTGCCCTTTCACATCCTCTGAGGCAGGCAGCTGAGTCTGTCTTGCAAACTTAGCCAGGGAATCTTCATCAAGTTAGTCACTGTTGTTGGTCATTTAATGAATGTCCCGTTGCCTGTATTTGCATGAATCTGTTGGATGATCAGCTGGTACCACTGTAAAAGCCACCACACTGAATGAACTGACTCTCTGGGGACTGCAGGTTTGTTGTGCAGCCTCACATCACTGCCTGGGGCATTCCAGCAGCTTTTCCCCAAGCAAACACTCTGACCCCCCAAGCTCTCCTCCTGGATAACCACAGTGCTGTGAGTGTTGGCCTGAGCATTGCAGTACAAAGCAAACAGATCAGTGTATTTACAGCATTTCCCACTGTTCCTTGTTTGTAGCCTGCAAAAAGTCAATGTCCTATAGAAGCCCTTTGTGCACTGCTGCCCTCTGTCAGTGCTTTATGCTCTAAAACCTCCTGTGGGGGTGAGGTGGTGAACTGTGAGTGAGCAGGGTACAGGCAGCAGTGACAGATTAGAGAGGAGATCTTTGTAGAAGCATCTGGGGAAAGATCTTGAAGTGAGATGATCACAGAATGGTTAGGGTTGGAAGAGGACCTTGAAAATCATCTCATTCCAACCCCCCTGTCATGGTCAGGGACAATTTTCACTGGACCAGCTTGCTCAGAGTGCAGTCCAGCCCAGCCTGGCTTTGAACACTTCCAGGGATGGGGCAGCCACAGCTTCTTTGGCAACTTGTCCAGTATCTTACCACCCTCACTGTAAAGAGTTTCTCCTTTATATCTAATCTGTCCTTCTTGTTATGAGTCTTGCTCTATCTTTCTTGTCAGCTCCCCACAGACACTGGAAGATCACAATTAGGTCACCCCAAATCCTTCTCCTCTCCAGGCTGCACAATTCCAGTTCTCTCTGCCTTTTCTCACAGCAGAGCTGCTCCATGCCCCTGGATCATCTTGGTGGCCATCTCTGGGCTCTCTCCTGGTGGTCAAGAAGGCCAGTGGCCATCCTGGCCTGTATCAGGAATGGTGTGGCCAGCAGGAGCAGGGAGGTCATTCTGCCCCTGTACTGGGTACTGGTGAGGGCACACACACCTTGGACTCAAGGAGGAATTGAGTGCCTGTGTCCAGCTCTGGGCCTTCAGTTTGGGAAGGACCTTGGGACACTTGAGCACATCCAGAGGCGGCAAGGAGGCTGGAGAGGGGCTGGGAACACAAACCCTGTGAGGAACCACTGAGGGAGCTGGGGGTGCTCAGCCTGGAGAAAAGGAGACTCAGGGGTGACCTTACCCCTCTCTACAACTCCCTGAACGGTGCCTGTGCTCAGGTGGGGCTGGTCTCTTTCTCCAGGCAACACTGACAGAACCAGAGGGCACAGTCTTAAGCTGTGCCAAGGGAAATATAGGTTGGTTATTAGGAAAAAGTTTTTTACAGAAAGGGTGATAAAGTTCTGGAATGGTTTGCCCGGGGAGGTGGTGGAGTCACCATCCCTGGATGTGTTTAAATAAGGATTGGATGTGGCACTCAGTGCCATGGTTTAGTTGAGGTGTTAGGGCTGGGTTGGACTCAGTCTTGAAGGTCTCTTCCAACCCAGTGATTCTGTGAATTCTGTGAATTCTGTGATGTCCTTCCTGTGCTGGCACCCCCTGTGCTGGACTCAGCACTGCAGGTGGGGTCTCAGCACTGCAGAGCAGAGGGGCAGAATCCCCTCCCTCACCTGCTGCCCACGGTGTTGTTGGTGCAGCCCAGGCTGACATGATGTCAGACACTGTATGAGTCTGAGCTTCTGAGACTGGGTGGAAAAAGCAGCATCCCCCAACTGTTCTCACTGCATGAAAAATCTGCATTTCTCAGATGAGTCAGAGGGTGAGAGATACAGGCAACTGACTACTAGGAAAATTTACCAGACACACTTGCATTTATCTAAGCAACAGAAACCAGCCCCAAACCCAAGAAAATTATGAAAGCCTTCATGTCACTTTCAATTCATTTGCAAAGACTAAGCTGTAACCCTATAAGATGCCACTTCCCCTTTAGAAGTAACAGATGCTCCGTCTTTATTTAGGTAATGCCCACAGCCCTTTAATTTCTTTCAAGCTACTGGCTCTTCCCTGCCAAAGAATAAAAATATTGTTCATTGCCAGCTTATGGGGACAGCTTTTGCATTTTGTGATTGCATAAGGAATGGTATCAGCAGAGAAAATACTGGCAGGGCAAGCAGGCAAAGAGCTGCCTTATATGACAGGTAAGTATTTACTCCTGCTGAGGAAAGTGTCTGTGGGAAAGGTTGCCCAGGACTTTGCATACCTTGTAAATGTCACACATGCTACAAAGGGAACCTTTCACCTCATTGTTTTGTTCTCCACCCAACTCAAGAATGCTGTCACCTTTTCAAAAGCTGATAGAAACAATTTCTTGCTAATACAACTACCAAACTTTCTTCTCTTCCATCCATACCTGAAAAATTATTTTATAATGTTGTTGACTCACACATTTTCATCTTTCAACTTTCTTCTTTCTGACTTCTAGCTCGGTGTGACTCTCAGTGCTGTAAGTTTCCAAGTAGGAAAGTCCCTACCCCTCAATTATTTTGCTCCCAACAGCCAGCACCATGTTCAGCCATGACCTTCCTTAGAGACTTCATCTCTGTCCTCATCCTGAGACACCTGTTGGGCACAAATTCCATTCCAGGACTGCTGGATGTGGAGTACCTGATATTACTTCTTTGTGTTCTTAGGACTTCTTGTGTCCATCCATTTCAGTTCTCTCTCCACAGTCAAACTGAATGGCTTTGAGACTGTAGTTGGGATTTTCTTTAATGTCTGAATAACATCCAGCATAGCTGGGCTTTGCTCCAAACCTAGTGCTACTGGGATACAGTACTAATACACTGTGAGAATAACAATACTACTGCTACTGCTGTTCTGGAGAACCAGAAACACACATTGCAGTGGCTACAGTTTGAGCAGTGCTCAAGATCGATTTCCAAGTTAGGCTTATTTGTTTAATGTGTTTTCCTAAAGAAATGAGACATGAACTGAAGGAATGAACAGATTACTCAAAAAGGGAGGGATAGAGACCAGGTTTTGTAAATTCAGATGCATGTCAGGGTTGGCTCTATGAGTTGGAGACTGGAAAATAAGAAGTAACTTGGAAGCTCAATTCTTTCTTCAGTTTCTGTTTCAGCTGTTGGTGTTTTTCTTGCCCCTTCTCACTGCCTCTCTGCTTTGCTTTTCTCAGTTTCAAGTTTGCTTATAAAAGAGAAAGTATTTAGGAGATTGTACAGCCCCTTGACCAGCTGCGGTGGGTGAATGAAAGAGGTTGCAATATGTAACACCAACTTTATATTTAATTCACTGACATCTCTTCAGTATCAATAGATACCATGATTTCTGTGATCTAACACAGGAATGTCAGTCCTGTGTCTCTTCTCAAGGGAAGGCATTTTAAATAGTTGCAACGCTGATATTAAAAGCATGTCACATCTGTAGTAAAGCATGAGCACAAAGATTTACTTTGGCTGGGCCCAACAGGTAATGCCAAACCAGCCCAAGTCAGAGGATGGGTGGGTGACTGTCACAGCCAGCTCACAGCTGTGCCCTGGCTCTGGAATTGCCAGTGGGGAAAGAAGAGGAGCATCTGTGGGGTATCTGCCAGCCAGCAGACAGGCAGTTGGCAGCCTAATGTTTCCTGGAGGCCGTGACAATTTCTCAGAAAATAAGAGTTTCAAAGAGGAATGGCACAACCATAACTGCCCCTGGCTGTTGTGTAACAATTTTCTGTTATGTGCCATAACTACAACTTCTAAGCCTGCAGGCAGGGCATTTCCTCCTTGGCTGGCCCCACACCAGCCACCCCAGCCCACTGCTCCCTGTGCAGCTGTCCCTGGAACCAGCAGCAGCAGAACTGCCTGTTCAGAGAGCTCTGGGCTTGCTCCATGTGGAGCAGCCCTTGGGGAGCAAACAGAAAAGCATGCATTCTCCACTTGCTATTCAAACAAAGCCTAAACTGCACAGACACACACACACAGAGCTGTGTAATTTGCTTATGATATCAAAGCAATGCTACAAAGAGATGAGCTTGGAAGATCTCAGCTCTGATCCCTAAGCCTCAGCTGATCCAGATATAAACTTAAAAATTAAATCATCTCAATTCCTTCCTTTCTAAAGCCAGCTTTTGCAAAGATTTTCCCTTCCAAAAAAAAAAAAAAATTCAATTACTACTCAGAGGACCTCCTCTAAGGAATGCCATGAAATAGGGAACTATAATTTCCTCATATCACCAGACCACCCAGCTCCTACTGTGCTTACTGTTTAGGATTAATTTCCTGGAACATTTAACTCAGGCATGAACTCTTTACAGCTATTACAGCATTCATCTGTGGTGTTCTGACATAGTCATGAATATATTTCAGACTAACAAATTACCTCACTTGAAACCCTGCAGTAGATTCTTGTGAGATTTTGGCCAGACCACTTTCAACAGCTGCTGTAGAAGCACACACAGGTTAAAAAAAAAAAGCCCCCAGAGTTATTGACAGGTTGCATAAAGTCATGACTGCTTGGAGCAGAGTGCTGTGAGCACCAGTCAAGGCGGCCACAAACCTGCTGTTACCTCACCCTCTCACTTCTGCTGGCTAATATCTAAATGCTGAATTGCATTATCTCTGTTTGGATAGTTGCTTGTATGAACACTGTTGGAGTCCATGTCTTGACACATAGACATTAGTGAAGTGGAAATAAGCAACAAGAGATGAAATTTTAAATTAAAAAAAAAGCCTCTGTTTGACTCAAAATTGTTAGAAATATGGATAAATAAAAAGGGATGAACACATTTAGAAATATATATCTGTGTGTGTATGAAAGTTCCATAGAAAGATCATACTACTTTTTGTCAAATAAAGACTTAATTTTATTCATCCCTTTCCCCCAAACTCAAATTTTACCCAGCTGTTCATGAATAAACACTGAGTAACAGATGCCTCAACAATTGCAGTAAACTCTGAAAAATCATAGAGCAGGGAATGTTTGATTTCTTCCTAAGGTGATTCCACATGTGTGGATATTTTGCAGTTAGGATGATAGTGTTCCATACTCTAGGAGGTGCTGTTCAGAAATTGCTTCAATTACATCCAATCTAGGCCTATGAGGAGGAGAACCTGCTGACTAGAAAGCAGTTTGAATGTGTTCAGTCCATCTCACCACCTTCCCCTCTGCATGGGGCATTTTGATGGCTTTGATTCTGAACTCTGTCATCTCTGTGCTGTGAAGCCTCATAAACATAGATTACAAACTCTGTTAGTAATTTATATATTGATGAAACTGTAAAACTGTACCTATAGTCAAACTGTAACATTTCAAAATGTTAGTGTCACCACAAAACTTGCCTTTCCAGCTCTTCTGCTTCAAGTACTTGTGCTCTGTGACCCCAGCAGCTCCATTGCATGAGGGTAAGTGCAAACACAAACCCAAATGACCAGGGAGGTGTTTCTATGACTCTTATTCCCCTTTTCAAGTAATTTTAGATCAGACATTGGATGGTAGTTTCAGGGGTGCTTGCAGCTGTCATTCCAGCAAGACCCTGTTTCTTTTTAGAAAACTTTTATGTAACAAACACAGCTGCTGCCTGCTAGATATGCTTCCTGTGTCTGAAAACAGATGCTTGGTGGAACATGGGAGCTAAAACCCCCAGTTACTCAGTGGTGATTTAGATTCATCAAAATTCACCCTCAGTGTGTGGTATTTTCGGGGTCCCTGGATGGAGGAGGAAGGAATGAATCTGACTCCATGTTCTTAGAAGGCTAATTTAGTATTTTATGTTACCATATTATATTAAAGAATGCTATACTAAAACTGTACTAAAGAATAGAGAAAGGATACAGACAGAAGGCTTAACAAGATACTAATGAAAACCCCATGATTCTCTCCAGAGTCCCAACACAGCTGGACTGTGACTGGTCATCAAGTAAAAACAATTCACATGTTGAACAAACAATCTCCGACCACATTCCAAAGCAGCAAAACACAGGAGAAGCAAATGAGATAATATTGTTTTCCTTTTTCTCTGAGACTTCTCAGCTTCTTCCAGGAGAAGAAATCCTGGCGTGTTGCGGTGTGAAGCAATGTCCTGTTTCACCTTTCCCAGTCCCTCAGGCGTGCCAAGCTCTCCCTTCCCCTCCCCTTGCCCCCTTGCTAAGTGCTGTCTGTCAATCTCAACATTCCAGCAGGGGCGATGTCTGGTTGGTGCAGTTCAAAAGATGCCCCTCATCCCTGGGGTCATTGGCCAGTCTGGGTGTCATTGTCCCCTGAGACTGCCCCCCTCCCACCTGGTTGATGGCACACCTGCCCCTTCCCCTCCCCCTTTCCTTAGAAAGACGCGTGACCATGCAGTCTGGATTCTGTTGGAGCTGTTACCAAGACTGGGAGATCTGTGACCATGGAATAAAACTCTGGATTAACCCTCCGCAGAATCCGTCTCCTTTTCCTCTTCACCTCGCCTGAAGCCTTTCCATTAGAAGTAAAAACTGAATTCCTGCTTGCCTGGACTTGTTCCAAGTGCCAGCTGCAACATCCAGCCAGCCAGGGGTGTCTCTGAGGTGAAACCACCACAGCTGCCGCCTCTGGTCAAGCAGCAAGGGCCAGAAGAGCCCAGGCACGTTCCACCCGGTAAAATTGGGATCTTATTCCAATACTGGCGAAGGGATTTTTCCAGAAAATATGACAGTGACATCAGTGGGCATGTGGTGTTTGGCTGCAGCTTTCTCCGAGGAGGGGGGAGAGAGAAACCATTCCATACACAACCAATGCCCACAGACCCCTGACCTGGCAGGGACCCAGCAGGCAGAGCAGCTCAATAGAAATGTGACTGCATGGCTTTGGAGCCACAGTGCAGCTGAGTTTATTGCTGCATTTTCAGGATATCACCTCTCAGCTGATACTCCCTGAGAGACAAACTGGGGCTGGCTTTGAGCTGGGAAGGTCCTGCAGCACAGACAGAACTTCCTGACTCAGGATATTCTGATGGGGGTGTAGACGGTCTCTGTGCTTTTATCAACACCATGACTGTGCTAAAAAATCCCTCTCCAAATTAAATGGGAACAAAATGACCCGGTCAGACTGCAGAGGAGGCAGCAAGGCACATCCCAATAATCAGACAAGAATTGCTCATTACAGGAACTGCTCTCTGTATTAGAACAAACCCTGTCTGTCTCTGTATGGCAGCCACTGCACTGATGCATGCAGGCCACCAGGAGCTAACAATTTTTTTTTTTTTTGTATTTAAAATATCAGTGTGCTGACATTCCCATCCAGCTCCACATGGCTTAGCTGCAAGCTGGGATTCCAGTGGCTGCTGTGAGTGCTTTGGATTGCATGAATCTGAGCTGAACACAGCAGACTTTGCTCTGGAGGCACAGATCGAGTGCAATGGGATCACAGCCATCAGAAAGGTAACGAGTGACTGGCAGACACCCAGCAGGCAACGAGGAAAGTAACAAATCTGCTCCCTGACTTCCACTTTCACATGTCTCTGTTTACATTAACAAAACCTGTGTGGGAAGAACAGCAGGTGTCTTTCATCATGAAATCATACATGGGGACACACAGTGCCCTCTACATGGGCTGTACCTTAATACAAACCCTTCTGTCCTGTTAATAAAATCCCCATTATTAACCGTAACTCAAACCCAATTGCCACAAGAAAATATGTATTGATAGAAAATACCAGTGGAATGTTGTGGGCTTTCATAGTCTGCAATTCATAGATTTATCCTTGAAATAAACTACTTGGAAAAGCAGATAATAATGTCCAGCATTTGTTAGGAGAGTTAAAAGTATCTCTGTGTACCCACAGAGGATGGGGAAAAGAAAGATGGAAAACAAGTTGAGTTTACTAGGACATGATGCAGAATGAAAATACTTTTCCCAGAGTTTCATAATAATCTTTCTGTAGTAAAATAGCTTTAACTTGTACCATCAAGATTCACAATAGGGAAAAGGTGTGAGAAATAGAGGTGTAAGAAATTAGGCCAAGCCTGGAACAGGATTTCTACAAGATTTTGTCTCTAAAAGGCATCTTCAATGTATTTCCCAAGTTCTCACTATTGTAAAGAAGTGAAGTAAGAGGATTTTTTTTCTCAGTTAATTTTTATATTGATCAAGAACACAAGGCAAAAATACAACTAAGGCAAAACTTTATTTTTTTTGGTAGAAAGAAAAATTGAACAGTCATATAATTAAGCAGTATTTCCTAGGGTTCTTCTGCAGGAGGACCTTCACCAAGCCTCATTAAACTGATAGTCTTACTCAGTGCACCTGGTTTTCAAGTAAAGCAAAAATACCAAATGAGATTACAATTAGCTATGTGGAATATTTCTTCTGATCATTGCACCTCAATACCCATGACAGGGGCACGACACATTTTTTTTCACATTGCACAGTCCCAAATATGAGTGAAACTAATGTATTTTTGTCAGTTCTACAATTTGGCTCTTGGATGCTGGAACCTAATTCAGAAATTTCTATCTTAACCCAAATAATGCTTAATTATTCATCTACATTTGAAGGTCAGTACAACATACACACACATTTTCACACAACACTTGCCTTTGGCAAATGCAGCATTACAGTATTAATTTTACTTGCACTTCGGTAAAAGCAGAATTTTATTTGTCTGCAAAGCAAGATACTTTGAACATTATTGTAAACTACACATACACAGGGCTCCTTCTGTAATGTCACACCAGCTACACATATACACAATTTAAGCAGTAAAATATTTTTTAGCTTGCTCTTTGCACAGGACTCTTGTCTCATACCCTAATAGTTATCTGAAAAACAACCCAAACCAAACAAAACTGCATAATAGTGCTTTAATATTCATTTCTTAAAATTCAAAACAGCCCTACAGTACTGTTAGGCTGTTACCAGTCTCTTTCAAAGACATACAATATAAACAAAAAATTCTATCCTTAAGCAGCATCTGAGAAAACAACTTAATGCAGCTGCCACTTAGTGGCAGCAATCATTTAGGCATTTTTGGTATTGATACATCTCTTTATCATATAATTTGTGCATTTATCAACAAAAACGTAGGCCCCAATCCAGCAAATACTTGCAGGTGTGCAAATGCTTTTCTTCCACGTGTAATATTTCAAGTTAAGACTCATCAGATGAGCAAAGTTAAGAACTTGCATAAATCTTTAAAGGAGGGGAATTCTTAGTGCTGAAAACTTAACTGTTTTATCTCACAGGACTAAGATCCAATTAAAGACTTAGAGAACATAGGAGAACTCTCATAAGGACAGATATGTTACTTTGATAAGTGTTTTCAAAGCTAACAAGAGCCTCTAGAAATGTCTGTGCCTTCCCACTGATCACTTTAATCCTACCTGGAGCATGGGTGCAGTAATATTGCCCTGGCTCCTGCCAGAGGAATCAATAAAGTGCTTGTCACAAATTCTGTAATCATGGAATAAAATCAAATTTAAGTACCTTCAGAATGTTATCAGATTTATAAATGATGAATTAAGGGCTGGTGTCAGATCCCCAGCATATTTCCCTGAATTGCTAACAAATATTATGCTCTTCATGTGAGGACAAATTAGAATTCTGCTAGGACTGGGTGTATTTCACCTCTGTCCCAGCAAAGTCCTCCTCTGTCTCCAGGGGGAAAGCTTACCTGGATTTAGTGTCCATGTAAACATTCATGCTTGACCAAAAAGTGATGCTCATGCAATTTCACAAGCACCTGCATTCCAAGGGAGAGTTTGCTTTGTTTAACCAAGCATGGAAAACCAGTATTGTTTACAGTATATCCACTCTGAATTGTGTTCATAATTTTTTCCTAAAGGCACCATAATCCTGAGAGGTCTTGCTTGCCCTTTGACATTTCCTTTGATGTGTTTTGTTCCTCTGGAATAAAATATCTTTGATATTAGCTTTGACATAAATTCTACTCATCTTTGTGGCAACTTCTCATTAACATACTTCTAAATATTTAAATTACTAAAATTTTCTCTTCAGATAGATAGATATTATATATATATATTAAATTTCTTTGCTAGCTTTCAGATAACTAATCTATGAGAACTGGCTTAGACTGTATGCTCTCTGTAGAGAACTTCTGTATGCTGCTCATACAGAAACAAATAATAGTTTGAAATATTTAGCCATGGGTTAGGATGATTTATTTTTTAAAGGCTTCGGTGTTGCTTCTATTTCTCTCCCAGTCAGCTACAGGATAATAGCAACAGCAAACACATTGACAATGCAGTTCATGGTTCGGTTTTCCCATCTCACTGTGCAGGTTCCTGGAAGAGATTATTACAAAATTAAAATAGAATTCCACTGTCTTTACTACAGGCACTTTATTGAAGTGTAAATGATGCCAGATTAGTATGAATATTTAAGTTGTAATTTAAGGGAAATAGAATTATGTCAGCTTGGCTATAAAAAAACTAAAATCCCCAAAACATTTTTATTAACTTATACATTGTTTGCTACCTAATGTGAGACTTGAAAGTTTAAGAAAGTTAACAGGAAAACACTATTCCAGTATCTTTCTTTAAAAGCTGGACTTGCAAAAATCCTTGAAATTCCCATACTGAAACTGGCATGACAATCAGACAAGAAATCAGAAAAGGAACTGGATCAAATATATTCCAGTGTATTTACTTTCTGCTTTCTTCATCTTCTGCTGTATCCATGCCTTACAAGCAAAAGAAATAGGGAGACTAAACTGTGTTTACTTAATTTTATTATGATTTCTTTTTTAAGCTTGGTTGACTTTCTGAGGCCCTCTCTGGTTTTTAAACTTAAACCTTGGCACAGTCCTCTAAAAAGACCTTTCTGAATCTGTGACAGACAACAAATTATTTTAATTTTGTTTCCCAGTGACATTCTCAACCTGTGAAAAAAAAATCTATTCAGAACTAATTTTGAACCAATACAATGCATCCAAAGCCTGGCTGACAGTTACAGAGCTGAAACACATACTGTAAGTCAAACTATTTATATTTTTCACTAAGTTCCTTTCTCCTCCAAAGTAGCTGTCCCCTCACAGCAGGCAGATATGTTTAGGGCTACCCACATGTATTTACTTTGAGCAATGTTTTCTGCCTCTTCAGCTGAGAGAATTAAATGTTTTTAGTCTTGTTTCAGAATGAAAGGCTTTTCTATTCCTGATTCTCATAATTTACAAAGCAGCTGCCTTTAATGCCTTTGACTGATAACATTTTGCTGGGATTGTAAACAAGCACCTCATTCTCAAAATTACTGCTTCCACAGCCATTCCCAAAAACGTTCAACCCAACTACTACAACTGAGCAAGAAGTAACATTTCTCTTGTTACAAATGTTCTGTTTGGATGGGGATGCTTACCATCAGTTGTGGTATCCCAGAAGCATGAGCTTGCTGTGTGAAGACCAGCTCCACTCCTCTGCATCACTGCACAGGTAACTGCAGCCATAAAACCAGGGAATTAAAGCAGAAGAGGTGAATCATTCAGCATTTACAAACTGGAGCCTGGATTACATTTCCAAAGGGCTGGCACGTGGCATTCAGCTTAGACAAAACCTTTTTTGACAACCCCGTTTGGCCCCAGTATTTTGCTCAAGAACTTGTTACTCATTGCATGATTATTTTTACTCACGTGAAGACAACAGCTTCAACAAAACACTGGCTAATAGGATTATGGGTTTTATCTTTTAAACTACTTAGATAGGTTTGTGCCTCTCAGAATGGGATTGCAGGTCCTGTCCTCACAGGTACAGCAGAAGTCACACTTGATGAGAGTTGTTGAGTTGTTACCCAAAAATACTTGTGGACCCCTTTATGAAACCACACTCCAGTAATGAGCAGCTTTTCTATGACCTGCAAGGGTCATAAAACCTCTGACAACCTGAGGCCAAGACTTTCAAAACAGAACAGAGTGCAAACACTTCCTATTTAAACACTCAACAAAAGGACCAAAACAGGGTAAATTTTTTATTTATCTTTTTCCTTCCACGTGTATACACATAAATATAATGGGACTTTGCATACATGACTAAAGTCTTCCAGATGTCTCTATTTAGAGGAGGCTTAATCTGATTGAAAATTTTACTAAAGATAGCAATTTTTTCCTGAACTGATACTAAAATGTTGATATAATTGTCCTGGAATTGCTTAAAAATCAGAAAATACCACATAACATGTAATCTGTGTTAAGTGTTGCCAGCATGCTCAGCCCAGGTAAAACTGCCACAGCTTTACCTCAGGTATTTCTAAAAATCTCTGTAACAGAAGAGTTCAGGTGCCTGCTCTGTTTTGTTTATAGCATTCCCCTGAACCTTTCAGCAATTATTTATTGTGACTGCCTGTGCTACAAGTACAGCTGCTTGTACTTACCAATGTACTTATAGGTTTTCCCAAGTTTCACCAGATGGGTCAGTGACTGTTCTACTATAGCAGCAGTCCATTGGTTGACTTTGTTGTGATTATAATCTGCCTTGCCCAAAACATTTTCTATGCACTAGAACAGAGGGGAAAAATAGTTACAGTAAACACACTTCAAAATGTACAATTATAAAATGTTTTGCATAAACTGAGGGATATTTTTCTGGCAGTTAGGTTACTTTGAATCACTCGAGCTCATTAGGTTTCAGCTGCTGAATGGGAAGTAAAATGACCTTTCTTGGAAATTTATTTTTAGTACATATTTACCACAATATTACAGGTATAAAAATGACTAAACATTTCTTGCAGGAAAGCCACATGTTTTGGGTACCAAGTGAATGGATCCTTTTGCCAGTGAAGATCCTGACACATCCCACTGTTCCTAATGACTGCCAGCTCCAGTTTGGCTTTCAGAAGCTGCTGTAATGGGGATGGCACTACTCAAATCAATAATATCAGCCTGGGCTGGCCAACCTGTCTGAGCATATAACCAAAATTCCAAAACCTTCAGAGACAGAGTGACAACAGTGAAGTGCACATCCCTGCTCAAAAGATGGGGAAGATACTCAAGGGTCATATCTTGCAGCACAAGAAACAGCTGAACTGTTGGAAAATTGGATGCTTTCCTACAGCTACAGATTGGCCAACACTTGCTTAAACTTAAAAGGATTGAACAAAAATCCTTCTCTCAAACTGTAACCCTTAAATTGCATTCTCTGCTCTTGAGAAACTCAGAGTTATGTGCTGATGGATACGTCTTAAAGCTGAGGAATTCACTTAAGAAACACACAACTGGAAAAGGTAAGGGAAGTAAAACTGTGTTTTCCTGTGATTCAGTAAGAGGTATCCCATGCACTAATCCCCCACTAACAGGCTGTGTAAGAGACCTGTGCCCCAGATTTTGAAAAGCCCAGTTAATTCTGACCCCACACTGCACAAAGCTGGCCACAGCAGTCAGTGGAACAGCACAAAACACAACAGAAGACAGAAGAGGGACAAGACCCCTCAGGGATTTTGGTCCTTCCAGAGATGTACCCAGTGCTGGAGCTCCTTGGCCCTGGTTAAGCTTCCAATCAGAGGTAGAAACACTTGGCTTTACTCCCAGTGGAGAGTCTGGAGACTGTGTCACACTGTATTTGGCTTTAACACAAGGCAGGGGCAGTTACATAAAGGGCTGAACTGTTGTTTATCTAACATCAAGAGCTTGCTGTTGTGATCTGGAGCAGCCTCAAAAAGTGCATGTAGGAAAGACCTGCAGAGTCCCTCTAGTCCCCCTGTCTCCCTACAAACCCTGAGAACATCTGTGAGCCACAGGCTTCTCATTAATCACTTTCTAGTTACTAGGTATTTAATTTAAACTATCAGACTACTCACTTTCATCCTATTCTTTCTCTGTAAAAAATGTATTTTAAAAGTTAGAATAAGGAGCTCATAGAGTGCAACCTCCCACACATGCCAAGGCTAACTTCCAAGTCTGATAACATTGTTCAAGGCCTTGTCAGTCAAGTTTTAAAAATCTCTAAGGATGGAGACTCCACAAGCTATCCCTGCAACCTCTCCAGTGATTAGCTTCTCTTCAGCTGGATAAAGGGGAAAAAATAAATTGGAGTGAATTTCCCTTGCAGCTTGTGCCTGTTACCCTCACTCTTTCCACTGTAATGCAAATCTGGTTCCCCTCTCATCTACCTTCTCCTCTTTGGGAAGTTGAACAACAGGATGAAGCTTAGCAGCTTCAAGTTAAACTCTGTCTTTATATAAATACTAATTATATGTAAGTTTATATTTATTTGGGATGGTCAAGGAAAATAACTGCTTTCTCTACTATGCAAGGTATGGGAAAGAATTTATTCAAAACACAGCTGGTTAGCTAAAACCTACCTCCTTAACTATGTTGTGGGCCTCATCAGCATTGAAGATCATCTGCAATAGAAGTGAATTATTATTATTATTATTATGTCTGCCAGAAAAGTACACAAATTATAGTTTTACTCTACAGCACACATAATGATTAGGCCTTGTGTCTGGTTATTTGCATTGTAGTCTGTTAGTATAATTTTAAAATCTTACTTTTTTTCCCCAGCTCCATACATTTGTTATTTAGCATTGCTTTTCTAGTGATGTTTGAATGGGGCTAAAAAACTCAGACCTCAGTGAACTTTGAAACAGGTTCACTTTATGTCTTCTGTAAAGATTAAATTCCACCATGTCTATGCTTGTCACAGGAATAGTCTCCAGGAAAAGTTAAATGACATTTTTTTTCCTCTGGCTCTTAATCTGCGTTTTTACAGGATTCACAAACTTGCTAACCCACAGTTACATTTTGCTTCCCATGAGCAACACACGGTTTTGCAACCCTAATATGTGAAAGACTGGTTTGCACAGTCATTACCTTACCCAAACACCTTTCTCAAGCACAGAAAAAAGCTTGCAGGTTTTAATTCCTCCTATTTTCTATCCTTCCTGCTCACGGGCACTTGGCTTGGCGCACAGTGGAATCGTGGCACGTTCCCTTGTGCTACCCGCCTCTGCACAGCCACGAACTCCCAACACTCGGGCAGGGGCAGAAACCTCCAGGGCATTCGTGTTTAAGTTGCTTGGAGTTTTGGTTGATTTTTAAATGAAAGCCGGTGGCCAGAGCCCTGAAGAGGCATCCGCGGAGGGATCGGCTCCTCCGCTCGAACAGGCAGGACCAGCCCGCGGCGCTGGCCGGGCCCGGCACTTTCTGGGATTTTCCCCTGGAAATCGGTTTTTTCCCTGGAAAAATGGCCGCGGTCTGACAGCCCCAGCGGCTCCTTCCCGGAGGGAACATCCACCCCGCGGCCCCGGGCAGCGCCGCTCGGCCCCGGCCCCTCGGGCGGGCGGAGCGCTCCGGACACAGCGCCGGGCGAGGCGGCGGCCCTACCTCATCGTTGTGGGGGTGAAACTCCTCCATGGCCCCGGCGCGGGGAGCGGCCGTTCCGGCAGCGGCGGCAGCGGCGAGTCCTGCGCGGCTCCGCCTCCACCGGGCGGGCTGGGCCGGGCCGGGCCGGGCCGGGCGGGGCTCCCGCCGCGGGGCCGGAGCCGCTCGAGCCGCGGGGCCGGGAGCGGCCTTGCCGAGCCGGGAAGGGAAGGAATGGAAAGGTCCCCAGAACAGCAAGGACAGGGACGCGTTGGAGCCAGTCCAGAGGCGGCCACCGAGTTGATCAGAGGAAGGGAGGAAAGGATGAGAGAGCTGGGATTGGGGTGACTCAACTGCGGCCTTCCAGTGCCTGAAGGGAGCCTAAAGGAAAGAGGGGACAAGACTGTTCACAGAGCGTGTGGTGACAGGACAAGGAGGAATGATTTCAAACGGAGAGTGTAGCTTTAGATATTAGGAGAAGAATTCTTCCCCGTTCGGCTGGTGAGACACTGGCACAGGCTGCCCAGAGAAGCTGTGGGTGTTCTTCATGTGTTCATGGTCAGCCTGGATGGGGCTCTGAGCAGCCTGGGCTAGGGGAAGGTGTCCCTGCCCATGGCAGCGGGGTTGGAACAAGGTGATGTTTAATGTCACGTCCAACCTGTGAAAAACGCCAGTCACATGTTTTTAAAATTTTAAAAGTTTAATAGTAATAAAATGGTCATAAAAGTAATGATACAATTAAAGTAATAATATTTTGGACAATTTGAATTAGGACAATATGCGACAATAAAAACAGAGTTACGGACATCCGGGTACCTTTTTCTGGGCAGCATAAGCCCGAAAAAGGACACATGTTAACAGAGGATTAACCCTTAAAAACAATAACCTGTTGCATATTCATACATTTCATACATGATGCATAAATTCCATTCAAACACAGGATTCTGTCTGGTCAGCGTCAACTTCTTCCCCTTTATCCTAATGGCGTCATCCTGCCTGAGCAAGGTGGGAAGAAGTTCATTTCTCCTGATAATGGAGCAATAAATTCTCTTTCTCTGAAAGATTTAGGTGTCCTGTGGCTGCTATCTCAGTGTGAGCCCTTTCTTTAGAAAAAAAAAGTATCTTACATAGCATAGTTTCTTTTTTAACATTTTGTTATAACCTAAAACTATATTTAACACACTACTTAAGAGAATTAATACACATTACTTTCTAACACAACACATATAATATTCATTTTAATATCTGCGAAAAGCCAGTCATAAAATACGCATTTTTCACAAACCCAAACCATTTTATGATTCTGTGCCTCTCTGAGTGAGTGCTCCTCCCCGGGTTCCTCTGCCGGGCACAGGCACTGCCACCGCTCACAGTGTGAGCACAGCTCCTCCTATCAGCGGAGAATTTTCCTCTGTTCTCTTGCTGCTCTTGGGAAGTCCTACGCTGGACATACAAAACTCCCCCAGGAGCGGCTTCCCCAGAGGAGTTGTCATACCCCTGCTTTCTGTGCTCTCCTTTTGCCTCTGCTTGGAATGAATTTGTGTCAATTTTCCAGCACAAAGTTACCATTAGTTACCAATAACGTTGCCACCAAAGTTACAAAAAAGCTCTAATTTAAGTTCTGGTTCCTTAAATTCTACTTCATTACGGAGAATTGATCCCGAGTTTTATTTCACTCAATACAAACACACACACACACACACACACACACATATATATATATAAGTACATCATATCTTTGCTGTCTCTGAAGTTGCCTGGGAAACAGGAAAGCACCTCATACAAAACTGCAGAGTTTTCAAAGGGTGGGGTTTTTGTTGTTGTTTCAGTGTGGGTTTTTAAAATGATTAGTATTTTTACTGGGGGGGGGTCTGGGAAGCTTGTGTAGGTTTCTCTCCTGTGATTTCTCCTGCATTTTCTCCTGATTTCTCCTGTTCTTCCAAACCAGATTAAACACGACAGAGAAGACCAAGGCTTCTAGTTTCAGCATCAGTGGAATATGTTTGGACATACAGACACCTACTTTACAAAAGTGTTTCGTTTTCAGTCTTCATTGTACATTTATTGGAAAATTTGTGTTTGAAAAACATGAAAGTACAGAGGGAAGTAAAACAAAATGTTTTTTTATTGCCCTGCTCTAGACAGACGTTTCATGTTTAGTATTTGCTAATGGCCATGGAAGGAGAAAACTGAAGGTGAAGACTAAACCTCTTCAAAAGCAGATCTTTATGAGCAAGTGCAGAGGGGTCTGATCATAGGGAAACATGAAAGAAAATCTCCTGCAGTATAAAGGTTCATTTTTTTTCTGTGACCTCTGCAGTATTTTTGTGAGCTAAGCTAGGGATGAAATTGCATGCTGGTTTTTAGTGAAATAAAAGCTGGTGGAAGCATTTGTTGTATATGCATTGGCATCCTGTAGACAAAGCTAACAGTGCTTAAATAACTTATCCTTGCATCCTGTGGATTTTTTTATCCTTTGTATCCTTCAGAGATCTCACATCTTTACATCTGTGCCTTTAGATGCAGTATGGTATCAAACAAAAATAGTTCCTAGCCTGTTTTTCTGATCTGTTTAGAAATATTCAAATAAATAGATTTAAAAAAAATATTAGCAATAATTATGTCACCGAATCACATGAAAAAAATAGGATTCCTGAATGTCTGATGAGTGTGTGTATGTGTGTGTGTGTGTGGGTGTGTGTGGGTGTGTGGGTGTGTATTTGAGTGTTTGTAAGTTCTAATGCAAAGAATTTACTTATCTTTCCTCTCCAGCTACCCTTTGTAGATAGGAGGACAGCAGGAGGTCCAAGGAAATGCTGAGTCTATCAGGCTCAGCTCAACATCCATAAAGCCACTGAAAAATAACAAAATGACAAAACAATATTAACCCAGAAATGTTTACAAATAAACACTCAGCATCACCCATGAGCACCCAACACAGATGTGTCAAGAGTATGTGTCAAATAATCTGATTTTATCCTTTGGAAGGACAGCTGGTTTAATGGATGAAGAGGAAATGCAGAATAGTTGTGTTATTTTGTAGTAAATTTGACTTTTTATGCTTTCCCACATAAGAATATGTAATCTGGAGAAAAACTAACAAATCATTCCTAATAAAGGTTTATAAAAGTAGGAGGAATAAGTGAAAGAAGATGGGTAGGGTTTTTGCTCTAAGGGCCTAATTAGTATTAGTCACAATAACTTGAATAATGGAATAAAAAGAGTGCTTATAAAAGCTTGTTATTGACAGCATGTTGAAAGAAGTTGCAAGCATGCTGAACGACAGGATCAAAACTAACAATACTGAATAGGTTGGAGAAAACAACAACAAGAGATTTCATAAAAAGCAGGACATCAAATGCACAACTACAAAATGGGGCCTAATTGTCTAGGCAGCAGTGCTGCAGAGAAAAAGATGTAATTACAACAAATAGGAACCCAAGTATGATGTTATAAATAACTAAATAAATTGAAGGATACCATGAAGGGCACAGAAAGCAGTCATTTTGTTCTGCTTGGTGTTTATCAGGCATTGAATGCAACTCTCAACCCAGTGTGATGGTGGGACAGACAGAAGAGTAATTCTTCCTGAAGGCAGCACCAAAAGGAAGCTTAGAGAATGTGATTTGTGGAGGAACTGCATTTATTTTATCACCCTTACCCAGACTTCTTTATAGATGTCTCTGACTGCATTGTGATTTACTGGAAAAGGTGATGAAGGAGCCAATGTGTGATGAAAGGTAGGACCAGAAATAATGCCTTTAATTAGAACTCAGATAGATTTATGTTAAATATTAAGGAAAAGAAAATCAAAGGATAAGAATAATAAAGCACTGAAGCAGATCTGCTTTTGAAATCACCTCCTCTGGATCAATAACATATTGTTAGCATCTGCCAAGCATCCAGGTGGCCTTTAGAGAGGAGGAAGTATTAAATAATGCTTGAGCTAATTTTACACACAGATTTATTCAACTTTCACAATTATTGAGGGGTTATTTTCCTTTCTTTCCTTAGAAATTCATTAGGAAATTGTTCATTTTTATGAATAAAAAATTAAAATTTTAATTTCATTAAAAATGAAAAAAATAGTCTTTAATCTAAATTCAATAACCTAAATCACCATTATTTTTCCTTTTTTTTTTCCCTCCTGAGAATGACTAATGCTTAGTGATTTCACAAGAGAAATACAAAATTGTAATAAGGAGCCAGCACACTTCAGGAGGAGTTACCTGATAACATTGCTTAATTCTTTATTACACTACTGCAAATTGCAAACTGGAAAATGTAAATGGGCTGGCAGTATAATCAGTGCTGAGAACTGTGAGAGGAAATGTGAAAAATGCTGGAAGTGGTGCCTCAGAAATACAACCCTAAGTGTAAAAGAACTTTAGGCTTTCATCTTTCAAATGCAGATCAGGAACTTTTAACAAGAAAGAGAGCTAACAGTGAGCTTGAAATTACTTGTTGATTAAAAAGCAAAAATTTGAAGAGGATTTGGTGCTCTGGAGAGGTGGCAGTCTGTGCAGGCTGTGCAGATCCTACGCTGCCTGAGCACAGCCAGGAAAAAATGTGAATACTAAAGCAGCTAAAATCGTCTGCCTCCTGTCTCCATTTATCCTTTCCATTGCAGCAAACATTTAAACCTCCACGTTAAACTGTGGAATGCAAAAGCAGAATTCTGTTTGATTTTTCTGACTTTGTTCCTGAGCTACTCATGGCTGGATGCTGGAGGAAGAATCACAGTGTGCTGCTCTTGTTCTTGCTCTCTTCCCACACACTCACTGCTCAGTACCACAGGGATTGGGAGAGGGGATCAGATGGACTCTTGGGATAATCTACATGGCACCTCTCCTGCTGGCCAGGTCAGGGAGGCTTGAGCCCAGCAGAAGTCCTAATTATTTGCTTTTCTGAGTTTTGGGTTTGTTTGTTTTTCAGAGAGTTGTTTTAATCTTAGTGCAGTGACTTGCTTGAAGTTCTTTGAAGAGCTGAGAGGCCACTAAACAATTGTTTAAAAAAATTGTTGATTCTAACACAGCAGGTCAGAAGCATTATTGCTACACAACATGACAACTCAAAGAGAAATCACTGAGCTGGAGGGGGAGAAGAGCACAGCCTCCTTCACTTCCTAAGCTTTGAAACTTGCTTTAGTAGGAAGTGGATGGAGCAGTGTCTTATCCTTCTGTTCAGGAAAATGTACACACATACTGGGATGTACAATATATACAAACACTTGGGACAAAAACTGATCAACATTTTAAATTTCAATTTCATGGAAAATGGTGACATTTCAGATCTTAGAGTTTCAGCAGAAATTTGAATGAAATGCTGTTTGTGGGAACTGCTCACCTGCTCACTGAAGGCAAGGTGTTTATTGAGGATTTCATAACAGGACTAAACAAGCCATGATAAGAACAACTTGCACTCTCTCACACTGCATGCACACACTGGAGCTAGAGCCACCCAGCAGCAACAAGCAAATATGACAATGAAGAAGAAAAGGTGATGATGAAGGTAGGACAGGGCACTAACAAGATGTAGAAAGAAATTGTCAAAAGAACTGATTGCCACTGTGCATGGCAGGGACTAATCAGTGCAATGAACCATCTCAGGAGAAGCTTTTACTTGTCCTTAAGGATGTTCTCAGGATTTTTCTGTTCATATAAGCTTCTAGCATCTTCAAAACTAAAGCTGAGGAGAAGAAAAAAAGGGGGAAAGGATATGAAGAAGAGCTGTCCTGGGAACCAGGTCTTCATTATTTACCTCGGCACCAAACAGAAGAAAAGTTAGTGATGTATCTAGTTATATCTTTGCAGTTTTTAAATATAAATATTAATCTTAAAGAAAGAAGTAAAGGGTCTTAGGCTTGTTGCTAATACCAGTGGTGGTCCTTGAGAACAGTTTTCTCCATTGCTTTTAGGTACTAGGGCAACTCTTGCCTACAGAGGGAACAACAGGTTCATGGTTTAACACAGGGATGAGATTTCCCACTTTGTTCCCTTCTGTGCTGGCACAGAGGTCCCAAACAATGGCACAAATTTCCTGTGCTGAGTTTACATGGAAATGTGCAGGCGGTGGCTGGGGGGCTGCAGTGGTGGGCTCTGTGAGAAGACACCAGGAGCTGCCTCCACATCAGGCACAGCTGGTCCCAGCTTCTTTGAAAATGGATCCAGCTCTACCCAAGGCTGGCCCCATCAGCCAAGCTGCTGCCTCAGCAGATCACAGCTCCCTCTGCACATCCCAGCTGAAAGCAGCATTTTCTCCAAGCTGCTGGCTGTCAGCATCACTTTATTCAGTGATGCTCAGCAATTAGAGACACAAAAATGCAGCAGGGTGGCAGGTATTACTTGAAGGCCTTTGATTATCAACTTTCTTAGAGCAGGAGAGGAAGATGCATTGTTTATCATTTGCTCCACTTCAGTCATTTTCCTCATTCTGGGATAAAGACAGAGCAGGAACAGCAGGAGCAGCTCAGGAACAGAGTGCTGGAGGAAAAACCTAGCACATATCACAGGACTAGGCATTCTCCATCCTGTTGCTGGGGTTTTTTTTTATCAAAGTCACATATTTTTTTCCAGTAAGATAAAGAAATGGGAATATATCTAACCAAAGCAAGGCACACTACATTTAGGACATATTACTAGCTTTTACATCTATGATAAAGTATTATAATGTATTAACATTTTTGGACCAATTATAGCTGTAACTTGGGATTCAGAAATTCAATATATGATTGTATGTGGGGCTTAAAAAGACTTTTTCCCCCAGGTAGATCAAATGAGTGTTATAGAATATATTTTACTTTTCCAAAGCAATTAGCAAAGCAATGTGCAAAGCATTTAGAAGAAATTTCTAGTGATCAAAATTGAAAAATAAAGCAAATAAATTCCATGAGTTTACACTTTTTCTCTTTTTTTTTTTTTTTTTTTAACCAGAAATTGGTTGATTTCAACTGAGAATAGCTCCAGATCTCTTTGTTAAAATGTATTGAATTACTTCCTCCTACAAATCAAAATTCACCACAGATGGTTCAGGAAAATGTGTGATCCCTATCTTGAAATCTCAATTTATCTGATTTTCTTAAATACAAGGGTAACCTCCAAAATCAGAGAACCAGAAATAAGACAAGTCTTATTGAGGATATTCATATGACTATGAAGGCTCAGAAATTTGATGATTTCTGAGACAACTGTTTTGTTTGTCAAGATTTCTGTAAATAGTCATGTATGATAAAGAAAATTACCTTCAGTGACCTTATTGTGCAAACATCAAAATGTATCAAGGCTGCCTATTCATGTGTTTGTAACTTAATTTGCTTCTGGTAAATAATATTAGATAATATGTTAAAATACATGGAATATGGTGGTGTTTTAAATGTTATTCAAGCAGTCATCCTAATGCTGTTGTAAGATTATAAATTTTGGGAGCTTGTGCCCAAATACTCCCACAACATGTGTGTTTGAAGATGACAGATTTCATGATGTATAAACATTTAAGTGAAAATAAGAAGTGTTTGAAAAAGGTTGTGTTTAAAAGCATCCAGCCTGTGAATTTTGTTATAGTGTGCTGTGCATATAAGCATCTTAATCTCACTCTTAATCTCAATCTTTTAAAATTTAGAAATGCTTCAGTGTCAGCATTAAAAGCAGGCACACTGCTATCCCTTTCTGGAATGCAAGACCTTAATTGAATGCAAGTTAAATAAAACATGTCTCTCTACCATGACCAGGCACTTACCTTTTACACTATTATTTACTTTACTGAAGTGAAAATAACCATTACAGGACTAGGGTGCACTCCTGACATTTTCTTGTTATACATGATACAAAATTCCATACCATTAGAGGTTGAATTAAGAACTGGCAAAAATGTAACATGGATGCACTTACATTTTGGTGATCTTATTTTTCTCTTGTGGTTTGGAAAAACCCCAAGCACATCCTATTTTTAAAGTGGAGTAAACACCACAAGAAGCTGAGCTGATGTGAAGGCTTAGTGCCAGCAGACAAGGTACTTCAGCCCCTATTCCCTGCCTTGTGCTGCTCAGGATGGGAGGAGGTAGACAAATTAGGGAGTGAATTTAAGCCTTGGTAAAAGGGATCAATGGGAGGAAGACATTTTTAAGATCTGGTTTTATTTATCATTACCCTACTCTGATTTGTTTGGAAATAAATTAATTTCCCCAACTGGAGGCTGTTTTGCCTGTGACAGTAACTGGTGAGTGATCCATACCTGTCCTCATCTTGACCCATGAGTTTTTTGTTGTATTTTCTCTCCCTGTCCAGTTGAGGAGGGGAGTGACAGAGACTTTCATGGGTAACTAGCATCCCCTACAAGTGTTCAAGACAACATTTGGGCTGTGTTTATAAGTTACTTAAACCATGTTGAAGAAGCACTTGATTGAAGATGATAGAATCACAGAATTGTGGAATGGTTTTGGCTGGGAAGGGACCTTGAAGACCAACCCCTTACTGGGGACAGAGACACCTGCAACTAGATCTGGTTACTCAGAGCCCCTTTTAGTTTACAGCTCTTAGCAATAATCACCTCATAAGAGTACTACTGTGAAAAGTGCATTTAGCAAAACATCATGCAAATGAAATAAAAACAAATTAGAGCCTTTCTCCATTTCATTGAGCTTTCTAAATGGTGAAGAATTACTTTATAAAATAAATGGAAGCACTTTTTGCTGTGCAGATGTGAGTTTGTCACCCTAGTTATTTTTCCAAACCCTGTTTTAAATGCAGAATGCAGCTTCTCTGTTCCTAAGCAGGGTTTCTTGTCAAGGACAAGTTGAACTAATTTGTTTGAGCTAAAATGTCCTTTCAGTTTCTGACCAGAATGAGAAGCATTGATGAATAAAGCCTGCCTTAAATGTTTGTTGCTGCTGTTAACAAGTACCTTTGCTTGCAGCAGGGTAATTCCATAGAAAGACAAATTTGGGGATCAAAGAGTTGGTACACCATGTTAATTCAATAAAACCCTGCAGTTTTAAAGACTCTTTTTCTGGTTGGCTTATACACTGCAAAAGTATTGCAGTGAGTCAGGATGATGCAAAGACATTGGTGAAAGATCTTGGCTTTAGAGTAGGACAGTGGCAGAAAACAGAGGAAGATGATGAGTTTTGCCTGAATCCCCAGAAATGTTTGCAATCCATGTGTTAGAGACAGGCTCCAAGGGTCTGTGTCTGCATTTTCAGCAAAGTTACTGTAGTCATCTTGCAGAGTTTTAGGGAGGTTTTCTTAGAAGAAGTGCCATAACTCTTCACAGATCTAGCAGAAATGTTGATGTTAAGTGTTAAAAAAATAATTAGGGAGCTAAGAGAAGGCTGTTTCTCTTCATTATCTATTGTGTGAAATTTTAAGGGTGTTCTCTGACAGTAGAAGACAACTAACGTTTAAGTGTCTTGAACTGTATTCTTGATGAACCTTACAAATTTTGTATGTAGGAAATCAACTGGTTTCATTAAACATTTCTGAAGTTTGTAGAGGCCATTAAAATTATTTGCAATAAAATAGTTATGAAAAACACAATTATTTTACTGATTAATTTGCTAATTAGTAAAATTGTAGCTAGCTATTTTGAAGTAAAATGGTAATTCTAAAAAAGTACTTTGGTACATTTAGGATGAAATGATATGTTTGGGTCCCAGTCTGTGCTTTGCAGGTGCATCATAAATGTTCAAGTTCTTTCAGTGTTTTTTTCAGTGTTGCCTGGAGAAATATTTTTCAACATAGAACACCAGGTACTTGGATATTACCTGAACCTTCTTCATGCAGCACTTCATTCTACAGCTCAGCTGTGACTCACTTTACACAGCTCTTTCTTGTGCAAAAGATGACATAGCTAACACCAAAATAATTGTCTAAATAAATCGTGCACAGAGTAATGGGGTTTGTAAGAGCATTCCCTTAGCTTGCATGAGTCCATTCTAGGCAGTAATTCAAATACTGGCTTCATACAGCACAGCGAGGCACTAATTAGTGTCTTCTCTTATTCTTTTTCTTTTAAATGTACTAAAGAAAAGCAGGAGAAAGTAAATAGATTCCTCATTTTATGATGTGAGAAAGGAAAGTACAAATGTGTTGCTGCATTTGATATCTCTCTGTGTCTGCTTTTAACTTCTCCTTTAAAAGGAACAGGAGATGCTGTAATTACTCTGAAAAGCTTTTTGTAAATACCTGCTTTCCTAAATCCTTTCAGTGGCTGAAACAGGAATGGCCTTGTCTCAGAAGAGCTAATGTCACCAGTTCTCCCTTTTTCATTTCTAAGTCTGTGACATGTAATTTTTCTGTTGGTGTAGCAACTAACATTAAGGAAAACCTTGGCAAAGATTTGCCCTCTTGTACAAGAGGCTTCATTCTTCTTGTATAATATTTCCTGCATCTTGGTTTTGACAATGCTTATTTACTATGGAGATGAAGAGAGGGCTGAGGTGACAGTGAATAACTGGAATGAAGCTTGGAAAATGCCACTTTTCTCTCAGAGGGAAGCTTGGCTTTGCAATAAGAAAACTTCTTTGTGTCGCATAAGTAAAAACACTGGGCCAAGTAAGCTCAGGGACAAGAAGCTCTGACTTGCAACCCAGTGCCTTTGTTACAAAGACAAAATCCAAGCCCTAAGAAAAGCAGATGGGTCTGGACCATAATTCCACTGGGTTGTGCTGATCACATGAAGATTCTTGGGGCTATGTCAAATTCCAACAAACCTTGTATGTCACACACTCACCAAGAAGGAATTGTGAAGGAAACAGTGAAACAAATGAAATGAAATGTATTTTTAAGTAAAATTAACTCAGCAGGCAGAATAACATTGATTAAATTAAATTGGCTTCTGTTAAGAAGGAGCTCTGAGTGAACTGATGAATAATTTGAAGAAGCATGGTGCTATTGCTCCTGAAACAGTCACTGTATTTCTTTTTGAAATATTATCTTGCCTTTTTATTAATTAGTGCATCAAACCAGGCATTTCTTCCAAACATAAATTTGAAGTTTTTCCCCTTTTAGCTGGAAGTGCAAAGCAGCACATCAGTATCACAGGCCACATTAAAATTTTAACAGAGAGTCTTTTTCACAGAAATGCCAAAAAGCCCTTAATTTAAAATGCAGAACATACAAGATCTCAAACCACTGAAAAAAAAAAAAACCCACAGAAAGAGGACACTTTCATTGAAATATCTTCCTTATTTTTTTGACTGCTAGAAGGTACTTCTGAGGTCTCTATTTTCTATGAATACCTCCAGGAAGTGATAGCATAACTCCTTGAGCACAGAGTTGGCAAAATGCACACTCCTCTCTCCATGATGACTGCAATTACACTTTTGGAAAATAGCCCAGGGAGTGCTCAACTGGACAATGAGAACTGCATATCTAATCTTCCTCCACAAAGGCTTTTTTTTTTAAATTTTGTTTCCAAATTCTGCTCCTAACACATGTATTATCCATGAGAAAAATGTAAATAGCTGTTCCTGAGTAGCTCTTGCTGTTAACAGCTATGGGTGTTTATCAAAAATCTCTATTTTATGCACATGATCTCTTCCTCAAAACCTTTAAGTTTAGAAAATTGCATTTATAGCCTATTTTTCTCATATTTACTGATATTTAGATTACTTATCTAATATTTTCTGATATTTAGATTAAGGTGAAGAGAAATAAAGCTTGCAGGGCATTCAATGCTACCTAAAATGGAAGCAAACTAGGTTTTGTTCATAAATGTTATTGAACTGAATTCTGTGTAATTTGCAGAAGTTCTTCCCATTTGGAAGAATTTGTGTCTGTGTGAACCAGGCTATCATTAAATGATGAAGTTCCTTGATTTCTGGTGCATGGAATTAGCAGTTCTGCATCCAGAGAAGAAAGCTGACTACAAAACTTCTGTCCCAGAGGACAAGAGAGTTGTCAGAGTACTCTGGAAAAGGTCCAAGAGCACTGCAATTCATCCTTAATAAAGCTGCAGTCTGGGACCATAGCTGGCTAATGCTTCACAGCAGTACAAGTGTTATTTATGGAGATTGGAGTCACCAATAAATAGCAACAAGAACACTTTATCTTTGTCCTGAATAGGCCACAGATTCCTGTAATCCTGGTTTACACATCCCTTGGTTCCTGTGGTCTGTTATGAATCACAAAGGGTGATTAATAAATGTGAGCTGGTATGGGCAGTGCTACCTGAATTACATGGGGCCTCCAGTTTCTGTGGCTGCTTTCTGTCCCAAGAGAAACACAAAAGTTCTGTTATGTTCCTCAGATATTCTCCTTGTACTTGGATGTCTGGTTGGTAATGCTGTACCTGAGCTCTGGATGTGCAAACAGCTGTCAGCCCTTCCTTTCACCAGCCCCTCGAACAACATTTATAAGATGAAACTGTAAAAAGCCCCATGTAAATCTGGAGTTGTTGTTTTAATACTTAATACATGATCAAATCATGCATTACAGAATATATACACTTGGGTGCTTTTTAGATAATGATTCACACTATTATAGAGAGCAATGTGTTATTCTAGTAATTGCAGGCAGAGGATGTACCTGAGCATTTAATTTAGAGCAGATCCCTTCAATAGCTTTGCCTGAACAAGTCAAAAAACAATGTTGTGAGTATAACATGTAGCAAACTCAAATTGTCCTTCAAAGGTGGTGTGTTTATATATTAGCCAAGTAAATATTGTACCTCCCAATAATATTTTTTTTGCAACACAAGCATTATTTGAAGTAACACAAACCCAGCAATTTTTAAAAAAATAGTTTGAGGGTAATGAGTAACATTACATTGCTGTTGTACATAAACAGCAGATTTCATGCTAATTTTTTAATGTGAAAGCTGAGGAGGAGATTCTGGTTATATGCATCAGAATTTTTTGAAAGTGATATAATTTCACAGCTATGAAAAAAAAAGTCTCAACTATTTTCATGTGGCATGCCTCTGTTTATTCCACCAGTTGCAGATAGTATTTTTACATGTAAGGAAGTGCATGTAAGTGCTAAATTGGTTTCCTTATCTTTCTTAGGTGCCTGCTATATGAGCTCTTCAGGTACCTGAGGGCGAATGAATCACTCAGTTCATCTGGATGAATCGAGATGCAGTTTTCACTGTGTTGCTTTTGAATTTTGGAATATTTTGTAATACTTGTAGCTGTTTGATAAATCCAGCTCTTTTGAACTGTTGGAAGTGATGGTCATAAAGCTTTATAAGTGCTGCCTATGGGTGTAAGGAGGACAGCTGTGACAAGTGCCTTTTATTATATTCTGAAATACAATTTTATGTTGTGGACGCTTCCCTCACCCGGTGCAGATACACCTGTTGTTTAATAAAGGTTGAAAACCCGTAAAACAGTAAAGTCAATACCGGGGTTTTTTTTTCCCTTTCCAAACCCTCTCTGATAAATGACAGAATCTCCCGCTGAGCTGCCAGTTCCTCACTATTAAACCCTCGCTGAAAACTGGGAGATGATACTGACGGGATCCGCACCCTTCCCAATGCCGTCGGAAGGATGGGGTGACGCGACCGGGGTCGGCACTGTCCCCCCTGCATGGGACGGCGGTGGCGAAGGGGAGCGGGAAGGGAGAGGAGAAGGAGGAGAGGGGAGAAGGAGGACAAGGGAGGAGAGGGGAGAAGGAGCACAAGGGAAGAGGAGAAGGAGGAGAGGGGAGAAGGAGGACAAGGGAGGAGAGGTGCGCTGCGGAGGCGCTCCCGCCCGGCCCCGCTCCGGCTGCTCCGCCCCGCTCCCGGCAGGTCGGGACGGCGGCCCCGGGTCCCGCATCCCGGCCCGGGTCCCGCATCACTGCCCGGGTCCCACATCCCTGCCCGGGTCCCGCATCCCTGCCCGGGTCCCGCATCCCTGCCCGGCTCCCGCATCCCGACCCTGCTACCAGCCGGCGAGAGGCGCTGCGGGAGCGCGGCCGCGGGGCCGGATCGGCAGCGGGAGAGGTGCGGGGGGACGCGGCGGAGGCGGCTCCGCTCCCGGCGGGGACGGCTGGGCTGGAGGCAGCCCCGGAGCCCCGGGCTGCGGGAGGAGCGGTGCCGCGGGCGGGGACGGCGGACAGGCTGGCCGTGGCAGGGCTGCACCAGGCTGGCCGTGGCAGGGCTGTACCAGGCTGACCGTGGCAGGGCTGTACCAGGCTGGCCGGGGCAGGGCTGCACCAGGCTGACCGTGGCAGGGCTGTACCAGGCTGGCCGTGGCAGGGCTGTACCAGGTTGGCCGTGGCAGGGCTGCACCAGGCTGGCCGTGGCAGGGCTGCACCAGGCTGGCCGTGGCAGGGCTGTACCAGGCTGGCCGTGGCAGGGCTGTACCAGGCTGACCGTGGCAGGGCTGTACCAGGTTGGCCGTGGCAGGGCTGTACCAGGCTGGCCGTGGCAGGGCTGCCCCCGCGGGGTCGCTGCGAGCCTGCTGTGTCCCGCCGGAGTGCGGGGCTGTCGCGCTCGGTGCGGGCTGTGCGCTCCGTGCCCAGCCAGGAGCTGAGCCCGAGGCAGAGGGACTTCGTTCACCTCCCAGCCCCAGCGGGCTGCCGGGCTGGCAGCAGCAGCTCTCGGCGGGGGCAGCAGCGATGGTGCTGCTCGTACGTGATTTTCCTCTCCTGCGAGGTTCCTGGTGAGTCCTTCATTCTTATTAGCAACTGGTTTGAGGGGGGTGTTTTGTTTAGTTCTCTTTTGTTCCCTTTTCTTCACTCCGAGAGCAGAACCCGAGGAGGGAGCCTGCGGGGGACGGTGGGGACCCTCCCGCCGGCGCCCTGCCCGGAGCTGGGGCAGGCTCTGGTCCGGCTGCTCCTGCGGGGACCGGGTACTCTGGTGCTAATAACCTGATAGGGGATGCCTGCATATTTGGTTGGGGTTTTATTTTTTAGCAATGCTTTCTACAATGTGAAAATCCCAGGAGGCAGGTCTTGCCGTCTGGGGTTGTTGTGCCGTGGGAGGGACGATGAAGAACGGGCGTGCAGGTGTTCTCTGCGCCCCTGAGCAGGTGAGAGGCTCTGGGCGCCCAGGTGAAGATCGGCTCTTGCCGTGTGCTGCCTCTGTTTTTCTTCCTTTAAAAAGTATAGTTACTTATTCTTAAATACAATAATGTATAACTTCAATTTTATTTTATGGCTATACAAATAAAATAATAAATTACGGAGGCTGAGAACCAGTTACACAGTAGTTTTGGACACTTGATAGCTACTGAATGGAGCTATCCACCAATCATTTCAGTATTCCAAGTGTGGAGTCATAGCAAGGGAACAGTAAGGGATTCTGCACCCCAGAGTCAGTGATTTTTGGAAAGTCTTGGCAGGAAACATTTAATGTGACTGCCCAGGGAAATGGCCCTTTCAATGAATCTGAGATGATAGAGCAGGTAGGACAATTATTCCTGAAGTGCACAAGTGTTTCTGTTCTGCTGTGTGCACTTCAGCTGGGAGATTTGTCCAAGGTGCAGCCCATTAAGCCTTTTAAAGACCCCTGCAGTAGAGATGCTTGGAGCATATGTTGTTTTTGGTGGGTCCAAAAGGAAGAAGTGGTGTTTGGATTCTTGCCTAAAAAGGTTGGGGTGAGGAATGGCCTCCTTACTGAAGAAAAACAGGGGTTTAAGAACAGCCAGGGCTGGAAATTTGAACATCTTGGGACTAGAGAGGGAAGATTTAAAAATAAAAACATTCATTAGACTAATAAGTTCTTAGAGGTTTTCATCACTAAAAAACTAAATCAGGGATGGTTTTTCTAAAGGCAGATTTATTTCTAGGGAAACTTAGTATGGGGAAATCTTATGGGCTCTGTGTAGGGGAGGGCAGAACAAGTGATCATAATGAACCCTTATTGCCTTGATTAGGCATATAATCAGGAAAACTCCATCATCTCTGAGAGCACTCTCTCCATGCATTCTCTTCCCCTTGCTTCCCAACTTTCTTGATGTAAAAGGGCTCAATAATACTGACAGCAGCCCTGAGGAGGACTTGAGGGTCTTGGTGGATGACAAGCTCAGCATGACCTGGCCACGTGCCCTTGTATCCCACAAAGCCAAACGTGTCCTGGGCTCCATCAACAGTGGGGGCAGCAGGTCCAGGGAGGGGATTTTGCCCCTCTGCTCTGGTGAGACCCCACCTGCAGTGCTGCATCCAGCTCTGGGGCCCCCACCATGGGAACAACTTGGACCTGCTGGAGTGAGTGCAGAGGAGACCACAGAGATAATCAGGGGGCTGGATCACCTCTGATAGGAGGGCAGACTGAGAGGGTTGGGGTTGTTCAGCCTGGAGAAGGCTCTGGGGGGACCTTGTAGCACCTTTCAGTACCTAAAGGGGGCTACAGGAAAGCTGGAGGGGGCTTTTGACAAGGACAATTAATGATAGGACGAGGGCTAATGCCCTTAAGCTGAAAGAGGGTTGATTTAGATTGAATATTAGTAAAAATTCTTCACCATGAGCTTGGTGAGGTACTGGAGCAGATTGCCAGGGAAACTGTGAATGACCCATTCCTGGCAGTGCTGAAGGCTGTGTTGGGTGGGGCTTTGAGTGACCTGATCCAGTGGAAACTGTCTCTGCCCGTGGCAGGTGGGATGGAACTGGGTGAACTTTTAGGTCCCTTTCAACCCAACCCATTCTGTGTTTCTGTGACATCAAGGCTTAGACTTTCACTAGATGTTTTTCTGTGTATCTTTGATATAAATTATTCCCCAAGTGCAATTAGATCCAGGGGTCTCCTTGTTTCTGTTTTACATCCAAGCAATTATGGAAGGTGAGAGTTGCTTTTCATAGATCTGAGTAAGCTTTGAGGAACGTGGTTTGTAAGGCTCAGGTGTGGGTACAATTCCCAGACACTATCAAGCGTTTAAACACTGGAAGTTATTTAACATGTTAACATTACTGAGTAACCTTCAGCACTACGTTTACCCTTAAGAAATACTTAGTAGCATGTTTGACTTTTTTAGATTTTATGGTAGTTGAAATCTTAAGTTCTTTAGGGATAAAGAAATGCTTATTTAACCAAAATTCTATGTAAGTTTTGGGTTGTAGCTGTATTTTTTACAGTGGAAAGACAGTAGGCATGAAGGATCTTACTGAACAATTTTCAGTGTGATGGTGCAGCCACCCAGTTGTTTGCCTGTCTGTAAAACATGTCTGTGTTACATAATGCTCCAAGTCTCCTTATCAGGAGAGATAAATTTCATATCTGGTGTTTAACTACCATCTCTTAGTGAGACATTTGGTGTTGTGGGGTGGAGGGAGGAAGGGAATCTATTTGCTAGAATGATGGCTGAAGACATCTGCAGTGCAGGACTGTGCTGTGACTGAGCACTGCTTCCAGTGTTTTATTGCCCTCTGCCTTGCCTACATTTACTCTGCCTTCTAATCAAACTGCTCATAGCAGGGATGAGCACACTTGTGGGGCTCTTCCTCCAGAGCCTGGAAACACAGGAGAGCAGAATAGGCAAGCACAGTGGGAAGAACAGACCTTGAAGACCAGCATGGATTTGGTTCCAAGGGTGGTAGGTAGGGGGTAATTTTTGGTAGGCACAGGAAGCTCTTATGTGTGTATTTCTTTGAATTTCACAGTAACTTTTCTCAACTCTTTATATTGAAGGAATACATAAACATATATATATACATATATATATATATATATATATATATATATACATATATGTACACACACTATATAACAATGAAGCTTCCTGCATTCTTTCTATTCCAAGCACCCTGGGTCTGCTGTTAAAAAAAACCCCCAACATCTGTTTTAAGCTCATGTCTTAGTCTGCCCTAGGTGTGACTGAGTGACCCTATTTTGTGGGGCTTTCCACATGCTGGAGCACAGCTTCAGGACAGAATCAATTGCTTGAGAACTGAATTTGTCTGGCTTTTTATTTTTTAATCTTTCTCTGCCTGCACTGAAGTTTCTGTATTCAATTACTCTAATATGGACCTTTTTATTTGCTTTGTTACTTTTCCCTGGGTATGCTTTTTGTACTGCTTAGAAACAGAAATGGAATCAGAAATGAAACAAAATTCCATTGTGGTTTGAACTATATTCCACAAACGAGTATTAACAGGAAGCTCCTTAAATAAGCATTTTATTTATTTTGAAGGGAGTTGCTCTGCACCTTCACTTAACTGCACCTCTGGAATACTAAAATTACCTGGGGCATCCCTCATTGTTGACATATAACTTTTTTTTTTTTTTTTTGGTGTGTGAGAGATTATCTTCCAGCACAGCCTGTGCTTTTTAGGAGTGGTTGCATTCTGTGTAGGGCTGGACATAATTGTGTCTGACGTGGGGCTCCAGGGATTTTTGGATCCCTCTGCCACCTTTCACCTGCACAAGCTGTGCCTGGCAAGCTCTGTAAGTAGCGGTGCATCCACAGGTGGGAGACAAACATTTCACAGGATGAGGGTCTCCAAGATTTTATATAATTTATAAAATATATACCAAGGTGGAGACAATGTAGGAATTGTGAACAGCACCAATGTGTTTCCAGGGCTTGAACAGGAGTGGAGCTTGGAGGAGATGTTTGGGTTTGGGGTATTTTTATGTGTATGATAAAAAAGTTGCAAGTGTTACCTGAATAATGTGGAAGAAAATGTCCATGACCATGGGAACATTGTTTCCAAGGGTTCTGCTATTGAATATCTGGGAAAAACTGGTGTTTGAAAGCAGACCATTTGTCACTTGGAGATGATATTTTGCATTTGCTGTTACTGCATTGCACAGCTGGTGGCTTTTTGAGCAGTTTTATGTGCTTTGAATGTGAACTTGCCTCCCTACTTCTGCAGCCATTGCAGAGCTCGAGAGAAGCTCAGTCTCAGCAAGAGTTCTACTTAATACTGGTTCTAAAACCTCATTCACTTTCCTGAATCTTTGCACAAAGTCCCTGGTGAGTCAGAGAAGAGAAAAATGGAGGAAATAAGGATCCAAATTCCCATTCTCACAATATTAAGAAAATAAGTAGGCTAATAATGCCAAGTTTAACAGGTGTTTATACACGCATGCAAATTTGGAAGGCCTCAGTTGAGTAAATATTCAATTAAATAAAGATATAGTCTAGGAATTAGCATCCATTCACTGTAGGCATTTGTGCAGCAATGGCACAAAGGCATCATGGAGTGTGTTAACATCAACAGCCAAGAACATGAGATTTGTGTGGGGAATGGAGAGTCTTAATCCTGTCTAAACTAATCCAGAAGACTGAAATAGGAGGAAAGTGAGTGTTCTTGAAGTCTATAGGTTTGAAACATATTTGAGTTTAGCACTGAAAAAATAATAGTTAAAAAAAAAAAAGCAACACAGCTGTCTGCATGGAAATGTTGCATTGCAGAAGCCACTTTTCCTAACAGTGTTTTCTAAACTAGCTCTTTTTTCTGTAATGTTTTTCACAGTTGCCAACTCTAAAACAGTTTCCTTGACTCTAGTCCTGCTCTGGAGTAGAATAGCAAGTATATTTGTCTCTCAAGGAGTGTTTCTATTCCTTTTTTCTGCAGACGCATTTTAAACCTCTTAAATATTTTAAAATTCAGATGCTACAGTAGTGAAAATGTCTATTAGCTGTTGGCATCTTTATCCAGGTTAGAGCTCTCTTTATTGTTGCTACCAATGTGAAGTTTTAGAGGGGGAAAAATGAGTTTTTAATGGAAATGTAGTTCTTAACTCTGTCTAGCTTTGAAACCCCCACTGTCAGAACAATATGGATGAGTAGGAAGCAGTTAGGAGGAGAACAGCGATTAATGCACTCAAGAATAACGATTTCTTAGGTAAGACTGAAAATGAATAAGGGAGAAGGTTGTACCTCCGTGGTATTTTGTCTCTGCTGGGGAATGGTGGCAGCAAAGAAAGGTGGAGAAGTTTGAGAAACCTGTGCAAACACGAGTGTCACCTGGCTGGTGAGGGGAAAGCGAGGAGTGCCCTGGAAGAGGGCTGGGAATTGTGTGCTTGTAAACCCTGTGCTGCCTTTAGGGAGTGCTTGTTTGGCTTTGGCTTTCCTAGATGAAGATGCAGAACCTGAATGGAGTTTATTCATGGGGATTTAACCAGGCATTCTCCCCTTATCTGGGCTGTCAGCATTGGGCACTAGAAATAATATTCCTTTGGATTTCCTCTTTTTCCTGAATGTATTTCAGCAGGGGTTTGTTTTGGTCAAGACTGTGAGAATCTATAATAAAATTATTTAAATGGTAACATCCATGATAAAGTACAATTCCCTTGATCAAGTTTTCTCTTATGAACCTTTTTTAAGACAACCTCCAACTTTGCAAGAATTTGCTGTTTGCCACGAACTCACTTTAAACCATGACTTTGCCAGTGACATTTCACTTTTATTGTGGAAGAGAGCAGAAGCACATCAACATGATTTGTGGTAGGCTAGTTTTGAAAGTGCACATTCTCAATTAAGTGTCTAAATAATTAATGTTAGAGTCCTTGTATTTGAATTGAAATTATGAACTCACTTCTGATTAATTTTGTGAAAACATTTTCATATTAGTTTGCCATGTCATGTTTCCAAATATGAAAAGACTGTGTTTGGGAGTAAAAGCAGAAAAGAATTCAGTGTCAGGCTTGGTGAAGACTTGGACCATTGACCTGTAAAAATTTTCCCTCTGAGCAATGCAGTGTGTCTTCTGTCCCATTCCTGTGCCTGCTGAGATCATGAAGGTTCTGGATTTCAGTCACTGAGCCTCTGCACTCATTCACACCTTGGTTTCTGATGGGGTTGATCTGAGCCAGTTCTGTTACTAAAGACAGAATCATTTCATTAAATTAATTTTAAACATACTGTAGATTGATTCAGAGGGTCACTATGTCCATAGTGGGCCACTTAACATTCATAGCAACATCACAAATAATGCTTTTTTCTTCTGACCTTTCTCCATGAAAAAGTAATGTTCAAACAGCAATAACTGTTTCTGAACTTTAAATCTGTGCAATATCATATTTGGTTTGACACCAAAAGCAGCCATCAGACAGCATGTCATGGATGATTGCTGGTTTGTTGGGGGTGTGTCAATGTGTATCACCAGCACATGAACAGCTGATCTCCACTATGAAAACCCCATGAGTTCAGCAAAAACGAGGGCACTTTAATTGCACAAGGGGGTTATGGTGGAATAGTTTATTGTACATGCTGTGTGTAGCACACATGTTTTTGATTGCCCAAGGCTCAAAAAGCCAAAAGTACTCCAAATCTTTTTTGATACCCTTGCCTTCTGATTTGATACAATTCTGCTGATTCTCCTTGGCAGCAGACCACACCTCATGTATAAACTTGCACTTTTTTCAAACTGAGTTTAGTTTTAACATTCTTAAAAAAGCCCCTTTTGAAATTCTGGCTTTTTTTAAGGGGGAGGGGATGAGACCAGGTTGAAGGTTTTCACTCTGACATTCAAGGAACAGAGGAATGGCAAGAGGGATAGAATAATGTATCATCATGTGGCAGTCTCACACAGCCAGGAATGTCAGATTTTTCTTTCAGGTTGTTTGTTGTTGTTGTTGTTGTTTTATCAGTAATTCTAATAAAAAAAAAAAAATCCAGTAACAAGACTAAGCAGGAGGCCAGTGACAATTAGCAACCTGTGTTTGTGGTCTAGAAAGAGTTTCTTTGCTCCCAGTGGGTTTCTGTTGAGTTTTGAAGGATCTTGAATGCCTGATCAGTTTGTGGTTCATTTTAAAAGCATAGACAGAAACTTGCTCTTTTGAAAGAGTACCTAAAAATAGCAGTGGAAAATACCTCTAACATGGAAATGTATTCCCTATGGTTTGATGTATTTTGTTTACCAGTGCCTATGGATAGTGCAAAAAGAAAATAGGCCAACTGCACAGCAATTTAAAATGAGATTCTTTCAATTGGTCAGTCACAAGTCAAGCAAATGTTTTTGGATTAGCCAAATGTAATTACTTTTTGTACTATAAAATGTCTTCATCCTTAAATTAAGAGACTGACCATATTATTTGACTATTAATACATTATCACATTTCTGTTGTTATTTAGGGGATCCCATTGCATTGACTTATTACTTATTGTAAGTAACTTATTACTTCTGCACCTCCAGTTAATAGCTGATGGAATCTGAGGATGTTGATTTGATAAATACACAGTATGGTACAGCACAATTTTGGCTTTCCATCTGTGGGTTTTGTGCACTGTATATAATCCTCAGCAGCAGAGGTTGACTTCTCCCATTGTGTTTTTGAGCCCTGGCATAAAATAAAATGTAAATAGAAGGTCAACATGGTCATGATGGTGTCACAATTAAATGCTGTGTGGCACTTGAGATGTTTTGGAGTATTTAGAAATAAATTCAAATTTGTGCTTTTTGGATGAAAACGTGACCAGTGATCCTACCAGAAGAAGGGTGTGCTTTAATGTGCTCAGGGGCTGTGCTGGTTTTGCTGCAGTGCCCTGGCTACCTGAGACCTTTTGGTTTTTCTCCAACAGCTGTAACAGAACATTGCATTAAAACTGTTGGGTTTGAGGGAAACTAAAAATGGAGCTGAAGCCAACTGAACAATATAAAGACAATTCAATTTCTTTAGCAGAGCTGTGTCAGTTTATATTACAGGCTGGATTCTGTATTTAAAGCAATTCAAACTGGGATCTTTGTTCTCACGGGCAATTCTCTCTGACACAATGGGTGGGGAGACTCCTTTTAGTGTCCTTCCAGACATGAATTTAAATGGTTTATTCCCTCACACATGGACACTCAGTTATTTGTGGGAACCCATGCACATCTGAAAATCTGCTGGAGGCTGGAAGCAGAACTGGAGGCTGGTAGTTCTCAATCTTTAATGAAAACCCAAAACTGAGATGTGCACATTCACAGGGACAGATTTTAATGTCAACCTTGATAATCAAATTAGGCTTTCCAAGGTTTGTGGCAGTTCTGCATTGGAAAAACATCTAAACTGGATTGGTTTGAGTAGTTTTAGTCTAGACTGAGTGTGAACAGAATGATTGTTGCAGTCATAGTGGTTGAAACATGAAAGAAATAATAGCTTTGAGCTCTAGCAAAACCAGATAGTTTTTCATAGGTCTAATTATTTCACCCTCAGAGTCCCTTTTCCAACGCCTGGTACAATTGCTATTCAATCTTTTATTCCTGTGGAGCACTAAAGACAGAATGACTTTGCCAATGACTACTGTTACACCTTCCCCACATTAAAGAACTTTAATTATTTATGTGCCTAGAGACCTCAAGTAGGGTGAGGGTGAGAGAAGCTGTAACAAAATGGAGAAAAAAAATAAAAAGGGACAGAAGTTATCCAAGTGGAAAACAGCAAAAGAGTGTTGTAGGCTCACAACCATTAACTGTGATACATTTCATGGCCTGTGCTGTGCTAGTGCAGTTTTTCTTGCTTTCTGAGACCAAAACAAAAGAGCATTTACTTTATGCCAGAACGTACAAATAGAATGGAGCAAATACCAAGGAGTACCTTCTTTTTCCTTCCCACAATTGTCCATGAATCAAAACTTAAATGAAACTGGTGCTCCTGTGCTTCCTTAGTTGCATTTATGTCTGGACCATTGCAATTAATAGATCTGATAGTCTAAAAGTCAAAGCCAGCTTTCTAAGTTCTGTGAAACCTCCCAAACTGAGATGTTTCTATTCTGATACTCCAGGGTATTAGTCTTAGCTTTCAGTGCCTTGTTCTCTCAATCTACAGTTTAATTAACTTTTGCACCATTTCTAGTATTGGTTTACATGAGAAGTCATCAAAGGAATTGTTTTGGTGTGTAGAGTTCCTTCTTCTAACTGAGCAAGTAGTATCAGCTGTCCCAGAAGATTGAATCTCTTGTTTAAGGGATGACAAAGATGGTTATAGAAGTCTAGCAAGAATCTCCCTTCTGTTAAGAGTGAGAAGAGATGGAATTGACTCTTTTGGATGCATTGCAAGTGGCATAACCAGCAATTCTTATAGATCAGGTTGTCCAATCCCTCTTGCACATAGTAGATTTTTTGGTTTGTATTTATTTTGTGCTTGTGGTTGGTTTCTGTTTATTTTTTGGGGTTTTTCCTTCACATTCTTCCAAAATTTCCCAAATTTGACCATTGGGAAGTTTGTTTTCATGTACTTGGTAGCTTTTGCAAGACTTATTGAACTTATATGAGCTACACCTTCCTCCACAAGCTTAAAATATGGTTTTAACCAGACAAATTTTAACAACATCTGCAAAAAAATGTTCCCTGACAGAAAATGTTTCCTATCCTTTTAGGTCTGAAGTCCCTGTCCTAAGACTTGCATATGAATTTTTGAAAATGGAAATTATGTACACCTGTGACAAAGTAAAGCAATTCATTTATTCATTCATTAAACCCCTGTTTTTCCTTGGCATAACCTCTTGGACCAGGAGATGGAGTTCTCCCCGTGCTGGCTCCAAGCAGAAGCAGAGAGAAGTTGAGAGATTTGCTGTGGTTTACATGTATTTCATCTTTGTACCAGCCTGCTGCTCCTCTTGGAGGTTTTTCCCTTTCCCTATTTTTGCATGGATTTAGGAGTTCCCATGAGCAGAGGTGAACTGATAATTTGCATGACAAAATATCACAGAACAAAAGCATTCAAGAAACTTCCCAGAATTTGGATGTTTTACGAGTAATTTTATGAAAATTACGTGTATAGATGGAACTTTTATTTTTGAAATATCTGTAATACATTACTGAGGAGACACAATCCAACTGAAGAGTTGCAGAGAGCCAAGCAATTCTAAATTTGCCTTTAAATGAATTGTAGTGAGCTTTGCCTGCTACTACAGCAGAAGTGAATTCATGAAAAGCTGATGAAAATTTCAGAGCTCAATACAAGAAAGATGTCAGAGCAGGTAAATTGGTGTATGGATTTTGAGACTAGTTTCAAGGGTCTATTTTTTTCATATATATTATATATATGAGCACCGATAAAATGAAATATCATGTATTCCCCAGAATTGTGCTGAATCTGACAGTCTAAATCCTCCTTACCCAATTCTGTGGCAGCAGGAAAATGAGAAGTCTGAGTAATCTGTGTCAAAGTGGTCATCTTATCTTCCTTCTGCAGGCTGGAGGGAATGTTCCAGTATCTGAAAGCATTCATACACTTCATATTCAATCATATCTTCCCTTTGTCTCCTCAGCAGGTCATGAGTAATCTTCAGTTTGTAAAAGCAATAAGGCCTGCACTTAGGACATCTAGGGGCAATGAATTCATTTATTAAACCAATTTTAGTCCACACCTAGAGACCTGGAAATCCAATTGTGCCTCTCCTTTTGCCTTTGTGGGTAGGACATCCCTGTTCCCAAACATTAGGACTGTGTGTAAGTAATTAAGCTTTTTATTTAGTTTTTTTTTTATTTAAACAGAATATTTTTGAGTATCCTGGCTTACTCACTTCACAAACAATTGAGGACAACATCCCACATGTGATATCATCTCAGTGATTACACAGAGACAACTGCTCCTTTATCTGCCAAGAATCCCAGGGAGATTCTAGTCTGGAAAATCAGATTTTGTTCACATATGGGCAAGATATCCTTGGCCTACACAATCTCCAAACCTCTTGTTTCTCTTCCTCTGATGTGAAGACTTGTATCCCTTGCTGTGTCATGGGAACACCTCTGCCCTGAGCTGTGGGATGGGTGCTTCCCATGCACTTTCAGTTATTTGAAAGGGTTGGATCTGCCCAGGGAAACTGAGTTGGGCTCCCTGGTGGGCTACAGACCAGGAGAGGTGTTCAGGTGTGGTGCTGCAAAGCAGATTTTATCCTCCTCTTACCTCATCTGAAAGATGTGTGGTGACCTGACCAGATGTGTTTGTTCACAAGTGGGGAAAAGCACTTGGGTTGGTGTGAGGGAAACTGGACAATAAAGGAGCTTAAGGTGGGGTGAATCTTACAGATGAGATTTGACAGCTCTGCATCTCTGGTGGTAAAATTCCTCTTGAGAAAGGAAGAATGAAATGTTGAGAAATGGATTCATTTCTATAGTGTGTCTGTTTATTTGTTTGCCAAATCTATTGAGTAACATTACCAGAACATACCAAAGCTGGCAATGTCTTGGTCAGAAAACCAATGATCTCAAGGTTGATCCTTTCTGTAGAAAAGCACAGTTCAACATGCAACCCCCTTCCCTCCCTATGCACCAAAACAAAGTGCCTCAAGCCGTACTTTAATTCAAGGAAAGTTTAAAATTTTGTAGTTGTTGTTAATGGAGCGGTGCTCCCTGCTTGAACACCACACATTTCCTTGTGGCAGGAGACCTTCCTGAGGATGTTTTGTGCAAGCAGCTCAGCTTCCTGTGGTCTCTCTGTGAGTGCTGCAGTTCATGCTGTGTTTGACCTATGGGCTGGCACAGCTGCACTGCAGAGTTGTGCCATCAAACAGGCAGCTAAACAATGCTGAGTTCAACCAGAAGGTTCTTCCATCTCCCATCCTGAAATGTTTCATAGTGTACTGTGCTCCTCTTTTTAAGAGGCTGTGCAGTAATGCTGCAGGTAGTTTATTTATAAATACAAGAGATGAAGGAGTGGAGGGAGAGGCTGAGAATCTGAATATGTTTGTTAAAACGTGGCTGGGAGTTTCTAGGACTCATTATTTAAGAGAAGTAACTGCCCTTTCTAAGGGTGATCTCTTATTTCAGAAATGTCTTGCAGTTTTCTCAGTAACAGATTAAATATTACAGATTAATCTTGTCTTCAGATACTATTTTCAGCAAGTATTTAACACTGAATTACCCCTACAGAGAGATTACAGGTTGATAAAGGGATCAGGTTAGCTTCTCTTGTTTTGGGTTTGGTCTATAGGTTTTGAGGTAAATTTGAAGCAGTTGAGAAACTTCAATGATTTCTTTCCAAGTGCAATCCCCTCACACTGGGGGAGGATATTTTATTCTTTCAAGGTTCTTTTAATAGCCTGAGGTGTGTTCTTTACAAGGCTGTGCTTCTCATTCAGTAAATAATGTGTAGCAACGACAAAGCTACTTTAGTTGTGTTTAGCTTGTTGTATTTTCAGTTTGTAATGTAGGCTTTTCCTGGATTTTACTGCTTCTCCTGGTACATTATACATCCCTAATAACATTCTCTCTGACTTCAACATTTTTGTTTAAGTTTTGCATATTTTTTAAATCTTACATGAGAAAAAGCTTATAGAAATATCAATCCTCTAGTGTCTCCTAAGAAGATGATGTCTCACAGCTGGAAAGGACATTCAGCTTCCATGACAGACTTTCTCAGTGTCTCTTACTAATCTTCTGTGTGGGAATTATTTTGTTTGGAATAGTGCTGATGCTTGTAAATGAATGTTGTAGAGAAGACTTTCAGATTTCCAGTTGATTTTAGATGCTCTGATGAATAGGAATACGGAAATATAATCTTATTACTTGTAACTGGTTTTCCAGTTTATCAGTTTTCCTGTTCACAATCACTTTTTGTTAAACACAGTCATTGCTCTACAGCTCTGCACTGGTGTGCATGTATTTAAAAATATGTAAAAGATAAATATGGAGGGTTCCCCCTTAAAAAAAATAGGTTTTGTGGCTTTTTGGAGGGAGGAGTATTTGAAAGGGAGGAAGAGGATGAGTGAAGGATTTCTGTTCCCTATAACCAGGTGAAGAATTTTGTACTTCAGGACACAACACTCAAACTGCTGTGTATCCATGAGTTTCTTGAAAACCATATGGGATAATAGATACACTATACACTTGAAAAATCAGGCTGTCTGTTAGTGGAGTGTCAGACATATTTTGAATACCAAAGTGTTTCTCTTCCTGTCCTGCTTTTAACTTACAGGCTTTTAGTTTTCTAAATAAAATTTAATATATCAAAATTGTTATATAAATATCCATGTTTGTACACATGGATACGTGTGTACAAGTAAGATATAAAACCTTCACTAATGAGACATGGGCTTTGTGCTGAATGGTGGAACTTGGAAGAAATTTTGGGCAGCTGCCCTGGCATTATCTTTTCTGAGTGTTGAATGGAACAGAAAATCCTGTGGAAAACAAGATTTTTGGTTGTGTATTTTAAAAATCTTTTCATACTGCCAAATGAGCTGAATGAAAATTGACACATTTTTAAGATGCTGAACAGCTGAAAGCCTGAGGTAGGACCAAAAGCTGTACCTAAGACTTTGTGACTTACAGGTTTGGTTTTGTTCCCTGAAGAATTCCAGGAATATCATTCACAAGAGAGGAATAATTGCTTAGGGGCATTGTGCACACACACACACAGACACACACACACAAAAGCTTAATTGCTGAGAGTTGGAATGTCATTGATTTTCACAAGTGGTAAAGGTAAGGGTTGCTATAGACTATTCACTTAGGATGATCAGAAAGTGTTTTTGTTAAGATGTCTTTTTTGTTTGTGGTTATTTACTCTGCTTTCTGGAAACATTCCTTTAGGGACTCTAAATTAAAGAGGAAAAGTGTGTTTGAACTTGCTGGTTTGCAGTAATCATAGAGGAAAGACTAAAGAAGTAGATAGAGTCAAAACCATGGACTTTTTTAAAACTTGGGGGGTTTATTCTTCAGTCATAAAATAACAGATTTCTAGTCCTGACAGGTTCTTCCCCTTAAGTCTCTGAGGGTACCCAAATGGTTGTCTGTCCCCAAAAGGCTGCTTGTAGGAACACAGGGCAGTATCCACAGGGGAGTGCTGTTCCAAAATCAACAGACTGGAAAGATCACTTGATCTATTATGGAATAAATCACCAAAAAATCAGTCTTTTTCTCTCCCATAGTCATGTCTATTTATCATGTAAGGAGGCTTTTTTTGTCAGAGTATCTTGGAATACAAGGTAATCTGCCCCTGACAAGGTGCATTTAGGAATCCTTTTGAGAGGAATCCCTGCTAGGCTGAGAGCATGAGCTGTGTGCAGCAGAAAGCTGGTACACTGAGTGGGAAAATAACAAAACCTACCCCAAATCTCTGCTCTGAATGAGTCAGTGATTGAATAGATAAATCTTATTAACCTTTTGATAGTCCCAAGCTAAAATTTGTGTCCTTATCACTCCTATGCACTCCCTGCAGGCATCTCTTAAGCTACGGCTGCTGCACATGATATGTGAGGAGAAATGCTCAGCTGTGGAACATGGGTATCTAGCACTGGATCACTGGAAAAAATGTAGCCCTATTCACACTGAAAATTATTAACCAGGCTTCCATAAATATATCCTTAACACTTAAAACCTGTACTGGTAAATGAGGAAATTGGCTTTACAGTCAAGTTGTGATGGGATGGCTGCTGTGGGGTAGCAAGAGGCAGCACCAGTGGCAGGAGACACCACTATCAGCAGCTCCTGATTGTGTTCCAGCCATCCTGGAGGTGTTCTTTCCAGGTGAGGACATGGGGCCACCATCCCTTCTGGGCTGGTAGACTTTGGTTGCCTTCTCTGTGCACACTGACCATCTCAGAGAACTTGTTCTGTCCTGCAAGATTTTTCATAGATTTTCTACTGTAAGTGTCCATCCACTGTGCTTTCTGTCTCAAACCTTGATGACTGAGTAGTTTGACCCTCACATAATGACAAATTTTGATATAATTTCAAGTGGCATAAGCCGTCTGTATTGCAAATGCAATTAAAAGGCTGAAACACTTATTATGCAGATGGCTGCAGTAAATCTTGGCCAAAAGGAGGCAGAAAAAATGCTGCAGAAAGGTCAAGAGGTGATTAATACCCTGTGAATGCAGCTCTGTGCAGTCTTTCTCTTGAATAATTTCTGTTTTCCCATTTCACCTAAAAGCTGGTGACCCACTAGTAGTTTCCTGTGCCCAGCACCTGTTCTTCTGGAAACTTGGACAAGTAGCCCTAGGATGGACAGACAGTCTGGAAGTTCAGTTCCAGGTTCTTGAACTCTTTTGCTTCTGGAGCCACTGGAATTACTCCCTAGAAAGAGGGAGATGTGTATGGTGTGTATGGTATGGCCACAAAGGGAACCTGTAGTGAAGAGACATGATCAAAGGTCTGTGCTGGAGTAGGAGCTGCTTCTTGAGAGCTTCTGGATCTTCCTGCTGTTTGCACAGCACCCACTACTATTATATTATGGAATTGCCTTGGCAGATCACAGCCAGAAGGATAGATGAGAAAGCTTCTGATCCTTTCCTTACAGTTTTCAAAAACTATCATAGTATTGTGTGTATTAGACGCCGTTTGTTTGAAAAATTCAGATTGCTGGCAAAGAATGGTCGAGGCCTCAGGTCTCATAAGGAATTTCTGCAATGGACATCTGGCCTTTCCTGTCATGTTCTCTAAAGTGATCTTGAGGAGTTGCCCCCAGTTCCTCCTGGCTTGGAGCACTTCCCACACAGTGATCCCGTGTGCAGCTCTGAACTTCACTCCTCCAGCCCTGTCCCTGGCTGCTGCTCAGCGACCACTCTTGGAGACTGTGCTGCCAAAGAGTTGTGGTTGCTTTTTGTGCAAAGTAGACAGAAGCCACACAGCCTGTTCAGCAGTGGCAGCTTCAGCTGCATGGCTTTGCCTCAGGGGACATCCATCTGAGGCACTGGATGGGCTGCACTGCATGGGCAGAGCTTTAAAATGGCAATCACAGCCATCCCAGGTGTTCTTCTGGTTTGAATAACAGTGTTCTCAGAGGGATCTGCCACTTTGTCATACAGTGAGTGGAAAAGGATGCTGGTCTGTGCCTGCTGCTGGCAGACAGCCCATTCAGGCTTCTGCTCTGTGGGTTCCTTGGGGTGCTGAGGAGATCCAGCAGCAGAGCCCAGCTCCTCTCTCACTGATCCAACTCTGCTCCTCAGCCATGAACCACACACGGCTGCTCCCCACAGAGCATCTCCTGCTACTTTGGGCTGCTCTGGAGGTGCATTTTGTTGCAAATCTCACCTTGGGAAGCTGAAGGAAAGTACACATAGTCCACTACCTCTTGTGCCCAGCTGGAAGGGATCCTCAGGGCTCTGATAGCTGATGCACAACCCAGACTTCAGACAGACAGCAGTGTCACCTGTGAGAATACATTTTCTAGCTAGGCTTTTGTGAGGCTTTTTCCTGCCTGCCACAAGAATTTTGGAAAATTATATTCTTATATATGCAGACTTTCTGGCCACATTCATTTTGAGGCAGATACTTTGGAGGAACACACTAATGCATTTCATGGTAGATTTAACAGACATCTTACCTTTATTTGCTGCTTGTGGAGAAAAACATTGTAGCATTGTATTTAATGTAAAACAAATCAAGGCAACACTCCAAGCTCATCCCATTCTCTGATTAAGCTGTTTATATCCTCTGGTAGGTGTCTGGACAAATGTCCTTGTGAGCAGCCCATTTTATGCTGGAATTGAGAAGTAGGACACATTTGCTCACATGTTTTGCATTCCTGTGTTTGAGGCAGTCGTGCTTCATCCCTGTCACAGTCAGTGGAGGGAAATGGATGCTCCCAGACAAGGGCTCCTCTGACCTTTGTGAAATGTTTGTATGAAGAAAGATGAGGTGAGTCATGCCCTGGAAATGCCTGGTTCTCTCTGCTGCTTATAGAGAGGGACTGGAGATTAGGTCAGAAGAAATTAGAGAAATCACAGAATAGAGTCATGGTTTGAATCAGAAGGGACCTTTAATGATTACCTGGTCCAAAATCCCCAAACCGTCCTGATCTCCACCCCTACCCTGCACAGGTGAAGCTCCTAAAGACTTTTCACACCTCTACAGAGAGAAGTGATATAATGTATGATGGGATACCTTTGGAATGTGTGGAGATCAAACTTAGATCTTTTCATTAAAATGCAAATCCAGTTGCTCTGGTAAATCAAATAGAAAGTCACTGTCAAGGATAGTGTAAAATGGGTGTTACTACACCACCCTGTTGTGGCAGAAAGGCAAATGAGCACTTGGCACCCAGCAGGCTGAAGTAATGGAGAATAGGGGTTTTCATCTCCTACAGACACACTCCACATGCACCTTTCCTCATTCACACACGAGGTCTGTGTTACCTTCTCCCCAAGCCCAGAGTGGTCTCACTGGCTTGGTGGATGCCTTCCCAAATGGCTCCTCTTGTAGATTCTACTTCCCTCTTCTCTGACTCTGCAGCAGTTCCTCAGCAATCTTCCTGCAGCCCTCTTGCAGAGCTCAGAGAGAATTTCATTTCGGTTAGTTCATGAAGAAAGCAAAATCAATAACAGATTTTTTTTCAAGTGGACTAAAGCTCAGATGAGTCATGAGTTTTTCTGCAAAATGCAATGTTTGCTGAAGTGAAGGCGCTTCCTTTGGAGTACTCTTAGTTCAGCAAATTAATGAAAATATTTGAATTTGAAGATAGAAATAGATTTCTATTGTGTGTTTGAAGAACCATCATCCATTTCTGTGCAACATATATGTCCATTACAGATCTGGTCACAACCTTTATTTTTTCCCCCAGCAGAATTTTGGTGAGCAAATTCTGCTGGGGGAAAAAAATCAAATAAACCTGCTGATATTTCAGTCAATCACTTGTTGCAGTTAAAAGAAACAGATATTTTTATGAGGGAGTCTTGTTAAGTAATGAACACAGTGTACTTGTTCTACCATGCCTTTTCTACTTCATGTCAGATGGAGCCTCCTGTAGCAGTGCTGCAGTACAGACCACTGCCCCAGGGACCTCACCACACCTGGTTGTGGCTGCAGCCTCAAAACCCAGTGAAGAGTCAGGGAACTTAAGGATGATGAATAAAGGTTGTGACCAGATCTGTAATGGACATGAGAGGGGCTTTTGGGTGTCCTGTGTGAGCTGCTCCATTCCTGTGATCCTGGTGTCAAAAGCAATCATGTCATAGCACAATATGTATCAATTTAACTTCCCCTGAACTGTGCTGATATTGTAAAGAAACACTGGTAGTTAGAAAGAAGACTTAGGAATCTTGCTGGCATTGTACTTGCTTTCAATTTCTGCAAGAATTCAATGCCAACAAGTTTTTTCCTGCTCCCAAAACACCATGTCTGTTTTAACATGGGGAAAGGGTGCTACAGATTTTTAAACATAAACAATTGATACATATTCTTGTCTTAGTTAAATTTCATAATGGAGAGTCTTGGTTAAATTCATAATTTATGCATTAAGCAAAATGTGTAAGGTCAGTATTAGAACTTTTTCTACATCTGTGTATAAATCCATTCTATTCTAGACCTCAGTTTACTGCTTCTCTTTCCATTTCATCACAGAAAGTATAAGGATGCAGGGATTAACTTACACGTATTAAGGTAAAGTTCAGTGCTGAATGAATTGCTGCCTTCACACACTGTGACTAAGTAATAACACTGAGATGACTCAAGCCCTAACTCATATTTCATGGCTGATTTAACATTGCACAGATGCTATTTGCTTAACAATAGCAGAAGTATTTTTCCTTCATTCATTCTTTGATTCAGATCTGTTTGGTTTCTTTGATTTGGCAAACTGACGCACTGAATTTTCTTTCTGTTCTTGCCCTGGGAAGTGTCTTCTTTTCTGGCTGAATACTCAGCCAGGAAGGTAAACCATATTTACCCAATCATGAGCAAAACAAAAGAAAAAGGTTGCCACCCTATTGTGTCATTCTTCCCACTCCTTGCATCCTGTTTGTAAATAAATTATTTTAAACATGACAGATTCCCCTGAGTCTTCTCTTAATATAGAAAAGATTCTTAGATATTTGTTTATTCCAGAGCATCTCTGAAGGAGTTAAATTCGTTCATTGTTTTGTAGGATCTCTAGGGAGCATGAGCTTATGTTCCCCAACAAACTGCCTGGTGTTCTCCCTACCTGTGGTTTGTTCTGCACTTGATCCCTGCCTGAATGGCTGCTGCGTTTTTCCCAGTTTGAAAAATCAGCCAAGCTTGTTGGGGTGGCAGCCAGCAGTGTCTCTAGTGAGCTTTCTCTGGGCACTGCTGTTCTCTGTTCCTGGGGGTTGTAGCCTGACTGTGCAGTTACATGAGCCTAAATTTCTACAGCAGGGAAACAGAAAATGTAATTTCTTTTTTTTTTTTTATTTTATTTTTTTTTTTTTTTTGGTGTTACTCAATGCTTTCTATCAGGGCTGAAAACAATCAGGGTGAGACCTTTAAAAGGAGTAATGTTTAATGGATGGTCAGGTTGCCAGTGCTGAGCTTAGTCCTAGCTCTCTTATTTGCACAGTCAGGCAAGCTAATTTACTGCTTTCTTACACAGCAAGGTCTGCTCCATAGACTTAATGAGCTTTAACTTTATTGCTTTAGTCTTTAAACACTCATGATTTTGGTTTGGGAATATTATTACAGTAATTGTAGAAATTAGATATAGCTTGCAGGCATTGCCTGTGGTTGCAGAGATCTGCACTCCTGCAGGGAGGGACATGACAGCCCTGCCAAGACATTTCCAGACAGCTGGAATTGTGCCCAACCTGAAAAATGAACTGCTTCTGAATCCATTGGGTTTGTTTGATTAACAAATCTGAGTTTTTCTAATTACTCTGAAGTCAAACACACTCATGCTGCTCTGGTTAGAAAGCAGCAGACACAAGGAATCATATTTTCAGCTTCTCTCTCAGCCTGTGCTCATTCCAGTGCACTTGATACCAACTTGTGCTTTAAATGACTCTTCAAACAGTGTTGCTGTCACTCAGACATGATCCTTTCTTTATTGCAATACATGACTTCCAGGTCTTACTCTAAAGGTCTTTGAGGACTGCTCTTAGCCAAAGAACCTGCTCACTATTTACATTGTAATACTGACCAGAGCTCTCATTCAGTCTAATCCATGTGCAATTAACCAAGATCACATTCAGCAAGTGTGGCTTGGTTTTCCTTTCTTGCCACTTGACTTTGGTGTCTTGACTGGCTCTATCTCACCTCACAAATTTGTCAATTTTGTGCAACAAGCATTTCCTGGTCCTTCAGTACCTGCTGACACTTGGTTTGCTCACCTGGGCGTGTGCCCTCTGCAAATACATTGCTGGGAAGTGAAGCTGGTTTTTCTTGCTCCTGTTCATGGCATTCTGCAAGCAGCATGCTTAAGTGAGAGCAGGAGAAACCAAGCTGGACACTACAGTTTCAGCATGGTAAGCTTTACATTTGTACATTTTTATGTCTTCCTGCCATTTGATTAGAATTAATGTGGGCAGCCTCTCCCCTCCTTCTTCCATCATTGGCTTACATATGGCTGTGGGCCTCAGAAAGGAGGAAAACAGCTGTGGATGTGGATGTGGACCATGCTTTGATGGCTACCTACTGATGCCACCTTAATTTTGAGTTTTACTTCAGACCCCTGTGTGAATGAACTCAGCATACAGAGGATTTGAGTGTTTTAAGCAGCACCTGTATGATATGTGCCTCTTTTCATTTGAGTGTTGGAGCTGTGTGCACTGGATTTAGATTCACCATGCTGTGATCCACAGTGCCAGCACTGAGCTGGGAGGTGGAACCTGTGACTTCCTGAAGCATAGGGGAGAGTCAGTAATGGCATTAATCCTGTTCCTGTGGAGTTTCCAGCTAGGCTGTTGTACCTCATGCAGCTTTGGTTCAAGCAGTGATTGGTGCCTTGTCAGGACATAATCCAACTCAGCTTCCTAAGTGGCAAAAGCCAATTACAGCCACCACACCATGCTGCATTCAGCTGCTCTTGGTAGGCATTTCCTTACCAGTATGAAGATACAGTTTGTGCCTATCCTAAATACACCCATGCTAGTAAATATATGTAGTGCAAACAATATTTCTCTGCTGGCAAAGAATTTCCAGGTGGAGGCTCTGTCACTCAGTGTGAGGCAATGCTGTGGTTCCTGTGCCACTGCAGTCACTGCATGTGGAAAATGTTGCCTCTGTTGCTGAGTCACTAAATTGTTCCAGGTCCTGGCTTCCAGCTAAGTAAACATAATGGTTCAGCAGTGGGAACAATTTCCTGCATCAGGCAATTTGATGACAGAGCCATTGAAGAAAAGAGGATAGTTCCCCTCCCTTCCTTTCAGCTCTGTCTCTAGAGGGCAGGATGCTTCTCCTCCTTCCCAGGAAGATGGGGGAGAGATGAAGCAGAGGTGTTTTGGGGTGCAGGTGACAGCTGTCTTGCTGGGCTGGGGGGGATGCCCATGGCAGGAACATTGATGGTTGCTGTGCCTGTAGTAACTGCAAACCTCACTGACTGAAGTGGATTCACCATAATTCCTGTGCCTCTGGACTGGTGCCCCTCAGGGAGGTTCAGTTTTGGGGGTGCTGTAATTGTCACAAGCAAATTTGTGGCTACAGTTAGCAAAAATAAATGGTGTGTTCTTCCACACAGTAAAGCGCTTTTTTTCCTCCTTTTTTGTGTTGTTGTTGTTTATTTTTTAGGCAATCCTTAATTCTTTTGTCTTGGGAGGGTGAGCAAATGCTCTCTGGATAGACATGGTACCTGTGTGCAGTGGATGCAGTTATTTGCAGGATAAACTGTACCTTTTTATTAATTTTTGTCTAATTTTGCTGTCTTATGCTAATAAGTGCATGTTATTTCTAATGTATCTTCCCTCAACAATAGCTTCAGAGAGTAAAACTCCATTCTAGAGATACTTTTCTCTGGGAGTAAGAGAACTAGCAAAAGCATTGGGGAAATTCTCACTAAGCATCTTTTCTACCCTTCCCATGAGGCAAGGGATAACAACCACCTGCTTGAGAAGCTCACTTCCATACAGCCTTGGGATTATGTCACAGTGGAGCAGGAATGAAAGAGGTGTCTCCTTCCTCTGCACACCTGATATCAGACCTTTGCTTTACTTTGATTTAAGAAATTAATGTTCTCTCTACATATTGTATGGAGATTAGAACAAAGCCCATCCTTTTAGGGGAGGTTTGCATTTTTCCCAGTGTCCTAATTCCCATTTTAGTGCTCCTCAAACGGCTCTGTTGTGTGAAATCTTGACTCACTTTAGGATGAAAACAACTACATTTCCTAATCAGCCCCAGGACTGCTTAATAAAACATCACAAGTCTGTTAAAAGGAGCATTGTCACCTTTTAAAGGCTGGCTGACTGGTTTTGTTTTTGAGCCCTAGGTTGATTAATGATTCAGCTTTTGTCAGCTAATTTATTCTGGGCCATTTAGAGAGAGAGCAAAAGTAGCCAGGAAAGGAGAAGAGCAAATTTTCCTATTAATTTTCCTATTCTTAAATTGAAATACAGGCCTGGTCTCTAATAATGTGTTGTCTAAAGCAGGGAAGTCTTAAGTGGTAGATTATTAAAAACAATGTCTCTTTACCCATTAGTCTCCTTTCCAATAGAGCAAATGTTCCTGCAGCTGTGCTGTCACTGTTCTGTTTAACAACTACGTGTGCCACAGAGGGTAGGGGGCCAGACCAGGGGATCTCCTGTGAGGTGGGGGTGGTTTTGGCACATCTTGTACCAGCACAAGGCAGAACATGCAGCAGCCTTTAGAGCTTCAACACAGAATCTGCCTAATTAGGCAGGAGTGATGGAGAATGCAGGACCAAGGATTTTTTACTAGATCTGCTTCCTTAGGGGTAAAGATATCTGCAACATCTTCAGTCCTAAAAAATAGCCTGGCAAGGGTAATATTGTCTAAGAATTATAAAAGAATTGGGAAAACCTGTTTTATGCAAAGTTAACTGCTGCCACTACTTCAGCTAGCCTGGGGAACAGAATTTTATCTAGGCAGAGATCATGAGTGTAACATGTTTAGAAGGAAGCCTGTCAGAGCAAAGAGGAGTCTCTCTTGAGGTATTTGCTGAAGTTTCATCAGGGATGAAGTATCTGGTAAGGAAATCATGTTTTTGAGTGGCAATTTCATGGTGCAGAAGAAAATCTGGAAGGTGAGGTGAGTCTGAATCTTCCTGCCAGCTCTCTGGTAGGTGCACATGTGTTGGACAGGTGGCAGGCAGGAAAACTGGGCTGCTCCAGCATCAGCTCTGTTACTGCAGCCTGAACACAAAACCTGAATTGCTGGTGTGCTCAGTGTGCTGGAGCTGTTCCCCCACCAAAGCAATGAAGTAATTGGAGAATGCTGCTTTTTGAGGCTCTCATTGGTGAGGTTTATATCTTCTACTGAGGATGAGACCATTATACAGGCAGCCATCCTGGTTCTGTAGGAGGATTCTGTTGCTAACTGACAATGTATTTTAATCTACATAAAACTGGTTGAATACACACTTATATTTCCTGATAGCTGCCAAATCCCTCTGTTAGGTGATAAGGACAGTTAAAATCCACAAGGTTTTTGTCATAGACGTGGCTGAAGGAAAAATTGCATGGAATGTTCAGTAAAAAACAGAAAGAAACCACACAAACCATTGTGAATAGATTTCAACTGCAACTGATTATACTCATTCCATGAGAATAGAATCTACTACAAACATATTTCTGTTAATGTGGGTAACATTAATGTAATTTATGTCTGTCTGTCCATCTGATAAATTTCATATTGCTCTGCATTGTTCACTATGTTGCAAACTCTGATGTAGTTTCTGTTGTCTTTACAAACAAGACTATAATGATTTCTAGTCAAGATCACAGAGTTCACCACAATACAGTTGTCAGCATGAGATACCAGAATTTTGTTGAATAGACCACTGTGTTTTGGGATTTCTTCCCTGTAAGAAATGAAATGGAATGATCTTTCAGCTGACTTACATCTGGCCAGGAGTGTTTAGCACTCTCTGAAATTTTGTCTGACTTATCTGACAGTTTGTGGTCTCATCACTCCTACCAGTGCTTAGTTCTGCTCTGGGCTCTGTGTATTTGACCCTCCTGGTGGCAAATGAAATAACTGGATTCCCAATCATGGCTTTAGAAATTTTGGATGTCATGTGTGCCTCCCTGCACTGAGAGAAAAATCTCCCAGGACATTCAAGGATTAGCAACGCACTTAGTCAAAGGGTGTCGTGAACGGCGGAAGAAATGCCTCACACAATATGCGTGAATTGCAAATCCCAAAGTTTATTGAAAGCTCACACATATTTATATTGGTGTTAATGAAGCTTATACATATTGCAAAAGCTGAGCTCATTATTGGTTAAAGCACACTTAGATCAACCACACCTACTTCTATGCTCTAATGATTATTTTGTTTCTATGTTTACATTCTTATAGCTTCTCTACCTAGGATATCTTCATTTTCTGGCAAGCGATTTTCTCCCCCATCTTCCCGTTTCAGCGAAGGTCACTATGACCTTTGTCAGTGATTGGACACCGGTTACATAATTCCCAGCTTGTTTCCCCTATCCTTATCCATCGGTATCACATCGAAGTGGCCTTTCTCAGCTAGCCAATTATCCAAAAAGCTCTCCACAAAAGGGAATATTTGAGGCTTTTGTATGGTCTGGTAGGAGTACTAATCTCTTTAGAGTTAAAAGAAAAGCTGAGAAGAAATTACTAGATGTCAAGTTAAACTTATCAAGCAGTTTTTATCTTCCCTGAATTCCCAGTGCCAGAATATCTCACAAGGTAGAGTGTTCTTGGCAGCCTGCTTGCCATCCCATTGCACTGGGGTTCTGCAAGAGCCCTGCTTACCTGTAGCACATCATCAACCCAATAATGGGTTAATAATGGGTCAGAGATAGTTTTTAACACTTTTGTTGTCCCTAATTTCTAATTGCTTCACTCAGTCTTTCCCCTTTCCCTCTTGGCTTTCCATTTCCAATAAAACCTTGTCCTTTTTTCCCCAGTTAAAAATAAGAAAAGCCTGTGAAAATAATGCTTCATGTCACCCATGCTGCTCCTGCAAGGAAAATCAGCAAACAGAATTTCAGAGCTCCTTGACCAGACAAACAATGACTCTGGGAGATTTGTGTGGATGCCCCATGCTCCCCAGGATGCTGATGTTATGATCTGCTTGGGTTAAAAGTGCTTTCCCCAGGCATTTTTCTAAGCAGTTCAAGGAAGAACCTGACCTTCTTGATAATAACAAAGAGTTCACATGTTGGATTTTTCCTTTTGCTTACAAGTAACTTGGTCTTATGGTATGAACAGAAGCATCTTTTTTAAGAATTGAAGAACAAACTTAATGATTCAGCATTGGGGTTTTTTGGGGTGTGTGTGTGTTGTTTTTTTCTATTAAAATAAATGCAGAGAATAAAAGTATTTTTTTTTCCATGTGTGTTTTTATTACTTAGCTGTTGTATGTCTAAGACAACAATCTAACCAAAAGTATTTGTCTATGGTGTGCTTGTTTCCCAATTTTCAGTGATAAGAAGCTCAAAACTGGCACTTCTGACTTTTATTTCTGCCTTGCAATGACTTGTGTGCTTCAGTTTGTGTATCACCTTCCTGTCCTGTGTTCTTACTGATGAAAGTGACCTGATAGTTGGATCTGTATTGCAGAAACAGTGATTTTTTTTATTCTTTTCTTAGGAAAAAACACCAAACTTTTATGCTGGTTGTGTATGAGTAGCCCCTCATAAGTCTGTAGGCCATTCTTCAGTGGCTTCCAAACCATTGCTAGATTTAGCTCTTGTCAAATAAGACTGATGGTAATTTCAAAATCACCCACACAATTTGTTTTGACTTTCAGGTAGTTTGATATAAATATTCCCAGTGATTTTGTGGCTCCAAACTACAATTCTTCAGGAAGCTGATTCTGCAGCTGAAGTGGATGAAATCTGAAGGCTTGGAGTGAGCATCAGCCAGGACCCAAGGGCCTTCAACAACCAGGAACACGACTGCCTTTCCCAAGGAAGAAACAAAGGAGAAACTTTGATTTCTTGTGTAGCTGGAAGGCAAAGCAATACAATCTTGACACCCAGCTAATTTAAAGAAGCATTTTTCAAAATACCTCTTGACTGTGTGGATCTTGTAACTGTGCCACAAAGGTGCCTTTGGAGCTGTGCAAATAAATCCTTGCAGTATTGATTGGCAAAAGTGGTCATTGCTGGAGTGGCTGTGGAAGGACCATGACAAAGCACTCAGAGATCATCAATTTGTCATTTCTGTTGGAACACGAGAGGGAAACAATCTTGGGAGTATTGAAGAGAGATGAGTACTTGAAAAAAGTTGAAGATAAAAGAATCAGGTAATCCTTTTTGTTGTTGCTTTTGCATATATGGTTGGTAGGTGTTTTTGTGGTACCCAGTGAAGGTTTTCTACATGCCTCATACAAGGATGAGTGCTGCAAGGGGACACTGGTAATTTTAAGTTCAAGTAAAGTGTGTTAAAAAGAAAATTGCTCTCTAATATGGTTCTCAGGAAACAAAAATCATGTGCATTGCTTCAAGACAAAAGTACAAGAAAGATAACAAGTGCAAAAACACGCAGAAGTGTTTTTTAAATTTCAGATTGTGTAAATTAATCTGGTTTGGATGAATTTACCCCTGTTTTAGGGGGTAAGTTCAGGGGGAATTTAGGGGAAGTTTTAGTAAGGCTCTTGAACTCTCCTCCTTTGAGAGGAGCTGCACACAGAGCCTGTCTTCAGAGCTGGCTGAGGGACAGAAGTTTGGAAGGTGTCAGAGGGACGGGAATTTGGCATCTGCCTCTGTTCAGGACTTCCTACAGCATGGAACAAATGCATGATGGTGTCCTTCTTTCTGTTGTGGTGCTTACAGAATAGGGAGGAAGGACACTTCATTTTTCAAATTACTTAGATTTACTAATAAATAAAATTTAAAATCTCAGGTATTTATCTCAAAAGTCACTGTTGGGAGAAGTAGTCTCAGGGTATTAATAAAGACCATGTGTTCTTTTTCTATTCCTAAAAGTAAAACCCAAAGTCCAGAGAACAATGTGAAGAGGCAGGTTGAGTCAGCAGTTTTAGAAAGCTCAGTTTGAGTTGGTTCAGCTGTCAGTTCTGGAAATGTCCCTGTGCTTTTCAAGGATGGTTTGGCTGCTTCATTTCACTTCCCCCCACTGCCCTTTTGGAGTTTCACACAGTTTGGATCTGAGAAAGAGGCTTAGTGTGGATGGATGCAGCACTTGGTGTTGGTGAGGCTGCTGAATATAACAAGTGACAGAAGGAAAATTTCCAGCCTTTGCTGGTTTCTGTCCATGAATCCCAAGGCCAGGCTGCATTGTTCTTCCCTTTGATTTTCTAAAAACATTTTAGGCATTGTGCAAAGACATTTTAGACATTGCAAAGGTGCGTGTTCAGCAGCTGCTGAAGCTTCTACTATTTAAAATCATTATTTCAAAATAATTGGAAAATTAATAATTTGAAAATTAATGGAAATTTAATTAATTTACATTATTTGGAAATCTATGCAGAGTTAGCCACAAGTTTTGAAAGCTTTTCTCCTTCAACTGAACCCACTCTGAGTGCAATGCCCCTGTTGGTGTGCAGCCCATTTACCTGGGGGAGCACAGTGGCTGATCTGATAGGAGGGGCTGAAAACTGGTGTTTCTTTAAGTTGGTGTGGGCAAATTAATCATTTTGTCTCCTTAATGGTTTGTGAGACGAAAAAGAAAACAGATGGAGCACTGTTTGTTCCAGAGCATTCTGCTCTGTTTAGTAATAAAATAAAAATTTCAAATAAATTATTTTGGTTTCCTGAGGTGGTGGCCTTGGAAATGTGTGATGTGCCAATAATCATCTGTTAAAGGCATCAGTATGGAGAGTATCAGATCACTGGATTCCTAAAGCCCCTGAAAGCTTTATTCTACTATTGCAATTTCCCAATCTCAAATGGGAATTTGCAACTCCTGTGGTTTTGTGGGTTTTTTTGCTTTGTTTCATTTGGTTAGTCTGGGTTTTCTATTATTGCTGCTGTCTTTTTTTTTTTTTTTTTAATATGATGTCTTAACCCCCCAGTTTTCTGCTTTTTATGGCATTGCTGGAATTTACTCTGCCAAATCTGCTGAACTTGCAGCACCCTGGGAGGGGACAGTTCAGCACAGTTCAGTGAAGTCACAGGTGGCATTGGCTTATCAGTATTTTGGTAAAAAAGCACCCCAAGAAAAATACTCAAAATCAAGCTAATCTGAAATAAAATGCTAATTAGAATAACTAATGATGCAATGTGGTGCTTATGCACACTTCTAGCACCTGTGTGTGAAACAATGGGCTTCCTATTTATTGTCACTAGACCATACTTTGCCTGATAACAGTGGAATGTGGCCTATAAAAGAGTTCCAGAGTATAAAACTATAAAGAATTTGGTAGCTAACTGCTTCCTATGAGGCTTTTTAATTTTTCTTTCTCAGTACAACTTGGCAAGGATCTATAATCATGGCTTATAAGCATACTACAGGGGAACATTTGTTGTCTTTAAAATTCCATTTGGTACAATCTGTTATACACTTTATTGAAGTACTTTGCAGAAGAGCAAGTCCCTTTTTATTTATTTTCAAGGCATTTTCCACTCTGGGAAGAAGCTTACTTGTACATTGTACTGAGGAATTCTTGTTATCCTGTTCCACTCTTTCTGAATCTATCTTGACAATTTTTGTTTTTTCTCTTCCTATTTGTTTTCAAAAGCCCTTGTAACTTAAAAAGACCTTTCTATTCATTGTGAAAGCAATGATAAATGTGGGAGGATGTTCTAATAATGAAATTGTTAAGGGTTGTTTTTACTATGGCTGCTCATACTTGTTTTCTGGAGTGCAGTTGGCTCTTCTTGTGGCTTTTTTATGCACAATTATTTCACCCACACGAGAGAAAAACACAGAAGTCATCAAGTTCTTTTTCTAAGGTCTAGTTTTGATAGTACAAATAATCACTCTCCTTAAAAAAGATTATGATTTCTGTTCTTAATTCCAAGTTGCATCTTGCATGACTGGATGTTTTCTTTGAATATTGATTTGCAGCTGTTAATAGATTACTTGTACAAATAACCTGCAGTGTTCTAAACAGTGCTTTATGATGCTTTTGATGCCAGATGAATTACCATCATGTTTTTTTTCAATTGCTAAGATTATTTGAGTAAAATCATTAATTCTTACCTTAACTATTTTCTTAGGGTTTAAAATACAAAGTTCCTTTCCATTCTTTATGGAGCACAGCTACGAATGCCATGCTTTTAGAGGAGATAAAGTAATAACTGCTGTGCTGAGAAAATTGCAGTTTTGTCCAAGAAAAAAGCTTTAATGGGTTGTGGCTTGAACCTCTGTCAGCATTTAGGTTACCAGAAGTTGTGTAAGAATTGCACCAGCCCCAGATCTGTACTGACAAGTAAAGTTAGCATTCCTGTCTTTTCATCTGACTAAAATGACATCTTCTTATCAGTCCAAAGAGATCCATGGAAACAATTTATGGTGTTCACTTCATTACAATATAGGAGAAATTCTTAGCATGGATACCACCATGTGGTAGCTCCAGGCAGTACTTTAGAAAAGCAGAAGTTGGAGGACTGGAATGGGAAGTGATTGATCTGCTGAGTATACATTTGGATTTGTTTATAAGCACAAAATGGTTGCAGGGTAACATATTTCATATGGTGCATGGTCTGTGTTTCTGTAAAACTGCTTATAAATATTTCAAGGAGAGAGTCCTTGTGTTAATGCACATTGGCCATCTGTACCTGGAAGCTGCAAAATTCCTGTCTGGCAGCTCAGTCATTTGTGAGGTGTATTTAACACAGTTTAACACTTTGTTATTCTTTGAATCAGAGGCTTTTCTATCAAGGGTAGTTACTATTGCCAGTACTCTAAGGATAGAGGTGCCTGTTTTGCTGTCCTGTGTTCTTTGAGAACCACGAGCCTGCAGTGGTGAAAGAATTTCTCATGGTGATTAATTTTCATATGCTGGGAGAATCTGTTTCATTAAGGATAGCAAGAAAACAACAGGGGATCTGTTTTGTCTTTTTTTTTTTTCAATCTTAGTGACTATTTTTATTTGAGAGAACAAGTGACTGAGTTACTCAGAAGAAGTTTCATCTATGGAAGTTTGCCATCATTATGATAGCCAGAATTATTTCAGTTCCAATATCTCCTTTCCTTCTTTTCCTTCTTTTCCTCCTGGGCTCTGTTCTGTCATTCCAGATCTCTTTTTCTCTGCAAATTCATTGTTTGTTTCCCTGTGCTGTCATCAATGTGCCTCCATACTTAGGTGTTCTTAACACAGTTTTTATCACATTGAGCTGCTACATAAACAAAATGTGAAAACCTGTGCTTATTATTCAGGTACTCCTATTTTACAATCCAAGGAGACCTCAATGGAAGCTGGTAATAACCCAGTTCTTTTTGTGAACTCTCAATAATATTTACTGTTATTTCCTGCATACTGTGCCAGACAGTGAAGGGCATCTGGCTGAATTTGAAGAAAGTACTGAAAACCAGTCTGGAAAGAAAATTGCCTTTCTTGCTCATATTCAAGTGTCTTTATGCCAGTTCTTGCACAGAAAAATTCTTTAGTATCTAAGTTAGCAGCTGCACAGGTTCAGAACAAGGATGTTTCTATTTGTCTGTACAAAAGTAATTCAATTTCTTTTCCTGCCAACTCTTTAATAATAATTGACTGAGGGAGGGACAGGGTTGCCCTTTTTTATTTTTGATTCAATTTTTTATGAACTGTTGAACTCTGGAAATTTAGTGGCAAAATAAAATTAGGTAGACTTGGATTATGCTGCTCTACATCTTCAGAGGAAAAAGGGTTTTGAAATGGGGAGAAAGAAGACCCAGGAGAAATCTGAAAATCAAATTCAGGAATTATGTATGCTATTACATTTAATAGTTTGTTTGGTTTTGGGTTTTTTTTTAATGGAGAGGAGATAAGGTAGAAAAAAAATTCAAAATAAAGTTTTCTAAAATCCTACTGAAATAGAAAAAAAACATCCAAACCAGTCAGTTTGATATTAAGGGAAAAGTTACCTAACTTAAAGCAAGTGGATAATGTCTACAGAGTTAAAGGAAATTATGGTGTTCATTTAAGTGAATGGCTTGGGCAAACAATGTCTTGCCTCTTGCAGCAGTATAGCTATTTTACTTTTGAGGGATAAATATTCTCTAGGGTAAAGCTTAATTTAATAAGAAATGGATCTGCTAAGGCTTTTCTCTGCTTCCTCTTTGCAGTGTTATAGGGGTTTGAGAATATTTCATCCCTTGAGGCTGCATTTGCGTAGGAATAAGAACCTTTGCCTCATTGATTTCAGCATCTGTAGGGAAGGACCCAACTTCTTCAGGGATTCCTGTGCCTCTGGCAACTGTGCCAAGGGCTGTGAATTCTGGAGTCAGATTCTTTGGTTGTTTTGGTTTGGTTTTGTTTTGTTTCCTGCTGTATTTTACATTGGAAAGGCTCAGGTTGAGGCATTCAGTGTTACCTGGAATCCTGGTTACAACAGAGCTCTTCTCCAACGTGCTTAACATATTTTCTCAGACAGTAGAGAGGGATCTTAATATAAATTCATAGTTTAGAAAAATGGCTACATATCCTGTTAAACTTGGCAGAATCAAATTTATTTTTAATAGCTATCTTTCATCAAACAGCCATTGTAATAAAAGGTTTAGAAACTTCAATGAATGATAGATTCTTTTTCTCAGAAGCCTATTAAATTGGCTTCTGCTGAGTTTTATTTTCCCTTTCATATTACCAGGAGAAGATGGATAAAGATTAATTCTTGTTTAATATTTGGGATTAAAAATATCTAACTCCATCTTTAAATGTATTCCTTTAAAGTTATGGAGAGTGCAAATGTTAGACTGGCACAAGGAAATTGGGTGTTTATAATCCAGCTGCTTCCTGCCCTGAGAAATAAATGTAGTGGTAAGTCAGTGCAGCTACAGGCTGCACTTGTAATCCCTTTTCAGTGCAGTGAAACAGTGCAGCTCAGCTGGGCTTGGTTAGGGACTGTTATGATGACAGATTTTGTCAAATTACTCACCCACCTCCTCCTGCTCTTCCTGGCCCTTGAGACAGTTCATTTTTCTTAAGATATGAATGTGTTTGTTGCAGTCAATCAGAAGTTCAGCTCAACAAATAATATAGGGAATCTCAAATGAATGTTCACATACAGTGTATCTGTCCATGCACTCTTTGCTTCTTTTTTAAATTTTTCTTTCTTATTTGTTTAATTGAGTGGAGTAACTGGGTTGATTTGTTTTCTTTCAGTTCCCTGGAAGTCATCAAAGAAAATTTATATTCAAAAATAAGAAAACAAACACTTCTCAGAATTTGCACTGTTAGCAGATCAGCTATCACCTGATAAGAATTTTAGATTGTGTTTCACATAAGCATTGGGAAATACTGTTGCAATCACCACTACTGAATAGTAGGAAAAATGTAATGTCACAAGAACACTGATATGTTTTCCAACATGTTGATCTGTAAGCAAACTATTAAAAAAATGCTCTCTTTATTGTTTTGGGCCTATAGACATTTCCCAATTTTAAATTGGAACTATTTTAAACAGTTTTTGTGCCTAAACATACTTCCAACTAAGCACAAAAGGGCCTGGAAGTTGCAGTGGGGGGGGAGAAGGCTGGAGTGGAAGGAGTTCAGTGCAGGCTCTGTTTCTGTATTAGACACCTGGATGCAGTGCACAGGACACAGAGATTATTGCCAAAAAGATGGAAGCTGCCAATAACTGTGTGTCAAGTTCCTGAAATGCAATGGGTCATGACTAATTAAATTTTTTTCAGTAAAAATAAGCCACTGGAAAGAAATCTGTTATTAAAAAAATGGCCCTTTGCTTGTGCATAGTATTCTGACCCTTTTGAGATTTGAGGATTAACAATTTTTCATCTTCTGAGTTACTCTGGCACTTGGGTAAGGATCAGGTGCAAATAAAAATGCAGTTGTCTCTCAAAGACTCTCTGTTGAACATTCCTCAGTGGCTCTGCTGTATAAAAAGTCACAGTTTTGACAGGAGACCACGGAAATGACGAGGTAGAGAGGGAATGACCAATGATCAGGTAAAGAAATGGTGGTTGAGTTTGGCAATCAAATTCGGTGAGGTGAAGAGGAGAATTGTATCAATTGTATTTTCTCAAATTTTCTCAATTGTAATTGAGAAAATGGAGGCTAAAGAAAGCAAGGAAAGGTGTGGGCCTGGTGCTGGGTGCAATAGAGGACCCAGTGACACAGCATCTGGAAAAGGTCAATATGCACAACGTCTTCTTGGCCTCAGTCCTTAGAGGTCAGACAGATCTGCTGGAATTCCACCTCCTGAGGTCATTGCAAAAGTCCAGGGCAAGGTGAATTTGAACCTGGAAAGTGCTGCGATACCTCTCACTGTGTGAAAGCACAATCAATCTTAACAAATTTCCTAAGGTCAGCTGGTACTCACAGTGGCCACAGCACTTTATCTCTGACAACTCCACATTGCTGGAGGGTGACAGTAAATCATTAAACATTTGTGAATGTTCAAACATCACATGGTCACTCACATCTCACTAAACATCAAACATGCTGTTTGATGGTTAGTGAGATGTGAGTGACCATAAACTCAGAGGTAATTAGAGGTCTTCCCAAGCACCTGAAGGTGTATTTGTTATTCAAGCAGATGGATGTGGTGTCTCCTTTGAAAATAGTGTGGTCAAGAGTATTCTGGGGGTGGGTTGCCTTTAGTTCTCAGTCCAGAAGAAGCAGATGAGTTCTGATGTTTGGAAGGTAGATCAAAGGATGGGGCTGGCAAAAATAGGGATCATTTCCCTTCTCTGTGCACAGTGGCAGCATCCAGCACCACTGGCAGTTTTCACAGCACAGCACAACACTCTCTGCATTTGGAGCTGACTCACAGAAGGAAATGAACACATGCCTGGCAGCAAAAGCATCTCTGCAGGAAGTGGGGAGATGTAAGATGCAATCAATAAACTGCAAGAACAGTTAGCAAAGCACCAAAAAGCACATGAAGCACAGACAGAGTTTTGAAGACTCAGGCATGAGTGAAAGGCTGTTTGGATTGGATATGGGAGAAGGGTCTGAAGCTGGATGAAGCCCTCACTTCTGGAGAGAGGCCAGCAGAGGAAAATCCTGGGATTTGCAGCTTCTGCCTGGAGGGATTGGACATGCCTTTTACTAGAGCTGTCAGAGGCTGAGCATCCACAGGTCAGGTGGCTGCAGAGCAGCTGCTGCTGATGGGATCCCAGTGGGAAGCAAAATGCTGGCCAATCTTTTAGCAAGGCAGTGTATCCACAAATAACTTAATTCTGTCAGAGCTGACTCCCTGGTGGCCCAAGCAATGTTCCTGGCCTCCTTTACAGGGCTGTAACCTGCAATCTTTCATTGGTTATATCATCCATGTGATTTTCTTCTGACATTTTTTCTGATCTCTAGGTGAAGGTGGCAGCAGGTTTTTAAATCCCCCTCTTAGACATCTATGTGTGTACAGAGACAGTGATTTCAGTGAGCTGGGGTGCTTCATGACTGAGGGACTTTGGGAGCTCCTGGCTGCTGATGGACATGAAAGACAGCATAGGGAAGGGTGGGGTAATGGGGACACAGCAACACCCAGGCATGTAAAACTGAAAGAACTCAGCAGCCACTGAGCTTAGTTACATCTCACAGTTTTTTTCTTGTTAAAGACCCAACTCATTGGCCATTGAAACTGCAGACTTCAAAATTTAGTCTTAAACACAAATATTTTTATTCTGTAGAGTCAGTGGTAGAACAGGTAAGATCTTCAAGTCACACTATTTAAAGTGGAATTCTTCTTTTTTACTTTGATTGTGGCATCACAGCATAACACCACTACTTACTAAGATCTTTTGGTTTGGTCTCTTTCAAGGCTTTAAATAACTGGTACATAATTGCATATATACTCCCACCTAAATCTGCACTGGCATATTATTAAATGCACACTAATTGCAGAAAATATGTCCTTCTTTTCCTTCTGTTGATGCACTGGAGAGTCTCAGTTCTGATTTGCTCTCAAGCTGGGGTCAGCATGACTTTAATTATTGATGAAGGACAAGCAAAGATGGTTTATCAGTTGTCCAGAACTGCTCAGCTATCTGCATTTACTCATAGTGATCTACTAGATTTTCCTCTTGACTGCATGTCTGACAGCTGGGGAATAGATTTATTCTGTGTCATGTGTGTGTCAAGAAATACAAAAAAAAAATTGCACTTACTCATATCTTGTATTTTTAGCATGAGATCTTAATCTGTTAATAAGCTCTTACAGATCATTGAGTTGAACCTCCAAATTAAAACATTTTATTTTTTTACTTCTAGGAAACTGAAAAATGAGCTTCTGGAAGTGAGAAGGAAAGGTGGAAACCGCCACTCTCAGCAGGACAGCAGCAGGGTCTGTGTTCGCTGCCAGAAGAGCCTGGGCTTCATTTTTGACAGGGGAGAGCTGTGCCAGACCTGCCAGCTGAGGGTCTGCAGCTCCTGCCGTGTGCTGGGGGCTGAGGGGCACTGGAAGTGCTCGGTCTGTGCCAAGATTGCGTAAGTTGGGCAGTTCTATAACCATGTGTCCTAGGGTGACATTATGATGCTTGTATCCCCATTGGTGTGTTCTGTTTATGCTGGATATTATGTTCTGTGCCTTCAAGACTGGCTCTGAAGACTGAAAATTTTGTTTTGGTTTTGCTATCAGCTGCTATCAGCCGCTCCTCCACTGGTGGGAGGAGCTGGTGGGACACACAGACAGGGCAGTACATGGTGCTGCTTTTACTTTTTGCTTTGCTCTTGCTTCTGCTTTGCTCCTGCTTTGCTCTTGCTTTTTACTTCTGCTCATTAGCTAGTTTAGCTAAGCAGTCTGAATTTTTCCCTGGACTGTTTTTCCTTTCCCTTTTTTGGAACCACTCGAACCTGCTCCAGACTGAGACCTGGGAACACCAAGAGTTTGCACCTTGTGGCCGAGCGGGGCCTACTCTGGGCAGCAGCTGCCCCAGCACCAGAGGGACTGATAACAGAGCGACCATCCCCAGGAGAGACTTTCTGAATTTGTCATCTTTTTCAGAGCGGTGAAAGAGTGGTGTCATCTGGTATTGTTCATTTTGTGTGCTGGGGGCTGCTGCACAGGTTCTTTCCACTTCTCTCCAAGGAATTCTTCCTGAACTGGTTGGGGGGAGGGCCTGTGTGGGTTTGCTTTCTGGAGGGGCCTCCTTGGAAGGTTTTCTCCCAAATTTGCCCTAAATCAAGACACCACGTGTGGAGCTTACAGCCCTGGCAGTGATTTTTTTGCTACCATTGTACATCCCCTTACAGAGAATTCACAAGGGGAGAGGCTTAGCTGGGGCTTTTATTTGCTGCACTCTTTTCCCAATTCCAAGCCAGTTTCAATGAGCTTGTTTTCCAAAGACTTGGAAAAATAATTCACCTGATTAGTTTGGTAATATGGGATTTTTTAGCTTGATTTGGTAAGATAACCATGAAGGAAAGATTAGTTTGGGATTTGGTAAGATAACCATGAAGGAAAGATTAGTTCGGTAATATGGGATTTTTTTAGCTTGATTTGGTAAGATAACCATGAAGGAAAGATTAGTTTGGTAATATGGGATTTTTTAGCTTGATTTGGTAAGATAACCATGAAGGAAAGGAGAAATGTGTCGGGCAACAAAACTCAGTTATGTATCCTGCTGTAAGGACAGGATGATGTAAGAAAGAGATGTGATAAAAAAAGAATTGGAGGGAAGTTTTTTTAACAGACCTTCAAACTAACAGGATCAGAAAGGGTAAATTGTTTCAGGAAGTGAACCCAAGTCCCTAGTTCTGTCAAGACTTTGGTTACATAGACAGTGAGTGAAAAATTAACACTGCAGAGCATGGAGTTTAGTGTTTGTGTCTTCAAACTCGAGCTTTAGAAGGTTGCATCCATTTTTAAGTAGATGCCTTAACCTCCTCTGCATCCAGTGGGGCACATCCAAAGGACAGTGTCTCGCCTGGTAAGACAAAAAATGTTTACTTATTTGATTTGTGAAATGATTTTAAATCAGTAGGGGCCTGGCTGAGCTCCGTGTGTTTTGCCTCAGGCAGTTCCTGGGATAATGTCAGTGCTGTGCCTTTCAGAAATGATGGGGTGTGAGTGAGGTGACAGCATGGAGAACAGCAAACACAATGCTGCTCTTTAAAAATGGAGAAAAGGAAAAGGGATTTGTTGACCCTGCCACACTACCTCTAATTTCTCTAAGAACACTGAAACAAACGGTAGCTGTGTTATTTGAAAGCCGAGACAAGGTGACAGGATGAGGAGTAAGAGCTGGCTCAAGAGCAAGTAATGTCAAAACCAATTTAATTTCCACTGTTGACAGGTGACAGAGGAGGATTGGTTGCTGTCTTATAACTTGGCTGAAGTTAACCTTTTGATATTCTCTCTTGTTTCTTTCTAATAGGCTGACAAATTAGGGTAGCTGTGCCCTGGAATAAATTCTGCTAGTGTGATTGCAGACCTGCCTGGAAAATTGTAAAGCTCTGTTCTCAGTGTGGTTATGGACATTTCACTGTCAAAAAACCTCAAGAAAACAAAGCCCAAAAACCCCCAAACAAACAAACAAACAAAAAAACCCCCAAAAAGCACCACTCATACAAACCAAAAAAAACCTTTTTAAAACCCCCAGTGATATAGAGCAGAATATTTCCTGGCTTATTACTGTTAAATATTTTAGTTAAGGACCTTGATGCAGCAGATGGATTTGCCAGTTACACCTGCAGGAGACATAAACCTGAGAGGTGCTCCAGGCATGCTCAAGGACAAGACTGGGTTTCAAAGTGATGCTTAGAATTTAGAGAAGTGGTTTGAAGGTAAAGCAAGTGATGGCTCCCTATGGGCATGTGGAAGTGCTACATTTGGGAGCAAATGCAGCTGCAGGAACATAAAATGAGAATAAAAACAGCTTCTGCAGCTGTTCCCTAGGAAAGGCTCTGGGTATTGTACTGCATAAAAGCTGAACATGAATCAACAGAATTTTCCACTGCAGAAAAATTGAGCATCACACATTGATGTACAAGCCAAATTATGGCCTATAAAATAAGTGATAAAATCCTCTTTTATGTAGAGTACCTGCCCATTTCTGTGTATAAGAATTCATACAGGCCACCTGGAGAAAGTTCAGCAGAAAATAATGAAACTTAGCACACAGGATGTCCAGAGCAATAGATGAAGTCACAAGTGTTCAGCCTAGGCAAGAGAAAATACCTGAGTTTTAAATCTACAGAATGTGGCTTACAGGCTGTTCTAAGATCCCTTTTTGGGTAGGAAGAGTAACGTGATACTTAAATTGCAGTGAAAGGATGCAATTTAGATGGTGTGAATGTTGACATAACTTGGAAGGGTTGCAGAATGTTGTTTTACAACAGGTTGGATAAACCTCTCTTGGGATGATGGCATCAGTAAAGATGTCCTGCTCTGGGACTGAGACATGAGTGAGGCAATTTCTCAAAGCCTGTGTGACCTCTGCTTCTCCTGATTGTGCTGCAGTTCTGGGTGCCAGGCAGGGTCCCAGCAACCACCTGGACAATTAATTCTGGTTGAAGCCTTCCTTTCTGTTATTACACACCACGGTGTCATTTGCTTCCAAAGTGCTGAACTTTTCAAGTGCTAACGTTCTGTCCATGTTGAGTATCTTTATTAAATTGAAAGCTCTCTCTCCCCTTCATTTTTGTTCATATGCAGTGTTTCTGCAAGACTTCATGACAGTTAATGATATGTAAAATGTCTTTTACATTGCTGGGAGTACACAGAGAGATAATCTTCTGTGTGGGCAGTGTGGAGATGGAAGTTTGGGAAAGGCATTTCAGTTACATCATTGTGCATAGTTCTCATTTAAATTATTTCAGTTCTGCTTTTCTACCAAGTGAGAAGTGCAGGGGGAAATCAGGATTTTTAGGCTTTGTTAATTACATTTGATGGAAGAGCTGATTATGTTAATAGGGCCTTTGACAAGATGAAGAGGCAGAAGGCAAGGAAGAGAAAATAATACAGTGTTAAGAGTGATTTATGCTTTATGAGTAGCAAACAAAAGGTAGGAAGAGGAGAAAAATCTTTAAGCTCTGCAGCATTGACCTGCATGCAGTGTTTGTGTCTGTCAAATTGGTCTGCTTTACCATGCTTTCCAAAGAGTGTTGGAACACTTTTCTATTTGTCCCTCTCCTTTGTCCCTTTTTTAGCAGCCTTGGTTATGTTGATGTCTGTATAGACTCCAGCTCCTGCTGAGCTGCTCCATTAGCAGAGCCAGGTTAAACTGTTGTTGTGATGTGATGATGTCTGCTGTCACACAGACTGTGAGACCCTTAAAAGGCAGGGAGAGTGTTTGTGAGCCCTTTACAATTTTGGTGCTGTACTAGTTCATGCCTCTGCTCCCCAAATTGTACTCAGGAGTGTCCTTTAAGTTCTATTTAAGGTGATGGTTATAGCAGTAGCTTGTACAAGCCCTCTTCATAGTCATGAATTACATCTGCAGGAATATGTCCAGAAGATTTTCAGAACTGTTGGAAAACCTAATGAGTACATTTGGTGTCAGAGCAGAAGGTCTGGTACAGGGTGGGAAGTGTGTTCATTCAAAGAGACAGCTACTGCACAAATTACTGCAGAAATACCATGAATTACACAGATAATCCAGAGTGGCTGCAGAAACAACTTGTGTCAATAAAAAGAATGTAGGTAATGTCAGCCACCTTCTGCCTGTTGCTTTGTTGAATACATTTTGATATTTCTTTCCTTATGAGCTTTTTGAGTCCTGCCTGTCCAGTCCTAACACTGAGTTTGGGATGGTTTCAGAACAGTGAAAGGGCATTTTGTCACATGGCCTGGGATCAAAAGTTGTTATTGTTTTAAGAGTTATGGTGGATTTATGTCCAACTACCAAAAAAAAAAAAAGGAAAAAAAAGTGTCAAACTACAAGCTTGCTCACTTTGATTTGAAGAACAGTAATTTCAAGATGCCAATTTTATGAGTATGTGGTAAAACATAACATTATTATCTGAAAAATTAAAAAAACCCAAGCACAATATAATAATATGATGGTGGCTGTAGGGGTAAGATACCAGTTCATTTAATAATACAGTCTCTTTGTTCATCTGTCAATCAGAACATCATCTGGCAACAAGAGAATCTGACTTCTCTAAAATAACACTTAGAGCATTTCATCTGCATTTCTCCAGAGACAGACTTGCCTGAAAAACAGCTTCTGGTGATGGGGAAGCTTGTTACAATACATTAATTACATTCTAAAAAAAGAGATTTAGTGAATTTGAGGAATGACATTTGAATGTGAATAGTGACAGAGGTTCATCAGTATTTTTAAGTATAACAAACAGATTTATATGTAAGTTGTCTTACAGTTTAGAGTTACTGTCAAATGATATCTCCCTTCAATGTCCATAAAGAGAAAATTATTTAGTTGGATTTTGCCCCCCATGGGTGCTATTACCAGGGAAAATAGAAAGTCTCAAGACAAAGCATTTACAGGTCAAGAAGGATTAGAGCTAAGTCTTCAGCCAAACTCAGTTCTCCAGCTAAGGTCAGAGAACAAGACAGTCCTTATCCATGTGATTTTGTTTGATAGTTGTGCTGTTGCACTATTTAATGAGGTAAATCAAGCCTGTATGTAGTGATGCACCTGAAAGAGGAAGGTTTCTGCTCCATTCCCTCCATAAAAGGAGCTGAGGTCATCAGGAGCTTTCAAACATGGGTGTTAAAAGAGAAACTTTCCATTAAAGTATCTTTTTCCCCCTACATTTTCTTAAATTATGATCACTTTGCGTTTTAAATTTGGCAGACAAAATGATCAACAAATTGAGGGAAGTAAAGTTCTTCCAGCTGTCTTCTGAAAGGCTTATTTCACACCTTGATGCTGTCTGTACTTCCCATTGTAAGGTGTCAAGGTATCGGAGAGCACTGAATTTTTATGTCAAATGTCTAGTTAGCCCAAGTTATTACAGCAGAACAAAGCAGTAATGGAAAATTTATCTTAATCTCTGAAATAATTATGCTGTCTTAACATGTCATGAAAATTCATCAGAATCTCTTAGTAATATTTATTCCCATTAGGAGCCTAAAAATAGAGGCATTTCCAATGTTTTACTGTGCAAATGCTTTTCAAATTTCTTATAATTTTATTTTAGTAACTTCTAGGCAAGTTTGCCTTCTTTTCACAGGGTCAAAAAATTCTGTCTAATGGCCTCACAGCATAATAAAACTTACAGTGGAATTAATTTATGTTGCAGAAAATACTGTGTGGAATTGAATACAAAGATGAGGGTATGTGAGGGTATGTGATAAAGGCTTTGGTATGTTCAAACACAGGCTGAATTTTATCCAGCCTTTGGTTTTGCCTTTTTTCCCACATTTTCTTCCTGAGGAGGAAGTAAAATAACTTGAGAAACAGGGATGGAAGGAAGGTAGGCTGAATCTTTTGCATCTGCTGTGGATGTGAGTTAGACAAGATGATTAAATGGAGAAGAAACTGTTTTACCAATGTGGGGCTTTGCCCTAAAGAAATAATTGAAAGTAACAATTGGGACTTTCCATCTGAAATGGATTTTTTTATTATTATCTGGGACATTTAACCATGAAGTGCCTCACAGAAATGAGAGTGGAAAATGTGAGTTTTTGAGGGGCAGGCCATAGGTTATGTTTTGTTTCTAAACTGAGCAGAATGTCATTAATTTGATTAGTGGGAGATCACAGAGGGGGAAGAAGCAGGGAGCTGTAACCTGCTCCCTCTCCCATGATGGGAGTAGGTGGATCAGTAATTAACATAGAAGGACTTCAGCAGATACCTGAAGTATTTATTTGGTACTCAGCTGAACAGCCTGAATGTTAATCTTCCTAGCTGTTCTGAGCCTAGGAAAGAGCAATGATGCAAAAATTGCTGTTATTACAATTTATAACAATGTTTTCCTTTTTTCTAAAGCTACTGACTTCAGCATCTGTTGAACACCTTGGAAGGCCAGTCTAAATCCTGTTTTGGTAGAAATTACACATGCTGTTTACATCATGAGCTACATCTAACTGAGAAAGTAAAGAAATACATTCACATACCATGATCTGCAGTCTGCATGGACCTTGGGCCCATTTTGCAAACAACAAAGCCAAACCTGCAAGCACTGATTCAATGTGCTATTCAGTAAAGCCCTCGTTTCTTTTCACCTGAAACAGTTCTTTAGACAGAAAGGGTTCATTTTAATCCTGTATCTGAAATAGTGCATCTTTCTTCTATCTCAGTCGGAGAGAGACTCCCCTTGTCATAATTGCATGAAAATAACATTATTATAAGACTGTTTAGCTCTTGCTCTTCAATTTTTTGATTCAGAATGTCAAATGCAATTATTAAATTCAAACTTCAAGTCAGAGACTTGGGAAATCATTTGATCTGAAATAATTTCTATTTATGTGTAGAGCAAAAATTCTTTTAATAAGTACTCCTGACATGTATGAGTGATAAAGATAACATGAACACTAGTCTTTGTGTGAATTGTTCAGCATACATGAAAAATACATCCAATACTAGTGCACTAGAAATTCAGATCTGCAAAGCTTGGGGACTTTCCCTTTATTTGATTAGAAAGTGATGTTTTTGTAGAAATGATCTGTTGAGTAAGGACATTTTTGCAAAAAAGGGTCTGCCAGCTGAATTTAGGATCTGAAGACAGACAGCAACACTGATGGAAATAAGGATGAAGGTCTGAAGGGAGGGCTGAGGCTTCTTGTTTCATGCAGCACTCACAATGGCTGTATGTCAGTGCTTGCTGCTTTTCCCCTTTCACTGAGGACAAACAGGGCTGGCCAGAGGGGTGAAGCCCCTGACTAAAGGAAGGCAAATCTCTCTCTCTTTGCCATGTTTTGAGACTCAGCTGAGGCAGTTGTCTGTGTTTTGCCTCAGACCTCATTCTTCTGGTGAAACCAGAGCAGAGTGGGTGTGAGCCTCTTCAGAGCATCCCTGGCAAGGAGCTGGCACCTCATTGGAAAGGTGGATTTTAATTACATCAGTCTAATGAAGCAGGTGGGCTATTCAATTTGGGGTCATTACCTGAATGGGCACAAGGTTCAGCTCTGCCACTGTAGTGACTGTCACACTCCTTTGCCTGCTCAGCCCTGAAAAAGTTATTTGCACCCTCCTCTTTCCTTGGGGCCCAATTTGTGTTTGCCAGCAATGTCCTGGAACTTCCTTGGCTAAACAAGAGGGCACAAGCTGGGCAATTTGGGGCTGTTTGACAGTGGCAGGTTGCAGATAGCAGAGATTATTAAGAGAAGTAGCTTGCTTAGCTATCCTTTGCCACAAGAAAAAGGGATCAGCTGTTGTTGCCCAAATAAACTGATCTGTCATCTGTCCCTTCCCTGCAAAGCTCATGTTTTGAGGAAGATGAGTGTTGGGTCAGTAGTTACACAGGCATGGGAAGAGGAAGGGGAAGTCCTTCTGTGCAGTTCTCCTTCCTCACTGCCAGCCTGGTGCAGCCTTTCCCATCTTGGAGGCTGCTTTCCTGCCAGAGAGAGAGGCAGCAGAGGTTGTTTGGATGGTGTGGGATGGAGTGGGGACACAGAGGAGGAGTCTGATGGTGAGCTCTGACATCCCAGGCCACAGTGGAATGGAGGAGAGGAGGGCCCTCTCCCAGGGATGGATGCTGAGGGAGAACCTGCCTCCTTCCTTGCACAGCCCAAAGTCCTCCATCCACTTCCATCCTGGTCTCCTTCCACAGCTGCCCCAACCATCCTTTCCTTGTCTGCAGCTCCTTCAGTCTCTCCAGCCCCCAGGACTCTCCCTGAGCTCTTGGTCCTGCTATTGCAGGCTCAAATTTCCACATCAGATCACAAAACTGCTGCACAGTAAAACGAGCACCCTCTGGTCCCAGCCACCCTTCCAGCCAGGCTGAAAGCCCCTGGGCACCTGTGATGCAGGAGGCACCAGAGGTTTCCTCTCCCTCATCAGTGTTCACATCTGGCCAGAAAATGTGGGGGACGGCTCTCCAGGGGCTCTGTGGCAAAGAGCTGCCCCTCCATGAACCACAGCAACCCAGGTGGGTGTCACTGTCAGGGCTGTGTGAGGCATTGCAGGGTTTGGCTGTAAAACCTGGAGCTTTGGATGCAGCAGCCTCCAATTCTGCTGGAGCCCTGGGGGAAGGTCACAGCTCCTTCAGGGTGTCAGGGCTTGGAGAAGGGTGAAGATGCTTCTCTGGATAAGGATGTGGGCAGTGTTCTGTCTGACCTTGACCAAGTTGAGTATTGCTGCTAAGATATCAGGGATGGGTGAAATCTCCATCCAAGGGGAAAGCAGCACTTGTAGAGTTTTATGGTCAAACTTGGTAGTAACTGAGGAAAAAACCGAATTTACTGGATAGATGATACTGCAATGTGATATGTCATTCACATTGCAATGGAATTTGATGGTGTAGTGAAAGGTCTGGAAGGTTTATGGTTTGATACAAAACATTAAACATGCCCTAAGTCTTGCAATAAAATAACTGCACAGAGAAGTAAGTGTTGTTAGAGAATTGTGAAAATACACATTCTGAGAAAAAAACATTTTTTACACCAGCAGGCCAGACATAGTTTCTAATGAAGTGAATCCTTTTCAGTGTTTGGAACCAACAGAAGTAATTTAAAAATTCCCAGCTGAAGCATAAAGATTTTATTTAATACCTTTCACAATGACTGAGTGATCGTGATAATGAATTATGGAGGGTTTTTCACCAGGAGTCTGCAACAACAAGATAAGGCAATAATCTATTTCTATGCTTCTGGACATGTATTTGGGATTTTGATTTTTCTAATTTTTTTTTTTTTTAGTGAGTCATGAAAGATGCATGATTCATTAACAGGTTAGGACAAACTGATAATATTTGTCTTTTCACCAGTGTCAGGATGTTATTCTGTAATTTTTAGTATTTTCTCAAGTCAGACTGCATTCAGGCATGACTCAGAAATAACTTAATAGTGAAGATATTGATCAGTGTTCTAAATCCATCTGTAGTAATTTTCATGCCCAAGGGACCTGATGATTTCTTTTCCAGTAGAGGTTTGAAAGTTTTCTTCTTGAACAGTAAGCAGGAACTGATTTAGTCTGGAGCTAAATCAGTTTTTAATGTTTGGGGGTTATTAGTTTGTTTATTTGTTTTCTATTAGAGTATTCATGATTAGTAGCTTTTAACCATCAATTGTGTGTAATGAGGCAGTAGAAATGGTGATGCTGTGCCATAATGAAACTAATTCAGGAAAAGGCAAACAACCAGCATGAAAACATACCCAGCAAAAACCCAGCAATGCCAGTACAGGTTTTCTTAATTGCTAGCATAGGTAAAAGAATTTGAAACCAGAAAAAGCAGCATTATACAGAACAGCAGCAAAGACAAACTTTCATTGCTCTGAGCTGCTGACACACAACTAATTCATAGCAGCATTGCCATGTGAAGAAACTGCAGATAGTGTCAGCATATAAAACTAGAAATGAAAAATATATATGAAGTTGCAGCAACCACTCTGTAACCACGTAGGGTCCATGAACTGCTGACTCATCTGGCTGGAGCTTTGCTGGTGGAGTTTCTCCCTCAATCCAGTGTTGCTGTTTCCATGTCTCTTGTCATTTTGGAGATGTTGGAAACTGTAGCATTGAGCTGTTCACAAAAGACTAGGATGACAGAATGTTCTGTGTATTTACAGAGATCTTGTAAACGTGGTTGGAACACTTTTTTGCCAAGTAAATTTCCATCTACTAAAAATTCCTTTCCATTCACAAAGTAAGGTGATATTTTTCTGCTAAGAGTCCTATTATTCCAAACTCTACAATCAATCTCTTTACACTTTATTTTAAACTGTGCAAATGTTGTCCAGAATTTGTGAATGTGGCAGCTGATTGATGAACTGCAGTAGCTTTGGTTGGCCAAGTTTGTTAATGTGTTTGTGTCTCTGGCTTTTCTCATTTTCCTCTTACAGAGAGCTACGGATAGTGACAGGGGAATGGTTTTTTGAAGAGAGAGCAAAACGCTTCAAACAATCAAATCTTGGAACTGATGTTGTCAGGCAGTCAATCCTTCACAAATTCCCAGGTAGGCACCTTGAGAGGGAGATTTACTTGTGCTTTACACGGTCAAAACCTTGTTTCTTGAGTGTTTGACTTGTATTTTATTCCTGACTGAAGTATAATCAGTATCTTAATCTTGACTTTTTATTTGTGCCTATACAGTGATTTATGAATTACTAATATTCAGGAAAGGTAAGGCCTATATAAAGAAAGAAGTATCTCTGTGGAGATAGGGAGCTGCTGAAAAACTCACTGTCCAAACAGGTGGAAACTCACTGTCCAAAAAGTCACTGTCCAAACTGAGAAAGTTTGTTCTCAGTTCCTGCTAGGAAGTTTGGCTGTATGGAGAGATCTCAACCTGGTCATTTTTTTGCCTTTGGCTCTCTTATTTGTGACAGTGGTGTGTAAAAATCACTCAAATTTGCTTTTTCAACTCTGAAGAAGAAAGGTGAATTTGAGCTCCTGTGTTGTCTGTTGGATCATGGGCTATATCCAGGCTACCTGGTATTCAGATTTTCCTTTTGCCCAGGTATCTCAAGCTGCACCTGTACTTTTAGCTACAGTAAATTGTCTGTCTGTCTGTCTGTCTTGGCCAAGCCCAGACAGTGTGAGCAGTGTGAGCTGCTCTGGTACCTTGCAGGGTACCACAGGACCACTGGTGTAAGAAATTGGAGTTTTTCCTGAATGCTGATGGTTGGTACTCACATAACTCCTTCACTCTGAACACAGAAGCTGTGTTCAGAGCAGAATTTATGCCCAGTTTTATCCCCTAGGTTATAAGGGGAGGGACTGGTTTACTGCCACTGGAAAAAATTCATGGTGCAAACTTGCTCTTTGGAAAATACAGACCTTGCCATTATCACTTCAGATAATGTGCTTCAGAAACTGTAAAGCTGGCAAGTGTGTAACTTCTTGATATTATGTCAGTGGTGAGATTGGGTATTTCATGATTTAATACTTGATAGATATATTGAAAAATCTATTTAAGCCATTTTTCCCATACCTTGCTCCTAGATGAACAAACATTTTAATTATGAAAACATTCTTTCATTCAACACAGAAGATACTGTACAGTTCAAAATTAAATTTCAGGTCCTTTGGTTATTAAATATTGTCACTGATAAATCTGGAAGTGTAGTTCAAGAGCAGATAATGAGGAACATCTCAAGCCAAAGTTTTATTTTATTACAAAGATCCCCCAAGGCTTTTTCATTATCTGTTTTTGTAGGTTGTTTGACGTGCTGTGTAATTTGTGCAGAAGTTCACCTTTTATTTTCCTTCTCCCTCCACTGCAGACACAGTTTCCAATACAGATGATGAAAGAACATTCAAAAATCAACCCCAAGAGAATGAAGAAAAGCCAGATGTACCAGTCTGCTCCACAAATGGGCACAAATCTGTCTTTAGCAGACCTAGAAAGATTGGGTAAATCCTTTTGTTTTGTTGTTGTTCTTGGTTTTTGTTTTGGTTTCTGGGTTTTGGGTTTTTATTGAAAACTGATAAATCTAAAACCAGCTGTAAATGGTTGGATAGATTTTCTTTTGAGTTTTTCTAATCTTTCACATCAGCCTCAAACTCCCCAGGATTAGAAACTGCCTTCATTTAAAGGCATACTTACTGTAATTAAATTGCTGTTTCCTGGGAAATGCATCAACAATTATCCTTCAGCTATAAATGTAGCAGAAAAGAAGTCAATTTTACTTTTGGATTTTTCTTGTTTCTACTCAGAAGTAACAGAGAGTCCTTAAAGGCAGGCTTGCCAGAGAAGCAAATGCAAAAACTATTATTTGCAGGACCTGTTTTTTATGTATACTGGCCAGTTTGGCTCCCAGGCTTTCCTTGGAGCTTCCAGCTGAGCAAGTACAGCCTAAGAGTGTGTGTGTTACAGTGAATAAACAGAGCTGCTGCTGCTCATCCTTCAGGGTTTCACCCCAGCTTGGCTGTGCCCTTTGAGGGGCATTCACTCTCAGGGGACACAGGCAGCTGCATTGACTGTGTGGTTGCACAGGTGGTGTCTGGACCCAGCTGGAGGCTATTGGGTGAGTGGGAAGAAAACCTGAATGGAAATTCATATTATGGCTGGAGCCCTCGATGGTATTTGGAAAACTTTGTTTCTGTTGAAAGGAAGAACACATTTTTATCAGGGATCCTAAAGATAGGGCAGGTGGATGCTTTCCACGGGTTTTTTGCTTCTAAGGAGAGATGACTATGGAATAACCTGCTCCAGAGACTCCAGAAATTAACACCAGTGATTTATCTCTCTTTAACATAGGGAAAAAGAGCATCAGAATGCCTCTGGCCTCTTAAACTACAGTGAAAAAAAGAACCAGCCTAAGGAATCCTCTATAATAGACCTAGATTTTGCTCTGAGTCATGCTAAGTGCTAGCTACAGTAAGATGGCATTAAAGTTTACTTTTCTAATTCTCCTTCCATTTAAATCCTTTAAGCAAACTAATTAGTCGTATTCCCTTACAAGAAACAATTGTTTTTATAATTGTTATTTATTTTAGTGCTGCTGTTTCTTTTTGTGGAGAGAAATGTTTTTGGTTGTGACATTCCTCACAACAGATACTTAATCCTACAAAAATTTGGCTTGCTTTTCCTAGTGTATTTGGTGGCCTCTTTTAGAAATATTTCACTATTGTTCCTCTTCCTTGCTTGCTTCTTCCTCCCTCAGGTTCCACATTCGTGTATCTCATGAGTGGATTTGTTTCAGCAAGGCTCTTTTGGGGCCAGCTGCTACTGACAGTGTGATGGGATAACTTATCAGTCTATCGTGGTTTGTAAGGTCATGAGGAATACTATTACTTTGCAAAATTTAATTTCATTCATTTCTGTCCTATTAGGCCATGTTTTGCAGGATAAGGGGGTGATTTGTGTTTTTTAGGAATGGTATGTTTAGGGCATCTGATGCATATAATTCTAGAAATATCTAATGAGAAAATACATATAGCATAATTTTCTAGACACACTTAGTCAAAAATACTTTGCTAACTATAAATGACCCCCTCCCCCCAAAAAAAAGATTAATTTTCACAAGAGGCAGTTCTGGTTCTAAGCTTGAATAGTAGGAATGTTTCAGTGTTTTGATGTCTTAAAATGCAGTTTGTAGTAAATACAATATTTTTCCCCTAGCAACCAGCTTCATAGCCAGACTTGGTGCTCTGTTGACCTTTATATCCAGAGCTGTCCATAGGTTAGATTAAATTACTGGACTGTGTGCATCCCAGCTTTGAAAAGCTTTTATTCCCTGTTTTCAACAGGAGGGTTATCAGGGCAGTGACCAAAGGAGAAATCACCTATGGAAAGGATGAAGGTGAAAGGAGCACAGGCTCAGAGGCTGAAAGCCCAGGTCTGCGTGGAGGCAAATCAGCTGCGGGCCCTGAGAGGTGAGCAGAGCCCGGGACAGCCCCTGCTGGGACCGGCCTGGGCCGGGGGCAGTGCCCTGGGCTGCTCTGTCTTCTTGGGTGCTGTCTGAGAAACACAGTTTTTGTTCATAAAGCAAACAAAAAGCACCAAAAAACACCCAACAAACCAAAACATTATCTCCACTCATCTTATCTTACTCTCCTCGTGTTCAGCTGGTGACCGATGTCCTGCACGTTGGTTTTGTTTTCTGGATTTTAGTGGATGAGTTGTGTTCATGTTACAGAACTGAGGCTCCTTGGTTTTCTTTACTAATGAAATGTTAATTGATTGTAATTTATGTTTTCTTCTTCAAAGGCTGTTTGCTCTTCTCTGTCCATGACTGTTGTCCCAGATATTTTATCATTCTTCTGGGCTTAAGAGATCTCTGCTAGTACCTCTGATGGCATTATAAAATTCCAAGAGCAACATTTCTGGCATGTCCTACCTTCAAAATGGAGCCAAAAACCAGGTCACTATTTCCCTGTTCAGTTAGACAGCCATACTGGATGTAGACCCACATTTTTTGTTCAGGTGCACAGACCTAGCAATTGTACAATTTGGATTAACAAAACAATAACAATTTCCGTAAGTTCTAATAGCAGTTTCCTGTCTCTAAACTCATGTTTCCAAAGAGATATGCAGGAACAAAGGATAACAGGTAAAAGGAACATCATGGAGTTTAGTATGCACGTAGATAAACTTTCTTGTACAAGGAAGAACTTGCTTCTCTGTTACCTACAATTCAAATCCCAATTTCTAGATGTTCTGCAATATGTCTAAAGCTGATGGTGACAATCTTCTTGACAGTTGATAATTTGATTTGTTTTTTCCACTGGATGCTGCAGCACCTACCAGCCAATCCAGCTTTTAGCTAGTTTTCATTAATCATTCCAGGTCACTATTTTTTTCACTAAGCTTATTAGGCCTTCTATATCCCAGCAGACTCATACCTGACTTCTATGAGACCAGAAGTAGAATTTTTGCCCATTTTCTGCATTTTCATTGAATAGAATAGAGATGAGTGAATGATCTAGGAAACAAAACCTCAGGAATCTAGTGTCTGTGCTGATTAATACTGAGGTTTGCAATATTAGTAGCTTCTCTGAGGGATTACCAGGATAAGGACAAAGGGATGCTTGTGAGAGGTATGTGCAGCTCTTTTTGTATGCCAGACTACAAGAAAGTTATCATGCAGTTAACTATAAATGAAGCAAAATAATTTTGTTGGGGTGGTGGAATTCAGCACCTGATAAACTCTCTGTACAGATTTAGGAGTGAAGTAGTCTACAAAGACAGCTTTTATATTTGATTGCCTTGCTTCACTTTCACATAAATAATCATTTTCTAGCTGTTTCTCAGAGCCAGAGTGCAAGACTTGTTAAATTAAGGGGTACTGAGTCATTATCACAACTTCTTCTCTACTTGCCATCTCATTCTCACCTAGTGAAATTGGTGTCCTTTGCCAAAGCCCAGAGCAACTTCATCAAAATTGGTAGTATTTCACCTAGCAGCAGGGAAACCAAGAGAGAATTCTTCTTTTTTAATGTTTCTGTTTAAGAGAAGATGTATTGAGCTGGGAACAGGAAAACCCAGGCCATGAATTCACCTCTTCACCTGGTTTATTTTTTCTCCAGCAAAAATGTTTACTGCTGAATGCTGTAAATGTTTTTGCTGCTGAATGAACTGGGAGGCTGCATCAGGTCAGGAAACTCATAGGAGAAATCTTATGGGAATTTAAGGCTCATTCACACAGGCACTCCACCCCACTGCACTCAGGTCTTGTCTACCATGAGAAGAAGCCTGGCACAGTCACAACACTGTTTTTCTATTGTCTACTTAACATGTATAAAATGTGTCAAATCCCTCTCTAATAGCAGACTGATATAAGAACTAAGGACACATTTTAAAATAATTTTTGCTGTTTAAAAAGGTTTAAAAAGTGCAACAGATTACCCTTTCTTACCCTCAGTGTTCACATGGGTTTACCAGTGTTTTCTAACAGAAAACGTTCCAAGGAAAAAATTTCACCTGTTGTGATGTTAGACAGAAACTGGAGTCTGGTGTGCTGGTCACAGATGATTTTTTGCCACTTTTACTAATGTGAAATCTCCCAGAAGACCTGTCCAACCTTCCAAATTTCTACATTGGTTGAAGGAGTCAGCTGGTTTGGGTCTAGAGTCATAACTGAACACAAAAAAAACCACATCACCAAAAAAACTACGTAGAAACAGGACTGTGAATAAGTGGGTGTTTTTCTGGAGATAGATGGATGGATAGATGGATGGATAGATGGATGGATAGATGGATAGATGGATAGATAGATAGATGGATAGATAGATAGATAGATAGATAGATAGATAGATAGATAGATAGATAGATAGATAGATAGATAGATAGATAGATATACACAAGGATTTTAGAGTTTTAGAGTTTCTGGAGACAGTGCTGGCATTAAATTGGCTGTAGCAGTGCCCAGAGGTGTCATGTTACTGCAGTTTCCCTTTACACCAGTGGAACAGCCTGGTAGGAATGGCTGCAGGAGTCATCTCTCCTCCTGCTGGATGTGATGCAGTATGGATTGAACAGGGACAAAGGCCAGCTCCTGCAGCCTGGACAAGAGCTGCCCATTTGAAGCATCTGCAGTTCTGCTAGAAGCACTGACAATACCTGTATGACTTTTGGTGTAAAGCAATTATAATTCATCTTTGCCTGTGCTTTTTCTTTCCAGGTGATGCCCCAGCCCATCAGGGCTCTGTTACTCTCACAAAGTTAGCACAGCACTTTCCTTGCCGTGGTTTGCTAAATGATCTGCCCGGCTTTGCTCAGAGCAATAACCCTTCCCTCCTCTGTCTCCCCTGCAGAGGCAGCACGCTCTCCCTGGGCAGCAGCAGTGCAGGGACTGCTGCAGGACATGCAAGGGGCAGAGGCAGCACTGCCAAGGCTTCCCTGGCACGCTCTCCCAAGTGCAGCATGACCGCGGATTGCAGCGGGGTAAGGGCGGCGCTGGGCTCGGGGCACCAAACGGGGGCACTGGGCTGGGTCTGCCCTGGGAGCCTGATTTGCAGCACAGCAAGGGTGTGTGCTATTCACATGCTCTTTGAACAGAGAGATACATCATTCCCCCTGCCAGGATGTTCCCTGGGGAAAGCAGTGAGAAAGCTCAGAGAGAGAGGAGAAAACAATTCTTATCACTTATTTGCTGTGCCTGTTGTTTGGCACATGTGGAATGTGTTATGGAGATTGTTTATCAAAAGGGATTGGTTAATTGGACTCTGCTGGTGGTTGTTTGGACTGATTGACCAATTAGGTCAAAGCTGTGTCATGACTGTCTGAAAGGGTCACGGGTTTTTCTTTAATACATTAGTATAGTTTTAGTATAGTATAGCATGTATAATAATAATGTGTGGCTTGATAAAGCAATTGTTCACCCTTCTGAAATCATGGAGTCATTGCACCTTATTCCTCTGGCTCAGGATCGACCCTGCATCCATAAGAATGACCCTGATAGGGAAAGTCTGATTTCTGCCTCGGTTCTGCTGTGGACATCCCTGCCAGCACAGAGCTCCTCGTGTTCTTATCAGTGATGCAGTTTTTGGTTTGGCAGGTGTTTCTCTTTTGGCCTAAAAATTGCTGTGGATGTCCAGCATTAGATAATGAGTTACAGATTCTGAACTGGGAGTCACAAGGGATGGGAATAAGCATTTTTGGCACTTTGGAGCCTTGAGTAAGTGCTGTAAAATAAGGATGTGACTTTCAAGCATGCACAATCTGGCATTCCCCCACTGACTGCTAAGGGGAATTTTGCAAGTCCAGCACTTGCAGAAAATCAGGCCAAACTGATTTTAGTTTTTTCCTGGATTTGGACACTGGGCTCTGCAAAAATTATTCCATAACACAAAATGTGTGATAAACACGTTATCAGAGCAATTCCTCTCATATGCTCTTAGGCCTCTTGTGGGGTATTTACCATTAAAGTTTGGGAAAAAGGTAGAAGAGTGCTTAGAGCACTGTTGAACACATCAATTTTCTTTCTAACTTCCAGATACATGGTCTAATATGTTGTCTGATAAAAAAATAAGTTAATGTATATGAAGAACAGTTTTGAGAGCAGTAAACAAATGAATAGTTGTTTTATTTATATTCTTATTGGCATATAGACTGACTTGTTTTCAAGTACATTAGGTTTGTTTGAAAAATCCATTTAATTTAGATGGAGTTATGTTATTAGCTTTTCTTTTACAGGTAGGCAAGAGGTCATGATGATATCAAGGATATTGGCTTTATTTAAGGGGTTATACTGGCATAATTTAATTAGTTCAAGTGTATTTGGTTTTGCCCTGGCTAAAATCATTGTGCTAGTACAAAAGCCATAGGTTTTGTCTTTTCTTTCTTCTTTCTTTCTTTTCTGATTCATGAGCTGAGTGAGCTTCTAATAGATTTGAGTGTTTCTTGTCCCTGATATTTTACTCTGATTTTTCAGCTGCAAACTCAGAATGTAAGCAAGAATTGCATCTTTGTGCTAATTTTATGCATCATCAGTGCTAAGCAAAGCAGATTAGACTGAAATCTAAATATATTCAGTAATAGACTGGATGTTAAAGGAGCTTTGGGGTTCTGGAATCTAATAGAAATTATGCTTTTTATAAACTAATAGTGAATAAACTTAGATTTTGTATTTATGGCTTGTGCATTTTTCCTCTTGGGCAGGACACAGGCTTGGAAAATGGCATGATTATTCCAGCAAGTGAAAGTGTACCTGAAGATTTAGTAAAGAAGCACTGCAGAAAACCGTCTGGAACACCTTCCATTGCAGTTTCTAGGATATCTTTGTCATCAGGCAAGTGTCAAGTATTTTTCTTCTTTCTGGCAGCCTTTATTATCACAGGATTATGCCCATTCTTGTGACTCTGCTCCTTTCCTTCTTAAAACATGTTGAAAGACCAAATGTTAGTTTCATAAACTTGTTCATTCTGAAAACACTTCCCTTTTACTAATCAAGTTCATACCCCTTCACAAGTTTTACATTAAAAATAGAATCCTTACCCCAGAAACATTGGTACAACATCATTGTTAGGTAAATCACATTCTTTTAGAGTTCTTACAAGATTTCATTCACAGCTGCATGTTGTTCAGTCATTCTCTGTATGAAACACTACCTGTATATAATATTACTCTGCTGCTGCCATTACATTTCACACCCACTTTGCCCAGAAGCAAATTTGGGAAACAATGTGTGGTCAAAGAACCAGCCCCTCACAGACTTCCTGTCTGTTCATTTTTATATGTGATGCTCTGAACGAGTCAATCCATCTGTAATTTCCCCCATTTCATTGGAGGCTGGTAGGTAGAAAGGGCTCACACAGGAAGGTGCTGTCACAGCCACTTTGCAGTAGTGGATGGAAATCCTCTTTTTCCTCTCTGAAATGGGAGGCAGGAGCATCCTGCACTCTTCTGCTTCCCCCAGGCACTCAGTCAGCTTCCTGCTGGGCTGATGGGGTGGGTTTGGGTTTGTAAGCTGCTCTCTGAAACACAGCAGGACTCACTCTGTCATAGCTGGATTTAGCCCAAAGCAGAAACCCAGAGGTGCATCCCACAGAGCTAATCCAAGGAGGCAATGCTCTTTACCTCAGACATTTCAGCTTAAAAGTGTCAGAGTTTTCCTGAGAATATTGTTCAGTGCAACTCCAGGCAGAGATGTTACAGATGGCTCCTTATTTAGGAAGCAAAAATTCCCCTGTTCCTGCTACCTTACAAAATAGAAGCTTTCCTGGTAGATAAGAACTGACCTCCTGTTACAAAGCAGATGGATGCTGAGCAAAAGTACAGGAAACTTGGGAACAGGCCTCAGACTCTGCATTTGGCAAAACTCAAAGGACATTAAGCTCAGGACAGTGATTTTTCCTGCCACATCAGCTGTAGAGCTGGAAGGAGATGAACAGTTCAAAACCTTTCAGATTCCAACCTGCAGGATATAAAAGTACTTTCTTCCCCCTCTTCTCTTTCTAAATACATTGAAACAGTCCACAAAAGACTTCTGTGGGGAGGACTAAGAGGCCTTGGAGAGAGATTTTCTGTCTTATGCTATAGAGTGGATGAGAGACCTGTAGGACTGAGAGAAACTGCTGGAGCTCTTGAAACTATTCATTTCCTCCTAATTTCTGCATCAGGAACACTGCTAATGACAGAAATACTTTCTACATCCCTTTGTATCTCCAGGTGCTTGATTCTGATGCAGATGCTGGGGAGATTTTAGTGGTGGTGGTGGTAGATGTGGCAATCACTGTGAACACTTGGATAGTGAGTTTTGCAACATTCCAGGCTAGCAGGCCTACCAGAGAAAGTCAAAATCTTGATGATCCATGGTATCATCCACAGAAGACAATCAGAGTAGATAAATAAATAGTACAGGGTAAAATTATTGCCCAGAATGCTGAGCAGCATCAGAAGGCATATTTCTTTCTTCATTTTTCATAGTGATGTTCAGTTGCCATAGATTTGACAGATAATTAAAATATTGTTTTAATTTTTTTCATTTAAAAAACCATTGGGATTGGGACAATACTTGTATGAAAGATGAAATGGAATATTTCTGTACAAACTATAGCCAACATTTAAATTGTTTTTGTTTCCCAGACCGTAGCAGATCTGAGATAGATTTGAGTGAATCTTTCTGTGAAGGAAATGAGGATACCCTGAGCATAAGAAGCAGATCTGTACCTAGTGCCTTAGATCAGGAACTGGTGAGTTATAAATATGGAAATGTTCATCTGGTGGAAATTCTGTTTGTTGGACCAATGAAATCAGGACTGTGTGTGTATCTATGTAAAATATGGGTAAGGCAGGACATTCTTCCAGGGATATTTAATGAGTTTTTTAATAGTGTCATCTTCTGAGTATGTTTGCTGTAGAGTGATTTCAATGAATAGTCATGGTTCCAATTTGTTGTTAATTTGCTGGGTGTTTGAGTTCACAGATGAAAAAAACCTAGCTTGAAAATAAATTCCAGGCACTAAATTGCACGTGCTCCAAAATTCTGTTAATTCATATTTGCATAAGTTTTAATTTTGATGCTGAGAAAGTTCATCATTTAAAGGCTTTAATCTCTGTCTGGTTTGGTCTCCCACTTATCTGTATTTTTAGCAGGAAGACCCAACTTTCTCTTCTGGCAATGTTGCTTGCCTCATCTTCCTGTTGATTCTTCAATACATCTCCATTCCATGCCTTTTTTTGTGTATTCTATGGACTACTTTTCCTGAAGTGATTCACAACTTCCATCTCCTCTTATGCACATATCCAAGACAGGCAATCTGCAGATGTGCATCAATGCTATAAAAGAACATCCATTATTAATTATGCATGGGGGGGGGGGGGGGATTATTCAAATAATTCTTCATCTAATCACAGTTTATTCTAAAGTTCCCAAACATCTGTTGGTAGCTGATGCATTTTGCCTGTTGTCATAGTCCCACAATTCCATCTGCTCTTTCCAGAAGAGCACTGGCCATGGCAGATGTCTCCCCTTCCTGTGGTGTTGAAATTTGAGTCTTGGTGGAAAACCATGTGTTGGGATTTCCATATTTTCTTGGATTAGTAGCAGCCAGAGGATGTACCTGCAACATTGCTTTGGATTAATCTTTGAGGAATTAACAAAAGACCTTCCTGTGTGTCAGGTGTTGGTGGAAGAAAAACTTCAAAAACAAGTGGTTTATTTTAAAATTGTAATAAAGAAAAAGGATGTGCTCTTTATTAGGAAGCTGGAAAATAATGCAGACGAAAGGTATAAAATAAAAAAATGCAGATTTTATATTTCTTTATATCTGTTCTGTGCTCTAATTGACTGTTACAACTTAGATATTTCTCTGAAGCAGCTGCCAGAGATGACAAATCCAGAGAGATTTCTGTTCCCTGTTTAAATTTTCTCTTCTTAATCAGAGGGGTTTTTTTGTATTTCTTTCTTGCTGACTCTGAATGAAATTTCAGATTGCATCTCTGCAACTCTGTAGCTTCTTGCTAGCATAGGAGACCTCTCTTGTGGCATAACCTTGATTTAGCTGCTCTGGAGTCTGGTGCTAATTCCCCTTTAAAAGTCACTCATAACAGGAGTCACAGATCTCTGATTTTACCCATATCCTCACTTTCTCTGCCTTATGAAATGAATTGATTGCATTCATCAGCTTTCTTTTGTGTTACCATATTCACTTAAGGTAGTTTGTCTCACAAGAGCCCTTCAGAGTCTTCATATTCATTATGGAAGCAGTGGTTTGAGATAAAAGCTGTATTCCTGCTGGAATTTAGTTTATTTGATGTAAGAGATAAGAAGAAAGGTATCTGATGATGGTAACAACAGCTCCTGCAGCGGAAAAACCTGGAGTTACACCTCCTTTTCTTCCAGCTGAGGTCCTTCAGTCTCTTGCTCCTGGGTGATGGGAGCTGACAGCGGCGCTATGGGAGGTGACACAAGTCAATAGGATATGCAGATTGCTGGAATTTATCAGCTGAAAGGATGGGAAAAGATTTTAGCTACTTTGCTCCCACCTTTGTCAGGGAAACCCATTACCCATACAGAGAAATCAGATGGAAAATTGAATGAATATTTTGCTTCTCGATCGTAGTGTTGCTTTTGATAATGAAAAGGGACAAGCCCCAAAACCCACATGGTGTGGTACAGATTTATCAAGGAGCACAGGGAATCAGCTAAATCCAGTGCTGTGTTCAAATGTGAGCACATTTCTAGAGAGGGGTGCGTTGAATTCCTGACCAAGGAGTTTTCATTGCATGCTCAGCTGCTTTTTTAGGAGTAATTGGATGATGTGCATTTATAGGCCCCCACTGGAGACCGTGAGATTAATGTCCTACTGGCTCCAACTTTAATAAGCTAATAACAGCAACCAATTACATAGTTGCAATTCTGTAACAACTCCTGAGAAATGAAATCGTTTTGGTGCAAAATAAATTAGGGAGTTAGTAAAATATTAAAGTAAAAACATTAAAGTAAATTGTTCTTTTTAAGTTTCAGATTTCTGCTTGCAGGCAGAAATTGGTATTCAGCACTTGTTAGGAGTCCATGAAGCAATGTTAGAATATGAGTGTCTAGACCTGAAACACCCCACTCTGAAAATGTTGCCTTACTTTCCCCCCCCACTCTGTTTAATTATTTTGCAGTAAAAGTATAGCATTGTTTATTTTCAAGTTCACTGGTATGCATACAACAGTGTAAAGGAAAAGTTTTTCATGTATAGAATTTCTTCTTCTTGCTCCATAGGCAAGTAAGAAAATTATATTCTTGTTCCAAATTTAAAACTAGATTACATCACTCGACATCTAATTTCAATGAGGGGAGTAGAAATTATGGGTGGAGTAGTTTGTTGGGGTTTTTTTGTTTGTTTTATTTCAGGTTTCTGGGAGATTTTGCTTTTGAATGATTCAGCTGTCTGTCTCCCTGAAATAGTTTGCTCTGTTGTGCCCAGGTCTCCTAGGGTTTTTCCTTTCATTTAGTTTAAGGTATCTATCATTTCCTTATTTCCTTTTTTTTTTCCTCTGTGGGATACTAACAGTGACTTCAACAGATTAGAAAGAAAAGAGACCAGCAGAGCAAGCTCATGGTAGGAAGATGAAACTAAGTGTTTTCTTCAGTATGTAAATTTTGGTGATAGATTGTTCTGATTTCCCTCTGCTCAATATTAGATATCCAGTAACAATTGGAAAGCAGCAATAGAAAATCACTTTTAGGTGCTTTCATATCAGTTCAGTCACTGGAGCAAAGGAGGAGAGATGTAACAGCGAGGTTCATGTAAAATATGGCAAATGTGCTGCAAGTTTTTTTATGTAAACTGTGAATTCGATTCTCCAGCAGCATTTCTGCCTGCTCTGTTTTTGCTGATTAGCACAGAAGTCTTTGAGACTCCTGAATTTGAACCCAGTATTTCTCTGGTTAGCTTCAAAGAGTGAGAGCAACTAAGCAATAGAGAATGAGGTGGGTCAAAAGGTGAGGTTTTTATAGCTGCAGAGCAGATACAAGGAACTTGAAAATCTGACTTCCATTAAAATTAACAAAGTCTTTCAAAATATGCCTGCCATAAGGCTTAGGGAAACACTGAGATTTCCAAGCTATGCCTAATAGGATTATAATTGTCTGCTGGCATTTTTTCCTGTTATTTTAAGTAAAAGTTAAGAGTCCCATTAGGACCATCAATCACATCTAAAGATTTGGTTTAGATTTTACTTCATTGCTGTGTTTAAATGATGATTTTTTTTCTGCATATAGGTTAAAGATGCTAAACTTTGGTCTTGCTTATTAAAACTCCAGCACCTATATGAAGCTGTTCAATTACTGATTTCCCACCTTTTAATTATTAATACAATACAGAAATGTATTTACTTTTTAAAATGCTTATCAACTGGCTTTATATAAGACATGAAGTGCATGTGTGAGGATCTTCAGTTCTTTAACAACTGAATCCTGAAACCACAGCTGTCTCTTCCCCTTATGCTCTGTTTCTGTGCAAAGATGTGGAAAATGTGAACCAAAATTCCTTTACAGGAATTTTAGTGCATCCAGCTCCATCTTCCTAAAGTGGAAAACCTGTGAACCAAAATTAACGACAGAGGTTGACCAAATACAGTGCAGAACACAACAACTAAAATGCCTGTTTGTTATTTAGGGCTATCTGGATGAAACTGAAGAAGATATTGATGACATAGTGGCCTCTTGTTATCCAAGAAAGCATGAACATATGACGAGTGGATTATCAACAGTAAGATCTTGGGTAGAAAACATGCATTGTCTTTCCACAAGAGACCATATTTCCTCCAGAGAGGAATTTATTTCATATCACTTATCACATTCATCTTTCATTCTACACTTGAGAAACATCTTTTAACATTCAGATAGACTTTCTATTATATTGTTAATGCTTAAAGCTAAAATGCTGTTCTCTGCAGGGCATGGAAAGAGAAAACTGTTTTGCATACTCATTAGCAGACTTGCTCATATGCTGGGGTTATCATCAAGTTTACATATGGAGAAGGCAACCCAAAGATGTTTGCAGTGTGTGACTGCTCAGCTTTGCAGAGGAGCACTTGATCTTAACTAAATTACGTTTGTCTGTGTTTGCACACATCCCACTTCCATGGAATCATAGTCCATCCCCCAGCTCAGTTTCTCTCATTCTTCATGGCATGATTCCTATGCCACCCACATCTGGAAAGTATTTCCCTTTACTGCAGGGGAGGGGTGCTTGGGGGTTAGGTTGGTGACAGTAAAGGGGTAGCTGCACCTGATGGTAGCAACAAAATTGGTACAAGAAGGTTCTGCTGTTGATTATGCAGTCTGTTAATCACTGGGAAAGAAAATAGATAACAAAAGCAGCCTTTGGAATGTCTAGTTTATTACTATCTGCTGTGTACCTAATTTTTGGGATCTGTAGGCAGCTGATAATATCTTCAGAGAGTCCTCTCTGGCCACTCTTCTTTATGGCTTTATGTGTCTAAGAATAGCTCTGGACTGCACAAAGCTGCAATAAACTCTATGTAGAGTGTATGAGTGCTGAAGAGGATGAAGAAAGATGAGTCTGAATACTAAAAGAGAGGAGAAAATTATTGTCTTTGACAATAACCAAAGAACTGTCCTTTCTAGATTGCACCCCCATCAGTCTCCGTGCAAGCAAGGCCAAGGGAATCCCAGTGAAGCTCTTGATCCCAAAGAAATGGAGTTAGCTTAAATTAAGCTTGGTTTACACAGGGAGGAGAAAGGGCTGAGAATATTAACATCACAGAGCATTTTGATGTCTTAGATCTGGCTGTGTCAGACCATTTTTCCCTCTGATTTTTGCTGTTCACAGAAGCAGACACACCACATCTGAGCACCTGTAGCCTGTGCACTCTGGGCTAATGACACCCACTTAGCCAGGCTGGCAGTGACTCACAGCCTCCAGTGCCTGCTGGTCCCAGGGATTTTACAGACAGGATTATTTTCATTTCCTCTGAATATTGATAGGAGGGCTGCAGGGGCTTAAGTGTTTTCTCTAATTAAGGAACTGCATTTAGAGATCCTTCCCTCTGTGCTCCAGGCAGCACTCTGTCCTGTGCTGAGTTCTGTCCTTTGCTGTAGATTTCCCTCTGACCTTTCTCTTAAGCAAAGTGCAGCTTTTCCAGGGCTGTAGGTTTGAGATAATCTCACATCTCAATGCTCCTGTTTCTCTTTACTCACCATGACATGTTTTTTAATGTCACTGCATGCAATGTTAATGGCAAAGTTGTGAATGGCCAGCTGCTTCTCCCTGCAAGAGAAGGGCTATCTGCAGGTTCATTTCTTTATTCCCCTTAACTGTGTTGCTAACATTTCCCCATCATATTTTTACCTTTACTTTGATTGTTTTAAGCCTTTGAGCCTTCTTGCATAGTATATTTCTTATCCTATGCTATCGGTCAAATGACTGTTAACTATTAAGTCATATTGAAATAATCTTATTAATGACCAGTAGATGCATAATTGTATGTCCTTCCCTTCCCTTCCCTTCCCTTCCCTTCCCTTCCCTTCCCTTCCCTTCCCTTCCCTTCCCTTCCCTTCCCTTCCCTTCCCTTCCCTTCCCTTCCCTTCCCTTCCCTTCCCTTCCCTTCCCTTCCCTTCCCTTCCCTTCCCTTCCCTTCCCTTCCCTTCCCTTCCCTTCCTCCTTCCCTTCCTTCCTTCTTTCCCTTTCCCTCTTTTTGTTTTTCTTTCTTGAATTTGAAGTAAGTATGGCTAGTCTTACAATGAATATTTGAGGAAGTGAAAGAAATATCACAAGGGATAAAAGACACTTGAAATCTACTTGCAACATGAATGAGTGGAAATGGAAAGTGATATTGAAGAGAAAATGTATCTCAGTGTCAGTCTTTTATTTTGTGTTTTCCCAATGCAGTTCATTGCATGAACTGTTTTAAAAATTTAAAAATTTAGTTTTCTCTTCATCCTTCATCCTCCACATATTTATGTGGTGCTGTCAAGACCCACCACATCAGTGAGACTAAAATGTTCCAGTGCTTTACTGCAGCAGTAAGATATGATGCAAAACAAATATAATTCTTAGTGAGGTATCAAAATGAGACTCTGTGTCCTTCATATGTTGTTTGCTACTTACTAAACAGAAATATGAGTATTTTTCTTAGGGATTTTACATTTAGTGTATGCAATCTCCAGTGTAAATTCTACAGAACAGAGTCTGGGAGTGGGGATCAAAAAGTGAAGTTTATCAAGTCTTACTAAATTTGTATAATTTTCTTCATATTTGGCAAGCAATTCAGAAATTGTGTTTGCATGAATTCAAGGCTCAGGTGCCATCTATTTGTTTCAGACCTTCTATCATGGCTTCTTTTTCACCCCAGCCATTTATCCCTTACTGCCTGCTTACATAAAGATTGAGGAAAAAAGTATTTAGATTATAGAGAGAAGTGTTTGGAGTAGAAAACAACTCCTCCACCTCCTTGTATTGGTATAACCTCAGTTTTTTGTTTTTTGTTTTTCTGAAGTGGGCATACAAATTGTTGCAGGGATAATTTAGGCATTTTTAGCACATACTGGAGTGGTTAAGTTCCCTAACAGTATGAAAGGATATTTTCATGTATTTTAGAGGTGGAAATGTATAAATGGTAAAGGCTGGAATTTAGCTCAAGGCATGTTAGAAATTGGAGGAAATACATCACGTTGGTTGGTATGTGTTGATTATTCTCCAGTAATTTTAACCAGTCCAGTTAATGGAATTTCAGACAATTATAAAAAGTATTAAAAGGACGAGCATTTTTCTTTATTTTTTTATTCTTAATTAAGGATAAAGCCAGCCAGCCAGCATAAATATATCAAACCCATCTTTTTTTATGGGGAATAAAATTAAATTTATGGGTAGTAATTGCTTATGTAAATAACATTTTTTCCTGTCTGTTGTTGTTTACCACACTGACACAGAACTGTTTATCCCTTGAGCCTCCTGTGCTGCAGGGGCCTTGGGCAGGGTGCTTGGAGAGCTGGATTTTCTCACAAACCAATTCTTTCTGTGTGGCTGGACTTTCCTTTCCCTGGACTGTGCCCTCCCCTGCAGCTGGCAGGGAAGGAGATGGATCAGGACACGGTTGGTGAGATCCTGCTCTGCCAAGCAGAGGAGGGAAAATGTGTCCCCAATATTGAATTACCATAATTTTTTTCCCAGAGAGTGACATGTTTCAACATTTTAGTGCAATTGTCATTTGTTCCAATGAACTTCACAGAGAAAGTGCCCTTTCTTGCAAAGGCACTGATGCTGCAAACAGAGGAATTCTTAGATTTTAGCTGGCTTCAGGGAGGAGTGACATGTACATGTAAATGAGAACAAATCCAATGTACTCCATTATGAATCCAAACCTGCTGAGCTACTGTTCTAAAACATAACTTTTTTTTATTTTGATACAGAGATGATACAGTAATTACATTTCTATGTAATTACTTTCAACCATGCATCCTTCAATATTGAATTATCTCATTTGGTGATACCTTTTTCTTGCTTTCTCACTATGGCTTGGCAATACAAACTTCCTTTACCTTTCTATGTAGATAAAGATGTCTCACTGCACTTACTCTTTCTTACTACATCAATCTAATGCTCTTTTCTCTTGATCTTTTGCACTGCCTTCCTAAAGAACTCCCCAGAAGGTTCTGACAGAAAATGGACATATTTAAATGTTCCTGAAGCAGATGGTGACACTGTGAGTTCTCCTGAATCCTCTGCTCTAGACTTACTTTTAAGGTTTCTTCTCTTAATGTTTCTCTCTCCTTTCTCCCTTTTTGTTGAAGACTGTACCTGGGTGTCTTGCAAGGTTCCTGTGTGTCAAAATTTAGGTGGTTATACATGTTTTGGAGCAATTTTATTCAATGACTCAAAAAGAAATGCACTCCAGATTTCTCAAATGCTTTTGGTTCTGGCAGTGTGCATATTTCTCCAGTTTTCTTTAAAAAATATTAATTTCTTTCCTCAATGTAAACTTTTGGAAGAGGGAATACTCATAGCAGTACTCTGCATTTTATGGGTGTGAAGGAAGAGGGATTGAGGGATGATACATTATGCTGTAGCAGAAAAAAAATGTGGTGTTATTGATAAAAATTTTTGACTTTACAAAATATGCAGAAATGAGGTAGGGGTTGAATTTTGCTTCTTCTTTTAGAATTGTTAATGAGAAGACAGGTGCCATTTTAAATAAATGTGGTTTTATTCTATCTCCATTATGGGAAGTATCCTTGTAAGTTTTTCTAAGGGCTGTGTCAGCAGTTGTCTCATAAGACTCAGTAAAAATGAGGTGACCAGCTGAGCCAGAGAAGTGACTTTTAAATTTATTTTCTTTTTTCTGCTTGGAACTTACATGAGCTTACAATTTATGTAGCTTGTCTGCTCTTCAGTCCATATATTAATTAAGAGGTGGTAATTTAGATTCAGTCATGTTTATAAATAGGTTTAAGTCTTGCATGGAGAAACATCTGCCTAGACATTTAAACTACTATTAACTACAGTTCTTATTCCCTTCACATCAAATCATGGCAATTCTGTTCTCTGATATATCTGTTTCCATAGCAAGTCCTAAAGAGCGTGACGATATTGCAAGGCTGTAGCTTTATGGGAAAAAAAAAAGAAAGAAAAAAAAATTAAGATTAAAATAAAATTAAAAATAAAAATAATAAAAAAACCCAGATGTTGGGGAAGAGTAGAGTGTTGCAGCCTCTGAGCCCTTTTTCTGTTCCCCTCCAGACCAGCATCAACAGCATGGTGAGTGTTTACAGTGAGACTGGCGACTATGGCAACGTGAAGGTCAGCGGGGAAATCCTCCTCAATATCAGCTACATCTACAAAACAGGGGCCCTCAACATCCTGGTGAGGAGCTGCAGGAACCTGGCCATTGCAGATGAGAGGAAGCAAAGGACAGACCCGTAAGCACTGAGAGTTTCCTTCAGCTCTGCTGGGGTGTCCCCTGCACATCCCGCCCTGGCTGGACCCAGGCTTTGGGACTCAAGCCTGGGAATTCACAGGATCCAGTTGGTTCAAGCAGCATTTTGGTGATGGTTGGGTTTGGGCTCCCTGTGGGAAGGGCATTTTATGTGTGCTTCTTAAGGAAACATGCACCTGTTCTGGGAAACAGTAAGATTACTTAAATTATCAACCTGTTTGATACTAAAAGGGAAAAAAGTATGAAGGAATAGGCAGGCAGCATCAAGTTTCTTTTACTTCCATAAACAAAATTTAAGTATATGAGAGGAGTGATGTTCTGGAGGCGAGGATGAATGGAAATAACTTTGTATTTTTGCCCATATACTCACATTGGAAGTACCATGTTTTCACAGAATTCACAGAATCACTGGGTTGGAAGAGACCTTCAAGATTATCGAGTCCAACCCAGCCCCAACAGCTCAACTAAACCCTGGCACCCAGTGCCACATCCAGTCTGTTTTTAAACACATCCATGGATGGTGACTCCATTGCCTCCCTGGGCAAACCATTCCAGATCTTTATCACTCTTGCTGTAAAAAACTTTTTCCTAATATCTAGCCTATATTTCCCTTGGCACAGCTTAAGACTGTGCCCTCTGGTTCTGTCAGTGCTGCCTGGAGAAAGAGACCAACCCCACCTGAGCACAGGCACCTTTCAGGCGAGTTTAGAGAGTGATAAGGTCACCCCTGAGTCTCCTTTTCTCCAGGCTGAGCACCCCCAGATGTTTTCTAAGTTTCTCATCATAGTTTGCAGTATAATATGTAAACTCTCTCATCAGAAAGTAACAATTAATATCTCTAATCATGATTGATCTGTGGTATATAAATTACAAATTTTTTAATTAGCTTGTATTTTTAGTATATATTTTGTCATATGTTGGTAATCATATATGACGAGTTGGTAATCATATATGACAAAAGGCAAATTATTAGGAAAGCTTGTTGCATTTCTGAGAATAAATAACTTAATTTAGCTCTGCCTTTTGTTATTCTGGTCTAACTTAATGTTTGGAGGTAAGGGCCATACCTCTCCACGTTTTGCATATTCTCTGTGATCTGTTTACACTCTTCATACTGCAAAAAATAATTTCCTCATATGTGTTGCTGATGCAGCAATGCCAGCCCTTTGCTCAAACTGGTCATTTTATACTCCTGGCTAACCCTCTGCTCCTTGCTCTGCAGCTATGTCAAAGCCTACCTTCTGCCTGACAAGTCCCGCCAGAGTAAGCGCAAGACCAAAATTAAAAGTAACAGCACCAACCCAGAATTTAATGAGACACTGAAGGTGAGAAGAGTCTCTCTCTCTCTCTCTCTCTCTCTCTCTCTCTCTCTCTCAGGCTCTGATGAATGTTTCACTTGTGCTCACAGGTATTTTCTATATATCTTCCAGTACAGGGATTAGAACTTGGAAGAAATGCTTCTAAAGGGAAGGTGTTTAAGCAAAAGCATCTAGCAAACCTATGAGTAGCAATTTCTGGCTTTCAGCATTAAGGAAGTTTTGTTTGGTTCTCTCCTTTATGGTTAAAAGTTCCATTCGTTTCCATAGATCTCTTTCAAAACTGTTGATGTTCCCATCTAGCCTGAGCTTAGAGTTGTTAAAAGCACCTTAGAGATTTTATATGCCTGATGCTGAAACAAAGCTAGATTAGAACTTTCTGTCTAACTGATTTAGAAGAGAAAATAACATTTTGCAGTAAGACCTGAATTCTTCTGGGAGGTTTAACTTATTTCTAAAGCAGAACTAACTTTGATAACAAAATGTTAGCATCTGCTTCATTATTTGTCTTCTTAAAAACCCTTGGTGAAGTTAATTTTGTGTTGCAATGGGCTTGATGTGCTTGAGGACACAGTGCCCATAGCTCTCTCCTTCCTTGCCCTTTAGCCACCCCCACCAGAGAGGCTGAAATCTTCTGAGCTCCTCACCAGCTGCTCATTCACCTCCCTGACTCTGTGGTGCAGGGGGGAATGGGGGGATGCTGCCCCTTCACTGCCTCTCTGGCATCTTGATCTCAAAATTCCTGATTGTTCCCTTTCCCACCAACTGGAAGGAGTTACCCAGCAGGCTACCATGAAACCAGAAACTCCTTTTAGTTTCTCCTGATTTCTTTTTATTTCAGTTACATTTTAAATAAGTTTCCTGTAATAGAAGCAAATAGATGTTCCCTGGCTGGTGTACTTGGCTTGGCCTGGCTACAAAACCATTTTGCAGGCGCACACGCTTGGTCAGGCCATGCTGCTTGCCAAGGGAGAGACTTTTTATAGCCTCATTTTTAAATGGTATAGAGTAAAATTAAGGCTTGCCTGAACTGGGAAAAAAATAAAGAATTAGATTTTATTTATCAAGTAATATAGCACTAAACATAATTGCAGGGTGAAGATAGGATATAAAAGTTTCTCAGAAATACAGATTATAACAAAATGTGTGTAGATAAGGAAGGGTTGTTCATCCCAACTGAAAATCCTGTTAAAAAAAAAGAAAATAAAAATAATTAAATCTGTCTTGTATCTTCCCTCTTTGACTTTTACTCCATTGTTGCAGAATATGAGGTTTCTCACAGTGGAATAGTTGGCATCCAGGGTTAGGCACAGTAGATATATCTCTACATAATTTGCCAACTGACCTGACTGGCTCAGCTTTTGGACAGTATTTCTCCATGTCCAGATATTGTTCCTGATGCAAAAATAAGACATCTGGGTTTCTTCAGCTAACACTAGGAGAAGGGTGAATGTCAAGGAAATAATGGGCTTTTTGCTAAAAGTAGAGTGTGCAGAGCCAGAATTCCAGATGTTTATAATTTTCTGTGTATTTGCTAGACTACAATGCTAGTCTTTTAATAGCTTTGATATATTAATATCTAGATGTGAGTTTTTTAATAGCTTTGACATATCAATAGCTAGACATGAGTTTTTTAATAGCTTTCAAACCCAACAATGGTTACTGGTAGGCTCAGTGCATGCCTTGCCCATGCTGATATATTTATTTTCAGGACCATTTTTTGTAACCTACAAAGAAAAAATTGGAAATGAGAGGCTGCTTTCTGGAAAGCAGTGTTAAGCAGACTCTCTTTAGGGATGAAAGAACCAGTGGGGTTTCTTCTTTTTATCAACCTAGGTGTTGACCTGCTTCTTTTATGTAAACTTGTAGGGAATTAAATTGCAGGATAATATTTTTAAGCATCATAATTTACTTTGTAGTCATAAATACTCAGTAAATAACACCAAAAAAAGAAAAAAGCCACAATAGTGATAGAATTTATGTATACATAAATTATCACTGGATGTATACAGCAAATAAAGATTTCACATTAATATTATGAACTTTCTGGCTAGATCAATCTTGCTTGCAAGGAAAACAAATCTCTCTTTCATGCTCCATTTGTTAACTGCTCTGGGCTTGGTGCAACTGAGCTAGAGCCATAAAAGACTTAGTGGAAAATATTATTTCTGCTTATTCTGAGAGTTTCTTTTTCTCTTTTTCTATTGGTAGTATGTCATCAGTCACTCACAGCTGGAAACCAGGACCCTGCAGGTTTCTGTCTGGCACTATGACAGATTTGGACGGAACAGCTTCCTTGGGGAAGTGGAAATTCCATTCGATTCCTGGAACTTTGAAAATCAGGGTGATGAGTGGTTTGTGCTCCAGCCCAAGGTAAGGGTTTCCAGGACTGGTGAAAGTGCTGTGAAGCAAATTTAGCAAGAGTTAGTTATTTTTTTTCCTTTGGAACTTTTTTATAAAGCAGGACTTTATAAGTGTCTAATACGACAATTAAGAAATTTCTTATTCTTAATTCAGCAAAAGCTTACTGGTTTTAAAGTCTTCATGAAATTTTCACATATGATTGTTTACTTAAAAACAATAACAAAAAAAGCTTTTAAATAAACAGTAAATTTGTCCTGTAATAAACTCCAGTAAAAAATTACTTAGTAAATACATTAATCTTTTGACATAGCACATAAAACAAATAACTTCCCTACCATTCCCCTTACCCAACCCTTGAGAGGTTATTAAAGAAACAAGTTTTATTTTTTTCAGTTCAAAGTGCTCTATACCTTTCAGATGTGACAAAACAACTTCTTAATGTCTCTAATTCACCGCAACTGCAAAGGCACCAGAAAAAGCTTCTGAGCCAGGAGATGGAGAAGTCTGTGAAACAGAGCATGCCCTGTACTCAGGGGAGGGCAGGGTGACTTCTGTGCCCAGGGCCCCCCTGCTTTGGCGAACGTGTTCAGTTTTGGAAGAGATTCAAAGAGCTGCTGTAAACTAGAGGATTAAAGGCTTCTCTCTTGCTTGCCCCTGCAGCAGCCACAATCCCCAGGAATTCCAGGGGTTTAGAGTGACATTAAAGTGTATCTTTCTCATTTCAAAAAAATATAAGTTGTGCAGCTAATATTGTCAAGGTTGACTGAGATGATTTGGTTTTTTTATGTTCGTTACATTTAAGGAAATCGTATTATCTTTTGGGTTTCAGGAGAGAGTGTTTAATTTCTGCCTTTCTATCAGGTGGGAGATGGACCTGTTTGCTCTGTAATTAATCTTTAGGTAATTTCTTTTAATCCCAATGGGAAAATAACCAAAATAGTCATGAAGCTCTCCTGCTCAGGAAAATAAGTAATGAGTCACTAAGCATTTCAGCCAGTCCAGCTGGAAGGTGGTGTCTGATTATTTCCAATACCATTAAAAGGATTTTTAAATTATTTTACTGTCAAAGAAAGCAAACACAGAATTGGTCTTCTCTGCCTCCTAAGCTGTTACCAATAATGTTTCTAAACTTAGAACACTGCTGAAGTTTTTGATCAGCAAGGGTGATATTAAAAAAAACATCAATTACTACTACTAAAAGAAGCAGTAGTTAATATCCACGCAAAAAATACACACAATTCTCCTATAGGGAGCCCTGATAGGGACAGGAATGAAGGGATGGTAATCAAACATTTTCTGGGATTTATTACAGTGCTTTGTTTGTTTTATCATGAATCATTTGGCTGCTTCAGTGAAAAGGCTGGAGACTTGAAGATGTGTTTCTTCTATGAGCATTGAGAGATCTCTTTTCCAGAGGAGTGTGATTAAGTCAGAAAAAGCAGAAAAATAGTTCTGTGGCCAAAGAGAGGACAGAGTATAGATAGAGTCATGGGGGTTTGGAGGAGAGGCTGACAAATTTTTTTCTGGCATTAGGACTTACACAATTGCTCGTCCACTAGTAGAACTAAATAAAAAATAACCTTTGATGCCTTTATGGGAAACTTGATCCTAAACTTGGGCCAAAAGTGAGCTGCCTGACTGGCAAAATGTAGATGTGTAAATTATTTGACAGCCATTTACTACAGGTTTTCTTTAGTCCTTTGTTGTAGCAGCTGGCATTGGATACTGGAGTCAGACAGGAGTGTTTTTCTCAGTGTGTAGAGCAACACAGTAGTGCCTGTGTTGCTGTAAAAATGCTTCAAAATCACAAAAGGGCCCTGTTGCTGTGGCTAAAATTGCTTTGTTCTCTGTCCCATCCTTGAGTGCAGACTGAGCCCAGTGAGTGGTCAGTGCCTCAGCCTGGAGTCTGTGAGGTGTAGGCAATGCTGACCCTCTGCACACACCTTACGAATTCCTGGTGGGGTTTTTTTGCTTTTTTTCTCTGGGCAATAGAATTTTGACCTTCGTGGGATGTCAGGAAACAAGCTGAATACATGTCATAGAAGGTCAGACATTCACAGGTCAGACATTCCTCCACAAACTGTTCTTTAAAGGCTTCTGTGGTGCCCCGTGCGCCTCCAGCAGTATTGGAGGATCCTCTCCCTTTATCCATGTCCTTCATCCCTGTGAAGAAATCAGGAAGATTTGTTCATTTGTACCCAAACCTAAGCACTGAGGCATGCACAGAAATCACATCACAGAATCACAGAATGGTTTGGGTTTGGAGGGGTCTCAAAGATCACCCTGTTCCAATCCCCTGCCATGGGCAGGGACAGCTCTCACTGCACCAGGCTGCTGAGAGTGGTCCCAGCTCCACCAGTGAAGTCAGAGCTCCCTGTGTTGCATCCAATGCTTTTAAAATGCAGTTTCCAACTTCTTGCAAAGTGAATGGAAGTTCAGTACCCTGCCAGTGATATTATTTTAAAATAGATGGACTGAAGAGCATTGGTTGCATTCTTCTGGGTAAGATTTAAACATTTATAAAAAAAGATGTAGAAATGCAGAAATAATAGCTGTGTAGAAAAGAGAAAGGACAGTGGGAATAACAGTTTTTAAGAAGTTTTTCTGTTTCAAAGCTGCACTCTGCTCTCCCTCACCTTCATTCCCTACACATCCAGTCAAAGAGTGACTCAGGAGGGACTTCTCCAAAATCCATGAAACTAATTATATTTTAAATCCTGACTGGTGCAAATAAGGGCTGACTATCAGCTTAAATCAGTTATAGTTTATATACTCAGAAATAAGTTTGAGGGGTTTTTTTTGCTGTTGTTTTTTTCACTTACTCATGCTAGATAACTCTCTCTTCTGTGTGTTGACTGAACAGTGTCTAATGCCTCATGGGTTTATTTTTCTGAGAGGTTGCATTCCCTAGCTCAGAGAGTTTTCTAAAATGTGATTGCCTCCAATTTGAATGTCTTATTATCTGAAAGTGGGCTGATACATCTTGATGTGTTTAAGAAATGTTTAAAGCACTCTATAGATTTATTGCTATATTTCAAGAGAATTAAAAGAAAAAGTTGAATGATTAATCTTGACTGGATTTCTGGTTGGTTTGGTTTTTTTCCTCTTCAGGTGGAGGCTGTGACCGATTTTGGCCTTCAATACAAAGGAGAACTGACAGTGGTTTTACGTTATATTCCCCCAGACAGAAACCTAATGCTTCCTCTGGGACAGTTTCAAGGTAAAACAAACATTAATAATGAGGATTTAAAAAATCATGTGATGATGATGTATTAAAAATCCTCACTTAGGTTGAAGTAATGGTACTGGTGAAGATTGAAATCGTACTTTAATATGCTCATTTGTAGAATCACAGAATGTTAAGGGATAGAATGGACCTGAAAGACCATCTAGTCCCAAGCCCCCTGCCATGAGCAGGTACCTTCCACTAGACCAGGTTGTTCAAGGCCTTATGCAACCTGGCTTCAATAGTTATGTGTGAAAAGGAAATTCTGAACCATGTGTATGTTTCTTTTGCTTCATCCTTTCCACTTACACTGAACTTAAGAAGAGAGAATGGAAGAGGAATATGCAGTCAGTGGTTGATGCCTGGCTCTGACATAATTAAAAAAAAAACCAGACATTATGTAACATGATCAAGGGCAGCCACAGAGAAATAAATTGTCTGCATTGTAGTCTGAGAGTTCTTTTCTCAGCTAGTTATATACAGTGCTTAGCTGATCAAGTAAGAGACCTCACTTAGTTCTTCATGTTTAATTCACCTGAATCTGTCTCCTCATTTTCACCTATTTTTCTCACTGCTTTTCCTCTGTTCAGTCTTACTGTATTACTGCTGTAATTTAGTCCTGTAAAATCTTATTTGAGTTCTTCAGGGTGAGCCATTATTTTCATCAGCAATGAACAAGGGAGGAGAGTTACTCTCTCTTTGCATTGTGTTAGCATGAGGAACAGCAATCCTTTGAAGTGAGAGCAATCACTGGGCAGCACCTGAGTGCCCATGGATATCCCAGATGCAGGTATATCACTGTCTTAGTGACAATATTGCTTGTCAGCATTTCCATTGGATGGATTAGATTTCTTTCTTTTCCTTTTTTCTTTTTTTTTTTTGATAGATGATATTCCCTCTACTAGTGGTAAGGTTTACTGAAGGTTTGCTCCCTTAAAAGTTCCTGGTCATCAGCTCAGTCCAGATACAGCCTGCATTTTTTAAAATGAGTACATTTTAACATCACTCCTGATGATTACTTTTAAAACTCTAGCCAAGACCATTTACATTTTTAAATCAGTCTTACAGTATATACTGATATATCTATTAGATATTATATTACACCTATTAGAATGTGGTCAGTGCCTCAGCCTGGAGTCTGTGAGTATATGATATATACCACAATATAATTTCTGATTGTAATTTTGCAACTTTGTTCTATGCTTAGGAAAGAGAGGCTTCAAAAAAGGAAAGAAAGGAGATTCTCATCTGCCATCTGGAGGCATATTAGAAGTCCTCATCAAAGAAGCAAAGAATTTAACAGCAGTGAAATCAGGAGGCACATCTGACACTTTTGTAAAAGGGTTTGTGGGGTTTTCTTCTCCTTTTTTTAATGACTTCACTGGATCTAATGTAAGATTTGTGTCACATGCCTGTAAGCATGTGGTACACCAAAATTTTACATAGAATGGCAACATATGTGTGTTTTTTTAGACATGCAGCATTTTGTGTTGGACACTCAAAATCCAAACTACACAGAATGCTTGTGTTTGAAAAAAATTAACCAAATCCTGCATCTCTCATTATAATGGATTTCTCATAAATGTAGGATATGCATTGTAAATGTTACATTTAGAAAGTAATAGATATTTTAAAACATTTTTCTTTGCCAGTTTTTGCTCTGAATGCTAGTTTTCAGGCTTGCTGATTTCTAGATATGTTCCAATTCATACTTATGGGTGGAGTGTTGTTACTGAACAGGGTCCACAGGAAACATCCTGTCTTTAATTCCCTGGAGGAGCTTAGAATTTATCTTGATCTTCTGCTGTGCTTAAAATTATCACTCAGTCATACATTTTAAGTTGAAAAAATAATTTTAATTCCTTTCTGGACAATCTCTTCTTGCACTTTGAGATGGACACTGGACAAGATGACTCCAGAGAGGTCCCTTCTAGCCAATGTTTTTGTGACTGTCTATATTTAGCCTCACTGAAACAAAAAGTTTTTGTTTGACTCCTGGGGCAAGAAGACCTAATTCCAATTCTGCTTGTGGTAACTGACACTGTAGGTATGAAAACAAATGGAGCACAAATGCGAAATAAGCACTTGAGGTAGATGTTTAACATAATACCAGTGGGGAGATGGGGTGCTGATCCCATTTGAGCCTCTACATGATTGTTATACATTATGAATACAATGTGAAAATTCATTTCCATATTCACTTTCCTTTATCTCCCAGGTACCTGCTCCCAGATGACAGCAAAGCTACGAAACACAAAACTCCCATAGTAAAAAGGAGTGTGAACCCCCAGTGGAATCACACCTTTGCCTTCAGTGGCTTGAATTCAGGGGACATAAGGAATGTCTGCCTGGAGCTGACTGTGTGGGACAAGGAGTCACTCTCCAGTAATATTTTTTTGGGAGGTGTCCGTTTGAGCACTGGAAATGGTAAGGTCCCATCTGACCCGTGTTGCTTTTCTTATTCTGCTCTCCTCTTTCCTTACCCCACCTGATTCATGTGTATGAAGAACAGAAATGTCACTGAGTGTTTTTGAAAATACACAGGAAGTTGTGGAATTTGAAAATGGAGAAAAGGCAACATGTGGATAATCTGTAGATGATTGAGTTCTTTCCTCCATGGAATGAGACACAAAAATTATGTGCCCATTTGTATTTCTGCACAGTCTAAAAGAACTGTGAATACCTTGGGAAGCATTCCTCAGCATCCCAGTGAGAGGGAGTCAGCTGCTTCTGTGCAGCCTTTCTGCTGGCCATGGTGTGAGCTGGAAGAGATGTGAATCCATTCCCCCGGCGCTGGGAAAAAGTTGTTAGTGGTGCAGTGTGGGGAGGTTTATGAGCCTCTGCCCATGTGCCTGAAGGTGTTCAATGACAAACTGGTGCTCTCCAGGAGCTGCCTGCTCTCAGTACAACTCCCTGTGTGCAGGTGGAAGTGTAAAGTGCTCGTCATTTCTCTTGCACACTGTTGTAGTAAATGAGGAGTGATGTTATCCAACTGCTCCTAAAATGGCAAATTCCCATGTTTTTACAATTGCCAGGTGTGAGCAATGGCAAGGAGGTTGACTGGATGGACTCCCAAGGGGAAGAGCAGCACCTCTGGCAGAAGATGATCGACAGCCCAGGAGCTGCAGTGGAAGGGGTGTTGATGCTGAGATCCAGCATGGGGAAACGCAGGCTCTGAAGGACTTTAACTGTGGGGGTGCCACAGCTGCTCCTGGCTTCAGGGGTGTCCAGGCTCTTGTCACTTGGCCCATTTGAACCTGAGAAGGGTTGTACCCTTTGCCTTGGATATTAAGGCTCTGAGTGAGACTTTAATGCATTCTGCACTTTCATGCACACATTCCTTACCCAGGCTTCTTGTGTGAATTGTGTCTCCTGAAGCCAGTGAGAGCTGGACCTTGCACAGAGATCAGACTGGCTTCCTCTGTCCCCTCTGGTGGCTGGTGTGCAGCTGATGAGCATTCTGCCTGAGGGCTGCTCAGAGTGAGCAAACTCTCTTGCTGGTCATTTAGTGAGTGATGCCAGGTTTATGAATCTCCTTCTGGCTCAGGGATGGCCCCAAAGGCAGCAGTGGCACAGAACAAGCAGATTCAGAGTGAGTCTGTGCTTTGGTGTTTGTAAATCAAGAAGCCATAATGTTCTGAAGGACAACAAACAGTGTTTGTTCATTGTGTTTGCTTGTTGGGCTGTGCAGTGGTGCAGCATGACAGGCTTGGGACCAAAACCCAGCCAAGCAGGGCCTGGTGCAGTGTTGCACTGCCCTAGAACTAGGCAGCAGTGAGCTGCTGGGCAGTGCTGGTGTCCTGGCATCCTCTGGGTATTTTAATGCACATGTATAAAAGGCAGACTTGGTTCAACGTAGTCAAAGAGCCTCTAATGAAAATAAATCATAACAAATCCTCAAACAGTATCCAGAACTGCATGATGCTGCTGTTTTTCATTCAGTTGACAGCTCTAGCCAAGACCTTCTGATGTCATTGAACAGAGGGAATATGTCCACATGCCAGTCCCCATCTGATGTGTTGCTGAGATGAGACACATGCCAGGTTTGGACAGATTTAGCTAAAACTTGATTCAACAGATTGTATAGAACAGAATGGGATTAAAGCACATGCCAAAATGATTTGCATCACTGTAAAATCTCCTCTAAATGGGCTGGGGTCCCATTCAGGCCCATGCACATTATTTATAATCCAAGTAGGACATTTTTGCTCCTGAACATCCCCCCAGTGGATTTAATGATGAGTGGGTCTTGGCCAATGCAATCATTAATCTTACTAACCATGACAATTGTTCAACAGTAATTTTGTGATCCTCAAGGTGTAAGACAAAGGAAGATCAGGAAACTGAGTGAAAAGCATTTCTTCTGACCTTTCCACAATTAGAACACAGCTTTATATTTGCACTGGTAAATTCACCGATAGCTATTCCTACATTTTTTCCCCCAAAAGTTTATTGCAAGGAATCTAGATTGAACAACAGAATATAATCTGGTAGCTAAGCAACTACAGCTGGAGATGTTTACATCTGTACTTGTCCTAGTGTACAATTAAGTATATGTATTTAGAGCTGAACTCAAAACCTTAACATGTAATATTAATTTTTCTCTTTTTAAGATATTTTATGCTGTTTTTTGTTGGAGTGGCTGGAAACTGCAGGAAAGTTTACAGCCAGTCTTTTAAAATCATAATATTATTGGATTTAAAAAAAGTATTTATTCATGTTGAAAACAGTAGTTTTAATAAAATTATTTGTTTCATTATGCATAAGTTATTTCAAAATTCTGATATGACTTTTAAAAGTCACTGGAGGTATTGCTTGCCCAGTTGGAGACTCACCATTTTCAGAAATTACCAAGTCATCTTTGAAACTGAAAATTCTCCCACAGAATCTTAGATTGGGAACCAAACATCAGTGGTTACTCAAGAAAACTGACTTCATTTTCCTTCTTTATCTTTTCTTCATTTTTGTCTGAAGTTCAGCTGAAATTGGGCAGTGAGGGCAGTCTAGTTTGGTTTTAGCTGACTTTTATTTTTCCAACCTAAATGATTCTGTCATTCTACAAATCTGTGCCACAGGTGCTGTGAGATGATAAATTAGAGCACAAATATCAAGCACACAACATTTTATGACTTTGTCTTATCACCATAGTCTGTCTTTAATATTAGATTATTTTTATCAGTATCTTCCAAAGTGACCAAACCTAACTTTTGACACCTTAACTACCTCTCTCTTTAACAGAATTGTTTTGAGTTGTCTTGGTTGTTTGTACTACAAACCTGAATTTATTTTGGGAATAATAATATTACATTGACATGTAGTCATTAACTTGTTTTTTTTTTTCTTTTGCTAGAAGTTGTTTCAAACAGATAAACTTGTTGAATGTAAAGAAAATGGTTCTTTGAGGTAACATTCCAGCTTAAGTTGTAGAGGAACATTGGTCTGTTGAATGGTTTGCTTTGATTAATTTTGATGGTGAAAATGGAAAAAGTAATAACAAAAAAATTCCTCCAAGTTGGACCCTGGAACAGGCTTTTTTTCATTTGCCAAGCTGAAAAAAACTTAAAATAATTTAAAATTTAATTTACTTTTGCATGGAAAACAAGCTTTTGCCTAATTTTTGAATGGTACTTCCTAATCTCCTAAGCATGAATATTTTGGCTAATTCACATCTTGCTTTGAAACAAAAAAAAATTGTATTTTACTGCTTCAACTTCTGCCCATTTTGGTCATAAGGCAGAGTTTGTGATGAATGGTTACATCTGGGAAGTGTCACCCCGCTCATAGAAGGGCTTTAAGCTCTGCCTTTTCCTTCCAAAGGGCCAAAATGTCCCTCTGAGCCCACAGCTGAAGTCACAGGCTGGGCTCTGAGCAGGCTGCAGCTCAGCCTGTGGAGGGAACAGCTTCACCTGGGAAGGAATTCCAGCCAAGGAGGTGGTGATTGCCACTGGGGGGGTTTGGGGTAGAAGAGTGAAACCACCTCCTGGGTTAACAGGGACAGTTCTGCAGCATGGTGTCACGATAAAAGCTGTCACACTCACCAGAGCCTCAGAGAGATGATGAGCATCAGATAAACACCAGAGCAATTTGGAAAGTTTTGCTGCTCTCTGATGTTATCAGCCCATTTGTAGGAATCATCTGATTTATGGAAAATGTCACATTTAATTATGTCTCTCATCTCTTTGTTCTCTTCTTCTGTAAAGATGGTTTATGGTTTGGAAAAAGCACAAGATGATTAACTGCAGATGTGATTTCTTGTTTCCCGGATATTTGAATTAATTGCCCATAATTGTGCGTCATCATGCACTGTGTGTTACCAGGCTGAACAAAAAAGACAGAAAGCCAGGAATTAGACCAAGGCCTTCCTTTTCTATCTGTATTTATAATATTGAAGGTGCATGAATGGTTTATTCAAAGCTAATTTTCGGGAGGAAATGGCCACAATTTTAACACTGATTCATAAACTCGTGCCCTGAGTAAACAGATACAGCAGAGCTGATGTTTCTGAAGTCTTTTTCTACACAGACCTGAACAACTGAAGCTGCATCAGTGGAGAAGAAATCTGCTCTATGGTGGGTGCAGAAAATGTGTTACAAAACACATTTTACTCTGCTACATATTTTTCTAGCAAGGTTTGTGATTAAATTTTGAGGGTTCAACCCATTAAGAAGAATAAAAGTGCAACTTTAGCTGTAAAAGGTCAATTTGGGCCAGTAAACACATCTACAGACAGTGCCAATAACTATCAAAAAGAGCTGATGCTTTTTGATAGGCTTTCCAGGCCCTGACAGCAGATTTGGGCATCCAGCCCTGCTCTCTGGTGATTTTCTCTATCAGCTGAATGGGGACTTCACGCTTCTGAACCTCCTTGCATGTTGAGATTCCAAAACCAGATGAAATAGGTTTGAAATGTCCTTCCTATCTCCTCTACCTCCACCATGTTACACTTGAGTGAGGTGAAAGGAAAGCTGCAAAGACCAGGGGCTGCTGTTGCCACCTTCCTGTGCTAATCCAAGTGCCACTGCCCTCCTTGGATGCCTTTCAGGTGCCACATTTCCATCCTTCTTTTCCAGCTGTAATGGTTTAAGAGAGAAAGCATTAGGATGGTGAGTATGTTTTGATCGTGGTACATTAGACTGGAAGCTTCCTCTTCTGTGCCTCTCCAGTGCAGATTATGCTGAGGCAGCATGAATTAAGCATTTTATATATTAATTTTTGATTTTTCTTTTCCTGACTGGTTTAGCTCTGCTAAATACAATTATTCTAAACTGTATTCTGCAAAATATCAACTCAACTACAACAGCACAGCAGCCTTTGAGCATCCACTGGTCCTAATAGATAAGGAGAAGTAACAGCAGGGTTGCATTTTAGTCTGGTGTAATTTTGACTTCTTGATGGCTCTGCACATTGCCAAGCTTCAGGAATGTAAAGTTTGCAGTTTGTTTTGTAGCATCCATGAAGAGAAAACCTGCTTGGGTTTCTTACACCTTTGGAGAAGAGACCAGAGCCCTGTTTCCACAGCTGTCTGGTTTGTGGGCTCACACAAGATAACGAGAGTTGTACCTGAATCTTTGCAAGGGTTTCTCTTCCCTTCACCCCTCCCTTCAGTTCAGCAGCCTGACCAGAAGGTTCTCCTTGGACTCTGATCCCCAATATCTGGGAGGAGGCAGCATGCACAAGTGATGGGAGAGCCCCACTTATTTTCTTCTATATGAGGTTAAGACTGAAATTTTCCTTTGCTAACACACAGTTTTTCAGCACTCTGCAACCATAACATAAACAAGTATCTTCTGAGAGCTGACCCATGCACTTTATAAACCATTTTTTTTCCAAATAATTAGTTATTATTGTTTTCTACCCCCAGAAATGTTAACGTTTGAGAGCCCTAGTGAAATGATGGTGAATTCCAGAACAGGATGCAGACTATTATTTGCAGTGATGCCCTTTACCACTGCTCAGCAGGAGATGCTCAGAAGCATGCTAACAGACCCTTACCACTGTGCCCATGAATCTCCTCCCTGATGATTCCATGTTTTCAAATGCTGTTTAATAAGTGATAATACAGTGTTAATTATACTGTGTATATTAACACTGGAAACTGAATCTCAGCTTGCATTTTAGGTGACTTTTTAGGTTGTTTTTGAAACTCACCCTGGCTGCATCTTGACCTTTTATTTAGATTATTTATTTCAACAACCCTACTTTGTGGCAATAACATTTACATGGCTGTGTGCTACTGCTCCTGACAGCTCTCTGTATATTTTTGAGAATAGTTCTAATTGTTGAGGTTTGCCTAAAGCCAAGCATAGTCATTTGCTGCAGCAATTAGAGAATGTCACATATCCCTTGTGCTGCCTTTGTTCTACTAAAAATCTGTTGCTAGCAATTTGTTTAATCATTCTGGTGGACATCAACAGTAGTAGCAGTAAATGGCATTGCAGTATGTTAAGCTTTGCCCAAATTGAGACAAAGCAATGTTTTCTGCTGAGAACATTTTTGTACTGTGCATTGTTCATTGTTTTGTGGACAAAGATGGCTGGTAAGACATTTGCAGCTGTTGTCAAGATTTCTGTAATGTCTTCTAAATTAAAATACTGAAATGCTGCTGTGTCTTTGTCTCTCCTAAAATGAATTACAGGAGACTATGTATCCCCATGTTATCTCACCGAGGTAAAGACATCTCTTATATGTGATGACTAATGCAGGGGGCCTTGCATGTTTTCGGAGGTGAGACTCCATTGATGATGTCTCTGTCTCTGTCTCTCCTTTTCTTTTCTTAAAAGCACTTAAAGTATAGAAATTAAGCTATTTTTGATTTCATAAGCATTACATCTGATTTCTTTTAAATATGCAATTCTAAGGAAAAGGAAAATATAGCATTCTCTTCCTCCTTGCTATAAAATTATTTTACATGTATATTAACTCCGCCTGTTCACCAGGTCCTCCCCTCCATCTCTGAATCTCCTGCCTCTTCCCTAGTCCAAGGTCCTCCCCACCTGAACATCCAGGTATGTTCAAAATGCATATTTTCTGTAATTTCTGGTCCTGATTTCTTTTTAATTATTATTATAAGAAAAATCAACAAGCATTCGACCCCTTAATTTACACTTTCAGCAGAGTTGTGCTCACTTCAACTTTCCTCAGAGCTGAGGGCTCTCTCACATCTTCTTGTGGTTCTCCTGGGCTTTTATGTCTTGCTGTGCCTTCCCAGTGAGAAAGGAGGCAAAACCTGGGCTCAGGGCTTGTGCTGCCTCTGGAGCATTCTGAAAGCCTGGCTCAGTTCCTGTGCCCAGGTTAAGGGGAGATGAGCTCTGCAGATGAGCTCTCAGTGGTCTCTGGGAGTGGTTTGAGCTCAGGGTCTTCTGCCCTCACACCACTCTTGTCTGGCTCATCCCTGTGCTGGTTCTGGCCTTTATGGGCAGGTCAGACACCCAAAAACTGGAAGGCAGCTGCAGGAAGGGGAAGAGCCCCCCTGCCATTTCTCTGCTCTCTGTACCTTTGCTCAGAACTGTACTCAAGGACTTGCCTGGGGGTCTGGAAGACATCTCTGTCACTCCTGTACAACTGAACATTAGTTCCTCCTCCCCTTCTCTTGGAGGTGATAGATGACTAATTATCCTTGTAAATTTGAAGTATGGGCCATGCTAATTATTGAAATTCAGGTTTTGGTTACTTTCTGGCTGCGTGGGTGGCAATGGGAGGCATGTTGGTGACTAGATGTGCACTAGCACATTCTGCATGGACACTGGCATTCTTGCTCCCTCTGTGTTTCACAGAGCATGCAGCAGCTGGGTCACTGCTTGGAAGAGGCCAGAGAAAAACCACATGTGCTCTCCTCATCTGCCCACGTCCTCACTGGCTCCTCTAGACCAGGCAGCCTTGCTGCTCTCTGCCTTCCAGCACCTGCAGCTGATTTCCCACTCTTCCCTTCACCAAGCTGCCATAAAAATGTCCTCCAGCCACAAAAGGGGAGAGAGAAATGGGCAGCAGCTGCATGGCCAAGAGGAGCTGTGCCACCTCCTGACAGTGTGAAGCACTTTTTGCTTCCTGTGGATGTACAGCAGGAGCAGAGACTGTGGTGAGTGGCTGGAAGTGATCAAGCACTGAGATTGCACAGCCTGAGCTCTATTATTCCCCCACCTCAACTTAAAAAGTGGGTTGTGATCATTAGAGTATTTAAATACACTCCAGGTTACTCTTTAGGCTCTGCATTTTCATTAATTATGTGATGCAGTCTGACTCATGCTCTTATGTAAGCACTGAGCTGTAATGAAGTCCCATGTTGTGGTTGTTTAGTGCAGAACTGTGAAGGATCACTGGTGTTTTCATTAAAACACAACACTTTCTGTCCCAAAGGGCTTTGAACTTCAAGAATAGGGATGTGCAACTTCAAATTTGTCTCTCTTCTGCAGCTGTAGAGGAGGTGTGTGACAGCAGGGGCTGTTCTCATCTAATTAGGTGGATTATTAGGTAGAATCTGGGGAAAATCAAGCCATTTACAAAATTGGTTTTTTGCTGAGAAACTGCTGTCTCCCACAATTTATCTCAATAGTTTTGTTTGTAAAAGATGCTGCATGTCAGGAACAGTAATTCTTTTCTCATCTGAAATAATTGAAGTCATCTGGTTCATACTCAGAACCTCCAGATTGATGTAGGAACCTCCAGCCCATGACTGTATCCACACACTGTGATGTGTCACTTCTCCTGCAATGAACAGCCTGGAGGTGGGATGGAAAGGGTAAGGCTCATGGCAGGTCTAATATTCATGTTTTCAATTAGATTTGCATTTTGACAGCAATGGTAGGATTAGAGCTATAGCAAGAAGAGCTGGGAGTATGAAATAGACTCCAGCCATTATAACTTTGAGGGAGGAGATTTTTTTGTGAAACCTTAAAAAAAAGAAATTGCACTGGTGTAGATACTGAACCTTGCTTATGCAGGGTTATTTTTCTGGGACCAGAAGTGTACAGGATGAGTTACTGGAATATATTTGCATATATAAATGCTGGGCTAAAGCCAGAACTACTAAATCCCTTGTTCAAACACTCCCAAAAGGCCATTCTACCAAATCCCTACCTGCATACCATACATGCAGGCTGATTTGACTCCAAAACAGAGACGGTACATGGTATTTTTCACTGTTCCCCACAAAAATGTCCAACAGAAAATGCAAGAATCCTTGTATTACTAATAAAGAACAGCTTTTCTTAATCACAGGATTTTAAGAGATGTTCTGTGCAGAATATAACCAGTAATCCAATCACTCACACTCTCCTTCACTTAATTAAATTTCCTGTAACAGCCTAGTGATTGCAATCACTTTCCTGATTGTAGCAATTGTAAAGCCCTGCTCCTGTTCATGCAGTCAGGGAAGATGACTGGATGCACTGACTCTGTGCCTAAATCAACATGGAGCAGCAGCAGATTGGAATTGCAGCAATACAGGAGAAAAATCAGACCCGAGATTTTTGTTTTTGTAATAGATTTTAAATCATTGGAAATCAGTTGTTCTCCTTTTTCAGTGAGAAAAGTGAGGGGAAAAAAAACCCTAAACCTGTCCACTTGTGATTCATGCTTTAAGCATGTGCATGCAAAAGAACCTGAGTGAGAACTGGGGCCGCAGCAGTCTGTGCATGGATGTGCCCTTGGGCTGCCTCTGTTCCACAGGCACAGAGTCACAGAATGGTTTGGGTTGAGATCATCTTGTTCCAATCTCCCTGCTGTGGGCAGGGAATCTTCCATGCTCCAGAGAGCCCCATCCAACCTGGCCCTGCAAACCTCCAGATTCCTGGCCCTCATCACCCTCAGAATTTCTTCCTACCATCTAATCTAAACCTGTCCTCCTTTAGCTTAGGGCCTTTTCTATCACTGCATGCCCCTCTGAAAATCCCTCTCCAGCCCTCTTGCAGCCCCTTCAGGCTGCTCTAAGGTCTCCCTGGAGCCTCCTCTTCCCCAGGCTGACCAGCCCCAGTGCTCTCAGCCTGTCTCCATGGCAGAGGTGCTCCAGCCCTTGGGCCACCTCAGAGGCTCCTCTCTGGTCTCCTCCCACAGTCCATGTCCTTGGTGTGCCCAGCCCTGATTCCCTTAACCACTGACAGAGGGAAGGCAGCCTGGGGTACAGCTGCGTCCACCTCTCACCCTCCTTGCTCCTTTACAGTGGGTTCAACATTTATTTATTTGTTTGGTCAGGTCTGGAAAAGAAATGGCATTTCTGTGATTTCTGTCACCAGTCCTGACCTTGTCCCTTGCTCCTAACAGCAACGCTTGGAAAGCCCAGGGCTTCCTTGGCCCTCAGCTGCTCATCCTGGCAAACCCTTGCCTCTCAGTTGCTCATCCTGGCACCACCACCTGCAGAGTTCAGGGTGTATCCTGCTCTCCTTGGCCTTTGGCACCAGCACTGCAGGGCCAAGCCATGCTTTCACAGCTGCTTTGGGTGTTCAGCAACACTCTGCTGACACTGGGAAGCAGATCATCCTGTCCATGGCATACCCCCACACAGCTCCTCCTTGATGCTTCAGCCCACAAATTAGCTTTTGCTTGCTGGTGTCAAGGCTGACTTACCTCTCTTCGTATCCACTTCCTCATTGGTTCACTTGTAGGACCAGTGTTTTTTAAAAGACTTTTCTTTTTTTTTTTTTTTTTTTTTGTTATTTCAGAGAATGCAAGAGACCCAATTCTGGTAAGGATTGCTTTAAAGATGCTGCTAAAACTGTTCTTCTGCTGACACCACTGTAAAATTTAAAACTCTACCTTATGGTCAAAGTCAAACAAGCATTTGGCTGAAAAAAGACTGTGCTCTTGAGGGGCAAGAATGAACAGCACAGATGCTGGGTGCTAGTTCAGACAGTCAAATTGTGTATCATACCCTGTGAACAGGCATCCAAACTGAAACTCTCAGTTTTCACTCCTCTGACATTGTACTCCTCATGCATGATGTGTATTCTTTGAGTGGACTGTTGAGACTCTGGGCTGTAATAAAACAAATTAGTTTTTTTCCTGTTCTGATGGTCTCCTGATATTTTTTTTATTAAACAGGGAACTTTTTTTGTTAATTTCAAAGTGATGACTTGCAAACAAGTATTTTCACAGCTCTGGAAGTGACAAATCCTTGATGATGTTTCCCTGCCATCAAATCAACAGCCTGGTCTGTCTCCAAGGTGAAGGGGGGAGAAAAAAGTCTGCTACTCCAAGACTGTAGGACATTAAAAGCCAGAAGCAGAAGTGCAGCAGGTAAGAACATATGTTCCCATTAAGAATTGCAGTACATAGGCCTTAGTAATTACTGCCCATCCTCTACACTGATCACTGCTCCTTCATCATATTCCCTGTGGCAATGACCTCCACGCTCCTGCTATCACCAGTTTTCTCTTTGCTGCTGCTGAAAATCAATGCTTGTGTTCCCTCTGGCTCATGCTTTTGGTCTGTGATTGACACTTTTTTTAGTGGAACTAAAAGGCACCAGTGGGTTCCTCATACACTTTCAATGTGAGGCTAATGTCTTTTATAATGGTTTGCAGAAAGGTATTTTGAACCAAATTCTGTAACAATCGACCAACTTTAACCCCCAAGAGGAATTTTAGACAACTATTTGTTTGCAAAACAATATTTTATTAATAAAAAGAATTATAAACAGTAAGAAAGAAACCCCAATTTTACACTGAATGAAAAATCCAAAATAAACTCCCAGTAACGTGCCTTAGTTCTTTACTCTCTGTACAAGAAATTCCATTAGGTAGTAAATTCTACATCCACATTCATCCAGTTGTGGGGTCCCCAGCAGGAGGAAGGACATAAACCTGTCAGAGCAAGTCCAGAGAAGGCCACCAAGGTGATCAGAGGGACAGAGCACCTCTCCTGTGAGGAAAGGCTGAGAAAATGGGGATTGCTCAGCCTGGAAAAGAGAAGGCTTAGGGGTGATCTAATTGTGGCCTTCCAGTCCCTGAAGAGAGCCAACAGGAAAGATGGAGAGGGATTTTTTACAAGAATCTGAAGTGACAGACAAGGGGCAATGGCTTGAACTTGTAAGAGAACAGGTTCAGATTAGATATGAGGGGAAAATTCTTCACTGTGCAGGTGGTGAGGCACTGGCACAGGATGCCCAGAGAAGCTGTGGCTGCCCCATCCCTGGCAGTGTTCAAGGCCAGGTTGGATGGGGCTCTGAGCAACCTGATCTAGTGCAACATGTCCCTGTGCATGGCAGCAGGGCTGGAACTCAATGATATTTGAAGTCACTTCCAACCCAGGCCATTCTATGATCTAAAGATGACTGAAAGTACAAAAGAGCACCCTTCTATGCAGAGCAGCTGCATGGCTGGACAGATGTACCAATACACACAGAAAATCACTTCAGTGACTAAAGAAGCCATGCTTTGTGTAGCACCAAGGGGAGAATTCTGTGGACCAAAAAAAATTCACCAACAACTGCAGGCCCTGAACTGCTGAATTAGGGACATGAGTGACCAATTTCTGCTTGCAGTTTCATCTCATCTTTTCTCAAGGGGAATTTGTCAATAAGGGCAAAGAGCTCAGCTGGTGTTGCTGGGAAGGGGTAGCGCTCCTTGTCCATGCCGTGCTTGTCCATCACCACGATGTTGAAACTGTAATGGGGGATCCTCAGCAGCAGCCTGCAAAGCAAGGAACTGGCTTTGTTAAAGGGCAGCACCAGCCTCTTCAGTCTGAGCAGGGGAAGGTGGGCATGGGCACAGGGGCTACACAGAGAATAGGCTTGGTTTCAGCATTAACGAGGAGCCAGATAAAGAGCAGGTGCCTGCACGTGTCAAAGTGACTGCACCCAGCTCTGTTCTCTGCCAGTACCCACTGCTGTCACAGGAGTGAAACAAGGTCAGCCAAAAAAAAAAAAAAAAAAAAGTATGAACACTGCCTAAAGAAATCCTTGTGATGAAGCTTGAGTTACAAGAAAGACTATTTCCTTTCTTGCCTTCCACTTCTTGGCTTTCCTTGGTATAAAAAAATCACAGTAAGAAAAAGCAGGACAAAATTATTGGTGTCTGCTTTCACTGCTACCTAATAATAACAATCATCTCTGGCTCTAATTTTAGAGAACAAAAGCCACTGCTAATCATGGAGGAGTCCTTCTTCCAAAGTGGTGGAAGTGGTCATTTAAGCTCCTCTAGTAGCAAAAGCTACATAAGTAACAAAAGTTTATCTGTGGTGCTCTTTTCATCTTTTGCTTGAAGGAATGATGTACTAGAAGGTGCCTGGATATGCAGTCAGTCAACATCATTAGTGTGGGGTGAATAAATTCAGGCAGCCACGAGAGAATGAGAGAAAGCTGCCATGAAGAAGAATCTGGGGGGATTTTGAAAAGGTGTGAAGCACCAAAATTGGCCTTCCTCAGCCTCCTAACAAGTTTGAGGGCTCTAGGCATAGTCTTGTTGCAATTAGGGAGCTTGGCCATTAAATTCAAACTAAAATAAATATTAAAGCTAAGCAATGGTGAAAGAAAAGTACCTTCATCTTGTGCCATATATTACCTAAGAAAAAATGCTTCTAAAAATCCAAATGCTAAACTTCTGTGCTTTCCAAAGTTTTAACTGGGGCACTTGTGCTCATTAGCTTACTGAAATGTCAATTCTGGACAACACCTTTATTCTTAAGAGGGCATTTCATATAGATTTGATCACCATGCAGAACTAGAAGTCTGTAATTCACACACTAAGCAACAACAAAGGGCAGGTCATACTATACTAACTTCTGAAACATAGCTTAATTAAAGGTTGCAAGAGATCAGGGAATGAGATGTTAAGAGAGCTCATTATTTTCTACAGAGCCACAAGAAAACCATTTCAACTTTAGTAAAAGTATCTTTATTTTTAAAAAAGAATGCTTTTGTGCTCTCCTTTTTCTTTTATGGAGAACAGTTTAGTATTTTTTAAAAATCCCCTCTCTGCTGTGTCAGCAATTTTCATTGTATTCAATTAAAACTTACTCCCTTTCCTCAGGCATATCATAGATAATGTTGCTTAAAATGCTCCTTGACTTTTTTCTAAACAACTCCTTCTTTTCCCGCCAATGAGGCCTTCACTTTTGGCTTTTTTTCCTCTTCCAGTCCTTAGGAAATGCTGGCATTTGAAGTCTTCCTTTCAAGTGAAAACCAATCCTCTGCCAGTCTAAAGCCAAGTCAAAACAGTTTAGGCACCTCAGTAAAACTGCTGATGCTGCAGGCAGGCTGGGGAGGCTGAGATAATTTCCTCTTTGAAATACTGCCCCATCTCATTCCTACATATGGGACTTCAAAGAGTTTCCCCTTTAGCCTGGCCACAACCACCACCAGCCCTGGTGCAGAGGATGAGCTGTCTCTGCCATTTGGGGCTGTCCTTGCAAAGGAGCAACTCCAATACAAATACAGACAGACTCTCAAGTGTTTTCAGTGGCAACACCCAAAAATACAAACTTATATGCCTATGAACATAGTCATACTAAATATATAATTAAATAAGTTTGTTATTGTGTTTTAATTTGCTGCTAGTAAATTAATCCCCAAGTGTGCTCACTGCTACTTTCCAGTGTCTAGCTGTGTACATTGGAGTAGAATACATGGTATTTGGAGAGTAAGATGCAGGGATCAAAAGCAATGCAACTTGTAGGATAAGGTGCAAACACAACAGCAGTGAGAGCTTCCTTTACCTGAGCTGCAGGGCAAGTGATGGAGGCAGCAGCTTCACTCCTATTCTTCCTATCAGTGTTGGGAAGATTCCCACCAGCTCCACCACGGTGACGTGCCGCAGGTCTAACCCACACTGCGCTGGCTGCAAGGGTTCAGAGGAGAGAGAGGGGGGTTGGTTATCCCTGAGAGAACAGGGGGATGTTTTGAGTGTGCAGCAAGAGTTCACAGAGTCTCCTCTGCTTAAGTTAGTTAAATGCTTTAAACTGATTTGAGAGCGTGTTTTGTAAACACTCAAATTCTCACAGCAAAGAACTGGAGCTTTGTGACTCCAGGGGAGGTTAAGTAACAGATTCTCAGATACTCTAAGAAAATCAACACATAGAGACCACCTAGGAGAAATATCAACTTGTCTCTATAGTTATATGAGAAGATGCCAGGACACTAAGCATTGTACCAATGACCTAATTTGGAAATCAAAGCAAATTATGTGAAACAGAAGTTGACTGTAGAAAGTTTTCTTCCATGCCAACTCATTTGCCTGCTGCCAAGAAGTGGAAAATATACTATAGCCATTAAATTCAGTTTGATCAATATATTGAATTTTCTTGCCAAGTTTATCTAATAGGGAAAAGGAGCTGTTTTTTTTTTATTTCTTAAATACAAGTGTAATTTAAGCCAGCAGTAAAAAACATCATCACATTCATATCTCAATGATTATTTATACTGCATTTTGTTACAATTTGTGAGAAGAAAAAACAAGATGGGAGCACCTGTATCTGTGAAAGAATACAGGACTGGTTCCTTTCCTTCCTTTCCCTGAGGACACCGATAGATTTTGGAGATCTATCACTAAGACTAGCAAAAAGCTAACAAGGGCATCACACTTAGAACACATAAGAAGGAAAATGATCAGGTGTTTTGTGCCTTTTGGAACAAAACACCCCAATGTTATCTCCAGCACTCTGGATGATTTCTGTGCTGTGGCTGTGGTCCTTTGTTTGCTGGTGCACTTTTTATTTCTGAAGCTATTCACACTTGCTTGCATTGTAGTTGCAAATTCTGTAAGCCTGGTCTGCATGAGCTGCTTAAGAGCTGGAGGCTTGGGTTTGTGGGTTTTTTTAAACTTCTTCAGCAGCTGAGATAGGGAATTACTATTGAGCATGAGTTAAATTAATCTGGGGAGAATGGAAGGGCCAGAACTGCCTGGGATTTAGTGACTGGTCAGAGGCAGCAAAATCCAGAATGGAGCTGAGTTAGAGACTGGGGGGATATTTCAACTCAAACCCCTGTGAAAAGGATTAATCTGGAACCATGACTGTTTGAGCCAGATCTTCCAGTGGCTACAACATAAAAGCTGAAGTTTTTGGATTTATGTAAAACATTGGAACTTGTCCTCTTGTGTCTTTCTTTAAAGAAAAAAAATAGCTGCACATCCCTCTCAAATGTGTTTTACCTGCAGCATCCCCAGCTGCATCCTGTAGAAGAAGTTAGCAGCAGTAGGAGTTGAAATAATCAGCAGTCTCCGCTTCTCATAAAACTGATCCAGAAGTGCAGCTGCAGTCCTCACATTCACATTAATATTCATGGCTGGAATAAAATTAAAACAAAAGTTATGAAGCACACTGAAAACAGGTCAATTTCTAGAGGGAGAGTTCAACTGCAGAAACACAAGAACAAGAATCAATAATAAAGAAGACATGAGTGAAATGCTGGCCTCATTGAAGCCAACAATTTTACTGTAGACTGTTCTAGCTTGCACAATGGATTGAGTCCAGAATGTGACATTTTGTAGAAAGCTTTGAGCTAAAACAAACTCTAGGAAAGAGCAGTCAAAGGTGGCAAAGGCTTCAGCTGTTAAGTGCAAACTGACAGAGGAGACAAAAATGATGCTGAGTTTTCTACCTCTGGGACACTGCAGCTGTATTCCACCCCACACCTCCTTCCCAAATTCTCACTGCCCTAAGCATCCCTGTGCTGGATTCCTCCTGGCAGAGTGGTGAAATACTCACTTACGTGCACAGGTTGGCTCCACTCCTGACCACCCCAAATTGTACTGGCAGACTCGAGCTGGGCTTCCTTGCAGCTCATAGCCACCAATGCAGGAGAACTCACAGGTAGCACCATAGTTATTGCCATCACCTGAGCACTTGATGTAGCCATTATCTGGGGCATTTAACTTCACACAGCGCCTGACTTTGAGCAAGAAAAAAAACGAAACAAAATGAAAGACACAGCATGAATCACCATTTGTTACTGAGGCAGCACAGGTCAGCGGAATACCAGTACCAAAGACATTTTCTGTTTGCTTTCTGTCTTATTAGTCATGCACTTAAAAACCCCAAACAACCAACCTGAACTCCCCCATCCCTCAACTCTTATGTGAAATGAAACAGATGTGTAGGTGTATGCATGGGACAAAAGGTCACGGAGCAAAGGGCTGAAGCTAAAAACCACAGGTCACCTCTGTATATTCAACTCCAGAGGTTAACATCTGGACCTGTGAAAGGGCAGCCCTGCTTGAGAGATGTGAAAAAAATGCCTTTCACCTCCTCATTTCAGCAACTCACAGGCTGTGTAGCAGGAGAAGCTGGCAGAAGGGAAGGGGTGGAGCTGGAGACAGGGCTGATCAAAGCAGCTCTCCCTGGATGTGCAGCAATGCTGCAGACCTGGCCCCCAGGGTCTTCAGCAAGACTCTGCTCTCCCTTTCAGCATCATCACAGAGTTTATATACACAGACATATGCAGATAAATACAGAAATGAGGACATTTTCTAATTGCCTACTAAGCCAGGAGCAAATTAGTGTCTGTATTTATAGGTACAACATCATCCTTACCTCTGACTTTAACAAGAAATTTGCAGGTGCCTTTGTTTTCAGCTCTGTCATACACAGTATATTGGATTTTGTGGTCGCCTTCTGGAAAATGTGACCCTGGTGGCAGGCCTTTCAAAATAACACTAAACCAAGAGATAAAATAGGACAGACATTCATAAATTCACCAGCATTTATTTGCTCACAATGCTGTAAAAGCCTGAAGAGGGATGTTTGTGGCATGCTAGGATTGTCTGGCTGCCTGCAGGACAGAAGACTTGAGAGTAAGCAAAGGAAGAAGCTGGGCAGCAGCAACCAGAGTATTTAAATTTGCCACCTACAGCCTACCCTGCTGAGACAAGGGGGTTGGAGTGGGCAGAGTCTGCTCCCTTCCTATAAAACACTCCAGTGTAGCCAAGCCCATCATGCCCAGAGGAGCTCAGGCTTCCTTCTCCTTACATAAGAAAAAGTCAGCATTAAGAAAGAAAACTTCCAGCCTCTTACAGTGGGGGATGTATTCCTAACTGGCTGCTCTGAACTGCTCCTGTGATTGTCATTTGTGACTGTTACTATGTACAGAAATGGAACAGAAAGTGAGATTCAGTATCACAGCAGAAGGGTGTGGTGATCCACAGCAGCATTTTCACCTGGAATTTGCCCCTGTCCTGCAAACAAGGTGGGAGAATTCAGGAGTGTAAAATATAATCTCAGTATTGAAGCAGAGAGCATGTAACCAAAGAGGTTTCCATGTAATGGAAAAGCTTTTGTACTCCTGAAACTGTGCATTTAAGAAGAGCACTGCATACTCTATAAAACAGCAGAGTTTAGCAATATTTTAAAACACAGAGATGTGATTCATGGAAAAGCTTCCACTGAACCAAGAGCTTGGCTCTTCTGAGCTGGGAACAGTTACTTGTATGACAGAGTCTACATGAGATACTCCCCATTTTTTTGCCTATCAGACATTCCTTTGTCAAAAAGACTTAGGAATTTCTTCATTCTGACATTTTCCAAGTTTTTATTTTACCAGGTGTAGTTTTTGATGTTGTTAATTGTCACCAAATTGTTACATCAGACCTCAATGCCAATTAATTTTTTAATTACATAATGAATTCTTCTTTATGAAATAATTAAATTATAGCAATAAAAGGGCAGTATCATTGTCTTTCATTAGTTTTTTTGTGTTCACATGAAACTGTAAACACCTTCAAGCTAAATAGCTTTGAGCTTTTAAGCTTAACCAATCCACTAAGGTAATGATGTAACTTGCCTACTGAAAGAAACAGATTTTCCATACTCCTACCATTACAGCAATCCAGATAGACTGACCTAAATCCTGCATGATAAAAATGGGAAAATCAGAGACAGTAGTAGAAGGTGAGAAAGGTGAGAAACATACCCTGTTCTTCTGGAAAATGGGACTGTGAAACCATAGAAAGTGACAAAGAAACTTTTGAACTGTAATGTCTAAATTCAATGTTTAAATCCATCAAGGTTACAAACAAGAAATGTAACTTTAAAGGTAACTGGGAGAATCTGGGACATCAGCAGCCAGCACTACCTTAGGAAGAAACCTAAAGATGACTGCAGATTTTATTTTGTGACACACCTTGTTTTTTTTAAGACAGTCAAACTTACCTCTTCTGTTACCTCCAATGCACTACTGTTTTCATTGTGATGTACAAAAGGTTACTTGGTGTAAGAAAACTTGTTATTTATGATACCCACAAAGAAACTCTGCAAAACACCTCCAAACATGTAATTCCTTATAGAGCAGTGATATGTGACAGCCATAAAAAAGCACCTTGGATGAATGAAGGGAAAAGGGTACCTGGCCTGCTGAATTGATAAGAGAAGAGGAAGAAGGAGGAAAAGCAGAGTGCAGAGCCTTCCACCTACTCGGTGAGGATGCCGTCGGCGGTGTCCCGTCCCTCAGGCGTGTCCCAGAACACGCGCGCCGTCACCTTGTTGGGCTCCGCCGATTTCTCCTTCACGCTCGGGCACTGGATCCTCGGGGGCTCGGTGTCTGTAAAATGAATGTGACAAAAAAGGGCACTGCAGCATCTGCCAGAGCTGTGCATTTTCTCACAGCTCCTTCCCTGCTGTCAGCCCAGGACCAACTCCAGCTGGCCTCCTCAGCCCTGGATTCATCCCAGCCAAGGCAGGTGGAGCCTTACTTCTCACCTTTTTGTAAGAAGAGCTGACAGTGATCAGCCCTTTGCAATGCAGAGAATCCAACTAAAAGTAATTACTGTAAATTTCTGTATGTAGTTCAGTAAAAAAGTCATTTTGGATGGCTTTGAACTCCAAGGAGGGATGTCCAAGATCACACCCAGGGAGTCTGGATATTCTGTTTATCTGCATCCTTTTCTTTGTCCATCTGTGCAGTTGTCAGGATCCAGGATATCCCTCTGGCTGTCCTGAGCATCCAAGACCCCTGCCAGGGGGCTCAGAGACCCTGGCACAGATCCCAAAATGCCTGTGGTTTTGATTATGACCCGTGGAACAAGTTACCAACCTTAGATGAAGATCTGCAAGCCATGACAAATTAAGCAGAATGATAGTGAATTTATCACAAGGTGGAAAAGTAGATTTTGGGGTTTTTAGAATGGAGGTTCAGGGGGCAAGATGGAGGGATCTGGGTGTGTCCAGCCTTTCTCCTTCTTCTTCTTCTTCTTGGCCTTCATCTTCTGTTGTGATGTTGGCACTTTTAGACTGGTTTAGAGTAGAAGCTCTCTGTCTAATATAGGTGATAGGTATTGGAAAGTGATTGTAAACATTGTATATGTAGTTTTTAGTATAAAGATGTAACACTCTGCCCCAGGGGCAGAGTGCCTCTGCCTGTAGTGCTGAGCACACCTCAGCTGGACAGAAGAAAGAATTTTATAGATAAGATACAATAAACAACCTTGAGACCATGAAATCAAGAGCTCTGACTCCTTCTTCAAGCACCAGGCTGGGAAAAGAGACTTTTAAACATTTCTCAGGGTCACTCTGACCAGCTAGAGACCCCGACATGCAGTAGTTGATGTGATTAAGAGCATTTTCAGAGCACACTGAACATCAATATGTCTCTGCACAGTAACTCTGCATGTTACTCTTAACATGCTGGTTATTGTTCCTGCAGTAATGGCAAAATGAGAAACAACAGAAGACTGGCACAATTACCATTTTGTGGAGAATCAATATTGCATTTGATTTTTTTCCAAGTAACTCTTATAACAATGTCTTATATCAGTAGCTAGCACTAGTAGGAGAAGCCTCCCATCAATACAGGCTCAGGATGTGACAAAAGGATGACTTAGCTTGGTGACAGCCATTTACCACAACCTCTGTTATACAAACTGCAGGAAAAGGCAATCTTTGCAGAAGAAAAGACAGGGACATTTTTCAATCTTCTAGAGGAAAGTATCTATTTCAATACATGTTACAGTGCATTAAAGATATAATGGAAATATTATTCAAGTGAGTATTGGCATTTTTAGATAACTAATAACCAAAACCAGCTGTACATTGATTTTTCTTTTAATCAAAATTATTTCAGCAACATGAGGGATATCCTTCCTCTTACAGGGTGGGGGCAGGAGATAGTCTGCTTTGTTAGGACAGAACACTCACTAACTATAAGGACTTCTCTAAGTCACTGCTACAACATATCTAATTAAAAAAAAAAATCTTTTTCCCCCCTTTTAGTGAATACATGTTTGACTACTGAAAGGCCTTATGCCTCTCCTACATGGATTTTCACTGCAAAGCCCACATAATTTAGTGCAAAAATGCTACACGGTGCAACTGCAGTATAAAAGGGTAGAGGAAAGCCCCCTGTTTCCAAGAGCACTTCAAGTTCAGGTCTGAAGTAATCTTAGCCATACTCAATGCCAAAAGCTGTGGAATCCCCAGGACACTTCCATGACATGAAGTTTACCAGCCTATGCCTCTGATCACAGCATCCCTACTGTGAACAGTGCAACTCACTGTATATCAAAGTTAAGAAATTAAGCAGCCTTTTGCCTTTGTATTTCATTGCTCTCCTCAATTTCACTCCTCAGCTGTTCAGCCAGTCCTCTCCTGGCCACTGTGTAGGCTGCAGCTCTGTAACTCCTGCATTTCACTAAGAAACAAGTGTTCAACTGCAAATGTCATTGTACTGTTAGAGCTATGCCTGGCCACAATTATGCCTGTGATGTCTGGTCACAAAAACAATCTCTATCCTGCCTGCCAAGAGGTCAAAATATAACCTTATTAAACAGTCTGCTAACAGCAGATCTCACTATTTGCATATAGGAACTCTGTGTACACAAGATTTGAAGGGACATTCTCCAAACTACACAGTATCATCACAACTTAAATCTTGGTGTTACTTTTACTGGGTTACTAGGGACTTGTAATCCTATGCAACAACTGGGACTGGAAACCCTCTGCAACAACTACTCTGCATTTTTGGAATCAAAAAGAAGTGTTAGTGCTAACTTAGCCTCTTTTCTTTACTGCTTAAGGTACTTGCTTTACTCTGCAAGACAGCATCCTTTGTAATAAGCTCACCATCTCTGCACACAGATGAGCTTCTGAAAGTGCCAGAAAATATAGAGGACAATATTTTATCATTTCCAAATGTAAAAGGTTTGTTTTTCTTCCTCTGCCCACACCACTGAGAAAGATAAAGCTTGTTTTTACAAACAAAAACAAGACACACCACAAACAGTCTAGACCCAAGCAGCTCATTTCTACATTTGTACAACACCAAATCACAGGAAATCTGAAAAATACTTTATGAACATCAGGCCACAGTGGAGAGGCTCCAAAGCCATTTGCCAACCTAGACTGAGCCACAGGCATTCTGAGGAAAACCAAGTTATCATACACACAAGACACTAAGCACAAACACTCTACCACCCACATGCTTTAAATTACTGGTAGCCATTTCAGATGGCCCAAAAAAAACTTTCCTTTGTGGGTGGCTGCTAAAGTTTTTATCAGAGGCTTCCCAGAAACAGGGGCAGCAGGCTGAGACTTTATGTGCTGAAATTTCATTAGTAGTCAGAAAAGTTAAATCTCAGTATTTGTTTATCTCTCTTTTGATTCATGTATATAGAAGTACTTCTTCCAGCTGAGGTTCCCAGGAGAACACTGGCTATGTAATGAAAATTGCTGGCATAACTAGAGTGAACTAAGCTGAAATTTAAATTAGCTCACTGCAACCATGCTGGTAACTACAATCCATTCACATTCTCTGGATATATTTGAAGACCATGATCCCAGGGAAGAAAAACAGTTCAGACAATGGGTTGTTGTGGGGCTCCCAGTTGCCAGGGTCCCAGTTGTTGATTTCTCTGGGTCTGGACTGAAGGCACTTGAGACAACAGTTCATGTTCAGACTCAGATGTTTATTATTTCTTATCAGTAAAACAGGCTCACAAACGTGAGTTCAACAGCTTTTCATTAGAAGGCACAAAATGGCCAACAATCTCTTGTTGCAAGGTCTTTTAAGATTAAACTATGCAATGAAGAACTGGCACCTGGATTATTTTCCCTTTTAACCCAATAACTGACCCCAAAGAGCTGCAATGGGGACTTTTCTGCCCAATTACAGAATGCCACCCAAACCCATGGAGAAGAAGGAAGAAAAAGCATGAAGAAGAAACCCAGGATGACACCCTGTGCCCTCCATCTTGCTTCCATCCACAACATACCAAAAATCCCAAAACCTGAATTTCTCACCAAGTGATACACCTACACTGCTCTCTATAATCTATTTCACTCTTTTGTGGATTCCAGTCTATCTTGAAGTCTGGGAAACTTTCTCCATGAATGAGAGTCAAAGTCAGTGCTCCCCTGGGGGTCAGGGCACCCCAGAGCAGACAGAGAAATATTCCTGGTGCCCTGGGTTTCCACAGGTTTACTTTCAAACCTGTTTTTAATCATTAAGCAGAAGAGAGTGTGATAGATTCCAGTACAGAGAACATGCTGGAAGAGCAGCACAATCACCACACTCTATCAAGAAGTCACTCAGGAATCACCAAAGGCTATTACAATCATTGTAAAGTGCTGCCCATTTACATCAGACTCATCACTATTAAAGTGGCAATGTTTGGCTACTTGCTTTGGACTGAAAGTACTGAGTGACAGAACCCTGCACCCCTGGAAAACTGCTCTCTGCTTTCTTAAGAGGGACAGGATTGGTGCAATTTTGCCTGACAGGTGGGAAGAATGATGCATCTGACTCCATGATATCAGAAGGCTAATTAATTACTTTATCATACTATATTATTCTGTATTATATTACATCTAAACTGAAACTGAACAAGAACTCAACTGAACAAAATCTCGTGACTGTCTCCTGACCAAACATCAGGACACAGCTTGCACAGATTGGTCAAGAAAACAAAACACACCAGAATCCAATTACCAAATCCCTTCAGGTAAACAATCTTCCATAATGCATTCCACTTGTGCACAAACACAGGCGCAGCAAATGAGACAAGAATTGTTTTGATCATTTTCTTCTCTGCTCCTCTCAGGTTCAGAGAACGTGAATCCCACAGGACAGTAGCTTTTTCTCCCCATGAACTGGATAAAAAAGGCCTTCTGGAGTTGATGTGTGTAGGACTTGGCAGTGGCAGGTACCTTGGGATGAGACCACACACCCCACACCTCACTCACCAACGCAGGCTGCCGGGCGGCCGCTCCAGGCCTTGCTGTCCATGCAGGTGACGATGCGGTCCCCCTTGAGCTGGTACCCTGGGGAGCAGTAGTACTCACACCTTGAGCCAAAGTAGGCACCGTCCAAACACTTGAAGCCCCCGTTGGTTGGCATGGACAGGGTAGGGCAACGCTTTTCTGGAAAAGGAAACAAAGGCTTGTGGAAACTTGTTACCCTCCCTTTGCAGTAATGCACATGTGGGTATCACACAGAAATAAAGGCACAGCTGGCAAACAACAAGTGGGAGGAAGTCTTGTTCCACGTGAGGTTTTTCCACGCAGTTCTCATTAGCTGCATTTCAAATTTAACTCTGATAAAATATTGAATGAGAAAAGGGATGACAGGTACCTATTCCTCTCTTCTCAGAAAATGTTTTACTGTAAGAGCCCATTTAGACACCTGGTATAAATTGTGTCAACTTAGAAAGTCTAAGATGGGCAATATTTTAAAAGAGCTTTATGGCTCTGTCATAAAACTATTCCCACAAATCAAAACCTCTCATCGATAAAATATTCCCTATCTGCCAAGTGTTTGTTAAAATATTCCCTATGTTTGATAAAATATTCCCTATCTACCACTGAGATGCTTATCATGTCATGCACCCGTGTGAGAGCTTCAACAACAAACAAATCTATGTATCTAAGCATACTGCCAACCTGTAAAATAATAAAAATAAATCAATCCAAAGATCAGATTCAATGGCAAATAAGAATTTATTGATTGAAGCTGGAGTACAAGTCACACACACAAAATTATGCAACCACTTACGTTTGCAGAGCACCTTCCCAGACCAGCGTTTGCTGGACTGGCAAATCAGCTGGTGAGGGCCATGCAGCTCGTAGCCCTTCTGACAGCGAATATCACATCTTGTGCCCAACACATTCTTGTAATATTCCCCTTGAGGTGTCCTGCAGTTTGCATAACCATGTTTCACCTTAATGGGGGAGCACCATGGTGTTTCTGACACAGAGAAGAAAAAAACCCCACACACAGCAATTAGAAAAATGTAAAAGTTCAGACAAAAATATAAAACCACTTTGCTTAATCAAGGTCACAGAGAAGAAAAGGAAAAAAACCCTCTTATTTAAAAAGCCATCAATCTTTAAATTGGAGAACACTGCAGAGGTGCGCTTATACATGAGGAGGTCAGCCCTTTAAAGAAGGGAAGCTCTTTTTTATGACAAACATTAAAGATTGAAGCCATTATATTGGAGGGCTTGTGAGGGCAGGTGAGGTTTTACTATGCTTTTTGTCCATGGAATAAGTGTGCCACCATGTGGGAAGTTTGATGACAACTGGGTCGTTTTTCCCTCTTGTTTTTAAGCAGACACATTCAACTTTGTTAGGCCTAACTTTTGCTCTTGGATAGAAGTTTGCACTAGGAACACCCTGATCTAGCTGCAGTTGTCAGCTTTCCACATTGAGCTTAGTGCTCATTAAAAAAAAAAATAAAGTTCTGCTTCCATAATAATCTGTGCCTTGCAAAACTCAGTGTTGGTTCAAGCTCTCTCACAGTTAGAAGATACCACTTACATAAATCATATTGCCAATATGTCACCTTGAACCTGTTCCAACTGAACCTTTATTAACTGGCCAGGGCTATGCTGTAAAATATTCAGGATATGGGTACCCCCACCTTGTGAGGATTTATCACCACACTGTAGTGCTGATGAGAAGAATAGCAAGTAGAGACTTCCCTTCCCAGCCAAAGTTTCACATTCTTTGTTTAGCTTTGACAACAGGGTGCACCAAGAAAATGGGCAGCTCCTCAGTATGAGTTTCCAACACAAGAGTGACTAAGCCTGCCCATTTCTCAGATCCAAGATTTGAGAAGCATGTACTGGGAGAGGAGAGAGGGAGGGAGGGATTGCAAAGCAAAAAGGAAAGATGACAAATCCTGAAATCCTGTGTGACCATGTGTGACATGAGGGAGGGGCATGAAAAAACACTGGAATTTTGCAAGAAAGATAGAAAAAAAACCCTGAACAAACAAAACACAGGATTTTTAGCCTTCATACTTACAGTCACAAACAACATTTAAAAAAATTCTAGATAATGTTTGGCAGATGTTCACTCCTAGCTCAATTCCCCCTTAATAACTCAATAGTTACAAACAAACAACAATCAATATAGCATTTCTCATACGTGGAATATTTATATTCAGTGTGCTACCTCTCTAGGACATATTTACACTTTCCCAACAGAACTACACTTTACATCTGTATTTTTCAGTGCTGGTGGTCCTGAATAAACACAAATAGCATCTGCAGACTAAAATCAGAGACTAATTATCAATCTTTTGCCTAGACCAAGGGCACATTTCCTCTAGACTAATCCATTTCTAAAGCAGTTGTACTGTGATATGCTTATTTTGTCTTTCAGCAACACAAGTAAAAAACCCTTTACAAAGATGTGTAGGTGAAATTATTCCCAGTGTCACCAAATACACAGTAACTGAGGCACAGGACACAAGCAGGCCAGTCTAACAGCAGCCCTCAGGTTAAGGGTAAAGTACAGTTCAGCTTTTTGGCTCAGCCACACAATCACCCCAGCTCTGTTTCTTCCCACCTATAAGCCTGTTTTCTGAATGTCAAATGCATCCTCTGCTATTTACCTTACAATTATACAAAGTACTTTAGTGGAGAGTGGGTTTTGGTTTGGGGGTTTGATTTTTTTTTAGAACTATTTCCTGTCCTTCACCCTCATCTCTATCCCACAGCTCCCACAACACATTTAAAAAATCTCCACATCCACTGCCTTGGGCCATTTTGTTGAGGGGCTGTATCACAGTGGCTCCCATTTTTCATGCTTGTTGTGCACCAAATGAAAACTGAGACAACAGATGAGGAATGTGAGCTAATGGGAACAGAAATCAACTGCTGAAAAAATGAGTGATGCCAACACCCAGCTCTGCCTCCTTAACTGCTACCCCAGGGCTGCTGGTGCAGTCTCAGGCACCACCTCTGACCACTCTCTGGGGGACTTGGATTCACACCCTCTGTCTCATTCACCTCCTGGAGAAATCCTCCTGCTCCTGAGCTTTCCCACAATCTCTGCTTCAGTCGTCTCATGCCCAGACTCTCCAGCCTTTTTGTCCCACTTGTTCTTCCCATGCCCTGAGACCTTAAACTTCCAGTTATTTACATATTCAAGCTTGGAATACCTCCTTAAATAAGAACTAGGCCTCAGTTTTCCTGCAGAAGGGCTTAAACCTGAAGTTACTAAGACAACACTGTCTGCAAGGGCAGGACTGGGTGGATGAAAACTCATTTGGGCTGAATTTTCACCCCGCCAGTTATGTGATCCTTCAGCAAATCAGTTCAAGACATTTATGCCTTGGGTTTTCCACATGTATAAACTCCAAATGCACATTGCTGACTTCCTAAAGGGTGTTAAAACAAATATGCTTTGCAGGCTAGGAGGCTAATAAAAAAATAAAGAGGGCAAAGAATCTGTTTCAGGTATTGCATATGGCCTGAGTTTTTCTGTAAATTTTTGTGGTTTTACAAACACACTTGACTTAACAGCTACCCACATATTCATATTTTTAAAAGATAACTAACAGGTAAAAGATGCTGTTTAATGCACAAACACAACATTGAAAAGGTAAAAGCCTTTCCTGTACTATCACTGCAGCTACAGTGGTTTGCAGAAACAAAACAAGCTCCTACACAGAGGCAAAATGCATCTTACATTGGACCAAATGATTCTGCCAGAAAGAAAAACAAAAGCAAACATGCTTTTTGGATGCAGATAACTTGAAGAGCTTAGGAGGCACATCTGTTTGATTTAAAACATTACAATGCTTACTCTAGAACTGATTGTGATTAGAAGAAAGTGGGTGAGGCAGGGTTTACAGGCCATTTACAAATATTGGGGGTAAGACCAAGCAATTCTGCTGGAAAAAAACCCAGCTAACTTGAAAAGCACATCAAATAATACAACAAAGTTTTAGATCAAAGTTTGTTTATTTTTAAGTGAAGGCACATATTGGTTTTCAAAGGCCAAGCAGCTACATAGAGCACTTGTAGAATATTAGGTTTGTGTGAGGCCCCAAGGGGTTACATAAGCTGTTCCCTGCCTCAAGGCAAGATCAGCTGTGTTCCTGAAGGCTTTGGGGATTATAAAAGCTAGAGATTTCCCAGACACCTTCTCTGGAACTTCACCATCTATACCAGGCACTGTTCACCCAACTGAAATTTGAATTTTTAAGTACCAGGACCTATATACTGGTTTCTTGTTTAATAGAAAGTTTGCACCTCAGCATAAAAAAGAACTAAAAAGTCCCTCAGCAATACAATATCCTGAATTTTCACTTAGTATTGTATCCTGTGTTTGAAACCACTGGAAAACAGGCAGCAAACAGAAATGGTTGAAGCCCCAGTGTTGCCTTTAGAACTATGGACACTGCCTGATTATTACAGTATCTGAGAAAACATATAGGAATGAGGATCACCAGAGCAGTGGCACTGGAGCTGTGATGAACACAGCAACTGCTGTACTCAGGAAACCTTTCCTCATGAAATGTGATCAGAGATGCCAAGTGGCAGGAAGGAAACCACTTTCTAGAGCCCCTTGGTCCTGTTTGAACACCTTGAGCCCTTCCTTCACAAACAGCACACAAAGTGACCAGCTGTACTGCTGCTCGCTGCTACACCAGCCAACAGAGCTGATGGTTCACCAGGGAGGGAGGGAAAAACTCCTTAAAAATGCTGTAGGCACAGAAAATCTTGGCCACGTTTCTCTGGAAAGCTGAGCAAGTGGGAAAACATCCAGATGAAGACAAAAGGGTTTAGTAGGGGGTCGATTTTCACCCCTCCCAGTAAACTGCAATGTTTTGTTTGCAGATGTCAAAGAGGATGAATCTGTGGGCTTGCTTGCACATGTGCAGAAAGAAAAATCCAATGCTGCTTGCATATGTGAACGCCAATTACAAAAATCCATTCAGTTCCTTACTTATTGGTGAGTTTTATTTGCTAAGAAATGGGCCACACCCAAAATGCTGGACTGCACATCTGAGGAGAAGCTCTGAAGATTGCTACACAGCCTGTTTTTCCTTGCTTTGTCTTTCTCCATCCCCTTCCTCCCTAAAAAACAACATAAAGATGTATGCTAATGAGGAATCAGCCTTTTCTGTTCCAATGCTTTATATTCTTAGATTTACACTGCCTGTTCCTCAACATTTGGCAGTAGTTCTTCCCAACTTGGGGCAGTTTTTAATAACTGTGTGAACAAGTCATTATGTTTCACTTACCCTGGTGACATTTTGGTTGACACGAGTATAATCCATTTTGGATCACCATACAAAAGGAATTTACACAGAATCCACATTTTAACTACTTGCCTGCCCTGGCATGAATTGGCATTGATTTATCTTCATGATCTCTGAGTTCTTTTTCTATGTGTCTGCAGAGGATCACATGTTAGAAGGCAAAGAAAAATGACTTAACCTAAATAAAGCTTTAGAGAATTATTTGTGCACTTGTTTGAAAGCAAAATTTTATACTTGAGTATTTTACTGGGAGGAAGATGAGACATTTATGAAAACAGCAACATAGCCATAAAAGCTGTGTCTTCCCTTGGCTTTTCATAAATGTCTGAATTATTTTATGACTTACCTCTTATATGGTCCATTGATTCTTTGCAGAGAATCAATAATGTACAAGACACCAATGACCAGTATTTTTAAGTAATCAAAATGATGACAACTCTAGTACATCCACAGATTAATTTAGTAAAAAGGAACACAGTTACCATTTAAGTGACAAATGAAATGCTACATTTCTTTAATGTCTAGGCTTCTGAGGAATTTTGGCAGAGGAGAGTGATATTAAGACAAAAGCAGACTTTTTAGAAAATTGCCACAGCAAATGGAAGATTTACTGGTAGTGGCAAAAAACTTCTCACTCTTGCTGAATGGCAAAGTCTTCCAGAATAGGGAAGAAAACCTGGATTTGCTTTATAAATATGCCCATCCCTTCACTCATCCAGCTACATAATTTGGGTTTGGAATGCACACATGCATTTGTAAAACACATTTCACTTGGCACTTCAGGAAGCAGGTTAGCCTGAAATACAAGCAATTCTATGGAAAGAAAAAAGTCATGAAAATCAAGTTCTCTTGCATGTACTTCTACACATTACCATCAGTAAGCCCAGGTTTTGAGCCAGCTTAGCACTGATGGTTTTGTTAGCATGTATGGATAAGAAAGAGAAGCTCTTCCTGATTTTCATCATTCAACAACCTGATCTCCCAGGAGCAAAGGCAATGTAAAAGTTACTTACTCGGGTACATGAAAGAGTTGAGATCAATATTTGGTCTAATTTCCATTGTTAAAAACAGCAGAAATTAAATCTTGATCTAAATATCCATGAGAAAAAACATGGAGCTGGATCACCAAGATTGCATAATCCATGGAAAGAAAAAAGAACGAAGCTTTCTGTCAGCAAGCAGTTGATCCTCTTTAGCACATAAGCAAAGCATTCACCTTTGTATCTACTGCGTGCATAAACATCCTCATCATCTTCAAGGAATGAATATCCTGATCCTACAATAAAAGAGAAGAGAAAAAAACTGCAGCAAGAAAGGAATTATAATTTAAAAATAAAAGAAAGCTTTGAGAAAAGACATGCAAGATTAGGATGCAATAATCTATGCAATGTCATCAGCATGGGCTTCTCTGAAGCTCAGAGTCATAGCAGACCCACTTTATAGTGAATTTGGAAGGGGCAAATGGATTTGATAATGAAGTGAAATAGTAAATTTCTCTTGGTGCTCCTATTGGAATGTTAAGTGGCACGTGCCAAGTCACAGCTGCTCTGTTACAGCTACCATGTAGGTGATCTACTGAGCAGAGAGAGCAGAGCAGGTACAGGTGAAGGGGCTCATTAGAGGCTTCACTATAAAGTGGTTCCATAGTGTCAATGGCAGTTAACAGCCACCAGGCCAAACAGCAAAAGTAAAATGTAAATTACTCAAGTCCAACCATCCTTAATGACCTGTAAGATCCTGACACCAAGAACAAGACATTGAGGTACATGACCTGTAAACACAAGTTACACTCAAATCAAAAACACAGATTGGTTTCAAGTATTCTTCTGGCATTGTTCAAATAAAGAGACAATAAAGCTCCATTCTTTTAAAACCCTGTGCAATGGCTGAAAACTTAAAATAAAGGTAGAAGCTGCTTTCTAAAAACCAGAAACCAGCTGGAGCACTACTACTCAAATAAACCATTAATAAAACAAAGCAGTTGGCAAGAAATCCTTCAAAATTCCTAAACAACACTTATTTAAAATCAGCAACTTCAGAGCATGAAGCTAATCTAAATTCTAGATCAATCTTTTCTACAAAGAAGGGCTCATACAAATTCCCCCTTTGAGATATCCTTTTAAAAACCTTGTATGCAATGGGCAGGTACTCAGGGGCCACAGGAACTTCTCACATGGAATCTCCAGCTACAGAATTTGGGGTTATTTCATCACCATTTGCTGACGTCTGAGACTATGGCCTGTACAAACTGCTGCTTAAAATCAGACAAAATTATTTAATTCAGGCACCTCAATAAGCTACTGATTCCATGTGCAAAGCATGCAACTGTTCAGCAGAAATCAAACCCAAGAGTTTGATTTCTGTCAACATTTGTCAACAGATTCCAGTTCTTATTAAAAAAAGAAAAAAAACAAAAAAACAAAAAAACCAAAAAACAAATCAAAATATCTGCCCAGAAAATGGTGAAACTTGGTTTCTTATTCTACCAGACTCAAGAAAACCCAGCCCATGTATCTGCAGCTGGTCCATGGGAGCACTTCCCCAGCACTGGGTCACTGGGAATCCCTCCACCAGCTTGAGCTGGGACATGAAAAAGTGAATTTCCTCTGAAATTGAGGGACTTGTACACAATGAAGTCTTTCTATCACTTAGAATAATTTCTCTGGATTTTTAATATTATTGTTGAGGTTCAATTTTGATATGTAAACACTGACATCTGAGAGACTTCTGAGCATAAAACCGACTGCATAGCAAAAAGAGCAAGCTGTGATCCCTGAGGGCTTCAGGAAGACCTTGATATGTAAATTAAAACTTTTTTAAGCATCAATTTTTCTGCCAGGAATTGGAATACTCTTAGCTAATTACTTACTTTGAGGGCTATAAACTGTTACCTCAGTGTTATCACCAATAATTGTCCAAATTTTAGTGTGCATTTTAGACTTTAGCATTTAAAATTAGTACATCTTAGAATTATGTGAGCTCTTATGCATTTGCCTTTCCTTAGACAAGAAACAATTAAGTGCTTCTGACAGTTTTCTAAGAAAAACTGGCCTTAAAGAGTTATTCACTGCTTTTGCCCTAAAGGAAGGCTCTCTTGATGGAACTTGACATCTCCCATTTCCAGCTCATTTTCTACCTTGAAATGAGGAGTCATATCTCTTTCCTATCAATATTTCCTTAAAAAACATAACAGACTAAGAGGTGTTGCCAGTTCATCTCCATTTTCTCAGCCACAAATCAAAGCATTTCTGCCTCACATATACTCAAAACTGGCTACCAAGCCATGTAAGGACATTGTTCTATGTTGGACATGCTAAAATTATCACAGTTCAGGGTATAGCTGGTTCCTGCCAAAAATAGGTGTGGCAGATTTGTTCTGGCAGATGCCAAGCAAAACACATGAAATAAAACTTTAATTTAAAGATTAAGCTATGGATTTACATAATTCTGTTTATGTCAGGAAAGAAAGGATTTCTTCATGCACAAAATAAAATTCTGTTCCCATTGCAGAGGCTCACTTGTACAGGTCTGATGGCAAGATCAGGGCACAAGAACACAGTGCCAAGCCAGACACTGCATACACATGAACAACACTTCACATGCTATATATAATTCCTTTGTAACAGAGAAAAAAGAAGGAATGTGACCCAGAAGAGGCAGAAGAGCGATGCACATTTGCTTTCCCAGGACTGACCTAAGAATTTTGAGTTTAAATTAAAGTAAGCCAGAGACAACTACAGTGTAGCACATTAAACCAACCTGAAACTTCAGTTTACTGCCCTGAAACAGCACAAGTTCTGGAACATAAGTCCTCCAAGGAATTGTTGAGGGAGCTAAGGTTGATAAACCTGGAGAAAAGGAGGCTCATCACTCTCTCGAACTGCCTGAAAAGATGCTGCAGCCATGTGGGGTGTGTCTTTTCTCCCAGGTAATAACCAACAGGATGAGAGAGAGGAAATAGCCTCAGGCTGGGCCAGGAGAAGTTTAAAATAGCTATTAGGGAAAATATCTTTGCTGAAAGGGTTGTCAAAAGCATTGGAACAGGCTGCCCAGGGAAGTGATTGAGTCAGTATCCCTGCAGGTATCTAGAAGATACCAAGATGTGGTGGCACTTAGAGACATGGTTTAGTGGACTATTAGAAAGAGACATTCTGGAAAATCATTTTACAGCAATAATTTTTTGGGGTACAAGTGCATACCTTCAGCTTCTGTAAACCGACCTTATCCCAGAAAGTGTGTCAGGAAACAGCGCCAGTAACTCATCACTTTGTCTACCTTAAGTGTACTTTTTATGCTGCTAAACGAACGGATAATTCGGCTTCTAATATTCCTTGTAAGAGCCTTGAAGGGAGATTCTGAGAAAGCACGGCTTTATGGCTTTATGCCACTGCAAAGTTCTGGCACGGAAAACTGCGGTGAAAGCGACGGAAAAAGCGCAGCTCGGCGCTGTCATTTATTTCTCTATTAGAATTCAGTGCAGCGGCCCCGCTCCCGCTCCCGGCCCGGCCCCGCCGCCCCTTCCTCCCCTTCCTCACCCTCGTACTCCAGGCTGGCCCGGGCGCCCAGGGCGAGCAGCGCGGCGAGGCGCAGCCAGCAGCTCCCCATGCTCCTCACGGCGCGGCAGGACGAGGAGGAGGAGGAGGAGGAGCAGGAGGAGGAGGAGGAGGAGGAAGGGGAATGGGACGGGGACATTCTCCGAGCGGCTCCCGGGCGCCGCCGAGTCTCCTCCTTCCGCTGCCCCGCCTCGCGTCCCGGGAAGGGTTGGGCCCGCCGGGACTCCGGTGTCCCTGTGCCGGGTGCTGTCCCCACCGAGGGGGGCTCCTGCTGCCCGCTGTCCCCCGGGACTCTCCCTGTGGTGCCCTGGCCCGCAGAGATGTGCGGGATCCCCGCCTGGCCCGGAGCCGGCCCTGCCTCAGCCAGGGCACCGAGGGGCCGGGACTGCCAGGTGTCTGGCCAGGTGTCTTCCGATAGCATCACATAATCTGTAGGGCTGGAAAAGACATCATCGAGTCTAACCTGTGATCACCATGTCAGCTAAAACGTGGCACTCAGTGCCACCTCCAATCATTCCTTAAATACCTACAGGGAGAGTGAGTCCCCCACCTCCCTGGACTGCCCATTCCAATGTGTCATTACCCTTTCCGTGAAAAAAAAATATTCTTCCTAATGCCGCGCCCTGGTTCAGCTTAATACCACGTCCTCTCATCCCATCGCTTGTTGCCTGATGGAAGAGACCTCGTTTTGCTACACCTTCCTTTCAGGCAGCCGTTGAGAGCAACACGGTGCCCACTGAGCTCCTTTACTCCAGGCTAAGCCTGGCTCCCTCAGCCTCTCCTCACAGCACTTGTGCTCCAGAGCCTTCCAGCTCAGTTCCCCTTCTCTGGACATGCTCCAGCCCCTCAATGCCCTTGCTGAATTAAAGGGTCCAGAACTGGACACAGCACTCGTGGGTGCCTCACCAGTACAGGAGGGACAATCCCTGCCCTGGTCCTGCTGGCCACACTATTGGTGACGCAGGCCAGGTGACACTGGCCTCCCCTGGGCACACCTGGCTCATGTTCAGCCACTGCTGACCAGCACCTCCAGGTCCTTTTCCTCCAGGAACCTTTCCAGCCACTCTGCCCCCAGCCTATAGTGCAAAGATCACCACATTTCCAACGTTTGTAATGCTGCTGGGAAATGGAGAACAGCAAAAAACTTAAAAAATACAGCAATAATAGCCAATTATTGCATGGTAGATTTCACAGAATAACAAAAACAAGAGAGCAAAATGAAAAATGACAAAAAAACCAAAAGCCACCTCAAACCTATAATGACACCATGTCTTGTGCACACAGAAACAACATGAATTAAATGAACCTAGGCGGCATTTTCTGTAGTGTGCAGGCACTGGCTACTCTTGATACTGGGAGGAAAGAGAAAGCTCCTTTCACATTGAACCTATCCTTCAAATCAGAGAAAAAGTGCTTGGGAATTCCTCCCATTTTCAAGAAGTTCATCCATGTGTAAGAAAAGAATGACCAGTTTCCACCAGTAAGTCTGCAACATCTGGATTTAGTTCATCCAGCATTCTGCCTCAGAGTTTTACATTCCACAGTACCTGAAGGCGTATCAAATACGTGAATTTAAAACCTTAGCTCCGCTGCAGCAAACTGAAGAGCTTCTTGGAGTATGGCAGGGCTAAGGTCACTATATGACCACAGAAGTCTGGAAGAAGCACATGACGGGGCAGAAAAGGCAGAAAATGGTCATGATGTTCACATTTTGAGTGTAAAAGTAATTGCACTCATCTTTATGATGGTACTAAAAATGGAAAGCTGGGTTTTTCATCTCATGCTTTACTGGCTGAACATTACACCCCAGAGGTCTGCAAAGTTCATGATGAAAAACCATTTGCTTTGGTGGGACCTCAGTATTTGTTTAAAAACTGCCTGCACAGTTAGGTGTTTTGTTGCATCTGGTCTGTGAAGCCTTACATATATATTTTGTTGTTCTTGGTGTTGTTTTATTATAGAAATCCTACAGTCATAAAAGGGTTTGAGTTGGAATGGACCTTAAAGCATTGAAACACAACCATTTTGTATTCAGCAATAATTGTGCTTAACTGAGAAGCAGAGGATATCAAGAAAGTCATGGCATGTTCCTGAATGCCAGCCAAGTTAATAATCTCATGTGCAGTTTGTTAGCCCAAATGAGTAACTTCCAGAGATGTTTAAGCATTTCTCTGCTCATATATATGGAAACACACAGGTGTATAGCACAGATTTGAGTTTCCATGCACAGCCACAAGCTCCAGTCCACTGTGTGCTTCTATTCCTTGCAGGTGTACAGTCTTTCAGGCACAGAAAGCAATCCTGCACCAAGAAGATCCCCTCAGGGCTGTACACAGATTATTTCACTGTGTCTCAGTATTGATTAAGATGCAAACAACATGTTTTAGTGCACAGGTTTTAACTTGCTTCAAGAGAGATGCCTCATACAAGATCTCATCAAAGAACAGCAATTTCAAAGTCACCATCAAAGCACAAATGAAAGGCAGAACAGAAAACTTCAGAATTATCAAGCTCAAAAGAGGTCAGAGATGCCTGAAGTTTGCATGCCAGCAGTAGTTTATGCTTTGTGAAGTAAAACCACCCAATTACACAGAAATCATTAATTGGATTAGGAAAATGCAGGCATGGGTTCTTCTCCCAAAAGATGATCTCTTTCCTCCTCCCTTGCCATCTGTGACCCAATGTGACTATGAAGAAACACTATAGCTGACACCAAGCCCTGAAGGTGTTTTCAAATAGATTAATTACATGTTGAGAGAGCTATCACTCTGCATAGAAGGCAGATAACAAAATAAAACTTGTTGCATGTGTTGGCAAATATTGTGCAACAAAAAAAGCACTACTCCTGGCTCAAGGAGTTTCCTTCACCTCAGTGCCATCTCCAGAAGCAGGTGGCCATGCCCATGCAGTTTACTCTCAGAAAAATCAGTGGTGAGATGGAAACTGTATGAATGTAGAAGTTAGTACTAGTCCAGAAAAGCTCTGTAAAATACAATTCTGTATTCTGCTTCCTTTTATGGACACATGTAGATATCTTAGATACAGCAAAACCAAAGCAAAACATTTTCCACCACAGATTTTGGTTTATTTTTCCCACTCCAGACTGGCAATAAGAAGTGGAAGTGGCTCAAGTGGCTCTGACTCAATGCAGGCAGAAGTGCTGTAACACAGCTGCAGTCAAGGGAAAGCTGGCAGACATAACAAGAAGCTACAAACCCCTCTGCCAACACATCCATAAGATCCAGGAACCTTAGTGCAGTCCCAGGCTGCTCCTGGATACCTTGCTCCATTGCAAATGAATTTGCTTTCACTGTAATTCATTGCAAATGAATTTGCTTTAGTGTTAGAATGAGCAGTTGTGTTCAAATGCTGCTTGCAGTTTACACAATTAAATGGCCAAAGGTTGTTTTTTAAATACTATTCAGTTGAAGCTGTTAAAAAAAATGCCCTTCATGAAAATGGTGTCCTTATATTCAATGAAAACAAACAAGCTATTTCCAGAATACCAGTTCTGGAAATTCTAAAGAAAACTCCAGAATCTTAATTCTGGAAATTCTGGTTTGCCCTGAATTGCTCTTGTGATGTGACATTTTGGGTGATTCAATGAAAAGCGACAACTTAATTTAATTTCAAGTTATCAAACATGTATATATCTACATATTGGGTTTCCAATAGAAAATTAAGGAAAATGTAGATCAAAAACCAGTGAAATATATGGATAAAAGGCCTCTGCTAATGGAATAAGGTGTTGATTACTGTGGGGGGGGGGGGAAAGGAAGCTCAAAAGGCTAATAAAGATACATTTGGGAGTTAACATATCAGTACAACTTCAAGAAAAGTATCAGTCATCTCCTTTGTTGATCCATGTTTCCCACATAAGCCATGTTCCCTTGGTGGCTGAGCAGTATGAGCCACAAGGTGCCACAAGGATTCATCAAGAGGATGAGATCAAGCTGAGAGCTTGGCTCAAAGGGAAAAATCTGAGTATTACATACATGAATAGCGCCCTTAAGTGATAGTGATTGTCAGCCTGACCAGTGAGTTGGATTTTGTTTTGGCTCATTGCCCCAAGTCTTAAATAATGAGGAGCAGAGGAAAAAGAAGAGTTAGCTTCCATGAATTTTTAAGCTGTCAAAAGAAGGTCCAAAAGCCTCTTTCCTCCCTTTTAAAGGTCTCCCTCCACCTGAATAAGGGACTTTCAATAAAGTGAAATACAGCAAAACAAAATAAAAACTCTGAAAAGGCAGGCAAACAAAAGAAGTCACTGATCATTTGGAAAGGCACCTAGTTATGCCAGCAGGAGACTAACAGGGAGGAGACGAGAGAAAAATGTTTCCCTTGTTCAGGCTGTGAGGAATTCAAAGTTTGATTTCTTCTTAAAGTACTCCTCAATAAATAATGGTAAAAAATTAGTGGCAGCATCTCTCTTTATGATCAGAAACTGTCACAGGCTGTTACCAGAGAGAGGATGAAAAGTGTCATGAACACTAAAACGCAAACCAATTCAGCTGAACAAAATGTACACCCTTTAATCAATAGGTTTAAGGAAGGTATTGCATTACATCTACACAAAACACAGACATTTAGCTGCATACTGCAAAATATATTTGTTATCCTGAACACAGATGTGTCTGTGCTTTTCTGCTATACCTAAACTCTGGCTTAGCCTTCAATAGGCACAGCAGCTATGGGGTTGTCAATGGATATAGAAGAATGTTCCACACAGAAGAATTTGCACTCTGTGTCTGACAAACTACAAGAGGCTCTGCAAAGGCTGTTTTTTGTGAGGGGTCAGAGCCTGGAGCAGCGTCTCAGTGGTTATTCCACACCATGAGATGGTGGTTAATCCATGTACACATCATCACTGCAGTCAGGAGTAAGGGACTCTCACTTCTGGGAAGAAGGGAGTGACTTTGAATGGAAAACAGAGAAATAATTCCTGTGAACATACTTCAATATGGGGTTTTTTCCCTTACATTAAGATATTAAGAGTCTTTAACATAGGCTAACATTTTAGGAGCACATTGAAAACACAAAAACAGGAAGTCATCTATAGAAGGCCAAAAAGAGACTGAAAAGAGGTAGAACTACTAGTTTAATTAAATAAAGACCATTTAAGCTGAAAGTCTCTCTAATGATGAGTTCCAGTGGACTTTGGATAACTTTCCAAAGGAGGAGGCTGAAAACTAATCCTGATCTATTCTGAATTGGTGGCAGATGGAAGAAATATTTTTTTCTTTTTAATGCTGACACTGGAAACTGGCACATCTCAGCTTCTAACTTTGAATACTACAGTACCAGATACACTGGGGTTTTTTATCCTTCAGACACGTTATTTCTGAAGCTCTGCCATTTTAAAAAGGTTTTTCAGATTTTATGAGCAGACTAAAAGAAAGGCTCCCTATGAAAAAAATCTCAGCCTCAAGTGTCAGACACCACACCAACACTTGAAAACTAGCATCAGGAGCTGCCAGTAATCCATAGGAAACTCTCCAACAAGTTCCTAGAAAACAGAAGGGGAGTGGAAAAATGTGATGTTGCTGACAGTGATCTCCTCCTGCTCTTTAGTAAGTGGAGACACAGAGTGTCAGAAGCAACACAGAAATACTATAAACCCTAAGCTGGCAGCAAGCAGCCTTCTTTGAAGAAAATAGGGACTTTAAGGACTCCAGGACTACTTCTGCTCATGCTTTACTAGTGCTTTGCAAGTGTAGAGAAAAAGCAGGCATTGCACCAGTGAGGAACAGCTGAAGGACCAACTCCAGGGGAAGTAGGGCAGTCAACAGGACAAAAACTGAGCAAAGACAACAGAAAAACACGTGGAACTCAAAATCCAAAAGAAGATGTAAAGAAGCTTCAAATTTAATAGCAAACCAATAATTGAAGGAAAAAGTAAGCAGCTGATGTCAGGACTCAGGAGATAGGAATTTAATTTTTTTAGAAAGAATAGCATTAAAAACAGCCTCACAACAAACAGTATTTAATATAGCCAAAAGCACAGAAGTTGTATAAACCAATTTATGAGAAGCAGCTTGCTCCTTTTGTTTAAAATAATCAATGTTAATCACATCCTAAGGTAGAGTCAAAAGTTCTTTTCACAGAGCCAGCAAAAAATAATGCTGATTAGATTTTAAAGGAACATTTGAGACAGTCCCCCCAACCCCTTGCTCTTTCTTCATTAATATTCATGTCAGTGGCAAATCCCCATTAGGAGGATGTTCTTACTTCCATCAAAATCAAGAGGGCAAACAAATTTCCTTCTGAAAGAGTGGTTGCCAAGGTTATTTGAGAGGATATTGGCTTAGAAGATCCAGCTTCACAGATGATCCACACTGTTTGGGGCACCACAATATTAAAAAGATATAAAGCTATTAGAGAGCATATAGTAGAGGAAACGTATTGTATTTGAATATCTGTATAGAGGCTTTGCCCCGGAGGTCCCGGTTGCCCTTGATGGGCTGCAGCTGCCATGTCCTTAATTGGGCTGCAGCTGTAACCAATGAAGATAACTGGGATAAAAGGGGGCGGGATAGCCAGTCAGGGAGAGCCTTGGAGGAGCCCTGACCTGAGAGAGAATGGCATGCAGTAGAAGGAGTCAGTGAAGAGCTGCAGCATGAGAATATGCCAAAGAGGTGTGGACTTTAGAAATCTAATAACAACAATGTGGGACTCTAGAAATAATAGAAGAACAACAAGTGGTGACGCTGACATGATAGTTAACAGAAGATAAGACAGCTGAGAGCTGTGGCGGCCAAGAGCTGTGACAGAACATAGCCTTTGGGTCAGGGAGCTGTGAAAGAGTATGGCCTTTGAGCAAGGAGCTATGTGGGTTGTACATGGTCTGTGAGTCATGAGAAAATATGTGTGTTGTACATGGCCTGTGAGTCATGAGAAAATGTATTGTATTGTAATTGAACATCTGTACAACTGTTAACTTATGTAAAAGAAAAGGGGGAAATACAGTAGAGGAAATGTATTTGAATATCTGTATAGAGGCTTTGCCCCAGAGGTCCCGGTTGCCCTTGATGGGCTGCAGCTGTAAGCAATGAAGATAACTGGGATAAAAGGGGGTGGGTTAGCCAGTCAGGGAGAGCCTTGGAGGAGCCCTGAGCTGAGAGAGAATGGCATGCAGCAGAAGGAGTCAGTGAAGAGCTGCAGCCATGAGAATATGCCAAAGAGGTATGGACTTTAGAAATCTAATAACAACAATATGGGACTCTAGAAATAATAGAAGAACAACAGGAGCATCCAAAGGAGGCTACAAAGATGGAGAAGGGCCTTGAGGGGAAGCTGTGTGAGGAGCAGCTGAGGTCCCTTGGTCTGGTCAGCCTGGAGGAGACTGAGGAGAGACCTCACTGCAGTCACAGCTCCCTTGTGAGGGGAGCAGGAGGGGCAGGCACTGATCTCTGCTCTGTGGGGACAGTGAAGTTGTGTCAGGGGAGGTTTAGGTTGGATGTTAGGAAAAGGTTCTTCCCCAGAGGGTGGCTGGGCATGGAACAGGCTCCCTATGGCAGTGGTCACAGCACCAGCCTGGCAGAGCTCAAGAAGTGTTTGGACAATGCTGTCAGGTGTGATTCTTTGGGCTGCCCTATGCAGAGCCAGAAGTTGAACTCTGATGATCCTAGTGGTCCTTTCCAATTCAGGATATTCTATGATTCTTTATCTATATATATATCTATATATATCTGTGTATACACACACAGAGATGTACCCATAGCGCCAAAGACAGTGCTCAGGAACTGCAAATGCCCCAAACTAGAAAGTAAATAAATAAAAGGAAGTCAAAATAATATTCAATTTCCTCTGCCATTTAAGGCAAAAGGAGACCAGGCAACACCAATATAATAACTTAAACTTAATGACTCAAAACACTGAGGCCATGTTTCCAGAATTACACCCTGCTTCTTCAGGAGAGGGAAAAGGGCCATGGAAAATCCACTGCCACTACCAGAAACAGGAGAGGGGACTGAAGCACCTAAAAAGGAACCCTAAAAGAAACTTGTTTGGAAAGAAAAGGAACATGGACATGGCCAACTTGGTTTTATGTACAAAAGGTTTTAAATACAAAAAATACAAAAGATATGGCCAGCACCGTGGTCCTCAGCAAGAAGGATGATGATGCCCTGTTTCCTTCAGCTCCTCAAACTGCAGTGGCAGGTGCAGCCCCGGCCTCCTGACATCAGGACAAAGTGTGCTTGGAAGCTGCAGGGCTCAGCAGGGAAATGTGAAGTTGTGCTGTGTTTGGTGCAGCTCTGATACCCAAGGATGGCCACGCTCTGGGGCCCTTTCATTAAGGGCAGGCTGATATGTAGGGATTGATGAACAACATCTGGCAGGAATGACCAGCTGCAGCAAGCAAAGCTGGCAGACAGCTTCAAATTACCAAGGTCAGGGTTCACTTAACATAATTAGTGTATTATCCCTTAATAGTCAGTTCTATGAATTTTAGTTTCCACAAAATCAGTTTAGTAGTGAAAAAATTCTCAAGTTTCATAAACATCTTTAAGATGACAACTAAAGATTGTCAGAAAAAAAAACCCAAGAACAAAACAAGAGAAACTTGGAGCAGAACAGATATTTTTAAACAACAGATGTACAGACTTGCTGGTATTCTTGTTACACCAGTTTCTTCTGAGTGTCAAAATATTACATTAGTCAAAGACACTGAAAACATACACCAAAGATCAGGTGTTTGCCTCAGAATGGCAGGACTGAGACGCTGTATTTCTCACTGTTTCCTCTCACAGAAGCATCAAAGTCAGAGAAACTGACTTGTGATGTTTCAGGGCTTGCCATCAAAAGCAGACTGACAATCTGCAAATCTGCCATGTAGACCAGAGATGGATGTAAAAAGGGAGCATGTGAAACACACTGGGGGAAAAATAATCCACAAAAAAGGTACAAAGCGAGAAATAGTTCTCACGGAAAAATGAAACCACTGCCTAAATTGTTACTGAGAGTTAATACACTGTAAATAATGTGGAATTTTACCCAAACATGTGAGATGTATCACTGCCCATAATGCTCACAGCAGCTCCAGCCCTGACAGGGGCTTGGCCTTGGGATGCCCCTGTCCCTGTACCCAGAGCTGATCCCTGACCCAGCTCTGCTCATGCCTCTGAGCTGCTGGGGGAGATCCCTGTCCCACTACCAGCCCTTCCAGAACCAGGACAGACCTTACCCTGAAGTCTTCCATGTAGAAAAGAGAAATTTGAATCCTCCCCTTTTTTAAAAAAAGTAATTGAAAAATATCAGTTTTGCAGTTTCCTATGTATCTCAACAAGGTACAATTTCATAGAAAAATAACCTCTTCAGCTGAGGAACATAGGTTTTGTAAAAAGCCATAATGATTTGGACCACCCAGACACAAACATGAAATCAAGTGCTCACGTTCCTGGATAGGATGCTTTCACCTTCCCTTTGCAAATCTGAACCTATGTCATTAAAAATGCTCAAAGATTTGACATGGATTTCCACTGCTGACAGACTGAATAACCAAAGGATACACAGAGTTACCTATGTAAAAATGTGCTTCTGAATTGATTCCTTTCCATGATTTAAAGTTTCACCTCTTACAAAATTTTACTGTAACACACAAAAAAATGTGCACAGTCAGTCCTGCACAGTCAGTTTCACAGTGTGGTGTCTTGGGTACAAAAGACAATCAGCATCACTCCCTGGCTGCTATTATCACAGACCTGTACTGGCCTCATTACATTGAGGAAAATGGGATGTTGTGTTTGGCAGGGGGTCCTGGCAGAAGGCAAAGGGTCAGACAAGCTGCACACAGCAGCTCCCCAAGCACTTGCCTCTGGCCACTCTGCCCCTGTGCAGTCACAGGCTCTCATTTGTAAGGATTTAACAGCAACCTGAGACAAATTCAACATTTGACACTAAGAAAACAGACAAAGGGCAACCTCTAGCAACACCTGACAGTAACCCAGCTCACTGTGGGAACAGGAAACATTTTCTGGGAAAAAGCAGATATAGTACAGCTTGTTTCAACCATGCCTCAACAGCCCTGTGCCTTGGCAAGGAGCTGTCAGCAGGAGCAGTCCATCAGCCAGCTGCTGATGGGAGCTTGCTCCAGATGTCAGAGTTTTTCAGGAGCCTGTTACAGGGCTGGAATGCTCTCATTGCAGGTGGCTGACAAGTAAAAGCCCAGAAGCTGCAGCGCCGTCTGAACTTGTGAGTTGCTGTGCACTGTGGTGCCTGCCAAGCCCTCCCCTCCCCTGCTCTAACACACACAAAGTGCCTCACTGCAATGGCAGGGATTCCTCACAGCTCTCTGCACACTGGAAATGAGAGGTGACTAGGAATTGAATAGCATGGTTTTAAAAGTAATGTTTATAACCCAAAGATGAGTTCTGCATCAGCTCTGAAAAGGGCTTGGGAGGAGGGTGAGGAGTTTGTTGAATGGAACAGGTGCCCAGGGCTTGCAGGTTGAACTTTATTTAAATCACTCATCTTTGCAGCCATCAGGTCTTACTTCTGTCTTCCCTTTGTGCAGGTCTGTTGCCATTTGTCAGCCCCACTTACCATGGTGCCTTCATACAAGAAAGGCTGAGAACATTTTGGAGAGCATGGCTTCCTGGGACCTGGAACCCTGAACACCATCTACACCACAAAATCCATTAATAATACTTCATTTTATTCTCATATGTCACATACTACAAGTTTGATCTTTTTCCATGCCCTGTCCTGCCTTCTCCTGGTCTTTGTGCAGTAAGAGAAGCTTTGTTAATGGCAGAAGAGTAAACAGAGACCAGGATTGTACTTTAGAGACAACATTCACCCATTGCAAATAAATGTAAGCCATACTCCTTGTGATGGGCTTACAAATAGGGAAATGTTTTCTAACTCAGATGGAGGACTTACTTTCAATTCCTTGTGGAACGGGACTGACCCGTTTTGGCAAACGAATTTACTCTTCCAATAGGGAAATGAGCTATAAATCAATATTATCTTTCTGCAGAGTTAAAAGTTGCTTTTTATTACACACAAAATATTTATGGCTTTTAATGCATATTATTGCTACAATGTCTGAGTGATTTTATAAGTATGGCACATATTAATGATTTGCCTACAATATGGCAGACAAAAATATTGCAAAAGAATGGGTTTGGATAAGAATAAACCAAAAGTACTTAAAGGGCTGCAGTGCATGTCTCATGCTGTTCCTGCTATCTAAGAGGTCTGAAATGCCTTGGAGACATCTAAAGGTACAGTTTAATATTCTTGGTTTTGACATGCAGTTGGAGAGAGGTACAGAATCCCCAATCAGAAACACTTATACTAAAAACAGAGCCAAAACACAATTCAGGTGTTCCAATTTCCAAAAAGATGACAGGCTGTCAGACAGTCAAACACTGCAAGCTTCCAGAGTGCTGGTGAAGCAGAGGCATCAATAACACTGCTGGCATTCCTACAAATGCTGCCTTCCCTTATTAAAGAAACACTCAGGATTTGATGTATTTGACTGGAAATTTCCCTAAACTCTAAGTCAAAGTAAGTTTCCAGTTATGGTTATCTCCTGTTCCTCCCAGACATGTATTTCCTACCTCATTATAATAAATGTCAAGTACCAACAAGAAACCCAAAATATTGTTCCAGACACCCACCAAAATGGATGCACACCCAGAAGCTTTAACTGAAGCAGTAAGGAGAGCAATGGAAAGACAGCCAGAAGAGCACACAGGAATGCCCAGAGCCACAACCAGGTCCAGGTCACCCCATTTCAGCTCCAAAGAGACACAAAAGCCACCTGTAGCATTTCCATAACTAAATACACACACATGGTATTACTTGACATGGTGCAATGGCAATAACTGCAGCTGAATGAATGTTTTCAGTCAAAGCTCTCTGCTCAAACCGTATTACAAAGAGGATGCAGACACAGGCCAACCAACTGTTTTAATGTGACTAAAAAGAAATGAGTGCTGCAAAGCTGAAGCAAACTACCAGTCAGATGCCTTCACAGGAAACAAGTCACCTGTTCAGGTGACTTCAGCAAGTCATCTGGTTTTTTTCTTACTACAGTAATAGGAAAGGTACCTGCTTTCAGCACAGGGCACTCACATCCACTCCTTTCCCAGACAAGTATGGGAAAGACCTTTATATTTTTTGTTGGGATGGTTTTCTTATTAACACATTTCACTACAACATCCAACTCAGGTGCAATGTTTCTGGTATCTGTCCCTGGGCAGTTCAGAACAGGGAATGCAAGCCAATGATTTTAATCTTCAGGAATAGCTGTACAGAGGCATGTTAATTTTGGGCTCTTTCACTAACAAATCACACAGTGTAACTAGAAAGCCACAATGGATGGACTCAAGACAGGCAGACTCCTACTGAGTCGTTATATTTGAGTTGACAACTGCAAAGAAAACTTCAACAGGCACAGGCTCACAATTTAACTGAGGCAGGAGCTGGGAGCAGCATCTTCCCCCATCTGGCCAGTCAGCATCAGGAAGTCTGACAAAAAACCTCTGAAGAACACCAGGATGGACCACAGACCCTGGCAGGTTAAAACTCTCTTGACACAGCCTAAAAGGAGACAGACTTTGCTGACTGAATCATGTTGCCAGCCCAAGCTGGTTAAGTGCAGGCTTTGGGTAAAGCAGGCAGCACAAGGTGGCATGGCTGCCAAAGCCTGAATGCAGCACTGTTTCCAAACTGCAGTGCTATTCTTAGTGCATGTGTGTGCAACACATCTAAATCCAGCACCCTAAATAACAATGGCGTTTCCTCAAAAGAACAGGAAGAGGGCGAGAAGTAGGGAAGAAAAAAATCAGATGTCTTCAATCACGCTGCTCAAATTATAAGGACATGTGTCTATTCAGAGTTGTGACAAATTTTAAATTTTGGACAACAGGAAAGAGTTTCCTTCCGTATCAACACCACGGTGATTTCAGAAACTTCAAAACAAGATTAACTTATAAAACTTCTAAATCATCCAATCTTCACATGTGCAGTACTCTCACACATGCATTTTTTTATCTACTGCAAGATCTGAAGCAAGTGATAGCACTAACATAAAATTTAATGTTTTATATCTTACTGCAAAGCTGCTGAAGTTTCTTCTGTGTCTCCCTGAAGGACACAGCAGCACATCACAAATCAAAGACTATACAAATCAAAGATGTATACACCCATATAGAGATATTTACTCACCAGTTTCAAACAAATGAATGCAATCAAGAATCTTTATGACACACATCCTGCATGTTTCAGTTGTGGGTCCTCTTTTCTTTCCTCAAAAACAGCTCATAATGACCTGCTAGTGTCCCACAAGAACAACCCCAGATACACAAAATCTCAAGCATTCTTTGTTTTTCAGGGTCTATGCATCAGGCAGCAAAACTTGGGTCTTTTAGAGCAGCCCACCTGAACCCCACAGATATCATCTGTCCTTAGCTGAAGACATATTTTCACTGAGCAAGCAAAAAAGCATGAAGTTATACAAACTATTTGCTCAAATGGCAAAAACCTTTGCCAAAAATGTCCAGCCACCCCCAGCTTGAGCTGCACAGGCTGCCAGAAGTTCAGCACTCTGCCATGGCTGGAGGTGTTTCCCTCTCCCAGCCTGTAATTTGCCCTGCACGCTGCCAGGAGGGGATGGCAGCTCTTCCCAAATACTGAGCCAATGCTCAACAGCCAAAAGGAGGCAGTGAGATATGCAGAAGGCTGGAAGAGACAGCACCATCCAGAGCAGCAAGATGGGACCCACCCTCAGTGCTTATTTCACATTCAGAGAGCACAAGAGGGCACAGGAGAACATCCAAGAAAAATTCATGTGAATCATGTCCTGATTTTGCTCACTAGCAGGCTCCCCTTCCCCCAGAGGCTGTGATCCCTTGGAAACCACCCTGTTACCTCACAGCCAGGGATGCTCAGCCAGGGGAAGGCAGGACACATACTGATGGCTATCTCAAGTGCAAGCTTTTACACTGTAGATGTTTGGCAAACCTTTGTCATGACAGACTTACTGCTGCAGTGGACCAAAATAAGGGTACAGCAATTTACAGACATGAAAAAAATTGTCATTGATGCTTCTATGGCACCTCCTGTACCACCTCCAGTGCTTGCCCAGACTTGGCTACCCAGGACATTAAATGCAGTTAATTTGTCTGTGCTTTCTGGCAAGGTGTATTTCACTTTGAGAGAAAGGCCAGTTCACCAACTCATTGAAACATCCTTCATTTCACTCTCTGTTTATGTGATCTCACCCTGGAGATTTCAGTTGCACTGAAGCCCCCAGGTGCTCCTGAAGAGTGAGCAGGCTGAGCAGAGAGGAGGCAATGACCTGATTATTTAAAAACCACTCAGGAAGAAATGTACTGCTTTGGTAATGCTTATTAAAGTGCAAGGAGTTTTCAGTAGGGAATTACTACAGTTCATGAAAACGCTCCACTTCACACAGGAATATATGAAAGCAGCGTCAGGAGATGAGTTAACATTATTGATTGATATTAACACGACATATCTTATTCATATGCATCTATCCAGACATCACAGGATCATAGAATGGCTTGGATTGGAAGGGATCTTAAAGCTGATCAAGCTGCCTGCTGTGGACCAGGACACCTTTCCTTAGACTCTTCATTCCCATGCTGGGTTTTGTGCTGTGTTTGGCCAGCACACAACACAGGTCATGAGCAGCACCCGCAGCTCCACACTGGGTCTGGTACATACAAATTGTCACCCAGAACTGGCAAGGCAGCCAGCAAACTGTGTTTAGAAGAAAACCACAACAAAAGAACTCGCAACTGACACAACAGGCCCCACCCTTGGCAGAGCACCAGCTGCTCAGGGCCCTGGAGATTGCTTCTGGACCATTCTGCAGCTTGGTCTGATGGAGTAGGAATCAAATCATTGTGATTCCAGGTTTTTTTTAAGCCTGCCATTTGACTTTAAGCAATCTTAAATACTCTCTTCCTTCAGTTTTGTCCTCCTATCCTTTGTCTATTTATTGTATAAACACTACTGGGTGAGAACTGCCTCTCTCTGAAGGGCTGAGGCACTCAGCAGTCTCACTCACAGATGAACTCTTGACCTAGCGCACAGCTTTGAGAACTACCATTTCCACAACCTGACTTCCATCTACTCATATTTAATCCAGAATATACATCGGTTATAAGCATATCGTGCTTATGTATATATTGGGTTTTTTTAATTCAATCTCATACAGCTTTTGAAAATAGTTCCATAATATTACATGGTTCTCAAGTGATTTTAGTGACACCTCTCTCAAGGCTCATGGCCCCTTCACACCAGTACCCTGTTCCAATGCACAGATCCCATTCATTCTATCATAGACAAGCTTTTCTTTTCATCTACCAGTAGTGTAAGACACAACTACCACAGCCTTACATCACACAGTGCCACTTGATTTCACCTTCACACCCCCCAAATACTGAACAAGTGATCCTCATATATATGTACATATGGACAGCTGTACCCTCCCCAACACCACAGAAAGTCACTGAAGAGCTCCAAGGGCACATTTCCCTCTTCAGCCCTTAGGGAAAAGGTTTTACACTTGTTTTAACTTCCAAAAGCTGCATCTCTAAACGGTTTTTGAAGAGAAAACAGACTTTCCTCTGAGTAGTGCCACTAGAGAGATTTTGTCAGTGCCTTATTAGCTTTGAATGTACCAACATAAGAATCCACAGCATCCTTTCAAAACTTGAAAATACAGTTAAAACAGCTGCTGCTTCAAAGGCTTTTAAGTATTTTAAGAATTTTAATTATTTGGATATTTTTCAGTTTTCTTTCTTATGCTGAGCAGATAATTAGTTCAATTACAATTTTCCAGGTGGAATACTGGCTTGATTTCTACTTGCCTGCCATCAAAAAATTGATAGCAGAATTCTTAGGGCATGAAAATCACACCTATTTAGTGTGGTGTTTAACATAGTCTTTGGAATTGTGGAACACAACTTTCCTACACCAGAAACTTCAGTGTTACCAAATTATGAGTTCAAGAGCTGATTACACTATTTCTGATATTTAAAGAACAATCTGCTATTGAATTACAAGCATTTTGCATGAATCCAAACAGGCTGCTTGGCTTTGCCTACAAAGTGTCAACATCTTGGTAAGGGTTCAATAAGCTTGTGTCTGTAAAATCAAGAGGGCCCCACACACACACGTGCTGAGGAGATTTTTTTAAGTCCATTTTAGTTTACATAATGGCATTCTGTACCTAGTGTGCATGGTTATATACCAACACAGTACCATTAGAGAAAAACCTATTAACAGTTTCACTAGATTTCATACTGGGAATAAAGATCTGAAAGAATACCACATTTCTCTACTAAAAATAAACAGAAGAAAAGTAACATGAAACATTCACTTAATATTAGGGTTTACAATTACAGTTGCTGAGATTTAAGCTCTTTGGAGCCTTTGACACTAAGCATAAGGAGGAAATTGGACTTTCAAATGAGTGAAAGACGAAACAAGCAGGCTTTTGTGCAGCCAACTTGAAGATTACATGCAAAACTTAAGACATTTGAGAATAGAGAGGTTACATTTGTCCTTTAGGAAAACAGAGGATAGGATATTAGCATCCTCTGTAAACTACTTGAAGACTGACATTCACATGAACCGCAAACTAAAGCATTCACTCATCTTCCTAAGAAAATAAAGAGAATTTGGCAGTACAATAATCCTCAGAGAAATGCCAGGACAGGAACTTCTGTGGTCTTTGTTGATTTAGCAACTGATGTGTCCAATACTTTAGTGTTTGGTAAAGAAAGAGCATAAACGTGTGTTCCAACATCTTTCATCTTGGAAAGAAGCCACTTGCAACCTGCCAACAAAAATAAGGAACGCTAAACCTCAACTCACAAATACCACCACTATGCCCCTTTACACCCCTCCATGGACAGAACTACATATTAGGCAGGGATAGCTCCAGGAAAGAATAAATGGGTATCACCAGCACCTTTCTCGCGTGTTCACTGCAACCCTCCCTTCCACGCCAGTAACACACCTCAGTTTGAATCCATACCCACTTACATGAAAGGCTCTGTTCTGACCACAAATTCTCACGGACTACACCTGTTAAACCACAACCAGGGCATGCCAGTGTACACTGCTTTGCTTGCTGTTTCTGCCAAATCAGAAGTGTTTAACCAGACAAGACACACCTGCTTTAGAACAGGCAGAAACCACATACCCCTTTCCTTTTGCATGGAAATGGAACCTAGATTTGAGCTCATTTCAAATTTTTCTACAGGAAATGCAAACAATTAGAAGTGAAATAGCATCAGCATGCATTTTTTAATTTACTAGCTGCCTAAGAAACCAGGCAGACTCACCCATTCATTTTTCATATTAAAAACTGATACTACCTTGCTGCATGCAGTCTCACTCGGGCACCAAAAACTGCTGAGGCAGGGCTGGCCCATCGCACTTTGACTTTACACTTAGGGACAGCACAGAGCCTCTCTTGTTCAGCAGCTTTGAGCGGGTGTCACCTCCTCTCTCCGAGCGCCAGATGTGAGAAGGAGCCGGGGGCTGCCGCCAGCCCGCCCCGGCAGTGCTCAAACCCGGCACGGCTGGAAGCTTTCCTGGCACCCATTCCAGTTAAAACCCGGCTCTCCACACCCAGGACGCGGCTCCATCCGCGCCTGACGGGACTGGACCGGACACAGAGTGAGATACAAAGCGCTGCGGGCCGGCAGCGAGCGAGCAGGACGGGGCCCCGGCCCCTCAGGCTGCCGCGGACACCGCGGCGCTCCCGCCCCCCCGGCCCGGCCCCGCTCCCGGCCCCGCCGCCCCTTCCTCCCCTTCCTCACCCTCGTACTCCAGGCTGGCCCGGGCGCCCAGGGCGAGCAGCGCGGCGAGGCGCAGCCAGCAGCTCCCCATGCTCCTCACGGCGCCTCTGCCCGGCCCGCGGCTGCGGCAGGACGAGGAGGAGGAGGAGGAGGAGGAGGAGAAGGGGGCGTGTGACGGGGACATTCTCCGAGCGGCTCCCGGGCGCCGCCGGAGTCTCCTCCTCCCGCTGCCCGGCCCCGTCTCGCCTCCCGGGAGGGTTTGGGTCCGCCGGGACTCGGGTGTCCCTGTGCCCCCGAGGGGCTCCTGCTGCCCGATGCCCTCCGACGTGGCCCCCGGGACTCTCCCGGTGGTGCCCTGGCGCGGAGAGGGGTCACAGAATCACAGGATCAGAATGGTTTGTGCTGGAAGGGACCGTAAAGATCACCTCGTTCCAGCCCCGCCGCCTCCTCGGGGCTCACTGCGGCAGGTTCACGGCCTGCCCGTGCGGGGTTCTCGGCTGGGTGCACCATCCAGGCTGAGCGGAGCAGAGGGGCAGAATCCCCTCCCTGCACCTGCTGCCCACGCTGCTGTTCGGGCAGCCCTGGAGTGGGGTCCCTGCTCGGTGCCGTGAGCCCCGAGCTCAACCAGGACACCCACAGCTGGCCGGGACAGTGTGTCTGTCAGCGATGTCCTCCCATCTGGCCTTCCAAGTCAGGGAGCGAAGCAGGGAGGCTCCCAGTGAACAAGGGCAGGATGAGGAGGATGAGCCCCTCCTGCTCCCTCCGGTAACATTTCTGGCATGGTAGGACCTCTCTGGGGAGGTGTCATGCTGCCGGCCCCCATCCCATCCCATCCCATCCCATCCCATCCCATCCCATCCCATCCCATCCCATCCCATCCCATCCCATCCCATCCCATCCCATCCCGTCCCGTCCCGTCCCATCCCATCCCATGCCATCCCATCCCACGTGGCAGTGCCCTTCCCACGCAGGCCTGGGGTTTTGCAGGCAGCAGTGCAAGGAAACAAACTTCAAGATTAACTGCTCTGGTTGCTCAGCAGTTTGCAGATGGCCAGCTTTAAATGTTAAAAAAAAAAAAAATCCCTAAGTCATGAGAGTAAGAAAAGAAAGTTTGGAGTCATCGCATTTCTCATTAGGTTTTTGAGCTGCCAGGGTGATGTGGAGTTACATTTTCAGGCTTTGTTCCATAACCACAAAGACTAGAGGCTTTTCTTACTGCCTTTCACATGAAAGCAAATTCCCCAGACACTCCAAGCCCACAGAGGTAGAGGCTTCAGGCAGAGCATCATATGTTCCAACACTTTTGATTTGACATCAACCCTGCGGCTTGACTACAGCAGATTCTTTCTTTCTGCACTTCCTACCATGAGCATTTAATGTATAATCTAAACTGGAAAAGGTGTGGGAAAAGTCCACAAGGTGTGGGAAAGCAGCTTCAGCCAGAGTTTATGGGCTGGGGTGGTACAGGTGAGTGAGCCCAGGGAGTTCTGAGGGTCCCTTCCACATTTTGTGTTGTTTCCTGAACAAATAGGGAAATACCATCTAGTCAGGAAGGGAATACCTCTTTAAAAATAAGGGACAGAACTGCAGAGGAAGGAGAGTCATCTCAAGGGGAAATGTTAGTCTGGAAACAGAAGAAGGTGACAATTCTGCCACACTGTGAGGCTGGCTATACCAAAGTGGCCTAAGAAAAATGTCATCTTGCTGGTAATTAAAATAAAAATCTTTGTGGGTGCTGTGTTTGGGAGCTTTCGCCAAAGCATTTTCTTTTCATCGGACTTTTCCTTTGGATCAGGAGTGCCCCTGGACACCTCCCCACTTGGGTCCCCTAATTTGCTGTGTGAGACTGAGGTGTGCACAGGAGTGAGTGCACATCCTGCACCCCAGGGCCAAGCTAGAGCTCCTCTGGGGTGAAATTCCTGGTGGGGTTGGGTGGGCACTGGGGCCTCAGCACAAACTGTTCTCCAAGTTCTCTACCCAGTACAGGTGGAGTCTGAGTATGCTCGGGCTCAATAATCTGTTTTGAACTTGTTTGCCAAAAAAAAGAAAAAGAAAGATGTATCAAAAGCAATGCCAGTTTCATCAGAGCAACTGCAATTTAGCAGCCTAAGGAATTCTTAGATTTCCACATGTGAAGAGATTAAATACTGACGTTGCTCTGTTTGAAAAAGAACATCAGGAAAAGGAGTGCTTTAATCAGTTTATCTGTGCTGCAAGGCTTTGCTAAGAGTTCAGCGTTCTGATATAATGGAATAACAAAGGTACCTGAAGCAAATCTTAATGGGTCAGGTATCTCTTGCTTTCCCTTTGTGTATTGTCCTTGTAGCTGCCCATTTCCAAAACACTGGCCTTCATTTAGGTGTTTCTGTGAGCACAAGGTCTGTACTGTTATGAGAGCATTGTTCAAGAAGCCACTGCCAGCAGAAGTGTGAATGCAGCTGCAGCTTCTCCATCAGCTGTCCCAACTTCACCCTGCCCAGAGGTCACAGCCTCTCTCCTGGGCAGCCTTTTTGAGCCTTTTCAGGGTGCAGAAATGTGGTGATTGTGGTGACAAACCCTCCTTGCTGGGTTGTCTCCTCAGTGTGAGAGACAAAGGTCTCAGTAGTAGATGCCATCAGTGACTGCAGCTGTGGTGTCTGAATTAGGACAGGCAAGAATCCTGTTTGATTCCCTGGAATCAGTGGGACCTCAGACTGCTCTCCTGTTGCTCCTGATTGTGCATGTGCAATTCCATCAGCTCAAACAACATGACCACTGGTGTTTGCAGAATTTTTTCTTTGTCTTGCCTGTCCTGTGAACAGGGTTCTTGCAGTGGGCGCTGTGAGTGGGCGTGCCTGCAATGCTGCTTTTCCTCTGACATCCAGCTCCTGGAGTGTCCCAGCTGCCCTGAGAAAGGCAAGAGATTTCAGAGCTGCAGTCTGCAACTTACAGCTCAAATTTAGACACAAGTGTGAGCATAAGTAGCAGTGGGAATGCATCCTTCATGGCCTGTTCGAAATGAGCCTTGGAAAAATGCCAGTGCCAAGGTGTGCCTTCATCTGGATTCTGGAGTTTCTCTGAGCAATGTAACACTCATTCTTCATGTTTGATAGAATGACACCAGTGTGAAATCACCCAAAAGACTGGGGCTTGAAAGGCAAATTCAAGGCAACTTTAAAAAAATGTTGAATTCCTAATAAATGAGATTTTTGTAGTTCTCTTAAGGGACCTTTAAATAGGAGGAAGAGTGTGGAATTATGAATGAATTAAACAAATGTCACATATATTGAATTTGAAGGCACAGTCCGTTTTTTTTCTCCCAGTTCAGCTTTTAATTTTTATAGAAAAAACTTCTAACTATTTAAGCTTGTGGTGAGTTGGAGTTCCTGGCACTCCTGGTATTACACAAGAATTAACCAGTCTGCTTTTCATGGAAAATTCAGGTTTTGACTGTTCAGAGGTGAAAGAAAATTTTCAAGACTGAAATCAAGCAACACTAGAGGACTGAAATGTGTAAAAATGTCTTGGTTGAATAGAAAAATAAATCCCAAAGCAAAGTTAAATGCTCTTGGAGACTTAAAAAATTATTCTTGTTATGTCAAAGAGTTGATATAACAACATAATTTTTCTTTTCTGCTTTTTTTAACAGCAGTTCAGAAGCATAATTTTATTACTCTGTGCCAGAATAGCTGTAACAACTGCAGTTACAGTGATAATAAAAATACAACTTTTGATGGAGAGGAGAAATTAATTAAAATCAAATTTTAATAATGTTTAACAAGCTAATGTTTTTTCTCCAAATAGTAAAAGAATTATAAGGAAATAAAAAAAATACCCAAACAACCCACATGTGGGTAATGAAGCTTTTGTCGAGTAAGGTCTAATTAATCATAAGAGGATGACAAATCGGGCCCCAATCCAAACCACACAGTTTTAGTCCAGTGAATTGCCTGACCGAATGCAAATGCTCTGATACTTAGAATTACTCTTGTAAATATCTTCAGAAATAGACAGTCTTAAAGTATAATAATAATAATAATGCATTTCTTCTATACAATTCCTGGAATTCTTGGAGCTTATGATTACTTTGTCATCATGTTTAGTGGCAGTGACACTTAAAAATACTCATTTGTAACTCAGCATTTGCTGTTACTAGACCCTCCTTCCAGCTGCTGGTCACTGCCAGCTCCTCTGGCCAAATTTTGCCCTCTGGATGTCAGCCTGCTGCACATGGGCTGTGCTCAGACACTCATCCCTTTGGGATCCCACTCAGAGACATTCTGTGGGGTGCACTCCAATGTTGGAAATGTGGGAATTGGAAAAACAGAAACTTCCACAGACAGTGAAGAGTTTGATGTGTAGCCTTAGAAGAAGCTTGGATTGATGTAAAAATTCAATATACGGACATTAAGTAGAAAAATCTTAAACTTATGTTTCTATAGTTGTAAGAATATACCTTAAGTAAGTAAGAAACTGTATTGGGTAAGATGGTGAAGGGTCTATAGTATAGTAATGTCACTGTATAAAATAAGAATTTAAAAGTTATAATAGAAGCATATGTATATATATAGTAGAGGAAATGTATTTGAATATCTGTATAGAGGCTTTGCCCCAGAGGTCCCGGTTGCCCTTGATGGGCTGCAGCTGTGACCAATGAAGATAACTGGGATAAAAGGGGGTGGGTTAGCCAGTCAGGGAGAGCCTTGAGGAGCCCTGACCTGAGAGAGAATGGCATGCAGCAGAAGGAGTCAGTGAAGAGCTGCAGCCATGAGAATCCACCAAAGAGGTATGGACTTTAGAAGTCTGAGAATATCATTGAATAACAACATATATGTGTGTGATAATAACCTATTGGGTAAAAATATCCACAGTGCAGTGGAAGTGAATAAAGGTGATAGGTTAGAAAAGCAAAATCAACCTTGTAGTGACTGTCCATTGGGTTAGAAAGTTCTATATTGTCTTGTAACAAAGAACTTGTGACTACTCTTGAGCTATGGCTGGATACTTGCTCCTTTAAAATCTCACTGAGATTGATGTTTATCTGAGCAATAAATGGTTCTTAGCCTGAAAATTGTCCCACCCCTTCATTACTAGCAGTGATAGTGATACAGAAACTCTGACAGAATCTGGGAGAGGGAGGCTGAAATGGAAGCAAAGATTGGGGTTGACCTGTGGAGACAGCAGGCAGGAAGAACAGACCTTCCATAGGTGCTGCTGTGGTGAAGGCAAGAGGGAAAAAGGCAAAAATATTCAGAGGAAGACATGGGCAGAAAGAGGCAGGTGGGTGAGTGTCACGTAGGGTGCTCTCTGAGGAATGATTGACAAAATTGCTCACACACTGTGCTGCTGCTGTCAGCTCGTGACAGGAACCCCAGTGCTAGCCAAGAAAGACCACTGCTAGCCCAGGATCATCCCTTCATGCAGAGTTTGTCCTTCACTCAGTGCAGCTTTCAAAAGGCATCTCCCCTGCCCATGGGCATCCCCGCCAAAGGCACTTGGCTCACTTTGCATTTTAAGTGACATATTCATGTTTGTTAATAGGAAGCTGCTTTTCCTGAAGTGACAAACAGGAAAGAAACACTAGAGGCCAGCCTAGGAGAAGACAGCATTGCTAAATGTCAGGAAAATGTACACCAATGGAAATTCTTGTTCTGGGAGCTTAAATAACAGAGATGATGATCACATAGTTATTGTGTGAAATCATAAACTTAATATATATCCTAATAACTTTCTTTCCTAGGTCACAGCTAAACCTCAATGGCATGCTTTTTGTCAAAAATATAAAAGAAGATTCCCTGACTGTAAAAATAGCATATTTTAGGGAAGTGAAATGTGCTTCAGGGCAGCAGTCTCTGGCAGTGTGTCCCATCCCTGAGCACTTTCCTGCTCCCTACACCAGTGATCTGAAGAAATCTCCTTGGCTCTTCCCAGTTAAAGGTGGCCTCCTAAAAATGGCACAAAGGAGATGATAAGAGTATCTGTCCCTCATTTTTTCCACTGCCAAAACCCTTGTTGTGGAAAATTTTAATATGAAGGTCTGGGTCAGGCACACAGAAAGCACATAGATGGAGTACACATGTAGCAAGTCTTGGAGAACACCAGTTCCCTTTTTTCCATTCCATCTGGCAGGGTTGGTGTGTCTCAGGCAGCCAGAAAATCAGAAAATTTTGGGGGGAATACAATATTTCATTCCCAGTTAGACACTGACTGATGCATCAGTATGTGGTAAATCAGCATGGTAAATGCTAAATCATGGTCTCATGTATACTAGATATACTGAAGAACAAAATCTCTATATTTTTTTTTCTGGATGCTGTTAACATGTCTTAAAATTCTAACTTAATATCTCTTCAGTTTTTGATGAGTGTGATTGGAAACAGCTGTGTCTAAACTGTTTCAACATTAAATGAGAATGGTTTCAAGAATAAAAACTTCTTTGTGTACAAATCAAAGAACTACAGTTTAGCCAGATTTAGATTTTGCAAGGCTTTTGCTAAGTCATTACAATCTGGCCTGGAAAAAGAAAGTGGTAATTACATAGCATGAATAAAATGTAATTCCAGAACAGTCTTGAAGGGCAGATAGGTGTGAACTTTAGAGCTCATCACTATGAGATACTGAGCAAAGCAGGCTTACTACCAAAGCATTAATATCTCCAATTTTTGCCACTGATGGTGGTCTCGTTACACTTAATCAAAACATTATTTAGGTCCTTAAAGGAATTTAGACATAACAGAGTGTGCAAATATTGTAAACTCCCCTAAGTAGTGAGTGGTATAAATAATATAGCTCCTAAAAGCACTGTGAGGGAATTTAGAGATAGTATATTTATATTTATGGTTATGTTTATATTTCTATTTTAAAGAGCTAAAGTAGCTTGAGTACTTGAGTATGTTTTAAGTGAACCCATACCTATTCTCTGCATAATCATCAAGATTAACTTCTGTATTCTTGATTATCAGGACATACAGTGGTTTATCATCATGGTAAGAATTCAGTTTACTTCAACTACCCTAATGTCAAAACATGACATAAATATTCCTCAAGGACAAAGACTGGATGTATTTTGCATATTGTACAAGTAAGATGTGGAATAAAAAGGAAGAAGCTGCACAAAATTAATTATGATTATTAACTTTGGGCATATAAAATAGTGTCTAAATAAGCTTTCTTTCATATTCTCTCCTTTTTTAATTTCAATTACCACAAACTTGCATAGGAACAGCAGCTGCATAAATGAATCTTATGCTTCTGGAAATCAGTAAACTTGCATATGCAAATATATGGATTGAATGGAAGTTTCAGGAGGTCAGGCACACGTTTGATCATCCATGTGCACACACACACATGCACAGATATATCTGTGTACCTGTCTCTGTCTATAAATATACACATATATGTCTCAGTGCACATACATGTATATCTGTGTATGCAAGGTGCTCTAATTCCACTTCAATTTAAATAAAACATGTATACCTAGACTTAGATTTATCAGAAGTTGACCACTGTCCATCTATCTATACTTAGAAATAAATGAGTAATTGTATTTTTTTATCTTTATAGTTTTACAAAGACACACAGTTTAAAACTTCAAAGTGCACTGTATAAATACACCGAGGTAGCAGAGTACTTTAATGCCAAAAGCAATATGCCAGAAAACATAAAGTTTTCTGAGAATTTGGAAACAGAAAATTTGATACAAAATGAGTATCTTTAACTTCTTTCAGGGGCCATGAGAAGGAGAATTTCTGGCTCCAGAGGCTGGTTACACCTTTGAAAAGCACAAACTCCACCTAGTGATAGGTTTAGTGGTGAAATTTTAGAAACTCAACAATTCTAAAGCTCAATCTCAGTTATTTGGCAGGACTATAAAAATGAGAAATAAGGACTTAAGTTGACACAATCTTTGGGAAGGTAAGAAAAAACCAGAGAAAGATGTACTAGAAATTTTTATAGAATTTTTTGCTCTCATCTCTTTATGAAAACATTTCAGTAATAAAAAATCTTCACATTTTTATCATGAATATTGTGAACATGTTAAAAACCCCTATAAGTTAATACACGTGCACATGTAAATTGTTTTATTTGTTTAATCTTTTTTATTAAAAATGAAGACATGTAGAAAAGACATTGGAATGGGTTAATATGTTCCTGCTTCTTGTTGAGCAAAGTATGTGGACAAGATAAATGTACCAGTCCCTGAAACTGCTCAGACATGCAGCATTTTAAAGTCCATTACATAAACTTCTGTAGTGTTAGATTTGAGGGTAATTCCCATTTTAAAGTAATATTTCTCACTAAATTAGTTCACCTTTAAAAAAGAAATTGTTCTTACAGTAACAATTTCTATGACTGATCTCCCCTTAAAAAAATAATTAAAGTTTCTTTAAGTTAATGAGGGCACCATTTACTTTATTTCTCCTTTTCCACTTTACTCTTCTCAACAGTATCCAAGTAGAACAGAAACCACATGTGCATTCAGAAAAATAAGAAAATATGTAAATATAATGGAGGAAAAAACCCTCATGTAAGGTTCACTGCAGAACCCAGGAGTAGCCCAAAGAAAAATAAAAGACACAAAAGGATCCTAATTAACTCTGGCAAAGGATGAGCCGAGCATCCAGGTTTTTAGTATGATGATTGTGGTAGCACAGAGGAAGCCCTGTGAATGAATCTGGGCACCTGCCATTCTTAAAAGGACAAAGCATGCAGGTGAACCAACTCCTAGGATTAAATTAATTCTGGACACTTCTGACCTACTGTATAAAATTTAAGCAGCTCTGAAACTGGGGAAAGTGAAGGAAGAACTGGAAAGCAACCAGCCCAGTTGTCCCACCTGTTCACCAGTTCACTGTGTGGCCAGGGATCACTGGGGGGTCACTGACCACCCAGTTCTTGATTTCAGGGAAATTTGTCATGTGTATGTTTATTGTGGGAAAATCAATGACTGTGTATGAAAAATACAGTATCTAAACAGGAACTTTTTTCTGTACTCAGCCTGCACAATATTTTGGAGGAGATATCCCCTTGAGCATCAGGCTGAATAAAAAATTCCTGCTTCTTAATGCTACAGTGGTGTTAAGCAGTTTTTATTTGTACTGATTTTTGGCTCCTCCTGTTTCCATCTGAAGAAAAGCCAGTCTGCCTGAGAAAAAAATGAGTATTTACCCCATAAGGATCAGTCTGTCATACTGATGCCACAGTACCTCTGGTTGCATTATTTTCCTGTGAGAAAAGCTTCACTGGAGACTCATTAAGGTGTGGATATTTAGAGAATACAGGATTAGAATCCAAGTGAAACAAGAGTGAGGGTGTCCAGTTTCCACTGGGCCTGATTCAGTAGGAGAGAGGCCCATCAGCTTATGCCAATTTCAGCAGGAGCAAAGATTTTTCAGCACCTCTCAGAAATAAAAGCTTTCTCCCTGTCCCAGCTTGGCAGGATACTTCCATCCTGACACTGTTTCCACTGGGACTACTGCCATGAGTGAAATTAGGCACATACTCAAATAACTTCTTCCATAGTGGCCCACAAGTTAACTTGAAAGTTTTAGTGCTATTTTTGCTATGTCAAAACAGAAACATGTATATTTCTAAGTACCTTAAATATTCTTAACTTGGTTGTTAAACCAAGTAATATATAGAATATTATAATTTTGCAAGAGTGTCATGCTGAAAGTGGTACTCTGTAGACTGAAACAGAAGAAAATTATTTAGCAAAAACCATAAAATGCCTGTATTCAACTTTTCACATTAAAAAACTCCCATATTTTGCTTTAGAACATCAACAGGTAAGGCCACAGAACTCCAGCAAGGTGCTCATAAGCATATCATTTTGAACTATAAAAATTGCCAATAAATACCAAGAAAATCATCTGCCTATTTAAAATTACAGCAATCCAATCAATCAAAAAAAGCAGCCATCAACATCTCGAGTCATAACTGTTTTCAAGTAAAAATTGCACTGTGTGCTTTAAGACTGTCACATTCTCTTATATTACAACAGTTTTACAGCAATATGCATGTATTAACTTTCATCCTTCTGTCCTGGTTAGTCACAGTTTCACTGGAATTCTCCAGTGTATGGTTCTGATTTTCATCCTTATTGCTTTCACCAGTTAAATCTTCCTTTTCCTTTTCTTCACTCTGCAATGGCTTTTCAGAGCTGTCTTCCTTTCTGCTACATACATTCTTCTGGCTCATCAGTGGCTTTCGCTTAAACAGGGAAAACTGGAGTGAAAAAAACAGGTAAATGATATGACTGAAACAGTTAGCAGTGAAATTCAAGATTAAAAAAGCACAAATCCCTTTGTATATACCACAGTTAAATGAGGTTGGCAGATTTCTCCTTGGTAAAATTTTTTTTTTCCAAAACAAAATCACTAAAAAATATTGAGAAACATTTGCAATATTTAAAATGTGTTAAAATAGCACATGGGAATCAGAAAAGTTAAAGTGATTGCATTTTGTCAAATTACACATTGTACAGTTTGTACAAAATGCTCTAAGTGGTGCATTTATTTGAGTTTCTTTCAAATAAGAGCCTGAGGCAAGGACTAAACATGAAGCCCCAGAACAGAAAGTGCTTACTATGCCTGCTGATAAACATACTGCCATAAATGACAGTGCTTGAGCTCAGTGAGACCACCCTGGTGTCAAAGTTAGCTACTGCTTAGGGCCTTTGGTCAACAGGAAACTCAGCAGCCTCTGCAGGAGCCTCTGGATCCTACAACCTGTAAGAAATTCTATATCAGGTACTCCTCACCATGCTCATGCACCTATATAGAGAGACATATTTGATGACAAAATTAGGATGTTGCAAATAGATGCAGGGTAGTGAGCTCAGCTGCTGATTTCAGAGACAAATAGGAGGGGAAATCTTTTTAGATAACATCCCATAGGAATCAAGTCCTAAGTTTTCACCTCACCAATTCATGATGTGATGAACAATCTCTCTCTCAGGGACATGCCATCCATTAAGAGGTCATAATGGGCTTTAACTCATTTCTATTATTTGAACAATTTAAAGTTATTCTATCAAAAAATAAAATCAAGTCTTAAACAGAAGGAACAGGTTGCTCAGCAATTTAATTATCTTTGCAGATCATATAAGTTGAGGTATTTGCTTTGGTAACTGCCTACTGGCTTGGTCACTGGCAAAGCTAGAAAGAAACATCAGGCCACAAACCTTTTTTCTCCCCACTCCAGTTTTTTGGTCATCAGTGTTCTCTGAAGAACTGTTCACAGCATGATTGTCAGTGTTTTCCTTCTCTACAGTAATATAAATGTTTATATTAAATTTCTTCTGATTCATGGAAATCAGAAAAATATCACAGAAAAGCAGAAAAAATTACTCTTCAGATTATTTTTGAAGTAGAGGTCACTAAATAAAACTGAAAAAACAATCAGAATATTCAGTAAAACTTGATGCCCAATCTGAAAAGACTATTTTTATTTTTTAATCTCTCCATATAATGTCCTGATATTACTCTCCAGATGCTCTATTTTTAAGAACAGAACACTTATGGCAGTGACAATATAGAAAATATTTTTACTTGACACTCACAGTTCCCTCTTGCTGACAGGAGACAATGTCTTGCACACTTATTTGCAAGTATATTCTAATTTGGCGAAGCTGATTTTAGGACAGGAGTTACAGTTCAGCATGAATTTTATTCCATAGAAACAATTCTGGGAAAGGAAAACTTTCCATCTCAGTTGATGTTCCTGTGTTTAAATTTTCCTATATTCCCTGTATGAAGCATATACATTTCAAACTTAATACCAAAACTTCCAGATCACTGAATAATGGAAAAATATTTAGCATCCCTTCTGTACAAGCTATTTCCATTCTAATACTGAAAATAAATGGCATAGCTTCTTCATTATAAAGGCTGTGGTCTGTTTTATACCACACTTGTTATTTTCTTTCAAGAGAACCATTCTAGATTATTCCAAATTTCTAAAATAAAAAAGTCCTATACATATAGGGTACCCAATTTCATGTTCCCCAGCTTTTATAAAGGAGTATTCAGTTCCCATAAACTGTCATCAAAACTGCAAGGAGCTTCTAGACTTACATCTTCACATCCTGAACAGGGTTCAGCAATTATCACATCTCACCTAAAATAATCTCTCTGTGAATAGAATGAGGAAATGTCAGCTGAAAAAGATGGGGAAGAATTCTGAGCAGCTTCTTGATTGAATTGAGGCACAGGGCACCTAAAGAAGTTGCCTGAGAGACAATAAAATTACCATGACTTTGGCACTGCACAGGATTCAGTCCTGCTAAGAGAAAGTCCTTGTGGACTTCCTGCAACATATGACTGGGAAAAGTATTTATTTCTTTCAAATAATTAACAGTTAATAATGGGGGTTTGCCCCTCAAATTTCATTACCTCTCAAGAACTGCTTTGCCAACTCTGAACAAGAACTGTGTTGTCCAGTATTTTTATAATATTGTTTAGAAAACTTTTATCTGTCTTTAGAATGTACAATTCTTGGGAATTGTATTCTTACCCTGCTGAACGATGGTCTCTTTCTGAGTAGTCTCCTCTGTCTATAGACCAAAAAAAAAAAAACCAAACAACTCTTTCAAAATTGTTAAAAAAAAAAAGTTTAACTATTAACACCTATATGTGTTTCTTCCTCTACCAAAACCACCCCAAACAACAACTTTGCATTTAAAGCATAGGTACACATGTATCAAACTTAAGTTAGTTACAGAACCAAGTTCTTTCAGAGACCAGTAACTTAATAGGAGTAAATGCCTTTACCTCCCCAGTTTCCACAGTGCTACTACTACTGCTTGTCTCTCCCTCCGGTGATTTACGATCCTTTTCTTTTTCATTTTTTTCCACTTTTTCCTCTTTTTTCTCTGTTCCTTCTTTTTTTTCACCATCTTCTGTTTCTTCTTTTCCTTCTACTTCTTCTTCTACTTCTTCTACTTCTTCTATTTCTTCTATTTCTTCTTCTTCCTCATCATCATCTATTTCTTCATCTCCATACAAGTTTTGTTCCTTGGACAAAATTGTCAAAACATAATTTTGAAACTCACTGTGTACAATGATCATGATCCTTATCCCACACAAGTTCATCACATATCAGAATTTGACTAAGAACAAGAAAACTCAAAAGGGAATGTTCTAAGGAGATAGAATAAGAACAGACACAGGAGACCTCAGTCAAAGTTTGCTAATTTTAATCTGTTTTTAAAAAACTGACCTCCAGGGAACATTAGGAGTGCAGCTGACTTTTGTTTTGCCAACATGTGCCTCCTTAAAAGAAAAAGCAATGAAAATAACTTCTTTTTTGGAAAGAAAATATTTCTTTTAAATGTTTTAAATGAGCATAATTGACACAAGCAGTAGTAATTCCAATACCGAAAAAAAATTCCTAACTTATTTCTCAAGAAAATTAATGAAGAAATTCAATACAGACATTATCATTTGAATTTAAGTTCTTTTTAGCCCAAGATAAAATTTCAATATAGTAAAAATAAAATGGCCAAGGGCATTGTAAAATAAATATTTAAGAGCACGAATGCTATTTCTATAAAATGTGTAGAAAAATGAATCAATTATATCCTTACTCCCTTCAATCAGATTGTCATTATTATGCCAGTATGTACTTATAACAGCATAACATGCAATATTTAAATAAGAAGCATTCTCCTTCCCATTGCAGAAATATAAGGGCCTAAACCAAGGGTTTCCAAGATAATCTCAAGTGAAGGCACATCACTGCCCAGAGGAGAACATTTGTGTTCCACTGCAGCCAAGGTCACCTTGGGAAATATCTGTACACCCTTTTGGAAATGTGGCAAAGAGTCTTACATTGAACCCCTTCCTACAGCTGGTTCCAAATGTTGTCTCCTATCAGTTGTTAATGTTTTCCATATTCTCTCTTACTTCTTTGGATTTTTGCCTGTTGTCTCCCCAGCTGCTCTCATGCTCATTAGAAGGTAACTTGCTGGTGAGGAGGAAATCACCAGTGAAGTTTGAACACAGAGACCTTTGGTGGAACTCCTTGGCTAAGCCCAACTCACATATCCCACGAATCTGAGACATCCTTGCAGGGGACTTATGGAGACCTGCATCATTCTGGAGCCCAGCTCACAGCCTACAGCACCTAAAATCACACTAGAGCCATGCTCTTCATCCAAAATAAAAAACGTAGAGGAGAGAAACACTCCTTTTACTCCAAGGAAGCCCCCTGTTTAACTGAACAGCTTCCCAGAGTGACTCCATTTCCATTTACTGCAGCTTTTCACAGGTGTCTCTGGCTGTCACCTCATCTGGTACTCCTAAAATAGCACATTTTACATAACTCTGATAGCACAGTTCTGTTACTGTTATTTCTGCTTGCCCATTTACAGGCATGTTTTGGAGATTTTACCAATGGTAGGGAATGATCTGAGAATGTCATACTACAGATATACTTTTACCTTAAAGGATGAATCATCTGACCATTCAAACTTATACCTGAAGAGTTTAATAATCTAATAACCTAGGCTACTAAATAAAGTACATATGTATATGTGTGTATATATATATATATATATAATTTACATATATATACCTATAATCTCTTCATTATTCTCTTTCATCATGCTTTAGGGGGTTTATTTTTTTTATTTCACTCTAAATTCCTTTTTCATAGAAAGGTAACGCTGAAAGAATACCTTCAATACCTCTAAAGTTGAGACAGAGAGAAGCTGTCTAGGCCAAGGTCATGCACAGAAAGTCAAAAGTAGTAGAGAGCATACAATTGAAATATTTCAAACTGGTTTCATTTAGGCTTGAGGTTCCAGTTTCTTCAAGGACAAAACCGTGGTTGTTACTATGAAACAGCCTTAAACATTTTGTACCTATAGTATAATAAATCAGTACAGCAGAACAGCAATCTAGAAAATATAACCTTGCACATTTAACACAATACGCATATTTTTGTAGAGCTGTCTTTGCTGATTTATTTTCATGCATTTATTCTGTTTTTTCTGTAAATCCAGACCTTCATAACTAGACATTCTTAAACATAAATTTGCTGTTTCCAAGCTTTTGGGGACAAATGACTTTACTTGCACTGGTTTTGGCAAAAGTATTGCTTTAGTGGGTATAACTCAGGGTGTGTAACTGTCTTCTGCTAAAATGGTGGCTGGCTTTTCTTTGGGCAGGTTAATACAGAATAAAGACATTTCTTTTCAAAATGCTCTACAAAAATGTGGTCCTATGTCCACAGGAGAGAGGGGAAAAACTTCACTCTGTCTGTACTGTTGTCCCAGCTGGTGCCATGCTCTGGCTAAAAGTCTCACTGAAGACTGAGACACATCTCACGGTAGACCTTGCTCAAACAACAGCTGCCAGCTTGGTTTCTCTCTATTTCTGTAATTGCTTCATTGTGGACCCCTCCTGCTTAGTTTATGGAAACAGCTCTGGCAGATGGGCTGCTCATAATTAGCATTTCAGAAGGGAAGGCTTATGGTATCTTTCCACATCTCCTCAAGAAGTCAAAATAATGTTTGCCATGATCATTTTATATTTTTAGAGAAGAAAATCTCAAAATCTCCCACTGATGGGACAAATTTAGTTGCAGATCTTTTGAAAATCTGGTGAAAACTCAGTGATGAAGAGAAAGCTGTAATTACTGTGTGTACCATTTGAAGTGGAGAGTTCTAGGAAGCTCTGGTTTACAGAGATGTTTCTGTTTCCAGTTGCCTTGGAAACTGTTAAAAGTCCACAGAGAAGGTTATTCAAGAGAGTTGAGAATGAGGTAGGTAGGTACATGTCGTTGCTGTGTGGTGTTCTGCCAAGCAGCAATAAACCAGCAATTGCTTAGCAGAGTTTTTAATCATTTAAGGAACAGATTTCTCCATTACCTGCCCAGCTCATTAGCTTGACATGCCCAAAAGCATTCTCATGGCCCTTTCACATGTCTACAGGATAAATGAATGATATAAATACCAAACAGGATTTTCCCTATGAAGCAGAAGACTCTGAGTAGATGGGTATTAGGTCCAAGGAGGTTGGGCAATGGTCATAATACTTCATATGGGCCTGAACTTTCTGGAGCACTAGTAAAGACAAATACAAAACACATTCTACAGACTATCTTCTTGCTTTGATGCAGGATTGAAGAGGAATAGGTAGAGGAATCATACCATATGCTAGCTGTCATTCTGCTCTCCAAAAATCTAGTGCACATCCACATCACTCGAGAACTCTCCATGCTGGTAAAATGCACTGGGTTAACATTTTACTAAAACAGCACTTAAAGTAACACCACCAACCCTGATCTTAAGTACAGATGAGTGAAAAATACCCCAAAACCAAAAAGCTCAGTTTACATTTTGTGGGTTAGAGGTATATGGATGGGTAGCCATGTAACATTTTCCTGATACTGATCAGGGTGTCAAGGCATCTGATGTGAAGTGACTGGAAATACTGCCTGACAGAACTGCTGGAAAAGCTAAGATTCATACTGTGTTGTTTCTTACTAAGCAGCTCCAGAGACAGCTTAACACCTTAAAGTCCACACAGTGTTAGCCACTTGTCATCAGATATTTGAACTGGCTTTCATTTTGTAGCTATTAATATAGAGGAGTTATTAGCTCAGCTACTCTAAGCCTTAGAGAAATATCCCTTACTTTAATGATTATTAAATAAAGCTGTCAAAAGACTGACAAAGTTCAAAGACATGAGTACTCCAATGAGAGATTTAGCAGATTATCCTTCCACTTACAAGCAATAAGGAGCCAAGCTAAGCTTTCATTATATATTGTCACAGAGACAAACAGAAAAGCTCAGCTAAACACACTTAGAAGAATTTCCTGCAAAAAGCTGAGCCTGCCACCATAACTTGTCTAAAGCTAACACCTAGGTTTCTACTAGGTTACATTGGTTTCCCAATTACACAATTTTATGTTAAGAGCACTTAACATGGATTACCTGATACTTATAACACTCCCTTAATGCTGCTGTTGTGTGAGTGTCCTGGAAAATGAAGGCAATGCTGCACTTGTAATTTCAGGCACACTGTGCAGTGAAACCACTGGAAACCAGTTTTCTGTCAGATGGGAGTTTCCACTGTTAAATGTCAAAAACTGAACTATAAAGATAGTTATGCTTTAAATATGATGGAAGAAAACATACTGAAGTAGCAGTTGTCCTGTAGTGATACACTGATTACCCTGGACATGTGGTGACTAACACAAGAGTGCCCTCCAACAGGATGGCATCACCCTGGGATAAAATATGTTGGTAGAGACTGACTGAACAGATTCATTTTCCATTAAGTTTTTTCAGCCCACACTTTGCTACCCACCATATTTTGTTTGCTAAAAGCTGAACACAACAATCTACAGGTCTCCACAGACCTGTGCACTTCTGTCACAGGCTGGCAGTGCACATACTTTGCATTAAGAGGATTAATCTGATTACATTCATTAACCAAGGCTTTAGGTGTCATCCTGAGACTGCACACTGGCATTGATTACACAGAGTAGCCAGTAATTTTTGAGGGCACTGTCTTAAGGATTATTTCAGTTGGCTTTGGTGTTATTATTCTGTGGTTTGCCACGTTGCTGCTGTAGGTGTACCTGGAGAAAGATGTATCTCTGCATTCTTCTGTGAATAAAAATAACTACTTACCAATGTAAAAAATTCTAATTTAAAACTACATTCTGAAGAAGTACTTGTACTTTCAGTTTTGCACTAGACATTTAAATAGTTATCTAAAGTTTTATCTTCCCAGCAACTCAAAAGATATTTTTTGTTTATTCTCCAAGATAAATCAACATCTAAAATAGCTCAGATGTACTACAACTTTCATATACAAAACAGTTACCTTCTCATAAAAGTTTTCTTTCTTTGGACAACAAACAGAAAATATAAATTTCCAAGCAAAAAGGGGGAAAAAAAAACTGCTACAGAACTATAAAGAATTTTAAAGGTGTTTTGTGAAAACCATAAAACAAGTTAGAGACCCTTTACATCAAGTATAATATCTTATGAAGTATTTTATACAGTAACATAAATACCCTCTAATATTCAGTCACTCAGAAACAGCATACCAAAATAACTCCTGGGTACTTGAACAAAACAGGAGAAATATAATGAGCAACTCCAGAATATGTTGGTGTTTTCTGAAAAACTTACTGTGTCTCTGGAAGATATTATGCTGTATAAAATGAATTCTTAATGCTAACAGACACAGAGAAAAAAATTGGGAATAGTGGCCCACTCTTGGATGCAGATTGTGCATATTTTCCAAATCCTTATAGAAAAAATTGTAGCGTCTGGAGTTTGTCATGCAGCTCCCACATATTTGCAAGTGATTGAGGACAGTCACTCCTTCTGCTTTTATTGTGCACATAGCTAAGATACTGCATGTCTCTCCCAAATCCTCTACTTCTCATTAAAATCCTGCTGTAATCATGCTGGTTTTTCTTCTGTGCTTTGATAAAAAATACTGGTAAAGGCAAATTTTTGCCAAAGCACCAAAGAGGGCAGGAAGGTTTTTAGAGATTCTCTGACTTGGTACATTCCTTAAGGAGCTGGTCCATGAGTCACTGCTAAAATCTCCCCAGACTGCAAGACTGGGTCTCAGGGAATAGCCTCCACTTCAAAATTCTCTGTTGTAAAAGTGGTAATTTTTACACAACCATCACTAATCTTTAAGCCCATTCTCATTTCATAGATTTTTCAGGACACACCCAGTAATGCAAGTGCCACCAGCTTCCCCATGGAATTGTTCTCCACATCCTGCCAGCACTTGTGGAAGTTCTCCCTCAGCCACTGCAAGGCTGGCTTTAAAGCACAGCTTGACTTCTTTCTGTACCCTTGATACAGGACAGTTCAGGTTTGCTTTGTCCTTTTTCTCCACACAGATGATAATGAAGTGCCTTGTAAAAGAGGTTAAATTTTGCAGCAGTTCTGCTGCTGTGTTTCTAATTATGAAAGTAGTTTTGTGCCTTGGATAGATGCTGGATTGAATGAAAGTGAAGTATTTTATACGTCCTGTAAGAAAGCCAGGCTCTGCCAGAGTGGCTCACAAGCTCCTTTTAGGCTGGTATTTATTGCTCACTTTCCAGTCAAACAGCACAGGCTCTTGTACTAACAATAGCACACAGGGGGGGTTGAACATTACTCTTCAATATTACTGTGATCTAGATCCTTACAAAAGAGGTGCAGATAAAGGCTTTGTTTAATATAAAATTCTTCTTAGAGCAACCTTTGTTTCTCTCTCTCACACTCTCCATATGACAGCACAAATACTTTATATTTCACACAAACCACAAATGAGACTGTGTGAAAGGTGGGTCAACCATGACAAATTATAAAGCTCTAAATCCACACCATTGAACCCGGGATACTCCAGCAGACAGCCCTGCAACCCACCACAGACCAAGAGTCATTTCTGACTCTTCAATGCTGGAGCAATAACAAAACCAGAATGGTAAATATTTTTACACCAGACATCTCAGGGCCCTGGTAAGAATTATTTTCATAACTAAGCATGGGGGTTTGAGACAACAGTATTAATATTTGTTTAAATTAATATAACATAGGTTGACAAGCAAAAAAGCAATGAGCACTATCATAAATCCTTAAAAAAAGAGAGCGATCAAGTGTACTCGCTTCTTCTTTTGGCAATAAAAAAGTAAAACTTCTGTTGCTGTCTGCAATGCAATTTTCTGATTCCCAAGCTGTCTCTCCAAAATCCTTTCAATATCCTTTCAATCCTCTTCTGTCTCCATTAAAGCATAAATAAGTGTATAAGAATGTTACAGCTCAGTGAGTGACTTTGGATCCCAAACATGCTCAGAACTTTACCGAGCACAATACCATGGGTTTGCCATTTCTGCAAGCCAAGAATTTCCTCAGTTGCTCATAGAATGCCACAGTACTAAATACTGTCACTTCCACAATTAGATGAAAAATTGCCCTTTCACATTTACTTTGCCCTTTTTAGGCCTTTTTACAGATCCCTAATGTTATATGACAGATAGGATCTAAAAGGTAGTGTCATCCCAGGAGAAAACAAGCTAAAATTTATATTAAAAGATATGAAATGGTAAGAAAAAACTAGGAGGGGAAAAAAAGGTAAAAGCAATGAAAATAAAAACTAGATGTCCTTTCAGCATAATTCTGAAAAGCCCTGTTCTAAAGACTATCCATGTGGTCATCCAGATAAGAAACTGGAACAAAAAATAATGAGTGAAACCTAGACATTTTTTGCAGCTTGGAGAAGGACATTTTTGTTACTCAGCATCAATTATGCAAAGAGATCTACTATCTGAATAAATGGTTTGATATGTTCAGCTATAATGGAAAAACTTATCTGCTGAAATTTTGCAGGCACAAGAGAAGAGCTGTGCTACAGAATATCCCAAGGTCACCCAGAACACCCTCACCTCTAAGCAGAGCTGTGAGGCAGCAGCAGACCTGCACCCCACCCTCTGAAAGTGCCAGAGGTGTTTGTATCGCATACCCACTGTAAAGGGCAGCATCTGTCATTCTGGGAATCTCTGTGAGACTGTGCACGGGATTAAAATTTCTGAGATGAGCTGCAGGGGATGCCTAGAAATTTGCATGTGCTTATTAACACTTTGAGGATGTCCAGTGTTGCTGCTCTTGAATTAAACATGTAGGAGGTTGATGGCTGGTTAGCTGTAATTACTAAATCAATAAACCACTTATTCCTGACCTAAACCACAGAACTGAACACTTTTTCTATGTGATAATCATTAGGGAATAAATAATGAAGAGGGAATAAGTGCTCTTTTTTCTAGTACAAGAATACAAAGCCATCAAATGATGCAAATAAAAAAGAGGAGTTACTTCTCCAAACAATGAGTAAAGAAATCTAATTTTTCAAAACATACTAAACAGATTAAAAAATGATTGAAAGAAATTCATGTGAAGAAAATAGATGTTAAATGTAATACATGTACCTGCTGAACTACAAATTATTGAAAATGCTGAATATATTCTTTATACTGAATGATTACAGGGGAAATGTAACACTACACCTTTGTGCTACTCTAATATTCTAATTTATTTTTTTCCCAGGCACTCACCAGCAGCCACTGGTAGAAAAGAGATGGAGAGATCTTTGGCCTGGGCAATTGTCTGTTGTTTTCTCTCTCTAATGCAGGATTTCTTTTCTCTATTAAAAACTAAGGACTTTTTCTGCCATGTTTCTTCAGTACTGCATATGAATCTCTTTGTATGCCATAATAAATACCAAGGATATACTGAATTTTCACAAAACCACAAGTAGCAAACTTCATAAACCAGAATGAGTCAAACTAAATAAAGTTCCACTCATTATGCTAATGGAGTTCCAAAGTCCTCTGAAGGCCCAGAAATGCTGGCAGAGAGAACAATTTATGTAATGAGCCTGTGGAAAACCCTTAGAAGTGCTGGAGTAAAGCTCTGCTTTTCCCCCACCACAGGAATGATCCACAAAACTATATAAAATCAGTTCTCAAATCAATGAATTTTAATCTAGACAAAACAAAGAAGAGGAGATGACCATAAGCTGGCTTCCTTCACTTTCTTGGAAAGCTTTCTGCTATCAGCATATGTTAAGAGAGAAACAACAAATAGTCCTCATTTTCCTAAGAATTTACATTAAATGCTGCAACCAAACAGTAAATGAAGGGCCATTCCTATGTGGAATTGGAAATCACTTGCTTTAAATTGTTCTCCTTTTTTTCTCTTTCTCTCTCTAGGAAATGTTTTTCACTAGAAAAAACAGTGTTGTTTTTCACAGCCCAGTTTTCTTCCAACGATGAATTCTGGAACCACAAAGAAGTAGATGTCATATCCAGAAAACACAGTTTTAGACCCATAAAAATACTTTTCAATACTACTAAACTTTCTAAATTTAATCACAGCAACATCCTAATGTTTGCTAAGAAAGATAAAATAACACATCACAGCTCCACTTAGTTTCAAGGGCAAGTGTTTTCAGAGGAGTTCAGTGATAGCACAGCACACTGGCTAAATAGCCAATGACTCATTGTTAGAGAGAGCTTGGGAAGGGCATTTAACTCATTAAATATTCTCTAACAGAGTATGAGGATACTTACCCTGCTCCAAAGACACATGCTGATGTCAAGACAATATGTTCCAGAGAAATCCAAAGTTTGAAACAAATGTCACAGGGACAAAATACAGCCACTGGGGTAACTTTTTGCTGTAGTTAGGCACAGCACGTGACTGAAGGGATCTTACCTTCAAATGCAGCCCATGGAAGGGGTGAGCAAGGCAGGAAGGTGGGACCTAGACTAGGATTTACTAGGAAACTACTGATCTACTACAGGCTTTGTAGAAAATAAATTCTGGAGACATCGTGTCAAAGATTGTTTAATGCCAGCATCTCACAAAACAATAACAAAATGTTTCATAATATCAATGTAAGTATTGATTCCATTCATGCTTTTATTGAATGACATTTACTCCTTTTGATTCCTTTCTTCTTCTCTCCTCATTTTCAAGTAGGGCTTAAACAACTGTTTTTCTAGAGAATGTCAGTACTGAGATCTGTCAGTAAAAATTTCCCAGACCCCCCATTGGCATAATATTCAAGTAACAATTCTGCATGATGAGTCCCTATCTCTTCATTTGCCAGTTCAGTCTCTAATAGTTGAAAGATTGATGCATTATCTTACAAAAATAATTTGCAAGATTTGTTTGTGTATTTTAAGGAAATTCTAAAAGTATTAACTTTGTCTTAAAAAAAAATCAGACTTTCCTACTACTTTCATTACTATTCCATCTGGCTTGTTGGTTTGCCTCTTTTTGGAGATTACAGATAGGGTTTTTAAAAACCATAAATATTCTCCAATGAGGAGAAGTTTTGGCTCTGATCCTGGAAACATATATGTGTTTCACACAGCAACAACATATATTCCCCCTCCTGGAATACCTCAGAGTTAGAGGACTAATGTGATATAGTCATTTGTAGGCAGATATAGAATCTTTTGTGCATTGCACAGTAAAAACAAATAAAAAATGTTTTAGAAGTGTGTATTTCAAATTCTTAGTTCTATCCAGTCACCAAGTGTGATATTAAAAAAATTATCCCCGAACTCTAAAGTAATCTAGGCCAGATTCTGAGATCTGTGTGTGTCTTTTTGCACAGAATTATGTGCTGACAACAAAATAAGTAGTCAGCCTTAAGGCCCTTGGAAAGTCCTAGGCCCTCACTTACCCAGGCCTGCGTTTCCATTTACCTCCCACGTAAATTTGGCAATTTGTCCTTTCTTTAATTTAGGTACTTGAACATTTTACCAATGTATGAACAGAATAAAAGTGGGGGGAATAAATTATGGAGTGATCTGGAAGAGGTTTTACAGAGAGTTCTGTGAGCCAGAGAGAAGTTTGATAAGAGGATCCATGTTTACCCCTGAAAGAATTTTCTACCAAGGCCGTTGACATAGAAACCAAGAAAGAAAGAAGGATAAATAAGAGAAACCTACAACTGCCTATTCCAATGAGAACTTTGTCTCTCATGTCCAATCAGTAAAGTGTAAACTTATGAGTTTTGTAAGAATATATAAAAAGCATGCATGCTAGAATAAAAACAGGTTTGAAACCTTCTGAAAATGGAGTATATTGCTTTGTATTGTCACTCAATTACAACAGAGTGATACCAAAATTTTAAAATATGTACCTTTGCTAATTTACTGAAACTCCTTCATGTAAGGCACATTATCAGTAAATGGCCCTGCTACTAAAATTGGTGTATTGCTGATTCAAAGGCAAAGATTACACTGTTACAATGCATAATTGATTTGTCAGCATGACATTACACTTTGATCAAGAGGAAACACAGTTTACCTCCTCAGCAATTAATGTTTTATATATCATACATGTTAAACATAATTATGAAAATGATTGTATCAATAAAGTATGATTTCTCTCATAAAAGTATTCTAAATCTAAACATTTTCTTCAGTCTTTTTCAAGAAATTGGCACTTAAATTATATGCATAATAGTATGCTATGATTCCACAAAAAGTTTTTTTCAAGTCATAAAAATCAATCTTTTTCCTGAATAGGCTTAAAATTCATCTGCAGTAGTCTATGCTACTTTAGTGTTAAATAATGAGGTAGCACATTGTTCCAAAATTGTTCTGGATTATGTAAACCATTTGCTACACGACGTTTGGATTTCACGTTTTGTTTAGAGCTGTTTGGTAAAGCAGCACTTTCTGTCTTTTCTGGCTTCCTGTGTTTGCTTTTCTTTTCTGGAAGTTTACTACTATAATTTCTCCTTTTATCTTTTACTTTTTCCTCTTCTTCTTCCTCCTCATCCTCATCCTCTCCCGCATCCTCTTCTTCCTCCTGTCCTAAATCGCCTTCCTCCTCATCTTCTTCCTCTGCTTCCTCTTCCCCTTCTCCCTCCTCTCCCTCTTCCCCTTCTTCTTCCTCCTCACCCTCTTCCTCTTTTTCTTCTTCCCCCTCTTCTTCTTCCTCCTCACCCTCTTCCCCCTCTTCCTCTTCTTCTTCTTCCTCTTCACCCTCTTCCTCTTTTTCCTCTTCCTCCTCACCCTCTTCCTCTTTTTCCTCTTCTTCCTCACCCTCTTCCTTTTTTTCCTCTTCCTCCTCACCCTCTTCCTCTTCTTCCTCTTCCTCCTCACCCTCTTCCTCTTTTTCCTCTTCCTCCTCACCCTCTTCCTCTTTTTCCTCTTCCTCCTCACCCTCTTCCTCTTTTTCCTCTTCTTCCTCTTCCCCTTCTCCTTCTTCTCCTTCTTCCTGTCCTGCCTCTTCCTCCTCCTCTATCTCTTCTTCTTCCTCGCTGGTTTCCTCATCTCCCCCTTCTTCCACTCCTACTTCTTCCTCCTCATCTTCCTCTTCTTCTTCCACTCCCTCTTTTCCCTCATCTTCTCCAACACTCTCTTCTTCCTCTCCTACTTCCTCATTTTCTTCCACTCCTTCTCCCTCTTTATCTTCCCCTTTCTCTTCATTTTCCCCCTCCTCTTCTTCCTTTTCATCTTCTTCCCCCTTGTCCCCTTCTGCTTCTGCCTCTGTTCCTTCCTCTTTCTCACCTCCTCTTTCCTCTTCCACTTCATCCTCCCCGTCTTTTCCTTCTTCCATTCCATCCTCACCCACTTCCTTAGTTTTTGTATTTGCATCTTCCTCAACCTGTTCTTCTTCAGATACCTCTCCTTCCCTCCCTGCCAATGATTCTCCCAACTCCTCCTCTTCACCCTCTTTGTCTTTTTCATTTTCCCTTTCTTTTTCTTCTTCATCTTCCTTTTCATCTTCCCCTTCCTCTTCTGCCTCTACCTCTTTTTCTTCCCCTTCCTCTGCATCTTCCCCTCCTTCCTCACTCTCATCTCTTCCCTCACTTTTAACCTGCTCTTTGTCTTTTTCAGTGCCTTTCTCTTTCTCATACTTCTCCTCCATATCCTCCTTTTCTTCCTCACTCACCATTTCTTCTTCCTCCATCAACCTGCCTTGCTCATCTCTTTGCTCTTTGCCATCTTGCTGGCTGACCTCCTCAGTCTCCTCTGCACCCTCATTCCCACTGTCTCTTTCAGCCTGTGATTCTTCTTGTTCATTTCCTTCCTCATTATCTTTTCCCTCTTCATCTTTTTCTACTGAAACTTCATCTCTGTCGTTTTTGGCCTCACTCTCTTCTTCCTCCTCTAGTTTACCTTCACTGTCAATTGTTTCATCCAGTTTTTCTTTTTCACTTTCACCCTTTTCACTGCTTTCATTCTCCTGCTCCTGATCAGATTCCTCCTCATTCTTAATTTCTAATAGCCTGTCTTCATCAGGTTTAGCATCAGAGCTTGTTTCTTCCTCATTCAGGCTTTTTAAATCTGTCTGTTCTACACGTTCCTTCTCAGTGTTTGTAGCTTGCATCTCCTCAATCTCACTGTCTTTTTCTAAGTCCAGATGTGTCACTGTCCTCCTTGCTCTCTGCACAACTCTGTGTTCATAGAAGGGCTCTTCCTTAAGTATATATTTTTGGAGATCATTAGTACTTTCCTCAGTTGATGATGATGATGATGAAGTTACAGATACTTGTTTCAAAAACTGATGCTTTTTTTTAAGCTCCTTCTGTTCTGCACTACTTTCTTCTCCTGTGACATTTATTCTTTCACACTTGTCAGATTTTTCAACACCATCCTTTAGTCTGTTTTGACTATCTGTTGTTTTTTGACTCCCTTGCTTTTTAAAAGGACTGTATTCTTGTACAATTAATGAATCAGCCTGGGGCTGATCCCTGGGAGCAGAAGGAAGTACGTCTATTTTAAGGGACTGCTTAGATTTAACAGCTTTTGGCTTTTTATTGGAAGAATTTATTTTTTCAGTCAGAATTTGATTTTCAGTGGGAAGATTACATCTTGCATCTTCTCTGAAAAATTCAGGATTTTCCACACACTCTTTTTCCCTTTTCACTAATATGCTTTTGTCCTCAGTAATTTCTTGAGCACCACTTTTCAAAGTACTATCACTTTGTACATGTTCAGATTTACCTTTCTTTATACTTTTTCTGGCTACAGGCTTCCCTACAAAGGCACTACTCTTTTCTAAATCTTGTCCAGTTGACTCTGAAAGTGAAGACTGTTTTTGCAAAGAGCCAGACTCTAATTTTGAGCCCTCCTTTGTAAAATCAGAATCCTTGTTTTTCAGCCCACCCTTACCATCTCTTTTCAGTTTCACATTTTTATTGTTCTTCTATTCCACATGAGAAGCAGAAAATTAAAAAGAAAGAAAAAAAGCATTAAAGACAAATGGCAGCGAAAGAAAAAAGGTTACAAAAGCATCTGAACAAGAAAAGAAACAATTTGTGAGAGGGGATTAAAAGACAGCTTAAAGGTAGAGTATTTCACACGAAATGAATTTACAAGTGCACATGTTAGGAGAATGTAACATCCTGGTAATGATCAGTGTAGTGTGCACCTTTCTCACTACCCAAGGAAATGCAGCAGGAATTGTGCAGCCAGTGCCACATCCCATAAACCAGAGCAGGGGCAATGCATGAGGCTGTGCAAGCAGAAGGAAATTTTTACAGCTCTCTTACACCTCCCTCCTTTGGAAACCTTCTGATGCACTCACTGTTATGCTCTTTCTAAGAAGTCTGAAAATCTGTTGTCTTTCTGCTTTAAATTTTACACTAATTTAACAAATTATGAATTTAAAAATTTAAAATAAAATGTTAATGAAATATAACTAAGTGCTGAAAAGCTGGGATCACTTTAGGAGTGAAATAGAAAGTACTACAAAGTACTTTAATTTCATAATTAAGACCAGTGTTATTGCTCCTCTAAATATTCTTCATGGTGAATATCTGTAAATAAAATCTTTATTTACACTGTGTCCCGAAATATTTTCTTAGCAACAAACCAGTAGAAATTTATGTTGTCACATGAAGTGACAGGGTGCATATAATAGCCTCTTGCTTCTTTAATTGGTGAAATATTACACACCCATCTCAAACTGCACTGGATACATGGAGTTCTAGGTGCCTGCCCAAATTCTCTCTGCCTTCATGCAGCTTCTTAGAATTTTAGGTCATGGATATTCAGAAAATTAGCAAGAGGAGGTCTATAAAATTAACCTGACTTTTTAAAAACTCAAAGCAAAATAATGAAGTACAAGGACAATACAAGAATTGCACATTTTTAAACATCAGTATCAATATAAAATATGTAATTATTTACAGTACCTTCTGTTTTTGGAGTGGTGATAATTTTAAGGACCAGTCACCAGGATTCAACTTCATTGCATGTGTCTGCAAAAAAATAAGATCTCTATTAAAAAAATAAATATATTTAATACAGAAAGCAGCATCAAAGCCCAGTTTTACTAAATGGAGCCAGTTTATGAACATTTTTATATTATTGTACAGTCAGGGTGAGACAAACCTATATGATCATTCAGCTCACCTATTTCACTTCCACTCCATCATTTTCTGCTTATAAAGAATGTGGAGAACAAATATCAACACCTAAACTGTCTGTAGAGACTGAACACTACCCTGACCTTTCTCAGAGCCACAGGCATGTTTGAGATCCACCTTCCAGTCCCTGTGAGGTTACAAATAGCACCTCACTCCATTATCATCACCAGCTTAACTCAACATCCAGTTTGGCACCACAGCCTTGAAAGAACATCTTCAAAGAAACGTTGCACAGCAGAATCTTTTCTTGGAATCTAATGCTTTTATCTCTTCCACATAAAGCAAGAAACCAAAAGGCAACATAAAATACTACTAAATGGGAATATATAATGCAATTTTGCTCATCCCTTGCCATATGTTCCAAATGACAATACGATAATATTGTCAGCCGTTGATTATTAACGGCTCATGGTTTAAATATATTCTTTTTCAACACTGTGAGGATGGAGAGTTCTGGTTTCAGACTACCAATAATTTGTATAATCAATATAACATTAAAGGTTTTTCCTTCTCTTGTCACATGTGTCAATAAGATGTATGTTCCCACAGTCTAGAAAAATTGAAAAAAAACCCCCTATGCTGTAACAGATTGTTTTCATTCAGATCCAAGAAGAGCCACCATTTATCTTGTATTTTGACAAGTTTGCCTGATAGGCTTTTTTTCAAATTTATGTTTAAATTTTTTTTAAATGTTTTTAGATTGATTCAGGACAGGTATAAAACTGAAAAGGAGAAGGAAGTCCAGCACATAAAGTGTGCAATATGTAAATAATGCTTCAGTAAATTAATGGTGGCCATGCTGTGCATTGGATCTGATCACATTTTTTTTCACATTTTTTCACATTTCTTGTAAATCAAAATGAAATTTTATAATTTTAAATAAATGACATGCACAAACAGACTGTTAAATTACTAAGTACTTTTAAATGCAAACAAATAATAATTCCTGTAGATGTTCAATGCCTCCAGCATAACTGTGGCTGCATTAAGGCCAGGACATGTCCCTTCTGCTGAGAGAACAAAATGTTTTGGAAAGTTGTACAAGTGATAAGGTGAACATGTTTTTTAAATAAAAGAAATATGTAGGAACAAGCTGGGAGATCACCAAATAATAAAAATGTCTGAGTTTTGGCCTTCCCTTTAATATGATCCACCTGTATTAAAACACTTCTTCTCAAACAGGAAAAGATGCTCTTCTGCTTCATTTCCTGCATTTCTCTGTTGGAAATCATCAAGAAAAGCAAGGTCAGAGATAGAGATCACCATGTGGCCTCCAGCATCCTTTTCCTTTCCTTACTGATTTCCAGAGCTAAAGCATGTGGAGGCACTGCACTACTTGGACTGCTTCATATCACAACACTACTTTGAAAATTAAAATATATTTTAGCATTGGGTAATGATGATACAAAATGCATGCTCATCTAACAGTGTGTCAGTATGATGTGTGTCACATATGATGTTCTGGTAGTCAGGAATTCTGCATTAGAACCTGAAACACAATTCAGCTTCTTTGTCTCCCCCTGCAAAAAATTACTGAATTATAGATCCATTTCTGGAATATATTACCATATTTAGGATGTCAGTTGTATCCCCAAGGTTTCTGTCAATATTTTCATTATCTGAATCTTGTTCTGAAGAGACTTCACTAGGTTTATCTTTTTGATGATTATTTTCTACAAGGTAAAATAAGGGCAAATAAACAAATGTCATAGGAACAAGCACTGCATAGCAAACAGCCACTCTTATAAAGTAGAGATTATTCCTATTTCACTAACATAGAACTGAAGTCCTCAGATTCTTCATTCCCTCAGCCCAAGACACAGCAAAACCACTTCCATCTCCTTTCATCATTAAAGATGGAGCTCAGCAAACTGGTCTCAGGGCACTGTAGATCTCTGACCATTTCTGCAGGCTTTCAAAGCCTAAATATTATCTTGGACAAAGATTCTTTTGGATAATCTTTTTAATAATAGTGTAACAATTAGACCAAAGTAGCTGCAATTGTGTTACCTCCCTTGCACATTATCTGTATAATGGATGGAGGGACAGTGAGTTTCATGCAGCATTATAAAAATGTCTCTACATCATGAAGCTCATCAGGTCTATGACCATTTTGTACAGCACAAAACCTCAGGTTTTAGGTCTAAGAAGGAAATTCCAATTTCACTGCATTGCTTTGGACAGCTAATGGACATGCTGGCAGATTTAAAAATAACCATCTTCATTCTATTCTATTCTATTCTATTCTATTCTATTCTATTCTATTCTATTCTATTCTATTCTATTCTATTCTATTCTTCATTTCAAATTAGATCTGGCTGTCCAGTAAATCTGAACTAGCAATTACACAGAAGCTCTGCATCCTGCACTCTTCAGCATTGTTCTTTCTAGGAAATCACAGAGGCCCAGGATTCCAGACAAGTCCTGAACTGCTCTAGAGAATCTGTGCCAAAGTCCAGTGCTGTATTATGGTTATCCAGACTTTTCCATCAGCTAGAATATAGTAAATCCTTATTATCTTAGATAAAAAAAGAGTGAAGAGTACTTCTGCATTTCCAAGTGAAGAAGAAAGATCCTGTAAGAATTAGTAGACCTCTTTTCTTATGTTTTCTTATCCAAGTTCCTTGTAGGCTTACCTATGTCCTTAACATTGTTCCTAACTTTTTTTTTCCTGTAATTCCTTCTTTTCTTTTGTGTGTGTGAAAACAAAACAAGTAGTTAATGTTCTTACAGTATTTTTGTGAATCTTATTTCTAAAGGCTTAAGGAACCACAGGTACAATCAACAAATTGTTTTTCTTTCACTCAAGCCTCCTCTTAATCTTTAAACTTGTTTTGCAAACATGAACAGTGTGAGGCAATTTTCATCTGCACTTCTCTGCTTTCATGCCTGTATGCTGCCAGCCTGCCCTGAGGTAAGACTGAACCTGAACCTTCTTTCAGGTTCAAACTCCATATTTGTTTATGAATTATGAGTCAAACCATTCTTATCATTCTTATCAGAAAACAGCTGCAAGATATGGGACACTTCACCTTTCTCGTGGTCTCCATCCCTCCCAGATTCAGCTTTAGGATGACTTCCTGCAGAAAACCAGAATGGGCTGGTGTTGCTTGCCACAGGCAAGGAAGATTTTAAGAAGCTTTCCCCCATGGCAGGCAGAGTTTGTGCCATTCGAGCAAACTGCTCTGGTGACCTTTCCTTTAGGAGATTGAAAAATAATAAATTGAGAAAAAGGGTAGAAGAACAAAATGTAAGCAATCTCTCATACTTATCAGTATTATTTGCTGTTAGCTTGAGATACAAGTTGCAACTTAATAAACAGAAACAAATATATTTTAAAATTTCAATTATTTATACTCCTAGAAAGTGGGCAGGTAGATAGGGAGATTTTTAAGATCATCTCTATGGAATGATTTCAAGCAATCCTAAAATATAAACAAAGGAGACAAAGAACTTTTTCTTTTTATCCAAAATGAAAATCTAATCTCTCAAATAACATCAAGGTATTTAATCCACAACATCAATTCATTTTTATAGAATAAATTCGGGTTTTGGTAGAGTTAGTTCTCAGACAGGTAAGTGAAATGATCCAATTCATTGTGAGGTTTAAGGAAATCACATGGAATGTGTAGTGGAGATAAAGATCAGAAAGTACTATTTTAAGTAGCTACATCTAATATTCTCCTTTGATATTTTATAAACTATGGAATTGTTTAATATATTCAAGGGTTTAGAGGGCACAGCAAAAGAGTCAGGTTCTTGCTTTTTTTTTAAAAAATATTTCTAAGATAGTTTAAAAAAAATGCAAAGGAACAGTTTCTACATTTTAGAACAAAAAAATTACAAAGCCAGTTTGAATGTCTTTCACAGAAATAATTAAGCAAAATCTGACCAATCCCTGCTTTTTTTTTTCTCCTGCATCAATTTTTGGAACCAGGGTAAATGTCTGTTTTTCATATTATACATTAAAATGAAACTCTTCGTTTAAGAAGAAATATTTAACTGCTTGATATATGCTGTGATTTTAGCTTTAGAAGTGCTTTTGATTCCTGGAAGAAGTATTGCAACTCTAAATCCCTCTGAGCTTACCCTCTCTCGACGCCGCATCCGTGCTGCTGATAACTGTAAAGTGTTTGCCAGTACAAAGTCCCCTCTGCTTTGAGAGGCAGCAGCAGTCACACGAGGCTCATATAAATCTTCCAAGGGTATTTCAGATCCTTTAGGTCTTGGAGCAGCAAAAACCAGCATGTGACAACCCCCACAAGCAACCTACAGCTCAAAAAAAGGTCTGATAACTTCATTTGCAAGTATCAAGGATGCACTTTTCTTAGAATCAGCTCTAGGGACTTAGATGATAAGGAAGAAATGTAGTAGAAGTAAGACCTAGCAAATGGCTTCAAATTACAACAAGATAAAAGTACTTAATTACATTTATTAATGACTAGTGATCTATGTTCACTTCTTCTTAGTTAAATACAATGTATTTGTACTGAACAGAGCAAAAGACAGGACTATCAAATTATTTATATAAAAGATAGCAAAGATATTTCCACTGATTTTCAAGAGACCTTAGCTATTTATGTTGATACAAGTCACTTGAGAGCAATACTGATAGTTTCAAACCTAAATGTTTTATCACAAAATCAGCAAAATGTAAAATAAATTCAACATCCTCCAGTAGAGACAATATTATTACATAAAGATCAGAGGTTTCACTTTTTAAAAAGTTTAAAACACTCACTGCTTCCAATAAAACTTCCTTAATCTCTAATTCCAGTAAACAAACAGAAGTGATCAAGATACTTCTGTTGCAAATTTTGTTCAATCTTGAGTCATGTTAACATTTTTTATGCTGAAAATTCTCTGACACTTCTTCCACACCTCAAGAAGCAGATGAAAAAACTTCACTTACACAAGTCTCAAAAGAAAAGACTATTCTTGCTTTCTTGTCCAGTTTGGATTAAAAAAACCTCAAATTTTCTTGAGGTTTAAAAATATCCCACTGTACAAAAATTGTTAAAATTGAAATGATTACTCTCTGGTGTTTACAGAAAAGATATAAATTTCCCCATACTTCCAACCATCCAGGAGTAATAAATAATTCAGTTTATAAGCTAGCTCAGTTCTGAAGACCAAAACACCATAGCACAAGAGTACTGAATAAAATCCCAAAGAGCAAACTGTATGTGTAGCCCAAGTCAAAGACATTCTAAACTAAATTAACACTGTGCTAAGCATAGATAGTTTCCTCTTCCCTTCAGTTTCTGTTGTCTACTATTTAAATGTTACAGAAAGAAATAATTCTATAATGATATTATTTCAGCTCTCATTAATAATGTGTTTCATAAAAAGATAAATATTATGGTGTCTGAGAGGAATGAACAAAGGTTTTACCAAAAGGACTGTGAACTTCAAGAAATTGTAACACAGAGTGGGATCAAACAGATTTGTAAAACTCTCTTCTCCAAAGCCTAATTTGCCATGTCGTCCATCTCCAAAAGTAAACATCAGGCCATTCTCTGCATAATGGAATAAAAAGGATGTTAAAACAAAGATTCAATAGAAAACTAGGAAAGAACCATTACAAAGTAGCAGGCTATGAAAGTAAGAAATATTTCCCTTCCAAAAGCAAAATGTGAACAATTATTTTTAGCTCTTCAACAGATGAATATTATTTAAAAAATATGCATGTTTTCAGAAAAAGTACTGTCTGAGATGTTGGTCTAACAATTTGTAAAAAAAACCACTGCAAAAAATAATAAAATTTAAACTATACAGAAAAACAATGGCTTCTAAACAAGAATATTTGTTAGCAAGGCATAATTAGGAGGTTATAATTCCCTAAGAGATACAGAGTTATCATGGCATGGCTGTGGGTCAGAAATTCCTGTTGAATTCATCTTTCTCACTGGCTCATTTCACCCTTAGAACCAGTACTGGATATGTCTGCTACTGCTCATTGTATAAGGAAAGCTTTTACAGCATAATAGAGAGTTGCTAGAAGTGGTTCCAGAATTTTGCACTCCCATACCTGCTATCACAGCAGTGTGATTTTCCCCACATGCAATGTTACAAATTTTATGCCTCTTCAAGCGTTTCACAGGCTTTGGTACTGAACTTTCAAACACAAAAGTTCCATGTCCCAGCTGCCCATATTGTCCAAGTCCAAAAGTGTAAACATCTGTCTCTGAAATGATACAAATATGCAACATACATGCAACATACATAAATATGCAACATACATTAACAACAAATATGCTGATACATACGTTATTTATAAATATATTTATTCTATAATATATATTATATATATTATTTACGATATTATATATATTATCTATTATTATATTATTTATAAATAATTATATTTATTATATTACTTATACATTTATTTATTAATATAATCACCTACATTCTATTCTCCAAATGGAAGGCCAGTGACATAAACATCATTAAAAAATATTTAATCAATTAAAAATGTGCCAATGAATCAATTTCATTTATCAATTATTAATATACAACAAAAACCCCAGGAACTGAAGCACTGAAGTATACACAGAGAAGAATTTTAAATGGTTCAATGGGTGATGTATTTTCTAACATAAATGCAAAATAATCCACTGATCATATGTACACAAAGCAAAGTTAAAAAAATATATGAGAATTTACATACTTCAATCAATTCAAAACTACAATGTTTATACATTTATATACATTTTCACAATAGCCTCATCTTAATTACTCATTAGCACAATGAACATTGTATGGCCCTAAATATAATAGACAAGACCTCATAATTTGTATGTAAGAAGAGACTGGAACAGTAACAGAATAGGTTTGAGTATTCTGTTCAGCTACCAAATCAGCCCTGCAATAAATACAGAGAACACTATAATTGTGTTATCTTGTGACAGAATAATCATCTTTCCACATTTATATTTTGTCTGTTTAATGGACTGTGTGTGCCAGGAAAAAGCATGAGAGCTTCTCCAAAGCAATAAAGATTCCTGGTGTGTCCATCCCTGGCACTCCATCACTACAGGGGAAGATTGTGAAGCTTGGAAATCTTGATGAGGTCATGCTTGAACAGAGAAGTTCTTTGGGAAAAAAGGAGAAGTTTCCCTAGAATTTTGTTTCCTGCCCTTTTTCTTTTGCATGTAGGCAACAAAGGAAAAGTGAGAGAAATTCTACTCAAAGCACTTGAAAATTTATTATGAACAAATGAAAAAGATTATGAATTGACAAAAAATATTTCATGTTAAGTTAAAAGAACTTTCCAAGGAACTGTGATGAAATAGTAACATTACATATGGAAACGTTCTTTTCTATGGAAAGTCTTTTCCTTTCTGTTCCTTATAAATTGTTCCATAATAAGATGTCATGAATTCACACCATAAACAAAAAAGTGCAATGGTCTCACAGTTTTTATAAATTGTAGAAGAAAAGTATTGAGCAAACCTGGTTTTTTACTAAATGTAATGGTAAGGCTCCCTCTGCTGGAAATTTTAGTGCAAGAAAGTAAAACCTTTTTGGGAGCTTTATAAAGTAAAAGAAGTAGCAAGAATTTTCCTGTAATATTTATATCCTGTAATATCCTGTATATAGACTGTAAAATATCCTGTAATATAGACTTCCTGCATAAGAATCAAGAAACTACACTTGAAAGCTCCTGAAAGACAGGAGCTTTCTCTAAGCAAACAAAAATCTCATCTTTATTTTAGTAAACTGCTTTGTCAGGATGGCTGACTCAAAAAATTCTGTTTAGAAGTACTGCATTTCTTTAAACAATTATTTGGAAACTGGCAGATATTTTAATTCCATGGCTTTATCTGATTAACATAATTACTTTGAATGAACTACAAGTTTTCTTTCTTTAATCCTAGCATGAAACGCGCAAAGTCTTCTGCATTTGTGTTGAAAGGGAGATGTTCTCAAATGTTAACTTTAAAAGGGCAGGGAATTTTTTCTTTCCTGTGTTTCTACTGAAAATGAGGAAAAAGGCCAATCCCAAGCCTGGTTAGAGTGCCTTTATATGATGAAGAATTTCTTCTGTTGCCCTTATAGACCAGTGGCACCTAAATGCTGCTCCTCCTAAATTTGCTTCTTAGTGAATTATCAGGGTAGAGGAAGAAAAAAACCTTGCACCTTTCTTAAATGGTTCACCACTGTGGTGCAGAAGTGAGGTCACACCTCACTAATAACCCCCTTCAGTAGAAATGAGGTATTTCCTCCCATCTGTCCATAAATGCATGGAAAGAGGAGAGTATGGAAAAGCAAGCTCACACACTTCTTGATAAAATGACAGGGGTAAATTCATCATTCTGTACACAGCAGCAGCCCATGAGGGGGCCCTTGAAGGATAAAGAGAAATGGTTTCAGAGGTTGCACAGAAGACAATGGCTTTGCTGTTCCAAAAGACCTCCAGAACTTGAGTGCTGGAGCTGCTTCTTTACTTCCTAGTTCCCTTTTTGGAAAAAAGGGGATATTTCCCTGTAGCAATGTTATCTTCCATCTTTGCAGGCATCTTTTGCAATCTCTGTGATCATTTGCACTATCAATAAAACAGTCCTAGGCAAAAAGCTATATAGCTTTCATATTAGTTTTTACAACGTGACATTTGCTGACAGAACTGTATGAGCTCAAAGAATGTTTTTCAGAATCATGCATTCCTTGCTATGTATCTAAGGCCACAGATGAAGCTAAAAAGTCCACAGAACTAAAAAGGAAGCAGACAGGTAAGCTTACATCATAGCAACATAGAATGGTTTGGGTTGGAAGAGACCTTAAGGATCATTTGGTTCCAACCTCATGCAATGGGCAGGGATACTTTCAACTAGACCAGGTCACTCCCATCCAGCCTGGCCTTGAACACAGCCAAGGATGGAACATCCACAACTTCTCTGGGCAACCTGTGCCAGGGCCTCAACACTCTCACAGTAAAGAATTTCTTCCTAATAACCAGCCTAAACCTACTCTCTGTCAGTTTGAAGCCATTCCTCCTTGTCCTGTCACTCCAAGCTCTTGTAATAATCCCTCTCCATTATTTCTTGTAGGCTCTGTTCAAGTACTGGAAGACTGGAAGCCATTAGATCAGCCCAGAACCTTCTCTTTTCCAGGCAGAACAACCCCAATTCTCTCAGCCTTTCCTCACAGGGGAGGTGCTGCATCCCTCTAATCATCCTGATGGCCTGTCCACATAAATTCATTCCCCTTGAACATTATTACCATTATTATTATTATTACTACTATAACTATTATGCCAATGAACTATTCACTCTCACAATAGTTTTATTTTTAAACAGCTTATGCTGAAAAATATTACTGTAAAAAACAACCACCACCACAATGTTCAGTATTCAGAATAAGTAACTGGATTTGGGGATTTCAGTATAAATAGTATACAGACTTAAGAATGGTTTGAAAAATCTAATAATCCTATATGGTCTGAATTGTGAGTTCTGACAGGAAAAGGTAGAATTTTTACATCCTTTTTGTCCTCTTTCAAAAGGGTGCCTTGGCTTTCTTTTCTTTTTAAAAGACCTTGAAACAGAAGATGAAAAATCCAACATTTTACATACTAATGCACTAATGTTCTTATGTCAAACATTCTATTCTCAAAGGTCTGCTTCACTTTTTCCTTTGAAGAGCTATCTTTGCTTTCCCTCCTTTCAGAGAATGAAAGGAAGTAATATATCCTTCTATAGAAAAAATTATTCCCAGAGGATCTGTCCTCATCTGAAAGAAACTGCAAGATATTAAGGCCACTCCAAATAATCCATTTCTTCTTTTCCAATTTCTAGATTCAGATTCATTATTTTTCTACCTTTTAAAAGACCCTACTGAAAAAAACACACAAATTGGGATTGCTGCTCTCCCATACTTAATTTGAAAGTGATGACACCAACAGCTTTCATTTGCAGCAGGAAGTACCTGCAAGCATTGGGGGAATTTGATGCAATTTTTTCAGTCTCTGAGAGAATTAATCTAAGATGAGGACAGGATCTGCTCAGACTGGCTGACTGACTGCCATGAAATGAAAAACTCTGTGCTCTCAAGATTTTGAACTATAGAATTTTAAATGCAATTCTTTTATTGTCTAGAACAATTGCAAATATTAAAGGCAGAAGTAACAACAGAGCTTGTAAAGATGATGGTTTCCAATTCCACACTCAACACTTCTAAAACCAATCTTTTAAAAATTGGACTTTTTCTTAAATTAGTGCTCTCAACAATTTAATTCTTGTTCTCTTGGGAAAAATAATTGAGTTTCTCATTTTAGAATTTCAGAGGAAAAAACCCAAAGAATTATTTTAATATATACTTTCTACCTTTTACTCTGATGCTTACAGAGATTCCAAGCAGTACATTGATTTAATAACCCAGATAACAGTGGTTCTCACCACAAAAAGCTGCCAATAGAATAGACAACAGTCATAAAAAAGAAATCATATGAAGTGCTTTGGAATAGACTAATTACACATGAGAGTCAGGAAGAAACTTGCCTTATACTCTGTAAGATAACTGAATTATGCTTTCTTCTAATTTGATAAACTCTAAGTAGAAATGATGTCAAGAAATGAGCCAAGATGAGGAACAGTTTTTCCATATGACATTTTCTCTTGTGCTTTTGCTATGTCAAATGAGATAGATGAAGCAAGGGAATATTCAATAGTCACACACTCAATTCTCATTTCCTGAGACTGAAATGTCACATCCTTAAAAACTGGAAAGACCCTGAAAGGATGAAAACCACACCAGAATATATTGTGTTACTAAAGGCAAGCAGCACCCATTTTCATGGAGGATGACACCTGAAATTCAGAATTCCTTCAAAATTGTATTATTTTCTTAATTTATGAAAATGAGCTTAAAAGAGGTGTAAATGTTTCTGCCCCTCTTTAAAAATATCTCATCAGAATTCTCAGTTTCTGGTCACACCACCTCAAGATGTAATTTAGGACCAAATTTAAGTGAAGTTTCTGGTGCAAAGCCATTAATGTATGTATGTCACAGTCCCTTAAAACTTTTAGTATCTGTATCTACCTCTTTTCAACTTTTTGCTCAAATTTTGCTTTGAGTCAGAAAATGTTCTCTGTGTTAACACTTCTGACTAAGTATCTTGCATTTGAGACAGTATTGCCACTATTCTCTACTGTTTCACTCAAAGTGTCTTAGTCAGAAGTTCACATTTGTCACCCATTTAATAACAGCTAAATCACACTAAAAAAAAAATCTGATTTTTACTCTTATCTCAACTATTAATCTTCAGGAAATGTATTTTGTTGGAGGATATAGTTTTTGTCTTTTTGTGAATCAACTAGGTCCTCTGGCACTCAACACTTTGATCATCAACTGCCAGCTCAGCCAGCATTGAATTTCTTACTTACTTCTACTAAAGAATTTATTTCCATAAGCAAGCAAATCTTACATATATGTATACTTATTACAGTATTTTTTCACTGCATTTTTCTATGGCATTTTTATCTCCCTCTTTGTTCTAGCTCTTGTCCAGATTTCACTATAATGATGATGGCATCCAGGTCTGTATCTTTCTTCTAAATCTCTGTAACAGTCATTGGTTATAATGATCATTTTTATCACATGAAACACCATTAAGACAAAATATCTACTGGTTGAATTCAGATTTATGGTTAAAAAAATAATCAATGATGATAATCAAATTCTTTCTACAAAACTTCACTTTATAACTCATAAAATAATGCTATGATTTATGCATTTGTTGGTCCCAAATTTATGGCAGTTTTTTCACTAATAATGATAATCTGATTTCATATAAATAAATTTATTTTGTGACATAGAATACTGTCAGGGTAAGACTGTATCTTGGTGGAAGAAGGGAGACAAAGGCATTGAAATGTAGACAAATGTTTATATTCCTTCCTGGATTAGCTACTGCTATTTCCTCTTTATAGTTTTCCCAAAGGAATTTTAACCTAGCCAGAATCTTGCAGCTTGACTCACCACACATAATCTTTCCCAGCATTTCACTTCTACCTTTACTCCTTCCCATGGCTTGCAGCACAACACCACTCACAATCTCCCTCAGTTGGATTTTCAGTTTATAAAGTTTGGCTACATAACCTTGAATGCACACTACAAGATTGTCAAGAGACAACCACAGAGAATACAGATTAGAACACAGATTTAAGGACTGATATCTATCCATCCAATATATACATAGCTTGGTTATATATCTATATATATCTTGGTTTACAGGTTTTTTATTTTGGCAGAAGAAAAATCACAGGCTATTCAGTTTTACACATATTATATTCATTACAAGCTAAAGCTGCTATTTTTTGAACTATCTTCAGGCAAAGTCAAACTTACCTTTCCTGCTTCTACACCACTCTAGGTCAGGATAGGATTTGTGGAAAGAAATGGCTGGCACTGCTTTGCATGTATGCCTTGGAAAAGCTCAGTCACCACTGGCAGACAACCATTTAACAGTTCAGTAACACAAAGCATTTTCCAAGTACTACATATGTGGCCCTGTGAATTAATATGTAACATTTGTATTTGCTGATTTTCATAACCTGCACAATATGTCAAATGTCTGTGCTGATTTCATATTTATGCTAAAGATTCTGCTCAAAGGCACAAGCAAATTCTGTATCACAATAAGAGATATTTAATCCATTCAGGCATGCAGTAGATAGTGAAGCTACTTGAAAAGTGACTTCCTACATACCTTCCTAAATATTCAAGACCATTTAAATTTACTACAGAATGGAAGCTTTCCTCTAGAACTTCTCTCTCACTGCAATAACAATTTCAAGCTCCTTAGAGGAAGAAAAACATCAATCATCTCTGTTGTACCAGGTGGTGCTGGCTTATTACAATTCCAGTAAGAAAGGCACTCAGCCTATGTAAAGTTCTCTTAAAATGCTATTTATTGGAGCTAAGACTATAAAGAAAAAGAAGACAGGATCAATAACCTTCTGTCCCTTCAGAGGCTGGGAGTCCTGAGCTGTGTGGAATTGAAAAGGACCCCAGCATGCTCTGCAGATCCCATCCATGGAAGGTTACCTCAGTTTGAGCTCTTACAGGATTTTCTTATACCCAAAACCACTGTACACATCATTTATACTGATAAATTCAGCATTTTATACTGAATAAAAAGGACATTCAATAGGAACTTGCTGCTGAAGTTTCAGATGAAGCAAGGACAGGCAAGTGGTGTCAACCAGGAGCTGTCTGGAAGCTCCTCTGTTAAAATCACCTGGCCAAGTTCATCCTGTAGCCAAGGGACATGGCAGTGCAGCACAGGCCTGCCTTAGCTGGGTGGTACATGGATTTCTACCTGCTTGGTGTACAATGGCCTTCCAGTTAGGATCAGCATCCAGCACTTCAGTGGGATGTAAATTCTTTAGAGTGAATGGAGTTTAAATTACAGGGCTGTAAGAAAAGCCAGTTAAATTGCATACCTGTCAGCACCACAGTGTGTTCTCCACCACAAGCAACCTTATTAACCTTTTCCATAATTCCCAGTACAGGCTGTGGGACTCTATTGTTCTTCAGCTGTTCAGGGAATAATCCCAGTTTCCCATTCACAGCTTCTCCAAAAGTATAGAGCTCACCATCTCCTGTGAAAATACAGAACAGAGTATGGTTTCTAGCACACACTGAGGAGCAAGAATGGGTTGTCAAGACTGCTGCAGACACAAATTATAAAGAGAGAAAAGTGTATGAACATTACAGGATAGCTGAACATATTTGTATAATGCCCAAACAGCTGTGAAAAGCACAGAATTCACAGAATCACTGGGTTGGAAGAGACTTTCAAGATCATTGAGCTCAGTCCAACCCTAACACCTCAACTAAACCATGGCACCCAGTGCCACATCCAGTCTTTTTTAAACACGTCCAGGGATGGTGACTCCACCACCTCCCCAGGCAAACCATTCCAGAACTTTATCAGTCTTTCAGTAAAAAACCTTTTCCTGATATCCAACCTATATTTCCCTTGGCACAGCTTAAGACTGTGCCCTCTGGTTCTGTCAGTGTTACCTGGAGAAAGAGACCAGCCCCACCTGAGCACAGGCACCTTTCAGGGAGTTTAGGGAGTGGTAAGGTCACCCCTGAGTCTCCTTTTCTCCAGGCTGAGCACCCCCAGCTCCCTCAGTCATTCCTCACAGGGTTTGTGTTCCAAGCCCCTCACCCTCACTCTGCTTTGACGGGACACAAAGGTGCTAGATTTAAGTCCCCTGCAAATTCCAAATCACAATATTTAGCCTTCAATGAATGTAGCCATAGGAAAAACAAAACCATGTACATCCTGCTTCTGAGAGGTGGTAATTCCCTCTGTAATCAGTATTTAAGTCAAATGAAGAATTGCTTATAAGAATCTGAACTGAAACAGAAAATAATTTTGTGTGGAATTTTGATGGAAAATCAACCTGCTCAAGCACGTGGCACAGGATTGTGTCCAGACATTTCTGGAATATCTCCTGTGAGGGGGACTCCACACCCTCTCTGGGTGTCTGTCCCAGTGCCTGGTCACTGCATAGTGGAGAATTTCTTCCTCATGTTCAGGTGGAACTTTCTGGCCATCATTTCCTGCCCATTCCTCCTGTCCCATTGCCGGGCACCACGGAGCACAGCCTGCTCCATCCCCTGACCCTCCCTGACAGACAGGGATGAGATTCCCCCGCAGCCTCATCTTCTCAAGGCTCTCTTACATTCTTCTACCTATTTTCTAATATTTTTTTTGCAGTCATTTCAATCTTTTTCTGCTTCTTAAGAACCAGCAAATTACCTCAGCTGCAAAAAAGTACATTAGTAAAGTAAATTTTACACCTAAGGACCGTGTTTAGGCTTCTCTGTTCAGTTTGATTTCCTGTCTTAATTTTGATTTTATTCTTATACCTATGTGCAGAAATACTTTGCTCTTATTTGCACCAGCATCAATTTTCTGTTCTTAGACAGTAGCTCAATTAAAAAGATAAAAATCAACTGCAATGTGAGGTTTTCTGTAACCAAAACATTCTGCTGACAAAAAAGAGATTTTAAGCATCCTAAGTGGAAAGAAAAAAAAAAGCTACAAAAAGAACCCTGTATTTTTTGGAAGGTAAATATTTTTTCAATACTCTTAGATCAGCCATATATTTCTAAAAACAAGTTTAAAAAACCCCAAAATCACTTGGGAGATAACTACTTATGCAGTTCTCTTTGAAGAGACCAGCAGTTCTTTTTAAACACTATTGCACTGAAAAAATTAATCCAATCATTATCTAATTAAGAGGATTAGAGATTCAAATGGCCAAGCCTCCCAAACTCATCAAGTTTATTACATTTTTTCCACTTAATAATCCAGCTAACAAAGATAAAACCATTTACCAAAGCAATTTTTGAATACATTACATATCCCTTTTAGGCAAATAATGGTCTAAAAACTATGAAAAATAGCAATCAAGCATGAACAGAACCCAGTCAAACCCAGATAAATTTTGAGTGCATCTGCATGCTGAGGACATGATGTACTGTGTGGAGTACACCTGAATTTTAAGGACACTCTGTTCACAACAAAACCTGGTTATTTAATTTGTTCCTCTCATATCAGTCACACTCTCACATGTTGAACTTTCCCTAATGTGATTTTCTGTATCAGTAAATTTAAAGTCACGGGAGCACATCAAGAAAATGGACAAGTGATTGGAAAATGTCCCTCAAAGGAAAATGTGCATTTGAGTGCATAGATAAGAGATCTGGCTGGTGGCAAATGAGGGACAAAAATGAATGGACAAAAGAAATGGATAACGCTAACATTTCTTGAATAAATGAAGAAGAAAATAAATATTTATCAAGACCAAATTGGTTAAAACTGTCTCAAACACTGAAATTCAGAGCTTGGAAGTGTTTGTGGGATGAATGATTCTTAAACCAGTCCTTAAAAATAATGACAAAATATATTAAAAAAAGGATTCAAGGAACCTGCAAAACTCTTTATGAAAAGACATCTTCTCAGTAAGAATCTATCTTGACCTTGATTACAGTTACAATTCAGGCAGGGGAAACACTAGGAGGGGTCTAATATATTCAATTCCTTTCTATCTCCACACATCTAATTCTGCTGTAGAAGCCAAGCAGTGGTGAGATACATCAGCTTTTCCTGCTCTCCATCTCCTGCAGTGGACAAATGAGCTGTACATGCTTGCCAAGATTAATGCTTCCTGAAAAATTGTCCCCTCCTGAGTGTGTGATCAAAGGAAAGTCAAGGAAAGATCTGTGTAAGTGCTCAAAATTGTTGCTACACTCTCCCAGCAGTTTATTTCTCTGTTGATTTGCTTGAGGCATAACCCTGATACTGGGACACAATGTCCAAAGTCTGCAAAAAGAAAGGAAAGAAAACACACTGAAAAATCCTGAAGAGAGCTGGAAGCTACAGATTAAGAACTTCTTTTCAGTGGAACGCTTTGACAAATGCGAAGGAGAGGGAAGGGGAGCAATCAATCATCTTTCAAATATGAACTGATTAATCAGACTAGTTCCCAATTTGCATATAGAATTGAGTTAGCCATTGCCTGTGCATATAGGCACAGGCCTATATGCCTAATCTAAATTTCAGAAGTGGGTTTTTTATTTAAAATATTCAGGATTTATTCTGTTCTTCTATTCTGCAACCACTTTGGCATCAGTGGAGTCCACGTGTACATGGCAGAATACAGGTGACACAAGTTCAGCAGTTAAATTGTCTGCAAAGAAGGCCTTCTAGAAAGCAGAAGGAAGAAGGGTGACATCACTTTTTGGAACTATAAGAGGCATTGCTCTTGTCTTTATAGCAGTTAACCACCTTAAAGTTAAAAGTCTACTAAAAAGAATCTAAAATCCAGCAATGTCAAAAAAAATAAGAACTTCATTTTAAAAGGAAAAAAAAAGCTGAAGTCCATACTTCACCACTCTTTTATTCAATACTCTCGTATTAATGACCATCCTGCCCTGGAGAGGGCACTCTGTGTCCACACTATGTTTTCTAGTGTCCTCATGAGTCACCTTTTAGTTTTAACCCAGATATGCCTGTGTTCCCAACAGGTTTTTCAGCCAGCACACACCTTATGTCAAACACAAACATATTAAGAAAGGGAGCCATATGGTGCCATGCTCATCAGTTCAGTCTGACAGCATCTACCAAGTTTGAAATTCTGCAAGCATGTTACACTATTAAAGAGAGTGTATTATTTCATGCTTAAAAATCAAAATGTGGTAATTCTGTAGTATTCTAATAACTGGTAAGTAACACATCCTGTGACTATGGTATACTCAGAAAAAATGCATAAAGCTAATTTTTAAACACTGTGTAGCTATACACTGACAGTAATGCAACAGAAAATCGATTCTGCAAAAGTACTTGGATGCCCAGTGTTAAATTTTTATAGCAGCTGAAGTATCAGTCAAATAAAACTGATGGCAAGGGGCCCAAAGAAAGTAATAAAAAAATTTATGCTTTCACCACAAAGAATGCCATGCATGTGTCAGTAGCTTTAGTGACATAGACTGAATTCATGCAGGACTTGCAGATATTAAGGCTAAAAATTAAGATTTTCCATCTCATACTCAGACCTGTTTAAGTAGTAATAGGTTCACAAACTCCTCATTTTCACAGGTGATAACCAGTTCATTCTTCCTATCAATATTTTAAGAAGCTCCATTTTTCTTAGCCAGGTACAAGCCTAAGCCTTTTTTTCTTATCCCCTTCCATCAAAAGTTTCCACTTCCTTAGGGCACTTGACACACACTGTTCTCTCTTTACTCTCAGATGCTTGTCCTCAACCCTTCTACTAATAAGAACTTTTGTGACATCCTGCTGCACAGCTGGACCTTCAGCTCTTGGCTCAAAGGCAGAGATGCACACATTACTATTACATCCTTGAAGAAAGTATCTTTTTTCTCCCATTTATTCTGAGTCCAGGAAGCTGTACTTTTCCTAACAGATGCTGAGGTCCTGATCAGTCCCAGACACTTAATTCATTTACTGTAATAAAGCATTTGTAATAAAAAGTTGCACACTACCAGCCTAATTAATATTTGTGCACCGTAGCAAGCTCTCATTCTGTTAACAGCATGTTCTCAGAGAGCAATAAAGATATTTTATGAGGAAAAGTAACATTTATCAAGTAATCTGGGAAAGGTATCTGATGGAATAGCTCCTGGGTACCTATTAAAAGCTTTACAATCAAAACTATCGATCCTTTGAAATCTTTAATTACTCTAAGGGGACCAAACAGTAAAGTTTAATAATGTAAATCTATATGGCTGAGAGGAATTCATAGCTGCTCATACATAATGCCATCAATACTGGCTGATAATTCATCCATACTGGCATTATTAAAAGGTGAGTGGAATCTTCACTTTGGAAACCAATGGAGAGTTGGGAAGAGAGAGTTGGAAAGCAATAGGGAGGTGGTTTGGTTTGGAGAGCAGACATCAGCTCACTGCAGCATTGCTTCTCCTCATATCACACACTGCCAGTTTAAATTATTTCAAAACTTAAATTTAAGACTGAAAAACAAAATTGGAAAACAATCTTTTACTTCTAACAAGATTAATTTTTTCTCATAACATAGCATCTCAGTTCAATATTGATATTTCTAGAGAAGATAAAGTTTATTATTTGATCATCAAAACAAAAAACCCTCAAAAAAAGTTGAATTTTTGAAATCATAGTTTTAATCCACAATATATGCAATAACCTTTACAAAAACAAACTGTAATAAGATATTTCATTCTTTCTCATATACTTCCACACAACAATGTGCAAATGCAGAAAATGAACTGCAAGTTTTTTCTCTGTGATGCAAAACTACATGGGAGGCTTTCTGTCCCACGGCAGTTTTTAACAATTATAGGGTATCAAGTTTCAAACAACTATTTGAAAAGCACTGTCTTGTCTCCACTAACCTCTATTCCCATTCTCTTACCTGTAATCAAGGCAGAATGATAATATCCACAGGACACAAAGGAAACAGGTTTTCCAATATCCACTTTGCAGGGGACACTGACAGAGGCTTCACTGGCCAGGCCAATCTGCCCTTCTGAATTATCACCCCACACAAAGAGCTGCCCATCCTCTGAAATGAAGACACAGATAGTTAATAGATTTAAAACAAAAATTAATAAAAAGTTAATCTATTTATTGAAGAGTACTTCAGAAACTCTCCATATGATACAAGTGAATGTCATGATTTCAAGGATATAAATGATAATTTAGCTCAATGCAAAAAGGAATTGGAAATAAGAGGGTATTTCCTAAGCTTTTCAAAAGTGACTCAGAACACTTACACATAACCAACATTAGGCCATAAAGACCAACAGAAAAAATACTATGTAAAAAAAGTCCTTCAGAAAGAGGAAGAGACTGAGTGAGACAATTCAGTTGCCAGAGATCAGTATGTAAATATTACAGTGAATTTAAGGCATCTTCTCATTTCTAGGTGTAAGTCACCCCTTTCTCATTCTTCCAAACTTATTCTCTGCTCTGACTTTGGTAGGCATCCCAATTATTCATGCTTTATCTTTCAGTTCTCCTTACAGGTGGTTATATTGACCAGCTTCATTTTGCTCTCCTTAAACAACAACAGTAGATGTTCCAGGTTTATTAAGACCAGCTTCTATTGAAACAAACACCACTGGCAATAGTAAAAGAAAAAAAAAAAACCAAAAAAAAGGCAGTGAACAACATGAAAAGTCTGTAGATTCTTCTAGAAGAGATAAAATCTTATAAAGTCTTCTCTATGTGTATTTCTTATTGGCGGTAAATAAGTTGTGAATAAAAAAGTACCACCTACAGCACTACTGAGGTAGTGTTAGGAGTTAAAATAATTCAAAATTGTCCCAAAAATCTAAAAAACTCAGGAGAATATCAGCAATTGGCATAAAAACCCCCCAAACCAAACAAGCAGGCTAGCATCTCTCCAAGTTCTGAAATTACAGCCTCAATAACTTACCCTAAACAGGTACCGAAAAAACTGCTTTACAGCGAGACATGAAAAATTGCATTATAGGGTAGTAAAGGAGCACCCATCCAGTGACTGGAAGTATTATAACTGTGTGGATTTCAGCCTGTTGTGATGTATAATTGGTATAATTCTGCCACCTGAGAAACAGGTGAGAGGCTCAGCCTCTCCCAGAATTAGTAAGGAATGACACAGCAGTGCAGCCTGAGCCAATGGATTGCAATAGCTGCAGTAACAGGTGGCATTAAAGATACTTATTTTCCATAGGATTCATGTTTTGTAGCTGCTTTCCCTGGAAATAAACTGAAGATTTTTTCCATTTTGATGGTATTCATACCATTCCTCCTCTGTAAGGATTTCTACTAAACTTTCACAAAATCTCTGAGAAGTTATTGAGACACACACCCCTTACCAGACTGTTAAAATAGGAAATTGACTATCAAAAAATGACTGTGGCTACCAAGGAAAGAAGACAGTGAGGATAGAAAATGCACCCACACATGCAGACAGAATGCTGGATTAAATGTCTTCCTGGAACCAGGCTGGACACACATAAATAGATTTTATTAGCATTTGTTCTCACCAGTTACTGCTGCTGAGGTGTATGACCCAGCTGATAGTTGCTTGATCTTGTGTTGGTTGGTGAAAAAGCTAATTAAATGGAATGTGGTCCTTTCCTCTGTGTCACCTAATCCCAACTGGCCTTCACTGTTACCTCCAGCAGCATAGACATTTCCTTTTTCTGCATACAGAAAAGCACAGGCAATACAGAGAAAGAAGAAACCAGAACAAGTGATTTAATTTTCAACTGGAAAAAACATCACAAAAACATCAGGGTCTATTGCCCTGAAACACCCTCCAGCTGAAATTAGCAGTTTCTGTTGCAGCTAGCAATGTTTTCCTGCACACACTTGGAGCAGAAGTTCCTAAAGACCTTGCTGCATTTCCCACTATTCTGGAGACTGATGTAAAAATAAATGTGATTGGAAGTTCTGCAAGAGCTCTGAGAAAATGACTACCAGTAGCCCTGGCAACCAGAAGCAGCTCCTTCCACAAACAATGTATATTTTCAGATTAAGTGGGAGGAAAAGGGTGTATGATGTCACATTACCATGTAAATTAGAGAAATTAATAACTTGATAGTTTTGAGTACTGTGAATGAAATATATTTCTACTTAGTTTTTTATTAGAAATATTTTACTTATTTTAATATTTAAGTAACTTCCAATTTAATTAATCAGGTGCTTTTTCTAGAATCTTGAATTTAACACTGATGACAGATATCTTCAACTTTAGAGAACTTTAAGATTTATACTTTTAATTTTAGTATGTTTCACACCTAAAGTGCTCATCTATGAAGAAACAGATACATCCTATTAATAACAGAAACCCAGACATAAATGTGATAAATAAACTGACATATAATGGCCAGAAATTATCTAGCCAGTGTGTACACCAAAGGTGAGTAATATTTACCCTTTGCAAACTTGCATACTCAATTGTTATTAATATGTTCTATTTTATTCTAACAATCTTATTTACAGTGTTCAGGGTCCCCATGTATATAAACCTCCAAATAATCAAACAATCCCCTTTACAACATTACTGAAAGCTAAAGGATTGCAACCACAGAGATGGCTATTCCATTACATAAATTATAGAAGCATGACAAGAACCTTCATAAATTCTCTGTATACTGTGTCTCTACAAATTTATTTTTAAGTTCACATTTATAGTTTATTTATTTATAGTTTAATAAAGCAACTTGTCATTGAAATAGCAGACTATGTTGTGTAACCAAAAATGCAGGAAAATTTGAAGACTTGAAAACTTTCAGTTCTATATTTATTCAAATATATAACTTCACACTAATAAAGATTATTTATCAAAGGTAAATTTGAGTACAGATGTATATAAAAATAACAATATATCTTTACAGGGCTTAAAGGAAATATTCATATTTGTTAACCACACCTCAAATGCCAGCAAGAAATTTTTCCATATATCTATTATTAGGAAACTACTATCTAACATTAGTTTATAAATGCATTTGCTCAGAATAAATTTAAAAATTCTAAAAAATTCTGAATTCTAAGAACTGGATGTCAAACCCCTGAGTTTTAGAAGCCCTCTTAATTTTTTTTCCTTCTTCAACACTTCTGGGGTTCCTAATATAGATTTGCATGAAAGCAAAGGAAGAAATGCATCTTGATTATGTATGAAATAGAGGTTACATACCTGTGTAAACTAAAGTGTGGTTTCTTCCACAAACAGCAAATTTTGGTTTTTCTGGTTTTAAAGCTAAGAATTAAAACCAAAGAGGAGGGGATGTTATAAACAAGCTGATAGTTGGTTCAACAACAACATGTTCTATGCTCTAGAGGGAGCTCTGATTTCTTCTTTTCACATTTTTATGAACAGAATTATTACAAAATTCGTTGCCCACTTGAATCTAGCACATGACTTATCAAATCAGTATTCCTCCAAGATAAAAAAATAGGTCAGACCTTAAAAACTTAAAACATTCAAATTAACTTGATGATGGTTACTTCACCCCAGTTCCACAGTCCCTGGAATTTGCCATTTATATGGCAAATATATCATATATATATTCTTTGCCAAAGAATATATTAAGTTGTAGAATAAAATTAATGATTTAAGCTGTCTTCAGTTTTCATTAACAGTGCTATTGTTACTTCTCCCTTAGACTTTTCCCACTATTGTAAATCTTTGAAACCATCCTGTTCCTTTGTCTCACCATCCCTACCTCCCTTTGTTGTGCTCCCATCCCTTTTGAGCTGTGCTCTGATCACTCCCTGATCACTGATCTCAACTGCCAAGGGCAGCCCTACCTGGACTAGTGCCTGTATTTTTTGCATGTGTCATCCTGTCTCCATTTCAGCTGAGTTAGCAGCAATGAGAGTGCCATGGCATGCACTTCTCTGCAGTCTGGTCACTTTGAAAGACTGGGAATGAATGTGAGGGGAGTCAGGAGTTATTTTGGTGGGAAAGAGAGAAAAATACAGAGGCTCCTCTTCTCCTGTGAGAAGTGTACTCCCTTTCAGAAATAGAGAGGAAAAATATCTCCCAGAATTTTCCATCCTTGCTCCAGTTACTGTTCATTGTCAACAAATTATCTTCTCTCAGTCATGTCCATGTCCCCTACACAATGCTCTAAACCAGGATTATTTTTACATAATAAATCTTTAATTGCTTTTCCACTGCACTAGTCCATAACAAAGCCAACAACAATCATCCCTTTCACAAACCCTTTTTCAACCCTTCCAGATCAGCTTTCATCAGCTCTTTAACACTCAGATTAAGGTGCCTTCTGCCAAGTCACCAAACAAATCTATCAACTTAAGCATGAACTGCCCCTGGTCTGTCACACAGACACAAACTTAATTTGTCCTAATTCAGGTTCTTGCTTGCTCTATCCAACACCTACCACTACCATCAGGGTGGAACCATAACATTTCCAATGGTGGTTTCTTCCTACAATCTTTATGTCCCAACACTCTTCAGAGATGGTCTTAATCAGCTCTCCAGAAGCCTGTGCTCCCTAAACTGCCTCCCACTTAGGCTAACCAATTTTATGTTATGAAACAAGCTATATTTACAATATTGCTGGTGATTTTTCATAACCAATGTCATTAATCTCTAACCAAGCCCCAGAATTATTTTTTTTTTTTTCAGAAACATGCAGACATAAGCATTTGGCTCCAAGCAGAAAATTAAAAGTGTCCTTGCAACCCCATTCCCAAAGCCAAGTGATGACCAAAGGCTAGTGAGAAAAGCTCCAGGACTTCCTCCTGCTCTCTACTGCCAAGAGAAAAAAAGACACCCCCCTTGTGACTTTTTTCAATGGATGCCAGGTCTGGTTTGAATTGCTGTCATCTTCTCTTCATCTTTTATTCTCTATTGCAATTCAACAGCAAACCCAAAACTTGAAACCAAATTTATTTAAGCCAAGGTAGGAATCAATCTCTCACATGGCTGACAGAAGATGTGTACCTGATAGTAGCTGCATTCTCAATCTGAAGAGAGATGGAGGCAGGAGCAAATAAAGGACAGTAGAATAAACTAAATCAGGAAGAACAGAGTTTGAACAAGCAGGATAATTTGTTTTTAACAATAAGCTAACAGATCGATCCGCTGGCAGAAAGAGTGAAGATAAACATTTAATAGTGAAAAGAAATGTGTTAATGGGATAGATCTGCCTTGACATAAGTAAAGGGATAAGGAAAAGTATTGACTCAGCTTTGTTTGACAAGATAAAAACAGCTAGGAAAGATCAAAAAGATCACAGTGCAATGAAAACATATTTTCAAACACGTGAAAGGATACAGGAATTTATTTTACTGCCTCATAAAAATGTATTAACATTTATGTCCCCTAGGGCATTTCTCATACTTGTTAAAAATGTAACAGTACTTGTGAAAAGTTTCTGATAGATTTTTTTCATTTACAAAGTTGCTAAGAAAATAGTGACACAGAGGTTACACAATGCTGTTAGAACTATGGTTTCAAACACATAGACCATGCAGAGACCAAGCATCTGATTATTGTCTGCAGTAAAAAATGAAGATGTGGTTTGAGAGAATAGGTAAGCACTACATAAAGTCAGAGCCCCCAAAAATTACAGGATTCTATGTATCTGAAGTAATCCTCAGATGCAAAAGGACTCAGAATCTGAAGTGATGGAAAACCAATAAGGGATCCTTTAAAGCTACCTTCCTGATCTTGTGCACTAATGTGCACATGTGATGAAGAATAATCAAGAATCAGTTATTTTGGAATTGCATCCTATGAAGTACCTTTTCACAAGGGTCTCCTTTCAAAAAGACAAAAAAAAAAAGAATAAAAAGAAAAATCCCACAAACCTTTAACACAGGTTGGTTTGCTGACAGTGCTCTTTGATCCTAGTCCTAACTGGCCCCAGTCGTTACTGCCGAACATGTAGAGTTTACCTTTCCCTGAAAAAAAATCACAGACAGAATCCATACAAGGGTTTGAACACCTCATTCCAGCCAAGATGGTCATTCACTCACAATGAACTTGTTACTTCCTTTCTAATGTAAGGTTTAAGTTTAGGCAATTCAGTACATAAGTGTAAACAATAATTAATATCCTTGTGATTTTACAGTTCAAAATAGTAATTGGATTGTTTAAGTAAGAAATCCCCAGCCAGAAGAAGAAACATCCTTATCTTTAATTACAGCACAGATGAAGCGCTCTTCAGAAAACAAGATGTACTTTTGGGCAGACCCTGCAGTCCAGAAACCCCAGTATCTATAAGCCCCTTTATAAAATAAAAGCACATCTAACTGAGCACCGACATCTTTTACTTCAGAGACATGAATGAATAATGCAGCTATTTGATAAATACAAGTACAGATTTGTAATATTTGGCTTCTTTGATTGTTTAGGGTGGGATATTTCTTTTACTGCTAAATGTCTTAAAATGATTTACAAACATGCATTTCTATCAAATGTAGTTTCTGATAAATTTTCACAAACTGCATTAATTTGTTATTTTGCATATAAAGACAGAATGTGTAAAGCCACCACGCAGTCAGAGAGTTTTGTAAACCTAAATGCAGACATTAGGTTACAAATGTTCAACAGGGACAATGCTAGAATCACCTTTCAGAAATTCCTATGGTGTGTCATTGGACTTGCATGTTTGACCATTGCAAACAATGAACTCTTATAATTCTGAAAAACCAGTGCTTTATCTGAGGATGGTATATATGAACAGATGAGAATTTTATCATCCAGGATGAAAATTAGCCAAAACTGACTACTGACAATATCTTAAAATGAACTAATTTAATTTCATTTTTTAAATTATCACACCTTGTCAAGCTGTAAAGTTTCCACTGGAAAAAAAAACCCTTGTTCCAACAGAAATCTTTGCAAAACAATAGAAACTGATTTATCAAAAAAAAAAAAAAAACCACAACAAAACAACATCCTCTCCCCAAACTCCCACCCTTTTACAACAAATAAAAGGACATTTTTTACTTCTGAAGGTCTGCAGAGCTTTGTGCATTAGATTCCATGTTAACATTGTCATCCTAGACAGAAATTCGGTCAAAGAGCTCATCACCCTCATCATCTACAATTACCACAACCACAATCCATAATTGCAATTCCATATAATAATGTCAAAATAATATGGTTGTTCCCAGTGAAGGTTCTGATTGTGATTTACAGAGACTTTGAAATACGATATTGCAATGCTTTAAACATTACCAAAAATCCTATTCTAATAAAAATATCCATTCATTTTCTTAAATATAACCACATAGTTAAAAAGAAAAAAACCCCACACCAGTGCTTAACTGTAACTAGTATCTAAAATCCTGATTATTAGATTTTACAATTCTTGGCATGTGGGACTATGTGTCAATATTATGTCTTTCCAAGAAAGCTGGAAGGGAAGAAAGACAGAGGTCAAATTCATGCTCACGGTGTTCTACTAACAGCATTTATATCTCCATCCTAATTTTGATAATACAATCATGTCAAACACATGCAGAGCTGTCCCTGACAGCAAACACACCTTAAAGGGTTTTTATCAGCAAATGACATCTATCCTATATTGGTATGGCTTCCTTGTATCCTTGCTTTACACTTTCCAACTGCTTTCCTAAGACAGCAGTACTTTTGTGGGAGTATGATGCCAAGCTGCCCTAATTCAATTTAAGCACATTCTCTTTTATCCATGCAAAATTCAAACAAGGTCATGCTTTTCATCCTATAATCTGCTGGGTTTTATATCAGTCTTTAAATTCTCAGGCATTGCTTTGTAAGTCAAGGAGCTTAATAGATGAGAGGAATTTTTCCACATTCTTTTACAACTGAGTGACAGCCTTTTGTAATTTCAGGTTTCCTAGGAGTATAACAGAAAATAAGAAATCTGAGAAGCAGTTAATTTAGAAAGAGAATGAGAATTAATATGCACTACAGAGGAACCTAAACAAATGCCTGTAATGAAGCAACGTTTCTCAGTCTGTACAGCAAATCTAGTTTCACAAGAGACATGATTCAATCTAAGCTGGCCAAGAAATCCAATATAATTTTGCATGCAAAAGGCATAATTTTCATAAATGCATACTGAGATATCCCAGCCATCACACAGATGCGCTGAATCCAACAGCAGACAAATAGGCAAGGATCAAATTTCAAAATTTCATAAATTCAGATTACTCTTGGTTTTTTCACTTCCACTTTGGTGCCATCATCCAGAGTGTGGCCACCTGCCAGGTGGAATGGCTGGTACAAGACAGAGTAGGACTATGACTCTGGGCAGGAGGGAAACAACAGGATACAATGAAAAGGCCTACTCTGTTTTGGTGATGAAAACAAACTTCCAACAGCAGTCTCCACCTTTATCCTGATGCAAAACTGAAGTATTTCTCCCATGCATGTGTTCCCTGGCAGGTACACCAGCAGATGTTGCACCAACAGCAATTCAGGGTGACCAGGGAAGCCACAAGACACTTGCATGTGTAGCAACAGAGATTTTGTGGGACACTTCAGTAAGAGATTGTCTCCCCCCTCATTTCTCATGAACAGCTGCTATCACAATTGTGATTCCTGGCAGCCCCATCAGTCATGTGCACTTCTGGTTCATGAAGTGCTTTTAAAGACAATCATTGGGCTGCTAGGAAATATCACCTGAAATCCCAAATGCTTTGTCATAGCAGGCAGCCAAGTACTCTAATCACCTATGTTTAAAGGTATGTTTTACATATTCCCCCCCTTCTTTTTAAATTATATGGGAGTGGGAGAGAAATAAGATGGGGAGGCAATGTACAGGCCTTGAATATTTACTGCAAGATCCTTCTGAGAAACTGTATCTGAATAAAACATAAAAGGTAGTATTTTGTACAGGGTAGCAAATGCCAAGTCACCACAATTATTTTTTAAATTATTTTTATTTGAGCTATTTAGTGAATAAACTATGTTAACAGTTGATTTAAAACTCATATAGAAGTCAAATAAATCCCAGGAAAATAAGACTGACATCAGTTTTGTTAGACATGATATTTCCAGAAACTTTACTGAGCAACAATCACAGTCATGCTTAGGACATTTGGCATCACACAAGCAAAACCAGCACAGAACATTGCTTGCTCATACACATCAACACAAATGTGTACTGATCTTTCTCATGCTTCCCTTGCAGTTGATGCAAAAGATATTGTGCCATGTTCTGATGACCTACTGGTAAGCAGAAAGAATAGAAGAAAACTGGTGACAAAACACCTGGAGGGTTTCCAAGATCTCTGTTGAATGCTTAATGCCTTACAAAACCTGAAATTATGTATACTATCTTGTGGTTCCATATGCACCTTTCACTCCCACTTTTACAACTGATACTTCTTTCTTTCTTTCTGCCTTCTTTGGTTGGGGACTTCAATTCTCTCCAGGGCACTGAGTTCAGAAAAGGCATCTTCATTCATCAGCACTTTCCCCCTTGTGAACAGGATCAGTCTCTGATCAAATGTGGTTAAGCTGCCTAGGATACTCTAATCAAGGCAAATAAACAATAAGACAGCTGTTAAGTTTGAGGGTTTTGTAGGAAACAAAATTTAATACACAGGCATTGGAAGAAGATTCTTAAAATATGCATATTCCTACTTCACACCAGCTCCCATGAGGATGAATTAATTGCTTTCCAAAGCCTGCAGTTATAGAAGATGCAGGGAATGGACTATCAGCATGCTTGGTCCAAAAAATACAGAAATGAGGCAAGAACCATTATGAAACATGTTACAAGTGATGGTGGAATATATATTGCTCATGACTGCATCAAAGAACTAAAGAAGACCACTGTATAAAAAAATTCCTGCTTGGACATTTTAATCAAGCTTATGCCAAAGATATGCAAAAGAATAAAGAAACATAAATTTCAATCCTAAACTTCCTTCCTGAAGAAGAAAACAGTTCAACTAGCTCAGCAAGCCAACTCAAAGTCATCAAGTAACTATCACTGGTGCCTTCAATTCCAACATGCAGCTACAGCATGTAAATAAAATTTTGGACTCTTAACTCCTGACCTAGAAATGCAAAGGATGGAGTCTTTTATATTTATTTTACACCTGTCTTTATAAAAGTCATATGGGAATATTGATGTTGAATATTGATTAGATGAAAGTATTTGAAAGGTTCTGAATATTTTGTTTGAATGCTAAATATCAGTTCTTGTACATTTTCTTCATTCAGTCAAGATTTGATGCTAGTTATATCCTGCCCAAGTCCAGCATTAAGGAATGATTTGTATCAGTTTGGGTGATTGTTTCATTTAGGATTGTTGAGCCATGTTAACTGTAAAATTGGTACATTTCTCAATTTTAATCTACCTCATATTCCTACTGTCCCCTACAAATCTACCTCCCACTCCCTCTTTCAAGGTGTGGGGAAAAAAAAGGAGGGGGGAAATTTTGTGACCTGCAACTAAAGACTGAAGGTAAAATGAAGCATGCATTAACACACACCTGCTTGGGATACTTTTCCTTCCTTGGTGATGTTTGCCTTTTATCTCTTCCAGGTCAGGTTCAGCTGAAGAAGCTCCTCGTTTCCCACAAGGTCTGCACTCTTCTCAGTAAACTCATTATCAGCAGGAGCTTCTGGACCATTTATTCCAGGTGTTACTGCAGCTCAGGGTCATCCCCAAGGGCTGTATCACCCAATTCCATCTAACTGCAGAAATGTGAGGTGCACATGGGCATGCACTGGTGTGAAGAACAAATGAGGGAGAAGAGCTTTTTCCTTCCTTCTTCATTTTTTTTTGTATGACTCTTGCAGTTTCTCTACCTTTGCTTGTTGTTGATCCACACTTTACTCTCACTTTTGACTTTACTTTACAATGACCCAGAAAACCTTTTGCTACCAAAAATGTCTTTTTCTCATGCTTCTACAGTTCCTTGAGGGCAAAAGCTTTGAGGAAATTAAGATCTGATCATCTAGAAGCCTCCCTGGTGAGTACCTGCCCACTACAACAGCTAGGGCAAGCTACAGAGACACTTTTGAAACAAACTGCATATACTAAAGTAATGGAGAGAAGGAGAAATTATACAGAAATGGTGCTGCATGAAAATCTCTGCAAGATGACTTCTTCAAAAGCTTTATCTAAGTGGTCTCTATTACAGTGATGTGGGAACTAGGGGATTGTTGCTGACTGGGTTTAACAGTGCTGGCCCAGGCATTTAAATTTAGTGGTTTAAATTTAAATTTACTGGTTTAAACATAGAACTATACCTGTGTTATTTCAAACTGGGTGTGGACATATAAAAGTATATGTAAAAAGGAAATGCAAAAGGAAAATGCCACAGTGCCCCAGGTTACATCCAGATTAACTCAATGCAACAGTTTAATAGTATTGCTTCAATCCAAGCAGAAGTGCCAAGCTTTGCTCAAAATAAACTATTAATGTATAATTCATCTGCCATGAATTTAGGCTTGAAAAATTCATCATGTAATTTCACCTCAGGGTGTTCTGCAGCCCATGAAATCTATAGTCTTTTTTATCTTGCCTGGAATAGTTCTTTCTAAAAATTCAGCATCTTCAATGCTGCTTGTGAACATTGCAAGAAACCCTCAGGAAATTATCTAATACACAACAACCAATTGGATATTGATGAGCAATAACTACATTCCAATTTAAAAAGTCCTGAAAATACACATATATTTTTTTAACAACAAAGTCTTATCTGTCAGCAGTTGATTGTCAAAACAACCATCACACATGCTCATCCACAGAAGAATAGTTCCTTCCATGCAAAATAAAATGAACAAATTCTTTAATGAGAATTGTTTCCATCATTTCAAAGAAAACAAAAAAACCATTAATGATGCTCCCTCTATTACACCGGAGTTCCTTTGAATGCTTTTTCCATTTATTTCTGATTTTTGTAGGATTTTCTGAAATCCTTTATTGAGTTGCTCTTTCAAAGGCTGTTTTCATCTGACAGTTAATAGTAATTTCAAGCTTAATTTGAGAGATACAATTATTGTTTCAAGGAGATTTCTAGTGAACTTGTGGTATTAAGCAGTTACTGTTACTACCATGATACAATACATGTAACATAGTAAACGTTGTCAGATTCACCAGAAACATTCAGCCTGAACTAAGTTATGCTTAGTTTAAATCCAGTCATACACTCAGTTCTTACCAACTTCCTCCAAACAGTTCTTGGACATGTCCTGTGAAAACCCTGAGTGACCTCACACTAGCTCCAAAGGCATCCAACAGTTCCCACAAAGCAGTCCTCTCTCCTCTCCCCAGCCTCAATTAATGTATTACCTCTGGATGCAAGTAAGGTTCCTAACTTTCAAAGGTGTCTAAATATATCCCTTTATCATATAGGTCAGCTTCACTACAAGAAAGACATTGAGGGGCTGCAATGTGTCCACAGAAGGGTCTGGAGCACAAATCCTGTCAGGGAAGCTGTGGGAGAAAAGAGGGCTCAGAGAAGACCTTATCACCCTACAACTGCCTGAAAGGATGCTGTAGCCAGGTGGGGTTTGGCCTCTTCTCCCAGGTAACAAGCAAGGGGAGGAGAGGAAATGGCCTCAAGTGTGCCAGGGAAGGTTTAGACCAGAGATTGGGAAAAATTTCTCCATGGACCAGGATGCCCAGGGAAGTGGCTGAGTCACCATCCCTGGAGGTGTTTAAAAGATGAATAAATGTGGCACGTGGGGACATGGTTTGGTGGTGAACTTGGCAGTGCTGGGTTAATGGTTGGACTTGATAATCTTAAAGGTCTCTTCCAACCTAAACAATTCTGATTCTATATCCTCCATTTCCAATACTGACCTGTAATAATAGCTGTATGTTCATCTCCACATGATATAAGTACAGGCTTGTCATTTTTGAACCAGAACTTGCTAGGAATATCTTCTGCAAATTTGCTTTTCCCAAATGTGAAAACAGCACCTGACTCTGAAACAAAAAAAGATGTCAGTTTTGGTGAAAGCAAAGTTTGCCTCACATATTTTGAAGTAGATATGTTTTATCAATTCAGTGGCACATTTTATTTTCTTATCTTTCTCTTCTTTCTTTTCTCAGCCTTCAAAACATGGGTTGGCAAAACTCTTATTTCACCCAAACAGGAGGAAGAACTTTCCTGTGTGAGTGGCAGAGCACTGGAACAGGCTGCCCAGAGAAGCTGTGGAGTCTCCATCTCTGGAGATATTCAAAACCTGCCTGGAGGTGATCCTGTGCAACCTCCTCTGGGTGACCCTGCTTTACCAAGGGCGTTGGACCAGATGGTCTCCAGAGATTTCTTCCAAGCTCAACCATTCTGTGATTCAGTGATAAGACCATGATCTAAAAAATCCAAACAAAACCACCCCAAAATAAAGTCCAAGCAGCTCTTCAGGCTTTGTAGTCTGCCTGGTTTCTCAATTCTTCACGCTTTCAAACGTGTTAGCAACATAGTTGCCAAAACACAGAATGTTAACTATTTAGCTGAATAGCAGAAGGTTAACTAATAGCTGAACTATTGTTCAGCTTTTGGTTATGCATGTGGTTTGACAGAAAGTACCAATTCTACAGAAAAATACATGAACTTACAAGTTAAATAATTTGTCAAAATCCTTGCAGACAATGCCAGCTCAGATATAAAAGCTCAATTAGACTTCCTATTTTAAAATGTCAAAGCCTGTGCTATAAAACATAGATGTTTTTAAAAACAAAGCCAAGAATAAACCAAACCTTTTCCTTGTAAACTTTGTTAGCATGTGACACATGTTAGAAAATACACACAATAACAGTAGACTGTTTCTGAAAATTACATTGAGACAACTTAGTGCATTAACTTTCAATGAAAACAATCTCATCAACAATATGCACCCTAGCTCCAAAACCTAAAAGTTCTTTCTTAAACTGCATATTTGATTTGCATTTAAAATAATTATTAATGCAAACGCTTCCCCTATTTCCAAAGATGTTATTTCATGTATCAGATGGGGCAGACATGTATAAATTGCACTTATTACCTCACTAGATGTGGTTTTCACTTTCACTTGCTCAGCAAGCTTTGTGCAGATAAACTCAAGCTTTTTTAAAGAAAGAGTTGATTTTTTTCATTATTTTACCTAGACACACCTACAACTACAGACAAGCTAAACAGCATCTGAAAAGTCTGAAGTTTTCATCTCCAGCTGGACAGCCATGCACTTCTGAACTTTCTTAGCAATCTCTCCAGCAGGTAGAGAGCTCTCTGGTTCGGTTCCTTTCCCTTCAGAAGGGTTAACATGAAAACATTTTATGTTCTTTATTCAATGTATACAAAAAGCTGATACATTTTCCAATGCCTTTTGTATCTCATTCATTTGACTAAGCCACAACATTTCACAACTGGACACAACTACTGTGCCCTGTTCTGGGCTCCTCAGTACAAGTGAGACACGGAGCTCACAAAGTGGGTCTGGGAGGGGCAACGAGGATGTTTGGGGGACTGGAGCATCTCTCTAATGAGGAAAGGCTGAGGCATTTGGGCCTGTTCAGCCTCGAGAAGAGATGGCTTACAGGGAACCTCGCTAATGTGTATTAATATCTGAACCCAAGGGCTACCAAGAAGATGCAGCCAGGCTCTGCTCGGTGGTGCTGACAATAGGGCAAGAGGCAATGGGCAGAAACTGATGCTCGGGAAGTTCCACCTGAACAAGAGGGAGAAATTATTTCCTGGGCAGTGACTGTGCGTGGTGCGGATTCTCCCTCAAGGGACATACCCCAGACACGTCTGGACACAATCCTGTGCCATGTGCTGTGGGATGAGCCTGCTTGAGCAGGGAGCTGGGACCTGACAACCCGCGGCGGTCCCTTCCAGCCTGGCCCATTCTGTGCTTCAGCGCTGCCACCAGTTTGGAAACGGAACCCACCAACTCGGTAAATTAAATCCCACAGGACGTACACGAGGCGTTTGTTATCCCAGCAACGAGCCAACGTTTGAACATTACCCTGGGCCAAACCGCGACACAAACCAACCATCAATGCTCCGAATTACCCGCGCCCCACGAGTGCCCGGCGCTGCCCCCCGGCCCCGCCGCTGACGGGGCTGCCCCGTCCGAGCTCCGGCGGCGGCGGACGCGTTTCTGCCCAGACACCGCGAGGCACCGGCCCGGCGCGGGGCCCGGAGCCGGGGGAGCCCTGCGGGGTGAGGCGGGCAGGGGCCGGCACAGGCAGGCGCACTGTTCCCCCGGCTGTCTCCAGGAGCGGCCGCACTCACCGGGCACGGGCAGCTCGGTCCCCGCGGCGGGCGCGGCCATGGCGGCCGGGAGGAAGCCCCGCCGGGCCGGGGGCGCCGGGCCGGGGGCAGCGCCGCCTGGCGGTCGGCGGGGGGCGGCACCGGGCCCGGCCGGGCCCTGAGGGCGGGCGGGGGGAAAGGCCTGGAACAGGGCTGTGGGTACGGCATCGCCACAGAATGGGCTGTGCTGGGAACAGGGAAAGGCCTGGCACAGGGCTGGGCTTTGCTGGGAACAGGGAAAGGCCTGGCACAGGGCTGTGGGTATGGCATCAGCGCAGGATGGGCTGTGCTGGGCCCGGCACAGGGCTGTGGGTACGGCATCAGCGCAGGATGGGCTGTGCCGGGCCCGGCACAGGGCTGTGGGCACAGCATTGCAGGATGGGCTGTGCTGGGCCTGGCACAGGGCTGTGGGTATGGCATCAGCGCAGGATGGGCTGTGCTGGGCCTGGCACAGGGCTGTGGGCACGGCATCACCATGGGATGGACTGTGCTGGGCCTGGCACAGGGCTGTTGGTATGGCATCGCCACAGAATGGGCTGTGCCGGGCCCGGCACAGGGCTGTGGGCACAGCATTGCAGGATGGGCTGTGCTGGGCCTGGCACAGGGCTGTGGGCACGGCATCACAGAATGGGCTGTGCTGGAAACAACCTCTGGGATCACTGGGTACAACCTACAGCCAGCGCCACCTTGGCACTCAGTGTCTTTCCAGTCTTTCCTCAAACACCTGCAGGGACGGTGGCTCCAGCACCTCCCTGGGCAGCCAGCACCTGGCCCAGCACAGCACCCTGAGCTCCTGGGGAAAGCATCTCTATGAAATCGACCCCCACAGGGCCGAGGCAGTGCCCCTGGACCTCTTGTTGGCCAGAATGATACCTGTATCAATATCAACGATCTCCTTTTCTCTCTTCCCACTTTTTTAAAAAAAATATTCTTTTATTTCTCTTGCTACTATAAGATAAAGAGCTAACTTATACCAATTAACATGCCACATGTATAATTTACTAATAAAACTTTGTAAGTTGTTTGGACCCTCTGGCATTTGCTGTTCCTTTTCAGCTGCAGGCATCTGTAAATCTTGGCTGCTCCCTTCCTCTTAGGTGACACTCATTCACAGGAGCTTGCTATGAAATTGGTCCATGTAGGAATTGGGATCAGGCAGCCTCTGTACAGGGGTGTGGTGGATTGGCCTTCACCGGACACCAGGTGCCCACCAAGACACTTCATCTCTACCCCTTCTCAGCTGGACAGAGGAGAGAAGACAGGAAGCATAGGCTGAGAGAAGGCAGTTTTCTAAAGCAAAATGAAAGGTTGCATGCACAAAAGCAAAGTAAAAGAACAAAGAATTTTTTCTCTTCTTTCCATCAGCAAGTGATGTCCAGACAATTACCAGGAAGCAGGACTTAAGCACTTCATCTTTGCTCCAGAAAGCATATATTGTAAAATAATGAATGTTCCCCCTTCTGCCTCCCTTCCTTAGCTTTTATATCTGAGCTGGCATTACATGATATAAAATATCCCTTTGGTTAATTTGGGTCAGCTGTCCTAACTGTGTCCCCTCCCAGGAACTTGTCCACCCCCAACCTACAGATGGGGGTTGGGAAGTTGGAGGGACAGTGTTGGTGCTGTGGCAGTGCTGCTCAGCAGTACCCAAAACTCTTGGGGTGGCATCAGCACCTTTCTAGCTGCCAGTGCAGAGCCCAGCACTGGGAGGGCTGCTGTGGGAAAATGAGCCCAGTTCAGCCAGACCCAGTAGAAGGTGTGGTCTGGCAAAGGCATCAGCACTGTGCCCTCCCTGGGAGGCTGCAGGATGGGACTGGGGGCCTTGGCACCTCGACCACATTTGCTTTGTCTGCTGTCTTTTCCCCTGGGCATCACTAATGACACAAGCTCAGTCCCAGGAGCTGGGCTTGAAGGTCATGGGAGTCATTTGCCAGAGAATGACCAAGAGGGAAACTGTGACCTGACATTCTTCTCTTTCTTCTCTTTCTTCCCTTTTTTCCCTTTCTTCTCTTTCATTCCCTCACTACTCATTTCTCTAGGATTTTACTTCTGTTTGACATTTCCCCTGGCAAATGCTGCATTTCCCAAGCATCTCAGGGTTGGTTCAGCATGAGCAAATCCCACCAGGAGCTATCACCCAGCATGATGTTTTCACAGCTGTCTGTCTTTTCAGGAGTCAAACTTTTCTTCTGTATGTTTTAATTATAAGTTCCTTGCATTGTAATTTCAAGGTATCACCCTCTCTGACAGATATGCCATCAGCTTGATTTACCCTAGTGAGTCTCTCCTTACAGGGAGGAGGAAATGAGAAAGTAATGGTCATATTTCAAAACCACCTACAGTGCAGGTGGCATAAAATCTTATCTGACAATTATATTTGAAGGTAGAAACTTAAACTAAATCACTTTAGTATTTAGCAATTGACCTACTTCAGATTATACAGCAAGCAGTTTAGCCTAAGGAGGTAGGCAGGCTGCAATATTTCACTTTCTGGGCCCCACACTGTTGAACACTGCCACAGCACTATTGAAAACTTGGTCCAAAACAAACAAAAAAAAAACACAAACAAAAACACACACACACCAGAGCAAACAAACAAACAAAAACACCAAAGGGAAAACCCAAACAAACAACAACAAAAAAAACCACCCAAAAAACAGAAAAAAACCCAAGCAGAAAACTAAACAACAACAACAAAAAACAAACCAGGAAAATGTAGATTTCTTTAATTCAGACTACTTCATTATTTTCAGGGCCCCAAAATCATGAATAAGTCTTTATGCCCTGCCCAGTTCCTTAGCCAAGGACCCAGAACCCTCATTTGGGCTCAGCTCAGGGCCAGCAGTCCCTGCCTGGGCTGTGCTAAAGCCCCCATGGCCACAGTCCCATCCCTAGGGGGGCACCCTGCTCATGCTGATCCTGCAAGTCTTCTTTTGCCTTTTTCTATCAGCACATACTCCTGTACAAATATTTAACACAAAATAGCTGTGAAATAGTATTGACACAGGTGTGATATGACATGATGAGCCCACACAGAAGAACACAAACTGCAAGGGGTGCAATGGGCCCTGGGAGAAATCTCTGTATCTGTAGGGTTTGACCAAAGAAAAGGTTCAGGGTCAGCCCCAGCCTGGCCCAGCCCTGGCTGAGACAGCCAAAACAAGGACCTTGAATCTTGGTTTTCCCTCATTTGCACAGCAGCACTGTTCACTCTCTGCTTCCTACACCTTCCTTTCTCATAATTTTATTTCTGGGTTAAGAGAAGCCTTAATGCAAACAGAAGATGCTGTTTAACAGGAGGAATTTCATCAGTATTGCAAAACTAGCAGGGACCAGCAAGCAGCTGCTTCGACAGTTTTGGTGAGCTTATCTTTAATTTTATCTGGTGTGTGATGTTTGGTCAGAAACCTGGAGTCAAAAGCAGCAGAATCCTGTGAAGGAGTGAGTGTTTTAGAGAAAGGCTCTGGGGGGCTTTTCCCTGCAATTTTAGTGTCCTTTTACCTCACCAGGCAGCAAGTTCTGTGACTTCAGGAGACTGGAGTATCTGTTTTTAGTGTTTGTGAAGTACCATTAATTTGTTCTTTGGGATTTGCAAAGTCAGGAAGGAGTGTTTATTCTTGAGGTCAGTGTGTGCTGCAGGTACTGTAACCAGTAAATAACTATCTGAATAAAGGTAATCTATCTGCATTTAGACACATATTGTAGCCAGTTTGGGTGGGGAATTCTCTCCTTGAAGCTGCAAGGTGAATCTCTGCCTCATTATTTTGTGTCTCTCTATACCCTAGGGGCATGCAGCAAAAGCATGATGTGATGGGGGATTCAAAGTCAAGCAGGCAGACCTGCGTCTGTGACCTGGCTTTGGGTTCTTTCTGCACACACATAGCTGTGTCTGTCCCCCCAGTTTCAGGAAAGTTCCTGGATGACAGCATTTCACTAAGCTGCTTCTCAGGTTTGTCACATCTCCAAAATCAGGTTAAAGTTTTAGAGCTGAAAGTCAATTCCATGTTTTCTCATGGTTTTAGGTCAGCTTCAATAAGAATAGAATTAACACTTGTTATGTAACAAGTGATTAGTTCTAGAAAACAATATGCAGAAATTTCACATTCACAGGAATCCTAATACGCAGTAAGTAATTTTTGTTTATAATTTTTACATTGCATCATATGAAAACCAAATGTTTTCCAAATTCTATGATTTATTTGCAACAATTTTAGAGTGGTCCCAAAGGCTGGGTGTTAATTTTTTTATGAATTTTGGATTTTTACTGCAGCCAGTTGGGAAATTTCTGCAGCTCATAGAGGTGATGGAAAAGCAAGTTTGGAAAACAACTATTGTAAAGCTGGTTTTCCAAGGAAGTAATCAGATTTGTTAACTTCCACACACATCATTGTTATTTTTGGTGGGTTTTTTAACATTATAGCATAACATTGGCATAAGCTATGACCACTGTCTGTGGGTATTCCCAGCTAATATCACTGTGTTTGATGCTGCAGGATAACCTAATGTCTGTCAGTCTGTGCTAAGAGTCCAAAGTTATACTGTCCTTGCTCAGAAAGGAAGAAGCCAAAACTGCTTGACCTTGCAATTCTGCCCGTTACATTTTAACTTCGCTATGTTGTCTCATGATCCTTCTCTGGAATTAATTTTTTCCACTTCTGCCCCTCTTTCACATATGGATAACAGGGAAGGGAGCAAATTTCTTGGAGGTCATAGCAATAAAACAGAATCTTCAAGAGGTCAGGAGCAGATCTGTAGTCCAACTTTCTGCTTGCAGCCTGTCAAACACCATATGAGAGCAGCTATGCCTTTGCTTAGGCACCTCTTGAAAATACTTAAGGATGGTAATTCCAAATCCTCTCCAGCAACCAATTTAAGTGCTTCACTATCTGCCAGTGGAGAAAATAGTGATGAATATTTCTCAGTCCATTTCTCAATCATGCCAGATGGTGAAGCAAGAGCAGTGAACAGAAGTTGTTGTTTGGCAAATTGAGATTAGATAATCTCTAAGTCCCTGGAAGGAATTGCAGGCTGAAATGAGAAAAACAAGGAGCAGCCCCAAAGCTGTTCTGGAAACAAGGAGGCAAAGGAGAGTAGGAAGCAGCAAGAAATTGCATAGATTTTAAAGCAGGAGAAGTTTGTTTTTTTCCCCGCAAACAAATTAAAAAAGCAAATCCCTTAAAAAAGCAAATTTAAAGTAATTAAAGAAGTCCCAGTTATAAAACTATTTTCCTTTAGAATATGCACAATGAAAATTAAAGCAAATCCCGTGATTATAAACTGTTGGTATTTAAACTCTTGATATTTAAGAGTGGATTTTAGTAGCTTATCTTGGTGGGCTGTTTTTCCTGGTGTGGTAGAAGCTACCTGATCCATGAATGCCCCTACACTTGCTTCCATTTTCTTCCTCCTTCTGCTTTGAGCTGTGAGTGTGATTGAAAATGTCCAGGAGACAAACATTTCCCATCTGCTCTGGGAGCCCACACAGATTTAGGACCTTGTTGCCTGCACCTGCACAACTACAACTCCCTTGGGAGGCACAGCAGAAACAGCACCCAGGGAACCACAGTAATTCCCCTCTGTGGTCCTTGGCACACACTGCAGTGGTCTGGAATTCCAGTTTCCAGCAAGGAAAAGATGTTCCTGACCTCTAAGGCAAAGATCTGAAAGGGCTGAAATCCACGTGGAACAAGATTTTACAATGACATTTCACTGCCAGTCTTCATAACTTAACCCGGGGCTGTTTTAGCACATGGACTGGGAAAAATGATGTGGTGAGACTCTTTGGCTGAGGTACCATGGGTAAAGTCAGACACTAGGAAAGAAACAGAGCAGAGAAAGGCAGAAGAGAAAGGAGGACACAAAGAGCACTAAGCTGAGAAGGTGTCACTCTGAAAACCAAAGCAGAACCTACTGAAAAGGAATGGGACAGAAATAAAGAATTTGGAAAGCTCTGAAATGGCTTAAACCCAAATGGAGAAAGAGCCCTGAGGGACAGCCCTCATCCCTGGCCTGCAGCTGCACATGGAGTCCCTGCCCACGAGTCCCTGGCTGTGTCCAGCTGGCCAATGCTTTGTGCCATGCTTAGCCCACCCTCCAAAGCCAGGGCTCTGCACTGTGGGGCTCAGGCTGTTGTGTGGGATTGTGTCCAAAGCCTCATGGGGGGTATATCTGGGCATATTTTCCTAGCTGTGGACTTCAGGGCTTGGCAATTAGCAGGCACTGCATCTGAGCCTAGTCTCAATGGTGAGCTAAAGGGAAATATAAAACAAAAATACAATTGGAAATAGAAAAATATTAGCTGCACTCGGTCCACTTCTTTGCTCTGCTTTGGTCTCCATTTCGTTAGATCAGGCTAAAAATGTTGACTTTAAATAAAATAGATGTTTAGCTCATACCCTTCAAGACCTTAGCAAGAGCAGAGTGTGGGCCATGCAGTGCTAAGGAGGCTGTAAGTACAGAGCCAGAGAAAGGGCTGAACTGCCACACTTCCCTGTTAGCCTTTGGCCTGTGAAACATGGGCTTGGACATCTTTAAGATGCCTCATTTAATCTAGAGGAAATTTGATCATGTAACTTCTGTGGGTGATTATCAACATCCAATTTCATGTGATTCTGAAGTCCTAAATCTGGATGGAGGCCAGAATACACTGAATAAACACCACATGTCCAGAATGTCTCTTCTGTGGTACAGTAAGGCTGTTTTGTTGGACATTTTTTTACCTTTTTCCCTGGTGTAATGAAGAGATTTCATACACATTTATAGAAATGCCACCTTTTGTGAGAGTGGGATTGGAATGTGACAAGTGTCTACTCATGCACAAAGCAAAAAGGAGGGGGAAACAGCACCAAGATCCATTTCTGTTGTTCTGTTCCCAGAAAGGGCAGCTTTGGGGTCTACACATAAGTCATTTTTCCAGGTTCTAAATGGCTTTATTTGACAGACAGCATGCAGTTGCCATATGCATCTCAGAAGAGAGAAGAAATTACATCTAAAGTATATTTTATAACACAATTTGAAACATTGTTACAGTGGCCATCGATGTAGTGCATAGTGGCATGTGGTGCCTGTCTGACAGGAATTATTTAAACTAATTAACAAAGTCTATCGGATGATCCAGCTGGGTCATGTGAGGGGAGTGGGAGAGATTTCAGGTGCTTGCTCACTGGCATTAGCACATATATAATTTAGCATTGAAGGGCAAAAAAATACACATTTTTTGCTCTTTTGACACAGGTATGGGACACCAGCTCAAATGAATGTTGATCTGAAAGGTCGGGACCTCCTTACTCTACGGAACTACACAGCTGATGAACTGAAGTATTTGCTGTGGATGGCATCAGATTTGAAACAAAGGATAAAGCATAAAGGAGAGGTAAAATGATTTAACTGTCATTTAGGTCCCTCAGATGTTGAAATAAATACTGTTCTGAGGGGTGTTGTGAAAAAGCCTTTCAGCTGTCATGTCCTAATCAAAATCTCCTGAGCTGTTCAATACTGTAAATCATGTGCTGCAAATCAAAAAACCTTCCTGCAAAGTATCCAGAGATATTCTTTAAACACTTCAGAGGACTTTGTGAGTAGAAAGGTTAAACAGGTTTGTGCAGCTAGCTCCCTGTTGTCAGCTAACCCCATCCATCCACACATGGTGTACATGCAGCACTCAACGTAGGAAACAAAGACACTTCCCTGCATGGGATTAAATTAGTATCTGAGTTCTCCTAAATGCTGGCTCAAATTGAGTGTCAAAATGCAGTTGCTTTTGGGCCTAGAATTACTTCTTTGCCTTTAACCATTCCACTGCTAGTAAATTTATTGAAGGGAAGGAGAACAGAACCACAGATAAGAACCCCACTTTTGCAACTTTTCTAATGGTGAATTAAAATAGGCAAGAAGTATTTCATAGTTTAAAGATTATAATGATTATAAAATTGAAATAACTTCATTTTTCATGTTTCAGTATTTGCCTTTGATGCAAGGCAAATCTTTGGCCATGATTTTTGAGAAGAGAAGCACAAGAACAAGATTGTCTGCAGAAACAGGTAGGTCTGAGCAATGGCACAGTGAGACTTTATATGAAACTGTATACATTGAGTATGTACTGAAAAACACTGCAAAATTTTGCATTTAGCAATTTCTACTCAGGAGAAACCTAAACTTTGAAAGCAAAAATAAGAAAAGAATGGTGGCTGTTTGTGTTTCACCTTACATATTAATTTCACAAGCACATGGCTTTGGTCGCTGAAATTTTGTCAAAATCTTCCAAACATGGTAGACCAGAAATAAAGTAACAGGCAGATATAAGCATTTCTAGTGTAAGCTCCCAGCTGTACTGGCAAGATTTACATTTCCTAACATCTACTTCAGTAAGCATCACAAATTTAATTTTTTGCAAGCTCTAATAAATATTTTTCTAATGTAATATGCATTACCATTGTTACATTTCAAAATATGTGCTTAGGCTGGGAATACAGTAATGCCTTGATATAAATTCAGGGGAAAAATTAACATGATTACCTACAGGGGAAGATAACTTGATGGAGACTCAAGGATATTAGCCTAATCATATCAGGCACTGGAACATTTTTCTTTTGGGTTACAGTCCTGAAACACTGAAACATGTACCTGTGGTATCTTTATTTACATGATAGTTGTTCTGAATTCAATGACACTGCTGAAATAAATCATTCATTAATCAATCATTCATAGCAGGAAATAACTCTGAACTGGTGATGCAGCAAGGAAGAACTTGCTCTTCTCTCATTTACGTTGACCCAGCATCCCTCACTTCTCCCTAGTGAAGGAACAGGAAACCTGTTGAGTATTCACATTTCTTTACAAGTTGTAAGAGTGAAGGTAAAAATAATCGAAGGAAGAAGCAGATACATTAATTCCAAGCATTTCTGAATTTGCCTTTGTGTTGTCTGGCACAGCCATTTGCCTGCTGATCCTGCTCTTTAAGCAGACATGTTGTTGCTTTCTGTTTTCTCCTGATAATGAGGACTTATTAATGTGCCTTCCCTCCCTGTGAAGACCACCCACCTTTTAATTCCTGAGTTTTTAGTCCAGCTTCTTGTTTCCTGCCATCCTGGTGTATGGCCAGGTAATGAATTCTCTGGATCTGTTTATCCTTCATTCTTCTGTATTCTGAGGGAAACACTGCTTAGTCCTTGGCTTTTGAAGGCTTATGGAAGGGGGAAGCTCAGGAAAGTTCAAATGAATTAACTTAAGGATAGGAGTTAATGCACATAAATTCCTCCAAGGGAGAATTAAGCTCCAGTGAAATTTATTTCTGAGTGAGAGCTTCCACAAGAGAGTTTCATGCAGTTTAGCTTCTGTGCATTAACTTCACACCTTCAGTTAATTGGTCTTAAGTCTGTTAAGCCTTAGACTTTGTTTCAAAGGCAGACTCGAGTTTTTTCTTTCCACAAAAACTCTATACATTTCAGCTGCTTTTTTAAAATAAATGATTCCCTCCTTGGAATTTCTAACTCAAAACAAATGTGGAGCCACATGTGTTCCTTTTAGCTAAACAAGATAATTTAATACCAATTTTCTAATGTCTAGTGAAAGTGGACAATTGCAGTGGATTGAAGTATTTATTTATAAAGTTCCTGAGTCATCTCAAATAGCTCTTCCCAAGAGTTGCCCCTTCAATAACTTGAGAGAGGTCACTAGTAGGGCATGGTCCTGGGGATGAGATTAATCTAAACAAACCTCTCAGGAACAGCTAAATCAATGCATTTCATTACAGAGCAGAGACTTGGAAAGCACTGATTACAAAATCTTCCCTGTGCAGTGTCTAGGAGTTTGTTGGGACATGCTAACACTATGAAGTGTTTTCAGAATTCCTACTGTCCCTATGCCTATAAAGAATGACATTATTGAAAAAGAAATAAACAGAATGGTTGAAGTTGGGAGTAATCTCTGAAGGTCATCTGGTCTCATCCCCTGCTCAAGGAGGGTCTTCTAGAGCCAGTTGTCCAGGACCATGTCCAGAAGCCTTTTGAGCATCTCCAAGGATGAAGGTGCCGCAATCTTCTGTGGCAACCTATGCCACTGCTCAATCAGCTTTTCAGTAAATAGAATTTGATATTCAGAGGAATCTTCCCAGTTTGTGCCCATTGCACTATTGAAAAACACCTGGCTCTGTCTTCTTTGCCTCCTCCTTCAGGTGTTTATATACATTAGCAATATTCCCCCTGAACCTTCTGTTCTCTAGGCTGTGCTGTCCCAGCTCTCTCAGCTTTTCTTCTTGTCTCAGTTTGGAAAGACAGGAGTCTGCAAAGAAGGCAGGAGCCTCCCCTGAAATGGAGAATATAAACCCTCCCCACTCCTCCGAATTGCTATAAATTTTAAATTAAGGGGCTCTCAGGCAAAAAATATGGGAGCAGGAAATAACAGTTCTTTAATAGGGAAGAAAATAAAAGGATAAAATAAAACAATGCAGTACACTAGAACAACACTGACAGAGTCAGAACCCAACCTGGGCCCCTGTTGGTCAGGGTGCTGGTAGCAGTCCTCCTGGAGTGTCAAGGGTTGTTCTGTTCTGCTGGAGCAGGGATCCTATAGAAAAGGGTGTAGTCCTCCTCCAAAGATCCAATGGAAGAAGAGGCAGCTGCTGTTCTTCTGGGAAATCCAGTGGAGAACCCATGCAGTTATTCCAGAACCTCTGGATTATATCTGGGTAGCAATGCTTGACTCCTCCCTCTGGGCGGAGCATCTCACAATGGGATGTTATAGTTCTTATCAGTCATGCAGTGACATTCAATGGCTGTTATCAGCAGATGTCCCCTCCCGGGGGAGGTGTGAATGGGATCACTCAGAGAGAGAGATAAGGAAAACTGCCCACTTGACAAAAGACAACTGCCATACAGATGGTAACTGAAAACATCTTGCATTGCAATCTGGAACACTTCTCATATGAAATATGCTTCAGTCCCTCAGCCATCTTTGTGACCCTTTGTTAGCATGGACATCCCAACTGTATCCCATATGTCCATGTTTCTCATACTGAGGACCCCCAAATCCAGACTCTTGAGGTCACCAGTGCTGTATAAAGAGCAAAGATCACCTCCCTACACCTCCTGGCAGTATTTGTCTGGTGCAGTCCAGGACACCATTCACCACCCTTGCTGGAAAGGTCCACACACTGCTGGATCATGTTCAATTTGCCGTCCACCAGGACCCCCAAGTCATTTTCTGCCAAGCTGCTCCTCAGATGGGAGGCCCCCATCACGTCCTGGTGCAGGAGCTGTTCTTCCTCAGGTGTAGGACTTTGCATCTCTCCTTGCTGAACTTCATGAGCTCCTGTCAGACCATTTTTCCAGCCTGTCAAGATCCCTCTGGCCAGCAGCATGACCCTATGATGTATCAGCCACTCCTCCCAGTTTTGTGTCAACAGCAGAATTGCTGAAACCACACTTGGTCATCGAGACCTTTAACACAAGTGTTGAACAGGACTGGACACAAATGGACCCTGAGGGTACTGCTGTTCACTGGCTCCCAACTGGACTTTGTGCTGGTGGCCACCACTCTCAGGCCTGGCCATCTGGACAGCTCTGAACCCATCCCATGCCCTGCTCATCCAGCCAGGCATCCCCAGCTTGGCTAGGACAATCTCATGGGAGACACTGTCAATGGACACAATGAAGTCCAGGCAGACAAAACCCACTGCCCTCCCCTCATCTACCAGGCCAGTCATAGAATCACAGAATTTGATCAAGCTGCTCAAGCGTGACTTCCTCTTGGTGAAGTCATGCTGACTATTCCTGACAAATTTCTTGTCTTTAATCTGCCTAGAAATGGTTTCCAGGATTAGCTGCTTCATCACTTTCCCAGAGACTGAGGTGAGGCAGCTTAGCCTGTATTCTCTGGGTTCACCTTGCCCTTTAACTTAGAGGTGACCTTTTTGCATCTTTCTTTGCTTCTTTCTCCCAGTTGTCCAGATAATTGAAGATTATCAAAACATTAATTTATGATGCACTGTAATAGATCAGTTGATATTTAAGGTTTTCCAGCCTCCTGTTTCTCTGAACTGTTTTATTCTAATGACATTGCAACTGTGCTGAATAATATACTTCTCCTTGGGGTATAATTCCTTGCCTCTTTAATCTTGTCCTAATGTATATTTCTGAAACCCATATAATTTTACCATTTCTAAGATTAGTAGTGATGTTGTAAGTTTAATGCAGAACTAGAAGTAACTTCCATAGAGTAGTGGCAAAGTAAATCCAGTTCTGTAAGCCTAGGAGATTTATTTCTATCACTGGCTATTTTATTGGAAAATGTGACATATCTGCTATTACACTGGAAAATGTCAGCTCTTCAGAGTCAGAATCCCATACCCATTCTGCATAAAATTTTGTGTACTTTTTGAAAACAGAACAATTCACATGGTCATATATTACTTGTAAAATAAACATCCTCAGGCATGGCACAAGTTGAATGCCCTGTTTTTGTTATAGCTTTGGTGTAAAATAATCTGATTGTCACTGTTGCTCTTAAAATATACAGCTGCAGTTATGTTTTAGTGAATAAGTCATAAATAAATCCAAGCATTCCACAGACACTGAATGCAGACAATATTTCACAGGGCAGAAATGGAGAGGAAGCAGTGCAGGTAGGAAAGCTCAGCCTACCTTCTCTTGTTGTGCACTGGAATATAAAAGATCTTAACAGCTTTAGGGGGGTTCAGTGCCACTGGCTTTAGTGGAATTACTCCCAATTCACTCCTCCTACACATGGCCATGTCTGAAGACTGCTACACAGAGTCACAGAAATAATTGCATTGTAGCATATGAACTAAAGCTGGTGGGGATGGTATTACATGGCACAGGGTCTGTTTTCTGTTGAAGTGGCTAAGTATTATTTAGCTTGGCCTCATTACAGAGGGCCCAAATGCACTCTTAGTTTACTCTTCACTTAAAAGAGTAGCTTAAAAATAACTTTTTAAAACTGCTTATCAGTTTTTAGCTTCTGCTTTAAGAATGTTCTGCAATTTCTGCCTAGGAGAGTTCTTTGTTATCAGTCTAAGTGGAAAAATACTTTCTATTTTGTAAGTCCAGGCAGGCAATGAGGAAATTAATAAATGCAAATCCATATGTCTTGAAATTCTGAAGAAGATCCTTCCTTTGAGTCTGAGAAGATGACTGTGTGTGTCTCCTGGTGACAGCCCCAGACCTGTGTAGCCAACCTGTGAACTACAGGATTCATTTTGTCCCTCTTGCCCCATGCAGCAGGGATAGCCTGGGATGAAGAATTCACTCATGTCCTGTCTGAAAGAGTCTGTATAAGTGGGGTCAATAATGTGCCACAGCCTGAGGCATGAAACTGTGTGTTTTGATAGCTAACAGTAGAGAGAAGTGTGGACATGAGGTAATAATCTATTCTGGATTTGCAGTATGAACATGTAGTAGTTTATTGAAGATATCACAATTCATATAAATATTTAGCATGTGGCCTTGGATATGACCAGGTTGTGACAACAAAGGATTAGATCTCCCAGTTTAACACAGCACTCCAATGTTTATTTGTTGAATTGGTGCCTGCATACCTTCAAAAGTCATCATTTCTTTTTCACTTTCTACTGGCAGTCTGGATGAAAGAATCTGAAAAGATTCTGTCTCTGCAACCATATACAAAGTTAGAGCGCAGAGCTCCTGTATTTCCAGATGGAAAGTTTTGTATGGAAATATGTTCCCAGGCCCTGCACAGATGGCCAGTTCATGAGCAGAAAGCCCAACACATCAGGGCTCTGCTTTGTACACAGACTCCAGGTGGCAACTCTGACTGGGCTGCCTGACGTCTGGCAATTCTGAATGAATGTTCAGATTCCAGTTTTTTTTCCTGGGCATCATTTCTAGAAAACAGAACATGTCCATTGGAGCATGCATGGACTGCAAATCATCTACCAAAGTGTATGCATTTAGGATCCTAAAATGCAGAGCTGCTGTATTGTGCAGAACTTGCAGGAATAAATAACTGGCATAATTGTATATGACTCCAAAAAAATCCACAAGAATTTGGGAAGGAAAAGTTACTGCCAATGACAGTTCATCCTTGAGGTCCTCACTTAAAATTTTGCACTGAGTATACAGGCTGTAATGTGTAGTTTGCATACACTGTCCTTTAAATACAGTGTTTGTGTCTGAGCTGCAGAGGGGAGGTGAAAAAAGTAATAGTAGAATAAATGGTGCTTCATTCTTAAAAGTTTGCTCTGACTTGCAATATTGTTGAGATTTGGAGAAATCCTTAATGAAAACAACAAGCAATTTAAGAGGGCCCATTCAATAAAATGAGTGTACACTGGTTAGGGGAGCAGAAATTTGCCCTTCAGGTGGGACCTGGAGCATCATTACTTTTAATCTGACATTTAAGGAAATTGAGGCAGTCCAAAGACAATGATTTGCTGGTATTGTTTTTTTTCTATTGTATTTTAAACTCCAGAGGCTGGCTGAACTGATGCAAAGCAGAAGACCTCCCCTTGTTCCTGCTGCTGGCAGGAGATGGGAGTTTATGAGGGTTGCTCTGTGTAAGGAGCCCAGCTGTGGGGCCCAGACCTGCTGCCTGTACCTGTGAAAGGTTTCAGTGTTCAGTCCTGGATTAATCCCCTTTTAAAGATTAGCTTTGGGACAAAGTTTTTAATCCATGGCAGACCTGTACAACCTCAGTGCTGAAACTGCAGTGCTGAATCTGTCAGCAGTGCCATCTAATGGATACAGCCAGCTTGAGCAGCTTTTGACCTTTTCTTCTAGTTTTTTCTTCCTTTTCCACTCTTTTTCTCTCTCTTTTAAATTTTTTTCCTAACAGCACGAAATTCATCAGCATCTCCACGACATCACAGTTTGGTAAACAAAGTGGGGGGTCTCTACTCTTCTGTGCTGTATGCATCCTTTCTCTTCCTGTAAATATAAGTATAAAAATGAGCTTTTTTCTAGATTTTTGTCAAAATAAAAGACTCGTGCCCCCACAGTGTTGTCTCAACAAGGCTGGTTTGTCCATGCTAATATTCTCTGGAAATTTCCTCCATCAGAAATGCCAGTGACAGGGCAGGACCTGCCTGCAGAAAATCTCTGTACAGGAAGGGAGTTCTTCTTATCACACAGAAATGCCTTACAGGGCTACATACAGCCCAGTTCAAATCCTACACTTTGTACATCCCCAGCTGTGGGATCCTGCTCCCCATGCTAGGATTATGCTAAAACATCTGTGACAGTTCATAAAACAGCCCCATCAGGCCCCATCCTCACAATGTGTGGCCATGAGGGACTTTACACTCAGATTCAGTGGAAAGAGGCTTCAGATTTAAACCAGGCAAAGACAAAGAGACTCAGATGTTGGTGAAAAGAAGATATTTTCTTCCCTGTGTCCAATGGTTGCTTGTGATAACTTTCTGCTGGTGGTGCAATTAAAATAAAGCAGTATAGAACCTGAGAGTTGCCCTTAATATGTAATTTGTCTTCATCCAAAACACTGTTCAGACACCTCTGAAGTTCCCAAAGTGTTTTCTACACTTAAATGATGCTCAAATCTTTCCATAGTTTCCTGCTCAGGAGTGGATTTTACTCTTCATACCTAATCCATCCAGTTCTTTGGACCTCTGTGCAAATTCCTAATTATTGCAAGGTAGAGGGATGCTGGCAGGGCTTGAGACCTTTCCTCTTCTCTCTCTCACATTATCATTTTTAGGGCACTTGGTCATTTGAGATCAAATTCAGGTTTGTTACAGTGTGTGAGGAGGGTTTTCTGTCTGACCTTACATGAAAGACGACGTTGATCCTTGCAAGGATGTTGAAGTGCACCAGGTGACTCAGATTGTCCTGCTAGGATGCAAAGTCCCATGAAGCAGAAAAGCAGCATGATGAATGGATTACCTGGCTCTTAACAGGGGGCAACAGTGATGATGCTTGTGGCAATGTGTAGCCCTGGAGCTTGAATCATTGTTCCTGTGATCACAGATAGGAACTCATGGCCAAGGATTTCAGCAACAAATATATTTGTGTGGGTTTATTCCAAAGCACATTTATTTGACATTTTGTGTGTCAAATGCTACTCATTTTAACATTTTGATTCTCTACTTCTATTTTTGTAAATGTATTTTATACCAAGAAGATTTTGAATCTTGGCTGTAAATATGAAGTGCTGGTGTTTAGTTTCTCTTTTTTTTTTTAATTTTTTTTCTCACTGTAGGATTTGCTCTCCTTGGAGGACATGCTTCCTTCCTTACAACACAAGATATACATCTGGGCACTAATGAGAGTCTCACAGATACAACAAGGTTGGTAAAATGTCACTTGATTGATCACTGCATTTTGTTGTTTATTGGGCTGACACCTGTCTTACAGAATTTTGGAAGCTGATATTTTCTTTCTGGGAAATGTCAGAAACTAGTCCAAATTTCTTAAATATTTACAGATCAGCTCAGAGCATCTGTAGCTCAGTAAACCTTTATTCCATCCTCTCAAGCTATCCTACACTTCCCACACTGTGGTGTTTGTGAGGTCCCCAGGATGAGGTGAAGAGATGAGAATCTGACTCCATGTTCTCAGAAGGCTGATATATATTACATTACATTACATTACATTACATTACATTATATTATATTATATTATATTAAAACTATGCTAAGAATAGAAAGGATACAGACAGAAGGCCTAAGAATGATAATGAAAAACTCGTCACTGACTCCTCAGAGTCTGACACAGCTGATGGTGATTGGTCATTAAGTAAAAACAATTACATGAAACCAATCAACCATGCACCTGTTGGTAAACAATGTCCAGACCACATTCCAAAGCAGCCACACAGGAGAAGTGAATCAGATAATTATTATTTACATTTTTCTCTGAGGCTTCTCAGCTTCCCAGGAAAAGAAATCCTGGCAAAGGGATTTTTCAGAAAATATCACAATGACACCACACTGAGAATTATTTTGGCATACAGGGTGTTAATTGGAGCTACATTTACAAATGGAACAATTTTATGGACCTCAGTAATCATGTAATTCCACTGATGACAGCACATATATTCTAACAAGACTCAAACCTTCTGGTTCTGCTGCCCTTGGAGCAAAATCAAAAAACAAAAACACAATTTATGTTAGTTAGGCCAGCTGCTGGTGGGCCTTAGCCTGCTGAAGTAGCATCCCTGCAGTGACAGGGTGGCACTGAGGGCCTTTCTGATCCACCATTTCAGCAGCATAAAACTGGACCAACAGTTTGTAGCCACTTTCAGATTTCCTGCACCCTCCTTCCCAGCTGTACCCACTGCCAGGACTGCTGATGAAGCTGGGCTGTGGCTCCCTTTCCTCACTGGCATCCCTGGGAGATGTCAGTCATGCCCAGTCTCACATGCAGGGGTGGGGAGCAGCCTGTCTCCATGGCTGTGGCAGGGAGGAGCTGAGCTCAGAGGTCTTCTACAGCCTCTGATGTTGCAGAAAGCTGGCAGAACATGAGGTCATGTGTTGCAGGTGCTCCTGCTGTTTTCCATGGTGCTCCAGCTATTAAAGCTTCATGCAGCCTTAGCATTATCCTGCTTTCTAGGCAGCCCTTTTGCAGTCTGAGGTCGATTCAGTCAGGCCCAGCTGTTGGAAGGTTAGCAGTGTCTGAGTGGTCCTTTTTGTTCTGGTGAAAGAGATGCAGTGTCAAGGTCATCAGGCTCAATTCAAAATGTGCAAATCAGGCAGATGAGTTCCATTGCCTTTGCTGAATACCACAGTTCTCTTGCTGAATACCACTGTTTGAGAACTGTGTTGCTGTTCTCTGTGATGAAATCCAACAAAAATTTAAAAAAAGATCAAACATTTGAACATTTTAAATTTTCCTTCCTTGTTTTTTTACTACTGAAATGGAAGACATATGGTGTTGATAGTAGAAAGTAAAAATCTCAGTCCCTTGAGGCCTGGAAGTACTTTACTCTCACTCTCTGCTAGATACATAAATCTGCTAGAATCAAAGTGAGCTGCAACAACAGAATCATAGAATATTTTGGGTTGGAAGAGATGCTAAATATCATCTTGTTCCAACCCCCCTGTCATGGACAAGGACACTTTTCACTAGACCAGGTTATTCAGAGTCCCATCCATCCTGGCCTTGAACACTGCCAGGGATGGGGCATCCACAGCTTCTCTGGGCAACCTGTGCCAGGCCCTCACCATCCTCACAGTCAAGAATTTTTTCCTAATATCATCTAAACCTACTCTCTGCCAGTTTGAAGCCCCTAAATAGTCCCTCTCCATCTTTTTTGTGGGCTCTGTTCAGGTATTGGAAGGCTGCAGTTAGGTCATTCTGGAGCCTTCTCTTTTCCAGGCTGAATAATGCCAGTTCTCTCAGCCTTTCCTTGTAGGCAAGGTGCTCCCTCTCTGATCACCTTGCAGCCCTCATCTGCACTACTGCAAAGCTGGCTGTAAACCCCAGCAGCCAAACCTTCAGGAAGGGCAAGGATGAAGTCAGGGCCCTTCCAAAGCATTTTTCTGTGATAAACTCTGCAAGCATTGTCCCACAAGCTATGCAGGACTGTCACCTGCAGCCTCTCTGCCAGTCAGATTCCACCCTACAGCAAATCTGACACAAAACCAGATATGCTTAATATAGGCTAGTTTTCATTTCTTCTTCTTCCCAAATGTGCAGTAAAGGGATATTAAATATTTTGTTTACAGTGTCCTGAATAGCCTTTTTTTGCACAAGCAAAAAAGGAAAAAGGCAGACAATAAACTAGAAGAAACAAGGCAATAAATAGAAACAAATAAACCTTCCAGCCATTCTGAAGGCATCCCCATTCTGTGGATAGAGTTCCTACAATATCCACTTCCCAAGCAAACCTTCAGCCCCCTTTTCTCTGTCACTGCTTGCTCTTCCAGGACAAGTCCCTGTTTATGACTCTTACCTGGGGATTTTGCTCCTCTGCTCAGTCACAGCTCTCACCTGCTACAGGGGACAGGGGCTTTTCCCAAATCCTTACAGTCCCAGTGCCCTGCTCCACTCCTGCTGTCATTAGCAGAAATACTACTGACTCCATAATCAAGGCTGAGTAGTTTACCCAAAAGAACCACTGGAGTGTTAATTCCTTGGTGCTTCTTGTGAATGAAAGATGACATCCCAACCTCATTCAGATAATGTAGGAACAGAAAAAGAATGCCTGTAGTAGACCCAGAGGGTATTTCAAATATTTACAGGCATGTGTCTGGGGCTCTGAAGGCTTTGAAGTACTTGAGATTGAGACTTAAAGCAAAAGGGGCACAGATCCATAAAAGTCACAGGTTTTATTAGAACTGCTGCAGGTAAGGGTTGAAAGCATTGCTGCTGTGAACATATTTTTAGTGACTTATTACCTGCTCATAAATCAGTTTCTCCATGCTTCACAAGACATTTACATTTATGCTGACATTGTGGCAAAAAGCTAACGCCCATTAAGGAGCTCTGAGCCTTTCAGTGCTGTTTAACATCTGATCTATCACCTGACATGAAATATAAGTACTGTGTCTGGATTCCCCACTGCAGAGCAGTTCCACTGGGCATCACTAAAGCTCAGTGGCCATCAGGTTCAGTGGCAGCCCTGAAGAGCTCATAGGGTGATTTAACCACTGGAATTATTAGGGCATTAATCTCTGCATTTATGGGGAACAGGTTTATTTTGCTGAGAACACATCCATTGTCTGTCCCTGTGAGACTATGAGTGAAAGTCAAGTAGTTTTGTGAGAAGTTTAAAGCTTTTGAATGGATATAAACTGTCAAAACAAAAGCAAAACTACCTTGCATAGCAGTATTCTATACAAAACATATGCAAATGTCCCATTTTCAAATTCAAAAGTCTGCCATACCAAAAAGGCACACTCTGTGTTTCATTTTGGTTCCTCAGAGGATACAGTTGAGGAAAAAAATTCAGAGAAATAAAAATTACTTTGAAAAGAGAGATATGCAACATTTCAATGTATTCAGTGTTCCAATATAACATATTTCCAGGCACTGGGATTTTGAAGTTGATAGTGTCATGGTTTTGAAAAGGAATGAAAAGAGAGAAAGACCTAGTTGTTGATAAATAACAACATTAAATGTAGTCACCTGATGAACTTGTGCTTACAGCCCTCAGCTTCCAAAACTTCACCTTTGATAAGACTCCTATATATTCAGGACTTTTTTTTTCCTATGCAATTCCAGCCTTACACAGTTTCCTTTAAACTGATTAAATTACTGGAGACTTAATCATTCCCCTGTAATCATAGACCTCCAGGTGAGGGTTATTTGTGGTTTTTTCCCCCAAGTTCAGTTTTATTTTGGTTTCACGAAGAATAAAGCCAGTTTACAGCTGATTTTCCTACTGTAAAACATGACATCTAGAAATGCTGGCAGAAGGGCTGTCTGATGTCCTGCTTGGAGGTGTCTAATAAATCTGATATTTACTTGCAACAGACTAAAGATGAAAATCCAGCAGTTTTCACTAGTTGGTGATTATGACTGAATTTTCCCTAATGGCATATCCTATGAAGGAACCATCTTTAATTTCTTGATCAGCTGTGTCAAATAGAAATCAGCTGAGCTGACATCCTAAAAGAAAAAAAAAAAAAGCTACAAGGAAAATGAGCAATTTCCCAATGGGATTGCCCCTTTCCCTTGACTGGTGGGGACTGGCTGTGTCTTGTTTAGGGAGTCCACCTGTGAGAGGGCTAACAAAAGGAACCATGCATCACAGCCCTCACAACCAGCTCAGAACAAAACAGGTTTCCCCCGAGAAAGGAACTGGTGAGCTAAGAAGAAATAATGGCACCAACAGTAACTGTTGCAGTACTTTGTAATCAGTAAATACCTTGTTCAGTTCCTCCTTTTCATTTGTAGCTTCTATTGACAGTCTTTTCTTCAGAGAGAGCTCTACAGGCAATCTTGTAAGGTTTTATAAGAGCTTTGCTTGTGTGAGGAATGTCTGGTGCCAGTAGAAAATACTTATAACTGACTTCATCAGGAGACCTTGCTGATGATGGTATCAACAGCCTCATTTCCACAAGAGGAGATGCAAGAATTTGTCATGGCTAATCAGGAAGTCAGATACTGCAAGGATTTTTTCCACATTTTTCTAATTCAGTCCTCCCTTGTTTTGTTTTAAGGTCCTATTTCAGATAACATGAAAACACACAAAATGCTACTTCAAAGTCAGGCTTCAGGGCCTGATTAAAACACAGAAATGCAGAGAAATTAAGAGCTCTAATCCATATTTAATTTATCTAAAAAATTCAGAGTATACTATGCTAATCCCTGTGTCTTTCACACTTCAGCAAATGAAGTTAATGCCAGAGTGGTACAGGGACTTCTACAACCCCTTCCCTTGTCTGAGTTTGAAATTTGGGCATTACTTGAATGCTGATACCCTGTGAGTCAATACACAGGTGTGTAGGTAGGAGAAAGCAGACCAACAATCCCAGCCTCTTCTATTTCTGTGTTTATTAAGATCAGTAAACAATTGTGGTAATCTAAGACAGATCTGTATTGCTGACCCTCACAAAGTCAGGCTACCATACATACATACCATACCATACAGAGTCTATAATATCAGTCAATGCTGCATTTGTTCTTTGCTAAAAGATTGAAAAAAGTCATATACCTTATCTCTTCTGAGGTTATAAAATTCTTTAACTGTTACAGTATCACACAATCTCTTATCTTAGTTCAGAGAGCTTAACATGTATCAATGTTCCATCTACAATGAAATGCTAAAGAGAAAAGCATATAAAATAGAGCAGCAGTTTTCATTTGCTTACTCTACTAGTGTTAGGAAGTGAAACTTCTTATTTATTAGCAGCTTGTTAAATGACTATATTTGAGTCTGTTCTGCAGGCATGATAAATTATTCAGATAGCTGAAAAATATTGATTCATTACCATTTCTCATTAATATTTATGTGTTGCATGGTGAAGAGTGCAATAGGGGTTTATTTATTATGTTTGACTTGAGTATTTTCTGCCATCTCTAGGGTGCTGTCCAGCATGACAAATGCAATCTTGGCTCGAGTTTATAACCATAATGATCTGGACCTAATGGCAAAAGAAGCCACAATCCCAATAATCAATGGATTGTCTGATTTATACCATCCTCTTCAGATTTTAGCTGATTACCTAACTCTTCAGGTAAAAATATAAACAATTTTTTTTTTCTAATTCTTACTAAGTATTTGGGGAAATCATCATCAAATCCATTTATCCCTAGGTTTTTCCAAGTAGCAATTACATGGCACTTGTTTTTTAAAGAGATCTTCATCCAGCAATATAATTAAGGACCTGTTTAATTTAAAACAATTACATAGTCCTATCAGCTGTAGTGGGACTGAAGTTAAGCATAAAATTAAGTATTTTATTGGAATTAGTCTGCAATTCAAAGAATGTACAGAAGGCTGTACATACTAAGACAAAGATGAGAATCTGGCTCGGGCAAAGCCAGCAGATTTTTTCCATTGGCTTAAAAACACTCAGTAGTTTGCTCTTGATTCCTCCCTAATCTGTGGACATCTTAAAAGGAATCACTATTTATGTATTAGGAACTGGTTGAACAAATTTGTTTTGAAAAGCCAGTTAATGTTACTGGTACCAACTCTTAGTGTTCAGGAACTTTAACCAGTTTAAACTTTTCTCACATCAAAGAACAGTTATAAGAGATTGTATTTTTTATTTTTCATCTAATTTAACAGTGTATCTGACAACTGGATAATATTTTACACTCAGAATACCAGATGTTTATCTGTGAACAGAAGGACTATGTGGTTTTACAATCGGTTGAGGATCTGGCCTATAAAAAAGATGATTATACTGCAGGGCTGGTTGACAACTATGATGAACTCCTCTGACCTTGTTTACTTTCTGAATGAATAAAAACCACACTGCTTGAAAATGGTAGGGCAGAATAATTTTCTGATTTATTCAGCTACGTTTCTCAGTTGTTGGGGACTTTGCTATGGGACATTCAGTGTGTGGAAAAGATCTAGTGAGAGTAATAATTAATTATTCATGCTTTAGACCTTAAATACTGGAAGACTCATGTTTGGTGAAAATCACTTCTTTAAGTAATTTTTTTGTAAATTTTTTATATTCATGGTGAAGAGACCAGCAAAAATTGGTGAACTTGAGATAAAATGCTTACAGACCTCAGGATAAGGGATATTTGTGAGATCACATTGAACCAGCCTCAGTGTTCAAATTGCATAAGAGACAGTAGGCTGTAATGAGAATGTCATCATTTTGTTGTAAACACTCTGTGCAAACAAAAGTCAGGAGAATCTTCTGGTTGTGTTTTGTGGGGTGTTCTGTTTTGGAAACACCTTATTAATTAGCATTTTATCACTTATGAGTAACACTTCAGAACAATCTGTGACTCCCAGCCCACACAGCCATGGGTACCTCTGCCCCTGAACGTGCTTTTGTCTCAGCCACTGACTGACTCCAGCACCCAGGCTCACAGTGCTGTTGCCCTCTACTCCACCTCCAGCGAATGAAGAGAGTCCAATGAGCATCCCAGCCACCTTCTGGAGATTCATCTCTTTCTGCACTGATCTTAGGGGGAAGCCTGTGGAGAGCTTCATGCCCTGTTGATCACCCTCTGCTCCTCCATTGCATCCTTGCATAGGGCAGCTGTGGCAGAAGCTCCAGGTGAGTATGAGCCCAGGCTGCCCTCTTCCCTGGCTTGAATTCCAGGGGCAGCACCAACAGCTGTGGATGTCCTTGCTGCACCGAACACCAGGGAGGATGTCTTTGGTGGTGAAGAAATAGGTCCATAGCAGTTGGTGCTCAAACAAAAGACATGGAGACATGTCATGACAAAATGAGCACTTACAGAGATCACAAGGAATGGCTCAGCTTTTATACAGACATGGAAGTTTTTTAAAATTTGCAGCACTTTCACACTCAGCCCAATAAGAGAGCTCCATTTCCTCCATCTGCCCATCTGTCCTTGACTCTTTCCAGCATGTTCCTTAGCCCAAAATTTGTCAGGAGAACTTTATAGGGCTGCTGGGTGGCCACCCCACTGTGCCAAGGGCGTGTTGGTTGCTGGTTGCTGACTCACTTTCCATTCCTGCTTTCTTATCCAGGAGAGAGGGGCAGGCAGGGGAGAGCTCTCAGCAGCTCCCTGTGGGTGATGGCACTGCCTGAACTCTCTCTTTCTGTCCCTCTGTCCCTTTTTTTTCCTCTTTGCACTGCACAGTGAGTTGGAGAAGACTGGAGTGGCATGTAATGAAACACTGTTTTAATCATATAATGAACCTTAACAGGCCACAGAAGTGAGATTAACTCTTGAAGAGGTGTGAGTCACAGGGTCTGGCTGCTACTTACCCCAATCAAGTTTCTCATGGGATTTTCAGCAAGATGTCATCCAAGTACTGCCTTCAAGAAGATTAATACTAGGAGGATGTGGAATGGTACCACTGATTCTTTAAATGAGTTGAAAGACCATAAATAACATTTAGACTGTTTCTGTGCAATGCAAGGGCAATTTATTTGATTTATACATATATGCAAACTACAGTTGTGGCACAGACTGCTAGCCTAATATTTAAATGTAACTACAGATTTTGTGCAGCTTATTTCTCCTTTAAAAATGTCTCTTCCTTACCCCCATAAATATTTTCCTGCCTGGATCTGTTCCTCCCTGCTGTCAGTACATACCCAAAATGTAGGTTTTTTATTTTCTTTTTTTTTTCTTCTCTGTTTTCCAGTGCAGCTCTATATGAACCATGGCCCTCTTAATTCTTAGCACATTTTTCTTCTTCCATTTTCTATATCCTAATAATTTTGTTGTGTGCCTTCTTGAACCCTCCTCCAGAATTTTCTCTTTGGTCTGAAACTACATAATTGCATGGTTTGTTGTGAAAAAATGTTTTCTTGCTTGTAGCTTCTATTCCCTTTTCACAGGTTCATTTTAGTATCGTTATTTTAGTATCGTCCATTGCATCCCCCAAACAATGCAGCTGGTTTATTTTCAGGGCTGTCAATTCTCATTCTGTATTCAGGGCAAATTCTCATCCTGGAAATGCTCTTTTCAGATCATGCAGTGTGTTCCTGTTATAGATATTGGGGTGAGATTCCTCAGGTTCAGCATCCTCCTGCCCAGTGCCTGCTTCCTGAGCAACCTGGATCCCCTCATGTGTTTGAAGTCTAAGCTGGCTCTGTCCTTTAATATTGTGCTCAGGGTTAATGCCCTCTATTAAGCCAAGAAAAATGTTTTTCTTAACCTATATATACACTATCTTCCTTCTTAAAGGTTGTTTTGAATTGAGTGTGCCTTAGTTGTAACCCACTTAAAATGATTGCAAACACGTAAAGAACCCGTTTTTGAGAGTTTGGGGATTTGTCCTTTAAAGACTCTGAGTTTGTGAGCACACACTGAGCCCCTTAACTGCCCTGCTTGTTCTGAAACAGCCACGAGCTCAGTTCACCCAGTGCCTCTCAGTGTCCTGGGCAGGAGCTGTGGCTCAGCTTCTGCTCTGCTCAGCGTGGCTGGAGGGCAGCATCACACAATCTGTATTCCAGAGACAGCCCGGGTATTGACATTGATTCAATTGATATTAATGTCACTGGCCAAATCAGCTCACTTGTAGCTGGCCAGGCTGGTAATTAGAGTGGATCCATATGCCACTAGCTTTTTATGTCACTGGTCTGGGGGGAATTTTCTTTTTCAGAAAGCAACGGTCGGCATAAGAAATACATTGGTGATTTCTTTTTAAACAGCATAACAAGTAATGCTGCCCAGCTAGAAATGGGCTGCAATATAGTCTCAAATTCTACTTGCTGTGTGATCCCAAGACCTCAAATTATTACAATTTTCAAATTCATCACCATCATCATCCTTACTTTTCTAACAATTAGAAATCCCAAATAAGACCTGTCCTGATCCTCTAAAATATACTGCATCAGTAACCATGATAAAAACCAGAGTAGGAATAAGAAAGATAACTGGCCCAGCATGTGGCTTAAGCCCAGTTTGAGAACCAAAAGATTCAAGTTTGCCCAGTTTCTCATTTACTGGATTGCACTGTCTCCCGAAGGGCTAAAACTTTGATTAGTCCCTGGCATTCCATTTTAAAATTTGACAGATTATTGATTCATTATTCAAAAGCTTGTTTTAATTGAGGGCTCTTATGACAGTTGTGGTCAAACATTTCAGAATTAATCTATAATGGTGTCAGGGTTTCAGTCTCGCTGGAAGCAAGTCCAGGCAGAGGCAGACACAAATGTCCCCAATTAGTTAACCCAGTCTTCTCCACACATACAGCAGGGTCAAATCACTCAGCAGACCTATTTTTACCCTGAGTTGCCTACACTGATACACTGCAGCCATGGATAAGAACAGAATGAAACATTGTAAAAGCAACATGAGGGTGAGAATATTGAATGTAAAATTGGTATTACTTATTTAGCTGGGATTTTTCATGAAAATAACACAGGCAAGTTTTATGGCACTACAGCAGCAATAACTACTTTGTCAAAGAGGCCTCATAAGGGAGAAGGGCTCTAGAATTTCTAAATGTGGGTGTTTTTTTGTGTGGCTTTACTAGGAGTCATGTTCCAAATGTAGAATGAAACTGCAGAGCACCCATGCAGGAGTAAAGCCTACATCAATATGACATAATTTGCAAAAACTGGGGAGGGATGCAAAGGGGAAACTTCTTCAGAGGTTCTGGTGATCAGCAGGTATTGATTGTAAAGGCTCTCATTTAATTTAGAGTGTTACTATCGTGGCAAAACACTTTTGGCAGGATTTCACCTGTGTGATTGTGTAAGCACATACTATAAGAGGGAGAGGGTGGGAGGGGAAGTGTGTCTTATTTACTGTAGCTTTTGTATTATCTCCAAGCTTTCTGGTTCTGACCAACAGAGTCACCTCATCTTTGCTGGAAGCTGAGGGGGTGTGTTTGCTTATAAGCAGTACAGTCACAGTCACAGGGATCTGGCTTTAGATGAAGAGGTTTGAATTACAGCAGCAGTGCACCAGTGGCAGCATAAAGCCTAGCACAGGGTACAAAACAGGCTTCACTGGCACACACAGAGCTTGATTCTGCCTTGCTATGACTCCTTCCATTAGCAAAACATCTTCATTAAAATCGGTTCAGCTGTGTCCACTCTACACAGTAGTCACTGCAGATGTGGTTTGCAATTTGCACTGTGTATCAGGGATCATTATACAGACACGTCCAGCACTCCATATTTTATCTGTAACAGCGAGCAGCTTGGGAAAACAGAGGAAAGCACTTAGTATGCACTGGGCTTCTTTTAATGCAGAGTAGCAGCTGGCAGTAAGGTGAAGTTGTTTAACATAGCAGTGTATTTGTGACTCTAGTCAATGCTTTGAGTATTAAGGCTGAGATGTCTATTTTTAAACAGTGAGATGAAAAGAACTCAGGACTGTCTCACTTACTTCTGGCTGTGGGTTCTGGTCTCAGCTATCACTAAGCTCTAAATGGAAACAACACCTTAAATAAATGCTTCAGTTTGGCCTTCTCCTAGCAGCACCATTGCTAGGAGATGTGGAAGGACTTTGAAAGATCCTTGGAGACCTGCAGAATGGTTATGCTGAAATAACTTCCATGCCCACACAGTCCTGATTTGTTCTCCTGTAAATGTCCTTGCATCCAACCTCTGCCAGTGAGCCTGCTGTTAACAAACTTTGACTGAAAAGCTGATATTTTTGCAATACCATAGTTTTAGCCATTAAACCTGAACAGTCTAGGACTCGATCCAGTTTAGGTATTTACAGCACTTTAATGTCATTCAATTTTCAAGTACTACAATTTTTGACTCAAAATTGTGGTCACTGAAAGAAATACCAATAACTTTGTTCCAGAACAACTTCACAAACTATTTGTTTAGGAGAAGCTGCTGCCAGGAGAGGAGAGGGTGGTCCCAGCCCTATTCCTGTTCTGTCTTTTGGCATCTTTTCTGCAACTGCCTGCAAGGTTGCCACTTAGTACAATGTGGATGCTTATCCTCTCTGACAAGCATTGAATTATGTCACACAAAGTGTTGAAACACTGTCTGGCTTCCAGCTACTACAATGCAATTGTAGCATGGCCCAGATTTGAACTAGGAATAAAAGGCTCTCCAGAAATTGTCAAGAGGTAGAGTTTTACAGGGCAGGCTTATAGGAGAATTTGGTTATGTCTTTGTAAAAATTTTGGTATCAGCTTAAATGCCTATAAACATGCATATTTAAAACAAGGCTCATTAAGGAGCCTCAAATTGTCCTGTTCTGGAAGTATGGAACCCCTGTTACTCTTGTTCCTCCTTAGGCCTTATCTGCTTGAGGTGGAGGGACAGAGTAACTGCACATGGCCAGGCTGTAAGTGCCATCAGGCAAAGCCACAGTTAACTCTGTAAAGCTGTTTCAAGTTTGGGTAATCCACATTTTTTAAAAAAATCCCTGCACTCTTTGGCTGAACAATGGAGAACAAATGCTGCAGGGCATAAGTGGTACAGCTACTTTCAGAGTGCTGCTCTTTGCTGTCCTGTGAAGCTGAGGGTGAAGATGCACCCCCAGGACCTGGCCATTGCCATGGCCACAGGGAACAGCGTGCCGAGGCAACCAAGACAGAGCAAAGCCCATTTGGGATATTTCTACAATCTGGGGGAAAGCTGGAAGGAGTTCCATTCCAGGCATTAGGACTGTCTCTAAATTAATAATTTCTAACATTCACTGATGTTTATGAGGCCCAAAGAACAGCTGTACATCAGTGATGCTCAAATCACTTTGTGTCTGCTGCTGAATCTCTCAGCCTAAGCCACACGACGTGGCACATGTGTCCTTCTCACATGTGCCAATGTGTCCTCACATGTGCCAATGTGTTCTCACATGTGTCAATGTGTCCTTCTCACACGTGCCAATGTGTCCCGTGACAGTGTTCACAGGGGTCCGAGGAAGAGGGAAGAGACGAGGATCTGACTCCATGTTTCAGAAGGCTGATTTATTATTTTATGATATATATTACATTAAAACTATACTAAAAGAATAGAAGAAAGGATTTCATCAGAAGGCTAGCTAAGAGTAGAAAAAGAAGGAATGATAACAAAAGCTTGTGTCTGGGACAGAGAGTCTGAGCTAGCTGACTGTGATTGGCCATTAATTAGAAACAATTAATTGAGACTAATCACACTTGTTGCATTCCACAGCAGCAGATAACCATTGTTGACATTTTGTTTCTGAGGCTTCTCAGCTTATCAGGAGGAAAAAATCCTAAGGAAAGGATTTTTCATAAAATGTGTCTGTGACAGTGTCCTTCTCCAGGGGAAGCAGCAGCACTTGGCCCTTCCTGTATGACACAGGGGGCGCTTTTCTTCCATGACCATCCTGTAGGAGCAGCAATTCCAGGTGTGCTCCATGCAGGCAGCATTTGGAGGCAGCCAGCTGCCTTTGCACAGACCCTTCTGATCATTCCCTCCTGTCCATCAGCCTGCCAGCTCCTCTGGAATGTAACCCCAGGGCTTGTGATTGCTTTGGCAGGAGCACTATGGAGGGCTGAAGGGGCTCAGCATGGCCTGGATCGGGGACGGCAACAACGTCCTGCACTCCTTCATGATGAGTGCCGCAAAGCTGGGAATGCACCTGAGGATTGCCACTCCCAGGGTAAGAAAAAGCAAACCCGTGGAGAAAGGAAGGCAAACTGCACCCAGGCTTGTCTCAAACACTCAGACATTGCTCAAGGGCCCAGCTGGGAGTGCCTGCATCTATCTTGAGTGCCTGTTTTCAGAACCAAGGTACAAAATCCAGTTATTTGGATGCGGAGCAGGAGTGATTCCACTGAGTCCAACATCAGAAATGGGAATACATGACAGGAGTATAAATCACGGAGGATCACAATTCCATCTGATAAAGCCTCTTAAAGCCATCCAATGCACTCTCCCTGTCTAAAAAAAAAATAAATTAAGCCTGTTCCAGATAGGTGGAAGTGTTGCATCTCATTTCATGTAAATTGGTGGTGCAGCATTTTAGAATGTTGCATCATGATACAATATAAAATATTTTTTAAATCAGTTTAGAACAAAAAAAAAAAAGTTGTATATGCATTTAATTCTGTAATTGTCAAAATACATTTTTCTTATGTTTTTAGAACAATTTTCACCACTTTATCTCCAAAATAAACTTTCAACAAAATCAACATAGTTTCCTCAAGTTTTACAGTTCTGAAAGGTATTCTTCTTCTATGGCCAATGGTTCAAAAAGTATTTTTCTAACCATTCTTATTAATTAGTGAAGATCTAACACATGTCCATGATGTCTTACCCATCATCTCTTTTGTCAGGGCTTTGAACCAGACCTCAGGATAACTAAAATAACTGAACAGAACTCCAAAGAGGTAGGAGCCTAAGAAACAGCCTAGTAGAATAGTTTGAATAGAGTTTATTTTCATTATAAATGAAGTTCCTTGTCTTAGAGATCTTCCTTATTTTATTCCATTAGTATGGTACCAAGTTACTTCTCACAACAGACCCTTTGGAAGCTGCAGACAGTGCCAATGTCTTAGTCACAGACACATGGATAAGCATGGGACAAGAAGAGGAGAAGAAAGAAAGACTAAAGGCCTTTCAAGGCTATCAGATTACAATGCAGGTAAAAACTGAGATTTTGGGTTTTATTTATGTTTTTACACTTTCCACATCACTATAGGACACAAAACAACATGACACACACACACACCACTGTTCTCAAGGTGAAAAGGGGGAAGTTTATTTTCTGACTCCAACATTTATAGATTTTTAAAAGTGACAGTGGATTGGAGGGTGAAAGTGCCACCCCTCGATCACACTGGACAAACCAACAGTCTATCAAATTTCTCTTCTTCCATAAAGGAATGAAAAACAATAAGTTATTTACAGAAAGTGTGTGAGAAAGTTCATTACAAGAATGTAAACATCAGAAGGTTTAGAATATCTTAAAAAATCAGAGCAATACTTTGCATTTATAAGAATCAATATCAACCAAGCATGAGTTTGGAGGGTTTTTGAGTAGGGCCATGGAAAAGCCTCATACAAACCTCCCTCCAGCTGAGAAAACTCACAGAGATAACAAAGTTTGAGTTATGTCATACACTCCACATGGCTTGGCCTCTTTCAGAGCTTCCCAATGGGATCCAGCTCCATAACATGTGCAGCAGAGGGGGTTTCACTCCACTTCTAAACTCAGAGAAATTGGAGTGACTTTTTGACTTTTGTGAAGTCAGCATTGAACTCTTACAGACTTGCATGGAGATATTCCCATCTTATTCACAGATGAGGAATTCTTTTGAAGTCTATGGAATTCTTCTGAGTTCATCATCCAAGTAACCAGAGTGGGAGTTAATATAAAATTTGTTAACTTTTTTACTAGCTAAGGATTTTACTAATGTCCTCACATATGTCTGTATTTTATATGTTTTTTAATCTACAGACTGCAAAAGCTGCTGCTTCCAACTGGACTTTTTTACACTGTTTACCTAGAAAGCCTGAAGAAGTTGATGATGAAGTATTTTATTCTCCTCAGTCACTGGTTTTCCAGGAGGCTGAAAACAGAAAATGGACAATTATGGTAAGAAAAAAAAGAAAAGAAGATAACATTATTTGGAGGTTAGGGTCAATTCTGTTCTGCCTTACATAACAGGTTTGGATTCAACCTGGTTCCACAATGAATAGTGAACGTTAAAACATATGTTTCAAATTTACCCCAGAGCACATCACAATTTTAACTATAGGCAACATTAGTAGCACAAATACTTCTGGGCACAAATGTGATCTATTTTGGTGGTATTCTGCTGTTGCTTGACCCAGGTTTTATCACTAAGTGAAATCTACAATATAAACTGTCACTTTTTTTGGTAATTAAATCACTGGATTTCCTCTAATGATTAACTCAACTTCTCAATTAAAACATGTTAAATGCTGAGGTCCCAGGGTCTGGTTTAGAAACTGCAGTTTCCCAAACACTTAAAGGCAGTTATTTTCTCTCAGGAAAAGCTGCTGCTGACACCAATGGGAACTTTCCCTGAGAAAATGCTTGAAGAGCAAAGATTTGAAAGATCCTGAAAGGTTATGGTGTGGGTGACACTGTGTGATCATGGGAACCATGAGGGACACTTGGCATTTAACATAAACCATAACTCCCCTCTCAGCATTCCTAGAATTTCAGAAAATTACTGCCAGATCTCAGTACCCTATTATTTATTTTTGGCCTTAGATCTACCAAGCTGACAAAGGCTAGAGAAAACTTTCAGAGGTGAAACGAAAAACAGAGAGGGCATTGTCAGAGTTCTGAGATGAAGCCTAGATGTGCTCCAAATGAATAAATAAGGGGTTTAGTGTTGTGTTTGCTAAAACCTCAGATATTGGACACAGTCAAAATTACTAACAAATTTGTGTTAAATTCATAGTTTTGTCCTTAAACTTCAACAAAATGCTTGGATTTTTTGTTGTAATTTTGCAATGTTTCTATTTGCCCTAAACATTATTTTTTAAAAAAGAAAAGAAGCCTTTTATTTTGTGTTCCAGATGCACATTTTGGGGGGGGAGGAGGGAGTTGAAAGGAAAATGTCACCTTTGTATTTTATCAACCTATAAAAATAATGAATGTATGGGTCTTGTTTATATAGTATTCTCTACTACTTGTAGCACAGAGAGCAAACTGAAGAACAGATTATTTGCTCAGCTGGAGATGCAAGCAGGGCTGAGTGCAGCCAGGAATGGGCAGCACTGAGGGGCTGCTCAGCTGTAATTCAGGCACCTCTGTGTGCCTGGCTGGCTCTGGCTATCAGCTTCTCTGAGTCTGGATTGAAGGCATTTGAGACAATTGTCCATGTTTGGACTCAGGTGTTTATTATTTCTTATCAGTAAAACAGTCTCACAACCGTGAGTTTGGCACCTTTTCATTAGAAGGCACAAAATGGCAACAATCTCTTGTTACAAGGGCTTCTAAGACTAAACTATCCAATGAAGAACTGACACCTGGATTATTTTCCCTTTTCACCCAATAACTGATCCCAAAGAGCTGCAATGGGGACTTTTCTGCCCAATTACAAAATGCCACCCAAACCCATGAAGAAGAAGGAAGAAGAAGGTAAAGAAGAATAATTTGCCTCCACCCTAAAACCTCCATCTTGCTTCCATCCACAACATACTAAAAATCCCAAAACCTAAATTTCTCACCAAGTGATGCACCTACACTGCTCTCTATAATCTATTTCACACTTTTGTGGATTCCAGTCTATTCTGGAGTTTAGGAAACTTTCTCCATGAATGAGGGTCAAAGCCAGTGCTCCCCTGGGAGCACTCCAGAGCAGACAGAAATATTCCCAATGCCCTGGGTTTCCACACCTGGCAGTGATGAGGGGAAAGGAAGGACAGCAGGACCACAGCCCCTGGAGAACCCTCACAAACCCAGTGCTGGGCCAGAATAACAATGTGCAGTCAGACCTTGCTGTGAAATCACAGCACCAGGTAAAGAACCAGGTAAAGCCTTGCCAAGGCCAGGCAAGTGTGGGATTTGTTGTGAGCACAGGCATGGGAGGGGCAGCAGAGCTGCTGCAACACCACATTTCATCTGCCTGACTAAATCACTGCCATTTCACAGCTGTGCCTAAGGCTGGGCAAGCAGGGCAGCAGGGCTGCATGGCACACTCTAACCTCAGTGAGGAATTTCCATGTTTCACTACAGAAAGTACAGCTAAACTGGGGTAAATTTCAGAGTCCATGTTCTGGTGTGGCTCTCACTGATGCTAATGGAAAGTGCTGGAATCCACAAGCCAGCCCTTGTGATGTCTGGGTACCTACAGCATCTCCTAGAAGTAGCTGAGAATACATCACAACATGCCAAAAAGGCCTCAGCATTTGATCTAAATGCTTGTGTGAATTGCTCCTAAGCTGTCCATTAATATATTTTGTCCACACTGAGAAAATCTATCAGCTACAATACAGAACATCCTAACTGATTTTCAGCTCTTGCCTGATTCATCATAAGAAATTCTAGCAAATAAATCTAAGTGTACCATTTTTGTCAGGATAATAACTTTCAACACAAGGCTTCAGAGCTGGAAAATATTTCCCCCTTATTTATTTTTATGGAGTATCTGTTTCCAATGTGATTGGATTTTTTTTCTTCTCTTCCTCCTCTAGGCTGTCATGGTTTCCCTGCTGACAGATTACTCACCACAGCTACAAAAACCCACATTTTGATGCTTGGATTCCTGCCAGGAGAAAAATATTCCTCATCAGCAGAATATTCTGGTCTGCAAACACATAGATCTTCTTCAGAAAGGACCAGGGCAATGAGTGATTTTTTTTTTTTAAATAAAACCATATATTTAGCTGTATAATATTGCATTACAGTTCTGAAAATGTTCAAGACAATAAACACCATTGCAGAAGCTGCTTTTCATCTGGGTACTCCAAGCTGGCCCTCCTATTGGGGATCAGTATCATGGAAAACATTCCAAGGTTGCACCTTAATGGTTGGGTCTACCAGCAGCATAGGCATGGTACAGTCTAAGTGTAGGTGTGGGGGGCTTGCACTCTGTGATATTGATGCCTAAAGATTTTTAGCTTTTTCATATATTTGTAGTTTTGTAGATTTTTAATATGTAGTTGTATAGTTTCTAGTGCTTTTCCTGTCCCTCTCTCACATTTTAGGACAATAAGCTAACCCTTTCTAACACATTCTTGAAATTCTGTTTAGTCTGTTTCTCAAGAAGGGAATTTCTAACAAGGACATCTTGTTTTTCACCAGAATTTGAGAGACATAACAACATATAGGACAAAAAAATACCCCTGGACAAGCTCCAGAGGGGCAGACCCAAGGGTGGGTTACTGGGGCAACTGATCTCTGATTGATGTACCTGCTGGATGTACTAATAAATTAACTTTATAAAAATTGTAGAAATCCTGTATCACATGTGTTCAGAGCCATTTTTGTGCACCTGAAAGCTTTCATTAAAGAATTGCTTTTTATCTTACCACTCTTAATGTTGTTTGGAAAGTTTTGTCTTTTGATTCCAGGCAGCAATATGACAGACATAAAATTAAAATGCTGATCTTGGGAAGAGTGTGTGGAGCAGCAGTGCTGCAGTTTGCCTTGGCTGTCTGCATTTCCTGGGCACCCTGGCTCCTGTTTCTGTTCTGCAACCAACCTCCAAATCCCACTCCTGTGTGACACCAAAAATATAGAGAACTTGTGAGCATTATCCTCCTCCATGACATTCCTGTGGGCTGCTGCAGGGGATACTGCTGTGGAATTGGAATAGAGCTGTTTCCACGGAGCTGGATGCAGCAAAGAGAGACAGCCAGAAGGAACTGGTTCATTCTGTGCCCATCTCCCCTAGAGCTTCATTCCCCAAACAGAATTTTGGCTAAAGAATTAATTATTCTAATTTTTTTTTTCTAAAGCAAACTTGAGGGGCACCACATGATGAAACTGATGCAGCTTCTTTGCAGAAATTGCTGCATTTTGCCTTGCACTGTAACACAGCATACATTTCAGCTACTCCTTCTCAGCAGCAAACAAATTCATGACATTTATAGCTTTTGTGATATCTGGGTATGTACATGTAATATTTCAGGTAAAGCTTTGAGTTGACTATTAACAAACATCTTCTCTGTTATTGCTAAATAGTTTCACTTTTTTTTTTTCTCCTTACCTAATAGTGACAATGTCTGTGATATTTAAAAAAAAGTCTGCAAATGGGTTTGCATTTTCTGACCAGCTGCAAAACATTATTCAGTTCCTTTCCAAATTGGAGTTCACTGCAGAGCCACACATCACTGAAATGAAAATAAAGATACTTTTTTCCCTATCTATTTACAATTGATTTCTTGGTTTTCAGGCATTTGTGTGCCTTGTTAAGATTAACATTTTCCTTTACAACATTACAAGGGTTTCAATAATTCAATGAACATTTACACTTCAGCAGAGATATAGCTGCATCAATGATGTAGGAATAGGGTATGTGCTAGAAATCAATGTTTTACTTCCCAGTTCAACATGTAGAGGAAAATGCATGGAATACAGTATATTTCTGTATATGGTTGCAGTAAGTCCTGTTTTTTGAATTACGTTCCAGTTCAGCAAGGTATGTAGAAGTATGATTGGTCCTCTTGGACCTGGTGAGCTGTTCATGTGCTCAAATTTGAAGATGTCCTCATTGACCTGATTTTAGTGCTGTCTGAGAGTAAGACAGCTCACTTTGCTAGTCCTTTCATAAAAGCCACATTAATATCAGTTTTATGGTGTTGCTCAATGTACTGTTAGTGAAGTCACACACATTTATAACACCAAAGCTGCACAGTTAAATGTTTCAGGGTGAACAGTTTAACAATCCTGCTCCTCTTTTGATTCTCAGTGCTCTGATTAGAGCCAGCATGCATCTTGGTTATTGCTGACTCTTTTTGTACTCAGGAATCTGAGCAGGATGCCAGGCAGCTGAATCCCCTTGACATTTTTATAACACATGCACAGAGCTGCTGGCACAGTGTGTGAGTTAGAGGGTCCAACATTTCCAGGAGGGTGATTTCACTTCGTTCTATTCTTCTGTGAACACAGAAGGATGGCGGCTCCTGCTCTGTCTTGCACAAACTGCTCACACCATGAGCTGTTCTGCTGCTTTACAGAAATACTGGGTGGACTTCACACATCTGAGCTCTGGATCCCGCTGTATGGAATCACTGAACCTCCTACACCCTCCTCCATGTGCAATACCCAGCCTGTGTGCTGGGAGCCAAAACCACCCCAGCAGGCAGATTTATGGAACATGTGTAGACTGCTGGCACAGTGCTCACAGAGCAGATCTGACACTTCCTAGAGGCATTGGATTGGTACCAAATAGACTTTCTGCCCCACAGACCCTGAAATGTGGTGCCCTGAAGGGTTTCTGTTGTGCCTGTAGGGACTTTCACTGCCTTGACATACAGCAGAAAAGCACTGCAAGGATTAATCCACTTGGGCAGGTTAAGCATCCTGGGATTGCTGAGTGGTAGCTGTGGTAGTGTGCAAGACAGCATTATGATGCCACCCAGACTCCTCATTAATTCATTACTTGAATTTACTAGTGATGACTGCAAATGTGGTGAATAAGGAAAACAGCAATAATGTAGGGAGATTTTCTACAGGGGAAAACAGTTTATCAGCATTCAAAGGGCTTAAACCAAATGCATAACAGGTAGCACAACTAATAGCTTACAGTGTTTTTCATTTTTCATTACATTTATTATGCTTTAATCAGTAGGAGTGCTGTTTTCATTGCTGAGTGTACTTGAAGGACAGGGTATTGTTTTCTCTGTGTTTTTACAGAGATGCTCCTGCCTGGCTCCTGATAGCCCAGACCTTCCTTCCACAAAAGTCCTGCTCTTCTGTGTGACCCAGAGAACAGCCCTGGGTCAGTTCAGGTCTCTATCGAGTCATACCCACATCTGACTCATTCAGTAATCCCCTGGCCCAGTATCTCACCCCACACATCTGCATGGCTGTGCTCTGGTGACCCTGCCCTGGTGGGGGCAGCTGCCAGCCTAATCCATCTCCTGCTCAGAGGCACAAGGGGTGGACTGACCCATCCCTGTCCTGCTCCTCTTCCCTGCAGGGCTGGTTGTGTGCTCCTGCTTGTGCAGTCACATCCAGACCTCACACACAGGCAGCACTGAGGTTGTGCTGTGTCCCAAGAGGGAATATTCATGCTAACTTTGATGCTTAAAGTCCAGATGCAGATCCCAAGTTAGTACTAAATCTGGCTCTGATCCCAGCTGAGGCCATGGGGACCACAGGGGCCCAGAGGTACTTTAATGTCATTTTAGACAGCTGGGAGTCTTGAGACATCTGCACAGATCCAGCAGATGGGACACAGGACCCATGGGGCACTGAGGGCAGAGACTGGTGGCCAGCAAGGACATCCTACAGCACCTAAGATGGCCCCAAATCCAGTGCTTTGGCAACCTCACTTTATTCATGACCTGTAGAGGATTACTCCTATTCTATGCCTAGAAAGAAAAGTACAGGATTGCTTTTTAGCAGTTGCCAGACTCTGTAAATACTTGTTCTGCAGCACACTAACAGCAGTGGGGGGATTTTTTGATTATCTGTGATCTTCCAAAAGTGAGCTAACATTAACTAGAGATTTGGTAGACAAAGAGGGGCAGAAGTTTTCTTTATCATTTTCTCAAGGAGGAAGAACAGCATTTTTTCCTGTGTACTACACAGTAACCACAGCAGGTAAGAGGCCTGCGAAAAGAATTTGCAAATGATTAGTGTAACTTAGGGAGGACTGAGTGGGGAGCCTGGACAACCAGGAGAGAACAAAGTAAAAATTCTCAAACATAATTAAATATTTTATTTGAGCCAGCTTACATCAGGAATGACAACACGTACAGCAGATTTACTCATTGTCTGGTAGCAGAAGCAGCCGCCTGTGAAAGCCTGAGCTGCTGAAAGGGAAATACAGGAATAACTAAATAGCAAGGAAGCACCAAGGCTTGGTTGCCTGAAGTCCTCTAGAACTCCTGAATTAATGTTTGCGTCTCGTAAGACAGGGCTGTAAGTAATCCATAATTATCTTGCTCCATTTAAAATGTTGTGAGAGAAGGAACAAGAGCTGTACAAAGGTCTGAGCAGTGCACTGAACTGATCATTCAGTCTGGGGAAAGATTTCATGGCTGAGCTGAGATATACTGAGCTTAGTTTTGTTTTCCAGGAACGTACAATACTGGTGGAAAGTCTGAAAAACAGATTTCACAAAAAGGCAAAGGTTTCTTCTTTCTTCTGTATCACTCATTTCTCAGCTAATCACTTGGTTAATTGAGAAAATAAATGGTGCTTTTTTGATTATTTTGCCATGGCTATTTAGTCAGCTGCCTTTCAAATGCAGAGCCCAGAATTTTTGGGTCTTGCCCAAGGTTATGTGTACAGAGACACTTCATAAGCCACAATCAACATTTAATTCAGCCCAGCATTTGTTCTCGTGACTAATGGGATACAGCTATTTGCAAGGTTATTTGATTCTTACACAATCTTGTTACCAGCTTTTTGAAGAAATCCCAAACCTTTGTGGCCTCTGTAAAGGCTGATGATCTTTTCCATGTGTATGTGTGTAAAGGATTTTTCTCTAGGGGCAGGAAATCTGAGGTGGCTCCATTCAGACAACAGATCCTTCACAACCACAGTCAAAGCATTGCCTGCCCTTGCCAAATCCCTTGGAAAGTTCCTTGTGGTCTGCATTATGGGCTAGAGGATTAATGAATGCTCTTGCTCTTTAATGGGCCTATTTTCAGGGGATTGGCACTCATGCAAAGTAGGCTCCAACACAAGCATAATATATCTAGAGAGAGGGACAAGAACCAAGATCCTCAGTCTTTGCTGATCAAAGTTTACTTAGTTGAGCCAAAACTCAATTCCAAGTGTAAGGATCAGCAGTGATAGCTGGAGAAGTGTACTGAAGAGTTGGCAGGGCAAATGCAGGTCATGTCTAGTGACTTAAGAGCAAGATAATATTAATTGAAGGGACAAAGAGAAACTACCCACACAGGTTATAGAATCATGGAGTCACAGAACGGTTTGGGTTGGAAGGGACCTTAAAGATCCTCTTGTTCCAACCACCCTTCCTCAGGCAGGGCCACCTTCCATGTGGCCAGGCTGTTCAAGGCCTGATCCAACCTGGCCTTGAACTCTCCCAGGGATGGGGCACCCACAAGTTCCCTGCAAAACCTTTTCCAGTGCTCCACCACACCTGAAGTCATGAGACTTCACAGCTCCCTCTCCATCTCACAGTCAGCAAGTTCAGTGCGCCTGACTGACTTCTGTCTGTCCAGCAGCCTCACCTGATGTGGCCACCCACTATCTGTAGGGGAGGTGAATGTTCTCCCAGGTCCCACTCCTGGCCAGTTTGGACTCCTGGAGGAGGAGGAGCACTCCATGGCTCCCTGGCTGCTCAGGGTGTGTGGGCTCGGTGTGTCCCAGCCCTGAGAGGTGGGAAGCCCCCCATGCCCCACGTTTGGCCCGTGGGATCCACAGCCCCTCTGCAGCCCCAGTGTGGGACATCTGTTTCAGAAGGTAAAGATGAGACTCAGCACAGTAATGCCAACTCAGTGGTGTTAAAACACCTGTTTTGGGAGTAAACAAACCAAATTCTGTCTGTGGCCCAAAATGGAGGCCAACTTTCCCATCCTGTTTCCAGTTCTGTGCCCAGGCGAACTTGGCCTGGGTGTTGCTGGGCCAAAGGTTTGTGTTTGACACACTGCCAGCCACTGCTGCCCGGGTTCTGTGCCACACACAGTGCTCGTGGCTGGCTGTTCTTGTCTGGGTAACAAAGACAGCCTTAAGCCCTGAAATAAGAAACACTGCAGTGCATATACAGAACTGAGTCCCAGAACAGGCAGCTGCACAGAATCCTTGGCTTAGGATATAAATGAGGGTGTCAGAGTGCCTTCCTGACATGTCCCTGCTGGCAGGGCAGCCTGCTGTGCTCCCTGGTGGTGTAAGGATGGGATCTGAAGGCTCTGGTCTCCTGGGAGGCTCTCCTGTTTTTCTGGGGTGTGCTCTCCCCATGGATGAGAGACCATGGGGAAAACCCACAGCAGAGCCCTTGGGTTTTCTGCAAAGCGTTGTCCCACCCATGGGTGATCACATCCCATGACCTCCTGCCCTGTTGGGCTGCTCCAGGAGCCCATGCCCTGTGCCATGGGGCTGAACTGCCACCCCAGGGCAGCCTCAGCGGGGCAGGTTTGTCCCTGTCCTGCAAACCCCAAGAATGAAGCCCCACAGAGGGTGCACTGCTCTTGTCCTGAGGCAGACTGAAATGTTTGTAATTGATATCACTTGGAATACATCTGCTTACTTTGGGAATTGAACTAATTGAAAAGAAATGTCTGCCAGCAGCACAGGATCCCTGCATGATTCACCAGCAGGGTTATGAGACCCACTGCTCAGCTCAGATTCCTGACTTCAGCCCCAGAGCAGTTTGGGGGCATTCCTGAGGACAGGCTGCTGGAGGGGCAATGGCACAAGCACCTCTCCAGGGAATTTCCCTTTTGGCAGAGCAGCCCCGTGGGCTCCTCTGGGGCACTGCCAGTGTGACAGGACACAGCCACCTCTGAAGGGAGCAGAGGCAAAACCCAGAACACTTCAAACTCAGACTGACTTCAAGCACTAAAATGTCTTAATCCCAATCCAACAATTACAGAAAACACCTCATGTGGTGATCTATACATATGCCTTATAGGCATGTAATCCTATAATGGAGAGCTATTGATAATATGGCCTACAGAGAAAGAAGAGAGAGCTTTCAGATCCCCCTGTCTTAATCCTCTGTGCTGTGACACAGCTGGGTCTTTCTTAAGTCCATTTGTAACCCTGAATTTCCTGTGTTTTGTGTAATTTCAATGCCCCATGTTTTTCTTTAAATTTCTCACACACTCTTGCAATGGGAGGAACTTTTAAGAGTGTAGCCAAATAATTTGAATTTGAGAAGCACTGCAGTGGAGATAGGGGAAGATGTGTATAATTTGTCTCCTACCAGCTTTATGAATGTCTCTCTCTCAGGAAAGGTAACAATTCCATGCAGAAATAATTCCATTAGACATGAAATATCAGAGCTGTGAATCACTGGGCATTACAGAGCATCTTCCCAGCAGGAGAGAATCCAAAAACTGCACCAGAGAGAGAAGTTTAATTCCTATTGTAATACTAGGGAAGATAGTGCAATCAAAAACAGCTATAGGAAGTTGCAGTACAGCAGAACTATCTATTTTACTAGTTGTCTTCCTGGGAAAAGGAAACCAGGGGATTATGGTTATTCTCCCAGCAATACTGTTGATTTGCTCAGGGTAGTAACTAGAATTCACAAGACTGCAATTAAGGACTCAGGAAAGCATGTTAAATAAATTCCTCTGAAAGAATATTGTAGTGACTATGCACAAATTGCTTCTAGGTGTCCATATAGCAGAAATAACTGGATCTGCCAAGGAAAAGCTCTTCTGATGTTCTGAGAGAGCAGTACATCCAGCCTGTATTAGAGGTTTCTAAAGGCTTAGAGTACATCCAGCCTGTATTAGAGGTTTCAAGAATGGATCCTGAATTGTGGGGGCACTCAGTTATTGCCACCTGGAGGGGTTCAGCTCTGACTATAGGAAAAAGGCAGCAGTTCCTTGTTCCTGTCCCTGCAGCTCAACAGAACTCCACTCTTGCACTGTGGATGGCTATGGGAGCATCCCTCCCACAGAGGTGGCCCTCTGGGACCATCCTAATTAGGCAGGAAAGTTGTTTCACCTGCAATTTTTGGACTTGCCCCATTCTGCCAAGGGACAAAGCTGTTTCCCAGGGCTCACTGCTGATGCTCAGAGCCACAGTGCATTTTCCCACTCTTCCCATTGCTGAGGTGGACAGAAGAAGGATCACAAGCATGTTTATTCTGAACACTGTATATTGCAAGTAACAATAATCAGGGTCCTGCTGACTTGCCAGGTTAATTTATAGACATGGGACCTAACCTTTGGGGGAAATAAATTCACAGAAATTGCATGGACCTTAAGCACTCAGTAACTCTGAAAGCAAGCTCATACTGCCTGTCTCAAGATTACTGCTGCCTGTGAGAAACAGGTGTCAAAGGCTATTACACAAAAAAATAAAGGAGGTCCTTGTAGGTTGTTAGCTAGGCAGCTAAAAAGGTAATCTGCAGAGTGTTTGCCTTACATGGCATAACTGGATTAGCCTCTACATGCTGAATGTCTGGACTGTCTCCAAGAGAGGTAGCCAGTGCCTTTCCTTGCAGCAGCCCTCTTTTCCAACCAATTATTGGAGAGCCATTGCTCACAGGTTGCCTGGTTGTCTGATAGCAGGATGAAGATGGAGAACTTGAATTACAGGGGCTGCTTGAAGAAGCAAACACAGGACATATTTAAGCAAATGTTTAAGCAGGAGGACAGTCTTTGCAGCAAAACTTCTGCAAAAACTGGGGGCAGTTTTTTCCAGCTGCAGTTGTGACAGTATCAAAACACTTTTCCATGTCAGTTTTTCACAGTAGAGCTCAGGTTTTTTCAGGAAATTTTACTTGTCTTTGAGTTTTTTTCCAGCAGGCTACTGAAGAGAATATGTGTCCTTTAACCGTTAAACCCAGATGTTTACCTGGTAAGGGGACAGAGACTCAAGTGCCTACCAGCTTTGGGGATCCTCCTATCCCAAACCTCTGAGTCCATGGCTGCCTGAAAACCTGGGCTCATGGTCTGAACACCCTGGAGCCACCTCCAGTGTTTGCCACTGAGGTGCTTGGCAGGTGACTGTCCTGTAGCCAGGATCTTCATTCTGTTTTTCAGAGACTTTCAGCACAGTCAGAAAGATCCAGTTCATCTGCCCATTCCCTTCTGTCAGTCCTAGAACCCCCAATGCATCTCCCAGCTTACCAGGACCCAGGAACATAAGACAGTGAGGAACAAAGGCCTGAAATGAGAAATTTTTTTACAAAAAACCACCCCCACTCTTGAATAATGAATGCAATGTGATGCTCCATTTATGTCATATATTGTCTATAACCACAAAAATAAAAGTAAAGCAATCCTACATTTGTCTGAGAGGAAAAATTCTGGAACAGGATGAGAGCTGCCAGAGATGTCTGGATCTGTAGACAAATGCATGCACAGCAAAGGGGTAGATGTCCAGTGTGGCAGGAGACCTTGCTGAAATAATTTATGGTGCATTTCCTGCCTCTGCCTTGAACTGTCAGGAGGCCTTCAATGTGTCCTTCATAATTTCCCATCCTTTTCCTTCTTAAACTTCAGTCTCTGCATCCCAATTGGCATTGTGATCTCATGTGAAATACAAGGGTAATACCCTTCTGGGCTCTGAATGCCATTTTGCATTAAACTGGGTGCTGGCCATCAGCAAGTGAGATGAGCCACTCCAAACATTGATTTAAACATTCCTGTGCACTAATCCACACAAAGTCATCAGCAGAGTGATTTATCATGTGTGTGCATAAGTGTAGGGAAAAAAAAAAAGGACACTTCTTGCTGAAGTGATCTATGTCCTGGCTAGAAATGTGTTAAGTTGGTAAAGGCTGAGCAAAAATATATAGGAGGGGGATGATTCACTGATTCTCACCTGCCCTCTACCAAATAAATCACAATGGCTGGCTGTGCCTCCCTTGAGATTCTTTTTTTTTTCTGCTCTTCCCCCAGCCACAATGAAAGGGGCTTTTCTTCCGCTTGAACTGACCTTTGGCAAACATTTCCCTTCCAATTAATATCTGAAATGTCCTTGTGGACTGCTGCTTCTGGAGACAGCAGGGAGGTGGCTCTGAAGCCACTCACAGAAGAGTCAGGGCAGAGAATAATTGCCTGAATTCATAAGGTTAATTCCAGTCTAGACGAAGGCAGAGAGAAGTTAACTGGAGGTCTTCTTTGGAGAACAGTATGTTTGTTTTTCTGGACTCTCTGGTCTCCCTGTGCTGGCTGCTATCTATATACTGTGATTATTTCTCTTATGGACTGCTGAGCAATTACTGTGTCTGAGCACTGGGCTCACTGTCCTTGTGTCATTATCAGTTTTATAGCCCAGTGGGAGCCTCCCAGGAATGAGGCTTTGACTGGGGCTTGACCTGGCTCACTGGATGAAATGGAAAGACAGCAGGCTGGGCGTGGGTGTTTGGCAGTGGGGAAGTTGCTGCCTGACTAAAAAAAAGAAATTTTATTAAAAACATTCATCAAAATCTTGATGCATGCAAGTTTACAGGTAAAGCCTAGAATGACTTAATATACAGTCTCATTAAAAAGGACCAGGATAACTAGAAGAGGTAAAAGAAAAACATCAGATTAATGACTGCAGGAAATTCACGGGTTGCACTGAACATTTTCTCATCCAGACCAAGTTCTCAGGATTTTGCAAATTCTTGCTATTGTAGGCAAATTACTGGCTAGAGACTGACTATGTGATGTGCTGTGAAACACTTGGGCTGTCATGGTACAGTTATCTGGGTTTCATGGCACTGCCATGTCAAGCCAGTGGTGTTAACAGTGGTGTCACTGTCAGGATGGATGAAGGACATGATGCAAGGTTGGTCAGTGAAAAGAGGTAAGATCCTTCAAGACAAAGCTTTTGCCACACAACTAAAGTTCTGTCATGTGCTCTTGGGCCAGGGTAAGTGAAATTGGATGAACAGTGGTCCACTGCTTGTGCAGCTGTTGGTGGGTGGCACATACACTGCTGTTGATCCCTTCATTCCCAGCTACTCCATATCTTTAGATCATCAGCCTCCTTACAGGCTTTGGTGACATCAGTTTTATCCCCTTGCTGAGACCTTTCTTCCCTGGCTTTGGCAGTCCTGTCCCTCCTAAGACCTCTTTTTACTTCTCTGTTTGTTCCCTTAATGCTTCTCATCAGTGGCTTCCTCTGTTCTTCTCCTTGTTTCCTTTGAAACAAGAACCTCACAGTACATTGCTCATCCTCTCGCATTCCAGCCACATACTCTGATGAGCTTGTAAGAGCCACTCATTAACGTGGAAGTAATGTTTCTGGGCTGAAACATCAACATCCTCTGCATCTTCCTTCCCTTCCCTTCGTCATCACCATTCTTCTTGACCTCAGAAGCCTCTCATTGACCATTCTCCCTGTCTTTCAGGTCCACTGTAAGATGAATTACCACAGCCTGAGTTACTTGCTGTGCCCCACATGGTATTTGTAATAGTCCATTGTGAGGGGAATATATGAATCCTTCCACTCCTGGCTTTCCTAGTATGAAACCCATTAAATCTAATGCATGTGCATTGATAAAGCAATTTCCTTCCCTGCTCTATCCCTTTCTGCTTCTGTCTTCCTTATAAATATATCAAGCACAAACATTCTCTTTTCCTGTTCCAGACTTCTGTCCATTTATTTACTTTGATGCCCTGTTGATTTCCATCCTCTGCAATGCCAGAAATCCTAGCCCCATTTGCCTGGATATCCAGTTTCCCACTGAGTGCACACATGCTTTTCCTCCTCCTGGAAGGGGGGCCCTTCTCACAGAGGTCTTTAAAATCTGCATTTTGCAGGCATTTTCATTGTGCTGCCCACACAGCAGTGCCAATTAAGCATGATGGTACAGGCACCAAGGAGATGAAAAGCCTATTCTGTGTGGTGTTTTGCCCCCACATTGACATGTGTGTGGCTGAGCTATTCATAGGCATTACGTGATCTCTCTAAATGGGACCCGAGTATGTGAGGAGGAGGCAGTGTGAAAGTGAAGGGCTGGCCTGTGACTGGGGTTTTGATGCCAGCTCTGTCACTGCTTTGGCATGCTCTGACAAGTCACCTGCTCATGCCTCTGTTTCCCCACCTTTGAAACAAGGATAATTTTGCTTACCCTGTTTTCCATGCTTTGAGACCAAATGATAAAATATGCTCTGCAGTAACCATGCACTGTTGTTTTTCCTGTCCCATTCCTCCTCATTATGTGTCAGTCCAACTGGTTTCATCTGTGGCTAAATTAGTCTGTGGGCATCTGAAGGAGCCCTACATTTTTCATTTTTCACAGCATGATGGCAGAGGCGTTGCAGTGCTCTCTAACTTACAGGTACTGATGCAGCAGAAGTAAAAATTATAATAAAAGCACCTCTCCTGGAGCTGTGAACAGTGCTACAAAAGGGAATGCTGAGTGTCTGCACTCAATAATGGGGTTCTGAAGTGACTTCTTGTGACATTTTATAGTCGGACGTTGCCTGACAAAGATCCCATCTGGGATGTAAATTGCATGTGCTGCTGCCATATGCCTGGGGAAGCAGGATCTGTTTGTTCTGTTAGGAGAGAGGAGCCTGCTGAATTCAAACCAGAAGTCAGGTACACATCGTGTTCATCCCAGCTTGTGTTAGAGCTGTAGCAGCTTTTTATTCTTCTTCTTTTGAGTGCTGCACAGAGCTCAGTTTGGTGAGGCTGAGCTTCTGTCACAGGGAATTTGTTTATTATTTGTGAAGGGATGTATCACATCCTGGTTGTAAACTGCATTTTCACTCCTAGGGAAAAAAAACCCAAATGAGCTCCCCTATTTAAGATAGGAAGCCAGATTCAGGCATAAGCCTGATTCCATGAATTTCCTGATTTCATGAATGTTCCAATCACTTAAATGAGGCCTGAATTTGGCTTGGGATGCACATTAAGACACTGGATTGCTATCTGAAAGCTAAGAAGTTTCTCTTTAATCTTTTCAAGATTCTTATATTCCAGTAAAGATAGATAGAATGGGTAAGGACTCTTGTCTGAATTTTCTCTACCCTCTATTTCTCTGTTCTGACACCTTATAATGTTTTAGGGTTTCTTATTTAAGACCTGTAACAGTTTTATGACTATGCATGAATACAAGAAACAGTAACTTGGGAGACACAGAAACTGCCAGACTGAACACCTCCATTAGATGCTGATCTTACCTGTCCCTTGCTGTAATTCTAAAAACAAGGCAGTTTTTGATTAAGAAATTATGTTTTGAAAGGAACAGCCCAATGGTTGAGGCCCTTAACACTATCTGTGATTTCCTAATAGCACATTTCTCACTTGCTTTTTTTTTAAAATTTGGCTCTGACATTCAAGAATCTTGAAGCAGCACAATGTGGCATTCACATTCTCTGAAAAAATTCCTTCACCCAGGATTTTTCTCCTGGGAAGCTGAGAAGCCTCAGAGAAAAGGAAAACAATTCTTATCTCATTTGCTTCTCCTGTGTTGTGCTCACATGTGGAATGTGTTTGGAGATTGTTTACCCACAGGTGATTGTTTCATTGGATTCTGCTGTGAGTTGTTTTCACTCTTTGGCCAATCAGGGCCAAGCTGTGTTGAGACTCTGGAAAGAGTCACAAGTTTTCATTATTATCCTTTCAGCACTCAGTAAGTATCCTTTCTGCATTCTTTAGTATTGTATTCTATAGTATTATAAAGTAATAAATGAGCCTTCTAAGAACGTGGAGCCAGATTCATCATTCCTGCCTTCGTCGGACATTTCCCTGCAAATGCAATAGCACAATCCTGAGAGAACATTTTCTCTTAGAAAAAAAAAAAAATTCAGGCTGTTAGATTTTTTTTTAACAAGATCCATGTACAAGATCACAAGAAAATGGTTTTGCTTCCAAAACACCTGTTGTACAGGTGTAACCTGAGGTGAGGGGTTTTGCAGCCGCTCAGCAGCTGCATCAGACAAGACGCTGCAGGGCAGGTGCTGCAGCTTCTCACCTGACTCCAGACCCTGCACTGCTGATAGCTGGGCATGGGTGAGCCCTGTTGGCTCCCTGTGTAGGCTGGGGGTAGAAACAGGCATTTCTGAGAGCTGCATTTGTCCTTGTGTGAGCATCCAAAGCAGCCCAAGAGGTAAATATCTTAGGTCCAGCTACTGCTTTCTCCTGGCTGTAAGCAGGGGATTTGTCACCAGCTCACATATGGACATGTCCAGTGAGAGAAATTCCTCTCACACTGTTTCAATTTGGTCTCCTGAAGTCAATGGCTGCTTTGAAAAGGTGTAAATTGCTTTCCTTGGGTCACAAAGTAAAGTCTGCACCACATCCCTCTGTGAGGCTTCAGGTGACTCATTCCTACACTGGTCACATCCCAGTCTCTGCCTCTCTCTGCCGTGTTCCCATCTCTTTCTCACTGCTTATTTTTTGATAATCTGTCCAAATGAACTCTTTTCACTGTGAATGTTTGAAAGAGACACTCACTGTCTTTCATTTACATGCTGATAAAAGTCATAAGCCATGAAATAGCTTAGTCATACATCATCCATGCTCCCACCTTCCTGCAGGGATTCAAGTCAGTCTCCCAGGGAGAAATTTTAGGCAGTTTAGCCACCCCTAGGCAAGGACAAAGCATCTCTCCTAATTTTTTAACCCACATATGGACTGCCAACAGAGAGCATCACACTCACCAAACCATTTAAGAGAGAAAAAAGGAAAAGCAAGACTATGAAAAAAGTCCCTGGAAGAGAAAAAGAGGGAAAATAAAAGGAAAAAAGCCCCACCAACAGTAAATAAGAAAAGAAAAAGCAACTAAAATGAGTTAAAAAGAAGTTTTCCAAGGATGCTGCTGAATTAAGCTTTTGTGGCACTTGGATGTTGTGATACAGAGCAGAGAGCTCAGGCCATGTCGTGTGCTGCACCCCTTAGTCCCATTTCTGTGCCATGATCAGCCCAGGACCAGGGGCAGTCAGAAACCAGAAATCCCATCCTCAGGAAAGCTGCAGGATTTCAAAATTTGGTTTCATTCTGAATTATAAATAAAAGTGACTTGCACTGATTTTTTTTTCCTTTTTTTTTTTTGATGGGGCAAACATTCAAACACTAAAATCAAATTGTTTCCTTTGGGCACATTAAATTAGACTTCATTTTGCATTTATGTAAAATATCAGTGTAATATAAAAGCTGTAGCACAAAAGTAAGAGTGGAATATTTCAACATATTTTGTAAATATTTTAATGGAAGACATATGTAACAGTAAAAAAATTCAGTTTTGTCAAACAAGCATTTCCCACCTGAAGAAAAAGAATCCCTCTAATGTATCTCTGCCTTGTCTTTTCAGTGCATTCACCTTTTGGTTAAAACTAAGTATTAAACAATCAAAAATATGTATCTGTCACGCTCCTCTTTCGATTTCCTTTCTGGAAGGAAGAGGCTGTCCAGTGATTTATGGAGGCCTATGAACACCAGTAGAATTTTTTTCTGATGGAGACCAGCCTGGAGATTTTTCATCTCTGTGTCATACCAGGATTTAGGCTTCAGAGGCAAAACCAGAAAGCTGGTGGGAGAGGAAGAAGGGAGGGACCATAAAACAGCTGTGCTGGAGGGTTGGAGATGAGTAAAGGTTGACTCCACTATTTAAAACCAGGCCAAGATAAATGTCAGATATTTATAACATCATTGCTTGTCATCATTCTCTTATCAATATATTGTGGGACATAGGGCCCAGGCATCCCTTACATTGACCCATGAGAGAAGCAGCACCACAGGCAGCAAGCAAGTGAAGTACCAGATCATTCAGGAATGTAAACATTTTTCTGCGCCTCTGTGGGTCATTTACCTTCTCCTTGGTCAGTATAGTAGAATAATGCACGTGACTGAGCATTTATGAAACTCCAACAACTTGCTTAGGCCAGAAAATGAGGTTGTGCATTGTTCGATAATCCAGCAATTACTAATGGTCCTGCTAGTTTCCTTTGGGAAGAAACAATGATTTTGGGAGAGTCACTGCATGAACAAAGCATTCAAAATGCATTTATGAAGTGGATAATATTTTATAAGTAGTTCTGTAAAGATATCCCTGGGCAAGGAGATTCAAATCAAGACTTAAACTAGGGAACACCTCCTTTGATGAGAAAAATATGTTTCTGAGAACAGTTGGAGCCATTTGCTGAGATAAATCAGATGCTACTCTCTGCTTTTATGGGTTGCTAAACCCCAGAAATATATGGTATGTCTAGGATCTGTTGGCTGCATTCTTGTGCTATGAACACAGATATTGTAGTCCACTAACAAAGAAAAATGATGGACCCAGCAGGCAACTGCAAATATCTTCTTTTCTCATTCTTACTGATTAGAGCTGAGAGAAAACTGCTCTGGTGAAACCTCTGGAGATGTCTGATTTTTTCCTATATTAGACATGAGCTGAAAGCAGCCTGGGTCTCCTATTGCCACTTTTACCTCTAGGAAGGGAAGTAAAGAAATTATCACAGACCTTTTTTTAAGGTAAAGCATTTTTAAGGCTCACTAGCTGTTACAAATACCTGGAAAGAATAATGGATTGTTAGGAATGCTGTCTCAAGAGACAGTCTTAGAGGCCACTAAGTCCTTCATGTCTCCAGCATCTCCAAGTTCATAATAAACACACATTCTATTCTGGATTCTGTCAACTTATTAAAGGAAAACTAAATTACTTATATTAACAATGATCAGTGGGTTGCAAAAGCAACAATAGAGGAAATATATTACATTGTTTTTCTTTCTTCCTCCCCTCCCATGCAGGGTGGGTTTTCTCCACAAAAGCATTTCTCACAAACAAATGCACCTGAAGCCTTTGAGCCAGCCAAGCCAGGGAGCCATGGGGGCACAACCTGTTTGTAGGTAGAAATGATCAAGCATGAGGATGATGTGAGCAAAAAACCACAGGTATGAATTAAGAAATACAGAAAGCAGATCCCAAAATACATGTGAGGCATTGCAAGTCTGTAATGAGGAGGCATCACAAAAGGGCAACAACAACACAATAACAACAACAACGGCTTTGCTGCTTTGCAACATCAGTTCAGGAGGCAGAGAAAGGTCCAATTCCAAGCAACCCGAGAAAAGATGGGATGTGAATGATTGCCCAGTTCACATCTTGTCTCATTTTCCTGAAGGGACAGACTGCTGTACTCCAGACACTTAACTGGCTGCCAGAGAGATGCACAGAGTTTTTTTTTGGAGATGTTGTGTTTTCTCCCTCTATTGTTCTGCTTAGTCTGTGCTGCTATTTATGTTACAGTTGTTCTTCTGCTAATCAGTAAATGGCTTTGAAAACCTCCCAGTTGAATTATCAGCCAAAACTCAAAATGTTGCTTTTGTTGGCAGCTAAGAGAGACATCACAGCATTGCATCACACTGAAGTGTTTAACCTTCTATTCCCACTCTTTTTTTTCCCCTTCACTTTTCTTTGGCCTAGATAGAAAGCAATGGTAAATATGTTATTAGCACTTATAGGACAATATTTCCATTGTGAAGTCTCCAGGACATATTCTATTTAATTTGTAATTTCACTTCTGAATTTTCAGACTAATTCTCTTAGCAATTCCTCTGACTCAGCCTCATAAGGAAGGGACTTTATCTGCATTTTTTTCTAGAGCCATTTTAGCCAGTTGAACTATACACATGTTTAAAAAGACAGGATTTTCTTCCTTCCCCTCTCATTCTGCTTCAGCACTGACACTGCTGTAGCCTTTTGCTGTGGAAATGTGCAGTTTCCTGGTGGGTGATGTAATGGAAGGTACCACAGGGAAGCTCAAACACACCTGCAGTGAGAAAATGCCTTCCTCCATTTTTGTGCCAAACACAGAAACATCACATTTTTAACTAATGACATTTTGGGGTGGCTTAGGGGTGCTTTTAAAAGGAGTGTCAATTAAGTTAGACAAAAATCCTGCAGTGATAGAACTCTGTTTGGCAGCTTGTGTTGAAGTCCTTGGGGTAATTAAAGATTTCAGAGAATATTCTAGTGTTAATGGCACATGTAGGGTAACTGTGGACCTGCCTGTTCCTGTGCAGGCCAAGAGACAGGGTGGAATGCATACAACAAACACCATAAAGAAGATAAATTCACACCTCTCTATTCATATATTTTTTTTCCTCCACCCACTTGACCCCACTTTAACAAACCAGCAGAGATGTATCTTCTTCCAGCCCTTTTAAAATCTTGCACATTGAGTTATGCTGATAGCTAAGAAAAGCATTTCTAAAGGTCAGAGGAGTGGTGGGTTTTTTCCACCTACTGGAGAAAGGAAACTTAAAATCCACTATAGTGATCAATACTAACAACAGCAAAGAGTAATAGGAACAAAGTGCATGCTCCAAAGAAAGATCAGGGCAAGGAGTGTGCTTTGAAGCATGTATAAAAGAGAAGAAAAAGAGCATTTTGTTGTGGTCATTACAGAAAAGGTATTTTTTCAAAAGAAACCAGGAAAGGGAAGATCTCCACACCCTTCCCACAGTTCCTCCTTCTAGAAAGAAAGCAGCATTTGACACGACTCTGAGGATGAGCTGTGTGCAGTTGTTCTCACATGGGTGAGAACCACCACCAAAAAGCCTGAAGGAGATGGCAGGCACGTGGGTGGGGAGTGGATTGCAGAGTTTCCAGGAGTAACAAGGGAGAACATTGGCTATTAGAACCACAAATGTGCAGGGATGTGGCCTCTCTGGTGTTTACCCCCCTTTGCTGCACAAGCCTATGAGACACAAACACTCTGGAGGGGTGTCAGCCAGTGGGAGGAGAGTGCTGGCACAACAATACTCTGAGATGATTAACAGCAGCATGGAGAGAGTTGCCATTTATATTTATTCTTCTCCTCTGTGTCATGAATCATCTGACACACCAGAAATTGGGAACAGATTGTGCAGAGTTTGAAGGGCTCATGCCAGGGTGCTGCTCAGGTGGCACAGGCCATGCTGGCCCTGTGGTGAGCCCTGCAGGCCTGCTCTCTCTCCTCTTCTTTCCAAAAGAAGGACAGGGAAAGTGTGTCACTGCTCCTTCTCTGGACAGCTCATGCAGGCTTCTGGAATGTGGAGACAGGGGCCTGACAAATATCCAAGTTGTGATTCAGCCTCAGGAATGGAAGTGGGAAGAAGGCACACACCGACACAGATCTAGGAGCTGGGAAATACCCCTGGATCCCACAGAAGAGGCATGAATCTGAATCTGAAATTAGCAGGCAGATTGGTGAAACAGTAGTCCAGATAGTTTTTGAAAAGCCAGTGTTCTTCAAGAGCCTTTCCACCAGTACCTGCATCAGAAACCTGCAGCACAGAGCAGCTTGGGATGCTCCACAGAGCCTGCTGGAGAAAGATGCATTTGGGGCAAAAGAGTGGCCTGCAGCCAGTCTAGCAAAAGGGGCATGGAATTACATTACTGTCTGCTCCTACATTCACATTGTTGAGATATTTTAGCATGAGCATAAAAACAGAGGCATCACACAGAGAGCAGGAGTTGTAGCAGAGGTAATGATCTGGTGGAACAACTGGCAAGGAGATCAAGTTGAGAACTTAATTCCATTTTATCTCATCGTTTTTCTGTCCTGGATGTCTAAAGTATCCCACATGGGGACAGCAGGCAGTGTCAGTGCCATTCCCTGTCACTAGAGTCAGCAGGAGGTACTCAGAGACACAGAGAATGGGATCACAGCTCTGCATACAACATCCAGTGCTGTGGCACACACCCATGCTCAGATATCCACCCCTGAAAAGAACACTGAACATGAAGAAGAAGGTTAATCCAAGCATGTGCCAGCTCCCAGTGATGTGAGGCCACTCAGGGCAGGATCTGCACTGCAAGGCCCTGGCTTTTCAGCACAGTGGGCTCAGGGTAGGCTACCCTTATCCTGGAGCCCACTGTCATGCTCTGGAACATGAAATATCCTTTTTTAAAAACTTGCAGCACTTTTTCTAGAGGAACTCCCACTTAGTACTGCAAAGTCCTAACACCAGGAATTTGTCTGTTAACAAGTATTGGAGAAAGGCTTCTCTGAGCCCCCACAGGCACTGCTTCTGATGATGCCATTTCAGAAGATCCAGGGATATGTGCAATATACAGAACTTTATTCCAGGAATGTCAACAGCATCAGGGCCAAGAGGTCTCTTGAAACCTCTTAGCAGAAAACAAAGGCAATCACTCATTTTCTCTCAGTGATCATACCTAGGTTATATAACATGTCCTGGTCACTATTATTTTTTTCTTCCCATCCTATCCCCATGGCAGATGGTTCACCTTGTGTTAATTTGATTCATAAGATTTCTGGGCTAGAGAATGTATCTCACTGTGCTTGCAGTGTGTACATCTGGCATTTCCTGGCTTTCAAGTGCTTGACTATGCAGCCTAAATAAATACAATGTTTGTACAGAGGTATTTGTAATACATTTGAATGGCTATATTTATATTAATAATGTATTGTTAGACATAGGAGGAAAGTAATTTGAAATGCAAAATGAAGAGAGAGGTGGATATGAAAAAATTATACTGCTGTAAAATGTGGAAAATTGCAATATATTCACAAGGTAACCGAATTAGGCTTTGCAGAATGGCTTCTGCATACAGAACTTTTAATTTTCAAGTATCTGACTTCGCAACTTGTTTCTTAACATAAATTTTTTGCATGCTTCTGTTTTTAAATGTAATTCTCCATTTTTTCTCCTAGTGTAGAAGATGATGAAGAACAAATGATATGTAACTGTAGCAACCTGCTGTCCTTGTGAGAAGGACCTGAACTCCAGACACAGACACAGAGGATGGGACTTGCCTCCAGGCCCAGACCCCAAAATTTGGGTGTTGCTGGAATAGCTGCCTACAAGTGAAACTCTTACCTGTCCTGCCACTGTGGTCATTGGGTTCTACAGAACTTCCCTAAAATGGGATGTCTGGTGAATTCACAGCTCCCCAGATCCTACTAAATGGCTCTCCAGTGACAGTAACAGGAGCTGAGATATTCACTCCACCTGCAGGTACCTGTGTGTTTGGGTGTCTGAAAGTGGAGATAAAGAGGAGCATCTGAATCTGTTCCCTAATCATGGACTTCTGCTGCTCTATTACACACTCCAGGGAACCTTGTTTACTCTCCAGCCACCTCTCCAGAAGATTGTGGGTCTCCTGCTTTTCCTTCAGCCCCAGAGAGACCTGCAGGAGAGAAGAGGGTGTCTGAAATAGCACAAGGGATCTTGGGACAGCAGAACTGAGTCCTGAGTGTCCCCTCCAGGCTGGGGAATGGACACACCCAGGACTCCTTGGTCACCTTCTGGAGACAGGAGGGCCCTGCAGTGTGGGGAGGCAGGAGCTGAGGCAGGAGGGGGAGTTCTGCTGTTTGACATGGAGCCCCATTCTGCTGCTGTGTCCAGGGGCTGGCAGTCTGATCAGTCTCCCTGTTATGGAGTGGTGGGATTAGCTGTAGCAGCTGTTGCAGGGTGTGGTTGATTGGTGAGTTTAGGGGTTTCTTTTGTGTCTTTGGTGCTGGTTATGGTTTATTTAGGGGCAATGCTGGTGGTGTTTATTTATTTGGTGTCATTGGCAGCGGATCCTTATCCTGCAGCTTGGACTGATTGAGGGGTTGTTGGTTATGTGTGATTGCACAGGGAGAGGGAAGGCCCCTGGCCTGTCTCTCTTCTCATCACTGATTGCTTCAGCAGAGATACTGAGCCCTCCCAAGAGGAGTAAATCAGTGGTTTTGCTACAGCCACAGCTTATCCTCAGAAAGCTGATGGCTGGCAAGGAAGCAAGTCTTTCCCAAAGACTAAAATTAAGGGTGATATTTTGGGGGCAATATACTTCTTCACAAAAACCTAGCAAGAATTTCACTCTTTCAGCCAAAAGCCTTTGCTGCTGCTGAAAATCCAGCTCCCCTCACCCCACAGCAAAACACTGAATATATGAAAACTTCTGGTGAAACATCATGATGGTCTTTTGTAATGGAAAGCATTAAGCAGTGTAAAATGACAGGGCCCTTATCCACTCCTCCTGAATTAATCAGAAAGTTGTTTAAGCTTTTTAGAGAGCATAATGAGGAGAGAGTTGCTTATCACAGACACAATGCCATTTGCATGGGTGCCTGACAGGCAAATCATCTTGGAAGTGGTGAGTGTTGCTGTGCCAAGCCCCTGTGCTGGTTTGTGTGATGCTCCCCGAGCCTGGAATGCAAAATCAGCTTCTCTGATGGAAACCACAACTCTGTGAACTATTTCCAGAAGACACTAATGAGATTTTGCTTTGCTTTACTTTTATCAGTACAAAATGGAAACCCCAAAGACGATAGAAGGCACAATTGCTGTCTTACAAAAATATAGCTACATCCACATAAAACAGAAGTTTGGGTTTTTTAAGCACTAAAAAATTGGTTAAAAATTATTTTAAATGGGGCATCACATGATTTGATACAAGTCTGGCCCTGTCCTGAATTAGAATGTGCCAAGTTTGTCTATGGACATCCCTTCTTAGTCATGCTCCAGGCATGTCTACAGCACCCCAGGTTGATGTTCTGTCACGCGTCCTCGAGGCTGACAAAGCCCTGCTGCCACATTCCCAAAATGTGCCCAGCTGACAGGTGGTCACTTCCATGACTGTGCCATCCAGGAACACTTTCTGACTCAGGGTCTTGCTTGTGTCCTGTTTAACTGCAGATGACATGCTCACCTAGTTATGTTCAGCCTGGAGATGAGACTCCAGTGGGGTGTCACACCCTCCCTATTAATGGCATCCTCAGGCACGAGTCACCCCAGCAGCTGAGAGCCTGACTTGTTCTGAAAGGGGATTTTAGAACACAGGTTTTGCTTTCTCCCAGGGTGCTAGGACTTTATCCCAGCTTCCTGCAATCAGAGGTTTTGTGTTTCCCTGTGCTGCTTCCCAACTGCTGTGTTTAAGCACTGCTAATGATAGCTTTGGGTACCCTTGTTGCTGGGCATTGGCAGCAGCAGCTGTGCAGGAGCTGGAGCAGGCTGGTGGCTCTGCCATGGCAGTGGCAGAGCAGCCAGAGTCATAGGGCTTGTCTTCCAAGCTTCCACAGCATGCCAGCTGTGAATGGCTTCATTTTGCTTCATGTGCAGCCTCGGCATGCTCAGGGCTAGAAGGCAGTTCAGAGGTGTCTGGGAAGTGGGCTGGACAGTGTGCTCCAGCTGGAGTGACCCATGAATCCAGCTCTGGGTGATGCTGAGCTCAGCTGGGGCTGAGGCCAAACAGTGACTGAGTCCACTCAGGCACCAATGTGAAGCTGAAGCAATAACCACTGCACATTTCTGCCTGTGTTACAAATAATTCATGTCTGACCCCTCAAAAAGTCTCTGGGAAAGTCCCTGCTGTTGTCTACCTTTCTACTTCTGAGCTGCCATATTTCAGACTTTGGAGCCATATTATAATGGATCAACTTGTTATGCTCCCTATTAGCAAAAGGCCACTGTGATCTCTGCAGAAAACTATTGCAGTGCTATAAAAAATTCAATAAACTTAGCCATGAAATATGAATGGGTTAAAATTTTCAGTTCTTTGTTTAAATATTTTGTTTTCAGCAGAGCACAGAGCTGCCCATAGTGTGCTATTAAAATACAGTTAGGCAGAATATTATATACTGATGGAAAACCATAACAGCAAATAGAAGAAGAGCTGTGGTATGGAACCAAATCAAACCATGTATTTTGTAACAGCTCAAATGCACCCTGACTCTAACTGATTACTACATTACTGCTGTAGCTGCTGCATGGACATGCTGGGAATGTATAAAGAGCCACTCTCACTGTTACTCAAACCCTTTTCTCTGTGGAATGACAATTTCCCATTTTTCAATCTCCAGCACTCCTTCCTTTCTGTTCAGATGTGCTGAATTATTCAGACCCATTTAACTATTTGTCCTACTGCAGCATGATTCATACCTCAAGACTCAACACAGTAACTGTCATACCAAGAAAAGAATATGAGGCCATCCAAGACACCCTCTTGTCAAATGGTCACCCCTTCATTTTCTAGTGGAAAACCCTTCTGCTTGGTTTTTTCTTACCAGCAAGACAGAAGCTTTACTGCTTCAAAGTATTGGGGTTTCTTTTCTGTAGCTACTGGGTACAGTATACAGCTATTTTTGTCTCCTATGTTGTTCTTGTCTTTTCCATGCATTTCTCCTAACAAGCTTGGAGCCATACTGGCTGCCATCAGTTCCCTTCATTTTTGCTCCTATATAGTTGAAAGCTTTTCCTCTCCCCAGTGTTGCCATTCTCAGCCTGCTCAGAACCACCCCTCTAGTGGAGAGAAGAAAGCCCTTTCAAGGTATTTTGGCTTTTCTAGAACAAAAAATATTGTACAGTTTTTTTTTTTTGTTTGGTTTTTTGTTTGGTTTTTTTTTTTTTTTTTTACATAGAAAAAATTGACTTTTGGCTCAGTGCATAAAGCAAGACAAGGGTGGAGCAATGGTCATTTGTCTGGGTCTGCCTCTCTGGCCTCTTCCTCAGGGACTAGGCCAGAGGAACTTGCTGATGGCTCTGTGTTGCTCCCTAACTTTCTACATTTATATTTTCTTCCTACAGCTCCTCTGGAAAAAGATTCTGCCTGAGGCCATGGCTCTTTAGCATCCTGAATCGTGCCCTCCCTGGGGCAAGGGGGATCTCAGGGGCAACAGCTGGGTTAGGAGAGAATCTGAGGAGCCTCCTGCTCCTCCCTGCACTCTGGTATAAACACACTGGCCTCCTTTTCCTCAGATTCATTTGCAGCAGCTGTGCTATTTGTCTGGCACAGGGAGGTCACTGAGCCTTTTAGATATTACCCAGTGCTCCCTGAATAGAGTTATTGGCAGTGCACAGATTTGAGAATTTGAGAAATTATGGGCATTTCTTGAGTTAGCCTCTGTAGACTCACCAAAACTGTCTGTAGAAGAGAAATATCCTGCAGAGAAATTTATTACAACCTTTTGCTGACTGAACATTGATCTTATCAGGTTTTAAAGACAAGCAGCTGAGCATGCAACTCTCATCCTTTCCCCTAAATCCTCCCTATGACTTTTGGAGTATGAGGGTTCTTTTTTTTAATTTTAACTAGCTACAAATACTAGGACCCTGTTGTCCCTGTTTGCTGGAGACATTGGGGATGAGATCCTTCTGAATTCTTCACAGATAAAATGCTGCTCTTCTCTAGACCATGGAAACAACCAGCACACACCAGGCAGAGGGTGTATGAGAATGACAATGGGGAATGCAGCAAACACAGGTCCCCATGGTCCCTGCAGCACAAGCACTGCTTTTTCTCCATGTTCCTGAGGGAGCAGGACAAAGCTGGGAGAAGTGCAGCTCTCTGCCTCTTTCCATGAGCACACACACACACAAAATCCATGTCATGGGTCGGTGAAGGCACAGACCAAGCAACACCCATTCAGTGCAACCATGAGTGACATATCTAACAATATACAAACCCTCTATTTGGGCCCTCCACATAGAGTTCAGCCAAATCCCCAAAGATTTTTCAGTCATAAATCATTAAAAAACCCAGAATTTGTTTTTCTTAGCTTGAAAAGAAATTAAGAACTTGTCAAGAGTTTAGAGGACAGGAATTGACTGAGTTTTGAAGGTAAGATTGGGGTCAGGTTAATCTTAAGACCAAGCTGTTTGCAGATAGGCAGAACCTCCAGGTAGGTTTAACATAGCAATGTGGGAAAACCACACCATTCAGTGCAAAGAAAGGGAGGGAGGAGACAGGAAGGAAGAAGGTGCAGTAGTGGGTATAGAGGATGGTGCAAACATTACTCTGTTTTCTAGGCATCCAGAAAGTCTCATATTGCTGTAACATCCAGCTTCAAGTAGATACATTTGCCATTAACACAGATTTTTGCAGACTGAAAGAAATAAATCTGTTTTCTATATAGACTAAGAAGCAAGAGTTAAAAATAACCCATAGAGTCAAATAATTCTGAAATTCAATAATTAAATGACACTTAGTACTTGCACCATACATTAATTTCAGAGCAGTAATTAATAGCCATCACAACAGCTGAAAGACTGTATAAATATTAACCTTTGTTTATAAATTTGAGAAAAAGGGGAGGGACAAGAAGTGAAATGCCCAAGGCTACTGAGGATTTATAGGAGAAGCAAGATGAGAAAGTGGCTATCTTTGAACATCCTCTCCACTGGTGAGCAAAACGGGCTGTTCTTCCTTCCACTGGAAGGTGAGCACAACTACCACCAGTGGGAAATGGGGGAGTATTCCACTACTGCTGGCTGCTTTAAATAGTTGCAGGAATGATGGGGAAATGACACAGTGGATTTTTTGCCCCTCAGTCCCAGGGTCAGATAATAACATCCCCATGCATCACCCCTCTGCAAAGGAAGTATGGTTCAGTTACCAGCAACTCAGGGCACAGAGAGAATCAATTAGCTCTACATTAAAAACTACATTTTTAAAAAAAAATGTATGTTAAACATTAATACTGTGAAGTAAGTTAACTATTACACAAGAGCAGAACACAGTACAAAAGGACTTTATACACACAGGCAAGTTTGTGAACATAAAGCAAAATCCAGGTCCCACTGAAGTCAGTAGGATCAAGATTTTATCTGCTTGGCTTTAATGAATTTAGTAATTTGTCTACAAATTCTTAGCCTGTAGAGGACACCATATGGTTCACCACTCTCCTTTTTAAAGCACAGGGACAAGGAAAATGATGGAGGGGTTCCATTTCCTAGGATAGGTTAGTAATAATACAATACTTCCATCACCCTGCAAGGAGGTGACATAAGTGCCTCACTAGCCATCCCTGCTAAACCACATATTTCTCCTTCAGCAGTGCTCTCAGAACTGTTATGGCAGTATTTATACTCTGCCAGAATCACTTCTCTGTGAGTAGAAAATGGTTATACAAGCAGACAGCCCAGCAGCTCCATGTAACTCTGTGCTCCTCTTCACGTGCACTCCCAATATTTTGTTTTCAAGGGCTGGCCATGGGGCACCTCTGGCAGGTTTCTGCTCCCATGAACAGGCTGGTGGCCCCAACCTCCAAAGCAGAAGCTGTGCAGACAGAGCCTGGCTGTAATTGGGTTTTCTAATTTTAAAGCCACGCTACATTACCACTGGTCAAATTCCTCAGGGCGCTGAAATCGATCTCTGCAGTAAAGCTGCACCCACGGATGCTGCCCATGTGATCCTGTTTAAATTGGAGCACCACAGAAAAGACAAACTATTGTGATCTCTTTTATTCTGCTCTCTACAGCAGATATTTTCCAGCCTGGTGGGTTGATAGGAGAGAAAAGCAGAATAATCCTTGGCTGTCTTAACTGTGTCAGCAGAAGCCTCTGGTGCAGATCCAGCTACACTGGTGAGAGTTTGTGTTTTCTGGGATAGTTTGGCTTGCTCGTAAAATATAGCTTTGCTTTTTTTAGGAGCACAAAGAGCAGAAATGGTGATACAGCTACACAGCCAGTAACAAACTCTGTTGTTCAAATCACTGTACCTGCACTACTGTGCAAGAAAATTCCTTCCACGGCCAGCACAGCTTCTGACTGCCACACATGAGCTTTGAGAAACTTGAGCAACGGCTTTAATGTGTGACCAGGTCCAGCTGTCATTCATTCACAGTAAGGTTATTGCCCCCTTAGCAATGTGAGGTGAAGGAAATGTCACCTCTTCTTTGGTGGCTCCAAATTTTGATCCACAGCCTTAGTTGAAGGTTTAATGTGCAGGATTGGGAATGGGAGCAGGTGTAGGTGGCTGCACATCTCCTTCTGCTGGCTCTTAAAAGTTGGGACTTTGAACAGAGGGACAGAGCACAGAGCTGGAGGCAATAACATCTTAAACTGCTACACAAGGGTTACCATCTGACAAACCCCTTTGTAATGAAATTGTGTATCTTGACTTGAGAAATACAGATGTTAACATCATCTGCTAAAGCACAAAAAAATAGGGAGAATATGTGGTAAATTTCTTCTGTGGGCCAGCATTGCCCCAGGACTTCTGTGGCTGAAACCAGGACTCAACCCTGGTGCTTTCCCTTTTCAGTCAGTCTCTAGCAAGGGAGGGGTGATTTATTTTCAAGCTTTCCTGTGCTTGCTGTTAAGGAGATCTGCAGACCTGGGGCTTTTCTGGTGCTCACCTGTGTGAGCAGGAACAGAACAACTCTGGGACCTGTTCTGATAGACACCTGAACAGGAAAACAATATCTCTGATTACCCTGACCAGTCTCTGGTTGGAAGGTGAGAGTGATGCAGCCAGAAGGGCCAAGAGCAAAATTGTTCTAGTTAAGGGCAGTCAGTGCCTTGTCCCAAAACACCCTGAGTCCTGCTCTGTGACCACTTTTGCTATTGCTGACATATTGCAGGGAACAGAGCCTCCTGCTGCTCCCCAGATGAGACTCAGTCTCCCTCTTGCTAACTTTCCTGCTGAGCCCTGGGAGCTTTGGGAGCTAGACCCCTTTAAGGATTGCAGAGATCCCCTGCCAACAGCAGGGACAGAGGATTCCTCTCGCTCTCTCCCTGGCTCCCCTCCATGCTGAGGTTGGCATGCTCTCATATCAGACAAATCCAGATCTTCTTGGGCTCAGGAAAGCACAGAGCCAAAGCTGTTTTCATTCAAGGCACATTTTTCCACCCCCTAGTCTTATTATATGGTGAGATGGAAGATGAAGAAAAAGATGAGCTAATGCCACTGCCTTTTCTTTAAAAAGCTGCTGATCCTCCTCAGAAAAGCAGTACCTCTGGTGGAATGAGTCATCCAGCATTTCCTACTCATTTCTTAAATTTTCAATGGAGAGAAAGAGAGATGCTCAATCAAAGATGCTGAATTAATATCTAGAAGCTTCTAGGGATGCCTTCTGCCCTCTCTAAAAGGCAGAGAGAATTTTCTTTAGGAAGGCTGGAATAAATGTTTCTATACCATGGGCTAGAGGCCCAAGAAGCAGGCTGGTGCTGACCTAAATTAGATCACAGAGCCATAGAATATTCTGAGTTGGAAGAGACCCACGAGGATCACCAAAATCCAGCTCCTGGCCCCACACTGAACAGCTCCAAGAATTCCTCCATGTGCCTGACAGCTCTGTCAAATTTGGAGCTTTGACCACTTCCCTGGGGCACCTGTGCCAGTGCCCAGCCATGCTCTGGATGAAGAACCTGACATCTGGGTGCTGATGTCTGGGTGCTTGGACAATGCCCCCTCTGGAAGTCCCAGCTGTGGTGCTCCAGCCACTGACTGGAGCCCAGCTCATGGGACCAGCCCAGGGCAGACCCAGTGTCCTGCAGCAAGGGTGAGGAATTCTGGCTGCCAGAAGACCACCCCTCCACCCCTCTGTTTCCAGGCCCTGCCTCTGCTGCTCCTCCTCACAGGCTGATGTGAACAAAGCCCAAATGAGGTGGCATTTATGAGGCAGTTTGCTGCCTTCCCTTGTGGCTATCCTGCTCCTTTTCTCCCTTCTCTCTTACCACTGTTTTCCTTCTTGCTCTTCCTCCCACTCAGCAAGCTGCTTGCTTTCCAAGGATAGCTTTGCCCTGAAGGTCAGAGCTGCTGCCAGCAGCTGTTTTATTTCTTATTAGTGTTTGAGGAGTTCCCTCCCTGCCTCCCAGGTCTGCCTGCAATCCCTGCAATGACATATTTATAAAATATCTGCACCTCCAGTCTAATGACAAACTAGATTTCAAGGCTATTGAACTAACAGGGTATCTTAGCAACAAATATTTATTTTAATAACAGTATTCCCAGCCATGTTAAACAAGCACCTACTTCAATAGTCAGAACACCCTAGAACATTTTATTTTATACCACAACCCACCTTCTGTTGGCTCATCTTCACTTTAAAGAGTTACTAAAGTCAATGCCATGGTCCCAGAGAGGTTGTTCTCAGTGACTTCCCAATATTTTAGAACAATACCCAAAAGAAGCAGGTCACTGCACTCCTGCTAAGCACCCACACAGATTTGATGTGGGGGCTTTCCTCTCACTATCTGCTGGAAATTTCTTCTTGTTGCTGGTGTTGATCTGCTCAGAGGAGTTGTTGAACTGATTTCTTGCATTGTTTGTTTACTGTATTGTCTTGGTCTGAAAGGACAGGAGTCTGCTAAGGAAGGCAGGAGCCTCCCCTGAAATGGAGAATGTAAACCCTCCCCACCCCTCTGAATTGCTATAAATTTTAAATTAAGGGGCTCTCAGGCAAAAAAATAGGGGAGCAGGAAATAACAGTTCTTTAATAGGGAAGAAAATAAAAGGTAAAATAAACAATGCAGTGCACTAGAACAACACTGACAGAGTCAGAACCCAACCTGGCACCCTGTGGGGTGTTGGTGGCAGCAGTCCCATTGGAATTGTGGCTCAGCCCTCCTGCAGTGTCAGGGGTGGTTCTGCTGCAGCAGGGATCCTGTAGAGAAGGATGTGTTCTTCCTCTGAAGATCCAGGGGAAGAGGCAGCTGCTGTTCCTCTGGGGAATCCAGTGGAGAAGCCATGCTGGTGTCTCAAAACCTCTGGATTATATCTGGGTAGCAATGCTTGGCTCCTCCCTCTGGGCTCACATCTCCCAATGGGATGTTACAGTTCTTATCAGCCATGCAGGGACATTCAATGGCTGTTATCAGCAGATGTCCCCTCCCGAGGGAGGTGTGAATGTGATCACTCAGAGAGAGAGATAAGGCAAACTGCCCACTTGACAAAAGACAACTGCCATACAGATGGAAACTGAAAAGATCTTGCATTGCAATCTGGAACATGTCTATCTGAAGACTGCAACACTCCAGCTGCTCCCCCAGCCAGGACCACCAGGCTGATCCCTGCTCTGGTCACAGTTGATCCTTGGCTCACATCCTCTCCTTGAAGCTGTCAGGAAGCAACAAGTGACATCCCAACAGATTCCCCTGCTACTGCTCCTTCACGCTGCTCACCCAACTTGCCATGAGAGGCTTTCCCATCCATTTCCTCTGGCCCTTATTAGGATTCCAGGAAGGATTTTTCTTTAAAAGAAATTTCCAATTTCCTCTTGAAAATTAGCTGTAGTGGAAACATTCACACATCAGAAATAATGGCTAACATAACCACCTAGCTTTACTGTTTTATTGTCATTGTACATTTTGCAATTACCTTTTTCCTCTCCCCTGCTAGCTAAGCCAAGAGACTGACTGTGACATCAAACCATAATTTGTATGGTCATCGTTATAAATTTATGAAAGCAAGTAATAGTTTGTCTTATGGAATAAAATAACACAGCATGAAATTAGAGTAGCTTATCTTCATATTCCTTGGACAGCACATTGTTGCTCCCTGATGGGTTGAAAGCTCTTTCTTTTGATAAACTCACTAGTATCTGTCTTTGTTCTCTCCTAGTGAGATATTTTAGTGACAGAAACATCCAGAAACATTTTCTCAGCATTGCCCTATGGAGGATAAACCAGCCCTTCTTGTCCCCAGCACTCACTGGGGTTCAGTTTTGTTTCAGGAAGGGAATACTGTGGTCATCAGAAAACACAGCCTCTCCAGTGCACATTTGCCTGGGGATTGTTGAGCAATATGCTCTCCAGTTCTCTCTATTTTTCCATATTGCCTCCTGTTAATTTGTGTGTCAGCAGCAGGAATCAAGTGGCATTTGAGCAGTTCCTCTCCAGGGATTCAGCACAATCCAGCCTGGGCCAGTGGGCACTTTCCTGGCTCCTGGGGCGGGTCCAGCACAGGCCAGAGTGCCCTTGCTCAGCTCCTGGACACAGCTGCAGGTTCCTCACTGAATTGCTCCACTTCCAGGTTGACTTTAGTCCATGTATTTTCTCTCTTCCACCTGCCACCCTCCTCCCCAGTTACAAATGAATGTTTGTGTACAGCTCAAGGAGAAACACCTTCACAGCTTCATAAAAATAAATGATGTCAGCCTGACACTGAGTTAGTCAGGAAGTTCTGCTGAGGACAAAAGCTGCTCTAAAGCTGCATCATGCAGGATTTAGCAATCGCACCTGTGCCAGAGTGTGGGCCTACTATCCCACAAACTGTGTGCAAGGACAGGGGAACTGGTAATGACACCCATCTCCCTGAAACAGCCACAGGGGCTTTAAAAATGTTATGGCAAGAATCACTGTTTACTCCTGGATAGCTGAGCACTTCTTGTGTTGAAAGAGGAATATTGCTCACCTCTCTCATTCTTGCTGGTGAGGGTCAAAGTCCAGATCAAACAGGTGGTGTGACCTGGGCTGCTCCCCAGACAAGTGAAAGGAGTGTTTTGTGTTGAATGCCAGACACTTGTGGTCTGAAAACAACTCTTTTTCTGATTCTCTTAGCATAACTTCATTAGTGACAAGGACTGAGAGTGAAAGTGACAGCCTCATCATTTGATTTGATTGCTTATTGTGTTAATTTGGTATGGAAGCACTTTGAAGCTATTAATCTATTGATTCATTTTTACTTGAGAACATAATTTGATTACTGTATTTTTTGCATTTCTATTAGCTTTGTAAATAAACCAAGTAGCATGCTTGCTTTCAATTTATGTTTGCTCTATTATTCAGTTTGATAAATTATACAAAAAAAGGCCACTGATCTGGTTAGGTTAGACCATTCCTAACATGGCAAAGGCAAGTCTATCCATGCAGCTCTTCTTCCACATTATCCATATACAATATTTACAGCTTTACTCTGTCCAGCAGCACTACCCATTCCCCTATTCATAAAGCACAGCTGGCTCCTCCAAATGCATCACAGCTCTATTTTCTGATGTGTGAGCCACATTTTTTGCAGCTGCATTAACCAACCTGTGCCAATGTCCCTCTAAACCAGTACCAGCCCACAAACACCCTCCAGTATTTCTGGGTGGAGTTCTGATCCCCATTCACCCACAGTAGCTGCTCATGGGTATGCACATACAGCCTCATAAATAAGGGCAACCTGAATTCATAAAAGCAGGCAAGCTGTTGGTGTTTTGGGCTGTTTTTAGCACTGCTGCTCAGCTGAAGCAGGAAAAATGGATGCAGGCTAGGCATTTAACTTGCTGCTCTCCAAACACAAAACACTTTTCACCATTGCCAAGGTGTTCACTTCCAATCTCGATTCTAAGGGAATCTGACACCTGTTGTAAGGCAGCATCTCATGGAATTAATTTACTTTTTACAGGTCTCAAACAAGGAGATGCCATGAAAGCTATGGTGTTGAGTGCTGCTTCATAAACTGGCCTAAATTTAGGTTTTGTTATTTACAGTTAGAGCAGCAATGCATTTCAAAGCACTGGTTGGATTGTAGCTAGGAAATTGATGAGAGATCTGACCTTTAAAAATGTGTCCTCTTTGTCTAATGAAAGATAGCCACCTATTCTTCCTCTCTCCTGTGGAGGCCAACCTTCACCCTCCGGGCTATGCAACATCATCATCCTCAGTGTGGCCTGGGAGAATGAAATAAACTTCCTTCTATAGACTGTCAGTATTTCTTGGTCATGGACACTGACAGTGAGTCATCAATCAGTTAAGTACAAAGCTGGAAATTAGCTAGGAAAATGAGGGAGAAAGATCCCCTCAAATATTTGTGCCTAAGCAGACAGAGATCCTGCTCAGCCAGGCTTAAATCCACTTGTGTTTAAGCAAACATTTGAGTGGCCACTGTCTGTTCACAGGGAAATGTGGAGAGAGACTGTTCATCAGTGCTTGTACATGCACAAATCCACACTGCAGAAATGTTGTCTTACATATCAAGAGTTCCATTATCATTATAGTGCAAGGATTCCATATCACCAGAGTTTTGTATACCTCCTTGATGTTTCTCATAGGCAGCTCCTCTAAGCACTTAGTCTTCCTGGCCTTTGCAGCAGCCAACTGACTCCAGCTCCCAGCAATTCACTCTTTTATAATACTGGTCTTGTTGGCTACAGGTGTGGCCTGTTAAGATCAGGCCTGCTCCTAATCTTTAGTAATTAGTTCAGCTGCAACTCTTTAGGGGATAAGATTACATTCTATACCATCTTCATCTACCCTTACTGTATCCCCCTAAATTCCCCCTTTTTCTTTTAATTAAAGAGTTGCAGCATTTCTGGAAGGACATATTCAAATAAACATTGTGAAGCATTTATACATTTCATTTAGAACTAAGAGTAATACAAGTGTTCAAGCAGCATATTATAGTACCTATATATATTTCTAAATGTTAGTTCAGTTTTATAGCTTTTCTCAGTTTACAAAGTACTCATATTTAACAGACACTAATAGCTGTAATTGATATATTTTGCCAATAGTTCAGTATTCAAATCCGGTTTCCCCAAATCCACAGGGCAATATAGTTTATTGCCCTGAATCCACAGGTCATCCCAAATCCATAGGGCAATATAGTTTAGAATTTAAGTCTATTTTCTCCCAAATCACATCAGCATCACCATTTGTTCTCTTACACATCAAGAGTTCTCTTATTATTATAGTGCAAGGATTCCATATCACCAGAGTTTCAGTACCTCCTCGATGTTTCTCATAGGCAGCTCCTCTAAGCACTGACTGTTCCTTATCCTTGCAGCAGCCAACTGACTCCAGTTCCCACCAATCCACTCTTTTATAACACTCTTCTTATTGGCTACAGCTGTGGCCTGTTAACATCAGGCCTGCTCCTAATCTTTAGTAATTGGCTCAGCTGCAACTCTTTAGGGGCTAAGATTACATTCTATACCATCTTCATCTATCCATACTGTATTCCCCTACACAGGAATTGGTACCAATGTGCTTTAACCTTCACCGTGTAGGCAGGGGGTGTTTGGGAGAGTGTGAGGAAGCACAGAGAGACCAGGGAACAAAGCAGGCAACACTCTCAGTTCAGACCCACATGATGGATGCCTGGCAGTGGTGAGGAAGAGGAGGAATTCTTGAGAAGTGGTGAAGTCCTTGACCAGAATCAAGGTGCTTGTGGTCCTGAGCAGGAGCACAGGATGAGATGCCTGAGCAGGAGCTGGGAGGGTGCAGATGAGTAAAATTCTTTATGTGCACTGCCCCACTTCAGCTTTGACCTTAAAGATCACTGAGATGGAGTTGTTTGGTGGAGAGAGGGAGACACTGATAACTATTTAGTACATGGTTCAAAGCCTGACTCCTGTCTGGATGAAATGGACAGCTACCAGCCCTGCTGTCAAGAGATAAGTGTGGAAAGAGAATTGGGTATCTTGGCAAGATTTCTGCTGGAGCTGAATTCAAACTGCAAAGTAATTCATCACTTGCAACTCTTCAATCCTTATTACCCTCTTTGCTATCTTGAATCAAAATCCTCTGTCTTCTGGAGTTCAGTTCTTATTTTAACTGAGAGATTTTTCCTGAAGAGCAACTCTTCAATTTAGGGGCAGGCAATAAATTAATAAAGAGATAGGTATAAATCATCACTTGTGACTTGGAATAGCTCTGCAATTATTCGGGTCTATAAGGCTTAGCTAATGTTTCTAATGTAATATTCTGCCATGAGATTTAATTTGCCTCATATGAGTCATTTAGTAACATAAGCATGGATTTAGAACTGACAAATATCTATTAAACCAGTATGTCCAGGTACAATAGGGTGGATTTGTCCATCACTAGGTATTATGGCAACACTAAGCAGATGATTTTGGATAGATAGCCTCAACTGTAAACTCTATTTGATTACAGGGTTTTTTTCCTCTTACTGTTATCTGTCTTCCATTGAGCCAAGTGCATCAAGAGCTCTCTCACATGAGATTTCTGGGCATAAACAACTAATTTACATTAAGTGGTTTTTTTTAGTCATCTGCCTGTTATGTTCCCATCTGGATATAATTCCACACCATGGATTTGGCCTTTTTCTGTGGATTGGAAGTGGCTTGTTGTCACCCTGGGAGCTCATGACTGAGGTATAAGATACCACTGAGGTCACAAAAACCACAGAAGGTTAGAGCAACAATTACCACACCTCCAGTTACTTAAATTGAATTGTCTGTGACATTCCCAACACACCTCCATGTCCTGTTGTTTGTGTGCTAGAAATGATATTGCACTTTTCATAAGATAATGGCAATTAGCAGAACTGTGCTCGGTGGTTATTTTAGGCAGCATTGTCTCTGATGTGAGCCCTCAGTTTTTTCTCAGCAGTTGTCATGGTGGACCTGAACATGATATTCTTCTTGGTCACAGGGTCCTTGACTATGAAAGTGGTTAAAACTGGCTCCAAAGTGACTTGTCATAAAAAAAAACTCTTCCAAGCAATATCAGTGGGAAAGCACCTACTGGTTAAAGGGGAAAATGTAAACAGAATTGGAAAGCAAAAGCTAAGAGGGGAGGGTACTCAGTTAAGACCTGACACTCTCTGTGCCTGATCTGTGCTTTTTTTCACCACCTTTCTCTAGATAGGAAAAGGTGATGCACTTCTTCCTGCACCTGCTGTTACCCAGGGAGATAAAATTCCTCAATTAAAAAATGAAAAGCAGGGACTGTACTCTTTCAGAGCTAAGCCTCATTTTTTAAATTCAAACTCCTCACATCTTCAGGCAAAATAGCATGCAGCATTTAATCTCCAGACTTCTTATTCCCATGTTTTGAATTAATATTAACCATGAACAATTCTACTGGAAGAAAAGACTGAACACCAGTGTTGCTGAATACACTCCTGGAAGGATACAGGTTTCTGAAGAGCCTATTAGGATTTCCTTGTTTTATTGTGCCTCACTAGAGGAAACTCCCAAAAAATCAGATAAGCCTGGAACCATAGAGCCTTAAAATTCCCTTGTAATCTACCTTCCAGACTTAATTTCTCCCTGCCCTCTTTCTACTGCACTTTGGAATAAAACAGGGCTTTAATAAGTGTTGATTACAAAATGCCCTGATCCCATCCTGCTTAGATTGCATGAATGGCCTATTGCTGGACTGTTCCCAACTTGACCCTCGTTGTGCATCCAAATTCAATGATACAGCCATTCATCAGCTTGATTCTGGCAGTGTTATACATGCCCTCTGAAACATTATTTTTGGCAGGCTCTCAAAGCACGAGTGACTTCCAGCATACAAATCTCATTTGCTGCATCATCTCCTTTGTGATCCTTGATCAGCAGGAGCTCAGCACCTCGGCTGACTAGCACAGAGCCAAAAATAGTGTCTTTGTCAGTGCAAGTCTGAATAACCATGAATATGGAACCTCAGTGACAGCAGTTGGTGTGTGCTCTGGGACTGCTTTTCTCCACCTGTGTTCACGGGAGCTGGTCAGCAGGAGGAACATGCCCTAAAAGCACTTGCTGAATCTGGTCCCTAAATTAAGCAAATGTTGCAGTAAGTTGATTTGTCCCACCAAGGCCTGTCTGGAGATGGTAACTACAAAGAGCAGGCCCCTAAATCAGGGCCTTTTTCGTGGTTAGAAAAGCAGTAGTAATGACTGTGTGTAGTTTTTAAGCTCTGGAAAGTTTTAGAAGCATTTCTATTGTTTTTGATGGCCTGGAGTTCAACATTAGTTACCCCTGTGCTACCAATGGGGAAATGGCAGCACAGGACAGACCTGGGGATCTCCCTGATGCTCAGATTTTCTTCTTGGAGGATCAGTTCTCAGGCTTTTTCTAAGATTGCTGGATCTCACCTCTTTAACCTCTCAAAGGCTCCAGCAGAAAGCACAAGGTGCCCTGTGTGCAAGCTGTGAGTGTCCCTGAAGCAGCTCTTTGGGAAAGCACTAGGAAGTAATGGATTGCTGCAGTGCCTTATATAACCCAGCACTACCCACACCCCTGATCCCCCTGAAACTGCAGAAATGCTGTGGGGCTCTGCTCAAGTCCATCAAGGCACAAGAGACACCACTGCACCCCAAACACCCCTCTTCAGACACTCCTGCAGGGAAAAAGCTGGAGGAGCTGCCTGGACACTGGCAGTGTCCTTTACTCCCTTGGAGGGAAACCTCAGGACAAGAAGTGATTCAGCAGATGATGCAGTGCAGGAGTGATTTGCTTGGCAGAGACCCCACTGCAGGTCTAAAGCTGCTGTTCTACAGCACCTCTTCCACTGGAAATGAATAAAACCAAAACCTTTGCCTCCCACAGAAGGCAGATACTAAACAGGAAGCCACCTTAGGTGATATCCCAACCTAGCAAGTAGGAGTCAGCCTCCCTGGCTGTAGTTTTGGAATAAAACAGGGCTTTAATCAGTGTTGATTACAAAATGCCCTGATCCCATCCTGCTTAGATTGCATGAATGGCCTATGGCTGGACTGTTCCCAACCTGGCCCTCGCTCTGCATCCAAATTCAATGATACAGCCATTCACCAGCTTGATTCTGGCAGTGTTATGCATTGCCACCTGAGGTGATATCCCAGCCTAGCAAGCAGGAGTCAGCCTCCCACAGCTTTGTTCCTTCAGCCAGGCTGACTGGAGACCTTGTGCTCCTCAGTGCTCTGAGAGCTGAGCCCAGCCCTTGCCAGAGCAGCTCTTTGTGCCCTTTTAATGACACAAAAAACAAGCACTCACACTGCAAGTGTGATTCTTCACTGAGTTGTGCATATTTCATGCTAGTAAATAACTGCAGTAAAATCTATGTTCTAAGCCAGTAAAATCTATTTTGTGATGATGAGGGATCAGGCTCAGTAAAACGTATCCAGAAATTAAACAAGTAAAACAGAGCAAACAGCTCTGTCCTATCAAGGTGATTTATATCCTGTTAATCACAAGAAAAAAAAAAAAAAACAACCCAACATGCTCAAGAGACATCTGGAAATGAAAATTAACTAAAACCAGACTGATGACATAAACAAGAGAGAAATACAGCCTCCAGATCTGTGTAGCTGAGTCTGATGTATATCACAAACTAGATTGCTTGAGGTTTTTGTTTTTAAAAGAACACAACAAATCAGGGAGGAAGTTTTCCACTTAAAGCCATAACTTCTCAATTCAGACATTTGCGAGGGCATAAAAGACAGAAGCATGGAGGAAAAAAATCATCTGCTAAGAGTTCCACATGCATGTTGGTCCCAGAACTGATTGAATAGCAATAACCCTTATTTGAGAATCATTTTGGTTGCCAGAATTCACAAATAATATCATTTACAACCTGTTGTATGACCACCTTCAGATTTAATTGAATTAAAAAATACATATTAGCACATACACACAAAAATTTAGAAAAAATAGTTTTAATTCTAATTTTAATTTTAATTTAAGAAATGACTGTTGAGCAAGCACATGGTTTCCCTGTTGCAATATTGTCTTACACTAAGGGCATTTGCTCCTCATTGTGAAAAAATTTCTGGGTTTGGTGCATTTCCTCTAAATGTATGAGAAGGATGTACATGCCACATACATGAAAAAAAAATCTGGGCATGGTTTTCACCTCATCACTGACCTTGACTATTCTCTTCCATATCTAGCTCTGAAATCTTCATCTAAACTGCAGTGGGATCTGCCATCTGTTTGATTCCCCTGCAGATCTGGGCAGAGCAGTTTTATGATCTGTTTCCATGTCTATAATAGAATTTTTATAAAGATGGCAGATGTTACTACTTAAAACACCGAGGAGATGTTGGCTTATTTTTTATTTTCAGTATTGGAAAAAAATATTTGGAAAAATATTGGGAAAAAAAAAAGCTCATTATGGAGCTTTCATTTGCTCATATTACCCCCAAGACCCCACCAAAACAAACATTTGCTAAAATAATGGTAAAGCTCAGCAAAGCAGAAAGGTTCAGGTTTTGAATTATATACCATTAGATCTTAAACAGTACTGCCTGCCAAATCCAGAGTCCACATCATTTTCAAGCACAAGTAATTTTCAAATTTTCAAATACCAGGCTAGTTTTGCAATGCTGACAGACTAAAATGATCTCCTACTTTACTTAGAAGTTGACCCAATTTGACAGAAAAATCTTCAGGAGAAAGCAAGTGTAGAAGTTTTATTTTATTTGATACTACTTTACTGACTACAGCAAAACTCTGAAGGTCAGTAATGTTATCCAGGCACTAAATGCCAAATCCTGCATCAAAACACATCCCAGAAAAGTGTGCCTGGTTCTTTTATTCCTGCATGGAAATGGGGAAGTCTTTCCTTATGGTACCCCTTCCTTGGTGAACCCATCCTGTGTCTTTATTGTCCTGCTCCTGCACAGAAATAACACAATGTCAGTAATTCATAAGGATCATAGAGGCCTTTGCTGTGCTTTGTGAAGTCACCAGAACCCAGTAAAAGGCAGTTTACAATCTAGCTTGGTGTGGAAACCCAGGACACTGGGAATATTTCTGTGTCTGCTCTGGGGTGCCCTGACCCCCAGGGGAGCACTGACTTTGATTCTCATTCATGGAGAAAGTTTCCTAAACTCCAGAATAGACTGGAATCCACAAAAGTGTGAAATAGATTATAGAGAGCAGTGTAGGTGTATCACTTGGTGAGAAATTTAGGGTTTGGGATTTTTAGTATGCTGTGGATGGAAGCAAGATGGAAAGCACAGGGCGTCATCTGTAGCCATGATATTTTCTGAAAAATCCTTTCTTAGGATTTTTTCTCCTGAGAAGCTGAGAGGCCTCAGGAACAAAATGTAAACAATGGTCATCTGCTGCTGTGGAATGCAACAGGTGCATCTGGGATTGGGCTCATGTGGTTGTTTCTAATTAATGGCCAATCACAGTCCAGCTGTCCAGACTGTCTCGGTCAGTCACAAGCCTTTGTTATCATTCTTTTTCTATTCTTAGCTAGCCTTCTGATGAAGTCCTTTCTTCTATTCTTTTAGTATAGTTTTAACATAATATATATCATAAAATAATAAATCAAGCCTTCTGAAACATGGAATCAACATTCTCATCTCTTCCCTCATCCTAAGACCCCTGTGAACACCATCACAGTCGTCCTGGGTTTCTTCTTCATGCTTCTTCTTCTTTCTTCTCCATGGCTTTGGGTGGCATTTTGTAATTGGGCAGAAAAGTACCCATTGCAGCTCTTTGAGATCAGTTATTGGGTTAAAAAGGAAATAATCTAGGTATCAGCTCTTAATTGGATATTTTAGCTTTAAAAGACCTTGGAACAAAAGATTGTTGGCCATTTTTGTGGTGCTTTTCCAGTGCACTGAGCCTGGTGTAGGCAGCGTGCAAAACTCCAGATAAGATAACAATAAACAAGAACCTGAAGACCAAAAAAAATCTACTGTGACTCTCTTTCCTGACACAAGACCACTCCAGAAGGGTCTATCCCAGACAGGGGAGCCCCTGGGAGGGCCCAGCCAGAGTCTCTGAAGTCAGGGAATTGGTGACAGTTTGGGTTTGTGTGACTGGTGCAGTCCTTATAGCCCCTTATGGACATCATGGAACTGCCTCATGACAACCTCCCTAAGGGGGTCTGAGGGAGAAAAGATCCTGTGCAGGTCTGCAGGCTGGCCTGGGCTTGGAGAGGACTGCAAAATGCAAGGTGGAAGGAAAACAATGAAATGGAAAAAGAGGACAGTCATTTCCTAAATCCTGCAGGTTCTCAGGCACCCAAGTGATGAGTAAGAGACTTGCTGAGCTCTTCTTCCCCACAGGGGACATTCCACACAAGTGTCACTGGGGCTGAGGGCAGGCTTTGTGTCCCTCATCCATGAGGCCAGCATGCCAGCAAGGAGATATGGGAAGTTCTGGGGTTCTTGGGTCTGAAGCTCCAGGGAGAGCTGTACAATGTAGGGGGTTCTGCAGAGATTGTTTCCACAGGCTGTGGTTGTGGTGAGGTTTATGCAGCCCTGGTTTTATGTTCTCTTTTGCTGTATGAAATTGAGTATTGAATACAAGTGACATCATTAAAAATATTTCAAATGAGTCAATAAACTATTTATCTCAGTTCCTAATACAGGTATATTTCTGGGGGGCTGTCAAGAAAAAGAAGAAATTTTAACAAATACATACAATTTAGGACAAACATGGACATCCCAGATTTCAGAGGCAATAAATCAATAAAAATTTTATCACCCTTCACTATGCATCCTTAAAAAGGAAAGTCCTAGCTGATTCTCTGTTAGTTAAAAATCTCTGTATCTCCAGTCTGAGCCTGGATGAGGAGAGGGAGAGAGAGGGAGAGGGAGAGGGAGAGGGAGAGGAGAGAGGAGGTACCTCAGTTATCCAGCAGTGCCCATAAGGAGGATGGGGGCAGCATGAAGCAAGATGTCCTGGTGCTTTCCCTGTGCACCTCCCTTTGCCCTGGGCTCCTCCTTTCACTCCTGCTGCTCCAGCACACGGTGCTTTGCTCCCAGTGCCAGGGAGGCTTTGTGAACGAGCTGTGGGTGCTTCTTGCATTCCTTGACCTGAGTCCATCTCGGGTGGGTGGGTGGCCAGCTGGAGCACAGGCATGGCCACAGGCATGGCTGCAATGTGGCTGCAGCATGATCAGGAGAGTGCCCAGCCTAAAAGCTCCTCCAGAGAGAAGGGCAGCCCTTCCATCTCCACCAAGGCTTCTCCCAGAGCTTTCCCAAAGGTTTGATTCAGGATGGGACACCTGCACCCCTCGCCTCAGCTGGCCCCAAGCCCAAGCAGTCCAGAGCCCAGGAGGAGCAGGAGGGTGTGCTCAGGGTCAGGGTCAGACAGGCTGTGCTTGGCAGACTGGCACAAATTGAGACACAACTGTGTCTTGGAGGAGCAGAGCTCCTCACCCAATGGCTCAGGGAATTGCTGGATGGCTGTGGAGGAAAGGAGGCTGCTCATGAGGGAGCTGACAGGGACAAGCAGTGGGTGTCTCCAGGGAACAGATTGCTCCTCCAGAAGGAAGGGATGTGGGCACAAAGCAAGAAAATCCTGCACAAGGGAAGCAAGGCTGCTCTCGTCCACCTCCCAGCTGAGCCAAGAAACAAGCAGGGTCTGAGTGAGCAGCTCTGCTCCATTCCCCAGCATCACAGGGAAGGAATCTGCTCCACAATGGGCAGCTGGGCCTCTGAGCTGGGGCCAGAGCTTTTGTGTGCTCATGTAAGAGATACCTGAATGCTACATGCAACAGGCTGTCCCTGAAAAACAAGAACTTTGCCTGCACTGGCACTGATGTGGGCACAGGATGTGCTAGTCAGTCTTTTTTCTTTGGTTGTTTTAAGATTTGTTGTCCCACACTTCACCTGTAATGAATTGTTTTTTAAATGGTATTGCTTGATACAGCATAATTCTATTTACTAAAACATGCGACAATTTTGTTGTCATTTTCTCTTTTCATCACTAGCAAATTGTTGTTAGAAACATGGCAGCTTTAAAAATCAATCATCTCATTTTTTGAAGATAAGAAGAGGAGCCATTGTTTAGAGGAGGAGAAGGAAAATTAGACATCATATAGAGAGAAAACACATTGGATCAAAATCCATGCAGTGCACCTCAAAATCCTTTCATTATGTATCTGATATGATTATCATATGTACATGGTATGATTATATACTTATTTTACCTTGAGCATGGCTATTTACCAACGAGCTCTTGGTGTTCCCATAGCCTCTGTGGTGCTTTTCACATTGGACTATCACACTCCACACCTTGACCTCCCTCAGCAGCACCCATGTTGCCCATGCTCCATCAGCTGTCCCTCCTGAGCTTTCCCCATCCCACTGTCCATAAGCTGAGGACATCCAGAATTCCCTTTCCAACACTTAGGTTATGGTTTCCTTTCCTCTGGAACTCGGCCTGAGATGCATACAAGGAAAAGCAAGCCTCAGGGGAAAATGAAGTTATAGTAGAGGAAATGTATTTGAATATCTGTATAGAGGCTTTGCCCCAGAGGTCCCGGTTGCCCTTGATTGGCTGCAGCTGTAACCAATGAAGATAACTGGGATAAAAGGGGGGGTGGGTTAACCAGTCAGGGAGAGCCTTGGAGGAGTCCTGAACTGAGAGAGAATGGCATGCAGAAGAAGGAGTCAGTGCAGAGCTGCAGCCATGAGAATATGCCAAAGAGGTATGGACTTTAGAAGTCTGAGAATATCATTATAGAACTCTAGAGAAATAGAACAACAACATGAAGTTTTCCCAAACCTGTTTGCAAGCTGGAGTGGTCTCTGCTGAAAGGATTTGAACACTCTTATGGCTGACACAAAACAATCCAGAGTCTGCAGCTGGGGTGATAAGGGTAAGAGCACCCCAGGCAAGAGGTCCATGTGTCACCTGTGGCTGCTGTCAGAGCCAAGGTCCAGGGCCTGGCAGGTCCTTGCAGGTGCTAGGCTGACCAGAGTCTCACCCAGCCCAGAAAACACCACACAGTATTCAGCCAGACATTCCCACGTAAGCCAGGGGCCTGTGTCTGTCCCACTGGGGGATTGCTGCAGACAGAAAAGCTGGGATTTGCTCTCCTGCCCCTGTTTCTTATGCAAACTCTCACAGACCAGCCATGACAATGGGTAACTTCTGCCAGCACTGGAGAAGAGGCCGAGCTCTGCCTGCTTTTGCTTCAGGGCAGACAAAAGAGAAATCTAGTGGAAACAAATCATGGCACAGTCAAGAAAGGAGAAGGAGGCAAATAAAACCAGTACTGAATGCTTTGGTGTTCACAGTTTAACCCAGTGCAGCCCAACCACACTCCTTGACAGAAGCAAATAACAGAAAACCATGGAGGAGGGGGACCTCATAGGTGTTTCTTGGCTCCTCACATTGATCCTTCCAGAAGAAGAAATTATCTAATTCCTCCCAAGATTATTGTAAATTATCTACTGACCTTAAGAAAATGTCCAGGTATTCCAGGGATACACAAGAGAGAATCTGGTGTTGTTACTCATAACTACAAAGTAAAGAAAAACCAGATAAAATACAGTGTGACAAAGTAATTTGAGTGACTTGGCAAATGTGCAGGGTTAATTGTCACTTTATTGCTATAGATGAAGATAATAAAATTGCATGCTCCATTCCTCTTGCTGTGTGTCAAAACTCCTATCATCTGGAGATGTAATAATGCTTCTCCTGAAATAACATAGACCTGTTCTTTGTGTGTTTATATGCCCTTTGTGTATTTTTCTGCTCTCTGACCTCTTATCTTTTCCAAGTCCTCCACCCACCCTCTGTAAATGCTGGTGATCTTAATTTATCCTGTTGTGGTAGTTATGCTTAGTCACAAATGTATTTCTGTTCCATTCCCTTCAAGAGGACACTTCACAAAGCTTTGGAGTAATCAGGAAAGTCATCACAAGCCATGAGAAATACCTGCCTACAAAACAGCTGTAAACCTCCCTTTTCAATCGAGGCATTTTCTGAGAAATATGAAGAGTTATGAAAAGCTTATTTGTATCAAAGTTACTGATAAAAACCAGATATTACATGCCTGCTCTGAAGGGAAATGGGACATCTCTTTTTGGCCTAACATTAGAGCATAAAATGAGCATGGTTCATAAGGCATGAGATGCTTCCTACAATGCATCCTAAAGACCTTCTTAAAAGGTTTAAGAAAGTTTCCTAACATTGCTACTTCCTCTGCAAACAGGTACTGCTGCCCATCAGTGTCAGCACCACGATCTCAGTATTTCAGAGCCATCCCATGAGCCCTTTATGTTGAATCAGTGCTGAATCTGAATTTCATCCTAACTCATATGTGTTGCCAAACTCTGAACCTGATGTCTGTGTGTGCTCCCTTATGCCTGTGCTGCAGGAGACTGGGCCTTTCTTTCCAAGTTGTGGTAAGTGGAAATACCTTGGTTGACTTTGTCAACACGACGTTCATCTCCTTACAGGCTCTTTTCTGGCAATTCATTCTCTGGCACTGGTTTTGAAACCCCACATCTCTTCCTTGGGGACCTATAAAGCCTGAGGCATCTTTAGAAAACACACTCTGGGGCCTGGGCCTGGCAGCTTGGTCCCACTGATGCATGTGCCAAAAGCATGAAGCCACCAGCCATGTGACAAATGTGCCACCAGCCATGTGACAAACTGGCTGCTGTGTGAGTGAGAGCTCTGCTTTTTTAGAGCTGAAGGATGCATGATGCAGAGGTGGCAGTGGGACCTGTACAGAGTTACCTGAACTGACCTGTGACCCCTCAGTGCAGCAAAAGTATCAGACACTTGTTTTTCCTCTGCTTCCTGCATTTTGCCACAAAATTTGTGGTTACTCTGCAATGGAGTGATGATGGAGTGATGTGGTTACCCTCCAATGGAGGACAGCCACTGGCAGGTCACCTGGAGATAGGGGGGATGGGAAAAGGACAAAAAACCCTCAAACCTCTGCTCTCCAGGGAGGATGAAGTGAGTGTGGATTATAAGCCTGAATGCCCAATAAATGATAGCAGAGGTTGCTGCCTTTACTTTCGACAGCACCACAGCAAATCTGTGAAAGGCCAGAATGGGCATGAAGAGAACAAAGCACCACATTTCTCACCTGCTGTAATTGCAGAAGGGTGTGAGACCTTTACATTTTTCCTCTACTACTCCCAGAAAGAAGTTATTTCCCCATCAAATAGCCAAGATCAGCTCCAGGTAAGGATGGAAGTCCTCATTTTCACTTTCAATGCTCTGCCACAGGATGCAGGACCTCCTTCTAGACTGATGCTTTGCAAACAGACTTAGTAAAACAGGATATTCCCTGTGCTTTATGAAGAAATAGGAATTTACAGATTAAAGAAGAATCTCTGCAAACTGCCAGTGTTTTAAAGAAATATTTTCAAATGACACAGTTAGGCAAAAATGTCCTGTTTTGAATAACTACAAAAATGTTCTCTCTGTGGGGAGATGTGAAGAGCAATTATGTTCCCAACCTTGCAAATGTGGATTACAGAACTGAAAATGTATTTTGCTTTAGAAAGGCTTGCTTTGATTTTGTTCAAGTAATACTTGAGAATCTGCCCTCCCAAATCTGCAAAACTACGATAAAAATATTTTTAAAAGGTAGATGTGTTTCCAAGCCACACATAAAGGCTAGCAATTGTTCAGTAATTCCATTTAAGCCTAAAATGTTTGATGGCTCGGTGCTCTTGTCATATTTTAATGGTATTTGCTGTAATCAGGCAGATTTTTGTTCAGCTCTGTTCAGACATTCTCATTTTTAATCCAAAATTTGCATCTACATCCAATAAAGTATATCCTCCTTGACTGCATGCCAAAAAGCAACTCAGAGTTCCTCCACAGACAGCCTGGTGAGAAGAGTGGAGGCTCAGGTGGAGATATCATGAAGCCTCTGTTTCTCAGTTCTCAGGACATCATCCCCTCCAGGGCCTGACATTTGTGAAAAATGGAGCTGTATTTCCTGGTGTGGGCTTTTCTTCTTGCACCTCTGTTTTCTCTCTGGTTCCCTGGTGCAAAATCCTATGAGCTTTACCAGCACTGTCAAGGGAGGCTTTGTAGGCACTCATTCAGTTTAGATCCCCAGCACATCCTTCTGAGAAGACTCGGGGGATGTATCCCAAATTAGGCACTATGGGACAGAGTGACCTAAAATCACATGCTGTTGGCAGAAAATGGGAGTCTTTGTCAAAATCAGCATCTACCAAAATATCCATTCTGATTGATATTATAGTTTGTTTCATGCTTTCTTAAAAACACCTGAAGGGGAGGGGAAGTATAACCATAGCTACTGAAATAAATGGCTGCTGTCCCCTGGGCTGTGACAGCAGCATTTATCTTTCTACAGCCCATGTGTGAGAGGAAGGAAGAGAATTCTCCAGCTTGGAGCTATTTTCTGTCAAAAATCTTAGTGTAATTTTTGTACAGTGAATATTTATAACTGTTGTTAGTGTCAATACAATTTTTTGCAGTTAGTGCACTTATTTACATTTTAATGGCCAAGCCAATAAAGATTTATGCACCTGTCATCTGAATTTTCCACAAAAGTGGTGATTGCTTAAAAAAAACCCCAGTACCTCCTGAAGAATACTCCCTCTCCAATCATCTTTTAGATGCCTTCATTGTTTTGGGAAACAGTAGGCTTACAGCTCTAAAAGTCGTAAGTTAAACCCAGCAAAATCCTGCATCAGTCTTCATGGCAAAACTTCTGCATATTACAAAAGCACTTGCTCAGGAACCATTTTTTTCTCACTCTGTTTTTCAAACACTGTCTCTTGAATGGTAAGGGCTGTTTAATCACTTTGATATGTCTCAGCTGCACAAACTACATTACTTTTGCAGCTTGAGGAGATTCGCTGTTTAGTGTTGACCTTGTTTTGATTTTAATGCAGTTAAAGGCATAATTCAGATCCCTGCTTTGTGTGCAGCCACTCCACTCAGGAGGGACACACAGTGCTCCAGCATCCACTCCCATGCACACATAACCTCCTCCAAAATGTGAACTACAGAAAAAGCCCTGAAGGCATCCCCTCTGTGCCTGCCCACGGTCCTGGCACAGCAGCCAGGACATGTGTGCCCTCATTCTGGCCATGCTTCTCCTGGAGGCAGCCAGCCCACAAGCCTTTTTTATTCCCACACCACTGCTTTGGTGCCAGGGCTCTGCAGGATCAGCTCCTTTTCCATGCCCAGACTAGCCCGGTTATTTCCCTGCTGTCCATCCCTCGCTGGATTCCCCAGTGGTGGCTGCGGTGACAAGGAGGAGGGGCAGGCTCTCTCGGGAGCTGTGTGCCCTCTCCGGGCTGCGCTGTCACTCAGCTCTGCTCCAGCCGAAGCTGAGGGTCTCAAAGACATAGAAGTGTGAGGTTTCTGATCAGTATAGCTGGGGTTCAATGTCCAGAGTAGTTTTAACATAGAGTTCAGATTCGAGGCATAAAGCCGAGGCCAGGGGCCAGGCTCTTGTAAGGCACCGTCCATAGGTCACAGCTCTACAGTTCCACACAAGCACCTGCATAGAGCCGCAAAAGAGGCACGGCATAGGCCGAGAGCTGGAGGAGCCCCGGCCCCCAAATAGCTTCGGTGCAGAGCTCTTGCTCAGCCAGACTGCGTGGCTGTGACCAGAGCACCGTCAAACCTGCGCTACTTGCCCTTGCTGTGGTCTCCAGACCTTTGAAGCTTGCAGGAACACACATTTTAATCGTGACACTGAAGGATGTTTTCTCCCGTATGGGCAATTCCCTCCGCAGCTCCGACCGTGCAGCGCCTCCATCCCCAAACCCCTGAGCAGCCCAAGCAGCGACGCCTCCGAGCATCTTCCCGACAAAACGGGGCGGCCGGGGGGTGTCCTTCAGCTCATCTTTCAAAACCTCAACTCCCCCCGTCCCTGAGATGAATGTCACCCCCGCGGCCGCCCCCCGGCAGGCGCTGCTGGAGCCCGTGCGCGGTGCCCGGAGCGGGGGTCCCCGGGCGGCAGCAGGAGGCGCGGTGAGCCCGGCCGCGGCAGCCGGGCGCTGAGCTCACCTCCCTCCGCCCCCCCGCTCCCTTCTCCCTCCCCCTTCCCTCCCTCCTCCTCCGCCTCCTCCCGCGCCCAGCCTGCAGCCGGGATCTCAGTATTATGGCATCGAGGAGAATGGAGACCAAACCCGTGATAACGTGTCTGAAAACCCTCCTCATCATCTACTCCTTCGTGTTCTGGGTGAGTGCGGCTCGGCGCGGCGCGGGCACACGGGCACCGCAGGGCACCGCAGGGCACCGCAGGGCACGGCCCGGCACCCCCCGGCCCCACCTGCCCGGAGCGGGGGGCACCGGGGGCTCCGCAGCGCGGGGTGGCACCGCCGGGCGAGCGGGAACGGGGCATGTCCGCCGGATACAGATCTGCATGCACACACACACACATATATGAGCTCACACATATGTATATATATACACACATTTCCATGTATAAAAAATGATGGCTTTTGCCTCCTCTCGCGGCGAGCACATCCCCCCGAGCCCCCGCGGGGGAAAGTTGCAGGGGTCTCCCTGAAAGCCTCCATAGCCTGCGCCTTCCCCGCCGCCCCCCTGGCCGCCAGGACCGTGTCCCCACCCTCCAGGACCGTGTCCCCACCGCATCCCCGTCCCTCCGGGCGATGCCGCCCGAGCCCCCCCGGTACCTGCGCGCAGCGGGGGCTGCCCGAGCCCCGCCGCTGTACCCGCGTTTCGTAACTGGGCTCAGGCTCCCGCAAACCATTTTCCTGACCCAGATGCATTAATTGAGTTGCCGCGATTGCCTGACACGGCCCGGCCGTGTTTTTCAGGCCCCCTCCGGGGGCTGGAGGTTTTCGCAGCGCCCCGGCCTGTTAGTCAGCAGATCCCCGGCAGGAGCCGCGCATCGCGGCGGCGATCGGCAGGTTAAAGACCTTTCAGTGGCACACGGTGACAACACACGCTAATGGCCCCGCTGTGTGCAGTTAGGGACCTGCTCCGCACGCCATCGGCACAGCGCACCGAGGCGCATTTGTCACTTCCCAGCCGGGGGAGCTGGTTGTGCTCTCTCGGTTCGGTAGCTCTGCGCTGTGGAAAGTGTCTGTGAAACACACTGGCTCAAATCTTCATCCTTCTGCTTCAAAAGGCATTCTAAACAAAGAATTGCTTATTCATGGCAATAGCGTTTGACATCGTTACAGTGAACATAGGACTTCAGCTGTTTCAACTTTAACTTCATAGCCTTTCCTTTTTTTTTTTTTTTTAAAGCATAACCAAAACACATTTTTGTTTTTCCATACTCATGGCAGTACCTCGGTGTTATTGGTTCCCTCATACCTCGTACACTCCCCCCCAATATTTAACATATCCCCCCCCTCTTCCTTTTTTTAATAATCTTGGTGGCAGCAGAGGTGTCTGATGACTGAAATGGATAGGAAGCCAGAATTATCTGTTGGGGTTTTTGTTGGCAAGTAGATTCTTCACATTAGTCTCAAGGTGGCTAAGTTTATATACTTACCACAGTTTTAAGATTCATCCTTTCCAGTTCTCAGCAGATCTGTAAGAAACCCCTCTTCATTCTGTGATGAGTGAGCAACTGCAGGAGCTCAGGCGAATTCATGGCATCTTTTAAAATTGTGTCTTTTTTTTTTTTTAAAGTGATCGTTGTATCTGCTGCAGCCCGAATAAACAGAGGGCTTAGATCAGCATGCCCGTTGAGCTAGCACATTTCACCAACGCTAATCTCATTTAAAAAGAGAGAATTGTACCCTGAGCCAAGCAGCTGGCCGAGGGCATTTGTGCTGGAGGCTGTCAGGATGCCAGGCCAGGTTGACAGCTGGGACCTCGTGGGGTAGATGACACAGCTGAGCTCGGGGTGGGCTCTGTCAGAACCCAGGAAACGGGCTCCAGCAACACAGCTGTGCTGCTGGGATGCTCTGCTGTGAATTCTTTCCCTCTGAGCTGTGGGTCAGGCTCCTGTGTCTCCAGATCTTCTCCAAGGGCATGGCCCACTCTTCCAGTTACTTAACATTTGATGGCTACCAGAGTCTCTGTTTGTCCTCTTCCCTGAGCCTGGAAAACGAGGAGGAAATCAATGGTTGGGGACAGAATCCTGCAGCCATGATCAAAGGAGAATGAAGAATCATGCTTGCTGTTGCATCTGGTTTCTCAAGGCACCAGCCAAGGGACATAGGCAGGTGTCAGTGGGAGAAGACAGCAAAGGATTTGGTAAAGGTCCAGAGGATTTGACAGCAGATTCTAAGTCTTTATCAGTTCTTCTGTGCTAAAATCTAATTCATATTTTTGTCCTCTTTCTGGGCTCTGAATCCATTTTTGTCCTCTTTCTGGGCTCTGAATCCATTTAGAATAAATTGGAGCAGGATGCCATGAGGAGAGCAAAAACATGGCATACTCTGGCTGTCTGCTCATTTTGTTTTTTTCAGGCAAGTTTGAGAGCTGAGGGATGTATGGACTTCCCTCAACCCCACTCCATTATTTTCTGGAGTGATTTTTGTACTCTTAGAATCTGCTGGCTCCAGAGTCAGTGTAACTCAACTTGAGTCCTTGTGAATTCTCAGAGCTGAAAATATGGGAAGGATTCTATTGGAGGCAACTATTTTAATTTTTTTTTCTTGGACTGAGCTAAATACCAGAAGGAAACCATGCCAGCACCACAAATGGCTGGTTTGTAAATTTTTATTCTGACGGCTTTCCCACATTTTTTGGAGAGGTTGTAAGCTGATTTCTGAAGGAGAAAGCTCTGTGTTGCTTAGCTGCAGTTTGTATGGGTTTTTTTTTTCTAGCTGTGGGAATGGAGCTGTGATACAGCACAGGGCAGAAACTCGTCCTGTGGCATGGTGGTGTGTGGTGGCAACCCTTTGCCTGGTGGGTCAGGTGGTTACAGATGTGAGGCAGTGGGGAGAAGGTGCTTCTTTGCATCCAGTGAGCTGTTCTGAACCGTCATGAAGGACTCCTGTGTGTTTCACATTGTTTATAAAATAAGAAAGTCTGTGTACGCAGCATGTTCCCCCAACAAGTGATTTTTTGTCAGGCTTAAATATGAATTGCATTTGTATTTGTGGGACAGATGTGTATAGGTGAAGGCTTTTAGTATGAGCATTAAATGAGGCTGCACAGATTTCATGGGAGCTGTAGGACCGTAATGGGGAGACACAGTTCATTCAAATTTCATACTGCGTAGCTCGTTCCTTTCCAAATAGGTTTTGTTTAATGTAACTTGTTATTTTGATAGCTTCTTCTCCTCCCCCTCACCATACTTTCCAACTTCTTTCTGTAAATGTATCAACATGGTAAAAAAAAAATCCATAAACAGAGATAACAAGCTTTTTGTGTGCTCATATGCATTGTTATTCATAGAACACATTAAATGCCTAAGGTTACCGCTTTTGGTCCTTAAGGGATGTAGTAATAAAAATTCAACAGCCATTTTTTTCCTAATCAGAATTCTATACTGACTGCATCTGGTTTGGAACTAGCAGATTAAAAAAAAAAGTTGATAAAAGCTCTGCTCTGCTTGTTAGCTATTTTTATTTTTTCCTTTTGGGTATCATAAAATGCCTGCATAGAAATCTGAGTTAGAGCCTGTCTTGTTTTTAAGAGAAAATGAATTTTGAATTAGAATTCTAAGTGAATTTTTTATAGGAGAGAGAAACCTTGAAGCACCCCTCAGTACCTTGTATTTGTCTAGTACTTAAGTAACCTTTGGTCTTAAAACATGTGTATAATTAATATTTCACTGTAGCCTTCTAAATATATTTTGTTACCAAATTAACTGCCTGCCCCAATGTGTTTTGGGAGGGAGCTTTAAGGGGGCATGCACTCATCCTTAAAGTTATATGGCTGAGGAAGATGGGTTTTCTCTTCCATGCAAAGCTTGTTGTTGCCCCAAATAGGCACCGTAGCAAAGTGATTATTTTCTGATCCCAGGCCCTGTGAGACACTTGGCACCAAATGAGTGCTTTGTGTGTGCTGTCCTGCTGGAATGGGGTTTTCTTGCTGTCATAAAAGCATGTGAGTAGAGTTCCCATTTAGATAACATTCCAAGGTGGGTCACTGATCTGAAGAGCATCTTCCAAAGTTTGTGGGGACTACACTAGGTTCTTAGAGCTTGGCCTGTCTTTGGCTATGTGACAAAATCAGAGCTAAGGTACCTGCTTAGCTCTGTAGTGGTAGTTTGGTTTGCTGAGTTTTTGTTGCCTTGAAAATAGACCTGTGCCTGCTGGTGTGATCCCTTGGAAGTTAGCAGGGGGCAGGAGAGGGGTGAGGCAGGTGAGTGTTGCTTGGCTGTGAGGCCACAGCAGGGCTGTGATTTCAAAAAAGGTCCAGTTCCTCTTCTTTTAGCCAGTTCCTCTGGGAATGTGGTGTCACTGGTGGAGGTCAGGGGGTCTGCAGATGGCCCCATGAAGGGTGATGGGCTCAGTGCCCCTCTGGCATGGGAGGTGTGGGAAGTCCTGGTGAGTGCTTTGAAGTGCCTCCCCATTTTCATCTTCTCAGAATTCCCCCGAAAGGGGTCACTTGTGGGTGCTGGGAGTGGCTCTGCTGTTGGGACAGACAGCTCCCACTGTGGCAGGAGGGTGGAGGGGGCATTTCCCTGCCATTCCAGGGCTCACAGAGCTGTTTTCCAGGAAATGACTGAGACAAAGAGCGAGTGTGGCAGCCTGCTTGGGAACACAGATTTATGGCTCAACTCCTGACCCGTCCTCAAATGCAGCCATCTGAGCTCTGCATTACAATGTGGGATTAAATTTGTGTGTCCCTTTGAGTTACTAGTGGCATTACTCATCTCCCCTATATGTGTCCAGCTGGGTTGCTGAAATAACTGGTTTTCTCCCCAAATCTTCTTTCCAGTGTTTCTGCATTGGTTCCTGCATGTTTCTGGTCTTTTTAATACCTCTTACCATGCCTGTATTTCTTTTCTTTTAATTCTTTTAAAATATATGTTAGCAGATGGTTTTAGAGGAAATATTTTGGGAAATTTTTAGCTTTCCCATGTGGCTTAGATTGCTTAATCTCTTGGTGGTTCCATTTGATTGCAAAGTCAACATTGCTATACTTTTAGAAAGAAGTGTTATTACTCATATGTAGTTACCTGAAATCCCAAAAAACCCCAAGATCTCAAAAATGCCCAGTATCCCCCCATCATGACAGATTTGAAGTGCTCCATGGTTCAGCACAAACCTCATGCAGTTCTCTCCTGAAGTCAGTTGTTCCCTGTTCTGTTCTCATAATGATATACATGTAAGATTAAAGATAATGGTGTTTTCTAGTAAGCATAGCCCAAGGTGAATTCTGTTGGCTAAATAAATAACTGGATTTTAAAAAACAACAACAAAAAAGGCTAGATGGTGTTTGAAACCATAACTGCAGTCAGCTTTGTAAATTCCTTCTCGGGACGTGTACACAGCTTGGCTTAGTTTAGTGGGGTTTTGATTGGGATTTCTCACGTTCTGAAAATTGTGTGGTTTTGGTACAAATTAGCATTTTACACCTCATTTAATGGAATAATTGATTTTGCTGTTGGCTAAATCCTCCTTCTTTCCTGTTTGTGGAGCTGTGCTTGCATCTCAGCAAGTGCCACCCCTTGACCTTGGAGTTTGCATCAGGACCATTCTGTGGCTTGAGGATGGTGACATTTTCACATTAATGGGTCAGTTTGGACTGGTGAAGGGGGATAGTGGGGGACTTGGAAGTTGTTTCAGCTCTGTTTGGGAAGGCACAGGATGCATTCATAACCCAGCAGAGGCAGGAACCCTTTTTTTTCCACAAGGAAGGGCAGGAGGCTGTGGGGGAGTGCCACTGTTTGTGTAGTAAACATTTGGCTGTTTAGTGTTCCCTCCTGCTCTGAGCAACCTGTTGTGTGCTAAACAGGGTAAATATAAATTCTACGGAAAGGTGCTGGGGAGGCCTTGTTAGCACTTTTCCATGAAAACAGCAGTAGAGTCCTTGGATGCTGCCTCATTCCAGCCTTGCTTGTCAAGGAAACGGAGGCAATTATCGTAGGTAAACCAAGGGAATTTAAAATGGATCCAATAATCTGATTTTATCTCTGATTCTGTGACTATTTATCAATTCCCTGTGCTGTCAGGGAGGGAAATTAGGTTACCTGGTACTGTTAGTTGTCTCCATCTCTGGATTTTTATCATCATTTCTTCTGTTGGTGCAACTGTCCTACAAATTTACGTGCCAGTGAGTTAATAGATGAGTATCTAGAAAGGCTCTTTGTGCATGTGAGCTTGCAGAAGCATCTCCTTCAATTTTTCACATGCTGTTTAAACCCAGTGATGCTTGTTAGAGAGATGCTGGCTTTGCTGTAGTGCTGAGTCCCTTCTGCAGCCACCAAATTTGCACTTTTCAGCCCTGCTGATCTCAGTGCCTTGCAAACCTCGGGACTGAATCTTTAAAATAAAATACAGGACTCAGAAGTGACTGTGGGCAGCAGATGACAGACATTGTGCAGCCATTTTTATTTTGCATGATGTCACTTCTTTAGGCTCATTTCTATTAATTAGCATTTAATCATCTCTCAGAGATGAGAGATGGGCAGAGCAGGCTTCTTTCCATCTTAGCTCTCTCTCGTGGTGGTGGGCAGATGGTTGAAATGTTCTGTCTCTATCACAGTTCTGGGTTAGCAGAGGGGAGCATTTGAATTTCCCTTGCACTAAATGGACTCTGAAGCATGGCACACTTGTGTCTTACTGGATTATCATTACTTCATAGCTGAGCTGGTTCTTTGAGCTCTGGCAGGAGGACACAGGATTTTTAGGAGCTACTGTAATGAAAGAGTGGAAGTTAATGTTGTTAATATCAATTTTGCTGTAATTTCCACGTAGTGTTTTGCAAGATGTTTTCCAGATGTGCTTTTTTCATCTCTGTGTTTCTGGGGACAATACTAAAATCTTTACAAGAAGTAAGCAGCCCCCCTTCCCTCTCTGTTTCTTGCTTTTCCCATCTCCCTAAATTGCTGTAATAAGTTCAGTTGGTGGCTGGCCACAGTGTGATGCTGGCAGTGACCCTCTCCCAAAAACCAGGCAGGATTCACCACATTCACCAACAGCCTGGGCTGAGCAGAAGGTTGAAATTTTGCCATCCTTTATTATTGGGAGATATTTGCTGAGAGCTTTGTGGGAAGGTTGGATTTGGTTTGGGCTGAGTGTGGATTTGGATGGATCAAACTGAGGTTTTTTTTATTTTTTTGTCATTATATTCAAAGAGAGTCTTTTTCAAGAGTTTAATTGCTAGGAGAATGTGATGGGGTGAGTAACGACGCGATGGACTTAATCTGGCAGAAGCCTCTGGATCTTGGGAGCAGAGCTAAGGAAAAGGGTGGCATGCTTGTAAGGTTCTGCAGAGAAGTCAGAGAGGAGAAAAGAGAGTGAAACCCTGTAAATATCATAGGAAGAGGAGCACTTACATTTCCCTTTAAAGTGGGAAGAGAAGGAAGCCCCTGCTGTCTGACCCACATAACCACTCAGTGCCTTAATGCCTCTGAACAGAAAGGATCAGCTCAGACCTGCTGCTGCCACGGGATTGGAGCTGCCAGGGAAGCTGACAAGTTCCTCAGGCTCTTGTTCCTGACTGGATTATGGGCACTGCTTCAGAGAATGCAGGACAGGAACAGCAAATTGCACTGAGTGCCACCAGCAAAGCTCATCTGCAGCTCAGCACACAGGAAACTCTGCCTGCAAGGACCTGAGTACATCTCCTGCAGCTGAGGATTCAGCTAGGCCATGCTGATTTCGTCATTTGATAAGTTTTAAAAACATTTGTCATTTGGATGGAGTTTCTCTTGGGTTGGCCTCCATCTGGAAGCAACTTTGAAGTGTTTGGAGAATTCCTTTTAGCAGTTTTTGGCAAAAGAATATGAAAAATTGCTCATTTTTGTATGTTTCTGAAAGTAAATGGGAGCTATATCAAAACCTGACATTTTTGATGGAGGTAGTCTTCTCAATTATATAAACTTAGTGATTTGGGAAATTCTAAAAAAAAAAAGAATTTTTCAAATAAGTGAGAATTTCCTGAATATGCAGGTAGCACTGAAATTCTTTTTAATTTTTTTTGTATCTGGACTTGAAACTGAGGCCAGTTTGTGGCATGACAGGTTGTGTCATGGCATCAGTGTGGCATCAGTCCAGTTGGGCAGCACCAAGGCTTCAAAAGTTGTGTCTGGGGCTTGGAGCCCAGCCACAGGTGAAAGCCTGTGGCAGAGATGGGCACCTGGGGTCTGCAGGCCCCTGTAGCCTGCAAGGATTTGCACCTGGATATCCACCTGAGTGGGATGTTTGTCCATGCTTGAAGATAATACAAAGGTGCATGGCAGTGTGCAGCTTGCTTGGACTGTAAAGATACTCTGCTGTGACCTCAGCCAAAGAAAAGGTGGAGGACATTGTAAACAGATTATGGAAACACATCCAAGTCAATCCCAAAAGCTATTTGAGAGAATTGCTGCAGGTTTCCAGCAACGGAGAGCCCATGATTTTTGTTATCTTCCCTAATAGTTTCCTGCCCAAAACATTTTTATTACAACTTGCTGTGGCCTCTCCTGCATTAAAAGACAGTCAACACACCAGAAATGTGTCACACAAGTTGTGCCTTTCATTCTTGGAGAATAGGTTAAGATAGAAGAGAAGGCACTTTCCAGGTATGCATTAACAGAACAGATAGAAACTCAATCTTCCTGTTTCACTTCAATAGTACTTAACATCTAACTGGCTCTAATTAGGCTTGGAATGGGAAGATAATTAAGAGCATGTCTGTTTCCCTTTGAAAACAAAGAAAGGAAACAAATGCAGATAGGTTACCCTCAGTACCTTGATGGCTGCATCTTATGGCTGGGTTCATTTTCACTGGTGCAGCTGCCCTGTGCTGGATGTAGCATTTATTGCTCTGTGGTGTGCACTGACTGCAGACAGAGCATGATTCAATTTACCTGCAAAATAATGTCTTAGAGGAAATAAGCAGCTGATATTATTGCATGTCTTTGAGAATTTTTTTTTTCAAATTTCCTCTGTTTTCAGGTCAGTGATGCTATGCCAGAGCTCCTTCCTTTGTTTAGCTGAAGCTTTGAGTCAGTTAAAGCTGATCCAGTGTGCAGTTGCTTGTAAATGTTGAGGTCAGCTTGAGTGTCACCTGGAACTGAGTTCCTCTTTCCAGTATACTTCAGGAAAACTGCTGAGTTAAATTGAGTGGGTTCAAATAATCTAGAGGCTTAAATTGATCCCTCTTGTCCCTGAATAACCTATAGGCCATCTGTGCATCACCTTCAGGGTTTGGTTTTTTTTCTGTGCAAGTGTGACCTAAAACCTCCTGAAGAAAGAACCAGAACCTCAAGATGTTGGAGAGCTGAGTTTCAGGAATGTTTCCCTCTTATTTCTTGGATCATACAAGCCAGCCCTGGGTATATTCCTTGATTCCTGTTCTCACAAAACAGGAGCTGATGCAAAGGGATTGAATCAAGATTTTCCAACAGAAGGTCACACCATTTAAAAATAAAAAAATGTAGTTCACAGAGATGACCTTACAGGTTTATTTCTGTCATGGCAGGTCGTACTGGGGACACATAAGAGCCTTTCTAGGAGGCAGAGTGACCTTGCTGCAGTTACTGAATATGTGCAGGATGTCTGGGCAGCTTTCAGAGCACTCGTGCAAAACTCTCACTGACAGGATGGGGCAACTGCTGGTTTTGCCCATGGCCTTGTGGATAAATAGTTCCTTATGGAAAAAAAACCCACTCCTTTCTAAACCTTTCCCTGTTGGTTTCCAAAGTGATGCTTTTATTGGGCATCCTCCCAGCGTGGAAAGGGCAGCTCAGTGCCCTCTGTGCCTGCTCAGCATTGACCTCATCCCCCCTCAGCTGTGTTTAGTGGCATTCTCACCAGAGAGATGTGCAAGACAGGGCCACTGGTCCTTGTCCCATCCAAGGTGGTCCCTGCCACAGCCAGGGGACAGCCAGCAGCCTCCTGGCCAGCACAAGAGCACTGCCAGGCAGGTGTGGGTGGGCTCTGTACTCACCAGTGAAATTACAAACTGCAGGAGATGTGCTGGACCAGCCAGTGTGGTCATAAACAGTATTTCATCCAGAACTTGTGTAATTTTCAACAGAAACCAGCAACAAAAATAAGGCCTCCCACTCCCAGGACTTTTGTGTTTTGTAAGCAGCAGCTTTGTGACAAGATGGTTGTGCTCAATATAGGTATGTCTGTGGTAGAGAGAATTTTCAGCTCATGGAATTATCAGAATGATATGGAAAATTTGCCTGAGTTTCTGTGAGCTGGCATGATAAGCATGTAATACTCTTTAACACAAAACAAAGTTGTCCCTGTTGTACAGAAACCTGAGCATACTGCACCATAGCTATTTTTTAACAGAAGTATCAGATTTAACATGTTCCCTTCCCTCCTGCTCACTGACCTCAAATTGCTGGGGGACCAGACAGGATTAATCCCTGTGCCATGAAGACTATCCAGTATTAAAGCAAGGAGCTTGGTTGTTTCCTAGAGCAATGCAATCCCCAAATGATAAAGAATATAACTGAACCACAACCACTTAGTTGATTTCTACCCTTAATTTCACTTAATTTCCAGTGTCATAGCAGGTATTAGACCAAAATTATTTCCTATTTTTTCCAGCACTATTGAATATGAAAAATATTTAAGAGTGAAGACTTCTAAATCTGAAGGATATAGAGAAGAATTTCATGCTAAGTCTTAGCTCTTAGGCAATCAATCAAGTTATTAATGATATAAGAATAAGAGCCACCTCATCAGTGAGGAGCAAACAATTACCCAGTTTTTCTTCTGGTACCATTAACCAGCTTATCAGTTGTTTACCAAGCTCAAGTCTGTGTGGCACTAAAATTTCCCTTTTGGAAACATATTTGCTCTACATCATATGTTAGTGCAATACTGGTAAGCAAAAGAATATGGAATAAAAATACATTTCAAGAAGAATTACATCAGCTCTGGTTGATGGGCACATGTGGGTGGACTCAGCTTGGTCCATATGAAAGGTGTAAAATGTCTTACAACATCATCTTTCCCTGCTTAAATTCAGTGGGAAACAAACATGACCAAACTGTCTTATGCAGCCAGGCAATGGTTTTTGAAACTCACTGTGCTTAATATTCATGTTCAGTGAAACAGGCAGTTACTCTGGCTTGGATTCCTCAGAATTCCCACAGATATGTGTGTGCATGGGAGGGTTTATCATTCGTGTGCTGGATATCTCAGCAGGATAAACCTTCTTCCCCTTCCTCTGCCAAGTTAAATTCTGCCTCTGGTCTCTAGACTCCCTTTGGTTACCCTGTGATTTTGCAGCACAGCATCATTTACAAGAAGATATGTGATCCTCTGGTGTGGTGATGCCACTGAATTCAGATGGACCCTAAAATTGTGTTTAAAATTTCACAGCTTCTATGAAAACAAAACCTAAACTAAGAGAATACAAGAGCAAAAGACTTATCTCTGTGTGGATGAGATGGAGTAGTGTGTGACCACCTGAGTCAGCTGGTGGATGAATAAATGCTGAGTATTGTGGCTGGCATCAGAGGGCATGGCAGAGTGCATGTTATTTAGATTAAATTCCGGAAAAAACTGGACCCTGGCTGCACCCTGTATGTTGATAAGATGGGATTTTTTAAATGTTGATAGCTGTATGTTATATTTTCTCTATTCTTGAGAAGCATTGTGCAATTACTTAGAGCAACACTAAACCTTTGGATTTATTTACAAGTGGTAATACCTAGAAAAAGAAATGTATGAAAAATGTATTTTTTCATACAGTTGGTATGTCCATTTGATAAGACAGAGCCACTGCTGCAAGTCAGGCAATATGTCTAGGATGTGGCCCAGCTGTGAGTTGGTTATTAAGTCCCTAACTATAATAATTATTATGTTGTAGCATTCACTTTGACATCTTACTTCAATTGCAGGAGTAGAAAGCTGAAATAATAATTAGGGTCACCTGATGTTGCTTGTAGAGTATGGGAATGCTTCTGAGAAGTTTAATGAATTCTGCTTGTGAAGACAGATTATGATGGAGCAGCTGGCTGTATCTGAGCTATGAAATTCATACACCATGATGCTTCTTTATTCTGAAGCTGCATAGACAATGCTCTGAAAAAAAACTTTTAAGCTGCCCAGCATCTTGGGAGAGAGAGTGGAGTTGCTGCTGCATGAGAGTAACCCCAAGGTGAGTGGGCTTCCACAGCTGGGAATTATCCATGCAACTTTCCTGACTTCACAGGAAAACCCTTTTGTGGGGAAAAAAAAATATTCCTGCCATGCAGGGCATAGGTGGGGGATAGTTTTTCTTCAGGGAAAGAGCTGCACATTTCTGTAGATGGATATCCACCTTTATTTTGGAAGATATTTGACTGGGCCACAAGCATGTTGACACAGCTCCCCATGGAGAGGAGACTTGGTGTACCTGCTTAAGAATGTCCTCCTCCTCTTGGTGCTGAGTGATCTCTTATCTCCATGCTGTGTTCCAAGGGTGGCAGCCAGGATCAGCTTTTAGTGGTGACCTCCAGAACAGGGTGGTTTGTTTGCTTTTACCCTGCTGTGGACATGAAGACCCAGAGGAAGATTTTGCTAATGTGGAGTTCTGTATGACCAATATGCAGAATTTTGTCATTTGTGGGTTCTGCCAGGTCTTGTGAGTGGGATTGTCAAGTGCTTCTAGGAACTGGACTGACTTACTGGATCAAGAAGGGTTTCTCTCTAGTTTACTCATGCAGTGGATATTTTGACAGCTACAAAGAGTTATTAGCAGTTTTGTTTGATAAATTGTAATCAGGTAGCTAAAAAGAGCACTCTGTGTGGGGATGCAGCTCTCAGGACTCTGCTTTAGCACAGGGAGAGACCCTAGCACCTACAGGGGCAGAGGCTGTGCTGGGAAGGACAGTGGGAGCTTTCCAAGCTGTCATTTAAGGCTAGAACATGTTCTAAGGAAAAGGGTATCAGGTAACTTACTGCTTGGAGGAAACTTTTAATTTGGGGATTTCTTCAAGTAGAAGGGAGTTTGTTCATGCTGAGGCCTATTCTGTAGCTTGTGCTTTCTCCCACACCCCAGTGAGCCCTTTCTGGAAGAAATTAATGCTGGCTGCTCTTGGGTTTGTGTCAGAGTTAAATTAAGGCTTTTCACTAGCCCGGATTAAGGTGTATTTTGGTGTTTGGTGGGTGTAGGCGGTGACAACTCATGGAAAGATGTGATCATTCATCCTAGCATGCATCTTGCATCTGAGTGGGTGAATGACAGGCTGGTTTTCTTCTGATGGCCCTGTGCATTTCTATCTAAAACCCCTGTAATGCCCAGCTGGTCAGGCTGGGAGCAGAGCAGAATGCCTTAAAGCAGTCACTGTTTTGTTCTTGCCCTCTCCTATGGCTTGGGGAACAAGAGGGCAAAGGGCTCAGCAGGGACTCAGCAGAAGGTAATTAATTTCTCTGGCATTCCTGGACCATGCTGCTTTCAGGCAGAGAGAATTTTCAGGTTAGCCACAGCATGATTTCTGTTTCCCACTTCTCCTTCCCCCTGAGTGGGTATCATGTAGGGACAGAGATTGCTCTGTGGCTTAGCTCATGCTTTTGTTTTCTTTTATCGCCTTATGTGGTGCAGTTTAAATTACACTTTTCAAATGGTAAATTGCTTGGGAAAGACTTCTTAATGCCAGTTCTCCTGGCAGTTTATTTCATACTTTTCATGCAAGTTGTACCAATCAGTGTCTGGTGGGGCTGCCTGCTAAGCAGGACCAGATGGCCCATGCTAGTGAGGACAGGAAGGATCACAGGGGTAGGAGCCAGTGTTATCTGAATATGTGTTTTGGATTGCATCATGAATGCTTCCCAGGAGGAAGCACAGCTGCCACTGGAATTGCAGAGATCTGATTTTTGGTATTCTCTATTTGAAGTCTTGGCATAAGTGAAAATCAAGTTCATGTTGAGCCAGATCAATAATATTGAAATTCTTCTTGGATAAAATCAGTTTGCTTGCTAGTTTTCTTTCTGTCTTTTTGCTTATCCTGTAATCAAATGTACTGTGTGATAGAAAATACACAGAAGAGAGCAGCCAGGTCCATGATGTAATCTTGCTTCCATGTGTGCTCTACCACAGGATGGCCTGAAAATGGAGTAACCAATACATAACTGCAGGAAGAAAACCAGAATTAATCATAGGTGGTTTGACCACTATTTCCCCCTCTGGCACTAAAATACTTGAGTACCCTGCTAGGCAAAGGGCCAAAGAGGAGAGGGGGATGTGTCAGAAAGTGGCTGCCTTGCAGAGCTCGTGTTCTGGGCAAATTTCTTTTTCTTCCTAATGCTGGGCTGGCAGCATCCCCTATGCTTTGACCTGGTTTTCATCTGTAGCAGTGGGCACATCTCCAAAGGGGCAGGGAAAAAGCATGAATGAAGAAAGCTGTGATCTTAAACACAGTCTGTGGAGGCCAAATTTGATTCTGCTAAGGCTTAGCCACAGCCACCTTTGCTTTGTGTAATGTATTATATTGGATGTTTGTCCAGGTGCCAGCAGGAAAAGGCCAAGAGATCCCAGACATGGCCACGTGATTGAGATTTGGCACATCAGGCCTTTCAGAGGGCTCTTGGAGTATGTACTGGTACCTGTCTTCTCTTGAGACTAAGACACAACATGAATAAAAATGTGAGAAACTTCTTACTGAAAAATTCACTATCAGAAAGTCATGGGAAATTCATTACTTTGTGATTTTTTTGGGATTTTTTTTTGGGGGGGGGTTGGTTGTTTTTATTTTAGTTTTTTGTTGTTGTTGGTTGGTTGGTTGGTTTTTTGGGTTTTTTTGTTGTTTTTTTGCTGGGGTTTTTGGTTTTTTTTTGTTGTTTGTTTGGTTGGGTTTTTTGTTTGTCTTTGGGGTTTTTTGTTTGGGTTTTTTTTGTGTGGTTTTTTTTGGTTTTTGGTTTTTGGGTTATTTTGTTTTGTTTTGTTTTTTGTTGTTGTTGTTTTTTGCTGTCCTATAAGCTTTCAGTTTAGAAGATAACACTTCATTTGGTTCTGACATTTAAATCCTTTCCCTTCCCCTGCATGGACAGAGGCTGAGCAGTCCTTGCTTTGTGTAAGGCACCAAGAGCTTGTGTCAGTCCTGGGATGGTGTAAGCACAGAACCACAGAATGGTTTGGGTTGGAAGGAACCTGAAAGATCCTCTGCTTCCAATCCCCTGCCAAGGGCAGGGATGCCACCTGCCACACCAGGTTGCTCAAAACTCCACCCAGCCCTGACCTTGAACTCTGCCAGGGCTGGGGCAGCCACATTCTCTGGGCAAATTCTTCCAGTGCCTCACCACCCTCTGCCTTCTATTCTCACCAGCAGAATAATAACCTGTGGTAGATAAAACACATTACAACTGCCCAGAGAATGATCTGGAAGATAACCTGTCAGGATGTGCCCTTATCCTTGGGCAGCTGAGCACGGGGAAGACCCTTCTTGTCAGCCTGGCCTGGAAGGATTTGTCTCACAACTTCCCTTATGAATTTTGCACTTTCCTAGTGCTACATCACGGTGTTTACCATGGTTCCTGCTGCCTTGGTGTGTGTCTTTTGAGCATAAGCAGAAAATGTTGGCAATGTGTCAGGAAAAAATCCATGAAGAATGCCTCTAAAATGCCCTGGGAGGGAAGAGGAAACCAAGTAAGGTGGTGACAATTCCTGCTCTCCCCCTGGCCCATGTACACCAACTTGCTTGGGTTTAGGGTAAAGCCAGATTCTGCATTCACTTAAAAGCTTTTTCACCAACAACTTTGTGTGTGGAGAGAGGACTAGAAACACATGGCTGGTCACTCAAGAGAAGGAAAGGTAAGTTTATCCCCACTTTCTCCAGGAGACATGGAATATATGGAATATATGGCTGTGCAGAATGGTCAAATGCATTTCCCCTTGATGGAGGTGGCAGCTGGGTATTCCCTGGTTCTCCTGTTCCCTGTTAGCTCTGGTGTGGAGTCCCATGGCATTCCTCCTGGAGAACAGCAAAGGAGGGAGCACCTGCTTTTAGATACGAGCTGCTGAAGGGATCAAAGTATTTACTGATAACTCTCCCTTGCACTTCCCTCCCTTAAGCTCCGCTCTTGAGAAATAGCTCATTAATTTGTTAGTGGCTTGATGAGAAAGGAGGGGGTGGAAAGCCACTAAAAATGGCTTTGGTCCAGGTCAGGTCTCTCTGTAGCAGGAGGAACCTGCTCTTTCCCCCCTTGTTCCAGTGGGGAGATGAGGAGCTGGATGGTGAGGAAGTTCCTTCCCCTGTTATTCCACAGACTGGTTTGGCTGCTGCTCATACACAGGCTGCTATATATAACATTTCTTCTTGGTGGACATGACAAGCTACCAAAGAAATGATGTAAGGGCTGTAGAACTTACACATATTCCAAAGTTAACTGCCACATTCCTCCCAAAACTTCACACCAGAGTTTAAATGTGGAACTTTCCTCTCCTTTTCAAAGACCTGTGTGTATATCACAAGTAACAGGCAAAAAGATCTTTATCATAATACTTTGACCTGATAAATCATTCTTGCAGACAGATAGAAATTGGCAGGTTCCTTTTGAATGGGTTTGGCAGGCACTGCTGGAGGAAAAGGCAGTTCAGCACCTCCTTAGGAAGGAGAATATCCTTGTCATAACACCATCCATTGCTGGCCTTGTCTCTGACTCACAGCAACAATGAAACATCAGTTTTTTACCTGACTTTGAAACTGGCAAGAAAACCACAGGAGGACTGTAAAATGGAAGTGTTTGTACTTGGTTCCTGTTGTAGGAAGATGTGGATTTTCACTTTACATATTTCAAATTGGTCAGAGGAGGTGAGGAGGCCTGTAGAGACAGGAGATTTTATTATGCTTTTTGTTACATCAAACAATATGTGAAAGATGATTCATACAGAAAAGTTGGAAGAATTTAGGTAACTTAATCTGATGATGTAGGTATTTGAACAAAGAAAAACTCTAGCATTGTTTGTTTTGAAACTCTCTTTATGAAGGGACATAGTTGCTCACAAATATCCCGCTACTGAAGTTTTATAGGTCTTTGCTCCTGACATAGCTGCCAGTGTTCCTACATGTTCCTACAGCACACCTGGGTTGCACATTTGAGGCTCCCAGCTTTAGGAGTAGAAGACAAATGGTGAACACTTTGTCTTGAAACACTTAATGATAAAATGGTATTTGTGTATATACCTGACCTAAATACTAACACCAGGAATAATGTTGAACATCCTGGATGTAATCCCGAAGTTCAGAGCTCACCCTGCTTCTGAGCTCAGCAGAAGCACTTTTTCAATACTTCTCTCTGGCTAACCAGCAGATTCCCTCTGATTTTATGACCTGCTCCACAGGGAATGCCTCATCCTAAACAACATGAGCTCTTGCACTTCCCCTTTCTAAAAAAAAAAAAAACTGATGAAATCATCTCTCTCTCTCTCTTTGTTATTCCCTCCCTCCTCCCCCCAGTTTAAAGGTTTACCTTATGGTTTTGGGTTGGTTCAGAAAAACTTGCCTCCCCCTTTGAGCTCTCTCTATCTAAAGCTCTTCCCAGCTTGTCAGAAGTCCAGATGCTGGGACTTTTAGGCTGTGGTACAGTCTGGGGATCCAAGCCCTCACTTGCAGGCTGTTTTTCCTGTGCTTTTGTCCTTGTTCAGCATTTTGGGAGGGATCTGCCTCTTGGGAATTGCTAAAACAAGAGAAGGAGCTGCTGCACTGCAGTGGCAGGGGATCCAGCTGTGGGGCATGGAGGGTTTACATCAGTGCTGAGGAGCACAACCACACTAAACCATCCTGTGCCAGCTGGGATTTAAATGCCCTCCCAATGAGGCTGCAGTTATTTACTGTGAGTGCTCAGTGTGGCAGACTGCCCTGCCCTCACCAGCACCTGTGCCCTGAGCAGCATTGCACACCCTGCACACCCTCCTGCTGTGCCCTTCAGCTGTGCTGGTTTGAGCTTTTTCCTATATCCAGCAGTGTGCAGGGAAAAAAAGAAGAAGAAGAAAAAAAAAAAAGGAAAAAAGGCTGCATTGCATTTTAAAAAAGGAGGGGAAGGAGTGAGGAGAGGTGAAAAAATAGAAAATAAAGGTCTGCAGGAGCACACACTTTTAAAACAGAAAATAAAAGGGAGGTGCAGAAGCGTACACCTTGTTGCACTGTGTGCTGACACAGGGGGGAATGGCATCAGCTGAGGCACCAGCACACCCAGAGATGTCAGCAGTGCAAACTGGGCTGCACCCCTGACACCTCTGTGCATGCTGGTGCCTCACCCCTCATGTCCTTCACACCTAACCCCCCTGGACAGCACAGTCTCCTGTGCAGAGCTGAGTGAGCTCTCACTCGCTGTGGGGTTGTTGGCAGCTGCACCCAGGTATCCCCAGGGGTGCTGCTGTGGGCAGGCTGCCTGTGGTGTGGCTCACACCGTGCTTTAGTGGGGTCCAAGTGCCTCCCCCTGTGCCCAGGCAGGGCAAAGCTCGTTTTGGAAACAGGTGGAGTCCAAAGCTGCCCTGTGTGCTCCTGTGCTGTCCTCCAGCAGCAGGCAGTGAATGCTGCTGGCCTCGGGGTGCCAGGGGGCTCTGGTGGGGCAGCACCCCTTGCTTAGCCCCAGAGCAATGCTGCATTGGGCATCCCTGCCCCTCAACCCCCGATGCATTGCCAGAGTTTCTCTAAGGCAATAATAGCATGGAATGCCTTTGGGGTAGGAATTCCTCCTGTCTTTCCTTTGGGCTTTTCTTCCTTCACCTGCCAGGAGTGAGGATGGGTGCTGGTGCTGCCTGTTTCCAACTGTGTGAAATGTGGCTGTGCAAAGGTGCCAAAGCAGGAAAGGTGGGCTAACAGAAGGAGAGAGAAGGAAGTGTGGAGAAGTATGGAGAAGGAAGGCAGAAGTTAATGGAGAAGGGCAAAGGGAAACAGGTATTTGAGGCAACCAACCAGTCAGTTTTGTTGGCCAGTACAATAAGTGGCCAGGCAGAATAAATCAGGGAGGTGAAAGAGGAGATAAGGCTGGCAGGGCATTCTGGTTTATGGCCCTGTTCATTGCTTTCTGGGACATTTCACTTCTGTATCACTGAGTTTGGTGCTTCACTGTGGGGCCTATTCATGCCCCTCTCTGCTCCCTGTGCCTCTGAGTGAGGAGCTGCTGCCCCACTGACCCCACTCTTTGGTGGGGGAGGCAAAGGGGAAATGGTGTGGGAGCAGGATAGTTTGGGAGATCTGTGCATCTCAGGGGTTGTGTTGGGATAGAAGAACCCTGGGAAATGGGCAGGGGAGGACATCCCTGTGCTTCTTTTCAACTTGCCATCATGGCATAAAACCCCTTTATCTGCAGAGGTCTGGTGGGAGGGAAGGCGGCGTGGCACTGACAGCAAGGAGGGAAATTTCCAGTTGTGTGGGTGCGAAACTCCCCCATCAGTCCCTTCCCCAAACAGCTTTGTCATGTTGTCCCTCTTGGTGGCATCACGATTCACAGAGTTTTCACCAACAAGCCAACGGTGCCAATGGCATTGGCCATGAACATTGTCACTACAAGGACACCTGTGCCTTGAATCCAACCCCACGCCTTTGGAAATGCCTGTGAGACTGCATTTTAAAGCTTTTTGTGCAGGAAAAAGGAGTGCATATCAAGGGTACTTAGGAGACATCTCTGGCTGGAAGATCTTCTGTCACCTTCTTGGGGACTTGTCACAAAGCCAGCTACAGCAACATCTTTGTCATCAGCCACATTGCTGTTAATGAGAGTGAGCACTGAACCCCCCAACGAGCCAAGCCCTTCACTGGCTGCACCCCATGTGTCTGTCCCATGTGCTGGAGGTGTTTGTGCAGTGGGGCTGGGCCTTCAGTGCAATCCTAAAGCCAAGGGGTTCCACATGCCCAGTGAGCTGTGCAGGAGAGCAAGCTTCAAGGGTCTTACTTTCCATTCCTATCAAAATTCCATTTTCTCCTACTTCCTTTTCTTCTATTGAATGAAAAAGCCAGTATCACTAATGATCCTATTTTTAAATGTAAGTTTCAGAAATTCATGAGCTGCCTGGGTGGGACAGAGCATCTCTTTTGTTTACAAGCTCAAATCATTTGATCTTTGCCAGACCCATGCATGTTGTGGAGTTCCTTAAAGAGACTTTTCTGGTGACATTAAAGGACAGAATATGTTGAGACACCCAACAATAGTGAAGTTGAGCTTACGGTGGGCAAGTCTGTTCTGAGAAAAGAGGACTTCTTCAGAGCATTTGTACTAATGAACTTTCTTTGTGCTCTGCTTGTTTGTCTGCTTTGTTCTCTCAAACGATGGTGCATTTCTGGATAATTTCCTCTGCTGGTGAGCTACCCCCATCAAGTTGAAAGTTGTCTATTTTTAAAATGCCAGCTGCCTCTCAGATAAAAAAGCCAGTGCTGATGTACCCTTGCTTGCAATGCATTATTCAAAGTCCTTTTTAGACTCTCTCAAATAAAGAGCTTCATTAATATTTCAGCGGTCGCTGTGATTCTCTCCAAGGGGGCTCCATTCCTTTTTCTCACTTGACACCCCTGTCTTTCTCTGTGCAGTGAAGATGATTGGATTTCCAGTTACCTTTGGTAGAGTGAACTCATCGTTTTCTGCAGGAAGTGGATCTTAAAAGAAAATCTGACCTTGAGATTGGTGCTAAGCAGATACCCGGCATACCCAGGGTCTTATCACAGCCCTCAGCAATGGGAGAGGTTTGGGAGTGGAGGGGCTGTTTTGTGCACCAAACTGTTGTGCACCATCATTCTGATCATTCCAGCTGGCTTTGCTAGCTGAGATGGGAGGTAGGGAGGGGGATTGGAAAAGGAGAATCACAACAGGTTGGATTTCTAGACATAAAGATTTGCTTAATGAGGTTTTCTTATGTAAATATTAACTGCATTTGCACTGATTTCAAAACCACACTAAGGGTTATTTTTTTTTCTTGCTGTTAGGTACAGAACCTATGATAAAGCTGAGGTTTTGAGAAAGAACAGAGTGATTTCCACACTTGAGGTACTGGTGGAAAATCAGTAGCAGGCAGGTCTGGGAAAAGTGGGTTTAGCTCTAAAGAAGAAAGGCTGAGACAAAAAGTATCAACCATTCTGAACTCACTGCAATATGAGCAGTTTTCCTAATTTATAGGGTTCTTACATCTTTCCTTATGATGCCACAAATAAAGATTCCTTTGGCTTGATTGTGCATGACAGGTTTTGGTGCTGGGAGATGGAGATCAAGTGATACAGAGCTGCATAGTAATTTTAAGAGGTAGTTTCTCAATACATCAAGCAATTAAGTGTCTGGAGAGAAGACAAGCATTCAATGCTGCTGCTCAGCCATGAAACAAGAGCAGGAGAGAGAGAATGGTTGCAAAAAATCATTGCTGCATCCCCTGAGTGCACGAGAGCTGCAGGCTGGGGTCTCCCTGTGAGTGGAGGAAGGGCTGATGAAGAGGTAGAGCTAAGTAGGGTGGAGACCATCAGTCATCAAAGAAATTAAACAGCCACAAGCATAGAGGGGATTCACACTGTGGATACCTGGACATTGTGTTGGCTGCCTACAGCATGCCTGGTTTGCATGTCAGGCAGCTCTTGCACTGTCAGGCCTCTCCTCAGGACACTGTGCAAGGGGAATCCTGTGGCTTTGCTTGCAAAACACTAAAAATGCTGTGAGCTGCAGTTGCTGAGTGTCCAGAAACTTAAATTCTGCTTTGCTGTTGAAGAAAATGACTATGACCAGGCTGGTTAAGAATAGCTTGATGTTTCTGCCCTGAGTCAGCAGTAAAGTGATATTCTGGAAAAGAAATAAGTCTTCAGTTTGGGGGGGTTTTGTGTTTGGGGTTTTTTCTGTGGGTGATGCTGTGCTTCAAAATATGGTCTGTGTTTAGCTACCTTATTCAGTATGAAATTAAATTTCCTTTAGTTTCATGAGGTGAATGTTAGTATCTAAAAGCTGCAATTCTGCTTTCCCAAAATGTGCAGAAGTGTTGCTTGTTCATTTAGGACCCAAATAACAGCTGCTGTTCCCAGAAAATAAAGATTCTCCCCCCCCCCAGACACACTTCACTGGAATCATTCATGACTTTTCTGGTGTAATTTCCTTAACATTTTTTAAAGGATCTTGGCTCACAGGCTGTTCAGAAGGTACAGGAGAGCACATTTCAGGGTGCCAGGGGGATGGATGGGATGCCAAAGCAACACTGGAATATTTTGACCGAAATGTTGTGTCTTGCTGGGAAAGGACTGAGGACGGGGCCTATTGGCAGTGATTCGCCATCGGTGTGTGGTTCATGGTTACTTTCCTGTCTTTGCTTGTACATCTGAAATGATTTTAAATTGCCACAGATAATTCTGGGCAGAATTATCCAGATCTGGGCAGCACAAAGAATATCTCCTTGTTCTTGTGCCCATTAGTCTAATGGGAGTGAGGAGTGAAACTCTTTGCCAGGCTTTGCAAATGTACCTCTGGGCCTATTTATTTTGTGTCCTGTGGAGTCTTTACCTTCCATGGGTGTCTTCTGCTGATGCAGGGACAGCTCTCTGCCATGGATGGGGCTCTTGGGGTCCGCCCCGGCAGCAGCTCCGGGGACAGCTGGGCTGAGCAGAGCCACTATGGGGCCAGGCAGGTTTGTGTCCTGTCCCTGTTTGCTGTGTCCCTGTTTGCTGTGTCCCTGTGTGCTGTGTGTGCTGTGTCCCTGTGTCCCATATCCCTGTGTCCCATGTCCCTGTGTGTCCTGTCCCTGTGTGCTGTGTCCCTGTGCCGTGTCCCATATGCCATGTCCCGTGTCTCGTGTGCTGTGTCCTGTGTGCCACGTCCCTGTGTGCCGTGTGCCGTGTCCCTGTATCCTGGTTCAGGGCAAATTTTGGAGAGGACCCCCAAAGGGGCTCTTCTAGGAAAAGAGATTCAATTGGCAAGATTCAATGGGCAATTTCTCCCTCCCCGCAACTGGTCCAGGAGAAAATACCTCCTTGGAGAAAAGTGGAAAAAATCTGTTCATTAAACAATAAAACCTAAACAATATGAAACAATAAAACCCCTTGCTGCTCCAAAAGAGATGACAAACTGAGAAAGTCCCTCCATGGGCTGTAGCTCAGCTCACTCAGTCTCTGCTCAGTCCCTCCGGTGCTGGAAATGCCGCGGCCCAGGCCCGGCCTGGTGGCCACAGGTGGAGCTGCCGGTGCTCCCCTGGGTGTTCAGGCCAGAGCAGGTTAAACAGGGCAAAGAAAAGGGAAAAAAACCCCCACAGTCCAGGGAACTTCTTTGCCTCAGCTAGCTAAACTAACCAAAACAAAGGAGATCTCTGTCCTGCTGTCTGTCCATCCGCAGACAACACAGTCAGGAGCAGGACTGTGGAGGAGTGAGTGCAGGGTCTGAAAACAAACTGCAGCTTCTCCTCTCCTCCCTTCACTCTCTGGAACAAGTCTGAAAGGTGCAAAACTTATTATTCAGCATAAAACAGAACGAGACTATTGGGGCTAAAAGCATCATCTAGTCAGCCTAGGACACCCTGTCACCACGCCCGCAGCGGATCATCCCGTCATGCGCTCCTGGGCTGACCTTAATCCTCCTAATACGGGATCGCCCTCCCGGAGAGGGACAATAACAACCCCAGAGGGACAATAACAACCCCGGTGTCCCCTCTGGTGGTAACAGGGTAAAAGAGGGACAATAACAGCCCCGGTGTCCCCACTGGTGGTAACAGGGCAAGAGAGGGACAATAACTAGCCCCGGTGTCCCCGCTGGTGGTAACAGGGCAAGAGAGGGACAATAACCAACCCCAGAGGGACAATAACCAACCCCGGTGTCCCTGCTGGTGGTAACAGGGCAAGAGAGGGACAATTACCAACTCCAGAGGGACAATAACCAACCCCGGTGTCCCTGCTGGTGGTTATTCCTTAAGCAATCCCACAGCTCCCACAGGGGAGGAAGCTTTCGCAGGGCACCGAGATGCAGAGGATGGAAAGAGTGCCCTGGGGAAAACCAGGAGAGATGGGATTGCTTCCTCTGTTCCCTGTTGCAGCCAGGAAAGATGGGATTGCTTCCTCTATTCCCTGTTGCTGTGTTGTTATATGGCAATGCTTACCGTGAGCAAAAAATATGTTTTAAGCAAGTAATGAACAAATATATTCCACTAAAATTATAAAACACAAAGTAGTTAATAATAGTAGTTAATAAACCTTTGTAACGACGCAGTTACAAAGGTTTATTTTTAGTTGGACCGAGAGGGGGGATTGTGGGAATCCTCAAAATCAGAGGGTTTTGGGAAAGCTGCAAAAAGCAGGCCTCAGAGACAGCAGAACTGTGGTTAGGGCTAAGCAGTAGCCATGAGATTGGTCAACAGGAAAGTTAGAAGTAGAAAGTGAAGACAAACAGAACAATAGTCTGTGTATTAACACTTCAATAGAATGACTCCCTAAGCTAAAGAAAAGTATATCTAGCAAGATATTATGAAGTTCTAAGCTTAGTAATGGAGCTCTGTGTATTGTATCTTAAGGCTTACAAGCAGGTATTGTATTCAAAATAAGCAAACATTGTTTTAACCAAAGGTACGTGTGCTTATAGTGGTTAGATGAAACTACTGTCAATGTGCTTTTGCTTTGTGTCATTGGTCAAAAGACTTTTAAAGTAAGTTGTAACATAAAGTTCTTTGTCTGCTGCTGGGGATGTGAGCTGATGGCATCTTCCCATTGTCATAACCGTGTAATGAGACTGATGCTGGAAAATAAAACAGCTTGAGGCACATTCCCAGCAGTCCTGTCCTGTTTGTGATTTGTACATGGACCCCCAGCCAGCACTACCTCAGGGCTTCTGCAATTAGCACTGCCTGCTGGGACGTTCCACCTTCTAAGGTTGCTTTTCCTGGCCAAGACACCTTTTCCCCATTCCAACAGGGCTCCCCCAGGTACCTGGAGTGGCTGCTGTTTGCTTTTTTAAATCTCTGGAGATCTCTGCTTCTTTTCCCTGTCCCAGGAAGGAGGGAAGAATCTCTTCCCTTTGTGTCCTGGCCCTGCTACCACTGCCTTTCCTTCAGCAAACTGTTAATTACAATTAAATGCCTGTTACAGGCCCTGTATAAGTAATAGGTGACTTGCTTCTGCAAGGGCTGCAGAAGGGTCCCAGCCCAGGGGACCTGTCTGAATGGTGTCTGGAGCTGATGTTCCCATCTGGTTGTTAAACACTGACACTCATTATTTTACCCAAATGGTGGCTGCTGGAGAAATTTGGGCTGTTGTGTTCAAGGACTGACTGATGTGAGAGCAGATGCTCAAAGACAAAAATGGGTGCTTGGGCCTGCCTGACCTTGCAGATGGCTTATCTTGGGAAACAGGAGCCAAATCTCTTGCAAAAGCCCTTTACATTTGCTAATGGTAAATCTTCTTTCCAGTGTGGGAAGCAAGGCCTGTGTGCAGGAGTGGGGAAACAACAGTGACAAAAAAGGAGAGCAGGAGTCCAAATTGTCTGGGCAGGTTTTTAATCCAGTGTCTTAGGGGATCAAGTCAGCACATAAAAATGCCTTTTTGTAACTTCAGCCAGTTCTTTTAGTTGTGTGTTTTCTGGAAATGTGCTACAACAATCAGTATCAGCTCTGGTTAACGCCACACACCATCCAAATTTGAAAGGTTGAAAATTTCATGAAGGGACAAAGGTTTTAGGACTCTTATGGTGACATACATGGTTCTATCTTTTTCTTGTCCATTTTCCTCTCCTTCTTCCAAGCCAGTTCAGAAAAAAGGTCTCCAGGATTTTTTTTTCTGAGAAGACTTTCTGCAAGCCTCCTGACTCCTATTTGCTCAGAGAGAGAACAGGGGATTTAGTCAGAAAAGCTGGTGTGGTTGGAGGGCAGCCAAGCAAACAGACACTCACACAATCAGTGCTGCTGATAGAGTGAGACCCTGCTAGAAGTGACTCAGAGGAATTGGCCAATACGTCCTGCAGCCACAAAGCAGTGCTCAGAGGAGGATGTTGTTGTCAGCAGAACGGTTGGTGATGCAGTAGGCAAACTTGTTTTTAATGGAAACTGGGAGGTAAGGCTTGGAAAAATGTCAAGGGCAGCCTTGAAGGTAGAAATTGAATGCTGTATTCTTGGATGTTTGCAGGACTGTAATGATTATTTAAGAGAGTAGAAAGTTAATTTGTTAATTAAATGTTCTGTCATTCTGCTCCTCAGTGACAGCTTCTCTGAGTCACCACTTATCAGTCCAGCTTTCCTTCCTACAAGTGTCACAAGCTTCAGTTTTTACCACAGCTTGATCTGCATGTACTGAAAACTGCACTCTGCTCATTTAGACCTGTGCAAATATAAATGTTGCCTGCAGTGTACCCAGTGTGGTTAAAATTACCTCTTTTGTGGGAGACATGTCAAAATTGGCTTGGATTTTCTTCTGGGAACAGCTGCTGGTGGCACTGTAGAAACACTGGGTTTTACCAGTGGGTTTTACCAATGGACAAGCAGAAAAAGAGAGTGTTGGCAGGGTTTGGTGGCTCTTTGGGAGCACCAGAGAGCCCAACCACTGCAGTGTGAAAGCAGAGAAATGGCACATCACAAGTGCCTGTGGTGCAGTGTCTACAATTCCTTCTGGTTTTTGCATCCTTGCCCTGGAGTTGGGGGTTTTGCCAGGCATCAGTGCAGTCCCACGCAGCTGCAGCCTCTTCACAGCCAAGTTTTCAGTGGAGATCCCAGCAGGGAAAGCTTATGTGAGGCTCAAAAATGTAACTCAGAGCAATGAGAAAATCCATGGAGCATCTGTCATGCTGCCTCTTGCCTGGACAAATGTCTGGTTTTAAATCTCTTTGGGAGGATGTCTGTTTGGAGCTGAGCTCTCCCAGCTCTGGGGTGCTTTTGGGAGGGATCTCTGGCTCAAAGTTGCTCCTTGCTGGTGCAGCAGACCAGAAAGGAGGCTTTTTGCTCCTGAAACTGCAGGAGCCAAGAGGATTTTGCAGAAGGATGCTGAGCAGAGCCTCCCCTTCCACTGGCCAGTGGGAGCTGGGCACCTCACTGCCCTCCAAAGATGCCATCACCACTGCCAGAATGCTCCTGCTTTGCTGCTCTCAGCAGCTCATGGCCTCTTGCAAAAGCAAAATCCTGCTTGTTTGCCTCTCTAGCATTAGGGGAGGTGCTGGTTAATGCTGATTTACAGCCCCTGCAGGAGCAGCAGCAAAAGAGAGCACATCATTTTGCTGTGTTTGTGCATAGCTACCTCAGTCAAAGGCTCACAGGCTGAAAGTTTCTTCCAGACAAGAAAGTGAATCTCCTGTCCTGCAGGCTTCTCAGTAATGCCTCCAAGGGCACATTTCACTGGGACAAAATGGCTCTTTGTGATAAGTACAGTGACAGTGCTATTACCACACACTAAATTAGGTCTTGGGTCTGAAATGAAGCTATTTGGACTTTTAAACATTGTTAATAGGAGAGATTCAAAGGCTCTTTCCCGCTTTGCTTTTTCTGCTATTTTCCCCCTCATCTTTGCTTTTACATCTGAAATGATTTAAAATTGCCACAGATGGACCTTCTGGGCAGAATTATCCAGATCTGGGCAGCACAAAGAATGCCTCCTTGTTCTTGTGCCCATTAGTCTAATGGGAGTGAGGAGTGAAACTCTTTGCCAGGCTTTGCAAATGTACCTCTGGGCCTATTTATTTTGTGTCCTGTGGAGTCTTTACCTTCCATGGGTGTCTTCTGCTGATGCAGGGACAGCTCTCTGGCCACCTGAGGTCTTGTGTGTTCAGACCTGGACTGGGGAAGCCACTGTGCCTTGCAGAGTCACCAAACCAAGTGTGCAGCAAAGGCCTCCTGAAGGAGCTGTGTTGCAATTTCTTCTCTGCCCACCATGCCCAGAGTGAGCCAGCTGGGATGCTGGGGGAGGCTGATTTTCTGTGGATGAATCCTGGGTTTTATGGTCATTTCTTTGCTCCCACCCTTCTCTGCAAGCGTGACTGCTGCTGATTCCCAGTGTGCACAGGCCATTCTCTAGAGCTTTATTGCCCTCACTTTATGGAAATGCTTGCTGAAATGTGGATCTTGATGAGATTTGCTTAAGTACTAGTACCCAAAGCACTAAAATATTCAATTCTTCTTAAAATAATGTTTGAATCATTTAAATAAAGCAGAAAATAACTTCTCTAGGAGACCTATAGGTTAAACAGATGAGAAATCCAAAAGTACAGCTAAGGAGAAGGAAAAAATCGGTTGTTCTGTTTTCCTTCTTTTGTAAGAAATTGCTTCATTTTGCAAAAGATGAATTCTTTGCTAGCAATTCCTGGTGACCTAGAGAGCCTCAGACAGTGACTGTGGCACTGCTGATGTCTCTGTGTTTTGCTGGTTTTCAGGAGAACCCCTGAATGCACCAGGTGATTGTCTCAAGACATGGAGCTCCTCTGTGGAGAGGACACAGCAGTGCTCCTGCACGGGCTCTTGCCCCCAGCATTCAGTGTTTTTGGGAGAATGTGGCTCCTTGGTTGTGGTGAGAGGAGGACTGACTGCCTTAGGAAGCTGCTCAAGTGTCCAGTTGGAAAGTACAATTTACTGTCAGTGCACTTCTCTGCAAAACCATCGTCCCTGGCATGATTTGTCCTTAAATGACTGGTGCCATTAACTTTAATGGCTTGCATAATCAAGCTCTCACATTATCCTACCCCACACTGTGGTTTAGTTTGCTTCTCATCCTTCTGCAAGCCTGTGAAGAGAGGTGTGTGCTGGATGACACAGATACAAGTGTGCGGGCTCCACTCCTCTTGGCCACTTGACACCTAAGAATCAAGGATGGCAGGATTGTTAATGTATCCTAGACAACCTCTGGAAGCATGTTTGACACTAGAAGTAATGTCAGGGTTCCTATTTCTGTTCTCAGGCACTGTCAGCATCAGTAAGAAACAAGGGTTGAGACCAGTAAAGGATTTGTGCGATGTGCACCCAGCACTGGGGAATAATGGGAGCACTGGCCTTGGTCCAGGAGAAATATGACCCAGTAAACTCCTTAAAAGACAATTCAATCACCCTCTTTATTATTATGCTGGAGCATACAGGCTGTGCACAGGATGAATGGCATTTTCATAACTGCTGCCAAAGGAAACATTTTCTGTGCTGTGTAAAGTGATTTTCTCTACTTTGGAGTCTGGGCTGGCAGCAGAAGAGGGCTGCTCCTCACCTCCTCACAGGGGTGGGTAGTAATGGTGCACTTTGAACTGGACCCTTCACCAGTGATTAAATTCCATCAAGCTCAAGCACAGCTTCATTGCTTTGTACCTTTGCAGAGGAATCCACTCTCTGTCTGTAGTCATAGAGATCAGGAGCGAAATAATAGAGAGAAAAAAGTTCTGTTTGAAGAAAAACAGCACAGCCCATGGATATCTGGATGGGAACAGCAGTGTTGCTGCTTGGCTGGAGATGCCCAGGCACCTGAGAGCTGTGGCTGCTCTTGGAGGAGGGCTGGAGCATAGAGCTCCTGCAGGCTCCTTCCCAAAAAAGTCCTCAATAATATCAGAAATAGCACAGTGTCTCCAGGTGGGGTTTTTTATGCCTCTAGCCTTTTCTCTAGCCTTTGCCCTTCCCTGTGGTTTATTGCTTTCCCAAAATAGGTTTCCTGGGAAAAAAATTTTCCACTAGATTCACTCTGAAGTCAGAGTAACAAGCTGTTTATTTATTTAATTGGTTTTATGTTCCTACCAATAAATTAATCTTCTCTGTGTTTGATTTTTGAGCAAGCAAAGCTAAAAGAAGGGGCAGTGCATACCAGACATGTGGGGTTCTCTTTTTCATGTTTTATCAGCTCTTTCTTTAAATAAAAAGCTTAATTAAGTCTGTGTTTCTCATTAGAGTCTGTGTAAATGTAGCACCTAAGGAACGTGATCTGGGCCTGAGAACAGTTTGCTGTTCCTGTGCAGCTCATCATTTTCTATATAAGAGCAATTTCTGCCTATAATAATTTTGCTATCCCAGTGTATTTATCTTTTGCATCTTCATACATGACTCTTGGAGGTTCTCCTGGTGTTCTGACAGCCTGAGCTTCCCCAGCACTCAGACTGTTTATTTCTCACAAGTTTCTGAAACTGCATTCGATTTTTTTTTCTTATTTTTTGAATCTCCATTTGTTTTTTTATGCATCATAAGCCACAGTGCTCACAGTTGTGTGTACAACCCATCTGCACACAGAACAAGAATGAAATATGCAGGGTTCATTAGTCAGATGTGGTGAATGGCTTGAAATGTTTAATTAAAGAAAAAACACAAAAGGCCCAGAGAATCAGATGCTCACAGAGTAATAGAGGTGGGGGAAAAAACTTTGTGAATTATCTGCTCTTTAAATGTAGATTCTCTCATTTGCTCACAGTTAATTCTCACCCATGTTTTTTGCAAGGATGATCAATCAGTAAAATATATGACATCCTCAACTTTTTATTTCTTATGGAAATTTTGCTATGCCAATTCTTTTGCTTTGATGTTTTGCTTTCTTTTGTCCTAAATCTATTTTAAAGCTCAGCATTGCTGGATTCTACAATGTACCTTTGTTTAAGAATATAATGCCCATATATTTCCTAGCAATGCCATGGTCGTTTTGTCTTGGAACTGAGGCTTTGGAAAAGTCTCTTCTTCCCACTTAGGATGAGTCTATTCCCACTTAATTCTTATGAACTAACTTGCAAAACCAAACTGGTGACATCCTTGCTAATCAGCCTTTGCAAGATAAAAAAACCCCAAAAAAACATCAACAACAACAAAAAACACAACAAAAATGAACAAAACAAACAAACAAAACCAAAACAAACAAAAAAGACACAAAGAAAAAGCAAGTGCTTTATGTCTCTTGTCGTTGCTGTTAAATTTGCACGTTTTTTTAAAACCTTTCCTGACGATTCATGCTTCTTGTGAACCTCTCATCAGTGGAAAGCTGAGCAGAATAGAGGTTGTTTCAGCTAATTGCAGGGTGACGTTATAGCTTGAAATGGAGGATGAGGGATGAACAAGCACTTTGAGTGCTCTGCCCCTATTCTGTTCTGTGCAGGCATGTTAATAGCTGGATCTGTTAGTATATTTTTAAGGCTGTGTTCAGTCTCAATAGGGTGATGTTTGTCTGTGGGCCTGGCTCTCAGTCTGTTTGTGCCCAGTGTATTTGTGACAATGCCTGCACTGTGTCTGTGCCCTGAGCTGCTGAAGGGGGCTGAGATGTTAGACTGGGCTGTCAGAGATGCTCTTCATTTGTATTCTGCTCAGGGGGCCCAGCCACTGAGGAGGAGACGTGCCAGAGTGCTTTCCTTACAGAGCCCCTGCCCTCTTTCATTTGCCTTTGCATTTCTTTACCCCAGTGAACGTTTCTCTTTTGAGGTGTAACTCTTCCTGCAGCACAGAGCTTGGCTTTAGATGATGAAACAGATAGGATGTGCAGTACCTACAAACCAGTGAGTTGTTTGGGGCTGGTTTATTTTTGGCTGTGAAATGTTGAGCTAGGAAACAGAGAGTTGCATTGAGAGCATCTGGTGCCTGCCCTCTTCCAGGCTGAGAGGGGGGTTTGGTGTGGGCAGAGAAATGTGAAGTACATTGTGGGAGTATGGCCTGTGCAGAGCTGCCTCTGAAGCAATAGCCAGCTCAGCTTTTTAGGGAATGGCACATGCTCTTGGAACCCCATGAATGAGGAGCTCCCAAAGTGGAATTGTTTTAAACCAAAAATGCTGGGTTTGCCCTAAATCTAAAAGGCTGCTCATTTGAGACCTGACATGTTAATGCAGTTTGTTTTTCCTAAAATGGTGCAGTGATGCATCCTCAGTGCTGAGGGGATGTGCAGATGAGTGCAGTGTCCTCACCTGCTCTGCTGGTGAGACAGTGGCAGCCTTTGGGGACAAGGAAGGATGTTTCAACAATATGAAGTAATTTTGTTACTGAATTCATGAGTACCTTCCTGTTCAAGATCTTCTGAGTTTGCTCTGTGGTTTTCTGGGAAGAGGAGGGTGTTGGTTGTACATCCTGTCATTTTGCATCCTTCCTTGCTTTAACTGCAGCAGTTTCCAAGTCTCTTGGTCCTGTTTTTGGGACTGCTGATGCAGTACATCCCCATGGCCGGAGAAACCAGCACCCCTGAGCGATTCCTTGTGCTCCACACTGACACAGCCAGGCTACCCCAGCTCCTCTCCTGGCAGACAGTGATTAATGTAAAGTTCAACAGCACCAACTTTCATTTTCTGCCACGTGAGTTGTCCCCCCCCAGCAAGAGAAAGCTCTGACTGTTCTGCTGTGGGCTGCAGTCTCTGCTGCTGTCCACATGCTGGTGTGACTTTTCTCTCCTCCATCCTTCCTGCAGTTCCCTTTTGCCCTCTGCCCTTGGAGACTTCTGTGTAAAGGTGAGATCAAACAGTCAGCCTGAAAGGAAAACACAGAACAGAGAAAAGGCAGTTTTGGTGAGGATTGCAGGTCATGTGTCAGGTCGAATCAGTCCCTGATGGAGACAGCAAAGAAAATGTAACTCTGCAAGAGCAAACGTAGTTTTGCTGAGGAAAGGTTCCTGGCTGGTTTTCATTGCTTCAGGGTCATCTGCATGGCTGCCTAGAAACCCTCTCTGCACTTAAACTCATGTGGTGCCAAACTCTTTCAAGTGAGGAAAATGAAGATCAGGAGGAGGTTGCTGGACCCTGGCCAGGGTGAGTGCCTGACCATTTGTGTGAGCCAAGTCAGGAACAGGACAAAGCAGCTCCTACCTTGGTATCCCAGGGAGCCCCATGACAGGAATGAAGATGCCCATTTCTTGTACTGTACTGTCATTTTCCTCTGAGCCCCCCATTGTCTGCCCACTTGTCCTGGAAGACAAAGATCTAATTCTAGATTTAGACAGTCCCAGGTGGAATCACAGTCAGTTGCAAACCAGGGGTATATTCCTAAAGAAAACTGTTTTCTCCATCCAACTTCCCTCGAGTTTTTTTGTATGTGCTGGAAGCAAAATCTTGCTTTCTTCTAGATTTCACCAGCTTTTGGTTTGGTGGGCACTACAGGAGACTGGCTATGATGCTGCCAGTATAAGGAAAAGAGGAAATTCTTCTGTTTGAAGAACATTTTGGATGGAGGCCTGGTAATCAAAAGAAAGTTCAAACAAACTCAGCAGACACTGTATCCTGAAACCATGCTAAACCAACACATGTGATGGCAGAGCAAGCCCTTATCTTCCTGGCCTATGAATGAATGAAAGTGACTCCTAATTTCAAAACAAATAGAAAAGTAACAGAAAACCAATTATTTATTGTATTTTAGTGGGAATGTGGATCCTGTACACAGAGCTAGAACAACCATGCAGTAAATCCTCTTATCTCTTTCCTTCATCACTGATAGATGCAGGGAAGCAAACTGAAAGAAAGCCACATCACAGCAAGTGAAGCAAGGCAGAAATAGCAGCTGGGCCTGTTTGGTGCCTGATGTGTTTGGAACTGAGTACCAGAAAGAGAGGTCCCAGCATCCTCTGAACAGAGTGGGGTGATCTGCTGAGGTCCCAAAGCCCTGTTGTTCCCATGCATTACACATTTGTTCCTGTCACAAAGATCACCATGACAGTGGAATTTTCTTACGTAATTAGAAGGAATGTGATCACCTTCAACCCTGGGAGCAAATGAGCCTCTGCAGCAGCAGCTCCCATTCATGTGTGCACTGCATACCAAGGGGAAGAGGAATACAATGGATTTTATGTGTCTAAGCAGAACACAGTCTGCAACTGGAAATGCCACTTCTTGAGAAGCAATTTTATGCGCTGGTGACTGGACATTTTTCGTTTGAAAATGAATTCCTCTTGGCCCTGCTGCATATTGGGGTTTGGATTGATGAGTAATTTCTCACAAATCTGTGCATCATCTCTGTTTTGCATCTTCCCTTTCTGCTGCTCCCAACACTGCAAATTGATGGCAAGAAGAGAGCATGACTCAAATTGTTACTTGTTAAGCCTTCTGGTTTTATCTCGTATAGGAATTTTGCTATTTGAAAGTAAATCTTTCAAACATAACTAGACCTGTGAAAAATTAATAAACAGGTGAAGGAATCACCCTGTCCCAGCAACAGGCCAACAAATATAGTCTGTGGTACTGCCTGAGCAATGCCTGCGAATTAACTACATTTTAATCAAGTGAAGTGGGTAGCTTGGGTTTGCTGAGACAAGTGTTTGAGTTAAGGATCAGCTTTCTGTTTCTCAGTATTTTCAGCAAGCCTAGGAAGACATTCTGGAGTTAATCAGGTAACCTTCCCCAAAATGCTGTCCTGACTGCAAGCTTTCCAGGTCCCTAAGCGTGATCTCACTGCCTCTTTCTCATACTTCAACTTCTGACTAGACTGAGCCTCAGATGCAGATGTCAGCATGTTCCCAATTATTATGGCAGTGTCCTTGAGTGGAGCCATCTCCAGTCAGAAAAATCTGTAGAGTTGAATATAGCAAAGTGCTATTTCAACTCAAGTTTGGCTTTCTTCCAGCTGACATAGCATTTGTTCCCAAAGTCAATTCCAGGACAATTTTTTTTCCGTTTTCCCTTTTTTCTCCCTTCTCTGTTCCTTCCCCAAAGCCATTTCAGGGAAGAGAAGTCACACAAGTTGCATTGGCATCTGAAAGATGTAGCTGAATACGAATTCATGGTTATTTTTCAGTTGATGTTCTGTCCCATTTTTATCAGAAATCTTTTTCACAGGCTCATCTTTGAGAGGAGGGGGGATATCTGAATGCAATTCATTTGGAATTTTCATATTTAGAAGTTTGCCCTTCTTCCCCCTTAGAGATAGCAGAGTTGTCTGACTGGCTGTAATGTATCTTTTGGCATTACTGCACTGAAAAACAGAAAAATGTCTCTGTTCTTGCCTGATAATGCTCTTTTGCTATGAAGAATGTTTGCCAGAATCAACCCATCTTTTATTGCCGTGTGAAGTTTCCAGAATAATAATGGATGCTGACTTCCAAATATTTAGAGTTCTCTAATTAGAAGAAATTATCTCTGTGCTCCACAGTAGGGGAATCGTGTATGCCTTCCTTGCCCTCCCAGCCCCAAGGGGGCTGGAATGAATGCTGGGGTGTAAGAAAGCAACTCCTGCACCCTGCAAAAGGCCCATGAGCTGTGGGACAGCGCTGCCCTGGCTTTGTAGTGTTTTCCAGAGAGGCCATGCCCCACCAGGAGACAGCCCAGTGCAAATGGGCAGATCCCAGACCTGAAATGTAATCTGAAGGGTTCTGCTTTTCTTACCTGCAAGAAGCTAAGCCTGATGTTCCAGTGAGGATATTACATGAGCTGTTCCCGTCTGGAAGTTTCCCAAGTTGTGTCTTGGAAAAAAAAAAAAAGGCTCTGAATCCAGAGCTAATGGTACATCTTTCAAAGAAGTGTTTCTCTAAAAATATACTGACATCCCATATGAAATAACATCAATGAGAACCCTGAAGTATGCTCTGCTCCCTTGTGTAGTAAAGGTTACAGCCAAAATCTTTTTAGAAGAGAAATGTAAAATCTGTCGGAGACCTGCCGGTGCTGTGCAGCATCTTCTCTGGCTGCACTGATCAGGCAGCTTCTGCAAGTGTCAGCATGGGTTTCTGGCTGAGGGGCTGGGTGTCACAGACACATTTCATGAAAAATCCTTTCCTTAGGACTTTTTCTCCTGAGAAGCTGAGAGGCCTCAGGAACAAAATGTAAACAATGGTTATCTGCTGCTGTGGAATGCAACAGGTGCATCTGGGATTGAGCTCATGTGGTTGTTTCTAATTAATGGCCAATCACAGTCCAGCTGTCAGGACTGTCTCAGTCAGTCACAAGCCTTTGTTATCATTCTTTCTTCTTCTATTCTTAGCTAGCCTTCTGATGAAATCCTTTCTTCTATTCTTTTAGTATAGTTTTAGCATAATATATATCATAAAATAATAAATCAAGCCTTCTGAAACATGGAGTCAGATCCTCATCTCTTCCCTCATCCTAAGACCCCTGTGAACACTGTCACAGCTGGGTGCACAGGTGAGTGTTTCAGTGCACACAGACAAATCATCCTGTATTGATTACCTGTACAAGAAATCTCTCAGTTCCAGCCAAGCCCTGACCCAGCCTGAGGGTGCCTGCCCAGCCAGCACAGAGCACAGCCTTTATCCCAAAACAGGTCTTGACACCATGGGCAGTTGTCTCTGTTGGCTCTGCTGAGAGCTGAGAGTGATATGTGGCTGAAATTTCTCTTCTTCTGCTAATCCTATGTCAGCTGAATCATGCCCTTAGTAAAAGGCACTTCCCTGCCATCACACTGACCAGACAGCACAAATCATTTGTGATTTAATGGTTGGCATGAATGAGGTACTCAATATATGTAGACTTCACTGAGGTTTGTGGTAGCTCTTATGGTTATAATATTGTTGTAGCTCTTAGCGCTTACAGCTGTACAGCTTGAGATATATGGAAAAGTGGGAAAAAACGGGATGGGGGGAGAATGCCACAAGATTGCCAAGGTCCTCTTCCTGCTCCTGAGTATGATCAGCAGTGCTTCAGGGATGCACCACTGCTGTTAATTTACCCTGTGTTTGGAGAACTCTGAGTAAAATCTATTCCTGTGCTTTGTTATCATTATATGTAGTTTTTATAATGTTTGATCTGAGTCATTCTTGCTCCAATTTCAGCCCATTACTCCTTATCTGCTGTGGTTATGGAGAACAGATCGTTCTATTGACTTTTGTAGCACGTTTCTATGTACATAGCAGTCCATTATCACCCTGCTCATAGCATTCTCCTCACTAGATAAAAACAATGCCATTTGCTGCACTGCCTCCTGACAAGTCCTATTTTCTAGATGTTTTTCCTGGGTTTTGTACTCTCTTCCTTTGGTGCCCTTTTATTTACTTAAAGCACTCAGTGTGGGAGATAATTCTTCATCCAGGGACTCAGAAAGCTGAGCAGGAGAATGACTTGTATTGTAGGTGATGTGGGCTCCTGTATTTAGTAATCCCAGCTTGTTCAGCTTTCATAACAGTATGACTTCACCCAGGCATGTTCCCCTTATAGCCTGCTACAGTCCAAATCTTCCTCTGAAGAGCTGTTGTCTGAACACTAAGAACAGTTTTCCCCAACCTCTCTTTGTTGGTTGCTCCTGAGTGCCTGTAGTAACTGCACTTCTGGCCGTGTTGAATTTCAAAGCATGTCTTCAAATGATGAAATAATCTCATTTAATCTTGTCCTCTGGTGTAATTGCGTTCCCTCCAGACTTGTGCGCTGCAAATTTTAATAAGCATGTCCTCTACTTCCTCCTCTCCTTCACTAATGTTAGCAGGGAATAGAACCAAGAAACAAAAAAAAAAAAGAAGGAAACCTAGTTGACATCTCTTTTTGCTTTTACAGTGTCCCATTAATGACACCCATGTGGGTCCTCCATTTGTTGCTGGTTTCACTAAGACTGTGCTTCTTGGTTGCTTATTGGAACATCTGTGAGTGCAGCATCCAAGGAAGTGTGGCTATACATGAAGTAAAAACTATAAAAATGTTTTTGTACAGAGGTATCTGGAGCCTTCCTGTAGAAGTGAAAACTCATGGGCCATCAATATACTCTCTTCCTCTTCAGTTTGGTTATAGTCAAGTTGGAACAGTGAGTGATTGTCCAAAACAGTGGGGGTGTAAGTGCAGGTTCCTCATATGAAAATCTTCATATGAGACAAAAATCATGCAGACAAGTGTAAATCAGTCATAAAAATAAGGATTTTGGAGGCTGGGAAGCAGCAGACATTAAAATGGCCATACTCCTGCCTTTATGTTCAAAATGTTCAAAATCAGGTAACTAGGTGCTGGCATTCAGGAAAATTGGCCCTGAAAGCTCCCATGTTAAAAGGCCTCATAGACTTGAAAGCTAAATTATTTCACAGACTGAAGGCAAATGTAGGTTCAAGTGCTATGTAGGTCCCCAAATCCCTTGCCAGTGTGTGGGTTTTGCAGTAGGCTCTTTTCATAGTACTTTTGCACTTCTCCATGTGTGACAGCTGGGGAGATTGGAGATGGGGTGTGTGGCACAGACAAGTGCTCAAACTGAAATAATCCTGAGAAGAGTCTTCGTGCCACTTTCTCTTTGGGTTTCTGATGAGCACAGCAGATGTCTGCAGGGATGGGAGATGCAGGCTCCTGCTGTGAAAGACTGTAATAATGAGAAGCATTTGATGAGCTGTGTTTCATTCTTACTGATGAGTTGATACTTTAAGTATACAAATTATTACAGCAACTTTGATCAGATTTAGTTTAGGTGCAACTAGAATTGATTCCAAGAGAGGCATCTTGCGTGGATAGAAAAGTAACTAAGATGTGCTATCTTGTAGGCTTTATTTTTCATTCCTTCCTCATCCCTGTTTCCCCATCTACTTAGCACTGATTTTATGTTAAGTATCTCTTTAGAATTGTCTTGTTCTGCAGTCTTTAATGTTTAAGGTTGTGTAGCATCATTTTGGTTGCCTGGTTATCACAAGTACAGGGAAAACAGTCTTCTTGTTAAATATGAGTCTTACTCTGGCAGAGTCAAATTGCAAACCCATGTGTGCCTTGTTGCCTGGCTCTGTATGGAAAGGAACCTGGGAGAGCTGTACAGGGTGAGAAATGCAGAGGCTGGGACTAATGCTGCCCTTCAGAGCAGTCACTGGGGCTGAGGGACTGGAACACTTCCAGGAAAAGAGTACTGATACCAAAGTATCTTCACACATCACTGCTAATACTGGGTAGGAAAGTGCCTGAGGGAAGGACAAAACTCTGTAAATAACTCTGAGATGGAAATACGTGCAGCCGCCCTTTGGGTTGCTTTGACCGAGGGCAGGCCAGCAGGAAGTCTGTAGCAAGCTGTTGCTTTCTCCAGGTCAAGGAAAACATTTGTGGAATAACCTCCCCATTTTATTTTGCTTCTCATTCTTGGGAAACAGTGGGGGTTGGAGAATAAGTGTGCAGCAGTTATTATTTCATGGCCAGTGCCCCGGGGAAGGGGGTGCAGCCTGGTAGCTGTGCTGCTCTCTGGTCACCTGCCTTCCTGTGGAAACTGCTGCAGGCAGCAGGTGCCCTGCCAGCCCTGTCAGGCTCCTCTTCCTCCAAGATTCCCCAGATGTGGAGTGGCTTGGAATACCTGTCCCTTTCTCCATGCCATAACTTGCCCTGAGCTCTCTTGCATCAAGGTGCTCCCGTCACGACGTGGGGCTGGAGGAGCTGCCATGGGCTGCCATGTGGTATTCACATGCCCTCTGAACAGAGAGAGGCTATGAGAGAAGCAGAGAAAAGAATTATCAAAACAATTCTTATCTCGTTTGCTACTCCTATGTAGAATGTGTTAAAAAAGTTGTTTACCTGGAAGAGTTTAGTAATTAGATTCTAGTAGAAATTGTTTATGTTAATTAACCTATCAGGTCCAAGCTGTGTGGACTGTTGGTCTGGAGATAGACAGCCACGAGTTAGTTGGTTAGTGATAGTTCTTGTTAGTGTAATATTTGTTGCAGTGTGATTTCATGGTTTACCCCAGAACCCTGGGTTTCTCCCCTGAAGATTCCCTCCCAGGTGTGTCAATCACCCCTCTTTTCCCCACCTTGACCCCTGCCAAGCACTGTCTGTCAATCCTGGCATTCCAGAAGTGCGTTGAGTGATTGGGCAGATTCAAAAGATGCTCTCTACCCCCTGGGGGCATTGGGCCATCCAGGTGTCCTTTGTCCCTTGAGACCTCGCCTCCTGTACCTGTTGGTGGCTTCCTACCCCTTCCCTCCTCCCCTCCCCCGGGTAAAAGGGTGAGCAACCATGCAGTCAGGAGTTCTATTGGAGCTGGTGCTGGATTCAGAGGCCTGAGGGCCAGAATAAAGCTCTGGATCCAAACCCTCCATCAGAACCAACTCCTTTCCTTCACCATCGCCTTAAAGCTTCTCCACCAGAGGGAAACCTGAGGAGCGGCTCCTCCATGGGGGGAAGCTCCATCCCAGCACCACCATAGCTCCTGCATGCCTGGACTTGTCCCCAAGTGCCCAGCTGCAACATCCAGCTGGCCAAAAGTGTCTCTGGGCTGAAACATCACAGTTGCCGCTATTTGGTTCAGCCGCAGGGGCCAGACAAGCCAAGGCACGTCCCGTCCACAATATCGGTAATACCAATAACATTCTCTAATATAGTTATAGTATAATATAGTATAATAAAGTAATTAATTAGCCTTCTGATGTCATGGAGTTCTACACATCATTCCTCCCACCCGTTGGGCATCCAAGCACCGACAGGCCACCACCCAGGGCTCCTGCGCCGCTCCCAGCGCGGTCGGTCAGCCATGGGGCTGTGAGGTGGAGGGGGCAGGGTCAGGTCATTTTTGGAGAGCTGCTGGTGAATGTGTCAGGGAGCTGCTGCCTTCACATGGCCCCAGCAGGCTGCTCTGAGCCCAGCTCTATAATTAGCTGGTGGCAATCAGCGCTGCTTGCTGCTGTCACAGGGGCTCAGGCTGGCTGGAGCAGTGAATGCACAGAGCTCCTGCTTTAATGCCTGTGCTTGCCCGGTGCCAAAGCCAGCTGACTTTTCAGCCTGCATTTCAGATTGATTTGAGGCTTAATTTTTGTGATTCGGGTGTGGATCGGTCTTTGCTTTCCCCAAGTAAATTCTAGGAGATGTGCTGGAGCATTAATAGACCTGACAGATATTTCTGTGCAGCCCCTTGAATTTACAGGAAGCTTTCATCAATTAAAAGACCTCACTGATTGGAATATGTGCAGATCCATTTGTAGAAACAGCCTCAGTACATTCCTTTAACCATGTCCTTCCCATGTTAGCTCACTCTGCTTGAACCACTTAGGAATACAGGAACCCTTATGGGGTTTGAAGTTTTTGACGGCATTTCTTGGAAGTTCCTGGGTCCTTTTTAGCTAAGATTGCTCTCAGGCCTGATTGACTGGCAAAATTCTGTATCCCCCTGACCTTCTGACTTGCATCATCTACCTGACAAGGAGAATGGAGAAGAGATTGTGACGGTGCACACCACCAAATGGTTTCTGTGGGAGCCAAAGCTAGGAAAGGAGGATACCACATTCTGCTCACTCTATTTTTATTTACAATGTGATAAGCTAGGACATCAAGATTTGTACTGGCTTTTAATAGATTTTGGGAGTGCAGCTAACTCCAGTTGTTCTCAGTTAAGGTACCTGCCTGCTCTGGCACATTACCCATTTCCATTATTTTGTTCTGTGGTGGTAGGAAATGTGCTTCCCCCCTCTGAAAATTATCTCTGTACCTAAAGTTTGGGGTTTTTTGGTGATATGCCAACATACAGCATAAGCAGTTCTCTGGCAGTTTTTAAGAGCTTGACTGTGGGAAGGGAGAATGAGGTCTCACATCCTGGGGAGCGGGGTAGGATCCAGAAATCTGCATTACGTCAGACTGGGCAAGACCGATTTTGACCTGATTCTATCAAACTCAAGTGCTGGCAGTAGGAGCTGGAAACATGAACTCCTTTTGGTGCCTGCAGTTGCAGGGTACGATCAGCCTGCCCTGCACTTGGCTAGAGAGATGGACAAACAGCATCTGGAAGTAAACTGGGCACTAACAAACTTGGGGGCTTCTTTATTAAGGGTGGGTTTTTTCCTCAGTCTATCAAGTAAGTTCGAGTTTGCTTACTGAAGGATTTGGGGTGTGCACTGACAGCCCTTGTCTGCAGCTGTGATCAGCCCTTGAAGCACAGCTCTCCAGGCTTTGCCTTTAATTCCAATTACTGGTTTGCATGGAGTCTCCTCTAATGCCTTCATGCAGCCTCCTGCTCTCCTACACAAGAATAAAGCCATTTCTGTGAAAAGCCCACAGCAAACTCAGCAGGTCTGTGCCTGGATCTCTGTGGTGAGGCTCTGAACCACTAATCTTTCCTGTGGTTGCTGATGTGCATTTGGAAGAGTGAAATGACATCATAAGGCTTTCAGACAACTGTGCAGTCTCATCTTTCAAAGTCAAAAGTTTTTTCTTCAAATCCATACATATGTTAGAATCCTGGGCACCATTCTCTCTTCCCCTTTGTCTACCCCCTTTCATGAGTTACTCACTGATTTATAAATAAGTAAGGATGCAAGTACATTTTGGGAGACTTTTCATGTGTTGTTTATAGAAGAAATTTGTTTGGTAAAAAAGATAGCTCTAAAAAGCTTTTGGCGTCAGATAACAAGACTGGAACCCTGAGGACCTGCTTCACACCCAAGCTGCCATAACCTGAAGGAATTTTTAGGAGGCAGCACTGCTTGCAGTGTGTGATACTAGAAGTGTCTGCTCCTGATGTACTGTGGAACTACTGCACAGCCTCAGTGGCTGCATTTATAGCACGCAACAGCCAGATCCACCACAACAAGCAGAACTGCTCTTCAGTGTCGTGGGATTTCCTCAGTGTTCTGGCTGAACAGAAGGATGGGGACATCTCCTCACTGAGAGCTTTGGAACTGGAGCCCTCTGAAGCAGTTTTCATGTGTCACATGCTGTGTGTACCGAGTGCTTTATGCCGAGGTTGGCACAAACCAATTTGTTGCTCTGTTTACCTTGTACTCCACACTGCTCTGTGTTCCAGAGAGGAAGGGAAAGCATTGGGTCAGCTGCTCTCATCACCTGGGAGAGGGATTATGAGGGGAAGCAGAGCATCACTGGAGCAGGAGCTGCTGCCCATCTATCTGCTGCTCACATAAGCGATAATCTCCGGAACAAAGCGCTGCCCACACCGCTCCCCTGCTGACATCCATCCTTCCACTTCCCATCTGCTCCCAGCTTTCCAGGGCATCAGCTGCCTCCCCAGCTGCTGGTCCTCTTCACAGACCACCCAGCTCCTGGGACAGGCTTCCTGAGGAGTTGCCCACTAATCCAAGCCCTAAGGGGTGGCAGGTTACCCCTTCGAAACACTGTTCCTTCTATTTTTTGTACTCGTATGTAGAATCATTGAATGCAATGTATAAAATCATATGTGCACAGCTCCTACAAAAAATAATTAATTTGCCTTAGGCTATTGGCCACTTTACCAGGCTTCCCTCTCTTCACCTGATGGCTTTCAGCCCTGTTGCAGCCTTGAGTGTCTTTAAGCCTTAGAGGTGTTTTTCAGTCACTCAATCTGCCATAGAAACGTTTTTCTCCTCTGGACCTCCAAGTTCCTGTGCCTGAAGGGAGTCAAATATGTAATTTAAACATCCTTTGAGCATGTTCTTGGCCTGCTCCTCTACAAGATGTGCTCTGCAAGAGAAGTGGGAATTTTCCCCTTCCCTTGGGATTTGTAGCGCTTCCATCTTACTTTGGAGAGGACCCAAGATACCCATTTTTAAAATTCTTACTCTTTTTACAGGAAAGTGTAAGTGTTCTACATCATGTAACAGACTTCAGCATGCTCCAAGCCTTGTATCCATCACATTAAAGGGATACAGAAAACTAGCTGTGGTAGGATTTGAAAAGCATTTCTGGAAAGGTGACATATGGATAGTACAGGGTAGCTCTTTTTTAACATTTCCATCTCACCATCCAAGCCCAATTGTGGCTTCACCACCTGTGAACAATCCACAGTTTCAATCTCCTGCTGCAGTCACCTTGTATGCCCTTCCTCCCCATCACATATTCCAATTTCTGCTACAGAGTGACTTGAAAGGACTCTTCAATTTTGGCAGGAACAGTGTGGCTGCTATAGAGCCTCTAATGCATCCTTCTGCATTTTATTCATCACTGAAACAGGATTTGGAGAGGGTGGGGATTCTGAATAAAATGTGTAAAATTTTGCTGCCAACAGCATGATAATTAAAGAGAGAAGGTAGCAGTACATGTAAAAATATTGTTACATGTGCACAAAGCAGGGCTGATCTTAGTGTTGGAAGCTGGGTATTTCTGAGCCCTGTGCCTTTAAGACCTACATAATGCTGTTACATTACCTTAGGGTTTTTCTTTTGAATTTCCAGCTTCAGAAAACCAAGCTTGATTTTCCTTTTTTCCTTCCATCCCCTGACGATGCTCTCAAAACCTGGGGCTGTTTATTTGAAAGAAGACTCTCTGCCTGTAAGATATCACGGTGTGATAAGACGCGTTGCAGTAAATAGGGGTAGAATCATGCGGACATCCCTGTCAGAGCTGCCATGGCCGGGTGACTGTCACCTCCCCTTCACCACGCCAGCTCCGTCATTTAGGGCAGCACCACTCATTTTTCTCTATTGCTCCCTGACATCTCGTGGCAGCACCAGGTAATGCAGTCAATTGCTTAAAATTTTTCCAAGAGAGTAGCTCTGACATGAGATTTTGAATCTTCAGTAGCTTTGCTGGAAAAGAAACTCATTTAGCTGTTGCTATTGTGTTTTGGAATTATTTCCCCCCCCCCCCATGGGGAAGAACGCTTCTCTAAGGAAGGATTTTGAAGAGGCCAGAACTTACAACAAATTGTGGAGATATATATATATATATATATATATATATATATATATATATATGTATGTATATATGTATATGTATATATGTATTATATATGTATATATGTATATGTATATGTATATGTGTGTATATATATGTATATATATATATAATATGTGTATATATATATGTGTGTGTATATATATATATATATATATATAATTTTATACATTAAATTAAAAGCTTGCACTAACATGGTGCATTCTGTTTTAAAATTTTTCCAGTGAAATTTCACTAAATTTCACTAAGAACTGCTTTGATGCTTGGAGAGGAGGAGGTTGATGACAGCCAGTGCTGCAGAAGAGCTGAATGCCTTTGGCTGGCTCTTTGATATTCTCTTGCTCTAGCATTTAATTCCCCAAAAGAGTTGGAGTTTTGCTGCTTAGCTTTGAGAAAATGGCCAAGTCTGGGAATGGAAAATTATGCTGCATTCTGAGCTAGAGAGAAACATACTCTTGCTAGAAACAACTGAGTATTTTCTGTATCTTTCCTCCCTTTCTAGAGTGCTGAGTAAGGACAAAAATGAGGATAAAACAAGCAGAATGGCCAGTAAATGCACATGTTTGTGTGGCAGGTGCAGCAAAACTTAAGAGTAGGACTCGATGATCCCTCTGGGTCCCTTCCAAGTCAGACTATTCTGTGATTTCTGTGATTTCAGTATATGATCTCCCTGCAATTCCAGCTCAGGGGCTTGGGGTTTGTGTGTGGCTGCCAAGAAGGTGTCAGTGAACCTCCCCCTGGTGCTCGAGTTCTGTGCCACCTAGAAATAACAAGGTTTCTCTGTGAAGGCCAGGAATGAATGGATAAAACATTGCTAATAGGAAGGGTGGCTTGCTCTGTAATGGTTTGTTTTCTGTTCACAAGTCCCCCTTGTAATACCTGTTACTGCCTCCTCTCTGGGTAGGAGCAGGTGAGACCTTGGTGGGAATGTGAGCTGATAGTGATTAATTTTGTGTGGCACTCTGCAGATTGGACTCTTGTTCCAATTTTAGGTAGAGTGCCTGAAAATTCATCTTTCTTTTCCTCTCCAATCTCCAGTCCCAAGGTAAGAAACCAGCCACAGCTTGTAGTGTAGATATAGATATATCTCTCTATATATAGATATATACTCACCTGTGCAGTGAGTAGTTCTCTATTCCAGAATGGGCTTTTCCACCATCTCTCCTGCTTTGCACTCTGTGCCATCTTGGCTGTTCTTTTATATGGATGGAATTATCAGCAGCTTGTCCCATCTTTCTCTGTCAGTTTAATGAGGTAACAGCTACAAGTGTCTTTTTTTTATTCTCCTCCTTGGTTTTTTGGGGTTTATTCTTTGCTTGTTCCAAAGCCCCTCCATCCTGGATTTTGCCTGAGAGGTTTCCCACCTGTACCACTCAGGCAGAGTTGCCATGTGTTTATCTCCATGACTCCATGAGTAGATGGCCACACATCCCAGCTTTCAGTGCTTGAAGGGAGGGCAGAGCAGGAGCAGCAGCTGCTGCCTGCCCCCAAAGAAAACCTGAGCCAAGGGCCAAGGTTTATGTCCATTGGCACTGCAGGGCTGAATTCTGCACAGGAGAGACTTCAGAAAACACTGGCTTTGTTCAGCATGTGGGACAGTTCTGTGGCAGCCTGAATTTCACCAGAGACCCAGTGTGTGTCCATATCCCCTGAAATACCTGTGAAGTCCCAACCTCCCAGTGGCACAGAGGATGTTTTGGAGAGAGCAGAAATGCTCCAGCACAGTAGGAGATATATTGCCTATGAACCAAGATCCTATCCTGAAGGGCAGCCCTGGGAGGGCTCTGGCTGATGGAGCCAGGCTGGCACCACAAGGAGTGAGAGCTCCGGAGAAAGGGCAAAAAAAGAGAGCAACATGAGGATTCCTTGAGCTTATCATCCCCATCCTTTGCTTTGTAAAGTTTTAACAGAAACCATGCCATAGGAAGGTGCCCAAATTAGTACTTCCTTCCCTCTTTGTCCTGTCATTGATCAGACCATGAGTTTAGTCCATGATTTTGGAATTATTTTCCACAGGGACTTTGGTGATAATACCAGAACACTGTTTTAGCTAGACAGAGTCATTTCAGCCTTGTTCATGGTGTCAGTGTGCCATCCCATGCAGAAAACAAACCCCTAAAAATTAAAACCTGCACTTTATAGGGATGTTCATAGTCTGAATTATACCCAACTCCATCATAGCTTATCAGGTAAAATATTTACCATAGGTGTTTTCCCACAGGGAATGACAGCTGGACTTGACTGGATGTTTAAATGCTCAGATGTTTTGAATGAGGAGTCCAAGGGAGGCTCTTGGTTGGTGGCAGAGGCAGCATTAAGGGACAATATCAGCCTGGGAACTGCCACAGCATCTCCCAAGCAATAAAACTGCACTCTGCAATCTTTGGTGTTGAAGATGACTGGATCTTAACCTATATAGCAAAAATTTCCTGCTCACCAGAGAATGAGTGATCACATGAAAGTCTGCTCAATCCTTTTGTGGGGAAGGAGAGAGTGCAAAGATCTTGGGTTTGCAGTGAACCCAGGGGGACTCCACCTCCTGCCTTGGAGAATGGTGTCTTCTTCTTCTCAACTGCTCTCCTCTGTGTGGCAAAGAGTAGTTTGTCCTCTCCTTCCTGACAGCTGGCTTTTGTGTGAAAGTGAAATAAACTCCCTGTGCTGAAGGTTTCATGCAGGGCAGTGGCTCCAAATCCTGCAGTGCAGCCCACGCCTCAGCAGAGGGGTTGTTTCATGGCACTTCAATATTGTGTAGCACCCCTGAGGTGGTTACACCAGGCACTTCTGCACAAAAGCACTAATTTTGTGTATTTTAGCTGCATTTGCTGCAATTTAGCAATTGGTTCTAAATAGCAGCAGGACAGCTCTGTGCTTGCTGTCACACAGGAGGTATGATTTGGGAGCCAGGAGCTCTGCTTGTGTCTGAAAACATCCCAGCACTGCCTTTCAGCATCACTCTGGGGTAAATGAGCTCAGGACCCTGCCACCATGGAGCCAGGAGGGGTTTGCTGCTCCTTCTGTACAGAAAATATCTCTGCATTGGAATAGATGATTTTTGATTTATAACCTTCACATTTAGCATTTGAGAGAGAGATTTTTTTTTTCCTGACTGGTTATAATTGTTAAAGTAGGTCAAGGTTGAGATCCAGATCACTGTAAATCACTTCCCTTTAAAGGCAAATGTTTTGCTTTGTGGCCCAAGGGACTGAAATCAAGTCTGACAAGGTGCACAGACCTGCATTTTATTCCTGGCTTTTCTGTGCTGCCTCTGTCATTTTTTTTCTCCATCTGGAGAGCAGTGCTTACCTCGCTCTGCTGTGGTGGGGATTAATTAATCCCTCTATTTGCACAGAGCTGTGAACATGCCCAAATGCAATGCTGTTATTTTAATTGCCTGGTGGCTCTGTGCAGCCTCCTGTGACAGCAGAGGCTGGGGATGAATGGAGGGGCACAGAGAGGCCCCTGGGCCACCCCATGTGCTGATTTCTGAGCTCTGCCTGGCACTCCCAGCCAGCCCAGATGCAGGAGACACCAGGTGTGACAGACCCCTGGGCTGGGCAGAGGTTTGTGCAGATTCCTGTTTCTGTGCCCTGTGGCTGGACCAGCTGGCGAGGAGGCTTCAGCAAGACTGGCTTGCAGGTTGCAGGTGTGCACTGCCTGCTAAAGATTTGGACATCAATTTAAGAGGCAAGTGGCTGTCTTAAGCTATCTCTTGGTGTTTGGAATCCATGAGGAGGCTTGATCTCTGCTTAGAAGATGTCAAACCACCACAGGATGACAGTGCAAGCATCATGTGCAAGTATCTAAGGATAAAATGGTCACTTAGCCATCCTAAATGTACATTATCAATTCTATGTGTAATCTACCAGGCATTTAAGGCCATAAATCAGATTACTGTTTTTAGAGGGCCACAGGCTTTGTGTATTTTTTTGGCAGAGGGCTCTTTGATACCCTTGTGATCTCACCTCCTAGAATTTTCTTTGTTTTACTGGTTCGCTGTAAAACAGGGGCAGGTTAAAGGTGTAACAAGGATTTTTATTACCCAGTTGTAGTTACAGCAGCAAGCATTTGCATACCAGAGATTGATTTTTTTCCTAGCATCTCTTTCTACAAAAGAGATGCACTAACAAAGCATGTAGGGCTTCACAGATGGGCTGTAAAAGAACAATAGGAACATTGTAGCTGTGTCTGCTGTGTCATTTCCTTCCATCTTTTCATTTTCTGTCTTTCTCCATCACTCTTCCTTTTTTTTTTTTCCCTCTGTCTTGTCATTCCCTATTTGCTTTGCTCCTTGCTGGCAGAGTTATTTGGAGTGGAAGTGGATGGTTCACATCACATGGTGATGCTCATGCAGTGGTGCCCTCACCTGCCCAGCCAGCCTGGCTGTTTGAGAGCTGCAGAAAATGCAGTCCACAACAAGGGAGGAGAGCCCAGAATTCACTTTGCTGTCATCATGGCAATGGATCCTTTTCCAGTGATGGATTTGGGACACTTGGGAGGAAACAGAATAAAAGCAAACACAGAGGGAAAGAAAAACTCCAGAAAAACATTTGAGTTACTAATTATGTGCTTGGAAACAAATTTGGGATGACAATGCTGGAGGGACAGGGTTGTCTCTGGTCAGCCCATGGTGACCTGCTGGAGCAGTGGTGTGGGTTTTTCCTTGCAAGGAGGAAGAGTATGGAAAGGACACTTTTCTTAGGGATGCTCTTCTTAAATTTCCTAAGCAGAAGAGATGCTGCATAGGTGTAGCTTTCAGAAAATTCAGTTCAGGCATGAAAGAGCAGCTTGTGGAGAAAGCTTGAATTACTCCTCTCCACTGAAGAAGAAAAACAAAACTTGATCATGGCTACAAAAATCCATACAGGAAAACCACATTATGCCACCATGTTTCTGTGACAAAATGCAAATGCCATTCTGGCCATGAACATGCTTACTGCATTGTCTGAAAAGATGCATTTTGATCCAGTAACAACTGGATTTCACCCACCTTTATTTTGTCAAGTTATGCTGCATTATGCATGCCTGCTAACTGGAATTTTGGGTGGCCATGGGTGAGACCTGGATGTTTGCTGGGAAATCAGAGCTTGGAGCTGACAAACTCAGCCCATGCCCCACTTTAGAGTGATGCCAATGTGTTGTGAGGTACAGATTGCTGTCATTTCAATCTTTCTTCATGTGCTTTGCCACAATTTAAAGGACTTAATGATGGTATTTGGTATAAAGCAGCACCTGTAAGAGGGATAATTGAGTACCAGTACAGATGGTTGTCCATGTATGTCCATCACTGCAGCATGTACTGACCTGCCTTCTTCATTTAAAGCCCTCTAAAATTCCCTCTGCTTTCTTCCTGCCATGGACTGCATTCCACAGAATAACCCAAAGACTTCTTGAGGGCATTCTCTTTATCATCAGTTTTCTGTTGGCCATCCCTAGAGCTGCTTTATACCTTCTTGCCAGCATCCCTCATGCTAGCTGCTGTGATGTGAGCTCCTCCTCCTGCAAAAAAAAAAAAAAAACCAAGCTGACCCAGTTGCCTTGGGTAATGTTCATTCTATTAATGCACATTGCTACGATAAGAGGAATGACTGTCACTTGAGGTAGCTGGAAAAGGAAATGAGGAATTTATTCAGCAGAGTGCAAATTGTATTGCTTTCTCTTCCAGGGAGCCAGCAGGTACCAGTGGTTGGTGTGAGGTGAAGAATTGCTTGGTCCTGGATCCGTGACTGTGATCCTCACCATGCACATGCTGTGCCTTCATCATTCATTGCTTGCTTCTGTCTCCTTCTTTCCCCAAAAAGTGGAAGGATAGAGGCTGCTGTCTTTTATTCCCTGGCTGATGGAAGAGCAGCCTTACATTCTCTTCCTATGGATTGTGTCCTTGGTGTTAAAACCTCATGTGAGGGCCTTTCTGCTGCCTTCCTGCTCAGCCCAGCAGGGTTCCAGGGCTCCTTTCCATCACCCTGCCTGGGCTGGCAATCATGTCCTCACACACCAGACCTTGTGCTCTGGCTGGTGGGAGGCTGAGCCTGCATTTGGGTTCTGCCACCTCCATCTGGGGAAAATAATATTCCTGTGCAGCTGGGGCCCCTGGGGTGGGGAGGCAAAGTTCACACCTTGGCTTTCAGCAGAAATGCTCAGGCACTCCCATGCCACAGACATCTTTTATGAAAAATCCTTTCTTTAGGATTTTTCCTCTTGAGAAGCTGAGAAGCTTCAGGAACAAAATGCAAACAATGGTTATCTGCTGCTGTGGAATGCAACAGGTGCATCTGTGATTGGTCTCATGCAGTTGTTTCTAATTAAAGGCCAATCACAGTGAGCTAGCTCAGAGAGAGAGTCTGAGCCACAAAGCTTTATCATTTTTTCTTTCTCTATTCTTATCTAGACTTCTGATGAAATCTTTTCTTCTATTCTTTTAGTATAGTTTTAATGTAGTATATATCATAAAATAATAAATCAGCCTTCTGAAACGTGGAGTCAGATCCTTGTCTCTTCCCTCATGCTAAGACCCCTGTGAACACCATCACACTCCCACACAGCTTTGGCTGCTGAATCAGTTCTCAGTGCCTTTGGTTTGGTTTGGTTTGGATGAGAGGGAGGGAGGGAGGAGGTTGGATGGAGTAATCCCTGTGGCCCCTTCCTTTGGCTTTACTCTTCCACAGGATGCTTTTCCTTGGCTTTCTCAGTCCCACCTGCCCGTGCAGCTGGTGTGTGGGAGCTGTGAGCAGTGCTTGGCTGAGTGGAGGTGTCACTGAAGCCTTGCCACGTTCTGCAGTTCCACCTGAGACTCGAGCAAGGCTGCACCATCACTTTCTTTCCTCCAGTCACCTCGTGCAGCTCTACACCTGCTGGGTCTGTCATGTGCTCACTCAACCCAAAGTCTGGTTTTTGTCTCCACTTTCCAGGATGAGAGGCTGTGCATGACCTGGGAAGGGACCATGCATGACCTGAAGAAGGCAATTCCTTCCAGCAGGATCTGGCTTGGTGTCCCCTGGCTGTTCTGGCCCTCTCCTGGACCTCATCTCTCTGCTGCCCTGGGCAGCTCTGGGCTGTGAGATGGGAAACACCCTCTTGATTTTCAGACTGAGGTCCAGAACCAAAGCAGGACCTTAAGCCTTGAATATACTGAAGTGGGGTTTTGTAGGAGAAAGCTTTTTGAGCAAAGCACACCAAGTTCATTTGTGAGTTTGTATGGAGTGAAGGGAGTGGCTTGGTGTTTAGTTTTGATCAAAATATATTTAGAAGCAGGTCAATTACACACAGCATTCATTAGCTTTCATTTCCCTGTCAGTCATTAGAAATGTTGCATTTTTGTTGTCTTTCACCTCTAAATTGAAATAAAGGAAATAAATTTTATTAGAGCATCTCTATCTCTACCTCTTAAATGCTTAAAGTTGGTTCAGAACCAAGTATTAATAATTGCATTGTATTCATTTATTTTTAACTTGACTCTAAGCCTGAAAGCAACCAAGCAGAAAAAGTATTTAATAACCAACAAACTTAGAGGAGCAGAACACATAGCCCAGTGCTGTTAACATCCTTCAGCAAAAAAGATTAAGTACTGCTGTCGTCATTTAGGCTTTGGGGGGTGGGAGAAGGGAGAGAGGAGATGTCTGATCCACTTAATGCAAAGTATAAATTGATGTCATTTTAATTTTCTTCTTATAAGATTTACCACTTTACATGTAAATACCAGGCAGCACTGTGGCTATGCTGGATTTCTGATTCATATGGAGAATGTGTTCATCTGCTGGAACTTAACTGATCACACTGAGTTAAGGGGAGGATAATAAAAAGCTATGGAGTGAATAATGGAAGGATTTAAAAATGAGGCATGGGGGGCAGAAGATAGGATACAGAGTAATTTTGGAGGTAAAACTACAGTTGAGATTAACAATATATTTCTGGACATCTGGCTGATCTAAAGTCTGTCTGATGATTGTCTTGTAATTGTTAAACCTGCTGCCTTTATGTGTGGGATTAGGCCTTTTTAAATATGCATGCAAAAGGCAGAATGGTTATTGATTCTGTGCAGCATAATTTGTGTGGATCTTAGTTTGGAGTCAAATGGAGTTTATTTCTACTTTAGTTCACACATACTCGGATCTTGTTTAGCTTTTTTTCTCAAATGCAATGTCAAAATGAGCATCTGGGAGAAGCTTAATGATAGGGAAAGAGTTTAAAATAAAAGTTACCATTTTTAGAGGGATTGATTTATAAAGGAAAAATGAACATATTTTTAGTTACTTAAAGTGCATTTTCTGAACAATTGTATTACATTTAGCATTTAAGGATCCTGCATCTGTATTTAATCCCTTTCACTGCCACAGATCTTTAATTAAAGACTCTTCCATCTTTATGCCAATTAGTTTGAGATCCTAACCTTTGTGCTTAACAGAAATGGTTGCAGGAGCTCTGCTGACATCCTCAGTGCTGTTTGTAAAGAAAGAAAACTCCAGGAAAAACCCATCAATATCAGCCCCCATGGAAACACCCGAGCATTTCATTAGTGGCTGTAAGCTGGAGCGACAATGAGCTGGAGGGAAGGCTTTATTAGGCCAGAGGTGGTAAATGGAAAATTGGCAGCAGAAAATCAAAGTTTGATCATGAACAGCCCCTCACAACTGCAAACAGTATCTTATTGTGCATGGGTTTGCATTTCCACCATGCCCTGATCACAATGGTGTCAGGCCACGTAATAAATAAATAACCCAACCTTCACGAGCAGGAAAAAACAAAATGATGGCTCAGAGCCAGCCAAAGCTGCTCTGCAGCCATCTGCTCAGCATCAGCCCAGCACCAGCCTGCATGCTGAGAGCAGGGAGTACAGATCATTCCCCAAGGCCTGATGGTCAAAATGTCACTGATTTTATGTTCTTTGCAGAAGATATTTAATGTGATATTAAATTCCTTACAGCAACCATCTCCACTGGTGTTTTAGTTACATGTCTGTATTAGAAATCCACTGTAAAAATGTTGTGTCTATATTAACAGGCTGAGGGTAGGGAGAATACTTTGATTTGCTGTTCTAAGATGGTTTAAATGGAAAAAATGAACACAAGTCAAGGGACGTAAGAGAAGGGACAGATTAATGCTGGCATGAGAGTGGTCAGAAAAGGTGATGTTCATGTAGAGTCACATTTCCATTTAGGTACCTAAAAGTGCTGATAGGTCCTGCAGTTTTCAGGTGGTCAGGCTGCTGGACCTCCGTGCAGTGAAAGACAGCCTGTGGAAATTGGGTGCCTGTTTTCTACTGCATTGTCTCTTCTGAATATCTTGGTGCTCTTGAAATGTCCTTATTTATATGCTAGGCTTTTTACATCTCTGCAATCTGGTTTAAGTGGGTATGGAATCTGCAGCCTCTGTTTTTTATCCTCTGCCCTGTGATGCCCATTCTTGGGTGCAGTCTTCATGCTTTAGCAGTGTTGACAACCAAAGTCAACACTGGGATTTTGGACAAGAGATGGAAGAAGGAAATAGAAGACATGGGAGCTCCCAACTCTGGTTTAGTGTTTAGATACCTAAAATCTGTTAGTATAAGTGACCTGTAGCCTACAGAGTGTTTTCTTTATTTCAGTTCTGCTGTCAGTTCAGGCAATATTTTATGGGTGTGGGTGTTCTTTGTCCTTGGGGGAACTAAACACTCTTAGGTGTTAAAAAAGTAAAAGTGACACCTGAGAGCTCTGTTCAAGTAATGCTGGGTGGATTTAGAGATTTAGAGAGATGGGGATTGAAAGTGTAGCAAAAATTGTCAAGTGTAGCAGGAATTGCCAAGTTGGAACATAAAAGCTGTAAATGAGATCTTCCCTTACTCTTTTATTCCCAGCCAGCTCTAATTTAAACTGGCTGTGTAACCAATTTTACGTGTGATCCACAGAGTCACGTAGGCCATGTGTGCTTGCAGAAAGAAAAGATTTAAGAGCATGACTGAAAACTGCCAATAAAGCTGCCCTCAGACCTTGCACTGTCGTGAGCATCACTGGTGCTGCTGCTGAAGGAACCCCCTGAGCAGCCCAGAAACTCCGATTTCTGCAGCAGTCATGGTGCCTTCCACACTCATGGTACAATAATCTGAGCATGGACAGCTCAAATCATACTCTGCTCCAGAGGAGATTTCATCAGGGCTCTGTTCTGTAGTACTCAGATTTCCATGTGCTGGAAGTACGCAGTTTGCACAAGCATTTTTCATGCCTTCTTTGCCCTGGTAGCTAATATTCACCTTTTGAGCAGCTGGTGCAGGCCTTTCATCTGGAATTCCTGAGCTCTGAGACCAGGCTATGCCAGAAATCTGTATACATATTAGGATATTAACACATTGGACATCACACAGTTATTCAAGTTCCTTCTGTTTTGGTGTGAAATGCCTCCATTTCCTCCAGTGTCCTCTTTGTGACAGTGCTTGTTGGAACTCAGCACATCCCTCCGGGTGTCCAGAGCTGCTGAGGACCCTGCTGGGGGGCTCGGGGACCCTGGCATGCAGCCCAGAACACCTGGGGATTTGATTTTGACCCCTGGAGCAAGTTACCAGCTTTGTATGAGGACCTGAAAGTCACAGAGGTTTGAATAGTATAATAATAAAATTATCACAGAGTGAAAATGTCGATTTTAGGATTTTTGGTATGGGGGTTATGGGGACAAGATGGAGGAACTTGGGCATGTCTTGCCTTTCTTCTTCTTCTTCTTCTTCTTCTTCTTCTTCTTCTTCTTCTTCTTCTTCTTCTTCTTCTTCTTCTTCTTCTTCTTCTTCTTCTTCTCCATTTTCTGCAGTGATGTTAGCACTTTGGGATTGGTCTAGAGTAGAAGCTCACTGTCTAACATAGGGGATAGGTATTGGGAATTAAGTGTAAATATGTTACACGTAGTTTGTAGTATAAAAGGACAACACTGCCTCGGGGGTGGTCAGAGTGCCTGTGGCTGCCTTGCTGAGCAGACCTCACCTGGACAGAAAGAAAATTTTATAGATAAGAATTAATAAACAACCTCAAGATGGAAAAGTGAAGAGTCCAGACTCGTTCTTCAGTTGCACGGGCCGAAACAGAGACATCCTGCACATCTCGGGGCAGCAATTAACAACCAGCTACCCGAGAAGTGCTGGCCGTTTTCATCCTCAATAAACTTTCCTTAGGATGTCCCTCATTTTTTGTGACACTCATAAAAGCAAGTCAGCTCCAATGCTTGCAGAATTTCTCTAATAACTCCTGCTGGCACAGGTGATTGCAGCTTCCCCTGTGTTGGCAGCTCCTTTGTCATCAGGCTGTTTCAGTGCAGCTTTTTTGTGTTTTCCACGTGGTGCTCTGTCAGCAGGTTTCCTGCAGGGAGCTCAGATGGTTCCTGTGGTACTTCTGTTGTATAAAAAGTGAGTCAGCTTTTCAGAAAGGGTTATTTGGGTTAATTTGCAATAACCAAGCTTCAGTGAGCCTTGCTTTCTGCATGGCTTTATCCCACTTCCTACTTTCCTCTGTGCCTTCATTTAACAAAGCAAGTAAGACAAACTAGAAAAAAATATTTTTATGTTTTGTTGGGTTTTTTTTTTTTTGTGGTCAAAGTAGAACATCTGTTTAAACTAATAAAACATTGGGGTTTTGCTTCATTTAGCTGCAGTAGCACAGGCAATGCTGCTAAAGATGTGCACTGATCATCTGGATATGAAAATTAATGCTGGTTTTAAGTTTTGAAAGGAATATTTTCATTATATTGTAGCATTTTGATGGGACATTGAGAGTTTAAGAAAAAGTGAAGATAATACCTTGCTGGTAAAGATAATACCTTGCTGCCAGATGCCGCCCATTCCAAAAAGTGGAGGCAATGGCTCATACTCAGTGGTATGACCGTGCAAGAATATTATTTTATTTTCAATAGGTGGACCCTAGTTGCCCATTTATATGACACTGTATCAGCTTGTACAATGAAAACTATATCTACATTTACTTAACTTTTTTTCTAATATTTCTAAGGTTTTTTTTTTTTACTTTCTTCTTGTATTTGCATTCCTAAACAGTGCAGTTGCTGTAATGATGCATCAGGGGTGTATTTACTTGTGCTGACATTAAAATATCCATTTGAATGAGAAAATATTTTCCTCAACAGAAGTGTAAATGTGTTTTAGAAGCCCTTACAGTTCTGTATTGATCAGCAAATTTGACTAAAGCAAGTTCAGCTTACTTTGTCATGTTGGCATAAAGCATTTGCCTCTGTTTGAGCAATTCCACTGGGGAAGAGGGCAAAGTATGTAGAAAGAACATTTTTTCATTATAGTTCAAGCATTGCTTTGCTTTGAGGCATCTCCTGGGGTGCACTTACCTAAGCTTTGTTTTGTAAGGCAGCTTGATCTCACAGAGGCATCATTTATCCCATGTGGAGCATTCCTGGCATGTGTTCTCATCTGGACACTCATTTATGCATTTGTGCCTCAGCATCCAGCCATAGCTCTTTGCCTCTGTGAATGACATGCATCTAAACCTTTAAGTCCAGGCTGCTCTGCTGACCAAAGTGTTCAGCCCCACTCCCTGAGCCAGAGGGACCATCCAGAGCTCCCAAAAATCCCTCTCCTGTCTCTGGCAACACCACACTGCTCTTGGAAGGGATGCACTGAATCCCTTTTCTGTGTCTAGGACATGGATGTGGTCGGTTGGATGTTTCTCCTATAATTTCTCTAGAAAGAGACAAAGTGGGAACCTGGAAGATGGATGGTAAGAACTTGGTGGCCTGAGAGACAAAGGTTTTTGCCTGATCTCTTGAAATGGTGTAATGGTAGAAGGGGTCAGTTCCAAGCAATTTGCATTTTGCAAAGAGCTTTGTAAGTCAGATTGTTTGTCTTTCTTGCTGTGGTAAAGAGTGGTACTTTTTCTTTAATCGATGAGACATTCCTCTGGTGTTGCATTCGTGGTGTTTGGGTGACTTACAGGTCAGTGAGCTTCAGCCCTGCTGTGCTTAATTCACAGTGTATCTGGAATATCTTTTGAAAATATGCCCCTATTTGCACAAACAGAAGAAGATTAATTTTTGTTAATTTTAGATATTCACATTTCTTGATATGGCATGTTTTGGGATGCTTTCTACTGATCTTGATTCTGGGTTTCTACAGCTGCAGTGCAAATTGCACTGCAGAATTTGCATCAAGACTTTGCAGTGTAGAAACTTGAAACTAAAGTACCAAGTTGAGTGTAAGTGAGGTGGGAATGGAAATGCCCATGTGGGAAACTGCCATAAGAAACAGCAAGATAAGGGTTAAAGGAGCAGCACCTTTTGCTATAGAGGATCCTTTGTGTGAAGTTCAATCAAGGAACCAAACAGCAAGAAAATAGAGAATTATATTAGACTTTCTCAGAGAAGTTCCTGTTACTTGCTGGGTTGTGTCTTCTCCAGACATTGATTTTGGAGCATTCCCTGTCAGCAACACTTAGATAGGAATAGCTTGTTTTGGTTTTGGAGAAGCAGAACTGGCTGGGACTGTTTGGCAGGGCTGTCACAGCTGGAAGCAGCCTTTGTTTTCTCCCTGTGAATCCTAGGAAAGTGCACAATTCCCAAGCTTTGACCTCTACAGCATTCAGGCAGGAGAGCTCCCCAACAGCCTGGCATGCTGGGAAACCATAGGGTCCCCTTTTAATATAATCCATTTCAAAATGCAGGTCCTTATAATTCTGTACGTTAATTAAGTAGGCAGATGTGGTCCTTTTGCGTGTGCCTGGAGTTTGGAAGAGAACTCTGCTGTGTGTTAACACTGGGCTTGGCAGCATGAGGTGGAAAAGGTGTGTCTGGTCTTTTCCCATACTCTTTGGTGCCAAGGTTTTTTTAATTTTTTCTTTAATTACTGTTGTTATATATGGATGAGTGTAGCAGTTTGATTTTTGTTTCCTTCCTTGCTAGTACTGCTGCTCTGTCATTGCTCCCAGGCTCTGATATCTTAAGCTGAGAGAAGCTTAGGATACAGGAACTTCTCTGAGAGAGTCTGATATCATTCTTTATTTTCTTGCTGTTTGGTTCCTTGATTTGGTAAACCACCATGGTGCTGGTGTGCCATCCTGGATGAACAGTGTGCATCAGCTACAGCCAGCTAGGAGGGCAAATTTGGGAGCCTCATCCCTGCCTGGACTCACAGTACAGGTCCTAGGGACAGCTGCTGGCAGGGTGTAGTGAGAGCTGGTGAAGTAGAAGAGGAAAGCTTGGTAGAGTAATCAGTTAGGAATTTTTATGGCTCGTGCTCAGCCTTTTAAAGGTTTCTATTTTCTGTTGTTAGTAGGTGGTTCCCCAAATTGGAACCTATAAAGAGCAGAGATGAGGCTTGAATAAGATCAACTGGCAACAGTGCAAACATGAATTTTACAACAACCAGTCAAATGAAATAAAACAGAATGATGTGTATAATGATGGTAACATTAGCTTGCCTTACTGCTCCTATGAATGCTAGTAAGATAAATATTGAATATCTGTAAATAAACTAGCATTATACCAGCATGAAATCCCCCTCCAAACTGTAATTCTTCTTGAGAAAGATGCAGTGGTTTTCTTTAATCTTTTCAACAGGGGCTCTGCAGTGAATCATTTCCTTTAATTGCTGTTCTGAAACACATAACAGGTTTTTTAATGCCTACTTTTTATATTTGTCTTTTTTCTTTCCGTTAATTGCAGTACTTCCATTCAGGCTTGAAAATGAAATTGCTTCCTCAACATATTTCTTCTCTGCTTTATGTAAACATGGGGGGGTTTATTAGCCCAATTTCCAGGGAAGATGGAAGTGCACTAACGCCGAGCACGCAGAGAGGCTTTAGTCAGCTGTTGTAGTCACAGGCACTTTGAAGGAAACTCAGAAGAGCTGCAGGCAGAACAAACCTCATCTCCTTCTCTCACTCTGGAATTTATCTCGTGCCTGGGGGACTGAAGGGCAGCACCAAAATCCAGTGGGATGGCTGCTCCAAGAGGCTCAGAAAGGCTTTGCACGTGGCACTCTGGAACTGTGTGCACCAGAGCCAAGGATCAGATAAAGTCCTTCTCTTCCTTCCCTTTAAACAACCCACTTGCTTAATTTATTTGCATTGATTGCAGATTTGGTTAGCAAGTATGTTAACTGAATATCAAAACCTGATTACAGCTGATGAGATGAACAGGAATAAAGAAGCCTGAAAGTACTTAAAAATTAATCATCTTTCATAGCAATAAGATATGCAAAATCCCATGCAGTTTGGTCAGTCTGTCATTTAGGACATCGTTGCAGCTCTTCCAGGAAAAGAAAACTTGAAGGATTAAGCAGCAAGCGAGCCTCAAGTACTAGATGTAGAAATCTAAAGAGTTTGATTTAAAACCCATGAGTAATCCATCCCTTCTGCAAATCTCATAGTGCATCTCAAACAGCAGGAGCAGTCCTGCTCAGTTTTGGGGTATTTTGTTGGTTTTGCCAAAGGACATTTCATAGGCCAGGTGGAGGCTCGTGGCAGGGATGCAGATGGAAGCAGCAGCCTTTGCCTCCCAGGGCTCTTCTCAAGGGGACTGGCAGCAGCTCAGCCACAAATGGCTCAGACATTTGTCCTGTGCTCCCACAGGAGCTGTGGCAAAGCTTCAGGGTGGGGTGAGGGAATCCTGCCTGATGGCATCCCACAGCTGCTGGACCCATGCCAGAGAATGAGTTTAGGTTGGTGGGAGACCTGTGGTTAAAAGACTTTCCTGAAGGCATCACTGTGCTGGTGGGGAAGAGAGTTGCAGGTCACTTTTGTCTTTGGTATTGCAATTATCTGGTATTTTTTACTGGTTTTGCTGTTTTGGTGGTGGTGATGGCTTTTGGGGTTTTGTTGTTGTTGTTTTTGTCGCTCAAGTTCTTTTGTGTTGCTTTGGTTTGATTCAATTTTTTGGCTTAGTTTGCTTTTGCTTGGGTTTTTTTGTTTTGTTTGTTTGTTTTTTTCTTGCAGTGTTGTTTTTGTTTTCTTACTAATCAAACATCTGCGTTGAAATATTTTAAGTTTTGTTTCTGCTCTGCCTGACATCTTTTGGTTTTGTTTCAGCTGGAATTTAGCAGTTTGAGTGCAGGCCACTCAAAATGTAGAAAATTTCTACATTCATGCAGAAAATTTCTTTTCTTTCATGCAAGCACATATAGTCATACACACTCAAAGGTGTCAGACATGTAGCAAAACCCAGCTAATATGTGAGGAATAGGCCTTTATTTTCAGACACATGCTCGAGTGAATCCCCACAAACAGGAACTCGTGTCTCAACCATTTAAGCACCAGTATGTATGTATGTATAGGAATAGAAAACACAATTAAGTTGTTTCTTTTAATTTTATCCAGGGAGTTTTGGTGAATGGTTACAGGTCCTAAACTATTTCAAAATCATATTTATAAGCCATGGTATGAAATTTTGATTGTGCAATCCTGTTGGGATTTGGGGCAGATATTTCCTTCCTCTCTCTAAAAAAGCATTGAAGTACTTAAAAAGAAGCTTTTTAAAGCAGCTTCTGGCTTTGGCTCCTGTAGCAGGAGCAGCACATGAAAACCAGAGCTGTGCACAAATGAACAACAGAGCAGTGTGAAAACTGTTGTGTAGATGCAGAACCAGAGTGCTGGGCCTTAGGTGGGAAAACTGGGCTGGTTTTGAGTAGAACAAACCTTATTTTTTCCATCCTTAGCAGGTGAGGTGTGGGTGAGAGCAAATGCAGATGGTTATGGAGAACATGGTTGGTTTTGAAGGACTGACCTGGGTATGCTGAACTGAGAACATTTTATTTCTCATGTGAGCTGTACAACAGCATAGTGGGGATCCATCCTCTGTGCACTGCCTCCAAAAGCAGACCTCCAGAAAACACTGGAGCCTGAAGAACACAAGAGGAGAACATGGCTCATGTGAAAGGAGAAAGAGAAAGAACCAGAAGTTGTAATGATGGAATAAATGTTTCCTTTCTGGGGAAAAAAAATAAACCAGCCCCTCAGTGGGAATGGCAGTCCTCAGCCCTTTCTGAGTATGATCAGGATGTAAATAACCAGTGATTTTCCTTAAAATGGGATCAGGACATGAGGGGCTTGGTTGCAATAATAAAATCCCTTTTCAACTTTAAACAAAACCTTATCATTACTTGTGCCTTCAAGCTGATTTTTGGATGGACTGAACTGAAATTATTGCTGCAGCTGACAACCTTCTTGCCAGAGGCATCCTGGCTCTGCAGGGATGGAGGCTGAGACCCTGCTGTCCCCTTTTCCTCTTCGCAGCTCCGGCCTTTTAGGCATTCAGTGGGACCCCCAGCTCTCCATTGGTGCAGCCCCCATCCCACAGTGAAGGGATGAAAGCTGACACCCTTTGCAGGCTCTGGCTGTGTTGCTGTTTTCCCCTCCTTCCCTCTCCCAGAGGAGGAGGCTGTTCCCACCCTCACCACCCTGATTTACACCCTCCATGAGCCCATGGCCAGCATGGGCTGGGCTGTCCTGGGGCTTAAGCAGCTCCCTCTTGTCCAGGGACTGGAATCCCCCCACTGCAGGTTTGTATCCCCTCACCCCTCCTCATCCCCACATGCCTCAACTCCTGCTCAGGGGACTCTCCAGCATCTCCTCATCCCTCATTCCTGCCAGGGACCTGCTGCAGCACCACCTCAGCTTCCTGAAACAGCCTCCTCTGGGAATTCCTCACCTTTGGAAATGCTCCTCTGGGAATTCCTCACCTTTGGAAATGCACCACTGCCTTGGGTGTGCTGTATGTGTGTGCCACGAGTGGCTCCTTGTGGTGTTTGTGAGGTCCCCAGGACAAGGTGAGAGATGAGAATTTGACTCCCTGTTCTCAGGAGGATATTATATTATTATTATATTATATTATATTATATTATATTATATTATATTATATTATATTATATTATATTATATTATATTATATTATATTATATTATGAATGCTATACTAAAGAAAGAGAAAGGATACATCAGAAGGCTTCACAAGAGTGATAATGAAAGCTCGTGACCGACTCAGAGAGTCTGGCACAGCTGGCTGTGATTGGTCATGAAGTTAAAACAATTCACATGGAGCCAATCAAACATTCACCTGTTGGTGAGCAATGTCCAAGCCACATTCCAAAGCAGCAAACACAGGAGCAGCAATCAGATAATTATTGTTTTCATTCCTCTCTGAGGCTTTTCAGCTTCCCAGGAGAAAATTCTGGGCAAAGAGGATTTTTCAGAAAATATCATGGTCACAGTTCCTCATCAACACCGTGGTCAGCTGGCATTCAGAAGTCCTTTTCCTCCATTATTAGTTGCAAATTCAGGGGCTTGAAACTGCTGGAATTGGTCCCAGCACCATGACCTTGCATTTGTTACTACTCAATTTATCATCTCACACCTCAGTGCCATATTCTGCTTTTTCTGAAGGTTATTAGGACTGTAGTGGCCTGAATAAAAAATTATTCTGAAGGATTTTCACGCCACTGCTGTTGTGTGCAGTGACTAATGAGCTTGTACATCTCTTTTTAATTCTTTTCAAGTTCTCTTACTGCTAAATCCAAACTTGGTAAGGCTGTTACATGTGTAGGGAGGAATTTATGTGCTGATTGATCCATTGAAATTATCAAAACTCCTTGACTAGGGTCTCTCTCAAAGTCTTCTCTGCCCTGGTCAGTCCTGAGGGAGCCTTTCACCTGAAGCCTGACCCAGCCTGGGCTTTGGACACAGTGTGAGTGCCATGGGCATGGACAGCACTAGAGGATGTTTTTCAGAGTGTTTCTTTTTATTCCTTTTCCTTGTCCACATAAGCATTATAGAAGTTTAGACTTTGCCTTGATTTATTAGGAGGCAAGCAAACAACAAGAACATTTAAGAAACAAAGTGTTTAATTAGGGGTAGTCTTGTTTCAAAACATTTTATTTTCTTGCATTTTTAAAATTTCAGATCTTCTATCTCAGTAAAATAGGTGAACTGTTTTAAAATTTGAGGCCGAGCCATGTCATGCTGTGTAAATAATGTTTCTGTCACCTCTGCATTGCTACTGAAGGGATTTTAAAGTGAGAATATGAGGGACAGCTGCTGCATTCAAGCTTCCAAAAACTTTCAGGCCCCACAGGTTAATATTCTCTGGCTGTATCACTTTGCTGATGGTCAGTTAGTTCCTTCTGGTCTGTGCACTACCAGATCTCCAAAACATCCCCAGTTCCTCTGGCTAGGAGCGTGCCTTAGCCTTGCAGAGTGGGATGCTGCTTTTGAAGTCTCCACTCTCTAAGTTCTTTTCCCTGAGATGTTCAGTCATGCATATTTAAAGCTACATTTCAAGAAATTAGGTCTGAAAATTCCCAGCAGAAATGTATTTTTGCGTTTTATTTTTATCCAGAGATGACCACATTTTTGTCTGCCAGCTGGCTTAAAAGATACATCAATTAATAGAGCCACTGGTGATTAAACTGCAAAGCAGAATATCTTCTCTCATTTAATGAAGTGCCTTACATAAAAATAAGTATAATTCTCATGATAAAGAACTCAATTTTACTGAGATTTCCAGTTTCTTTTCTGAAAGTGCAAGGTGTTATAAAGCTACATCTTCAGCATAAGAATATGGCTGTTTATTATAATTATTCATCACTGGCATGATATTAGTATAGAGTTCAGGTCCCAAATGTCCTTATTCTTCCTGAATCTTCCTACAAGTGGCATGTAATCAATTGTTTCCTTACAGAAAAAAAAAAATCTCTAAAAATAGGTATTTGCACTGTATTAGCAAGAAATCCTTAGTTTTGAGCAATGCTGCAAGGTTGTTTTCAAGTTCTTGCCTCCCCACTGCAGTCCTTGTTAGTGCTCCTAGGACTTCTTGGGCCATGTCCAATTTTTTATCCTGCAGCAAACAAAATTACTGTGATGTTTTCTTCCATGCTGTTCATTAAATGATCATTGGCCTCTTCTGGTTGCAAGGAGAAGGTTGCACTCACCTCTATGTGATTTTTAATCTGTTTTCCATACAGAGCCAGTGATTCAGTCCTGGTTGTCATTTCTGCCCCAGCCTGCAAGGAAAGCACCATTAGACCTTGGTGTGAGGTTGGTATGGATGGGTGGGGGTGCTGGGAAACACCACCTGGGTTGTTTATAAAATATCCACTTCCTTTCAGAGGTCATTTAACTCTGCAGTTGATAGAGGCACTATTAAAGTTAGGGATTAGTACACACTCTGTTGTCTGCAGAGTTGGTGGTGAGAAGCCAGATCAGCTCCATGATAATTTGGTTTTCACTTTGTCATCTGTGTGACAGCCAACATTTCAATTTCTTTTCATTTTTTTTTTCATTTTTTTTTTTACCAGCACTACAGTTTGACCTCTGAGGACCTTAATCTGATGTCAGCTCACCTGGGACAGCTATTCATGTTCTTGTAATAGTGTCCCAGCTAGGACAAACACTGAAAATTAAAACTATTATTGAAAAGGAAATAGGATGGTAGTCATCTCACAGAAAGGATCTGTGCCAGAACAGGGTGTTAAGCTTGATATCAGCGTGTCTAATCAAAATCTCCTCCACTGTGTTTCAGGGCAGATTCAGTATTGTCCCCTGATTTGAGTGTGGTAGATACTCAGCTCTGACCCAGTGGTGACATGGGAGCAGAGGCAGCATCCCCCTTGCTGTGGTTTGCCTGTCCTGGTACCCCTGAGGATGCTTTCCTCATGTAGCTTTAAACACAGGAATCTCAGTTTTGCACAGAAACAGCAAGGGCTGTGGTGGATAATCAGTGTTGTGACAGCAGCTAGCTCTGGATGGATGCTGAGCAGCTGGAATCATAACTCAGATTCCTGAGGTGAAGGGATGGAGCAAGATTCCTTGTGCTGGACATTCCACACATGCAGCAGGGAGAGAAAACCCTGAGCCCAAGGTGTGGCAGCCTGCCCAGGTGAGACAGGCAAGGCATCTCAGAGAGCAATGTGGATTAATCTTAGGGCGTTTTTCCTTTAAATCCTTTTGGCTGTGTCTTTTTAGGAAGGAATTATTTACATGGAAAACTGTAGGGAACAAAGAAGGAGAGGGACAGGCCTGAGTTACAGGAGCAGAGGAACAAAGTAATTAGGTTAGGTACTGGGGAGATGTGTCAAGAAATGGTGAAGTCAGAAATGGAAGACACTAGAACAGTTAGTTACATACAAGAATGGCCACTGCAGGTGTTTTCCTCTAACACAGTGACCTTTACAGGCTGTCTCTCAGTTTGCCAAGGGGCCAGAAATGATGATTTATTGGCTTCCAACTTGTTGCCTTCTTCCAAAGGTACAGCTGGTGGCATCTTCCTTTCCTGTTTGCTCCAGCAGAGATCAGCCCTGTGCAAAGGTGACCCAAGATGGGTTTGCAGGTGTAGTCAAGATCAGCAGATGAGAGGACAGAGAATTCAGGTGTGTTGCTGGGTCACAGGCATTCCCATGTTCTGTTGTGTCTTGGCCTAATGCTTTGCCCCTGCCTGTGAAGAGCTGGCATTGAAGCTCAAAGGAAGATTTGTATCCCTTTTAGTCACCTGCCTGCCTGAAGAGGGCCCAGGGGCTGAGGAAGGAGAAGACTCAAAGCCAGCCACTCCCAGTGCTTGACAAGCTGTAAAGCAAGAACATTTTGAATGTGATCCATTGCCTATTTTGGGAAAGTTATAAAATTTTCAGAGGTAGGCCAGTTATTTTTAAGTCTCTCTGGACATGCTTTTAACGCAGGATTTGTTCTGGATGTTGTCAAGGTCAGACATTTTCTTCATGAAAATGTTTCCCTCCTTTGGGGAAATGTCTGGAAGAGCTAATTAGCTGTGTGCCTTGGTCCTCTCTCATTTCCTCACAGCCTGCTAAACCTATTGCTAGACCTTTCAGCTTCAGCCAAGATGGATTGAGATAGTTCTTGTCTGCCTTCCCCGGCTTCATCCTTTTTATGCACATTATCCATTTTCTCTGGCCTGTTTGAGGAGAAGGTTGCAGGACAGCTGTGCAGAGACAGCATGCCTCCACCAAAAATGCAGGGAGGCTGGTGTTTGGAAAAGGATGGAATTGGAATATTTGGAATTGAGAAACTGAAAATACCAACAACGTGGTTATTTTCCTTGTATCTGATTCTTTGCTGCTGCTTTGAATTTCTTTTTAAGTTGCCCACATTTTTCATTCATTTAGCAAGGTGAAAATATGAAATGAAATAGAAGAATTCTACCTACAGTGAGATAGATCCTCATGAATGAAGATGCCCTCCTGCATCTCAGTTCTGTAGATAAAGAACCAGTCCAGAGAAATGCTGAGCTCTTCCTGCTGCTTTTGGGAGGGGAAGGAATTGCTGTGTGCTCTGCAGCAATCAGCATTGGCTTCCAAGTTTTATTTTGACAGACCTTAGGAATCAAATTGCTCACATCAGTAATGAACAGGAGGACATGGATTATGTGGACCAATAAACCAGCAATTCCTGCTGCACATTTATCTTCATCTCTCTAACTGACAAACTTTAAATATTACATATGGCAATCCTGAGTATAAATAAGGGTTTGAATTAGGGTCTTGTATTGTATTTGCAGGGAATGCCTTGACGAAGGCAGGAATGATGCATCTGACTCCATGTTCTCAGAAGGCTCATTTATTACTTTATAATACTATATCATATTAAAGAATACTATACTATACTAAAGAATACAGAAAGGATACTTACTGAATGCTGAAAGGATAATAATGAAAACTTGTGATTCTTTCCAGAGTCTTGACACAGCTTGGCCCTGATTGGCCAAAGAGTGAAAACAACTCACAGCAGAATCCAATGAAGCAATCACCTGTGGGTAAACAATCTCCAAACACATTCCACATGTGAGCACAACACAGGAGAAGCCAATGAGATAAGAATTGTTTTCCTTTTTCTCCGAGGCCTCTCAGCTTCCCAGGAGAAAAATCCTGGGCAAAGGGATTTTTTCAGAGAATGTGAATGCCAGAGTCTTGAATCTCTGTGGATGTGAGGTGTAGAACCTTTCATGCCTCCTGTATCAGCAGCAGCAACCTTCAGATCGTACCACCAGTGCTCTGTGGGTTTTGGGGTGTGGAGAGAACAGACTCTTTTAGGAGTGGTGTGCATCCAGTTGAAATGAGTGCATAGTGTTTTCCTGCCTAATTCTGACAGAACTAAAGACAGTGCACTTTCAGAAGTTATTTTCTGAACACTCCTCTCTGTAGATTTTGCTGCTGTTACCTAAAAGTAGGGGATTGATAGTTTGATCTTTGTTTTAGCACTAATAAAAGAAGGAATTCTCAAACATTTTTCTGTTGCCTTTTATTGAGGAACTGCATGTGTTTAGTATTAGTTCTGATTTTATGAATGCCCATCCTTACCAGGGCATGACTCTCCCTGTGTCCTGTAAAGCTGTGGCACACACCCTTGTGTCAGTGCTGTTGGCCACATCCTTGTCTGTGTGTCTCCAAAAAGCAGCTGGCTCATTGGACAAGTGGAGTTAGAGCTGAGAGTCAGTTCTGCTGTATTTCTGCCTGCCTGCAGCATGGTAGCTTTACCACCACATCCTGACCTGTGAGCAGTACTGCAGGTAACACTGGAATCATGTGTATTGATGCTGAAGGAAGGTAACAGGACTAGAAAGCCTGTCTGCCTGAAATCAGTGATGGTGGGATGTGCCTGTGGTACCATGCTTGAGGGGAGGCAAGAGGCAGAGCTGGGGGTGGAAAGGTTGGTTCACAGATTTTTTTTTTATTATTTTTTTTAAAGCCAGAAGAATCCAATTCATCTAGATTAAAACATTCTGTGGGAACACCATGATTTCAGTGGTGTTTTTTGTTAGAAAATGTCCAGGTGGCCCACCTGCTTCATTTCCTGCCGTCTCATCAGTCAAGGGCTTCTGGGGTGTGTTTGCTGAGCCTGAGCTCAGAGGCACTGAAATGTGAGACCTGCTAAGACTAAACAATGTGATTTCTACTTGTGTGCAGTCTTTACAATCCTTGCCCTACTTGGATATCTCCTGTGTTTTGGGTTTTTGTTTTTTTTTTTCCTTTTAACCTTTAAAATTTTGACCTAAATGAAGGTCAGGACTAATAATGTTTTATGGAATGCTGCATCTCTGGTTTCCTGGCTGAGGAAACGTGAGTGCAAGGGGCTTCCACTGCAGTGAACTTTTGTAAGGAAGATATCATCTACCTTTGATGGAATCCAGGATGAAATAGCTTTCTAATAATGTTTCAAACTACAGAAAGAACACAGAAAAGAAACAGGAGGTGCAGGGAAAATCCATCAAAACAGTGTAGGGGGCAGGACAGGGTGCAAGCATAAAAAAGAGACAACCAAAACCAGCACAAACCACTTGCAAGCCCATTTGTGGACACAAAACCTGTCTGAGTTTCTGGGGCTTTTTATGATCATAGGAACTGGTCCCAAGCATGGATAAATCAGGCCAGCCCTGGCTGCTGGCAGGAATCTCTCCAGTGATGTTCTCTGGTTGGGTGTGGATATGAGCTTTGCCTGTGTTATCCAGGGTGGGCTATTTCTGCTTAAACCAAGGCTTGTATAAAGTCTAAGGAAAACTTCAGAGTTTTTTTCTGAATCAAAAGCATTTGGTAAGTTTGTGACAGGCCTTGAAACTTGGGATTTTGGGTAGTTGTTCTCTTTTGCTTTCTCTTAAAAACACCAAAAGACAGGATCCCATGTGTCTTTACATTTAGATAGGAGTGTCTGGCAGTTGCTTTTTAGAGGGAAACTTCTTCCTTTTTGGTTTTTTTGGGAGGTTTTTTCCCTTTGTAAATGCTGGTTTTTCTGTACCACTCCAGATGTCTCATTTGGGGCATCATGGATGTGCATGATGCCCCAAATGAGCAACAGGGGCAGCTGCCAGTTAATTTCTTCTGTGGCTGCTGAGGATCTGGAGTGGGGTCATGACACTCTTCCCTCACTGTAGGCTGTAGCTGTCATAGCATCTCCAGGACAAATCTTAGAATTCTTGCTGGGCCATATGAAGACCAGGTTTTGCTGTAGGAATTCACTGGTGGAATTTCACTGCTGCTCTCATGCTCCATGTGTGCTGGCTCTTCCAGGTGTTTGTAAATAAACAAAGGTGTTTGGTTTAGGTGTTTGGATGCTCAGAGGGTCTCTAAAGGTCAAAGGGCTGGCAATCACTCTCCTCTGACTGCCAGGATATCTGAAATACTTTGTACATCTCCTGTATGATCATTGTCTGAATTGAAACATTACCGTGGAAAGGGAGTAGGGAAGACTGGGGGGTGGGGAGGAGGTTGGGGGGATTGTGCATTGGAGAAGGTGCTCTGAGTTTCCTTTTAGACCTTTCAGGCATAAAGGGACACAGAGCACCCTGCTTTTGTAACAATTGAGCCTGGTCACTGGTCACAGAATTAGGCTGGTGGAGAGATTTTGGGTCAAAGGAAGGAGATAAGGGGAAGATGTGTGTACTGATGGTGAGTGTCCAGAGCAGTGTCTATTCCTGCTGCCTTGTTCTCAGGCCAGCTCTGTCCTGGTCTTCTGTCTGCCCATTTCTCTCCTGCTTTTAAAGAAAAATCTAAAAACCAAACCAGCAACCAGCACATTGATTGTTCCCTAACTGTGTGATGGCACAGAGAGATAGTGATAAAAAGTGTGTCTTGGAAATAAGGAAATGAGGCTTGCCTTGGGGTGGAGGTAGGCATTAGTCACACCACTGCTTGTGCTCTGCTGAATAAAGGTCATGGAAAGGTTTGTAGGGAAGTCTTATGGGTTTTTGTCTTCAGGAGCAAAATTCCAGCCAGCACTGCTGCAGCTTGAGGTGCATCTCCAGTGTGTCTTTGTGGGAACATCCCATCCCCTCTGCACCATGCCAAGCTTCCCAGGGGCTTAGACCTCCCAACAAACTCATGGATTTCCTTAAATCCCTGTAAATCAGAGCTCTATTAAGAAGCAGAAGGGGAATAAACCACCAAGAGGCTTTCCTCCTTTTTTCCAAAGTCTGTGTGTGCCATAAATTGAATAGGCCCCCCCTGAGACCTGGGGAAACCAAACTCTTAAAATGCATAGTAAAGGGTTAGTAATTGTTTCAAACAGCCAACTAAAAATGCTTTTTATTAGGAGGCTTGAGCTCTCTTTCATATGTGAAGCTGCCTGTTCACTTTGGCAGTGAAGGCTGCTTTTATGCCTCCCTGGGGATGGTGGTAAAACTTTCAGCAGCTTAGGCACAGAAACCAGCCCTTTGTGGAACTGGAGGCGAGAAACCAGAAGTTGTTCTGCAGATTTCTCAGTCCCCGGCAGCTTGCTTTCAGATTTTGCTGATTAATCCACTTTTGTTCAGGCCAAGGAGAGGTGAAGTGCAGGGATGGGACAGACTTGGCAGGGGCATTGCTGTCTGTGGGTGGGTAGGCTCCTCAATGATTTTTTCTGACATTCAGCTGTTGGGTGCCATAACAAGGATTCAGCACTTTTCACACAGTTGCACTGAAAGATGGACAAGAGCTGGATTTATTATTACTGCCACTGTGAGCAGGAGAGCAGAAGTCTCTGCTAATCCTGTCCCAAGGTGGCAGCAGAAATGCCAGCACCTGCTGAGGCTGATCAAGGGGAGCAGGGGACACTCAGGCAGAGGGACAGGAGAAGCTGGCTGTGTGTCCCTGGGGCTGCAGGAGCAGAGAGCTGTTCTGCAGGGGTGCACTGCATCCTCCCCTGGCAGTGATTACCCTTGGATGTTTGTCCTTCAGTGCCAGCCTCAGTGCAACAGGTGCTGGAGTTTAATTCATCTGTCTGTCCCTCTGGAGTTCTTGAGGCTCCTTGCTGCCAGCAGCAGGGCACCAGCACATCCCTGCAGGATCACTGAGTGCTTTGGAAGGCTCTGGATGCCCTCCCCAGTGGCTCCTGGTTGGAACCCTGCTGGCTGAGAATTTTAGGCTTTCCATGTGCTGGCAAGCAGTGACCCCCCCCCCAAGAGAACACTGCATTTGACCTGAGTTTGTGGAGAAGGCTTCCAAAATTGGATGATAAAACTGAGATTATAAGTGTGTAGTTTAAATAGAAGTGTATAATATGACAGGGTAGAAAACTTGAAATTTAAAGTTTTAGAATATATAAACAATACATAAAACAAAATAAAAACATAAAACATACATAAAATTTAAAAAAATTAAAACAAAAGCTAGTCCTTCTTCTTCACCTTTTTCTTCATAAGTTTAAGTAGTATTGTATAATTAAATTTAAAACTCCTCATTAGGAACCACAAGTAGTTAGTTATTAAGTTAAAAGTAAAAATAATTTAAATATCATTTCTTAATTAGACAGTTTAGCCTTAAAAAAGCCTTATAAAGAAAAAAATAAACTCCATCTTTAGTATGTTAAAGCACTATAAAACCCACAATTTATAAGACTATAATATAAATAAAAGTTAATAAACATCTAAATCCAAACAAAAAATACCATCTTGCACATTTCACCCCAACCTTAAAAAAAAATTAAAAAAAAATAAAAATAAAAAAACAAAACCCAAAAAACCAAAAATCCACAGTTCCTGACAGGTTTGTTCCCTTCTTCCACCAGGCAGTAACTGATAGAACCAGAGGACACAGTCTCAAGCTATGTCAGGGAAGGTATAGGTTGGATATTGTTGTTGTCAGATTTCTTAAGTCTGTACTTCTTCAGTGTATTCTTACAGCTGCAGATCTTCACAGCACAGACCCCTTCTTTTTCTGCATGTTGTTCTCTCTCAGTTCAAGGCTTTTTCAAGGCTCTCCCTGACTGGCTAACTTGCTCTCTTTTATTTTAGTTATCTTCATTGGTCACAGCTGCAGCTTAATTAAGGACATTGCAGCTGCAGCTTATCAAGGACAACTGGGACCTCCCGGGGCAAAGCCTCTATACAGATATTCAAATACAATACACTTCTTCTTCTATAGGATATCAGGGAAAAAAATTTCACCTAAATAATAATAAAGTACTGGAATGCACTTCCCAGGGAGGTGGTAGAATCACCATGTCTGGATGTGTTTAAAAAAATGCTGGCCATGGCACTTGGTGCTATAGTCTGGTTGAGGTGTTAGGGCGTGGGTTGGACTGGATGATCTCAGAGGCCTCTTCTAAGCTCTTTATTCTGTGATTCTTTGCAGATCACTGGTGTTATCCTGCTGGCAGTGGGAGTCTGGGGCAAGCTGACCCTTGGCACCTACATCTCCCTGATTGCTGAGAACTCCACCAATGCCCCCTACGTGCTCATCGGGACGGGCACCACCATCATCGTCTTCGGCCTCTTCGGCTGCTTTGCCACCTGCCGGGGCAGCCCATGGATGCTGAAGCTGGTGAGCAAACCCCAGTGCCTGAGGAGGGTTTGGGATCAGCTGGGATTCCCCCCACTGTCACTGCCATGGGTGATGATTAGCTCTGACTCCGTGATTCACAGAAGGCTGATCAATCTCGTTATTATTATTGTTATCATGATTAAGAAACCCATTGCTTTTATAGACACTTATGATACAGCTGGACCTAACTGGCCCTTTAATTAAAACACCATCACCTTTGGCTAATTAAGAACCCACCCTTTGGTAAACAAATCTCCATAACAACACTCCACATGTTCACAACAACAGGTTAAGATAAGAATTGTTTCTCATTCTTTGCTCTGATCTTCTCACAGCCTTTCCCAGGAGGATGCCTGGGAAAGTTGTCCCTGTCCCTCTCTGTGACCAGAGAGCTGCTGCCACACCCCCACCCCCTGACAGATGTTGGTGAAACTTCTTAAGCACATAAGCTAGATTTTATTAATCATTACTTTCAGCACTTGTGCCTTTTGGACAAAGGGGGGGGAAAAAACCTTCACCAAGCCCAGTTTTTGATTGACTGTGACTGAATTTTGCAACACATGGCACATAGGCCCATGTGTTTGGAGCAGGGTGGTGCTGCTGAATTGCTCTGTGAGTTGTTCTACAATCATTCTGGTTTTCTGTGAGCCACACAGATAAATATATTTACAATCTGAAAGATTCCCAAAGCATTATCAATTTGAAATTCTTTCAAATTGTATTTTAAGGGATCAGTTTAATACCCTGATGTGAAATTATGGAACTTCATGAAAGCCTGCCCTTCTTTTTCTCCTAACATTTAGGAGAACATTGTTCTAGGATAGAACAATTCAACCCAAAAAGAAGGGCATTTATGGTATGTTTGGCCTCACCTCAAAAGCAGCAGGGGCTCAAGGTGCACTGAGCAGAGGGGGAGCTGTTGTCCCTCAGTCCACTTTAACCTCTCTCTCTATGAATTTCTCTGTTCTGAGTTTTCCAGAAAATTCTGGAAAATTTCCTTAAAATTCAAAATAACTACAGGTTAAACAAACTTACATTATAAACTGTGTTTCGAGGCATATTTAGGAGCAAAATGCTGCATGAGGAATGATTTGAAGGGTGGAAACAGCACTTATGAAACACTGAACTAGTGAGAAAGGGCTTGACAGTGCAATGCATCTCCTGCTACAGTATTTTGGGACTGGTTTTCTAAGGAGATGGGATTATTTTTCTCCAGTTTTAACTGCATTTTAAAAAAGAAAGAACATGTTAAAGGGAGTTAATTTCCCCAAATGATGGCAGGGAGGGGAAGGGGAGATGCAGCAGCTGCAATTCCATCAGCTGGTGGCCAGCTGGCAAGAACCTCACTGCTCTCTCTTGCTGGTGATGGGTGTCAGGGCATGTGCAGAGGCTTGCTGGAGTCACTGCAGTCCAGATGGGAAAGGGATAAAGGTGAATGATGGTATAAATCCATAGGAAATCAGGCTCTGCTAGCTGCTCCATAACTTTCTTAAAGCTATGCCACTAACCCTAGCATGTGGTGTTCCAAGCACGTGGGTTTATTTTCATTGTACATATAAGAAATATTCCTGAACTTCTTTTCTCTCCTGAACAGACAGTGTTTTGACAGCTGCATTAACTGGACACATGTTTTTTCTAGTTCTGCTTACACTGTTGTGCTCCTTTTCCCAATAACCTTTCATGAAAGCTATGTTTCCCTTTCTCCACTAAATCCTGCTAGGACTGAATTTAAAATAATTCCTTTCTTAATTAACTGTTACTTAGCAGGTGGAATAAAAAGGTAATTTTTCCTCCAGAAAATTAAGCCCCAACTTCAAATTTTACTATCCCACTTTGCAATTTTTCTTTACCTTCTTTATTTCTGCTTCAATATATTTTTAGTACTTGGTGAGTGCCTACACTGAAAGCACTGTTTTCAAGGTTTATTCAGCTCCTGATCCAAATGCTGCACCTAAAGCCAAACATGGACCTTGGCTCAGCAAAGTATTTGGAGCATATGTCTAGTGTTACTGTGAGAATATTTCCAGTCAAGGCAATGTTTCAGTTCATTCATTGGAGAAACTTCAGGAACCAGGCAGCCAATCCCAGCCTGGCAGTGAGATAGATAAACACAAACCAAAACACCTGGGGAAGCATGTTGAGCTCAGCAGAGCACCATGCAAACAGGAAGGGTCTGTTTGTATTCCTTGTTGCAAGATCAAAACCTGAGTGACTTGGATTCACCTCTGGCACGTGAGTGTGTTTTAATTTATATAAGAATGCTGAGAAACTTGGAACAGAAATGTCAGAAAAGCCAATAATTAAGCAACATACATCAGTTGTGAGTTGTATAAACACATGTGTTACATTCAGGCCATGACCTGTGTATCTCCTCCAAAAGACCTTTGGTTTCTTAACATCTTTGAAGGGTGCCTAGAGGGGAAGGTTACATTTCATGTGATAACATCTGTGCTGAGACAAAAGCCTGTCGTGCTCTGACTTCTCTTGCCTCCTGCCTTTCCAGTATGCCATGTTCTTGTCCCTGGTGTTCCTGGCTGAGCTGGTGGCTGGCATTTCAGGGTTTGTCTTTCGCCACGAGGTAGGTGGAAATGTGCTGAGCTGGAAGGTGGGAGGTGGGAATGTTTGCAGCTGGCAGAGCCTCCCTGGCAGGGCAGGAGCTGCTGAGGAGCTCCCTGGAGGGTGGAGAACGTGCAGGGCACTGAGCTTGGCTCCAGCACATCTCCAGGGATGGGGCTGCTGTGACACAATGACCTGTACAGCTCCTAAAAACCAGTGCCATTCCAAATGAGGGGATTTAGCCAAAGCTCCTGCCCTCAGCTGCCTGGTGATTTACTCTGGAGCTATCAGGTTTTGTGTGTCCACCACGGAAGATCTTCTTTACTCTTTTACATATGCTGAGGGCTGCACAACAGATTAAATGCTTTTCTTGAACACACTTTTTCAGCCAGGCAAATGCTGGTTTATGTAAGGCAGAGAAAACTTCTGCATCACACCAGAATTGCTGTTTTGTAAATCTTTTTTTTTTCCCTGGGGGAGGTGGGGGGGAGAGAGAGGGTGGGGAGGGAGTGGGATGGGATTTCATTTCTATCTTGAGAATAAGGAGAGATTAGAAGTAGAGTGAGGGAGGAAACTGGGACAGGAAGAAGCTTTAAAAAAGCATGAGGGTCTAGATTTGTAGTAACACTCCTGCTTTATCCACTGTAATCAGGTCTATCTCTGGCTGTAAGTCCATGGACCTCCATGCCACTGGTGCTGAACCAGAGCAGCCCCAGGACCCTCCTTGTCTCCTCTCTTTGTGTGAGCTGGTTTTCCAGCTCTTTTGACGTGACATTTCCATTGCTATAGAGTTTTCTGCTGCTCACCCATGCAAGCAGTGGATTGTTTTTAACGTGGTCCTGAGGTGCCTGTCCAGCTGCTGAGGATTCCAATTTCATCCCACCTAACCTGCAGCAGCCCCAGTGTCAGACTGCTCCCTTTTGGGAGAGGCAGTCTCTTGTTAAGGCCACAGCCATGTAGGTTGCTCATATCATCTGCTTCCCAGCCCCTGTCCCACCCCGAGTGCCATTCCTGATGATGTGCCTGACACCTTCCAGCTGAGGGACCTCTTGTTCCTTACCCAAATCCCTTTGGTGCTGGGGATGCCTGGTCAGGAGATTTATGTCCTGCTTTGCTGCCACTGGCTTGTGTCCCCAGTGTGTTTGTGCACCTGGCATCCATGAGCAGGGAGAAGCATGCAGTCTCCTTCAGACTTAGTGCTGGAGCAAAGTGTTTGGGTGGAAAAGCATAAAATGATACCTTTTTGATAGGTTAAGTCATTTTACAGTATTTTTTAACATATCAGTTTGCTAGGGTAGTCTTCTTTCTGTGACTGATATCCCACTGGAAAAATGGCATAAATTATTCCTGACGTTTAAGAGGGAGCTCTGCCAGCTCTAAAAACACCCTTAAAAACAACTGGGAAGAGCTAGTTTGGGTATTTTGTTAGGAAATCTGCTTCCTGCAAAAACTGCTTCAGATATTGTGCTTCTTGTTGCTCATGTGGGCTGTTTCTTATTCCTTACCCTCACAGATCAAGGATACTTTCCTTAGGACATACACTGAGGCAATCCAGAATTACAACAAGAATGATGAGCGGAGCCATGCAGTGGATAACGTACAGGAAAGTGTAAGTCTCAAACTGGGTACCAAAATTAGACAATAGAGAAAGCACGGGTTTAATCCCAAAATATGAAGTTTTGATGGCTCAATCTGCAAGCTGTAATCTGCAAGCAAAATTAGAGGCTGGCAAAACTGATCTAAAGGAAATGCTTGCCCAGGATTCCTAAATTTTAGTGAAAAAGCTGTCTGAGAAAGGCAAGGCCTGTCCCACTGGCTTGTTGTTGGTCCCAGATCTTGAATTAGGTTTATGGGGCAGGTCTATTCCTAAAGAACACACCTTAATCCTAAGGGAATTTGCCAATAAGATCATAAAATGTTTTAAATTTGAGCAGGATGAGACAGGGTTTTATAATCTTGTGTCCTGCATCACTGATAAAATGCAGCAGTTCTCTTCACTAGTACAGTGAGAGGCTGGCAAAGGAGACCTGGTGAGTCAAGAAGAAAAACTGGGTATCTTTTCCCCAGAGGAAAATGGAGGGGAAAACTGCTGAGGTTGGCAGTGAAAGCTGTGGTGGAGGGATGGAGTAGGAGCTTGGTGGAGAAGAGCCTCTCTGACCCTCAGGGTGGCAGCAGGGCAGTGGGAATTGCCTTGCCTTCCAGCAGAACACATGGCAGGAGCAAATGCCACAGCACAGCCAAACCAGCTGGGGATGCCACCCACAAGAGACTAAATACACCAACTACAACACAGAGTGATAAAATTCACATTTAAATTCCCACTGGAAGCTCTGCCCTAGCAAGAAGCTGTTCCTTCAGTTTGCAATACATTCCATGAGCCAATTTCCTTTCCATATGATTGTGGCTCTATGAATGGCTGAAATTATCAGTGTAATTGTATTGATGATTTCCAGACCTTTAGAAATTACAGCTCTTGTGTTGGACCCTTCAGCATGGTTGAAACTGTACTCTAACCTGGCTTCTCCTGGTTAGCAGATTACTGCAGTGCTCCAAATCGAGTATATTATGCTGTCAAATTGTCTGTTTGCATAATGTTAACCTGTATTTTAAATTTCTGATTCCATGGAGTTGGCCAAATGAAATAATTCTGAGTAGTTTTTCAGTGTTTCTGTTGTAGCAGAATGTTAATTTCATTCATAGTTCTCTCTTTACAGGAACTGCACTTATAAGCCCTTTCCATGCAGAAAATTCAGCACATACTCCACACTTTTGAGTCTCTGACTTCTAGCTTAGGATCTAAATCAGAACATCCTTCCCAATTTAGGGTTTTCTAGCTGACTTCCTAGATACACCCTGTGAACATATGGTCTCTTTCTATTCACAGCTCAGTGAATTGTCCTAGAAATTATTTTGGTGAGTTAGAGAGGCTTCACCTTATGGATTTGTACTAGTTTTAACCTGTAGGTGTTACATGTAATTCTGTGTAATGCTTTGAGGTCTTGAATTTACAGGATCATCTTTAATCAAATAAAAAAGTAAAGAAAACAAACAAACAAAAACAACCCAAAACAAACAACAGACTGTCAACTAAAAAAGATGGGTTTATGGCTGGACCTTTATCAAATGTTACAAATAATAGTTCTGCTCATAAAATACCTTCTTTTAGTAGGTCATCATCTCCCATGTTCTGTAAGCTGCATCCCTGGTACTTTTGTAATTAATGGGGCAGGGGTGTTATCTGCTTTTCAAAACTTGAGGTGCCCTGTCATTATTTTGATTATGAGCTTATGAAGTGGGCTGAGATGATTCTGGTCTAGTTTGAATTCTGGTTTGTTTGTTTGTGTGTTTTAAACCTGCCTCTTACCCCTCCCAGCTGAGCTGCTGTGGCATTCAGAGCTACACCAACTGGAGCACCAGCCCTTACTTCTTCAAGCACGGCATCCCTACGAGCTGTTGCATGAACTCCAGTGACTGTAACGCTCAGGATCTGCGCAACATGACCGTGGCTGCCACTAAAGTAAACCAGAAGGTACCAGTAACTTTGTGCCAGAGGCACTTGTGACACCACCCAGCACCCCAGGGGAGCGTGTGCCTGCTTGCACCTTGCATTTCATTTCAAATGGTTGGTTGATAACGTGCAAGTGAGGCTGGAGTAATGGTGAGGATGGGCTTGGTCCCGCACTTGCTTCATTTTCTTTCAGCTGCCCTTTCTCAAATCCAATCCCAGACCCAGCAGTTTTCTGAAGAAAAACAGGTGTGGGGTATTTTCAGGGTCCCCCATGGCAGGAAGGAAATGATGAATCTGACTCCATGTTCTTAGAAGGCTAATTTATTATTCTATTCTATTCTATTCTAGAATGCTATACTAAACTTCTACTAAAGAATAGAGAAAGGATACTTACAGAAGACTAAAAGATAATAATAATAAACTCGTGACTCTCTCCTCAGAGTCCAAAACAGCCTGACCATGATTGGTCATTAAGTCAAAACAATTCACATGTTGGATAAACAATTTCCAAACCACATCCCAAAGCAGCAAAACACGGGAGAAGCAAATGAGATAATATTGTTTTCCTTTTTCTCTGAGGCTTCTCAGCTTCCCAGGAGAGAAATCCTGGGCAAAGAGGATTTTTCAGAAAATATGATGGTGGCACAGGTGATTGACAGTAAATGCTGTGGTTGGTGGGTACATTTATTGTGAGTTAAAATCTTTGAAGGTGTAGGGCTGCAAAGTGACCCCTTCCCTGGGTTCACCTGGAGGAGAGGGTTGGGAAGACAGAAATAGGATTGAGAAGGCAAGTAGGGAGAACAGGAAGAAAATGAATTAGAGAATAAAAATACAGAAAATGCTAAGAAAGGAAAGAATAAAGAGAAAATAATGCAGCATCTATGCATTAGACATTGTGCTGAAGAAGTGCTACTCAAGTTATTGCTTCAAGTGCTAGTGTTTCATCAATTCTTTCTCACGTGAGATTTGCAAGAGAGGGAAGAGTTTGTTGGTAAGAGGAATGATATTGTGGCTAAATCACCATTCTAAGTAGTGCAGCTTAGTCAGATTTAAGGATTATTTTCTTTTCTGTTTTTATTTTCAGAGATCTGTTTAAAAAATAAATAGAAGTCCTGAGGACAACAGGGGAAATATGGAAATGCCTCTTTCTCTTCTGTTTCTGTCTTTTTCACCTCAGTCACCTGTGACTCAGAAGGTTGGACTGGTGGCTGAGCACAGCCTGAAACATCTTTGAAAACCAGTCAAGTAGACAACATTTTCTGGCATCTATTGTAAAACGGATGCTAGAGGATTATTTTCCACTAAGCCTTTCTCTTTTTTTTGCAATGGTTTAATGAGAGCCACTTGTTGCAGGTGTGGGGAATGTTGGTAGTGTCCATTGGTTGAGTAACTCACAGTCACCACCAGCAGAGTGACCTTGCATGAGCATGGAGGGTGAGCCACTCTGTTCAGCTGCTCCTGGTGAATTTGTACTACCTTGATGTTTTTGTGGAAGTGGAAGGAAGGTGAGAGGCAGGGTGTATGTAGGGCATGTGCAGCACTGCCAGCACCCCCAGCAGGTTTGGTGCCTCGTGGGCAGCCCATCCTGAGCCTCTGCTTCTGCTTCCCTTCCCAGCAGGAGAGCTTTCTGCTGTGGCTGGTGCTCCAGCAGCTTTGCAGTTCAGCACAGCCATGCACTCCCAACCTTTCCTGCCTGCAAAACCATTTAGGTACCATTGGCACTCCCAGCACTGATCTGTGGTTCCCCCAGGTGTCTTGGTCTGCCTGCTCAGGGAAACCCCTGTCCACTTTGGAGTTCCTGGTGGCACAGGATGCCTGCTGAAATGTAGGGAGTGACTGAGGGATCAGTGAGTGCTAGGCCAGGGCTGGAAACACATTTCCAGCCATTCTTGCTCCTTGCTCTCCTGTCAAATGCACAAGTTACCTAACAGAAAAGCACTGCCAATTCTTCAGGAAATAGCTGAAGTTATTACTTGAGGAAATTTGGATGTTTGGAAGTTCATGTGGTTTTGACTCATTTTCTGACATAGCCATTGAAAATCAAAAGTTGCAGATTTCTGTTGAGCAGTTGTGGGAGCTTGGAGTTGTCCCAGGCATTTGAGCAAAGTGGGATGCTTCTGAAAGATGCATGGGAACAAAAAGCAAGAAGGAGAAAATGTTGTTTAACCCTATCCTTTCACTTCAGATAGTACCAAACACCATTGCCTCTGACCCAAGCCCCTTGCTCATCTTGGAAACAGACCCTTTGCTCTCTGAGTGTTGGAGAAAAAGGAAAATATTTATTGCCTGTGTTGTGGAAGACCCATCTCACCATGCCTGTGGACAAGTACATTTGGATTACATCTTTTGGTGGATTCTTGCAAAACTATCAGAAAAACGAGTTCTCTATGAGCTAATCAAATTACTAGCAGTTTCTGAGGACTAATAATGAATTAACCAAAGAGGATTAAACTAATAATATAATTACAGGACAAAAAGACAGCATTCCTGGATTTTCTTTGCCAGTTCTGACCCTAACTTGCTCAGTGACCTTGGGTTAATTATTTGGGCTCTCTGGTTTCTTCGTCTCAGACAGCACTAATACCGAACTTTAAGGGCTGTCATTAGGATTAGCTAATTAACGTTCATCTAGTGCTTTTAATCACAGTTCTTTACTAAGAAACCTCAAGAACCATTTCTCTCTAAAATCTTAAGAAAGGAACAGATGCATGGAGTCAAGAAAGATCAGATCCTTTGTAAGCTGTCCCTTCTGTGCTCTGGATCTCTGCTCAGCACGCAGAGGTGCTCACACACTTCTGTCCTGCCCTGTGCCAGTGGGTGCTGCCCGTGCCCAGTAAGGACTGAGCAACTGGGCCATATGTAAGCAATGTTCTTCAGAAAACAGGTTATTGTGGCTTGGGAAAACAGATTCTTCAAGTTAGGAGGTTGATCACAACTCTGCCATTGCATGTTTTGTTGACAAGATCTTCTGTCTCCCTCAAATTACCACTGTGCTTCAGTGTTGCATCTCTTGAAGGCTCTTCAACAGAACTGGTTTCAGAGAGCTGAGAGAGCATTAAGCCATGTCAGACAGAATGAAAATGCTGCTTGAGAAATCTAATCTCATTGCATAACATGTAAGACACACAAAATATAGTTGCTTGATGGGTTAAATAAGCAAGCTTGAATCAGACTTACTGTACACTGGGTAAACAAAGTTGATATGTACACATAAACATTTCAGAAATTAATCAGGATCAGCTGTGCTACTATTAGGTTCAGCCCTTCATTACTCTCAGGATTAAATGTTTTGTGATGTTATAAAAGAAGTTAAAGAAATGGTACAATTTATTTAATGAATGGCCTGTCTGAAATAAAGAACATTGTTTGTCCTTCCTGCTGTTATTTTTTACAAGCACCTGATGCTCTGAGGCCATCAGGAGTTCCTACAGTGCTTGCAGAATGAGGGGTGTGTGGGTGTGGGTGAAATGTGGAGACACTTCTCTCCTATGGGACAGGAGTCCAAGCTGGGAAAGGCAACGCACTGTTATTTCTGAGTTTTCCAATTTCTGATCAAGTGGATAAAGCTATAATGTATAAAACTCCTCAGGACTGGCCTTCAGCCAGAGTGAAGTTGGTCATTAGAGAGTGTTGAACATTTGAGGAGGGTGGCAAAAGGGGCTGAGGAGTGACTTTGGGTTGTGGAGACAGATAATGGGGGTTAATAATGAAAGAAAAAAGAGATGTGTAGTGGTTTTGGTGCCATCTTTCTTTTTTAATTCATGTATCAAGTCACATGTTTAGATTAATTTAGGCACCACAAAGCAGGAGATAACTTCAAATGCTTTTTTGAGGGGTCAAATAGGTGAGGGGAGAAACTTGGCAAACATTATTATACTGAGAGGGAGCATCTCAAAGAATTCTATCCAAGAGAAGGGCAGATATTGCACGTGAATCCTCTGGCCCCAGTCTGAGCTGTGAATTGAGGCCTGAGAAAGAGAAAGAAAGTCAGCAAAGAGAAAATTCAGTCTGGGGAGCAGGACAGGGAATTTTATGTCCAAGGGCAAATGAACCAAGAAAATTCATAGAAAACCCTTGATAACTTTGTTACATGGTTTAAAGTTACATGCTGTTCAGTGCCTTGCCTGGTGTCCTTTGATGGGTAAAGGCAAGCAGAATGCCTCAAGGGACACTTTATTAAATATCTAGAGTATTAGGAAATCAGCATCATTTATTCATTTTTGACATCTGTGTTGTATTATAACATTGGTGTATTGTTACTAGTTTGGTTTCAGGTCAAAGCTATATTGTTTTTTAACTGACTTTCTTTAAAAAGACCCATAAAAATGAGTGCAACATCACATTTAGATTTTAAAAGTATTGAAATGCATTCATTTCTAAAAGTAATTGGTTTTGCCACAACTGCACATCATTCACTCAGAATTGCTGTTTTAGAAAAAAGGTGACACTGTTGGAAATTACAGCAGAAATATTGTCTAGCCAGAGTTCATTCCAAATGAGAAATTTGTATGTATGCATTCATGGCAGGGAAGGTCAGTACAAAGAATGATGATGTTTGTTTTCCAGGGCTGTTATGACTTGGTGACCAGTTTTATGGAGACAAATATGGGAATCATAGCTGGAGTGGCTTTTGGGATTGCATTCTCACAGGTATGTGCATAAACACTCCCCTTCCCCCCCTTTTCTTTTCCCCTCTTTTTCTTTACCTGGACTTCAAGGAAGGAAGGATTATGGAAAGGGACTGAACTCAGCATGCTCTTTAGTCCTGAGGTCATCTGTTCATTGATTTTCTTTTTTTCAACTTAAATGAAGTTTCTCCTTGGGAATATCAGTTACGGTTGAGCTAATGACTAGCTCAAGGAAAACAACTTGTCCCTGCACTGGGTCAAATAGAGGTTAACCCAATAAAACATTGGCTTAAATGGAGCATAAATGCTAAGAAGACAAATAGCTTATCCATTGTTTGGGTAGGCTTCTATCTTCCAAGTACTCTTATTTGTTCTTAAAGGACTCAAGAATTCAAAGGAGTGCACCCTCAGGCCTCCCCATCCTGGACCTGGGGCCTGGAGAGGACACTTTGTGACCAATTTGATTTATTTTCCCTTTAACACTGAACAGTGAGAAATGTTAAGTCTACCAAAATCAGATTGTTAAACCAACTCCTTGTCTGCACCAAAAGGGGTTTTCTGCTCCATGATGTCCAAACTGCGTTTATGTAGACAGGAACTGGGGAAAGTATAGCTCTGGTCAGATTGTTCTGATCAAGAAGGGGCAGGAGAACCCCTGAATCTTTCAACAAGGTGTCCTTTTTCCAGTCACTTTGTGTGTCACAGCAAGGACTGTACTGGAAACATGCAGAAATGAGAGAGAGGGAAATATAAACAATTCAAAACTATCCCCAAGCCACAAAAGTGTGAGAAACGGCCCCCACATCCTCTCCATCAGCATGCACACAACCTGAGGGAGCCCTAAAATTGTCTGGGCTCAGTCTGGCTGAGTGCCCTGCCTTGGGCATGTCTGGAAGCCTGATGCCCTGTGGCCAAGGTGCTGGATGTGAGCAGCCCATGGTTTGGTGTGGGTGGAAATGTTGGTTGATCTCAACAGCAGCTGCCCAGAGCATGTGCCCACATGCCAAGGATCCAGAAAAGGAGAACAATCTGCAGCTGTTTGTGCATGACAAGGGGAGGTCAGGGGTTTTTTAAATAGGCTATTCTAATTCTTGTTGAATGGTGACAGCACTGATATTCTTCTCCAGCCTTGATTATGGTTTGATTGCTGCTACAGGACTCCAGGCTCGGGTTTCAGTTTGGGTTCTAGATAGCCAGAAGGCTGTAAAGCATCTTTTTAAATGCCTCCTGTAAAGCTATCCAAAAGAAAAATGAGACTAGTAGAATTGTAAAATATGCTGCTGGGGGGAAAGAGTCAGGACCAATACTGCCTGAAAGCATTTAATGGGTGTTTCATGGCAGGCTGCAGGCAGCAAGGGCTGCAAGGCATTTTGTCCCTGTGACTGAGAGGAAAAATGAGGTGTGTTTTGGTGTGGTGTTGGCATCTCATACTGCTGGTGGCACCAGGAGCCCTGCTGCCAGGTGGGGATGTCACTCCCCAGAGCAGGCACTGGGCTCTGGCACTGTGAGGACATGCCCAGCTGCTTGGGGTGTTAGCAGGCTTCTCAAAAAAAGAGAAGAGAGAGGCTGCAGAGGGGGAACACACAGCTCTCCCAGGCTCTGAAGAATAGAAGGTGGCCAGTTGTAATTTACTGAGTAATCTGTTTTGCTGGGCCCAATTAGGGACAGTGTTGACAAATTGATTTCAGGTTAAGGTGTCTGGCAGAAATGCCAGGCAGGGCTCCAGCTGCAGGCGAGGTTTTGCTGTTCCTATTGAGAATAGGTTTAATCTAAATAAAAGACAAATTAAATCATGTTGCTCCTCTACAGCAAAGCATGCTCAAGGGCCTTTCCTCCACGTGATTTGTTAGGTGTTGACTAGCATGGAGAATGTGCTGATGCCCAGAAATAGGGAAAGCTGGTGTAATGGCATTGCAAATCTTACAGGCCTGGCACAGACCTCCCCATCAGAGTCAAGAGTTCTTATAAAAAACACTGTGTTGTTGACCTCGTCTGATCTGCTCCTTGGGTTTGAAATAACAACAACAAAATAAAATTTGATGGTTTTCGGACTTGGATGCCAATGTTCACTTCCAGCTGGAATTTAGCAGGTGCTCTTCAGAGCAGAAAAATTATTGCTGTGTTGTGCCCAACAGAGAATGAAATTATGCAAGCTGCACAGATGATGGAGAGCTGTGCCTAGATGAAACTACAGTGCAGGCATTGGCTGAAGGAATGCAAGGGACACTGTCTGGAGGTGTTTAGAGATTGTCAGTAGGGGAGGCTCAGTGCAATGTTCACATTATTCCCTTGGTGCTGAAATCAGGTGCTCTCCATGTGCTCCAAACCAGTTGTTTGGCATGTGCAGGTCCCATTATTCTAAGATAAATTCCCCTGCAGCCATGGACCCTCTTTACTGTCAGCATCAGTGTGGGCAGCTCTGCCTGAAGGTGGATTTGGTTCTGGTGCAGAAATCATCCCCCTTGTCTGCTCCAGCTCCTCCCTGAGCACAGGGAGGCTGGGACTGGCTCAGGGGTGAGGAATGGGATCCACATCAGCCCCCAAGATGTGACTTGAAATCTGGTCTAAGACTGGGCTGTTTCTGAAAGCTACTCACAGTGGATTCAGTGGAGGCAGGGCCTGTGACAGAGGCACACCACAGCACAGGAGGCTGACTCAAACAACTGACATGTGACACAGAAAATTCTCCCTTTGAAAATAGAGCCAGAGAACTTGCACGTTTGGAGATCTGCATTTTGAGAATATGACAAGGTATTGAGCTAAAAAATTGTTCCTGATGGATTAAACCCTCCCCCCAGTTTTGGCTTACCTGATGTGCTGATGAATCCCAAGTTAGTTCAACACATTTCTATTTATAGAAATTCTCCCAAAGAATGAAAAATGGTGACAATACCAAGACCCAAAATAAAATGGAAATTCAAATTGCAATTCAGTTTCTTTCTCTTCAGTATAATAAGGTGTAATAAATATGTCATGCAGAACAGCTTCCAGTCAGTGGTAACTCCTACAGAATAAGTGTATTTAAAAGCCGGTTATTATGTGTACTGGGGGGATAAGACTGCTACAAAGTATGCTGTGGATGGTTTTCAATGGCCAGAACTAAGATGTGCCTGAGATTGCTCCTAGAAACCATGAGAAATTCACTGCATTCTGCTTGCTGGAGTGACCTGTGGCCAGCAGGATGGTAATACAGGAGAAACAACTGAGGGGTGTGGGTTTCCCACTTGTCTAAACCAAAGAATTTGTCAGCATTTTCAAGTTTCCTGTGACAAGACCACAGTCTGGAAAACTCTGCTTTCTATATAATAGTTCAGAAGACCAAGATAATCTTAGAAAAAAAAGGAAGAAAAGAAAAAAGTAAGAAAGAAGACAAATGCAGAACCAAGTCTGACAACTTAGCACTCAAAAATCAAGAGACTAAAGTCAAATAAATGAATAAGTGGATAAAAGTTGAGATGGGGCATTTGAGGGGCAATGGGAGTGCAGGGAAATGAATGCAGCTCCCAGCAGCAGTTTCTTTGTGGGAATCCTTTACCACCAATTCTTCTGGTTTTTCAAAGGAGCTGCAGGAACCTGGTGCACAATGGGATAAGGAGCTTCCTCCTGCCTGAAGAGCAGAGGAGGCAAGTGATGGAACAAATGCAGAGAGCAAGGCAGGGTGCAGAGTGCTGATTTGTGCTGCAGTCTGGGAGCCTCTAGCCTGACTGAAAAGCAGAGGACTCTAGTTCTGCCTGTAATGAAAGAGCACCGTGGAGAAAACTCAGCAGCTCAGTACAATGTTGCCTCTTTTGGACTGCAGGAGGAGCAGTGCTCTTGTGGTTAAATGTGGAAATCAACACATCAAAAAGCACATGTTTTTATATGCATTCAAAGCGTTTCCAGACTATTTATTATAGCTCTGTTATGTCCTGGTAATGCTTAGAAATGCTGAATAAAATGTGTGTGCAATGGCTTGACACGCATGCCATTATTTTTGAAATACAGAGTTAAGCATTCTGTCACTATAACCACTTAAATGCCTAAACCAGCCTAAGGTCAGAGCCAAGAATCAATAATTGGGCCAAAGATCATGGAGATAGACTCATGAGTAACCTGCCACTCGTCTTAGGAGTGAACTGAGTAAAACAAAACACCATTAAAAGCCTGCGGATGCTACAAAGTTTAGACACACTGATTGTTAGAGAAGAATCCCTAATTAGAGGTGTCTGGGGAAGTCTGCTCCAGTTGAAGGGGGAAAGAAAAGCCTGTGGTTTCCTATTTGTAGAGGCTGCAGCATCTTTCCCCTTGTAAACCTGATGCAAGCAGCAGATTGGGGTCGAGAAGAAAGTGGTTGTAACCCGAGTGCTTGTGGTGGGGAAAAATAAACAAACAGCAATGTACATTCTTGGCCATTGTAGGGAGGAATTGATTTGGGTCTGGGCTGGAATTTGCTCAGGGAAAATAATTTGGATTAAATACACTGCAAAGTTCATCTTACTTAAAAATGCAGTAAGGCAGAGAGGTAACTTCTGAGTCCAGCCAAGAAAGGTGAAGAAAGACTCAGAGTCACCACAAACACAGAAAAACAACAATGAAGGAGGTGGGACAGGGCCACCCAGAGACACTCACTCTGTTCAGCCTGTCAGAGCATGAAGAAATACACAGCACTGTCCAAACCAGAAATCTCATTCTCCAAAATTCATCTGAGCTAAAGAAACAGTGCATGAACGAGCTGCAGGAGTGTTGTAAGAATTCACATTAGTGCAATACAACAGAGTGTCATGTAGCCAGTAGAATGTGGTTGGTTTTCAGCAACACCTTCAGAAATTTATTAAATCATCCTCCCAGTGATGAGTAGAATAGGCAACAAAATAGCTAAAATCTCTTCTTGGTATCAGCTGAGATTTTTCAGAGCTGAGGAGGGTTTCCACCTGTGGCAAGACCACAGTATGGAAATCTCTTTGCTTTCTATATAATAGTTCAGAAGATCAAGATAATCTTAGGAAAAAAAAGAGAAGAAAAGAAAAAAGTAAGAGAGAAGACAAAAACGTATTGTTTTGGCAACCAAAAACACAGGCCCTGGACCCTGGTAGCTTTGGTTTTTGTTGGAGGCTGGTCAGGAATTGATAGCAGTGCCCCACATCTAGTTCTAACCAAGGCAGTGTCATCCTTGGTGCCAAAATCAGAGGGTGCATGTGGGGAAGAGGGGAGTTCAACCTGCTTCTAAATGTGGCTCAGTGCCCTTTGGAAATTCCCAGAAGAGCTCCGGTGGACACTGAAACAGGAAACTGAACAAATTTCTGGCAAAGAGCATGGCCCGACAAGGACTGTGACATCTTAGGGACAGAAAACAGTTTATCCAGATTTGAGTTAACCCTGGCTTGGCCTTGGTCTTTGCTGGTGCCAGCCCAAAGCAAGATGGTACAGATGTGTATTTTGATGATTGTGTTAGCAGGGAGCACTGCCTGGTCTAGGGGAAGGGACACAAAATCCTGGGCTGTGAAATAGGAGGATCCAGTCTGGATGAGCAGCCAGCCAGTCATACCTAGGCATGCTCTGGATGTGCTCAGGAGTTAATTAATTGACCAACCCCAATGAGAAAAGCAAGGTTGAATTATTTAGAGCATATTAACACTGTTGGCACATGAAGGAAGCACTAAGAAACTGCAGTAGACAAAACATTGAAAAGACTGAGTGCTTATTGATGAGTGGAAGCCTGGGATCTGTTTACAATAATCTGAGTGACAGCCAAGGGAATAGTGAATTTTGTGAATAACTTTTTTAAAAGTTATTTCCAGATTAACAGAGCTCATTTCTACAGTGCTGCATCACTTGTAAAGGAAGCATAACCAGTGTGGGACATCAGGAAGCTTTTCCCTGGCACAGTGATAGAGAAGTTAAAGGCACCAGCCCTCAGGGCTGAGGGGTGGTGGTGAGGGATGCAGGTGGAGCAAGTGAAACACAGCCTGTAACAAGCTGATACCCCCAGTAGCTTATTCATTCACATCTGGCTTGGCCAGACTTTGACAATGGGATTAAAAAATACCAAAAAGTCATGCTGTCTGTCAAATAAATGTCAAAAATCAAGAGGAAGATCTGACAAAGACAGACAACAGATTTAAATGCTGTTTTTCTAATTAGAGCAGTCCTTAAAATAGGGCATAAATACGTTGTGCATAATAACTCCAGAACATGAACTACATGTTTACCAATGCTCTGCACTGATGTATTTAACTGAAATTCTGTTCTATTGAACTGAAATTCTGTTCTGTCTCTGTCTTGTCTGGAACAGTTGATCGGGATGCTGCTGGCATGCTGTCTGTCCCGGTTTATTACTGCTAACCAGTACGAGATGGTGTAACAAGGTGAGCTTTTCTCATTTTCCTGGTGATATAAAGCTATAAAAGCCTTGCTGTGTTGTGGCTGTGCTGCTTCTGCTGAAGACAGCGAGCAAATTTTACATTCTGAGTTCTCATTCATTCATTTTGAGCGTGTTCGTTGAGAATTAAGCTTTCCCATGGGCTTCTTTGCTTTGGGATTTTCATCCCCATTTTGTGTGTGGTAGGGGGGAAAAAATAGAAGGGGGGGGGAATGCAGTGTTGAATTTTTTCATTTCAGTTTTCTTGGGAAGAGATGTTGCAATCCAAGAAAATCCTCTGGCTGCCCTGGAGGACTCGAGCCCCTGCCCAGGGGGCTCAGAGACCTTGGAACAGAACCCAAGCCCCCTGTGCCTTTGATTTAGCCCTTGGAAAAAACAATACCAATCACCTATGTTAGACAGTGATCTTTTACTCTAAACCAATCTAAAGGTGCCAACATCACAGCAGAAGATGGAGGTTAGGAATAAGAAGGAGAAAGGCTGGACACGCCCCATATTCCTCCATCTTGCCCCCTGAACCCCTATTCTAAAAACCCCAAAAATCTATTTTTAACATCTATTTTTCAGTATCATTCTACTTAAACTGTCGTGGCTTTTAATTCTTCATATAAGGTTGGTAATTGTTTTTTTCCAAGGGCTAAATCAAAGTCACAGGGGTCTTGGGTTCTGTGCTAAGGTCTGTGAGCCCCCCAGGCAGGGGCTTGGGCCCTCCAGGGCAGCCAGAGGAATTTCCTGGGTTCCAACAAAGAGAGATCAAAACACCTGCTGCGAATACTGATATCAACCAAAGCAACCCACTTGTTGGTTTGTTATTTTGGTTTTTTTTTTTTTTGGTTTTTTTTTTTTTTTTTGTTTGTTTGTTTTGGTTTTTTTTTTTTCATCTCCAGTCTTTCAAGAAGTGTGAAGTCCAGAGCCTGTGTGAAGACCAGGAGCTGCAGAGCTGGAGAAAGACTGCCATGAATGTTATAGCACACACTGTCTCTCGCACGCACGCACGCACGCACACCCCCACGAGCAAGCCCGTGCGCGCGCACACTCGCACCCACCCCACTCCCCAAGTGTCCCACGCCTAGTGTCCCATCCTGTGAAGTTCCACGGTGCCACCCGGAGTGTGGCCGGGTCCCCTCGGCCTCCAGAGCCAGCGCCACCCCCGGGGGACGGCACCGTCTGTATGTTCTTGGTCACACAGTAGTTGCATCGTAAGTTAACAAAGGTAACTCATTAACAGCATTGATCGGGCTGTGCATGTAGTGACTGGAGGGCATAATTAGCCTTTCACCATGGTTAATAAGTGTTGCACACATCCATATAAACCGGTATATGAAATATATATTCTTTTTGGTTTTTATCTTAATTTCTTGGTTTGTTTATTGCTTTACTAAGGTTTCCATCCTTTCCCCCCTTCCCCTGCGCCTGTCCCCCTTCTCCCCAAAAACAAAGGAATCAGGTAACATAACATAAAGATACTTGAAAATGATGTTAAAATGTTGTGCTTGAAGGGAACTGTTATTCCTGATGTTCTTCTACATCTTTGATTCTTACTCAGTGTTGTATGCCTAGTGCGTATCCCGGTAGGCTTTGTCTAGTGCATTTTGCCTCGGAACCTGATCCTGTGTAATACTGTTATTAAGCTGTGTTGTTGCTTACTGTGAAGGCAGAAATTTTTGCTCCCTTTATTTTTATTATGTAGCTATGAACTAATTGAACTGTGCTGTACTGCGGCCTTCATACTTTTTTCCTGTTCTTTTTTTCTTTCTTTCTTTTTTGCATTGAGGTTGCAGCCACCAAGTACATTGTGGAATCAAATCGAAATAAAAACACACACACAGAGACACAAAAAAAAAAAAACTCAAAAAAAATAACAGGCATATGAAATATTTTTGGGGGAAAGCAAAAGTTTAAAACCTTTTTAAAAAAAAATAGGACTTTTTTAATAATGCCTCTGTCTAGCATGCAAATGAGAATGCATTGATATTGTGAGTATTTGTGATATACGTATTAATAAATGGAACCATTACAGATTTCTAGCTGCTTCTGTCTCATTCTTTAGTTATAAGAAAACTCTTTTTTTGGGAGGGGGGGAAGTGAACATGAAACACCCAGGCACAGCTTGGCGTGACATGTCTTTATGTGTTTTTTAACAACTAATTTGCTTGTAAAAGAGAAGTGTGACTACTCTGGGAAAATAAAAAAAAAAAGGAGAAAGAGCTGGAATTGTTTCAAAACTCCTTCTACAGCTGGTTTCACCTACGGGACAAATACCCTCTGCTTTGCAAGTTTTCTTCTTGTAATTGTTAAAAATCCACAGTGTTTAGTTATCCCATCCTTAGTGCAGTGAGTGATTTTGGCATTAAGCATTTCTCTCTTGATTTTGGTGAGAAAGGAGAGAAGAGAGCTTTGGGGTTGAGGGGTGGGCTCATGGAAAGGCAGGCAGTTGTCTGTTTCTCACTTGAGTAAGTGAAATGTCACAGATGTGACAGAAAACCCGTGGAAGCTTAAACCTGGGAATTTTGGGGCAAGCCCTTAGCTTGGCAGTGTGGACCGAGAGGGAGACTTGAGAACTCCTGGAGCCTTCTGGTTGTGGGAGCTGTGCAGCTGCTGGCGTCCCAGTCCTTCCTCTGTCTGTCTGTCTGTCTGTCCATCCATCAGTGCCACTGTGACCCCTGCCTGTGGTGCTGCCCTGCCTGGTGCCTCCAGCATCAGATCCTGGTGAACCTTTGGGTGGTGCTGGCGTGGGCAGTGCACTCCCACCCTCAGCTCTGGAAGGGCTCACAGCCACACGGGCAGAAAGCTGCCAGCATTCTTAAAAACCCCAGCAGCATCTTCTTTAGCTTTGTTCAGAGAGCACTTCCAGAGCAGGAAAGAGAAAAAGAGTTTAACAAATAGAGGAGGAATCTGGTCCCCAAATTTAGATCTGCCCTCAATAAAACATCTGCCATGAGGGAACCAGACATTTTTAGAGGTGGAGATGCCAATGCAGGTCCTGCATCTGTGCTGGGCAGTCAAGCAGGACAGTGGTGGGGACAAAGCCACTGTCAGGTCACAACACTCCCATTTGCAGTCTCTTCTGAGCCTTCAGAGCAGCCACAGCCCCTTGCTGGTTGCTGGGGCTACGCTGTGCTGCAGCGATGCCCTTCTCCTGCAGGCACAGGATGTTCACAGAGAGATGTTTTTCCATGCCAGAAAGAACTGGCCCACCAGCTGCCCCAGTTTCCCTTCTCTATTCACTGCCGGGCAGGTCTCTCCTTGCCCCTCGGAGGGGAGGGAGGTGGGTGAGGCTGCCCTGCCTCCTTCAGGAGTCACCAGTGACCTTCCGGAGCACAAAAGCACCAGCCTCTCCTTGGTTTTCTTTCTTTTTTTTTTTTTCCTTTTCATTTTCCTGAAAGAAAGAGCTGTTTGTGCCAAGAGCTGTTCCTTTTGAAGATGCTGATGTTGGGTGACAGGTCAGCAGGCCCCCAAACGTGCCTGTCCCCATTCAGGAGCGCTGAGCACAGCTCAGCTTTAAGGCGTAAGCGCTGAATTAAATCCATTCAGCAAAGCCCTTCAGTGCGTGGCCGATTGTTTCCCCCAGCGCTGCACCACTCCTGCTTTTATGGGGTAGGTGTGTTAATTGGGCTCTTGGCAGCTTCCCTGAAGAGGATCCGGCTGCTGGAGGAACTGCCAGGGGCTTCCCTGGTGAAATCCCCCTGGCTCGGGCTGGGACCACCCAGGCTGCACTGCCTGGCACTGCAGCATCCCCCTGACAGCCCTGGGTGGAGCTGGAGCATCCCCACGCTCCCTTCCCTTCCCTTCCCTTCCCTTCCCTTCCATTCCCTTCCATTCCCTTCCTCCAGGAGGGAGAACTGGGGTTCTGGCTGATGTAGGAAACACAGCTGGAGCTGCAGTGTCAGGACCCAGGACATCCCTCTGGCTGTCCTGAGCATCCAAGACCCCTGCCAGGGGGCTCAGAGACCCTGGCACAGAGCCCAAAATGCCTGTGGTTTTGATTATGACCCATGGAGCAAGTTACCAACCTTAGATGAAGATCTGCAAGCCATGACAAATTAAGCAGAATGACAGTGAATTTATCACAAGGTGAAAAAGTAGATTTTGGGGCTTTTAGAATGGGGGTTCAGGGGGGCAAGATGGAGGAATCTGGGTGTGTCCAGCCTTTCTCCTTCTTCTTCTTGGCTTCCATCTTCTGCTGTGATGTTGGCACTTTTAGATTGGTTTAGAGTAGAAGCTCACTGTCTAACATAGGTGATAGGTAGTGGAAAGTGATTGTAAACATTGTACACATAGTTTTTAGTATGAAGACATAACACCTGCCCTGGGGGCAGGGTGAGTGCCTGGACTGTCTTGCTGAGTGGACCTCAGCTGGACAGGAGAAAGAATTTTATAGATAATGTTATGAATAAGAAGCTTGACTAGGCCAATATTCAAGCAGCAATCAATTTATTATTTAATATGGTAAAGTATGAGCAATACAGTGCTGGGTACAGTGGGGGAAGTTTTCCCTCCAACTGCACACCGATAATTGAGGGTTACAGGTATTTATAGGGGTACTCATCAGCTTTTTCAGCAGTTTCTATTTCCAATTTTCACTCATCAGCAATTTTTGTTCCTAATTATTACATCACAATTCTATACACTACTGTGATTTTAGGTTTCTCAGGATGTTTCTCAAAAGGAGTATTCCAGATGGTAGTGGTCCAGTTTCCAAAAGAAGAAAGACGAATCCATCTGGTGGAGTCCAGCTCTCCAGATGTGGGTCCACCTTTTAATTGCAGAGACTACAAATATAATAACAGTGATGTCCAGCTTCCCTTTGGTCAAAACCATAAATCCTTGAGGTGATGTGCATCTTCCTTTCTCAAGCTGTTTTTCTCTGCTTCAATAAGGCATGAGATAAGCATATTTCCTTTATATATATTCTAAAGCTATAGTTTTAAGAATATAAGTAATATTCTAAAATTATACTTCAAAAGGTTATTATTGCAGAGCTCTTTATGGATTAAATGCAAGCAAAAAGCAACATCCTTAACACCTTAATTCCAATGCTCCTAAATCAACCAGGGTGAATTGCAAACAAAAGATAGGTTCCAAGGCCTTTTTCCATGCTTTATTTTCCTCAGTTATTATTGGAATTCACAGCTCTCCCATTGTCGGGGTCTGCACATTTCGCACTCACAAATACACACGTCGCCTGTTTGTACCTGACCCGAAACACAGCTTTGTATTTCACACTAAGATGCAATAAACAACCTTGAGACCCAGAAATGAAGAGCCCTGACTCCTTCAAGCACCAGGCTGGGAAAAGAGACTTTTTAACTCTTCTCAGGGTCACTCTGAGCAGCCAGAGACCCCAACAGGAGAGAACGGGTCGGTGTCAGCCGGGCATGAACGAGCGGGATTTTCCTTCCAGAGGTGTTTGCCCCAGGGTCCCTCTGCTCCCTCTGTGAGAACTGAATGAGCAGCAGAGGAATCGAGCTGCTGCTGTGCCAGGATGGCTCTGGCTGCTCATCCCTGCCTGAGCAAATTGTGTCTGTGCAGTAGGTGAGCCAGCTGGGCCAAGGAAGGGTGGGCAGGTGTGGGAGTGAAAGCAGATGATGGGCAGCCAGATGAGCCCCAGGAGGGGTGGGAGGAATGGCTGGGCATCGAGGAGAGTGATCATAGAATCATTTAGGATGAAAAACACCTTAAGATCAGTCCAACTGTTACCCCAGCACTGCCAAATCCACCTCAAAATCATGACAACACATGAAGCAGGACTCTGGGAGGAGGAGGAAGGAGCAGCACCTTTGGTCCCAGTGAGCTGCCAGCTTGGTTTGGCTGTAAGGTGCACCAGCTGCCTTAGCTGATGTTTGTGCTATCCTGAGCTGCCTCCCAGGGCTGGTTTGTGCTGAGAGGACAGCCCTGAGCCCTGCTGAGAGACAGCATGCTGCTGTGAAGGTGATTTTTCACTGTGTCAGTGAACTGTGGCTGCTCTTGGAGGCCTTGCTGCTGCTGCTGCTGCTGCTGCCATCCTTGGGCAAGCATCACTGCAGAAGAGACTGGCTTTGCCACAGGACTTCAGGCTGCTGCTCCTTGGAGGACCCAGTGCAGCCCCTAAGGTGATTTTGTCTTCTGTGATTCTTCTCTTGACTTCAATGGCTCATTAATACTGAAGATAATTTTAAAGCTAGGAAGTTAATTTACTGCCAGCCAAGCCCCTTGCATAAAACACCTGGCATCCCACTGGAGGGGAAGGATTGATCAGACTTCCACCAGGGCTGAGTGAGGCCTGCTTCACTGTGAACCTGTATCACAAAAATAAAGATCCTCCTAAAGATCCTGTATCCAAAAATAAAGATTTGACACAGAAATGACACTTCTCTATTTTGTAAGTAAAAATGTTTTGCCCTCCAAATGTGTAAAGTATGGTCAACTTTCTGCAAGCTGTTTCTGCCAGCTTGGCCTGGTTTTGAAGTAAAAAGCTGTTGCTTTTGCCTTTTTCTTGTCACTGCACCTGTTCCCTTTGCAACCAGAAAACATTTTATTCAAAAGTCATTTCAGTTTTGTCCAGTGTGACTGGAGGTATTTGGTGTGTGCAAGCTCATGAAAAGCAAGCTGTGCTGAGGCAGCAAGTCCTAAGCTCTGGAGTCTGTTCTGCTCCCTGGCAGTGAGGTTATTTTTGGTGTCTGGACCTGTCTGTAGGTGGCACCGAGGACTTGTTTTAGATTCTGGTCCTCCTGTGTGATCAATAACTGGGGAGTGTATATTACAGACCCAAAATATCCAGGCTGTGGGAATCCACAAAATCAGAGGGTTTTGGGAAAGCTGCAAAAGGCAGGCATCAGAGACAGCAGAACTGTGATTGGAGCTAAGCAGTAGCCATGAGATTGGTCAGCAGAAAAATTATTTTGAAAGTAGAAAAGCAAGGACAAATGGAACAATGTCTGTGTATTAATGCTTGTCTAGAATAACTCCCTAAGCTACAGAAAAGTTTATCTAACAAGATATTAGGAAGTTTGAAGCTTAATAATGGAGCTCTGTGCACTCTGTTTTAAGGCTTACAAGCAGGTATTGTATTTGAAATAAGCAAGCATTGTTTAACCAAAGGTACGTGTGCTTATAGTGCTTGGATAGAGCTACTGTCAATGTGCTTTTGCTCTGTGTGATTGGTCAAAAAACTCATAAAGTAAGTTGTAACATTAAGTTCCTTTGTCTGCTGCCTGGGATATGAGCTGATGGCATCTTCCCATTGTCACAACCATGGAATGAGAGTGATGCTGGAAAATGAACCAGCTCAAGGCAGTTCCACAGCAGCCCTGTCCCGATTGTGATTTGTTCATATAACCCCAGCTGGCAATACAGACCAGGCTGGATGGGGCCCTGTGCAGCCTCACCCAAGGGGGTGGGGATGGAACAAGATGAACTTTAAGGTCCTTTCCAATCCAAAGCATTCTGTAATTCTGTGATTCTATCCCGGTGCACTGTGCAACAGTGCAACTCCAAACATTCCCAAAGCAGCTACTCAATCACCTGAATGCTATTTTTTATTCACCATACTTGGCCAAGACTTGCAGAAGCAGTAGATTCCAGGCAACCCCTGGAGGTATTTCCAGAATGCTTTCAGAAAGTGCCAAACTACCAACTTTTTGTTAATCTGGCCCTCTCAAAACCTCTCAGGGCACTGAAAAAAGTCATTTCTGAAAGCCCTATCTGTTCTTGAAATGGAGATGCTTCAACCAAGTTAAAACATTAATATTATTAAAACTGTGATTTCCAGGGGGAAAGAGAGCTTTCTGGCTTGCATATGGAGGGTATGGTTTGTGTGCTTTATCTTTTTGAGGAAAGAATCAGAAAGTATGATGTGAGAGAAGACTGATGCCCTGTAAAACTGATGGGGTGGCACAGCAGAAGGAAAAAGAGGGAAAAAAACTTCTCCAGTCAGAGTGGCTGGAGTTGGGAAGCAGCTCAATCTGATGGTGAGTCTGACAGCAGCTCCAAGGTAAGCAGGCTCAGCAGCTCAGCTCTGCAGCCTGGGGTCTGAGGTCTGGTCTGGAAGGGACTGTTCCCTGCCAGGGCACCTCTTACATCCCCTGGGTGGTGAGAGCAGCCTTTTTGTGGAGTCTGTAGGTGTCAGACAGCTGGGAGCTACTGCAGTGCAGTACACCCAGGGAAATTCACAGCCAGCAGCAGCCCATGGCACCTCCTGAGGCTTTGCAGGAGCCTTTGGACCCTGGTGCTTTCCTACTCTGCCCTCCACAAGCTGACTGCACTTCTGTGGGGTTTGCTTTCAATGCAGTGTTTGTAAGTCATTGCTTCCTCAACAGAACTGAAAGGACTTGGTCAGGACTTGTGTTGACATTTTGGTATCTTCAGCCCTGTATTTATCTGTAAATAAAAGCAAACAAATTATTATCTGGAATTTTCTTCATCTTGGAGTGCAGTGTGACCCAAAGATCAGGTGAATGAGTTTTCCTCCCAAGTACAGGAATGGGTACACTGGCCCAGGGGTTGCTGCTGTGTGCCTCTCCTTTTGCTGTGTGCCTCTCCTTTTGCCCTCGTGCATTCCTGGTGCTGGCAGGGCCAGGTATTGCCTTGTTCCTGCAGGGGAGCTGGAATTCAGCTCTGGAGGGAGCCTGCCTGAGCCTTGTACATTCCCTCTGCCCTGCCAGAGCAGAATTCTCTGCCAGAATCAATGCTGTGCCCTGGGGAAGGGCAGAAAACAAGTCTCCACCTGCCTGGTGGAAGCAGGAAGGTGTAAGACCCAGAAAATCCTGGCCAGCACCAGAGCAGGCTGGAGCACTGAACTGAGCATAGGCTGGCATGGTCCACTGGTCTTTGTACTGCTGGGGTTCCTCCCCATGCTCATCTGGATAACCTAGCTGTTCCCAGCTCCTTTGGACTAAGCATTAAGCATTACAACATGAGAGGGAAATCAAACACAATCAAAATTATCTCTATGAGACCCATTCAATAAAATAGTTATTGGCAATTAGCACGGGTTTTTTTATAAAGAAGTAATTAGCCCTCCTGCCCTGAGCATTAATGAATGCTTTTCATTGCACCCCAAGGGGTAGTCAACCCGATAATAATCCACTTCAACACAAATGTTGTTATAAAACAACATTGTTTGACAACAGAGGCAGCAGGACAGTCACAAACAGGAAGCAAGCCTGCTCTAGTGAGCACTGGAGCTGGTTGTATAAAAATGAAAGATCATTAATAATTTGCTTGGATTGGCACTGCAGACTTGTCTTCTTACCTGTGAAGGAGATGAAGCAACTGATACAAAAAGCAGGGTCTCATTTCCATGGGTCAAAGCTGAGAAAGCCAATGGAGATGCAGCAGTGCTGGCCACAAGCTTCTGGTGGTGGTGCCTGCAGAGCCTGGCAGGGTGGAACAGGACCTGTCTGTGTGGTGGTCTGGAGGTGGTGATTTCATGGTCTGGAGGTGGTGATTCGGTGGTCTGGAGGTGGTGATTTCATGGTCTGGAGGTGGTGATTTCATGGTCTGGAGGTGGTGATTCGGTGGTCTGGAGGTGGTGATTTCATGGTCTGGGGGTGGTGATTTGGTGTGACCGTGTTCACAGGGGTCTGAGGATGAGGGAGGAGACGAGGATCTGATTGTACGTTTCAGAAGGCTGATTTATTATTTTATGATATACATTACATTAAAACTATACTAAAAGAATAGAAGAAAAGATTTCATCAGAAAGCTAGCTAAGAATAGCAAAAGAAAAAATGAATAACAAAGGTTCGTGTCTCAGACAGATTCCGAGCCAGCTGGACTGTGATTGGCCATTAATTAGAAACAACCACATGAGACCAATCCCAGATGCACCTGTTGCATTCCACAGCAGTAGATAATCATTGTTTACATTTTGTTCCTGAGGCCCCTCAGCTTCTCAAGAGGAAAAATCTTAAAGAAAAGATTTTTCAGAAAATATCATAGCTACAATTTGGTGGTCTGGAGGTGGTGATTTCATGGTCTGCAGGGGTTTGGCAGCCAAATGGCAGAGGTCTGTGTGTCCCTGCAGTCTCCACTGCTGAACTCTTTGGTGCTACAGGGAATGAGCACCTGGTGACAGCACCCCTTCCCCCCTGCTCCTGTTTGATTGTCGGCATTTTCTAGTGAGCTATGTGTTAGTGCAGGTGCAAAAATCACATTGGCCTCTCAATTCAGTGGCTTTCCTGCTCTGACAACCCATCACAGCCACCTGGTTCTGCTCAGGGTGGTGAGCACAGCATGGGCAGGGCTCTCTGTAAGAAGAAAACCCCCACAGAGTGGACAGATGAACCAACCCCTGCTCTGAGAGCATCCTTGCTGCTCCCCTCTGAGGCCTCTGCAGCCCTTGGGTCTGGTGGGAACCCGAGCAGCCACTGCTGACCAGGGACTGCTGGCACAGCCAGGCTATAAAAGGACCCATTTACTACCCTGAGGTGAACAGCTGAATCCCCCCCTCCAAGCTGGGCTGTCAGACTAGGAAGAAGTGGTCCAGGATGATGCTGGGGAGCTCAGCCCCAGGGCTTTCCCTGTGGAAAGACTGTGGGTAATGGGAGATCTAATTAAGAAGGCCAACAGCACATTTGTGTGCTGCTGGAAAAACCTTCCTTGCCCACACTCCCTCTGCAATTGCACACTTATTTTCTGGGGAGCCCATTCTCACTCCAGAGCTAAAAGATGCCTCCAGCCTCTTCTCATGTCCAGCTATCCCTGTGCTCTCATGGGAAGCAATGACAGCCCACACCAGGGTGGGGAGGAGGGGTGCTTGAAGATGGTGCCACAGCCCCTGGGACAACGTGGGACACTGGAGCCAGGAGTGACACTGGAGCCAGGGGTGACACTGGAGCCAGGGATGACACTGGAGCCAGGGGTGACACTGGAGCAAGGGATGACACTGGAGCCAGGGGTGACACTGGAGCCAGGAGTGACACTGGAGCCAGGGGTGACACTGGAGCAAGGGATGACACTGGAGCCAAGGGTGACACTGGAGCCAGGAGTGACACTGGAGCAAGGGATGACACTGGAGCCTAGGGTGACACTGGAGCCAGGAGTGGCACTGGAGCAAGGGATGACACTGGAGCCAGGGGTGACATTGGAGTCAGGGGTGACATTGGAGTCAGGGATGGCACTGGAGCAAGGGGTGGCACTGGAGCCAGGAGTGACACTGGAGCCAGGGGTGGCACTGGAGCCAAGGGTGGCACTGGAGCCAGGAGTGACATTGGAGCCAGGAGTGACACTGAGGCAGGGGTGACACTGGAGCCAGGGATGGCACTGGAGCCAGGGGTGACATTGGAGCCAAGGGTGGCACTGGAGCCAGGGGTGACACTGGAGCCAGGGGTGACACTGGAGCCAGGAGTGACATTGGAGCCAGGGGTGGCACTGGAGCCAGGGGTGACACTGGAGCCAGGGATGGCACTGGAGCCAGGGGTGACATTGGAGCCAGGGGTGGCACTGGAGCCAGGGGTGACACTGGAGCCAGGGATGGCACTGGAGCCAGGGGTGACATTGGAGCCAGGGGTGGCACTGGAGCCAGGGGTGACATTGGAGCCAAGGGTGGCACTGGAGCCAGGGATGACACTGGAGCCAGGAGTGACATTGGAGCCAGGGGTGGCACTGGAGCCAGGGGTGACACTGGAGCCAGGGGTGACATTGGAGCCAGGGGTGGCACTGGAGCCAGGGGTGACACTGGAGCCAGGAGTGACATTGGAGCCAGGGGTGGCACTGGAGCCAGGGGTGACACTGGAGCCAGGGGTGACATTGGAGCCAGGGGTGACATTGGAGCCAGGGGTGGCACTGGAGCCAGGGATGGCACTGGAGCCAAGGGATGGCACTGGAGCCAGGGGTGACACTGGAGCCAGGGGTGACATTGGAGCCAGGGGTGACACTGGAGCCAGGGGTGACATTGGAGCCAGGGGTGGCACTGGAGCCAGGGGTGGCACTGGAGCCCGGGGTGACACTGGAGCCAGGGGTGGCACTGGAGCCAGGGGTGACACTGGAGCCAGGGGTGACACTGGAGCCTGGGATGGCACTGGAGCCAGGGATGGCACTGGAGCCAGGGGTGGCAGCCAGCTCTGGAGCCAGGGGTGGCACTGGAGCCAGGGCTGACATTGGAGCCAGGGGTGGCATTGGAGCCAGGGGTGGCACTGGAGCCAGGGGTGACACTGGAGCCAGGGGTGACATTGGAGCCAAGGGTGGCACTGGAGCCAGGGGTGACACTGGAGCCAAGGGTGACATTGGAGCCAGGGATGGCACTGGAGCCAGGGATGGCACTGGAGCCAGGGGTGGCACTGGAGCCAGGGGTGGCAGCCAGCTCTGGAGCCAGCCCAGGCTGTCCCTGGTGACCTGGCCCAGCTCCTCTGTGGTGGGCACAGCTTGGCTGCTGCTCCCTCCCCGTGCAGAGAGAGGAGCCCCTCTGCAGGGTGAGCAGGAATTGTCAGGATTGCTCATCTCGGAGCTGTCTGCTCCAGGGGCAGGGATCAGCTTTCCTGGATATGTCAGGGGAATTCAGTCCTGCCAAGGAGCTAAGGCTGTAGGGGTGAGAGAAGTAACTCAACAATCCTTGTGGGTCCCTTCCAGCTTGGAATATTCCATGGGAAAAAAAAAAAAAAAAAAGATAAGATTACTAGGCAGTGTGGAGGCTGCTGGGATCAGTGCAATGAGCACAGGGCTGCATTAGGCTTGCTTTAGGCAATCTCAATTTTGGCATTTCATAGATTATGGGTGCCTAATTTCACAGCTGTAAGCTTCTTTGAGTACACATTTGTTTTGATGTAATCACTTCACTTCAAAAACAAAGTACATGGGGGAAAATATTTTTTTTTTTTTATGTGGAACCATAACCATCCTCTGAGGCACCCTTAGCAGGGCTGCAATCCCTGCATCAGCCCTTCAGTGCCTGGCTCACCAGCTCTTTATGGGGTGGGAATGGGACTGCTCAGCTCCTGGCCCAAAGGAAAAGCTGCCTGGGATTAAGGGAATGCTCCCACAGACATTGGGGCTCCCTGGGGAGGCTGATTTCTATGCTGTGTCATGATTTTAATGTAAAGACAGTTTAATTCTCTGTTATTGCTGGAAAGGCTGGCAGACCTCTGGGGAAAGCTTTCCAAGGGGGGAAAACTGATTTTTTCCAATGTAGAAGTTTCCAGAACTTCAACAAGCTGCAATTAGCTTTGAAACATGAACTAGGAATCACTTAACTGCTACATTTAAAGTATCTGTGGTCTAGGATTACATTTTTTTGTAATATAATGATATTTAAATTAAAGCAACTGTATTTGCAGTTTTTGCTTTTTAGAAATTTGTCCCTTTTCTGGATCGTTTCTTTCATTTTTTTTTAACAAACAAAAGAGATGAAGACTTGTTCTTACTAGAGAACCAAGGAAGCCCAAGACCATGGCCAGGTCTCCTATGGATTCATACACCACTGGGGTCCATATTTTCCCTCACCCATTTTCCTGCAATACCAGGAAGGGAAATTTTTTGCAGGAATAGTTGAAGCTTGAAAAAGGGCATTATCCTTTAATGCCATCACAGCAACAGTGCCAAGAAATACCAACTGCTTGTATCTGCACCAGGACAGGTCACACTCTGAGGCATAAAGGCTGCTACAAAAGTTCAAAACCAGGGGAGTTACAGGGTGGGTGTGTTTGGTGTCAGTGGGACCTGGTACACAGGGGCACCTACTGGAGTGGGAGATGCTCACCAACCCTCCCTAGAGATTACCTGCTCCACAAACTCCCATTCATTCAGCACCGAAGGAGCCTGTGCACAGCAAATGCAAATTCTGGGTGGCTCTGACCCACAGGCTGCACTGAGCAGCCCCTGGGCCAGGGCTCTCAGCCCCTCAGAGGAATCATTGTCCTGCCCAGGATGCTGTCATGGTCCTGGGCTCACACATCCAGCACCTCCTTTCCCCCTGGTTCCCTGTCTGGATGGCTTTGCTGGGCTTTGGGAGCACAGCTGTGCACAGCAGCAGGTCAAGAGCAAAGGCTGACCCGGACAAGAGCAAAGGAGGACATGGACAGAATTGCTCTTTTATTTGCATTTATCCTGCATTGGAGGTTGCATATAGCTGCCTGTCTGTCCTGGCTTAGGCTGAAATAGAGGTAATTTTCTCTACAGTAGCTGGCACAAGTCTGTGTTCTGGATTTATGGTGAGAATAATATGGATAACACACTGATGTTTTAAGTTTTTGCTAAGTAGTGTTTATACTAAGTCAAGGATTTTGTATTGTGTATGCCTTGTCTTTCTTGGGTTTTCTCTCTCTCTGCCTTTCCTTTTAATTACAATTATTATTAATAGTAGTATCACTTTAATTTTCTTTTATAGTTTACTTTGTTTTAATTATTAATTTATTTAATTATTAATCCATCTTCACTTACAGTTAAGTTTTGCTTTTCTTTCCTGATTCTTCACTCCATCCCCCTGGGGTGGGTGGGGAGTGGGTGAGTGGTTGTTTGGGGCTCAGGTGCCAGCTGGGTAAAGCCATTACACTGTCCCAGGAGGGTTTCAAATGCTGGACACCCTGCACAGTTACAACAGTCAGGAGGCAAATTCTGCCTGGGGGACAAATGAGCTGTTGTGTTTGTCACTGACTTTTTCCAAACTGGAAAATCTATGGCTGTGACTGTGGGAGATCTATGGCTCCTCAGCCTTCCGAATTCTCTCTTGCCAACCACTGTCTTGTATTTGAGAATAATTAGACTCTCTTTTTTAATAAGTAGGATACATTTTTCAAGGTCATGCTAATCCACTGCTTGTGGTCAAACAAGCCATGCTGTGTGCACAGGTGCCCAAAAAGTCACAGCAAACTCTGTCATCTCTCTGGGGAAAAAAAAAAAAAGCTGCTTTTAAGGCACGGATTGCAACAAGGCACTACATGGAGTGGAGCTCTGAGCAAGCTCCTTTAGTCTGGAGATGTCCCTGCTCATTGCAGGGGGGCTGAACATGATCTTTATGGTTCCTTCCAACCCAAACCATTCTGTGACTACAGTTCTGTAATTCCACGATTCCTGCTGCCTGAAGAAGGGCATATTTAGGAGGTGAAGCAGGAGGCCTTTCCATCCCTAGAGCTTTCCATTTATCTCATGATGAGGCTGCATCCCTCCAAAGGGTGGCTGTGCAAGGGCAGGTGCAATACCCACAATTTGCTCCTGCCTGTGATGCTCACCCCAGCACCAGCACGCCAGGAAGCAGCTGAGAAATGGCCAGGGAAGGCTCATATCTCCCCTGTCACAGGAGTTTGATCCCTTCCCTGGCTGGTGAAGAGCACAGTTTCACCTGGTGGTGTTATGGGGTCCCAGCACACAAAAGACATTGGAAATTCATCCCTTCTGCAGCACATCCACTGAAATGCCAGCGTGCAGATAGGGACTGGCCTGGCTTTTCTGCCATGCTGCAGTCAGCCCAATCCACCTGGCTAAACCTGAGTCATGCTGGGGAGGACACAGCCCAGAGGCCAAGCTGCCAAGGTCTACAAGAGCTACATTCCCCAGTTCTAGAAATCCAGTCCCATGTTGGTATTGACCGTGCAATTTTCAGCACTGCATTCCAGGACCAAGCTTTTTGTAATTTCTCCACCAATTAATGTTTTCAATGTTTTGATTTCTTGAGAAATTTGTGTGTCTGTGCCACCTGGGGAAGGTACATGTGAGGGTGCACATCTCTGCATCTGAGGCACAGTCTCAAGACAGCTCAATAACCCATGGCTGATTGATTTAAATAATAAAATGAATGTATTAGTGGCAGCCTAATGAAATGGCCTTTACCATCTTGAAAGTGGAAAATGAACATGATACACCAGCCCTTCATGTGAACCATACCTTCTTTGTTTTATGCAAGTTATTGAGCAGAAGATCCCATGGAAAACCCTATAAACACTTTCCAATTTATCAATGTTCATTATTTTTACTGATTACCCTTCAGAGTAAAAATATGACCAGATAAACCATGCTTAGGTGATAGTTCATATACTGAGTATTTTCTATAATGTAAGCATGTGGTGGCACTCACATCTGTGTATGTGTAAAAAAGACAGCTATTATGCCATTTATTATCATCATCATCATTATCATCATCATCATTGTATAATATACCTGTGTAACTTACACTCTGATTGAAATTGAATACATTTTTTGCCTTACGGGAAGGAAGAGAATGTGGCAAGGGAAGGACAAGTTAAAAGTGTCTGGGTGCTTTTAAAGCTGATCTCAGACACAGCACTCTAGGGCAGCAGAGATTTGGTAGGTCCCAAGCATGGTCGTACCAGACACTTTGTTTGAGATATTCGCACCCAACACAGTCCTCTGCTTATTCTGGACTGTAAACAAGGTCAGTGCTGAGTTTCACAAGCTCAGGATTGTTGCACTCTTGGATGTCACCACGGAGCCACGAGGCAGAGGAGCCCTCAGTGCAATCTAACATTGCACCGCCCGCACAACCCACGCAGGAGATGGAGAGGTCACGTTTCAGGTCTGCAATCCGTGACAGTGTCCCTTTCAGCCCTATTGCAATGACACCTGTTACACCACCTCTCCTCGCTCCCACTTAATGCACTGTGGCACTGGCGGCGGTGTTGCAATGACAGCTGACAGATTCCCTGCCTCTGCAGACCCGCTCCTGTCGCGTTGCGGGCGCTCGCTAATCGGATCATTCTGTTGTTCTGGTGGCGCTCGTGTTCGTCTGTGCTAAATGACAAGCAGGAGCTTGTGCTCTGCTTTCTGCCACTTCCCTTTCGAGCTTCACAGTTGTACTTGCCATTTCACCTTGTGCGTGAATCCGAGTTGTTCTCGCCTCTTTGTGAGACACGGCGGCGGCTCCATCCGGGGGCAGGAAGCGCTGGCATTCCCAGAGCCCGTCCGGGTTTAGGGAGCGCTGGCATCCCCAGAGCCCGTCCGGGGGCAGGGAAGCGCTGGCATCCCCAGAGCCCGTCCGGGGTTAGGGAGCGCTGGCATCCCCAGCAGACCCGGAGCCTGTTGGGGAAGATGAAACAGGAAAGCCTTATAAATATGATTGTCTGGCAAAAAGATTTTGAGAATATAGAAACTATAAGCGAGATTGAAATGAAAGCAAACTTTGAGATCCCTTAGTTACTGAACAACGGGAAAACTATGTTGTGGCAGGCTGAAGGTGATCCCCTTTTGATGATACAGGACTCTCTGCTTGCAGACAGGCCCAAGGGTCAGAGCAGACCCTACTAGCTCGGCAGAAGGGGCCCAAAGAGGAGTTTTTAGGGTTTAAAATGTAACACAGTATGGTAATGTAAGGATTCTTATAGGCTGGATGTAAATGCTCTAGGATTTGTATCTTGTACTAGATTGGTTAGTGAGAATCAGAATATTCAACACAGAAGAAGATTTATGGTATTGTAATGGGAATTTTGCCCTCTTACCCCTTTTACTCTCTTATGCTTTTGCTCTCTTACCCTCTTACTCTCTCACCCTCTCATCCTCTCTCCCCCTCTCTTCTCTCAGTCCTGCTCTGAGCTGTGGCTGGCAGCTCCCAGCAGGGCCCTGCCCCCAGGCCCTTTGCAATAAACACCAATTCCACGACCTGGCTGCGGAGATCTCTCATCTCCATCCATCCCAACTGTCCCACCCCCCGATGCTCCTACAGGAGCCCGTCCAGGTTTAGGGAGCGCTGGCACCCCCGGCAGCCCCTGCAGCCCTTCCCAGGCAGCTCGGACAGGGATGGCAAACAAACGGCAGCCCCCTGAAACTGGCCCCAGTTTGGTTTCTGCTGATTGATCTGGCAGCTCCACCAGGGAAAACAAGTAATGCTGGATATCAATTATTTGTGGGCCTGCTCCCTTCACCCCAGGAGTGCTTTTAGTCAAGGTCCAGGGAGATAAATGAAGGAAGAGAGGATCCCTGTCTCTCCAGCAGTGGCTGTTCCTGTAAATCAGCTCTTACTAATGAGTCCAGGTGTAAATGAGGTACTGCTGAAATGCACAATTAGACACGCTGATCATCAGGGGAGCTTGATACAAAGATTTCTGCACCAAACCCACAAGATTAAAAAATATTTCTCTTTATATGGTTAGGATCATGGATGCAAAACTGAGGATGTAGATATTCTTCTGTTAAACAAGTTTGTTCACCAGAGCAGCTCCAGCCCCTGCCAGGCAGGGCTCTGTCCCTCACACCATGCAGCCAGGGCCTGTTCAGGGTTCTTGTGGCAGGGCCTGAACTTTCATGCAGCTCAGGTGCTTGGGAGAAGACTGTCTAATCAAGGAAGGGTGCAATTAATAGATTGCCTTTGTGCATGGGATCAGAGCAAATATAGAACTTAATAATACAGTTCCCCACCTTGGCACACATAACAGATTTCTCATTTAGTGCAAGTTGGAAGAGCCCCTGTAGGGCAAGGCTCAGTCTCTGCCCAGAGCAGAAGATCCCTGGGTTATATCCTGGGAAGTTAAGCCCAGCAGCAATTCTGAGCCACTGCATCTCCTCGTGGGTCACTGTGGGGCACCAGCTTCCAGCTGACTTTGGAAGTGCTTTGAACACAGAGCTGGGAAGCAGCTCCAAAATACACCCAGCCTAGAGCACAGTGCTCTTGGAGGGCTGTATGAATTTACTTTGTTTACTTTAGAAATCTTACTACAGATCAGCCACCGACTGTAAAAGATTAAATATAGGGAACGTGGAAGCATGCCATGAAAAATAAATCAGATAAAGGCCTGTTCTTGGTAGGAAAATGGGAAAGAGCACAGTCAGTGCCACTTTTTGTTGGTTTTGGTGGTGGGAGTTGAGAGCTGAGAGTGAGGGTAAGAAGGGAAGAACATTACTTCAGAAATTATACATTTTACATATATGATCTACCAAAGATCAATGTTCTGCATAAGAAGTCAGAGATTTTAAAAAATCCTACATATTTAAAACAGACTTAAAAGAAATAATGAGCCTTGTTAGTCTGGCATATTAAAGAAACCCCCCACATCTTCAATCTGATCAGCTCTTGACACATTTTGTTTAGCATCCTACAGGCATGCAGAATGTCTCCTGTTGGGCTATAGAAAATAAAGATACATGGCAGCCTCTGCATGGGTGCAGAGATCACACTGGGCACAGCAGAAATGAATGAACACATCTGCAATGTGGTGTCTAGAAAGCACCAAAAAGCATGTGCTGGAAACACCAGAGCAAAGAGGGAAAGTGCATAAAAAACCCAGGGGAAAGGGGGAATCCTTTCCTACAAGGAGTGATATCAAGACAGATTGGATGAATACTTTGAAGAGCTTCCAACCAGAAAGAATCACGAGAAGCTCAAAGCGGGAAAAACTGGGAGGTGAAGGTTGAATGTGGTGGGTCTTTGCTGGAAAGAAAGGAGCAACTTCAAGCACACTGAGAAGAACATCTGTCAACTTTCAAGGCTCTCACTTGTGAAACCATCTCGTGACTGTCACAGCTGACCATGGCCAGGCAAGCAAGCACGGGACCACAAAATTCAGGAAATTTAGTATGAAGATTAAAACTGGCCGTGCCAAACTTTCCAACTCTAGATTGGGTGCCTGTCATTTAATCCACTAGAGCCAATGAACTTGACAGAGAAAAGCTGTAGGCTGTGAGATTGCATATACCTGAGCTGTTAGGCCCCAGACCAAGAGGATGCACATCACCAAAAGCTACAACAATAAAAAGCAAAAATTCTTCCCAGGAGCAAGGGGCCAACTGCATCCATAGGAAAGGCACAGGGCTGTTCACCAGAAACAAAAGGGCATGTCATGGAAAAGATGAGCCCTGTTCTTGTCACCACCTGCAATGTTTCACAAACCTGAGATTAAGGGATTAAAAGAAGCATTGCAGACGATCAGTGTGCATGGCACAGCTTGTAACATATGAAATGAGAGAAAGCCCTGTAACAGTGTGCTGCTTTGGGCTGGGGTAGGGTTACATTTCTTCACAGTGGCTGGTGTAGGGCAGTGTTTTTTATTGCTGAAAGCAGTGTTTATAATAGAGAGGCGTTTTTGTCATTGCTGAGCAGCCCTTGCACAGTATCAAGGCCTTTTCTGCTTCCCTACTGACACAGTGGCGAGGGGGATGCAGGTTCATGTGACACTGGGAGGAGACACAGCAGGGACAGCTGACCTCAAGTGACCAGAGGGATGTCCTATACCATATGGCATCATGATCAGCCTACAGAGCTGAGGAGGAAGGAAGGGGGAGAAGTTTGGAGTGATGTTGTTTGTCTCCCCAAGTCACTGTCACATGTGATGGAGCCCTGCTGTCCTGGGGATGGCTGAACACCTGCCCACCCATGGGAAGTGGTGCATGAATTCCTTGCTTTTCTTTGCTGGCACAGAAGGTTTTTGCTATTAAACTGTCTGTATCTCAATTCATGGCTCTTCAAACTTTTACTCCTCTGATTCTCTCCCCCATCCCACTGGTGAGGGAGTGAGTGAGAGACTGCCTGGGGCTCAGCTGTCAGTTTGGGTTAAGCCATAAGAAACAGCAGAGGAGAGAAGGGGCACAGGAGAGGTACCAGGTCTTGCTTTAACTCTTTGGCAAAATCATGGACAGCAGGAAGAAACCAAATTCTTCCATGAACCAGTTTTTTGTCAGAATTTTATCAGCCACTGAAGGACCAAGGGGCACTCCAAATGAGATCTCTGGCTGGGTGTGAAGGTGAAGACATCAGCCCTGGAGAGCTCACAGTCCTCCTGCATAGGAATGGGGACTGTTAGAGATTCCTATAGCTCAGGGCAGTCCTGCTGGAGGCTCCAGCATGCACAACAGGCACAACAGCTGAGGCTGCCTTGAAATAACCTTCCGGAGAGCTGTGAGAGCCAGAAACACTTCACTGCCTTATTGTAGGCACAAGGGAGTCCTCAGGAATGAAAGCACCCATTGATGATGTGCCATGCCTGGGCAGGCAGTGATCAGAATCCCAAATCAAGGAGGACATTGAGGCAGCCAAGAAGATGCAACCCAAACCTCAGCAGAGCCAGATGTCAATTGAAGATGATTTAATTGTGTCTGGAGAAACCAACCACAGAGGCAGCAAAGCCTGCTGATTATAAGCAACAGTGAACAAGCTGACAATGAAAGGGGTAAACAGGGAAATTCAGAAATTGCAAAGGTGGTTGAAGTAGGTCACACCCAGCCACACAACTCAAACCCCTTGCTAAAGAAAGTGCATGGCTCAGATAGAGAGCAATTATCACAGCTAGAGCAGTGGACATGGTCCCTTCCAACCTTACCCATTGCGAGATTCTGAGACAGAAAGGACCTGAAGCATTTACAAGCATCATCAGTATTCCTCCTCCTTCACCCTCCTACCACCACAATCAGGCTCATGCTACTGGGTAAAATGCAGCTGTAAATAAATAATAGGACTTTGCCAAGCTGTGTCAATGACTACAAAATGTTCCATGGTCTGTGGTTCCCACCTTCACAAGTGTCTCTTTCATTAGCATGGCCATATTTTCGCTCTTAAACTATAATCCATCAAACAGTGTGACATCTGTTGATGTGCAGCACAGACTTAACATGCTTGGTGAAGCTGAGAGGATGATCAAGTGCCTCTGCCTTTGGAAAGCTGCTAATCTGAAAAAAAAATGAAAAAGAACTAGATGTCCACAGGGAGAACTAAAGAGAGGAGAGGTGGTGTGTCACCCAAGAAATACAGGCTCAAGTACCTGTAGCCTGTAGTGGACTTCACATGAGGCAGAGCAAGGCTGGGAACCAGTTTGGGAAGATGTGCCATGTAGATCACAGTACCTTCCTTTAAAGTTCCTTAGAGCTATAGAACCTCAGTTATTTTTATTTTTTTTTATGAAATAATGGTTGTGGCTGGAGGTGGAATTGAGATAATAGAAGGATAAACTATACTGAGGCCATCCCCTCACTCTGTGGTATCTTAATATAAACTGCACCTAAATCACTACATTACAGAAAAGGAAAAGACAGGGAATAGCACCTTGGCAGGTAACCATGAGTGCCTTTGTTAGCAGGTTGAAAGTCTGGATGAAAAATTATGTCAATTCAAAAGGGCAGCCAGCATTCCACCTGGTAATTGCCAGCGTGTTCAGCTTGATGAGATACGAAGGATTTGGAGAAAGCAGAAGCTTCCCATGTGAACATGATGTGCTGTACCTCCAGCAAAAAGGGGAGAGCAGGGAAAGAAGTGCAGCCAAAGAGGAAATACTGTAACAGCAACAAACCCTCAAAGTGCAGGATGGTGTAACTGATCCCCCCACACGAACACTCAGTCATTTAGGGAATACTCATGAAAAGTGTGGGCTCAGTATTTCCCACGATGCTGAAAAGGAAGGAGTGGAAGGGGGAGTGTGGGAAAGCACTTTGCAGTGACTCTGCTCACTGACATTGAAATGGAGAGAAAAGAGCCTGGAAGTTCTGGACTGGGCAGGGAGAAGGACCTCAGTGTCTGCCCTAAAAGGCAGTCAGGCTGTGGAACCCCTCCTGATCCTCCTGATCCTCATGGATCCCGAGTGTCCCAGCACTGCTCAGCCCAAAATCCCCTGCAATGCTCCCAAGAAATCATTCCTATCTGAGGCATGGGAGATCTGTGGAGTTACACAAACAGTTTACAGACTTTTAATGTCAGGCTGTGACCACACATTACCCACAGCTTTTTTAAGTCCAATCTGCTGGGATTTTATCACAGCCAGAGTATCACTGTCCTTTCCAACTACCAAAATCTGACTTCTGAAAAGGCCTCCATCTGTCTCCCATCTTACTTTAATTTACTAAGTTGTGCCATATCCCCATCTGGCTATTGGCTGGAATTTTGTTTTGTTTTGTCCCCTTTAGTTATTCAAGGAGACACAGAGCTGGCTGAGTACATTAGATCATTATGTGCCTCTTAAAGTAGTTGTTGGATTTATTTGAATAGGGATTAGCAAGATTAAGTATGTTTTCTTTAAATTACTATAGTAGCCTACAATTTTCAAATGGTAATTTTGTCCATTATATTGATTTGTATTTAAAGGACTTTGATGTTTTTTATTACAGTACAAAGAAGGCAGTTAAGCAATGCTCCTGTGAAAACCAACAATTTTAGAATTTTGTTCAGGACTGAAATAACAGATGCACAAATCCCATTAAGATTCGATGGAAATTGACCTCACACCTCTGTAAGTTGCTTGAAGAGCTCGTTTATAGAACTTCCAGAAGTAGCTTTACACACAATTGGTGTTTCCTACCAAACATTCTTCATACAACTTCACACATTGTTATTTTGGAGAGAAAAATAATTAAAGAGCACTCCTGACATGGTATTACTGACATGGAAAAGTGTTTCAGCCCTTCTGAAAAGTGCTTCAGTCCTTTCCTTCTCTGTCTTTGTCTCTCTGAAGTGTTGGGCCTCAGTTTAGCTATCTCTGCTGATTGCATCAACAAGGTCAAGAAGGATGCCTCAGTATAGTTTATCCTTCTATTATCTCAATTCCACCTCCAGCCACAACCATTATTTCATTAAAAAAAAAAAAATAACTGAGGTTCTATAGCTCTAAGGAGCTTTAAAGGAGCCATCCAAGATCCCTTATCAGAGGGGAGCATTTGAATGGAGGGCTGGTTACTCAGGATCCCATCCCGTTGATCCATCAGCTCCATCACAGCTGGTGTAGCACCAGCACCTGGTGCAGGTACCTGGGGCTGCTCCAGCATCTCCTGGCTGTTCCTGTGTCCCACTCAGGGGGAGATGGATTTGATTTATGCCATTAACTTGCATTCATATGAACCCAAGGAAAGCCAAAGGTGTGAGCTGTAATAGGACATGAAATAAAATGACACGCACGCTGGAACTTCTAAGGTAAAAAAGAAGGGAAGTTTATTCTTGACTTCAATATATACAGAATTTGAAAAGTGACTTTGGATTGGAGAATGAAATTGCCACCTCTCCAATGACACTGGCTAAATTAACAGTTTATCAATTTTCTCCTCTTTTAGGAAAGAATGCAAAACCAATCATTATTTACATAAAAGTGCGTGAGAAACTCCATTACGAAAATGTAAACATCAGAAGGCTTAGGAGAACTTAGAGGAACAGGGCAACAGGTGCCCCTCCTTTCTCCCTCTAAAGGTCATTGAGTTTGATGGCTTTCAAGGTTTTCTACAAACCCAGGACCCTTTGCTGCTCATGCCCATCTGTTGGATTTTAGTCATGCCTGGCACCGACCCTGTGGCACAGTTTGGCTCAGTGGCCAAACACTGGCTGTGTGCAGCCCCTCCTACCCTCACTGGCACACAGGGAATACCTAAGCTGAGCTGTCAGAAAAGAATGCTTAATTGTTCACTGCCTGTCTCCTGCCCAAAGTTCTGTGCAAAAACCATGGGATTTTATTCTCCTTTCTGGAGGGAACAAGATGGAGGGAAATGAAGTGCTTAGAAACCCTTTTGTTTTCCAATCATGCTTTGTCTGTCCAAATTATTTAGTCATTCTCTCTGCACACTCACTGGGAGAAAAGGAGCAATAATAATAATAATAATAATAATAATAATAATAATAATAATAATATCTTAATTTAAATACTGTAAAGATTAATTAATAAGTGTATAACATGTAGAAATACCCTTTCTACATGTTTTCTAAATGGCACAATCATAGTCTCTGTGCTGATAGCAGGCAAGTTCAGCCTCCCCTCAATGTGTAACTACCATCTATTTTAGAATCTGTAAAGTATAAAGTATTCAGTAATTTTTCCTCTCTATCTCTTTGTATGCATATCCTAATACATGCAGAGACTCCACAGCTCACATTTTTGTAAGAATACAAGCAAATATCCTGCCCCAAAAGTTAAACTGAACCACAGCTCAGCAGCAATCCTTTCAAAAGCTTTTCAATGGCCTGTTCTCTGCCTTTGAACATATCTTTGGCATTCAAGTCCTCAGAAGAGAGGCATTTACTCAGTTTGGATCTGAGGCATTATCTGGTGTGTGCTCTGGATGTTTTAGGATCTGTGAGATCGCACATCACCGCACATCTCACAAAATTAACATTGCTGTGCTCCTGTACTCGCAGTACAACTCTGATCCAAACCCAGCTCCTTGTGTTGACAGGAGATTGGCTTTGGGGTGTCTCACCTACAATGATGCTCACAGTTTGCTGAGTCTAGCATAAAAACAACTGAATAAGACATCTCCCATCTAAGTCCTGTCTTCCTTGCTTTAATATGAAAGAAACCCTGACGTTTTACGATCAAGCAGGAATCTATCCGAATGCCTCTGCCTAAAATTTTCTCTCCCTGCACTGGCATGCAGTGTGCTGCATGATTGTTTTTGTCCTATCCAAGAAGGGACTGGGCTATAGCAACACTGCAAAAAATGCAATGAATTTTGAGAGAATTACTCTGAAAGTGGAAAATAAGCTGAAAAGCACTTTGAGATGTAAGCTATTACATAAAAGCTCAGCTGTTATTTTTATAACTTTATTACTCATGATTGTTGATAATGATGGAAATGCTTGCCAGGCTTAGAAAAGGTCATCCTTTCTGCTGCAATAGAATCCATTTTAAAGGCTGAAGTCTTTATTCCTCCAACTCTGTGCTGAATAACTTGAGTTTGCTAAGGGAAACAGACTAATTCAAGCCATTTGTTGATTTTGAGTCCAGGTAACCTCAACAGTTTTCAAACTTGCCACCCAATTTAACCAAATGTGACAGAGGGCCAATGATGTCTAAGACAGACATTTCCTGTGGGTTGGAGGAAAGCAGGAAGGTGGATGGAAAACACCTTGTTAATATTCCCATCTGAAGGAAAGGGCACAGTGTGGGCATGGCTGCTATTACACAGTACAAATTCCTCTTAGGTGCTCAGCCTTCAGCCATGGATCTGCAGAAAACCAGGCCTCTCTGGATCCTGTCTTCAAACACCTCTTTGTTATTCTCTCTTGATAGCAAACCCAATAACCTCCTAGGTAAAGATTTGAATTGTAGATGACAATATAGCCTGTGCTAGCATGAAAAATGAAACTTTGGTATTATTCATAGCTCACCAAGCCTACAGGGTGTGGCACGGCTTTACCTGAAACTTGCCAAGTTTTCTTTGTGGTGGCACAGCTGTTGCCCTGTTTTGTGCAGTGGGAGAGGCATTTTGAAAACAGCTCATTAGTTTATTATTGTTTATTATTGTTTATTATTGTTATTGTCTTCATTCTTTCTGTCTCAGTCTCTCCAGCTTCACTCAGTCTCCTTTTGCTTTGCCTCATCATTATCTGCTTTGTAAGCTGCTTGGCACACTTATGTGCTTGTCCTTTACCCAAGCAATGCCAACTCCTCCCTATGACAATTTCTCAGGTCTGTAAAGATGTTTGTGTGGATCCAACTGGTGAAGGAAGTTTTACATAACAAAACCAGAAATTATTTCTAAAACTCCTCTGGAAACTGGTTACCAACAAAAAGATTGGGTTTTTTCCTTCTTTAAGGAAATGATATTCAAAGTCCAAACCTGTCCCTGTTAAATTCAGTTCATGAAACATGAGACCTTTTAGTTCTACATGCTGGGAACTGATTGTGAGGCAGCCAAACTCACTTATCTATGCCCTCTCTATTTCAGAGGTGACTAGAATTTGTTGAAATTAAACCTAAAACGAAAAGGTTCAGTAAATATTAATTTGTACTTTATGGGAAATTAGGTTGGATTTGCATCTCAGGCATTTTTTCATATCTAGTTATAGTCTTAAAAATGTCAGAGCCCTGAAGTTTGTAGACACAGCACTCTCTAAATGAACAGGGGAGAATTATTTCAGAGAGTAAATCAGAAATTCGTACCTGTGAGCAAGCCCTGTGTGTCTGGACCAAAAGGCTTAGTACAGTGTTCCCATGCTTCCAGTCAGCCAGCTATAATTCCTGTGACTCCAGGGCTCCCCAAAAACTGCCTGCACATCCTTTAGGGATGTCCTATGTTCACTGAATTTTTGACCCATTAATTTAGAAGAATGAGTTAATGTGAGAAAATAGTGATCTACTCATCACAATTAGTGAAAATGTGAGAAAATGGTGACCTACTCAACAATTTCCAGGTGAGAGGGAGGGTCCACAAAGCTGATTGGATCCATTACTCAGTGTCACTGGATTCACCTGGCTCTGCTCCCAAGCCTTCCCTTGTAAACCACATCTCCCACAGCTCAAAGCAGCCTCATTGCCAAAAAAGTTGAGTGGTGGTAAAACTGCTGCAAGGCTTCGGTTCCGTCACACGTGAACTGTCACAGCTCCAACCCTAAATCAGGACATCCCAATGACACCAAATGTCCACTTTTAGGCCACTGCAAATCAGTGAGGGAAGGGTTTTCCCTGCTCACAGGCAGCTCATGTGGCCACCAGTGATTGATTCCCTTCTCACTGCCATCGACCTCATGAAACACCCACCGCTTCTTCCAGACACGGCTCTGCAGCCATTGCGGCACATGAAATATTGATGCGATTTAATGCTGAAAAAAACCCCAAAACAGCCCAAGCTGAATTCCAGTAATTCCAGCTGGGTTTCCGTGCGATGCCGGGCTCCTGCAATCCGGACGAGCGGCACTAGATGGCAAAGCAGCGCCAGGTTTGGCTGCCGTGGGTCCGGGGGCACCTGGCGGAGGAGGGGATGCGCATCCCCGCCTTGCCCTTCTGCCTGCCCTGCCTCCCTCCTCCAAACCGCAGAGATCGCCCCAAAGATCGGATGCTGCGGAGAAACACCGGAGGTGAGGGGACTCTAAGGATGTAGACGAGGCTGGTTTTTCTTATTGCTCCTGCTGGCAGCGGTGGCTTGCTCGAGATCCCGTGCAGGACAAGAAGTCCTCGCTCCAACAGAGATCACATGGCAACAGAGTGGCAAAACTTGTCTCATCCCCTTATTGAACAAAAGGAGATTTACATTTAATAGTCCCAAGTGGGAACACCTCTTCTTTCAATCTCATGTCAGTCTGTGCTTTGGGTGTTTAACTCTGAAGGAAGCTATCATCTATGCACTTAAGGTGTGAAGTAATTTTATTAGGAGTCTGTTCTCCCTTTTCCCTTGTGTGCAGATAATACCTGTTTATGCTAAAAGGAGTTACAGAGGGAAAGGTGGAATCGTCAGGATCCTCAGTTTTGGATCAAATAACAAAAATCTTTTAGAGCTAAGTAAAAAAAAACCAAATGTCTGGGCAGGCCAGTAAATCCCTCTCTATTTTTTGTAAGGGAGTGTCATGTTTTAATCACTGTCTTAACAGGGAGTTAAGGTCATGTCAATAAACTCATCCTCACAACTGCAACACCACAAATTATACCACTTAAGGGTTACCTCTATTCCCCCACCATATCTACCTGTTAGACTCCAAGGATCAACCTAAGCTGGAGATTGCAACATTTACAGTTTCATCAGCAGGGATATCCAAACTTCTCTGTCCTTCAATGCTTGTGAAAACAGGATTGATATCAGGAATGTTCCTGCTCTTCCTGACAGCTGCAGGGGAGTGCATAAGGCTCTGGATGCTAATGCTCATGATGCCACCCTGTTGGAGGTGTCTTATGCATGGTACCCTTCTTGGGAGCAGCTGAGCCCCTGCTGCTGAAATATGATGTTCAAAACAGAGCTTTCACTCAGAAAGCTTTGCAGAAGCTTTGAGCTTTGCTCCTCCCTTTAATTTTTCTCTCCATTCTTGCAATATTCAGTCCTTCCCCCTCTCCCTTGCCTTCTTTGAGCTGCTGGTGACAGACCCAAAATGAGCTAGGGATTTCAGAATACTCTTCTTTAAAAGACAGTGCTCTACTTAAGTCCCAAACTTTGCACTTGGGGATAAAAGGGCAGCAGTGAGCCTAAGTGGGCAGTGCACACACACTGACAGAAGGGCATCTGCTCTTCAGGGCTGAAAGAAGTCAAGATACTTGCCAAATCTAGATTATTTCTACCTTAAGGACAGGACAAGACTAACATGAAAAAAATCCTGCTTTCTGCTGGTGGGGCTTTTACAAAGGTGTATCATGCTCTTCTTTGGCTATTTAAATAACACTGCCTCACTCTGTATAAACCAACTTACAATATGAATGGGAAAAAAGCTATGGATCATGAAGCAAGTGGGAATGGATAATCAACTTTTATCACTAATATTGTGGGTATCACCAATAAGTCTGAATGAGTTATGGAAGTCTTTGCTCTGAGCAGATGTGTCTCCTTTCAAAGCAGTCTCTTTCTGGCACAGCTTTAATAACAGAAAAAGTGTTGATTTAAACATATTAAAACTAAACAAACATGTATTTTCATTGTACAATATATTTCTTCTTAAAATGTAGGAATATGAAATTCTCAGAGGTGGGCTGGCTGGGGGTGACACAACAAGGGATTACAAAAGCTTTCAGCTTTACAAACATGGGTTCAAATCAAGCTTAAGTAAGTGACAGGCAAAATGGGGTTATTGATTTCCTTCTAGTCCCATTTGGCTACAGCAAAAACTGGGCACAACAGTGTCTTAACACTGAAAGGGATGGCATCAGCCAAAAGATAAAGCTTCTGTGGGAGAACATTTGTGGTGTTATTTATAGCAATTGAGATTACTGGACCACTTGAGGTTACTAGGGCTGAAAGACATCAGAGAGTAAACTCACATCCCCCCATTTTGGGAGGTGTGCTTTCTAAGTTTGGCTGTGCTTTCTGGCAACCCTGTGCCCAAAGCCCCTTTCCAGTTACATGGTAGAGCAGACATGATGCATGTGTGCAGGTCAGGCTGGGAAACTTGTTTTCTAAGATAAAAGTTCACACTGAGTCAAAAATCCTCTGCTGGCCAGGAACCAGCCTGCCAGGCAAGTGATAAGGTTGGCTGATTTTCTTTCCTGTCCATGCACTCATGCTGCAAGAAAGGCCCAACAGGTCCTTGAAGCAAATGTGGTGGCCAAGGCTGTGTCTCCTTGCAGGTGACAGCACACAAGGAGCCAGGCCTTGCCTTGACTGAGAGGAGTCACAAGCAGAGCTGAAACTGGGGTGGACTCACAGCTCCACCATGAACTGTACAATCAGGCCTTAGGAATCCTTCTTCATCCTGCCCAGCAGGCACCACCTGGACTTGGTCTTTAAACACCTCGATGCTCTTTGGGTGTGTAAGGCAGGTCCAAGGGGCTCAGGAATGAGCACAGGAAGCTCTGTGTAAGCACTGTGATTAACACCTGAATGTCTGGCCCATTGAAAGAGCCAGGGCTAAAATGCAGGAGTTTCTTGCTCCTATATTGCTCTCCTACCTTTCTGAATTAGGTGCACCCCTCCAGCTGCTGTTTAAAGACACAGCAGGGCTCAGTGGAAAGTAATGGGGCTGCCCTCTCCATTTCCTTACATCAGGGGATTTGTGTCAGAAGTTCAGCATTGCCAAATGTCATTTTGAATGATTTTGTAGTTCTAGGTCAATAAACTGCTTACCATCATAGGGGAACTGAACCATGAATTACTCCAGTTGCTACAGTGCATATTTTTTAGCTATGTACATAGAATGTCCGGTTCAGGATGATTCTAAATAGCCCTACATTTTCTGATTCACATTTTTAATTAAATGTATTTTTCTTTCTTTTGTTTCTAAATGGGCATGCTCTGTCCATTGTGGCTCACCAGACAAGAATATCTCAAGACCTCATGGCTGCAAAGCTCCACTCTTGCTGCAGAGAAGAAGATATCAGAGAATAGTGAAATAGAAGGGCAGAGAGCAAGAACATTCAAGAACATTCTCTTCTTTTTTTTCTTTTTTTGTTGTTGCTATTGTTAAATTAAAGGGATAAACATCATATTAATCCAAAGTCACTTTGTAGTGACCTCTCTTCAACATTATCTGAAGATTATGTTCATTTCTTATTTTGTGAGGCTCCACTTCAGAGGAGGAATGGAGTGAAAACCCCTCCCAACCCAGGGAGAACCAGGATGAGAATAAAATATTTGCTGTTGATACTATTCCACTGTAGTAGGGAGCAGTAGTTTGTGGTATGCACCTTCCCACACATGTAACAGGGGTGGATTCACAACCTTCTGAAAATCATTTAAAACATGCATACATGCAATATTATGTTTTATACTCATATATAGTTTCCTTGATGCTGTGATGTGATGTCAAAGATCCCTTTTGGTGCCTTAGACTGCTGAACACTGCATGTTTCCCCTCTCAACCCACCATTTCCTCCAGTCTGAGGCAAGGAACACAGTTTGTAATTTTTTTGACTTTCCTAGGTGCGAGCCAGGCACAAGGGCCATGATTTACTTTCCAGAGGTGCCCTTTCCCTTGGAAGCTGAGGAGCAGCCAGCTTTTGTTAGGAATCCTGCTCAGCCCTTCAGCCCACAGCAGGGACGGGCAGCGCGGCAGCTCCTCTGCCCACTGCCATTCCTTCCTGCAGGCACCACGTTATATATCCCTCACAGGCCTGACCACAGCTTTCAGAAACATCCAATAAATCAACAGTTAAAAGAGAAGAGTAGACATGGGGAGCAGGTGCTTATTATGTGTGCATCTCTGGAGAAGAATAACCCACAGTGTATTTCCATGCCCATTTGAAATGGAATACGACCATGACCCTGCAAGTGGCTCTGCTTGAATTGTTCCTGGCATGATGTTTTACTCCTAATATTTTCATTGTCTGCCTCCATCAGTTTTACCTCCCACTGTAGCATTAATTTTGTATGTGAATATGGAGGCTGTGCTTTAAATAATACAGCATATGCTTTTTATTTGCCATGTAGGATAATATTTTTTTGGCTGATTTATGTTCCACCTGGACAAAATTATTTTTTATGAAGGGTTTATTTCATTTGTTCCCACATCCCCAAATAGAGGGGGGGAGGGGGAGAGAAGGAAGAGAAATTGTAAACCACCAATAATGATGGACACAAAAATCTGCTTTGAAATACAAATTTACGCAAAAACAGAATTCTCTCCAGCCATGTAAATGAAAAAATGCTGTTCTAATAATTTTAATGCTACAAATGCCTGTTACTACTGGAGAAAGTAACCTTCAGTCTCTGTGTCATCCCTTACACAATGCTGGGAGTATGGGGAAATTCACTGACAGCTATAAGCTATTCCAGCAGAACAAAATTGCACATATGGCTACAGCATGGATTAAATTTAGCTCTTTTCAGAACTTCATCAAAGCCAGGACAAAACCCTGTGGTCTTTCAGTTCAGAGATTTGCCCCAGAACTTCATAGGCTAAGCTGCCAAATCTACCTTATTTCCAGTTTTCACAGGAACTGTGGAAAAACATGTTACTTGCCATTGAAACAATTTCATTTCAAACAGATAATGTGAGTTTCAATTAAAAAATAATATATGATGTACCTTGTGTTTTACAACCCTGAAAAACTGGCAGTATTTTTTATGTTAATCTATCACCTACAGAAATATGCACTGTGAATAGATATATTAAAAAAATGTAATATGCAGTTCCTAGCACAACTTTGTTCTGATTTTGACTTCCAGCTTTTGGTGCTTTTTGTAGAGCAACTAAATATTAATCTTACAAATTCATAATAGTCATAGCATTCGGGAAGCTCTGGTACTATTTTTGGTTGTAATAGTCCTCTTTAACCACACAGCATCCCCCAGCCAAAACCACACTATAATAGGAGGGCTTATAATAAGGACACACAACGCCTCCATGTCAGCTCTGAACTACAGAGCCAGGAAAAGTAGGATATACTTTCAGAGCAGCTTCTCTGTCAATACTGAATGTAAGATGAAGAGATAGGACTTTCACAGAAAAATTCTGCTGCTTCTATCCCATCCTCTAAGTCCCCATCAGACAACAGAAATCCAAGCTGATATCTTCCCCCTGGCATTTTCGGGCATAAGCAGATTTGTTCCCAGGCAGGGCCCCTCCTCTCCACACAGAGCTCTCCTCTGTCACTGGCTGGGGTTATATGAACAAATCACAAACAGGACGGGGCTGCTGTGGAACTGCCTTGAGCTGGTTCATTTTCCAGCATCACTCTCATTCCATGGTTGTGACAATGGGAAGATGCCATCAGCTCATATCCCAGGCAGCAGACAAAGACTTAATGTTACAATTTACTTTATAAGTTTTTTGACCAATCACACAGAGCAAAAGCACATTGACAGTAGCTCTATCCAAGCACTATAAGCACACGTACCTTTGGTTAAAACAATGCCTGCTTATTTCAAATACAATACCTGCTTGTAAGCCTTAAAACAGAATGCACAGAGCTCCATTATTAAGCTTCAAACTTCCTAATATCTTGTTAGATAAACTTTTCTGTAGCTTAGGGAGTTATTCTAGACAAGCATTAATACACAGACCATTGTTCTATTTGTCCTCGCCTTTCTACTTTTTAAATAATTTTTCTGCTGACCAATCTCATGGCTACTGCTTAGCTCCAATCACAGTTCTGCTGTCTCTGATGCCTGCCCTTTGCAGCTCTCCCAAAACCCTCTGATTTTGTGGATTCCCGCATCCTCCAGCCCCTCATCCTGCCACATCTCTAATTCTGGTTCCACCAGAAAGCTCCAGTGACAGTGGCCACCTTTGTTCTGCTCCTTCTCGTGAAGAATCCATGCAGCAAGCCAGGCGCTGAAAATCAGTGGCTGCTCTACAACCAGGAATTACCATTTATAGGACTGCATGAACGCGTATTGTACTTGTTTCACCACCTGGGCAGCTCTGGGCCTTTTAAACAAAACCAGAGCTGCGGTTTTCCCTCCAGCCCGGCGGGATGAAGGGCCAGCTCCTGCGGGAAGGGGAGGCAGTCTCGGCAAAGCGCAGTAGATGGAGCCGGAGAGGCGCGGCAGAGCCCGCGCGTCACCTGAGGATACCTGCGAGATTTCCCCCTCAGCTAAAGCGGGTTGGAAAATGTGCAATTTAGATTTATCAGTTCAGGAGGGAGATTCAGATAAAAACAGTTGAGCTGGTGAGATTATTAAATGCAGAGCGCCGTGCTGAGACGACGCTCACCTTACTAATGAAGGGGAAATAGGGCACCGGCACCCCCCCAGCTGCACCCAGGCAGTCACACGGGAGGGAGGTGATGGAAGGAGGCGGAACATCGCCAACAGAGACCTTCCTCCACCCAGGAACATCATCTGGGACCTTGAGGTGGCACCCTGGGGATGCAGCAGGAGTGGTGCAGGTTTGGGTCAGAGTGGGAAGCGCAGATGGGCATTTCCTGCTGCCAGCCCCTGCGTATCAGCCCAGTAATGTCACACAAAGGTGGTCTGGTGTATTTAATTTTATCAGGCAGAAGAACTCTGATATATGCTGCGCTCAGTTCAGCACTCCCGTGCAGATTTACTCGGCGCTTTAGCATGCGTGCTGCCTCGCTGACAGAGATTAAAGGCTCTCCTCAGAGCCCCAGGTATTACGCTCAAACGTATGAATCAGGGCTTAATATATAATATTTGTCCATAAAAATATATCACAGTGGCATTCGTTTGACTATCTGCATATTAAATACCATTACAGAAAAGTCCTGAGCTTATTGAGGATTACTTTGCTACACCACTAAAGTCTCCTGCCATCCTAACTAGGCTTCTTTCCTGCCAGAGCGTGGCCGAGAGGCAAAGAGGAAGGGGCAGATGTTGCTGTCACTGTTCATGACCCCAGGCATGCCCCAGCCACACAGAGCTGTGCCAGGAACATCTCCCAGGCCGGCCCTGGGCTCTGGCTCGCCGGCACTGGGCAGGCAGGGCAGGGATCACGGTGGAGATGACACTGCAAAGCTCTAAAGGAGAAAATTGCATGATGTATCAGCACTCAGGAGCACCCGCCAGAGAGCTGTTTAGAGTGAGATTACAGTCTCACAGGAGACTCTCATGCCTCTTGGTCACAGGGTTACTAAGATGATGCAGTTGCGACTTGTATGCGGGAGGTAGGAGGGATTTAAGCAGCGGCCAGAAAGAAAAGCTGGATCAAATCTCCACAAACCATGCTCAGATTAACCCAGATTCCTGAGTCCCCAGCTTTGAGGGACTTGAAATCAGCCAAATTGGATCCTTTCCCTTGAACAGAAGACAAAAACTGTGAGGGAGATTATAAAGTTTATACTTGGGCCACAAGTTTATGAGCAGCATTTCAGAATGAACAGAAGCAAAGCTCCCTAAAATAGGAGTTTGTGCAGTGCAGAGGTCTTGATCCTGCTCATGCCAGTTCCACATCAGCACAGCTATACAGCTTTCTCTGCTTTTGCTGCTGACTTACAGAGACGCAAAGGAGAAAAAATCAGACCCAGTTGCAATCTTCTCCCCTTCATCCTCTTCATATTCAAGCTCTTTTTTTTTCCTTCTAAATTCCTATTATTAACACAGGAGAAAAAAAAAAAAAAAAAAAAAGAATCCCTGGGATCCCTGGTGCATCCTTGGAGTGGCTGCAGCCTCATCATGGATGACTAGACAACCGCCACTGTGCCACATAATGAGGAGCACACATGCTGCACCGGGAGATACTAATGAGGGAGCTACAGCCCCCTTAGCCCTCTCCAGTAAATCCGTGTCTGCAAGCCATGTTTTATTTATCAGGCTTATTATGGCAGCACTAAGGAGCCATTTGAAAAGGGCTGCTGCTGTCCTGGGCACTGCACACTGCAGTGCCTGCTCAGACCAGCTTCCAGGGAAGATGGATGGGGCTGGCAAGAGAGAGGGGAGAGGGATGCTATGCACACACCAGGCAAACAGTCTGTGGCAGCATTTATCCCACCAGCTCCTTTAAGGAGGAAGAGGATTCAGCCTGTTTCGACCTCACAGCTCTACCCAGATGATCCCAGGCCCTGAAAATACAGAGTAGGTGGCAAACAGATTGAAGCTGTGCGTGTAATGACTTCCAGGAAAGCTGAGGAAGCAAGGATTTGACAGACCTGGGGAGACCCAGGTGCAAACTGCAGCCAGGCAACTCAGAGGGGCTTTGCAGCAGCTCAGCTGCCTGAGACAGCTGCCTACTGCCCAGCACTGCTCCCTGATCCCTCTGCCTGCAGATCTCCTGCTGGATCCCACACTTTCCACCAGGCACTGCTGCTCTGTGCCAGGATGTGAGCACATAGAGCTCCAGTGTGTGATCTCGTGCAATGTGCCAGAGGGAAAGGCAATTTTCCATCACTGCTGCCTCCTCCGAACATCCTCCTGACCCCTCTGCACATCCTCACAGAGGCTTCTGTGCACTTTAGAGAATCACTCCACTTGCTGAGGATCAACAGAGAGAGGAGTAAAAGGCAGCTGAGTGAAAGAGAGGAGAGAGATGAGCAAATCTTTGCAAAACTTACACTGCAGGTCTCAGCAGGGCTCAGACAAATTGGTCTACATTCCTTTAATATATTAGATTTCTACTTACCCTGTTCATTAGCATGTTAAGCTACAAGGGCTGATTATATGAAGCTCATGGAGAGGCATCAATTAAGATGATAAATTTACATACATTCCTTCTGGATGAGAAATGACGGGTTTCCCCAGTTCAGTGTTTGGTACAACTGGACTTGCTTCCAGAAAGAGAAAGAAGTGTTAAATGTGTGCATCTCTACTGCTCCCCAAAATGATGGGAGCAGTTCACAAGTTTGAGCAAAAATGTATGTCAAATAGGAATGGAAGGAAACAACTTGCAGTTTCCAAGGCTGAACTCTAATCTGCCATGTCACATTGACAACAGATTATGAGAGGAAGTGAAATTCCCAAGAGATGTTGCCCTTACAAGGCTGGCCCAAATGGTGCTCCCAGCCTGAAGAATGCAACACTAAATATTTGCACATATTTATCACTTCTTGCCCACGCAAGATCTCATCTTATTTTGCACACACTGTGCAGCAGAACAACTTCATAGCCACCAAAGTGTAGCCATTTCTGGTCTGCAGCATGCCAGGGGCACCTCTCCTGTGCCAGCACGTGTCTTGGGAGAACTGTGAACAAAGAGGGTTTGTTATCCTGTTGTCACTGAACAGAGAAATTAGATAGGCCTTGCAAATGGTATGAAAACCCACTCAAGCTGACAGAATCATCTGTCTTTACTTGAAAAACACTGCACAGCTGCTAATGCTGCCAGAGGAGACAGGCCAGTAGCAGTTCTGTTCCTATAGCCAAACTTTGTAGCACTAACCTCAGTGTTCCTGGGGCCAAAAACTGGTTTACAGCTAAGTCAAACAGTTAATTCCATTAATAGCTCAGTAACAGGAACAGCTAAATAGTAACAGCCATAGTGCATCCCTCATCTTCTTCAGGAAGAAGAAAGAAAGCAGGCTGTGGTCCAGAAAGGGCTGAATACCACCAGCCCTCACTAATTTCAGAGAAAATTAAAGGTTTTTAGCCAATATAGTAACTTTTTTGTGACTCCTGCTGTCCTGAATTGCAGAACCAAGTTTACTGGAGCAGAAAGGTGTTTTCACCTCACACTGCTGGAGTGCTCCACCCAGCTAAGGTGCTGGATAAAGACTACTGTTGCATGCTGCCTTACCCAGCACCCAGGTGCTGGGCAAAGGTGCACATTTACACTTTCTTGAACTGCCAGATAGCAAACATGCAAACTTCCTCATTGCTCAGGGCACGATAAGGGCTTTCCATCTGAGTCCCCTTCCAGGGCCTGCACGGCCACGATAACCAGAACATTCTGAAGAGGCCACATTTCAAACAAATACCACTTGCATACAAAATTTTTTGCCTTAAATGGGATCATCTTTTCCTCAAGAGGAATGGAAAAAGTGCCGTTTCTTTTCCTCTCATGTGCACAGCCATGTCCATTACATACCACCGGAGTAAGGAATAAGTGCTCCTTTATTTTTGTTTGAACCAAAGAGCAATCAAACCTAGCCAGGCTTGTGTTCATGATGCACATTATATGTACCAGGGACATTTATGTCACATATCATAAGAACATAAGAAAGGTTAAAAAAAAAAAAAAAAGCCAATTGCCTTTCGCTGTTAAGTTTGATTTGAATATGATCTGTCTCTGCCTAATGGGTGAGGCACATGCCTTACTAAAATAAGGAAATATTTACAGCTGAAAGCAGAATGTGTGGCTATACCTCTTGGGGAAACAAATTTCCTACTCAGACCCTAATTCCTATAATACCATCACACTGAAGACTCATGTACTTCCCCCCTTTGCAGCTCCAAGCTGGGTTGTTTCTGCCAATTTTTCCTCCTCCCCAGTAAGTATGTCATAACCTCAGGTAAGGATTTCAGCTTTAATTTCTTCAAATGTTTAATTGTTTTAATTTGGAAAGTTGGACAATAAACCAATTCCCCTCGTTTCCAAAGATTTATTGCTTTTTCCAATGTATTGAACGTTCAGTGCAGGCTGCATTTCAATTAAAGGCAGCAAAACTGTTAATGGTCTATTAACGACACACTGCATCTATATAAAGATGCAAATATAAGTCGCGGCCAATTTTCTGGCCCGGTGAGATAATTTCTTCTTTTCCCCGTAGTGAATTATCTGCGAACAACTCATAATTTTATACCAGCCCGTATCTCTGGCTACTGCTTAACTGTGAGTATCTGCAGAGCACGAGCTGCCCGCGGTCCAACCCCAGGTTTGTCACCCAGGGAAGCCTCCTGCCTTGGGGACGGGGACTACGGGGGCTGTGGTGAGCAGGGTGGGCAGGGGCAGGGTGCCGGGCCCCTCTCAGGCCGGGCTGCCCGTTCGCGGCATCCCCGGTGATGCGGGAGGAGCGGCCCCGGCCCGCTCGGTGATGCTCCCGCCGTTACCATGGCAACCGCCCCCCGCCCCACGTGACCCGCGGCGGCGCTCGCGGCCAACCCGCCTGTTACCAGGGCGGGGGCGTTGGGAGGGGGGCGCTCTTGTTTCCGATTGGCTGCTGGCGGGGCTCGCTGATTGGCGGAAGGCGGACGGCGGCGCGCCGATTGGCTGGGCCCGGAGGTGAGGCTGTGGGGTGATGCCGGCCGCCCCGCGCAGCGCCGGGACACAGACAAAGGCTGCCCAAAGGCTGCCCGGAGGCTGCCCGGGCTCCCCCCACCGCCCCGGGGCTGGCGCGGTGCGGGATGGCCGCGGGGGAGCCGCGGCTCTTGGCGCGCTGCTGGGAGGTGGCAACGCGAGCCTGGCCGGCCGCCCGCAAACCGCGCGCCCTCCCCGCCCGGCCGCCCGCCCGCTCCGACTGGCGCTGGGGCACGCGGCGCGCGGAGGGGCGGAGCCGCTGTCACGGTCGCCGCGCGCCCGGCAGCCAATGGGCGGGCCGGGAGAACGCGGGCAGCACGCGGGGCCCGCGTGTCCCGCGGCACGGGCTGTCAATCACCCGGCAGCCGCTCGCCCCGCCCCGCTCCGGCGCGGCCCCGCCCGGCGGAGGGAGCGCGGGCCCTCAGCGCCGCTCGGGCACGGCGAGCCGAGCCTTCGGCGGCAGCGGCGCTGCCTCGTCCCAGGGCTTGGGGTGCGAGGGGGTCTCCGCCGCACTGGGACGGCTCCCCTGCGGCCTCAGCCCCGCTGTTTCCGCCGCCAGCGCCAAGCCCGCGCGGCCCGGCCCCCTAGGGATGCCCGCGGTGCGGGCTCTGCTCCCGGCGCCCTCCCCCTGGTGGGGGGAGAGAGGCGGAGCCGGCGTGGCCGCCGCCCGCCGCCTTTATCTGGCGTGGCAGCGCGGGGGGTGGCACTGGGGAACACCTTGTTGTAAGATACGCGCTATAAATACGGCGCCGGGGATGGGAGTGCGGCCACGGGCGGCGGGGAACAGCTTCGAACTACGGTGGGTGCCTTCCCCGCGGCACGGCGGTCGGGGACCGCTCGAATCGTAATTACCGGCGGGGCTGCCATCCCTTCGGCCACCCCCCGCACCCGGTTCCCGGGAGGAGTCGCGGGGGAAGTTCTGCGTTTTGGCTAGTTTTGCACGGAGGGCAGCGGCGGCAGCGAGCCCCAGTGGCTGCGGCAGGGCAGGCGGAGGAGCGGAGGGTGAGAGAAGGGACGGGGAGGGCAAGGCTGGAGGAAGGACGCGGGGCTGGGGATAAAGGCGGCGTGGGAGGAGAAGGCGCTGGCGGGAGGGGACGGGAGGACGGGAAGGCGGGCTGGGGGAGGGAGGAGAGAGAGGGAGAGCAGCCTCTAACCCCAGCGCCACTGCCTCCCAGCAGGGCTCTGATCGCCAGCAGCCGCCGAGCCCAGCCCGCTACGGAGGGCGGCCGGTGCCGCTAGCGCCGAGGAGGAGGAGGAGGAGGTCGCCGCCGGAGGAGCTCCGCGGTCCGGTCTGGTCCGAGCCACGTCGCTGAGCACGCCTGCCCGGCCGCCAGCATGATGCAGATCTGCGACTCGTACAGCCAGAAGTACTCCCTCTTCAACGCCATGAACCGCTTCATCGGCGCCGTCAACAACATGGACCAGACGGTGATGGTGCCCAGCCTGCTGCGCGACGTGCCGCTGCTGCTGGAGGAGCTGGACGCGGCGGGCGCCGTGTGCCCGCCCCGGGATGCTGCCCTGCCGCCCGGCGACCCCGGCGCCTACTTCTCCCGCAGGGACATGTACAGCCACTACATGCTGCTCAAGTCCATCCGCAACGACATCGAGTGGGGCGTGGTGCAGCCGCCGGCGGGCGAGGAGGCCGCCCGCAAGAAGGACAAGCTGGGCGGCGGGCCCGCCGAGGAGGGCGAGGGAGAGGAGGACCTGGAGCAGCAGTTCCATTACCACCTCAGCGGACTCCACTCGGTCCTCTCCAAGCTCACCCGCAAGGCCAACGTCCTCACCAACAGATACAAGCAGGAGATCGGCGTCAGCAGCTGGGGGCAGTGAGCGCCGGGGGGAGCGGGGGAAGGGGTTCCGAGCCGGCGGCAGCGGCGCGTCCCCGGGCAGGGCCCCGGGCCCGGGCTTCTCTGCGCGCTCCCAAGACTGCAGCAGGTTTTCTACCAACGCACAAGAGAGAGAAAGAAATGTAAATTAATCAGTACTAGTTTATTAATTATTTTGACCCCCTCCGTGTTTTTTTTCGTTGTACGGTCCGGGGCGAGCAGTCGCTGTGCGCGCCCCGGCAGGGAGGCTGAACCCGTGTGCGTACGAGGTGGTGGCATTGCTGGCCGATAAGGAGGCTCCACTCAAGCCGATGAACGTAACGAAACTGGCACAAAATTGCTTCTGTCACCTCGGAGGGAACCCAGAGAGCTAAGGAACATCCCTCTGTTGAGGGAGAGATGGCGGGTCCTGTGGTTGTACATGTACTGGAGTTTATTTAAAACTTTTTTACTCAGATGTAGAGTATATTCTAAAATAAATGCAAACGTATTAACGAAGAGTGACCTAAACTTTTGGTATGATTTATCTTTCTTTAATTAAATGATATTTTTAACATCTGGAATTCTTCTGTTTTTCTTCTATGTCACATTCAGAGTTTGCCTTACTAGATACAGAAATCTGTATGTGCAAGAGAGGGGGTTTTGTGGCTTTGTTTTTTTTCCATCAAAGCAATTAGGCAGTGATGATAACTTGGCGCATCTGAAATGTTTGAATCACCATATTAAACTTAACCATACATGGCCTGAATTTTAGTAAGCTGTTCCCAGCTGCACAGTGCAGTTGCTCTGTGTGAGTGTTGGATTGAAGGTCAGTGCCTCTTTAACAAAATCTGAGAAGATCGAGTCATGGTTACTCTGCAGGCAGCGATTCATGGCAGTTGGAGCAAAGCCTAGGAATGACTCTTGCTTTTTTCGGGAAGTATCTTAATGTACTGTGGGGAGCTCTTTTCTCTCCCTCCGAATAGGTCTGGCAGACTTGCCTCTCCAGTCTCTCTGCATTTCTTTCCTCTAATCCTCCTTGGATACCAGGAGTTAATCGGTTTTATGTTATCCAGATTGTATTGATATTTTTTTTTCTCTTTTTTTTTTCATTTTGTCAAGTAAAGTACCTCAGAATTGGGTGTCTACATTGTGTTACAACATTAAGTTCTGATATTAAAGTGCACTTGTTGGTTGTGATATATATATATATAGATAACAGAGAATAAATGTTTAATAAACATGTAAGTCCCTACATCATGTAAATTTTCTTCTCAGGCACTGAAATACCAAGTTTGTAGACATACTGAGATTTCACTTTGTATTACTGTCATCAAATTTAGGCCTTGTTTGGTAGTGTTGGTTTGGGGTTTTTCTTCTAAAAATAGAATCATTTTTCTCTCAACGTCAAGGATATTTTTGTTTAAATTCAGATATTCCTTAGCACTTTATTTTTCAGCCCAACTGTTTGGATGTTGTAGTAAAACATGAGCATTCCAGACATGGTACTAGTTGGCAGATGTTTGTGTAAGTTAAAACACTCAGTCTAAATCTATGTTTAAAAATATATCTTTTGGAAGGTTTTTCCCTTCTGGGGTAAAGAACAGCTTTGTAAGGCTGGATAATTTTTAGTTTGGCGATGCTTGTTCTTTTTGTAATGTTTTCAACTCCTCTTGGGAAGATGCCAGGAAAAAAGTCAGGAACAAGGCGAGGGATTACCCTGGTTTCCTAACATGTCAGCTTGCCAGTCTTCCTGCAGTCAGACTAATGCAGTGTGAAAGGTGCAGAGCCCTGTGCTGGATGCTGAAGTTCTGTTCTGAAGACAAGGGGGAGAGGGAGAACCTGTTCTGCTGTGTGGCTCCCTTCTGCATCAGCTGGAAACCACATTACAGCTTCTGCTGGGGAGCACGGCAAAACCCCAGACAAAAGCAGCTCATGCAGTTTCACCCGTGTGCCTTTTGATCTCCCAGTAACTTCTCCTGGTATGGGTTTAGACAATGCTGTTTAAATGTTGCACAAGAGACAATGTGATGCTGATTTAGACTATGAGTAATGTCAGAAAAACAGTGCTACATTAGTGCAGCACAGCCATGACTATGGCACCCATTCCCTTTGCATTCTAAAAAAAAAAAATCACAAGAGAAAAGTTTTGGTGGAAGAGCAGCTGAAATCCTGTGCTATGGGGCAGCAAAAGTGGCATTTCCTTAGAGGTAAAACTTTGGGTAAGAGGAGGAGGAGGAGGAGGAGGAGGATTCTGTGACTCAAGGGTTTGCCTTGCTGTGTCTGTGACTAAGCTGCAGTTGCTGGGTGCACGTGGCTCCCATGCGGGGCCCAGGCGCTGGGCTGGCAGCAGCCCTGGCAACCCCAAGGCAGCCACGCAAACCCTGCTGAGAGCCACAGCATCCTGCCACCTCCCACCTGGGAGCTGCTTTAGAATTTCCCCTTCTCAAGGTCGTGGGAGAGGATTGAGGCTCTTGGGATCAAGAAAGTGATATCTTAATGCAGGGGGAAGACAGCAACAGATAAAACCAGGGATGACTTTGCTGCTGGCTGTTGTGTAAAACAACTTGGCCTAAAAGGTGGGGTGGTCAGGCAATTATGTAAATGCTGACTCCTGGCATTGCAGTAAGCAAAGATGAGATTGCAGAGTCTTAATGCAGATTTTGTATGTTAGATGCTGAATTGGGAAAAATTTCCATCAGCAGCACTATATAAAACAATTAGGTTTATTATTAAGGAGTTATGTTTCCTTTTGAAGGACTGGATCACTTTAAGTCTCCCAATTGCTTAAAGTTCAACAAACCTTTAGGCTGGTCTGATAAAGTGATTCTGGTACTTGTGTTAATGACAAATTACATCAGTCTAACTGTAAAAAGTATCTTTATAATCTCAAAATATTTTGGGAAGTGACTTAATTTCTTAACCACACATAGGCAAAAGGACAACTTGCCAAATTACCCCAGCAGTGCTCAAAATGGGACATGCACTGTGAGAAGCAGTTGTCATTTTTAGCTCACTTAAGTGAAACAGACTCCATATAGACTAAGGCAGATATTAGAAGAGCAGTAAATAATGAGATTCAGAGCTGTTTGCACTAACAAATTGATTACAGCAGAAGTTATCTCACAGCCAAGGAGCCTCAAGGACATTGCTCACAGCATGCATCGGTTTATATACAAAAGTGCAATATCAGTCATTATAGCTCATGAGTAATCTCTTGTTTTTGTGTATACAAAAGAAGGACAAATGAGGGGAAAGCCATGTTTTTTTCTCTCTCTCTTTCTTTCCATAAAAATAAAGGGATGGGCATGAGTTCCATGGGAAGAAGAAGAATCATGGGTTGGTCAGTGCTTGATGGAAGCAGATTAAGCTGAGTCAGGCTAGGCTGTCACCTTCCTACTTTCCCTCTGAAAGCTCTTCCTTGCAGAGGGCTCTAACTAGATCAAGATATTCGTGTTTTGTGGTTTGTTTCCTCCCCCCTGCACAGGCTCTTGCACCAAGACAACATGAGTCATCAGCAGATTGGCTTTGCTGAAAGATGCACTGATGTTAGTGGTCAGAGGGAAGGTTGTGTTAGGATCTTATTATCATGTACTCAAACTCTGCACCCTGTTCTGCCAGGAAACAAAACAAAACAAAACAAAACAAAAGAAATAGAAAGCACCTCCTTTCTATGCCTTTGGATTTGGTACAGAGCTAATCTCTCTGCAGAAAAGTCTGCATCAATTTTCCTTCACTGACTTCTTTCCCTGAAGTCTTGAGTTTGGGAGGGGATTGAGTAGAAGTATTGCTTTTTATTATTCATACCTTTAAACTGTTAATGTTATTATTATTTGTATCTAGGTAACAGTGTGTTAGGTACCATATTCCAAAGAGCTCAAAGATCATAAAAACAGAATTGGATAGAAAGAGATGTAGTTCCAACCCCCTTGCCATGGGCAGAGACACCTTCTGCCAGCTCAGGTTGCTCAATGCCCATCCACTCTGGCCCTGAGCACTTCCAGGGATGGGACATCCCCAGCTTCTCTGGGCAACCTGTGCCAGTGCCTTGCCATGCTCACAGTAAAAATATTTCTTCCTAATATCTAATCTAGATCTATTTTCTTTCAGTTTGAACCCATTTCCCCCTGTCCTATCTGTACATGTCCATGTTGAAAGTCCCTCTCCAGCTTTCTTGTAGCCCTCTTTAGGTTCCCGAAGGCTGCTCCAAGGTCTCCCTGGAGCCTTCCCTTCTGCAGGCTGAACAATCCCAATCCTCTCAGCCTGTGCTCCAGCCCCTCTGATCATCTTTGTGGTCTCCTCTGCACTCATTCCAGCAGTTCCACGTCCTTCCTGTGCTGGGGACCCCAGAGCTGGATGCAGCACTGCAGGTGGGGTCTCATGAGAGCAGAGTAGGGGCAGAATCACCTCCCATCACCTGCATCTTGGGGTGCAGCCAGGACACATTTGGCTTTCTGGGCTGTGAGCACAAATTGCTGGATCATGTCAAGCTTTTCATCAAACAATGTCCTCAAGCTGTTTTCCTCAGGGCTGCTCTCAACCCATTCTCCATGCAGTCTGTGTCTGTCTGTCTGTGTCTGTGCTTGGGATTGCCCTGACCCACATGCAGCACCTTGTGCTTGACCTTGTTGAAATTCACAGGGTTCACACCTCTCAACCTGTCCAGGTCCCTCTGCATGGCATCCCTTCCCTGCAGCATGTGGGCCACACAGCCTGGGAGTGCCTCAGTGCCACTGTCCATGTCACCAACGAGGGTTTTAAACAGTGCTGCCCCAACACTGACACATGAGGAGCACCTTTGGCCACTGCTCTGCACTTGACCACAACCCTATGAGTGCAACAAACCAACCAATTCCTTATCCATGGAGTTCCCACCCACCAAATCCAGGTCTCTCCAGTTTAGAGACAAGGGGAGGTGTTGTGTGGGACAGTGTCAAATGCTTTGCACAATTTTCTGCACACAACATCAGTTGCTTCCAAAGATCTTAAGTGATAGTACACACAGGAGAAATAGAAGGGCACAATGGGTTATAACCTGCCACAAAATCTGAGGGAAGTGCAATCAAGGTGAGCATTGCAAAAGCATCTCCAGCTTTGCATGCATTTTTCTGTCATTTGTCTCTGTCACCCCTAAACAAGCAGAAATACCTGAATGTGTTAGTTCTAATGTTGCAATTATATTTTTTCCAGACCACAGACTTGCATGACAAGTTTAGGTCAAAATTAGTTTTAAGGAATGAAGCTATAAGTGCCTTTCCAAAAGGAAATCTGTAAATAGGAGTGCAGTAATTGTATATCTTTTTGTTGGTAGCCAACTGCCAGAATGAGCACTCTTTGTAAGAAGTAACATTCCTTCCCTGTTCAAATATCCTTATTTGACCCAGAGTGATGAATGAGGAAAATACCTTCCAGTTCTTGTGCTTTTGAATTTTGTCCTGGAGGAATGGCACAGTAGAAGCTTAGAGAACTTGGAGAAAGCAGGTGCCTCTGTTAAATCACAAAAGAGTGAATGAGCTTGCCCCATATTTGTAAGGTCTGTCATAGTATCAGTTGTATCTTTTTTTTATCATGTATATCTACATACATCTGATTCTAAAATTATTCTGTATTTCTCTTCTGGCCTGTTATATTTTAGCAACTTTGGGGCACGAACAGCAGGGCCAATATCCCACAGGCCCAGACACTTTAGACACTTTGGCTGAGCCTTTTTAAGTGCATTCACTTCCCCATCTGTATTTGAACTGAGAAGAGGGGCAGAATGCCTAAAGCCATGACTCAGAGTATACAGCACAGGAGCATGGCAGCCCCCTTGCTCTGGGGTTGCTTTTTGGTCACTGGTTTATGTGCTGGAGCAGGAAGACAGATGCAAGGTGAACCATTCCTTCAGGGATTTACTGCAGGTTGTACAGTGTTTGGAGGGGAGAATGGCAATGGGGACTTTTCTCACAAAGTAACCAATATGTGTCCTTCCCAATTCCTCTCCCCCTCTCTCTGAGAATTTTCCTCTCTGAAATTTGTAGTAAACCAAGACTGTTTTGTCACCCAGACAGCTCTCTGTTTTGAACTGAACTGCAATTACTAATAACAGGAATATTAAATTATTTCATGATATTTTATTGTCTGAATTGTATAATTAAATCTGGCTTCTTTTATTAACCTGTTATTTTTCACGTGGAGGCACTTTTCTTTTTAAAATGTTTCAGTAGTGATGGCTGATCACCAATCCATACTTTGAGAAATATCAATGTCTAAATAGCTCTTTTGAAAGCAGAGCCAACAATGCAGAAAGCTGGTTTTCTGTTGCTGATGTGTGCAGTGATCATCTTTTGACGTGCCCTAATAATTGCCATTCCTATTAACTGTAGCATCACACACTGAGAGAAAAACACACCCTGTAGCGAGCCTGAACAGAGACAAGGAAAAGCAGGGGAGCTGGCAGATCATGGCCTTGGCATTTCTGATACTGGCTTCTGTGTTCAAGTTCAGTGTAATGCAAAAAAAAAAAAAAAAAAAAAAGCCTCATTTAAAGAAGTTGAGAAGTGTGGTTATAATGAAACAGGCAGTAGGTTTCTTTCAGCTCTTGCTGGTTTTTGTATATGGTATTTTGCAAGGACTAAAATAATTCCTCATGCAGGTGAATACAGTCATGAAAGTCTTAATTTCAACAACCAATCACAATCACTATTTTTAAGGTCTTTTTATTTTAAGACCCAGCAGTGACTATTTCTCGACTGGTTTAAGTTCAGGCAGTGCCAAAAGGGCTGGTCCTGTTCCATCCCCTGACTCCCATCCCAGCCCCGTGAACCCTCCAGTTCTGCTGTGCTGGCACCAGCACTCATGCAGCAATGGAGTTACCAGACTTAGGGAGCTGATCCAGATCAAAATGAGTGGAGGAGAAAAGCTTTCAGCGGCACTAATTCCCTCATTCAGCAGAAGGTGTAGCTGCATTAGCTGCGGGCTGCTGTGGAGGGAGGGTTGGGAACACGCTGCCAGAAGGCAGAGTCGGACCTCCCCTCTTGGCAGCCACTTCCCAGTAGATTGGATTAAGCTTGTTGTGAAAGTGTCATCCGAGTGCCATCTTCCAAAGAGGTTTGTATGCTGATGAGTTTCAGTATCACTGAAACCGGCGGCTGCTCGGGGCTGAGATGCGGGCAGGACGAGCGCTGATGTGCCGCCTCTGCCGGGGGCCGGCCCCTTGCGCCAGAGCCTGCGGTCCCTAAGGAGGCAGAGCCGGCTCCCCAGCCCCTCCTGAGCCACTCCGCAGGGCGGCACCAGCCGCTGGGGACAGGCACTGAGGAGGCTGAGGTCACACCCCATCCCTCGGCTCTTGGCTGCCTCCATCCCCTCGTGGTGGCCGTGGCGGAGAAGAGAGGGTCCCACACGGAGTTCAACAACCATGGCAGAGGATAGATGCTCCAGCACAGAGTTTGACAGCCATGGCCAAGAAGAGATGCTCCCACACAGAGTTTAACAGCCATGGCAGAGAAGAGATGGTCCCACACAGAGTTTAAGAGCCATGGCCCAGAAGAGATGCTCCCACACAGAGTTTAACAGCCATGGCAGAGAAGAGATGGTCCCACACGGAGTTCAAGAGCCATGGCAGAGAAGACATGCTCCCACACAGAGTTTGACAGCCATGGCAGAGAAGAGAGGGTCCCACATGGAGTTTGACAGAGAAGAGATGCTCCCACACAGAGTTTAACAGCCATGGCAGAGAAGAGAGGGTCCCACACAGAGTTCAAGAGCCATGGCCATGAAGAGATGCTCCCACACGGAGTTTGACAGAGAGATGCTCACACGGAGTTTAACAGCCATGGCAGAGAAGAGAGGGTCCCATACAGAGTTCAAGAGCCATGGCCATGAAGAGATGCTCCCACACAGAGTTTAACAGCCATGGCCATGAAGAGATGCTCCCACACAGAGTTAAGGAGGAGACCCTGAGCTCCTTCAGAGCACAAGCAACAGTGCTGCTGCCATCCTGCCTCTGCTGGTGTCCCAGCTTCCCAGAGAATACCTACGAGATTCCACAGGACAACAACACTGAGTACACCACGGCAGCAATTTTGCTTGATGTGAAAGGGTTTAATACTTTTGGAGCATGTGTGAGGGAAAGAGGAAGGGACAGCAGGAGCCCTGTGCAGGCACTGACACAGCCAGCCTTGGTGCAGGGATGGGAGCCCAGGACTTGCCCTCCCTGGGAGTGCCCTGAGCACAAGGTCTGTCTTGCTCTCTAATTAAAGGATGCCGTGCAAAATAAGGCTGTGGCCAGAAGACTGAGAGCCAGGAGAGCAGGTTGCTCCTGAAGTGATGAACCACTCTTAAAGAAACCTCAAGAGGTGAACTTGAAGCTACTTGGAGGATTGAAAATAAGGTCTCCACTACCCCTCAAAGGTGCCAGTGGGTGAAAAGGCAAAATATTTTGTGGGGAGTCCTTCTCAGCAGACGTGCTGTGAGACCACTACCAAGCCTAAAACCATTTCTCGTGGGAGCTGTGGTTTAGTGGAGTGCAGATTTTGGCACAGTTCTCTCCTCTGGCTCACCTTGCCTTCTGCAGGAGGTGGGATGTGACTGCAGTACAGGAACAACCAGACTTCTTCTCTTGCCTCCACATCACTGAGCAAGGTAAAATTTTCCATTGCTGTTGCTGCAACCATCATGGATGAAGAGCAAAGGAAGGCAGCAAGAATTTTGCCTAATCCTCTCTGTTGGGTAGGTAGCTCTGCATGGCAATGGCCTTTCCAGCCAGCCTCCCTCTCCCACCCTCCCTGTGGCACTGGAGCCTTGCCATGCCCTGCACTGACTCTCAGCTTCTGTTCCCTCCCTACTCTTAGAGCAGCCACCTGGAAAACACAGGAGCTTGCAGGCAGGAGCCTGTACCACCGTGAAAGAGAAGGTGGGAACGCCTGTTGATTTTGCCCAAAGATGCTGCCTTCATGGGAAGGAGAAGCAGAAATGAATCCACTGCAATGTGAACAAGAGTGCTAACCCACAGTGCTCCTCCAAGCTTCCTGCCCAGCTTCCTTCGCACAGAAAGGGGAAGGTAGGGGAGGATGTTGTTCACCATGCCCCATCTGACCTGGAGTCACCACGCAGGGTGAGGAAGATGCCTTGGTGCCCACGGTGCCCTTTTGGTGTAATGATTTCCCCAGGCAGTTCTGGAGAAGAGTTTCCATCAGAAACATGGCTGAGGGCACTGCCCCATGGCCTGAATCACACAGTCACACTGGGGTATTGATGACATTGGTGGCAGTGGGAGCTGCCCTCTGCATCAAGGGCTGGGCTTTGCGGGCTACCATACCGAGTCCCTCCTCCTCCTCTTCCCCTGCCTCGGTGCTCAGGGGACATTTCCAGGTGCAGGGGCTTTCCCCATGAAAGTCAGGCTCAGAAGAGACTGGCTGTCAGACTCTGAAGCACTTGCTGCTTTTGACTGTGTGTTTTGGACAGAATCCCCTTCCATCTGCATTGATGCAGCTATTGTTTGTATACATGGTTTTAAGAAGGGATTTCCCTTCTTTCCTTCCTTCCTTCTCCTTTTGATATCATGTAGCAGCTAGAAGCAGGGAGAAGAGACTGGCACCATATGACCAAGCAGCTGTCTGTGGACTGTCAGAGCATATTGAGGGGAACACAGTGTGACTACCTTGGGTGCTTGAACATTCAGTCTCTGTTGGCTAAGCTATGCACTACCTTCCTCCCACTCAGTTATCCTGAATGTCACGGGGTCAGTGCATGGTTTACAGGACAGTGTTTTGAATTAAAAAAAAAAAAAAGTCATCTGGTCCATGTCCAGGGCATGGTAAAATCCCCTGCCTAGGAAAGCAGCATGAGTCATGCTGGCAGAGCATCTACTGCCAAGTCATCCTTTCTGTTGCATGGTGATGTCTTCCCTTTTCTAAATTGCCTTTAAAGGCAGGAGAGTGGGTCACCTTTGCTCCAGCTACAAGGTAGCAAACACAAGTGTTTAGGAAGGAGAATACCAAAGGATGTGAAGCAAAGCTAAGTATAGATGCATCACACTGACTAATGTTGGAGAGATGGTGAGTTGTCTTTGACCTCAGTCCTCTCAGTTTCCTCTGCAGAGGAATCACAAATGCATTTTAAAGAACTCTTCTATTATTTGTGAGTTTCATGGATGTAGGAAGACATGTAAGTATCCTTCAGTTTCCACTAGAAAATCAAGGTGCTTTTACAGAGGGAAAGGAGAGCACCCTAAGGTGCCCAGACAACAAAAGGCACAATCTGTCACTGATGCAGGGGAGCAGAGAAAGGCAGTTTTGGCACTAGCAAAAATATAATCTCTGCCACTTGAGGAATTTATCAGGTGAAGGCTTTTCTGAGGATGCCTCCTAAACTGTGCTCTCTGGCACAGTCAGTCACCAGAACCATCAGGCACCATTCTTCAGCTCAAAGTTTGATGTGGGGGGATTCCCCAGGAAACTGACCCAAAGAAAGGAGATGTTCTTTAAGGAAAGAGAGAACAGTTTTTCATTATCAATCTGATGAAATTACTGATTTCTAGGAAGGCCCAGTTTCTCTGAATTGGCAGATTTGAGTTCCCTCAATAGACAGATGACAGCATTATACCCTGCTCACTTTGCCAGCAGACATACTGCCTTATTTACTCAGGAGCATGTCATGTGCTACTTGACAGGTGGTAAAAACATGGTCTGCTTTACTTCTCTTTAACATTCTAATTTTTAGGCTACTGAGGTATGCTCCTATGCCTTCAGCTATTCAAGGAGGATAGGTTCTCATGAAAACTGTAAGATGATTGTTATTGATTATGACCAATAATATATTATTTTTGTCTGTCCCTTCTTTCTTCCCTCTAGCATTATTTATACTGCAATCCTTTTCCTTTTAGTGACAATCAACATCATTACCTTTCTTCACAATCTACTGTTTCTCAAGTCTACAGACTTTTGCAAGCAAGTTTCCATTTATTCTTTTGGGGTTGTAATTCATCTGAATGAACGTGGAATCATTGCATTTTCCTTCCTGCAGATATTTCCCTGCAGTTATGCAAGTCTGTGGAAAACCACATTAATTCAGCATTGTGGACTGAGACTGGGACATGAGCTTGTGTCATGTACCTGCTGCAAAGCCTCAGTGTGGCAGAAAGAGCTGCTAATTACACTGTGCCTGGATAGAAAGTTTCAGTAATCCAGGAATGGGAAATGGTGAGAAGCATATGAACAGAGTTGTTCATCATTTCCATCTCAGCTCCTGCCATAGGAAAGGAGGAGAACTAAAACCTGCAGAAACCTAATCCTGGTTGCAAGAACATCATGGCAAATGCACATAATTTACTGCTGATGCACTTAAAGAACTTGGTGCCTAGATAAGGCAAGTCAAGGCAGTTCTAACTTACTAGCATGATTCACTTAACATAACATAGCTGATTTGAATTTTTGTGAATTAAGATGTTTTTAATTAATTTTTTTATGATCTTGGGGTTTTTTCCTTCTTTCTTCTTCTGCATATTTTCTTTTTTTTTGTCTGTTTTTCCTTTTCCTTCTCAGAAAAAAACTGTTTGACAATTTGGAGTGGTTTTCCTGTCTGCATTTTTTGTATTTAGCCCCTGTGTTTTGGAGAAGTGCCTGCATGCAGCAGCCTAGACAGACTTCCAGGGCTGGAAGCACGTTCTCTAAAACATGGATGTAAGTGTTTACTTCACTTTTGACCCTCTTCCACTGTGGAACTGAAGAAATCTCTGAAGAAATCTCAGGGCTAGGTTCAGCCCTCTGCTCCCATATTGCTCCCAGCACCTATCCTAAACATTTCCTCTTTTCCCAGTCAGGTGTTTCACAGCCCAGGAAAATCTAGAAGAGTCTCTCATCCTTGCTCCCCATCTCCTGTTCTCTCTCACACCTTGGAAGAGGGTAGAGATGCTCATATCTCTCAACCATTCCTGTTGGTTTCTGTTTCCTTTCCCTCCTGGCCCCACAGGAAGAGGAGGTACTCCAATAAACATCTCTCACTGTCCTCTCCTCCTGGTTTTGGGGACAGAAAGGAGAAGGATCCACTCCTTTTTGTGATTGTCAAAGTTACTGAATCCCTTCCAGACGTGCTTGTATTTCTGTGATCAAGTTTGGGTGATACACAAAGTTGCCCATTTCCTTTTTGTTTCCTAGAACACCACAGAAGTTGGAGAGAAGCAGTGGCTGTAAGAAAATCACTTTCCTATGAACAATGGGAAAGAAATAGCTGAGATCATGATGGGTGGATCCTCCTTTACCCTACTGTCTAGATCAGCTTCCTAAAATAACTTTCCCAGGGAATGATAACTTGTTTCAGTGAAACAGATTTCAAGGGAGATCCTGATTATAAGGGAGAAGACCATGTGTCAGGTAATGTGGGCTTCCTCTAATATTCCCTTTTATTCCCATCTTCTACAGTCCTCTCTCCCATCCAATTCTTTTTTTTTCCACCCATCCTCTGCCAGTCTCTTCTCCCCAGGGTCTGTTCCTGCTTGTGTGGAGTTTCATCTCAGTCCTTGCAAGGATTTGGATGATATTACATCAGGCTTCATGTCGTGTTCTGGGGGAGAAAGCAAGACAGTAAATCTCTCCTGTATTTAACAGGCTAATTGTAATTTTGTGTAACCCACATCTCTGGCATCAGCTAGGGAGGAGCAGGGAAGGAAGGGGCAGAACTACTGAACAAAACCCCACAGCAGCCTTTTTGGCATCGTTTGTGAAGGAAAGGGGAGAGAACAGGAGAGAGATCCTAATCTGAAATATGTATGAGGTGCTCCCATCCAAGAGTGGCGGGTGTGGACCGAAATGCTCAGTAGCTGGGGAGATGGCAGATTAGGGAGATTGTTTGCTGTGAGATGGACAGAGCTGGAAAGACTCAAGGAGGGGCTGCAGAAGGGTGTGAGTAAGTAATGGAAAGAAAAGTTCAAGTAAATTCCCAAGAAGTTGAAAATGGAAGCAGGAACCAGGATTTATTTTTGTCTGGGAACAGACAGAGGATGCAGGGAAAAAGAAAAAAAAAAGATGAGAAGATGAAAGCCAGGAGAGTTAATTCAGCTCCTATTAAAGCTGACAGCATTAGTCTTTACAGATAGTAGGCTTGGCTCATAGGAAGATTTTGAAATAGGACAGAAGGAGGAAAGGAGACTAGCAGACAAAAGACAGACAAAAAGAGAGAGCAAGGAGAAGGAATATGCAAAAATGGAAATAGAAAATAGTTGAAAATTAACACAGGGAAACATACGCTGGAAAAGGGAAGGGGGATTGAAACCAGAGCCAAAAAAAAAAACCCCATGAGATCATTTTGTGATTTTACATCCTAGGGAATATGAGAGTCCTGCCTGTAGAGCTGAGACCTTGAGGAAAACCTGTGACAGATGTGAAGATGTGCAGGGCAGAATATAACTGCAAACTATGAAATGCATTACTTTATGCAGATACTTTCCTCTTAAGCTCTAACCCCAGGAGTGGAGTGGGCTCAGAGAGCAGGCTGGGGGCTGGGTAGGGAAGATGGGAAGTGAAAGAGGCAATGACCAGATGGTTTGGGACAGATCTGTGTCTTGGTGGTGGCTGGCTCTGACATCCAAGGAAATGAAAGCTTCAGCTGCAGCTCTTGCTGAAGCTGGGGCACTATGAGGTCTGTCTCTATGGTTTCTCTGGCATGGGGGTTCCCTGCCCACAAAACATGACCCCACGCTTCAGTCTTCTCCCTGGGGAGAGCTGAATGCCCAGCTGTTCCCACAAAACCTGCAGAAGCCAGGTGTCTCTGGCCAGTGAACCCCCAGGCCTCTGCATTCCTGGGTTCCACAGATTTACCCTCACCCTCTAGGAGGGTAAAACAGAGTCAGGTGTCAGTGCCCCAGCCCCTCCAGCCACAGGCTCTGGTTTCCAGAAGAGGGAAATGTCCCCGTGGGGAATGTGACACACTCCACCAGGTCCCCTTATGTGTGCCACCTCCAAAGTCTCTTAGTCCAGCAAAGAAAAGAGAAATGACAACTGCAGCTGGAAATACCAACTCCTTTGTCAAAGCTGGGTGAGCTGGGCTGATGGATCCAAAGCTTGCTAAGGGAGATCAGGCATTTGTACATGCAGAGTAAAATCATGGGAGCTTTTTGGGTTTTTTTTGGTTTTTTGTTTTTTTCATTTTTCCTGAAAACCAGGCTTAAAGCAAGACTCTTGATCAGGCATCCTTTCCAGAAAGAAAAACCAGCCAGGGCTGCCTGTCAAGGGAGAGCAAGCTGCATGGGCCATATGGGCTGCTGGTGCCATGCCTGAGAGAAAGCAGGTCCCAAACCTCCGAAAGGTTCATTGTACCCAAGGCTTGACTGCCTGAATGCCTCTGGGGCAGGCATTGAGAGACCTGCCTGCTGCAAGGTTGGTGAGATCCCTGCAGTGTGTTTGCATGAGGGAAAACTTCCTCCCAAGGGTGAGCAAGACCTGTGCCTGGGGCAGCCCTCTGGGGTTTTCTCTGGTGTTTAAGAGTTGGGCTCTCAAGGTTCCCTTCCCACTCAGAATATCCCTGTTGTGGTTCTGTGGCTCTTCACTCCCTCAGTGCCAGATCACTGCCCCTGTGTGAAGGCTCTGGCTCCCATCGCTGCAGTCACACACAGGGAAAACTCCTGCTGGGATGGGCCAGACCTGCTCACACATCCACAGCTGGGCTGTCAGTGCCAGAAATATCACCCACCCCATGGAAACCTGCCCTAGCTGAGGGGGACATTTGTGCTGAGACAAGGTGCTTTTCCTCGTGCTCTGTCTTCTTGCCTGTGCATTTTCATGACATGAGCAGGGTCTGGTGAGATTATCTTATTTTTCTCCTCAGCATGATAGCAGGAATCGATGGGAGAGGTGTTTAGAGCTTCACTGCCTGAGCTCCCTGTGCTCAGCCTGAAAAAGCACATCTCCAGCAGGAAAAGAGCATCTTAAACAAACAGGATCCCAAGCTTTAAGAAGCCTAGCAGGCTTATGGCAGTGCATTTTGAAGAAAGAAATAGAAGCAGAATAAATACATATTCCATTACACATGTTTGTTATAAACTTGCTATGGTGCTGAGAACATTCACTGTATACAATTCATGGTTACAAACTTCCCAAGGCAAATTCCTAAGCCTCCTCTTCTTGTAGTATTCCTTCCTACCCCATGAGACAGGAATAACCCCTGAGAGTGGCAGAAAACTGCTACCCCAACTCTTCCAGGTTTGATCCCAGTCCTAAAGAGCCATAAGGCAGGATATAGGAAATATCAGGTCCTTTTTAAAGTGGGGAGCTAAAGATGTGTGGGGTTTTGGCCACAGCCATCAACAGTTTAAGATCCCTTAATTTTTCTTTTCCTGGGCCATTGCAGCTGTATATGCAGCACTAATTCCCCAAGGCTGGAGGGTTGGGGTTTTTTTTTTCATTTTCAATCCTGGTGCATTTTGTTCGCTGTTCTTCAGTCTGTTTATTGATTCTCAGCTTTTTTCAAGACTCTAAGTGCCTTTTCTTTGTACTCCTCCCCTTCCTCCCTCCCCCCAAAACATACCAGCCTGCATTCACTTAGGCTGAATTTCAATTTATTTACTGCCTTTTTAGAAGCATGGTTTTTCTCCTAAGGCTTGCTGTAAAAAAGCTGTCCATTAAGGTTTTTTTCCCACTGCAGAGAAGGCTTTGTCCTGTTTTCTCATGGCGTTTGTGGCTGATATGAAACTGTTGAAGACAAAATGTACTTTTGAATCAGGCTGAAACAAATGACAGCTGTGTGGAGGCAGATGGAGAAAGGGTCCCAGGGTACTTTTCAACTGTGGGACAGGACATATCACTTTAGCAAATTGTTGCTAGCATCTGTTTTTGCATGGGGCAGTTCTCTAGCCCCAGATAATCCCCTCTGAGTGCCAGGACTGGCTGTGCTGTTTGGCTGCTGATCTGACACTTCCAGCAACTGAATAACTGCTACAAAGCAGCAATTCCAGAAGCAACATTGCTGCAAAATGAGTGAGTTTATTTAAGCTTTCTATATTATTGTCAAAAAAGTAAGGGACTAATGCATGAAATTTGCTCTGTGTTGATGTTCATGATAAGGAGTAAGAGAAGCCTTTGCCAATATTTTACTCTCTTATCAAAAAAAATCAATAAAAGTGCTTCCTGATAAATAGCATGTTTGACATGTCTCTCAGGGCATTGGAAAGGCTGATAAATACCCAGTATCCTTACTCCAGTGCTTCCCTGGAAAACAAACAGCCTGGGGGGGATAAGGGGCTGTGCAGCTCTGCAGTGCACTGTGTCTGTGCTCAGTATCCACCGAGATGCTGCAAGTCTGGATCCTCCAACCCTGCTCCTCCCCTCCCCACTCTTCACATCAGCCAAGGGAGCTGCTCAGCCCCAGCCACACTCAGCCTGAACTGACCCACCAAGGGCTTTTCTGAAGCTAGTGCAGGTTCCTAGTGCAGGACTAATAAATTATCATTTATTCATTACTAAATGTGCTTTCAAGTCCAGGTAATACTGTTCGCCACCCTCCTTCTACCCCCTCCTCGTGCCTCCCCCCATTTCCCCCATTTCCCTGTCTTACTTGCCCTGCAGCCAGTACAAAGCTGAAGGCACAGCTCTGATGGAGGGTCCTGCACTTTCTTCACACCTGCTCAATGCAGGTCCAGGAATGTTCAGCAATACCTCACTCCTCTCATGTTCTGCTCTGCAATGTGTCTTCTTCTTCTTCTTCTTCTTCTTCTTCTTCTTCTTCTTCTTCTTCTTCTCTGCCGTTTTTGATTAAGGTATGCTGAAAAAACTAGAAGTGATTGGATTGTTCTCCCCTGATTATCCTCCTGCTAACATAATTCATTGTCATTTAGAACATAATTTGCTGCTAGGGACGTGATTAGCTTGGATTAAGACACCATTAAATAAACAAGACTGTGTAAGAGTAAGATGGCTGTAGAAAAAGACAGAGTTGTTTTGCATCAGCTCACATCTTGTAATTAGTCGTGATTTAAAAATACCTGAAAATTTCTTAAGGCCTGAGGGAAGTCCTGAAGCAATCTAATCCAGTATTTTAGAGTTAGTCTGAATGTGATCAGTGGTCCTAAAAACAGTAAGTGCACAATGATGAACTGAAGAGTGCTTCTATACCTCCCACACAATCTCCTTGATTTCTTCCTCATCCTCCTTCCAGTGCAGCCCTCACTGGATGGGAACACTCCCATGCTCAGTTGCAGCCATGGTTCTCAGTCTTTGTACTACATGTTCCATAAAATGTGAAGCTTTAGGGAAATTCAAGTATCATCCTTTTTGGAATCCTTCTCTAGAGTATGTGGAGGTCGAAGGGGAAATTTGTTGAATCTTCAACAATGCTACAAAGTCAAGAAAGACATCACTTCCACTCATGAGCTGAAGGATGAGTTCTGCTTCAAGAGTTTCTGGTATTCACTTTCCTATTACATCCAGGTGGAATATTAAAATTCACATTTTTCCAGTGGCTGCAGAAATACCTTAGAACAGCCAGGCAAAGTTACCATGGCTGTGAGCAGAGTGCTGTTAACTAGAGGAAGGACCAGACCTCTGTGCTGCACATCAAATGGGAGCTATAACACCTTCTACATGTCCTTAGTAAGACCTAAGGACAGATTTAGCTGGGAAACAGAATGCATTGCTGTAAAAAGTAGTCTTTTATTTCTTCTCATCCTGAACCTCTCGGAGCCCAAATCTGCCTCCTTCACAATAAAAAAATGTGGTTTTGAATTGCTCAGAACAGGTACTTCCAAATAAAGCTGTCTGTGTAAAGAGTAATGTAAGTGGGTTCCCAAGCATTTGTTCTGCAAGTTACCTGACCTGCTACCTTTTGTTTGCATTAATTTGGCTGTTACTTCTGATCCACAACTTCACTGAGAATAGATCTCTTGAAATTGCAACTCGGGCCAAAACTCAGGAGCCCTATAAGAAAGTGTTGAAAAGCCACAGGTTTTGACTGCAGTCCACAAATTGTGACACCTAATCTTTCTTCATCATGTGTAGAAACCCAGAAGTAGAAACTTAAATATAGAATTGGCTGATTCACCAACTTAGTACAGTTAATGATGCTGATTAGCCTTTTTTTTGCAAATGCTTTTGTGGAGAAACAAAACAAGCAGAGGAACTTTGTACTCTAATTTGTCTAAGAGTGTCTGAGCTAGAATGAAATTTGCTCAGCATATATTTTCCCAGTTAGAAAAGCCATGCTTTTAAAAAGTCTAAATGAACTCAGTGGTATCATTTGTTGACCCACCTGGAAGAGGTGACCGGTCGAGGTCTGTTGACTTTCCTGGAATAGCTGCAGTAGGATGGCAGGGGGACAGTGACCTGCAGGCCAAGGCTTTTGGTGGAGTATAATCTTCCTGTGTTGACTCTTGTGTGACATTAGAGGTGAGACTGACATTCATTTACATTCTTCTGTTAAGCAAGCAGAGGGCTCTTGTGTTGCCTTAGCCCTGTGCAGCACAGCCACAGGTACTTGGGCTATGTGCAAGGAAATGAGAAGCATCACTGCCACTCCAAGGGTCTGAATGCTTATCAGGAAACATTAAAAAAAAGCATGTCCAGATCCCTCAAAACCTGATTTGAACAGGTGAAATTCCTCCCATTAATACAACTGAATCTACTTCCCAGTCTGGGGAATTAAAGGAAAAAATAAAAATGTAATAATGAAAACCTCTGGAGGAAACTGTGCCTGTGCAGCATATGGTAGACATTTGGAGTGACCCTTCATGTGCTAGCATTGCACAGGAGCCTTGTGAAGGGACCCTAGCAACCACAAATTATAGCATTTTAGAGCACAAGTCTGCCCTGAAAAAGGTCTGCTTAACTTCAGCCTACAACTGTCTTGCTTCCCAAGTCTGCCCAAACTGGGACAGCTGAATTTAATGATAGAATAAGTTGTTATGACTTCACTGCTCTTTCTCTAAACTAAATCCAGCTATGCTTTGGAAATGTGAGCTGTGCTGGCCTTTGCTTTATAAACAGGAGCATTCAGTGGATTCTAGCTGTAACAACTTGACTTTTGGGGGAGGAGAGCCAGAAATCATCCATCCTGATGAAAGGGCCAGGAGGATTTGCAGCATCTAAACAGTGGGAAGGGGGCGCATCTCTGCCTGCTGTGAGAAGGAGCAGGTCCACAGCAGTGCCTGCAGTGGCCTTGGTGACATTAAAGGAAACCTGCAGGCAAGCAGGGAGCCATGGGGTGTGCCAGTCTGCTCCCAGGACTGAGGCTGGGGTAAGTGGAGAGCAGAGCTGGCCCCCAGTTTGGGTACACGGGGACAGGATGGAGCTCTGTCTGCACTCCAGGCAGTTCAGGTCACTGTCAGCTGGACCTGCCCTGTGTCTGAGGTGCTCCAGACACAGCTGCCTGTGTCCCTCCTGTGCCAGCAGCTCTTTGAGGCTCAGCTGTCCCTGGCAGTGCTGCTCTCTGCCCCGCAGACACACTCCGAGCCCTGCACTGACATTTTCAAACCACCACTTCTCCCAGAACAGAATTGTACCTTAGCACTTCCCAGTGCTCCAGTTGGAGCTGTCTTCCCCTGTTTGTGACCTCTGGATGCCTCTGGCAGCTGGCAATTGCCATGCTGCAAATGAGAGAGGGAGGATGACCTCAAGCACAGGCAGGAAGGCTCTCTGCTCACCTTGTTTCATGCCTGCTCATGCCTTTCATCAGCAGCAACAGCAACAGCCCAACAGATCGTGGGTTTGGGCAAAAGTCCATAATTTCTATATATCCCAGCACAGACTGCCAGGAGCCAGTACTTTCTCACTATGAAGTTTGTTGTAATACTGTAAGTTGATATAATTTTCCTCCAGAGTTGCTCCTTAGAAGAGGGTGACTGTAGAGAGGAAAACCAGAAAGCTTTGCAGGACCTTGCTGTCTGGGACTCTGCTTTTCCACTCTTATTCCCAGGTGGGGAAGGCTCAGGTTTTTAGTGAGCTGAAGAGGTGTTTAAATGTGTTACAGCAGCATTTACCCAGCCCAGAACTGGAGCCCTGACTCACCTCTGGACCTCTGTAGCTGCAGAAACAAGAAATTTCAGATCTCACCCAGGAACTTCAGGAGGGTAACATCTGGATCCAAAATTAACCATCACAGTGTTGGCTCTTCTCAGGTTCAAAATCTGTTATCTGATCTCAATCCAGTGTACTTGTCAGTATTGAGAGCCACCAGCCAGAAAGCTGTTAAGTGATGCACTTAAAATAGTTGAGCCACTAAAGGGTGGAAGCTGGAAGGTGACCAGAGGTGGCTTTTTGAATCACTGCCCAGCCCTGAAGGACCTAGCTGCTGTTTCCAGTCCACTTCAGGACAAAGTCAACAAGAAAATTAAAACATCTCTGTCACCAGGAGAAGAGGCTCATCCCTTTGTCATGCACCTGAAACCAACAGAGGTCCATCAGGCAGCCAGGGTGAGAGGAGCAAACTTGGTATTGGATTTCATACAAAGTCCTACAGTGGAGCTCAACAGCTCAGCTGCAGCACTTCGCTCAGCCTCAGCATTTCTCATGCACCTTGAGGGGTTGCTATTATGTCTCAGTGTATGGAGAATGCTCCCCTCAATATCTTTGCTCACAGAATTAAACCCTGCACTCATCACCTCTCTGTGCCCCGTGGTAAATAAGTACAATTTTCTTCTGTGACTTCTGAATTAAATCAGTTTCCTGGCCTGTGCTGCATCACAGCCCAGTGCTCTCCTGGATATCTGGGTGGCACAGAGCATGTTTTGCATCTGTTAAAGGCAAGTCCCTTTTCTCAATGGAACTTTCTAAGCTATTCCCCCCAGTGACATCATGCCTTCTCTGCTCCCACAGCCACAAAGGCATTTATTGATAGCCATGACATTTCCCTTTAATGCTTTCATTGTTTCCAGAGGTTTATTTGGGTTGTTGTTGCAAGTCAGAAAAACAAGACAAAAGGCAAAGTCTGTTAAGAGGGAGAATTGGCCTGCATGCAAGTATGTGGTGAGAGAAAATCTCTGGGCCAATTTTTAGGGAATCTGCTTTCCACAGGCTTCTCCACAGTGACAAATTAGTGTCATCCAAGCCCCCTGGAGCTGCCACCTCCTTCTGGCATTTTGCTGCAGTCCAGTGCTTGGGTTTGGTGTGCTGTGCAGGGATCTGGCATGGGGATTTTAGAGCACTTCTGTAGATGTACCTGCCTTGCTTTCCTTCCCTATTTGCCTCTTTAGATACTCTTTTTTTTTTCCCTGAGAATTACCCACAGCACTTCCAATGAGTTGTTGTCCAGAACGATGTGTTAGTTTATAGATAGATAAACTGACTGTTTCATATTTCATTAAATATTCCTTAAGAGTTGCTTTGTGTCTAAGGGAGTTTGCAGACATCCATACAGACCCCTCTTAAAAGTTAATTTGTCTGGCAGTCTGGACAAAACAATACTCCAAAGGTTAATAAGCATGAAATGAATGGCATGGTAAGCCTGGGCTAAATGATCATTTGGAGGAAGGAGCAGCCACTGCTGCATTACAAGCTGCTGCTGCTAAACCTCAACAAATCTGCTAAGTGAAGAAAAACCCAGAAGAGGGGGGCCCTTTAGGTCTTGCCCCTCAATAGCCTCTGGCTTTGGTCTCACATAATGCTTGAACTGCTTGACAGACCTCTGAGCTCTGCTGGGACTTGCTCTCAGAGGAGCCCTGTGGGTTTTTAAAAAATCTTTTATAATTATTATTATTATTTATTTGGGAGGGTTGCTGTTGTTGGTTTTTTCTGGTTTTGTTTGTTTTGTTGTGTTTGTTTGTGGGGTTTTGTGTGGGTGTTTTTGGTGGTGATGGTGGGGTTTGGGTTTGGGGTTTTTCCCTACAAATTAAGACCCAGTTAATTGAGATATGACATGCACCACAAGGTCTTGCCAGTGCAGTCTCTGGTGAGGAGAGGAGACTACAGAATATGGTAGAACCTGTTCACCCAGGCTAGCCAGAAGCCAAGAGCCACTGGAGGTGCTGGGAATGTCACCAAAAGTCTTCTGGGGCTTTGCTTTGCTCCCTTCTTTAAATGTGGGGGGATTCTCCTGTTTTATTTCTTTGATTGTTTTTTCTTTTTGTTTTTGAAAAATGCATCTGAGCTGCCCTCTGCCCTGTGAGGTGCCAGCTGAGATGGAAGCAGGTGAGTGCCTCCCCATGTGCCTGCTGCAGAGAAATCACCTGGAGCTGCAGAGGAGAGAGAGTGTGCAGGGGGTGATGAGATGTGACCTCTGCTCTGGGGTTCCTCCCACCCCTTGTCAGCTCCTGGCACTGAGGAACCTGCTGGCCTTTTCTGCCTCACACACCATGCTTGGCTGACAGATTTTCAAGTTTTTCAACATCCCACTGCTGCCTGAACTCCTGTAGAGACCAGGGTAGTGACAACAGGGGTCATGTCCCCGTGACATAATCACCTGCTGCAGAAATCTGCAGGATATTTATAACTTTCACAGCTTTTCCCTCCCCTGCAACATCAACTCAGAATTTAAATCAAACAAGTGGCTGTGTAGAATCCCCTGTGCTTCACAAGGACCATCAGACCTGTGTCCATGTAGGGTCCCCTGTGCTTTATAAGGACCATCAGACCTGTGTCCAGGTAGGGTCCCCTGTGCTTCACAAGGACCATCAGACCTGTGTCCATGTAGAATCCTCTGTGCTTTATAAGGACCATCAGACCTGTGTCCAGGTAGGGTCCCCTGTGCTTTACAAGGACCATTTACTTGGTCTGAGATGCTGCTGCAGAGGACAATTTACTTTTGCCAGTAACCAGCTCCAGAGCACTCAGCCTATTGTTACCTGACTGTGTGGTGTTTATCAGGTGTAGATAGTGTTGTCTTGAGCACAGCACACACCAGATGGGGCTGAGGTTGGAGGAGGTAACATGCCAGAAAGTGGGAGAGAGGGCTGGTGTGAGAGTGGGAGACGTGAGGGGATGACCGGCCAGCAAGGTGAGGTAAGGCCAGGTCAAGCCATGGCCTTCCTTAAAATGGCCTTTGTCACCTGGCAGCAGCAATCCTACAAGCCCTTTTTGTTTAGTTCTTCCATTGAATTATTTTCAGCAAACAGAAGTGAACCAAAACAACCCTGCCTTTTGCCCCGGGTTTGGCTCGGGGTTTGGCTCTGCTCTGGCAAGCGTCCATGAGGGCAGCTTGTGTCTGTGCCTGCACGTGTACTCCAGTGCTCCTCCTCACCGAGCCCTGGAGGAGGCTGTGGGTGTTTTAATCTCACATCTTGGCCCCAGACAAATCTGTTGTTCGTGTCATCACCAGCTGCGTGGTGTGTTCAGGCAGAGCAGCCTGTCTGAGGGCTGGGGTAATGCCCAGGGAGGGTGCCTGGGGCTCCCAGCCTGTCCTGCCACTCTCTAGCAGGTTACAGGAGCCCACAGAGCTGTCCCATCTCCTGTCCTGGAGCATTTGGCCCCAGGAAAGTCCTTCAGGGCTTGCCAGTCCCAAGTCACAGCTCAGGTCTGAGCCTCCAGGGCCTGAGAGCTGCACCTTGGCTGAGACCAGAGGTTTCTGGCTCTTGGCCAACAGGAACCAGGTAACAACCACAGGAAAGCTGGCACAGCAATTTCTTCTAAAATTGCAGTCCCCCGTGGAAGGCTGAGAGCTCAGGATCCTGCTTTGGATGAGGAGGAGACCCCAGGAGACCCTGCCCAGGGCCTGGAGCTTCTGCCCTGTGCCCACCTTGTTCCAGGCTGCCATTGCTGAGAGAGACCCTCCTCACACCCTGTGCCTGTCAGCAGCCAAGGGGACAGGCCAGGGGACAGGGCAAGCATCTGGAGCCCAGGGATTTAAATAAAGCATGTCTAGACCTCAGAATTGACAGCTCTCTTCTCCTCCTGGCTCCTTTCATCTCAAGGAAAGGAAGCCAATTTCCTTTGCAAAGTAATCCGAGCTCCAGGAGTTAAAAAGTGCTGTTTAAAGAGCTCAGTGGTGATGTTGCCCAAGGAGTTTGCAGGCTGCAGAAAGCTCTCTGCCTCAGTGTGTAAAAACTAGGCTAATAATGTTTTTCTGCCTCAAACAAGCTGGTGAGAGTTAATTAATTTTAAAAGCAGTTTGAGACAAAACATAGGTGCTAAGTTTTATTTATTAATTCCATATTCAAAATACAAGACAAATTACTTATGTGATGGCAAAAGGTGCATTTCTGAGCTAGTAATTCAATTTTAATGTTTTAGGTGGTACTTGCATTGAGCGGTACTCAAACAAAAAACGTTGCATTAGGTAAAAATCATGTGTAGGTCTCTCATTAAGTGTTATCTTTATTATGCTGGTTTAAAATAATTCCATGCTGGATTTGTCAAGACCAAACATCTGGCTTTTGCTGTAGCACTCAATGCTTCCTAAACTGCCAGTTCCCAGCCAGGAGGAAGGGGCTCAGGAGAAGGGCGTGGAAGTGGAGGGGTGGGATGGAACCAAATTTGTGCCCCGTGGTTTTGTTGTCAGTGACAAGAGGACAGAAGGAGTTTGTGCCTGCTGTGGAGGGGGTGTGGAGCCTGTGTAGGTCTCTGACCTGGGGATGGAGAGGTCTTCCCTGTGCATTGATAGGGATGCAAGGAAGAACACTCCCCAGAGGGCTGTTCTCTCTGGGTACCACATGCTCTGTGCTGGTGCTTTAACCCCTCCGCAGTCAGACCATATTTTCAGAGCTCTAACAAGTTTACAAACAAAAGAGTGGGATCTTGCAAACAATTATTTCTGTGTCAATGGTTTAGAGAAGATATCCCAGCTTTAAATGCTATGAGGCAGCAATTGTCTCTCCCTATGTGTTTGGATATAATTTAGAGTGGTCTGGATCTAAGTGGTGCCCCTTGATGCCCTGGTAGTGAATAAGTTCCATGTTCCACTCAAGAGAAAAAAAAAAAACCCAAAACAACCAACTTACATTTCAGAAAATCAGAAATGAAACTGAAAAAAAATATATTCTTTGGAGTTTTTATTCCTTACTGAGTCTGATGAAGATGGAGAGGGTGCAGCAAGGGAAGTCCAGCTATGGTGAAATTTCAGCAATAAGGAGATACAGATACACCCTCTAATGTACGTAAGAAATGTGAAAGAAGTCCTCTGCTCCAGCTTATCTAGGAATTGCAGTAAACTCTGACACTTCTAGTGCTTCCACCACGTGCACAGCAAGGACTTTAACGAAAAATGGTAGATATGGACAGCAGAAGTCACATTTGCTCCCCTCAACTTTGAAGGTTGTCCAAATTGCAGCTCAGTGAGGTCCTCACCAGGCTTAAAGAAGCTAAAATGTAAATGCATTAAAAGTAAAATGGACTCAGTTTGGGTGATTTTTAAGGAGAAGAAAGTCACAGTGAAGAAAAGTTGGTAATGCACAAAGTTCAATGTTGGTCTTTGCGTGAGAGCAAAAGAGCCATGGGAAGGGTGACTCAAAATTATAAGCAGAAATTGGAGAGGTGCCCACTGTGATAGCTGAGCTTAGATTAGAGGTAGATAAAGAAGGAAAGTTAAAAATTAACTTTAAGTTTTGCACATTAAGAGATGTCTTGTATTTCCTTATGATGCAGTGTAATGAGAAACAGAATTATTATTTAATGATTTCACATTTTCCTCAAAATGTATGAATCTGAGACTTGTGTGTTGACTGGATCTATTTCTGCCTCACCCAAGCTTGCCAGTGCTTTTCTGAGAATTGCTATTTGCCTCCAGATAAATTCATATTAATACTATTAATTCAAATTAATACTATTAATCTATCCACAGGGTAAGAGGGAGGTAACAACAGGCAGATTCTTGCTATCCTGGATGAAAATGCCATGTGCTGATGGCATCCATTCCACCCTTTTCATCCTAACTGAAGTCTCCTTGTGCTCAAAGGAGCCACCACTGCCCAGTGCCCCCACCAGCTCCTCTTTCAGTTCTTTGGTGCCTGGCCTGGGATGGGGAATTTCCTTCTAAGGGACATATCAGACTCTTCTTTCTTATGAGGTAATGTGCATTTTCCTTCTGGAAATTATGTTTTCCCTTTAACTCATGATTTTCGTAGACTTCCTTTGCACCTTGTATGCATATTGTAAGCTGGAAAAGAAACCTTTAAATGGCTTGAAGCTGCTGCTGGCTGTAAAGTAACTGGAGCTGACAGTGGGCTTGCACAAGCACAGAGCTGTAAATCAGCTAAATGTATTGCACATAATTTCCTGGTGCCTGCTCTCCTCGGGAGCAGAGCCCTGCTGGGATGAATGTCATCACAGCATGCAAACCCCTGGATTTGATGCTCCTTTTGTTTGCAGGGGGAATGGGGCTTGCCTCTGCCAAGAATGCCATGTTCTGCCACAGGGTCACCAGCCACCTCACTTCTCTGTAGCCTTTCCCTCTTGCAGCTTTAAAGATCTTGTACTTCAGCCCACAAAATGCCCAGTAATTTATTTTAGGCATACAGAACAGGTGGGAACTCTTTCCTGAAGTGCTGCTATCTTAAATGGGCAAATCCATGGGGAAAGAATCTCTGAGTGATTGAGGGCACTGTGCTTCTCTGTGTCCACTGGTAACTGCAGATTAAGCTCTTTTTTTCACCTTGGAACTTGGAAGAGGTTTTTATTCCATTAGTTATATTAGTTATTAAGTGAAATTTCCACACCCTGGCTAATGCACGTGGATCAGCATTTTATAATTTAAAACACAAGTTAAGAACAGAAAATAATTTCAAAAAAAAAATTCTCAGAGTGGGGATTTTTGAGGTTATCTGTCCATGCATTCATTGTAACTTCTACTAAACAGCTGGAGTGCCAGCAGCTGCCTGCAGCAATGGGTGGCACTGGTGGCTGTCACTGGAGAAGTGACAGTAATGCTGGACTGGGAGCAGCGTGGCACCACTCCCTTTGGATCACGGGCACTGTCCCTGCCATGCTTTCCTGTATTTCCTGTAGATCCAGTCCCTTTGGATCATGGGCACTGTCCCTGCCATGCTTTCCTGTAGATTCACTCCCTTTGGATCATGGGCACTGTCCCTGCCATGCTTTCCTGTAGATCCAGTCCCTTTGGATCATGGGCACTGTCCCTGCCATGCTTTCCTGTAGATCCACTTGGATCATGGGCACTGTCCCTGCCATGCTTTCCTGTAGATCCACTTGGATCATGGGCACTGTCCCTGCCATGCTTTCCTGTAGATCCAGTCCCTTTGGATCATGGGCATTCTCCCTGCCATGCTTTCCTGCAGATCTGGTTTCCTTTGTAAGCACATAGCTTTGTTTTATTATATTTTCCTTCTCGTTTTTTGCTTTTTTTTCTGAACCCAGTGACGTTATACAATTACAATGTATATTTATTTCTACTCTTGCTGCTTCCTCTTGAAATTATGCAAGCTGTTTAAATCTCTCTGGCATTTTCATGGAAGGATGGATTCTGCAGGGTGTGGGAGTGTGTGTAGCAGCCATATAATTTCCTGCCTCTGATTTCCCCTGGGGAAGGGGAAAGAAACTCCAGCTCCATCTGCACATCTTGGGAGGCCCTAAGAGCCTGGCACCCTGAAAGGCAGCTGGGGGGGATGCAGCACCCCAAAGGCTGGTCTGGGGGACCTCAAAAGGGAACTAATTCTTCTCAGTCCTTTTGGGCTCCAGAACTGGGACTGCTTGATGGAGATTGTGACAGATTTGTGTCCTTGAGGAGCCGGGCATGGGAACAATCAGGGCACACAAGGGAGCAGATGAAAGAAATTTCTGTCATGGGTCAGGGTTTGCTCTTTGTATCTGTACCAAGATCCTTTGTATCTGGCCTAATTCTTCCACAAACACTTGTTTCACAAAACACCGCAAACATTGCGTTAGGAAACACAGAAGAAAGGCACAGAAATAATCTGGATGTTGATCTTGCACCTGCTGTGAAGTGACCCTGCCTGGTCAGGGCTGGATGAGGAGGTGAGGGCATCCCTTTATCACCTCCTCACTGATAAAATTGCATCAGCCCCTGGACTGGCTGCCCCCAGCCTGCCTTCACCTGCCCTGTGGGAGAAATCTGCCCATTCCTGCCTGCTGGCTGGCCTCCTCCACAAAAAAACCTCATGGAAAGAACACTGCTGGGATTTTTATGAGACTGCAGCTCTCTCAGCACTGAAGCTGAGAGGAAGCTGAAGTGCAGCTTGCTTGCACTGACTCCCTGCAAAAAAAAAAAAAGTTACCACTGGCAAAAAAAGTTTCCAAATCTGGGCTCTTCAGACCCATGACCCAGGGCAGCTGTACCCTGTGCATCCATGGAGAGCACAACACGATTTGGGGAGCTCTGCTGGCACTGAGCCCTGCAGACTTCCATTATTTCTGTCAGGCTGCCCAGAGCTCTGCTGTGCTGGAAATGAAGTTTGCATCATGGAGTAAATGGAGAAGAGGAAGATTGAGGCACTTTCCTCCAAGCCCCACACCTCTGGGTGCTCTGGACATAAAATTAGTAATCCCTGGTGGGCTCCCTCACATCCACCCCAGTTTGTGGTTCTGTAGATGAAAACAACAGATCTGCTGGTGTTGGTTATCTTTTTCCCTCAAAAAAATGCAGATGAACCTCTACATATTTTGGACATGCCAGTGGGTTTGCAGCACAAGCAATCCAGGAGGATGGGTAGCACTGAGATCACTACACATCCATGGCATATTTCACCCTGTATCTTCTTTCCTTCCTCCTCTGGAAATTCAGCTGCTGCCTTCAAAGTTTGTCATAACATTATCCAGGAAAAATAGGTACAAACAAATAATATTCTGGGGGAAAAAAAGGGAAATTTAAAAAATCCTAACTAGTTTAAGGAAACAGCTTGGCAAACTACTGAACTTTTTGAAGCTTTCCTTGACAGTGTGTGGCTGGCCCAGACAAGCAGAGAGATCCTTTTGGTCCCTGTGTTCCCAGTGCCAAAAACAGCACTGCTGCTGGTTCCAGGACACAGTAGGTGGGTGTGCTGGAAAGGTGCCTGATGTCTGGGGAGTGTGAAGTGCATTTAATGGGATTCAGTCCTTCCTCCTCTCTCAAACCTTTTGCATGAATAAAGCAAGTCTCTGTCTCAGCCTCCTCACAAGTGAAAGGGCTGGGGAGGGAACAGGGCAAGGAGAAGGGAGGAGAAAAGCCAGAAAAATGGGGCAAAGATAAGAGGTCACTCCTCCTCCCTGCCTAAGTCCTCTCCAGAAAGTTCTCCAGAATGTCCAAAGGTCCCTGCCATGATTGCTGCTGTAGCTCCTTCTGCTGACTGGCAAAGTCTTTTCTGTACTTTTGCCAAGCCACATTTGGAAAACAGAGAGGGGCAGTGTGCCTTTCCCAACATCCCAATCCAGCAGGAACCTGGGGCAAGAAGGGAAATTGCCACTTCTAGGGCTCTATTAACACTTCCCCCCAGCTTGCCTGTGTGTGGCACCTCCAGGTTTCAGTTATGATGTCATGATTATCTACAAAATATTTTAATATCCCAGTCTGGGCTGCATTTGTGGAGTAAATACCACCCATCCTAGGATACACAACATTCACTGATGCACTGCACAACTTTTGGTACAAATTTGGTCTGCCCTCACACTGCACAGTTTTAAAACAGGTAAAATGGAACTGGATGAGTGTGTGTATGTGTACAACCACAGTGTGAAGTGAGGGGTGCTGTGAATAACACAGGACATGAGGGGTGATGGAATTCCATGAGGAGCAGGCCCCCAGTGCCCTGCAAAGGGGGTGGAGCCCCAGAGAGCTCCAAGAGCCTCAATCCAGCAGCGTGGAGGTGGATTGAAGTGGGATTATCAGGAGTGCTGGGGTTGTTTGGGGTGCAGGCTGGCACTGTCACTCTCCTCCAAGTGCCCTGGGCAGAGGAACAGGCTGGGACCAAAGCTGTCTGAGGAGAGACTTGCCCTGGAAGTGTGTGTTGGTCTGTAAAGGCTCAGTGAACAGCAGCACCCTCAGGCTCTCCTGGCTGCCCCATGCTCTGCAGACATCCAAAGCTCCCATGCCTCAGTGCAATCTCCCTAATTCCTGCTGTCCCTTGTGTGACTGTGAGGGGTTTCTCCTTGCCTGCAGCAGGCTCACCACCTGGGAGTTCTCCTCTCTGCCTCTGCAGAATGAATTTCTTCCTTCAGCCAGATAAGCCAGGCTGGCTTTGGGTCTGCTCCACATCCAGCCCCAAAGGACCTTTCATGAGGAAGGGTCCCTCTGCCTGGCTGCCAGCACTGTCCCCTGGCTGAGGGCAGGCAGGTGGGACAGAGATGGGTGCAATGTTGCTGGGAACCACCTGGAGACAGCTCTATTTATGCCTTATCTGATGGTCAATCACATACACTTTATATGCACCCCTGGCACACACTTATTCCTTCTGGAAATGAGTTGAGTCTCCTGAGTAATGGTAAAAAAGGAAGAAAAACTCCAAGAAACTGAGCTGAGCATCTCTCACGGCCATGTGTAGCACACCTGTGTGATCAGACCTGGGCTATTTCTGAAGATCCCCATTCCTGTGCTGCAGCAGGGCCAGGGAGGAGGCTGAGCACATCTGCCTCTCAGAAATGGAGCAGCTTTCCAGAGTGAGAGTCCTTGGGCAGGGACTCATGGGGAAGGCACCATGTCCTCCCTCCAAGGCTCAGAGATGCTGGGCAGAGCCTCTAACACTGATCTGTTGGGGGCAAGAAGGAGTGACTTTCAGGACTCACCAGAGGTGTTACTTTTAATCAGCTCATGCATTTAGAAAGGGCAGGATTCTGTGTAGCAGCCATCAGTGCCTGCCTTAGGGCCAGATAAGAAATAAGGGGAAAAAAGTATTTTACAGTGAGGGTAGGTAAAACTCTGGAACAGGTTGCCCAGAGAGGTGGTGGATGGCCCATTCCTGGAAACATTCAGGGCCAAGCTGGAGGGGCTCTGAGGAACCCAACCTAAGTGAAGAGGCCCCTACTCATTGCAGGGAGTTGGACTTGATGGCCTTCAAATGTCCAATTCAATCAAACTCTTCTATGATTCAATGATTCTGTGATAGGATCTCTGCCTGAGGTTCCCCAGCCTCCTTCCTGCAGGAATTGACTACAGAGAGAGCAAACCTGGGTCCTGCACGGTCGGAACCCAGGACATCCCTCTGCTCCCCCTGCCAGGGGCCTCAGAGACCTTGGCATGAAGCCAAAGGCACCTGTGCCTTTGATTTTAACCCATGGAGAAAATTACCAATTTTATGTGAAGATTTACAAGCCACGAGAGTTGAAGCAGAATGATAGTTAGTTTGTCACAGGGTGAAAAAGTAAAATTTGGGGTTTTTAGAATGGGGGTTCAGAAGCCAAGATGGAGGGATTTGGGTGTGCCTTGTCCTTCTTTCTTCTTCTTGTCCTCCATCTTCTGTGTGATGGTGGCACTTTTGGATTGGTTTAGAGTAGAGACAGACTGTCTAACATAGGTGATAGGTATTGGAAAATTATTGTAAATAATGTACATGTAGTTTTTAGTATAAAAAGATAACATCACCCCAAGGGTGGTCAGTGCGCCATGAACCAACCTGCTGGACAGACCTCCACAGGTCAGAAAAAGAATGTAATAGATAACAGAGAATAAACAGCCTTGAGAACCAGAGCCCAGGAATCCTGACCCCTTCTATCTCAGGGCTGGGAAAAAGAGACTTTCTAACACCTCAGGGTCCCTCCTCAGCTCCACAATGCAGCAGCTGCTCCAGGCAATGTGCAAAGCTGCCGAAAACATGCAAATGCCCATTTTTGTTCAGCTTCTTTGAGAAGTCCTGCAAAATGGAGGAGGAAGGTGCAGTGGATCTGTGGAGAAGGATCTGTGGACATCCCTTGGATTCCTGGTAGTTGTGCTGCTGGGAGTTTGAGCTCCTTCTGGCAAGTTTTGAAGGAGACATCTCCAGCTCTAGGACAAATACAAGTTAACAGCAAAGGGGAAAAACTGTTGTTTTCAGCCAAGATGAGAAGATTTAAAATGTAGAAAACACCTATGGGTTTGAGCACAGTACCACAAGGCAAAAAACATGGATGAAGGGATCACAGGAGAAGTCATTACATGGAAAATTTATAATATGGCACAAAACAATCCCATGAATTTCCAATCCCAAGCTCCCCAGTCTTGAGCCTGGTTTAATAATCACAGCTTAACTGCAAAATAGGAGAAGGGCTTTTTCTCTGCACTGTGGGTTGTTCCATAAGACTTTGGAAATCACTTTTGTTATATTTTCAAGATTATCAAGTCTATAAAGAGTTTTGAAATGTTTGAAGATGATCAAGTAGGAAGGATTTGTAAAGAATACTTATTTTAAGGGAAAAGCTTAGTATAGCTCAAAACTTGGGAGCTAAGAAGTTCAGACACTTTTAGACTTTTCTCTTTGCTAAAAATAACAACCTCCAGCTTGGGTCACAGCTTGAGAACTGGATCCAACACCTGCAACTGGTTTTAGTTGTTTTTCTCCTTTTTAAACTCTTTTTATTGTTTTTTGATGTGCTGGTGGATTCTCACCTAGAGCCATAACTTTACTATGATGAACCAAATGCATTCAAAATCACGTGTAATAAACCAGCACATAAAAATGCTGTCTCAATATTTGCACTGCTTGTTGGGATGTTACTTGGCATTCTGATGGATCTGGTCTGCAGTTGTATCTCTTTCAGTTCCATTGATTTATTTCATTATTGATTTTAAACATTCTTAATACACAGTCATGAGATTTACTCTCCCAGTTAGAAGCAAAGATCATCTCACAGGACCAAGGTGGAGTTATTCTGCTGTTTCTGAGAATGCCAGTCAGAAACCTCACACAATGTTTTTTATACAATGTGTATTTTCTTGATAAAAAGTTATTTCACAATTCTGTAAAATCTCCAAGAGTCAAAGCAAAACTATTTCAAGGCAATGAGGAAAAAAATAAGTGAAATGATCAAAAGAAGGTTGAAATGTCCATAAACTCACATCTCTCCTGGAGTGGGTGCTTTAGCTGGCATACCAAGTGCCACAGAGCTTTTGATGAAAGCCTGAGGTCTGCCTGTGTGACTGCTAACAAATTAAAACGTGAAAAAACATGTTTTCAACCAGGGCAAGTTTTACCTTTAATTGAAACCATCAAAAGAGGGTAACTGTGACCCTGGCCATGCAGATGGTGGCCAGGACCAGGATAATCAGCCTGCTGGATACACTTCCCTGTGCTGTGGGTCCAGTCACTCTTCCCCTAAGGACAGAGACAAAAGCCCTTGCAAAGATGCCAGGGTGGTGGATCATGTCCCAGAGCCCTCTGGGGAAGTCTGGCGCCCTCCTGGCTGCAGGAGTTACCCTGGATGGGCTACTAGCTAGCTGACCCAAAACTGGGAATGGGAGGTAAATCTCTCTGAGGACACTTACCAAGAGGGAAGCCATTCCTTTTAAAAAATGCCTTTTAAAGAAAGCCACCTGGTGCCCTTTTCTCTCCCTTCCCTGGAGAGCTGGGTGGGCTCAGGGAGCCATTGGAGCAGGAACATTTTCCATGGGCAAGTCCTCTGTGGGAGCTGAGCCCTGCTCAGGTGTCCCCAGCCCTCTGCACGTGGCTGTGCAACTGCAGAGGGTTCTCACCTTCCCACTGAGGTTACAGAAGGGAAGCACTTCAACTCCTGTCCCCTTCAGTGGCAGCTTTTTGGGGAAATACCAATGTGGATAACAGGCTGCCACTGATACATGAAAGCTGGAGCTGGGGGGAGAACTGTGCAGGAATTTTCCAGAAAGACTAGAAAATGTGTGTGCTGCTGATGATTAGCTAGATTTTTAATCACCTTCAGTTTAACCAGATTAACAGTGATTTCTAATCCATTGAGGAAGGAGTGGGGAAAGCACAACAAAAAACCAGGGAAGCAACACCCCTTATCACTTATTGATAAAAAACAAAGCTTTGCTTTGTTGCTGTTCTATTTCTAGAGCCCTATACTGTTGTTATCAGATTTCTAGAGTCCCATACCTCCTCAGTGCATTCTTATGGCTGCAGATCTCACAGCACAGACTCCTTCTGCTGCATGTTGCTCTCTCTCCCAGTTCAGGACTCCTCCAAGGCTCTCCCTGACTGGCTAACCCACCCCCTTTTATCCCAGTCATCTTCATTAGCCACAGCTGCAGCCCAGGACATGGCAGCTGCAGCCCATCAAGGACAACCAGGACATACCAGGGCAAAGCCTATACACAGATATTCAAGTATAATGCATTTCCTCTACTATATTGCTTCTCACCTAAAATTAAGTGCTGTTACAAATGGTGAAATTCAAGTGTGAAATGTTTCGGATTTTGGACAAAGCCTACTGCTGAAGTCAGCACTGTAGGGAAGCACAGCAAGGAGTGTAACAGCAATTTCCCCACACCTGCAGTAGCCCTGGCAGGTAAGGAAGGGCAAAGTTCTGTGCCCTGGATAAGAGGATTGGGACTCAGAACAAGTGGCTTCTATTCTCCCTCTCTGTTTAATGTGCTCCTTACTCCTGGACCATATCAGCAAACTTCCTTCTTTACTTTTCAATCCATGGGCTGAACTCCATGGAGTGTTGTGATACTTAAAGCAGCTGGACAAAGTGGCTGGAACATGTTGTCTACCTGAAAAGTGCTCAGGTTTTTTCTAAGATAATAAAAGTGACTGGGAAAACTGGGTGCCCAGAGCACTGGGGAATGATGACAAAATTAATGAGGGTCATATGGAGATCCAAATAGGAGCAAACCCCACTTTATTACCATTGGGAGTGCAGATATGAAGTTTCTGAGAGGGTGGGCTGTGCGTGTTTCTAGAGATTCTCAGTAGAAATAAATGCTTTTGTGGTGAAACAAAAAATTCTGTGTGAAAGCAAAAATGCAAAAATAAATTTCCACCTCTGTTGAGTGTGGAAAAGGCTGAAGTGTGCTCCTGTGCAGAAGGCAAGCAGAAACCTAAGCACTGTTTAGGTCAGGCTGTAAATCCACTGAAGCCAGGGGTTATTCACAGGCATTGCAGGGCTCACAGCACATCCTGTTGTAAAACTGAACTTTAGCTTTTACTCATTTCTCAGCAACTGTTCTGGATCTTGGCCATTTCTCAATATCCTCTTAAGTATTTTGTCTTGAAATAGAAATCTGGAGATCATTTCCATGTATCTAAATATTTATCCTGAGACTTTTCAATGATTAATGTGCACTTAATCCCCTACCTATGTGACTGAACATGAAAATGCAAATATCTTAGTGACTTATCTAAAAATCTGCTTTCCTTTTTTCCTTTTTTGCTCCCCTAACTATTTTAGTTTAGCTTTCCAAAGTAAAACTCTGTTATCCTGGCATTCCCTGCCATCCCTTCCAGCTGCAGGAATGCTCGGGCCCTTGGATGTGCACTGACCAAGTGCACAAACCCCCAGTGTAAGATTCCTGCTGTGGATGAGTCACTGGGAAGGGATCTCAGCAGTGTTTGCTTTCCCTGCCCTGCACGATAAGGGGTGACGTGTTCTGCAGATCCTGAGGCCTCTAATGCAATTTAAAGCTGTTCATAACAAAGAACAGAGAATGATATCAAATTTCATTCTGGTGCAGTAAAGGGAGAAGGTGCCATCTGTTCTTTATGCTGCTGTTGATGAATATGCAGAGGAGAGGACCCAGACAAGGAGCAGCACGAGCAGTCCCCAAAGGGATTTCATTGCAGCACAGCATCCAGGTATGGACACATCCCTGGTCTGGACTCCCAGGAAGGGGACTCACTGCCAGGCAGAGCCTGAGCTGGGACCTGCAATGACCAGACACAGCTTTAAGCTGGGAAATGATGGAGAAGGAACTCATTTGTGCAGCCAGAGCTTCCCAGCTGGAACTAAAATGCTACAGACTTGGAGAGTGGCTGGAAAAGACTCAGCCACAGCCAAGGGCTACACACAAGCACTTGGGGCCAGGAAAAAAACTCTTCCGCTCCTTGCAATAAACATCATGTTCCTGATGATTTGCAGTTAACTCAGCTGGGAAAATGCATGGCAGAAGCTTTGGTGTGGGGTGTTATGTCAACAGGAAATATGGGACACATACCTACCTCTTTTTGCATGTGCAGGCAAGGGAAGAATGGTTGGCAGGGGTTTTCCAGCTACAAAAATGCCTTCAGGATTTTAGGAGCAAAGTCTTTTGTAAGACTGTGTTATAATGAAGGTTTGGACTGAGACCTTCTGGGAGAGATTAAAGGAAGGCACAGAATTACTGCATGACAAAGACTGAAAGCTTGTCAGAAAGAAAGGTAAATCATGGAGGGAGGAGGACAGTGCCTTGACAGAAGGGACAAAGTCAAAAATCAAGATGCTGCAGGTAAGAGCTTGACACGAGGGGTCATGTGAAGTTCAAAGTCAGACTCACAAAAATTGGCTTGTGAAGAGGCACAGCCTGTGACAGCCAGCATAAACCAACCTCTGTTTGGTTTATGTTTGGTAAAGGTGGTGCAGAAATCTAATGCATTGCATTGCTGTCCAGAAGAATTGGCAAGAACCTGTGGGCCATGCATAGCCTGGACAGAGAGAAAGGGAAATATGCTCCTACCCCAAACAAATCCTGCAGAGAAACAAAACCAGTGCAGGCTGGCAGGAGTGAACCAGCCATCTAAAACAGGAGAATATCTGTAGATCCCAAGCTGGACACATGCCAGAGCAGTGCAGACAAACTGTGGTGGGTGAAAAGTTTCAGTTTCCAGTGACTGCAGGCAAAAATGCTCTTTTGAGTGACAGTGCTGTCGTGCCTCTGTTCCCAATCAGCAGGATGCCTTTATGCTGGGCCAGAGCAGGGAAGGAGGGATCAGAGGGATCTCCTCCAGGGGATATGAGTGCTCTGAACCCAAAAAAGAGATAACTCAGGACTTTATGGGGTCTCCTGGCACACAGCGCTGACCAAGAGAAGCTCAGAATGTGAAGCAGAGTCCTTGATTCTGGGTATTTTCTGAAGCACAGGGTATCACCCTTTTCCCTCTGCATATCAAACCTGGAGCTATGACCCCTATTTCCCCTATAACCCTTTTCCCTCTGCATATCAAACCTGGAACTATAACCCCTATTTCCCCTATAACCCTTTTCCCTCTGCATATCAAACCTGGAGCTCTTGCTTCAGGAACAGCCTTGTCTCCCAGGATGACTGGGCAGCACCTTGTGCTGTAATTAAATCTCCAAACAAAATGGAAGAGGGTAACCTCTGAGCAGTCCTCTGCCATTCTTCACACTGATAAACATTTCCTTTCCCCTCAGCAATCCTGGGGTGTGTTTGTGGCAGCACCCTCTGCCCCTCACACCAGCCCTTCCCTCTCTGTCTTCCAGGCAGCTGAATTGTTCTCACTGGTCAGAAATTAGCAGCTTCCCTTGAACAGAGGCTTTTTTCATCAATACCATGAACAGAGGCTGTTTTTTCATCAATACCAGCTTCCCAGAGATTTTATGTTTTTTTCCCCCCAGACTATTTGTTTACTAAAACGCTTACTCTAAAAATGTATGTCTCCTTAATTTATTGGTCCACTAGAGAAAAGTGCATCATGTCTGAAATGCTTTAATAAGGATCCAAGGCGAGGGATGATCAAATAAATGATAATTACAGTGTCAGAGAGGCATTGCCAGATCCCCCACCCTCCTCAGATGTCAGTGCACTGCAATAACCAAGCAGGAGCAGGAAGCTGGTGTTGAAAGCCCACGTGAAGCTCCTGGTAGCCACAACCTGCAGCACCTTCCCTGTCCTGCTGGACACACAGAGGGCTCCTCAGCACCACAGCTCTCCCAGCCCTGCTGGTGACTGACACTGACTGAGTCAGAGCACCAGGGCACTCAACAGGAAGGGTTTTTCATTGGTTTTTGCTCACGTGGGTTACTGTCACTATAGGACACGAAACAACACGACGTGCACACACTGCTGTTCTCAAGGTAAAAAAGGGGAAGTTTATTTTCTGACTCCAACATTTATAGATTTCCAAAAGTGACAGTGGATTGGAGGGTGAAAGTGCCACCTCTCCAATGGCACTGGACAAACCAACAGTTCATCAAATTTCTCCTCCTCCATAAAAGAATGCAAAACAATGAGTTATTTACAGAAAGTGTGTGAGAAAGTTTGTTACAAGAATGTAAACATCAGAAGGCTTAGAAAATCTTAAAAAATCAGGGCAACAGGTTACCACCCCATGTTGGTGGAAGATGAAAAGCTGATGGTCTCTGGACACTGGCGGCCCAGCTGTGCCCTGAGCCAATGCAGAAAGGAGCCAGGTCATGGTTGCTAAGGGGGGTCTGAAGTTGGATATTCAGCCTGCAGGGGCACAGGAGGGTTTTAAGGCAAGGGTCCCACAGCCCTGGGCAGGATGTGCTCCTGCATGGGCAATTCTGCAGGCAAAGGGAAGGGTTTCCACTGGTACTTCAGCATACAGGAAAACCCCTGCTTTCCTCTCTGTTCCTCTGTTGCCAAGGCCACAGTCTTCACAGGAATCACGTGTTTCAGAGCTTTGTTAGGACCACAAACCACTTTTACACAAGGCTTTACCCACAGACTTCTCTGTAGCATATTCTACAGCTCCAAATGGCAAAATCTGTATGCTACACACCTCAAAAATTAACTCCAGACATGATAGGTACATCCATAACTTCAGGTTTGTCCTCATGTCCTGAGAAACACCTTCTGCTCTGAGCTTTGCCCTTGTGCCCCACAGACCACAGGGATTATTCCAGCAGGGATCAGGGGAAAGGCCTTCAGGCTGAGGTGCAATGGAGGCAACTCAAAAAGTCCCTCAGGTTTCTCTCAGGGGAGAAAAAAATTGCAAAATGTGTGTTGGGAGGTTGAGGAGAAGGCTCCTCTGAGGATTTCCAGTGAAGCTGTTCCCAGAGACTGAGCTGGGACCCAGCTGTACATTGAAGGTGGACAAGAGGATCTTTCCACCATGGCTCACTCCTGCAGCACATCCTCATACAGCCCAGCTCTTCCTGTGCCCATGCAGGGCCAAGGGGCTCCCGGGCACCAGCTGCCTCAACCTCCACCTTGCCCAATGTCAGCCCCGCTGAGCTTTCTGGGTGATAAGGTCTCCAGTGAACTTCCTCCATAAATCATCTCTCTCCTTTTGCCTTGCACTGAGAATCCAGCAGCTACTTAATATTTATAATATGGATGGTATTACACAGTGTATCAAAATATGCATATTATTTTATATCAACTCTAATGCTGCAATGGTGTCAGCTCTTTCACCTGGCATTGTGTGCTGCTGGTGAGGAAAAATACTGGGGATTAACCTACATGGTTAAAACCTTTGTGGCATAGGCCTGATTTACAGGGTGCTTCATGGGGTGCTTTTTCAAAAAGGATTTAGCCCTTCTCTTATTGAATGTTTCTCTTATTGAAAATGTTTGTGGGAATGGCAGGGGCAGAGCCCACAGCACGGGCAGTGACCAGAACCCATCTCAATTAATCACTTCTGACAATGCATGTCTAAGCTATTGTGTTTGTCCAAACACAGGGGAAGGCATGTTCTCTGCCCCCTGCTCCTCGGGCACCCTGAACCATCACGGTGTGATTAGGACACCCAGAATCACAGGATGGGAGCTAAATGCTAAGACTGTCGATGGAATTGCTAATGAGGACCTAAAGATGACACAGTGAATGATAGCAGATCACTAATTGCTTTTTCCCTGTAGTGACTTAGCAATTAGAAATGGGAGAAGAAAATCAGAGTGAAATTTGAGAGCTGTGCTGTTTGGAGGACCTGCTTTTGTTTATTTTTAACCCTGTCTTTTGTCCCCCTAATCCCTTCTGGGATGGTTTTGCTCCTCGCTCTGCGGAGCGCTGCATTACATTTGCAATGCCCTGTCACTCGCATCATGTCTGCAAGCTGTCTTCCTCAGGCATGAGCTTATTTAGACAAGTTGTCAGGCTGAATGGGAAAAATCTTAAATCAATGTATTTCAGCATGCAATCATATATGGGCTAATTTATCTGCTGGCCTGTACAGCCTGCCAGGTTAAAATGAGGTCTCTCAGGCATGGTGCCTCTGAAAGTCTCCTGATTAACAGAGCCATTTTTATTGGGAGGGCGACAACGAGATTGTTTTGTGGTAATTGTTATCATTTGGACCTGTGTATATGCAAATGGGGGAGATTAAAGTAGAGAAAATATAAAGATGATGAATATGCAGCACGTAGCCAAGATGGCAGAGGGACAGAAATATTTTCCACGTTATGTGGCTGGGGTGGTGAGGGGCTGTGCTTTTCCAGGCACAGGGACATCCCCAGCCTACAGGGGCAGCCAACAGGACAGGCTGCAGGGGACAGGACTGTGCCCACTCTCAGTCCCACTCCTGACACTGATCAAGGGGGCTGCCTCTCCTCCCAATCAAAGGGCTTTGGGGATGGAAAATAGATAAATGGACCAAAAAAGATGAAGCAGTAGCACAAGTCACATCAGTGCAAGACTTCTTGAGGTGAACCCACTAGTCCCAAACTCTTTTGGGATAGGTTTAAACATATTTTAACTGCTCTCTTGCTGGCTTTCCTGCTCATTACTTCCTATCACTTTTTTTTCTCTTGCCTGGTTTTAAGTGAAGCTTGGATTTGCGAAAAACGTTGTTTCTACAGGCATGGACCTTTCTAACCCTCACTGGCACAAAACCACACAGCAAGACTAGCCCACCAGTAAATCTAATCCCTCACCTGGGAAGAGCTACCTCTACAAATAAAGAGTATTCCAGTCTCTATCCCTCAGCTCTGCTCTGCCCCTGAAATGAAAAGTAAAACCCCTGTGGGGAAGGTCTGGGCCCTCAGTGCCAGACTTTCTTCAGGAAACCAGCAGCAGGTCAGGAGTGTGCAGATGCTCACTGAGCCTGGATCTGCCCACTAAGAGCTGGCTGAGCTCAGCAGCTCACTTTAGATAAATCACTGAGCATGAGATCATACCCTTTTTTTTCCCTCTTTTTTACATTACGTTATTGAGGCTTGTGGCAAGGGGAGCAGGACAGCAAATTCTGTCTCCATTAAAAACATGTCAGGCTGTGTCCATTTGGTAATATATTTTAGTACCCATGTGGGAGAGCACCTCTGGCTGTTCCCTGCAGTTACAGCTGCACAGCCTGAGACCTGCAGCCTCTTTTCTTCTCCATCTGCTGGAAATGAGGAGATCAGTGGAGCCCTCCATTCTCCTTCCTGTGCCACCATCCTTGGCTGTGTATTTTTGCCTTGCAACCCTTAGCCACTTGTTCTCTCTGCATCTCTCAGCTGCAAGTGGCTGCTATTTGCCTGTTCCATCTTTTCCAGGAATGCTGATGGAGCATGGACTGACTCTGCCTTGCCCAAAGTCTCCATGGAAGGGGACTTTGTGCACAGCAAGGGTCATGCCCAAGCTCACAATGCATCAGTGGATGGGACTGCTCCTCACTTCTGCAGAGGAACACAAGAGATTTTACAAGTTTGCTGACATTTGTGCCTGAGCAGATCAGGCATGCAGGGCTCCAGTGTCAGAGATGTTCTGTCTGCTGTTGGGTACCTGTCACCAATTCCCCGACTTCTGGGACTCTGGCTGGGCCCTCCCAGGGGGCTTCCCTGTCGGGGGAGACCCTCCTGGAGTGGTCTTGTGTCAGGAAAGAGAGACACACTGGATTTTTTCAGTCTTCAGGTTCTTTTTTATTTTCATCTTATCTGGAGTTTTGCAGGCTGTCCACACCAGGCCCAGTGCACTGGAAAAGCACCACAAAAATGGCCAACAATCTCTTGTTCCAAGGTCTTTTAAGACTAAACTATCCAATGAAGAACTGACACCTGGATTATTTCCCTTTTTAACCCAATAACTGATCCCAAAGAGCTGCAATAGGGACTTTTCCACCCAATTACAAAATGCCACCCAAACCCATGGAGAAGGAGGAAGGAGAAGCATGAAGAAGAAACCCAGGATGACACCCTGTGCCCCTCCATCTTGCTTCCATCCACAACATACTAAAAATCCCAAAACCTCAATTTCTCACCAAGTGATACACCTACACTGCTCTCTATAATCTATTTCACACTTTTAGGGTAGGATTCTAGCCTATCTTGAAGTCTGGGAAACTTTCTCCATGAGTGAGGGTCAAAGTCAGTGCTCCCCTGGGGGTCAGGGCACCCCAGAGCAGACACAGAAATATTCCTGGTGCCCTGGGTTTCCACAGTTTTCCACAAAGAATTGCCCAGGATTCTGGTCCTGTCCTCAAGACCAGGAGGGCACATGGGAAGGTTGCACTGGTTTTAGCTGGGACAGAGTTCATTTTCTTCACAGTATCCTGCATGGGGTTATGTTTTGGGTTTGTGCTACAGTGTTGATAACTCCTGTATGTTTTAGTCATTGACTTAGAGAGAGTCAGGGCCTTTTCTGCCCCTCAGGAGGCTGGGAGTGCCCAAGGAGTTGGGAGGGGACACAGCTGGCACCAGCTGGCACAGGAATATCCCACAGCATAGGGCACCTTGATCAGTTGATACAGAGCTGGGGAAAGAAGGAAGCAGGGACATTCAGAGCAGTGGTGTTTGTCTTCCCAAATCATCATTACACATGATGGAATCCTGCTGTCTTGGAGATGGCTGAGCACCTGCCTGACCATGGGAAGCAGGCAATGAATTCCTTGTTTCTTTGTGTGAGTGCTGCTTTGGCTTTACCTGCTAAATCATCATTATCTCAACCCATGAATTTTCTCACCTTTACTCTTCTGAGTCTCTTCCCCACCCATCCCACCTGGGGAGAGTGATCAAGAGGCTGTGTGGGCTTAGCAGCCACCTGGGGTTAAACCACAACATGCACATTTTCCTTAAAAGCCTTATTTCCTTAGCTGTCCAAGAAGAGAGCCAGTGCCTACAATAGCAGAGATTTGTCATGACTGGGAAAAACTGAATACATTGAAGACACATTTCTCTCTGCTCTGCTGTCCTGATTCATTCCTCTTTTCCTGTGTTTCTGAATGCTACCAAAGCCTGGCCTTGAAAACCAAATACACCAAAGCAAAACATCCTGGCTTGGATCAGCAATTGTGTGACCAGCAGGACCAGAGCAGAGACCACCCCTCTACTCAGCACCAGTGAAGCCACACCTCCAGTCCTGGGTTCAGTTTTGGGCTCCTCACTACAAGAAGGACATTGAGGGGCTGGAGTGTGTCCAGAGAAGGGCAATGGAGCTGGGAAGGGTCTGGAGCACAGGTCCTGTGAGGAGCAGCTGAGGGAGCTGGGGGTGTTTAGCCTGGAGAAAAGGAGGCTCAGGGGTGACCTTACTGCTCTCCCTGACAGGAGGTGTAGCCAGGTGAGGGTAGAGCTCTTCTCCCAAGTAACAAGTGATAGGACAAGAGGAAATGGCCTCAAATTGTGCCAGGGAATGTTTCAACTGGGTATTAGGAAAGATTTCTTCATGGAAAGAAGGCACTATCAGGCACTGGAACACGCTGTCCAGGGGAGTGGCTGAGTCCCCACCCCTGGAGGTATTTAACAGATGTGTAGATGTGGCACTCAGGGCCACAGTTTTGTGATGGAAAATGGCTGGGCTCAGTGATATTAGAGATCTTTTCCAACATAAATGATTCTATATTCTATAATTTTATATTTACCAGTATTTCCTTATGAGCCTCTGTTGTTCCATGACATTTGATTCACCATAACAGAGAGATTGTTTGGCTTGGTGCTCTGTTCAGCCGCTGTGAGGGTCATGGACCCAACCAGGGCCCTGATGGAGGATATTCCCTTACCCCTCCCATCCCTCACACTCCAGCTGGCAGCACGGAGACTGAACATTTCAAAGCATCTCCACTGAGTGGAAAGGATCATGAAAGTGTTTTGTCATTGAGGGCTGCCTCTGATTTTCTTCCATTCACCATCACATAACCTTTCCTTGCAGGGCTCACCCCAGATCAGCTGGGATGTGCAGTTTCAACACTTCTCCTGCTTTCAACAGTGTTTTCCCCAAGAAGTCATCCTGATAAAGCCACAGGCCTGTTCCAGCAAGCTCTTCTCTTTGAGGAGCATTGGCCAAGCACTGTGCATAAGGAACTTTCACTCAGGAGTTACACAGGCCTGAGGATGTGTCTCAGAGCTGTCCCTTTCCTGTGTCACATCTGTGCCAGGGATGAGGCAGCAGTCAGGCTTAGCTCTGTCCCAGCAAGGAGCTTACTGCTGCTCACAGTCCAGACAGGCTTGATTTTTTTTAAAGCTGAAGTCAAATTGCCAGAACAAAATCCTACTATTTCAACAGGAAAATCTGTCCAGCTGGAGCTGGGTTGCAGAAGAGGACATATATCTCATTTTGTGTAAGACACCAGCAAGTAATCTGATGCTTTTCCATGACTAACACAATAGGTCATATTTGAATGGTCGATGGAGAGATGAGAGGGTTCATATTCTGTTACCAAATCCCTGAGCCATCTGGTTCCTAATGGCTTCTTTCAAAACAAAGGGAATACAATTTCCAAATTGTGCAATGCAAACTGACATCCTCTCTTAGACCGAAGATGCCCATTGCTTCACATCAGCAAACAAGATCAATGCCTCCATCAATTACAGTTTCAGGTATTTCTGGCCATGCACCTAATGGCAAATGTATCTTCCTCACTGCTCAAGCTGGTTTAGTCCATCACTGGGAGCCACAGGATGGAGAATGGAGGGCAGTGGCTGTTGCCAGGGTGAGTGTTTGTTTCCATTGGGGCGGGGGAGGTTTGATGGCACAAAGATGGGGAAAAGCCCAGCAGGAGAGTGGGGTTGGCAGGGCACTGTGGGCTGTGCCACGCATCCCAGCTGTGGTGACAGTGCTGGGGTGAGTAACACTCTGGGGGATGTGTCTTTGTCCTCATCCCTGTGCCCTGGGGTGGCAGCTGCTAGCTGGGCTCTGCCACCAGAGCCGCGTTTTTCCTCATGACCCACGCGAGCTGGAGCTGTAGGAGAGGAACAAGAGCCTTTCCCGTGTCACATCCTTTTTCTGTGACTGTGCTTTGACATGTGTGCTTTGCTCATGGCCTGGCCTCTGCCACAGCTTGGCACATTTTGGGGAGGACTCCTCAGAAATGCTCCTGTGCTCACAGAGGCTCACCTGCTCAAGGAGACATGCCCCATGCCAGCCTAAATCCTGAGCTGGGGAAAATGCAAAGAGCAGACAGAAAATCCTGAAGAAATAAAGTGTTTTTAAGTGGGAGCTGCCACCTTTGCTTCCTGAGGCCAAGCCACCAGCACAGCCATGAGATGCCATCACAGCCTGGGTAGATCAGCCAGGCTGGTGCCTTTTAAATTACAGGTCTGACACAGCATCCATGGCAGTGACAGCCACAGGGGCTCTCAGCAGCCAAGACAAAGGTCTGTGGTCATCATAGCCCATGCCACACTCACCAAACTGGTAACATTGCCTGAGCTGGTTTGCTTAAGTGATAGCTCAGTAATGTTTGTTATTTGTTTTCACAGTGCAAATCTGCTCCAGGGAAACCCAGGCCAGGAATTTTTCTATTCACACTTTCACCGTTGAGAAGCATCCAATGACATGGGTGTGCTTGCTGTCAACAAAGGCCCTGAGCCCCCTCCCCACACTGCAGCCTCTGCTCCAGGAGCTCCTGGGCCACAGCAAGATGTGTACAGAGCTGCTGATGTGTTCTGCCTATGTGTCCTTGTCATTTGAATTAAACCCATTCACAAATGAAAGGCCACAAAATGCATGCATTTATTATTCTGTATTTATCGCTTGTATAGTTTAGCCAAGAACATCACAGCACTGTTTGTGTGATGCTATCAGGGATTACATATCCAATAAGTACAGTGTATTACCAGCATACTCCAGCCCCATTATGTATAATTATGGATGTTTATGGACAGCCCATCACAGGCCAGCGTGGCTCTTGGTTACATCTGTGACACGCCGCTTGTTGCGTCACGCTCACAAATCTTCTGCTGCCTCTAATTAAGGACATTTATGGATGTGTGCTGTGCTCAGTGCTCACCATCCTGCTTGCACCATCAATCAGAGCCATCCTGTTGATAGGGAAGCTGATGTTTATTTGCTTCATGTCTTCTGATTCTTTAAACGTCTGTCTTTTAAGTGGTGGGTGCCTTACAGTGGATTCACCCTGTAGTTAGGCCTGACTTACACAACTCAATAATTTGGTGAAACCCTGGTTTCTCTACAGGCTGCTGGCAGTTCCATAGGGCCAGGGTTTCACCACCTGTGACTGGGTTACACATCAGCTCATTTAGGAAGAGCACTGACTTTGGTGGGGTTTGAAGTTGCTGCAGACCTGCACTCAGATCTCAAGTCAAAGGCTGGATGAGGGGCTGCAACACCACCCAAAATCTGGGCTGCCAGCTGCAGCTCCTCTCCATTTCTTGCTCAAGGGCAAAAATTCTTGGATCTGCAAGGAGCATTGGTCTGCTCTGCTCCTTTGGTGCTTTTCCTAATGTCTATTGAATTGCTCCTCCCTTTGTGCTGTATAATTTAGGCCCGGTTGAGTACAGAGTATTTTATTTATTTATGTATTCAAATTTTTAAAATGTATCTCTAGGCATCTTAGCAGTACACTGGGTGCCTTCCACATAAATTAAAAATAACAGCATAAACTTAGACAAAGGACCTTCTATAAATAATTCCTCCTCAGCTCACACCCTTAGCAATAGCCTTAGCTTGGAACAGGGAAATAGATGGGCTTTACAGCCTGTTGGGAAGGTTAATAAATCTGGGCACTGATGGACCAAAGGGGAAAATGAGTTTCAAAATTGAAGCCCACTCTCTCCATCCCCTTTGTGGAGACTCCTTGCCTTGAACTCTTCACCTCTCCTGGTCCTTGATGGATCCATCAGATCCTGCTGGACAACTTAGAGTTAGAAAAAGAACTGTCAAGGACATCTCACACTGCTGCCATGATGCAAATTAGCTGACCACATTCTGATCACACAGAAAAGTTATTTTTAAATAACTTTTGTCCATGGCTGCAAAAATTATTTAATTTAGCACCATATTTATGTATCCAGTCTAAGCCATACTGGATATAGGTGAATAACCAGAAGATGTCCATTCACCCTTTTCTAAAGATCAGGAACCTTTTATAGATGTCAGATTGAACACCAAAATCACTGGTTAGATCTGAAAAGGTAAATCTGTGTGTGTAAGTATACAGGAGAAAACATCCTCTTTAGAAGTAATTTGCTGAAAACAGTTTTCACATTTTGTTTCTGCCTATGGCAATTTATGAAACACAAATGAGATATTGTACCAGTAGTGATGCTGAAATAAATCACCCTAAGAACAGAACTGAAAATTTTATTTCATTACTAAAGTAAATATAAAAGTGCTTTAGCACAGTTTCAAATTAGATTGGGGTTTGGTCAAGCTTGTTATAAATCCAATGATTGTAAAGCAAACGGCTGGAGATGGCTCTCAGTAGAGCAGCATTGCAAACACAGCTAATGGGATGCTGTGAGGTGCAGAGCAATAAACAGGGAGAAGCCAAGGTGTGGATTCTGTGCCTGCACTGCCAGAACCAAAGGCAGTGATGCAGCACGCTGTCGGAATTCAAGGCAACCCCGACGATGGGGAGAAACAACGAGGACTCCATGGATATCAGAAGGCTAATTAATTACTTTATTATACTATATTATTCTATATTATATTGCACTATATTACATTACATCTAAACTGAATCTGCACAAGCACCCAACTCAACTCAACTGCCCAGAATCTCTGAATATGAGCTGACAGTCCCGACACACACACGTGCTTGGCCCTGACACACTCAGCTTGCAGAGCAGCCATCAAGGAGTGATGAGGAGCCATCTCACCGCTGCAGCCCCTCAGAGGGCTGGGTGTCCTGCAGCCTTTCTCCCATGGGAGACAACCCCACGCTGCCAGTCAGTGGTCAGCTTTGTCTCACCTCTGATATCCCACCAGGGCCAGGTGCTGGCTCACTGTCCAGCAAGCTGGTGGCACCTAAACCCACAGCAGCCACCCTTGAAGGTACAACCCATCCTTTACCTCCATGGGGCCTTGGTGGGCTCCTGGTGCAAAAGCCCACAGAGTAACCTTAGCTCATCCCTAAAACCTGACAGCTCAAACACCAGCCTGCCTGCCAAGAAGGCAGGGCTTGATCCCATCAGAGACTCACAAACCTCCATCTAGCAACATGCCTTCCTTCCTCAGTATCTCCAGCCTGGTAAAAATGGAGCTGCCTTGCTGTTATCAACCTGCTTGGGGGTTGATTCAGAGATATGGAAGTTATTAGAAAGATGCTCGTTAATATGAAAACCTCTGCATCATAATGACCAATAAACAAAGTCTGTTTTGCTGAAGAGGGAAAATTGAAAATATACTTTCAGGTCATTTCCTGGCAGGGCAGATGCTGCAATCTGTGCAGCATCCAGGAACTGATGTGTTTTCTATATTCTGTGCTATGCCCCCAGCACCTGCACCAAAGTAACTGAGCATTATGCACGTTCATCAGCTGAACAATAACCCCTGGGGAATCAGTGATTCATTACAAAATGGTTTCTCCTGGAAGAGAAAGAAGGTTTTGTCTAGTTTTTAGGAGTACCCCAGGAAACCTCCATTTATTTATGCCTGCTTTTGTTTCACAATAGTTTCTTTGTTCCCTTCTGCTGTTGCTTTTTCTAGTGGCAGTTAACAGCAAGGGCCGTGGGGAACAGAAAGGAGAGACAGAATCTCTGTCAAGAAGGAAAAATCAATCTGTGCCTAACAAAACAGAATTGAAGCAACATGTTTAAGCAAACCAGAGGCACAGACACTTGAGGTTTTTCTCCATGTGTGTTTAAATTTTCTAGTTATTGGAATCTGTCATTTCCCATAGCACCTCTGATTTCTCCAGGTTGTCCCAAGCTTGTTACCATACTCTGGTCAGAGGAAGTTCATCCTAAAGACCCAGCTGATCTTTTGCTGGACAGTTGTGGTCTAGAAGATATTCTTAAGTGGGTACAAGTAGATTTGTATCTGTTAAGGTTTTACTGAATGTGCAGAGCCATCACCAATAGTCATTATGCACCCATACAAGTCTACAGGCTGCTTTTAGCCCATCACTGGCTCTTAAACCAATGACCTGTCCTGGGAGTCATCCCATGCAAACAGACACAAGACCTGGTACCCCATCACCTCCTGTGACTGTGAAGCCCCAGCTCCAGGAGCCCAGATAAAGAGAATGTTTCCATGTTAGGAGGCAGTTTTCTTTTTATTTAGCAAGAGATCCATGGAGAGGAGGAGAGAAGTATCCCAAGGACAGACAAGAAGACACATCTGCCCATTGATAAAATAGAAGAGAGGTGCTAGATATACAAAAAAATATGTGCACTTCCTCTTCAAAGCTTCCTTCTGGAAGTTCTTGAAGTAACTTCACTAATTAAAGCAATTTGTGGTATATGGAAGAGGTAGGAATGAGAGCAGACACACAGAGGGCCTCAGGAGCATGCCTGAGTCTGCAAATTTGCCTTTTACTTAATAATTCAAGGCACAATAGGCATAAATAAAATGGGATGCAGAAAATCAATGCTGGTAAATAGTAAAAGATGCTTTGGGGGAGATTGGAGAGGAAAGGTGTAATTGCTGCTGAGGAATGTTCAGCAGTAACTGAGATAAGGGGCATTAGGACAATGCTATATGGGGCTGGTGATTCCAATCAGAGGCCCACCCTAACTCTTGGGACACATTAAAGGATGTCTTAAACAATCTCCTGGCTGGCTGGGCTGAGATAAACCCGGCCCTGGGGATCTCCAGAGGAAAGAGCAGATTCAGGACTTTGCCCTTTCCTGGGTTTCTCTGCTGCCACAGCCCCTTGGGCAGCCCTTGCAGTTTAACCCTTTCCTGTGGGGGCTCAGCTCCACCTGACCCCTTCTAATCCTGCCCAGCCCCTCCAGCCTCAGCCCAGGCACCCCCCAGCTCATTGCTGGGCTCTGGGAGCTGAGTTTGGGCTCAGCCAGCTGCTCCTGGTGCTTGCTGAGGCTGTCTGGAGCTCCCACCTGGAGAGAGGCAGAGCCTGTGGTTCCACTGAATCCTAAAGCAAGGTGGAAGCAGCTCCCAACAGGGAGAGATGGAGAAATCTGCTTCTAGTGCAACTGCAGAGGAAAAAAACAAGGAGTATGGGTGAGTTTGAGCTAGACATGGTGGAGGAGAGAAAGGGCACAAAGTGGGCTGGAGAGGATGAGAGGCAGTGGCACACGAATCACAGCCTGCCCACAGGTTTTGTATGCCACACAGGAATAAATAAAGGGAGTTAAAGCAGGGCACTCACTGTGAATGAGGATGGAAGAACAGAAAATAATCAAGGACAAGGGAGAGGAATATGTGAAGTGTAAAACATCACCCCAGAGAAGGGAGGGAGGTGTTGCAGGGCAGAGGGGAGAGAGTGAAAGAAGTAACACGCATGTGTGCGCACACACAGACAAACACACAAAAGAAAAAGAAATCATGAAAGAAATATTGTGCAAGAGATCAAGGTAAATATGAAACTCTTCAGGCATGCAAGAGAAAAGGTCTCAAGAGGAGACAGCAAATTTACTTGCACGACATGGTAAGGATAATTTATTGATGTGAGCTGGCCACTGGTAAATGGAAAAAAATATAATTAACTGGTTTCCTTAATATTCCCAAAGGAGAGAGGCCAAGGCATATCCCACATTAATTTGCATTGCAAGAGGACAAAAAACACTGTGAGAAAACAAGGAGAGCACAGCCTGACTATCAGAGCACTGGAGAAGTGACAGATCTCTGTGGGGAGGTCAGTGGGGTGCAGGAGGCAGGGGACAGGAGGCAGGGGCAGGGTGACAGGGCCCAGAGGAAGGGTGATGGGAGGTGCTGGCACAGGGATGGGAGGGTGGGGCAGCCTCTGCTGTGGGCATCATGAGGCTGGGACTGTGAGAGCTCCTGTGCCTCCCTCATCCACCCTGCTCCATCCCCCTTGCAGACCAGTCTGCTCAATGGCTTCTTGGAAATTATAGGGATGCCCACTTGTGGGGGTGCAGCAAGGATTAGGGAAGCTTCCAAAGTGCAGGAATGCAAAATAAACAACTTTATGGTAAGGCAGAGGGGGCAGAGTGATGCTAGAGAAGTTACAACTGGACAGCAATCCATGAAGTTTGGCAGCTTTTCCAACAAGAGCTCCACCTCCCAACGAGCTGCTGCTCCTGCAGGAGGGCCTGGATCTCCAGGCTCTGATGAAACTTGACATCAGAGAACTCTCTGGTTTGACACTGTGATACAAAGCTACACCTGCAGCATCCCTAGGGTGGGGTCCTGCCCTAAGCACCATCTACGTTCAGGCTGTCACCCCAGCTGTGCCTTGAGGCCTGGAGGAGCAGGGGGGACACACACTGTGCCAGCAGGGAGAGAGGCTATAGGGACACCTGGCACCTCTGCCAGCCAGCAGGAACACCTGGCAGCATCCACCTGGCCCAGGGAAGGAATGGTGAGAGTGCTGCTGGAGGGATGCTGGGGATGAGGGGAGGCAGATGAAAGTGCCATGTGGCTGGGTGGCTCAGCTCAGTGTGGAATGGCCATCACCCTGTTACACACAAGTTTAAGAATTCACAGGATCCAGTGTTGTGCAGTTTTTGTGACCAATGTGATGAGCTGGTTTATCAGGCTCATTCAACTTTCCCCTCAAACCTGCACTATCAGCCTGTCAGTGTCAGGCTGCTTTTTTTAGCCTCCCCTTTCATATCTGTGTCAGCTCCAAGGGCAGATCCTGCACCCAGTGAAAAGGATTGTGTTCAAGAAACTGATAAATAACCTGTGCCAAGTGGAGGCAGCAGCATCCCTCATTTGGTTTTGGAGGACAACTCCCAGCTGCATCTCTGTTGTTGGAGCCCTAAATGATAAAAGAAGAGTATTCCTCATCTCTGCTCTGAATCTGGAGGCTGAGTCCTCAGGAATCCCTCAGGACTCCCTCAGGAATCCCTCAGGAATCAAGCTCTGTGTCCTGCTGGTTTTCCCTTCTGTCTGGGTCCCTGTTAGTGTCAGCACCAGCCACACAGTGCTCTGGTGGTACTGGCAGCAGCAGCATTTCTATTACAAAAAGAGTAAATTAAATTCCTGGGGTGTAAAACAGCTGCATTGGAATAAAGGACTACAGCACTTCTTGATGCTTGTTCTCCAGGTCAGCTCCTAAGGTTTCTCTCTTGTTTCATCCAGCTAAATATTTGTGTCCAGCTGCTTGTGGATGCTTTGGTGGTAAGAGGCAATCTGCTGCTCCCCCCTGCCAGGATCTGTGCTTCTGGGCAAGCCCTGCTCTTAAATGTGCATTTTCTCCCCAGGGGCCTATTTCCCCTGCAGTCTCCTGTATTTCATAAACTTTACCCAGACACCAGGTTTCACTGCATGCCCTAAAGATTACTGGTGTCAGGTCCACTTTGGAAATGCTTGGTGAGCCCTCTGCTTTGCAGACAGGAAACTTTGCTCTCCTTGGGGCTGGGAGCCTAAAGACCAATCTGGACTTGAGGGGACTGACACCAATTCCATCTTTCCCCACCAATGTAGTTCCCTCCATAGCAGCAAAGCAGATTTTGAAATGTGCCTCATAACCCTTCCTACCCTGATGTTTGTCTCAGAAACACCTGAAGGGGTGGCCTGGACCCCCAGGGACAGGGGAGGAAAGGTGAACCTGAGGAGTTCAACCCCTGCTCAGGGGAGCAGAGCCACGGGAAGGGGTACAAAGGGAGGGGTTTGAAACTCCCAGCTGTCCTGGAGAATGTAGGAAACCTTGAAAACATTCCTTTTTACTCCTTGTTATGTGATGTCCACTCTGATGCTGGTCTCCCAAGTCACTCAGCAGCATTCTCCTTGTTCCTTCCTTCCCACAGGAGCCAGTGGATCTGCTGAAACCATAGTGCTCTGATCAGGATAAACGATTGCAGGGATTTCACCTCCATTCTTGTGTTTGTGGGAAAGCTTTCCTGGGTGCAGTCTGAGTCTAACACAGGGCAGCTACACTAACATGCTGGTTTTTCCTTTTGTAGTTGAACTTGGGAAAGCAATGAGCAGCATCTGGAGAAGACAGCCATACCACAATAGTGGTGTCCTCTCTGTTCCTGTGCTGGGGCAGCTGGCAAAACTTTCCTGGGCAGGTAATATTTAGGGTAGTCAGTCGTTCAGGATGGGGCCTGAGCTCATTGGGGATAATCAGACAGTTCCTACCAGCCTCATAGGTCTCAGGAGAGGAAAAATAAACCATAAAGTAAAGAGATCCCAATTTTAAATACACCAGAAAAGTAAATGCCTGCATCTTTTCCCTACAGGATGCTGTCATTTTTCATTTTATTTGAAGATTTCTATTACATTTTTTATTTTTACTTTAAAAACAACTCATTGGGGAAAAACATATTTTATGCCATATTTTCAGTTTTTGCTGTCCTCTTCCACAGGGCACAGGGAGGAAAACCATTGTGGCCTGTCAGTTGTCCCCACTGAAATAAATCTGACCAGGAGGATGAGGAGGTGCTAGGATTTCCTGCAGGAGCTGTCTCACACCCAGGACCATGTGTGGCTTGCTCATGGCTCTGGCTCACACAGGCAGCAGCATTTACCAGCCCTGCTTTGCAGTAACTGATAAAAACAAGAGCAGGCTCCTGGTACTAAAGAGATTTCAGCATTTATTATAATGAAAAGAAAGACCTGAAGCAAGGGGCCCTCGGGCTGAGCAGGAGCGTTCCCATCAAGGATGCTGCAGCGCTGGCACTGGGGCTCCTTGAGCAGCGATGTCCCCGATGTCCCAGGTGGAGCAGCACAGCTTCCTTGGGTCAGATGCCTCTTTTTATCCTGTTTTTTGTCCCTCTGGATTGGTTTATTTTTGGATCCTTCATTTGCATGAAGGTTTAAGGCGCTTGATTGGCCCATGACAGTTCTGTCCAGGATGGCTCATGGTGCACTTTGCTTAGGTGTGCTATGGTACGTTGAGTACCACATTTCTTATAACTGCCCTTTTGACCCCTTTTACAATATAATAACTGTGAAAAATGCCAATCACTTGTTTTTTTTTTTTAATTTTAAAAGTTTAATGATAATAAAATGGTTATAAAAATAGCAATGTAGAAAATATAGCAAAATAGAAAATATAGCAAAACAGAGTAATAATAATTTGAACAATTGGATTAGGACACTATGAGACAATAGAAACAAAGAGTTTAATAGGACAGTCCGGGTACCTTTTCTGGGCAAAATAAGCCTGAAAAAGGACACACTTTAACAGAAGATTAACCCTTAAAAGCAATAGCCTGTTGCATATTCATACACCTCATACATGATGCATAAATTCCATTCAAACACAGGATTCTGTCTGGTCAGTGTCAGCTTCTTCCTCTGAATCCTAACGGCATCTTCATGGCAGTAAGGCATGAAGAAGTTCAAGGCAGAGTAAGGCAGGAAGAAGTTCATTTCTTCTGATAAGAGAGCAATAAATTCTTTTTCTCTGAAAGATTTAGGTGTCCTGTGGCTGCTATCTCAGTGTGAATCCTCTCTTTAAAAAAAATATTACATAGCATAGTTTCTATTTTAACATTTTGTTATAACCTAAAACTATATTTAACACACTATTTAAGAGAATTAATACAGCATAACGTTCTAACATAACACATATAATATTCATTTTGATATTTGAAAAAAGCCAATCATAAAATATGCATTTTTCACAATAACCAAACCAACAGTATATGCTTAACAATATATCAACTATTTTATGACAGGTTCTAACCTATTTTTAACAGTAACAGGGCTCAGCTGAAGGTGTGGATCTGCTGGGTGTCTGAGGCTCATTTTCCTTCCATGCTGCCCCCAGAGATCCTGAGGCTCTCCCAGTTTTCCTATGGCAGCATTGCTGTGCCTGCTCTGCCCTTGCCACAAGGATGCTGCAGAGCCCTTGGCTGCCCAGAGCCAGGACATCCCTGTGAGAAACAACTGCCCACTTTGAAAATTGAAAAAGGTTTATTGAACCTTGACAAAAATACAACAAAAGGACTATATAAGGAAAAATTTGCAGCGCTGGGAACTGCCCCTCGTGCACACCACATGGCCAGTTCGTCTTCAGGATGGATGCTCAGTCTTTTATACCCATGGGGCTTGCATCAGCCAGCTCTGGCCCCTCCTAAGTCTGTCACTCAGCTCTTCTGTGCCATTTATCAGTGGAAACTGCTTTCTTGTCACTGGATTGGAGCTCAGGTGTTGCCATGCCCACCCCCTAAGCACCCCCAAGCTTTTCCATTCCACCTGCCCCAGGGAAGGGGTGTTTGTGCACACCTTCTTTTTACCTGTCCATGGCTGTCTGATGGCAACAATACGGGGGGGGGAAGAGAACTATGGGGAGAACAGAGGACATCTAAACCACAATAATATAACTGTACATCACTAAAGCTTTTCTTAATATTCACACAATAGTCATCCCTTAATTGCGAGAGCCAATCATCTCATTATCCATCTATAAAATCCCTGCCCTGCTGCTCTCCTGGATCTGGAGCATCTTGATGAATTGGATGGGAGCCTCTTGGGCACTCTGTGTCGAGCTCTCTCTGCCTTCCCCAGGAGCTCTGCAGGAGCCGCACGTCCCAGCAGCTTTTAGAGAGCCGAGGATATCCCAGGAGGGCAGATTCAGCAGAGGACCTGCCAAAAAACCTCTGCTCTCCCCAAGCAGCTGCTGGGAATCGAGGCGGGTACCCTGGGGCATTTCGAGTGGCACTAATCACCGATATTTAAACACCGGAATCCCACCTGGGAAGGCGGCAAAGCCCTTTCCCGGCAGATCCCCTCCCCGGAGTGACAGGGTGGGGCAGGACAGATAAAGCAGGACAGATAAAGCAGGACAGATAAAGCATGCCAGACTTCTCTGTTAGGCATTATTCCCTGAAGGCAGCAGGCACAGGAAATTCCCCTGGAGTACAGGAGACAGAGAGCCCTTCAACAGGTCTAATTTTAACCATCCTGCAGAGCTGCATCATTTCCTGGGAATACTACGGGTTTGTTTGGGGGTGTTGCCATTCTCAAATGAGCTCTTAAAAATAAATAAATAAATAAATAAATAAAATAACCTTCTAAATCTTTGCTTCTTATTTGGCTAGTGTTGAGTGTAATTTGTAAGTTTAGTTCATTTTTAATTCTGCGTGGAGTTATGAAGGCTGCCTGGGGTTTTGTGGGACAGGTATGGTAGAAAAAGGGTCTGTCATGTCCAATAATATGGCACAGAGGCTATGTGTGTGGGGAATGCACCCATTCAGAATGAAAGCTGACTTCTCTTGGTGTTGCCTTCCAGCCTCTGGATGCCTTGAGCATATTACAATGGGGTTTTTTTGTTCTGGTATCCTTGCTTTGTGATGAAAAATTTGATGTGACTGAGTCCCAGAGCATCTTAACCCCAGGGAACTGGTGGGTTTCTTTTCCCACAATTACCCAGAGAAGTGAGGGCTGTGGTAGCTCCCCATGGGACTGCTCTCCCCTGCCTGAACACTGGGTTGCTGTTAGAGCTGACTCCTGCAGGGTGGGGTAGCCTAACCCTGAGTGTTTGGGTTTTGTGCCTGAAATGCTCTGTTGCACATCCTTTCCCAGCTCCACAAAGGACAAGAACAACTTTTATTTCACCCTTGAGCAAAAGAGAGAAGGCACCAGTGACTTGTGTTTTATTAAAGCCAGGCCAACTGCTTAAGGCTTTCTTGTAACAGGAATTATCAATCTTAAATATATAGAGAGAGAGAGGAGCAGGCTGGTTTTGAAAAAACCTGAAGGATGAGCTGGGCATTGCACTGTTATATATAATGTATACATTAATGTATACATACAACGTATAAACACCCATTTTTGGTGCTCCTGTGTCTGAGGCAGGGCAAAATTTCCTGGCCTAAATGCTGCCTCTTCCTCAGGGACACTTTGCCAGACAAAAGGCAGAAGTTATGACCCTAAATACATCATTATGCTGATTAGAAAGAGGGGGTCAGGAGTTGTCAGTGTTTCATCAGTTCCCCGCTTATTCCTGTGTTCCCCTCAGGTGGGCTGGCAGCCCTCTGGAACTTGCACCTCTGTCCTAGGGTGACATTATGATGCTTGTATCCCCATTCATGTGTTCTGTTTATGCTGGATATCATGTTCTGTGCCTTCCACACTGGCTCTGAAGAGTGAAAGTTTTGTTTTGGCTTCGTATCAGCCACTCCCCTGCGGCTGGTGGGACACACAGACAGGGCAGTACTGGTGCTGCTTTTACTTTTTGCTTTGCTCTTGCTCTTGCTCTTTCTTCTGCTCTTTAGCTAGTTTAGCTAAACACTCCAAATTTCTTCCTGGACTGTTTCTCCTTTCCTTTTTTTGAAACCACTCGAGCCTGTTCCAGACTGGGGCCTGGCAAACACCGAGGGTTTGCCCCTTGTGGCCTAGCGGGGCCTACTCTGGGCAGCAGCTGCCCCAGCACCAGAGGGACTGATAACAGAGCCGCCATCCCCAGGAGAGACTTTCTGAATTTGTCATCTTCTTCAGAGTGCTGCAAGAGTGGTGTCATCTGGTATTGTTCATTTTGTGTGCTGGGGGGTGCTGTGCCTGTTAAATAAACAGGTTCTTTGCACTTCTCTCCAAGGAATCCTTCCCGAACCAATTGTGGGGAGGGGCTGTGTGGGTTTGCTTTCTGGAGGGGCCCCCTTTGGAGATTCTCTCCCAAATCTGCCCTAAACCAGGACAACCTCCCTGAGGCGCTTCCTGAACCTCAGACCCCTGGGTTTGAGAGCTCCCTGAGCACCCCTGGGTTTTCAGCTGTGCTGCCAGAGCACTCCTCTGTGTGCCGTGGGATGCCCTGGTACCCAGCATGGGCTGGGTTCCCCTCGGCTACACAGAGAGGCAGTGGCTCAGTGAGGCTCTCTCAGCTCTGAGCCCCAAAATCAAAGTGTCACAGCAGCACAGGGCTCCCAGAGCCCCAGATCAGAGTGTCACAGCAGCACAGGGCTCCCAGAGCCCCAGATCAGAGTGTCACAGCAGCACAGGACTCCCAGAGCCCCAGATCAGAGTGTCACAGCAGCACAGGGCTCCCAGAGCCCCAGATCAGAGTGTCACAGTAGCACAGGGCTCTCTGAGCCCCAAATCAGAGTGTCACAGCAGCACAGGGCTCTCTGAGCCCCAGATCAGAGTGTCACAGCAGCACAGGGCTCCCAGAATCCCAGATCAGGGTGTCACAGCAGCACAGGGCTCTCTGAGCCCAAATCAGAGTGTCACAGCAGCACAGGGCTCTCTGAACCCCAGATCAGTGTCACACAGCAGCACAGGGCTCCCAGAGCCCCAGATCATGGTGTCACAGCAGCACAGGGCTCCCAGAGCCCCAGATCAGAGTGTCACAACAGCACGGGGCTCTCTGAGCCCCAGATCAGGGTGGGCTCCCAGAGCCCCAGATCAGAGTGTCACAGCAGCACAGGGCTCTCTGAGCTCCAGATCAGGGTGTCACAGCAGCACAGGGCTCTCTAAGCCCCAGATCAGAGTGTCACAGTAGCACAGGGCTCTCTGAGCCCCAGATCAGAGTGTCACAGCAGCACAGGGCTCCCAGAGCCCCAGATCAGTGTCACACAGCAGCACAGGGCTCCCAGAGCCCCAGATCAGAGTGTCACAGCAGCACAGGGCTCTCTGAGCCCCAGATCAGTGTCACACAGCAGCACAGGGCTCTCTGAGCCCCAGATCAGAGTGTCACAGCAGCACAGGGCTCTCTGAACCCCAGATCAGTGTCACACAGCAGCACAGGGCTCCCTGAGCCCCAGATCAGAGTGTCACAGCAGCACAGGGCTCTCTGAGCCCCAGATCAGGGTGTCACAGCAGCGCAGGGCTCCCAGAGCCCGGCAGTGCTGTGTCCTGCACAGCCCAGGCTCGCTCTGCCAGTTCAGCCTCGCTGTTTGGAGCTGTTTGAAGGCTGTGGGCTGCCAGGCATCCTGAGAGTTCAGGTATTGTCTGTCCTCCCACAGCCCTCACAAAGGCAGCACAAAAGCAGAAAGGAGTGTTTTGCTCTTTGGCTGCTTCATCAGAAATCCCCACAGCTGCTGCCAGGCAAGTTCCTGGTGGAGGGGAAGGCAGCACCTCACTTTTCTGCCATGCACAGGGGTCTGTACTTTTGTTCAGGCTGCTCAGCAGGATCAGAGGAAGAAATTATTCTTAATGTTTCCCCCATGAGAATGTAGAGTCTAATTCCTCTCTCCCTAAATCAAAAGCAGGATGAGAAGGCAAGAATCCAGTTTTGTCTCATCTCAGATCTCTGTCTCAGGATATAGGGCTGTACAATCACTGTGCCCTAATAGCTTCCAGCTAAGAGAACAATGTCCAGAGCAAACACCAAAATTGGTTAAAAAGAATCACTTAGAGAATAAAAGGAGGCTGGAGATGACTTCCCATCCCAAATGAAATTAATGTAATTGCTTCAGCCTTTTCCTCTCAGGACCAAGGTACTATGAGGCAGTTTGTTTTCCTTTTCCTAATACACACCATGTGTTTTTTGGACTCGTGCTCCAGTCACCACATGACCTGACAGCTGCTTTCCCCTCTGATGCTCAGGCAGCTGTGAGCAGCTGCTTCCTCTGCCACACCCACACCAAGTGCCTCCACAACCAGGGGAGCAGGAAGGGCCTCTGGCACTTCTGTCTGCTCCTTTTGGTGGCTGCACATCTCTTCTCCTGCCCTGAGAGGCAAGACCAGAGAGGGCAGGATGCCCCACTGGGCACCCCCCTCTTTGCCAGGGCAGCACCTTTTTCTGCAGGACAGATTTCAGCATTGCATACCAGATTTCAGGTGGAATTTTGCAGCAATGCTTCCTTTCTGACAGTTGGGCTTTGTGTCCCCACCTTCTGTTAGTGCCACTGCTAATTGTCCAGAGAGCCTCAAGAGAAACTGCTGATAATTGTCCCAGAATTTCACAACTGCAGCAAGAACAGACTGTGTCTAACCACAGATTGAGAGTGCTGCCAGGCCATTAGCTTTTGTTCATTTTGCTGTTTAGGAGGCACCTTAATTTTTTTTTCTTTTCTGTATTACAAAGTGAGAAATACTTAGCATTTATTTAATTAGCTTGGCTACAATACAGACGTTCCATGATTACAAACCAAAGTCAGTAAAACCCTAATGTGAATGGTACTTTTTTGTCCCATTGGAAATTAAAAATCAGTTGCACTATGATTAAATTGATTCCGGGTGGTTTCTTTTGAGCAATTACGTTCAAAAACAGCCTGCCAGTCCAATTTGCTATCAAATCTCACTTTATCACTAGCATTCCACATGCAGGTGCACAGACAATATAAACCCAAAGTCCTACAGAATTATCACCCTTTTGTAGGAATGAAATGCTGATTGTTTATTATCTGATTTAATTTCTGCTGGTTAAATCTGAGCAGTCTGATTTAGCAACATTTTCAATCAACCTTACAAATATTTGAAGGCATTTATGTAACAATTAATGTGCAAAAGAGCGTGGAGCAAAGTCGGCTCTTTTTTTTCTGCTTCAGTCAGGGCACTGATTCCTGTCCCCTAAGGAGAGGGATGTCCACAGGGCATCCTTGGAAAAGGGCACCATCAGGACATAGCAGCCCCTCTCCTCTCTGTGGGATGAATTTGGGACCACAGCCCAGTCCCATACCTGTGCTGGTGCACCTCAGAGTGGGATTGCACCCCTTGGACTGAGCTGGCAGCTGAGAGTGAAGCTGAGGGTGGCTGCAGGGCAGGAGCTGCTGCATGGCACACAGTCCTGCTGCCCCTCTTGGGCAGGGTGAATCCAGGCCACCAAAGAGAGCTCATCTGTGAATTCAGGTCACTGGAACAGCTCTAACATCACCCTGCACGACTTTATTTATCAGAGGCATTGGATGGATTCAGTATTGCCCATAAGCTCTCAGTCATCTCTTTTCCTAGCCATGAGGCACCATTCCTGTTTGCAGACAGGTGGAGGCAGCTCCCATGGCAGTGGATTGGAGCTGTGCCAGCTGCTGGAGCAGGGATGGGGACCCTGGGCATCCCTGAGCTTCACTGGTGGCATTCCTTACTGTTAAAGGTGATTGAGTGCAGGCTGGGATGGCTCTGGTGTCATTTCTGGTGGCATTCCTTACTGTTAAAGGTGATTGAGTGCAGGCTGGGATGGCTCTGGTGTCATTTCTGGTGGCATTCCTTACTGTTAAAGGTGACTGAGGGCAGGCTGGGATGGCTCTGCTGTCATTTCTGCACAGCCACTGCTGTTCTGGATGCCTCCCTTGCCCTCTGCACTGGAAGCTGTAGTTGGTAGTGATGCTGTTGACAAAGAGGTGACTCATTTCCACCACCAGATCTCTCTCACACAATGCATCTATATCCTGTTTAATTTCACACCTATCCTGTTTGCTTAGTTACACAGCATTGCTGTTCTATTTGGTGAATTTTAGATTGTATTATAAGGAGTGAATTTTTATAATATATTATACTATATGATAATTGCTCATTTAATTTTAACTTGGTAATATGTTTATACTGCAAACAGTTATGAAAATTACTTACAAGAGTGTTTTAACTAGATGTGTATTTTGAGGATACGAATTTAATATGCCATATAAACCTTATGGGACAGAATTGCTGTGTCCTTACTCAGTTAGGTAAATGCAAGTTTACTTGAGCACAGAGGCATTCACAACCCAGGGAGTATTTTGAGACCACTGCTTAATTAGGATAATTGCTACCCATAAGTCACAAACTCGGATGTGAGGTATCAGCAGAGCTGCTCCTGGTTTGCTGCAGATGGGCAGTGCAGTGTTGAGCAAGGAGCACACAGCCCGAGCTGTGAGCCTGTTACTCACCCCTCAGAGGAGTTACTCATGCTGCTCCATTTGCCACACGAGTAATGAGGAGATGAGCACCCCTGTCCTCACCAAATACTCAGGAGTTCCTTATGTGGACAGATGTTGTTGGGGTGGAAGCCACATCACCCCATTTTGTTGCCTATTTTTTTGCCCTGGGCTAAAGTGCTGCACCCAGCAGAGGCCTGGGAGCTTTGTGCATCTCCCTGCCAACACCCCACTCAGCCTGGCCCTGAACATCCCTCCAAGAGCCACAATCCTTCTGGGTGCACTGTCCTTGTCCTCCCAACCCTCTTGCTCCTCTTGATCCCACTGAACCAGCACTTTTAAATTACTCCTGTCCTTAGTGTAATTTAATGAAGGAGCTGAGGGAATGGACAGGGATGGGGGAAAGACCAGTGGGAGATGCTTAGATGGCACTACAGGTCTTGTCAGCCTAGAGGAGGCCCCATGGCAGGCTGGCTGCACAGCTTCCAGCTTTCCCAGGGGTGTCTGCCCTTTATAAACGAAAAAGTTGCTCTCCTTCTGTCTCTGTTTCCATAGTGGATTTTAGTACTGTACCTACTGATTAGATGCATGACAATGAAAGAGACTCTTCAGAAAAGCTGGAGGTTTGGTAGGTAAAATAATTTGGGTTGCTGTGAACATTTGTACTTGAAATTTCCAATTTCAGTGTGGAATTAAATTTTGACCTCATCAGCATACCTGACTCAGACTTAGCACTACTGGAAGGTTTGCTAACCCTTTATTTAATGTTCTGATAGACTGTTTGTTCCAACTTTAGCAAAAACCTTCCTTTTCTCTAGCAAAGTGTAGCAGCCAAGCTAAACAAATATCAGAAAATCCTTTTAACTGTGTCCTCTTCCTCTGTTTGAATGCCCCAAGCTTTCCCACCCCATTGTGGCAGTGCTCCTGCTCTGCAGCCTCACAGCAAAGGCACCTCATTTCTGCTGGTCCAGAGGCACCCTGCTCTCAGCATCTGGCTTCTGCCTGCAGAAAACCATCATGCCTTTGCCCCTGGCTTTCAGGCAGGTGCCCATTTCCCTCTTTGATCCTGCTCTGCCAACCTTCAGCTCGTGGTCCTGGTACCCAGGGCTGCAGCTGCAGCTGTCCCAGCAGCGCAGGATCACACACACCTCCTAAGGCAATTGCAAAGTCAGGGGATAAGCAGAGATTAAGGGTCAGGTATTTTAGTCAGTGACATCCTAAGAACTTGATCTGAGTGACCTGACTTAAAATAAATAACCCGTTTTCAATCAGGTTTTGCTTCTGGCAGACAGAGCTCCAAAACATAGGAAAAAGTTCAAGAAGGTTTGGAGCAAATCCACCAGAGTCATGCATGGCAGTAATTCCACACCAAGAAACAGGGACTCACTAATGCTGATGTTTCTTGGATTAAGCAATGTGTCCTGGTTTTCCATCTATGTAGTGTGCAAGTAGCCAAGTTCCACTGTCAACTTGGGTTCCTGTTGGGAACTATTCCCAACAGGCAAATCTCAGAGGAGAAAACTCAAGGGATTAACAGGATGTTTTCCCCAGTGGTTTCACTGGATTTTGAATGAGGCCTCAAATGTGGCTGATGCTAAAAGTATGTGCACTTTTAGCTGCACAGAATTAGCCACGCCCTTTAATAATCTTTAATGATCTGATCCCTTTGCAGTACCAACCATAACAACAGCATTGGGGTGATGCCAGGAGATGATGAGCCATCCTGGTTACACTTTAGTGCTTCAGGAAGACAAACTCCTACTGATCCTGCCTAAGAAAAATAGGTCCCTTTTAACTCCAGTAACCAAATCCCACTCCCTCTTAAGCTGCCAGGTGCTTTCTCCCACAAGATCCTACCTGCCACACTCTGTGCCTGTTTCACCTGCACTTGCAGCCCAGCTACGAATTTTGTTTTTTTCCCCTGTCACATTGCTGTCCCATGAGCTGCAGGGACCTGGAAAAGCCTGGAAAGCACACAGGCACTCCAGCTCCTGGAGGCAGGCTATTGGCACTGGGCTGCAGCCTGGTTTTGCCAGGCACGTGACAAAATTGGCTGTCCTGTGTCATTGTGTTAGAGAGGATCCAAACAAGAGCCTCTTCCTCAGGCAGCCTGCAGTGCCAGCACACAGGATTGGAGCTGCTGGGGCCCACTGCAGGGAGAGGAAAGACAGAGAGCAGTCTCTCCTGTGTTTGCAATGTGGAAAAGAGGCTTCTGAAGGCACCTCTTGCTTCTGATAGTTTTTCAGATTTGTTGCAGTCCTGTGAAAGCAAAGCCTCCTTGCATGTGCAGCTTCTGCACTTTTCCCTTGGTGCTATTGTTCTCCCTCTCTCCTGAGGCCAATGTTGCCTCCTTCCCCAGCTGGCAGATGAGAACTTGCTGCAGTGCACTTACCTCTGGCCAAGGTTTTTTAAAACTTCAGCTACCAGCCAACCTGTTGTTCAGCCAGGTGAGTCCTGGCAGTTATTCCTGCTAAGTTGTCCCTTCCACAAACTCCTGGGATGGTCCCTTTCAGAGCCAGCCCCGTGTCCCCGCCCTGTTGTTGCTACTGGCAGAGCATGGCCAGCCAGGGATGCAGGGAAGATCTCAGCCCTTGCTGGAGCCACGGGAAGGTAGTTTATGGCATGACATCACCAGCACAGCACCGGCATGAGCAATGGCACAGAGGGGAATTGGGGCTGGATGCCTGGGGGAGGAGGGAACAGGAAGAGAGAGTCACAGAAGAAGGAGGTTTGTTTTATGTTTTCTTCCCTTTGAGTCTCAACAGCTGTGTTAGAGCAGATTCTCTGGGTTTGGGACATTAAGAGACACAGGTTAAAAGGGAAATCATCAAATCCTGCTTTATTGTAGCACCTTCGTTGCCTCCAAGTAGTGGGAAGTGTGAAATCAGTTCTCAGTTCTGGTTTTAATTCACCCTGGTGCATCTCCAGCTCCTCTGGCACCAGCAGGGGCTCTCCCCAGGGTTCTGTGCCTCTGGGCACCACGCCCGGGCTGCTGTGCCATGGTGCATTAGAGCAGATCTAACCCTGTAAGCCCCACTAATCCCTCCAGGGCAGGAGAACACTGTTTAATGGGAGGGATGCAGCAGAACTGTGAGTGAACTGCAGAGACTGGGGAGTGCAGACACCAGGTTTACCAGGGGTACCCCAGACTCCTAATCCCCAGGTGTTACCACTGCCAGTAGCTTTTGGGGGGTTCTGAAGACACCCCAGGCCCAGCTGAAGGACACAAATTGGAGTCTGAGGTCTCCAGGGCTGCAGCCACCGCTCAGTCCCTGCTCTCTGGCCATACCTCGTCACAACCACCACATTCAAAGTGTCTCGATATGCTGCTCCCACATGCAGGGTTTCCTTCTTCTTCACTGATTTATTGAAAGGAGTAGGGTCTCCTGGCATCCCTCAGGATTTCTAGGGAAGGTATTTAAAAGAAAAACACTTGGATCTGTAGGTTTCCATCAAAATAACGGCGCCTGTGATGACAGGCAAAGCATAAACGCTTACGCAGACAAAGACAAGCCTTGGTGCTGTGGCTGCCTATTTAAATCAGATCCCCACAAACGCCGCTCTGGACAGGAGAGACCCAAAGTCTTTCTTGTTCATTACGTGAGCCTAAGCAGAAGACCTTTATTTGAAGCTTATTTCTGCTTTCATATGTCACAGCAGCAGTATTCTCCAGCAGTGGAGGGCAGCTTTTCTCTAATTTTAGATCTTTCTCTCGGAAGATGGCAGCTGACAACGGAGACAGGCCTCTGAAAAGGATGGATTTGAAGGTTTGCCTTTTTACTAAAGATGTACAAGCTGTGCAGCACGGCAGTTCTTGTGAGATCAAACCGAGTGGATTTCAGATTCAAATCCCACCCTACTTTGAGGTCAGACTCCAGGCAATGTGTCCCAAGCTGCTCACCAACAGAAAGGCAGGCGTCATTTTTTTTTTTAGCAAAAAAATACAAATTGTGAGTGCTAAGAAAGGGGAGCAGGAGCAGGGATAAATGATTTACACACAGCAAACCCACTGAGGAATTCAAACAGATGCTTTATTGTCTCTCAGGGCTCCAGGCTGGATATAGCCATTTCTAAATAGAGCTTGCTGCACCTCAGTGAATCGTTTCAGGCTACAAATTGTCCTGCAAGGTTCAAGGTAAAGCTTCTCTGTTTCCCTCCTGAGCAGCTCATTGCACCTGAGAAAAGGCAGAGCCAGCCCACAGCATGGGCAGAGGTAGGAAAAGCCCCACCAGGTCAGCTGCAATCCCCCTTTTTTGTGTCCACGGTGTCTGCTGGGCTTTCAATAGCAAGCTTAGGAGACACCTCAACAAAACGGTGCTTTGCACCCTCTGTTTCAGCTATTAAGAGAGAAAAGTTTGCACAAAAAGGGAGTCAAAGTGGCAAAGCAGAAGCTACCAGCTGAGTTACTCATGGGGGTGAGTTGATTTTTTTTTCTGCGGAGCTACTCCCTTATCACAGATGTGTCACCCCCTGTATCCTCCCTTGGGGCAAGTGATGCATTCTCCCCGGGGCCCTTTTTTGTCATTAGAAGGCAATGTAAAGTATCTGTCTGTGTATCTGCCTAATCTCATTCTGGCTGTTGCTGTGATGGATAGATAACAGATATGAAAATTAGGGCTTGTCTAGCAAGGCTCAGCTATCCTCCTGAATGACTTCCGATAGGGAGTGACCAATCTTCAAGGCACAGAGAGCTGTCTGTGCTTGCTGCACAGACAGGCTGCCCTCACAGGCAGCAGCCTGGAGACCAAGCTTCCAACTCCCATGGACGTTTGCATTCACTTCTGTGTAATTTTTGAAAGGAATTTTGTACTGGACTTTGTTCAGATGCACATTCATCATATATCAGTGACTCGTGGAGTTGCAAATTTTAACGGGATGTTGTAAGGGTAAAAATAATCTTGGCTAATCAGGTGCTGACAGCCACACAAGCTGAGTGGGAAATGCCTGCCTCTGGTTTGCACTTCTTTTGCTCAGGAGATGGAGACAGGGCAGAGCTCAACATCTCTCAGCAGGGTTTAGAGCCATGGACTATAAGCATATTCTTCTTGGAGTGTTGAGCAGTTCCTTCCCTAACTTAACAGACTGAATTTTAAATATCTAATTTAGCTTTCAGCTGCATGTTATTAGCCTTTTTTTCCCCTTTCAGTTTGAATTGTAAAAGAGAAAAAAAAAGAGAGAAAAACCTAGGCTTCCCTCGGTAGCCAGGCCCCCAGTTTGTTTTCCTTTTCAGTCTGATGCAGAAGGATCCAGTAAAGATTTGCAAATGCTGCTGGAGAGTGTTCATTTACATCAGAACATGCTGTTTACAACTGATTTTTAAAGACCCACTCTCCTTCTCTATTAATTTTATGCTGTGAAATAAAATCGTACAAAAATAAGACATACAATGATTTTGACAGCAAACTAAATGGGGCGCTCTGTAGGAGATGCCATCACTGATTTTGCCCGTTTTGTTTAGCTGAGAAAGAGCAGGGAAATGCTTGCTTTAAGAAAAATCACTCTCCGAAGAACAGCAGCTGGGGGAGTGGAGGCTGGTAAGCATTTGCTGCCTGAAGACTCCTAAGCCTGGGAGCACTTACTACAGGCAGTTTTCCCTTTGGGAAAGGGAGCTATGTGTGTTACTCTGCCACCCAAAGGGGAAGAGTCTCTCTTATCCTACAAAGAGGAACTTTTCCAGAAAAAAAGACAACATATCTCTGTCTTCATCTTGCTCTTTTTCTTAAACTGAGAGTGCCTTGCAGTGCCAGCCTGCCTTTAGAATAACTTGGGGAATGTGCCTGCAGACACATCTTGGCAAAGGAGAGAAGGGAGGGGTGCAGAGCAGCCAATCATGGCAAGGACTGTTGTTTTCTACAGGGAGCAAAATGAAGCAGGGACCTTCATGTGGAAAAAATAACAAACGCAAATGCAAAAAAAAAAAAAAAATTAAAAAATAGAATCAAGGAAAAAGCTCAACCCATAGAAATAGCATCATAGAAATCTTACACTTAGTCCATGCACTTGGGTCTCTTGTGATGAGACCACACGTGGAGTAAAGACTGCAAGTATTGTTCAGATAAAATAACACTCCCTTCCTCTGCTTCTGCGGAGAAAAACACCCCAAGCTGATGGAGGAGGCAGCTTTTCCAAGAGCTGGATCCCATCCCTTCTCAGCCCCATGAGGGGATGCCTGGCTGACCTGCACACCCATTCCCCTCTCCCCATCTCACTCATTGCAAGGTGCTCTCAGCAGTGCCCTTCTCCCCCGATCCCAGAGGGGCTATATCCAGCTCAGCGGCCCTGGGATGCTCCAGAGCGCCATTCCTGCCCATTCCTACAGCTGCTGCTGGGGATCCTTCATCCTACAGCCGCTGCTCGGATCCTTCCATCCCCGGTCCCCGCTGCCGACCAGCGCTGCTCCGCGGTCTCCCCAGCACCAAGCCCATTACCGGCACTCACAAATCATTCTCACCGTAATTAGCAGCAATTAGTGACTTAATGGAGAGTCTCTGGGGATTCCTGAGCGTGCTTCGTGAGCACGTGGGGTTTTTTAGGACGGTGGAAGTTGAGAAAGCCCTGAGGAATGCTGGTGGCATCTGGCTGTCCCTTATCTCCCGGATGGGTTTGGCTGTGTGCGCCCTTCCCAGACATCTCCCGGCTGGGGAAATTCCACCTGCCCGCCCGCGGTGGCATCCCCGGGAGCTGTCCCTGGGATCCTTGCCTGCTGTCCCGGCATCCCCGGGAGCTGTCCTTGGCATCCCCGGGAGCGGTCCCTGGCATCCCTGGGAGCGGTCCCTGGCATCCCCGGGAGCGGTCCCTGGCATCTCTGCATGCTGTCCCGGGCATCTTTGCCTGCTCTCCCCGGCATCCCTGCCTGCTCTCCCCGGCATCCCCAGGAGCTGTCCCGGGCATCTTTGCCTGCTGTCCCCGGGATCCCTGCCTGCTGTCCCCGGCATCTCTGCCTGCTGATCCCTGCTTGCTCTCCCCGGCATCCCTGCCTGCTGCCCCCAGCATCCCTGCCTGCTCTCCCTGGCATCTCTGCCTGCTGTCCCCGCCTCGCCCCCCAGCCCTCCCCCGGCCACGAAAACCATGCACAAACCAAGGTATGCGCACTCCGAAAGAAGGGGAGCGAGCTCAGCTTGCCCAAAACGCAGCGGGAGCCAGTTTAAAATCAGATTAATTCCCTCTGCCCCAGTAGGTCCTCGGCTGTGCCAAGGCTGAGCCTCCCGGGCAGTCACATAGGGTTTGTTTGTTGAGGGCACAAGGCGTGAACTCCTCCGCAAAAAAAAAAAAAAAACTCACCTAATTAAACTTCTCATTCTGAAAACAAATAGGGGTTCTCAGAGGAGACAACGCAGTCTCCCTGAGGTTGTTACTGTTGGGCAGATTTTTGCAAGTCATTAGCAACCTCGGGAAAATGTTGATCAAATGGCTGGAAATGCAGCTTTTCAGTTTTCCACTAAACCGAGCATAGTAAGCCACTGCGGCATAAGCATCTTCATAATGATGTTTCTGAGTTAACAGGAGGGGCCTGGGGTGTTTTAATTGCCTTAGTTTCTAAATAAATGTAAAGAGATTTGTACACTTTCTAAATAAATGTAAAGAGATTTGTACACGTCCTGGGTGCAAACGATCTCTTGCAGAAAGGCTGCCTGACTTTCCTTTTGGATTTTTGCCACTGAAAGAAGGAAGAAAACCCCATTAAGGCTGGGGTTTGAGTGTGGTACTATCATGTGCCCAAAACTATAATTAATGCAGACACTTACCATTTCTCGGTTTGAGATATAACCAGCACCTCTATATCTGTGAACCCTTCTCAGCTGCTAACACAGGTTGTTAAATACTCTTTTGTCTAGCTGATATTTTTCAGGATTTTTGTGCTGTTTCACTGGCAAACTACAAGTGACATGAACACACATCAATAGAAATAGGACAATTATAATAGATAGATAGCTAGTCAGTCAGTCCTTAGGTCAGTATGCAAAATGCTATTTTTAGAAATTACACATTTTTGCCCTGCATGTAGGCTCTCATCTTTCTGTAATTATGGGCATTCTGCTATATAATAGAGTCTACTTCTGTATGACAAGGTATTTTGTAACACGTTGGCAGCAGTTTCAATTGCACAAATCGATCCAGGCATTGGAAATTTAAAACAGAATTTTTACCTTTATTGCCTAGTTTAATTTCTACCTGCTCTCTGCAGGTGTACAGGGAACATTAGTCTCATCCAAATTCCAGATCACTATTTGCTTGGGGTAATTTTAATTGAGCTGGCTGAAGGTGAAACTCACCCCAATGAATAATAATACCTGCTCTTCTAGAAGAATGACAGAGATGAAAATAGAATTAATTCAGAGATCCATTCCTATGGTCTAGCCACTGGGCACTCATCCTCCAAATTAGATTGGACAGAATGGGAACTCCTTTGAAATTACCAGGCAGCCAATTCAAAATAAACACAAAGGAATGCCTTTCCATAACATACATAATTGAACTGGGGAACTCACTGCCACCAGTTGATGTGGAGGCCCCCAGTATAAACAGGTTCCAACAGGGTTTAAGCAGAGCTGGGAAGCTGGACTAACCACTGCTGCAGTCCCCAGAGGTTTGGCTGCAAGCTCCAGCTCAGAGTCCCTCAAGTCTCCCCCTTGACAGTGATGAGATGCTGAGAAGGTGGAGATGGGATGGATCATCTCCTCACCATGCTCCTGTCACTCCTTGCCCCCCATCCACCCCTGGCTGCTCTCAGGAATAAGCTGTCAGGCTGACCCAGGAGCTCTGCTCCAGCCCTGGGCACCACTCTTGGTTTTGTGTTGCAGCACAGGGCAGGTCAAGCCGTGTGGTCCCCAGGCACAGCTGATCACAGCCAAAAACAGAGAGCCTGGCTGCACCCCTGCTCCAGACTGTCCCACATGGCTCTCCCTTTCTAAGTACTGAGGTTTGCAAAAACCTTATTTTACTGGAAGGTCCACAAGCAAACCAGAGCATTCAACACAGAGCTGGTTTTGCAGTGCCTTAGTGACCCTCCAGAGGAATTCAAGGCAGACTGCATTTTTTGTGTGTGTGCTTGTTATCTTATCTTTGAAGTCCTTTGGGAGGCCTCCATCTGCCTTCAAATGACCTGCACGAGGCCTGACTGCAGATCTTTGTTTAAGGAAGCAATTGTGAGATTTCTTTTAGCTCACATATAACAGGTAGATGTAAAGAGCTTGCCAAGGTCTGGCATCACAGCCCATAATGTTTTCATTAGCATCACTACCAGAGATGCCAGGTCAGAGCTCAGCCCTCCCTCCTCAGTGGGCCCAGCGCAGTCAGTGCTCTCAGACCTCTTCTTTCCCTAATCCACCTAGCCCAGGGTTCAGGAGAGAGCTGGAAGAGAAAGCCAGCGGTGTGGGGTCCCCCAGTTCCTCCTTTCAGGACACTGTTTCCCCACATGCAATGATTGCCTCTCTTCACTTTACAGCACTGAGCCAAGGACTGAATATGTTCCTGTGGCTCACCAAGGGCCAAGCCATAGATGAGCCCTTGCAGAGGTGCAGATGACAAGACTACCACAAAATGCTGTTGTTGTGACACAGGACCCTGACTGCCTGGGACCCACACAGGGGCTGCCTGCACAGCCATGGATCCAACATTTTCCACCATTTCTGCAATTCCATAAATGCTCATAGTATCAGTTTTCCATGAACATTGTGGACAGACTGCTAAGTGATTAAAACATCCATTTTCTCTATAGGTGCCTACATCCCAAGGGTGTCAGTGTCAGGGTGCTGACTTTTCCTGCTTGCACCCAGGAGGCTGATTTCAATTTCTGCTCAGACCCCTTCCTGCACTCTGGCTGTGTGAAGGAGGCATGAATTGCAGACTAAATGTAGTGGTTCTCCATGAACCATGGGTAAAATTCACCCTGCCAGGCCTTGCTCCAGAAGTTGTGGCCCAATTTAGACAGGAGGATGACGGAAGCAGCACATAAGAGAGGCTCTTCTCACTGTGCCATGAGAAGCCTTTCCATGCTAGCCTGAGAGTCAAAATAGAAAACAATGGTCCAGGAGATAGATCAGGAGGGCAAACAGGTCTGAGGTGAGTAAAGAACCCATAGGAATGTTAAATGAGTGACCTTTCATCCTCTTTATTATCTGTCTTGGTAGCAGAGCTTTTGGACAAGATTATTTTTGGAGATTTTCAAGAGAGATATTGGCACCAACTGGCACAAGGTTAATTCCAATCCTCTTGGCTCCTTCTGTGCCTGTGGAAGGCAAGGAGGAATTTCCAAATGCATGAATGGGGTTTGGATCAGACCCTGCAGTGCCAGCTAATAAACTCCCCCATGGCTCAGCTCTTCACCTGAGATAGTGGAAATCCTCACCCTGCAAATGGGAAACACTTCTAACTTAGTACAAGGTAATCTTGTTTAACCCAGAGTTTTTAAAATAGAAGTGCCCTTTGTGACATAACTTGGCCCATTCACCTTGGCTTCAGGTTTGTTAATAATTGAGAAATACTTTGTGACACCTATCATGGAAGTACAAACAACTGATGCCAGCAGGAACATCTATAATGGACTGGAGTCTATCTATGGATCCTACACTTGCAGAAGAAGAATTGTATGAGTAGAGTTAATCTTAAGTGTGTGTCCTAAGTGTGATGGACTTAGGTCTCTCCTTCTCCTGAACCCTCTCACTACCCTCAGGCAGCAGCTATATCCCCCTGACCAGTGGTCATATCCACCAGTGGAGATGAAGCATTGGAAAAGTGACCTTCAGAGGTGCCACAGGAGGTTTTTCATTTGGAGAGAAAATCCTTCTCCACGGTCCTGCTCCCTCATCTGCAGCACAATTACTGCAGCAGTTGGTGTGTGCTTGGAAGGACCTGCAGCTGAATGCTAAATTCATTTATTTCTCAGATTGGACTCTGCATATCTATTTACCAAGCATAACTGTGTGCCTCTCCAGCCTCACATGGGTACTCCCTTGTTTTCTTTTCCCATTGCCAAGAAATAGTAAAATGTTTTGCAACAGCTGGCTGGGAGCACCCACATCCCAGGGCAGCTGGAAGACAGAGGATATAGAGACTCTCCTATAAAAGCCAAGAGCAATAGATCACATTCCCCTTGGGCTGAGTGGAAGTTTAACCCTAATCTCCCACATCCTGTGTGGATGTCCCAGCCACCTCCTGCTTTGCTTGTTGACATGTAATTAAAGCCCACAAAAGTTTATTAGAAATACAGGCCACATTTTCACACAGTGTCCTATAAGTTGTCCTTGCACAAAATGTGGATTCCTGCTTTGAGCAGGAGGGGCATAGTTTAGTAATTCTTACAGTATTAAGACTTTTTGTTCCAAAATGCTTCACTTTTTTAAAAAGTGTGTGTGGATTTTGTTTACCCTGTAAATTACACTCAATCAAACAGGCATTTTGAAACAGCAAATGTGATCACAGTGGCTTAGGAGAAGCAGCAGAGAGGAAGCACGTGTCTCACTGGACCTGCAAGGGGAATTTAAGTAAATAAAATGGATAACTTGTGCTGGAGTCAGGACATGATGTAGGCCTGAAGTCAGTCTGGTACTTGCAGACAAGCTGCTGAACTGAAGTGGGACATTTAACAGCACAATTTGTTTTATTAGTGTCATCAAGTGCCCTGTCTGAGCTAGCGGTCAGGATTTAGGAGCAGGTCGATATTGAAAAAAATCCATTAATTGATTATGGAGTTTTTCAAACTTTCTGGACTGCCAGCTGTGTTGTGTTCACTCAGTCTGCCTGCAGAGAGGCTGTTTGCAGAATGGGTGGGTTTTATAAACCTTCTTCCTCGTTAACGCGTTTTTCATCTGGGGAAGGCTGTAAAAATGCCAGGTGAGTTCAGTCACCAACTACACCCCATGAGTGGCAAATTCTCCACAGCTGCCCCACTGAGGGGAAAACTAGCAAAAACTAGGAAAACTGTTTCCCCACTAGGAAACAGTTTGCAAGTCCTACCTGTGCTAAATTGTGTTCAAAAGGACCAGTGCCAAAATACAAGAAAAAACCACACTTGACCTTGTAGCCGAGACTGAGGCTGAACCCAACGAGAGATTTTCTCAACATTTTTCTTCCAGTCTTGGAAGGACTTTGCTGTCTTGGCTATTGAATGATGTCCTCCACAAACATGATGTTTACCTCCAGCTCTGCCACAGCCACCGCAACTCAAGGTCACCAGCACCCTCAAGGTCACCAGCCATCCCCTGCAGCCAGGTCTTTTGTAAAAACACCCTCTGAAGGCATTGATTTGGCCTCATTCTTTGCCTGAACTTTATCCAAGAGCAGCACGAGGCAGTGCAGCTGGGGGTGATGTTTGGAAAGCCTCGTTCATGAAATGTAAATACTTGTAGGTGTTTGTATAGATAATATGGTCTCATGAAGGAACCACTTGATGTGTCAGTGTTAATACCTGCATCCCTTCATTCCCCCAGTGTTTGTATGCACAGTACATATTTTGCTTATAGAATACAGAGCAGGGCTGTAATAGAGATGTCTTCAAGCTACATTTATTTGATCTATTTGTTTTTACATTATTTTTATGCTACTAGTGAATGGGCTGTTTGGGAATCAAAATGCCAAAGCTGAGGTATGAGCAGGATCGCTCATCTCCATCCCCCATCACCCATGATAAAGAAATCAGGCTGCTATTGATTTTGGCAGAGAGGGGAGCAGAATACACTAAGTATGCCAGTCCATACCAGTCATTTAGCACCCTGGGAAGGGTAATATTTTTGCCTTAACTTCCTGGCAGTTTAGAGCAGTGCTGTGGGACAGCATCACATCTTTTGGGAAGACACAGCAGGAAATACCTTCCAGTAAACACCACTAACAAGCAGCTTCAGCAAATATTGGTGGTTCTGCATCACTCAAGGCAGAAGGATGGCAAGGGAAAGGTGTGTTTCTTTAACCAGCACACTGCAGGCATTCAGATCTCGGTGAAGAGGGGTCCCAGCAGGGCTGAACCCAGGGCTGTCAGTTCCTGCACTCTCAGGGTCTCCCTGTGTCCCAAGAGCCTTTCTCCCTGGTCCCAGTGACCTTGGCAGGTTTGCTGGCAGTGGCCTTAGCAATCACAGCCCCAGGGAGGGGCTGCCCCAATGCAGAGCCAGGTTAACACTCCCTAGGGCTGCCATGATGCACATCCAGGGCTGACTTCAGTCTTGGAAAATCCCAAACCAGGATCAGTGCTGGTGGTTGGTTGGCTTCAACAAACCCCTCAAAAACCTTGTTTTCCACCAGGACAAATGTGCACCCTGCCACTTGCATGCTTTTGGCCAAATTGCCATCAGCCCTGTCTCTCCCACAGACACTGTGGCCATGTCTCTGAGATTCTGGAACCCAAACACCTCTCCCTCCTTCAGTCACAGCTGCTGCTTCCTACAGTTTATCATCTTTTTGTCTTTTGTGCTCCTGGGCAAGGTCAGCCAGACTGTGACTCTCTTTCTGCCGAAGCTGAAGACCCATTAGCCCCGTTGTGCAGAGCTTGAGGGATTTGCATTTATCACCACCCCATGTGTTTAGACCTTGCTGAAAGTGCTCCTTATCTCTCTCCCCCACTGAGCAGGGGATGTAATAACTTCCAAGCCCTTACCAATAGCCAGGATATGAATGCTGCCACCTCCAAACAGCCTGTGACACTGCATCCATCACCTCGTGTCCATCACATCTCAGCCTTGTGGGAGCTCTGCTCAGACCAGCCTCAGGCAGATACACATGGATTATGTATCTCAGCTTCCAAGCAGAAGATTTTATTGCTTTCTCAATGATCATAAAATACATTCTTAGGTCTGAGTGTTCTTTATCTTTCTCTTGATGGGAAGTGTGAAAAACAAGGCTTGAGAGTTTAAGGGAAAGATATTTTTTTGAGCATGCAGGTTTGAGGTCAATGTGTGAAAAAACCTACCACCAGCTCCTAAAATAAGATCAGAAGGTGTCACCAGTCTGTGATGTACAACTGCCCAAGGAACAAGCTTATTTACACAGGAAAAGGTGCATGCTAGTTGATTTGTCCATGTACAAATGAGAGTGCCCATGTGTGAACAGACCAGGAGATACCAAACAGACCAGAAATGGAAAGCTGAAATATAAAAGGACAATGGCATCTAAAAATGCAAGTGTTTTCTTTTAATGTGCATTTACAATGGTGCAATATGTAGAGGCCCAGGTATCCTTCCTGGACTACTGTAAAAGCAAAGTGAGAAATGCAAGGAGGAGTAACACCTTTTATCAGACCAGCTGACAACAGCCTGAGAAAACAGATATATTGGGACACACAAAGCCTTGCTCAGGCCAGAGGAGAGGTTTCTGTTCAGACCTGACAAGAAGTCCATGTACCTGTTAGACTTGTCTGGTTTTCATGCCTTTAGAGGTTACAGTTGCTGTCAGGCTGTGGGATTCAGCTGTCAGGAGCAGCTGGGAGCTGGCACAGGACCCCACACCACCAGGGATGCCTGGATGCTGTGCCCTCCTCCCCTGCCATGCTGCTCATTCCTGCAGCCACCAGCTCCCTGCCAAGGGCCCCTCTGATGCCCAGTCTGAAACCAGGACTGCCTGGAACAACTTTTTCTTGCAAAATGTGCATTTGTGTGGTCAGACATGCTCTGCAGGGATACACACAGGATATCAATGGTCCCAAACACACTCCTCAGTTCCTGGTTTCCTCACCTATGCTCTGGAGCTGTCCAGTTTTCCAGAGTGCCCCATTTACCAGGATGGAAGTCGTCAAGAAGGACTGGGAGCCTTGAGAGCCTTGCATAGTTGGTAGCACTTCCCATTCCTGGACCAGGGACAATCAGGGCACATTTGGAGGATCCTGAACTGGAATAGAATAGAATAGAATAGAATAGAATAGAATAGAATAGAATAGAATAGAATAGAATAGAATAGAATAGAATGATATAGGTTTAAAAATACTTCTAAAATCTTTAAGTCCAGCTTATTAACCCAACACTGCCAAGTCCACCCCTAAACCACATCCCTCAGTGCTGCTTCCACAGGTCTTTTAAATTCCTCCAGGGATGGTGACTCAACCTGGCAGACATTGGGCAGCCTGTTTCAATGCTTGAAAACCCTTCCCATGAAGAAATTTTCCTCCTATCCAGTCTAAATTTCCCCTGGAGCAATCTGAGGTAATTTCCTCTCATCCTCTCATTTGTTACTTGGGAGAAAAGACAGATACACACCTGGCTACACGCTGCCTGTCAGGAACTTGTAGAGAGCAATTAGGTTTCCCCCAGCCTCCTTTTCTCCAGGTTAAAGAACGCCAGCTCCCTCAGCCAATCCTTGTAAGACTTGTGCTCCAGACCCTTCCCCAACTCTGTTGCTCTTCTCTGGACCTGCTCTAGCACCTCCATGTCCTTCCTGAACTGAGTGGCCCAGAACTGAACACAGGCTTTGAGGTGTGGCCAAGTACAGGGGACAATCCATTCTCTAGCCCTGCTGGCCACACTATTGCTGATAAAATATTGCTGATGCTCATCTTGCATCAGGTGCTTAACTAAGGGGTGTTCCGCTCTTTGGGGTTTCCCACTTACCAACTGGCACACCCCCTGTGACCTGCATAGCCTCAAGGTAGGTTTTAAAAGGTCAAAATAAATTGTTTTGACCTTCCAGGGCTCGGGGGAGAAATTGTTATTTCTACTCTGCACCACATTTTTATTCCGTGACGGAATGAGATTTTTTTGCACCTTTCACTGAAAATTGGGGATGTCTTGTAAACTCACCATTCCTCAACCAGGTCTTTCCACAGCCCTTCCCCAAGAGCAGCTTTGCAGACTCTTCTGGGCATGTAGCCAGATGAAGGGATGCTTTCACAGGAGAAAGGTGAGGAGAGGTTGTTCGATTCTTTCCTATCTCTATATTTGCACCAACAGAAGCTAAAAAAAGAAATGCCTCCATACCTACAGTTGCACTAAATATAACTACCTAGATGGTTCTATATATACATTTTTAAAAGCATGACATGTGATACTTGCAAAGGGCTGAGCCTGGAAAATAAATTACAATGCCAGAGGGGCAGAGCTGTCAGTCACTCCATGCAAGGTAAACCACTGATTGATTTGGTCCTCGAGAATGGCTGACTTTTCTCTTTGTCATCCTCTGAAATAACACACTTACTGTACTTTCTGGTTTACAAAAAAAAAAAAAAAAAAAAGCATAATAGTACTACTACCAATAATAATAATGATAACTGATATCTGAAAATCCAGGGAGAGCCAAGGATGTGGCATAGAGATTTTGGTGCATCTAGGGTTAAAACCTCCAGTCCGCAGCGCCAGTGCTATCAGTCACTAATAGTAACCTTGCGTAGCTGCATGCATTAAGGTGGTGTTGGATGATAAGGCAGAGGAGCGAAGCAATCTGTTGGGCTACAGCTGAAAATAGAGTCACTGCTGCACAGAGGAGAAGCTCCATCCCCTCGCTGGCTCTCTCTTCAGTAATGAAAATGCAGGGAGTCGTGCCGAGGGAAGGGGAATCTGATTTCCCACTGCTAAGAGACAGGGTGGCACTTGTGAGGAGGATTTCAAGGTCATGGTGGTGATGCTATCAGCGCTGATGGGGGAGCCAGGCAGACAACAGGTGAAGCTTCACAGAGGAGGCGATGGCTGCGGGGAGATCATCTGATAGCAGGGGAGCTGCCTGCTGGGGGGCACCTTCAGCCTTGTTCTGCACACAAAACACCGGAATCCAGCCATCAAGGTGACAGGGAGGGGTAAGAGGCAAAGTGCCTGTGGATAACTGAGGTTACACAGCCTCACACCCACCAGGCAGTGCTGGAGCATCCCCTTCCCCTGCACTTCCCACCAGCCGGGTAAAGCTTCTCCCACTGCAACAGGGCAGAGCCAGCCTGGCAACAAACTCGTGTTTCCTTTAATCAACATATTCAAAGGCAAATAAATTAACTGGCAGGGAATCCTGAGGTTTGACCAAGGCCAAATGAACTCTCAGTGCAGTCTCAAAATTGCAGCTCTGTCAGTAAACAGCAAGGATTTGAGCACAGGACCCCACACTGGTACCCTTGGTTCCAATTGTGCTCCACCTACATTTCTAACCTTGGGCACAGCACTTACCAGCTTGGCACCTCTGTTTACTCTTCTTCTTGTGGAACAAAAAGAAGTCATGAACCACTTCACAGGCTTACCTTAGAATTTCAAAACTAATATTTGTACTGGTCTTGGAGATCCCTGGCTGGGAGGTGCTACAAAGGGGACCTCTACATCAAAGGTGCAAATACACACAGAAGTTGTTCAAGGAGTACAAGGACTGGCTTTTGCAAAGAGGCTCCTGAAGTGAGAGCAGAAGTGCCAGCAAAGGTTGCACAACCCAGTCAGGGAATGTTCCAAGGTGTTACTGAGACCTTCACTAAGGCCTGTCTAGAGGGCAATGGAAATTTTACCCCGTTAAGAACAGGTGCAAGGCATTCAGAATGTCATAAATTTAATCTGGACTACCTTTCCTGGACTATCTGATTTGGATAGAGAATTTAAAAATGCCACTTAGCTTGGCAACAAGCACTTTGACCTATCCCTTTGTTTTTTCACCTTTTTTTGTCCTTATTTTTTTGCTCTCCAAACTCCAGAGCTGATCTGGACCCTTGAAAGCCTGCAGTCAAGAGTTTGTCTGATTATGCCAACACTCATCAATCCCACTGGCAGAAATATTAACAGATCCTTGGTACTCATTTGTAATTAGGGAACAAGTATATTCTTGCAGTTTAAGCACTGGGGAGGCATCTGGGAGATGGGGATTAAATTTGCCCCAATAAAACCTTCTTGCAGAAATTTCCATAACGCTGAATCTTTCTGTAAATCCTTGTATACTCCTGAATACCACATGGTTCCTATTCCACATTCTGGAATTTGCCCCATGACAGCTAAAAATATGTTTATGGTGGTACTGTCTACCTGACCTGCTCTGTGCCCTGAAATCTACCTTGCATCCATCTATCATCTATCTATCTATCTATCTATCTATCTATCTATCTATCTATCTATCTATCTATCTATCTATCTATCTATCTATCCATCTATGTCTATATCTATTTTTATGTATATATGTATATCTATCTATATATATTTATGTGTATGTATATATATATACACACACACCTCTTGTTACAACCTAAGAAGCTATAGGGACCTAAGTAATCTTACAATTTAAGGGAGTTAGAACACATCTTGTATTGTTTGTTATTCTTGTTTGGTTTATTTTTCCAGCTCTTCTTTCCATTTCTCAGTTTTCCACTACCCCTCGCTGGGAAATTGAGGACTGCCAGGGGTTGACACCCAGGTGTTTTCCTGGCTGCTAATTTGTACTTTAAATAACAAGAAAAGTGAAGCTGATGCAGGTAGGGCTGGTGTGGTTCCAGCAGGGATCAGTGGGAAGGAGTAAAGCTGCTTTACCCCGTGCTGGTCCTGAGCAATGGGAAATTGAGCAAATAGCTGCCATCACTGCACACCAAAGCTGAACCCTACAGACCTGAAACACCCTGCCTTGCAAGGTGGGTAACAATCCTCTGAGCCCAGAGAGTGAAAATTACCTGAAAAAAATGCAACCAAGCCAAAGACAGCTGGGAAAATCCTGCTGTTCAGCCTTCTTTTGCCCATTTTTTCAGTGCAAGGTCCTAAAGGCTGTATCTGTGTCCTGAGTGATGGGACACCAGTGAAATTTCCTGCTGCCACTGCTCCTGTGGATGGGGATTGTAGGGGGGAGAACAGGCTATTGCTGATGTAGGGGCAAGGAGGATCAGAGGAATCATCTAAGAATCAATGTGGGTGCAGCTGCTTATATTCCTTTGTGACCAAGAGCCCTCATTGTAGTGGACAGAACTTTATAAATGTAAATACTTAACACAGTCCCCTGAAGCAGGGCAGTGTGGTGTTGTGAGGTCCCCAGGACAAGGTGAGAGATGAGAATTTGACTCCATGTTCTCAGAAGCCTGATTTATATTATATTATATTATATTATATTATATTATATTATATTATATTATATTATATTATATTATATTCTAAAACTGTACTAAAGAAAGAGAAAGGATACATCAGAAGGCTAGAAAAGAATGAATAATAAAAACCTGTGACTGACTCAGAGAGTCCGACATAGCTGGCTGTGGTTGGCCATTAATTAAAAACAATTGACATGTTTGGATAAACAATCTTCAGACCACATTCCAGAGGAGCAAAACATGGAGAAGCTGAGGCTTCTTATCTTCCCAGGAGAAGAAATCATGGCAAAGGGATTTTTCAGAAAATATCATGGTGACAGGGCAGCTGTCTGTGTGCATGGCACTGAACTGTGTGCATGCATGGTGAAATAGAGTTTTTATGGCTGTACTACTTTTACTGTTGCTTTCCTTGACCAGAACTTTCCTTGTAGCTAAGGTCAAAAGTCTTTTGCCACTATAGGGCTTTCCAGCCAACATTACTATGGTATTAAACAGGCAGCATCAGATTTAAACACTGAAAATAGGCTTTTCTAGCTTCTGAGCTTGGTCAAAGAAGCTACTACTTGAACACAGTAAAATGGTTCAAACAGAACTTTAAAACATTTTCTAACATTTCCTTGTTTTAAGAAATATCACATCATGACTTTCCACAGTGGCAAATCTCACAGAAATCTAGGAGTGACTCACTTCCCAAGCAGATGCCCTGCCCAGTGCCCAGTGCTCTGCTGTTGGCCATGCCAGGCTTTGACTTGGTGAAGCCAGGGGACACAATCTCTAGCCAGGCTGCACACTGCATCAGGACAGCAACCCAAAAAATCCCTTCTAGGTGGCCCAGTGGCAGCCCTAGTGCAGGGATTTGGCTTCTCTCTAGCTACACAACAGGTTTGTCCCAGCACGAGGCAGTGGCCCACATCCCGTGGTCTATCTGCCATGGTGAGCAGTCATAAAAAGGCTTTTGTCTACATTATTATGGTCTCAAACTGGGCTGTGTTTCCAGCCCTCCTTGCATGCAGAAAGTGTTCAGGAAGGATAATCCTAGGGTAGGAGCATGAGACAAAAAATCAGCTGAATTGTTTGTCTTTAGGGATCAGCCATAAACTCCCTGTGTGACAGGCAAAACAGACATCTCCCTGCTTTGTGGTCAGGCAGAAGAAAAACCTCCCCCTAAAGAAGAAAAACCTCCCCCTAACACAGACCAGGGCTGTGGGAAGCACCGAAGTGCCCTAGGCTGACTAGATGATGCTTTTAGCCCCAATAGTCTCATTCTGTTTATGCTGAATAATAAGTTTTGCACCTTTCAGACTTGTTCCAGAGAGTGAAGGGAGGAGAGGAGAAGCTGCAGTTTGTTTTCAGACCCTGCACTCACTCCTCCACAGTCCTGCTCCTGACTGTGTTGTCTGCGGATGGACAGACAGCAGGACAGAGATCTCCTTTGTTTAGGTTAGTTTAGCTAGCTGAGGCAAAGAAGTTCCCTGGACTGTGGGGTTTTCTTTTCCCTTTTCTTTGCCCTGTTTAACCTGCTCTGGCCTGAACACCCAGGGGAGCACCGGCAGCTCCACCTGTGGCCACCAGGCCGGGCCTGGGCCGCGGCATTTCCAGCACCGGAGGGACTGAGCAGAGACTGAGTGAGCTCAGCTACAGCCCAGGGAGGGACTTTCTGAGTTTGTCATCTCTTTTGGAGAAGCAAGGGGTTTTATTGTTTAATATTGTTTAGGTTTCATTGTTTAATAAACAGGTTTTTTCCACTTTTCTCCAAGGAGTATTTTCTCCTTAACTGGTTGGGGGGAGGGGCCGATTGAATCTGCTTTACTAAAAGAGCCCCTCTGGGGGTTCTCTCCCAAATTTCTCCTGAACCAGGACACCAAGCAAAGCCAGATGCTCCCCTGGCTGTAGGAGCTACCTGAGCAAAGCTGCATCCTGCCATTCTTACTCCTGTGCTCCTCTTTCTGCCCTGCAGAAGGGATGGAGAGCAGGTCCAGCATTCAACCCAGCTGCACACACAGACAGCAAGAAAGCTTGTGGCTTTCTCACTGTTTCCCTTACCCATCATTTCCATTCCTAGTGCTGCATCCAGATTTTGTGTTTCTCTTTCTTGAAGCCATTCAGTGCACGCTGAGACTTTAATGCCTGGAAGAGTGTTAAGTAATGAGCCTCTTAAGCACAGATGAATCCCCTCAGGTATCTCCTGGGTCTCCTGTGGGATCAGGCTCTTCCCTACTTTTGCCACAGGCACAAGGCTGTGCCAGCAGGGTGACTGCTGCAAGGATTAAACCAGGGTCACAATTAGCTCAAGATTCTGAGTACTGAGTGCAGGCCCTAAGGAAAGTGGCAGGAATCCAGAAAGGAGGTGGCACTCAGAAGCACAGGGGGTGTCCTGGGATAGCTGGGCTCTGCAGGAATGCTGCACACCACTGCTCTGAGCAGCACAGATCCACGAAGAGCTGAAACCCCAGGAGATCTGTGCTATCTCTGTTTTCCCCGTGGTTTTTGTATGCAAAAGCAACCCAAAAATCTCACTTTTAACTCTTTTGCACGGTTCAAAAGGAACAGGGGAGAAGCATTGTTTGGGGTAACCCAGAGCATCAGGTTAGTGTTGTCAAATCCCAGAGGAAAGGAGCCAGGAAAGGGTAAAGGGAAGTGGGAGGAGAGCTGAGGTTCCAGGAATTGTTAGCTGCACATACAGGAAAAATAATACTGCCCTCCCTTTCTCATGAGCAGCAGTGGAGATGTTCTGCTGCAAACACTGAAAACATGCAAGTCTTCAGTCAGATGCCTGCACTTGCCTGTGCTTGCAACAGTGGTCAAGAAAAATTGGCTGAATTCTCTTAAATCTGAGATATTTGCCAAGCTGCACATTCAATAGAGAATAAACTGCTGATAAAAACTTCCTTCCTCCACCCTCTCCTCTGCACCTGAAATCCTGACCATGGTGGAGCCCCAGGGTCTCAGCAGTCTCCAGGCAGCTCCTCTCCCTCTCCCTGCCTGTCCCACAGAGATCCTGGGGCACTCTGCAATGAGCAGTGCTCCTCTGACACTGCTTCCTGCTCCCCAAAGATGGAGATGGCTGATTCCATCACCCATGGATGATTCCATGCAGCAGGAGTGATTCCAGATGATTTGCTAATGAACAGAGGGATGACAGGAACATTGCCTACCTTTTATTAAAAAATCACTGCTAGATAAGAAATAAAGGACTGGGGGGAGGGAGGGGGGTTTCTTCCCAAATCACATTTTGCAGGACAGAAAATGCAAATTAGCAGAACAGTTCTTTTGGTTAGCAACGTGATTTCAAAGTTTCCCATTCCTGATTTCTTTGCAGCTCTCCCTTTCTGTGCAAAATGTAATGTCCCTGCACCTTGGGGTTGAATTTTGCTCAGTTTCAAGGAGAAAATGAGTTTCTACCTTGCAACACTTTATGAGGATGCCAAATACTTCTAAGTATTTCATAAGTCTTAATCCTATCTTCTCCAGAATGTCCAATAATGTCTGTGAAAACTTTGTTGAATTGTCCCCATCATCTGCTGAAGAAATGCAAGGCCAAGAGCAGAAGCAATCATTGCAGATCCCTCAAAGCAGCCTAACCCAAATGATGATTATCAAACATCCTGTTAGATATGCTGGGTCCAATTTAGTCCTGCTCCAAACTAATGCAACAGTGTTTAGAGGATTCTGGCTAACACCATTGATGAGTATTTATTTGCCATTGCTTAGACAAATGACCTCACAACAAAAAAAATATTATTCATCTGGGGGATTTCTTTATGAAAACATATATTTCATATGGGGTTCAGAGGTTTAACTCCAATTCTATTGCACTTCACATAGGTTCTCTCATCCCCATGGGCTGTACAAGAGGACCCTATGGACCTGTGACTGCCATTTCTCAGTTTTCACCTGCTTCTTGCAGATTCTTGGCTTGGACAAACCTAAATATCCAAGAGGAACTTATATGCCACCTTGCTGAGGAAACAGTCAAAGCAACAAAATAATTAGCTTACAATGGAATACTTTAGGACCAAGGGAAACATGATTTTAAATTTTGACCTCTCACAGGCTCCCAGTAAGACATTGGATAAGTTATTAGGTCTGGGTCTATTGCACCTAATTCTTGCTCTATCACTGGCAGCTCTCATGATAGGAGCATGGTCTGCATTAGGAAGCTGTGTTGCCTTGAGGGCCAGGAAGGGAGCTGGGAGTTTGAATAAATCACCCTCCCTTGTTACCTGTGTTTCACCATGGACTATGCAAGAAATTTAATCTGCTGGCTTAGACACTTCTGCTTCTTGAAGACACCCAGGAAAAGTCCAGGCTTTGAACTTTGCATGGGGTGGTTCCAAATGTGAAGAGGCACTCAACACTTAGTGCACACAGCAGCACTGACAGGAAAAAAAATAAATTTAGTGAAGTAATCAGATCCATCCTTCTGTTCCTGATAGAGAGGGGGATGGCTGTGTAAAATTTAGAATAAAATCTGAAAGTTGGCTTGAATGCTGAGACAGAAGTTGTCGTGGGTCTTTTAAATCTGCACAGCATCTTATATTTCAGAATATTCTAACTCCCTTAAAATTCTACAATAATATCAGTAAGCCTCCAGGAGAATGGCATAACAGAGTTTTGTAGCCAGGATAATTGAAGGTCAGAAGAGAGGATATTACCTCTTTCCACAAGCCTTGCCTTGTTTTGGAAAACACAGTTTGAGATTGAAGTTTGAGATTAAATCCCAAAGCTCACATTTGGGATGATTTGTGAAATTCAATGTCAGCATTTGCAAAATGTTCATGTTTACATTTCTCCTGGCCTCTGTTATCTTCCATCCTGAAGTGCAGGTGTTAGAGCACAGCTAAACCACGCTGCACTCTCTGTGCTGTTATGAGCTTTTGATCACTTTAATCACTGTGCTTAAGAGTAGCTTGATCTATTTTTTCCACCTAATTTGACATTCTACAAGGTAAGAAGGTAATTAGTGATGTCTGCTCTACTGAAAGGGTATGGAATTTCACTTATTCCCCCGAGAGCTTTACATTTTGGCTACAGACATTGTTAGATGGAAAACAATGCTTCTTTTTTGAGGAATGAGAAGTAAAAGACAACTTTGAGTAACCTGATTATGCAGCTTGCTCACATTTTGTTTTAGCTCTGTCTTTGATGCTATGCAAAGAATGAATTTTAGCTTTCCTCTGCCCTCATAGGTTCAGCTGCTGGAGTAGTCAGTGCTAGTTACCTTCATGTCTCTCTCTTGAGTATGTTTAACTTCATTTGGCAACAGGCTCAGGTACGTGGCTGGAAACAAGGTTTTCTTGTTTGGGGCATGGTTTTGCACCCTAGGAAGTTATAAGCAGGAGGTTCTGCTGCTTTTACTCCCTGATCTTATCTGAGTCACTTAGAAGGTACTAGCTGTCTGAGTATTAGCTAATTGCACAATCTGTGAGTGTTTGTGCAGGCTTTCATACAAGATAGCAATGGTATCAGTGGGGTAATGCTTTCACCTTCCCCAGGGGACTCTGGCTGTGTGACCTGACAGCGTTACATGGCTCATTGCAGAACAACACTGCTCTGCTGCCTCCTGAGCAGCCAGTCTGACCTTTGTTTAGACAAACCATCTACTTTCTCTGCTCTCTCTCTCTCTCTCTCACTCTCTGATCTACGGCCACAAAGGAAAAGGAGTGGCCAGCAAAACTTCAAACAACGAAAAACATTTCAGCCTGAATTTGCTGAGGTGCCTGGGAGCCCAGCCTCCCCTGGGAGGTGGTGGCTGTATCAGAGCTCTCCAGCACGTTCCCAAGGAGGAGATGCTTTTATAGCCAGACAATTTCTTTCCTCTGAAAACCAGGGGCGGGCTGGATGGCAGCAGACGCTGCTTCAGAAGCTCCTCTCCAGGTTTTGATGATCAGCACACCTCCCAGTGCCAGCAGCACTCTGAAACCCAGTGCAGAGCTGCAGTGCTGGCAAAGCACTTGCACTCACACACAGGTGCCCTCTCACCCTTGCCTCTTGCAAAGGTGCAGCTGGTCCATCCCTCCCCATCAGCCCTGAGCTGCACTGCTGGGAAATGAGAGGCTGGGAGGTCAGTGCTGAACCCCAGAGCAGTTCCCTGCACTGCATTGGGATTTCCCTTTGCCTGGGCTGCTCTGCAGGGCAGCAGCTGCCATGTGTTAGGAAAATTAATCCACAAACACCAGAGGTTTATGTCCAAAAAGGAGACAGAGGAGTCCTTTTACTTTATTGGATAAAGGGAGATGCCATGGGGCATTCCCCTGGGATCTCTCAAATTTTTGGAGGACACAGCCTCCCGTTTTTATCCCAATTTCCCAGCCGCTTTCCCCTTCTCCCTTTCCCCATTGGCTGAGGTACTTGAGAGGTACAGACTGCCCAGAATGCCTGATACCAGAGATTCCCCTCTAATGTATAACCCTCCCTTTTAATTTTTAATTCTTATGGAATTTAGGGTTTTTCTTCTCCATTGTTTCTTTCATCTCTCAATGTCTAATTTCCTTTATCAGCAAACCTAAAGTTTATTTGTGAAAGCAAATATCTTTTTCCATTCATCAATCAGTGGAAGTCTTCCCATTGTTTCTTTTATCTCCCAGTGCCAATTTTATCTACCAGCAGACCCACAGCTTATTTGTAAAGACAAATCCGCTATTCCTCTCATATGTGTCACTGTCCCCTGGAAATGGGCAGGTGTCACCAGGCAGATTCAGCTGAGCTCAGAGCAGCAGACACAGAGGTGGGGAGTCCTCAGCTCATCAGGACACTGCTCTTCCATTCCCTTCAGTGTCCTTCTCTCCATGGATATGGGGCGCTATTGTTGAGAAAGCAAAGAGGGAAGAGGATTTAGGTCCATCTCAAGACACCTTGTGAAAAATGCGTATTTTATGATTGGCTTTTCACAAATCTTAAAATTAATATTATATGTGTTGTGTTAGAAAGTAATGCTGTATTAATTCTCTTAAATAGTGTGTTAAATATAGTTTTAGGTTATAACAAAATGTTAAAATAGAAACTATGCTATGTAGGATACTTTTTTTCTAAAGAAAGGACTCACACTGAGATAGCAGCCACAGGATACCTAAATCTTTCAGAGAAAGAGAATTTATTGCTCCATTATGAAGAGAAATGAACTTCTTCCCGCCTCACTCATGCGGGATGACGCCGTTAGGATAAAGAGGAAGAAGTTGAAGATGACCAGACAGAATCCTGTATTTGAATGGAATTTGTGCATCATGTATGAGGTGTATGAATATGCAACAAATTATTGTTTTTAAGGGTTAATCCTCTGTTAACGTGGGTCCTTTTTCGGGCTTATTTTGCCCAGAAAGGGTACCCGGACTGTCCTATTTAACTCTTTGTCTCTATTGTCTCATATTGTCCTAAATCAAATTGTCCAAATTATTATTACTCTAATTGTATTCCTATTTTCATAACCATTTTGTTACTATCAAACTTTTAAAATTTTAAAAACCAGTGATTGGCATTTTTCACACACCTCAAGGTCTATCTCAAGGCAGGGCAAATGTACACCACTACACTAAACTTCTGAATTTTAGTTTCTTTATAGAATTGTAATGGTTACTCCTGCACATGTAAATCCTGCAGCCTCCCCAGCTGGAGCAGAGCCTTATATGGCACACTCAGCTCTTTGGAGCATTGCAGGGCTTTGTTAATCCTTTGCCTCTATTTTACAGTAGTGTGCAGAGCTCCTACTGAGTTCCCCAGGCCTCACCATGCAGATGCTGAACTTCAGCCAAACCCTGACCTGGAGGTGTTGGTGATGGCTCCAAATCTTCCAGCTGCTCTCACCAGTCTGGGAGTGACACCTCTAAAGCTCCTGGGATCAGCTGATGCCAGCAGGGATTGAGCTGAGAGGTCCAGAGCTGCTCACACCACTGTGACCTGCAATCCCTATTTAGCTTGTACAGTAAGAACAAAATGAGGGTTGCCTGTTGCTACTGCACAGGGTCTATAATGCAACAAATTTTGTTGTAAATAAATGGCCAAATCCCCATTGCTCCCCAGATAATAGGATTTCTTCCACCAGCATATTAGCCTGTCCATGAGAAGGACAGCAGACAGATGGCTGTGTGGGGATGGACAGTTGGGGTGTAGGATTCTTCTTATTCAAGAGCTGCTGAGATGTTTTTGATCTTACACTACAGAAACCACATAATTCAAAGGCAGCAGGATCCAGGCCATAAGGAAGCAAAGAAGGGAAAAAATCAATCCACCTTATCAAATAAACGTGTGTCTGGAAGCATGTGCCTAAGACAGCAATGCTATTCCTTTGCATGCATAAAAATTAACAGTCTGGTGAGAATCAGTAGGTTTTCATCATGGTGAAATGCTGGGGAGCCCATGTGCTGTCTGGTTTTGGAGAGTCCAGGCCCCAAGCTAGTGCCTGCCATGCCCTCACTGCAGCCAGGGGTGAGATCTTTGTCATGGCCACCTCACTGCCCTCTCTGCCCTTCCTCCCTTGGCTCTTTCAGAGATCCAGGCTGCAGTCTGGGCCAACCCACAGAACCCCCCACGTGCCCAACCCCTGAATATCCTAAATGTTGCATAAGGAGCACAGTGGGGCTTTTTTTACACAGACAAGGCTCAGCATTTCTTGGCTTTTTGCTGCAATAAATTGGCAGTGATGCTCTAATGAGAACATAAGGCACCCACCCTACCACCTTCGATCACTTTTGTGCCCTTTTGCAGCTTGTGAAAGGCTCTAAAAGCTTTCACCAGACACATTGTCTGATTTTTAGGGAGTGTAGCTAGCGCTGTTTACCCTCGACTGGCAGAAGCCTGTTTTTATCCCGCTGGCAATAATTAATGTCAGGCTAAGTGACCGATAATTAGTCTGACCCGAGGAGCCCTGATTCCAGAGATTTTTCAATTTCAGCAGCCTGACCAAACAGAGCACTTCAATAAACTCCTTATTGGGTGAAATGCTGGGGTGCACTCAGCTGGCATCAGATGTGCTGTGCCATTCCACACCAGCTGATGGTCAGCACCAGTGACTCTGTGTGTGCTGTCCCCCTGTGACAAAGTGTTTTGTGTTCTGCAGTGTTTTCTGCTCACAGACACACATGCAAGGGATGGAGAAGCATTTCAATGTGCTCAATTGTTTCCACTTGTTCAGTTCTCCAGCTACAGACTCAGGACTGTCTTCATTCTATGTTAGAAAAGTTACTTGGCAGCTCAGATGAACTCCCATGGGTGGGTATCACCAGGTTGTGATTAAAATGATGCACCAAACAGCTGTTTCTCCGGAAGGAATGTATTGTTTCATTAACCTGTAAACCCACAGCAACTAAAATTGGGTTTTGAAACTACAACAACAAAAAGCTGTCTGCATGCTATCTCACTGCATGCCATTTCCCATGTGCTCTGTTTGTCTCCTTTTCCTGCAGCATTTCAGTGTGAGGGACTGAACTGACAGGTGATCTTTTTTGACTTTCAGTCTACCTTTGTCTGCTTTAGGACCACCAGCCAGCCTCTACTTATTTATGCATCTTTATCTGAAAGGGAATCGACTCGATTTTAATTGCACATGAAGGGGATGATAATAAAATGTTAATTACTTTTTCTGCCCGTGCACTGATCTCTATCTGGCAGAATTTGCCCTTGATGATCCCAGGGCATCATTGCAGACAAACAAACAAGGACAGCAGCTCACATGAGAATCCAGGGATCTCCCCCATTGTTCCCAGCCTGTTCAATGCTTTTCCATTTCAGCAGCTGCATGCAGCATCACTGAAGTGGAACTGTTCAGCACATATGCTAACACCAATATTCACTACACCAGCAATCCCTACATGAGAGCTAATGTGGGATTTCTTCTGGATAAGACAGTGGTGTCTATTTTTCTGCAGGCCTGAAATCTTCTCATTGCTTAAACAGCCTAGAAATGACCCTATTTTCTACCTCAGAGAAACCTTAGGCTCACAATAGCCTGTTAAAACATGGAGCTGTTCAAACATGTATCTGTCATCCATAGCTTCATGTGTCCTGTAACACACCTACTGCTGGGATAACTGAGCACCTGTCAAGATTCTGTACTGCTAGCCATGAAGTCCTCTCGAATTTATCAACAGAGAAGCTTACACTGCTGCCTGGCAAGCTTTTGTGACTCAACCTTGACCTCTAAGGATCTTCTGAAGATGAGAAAGCATCAAATTCTCCTTGCAGATTTAATCACTGCTTCCTCTGCTGTGGGCTCTGATGACAAGATGGTAGAGATATCCTTAGCTCAGAGAAAATCACCTGAAAGCAGTCACTGCTACAAAGACACCGACCACACACTTGTGCCAAAGATTGTGTTTGGCATCCCAGGTTCCCAAACAAAGCTCACAGCAAGGCAGAAATCTTCCCACAGCCTGAGGTGACTGACTGACCATCAAGGTCACTCAGGCACCTTCCAGACAAACCTTCCACATTTGAGCTGCTGGCCCAAGGGCAAGGCACTCTCTGTACCCTCACTGTCCTTTGGGATTCAGAAGGATGCTTCTTACAGCCTTGCAAAAAAACCCCAAAACATGGAAATGAGCATTAAGTGACACTAGACTGCTACTGGAAGCCACCAGAGGTGAGTGCTGAAAGATTCCCACCTGTTAACAGTAAATCATTCCATTATGACTCTACTAAAAGCAAATATAAGTTGTCCTGTGCACCAATTTCTTTCTAAAGTACTGCTTCTCACAGAAGTCCAGGTTTAAGACCTCTCCCTTTCTTTTTCTGGATGCTCCCCATTTCCCAGAACATGTCTCAGAATTGGAGGCAATTCCCTTCTGAGACCCTGCATTTCTCACCTGCTGATTGCAATCAGCCACTGCTCACCAGCTGGCCCCTGGGGAGCTGCTGAGGAGCCAACAAGAAGTAGAGACCAGCATGAGGCTGAGAACAAACAAGAAATGCAGCCTGTGTTCCTGAGGTCCCTCCACTGCAAAAAAGGGTTCTCAAAGCTCTCCATGTGTGTCAAAGTCTGGTTTTGGAGGCTCAGCTTGCTCCTCACACTCTGACACATTGCCATCACGTGTTTGACAGAAAGGAAGCGTGGAGAAATAAAGGTTGCTATAGGTAAAAACAAACCCAACCATGTTCTTGTTAAGAAATCCTCCCAGTCATCCCTATCCTAAGGCAGCATTGATTATCCCAAAGGATAAATTACCTCTGACTATGGTGGCTGCCACACCAGGTGACCTCTGGAGGTGGGCAGAGCCACCCCTGTCTGCTGTCCTGCATGCTGTGTTCTGAGGCATCCTCATGATCTCCAAAGCACAGTTCCCAATAGTATTCACCTCAGTCTTCACCTATTTGTAAAGAAGCTTGTAGCAATGCTCAATTATCTGCTGGGGCAGGTGTGTTTTCGTCTCAGATCTCCAAGGGAAATTCCCCTGAAACCTGTGAATGTAAGTCAGCCTCCCTCCCTCCATGAGCCCCAGGAAAGCATCCTGGCATCTCTCACTGGTTCATTAAGTATCCAGTGCAGATGGTGCATGGCAGACAAGCACCACATCATTGCTGGAAGCATCCAGTGCATGCCTGTTTCAGAGGAAACAGCAATTCTGACCCGTAGTCCATCCTCTCAAATCAATGGGAGGCAGCAGCTGCATCCACTTAGAAATTCCCAACAACTCTCAGGCCAAGGAGTTAAGAAAGTACATGCTGATAAGGTCTTTCCCAGGACTTATGTCTCCCCCTCCTCATTAAATAGAAGAAGCAGGGAGGGTTTTCCTTTAAAGCTAGAGATCAGAGCAAGGGTGACTCTCACACTGGAAAGAAACCCCCCCACCTCCAGCCCAGGGACCCCTGTATCCCTTCAGTGCTCCTCACATTGCACTAGTGCAGCAGCCCAAAGGGTGCCAAGCCCTCTGCTCCCCTGTTCCTCAATCTTTAAAGGTCCCTGGAAGGCTGTAAAGGTCTCCCTTACAACCTGTTTTCTGATCTAAAGGACACAGCTGTGGAAAGAAACTGTCACAAAAAGGTGACCAAGACTTCTTCACCAAGTGCATGCCATGTATGGAAGAAGTCAGGCTGTAACTTCCTATAGATCTGCTGAAAAGGGTCAAAGCTTGCTAGGCTATAGGAATGCCCTGAAGGATTAAGCTGTCCACCTTTAAGATTTTTAAATGGAATGCAGAGATTTTCAGAGCACAGTGTCTGCATGTAGGTAAAAGCAGGATGAACTCACACACTTTCAGTTCCTCAGCACAGCTCTTTGTCATCTGATTTAATCTGGGAAGGCTGCTGCAGCACCATCCTCATTTTGGTGGGTATAGAGGATCCAGCTGAGAAAAATGTAACCTTTTTTTCAGCAAGTCAGGTTTTTTGCTGGTAATTTCCACCTTTCCCTGGTTCAGCTCCCAAGGGATTCACAAAGGGGTTTGTCATCTCTCCAGGTCATTCAGCGCTCTGGAATGTGCTGTAAAATTATTTGCCCTGAGCAGCATTACAGGAAAGGCATCCATCAGTTAACTCCATCGTCAGCTTTCTCTTCTGAGGGATGTGTTGCTGATGATGAGTCATAAAGATATTGATTTTAACATTTGCTTTGAATCATAATTGCATTCGTAAGATTACATAGTGGCTCTCAGGGATCCACTGAGTTTTTAAATCTATAGTCAATGCCTATTCTTCTTAGTTAAGTACTATATAATGCATAGGATGACTGGACAATTTTTTATTTTTATACACATGGCTTTTTTAAAATGGTGTCTTACCCCTGAAAAATTAATATTAAAAAAAAGCTTTCTTTTTTTCCAGTGGTAGTCTTTGTTTCAAAAATTCAGTATAATGGTTCAGTAGGGTGAAACAGTGCATTATAATTGAAGGTTAATATCCATATGGAGTTAATATCAGGGGGCTTCCCATCATGATTTGAGATTCCAGTGTTCTAAGCTGCTATAAATCTAAACCAATGGCTAAAAGTATAAAAGTAAAAAGGCATACTTGGGAATGAAAATGGGGTGCAAGGTCTAGTCAGTAGGAATATGAAATGGCAGCCCTATCTTACAGTCTATATTGCTGTGGACTCATTTTTTTAGATAAATTCTTCATGGTTATTGTAAAAGGTGATTGTTATTGTTGTCATTATCATTATTACTACTATGACTTCTCCTTTATATATAAAGGAGAGTGAACTCTCCTTAAAATTTCCTTTGACTTTATTTCCCTCCTCTGGTCTTCAGCCACAGAATGCTCAGGCAGCAGGCAACGCCCCACAAACCTCTCAGAGCCCCCTTCAGCAGCAGCTGGCTCCTCCAGTCTGGAGGCAGTGTTTTTCCCAGGCATCCCACACCCACAATGCTATGCCATTCATGGAAAGAAATCGAGCTGCTCCTCTAATGTGAGCCTAATGGAGCAGCTGAGAGTTCCAGGAACACACCAATGCCCACATTCTACTCTGTTTGAAGAGGATTTCATGTTCTAGGGGAGCATGAGTGTCTTGGTTTGAAAAGACAGGTGTCTGCCAAGGAAGGCAGAAGCCTACCCTGAAATGGAAAATGTAAAACCCCTCCCTCGGAATTATTATAATTTTGAAATTAAGGGGCTCTCAGGCAAAGATATGGGAGTAGGAATAACAGTTCTTTAATAGGGAAGAAAATTAAAATAAAATAAAATAAAAATGCAGTAATACAAAACAACACTGACAGAGTCAGAACCATGCCCTGGCCCCCTGTGTGTCAGGGTGGTGGCACAGCCCCATCCCATGGGGGCTCAGCCCTCGTGCAGTGTCAGCTGTGGTTCTGCTGGAGCAGGGATCCTGCACAAGGGGGGAGTTTTCCTCTGAAGCTCCACGGGGTGCTGGAGATGGGCCTGGGCTCCCTCTGGAATCCAGTGGGAAAAGGCTGCTCCTCTGGGAATGCAGAGCAGAATAAAGCTGCTCCTTTGGGAATGCAGTGGGCAAAGGCTGCTCTGGTGTTCCAAACCTCAGATTATATCCAGGCAGGAATGCTTGGCTCCTCCCCTGGGTGGCGCATCTCCCCGTGGTGGGATGATGGAATTGGATCAGCCATGCAGGGACACTCACTGGCCATGGACAGCAGAGATCTCCTGGAGGAAGGATTGGGTGTGGAAGAGATAAAGAAAAAACTGCCCAATGAACAGAAGAGAACTGCCCCACCTCTGACAGATAGAAATAGAATAAACTGCCCCAAACCATATCTTACAAGCCAGGAGAATGAGAACACTGGGTGGACATTGACAGAACCCTCTGGTAAACAAAATTCACTCTTCACTTGTGTGATTTGTCTTTAGTGATTACAATGCCCCCTAAGGCACTTTGTACATTGGTGCTGTGGTCAAGGAAATAAAGCACTGCCACTTTACAGAACACACACTAAGAAATCTCCCTTGCTAGTCTTACATTCAGCCACTTTCCCATTAATTTGCTGAGTCAAAATAATAAAATAAAAATCCCAATGCATTAGTGAGGGCAGCAAGAGACAGGGGAGAAGCTGATCCATTTTAAAACCTGGCAGGGTCTGGTTTTGGCTTGTGCACTTACTGGTCCCTGTTTCTCCTTTCCATGTTTTGTTTCTCAAGTACTTTGCATAATAAACTGGTGAGAGGTAAAAACTTGGTGAGCCAAGATCTTCCTAAGGTTTAAAAGCAGGCAACAGGATTACAAAATGTGATGGTCAAATAAAAGAAAATAAAATTTAAAAAAACCCCAAAAGCAAACCAAAGCAAGAACAAGATCACAAATAAAAAACAAAATTAAACCAAAGAAACAAAACAAAAATCAAAACAAAAAAAAAAAAAAAACACCACAAACCACAAACAAATGGAAATCCTGACTCTCCATTCCATAGCCCTTAACCTTAACAGTACTTTGAATATGATCAAAATCAGAATTGTTCTTTGCAACCTACATGAAACATTTTTTTCTTCAACTATGTCTCTGAGTATCCTGCTGGACTTTTGTGGAAAATTTCTAACCTGGCAGGCAAGAGCCCCTCAGGGCTGGCTTTCATTCAGGCAGATGAGGAAAGGGGTGAAAGACAGGTCATAGTAAAGGTGCCTGAACCTGCTGCTCTGTTTGGGCTGCAAGGATTCTTGGTTTGTGGTTCTAGAGCTATTAAGATGCAAGTGCTAAATAAATGCCAAGTATGGGATTCCTGGGGCTAAAAAAGAAAGCAATCTTTCCTTATCCTACAGCTGTGAGGTCAAGGTAAATGTGACTGTTCAGAAACACTGCAGTTCTCAAGCCCCTGGGGGATTTTACTGTGTTTTATAAACTTGTTTCCAAACCAAGCTATTAGGAAAACAAGATATTTCTCCATAAAGCCTTTATTTTTCTCTCTTTAGGGACAGTACTGCCTGCCTTACAGTGCTTTAACTCGATCAGAGTCATCATTTTTATAAACAGACCATTTTTCATGACTTGCTTGATCAACCTGGGAAGGCAGCTTTTCAGGAGTTATAGTCATACACAGGAAAAAAAAACATTTTACTCCATCTGCTGCAACCAGAGATGTAACAGAAACCCTCTTTTCTCTGAAGGTAATGCATAGGAAAAAACACAGACGTGCACTTGCTTTCCTTTCACACTCAGCTGCAGTTATGCAATATTACAAAGGGAAAGGAACACACTCTTTCCCAATGAGATTGAAGATAATTTTTCCTCTTTTTTTTTTGTACAGAAGTTTTTGGTGGGAGATGTCAATATTTACCCAGGGCTTCACCTGTATCAGGAGGTGATTTCAGGCTAGTGGCTTTTGAATACTTAAGTTGGGACTCAGAGGGCCTTGAGGACCCAAATAACACTGGAGAGCCATGGCAGCACTGGGAGCCAACTGGCTGCTCAACAGTGGATCAGCTCTGCTGAAGTGTTTATTTACATTGGAGGTTTTAATTGCCCACATTTGTCTTTCTATCCACAAGATGGACTGTGTACATCCAGGGGATTTGCTTTCTTTTTGTCTCAGCACAAGGAGTGCCAAAAGGTTGAGACCTGGGGCACACATATGAAGGACTCACCCTAAATGAGCAGGAGAGACCCTCTCTGCTGACTCTGCCCAGGGGCTGGGAGTCAGCCAGAAACCTCAGGAAACTCCTGAGTGTTCCAGGACTGCAGAGTGATTTCAAGCACTCTCACTGGCCTCATCAATGCCATGCTTTCTCACACTCACCCCACCAGCCACAAGTGAGAGCTCTTTTCCCCTCTGGTCCTCACACACGTACTCTAACATGTAAAAAATTCAGCAAAATAAAGATTTAGTGCAGAATCTGATAAAAATCTGAACTTATTCTGAGTCACAGTGGTCTCAAAGCAGTGCTGTCAAACTGGGAGTGTAGAGAGCAATCCAGAGAAGTTTTGAGACTCTTGTTGTAGAGAAAATGCCACACGCCCCACGAAAAGCAAATATGTATAAGAGGAAATATCTGCTTATCTGAGAATTAGTATTACTCAAACATGCCTTTTGTGTCAGGAGAAAGAGGCAAGGTCTGCAGATTTAGCTGCTAACAAAACACCTCCAGCAGGTGTGTTACGCTCCATAGGAATGGACTTTGCCCCACAGCATTGATCTAATTCCACCCCAGCTCACAGGAATGGAGGAATTTGGTTGTTTCTGAAATGTCTCTTGACGTCTCTCTACAGATGTTTCAGGTGAAAAATTCAGCTTCCCAATGAGAGTTGAAACTTTTACATAGTTTGAGAAAAAGGATGTACCTGTGTCATTTCTTCCCCTCTTTAAGTACCTGTAGCTCAGACAGCTGGGGAGGTAGTTAGACTATTCCAAGTTTGAAGAATGTGAATTAAAATGCTAAAATATGAACCATAGTTTTAGAAAGTTACTGGTTTTGTCTGAGCCCTCACTGTGTGTCTACACTGGATTCTCCTTTGCAGGTGTTGGTGCAAGCAACATTTTTAATAAAGAAATTTTTTTCCAGTGCAGCGTAATCACTATTAACAAATAACTCTAATCAATGCTCTGCATCACTTTCTGAGAAAAAGCTTTAATTGGGAGTGGGGAGGGGGGTTGGCAGTGGTGGTGTTTCCATCAGAAAGGAGCAATAGCAAATAAATCATCTCTTTATTTCTATAAATGAGACAAAATTAACAAAGAGAGGGCAGACATTAGCAAAGAGAGAATAGGAAAGAAATGGATTATGAGCTACATTGGGTTTGGTTGTTGTCCTCAAGGTATAAGTCAGCTATCCCAAGAACAGTGCACATTACTCAAATTCCACCAACAGGACTGGGGACTTCTCTGGGAAGTTGCAGCTGATATGGTGAACAAAGGGAAAATATTCTTGGTTTTTTATTGCAGACTGTGAACCAGCGGTGTGCTGGTAATAGTGAACATTGAGTCAGACGATTATCTTGGGATGTAAATTAACAAGTCCACTAGGAAAAACTTGTGAGGCAGAGAGGGGTTTTCCCATATTGCTCAGGATGCAGCTGCCACCCAACACCAGCCTGTGCAGACTGGCACGTTTTGTGCCTCTCTGAGGCTCAGTTTACCCCAGGAGAACTAAATGACCCATTCAAGGTTGCTCAAGACATTTCTATGAATAACTGGCTCTGAATAACTGAAAGCCTCCCTGTCTCTGGGCCAATTTCCTTAACTACAAAACTGTCCTCCCTGTTTGCCTTGTGTTAAAGCAAATCCTTGACCACAGCTGTCCTCTTCTCTCTTCTCCCATGTCATCAGCCCAGCCTCCTGAATCCCTGCTGGCAGCAAACACTTGATCACATTTATCACATTATGGTATTTTTGCCTCCTTGGCCAAACTCTTCAAACTGCTCAGCTTGCAACAAAGCCACGACAGAACAACCTCTGCTGCCATTGCTGGTCCTGTTCCTTGCTTTCTGAGGTGCAGATGGAAATCTGACCTTCACCTTGGAGTGATTTCCCATTCATCACCAAGATGAATAGCTGTCGATCCACCCTGAGCCGCTTAGAGAGGTGCCTGGCGAGCGACTGGCGGCGAATTCTTCCCAGCTGCACCAGCAGGGCTGCTGCTCTGCAGCTCTGCACCCGCTGAACAGCGCTCATAATCCCAGACTTAACGTCAAATATTTTCTGCAAGGGAAATAAAAATGTCAACAGGAAGTGAAATGTGACCTGATTAACAGTTAGACCTCTGACTCTGCTTCGTTTTTGACGGATGTGGTGTTTTACAAGGATAATAATACCAGCGATTCCTCTTAATTGATGGACCCTGATGGAAATATAAATTAAGCAATTAATACGATTCTCTGAGACTCATAAAAATAAACTCTACGTAGAGATAGTCATATTTATTTTTTTAATTACTTTAAAAACATGTGTCATACAAAGCATTACAACATTTTCTCCTAGGGAAAGCCAAGGCAAGTTTGACCTCCTTAAGAGCCAGAATGTGCCAGAGGAGGCAATGCAAATGATCCGCTGCAGACCCAGGCAGTTTATGATAACCCAAGCTTGCCTTTTGTCTGGGGAGTTCCGCAAGCCCTGATTTTCATGTGTTTTGTTTAAAACAAAACTAACAAAAAATAATTACTGTTTAACATTTAGAATCACGCCCGGAGGCCCCATTCAGGATGGGGAGCCCTTTGTGCCAGCTAAGAGCACAGCAAACACAGTGGGAGAAACACACTCTGCAGTAAATGGCTTGTGATCCGATTCCTGATGCTTTTAATGGTTTCTTCCATGGGAGGTGGTTTTAATAGTGAATAGCAGACCAGTGTGACCTTGAGAGATGCCAGCTTGGAACCAATGGGAGTTTTCAGGAGAGAGCAGGAATTCTGGGAAAGCAAAAATTCAGAGATTTGCATTACCCAAGTGATATGAAACAGTATTTACAAATATTTACAAACAGGCTACTGTTGGATTCAATCCTGTTTGCATCCCTCCATGCCTGCACGAATGGGCTTTCTGTGACTGATATATTCTCCATGTTTCTCATTTGACTTTTGGTTCCTGAGCAGCGAGAGTTCATACTCAAAAGCTTCCCTCTGCCACCATGAAAGCTCAGCAGTTGTGTTAATAGAGGCTGGGATTCTCTTGTAATGTCTTCAGGTGTAAAGAAAACAGCTTGTTCACCCAGAGGCGCTCAGTGCTTGCTGTTTAATTCCCTTTGAAAAGTTACTCCCTGACACGGGGAGCAGAAGCCACACCACAAATTACAGGCAGTGAATAAAACAGGATTGTTGCACATGCAGCCTGCTCCCTGCCTTTGAAATCTGAGAGCTGAGTAATTCGAAAAAGGGACTTGACTTCTTTTAAAATCAAATTGAAGTAGATGCCTGGTTTTTGACTGTGATTTGAAACGTCTGCAATAGACATTCCTGTGAGCTGGGAACTCGCTGTGAGTGCCAGAGGAAGAGTAAAACCCTGCCCCACCATCCTGCTCCAACAAAGGTGCACAAAAGTGGGTGAAAATGTGTGAGGGAGGGGGTTTATAGATGCACATGCAGCCATGGTGTACCTGCACTTTAAAAAATGACAGGTCCTGTGAGAGACACAGCTGTGTGATGGGAACAGAGCCTGTCCCAGGAGCAGGGAGATGCTGGGGTTCATGGCTTTGTGTGCCTCCATGGCAGCCCTGCAGCCAGACTGGCCTTGCCAGGGAAACAGCTGAGCAATACCCACTCATCTGACAGGTACAAGGCAGGAGGAGAGGGCAGCACACCCACCTCTGCTTCCAGGAGCCCTGCAGAGGTACCCAGGCTCAGGGGACACAGCTCTCCCTGCTAAGCCTGTCTCCCTGATGAAAGGAAATGCCTTAATGAGCTCAACAACTTCTCTGTCTTCAGGAAAAGGACTTAGAGCAGGACTGGGAGCCACCCAGCAGGGCTGATGCTCAGGCACCATGTGGCTTCTGTGCAAGAGCTGAGTCAGGAAAGCAGCTCTGAGGAAGCACTGACAGCATCTCTCTCCTTCTGCCAGCCTGCACAGGAGCTGCTGGGATCCTGGACTGACCCCAGCAGCAGCAGCAGCAGCAGTGTTAAAACAGCCCTCAATTATTTGTCAAGGATAGTTAGCACAACACAAGTTGTTTTGATTGTACAGCATAACCTGCAAGTGCCACCAGGTTTACAGTCTACACTGACATTTCCTTTATCTTTCTGTTCTCCATCTGTCTCCTTTTTTACAAGGACAGATTGGACAGCCTGACGTCATGTAAAACAAGCAGGGGAACTGCCTCCCTCCCCTCACCATTGCTCCTAGCCAGCTGCTCTCCCTGCCCAGGCAGTCTTTCTTTTTAAGCAGCCACTGGGGCAGAGGAGGAATTTAACCAGGTAAGTGTGTGTGAGAGACAACTGCTGACTTTCGAAAATTGAAAAAGGTTTATTAAACCTTAACAAAAATACAACAAAGGACTACATAAAGGAAAAGCTGCAGTGCTGGGAACTGCCCCTCATGGATACCACATGGCCAGTTCGTCTTCAGGATGGATGCTCAGTCTTTTATACCCCTGGGGCTTGCATCAGCCAGCCCTGGCCCCTCCCAAAGTCTGTCACTCAGCTCTTCTGTGCCATTTATCAGTAGAAACTGCTTTCTTGTCACTGGATTGGAGCTCAGGTGTTGCCATGCCCACCCCCTAAGCACCCCCAAGCTTTTCCATTCCACCTGCCCCAGGCAAGGGACACCTGTGCAGCTTCTTTGTACCTGTCCTGGACAGCCCAGGCTGTCTGATGGCAACAATACAGGGAGGAAAGGGAGCTGTGAGGAGAACAGAGGACATCTAAACTACAGTAACAAAACTGTACATAACTAAAGTTTTTCTTAATATTCACACAACGGTCATCCCTTAATTGTGAGAGCCAATCATCTCATTATCCATCTATAACATGTGGAAGGAAGTGGCTGTCAAGCTGCACTGCACTGCAGGACGTGCTGAAAGGCACTGATGTCCTCCATACTTTCACTGGGAATTGTCCTGGTTAGGTTAAGAGAATCACACAATCACAGAATTTTTTAGGCTGGAAAAGACCTCCAAAACCATTGAGTCCAGCTTTTGACTGACTGCCATCCTTGTGAACACATGGCACGTGCTGAGTGCCACATCCAACCATTTCTTGCACTCCTGCAGGGATGATGATTCCACCACCTCCCCAGGCAACACATCCCAATGCTTAAAAAAATCTTCCCATTAAGAAATTCTTCCTGATGTTCAACCTGAAGAGAAGCCAGACACTTAGAAATTAGGCATACAAAATGTTGTTGCACAAGCATCCTTAAATTGATCATTTTGTGCTTCATAATTCTTACACAGACATGCTTTAGGTAGAGTTTACAACTTTTATCAAAGCAAAACAAGACACCTTTAATGAGTCCTCACTCTGCCTCTGTAATTTTCCAATATAACTGAGCTGAACCAACACAAAAAGATGTGGCCCAAGCAGGTCTCCTTTGGCCAAGCTGCACACCAGCTGAGATGTGAGGTGCAGCCTCAGCCCACCCTGGTGTGAGCTCTGCCTTTGCCAGCACTGCATTGCCAAGGAAGTGGCTGGGTCTAACTCATACACAAAATAAAACAGAATAAACAACTGTGCTTTTCCAGGGTGTGTGTGAATGATGTTATGGGAGTGCCTGAATCCACGTACATTTCTGTGAAACTTTGCCCGCTCATCTTGGCGACAAATGAAAATAATTCCAAAATCCTCAGATCAATTCCATCTCCTAGCACAGGAATAAAAGACCTGAGTGAGAACTCTGCTGCCAGACTGCCTGGGCATGGCTGGGGCTACCTGCTCAGCTTCCTGAGCAATGCCTCCACCTTTCAGCTGAGGCACACTGGCAGCACTGCTGCCTTGTTGGCACTGCTTCCACGCCAAAGACAAGGAGACCATTGCTATCAGCTTGGGGCAGAGGGGGCAGGGCACCTCTTCTGTAGGGAGGAGAGGTGGTGGGAGAGGCTGGCTTTGCTCTGCTTCTCCCACAGCTGGAGCAGGAGGGGTGTTCCATGGCTCTGCAGAGAGCCACTGTCACTGTCCATGGGATCCAACAGGAAACACAGGTTTGTGCTGCTGCTCCCTCAGGTGTGCTGGGCTCCCAAGGACACTGTGCAAATGTTGGTTAGACAGAGTGGTGTTAACCCAGAGACTGCTGGGGGTTGGCCTAGGTGACCTTTAAGGTCCCTCCCAGCCCAAACTGTTCTATCATTAAGGGTCACAGCAATTACTGGGGGTCTGTTGGATTGACAGACCATGTCTCCTCTGAGGCAGCATTTTTCAGAGCAAAACTCTTCCACACAGCCACCACTGCTGCTGCAGTGTTAAAATGCTGTTTAAAAAGTCATGCAAATGTCCCAGCTCAGAGTCTGGGCTGCAGCCTGCAGCAGGGGATGGGTCACTCCCCATGGCTTCTATTTTCTATGTGTCAGGGAGGGGGTGTAAAAAAACTTCAGATGTTTTCAAACATGAAAACATGTTTGAAAAGTCTGTTTTCCATGCTCACAGCATGGAAAAGGCAGAGAAACACAGAGGTAATATTTTTGCAGGGCAATTAGCAGCTAATGGAAGCTATGCCAGGGTATGGATAGACTGTCTGCCTGCAAAGCCTTTCCTAGGGACACATCCTCATAGACACTGTCCCCTCTCTAAATATTGCTAAATCAGCCTGTCTGCAGTGACCACCCCAGGGAATTACATATCCATCCCAAAGTATCCCACTTGAGTGGAGCAGACAAGGGGAAATGCCTGCAAGGTCAAACAGGGACGCCAAAAACCTCAGGGCAGGAGATTCCTTTGCTTCCCAGTGCAGAAAAGGGACTGCATTCAGGCTGGACCCTATCAATGTTTGCCTTGGCTGCTTTGGCTCCCTGGGACCTGACAAGAAGGTCTGGGAAGCAGGGGACTGAGTCCCCATGCTCTTGAGCTACACATCAGAATAGCTGTCACAGGTGTTTAGGAAGCCTAAACACAGCTCAGCTATTCCCAGCTGGACTGGCTTTGGCAAGGACAGAGTTAAATTTCTGCACAGTGCCGTGCTGTTTCGGGTATGTGGTGCTAAACAGTGTTGATAACACACCGATGTTTTTGTTATTGCTGAGCAGCTCCCACGGAGTCAGGGCCTTTTCTGCTTCTCACTCCCCCCATCCATGAGAGGCTGGGGCTGCAGGAGGGGCTGGGAGGGCTCACAGTGGGACAGCTGACCCAAGGGTTACCCCACACCACACGGCATCCTGAGCAGCAGGCAGAGCTGGGGGAGAAGGAAATGGGGATGCTCAAGCGATGCTCTTTGTCCTCCCAAGCTGGGTGTGATGGAGCTGGGCTGTCCTGGGGATGGCTGAACACCCACCTGCAGCTGGGGAGGGGGAGTGGGAGTGGATTCCTTGCCTTGCTTTGCTGGCATGGGCAGCTTTTTCTTTACCTGTTAAATGGCCTTTGGCTCAACCCACAATCAAAGTGCAATTTTTGCACTTTGACGTTTCTGATTCTCCTACATCCCACCTGTGAGTGGGGATGAGCAAGTGGCTGTGTGGGGCTGAGCTGCCCACCAGGTTCAACCATGACTGCAGCAATGTTTTTAGGCCCTTTCCAAGTTTACTTGAAGCAATCAGTCTCTTGATTTGGGCCATCTCTGGCTCAGGCCCTGTAGTTCTCCTTAGGTGTTCACAATTCCAGCAGTGAGGATGGCCAGTGGCATGTGCCACCCTCACCAGTGATGCCTCAGGTTTTGGCTTTCATACTTTTCAGATTCTGTTCTGCTTCAGTGTGTAAGTTTAAGGTTCATATGAGGGGATGGTGAGCTCTCTGCACAGAGTAGGAAGACAAAACAATTCCTTCTCTAGCTGGGGACCAAGGACAGCCAATCCAGATCTCAAGCCCAAGAGCATAAACAACATGGACTGAAGAGAGAAAAACAAGAAAGATGGGACTTCATAACCTAAATCTGTAATTGGACAATTAGCTCCAATATACAAATGGACCAAAACTTATAAAAGTGTGAGACCCCATGACCTGTCATCCATTTTTGTGGCCATTTTGGGTTGTGCTGCCCAAGGTGGATCTATTGAGGCCTCCTCTTTAGCTCTGTCTAGTCTCTGTTCTAGGTCAGCCTTCACAAGGCATCACCAGCCCTGCTCAGCTGTGGAGAAGCCACAGAGACTTAGGAGGACAAAGGATCAGGTTTCCCAGTTTCCATGTCCTTCTGTCTTGGTGTTCAGGATGCATAAATCAGCTTGAAGGGAGAAATTCTGTGGATACTGAGACTTTGGCCTAACACTGTTACCATGAATTACAGTTCATTAGCTCTCCAGTACAGAAGAGGTTTTTTTGCTATGGAATTAAAGTTTCCTAATTATTCCTACACTGCCCAGAGGATAACCATTTTGCATAAATATTTCTCACTTTTCCTATCCAGGTAAGGAAGTATTCCTGACCTGGCAATATTTATAATCTTCAGAAAGTCTGCATTTGCTTGATCATAACTTCTTTTTTTTTTCTTTTTTTAATTGAGCTAGGGCAAAAGTCAATGACAATGAAACAACTAGAAAATTCCCTGGGGTAGTTCTCTAGTGGGACACGAGAAGTTTAATTATGAGCCATTGCTAGTGGTATGCATGTGAATGTATTCTAGAGGGTTAACACAGACAGTGTGTAGAGTTTCTTTCTTGAGCAGAAAGTGCAGATCCCAGTGGCCTTACTTGCCCTCCTAAATAATAAATCACTTTTATGAATGATTCCAGGAGAAGCTACCTGCCTTGCTGAAGTTATTCCTGTGCTGTGGTTGGGAATATCTTTGGTGTCAGGGACTCAGGATGTGATGGCTGGAACACTGCTGGAGATATTTAGTCAGGCAGGTTTCAAGCAAGTCAGGACTAATTTGTGATTTTTTTATTTATTCAGGGGTTTTTTATTTATTAGGATTGGGGAACACAATAACAACTTTGGGGCATTTTTAAATTAAACAACAAGGATGAAAAAGAAAACTAAAGTGAATGTAAGTGATTGATGCTGTTTATTTGCTCTTGTGTTGCCAGGGAGCTCCAGGGAGAGCAGGGAACAACCAATAGCAGGCAGTGGGGGTAGAGGAGGAGGCCTTTTTAATTATATCACATCATTTTTCTAAGTAATGTTATCTCACACAGGGTCTCAAACATTTTGGAAACACAGCATGTTACATTTTTGCATGTGGATTTGCCTGCTCAGCTATGGTTAACCACTGACTTCATGCTTAGGTTCCTGCTTAGATAGGCTGCCTTGTCACCCTCACACTGTTGGGAAGTTAATGATCTAGGAGAGACAGGAAATTGGAGAAGGAGTTGAGCATGCAAAGGATCCCACACTCAAAGCCATGTGCCTGCAGCAGGATGAGCAGAGAGTGGCCAGCACAAAGGGAGCTCAGAGCAGAGAGCACAAGTCACTTCTGTCCCTGCAGAGATGTCCCCTCCCCAGGGAAGGGACACACTGTGTGCAGCAAATCAGGCAGAGGTGGAGAATGGCCAGGTGAGATCTCTGGGTTCACCTGCACTGGCTGTGCTAGAAATTGGGTTTTCCCCTATGCTCCATTAAAAGTGGAGCAGTTGTTAAACAAAACAGAACAAAACAAGGCAAAGAGGTGCATCATCCATCAGTGAAGCAACAGCCAGAGTAGTCTGGGTGTTTGGTTTCCCTCATGGTGCTTTGCTTTGTTGCAGCAAAAGCTTTCTTAAGCAAGATGGGAGAAGGGAAATCCTTTCTCCTGGATGGGCTGGAAGCTGCCTCCTGTCACACAATGCAGTCTCCAGACTGTGCACATGACATGGCCCTCACTGTGGCAGGCACTGGCCAGCCCAGTGGATATGAAGGCTCCTGCTGCTTCAGCATCTGCTTTCCACAGCTGGGCACAAGTTCCAGCAGCTCCAGGGATCTCTCTCAGGCACAGGATGCTCGTGTTCAGTTATCCCCATCCTGGCAGGATAAAGGTGTACGTTGGGATACAGCTCTATCAAAGCATGTGCAAGGAAAGGTTGTAGGAAACAAAGTAACATATCTCACAGGAGATACTGAGAGAGGAATCATGCAATTCAGGTTCTGTTGTGGAGAGATGTGATTAATCCATGGAGATTGCATCCACAGGAGCATTCTAGGGCATGGCACAGAACATCCCAGCCTTTGCAGAGGTCCAAATCATGTGCCAGCCCAAAACGTGTCATCGTCACCATCAGTCAGCACTGGTTTCCTTTCTGTTCAGAAACTGTGGAGAGGAGGTGGCAAGGGAGGTATGGGATCAGAATGTGGTGGAGCAAATCTGGAACTAGCAACCAGTTTGGAAATAAAGACCCAGGTTAGAAACTGAGGCTTACTGGAATTGTGTCAGTATTTGAGCAATCAAGTCAATGAGGATCCACAGAAAACCTCACAGGAATGATCAGACACACCTCATTCCATGAGAGCTGGCTGTGCCTACAGAAGACCCCACACACCTCAGAGAAGTATCAGGATGATGGTGGGCAGGGCAGGGAGTTGGACTCCATGGTCCTTGTGGGTCCCTTCCAACTCAGCAGAGTCTGTGGTTCTGTGATTCTCTACCAGAAGGTTTGTGGCTGCAGAAGAGCCACAGCAACACCAGCTCACAAATACACTTCCATGAGCAGCAAGAAGAAGGCAGTGAGAACAGTTCCATTGCCCTCTCCTGTCCAGCACAGCATCTGCTGGGGGAGGCTCAGTCACTGCAGCCTCCACCCAGGAACTGCAGGTCTCTGGTGTGGCTGATGTGTGCAGCCACCAGGTGTGGCTCAGGGGCTGTTGGAATGTTGGGGGACACAAGACAGATGATGGACTTTGGGCCTGGCTAACATAAGAGATTTGATTACAGGATGCCTTGGCAAAAGCAAACGGAACTTTGAAAATTAGACCTGGATTGCAAGAAGATTAAATCAAATGGGTTTACCAGAAAAAGAAAATCCCATCAAACTCTGCAAGCAAGAGATGCTGTTATATGCATAAGTTTGTGTATGTGATTTTAACCCAATCATTGTAGTACACATTACTAGTCTCCCTAAAATAGTATATAAGTGCTTGTATCCCACAATAAAATCGGATTCTGATCACCGAGTCAGTCTCCCCATCTCTCTCCATTGCCAACAAGGGGCCACCACCACCATGAGGAAAGCAGGAGCAGGGCCACCAGCATGGGGAAAGCAGGAGCAAGCCCACCTCATGGGTATGCCTATGAGTCACTCCATTTAGGGGCACAAATGATTTTCATCCTACATCCAAAGCCTGAAGAATTGGTCTGTGATGAAAAAAGGCTGTTGGGGTCCCAGATATTCCTTTATTCCCTTTTTCTCCTTGTTTGTGCAGGAGTGATGCATTTTTCTTCTCAAAGTAAAATCCAGGGGCCTTCTTCCCCTCTATTCTCAGTGATATGCCATTTTCCTGTATTGCATTCCCAAAAGAATTAGAGGAGGGAAAAACATCTTTTCCTGCACAGCATGTTGACACACTGCCAAGATACTGCAAGGGCCATAAATAAGTGCAGAAATAAGCTTGATATGTAAGACCTGAGACCCTACCTTTATAGCTCCAGATTTCCATGAGTGTCTCCCAAGCCAGAAGGTGTGATATGATATCAAACTCTACTAACAGATGATTTAGACAGCAAAAAGAAAAACATACAGGCCTGATGAGGAAAATGTACATTATAGACCAGAATAAAGGGGTGGAGTTTAAAAGATTAAAATGGAGACTGACTGGCAAAGTTGGGGCGAGGAGAAGTCCCCATATTTCCTGTGTGGTTTTATGTCTGTAGAGTCTGTTTTGCAATGATTGATATAACAAACAAGGGACTCACAAAAAGGCTCCTAATGTTCACTGATCAGAAGTATAATGACGTGTAAGCTGCAGCTGTTCCAGTGGATTTCTAAACAGCAGGCTCTTGTTGAATGAGCCCCATGATTATTTATCTCCATCATGGGCTCTTTATTCCAATGTATTTGTTGTCTTCCCTGCATTTTGCCCGTCTGTCCTTATGCACAGAAAGCTCCGATAATGGATATTTTTTTATTAGTCTCCTCTTCCTTTTCCTGCTTCTGCAAACACAAAGCTGCATCCCCAAATCATCCTGCTACAAAAGGGAAGGCACTGCCAGTGTTTTAACAAGGGCCTCCCACAGCATTCTCCCCCATTAGCCTCATAAACACAGGGCAGTGCAGGAGCACGTGCTGCAGACAGAAGGGTCAGCAGACTATTTATTCTCCCCATTTAAACAAAAATGCTTTCTCCTGAGCAAGGGGAGAAGCAAACAAATAAATTAAGCTGTGCCTTGATGAAAGCCTTTAAACTGTGTCCTTGGGAAATGTACTGAGTGTGGGGATAGTGCAGGGCAGTGTTTAACTTGGCTGATTTGAAATGGTCTGTGAATAAGCAGAGACGTTGCAGGGGCACAGAGTGCATTCTGCCTTTTGGTTTGTGTTTCTTTTAATATCTTGTGCCTGGTACAACCTGCTCTGTTCCAAGGTAAAGTGCTGCTTCTTTGAGTCTCTTTCTGACAGCACTGCGAGCTGAAGTCACAGGACTGGGGTAGGCAGAGGGAAGACCAGAGGTCTGGCTGTGCTTGCCACAGACCTGCTACATCCTGGATGCAGTTTTCCTGTCTGCCAGATAAGGATGATTTTTATGCACCCACCTCACAGCTAATGGATTACTGCTTGAAATGACAAACATTTTTACTGTTTTCTTGAGACACGCTGTAGGCAGGCACGGCTGAGCAGCCTCTTCTCAAACAGGAAGCCATCCCCCCAGTCCCTTGGTTTATCACTGCTGTAAACCTGCACACACGGTCCAGTTGTAGGCTGGAAATTATACTTGGGAATTCATTGGCTAAAAGCTCTTTGGATAGTGTGAACTGGCATGTAGCATCCCTGATGTCAGCAGGGTTATGCTGACTTATACCCAGCAGTGACATGGCTCTACATATCCATATTTTCAACATTTTAATATGAAAATAAATGTTTCTATTATTGTATTTAATTTTCAGCTGGTTCTTTTTTTCCCTTTTTTCTCCTGGGATGACATCATTGGAAGCCTGTTAGTATCACTTCTCTCCCTGTCACTCACTGTACCAATAAGTATTTTATCTCCATATGAGAGAACTGTAAGTAAAAAAGGCTGTAAACTACAAAGGCTCTTTGATTATCATGTTCATGCAAGGTCAGCAGAAAGAGCATGCCTGGTATTTTTAAGAGAGTTTTAAACATTATTTTACTTTTTTTTCCTATTTATGTAAACACAGAAATGAAAGGCTGATGCTTTGACACATTCCTGCCCTTCTTCCCCAGTGAACTCTTCTTTCTGGAAGCCTGGAAACCAGTGTTACACAGGCTGTACAGAGGAGGGCACCAAGCCTGTGCATTCCTTGAATGGTTTGGCTTCACTTTAAAGGGGTGGTGAGTGACAGTAAACCAAAACCTGATGTACAAATGGAGTCTCCAAACCAGTGTCAGTGTGGGTGTGGGCTCCTCCCGCCATGCAACTTTGTATGAATGAAACCCACTATTAAAAAAGGTGGGCAGCCTGAAATCAAAAGCTTGCTGTGGGTTGCTGTGACAGGAGGCACAGCAGTATGCTGTCCCCTGGTCTCAGGTGCTGGAGGCATAGCCACAAGGTTGTGTTCTTTCACAGGTTGTCTGGGATGAGAAGAACAGGCAGAATGGGATGCCTCTAGTTTGGGGGTTTTTGACATTTCCAGGCAACTGATTACTCAGACAGCCAAGAGGCTGAGACCGTGACAAAATGCAGCAGCTGAACGGCCCTGACAGATGGAGGCAGCAGCAGACCTAAAGGGCAATGGAAAACTCCAAACTGACAGCGTGACAGCTTTGGCTCACTAGCAGCCCCTCACCTCTGGAGGAAGGTCATAGCACATCCAAGGAGAGGTCAGTAGAGGACAGCCTGATGTGGATGGGAACCTTGGAGAAGGCAGACATGACCTCTGCAATGCAGCAGGAAACTTCTGCAGCTCATTCTTCACCTCAAGTGCTTCAGTGGAATCAGCAATGACTGTGCACCTCTTGTGCTCTGCAGATGTTGATGTCTCCTTTAGCCCTGGGTCTTGTTCTCCTACAAGGATCTCTTCTTAAGAGACACGGAGCACTCGCTCATCTTCCGCAGCTGCACTGGCCCCAGGAGCCAGGGAGCTTCTCACACCCATCCTGACTATGCTCTTGTGACACCCAGGTTGAGCCCAGGTGTGCCAGGAGCCAGGGATGAAGCTCAGTCTGCAGTGGAAGCCACGGCTCTGTGTTTGGTGGGGGAGCCTGTGGGGTTCCAAGGGGGTGTTTCAGAGCTGACTGAGCTGTAGCCACTGAGCAAGGGCACGTAGGGACCTGCAGGGTGGGGACAGCAGAAAGTCAGGCTCGTGCAACTGCATTGATTGAGCCAGGGCCCAATTTTCTCCATCAAGTGCTGAGAATGCACCGTGTTTATTATTAGACAGCGCTGCTTCTTTTGTTGCATATATCAATACTCAGAGGAACCGGGCAAAATCACGTGCCCGTGGCTTTTTATAGTACCCAGAGTTCAAAAAAAGCACAGGGTGCTTTTAGCCAGATTGCAACATTTTTGTCTCACACAGCTGATGGGCTGTCTGCTCTACATCCATTCATTTTCTGCTTAAAAGGTCATGTTTAATTTTCCAAATGAGCTCCCCCTCCCATCAGCATGAGTTGCTCATCTCTAGACAATGCCTTTTCTCTCTCCAAGGCAAGACATCACCGTATTTTTCCTTTGCTACTGTGCTGAAAGGGTGCTCGTGCTTACAAGGCTTGTGTGCAGTGAGGGAGAAAAAACATCTGCCACCAGTGACTTCCTAGACATGGTATATTTACAAACCTTGTTAGTTGCCATGAATACGTCATGCCTGGCTGATGCCCTTATGGGCGAAGCAAAATTGTGTGAAGGGTATTCTCTTTTCTACTCCTCTGGGAAAAAGGCCTTGTTCTGTAGAGGTAGCACATGGGTGTGAGAGCCCCAGGGGATGGGGAAGAACATCCTGCAATTCACTTAAAACCAAAATCAGCTGGCCATCTTTAAAAGTTCTGTCACAGGGAGGTAATTGCAGTGTCTCTCTGAGTCCCGTGGCAGCACGGGCCCAGTTTTAGTCTAAGGTCCCACCTACAAAATATGGTTGCAGAGGAATGGTATCAAATATCTCCTGTGGTAGAGCTGTACATCTGCTATTCTTCACCCACAGAAGTGATGATCTGATGTCACCATTGCTGTTAGCCTGAGGAGTTCCTCTCCAGTGTTCTATTCTGTCACTGTGAGAGGCTCTGAGGATTTGCATCCATACTGTTTCAAAATCCCAAATGCCAGTTAATGATAGATATGGAAGGCAAGTGGCTCTTATAAGTATTCTTATGACTTCTGAAAAGGTGTGCTCTTTTTCCCAAAGCCTCCTTTCAGCAGGGTCCATTCAAATGAGCTCCTCTTTCTGTTTCCAGGAACAATGTTCTTAATTTCCCTTAGCCTACTAACATCTCCTGACAGCATCTTTTGTTATCACTCGTGTTATACATTGCAGTGCAAAACTCTGCTCCTCCTGTGGCTTGGTTCTGAGGGCTTCACAGAGAAGGAGCTGAGCCTCAGGGTCCCCACAACACTGGATATTTTGCAACTCTCCAGTAGGTTGCCCTCAGAAGTTTGTGTAAGCAACAGTTAAAACTTATGAAATAACTCTGACTCAGTCTGAGTGAAACAGATCCCCTGAACATGAGAAATATGTATATGGCAGTACTCCCAGGGCTGGAATCCCTCTCCCATGCCAGTACCTATTTTTGTAGAAAGACCTTTTATCCTGACTCAACTTCCTCAGCACTTAGCTAAAGAATTTGGAAGTGCTCAGGATTATTTCCATTGGCTAAATAATCCTCCAACGACACTCAAATAGTGAAAGCTGGGATTCACCCAGGTACAAAGCTAGCTAAAGAATCATTCCTTTGCTTTCTGTTGAGCTTTAGAATGAAAACCATGCTTTGCCAGGTTTTTTCATGTACATCTGACTGTTCCTCTAGCATCTTTTCACAAACAATTGCCTCCCACTTAAAAAAAAAACACCTTACTGCTGCCTCCCTGCTTTTATTGTGCAACAGAAACAAGAGCCATTTGTAAAGAATATTGACATGCTCCTAAAGCTGTACAGGTGGAGTTGCAGACCATTGCCTTCAGCATTCCTACAACAGCACTTCAGTGATACTGTCTCATATTTTTCCCCTTGAACTGTGGAGCCAACCTCAGTGTGCCCTCCTGGAGGTGCAGGCTGCTCTTTGTTGGGCTCATCACCTGAATGTCAACAGGCCCAATTACAGAGCTTCTTTCAGGGGCTTCTGCACACAGATAGGTGCATTATGCTCTCAGCGAAACTTGCATTCCTTTTCCCTCTCGTGCTTGAATTCTGAGGTTTGCAAACCCAGAGCCTGAAGAGTGCTGGGTCAGAGACGGCTCTGACGCTGCCTGCACCACGCACAGGCACAGCAACTGCACAAATGCACTTCCTCATCCTCTTGCCTTTTAAAAGCACACTGGGGAGCTGGCAGCCACAGCTCAAACTAAAGCAAATGTAGGAAAATTGGAGTGCATTATAGGCTCAGTCCTTCAAAGTAGGAGCTCGCTCAGTAATTCCATGTTCCAGAGATCCAGCTCCCACGTCCTTGCACAATTTAGCATTAGACCTGAAATGTCTCACTTAAATAAAAGGCACTTTCCAGGGGTTGTGAGGATCAGGTTTGGGAAACACAGAAGTGCAAAGTGGCAAAGGGCTATGGGACAGCAAACAACAGGCACAGAGCCAGGACTGAGATAAGGGATGGGATTAAAACAGCAGTACCAGCGGGGGAAAGGCCATGGTGCAAGCAAGTACAAAAGGCACCCCAGTCCAGCTCAGTGGGAAAGGATGCTACCAGACAGAGGCTGAAACACTGAAAAGGGGCTGCTGGTGGCCAAAAGAGAAGATAAATCTGCAAGCAGCAAGAACCAGTTTGTTATCTGGCTGAAGCAGTCAGGCAGCACTCCCTGATAGACAAATTCAGGAAGCAATGACATTAAATAGATGTAAACAAGCTGTCTCAGCAGTAAAATTTTGTTACTAACCAATTAAATTTCATCTTCAACTCTTAGCTGGCGGCCCTGGCTCACAGCCCCTTCGCTCTTATTGTTTCACAGAGATAAAACATGTTGTATACCATTTCCATCAAAATCAGGAGATGGATGGAAAGCCCTTCCCTTCTCTAATGAGGCTGAAAGACTCCTTACCCTACATATCAGAGAAGCCTGTCACATTTGCATTAATTGATGCTGAGAGTTTTAGGGTTGTTCAGAATTTGTTCAGGGCCAGAGAAGGAATGGAGGCCCATGGAAACATGTGGTTAAAGTGGATCAGACTGGGTGTTAGTGAGGCCTGCAATTTCCCAATCCAGTGTTCCTTCCTACGGTTTAGCATCCATACCTCACTGAACAGTGCTGTGTGGGGAGCCAGAGGCCTTCTGGCAGGCAGCTGTTTCAGCCTCCAAGTAAACTATTTTTATTAATGCCAAGGAAAAAACCCACAGAGCAGAAATGTGCTGCTGTTACAGCCATCACCTGCCTCATTCTGCCAATGATTTTGTCCAGGCCAGAGTTTTTGTAAGTGTAAATGACAACAGAGCTTATAATTCTTACGTTTCAGCTTATACCTTTTCAGTTCTTTCAGTGTTCTTGGAGCTAATGATTTCAGCACAACTTTCATTTCACATCACCCTCACCATTTACTGAAATGGATCTGTCCTGAGCACAGTTCCTTCTTTTTATAGCAGCTTTTACTTCTGGATGGAGCTCTTCATTTCCAGGCATGGGCTGTTGCATAATGACAGACAGTGAAGTTGAGGGAAGGGAAAAAATAAGTCATGATTTAGAGAAAGCAGAAACTTCTGAAACAGTGCAAAGCTCAAGCTGTTTGTCTTGGTGAGCCAAATGATGATGGCCTTTATGAACAGCAAACACCTGTAAGCAGGGGGTGGTTCCTGGCTGGGACTGAGCCCAGTCTGTCCCACATCTCTCCAGATACCTGCTGCATCCTGCAAAATTCTGCCTTTGAAATGCAGCCACAAGCACTAGGACACACCAGTGAGCTTCTCCTTCTTGATAGCAGAAGCTAGACCCTGTTATAGATGGATAATGAGATGATTGGCTCTCACAATTAAGGGATGACCATTGTGTGAATATTAAGAAAAGCTTTAGTGATGTATGGTTATGTTACTGTAGTTTAGATGTCCTCTGTTCTCCTCATAGCTCCCTTTCCCCCCTGTATTGTTGCCATCAGACAGCCTGGGCTGTCCAGGACAGGTACAAAGAAGCTGCACAGGTGTCCCTTGCCTGGGGCAGCTGGGACAAGCTGGGGGTGCTTAGGGGGTCAGCATGGCAACACCTGAGCTCCAATCCAGTGACAAGAAAGCAGTTTCCACTGATAAATGGCACAGAAGAGCTGAGTGACAGACTTTGGGAGGGGCCAGGGCTGGCTGATGCAAGCCCCAGGGGTATAAAAGACTGAGCATCCATCCTGAAGATGAACTGGCCATCATGGTATCCATGAGGGGCAGTTCCCAGCACTGAAACTTTTTCCTTATATAGTCCTTTTGTTGTATTTTTGTTAATGTTTAATAAACCTTTTTCAATTTTCAAAGTGAGCAGTTGTTTCTCACAACCTTGAGGAGAGCATTCCCTGGTCACTGGGGCTCAGTGCTCTCCCTCTGGAACAGCATTTACCATGGAGCAGGCAAAGGAGGATGAGGAGGGGGAGATTCCTCATCCCAGCATCACCCACAGTAATAAAGCTGCCCTGAGATGCTCGGGGCTGGAGAAGGCAGGGAGGGCTCTGTGACTCTGCCACGAGGCCCTCGGACCCCAGCTGGAGCCTCCCGGTGGGCCTGGCCCCACCAAAGTGGATCTGGGGCTGGAGGAGCTGAGAGCTGTTGGGGGACAAGCAGGGGGTCCTGTCAGGGCTGTACCTCATCCCCAAATTCCTCTCCTTATTCCATGTCCACCTGGCAATGGGTCACGCCCCAGAGGCCGCATCCAGCCCCACACTGCTGCAAAGCTGTTGAGAGTCAGGAGGGGAAGGGAGTGGCTGTGACTTTTCCCCAGTGGGAGCTGTGTGACTCCCCAGGCAAGGGGGGACAGCTGTGGGGGCCCCAGGGGTGGCTGCAGGCAGCCCTTCCCTGCCTTTTGGATGTGGGCTGCTGCCGAGCGCTTCCCCCAAAATGAATTCACCTTGGCCATTCATCATCACCACAGGCAATCTAATTACAGGCCTGTCTGAAAAGGAGAGGCTCATTTATAATAGAGACTTTGTTATGAAGGTGTAACACCTCCAAATACATTTTTTTGCAATATTTTTTAAAGGAAAATTAATTAATTGTCTGGTGCTTTTTAAAATAACCAGCCTCCTGAGGTTGGCGCAGCAGCACCTCTGGTGGTGTTCCCTCCCCACCCAGCCCACCTGCTGTGTGACAGTGAAATGCTAAAATTATTTTGGCAGAGGAATAGTCTCAGAGGCAGTTGTTTATTTTCCAGAGGAAATAAGCAGAGGAATATCTCAGGATGCAGCCTGCACCTCTGCCCTGTGGGACTGTCTGTAATTGCACGCGGTGCTCTGCGGAAGCACTCAAAATGCAGAGTTCAGAAAGCAGAATTAAACATGGGGAGGGGGCACCCACATCCAGAATGTGCCCAGATTGGTCTTTAAAAGAGAGGAATGCTGGAATACGCTTCCCTGAGAAGCACAGAAAGGGATTGTGGACTAAGGCAGCTAATCTCCCACTGACATGCATGCAGCACAGGCACCAGTGAGCTGAGAGCTGAGGAGCTGGGCTGTGCTCCTCTCCTACCAGCCTTGCTCATGTTGGGTTCTGTTCTTTGAGCCGTCTCAGAGATGGGACAGCTCAGGTGGCCATCTCCATGGTGGGACAGCTCAGGAGCAGTTTCAGGCCAGCTGCAGCGTGGCAGAAGGCAGAGGAAGGCTGTGTGTCCCTGAGGCATTGAAGGATGCATGGCATGCACCTCACCAGCTGAAAAGCCTGCAGCAGACTGCAGCACCCCATAATGTGAGTCAGATTCTGTTCTGAGCTGCTGCTCTTGCCCAGGATAGACCATCCCAGTTCACTCAAAAAAAAAAAAAAAAAAACCAAAATAATGGTAAAAGCAGTGGATGGATGGCCTGAACCTGTCTCCATTTTTGTTATCTCCAGGGCTTGCTAGATAGTCAGATCTCTTCTAACCACACTTTTTCATGCAGACACAACCAAGCATTAGATGAGGCTTTGATTCAAAGAAACAATTGCAAAAATGATGAGTCAGAACCCCAGGGCATCATGAGAGAGGAATGAACTGCAGCTGCATCTGGGATGAGAGATACTCCAGAAGCTCAGGAAGGGATCAGCTGAGTTTGAAGTGAATGGCAGAAAGTAGGATGTGGAAGAAAGTTTTTGAACAAAAGAAGGGAACTGTATTGCAAGAAAATGCTGGTGCATGGTTTGCTTTTTTTCCTGGACAGGAGAAAAGAAATGAACACTGAAATTCAAGGCAGGTGAGAAGGGAAGGTTTTGGAGAAAAAATTAAGGACATGGCAGGGATGGTTGGACCTCTTCTGAAATCTTCATTAGCTTGTACCTATTGTTGCAATGCTATAAAGCAATGGAGCCTGAATGGTGCCCATTAGGAATAAGACTTCCAGGAGACAGAAAAATGTGGATATTTTTTCCAGTGAAGCTTTCCTATAAGTAGCATGATGCAAAAATTATATGCTGTAGTCATCTTCTCACACAGTGACACTCTTTACTACACAATGTAGATCTCTGTCCCCCTCATGTTCTCTCAGGTAATGCTTTTAAGGTTAATATGATATTTGGACTTGGACAGAGGCTCTTGTTCTAATGGCTTGGAAGAATTACAGGACACTTAAAGTACAAACCATGGTCAGCGAGAACAACAGGTTTTGTGAGTCTTTTCTCATGTGCTCCTCTAAATTCTACCCAAAACCAAATGTACACAGAGAGTCTTTGTGCAGAACAACTCATCCTTGCAAGTCCATGGATGAGTGCTGGCAATCCCAGGGCTCCTTTTCCCAAACTCCACACTAACCAGCACAGGCCAGCTGGGGCTGGAAGCAGAGCAGCCACATTAGTGTGATGCCAGGTCTGAGCTAAGAAACCAGGTCAGCATTTACCCCACAAGGTCTGATGTTGGGGAAGATGAAACAGGAAAGCCTTATAAATATGATTGCCTGGCAAAAGATTTTGAGAATATAGAAACTATAAGCGAGATTGAAATGAAAGCAAACTTTGAGATCCCTTAGTTACTGAACAACTGGAAACAATGGTATGGCCAGCTGAAGGCAATCCCCTTTTGATGAAACAAAACCCTCTGCTTGCAGACAGGCCCAAGGGTCAGAGCAGACCCTACCAGCTTGGCAGAAGGGGTCCAAAGAGGAGTTTTTAGGGTTTAAATTGTAACACAGTATGGTAATGTAAGGATTCTTATAGGCTGTATGTAAATGCTATAGGATTTGTATCTTGTACTGGATTGGTTAGTGAGAATTAGAATATTCAGCACAGAAGATTTATTGTATTGTAACGGGAACCTCACTCTCTTACTCCTTTTACTCTCTTACCCTTCTACGCTTTTACCCTTTTACCCTCTCACCCTCTCATCCTCTCTCCCCCTCTCTTCTCTCAGTCCTGCTCTGAGCTGTGGCTGGCAGCTCCCAGCAGGGCCCTGCCCCCAGGCCCTTTGCAATAAACCCCAATTCCCTGACCTGGCTGCAGAGATCTCTCATTTCCATCCATCCTCTCCGTCCCACCCCCCGATGCTCTTACAGTCACTGCCTCGAGTACCCCTCATGCCCACACACCCAATTCAGTTCAAAGGCAGGCAGATGCCTGCTCAGCTCAGAAACCTGCATCCCTTTGAGGGCAGGAATAAGTGCAGGACTGGGAATGGGTGGAGAACAAGGAGGGCTGCAGTGAAGAGATTAGAGTGTCTGCCCAGCTAAAACAAGCCTTCATCTCTGCAGGATTTTTTACTTGCCTGCCTAATGGTTTTTACTTCACAGATTTTTTTGTTCCACATTCTTGTCTGTATCTTTGCAGTACCAACCAGAGAATGCTGCATGCTTTAACCCATGGTTTTGCTATTTTTGATGTTGAGCTACATGTCTGGTCTAATTAGGTATTCATGCAGTGATAAACACTCATTTCTTATACACATTATGCAGAACCTTGTGTGTTTTCCTGCATTTTCTTTTATTTCTTTTGTAGTGTTTAAAGAAGGACATGATTCATTTGAAAGAGAAAAAGAAAAATGCTTATAAAAGGACCCTTTATAAGCAGAAGAAATGCAATGTACAGTCCTCATAAAACTGGAGGCCAGCCAAGAGCTTGAGACCTCTAGACCTTTTGCTAAGGTCTGGTGGAAAATGTCATGGAGGTGCACTGGCTTTTGCCAGGCTTCTGGGATGATTTCATGCAGGTCTCTTCAGCAGGTACTGTGCACTTGCTCCACTGCAGTTCCAGACCTGCCAAACCCACCAGGTGCTGTGTAATTGTCTGAATTGCAATGGTGGCAGCCCCCAAGAAATATGGGCTCTCCTTCAATATGGGGAAGATCATATATTTGGGGTCTTGAGAAAATATGGACAACATTTATTGGTTAATTAAATTTATTAGTCTGGAAGGTAATGTGCTGTTTGTGTATGCCTGGGCACAGCTGGGCAGTGATGTTAGACCACTCTTGGTGCCCTCCTGTTTGCCACTCACAGTTAACTCTGCAGACCTTAGCAGCTGGTTTCTCTGTTGCTTGGTGGAAATCTAAAGGTCAGCTGGTCTGAATTTACAAATCCCCAGTTTTGGCCACCTTCTTATGCAAATTTTAACTTCTGCCACCTGGGCTATGTCAGTATTTTACTGGCACAGCCTTTGGACTTGATGTCCGTCTCATGTTGTCTGGTGTCCATTGACAGTGTCTTCACTGAGGTAACAAACCTGCAATACTATAAACATGGAATGAGCAAAGGAAAGTCAATCTTATAGTTTTTAGAGGGAAAAAAGTACTCCTGAACTTGAGAAAAGCTTAAGTCTTAATCCAAAAATTTATATTACTGTTGTCATGCTTTATTTGATCAGTTTGGAGTGTTTTTTTTGAGGGAGATTCACAGGGATATGCATGCACACACACAAAACAGTGTTAATGGGTTTGTGTGATAAAAGATGGATTCAATTTTTAAAAAAGTAACGTTACTGATTATTACTATATAGCATGTAATACAGCCTAAAGCTGTATGCTGTGCCAAATGAAAGAGCTTGTCAGCAATAGTTTGAAAAAGTATATACTGTGCATTGCATTGCTTGTTGGGTTTTTGTGCACTAGACAAAGGATACTGTGTCAAAATGCAGTGCTCTGTACAAAGGTAACTTTACAAAAATTTGTATAAAAATGATAGATTTTGCAAATCTATCTGCTGGTCAAATCCTGCTCTTGTTTACACTCCATATTCAAGTAACCAATTTCACACCATATACATTAATGCAAAATTCAGTGCTGCACATATTGTATACCTGAAAAGAAAGGAAAAGGAAAATGAAAAGAGGGTCACAAAGCCCTTTCAATTTAGATTTTGAGATTGTGTGGTACATGCATTTCTTTCTAAAACCATCAGGAAAAAGCAGGGAAACGACTGTTAAAACAGCCCTGATTTCCAGCCCTATTTCAGCTTGGAAACCTTCTCTGCCCTTTATGCCCTTTAGGTCCTTCTCACCCTACATGCCAAGCAGCCCAAAGATTCTCAGCACCTGGAAGCTTGTTAGTATTGCCAGGTGCATTTTTTATTACAAGTTCTGCAATAATTGCTGTGTTTTTACAGCTCCAGCTTCTGGATTCATGTGCTTCCTTCAGTTTTCAGGACAAAGCTTTAATATGTAGCTTCAGGGACTCTAATGAGCTGAAAATGCTGGGGGAAATTCCATGTCTCCCCTCCAGTGTGGGAAGTTTGGTGGTGAATCCCAGAAGCTGAGGGAGCTCTGCCTGTGTTACCATCCTCTCACATCATGTTGAAGAACACCCCCTAACATCTCAAATGCCATCATGGTGTGATGGGTGCTACTGAGGGTGCCCTGCTTGGTGTCCCTTCCATCCAGCTCTCTCAAGGCATGTCTAATCCTGTGATCTTCACATTCCTTCCCTTTAGTTCACCTCTGTACCCCATAATCAGTTATTTTTTTCTACTTTCCTTTATTTTTTCCTTTAGCCCTTTCCCTTCTCATGGGCCTTTGAGTAAGGGCCAGCCTGATCCTAAAAGGAGAATTGCAAAAAGGAGTGGCTGCCTTTTAAGGATAGAATTCTCATCAGTGTCAGCAAACATTGAAGCTGCACAGCTGCAGTGCCCATTTTGTGCTCCTATTGCCTTGTGCTTCACAGCACACTCAGGCAGTCAGATGGAGAAGACAGGAAAATGTTTCTTCTTCAGGTTACATCAAACTGCCCCATGGCACTTTGTATTGTCACCTGACAGGTGCCAGAGGAGTAAAAAGCCACTGTAGGCCAGCAGAGACTGAATGTTTAAACCAGGGGAGCTTTGCAATGTTCAGTGGAAGAAGCAGAAATGTGGGGTTGAGTCACCCATAAAACTCAAGCTCCACTAGCTTTCAGAATTCAGCTTCAGAATGCATTAATTTTTACATGAATTTCCAGGAAATTAGACTGTGCTTTACAATTTCAGAGTTACACAGCCTTTAGTGCTGGAGCCTCCACGAGGCCACATCATAATTGCTATGAATCCTTTCATCCATCACAAGGATGATGTGTCAGGTGCTTGGAAGCGCAGAATGGTGCTGCAGTTGTGGAGAGGCAGTGAAAAATGATGTGTTCTGTGGGGGCTGCAAGAAGGAACTGGGCAGACTGGAAGGATTTTCCCAGTGAGGAGTTGGCTGGGGCACGTGCACACTTTGTGAAAAATGCGTTGGTTCCTTCCATCAGCAGAAGCAGCTGCAGTGTCTCCTTCAGACAACAGGAACAAGCTTTCCTTTCCTCTTGCAAGGCCAAACACTGCCCACCAAATACTTCTTACAGCTGCTGATCACTTAGGGTTGGTCTCCAATCAAACCTTCACAAAGCCCAGAAGTTCCCAGGTGGTCCTTGGGGCGTTCTGGGTTTACACTGAGCTGTACCAGCTCTGCCTGTGGCCTGACACCACTTCTCATGTTTATTTCCAGATTATCTCCTTTGAATTTTCTTCTTTATTGCTGTGGATAGTAGTGAGAAACATGTCAGAGGAGTCCTTATTTACTGCAGGAAGAGAACAGCACATCTCTTTTAACAACAGGAGAGAGAACATTGGAGCCATTCAGGGGAGCTGAGAGTGGAACCAGTGCTTCACTGAGAGACCTGCCATGATTCCAGGGATAAAAAATAACCACCTGCTTTAGTTTTAACTGCCAGAGATGAATTTTTAGATTAGAATATATGAGATCTATTGTAATCCTTGGTAGGCTGATGACTTCAGTTGCATAGAGTTCTTCTCTGATTTAAACAGATGAGCAGGGAAGATTTGGAGTTGCAGAGCAGACTAAAAATTCAAGGCAAGGAGCAGCTCCCAGAGAAGTGCTCAGGTGCAGAAGAATCCAAAGATTTGCCTCACATTGTTGTGGGCAGCATTTAGTAGAAAAGATTGAACAAAAAGAATCAGTGGAGTGTTCTTCTCTTTGTAAAAGTGTTTTTGTCAAGAAGCAATTATTTTTTGGAAATGTATCAAAATTTAAAATAGGAAGATGAGAAACAATTGTCTTTTGACTTTCTCATTTCATTGTGGTAATGTCAAATTGTTTCATTTATTGCAAGTCAAAACATTTCATTGTGATTTCCTCATTTAGATCTGAATTCTTCTATTGCAACATTTGCTAGTGTATTTACATATTTCTGTCTATATATTCCATGTTTATATTGCTTCAGTGTTGCAGAAGTACAGAATTTCTGGTTCTGCAGAAACAATTCTATTTTTTGTTCTGTTTTGAAGTGAGTTTGCTTCAAAAAGAGTGATGTGTTCTCCACCCACCCTACCCCCAAAAACAGACATGCAGGTTTTGTGTAATCTCTGCTTCTAATGAGAATTAATTCCCCCTCCCCCCCCCCCCCCCCCCCCATTTTGGGTGCACAGCCAAACTTTCTGAGGCTAAAATGGTTTTATTTTGGATCAGTCCTTGTTCTTAGCTCAGGTTTTGATTCAGAGGACTTACAATGATCAAGCAGTAGTAACCAATCCCTGAATAATACCTGTCTTCCTAATACATCTTAAGGTAATTGAATTTAATTTCAGCTACTTTCCATGCTGTCTTTAGGAGTCCTTTGTCTCACATCTGGATGGCGTCAGTCTCAGTTCCACCATGCAGTCAAGTCACATCCCTGTGGAAATGTATTGCCCTGAAGGAGGAACTGTCCACAAAGTCCCCAATTTCCTTTCTCACTCTTTCAGCACCGTTGCCTTCTTCCAAACTAGGCCAGTGCATTGTTCACTCCTGGGGTCTCTGCTGCTCAGAGTGACCCTGAGAAGAGTTGGGAAGTCTCTTTTCCCAGCCCGGCGCTTGAAGAAGGAGTCAGGGCTCTTCATTTCTCGGTCTCAAGGTTGTTTATTGTATCTTATCTATAAAATTCTTTCTCCTGTCCTGCCAAGGTCCATCCAGCAGGACAGTTCCAGGCACTCTGCCTGCCCCTGGGGCAGTGTTATCTCTTATACTAAAAACTACACATACAATGTTTACAATTATTTCCCAATACCTATCACCTATGTTAGACAGTGAGCTTCTGCTCTAAACCAATCTAAAGTGCCAACATCACAGCAGAAGATGGAGGCTAAGAAGAAGAAGGAGAAAGGCAGGACACACCCAGCTTCCTCCATCTTGCCCCTTGAACCCCCATTCTAAAAACCCCAAAAATCTATTTTTCACCCTGTGATAAATTCACTGTCATTCTACTTAAACTTTCATGGCTCATAATTCTTCATACAAGGTTGGTAATTGTTTTTTCCAAGGGCTAAATCAAAGGCACAGGGGTCTTGGGCTCTGTGCCAAGGTCTCTGAGGCCCCTGGGCAGGGGCTCAAGTCCTCCAGGGCAGCCAGAGGAATTTCCTAGGTTCCAACAGTTCACATTGCATGCTTTTTTTCAAGCTTGCAATGCTTATCTCTGGATCTCTGTACCACTGTCTTGCGTTTTGGGTTGGCATTTCAAATGTAATTCTGAACAGTGACATCGGGAACCGTGACCAGAAACCAACACTTCTGAGGAAACAGCCAGTTGTGAATAGCAGTTCTTGTGTCTTGCTTCAAAATCCTGCAGCATCATTCTGCAGTTAAGGAAAGAACAAAGCAGATTCCAGAGACAGAGATGTTATTCCCAAGAGGGCAAGTGTGTGCGCAGGGGATGAGTGCTGATTGTCCCCTCTCTTCCCCTTGTGTGCAAGCCAATCTAGCAGAGAAATCAAGTGGGATTCAGTGGACATGTAAACCAGAAGGGCAAGATGAGCAGGGCCTCTCCCAGCTTTATGTTTTCCCTCCCCCACTGGGGCCTTGGGAGGTTGCTGCTGCACTGGTGGAGAATGACTGAAATGTGCATTCACAGCAGCAAAAGTCAGCTTTGAAAAATTTCCCAGGTGAGTGTCAGTGAGCCTCTAATCAAATTGAGGGTTGATTGCAAAACTAAAAATGAAGCAAACACTTTGCATAATTTGTTAGACTGCTGCTGTGTGTGCATGTGTGTGTTTATAGACTCTTCCTCAAGCATTGTGAATTGAATTAATCATGGAAAGAGAAGCACTCCGTGTTCATATTCTTGGTGCCATTCCAGAGATGTTTTGGATGTTCTGGGCTGGATTTAGGGCTGGGTTAGGAAATAAGGGTGAGACCAGGCCTTGTTCTTCAACTGCTGCATTTGTGGGCAAGATTTAATGACAGTTCAGTGTATTTTGCATGACTTGAGAAATTTTAGACCGCTTTCTGTATTTACTGTTTTATCTCAGCTTGTAGGAATGCTTCAGTTGAGTTAGTCTGTGCCTACTTGAGTAACCACAGCTATTGAAATAAAGCACAGGAAATCCCAGATCCAGTTACAACACCCCAAAAATGCAGCCTTAATGTATCTGAGAAGTCCCCAGAAATTTCCAGTTCTCAACAGGCATCAGCCTTTCCCCAAAGCCAGGCTTACTTACCTCAGCCCACAGTCTGGTCCATGAATTAAATACAAGAACCAATTTGTGAGGTCTCTCAGCAAGACCTCACAAATTTCCCAGCTCTACCTAAGCCTACAGAATTTTTGTCTCACTTAGACAAAACTTTGTCTGAGTGGGATGAGTTAAGATTAAGCAAAGGCATTGCCATAGTAAAAGAGTTGACCAGTTGCCTGCAAGCAGACTGAGCCCTCTCTCCCTGTGAAGGATTTATGACATAAACATCTTCTGGGCAGTGCAGACAGACTGCTCCATTCAAGCTGGCCTTCTTTTGTTCTGTGAGAAGAAACAAAATGACCACAGCTTATTTGAGTAGCTCTAGATTCATTGCTTTGACATGTTTCCTCAGTAAAACCAAACCTGACCAGTGCCAGTCACCCAGAGTGTTGGACAGGATCCATCACTTTTAATTCTCTTCTTTCTTTGAAGAATGATGGAGCTTCTTAAAGGTTCCTTAGGGCCACCTCATTTTCCCTCCTGTGCTAATCCCGGGCTGCAGGATACCAGTGCCAGTCCCTGGGTGTTGTCAGGCTGCTGGGCAGAGCTCACTGTCCTTTTCCCCAGATTTGTGCTGTCTCACAAAGCAGCATGTGGGGATGCTTTGGCAATAGGGAAGAAAGGGATTTATAGCTGTCATGGTGAAGGGAAATGCACTGCAAAACACAAGTTCAAACCTCAGTGCAGCTCTCCCTCAGTGAGACAGATATCTTTACCTTCAAATATCTACCCTGTCTGATAGGAAAGGGTAAATAGGGAAAAAAGGGGAAAATTATACAAACCTAGAAACTATTACCTGTAACCTTCCTAAAGGGTCACTGCAAACCCTCCTGTGAGACAGTCAGTGCACTGATGGGTCCACTGATTCATAGTCTCTTGCAAGCAAGGATGCAGGAATGTCTTTCTCCCTTGCAGGCAAGGCTGTCTGCAGCTGGCTCAGGGGCTGAGGGAGGCCAGGTAAGCTGCAAGGTGCCCAGGGAGACAGCCAGGAACTGAAAGGAGCAAGGAGAGATCTCAAAATCCCACCCAGCCTACAGGCTCCCTGCTGAACTGGTGCAAGAGCAAGGAAAACCATGGTATTGACCTCAAAAGCTGCTTCCTTGCTTTCTGTGCCTGCCCTCATTTAGCTGCCAGAGGTGCCTGGAACAGCACATCCAGATGCTTTCCATCAAGTTGCCATTCTCTCCTTGCGCAACCACCTTTGCTGTTCCCTGGCCCAGTCCTCTGCTCCAGGCAGTACTTTGTGCTGTTTCTTGTTTGACCCTCTTGGTCTCTCATCAAGGTATATGAAGCCCTTCCCACAACATGTGAATCTGCAGGGCTCTGCTCTTCTCCTGCAGAGCTAAAAAATCTCCTGCAGCAAAGCAGCTGCTCTGTAGAATTTATCTGACTAAAAGATGAGACTTCCTGAAATGCATCGAAGGGCTAGATCCTCCCAGCTGGTATAAATCCTCATTTACAACATAGATCACAGCTACAGCCAACATGTAAATCACAATGCTCCCTCCTGACTTGAAAATCTATGGATCTATGAAAATTGGCATAATTGCATTGATTTCAGGAGGGCTCCTGTGATTTACACTGGCTGGGGACACGGCCTGGCGTACGCCCATCCTGTTAGAACAAATTAGGATTCTCTCTGTGGCCCAGCAGTTCAGCATCCAGGCAGGCTGGGTCAGCCACAGCTGCCAGCTCCTCCCAGAGCCCACAGGGGAGCAGGGCTCAGCTCTCCCTGACCTCTGAGCATGTGGCTTTGCTCCCTGTTAGGCTGTGTTTGAGAAATACTCCTGCCCAGTAAAGTGGTGCAGTGTAGAAATGTAGCAGTGGTGGCACTTTGACCAAGGAAAACCTCTGGGGGTTTTCACCAGTGGTTCAGGAAAGGCTTTTGCAGAATGCATCCAGCACTTCTGCCCAGGGACCTCTGAAGCCCTCAGTGCCAGGTTCCTTGGCATAGCAAAGGATGCAGGCAAAGTAGCATCAAATCAGATTAACAGCCATTGAGATTTTCCCTTGTGCAGGGAAGGGATCTTGCTCTCTGCCTGATGCAAAATTAGGAAAAAAGTGAATAAATAGCAAATGGGAAATACGGAGAAGAATTTCCAACAGGTAATTTTGCTTTCCATGCAAGTTTACTTTTAATTTGGTTTACATGGGATTATTTTACATTAGAATGGCAATTCACCCTAAAGTCTCTGGAAGAAGAATCAAAGTCATTAGTCTTAAAATGCATTTATTAAAGCCTTGGTTGACAGTGAAAGTCCTATTTAAGGCTGCACTTGCACTTACAATAATTTTTTTCCCATTGCTTACAATCCCCTGAAAAAAAATTACTCTCCTGGATTTAATTTTCAACACCTGGCCTTTGCTCAGTAGCTAAGTTTGTTGGTTTGGAGAGAAACCTATTGATCAATTTTCTAAAAAAAAGTAGGAAACCAACTTTTTATTATCTGATTACATTCAGATTCTTTTGCATAGGATTTAATCCTGACAAAACCTGCAAATTAAAAATATGTAGTTTGCCTGATCTCACCCAGCAGTCAAGGTCAATTGACTTTGGACATGTTCAGTGAACAGTTTCAGCTGTGCTTAGAGTCATGAGCATGCAGGTCACAACAAATAAATATTGACAGATCTGTGAAAGCCCAGAATGTGGCCAAATTCTTCTTTTGACTACACAGCTGTACCTCCCTGGGGATATTTATGTTGCTTTTGCATATTTTCATAATCCAGGCTTAGGAGGACTTTCAGGTTTGGATTTTGTTTTAAACTATCTGGTTATGGTGCTGTGATGGATGTTTAATTTCCCTAAAGACCTGGGTAAATAGTAGATCTCATTTTGGTGGCCAACCTGAAACTTGTAGCTTCTACAGAGTAAACAGTGGAACTGTGGTGTTTTGCAACAGCCATTTCCAGTCTAAAGCCCCAAGATGATATCAGGGAGAGGAGCCTGACACTGGTTTCAGCAAGGAAAAGAGGTGGACACAGGGTGTGCACCCTCCCCTTGGCTGCTTCTCCCAGATGCTGCTCTTTGGTGGGGAGGGGATGTTCATTAATCCCCCTCCTTGGTCCCTGGGGCTGTACCACGTCCATCAGGGAGCTTCTCCCTGTGCAGGGCTGCCTCACATGGCATCCACTGCAACAGAAGACAGGCCTGTGCTCCAAACTGCCCTGTAAAGAATGGACTTGCTTACACAAGTCAGCCCCATCCTGTATGATTTTGAAAGGAAAGTCAGCCTGGACACATTTGGTATGGAAGCTGCCACTGATTGCAGGTTTTATTAACACTTGCCAGAGCTGGCTTCGACACAAGTTTCTGTGAGATAGGTGTGGCCCTGAAAACATCCATCCCACTCATGCCAGACCTGTTCTGGCTTGCTTGCATGAGGAAAAGAGCTCAAACACCCTTCGTGGGAAGGTTCTCCGGACATAGCTACAAACAGGAAAGAGGATGCCCACTGAGGCTCCAGCACACTCTGCTGTCCTCCTTCCAACCTGGCGCCGCTGTGCTCCCTCCCCACCCATCACCAGGGAATCCCTTTTCCTCTGGCAAATGCCCCTCTGATGGTGAAACCCTGTGTACCATCCCTGCATTGTCAGAAAACCTGGGTTTGGTTGGGTTTTTTATGGTTGGCTTCTCTGGGAGGGTGGTGACTCAAATGATCCCCGCGTGCATGAGCCAGAAGAGCGCCTGGCATTTGCCGCTGGCCAGAGCAGCCCTGTGGCTTGGCTTCTACCCTCCCAGGCAGCTGGGACCCACCTAGGCAAGCAGGGCAGGTCCCTGGCCACCTCAGGAGTTTCCCTGCCAGCTGGCAGGAAGGTGGGCTGGTGCCTGACACTGAGGCAGGTTGTTCTGCTCCTGCTTAGTGGATGTTTTTATTGCAGTGTGAAACGAAGCAAAATATAGAAGCTGGCTGAGACCGCGTTGTGAGGAAATCCTCTGATCTTGCTAGCTCTGCTCAGTGTTTAGCCTTTTATCAGGACATGAGCTCATTGCTGTTTCAGGCTAAAGACAGAGCTTTGTATGGATTCTTTGCTTTCACTCTTGAAATTCTCTGACTTGCGGCTTGTGTCAGAAAGGGCCTGATCACAAAAAAAAAAATGTTAATGCTTTTACCAGGAAAGTTAGCAGGCACTTACACGTCACTCTTCCAAGGGATACAGGTGTGTAAGTAGAGAAAAGTCACACATCTCTCTTTGAATCGGGTTCTCAGAGCATCCATGGAGATACTAATTATCTTCTGCTGAATAGCCCCAATTTCTTTTATGTCACTGAGAGCTGTAGTTGCCTGGCAATACCCAGCAACATCCAAGTGCCTCGAGGACTGGATGTAAACTGCAACATCGGCATTGTAAATGGAGGCAGGTGTATTTCAAGATTTTTACAGAGGAAAAGGTACACAGAAAAGTTAAAACAGACAGCTGAAACGAGTCCTTTTTATTCACATGATATTTTATTCCTTGTGATAACCAACTTCTCCTTTTATTAAATAAACTCCAACACAACCTTCCCCAGCTTTTGTCTGATGTTTTTTTCCCATTGCAGATCTTTGTGTCATACTCATGATTCTGTTGCTGCAGACATTTACACCAGGGGATGTCTGACTGGGATATCCAGAGCCTTGTCAGAATATGCAGGGTGGGACTGAAGGACCTGGCCAGGGGTGTCAGCCTTGGTGGTGTCTGGGCCACCTTGTGGGGTGTCACAAGGCTCCTGATGTGTGAGTGTGGGCTCACACGTGGGCTCTGTGAAATGGCTGTGGGTTGTGTGAGCTGATGGGCAGCTTTACCAGCAGGATAGCAAGTTCAGGCAGTGGCAAAGTCTCTTTCCCCTAGACAAGCTTGTTCAGAGCTCATTTAGAAGAGTGCAGAAGACTTGGGAATAGTTTCAGCCTCAGCTTCCAGCTCTGGCACACTGTGGCAGCTCCTGCATGATGCCTGCTCTGCTGCAGGAGAGGCACTCACCCTGCTCAGTGCCTTTTCCCTCAATATAACCAACACAAGAAGCACAATTGCCTTCACCTGGCTGCCCAGGCCCTGACTCCAGGCTGTCCTGCACCATGGATCAGGTGCTCAGAAGGCTTCTGTTACAGAAAGTTCAGACTCCACTGCTCACAGGACCATTCAGAGCATTTAAGCTACAATTTATGGCTGGAATCCAGGCTCAGTAGCAGTGTGGGAGCCTGCCTCAGTGTGGGAGCTCTCTATTGCAGAAGCAAGAGAAAACTTCTGAAAAAGCTGGCAGAGTGGTGGCCTTGTTTTGTTTTCTGTTCTGTTTGGTATTTCATCTAACTGTCAGGAGAGCTGTGGTTTTGTTTTCATGAGAGACTTTGTCTTCATAATGCTCTGAGCCCAGGACAGCAGGGGAAGGCTGTGCCTGCAGTGTGGTTGGGGGTGCCTGTGGCAGGCAGCTCAGAGCCTTTCCCTTAGCAGAGGTGGGAGTGAGCTTTAATCAAGCACAGCTTTCATCAGCACCTGCTTGACTCTAAGGTGAAGCCTCTTTGTTTGCATTATCAACTAATTCAGCAGTGACTGGTGCAAATAGTGCTTTTAATTTCATGGGTGTGTGAAATGGTTGTGCTGTGGACAGTTGGCCCCCTGTTTAAGAGGGTTTTTTTTTGCTCAGGTTACAGTTCTTCATAGTCTGGAGTAACAGTCTTCGAGAATATACCTGATGAAATTATCTCAATCTGTTTCCTAAGAGAATTGGGGTTTTTTAACTGAATTTTTCTTATTGCTTTTAGCAGAATAAGTGGTGCCTGTATTAGGAGAATAAGCTGCCATATTCCAGCCCTTTCCAAGTGGGAAAAGGAGCCTGATGCTGCCTCTGCCTGTGACCTGAAAATTCACCATCATGTGCATATTCCATGGCTGCATGAAGAACACCTTGGCACTGGTGATGCAGGAGAAGGACACACTATTGCATTCTGAATCAAGAAAAGCATAGCATGCAGGAGGATGTGCTTTTTTTTTTTATTTTTTCTGTCATCTCTTTGAACATCACAGTCAGCACTCACTTCCCTGCATTCCCCTTCTTTTCCTTAATATCAGAGTGGCCCTCAATAAGCCATTGTGCTCTGTGCCTCTGGGTGGTGTTTGGTACAAGCTGAAGGAAATTAAACTTTCGTGGCAGCATAATTCAGTGTCCTGTCACTGCACAGTCTGTGCATGGGCACCAGGCCATTCCCTGCAGTGTGGCCACTCTGTCACCCTGCCCATTTCCTCCTGCAGTGACCTCAAGCACAAGTGCTGCTGTAACAAGCAGGTAATTTAGACATTCAGAGAAATTTAGGAGAGGCATGCCAGGGCACTGGGAACTCTAGGCTGAGACTTCACGGCCATTGATTAAATATCACAAGTTTATTGTACTTTTCTAGTTATAACTAATTACTTGTTTAATTTCTACCTTCTAATTTATGTCCTTCTGTCTTTGGGTATACATCATATACATGTCTAATGCAATTTACTGCAATATATTTATCACATTATGGAAGAGTGTTATCTTCATCAATTACAAGCAAAAAAGGCTCCTAGAATTAATAAGGGGATAAAAGCTAAATTTGTATTTCAGTGGACTCTTGAAGGCTTATCTCCATGGGAAAGCTGTTTGTAAATCTGCAGTGTTTCATCTGGCTTATGTTAAGTCCTAAGTTTGGATTTCAATTCTATGGTAAGTGCAAAGTATCTTTCCACAATAAAAGGAGAGTAAACTGCCTTGGAGTTAGCAAAGGTGTGCAAGATGAGTCACAAACTAAGACAATATTCTCTGTGTTCTGCTCCATCTTGTCTTGCAGCAACCTGTGCAAACTTTTCAGCTAATATTTTTCTCTATAATCCAACTATTGGTTAAATTAGGGTGGCTGTGGTGTTGAGAAATAGGTGGTGTAGTGGAAAAAGCATCCTTGTGCTGCTTTCTGTTGTGTGCCTGTTGCAAACCTTCTCAGTGCTTATCCTTCCTTATTCCTGACAAGTTACCAGTCCCGTCTAGCCAGAATGAACTCTGATTACAAAATTCTCTAGCACTGCTGAAGCCCCCCTGCCAGGTCCATACCTGGCTGTGGTGTCTGAGCCAGCTCCTTGATCCTTCTTGCCTGGTCTGCAGTGACCAGCCCGCTCTTCATTTCCTCTGCTTCTCCTGGCACACTTCCCAGGAAGGAGAGCACAAAGCTCTGCTTTTCCCAGGAATCAGGATCACCTCTTTTTCCTGCGCCACATTTTTGCCGGTGGCAGAAGCTCATGCTTTCTCAGAATCTCTCTTCAAGGTTCTCATCAGGAATATGAGAAGCCAAACTATCCTTTATTTTAGTGGCATAACAAGTAGCCTAAGGCAGAAAGAGCAGTGAGTTACCAGTCCTGTATTCCGCCACACTTTAGCAATCCCGACTGCTCTTTGGGTTAAGGTCAGTTTACAGAAGCTGAAGATACAGCTTTATACCCCAAGAATAATTGTGGTTAAATTATTTTTCCAAAATACCCCTTTTTAACATTCCATTTTTCCAGAATAGCTCTGAGAGCTTTCATTTTTACACACTGGCATGACTGAAACATAAGAACTTTTCATCGACATAAATTTTCACACGGAAAGGTGCAATGCAATTCTACTGAACCTGGTTCTATACTTCTCATGCATATAAAATTATTTTTACCTTTATCATGTTGGGTGGGAGAGACCCTTGTCTTGGAGTAATAGAGAGTTAAAGTCACTCAGTGCTGTCTGAATGACTATGTAAATTGCAAGAGGCAGAGAATCTGATACTGTGCCTATAAATTTTATTAAATCAGCTGCTTGTCAAAATTCATTTTTGCTTTATTTAATCATTAGCTATTACTGGAAGAAAATTGTACATTCTGCTGTTAGTTCTTCTGTTATAAATCTGGAAAAAGAGCCTAATTCTTACTTTCTTCTGTCTGGTATCTGGAAATCAATTCCAGTGAAATTTACTTTAGATTTAAGCTACCATATTCATAGCATAACCTGGTCTTTGTGGTTCTTAAAACAGATGCATGGAAATGCCTATATGGCCCTAAATATAGGGCCATATTTAATTTATGCCTAAATTATATTTAGGCATAAATTTAATATGCCTAAATTTATATTTATTATGAATTAATATATAATATTAATTCATATATTAAATTAATATTATATATTAATTTATATATAGATAATAGGAAATGCCTATTATCTAGATATAAATTATTATATTAATTTAATATATATTAATATTATATATTAATTTATAATAATTATAAATCATATTTATTATAATAAAATTTACAACAATTTTAATAAATTGTAAAAAATTATCTAAGTCAGCTGATTTCATGCCATAGCTTTTACCTCTGTGTGATGGACTGTATTCTGCAGCAGGCCTCTGAGCATCAGATACTCAGCTGGCTGGCCATTGAGCTAACTGTGGCTGAGAAATAGATACTGGAACATATTAGTGAGCCATGAGGTTTACAGGGAGAGTCAGAATTGCCAGCTGTGGCAAGAGTTCCTGAAGCAAAGGTGTGGCTGAATTAGCAAGCATCTACCCTTCAAACAGTGATCAGCTTCCACCACAATGTCCTGGAAAAGCTCTTCATGTGCTGTGTAATCCCTGCTACACACTTTTACTGCAGATTTATCCTGGGAATGGAGTGGGTAGATGGGGTGATGTGCTCTGGTCCATTTATCCTCTGTGGGGCTGAGGCCATTGCAAAACAGTAGAAGAGGTGCTTGAGATGAAGCAGGAGAGCCCAAGGCTGGAGCTGCCAGCACAGGGAGCAGGAGGGGCTGTGGGAAGGGCAGGAGCCAGGCTGGCTGTGTGTGAAGTGCACTGGGGCTTGGCTCTTCACAAGAAGGGACTCTGTGTACCAGGGAGAGGCTCAGCCTTGGAACAGACCCACACTGTCCACGCATGGGGCAATGCCAGCACCTTTCAGCCAAGGAATGTAATACTGCCATGCCCAACAGGGGTTTTACCCAAACTGGTGCCATTTGGCTCCTTCTTTGGGTTTCCACGCACAGACTGTTCAGAGAAGGACATCTAGCTAAAGGGTGTTAGCTCTCCAATTACCCTTGCCTGCTGTAATGGCTCCCAGAGGCACATTCCTCCCTGCTGTAAATTAGAATAACCCATAAAGCTGGCTAATTTGTCCATGCCCTTTACTGGGGATGAGGGTAATAGGCAGGAGATGTAGAGCAGCCTTCTCCCCTCACAGCCTGGGGCTCTCTCACCCCCCTCAGATCCAGGGGGGATCAGCTGGAATCCTCCCTTCCTGCTGACAGCAAGGAAAAGCTGGGCAGGCTGTCACAAGGGCCCAGAGAAATCCCTCCAGAAACACACCACCATTCTCATTCTCATGGTGTACTCTCAGCCAGCACATGCCCTGAGAAGGCAAAGGAAGATTTTCCAGTCCTCTGGCTAGAGCAGCACTGAGGTTTTGAACCCTAACAGGTGCTTGCATAAGCATCAGTCATGGGTTAGCCTTTGTCTCAGCTTGGGAAAAAGAAATACTTTATTTTTCAGGTTACCTATGGACTGCTCAAAAGTTGCATTTTCAGCATGGAGAAAAGCTCTCAGGTGCTTTTCTGCATGGTGATCTGCATGCATAATTTAAAGAAAAGGGGAATGAACTTGTGGGAGGAAACCTTCACTTGAAAGGAACTGCTTTGTTCTGCTTTCATCTGTGTTGCTTGATTGACCCTTTCTGGTGACAAACCTGGGGCACTGCTGCTCTGCTCCTGAGGCCAGCAGAGGTCATTTCCATCCTGGAATGATAAAGTGCTGGGGGTGAATTTGCATGGTATCACCCCAGTTCTTGCAGTGGCAGTTTGGGTTTAAAAGAGGTTCCAGAGGGGCCCCTGTAGCCCCCCAGTGTCTGATGGAATTTGCACATTCATTTGGACACTGCAAAGCTGTGAACAGGGGGCTCTGTCAGGTTTCATGTGTGTGTTAAGCTGTGTGTAGGTGCCCCTGAGGACCCCTGGGGCTCCCTGTCCACTCCTTTGCACCTTTTTTGCACCCTTTTGGTGGCCTGGGGAAGAGACTCCTTAAAGTGGAGTGTGGGGGGACCTTCTGCTGGTTTTCAACCACCTCAGATCCCTGACCCACTTTCCATACAGAGGTGCAAACATTTATCCCATTTATATTATTATACAGAGATGCACAGCAGGTGGGTGGTGTGAGGGAGGAAACAGTGGTGAAGGGAGAAGAGCCCAAATCTGCTAATCCAGTACTGCCACCAAATAAACACACCTTGAACTGCAGCTGCTGGGAGCTCATCTGTCACTGCTGCCTTTTTGTAGGGTGATGGGGAACAGGAGCTGAGCCTAGGAACTTAGCTTTGAGAAGCAAATTTATTTCAGTTAAGTCTAAAAGAAGCCAGATACTCTTTTGTTTAAGTTTATCCAGCCAGATCTCTGGCAGTTTCCCCATTTCCCTTTGAATTACCTCCTCTGAGTTCACTGCAGTGCCTTGAGTTCACTCTGGAGCATAATTGAGTTATGGCTGCTCATTTCCTTGTGTTTTTGTGATGAAAACAAATCTGTGGTGTGGGGATTCCTCTTGGCTCAGTCAGAAGGTAAGTGAAGGCACCAGAGTGCACCCAAATGCTTGCAGAGTCCATCACAGGCTGGAAGAGTGTGTGAAGGGTGAGGAGACTGACCCCTGGTTCACTGATGTGCTCGTCAAGAGATTCCTGTAGTGGTTGTACCCTGGTATAAACCCAGCAAACACAGACAGGAGCCAGGCCAAAGTTCAAACAAGCCTGGTTTCTCATGCATTCACCTTTCTGGCTGCTCCCACCCCTTGTGCAATGTATGATAAACGTTAGTGAGTTATTTCTCATGGGCATTGCTGCTGTGAAATACCAATGCTGGCTGCACCCTGGTCAGACCCCAGCTTGCTCCTGTCCCCTCCCACCATTCACACACACCTTAAACCAGCTGCAGGTGCTGCAGACAGTCAGCTGTTAGGGGGAACTGACCAACACAAGGCTCAATTTTTTTGCTCTGAACTGTACCCCCGAAAACAAAACTTTTTTAAAAATTTTCTCTCCGTTTCCTTCTGTTTCTACATCAAAACAATATGGCAGCCCCAGCCCCCACACTGATTTCTGCAGAACTGGAGAGCATTCAGCTACAGTCAGACCTTGCCTACAATCTCAGGAAGGTCTAGTCAGGTTTCAGAGTGGGAAAACAGTCTGCTCCTGTCTCTGAATGTGTGGAATTGAAGCAGGGAATGTGACCAATGAGAATGTTTTTCTTTCTCAGCATATCTTCTAAATCCCACTGCCCAGTCTGTGTGACTGGCAAAACTCTCCCAGAATTCTCACTGTTGTAGGCCATCCCAAATCTTACCTCTCATTAAAGGATTAAAGAGCATGCCAGTATTTCTCCATGAAAAGTTTCCAAAAATCCTGTGAAGAAAGCCTCTGCTTTTGTCACTCTCCCTGGCTGGGAACCAGTGGTGAAGCTGGAACCCCAGACTCTGAGCAGGTTGGGCCAGTTCTTGTTCCCATTCCTCCCTGGCCTGGGGCTGCCTCCACCTGCCCTGGGCATGGCAGACTCTGTCCAGCCCTGCCCTAGGCAGCTCCAGCCTGGATTCAGTGTGGCCCTGGTTCCTGGACAGTTTTGTGGGCACCAGAGCTGATCTGCACCAGGACCCAGCCAAGGTGGGACAGATCTCATATACCTGGGCTGTTGTGCAGGGAATCACACCAGGAGATTCTTCTTTACTTTCTTGAAATGTAAAGGCGGAAAGGGAGAATAGTGACCCCTCAACTCCTGCACCATCTGAGAATTCCAGATAGGTTCTCAGATGGTGCAGATCACCAGGATGTTTTTGGACTGAATTCCAGCCAAGAGCCTGGCCCCATGTTCTTTACATGGAAGCAGAACTCAGAAACAGCATAAGAAATTAATGCTCTCTCTTTAGATGTAATAAATGTTTGCCCCTGTTGTTTAATACTGTTGCTCAGTGTCCTGCCAAGGAGTTCAGTGCTGGATAATACAAATGAAAGCCATCCCCACCCTGAAGGGCTGACAGCTCAAGAGACAGACATTCTGCAGACTGGTTTTGCCAGGGAATAAATAGGTGAACATGGTTTCATGTTTATCACTTTTACCAGTGAGGAAGAGCAGGGCAGATTCAGAAATAAGTAAGCCTGAGACAGGTTTTTTCCCCTATTGTTCCTGGAGGGGGGAACCACCAACAAAAACACAACAAAACAAAAAGATTCCATCCAGTGAATTGTGAATTTAGGACAATTTGAATGGAGAAGTAGCTAGGGAGCAGTGTTTGGCCATGGAGAGGAAGACAAACTGTTCAGGGCAAAGTCCCCCCACAGGAGAAAATTGCCTTAAAAATCCCCCTGAAATAAATCAGAAGTTCTTCTCCAAATAATCCCACTTAGTGCACATGTGCTGTAAACTGACTAATTCATTATCTGTCTAACAAAACTGGAGTAGCTGAACCACATTTTTTTAGTTTAACCAAAAATTATTTGTCTGATTTATCTGACAGCAAAGGGCTACTGAAAAACTTAAGTACACTTCTTCAGAATTCAGGACAATTGACCAAACCTTGCCTTGGCTTTCTGGCTACATGAAGTCTGTATTTCCATAGCTTAACTATACAGAAAATATTAGCTGCAAGGATAAGGAAAGTAGCACCACCCTTATTTTGGCTGCATAGCTTTATGCACCTGCACAGGCAAACAAGGTGCCTACCCCATTGCAGAATTCAAACACACTCATGTTTAATTCAAAGCTCTGATTCTTTTAGTTATCAATTATTGCTCTGCAAAGTGTTCAGGCTGGTGTCCAAATCTGTAAAAACTTCTTCTATAAACCTTGGCTGCTCCCTGCACAGAAGTGAAACAGCAGGGATTTGCACCTGCCTGTCACAAGGTCCTGGAGGTGATGTGCATTTTTGGCTGCATGCTTTTGCCAGCTTGTCTGCATGGCTGTTTACACAATATTTGCAACATGCATTTCCTAAAAATGTTTATCTATTCATAGGTTTTCAGGCATTACAAACAGGGAAGGTAAAGGAAGAAGGTAAATATTACATGGAAAACTCTGTATTAAGGGTTAAACACATCCACAGACACACAATCAACAATGTGATTACCATGAGATTGAAGACCAAGTGTTTTGGTATTTCTAAAAGCCTTCAGGTCCACCTGCACTTATAGCACAGTAATACTTAAATGTAGCTTTTTTATTTTAGAACTCCAAGTGTGAAATTCTCACAGAGACATTTCCCAGGCTTGTGTTCTTTGTATGCCCTCAATCCCACTGGCATTCATGGGAATTTTCCATGAATGCAGGGTCGGGCCCTGTTACAAGTTTCTGTTTTCTGAGTCTATTAAGGGAACACAAGAAGAAGCAGATATTACATGTGCAAATTTTTACTTTCATCTCCAGGTGGGTATGAATAGTGTGTCATTAGTTAATGATGACATAAGAGCCTGGCATTCCTGATAAGCCCACAGCTCCTCCAGGCTTGCTGGAAGGTTGCAATCCCATTAGTCAGATGCTATAAAAGTTGGGTTTTTAATTACCTTGGAGTCAAGATAACTCTTCCCTTCCTGAGCTGCTCAGAATTACTCAGAGTTACATGTTCAAGGGAAGAACTTGGCCTCCAAATTTAAAGCACAAACACTTTTAAACACAGGGTGAAATACTAGTTTTTTGTTATGGTGCCCAACAAGCACCTTTCCTACTGACCTGTCCCCTGCCTCTTTGTCACCATCTTTCATGATTCAGGGTTCAGGTGACCTCCTTCACATCCCACCCTCAGCCTCACACCTTCCACCCTGGAGCAGGGGACCTGCCACCATCAGGGGACAGATCTGTACCACGGTTTGGTTGTGCCAAAGTCACTGTGAGAGGGGATCTCAGCCCAGCAGGCTGGCGGGGAGCCAAGGGGAGCGTGGCAGTGGCTGTGGTTTGTAAACTAGCAGCAATCCTTTTGCCACTGCGGATTGCAAAAACAGCAGCACTGCCAATGTTTACGTGCCTCTGGCATCCTGACTAAGAATCTTTGAGTTACATCATAGGTATGTGCAATAGGGTTTGGAGTTTTGCTGGCTTGTGGTGTGATTTTTGGCCTCATGAGATGTGGCTGGATGTGTAACTGAGTGTCAGAGTTATATCTGGAGCTGAACCAAAACCACAGGGAGACAGCCTCATATTGTGAGGAGTGCTTGGTACAGAAGTGGGGAAGAGGGACTTGGCTCCTCTTCAGTCATAATCCTGACCAGGAGGATTGCATTGTTTTGCCCCAGATGTTGCTCTGCTGTGAATAATTTGACTTCCCCTGCATTGTACTGGGTAGCAGAACTTTGCATAGTGTTATAAATGAATTATGAATGTATTAGTATGCATAGTATTATAAGTGAATATATCACACATAGCAAACCCTTTTGCTGTGCTCCAGTTTGTAGCTCATGGACATTGTAGGAAGCATCAGATTGCAGACCAGAGGATTGTTTGGTTTTTGGTTTTTTTCCCTTGTGGTCCACATGTGGAACTCAGATTAAATGTGCACTGTTTTCCTAGTGAAGGTTGTCTTTCTTGGCTAAGGGCTAGTTGTCAGTAGGAAGTTGATGTGAAAAGTATCAGGGGCTTATTCTAATCTCTTACAAAGTCCTGCAAACTTTCATCAAAAAATCAAGAAATGCAAAACTAGAAAGGCCACTGGTTTTGTATCTGGAATATATGGTCAGACATCATGATTTAATTCTTCTATTGTTTGTAATTTTATCGTTTTCACCAGCAATATAAGCAGCTTTGCACCATTCTTCTCTGCAAAGGTAAGGACTATCTTTTCTAGGATGATCAAGACCCCAATTGAAGCTGTCATTATGAAGGGTGATGGTACAGGTGGAAAAGATGAACACTGCTTGATTCAAATAGAAATGTGATCTTGGGAGATACAGGGCACCATGGCAGTGAGGGAAATAGTTGTGTAAAATCCAGACACAGTTCTCTTCCTGCCCTGGCTCCTTCAGGCAGTGACTGAGAGCATCCCTGCCATTCCTCCCCACCTTGTTGATTCCTCTCCTCTCTGAGCAGGGGTTCAGAGAGCCTCAGTTGTTGGTGGCACCTGCAGAGCTGCATGGCCTCTGTTGTCCAGCAGAGATTTGGTGGCTGCTCCATGGACAGACAAACCTTTCTTGCAGGGGAGAAGTTGCAGCCCTGAGAGCAGCTGCAGCAAGCAGAGGTGCTGTGCTACTGCTGATCCATCCTGCTCCCAAGCCAGAACCCTGCAGCAACTCTTCCATCTGTGAAAGGAGGTAAGAGGATTGCTGTACCTCAAAGACGTGAAGTTTAGATAATTACAAGTGGGAGACACTGAAATATTACACCAGTAAAAATACCTCAGATGAAGAATTGTTGCTCTTTCAAGGCTAATGTGATTTTCTCCAGGTTGTCCTGCTCAGTGAATTCTAAAGGGCAAGGATATGGTTTTCCTAAACTCTGTGGAATGATGCTGGATTTCTATTTGTTGGCTTTTATTTTCTGTGACAGTCCATAGGGTTCTTCCTCAAGGGATTAAAGTACTTTACAGACCTTGCTCACCACATCCTTCTTCTTCCCATTCCTTCTCTTTTGAACTTAGATACACACTTCATTCTGACAAGTAGCAGGGAAAAAATCTATCTGATCTGTTACCAGTTTTATGTAATTTGGAATGCAGGGTTACACTGGACTATTTTCTGAGGAGAAAAAAAGAGGTGAATCATCCTGAGGTGGACACAATCCCTTCAAGATCTTGAGTCCTAAACTGACAAGTTACTGTGGGCAAGCTGAACCTCTTAGCTCCCAAGTCCTTCCCAATCATAATTTATAACAAAGAAGGATATTTTCTTGGGTTAATGTTTCAGCTACTTCTCATCTTTTGTGCCACTTTTCTGAAATCTTTTTTGGGTACAAGTTGATGCTGCGCATCAAATTTCTCTTTTGCATTCAATAAGGGCCCACTCATTTTAACAAACTTCAAAAGGGATTTCATATTCTATGAAATACTTCACATTTCTTTTTATCAAAGTCTGATTTTTTTCCCCAGGGTTGTACAAGCTCACACTACCTACGGAGTCTGTCTGTCTGCATCACTTTCATGTGTTTGTGAATTGCTAATGAAGCTTGCAAAGGGTTCCCCTCCACTGGGTTTGTACAACCTGAATTAATGCTCCTCTAGAAATCCCAAAGTGCCTTGCCCCTTTTGCCCACTGCTGAAAAGAAAACGATTCCCTTGCTTGTGAGGGTGAGCTCGTGGAGGCCCAGCAACAGCACTGTCAGCCCAAGGTTATCATTTTTGCTGTGCAAATTATTGATGGGGAAGCAGAAGATGCAAAATCCAGGGAGATGTTCTCAGCTGAAAATCCTATTTTTGCTCTGCTGGTGCTTAGTAGTCTTAACCACTTCTGCTTGTAATGTAACATCCCATAACTTCCATATCTGACTGCAAAATTGCTGAAAACCCCAAATGTGCAGCTTTACTTACAGACCACTATTTTTTTTTGTAGCAGTGGTGCAGTGATGCATCTTTCCTTTCTGCTCATTCATCTTAGCTATAGATCCAGTAAACATATATTCCTCTAAAGGAGTGACAGGAGGTGTCCTCCATTCTAAAGCTGTTAGTAGAGATTTCTTCACAGTGAAAAGTAGTTAATTGTTCACTTATATCCTAAAATAAAAGGTTAAAGAACATATTTTGTATGCTAGTAATCTTTTTTACCAAACAGTATAAGATTTTTGGTCATTCCTTTGATTTCTTCAATCTCAAGAATAACCAGTGACAATGAACTCTCTGTGTTGGTTATTTGTTGATGGGGAAAGAGAGATTAGTCTGCATTATTCAAAATTCTGTAATGAGGACAGAAGGAAAGATTGAAAGTATTCTCAAAAGGCAATTAATTCTTTATGCAGGTTTTATCAGAAACACTCTTGAAGCCCTTTGTCTTGCCCTTTGTGAAACAAAATGTGAAAGAACCCAAGAAGGTGACAGAAACTAAGAAGGTGTGGAGGGCGGATCCCCAAAAGGACCTATGCCCATAATGTGGCTTTTAACTGAAATAAAAGTGCCTGAATGCAAACCTGCATTCCTGAAGGTGTCCACCCCATCCTGTATTTCACAAACTTTTACTTTAACATTCCCCAACTGTGCATCTGTTTATGCTCAGGAGCACCTCAGTGCTGAGAGAGCTGAGCAGAGTGAGACCCACGTCACCTTTAACCCGGGGACTGCACTCAGGGCTCATCTCCCCAGAGACACCCACGCTGCTGAGGATTGTCATGGCATGGCTGGAAGGCGGAATCCAGACAGAGTGGGATGGAGTCCTTACTTTTCTTCTGAGATTTGGCAGGGACAGAAGCCTCCTGTACAACAGCAGCTGGTTCAGTCTCTACCCTTCGCTCTCAGGGCTCCCCACAGTGACTCAAATCCACACCTCCCCCAGCCATCAAGTCAAATCCAGTCTGATCTGAAATGGGCTCAGCCATCAGCTTCTGAGAGCAAACTCAGTTGTGCCATGTCCCAGATTATACCAGTCCCAGGATCCACACTCACACTGGGTTCCCTTTGTGGCAGTTTCTGGTGCTGTCCCCGTCCTTGGTCACCCACCACATCCTTGAAGTCAAAACAGAACAAACCAGAGGAAATTCCAGTCCACTAAATGTCTTATGGATGCTTCAGCTTATCAAGTAGTGAAACATCAGGATTAGAATCATATATAGATAAATATGACCCCAGATGTATTTCTTTCACTCTGCAGCCCTTTTCTTATGTTTTCCTGAAAGCAGAGTAATTATTTAACTTGGGTGGCATGTGTTTGTTGCTACATGGTTATAGAAAAGGTGCCAGAGCCCTGTAATAAATTATTTCTCTGAAACATTAAATATCTGGGCAACTAACTGTCAAGGATTTTCCATGCACAGATGGGAGCTGCAGAACAGCAGATCTGTGGGGTCTGAATCTCATGCAGCACAAAAGGAGCCCTTTCATGTTACATGAAAACAACCTGCAGTGTTTGAAATTAATTCCTTTGGATCAGGGGAATCAATTTTGGTCAAATTGCCTTCAATCAAATGACTAATGGTTTTGTTAAAAATCTCATTGTCAGTCTTGAAGAGAGATGTTGATCTGGATAAGCTATGCTGAGCTTCCCTTTGCTCCCTCACTGCTCATGGCTTGAGAAAACTCTTCAGAAAAATATCCCATGCAGCATATTTTGATATTATCACGTTAGCACATCTCATCCAGAGCTATCCAATCTGATTTTAAGTTGCACATAAAATTTCAACTAAATATAATCCAGATTTCATATTGTTTTATTATTTTCTTCCTCTATACCTGTTCCCAGAGTGCATTCAATAAGACCATATTATTCCTTCCTCTGCCATGAATATTCATTATATTCAGGTTTTCATTTTGGGATCTGGGGTGGGCAGAACTAGTGAGGTTTTTTCCTTGTGAAATCTGTTTGATCAGGGGAGTTGTGGTTTCTTAATTCTCTAAAATTCAACACTGGGCCAATTTCACTTCTCTTTATCTGATCAGATTTTGGTGTGGTGTTAGATTAAAAAGAAATGCCATTGTGGAGTGCAGCATCTGAGATTTAAAGAAAGAATTACTTCTGTTCAGTTGTAATGAACATTATTTGCCCTTTGTGTGCAGGTCTCCTATTAGATTCAGCAGCTTTTGCCTTAGATAATAAGGAAGGGATTATGTGAGAGATAAGTTGATTACTCAATAATTCCCCAGGAAAAAATTCTGAAGCAAATTCAGGTGATAAACACCATCTGTGTGGGGAAGAACCGTCTGTGAGTGGGTATGGTAAATCTCTTATATGTGTCTGTGCAATATGTTCTCCATATCCCAGGCTGAGCTGGTCAGGTCCACTTCAGGCAGAAATATCCCAGCCCAGCCCTCCCCACAGGAGCACAGCACTTGGCTCTATCAGGAACACCCAGTGCTTTATTTCCAGATTGTTCTTTAGTAAAACAGAGAAAAGCAGTAATTTCTGAGTTCTCTGAATGCTGTCCTTGCTGCTGCTCAGCCCCAGCCTTTTCCTGTTTACAGGTGCAGCTCACTTGAGGATTTCTTCCCCAGGTTTTCTTTGGCTCATTCTCATGATCTGCTTGCTTTTCTGCAGAGCTTCTCAGATCTCTGTACCCATATCACCATGGGTAAGGTTCTTTTGGAAGACATTTTATGTTTTATTTTTTGCTTCCTCACTATATTTGTAAGTACACATATCCAGTGGAAAGCTGGTGCCAGGTTTTGTCTGCACATCATTTCTTCACATGAGCTACACAACAGCCAGAAAATGCTCCAAATTGAGTTTATCTTCATGTCCAAGGTGGATTCACTCTTCCATTGCCAGGCTGTTGTGTGGAAAATCTCCACTGCTTCGTCCCTTGGAAAATCTGGTTATTTGTGGCCCTCAACCAGGCAGGACAGGCTCTGCTGCTGCACCTTGCACAACACTCACACAAATTTAGGAAAGACTGACTCACACACACAGAGATTTAGGAAAGACTGATTTATTCTTATGCAGAGTAGCTACAAGAGGTGCAGAGCATGATGTACTGGGATTTGCAGCTGTGTAACTTTCCTGTACAAGAAGCGAATAATGAAGAATTGAGAACTGGGGTCTTGATATTTCGTGTAATGCCCTGTTGAGTGCAAAGTACCACAATCAACTTTATACTGCAGGTGTGGTTGTAGAAAACTGTTCACTGCTCTTTTAAATCAGCCTTTTCTGAGGTAAAATTTCTGTAGAAACCATAGAATGTTGGCATACATATCTTTGGGTGTTATTTCCAAATGTTGGGGAAGTTGATATTAATTTTCCTTAAAGTCTGATTGTCTTAATTCCTTTGATTGTAGTTAATAATTTAAATAGTATTTCCAAAGGGCTGTGAAACTGATCCAAATTTGCTTGTAACAGAGTGAATGGAAAAGATTTGGAAACTAAAATGTCATGAGATTTTTTTTTAATCAATGTGTCAAACTTTGTGGGAACAGATGTATTTTGATTTACCTTATCAAAGGTTTAAAAAGCATAGTGATAACAAGCTCATTGCATAGACATTTTCAAGATTAATAAGTTATCTTAAAACTTTCTGCATTGTCTCCACACTTCAGTTCACCAAGCTTTCTGTATCTGAACATTTTAGAGAGGCTTCAAATCACTTCAGGGGGCTCACTCAAAATTCAGAGCATGCCATGATGAAGGCAAGATTTTTTGCAATGGCTTTGAATTGACCAAGTAGCCCACTGACTTGCATTGCAGACACCGTTCATGACAGACTTGTCCTCGTGAATCTCTGAAATTGCTCTTTCCAGCCATGCTCAAAGAAGTTCTGCTCTTGCCTTCCCCGCACCCCTTTCTATACCTCTCACCAGGAGCTGCTTCTGTCTCCCTGAGTCACAGCACCCAATGAAAGCTTTTCCAGCATTTTGGGAGTGGTGGCTTCAGCTGTCTAAGCTCACACTCATGCTTTAGTGTCACAGACATCTTTTATGAAAAATCCTTTCCTTAGGATTTTGCCTCCTGAGAAGCTGAGAGGCCTCAGGAACAAAATATAAACAATGATTATCTGCTGCTGTGGAATGCAACAGGTGCATCTGTGATTGGCCCACGTGGTTGTTTCTAATTAATGGCCAATCACAGCCCAGATGGCTCAGAGAGCCCGAGCCACAAACCTTTGTTATCATTCTTTCTTATTCTATGCTTAGCTAACCTTCTGAGGAAATCCTTTCTTCTATTCTTTTAGTATAGTTTTAATGTAATATATATCATAAAATAATAAATCAGCCTTCTGAAACATGGAGTCAAATCCTGGTCTCTTCCCTCAGCCTGAGACCCCTGTGAACATGGTCACACTTTAGGACAGCAAGAATCCCAAAAGAGCCTTCTGTCAATGGGATAAGAATATGCTGTGCTCATCATTTGTCATGCCAAAACCTCTTTCTCCTTTTTCCTGTCTTTCTTAGTGTTTTGTGCACTTCTTCTTGAGCTATAAGATTTCAAGGGAAGAGGGCAAGTTCTCACTGTGTGTTTACCTGGGGCCTGCCAGGTTGATCTGTGCCCTTCATGGTGTTTGTGATAGAGGGGGCCCAGCGGTTTGGGGGTATTTTAGGGAATGTGGTAGGCACAGGTGCTGTGCTCAATTCCCTCAAAACAGTGGATTCGAGAAGCAGGAGCCATTGCAATACTTCCTCCTTTTTCTCAACACCCATTTTAGCTCAGGTTGTAATAAATTAGCTAACCTGGGGGCAAGGGGCCACAGCCCCTCTCTGTAACACCCTTGAAAAAGGAGGGGCTTTTTTTGCCTTGATTAATGTCCAGGGCAAATGAACATGACAAGGATATTCTTTGGAATGATCTGGGTTCTCCCAAGAAAAAAACAGGGTATGTGATCATCCAGTCTAAAGGAAATAAAATTCTTCCTGAATAGCTTAGGTTTGATTATGTCTTTTCTTTCTCCTCTGCCTTGGTTTTAGGTAGATGTGAAATAATGATTTGCACTGCACACAAATTCTCCTTTTCTCCTCTTTAAAAATGTCTGGGCATGTGAGAACAGAGAGAGCAATTTTCCTGGAGAAAGATGTATTTCCTTCAGCTGGGTCCATGGCCATCTTGTTGGATCCATCATCTGTGCCTGTCTGCTGACCCACCACGCTGCTTGTGACAAAGTGTGCTCCCATTCTCAATTAGAGTGTTTTAATGAGGTTAATAGCACTGACATTGCTGCAGGGTCATGTGCCACTCAAAAGTGAAGCCTTTGAGCCCTTTAAGTGCAACAGAAAGGGGGGAAATGGCAGGTTTGGGTCCAACTACATAAAAAGTTGAGAAGATGACTAGAACCATGCTATTCAGGCATGAAGAAAATAGCATGTGAATTTTTCTGGGGATTTGTATCAAGGAATCATGGAATCATAGAATGGTTTGGGTTGAAATAGACCTTAAAGATTATCCAGTTCCAGCTCCATTCCCACCCTCCATGGGCAGGGATGCCACACACACATCAAGCTGCTCAGGTCCCACACCCAACCTGGCCATCCCCATGTGTATGGAGAAGGGTGTTTGGGCAGATGCCAAAAAAGTCGAGAGCATCCCTAGTTTTGGCCCCAGGATGCTTTGAGGAATGGTGGTGGGAGGTGTTGTTGCCCTCAGGATGCTCAGCAAGGGTCACTGAGGCTCTGGGCTCAAGCAGTCCCCACCTCTCTGGCTGGATGGGGAGGAAGACAACAGCACCTCTGGGTAAGATGAGATTCAAAAGGCAGTGGCTGAGAGTTGGGGCTTTTCACTGGTGTCTGAAAGCAATGTCTGAGAGATAAACCTGGACTGACTGCCAAACATGCTCAGAAAACCTGTTTCATGGTGCTACCAAGAGACTTTAACCTCCTGTATTTGCTCTGGCTACCAGGCATGTTGCAGGCATTCCATTCTCCCCTGTCACGTAGGGTACAGGCTGTGACTGTACGTGGGGCTATCTCTGTTGTGTAGCCAGATGTTCAGCCTTGTTCTAGAACTTGCACAAAGATTTTCCATCCTGACCTTGCACTTCTCATGCCCCACTCTCTGAGAAGATGTTCTCTGCAGTATAACACAGAAAGAAATGAGAGAGAAACTGGTGGAGGCAGACTGGCTGAAGAAGCAATGTTGGGGCTGCAAAGAGGATTCTGGGTTTGTTTGTCCTGTCCTGTGTGGAGAATGGAGAGCCCAGGCACAGCTTGTGCTGTAGCTCAGGCCTTGACACCCCATGTGGACGGGCTGGCATCAGGAGAAACCCTGAGCTCCCCTGTTCCTGGGCAGGGTGAGGATGCTTTGAGCAGCAGCTGCAGGTGAGCTGCCACCAGCCAGGTGTAAAGAAAGGGAAGGGGTCAGATGGCTTGTGCTGCTTAACCCAGGGCTCAAAACTGTGCTTCAATGGAAATTGCAGAGAACTGATTCAGAAAAGCTAAAGGAAAAGATGGGAATTCGAAGACACAGAATAACTTCACTATCCTCCCTTTTCCCCATCCATCAGCCCTGCACACTCTCCTAAAGGGAGGGGGCCTGTGGACACCTTGGAGGGCATTTGCAAACGCACACACACACACACATGCTCCCCTCCCCCACATTTCTTTTTATTGCCTCACTTCTACCTGTAATGAAAAAAGGTCCCTGCTGTGGTCAGACTTTGTGTTGTTTGATTTAAGTGCAGATCACAGTGATGAGGGCTTAGCAGAGGCCTTTGTGTGTGTTTAACACTACAGCTGCCAAGGTGAAGAGAAAACCCAACAGACTAAGCAAGATGCTCTAAATACTAATAAAGTCTGAGGGTGATTGGAAGGAGTGGAAATGGGAAAGCCCACAATCCAGGTAATTAAGCTGTAAAGCCCACAGAGGAAGGGCTGTCACCAAGTCATCTGATGTGGGATGAAGACCAAAGCACAGTGTGATTCTTTGTCTCTTAATCCCCTCCTCCGCTCCCCAGCATGTTCTTATTTCCCTATAAAGTCTTTATATGAAAGGTGGAAAAAAAAAAGATTGAAAAAAAAAAAAATCCTGAAGGATAAATCTTGTAATTCAGAGCACTGAACAGCTGGTAGTTTAAAGCACAGAACAGCAGTTTAGTGATTAATTTACCTCTTTAAAATGCTGAACAATACAATGCAATAAAATATAAAATTTTATTTTGTATGGCCTCCTTCAAACCGACTGTATCCTGGAGCTCTTTCTAAAGTTAAAGTGCAGCTACAGAGTTAAATAATCAGTAATAGCAGAAGGGAGAGGTATAAAGAGAGATGTGCAAGCAATAAAAAGATCAGCTCCGCGGGAGCCCCCCTCCAGTCCATTTAATTTTACTGAAAGAAAGTAGCCTCTGCGATGGTTTCTACATACTGATGGATTTTCTCCTCACATGCCCTTTCCCTCTTCTTCCATCTCACACGAGCATCGCTGTGCCGCTGTCGCTGCTGCCGCTCGCTCCTCCGTGACACCGGAGAGCGGCTGGCACCGCCACGGCCGCCCGGCCCTGGGAGCGGCCACTGCCCGGTGCTCGGCATCGTCCCCGCCCTGCGGATCGGTGTCACCTCCGGAGGGTCGCCCTGGCACCGCCACCGAGGGGTTCTGCCCCTTTTGTCCCGGGCTGAGAGCTCCGGCAGCCTGCGGTGTGCTCGCGTTTGTGTGTGTGTGACACGCCCGGGGACAGCGCGGGTGACACTCGGGGCTGTGACACAGCGGGCAGTGACTGACACGGTGTGGGTGTGTGTGAGTGTGTGAGTGTGCGTGTGAGTGTGTGTGTGTGAGTGTGAGTGTGTGTGAGAGTGTGTGTGTGTGTGTGAGTGTGTGTGAGTGTGTGAGTGAGTGTGTGTGAGAGTGTGTGTGTGAGTGTGTGTGAGTGTGTGTGAGTGTGTGTGAGTGTGTGTGAGTGTGTGAGTGTGCGTGTGAGTGTGTGTGTGAGTGTGTGTGAGAGTGTGTGTGAGAGTGTGTGTGAGTGTGCGTGTGAGTGTGTGAGTGTGTGTCAGTGTGTGCGTGTGAGTGTGTGTGTGAGTGTGAGT